>NC_081318.1:81792883-87005383 GCF_026419965.1 Kogia breviceps
TTCCATAACCGAGGCCTTGCTTCTGTGACTCACTCAAGCCCTGCTCATGTCTTTCACTATGACCCGAATGCTGACCCAACAAAGCCTGTGATGCTGCCCCTAAGTCACGCCCTGACAGTGTCTGCAGCTAGGGGGCTGACGCAAGGCCTCACCCAGGCCCTGACGCTCTCCCTATGTCAGGCTCTGACGCTGTCCCTACCAGAAACCTTGACAAAGGTCATAAATTAGGCCCTGATTCTCTATGTAACTGAGGCCTTGACACCAACCCTAGGTCATTTTAACTGACACTAGCCCTAGACCTTAACCTAACCTTGTCCTTAACTAATGTCCAGTTTAGCTAAAGAGATTCTTCTTTAGGATGAAATTCTTGCAACTCGTGAATATTGTTTCCTTAAAAAAATAATTTTTAAACTCTTGTTAACCTTAAAGAAAATGTACTCAACTGCTGTGGAATATTCCTTCACAGCAGCGTGCATGGTTCACTTTTGCATTTGCGTGTGTCGGCTTTCAAGGTGCTAGCAGGAATGGCTCCTCTCATGCTAACTAAATCCCTGATGCTGTCCCTAAATAAGGCCCTGAAATTACTCCCGAGGCTGTGAAACTCTCCCTAACTAAGGCCTGGAGACTTGTCCTAACTCAGGCCCTGACACTACACCGAACTCAGACCCTGAAAAAACTCCTAGCTCCGTCTCTGACACTGTACCTAACAAAGGCCATGATGCTAGTCCTACCTCAGGCCCTGGCACTGTCGCTAACTAAGGCCCAGCTGCCGGCCATATCTAAAGTCCTGATAGTATCCTGAGCTAATATCCTGGACCCAGGTCTTACCAAGGTCCTGAAACTGGCCCAAATTAATCCTTGATGCTGTCCATAAAGGAGGCCCTGAGGCTCTGCTTAACAGAGGCCCTGATAATGTCTTTAATGAAGACCCTAACGTTGATCCCACAGAGGCCTTTATGCTGCTCACAAGTCATGCCCTGACACTTTCCCTAACTCAGATCCTAAAGAGAGGCCTCACTTAGGCACTTGGGCTGTACCTCAGTTAGGCTCTGATGCTGTCCGTATATGAAGCCCTGGCAGTGGTCGTGATTTAGGGCCTGGCTCTGGTCCTAGGCAAGGCCCCGATGCTCTCAATAACTCAGGTTTTAACCCTTTCCCTTGGTCGTTTCCTGACACTATCCCTGGCCCGGAACCTGACTCTGTCCCAAGCTCATGTCCTGCATCTTATCCTAAATGAAACCCTAACACTCTCCGTAACGAAGGCCCTGACTAATCCTACCTAAGGCCTTGACACGACCTCTCGCTAAGGCCCGGAATCTGTCCCTAACATGGGACCTGCTGCAATCAATAAGTAAAATCCAGACACTATCCTGAGCTCACGTTCTGACGCACTTCTATCCACGATCCTGACACTGTCCCAGAGAGTGCCCTGTTACTGTCCTTGAGTGAATACCGGAGGCTCTGCCTAACTCAGGCCCTGAAGCTTTCCCTAACGGAGGCCTGGATTCTGTGACTCACTCGGGACCTGCTCATGTCTTTCACTATGACCCGAATGCCGAACCAACAAAGGCCCTGATGCTGCTCCTCCGTCGTGCCCTGACTGTGTCTCCAGCTAGGGGGCTGACGCTAGGCTTCACTCAGGCCTAGATGTTCTCCCTAAGTGAGGTTCTGATGCTTTCCCTACACGAAGCCCTGACACAGGTCCTCAATTAGGCCCTGATTCTCTAAGTAACTAAGGTCTTGACAGCAACCCTACGTCATTTCCTCACACTATCCCTGGCTCGGAACGTGACTCTGTCCCAAGCTGATGCCCTGCATCTGATCCTAACTGAAACCCTAATACTCTGCCTAACTAAGGCCCTGACTAATCCTAACTAAGTCCCTGACACTATCTCTCACTAAGGCCTGCAACTTGTCCCTAACATGGGACGTGCTACAATCAATAACTAAAATCCGGACACTCTCCTGAGCTAATATCCTGACACATTTCTAACCAGGGTCCTGACCCTGTCCCAAAGAAAGCCCTGTCGCTTTCCTGAAGTAAGAGCTGAGGCTGTGCCAAACTCAGGCCCTGAAGCTTTCCCTGACTGAGGCCTGGATTCTGTGACTCACTCAGGCCCTCTTGATGTCTTTCGTTATGATGCGAATGCTGACCCAACAAAGGCCCTGCTGCTGCTCCCAGGACACGCCCTGACGGTGCCTCCAGCCAGGGGGCCTGACACTGGGTCTCACTCAGGCCTTGTTGCTGGCCCTCTGTCCGGCCCTGATGCTGGTCCTAAATAAGCCCCTGAGGTTCTCAGTAACTCAGGCCTTGACGCTATCCCTAGGTCGTTTGCTGACACGATCCCTAGAGTTTACCCCCACCCTGTACCTAGCTAATATCTTGCCTCTTATGCCAACTGAAGCTCTTATGCTGTGCCGACTTCAGGACCTGAATTGAGTCCCAACGCCGTGACACTGTCACTAACTAAGGCCTGGATGTTCGTCCTGAGTCAGGGCCTCACACTGTCCCTGACTAGGGCCCTGTTGCCCTCAATATCTAAAGTCCTCACACTCTCCTGAGCTAATTGACCAACCCATCACTTACCAAGGTCCTGAAAATGTCCCTAAGTAAGCCCTGACGCTGTCCCTAAGAGAAGGCCTGATCATGTCTTTAACGAAGACCATAATGCTGATCCAACAAAGGCACTGATGCTGCTCCTGTGTCATGCCCTGAGAGTGGCCCCAGCTAACGGACAGACGCTGGGCCTCACTCAGGCCGTGTCACTCGCCCCAAGCCAGTCCGTGATGCTGTTTTCATCTGAAGCCCTGACATTGCTTCAAAACGGAGGCCCTGATGCTCTCAGTAACTAAGGTCTTGACAACTATCTCTCACTAAGGCCCGGAATCTGTCCCTAACATGGGACCTGTTGCAATCCATAACTAAAATCCAGACACTATCCTGAGCCGATATTCTGACGCACTTCTATCCACAATCCTGACACTGTCCCAAAGAAAGCCCTGTTACTGTCCTTAAGTGAATACCGGAGGCTCTGCCTAACTCAGGCCCTGAAGCTTTCCATAACCGAGGCCTTGCTTCTGTGACTCACTCAAGCCCTGCTCATGTCTTTCACTATGACCCGAATGCTGACCCAACAAAGCCTGTGATGCTGCCCCTAAGTCACGCCCTGACAGTGTCTGCAGCTAGGGGGCTGACGCAAGGCCTCACCCAGGCCCTGACGCTCTCCCTATGTCAGGCTCTGACGCTGTCCCTACCAGAAACCTTGACAAAGGTCATAAATTAGGCCCTGATTCTCTATGTAACTGAGGCCTTGACACCAACCCTAGGTCATTTTAACTGACACTAGCCCTAGACCTTAACCTAACCTTGTCCTTAACTAATGTCCAGTTTAGCTAAAGAGATTCTTCTTTAGGATGAAATTCTTGCAACTCGTGAATATTGTTTCCTTAAAAAAATAATTTTTAAACTCTTGTTAACCTTAAAGAAAATGTACTCAACTGCTGTGGAATATTCCTTCACAGCAGCGTGCATGGTTCACTTTTGCATTTGCGTGTGTCGGCTTTCAAGGTGCTAGCAGGAATGGCTCCTCTCATGCTAACTAAATCCCTGATGCTGTCCCTAAATAAGGCCCTGAAATTACTCCCGAGGCTGTGAAACTCTCCCTAACTAAGGCCTGGAGACTTGTCCTAACTCAGGCCCTGACACTACACCGAACTCAGACCCTGAAAAAACTCCTAGCTCCGTCTCTGACACTGTACCTAACAAAGGCCATGATGCTAGTCCTACCTCAGGCCCTGGCACTGTCGCTAACTAAGGCCCAGCTGCCGGCCATATCTAAAGTCCTGATAGTATCCTGAGCTAATATCCTGGACCCAGGTCTTACCAAGGTCCTGAAACTGGCCCAAATTAATCCTTGATGCTGTCCATAAAGGAGGCCCTGAGGCTCTGCTTAACAGAGGCCCTGATAATGTCTTTAATGAAGACCCTAACGTTGATCCCACAGAGGCCTTTATGCTGCTCACAAGTCATGCCCTGACACTTTCCCTAACTCAGATCCTAAAGAGAGGCCTCACTTAGGCACTTGGGCTGTACCTCAGTTAGGCTCTGATGCTGTCCGTATATGAAGCCCTGGCAGTGGTCGTGATTTAGGGCCTGGCTCTGGTCCTAGGCAAGGCCCCGATGCTCTCAATAACTCAGGTTTTAACCCTTTCCCTTGGTCGTTTCCTGACACTATCCCTGGCCCGGAACCTGACTCTGTCCCAAGCTCATGTCCTGCATCTTATCCTAAATGAAACCCTAACACTCTCCGTAACGAAGGCCCTGACTAATCCTACCTAAGGCCTTGACACGACCTCTCGCTAAGGCCCGGAATCTGTCCCTAACATGGGACCTGCTGCAATCAATAAGTAAAATCCAGACACTATCCTGAGCTCACGTTCTGACGCACTTCTATCCACGATCCTGACACTGTCCCAGAGAGTGCCCTGTTACTGTCCTTGAGTGAATACCGGAGGCTCTGCCTAACTCAGGCCCTGAAGCTTTCCCTAACGGAGGCCTGGATTCTGTGACTCACTCGGGACCTGCTCATGTCTTTCACTATGACCCGAATGCCGAACCAACAAAGGCCCTGATGCTGCTCCTCCGTCGTGCCCTGACTGTGTCTCCAGCTAGGGGGCTGACGCTAGGCTTCACTCAGGCCTAGATGTTCTCCCTAAGTGAGGTTCTGATGCTTTCCCTACACGAAGCCCTGACACAGGTCCTCAATTAGGCCCTGATTCTCTAAGTAACTAAGGTCTTGACAGCAACCCTACGTCATTTCCTCACACTATCCCTGGCTCGGAACGTGACTCTGTCCCAAGCTGATGCCCTGCATCTGATCCTAACTGAAACCCTAATACTCTGCCTAACTAAGGCCCTGACTAATCCTAACTAAGTCCCTGACACTATCTCTCACTAAGGCCTGCAACTTGTCCCTAACATGGGACGTGCTACAATCAATAACTAAAATCCGGACACTCTCCTGAGCTAATATCCTGACACATTTCTAACCAGGGTCCTGACCCTGTCCCAAAGAAAGCCCTGTCGCTTTCCTGAAGTAAGAGCTGAGGCTGTGCCAAACTCAGGCCCTGAAGCTTTCCCTGACTGAGGCCTGGATTCTGTGACTCACTCAGGCCCTCTTGATGTCTTTCGTTATGATGCGAATGCTGACCCAACAAAGGCCCTGCTGCTGCTCCCAGGACACGCCCTGACGGTGCCTCCAGCCAGGGGGCCTGACACTGGGTCTCACTCAGGCCTTGTTGCTGGCCCTCTGTCCGGCCCTGATGCTGGTCCTAAATAAGCCCCTGAGGTTCTCAGTAACTCAGGCCTTGACGCTATCCCTAGGTCGTTTGCTGACACGATCCCTAGAGTTTACCCCCACCCTGTACCTAGCTAATATCTTGCCTCTTATGCCAACTGAAGCTCTTATGCTGTGCCGACTTCAGGACCTGAATTGAGTCCCAACGCCGTGACACTGTCACTAACTAAGGCCTGGATGTTCGTCCTGAGTCAGGGCCTCACACTGTCCCTGACTAGGGCCCTGTTGCCCTCAATATCTAAAGTCCTCACACTCTCCTGAGCTAATTGACCAACCCATCACTTACCAAGGTCCTGAAAATGTCCCTAAGTAAGCCCTGACGCTGTCCCTAAGAGAAGGCCTGATCATGTCTTTAACGAAGACCATAATGCTGATCCAACAAAGGCACTGATGCTGCTCCTGTGTCATGCCCTGAGAGTGGCCCCAGCTAACGGACAGACGCTGGGCCTCACTCAGGCCGTGTCACTCGCCCCAAGCCAGTCCGTGATGCTGTTTTCATCTGAAGCCCTGACATTGCTTCAAAACGGAGGCCCTGATGCTCTCAGTAACTAAGGTCTTGACAACTATCTCTCACTAAGGCCCGGAATCTGTCCCTAACATGGGACCTGTTGCAATCCATAACTAAAATCCAGACACTATCCTGAGCCGATATTCTGACGCACTTCTATCCACAATCCTGACACTGTCCCAAAGAAAGCCCTGTTACTGTCCTTAAGTGAATACCGGAGGCTCTGCCTAACTCAGGCCCTGAAGCTTTCCATAACCGAGGCCTTGCTTCTGTGACTCACTCAAGCCCTGCTCATGTCTTTCACTATGACCCGAATGCTGACCCAACAAAGCCTGTGATGCTGCCCCTAAGTCACGCCCTGACAGTGTCTGCAGCTAGGGGGCTGACGCAAGGCCTCACCCAGGCCCTGACGCTCTCCCTATGTCAGGCTCTGACGCTGTCCCTACCAGAAACCTTGACAAAGGTCATAAATTAGGCCCTGATTCTCTATGTAACTGAGGCCTTGACACCAACCCTAGGTCATTTTAACTGACACTAGCCCTAGACCTTAACCTAACCTTGTCCTTAACTAATGTCCAGTTTAGCTAAAGAGATTCTTCTTTAGGATGAAATTCTTGCAACTCGTGAATATTGTTTCCTTAAAAAAATAATTTTTAAACTCTTGTTAACCTTAAAGAAAATGTACTCAACTGCTGTGGAATATTCCTTCACAGCAGCGTGCATGGTTCACTTTTGCATTTGCGTGTGTCGGCTTTCAAGGTGCTAGCAGGAATGGCTCCTCTCATGCTAACTAAATCCCTGATGCTGTCCCTAAATAAGGCCCTGAAATTACTCCCGAGGCTGTGAAACTCTCCCTAACTAAGGCCTGGAGACTTGTCCTAACTCAGGCCCTGACACTACACCGAACTCAGACCCTGAAAAAACTCCTAGCTCCGTCTCTGACACTGTACCTAACAAAGGCCATGATGCTAGTCCTACCTCAGGCCCTGGCACTGTCGCTAACTAAGGCCCAGCTGCCGGCCATATCTAAAGTCCTGATAGTATCCTGAGCTAATATCCTGGACCCAGGTCTTACCAAGGTCCTGAAACTGGCCCAAATTAATCCTTGATGCTGTCCATAAAGGAGGCCCTGAGGCTCTGCTTAACAGAGGCCCTGATAATGTCTTTAATGAAGACCCTAACGTTGATCCCACAGAGGCCTTTATGCTGCTCACAAGTCATGCCCTGACACTTTCCCTAACTCAGATCCTAAAGAGAGGCCTCACTTAGGCACTTGGGCTGTACCTCAGTTAGGCTCTGATGCTGTCCGTATATGAAGCCCTGGCAGTGGTCGTGATTTAGGGCCTGGCTCTGGTCCTAGGCAAGGCCCCGATGCTCTCAATAACTCAGGTTTTAACCCTTTCCCTTGGTCGTTTCCTGACACTATCCCTGGCCCGGAACCTGACTCTGTCCCAAGCTCATGTCCTGCATCTTATCCTAAATGAAACCCTAACACTCTCCGTAACGAAGGCCCTGACTAATCCTACCTAAGGCCTTGACACGACCTCTCGCTAAGGCCCGGAATCTGTCCCTAACATGGGACCTGCTGCAATCAATAAGTAAAATCCAGACACTATCCTGAGCTCACGTTCTGACGCACTTCTATCCACGATCCTGACACTGTCCCAGAGAGTGCCCTGTTACTGTCCTTGAGTGAATACCGGAGGCTCTGCCTAACTCAGGCCCTGAAGCTTTCCCTAACGGAGGCCTGGATTCTGTGACTCACTCGGGACCTGCTCATGTCTTTCACTATGACCCGAATGCCGAACCAACAAAGGCCCTGATGCTGCTCCTCCGTCGTGCCCTGACTGTGTCTCCAGCTAGGGGGCTGACGCTAGGCTTCACTCAGGCCTAGATGTTCTCCCTAAGTGAGGTTCTGATGCTTTCCCTACACGAAGCCCTGACACAGGTCCTCAATTAGGCCCTGATTCTCTAAGTAACTAAGGTCTTGACAGCAACCCTACGTCATTTCCTCACACTATCCCTGGCTCGGAACGTGACTCTGTCCCAAGCTGATGCCCTGCATCTGATCCTAACTGAAACCCTAATACTCTGCCTAACTAAGGCCCTGACTAATCCTAACTAAGTCCCTGACACTATCTCTCACTAAGGCCTGCAACTTGTCCCTAACATGGGACGTGCTACAATCAATAACTAAAATCCGGACACTCTCCTGAGCTAATATCCTGACACATTTCTAACCAGGGTCCTGACCCTGTCCCAAAGAAAGCCCTGTCGCTTTCCTGAAGTAAGAGCTGAGGCTGTGCCAAACTCAGGCCCTGAAGCTTTCCCTGACTGAGGCCTGGATTCTGTGACTCACTCAGGCCCTCTTGATGTCTTTCGTTATGATGCGAATGCTGACCCAACAAAGGCCCTGCTGCTGCTCCCAGGACACGCCCTGACGGTGCCTCCAGCCAGGGGGCCTGACACTGGGTCTCACTCAGGCCTTGTTGCTGGCCCTCTGTCCGGCCCTGATGCTGGTCCTAAATAAGCCCCTGAGGTTCTCAGTAACTCAGGCCTTGACGCTATCCCTAGGTCGTTTGCTGACACGATCCCTAGAGTTTACCCCCACCCTGTACCTAGCTAATATCTTGCCTCTTATGCCAACTGAAGCTCTTATGCTGTGCCGACTTCAGGACCTGAATTGAGTCCCAACGCCGTGACACTGTCACTAACTAAGGCCTGGATGTTCGTCCTGAGTCAGGGCCTCACACTGTCCCTGACTAGGGCCCTGTTGCCCTCAATATCTAAAGTCCTCACACTCTCCTGAGCTAATTGACCAACCCATCACTTACCAAGGTCCTGAAAATGTCCCTAAGTAAGCCCTGACGCTGTCCCTAAGAGAAGGCCTGATCATGTCTTTAACGAAGACCATAATGCTGATCCAACAAAGGCACTGATGCTGCTCCTGTGTCATGCCCTGAGAGTGGCCCCAGCTAACGGACAGACGCTGGGCCTCACTCAGGCCGTGTCACTCGCCCCAAGCCAGTCCGTGATGCTGTTTTCATCTGAAGCCCTGACATTGCTTCAAAACGGAGGCCCTGATGCTCTCAGTAACTAAGGTCTTGACAACTATCTCTCACTAAGGCCCGGAATCTGTCCCTAACATGGGACCTGTTGCAATCCATAACTAAAATCCAGACACTATCCTGAGCCGATATTCTGACGCACTTCTATCCACAATCCTGACACTGTCCCAAAGAAAGCCCTGTTACTGTCCTTAAGTGAATACCGGAGGCTCTGCCTAACTCAGGCCCTGAAGCTTTCCATAACCGAGGCCTTGCTTCTGTGACTCACTCAAGCCCTGCTCATGTCTTTCACTATGACCCGAATGCTGACCCAACAAAGCCTGTGATGCTGCCCCTAAGTCACGCCCTGACAGTGTCTGCAGCTAGGGGGCTGACGCAAGGCCTCACCCAGGCCCTGACGCTCTCCCTATGTCAGGCTCTGACGCTGTCCCTACCAGAAACCTTGACAAAGGTCATAAATTAGGCCCTGATTCTCTATGTAACTGAGGCCTTGACACCAACCCTAGGTCATTTTAACTGACACTAGCCCTAGACCTTAACCTAACCTTGTCCTTAACTAATGTCCAGTTTAGCTAAAGAGATTCTTCTTTAGGATGAAATTCTTCCAACTCGTGAATATTGTTTCCTTAAAAAAATAATTTTTAAACTCTTGTTAACCTTAAAGAAAATGTACTCAACTGCTGTGGAATATTCCTTCACAGCAGCGTGCATGGTTCACTTTTGCATTTGCGTGTGTCGGCTTTCAAGGTGCTAGCAGGAATGGCTCCTCTCATGCTAACTAAATCCCTGATGCTGTCCCTAAATAAGGCCCTGAAATTACTCCCGAGGCTGTGAAACTCTCCCTAACTAAGGCCTGGAGACTTGTCCTAACTCAGGCCCTGACACTACACCGAACTCAGACCCTGAAAAAACTCCTAGCTCCGTCTCTGACACTGTACCTAACAAAGGCCATGATGCTAGTCCTACCTCAGGCCCTGGCACTGTCGCTAACTAAGGCCCAGCTGCCGGCCATATCTAAAGTCCTGATAGTATCCTGAGCTAATATCCTGGACCCAGGTCTTACCAAGGTCCTGAAACTGGCCCAAATTAATCCTTGATGCTGTCCATAAAGGAGGCCCTGAGGCTCTGCTTAACAGAGGCCCTGATAATGTCTTTAATGAAGACCCTAACGTTGATCCCACAGAGGCCTTTATGCTGCTCACAAGTCATGCCCTGACACTTTCCCTAACTCAGATCCTAAAGAGAGGCCTCACTTAGGCACTTGGGCTGTACCTCAGTTAGGCTCTGATGCTGTCCGTATATGAAGCCCTGGCAGTGGTCGTGATTTAGGGCCTGGCTCTGGTCCTAGGCAAGGCCCCGATGCTCTCAATAACTCAGGTTTTAACCCTTTCCCTTGGTCGTTTCCTGACACTATCCCTGGCCCGGAACCTGACTCTGTCCCAAGCTCATGTCCTGCATCTTATCCTAAATGAAACCCTAACACTCTCCGTAACGAAGGCCCTGACTAATCCTACCTAAGGCCTTGACACGACCTCTCGCTAAGGCCCGGAATCTGTCCCTAACATGGGACCTGCTGCAATCAATAAGTAAAATCCAGACACTATCCTGAGCTCACGTTCTGACGCACTTCTATCCACGATCCTGACACTGTCCCAGAGAGTGCCCTGTTACTGTCCTTGAGTGAATACCGGAGGCTCTGCCTAACTCAGGCCCTGAAGCTTTCCCTAACGGAGGCCTGGATTCTGTGACTCACTCGGGACCTGCTCATGTCTTTCACTATGACCCGAATGCCGAACCAACAAAGGCCCTGATGCTGCTCCTCCGTCGTGCCCTGACTGTGTCTCCAGCTAGGGGGCTGACGCTAGGCTTCACTCAGGCCTAGATGTTCTCCCTAAGTGAGGTTCTGATGCTTTCCCTACACGAAGCCCTGACACAGGTCCTCAATTAGGCCCTGATTCTCTAAGTAACTAAGGTCTTGACAGCAACCCTACGTCATTTCCTCACACTATCCCTGGCTCGGAACGTGACTCTGTCCCAAGCTGATGCCCTGCATCTGATCCTAACTGAAACCCTAATACTCTGCCTAACTAAGGCCCTGACTAATCCTAACTAAGTCCCTGACACTATCTCTCACTAAGGCCTGCAACTTGTCCCTAACATGGGACGTGCTACAATCAATAACTAAAATCCGGACACTCTCCTGAGCTAATATCCTGACACATTTCTAACCAGGGTCCTGACCCTGTCCCAAAGAAAGCCCTGTCGCTTTCCTGAAGTAAGAGCTGAGGCTGTGCCAAACTCAGGCCCTGAAGCTTTCCCTGACTGAGGCCTGGATTCTGTGACTCACTCAGGCCCTCTTGATGTCTTTCGTTATGATGCGAATGCTGACCCAACAAAGGCCCTGCTGCTGCTCCCAGGACACGCCCTGACGGTGCCTCCAGCCAGGGGGCCTGACACTGGGTCTCACTCAGGCCTTGTTGCTGGCCCTCTGTCCGGCCCTGATGCTGGTCCTAAATAAGCCCCTGAGGTTCTCAGTAACTCAGGCCTTGACGCTATCCCTAGGTCGTTTGCTGACACGATCCCTAGAGTTTACCCCCACCCTGTACCTAGCTAATATCTTGCCTCTTATGCCAACTGAAGCTCTTATGCTGTGCCGACTTCAGGACCTGAATTGAGTCCCAACGCCGTGACACTGTCACTAACTAAGGCCTGGATGTTCGTCCTGAGTCAGGGCCTCACACTGTCCCTGACTAGGGCCCTGTTGCCCTCAATATCTAAAGTCCTCACACTCTCCTGAGCTAATTTACCAACCCATCACTTACCAAGGTCCTGAAAATGTCCCTAAGTAAGCCCTGACGCTGTCCCTAAGAGAAGGCCTGATCATGTCTTTAACGAAGACCATAATGCTGATCCAACAAAGGCACTGATGCTGCTCCTGTGTCATGCCCTGAGAGTGGCCCCAGCTAACGGACAGACGCTGGGCCTCACTCAGGCCGTGTCACTCGCCCCAAGCCAGTCCGTGATGCTGTTTTCATCTGAAGCCCTGACATTGCTTCAAAACGGAGGCCCTGATGCTCTCAGTAACTAAGGTCTTGACAACTATCTCTCACTAAGGCCCGGAATCTGTCCCTAACATGGGACCTGTTGCAATCCATAACTAAAATCCAGACACTATCCTGAGCCGATATTCTGACGCACTTCTATCCACAATCCTGACACTGTCCCAAAGAAAGCCCTGTTACTGTCCTTAAGTGAATACCGGAGGCTCTGCCTAACTCAGGCCCTGAAGCTTTCCATAACCGAGGCCTTGCTTCTGTGACTCACTCAAGCCCTGCTCATGTCTTTCACTATGACCCGAATGCTGACCCAACAAAGCCTGTGATGCTGCCCCTAAGTCACGCCCTGACAGTGTCTGCAGCTAGGGGGCTGACGCAAGGCCTCACCCAGGCCCTGACGCTCTCCCTATGTCAGGCTCTGACGCTGTCCCTACCAGAAACCTTGACAAAGGTCATAAATTAGGCCCTGATTCTCTATGTAACTGAGGCCTTGACACCAACCCTAGGTCATTTTAACTGACACTAGCCCTAGACCTTAACCTAACCTTGTCCTTAACTAATGTCCAGTTTAGCTAAAGAGATTCTTCTTTAGGATGAAATTCTTGCAACTCGTGAATATTGTTTCCTTAAAAAAATAATTTTTAAACTCTTGTTAACCTTAAAGAAAATGTACTCAACTGCTGTGGAATATTCCTTCACAGCAGCGTGCATGGTTCACTTTTGCATTTGCGTGTGTCGGCTTTCAAGGTGCTAGCAGGAATGGCTCCTCTCATGCTAACTAAATCCCTGATGCTGTCCCTAAATAAGGCCCTGAAATTACTCCCGAGGCTGTGAAACTCTCCCTAACTAAGGCCTGGAGACTTGTCCTAACTCAGGCCCTGACACTACACCGAACTCAGACCCTGAAAAAACTCCTAGCTCCGTCTCTGACACTGTACCTAACAAAGGCCATGATGCTAGTCCTACCTCAGGCCCTGGCACTGTCGCTAACTAAGGCCCAGCTGCCGGCCATATCTAAAGTCCTGATAGTATCCTGAGCTAATATCCTGGACCCAGGTCTTACCAAGGTCCTGAAACTGGCCCAAATTAATCCTTGATGCTGTCCATAAAGGAGGCCCTGAGGCTCTGCTTAACAGAGGCCCTGATAATGTCTTTAATGAAGACCCTAACGTTGATCCCACAGAGGCCTTTATGCTGCTCACAAGTCATGCCCTGACACTTTCCCTAACTCAGATCCTAAAGAGAGGCCTCACTTAGGCACTTGGGCTGTACCTCAGTTAGGCTCTGATGCTGTCCGTATATGAAGCCCTGGCAGTGGTCGTGATTTAGGGCCTGGCTCTGGTCCTAGGCAAGGCCCCGATGCTCTCAATAACTCAGGTTTTAACCCTTTCCCTTGGTCGTTTCCTGACACTATCCCTGGCCCGGAACCTGACTCTGTCCCAAGCTCATGTCCTGCATCTTATCCTAAATGAAACCCTAACACTCTCCGTAACGAAGGCCCTGACTAATCCTACCTAAGGCCTTGACACGACCTCTCGCTAAGGCCCGGAATCTGTCCCTAACATGGGACCTGCTGCAATCAATAAGTAAAATCCAGACACTATCCTGAGCTCACGTTCTGACGCACTTCTATCCACGATCCTGACACTGTCCCAGAGAGTGCCCTGTTACTGTCCTTGAGTGAATACCGGAGGCTCTGCCTAACTCAGGCCCTGAAGCTTTCCCTAACGGAGGCCTGGATTCTGTGACTCACTCGGGACCTGCTCATGTCTTTCACTATGACCCGAATGCCGAACCAACAAAGGCCCTGATGCTGCTCCTCCGTCGTGCCCTGACTGTGTCTCCAGCTAGGGGGCTGACGCTAGGCTTCACTCAGGCCTAGATGTTCTCCCTAAGTGAGGTTCTGATGCTTTCCCTACACGAAGCCCTGACACAGGTCCTCAATTAGGCCCTGATTCTCTAAGTAACTAAGGTCTTGACAGCAACCCTACGTCATTTCCTCACACTATCCCTGGCTCGGAACGTGACTCTGTCCCAAGCTGATGCCCTGCATCTGATCCTAACTGAAACCCTAATACTCTGCCTAACTAAGGCCCTGACTAATCCTAACTAAGTCCCTGACACTATCTCTCACTAAGGCCTGCAACTTGTCCCTAACATGGGACGTGCTACAATCAATAACTAAAATCCGGACACTCTCCTGAGCTAATATCCTGACACATTTCTAACCAGGGTCCTGACCCTGTCCCAAAGAAAGCCCTGTCGCTTTCCTGAAGTAAGAGCTGAGGCTGTGCCAAACTCAGGCCCTGAAGCTTTCCCTGACTGAGGCCTGGATTCTGTGACTCACTCAGGCCCTCTTGATGTCTTTCGTTATGATGCGAATGCTGACCCAACAAAGGCCCTGCTGCTGCTCCCAGGACACGCCCTGACGGTGCCTCCAGCCAGGGGGCCTGACACTGGGTCTCACTCAGGCCTTGTTGCTGGCCCTCTGTCCGGCCCTGATGCTGGTCCTAAATAAGCCCCTGAGGTTCTCAGTAACTCAGGCCTTGACGCTATCCCTAGGTCGTTTGCTGACACGATCCCTAGAGTTTACCCCCACCCTGTACCTAGCTAATATCTTGCCTCTTATGCCAACTGAAGCTCTTATGCTGTGCCGACTTCAGGACCTGAATTGAGTCCCAACGCCGTGACACTGTCACTAACTAAGGCCTGGATGTTCGTCCTGAGTCAGGGCCTCACACTGTCCCTGACTAGGGCCCTGTTGCCCTCAATATCTAAAGTCCTCACACTCTCCTGAGCTAATTGACCAACCCATCACTTACCAAGGTCCTGAAAATGTCCCTAAGTAAGCCCTGACGCTGTCCCTAAGAGAAGGCCTGATCATGTCTTTAACGAAGACCATAATGCTGATCCAACAAAGGCACTGATGCTGCTCCTGTGTCATGCCCTGAGAGTGGCCCCAGCTAACGGACAGACGCTGGGCCTCACTCAGGCCGTGTCACTCGCCCCAAGCCAGTCCGTGATGCTGTTTTCATCTGAAGCCCTGACATTGCTTCAAAACGGAGGCCCTGATGCTCTCAGTAACTAAGGTCTTGACAACTATCTCTCACTAAGGCCCGGAATCTGTCCCTAACATGGGACCTGTTGCAATCCATAACTAAAATCCAGACACTATCCTGAGCCGATATTCTGACGCACTTCTATCCACAATCCTGACACTGTCCCAAAGAAAGCCCTGTTACTGTCCTTAAGTGAATACCGGAGGCTCTGCCTAACTCAGGCCCTGAAGCTTTCCATAACCGAGGCCTTGATTCTGTGACTCACTCAAGCCCTGCTCATGTCTTTCACTATGACCCGAATGCTGACCCAACAAAGCCTGTGATGCTGCCCCTAAGTCACGCCCTGACAGTGTCTGCAGCTAGGGGGCTGACGCAAGGCCTCACCCAGGCCCTGACGCTCTCCCTATGTCAGGCTCTGACGCTGTCCCTACCAGAAACCTTGACAAAGGTCATAAATTAGGCCCTGATTCTCTATGTAACTGAGGCCTTGACACCAACCCTAGGTCATTTTAACTGACACTAGCCCTAGACCTTAACCTAACCTTGTCCTTAACTAATGTCCAGTTTAGCTAAAGAGATTCTTCTTTAGGATGAAATTCTTGCAACTCGTGAATATTGTTTCCTTAAAAAAATAATTTTTAAACTCTTGTTAACCTTAAAGAAAATGTACTCAACTGCTGTGGAATATTCCTTCACAGCAGCGTGCATGGTTCACTTTTGCATTTGCGTGTGTCGGCTTTCAAGGTGCTAGCAGGAATGGCTCCTCTCATGCTAACTAAATCCCTGATGCTGTCCCTAAATAAGGCCCTGAAATTACTCCCGAGGCTGTGAAACTCTCCCTAACTAAGGCCTGGAGACTTGTCCTAACTCAGGCCCTGACACTACACCGAACTCAGACCCTGAAAAAACTCCTAGCTCCGTCTCTGACACTGTACCTAACAAAGGCCATGATGCTAGTCCTACCTCAGGCCCTGGCACTGTCGCTAACTAAGGCCCAGCTGCCGGCCATATCTAAAGTCCTGATAGTATCCTGAGCTAATATCCTGGACCCAGGTCTTACCAAGGTCCTGAAACTGGCCCAAATTAATCCTTGATGCTGTCCATAAAGGAGGCCCTGAGGCTCTGCTTAACAGAGGCCCTGATAATGTCTTTAATGAAGACCCTAACGTTGATCCCACAGAGGCCTTTATGCTGCTCACAAGTCATGCCCTGACACTTTCCCTAACTCAGATCCTAAAGAGAGGCCTCACTTAGGCACTTGGGCTGTACCTCAGTTAGGCTCTGATGCTGTCCGTATATGAAGCCCTGGCAGTGGTCGTGATTTAGGGCCTGGCTCTGGTCCTAGGCAAGGCCCCGATGCTCTCAATAACTCAGGTTTTAACCCTTTCCCTTGGTCGTTTCCTGACACTATCCCTGGCCCGGAACCTGACTCTGTCCCAAGCTCATGTCCTGCATCTTATCCTAAATGAAACCCTAACACTCTCCGTAACGAAGGCCCTGACTAATCCTACCTAAGGCCTTGACACGACCTCTCGCTAAGGCCCGGAATCTGTCCCTAACATGGGACCTGCTGCAATCAATAAGTAAAATCCAGACACTATCCTGAGCTCACGTTCTGACGCACTTCTATCCACGATCCTGACACTGTCCCAGAGAGTGCCCTGTTACTGTCCTTGAGTGAATACCGGAGGCTCTGCCTAACTCAGGCCCTGAAGCTTTCCCTAACGGAGGCCTGGATTCTGTGACTCACTCGGGACCTGCTCACGTCTTTCACTATGACCCGAATGCCGAACCAACAAAGGCCCTGATGCTGCTCCTCCGTCGTGCCCTGACTGTGTCTCCAGCTAGGGGGCTGACGCTAGGCTTCACTCAGGCCTAGATGTTCTCCCTAAGTGAGGTTCTGATGCTTTCCCTACACGAAGCCCTGACACAGGTCCTCAATTAGGCCCTGATTCTCTAAGTAACTAAGGTCTTGACAGCAACCCTACGTCATTTCCTCACACTATCCCTGGCTCGGAACGTGACTCTGTCCCAAGCTGATGCCCTGCATCTGATCCTAACTGAAACCCTAATACTCTGCCTAACTAAGGCCCTGACTAATCCTAACTAAGTCCCTGACACTATCTCTCACTAAGGCCTGCAACTTGTCCCTAACATGGGACGTGCTACAATCAATAACTAAAATCCGGACACTCTCCTGAGCTAATATCCTGACACATTTCTAACCAGGGTCCTGACCCTGTCCCAAAGAAAGCCCTGTCGCTTTCCTGAAGTAAGAGCTGAGGCTGTGCCAAACTCAGGCCCTGAAGCTTTCCCTGACTGAGGCCTGGATTCTGTGACTCACTCAGGCCCTCTTGATGTCTTTCGTTATGATGCGAATGCTGACCCAACAAAGGCCCTGCTGCTGCTCCCAGGACACGCCCTGACGGTGCCTCCAGCCAGGGGGCCTGACACTGGGTCTCACTCAGGCCTTGTTGCTGGCCCTCTGTCCGGCCCTGATGCTGGTCCTAAATAAGCCCCTGAGGTTCTCAGTAACTCAGGCCTTGACGCTATCCCTAGGTCGTTTGCTGACACGATCCCTAGAGTTTACCCCCACCCTGTACCTAGCTAATATCTTGCCTCTTATGCCAACTGAAGCTCTTATGCTGTGCCGACTTCAGGACCTGAATTGAGTCCCAACGCCGTGACACTGTCACTAACTAAGGCCTGGATGTTCGTCCTGAGTCAGGGCCTCACACTGTCCCTGACTAGGGCCCTGTTGCCCTCAATATCTAAAGTCCTCACACTCTCCTGAGCTAATTGACCAACCCATCACTTACCAAGGTCCTGAAAATGTCCCTAAGTAAGCCCTGACGCTGTCCCTAAGAGAAGGCCTGATCATGTCTTTAACGAAGACCATAATGCTGATCCAACAAAGGCACTGATGCTGCTCCTGTGTCATGCCCTGAGAGTGGCCCCAGCTAACGGACAGACGCTGGGCCTCACTCAGGCCGTGTCACTCGCCCCAAGCCAGTCCGTGATGCTGTTTTCATCTGAAGCCCTGACATTGCTTCAAAACGGAGGCCCTGATGCTCTCAGTAACTAAGGTCTTGACAACTATCTCTCACTAAGGCCCGGAATCTGTCCCTAACATGGGACCTGTTGCAATCCATAACTAAAATCCAGACACTATCCTGAGCCGATATTCTGACGCACTTCTATCCACAATCCTGACACTGTCCCAAAGAAAGCCCTGTTACTGTCCTTAAGTGAATACCGGAGGCTCTGCCTAACTCAGGCCCTGAAGCTTTCCATAACCGAGGCCTTGATTCTGTGACTCACTCAAGCCCTGCTCATGTCTTTCACTATGACCCGAATGCTGACCCAACAAAGCCTGTGATGCTGCCCCTAAGTCACGCCCTGACAGTGTCTGCAGCTAGGGGGCTGACGCAAGGCCTCACCCAGGCCCTGACGCTCTCCCTATGTCAGGCTCTGACGCTGTCCCTACCAGAAACCTTGACAAAGGTCATAAATTAGGCCCTGATTCTCTATGTAACTGAGGCCTTGACACCAACCCTAGGTCATTTTAACTGACACTAGCCCTAGACCTTAACCTAACCTTGTCCTTAACTAATGTCCAGTTTAGCTAAAGAGATTCTTCTTTAGGATGAAATTCTTGCAACTCGTGAATATTGTTTCCTTAAAAAAATAATTTTTAAACTCTTGTTAACCTTAAAGAAAATGTACTCAACTGCTGTGGAATATTCCTTCACAGCAGCGTGCATGGTTCACTTTTGCATTTGCGTGTGTCGGCTTTCAAGGTGCTAGCAGGAATGGCTCCTCTCATGCTAACTAAATCCCTGATGCTGTCCCTAAATAAGGCCCTGAAATTACTCCCGAGGCTGTGAAACTCTCCCTAACTAAGGCCTGGAGACTTGTCCTAACTCAGGCCCTGACACTACACCGAACTCAGACCCTGAAAAAACTCCTAGCTCCGTCTCTGACACTGTACCTAACAAAGGCCATGATGCTAGTCCTACCTCAGGCCCTGGCACTGTCGCTAACTAAGGCCCAGCTGCCGGCCATATCTAAAGTCCTGATAGTATCCTGAGCTAATATCCTGGACCCAGGTCTTACCAAGGTCCTGAAACTGGCCCAAATTAATCCTTGATGCTGTCCATAAAGGAGGCCCTGAGGCTCTGCTTAACAGAGGCCCTGATAATGTCTTTAATGAAGACCCTAACGTTGATCCCACAGAGGCCTTTATGCTGCTCACAAGTCATGCCCTGACACTTTCCCTAACTCAGATCCTAAAGAGAGGCCTCACTTAGGCACTTGGGCTGTACCTCAGTTAGGCTCTGATGCTGTCCGTATATGAAGCCCTGGCAGTGGTCGTGATTTAGGGCCTGGCTCTGGTCCTAGGCAAGGCCCCGATGCTCTCAATAACTCAGGTTTTAACCCTTTCCCTTGGTCGTTTCCTGACACTATCCCTGGCCCGGAACCTGACTCTGTCCCAAGCTCATGTCCTGCATCTTATCCTAAATGAAACCCTAACACTCTCCGTAACGAAGGCCCTGACTAATCCTACCTAAGGCCTTGACACGACCTCTCGCTAAGGCCCGGAATCTGTCCCTAACATGGGACCTGCTGCAATCAATAAGTAAAATCCAGACACTATCCTGAGCTCACGTTCTGACGCACTTCTATCCACGATCCTGACACTGTCCCAGAGAGTGCCCTGTTACTGTCCTTGAGTGAATACCGGAGGCTCTGCCTAACTCAGGCCCTGAAGCTTTCCCTAACGGAGGCCTGGATTCTGTGACTCACTCGGGACCTGCTCATGTCTTTCACTATGACCCGAATGCCGAACCAACAAAGGCCCTGATGCTGCTCCTCCGTCGTGCCCTGACTGTGTCTCCAGCTAGGGGGCTGACGCTAGGCTTCACTCAGGCCTAGATGTTCTCCCTAAGTGAGGTTCTGATGCTTTCCCTACACGAAGCCCTGACACAGGTCCTCAATTAGGCCCTGATTCTCTAAGTAACTAAGGTCTTGACAGCAACCCTACGTCATTTCCTCACACTATCCCTGGCTCGGAACGTGACTCTGTCCCAAGCTGATGCCCTGCATCTGATCCTAACTGAAACCCTAATACTCTGCCTAACTAAGGCCCTGACTAATCCTAACTAAGTCCCTGACACTATCTCTCACTAAGGCCTGCAACTTGTCCCTAACATGGGACGTGCTACAATCAATAACTAAAATCCGGACACTCTCCTGAGCTAATATCCTGACACATTTCTAACCAGGGTCCTGACCCTGTCCCAAAGAAAGCCCTGTCGCTTTCCTGAAGTAAGAGCTGAGGCTGTGCCAAACTCAGGCCCTGAAGCTTTCCCTGACTGAGGCCTGGATTCTGTGACTCACTCAGGCCCTCTTGATGTCTTTCGTTATGATGCGAATGCTGACCCAACAAAGGCCCTGCTGCTGCTCCCAGGACACGCCCTGACGGTGCCTCCAGCCAGGGGGCCTGACACTGGGTCTCACTCAGGCCTTGTTGCTGGCCCTCTGTCCGGCCCTGATGCTGGTCCTAAATAAGCCCCTGAGGTTCTCAGTAACTCAGGCCTTGACGCTATCCCTAGGTCGTTTGCTGACACGATCCCTAGAGTTTACCCCCACCCTGTACCTAGCTAATATCTTGCCTCTTATGCCAACTGAAGCTCTTATGCTGTGCCGACTTCAGGACCTGAATTGAGTCCCAACGCCGTGACACTGTCACTAACTAAGGCCTGGATGTTCGTCCTGAGTCAGGGCCTCACACTGTCCCTGACTAGGGCCCTGTTGCCCTCAATATCTAAAGTCCTCACACTCTCCTGAGCTAATTTACCAACCCATCACTTACCAAGGTCCTGAAAATGTCCCTAAGTAAGCCCTGACGCTGTCCCTAAGAGAAGGCCTGATCATGTCTTTAACGAAGACCATAATGCTGATCCAACAAAGGCACTGATGCTGCTCCTGTGTCATGCCCTGAGAGTGGCCCCAGCTAACGGACAGACGCTGGGCCTCACTCAGGCCGTGTCACTCGCCCCAAGCCAGTCCGTGATGCTGTTTTCATCTGAAGCCCTGACATTGCTTCAAAACGGAGGCCCTGATGCTCTCAGTAACTAAGGTCTTGACAACTATCTCTCACTAAGGCCCGGAATCTGTCCCTAACATGGGACCTGTTGCAATCCATAACTAAAATCCAGACACTATCCTGAGCCGATATTCTGACGCACTTCTATCCACAATCCTGACACTGTCCCAAAGAAAGCCCTGTTACTGTCCTTAAGTGAATACCGGAGGCTCTGCCTAACTCAGGCCCTGAAGCTTTCCATAACCGAGGCCTTGATTCTGTGACTCACTCAAGCCCTGCTCATGTCTTTCACTATGACCCGAATGCTGACCCAACAAAGCCTGTGATGCTGCCCCTAAGTCACGCCCTGACAGTGTCTGCAGCTAGGGGGCTGACGCAAGGCCTCACCCAGGCCCTGACGCTCTCCCTATGTCAGGCTCTGATGCTGTCCCTACCAGAAACCTTGACAAAGGTCATAAATTAGGCCCTGATTCTCTATGTAACTGAGGCCTTGACACCAACCCTAGGTCATTTTAACTGACACTAGCCCTAGACCTTAACCTAACCTTGTCCTTAACTAATGTCCAGTTTAGCTAAAGAGATTCTTCTTTAGGATGAAATTCTTGCAACTCGTGAATATTGTTTCCTTAAAAAAATAATTTTTAAACTCTTGTTAACCTTAAAGAAAATGTACTCAACTGCTGTGGAATATTCCTTCACAGCAGCGTGCATGGTTCACTTTTGCATTTGCGTGTGTCGGCTTTCAAGGTGCTAGCAGGAATGGCTCCTCTCATGCTAACTAAATCCCTGATGCTGTCCCTAAATAAGGCCCTGAAATTACTCCCGAGGCTGTGAAACTCTCCCTAACTAAGGCCTGGAGACTTGTCCTAACTCAGGCCCTGACACTACACCGAACTCAGACCCTGAAAAAACTCCTAGCTCCGTCTCTGACACTGTACCTAACAAAGGCCATGATGCTAGTCCTACCTCAGGCCCTGGCACTGTCGCTAACTAAGGCCCAGCTGCCGGCCATATCTAAAGTCCTGATAGTATCCTGAGCTAATATCCTGGACCCAGGTCTTACCAAGGTCCTGAAACTGGCCCAAATTAATCCTTGATGCTGTCCATAAAGGAGGCCCTGAGGCTCTGCTTAACAGAGGCCCTGATAATGTCTTTAATGAAGACCCTAACGTTGATCCCACAGAGGCCTTTATGCTGCTCACAAGTCATGCCCTGACACTTTCCCTAACTCAGATCCTAAAGAGAGGCCTCACTTAGGCACTTGGGCTGTACCTCAGTTAGGCTCTGATGCTGTCCGTATATGAAGCCCTGGCAGTGGTCGTGATTTAGGGCCTGGCTCTGGTCCTAGGCAAGGCCCCGATGCTCTCAATAACTCAGGTTTTAACCCTTTCCCTTGGTCGTTTCCTGACACTATCCCTGGCCCGGAACCTGACTCTGTCCCAAGCTCATGTCCTGCATCTTATCCTAAATGAAACCCTAACACTCTCCGTAACGAAGGCCCTGACTAATCCTACCTAAGGCCTTGACACGACCTCTCGCTAAGGCCCGGAATCTGTCCCTAACATGGGACCTGCTGCAATCAATAAGTAAAATCCAGACACTATCCTGAGCTCACGTTCTGACGCACTTCTATCCACGATCCTGACACTGTCCCAGAGAGTGCCCTGTTACTGTCCTTGAGTGAATACCGGAGGCTCTGCCTAACTCAGGCCCTGAAGCTTTCCCTAACGGAGGCCTGGATTCTGTGACTCACTCGGGACCTGCTCATGTCTTTCACTATGACCCGAATGCCGAACCAACAAAGGCCCTGATGCTGCTCCTCCGTCGTGCCCTGACTGTGTCTCCAGCTAGGGGGCTGACGCTAGGCTTCACTCAGGCCTAGATGTTCTCCCTAAGTGAGGTTCTGATGCTTTCCCTACACGAAGCCCTGACACAGGTCCTCAATTAGGCCCTGATTCTCTAAGTAACTAAGGTCTTGACAGCAACCCTACGTCATTTCCTCACACTATCCCTGGCTCGGAACGTGACTCTGTCCCAAGCTGATGCCCTGCATCTGATCCTAACTGAAACCCTAATACTCTGCCTAACTAAGGCCCTGACTAATCCTAACTAAGTCCCTGACACTATCTCTCACTAAGGCCTGCAACTTGTCCCTAACATGGGACGTGCTACAATCAATATCTAAAATCCGGACACTCTCCTGAGCTAATATCCTGACACATTTCTAACCAGGGTCCTGACCCTGTCCCAAAGAAAGCCCTGTCGCTTTCCTGAAGTAAGAGCTGAGGCTGTGCCAAACTCAGGCCCTGAAGCTTTCCCTGACTGAGGCCTGGATTCTGTGACTCACTCAGGCCCTCTTGATGTCTTTCGTTATGATGCGAATGCTGACCCAACAAAGGCCCTGCTGCTGCTCCCAGGACACGCCCTGACGGTGCCTCCAGCCAGGGGGCCTGACACTGGGTCTCACTCAGGCCTTGTTGCTGGCCCTCTGTCCGGCCCTGATGCTGGTCCTAAATAAGCCCCTGAGGTTCTCAGTAACTCAGGCCTTGACGCTATCCCTAGGTCGTTTGCTGACACGATCCCTAGAGTTTACCCCCACCCTGTACCTAGCTAATATCTTGCCTCTTATGCCAACTGAAGCTCTTATGCTGTGCCGACTTCAGGACCTGAATTGAGTCCCAACGCCGTGACACTGTCACTAACTAAGGCCTGGATGTTCGTCCTGAGTCAGGGCCTCACACTGTCCCTGACTAGGGCCCTGTTGCCCTCAATATCTAAAGTCCTCACACTCTCCTGAGCTAATTTACCAACCCATCACTTACCAAGGTCCTGAAAATGTCCCTAAGTAAGCCCTGACGCTGTCCCTAAGAGAAGGCCTGATCATGTCTTTAACGAAGACCATAATGCTGATCCAACAAAGGCACTGATGCTGCTCCTGTGTCATGCCCTGAGAGTGGCCCCAGCTAACGGACAGACGCTGGGCCTCACTCAGGCCGTGTCACTCGCCCCAAGCCAGTCCGTGATGCTGTTTTCATCTGAAGCCCTGACATTGCTTCAAAACGGAGGCCCTGATGCTCTCAGTAACTAAGGTCTTGACAACTATCTCTCACTAAGGCCCGGAATCTGTCCCTAACATGGGACCTGTTGCAATCCATAACTAAAATCCAGACACTATCCTGAGCCGATATTCTGACGCACTTCTATCCACAATCCTGACACTGTCCCAAAGAAAGCCCTGTTACTGTCCTTAAGTGAATACCGGAGGCTCTGCCTAACTCAGGCCCTGAAGCTTTCCATAACCGAGGCCTTGATTCTGTGACTCACTCAAGCCCTGCTCATGTCTTTCACTATGACCCGAATGCTGACCCAACAAAGCCTGTGATGCTGCCCCTAAGTCACGCCCTGACAGTGTCTGCAGCTAGGGGGCTGACGCAAGGCCTCACCCAGGCCCTGACGCTCTCCCTATGTCAGGCTCTGACGCTGTCCCTACCAGAAACCTTGACAAAGGTCATAAATTAGGCCCTGATTCTCTATGTAACTGAGGCCTTGACACCAACCCTAGGTCATTTTAACTGACACTAGCCCTAGACCTTAACCTAACCTTGTCCTTAACTAATGTCCAGTTTAGCTAAAGAGATTCTTCTTTAGGATGAAATTCTTCCAACTCGTGAATATTGTTTCCTTAAAAAAATAATTTTTAAACTCTTGTTAACCTTAAAGAAAATGTACTCAACTGCTGTGGAATATTCCTTCACAGCAGCGTGCATGGTTCACTTTTGCATTTGCGTGTGTCGGCTTTCAAGGTGCTAGCAGGAATGGCTCCTCTCATGCTAACTAAATCCCTGATGCTGTCCCTAAATAAGGCCCTGAAATTACTCCCGAGGCTGTGAAACTCTCCCTAACTAAGGCCTGGAGACTTGTCCTAACTCAGGCCCTGACACTACACCGAACTCAGACCCTGAAAAAACTCCTAGCTCCGTCTCTGACACTGTACCTAACAAAGGCCATGATGCTAGTCCTACCTCAGGCCCTGGCACTGTCGCTAACTAAGGCCCAGCTGCCGGCCATATCTAAAGTCCTGATAGTATCCTGAGCTAATATCCTGGACCCAGGTCTAACCAAGGTCCTGAAACTGGCCCAAATTAATCCTTGATGCTGTCCATAAAGGAGGCCCTGAGGCTCTGCTTAACAGAGGCCCTGATAATGTCTTTAATGAAGACCCTAACGTTGATCCCACAGAGGCCTTTATGCTGCTCACAAGTCATGCCCTGACACTTTCCCTAACTCAGATCCTAAAGAGAGGCCTCACTTAGGCACTTGGGCTGTACCTCAGTTAGGCTCTGATGCTGTCCGTATATGAAGCCCTGGCAGTGGTCGTGATTTAGGGCCTGGCTCTGGTCCTAGGCAAGGCCCCGATGCTCTCAATAACTCAGGTTTTAACCCTTTCCCTTGGTCGTTTCCTGACACTATCCCTGGCCCGGAACCTGACTCTGTCCCAAGCTCATGTCCTGCATCTTATCCTAAATGAAACCCTAACACTCTCCGTAACGAAGGCCCTGACTAATCCTACCTAAGGCCTTGACACGACCTCTCGCTAAGGCCCGGAATCTGTCCCTAACATGGGACCTGCTGCAATCAATAAGTAAAATCCAGACACTATCCTGAGCTCACGTTCTGACGCACTTCTATCCACGATCCTGACACTGTCCCAGAGAGTGCCCTGTTACTGTCCTTGAGTGAATACCGGAGGCTCTGCCTAACTCAGGCCCTGAAGCTTTCCCTAACGGAGGCCTGGATTCTGTGACTCACTCGGGACCTGCTCATGTCTTTCACTATGACCCGAATGCCGAACCAACAAAGGCCCTGATGCTGCTCCTCCGTCGTGCCCTGACTGTGTCTCCAGCTAGGGGGCTGACGCTAGGCTTCACTCAGGCCTAGATGTTCTCCCTAAGTGAGGTTCTGATGCTTTCCCTACACGAAGCCCTGACACAGGTCCTCAATTAGGCCCTGATTCTCTAAGTAACTAAGGTCTTGACAGCAACCCTACGTCATTTCCTCACACTATCCCTGGCTCGGAACGTGACTCTGTCCCAAGCTGATGCCCTGCATCTGATCCTAACTGAAACCCTAATACTCTGCCTAACTAAGGCCCTGACTAATCCTAACTAAGTCCCTGACACTATCTCTCACTAAGGCCTGCAACTTGTCCCTAACATGGGACGTGCTACAATCAATAACTAAAATCCGGACACTCTCCTGAGCTAATATCCTGACACATTTCTAACCAGGGTCCTGACCCTGTCCCAAAGAAAGCCCTGTCGCTTTCCTGAAGTAAGAGCTGAGGCTGTGCCAAACTCAGGCCCTGAAGCTTTCCCTGACTGAGGCCTGGATTCTGTGACTCACTCAGGCCCTCTTGATGTCTTTCGTTATGATGCGAATGCTGACCCAACAAAGGCCCTGCTGCTGCTCCCAGGACACGCCCTGACGGTGCCTCCAGCCAGGGGGCCTGACACTGGGTCTCACTCAGGCCTTGTTGCTGGCCCTCTGTCCGGCCCTGATGCTGGTCCTAAATAAGCCCCTGAGGTTCTCAGTAACTCAGGCCTTGACGCTATCCCTAGGTCGTTTGCTGACACGATCCCTAGAGTTTACCCCCACCCTGTACCTAGCTAATATCTTGCCTCTTATGCCAACTGAAGCTCTTATGCTGTGCCGACTTCAGGACCTGAATTGAGTCCCAACGCCGTGACACTGTCACTAACTAAGGCCTGGATGTTCGTCCTGAGTCAGGGCCTCACACTGTCCCTGACTAGGGCCCTGTTGCCCTCAATATCTAAAGTCCTCACACTCTCCTGAGCTAATTTACCAACCCATCACTTACCAAGGTCCTGAAAATGTCCCTAAGTAAGCCCTGACGCTGTCCCTAAGAGAAGGCCTGATCATGTCTTTAACGAAGACCATAATGCTGATCCAACAAAGGCACTGATGCTGCTCCTGTGTCATGCCCTGAGAGTGGCCCCAGCTAACGGACAGACGCTGGGCCTCACTCAGGCCGTGTCACTCGCCCCAAGCCAGTCCGTGATGCTGTTTTCATCTGAAGCCCTGACATTGCTTCAAAACGGAGGCCCTGATGCTCTCAGTAACTAAGGTCTTGACAACTATCTCTCACTAAGGCCCGGAATCTGTCCCTAACATGGGACCTGTTGCAATCCATAACTAAAATCCAGACACTATCCTGAGCCGATATTCTGACGCACTTCTATCCACAATCCTGACACTGTCCCAAAGAAAGCCCTGTTACTGTCCTTAAGTGAATACCGGAGGCTCTGCCTAACTCAGGCCCTGAAGCTTTCCATAACCGAGGCCTTGCTTCTGTGACTCACTCAAGCCCTGCTCATGTCTTTCACTATGACCCGAATGCTGACCCAACAAAGCCTGTGATGCTGCCCCTAAGTCACGCCCTGACAGTGTCTGCAGCTAGGGGGCTGACGCAAGGCCTCACCCAGGCCCTGACGCTCTCCCTATGTCAGGCTCTGACGCTGTCCCTACCAGAAACCTTGACAAAGGTCATAAATTAGGCCCTGATTCTCTATGTAACTGAGGCCTTGACACCAACCCTAGGTCATTTTAACTGACACTAGCCCTAGACCTTAACCTAACCTTGTCCTTAACTAATGTCCAGTTTAGCTAAAGAGATTCTTCTTTAGGATGAAATTCTTGCAACTCGTGAATATTGTTTCCTTAAAAAAATAATTTTTAAACTCTTGTTAACCTTAAAGAAAATGTACTCAACTGCTGTGGAATATTCCTTCACAGCAGCGTGCATGGTTCACTTTTGCATTTGCGTGTGTCGGCTTTCAAGGTGCTAGCAGGAATGGCTCCTCTCATGCTAACTAAATCCCTGATGCTGTCCCTAAATAAGGCCCTGAAATTACTCCCGAGGCTGTGAAACTCTCCCTAACTAAGGCCTGGAGACTTGTCCTAACTCAGGCCCTGACACTACACCGAACTCAGACCCTGAAAAAACTCCTAGCTCCGTCTCTGACACTGTACCTAACAAAGGCCATGATGCTAGTCCTACCTCAGGCCCTGGCACTGTCGCTAACTAAGGCCCAGCTGCCGGCCATATCTAAAGTCCTGATAGTATCCTGAGCTAATATCCTGGACCCAGGTCTAACCAAGGTCCTGAAACTGGCCCAAATTAATCCTTGATGCTGTCCATAAAGGAGGCCCTGAGGCTCTGCTTAACAGAGGCCCTGATAATGTCTTTAATGAAGACCCTAACGTTGATCCCACAGAGGCCTTTATGCTGCTCACAAGTCATGCCCTGACACTTTCCCTAACTCAGATCCTAAAGAGAGGCCTCACTTAGGCACTTGGGCTGTACCTCAGTTAGGCTCTGATGCTGTCCGTATATGAAGCCCTGGCAGTGGTCGTGATTTAGGGCCTGGCTCTGGTCCTAGGCAAGGCCCCGATGCTCTCAATAACTCAGGTTTTAACCCTTTCCCTTGGTCGTTTCCTGACACTATCCCTGGCCCGGAACCTGACTCTGTCCCAAGCTCATGTCCTGCATCTTATCCTAAATGAAACCCTAACACTCTCCGTAACGAAGGCCCTGACTAATCCTACCTAAGGCCTTGACACGACCTCTCGCTAAGGCCCGGAATCTGTCCCTAACATGGGACCTGCTGCAATCAATAAGTAAAATCCAGACACTATCCTGAGCTCACGTTCTGACGCACTTCTATCCACGATCCTGACACTGTCCCAGAGAGTGCCCTGTTACTGTCCTTGAGTGAATACCGGAGGCTCTGCCTAACTCAGGCCCTGAAGCTTTCCCTAACGGAGGCCTGGATTCTGTGACTCACTCGGGACCTGCTCATGTCTTTCACTATGACCCGAATGCCGAACCAACAAAGGCCCTGATGCTGCTCCTCCGTCGTGCCCTGACTGTGTCTCCAGCTAGGGGGCTGACGCTAGGCTTCACTCAGGCCTAGATGTTCTCCCTAAGTGAGGTTCTGATGCTTTCCCTACACGAAGCCCTGACACAGGTCCTCAATTAGGCCCTGATTCTCTAAGTAACTAAGGTCTTGACAGCAACCCTACGTCATTTCCTCACACTATCCCTGGCTCGGAACGTGACTCTGTCCCAAGCTGATGCCCTGCATCTGATCCTAACTGAAACCCTAATACTCTGCCTAACTAAGGCCCTGACTAATCCTAACTAAGTCCCTGACACTATCTCTCACTAAGGCCTGCAACTTGTCCCTAACATGGGACGTGCTACAATCAATATCTAAAATCCGGACACTCTCCTGAGCTAATATCCTGACACATTTCTAACCAGGGTCCTGACCCTGTCCCAAAGAAAGCCCTGTCGCTTTCCTGAAGTAAGAGCTGAGGCTGTGCCAAACTCAGGCCCTGAAGCTTTCCCTGACTGAGGCCTGGATTCTGTGACTCACTCAGGCCCTCTTGATGTCTTTCGTTATGATGCGAATGCTGACCCAACAAAGGCCCTGCTGCTGCTCCCAGGACACGCCCTGACGGTGCCTCCAGCCAGGGGGCCTGACACTGGGTCTCACTCAGGCCTTGTTGCTGGCCCTCTGTCCGGCCCTGATGCTGGTCCTAAATAAGCCCCTGAGGTTCTCAGTAACTCAGGCCTTGACGCTATCCCTAGGTCGTTTGCTGACACGATCCCTAGAGTTTACCCCCACCCTGTACCTAGCTAATATCTTGCCTCTTATGCCAACTGAAGCTCTTATGCTGTGCCGACTTCAGGACCTGAATTGAGTCCCAACGCCGTGACACTGTCACTAACTAAGGCCTGGATGTTCGTCCTGAGTCAGGGCCTCACACTGTCCCTGACTAGGGCCCTGTTGCCCTCAATATCTAAAGTCCTCACACTCTCCTGAGCTAATTTACCAACCCATCACTTACCAAGGTCCTGAAAATGTCCCTAAGTAAGCCCTGACGCTGTCCCTAAGAGAAGGCCTGATCATGTCTTTAACGAAGACCATAATGCTGATCCAACAAAGGCACTGATGCTGCTCCTGTGTCATGCCCTGAGAGTGGCCCCAGCTAACGGACAGACGCTGGGCCTCACTCAGGCCGTGTCACTCGCCCCAAGCCAGTCCGTGATGCTGTTTTCATCTGAAGCCCTGACATTGCTTCAAAACGGAGGCCCTGATGCTCTCAGTAACTAAGGTCTTGACAACTATCTCTCACTAAGGCCCGGAATCTGTCCCTAACATGGGACCTGTTGCAATCCATAACTAAAATCCAGACACTATCCTGAGCCGATATTCTGACGCACTTCTATCCACAATCCTGACACTGTCCCAAAGAAAGCCCTGTTACTGTCCTTAAGTGAATACCGGAGGCTCTGCCTAACTCAGGCCCTGAAGCTTTCCATAACCGAGGCCTTGATTCTGTGACTCACTCAAGCCCTGCTCATGTCTTTCACTATGACCCGAATGCTGACCCAACAAAGCCTGTGATGCTGCCCCTAAGTCACGCCCTGACAGTGTCTGCAGCTAGGGGGCTGACGCAAGGCCTCACCCAGGCCCTGACGCTCTCCCTATGTCAGGCTCTGACGCTGTCCCTACCAGAAACCTTGACAAAGGTCATAAATTAGGCCCTGATTCTCTATGTAACTGAGGCCTTGACACCAACCCTAGGTCATTTTAACTGACACTAGCCCTAGACCTTAACCTAACCTTGTCCTTAACTAATGTCCAGTTTAGCTAAAGAGATTCTTCTTTAGGATGAAATTCTTGCAACTCGTGAATATTGTTTCCTTAAAAAAATAATTTTTAAACTCTTGTTAACCTTAAAGAAAATGTACTCAACTGCTGTGGAATATTCCTTCACAGCAGCGTGCATGGTTCACTTTTGCATTTGCGTGTGTCGGCTTTCAAGGTGCTAGCAGGAATGGCTCCTCTCATGCTAACTAAATCCCTGATGCTGTCCCTAAATAAGGCCCTGAAATTACTCCCGAGGCTGTGAAACTCTCCCTAACTAAGGCCTGGAGACTTGTCCTAACTCAGGCCCTGACACTACACCGAACTCAGACCCTGAAAAAACTCCTAGCTCCGTCTCTGACACTGTACCTAACAAAGGCCATGATGCTAGTCCTACCTCAGGCCCTGGCACTGTCGCTAACTAAGGCCCAGCTGCCGGCCATATCTAAAGTCCTGATAGTATCCTGAGCTAATATCCTGGACCCAGGTCTTACCAAGGTCCTGAAACTGGCCCAAATTAATCCTTGATGCTGTCCATAAAGGAGGCCCTGAGGCTCTGCTTAACAGAGGCCCTGATAATGTCTTTAATGAAGACCCTAACGTTGATCCCACAGAGGCCTTTATGCTGCTCACAAGTCATGCCCTGACACTTTCCCTAACTCAGATCCTAAAGAGAGGCCTCACTTAGGCACTTGGGCTGTACCTCAGTTAGGCTCTGATGCTGTCCGTATATGAAGCCCTGGCAGTGGTCGTGATTTAGGGCCTGGCTCTGGTCCTAAGCAAGGCCCCGATGCTCTCAATAACTCAGGTTTTAACGCTTTCCCTTGGACATTTCCTGACACTATCCCTGGCCCGGAACCTGACACTGTCCCAAGCTCATGTCCTGCATCTTATCCCAAATGAAACCCTAATACTCTCCGTAACTAAGGCCTTGACTAATCCTACCTACGGCCTTGACACGATCTCTCGCTAAGGCCCGGAATCTGTCCCTAACTAGGGACCTGGTGCAATCAATAAGTAAATCCAGGCACTATCCTTAGCTGATATTCTGATGCACTTCTATCCAGGATCCTAACACTGTTCCAAAGAAAGCACTGTCATTGTCCTTATGTGAAGACCTGAGGCTCTGTGTAACTCAAGCCTTTAATGTTTGTATAACCGAGGCCTTGATTCTGTGACTCACTCAAGCCCTGCTCATGTCTTTCACTATGACCTGAATGCTGACCCAACAAAGGCTCTGATGCTGCTCCGGAGTCATGTCCTGACAGTGTCTTCAGCTAGGGACTTGATGCAAGGCCTTACTCAGGTCCTGACCTTCTCCCCAAGCCAGGCTCTGATGCTGTCCTTACTGGAAACCCTGACAGTTTAAAAATTAGGCCCTGATTCTCTCAGTAACTAAGGTCTTGATACGATACCTAGGTCATTACCTGACACTAGCCCTAGCCCTTAATCTAACCTTCTCTTTCCCTAATGTCCAATTTAGCTAAAGAGATTTTTTAGGATGAAATTCTTTCATCTTGTGAATATTGGTTTCTTAAAAAAATAATTTTTAACTCTTGGTAAACTTAAGCCAAATGTATTCAACTGTTGTGGAATATTCCTTCATAGCAGCATGCATGGTTCACTTTTGCATTTGCGTTTGTTGGCTTTCAGGGTGCTTGCAGGAATGGCCTCTCTTATGCTAACTAAATCCCTGATGCTGTCCCTAAATAAGGCCCTGAAATTGCTCCAGAGGCTGTGAGCTTGTTCCTAACTAAGGCCTGGAGTCTTGTCCTAACTCAGGCCCTGACACTGTCCCTAACAAAGGCCCTGACACTACAGCTAACTCAGACACTGACAAAACTCCTAGGACCGTTCCTGACACTGTACCTAACAAAGGCCATAATACTATTCCTAACTCAGGCCCTGGCAATGTCTCTAACTAAGGTCCAGCTGCTGGCCATATCTAAAGTCCTGATATTATCCTGAGGTAATATCCTGACCCAGGTCTTACCAAAGTCCTGAAACTGGCCCAAAGTAATTCTTGATGCTGCCCATAAATGAGGCCTTGAGGCTCTCCTTAGCAGAGGCCCTGATAATGTCTTTAATGAAGACCCTAACGTTGATCTCACAGAGGCCCTTCTGCTGCTCCTAAGTCATGCCCTGACACTTTCCCTAACTCAGGTCTTAAGGAGAGGCCTCACTTAGGCACTTGGGCTCTACCTTAGTTAGGCTCTGACGCTGTCCCTATATGAAGCCCTGGAACTGGTCGTGATTTAGGCCTTGTTGCTGGTCCTAACTAAGACCGTGATGCTCTCAATAACTAAGGTTTTAACGCTTTCCCTTGGTCATTTCCTGACACTATCCCTGGCCCGGAACCTGACTCTGTCCCAAGCTAATATCCTGCATGTTCTCCTAAATTAAACTCTAATACTCTCCCTAACTAAGCACTGACTAATCCTAACAAAGGCCTTGACACTATCTCTCACTATGACCCAGAATCTTTCCCTAATATGCGCCCTGCTGCAATCAATAACTAAAATCTGAACAGTATCTTGAGCTAATATCCTGATTCATTTCTCACCAAGTTCCTGACTCTGTCTCAAGGAAAGCCCTGTTACTGTCCTTAAGTGAATATCTGAGGCTGTCCCTAACTCAAGCCCTGAAACTTTCCCTAACTGAAGCCTTGACGTTGTGACTAACTCAGGTCCTGATCATGTCTTTCAGTGAGACCATAATGCTGGCCCAGCAAAGGCCCTGATGCTGTTCCTAAGTCATTCCCTGACAGTGTCCCCCGCTGAAGGCCTGTTAATGTACACATTCAAAGACATCCCTACCAAAAGTCCAATGATATTTTCCATAGAAACAGAATGAACCATCTTAGGTTGTGTGTGGAACCACAAAGGACTCAGAAGAGCCAAAGCGACCCTGAGGCAGGAGAACGAGCTAGAGGCATCTTGCTCCCTGACTTCACACTTTGTTATGAAGCTAGTCCCGAAAAAGTGTGGGAGTGGCACAAAAACTGGCACACAGACCAGAGGAACAGAGCAGAGAGCCTAGGAATCAACCTACAGGTATGTGAGCAGTTAATTCACAAGAAAGGAACGAAGAACATTCACCAGGGAAAGGACAGGCCCCTCAATAAACGGTGCTGGGAAAACAAGACGCCACATGCCAAAGAACACACTGAACTGTCTACACCCCACACAAAAGGGGTCAAAAACCCAGTTTTCCACATCAAGCCCTTCCTCTCCTGGGTCCTCTGAAGACAGACACCCACAGCGGTCAGCCATGCATAAGAACCTTCTCCCCACTTTCCCTCACCTTCTCCCTCGGCGGCATTACCTCCCGGCAGGTCCTGAGGAGACCAGGCTCATGTCAGCATGAACTGGACCCCCCAATGTCCCAGAGCTGAAGCCCCAGCGGGTCCTGAGGAGACCCAGCTTCCGTTAGTGTGGACTTGACCCCGGGTTGTACCGAAGCCCGGCCATCAGCGTGGACTCAGCCCCGTGTGTTCCAGAAGCCAAAGCCCCAACAGGTCCCGAGGAGACAGGGCTCCTCCCAGCATGAACATGAACAGCATGATCTGAACAGACATCCCGCCAAAAAAGATACAGATAGTAAAAGTCATACAGAAACAAGCTCAACATCATATACCATTAGGGAATTACAAATTAAAATCATGAGATACCACAGCACACCTATTACGACTGCTAAGCTCCAAAAATATGACAATACCAATTGCTAGAGGGCGAGGAACAAAAGGAACTCACCCTCATAGCTGGGAGGATGCATGTGCAGCCATTTTGTAAGACAATGACAGTTTTCTCCAAAGTTAAACAAGTCTCACGTTGGGATCCAACAATCATACTTCCAGTATTTAGGCAACTGCTTTGAAAATCTATGTCCAAATGCAAACAAGGATGCAATTATGCATAGCAGCACTTCCATAATGGCTAAAAACTTGAAATCAGGATATCCTTCAAAAGATGAATGCATAAGCAAATTGGGGTACATCCATGTCAAGGCGAGTAGAATATGCCACCCCAAAATATGTCTCTCTGGCATAAGGATTATTGGTCTGTTTTAAAAAAATCAATAGGGCTTCCCTGGTGGCTCAGTGGGTAAGAGTCCACCTGCTGAGTCAGGGGACACAGGTTCGAGCCCTGGTCCGGGAAGATCCCACATGCCACAGAGCAACTAAGCCTGTGCACCACAACTACTGAGCCTGCGCTCTAGAGCCAGAGAGCCACAACTACTGAGCCCGTGTGCCACAACTACTGAAGCCTGCAAGCCTAGAGCCTGTGCTCCGTGACAAGAAAAGCCACCACAATGAGAAGCCCGCGCACCCCTGCTCGCCACACCCAGAGAAAAGCCTGCACGCAGCAACAAAGACCCAATGCAGCCAAAAATAAAATAATACATTTATTTTTAAAAAAATCTCAGAAAACTGAGATTGCCATTTTATGAAGGACATTTACAATGGAGAAATCTCCATTTATAAGAGTATGTCCCTCTTTGCACCGAAAATAGAAGGATAATTAAATCTTAAGTAACTCTTTTCAATGGGGAAGTCCTGACTTAAATGTGCAAACAGCCATACGTTTGTTTACTGTGCTTTGCATGATAACCTGCCATAACTGGCCTTCCCCCCTTCCCCAACATCGTTCTTCTGTTTTTAGCTGAAGGTGGTATTGAAGGGGATGGTTTTGGTCATTTCAGGGAGTGACTCAGTTTTCCGTGGTATCCCCCCTGTATTCAGAAGGTATACATGTTATTAAACTTCTGCTTTTCTCCTGGTAATCTGTCTTTTATTACAGGGGCAGGGGGGGGCCTCAACCAAGAACCTAGAAAAGTAGAAGGAAAATTGTTTTTCCTCCCATACACATGCAGTGGAATACTACTCAGCAGAAAGGAATGCACCATCCACCTATGGAAAGACATCGATAAATCTTCAGTATATACTGCTAAGTTAAAGAATCCAGTCCGAGCAGGCTGCACACAGTATGACCCCACTGATGACATTCTGGGAAAGGCAAAGCTACATAGATGACAAGCAGATCATGGGGTGGGGGGTTTGAAGTAGTCCATGTGATACTCTAGGATGGATACCTGTCACTATGCGTTTGTCTAAGCCCATAGACATGTGTAGCCCAAGGGGCCAATCATAATCTATTCAAATTTAGTTATTTATGGTGTAAGAGTGTTGCAGGATGGATTACATAATATGACAGAATCTAACTGTATTAGAAATATGTGGAAACAACTCACTGTAGGGGATGGGGTAAAAGCTGCTGACTTAAGTTACCTTTGGAAATGAATGGAATCTGTAGGCTAAAGGAAAAATGGCCCATATATAAACAGTGGGCTTTATTTTACGAAGTTCTTTCCAGGGTGTAGTAGCTAACAATTCTGAAACCTCTGCACATGTAACGTGGAAAGGAGCAATGCATAGATAAATGGCATGTGGTGGGAGCCAGGCTCCTTGCTGTGGGAGTGCGAAGTTACAGGTACGCAAGGGGAGAGCCTCTGCCTTCATAATCCTGAATCTGGGCTTCCTGGGAGGATGCTGACTGGCCGGGGGGAACACACAGATCTTCACGCTGGGAAGACCCTGCAGACATAGGAACTTCACACCCCATCTTTCCACCCATACCTGCTGGAAACACTCGGCCCTCCATAATCAGTCAACTGCAGCGTTTAAGACATTCTCACCCCTAAGCAGATAAAGGAGCGTGAGGGTGTTGCTTACCCCTAAGCTGTCCCAGAATCTAGGTCCTGCGTGAAGCCAGGTTGGGGGCTCCTGGGCCTCTGAATCCAGGCCCTGGGGGTGGAGCCAGGTTGGGGGCTCCTGGGCCTCTGAATCCAGGCCCTGGGAGTGGAGCCAGGTTGGGGGTTCCTGGGCCTCTGATCAGCAGGTGAGAGGAAGGAGGAAGACCAGTCCTGAGGACAGAGGTGCCGTGAAGTCTGTGAGCCCAGGAGCCCCGATGGGACTCATTCCCAGTGAGGACATGGGCGGGGCCTGCAGTGGTTCTGTGTTCCCCCTGGGCCCTTTGATGAAGCCATGGCAGCACTGGGCCCAGACATCTCCTGGCGGTGTCTCAAACTCTGACACAGTGGTTTTACAAAGGAACAAGAGAATGGAGCTGAGCCCCTGATGGCCACTCCTTTCTGGCTCTGAGTTGTTTCCAACAGGACTGCAGTCACCTGCATTAATCTGCTGTGACCCATCTGCCCCCACTTTGCCTTTCCTCTCCCTCCCTGCGATGATTCCAGTGACATTTCCAGCCCGGACCCCTCTCCCAGGCCAGATGCCTCCGTCCAGTCACTGCACACCCATCTCACCTTGGGGGCTAGCAGGCCCCTCAGAGGACTGGGATCCTGCAGCTCCCCACACCCAGAAGCAGCCCCCCCTTCCCAGGATGCTGAGCCCAGGCACCAGGTGTAACCGAGCAGGACCGTGTGGGGCCTTCCCAGGACAGACCCCCTCCCCCACATCCTCTGCTGTAGCTCCTCTCTGAAGTACCTGGATAACAGTATCTGATGCATGTTTCCTCCACCACCAAGTGGAAGAAATTAACTACTTGCTGATCATGAACAGGTAGCCCCAGAGCTTCTGGTGCCTAAGAATTTATAACATTAACCGCCCGTTACCTCACCATCAATCAGAGAATCGTGCACCAGCTGATCACATACCCTGCGACCCCCCCCTCCTTCACTTGGCCTTTAAAATTGCTTTGCTGAAATCCTTCAGGGAGTTCGGGGTTTTAGAGCACAGGCCACCTGGCCTCCTTGTATTGGCACTTTGACAATTAAGGCTGCACCTTCCTCCACCACACCCCGTGTCAGTAGACTGGCTCTGCTGCACTCGGGCGAGCGGACACACGTTCGGTTCGGTAACACTGGGGCCTCCCAGCCTCCCACTTGCCTTGTGCCCCAGTGACTGTCAGCTCCTCCTCCACAGTCTTGTGGCAGCAAAAACAGAAATGAAGTTTCCCTGCCCTGAGAACAAGGGAAACAAGGGGACAGCGAACAGGCTAGAGAAGAAACATAACCTGGCCTGAAAGAGCTCATCACTCCTTGTTTCACTTTGTCACTCATTTGTAGTAACTAGATTTGTACTTTACAAAGCTAACCTCACTCCCTGACACTATGGAATTTACCTTCGGCACCCATCACCCCTAACTGTGTGTGTTACAGCCCCTGCCTCTCACTCCCTAACCTCATTATGTAACGCACTTAGATTCTATACGCCCCTCATAACAAATCACCCCCTAGTTTTTCATTTCAAAAACAAGGTCACCGGCCGATAAACCAGAGGCAAATAGATGCAATTACCAGTCTGCTGGACCCCAATTACCAGGCGACCTGATGCCAGCTATGACTGTTTTGAAATAATGCAAAGGAAAGGAGGAATGCAAGACCTTCACTACTTTGATCCTTATCCTCTACCCCGGACTGCGGGAGCCCCACATATCTTCCCTGATTCTCAAACAGGGGTGCCCAGTTCTTGAGGTGATAGCCAGCTGTGTCTTCCCTGCTGCCTGGCAGAAAAATAAAGCCATCTTTCTCTTCCTCCAAAACCCCTGTCTCCATATTTCTGTTCAGCCTCGGTGCACAGGGAAGCAGATACTTCGACAATAGTCTGTGGCCAGTTCCCACACTAATTCCCCTCTATGCCCACAGCCATGGCCCAAGCCCGATCTTGTGCCTGGTTCCTCCATCAGGCCTGACAAACCTCCCTGCCCCACGGTGCGTATCACATCCCACCCCAACGTGGACTTTCTGAAGCATAAACGACACTGTGACTCTCTCCCACCTGTAATCCCCCAAAGTTTCCCCACTTTCGCTAGGGTATCTGCTGGGAGAGACATCTGCCAAGACCCTGAGAGTCTCCGGCATCCCCACTAGGCTGCTGGCTCCTGGGTTCCCAGACACTGAGCACCTCAGCAGGCCAGGTGACATGGCAGGAAACCCCAGAACTGCTCACCTCAGGAGGGGGCTGGCACTGCCACTGCCTGATCAGAGAGAGCAGAGAAGGTTTCCCCAGCTGGGATATAAACTCTGCACGAGTGGCCTCTCCTTGAGCCATTACATCACCTCGTATGACTTGAGGGAAGGAAGGACCGAGGCACACTTGGTTCCTAAGGAGGATGGCATAGACTCAGTCATGACCCCCAAATTCACATGCTGAATCCCTAACCCCCAGGACCCCAGGATGTGTCTGTATTTGGAGATGGGATTTTTAAAGAGATGATCAAAGTAAAAATGAGGTCACTAGGGTGGATCTTAATCCAATCGGATTGATGTCCTACAAGAAGAGATTAGGACACAGATAGGCACAGGGGGAGACCCTGTGAGGACCTGGGGAGAAGATGGCTGTCTAAGCACCAAGGAGAGAGGCCTCAGGAGAAGCCAGCGTGCAGACACCTTGATCTCCGACAGCATCCAGGACTGGGAGATAGGCCTGTTATTCAAGCTGCCCAGTCTGTGGTACTTGTTACTGTGGTCCCGAGCAGACTCACAGGGTAACTCAGGGCTCAGACTGGACAGAGCCCACTCTCCACCCCCCTGTACCTGAGTTACAGGAGCCCCAGGCACTGAGGAGGGGGTCCCTGAGGAGGCACAAGGTAGAAGATGCTAGGCATTAACACGACTGCATTCACGTTAAACGTGCCTGAAGTCCATTCACGTGAGATGGTTTTGTCCTGCATGTACATCGGTACCTTCAGTCTGAACCGCAGACCTTTGGCTTCACCACCTCCACTGTGAGCATTAGCTTCACCTGCTGTGGACCGTCTCCTATAGGATTTCCAGAACCACAAAACATCGAAGCTTCACAGAAACCATAATCTGTGCGCTAGTGTCTGGGAGACCTTCACAACAGAGCCGCACAGCTGCCCATCAGAACCCATTTCCCTTTTTCCTGTACAGAGCTACCCTGCATCTCCCAGCCTTCCCACCCCTTACAGCTGGGGCGCAGTGTCTCGTGTTACCAAGGGGAAGGGGTGGAGGTGTTGAGGGCCTTGCCCAGCCTGCATCCTAGGACGGAGGGCACGATGCCCCCGTGGTCACCCCACCCTGCTGGTTGAAGCCCTCACCTGGAAGCAGGGAGGAGAAACAAAGGGGGGGGGCAGAGCCTGGGACCTGACACCCACCTGCCCTGGACTCTCACAGGAAGGGGACAGAGACATCTTGAGCTTCAGCCCAGTTTTGGAAGACACTTTGTTCCAGCAACAAACTTTGCCTTAAAAGCCAAGGTGCTTTACAAACCCCTCCCCAGCTGTCACAGAAAGTCAGGCTTAATCTCATCACACTTTTCTCAAAGCCCAGCTCACGCTGAGACCACCTCTCAGGTGATGGTGCTTCAGAGCAGCCCCTTTAAAATATCCCTGGATTTCAGCTCTCCCAGCCCTGCCTTCAGTTTAAGCGAGAAGTTTCCTTGACAACCTTGACAAACCTGCTCAGTTTCCTTAACAACCAAGCTTCGCAATCTCCCAAACTCTTCTCCTTCAAACATTCCTATTCTAGGCTTGATGAGCCTAAAGTGACAGTGCTGTCATCACGTGCCAGAGTGACTCCTCCAAGCCCGTAGTTACTGGTTACATGATGCTATTGATGATGAAATCCCAGAAGAGCCAGCTTTGCAATATAACCATTTCTGGACTCAGCACTGGGTCCCTTTCCACGGACAGAGTGGAGGGACTGTTTCCATGGGCCCCGTGGTGGAAGAGCTCACCTAATGCAGCCAGGATTTCATCCTTCCCAGGTGATTCCAGGGTCCTCATTCTCCCCAGACCCCCACCCACATGGCTGCTGGCTGCTCTCTGTGCCAGTCTATACGGGACCTTGGTAATCTCCTAAAATGAGGGTTATTTTATACACAGGTGATGGGTTGAATGCTGGCCCCAAAAGATGTGCCCCCCAGAACACAGGAACGGGACCATATCTGGGGAAAGCGTCTTTGTATATGTAGTTAAGGATCTCGAGGTGAGGTCATCTTGGGTTAGGATGGCCCTCAATCCAATTGAGAGAGTCCTTAGGAGACAAAAGAGGAGAAACACAGACAGAGAGGAGGAGCCACGTGAAGGCAGAGGCAGAGACGGGAGGGCTGTAGCCGCAAGCCTGGGGATGCCTGGAGCCCCCCAAAGCTGGAAAAGGCAGGAAGAGCCCTATCCTGGAGCCTCTGGAGGGACTTCCATCCTGCAACACCTGGATCTCAGATGTTTGGTCTCCAGGACTGGGGGAGGATGAATTCCTGTTGTTTTAAACCACCCAGCTTGGGGTCATTTGTTACAGAAGCTACAGAACAGTCACACGGACCCTGCTCTGTAGGATCCTGGAAGTGCGGGTCTCATTAAAGGCCAGCAGAGGCTGGGTTACAGAACCCTTAGAGTTAGCACTGGGCCCCAGAAATTCTAAAGCAGTGCCTGGACACCAGACCGTTGAGGGGTCAGTCGGAAGCCCATCCCTAAGGGTGCCGGCTGCACGCGGCCTCCCCAGGTTTTTATGCCTGTACAAGTTGGGGATAAGTATTTCCATCCCGATTCAGGACCTCTGATATCACCGTTCACGTTGCTAATGAAGAACCCACTAGTTACACAGAGGAAAACCCTATCAGGACACTTGCTCCAGTTGTAAACAATTCTGAAGTTGGTCAGAGGTGGGGAATCATCTCCCATGCAGCCAGCAGCCCCCCCGCAAGGAGCGTCCTCATTACAAAGCTGGGGGACCGTGCCGAGGCGTCCCTGAGTAAACGTGAGCTGACCCCCAGGCCAGCTGCTGCTGAACTGTTCCCACCCTTCCCAGGTAGAACACCTGAATGTGTGCAAGGACTTGGAAACCTAGAGGAAAGGCCGTGGAGCCACACCAGCCACAGCACGCAGACCGACGTGGGGCCTGCAGGCCAGCCAGGATGGTCCTGGCCCCGGGCGCTCTTCTGGAAGCTTTCCATCTCCCTGCCTGACGTACCCCTCCTGTCCGGCCCCCACTGCTTTTTTCCTTCCTCACCTCTGCCCGGGGAGAAATTCCAGCGGCAGGTATGGGTGACACATCCTCTTCTTTAGCAGGTGGCAGCCCGGCAACTCCTGCAGAAAGTCCAGCAGAGCCCCACTCACACCGGGCCACCCACAGAGCCCTACTCCCTCCCACCAGCCCAGCCCCGAGACTGCTGACGGGACAGAGAATATGGCATCAGGCAGAGCTGCAGGGGCTCTTGCTGCCTGGAGCGGTGTTTATACTGACCTCAGCTCAGGTACACCTGGGGAGGGCGGGCCGGCTGCGTCAGGCTGCCCAGGCCAGACAATCCTCGCCCCTCAGGGCCTCACAGTTGCAGAAAATGGACCTTGCTGCACCGGTCAGATCCAAGGAACAGGTGTGGCATCCTGAGGGTCAGGATAGACAAGGGGCTGCAGCCCTGGCTTGTTTTCTAATCATTTTATCTGGCCCATGAGTGGGAGACAACTTCAAGAAGACCCTCTCCTAATGAGAGGAACCCAGGAGTCAGGGAGAAGAGGGGTGGTGGGTGGAGACAGAGGCCTGGTGCCCCGGCTGCAGTGCAAGTCTCTGGAAGACCAGGCGAAGGGAGGCCACACAGAGTAACGCCCAGGGTCACAGACCTGTCGGAGCTGCTGTTTGTTAGTTCAAGTCCTGCTCTGAGGTTCTCTGTGTCAGCTCTGAGTGACAGGTGAGATGGGGGTGCTCTGCAATGAGGGCTATGTGCACGGTTCCTGTGTGCCCAGCCCTGCCGTGGTACCTGCACAGGGGTGTTCCGTATCCAAGGAGGGGCCTGACCACAAGAGCCCCGTGGGCTGCTGGGTAGCTGCACAGGTGAGCTCCATATCCTGGGAGGGGCCTGACCACGAGGGCCCCGTGGGCTGCTGGGTAGCTGCACAGGTGAGCTCCATATCCTGGGAGGGGCCTGACCATGAGAGCCCCGTGGGCTGCTGGGTACCTGCCCAGGTGAGCTCCATATCCTGGGAGGGACCTGACCACGAGAGCCCCGTGGGCTGCTGGGTACCTGCCCAAGTGAGCTGTATATCCTGCAAGGGGCCTGACCACGGGAGCCCCGTGGGCTGCTGGGGAACTGGTAAAGATGTCAGGACAGTCAGTGAAGCCACTGAGGATATACATCCAGTAGTTCCTAATTCCTACACCCTGCTGGTCATTCTACCATCCACCAGGATATGGTATTCTGTATTAGACTTACATGTTGCTTTCTTCTGTATTCCATTAGTCCCAGAGGTCACAGAAATTTTGGCTTGTGATTGGCAGGACTCAACATACAACAAAGACAATACTGCTGGGACCGTCCTGTCCCAAGGGTTCAAAAATTCCCACACCACCTTTGGAGAAACTTAACTAAAACCTCAAAGATCTACCTCTGGAGAAGGGAACCCTCCTTCAATATGCAGACAACATTCTGATCACCAGCCCTACTAAGGAGGCCTCTGAACTACCTAGCCAATAAAGGATAGAAGGTGTCCAAGAAAAAGGCTCAAATATCACAGACTAAGGTGACCTGCCTGGGCTTCATTCTCACAGAAGGTCGGAGAAGCCCATCCCAGGAAAGAGAAGAAGCCATTTGCAGCCTTACCCCTTCTAAAACTAGAAGACAGCTTAAGGGTTCCTGGGGAGGTCGGGGTTTGCTGCATCTGGATCCCTAGCTACAGTCTAATAGTTGGGCCTCTATATGAAACATTGAAAGGAAAAGATGATGATCCGTTCGAATAGAATGCAGAAGCGGTCTTTCAAGAATGGAAAGAGCAGTTAATTCAGACCCTTGCTCTGGACCTCCCTAATTTAGCTAAACCCTTTAACCTTTACATTCCCGGTAGAAGGTGAATCGTCCTTGGAGTATTAGTGCAAAAACTGGGACCACTTGAAATGGAACAATGCAAGAATGCCCTCCAGGTAGGAGAAAGTACGGTCACCAAGGGCTTGGCCCGCCGCCCCATCCGGCCAGGATACTGGGGGTATCTAAAAACCTGGAAATCAGCAGCCCGCAAGGCCAGCTCCCTCCTAAGGGAAAAGGACCGCACGCGGTGAACCTAACCACCCACCATGCCCTGAAGTTGCAGGGGTCGCTCCGTGGGCACACTGACCTCGAGTGAGGAAACCCTCCAACTCCAACCTCCAGAGGGACAACCGGGGGCAACGGGTCCCCATGATGACTCGTGTGACCATCACTTGACGTGGATCTTCTCTCAGAAAACAAGAGCGTGCCCCCAAAGAGCAGACTACTGCTTGCAGGACTTACTGCACCCAGAGCGGAGCTAATAAGCTTGGCGGGGGAACCGTAAATAACGCTGTCACCATAGAAAAGCCTAAAGACAGCGCGGTGACGGTGGCCGATGAGACCGGCTGGACTCCTGGCTACTTGAAAAGGCCGTTGACTCAGTGGCCGTCATGGGTCTGGATCACCACCGGCCCTGGACTGTCTGGGAGTTGAGCAGGCACGGTTCTGACACCTGGTGCTGTTTGTACGTTAATTCAGGGGCCTAACTGAAGAAAGCGCAGACTACTGGTCAGAGCATCTAGGCTGGCAGAAACCATCAGCCTAAGGTGGCCGAACAAATGTGGGCGGGGTACAACCGGCTCCCCCAGCGTCTCTGCGCATCTCTTTCCTGCACCCTTAAAGGTCATTAGAATCTATAACACTTCAAATGCTGGGGCTCAGGCAGAGGAGGAGTGAGGGAGGAGCCCTGGGGACAATCAGCATCACCTGGAGGCTGCTGGGGAGAAGTTCTGCCCCTCCCCCCGGGTATGAGGACTCCCTACTCAGCACGAAGCAGTTACAGAAGCGGGGTCTGCACCCTCAGCGCCTCAACAATGAGGAATGGGACAAAAGGCAGAGGAGGGGTTTCTCACCAGCAGAGCCCATTAAAAATTCCTGGGAGATCAACATAGAATCTGGGCAATAAAATGAAGTCTAACCTTTATTCCTTTGTGCTTTGTCTAATTTCACTTGCTCCTAGGTTTCCACATGCAGAGGTCCCACAGCCGGCACTTCAGGACCTATTTCCTGGTGCAAAATGGCTGGGCCGACACCTCAGCTCGCGGGGCCCCGTGCAGACTCCGCGACATGGAGCCTGAGCTCCAGCCAACCCGGCCCTCGAGAGCTCCGCCCCTTCCGTCCCGCTGACTCTGCCGGGATCCCTACACAGCAGCCCGGCCCACAGCCCACGGGGGAGCGCACGCTCTCACCTCTCCGTTCCCTGATCAGAATATAAAGCTTCCTTTGCTTCTGAACCAAACTCAGTCTTGTTCTCTTGGCTCCAATGACACGGGGCAGGGGACCCTTGTTGGGGCCCACTCTGCAGGATCAGTGACAGAAATTGAGAACATTGTAACTTCAAAGAACAGATGTGTGAGCCAAACTGTAATTAACCTAGAGCAGTGTATAAGGCTTGGGTAAAATAAGATGTTTCCAACACTTCCATTTGATATTTCCATCACTTTAGTTAAGCAAATTCAGTGAAGGGGTTTGTCTTATTTTTCAGGTCAACATTAGAGAAATGAAGTGATTTCTTTCCAAGGGTGTACATCTAATAATCTTGGCTGAAGCTTCAATATTGTTTTGAACGCCTTTCCATTGAAAATGATACCTCTCTTTCGGCTCCCCCATTTCTGAGAAGCATAAAACCTTATAAGTTTTTATTACCAAAGGGGAAAGGTTCAGGGAGGGATAAATTAACAGTTTGGGATTAACACGTACACACTGCTATGTATAAAATAGATCATCAGCACAGAACTACTGTATAGCACAGGGAACTACACTCAATATTTTGTAATAACCTATAAGTGGAAATAATCTGAAAACGAATAGATATTTTTATTGACATCATCTATCAATGACAGATAAAATGTAACCTAAGGGAGGCCGATGGTCAGCACTTCTGACCCTGAAGACTTCAATCATCTTAAGTTCGGACTCTGCCTACTGCCCAAGGCCCTTAATGAACATACGTGTAGCCGTAGCGTAAAATTCCCCAGTTTGGGGGTCGGGGAGACACTGATTTGGAAACATCCCTGGTGTTCTCTTACCATGCACGGGACGCTTCCTACAACTAAAACATGCCTGTGACACCCAGAAGGTGGTACACCGTTTGGTCGGGAAGAGTTTGGAAAAAGCATCTCATCTCCTCATCTCCTGGTAGTCGGGTTCACCCCTCCAGCGTCTTTCCTAACAATCTCCCCACCTGGGGATGTCAGCACCTTCAACATCCTGCTGCGCACAGTTTGTAATTTGTCCAGAGGATGAAGCGGAAGGATGACAAACAATGAGAGAAAAGTCCTAGGTGTTCGGACAGGCACATGTCACTCTAATTTCCAATCAGGGAGACGAATTGACCAAAGGCTAAGATTGCCCATGGAAAAAGAATACGGCTTGAGGAAACCCCACTGTTTTGTGGCCAGTTCCCAAAAACACAAGTTGAAAAATAGAGCTCACGATCACTAAAATTCACGAAACTGCAGAGTTGAAAATATCTATCATTGAAAAATGTCTTGAGGGAAGTCACCGAAAAGGAATTGTAAGCAAGGGAGAATGGCAGGAAAGGGATTTGAAGAGGTAGAAAGGACTCGCCATGAAAGCACAAAAAAAGGCGCTGAACATCGCCAATGGTGCAGTTAGCCAAAAAGGGCGTATGCTTTTTTCCTGAATATATTCAAGAAAAGGGCATACACCATTTTTAGCCAACCAAACAGGTGGGCATTGCAAATCAATACTACAAAAGGTATCACTTCGCATCAGTCAGAAGAGCCATCCTCATAAAGTGTAAATACCAGAAATTCAGGACAGGGCGAGGAGAGAAGGGAGCCCTGTGAGGCTGATAGTGGAAATGTAAATTGCCAACGGGCACACTGAAGAAGTGTACTGTGTTTACTAAAACATCTAAACAAATGAGCTACAGAGCATAGGGCCCTTGCACTCATGGGCGAATATCTTGGGAAAGACAAAAATCGACAGGACACAGGCACCCCAACGTTTACCGCCTCTCTGTTTAAAAGAGCCTCGACTTGGATAAAACCTAAATATACCTGGAAGGAAAAAATGGATAAAAGAGATGTGGTACGTATGTAGAGTGGAATATAACTCAGCCAGGAAATCAATGAAATAAGGCCAGTTGCATCAACTCAGGAGGAGTTATGTAAGATCATTCTAGGTAACATAAGTCAGAAAGAAAAAGACACATATCATAAGATATAACTTAAAGGTAGAATCAACAATGGCTACACATGAAATAAATTACAAAACAGAAACATAGTCAAATATGTAGAAAACACACATAAGGCTGCTAAAAGGGAAAGGTGGGGAGGGGTGAGGCATTATCCAGGAGGTTGAAATTAGCAAAGATACCGTTCCAAATACCAAATTGATAATAGACAAGGTCTACATGGTACCTCAAAGAACTGAACTCAGCACACTCAAGTCACCAGAAAAAGTTATGTAAGGTAAGGACCTGAAAAAGAATTTATTGATGTCTGTTTCTACGTGAATCAAGTGGATGTAGAACAGCAACAAACAGCATTGAAAATCAGCTGTAACCAATATAATAATAATAAAAAAGACAGTGACAGACATAAAGACCCTTATAACTTTTGCTCAGGGGCTGTGATGCAACATGGATTGAACACATCTAGACACACAGCAGGATGAGACATAAGGCTGGACACTCTTGGGACTGAGAGGATTGGTGAGGTTGAGTGAGCAAATGCAGATCCTTTAAAGTAATACTGCGTACTACCCATTCCTTGGGTCCCAACTCTCCATGTTCAAGGGAATCTTCCTATAGCTAAAAGATGCATGGGAAGCCCAGAGGATGGTACACCGTGTGATCATGAAAGGTTTCTACAAAGCACCTCATTTTTCATCTCCTGGTGCTCGGGTTCACCATTCCAGCCGCTTTACTAACAATCTCCCCACTTGGAGAGTCAGCACCTTTAACCTCCTGTTTCGCACAGTTTGCAATATGTGCGGAGGATGAACGGGAAGAGGGGGAACCAATGAGAGACTAGCTGTAGGTGTTTGGACAGGCACATGTCACTCTAATTTCCCATCACGAAGAAGAATTAACCAAACGCTCAGCCTCACGCCCCGGAACCAGAATAGGGCCTGAAGCGATCCTGTGGTTTTCCGGCCAGCTAACAAAAAAAGCGAGTTGAAACATGGAACTCAGGGGCACTGCAACTCACAAACCTACACAGTTATAAATGACAACTTCCTTCCAAAAATACATTGAGTTAAGGGAACGAAGAGAATTTGAAAGTAAGGCAGAATTGCAGGAAACAGATTTCAAGAGGTAGATCGGACTGGCCCTGACAGCACATGAAAAGCGGCAGAACGTGGACAATGATGCAGTTGGCCAAAAAGGGCGAATGCGTTCTTTCCTGAATATATTCAGGTAAAAACGCATATGTCCTTTTTGGCCAACCAAGCAAGCGGGCAATGCAAATCAGCACTACAAAAAGTCTGACTTCCCTCCGGTCAAAACGGCCATCCGAAAAAAGTGTAAAAACCACAAATGCAGGACAGGCCATGGAGAACAAGGGAACCTTGTTATGCTGACGTGCGGGATGAAAATTGCCGACAGACACTCTGCAAAAGTGTATGGTGTTTCCTAAAACATCTAAAAAACAGAGCTACAGAGCATAGGGCACTTCCACTCATGGGCGTATATCTTGCGAAGACTAAAAATCAACAAGACACAGGCACCCCAAAGCTTAGGCCTGCTCTGTTTACAAGATCCTCGACTTCGGTACACGTTCAATATCCCAGGAAAGAGCAAAATGGATACAGAAGTTGTGGAACTTATGTACAATGGAATATCACTCAGCCATGAAATCAATGTCATAAGGCTAGTAGCAGCATAATGAGTGGCTTTAGGTACAATAATTCGAAGTGAAATAGGGCACACAGAAAAAGAAACATCATGACATATCACTTATAGAGGGAATGTAAACATGGCTACACATGAACTGAACTAAAACAGAACAGAGTCACACAAATAGAAAAAACACTTACGCCTGCTTCAGGGGAAAGGTGATTTGGGGTTATTCATAAAACAAGACTTTGAAATTAGCACAGATACCGTTCCAAAAACAAATATGTAGTAGACAAGACCTACTCCTTGCTCAATGAACGGGACTCAACAGCTCCTATTCATCGCAGAAGAAAAATTCCAGCCCTTGATTCTCAGGAGCTCTGAGGGCTACCTGTGATGTAAACTTAACTCACCTGGCACAGGGGGGCCATCCCTGGTTTCACATCACCATGATCTCAGGCACAAATCTCCTTGTTTTTCCATTTTGTCTTTCAGTTACTTGTTCAAACAACTGCACAAATATGACAAAGATATAAAATCAGGCATCTTCTGCCCCAGTGCCTACTAATAAATGATTTTCTGCCACTTTAATGATAAAGATAGAACATTTCAACATTCTGCTGCCCTTATTATTTGTCACTTTTGTTGATATTTCTATTGAATATTCTTTCAATATTTTAACAATGGAACATTTATTTAGGCTGTTCCAGACCCAGCCTTTAGTGGTAAAGGTTTTGTTGTTATATTTCTATTATGTTTCCTTTTAAAATCATTATCCTATTTAACTGGATTAACTCAATTCTATAGGCATTTATCTTATGATATTGATGACATTAATACATAGAGGGCAGTAGTACAAGTTGATTGTACTCGAGAGCCTCTATTAGCACAGTTAAGTATAAATATTATCTATACGTAAACCAAAGTACATGCCAAGTGAGATTCTCCGACTCTTTTTCACTGTCTGCCCCTAAAGCCTGTGAGAAATGGAATATTTCTTGCCATCTCAGTAAACCTGCAAATCCAGAATGCAGGCCCCAGAGAGCTGAGGTGCATATCAACGGAAGGAATTCGGTGAGCCCAACTCTGGCATCTGCCTATGAAAAGGAAAGCCCTGCATTCCTCACCTTGGGAGAGCTGGTTTTCCTTAGCTGACAATCACCTTTTCACGTCCCCCAACACCTGCGCCAGCCCCCCCGCCCTGTCCCCTCCCCCCGGTACTTTAGCTCAGGGAGGAAGGGGCGCAGAGGGGCTCGGCTGAATAAGAGGCCTGCGAGCCTCGGGAGGAACTTTCGGGCGCTTTCCCCGCCGTCGGGAGGAGGGGTGCTGACGCTGCGGCCGGACCCTGCGCCTCCCTTGCCCGTGTCCCCTCAGACCGCTCAGGCCGCCCCCTCTCCACGGCCCTAGGCCCCGCGAGCCAGGCCGAGGGCAGGGCCGAGAGGAGGGGCCGAAGTTCCCTGGGACCAGACCCCGGCGCCGCTCGTTCTGAACAGCAGCGGCGGGTGGCAGCGAACCCCTGCCCCTCAGAAGCTGCTCTTGCCCTGCCGCCCGGGCACCGGACTCACGTACCCGGCCCGCCGTCCCGAAGTCTGTCGCGGCTTCGGCCGCCGGGGCCCCTCCGCAGCCGGCAGCCTCAGTGAGGCCGCCCTCCCCACGGGCCCCGTGGCAGCTCCGTGACGGCGGAGGGAAGAGACCCCGAGCGGGGAGTTCCAGCTCTGCGGAAACGCGGGCTCTGTTCTGGGCGCAGCGGGTGGGGCCGCTCTGCCCCGAGGCCTTCCGGGAGGGAGCGGGGCGCCAGGAGAGGAGCCGCCACGAGCGCAGGGCCCTGTCGGGGGTCCTGGAGGGGCGGCCCGGCCTGGGAGCCCCGCCCACTGTGGCCGCAGCGCAGACCTTTTTCCTGGAATCCTACACAAAATGTCGGAAAGATCCACGGTCTACAGTAAATGTTCACAAATGATTGTTGCTGCTGTGCTTACTATCGTATTAAACGTGTGAACTCCATAAAACACTTGAAGTTAAAAGTTAACTATGAATTTTTACCTTGCCTTATTATGTCTCTGCTATTCACAATTGTCGTTAATGAATCAGAGACTGTGGCATCACTAGTTAAAAATGAGCTTGTTAAAAAAATAGAACTCAGGCCCACCGGACCTACTGTATCAGAATCTGCAATTTTACAATCTCCCCAGTGTACTTGTGGACCCATGAATAGTTGAAAGGTACATTTCTATCTCAACATGTCTTTTCTGTCTGAGAAATACACACATTTTATCCAGTTTGATATAAATAAAACACTCAAAAATGCATATGCCAGTGTTGAAACCATCATTTTATCATTTCTTTTCCAGATAAGTATAGTCTCCAGTATACTGGTTTTGTGGATCACATGACATACTCCTTTTTTGTAGTTAGAAATAGAGAAAGTTACTTTGTAAAAAAAATTATATATATATATATATATATATATATATATATATATATATTAGTGGATAATTGAAGACACTGTTCTAAATTAAAACCAGTTCTCTTAATTTGCTGTTTTCTTCTTGGGTCACATTATGAACTCTTCCCGTGGCCACATGCCATGTGTACTTTTAATTTCAGGGATTGCTCACATTCCAGGATGTGCCCATAGATTTCTCTCAAGAGGACTGGGAATGCCTGGACCAAGATCAATGGGAATTGTACAGGGATGTGATGTGAGAAAAGTATAGGAACCATTTTCACTTTCCTTGGGTGAGGGTACCTTCCTTCCAGATTTCCCTATCCACCCACAGGGTTTAGAATCCTTCATTTGTAGAATGTCTCCTGGAATGTTCTGCTTCCTCCAGTAGGGTTTCAGATTGCAACGTTTCAGGAAATATTGGGAGTTTGTGGGTAAAATTTATCTTATTCTTTGAAAATTGCAGCCTCCTTTTTAATATACTTTGTAACTGCTTGGGATGTGTCTATATGAACAGTGTACTATATGCTTCTGTTATAGTCCTTCCAATATTTTATTCTCTTATTTTCTGTAACAATCTTCCATGGATTCTTTGGGCTGAAGGTGTATTAAAATGGCGACTGCGATTCTGGGACTTCCCTGTGATGCAATGGTTAAGAATGCACCTGCCAATTCAGGGGACACGTGTTCAATCCCTGGTTCGGGAAGATCCCACGTGCCACGGAGCAACTAAGCCAGTGTGCCACAACTACTGAGCCTGCGTGCCACAACTACTGAAGCTGGTGCGCCTTGAGCCCGTGCGCCATTTGTTTTGGAGAATAAAACCTCCTCTGAGTGATTACAATTTAGACCAGCTAGTCAAAATTCTTTATCACCTGTTCTTCTAAAACACTGATAAATGGAACAAGTTTTACTAGGGATAACGGTGTAATTGTATTCTGGAGTTCATATCGACAATATGGTTTATGACCTTGATATACTGGATCACGACATTTCAATGGTATAACTGCTATTAATTGTCACTTTGTTCAACGATTAAAGTCTCACGTGATCTGAGTTCAGACTGGAGTCATCCTGGTTGGTTTCTGTCTATTGCAGATTTCTTCCAGTATGAAAGGACAAGAGCAATACGGCTTACTTTACAAAATGTCTTCAAAATAAATGATGATATAATCTACATTCAATTAATTTATACATACCCTACTGTAGAGCAGGGTTTGTCACGGTGGCAGAGCCCGGTAATTATGTAAAACTGAAACTTTTATCTGCACTGGTTCAAATTCTCTTCCTAAGAATATGTTTATAATCAACATTCTTTCACAAATTACCCAATTTAATTCACCATAGTATCCCTCATATTAACTAAATGGAAAATCCTAAGCTATATACAAATCCAGAAAGGGCCAAAAATCATCAGCTCACATGGATTATTACAACCTATTGCTGAGGCATTCAAATTACTTATTAAAGAACCACTATGTCCATCAACATCAGCAATTTATATATTATTGCCCCAATGCTAGCCTTAACCCTGGCTCTCACAACATGAATTCCTCTTCCCATATCTTATCCACTAATTCATATAAATGTAGGCATACTATTTATATTAGCCATATCACACCTAGCCATTTATTCCATCCTCAGTTCTGGATGAGCTTCACATTCAAAATACTCACACACTGGAGCTCTAGGGACAGTAGTATAGACAATCTCATAGGAAGTAATGTAGCAGTTATTCTATTCTCAGTCTTACTGATAAATGGATCATTTACACTTTCAACCATAATTATTACACAAGAACACCTATGACTAATTTTCTCCTGACCACTACCCAGAATTTGATTATCTCCACAGTAGCAGAAATCCAATGAAGCCTCACTTGATTTAACAGAAGTAGAATCAAAACCTGTAATTGTCAAAATTTATAAGCAACTCAGGCAGCTCAATAACAAAAAAACAAACAATCCAAAAATGGGCAAAAGAACTAGATAGACATTTTTCCAAAGAAGATATACACACACTGCCAACAAACACATGAAAGAATGCTCAACATCATTGATCATTAGAGAAATGCAAATCAAAACTACAATGAGATATCATCTCACACCGGTCAGATTGGCCATCGTCAAAAACTCTAGAAACAATAAATGCTGGAGAGGGTGAGGAGAAAAGGAAACACTCTTGCACTGCTGGTGGGAATGCAAATTGATACAGCCACTATGGAGAACAGTATGGAGGTTCCTTAAAAAGCTACAAATAGAACTACCATATGACCCCACAATCCCACTACTAGGCATATACCCTGAGAAAACCATAATTCAAAAAGAGTCATGTACCAAAATGTTTATTGCAGCTCTATTTACGATAGCCAGGACATGGAAGCAACCTAAATGTCCATCAACAGATGAATGGATAAAGAAGATGTGGCACATATATACAATGGAATATTACTCAGCCATAAAAAGAAATGAAACTGAGTTATTTGTAATGAGGTGGATAGACCTGGAGTCTGTCATACAGAGTGAAGTAAGTCAGAAGGAGAAAAACAAATACCATATGCTAACACATATATATGGAATCTAAGAAAAAAAATGTCATGAAGAGATTAGTGGTAGAACGGGAATAAAACACAGACCTACTAGAGCATGGACTTGAGGATATGGGGAGGGGGAAGGGTAAGCGGTGAGGATGTGAGCGAGTGGCAGGGACATGTACACACTACCAAATGTAAGTTAGATAGCTGGTGGGAAGCTGCCGCATAGCACAGGGAGTTCACCTCTGTGCTTTGTGACCACCTAGAGGGGTGGGATAGGGAGGGTGGGAGGGAGGGTGATGCAAGAGGGAAGAGATATGGGAACATATGTATATGTATAACTGATTCACTTTGTTGTAAAGGAGAAACTAACACACCATTGTAAAGCAGTTATACTCAAATAAAGATGTTAAAAAAAAACAACCTGTAATTGTCTTCATTGTAGAAAATCTAGCAGGCCCATTCACCCCATGCTTCCTAGAGAATATGTCAATTTCCTTATAATAAACATTTCCACAACAATCCATTTTTAGGAGCATTTGACAATCCCTAGGTGCCAGAATTATATGCACCCTAAGTCATCATTAAGACACATCTAACAATCTCCTTTCTATGAATTTGACCATCATACCCACAATTTTGACATGATCAATGTATACATCTCTTATAAATTTTTTTTTTTACTACTAACATTAGTCCGACGTATATGAGAGTTTTCAATACCTGTCATCATACCAGGCAACCCACCACAAACTTAAGAAATATGTCTGAAAAAAGAGTTACTTTGATAGAGTAAATCATAGAGGTTTCAATGCTCTTATTCCTGGAATTGAACTCTTTCTAAGAATTTTATATTCTCCATGTTACCACATTACACCACATGCTATATACTAAGGTTCTCTAAGTAAGCGTCAGGCCCATATCCCCAAAATGTTGTCGCATATCCTTCCTCTATTAATAAACACTCATTGTTTTTACTCTCATTCTACTGACTATTATCTCAGGAAATATAATTGTATAAGAAGCTCACACTGGTTAATGGTATCCCCATTCTAATAAAAAACACGAACCCATAAGCTACAGAAGCATCCAACAAATATTTCCTAAAACAATCCACCACACCAATACTACTTATAATGGCTATTATCATTAATCTAATACACTCTGGTCAAGGAACACAATGAATATCAAAAATCTTTAATCCAGCAACATCCACCCTCATGACAATCGCCTTTGTCACAAAAGTAGGACTTTCCCCATTTCACTTCTGAGTGCCTGAAGTCACACAAGGCGTCCCATGAACAGCAGCCCTGATGCTATTAATATGATGAAAGTGCAACCCTATCAGTTTTATACCACACGTCACCATCCATCAACCTAAATATACTATTAATCATAGTGATATTATAAATCATAGCTGGAGGCTGAGGGAGATTTAGCCAGACTCATCTGGAAAAAATTACACCCTCCTCATCAATTGCCCATATAGGATGAATAACAGCTATTATAAAGTATATTCCAATTATAACGATCCTAAACATACTAATTTATATCATAACAACACTATCTTCTTATTATTTATGCCCAGATCATGTGCTACAAGAGTATCATTATCACACACATGAGATAAGACAACTCCCATCACAATCCTTTTCCTCACCATTACAGTATCATTAGGACATCACCCATCACTATCAGGGTTTTTACCCAAATGAATAATTATCCAAGAGATAACAAAAATGATAACCTCATTCTACCAACATTAATAGCCATCATAGCAGTCCTCAGCATATATTTCTACTCGCAGCTAACATACTCCACATCACTAACTGTATTCCCTTCCTTAAACAACACAAACACAAAGCAATTTGCACATACAAAGAAATAACCTTCCTATCATTACCAATCATAACACCCAGACGATTACTACACCTAACACCCATTCTGTCAGTGCTGGACTAGGAATTTAGGTTAGTTCAGACCAAGAGCTTTCAAAATCCAAAACAAGTAAAATTTACTTAGTTTCTAAAAATAAGGATTGCAAGACTTCATCCTACATCAATTGAGTGTAAAGCAAACATTGTAATTAAGCCAAATCTTTATGATATTGATGAGTTTTAACCCCAGGAAACTTTAGTTAACAGGCAAATCCTTTAGTCAACTGGCTTCAATCTGCTTCTCCTTCATTTGAGAAAGAAAAAAACAAAAAGGCAGGAAAATCTCTGGCAGAATTGAAGCTTCTTCTCTGAAATTACAATTCAATTTGTTGATTCACCACAGGATTTGCAAGAAAGAGGGCTCAATCTCTGTCTTCAGATTTACAGTCAAATGCTAATTCAGTCATTTTACCTCTGTTCATACACTGCTGATTATTTTCAACAAATCACAAAGATATCGGCATTTTATAATTACTATTTGGTGCTTGAGCTGGAGTAGCAGGCAGCACCTTAAGAATATTAATCCAGGCTGAGCTATGCTAACCTGGAGCGCTACTTGGAGATGCACAAATCTGTAACGTGGTCATAACAGTCCCTGCACTTGTAATAATTTTCTTTATTGTTGTACCCATTATATTGCAGGGTTTGACAACTCACTTGGGCCACTAATAACTCAGACACCTGAGGTAGCATTTCCCCCAATAAATCAAGTAAACTTTTGACTACTTCCCCCATCCTTCTCACTCCTACTCATATCACCAATAGTAGAAGCTGGTTCTGGTACCAGTGGACCGTGTATTCAGCTCTAGCCTGCAATCTGGCCCACGCAGGAGCCTCTGTTGACCTAACCATTTCCTCCTTGCATTTAGCAGGTGTCTCTTCATTTCTTGTTGCTATTACTTTTATTCCTATAGTCTTTCATACGAAACCAGCAGTCATACCCCAATATCAAACACAATTATTTGTTTAATCTTCCCCAACTATAGCCATATTACTATAATTACCACTCTCAGTCCGAGCAGCCAGAATTGCCATACTGTTAAGAGATAGAAATCTCAACACTACTTTCTTTGACCCTGTAGGAGAAGACCAAATCCTATAAAAACACCTATTTTGATTCTTTGGTCACCCTGAAGTCTGTATTCATGGCCTACCAGGGATTGTTATAAACTCACACATCATTACATACTATTTAGGACAAAAAATGCCTTTCAGCTATTTGGGAATAGTATGAGTCATGTCCACTGGTTTTTTAGGATTTCTCTTGTGGGCCCATCATGCATTTACCATAGGGATAGCTGTCCACTCAGGAGCATACTTTGCAAAAGCTACCGTAATTACTTCTATCCCTACAGGAGCAAAAGTATCCATCCAGTTGATTAGCAACTCTTTCTTTAATTTTTCTTTTTTCTTGTTTTATTTTGGCTGTGTTGGGTCTTGGTTGCTGCACATGGGCTTTCTCTGCTTGTGGTGAGTGGCAGCTACTCTTCGTTGCGTTGCACGGTCTTTTCACTGCAGTGGCATCTCTTGTTGCAGAGCACGGGCTCTGGCGCATGGGCTCAGTAGTTGTGGCTCACGGGCTCTAGAGGGCAGGCTCAGTAGTTGTGGTGCAAAGGCTTTTTACTCCGCGGCATGTGGAATCTTCCCATACAGGGGATCGAACGTGATTCCCCTGCATTGGCAGGCCAATTCTTAACCACTGCATCACCAGGGAAGTCCCTGGTTAGCAACTGTTCATGGAGGTAATATTAAATATTATACGACCTCCCACTATATTATGAGTTTTAGGCTTTATTTTCCTTTTTACAGTAGGAGGTTTGACAGGAATCATCTTAGCCAACTGATCCCCAGACATTGTCCTCCAGGATGCATACTATGTAGCAGCACACTTACATGATGTAGTGCCCATGGGAGCAGGTTTCACTATTATAGGAGGCTTCCTACAAGCATTCCCACTATTATCAGCTTATACACTAAACTCAGCAGTAGCAAAAACTCACTTCACAGGTATATTTGTAGTAGTAAATATGATTTCCTGCAGCACTTTCTGGCCTCTCAGGGACGTCACTACGTTAGTCTGAGTACCCTGAGGCACACACCACATGAAAAATTTTGTCTTTAGGCTCATTCATCTCAGTAGCAGCAGTAATGCTAATAATCTTCATACTGTGAAAAACATTTGTGTACAAATGAGAAGTGTCAGCAGTAGAAACTGCTACTCTTAACCTAGAATGATTGCACGAATACCCTGCACCATATTCTGTGTTTCAAGATCCTACCTATGTAAATGTAAAAAAAGGAAGGACTCAAGTCCTTTTCAACCACTTTCAAGCCAACACCATAACAATTATGTCTTTCTCAATAAATGAGATAAAAGTAATAAGTGATGTAAATTTTTCAAAGTTAAATTATAGGCTAAAATACTGTATATCACGAAGGCATATCAATTTCATCTAGGCCCTCAAGATACAACATCACCGATTATGGAAGAACATTTACATTTTCATCATCACACATTAATAGTGACTTTTAAAAGAAGTTCTCTAGTCCTCTATATTATTTCACTAATATTGAAAACTAAACTAACTCATATACATACAATAGATGCACAGGTAGAGAAAATGTGAACAATTTACCAGCCATTATTGTAATCTGAATTGCCCTATCATCATTGTGAATCCTTTACATGATACGTGAAATCAATAACTCTTCCCAAACCATAAAAACTATGGGTCAGTAATGATACTGAAGCTACAAATACACAGATTATGAAGATTTAAATGTTGACTCCTCTGTAATCCCCACATCAGAGCTAAAACCAGGAGAATAATGACTAATAGAAGTCAACAACCGCAGAGTTAGAGATACTCACTGAATATTAGTTTCATCTGAAATTGTTGTACACTCTTGAGCTGTTCCTTCTCAGGCCTAAAAAGGGCTGCTATCCCAGGACGCCTAAATTAAAGAATCTTAATACCAACAGGACCAGGCCTATGTTGTGGACAATGATCAGTAGAGGTCACTTTCCTGAGTTCAAAGACAGGACAGAAGGATATGGCTGAGATATGGGGTGAATCTGGAGCCCATGGGCATGCACTCTCCAAGCTCCAGGATAGGAATGAGGCCTCTGGGGTCCCAGGCCACCCCACACCCTCCCAAACAGGATCTTGGCAACATTCTTTGTCAGAGATGAGGCAACCTAACACTTGTCATGCCACGATATTGTGACCTATGTGGGCCCCATGCGCTGGGAACCACACCCACACTCTTCAGGTCCATGCTACAGGATGCTTCGTGCCTCAGGAGTAGAGACCACACAGCAAGCAGTTCCCTCCCCAACCAGCAGGAGGAGGGGAGGAGGGCAGTGGCACCAGGGGAATCTCACTCAGACAACAACACCCAGGGGTGCCAGCAGGGATAGTGATGATGCAGATGAGGCACAGACCAAGAGATGGGACCAGAGGACGCAAAAGGCAGCTGGTCAGGTCCTGGCCCAACTGCAACACAGATACCTTTGTCCCTCATACACCCCTTCCTCATATACCCCCTCCTTAAATGCAGATTCTTCAGATGCAAACAGGCAGAGCTTCAGACTGAAAGTCAGCTCTTCTAAAATGACCCACCAGCAAACACTGCAGGATTCTACTCCAGTGGGGACCCCTGGAGTTGACAACTCAGGGACTGAAGTGGACATCAGGGCCAGGGCCAGTGTGAGGGGATGGGGAGTGAGACTTTCATGGTTGTGGAATTTTGGTTTTGCAAGGTGAAAGTTCTAGGCATGGTGTTGATGGCTCCACGAGAAAGTGAATAGATCGGATGCCACAGAAACGTGCACTTAAAATGGTGACGATGGTAAAGGGTATGTGACATGTGTTTTATTTCACTGAAAATAAATTCATAAAATAATGTCTTTTTAAATGAGATTCCATTTCGACTGCCGTTCATCACAAATGTCGGAGGCCCAAACACAGTCCCCTACCTTAGGGACCATCACGGTACCCTCACATGACACATGGGAGACCATTCTCAGGGTGGCCTAGTCTGTGCTCACCTGACCTCTGTCCAGGGGGACCCAGGCAGTGGTGACCCCCATAGAATAGACATATGATATGCTATGATATTAAAATGACACCACCAAACGTTGTCACTCACCAGAACAGCAACCCACTCAAACATGCATGACCTCATATGAATGTGACAAGGTTAAGGGAAGAAAAGGAACCACCGGTTAATCAGGGCAACACCCTTAATGCAGAGGTTGGAAATCTCAAAGGGGTAAAGACACACTGCAGGTAAAGAACACATATGCGGTCTCCTCATACATGTGATCCTGACCCATGCAGATGTGGTGAGACCCACAGAGTCCGCACACCCTATACCTGGGGTTACACATCCACACTCACCACGGTGACCCCACCTCCCCAGACCCTGCACCTAAAGTAACGCACTCTCTCTCAACACATGACCCCACCTCCCCAGACCCTGCACCTAAAGTCACACGTTCTCTTGCAACAGGTGACCCCTCCTACTCAGACCTCTCCACCTGGGTCACATGTCCACAGTCCCAGGGTGAAATGCCCTCCCCAGACTCCCCCAACTGGGGTCACACGTGCACATACTCCAGGGTGGCCTCACCTCCCCAGACCCTGCACCTGGGGTCACACATCCCCTTGGTCAGGGCACCGTGGCTCTGCTCTTTGCTCCCTAATGTGGAAACAAGCTGGATTCCTTGGACCTCCTGGGATGGGAAAAAGTGTAAGGTGCGTCTCCTCTCCCCACACTTGTCCCAGAGAAGTCCTCCTCTTTTCACTTTGGTTCTGTGTGATTTTACCTCTTTTTAAAGCTTTCATGCTAGAGTTGAACACATTACTTGGTTCTGGCAGGCGCAGTCCTTTCTTGTCTCCCTTACTTGTTGAGAAAACTCACAGGACAGCAGGGCTGAAAGCCGAGAGGCAGCTCTGGACGCTGCTGAGTAGGGATGGGAGACTGGAAGGAGAGTTCAGCAGCAGTCTCAGCTGTTGCCCATCGGCCTTTTGCCCGATCTGCGTGCCCTGCAATCAATTCACCAGCTAAACCTGCCTCCCTACGCACAATGCACGTGCTGGTAAATTGGAATAATCGACAGGTAGCCCTCCTGAGGATTCTCCACGGGCCCCAAGGAAGGTGAACCTTGCAGGAATAAATACTAAGGCCCCGACCATAGCACTGACCCTTGGGAGGACCAGGTCACCACACTCAGAAGAGAGGCTGTTACCTAGACAAGCCCACCTCAGCTCCAGACCCCAGACATCTAAGCACTGACTTTCATATGCAGGCACAGAGCTTCCCAGTACTGAGGCCAGGCTGGCTCTCTTCCCACCTCTCCATACTCCTAGCGTACACAGAACATGGTCTGTTCTAAATCTTCTTATTATAGACAACACATGGTCAGCTCTAAAGATAAACTGTAGATAGGACATGGAGAGGTCTAAATTTATCGTGTAGACAGAACTTGATCATGTTTAAACTAGCTCAGGGCTGATCTCATAGGAGGTACAGATCACACATATGAGTCTCTCATCTTTGGACACCCACATCAGGAAACTGAACAATATCATTGTCATTAAACATTTCAACAGGCAAAATGGAAATATTACCAGTGTCTCTGGCCACTTTATGGTCAGGATCCACGTGTGATCCAAGATCTTCTTAGAGTGCAGCCCAGTCTGCTGCCAGGCCAGACAAGAAGTGGCCTGATTCCAGCCTCCCAGGCTTCCAGAAGGAGGAGGCCACACTGGAAGCCCAGGCAGGACAGTAGTTCAGGGTCTGGGCTGGGAGATCCGGTCTGTCCATTCCACTGGCCGATTCCGGGCGGGGTGCTCAGGGCAGCTGAGAGCCTGCACTCATGTCCTGCTTCCCTGCAGCATGTGTGTGTGCATGTGTGTGTGTGTGTGTGTGTGTGTGTGTGTGTGTGTGTGTAGAGGAGACAGTGGCTGACCGCTCCCATGTCTCCCATCCCAGGCACCGCGCTATCTTCGAGGGGAGACATGGGGAGAGATAGGGGCACAGAAGCCATTGAAGAGGAGTACCCACTGCGGAGCTCCTTGCACACTGGCTCGCTCCACCCGGGGACCGGCCTACCCATCGTGGGTCGCATGCCACCCCCCACCCCCAAAGGCAGGGCACCTGCTCTTTCAACAGCACAGCGTCTCACATGAAGGAGACTCAGTGGGGACTGTCACCCACTCCTCCACTCCTGATGTTCATTTTGGGGAGAATGAACACCCTTGACTGGGCGATGGGAGCCTGTGAGGAAAGAGGTGGTGGCCCCATCCAAGTCGAGGTGAGCCTGAGAGATGGGAACACAGGAGCCAAGTGCAGGGCCTGGAGGCCAGGCCAACAGGATGAGCACCTCCAGCCTTGGTCTGGCTCTCCAACTGTGACATTGTAGCGTTAAGGGACCTGGGGCAGGTGACTGAATGTAATGGGGTCTAAACTGGACCCTGAATGGGGCTTAAAGAACGTGTGAAGGATGTTACTGAGACAGTGACAGTCATTGGAAGACAGACCCTGTGTCAGGACATCCTTCTCCATCCATCTAACTCCCTGAGATCTCTGCACTTTATGTGGCTATGCAGGATTGTTAGAGCAGGTGCGTGCAGACATATCTGGGGCACAATTCAGTCTGCAACCAACTTGCAAGTGGTTCCAGAAAACACACAGGTGTGCACACAGGTAGACACAGCACACACACAAACATATGCACGTGCACAGCACAAATATATTCACACACTAGCATATGAACACACATGCACGCATATGCCTATGCATACACTAACGTGTGCAAGTGCACATACCTATGCACATGCACAGCATATGTATGCAAACAGGCACATGCACACACGTAGAACACACACATGGAATAAAGTGAGTTCTTAAAGCATTAATTCCTGAAAGCAAGTGAAGCTGACATATATTTTTCCCTTTTTCTTAGCTTTGATGTTTTTCACAATAAAAACTTTAAGAAAAGAGTTAATGGCAAATGACTTTTTTTTTTTGGACAGGTGCTGCAGACTCCTCAGAGGCAATGACCCAGGACTGAGGCCCCCGAGCGTCCTTCTGAGTGTCGTGGCCCCGGTGCCCCTCTCACAGGAGTTGCTGTCAGACTTGATGGTTGAAGCAGCCATGGTATCGAGATTTCACTGGTAGAAACTATTCCTTTTTTTCCCTGGGAGAAACAGGGCTCCTTCTACTTTGTTGGGGAGACTCCCTTTTTACTAAACAAAAATGATAAGCTGAAAGTACATATTAAGGATTAGGTTATATACATGTAAAGAATAATCATAAAGATCAAGAAACAGAACATGATGAGTGGACACCCAGGAGTGCCTTTCCCTCGTCACAGCCTCCTCCCCACCATGAGGTAGCTGTTCTCCTGATTTTGTGCCAGTGACTTGTCCTCAGAGTTTTCACCCAGAGATGCATCTCTGCACAACGCAGCCCAGCTTTGCCTAGTTCCAAGTTGGTAAGTGCGTGTACCATGCATGCTGCTTTATTGCTCTTGATGGCTCAGCATTGTGTCCATGGGATCCTTTCATCTTGTGAATAGCGGTTTTTTTTGTTTTTTTTTTTTTTTTTTTTTTTTTTTTTTTTGTGATACGCGGGCCTCTCACTGTTGTGGCCTCTCCTGTTGCGGAGCACAGGCTCCGGATGCGCAGGCTCAGCGGCCATGGCTCACGGACCCAGCCGCTCGGCGGCATGTGGGATCTTCCCGGACCGGGGCACGAACCCGTGTCCCCTGCATCGGCAGGCGGATTCTCAACCACTGCGCCACCAGGGAAGCCCAATAGCGTTTTTTTAAAAATATAATTTTTATAGTTTTACGAACTTCAAACAAAATGTACTCCATTGCTGTGGAATATTCCTTCATAGGAGCGTGCATGGTTCATTTCTGCATCTGCTTGTGATGGCCTTCAGGTTCCTTCAGGTTTGGCTCGTGTGGCTGCGGAGCCCATGTCCGTGTGTCCTGGTGCAGGGCCGTTGGGTTTGTGTTCAGCTGGGAGGAGCCCTGCGGGTCTGTGTGCAGGGACTTCACTCTCTGAGGCCCGATTGTTTCAGAAGTGGTTGCATCCCCCCGCTGCGTACCAGGCTTTCCATTGCCCCACAGCCTGCTGATATTTGATACTATGTCTTTCACGTCTGCCATTTTGGTAGGTGTCTGCACAGTATTTTTCTTTTGCTTTTAATCCCTCGGTGGTTAGTGAAGTTGTGCATCTAGTGGTATTCATGGACTATTTCCTGTTGGTTTTAAAAAGTTTTAAAACTTGTGGTCCAAAACACATAACATAAAATTTAGTATCTTAACCATTTTTAAGTGCACATTTCAGGGTGAAGAAGTAATTGGCACTGTTGTGCAAATCTGACCGTCATCGTCCTCCAGAACTTTCTCATCTTGCAACATTGAAACAGTCCCCATTAAACACTCACTCCCCATTCTCCCTCCCTCAGCCCCTGGCACTCAACATCCTACATTCTGTCTCTATGTTCCTGACTGCTCTAAGGGCCTTGTGTGAATGGATCCAGCCTGTGTGTTGTTTTGTGTCTAGCTTACATCACTGAGCATAATGCCCTCAAGGCTCATCCCTGCTGAAGGCTGTGTCAGAATTGCCTTCCTTTTTAGGCTGAATAACATTCTCTTGTATTGATGGACCGTGTTTTTCTTCTCCATTCATCCATTAGTGGACACATGTAATATCTACATTCATTTCTCATGTCATAATAATTGTGGAATAACGTCAGAAAGTCCTTTGAATCTAAAGTCATTTGCCATCAACTTTTTTCTTAAACTTTTTATTGTGAAAAACATCAAAGCTAAGAAAAAGGGAAAATACATGTCAGCTTCACTTGTGTTCAGGAATTAATTCTTTACGGATTCACTTTTTTCCCTCTGTTTGTGCTACGTGTGTGCATGTGCCTGTTTGCCTACATATGCTGTGCATGTCCATAGGTATGTACACTTGCACACGTTAGTGTCTGTATGGGTATATGCGTGCATGTGTGTTCATATGCTAGTGTGTGAATATATTTGTGCTGTGCACATGCATATGTTTATGTGGGAGCTGTGCCTGCCTCTGTGCACAACTGTGTGTTTTCTGAAACCATTTGCAAGTTGGTTGCAGACTGAATTGTGCTCCAAGATATGTCTGCACACATCTGCTCTAACGTTCCTGCTTTTCCACGTAAAGATCAGAGATCTCAGGGATTTAAATGGATGGAGCAGGATGTCCTGACACAGGATCTGTCTTCCAATGACTGTCACTGTCTCAGTAACATCCTTCACAGCTTCTTTAAACCCCATTCAGGGTCCATCTTAGGCCTCCATTACATTCAGTCACCTGCCCCGGGTCCCCTATAAGCTACAAAGTCACAGTTGGAGAGCCCGGCCAGGGCTGGGGGTGCCCCTCCTGTTGGCCTGGCCTCCAGGCCCTGCACGTGGCTCCTGTGTTCCCATGTGTCAGCCAGGCCCCGACTTGGATGGGGCGCCACATCTTTCATCACAGGGTCCCATCGCCCAGTTAAGGGGGTTCGTTCTCCTCAAACTCAGTATCAGGAGTAGGGGGGGGTGACAGTCCCCACTGAGGCTACTTCATGTGAGACCCTGTGCTGTTGAAAAGGCAGGCACCCTGCCCTCGGGGGTGGAGGCTGAGGGGTGACATTCGGCCCACGAAGGCTCTCGGGTCCCCGAGTGGGGTGTGCCAGTGTGCAATTGTTTCCGCAGTGGGTTCTCCTCTCCAATGGCTTCTGTGCCCCTACCTCTCCCTATGTCTCCCTTCGAAGACAGTGTGGTGCCCGGGATGGGAACCATGGGAGCCGTCAGCCACCGCCCCCTCTACACACACACACACACACGCACATGCTTCAGGGAGGCAGGATCTGAGTGCAGGGCTCTCAGCGGCCCTGAGCGCCCCGGCCGGAATCGGCCAGTGGAATGGACAGACCGGATCTCCCGGCCTGCACCATGCAGAACTGTCCTGCCTGGGTCTCCTGTGCGGCCGTCTCCTTCTGGAAGCCTGGGAGGCTGGAATCAGGCCACTTCTTGTCTGGCCTGGCAGCAGACTGGGCTGCACTCTGAGAAGTTCTTAGATCACACGTGGATCCTGACCATCAGGTGGCCAGAGACACTGGTAACATTTCTGTTTTGCCTGTTGAAATGTTTAATGACAACGATATTGTTCAGTTCCCTGATGTGGGTGTCCAAAGATGAGAGACCCATATGTGTGATCTGTACCTCCTATGAGATCAGCCCTGAGCTAGTTTAAACATGATCAAGTTCTGTCTACACGATAAATTAAGACCTCTCCATGTCCTATCTACAGTTTATCTTTAGAGCTGACCATGTGTTGTCTATAATAAGAAGATTTAGAACAGACCATGTTCTGTGTACGCTAGGAGTATGGAGAGGTGGGAAGAGAGCCAGCCTGGCCTCAGTACTGGGAAGCTCTGTGCCTGCATATGAAAGTCAGTGCTTAGATGTCTGGGGTCTGGAGCTGAGGTGGGCTTGTCTAGGTAACAGCCTCTCTTCTGAGTGTGGTGACCTGGTCCTCCCAAGGGTCAGTGCTATGGTTGGGGCCTTAGTATTTATTCCTGCAAGGTTCACCTTCCTTGGGGCCCGTGGAGAATCCTCAGGAGGGCTACCTGTCGATTATTCCAATTTACCAGCACGTGCATTGTGCGTAGGGAGGTAGGTTTAGCTGGTGAATTGATTGCAGGGCACGCAGATCGGGCAAAAGGCCGATGGGCAACAGCTGAGACTGCTGCTGAACTCTCCTTCCAGTCTCCCATCCCTACTCAGCAGCGTCCAGAGCTGCCTCTCGGCTTTCAGCCCTGCTGTCCTGTGAGTTTTCTCAACAAGTAAGGGAGACAAGAAAGGACTGCACCTGCCAGAACCAAGTAATGTGTTCAACTCTAGCATGAAAGCTTTAAAAAGAGGTAAAATCACACAGAACCAAAGTGAAAAGAGGAGGACTTCTCTGGGACAAGTGTGGGGAGAGGAGACGCACCTTACACTTTTTCCCATTCCAGGAGGTCCCAGGAACCCAGCTTGTTTCCACATTAGGGAAGCAAGCAGCAGAACTATGGTGTCCTGACCAAGGGGACGTGTGACCCCAGGTGCAGGGTCTGGGGAGGTGAGGTCACCCTGGAGAATGTGCACGTGTGACCCCAGTTGGGGGAGTCTGGGGAGGGCAGCTCACCCTGGGACTGTGGACATGTGACCCAGGTGCGGGGGTCTGGCGAGGAGGGGTCACCTGTTGCAAGAGAACGTGTGACTTTAGGTGCAGGGTCTGGGGAGGTGGGTTCACCGTGGTGAGTGTAGATGTGTGACCCAGGTATAGGGCGCGGGGACTGTGTGGGTCTCACCACACCTGCATGCGTCAGGATCACATGTATGGGGAGACCCCTATGTGCTCTTTGCCTGCAGTGTGTCTATTCCCTTTTGAGATTTCCAACCTCTGCATTAAGGGTGTTGCCCTGATCAACCGGTGGATCCTTTTCTTCCCTTAATCTTGTCACATTTATATGAGGTCATGTATGTTTGAGTGGGTTGCTGCTCTTTGTTCTGGTGAGTGACAACGTTTGGTGGTGTCATATTAATATCATAGCATATCATATGTCTAATCTATGGGGGTCACCACTGCCTGGACAGAGGTCAGGTGAGCACAGACTAGGCCACCCTGAGAATGGTCTCCCATGTGTCATGTGAGGGTACCGTGATGGTCCCTAAGGTAGGGGACTGTGTTTGGGCCTCCGACATTTGTGATGAACGGCAGTCGAAATGGAATCTCATTTAAAAAGACATTATTTTATGAATTTATTTTCAGTGAAATAAAACACATGTCACATACCCTTTACCATCGTCACCATTTTAAGTGCACGTTTCTGTGGCATCCGATCTATTCACTTTCTCTTGGAGCCATCAACACCATGCCTAGAACTTTCACCTTGCAAAACCAAAATTCCACAACCATGAAAGTCTCACTCCCCATCCCCTCACACTGGCCCTGGCCCCGATGTCCACTTCAGTCCCTGAGTTGTCAACTCCAGGGGTCCCCACTGGAGTAGAATCCTGCAGTGTTTGCTGATGGGTCATTTTAGAAGAGCTGACTTTCAGTCTGAAGCTCTGCCTGTTTGCATCTGAAGAATCTGCATTTAAGGAGGGGGTATATGAGGAAGGGGTGTATGAGGGACAAAGGTATCTGTGTTGCAGTTGGGCCAGGACCTGACCAGCTGCCTTTTGCGTCCTCTGGTCCCATCTCTTGGTCTGTGCCTCATCTGCATCATCACTATCCCTGCTGGCACCCCTGGGTGTTGTTGTCTGAGTGAGATTCCCCTGGTGCCACTGCCCTCCTCCCCTCCTCCTGCTGGTTGGGGAGGGAACTGCTTGCTGTGTGGTCTCTACTCCTGAGGCACGAAGGATCCTGTAGCATGGACCCGAAGAGTGTGGGTGTGGTTCCCAGAGCATGGGGCCCACATAGGACACAACATCGTGGCATGACAAGTGTTAGGTTGCCTCATCTCTGACAAAGAATGTTGCCAAGATCCTGTTTGGGAGGGTGTGGGGTGGCCTGGGACCCCAGAGGCCTCATTCCTATCCTGGAGCTTGGAGAGTGCATGCCCATGGGCTCCAGATTCACCCCATATCTCAGCCATATCCTTCTGTCCTGTCTTTGAACTCAGGAAAGTGACCTCTACTGATCATTGTCCACAACATAGGCCTGGTCCTGTTGGTATTAAGATTCTTTAATTTAGGCGTCCTGGGATAGCAGCCCTTTTTAGGCCTGAGAAGGAACAGCTCAAGAGTGTACAACAATTTCAGATGAAACTAATATTCAGTGAGTATCTCTAACTCCGCGGTTGTTGACTTCTATTAGTCATTATTCTCCTGGTTTTAGCTCTGATGTGGGGATTACAGAGGAGTCAACATTTAAATCTTCATAATCTGTGTATTTGTAGCTTCAGTATCATTACTGACCCATAGTTTTTATGGTTTGGGAAGAGTTATTGATTTCACGTATCATGTAAAGGATTCACAATGATGATAGGGCAATTCAGATTACAATAATGGCTGGTAAATTGTTCACATTTTCTCTACCTGTGCATCTATTGTATGTATATGAGTTAGTTTAGTTTTCAATATTAGTGAAATAATATAGAGGACTAGAGAACTTCTTTTAAAAGTCACTATTAATGTGTGATGATGAAAATGTAAATGTTCTTCCATAATCGGTGATGTTGTATCTTGAGGGCCTAGATGAAATTGATATGCCTTCGTGATATACAGTATTTTAGCCTATAATTTAACTTTGAAAAATTTACATCACTTATTACTTTTATCTCATTTATTGAGAAAGACATAATTGTTATGGTGTTGGCTTGAAAGTGGTTGAAAAGGACTTGAGACCTTCCTTATTTTACATTTACTTAGGTAGGATCTTGAAACATAGGATATGGTGGAGGACATTTGTGTAACCATTCTAGGTTAGGTAGGAGTAGCAGTTTCCAGGGCTAAGACTTCTTGTTTAGACGCAAATGCTTTTCAAAGTGTGAAGATTATTATTAGCATTACTGCTGCTACTGAGATGAATGAGCCTAAAGACAAAATTTTTCATGTGGTGTGTGCCTCAGGGTACTCAGACTAACATAGTGACGTCCCTGAGAGGCCAAGGAAGTGCTGTGGGAAGTCATATTTACTACTACAGATATACTTGTGAAGTGAATTTTTGCTCATATTGAGTTAACTGTGTAACGTGAGAATAGTGGGGATCAGTGTAGGAAGCCTCTTATAATAGTGAAGGCTGCTCCCATGGGCACTACGTCATGTAAGTGTGCTGCTACATAGTATGTATCCTGGAGGACAGTGTCCGGGAATGAGTTGGCTAAGATGATTACTGTCAAACCTCTTACTGTAAAAAGAAATACTAAAGCCTAAAACTCATAATATAGTGGGAGGTCATATAATATTACCTCTGTGAACAGTTGCTAACCAGGGACTTCCCTGATGGTGCAGTGGTTAAGAATTCGCCTGCCAATTCAGTGGACACAGGTTCGAGCCCTCGTCTGGGAAGATTCCACATGCCGTGGAGCAAAAGGCCCAAACTCCACAACTACTGAGCCTGCCCTCTAGAGCCTGCAAGGCACAACTACTGAAGCCCATGTGCCTAGAGGCCGTGCTCTGCAACAAGAGAAGCCATTGCAATGAAAAAGGCCCTGCACTACAATGAAGAGTAGCTGCCACTCACTGCAACCAGAGAAAGCCCACTCCTGTAGGGATAGCTTTTGCAAAATATGCTCCTGAGTGGACAGCTATCCCTATGGTAAATATGTGATGGGCCCACAAGAGAAATCCTAAAAAGTCAGTGGGCATGACTCATACTATTCCCAAATAGTTGAAAGGTACTTTTTGTCCTAAATAGTATGTAATGATATGTGAGTTTATAACAAGCCCTGGTAGGCCATGAATAGAGATTTCAGGGTGACCAAGAAATCAAAATAGGTGTTGATATAGGATTCAGTCTCCTCCTTCAATGTCACGAAAGCAGTGTTGAGATTTCTGTCTCTTAACAGTATGGCAGTTCTGGCTGCTCGGACTGAGAGTGGTAATTATAGTAATATGGCTATAGTTGGGGAAGATTAAACACATAATGGTGTTTGGTATTGGGATATGACTGCTCGTTTTGTATGAAAGACAATAGTTATAAAAATAATAGCACCAAGTAGTGAAGAGACGCCTACTAAATGTAATGAGGAAATGCTTATGTCGACAGAGGCTCCTGCGTGGGCCAGATTGCAGGCTAGAGCTGAATACACGGTCCACTGGTACCAGAACCAGCTTCTAATATTGGTGACATGAGTAGGGGTAAGAATGATGGGGGAAGTAGTCAAAAGTTTACATGATTTATTCGGGGAAATGGTACCTCAGGTGTCTGAGTTATTAGCGGCCCAAGTGAGTTTTCAAACCCTGCAATACAATGGGTACAACAATAAAGAAAATTATTACAAGTGCAGAGACTGTTATGACCACCTTATAGATGTGGGCATCTCCAAGTAGCACTCCAGGTTAGCATAGCTCGTCCTGGATTAATATACACAAGGTGCTGCCTGCTACTCCAGCTCAAGCACCAAATATAAAATCGATATCTTTGTGATTTGTTGAAAATAATCAGCAGTGTATGAACAGAGGTAAAGTGACTGAGCTAGCATTCGACTGAAACTCTAAAGACAGAGATTGAGCCCTCTTTCTCGCAACCCCTGTGGTGAATCAACAAATCGAATTGTAACTTCAGAGAAGCAGCTTCAATTCTGCCGGTGATTTTCCTGCCTTTTTTTCCCTTTATTTCTTTCTCAAATGAAGGAGAAGTAGACTGAAGTCAGTTGACTAGAGGATTTGCCTGTTAGCTAAAGTTTCCTGGGGTTAAAACTCATCAATCTCGTAAAGATTTGGCTTAATTACAATGCGTGCTTTACATTCCATTGATGTAGGATGAAGTCCTGCAATCCCTATTTTTAGGAATTAAGTAAATTTTATTTGTTTAGGGTTTTGAAAGCTCTTGGTCAGAACTAACCTAAATTCCTAGTCCAGCACTGGTAGAATGGGTGTTATGTGTAGTAATTGTCTGGGTTTTATGATTGGTAATGATAGGAAGGTTATTTCTTTGTATGTGCAAATTGCTTTGTGTTTGTGTTGTTTAAGGAAGGGAATACAGTTAGTGATGTGGAGTATGTTAGCTGCGAGAAGAAATATATGCTGAGGACTGCTATGATGGCTATTAATGTTGGTAGAATGATGTTGTCATTTTTGTTATCTCTTGGATAAGTATTCATTTGTGTAAAAACCCTGATAGTGATGGGCGATGTCCTAAGGATACTATATGGGTGAGGAGAAGAATTGTGATGAGAGGTGTTTTACCTGATCTGTGTGATAATGATACTCTTGTAGTACATGATCTTTGCATAAATAAGAAGAAGATAGTGTTGTTATGACATAAATTAGTATGTTTAGGATTGTTATAATCTGAGTATACATTATAATAGCTGTTATTCATCCTATATGGGCAATTGGTGAGGAGAGTGTAATTTTTTCAGGTGAGTATGGTTAAGTCTGCCTCAGCCTCCAGCTACGACTTATAATATCACTATGATTAATAGTATTTTTAGGTTGATGGATGGTGACATGTGATATAAAACTGATAAGGGTGCAATTTTATCATGTTGTTAGCATCAGGTCTGCTGTTCATGGGACACCTTGTGTGACGCCAGGCACTCAGAATTGAAATGGGGAAAGTCCTACTTTTGTGACAAAGGCGATTGTCATGAGGGTGGATGCTGCTGGATTAAAGATTATTGTTATTCATTGTGTTCCTTGACCAGAGTATATTAGATTAATGATAATAGCCGTTATAAGTAGTATTGATGTGGTGGATTGTTTTAGGAAATATTTGTTGGATGCTTCTGTAGCTTATGGGTTCGTGTTTTTTATTAGAATGGGGATACCATTAACCAGTGTGAGCTTCTTATACAATTATATTTCCTGAGATAATGGTCAGTAGAATGAGAGTAAAGACAATGAGTGTTTATTAGTACAGGAAGGATATATGACAACATTTTGGGGGTATGGGCCTGAAGCTTACTTAGAGAACCTTAGTATATAGCATGTGGTGTAATGTGGTAGCATGGAGAATGTAAAATTCTTAGGAAGAATTCAATTCCAGGAATAAGAGCATTGAAACCTCTATGATTTACTCTATCAAAGTAACTCTTTTGTCAGATATATTTCTTAAGTTTGTGGTGGGTTGCTTGGTACGATGACAGGTAGTGAAACTTCCATATACATTGGGCTAATGTTAGTAGTAAAAAAATTTATAAGAGATGTATACATTGATCATGTCAAAATTGTGGGTAGGATGTTTAAATTCATAGAAAGGAGATTGTTAGATGTGTTTTAATGATGACTTGGGCTGTATATAATTCTGGCACCTAGGGATAGTTGAATGCTCCTAAAAATGGATTGTTGTGGAAATGTTTATTATAAGGAAATTGACATATTCTCTAGGAAGGACGGGGTGAATGGGCCTGCTAGATTTTCGACATTGAAGACAATTACAGGTTTTGATTCTAATTCTGTTAAATCAAGTGAGGCTTCATTGGATTTTTGCTACAGCGGAGATAATCAAATTCTGGGTAGTGGTCAGGAGAAAATTAGTCATAGGTGTTCTTGTGTAATAATTATGGTTGAAAGTGTAAATGATCCATTTATCAGTAAGACTGAGAATAGAATAACTGCTACATTACTTCCTATGAGATTGTCTATACTACTGTCCCTAGAGCTCCAGTGTGTGAGTATTTTGAATGTGAAGCTCATCCAGAACTGAGGATGGAATAAATGGCTAGGTGTGATATGGCTAATATAAATAATATGCCTACATTTATATTAATTAGTGGATAAGATATGGGAAGAGGAATTCATGTTGTGAGAGCCAGGGTTAAGGCTAGCATTGGGGCAATAATATATAAATTGCTGATGTTGATGGACATAGTGGTTCTTTAATAAATAATTTGAATGCCTCAACAATGGGTTGTAATAATTCATGGGGGCTGATGATTGTTGACCCTTTCTGGATTTGTATATAGCTTAGGATTTTCCATTTAGTTAATATGAGGAATGCTATGGTGAATTAAATTGGGTAATTTGTGAAAAACTGTTGATTATAAACATATTCTTAGGAAGAGGACTTGAACCAGTACAGATAAAGGTTTCAGTTTTACATAATTACCGGGCTCTGCCACTGTAACAAACCCTTTTCTACAGTAGGGTATGTATAAATTAATTGAATGTAGATTATATCATCATTTAGTTTCAAGACATTTTGTACAGTAAGCTGTATTGCTCTTGTCCTTTCAAACTGGAAGAAATCTGCAATAGACAGAAACCAACCAGGATAACTCCAGTCTGAACTCAGATCACATGAGATATTAATTGTTGAACAAATAGACAATTAATAGCATTTATACCATTGAAATGTTATGATCCAGCATCAAGGTCGTAAACCATATTGCCTATATGAACTCCAGAATACCATTAGACTGTTATCCTTAGTAAAACTTGTTCCGTTTATCAGTGTTTGAGAAGAACAGGTGATAAAGAATTTTGTCTAGCTGGTCTAAATTGTAATCACTCAGAGGTGGTTTTATTCTCCAAAAATAAATGGCGCACGGGCTCAAGGCACACCAGCTTCAGTAGTTGTGGTGCACAGGCTCACTAGTTGTGGCTCACTGGCTTAATTGCTCCATGGCACGTGGGATCTTCCCGGGCCAGGGATCGAACCCGTGTTCCCTGAATTGGCAGGTGAATTCTTAACCACTGCATCACCAGGGAAGTCCCAGAATCGCAGCCTCCCTTTTAATATACCTTAAGCGCAAAGAATACATGGAAAACTGTTACAGAAAATAAGAGAATAAAATATTGGAAGGAGTATAACAGAAGCATGTAGTACACAGTTCATATAGACACATTCCAAGCAGTTACAAAGTATATTAAAAAGGAGGCTGCAATTTTCAAAGAATAAGATAAATTATACCCACAAACTCCCAATCTTTCCTGGAACGTTGCAATCTGAAACCCTATTGTAGGAAGCAGAACATTCCAGGAGACATTCTGCAAATGAAGGACTCTAAACCCTGTGGGTGGATAAGGAATTCTGGAAGGAAGGTATCCTCACCCAAGGAGAGCAGGTTCCTATACTTTTCTCATATCGCGTCCCTGTAAAATTCCTATTGATCTTGGTCCAGGCATTCCCAGTCCTCTTGAGAGAAATCTATGGGCACATCCTGGAATGTCAGCAGTCCCTGAAATTAAAAATACACATGGCATGTGGCCACGGGAAGAGTTCATAATGTGACTCAAGAAGAAAACAGCAAATTAAGAGAACTGGTATTAATTTAGAAGAGTGTCTTCAATTATCCACTAATATCTATCTATCTATCTATCTATCTATCTATCTATCTATCTATCTATCTATCTATATTTTTTTACAAAGTAACTTCCTCTAATTCTAAGTACAAAAAAGAGTATGACATGTGATCCACAAAAGCAGTATAGAGACTATACTTATCTGGAAAAGAAATGATAAAATGATGGTTTCAACACAGGCATATGAATTTTTGAGTGTTTTATTTATATCAAACTGGATAAAATGTGTGTATTTCTGACAGAAAAGACATGTCGAGGTAGAAATGAACCTTTCAACTATTCATGGGTCCACAAGTACACTGGAGAGATTGTAAAATAGCAGATTCTGATTCAGTAGGTCCGGTGGGCCTGAGTTCTATTTTTTTAGCAAGCTCATTTTTAACTAGTGGTGCCACAGTCTCTGATTCATTAACGACAATTGTGAATAGCAGAGACATAATAAGGAAAGGTAAAAATTCATAGTTAACTTTTAACTTCGTGTTTTATGGAGTTCACACGTTTAATACGATAGTAAGCACAGCAGCAACAATCATTTGTGAACATTTACTGTAGACCGTGGATCTTTCCGACATTTTGTGTAGGATTCCAGGAAAAAGGTCTGCGCTGCGGCCACAGTGGGCGGGGCTCCCAGGCCGGGCCGCCCCTCCAGGACCCCCGACGGGACCCTGAGCTCCTGGCAGCTCCTCCCCCGGCACCCCCTCCCTCCCGGAAGGCCTCGGGGCAGAGCGGCCCCACCCGCTGCGCCCAGAACAGAGCCTGCGTTTCCGCAGAGCTGGAACTCCCCGCTCGGGGTCTCTTCCCTCCGCCGTCACGGAGCTGCCACGGGGCCCGTGGGGAGGGCGGCCTCACTGAGGCTGCCGGCTGCGGAGGGGCCCCGGCGGCCGAAGCCGCGACAGACTTCGGGACGGCGGGCCGGGTACGTGAGTCCGGTGCCCGGGCGGCAGGGCAAGAGCAGCTTCTGAGGGGCAGGGGTTCGCTGTCACCCGCCGCTGCTGTGCAGAACGAGCGGCGCCGGGGTCTGGTCCCAGGGAACTTCGGCCCCTCCTCTCGGCCCTGCCCTCGGCCTGGCTCGCGGGGCCTAGGGCCGTGGAGAGGGGGCGGCCTGAGCGGTCTGAGGGGACACGGGCAAGGGAGGCGCAGGGTCCGGCCGCAGCGTCAGCACCCCTCCTCCCGACGGCGGGGAAAGCGCCCGAAAGTTCCTCCCGAGGCTCGCAGGCCTCTTATTCAGCCGAGCCCCTCTGCGCCCCTTCCTCCCTGAGCTAAAGTACCGGGGGGAGGGGACAGGGCGGGGGGGCTGGCGCAGGTGTTGGGGGACGTGAAAAGGTGATTGTCAGCTAAGGAAAACCAGCTCTCCCAAGGTGAGGAATGCAGGGCTTTCCTTTTCATAGGCAGATGCCAGAGTTGGGCTCACCGAATTCCTTCCTTTGATATGCACCTCAGCTCTCTGGGGCCTGCATTCTGGATTTGCATATCCTGAGTGCCTCAGGACCTGTTAGCTCACATTGCAGGCCTGCAGGTGCTGATGGCTGTGACATCTTTTGTTTACTGAGATGGCAAGAAATATTCCATTTCTCACAGGCTTTAGGGGCAGACAGTGAAAAAGAGTCGGAGAATCTCACTTGGCATGTACTTTGGTTTACGTATAGATAATATTTATACTTAACTGTGCTAATAGAGGCTCTCGAGTACAATCAACTTGTACTACTGCCCTCTATGTATTAATGTCATCAATATCATAAGATAAATGCCTATAGAATTGAGTTAATCCAGTTAAATAGGATAATGATTTTAAAAGGAAACATAATAGAAATATAACAACAAAACCTTTACCACTAAAGGCTGGGTCTGGAACAGCCTAAATAAATGTTCCATTGTTAAAATATTGAAAGAGTATTCAATAGAAATATCAACAAAAGTGACAAATAATAAGGGCAGCAGAATGTTGAAATGTTCTATCTTTATCATTAAAGTGGCAGAAAATCATTTATTAGTAGGCACTGGGGCAGAAGATGCCTGATTTTATATCTTTGTCATATTTGTGCAGTTGTTTGAACAAGTAACTGAAAGACAAAATGGAAAAACAAGGAGATTTGTGCCTGAGATCATGGTGATGTGAAACCAGGGATGGCCCCCTTGTGCCAGGTGAGTTAAGTTTACATCACAGGTAGCCCTCAGAGCTCCTGAGAAACAAGGACTGGAATTTTTCTGCTGGGTGCCCCTTAGGTTCTGTGACTTGATTGATTGTGAGTCATGTTTCATCACAGGAAGAGGGTGGGAATAGAGTGATTTGGGGAGCAGCTGACAACATTTATCACAGCTCATGGCCTGAATGAATTTTAAGGAAAGAGGAAAACAAATGATTCTTATGGAATCAGAGAATGTGAGGGCTGGACAATCCCAGGAAATGAGGAACACCCATCCCATTTTCCAGATGAGAAAGCAGAGCCCTAGCAAGGTTAAATCCCTAAGCCAAGTTGCACCCTTCTCTCCTCCCCACTACATGGTTCATGTAAGCAGGACTCTTCCTGTCTTGATCACTGCTGAACCCCAAAAAGGGCCATGCCTCTAGCAGCTGCTCCAAAAATTTTGATTGCCTGTATGAACAATGCTATTTCTTTCTTTCTCATTCTTATTCAGGATTGTGCCAAGTACTCCCCAGGTTGCAATGTAATTCGATAAATGTAAATATGAATTGAGTTTTGTTGTGATGAGGACTTAGGCTTTGAAGGTAACAGACTTGGTTCAGATCCTGGTTCTGCCACTCAATAGCTGTTTGGCTTTGGGAAAATTACTAAACCTCTCTGAGATTATTTCCTCCTTTGTAAAAGTGGAGATAAAACTATCTGAGCCAGCAGAGTACCTGCATGAGACATGTGCACTAAATATTGGTCTTTCTCACTCTCCCATACCATCTCTCTGTTCTTCCCAGAGAAGTTGTACAGAAGGATATAGTACTTTAAAAAAAAAAATATATATATATATATATATATTTATTTATTTATTGCTGCTTTGGGTCTTTGTTGTTATGCGTGGGCTTTCTCTAGTTGCAACAAGCGGGGGCTACTCTTTGTTGCAGTGCGTGGGCTTCTCATTGCAGTGGCTTCTCTTGCTGCGCTTGTTGTGGAGCATCGGCTCTAGGCGTGTGGGCCTCAGTAGTTGTGGCCTCCAGGCTCAGTAGTTGTGGCGCATGGGCTTAGCTGCTCCGCGGCCTGTGGGATCTTCCCTGACCAGGGCTCTAACCCATGTCCCCTGCCTTGGCAGGCAGATTCTTAACCACTGTGCCACCAGGGGAGTCCGATACAGTACTTTATAGAGAGGGGATTTAATTTAATTCAGATAGTGTCCATTTTTCTTGTAGAAAAGATTATTCCACTGTAGAAACTTTAATACACAATACCACTACAAATGCAGTATTCTATGGGTTAGATATTATCAGTAAATTTTATAAGGAATTGGGCAAATGCCAAAGCACTAGCCACTGTTGAGTAAGAGGATTCAAATCTGGGGTGCCCCCACCCCAATTTCAAGAGCAGCGTGTGTTTTTCAAATCCATGTTTCATCTGGTCTTTGTTTCTCATCCATCCCCTGGGTTTGCCTTTTTCAAGAAGGCTCAGATCCTCCTCTTTCACAGCCTCGCGGCTCGCTGTGCCCCAGCTCCCGTCCTGGAACCTCTGCATGCCTGGGTGTGCCTGCTCTCTCTGTGCATCACCAGCTTTGCCAGGGAGCTGCTGCGTCCTGCACTGCTTGCTGTACCTCAGGGTACCTAGACCCTTCTGGTACATGAAGTACACCCTCATACCATGTGTGTACGCCCATCCCCTTACCTTATATCCTGCCTCTAAGCCAGGCTTGGGGATTAGTACAGTGTGCATTCAGCTATGTTAGGTGCTGGGATCAAAGTGAAGTTCCCAACTTTTGAAGTTGCAGGCTTGAGGGGCACACAGTGATTTAAAGTCGCGTCACCTGACTTAAAGGCGGGGGGCTGCTTGATTTAAAGCCAGGGCAGCTGACATAAAGCCTGCGTCCCTCAGCTGCAGGATGAGACCAAATTTGGCGGTGCACGGGTTCGCTCCAAGCCAGCACTGCTGTTCAGGAAGAGCTTCCAGTAGCGCCTTAGTGCAGGGGGACTTGGTCCGTTGTCTTGCCCCTGCCCTCAGAGGGAGGCCACCTGCTCTTCTGGAGGAGAATCAGGGAGGGGGAAGTGCAGAGTCCCGGCTGAAGTTGCGGCACCCCTTGTCTGATGGCAGGGAAAGGGGGGAGGGGCTTTGTGGTGTCCTGGGGCTGGACTCACCAGGTCGACTCAGCCTCTCAACCTCCTAACCTCACCCTACACACCGCACAAGAGTTTCCAATAATATGTAATTGTGCTTTAGGTTCTCGGTCTTCAAACTCATACCCAGGCTCCCAGGTCCATTGATCAGCCAATTCCTCTGTGCTCTTCCTTCTATTAGATACAGTCCCAGAGGGAGCGGTCGGGGGATGGGACTGGAGGGACCCCGGCAGCACTGGCCTCAGCTGAGTGCATAGATCCGGGACCTGTGCTCTCACACATGTGCGAGGACCCTTAAGGCGGAATCGAGGGGGCCAGTTAGAGGCAGTCCTTTCTGCCTCAAGTGAGTATGTATCACCATCGGGTGGGGAGCCCGCTGAGCCCTGAGAAGTACTGTTAGGAGGATGTGTTCCTCCCCCGGCTTCAAGGACATGGGTGGGCTTCACGGCTCCAGTTCCCCTCCAGGCTTCCAGGTCCGACTGCACCCCAGCGGCCTTGCAGAGCTGCCTTCCTGTCCCAGAACATGCCAGGCTCCAGGAAGAATCCAGACTGCAGAGATGGTGCCTGAGCGCTCCAGCTTAAGAAGTGCTGTCCCTGGGGACCCAACAGTGGAGGCAGGAAGGGTGAAGGGAGTAGGGGGGTGGGGTAGGGAGGGGTGGCTGCCCTGGGAGACGTTGAGAGAGAAATATCGTCCCCCACACCCCCTGCCCCCTGCAACTGACCCACTGATGCCATAGGACCTCAGGGCCCTTTAGTCAGAGATGCCTCTGCTTCTTTACTCCTGTGTTCAAAACTATGCAAAACCAACTCTTCATCCTCTTGCTGCCTTGCCAGGACTTTTAAAGCACTGTTCTTTTGAAGCACTCGTTCCCTAAACTGCAGTTTGGAGCTGCCCCAGCTATTTAAAAGTGTTTTCCTTAAACCGAGACTAAATCCTACTCTTTTGGAAAAACGACCTTCACTTCAGAGGAGATCGTCTTTTCTGCCCATTCCTTCCTTCTACTGCCCTCTTAAAAACCCCTGTGCTTAAAGAGCTTGGTGATTTATTTTTTGCTTGATGTCAAAAAGAAACCTTCCCCATGCACCCCAAAAATCTTTCCTGGAACATAGGTGTTTCAAAACCATGACAGTGTTTTGCAGTTAGTATACACTCGGTAGACTGCCTAGCAATCCCTCCAAGAGGCAGAGGTGAGCAACACCTTTACTTATTTGATTGGATGCCCTTCAAATTGAGGAAGGTCCCATTCTTATGACCCAGCAGATAAGACAGAGCCCTGGATGGCTGTGGCTGTGATTAGATAACTTCTGGTGATTTTATTTCCCTTACTGAGCTGCTGCTTCTAGGTTAAATTCATTTTGTTACCTGTCCGTTTTTAAAGAAAGACTGACAAAGTCACTGTAATAGGTCAGGAGTTTGAGCTCAGGGTTGGTCAAAGGTACTCACAGGGAGGAAGGTGGATAAAAATAGGTGGGTAAAATAGGAGGGTTGGCAAGTACAGCCAGGACACCTGTGTTCACCTTGCATACTAATAAAGGCCAGAATCTCCTCATTTATCTCTGGTGGGAAGTTCTGATGGTTCACAGGATCAAACTCAAATCATATTTAAACTAGGGGATATTCCTGAGCATAAAAGGAAGTATCCATCCCTAGCAGGAGTTGCTGCAGAGGAATAAAGATGTAGGGAACAGACTTGAGGACACAGGGAGGGGGAAGGGTAAGCTGGGATGAAGTGAGAGAGTGGCATGGACATACATACACTAGCAAACGTGAAGTAGATAGCTAGTGGGAAGCAGCTGCATATAGAACAGGAAGATCAGCTCAGTGCTTTGTGACCACCTAGAGGGGTGGGATAGGGAGGGTGGGAGGGAGATGCAAGAGAGCACGGATATGGCAATATATGTATACGAATAGCTGACTCACTTTGTTATACAGAAGAAACTAACACAACATGGTAAAGCAATTGTACTCCAATAAGGATGTTAACAACAGCAAAAAAAAAAACCCCCAAAACTAAGTCAATCAAGCCAACGGAGACATTGTACATTCTTACAGTTCAAGAAATCCACAAGAGAATCCTTTATTCTGTATTTAATGAATGGTCCATTCAAAAAGAAAAAACACTTTCTAAATGTTGTTTTTCCATTTATTGTTCAGAATGTCATTGTTCACCACTGCATTTCTTACTATTCAAAGCCAAGTCACCTGAGTTACAGGGAAGCAGCAGATTGATTTAAAGTTGGGTCATGTGATTTGAAAACCAGTGGCAGTTGATTGATTTAAATCCCAGTCATATGACATGAGGAGAGGGTGCTAAAAACTGCTTTTTCATCTCTGGCTCAGAATATCATATTTACCTTGGTTTTTCTTATGATTTAGAAAACATGAGCTGTCTCTCCTTGGAATCATCAGGAGAAAAATATAGTATTTCAGGTTCATTCTTGAAACCAACTTCTCACTGTTAAGGTGTATTGACTAAAAGATCTTCCTTCTTCAAGAGATTCCATACCTCTGTAAGACACTTCATTGTAATTGGTGAAAAAAGAAGAAGGAAAACAGGCCAGCAGCTGCAGGAGGCCAAGGCGGACCCCAGGACTAGGGAAGAAGGAGGGGGAAAGGCTGAGAGTTGCCATTAGAGCAGACAACCTTCAGAGTGCGCTGAAGCACCGGCAGAGCCCACCTGCCACTTCCAGTTCGGCACTCCAGGGTCAGATTTGGGCTTGGAGATGGGGTTGCTGTTACCTCAAGGAGGTGATCAGAGAGGAGGAGTTGATTACCAGTCTCCTCTGACTCTCTGGCCAAAATTGCCTGGCTTCACAGAGGGGACGGAGTTTTGCTTTCAGCAACTGATGGGGCACTTCCAGGCTGGTCGGGTTGCCAGTGGCCCGACAGCCTGACAGGCTGACTGCGGTGTGGCCGCCCTTTGTTTCTCCAGAATGTGTACATCAGGAGGTGCATGGTTGTGGGAGCCCATTCACCCCCCACTGCAAGGGGGATGGCACCTTCCCTGGCTGTACCCCATGATCACCAGGTACTTGAAGTGAATGCAAGTTTTTTGACTTCAAGGAAAAGCTCACATAACTGCTTCTGCCTCATCATGTGTGGGATTTACTATAATGGAAGGACATTATAATGAACAGGTAGAAAAAACTCACCTGTTGTTCTCCATGTAGGAGTTTATTTTGCATGAATCCCTCCTACATGAGTAGATAGCAGAGGTTTATTTTTGTTCCCGTGTGTGTAGTTGTGGCAGAGGATGTAGGTATGGTGATTTGAAGACCTCAAAGAAATATTCTCAGAACTCTCAAGACTTCTCTTGATTGGAACCGAAAGAGACCTGGAAAAGGAGGAAAAGAAAAGGAGGAGGGAGAACGAATGGCTGTTTCTCAGTAAATTCACCTTCCTGGTTGATTGTTCTGTCTTCTCCTTTCTTTTAACTTCTATGTATGTCTAATGGAATAATGCAGAAAGGCTGATTTTATGCTTTAAAAGATTTTACATCACAGAGAAACTAAAAGTGGCTAACAGAACTTATTCAAATCAATTTTACATGGAGACTTTGATATTAAATTTGTATACTAAAATGGGTTAATCCAAATTTTCTCTTTCTTTTAGAGTGAATATTTGTAACATATTTTTGTAGATAATAATTTACCCTAGGGCTTCCCTGGTGGCACAGTGGTTGAGAGTCTGCCTGCCGATGCAGGGGACACGGGTTCGTGCCCCGGTCCGGGAGGATCCCACATGCCGCGGAGCGGCTGGGCCCGTGAGCCATGGCCGCTGAGCCTGCGCGTCCGGAGCCTGTGCTCCGCAATGGGAGAGGCCACAACAGTGAGAGGCCCGCGTACCGCAAAAAAAAAAAAAAAAAAAAAAAAAAAAATTTACCCTAGATATACAAAATTGTGAGAATGGGTACCATTTTTCACCACTTAAATGATTTCTTTTAAATAAATAGATTGTGCACTTCAAATGCCAATGTTGTGTCTTACATGTTGTTTTTTAATTCCTTGATTTTCAAAACTTGTGTTTATTTAATTGATTTCTATCTAATAATCTGTGTCTCCCTTTTATTGTTTCTTACTTTATATTTTATTGATCTATAGTTAATATACATTATTATATTAGTTTCAGAGGTACAACATAGTGATTCATAAAAGTTTAGGTTCTTCTCCATTTATACTTATTATAAAAGAGTGGCTATATTCCCCATGGTATACAGTACATCACTGTAGATTATTGATTTTATACCTAGTGATTATACCTCAAAATCTCCTACCACCATTTTGCTCTTCCACCCTATCTCTCCCTGCTGGTAACCACTAGTCTGTTCTTTAATCTGTGAGTCTGTTTTTTCTTGTTGTTGTTGTTGTATTCAATTTTTTAGATGCCACGTGTAAGTGATAACCTACCATGCTTGTTTTCTCTGCGGCTTATTTTACTAAGCATAATACCCTCCAAGTCCATCCATGTTCCTGCAAATGGCAAAATTTCATTTTATGCTGAAGTCATCATAAAAAAATCTTTTTTATCCCCTAACCTGTTGATGAACACTTAGTTTGACTCTATATCTTGGCTATGGCAAATAACACTGTTACGAATATTGGTGTGCAGTTATTTTTTTGAAATAGTGTTTTTGTTTTCTTCTGATATACCCAAGAGTGAAATTGTTGGATATTATGGTAGTTCTTTTTTTAGTTTTTTGTGGAACCTCCATTCTGCTTTCCACAGTAGCTGCACTACTTCACCTTCACATCAAGAGTGTACACGTGTTTCCCTTTCTCCACATCCTCACTAACCTTTGTTATTTGTGATCTTTTTGATGACAGCCATTTTGACAAGACTGAGGTGATATATCTCATAGTTTTGATTTGCATTTTACTGCCGATTAGCTATGTTTAGCATCTTTGTGAGTTCTGTCTGTCTATCTGTATCTTTTCCTTGGAAAAATGTCTATTTAGGTCTTCTCATTTAAAAAAAAAGATGTTGGGTATTTTTTTGATATTGAGTTGTATGTGCTGTTTCTGTAGTTTAGATATGAACTCTTGCTTGGTCATCTTTTTGATGTTAATGTCTTATCATGTGCAAATATTGTCACTACTTCAGCAGGTTGTCTTTTCATTTTGTCTTTGGTTTCCTTTGCTATGCAAAATCTTTTAAGTTTAGTGCAGTCCCATTTGTTTATTTTTGCTTTTGTTTCATTTGTCTTAGTAGACTGAACCTAAAACTGTTGCTATCATTTATGTTCAAGAATGTTCTATATTTTCCTCTAGGGGTTTTATGGTCTCTGGTCCTACATTTAGGTCTTTATTCAGTTTTGCATTTATTTTATATATGGTGTTCTAAAATAATCTAATTTTATTCTTTTCCATGTAGCTGACCACTTTTCCCAGTACCACTTATTGAAGAGACAGTTTTTTCTCCATATTGCCTGCTTCATCATAAATCAACTAAATATAAGTGTGTGGGCTTATTTCTGGGATATCTATTCTATTCCAGTGATCTTTGTATCTGTTTTTGCTCCGGTACTGTCGCTTTGCAGTCTAATCTGAAGTCAAGGTGCGTGATGCCTCCAGCTCTGTTCTTTCTCAAGATTGTTTGGCTATTTGGAGTCTTTGTGTTTCTATACAAATTTTAAAATTACTTTTTCAAGTTCTGTGAAAATGCTTTGGTATTCTTATAGGGATTGCATTAAATCTGTAGGTTGTCTTTGGTAGTAAGTTCATTTTAACAGTATTAATTCTTCCATCCACGCACATGCTATATTTTCCCATCTTTTTCTGTTGCCTTCAACTTCTTTCACTAATGACTGATAGATTTCTGAGTACATGTCTTTTACTGCTTAGGTGTGTTTGTTCCTAGGTATCTTATTCTTTTTGGTGTGATTGCATATGGTATTGTTTTCTTAATTTTTTTCTTTCTGACAGCTTTGAGTTTTGTTTTGTTCTTCTTTTTCTAATTCCTTCAGGTGTAATGTTAGGTTGTTTATTTGATATTTTTCTTGTTTCCTAACAATAAGTTTGTATCACTATAACTTCTCCCTGTGAACTGCATTGGCTGTGTCCCATAGATTTTGGATCATTGTATGTTCATTTTCATTTGTCTTGGGTATTTTTAGAATCTCTCTTTAATTTCTTCAGTGTTCCTTTCTTCTCCTTTTATTCCCTTCATCTGTGATGTGAGGACTATCTTTAATATTATGTTTGGATTTCTTTCAGTTTTTTTTTTTTTTTTTTTTTTTTGTGTGTGTGTGTGATTATTTAAGTTGCTGAGCTCTTAATTTCACATGGACACTAACAACCCTGCATTGTTACTCTGCTCCACCACAGTTACTGAATTGGACCTTATATTTTACATCTACTTGTTTTGTGTGTCTCTTACCTTCTTATTGTGAATATAGATGATTTTATTAGTATTTTCTTTCATCCTTCCTATTAGCTGTGTTCATGGTTGATTTACTACCTTTGTTGAATATATGCCTTATCCAGTGAGGTTTTTCCTTTAGTAAGTTTCCGTTCCTAATTTTTATGTTTCAATCGTGGCCTTTTCTTTTTCATTTAGAAAAGCCCCTTTAAGATTTCTCATCCAGCTGGTTTGACGCTGTGAGCTATTTTAGTTTTGCTTCTCTGTAAATCTTTAGATCTCACCACCAAATCTGAAGGAGAGCCTTGCTGGGTAGAGTATTTTTGGTTATAAGCTTTTCCCTTTCATGACTTTAAATATACCATGCCACTCCCTTCTGGCATGCAGAGGTTAATCTGAAAAGTCAGCTGATAACTTTATGCAAGTTCCCATGTTTGTAACTTGTTGCATTCCCTTTGCTCCTTTTAATAGTGTCTTTTAATCTTTATTTTTTGGCCATTTTATTTACAATGAGTCTTGGTGTGGTCCTCTTTGGGTTGATCCTGTTTTGGCCTTAATGTGTTTACTGGACTTGGATGTCTGTTTTCTTTTTTTCTTTCCCAGGTTATGGAACTTTTCAGCTCTTATGTCTTCAGGTATGTTCTACATTGCTTTCTCTTACCTTTTTGCTTCTGGGACCAGTATAATGCAAACATTAGTACACTTGATGTTGTTTCACACGTCTGTTCAACTTTCCTCATTTCATTTTAATCTGTTGTTTTACCATTCATCCTCAGTGATTGCCAGTACTCTGTCCTTCAGTTTTCTGATTCATTCCTCTGTATCATTTAGTCTACAGTAGTTTCCTTTTAGTGTATTTTTCATTTATTTTTCAGTTATTGTATTCCTAATCTCTGTTTTGTTGTTCTTTAATGGTCTAATTCTTTAAAAAAATTTTAACTTCTTGCTCTGGTTGTCCATTCTTCTCCTGAGTTCTTTGATCATCTTTACAGTCATTACCTTGAACTCTTTGTTGAGGAGATTGGCTATCTCCACTTCACTTAGACCTTCTTCTGAGTTCTTATCTTGTTCCTTCATTTGGATCATGTTTCTGTATCACCTCATTTTTCTTAACTTGCTGTTTTTATTGCTCTGTATGTAGTAGGTTTGTTACATTTCCTGACCTTGGAGAAGTGGCTTTTTGTAGGAGAGGTCCTATGTGTCCCAGCAACCCACTGTCCCCTGGTCACTAGAACTATATGTTCTAGGTGTACCCCCTATGTGGGCTGCTTGGGCTCTTCTGTTGTGGTGGGCTGACTAGTGTGGATGGTCTGGTAGGCTTGGCTGTCCCCAGAGTGCTTGTTTGCCAGACTCTGCCTTGTATGGAGGCTGTCTGTGCTGCTTGGTGAGGCTAAATCATAAGGCAGCTCGCTGAAAAGCTCTGGGAGAACCAAATCTAGTGCTGGTTCACTTGTGGGTAGAATTGCAGTCCAGGTGATACCAGGGCTAGTGCCCAGTCACTGGTCCTGGGGCTATGCTGGCTACTGGGAGGAAGACACAGGTCCTGAGTTCTGGCTGCAGGCCCCAGGAGTCACAGAGTTGGTGTTGGATCACTGTCCCTGACACAGCTCTCTGCAGGGTCTGGGGTATCCCTAATCTTGTGTTGGCATTCTGATGGGCAGGGTCAGGACCCAGCTGAGCCCATGGCTGCTTCTGGCCTGCAAGGGAGTGTTTTGGTCACACAGGCTTCTGGGCTGTGGTATTCCTGGAGCCGGTGTGTGCCTGTTGGTGTATGAGGCTGATCCCACTGCTAGTGCAGGTTTGCCGTTGTGTAGGTCCAAGCTCCATCCAGTCCCTGTGCAGTAATCACCTGGCAACGGTGAGGCTGATTCCAAGGCCAGAGGAGGCTCACTTTTCAGAGGGGTCAGGGACTCTGGGGCTGGTGCCTGTCCACTGAGGTGTGGAGGTGTGGAGGCTGGTCCTGGGGCGTTTGGTGGCTGGGCCCATGTCCAGGGGCAGCTGTGCACTGACGGTCTGAAGGCATCCTTTTTGCTGGTGGATGTGTCTATGCCCCTGCTCAGTTAGTTGCTTGGCCTGCAGCCCCCTAGTGCTTGTGTGTATAGTGTGGTGGAAATGGGTGGGGCTAGGTCTTGAGGCTAAAATGATAGAGGGAGGGTTCTGAAATTTTGCTTGCTGGTACCAGTGGCCACGAGGTAGAAGGAGCTCCCCCAGATGGCTGCTGCCAGTGTCCATGTCCCTGAGGCTGTGCTGTAATTACCTCTTGCGTCTCTGGGAGACTCTCCAAGATCAGGAGGTAGGTGTAACCCAGGATCCTTTCAAATGACTGCTTCTGTTCTGATTCTCGGATCATGTGAGATTTTGTGAACATCTTTTAAGAGTGGAATCTCTATTTCCCACAACCCTCTGGCTCTCTGGAAAATAAGCACTACTGGTGTTCAAAGCCCAACTTTCTAGGAACTCTTCTTCCCAGCACAGGATCCCTGGGCTTGGGAGCCTGGTGTTGGGTTCATACCCCTTGCTCCCTGGGAGCCCCTCAGAAACTGTAATAATTCTCCCAAGTGTGGGCCACCCCCCCTGGTGGTGTGGGTCATGACGCTATTGAGATGTTGCCCATCCTTCCTGCCTTGCCGAGGGGCCTCCTTATGTCTTTAGCTATAAAAGAGCTTTCATGGGGGGTCCCGCCTTTTTCATCAGTTGCTGTTCTGTAAACAGTTGTGACTTTGGTGTGCACATGAGAGGCATCGAGCTCTGGGTCTCTGAACACTGTCATCTTGGACAATCTCTCCACTTCATTCTTAAATCATATTGTTTATTTTTTCTTAGTATCTTGTTTGATTAGCACAGTTTGAAATTTATTATCACTCATGTTTACTTCACCTGTTTTAAAAAATTGAATAGTGCATTCATTCATTTTGAAATGAAGGTAGTGACCTGTGAATTTCCATACCTGAAAAATGAAGGATATGACAAAAGCCTTTTCTACCTGTGTTACCCTCAAACTCTGCACCCCAGCCCAGCCTGGGGATTAACCTCTTGCACCCATGCTCACCTTCTGTTTTTGGAACCTAAACCATCATTGCATCTGCATGTGTGTTGACAATGTGAACATTGGTCTTTCCAGTTTTTTGTGTTTTGTTTTTTGGTTTAAGGAACAGTCCTACTATGAATGTACATTTACTGGTCTGCTGAAGTTCATATATAAACCTGTCAAACACATTACCAGAATTGGAATTGCTTGTATATACACTTTGCTAAATTTTAGAGACAATGTTAGAACAGAAGTAAATTGTATTTCAAATCCCACAATATTCTCACACCATGAAAACCCTTCCCCTTTTAATATATTTGTGTGTAGTTTATCTTTATACCCATACTATATTTCACAGAGATGGGTAAGTGTTATGTTTCTTGCCAGCACATTTACCGTATTGTTCAAAGTGAGACGTTTAGTGGTTTTAGCATGATCATATTTCCATGGACTGGCAAATACAAGATCTTCTCTCACACTGTCTTTTACTCCCTGCTGTTTTATATTGCCCTCCTAATTCTCAGTCCTGGTCTTTATGTTCTTCATCAACCTGGATAGGTTATACTATTTTCTCCTTTATTCAAGACCAATAGAATAGAATAGAACACCTAGAAACAAACCCTGATATATGGCCAAATGATTTTTGACAAGTTGCCAAGACTTTTCAAAGTAGAAAGGATAGTATTTTCAACAAATGGTGCTGAGAAGTCTTGTTGTCAACGTGCAAAATAAGGAAGATGGACCCTTACCTAATATCATATGCAAAAATTAATGAAAACATATCAAGAAACTAAATATAAGACCTTATAAACTAAAAAGTCTTAGAAGAAGACACAAGACAAGGGCTTCATGACATTGGATTTGGCAGTGTGTTCCTCAGTATGAAATGAAGGAACAACAAAGGTACAGCTAACAAAAAAATAAACAATTTGTAGTACATAATTAAAAAATAATGTGTATGAAAGAAATGTAAACAGAATAAAATGACAACCCACAGATGGGAGAAAATATTTGAAAGCCATCTATCTGACAAGAGATTTCTCTTCAGAATATACCAAGAACTTCTACAACTCAACTAAAAGCAAACACCCTGATTCAAAAATGGATAAAAGACTTGAATAGATGGTTCTTCAAAAAGATGTACAAATGACTAAGCACTTGAATAGATGCTCCATATTACTAAATGCATGTTTATATATTTGTGTGCATGCATACACACACAAGCACACACACACATACACAAGCAGAAAACAAGTATTGGTGAGGAAGTGAGGGAGTAGGAAGCATTGTGCTATGTCAGTAGGAATGTAGAATGATACAGGTGTTTTGCAAAAGAGGGTGGCAGTTTTTCAGATATTGAAAAATAGAATTACTACATGATCCAGGAATCTTACTCTGAGGTATACCCAAAGGAATTGAAATCAGGGTCTTAAATATTTGTACTCCAGTGTTTAGAGCAGTAATAATCAGAGTAGCTAAAATATGAAAGCAAAGTAAGTGTTCATCCACTAGTTCCTGGATAAGCAAAGTGTGGTATACCCATATAATACAATATTATTCAGTGTTAAGATGGAAAAGATCAAGAATGTGCTACAACATGGATGAATTTTGAGGAAATTTAGTTTCCCAGAATGCCATTTTTATGACTTTTACTGAGTCATAACAATACAACTACTTATTTCAATTATACGGGATACTTAGTGCAGTCAAAACCATAGAATCTGGGAGGGTAATGATGCTTTTCATGTGTTTATGGAACAAAAAGGAAAGTTATGTTTAAAGGATATAGAGTTACAGTTTTCAAACGTAGAAAAGAATTAGAAAGATAAATGGCGATGTTGATCGCCCAATAATATGAAGGTATTTAATATTACTGAACGGTGCACTTTATAATAATTAACATGTTATATTTTATGTTATTTGATTTTACCAACATACAAAATTGGGAAAGAATGTAATATGAGGAAAGGGAGTGGACCTGGGATAGAGCAGAGAGTAAGCAGATGGGTGAGTCATTGCATATGTTGAAGAAGAAGAGCTGAGAGTCTTCATTACTCTGAGGGTGTATTAAATAGATATCTGTGGGTGTACTGCTGTCTCCCATGGGTTATCTTAAAGAGTCTTTAATAAAGTCCATAAGGCTCGCTGTGTTTTTTTTTTAAAACTGGACAACCTAGGAGACAATTAGAGGGTGGTACTTAAGTCTATGTCTAGGTTGACCGATTTTGCAGGGAACACGAACCTGAGAACAGTGGAGGCCCTGAGAGTGTAAGTACATGGAAATTAGAAAAAAATAATAATAAAGGGAATTAGGAAAACTTTGGACTTCGAAGGTCATGTATTAATGAGTCAGACCTGAGGTTTCTAAGGAGTGATATACACAGTTGCTATTTGGATTACTTGTTGATAAAGATCAGTGGAAAAACTAGAGTCGTTTCCAAGTGTAGGTAAGATATACTGAGAGGATGGAGGTGGAAAGTAGGGAGGCCCAGAGAAAAGTGGGAAGGTCATATTGGGCTAAGGTGGTGGTAATATCCAGCAGAACAGATGGTAGGGGAGAGTATGGATTCATCTTTCTTCTTTCGGTTCCCCACCTCATCCTTAATAATTCTTTGGGAATATTTCATTGCTCTGTGATGCAGGTACAGAATTCGAGTGAGGAGACGACACCCTCAGTGTCCAGCTGTCTGAGTCGTCAGTGTGCTTCAAATAATGGAGAACTATTTCTTCTTTATGAGAAGAGTTAGTACCTCGTAGCTAAGCTTAGGCTGGAGCTTATGCAATATTGATTCCATACTGCTGGCATAGAGGTTCCTCCTCCTCTTTTCTTGACCATTATGAAATGAATCTATATTTCTCAATATTTGGGTATATCAGATAAATACATTAAGTAAAGGAATGTTATATATTGCTCCCTGCATAGTTTGCTCTTTCTTGTTTCTCCTTTACCTTTACTAAATTATCACAGGGAGAGACCTTGAAATGTTCTAATCAGGAGATATTAGAACATCATATTTCTAGAGAGGTTTGTTGGACAGAGCAGGGGTCCCAGTGAAAATCAAAACTTCCATTTCTACGTGGAAGTCCTGTGTAGAGTAGAGAGCTCCAGGAAATATCCTGGAATATTCCAATGTCCCTGCAGGAGATCATTAAGAGAGGCAGGATGTGGTACCAGATCAGGGTACTATGACATGTTTGTCCGTCATCTGATGTGAGATTCTCAGAGCCAATCCCATATGGTAGGGCTGGCTGCAGAGTGATGTAGAACCTGTTAAAACCTTTGATTCCATGTTAAAGATGAAGCTCTGATTTTGGGGAGAATTTTCTTACCTGACTGAATGTCACCCTTCTGTGGGGATGAGATTCTGTGCTTTTCTTCTCTTGATGACCACTGACTGAAAATCATTAGAGGATCATGTCTAGAAAGCATTCTTTATTTAATTTCTTAAAGAAGAAAACATAGAAAACATTTTTATCCACTTTCAAATTGAGGATCAAGGGGAATGACATCAGTGAAAATGTCAGTAGGGAGCTCTGGTTTGTGTCCATCACCAGAAACACTGACATACGTGGTCAAACCTGTCAGAATGATCTTTTCAACACATGTAAGTTTTCTTTTCTTTTCGCCCTGTAGATTTATCTTTTATTGAAACTTAGTTTACTACAGGATGTGGAGAATAAACAGGGAAGGTGAAACTGTATTTCCTGATGAGAGAATCAGTAAGTCACATTAGCTGTTCTGAGCTATGTCTTACTCACCGTGACTGTAATTAAAACAAACAAACAAAACACTTTTTTTTTGGTAAGTAAGTTCTGACATTTCCTCGTTAAAGACAGGGTAACAGATACAGACTTAGATCTACCAGAAATGAGCAAACTTTTGATTGTACCTGTGCTGAATATATGAGCATGACCTGCTATAAATCTTCATTATACTTATTGCCACAACTGACAAATCCCCTTTTTCCACTCCTGATATGTTGCACGTAAGGAATGCCTAGGTCACTAACCCCAACTGGTCACAGGTAAACTCTGCCACATGGATTACTGCATGTTTTCCTGCCAGAAGACTACACATTCTCGAGTATCATGCCTGCAGAGTATTTGGACTCTTCTTTTTTCTGGATAATTTTATGAGAAATATATAAATTGTATTTGCATGTTCTTCATGTTTTTATGTATCCATTCTCGTTCAAGTCTTAAGTGCAGATTTTAAAATGATTTCCAAGAGGGTGGTAAAAAAGACAGCTAAGTATATGCTCCAAAATTAGCGATAAAGCATAATACAATTGTAAATGTATTAATGTGTGATTAATATGCATATATTTATGTAAATGGAATCTTAGTAATGCTTTGTGGAGAGCTTCAGAATCTAAGTATTACAAAAAAGAAGGAGTTCTTCAAGCTCTCAGGGAATTCTAGAGAAGTCTTTGTGTCTAGAAATATCAATCTGAAATAATGCATATTTTCAGAAATAAACTAGGCATAAAATTGTAGGAAAAAACTTCATGAAATGAAAGACCATGTGATGGCCATAAAAGAAAAATAATATTCTCAGAGAATAATGAACAGTGTGGAGTTCAGCAGAAGGTTAATACAGATTCAGAGAGTAAAGCTTTGGAGACCCTAATTATGAGTTCCTCATATTTCATCTTTGGAGAAAGAGTAGTCAGCCCTTTGAAATATGATGTTATAAGAAGACGATAAAATACTTAAATACTTTCACTTAGATATGATCACTTAGAACCAGAATAAGTGAAAGAGATCAAAAAATTATGCTTTTGTTGATTTTTAAAGACCTCAGGTGAGTGCTGTTAATTTAAAAATACATGATGTCTTTCACCGCAAAGTAAAGAAACTGTTACAGCGGAGGATTACAGCACTGAATGTCAATATTACGACATAGTATGAGTGTGTTTTGTAATTGCAATCATTGTTACTTTGGTTGTGGTCACCCATTTACAATGCTTGGGGTAAGTAGCACACATTTTGTCCATTTTTCTCTTCCCTGAGATAGGAAAGGTGTACCGAAGTCCAGGTTTTTGTAAAGAGAAAAGCCTTACCCATTGGGGTGCCTGAGTCTGGTTGATTTTTAGTTTTCCAAAGATATAGGCCCATGTGTGGAGGTGCCCTATGCTCCATGCTTCTGTTCTGTACGTGTTTTAGGAAAGAGCTGTTCACTGAGGAAGGATTAGGTGGTGTCTACTATATATTTGCTTCTCGGACCGGTATCTGTGCTCATTTCCAAGTGGTGTTTTATGCATCACGCCACCTCACCTTTCCGCTTAAGCAGGAATAAGTGTGTTTTCTAAAAGCGTGAGTCTGTTCTCTTTTATAATACAGTTCATGGGTAGCGATTTTTACATTCCCTCTCTAAGTGATATCCTAAGTTTCTTTTTCTGTGGGACAGATTTCACTTAGCATCATCGTACCTCAATCCACTCATTATGCTGGAACCTGCCTTATGACATGGATTCCATGGCTGAGGGATATTCCATCGTACCTAAGTAGCACAAATTCTTGGTCCATTTCTCCCTTCGGCGGCATAAAACCGGTGTCCCGAAGTGGAGGTTGTTGTAAAGAGAGAAGCCCTAAACGTTGGGGTGCCTGCCTCTGGTTGATTTTTAGTTTTCCCAAGATATAGTCCCATATGTGGAGGTGCCTTATGCTCTGTGGTTCTGTTCTGTACGTGTTTTAGGAAAGAGCATACGCTTCCCCAGAGTGGCTGTTGGCATTTTCCGTCCCTCCGGCAACTGAACAAGCCTCCCGTATCTCCGTGGCCGGTCCTGCCTTTCTGGGTTTTACACATTTTCCGGATGGCTCTTTTGCTGGGGGGGGGGGGGAGTGAGATTTCTTTATAGTGCCGATTTGCTCTCCCCGGGTGCTTGGTTGGCCAAAAAGGGCGTATGCGTTTTTTCCTGAAAAAACGCATATGCCCTTTTTGGCCAACTGCATCATTGTCCAAGTTCTGCCGCTTTTCCTGTGCTGGGAAGGCCATTCCCATCTACCTCCTGAACTCCGTTTCATGCAATTCTGCCTTGCGTTCAAATCCCCTTCGTGGCCTTACCTCAGTATGTTTTTGGACGAGTGTTATCATTTAGAGCTCGGCAGGTTTGTGAAGTGCAGTGCCCCAGAGCTCCGTTTGGCAGCTCGCTTTGGTGTGAGCTGGCCGCAATAGCGCCAGATTGCTTCAGGCCCTGTTGTGATTGCGGCGAGGCAGGCAAAGCCTTTGGTGAATTCCTCTTCGTGATGGCAAATTAGAGTGACGTGGGCCTGTCCGAACACCGCCAGCTGGTCTCTGATTGGTTGCCCCTCTTCCAGGTCATCCTTCGGACCACTTGCAGAGACTACGAAAGAGGAGTGTCAAGACGCTGATCCTGCAAGTGGGGGAATTGTTAGTCAAGCGGCTGGAATGGCGGACGCTAGCACCCGGAGGTGAAAAATGAGGTGCGCTTTCGAAAGCTTTCCCGATCACACGGTGTACCATCCCCTGGGATACCCATGAGTGGTTTGGCTGTAGGAAAGTTGCCTTGAACCTGGAGAGGTGGGACCCATGCAATGGGTAGCATGCTGTATAACTCTAGAGGCTCTGCCTTTGCTCCTCCAACCTCAGCAATCCTCTCAGCCTGAGGAGTATCCAGCCTTATGTCTTCTGCCGCTGTGGGTGTAGATGTGGTCAATCCTGGTTGCATCACAGCCCCTGAACGCATTTTGGCCGAATTTCCCTCCCTCTCGCCGTGCTTCTTTCTTCTGTGTTTTGGAAATGTATTTTTAGAATGGGCTTTAGCTGATTTTCAGTGCTGTGTTGATGCCGCTTGACACACACTTGATTCACTTACAGAGAGATATCAATACTTAGGTTTTCAGATGCTTACGAGTCTGATATATTCTTCTGTGATGAATAGGAGCTGTTGAGTCCTGTTCACTGAGCAAGGAGTAGGTGGTGTCTATTATATATTTGCTTTTCCGACTGGTATCTGTGCTCATTTCCAAGTCGTGTTTTATGCATCACGCCAACTCACCTTTCCGCTTAAGCAGGCCTAAGTGTGTTTTCGAAAAGCGTGAGTCTGTTCTCTTTTGTCATTCGGGTCGTGGGTAGCGATTTGTACATTCCCTCTCTAAGTGATATCCCAAGTTTCTTTTTCTGTGGGACAGATTTCACTTAGCATCATCGTACCTCAATCCACTCATTATGCTGGAACCAGCCTTATGACATGGATTCCATGGCTGAGGGATATTCCATCGTACCTAAGTAGCACAAATTCTTGGTCCATTTCTCTCTTCCCCGGCATATGAAGGGTGTCCGGAAGTCGAGGTTGTTGTAAAGAGAGAAGCCCTAAACTTTGGGGTGCCTGCGTCTGGTTGATTTTTAGTTTTCCGAAGATATAGGCCCACGTGTGGAGGTGCCCTATGCTCTGTGGTTCTGTTCTGTACGTGTTTTAGGAACGAGCATACGCTTCTCCAGAGTGGCTGTTGGCATTTTGCGTCCCTCCCGGCAACTGAACAAGGCTCCCTTATCTCCTTGGGCTGTCCTGCCTTTCTGGTTTTTAGACATTTTCCGGATGGCTCTTTTGCCCGGGGGGGGAGTGAGATTTCTTTGTAGTGCCGATTTGCTCTCCCCGGGTGCTTGGTTGGCCAAAAAGGGCGTATGCGTTTTTTCCTGAATATATTCAGGAAAAAACGCATACGCCCTTTTTGGCCAACTGCATCATTGTCCACGTTCTGCCGCTTTTCCTGTGCTGGGAAGGCCATTCATATCTACCTCCTGAACTCCGTTTCGTGCAATTCTGCCTTGCGTTCAAATCCCCTTCGTGGCCTTACCTCAGTATGTTTTTGGACGAGTGTTATCATTTAGAGCTCGGCAGGTTTGTGAAGTGCAGAGCCCCAGAGCTCCGTTTGGCAGCTCGCTTTGGTGTGAGCTGGTCGCAATAGAGCCAGATTGCTTCAGGCCCTGTTGTGCTTGCGGCGAGGCAGGCCGAGCCTTTGGTGAATTCCTCTTCGTGATGGGAAATTAGAGTGACGTGGGCCTGTCCGAACACCGCCAGCTGGTCTCTGATTGGTTGCCCCTCTTCCAGGTCATCCTTCGGACCACTTGCAGAGACTACGAGAGAGGAGTGTCAAGACGCTGATCCTGCAAGTGGGGGAATTGTTAGTCAAGCGGCTGGAATGGCGGACGCTACCACCCGGAGGTGAAAAATGAGGTGCTCTTTCGAAAGCTTTCCCGATCACACGGTGTACCATCCCCTGGGATTCCCATGAGTGGTTTGGCTGTAGGAAAGTTGCCTTGAACCTGGAGAGGTGGGACCCATGTAATGGGTAGCACGCAGTATAACTCTAGAGGCTCTGCCTTTGCTCCTCCAACCTCAGCAATCCTCTCAGCCTGAGGAGTATCCAGCCTTATGTCTTCTGCCGCTGTGGGTGTAGATGTGGTCAATCCTGGTTGCATCACAGCCCCTGAACGCATTTTGGCAGAATTTCCCTCCCTCTCGCCGTGCTTCTTTCTTCTGTGTTTTGGAAATGTATTTTTAGAATGGGCTTTAGCTGATTTTCAGTGCTGTGTTGATGCCGCTTGACACACACTTGATTCACTTACAGAGAGATATCAATACTTAGGTTTTCAGATGCTTACGAGTCTGATATATTCTTCTGTGATGAATAGGAGCTGTTGAGTCCTGTTCACTGAGCAAGGAGTAGGTGGTGTCTATTATATATTTGCTTTTCCGACCGGTATCTGTGCTCATTTCCAAGTCGTGTTTTATGCATCACGCCACCTCACCTTTCCGCTTAAGCAGGCCTAAGTGTGTTTTCGAACAGCGTGAGTCTGTTCTCTTTTGTCATTCGGGTCGTGGGTAGCGATTTGTACATTCCCTCTCTAAGTGATATCCCAAATTTCTTTTTCTGTGGGACAGATTTCACTTAGCATCATCGTACCTCAATCCACTCATTATGCTGGAACCAGCCTTATGACATGGATTCCATGGCTGAGGGATATTCCATCGTACCTAAGTAGCACAAATTCTTGGTCCATTTCTCTCTTCCCCGGCAGATGAAGGGTGCCCCGAAGTCGAGGTTGTTGTAAAGGGAGAAGCCCTAAATTTTGGGGTGCCTGCGTCTGGTTGATTTTTAGTTTTCCCAAGATATAGGCCCACGTGTGGAGGTGCCCTATGCTCTGTGGTTCTGTTCTGTACGTGTTTTAGGAACGAGCATACGCTTCTCCAGAGTGGCTGTTGGCATTTTGCGTCCCTCCCGGCAACTGAACAAGGCTCCCTTATCTCCTTGGCCTGTCCTGCCTTTCTGGTTTTTAGACATTTTCCGGATGGCTCTTTTGCCCGGGGGGGGAGTGAGATTTCTTTGTAGTGCCGATTTGCTCTCCCCGGGTGCTTGGTTGGCCAAAAAGGGCGTATGCGTTTTTTCCTGACTATATTCAGGAAAAAACGCATACGCCCTTTTTGGCCAACTGCATCATTGTCCACGTTCTGCCGCTTTTCCTGTGCTGGGAAGGCCATTCCCATCTACCTCCTGAACTCCGTTTCGTGCAATTCTGCCTTGCGTTCAAATCCCCTTCGTGGCCTTACCTCAGTATGTTTTTGGACGAGTGTTATCATTTAGAGCTCGGCTGGTTTGTGAAGTGCAGTGCCCCAGAGCTCCGTTTGGCAGCTCGCTTTGGTGTGAGCTGGCCGCAATAGCTCCAGATTGCTTCAGGCCCTGTTGTGCTTGCGGCGAGGCAGGCCGAGCCTTTGGTGAATTCCTCTTCGTGATGGGAAATTAGAGTGACGTGGGCCTGTCCGAACACCGCCAGCTGGTCTCTCATTGGTTCCCCCTCTTCCAGGTCATCCTTCGGACCACTTGCAGAGACTACGAGAGAGGAGTGTCAAGACGCTGATCCTGCAAGTGGGGGAATTGTTAGTCAAGCGGCTGGAATGGCGGACGCTAGCACCCGGAGGTGAAAAATGAGGTGCTCTTTCGAAAGCTTTCCCGATCACACGGTGTACCATCCCCTGGGATTCCCATGAGTGGTTTGGCTGTAGGAAAGTTGCCTTGAACCTGGAGAGGTGGGACCCATGGAATGGGTAGCACGCAGTATAACTCTAGAGGCTCTGCCTTTGCTCCTCCAACCTCAGCAATCCTCTCAGCCTGAGGAGTATCCAGCCTTATGTCTTCTGCCACTGTGGGTGTAGATGTGGTCAATCCTGGTTGCATCACAGCCCCTGAACGCATTTTGGCAGAATTTCCCTCCCTCTCGCCGTGCTTCTTTCTTCTGTGTTTTGGAAATGTATTTTTAGAATGGGCTTTAGCTGATTTTCAGTGCTGTGTTGATGCCGCTTGACACACACTTGATTCACTTACAGAGAGATATCAATACTTAGGTTTTCAGATGCTTACGAGTCTGATATGTTCTTCTGTGATGAATAGGAGCTGTTGAGTCCTGTTCACTGAGCAAGGAGTAGGTGGTGTCTATTATATATTTGCTTTTCCGAAGGTATCTGTGCTCATTTCCAAGTCGTGTTTTATGCATCACGCCACCTCACCTTTCCGCTTAAGCAGGCCTAAGTGTGTTTTCGAACAGCGTGAGTCTGTTCTCTTTTGTCATTCGGGTCGTGGGTAGCGATTTGTACATTCCCTCTCTAAGTGATATCCCAAGTTTCTTTTTCTGTGGGACAGATTTCACTTAGCATCATCGTACCTCAATCCACTCATTATGCTGGAACCAGCCTTATGACATGGATTCCATGGCTGAGGGATATTCCATCGTACCTAAGTAGCACAAATTCTTGGTCCATTTCTCTCTTCCGCGGCAGATGAAGGGTGTCCCGAAGTCGAGGTTGTTGTAAAGAGAGAAGCCCTAAACTTTGGGGTGCCTGCGCCTGGTTGATTTTTAGTTTTCCCAAGATATAGGCCCACGTGTGGAGGTGCCCTACGCTCTGTGGTTCTGTTCTGTACGTGTTTTAGGAACGAGCATACGCTTCTCCAGAGTGGCTTTTGGCATTTTGCGTCCCTCCCGGCAACTGAACAAGGCTCCCTTATCTCCTTGGCCTGTCCTGCCTTTCTGGTTTTTAGACATTTTCCGGATGGCTCTTTTGCCCGGGGGGGGGGGAGTGAGATTTCTTTGTAGTGCCGATTTGCTCTCCCCGGGTGCTTGGTTGGCCAAAAAGGGCGTATGCGTTTTTTCCTGAATATATTCAGGAAAAAACGCATACGCCCTTTTTGGCCAACTGCATCATTGTCCACGTTCTGCCGCTTTTCCTGTGCTGGGAAGGCCATTCCCATCTACCTCCTGACCTCCGTTTCGTGCAATTCTGCCTTGCGTTCAAATCCCCTTCGTGGCCTTACCTCAGTATGTTTTTGGACGAGTGTTATCATTTAGAGCTCGGCAGGTTTGTGAAGTGCAGTGCCCCAGAGCTCCGTTTGGCAGCTCGCTTTGGTGTGAGCTGGCCGCAATAACGCAAGATTGCTTCAGGCCCTGTTGTGCTTGCGGCGAGGCAGGCCGAGCCTTTGGTGAATTCCTCTTCGTGATGGGAAATTAGAGTGACGTGGGCCTGTCCGAACACCGCCAGCTGGTCTCTCATTGGTTGCCCCTCTTCCAGGTCATCCTTCGGACCACTTGCAGAGACTACGAAAGAGGAGTGTCAAGACGCTGATCCTGCAAGTGGGCGAATTGTTACTCAAGCGGCTGGAATGGCGGACGCTAGCACCCGGAGGTGAAAAATGAGGTGCGCTTTCGAAAGGTTTCCCGATCACACGGTGTACCATCCCCTGGGATTCCCGTGAGTGGTTTGGCTGTAGGAAAGTTGCCTTGAACCTGGAGAGGTGGGACCCATGGAATGGGTAGCACGCAGTATAACTCTAGAGGCTCTGCCTTTGCTCCTCCAACCTCAGCAATCCTCTCAGCCTGAGGAGTATCCAGCCTTATGTCTTATGCCGCTGTGGGTGTAGATGTGGTCAATCCTGGTTGCATCACAGCCCCTGAACGCATTTTGGCAGAATTTCCCTCCCTCTCGCCGTGCTTCTTTCTTCTGTGTTTTGGAAATGTATTTTTAGAATGGGCTTTAGCTGATTTTCAGTGCTGTGTTGATGCCGCTTGACACACACTTGATTCACTTACAGAGAGATATCAATACTTAGGTTTTCAGATGCTTACGAGTCTGATATGTTCTTCTGTGATGAACAGGAGCTGTTGAGTCCTGTTCACTGAGCAAGGAGTAGGTGGTGTCTATTATATATTTGCTTTTCCGACCGGTATCTGTGCTCAATTCCAAGTCGTGTTTTATGCATCACGCCACCTCACCTTTCCGCTTAAGCAGGCCTAAGTGTGTTTTCGAAAAGCGTGAGTCTGTTCTCTTTTCTCATTCGGATCGTGGGTAGCGATTTGTACATTCCCTCTCTAAGTGATATCCCAAGTTTCTTTTTCTGGGGGACAGATTTCAGTTAGCATCATCGTACCTCAATCCACTCATTATGCTGGAAGCAGCCTTATGACATGGATTCCATGGCTGAGGGATATTCCATCGTACCTAAGTAGCACAAATTCTTGGTCCATTTCTCTCTTCCCCGGCAGATGAAGGGTGTCCCGAAGTCGAGGTTGTTGTAAAGAGAGAAGCCCTAAACTTTGGGGTGCCTGCGTCTGGTTGATTTTTAGTTTTCCCAAGATATAGGCCCACGTGTGGAGGTGCCCTACGCTCTGTGGTTCTGTTCTGTACGTGTTTTAGGAACGAGCATACGCTTCTCCAGAGTGGCTGTTGTCATTTTGCGTCCCTCCCGGCAACTGAACAAGGCTCCCTTATCTCCTTGGCCTGTCCTGCCTTTCTGGTTTTTAGACATTTTCCGGATGGCTCTTTTGCCCGGGGGGGGGAGTGAGATTTCTTTGTAGTGCCGATTTGCTCTCCCCGGGTGCTTGGTTGGCCAAAAAGGGCGTATGCGTTTTTTCCTGAATATATTCAGGAAAAAACGCATACGCCCTTTTTGGCCAACTGCATCATTGTCCACGTTCTGCCGCTTTTCCTGTGCTGGGAAGGCCATTCCCATCTACCTCCTGAACTCCGTTTCGTGCAATTCTGCCTTGCGTTCAAATCCCCTTCGTGGCCTTACCTCAGTATGTTTTTGGACGAGTGTTATCATTTAGAGCTCGGCTGGTTTGTGAAGTGCAGTGCCCCAGAGCTCCGTTTGGCAGCTCGCTTTGGTGTGAGCTGGCCGCAATAGCGCCAGATTGCTTCAGGCCCTGTTGTGCTTGCGGCGAGGCAGGCCGAGCCTTTGGTGAATTCCTCTTCGTGATGGGAAATTAGAGTGACGTGGGCCTGTCCGAACACCGCCAGCTGGTCTCTCATTGGTTCCCCCTCTTCCAGGTCATCCTTCGGACCACTTGCAGAGACTACGAGAGAGGAGTGTCAAGACGCTGATCCTGCAAGTGGGGGAATTGTTAGTCAAGCGGCTGGAATGGCGGACGCTAGCACCCGGAGGTGAAAAATGAGGTGCTCTTTCGAAAGCTTTCCCGATCACACGGTGTACCATCCCCTGGGATTCCCATGAGTGGTTTGGCTGTAGGAAAGTTGCCTTGAACCTGGAGAGGTGGGACCCATGGAATGGGTAGCACGCAGTATAACTCTAGAGGCTCTGCCTTTGCTCCTCCAACCTCAGCAATCCTCTCAGCCTGAGGAGTATCCAGCCTTATGTCTTCTGCCACTGTGGGTGTAGATGTGGTCAATCCTGGTTGCATCACAGCCCCTGAACGCATTTTGGCAGAATTTCCCTCCCTCTCGCCGTGCTTCTTTCTTCTGTGTTTTGGAAATGTATTTTTAGAATGGGCTTTAGCTGATTTTCAGTGCTGTGTTGATGCCGCTTGACACACACTTGATTCACTTACAGAGAGATATCAATACTTAGGTTTTCAGATGCTTACGAGTCTGATATGTTCTTCTGTGATGAATAGGAGCTGTTGAGTCCTGTTCACTGAGCAAGGAGTAGGTGGTGTCTATTATATATTTGCTTTTCCGACCGGTATCTGTGCTCATTTCCAAGTCGTGTTTTATGCATCACGCCACCTCACCTTTCCGCTTAAGCAGGCCTAAGTGTGTTTTCGAAAAGCGTGAGTCTGTTCTCTTTTGTCATTCGGGTCGTGGGTAGCGATTTGTACATTCGCTCTCTAAGTGATATCCCAAGTTTCTTTTTCTGTGGGACAGATTTCACTTAGCATCATCGTACCTCAATCCACTCATTATGCTGGAACCAGCCTTATGACATGGATTCCATGGCTGAGGGATATTCCCTCGTACCTAAGTAGCACAAATTCTTGGTCCATTTCTCTCTTCCCCGGCAGATGAAGGGTGTCCCGAAGTCGAGGTTGTTGTAAAGAGAGAAGCCCTAAACTTTGGGGTGCCTGCGTCTGGTTGATTTTTAGTTTTCCCAAGATATAGTCCCACGTGTGGAGGTGCCCTACGCTCTGTGGTTCTGTTCTGTACGTGTTTTAGGAACGAGCATATGCTTCTCCAGAGTGGCTGTTGGCATTTTGCGTCCCTCCCGGCAACTGAACAAGGCTCCCTTATCTCCTTGGCCTGTCCTGCCTTTCTGGTTTTTAGACATTTTCCGGATGGCTCTTTTGCCCGGGGGGGGAGTGAGATTTCTTTGTAGTGCCGATTTGCTCTCCCCGGGTGCTTGGTTGGCCAAAAAGGGCGTATGCGTTTTTTCCTGAATATATTCAGGAAAAAACGCATACGCCCTTTTTGGCCAACTGCATCATTGTCCACGTTCTGCCGCTTTTCCTGTGCTGGGAAGGCCATTCCCATCTACCTCCTGAACTCCGTTTCGTGCAATTCTGCCTTGCGTTCAAATCCCCTTCGTGGCCTTACCTCAGTATGTTTTTGGACGAGTGTTATCATTTAGAGCTCGGCAGGTTTGTGAAGTGCAGTGCCCCAGAGCTCCGTTTGGCAGCTCGCTTTGGTGTGAGCTGGCCGCAATAGCGCAAGATTGCTTCAGGCCCTGTTGTGCTTGCGGCGAGGCAGGCCGAGCCTTTGGTGAATTCCTCTTCGTGATGGGAAATTAGAGTGACGTGGGCCTGTCCGAACACCGCCAGCTGGTCTCTCATTGGTTGCCCCTCTTCCAGGTCATCCTTCGGACCACTTGCAGAGACTACGAAAGAGGAGTGTCAAGACCCTGATCCTGCAAGTGGGCGAATTGTTACTCAAGCGGCTGGAATGGCGGACGCTAGCACCCGGAGGTGAAAAATGAGGTGCGCTTTCGAAAGGTTTCCCGATCACACGGTGTACCATCACCTGGGATTCCCGTGAGTGGTTTGGCTGTAGGGAACTTGCCTTGAACCTGGAGAGGTGGGACCCATGGAATGGGCAGCACGCAGTATAACTCTAGAGGCTCTGCCTTTGCTCCTCCAACCTCAGCAATCCTCTCAGCCTGAGGAGTATCCAGCCTAATGTCTTATGCCGCTGTGGGTGTAGATGTGGTCAATCCTGGTTGCATCACAGCCCCTGAACGCACTTTGGCACAATTTCCCTCCCTCTCGCCGTGCTTCTTTCTTCTGTGTTTTGGAAATGTATTTTTAGAATGGGCTTTAGCTGATTTTCAGTGCTGTGTTGATGCCGCTTGACACACACTTGATTCACTTACAGAGAGATATCAATACTTAGGTTTTCAGATGCTTACGAGTCTGATATATTCTTCTGTGATGAATAGGAGCTGTTGAGTCCTGTTCACTGAGCAAGGAGTAGGTGGTGTCTATTATATATTTGCTTTTCCGACCGGTATCTGTGCTCATTTCCAAGTCGTGTTTTATGCATCACGCCACCTCACGTTTCCGCTTAAGCAGGCCTAAGTGTGTTTTCGAACAGCGTGAGTCTGTTCTCTTTTGTCATTCGGGTCGTGGGTAGCGATTTGTACATTCCCTCTCTAAGTGATATCCCAAGTTTCTTTTTCTGTGGGACAGATTTCACTTAGCATCATCGTACCTCAATCCACTCATTATGCTGGAACCAGCCTTATGACATGGATTCCATGGCTGAGGGATATTCCATCGTACCTAAGTAGCACAAATTCTTGGTCCATTTCTCTCTTCCCCGGCAGATGAAGGGTGTCCCGAAGTCGAGGTTGTTGTAAAGAGAGAAGCCCTAAACTTTGGGGTGCCTGCGTCTGGTTGATTTTTAGTTTTCCGAAGATATAGGCCCACGTGTGGAGGTGCCCTATGCTCTGTGGTTCTGTTCTGTACGTGTTTTAGGAACGAGCATACGCTTCTCCAGAGTGGCTGTTGGCATTTTGCATCCCTCCCGGCAACTGAACAAGGCTCCCTTATCTCCTTGGGCTGTCCTGCCTTTCTGGTTTTTAGACATTTTCCGGATGGCTCTTTTGCCCGGGGGGGGAGTGAGATTTCTTTGTAGTGCCGATTTGCTCTCCCCGGGTGCTTGGTTGGCCAAAAAGGGCGTATGCGTTTTTTCCTGAATATATTCAGGAAAAAACGCATACGCCCTTTTTGGCCAACTGCATCATTGTCCACGTTCTGCCGCTTTTCCTGTGCTGGGAAGGCCATTCATATCTACCTCCTGAACTCCGTTTCGTGCAATTCTGCCTTACGTTCAAATCCCCTTCGTGGCCTTACCTCAGTATGTTTTTGGACGAGTGTTATCATTTAGAGCTCGGCAGGTTTGTGAAGTGCAGAGCCCCAGAGCTCCGTTTGGCAGCTCGCTTTGGTGTGAGCTGGTCGCAATAGAGCCAGATTGCTTCAGGCCCTGTTGTGCTTGCGGCGAGGCAGGCCGAGCCTTTGGTGAATTCCTCTTCGTGATGGGAAATTAGAGTGACGTGGGCCTGTCCGAACACCGCCAGCTGGTCTCTGATTGGTTGCCCCTCTTCCAGGTCATCCTTCGGACCACTTGCAGAGACTACGAGAGAGGAGTGTCAAGACGCTGATCCTGCAAGTGGGGGAATTGTTAGTCAAGCGGCTGGAATGGCGGACGCTAGCACCCGGAGGTGAAAAATGAGGTGCTCTTTCTAAAGCTTTCCCGATCACACGGTGTACCATCCCCTGGGATTCCCATGAGTGGTTTGGCTGTAGGAAAGTTGCCTTGAACCTGGAGAGGTGGGACCCATGGAATGGGTAGCACGCAGTATAACTCTAGAGGCTCTGCCTTTGCTCCTCCAACCTCAGCAATCCTCTCAGCCTGAGGAGTATCCAGCCTTATGTCTTCTGCCGCTGTGGGTGTAGATGTGGTCAATCCTGGTTGCATCACAGCCCCTGAACGCATTTTGGCAGAATTTCCCTCCCTCTCGCCGTGCTTCTTTCTTCTGTGTTTTGGAAATGTATTTTTAGAATGGGCTTTAGCTGATTTTCAGTGCTGTGTTGATGCCGCTTGACACACACTTGATTCACTTACAGAGAGATATCAATACTTAGGTTTTCAGATGCTTACGAGTCTGATATATTCTTCTGTGATGAATAGGAGCTGTTGAGTCCTGTTCACTGAGCAAGGAGTAGGTGGTGTCTATTATATATTTGCTTTTCCGACCGGTATCTGTGCTCATTTCCAAGTCGTGTTTTATGCATCACGCCACCTCACCTTTCCGCTTAAGCAGGCCTAAGTGTGTTTTCGAACAGCGTGAGTCTGTTCTCTTTTGTCATTCGGGTCGTGGGTAGCGATTTGTACATTCCCTCTCTAAGTGATATCCCAAATTTCTTTTTCTGTGGGACAGATTTCACTTAGCATCATCGTACCTCAATCCACTCATTATGCTGGAACCAGCCTTATGACATGGATTCCATGGCTGAGGGATATTCCATCGTACCTAAGTAGCACAAATTCTTGGTCCATTTCTCTCTTCCCCGGCAGATGAAGGGTGCCCCGAAGTCGAGGTTGTTGTAAAGGGAGAAGCCCTAAACTTTGGGGTGCCTGCGTCTGGTTGATTTTTAGTTTTCCCAAGATATAGGCCCACGTGTGGAGGTGCCCTATGCTCTGTGGTTCTGTTCTGTACGTGTTTTAGGAACGAGCATACGCTTCTCCAGAGTGGCTGTTGGCATTTTGCGTCCCTCCCGGCAACTGAACAAGGCTCCCTTATCTCCTTGGCCTGTCCTGCCTTTCTGGTTTTTAGACATTTTCCGGATGGCTCTTTTGCCCGGGGGGGGAGTGAGATTTCTTTGTAGTGCCGATTTGCTCTCCCCGGGTGCTTGGTTGGCCAAAAAGGGCGTATGCGTTTTTTCCTGACTATATTCAGGAAAAAACGCATACGCCCTTTTTGGCCAACTGCATCATTGTCCACGTTCTGCCGCTTTTCCTGTGCTGGGAAGGCCATTCCCATCTACCTCCTGAACTCCGTTTCGTGCAATTCTGCCTTGCGTTCAAATCCCCTTCGTGGCCTTACCTCAGTATGTTTTTGGACGAGTGCTATCATTTAGACCTCGGCAGGTTTGTGAAGTGCAGTGCCCCAGAGCTCCGTTTGGCAGCTCGCTTTGGTGTGAGCTGGCCGCAATAGCGCAAGATTGCTTCAGGCCCTGTTGTGCTTGCGGCGAGGCAGGCCGAGCCTTTGGTGAATTCCTCTTCGTGATGGGAAATTAGAGTGACGTGGGCCTGTCCGAACACCGCCAGCTGGTCTCTCATTGGTTGCCCCTCTTCCAGGTCATCCTTCGGACCACTTGCAGAGACTACGAATGAGGAGTGTCAAGACGCTGATCCTGCAAGTGGGGGAATTGTTAGTCAAGCGGCTGGAATGGCGGACGCTACCACCCGGAGGTGAAAAATGAGGTGCGCTTTCGAAAGCTTTCCCGATCACACGGTGTACCATCCCCTGGGATTCCCATGAGTGGTTTGGCTGTAGGAAAGTTGCCTTGAACCTGGAGAGGTGGGACCCATGGAATGGGTAGCACGCAGTATAACTCTAGAGGCTCTGCCTTTGCTCCTCCAACCTCAGCAATCCTCTCAGCCTGAGGAGTATCCAGCCTTATGTCTTCTGCCACTGTGGGTGTAGATGTGGTCAATCCTGGTTGCATCACAGCCCCTGAACGCATTTTGGCAGAATTTCCCTCCCTCTCGCCGTGCTTCTTTCTTCTGTGTTTTGGAAATGTATTTTTAGAATGGGCTTTAGCTGATTTTCAGTGCTGTGTTGATGCCGCTTGACACACACTTGATTCACTTACAGAGAGATATCAATACTTAGGTTTTCAGATGCTTACGAGTCTGATATGTTCTTCTGTGATGAATAGGAGCTGTTGAGTTCTGTTCACTGAGCAAGGAGTAGGTGGTGTCTATTATATATTTGCTTTTCCGAAGGTATCTGTGCTCATTTCCAAGTCGTGTTTTATGCATCACGCCACCTCACCTTTCCGCTTAAGCAGGCCTAAGTGTGTTTTCGAACAGCGTGAGTCTGTTCTCTTTTGTCATTCGGGTCGTGGGTAGCGATTTGTACATTCCCTCTCTAAGTGATATCCCAAGTTTCTTTTTCTGTGGGACAGATTTCACTTAGCATCATCGTACCTCAATCCACTCATTATGCTGGAACCAGCCTTATGACATGGATTCCATGGCTGAGGGATATTCCATCGTACCTAAGTAGCACAAATTCTTGGTCCATTTCTCTCTTCCGCGGCAGATGAAGGGTGTCCCGAAGTCGAGGTTGTTGTAAAGAGAGAAGCCCTAAACTTTGGGGTGCCTGCGTCTGGTTGATTTTTAGTTTTCCCAAGATATAGGCCCACGTGTGGAGGTGCCCTACGCTCTGTGGTTCTGTTCTGTACGTGTTTTAGGAACGAGCATACGCTTCTCCAGAGTGGCTTTTGGCATTTTGCGTCCCTCCCGGCAACTGAACAAGGCTCCCTTATCTCCTTGGCCTGTCCTGCCTTTCTGGTTTTTAGACATTTTCCGGATGGCTCTTTTGCCCGGGGGGGGGGGAGTGAGATTTCTTTGTAGTGCCGATTTGCTCTCCCCGGGTGCTTGGTTGGCCAAAAAGGGCATATGCGTTTTCTCCTGAATATATTCAGGAAAAAACGCATACGCCCTTTTTGGCCAACTGCATCATTGTCCACGTTCTGCCGCTTTTCCTGTGCTGGGAAGGCCATTCCCATCTACCTCCTGAACTCCGTTTCGTGCAATTCTGCCTTGCGTTCAAATCCCCTTCGTGGCCTTACCTCAGTATGTTTTTGGACGAGTGTTATCATTTAGAGCTCGGCAGGTTTGTGAAGTGCAGTGCCCCAGAGCTCCGTTTGGCAGCTCGCTTTGGTGTGAGCTGGCCGCAATAGCGCAAGATTGCTTCAGGCCCTGTTGTGCTTGCGGCGAGGCAGGCCGAGCCTTTGGTGAATTCCTCTTCGTGATGGGAAATTAGAGTGACGTGGGCCTGTCCGAACACCGCCAGCTGGTCTCTCATTGGTTGCCCCTCTTCCAGGTCATCCTTCGGACCACTTGCAGAGACTACGAAAGAGGAGTGTCAAGACGCTGATCCTGCAAGTGGGCGAATTGTTACTCAAGCGGCTGGAATGGCGGACGCTAGCACCCGGAGGTGAAAAATGAGGTGCGCTTTCGAAAGCATTCCCGATCACACGGTGTACCATCCCCTGGGATTCCCGTGAGTGGTTTGGCTGTAGGAAAGTTGCCTTGAACCTGGAGAGGTGGGACCCATGGAATGGGTAGCACGCAGTATAACTCTAGAGGCTCTGCCTTTGCTCCTCCAACCTCAGCAATCGTCTCAGCCTGAGGAGTATCCAGCCTTATGTCTTATGCCGCTGTGGGTGTAGATGTGGTCAATCCTGGTTGCATCACAGCCCCTGAACGCATTTTGGCAGAATTTCCCTCCCTCTCGCCGTGCTTCTTTCTTCTGTGTTTTGGAAATGTATTTTTAGAATGGGCTTTAGCTGATTTTCAGTGCTGTGTTGATGCCGCTTGACACACACTTGATTCACTTACAGAGAGATATCAATACTTAGGTTTTCAGATGCTTACGAGTCTGATATGTTCTTCTGTGATGAACAGGAGCTGTTGAGTCCTGTTCACTGAGCAAGGAGTAGGTGGTGTCTATTATATATTTGCTTTTCCGACCGGTATCTGTGCTCGTTTCCAAGTCGTGTTTTATGCATCACGCCACCTCACCTTTCCGCTTAAGCAGGCCTAAGTGTGTTTTCGAAAAGCGTGAGTCTGTTCTCTTTTGTCATTCGGGTCGTGGGTAGCGATTTGTACATTCCCTCTCTAAGTGATATCCCAAGTTTCTTTTTCTGTGGGACAGATTTCACTTAGCATCATCGTACCTCAATCCACTCATTATGCTGGAAGCAGCCTTATGACATGGATTCCATGGCTGAGGGATATTCCATCGTACCTAAGTAGCACAAATTCTTGGTCCATTTCTCTCTTCCGCGGCATATGAAGGGTGTCCCGAAGTCGAGGTTGTTGTAAAGAGAGAAGCCCTAAACTTTGGGGTGCCTGCGTCTGGTTGATTTTTAGTTTTCCCAAGATATAGGCCCACGTGTGGAGGTGCCCTACGCTCTGTGGTTCTGTTCTGTACGTGTTTTAGGAACGAGCATACGCTTCTCCAGAGTGGCTGTTGGCATTTTGCGTCCCTCCCGGCAACTGAACATGGCTCCCTTATCTCCTTGGCCTGTCCTGCCTTTCTGGTTTTTAGACATTTTCCGGATGGCTCTTTTGCCCGGGGGGGGGGAGTGAGATTTCTTTGTAGTGCCGATTTGCTCTCCCCGGGTCCTTGGTTGGCCAAAAAGGGCGTATGCGTTTTTTCCTGAATATATTCAGGAAAAAACGCATACGCCCTTTTTGGCCAACTGCATCATTGTCCACGTTCTGCCGCTTTTCCTGTGCTGGGAAGGCCATTCCCATCTACCTCCTGAACTCCGTTTCGTGCAATTCTGCCTTGCGTTCAAATCCCCTTCGTGGCCTTTCCTCAGTATGTTTTTGGACGAGTGTTATCATTTAGAGCTCGGCAGGTTTGTGAAGTGCAGTGCCCCAGAGCTCCGTTTGGCAGCTCGCTTTGGTGTGAGCTGGCCGCAATAGCGCCAGATTGCTTCAGGCCCTGTTGTGCTTGCGGCGAGGCAGGCCGAGCCTTTGGTGAATTCCTCTTCGTGATGGGAAATTAGAGTGACGTGGGCCTGTCCGAACACCGCCAGCTGGTCTCTCATTGGTTCCCCCTCTTCCAGGTCATCCTTCGGACCACTTGCAGAGACTACGAAAGAGGAGTGTCAAGACGCTGATCCTGCAAGTGGGGGAATTGTTAGTCAAGCGGCTGGAATGGCGGACGCTAGCACCCGGAGGTGAAAAATGAGGTGCGCTTTCGAAAGCTTTCCCGATCACACGGTGTACCATCCCCTGGGATTCCCATGAGTGGTTTGGCTGTAGGAAAGTTGCCTTGAACCTGGAGAGGTGGGACCCATGGAATGGGAAGCACGCAGTATAACTCTAGAGGCTCTGCCTTTGCTCCTCCAACCTCAGCAATCGTCTCAGCCTGCGGAGTATCCAGCCTTATGTCTTATGCCGCTGTGGGTGTAGATGTGGTCAATCCTGGTTGCATCACAGCCCCTGAACGCATTTTGGCAGAATTTCCCTCCCCCTCGCCGTGCTTCTTTCTTCTGTGTTTTGGAAATGTATTTTTAGAATGGGCTTTAGCTGATTTTCAGTGCTGTGTTGATGCCGCTTGACACACACTTGATTCACTTACAGAGAGATATCAATACTTAGGTTTTCAGATGCTGACGAGTCTGATATATTCTTCTGTGATGAATAGGAGCTGTTGAGTCCTGTTCACTGAGCAAGGAATAGGTGGTGTCTATTATATATTTGCTTTTCCGACCGGTATCTCTGCTCGTTTCCAAGTCGTGTTTTATGCATCACGCCACCTCACCTTTCCGCTTAAGCAGGCCTAAGTGTGTTTTCGAAAAGCGTGTGTCTGTTCTCTTTTGTCATTCGGGTCGTGGGTATCGATTTGTACATTCCCTCTCTAAGTGATATCCCAAGTTTCTTTTTCTGTGGGACAGATTTCACTTAGCATCATCGTACCTCAATCCACTCATTATGCTGGAAGCAGCCTTATGACATGGATTCCATGGCTGAGGGATATTCCATCGTACCAAGTAGCACAAATTCTTGGTCCATTTCTCTCTTCCCCGGCAGATGAAGGGTGTCCCGAAGTCGAGGTTGTTGTAAAGAGAGAAGCCCTAAACTTTGGGGTGCCTGCGTCTGGTTGACTTTTAGTTTTCCCAAGATATAGGCCCACGTGTGGAGGTGCCCTATGCTCTGTGGTTCTGTTCTGTACGTGTTTTAGGAACGAGCATACGCTTCTCCAGAGTGGCTGTTGGCATTTTGCGTCCCTCCCGGCAACTGAACTAGGCTCCCTTATCTCCTTGGCCTGTCCTGCCTTTCTGGTTTTTAGACATTTTCCGGATGGCTCTTTTGCCCGGGGGGGGGAGTGAGATTTCTTTGTAGTGCCGATTTGCTCTCCCCGGGTGCTTGGTTGGCCAAAAAGGGCGTATGCGTTTTTTCCTGAATATATTCAGGAAAAAACGCATACGCCCTTTTTGGCCAACTGCATCATTGTCCACGTTCTGCCGCTTTTCCTGTGCTGGGAAGGCCATTCCCATCTACCTCCTGAACTCCGTTTCGTGCAATTCTGCCTTGCGTTCAAATCCCCTTCGTGGCCTTACCTCAGTATGTTTTTGGACGAGTGTTATCATTTAGAGCTCGGCAGGTTTGTGAAGTGCAGTGCCCCAGAGCTCCGTTTGGCAGCTCGCTTTGGTGTGAGCTGGCCGCAATAGCGCCAGATTGCTTCAGGCCCTGTTGTGCTTGCGGCGAGGCAGGCCGAGCCTTTGGTGAATTCCTCTTCGTGATGGGAAATTAGAGTGACGTGGGCCTGTCCGAACACCGCCAGCTGGTCTCTCATTGGTTGCCCCTCTTCCAGGTCATCCTTCGGACCACTTGCAGAGACTACGAAAGAGGAGTGTCAAGACGCTGATCCTGCAAGTGGGTGAATTGTTACTCAAGCGGCTGGAATGGCGGACGCTAGCACCCGGAGGTGAAAAATGAGGTGCGCTTTCGAAAGCATTCCCGATCACACGGTGTACCATCCCCTGGGATTCCCGTGAGTGGTTTGGCTGTAGGAAAGTTGCCTTGAACCTGGAGAGGTGGGACCCATGGAATGGGTAGCACGCAGTATAACTCTAGAGGCTCTGCCTTTGCTCCTCCAACCTCAGCAATCGTCTCAGCCTGAGGAGTATCCAGCCTTATGTCTTCTGCCGCTGTGGGTGTAGATGTGGTCAATCCTGGTTGCATCACAGCCCCTGCACGCTTTTTGGCAGAATTTCCCTCCCTCTCGCCGTGCTTCTTTCTTCTGTGTTTTGGAAATGTATTTTTAGAATGGGCTTTAGCTGATTTTCAGTGCTGTGTTGATGCCGCTTGACACACACTTGATTCACTTACAGAGAGATATCAATACTTAGGTTTTCAGATGCTGACGAGTCTGATATATTCTTCTGTGATGAATAGGAGCTGTTGAGTCCTGTTCACTGAGCAAGGAGTAGGTGGTGTCTATTATATATTTGCTTTTCCGACCGGTATCTGTGCTCGTTTCCAAGTCGTGTTTTATGCATCACGCCACCTCACCTTTCCGCTTAAGCAGGCCTAAGTGTGTTTTCGAAAAGCGTGAGTCTGTTCTCTTTTGTCATTCGGGTCGTGGGTAGCGATTTGTACATTCCCTCTCTAAGTGATATCCCAAGTTTCTTTTTCTGTGGGACAGATTTCACTTAGCATCATCGTACCTCAATCCACTCATTATGCTGGAAGCAGCCTTATGACATGGATTCCATGGCTGAGGGATATTCCATCGTACCAAGTAGCACAAATTCTTGGTCCATTTCTCTCTTCCCCGGCAGATGAAGGGTGTCCCGAAGTCGAGGTTGTTGTAAAGAGAGAAGCCCTAAACTTTGGGGTGCCTGCGTCTGGTTGACTTTTAGTTTTCCCAAGATATAGGCCCACGTGTGGAGGTGCCCTATGCTCTGTGGTTCTGTTCTGTACGTGTTTTAGGAACGAGCATACGCTTCTCCAGAGTGGCTGTTGGCATTTTGCGTCCCTCCCGGCAACTGAACAAGGCTCCCTTATCTCCTTGGCCTGTCCTGCCTTTCTGGGTTTTAGACATTTTCCGGATGGCTCTTTTGCCCGGGGGGGGGGAGTGAGATTTCTTTGTAGTGCCGATTTGCTCTCCCCGGGTGCTTGGTTGGCCAAAAAGGGCGTATGCGTTTTTTCCTGAATATATTCAGGAAAAAACGCATACGCCCTTTTTGGCCAACTGCATCATTGTCCACGTTCTGCCGCTTTTCCTGTGCTGGGAAGGCCATTCCCATCTACCTCCTGAACTCCGTTTCGTGCAATTCTGCCTTGCGTTCAAATCCCCTTCGTGGCCTTACCTCAGTATGTTTTTGGACGAGTGTTATCATTTAGAGCTCGGCAGGTTTGTGAAGTGCAGTGCCCCAGAGCTCCGTTTGGCAGCTCGCTTTGGTGTGAGCTGGCCGCAATAGCGCCAGATTGCTTCAGGCCCTGTTGTGCTTGCGGCGAGGCAGGCCGAGCCTTTGGTGAATTCCTCTTCGTGATGGGAAATTAGAGTGACGTGGGCCTGTCCGAACACCGCCAGCTGGTCTCTGATTGGTTCCCCGTCTTCCAGGTCATCCTTCGGACCACTTGCAGAGCCTACGAAAGAGGAGTGTCAAGACGCTGATCCTGCAAGTGGGGGAATTGTTAGTCAAGCGGCTGGAATGGCGGACGCTAGCACCCGGAGGTGAAAAATGAGGTGCGCTTTCGAAAGGTTTCCCGATCACACGGTGTACCATCCCCTGGGATTCCCGTGAGTGGTTTGGCTGTAGGAAAGTTGCCTTGAACCTGGAGAGGTGGGACCCATGGAATGGGTAGCACGCAGTATAACTCTAGAGGCTCTGCCTTTGCTCCTCCAACCTCAGCAATCCTCTCAGCCTGAGGAGTATCCAGCCTTATGTCTTATGCCGCTGTGGGTGTAGATGTGGTCAATCCTGGTTGCATCACAGCCCCTGAACGCATTTTGGCAGAATTTCCCTCCCCCTCGCCGTGCTTCTTTCTTCTGTGTTTTGGAAATGTATTTTTAGAATGGGCTATTTTCAGTGCTGTGTTGATGCCGCTTGACACACACTTGATTCACTTACAGAGAGATATCAATACTTAGGTTTTCAGATGCTTACGAGTCTGATATATTCTTCTGTGATGAATAGGAGCTGTTGAGTCCTGTTCACTGAGCAAGGAGTAGGTGGTGTCTATTATATATTTGCTTTTCCGACCGGTATCTGTGCTCGTTTCCAAGTCGTGTTTTATGCATCACGCCACCTCACCTTTCCGCTTAAGCAGGCCTAAGTGTGTTTTCGAAAAGCGTGAGTCTGTTCTCTTTTGTCATTCGGGTCGTGGGTAGCGATTTGTACATTCCCTCTCTAAGTGATATCCCAAGTTTCTTTTTCTGTGGGACAGATTTCACTTAGCATCATCGTACCTCAATCCACTCATTATGCTGGAAGCAGCCTTATGACATGGATTCCATGGCTGAGGGATATTCCATCGTACCAAGTAGCACAAATTCTTGGTCCATTTCTCTCTTCCCCGGCAGATGAAGGGTGTCCCGAAGTCGAGGTTGTTGTAAAGAGAGAAGCCCTAAACTTTGGGGTGCCTGCGTCTGGTTGACTTTTAGTTTTCCCAAGATATAGGCCCACGTGTGGAGGTGCCCTATGCTCTGTGGTTCTGTTCTGTACGTGTTTTAGGAACGAGCATACGCTTCTCCACAGTGGCTGTTGGCATTTTGCGTCCCTCCCGGCAACTGAACAAGGCTCCCTTATCTCCTTGGCCTGTCCTGCCTTTCTGGTTTTTAGACATTTTCCGGATGGCTCTTTTGCCCGGTGGGGGGGAGTGAGATTTCTTTGTAGTGCCGATTTGCTCTCCCCGGGTGCTTGGTTGGCCAAAAAGGGCGTATGCGTTTTTTCCTGAATATATTCAGGAAAAAACGCATACGCCCTTTTTGGCCAACTGCATCATTGTCCACGTTCTGCCGCTTTTCCTGTGCTGGGAAGGCCATTCCCATCTACCTCCTGAACTCCGTTTCGTGCAATTCTGCCTTGCGTTCAAATCCCCTTCGTGGCCTTACCTCAGTATGTTTTTGGACGAGTGTTATCATTTAGAGCTCGGCAGGTTTGTGAAGTGCAGTGCCCCAGAGCTCCGTTTGGCAGCTCGCTTTGGTGTGAGCTGGCCGCAATAGCGCCAGATTGCTTCAGGCCCTGTTGTGCTTGCGGCGAGGCAGGCCGAGCCTTTGGTGAATTCCTCTTCGTGATGGGAAATTAGAGTGACGTGGGCCTGTCCGAACACCGCCAGCTGGTCTCTCATTGGTTCCCCCTCTTCCAGGTCATCCTTCGGACCACTTGCAGAGACTACGAAAGAGGAGTGTGAAGACGCTGATCCTGCAAGTGGGGGAATTGTTAGTCAAGCGGCTGGAATGGCGGACGCTAGCACCCGGAGGTGAAAAATGAGGTGCGCTTTCGAAAGGTTTCCCGATCACACGGTGTACCATCCCCTGGGATTCCCGTGAGTGGTTTGGCTGTAGGAAAGTTGCCTTGAACCTGGAGAGGTGGGACCCATGGAATGGGCAGCACGCAGTATAACTCTAGAGGCTCTGCCTTTGCTCCTCCAACCTCAGCAATCCTCTCAGCCTGAGGAGTATCCAGCCTTATGTCTTATGCCGCTGTGGGTGTAGATGTGGTCAATCCTGGTTGCATCACAGCCCCTGAACGCATTTTGGCAGAATTTCCCTCCCCCTCGCCGTGCTTCTTTCTTCTGTGTTTTGGAAATGTATTTTTAGAATGGGCTTTAGCTGATTTTCAGTGCTGTGTTGATGCCGCTTGACACACACTTGATTCACTTACAGAGAGATATCAATACTTAGGTTTTCAGATGCTTACGAGTCTGATATATTCTTCTGTGATGAATAGGAGCTGTTGAGTCCTGTTCACTGAGCAAGGAGTAGGTGGTGTCTATTATATATTTGCTTTTCCGACCGGTATCTGTGCTCGTTTCCAAGTCGTGTTTTATGCATCACGCCACCTCACCTTTCCGCTTAAGCAGGCCTAAGTGTGTTTTCGAAAAGCGTGAGTCTGTTCTCTTTTGTCATTCGGGTCGTGGGTAGCGATTTGTACATTCCCTCTCTAAGTGATATCCCAAGTTTCTTTTTCTGTGGGACAGATTTCACTTAGCATCATCGTACCTCAATCCACTCATTATGCTGGAACCAGCCTTATGACATGGATTCCATGGCCGAGGGATATTCCCTCGTACCTAAGTAGCACAAATTCTTGGTCCATTTCTCTCTTCCCCGGCAGATGAAGGGTGTCCCGAAGTCGAGGTTGTTGTAAAGAGAGAAGCCCTAAACTTTGGGGTGCCTGCGTCTGGTTGACTTTTAGTTTTCCCAAGATATAGGCCCACGTGTGGAGGTGCCCTACGCTCTGTGGTTCTATTCTGTACGTGTTTTAGGAACGAGCATACGCTTCTCCAGAGTGGCTGTTGGCATTTTGCGTACCTCCCGGCAACTGAACAAGGCTCCCTTATCTCCTTGGCCTGTCCTGCCTTTCTGGTTTTTAGACATTTTCCGGATGGCTCTTTTGCCCGGGGGGGGGGAGTGAGATTTCTTTGTAGTGCCGATTTGCTCTCCCCGGGTGCTTGGTTGGCCAAAAAGGGCGTATGCGTTTTTTCCTGAATATATTCAGGAAAAAACGCATACGCCCTTTTTGGCCAACTGCATCATTGTCCACGTTCTGCCGCTTTTCCTGTGCTGGGAAGGCCATTCCCATCTACCTCCTGAACTCCGTTTCGTGCAATTCTGCCTTGGGTTCAAATCCCCTTCGTGGCCTTACCTCAGTATGTTTTTGGACGAGTGTTATCATTTAGAGCTCGGCAGGTTTGTGAAGTGCAGTGCCCCAGAGCTCCGTTTGGCAGCTCGCTTTGGTGTGAGCTGGCCGCAATAGCGCCAGATTGCTTCAGGCCCTGTTGTGCTTGCGGCGAGGCAGGCCGAGCCTTTGGTGAATTCCTCTTCGTGATGGGAAATTAGAGTGACGTGGGCCTGTCCGAACACCGCCAGCTGGTCTCTCATTGGTTCCCCCTCTTCCAGGTCATCCTTCGGACCACTTGCAGAGACTACGAAAGAGGAGTGTCAAGACGCTGATCCTGCAAGTGGGGGAATTGTTAGTCAAGCGGCTGGAATGGCGGACGCTAGCACCCGGAGGTGAAAAATGAGGTGCGCTTTCGAAAGGTTTCCCGATCACACGGTGTACCATCCCCTGGGATTCCCGTGAGTGGTTTGGCTGTAGGAAAGTTGCCTTGAACCTGGAGAGGTGGGACCCATGGAATGGGCAGCACGCAGTATAACTCTAGAGGCTCTGCCTTTGCTCCTCCAACCTCAGCAATCCTCTCAGCCTGAGGAGTATCCAGCCTTATGTCTTATGCCGCTGTGGGTGTAGATGTGGTCAATCCTGGTTGCATCACAGCCCCTGAACGCATTTTGGCAGAATTTCCCTCCCCCTCGCCGTGCTTCTTTCTTCTGTGTTTTGGAAATGTATTTTTAGAATGGGCTTTAGCTGATTTTCAGTGCTGTGTTGATGCCGCTTGACACACACTTGATTCACTTACAGAGAGATATCAATACTTAGGTTTTCAGATGCTTACGAGTCTGATATATTCTTCTGTGATGAATAGGAGCTGTTGAGTCCTGTTCACTGAGCAAGGAGTAGGTGGTGTCTATTATATATTTGCTTTTCCGACCGGTATCTGTGCTCGTTTCCAAGTCGTGTTTTATGCATCACGCCACCTCACCTTTCCGCTTAAGCAGGCCTAAGTGTGTTTTCGAAAAGCGTGAGTCTGTTCTCTTTTGTCATTCGGGTCGTGGGTAGCGATTTGTACATTCCCTCTCTAAGTGATATCCCAAGTTTCTTTTTCTGTGGGACAGATTTCACTTAGCATCATCGTACCTCAATCCACTCATTATGCTGGAAGCAGCCTTATGACATGGATTCCATGGCTGAGGGATATTCCCTCGTACCAAGTAGCACAAATTCTTGGTCCATTTCTCTCTTCCCCGGCAGATGAAGGGTGTCCCGAAGTCGAGGTTGTTGTAAAGAGAGAAGCCCTAAACTTTGGGGTGCCTGCGTCTGGTTGACTTTTAGTTTTCCCAAGATATAGGCCCACGTGTGGAGGTGCCCTATGCTCTGTGGTTCTGTTCTGTACGTGTTTTAGGAACGAGCATACGCTTCTCCAGAGTGGCTGTTGGCATTTTGCGTCCCTCCCGGCAACTGAACAAGGCTCCCTTATCTCCTTGGCCTGTCCTGCCTTTCTGGTTTTTAGACATTTTCCGGATGGCTCTTTTGCCCGGGGGGGGGGAGTGAGATTTCTTTGTAGTGCCGATTTGCTCTCCCCGGGTGCTTGGTTGGCCAAAAAGGGCGTATGCGTTTTTTCCTGAATATATTCAGGAAAAAACGCATACGCCCTTTTTGGCCAACTGCATCATTGTCCACGTTCTGCCGCTTTTCCTGTGCTGGGAAGGCCATTCCCATCTACCTCCTGAACTCCGTTTCGTGCAATTCTGCCTTGCGTTCAAATCCCCTTCGTGGCCTTACCTCAGTATGTTTTTGGACGAGTGTTATCATTTAGAGCTCGGCAGGTTTGTGAAGTGCAGTGCCCCAGAGCTCCGTTTGGCAGCTCGCTTTGGTGTGAGCTGGCCGCAATAGCGCCAGATTGCTTCAGGCCCTGTTGTGCTTGCGGCGAGGCAGGCCGAGCCTTTGGTGAATTCCTCTTCGTGATGGGAAATTAGAGTGACGTGGGCCTGTCCGAACACCGCCAGCTGGTCTCTCATTGGTTCCCCCTCTTCCAGGTCATCCTTCGGACCACTTGCAGAGACTACGAAAGAGGAGTGTCAAGACGCTGATCCTGCAAGTGGGGGAATTGTTAGTCAAGCGGCTGGAATGGCGGACGCTAGCACCCGGAGGTGAAAAATGAGGTGCGCTTTCGAAAGGTTTCCCGATCACACGGTGTACCATCCCCTGGGATTCCCGTGAGTGGTTTGGCTGTAGGAAAGTTGCCTTGAACCTGGAGAGGTGGGACCCATGGAATGGGCAGCACGCAGTATAACTCTAGAGGCTCTGCCTTTGCTCCTCCAACCTCAGCAATCCTCTCAGCCTGAGGAGTATCCAGCCTTATGTCTTATGCCGCTGTGGGTGTAGATGTGGTCAATCCTGGTTGCATCACAGCCCCTGAACGCATTTTGGCAGAATTTCCCTCCCTCTCGCCGTGCTTCTTTCTTCTGTGTTTTGGAAATGTATTTTTAGAATGGGCTTTAGCTGATTTTCAGTGCTGTGTTGATGCCGCTTGACACACACTTGATTCACTTACAGAGAGATATCAATACTTAGGTTTTCAGATGCTGACGAGTCTGATATATTCTTCTGTGATGAATAGGAGCTGTTGAGTCCTGTTCACTGAGCAAGGAGTAGGTGGTGACTATTATATATTTGCTTTTCGGACCGGTATCTGTGCTCGTTTCCAAGTCGTGTTTTATGCATCACGCCACCTCACCTTTCCGCTTAAGCAGGCCTAAGTGTGTTTTCGAAAAGCGTGAGTCTGTTCTCTTTTGTCATTCGGGTCGTGGGTAGCGATTTGTACATTCCCTCTCTAAGTGATATCCCAAGTTTCTTTTTCTGTGGGACAGATTTCACTTAGCATCATCGTACCTCAATCCACTCATTATGCTGGAAGCAGCCTTATGACATGGATTCCATGGCTGAGGGATATTCCATCGTACCTAAGTAGCACAAATTCTTGGTCCATTTCTCTCTTCCCCGGCAGATGAAGGGTGTCCCGAAGTCGAGGTTGTTGTAAAGAGAGAAGCCCTAAACTTTGGGGTGCCTGCGTCTGGTTGATTTTTAGTTTTCCCAAGATATAGGCCCACGTGTGGAGGTGCCCTACGCTCTGTGGTTCTGTTCTGTACGTGTTTTAGGAACGAGCATACGCTTCTCCAGAGTGGCTGTTGGCATTTTGCGTCCCTCCCGGCAACTGAACAAGGCTCCCTTATCTCCTTGGCCTGTCCTGCCTTTCTGGTTTTTAGACATTTTCCGGATGGCTCTTTTGCCCGGGGGGGGGGGAGTGAGATATCTTTGTAGTGCCGATTTGCACTCCCCGGGTGCTTGGTTAGCCAAAAAGGGCGTATGCGTTTTTTCCTGAATATATTCAGGAAAAAACGCATACGCCCTTTTTGGCCAACTGCATCATTGTCCACGTTCTGCCGCTTTTCCTGTGCTGGGAAGGCCATTCCCATCTACCTCCTGAACTCCGTTTCGTGCAATTCTGCCTTGCGTTCAAATCCCCTTCGTGGCCTTACCTCAGTATGTGTTTGGACGAGTGTTATCATTTAGAGCTCGGCAGGTTTGTGAAGTGCAGTGCCCCAGAGCTCCGTTTGGCAGCTCGCTTTGGTGTGAGCTGGCCGCAATAGCGCCAGATTGCTTCAGGCCCTGTTGTGCTTGCGGCGAGGCAGGCCGAGCCTTTGGTGAATTCCTCTTCGTGATGGGAAATTAGAGTGACGTGGGCCTGTCCGAACACCGCCAGCTGGTCTCTCATTGGTTCCCCCTCTTCCAGGTCATCCTTCGGACCACTTGCAGAGACTACGAAAGAGGAGTGTGAAGACGCTGATCCTGCAAGTGGGGGAATTGTTAGTCAAGCGGCTGGAATGGCGGACGCTAGCACCCGGAGGTGAAAAATGAGGTGCGCTTTCGAAAGGTTTCCCGATCACACGGTGTACCATCCCCTGGGATTCCCGTGAGTGGTTTGGCTGTAGGAAAGTTGCCTTGAACCTGGAGAGGTGGGACCCATGGAATGGGCAGCACGCAGTATAACTCTAGAGGCTCTGCCTTTGCTCCTCCAACCTCAGCAATCCTCTCAGCCTGAGGAGTATCCAGCCTTATGTCTTATGCCGCTGTGGGTGTAGATGTGGTCAATCCTGGTTGCATCACAGCCCCTGAACGCATTTTGGCAGAATTTCCCTCCCCCTCGCCGTGCTTCTTTCTTCTGTGTTTTGGAAATGTATTTTTAGAATGGGCTTTAGCTGATTTTCAGTGCTGTGTTGATGCCGCTTGACACACACTTGATTCACTTACAGAGAGATATCAATACTTAGGTTTTCAGATGCTTACGAGTCTGATATATTCTTCTGTGATGAATAGGAGCTGTTGAGTCCTGTTCACTGAGCAAGGAGTAGGTGGTGTCTATTATATATTTGCTTTTCCGACCGGTATCTGTGCTCGTTTCCAAGTCGTGTTTTATGCATCACGCCACCTCACCTTTCCGCTTAAGCAGGCCTAAGTGTGTTTTCGAAAAGCGTGAGTCTGTTCTCTTTTGTCATTCGGGTCGTGGGTAGCGATTTGTACATTCCCTCTCTAAGTGATATCCCAAGTTTCTTTTTCTGTGGGACAGATTTCACTTAGCATCATCGTACCTCAATCCACTCATTATGCTGGAACCAGCCTTATGACATGGATTCCATGGCCGAGGGATATTCCCTCGTACCTAAGTAGCACAAATTCTTGGTCCATTTCTCTCTTCCCCGGCAGATGAAGGGTGTCCCGAAGTCGAGGTTGTTGTAAAGAGAGAAGCCCTAAACTTTGGGGTGCCTGCGTCTGGTTGACTTTTAGTTTTCCCAAGATATAGGCCCACGTGTGGAGGTGCCCTACGCTCTGTGGTTCTGTTCTGTACGTGTTTTAGGAACGAGCATACGCTTCTCCAGAGTGGCTGTTGGCATTTTGCGTCCCTCCCGGCAACTGAACAAGGCTCCCTTATCTCCTTGGCCTGTCCTGCCTTTCTGGTTTTTAGACATTTTCCGGATGGCTCTTTTGCCCGGGGGGGGGGAGTGAGATTTCTTTGTAGTGCCGATTTGCTCTCCCCGGGTGCTTGGTTGGCCAAAAAGGGCGTATGCGTTTTTTCCTGAATATATTCAGGAAAAAACGCATACGCCCTTTTTGGCCAACTGCATCATTGTCCACGTTCTGCCGCTTTTCCTGTGCTGGGAAGGCCATTCCCATCTACCTCCTGAACTCCGTTTCGTGCAATTCTGCCTTGCGTTCAAATCCCCTTCGTGGCCTTACCTCAGTATGTGTTTGGACGAGTGTTATCATTTAGAGCTCGGCAGGTTTGTGAAGTGCAGTGCCCCAGAGCTCCGTTTGGCAGCTCGCTTTGGTGTGAGCTGGCCGCAATAGCGCCAGATTGCTTCAGGCCCTGTTGTGCTTGCGGCGAGGCAGGCCGAGCCTTTGGTGAATTCCTCTTCGTGATGGGAAATTAGAGTGACGTGGGCCTGTCCGAACACCGCCAGCTGGTCTCTCATTGGTTCCCCCTCTTCCAGGTCATCCTTCGGACCACTTGCAGAGACTACGAAAGAGGAGTGTGAAGACGCTGATCCTGCAAGTGGGGGAATTGTTAGTCAAGCGGCTGGAATGGCGGACGCTAGCACCCGGAGGTGAAAAATGAGGTGCGCTTTCGAAAGCTTTCCCGATCACACGGTGTACCATCCCCTGGGATTCCCATGAGTGGTTTGGCTGTAGGAAAGTTGCCTTGAACCTGGAGAGGTGGGACCCATGGAATGGGCAGCACGCAGTATAACTCTAGAGGCTCTGCCTTTGCTCCTCCAACCTCAGCAATCCTCTCAGCCTGAGGAGTATCCAGCCTTATGTCTTATGCCGCTGTGGGTGTAGATGTGGTCAATCCTGGTTGCATCACAGCCCCTGAACGCATTTTGGCAGAATTTCCCTCCCCCTCGCCGTGCTTCTTTCTTCTGTGTTTTGGAAATGTATTTTTAGAATGGGCTTTAGCTGATTTTCAGTGCTGTGTTGATGCCGCTTGACACACACTTGATTCACTTACAGAGAGATATCAATACTTAGGTTTTCAGATGCTTACGAGTCTGATATATTCTTCTGTGATGAATAGGAGCTGTTGAGTCCTGTTCACTGAGCAAGGAGTAGGTGGTGTCTATTATATATTTGCTTTTCCGACCGGTATCTGTGCTCGTTTCCAAGTCGTGTTTTATGCATCACGCCACCTCACCTTTCCGCTTAAGCAGGCCTAAGTGTGTTTTCGAAAAGCGTGAGTCTGTTCTCTTTTGTCATTCGGGTCGTGGGTAGCGATTTGTACATTCCCTCTCTAAGTGATATCCCAAGTTTCTTTTTTAGTGGGACAGATTTCACTTAGCATCATCGTACCTCAATCCACTCATTATGCTGGAACCAGCCTTATGACATGGATTCCATGGCCGAGGGATATTCCATCGTACCTAAGTAGCACAAATTCTTGGTCCATTTCTCTCTTCCGCGGCATATGAAGGGTGTCCCGAAGTCGAGGTTGTTGTAAAGAGAGAAGCCCTAAACTTTGGGGTGCCTGCGTCTGGTTGACTTTTAGTTTTCCCAAGATATAGGCCCACGTGTGGAGGTGCCCTACGCTCTGTGGTTCTGTTCTGTACGTGTTTTAGGAACGAGCATACGCTTCTCCAGAGTGGCTGTTGGCATTTTGCGTCCCTCCCGGCAACTGAACAAGGCTCCCTTATCTCCTTGGCCTGTCCTGCCTTTCTGGTTTTTAGACATTTTCCGGATGGCTCTTTTGCCCGGGGGGGGGGAGTGAGATTTCTTTGTAGTGCCGATTTGCTCTCCCTGGGTGCTTGGTTGGCCAAAAAGGGCGTATGCGTTTTTTCCTGAATATATTCAGGAAAAAACGCATACGCCCTTTTTGGCCAACTGCATCATTGTCCACGTTCTGCCGCTTTTCCTGTGCTGGGAAGGACATTCCCATCTACCTCCTGAACTCCGTTTCGTGCAATTCTGCCTTGCGTTCAAATCCCCTTCGTGGCCTTACCTCAGTATGTTTTTGGACGAGTGTTATCATTTAGAGCTCGGCAGGTTTGTGAAGTGCAGTGCCCCAGAGCTCCGTTTGGCAGCTCGCTTTGGTGTGAGCTGGCCGCAATAGCGCCAGATTGCTTCAGGCCCTGTTGTGCTTGCGGCGAGGCAGGCCGAGCCTTTGGTGAATTCCTCTTCGTGATGGGAAATTAGAGTGACGTGGGCCTGTCCGAACACTGCCAGCTGGTCTCTCATTGGTTCCCCCTCTTCCAGGTCATCCTTCGGACCACTTGCAGAGACTACGAAAGAGGAGTGTGAAGACGCTGATCCTGCAAGTGGGGGAATTGTTAGTCAAGCGGCTGGAATGGCGGACGCTAGCACCCGGAGGTGAAAAATGAGGTGCGCTTTCGAAAGGTTTCCCGATCACACGGTGTACCATCCCCTGGGATTCCCGTGAGTGGTTTGGCTGTAGGAAAGTTGCCTTGAACCTGGAGAGGTGGGACCCATGGAATGGGCAGCACGCAGTATAACTCTAGAGGCTCTGCCTTTGCTCCTCCAACCTCAGCAATCCTCTCAGCCTGAGGAGTATCCAGCCTTATGTCTTCTGCCGCTGTGGGTGTAGATGTGGTCAATCCTGGTTGCATCACAGCCCCTGAACGCATTTTGGCAGAATTTCCCTCCCTCTCGCCGTGCTTCTTTCTTCTGTGTTTTGGAAATGTATTTTTAGAATGGGCTTTAGCTGATTTTCAGTGCTGTGTTGATGCCGCTTGACACACACTTGATTCACTTACAGAGAGATATCAATACTTAGGTTTTCAGATGCTTACGAGTCTGATATATTCTTCTGTGATGAATAGGAGCTGTTGAGTCCTGTTCACTGAGCAAGGAGTAGGTGGTGTCTATTATATATTTGCTTTTCCGACCGGTATCTGTGCTCATTTCCAAGTCGTGTTTTATGCATCACGCCACCTCACCTTTCCGCTTAAGCAGGCCTAAGTGTGTTTTCGAACAGCGTGAGTCTGTTCTCTTTTGTCATTCGGGTCGTGGGTAGCGATTTGTACATTCCCTCTCTAAGTGATATCCCAAATTTCTTTTTCTGTGGGACAGATTTCACTTAGCATCATCGTACCTCAATCCACTCATTATGCTGGAACCAGCCTTATGACATGGATTCCATGGCTGAGGGATATTCCATCGTACCTAAGTAGCACAAATTCTTGGTCCATTTCTCTCTTCCCCGGCAGATGAAGGGTGCCCCGAAGTCGAGGTTGTTGTAAAGGGAGAAGCCCTAAACTTTGGGGTGCCTGCGTCTGGTTGATTTTTAGTTTTCCCAAGATATAGGCCCACGTGTGGAGGTGCCCTATGCTCTGTGGTTCTGTTCTGTACGTGTTTTAGGAACGAGCATACGCTTCTCCAGAGTGGCTGTTGTCATTTTGCGTCCCTCCCGGCAACTGAACAAGGCTCCCTTATCTCCTTGGCCTGTCCTGCCTTTCTGGTTTTTAGACATTTTCCGGATGGCTCTTTTGCCCGGGGGGGGAGTGAGATTTCTTTGTAGTGCCGATTTGCTCTCCCCGGGTGCTTGGTTGGCCAAAAAGGGCGTATGCGTTTTTTCCTGACTATATTCAGGAAAAAACGCATACGCCCTTTTTGGCCAACTGCATCATTGTCCACGTTCTGCCGCTTTTCCTGTGCTGGGAAGGCCATTCCCATCTACCTCCTGAACTCCGTTTCGTGCAATTCTGCCTTGCGTTCAAATCCCCTTCGTGGCCTTACCTCAGTATGTTTTTGGACGAGTGCTATCATTTAGACCTCGGCAGGTTTGTGAAGTGCAGTGCCCCAGAGCTCCGTTTGGCAGCTCGCTTTGGTGTGAGCTGGCCGCAATAGCTCCAGATTGCTTCAGGCCCTGTTGTGCTTGCGGCGAGGCAGGCCGAGCCTTTGGTGAATTCCTCTTCGTGATGGGAAATTAGAGTGACGTGGGCCTGTCCGAACACCGCCAGCTGGTCTCTCATTGGTTGCCCCTCTTCCAGGTCATCCTTCGGACCACTTGCAGAGACTACGAATGAGGAGTGTCAAGACGCTGATCCTGCAAGTGGGGGAATTGTTAGTCAAGCGGCTGGAATGGCGGACGCTACCACCCGGAGGTGAAAAATGAGGTGCGCTTTCGAAAGCTTTCCCGATCACACGGTGTACCATCCCCTGGGATTCCCATGAGTGGTTTGGCTGTAGGAAAGTTGCCTTGAACCTGGAGAGGTGGGACCCATGGAATGGGTAGCACGCAGTATAACTCTAGAGGCTCTGCCTTTGCTCCTCCAACCTCAGCAATCCTCTCAGCCTGAGGAGTATCCAGCCTTATGTCTTCTGCCACTGTGGGTGTAGATGTGGTCAATCCTGGTTGCATCACAGCCCCTGAACGCATTTTGGCAGAATTTCCCTCCCTCTCGCCGTGCTTCTTTCTTCTGTGTTTTGGAAATGTATTTTTAGAATGGGCTTTAGCTGATTTTCAGTGCTGTGTTGATGCCGCTTGACACACACTTGATTCACTTACAGAGAGATATCAATACTTAGGTTTTCAGATGCTTACGAGTCTGATATGTTCTTCTGTGATGAATAGGAGCTGTTGAGTTCTGTTCACTGAGCAAGGAGTAGGTGGTGTCTATTATATATTTGCTTTTCCGAAGGTATCTGTGCTCATTTCCAAGTCGTGTTTTATGCATCACGCCAAATCACCTTTCCGCTTAAGCAGGCCTAAGTGTGTTTTCGAACAGCGTGAGTCTGTTCTCTTTTGTCATTCGGGTCGTGGGTAGCGATTTGTACATTCCCTCTCTAAGTGATATCCCAAGTTTCTTTTTCTGTGGGACAGATTTCACTTAGCATCATCGTACCTCAATCCACTCATTATGCTGGAACCAGCCTTATGACATGGATTCCATGGCTGAGGGATATTCCATCGTACCTAAGTAGCACAAATTCTTGGTCCATTTCTCTCTTCCGCGGCAGATGAAGGGTGTCCCGAAGTCGAGGTTGTTGTAAAGAGAGAAGCCCTAAACTTTGGGGTGCCTGCGTCTGGTTGATTTTTAGTTTTCCCAAGATATAGGCCCACGTGTGGAGGTGCCCTACGCTCTGTGGTTCTGTTCTGTACGTGTTTTAGGAACGAGCATACGCTTCTCCAGAGTGGCTTTTGGCATTTTGCGTCCCTCCCGGCAACTGAACAAGGCTCCCTTATCTCCTTGGCCTGTCCTGCCTTTCTGGTTTTTAGACATTTTCCGGATGGCTCTTTTGCCCGGAGGGGGGGGAGTGAGATTTCTTTGTAGTGCCGATTTGCTCTCCCCGGGTGCTTGGTTGGCCAAAAAGGGCGTATGCGTTTTCTCCTGAATATATTCAGGAAAAAACGCATACGCCCTTTTTGGCCAACTGCATCATTGTCCACGTTCTGCCGCTTTTCCTGTGCTGGGAAGGCCATTCCCATCTACCTCCTGAACTCCGTTTCGTGCAATTCTGCCTTGCGTTCAAATCCCCTTCGTGGCCTTACCTCAGTATGTTTTTGGACGAGTGTTATCATTTAGAGCTCGGCAGGTTTGTGAAGTGCAGTGCCCCAGAGCTCCGTTTGGCAGCTCGCTTTGGTGTGAGCTGGCCGCAATAGCGCAAGATTGCTTCAGGCCCTGTTGTGCTTGCGGCGAGGCAGGCCGAGCCTTTGGTGAATTCCTCTTCGTGATGGGAAATTAGAGTGACGTGGGCCTGTCCGAACACCGCCAGCTGGTCTCTCATTGGTTGCCCCTCTTCCAGGTCATCCTTCGGACCACTTGCAGAGACTACGAAAGAGGAGTGTCAAGACGCTGATCCTGCAAGTGGGCGAATTGTTACTCAAGCGGCTGGAATGGCGGACGCTAGCACCCGGAGGTGAAAAATGAGGTGCGCTTTCGAAAGCATTCCCGATCACACGGTGTACCATCCCCTGGGATTCCCGTGAGTGGTTTGGCTGTAGGAAAGTTGCCTTGAACCTGGAGAGGTGGGACCCATGGAATGGGTAGCACGCAGTATAACTCTAGAGGCTCTGCCTTTGCTCCTCCAACCTCAGCAATCGTCTCAGCCTGAGGAGTATCCAGCCTTATGTCTTATGCCGCTGTGGGTGTAGATGTGGTCAATCCTGGTTGCATCACAGCCCCTGAACGCATTTTGGCAGAATTTCCCTCCCTCTCGCCGTGCTTCTTTCTTCTGTGTTTTGGAAATGTATTTTTAGAATGGGCTTTAGCTGATTTTCAGTGCTGTGTTGATGCCGCTTGACACACACTTGATTCACTTACAGAGAGATATCAATACTTAGGTTTTCAGATGCTTACGAGTCTGATATGTTCTTCTGTGATGAACAGGAGCTGTTGAGTCCTGTTCACTGAGCAAGGAGTAGGTGGTGTCTATTATATATTTGCTTTTCCGACCGGTATCTGTGCTCGTTTCCAAGTCGTGTTTTATGCATCACGCCACCTCACCTTTCCGCTTAAGCAGGCCTAAGTGTGTTTTCGAAAAGCGTGAGTCTGTTCTCTTTTGTCATTCGGGTCGTGGGTAGCGATTTGTACATTCCCTCTCTAAGTGATATCCCAAGTTTCTTTTTCTGTGGGACAGATTTCACTTAGCATCATCGTACCTCAATCCACTCATTATGCTGGAAGCAGCCTTATGACATGGATTCCATGGCTGAGGGATATTCCATCGTACCTAAGTAGCACAAATTCTTGGTCCATTTCTCTCTTCCGCGGCATATGAAGGGTGTCCCGAAGTCGAGGTTGTTGTAAAGAGAGAAGCCCTAAACTTTGGGGTGCCTGCGTCTGGTTGATTTTTAGTTTTCCCAAGATATAGGCCCACGTGTGGAGGTGCCCTACGCTCTGTGGTTCTGTTCTGTACGTGTTTTAGGAACGAGCATACGCTTCTCCAGAGTGGCTGTTGGCATTTTGCGTCCCTCCCGGCAACTGAACATGGCTCCCTTATCTCCTTGGCCTGTCCTGCCTTTCTGGTTTTTAGACATTTTCCGGATGGCTCTTTTGCCCGGGGGGGGGGGAGTGAGATTTCTTTGTAGTGCCGATTTGCTCTCCCCGGGTGCTTGGTTGGCCAAAAAGGGCGTATGCGTTTTCTCCTGAATATATTCAGGAAAAAACGCATACGCCCTTTTTGGCCAACTGCATCATTGTCCACGTTCTGCCGCTTTTCCTGTGCTGGGAAGGCCATTCCCATCTACCTCCTGAACTCCGTTTCGTGCAATTCTGCCTTGCGTTCAAATCCCCTTCGTGGCCTTACCTCAGTATGTTTTTGGACGAGTGTTATCATTTAGAGCTCGGCAGGTTTGTGAAGTGCAGTGCCCCAGAGCTCCGTTTGGCAGCTCGCTTTGGTGTGAGCTGGCCGCAATAGCGCCAGATTGCTTCAGGCCCTGTTGTGCTTGCGGCGAGGCAGGCCGAGCCTTTGGTGAATTCCTCTTCGTGATGGGAAATTAGAGTGACGTGGGCCTGTCCGAACACCGCCAGCTGGTCTCTCATTGGTTGCCCCTCTTCCATGTCATCCTTCGGACCACTTGCAGAGACTACGAAAGAGGAGTGTCAAGATGCTGATCCTGCAAGTGGGCGAATTGTTACTCAAGCGGCTGGAATGGCGGACGCTAGCACCCGGAGGTGAAAAATGAGGTGCGCTTTCGAAAGCATTCCCGATCACACGGTGTACCATCCCCTGGGATTCCCGTGAGTGGTTTGGCTGTAGGAAAGTTGCCTTGAACCTGGAGAGGTGGGACCCTTGGAATGGGTAGCACGCAGTATAACTCTAGAGGCTCTGCCTTTGCTCCTCCAACCTCAGCAATCGTCTCAGCCTGAGGAGTATCCAGCCTTATGTCTTATGCCGCTGTGGGTGTAGATGTGGTCAATCCTGGTTGCATCACAGCCCCTGAACGCATTTTGGCAGAATTTCCCTCCCTCTCGCCGTGCTTCTTTCTTCTGTGTTTTGGAAATGTATTTTTAGAATGGGCTTTAGCTGATTTTCAGTGCTGTGTTGATGCCGCTTGACACACACTTGATTCACTTACAGAGAGATATCAATACTTAGGTTTTCAGATGCTGACGAGTCTGATATATTCTTCTGTGATGAATAGGAGCTGTTGAGTCCTGTTCACTGAGCAAGGAGTAGGTGGTGTCTATTATATATTTGCTTTTCCGACCGGTATCTGTGCTCATTTCCAAGTCGTGTTTTATGCATCACGCCACCTCACCTTTCCGCTTAAGCAGGGCTAAGTGTGTTTTCGAAAAGCGTGAGTCTGTTCTCTTTTGTCATTCGGGTCGTGGGTAGCGATTTGTACATTCCCTCTCTAAGTGATATCCCAAGTTTCTTTTTCTGTGGGACAGATTTCACTTAGCATCATCGTACCTCAATCCACTCATTATGCTGGAAGCAGCCTTATGACATGGATTCCATGGCTGAGGGATATTCCATCGTACCTAAGTAGCACAAATTCTTGGTCCATTTCTCTCTTCCGCGGCATATGAAGGGTGTCCCGAAGTCGAGGTTGTTGTAAAGAGAGAAGCCCTAAACTTTGGGGTGCCTGCGTCTGGTTGATTTTTAGTTTTCCCAAGATATAGGCCCACGTGTGGAGGTGCCCTACGCTCTGTGGTTCTGTTCTGTACGTGTTTTAGGAACGAGCATACGCTTCTCCAGAGTGGCTGTTGGCATTTTGCGTCCCTCCCGGCAACTGAACATGGCTCCCTTATCTCCTTGGCCTGTCCTGCCTTTCTGGTTTTTAGACATTTTCCGGATGGCTCTTTTGCCCGGGGGGGGGGAGTGAGATTTCTTTGTAGTGCCGATTTGCTCTCCCCGGGTCCTTGGTTGGCCAAAAAGGGCGTATGCGTTTTTTCCTGAATATATTCAGGAAAAAACGCATACGCCCTTTTTGGCCAACTGCATCATTGTCCACGTTCTGCCGCTTTTCCTGTGCTGGGAAGGCCATTCCCATCTACCTCCTGAACTCCGTTTCGTGCAATTCTGCCTTGCGTTCAAATCCCCTTCGTGGCCTTACCTCAGTATGTTTTTGGACGAGTGTTATCATTTAGAGCTCGGCAGGTTTGTGAAGTGCAGTGCCCCAGAGCTCCGTTTGGCAGCTCGCTTTGGTGTGAGCTGGCCGCAATAGCGCCAGATTGCTTCAGGCCCTGTTGTGCTTGCGGCGAGGCAGGCCGAGCCTTTGGTGAATTCCTCTTCGTGATGGGAAATTAGAGTGACGTGGGCCTGTCCGAACACCGCCAGCTGGTCTCTCATTGGTTGCCCCTCTTCCATGTCATCCTTCGGACCACTTGCAGAGACTACGAAAGAGGAGTGTCAAGATGCTGATCCTGCAAGTGGGCGAATTGTTACTCAAGCGGCTGGAATGGCGGACGCTAGCACCCGGAGGTGAAAAATGAGGTGCGCTTTCGAAAGCATTCCCGATCACACGGTGTACCATCCCCTGGGATTCCCGTGAGTGGTTTGGCTGTAGGAAAGTTGCCTTGAACCTGGAGAGGTGGGACCCTTGGAATGGGTAGCACGCAGTATAACTCTAGAGGCTCTGCCTTTGCTCCTCCAACCTCCCCAATCGTCTCAGCCTGAGGAGTATCCACCCTTATGTCTTATGCCGCTGTGGGTGTAGATGTGGTCAATCCTGGTTGCATCACAGCCCCTGAACGCATTTTGGCAGAATTTCCCTCCCTCTCGCCGTGCTTCTTTCTTCTGTGTTTTGGAAATGTATTTTTAGAATGGGCTTTAGCTGATTTTCAGTGCTGTGTTGATGCCGCTTGACACACACTTGATTCACTTACAGAGAGATATCAATACTTAGGTTTTCAGATGCTGACGAGTCTGATATATTCTTCTGTGATGAATAGGAGCTGTTGAGTCCTGTTCACTGAGCAAGGAGTAGGTGGTGTCTATTATATATTTGCTTTTCCGACCGGTATCTGTGCTCATTTCCAAGTCGTGTTTTATGCATCACGCCACCTCACCTTTCCGCTTAAGCAGGGCTAAGTGTGTTTTCGAAAAGCGTGAGTCTGTTCTCTTTTGTCATTCGGGTCGTGGGTAGCGATTTGTACATTCCCTCTCTAAGTGATATCCCAAGTTTCTTTTTCTGTGGGACAGATTTCACTTAGCATCATCGTACCTCAATCCACTCATTATGCTGGAAGCAGCCTTATGACATGGATTCCATGGCTGAGGGATATTCCATCGTACCTAAGTAGCACAAATTCTTGGTCCATTTCTCTCTTCCGCGGCATATGAAGGGTGTCCCGAAGTCGAGGTTGTTGTAAAGAGAGAAGCCCTAAACTTTGGGGTGCCTGCGTCTGGTTGATTTTTAGTTTTCCCAAGATATAGGCCCACGTGTGGAGGTGCCCTACGCTCTGTGGTTCTGTTCTGTACGTGTTTTAGGAACGAGCATACGCTTCTCCAGAGTGGCTGTTGGCATTTTGCGTCCCTCCCGGCAACTGAACATGGCTCCCTTATCTCCTTGGCCTGTCCTGCCTTTCTGGTTTTTAGACATTTTCCGGATGGCTCTTTTGCCCGGGGGGGGGGAGTGAGATTTCTTTGTAGTGCCGATTTGCTCTCCCCGGGTGCTTGGTTGGCCAAAAAGGGCGTATGCGTTTTTTCCTGAATATATTCAGGAAAAAACGCATACGCCCTTTTTGGCCAACTGCATCATTGTCCACGTTCTGCCGCTTTTCCTGTGCTGGGAAGGCCATTCCCATCTACCTCCTGAACTCCGTTTCGTGCAATTCTGCCTTGCGTTCAAATCCCCTTCGTGGCCTTACCTCAGTATGTTTTTGGACGAGTGTTATCATTTAGAGCTCGGCAGGTTTGTGAAGTGCAGTGCCCCAGAGCTCCGTTTGGCAGCTCGCTTTGGTGTGAGCTGGCCGCAATAGCGCCAGATTGCTTCAGGCCCTGTTGTGCTTGCGGCGAGGCAGGCCGAGCCTTTGGTGAATTCCTCTTCGTGATGGGAAATTAGAGTGACGTGGGCCTGTCCGAACACCGCCAGCTGGTCTCTCATTGGTTCCCCCTCTTCCAGGTCATCCTTCGGACCACTTGCAGAGACTACGAAAGAGGAGTGTCAAGACGCTGATCCTGCAAGTGGGGGAATTGTTAGTCAAGCGGCTGGAATGGCGGACGCTAGCACCCGGAGGTGAAAAATGAGGTGCGCTTTCGAAAGCTTTCCCGATCACACGGTGTACCATCCCCTGGGATTCCCATGAGTGGTTTGGCTGTAGGAAAGTTGCCTTGAACCTGGAGAGGTGGGACCCATGGAATGGGAAGCACGCAGTATAACTCTAGAGGCTCTGCCTTTGCTCCTCCAACCTCAGCAATCGTCTCAGCCTGCGGAGTATCCAGCCTTATGTCTTATGCCGCTGTGGGTGTAGATGTGGTCAATCCTGGTTGCATCACAGCCCCTGAACGCATTTTGGCAGAATTTCCCTCCCCCTCGCCGTGCTTCTTTCTTCTGTGTTTTGGAAATGTATTTTTAGAATGGGCTTTAGCTGATTTTCAGTGCTGTGTTGATGCCGCTTGACACACACTTGATTCACTTACAGAGAGATATCAATACTTAGGTTTTCAGATGCTGACGAGTCTGACATATTCTTCTGTGATGAATAGGAGCTGTTGAGTCCTGTTCACTGAGCAAGGAATAGGTGGTGTCTATTATATATTTGCTTTTCCGACCGGTATCTGTGCTCGTTTCCAAGTCGTGTTTTATGCATCACGCCACCTCACCTTTCCGCTTAAGCAGGCCTAAGTGTGTTTTCGAAAAGCGTGTGTCTGTTCTCTTTTGTCATTCGGGTCGTGGGTATCGATTTGTACATTCCCTCTCTAAGTGATATCCCAAGTTTCTTTTTCTGTGGGACAGATTTCACTTAGCATCATCGTACCTCAATCCACTCATTATGCTGGAAGCAGCCTTATGACATGGATTCCATGGCTGAGGGATATTCCATCGTACCAAGTAGCACAAATTCTTGGTCCATTTCTCTCTTCCCCGGCAGATGAAGGGTGTCCCGAAGTCGAGGTTGTTGTAAAGAGAGAAGCCCTAAACTTTGGGGTGCCTGCGTCTGGTTGACTTTTAGTTTTCCCAAGATATAGGCCCACGTGTGGAGGTGCCCTATGCTCTGTGGTTCTGTTCTGTACGTGTTTTAGGAACGAGCATACGCTTCTCCAGAGTGGCTGTTGGCATTTTGCGTCCCTCCCGGCAACTGAACTAGGCTCCCTTATCTCCTTGGCCTGTCCTGCCTTTCTGGTTTTTAGACATTTTCCGGATGGCTCTTTTGCCCGGGAGGGGGAGTGAGATTTCTTTGTAGTGCCGATTTGCTCTCCCCGGGTGCTTGGTTGGCCAAAAAGGGCGTATGCGTTTTTTCCTGAATATATTCAGGAAAAAACGCATACGCCCTTTTTGGCCAACTGCATCATTGTCCACGTTCTGCCGCTTTTCCTGTGCTGGGAAGGCCATTCCCATCTACCTCCTGAACTCCGTTTCGTGCAATTCTGCCTTGCGTTCAAATCCCCTTCGTGGCCTTACCTCAGTATGTTTTTGGACGAGTGTTATCATTTAGAGCTCGGCAGGTTTGTGAAGTGCAGTGCCCCAGAGCTCCGTTTGGCAGCTCGCTTTGGTGTGAGCTGGCCGCAATAGCGCCAGATTGCTTCAGGCCCTGTTGTGCTTGCGGCGAGGCAGGCCGAGCCTTTGGTGAATTCCTCTTCGTGATGGGAAATTAGAGTGACGTGGGCCTGTCCGAACACCGCCAGCTGGTCTCTGATTGGTTCCCCGTCTTCCAGGTCATCCTTCGGACCACTTGCAGAGCCTACGAAAGAGGAGTGTCAAGACGCTGATCCTGCAAGTGGGGGAATTGTTAGTCAAGCGGCTGGAATGGCGGACGCTAGCACCCGGAGGTGAAAAATGAGGTGCGCTTTCGAAAGGTTTCCCGATCACACGGTGTACCATCCCCTGGGATTCCCGTGAGTGGTTTGGCTGTAGGAAAGTTGCCTTGAACCTGGAGAGGTGGGACCCATGGAATGGGCAGCACGCAGTATAACTCTAGAGGCTCTGCCTTTGCTCCTCCAACCTCAGCAATCCTCTCAGCCTGAGGAGTATCCAGCCTTATGTCTTATGCCGCTGTGGGTGTAGATGTGGTCAATCCTGGTTGCATCACAGCCCCTGAACGCATTTTGGCAGAATTTCCCTCCCCCTCGCCGTGCTTCTTTCTTCTGTGTTTTGGAAATGTATTTTTAGAATGGGCTATTTTCAGTGCTGTGTTGATGCCGCTTGACACACACTTGATTCACTTACAGAGAGATATCAATACTTAGGTTTTCAGATGCTTACGAGTCTGATATATTCTTCTGTGATGAATAGGAGCTGTTGAGTCCTGTTCACTGAGCAAGGAGTAGGTGGTGTCTATTATATATTTGCTTTTCCGACCGGTATCTGTGCTCGTTTCCAAGTCGTGTTTTATGCATCACGCCACCTCACCTTTCCGCTTAAGCAGGCCTAAGTGTGTTTTCGAAAAGCGTGAGTCTGTTCTCTTTTGTCATTCGGGTCGTGGGTAGCGATTTGTACATTCCCTCTCTAAGTGATATCCCAAGTTTCTTTTTCTGTGGGACAGATTTCACTTAGCATCATCGTACCTCAATCCACTCATTATGCTGGAAGCAGCCTTATGACATGGATTCCATGGCTGAGGGATATTCCATCGTACCAAGTAGCAGAAATTCTTGGTCCATTTCTCTCTTCCCCGGCAGATGAAGGGTGTCCCGAAGTCGAGGTTGTTGTAAAGAGAGAAGCCCTAAACTTTGGGGTGCCTGCGTCTGGTTGACTTTTAGTTTTCCCAAGATATAGGCCCACGTGTGGAGGTGCCCTATGCTCTGTGGTTCTGTTCTGTACGTGTTTTAGGAACGAGCATACGCTTCTCCAGAGTGGCTGTTGGCATTTTGCGTCCCTCCCGGCAACTGAACAAGGCTCCCTTATCTCCTTGGCCTGTCCTGCCTTTCTGGTTTTTAGACATTTTCCGGATGGCTCTTTTGCCCGGGGGGGGAGTGAGATTTCTTTGTAGTGCCGATTTGCTCTCCCCGGGTGCTTGGTTGGCCAAAAAGGGCGTATGCGTTTTTTCCTGAATATATTCAGGAAAAAACGCATACGCCCTTTTTGGCCAACTGCATCATTGTCCACGTTCTGCCGCTTTTCCTGTGCTGGGAAGGCCATTCCCATCTACCTCCTGAACTCCGTTTCGTGCAATTCTGCCTTGCGTTCAAATCCCCTTCGTGGCCTTACCTCAGTATGTTTTTGGACGAGTGTTATCATTTAGAGCTCGGCAGGTTTGTGAAGTGCAGTGCCCCAGAGCTCCGTTTGGCAGCTCGCTTTGGTGTGAGCTGGCCGCAATAGCGCCAGATTGCTTCAGGCCCTGTTGTGCTTGCGGCGAGGCAGGCCGAGCCTTTGGTGAATTCCTCTTCGTGATGGGAAATTAGAGTGACGTGGGCCTGTCCGAACACCGCCAGCTGGTCTCTCATTGGTTCCCCCTCTTCCAGGTCATCCTTCGGACCACTTGCAGAGACTACGAAAGAGGAGTGTGAAGACGCTGATCCTGCAAGTGGGGGAATTGTTAGTCAAGCGGCTGGAATGGCGGACGCTAGCACCCGGAGGTGAAAAATGAGGTGCGCTTTCGAAAGGTTTCCCGATCACACGGTGTACCATCCCCTGGGATTCCCGTGAGTGGTTTGGCTGTAGGAAAGTTGCCTTGAACCTGGAGAGGTGGGACCCATGGAATGGGCAGCACGCAGTATAACTCTAGAGGCTCTGCCTTTGCTCCTCCAACCTCAGCAATCCTCTCAGCCTGAGGAGTATCCAGCCTTATGTCTTATGCCGCTGTGGGTGTAGATGTGGTCAATCCTGGTTGCATCACAGCCCCTGAACGCATTTTGGCAGAATTTCCCTCCCCCTCGCCGTGCTTCTTTCTTCTGTGTTTTGGAAATGTATTTTTAGAATGGGCTTTAGCTGATTTTCAGTGCTGTGTTGATGCCGCTTGACACACACTTGATTCACTTACAGAGAGATATCAATACTTAGGTTTTCAGATGCTTACGAGTCTGATATATTCTTCTGTGATGAATAGGAGCTGTTGAGTCCTGTTCACTGAGCAAGGAGTAGGTGGTGTCTATTATATATTTGCTTTTCCGACCGGTATCTGTGCTCGTTTCCAAGTCGTGTTTTATGCATCACGCCACCTCACCTTTCCGCTTAAGCAGGCCTAAGTGTGTTTTCGAAAAGCGTGAGTCTGTTCTCTTTTGTCATTCGGGTCGTGGGTAGCGATTTGTACATTCCCTCTCTAAGTGATATCCCAAGTTTCTTTTTCTGTGGGACAGATTTCACTTAGCATCATCGTACCTCAATCCACTCATTATGCTGGAAGCAGCCTTATGACATGGATTCCATGGCTGAGGGATATTCCCTCGTACCAAGTAGCACAAATTCTTGGTCCATTTCTCTCTTCCCCGGCAGATGAAGGGTGTCCCGAAGTCGAGGTTGTTGTAAAGAGAGAAGCCCTAAACTTTGGGGTGCCTGCGTCTGGTTGACTTTTAGTTTTCCCAAGATATAGGCCCACGTGTGGAGGTGCCCTATGCTCTGTGGTTCTGTTCTGTACGTGTTTTAGGAACGAGCATACGCTTCTCCAGAGTGGCTGTTGGCATTTTGCGTCCCTCCCGGCAACTGAACAAGGCTCCCTTATCTCCTTGGCCTGTCCTGCCTTTCTGGTTTTTAGACATTTTCCGGATGGCTCTTTTGCCCGGGGGGGGGGAGTGAGATTTCTTTGTAGTGCCGATTTGCTCTCCCCGGGTGCTTGGTTGGCCAAAAAGGGCGTATGCGTTTTTTCCTGAATATATTCAGGAAAAAACGCATACGCCCTTTTTGGCCAACTGCATCATTGTCCACGTTCTGCCGCTTTTCCTGTGCTGGGAAGGCCATTCCCATCTACCTCCTGAACTCCGTTTCGTGCAATTCTGCCTTGCGTTCAAATCCCCTTCGTGGCCTTACCTCAGTATGTTTTTGGACGAGTGTTATCATTTAGAGCTCGGCAGGTTTGTGAAGTGCAGTGCCCCAGAGCTCCGTTTGGCAGCTCGCTTTGGTGTGAGCTGGCCGCAATAGCGCCAGATTGCTTCAGGCCCTGTTGTGCTTGCGGCGAGGCAGGCCGAGCCTTTGGTGAATTCCTCTTCGTGATGGGAAATTAGAGTGACGTGGGCCTGTCCGAACACCGCCAGCTGGTCTCTCATTGGTTCCCCCTCTTCCAGGTCATCCTTCGGACCACTTGCAGAGACTACGAAAGAGGAGTGTCAAGACGCTGATCCTGCAAGTGGGGGAATTGTTAGTCAAGCGGCTGGAATGGCGGACGCTAGCACCCGGAGGTGAAAAATGAGGTGCGCTTTCGAAAGGTTTCCCGATCACACGGTGTACCATCCCCTGGGATTCCCGTGAGTGGTTTGGCTGTAGGAAAGTTGCCTTGAACCTGGAGAGGTGGGACCCATGGAATGGGCAGCACGCAGTATAACTCTAGAGGCTCTGCCTTTGCTCCTCCAACCTCAGCAATCCTCTCAGCCTGAGGAGTATCCAGCCTTATGTCTTATGCCGCTGCGGGTGTAGATGTGGTCAATCCTGGTTGCATCACAGCCCCTGAACGCATTTTGGCAGAATTTCCCTCCCTCTCGCCGTGCTTCTTTCTTCTGTGTTTTGGAAATGTATTTTTAGAATGGGCTTTAGCTGATTTTCAGTGCTGTGTTGATGCCGCTTGACACACACTTGATTCACTTACAGAGAGATATCAATACTTAGGTTTTCAGATGCTGACGAGTCTGATATATTCTTCTGTGATGAATAGGAGCTGTTGAGTCCTGTTCACTGAGCAAGGAGTAGGTGGTGACTATTATATATTTGCTTTTCGGACCGGTATCTGTGCTCGTTTCCAAGTCGTGTTTTATGCATCACGCCACCTCACCTTTCCGCTTAAGCAGGCCTAAGTGTGTTTTCGAAAAGCGTGAGTCTGTTCTCTTTTGTCATTCGGGTCGTGGGTAGCGATTTGTACATTCCCTCTCTAAGTGATATCCCAAGTTTCTTTTTCTGTGGGACAGATTTCACTTAGCATCATCGTACCTCAATCCACTCATTATGCTGGAAGCAGCCTTATGACATGGATTCCATGGCTGAGGGATATTCCATCGTACCTAAGTAGCACAAATTCTTGGTCCATTTCTCTCTTCCCCGGCAGATGAAGGGTGTCCCGAAGTCGAGGTTGTTGTAAAGAGAGAAGCCCTAAACTTTGGGGTGCCTGCGTCTGGTTGATTTTTAGTTTTCCCAAGATATAGGCCCACGTTTGGAGGTGCCCTACGCTCTGTGGTTCTGTTCTGTACGTGTTTTAGGAACGAGCATACGCTTCTCCAGGGTGGCTGTTGGCATTTTGCGTCCCTCCCGGCAACTGAACAAGGCTCCCTTATCTCCTTGGCTTGTCCTGCCTTTCTGGTTTTTAGACATTTTCCGGATGGCTCTTTTGCCCGGGGGTGGGGGAGTGAGATTTCTTTGTAGTGCCGATTTGCTCTCCCCGGGTGCTTGGTTGGCCAAAAAGGGCGTATGCGTTTTTTCCTGAATATATTCAGGAAAAAACGCATACGCCCTTTTTGGCCAACTGCATCATTGTCCACGTTCTGCCGCTTTTCCTGTGCTGGGAAGGCCATTCCCATCTACCTCCTGAACTCCGTTTCGTGCAATTCTGCCTTGCGTTCAAATCCCCTTCGTGGCCTTACCTCAGTATGTGTTTGGACGAGTGTTATCATTTAGAGCTCGGCAGGTTTGTGAAGTGCAGTGCCCCAGAGCTCCGTTTGGCAGCTCGCTTTGGTGTGAGCTGGCCGCAATAGCGCCAGATTGCTTCAGGCCCTGTTGTGCTTGCGGCGAGGCAGGCCGAGCCTTTGGTGAATTCCTCTTCGTGATGGGAAATTAGAGTGACGTGGGCCTGTCCGAACACCGCCAGCTGGTCTCTCATTGGTTCCCCCTCTTCCAGGTCATCCTTCGGACCACTTGCAGAGACTACGAAAGAGGAGTGTGAAGACGCTGATCCTGCAAGTGGGGGAATTGTTAGTCAAGCGGCTGGAATGGCGGACGCTAGCACCCGGAGGTGAAAAATGAGGTGCGCTTTCGAAAGGTTTCCCGATCACACGGTGTACCATCCCCTGGGATTCCCGTGAGTGGTTTGGCTGTAGGAAAGTTGCCTTGAACCTGGAGAGGTGGGACCCATGGAATGGGAAGCACGCAGTATAACTCTAGAGGCTCTGCCTTTGCTCCTCCAACCTCAGCAATCGTCTCAGCCTGAGGAGTATCCAGCCTTATGTCTTATGCCGCTGTGGGTGTAGATGTGGTCAATCCTGGTTGCATCACAGCCCCTGAACGCATTTTGGCAGAATTTCCCTCCCCCTCGCCGTGCTTCTTTCTTCTGTGTTTTGGAAATGTATTTTTAGAATGGGCTTTAGATGATTTTCAGTGCTGTGTTGATGCCGCTTGACACACACTTGATTCACTTACAGAGAGATATCAGTACTTAGGTGTTCAGATGCTGACGAGTCTGATATATTCTTCTGTGATGAATAGGAGCTGTTGAGTCCTGTTCACTGAGCAAGGAGTAGGTGGTGTCTATTATATATTTGCTTTTCCGACCGGTATCTGTGCTCGTTTCCAAGTCGTGTTTTATGCATCACGCCACCTCACCTTTCCGCTTAAGCAGGCCTAAGTGTGTTTTCGAAAAGCGTGTGTCTGTTCTCTTTTGTCATTCGGGTCGTGGGTAGCGATTTGTACATTCCCTCTCTAAGTGATATCCCAAGTTTCTTTTTCTGTGGGACAGATTTCACTTAGCATCATCGTACCTCAATCCACTCATTATGCTGGAAGCAGCCTTATGACATGGATTCCATGGCTGAGGGATATTCCATCGTACCAAGTAGCACAAATTCTTGGTCCATTTCTCTCTTCCCCGGCAGATGAAGGGTGTCCCGAAGTCGAGGTTGTTGTAAAGAGAGAAGCCCTAAACTTTGGGGTGCCTGCGTCTGGTTGACTTTTAGTTTTCCCAAGATATAGGCCCACGTGTGGAGGTGCCCTATGCTCTGTGGTTCTGTTCTGTACGTGTTTTAGGAACGAGCATACGCTTCTCCAGAGTGGCTGTTGGCATTTTGCGTCCCTCCCGGCAACTGAACTAGGCTCCCTTATCTCCTTGGCCTGTCCTGCCTTTCTGGTTTTTAGACATTTTCCGGATGGCTCTTTTGCCCGGGGGGGGGAGTGAGATTTCTTTGTAGTGCCGATTTGCTCTCCCCGGGTGCTTGGTTGGCCAAAAAGGGCGTATGCGTTTTTTCCTCAATATATTCAGGAAAAAACGCATACGCCCTTTTTGGCCAACTGCATCATTGTCCACGTTCTGCCGCTTTTCCTGTGCTGGGAAGGCCATTCCCATCTACCTCCTGAACTCCGTTTCGTGCAATTCTGCCTTGCGTTCAAATCCCCTTCGTGGCCTTACCTCAGTATGTTTTTGGACGAGTGTTATCATTTACAGCTCGGCAGGTTTGTGAAGTGCAGTGCCCCAGAGCTCCGTTTGGCAGCTCGCTTTGGTGTGAGCTGGCCGCAATAGCGCCAGATTGCTTCAGGCCCTGTTGTGCTTGCGGCGAGGCAGGCCGAGCCTTTGGTGAATTCCTCTTCGTGATGGGAAATTAGAGTGACGTGGGCCTGTCCGAACACCACCAGCTGGTCTCTCATTGGTTGCCCCTCTTCCAGGTCATCCTTCGGACCACTTGCAGAGACTACGAAAGAGGAGTGTCAAGACGCTGATCCTGCAAGTGGGCGAATTGTTACTCAAGCGGCTGGAATGGCGGACGCTAGCACCCGGAGGTGAAAAATGAGGTGCGCTTTCGAAAGCATTCCCGATCAAACGGTGTACCATCCCCTGGGATTCCCGTGAGTGGTTTGGCTGTAGGAAAGTTGCCTTGAACCTGGAGAGGTGGGACCCATGGAATGGGTAGCACGCAGTATAACTCTAGAGGCTCTGCCTTTGCTCCTCCAACCTCAGCAATCCTCTCAGCCTGAGGAGTATCCAGCCTTATGTCTTATGCCGCTGTGGGTGTAGATGTGGTCAATCCTGGTTGCATCACAGCCCCTGAACGCATTTTGGCAGAATTTCCCTCCCTCTCGCCGTGCTTCTTTCTTCTGTGTTTTGGAAATGTATTTTTAGAATGGGCTTTAGCTGATTTTCAGTGCTGTGTTGATGCCGCTTGACACACACTTGATTCACTTACAGAGAGATATCAATACTTAGGTTTTCAGATGCTGACGAGTCTGATATATTCTTCTGTGATGAATAGGAGCTGTTGAGTCCTGTTCACTGAGCAAGGAGTAGGTGGTGACTATTATATATTTGCTTTTCCGACCGGTATCTGTGCTCGTTTCCAAGTCGTGTTTTATGCATCACGCCACCTCACCTTTCCGCTTAAGCAGGCCTAAGTGTGTTTTCGAAAAGCGTGAGTCTGTTCTCTTTTGTCATTCGGGTCGTGGGTAGCGATTTGTACATTCCCTCTCTAAGTGATATCCCAAGTTTCTTTTTCTGTGGGACAGATTTCACTTAGCATCATCGTACCTCAATCCACTCATTATGCTGGAAGCAGCCTTATGACATGGATTCCATGGCTGAGGGATATTCCATCGTACCTAAGTAGCACAAATTCTTGGTCCATTTCTCTCTTCCGCGGCATATGAAGGGTGTCCCGAAGTCGAGGTTGTTGTAAAGAGAGAAGCCCTAAACTTTGGGGTGCCTGCGTCTGGTTGATTTTTAGTTTTCCCAAGATATAGGCCCACGTGTGGAGGTGCCCTACGCTCTGTGGTTCTGTTCTGTACGTGTTTTAGGAACGAGCATACGCTTCTCCAGAGTGGCTGTTGGCATTTTGCGTCCCTCCCGGCAACTGAACATGGCTCCCTTATCTCCTTGGCCTGTCCTGCCTTTCTGGTTTTTAGACATTTTCCGGATGGCTCTTTTGCCCGGGGGGGGGGGGAGTGAGATTTCTTTGTAGTGCCGATTTGCTCTCCCCGGGTCCTTGGTTGGGCAAAAAGGGCGTATGCGTTTTTTCCTGAATATATTTAGGAAAAAACGCATACGCCCTTTTTTGCCAACTGCATCATTGTCCACGTTCTGCCGCTTTTCCTGTGCTGGGAAGGCCATTCCCATCTACCTCCTGAACTCCGTTTCGTGCAATTCTGCCTTGCGTTCAAATCCCCTTCGTGGCCTTACCTCAGTATGTTTTTGGACGAGTGTTATCATTTACAGCTCGGCAGGTTTGTGAAGTGCAGTGCCCCAGAGCTCCGTTTGGCAGCTCGCTTTGGTGTGAGCTGGCCGCAATAGCGCCAGATTGCTTCAGGCCCTGTTGTGCTTGCGGCGAGGCAGGCCGAGCCTTTGGTGAATTCCTCTTCGTGATGGGAAATTAGAGTGACGTGGGCCTGTCCGAACACCGCCAGCTGGTCTCTCATTGGTTCCCCCTCTTCCAGGTCATCCTTCGGACCACTTGCAGAGACTACGAAAGAGGAGTGTCAAGACGCTGATCCTGCAAGTGGGGGAATTGTTAGTCAAGCGGCTGGAATGGCGGACGCTAGCACCCGGAGGTGAAAAATGAGGTGCGCTTTCGAAAGCTTTCCCGATCACACGGTGTACCATCCCCTGGGATTCCCATGAGTGGTTTGGCTGTAGGAAAGTTGCCTTGAACCTGGAGAGGTGGGACCCATGGAATGGGAAGCACGCAGTATAACTCTAGAGGCTCTGCCTTTGCTCCTCCAACCTCAGCAATCGTCTCAGCCTGAGGAGTATCCAGCCTTATGTCTTATGCCGCTGTGGGTGTAGATGTGGTCAATCCTGGTTGCATCACAGCCCCTGAACGCATTTTGGCAGAATTTCCCTCCCCCTCGCCGTGCTTCTTTCTTCTGTGTTTTGGAAATGTATTTTTAGAATGGGCTTTAGCTGATTTTCAGTGCTGTGTTGATGCCGCTTGACACACACTTGATTCACTTACAGAGAGATATCAATACTTAGGTGTTCAGATGCTGACGAGTCTGATATATTCTTCTGTGATGAATAGGAGCTGTTGAGTCCTGTTCACTGAGCAAGGAGTAGGTGGTGTCTATTATATATTTGCTTTTCCGACCGGTATCTGTGCTCATTTCCAAGTCGTGTTTTATGCATCACGCCACCTCACCTTTCCGCTTACGGAGGGCTAAGTGTGTTTTCGAAAAGCGTGAGTCTGTTCTCTTTTGTCATTCGGGTCGTGGGTAGAGATTTGTACATTCCCTCTCTAAGTGATATCCCAAGTTTCTTTTTCTGTGGGACAGATTTCACTTAGCATCATCGTACCTCAATCCACTCATTATGCTGGAACCAGCCTTATGACATGGATTCCATGGCTGAGGGATATTCCCTCGTACCTAAGTAGCACAAATTCTTGGTCCATTTCTCTCTTCCCCGGCAGATGAAGGGTGTCCCGAAGTCGAGGTTGTTGTAAAGAGAGAAGCCCTAAACTTTGGGGTGCCTGCGTCTGGTTGACTTTTAGTTTTCCCAAGATATAGGCCCACGTGTGGAGTTGCCCTATGCTCTGTGGTTCTGTTCTGTACGTGTTTTAGGAACGAGCATACGCTTCTCCAGAGTGGCTGTTGGCATTTTGCGTCCCTCCCGGCAACTGAACAAGGCTCCCTTATCTCCTTGGCCTGTCCTGCCTTTCTGGTTTTTAGACATTTTCCGGATTGCTCTTTTGCCCGGGGGGGGAGTGAGATTTCTTTGTAGTGCCGATTTGCTCTCCCCGGGTGCTTGGTTGGCCAAAAAGGGCGTATGCGTTTTTTCCTGAATATATTCAGGAAAAAACGCATACGCCCTTTCTGGCCAACTGCATCATTGTCCACGTTCTGCCGCTTTTCCTGTGCTGGGAAGGCCATTCCCATCTACCTCCTGAACTCCGTTTCGTGCAATTCTGCCTTGCGTTCAAATCCCCTTCGTGGCCTTACCTCAGTATGTGTTTGGACGAGTGTTATCATTTAGAGCTCGGCAGGTTTGTGAAGTGCAGTGCCCCAGAGCTCCGTTTGGCAGCTCGCTTTGGTGTGAGCTGGCCGCAATAGCGCCAGATTGCTTCAGGCCCTGTTGTGCTTGCGGCGAGCCAGGCCGAGCCTTTGGTGAATTCCTCTTCGTGATGGGAAATTAGAGTGACGTGGGCCTGTCCGAACACCGCCAGCTGGTCTCTCATTGGTTCCCCCTCTTCCAGGTCATCCTTCGGACCACTTGCAGAGACTACGAAAGAGGAGTGTGAAGACGCTGATCCTGCAAGTGGGGGAATTGTTAGTCAAGCGGCTGGAATGGCGGACGCTAGCACCCGTAGGTGAAAAATGAGGTGCGCTTTCGAAAGCTTTCCCGATCACACGGTGTACCATCCCCTGGGATACCCATGAGTGGTTTGGCTGTAGGAAAGTTGCCTTGAACCTGGAGAGGTGGGACCCATGGAATGGGCAGCACGCAGTATAACTCTAGAGGCTCTGCGTTTGCTCCTCCAACCTCAGCAATCCTCTCAGCCTGAGGAGTATCCAGCCTTATGTCTTATGCCGCTGTGGGTGTAGATGTGGTCAATCCTGGTTGCATCACAGCCCCTGAACGCATTTTGGCAGAATTTCCCTCCCCCTCGCCGTGCTTCTTTCTTCTGTGTTTTGGAAATGTATTTTTAGAATGGGCTTTAGCTGATTTTCAGTGCTGTGTTGATGCCGCTTGACACACACTTGATTCACTTACAGAGAGATATCAATACTTAGGTTTTCAGATGCTTACGAGTCTGATATATTCTTCTGTGATGAATAGGAGCTGTTGAGTCCTGTTCACTGAGCAAGGAGTAGGTGGTGTCTATTATATATTTGCTTTTCCGACCGGTATCTGTGCTCGTTTCCAAGTCGTGTTTTATGCATCACGCCACCTCACCTTTCCGCTTAAGCAGGCCTAAGTGTGTTTTCGAAAAGCGTGAGTCTGTTCTCTTTTGTCATTCGGGTCGTGGGTAGCGATTTGTACATTCCCTCTCTAAGTGATATCCCAAGTTTCTTTTTCTGTGGGACAGATTTCACTTAGCATCATCGTACCTCAATCCACTCATTATGCTGGAACCAGCCTTATGACATGGATTCCATGGCTGAGGGATATTCCATCGTACCTAAGTAGCACAAATTCTTGGTCCATTTCTCTCTTCCACGGCATATGAAGGGTGTCCAGAAGTCGAGGTTGTTGTAAAGAGAGAAGCCCTAAACTTTGGGGTGCCTGCGTCTGGTTGATTTTTAGTTTTCCCAAGATATAGGCCCACGTGTGGAGGTGCCCTATGCTCTGTGGTTCTGTTCTGTACGTGTTTTTGGAACGAGCATACGCTTCTCCAGAGTGGCTGTTGGCATTTTGCGTCCCTCCCGGCAACTGAACTAGGCTCCCTTATCTCCTTGGCCTGTCCTGCCTTTCTGGTTTTTAGACATTTTCCGGATGGCTCTTTTGCCCGGGGGGGGGAGTGAGATTTCTTTGTAGTGCCGATTTGCTCTCCCCGGGTCCTTGGTTGGCCAAAAAGGGCGTATGCGTTTTTTCCTGAATATATTCAGGAAAAAACGCATACGCCCTTTTTGGCCAACTGCATCATTGTCCACGTTCTGCCGCTTTTCCTGTGCTGGGAAGGCCATTCCCATCTACCTCCTGAACTCCGTTTCGTGCAATTCTGCCTTGCGTTCAAATCCCCTTCGTGGCCTTACCTCAGTATGTTTTTGGACGAGTGTTATCATTTAGAGCTCGGCAGGTTTGTGAAGTGCAGTGCCCCAGAGCTCCGTTTGGCAGCTCGCTTTGGTGTGAGCTGGCCGCAATAGCGCAAGATTGCTTCAGGCCCCGTTGTGCTTGCGGCGAGGCAGGCCGAGCCTTTGGTGAATTCCTCTTCGTGATGGGAAATTAGAGTGACGTGGGCCTGTCCAAACACCGCCAGCTGGTCTCTCATTGGTTCCCCGTCTTCCAGGTCATCCTTCGGACCACTTGCAGAGACTACGAAAGAGGAGTGTCAAGACGCTGATCCTGCAAGTGGGGGAATTGTTAGTCAAGCGGCTGGAATGGCGGACGCTAGCACCCGGAGGTGAAAAATGAGGTGCGCTTTCGAAAGCTTTCCCGATCACACGGTGTACCATCCCCTGGGATTCCCATGAGTGGTTTGGCTGTAGGAAAGTTGCCTTGAACCTGGAGAGGTGGGACCCATGGAATGGGTAGCACGCAGTATAACTCTAGAGGCTCTGCCTTTGCTCCTCCAACCTCAGCAATCCTCTCAGCCTGAGGAGTATCCAGCCTTATGTCTTCTGCCGCTGTGGGTGTAGATGTGGTCAATCCTGGTTGCATCACAGCCCCTGCACGCTTTTTGGCAGAATTTCCCTCCCTCTCGCCGTGCTTCTTTCTTCTGTGTTTTGGAAATGTATTTTTAGAATGGGCTTTAGCTGATTTTCAGTGCTGTGTTGATGCCGCTTGACACACACTTGATTCACTTACAGAGAGATATCAATACTTAGGTTTTCAGATGCTTACGAGTCTGATATATTCTTCTGTGATGAATAGGAGCTGTTGAGTCCTGTTCACTGAGCAAGGAGTAGGTGGTGTCTATTATATATTTGCTTTTCCGACCGGTATCTGTGCTCATTTCCAAGTCGTGTTTTATGCATCACGCCACCTCACATTTCCTCTTAAGCAGGCCTAAGTGTGTTTTCGAAAAGCGTGAGTCTGTTCTCTTTTGTCATTCGGGTCGTGGGTAGCGATTTGTACATTCCCTCTCTAAGTGATATCCCAAGTTTCTTTTTCTGTGGGACAGATTTCACTTAGCATCATCGTACCTCAATCCACTCATTATGCTGGAACCAGCCTTATGACATGGATTCCATGGCTGAGGGATATTCCCTCGTACATAAGTAGCACAAATTCTTGGTCCATTTCTCTCTTCTCCGGCAGATGAAGGGTGTCCAGAAGTCGAGGTTGTTGTAAAGAGAGAAGCCCTAAACTTTGGGGTGCCTGCGTCTGGTTGATTTTTAGTTTTCCCAAGATATAGGCCCACGTGTGGAGGTGCCCTATGCTCTGTGGTTCTGTTCTGTACGTGTTTTAGGAACGAGCATACGCTTCTCCAGAGTGGCTGTTGGCATTTTGCATCCCTCCCGGCAACTGAACAAGGCTCCCTTATCTCCTTGGCCTGTCCTGCCTTTCTGGTTTTTAGACATTTTCCGGATGGCTCTTTTGCCCGGGGGGGGAGTGAGATTTCTTTGTAGTGCCGATTTGCTCTCCCCGGGTGCTTGGTTGGCCAAAAAGGGCGTATGCGTTCTTTCCTGAATATATTCAGGAAAAAACGCATACGCCCTTTTTGGCCAACTGCATCATTGTCCACGTTCTGCCGCTTTTCCTGTGCTGGGAAGGCCATTCCCATCTACCTCCTGAACTCCGTTTCGTGCAATTCTGCCTTGCGTTCAAATCCCCTTCGTGGCCTTACCTCAGTATGTTTTTGGACGAGTGTTATCATTTAGAGCTCGGCAGGTTTGTGAAGTGCAGTGCCCCAGAGCTCTGTTTGGCAGCTCGCTTTGGTGTGAGCTGGCCGCAATAGCGCCAGATTGCTTCAGGCCCCGTTGTGCTTGCGGCGAGGCAGGCCGAGCCTTTGGTGAATTCCTCTTCGTGATGAGAAATTAGAGTGACGTGGGCCTGTCCGAACACCGCCAGCTGGTCTCTCATTGGTTCCCCGTCTTCCAGGTCATCCTTCGGACCACTTGCAGAGACTACGAAAGAGGAGTGTGAAGACGCTGATCCTGCAAGTGGGGGAATTGTTAGTCAAGCGGCTGGAATGGCGGACGCTAGCACCCGGAGGTGAAAAATGAGGTGCGCTTTCGAAAGCTTTCCCGATCACACGGTGTACCATCCCCTGGGATTCCCATGAGTGGTTTGGCTGTAGGAAAGTTGCCTTGAACCTGGAGAGGTGGGACCCATGGAATGGGTAGCACGCAGGATAACTCTAGAGGCTCTGCCTTTGCTCCTCCAACCTCAGCAATCCTCTCAGCCTGAGGAGTATCCAGCCTTATGTCTTCTGCCGCTGTGGGTGTCGATGTGGTCAATCCTGGTTGCATCACAGCCCCTGAACGCTTTTTGGCAGAATTTCCCTCCCTCTCGCCGTGCTTCTTTCTTCTGTGTTTTGGAAATGTATTTTTAGAATGGGCTTTAGCCAGTTTTCAGTGCTGTGTTGATGCCGCTTGACACACACTTGATTCACTTACAGAGAGATATCAATACTTAGGTTTTCAGATGCTTACGAGTCTGATATATTCTTCTGTGATGAATAGGAGCTGTTGAGTCCTGTTCACTGAGCAAGGAGTAGGTGGTGTCTATTATATATTTGCTTTTCCGACCGGTATCTGTGCTCATTTCCAAGTCGTGTTTTATGCATCACGCCACCTCACCTTTCCGCTTAAGCAGGCCTACGTGTGTTTTCGAAAAGCGTGAGTCTGTTCTCTTTTGTCATTCGGGTCGTGGGTAGCGATTTGTACATTCCCTCTCTAAGTGATATCCCAAGTTTCTTTGTCTGTGGGACAGATTTCACTTAGCATCATCGTACCTCACTCCAGTCATTATGCTGGAACCAGCCTTATGACATGGATTCCATGGCTGAGGGATATTCCCTCGTACCTAAGTAGCACAAATTCTTGGTCCATTTCTCTCTTCCCCGGCAGATGAAGGGTGTCCCGAAGTCGAGGTTGTTGTAAAGAGAGAAGCCCTAAACTTTGGGGTGCCTGCGTCTGGTTGATTTTTAGTTTTCCCAAGATATAGGCCCACGTGTGGAGGTGCCCTATGCTCTGTGGTTCTGTTCTGTACGTGTTTTAGGAACGAGCATACACTTCTCCAGAGTGGCTGTTGGCATTTTGCGTCCCTCCCGGCAACTGAACAAGGCTCCCTTATCTCCTTGGCCTATCCTGCCTTTCTGGTTTTTAGACATTTTCCGGATGGCTCTTTTGCCCGGGGGGGGAGTGAGATTTCTTTGTAGTGCCGATTTGCTCTCCCCGGGTGCTTGGTTGGCCAAAAAGGGCGTATGCGTTTTTTCCTGAATATATTCAGGAAAAAACGCATACGCCCTTTTTGGCCAACTGCATCATTGTCCACGTTCTGCCGCTTTTCCTGTGCTGGGAAGGCCATTCCCATCTACCTCCTGAACTCCGTTTCGTGCAATTCTGCCTTGCGTTCAAATCCCCTTCGTGGCCTTACCTCAGTATGTTTTTGGACGAGTGTTATCATTTAGAGCTCGGCAGGTTTGTGAAGTGCAGTGCCCCAGAGCTCCGTTTGGCAGCTCGCTTTGGTGTGAGCTGGCCGCAATAGCGCCAGATTGCTTCAGGCCCTGTTGTGCTTGCGGCGAGGCAGGCCGAGCCTTTGGTGAATTCCTCTTCGTGATGGGAAATTAGAGTGACGTGGGCCTGTCCGAACACCGCCAGCTGGTCTCTCATTGGTTCCCCGTCTTCCAGGTCATCCTTCGGACCACTTGCAGAGACTACGAAGGAGGAGTGTCAAGACGCTGATCCTGCAAGTGGGGGAATTGTTAGTCAAGCGGCTGGAATGGCGGACGCTAGCACCCGGAGGTGAAAAATGAGGTGCGCTTTCGAAAGCTTTCCCGATCACACGGTGTACCATCCCCTGGGATTCCCATAAGTGGTTTGGCTGTAGGAAAGTTGCCTTGAACCTGGAGAGGTGGGACCCATGGAATGGGTAGCACGCAGGATAACTCTAGAGGCTCTGCCTTTGCTCCTCCAACCTCAGCAATCCTCTCAGCCTGAGGAGTATCCAGCCTTATGTCTTCTGCCGCTGTGGGTGTAGATGTGGTCAATCCTGGTTGCATCACAGCCCCTGCACGCTTTTTGGCAGAATTTCCCTCCCTCTCGCCGTGCTTCTTTCTTCTGTGTTTTGGAAATGTATTTTTAGAATGGGCTTTAGCTGATTTTCAGTGCTGTGTTGATGCCGCTTGACACACACTTGATTCACTTACAGAGAGATATCAATACTTAGGTTTTCAGATGCTTACGAGTCTGATATATTCTTCTGTGATGAATAGGAGCTGTTGAGTCCTGTTCACTGAGCAAGGAGTAGGTGGTGTCTATTATATATTTGCTTTTCCGACCGGTATCTGTGCTCATTTCCAAGTCGTGTTGTATGCATCACGCCACCTCACCTTTCCGCTTAAGCAGGCCTAAGTGTGTTTTCGAAAAGCGTGAGTCTGTTCTCTTTTGTCATTCGGGTCGTGGGTAGCGATTTGTACATTCCCTCTCTAAGTGATATCCCAAGTTTCTTTTTCTGTGGGACAGATTTCACTTAGCATCATCGTACCTCAATCAACTCATTATGCTGGAACCAGCCTTATGACATGGATTCCATGGCTGAGGGATATTCCCTCGTACCTAAGTAGCACAAATTCTTGGTCCATTTCTCTCTTCCCCGGCAGATGAAGGGTGTCCCGAAGTCGAGGTTGTTGTAAAGAGAGAAGCCCTAAACTTTGGGGTGCCTGCGTCTGGTTGATTTTTAGTTTTCCCAAGATATAGGCCAACGTGTGGAGGTGCCCTATGCTCTCTGTTTCTCTTCTGTACGTGTTTTAGGAACGAGCATACGCTTCTCCAGAGTGGCTGTTGGCATTTTGCGTCCCTCCCAGCAACTGAACAAGGCTCCCTTATCTCCTTGGGCTGTCCTGCCTTTCTGGTTTTTAGACATTTTCCGGATGGCTCTTTTGCCCGTGGGGGGAGTGAGATTTCTTTGTAGTGCCGATTTGCTCTCCCCGGGTGCTTGGTTGGCCAAAAAGGGCGTATGCGTTTTTTCCTGAATATATTCAGGAAAAAACGCATACGCCCTTTTTGGCCAACTGCATCATTGTCCACGTTCTGCCGCTTTTCCTGTGCTGGGAAGGCCATTCCCATCTACCTCCTGAACTCCGTTTCGTGCAATTCTGCCTTGCGTTCAAATCCCCTTCGTGGCCTTACCTCAGTATGTTTTTGGACGAGTGTTATCATTTAGAGCTCGGCAGGTTTGTGAAGTGCAGTGCCCCAGAGCTCCGTTTGGCAGCTCGCTTTGGTGTGAGCTGGCCGCAATAGCGCCAGATTGCTTCAGGCCCCGTTGTGCTTGCGGCGAGGCAGGCCGAGCCTTTGGTGAATTCCTCTTCGTGATGGGAAATTAGAGTGACGTGGGCCTGTCCGAACACCGCCAGCTGGTCTCTCATTGGTTCCCCGTCTTCCAGGTCATCCTTCGGACCACTTGCAGAGACTACGAAAGAGGAGTGTCAAGACGCTGATCCTGCAAGTGGGGGAATTGTTAGTCAAGCGGCTGGAATGGCGGACGCTAGCACCCGGAGGTGAAAAATGAGGTGCGCTTTCGAAAGCTTTCCCGATCACACGGTGTACCATCCCCTGGGATTCCCATGAGTGGTTTGGCTGTAGGAAAGTTGCCTTGAACCTGGAGAGGTGGGACCCATGGAATGGGTAGCACGCAGGATAACTCTAGAGGCTCTGCCTTTGCTCCTCCAACCTCAGCAATCCTCTCAGCCTGAGGAGTATCCAGCCTTATGTCTTCTGCCGCTGTGGGTGTAGATGTGGTCAATCCTGGTTGCATCACAGCCCCTGAACGCATTTTGGCAGAATTTCCCTCCCTCTCGCCGTGCTTCTTTCTTCTGTGTTTTGGAAATGTATTTTTAGAATGGGCTTTAGCTGATTTTCAGTGCTGTGTTGATGCCGCTTGACACACACTTGATTCACTTACAGAGAGATATCAATACTTAGGTTTTCAGATGCTTACGAGTCTGATATATTCTTCTGTGATGAATAGGAGCTGTTGAGTCCTGTTCACTGAGCAAGGATTAGGTGGTGTCTATTATATATTTGCTTTTCCGACCGGTATCTGTGCTCATTTCCAAGTCGTGTTTTATGCATCACGCCACCTCACATTTCCTCTTAAGCAGGCCTAAGTGTGTTTTCGAAAAGCGTGAGTCTGTTCTCTTTTGTCATTCGGGTCGTGGGTAGCGATTTGTACATTCCCTCTCTAAGTGATATCCCAAGTTTCTTTTTCTGTGGGACAGATTTCACTTAGCATCATCGTACCTCACTCCAGTCATTATGCTGGAACCAGCCTTATGACATGGATTCCATGGCTGAGGGATATTCCCTCGTACCTAAGTAGCACAAATTCTTGGTCCATTTCTCTCTTCCCCGGCAGATGAAGGGTGTCCCGAAGTCGAGGTTGTTGTAAAGAGAGAAGCCCTAAACTTTGGGGTGCCTGCGTCTGGTTGATTTTTAGTTTTCCCAAGATATAGGCCCACGTGTGGAGGTGCCCTATGCTCTGTGGTTCTGTTCTGTACGTGTTTTAGGAACGAGCATACGCTTCTCCAGAGTGGCTGTTGGCATTTTGCGTCCCTCCCGGCAACTGAACAAGGCTCCCTTATCTCCTTGGCCTGTCCTGCCTTTCTGGTTTTTAGACATTTTCCGGATGGCTCTTTTGCCCGGGGGGGGAGTGAGATTTCTTTGTAGTGCCGATTTGCTCTCCCCGGGTGCTTGGTTGGCCAAAAAGGGCGTATGCGTTTTTTCCTGAATATATTCAGGAAAAAACGCATACGCCCTTTTTGGCCAACTGCATCATTATCCACGTTCTGCCGCTTTTCCTGTGCTGGGAAGGCCATTCCCATCTACCTCCTGAACTCCGTTTCGTGCAATTCTGCCTTGCGTTCAAATCCCCTTCGTGGCCTTACCTCAGTATGTTTTTGGACGAGTGTTATCATTTAGAGCTCGGCAGGTTTGTGAAGTGCAGTGCCCCAGAGCTCCGTTTGGCAGCTCGCTTTGGTGTGAGCTGGCCGCAATAGCGCCAGATTGCTTCAGGCCCTGTTGTGCTTGCGGCGAGGCAGGCCGAGCCTTTGGTGAATTCCTCTTCGTGATGGGAAATTAGAGTGACGTGGGCCTGTCCGAACACCGCCAGCTGGTCTCTGATTGGTTCCCCCTCTGCCAGGTCATCCTTCGGACCACTTGCAGAGACTACGAAAGAGGAGTGTCAAGACGCTGATCCTGCAAGTGGGCGAATTGTTAGTCAAGCGGCTGGAATGGCGGACGCTAGCACCCGGAGGTGAAAAATGAGGTGCGCTTTCGAAAGCTTTCCCGATCACACGGTGTACCATCCCCTGGGATTCCCATGAGTGGTTTGGCTGTAGGAAAGTTGCCTTGAACCTGGAGAGGTGGGACCCATGGAATGGGTAGCACGCAGGATAACTCTAGAGGCTCTGCCTTTGCTCCTCCAACCTCAGCAATCCTCTCAGCCTGAGGAGTATCCAGCCTTATGTCTTCTGCCGCTGTGGGTGTAGATGTGGTCAATCCTGGTTGCATCACAGCCCCTGAACGCATTTTGGCAGAATTTCCCTCCCTCTCGCCGTGCTTCTTTCTTCTGTGTTTTGGAAATGTATTTTTAGAATGGGCTTTAGCTGATTTTCAGTGCTGTGTTGATGCCGCTTGACACACACTTGATTCACTTACAGAGAGATATCAATACTTAGGTTTTCAGATGCTTACGAGTCTGATATATTCTTCTGTGATGAATAGGAGCTGTTGAGTCCTGTTCACTGAGCAAGGAGTAGGTGGTGTCTATTATATATTTGCTTTTCCGACCGGTATCTGTGCTCATTTCCAAGTCGTGTTGTATGCATCACGCCACCTCACCTTTCCGCTTAAGCAGGCCTAAGTGTGTTTTCGAAAAGCGTGAGTCTGTTCTCTTTTGTCATTCGGGTCGTGGGTAGCGATTTGTACATTCCCTCTCTAAGTGATATCCCAAGTTTCTTTTTCTGTGGGACAGATTTCACTTAGCATCATCGTACCTCACTCCAGTCATTATGCTGGAACCAGCCTTATGACATGGATTCCATGGCTGAGGGATATTCCCTCGTACCTAAGTAGCACAAATTCTTGGTCCATTTCTCTCTTCCCCGGCAGATGAAGGGTGTCCCGAAGTCGAGGTTGTTGTAAAGAGAGAAGCCCTAAACTTTGGGGTGCCTGCGTCTGGTTGATTTTTAGTTTTCCCAAGATATAGGCCCACGTGTGGAGGTGCCCTATGCTCTGTGGTTCTGTTCTGTACGTGTTTTAGGAACGAGCATACACTTCTCCAGAGTGGCTGTTGGCATTTTGCGTCCCTCCCGGCAACTGAACAAGGCTCCCTTATCTCCTTGGCCTATCCTGCCTTTCTGGTTTTTAGACATTTTCCGGATGGCTCTTTTGCCCGGGGGGGGAGTGAGATTTCTTTGTAGTGCCGATTTGCTCTCCCCGGGTGCTTGGTTGGCCAAAAAGGGCGTATGCGTTTTTTCCTGAATATATTCAGGAAAAAACGCATACGCCCTTTTTGGCCAACTGCATCATTGTCCACGTTCTGCCGCTTTTCCTGTGCTGGGAAGGCCATTCCCATCTACCTCCTGAACTCCGTTTCGTGCAATTCTGCCTTGCGTTCAAATCCCCTTCGTGGCCTTACCTCAGTATGTTTTTGGACGAGTGTTATCATTTAGAGCTCGGCAGGTTTGTGAAGTGCAGTGCCCCAGAGCTCCGTTTGGCAGCTCGCTTTGGTGTGAGCTGGCCGCAATAGCGCCAGATTGCTTCAGGCCCTGTTGTGCTTGCGGCGAGGCAGGCCGAGCCTTTGGTGAATTCCTCTTCGTGATGGGAAATTAGAGTGACGTGGGCCTGTCCGAACACCGCCAGCTGGTCTCTCATTGGTTCCCCGTCTTCCAGGTCATCCTTCGGACCACTTGCAGAGACTACGAAGGAGGAGTGTCAAGACGCTGATCCTGCAAGTGGGGGAATTGTTAGTCAAGCGGCTGGAATGGCGGACGCTAGCACCCGGAGGTGAAAAATGAGGTGCGCTTTCGAAAGCTTTCCCGATCACACGGTGTACCATCCCCTGGGATTCCCATAAGTGGTTTGGCTGTAGGAAAGTTGCCTTGAACCTGGAGAGGTGGGACCCATGGAATGGGTAGCACGCAGGATAACTCTAGAGGCTCTGCCTTTGCTCCTCCAACCTCAGCAATCCTCTCAGCCTGAGGAGTATCCAGCCTTATGTCTTCTGCCGCTGTGGGTGTAGATGTGGTCAATCCTGGTTGCATCACAGCCCCTGCACGCTTTTTGGCAGAATTTCCCTCCCTCTCGCCGTGCTTCTTTCTTCTGTGTTTTGGAAATGTATTTTTAGAATGGGCTTTAGCTGATTTTCAGTGCTGTGTTGATGCCGCTTGACACACACTTGATTCACTTACAGAGAGATATCAATACTTAGGTTTTCAGATGCTTACGAGTCTGATATATTCTTCTGTGATGAATAGGAGCTGTTGAGTCCTGTTCACTGAGCAAGGAGTAGGTGGTGTCTATTATATATTTGCTTTTCCGACCGGTATCTGTGCTCATTTCCAAGTCGTGTTGTATGCATCACGCCACCTCACCTTTCCGCTTAAGCAGGCCTAAGTGTGTTTTCGAAAAGCGTGAGTCTGTTCTCTTTTGTCATTCGGGTCGTGGGTAGCGATTTGTACATTCCCTCTCTAAGTGATATCCCAAGTTTCTTTTTCTGTGGGACAGATTTCACTTAGCATCATCGTACCTCAATCAACTCATTATGCTGGAACCAGCCTTATGACATGGATTCCATGGCTGAGGGATATTCCCTCGTACCTAAGTAGCACAAATTCTTGGTCCATTTCTCTCTTCCCCGGCAGATGAAGGGTGTCCCGAAGTCGAGGTTGTTGTAAAGAGAGAAGCCCTAAACTTTGGGGTGCCTGCGTCTGGTTGATTTTTAGTTTTCCCAAGATATAGGCCAACGTGTGGAGGTGCCCTATGCTCTCTGTTTCTCTTCTGTACGTGTTTTAGGAACGAGCATACGCTTCTCCAGAGTGGCTGTTGGCATTTTGCGTCCCTCCCAGCAACTGAACAAGGCTCCCTTATCTCCTTGGGCTGTCCTGCCTTTCTGGTTTTTAGACATTTTCCGGATGGCTCTTTTGCCCGTGGGGGGAGTGAGATTTCTTTGTAGTGCCGATTTGCTCTCCCCGGGTGCTTGGTTGGCCAAAAAGGGCGTATGCGTTTTTTCCTGAATATATTCAGGAAAAAACGCATACGCCCTTTTTGGCCAACTGCATCATTGTCCACGTTCTGCCGCTTTTCCTGTGCTGGGAAGGCCATTCCCATCTACCTCCTGAACTCCGTTTCGTGCAATTCTGCCTTGCGTTCAAATCCCCTTCGTGGCCTTACCTCAGTATGTTTTTGGACGAGTGTTATCATTTAGAGCTCGGCAGGTTTGTGAAGTGCAGTGCCCCAGAGCTCCGTTTGGCAGCTCGCTTTGGTGTGAGCTGGCCGCAATAGCGCCAGATTGCTTCAGGCCCCGTTGTGCTTGCGGCGAGGCAGGCCGAGCCTTTGGTGAATTCCTCTTCGTGATGGGAAATTAGAGTGACGTGGGCCTGTCCGAACACCGCCAGCTGGTCTCTCATTGGTTCCCCGTCTTCCAGGTCATCCTTCGGACCACTTGCAGAGACTACGAAAGAGGAGTGTCAAGACGCTGATCCTGCAAGTGGGGGAATTGTTAGTCAAGCGGCTGGAATGGCGGACGCTAGCACCCGGAGGTGAAAAATGAGGTGCGCTTTCGAAAGCTTTCCCGATCACACGGTGTACCATCCCCTGGGATTCCCATGAGTGGTTTGGCTGTAGGAAAGTTGCCTTGAACCTGGAGAGGTGGGACCCATGGAATGGGTAGCACGCAGGATAACTCTAGAGGCTCTGCCTTTGCTCCTCCAACCTCAGCAATCCTCTCAGCCTGAGGAGTATCCAGCCTTATGTCTTCTGCCGCTGTGGGTGTAGATGTGGTCAATCCTGGTTGCATCACAGCCCCTGAACGCATTTTGGCAGAATTTCCCTCCCTCTCGCCGTGCTTCTTTCTTCTGTGTTTTGGAAATGTATTTTTAGAATGGGCTTTAGCTGATTTTCAGTGCTGTGTTGATGCCGCTTGACACACACTTGATTCACTTACAGAGAGATATCAATACTTAGGTTTTCAGATGCTTACGAGTCTGATATATTCTTCTGTGATGAATAGGAGCTGTTGAGTCCTGTTCACTGAGCAAGGATTAGGTGGTGTCTATTATATATTTGCTTTTCCGACCGGTATCTGTGCTCATTTCCAAGTCGTGTTTTATGCATCACGCCACCTCACATTTCCTCTTAAGCAGGCCTAAGTGTGTTTTCGAAAAGCGTGAGTCTGTTCTCTTTTGTCATTCGGGTCGTGGGTAGCGATTTGTACATTCCCTCTCTAAGTGATATCCCAAGTTTCTTTTTCTGTGGGACAGATTTCACTTAGCATCATCGTACCTCACTCCAGTCATTATGCTGGAACCAGCCTTATGACATGGATTCCATGGCTGAGGGATATTCCCTCGTACCTAAGTAGCACAAATTCTTGGTCCATTTCTCTCTTCCCCGGCAGATGAAGGGTGTCCCGAAGTCGAGGTTGTTGTAAAGAGAGAAGCCCTAAACTTTGGGGTGCCTGCGTCTGGTTGATTTTTAGTTTTCCCAAGATATAGGCCCACGTGTGGAGGTGCCCTATGCTCTGTGGTTCTGTTCTGTACGTGTTTTAGGAACGAGCATACGCTTCTCCAGAGTGGCTGTTGGCATTTTGCGTCCCTCCCGGCAACTGAACAAGGCTCCCTTATCTCCTTGGCCTGTCCTGCCTTTCTGGTTTTTAGACATTTTCCGGATGGCTCTTTTGCCCGGGGGGGGAGTGAGATTTCTTTGTAGTGCCGATTTGCTCTCCCCGGGTGCTTGGTTGGCCAAAAAGGGCGTATGCGTTTTTTCCTGAATATATTCAGGAAAAAACGCATACGCCCTTTTTGGCCAACTGCATCATTATCCACGTTCTGCCGCTTTTCCTGTGCTGGGAAGGCCATTCCCATCTACCTCCTGAACTCCGTTTCGTGCAATTCTGCCTTGCGTTCAAATCCCCTTCGTGGCCTTACCTCAGTATGTTTTTGGACGAGTGTTATCATTTAGAGCTCGGCAGGTTTGTGAAGTGCAGTGCCCCAGAGCTCCGTTTGGCAGCTCGCTTTGGTGTGAGCTGGCCGCAATAGCGCCAGATTGCTTCAGGCCCTGTTGTGCTTGCGGCGAGGCAGGCCGAGCCTTTGGTGAATTCCTCTTCGTGATGGGAAATTAGAGTGACGTGGGCCTGTCCGAACACCGCCAGCTGGTCTCTGATTGGTTCCCCCTCTGCCAGGTCATCCTTCGGACCACTTGCAGAGACTACGAAAGAGGAGTGTCAAGACGCTGATCCTGCAAGTGGGCGAATTGTTAGTCAAGCGGCTGGAATGGCGGACGCTAGCACCCGGAGGTGAAAAATGAGGTGCGCTTTCGAAAGCTTTCCCGATCACACGGTGTACCATCCCCTGGGATTCCCATGAGTGGTTTGGCTGTAGGAAAGTTGCCTTGAACCTGGAGAGGTGGGACCCATGGAATGGGTAGCACGCAGGATAACTCTAGAGGCTCTGCCTTTGCTCCTCCAACCTCAGCAATCCTCTCAGCCTGAGGAGTATCCAGCCTTATGTCTTCTGCCGCTGTGGGTGTAGATGTGGTCAATCCTGGTTGCATCACAGCCCCTGAACGCATTTTGGCAGAATTTCCCTCCCTCTCGCCGTGCTTCTTTCTTCTGTGTTTTGGAAATGTATTTTTAGAATGGGCTTTAGCTGATTTTCAGTGCTGTGTTGATGCCGCTTGACACACACTTGATTCACTTACAGAGAGATATCAATACTTAGGTTTTCAGATGCTTACGAGTCTGATATATTCTTCTGTGATGAATAGGAGCTGTTGAGTCCTGTTCACTGAGCAAGGAGTAGGTGGTGTCTATTATATATTTGCTTTTCCGACCGGTATCTGTGCTCATTTCCAAGTCGTGTTGTATGCATCACGCCACCTCACCTTTCCGCTTAAGCAGGCCTAAGTGTGTTTTCGAAAAGCGTGAGTCTGTTCTCTTTTGTCATTCGGGTCGTGGGTAGCGATTTGTACATTCCCTCTCTAAGTGATATCCCAAGTTTCTTTTTCTGTGGGACAGATTTCACTTAGCATCATCGTACCTCAATCCACTCATTATGCTGGAACCAGCCTTATGACATGGATTCCATGGCTGAGGGATATTCCCTCGTACCTAAGTAGCACAAATTCTTGGTCCATTTCTCTCTTCCCCGGCAGATGAAGGGTGTCCCGAAGTCGAGGTTGTTGTAAAGAGAGAAGCCCTAAACTTTGGGGTGCCTGCGTCTGGTTGATTTTTAGTTTTCCCAAGATATAGGCCCACGTGTGGAGGTGCCCTATGCTCTGTGGTTCTGTTCTGTACGTGTTTTAGGAACGAGCATACGCTTCTCCAGAGTGGCTGTTGGCATTTTGCGTCCCTCCCGGCAACTGAACAAGGCTCCCTTATCTCCTTGGCCTGTCCTGCCTTTCTGGTTTTTAGACATTTTCCGGATGGCTCTTTTGCCCGGGGGGGGAGTGAGATTTCTTTGTAGTGCCGATTTGCTCTCCCCGGGTGCTTGGTTGGCCAAAAAGGGCGTATGCGTTTTTTCCTGAATATATTCAGGAAAAAACGCATACGCCCTTTTTGGCCAACTGCATCATTGTCCACGTTCTGCCGCTTTTCCTGTGCTGGGAAGGCCATTCCCATCTACCTCCTGAACTCCGTTTCGTGCAATTCTGCCTTGCGTTCAAATCCCCTTCGTGGCCTTACCTCAGTATGTTTTTGGACGAGTGTTATCATTTAGAGCTCGGCAGGTTTGTGAAGTGCAGTGCCCCAGAGCTCCGTTTGGCAGCTCGCTTTGGTGTGAGCTGGCCGCAATAGCGCCAGATTGCTTCAGGCCCTGTTGTGCTTGCGGCGAGGCAGGCCGAGCCTTTGGTGAATTCCTCTTCGTGATGGGAAATTAGAGTGACGTGGGCCTGTCCGAACACCGCCAGCTGGTCTCTGATTGGTTCCCCGTCTTCCAGGTCATCCTTCGGACCACTTGCAGAGACTACGAAAGAGGAGTGTCAAGACGCTGATCCTGCAAGTGGGGGAATTGTTAGTCAAGCGGCTGGAATGGCGGACGCTAGCACCCGGAGGTGAAAAATGAGGTGCGCTTTCGAAAGCTTTCCCGATCACACGGTGTACCATCCCCTGGGATTCCCATGAGTGGTTTGGCTGTAGGAAAGTTGCCTTGAACCTGGAGAGGTGGGACCCATGGAATGGGTAGCACGCAGGATAACTCTAGAGGCTCTGCCTTTGCTCCTCCAACCTCAGCAATCCTCTCAGCCTGAGGAGTATCCAGCCTTATGTCTTCTGCCGCTGTGGGTGTAGATGTGGTCAATCCTGGTTGCATCACAGCCCCTGCACGCTTTTTGGCAGAATTTCCCTCCCTCTCGCCGTGCTTCTTTCTTCTGTGTTTTGGAAATGTATTTTTAGAATGGGCTTTAGCTGATTTTCAGTGCTGTGTTGATGCCGCTTGACACACACTTGATTCACTTACAGAGAGATATCAATACTTAGGTTTTCAGATGCTTACGAGTCTGATATATTCTTCTGTGATGAATAGGAGCTGTTGAGTCCTGTTCACTGAGCAAGGAGTAGGTGGTGTCTATTATATATTTGCTTTTCCGACCGGTATCTGTGCTCATTTCCAAGTCGTGTTGTATGCATCACGCCACCTCACCTTTCCGCTTAAGCAGGCCTAAGTGTGTTTTCGAAAAGCGTGAGTCTGTTCTCTTTTGTCATTCGGGTCGTGGGTAGCGATTTGTACATTCCCTCTCTAAGTGATATCCCAAGTTTCTTTTTCTGTGGGACAGATTTCACTTAGCATCATTGTACCTCAATCCACTCATTATGCTGGAACCAGCCTTATGACATGGATTCCATGGCTGAGGGATATTCCCTCGTACCTAAGTAGCACAAATTCTTGGTCCATTTCTCTCTTCCCCGGCAGATGAAGGGTGTCCCGAAGTCGAGGTTGTTGTAAAGAGAGAAGCCCTAAACTTTGGGGTGCCTGCGTCTGGTTGATTTTTAGTTTTCCCAAGATATAGGCCCACGTGTGGAGGTGCCCTATGCTCTGTGGTTCTGTTCTGTACGTGTTTTAGGAACGAGCATACGCTTCTCCAGAGTGGCTGTTGGCATTTTGCGTCCCTCCCGGCAACTGAACAAGGCTCCCTTATCTCCTTGGCCTGTCCTGCCTTTCTGGTTTTTAGACATTTTCCGGATGGCTCTTTTGCCCGGGGGGGGAGTGAGATTTCTTTGTAGTGCCGATTTGCTCTCCCCGGGTGCTTGGTTGGCCAAAAAGGGCGTATGCGTTTTTTCCTGAATATATTCAGGAAAAAACGCATACGCCCTTTTTGGCCAACTGCATCATTGTCCACGTTCTGCCGCTTTTCCTGTGCTGGGAAGGCCATTCCCATCTACCTCCTGAACTCCGTTTCGTGCAATTCTGCCTTGCGTTCAAATCCCCTTCGTGGCCTTACCTCAGTATGTTTTTGGACGAGTGTTATCATTTAGAGCTCGGCAGGTTTGTGAAGTGCAGTGCCCCAGAGCTCCGTTTGGCAGCTCGCTTTGGTGTGAGCTGGCCGCAATAGCGCCAGATTGCTTCAGGCCCTGTTGTGCTTGCGGCGAGGCAGGCCGAGCCTTTGGTGAATTCCTCTTCGTGATGGGAAATTAGAGTGACGTGGGCCTGTCCGAACACCGCCAGCTGGTCTCTGATTGGTTCCCCCTCTGCCAGGTCATCCTTCGGACCACTTGCAGAGACTACGAAAGAGGAGTGTCAAGACGCTGATCCTGCAAGTGGGGGAATTGTTAGTCAAGCGGCTGGAATGGCGGACGCTAGCACCCGGAGGTGAAAAATGAGGTGCGCTTTCGAAAGCTTTCCCGATCACACGGTGTACCATCCCCTGGGATTCCCATGAGTGGTTTGGCTGTAGGAAAGTTGCCTTGAACCTGGAGAGGTGGGACCCATGGAATGGGTAGCACGCAGGATAACTCTAGAGGCTCTGCCTTTGCTCCTCCAACCTCAGCAATCCTCTCAGCCTGAGGAGTATCCAGCCTTATGTCTTCTGCCGCTGTGGGTGTAGATGTGGTCAATCCTGGTTGCATCACAGCCCCTGCACGCTTTTTGGCAGAATTTCCCTCCCTCTCGCCGTGCTTCTTTCTTCTGTGTTTTGGAAATGTATTTTTAGAATGGGCTTTAGCTGATTTTCAGTGCTGTGTTGATGCCGCTTGACACACACTTGATTCACTTACAGAGAGATATCAATACTTAGGTTTTCAGATGCTTACGAGTCTGATATATTCTTCTGTGATGAATAGGAGCTGTTGAGTCCTGTTCACTGAGCAAGGAGTAGGTGGTGTCTATTATATATTTGCTTTTCCGACCGGTATCTGTGCTCATTTCCAAGTCGTGTTTTATGCATCACGCCACCTCACCTTTCCGCTTAAGCAGGCCTAAGTGTGTTTTCGAAAAGCGTGAGTCTGTTCTCTTTTGTCATTCGGGTCGTGGGTAGCGATTTGTACATTCCCTCTCTAAGTGATATCCCAAGTTTCTTTTTCTGTGGGACAGATTTCACTTAGCATCATCGTACCTCAATCCACTCATTATGCTGGAACCAGCCTTATGACATGGATTCCATGGCTGAGGGATATTCCCTCGTACCTAAGTAGCACAAATTCTTGGTCCATTTCTCTCTTCCCCGGCAGATGAAGGGTGTCCCGAAGTCGAGGTTGTTGTAAAGAGAGAAGCCCTAAACTTTGGGGTGCCTGCGTCTGGTTGATTTTTAGTTTTCCCAAGATATAGGCCCACGTGTGGAGGTGCCCTATGCTCTGTGGTTCTGTTCTGTACGTGTTTTAGGAACGAGCATACGCTTCTCCAGAGTGGCTGTTGGCATTTTGCGTCCCTCCCGGCAACTGAACAAGGCTCCCTTATCTCCTTGGCCTGTCCTGCCTTTCTGGTTTTTAGACATTTTCCGGATGGCTCTTTTGCCCGGGGGGGGAGTGAGATTTCTTTGTAGTGCCGATTTGCTCTCCCCGGGTGCTTGGTTGGCCAAAAAGGGCGTATGCGTTTTTTCCTGAATATATTCAGGAAAAAACGCATACGCCCTTTTTGGCCAACTGCATCATTGTCCACGTTCTGCCGCTTTTCCTGTGCTGGGAAGGCCATTCCCATCTACCTCCTGAACTCCGTTTCGTGCAATTCTGCCTTGCGTTCAAATCCCCTTCGTGGCCTTACCTCAGTATGTTTTTGGACGAGTGTTATCATTTAGAGCTCGGCAGGTTTGTGAAGTGCAGTGCCCCAGAGCTCCGTTTGGCAGCTCGCTTTGGTGTGAGCTGGCCGCAATAGCGCCAGATTGCTTCAGGCCCTGTTGTGCTTGCGGCGAGGCAGGCCGAGCCTTTGGTGAATTCCTCTTCGTGATGGGAAATTAGAGTGACGTGGGCCTGTCCGAACACCGCCAGCTGGTCTCTGATTGGTTCCCCGTCTTCCAGGTCATCCTTCGGACCACTTGCAGAGACTACGAAAGAGGAGTGTCAAGACGCTGATCCTGCAAGTGGGGGAATTGTTAGTCAAGCGGCTGGAATGGCGGACGCTAGCACCCGGAGGTGAAAAATGAGGTGCGCTTTCGAAAGCTTTCCCGATCACACGGTGTACCATCCCCTGGGATTCCCATGAGTGGTTTGGCTGTAGGAAAGTTGCCTTGAACCTGGAGAGGTGGGACCCATGGAATGGGTAGCACGCAGGATAACTCTAGAGGCTCTGCCTTTGCTCCTCCAACCTCAGCAATCCTCTCAGCCTGAGGAGTATCCAGCCTTATGTCTTCTGCCGCTGTGGGTGTAGATGTGGTCAATCCTGGTTGCATCACAGCCCCTGCACGCTTTTTGGCAGAATTTCCCTCCCTCTCGCCGTGCTTCTTTCTTCTGTGTTTTGGAAATGTATTTTTAGAATGGGCTTTAGCTGATTTTCAGTGCTGTGTTGATGCCGCTTGACACACACTTGATTCACTTACAGAGAGATATCAATACTTAGGTTTTCAGATGCTTACGAGTCTGATATATTCTTCTGTGATGAATAGGAGCTGTTGAGTCCTGTTCACTGAGCAAGGAGTAGGTGGTGTCTATTATATATTTGCTTTTCCGACCGGTATCTGTGCTCATTTCCAAGTCGTGTTGTATGCATCACGCCACCTCACCTTTCCGCTTAAGCAGGCCTAAGTGTGTTTTCGAAAAGCGTGAGTCTGTTCTCTTTTGTCATTCGCGTCGTGGGTAGCGATTTGTACATTCCCTCTCTAAGTGATATCCCAAGTTTCTTTTTCTGTGGGACAGATTTCACTTAGCATCATCGTACCTCAATCCACTCATTATGCTGGAACCAGCCTTATGACATGGATTCCATGGCTGAGGGATATTCCCTCGTACCTAAGTAGCACAAATTCTTGGTCCATTTCTCTCTTCCCCGGCAGATGAAGGGTGTTCCGAAGTCGAGGTTGTTGTAAAGAGAGAAGCCCTAAACTTTGGGGTGCCTGCGTCTGGTTGATTTTTAGTTTTCCCAAGATATAGGCCCACGTGTGGAGGTGCCCTATGCTCTGTGGTTCTGTTCTGTACGTGTTTTAGGAACGAGCATACGCTTCTCCAGAGTGGCTGTTGGCATTTTGCGTCCCTCCCGGCAACTGAACAAGGCTCCCTTATCTCCTTGGCCTGTCCTGCCTTTCTGGTTTTTAGACATTTTCCGGATGGCTCTTTTGCCCGGGGGGGGAGTGAGATTTCTTTGTAGTGCCGATTTGCTCTCCCCGGGTGCTTGGTTGGCCAAAAAGGGCGTATGCGTTTTTTCCTGAATATATTCAGGAAAAAACGCATACGCCCTTTTTGGCCAACTGCATCATTGTCCACGTTCTGCCGCTTTTCCTGTGCTGGGAAGGCCATTCCCATCTACCTCCTGAACTCCGTTTCGTGCAATTCTGCCTTGCGTTCAAATCCCCTTCGTGGCCTTACCTCAGTATGTTTTTGGACGAGTGTTATCATTTAGAGCTCGGCAGGTTTGTGAAGTGCAGTGCCCCAGAGCTCCGTTTGGCAGCTCGCTTTGGTGTGAGCTGGCCGCAATAGCGCCAGATTGCTTCAGGCCCCGTTGTGCTTGCGGCGAGGCAGGCCGAGCCTTTGGTGAATTCCTCTTCGTGATGGGAAATTAGAGTGACGTGGGCCTGTCCGAACACCGCCAGCTGGTCTCTCATTGGTTGCCCGTCTTCCAGGTCATCCTTCGGACCACTTGCAGAGACTACGAAAGAGGAGTGTCAAGACGCTGATCCTGCAAGTGGGCGAATTGTTAGTCAAGCGGCTGGAATGGCGGACGCTAGCACCCGGAGGTGAAAAATGAGGTGCGCTTTCGAAAGCTTTCCCGATCACACGGTGTACCATCCCCTGGGATTCCCATGAGTGGTTTGGCTGTAGGAAAGTTGCCTTGAACCTGGAGAGGTGGGACCCATGGAATGGGTAGCACGCAGTATAACTCTAGAGGCTCTGCCTTTGCTCCTCCAACCTCAGCAATCCTCTCAGCCTGAGGAGTATCCAGCCTTATGTCTTATGCCGCTGTGGGTGTCGATGTGGTCAATCCTGGTTGCATCACAGCCCCTGAACGCATTTTGGCAGAATTTCCCTCCCTCTCGCCGTGCTTCTTTCTTCTGTGTTTTGGAAATGTATTTTTAGAATGGGCTTTAGCTGATTTTCAGTGCTGTGTTGATGCCGCTTGACACACACTTGATTCACTTACAGAGAGATATCAATACTTAGGTTTTCAGATGCTTACGAGTCTGATATATTCTTCTGTGATGAATAGGAGCTGTTGAGTCCTGTTCACTGAGCAAGGAGTAGGTGGTGTCTATTATATATTTGCTTTTCCGACCGGTATCTGTGCTCATTTCCAAGTCGTGTTTTATGCATCACGCCACCTCACCTTTCCGCTTAAGCAGGCCTAAGTGTGTTTTCGAAAAGCGTGAGTCTGTTCTCTTTTGTCATTCGGGTCGTGGGTAGCGATTTGTACATTCCCTCTCTAAGTGATATCCCAAGTTTCTTTTTCTGTGGGACAGATTTCACTTAGCATCATCGTACCTCAATCCACTCATTATGCTGGAACCAGCCTTATGACATGGATTCCATGGCTGAGGGATATTCCCTCGTACCTAAGTAGCACAAATTCTTGGTCCATTTCTCTCTTCCCCGGCAGATGAAGGGTGTCCCGAAGTCGAGGTTGTTGTAAAGAGAGAAGCCCTAAACTTTGGGGTGCCTGCGTCTGGTTGATTTTTAGTTTTCCCAAGATATAGGCCCACGTGTGGAGGTGCCCTATGCTCTGTGGTTCTGTTCTGTACGTGTTTTAGGAACGAGCATACGCTTCTCCAGAGTGGCTGTTGGCATTTTGCGTCCCTCCCGGCAACTGAACAAGGCTCCCTTATCTCCTTGGCCTGTCCTGCCTTTCTGGTTTTTAGACATTTTCCGGATGGCTCTTTTGCCCGGGGGGGGAGTGAGATTTCTTTGTAGTGCCGATTTGCTCTCCCCGGGTGCTTGGTTGGCCAAAAAGGGCGTATGCGTTTTTTCCTGAATATATTCAGGAAAAAACGCATACGCCCTTTTTGGCCAACTGCATCATTGTCCACGTTCTGCCGCTTTTCCTGTGCTGGGAAGGCCATTCCCATCTACCTCCTGAACTCCGTTTCGTGCAATTCTGCCTTGCGTTCAAATCCCCTTCGTGGCCTTACCTCAGTATGTTTTTGGACGAGTGTTATCATTTAGAGCTCGGCAGGTTTGTGAAGTGCAGTGCCCCAGAGCTCCGTTTGGCAGCTCGCTTTGGTGTGAGCTGGCCGCAATAGCGCCAGATTGCTTCAGGCCCCGTTGTGCTTGCGGCGAGGCAGGCCGAGCCTTTGGTGAATTCCTCTTCGTGATGGGAAATTAGAGTGACGTGGGCCTGTCCGAACACCGCCAGCTGGTCTCTCATTGGTTCCCCGTCATCCAGGTCATCCTTCGGACCACTTGCAGAGACTACGAAGGAGGAGTGTCAAGACGCTGATCCTGCAAGTGGGGGAATTGTTAGTCAAGCGGCTGGAATGGCGGACGCTAGCACCCGGAGGTGAAAAATGAGGTGCGCTTTCGAAAGCTTTCCCGATCACACGGTGTACCATCCCCTGGGATTCCCATAAGTGGTTTGGCTGTAGGAAAGTTGCCTTGAACCTGGAGAGGTGGGACCCATGGAATGGGTAGCACGCAGGATAACTCTAGAGGCTCTGCCTTTGCTCCTCCAACCTCAGCAATCCTCTCAGCCTGAGGAGTATCCAGCCTTATGTCTTCTGCCGCTGTGGGTGTAGATGTGGTCAATCCTGGTTGCATCACAGCCCCTGCACGCTTTTTGGCAGAATTTCCCTCCCTCTCGCCGTGCTTCTTTCTTCTGTGTTTTGGAAATGTATTTTTAGAATGGGCTTTAGCTGATTTTCAGTGCTGTGTTGATGCCGCTTGACACACACTTGATTCACTTACAGAGAGATATCAATACTTAGGTTTTCAGATGCTTACGAGTCTGATATATTCTTCTGTGATGAATAGGAGCTGTTGAGTCCTGTTCACTGAGCAAGGAGTAGGTGGTGTCTATTATATATTTGCTTTTCCGACCGGTATCTGTGCTCATTTCCAAGTCGTGTTGTATGCATCACGCCACCTCACCTTTCCGCTTAAGCAGGCCTAAGTGTGTTTTCGAAAAGCGTGAGTCTGTTCTCTTTTGTCATTCGGGTCGTGGGTAGCGATTTGTACATTCCCTCTCTAAGTGATATCCTAAGTTTCTTTGTCTGTGGGACAGATTTCACTTAGCATCATCGTACCTCACTCCAGTCATTATGCTGGAACCAGCCTTATGACATGGATTCCATGGCTGAGGGATATTCCCTCGTACCTAAGTAGCACAAATTCTTGGTCCATTTCTCTCTTCCCCGGCAGATGAAGGGTGTCCCGAAGTCGAGGTTGTTGTAAAGAGAGAAGCCCTAAACTTTGGGGTGCCTGCGTCTGGTTGATTTTTAGTTTTCCCAAGATATAGGCCCACGTGTGGAGGTGCCCTATGCTCTGTGGTTCTGTTCTGTACGTGTTTTAGGAACGAGCATACGCTTCTCCAGAGTGGCTGTTGGCATTTTGCGTCCCTCCCGGCAACTGAACAAGGCTCCCTTATCTCCTTGGCCTATCCTTCCTTTCTGGTTTTTAGACATTTTCCGGATGGCTCTTTTGCCCGGGGGGGGAGTGAGATTTCTTTGTAGTGCCGATTTGCTCTCCCCGGGTGCTTGGTTGGCCAAAAAGGGCGTATGCGTTTTTTCCTGAATATATTCAGGAAAAAACGCATACGCCCTTTTTGGCCAACTGCATCATTGTCCACGTTCTGCCGCTTTTCCTGTGCTGGGAAGGCCATTCCCATCTACCTCCTGAACTCCATTTCGTGCAATTCTTCCTTGCGTTCAAATCCCCTTCGTGGCCTTACCTCAGTATGTTTTTGGACGAGTGTTATCATTTAGAGCTCGGCAGGTTTGTGAAGTGCAGTGCCCCAGAGCTCCGTTTGGCAGCTCGCTTTGGTGTGAGCTGGCCGCAATAGCGCCAGATTGCTTCAGGCCCTGTTGTGCTTGCGGCGAGGCAGGCCGAGCCTTTGGTGAATTCCTCTTCGTGATGGGAAATTAGAGTGACGTGGGCCTGTCCGAACACCGCCAGCTGGTCTCTCATTGGTTGCCCCTCTTCCAGGTCATCCTTCGGACCACTTGCAGAGACTACGAAAGAGGAGTGTCAAGACGCTGATCCTGCAAGTGGGCGAATTGTTACTGAGGCGGCTGGAATGGCGGACGCTAGCACCCGGAGGTGAAAAATGAGGTGCGCTTTCGAAAGCTTTCCCGATCACACGGTGTACCATCCCCTGGGATTCCCATGAGTGGTTTGGCTGTAGGAAAGTTGCCTTGAACCTGGAGAGGTGGGACCCATGGAATGGGTAGCACGCAGGATAACTCTAGAGGCTCTGCCTTTGCTCCTCCAACCTCAGCAATCCTCTCAGCCTGAGGAGTATCCAGCCTTATGTCTTCTGCCGCTGTGGGTGTCGATGTGGTCAATCCTGGTTGCATCACAGCCACTGAACGCCTTTTGGCCGAATTTCCCTCCCTCTCGCCGTGCTTCTTTCTTCTGTGTTTTGGAAATGTATTTTTAGAATGGGCTTTAGCTGATTTTCAGTGCTGTGTTGATGCCGCTTGACACACACTTGATTCACTTACAGAGAGATATCAATACTTAGGTTTTCAGATGCTTACGAGTCTGATATATTCTTCTGTGATGAATAGGAGCTGTTGAGTCCTGTTCACTGAGCAAGGAGTAGGTGGTGTCTATTATATATTTGCTTTTCCGACCGGTATCTGTGCTCATTTCCAAGTCGTGTTTTATGCATCACGCCACCTCACCTTTCCGCTTAAGCAGGCCTACGTGTGTTTTCGAAAAGCGTGAGTCTGTTCTCTTTTGTCATTCGGGTCGTGGGTAGCGATTTGTACATTCCCTCTCTAAGTGATATCCCAAGTTTCTTTTTCTGTGGGACAGATTTCACTTAGCATCATCGTACCTCAATCCACTCATTATGCTGGAACCAGCCTTATGACATGGATTCCATGGCTGAGGGATATTCCCTCGTACCTAAGTAGCACAAATTCTTGGTCCATTTCTCTCTTCCCCGGCAGATGAAGGGTGTCCCGAAGTCGAGGTTGTTGTAAAGAGAGAAGCCCTAAACTTTGGGGTGCCTGCGTCTGGTTGATTTTTAGTTTTCCCAAGATATAGGCCCACGTGTGGAGGTGCCCTATGCTCTGTGGTTCTGTTCTGTACGTGTTTTAGGAACGAGCATACGCTTCTCCAGAGTGGCTGTTGGCATTTTGCGTCCCTCCCGGCAACTGAACAAGGCTCCCTTATCTCCTTGGGCTGTCCTGCCTTTCTGGTTTTTAGACATTTTCCGGATGGCTCTTTTGCCCGGGGGGGGAGTGAGATTTCTTTGTAGTGCCGATTTGCTCTCCCCGGGTGCTTGGTTGGCCAAAAAGGGCGTATGCGTTTTTTCCTGAATATATTCAGGAAAAAACGCATACGCCCTTTTTGGCCAACTGCATCATTGTCCACGTTCTGCCGCTTTTCCTGTGCTGGGAAGGCCATTCCCATCTACCTCCTGAACTCCGTTTCGTGCAATTCTGCCTTGCGTTCAAATCCCCTTCGTGGCCTTACCTCAGTATGTTTTTGGACGAGTGTTATCATTTAGAGCTCGGCAGGTTTGTGAAGTGCAGTGCCCCAGAGCTCCGTTTGGCAGCTCGCTTTGGTGTGAGCTGGCCGCAATAGCGCCAGATTGCTTCAGGCCCCGTTGTGCTTGCGGCGAGGCAGGCCGAGCCTTTGGTGAATTCCTCTTCGTGATGGGAAATTAGAGTGACGTGGGCCTGTCCGAACACCGCCAGCTGGTCTCTCATTGGTTCCCCGTCTTCCAGGTCATCCTTCGGACCACTTGCAGAGACTACGAAGGAGGAGTGTCAAGACGTTGATCCTGCAAGTGGGGGAATTGTTAGTCAAGCGGCTGGAATGGCGGACGCTAGCACCCGGAGGTGAAAAATGAGGTGCGCTTTCGAAAGCTTTCCCGATCACACGGTGTACCATCCCCTGGGATTCCCATAAGTGGTTTGGCTGTAGGAAAGTTGCCTTGAACCTGGAGAGGTGGGACCCATGGAATGGGTAGCACGCAGGATAACTCTAGAGGCTCTGCCTTTGCTCCTCCAACCTCAGCAATCCTCTCAGCCTGAGGAGTATCCAGCCTTATGTCTTCTGCCGCTGTGGGTGTCGATGTGGTCAATCCTGGTTGCATCACAGCCCCTGCACGCTTTTTGGCAGAATTTCCCTCCCTCTCGCCGTGCTTCTTTCTTCTGTGTTTTGGAAATGTATTTTTAGAATGGGCTTTAGCTGATTTTCAGTGCTGTGTTGATGCCGCTTGACACACACTTGATTCACTTACAGAGAGATATCAATACTTAGGTTTTCAGATGCTTTCGAGTCTGATATATTCTTCTGTGATGAATAGGAGCTGTTGAGTCCTGTTCACTGAGCAAGGAGTAGGTGGTGTCTATTATATATTTGCTTTTCCGACCGGTATCTGTGCTCATTTCCAAGTCGTGTTTTATGCATCACGCCACCTCACCTTTCCGCTTAAGCAGGCCTAAGTGTGTTTTCGAAAAGCGTGAGTCTGTTCTCTTTTGTCATTCGGGTCGTGGGTAGCGATTTGTACATTCCCTCTCTAAGTGATATCCCAAGTTTCTTTTTCTGTGGGACAGATTTCATTTAGCATCATCGTACCTCAATCCAGTCATTATGCTGGAACCAGCCTTATGACATGGATTCCATGGCTGAGGGATATTCCCTCGTACCTAAGTAGCACAAATTCTTGGTCCATTTCTCTCTTCCCCGGCAGATGAAGGGTGTCCCGAAGTCGAGGTTGTTGTAAAGAGAGAAGCCCTAAACTTTGGGGTGCCTGCGTCTGGTTGATTTTTAGTTTTCCCAAGATATAGGCCCACGTGTGGAGGTGCCCTATGCTCTGTGGTTCTGTTCTGTACGTGTTTTAGGAACGAGCATACGCTTCTCCAGAGTGGCTGTTGGCATTTTGCGTCCCTCCCGGCAACTGAACAAGGCTCCCTTATCTCCTTGGCCTATCCTTCCTTTCTGGTTTTTAGACATTTTCCGGATGGCTCTTTTGCCCGGGGGGGGAGTGAGATTTCTTTGTAGTGCCGATTTGCTCTCCCCGGGTGCTTGGTTGGCCAAAAAGGGCGTATGCGTTTTTTCCTGAATATATTCAGGAAAAAACGCATACGCCCTTTTTGGCCAACTGCATCATTGTCCACGTTCTGCCGCTTTTCCTGTGCTGGGAAGGCCATTCCCATCTACCTCCTGAACTCCGTTTCGTGCAATTCTGCCTTGCGTTCAAATCCCCTTCGTGGCCTTACCTCAGTATGTTTTTGGACGAGTGTTATCATTTAGAGCTCGGCAGGTTTGTGAAGTGCAGTGCCCCAGAGCTCCGTTTGGCAGCTCGCTTTGGTGTGAGCTGGCCGCAATAGCGCCAGATTGCTTCAGGCCCCGTTGTGCTTGCGGCGAGGCAGGCCGAGCCTTTGGTGAATTCCTCTTCGTGATGGGAAATTAGAGGGACGTGGGCCTGTCCGAACACCACCAGCTGGTCTCTCATTGGTTCCCCGTCTTCCAGGTCATCCTTCGGACCACTTGCAGAGACTACGAAAGAGGAGTGTCAAGACGCTGATCCTGCAAGTGGGGGAATTGTTAGTCAAGCGGCTGGAATGGCGGACGCTAGCACCCGGAGGTGAAAAATGAGGTGCGCTTTCGAAAGCTTTCCCGATCACACGGTGTACCATCCCCTGGGATTCCAATAAGTGGTTTGGCTGTAGGAAAGTTGCCTTGAACCTGGAGAGGTGGGACCCATGGAATGGGTAGCACGCAGGATAACTCTAGAGGCTCTGCCTTTGCTCCTCCAACCTCAGCAATCCTCTCAGCCTGAGGAGTATCCAGCCTTATGTCTTCTGCCGCTGTGGGTGTAGATGTGGTCAATCCTGGTTGCATCACAGCCCCTGCACGCTTTTTGGCAGAATTTCCCTCCCTCTCGCCGTGCTTCTTTCTTCTGTGTTTTGGAAATGTATTTTTAGAATGGGCTTTAGCTGATTTTCAGTGCTGTGTTGATGCCGCTTGACACACACTTGATTCACTTACAGAGAGATATCAATACTTAGGTTTTCAGATGCTTACGAGTCTGATATATTCTTCTGTGATGAATAGGAGCTGTTGAGTCCTGTTCACTGAGCAAGGAGTAGGTGGTGTCTATTATATATTTGCTTTTCCGACCGGTATCTGTGCTCATTTCCAAGTCGTGTTTTATGCATCACGCCACCTCACCTTTCCGCTTAAGCAGGCCTACGTGTGTTTTCGAAAAGCGTGAGTCTGTTCTCTTTTGTCATTCGGGTCGTGGGTAGCGATTTGTACATTCCCTCTCTAAGTGATATCCCAAGTTTCTTTTTCTGTGGGACAGATTTCACTTAGCATCATCGTACCTCAATCCACTCATTATGCTGGAACCAGCCTTATGACATGGATTCCATGGCTGAGGGATATTCCCTCGTACCTAAGTAGCACAAATTCTTGGTCCATTTCTCTCTTCCCCGGCAGATGAAGGGTGTCCCGAAGTCGAGGTTGTTGTAAAGAGAGAAGCCCTAAACTTTGGGGTGCCTGTGTCTGGTTGATTTTTAGTTTTCCCAAGATATAGGCCCACGTGTGGAGGTGCCCTATGCTCTGTGGTTCTGTTCTGTACGTGTTTTAGGAACGAGCATACGCTTCTCCAGAGTGGCTGTTGGCATTTTGCGTCCCTCCCGGCAACTGAACAAGGCTCCCTTATCTCCTTGGGCTGTCCTGCCTTTCTGGTTTTTAGAAATTTTCCGAATGGCTCTTTTGCCCGGGGGGGGAGTGAGATTTCTTTGTAGTGCCGATTTGCTCTCCCCGGGTGCTTGGTTGGCCAAAAAGGGCGTATGCGTTTTTTCCTGAATATATTCAGGAAAAAACGCATACGCCCTTTTTTGCCAACTGCATCATTGTCCACGTTCTGCCGCTTTTCCTGTGCTGGGAAGGCCATTCCCATCTACCTCCTGAACTCCGTTTCGTGCAATTCTGCCTTGCGTTCAAATCCCCTTCGTGGCCTTACCTCAGTATGTTTTTGGACGAGTGTTATCATTTAGAGCTCGGCAGGTTTGTGAAGTGCAGTGCCCCAGAGCTCCGTTTGGCAGCTCGCTTTGGTGTGAGCTGGCCGCAATAGCGCCAGATTGCTTCAGGCCCCGTTGTGCTTGCGGCGAGGCAGGCCGAGCCTTTGGTGAATTCCTCTTCGTGATGGGAAATTAGAGTGACGTGGGCCTGTCCGAACACCGCCAGCTGGTCTCTCATTGGTTCCCCGTCTTCCAGGTCATCCTTCGGACCACTTGCAGAGACTACGAAGGAGGAGTGTCAAGACGCTGATCCTGCAAGTGGGGGAATTGTTAGTCAAGCGGCTGGAATGGCGGACGCTAGCACCCGGAGGTGAAAAATGAGGTGCGCTTTCGAAAGCTTTCCCGATCACACGGTGTACCATCCCCTGGGATTCCCATAAGTGGTTTGGCTGTAGGAAAGTTGCCTTGAACCTGGAGAGGTGGGACCCATGGAATGGGTAGCACGCAGGATAACTCTAGAGGCTCTGCCTTTGCTCCTCCAACCTCAGCAATCCTCTCAGCCTGAGGAGTATCCAGCCTTATGTCTTCTGCCGCTGTGGGTGTAGATGTGGTCAATCCTGGTTGCATCACAGCCCCTGCACGCTTTTTGGCAGAATTTCCCTCCCTCTCGCCGTGCTTCTTTCTTCTGTGTTTTGGAAATGTATTTTTAGAATGGGCTTTAGCTGATTTTCAGTGCTGTGTTGATGCCGCTTGACACACACTTGATTCACTTACAGAGAGATATCAATACTTAGGTTTTCAGATGCTTACGAGTCTGATATATTCTTCTGTGATGAATAGGAGCTGTTGAGTCCTGTTCACTGAGCAAGGAGTAGGTGGTGTCTATTATATATTTGCTTTTCCGACCGGTATCTGTGCTCATTTCCAAGTCGTGTTGTATGCATCACGCCACCTCACCTTTCCGCTTAAGCAGGCCTAAGTGTGTTTTCGAAAAGCGTGAGTCTGTTCTCTTTTGTCATTCGGGTCGTGGGTAGCGATTTGTACATTCCCTCTCTAAGTGATATCCCAAGTTTCTTTGTCTGTGGGACAGATTTCACTTAGCATCATCGTACCTCACTCCAGTCATTATGCTGGAACCAGCCTTATGACATGGATTCCATGGCTGAGGGATATTCCCTCGTACCTAAGTAGCACAAATTCTTGGTCCATTTCTCTCTTCCCCGGCAGATGAAGGGTGTCCCGAAGTCGAGGTTGTTGTAAAGAGAGAAGCCCTAAACTTTGGGGTGCCTGCGTCTGGTTGATTTTTAGTTTTCCCAAGATATAGGCCCACGTGTGGAGGTGCCCTATGCTCTGTGGTTCTGTTCTGTACGTGTTTTAGGAACGAGCATACGCTTCTCCAGAGTGGCTGTTGGCATTTTGCGTCCCTCCCGGCAACTGAACAAGGCTCCCTTATCTCCTTGGCCTATCCTTCCTTTCTGGTTTTTAGACATTTTCCGGATGGCTCTTTTGCCCGGGGGGGGAGTGAGATTTCTTTGTAGTGCCGATTTGCTCTCCCCGGGTGCTTGGTTGGCCAAAAAGGGCGTATGCGTTTTTTCCTGAATATATTCAGGAAAAAAACGCATACGCCCTTTTTGGCCAACTGCATCATTGTCCACGTTCTGCCGCTTTTCCTGTGCTGGGAAGGCCATTCCCATCTACCTCCTGAACTCCGTTTCGTGCAATTCTGCCTTGCGTTCAAATCCCCTTCGTGGCCTTACCTCAGTATGTTTTTGGACGAGTGTTATCATTTAGAGCTCGGCAAGTTTGTGAAGTGCAGTGCCCCAGAGCTCCGTTTGGCAGCTCGCTTTGGTGTGAGCTGGCCGCAATAGCGCCAGATTGCTTCAGGCCCCGTTGTGCTTGCGGCGAGGCAGGCCGAGCCTTTGGTGAATTCCTCTTCGTGATGGGAAATTAGAGTGACGTGGGCCTGTCCGAACACCGCCAGCTGGTCTCTCATTGGTTCCCCGTCTTCCAGGTCATCCTTCGGACCACTTGCAGAGACTACGAAAGAGGAGTGTCAAGACGCTGATCCTGCAAGTGGGGGAATTGTTAGTCAAGCGGCTGGAATGGCGGACGCTAGCACCCGGAGGTGAAAAATGAGGTGCGCTTTCGAAAGCTTTCCCGATCACACGGTGTACCATCCCCTGGGATTCCCATGAGTGGTTTGGCTGTAGGAAAGTTGCCTTGAACCTGGAGAGGTGGGACCCATGGAATGGGTAGCACGCAGGATAACTCTAGAGGCTCTGCCTTTGCTCCTCCAACCTCAGCAATCCTCTCAGCCTGAGGAGTATCCAGCCTTATGTCTTCTGCCGCTGTGGGTGTCGATGTGGTCAATCCTGGTTGCATCACAGCCACTGAACGCCTTTTGGCCGAATTTCCCTCCCTCTCGCCGTGCTTCTTTCTTCTGTGTTTTGGAAATGTATTTTTAGAATGGGCTTTAGCTGATTTTCAGTGCTGTGTTGATGCCGCTTGACACACACTTGATTCACTTACAGAGAGATATCAATACTTAGGTTTTCAGATGCTTACGAGTCTGATATATTCTTCTGTGATGAATAGGAGCTGTTGAGTCCTGTTCACTGAGCAAGGAGTAGGTGGTGTCTATTATATATTTGCTTTTCCGACCGGTATCTGTGCTCATTTCCAAGTCGTGTTTTATGCATCACGCCACCTCACCTTTCCGCTTAAGCAGGCCTACGTGTGTTTTCGAAAAGCGTGAGTCTGTTCTCTTTTGTCATTCGGGTCGTGGGTAGCGATTTGTACATTCCCTCTCTAAGTGATATCCCAAGTTTCTTTTTCTGTGGGACAGATTTCACTTAGCATCATCGTACCTCAATCCACTCATTATGCTGGAACCAGCCTTATGACATGGATTCCATGGCTGAGGGATATTCCCTCGTACCTAAGTAGCACAAATTCTTGGTCCATTTCTCTCTTCCCCGGCAGATGAAGGGTGTCCCGAAGTCGAGGTTGTTGTAAAGAGAGAAGCCCTAAACTTTGGGGTGCCTGTGTCTGGTTGATTTTTAGTTTTCCCAAGATATAGGCCCACGTGTGGAGGTGCCCTATGCTCTGTGGTTCTGTTCTGTACGTGTTTTAGGAACGAGCATACGCTTCTCCAGAGTGGCTGTTGGCATTTTGCGTCCCTCCCGGCAACTGAACAAGGCTCCCTTATCTCCTTGGGCTGTCCTGCCTTTCTGGTTTTTAGAAATTTTCCGGATGGCTCTTTTGCCCGGGGGGGGAGTGAGATTTCTTTGTAGTGCCGATTTGCTCTCCCCGGGTGCTTGGTTGGCCAAAAAGGGCGTATGCGTTTTTTCCTGAATATATTCAGGAAAAAACGCATACGCCCTTTTTGGCCAACTGCATCATTGTCCACGTTCTGCCGCTTTTCCTGTGCTGGGAAGGCCATTCCCATCTACCTCCTGAACTCCGTTTCGTGCAATTCTGCCTTGCGTTCAAATCCCCTTCGTGGCCTTACCTCAGTATGTTTTTGGACGAGTGTTATCATTTAGAGCTCGGCAGGTTTGTGAAGTGCAGTGCCCCAGAGCTCCGTTTGGCAGCTCGCTTTGGTGTGAGCTGGCCGCAATAGCGCCAGATTGCTTCAGGCCCCGTTGTGCTTGCGGCGAGGCAGGCCGAGCCTTTGGTGAATTCCTCTTCGTGATGGGAAATTAGAGTGACGTGGGCCTGTCCGAACACCGCCAGCTGGTCTCTCATTGGTTCCCCGTCTTCCAGGTCATCCTTCGGACCACTTGCAGAGACTACGAAGGAGGAGTGTCAAGACGCTGATCCTGCAAGTGGGGGAATTGTTAGTCAAGCGGCTGGAATGGCGGACGCTAGCACCCGGAGGTGAAAAATGAGGTGCGCTTTCGAAAGCTTTCCCGATCACACGGTGTACCATCCCCTGGGATTCCCATAAGTGGTTTGGCTGTAGGAAAGTTGCCTTGAACCTGGAGAGGTGGGACCCATGGAATGGGTAGCACGCAGGATAACTCTAGAGGCTCTGCCTTTGCTCCTCCAACCTCAGCAATCCTCTCAGCCTGAGGAGTATCCAGCCTTATGTCTTCTGCCGCTGTGGGTGTAGATGTGGTCAATCCTGGTTGCATCACAGCCCCTGCACGCTTTTTGGCAGAATTTCCCTCCCTCTCGCCGTGCTTCTTTCTTCTGTGTTTTGGAAATGTATTTTTAGAATGGGCTTTAGCTGATTTTCAGTGCTGTGTTGATGCCGCTTGACACACACTTGATTCACTTACAGAGAGATATCAATACTTAGGTTTTCAGATGCTTACGAGTCTGATATATTCTTCTGTGATGAATAGGAGCTGTTGAGTCCTGTTCACTGAGCAAGGAGTAGGTGGTGTCTATTATATATTTGCTTTTCCGACCGGTATCTGTGCTCATTTCCAAGTCGTGTTTTATGCATCACGCCACCTCACCTTTCCGCTTAAGCAGGCCTAAGTGTGTTTTCGAAAAGCGTGAGTCTGTTCTCTTTTGTCATTCGGGTCGTGGGTAGCGATTTGTACATTCCCTCTCTAAGTGATATCCCAAGTTTCTTTGTCTGTGGGACAGATTTCACTTAGCATCATCGTACCTCACTCCAGTCATTATGCTGGAACCAGCCTTATGACATGGATTCCATGGCTGAGGGATATTCCCTCGTACCTAAGTAGCACAAATTCTTGGTCCATTTCTCTCTTCCCCGGCAGATGAAGGGTGTCCCGAAGTCGAGGTTGTTGTAAAGAGAGAAGCCCTAAACTTTGGGGTGCCTGCGTCTGGTTGATTTTTAGTTTTCCCAAGATATAGGCCCACGTGTGGAGGTGCCCTATGCTCTGTGGTTCTGTTCTGTACGTGTTTTAGGAACGAGCATACGCTTCTCCAGAGTGGCTGTTGGCATTTTGCGTCCCTCCCGGCAACTGAACAAGGCTCCCTTATCTCCTTGGCCTATCCTTCCTTTCTGGTTTTTAGACATTTTCCGGATGGCTCTTTTGCCCGGGGGGGGAGTGAGATTTCTTTGTAGTGCCGATTTGCTCTCCCCGGGTGCTTGGTTGGCCAAAAAGGGCGTATGCGTTTTTTCCTGAATATATTCAGGAAAAAACGCATACGCCCTTTTTGGCCCACTGCATCATTGTCCACGTTCTGCCGCTTTTCCTGTGCTGGGAAGGCCATTCCCATCTACCTCCTGAACTCCGTTTCGTGCAATTCTGCCTTGCGTTCAAATCCCCTTCGTGGCCTTACCTCAGTATGTTTTTGGACGAGTGTTATCATTTAGAGCTCGGCAGGTTTGTGAAGTGCAGTGCCCCAGAGCTCCGTTTGGCAGCTCGCTTTGGTGTGAGCTGGCCGCAATAGCGCCAGATTGCTTCAGGCCCCGTTGTGCTTGCGGCGAGGCAGGCCGAGCCTTTGGTGAATTCCTCTTCGTGATGGGAAATTAGAGTGACGTGGGCCTGTCCGAACACCGCCAGCTGGTCTCTCATTGGTTCCCCGTCTTCCAGGTCATCCTTCGGACCACTTGCAGAGACTACGAAGGAGGAGTGTCAAGACGCTGATCCTGCAAGTGGGGGAATTGTTAGTCAAGCGGCTGGAATGGCGGACGCTAGCACCCGGAGGTGAAAAATGAGGTGCGCTTTCGAAAGCTTTCCCGATCACACGGTGTACCATCCCCTGGGATTCCCATGAGTGGTTTGGCTGTAGGAAAGTTGCCTTGAACCTGGAGAGGTGGGACCCATGGAATGGGTAGCACGCAGGATAACTCTAGAGGCTCTGCCTTTGCTCCTCCAACCTCAGCAATCCTCTCAGCCTGAGGAGTATCCAGCCTTATGTCTTCTGCCGCTGTGGGTGTCGATGTGGTCAATCCTGGTTGCATCACAGCCACTGAACGCCTTTTGGCCGAATTTCCCTCCCTGTCGCCGTGCTTCTTTCTTCTGTGTTTTGGAAATGTATTTTTAGAATGGGCTTTAGCTGATTTTCAGTGCTGTGTTGATGCCGCTTGACACACACTTGATTCACTTACAGAGAGATATCAATACTTAGGTTTTCAGATGCTTACGAGTCTGATATATTCTTCTGTGATGAATAGGAGCTGTTGAGTCCTGTTCACTGAGCAAGGAGTAGGTGGTGTCTATTATATATTTGCTTTTCCGACCGGTATCTGTGCTCATTTCCAAGTCGTGTTTTATGCATCACGCCACCTCACCTTTCCGCTTAAGCAGGCCTACGTGTGTTTTCGAAAAGCGTGAGTCTGTTCTCTTTTGTCATTCGGGTCGTGGGTAGCGATTTGTACATTCCCTCTCTAAGTGATATCCCAAGTTTCTTTTTCTGTGGGACAGATTTCACTTAGCATCATCGTACCTCAATCCACTCATTATGCTGGAACCAGCCTTATGACATGGATTCCATGGCTGAGGGATATTCCCTCGTACCTAAGTAGCACAAATTCTTGGTCCATTTCTCTCTTCCCCGGCAGATGAAGGGTGTCCCGAAGTCGAGGTTGTTGTAAAGAGAGAAGCCCTAAACTTTGGGGTGCCTGCGTCTGGTTGATTTTTAGTTTTCCCAAGATATAGGCCCACGTGTGGAGGTGCCCTATGCTCTGTGGTTCTGTTCTGTACGTGTTTTAGGAACGAGCATACGCTTCTCCAGAGTGGCTGTTGGCATTTTGCGTCCCTCCCGGCAACTGAACAAGGCTCCCTTATCTCCTTGGGCTGTCCTGCCTTTCTGGTTTTTAGAAATTTTCCGGATGGCTCTTTTGCCCGGGGGGGGAGTGAGATTTCTTTGTAGTGCCGATTTGCTCTCCCCGGGTGCTTGGTTGGCCAAAAAGGGCGTATGCGTTTTTTCCTGAATATATTCAGGAAAAAACGCATACGCCCTTTTTGGCCAACTGCATCATTGTCCACGTTCTGCCGCTTTTCCTGTGCTGGGAAGGCCATTCCCATCTACCTCCTGAACTCCGTTTCGTGCAATTCTGCCTTGCGTTCAAATCCCCTTCGTGGCCTTACCTCAGTATGTTTTTGGACGAGTGTTATCATTTAGAGCTCGGCAGGTTTGTGAAGTGCAGTGCCCCAGAGCTCCGTTTGGCAGCTCGCTTTGGTGTGAGCTGGCCGCAATAGCGCCAGATTGCTTCAGGCCCCGTTGTGCTTGCGGCGAGGCAGGCCGAGCCTTTGGTGAATTCCTCTTCGTGATGGGAAATTAGAGTGACGTGGGCCTGTCCGAACACCGCCAGCTGGTCTCTCATTGGTTCCCCGTCTTCCAGGTCATCCTTCGGACCACTTGCAGAGACTACGAAAGAGGAGTGTCAAGACGCTGATCCTGCAAGTGGGGGAATTGTTAGTCAAGCGGCTGGAATGGCGGACGCTAGCACCCGGAGGTGAAAAATGAGGTGCGCTTTCGAAAGCTTTCCCGATCACACGGTGTACCATCCCCTGGGATTCCCATAAGTGGTTTGGCTGTAGGAAAGTTGCCTTGAACCTGGAGAGGTGGGACCCATGGAATGGGTAGCACGCAGGATAACTCTAGAGGCTCTGCCTTTGCTCCTCCAACCTCAGCAATCCTCTCAGCCTGAGGAGTATCCAGCCTTATGTCTTCTGCCGCTGTGGGTGTAGATGTGGTCAATCCTGGTTGCATCACAGCCCCTGCACGCTTTTTGGCAGAATTTCCCTCCCTCTCGCCGTGCTTCTTTCTTCTGTGTTTTGGAAATGTATTTTTAGAATGGGCTTTAGCTGATTTTCAGTGCTGTGTTGATGCCGCTTGACACACACTTGATTCACTTACAGAGAGATATCAATACTTAGGTTTTCAGATGCTTACGAGTCTGATATATTCTTCTGTGATGAATAGGAGCTGTTGAGTCCTGTTCACTGAGCAAGGAGTAGGTGGTGTCTATTATATATTTGCTTTTCCGACCGGTATCTGTGCTCATTTCCAAGTCGTGTTTTATGCATCACGCCACCTCACCTTTCCGCTTAAGCAGGCCTAAGTGTGTTTTCGAAAAGCGTGAGTCTGTTCTCTTTTGTCATTCGGGTCGTGGGTAGCGATTTGTACATTCCCTCTCTAAGTGATATCCCAAGTTTCTTTTTCTGTGGGACAGATTTCACTTAGCATCATCGTACCTCAATCCACTCATTATGCTGGAACCAGCCTTATGACATGGATTCCATGGCTGAGGGATATTCCCTCGTACCTAAGTAGCACAAATTCTTGGTCCATTTCTCTCTTCCCCGGCAGATGAAGGGTGTCCCGAAGTCGAGGTTGTTGTAAAGAGAGAAGCCCTAAACTTTGGGGTGCCTGCGTCTGGTTGATTTTTAGTTTTCCCAAGATATAGGCCCACGTGTGGAGGTGCCCTATGCTCTGTGGTTCTGTTCTGTACGTGTTTTAGGAACGAGCATACGCTTCTCCAGAGTGGCTGTTGGCATTTTGCGTCCCTCCCGGCAACTGAACAAGGCTCCCTTATCTCCTTGGCCTATCCTTCCTTTCTGGTTTTTAGACATTTTCCGGATGGCTCTTTTGCCCGGGGGGGGAGTGAGATTTCTTTGTAGTGCCGATTTGCTCTCCCCGGGTGCTTGGTTGGCCAAAAAGGGCGTATGCGTTTTTTCCTGAATATATTCAGGAAAAAACGCATACGCCCTTTTTGGCCAACTGCATCATTGTCCACGTTCTGCCGCTTTTCCTGTGCTGGGAAGGCCATTCCCATCTACCTCCTGAACTCCGTTTCGTGCAATTTTGCCTTGCGTTCAAATCCCCTTCGTGGCCTTACCTCAGTATGTTTTTGGACGAGTGTTATCATTTAGAGCTCGGCAGGTTTGTGAAGTGCAGTGCCCCAGAGCTCCGTTTGGCAGCTCGCTTTGGTGTGAGCTGGCCGCAATAGCGCCAGATTGCTTCAGGCCCCGTTGTGCTTGCGGCGAGGCAGGCCGAGCCTTTGGTGAATTCCTCTTCGTGATGGGAAATTAGAGTGACGTGGGCCTGTCCGAACACCGCCAGCTGGTCTCTCATTGGTTCCCCGTCTTCCAGGTCATCCTTCGGACCACTTGCAGAGACTACGAAGGAGGAGTGTCAAGACGCTGATCCTGCAAGTGGGGGAATTGTTAGTCAAGCGGCTGGAATGGCGGACGCTAGCACCCGGAGGTGAAAAATGAGGTGCGCTTTCGAAAGCTTTCCCGATCACACGGTGTACCATCCCCTGGGATTCCCATAAGTGGTTTGGCTGTAGGAAAGTTGCCTTGAACCTGGAGAGGTGGGACCCATGGAATGGGTAGCACGCAGGATAACTCTAGAGGCTCTGCCTTTGCTCCTCCAACCTCAGCAATCCTCTCAGCCTGAGGAGTATCCAGCCTTATGTCTTCTGCCGCTGTGGGTGTAGATGTGGTCAATCCTGGTTGCATCACAGCCCCTGCACGCTTTTTGGCAGAATTTCCCTCCCTCTCGCCGTGCTTCTTTCTTCTGTGTTTTGGAAATGTATTTTTAGAATGGGCTTTAGCTGATTTTCAGTGCTGTGTTGATGCCGCTTGACACACACTTGATTCACTTACAGAGAGATATCAATACTTAGGTTTTCAGATGCTTACGAGTCTGATATATTCTTCTGTGATGAATAGGAGCTGTTGAGTCCTGTTCACTGAGCAAGGAGTAGGTGGTGTCTATTATATATTTGCTTTTCCGACCGGTATCTGTGCTCATTTCCAAGTCGTGTTGTATGCATCACGCCACCTCACCTTTCTGCTTAAGCAGGCCTAAGTGTGTTTTCGAAAAGCGTGAGTCTGTTCTCTTTTGTCATTCGGGTCGTGGGTAGCGATTTGTACATTCCCTCTCTAAGTGATATCCCAAGTTTCTTTGTCTGTGGGACAGATTTCACTTAGCATCATCGTACCTCACTCCAGTCATTATGCTGGAACCAGCCTTATGACGTGGATTCCATGGCTGAGGGATATTCCCTCGTACCTAAGTAGCACAAATTCTTGGTCCATTTCTCTCTTCCCCGGCAGATGAAGGGTGTCCCGAAGTCGAGGTTGTTGTAAAGAGAGAAGCCCTAAACTTTGGGGTGCCTGCGTCTGGTTGATTTTTAGTTTTCCCAAGATATAGGCCCACGTGTGGAGGTGCCCTATGCTCTGTGGTTCTGTTCTGTACGTGTTTTAGGAACGAGCATACGCTTCTCCAGAGTGGCTGTTGGCATTTTGCGTCCCTCCCGGCAACTGAACAAGGCTCCCTTATCTCCTTGGCCTATCCTTCCTTTCTGGTTTTTAGACATTTTCCGGATGGCTCTTTTGCCCGGGGGGGGAGTGAGATTTCTTTGTAGTGCCGATTTGCTCTCCCCGGGTGCTTGGTTGGCCAAAAAGGGCGTATGCGTTTTTTCCTGAATATATTCAGGAAAAAACGCATACGCCCTTTTTGGCCCACTGCATCATTGTCCACGTTCTGCCGCTTTTCCTGTGCTGGGAAGGCCATTCCCATCTACCTCCTGAACTCCGTTTCGTGCAATTCTGCCTTGCGTTCAAATCCCCTTCGTGGCCTTACCTCAGTATGTTTTTGGACGAGTGTTATCATTTAGAGCTCGGCAGGTTTGTGAAGTGCAGTGCCCCAGAGCTCCGTTTGGCAGCTCGCTTTGGTGTGAGCTGGCCGCAATAGCGCCAGATTGCTTCAGGCCCCGTTGTGCTTGCGGCGAGGCAGGCCGAGCCTTTGGTGAATTCCTCTTCGTGATGGGAAATTAGAGTGACGTGGGCCTGTCCGAACACCGCCAGCTGGTCTCTCATTGGTTCCCCGTCTTCCAGGTCATCCTTCGGACCACTTGCAGAGACTACGAAAGAGGAGTGTCAAGACGCTGATCCTGCAAGTGGGCGAATTTTTAGTCAAGCGGCTGGAATGGCGGACGCTAGCACCCGGAGGTGAAAAATGAGGTGCGCTTTCGAAAGCTTTCCCGATCACACGGTGTACCATCCCCTGGGATTCCCATGAGTGGTTTGGCTGTAGGAAAGTTGCCTTGAACCTGGAGAGGTGGGACCCATGGAATGGGTAGCACGCAGGATAACTCTAGAGGCTCTGCCTTTGCTCCTCCAACCTCAGCAATCCTCTCAGCCTGAGGAGTATCCAGCCTTATGTCTTCTGCCGCTGTGGGTGTCGATGTGGTCAATCCTGGTTGCATCACAGCCACTGAACGCCTTTTGGCCGAATTTCCCTCCCTGTCGCCGTGCTTCTTTCTTCTGTGTTTTGGAAATGTATTTTTAGAATGGGCTTTAGCTGATTTTCAGTGCTGTGTTGATGCCGCTTGACACACACTTGATTCACTTACAGAGAGATATCAATACTTAGGTTTTCAGATGCTTACGAGTCTGATATATTCTTCTGTGATGAATAGGAGCTGTTGAGTCCTGTTCACTGAGCAAGGAGTAGGTGGTGTCTATTATATATTTGCTTTTCCGACCGGTATCTGTGCTCATTTCCAAGTCGTGTTTTATGCATCACGCCACCTCACCTTTCCGCTTAAGCAGGCCTACGTGTGTTTTCGAAAAGCGTGAGTCTGTTCTCTTTTGTCATTCGGGTCGTGGGTAGCGATTTGTACATTCCCTCTCTAAGTGATATCCCAAGTTTCTTTTTCTGTGGGACAGATTTCACTTAGCATCATCGTACCTCAATCCACTCATTATGCTGGAACCAGCCTTATGACATGGATTCCATGGCTGAGGGATATTCCCTCGTACCTAAGTAGCACAAATTCTTGGTCCATTTCTCTCTTCCCCGGCAGATGAAGGGTGTCCCGAAGTCGAGGTTGTTGTAAAGAGAGAAGCCCTAAACTTTGGGGTGCCTGCGTCTGGTTGATTTTTAGTTTTCCCAAGATATAGGCCCACGTGTGGAGGTGCCCTATGCTCTGTGGTTCTGTTCTGTACGTGTTTTAGGAACGAGCATACGCTTCTCCAGAGTGGCTGTTGGCATTTTGCGTCCCTCCCGGCAACTGAACAAGGCTCCCTTATCTCCTTGGGCTGTCCTGCCTTTCTGGTTTTTAGACATTTTCCGGATGGCTCTTTTGCCCGGGGGGGGAGTGAGATTTCTTTGTAGTGCCGATTTGCTCTCCCCGGGTGCTTGGTTGGCCAAAAAGGGCGTATGCGTTTTTTCCTGAATATATTCAGGAAAAAACGCATACGCCCTTTTTGGCCCACTGCATCATTGTCCACGTTCTGCCGCTTTTCCTGTGCTGGGAAGGCCATTCCCATCTACCTCCTGAACTCCGTTTCGTGCAATTCTGCCTTGCGTTCAAATCCCCTTCGTGGCCTTACCTCAGTATGTTTTTGGACGAGTGTTATCATTTAGAGCTCGGCAGGTTTGTGAAGTGCAGTGCCCCAGAGCTCCGTTTGGCAGCTCGCTTTGGTGTGAGCTGGCCGCAATAGCGCCAGATTGCTTTAGGCCCCGTTGTGCTTGCGGCGAGGCAGGCCGAGCCTTTGGTGAATTCCTCTTCGTGATGGGAAATTAGAGTGACGTGGGCCTGTCCGAACACCGCCAGCTGGTCTCTCATTGGTTCCCCGTCTTCCAGGTCATCCTTCGGACCACTTGCAGAGACTACGAAGGAGGAGTGTCAAGACGCTGATCCTGCAAGTGGGGGAATTGTTAGTCAAGCGGCTGGAATGGCGGACGCTAGCACCCGGAGGTGAAAAATGAGGTGCGCTTTCGAAAGCTTTCCCGATCACACGGTGTACCATCCCCTGGGATTCCCATAAGTGGTTTGGCTGTAGGAAAGTTGCCTTGAACCTGGAGAGGTGGGACCCATGGAATGGGTAGCACGCAGGATAACTCTAGAGGCTCTGCCTTTGCTCCTCCAACCTCAGCAATCCTCTCAGCCTGAGGAGTATCCAGCCTTATGTCTTCTGCCGCTGTGGGTGTCGATGTGGTCAATCCTGGTTGCATCACAGCCCCTGCACGCTTTTTGGCAGAATTTCCCTCCCTCTCGCCGTGCTTCTTTCTTCTGTGTTTTGGAAATGTATTTTTAGAATGGGCTTTAGCTGATTTTCAGTGCTGTGTTGATGCCGCTTGACACACACTTGATTCACTTACAGAGAGATATCAATACTTAGGTTTTCAGATGCTTACGAGTCTGATATATTCTTCTGTGATGAATAGGAGCTGTTGAGTCCTGTTCACTGAGCAAGGAGTAGGTGGTGTCTATTATATATTTGCTTTTCCGACCGGTATCTGTGCTCATTTCCAAGTCGTGTTTTATGCATCACGCCACCTCACCTTTCCGCTTAAGCAGGCCTAAGTGTGTTTTCGAAAAGCGTGAGTCTGTTCTCTTTTGTCATTCGGGTCGTGGGTAGCGATTTGTACATTCCCTCTCTAAGTGATATCCCAAGTTTCTTTGTCTGTGGGACAGATTTCACTTAGCATCATCGTACCTCAATCCACTCATTATGCTGGAACCAGCCTTATGACATGGATTCCATGGCTGAGGGATATTCCCTCGTACCTAAGTAGCACAAATTCTTGGTCCATTTCTCTCTTCCCCGGCAGATGAAGGGTGTCCCGAAGTCGAGGTTGTTGTAAAGAGAGAAGCCCTAAACTTTGGGGTGCCTGCGTCTGGTTGATTTTTAGTTTTCCCAAGATATAGGCCCACGTGTGGAGGTGCCCTATGCTCTGTGGTTCTGTTCTGTACGTGTTTTAGGAACGAGCATACGCTTCTCCAGAGTGGCTGTTGGCATTTTGCGTCCCTCCCGGCAACTGAACAAGGCTCCCTTATCTCCTTGGCCTATCCTTCCTTTCTGGTTTTTAGACATTTTCCGGATGGCTCTTTTGCCCGGGGGGGGAGTGAGATTTCTTTGTAGTGCCGATTTGCTCTCCCCGGGTGCTTGGTTGGCCAAAAAGGGCGTATGCGTTTTTTCCTGAATATATTCAGGAAAAAACGCATACGCCCTTTTTGGCCCACTGCATCATTGTCCACGTTCTGCCGCTTTTCCTGTGCTGGGAAGGCCATTCCCATCTACCTCCTGAACTCCGTTTCGTGCAATTCTGCCTTGCGTTCAAATCCCCTTCGTGGCCTTACCTCAGTATGTTTTTGGACGAGTGTTATCATTTAGAGCTCGGCAGGTTTGTGAAGTGCAGTGCCCCAGAGCTCCGTTTGGCAGCTCGCTTTGGTGTGAGCTGGCCGCAATAGCGCCAGATTGCTTCAGGCCCCGTTGTGCTTGCGGCGAGGCAGGCCGAGCCTTTGGTGAATTCCTCTTCGTGATGGGAAATTAGAGTGACGTGGGCCTGTCCGAACACCGCCAGCTGGTCTCTCATTGGTTCCCCGTCTTCCAGGTCATCCTTCGGACCACTTGCAGAGACTACGAAGGAGGAGTGTCAAGACGCTGATCCTGCAAGTGGGGGAATTGTTAGTCAAGCGGCTGGAATGGCGGACGCTAGCACCCGGAGGTGAAAAATGAGGTGCGCTTTCGAAAGCTTTCCCGATCACACGGTGTACCATCCCCTGGGATTCCCATGAGTGGTTTGGCTGTAGGAAAGTTGCCTTGAACCTGGAGAGGTGGGACCCATGGAATGGGTAGCACGCAGGATAACTCTAGAGGCTCTGCCTTTGCTCCTCCAACCTCAGCAATCCTCTCAGCCTGAGGAGTATCCAGCCTTATGTCTTCTGCCGCTGTGGGTGTCGATGTGGTCAATCCTGGTTGCATCACAGCCACTGAACGCCTTTTGGCCGAATTTCCCTCCCTGTCGCCGTGCTTCTTTCTTCTGTGTTTTGGAAATGTATTTTTAGAATGGGCTTTAGCTGATTTTCAGTGCTGTGTTGATGCCGCTTGACACACACTTGATTCACTTACAGAGAGATATCAATACTTAGGTTTTCAGATGCTTACGAGTCTGATATATTCTTCTGTGATGAATAGGAGCTGTTGAGTCCTGTTCACTGAGCAAGGAGTAGGTGGTGTCTATTATATATTTGCTTTTCCGACCGGTATCTGTGCTCATTTCCAAGTCGTGTTTTATGCATCACGCCACCTCACCTTTCCGCTTAAGCAGGCCTACGTGTGTTTTCGAAAAGCGTGAGTCTGTTCTCTTTTGTCATTCGGGTCGTGGGTAGCGATTTGTACATTCCCTCTCTAAGTGATATCCCAAGTTTCTTTTTCTGTGGGACAGATTTCACTTAGCATCATCGTACCTCAATCCACTCATTATGCTGGAACCAGCCTTATGACATGGATTCCATGGCTGAGGGATATTCCCTCGTACCTAAGTAGCACAAATTCTTGGTCCATTTCTCTCTTCCCCGGCAGATGAAGGGTGTCCCGAAGTCGAGGTTGTTGTAAAGAGAGAAGCCCTAAACTTTGGGGTGCCTGCGTCTGGTTGATTTTTAGTTTTCCCAAGATATAGGCCCACGTGTGGAGGTGCCCTATGCTCTGTGGTTCTGTTCTGTACGTGTTTTAGGAACGAGCATACGCTTCTCCAGAGTGGCTGTTGGCATTTTGCGTCCCTCCCGGCAACTGAACAAGGCTCCCTTATCTCCTTGGGCTGTCCTGCCTTTCTGGTTTTTAGAAATTTTCCGGATGGCTCTTTTGCCCGGGGGGGGAGTGAGATTTCTTTGTAGTGCCGATTTGCTCTCCCCGGGTGCTTGGTTGGCCAAAAAGGGCGTATGCGTTTTTTCCTGAATATATTCAGGAAAAAACGCATACGCCCTTTTTGGCCAACTGCATCATTGTCCACGTTCTGCCGCTTTTCCTGTGCTGGGAAGGCCATTCCCATCTACCTCCTGAACTCCGTTTCGTGCAATTCTGCCTTGCGTTCAAATCCCCTTCGTGGCCTTACCTCAGTATGTTTTTGGACGAGTGTTATCATTTAGAGCTCGGCAGGTTTGTGAAGTGCAGTGCCCCAGAGCTCCGTTTGGCAGCTCGCTTTGGTGTGAGCTGGCCGCAATAGCGCCAGATTGCTTCAGGCCCCGTTGTGCTTGCGGCGAGGCAGGCCGAGCCTTTGGTGAATTCCTCTTCGTGATGGGAAATTAGAGTGACGTGGGCCTGTCCGAACACCGCCAGCTGGTCTCTCATTGGTTCCCCGTCTTCCAGGTCATCCTTCGGACCACTTGCAGAGACTACGAAAGAGGAGTGTCAAGACGCTGATCCTGCAAGTGGGGGAATTGTTAGTCAAGCGGCTGGAATGGCGGACGCTAGCACCCGGAGGTGAAAAATGAGGTGCGCTTTCGAAAGCTTTCCCGATCACACGGTGTACCATCCCCTGGGATTCCCATAAGTGGTTTGGCTGTAGGAAAGTTGCCTTGAACCTGGAGAGGTGGGACCCATGGAATGGGTAGCACGCAGGATAACTCTAGAGGCTCTGCCTTTGCTCCTCCAACCTCAGCAATCCTCTCAGCCTGAGGAGTATCCAGCCTTATGTCTTCTGCCGCTGTGGGTGTAGATGTGGTCAATCCTGGTTGCATCACAGCCCCTGCACGCTTTTTGGCAGAATTTCCCTCCCTCTCGCCGTGCTTCTTTCTTCTGTGTTTTGGAAATGTATTTTTAGAATGGGCTTTAGCTGATTTTCAGTGCTGTGTTGATGCCGCTTGACACACACTTGATTCACTTACAGAGAGATATCAATACTTAGGTTTTCAGATGCTTACGAGTCTGATATATTCTTCTGTGATGAATAGGAGCTGTTGAGTCCTGTTCACTGAGCAAGGAGTAGGTGGTGTCTATTATATATTTGCTTTTCCGACCGGTATCTGTGCTCATTTCCAAGTCGTGTTGTATGCATCACGCCACCTCACCTTTCCGCTTAAGCAGGCCTAAGTGTGTTTTCGAAAAGCGTGAGTCTGTTCTCTTTTGTCATTCGGGTCGTGGGTAGCGATTTGTACATTCCCTCTCTAAGTGATATCCCAAGTTTCTTTTTCTGTGGGACAGATTTCACTTAGCATCATCGTACCTCAATCCACTCATTATGCTGGAACCAGCCTTATGACATGGATTCCATGGCTGAGGGATATTCCCTCGTACCTAAGTAGCACAAATTCTTGGTCCATTTCTCTCTTCCCCGGCAGATGAAGGGTGTCCCGAAGTCGAGGTTGTTGTAAAGAGAGAAGCCCTAAACTTTGGGGTGCCTGCGTCTGGTTGATTTTTAGTTTTCCCAAGATATAGGCCCACGTGTGGAGGTGCCCTATGCTCTGTGGTTCTGTTCTGTACGTGTTTTAGGAACGAGCATACGCTTCTCCAGAGTGGCTGTTGGCATTTTGCGTCCCTCCCGGCAACTGAACAAGGCTCCCTTATCTCCTTGGCCTATCCTTCCTTTCTGGTTTTTAGACATTTTCCGGATGGCTCTTTTGCCCGGGGGGGGAGTGAGATTTCTTTGTAGTGCCGATTTGCTCTCCCCGGGTGCTTGGTTGGCCAAAAAGGGCGTATGCGTTTTTTCCTGAATATATTCAGGAAAAAACGCATACGCCCTTTTTGGCCAACTGCATCATTGTCCACGTTCTGCCGCTTTTCCTGTGCTGGGAAGGCCATTCCCATCTACCTCCTGAACTCCGTTTCGTGCAATTTTGCCTTGCGTTCAAATCCCCTTCGTGGCCTTACCTCAGTATGTTTTTGGACGAGTGTTATCATTTAGAGCTCGGCAGGTTTGTGAAGTGCAGTGCCCCAGAGCTCCGTTTGGCAGCTCGCTTTGGTGTGAGCTGGCCGCAATAGCGCCAGATTGCTTCAGGCCCCGTTGTGCTTGCGGCGAGGCAGGCCGAGCCTTTGGTGAATTCCTCTTCGTGATGGGAAATTAGAGTGACGTGGGCCTGTCCGAACACCGCCAGCTGGTCTCTCATTGGTTCCCCGTCTTCCAGGTCATCCTTCGGACCACTTGCAGAGACTACGAAGGAGGAGTGTCAAGACGCTGATCCTGCAAGTGGGGGAATTGTTAGTCAAGCGGCTGGAATGGCGGACGCTAGCACCCGGAGGTGAAAAATGAGGTGCGCTTTCGAAAGCTTTCCCGATCACACGGTGTACCATCCCCTGGGATTCCCATAAGTGGTTTGGCTGTAGGAAAGTTGCCTTGAACCTGGAGAGGTGGGACCCATGGAATGGGTAGCACGCAGGATAACTCTAGAGGCTCTGCCTTTGCTCCTCCAACCTCAGCAATCCTCTCAGCCTGAGGAGTATCCAGCCTTATGTCTTCTGCCGCTGTGGGTGTAGATGTGGTCAATCCTGGTTGCATCACAGCCCCTGCACGCTTTTTGGCAGAATTTCCCTCCCTCTCGCCGTGCTTCTTTCTTCTGTGTTTTGGAAATGTATTTTTAGAATGGGCTTTAGCTGATTTTCAGTGCTGTGTTGATGCCGCTTGACACACACTTGATTCACTTACAGAGAGATATCAATACTTAGGTTTTCAGATGCTTACGAGTCTGATATATTCTTCTGTGATGAATAGGAGCTGTTGAGTCCTGTTCACTGAGCAAGGAGTAGGTGGTGTCTATTATATATTTGCTTTTCCGACCGGTATCTGTGCTCATTTCCAAGTCGTGTTGTATGCATCACGCCACCTCACCTTTCTGCTTAAGCAGGCCTAAGTGTGTTTTCGAAAAGCGTGAGTCTGTTCTCTTTTGTCATTCGGGTCGTGGGTAGCGATTTGTACATTCCCTCTCTAAGTGATATCCCAAGTTTCTTTGTCTGTGGGACAGATTTCACTTAGCATCATCGTACCTCACTCCAGTCATTATGCTGGAACCAGCCTTATGACGTGGATTCCATGGCTGAGGGATATTCCCTCGTACCTAAGTAGCACAAATTCTTGGTCCATTTCTCTCTTCCCCGGCAGATGAAGGGTGTCCCGAAGTCGAGGTTGTTGTAAAGAGAGAAGCCCTAAACTTTGGGGTGCCTGCGTCTGGTTGATTTTTAGTTTTCCCAAGATATAGGCCCACGTGTGGAGGTGCCCTATGCTCTGTGGTTCTGTTCTGTACGTGTTTTAGGAACGAGCATACGCTTCTCCAGAGTGGCTGTTGGCATTTTGCGTCCCTCCCGGCAACTGAACAAGGCTCCCTTATCTCCTTGGCCTATCCTTCCTTTCTGGTTTTTAGACATTTTCCGGATGGCTCTTTTGCCCGGGGGGGGAGTGAGATTTCTTTGTAGTGCCGATTTGCTCTCCCCGGGTGCTTGGTTGGCCAAAAAGGGCGTATGCGTTTTTTCCTGAATATATTCAGGAAAAAACGCATACGCCCTTTTTGGCCCACTGCATCATTGTCCACGTTCTGCCGCTTTTCCTGTGCTGGGAAGGCCATTCCCATCTACCTCCTGAACTCCGTTTCGTGCAATTCTGCCTTGCGTTCAAATCCCCTTCGTGGCCTTACCTCAGTATGTTTTTGGACGAGTGTTATCATTTAGAGCTCGGCAGGTTTGTGAAGTGCAGTGCCCCAGAGCTCCGTTTGGCAGCTCGCTTTGGTGTGAGCTGGCCGCAATAGCGCCAGATTGCTTCAGGCCCCGTTGTGCTTGCGGCGAGGCAGGCCGAGCCTTTGGTGAATTCCTCTTCGTGATGGGAAATTAGAGTGACGTGGGCCTGTCCGAACACCGCCAGCTGGTCTCTCATTGGTTCCCCGTCTTCCAGGTCATCCTTCGGACCACTTGCAGAGACTACGAAAGAGGAGTGTCAAGACGCTGATCCTGCAAGTGGGCGAATTTTTAGTCAAGCGGCTGGAATGGCGGACGCTAGCACCCGGAGGTGAAAAATGAGGTGCGCTTTCGAAAGCTTTCCCGATCACACGGTGTACCATCCCCTGGGATTCCCATGAGTGGTTTGGCTGTAGGAAAGTTGCCTTGAACCTGGAGAGGTGGGACCCATGGAATGGGTAGCACGCAGGATAACTCTAGAGGCTCTGCCTTTGCTCCTCCAACCTCAGCAATCCTCTCAGCCTGAGGAGTATCCAGCCTTATGTCTTCTGCCGCTGTGGGTGTCGATGTGGTCAATCCTGGTTGCATCACAGCCACTGAACGCCTTTTGGCCGAATTTCCCTCCCTGTCGCCGTGCTTCTTTCTTCTGTGTTTTGGAAATGTATTTTTAGAATGGGCTTTAGCTGATTTTCAGTGCTGTGTTGATGCCGCTTGACACACACTTGATTCACTTACAGAGAGATATCAATACTTAGGTTTTCAGATGCTTACGAGTCTGATATATTCTTCTGTGATGAATAGGAGCTGTTGAGTCCTGTTCACTGAGCAAGGAGTAGGTGGTGTCTATTATATATTTGCTTTTCCGACCGGTATCTGTGCTCATTTCCAAGTCGTGTTTTATGCATCACGCCACCTCACCTTTCCGCTTAAGCAGGCCTACGTGTGTTTTCGAAAAGCGTGAGTCTGTTCTCTTTTGTCATTCGGGTCGTGGGTAGCGATTTGTACATTCCCTCTCTAAGTGATATCCCAAGTTTCTTTTTCTGTGGGACAGATTTCACTTAGCATCATCGTACCTCAATCCACTCATTATGCTGGAACCAGCCTTATGACATGGATTCCATGGCTGAGGGATATTCCCTCGTACCTAAGTAGCACAAATTCTTGGTCCATTTCTCTCTTCCCCGGCAGATGAAGGGTGTCCCGAAGTCGAGGTTGTTGTAAAGAGAGAAGCCCTAAACTTTGGGGTGCCTGCGTCTGGTTGATTTTTAGTTTTCCCAAGATATAGGCCCACGTGTGGAGGTGCCCTATGCTCTGTGGTTCTGTTCTGTACGTGTTTTAGGAACGAGCATACGCTTCTCCAGAGTGGCTGTTGGCATTTTGCGTCCCTCCCGGCAACTGAACAAGGCTCCCTTATCTCCTTGGGCTGTCCTGCCTTTCTGGTTTTTAGACATTTTCCGGATGGCTCTTTTGCCCGGGGGGGGAGTGAGATTTCTTTGTAGTGCCGATTTGCTCTCCCCGGGTGCTTGGTTGGCCAAAAAGGGCGTATGCGTTTTTTCCTGAATATATTCAGGAAAAAACGCATACGCCCTTTTTGGCCCACTGCATCATTGTCCACGTTCTGCCGCTTTTCCTGTGCTGGGAAGGCCATTCCCATCTACCTCCTGAACTCCGTTTCGTGCAATTCTGCCTTGCGTTCAAATCCCCTTCGTGGCCTTACCTCAGTATGTTTTTGGACGAGTGTTATCATTTAGAGCTCGGCAGGTTTGTGAAGTGCAGTGCCCCAGAGCTCCGTTTGGCAGCTCGCTTTGGTGTGAGCTGGCCGCAATAGCGCCAGATTGCTTTAGGCCCCGTTGTGCTTGCGGCGAGGCAGGCCGAGCCTTTGGTGAATTCCTCTTCGTGATGGGAAATTAGAGTGACGTGGGCCTGTCCGAACACCGCCAGCTGGTCTCTCATTGGTTCCCCGTCTTCCAGGTCATCCTTCGGACCACTTGCAGAGACTACGAAGGAGGAGTGTCAAGACGCTGATCCTGCAAGTGGGGGAATTGTTAGTCAAGCGGCTGGAATGGCGGACGCTAGCACCCGGAGGTGAAAAATGAGGTGCGCTTTCGAAAGCTTTCCCGATCACACGGTGTACCATCCCCTGGGATTCCCATAAGTGGTTTGGCTGTAGGAAAGTTGCCTTGAACCTGGAGAGGTGGGACCCATGGAATGGGTAGCACGCAGGATAACTCTAGAGGCTCTGCCTTTGCTCCTCCAACCTCAGCAATCCTCTCAGCCTGAGGAGTATCCAGCCTTATGTCTTCTGCCGCTGTGGGTGTCGATGTGGTCAATCCTGGTTGCATCACAGCCCCTGCACGCTTTTTGGCAGAATTTCCCTCCCTCTCGCCGTGCTTCTTTCTTCTGTGTTTTGGAAATGTATTTTTAGAATGGGCTTTAGCTGATTTTCAGTGCTGTGTTGATGCCGCTTGACACACACTTGATTCACTTACAGAGAGATATCAATACTTAGGTTTTCAGATGCTTACGAGTCTGATATATTCTTCTGTGATGAATAGGAGCTGTTGAGTCCTGTTCACTGAGCAAGGAGTAGGTGGTGTCTATTATATATTTGCTTTTCCGACCGGTATCTGTGCTCATTTCCAAGTCGTGTTTTATGCATCACGCCACCTCACCTTTCCGCTTAAGCAGGCCTAAGTGTGTTTTCGAAAAGCGTGAGTCTGTTCTCTTTTGTCATTCGGGTCGTGGGTAGCGATTTGTACATTCCCTCTCTAAGTGATATCCCAAGTTTCTTTTTCTGTGGGACAGATTTCACTTAGCATCATCGTACCTCAATCCACTCATTATGCTGGAACCAGCCTTATGACATGGATTCCATGGCTGAGGGATATTCCCTCGTACCTAAGTAGCACAAATTCTTGGTCCATTTCTCTCTTCCCCGGCAGATGAAGGGTGTCCCGAAGTCGAGGTTGTTGTAAAGAGAGAAGCCCTAAACTTTGGGGTGCCTGCGTCTGGTTGATTTTTAGTTTTCCCAAGATATAGGCCCACGTGTGGAGGTGCCCTATGCTCTGTGGTTCTGTTCTGTACGTGTTTTAGGAACGAGCATACGCTTCTCCAGAGTGGCTGTTGGCATTTTGCGTCCCTCCCGGCAACTGAACAAGGCTCCCTTATCTCCTTGGCCTATCCTTCCTTTCTGGTTTTTAGACATTTTCCGGATGGCTCTTTTGCCCGGGGGGGGAGTGAGATTTCTTTGTAGTGCCGATTTGCTCTCCCCGGGTGCTTGGTTGGCCAAAAAGGGCGTATGCGTTTTTTCCTGAATATATTCAGGAAAAAACGCATACGCCCTTTTTGGCCAACTGCATCATTGTCCACGTTCTGCCGCTTTTCCTGTGCTGGGAAGGCCATTCCCATCTACCTCCTGAACTCCGTTTCGTGCAATTTTGCCTTGCGTTCAAATCCCCTTCGTGGCCTTACCTCAGTATGTTTTTGGACGAGTGTTATCATTTAGAGCTCGGCAGGTTTGTGAAGTGCAGTGCCCCAGAGCTCCGTTTGGCAGCTCGCTTTGGTGTGAGCTGGCCGCAATAGCGCCAGATTGCTTCAGGCCCCGTTGTGCTTGCGGCGAGGCAGGCCGAGCCTTTGGTGAATTCCTCTTCGTGATGGGAAATTAGAGTGACGTGGGCCTGTCCGAACACCGCCAGCTGGTCTCTCATTGGTTCCCCGTCTTCCAGGTCATCCTTCGGACCACTTGCAGAGACTACGAAGGAGGAGTGTCAAGACGCTGATCCTGCAAGTGGGGGAATTGTTAGTCAAGCGGCTGGAATGGCGGACGCTAGCACCCGGAGGTGAAAAATGAGGTGCGCTTTCGAAAGCTTTCCCGATCACACGGTGTACCATCCCCTGGGATTCCCATAAGTGGTTTGGCTGTAGGAAAGTTGCCTTGAACCTGGAGAGGTGGGACCCATGGAATGGGTAGCACGCAGGATAACTCTAGAGGCTCTGCCTTTGCTCCTCCAACCTCAGCAATCCTCTCAGCCTGAGGAGTATCCAGCCTTATGTCTTCTGCCGCTGTGGGTGTAGATGTGGTCAATCCTGGTTGCATCACAGCCCCTGCACGCTTTTTGGCAGAATTTCCCTCCCTCTCGCCGTGCTTCTTTCTTCTGTGTTTTGGAAATGTATTTTTAGAATGGGCTTTAGCTGATTTTCAGTGCTGTGTTGATGCCGCTTGACACACACTTGATTCACTTACAGAGAGATATCAATACTTAGGTTTTCAGATGCTTACGAGTCTGATATATTCTTCTGTGATGAATAGGAGCTGTTGAGTCCTGTTCACTGAGCAAGGAGTAGGTGGTGTCTATTATATATTTGCTTTTCCGACCGGTATCTGTGCTCATTTCCAAGTCGTGTTGTATGCATCACGCCACCTCACCTTTCTGCTTAAGCAGGCCTAAGTGTGTTTTCGAAAAGCGTGAGTCTGTTCTCTTTTGTCATTCGGGTCGTGGGTAGCGATTTGTACATTCCCTCTCTAAGTGATATCCCAAGTTTCTTTGTCTGTGGGACAGATTTCACTTAGCATCATCGTACCTCACTCCAGTCATTATGCTGGAACCAGCCTTATGACGTGGATTCCATGGCTGAGGGATATTCCCTCGTACCTAAGTAGCACAAATTCTTGGTCCATTTCTCTCTTCCCCGGCAGATGAAGGGTGTCCCGAAGTCGAGGTTGTTGTAAAGAGAGAAGCCCTAAACTTTGGGGTGCCTGCGTCTGGTTGATTTTTAGTTTTCCCAAGATATAGGCCCACGTGTGGAGGTGCCCTATGCTCTGTGGTTCTGTTCTGTACGTGTTTTAGGAACGAGCATACGCTTCTCCAGAGTGGCTGTTGGCATTTTGCGTCCCTCCCGGCAACTGAACAAGGCTCCCTTATCTCCTTGGCCTATCCTTCCTTTCTGGTTTTTAGACATTTTCCGGATGGCTCTTTTGCCCGGGGGGGGAGTGAGATTTCTTTGTAGTGCCGATTTGCTCTCCCCGGGTGCTTGGTTGGCCAAAAAGGGCGTATGCGTTTTTTCCTGAATATATTCAGGAAAAAACGCATACGCCCTTTTTGGCCCACTGCATCATTGTCCACGTTCTGCCGCTTTTCCTGTGCTGGGAAGGCCATTCCCATCTACCTCCTGAACTCCGTTTCGTGCAATTCTGCCTTGCGTTCAAATCCCCTTCGTGGCCTTACCTCAGTATGTTTTTGGACGAGTGTTATCATTTAGAGCTCGGCAGGTTTGTGAAGTGCAGTGCCCCAGAGCTCCGTTTGGCAGCTCGCTTTGGTGTGAGCTGGCCGCAATAGCGCCAGATTGCTTCAGGCCCCGTTGTGCTTGCGGCGAGGCAGGCCGAGCCTTTGGTGAATTCCTCTTCGTGATGGGAAATTAGAGTGACGTGGGCCTGTCCGAACACCGCCAGCTGGTCTCTCATTGGTTCCCCGTCTTCCAGGTCATCCTTCGGACCACTTGCAGAGACTACGAAGGAGGAGTGTCAAGACGCTGATCCTGCAAGTGGGGGAATTGTTAGTCAAGCGGCTGGAATGGCGGACGCTAGCACCCGGAGGTGAAAAATGAGGTGCGCTTTCGAAAGCTTTCCCGATCACACGGTGTACCATCCCCTGGGATTCCCATGAGTGGTTTGGCTGTAGGAAAGTTGCCTTGAACCTGGAGAGGTGGGACCCATGGAATGGGTAGCACGCAGGATAACTCTAGAGGCTCTGCCTTTGCTCCTCCAACCTCAGCAATCCTCTCAGCCTGAGGAGTATCCAGCCTTATGTCTTCTGCCGCTGTGGGTGTCGATGTGGTCAATCCTGGTTGCATCACAGCCCCTGCACGCTTTTTGGCAGAATTTCCCTCCCTCTCGCCGTGCTTCTTTCTTCTGTGTTTTGGAAATGTATTTTTAGAATGGGCTTTAGCTGATTTTCAGTGCTGTGTTGATGCCGCTTGACACACACTTGATTCACTTACAGAGAGATATCAATACTTAGGTTTTCAGATGCTTACGAGTCTGATATATTCTTCTGTGATGAATAGGAGCTGTTGAGTCCTGTTCACTGAGCAAGGAGTAGGTGGTGTCTATTATATATTTGCTTTTCCGACCGGTATCTGTGCTCATTTCCAAGTCGTGTTTTATGCATCACGCCACCTCACCTTTCCGCTTAAGCAGGCCTAAGTGTGTTTTCGAAAAGCGTGAGTCTGTTCTCTTTTGTCATTCGGGTCGTGGGTAGCGATTTGTACATTCCCTCTCTAAGTGATATCCCAAGTTTCTTTTTCTGTGGGACAGATTTCACTTAGCATCATCGTACCTCAATCCACTCATTATGCTGGAACCAGCCTTATGACATGGATTCCATGGCTGAGGGATATTCCCTCGTACCTAAGTAGCACAAATTCTTGGTCCATTTCTCTCTTCCCCGGCAGATGAAGGGTGTCCCGAAGTCGAGGTTGTTGTAAAGAGAGAAGCCCTAAACTTTGGGGTGCCTGCGTCTGGTTGATTTTTAGTTTTCCCAAGATATAGGCCCACGTGTGGAGGTGCCCTATGCTCTGTGGTTCTGTTCTGTACGTGTTTTAGGAACGAGCATACGCTTCTCCAGAGTGGCTGTTGGCATTTTGCGTCCCTCCCGGCAACTGAACAAGGCTCCCTTATCTCCTTGGCCTATCCTTCCTTTCTGGTTTTTAGACATTTTCCGGATGGCTCTTTTGCCCGGGGGGGGAGTGAGATTTCTTTGTAGTGCCGATTTGCTCTCCCCGGGTGCTTGGTTGGCCAAAAAGGGCGTATGCGTTTTTTCCTGAATATATTCAGGAAAAAACGCATACGCCCTTTTTGGCCAACTGCATCATTGTCCACGTTCTGCCGCTTTTCCTGTGCTGGGAAGGCCATTCCCATCTACCTCCTGAACTCCGTTTCGTGCAATTTTGCCTTGCGTTCAAATCCCCTTCGTGGCCTTACCTCAGTATGTTTTTGGACGAGTGTTATCATTTAGAGCTCGGCAGGTTTGTGAAGTGCAGTGCCCCAGAGCTCCGTTTGGCAGCTCGCTTTGGTGTGAGCTGGCCGCAATAGCGCCAGATTGCTTCAGGCCCCGTTGTGCTTGCGGCGAGGCAGGCCGAGCCTTTGGTGAATTCCTCTTCGTGATGGGAAATTAGAGTGACGTGGGCCTGTCCGAACACCGCCAGCTGGTCTCTCATTGGTTCCCCGTCTTCCAGGTCATCCTTCGGACCACTTGCAGAGACTACGAAGGAGGAGTGTCAAGACGCTGATCCTGCAAGTGGGGGAATTGTTAGTCAAGCGGCTGGAATGGCGGACGCTAGCACCCGGAGGTGAAAAATGAGGTGCGCTTTCGAAAGCTTTCCCGATCACACGGTGTACCATCCCCTGGGATTCCCATAAGTGGTTTGGCTGTAGGAAAGTTGCCTTGAACCTGGAGAGGTGGGACCCATGGAATGGGTAGCACGCAGGATAACTCTAGAGGCTCTGCCTTTGCTCCTCCAACCTCAGCAATCCTCTCAGCCTGAGGAGTATCCAGCCTTATGTCTTCTGCCGCTGTGGGTGTAGATGTGGTCAATCCTGGTTGCATCACAGCCCCTGCACGCTTTTTGGCAGAATTTCCCTCCCTCTCGCCGTGCTTCTTTCTTCTGTGTTTTGGAAATGTATTTTTAGAATGGGCTTTAGCTGATTTTCAGTGCTGTGTTGATGCCGCTTGACACACACTTGATTCACTTACAGAGAGATATCAATACTTAGGTTTTCAGATGCTTACGAGTCTGATATATTCTTCTGTGATGAATAGGAGCTGTTGAGTCCTGTTCACTGAGCAAGGAGTAGGTGGTGTCTATTATATATTTGCTTTTCCGACCGGTATCTGTGCTCATTTCCAAGTCGTGTTGTATGCATCACGCCACCTCACCTTTCTGCTTAAGCAGGCCTAAGTGTGTTTTCGAAAAGCGTGAGTCTGTTCTCTTTTGTCATTCGGGTCGTGGGTAGCGATTTGTACATTCCCTCTCTAAGTGATATCCCAAGTTTCTTTGTCTGTGGGACAGATTTCACTTAGCATCATCGTACCTCACTCCAGTCATTATGCTGGAACCAGCCTTATGACGTGGATTCCATGGCTGAGGGATATTCCCTCGTACCTAAGTAGCACAAATTCTTGGTCCATTTCTCTCTTCCCCGGCAGATGAAGGGTGTCCCGAAGTCGAGGTTGTTGTAAAGAGAGAAGCCCTAAACTTTGGGGTGCCTGCGTCTGGTTGATTTTTAGTTTTCCCAAGATATAGGCCCACGTGTGGAGGTGCCCTATGCTCTGTGGTTCTGTTCTGTACGTGTTTTAGGAACGAGCATACGCTTCTCCAGAGTGGCTGTTGGCATTTTGCGTCCCTCCCGGCAACTGAACAAGGCTCCCTTATCTCCTTGGCCTATCCTTCCTTTCTGGTTTTTAGACATTTTCCGGATGGCTCTTTTGCCCGGGGGGGGAGTGAGATTTCTTTGTAGTGCCGATTTGCTCTCCCCGGGTGCTTGGTTGGCCAAAAAGGGCGTATGCGTTTTTTCCTGAATATATTCAGGAAAAAACGCATACGCCCTTTTTGGCCCACTGCATCATTGTCCACGTTCTGCCGCTTTTCCTGTGCTGGGAAGGCCATTCCCATCTACCTCCTGAACTCCGTTTCGTGCAATTCTGCCTTGCGTTCAAATCCCCTTCGTGGCCTTACCTCAGTATGTTTTTGGACGAGTGTTATCATTTAGAGCTCGGCAGGTTTGTGAAGTGCAGTGCCCCAGAGCTCCGTTTGGCAGCTCGCTTTGGTGTGAGCTGGCCGCAATAGCGCCAGATTGCTTCAGGCCCCGTTGTGCTTGCGGCGAGGCAGGCCGAGCCTTTGGTGAATTCCTCTTCGTGATGGGAAATTAGAGTGACGTGGGCCTGTCCGAACACCGCCAGCTGGTCTCTCATTGGTTCCCCGTCTTCCAGGTCATCCTTCGGACCACTTGCAGAGACTACGAAAGAGGAGTGTCAAGACGCTGATCCTGCAAGTGGGCGAATTTTTAGTCAAGCGGCTGGAATGGCGGACGCTAGCACCCGGAGGTGAAAAATGAGGTGCGCTTTCGAAAGCTTTCCCGATCACACGGTGTACCATCCCCTGGGATTCCCATGAGTGGTTTGGCTGTAGGAAAGTTGCCTTGAACCTGGAGAGGTGGGACCCATGGAATGGGTAGCACGCAGGATAACTCTAGAGGCTCTGCCTTTGCTCCTCCAACCTCAGCAATCCTCTCAGCCTGAGGAGTATCCAGCCTTATGTCTTCTGCCGCTGTGGGTGTCGATGTGGTCAATCCTGGTTGCATCACAGCCACTGAACGCCTTTTGGCCGAATTTCCCTCCCTGTCGCCGTGCTTCTTTCTTCTGTGTTTTGGAAATGTATTTTTAGAATGGGCTTTAGCTGATTTTCAGTGCTGTGTTGATGCCGCTTGACACACACTTGATTCACTTACAGAGAGATATCAATACTTAGGTTTTCAGATGCTTACGAGTCTGATATATTCTTCTGTGATGAATAGGAGCTGTTGAGTCCTGTTCACTGAGCAAGGAGTAGGTGGTGTCTATTATATATTTGCTTTTCCGACCGGTATCTGTGCTCATTTCCAAGTCGTGTTTTATGCATCACGCCACCTCACCTTTCCGCTTAAGCAGGCCTACGTGTGTTTTCGAAAAGCGTGAGTCTGTTCTCTTTTGTCATTCGGGTCGTGGGTAGCGATTTGTACATTCCCTCTCTAAGTGATATCCCAAGTTTCTTTTTCTGTGGGACAGATTTCACTTAGCATCATCGTACCTCAATCCACTCATTATGCTGGAACCAGCCTTATGACATGGATTCCATGGCTGAGGGATATTCCCTCGTACCTAAGTAGCACAAATTCTTGGTCCATTTCTCTCTTCCCCGGCAGATGAAGGGTGTCCCGAAGTCGAGGTTGTTGTAAAGAGAGAAGCCCTAAACTTTGGGGTGCCTGCGTCTGGTTGATTTTTAGTTTTCCCAAGATATAGGCCCACGTGTGGAGGTGCCCTATGCTCTGTGGTTCTGTTCTGTACGTGTTTTAGGAACGAGCATACGCTTCTCCAGAGTGGCTGTTGGCATTTTGCGTCCCTCCCGGCAACTGAACAAGGCTCCCTTATCTCCTTGGGCTGTCCTGCCTTTCTGGTTTTTAGACATTTTCCGGATGGCTCTTTTGCCCGGGGGGGGAGTGAGATTTCTTTGTAGTGCCGATTTGCTCTCCCCGGGTGCTTGGTTGGCCAAAAAGGGCGTATGCGTTTTTTCCTGAATATATTCAGGAAAAAACGCATACGCCCTTTTTGGCCAACTGCATCATTGTCCACGTTCTGCCGCTTTTCCTGTGCTGGGAAGGCCATTCCCATCTACCTCCTGAACTCCGTTTCGTGCAATTCTGCCTTGCGTTCAAATCCCCTTCGTGGCCTTACCTCAGTATGTTTTTGGACGAGTGTTATCATTTAGAGCTCGGCAGGTTTGTGAAGTGCAGTGCCCCAGAGCTCCGTTTGGCAGCTCGCTTTGGTGTGAGCTGGCCGCAATAGCGCCAGATTGCTTCAGGCCCCGTTGTGCTTGCGGCGAGGCAGGCCGAGCCTTTGGTGAATTCCTCTTCGTGATGGGAAATTAGAGTGACGTGGGCCTGTCCGAACACCGCCAGCTGGTCTCTCATTGGTTCCCCGTCTTCCAGGTCATCCTTCGGACCACTTGCAGAGACTACGAAGGAGGAGTGTCAAGACGCTGATCCTGCAAGTGGGGGAATTGTTAGTCAAGCGGCTGGAATGGCGGACGCTAGCACCCGGAGGTGAAAAATGAGGTGCGCTTTCGAAAGCTTTCCCGATCACACGGTGTACCATCCCCTGGGATTCCCATAAGTGGTTTGGCTGTAGGAAAGTTGCCTTGAACCTGGAGAGGTGGGACCCATGGAATGGGTAGCACGCAGGATAACTCTAGAGGCTCTGCCTTTGCTCCTCCAACCTCAGCAATCCTCTCAGCCTGAGGAGTATCCAGCCTTATGTCTTCTGCCGCTGTGGGTGTCGATGTGGTCAATCCTGGTTGCATCACAGCCCCTGCACGCTTTTTGGCAGAATTTCCCTCCCTCTCGCCGTGCTTCTTTCTTCTGTGTTTTGGAAATGTATTTTTAGAATGGGCTTTAGCTGATTTTCAGTGCTGTGTTGATGCCGCTTGACACACACTTGATTCACTTACAGAGAGATATCAATACTTAGGTTTTCAGATGCTTACGAGTCTGATATATTCTTCTGTGATGAATAGGAGCTGTTGAGTCCTGTTCACTGAGCAAGGAGTAGGTGGTGTCTATTATATATTTGCTTTTCCGACCGGTATCTGTGCTCATTTCCAAGTCGTGTTTTATGCATCACGCCACCTCACCTTTCCGCTTAAGCAGGCCTAAGTGTGTTTTCGAAAAGCGTGAGTCTGTTCTCTTTTGTCATTCGGGTCGTGGGTAGCGATTTGTACATTCCCTCTCTAAGTGATATCCCAAGTTTCTTTGTCTGTGGGACAGATTTCACTTAGCATCATCGTACCTCACTCCAGTCATTATGCTGGAACCAGCCTTATGACATGGATTCCATGGCTGAGGGATATTCCCTCGTACCTAAGTAGCACAAATTCTTGGTCCATTTCTCTCTTCCCCGGCAGATGAAGGGTGTCCCGAAGTCGAGGTTGTTGTAAAGAGAGAAGCCCTAAACTTTGGGGTGCCTGCGTCTGGTTGATTTTTAGTTTTCCCAAGATATAGGCCCACGTGTGGAGGTGCCCTATGCTCTGTGGTTCTGTTCTGTACGTGTTTTAGGAACGAGCATACGCTTCTCCAGAGTGGCTGTTGGCATTTTGCGTCCCTCCCGGCAACTGAACAAGGCTCCCTTATCTCCTTGGCCTATCCTTCCTTTCTGGTTTTTAGACATTTTCCGGATGGCTCTTTTGCCAGGGGGGGGAGTGAGATTTCTTTGTAGTGCCGATTTGCTCTCCCCGGGTGCTTGGTTGGCCAAAAAGGGCGTATGCGTTTTTTCCTGAATATATTCAGGAAAAAAACGCATACGCCCTTTTTGGCCAACTGCATCATTGTCCACGTTCTGCCGCTTTTCCTGTGCTGGGAAGGCCATTCCCATCTACCTCCTGAACTCCGTTTCGTGCAATTCTGCCTTGCGTTCAAATCCCCTTCGTGGCCTTACCTCAGTATGTTTTTGGACGAGTGTTATCATTTAGAGCTCGGCAGGTTTGTGAAGTGCAGTGCCCCAGAGCTCCGTTTGGCAGCTCGCTTTGGTGTGAGCTGGCCGCAATAGCGCCAGATTGCTTCAGGCCCCGTTGTGCTTGCGGCGAGGCAGGCCGAGCCTTTGGTGAATTCCTCTTCGTGATGGGAAATTAGAGTGACGTGGGCCTGTCCGAACACCGCCAGCTGGTCTCTCATTGGTTCCCCGTCTTCCAGGTCATCCTTCGGACCACTTGCAGAGACTACGAAGGAGGAGTGTCAAGACGCTGATCCTGCAAGTGGGGGAATTGTTAGTCAAGCGGCTGGAATGGCGGACGCTAGCACCCGGAGGTGAAAAATGAGGTGCGCTTTCGAAAGCTTTCCCGATCACACGGTGTACCATCCCCTGGGATTCCCATAAGTGGTTTGGCTGTAGGAAAGTTGCCTTGAACCTGGAGAGGTGGGACCCATGGAATGGGTAGCACGCAGGATAACTCTAGAGGCTCTGCCTTTGCTCCTCCAACCTCAGCAATCCTCTCAGCCTGAGGAGTATCCAGCCTTATGTCTTCTGCCGCTGTGGGTGTCGATGTGGTCAATCCTGGTTGCATCACAGCCCCTGCACGCTTTTTGGCAGAATTTCCCTCCCTCTCGCCGTGCTTCTTTCTTCTGTGTTTTGGAAATGTATTTTTAGAATGGGCTTTAGCCGGTTTTCAGTGCTGTGTTGATGCCGCTTGACACACACTTGATTCACTTACAGAGAGATATCAATACTTAGGTTTTCAGATGCTTACGAGTCTGATATATTCTTCTGTGATGAATAGGAGCTGTTGAGTCCTGTTCACTGAGCAAGGAGTAGGTGGTGTCTATTATATATTTGCTTTTCCGACCGGTATCTGTGCTCATTTCCAAGTCGTGTTTTATGCATCACGCCACCTCACCTTTCCGCTTAAGCAGGCCTACGTGTGTTTTCGAAAAGCGTGAGTCTGTTCTCTTTTGTCATTCGGGTCGTGGGTAGCGATTTGTACATTCCCTCTCTAAGTGATATCCCAAGTTTCTTTTTCTGTGGGACAGATTTCACTTAGCATCATCGTACCTCAATCCACTCATTATGCTGGAACCAGCCTTATGACATGGATTCCATGGCTGAGGGATATTCCCTCGTACCTAAGTAGCACAAATTCTTGGTCCATTTCTCTCTTCCCCGGCAGATGAAGGGTGTCCCGAAGTCGAGGTTGTTGTAAAGAGAGAAGCCCTAAACTTTGGGGTGCCTGCGTCTGGTTGATTTTTAGTTTTCCCAAGATATAGGCCAACGTGTGGAGGTGCCCTATGCTCTGTGTTTCTCTTCTGTACGTGTTTTAGGAACGAGCATACGCTTCTCCAGAGTGGCTGTTGGCATTTTGCGTCCCTCCCGGCAACTGAACAAGGCTCCCTTATCTCCTTGGGCTGTCCTGCCTTTCTGGTTTTTAGACATTTTCCGGATGGCTCTTTTGCCCGGGGGGGGAGTGAGATTTCTTTGTAGTGCCGATTTGCTCTCCCCGGGTGCTTGGTTGGCCAAAAAGGGCGTATGCGTTTTTTCCTGAATATATTCAGGAAAAAACGCATACGCCCTTTTTGGCCAACTGCATCATTGTCCACGTTCTGCCGCTTTTCCTGTGCTGGGAAGGCCATTCCCATCTACCTCCTGAACTCCGTTTCGTGCAATTCTGCCTTGCGTTCAAATCCCCTTCGTGGCCTTACCTCAGTATGTTTTTGGACGAGTGTTATCATTTAGAGCTCGGCAGGTTTGTGAAGTGCAGTGCCCCAGAGCTCCGTTTGGCAGCTCGCTTTGGTGTGAGCTGGCCGCAATAGCGCCAGATTGCTTCAGGCCCCGTTGTGCTTGCGGCGAGGCAGGCCGAGCCTTTGGTGAATTCCTCTTCGTGATGGGAAATTAGAGTGACGTGGGCCTGTCCGAACACCGCCAGCTGGTCTCTCATTGGTTCCCCGTCTTCCAGGTCATCCTTCGGACCACTTGCAGAGACTACGAAAGAGGAGTGTCAAGACGCTGATCCTGCAAGTGGGGGAATTGTTAGTCAAGCGGCTGGAATGGCGGACGCTAGCACCCGGAGGTGAAAAATGAGGTGCGCTTTCGAAAGCTTTCCCGATCACACGGTGTACCATCCCCTGGGATTCCCATGAGTGGTTTGGCTGTAGGAAAGTTGCCTTGAACCTGGAGAGGTGGGACCCATGGAATGGGTAGCACGCAGGATAACTCTAGAGGCTCTGCCTTTGCTCCTCCAACCTCAGCAATCCTCTCAGCCTGAGGAGTATCCAGCCTTATGTCTTCTGCCGCTGTGGGTGTAGATGTGGTCAATCCTGGTTGCATCACAGCCCCTGCACGCTTTTTGGCAGAATTTCCCTCCCTCTCGCCGTGCTTCTTTCTTCTGTGTTTTGGAAATGTATTTTTAGAATGGGCTTTAGCTGATTTTCAGTGCTGTGTTGATGCCGCTTGACACACACTTGATTCACTTACAGAGAGATATCAATACTTAGGTTTTCAGATGCTTACGAGTCTGATATATTCTTCTGTGATGAATAGGAGCTGTTGAGTCCTGTTCACTGAGCAAGGAGTAGGTGGTGTCTATTATATATTTGCTTTTCCGACCGGTATCTGTGCTCATTTCCAAGTCGTGTTGTATGCATCACGCCACCTCACCTTTCCGCTTAAGCAGGCCTACGTGTGTTTTCGAAAAGCGTGAGTCTGTTCTCTTTTGTCATTCGGGTCGTGGGTAGCGATTTGTACATTCCCTCTCTAAGTGATATCCCAAGTTTCTTTTTCTGTGGGACAGATTTCACTTAGCATCATCGTACCTCAATCCACTCATTATGCTGGAACCAGCCTTATGACATGGATTCCATGGCTGAGGGATATTCCCTCGTACCTAAGTAGCACAAATTCTTGGTCCATTTCTCTCTTCCCCGGCAGATGAAGGGTGTCCCGAAGTCGAGGTTGTTGTAAAGAGAGAAGCCCTAAACTTTGGGGTGCCTGCGTCTGGTTGATTTTTAGTTTTCCCAAGATATAGGCCCACGTGTGGAGGTGCCCTATGCTCTGTGGTTCTGTTCTGTACGTGTTTTAGGAACGAGCATACGCTTCTCCAGAGTGGCTGTTGGCATTTTGCGTCCCTCCCGGCAACTGAACAAGGCTCCCTTATCTCCTTGGCCTATCCTTCCTTTCTGGTTTTTAGACATTTTCCGGATGGCTCTTTTGCCCGGGGGGGGGAGTGAGATTTCTTTGTAGTGCCGATTTGCTCTCCGCGGGTGCTTCGTTGGCCAAAAAGGGCGTATGCGTTTTTTCCTGAATATATTCAGGAAAAAACGCATACGCCCTTTTTGGCCAACTGCATCATTGTCCACGTTCTGCCGCTTTTCCTGTGCTGGGAAGGCCATTCCCATCTACCTCCTGAACTCCGTTTCGTGCAATTCTGCCTTGCGTTCAAATCCCCTTCGTGGCCTTACCTCAGTATGTTTTTGGACGAGTGTTATCATTTAGAGCTCGGCAGGTTTGTGAAGTGCAGTGCCCCAGAGCTCCGTTTGGCAGCTCGCTTTGGTGTGAGCTGGCCGCAATAGCGCCAGATTGCTTCAGGCCCCGTTGTGCTTGCGGCGAGGCAGGCCGAGCCTTTGGTGAATTCCTCTTCGTGATGGGAAATTAGAGTGACGTGGGCCTGTCCGAACACCGCCAGCTGGTCTCTCATTGGTTCCCCGTCTTCCAGGTCATCCTTCGGACCACTTGCAGAGACTACGAAGGAGGAGTGTCAAGACGCTGATCCTGCAAGTGGGGGAATTGTTAGTCAAGCGGCTGGAATGGCGGACGCTAGCACCCGGAGGTGAAAAATGAGGTGCGCTTTCGAAAGCTTTCCCGATCACACGGTGTACCATCCCCTGGGATTCCCATGAGTGGTTTGGCTGTAGGAAAGTTGCCTTGAACCTGGAGAGGTGGGACCCATGGAATGGGTAGCACGCAGGATAACTCTAGAGGCTCTGCCTTTGCTCCTCCAACCTCAGCAATCCTCTCAGCCTGAGGAGTATCCAGCCTTATGTCTTCTGCCGCTGTGGGTGTAGATGTGGTCAATCCTGGTTGCATCACAGCCCCTGCACGCTTTTTGGCAGAATTTCCCTCCCTCTCGCCGTGCTTCTTTCTTCTGTGTTTTGGAAATGTATTTTTAGAATGGGCTTTAGCTGATTTTCAGTGCTGTGTTGATGCCGCTTGACACACACTTGATTCACTTACAGAGAGATATCAATACTTAGGTTTTCAGATGCTTACGAGTCTGATATATTCTTCTGTGATGAATAGGAGCTGTTGAGTCCTGTTCACTGAGCAAGGAGTAGGTGGTGTCTATTATATATTTGCTTTTCCGACCGGTATCTGTGCTCATTTCCAAGTCGTGTTTTATGCATCACGCCACCTCACCTTTCCGCTTAAGCAGGCCTACGTGTGTTTTCGAAAAGCGTGAGTCTGTTCTCTTTTGTCATTCGGGTCGTGGGTAGCGATTTGTACATTCCCTCTCTAAGTGATATCCCAAGTTTCTTTTTCTGTGGGACAGATTTCACTTAGCATCATCGTACCTCAATCCACTCATTATGCTGGAACCAGCCTTATGACATGGATTCCATGGCTGAGGGATATTCCCTCGTACCTAAGTAGCACAAATTCTTGGTCCATTTCTCTCTTCCCCGGCAGATGAAGGGTGTCCCGAAGTCGAGGTTGTTGTAAAGAGAGAAGCCCTAAACTTTGGGGTGCCTGCGTCTGGTTGATTTTTAGTTTTCCCAAGATATAGGCCCACGTGTGGAGGTGCCCTATGCTCTGTGGTTCTGTTCTGTACGTGTTTTAGGAACGAGCATACGCTTCTCCAGAGTGGCTGTTGGCATTTTGCGTCCCTCCCGGCAACTGAACAAGGCTCCCTTATCTCCTTGGGCTGTCCTGCCTTTCTGGTTTTTAGACATTTTCCGGATGGCTCTTTTGCCCGGGGGGGGAGTGAGATTTCTTTGTAGTGCCGATTTGCTCTCCCCGGGTGCTTGGTTGGCCAAAAAGGGCGTATGCGTTTTTTCCTGAATATATTCAGGAAAAAACGCATACGCCCTTTTTTGCCAACTGCATCATTGTCCACGTTCTGCCGCTTTTCCTGTGCTGGGAAGGCCATTCCCATCTACCTCCTGAACTCCGTTTCGTGCAATTCTGCCTTGCGTTCAAATCCCCTTCGTGGCCTTACCTCAGTATGTTTTTGGACGAGTGTTATCATTTAGAGCTCGGCAGGTTTGTGAAGTGCAGTGCCCCAGAGCTCCGTTTGGCAGCTCGCTTTGGTGTGAGCTGGCCGCAATAGCGCCAGATTGCTTCAGGCCCCGTTGTGCTTGCGGCGAGGCAGGCCGAGCCTTTGGTGAATTCCTCTTCGTGATGGGAAATTAGAGTGACGTGGGCCTGTCCGAACACCGCCAGCTGGTCTCTCATTGGTTCCCCGTCTTCCAGGTCATCCTTCGGACCACTTGCAGAGACTACGAAAGAGGAGTGTCAAGACGCTGATCCTGCAAGTGGGGGAATTGTTAGTCAAGCGGCTGGAATGGCGGACGCTAGCACCCGGAGGTGAAAAATGAGGTGCGCTTTCGAAAGCTTTCCCGATCACACGGTGTACCATCCCCTGGGATTCCCATGAGTGGTTTGGCTGTAGGAAAGTTGCCTTGAACCTGGAGAGGTGGGACCCATGGAATGGGTAGCACGCAGGATAACTCTAGAGGCTCTGCCTTTGCTCCTCCAACCTCAGCAATCCTCTCAGCCTGAGGAGTATCCAGCCTTATGTCTTCTGCCGCTGTGGGTGTCGATTGGTCAATCCTGGTTGCATCACAGCCCCTGAACGCTTTTTGGCAGAATTTCCCTCCCTCTCGCCGTGCTTCTTTCTTCTGTGTTTTGGAAATGTATTTTTAGAATGGGCTTTAGCTGATTTTCAGTGCTGTGTTGATGCCGCTTGACACACACTTGATTCACTTACAGAGAGATATCAATACTTAGGTTTTCAGATGCTTACGAGTCTGATATATTCTTCTGTGATGAATAGGAGCTGTTGAGTCCTGTTCACTGAGCAAGGAGTAGGTGGTGTCTATTATATATTTGCTTTTCCGACCGGTATCTGTGCTCATTTCCAAGTCGTGTTTTATGCATCACGCCACCTCACCTTTCCGCTTAAGCAGGCCTACGTGTGTTTTCGAAAAGCGTGAGTCTGTTCTCTTTTGTCATTCGGGTCGTGGGTAGCGATTTGTACATTCCCTCTCTAAGTGATATCCCAAGTTTCTTTTTCTGTGGGACAGATTTCACTTAGCATCATCGTACCTCAATCCACTCATTATGCTGGAACCAGCCTTATGACATGGATTCCATGGCTGAGGGATATTCCCTCGTACCTAAGTAGCACAAATTCTTGGTCCATTTCTCTCTTCCCCGGCAGATGAAGGGTGTCCCGAAGTCGAGGTTGTTGTAAAGAGAGAAGCCCTAAACTTTGGGGTGCCTGCGTCTGGTTGATTTTTAGTTTTCCCAAGATATAGGCCCACGTGTGGAGGTGCCCTATGCTCTGTGGTTCTGTTCTGTACGTGTTTTAGGAACGAGCATACGCTTCTCCAGAGTGGCTGTTGGCATTTTGCGTCCCTCCCGGCAACTGAACAAGGCTCCCTTATCTCCTTGGGCTGTCCTGCCTTTCTGGTTTTTAGACATTTTCCGGATGGCTCTTTTGCCCGGGGGGGGAGTGAGATTTCTTTGTAGTGCCGATTTGCTCTCCCCGGGTGCTTGGTTGGCCAAAAAGGGCGTATGCGTTTTTTCCTGAATATATTCAGGAAAAAACGCATACGCCCTTTTTGGCCAACTGCATCATTGTCCACGTTCTGCCGCTTTTCCTGTGCTGGGAAGGCCATTCCCATCTACCTCCTGAACTCCGTTTCGTGCAATTCTGCCTTGCGTTCAAATCCCCTTCGTGGCCTTACCTCAGTATGTTTTTGGACGAGTGTTATCATTTAGAGCTCGGCAGGTTTGTGAAGTGCAGTGCCCCAGAGCTCCGTTTGGCAGCTCGCTTTGGTGTGAGCTGGCCGCAATAGCGCCAGATTGCTTCAGGCCCCGTTGTGCTTGCGGCGAGGCAGGCCGAGCCTTTGGTGAATTCCTCTTCGTGATGGGAAATTAGAGTGACGTGGGCCTGTCCGAACACCGCCAGCTGGTCTCTCATTGGTTCCCCGTCTTCCAGGTCATCCTTCGGACCACTTGCAGAGACTACGAAGGAGGAGTGTCAAGACGCTGATCCTGCAAGTGGGGGAATTGTTAGTCAAGCGGCTGGAATGGCGGACGCTAGCACCCGGAGGTGAAAAATGAGGTGCGCTTTCGAAAGCTTTCCCGATCACACGGTGTACCATCCCCTGGGATTCCCATAAGTGGTTTGGCTGTAGGAAAGTTGCCTTGAACCTGGAGAGGTGGGACCCATGGAATGGGTAGCACGCAGGATAACTCTAGAGGCTCTGCCTTTGCTCCTCCAACCTCAGCAATCCTCTCAGCCTGAGGAGTATCCAGCCTTATGTCTTCTGCCGCTGTGGGTGTAGATGTGGTCAATCCTGGTTGCATCACAGCCCCTGCACGCTTTTTGGCAGAATTTCCCTCCCTCTCGCCGTGCTTCTTTCTTCTGTGTTTTGGAAATGTATTTTTAGAATGGGCTTTAGCTGATTTTCAGTGCTGTGTTGATGCCGCTTGACACACACTTGATTCACTTACAGAGAGATATCAATACTTAGGTTTTCAGATGCTTACGAGTCTGATATATTCTTCTGTGATGAATAGGAGCTGTTGAGTCCTGTTCACTGAGCAAGGAGTAGGTGGTGTCTATTATATATTTGCTTTTCCGACCGGTATCTGTGCTCATTTCCAAGTCGTGTTTTATGCATCACGCCACCTCACCTTTCCGCTTAAGCAGGCCTAAGTGTGTTTTCGAAAAGCGTGAGTCTGTTCTCTTTTGTCATTCGGGTCGTGGGTAGCGATTTGTACATTCCCTCTCTAAGTGATATCCCAAGTTTCTTTGTCTGTGGGACAGATTTCACTTAGCATCATCGTACCTCACTCCAGTCATTATGCTGGAACCAGCCTTATGACATGGATTCCATGGCTGAGGGATATTCCCTCGTACCTAAGTAGCACAAATTCTTGGTCCATTTCTCTCTTCCCTGGCAGATGAAGGGTGTCCCGAAGTCGAGGTTGTTGTAAAGAGAGAAGCCCTAAACTTTGGGGTGCCTGCGTCTGGTTGATTTTTAGTTTTCCCAAGATATAGGCCCACGTGTGGAGGTGCCCTATGCTCTGTGGTTCTGTTCTGTACGTGTTTTAGGAACGAGCATACGCTTCTCCAGAGTGGCTGTTGGCATTTTGCGTCCCTCCCGGCAACTGAACAAGGCTCCCTTATCTCCTTGGCCTATCCTTCCTTTCTGGTTTTTAGACATTTTCCGGATGGCTCTTTTGCCCGGGGGGGGAGTGAGATTTCTTTGTAGTGCCGATTTGCTCTCCCCGGGTGCTTGGTTGGCCAAAAAGGGCGTATGCGTTTTTTCCTGAATATATTCAGGAAAAAACGCATACGCCCTTTTTGGCCAACTGCATCATTGTCCACGTTCTGCCGCTTTTCCTGTGCTGGGAAGGCCATTCCCATCTACCTCCTGAACTCCGTTTCGTGCAATTCTGCCTTGCGTTCAAATCCCCTTCGTGGCCTTACCTCAGTATGTTTTTGGACGAGTGTTATCATTTAGAGCTCGGCAGGTTTGTGAAGTGCAGTGCCCCAGAGCTCCGTTTGGCAGCTCGCTTTGGTGTGAGCTGGCCGCAATAGCGCCAGATTGCTTCAGGCCCCGTTGTGCTTGCGGCGAGGCAGGCCGAGCCTTTGGTGAATTCCTCTTCGTGATGGGAAATTAGAGTGACGTGGGCCTGTCCGAACACCGCCAGCTGGTCTCTCATTGGTTCCCCGTCTTCCAGGTCATCCTTCGGACCACTTGCAGAGACTACGAAGGAGGAGTGTCAAGACGCTGATCCTGCAAGTGGGGGAATTGTTAGTCAAGCGGCTGGAATGGCGGACGCTAGCACCCGGAGGTGAAAAATGAGGTGCGCTTTCGAAAGCTTTCCCGATCACACGGTGTACCATCCCCTGGGATTCCCATAAGTGGTTTGGCTGTAGGAAAGTTGCCTTGAACCTGGAGAGGTGGGACCCATGGAATGGGTAGCACGCAGGATAACTCTAGAGGCTCTGCCTTTGCTCCTCCAACCTCAGCAATCCTCTCAGCCTGAGGAGTATCCAGCCTTATGTCTTCTGCCGCTGTGGGTGTAGATGTGGTCAATCCTGGTTGCATCACAGCCCCTGCACGCTTTTTGGCAGAATTTCCCTCCCTCTCGCCGTGCTTCTTTCTTCTGTGTTTTGGAAATGTATTTTTAGAATGGGCTTTAGCTGATTTTCAGTGCTGTGTTGATGCCGCTTGACACACACTTGATTCACTTACAGAGAGATATCAATACTTAGGTTTTCAGATGCTTACGAGTCTGATATATTCTTCTGTGATGAATAGGAGCTGTTGAGTCCTGTTCACTGAGCAAGGAGTAGGTGGTGTCTATTATATATTTGCTTTTCCGACCGGTATCTGTGCTCATTTCCAAGTCGTGTTGTATGCATCACGCCACCTCACCTTTCCGCTTAAGCAGGCCTAAGTGTGTTTTCGAAAAGCGTGAGTCTGTTCTCTTTTGTCATTCGGGTCGTGGGTAGCGATTTGTACATTCCCTCTCTAAGTGATATCCCAAGTTTCTTTGTCTGTGGGACAGATTTCACTTAGCATCATCGTACCTCACTCCAGTCATTATGCTGGAACCAGCCTTATGACATGGATTCCATGGCTGAGGGATATTCCCTCGTACCTAAGTAGCACAAATTCTTGGTCCATTTCTCTCTTCCCCGGCAGATGAAGGGTGTCCCGAAGTCGAGGTTGTTGTAAAGAGAGAAGCCCTAAACTTTGGGGTGCCTGCGTCTGGTTGATTTTTAGTTTTCCCAAGATATAGGCCCACGTGTGGAGGTGCCCTATGCTCTGTGGTTCTGTTCTGTACGTGTTTTAGGAACGAGCATACGCTTCTCCAGAGTGGCTGTTGGCATTTTGCGTCCCTCCCGGCAACTGAACAAGGCTCCCTTATCTCCTTGGGCTGTCCTGCCTTTCTGGTTTTTAGACATTTTCCGGATGGCTCTTTTGCCCGGGGGGGGAGTGAGATTTCTTTGTAGTGCCGATTTGCTCTCCCCGGGTGCTTGGTTGGCCAAAAAGGGCGTATGCGTTTTTTCCTGAATATATTCAGGAAAAAACGCATACGCCCTTTTTGGCCAACTGCATCATTGTCCACGTTCTGCCGCTTTTCCTGTGCTGGGAAGGCCATTCCCATCTACCTCCTGAACTCCGTTTCGTGCAATTCTGCCTTGCGTTCAAATCCCCTTCGTGGCCTTACCTCAGTATGTTTTTGGACGAGTGTTATCATTTAGAGCTCGGCAGGTTTGTGAAGTGCAGTGCCCCAGAGCTCCGTTTGGCAGCTCGCTTTGGTGTGAGCTGGCCGCAATAGCGCCAGATTGCTTCAGGCCCCGTTGTGCTTGCGGCGAGGCAGGCCGAGCCTTTGGTGAATTCCTCTTCGTGATGGGAAATTAGAGTGACGTGGGCCTGTCCGAACACCGCCAGCTGGTCTCTCATTGGTTCCCCGTCTTCCAGGTCATCCTTCGGACCACTTGCAGAGACTACGAAAGAGGAGTGTCAAGACGCTGATCCTGCAAGTGGGGGAATTGTTAGTCAAGCGGCTGGAATGGCGGACGCTAGCACCCGGAGGTGAAAAATGAGGTGCGCTTTCGAAAGCTTTCCCGATCACACGGTGTACCATCCCCTGGGATTCCCATAAGTGGTTTGGCTGTAGGAAAGTTGCCTTGAACCTGGAGAGGTGGGACCCATGGAATGGGTAGCACGCAGGATAACTCTAGAGGCTCTGCCTTTGCTCCTCCAACCTCAGCAATCCTCTCAGCCTGAGGAGTATCCAGCCTTATGTCTTCTGCCGCTGTGGGTGTAGATGTGGTCAATCCTGGTTGCACCACAGCCCCTGCACGCTTTTTGGCAGAATTTCCCTCCCTCTCGCCGTGCTTCTTTCTTCTGTGTTTTGGAAATGTATTTTTAGAATGGGCTTTAGCTGATTTTCAGTGCTGTGTTGATGCCGCTTGACACACACTTGATTCACTTACAGAGAGATATCAATACTTAGGTTTTCAGATGCTTACGAGTCTGATATATTCTTCTGTGATGAATAGGAGCTGTTGAGTCCTGTTCACTGAGCAAGGAGTAGGTGGTGTCTATTATATATTTGCTTTTCCGACCGGTATCTGTGCTCATTTCCAAGTCGTGTTGTATGCATCACGCCACCTCACCTTTCCGCTTAAGCAGGCCTACGTGTGTTTTCGAAAAGCGTGAGTCTGTTCTCTTTTGTCATTCGGGTCGTGGGTAGCGATTTGTACATTCCCTCTCTAAGTGATATCCCAAGTTTCTTTTTCTGTGGGACAGATTTCACTTAGCATCATCGTACCTCAATCCACTCATTATGCTGGAACCAGCCTTATGACATGGATTCCATGGCTGAGGGATATTCCCTCGTACCTAAGTAGCACAAATTCTTGGTCCATTTCTCTCTTCCCCGGCAGATGAAGGGTGTCCCGAAGTCGAGGTTGTTGTAAAGAGAGAAGCCCTAAACTTTGGGGTGCCTGCGTCTGGTTGATTTTTAGTTTTCCCAAGATATAGGCCCACGTGTGGAGGTGCCCTATGCTCTGTGGTTCTGTTCTGTACGTGTTTTAGGAACGAGCATACGCTTCTCCAGAGTGGCTGTTGGCATTTTGCGTCCCTCCCGGCAACTGAACAAGGCTCCCTTATCTCCTTGGCCTATCCTTCCTTTCTGGTTTTTAGACATTTTCCGGATGGCTCTTTTGCCCGGGGGGGGAGTGAGATTTCTTTGTAGTGCCGATTTGCTCTCCCCGGGTGCTTGGTTGGCCAAAAAGGGCGTATGCGTTTTTTCCTGAATATATTCAGGAAAAAACGCATACGCCCTTTTTGGCCAACTGCATCATTGTCCACGTTCTGCCGCTTTTCCTGTGCTGGGAAGGCCATTCCCATCTACCTCCTGAACTCCGTTTCGTGCAATTCTGCCTTGCGTTCAAATCCCCTTCGTGGCCTTACCTCAGTATGTTTTTGGACGAGTGTTATCATTTAGAGCTCGGCAGGTTTGTGAAGTGCAGTGCCCCAGAGCTCCGTTTGGCAGCTCGCTTTGGTGTGAGCTGGCCGCAATAGCGCCAGATTGCTTCAGGCCCCGTTGTGCTTGCGGCGAGGCAGGCCGAGCCTTTGGTGAATTCCTCTTCGTGATGGGAAATTAGAGTGACGTGGGCCTGTCCGAACACCGCCAGCTGGTCTCTCATTGGTTCCCCGTCTTCCAGGTCATCCTTCGGACCACTTGCAGAGACTACGAAGGAGGAGTGTCAAGACGCTGATCCTGCAAGTGGGGGAATTGTTAGTCAAGCGGCTGGAATGGCGGACGCTAGCACCCGGAGGTGAAAAATGAGGTGCGCTTTCGAAAGCTTTCCCGATCACACGGTGTACCATCCCCTGGGATTCCCATAAGTGGTTTGGCTGTAGGAAAGTTGCCTTGAACCTGGAGAGGTGGGACCCATGGAATGGGTAGCACGCAGGATAACTCTAGAGGCTCTGCCTTTGCTCCTCCAACCTCAGCAATCCTCTCAGCCTGAGGAGTATCCAGCCTTATGTCTTCTGCCGCTGTGGGTGTAGATGTGGTCAATCCTGGTTGCATCACAGCCCCTGCACGCTTTTTGGCAGAATTTCCCTCCCTCTCGCCGTGCTTCTTTCTTCTGTGTTTTGGAAATGTATTTTTAGAATGGGCTTTAGCTGATTTTCAGTGCTGTGTTGATGCCGCTTGACACACACTTGATTCACTTACAGAGAGATATCAATACTTAGGTTTTCAGATGCTTACGAGTCTGATATATTCTTCTGTGATGAATAGGAGCTGTTGAGTCCTGTTCACTGAGCAAGGAGTAGGTGGTGTCTATTATATATTTGCTTTTCCGACCGGTATCTGTGCTCATTTCCAAGTCGTGTTTTATGCATCACGCCACCTCACCTTTCCGCTTAAGCAGGCCTAAGTGTGTTTTCGAAAAGCGTGAGTCTGTTCTCTTTTGTCATTCGGGTCGTGGGTAGTGATTTGTACATTCCCTCTCTAAGTGATATCCCAAGTTTCTTTGTCTGTGGGACAGATTTCACTTAGCATCATCGTACCTCACTCCAGTCATTATGCTGGAACCAGCCTTATGACATGGATTCCATGGCTGAGGGATATTCCCTCGTACCTAAGTAGCACAAATTCTTGGTCCATTTCTCTCTTCCCCGGCAGATGAAGGGTGTCCCAAAGTCGAGGTTGTTGTAAAGAGAGAAGCCCTAAACTTTGGGGTGCCTGCGTCTGGTTGATTTTTAGTTTTCCCAAGATATAGGCCCACGTGTGGAGGTGCCCTATGCTCTGTGGTTCTGTTCTGTACGTGTTTTAGGAACGAGCATACGCTTCTCCAGAGTGGCTGTTGGCATTTTGCGTCCCTCCCGGCAACTGAACAAGGCTCCCTTATCTCCTTGGCCTATCCTTCCTTTCTGGTTTTTAGACATTTTCCGGATGGCTCTTTTGCCCGGGGGGGGAGTGAGATTTCTTTGTAGTGCCGATTTGCTCTCCCCGGGTGCTTGGTTGGCCAAAAAGGGCGTATGCGTTTTTTCCTGAATATATTCAGGAAAAAACGCATACGCCCTTTTTGGCCAACTGCATCATTGTCCACGTTCTGCCGCTTTTCCTGTGCTGGGAAGGCCATTCCCATCTACCTCGTGAACTCCGTTTCGTGCAATTCTGCCTTGCGTTCAAATCCCCTTCGTGGCCTTACCTCAGTATGTTTTTGGACGAGTGTTATCATTTAGAGCTCGGCAGGTTTGTGAAGTGCAGTGCCCCAGAGCTCCGTTTGGCAGCTCGCTTTGGTGTGAGCTGGCCGCAATAGCGCCAGATTGCTTCAGGCCCCGTTGTGCTTGCGGCGAGGCAGGCCGAGCCTTTGGTGAATTCCTCTTCGTGATGGGAAATTAGAGTGACGTGGGCCTGTCCGAACACCGCCAGCTGGTCTCTCATTGGTTCCCCGTCTTCCAGGTCATCCTTCGGACCACTTGCAGAGACTACGAAAGAGGAGTGTCAAGACGCTGATCCTGCAAGTGGGGGAATTGTTAGTCAAGCGGCTGGAATGGCGGACGCTAGCACCCGGAGGTGAAAAATGAGGTGCGCTTTCGAAAGCTTTCCCGATCACACGGTGTACCATCCCCTGGGATTCCCATGAGTGGTTTGGCTGTAGGAAAGTTGCCTTGAACCTGGAGAGGTGGGACCCATGGAATGGGTAGCACGCAGGATAACTCTAGAGGCTCTGCCTTTGCTCCTCCAACCTCAGCAATCCTCTCAGCCTGAGGAGTATCCAGCCTTATGTCTTCTGCCGCTGTGGGTGTCGATGTGGTCAATCCTGGTTGCATCACAGCCCCTGAACGCTTTTTGGCAGAATTTCCCTCCCTCTCGCCGTGCTTCTTTCTTCTGTGTTTTGGAAATGTATTTTTAGAATGGGCTTTAGCCAGTTTTCAGTGCTGTGTTGATGCCGCTTGACACACACTTGATTCACTTACAGAGAGATATCAATACTTAGGTTTTCAGATGCTTACGAGTCTGATATATTCTTCTGTGATGAATAGGAGCTGTTGAGTCCTGTTCACTGAGCAAGGAGTAGGTGGTGTCTATTATATATTTGCTTTTCCGACCGGTATCTGTGCTCATTTCCAAGTCGTGTTTTATGCATCACGCCACCTCACCTTTCCACTTAAGCAGGCCTAAGTGTGTTTTCGAAAAGCGTGAGTCTGTTCTCTTTTGTCATTCGGGTCGTGGGTAGCGATTTGTACATTCCCTCTCTAAGTGATATCCCAAGTTTCTTTTTCTGTGGGACAGATTTCACTTAGCATCATCGTACCTCACTCCAGTCATTATGCTGGAACCAGCCTTATGACATGGATTCCATGGCTGAGGGATATTCCCTCGTACCTAAGTAGCACAAATTCTTGGTCCATTTCTCTCTTCCCCGGCAGATGAAGGGTGTCCCGAAGTCGAGGTTGTTGTAAAGAGAGAAGCCCTAAACTTTGGGGTGCCTGCTTCTGGTTGATTTTTAGGTTTCCCAAGATATAGGCCCACGTGTGGAGGTGCCCTATGCTCTGTGTTTCTCTTCTGTACGTGTTTTAGGAACGAGCATACGCTTCTCCAGAGTGGCTGTTGGCATTTTGCGTCCCTCCCGGCAACTGAACAAGGCTCCCTTATCTCCTTGGGCTGTCCTGCCTTTCTGGTTTTTAGACATTTTCCGGATGGCTCTTTTGCCCGGGGTGGGGAGTGAGATTTCTTTGTAGTGCCGATTTGCTCTCCCCGGGTGCTTGGTTGGCCAAAAAGGGCGTATGCGTTTTTTCCTGAATATATTCAGGAAAAAACGCATACGCCCTTTTTGGCCAACTGCATCATTGTCCACGTTCTGCCGCTTTTCCTGTGCTGGGAAGGCCATTCCCATCTACCTCGTGAACTCCGTTTCGTGCAATTCTGCCTTGCGTTCAAATCCCCTTCGTGGCCTTACCTCAGTATGTTTTTGGACGAGTGTTATCATTTAGAGCTCGGCAGGTTTGTGAAGTGCAGTGCCCCAGAGCTCCGTTTGGCAGCTCGCTTTGGTGTGAGCTGGCCGCAATAGCGCCAGATTGCTTCAGGCCCCGTTGTGCTTGCGGCGAGGCAGGCCGAGCCTTTGGTGAATTCCTCTTCGTGATGGGAAATTAGAGTGACGTGGGCCTGTCCGAACACCGCCAGCTGGTCTCTCATTGGTTCCCCGTCTTCCAGGTCATCCTTCGGACCACTTGCAGAGACTACGAAGGAGGAGTGTCAAGACGCTGATCCTGCAAGTGGGGGAATTGTTAGTCAAGCGGCTGGAATGGCGGACGCTAGCACCCGGAGGTGAAAAATGAGGTGCGCTTTCGAAAGCTTTCCCGATCACACGGTGTACCATCCCCTGGGATTCCCATAAGTGGTTTGGCTGTAGGAAAGTTGCCTTGAACCTGGAGAGGTGGGACCCATGGAATGGGTAGCACGCAGGATAACTCTAGAGGCTCTGCCTTTGCTCCTCCAACCTCAGCAATCCTCTCAGCCTGAGGAGTATCCAGCCTTATGTCTTCTGCCGCTGTGGGTGTAGATGTGGTCAATCCTGGTTGCATCACAGCCCCTGCACGCTTTTTGGCAGAATTTCCCTCCCTCTCGCCGTGCTTCTTTCTTCTGTGTTTTGGAAATGTATTTTTAGAATGGGCTTTAGCTGATTTTCAGTGCTGTGTTGATGCCGCTTGACACACACTTGATTCACTTACAGAGAGATATCAATACTTAGGTTTTCAGATGCTTACGAGTCTGATATATTCTTCTGTGATGAATAGGAGCTGTTGAGTCCTGTTCACTGAGCAAGGAGTAGGTGGTGTCTATTATATATTTGCTTTTCCGACCGGTATCTGTGCTCATTTCCAAGTCGTGTTGTATGCATCACGCCACCTCACCTTTCCGCTTAAGCAGGCCTAAGTGTGTTTTCGAAAAGCGTGAGTCTGTTCTCTTTTGTCATTCGGGTCGTGGGTAGCGATTTGTACATTCCCTCTCTAAGTGATATCCCAAGTTTCTTTGTCTGTGGGACAGATTTCACTTAGCATCATCGTACCTCACTCCAGTCATTATGCTGGAACCAGCCTTATGACATGGATTCCATGGCTGAGGGATATTCCCTCGTACCTAAGTAGCACAAATTCTTGGTCCATTTCTCTCTTCCCCGGCAGATGAAGGGTGTCCCAAAGTCGAGGTTGTTGTAAAGAGAGAAGCCCTAAACTTTGGGGTGCCTGCGTCTGGTTGATTTTTAGTTTTCCCAAGATATAGGCCCACGTGTGGAGGTGCCCTATGCTCTGTGGTTCTGTTCTGTACGTGTTTTAGGAACGAGCATACGCTTCTCCAGAGTGGCTGTTGGCATTTTGCGTCCCTCCCGGCAACTGAACAAGGCTCCCTTATCTCCTTGGCCTATCCTTCCTTTCTGGTTTTTAGACATTTTCCGGATGGCTCTTTTGCCCGGGGGGGGAGTGAGATTTCTTTGTAGTGCCGATTTGCTCTCCCCGGGTGCTTGGTTGGCCAAAAAGGGCGTATGCGTTTTTTCCTGAATATATTCAGGAAAAAACGCATACGCCCTTTTTGGCCAACTGCATCATTGTCCACGTTCTGCCGCTTTTCCTGTGCTGGGAAGGCCATTCCCATCTACCTCCTGAACTCCGTTTCGTGCAATTCTGCCTTGCGTTCAAATCCCCTTCGTGGCCTTACCTCAGTATGTTTTTGGACGAGTGTTATCATTTAGAGCTCGGCAGGTTTGTGAAGTGCAGTGCCCCAGAGCTCCGTTTGGCAGCTCGCTTTGGTGTGAGCTGGCCGCAATAGCGCCAGATTGCTTCAGGCCCCGTTGTGCTTGCGGCGAGGCAGGCCGAGCCTTTGGTGAATTCCTCTTCGTGATGGGAAATTAGAGTGACGTGGGCCTGTCCGAACACCGCCAGCTGGTCTCTCATTGGTTCCCCGTCTTCCAGGTCATCCTTCGGACCACTTGCAGAGACTACGAAAGAGGAGTGTCAAGACGCTGATCCTGCAAGTGGGGGAATTGTTAGTCAAGCGGCTGGAATGGCGGACGCTAGCACCCGGAGGTGAAAAATGAGGTGCGCTTTCGAAAGCTTTCCCGATCACACGGTGTACCATCCCCTGGGATTCCCATGAGTGGTTTGGCTGTAGGAAAGTTGCCTTGAACCTGGAGAGGTGGGACCCATGGAATGGGTAGCACGCAGGATAACTCTAGAGGCTCTGCCTTTGCTCCTCCAACCTCAGCAATCCTCTCAGCCTGAGGAGTATCCAGCCTTATGTCTTCTGCCGCTGTGGGTGTCGATGTGGTCAATCCTGGTTGCATCACAGCCCCTGAACGCTTTTTGGCAGAATTTCCCTCCCTCTCGCCGTGCTTCTTTCTTCTGTGTTTTGGAAATGTATTTTTAGAATGGGCTTTAGCCAGTTTTCAGTGCTGTGTTGATGCCGCTTGACACACACTTGATTCACTTACAGAGAGATATCAATACTTAGGTTTTCAGATGCTTACGAGTCTGATATATTCTTCTGTGATGAATAGGAGCTGTTGAGTCCTGTTCACTGAGCAAGGAGTAGGTGGTGTCTATTATATATTTGCTTTTCCGACCGGTATCTGTGCTCATTTCCAAGTCGTGTTTTATGCATCACGCCACCTCACCTTTCCGCTTAAGCAGGCCTAAGTGTGTTTTCGAAAAGCGTGAGTCTGTTCTCTTTTGTCATTCGGGTCGTGGGTAGCGATTTGTACATTCCCTCTCTAAGTGATATCCCAAGTTTCTTTTTCTGTGGGACAGATTTCACTTAGCATCATCGTACCTCAATCCACTCATTATGCTGGAACCAGCCTTATGACATGGATTCCATGGCTGAGGGATATTCCCTCGTACCTAAGTAGCACAAATTCTTGGTCCATTTCTCTCTTCCCCGGCAGATGAAGGGTGTCCCGAAGTCGAGGTTGTTGTAAAGAGAGAAGCCCTAAACTTTGGGGTGCCTGCGTCTGGTTGATTTTTAGTTTTCCCAAGATATAGGCTAACGTGTGGAGGTGCCCTATGCTCTGTGTTTCTCTTCTGTACGTGTTTTAGGAACGAGCATACGCTTCTCCAGAGTGGCTGTTGGCATTTTGCGTCCCTCCCGGCAACTGAACAAGGCTCCCTTATCTCCTTGGGCTGTCCTGCCTTTCTGGTTTTTAGACATTTTCCGGATGGCTCTTTTGCCCGGGGGGGGAGTGAGATTTCTTTGTAGTGCCGATTTGCTCTCCCCGGGTGCTTGGTTGGCCAAAAAGGGCGTATGCGTTTTTTCCTGAATATATTCAGGAAAAAACGCATACGCCCTTTTTGGCCAACTGCATCATTGTCCACGTTCTGCCGGTTTTCCTGTGCTGGGAAGGCCATTCCCATCTACCTCGTGAACTCCGTTTCGTGCAATTCTGCCTTGCGTTCAAATCCCCTTCGTGGCCTTACCTCAGTATGTTTTTGGACGAGTGTTATCATTTAGAGCTCGGCAGGTTTGTGAAGTGCAGTGCCCCAGAGCTCCGTTTGGCAGCTCGCTTTGGTGTGAGCTGGCCGCAATAGCGCCAGATTGCTTCAGGCCCCGTTGTGCTTGCGGCGAGGCAGGCCGAGCCTTTGGTGAATTCCTCTTCGTGATGGGAAATTAGAGTGACGTGGGCCTGTCCGAACACCGCCAGCTGGTCTCTCATTGGTTCCCCGTCTTCCAGGTCATCCTTCGGACCACTTGCAGAGACTACGAAGGAGGAGTGTCAAGACGCTGATCCTGCAAGTGGGGGAATTGTTAGTCAAGCGGCTGGAATGGCGGACGCTAGCACCCGGAGGTGAAAAATGAGGTGCGCTTTCGAAAGCTTTCCCGATCACACGGTGTACCATCCCCTGGGATTCCCATAAGTGGTTTGGCTGTAGGAAAGTTGCCTTGAACCTGGAGAGGTGGGACCCATGGAATGGGTAGCACGCAGGATAACTCTAGAGGCTCTGCCTTTGCTCCTCCAACCTCAGCAATCCTCTCAGCCTGAGGAGTATCCAGCCTTATGTCTTCTGCCGCTGTGGGTGTAGATGTGGTCAATCCTGGTTGCATCACAGCCCCTGCACGCTTTTTGGCAGAATTTCCCTCCCTCTCGCCGTGCTTCTTTCTTCTGTGTTTTGGAAATGTATTTTTAGAATGGGCTTTAGCTGATTTTCAGTGCTGTGTTGATGCCGCTTGACACACACTTGATTCACTTACAGAGAGATATCAATACTTAGGTTTTCAGATGCTTACGAGTCTGATATATTCTTCTGTGATGAATAGGAGCTGTTGAGTCCTGTTCACTGAGCAAGGAGTAGGTGGTGTCTATTATATATTTGCTTTTCCGACCGGTATCTGTGCTCATTTCCAAGTCGTGTTTTATGCATCACGCCACCTCACCTTTCCGCTTAAGCAGGCCTAAGTGTGTTTTCGAAAAGCGTGAGTCTGTTCTCTTTTGTCATTCGGGTCGTGGGTAGCGATTTGTACATTCCCTCTCTAAGTGATATCCCAAGTTTCTTTGTCTGTGGGACAGATTTCACTTAGCATCATCGTACCTCACTCCAGTCATTATGCTGGAACCAGCCTTATGACATGGATTCCATGGCTGAGGGATATTCCCTCGTACCTAAGTAGCACAAATTCTTGGTCCATTTCTCTCTTCCCCGGCAGATGAAGGGTGTCCCGAAGTCGAGGTTGTTGTAAAGAGAGAAGCCCTAAACTTTGGGGTGCCTGCGTCTGGTTGATTTTTAGTTTTCCCAAGATATAGGCCCACGTGTGGAGGTGCCCTATGCTCTGTGGTTCTGTTCTGTACGTGTTTTAGGAACGAGCATACGCTTCTCCAGAGTGGCTGTTGGCATTTTGCGTCCCTCCCGGCAACTGAACAAGGCTCCCTTATCTCCTTGGCCTATCCTTCCTTTCTGGTTTTTAGACATTTTCCGGATGGCTCTTTTGCCCGGGGGGGGAGTGAGATTTCTTTGTAGTGCCGATTTGCTCTCCCCGGGTGCTTGGTTGGCCAAAAAGGGCGTATGCGTTTTTTCCTGAATATATTCAGGAAAAAACGCATACGCCCTTTTTGGCCAACTGCATCATTGTCCACGTTCTGCCGCTTTTCCTGTGCTGGGAAGGCCATTCCCATCTACCTCCTGAACTCCGTTTCGTGCAATTCTGCCTTGCGTTCAAATCCCCTTCGTGGCCTTACCTCAGTATGTTTTTGGACGAGTGTTATCATTTAGAGCTCGGCAGGTTTGTGAAGTGCAGTGCCCCAGAGCTCCGTTTGGCAGCTCGCTTTGGTGTGAGCTGGCCGCAATAGCGCCAGATTGCTTCAGGCCCCGTTGTGCTTGCGGCCAGGCAGGCCGAGCCTTTGGTGAATTCCTCTTCGTGATGGGAAATTAGAGTGACGTGGGCCTGTCCGAACACCGCCAGCTGGTCTCTCATTGGTTCCCCGTCTTCCAGGTCATCCTTCGGACCACTTGCAGAGACTACGAAAGAGGAGTGTCAAGACGCTGATCCTGCAAGTGGGGGAATTGTTAGTCAAGCGGCTGGAATGGCGGACGCTAGCACCCGGAGGTGAAAAATGAGGTGCGCTTTCGAAAGCTTTCCCGATCACACGGTGTACCATCCCCTGGGATTCCCATGAGTGGTTTGGCTGTAGGAAAGTTGCCTTGAACCTGGAGAGGTGGGACCCATGGAATGGGTAGCACGCAGGATAACTCTAGAGGCTCTGCCTTTGCTCCTCCAACCTCAGCAATCCTCTCAGCCTGAGGAGTATCCAGCCTTATGTCTTCTGCCGCTGTGGGTGTCGATGTGGTCAATCCTGGTTGCATCACAGCCCCTGAACGCTTTTTGGCAGAATTTCCCTCCCTCTCGCCGTGCTTCTTTCTTCTGTGTTTTGGAAATGTATTTTTAGAATGGGCTTTAGCCAGTTTTCAGTGCTGTGTTGATGCCGCTTGACACACACTTGATTCACTTACAGAGAGATATCAATACTTAGGTTTTCAGATGCTTACGAGTCTGATATATTCTTCTGTGATGAATAGGAGCTGTTGAGTCCTGTTCACTGAGCAAGGAGTAAGTGGTGTCTATTATATATTTGCTTTTCCGACCGGTATCTGTGCTCATTTCCAAGTCGTGTTTTATGCATCACGCCACCTCACCTTTCCGCTTAAGCAGGCCTACGTGTGTTTTCGAAAAGCGTGAGTCTGTTCTCTTTTGTCATTCGGGTCGTGGGTAGCGATTTGTACATTCCCTCTCTAAGTGATATCCCAAGTTTCTTTTTCTGTGGGACAGATTTCACTTAGCATCATCGTACCTCAATCCACTCATTATGCTGGAACCAGCCTTATGACATGGATTCCATGGCTGAGGGATATTCCCTCGTACCTAAGTAGCACAAATTCTTGGTCCATTTCTCTCTTCCCCGGCAGATGAAGGGTGTCCCGAAGTCGAGGTTGTTGTAAAGAGAGAAGCCCTAAACTTTGGGGTGCCTGCGTCTGGTTGATTTTTAGTTTTCCCAAGATATAGGCCCACGTGTGGAGGTGCCCTATGCTCTGTGGTTCTGTTCTGTACGTGTTTTAGGAACGAGCATACGCTTCTCCAGAGTGGCTGTTGGCATTTTGCGTCCCTCCCGGCAACTGAACAAGGCTCCCTTATCTCCTTGGCCTGTCCTGCCTTTCTGGTTTTTAGACATTTTCCGGATGGCTCTTTTGCCCGGGGGGGGAGTGAGATTTCTTTGTAGTGCCGATTTGCTCTCCCCGGGTGCTTGGTTGGCCAAAAAGGGCGTATGCGTTTTTTCCTGAATATATTCAGGAAAAAACGCATACGCCCTTTTTGGCCAACTGCATCATTGTCCACGTTCTGCCGCTTTTCCTGTGCTGGGAAGGCCATTCCCATCTACCTCCTGAACTCCGTTTCGTGCAATTCTGCCTTGCGTTCAAATCCCCTTCGTGGCCTTACCTCAGTATGTTTTTGGACGAGTGTTATCATTTAGAGCTCGGCAGGTTTGTGAAGTGCAGTGCCCCAGAGCTCCGTTTGGCAGCTCGCTTTGGTGTGAGCTGGCCGCAATAGCGCCAGATTGCTTCAGGCCCCGTTGTGCTTGCGGCGAGGCAGGCCGAGCCTTTGGTGAATTCCTCTTCGTGATGGGAAATTAGAGTGACGTGGGCCTGTCCGAACACCGCCAGCTGGTCTCTCATTGGTTCCCCGTCTTCCAGGTCATCCTTCGGACCACTTGCAGAGACTACGAAGGAGGAGTGTCAAGACGCTGATCCTGCAAGTGGGGGAATTGTTAGTCAAGCGGCTGGAATGGCGGACGCTAGCACCCGGAGGTGAAAAATGAGGTGCGCTTTCGAAAGCTTTCCCGATCACACGGTGTACCATCCCCTGGGATTCCCATAAGTGGTTTGGCTGTAGGAAAGTTGCCTTGAACCTGGAGAGGTGGGACCCATGGAATGGGTAGCACGCAGGATAACTCTAGAGGCTCTGCCTTTGCTCCTCCAACCTCAGCAATCCTCTCAGCCTGAGGAGTATCCAGCCTTATGTCTTCTGCCGCTGTGGGTGTAGATGTGGTCAATCCTGGTTGCATCACAGCCCCTGCACGCTTTTTGGCAGAATTTCCCTCCCTCTCGCCGTGCTTCTTTCTTCTGTGTTTTGGAAATGTATTTTTAGAATGGGCTTTAGCTGATTTTCAGTGCTGTGTTGATGCCGCTTGACACACACTTGATTCACTTACAGAGAGATATCAATACTTAGGTTTTCAGATGCTTACGAGTCTGATATATTCTTCTGTGATGAATAGGAGCTGTTGAGTCCTGTTCACTGAGCAAGGAGTAGGTGGTGTCTATTATATATTTGCTTTTCCGACCGGTATCTGTGCTCATTTCCAAGTCGTGTTGTATGCATCACGCCACCTCACCTTTCCGCTTAAGCAGGCCTAAGTGTGTTTTCGAAAAGCGTGAGTCTGTTCTCTTTTGTCATTCGGGTCGTGGGTAGCGATTTGTACATTCCCTCTCTAAGTGATATCCCAAGTTTCTTTGTCTGTGGGACAGATTTCACTTAGCATCATCGTACCTCACTCCAGTCATTATGCTGGAACCAGCCTTATGACATGGATTCCATGGCTGAGGGATATTCCCTCGTACCTAAGTAGCACAAATTCTTGGTCCATTTCTCTCTTCCCCGGCAGATGAAGGGTGTCCCGAAGTCGAGGTTGTTGTAAAGAGAGAAGCCCTAAACTTTGGGGTGCCTGCGTCTGGTTGATTTTTAGTTTTCCCAAGATATAGGCCCACGTGTGGAGGTGCCCTATGCTCTGTGGTTCTGTTCTGTACGTGTTTTAGGAACGAGCATACGCTTCTCCAGAGTGGCTGTTGGCATTTTGCGTCCCTCCCGGCAACTGAACAAGGCTCCCTTATCTCCTTGGCCTATCCTTCCTTTCTGGTTTTTAGACATTTTCCGGATGGCTCTTTTGCCCGGGGGGGGAGTGAGATTTCTTTGTAGTGCCGATTTGCTCTCCCCGGGTGCTTGGTTGGCCAAAAAGGGCGTATGCGTTTTTTCCTGAATATATTCAGGAAAAAACGCATACGCCCTTTTTGGCCAACTGCATCATTGTCCACGTTCTGCCGCTTTTCCTGTGCTGGGAAGGCCATTCCCATCTACCTCCTGAACTCCGTTTCGTGCAATTCTGCCTTGCGTTCAAATCCCCTTCGTGGCCTTACCTCAGTATGTTTTTGGACGAGTGTTATCATTTAGAGCTCGGCAAGTTTGTGAAGTGCAGTGCCCCAGAGCTCCGTTTGGCAGCTCGCTTTGGTGTGAGCTGGCCGCAATAGCGCCAGATTGCTTCAGGCCCCGTTGTGCTTGCGGCGAGGCAGGCCGAGCCTTTGGTGAATTCCTCTTCGTGATGGGAAATTAGAGTGACGTGGGCCTGTCCGAACACCGCCAGCTGGTCTCTCATTGGTTCCCCGTCTTCCAGGTCATCCTTCGGACCACTTGCAGAGACTACGAAAGAGGAGTGTCAAGACGCTGATCCTGCAAGTGGGGGAATTGTTAGTCAAGCGGCTGGAATGGCGGACGCTAGCACCCGGAGGTGAAAAATGAGGTGCGCTTTCGAAAGCTTTCCCGATCACACGGTGTACCATCCCCTGGGATTCCCATGAGTGGTTTGGCTGTAGGAAAGTTGCCTTGAACCTGGAGAGGTGGGACCCATGGAATGGGTAGCACGCAGGATAACTCTAGAGGCTCTGCCTTTGCTCCTCCAACCTCAGCAATCCTCTCAGCCTGAGGAGTATCCAGCCTTATGTCTTCTGCCGCTGTGGGTGTCGATGTGGTCAATCCTGGTTGCATCACAGCCACTGAACGCCTTTTGGCCGAATTTCCCTCCCTCTCGCCGTGCTTCTTTCTTCTGTGTTTTGGAAATGTATTTTTAGAATGGGCTTTAGCTGATTTTCAGTGCTGTGTTGATGCCGCTTGACACACACTTGATTCACTTACAGAGAGATATCAATACTTAGGTTTTCAGATGCTTACGAGTCTGATATATTCTTCTGTGATGAATAGGAGCTGTTGAGTCCTGTTCACTGAGCAAGGAGTAGGTGGTGTCTATTATATATTTGCTTTTCCGACCGGTATCTGTGCTCATTTCCAAGTCGTGTTTTATGCATCACGCCACCTCACCTTTCCGCTTAAGCAGGCCTACGTGTGTTTTCGAAAAGCGTGAGTCTGTTCTCTTTTGTCATTCGGGTCGTGGGTAGCGATTTGTACATTCCCTCTCTAAGTGATATCCCAAGTTTCTTTTTCTGTGGGACAGATTTCACTTAGCATCATCGTACCTCAATCCACTCATTATGCTGGAACCAGCCTTATGACATGGATTCCATGGCTGAGGGATATTCCCTCGTACCTAAGTAGCACAAATTCTTGGTCCATTTCTCTCTTCCCCGGCAGATGAAGGGTGTCCCGAAGTCGAGGTTGTTGTAAAGAGAGAAGCCCTAAACTTTGGGGTGCCTGTGTCTGGTTGATTTTTAGTTTTCCCAAGATATAGGCCCACGTGTGGAGGTGCCCTATGCTCTGTGGTTCTGTTCTGTACGTGTTTTAGGAACGAGCATACGCTTCTCCAGAGTGGCTGTTGGCATTTTGCGTCCCTCCCGGCAACTGAACAAGGCTCCCTTATCTCCTTGGGCTGTCCTGCCTTTCTGGTTTTTAGAAATTTTCCGGATGGCTCTTTTGCCCGGGGGGGGAGTGAGATTTCTTTGTAGTGCCGATTTGCTCTCCCCGGGTGCTTGGTTGGCCAAAAAGGGCGTATGCGTTTTTTCCTGAATATATTCAGGAAAAAACGCATACGCCCTTTTTGGCCAACTGCATCATTGTCCACGTTCTGCCGCTTTTCCTGTGCTGGGAAGGCCATTCCCATCTACCTCCTGAACTCCGTTTCGTGCAATTCTGCCTTGCGTTCAAATCCCCTTCGTGGCCTTACCTCAGTATGTTTTTGGACGAGTGTTATCATTTAGAGCTCGGCAGGTTTGTGAAGTGCAGTGCCCCAGAGCTCCGTTTGGCAGCTCGCTTTGGTGTGAGCTGGCCGCAATAGCGCCAGATTGCTTCAGGCCCCGTTGTGCTTGCGGCGAGGCAGGCCGAGCCTTTGGTGAATTCCTCTTCGTGATGGGAAATTAGAGTGACGTGGGCCTGTCCGAACACCGCCAGCTGGTCTCTCATTGGTTCCCCGTCTTCCAGGTCATCCTTCGGACCACTTGCAGAGACTACGAAGGAGGAGTGTCAAGACGCTGATCCTGCAAGTGGGGGAATTGTTAGTCAAGCGGCTGGAATGGCGGACGCTAGCACCCGGAGGTGAAAAATGAGGTGCGCTTTCGAAAGCTTTCCCGATCACACGGTGTACCATCCCCTGGGATTCCCATAAGTGGTTTGGCTGTAGGAAAGTTGCCTTGAACCTGGAGAGGTGGGACCCATGGAATGGGTAGCACGCAGGATAACTCTAGAGGCTCTGCCTTTGCTCCTCCAACCTCAGCAATCCTCTCAGCCTGAGGAGTATCCAGCCTTATGTCTTCTGCCGCTGTGGGTGTAGATGTGGTCAATCCTGGTTGCATCACAGCCCCTGCACGCTTTTTGGCAGAATTTCCCTCCCTCTCGCCGTGCTTCTTTCTTCTGTGTTTTGGAAATGTATTTTTAGAATGGGCTTTAGCTGATTTTCAGTGCTGTGTTGATGCCGCTTGACACACACTTGATTCACTTACAGAGAGATATCAATACTTAGGTTTTCAGATGCTTACGAGTCTGATATATTCTTCTGTGATGAATAGGAGCTGTTGAGTCCTGTTCACTGAGCAAGGAGTAGGTGGTGTCTATTATATATTTGCTTTTCCGACCGGTATCTGTGCTCATTTCCAAGTCGTGTTTTATGCATCACGCCACCTCACCTTTCCGCTTAAGCAGGCCTAAGTGTGTTTTCGAAAAGCGTGAGTCTGTTCTCTTTTGTCATTCGGGTCGTGGGTAGCGATTTGTACATTCCCTCTCTAAGTGATATCCCAAGTTTCTTTGTCTGTGGGACAGATTTCACTTAGCATCATCGTACCTCACTCCAGTCATTATGCTGGAACCAGCCTTATGACATGGATTCCATGGCTGAGGGATATTCCCTCGTACCTAAGTAGCACAAATTCTTGGTCCATTTCTCTCTTCCCCGGCAGATGAAGGGTGTCCCGAAGTCGAGGTTGTTGTAAAGAGAGAAGCCCTAAACTTTGGGGTGCCTGCGTCTGGTTGATTTTTAGTTTTCCCAAGATATAGGCCCACGTGTGGAGGTGCCCTATGCTCTGTGGTTCTGTTCTGTACGTGTTTTAGGAACGAGCATACGCTTCTCCAGAGTGGCTGTTGGCATTTTGCGTCCCTCCCGGCAACTGAACAAGGCTCCCTTATCTCCTTGGCCTATCCTTCCTTTCTGGTTTTTAGACATTTTCCGGATGGCTCTTTTGCCCGGGGGGGGAGTGAGATTTCTTTGTAGTGCCGATTTGCTCTCCCCGGGTGCTTGGTTGGCCAAAAAGGGCGTATGCGTTTTTTCCTGAATATATTCAGGAAAAAACGCATACGCCCTTTTTGGCCCACTGCATCATTGTCCACGTTCTGCCGCTTTTCCTGTGCTGGGAAGGCCATTCCCATCTACCTCCTGAACTCCGTTTCGTGCAATTCTGCCTTGCGTTCAAATCCCCTTCGTGGCCTTACCTCAGTATGTTTTTGGACGAGTGTTATCATTTAGAGCTCGGCAGGTTTGTGAAGTGCAGTGCCCCAGAGCTCCGTTTGGCAGCTCGCTTTGGTGTGAGCTGGCCGCAATAGCGCCAGATTGCTTCAGGCCCCGTTGTGCTTGCGGCGAGGCAGGCCGAGCCTTTGGTGAATTCCTCTTCGTGATGGGAAATTAGAGTGACGTGGGCCTGTCCGAACACCGCCAGCTGGTCTCTCATTGGTTCCCCGTCTTCCAGGTCATCCTTCGGACCACTTGCAGAGACTACGAAGGAGGAGTGTCAAGACGCTGATCCTGCAAGTGGGGGAATTGTTAGTCAAGCGGCTGGAATGGCGGACGCTAGCACCCGGAGGTGAAAAATGAGGTGCGCTTTCGAAAGCTTTCCCGATCACACGGTGTACCATCCCCTGGGATTCCCATGAGTGGTTTGGCTGTAGGAAAGTTGCCTTGAACCTGGAGAGGTGGGACCCATGGAATGGGTAGCACGCAGGATAACTCTAGAGGCTCTGCCTTTGCTCCTCCAACCTCAGCAATCCTCTCAGCCTGAGGAGTATCCAGCCTTATGTCTTCTGCCGCTGTGGGTGTCGATGTGGTCAATCCTGGTTGCATCACAGCCACTGAACGCCTTTTGGCCGAATTTCCCTCCCTGTCGCCGTGCTTCTTTCTTCTGTGTTTTGGAAATGTATTTTTAGAATGGGCTTTAGCTGATTTTCAGTGCTGTGTTGATGCCGCTTGACACACACTTGATTCACTTACAGAGAGATATCAATACTTAGGTTTTCAGATGCTTACGAGTCTGATATATTCTTCTGTGATGAATAGGAGCTGTTGAGTCCTGTTCACTGAGCAAGGAGTAGGTGGTGTCTATTATATATTTGCTTTTCCGACCGGTATCTGTGCTCATTTCCAAGTCGTGTTTTATGCATCACGCCACCTCACCTTTCCGCTTAAGCAGGCCTACGTGTGTTTTCGAAAAGCGTGAGTCTGTTCTCTTTTGTCATTCGGGTCGTGGGTAGCGATTTGTACATTCCCTCTCTAAGTGATATCCCAAGTTTCTTTTTCTGTGGGACAGATTTCACTTAGCATCATCGTACCTCAATCCACTCATTATGCTGGAACCAGCCTTATGACATGGATTCCATGGCTGAGGGATATTCCCTCGTACCTAAGTAGCACAAATTCTTGGTCCATTTCTCTCTTCCCCGGCAGATGAAGGGTGTCCCGAAGTCGAGGTTGTTGTAAAGAGAGAAGCCCTAAACTTTGGGGTGCCTGCGTCTGGTTGATTTTTAGTTTTCCCAAGATATAGGCCCACGTGTGGAGGTGCCCTATGCTCTGTGGTTCTGTTCTGTACGTGTTTTAGGAACGAGCATACGCTTCTCCAGAGTGGCTGTTGGCATTTTGCGTCCCTCCCGGCAACTGAACAAGGCTCCCTTATCTCCTTGGGCTGTCCTGCCTTTCTGGTTTTTAGAAATTTTCCGGATGGCTCTTTTGCCCGGGGGGGGAGTGAGATTTCTTTGTAGTGCCGATTTGCTCTCCCCGGGTGCTTGGTTGGCCAAAAAGGGCGTATGCGTTTTTTCCTGAATATATTCAGGAAAAAACGCATACGCCCTTTTTGGCCAACTGCATCATTGTCCACGTTCTGCCGCTTTTCCTGTGCTGGGAAGGCCATTCCCATCTACCTCCTGAACTCCGTTTCGTGCAATTCTGCCTTGCGTTCAAATCCCCTTCGTGGCCTTACCTCAGTATGTTTTTGGACGAGTGTTATCATTTAGAGCTCGGCAGGTTTGTGAAGTGCAGTGCCCCAGAGCTCCGTTTGGCAGCTCGCTTTGGTGTGAGCTGGCCGCAATAGCGCCAGATTGCTTCAGGCCCCGTTGTGCTTGCGGCGAGGCAGGCCGAGCCTTTGGTGAATTCCTCTTCGTGATGGGAAATTAGAGTGACGTGGGCCTGTCCGAACACCGCCAGCTGGTCTCTCATTGGTTCCCCGTCTTCCAGGTCATCCTTCGGACCACTTGCAGAGACTACGAAGGAGGAGTGTCAAGACGCTGATCCTGCAAGTGGGGGAATTGTTAGTCAAGCGGCTGGAATGGCGGACGCTAGCACCCGGAGGTGAAAAATGAGGTGCGCTTTCGAAAGCTTTCCCGATCACACGGTGTACCATCCCCTGGGATTCCCATAAGTGGTTTGGCTGTAGGAAAGTTGCCTTGAACCTGGAGAGGTGGGACCCATGGAATGGGTAGCACGCAGGATAACTCTAGAGGCTCTGCCTTTGCTCCTCCAACCTCAGCAATCCTCTCAGCCTGAGGAGTATCCAGCCTTATGTCTTCTGCCGCTGTGGGTGTAGATGTGGTCAATCCTGGTTGCATCACAGCCCCTGCACGCTTTTTGGCAGAATTTCCCTCCCTCTCGCCGTGCTTCTTTCTTCTGTGTTTTGGAAATGTATTTTTAGAATGGGCTTTAGCTGATTTTCAGTGCTGTGTTGATGCCGCTTGACACACACTTGATTCACTTACAGAGAGATATCAATACTTAGGTTTTCAGATGCTTACGAGTCTGATATATTCTTCTGTGATGAATAGGAGCTGTTGAGTCCTGTTCACTGAGCAAGGAGTAGGTGGTGTCTATTATATATTTGCTTTTCCGACCGGTATCTGTGCTCATTTCCAAGTCGTGTTTTATGCATCACGCCACCTCACCTTTCCGCTTAAGCAGGCCTAAGTGTGTTTTCGAAAAGCGTGAGTCTGTTCTCTTTTGTCATTCGGGTCGTGGGTAGCGATTTGTACATTCCCTCTCTAAGTGATATCCCAAGTTTCTTTGTCTGTGGGACAGATTTCACTTAGCATCATCGTACCTCACTCCAGTCATTATGCTGGAACCAGCCTTATGACATGGATTCCATGGCTGAGGGATATTCCCTCGTACCTAAGTAGCACAAATTCTTGGTCCATTTCTCTCTTCCCCGGCAGATGAAGGGTGTCCCGAAGTCGAGGTTGTTGTAAAGAGAGAAGCCCTAAACTTTGGGGTGCCTGCGTCTGGTTGATTTTTAGTTTTCCCAAGATATAGGCCCACGTGTGGAGGTGCCCTATGCTCTGTGGTTCTGTTCTGTACGTGTTTTAGGAACGAGCATACGCTTCTCCAGAGTGGCTGTTGGCATTTTGCGTCCCTCCCGGCAACTGAACAAGGCTCCCTTATCTCCTTGGCCTATCCTTCCTTTCTGGTTTTTAGACATTTTCCGGATGGCTCTTTTGCCCGGGGGGGGAGTGAGATTTCTTTGTAGTGCCGATTTGCTCTCCCCGGGTGCTTGGTTGGCCAAAAAGGGCGTATGCGTTTTTTCCTGAATATATTCAGGAAAAAACGCATACGCCCTTTTTGGCCCACTGCATCATTGTCCACGTTCTGCCGCTTTTCCTGTGCTGGGAAGGCCATTCCCATCTACCTCCTGAACTCCGTTTCGTGCAATTCTGCCTTGCGTTCAAATCCCCTTCGTGGCCTTACCTCAGTATGTTTTTGGACGAGTGTTATCATTTAGAGCTCGGCAGGTTTGTGAAGTGCAGTGCCCCAGAGCTCCGTTTGGCAGCTCGCTTTGGTGTGAGCTGGCCGCAATAGCGCCAGATTGCTTCAGGCCCCGTTGTGCTTGCGGCGAGGCAGGCCGAGCCTTTGGTGAATTCCTCTTCGTGATGGGAAATTAGAGTGACGTGGGCCTGTCCGAACACCGCCAGCTGGTCTCTCATTGGTTCCCCGTCTTCCAGGTCATCCTTCGGACCACTTGCAGAGACTACGAAGGAGGAGTGTCAAGACGCTGATCCTGCAAGTGGGGGAATTGTTAGTCAAGCGGCTGGAATGGCGGACGCTAGCACCCGGAGGTGAAAAATGAGGTGCGCTTTCGAAAGCTTTCCCGATCACACGGTGTACCATCCCCTGGGATTCCCATGAGTGGTTTGGCTGTAGGAAAGTTGCCTTGAACCTGGAGAGGTGGGACCCATGGAATGGGTAGCACGCAGGATAACTCTAGAGGCTCTGCCTTTGCTCCTCCAACCTCAGCAATCCTCTCAGCCTGAGGAGTATCCAGCCTTATGTCTTCTGCCGCTGTGGGTGTCGATGTGGTCAATCCTGGTTGCATCACAGCCACTGAACGCCTTTTGGCCGAATTTCCCTCCCTGTCGCCGTGCTTCTTTCTTCTGTGTTTTGGAAATGTATTTTTAGAATGGGCTTTAGCTGATTTTCAGTGCTGTGTTGATGCCGCTTGACACACACTTGATTCACTTACAGAGAGATATCAATACTTAGGTTTTCAGATGCTTACGAGTCTGATATATTCTTCTGTGATGAATAGGAGCTGTTGAGTCCTGTTCACTGAGCAAGGAGTAGGTGGTGTCTATTATATATTTGCTTTTCCGACCGGTATCTGTGCTCATTTCCAAGTCGTGTTTTATGCATCACGCCACCTCACCTTTCCGCTTAAGCAGGCCTACGTGTGTTTTCGAAAAGCGTGAGTCTGTTCTCTTTTGTCATTCGGGTCGTGGGTAGCGATTTGTACATTCCCTCTCTAAGTGATATCCCAAGTTTCTTTTTCTGTGGGACAGATTTCACTTAGCATCATCGTACCTCAATCCACTCATTATGCTGGAACCAGCCTTATGACATGGATTCCATGGCTGAGGGATATTCCCTCGTACCTAAGTAGCACAAATTCTTGGTCCATTTCTCTCTTCCCCGGCAGATGAAGGGTGTCCCGAAGTCGAGGTTGTTGTAAAGAGAGAAGCCCTAAACTTTGGGGTGCCTGCGTCTGGTTGATTTTTAGTTTTCCCAAGATATAGGCCCACGTGTGGAGGTGCCCTATGCTCTGTGGTTCTGTTCTGTACGTGTTTTAGGAACGAGCATACGCTTCTCCAGAGTGGCTGTTGGCATTTTGCGTCCCTCCCGGCAACTGAACAAGGCTCCCTTATCTCCTTGGGCTGTCCTGCCTTTCTGGTTTTTAGAAATTTTCCGGATGGCTCTTTTGCCCGGGGGGGGAGTGAGATTTCTTTGTAGTGCCGATTTGCTCTCCCCGGGTGCTTGGTTGGCCAAAAAGGGCGTATGCGTTTTTTCCTGAATATATTCAGGAAAAAACGCATACGCCCTTTTTGGCCAACTGCATCATTGTCCACGTTCTGCCGCTTTTCCTGTGCTGGGAAGGCCATTCCCATCTACCTCCTGAACTCCGTTTCGTGCAATTCTGCCTTGCGTTCAAATCCCCTTCGTGGCCTTACCTCAGTATGTTTTTGGACGAGTGTTATCATTTAGAGCTCGGCAGGTTTGTGAAGTGCAGTGCCCCAGAGCTCCGTTTGGCAGCTCGCTTTGGTGTGAGCTGGCCGCAATAGCGCCAGATTGCTTCAGGCCCCGTTGTGCTTGCGGCGAGGCAGGCCGAGCCTTTGGTGAATTCCTCTTCGTGATGGGAAATTAGAGTGACGTGGGCCTGTCCGAACACCGCCAGCTGGTCTCTCATTGGTTCCCCGTCTTCCAGGTCATCCTTCGGACCACTTGCAGAGACTACGAAAGAGGAGTGTCAAGACGCTGATCCTGCAAGTGGGGGAATTGTTAGTCAAGCGGCTGGAATGGCGGACGCTAGCACCCGGAGGTGAAAAATGAGGTGCGCTTTCGAAAGCTTTCCCGATCACACGGTGTACCATCCCCTGGGATTCCCATAAGTGGTTTGGCTGTAGGAAAGTTGCCTTGAACCTGGAGAGGTGGGACCCATGGAATGGGTAGCACGCAGGATAACTCTAGAGGCTCTGCCTTTGCTCCTCCAACCTCAGCAATCCTCTCAGCCTGAGGAGTATCCAGCCTTATGTCTTCTGCCGCTGTGGGTGTAGATGTGGTCAATCCTGGTTGCATCACAGCCCCTGCACGCTTTTTGGCAGAATTTCCCTCCCTCTCGCCGTGCTTCTTTCTTCTGTGTTTTGGAAATGTATTTTTAGAATGGGCTTTAGCTGATTTTCAGTGCTGTGTTGATGCCGCTTGACACACACTTGATTCACTTACAGAGAGATATCAATACTTAGGTTTTCAGATGCTTACGAGTCTGATATATTCTTCTGTGATGAATAGGAGCTGTTGAGTCCTGTTCACTGAGCAAGGAGTAGGTGGTGTCTATTATATATTTGCTTTTCCGACCGGTATCTGTGCTCATTTCCAAGTCGTGTTGTATGCATCACGCCACCTCACCTTTCCGCTTAAGCAGGCCTAAGTGTGTTTTCGAAAAGCGTGAGTCTGTTCTCTTTTGTCATTCGGGTCGTGGGTAGCGATTTGTACATTCCCTCTCTAAGTGATATCCCAAGTTTCTTTTTCTGTGGGACAGATTTCACTTAGCATCATCGTACCTCAATCCACTCATTATGCTGGAACCAGCCTTATGACATGGATTCCATGGCTGAGGGATATTCCCTCGTACCTAAGTAGCACAAATTCTTGGTCCATTTCTCTCTTCCCCGGCAGATGAAGGGTGTCCCGAAGTCGAGGTTGTTGTAAAGAGAGAAGCCCTAAACTTTGGGGTGCCTGCGTCTGGTTGATTTTTAGTTTTCCCAAGATATAGGCCCACGTGTGGAGGTGCCCTATGCTCTGTGGTTCTGTTCTGTACGTGTTTTAGGAACGAGCATACGCTTCTCCAGAGTGGCTGTTGGCATTTTGCGTCCCTCCCGGCAACTGAACAAGGCTCCCTTATCTCCTTGGCCTATCCTTCCTTTCTGGTTTTTAGACATTTTCCGGATGGCTCTTTTGCCCGGGGGGGGAGTGAGATTTCTTTGTAGTGCCGATTTGCTCTCCCCGGGTGCTTGGTTGGCCAAAAAGGGCGTATGCGTTTTTTCCTGAATATATTCAGGAAAAAACGCATACGCCCTTTTTGGCCAACTGCATCATTGTCCACGTTCTGCCGCTTTTCCTGTGCTGGGAAGGCCATTCCCATCTACCTCCTGAACTCCGTTTCGTGCAATTTTGCCTTGCGTTCAAATCCCCTTCGTGGCCTTACCTCAGTATGTTTTTGGACGAGTGTTATCATTTAGAGCTCGGCAGGTTTGTGAAGTGCAGTGCCCCAGAGCTCCGTTTGGCAGCTCGCTTTGGTGTGAGCTGGCCGCAATAGCGCCAGATTGCTTCAGGCCCCGTTGTGCTTGCGGCGAGGCAGGCCGAGCCTTTGGTGAATTCCTCTTCGTGATGGGAAATTAGAGTGACGTGGGCCTGTCCGAACACCGCCAGCTGGTCTCTCATTGGTTCCCCGTCTTCCAGGTCATCCTTCGGACCACTTGCAGAGACTACGAAGGAGGAGTGTCAAGACGCTGATCCTGCAAGTGGGGGAATTGTTAGTCAAGCGGCTGGAATGGCGGACGCTAGCACCCGGAGGTGAAAAATGAGGTGCGCTTTCGAAAGCTTTCCCGATCACACGGTGTACCATCCCCTGGGATTCCCATAAGTGGTTTGGCTGTAGGAAAGTTGCCTTGAACCTGGAGAGGTGGGACCCATGGAATGGGTAGCACGCAGGATAACTCTAGAGGCTCTGCCTTTGCTCCTCCAACCTCAGCAATCCTCTCAGCCTGAGGAGTATCCAGCCTTATGTCTTCTGCCGCTGTGGGTGTCGATGTGGTCAATCCTGGTTGCATCACAGCCCCTGCACGCTTTTTGGCAGAATTTCCCTCCCTCTCGCCGTGCTTCTTTCTTCTGTGTTTTGGAAATGTATTTTTAGAATGGGCTTTAGCTGATTTTCAGTGCTGTGTTGATGCCGCTTGACACACACTTGATTCACTTACAGAGAGATATCAATACTTAGGTTTTCAGATGCTTACGAGTCTGATATATTCTTCTGTGATGAATAGGAGCTGTTGAGTCCTGTTCACTGAGCAAGGAGTAGGTGGTGTCTATTATATATTTGCTTTTCCGACCGGTATCTGTGCTCATTTCCAAGTCGTGTTGTATGCATCACGCCACCTCACCTTTCCGCTTAAGCAGGCCTAAGTGTGTTTTCGAAAAGCGTGAGTCTGTTCTCTTTTGTCATTCGGGTCGTGGGTAGCGATTTGTACATTCCCTCTCTAAGTGATATCCCAAGTTTCTTTGTCTGTGGGACAGATTTCACTTAGCATCATCGTACCTCACTCCAGTCATTATGCTGGAACCAGCCTTATGACATGGATTCCATGGCTGAGGGATATTCCCTCGTACCTAAGTAGCACAAATTCTTGGTCCATTTCTCTCTTCCCCGGCAGATGAAGGGTGTCCCGAAGTCGAGGTTGTTGTAAAGAGAGAAGCCCTAAACTTTGGGGTGCCTGCGTCTGGTTGATTTTTAGTTTTCCCAAGATATAGGCCCACGTGTGGAGGTGCCCTATGCTCTGTGGTTCTGTTCTGTACGTGTTTTAGGAACGAGCATACGCTTCTCCAGAGTGGCTGTTGGCATTTTGCGTCCCTCCCGGCAACTGAACAAGGCTCCCTTATCTCCTTGGGCTGTCCTGCCTTTCTGGTTTTTAGACATTTTCCGGATGGCTCTTTTGCCCGGGGGGGGAGTGAGATTTCTTTGTAGTGCCGATTTGCTCTCCCCGGGTGCTTGGTTGGCCAAAAAGGGCGTATGCGTTTTTTCCTGAATATATTCAGGAAAAAACGCATACGCCCTTTTTGGCCAACTGCATCATTGTCCACGTTCTGCCGCTTTTCCTGTGCTGGGAAGGCCATTCCCATCTACCTCCTGAACTCCGTTTCGTGCAATTCTGCCTTGCGTTCAAATCCCCTTCGTGGCCTTACCTCAGTATGTTTTTGGACGAGTGTTATCATTTAGAGCTCGGCAGGTTTGTGAAGTGCAGTGCCCCAGAGCTCCGTTTGGCAGCTCGCTTTGGTGTGAGCTGGCCGCAATAGCGCCAGATTGCTTCAGGCCCCGTTGTGCTTGCGGCGAGGCAGGCCGAGCCTTTGGTGAATTCCTCTTCGTGATGGGAAATTAGAGTGACGTGGGCCTGTCCGAACACCGCCAGCTGGTCTCTCATTGGTTCCCCGTCTTCCAGGTCATCCTTCGGACCACTTGCAGAGACTACGAAGGAGGAGTGTCAAGACGCTGATCCTGCAAGTGGGGGAATTGTTAGTCAAGCGGCTGGAATGGCGGACGCTAGCACCCGGAGGTGAAAAATGAGGTGCGCTTTCGAAAGCTTTCCCGATCACACGGTGTACCATCCCCTGGGATTCCCATAAGTGGTTTGGCTGTAGGAAAGTTGCCTTGAACCTGGAGAGGTGGGACCCATGGAATGGGTAGCACGCAGGATAACTCTAGAGGCTCTGCCTTTGCTCCTCCAACCTCAGCAATCCTCTCAGCCTGAGGAGTATCCAGCCTTATGTCTTCTGCCGCTGTGGGTGTCGATGTGGTCAATCCTGGTTGCATCACAGCCCCTGCACGCTTTTTGGCAGAATTTCCCTCCCTCTCGCCGTGCTTCTTTCTTCTGTGTTTTGGAAATGTATTTTTAGAATGGGCTTTAGCTGATTTTCAGTGCTGTGTTGATGCCGCTTGACACACACTTGATTCACTTACAGAGAGATATCAATACTTAGGTTTTCAGATGCTTACGAGTCTGATATATTCTTCTGTGATGAATAGGAGCTGTTGAGTCCTGTTCACTGAGCAAGGAGTAGGTGGTGTCTATTATATATTTGCTTTTCCGACCGGTATCTGTGCTCATTTCCAAGTCGTGTTTTATGCATCACGCCACCTCACCTTTCCGCTTAAGCAGGCCTAAGTGTGTTTTCGAAAAGCGTGAGTCTGTTCTCTTTTGTCATTCGGGTCGTGGGTAGCGATTTGTACATTCCCTCTCTAAGTGATATCCCAAGTTTCTTTGTCTGTGGGACAGATTTCACTTAGCATCATCGTACCTCACTCCAGTCATTATGCTGGAACCAGCCTTATGACATGGATTCCATGGCTGAGGGATATTCCCTCGTACCTAAGTAGCACAAATTCTTGGTCCATTTCTCTCTTCCCCGGCAGATGAAGGGTGTCCCGAAGTCGAGGTTGTTGTAAAGAGAGAAGCCCTAAACTTTGGGGTGCCTGCGTCTGGTTGATTTTTAGTTTTCCCAAGATATAGGCCCACGTGTGGAGGTGCCCTATGCTCTGTGGTTCTGTTCTGTACGTGTTTTAGGAACGAGCATACGCTTCTCCAGAGTGGCTGTTGGCATTTTGCGTCCCTCCCGGCAACTGAACAAGGCTCCCTTATCTCCTTGGCCTATCCTTCCTTTCTGGTTTTTAGACATTTTCCGGATGGCTCTTTTGCCCGGGGGGGGAGTGAGATTTCTTTGTAGTGCCGATTTGCTCTCCCCGGGTGCTTGGTTGGCCAAAAAGGGCGTATGCGTTTTTTCCTGAATATATTCAGGAAAAAACGCATACGCCCTTTTTGGCCAACTGCATCATTGTCCACGTTCTGCCGCTTTTCCTGTGCTGGGAAGGCCATTCCCATCTACCTCCTGAACTCCGTTTCGTGCAATTCTGCCTTGCGTTCAAATCCCCTTCGTGGCCTTACCTCAGTATGTTTTTGGACGAGTGTTATCATTTAGAGCTCGGCAGGTTTGTGAAGTGCAGTGCCCCAGAGCTCCGTTTGGCAGCTCGCTTTGGTGTGAGCTGGCCGCAATAGCGCCAGATTGCTTCAGGCCCCGTTGTGCTTGCGGCGAGGCAGGCCGAGCCTTTGGTGAATTCCTCTTCGTGATGGGAAATTAGAGTGACGTGGGCCTGTCCGAACACCGCCAGCTGGTCTCTCATTGGTTCCCCGTCTTCCAGGTCATCCTTCGGACCACTTGCAGAGACTACGAAGGAGGAGTGTCAAGACGCTGATCCTGCAAGTGGGGGAATTGTTAGTCAAGCGGCTGGAATGGCGGACGCTAGCACCCGGAGGTGAAAAATGAGGTGCGCTTTCGAAAGCTTTCCCGATCACACGGTGTACCATCCCCTGGGATTCCCATAAGTGGTTTGGCTGTAGGAAAGTTGCCTTGAACCTGGAGAGGTGGGACCCATGGAATGGGTAGCACGCAGGATAACTCTAGAGGCTCTGCCTTTGCTCCTCCAACCTCAGCAATCCTCTCAGCCTGAGGAGTATCCAGCCTTATGTCTTCTGCCGCTGTGGGTGTCGATGTGGTCAATCCTGGTTGCATCACAGCCCCTGCACGCTTTTTGGCAGAATTTCCCTCCCTCTCGCCGTGCTTCTTTCTTCTGTGTTTTGGAAATGTATTTTTAGAATGGGCTTTAGCCGGTTTTCAGTGCTGTGTTGATGCCGCTTGACACACACTTGATTCACTTACAGAGAGATATCAATACTTAGGTTTTCAGATGCTTACGAGTCTGATATATTCTTCTGTGATGAATAGGAGCTGTTGAGTCCTGTTCACTGAGCAAGGAGTAGGTGGTGTCTATTATATATTTGCTTTTCCGACCGGTATCTGTGCTCATTTCCAAGTCGTGTTTTATGCATCACGCCACCTCACCTTTCCGCTTAAGCAGGCCTACGTGTGTTTTCGAAAAGCGTGAGTCTGTTCTCTTTTGTCATTCGGGTCGTGGGTAGCGATTTGTACATTCCCTCTCTAAGTGATATCCCAAGTTTCTTTTTCTGTGGGACAGATTTCACTTAGCATCATCGTACCTCAATCCACTCATTATGCTGGAACCAGCCTTATGACATGGATTCCATGGCTGAGGGATATTCCCTCGTACCTAAGTAGCACAAATTCTTGGTCCATTTCTCTCTTCCCCGGCAGATGAAGGGTGTCCCGAAGTCGAGGTTGTTGTAAAGAGAGAAGCCCTAAACTTTGGGGTGCCTGCGTCTGGTTGATTTTTAGTTTTCCCAAGATATAGGCCAACGTGTGGAGGTGCCCTATGCTCTGTGTTTCTCTTCTGTACGTGTTTTAGGAACGAGCATACGCTTCTCCAGAGTGGCTGTTGGCATTTTGCGTCCCTCCCGGCAACTGAACAAGGCTCCCTTATCTCCTTGGGCTGTCCTGCCTTTCTGGTTTTTAGACATTTTCCGGATGGCTCTTTTGCCCGGGGGGGGAGTGAGATTTCTTTGTAGTGCCGATTTGCTCTCCCCGGGTGCTTGGTTGGCCAAAAAGGGCGTATGCGTTTTTTCCTGAATATATTCAGGAAAAAACGCATACGCCCTTTTTGGCCAACTGCATCATTGTCCACGTTCTGCCGCTTTTCCTGTGCTGGGAAGGCCATTCCCATCTACCTCCTGAACTCCGTTTCGTGCAATTCTGCCTTGCGTTCAAATCCCCTTCGTGGCCTTACCTCAGTATGTTTTTGGACGAGTGTTATCATTTAGAGCTCGGCAGGTTTGTGAAGTGCAGTGCCCCAGAGCTCCGTTTGGCAGCTCGCTTTGGTGTGAGCTGGCCGCAATAGCGCCAGATTGCTTCAGGCCCCGTTGTGCTTGCGGCGAGGCAGGCCGAGCCTTTGGTGAATTCCTCTTCGTGATGGGAAATTAGAGTGACGTGGGCCTGTCCGAACACCGCCAGCTGGTCTCTCATTGGTTCCCCGTCTTCCAGGTCATCCTTCGGACCACTTGCAGAGACTACGAAAGAGGAGTGTCAAGACGCTGATCCTGCAAGTGGGGGAATTGTTAGTCAAGCGGCTGGAATGGCGGACGCTAGCACCCGGAGGTGAAAAATGAGGTGCGCTTTCGAAAGCTTTCCCGATCACACGGTGTACCATCCCCTGGGATTCCCATGAGTGGTTTGGCTGTAGGAAAGTTGCCTTGAACCTGGAGAGGTGGGACCCATGGAATGGGTAGCACGCAGGATAACTCTAGAGGCTCTGCCTTTGCTCCTCCAACCTCAGCAATCCTCTCAGCCTGAGGAGTATCCAGCCTTATGTCTTCTGCCGCTGTGGGTGTAGATGTGGTCAATCCTGGTTGCATCACAGCCCCTGCACGCTTTTTGGCAGAATTTCCCTCCCTCTCGCCGTGCTTCTTTCTTCTGTGTTTTGGAAATGTATTTTTAGAATGGGCTTTAGCTGATTTTCAGTGCTGTGTTGATGCCGCTTGACACACACTTGATTCACTTACAGAGAGATATCAATACTTAGGTTTTCAGATGCTTACGAGTCTGATATATTCTTCTGTGATGAATAGGAGCTGTTGAGTCCTGTTCACTGAGCAAGGAGTAGGTGGTGTCTATTATATATTTGCTTTTCCGACCGGTATCTGTGCTCATTTCCAAGTCGTGTTGTATGCATCACGCCACCTCACCTTTCCGCTTAAGCAGGCCTACGTGTGTTTTCGAAAAGCGTGAGTCTGTTCTCTTTTGTCATTCGGGTCGTGGGTAGCGATTTGTACATTCCCTCTCTAAGTGATATCCCAAGTTTCTTTTTCTGTGGGACAGATTTCACTTAGCATCATCGTACCTCAATCCACTCATTATGCTGGAACCAGCCTTATGACATGGATTCCATGGCTGAGGGATATTCCCTCGTACCTAAGTAGCACAAATTCTTGGTCCATTTCTCTCTTCCCCGGCAGATGAAGGGTGTCCCGAAGTCGAGGTTGTTGTAAAGAGAGAAGCCCTAAACTTTGGGGTGCCTGCGTCTGGTTGATTTTTAGTTTTCCCAAGATATAGGCCCACGTGTGGAGGTGCCCTATGCTCTGTGGTTCTGTTCTGTACGTGTTTTAGGAACGAGCATACGCTTCTCCAGAGTGGCTGTTGGCATTTTGCGTCCCTCCCGGCAACTGAACAAGGCTCCCTTATCTCCTTGGGCTGTCCTGCCTTTCTGGTTTTTAGACATTTTCCGGATGGCTCTTTTGCCCGGGGGGGGAGTGAGATTTCTTTGTAGTGCCGATTTGCTCTCCCCGGGTGCTTGGTTGGCCAAAAAGGGCGTATGCGTTTTTTCCTGAATATATTCAGGAAAAAACGCATACGCCCTTTTTGGCCAACTGCATCATTGTCCACGTTCTGCCGCTTTTCCTGTGCTGGGAAGGCCATTCCCATCTACCTCCTGAACTCCGTTTCGTGCAATTCTGCCTTGCGTTCAAATCCCCTTCGTGGCCTTACCTCAGTATGTTTTTGGACGAGTGTTATCATTTAGAGCTCGGCAGGTTTGTGAAGTGCAGTGCCCCAGAGCTCCGTTTGGCAGCTCGCTTTGGTGTGAGCTGGCCGCAATAGCGCCAGATTGCTTCAGGCCCCGTTGTGCTTGCGGCGAGGCAGGCCGAGCCTTTGGTGAATTCCTCTTCGTGATGGGAAATTAGAGTGACGTGGGCCTGTCCGAACACCGCCAGCTGGTCTCTCATTGGTTCCCCGTCTTCCAGGTCATCCTTCGGACCACTTGCAGAGACTACGAAAGAGGAGTGTCAAGACGCTGATCCTGCAAGTGGGGGAATTGTTAGTCAAGCGGCTGGAATGGCGGACGCTAGCACCCGGAGGTGAAAAATGAGGTGCGCTTTCGAAAGCTTTCCCGATCACACGGTGTACCATCCCCTGGGATTCCCATGAGTGGTTTGGCTGTAGGAAAGTTGCCTTGAACCTGGAGAGGTGGGACCCATGGAATGGGTAGCACGCAGGATAACTCTAGAGGCTCTGCCTTTGCTCCTCCAACCTCAGCAATCCTCTCAGCCTGAGGAGTATCCAGCCTTATGTCTTCTGCCGCTGTGGGTGTCGATTGGTCAATCCTGGTTGCATCACAGCCCCTGAACGCTTTTTGGCAGAATTTCCCTCCCTCTCGCCGTGCTTCTTTCTTCTGTGTTTTGGAAATGTATTTTTAGAATGGGCTTTAGCTGATTTTCAGTGCTGTGTTGATGCCGCTTGACACACACTTGATTCACTTACAGAGAGATATCAATACTTAGGTTTTCAGATGCTTACGAGTCTGATATATTCTTCTGTGATGAATAGGAGCTGTTGAGTCCTGTTCACTGAGCAAGGAGTAGGTGGTGTCTATTATATATTTGCTTTTCCGACCGGTATCTGTGCTCATTTCCAAGTCGTGTTTTATGCATCACGCCACCTCACCTTTCCGCTTAAGCAGGCCTACGTGTGTTTTCGAAAAGCGTGAGTCTGTTCTCTTTTGTCATTCGGGTCGTGGGTAGCGATTTGTACATTCCCTCTCTAAGTGATATCCCAAGTTTCTTTTTCTGTGGGACAGATTTCACTTAGCATCATCGTACCTCAATCCACTCATTATGCTGGAACCAGCCTTATGACATGGATTCCATGGCTGAGGGATATTCCCTCGTACCTAAGTAGCACAAATTCTTGGTCCATTTCTCTCTTCCCCGGCAGATGAAGGGTGTCCCGAAGTCGAGGTTGTTGTAAAGAGAGAAGCCCTAAACTTTGGGGTGCCTGCGTCTGGTTGATTTTTAGTTTTCCCAAGATATAGGCCCACGTGTGGAGGTGCCCTATGCTCTGTGGTTCTGTTCTGTACGTGTTTTAGGAACGAGCATACGCTTCTCCAGAGTGGCTGTTGGCATTTTGCGTCCCTCCCGGCAACTGAACAAGGCTCCCTTATCTCCTTGGGCTGTCCTGCCTTTCTGGTTTTTAGACATTTTCCGGATGGCTCTTTTGCCCGGGGGGGGAGTGAGATTTCTTTGTAGTGCCGATTTGCTCTCCCCGGGTGCTTGGTTGGCCAAAAAGGGCGTATGCGTTTTTTCCTGAATATATTCAGGAAAAAACGCATACGCCCTTTTTGGCCAACTGCATCATTGTCCACGTTCTGCCGCTTTTCCTGTGCTGGGAAGGCCATTCCCATCTACCTCCTGAACTCCGTTTCGTGCAATTCTGCCTTGCGTTCAAATCCCCTTCGTGGCCTTACCTCAGTATGTTTTTGGACGAGTGTTATCATTTAGAGCTCGGCAGGTTTGTGAAGTGCAGTGCCCCAGAGCTCCGTTTGGCAGCTCGCTTTGGTGTGAGCTGGCCGCAATAGCGCCAGATTGCTTCAGGCCCCGTTGTGCTTGCGGCGAGGCAGGCCGAGCCTTTGGTGAATTCCTCTTCGTGATGGGAAATTAGAGTGACGTGGGCCTGTCCGAACACCGCCAGCTGGTCTCTCATTGGTTCCCCGTCTTCCAGGTCATCCTTCGGACCACTTGCAGAGACTACGAAGGAGGAGTGTCAAGACGCTGATCCTGCAAGTGGGGGAATTGTTAGTCAAGCGGCTGGAATGGCGGACGCTAGCACCCGGAGGTGAAAAATGAGGTGCGCTTTCGAAAGCTTTCCCGATCACACGGTGTACCATCCCCTGGGATTCCCATAAGTGGTTTGGCTGTAGGAAAGTTGCCTTGAACCTGGAGAGGTGGGACCCATGGAATGGGTAGCACGCAGGATAACTCTAGAGGCTCTGCCTTTGCTCCTCCAACCTCAGCAATCCTCTCAGCCTGAGGAGTATCCAGCCTTATGTCTTCTGCCGCTGTGGGTGTAGATGTGGTCAATCCTGGTTGCATCACAGCCCCTGCACGCTTTTTGGCAGAATTTCCCTCCCTCTCGCCGTGCTTCTTTCTTCTGTGTTTTGGAAATGTATTTTTAGAATGGGCTTTAGCTGATTTTCAGTGCTGTGTTGATGCCGCTTGACACACACTTGATTCACTTACAGAGAGATATCAATACTTAGGTTTTCAGATGCTTACGAGTCTGATATATTCTTCTGTGATGAATAGGAGCTGTTGAGTCCTGTTCACTGAGCAAGGAGTAGGTGGTGTCTATTATATATTTGCTTTTCCGACCGGTATCTGTGCTCATTTCCAAGTCGTGTTTTATGCATCACGCCACCTCACCTTTCCGCTTAAGCAGGCCTAAGTGTGTTTTCGAAAAGCGTGAGTCTGTTCTCTTTTGTCATTCGGGTCGTGGGTAGCGATTTGTACATTCCCTCTCTAAGTGATATCCCAAGTTTCTTTGTCTGTGGGACAGATTTCACTTAGCATCATCGTACCTCACTCCAGTCATTATGCTGGAACCAGCCTTATGACATGGATTCCATGGCTGAGGGATATTCCCTCGTACCTAAGTAGCACAAATTCTTGGTCCATTTCTCTCTTCCCTGGCAGATGAAGGGTGTCCCGAAGTCGAGGTTGTTGTAAAGAGAGAAGCCCTAAACTTTGGGGTGCCTGCGTCTGGTTGATTTTTAGTTTTCCCAAGATATAGGCCCACGTGTGGAGGTGCCCTATGCTCTGTGGTTCTGTTCTGTACGTGTTTTAGGAACGAGCATACGCTTCTCCAGAGTGGCTGTTGGCATTTTGCGTCCCTCCCGGCAACTGAACAAGGCTCCCTTATCTCCTTGGCCTATCCTTCCTTTCTGGTTTTTAGACATTTTCCGGATGGCTCTTTTGCCCGGGGGGGGAGTGAGATTTCTTTGTAGTGCCGATTTGCTCTCCCCGGGTGCTTGGTTGGCCAAAAAGGGCGTATGCGTTTTTTCCTGAATATATTCAGGAAAAAACGCATACGCCCTTTTTGGCCAACTGCATCATTGTCCACGTTCTGCCGCTTTTCCTGTGCTGGGAAGGCCATTCCCATCTACCTCCTGAACTCCGTTTCGTGCAATTCTGCCTTGCGTTCAAATCCCCTTCGTGGCCTTACCTCAGTATGTTTTTGGACGAGTGTTATCATTTAGAGCTCGGCAGGTTTGTGAAGTGCAGTGCCCCAGAGCTCCGTTTGGCAGCTCGCTTTGGTGTGAGCTGGCCGCAATAGCGCCAGATTGCTTCAGGCCCCGTTGTGCTTGCGGCGAGGCAGGCCGAGCCTTTGGTGAATTCCTCTTCGTGATGGGAAATTAGAGTGACGTGGGCCTGTCCGAACACCGCCAGCTGGTCTCTCATTGGTTCCCCGTCTTCCAGGTCATCCTTCGGACCACTTGCAGAGACTACGAAGGAGGAGTGTCAAGACGCTGATCCTGCAAGTGGGGGAATTGTTAGTCAAGCGGCTGGAATGGCGGACGCTAGCACCCGGAGGTGAAAAATGAGGTGCGCTTTCGAAAGCTTTCCCGATCACACGGTGTACCATCCCCTGGGATTCCCATAAGTGGTTTGGCTGTAGGAAAGTTGCCTTGAACCTGGAGAGGTGGGACCCATGGAATGGGTAGCACGCAGGATAACTCTAGAGGCTCTGCCTTTGCTCCTCCAACCTCAGCAATCCTCTCAGCCTGAGGAGTATCCAGCCTTATGTCTTCTGCCGCTGTGGGTGTAGATGTGGTCAATCCTGGTTGCATCACAGCCCCTGCACGCTTTTTGGCAGAATTTCCCTCCCTCTCGCCGTGCTTCTTTCTTCTGTGTTTTGGAAATGTATTTTTAGAATGGGCTTTAGCTGATTTTCAGTGCTGTGTTGATGCCGCTTGACACACACTTGATTCACTTACAGAGAGATATCAATACTTAGGTTTTCAGATGCTTACGAGTCTGATATATTCTTCTGTGATGAATAGGAGCTGTTGAGTCCTGTTCACTGAGCAAGGAGTAGGTGGTGTCTATTATATATTTGCTTTTCCGACCGGTATCTGTGCTCATTTCCAAGTCGTGTTGTATGCATCACGCCACCTCACCTTTCCGCTTAAGCAGGCCTAAGTGTGTTTTCGAAAAGCGTGAGTCTGTTCTCTTTTGTCATTCGGGTCGTGGGTAGCGATTTGTACATTCCCTCTCTAAGTGATATCCCAAGTTTCTTTGTCTGTGGGACAGATTTCACTTAGCATCATCGTACCTCACTCCAGTCATTATGCTGGAACCAGCCTTATGACATGGATTCCATGGCTGAGGGATATTCCCTCGTACCTAAGTAGCACAAATTCTTGGTCCATTTCTCTCTTCCCCGGCAGATGAAGGGTGTCCCGAAGTCGAGGTTGTTGTAAAGAGAGAAGCCCTAAACTTTGGGGTGCCTGCGTCTGGTTGATTTTTAGTTTTCCCAAGATATAGGCCCACGTGTGGAGGTGCCCTATGCTCTGTGGTTCTGTTCTGTACGTGTTTTAGGAACGAGCATACGCTTCTCCAGAGTGGCTGTTGGCATTTTGCGTCCCTCCCGGCAACTGAACAAGGCTCCCTTATCTCCTTGGCCTATCCTTCCTTTCTGGTTTTTAGACATTTTCCGGATGGCTCTTTTGCCCGGGGGGGGAGTGAGATTTCTTTGTAGTGCCGATTTGCTCTCCCCGGGTGCTTGGTTGGCCAAAAAGGGCGTATGCGTTTTTTCCTGAATATATTCAGGAAAAAACGCATACGCCCTTTTTGGCCAACTGCATCATTGTCCACGTTCTGCCGCTTTTCCTGTGCTGGGAAGGCCATTCCCATCTACCTCCTGAACTCCGTTTCGTGCAATTCTGCCTTGCGTTCAAATCCCCTTCGTGGCCTTACCTCAGTATGTTTTTGGACGAGTGTTATCATTTAGAGCTCGGCAGGTTTGTGAAGTGCAGTGCCCCAGAGCTCCGTTTGGCAGCTCGCTTTGGTGTGAGCTGGCCGCAATAGCGCCAGATTGCTTCAGGCCCCGTTGTGCTTGCGGCGAGGCAGGCCGAGCCTTTGGTGAATTCCTCTTCGTGATGGGAAATTAGAGTGACGTGGGCCTGTCCGAACACCGCCAGCTGGTCTCTCATTGGTTCCCCGTCTTCCAGGTCATCCTTCGGACCACTTGCAGAGACTACGAAAGAGGAGTGTCAAGACGCTGATCCTGCAAGTGGGGGAATTGTTAGTCAAGCGGCTGGAATGGCGGACGCTAGCACCCGGAGGTGAAAAATGAGGTGCGCTTTCGAAAGCTTTCCCGATCACACGGTGTACCATCCCCTGGGATTCCCATAAGTGGTTTGGCTGTAGGAAAGTTGCCTTGAACCTGGAGAGGTGGGACCCATGGAATGGGTAGCACGCAGGATAACTCTAGAGGCTCTGCCTTTGCTCCTCCAACCTCAGCAATCCTCTCAGCCTGAGGAGTATCCAGCCTTATGTCTTCTGCCGCTGTGGGTGTAGATGTGGTCAATCCTGGTTGCATCACAGCCCCTGCACGCTTTTTGGCAGAATTTCCCTCCCTCTCGCCGTGCTTCTTTCTTCTGTGTTTTGGAAATGTATTTTTAGAATGGGCTTTAGCTGATTTTCAGTGCTGTGTTGATGCCGCTTGACACACACTTGATTCACTTACAGAGAGATATCAATACTTAGGTTTTCAGATGCTTACGAGTCTGATATATTCTTCTGTGATGAATAGGAGCTGTTGAGTCCTGTTCACTGAGCAAGGAGTAGGTGGTGTCTATTATATATTTGCTTTTCCGACCGGTATCTGTGCTCATTTCCAAGTCGTGTTGTATGCATCACGCCACCTCACCTTTCCGCTTAAGCAGGCCTACGTGTGTTTTCGAAAAGCGTGAGTCTGTTCTCTTTTGTCATTCGGGTCGTGGGTAGCGATTTGTACATTCCCTCTCTAAGTGATATCCCAAGTTTCTTTTTCTGTGGGACAGATTTCACTTAGCATCATCGTACCTCACTCCAGTCATTATGCTGGAACCAGCCTTATGACATGGATTCCATGGCTGAGGGATATTCCCTCGTACCTAAGTAGCACAAATTCTTGGTCCATTTCTCTCTTCCCCGGCAGATGAAGGGTGTCCCGAAGTCGAGGTTGTTGTAAAGAGAGAAGCCCTAAACTTTGGGGTGCCTGCGTCTGGTTGATTTTTAGTTTTCCCAAGATATAGGCCCACGTGTGGAGGTGCCCTATGCTCTGTGGTTCTGTTCTGTACGTGTTTTAGGAACGAGCATACGCTTCTCCAGAGTGGCTGTTGGCATTTTGCGTCCCTCCCGGCAACTGAACAAGGCTCCCTTATCTCCTTGGGCTGTCCTGCCTTTCTGGTTTTTAGACATTTTCCGGATGGCTCTTTTGCCCGGGGTGGGGAGTGAGATTTCTTTGTAGTGCCGATTTGCTCTCCCCGGGTGCTTGGTTGGCCAAAAAGGGCGTATGCGTTTTTTCCTGAATATATTCAGGAAAAAACGCATACGCCCTTTTTGGCCAACTGCATCATTGTCCACGTTCTGCCGCTTTTCCTGTGCTGGGAAGGCCATTCCCATCTACCTCGTGAACTCCGTTTCGTGCAATTCTGCCTTGCGTTCAAATCCCCTTCGTGGCCTTACCTCAGTATGTTTTTGGACGAGTGTTATCATTTAGAGCTCGGCAGGTTTGTGAAGTGCAGTGCCCCAGAGCTCCGTTTGGCAGCTCGCTTTGGTGTGAGCTGGCCGCAATAGCGCCAGATTGCTTCAGGCCCCGTTGTGCTTGCGGCGAGGCAGGCCGAGCCTTTGGTGAATTCCTCTTCGTGATGGGAAATTAGAGTGACGTGGGCCTGTCCGAACACCGCCAGCTGGTCTCTCATTGGTTCCCCGTCTTCCAGGTCATCCTTCGGACCACTTGCAGAGACTACGAAGGAGGAGTGTCAAGACGCTGATCCTGCAAGTGGGGGAATTGTTAGTCAAGCGGCTGGAATGGCGGACGCTAGCACCCGGAGGTGAAAAATGAGGTGCGCTTTCGAAAGCTTTCCCGATCACACGGTGTACCATCCCCTGGGATTCCCATAAGTGGTTTGGCTGTAGGAAAGTTGCCTTGAACCTGGAGAGGTGGGACCCATGGAATGGGTAGCACGCAGGATAACTCTAGAGGCTCTGCCTTTGCTCCTCCAACCTCAGCAATCCTCTCAGCCTGAGGAGTATCCAGCCTTATGTCTTCTGCCGCTGTGGGTGTAGATGTGGTCAATCCTGGTTGCATCACAGCCCCTGCACGCTTTTTGGCAGAATTTCCCTCCCTCTCGCCGTGCTTCTTTCTTCTGTGTTTTGGAAATGTATTTTTAGAATGGGCTTTAGCTGATTTTCAGTGCTGTGTTGATGCCGCTTGACACACACTTGATTCACTTACAGAGAGATATCAATACTTAGGTTTTCAGATGCTTACGAGTCTGATATATTCTTCTGTGATGAATAGGAGCTGTTGAGTCCTGTTCACTGAGCAAGGAGTAGGTGGTGTCTATTATATATTTGCTTTTCCGACCGGTATCTGTGCTCATTTCCAAGTCGTGTTGTATGCATCACGCCACCTCACCTTTCCGCTTAAGCAGGCCTAAGTGTGTTTTCGAAAAGCGTGAGTCTGTTCTCTTTTGTCATTCGGGTCGTGGGTAGCGATTTGTACATTCCCTCTCTAAGTGATATCCCAAGTTTCTTTGTCTGTGGGACAGATTTCACTTAGCATCATCGTACCTCACTCCAGTCATTATGCTGGAACCAGCCTTATGACATGGATTCCATGGCTGAGGGATATTCCCTCGTACCTAAGTAGCACAAATTCTTGGTCCATTTCTCTCTTCCCCGGCAGATGAAGGGTGTCCCAAAGTCGAGGTTGTTGTAAAGAGAGAAGCCCTAAACTTTGGGGTGCCTGCGTCTGGTTGATTTTTAGTTTTCCCAAGATATAGGCCCACGTGTGGAGGTGCCCTATGCTCTGTGGTTCTGTTCTGTACGTGTTTTAGGAACGAGCATACGCTTCTCCAGAGTGGCTGTTGGCATTTTGCGTCCCTCCCGGCAACTGAACAAGGCTCCCTTATCTCCTTGGCCTATCCTTCCTTTCTGGTTTTTAGACATTTTCCGGATGGCTCTTTTGCCCGGGGGGGGAGTGAGATTTCTTTGTAGTGCCGATTTGCTCTCCCCGGGTGCTTGGTTGGCCAAAAAGGGCGTATGCGTTTTTTCCTGAATATATTCAGGAAAAAACGCATACGCCCTTTTTGGCCAACTGCATCATTGTCCACGTTCTGCCGCTTTTCCTGTGCTGGGAAGGCCATTCCCATCTACCTCCTGAACTCCGTTTCGTGCAATTCTGCCTTGCGTTCAAATCCCCTTCGTGGCCTTACCTCAGTATGTTTTTGGACGAGTGTTATCATTTAGAGCTCGGCAGGTTTGTGAAGTGCAGTGCCCCAGAGCTCCGTTTGGCAGCTCGCTTTGGTGTGAGCTGGCCGCAATAGCGCCAGATTGCTTCAGGCCCCGTTGTGCTTGCGGCGAGGCAGGCCGAGCCTTTGGTGAATTCCTCTTCGTGATGGGAAATTAGAGTGACGTGGGCCTGTCCGAACACCGCCAGCTGGTCTCTCATTGGTTCCCCGTCTTCCAGGTCATCCTTCGGACCACTTGCAGAGACTACGAAAGAGGAGTGTCAAGACGCTGATCCTGCAAGTGGGGGAATTGTTAGTCAAGCGGCTGGAATGGCGGACGCTAGCACCCGGAGGTGAAAAATGAGGTGCGCTTTCGAAAGCTTTCCCGATCACACGGTGTACCATCCCCTGGGATTCCCATGAGTGGTTTGGCTGTAGGAAAGTTGCCTTGAACCTGGAGAGGTGGGACCCATGGAATGGGTAGCACGCAGGATAACTCTAGAGGCTCTGCCTTTGCTCCTCCAACCTCAGCAATCCTCTCAGCCTGAGGAGTATCCAGCCTTATGTCTTCTGCCGCTGTGGGTGTCGATGTGGTCAATCCTGGTTGCATCACAGCCCCTGAACGCTTTTTGGCAGAATTTCCCTCCCTCTCGCCGTGCTTCTTTCTTCTGTGTTTTGGAAATGTATTTTTAGAATGGGCTTTAGCCAGTTTTCAGTGCTGTGTTGATGCCGCTTGACACACACTTGATTCACTTACAGAGAGATATCAATACTTAGGTTTTCAGATGCTTACGAGTCTGATATATTCTTCTGTGATGAATAGGAGCTGTTGAGTCCTGTTCACTGAGCAAGGAGTAGGTGGTGTCTATTATATATTTGCTTTTCCGACCGGTATCTGTGCTCATTTCCAAGTCGTGTTTTATGCATCACGCCACCTCACCTTTCCGCTTAAGCAGGCCTAAGTGTGTTTTCGAAAAGCGTGAGTCTGTTCTCTTTTGTCATTCGGGTCGTGGGTAGCGATTTGTACATTCCCTCTCTAAGTGATATCCCAAGTTTCTTTTTCTGTGGGACAGATTTCACTTAGCATCATCGTACCTCAATCCACTCATTATGCTGGAACCAGCCTTATGACATGGATTCCATGGCTGAGGGATATTCCCTCGTACCTAAGTAGCACAAATTCTTGGTCCATTTCTCTCTTCCCCGGCAGATGAAGGGTGTCCCGAAGTCGAGGTTGTTGTAAAGAGAGAAGCCCTAAACTTTGGGGTGCCTGCGTCTGGTTGATTTTTAGTTTTCCCAAGATATAGGCTAACGTGTGGAGGTGCCCTATGCTCTGTGTTTCTCTTCTGTACGTGTTTTAGGAACGAGCATACGCTTCTCCAGAGTGGCTGTTGGCATTTTGCGTCCCTCCCGGCAACTGAACAAGGCTCCCTTATCTCCTTGGGCTGTCCTGCCTTTCTGGTTTTTAGACATTTTCCGGATGGCTCTTTTGCCCGGGGGGGGAGTGAGATTTCTTTGTAGTGCCGATTTGCTCTCCCCGGGTGCTTGGTTGGCCAAAAAGGGCGTATGCGTTTTTTCCTGAATATATTCAGGAAAAAACGCATACGCCCTTTTTGGCCAACTGCATCATTGTCCACGTTCTGCCGCTTTTCCTGTGCTGGGAAGGCCATTCCCATCTACCTCGTGAACTCCGTTTCGTGCAATTCTGCCTTGCGTTCAAATCCCCTTCGTGGCCTTACCTCAGTATGTTTTTGGACGAGTGTTATCATTTAGAGCTCGGCAGGTTTGTGAAGTGCAGTGCCCCAGAGCTCCGTTTGGCAGCTCGCTTTGGTGTGAGCTGGCCGCAATAGCGCCAGATTGCTTCAGGCCCCGTTGTGCTTGCGGCGAGGCAGGCCGAGCCTTTGGTGAATTCCTCTTCGTGATGGGAAATTAGAGTGACGTGGGCCTGTCCGAACACCGCCAGCTGGTCTCTCATTGGTTCCCCGTCTTCCAGGTCATCCTTCGGACCACTTGCAGAGACTACGAAGGAGGAGTGTCAAGACGCTGATCCTGCAAGTGGGGGAATTGTTAGTCAAGCGGCTGGAATGGCGGACGCTAGCACCCGGAGGTGAAAAATGAGGTGCGCTTTCGAAAGCTTTCCCGATCACACGGTGTACCATCCCCTGGGATTCCCATAAGTGGTTTGGCTGTAGGAAAGTTGCCTTGAACCTGGAGAGGTGGGACCCATGGAATGGGTAGCACGCAGGATAACTCTAGAGGCTCTGCCTTTGCTCCTCCAACCTCAGCAATCCTCTCAGCCTGAGGAGTATCCAGCCTTATGTCTTCTGCCGCTGTGGGTGTAGATGTGGTCAATCCTGGTTGCATCACAGCCCCTGCACGCTTTTTGGCAGAATTTCCCTCCCTCTCGCCGTGCTTCTTTCTTCTGTGTTTTGGAAATGTATTTTTAGAATGGGCTTTAGCTGATTTTCAGTGCTGTGTTGATGCCGCTTGACACACACTTGATTCACTTACAGAGAGATATCAATACTTAGGTTTTCAGATGCTTACGAGTCTGATATATTCTTCTGTGATGAATAGGAGCTGTTGAGTCCTGTTCACTGAGCAAGGAGTAGGTGGTGTCTATTATATATTTGCTTTTCCGACCGGTATCTGTGCTCATTTCCAAGTCGTGTTTTATGCATCACGCCACCTCACCTTTCCGCTTAAGCAGGCCTAAGTGTGTTTTCGAAAAGCGTGAGTCTGTTCTCTTTTGTCATTCGGGTCGTGGGTAGCGATTTGTACATTCCCTCTCTAAGTGATATCCCAAGTTTCTTTGTCTGTGGGACAGATTTCACTTAGCATCATCGTACCTCACTCCAGTCATTATGCTGGAACCAGCCTTATGACATGGATTCCATGGCTGAGGGATATTCCCTCGTACCTAAGTAGCACAAATTCTTGGTCCATTTCTCTCTTCCCCGGCAGATGAAGGGTGTCCCGAAGTCGAGGTTGTTGTAAAGAGAGAAGCCCTAAACTTTGGGGTGCCTGCGTCTGGTTGATTTTTAGTTTTCCCAAGATATAGGCCCACGTGTGGAGGTGCCCTATGCTCTGTGGTTCTGTTCTGTACGTGTTTTAGGAACGAGCATACGCTTCTCCAGAGTGGCTGTTGGCATTTTGCGTCCCTCCCGGCAACTGAACAAGGCTCCCTTATCTCCTTGGCCTATCCTTCCTTTCTGGTTTTTAGACATTTTCCGGATGGCTCTTTTGCCCGGGGGGGGAGTGAGATTTCTTTGTAGTGCCGATTTGCTCTCCCCGGGTGCTTGGTTGGCCAAAAAGGGCGTATGCGTTTTTTCCTGAATATATTCAGGAAAAAACGCATACGCCCTTTTTGGCCAACTGCATCATTGTCCACGTTCTGCCGCTTTTCCTGTGCTGGGAAGGCCATTCCCATCTACCTCCTGAACTCCGTTTCGTGCAATTCTGCCTTGCGTTCAAATCCCCTTCGTGGCCTTACCTCAGTATGTTTTTGGACGAGTGTTATCATTTAGAGCTCGGCAGGTTTGTGAAGTGCAGTGCCCCAGAGCTCCGTTTGGCAGCTCGCTTTGGTGTGAGCTGGCCGCAATAGCGCCAGATTGCTTCAGGCCCCGTTGTGCTTGCGGCGAGGCAGGCCGAGCCTTTGGTGAATTCCTCTTCGTGATGGGAAATTAGAGTGACGTGGGCCTGTCCGAACACCGCCAGCTGGTCTCTCATTGGTTCCCCGTCTTCCAGGTCATCCTTCGGACCACTTGCAGAGACTACGAAAGAGGAGTGTCAAGACGCTGATCCTGCAAGTGGGGGAATTGTTAGTCAAGCGGCTGGAATGGCGGACGCTAGCACCCGGAGGTGAAAAATGAGGTGCGCTTTCGAAAGCTTTCCCGATCACACGGTGTACCATCCCCTGGGATTCCCATAAGTGGTTTGGCTGTAGGAAAGTTGCCTTGAACCTGGAGAGGTGGGACCCATGGAATGGGTAGCACGCAGGATAACTCTAGAGGCTCTGCCTTTGCTCCTCCAACCTCAGCAATCCTCTCAGCCTGAGGAGTATCCAGCCTTATGTCTTCTGCCGCTGTGGGTGTAGATGTGGTCAATCCTGGTTGCATCACAGCCCCTGCACGCTTTTTGGCAGAATTTCCCTCCCTCTCGCCGTGCTTCTTTCTTCTGTGTTTTGGAAATGTATTTTTAGAATGGGCTTTAGCTGATTTTCAGTGCTGTGTTGATGCCGCTTGACACACACTTGATTCACTTACAGAGAGATATCAATACTTAGGTTTTCAGATGCTTACGAGTCTGATATATTCTTCTGTGATGAATAGGAGCTGTTGAGTCCTGTTCACTGAGCAAGGAGTAGGTGGTGTCTATTATATATTTGCTTTTCCGACCGGTATCTGTGCTCATTTCCAAGTCGTGTTTTATGCATCACGCCACCTCACCTTTCCGCTTAAGCAGGCCTAAGTGTGTTTTCGAAAAGCGTGAGTCTGTTCTCTTTTGTCATTCGGGTCGTGGGTAGCGATTTGTACATTCCCTCTCTAAGTGATATCCCAAGTTTCTTTGTCTGTGGGACAGATTTCACTTAGCATCATCGTACCTCACTCCAGTCATTATGCTGGAACCAGCCTTATGACATGGATTCCATGGCTGAGGGATATTCCCTCGTACCTAAGTAGCACAAATTCTTGGTCCATTTCTCTCTTCCCCGGCAGATGAAGGGTGTCCCGAAGTCGAGGTTGTTGTAAAGAGAGAAGCCCTAAACTTTGGGGTGCCTGCGTCTGGTTGATTTTTAGTTTTCCCAAGATATAGGCCCACGTGTGGAGGTGCCCTATGCTCTGTGGTTCTGTTCTGTACGTGTTTTAGGAACGAGCATACGCTTCTCCAGAGTGGCTGTTGGCATTTTGCGTCCCTCCCGGCAACTGAACAAGGCTCCCTTATCTCCTTGGCCTATCCTTCCTTTCTGGTTTTTAGACATTTTCCGGATGGCTCTTTTGCCCGGGGGGGGAGTGAGATTTCTTTGTAGTGCCGATTTGCTCTCCCCGGGTGCTTGGTTGGCCAAAAAGGGCGTATGCGTTTTTTCCTGAATATATTCAGGAAAAAACGCATACGCCCTTTTTGGCCAACTGCATCATTGTCCACGTTCTGCCGCTTTTCCTGTGCTGGGAAGGCCATTCCCATCTACCTCCTGAACTCCGTTTCGTGCAATTCTGCCTTGCGTTCAAATCCCCTTCGTGGCCTTACCTCAGTATGTTTTTGGACGAGTGTTATCATTTAGAGCTCGGCAGGTTTGTGAAGTGCAGTGCCCCAGAGCTCCGTTTGGCAGCTCGCTTTGGTGTGAGCTGGCCGCAATAGCGCCAGATTGCTTCAGGCCCCGTTGTGCTTGCGGCGAGGCAGGCCGAGCCTTTGGTGAATTCCTCTTCGTGATGGGAAATTAGAGTGACGTGGGCCTGTCCGAACACCGCCAGCTGGTCTCTCATTGGTTCCCCGTCTTCCAGGTCATCCTTCGGACCACTTGCAGAGACTACGAAAGAGGAGTGTCAAGACGCTGATCCTGCAAGTGGGGGAATTGTTAGTCAAGCGGCTGGAATGGCGGACGCTAGCACCCGGAGGTGAAAAATGAGGTGCGCTTTCGAAAGCTTTCCCGATCACACGGTGTACCATCCCCTGGGATTCCCATGAGTGGTTTGGCTGTAGGAAAGTTGCCTTGAACCTGGAGAGGTGGGACCCATGGAATGGGTAGCACGCAGGATAACTCTAGAGGCTCTGCCTTTGCTCCTCCAACCTCAGCAATCCTCTCAGCCTGAGGAGTATCCAGCCTTATGTCTTCTGCCGCTGTGGGTGTCGATGTGGTCAATCCTGGTTGCATCACAGCCCCTGAACGCTTTTTGGCAGAATTTCCCTCCCTCTCGCCGTGCTTCTTTCTTCTGTGTTTTGGAAATGTATTTTTAGAATGGGCTTTAGCCAGTTTTCAGTGCTGTGTTGATGCCGCTTGACACACACTTGATTCACTTACAGAGAGATATCAATACTTAGGTTTTCAGATGCTTACGAGTCTGATATATTCTTCTGTGATGAATAGGAGCTGTTGAGTCCTGTTCACTGAGCAAGGAGTAAGTGGTGTCTATTATATATTTGCTTTTCCGACCGGTATCTGTGCTCATTTCCAAGTCGTGTTTTATGCATCACGCCACCTCACCTTTCCGCTTAAGCAGGCCTACGTGTGTTTTCGAAAAGCGTGAGTCTGTTCTCTTTTGTCATTCGGGTCGTGGGTAGCGATTTGTACATTCCCTCTCTAAGTGATATCCCAAGTTTCTTTTTCTGTGGGACAGATTTCACTTAGCATCATCGTACCTCAATCCACTCATTATGCTGGAACCAGCCTTATGACATGGATTCCATGGCTGAGGGATATTCCCTCGTACCTAAGTAGCACAAATTCTTGGTCCATTTCTCTGTTCCCCGGCAGATGAAGGGTGTCCCGAAGTCGAGGTTGTTGTAAAGAGAGAAGCCCTAAACTTTGGGGTGCCTGCGTCTGGTTGATTTTTAGTTTTCCCAAGATATAGGCCCACGTGTGGAGGTGCCCTATGCTCTGTGGTTCTGTTCTGTACGTGTTTTAGGAACGAGCATACGCTTCTCCAGAGTGGCTGTTGGCATTTTGCGTCCCTCCCGGCAACTGAACAAGGCTCCCTTATCTCCTTGGCCTGTCCTGCCTTTCTGGTTTTTAGACATTTTCCGGATGGCTCTTTTGCCCGGGGGGGGAGTGAGATTTCTTTGTAGTGCCGATTTGCTCTCCCCGGGTGCTTGGTTGGCCAAAAAGGGCGTATGCGTTTTTTCCTGAATATATTCAGGAAAAAACGCATACGCCCTTTTTGGCCAACTGCATCATTGTCCACGTTCTGCCGCTTTTCCTGTGCTGGGAAGGCCATTCCCATCTACCTCCTGAACTCCGTTTCGTGCAATTCTGCCTTGCGTTCAAATCCCCTTCGTGGCCTTACCTCAGTATGTTTTTGGACGAGTGTTATCATTTAGAGCTCGGCAGGTTTGTGAAGTGCAGTGCCCCAGAGCTCCGTTTGGCAGCTCGCTTTGGTGTGAGCTGGCCGCAATAGCGCCAGATTGCTTCAGGCCCCGTTGTGCTTGCGGCGAGGCAGGCCGAGCCTTTGGTGAATTCCTCTTCGTGATGGGAAATTAGAGTGACGTGGGCCTGTCCGAACACCGCCAGCTGGTCTCTCATTGGTTCCCCGTCTTCCAGGTCATCCTTCGGACCACTTGCAGAGCCTACGAAAGAGGAGTGTCAAGACGCTGATCCTGCAAGTGGGGGAATTGTTAGTCAAGCGGCTGGAATGGCGGACGCTAGCACCCGGAGGTGAAAAATGAGGTTCGCTTTCGAAAGCTTTCCCGATCAGACGGTGTACCATCCCCTGGGATTCCCATGAGTGGTTTGGCTGTAGGAAAGTTGCCTTGAACCTGGAGAGGTGGGACCCATGGAATGGGTAGCACGCAGGATAACTCTAGAGGCTCTGCCTTTGCTCCTCCAACCTCAGCAATCCTCTCAGCCTGAGGAGTATCCAGCCTTATGTCTTCTGCCGCTGTGGGTGTAGATGTGGTCAATCCTGGTTGCATCACAGCCCCTGCACGCTTTTTGGCAGAATTTCCCTCCCTCTCGCCGTGCTTCTTTCTTCTGTGTTTTGGAAATGTATTTTTAGAATGGGCTTTAGCTGATTTTCAGTGCTGTGTTGATGCCGCTTGACACACACTTGATTCACTTACAGAGAGATATCAATACTTAGGTTTTCAGATGCTTACGAGTCTGATATATTCTTCTGTGATGAATAGGAGCTGTTGAGTCCTGTTCACTGAGCAAGGAGTAGGTGGTGTCTATTATATATTTGCTTTTCCGACCGGTATCTGTGCTCATTTCCAAGTCGTGTTTTATGCATCACGCCACCTCACCTTTCCGCTTAAGCAGGCCTACGTGTGTTTTCGAAAAGCGTGAGTCTGTTCTCTTTTGTCATTCGGGTCGTGGGTAGCGATTTGTACATTCCCTCTCTAAGTGATATCCCAAGTTTCTTTTTCTGTGGGACAGATTTCACTTAGCATCATCGTACCTCAATCCACTCATTATGCTGGAACCAGCCTTATGACATGGATTCCATGGCTGAGGGATATTCCCTCGTACCTAAGTAGCACAAATTCTTGGTCCATTTCTCTCTTCCCCGGCAGATGAAGGGTGTCCCGAAGTCGAGGTTGTTGTAAAGAGAGAAGCCCTAAACTTTGGGGTGCCTGCGTCTGGTTGATTTTTAGTTTTCCCAAGATATAGGCCCACGTGTGGAGGTGCCCTATGCTCTGTGGTTCTGTTCTGTACGTGTTTTAGGAACGAGCATACGCTTCTCCAGAGTGGCTGTTGGCATTTTGCGTCCCTCCCGGCAACTGAACAAGGCTCCCTTATCTCCTTGGCCTGTCCTGCCTTTCTGGTTTTTAGACATTTTCCGGATGGCTCTTTTGCCCGGGGGGGGAGTGAGATTTCTTTGTAGTGCCGATTTGCTCTCCCCGGGTGCTTGGTTGGCCAAAAAGGGCGTATGCGTTTTTTCCTGAATATATTCAGGAAAAAACGCATACGCCCTTTTTGGCCAACTGCATCATTGTCCACGTTCTGCCGCTTTTCCTGTGCTGGGAAGGCCATTCCCATCTACCTCCTGAACTCCGTTTCGTGCAATTCTGCCTTGCGTTCAAATCCCCTTCGTGGCCTTACCTCAGTATGTTTTTGGACGAGTGTTATCATTTAGAGCTCGGCAGGTTTGTGAAGTGCAGTGCCCCAGAGCTCCGTTTGGCAGCTCGCTTTGGTGTGAGCTGGCCGCAATAGCGCCAGATTGCTTCAGGCCCCGTTGTGCTTGCGGCGAGGCAGGCCGAGCCTTTGGTGAATTCCTCTTCGTGATGGGAAATTAGAGTGACGTGGGCCTGTCCGAACACCGCCAGCTGGTCTCTCATTGGTTCCCCGTCTTCCAGGTCATCCTTCGGACCACTTGCAGAGACTACGAAGGAGGAGTGTCAAGACGCTGATCCTGCAAGTGGGGGAATTGTTAGTCAAGCGGCTGGAATGGCGGACGCTAGCACCCGGAGGTGAAAAATGAGGTGCGCTTTCGAAAGCTTTCCCGATCACACGGTGTACCATCCCCTGGGATTCCCATAAGTGGTTTGGCTGTAGGAAAGTTGCCTTGAACCTGGAGAGGTGGGACCCATGGAATGGGTAGCACGCAGGATAACTCTAGAGGCTCTGCCTTTGCTCCTCCAACCTCAGCAATCCTCTCAGCCTGAGGAGTATCCAGCCTTATGTCTTCTGCCGCTGTGGGTGTAGATGTGGTCAATCCTGGTTGCATCACAGCCCCTGCACGCTCTTTGGCAGAATTTCCCTCCCTCTCGCCGTGCTTCTTTCTTCTGTGTTTTGGAAATGTATTTTTAGAATGGGCTTTAGCTGATTTTCAGTGCTGTGTTGATGCCGCTTGACACACACTTGATTCACTTACAGAGAGATATCAATACTTAGGTTTTCAGATGCTTACGAGTCTGATATATTCTTCTGTGATGAATAGGAGCTGTTGAGTCCTGTTCACTGAGCAAGGAGTAGGTGGTGTCTATTATATATTTGCTTTTCCGACCGGTATCTGTGCTCATTTCCAAGTCGTGTTGTATGCATCACGCCACCTCACCTTTCCGCTTAAGCAGGCCTACGTGTGTTTTCGAAAAGCGTGAGTCTGTTCTCTTTTGTCATTCGGGTCGTGGGTAGCGATTTGTACATTCCCTCTCTAAGTGATATCCCAAGTTTCTTTGTCTGTGGGACAGATTTCACTTAGCATCATCGTACCTCAATCCACTCATTATGCTGGAACCAGCCTTATGACATGGATTCCATGGCTGAGGGATATTCCCTCGTACCTAAGTAGCACAAATTCTTGGTCCATTTCTCTCTTCCCCGGCAGATGAAGGGTGTCCCGAAGTCGAGGTTGTTGTAAAGAGAGAAGCCCTAAACTTTGGGGTGCCTGCTTCTGGTTGATTTTTAGGTTTCCCAAGATATAGGCCCACGTGTGGAGGTGCCCTATGCTCTGTGGTTCTGTTCTGTACGTGTTTTAGGAACGAGCATACGCTTCTCCAGAGTGGCTGTTGGCATTTTGCGTCCCTCCCGGCAACTGAACAAGGCTCCCTTATCTCCTTGGGCTGTCCTGCCTTTCTGGTTTTTAGACATTTTCCGGATGGCTCTTTTGCCCGGGGGGGGAGTGAGATTTCTTTGTAGTGCCGATTTGCTCTCCCCGGGTGCTTGGTTGGCCAAAAAGGGCGTATGCGTTTTTTCCTGAATATATTCAGGAAAAAACGCATACGCCCTTTTTGGCCAACTGCATCATTGTCCACGTTCTGCCGCTTTTCCTGTGCTGGGAAGGCCATTCCCATCTACCTCCTGAACTCCGTTTCGTGCAATTCTGCCTTGCGTTCAAATCCCCTTCGTGGCCTTACCTCAGTATGTTTTTGGACGAGTGTTATCATTTAGAGCTCGGCAGGTTTGTGAAGTGCAGTGCCCCAGAGCTCCGTTTGGCAGCTCGCTTTGGTGTGAGCTGGCCGCAATAGCGCCAGATTGCTTCAGGCCCCGTTGTGCTTGCGGCGAGGCAGGCCGAGCCTTTGGTGAATTCCTCTTCGTGATGGGAAATTAGAGTGACGTGGGCCTGTCCGAACACCGCCAGCTGGTCTCTCATTGGTTCCCCGTCTTCCAGGTCATCCTTCGGACCACTTGCAGAGACTACGAAGGAGGAGTGTCAAGACGCTGATCCTGCAAGTGGGGGAATTGTTAGTCAAGCGGCTGGAATGGCGGACGCTAGCACCCGGAGGTGAAAAATGAGGTGCGCTTTCGAAAGCTTTCCCGATCACACGGTGTACCATCCCCTGGGATTCCCATAAGTGGTTTGGCTGTAGGAAAGTTGCCTTGAACCTGGAGAGGTGGGACCCATGGAATGGGTAGCACGCAGGATAACTCTAGAGGCTCTGCCTTTGCTCCTCCAACCTCAGCAATCCTCTCAGCCTGAGGAGTATCCAGCCTTATGTCTTCTGCCGCTGTGGGTGTAGATGTGGTCAATCCTGGTTGCATCACAGCCCCTGCACGCTTTTTGGCAGAATTTCCCTCCCTCTCGCCGTGCTTCTTTCTTCTGTGTTTTGGAAATGTATTTTTAGAATGGGCTTTAGCTGATTTTCAGTGCTGTGTTGATGCCGCTTGACACACACTTGATTCACTTACAGAGAGATATCAATACTTAGGTTTTCAGATGCTTACGAGTCTGATATATTCTTCTGTGATGAATAGGAGCTGTTGAGTCCTGTTCACTGAGCAAGGAGTAGGTGGTGTCTATTATATATTTGCTTTTCCGACCGGTATCTGTGCTCATTTCCAAGTCGTGTTTTATGCATCACGCCACCTCACCTTTCCGCTTAAGCAGGCCTAAGTGTGTTTTCGAAAAGCGTGAGTCTGTTCTCTTTTGTCATTCGGGTCGTGGGTAGCGATTTGTACATTCCCTCTCTAAGTGATATCCCAAGTTTCTTTGTCTGTGGGACAGATTTCACTTAGCATCATCGTACCTCACTCCAGTCATTATGCTGGAACCAGCCTTATGACATGGATTCCATGGCTGAGGGATATTCCCTCGTACCTAAGTAGCACAAATTCTTGGTCCATTTCTCTCTTCCCCGGCAGATGAAGGGTGTCCCGAAGTCGAGGTTGTTGTAAAGAGAGAAGCCCTAAACTTTGGGGTGCCTGCGTCTGGTTGATTTTTAGTTTTCCCAAGATATAGGCCCACGTGTGGAGGTGCCCTATGCTCTGTGGTTCTGTTCTGTACGTGTTTTAGGAACGAGCATACGCTTCTCCAGAGTGGCTGTTGGCATTTTGCGTCCCTCCCGGCAACTGAACAAGGCTCCCTTATCTCCTTGGCCTATCCTTCCTTTCTGGTTTTTAGACATTTTCCGGATGGCTCTTTTGCCCGGGGGGGGGAGTGAGATTTCTTTGTAGTGCCGATTTGCTCTCCCCGGGTGCTTGGTTGGCCAAAAAGGGCGTATGCGTTTTTTCCTGAATATATTCAGGAAAAAACGCATACGCCCTTTTTGGCCAACTGCATCATTGTCCACGTTCTGCCGCTTTTCCTGTGCTGGGAAGGCCATTCCCATCTACCTCCTGAACTCCGTTTCGTGCAATTCTGCCTTGCGTTCAAATCCCCTTCGTGGCCTTACCTCAGTATGTTTTTGGACGAGTGTTATCATTTAGAGCTCGGCAGGTTTGTGAAGTGCAGTGCCCCAGAGCTCCGTTTGGCAGCTCGCTTTGGTGTGAGCTGGCCGCAATAGCGCCAGATTGCTTCAGGCCCCGTTGTGCTTGCGGCGAGGCAGGCCGAGCCTTTGGTGAATTCCTCTTCGTGATGGGAAATTAGAGTGACGTGGGCCTGTCCGAACACCGCCAGCTGGTCTCTCATTGGTTCCCCGTCTTCCAGGTCATCCTTCGGACCACTTGCAGAGACTACGAAAGAGGAGTGTCAAGACGCTGATCCTGCAAGTGGGGGAATTGTTAGTCAAGCGGCTGGAATGGCGGACGCTAGCACCCGGAGGTGAAAAATGAGGTGCGCTTTCGAAAGCTTTCCCGATCACACGGTGTACCATCCCCTGGGATTCCCATAAGTGGTTTGGCTGTAGGAAAGTTGCCTTGAACCTGGAGAGGTGGGACCCATGGAATGGGTAGCACGCAGGATAACTCTAGAGGCTCTGCCTTTGCTCCTCCAACCTCAGCAATCCTCTCAGCCTGAGGAGTATACAGCCTTATGTCTTCTGCCGCTGTGGGTGTAGATGTGGTCAATCCTGGTTGCATCACAGCCCCTGCACGCTCTTTGGCAGAATTTCCCTCCCTCTCGCCGTGCTTCTTTCTTCTGTGTTTTGGAAATGTATTTTTAGAATGGGCTTTAGCTGATTTTCAGTGCTGTGTTGATGCCGCTTGACACACACTTGATTCACTTACAGAGAGATATCAATACTTAGGTTTTCAGATGCTTACGAGTCTGATATATTCTTCTGTGATGAATAGGAGCTGTTGAGTCCTGTTCACTGAGCAAGGAGTAGGTGGTGTCTATTATATATTTGCTTTTCCGACCGGTATCTGTGCTCATTTCCAAGTCGTGTTTTATGCATCACGCCACCTCACCTTTCCGCTTAAGCAGGCCTACGTGTGTTTTCGAAAAGCGTGAGTCTGTTCTCTTTTGTCATTCGGGTCGTGGGTAGCGATTTGTACATTCCCTCTCTAAGTGATATCCCAAGTTTCTTTGTCTGTGGGACAGATTTCACTTAGCATCATCGTACCTCACTCCAGTCATTATGCTGGAACCAGCCTTATGACATGGATTCCATGGCTGAGGGATATTCCCTCGTACCTAAGTAGCACAAATTCTTGGTCCATTTCTCTCTTCCCCGGCAGATGAAGGGTGTCCCAAAGTCGAGGTTGTTGTAAAGAGAGAAGCCCTAAACTTTGGGGTGCCTGCGTCTGGTTGATTTTTAGTTTTCCCAAGATATAGGCCCACGTGTGGAGGTGCCCTATGCTCTGTGGTTCTGTTCTGTACGTGTTTTAGGAACGAGCATACGCTTCTCCAGAGTGGCTGTTGGCATTTTGCGTCCCTCCCGGCAACTGAACAAGGCTCCCTTATCTCCTTGGCCTATCCTTCCTTTCTGGTTTTTAGACATTTTCCGGATGGCTCTTTTGCCCGGGGGGGGAGTGAGATTTCTTTGTAGTGCCGATTTGCTCTCCCCGGGTGCTTGGTTGGCCAAAAAGGGCGTATGCGTTTTTTCCTGAATATATTCAGGAAAAAACGCATACGCCCTTTTTGGCCAACTGCATCATTGTCCACGTTCTGCCGCTTTTCCTGTGCTGGGAAGGCCATTCCCATCTACCTCCTGAACTCCGTTTCGTGCAATTCTGCCTTGCGTTCAAATCCCCTTCGTGGCCTTACCTCAGTATGTTTTTGGACGAGTGTTATCATTTAGAGCTCGGCAGGTTTGTGAAGTGCAGTGCCCCAGAGCTCCGTTTGGCAGCTCGCTTTGGTGTGAGCTGGCCGCAATAGCGCCAGATTGCTTCAGGCCCTGTTGTGCTTGCGGCGAGGCAGGCCGAGCCTTTGGTGAATTCCTCTTCGTGATGGGAAATTAGAGTGACGTGGGCCTGTCCGAACACCGCCAGCTGGTCTCTCATTGGTTCCCCGTCTTCCAGGTCATCCTTCGGACCACTTGCAGAGACTACGAAAGAGGAGTGTCAAGACGCTGATCCTGCAAGTGGGGGAATTGTTAGTCAAGCGGCTGGAATGGCGGACGCTAGCACCCGGAGGTGAAAAATGAGGTGCGCTTTCGAAAGCTTTCCCGATCACACGGTGTACCATCCCCTGGGATTCCCATGAGTGGTTTGGCTGTAGGAAAGTTGCCTTGAACCTGGAGAGGTGGGACCCATGGAATGGGTAGCACGCAGGATAACTCTAGAGGCTCTGCCTTTGCTCCTCCAACCTCAGCAATCCTCTCAGCCTGAGGAGTATCCAGCCTTATGTCTTCTGCCGCTGTGGGTGTCGATGTGGTCAATCCTGGTTGCATCACAGCCCCTGCACGCTTTTTGGCAGAATTTCCCTCCCTCTCGCCGTGCTTCTTTCTTCTGTGTTTTGGAAATGTATTTTTAGAATGGGCTTTAGCCAGTTTTCAGTGCTGTGTTGATGCCGCTTGACACACACTTGATTCACTTACAGAGAGATATCAATACTTAGGTTTTCAGATGCTTACGAGTCTGATATATTCTTCTGTGATGAATAGGAGCTGTTGAGTCCTGTTCACTGAGCAAGGAGTAGGTGGTGTCTATTATATATTTGCTTTTCCGACCGGTATCTGTGCTCGTTTCCAAGTCGTGTTTTATGCATCACGCCACCTCACCTTTCCACTTAAGCAGACCTAAGTGTGTTTTCGAAAAGCGTGAGTCTGTTCTCTTTTGTCATTCGGGTCGTGGGTAGCGATTTGTACATTCCCTCTCTAAGTGATATCCCAAGTTTCTTTTTCTGTGGGACAGAGTTCACTTAGCATCATCGTACCTCAATCCACTCATTATGCTGGAACCAGCCTTATGACATGGATTCCATGGCTGAGGGATATTCCCTCGTACCTAAGTAGCACAAATTCTTGGTCCATTTCTCTCTTCCCCGGCAGATGAAGGGTGTCCCGAAGTCGAGGTTGTTGTAAAGAGAGAAGCCCTAAACTTTGGGGTGCCTGCGTCTGGTTGATTTTTAGTTTTCCCAAGATATAGGCCCACGTGTGGAGGTGCCCTATGCTCTGTGGTTCTGTTCTGTACGTGTTTTAGGAACGAGCATACGCTTCTCCAGAGTGGCTGTTGGCATTTTGCGTCCCTCCCGGCAACTGAACAAGGCTCCCTTATCTCCTTGGGCTGTCCTGCCTTTCTGGTTTTTAGACATTTTCCGGATGGCTCTTTTGCCCGGGGGGGGAGTGAGATTTCTTTGTAGTGCCGATTTGCTCTCCCCGGGTGCTTGGTTGGCCAAAAAGGGCGTATGCGTTTTTTCCTGAATATATTCAGGAAAACTGCATCATTGTCCATGTTCTGCCGCTTTTCCTGTGCTGGGAAGGCCATTCCCATCTACCTCCTGAACTCCGTTTCGTGCAATTCTGCCTTGCGTTCAAATCCCCTTCGTGGCCTTACCTCAGTATGTTTTTGGACGAGTGTTATCATTTAGAGCTCGGCAGGTTTGTGAAGTGCAGTGCCCCAGAGCTCCGTTTGGCAGCTCGCTTTGGTGTGAGCTGGCCGCAATAGCGCCAGATTGCTTCAGGCCCTGTTGTGCTTGCGGCGAGGCAGGCCGAGCCTTTGGTGAATTCCTCTTCGTGATGGGAAATTAGAGTGACGTGGGCCTGTCCGAACACCGCCAGCTGGTCTCTCATTGGTTGACCCTCTTCCAGGTCATCCTTCGGACCACTTGCAGAGACTACGAAAGAGGAGTGTGAAGACTCTGATCCTGCCAGTGGGGGAATTGTTAGTCAAGCGGCTGGAATGGCGGACGCTAGCACCCGGAGGTGAAAAATGAGGTGCGCTTTCGAAAGCTTTCCCGATCACACGGTGTACCATCCCCTGGGATTCCCATGAGTGGTTTGGCTGTAGGAAGGTTGCCTTGAACCTGGAGAGGTGGGACCCATGGAATGGGTAGCACGCAGGATAACTCTAGAGGCTCTGCCTTTGCTCCTCCAACCTCAGCAATCCTCTCATCCTGAGGAGTATCCAGCCTTATGTCTTCTGCCGCTGTGGGTGTAGATGTGGTCAATCCTGGTTGCATCACAGCCCCTGCACGCTTTTTGGCAGAATTTCCCTCCCTCTCGCCGTGCTTCTTTCTTCTGTGTTTTGGAAATGTATTTTTAGAATGGGCTTTAGCTGATTTTCAGTGCTGTGTTGATGCCGCTTGACACACACTTGATTCACTTACAGAGAGATATCAATACTTAGGTTTTCAGATGCTTACGAGTCTGATATATTCTTCTGTGATGAATAGGAGCTGTTGAGTCCTGTTCACTGAGCAAGGAGTAGGTGGTGTCTATTATATATTTGCTTTTCCGACCGGTATCTGTGCTCATTTCCAAGTCGTGTTTTATGCATCACGCCACCTCACCTTTCCGCTTAAGCAGGCCTAAGTGTGTTTTCGAAAAGCATGAGTCTGTTCTCTTTTGTCATTCGGGTCGTGGGTAGCGATTTGTACATTCCCTCTCTAAGTGATATCCCAAGTTTCTTTTTCTGTGGGACAGATTTCACTTAGCATCATCGTACCTCAATCCAGTCATTATGCTGGAACCAGCCTTATGACATGGATTCCATGGCTGAGGGATATTCAATCGTACCTAAGTAGCACAAATTCTTGGTCCATTTCTCTCTTCTCCGGCATATGAAGGGTGTCCCGAAGTTGAGGTTGTTGTAAAGAGAGAAGCCCTAAACTTTGGGGTGCCTGCGTCTGGTTGATTTTTAGTTTTCCCAAGATATAGGCCCACGTGTGGAGGTGCCCTATGCTCTGTGGTTCTGTTCTGTATGTGTTTTAGGAACGAGCATACGCTTCTCCAGAGTGGCTGTTGGCATTTTGCGTCCCTCCCGGCAACTGAACAAGGCTCCCTTATCTCCTTGGCCTGTCCTGCCTTTCTGGTTTTTAGACATTTTCCGGATGGCTCTTTTGCCCGGGGGGGGAGTGAGATTTCTTTGTAGTGCCGATTTGCTCTCCCCGGGTGCTTGGTTGGCCAAAAAGGGCGTATGCGTTTTTTCCTGAATATATTCAGGAAAAAACGCATACGCCCTTTTTGGCCAACTGCATCATTGTCCACGTTCTGCCGCTTTTCCTGTGCTGGGAAGGCCATTCCCATCTACCTCCTGAACTCCGTTTCGTGCAATTCTGCCTTGCGTTCAAATCCCCTTCGTGGCCTTACCTCAGTATGTTTTTGGACGAGTGTTATCATTTAGAGCTCGGCAGGTTTGTGAAGTGCAGTGCCCCAGAGCTCCGTTTGGCAGCTCGCTTTGGTGTGAGCTGGCCGCAATAGCGCCAGATTGCTTCAGGCCCTGTTGTGCTTGCGGCGAGGCAGGCCGAGCCTTTGGTGAATTCCTCTTCGTGATGGGAAATTAGAGTGACGTGGGCCTGTCCGAACACCCCCAGCTGGTCTCTCATTGGTTCCCCGTCTTCCAGGTCATCCTTCGGACCACTTGCAGAGCCTACGAAAGAGGAGTGTCAAGACGCTGATCCTGCAAGTGGGGGAATTGTTAGTCAAGCGGCTGGAATGGCGGACGCTAGCACCCGGAGGTGAAAAATGAGGTTCGCTTTCGAAAGCTTTCCCGATCAGACGGTGTACCATCCCCTGGGATTCCCATGAGTGGTTTGGCTGTAGGAAAGTTGCCTTGAACCTGGAGAGGTGGGACCCATGGAATGGGTAGCACGCAGGATAACTCTAGAGGCTCTGCCTTTTCTCCTCCAACCTCAGCAATCCTCTCAGCCTGAGGAGTATCCAGCCTTATGTCTTCTGGCGCTGTGGGTGTCGATGTGGTCAATCCTGGTTGCATCACAGCCCCTGAACGCATTTTGGCAGAATTTCCCTCCCTCTCGCCGTGCTTCTTTCTTCTGTGTTTTGGAAATGTATTTTTAGAATGGGCTTTAGCTGATTTTCAGTGCTGTGTTGATGCCGCTTGACACACACTTGATTCACTTACAGAGAGATATCAATACTTAGGTTTTCAGATGCTTACGAGTCTGATATATTCTTCTGTGATGAATAGGAGCTGTTGAGTCCTGTTCACTGAGCAAGGAGTAGGTGGTGTCTATTATATATTTGCTTTTCCGACCGGTATCTGTGCTCGTTTCCAAGTCGTGTTTTATGCATCACGCCACCTCACCTTTCCGCTTAAGCAGGCCTAAGTGTGTTTTCGAAAAGCGTGAGTCTGTTCTCTTTTGTCATTCGGGTCGTGGGTAGCGATTTGTACATTCCCTCTCTAAGTGATATCCCAAGTTTCTTTTTCTGTGGGACAGATTTCACTTAGCATCATCGTACCTCAATCCACTCATTATGCTGGAACCAGCCTTATGACATGGATTCCATGGCTGAGGGATATTCCCTCGTACCTAAGTAGCACAAATTCTTGGTCCATTTCTCTCTTCCCCGGCAGATGAAGGGTGTCCCGAAGTCGAGTTTGTTGTAAAGAGAGAAGCCCTAAACTTTGGGGTGCCTGCGTCTGGTTGATTTTTAGTTTTCCCAAGATATAGGACCACGTGTGGAGGTGCCCTATGCTCTGTGGTTCTGTTCTGTACGTGTTTTAGGAACGAGCATACGCTTCTCCAGAGTGGCTGTTGGCATTTTGCGTCCCTCCCGGCAACTGAACAAGGCTCCCTTATCTCCTTGGCCTGTCCTGCCTTTCTGGTTTTTAGACATTTTCCGGATGGCTCTTTTGCCCGGGGGGTGGAGTGAGATTTCTTTGTAGTGCCGATTTGCTCTCCCCGGGTGCTTGGTTGGCCAAAAAGGGCGTATGCGTTTTTTCCTGAATATATTCAGGAAAAAACGCATACGCCCTTTTTGGCCAACTGCATCATTGTCCACGTTCTGCCGCTTTTCCTGTGCTGGGAAGGCCATTCCCATCTACCTCCTGAACTCCGTTTCGTGCAATTCTGCCTTGCGTTCAAATCCCCTTCGTGGCCTTACCTCAGTATGTTTTTGGACGAGTGTTATCATTTAGAGCTCGGCAGGTTTGTGAAGTGCAGTGCCCCAGAGCTCCGTTTGGCAGCTCGCTTTGGTGTGAGCTGGCCGCAATAGCGCAAGATTGCTTCAGGCCCTGTTGTGCTTGCGGCGAGGCAGGCCGAGCCTTTGGTGAATTCCTCTTCGTGATGGGAAATTAGAGTGACGTGGGCCTGTCCGAACACCGCCAGCTGGTCTCTCATTGGTTGACCCTCTTCCAGGTCATCCTTCGGACCACTTGCAGAGACTACGAAAGAGGAGTGTGAAGACGCTGATCCTGCCAGTGGGGGAATTGTTAGTCAAGCGGCTGGAATGGCGGACGCTAGCACCCGGAGGTGAAAAATGAGGTGCGCTTTCGAAAGCTTTCCCGATCAGACGGTGTACCATCCCCTGGGATTCCCATGAGTGGTTTGGCTGTAGGAAAGTTGCCTTGAACCTGGAGAGGTGGGACCCATGGAATGGGTAGCACGCAGTATAACTCTAGAGGCTCTGCCTTTGCTCCTCCAACCTCAGCAATCCTCTCAGCCTGAGGAGTATCCAGCCTTATGTCTTCTGGCGCTGTGGGTGTAGATGTGGTCAATCCTGGTTGCATCACAGCCCCTGAACGCATTTTGGCAGAATTTCCCTCCCTCTCGCCGTGCTTCTTTCTTCTGTGTTTTGGAAATGTATTTTTAGAATGGGCTTTAGCTGATTTTCAGTGCTGTGTTGATGCCGCTTGACACACACTTGATTCACTTACAGAGAGATATCAATACTTAGGTTTTCAGATGCTTACGAGTCTGATATATTCTTCTGTGATGAATAGGAGCTGTTGAGTCCTGTTCACTGAGCAAGGAGTAGGTGGTGTCTATTATATATTTGCTTTTCCGACCGGTATCTGTGCTCGTTTCCAAGTCGTGTTTTATGCATCTCGCCACCTCACCTTTCCACTTAAGCAGACCTAAGTGTGTTTTCGAAAAGCGTGAGTCTGTTCTCTTTTGTCATTCGGGTCGTGGGTAGCGATTTGTACATTCCCTCTCTAAGTGATATCCCAAGTTTCTTTTTCTGTGGGACAGATTTCACTTAGCATCATCGTACCTCAATCCACTCATTATGCTGGAACCAGCCTTATGACATGGATTCCATGGCTGAGGGATATTCCCTCGTACCTAAGTAGCACAAATTCTTGGTCCATTTCTCTCTTCCCCGGCAGATGAAGGGTGTCCCGAAGTCGAGGTTGTTGTAAAGAGAGAAGCCCTAAACTTTGGGGTGCCTGCGTCTGATTGATTTTTAATTTTCCCAAGATATAGGCCCTCGTGTGGAGGTGCCATATGCTCTGTGGTTCTGTTCTGTACGTGTTTTAGGAACGAGCATACGCTTCTCCAGAGTGGCTGTTGGCATTTTGCGTCCCTCCCGGCAACTGAACAAGGCTCCCTTATCTCCTTGGCCTGTCCTGCCTTTCTGGTTTTTAAACATTTTCCGGATGGCTCTTTTGCCCGGGGGGGGAGTGAGATTTCTTTGTAGTGCCGATTTGCTCTCCCCGGGTGCTTGGTTGGCCAAAAAGGGCGTATGCGTTTTTTCCTGAATATATTCAGGAAAACTGCATCATTGTCCATGTTCTGCCGCTTTTCCTGTGCTGGGAAGGCCATTCCCATCTACCTCCTGAACTCCGTTTCGTGCAATTCTGCCTTGCGTTCAAATCCCCTTCGTGGCCTTACCTCAGTATGTTTTTGGACGAGTGTTATCATTTAGAGCTCGGCAGGTTTGTGAAGTGCAGTGCCCCAGAGCTCCGTTTGGCAGCTCGCTTTGGTGTGAGCTGCCCGCAATAGCGCCAGATTGCTTCAGGCCCTGTTGTGCTTGCGGCGAGGCAGGCCGAGCCTTTGGTGAATTCCTCTTCGTGATGGGAAATTAGAGTGACGTGGGCCTGTCCGAACACCGCCAGCTGGTCTCTCATTGGTTCCCCGTCTTCCAGGTCATCCTTCGGACCACTTGCAGAGCCTACGAATGAGGAGTGTCAAGACGCTGATCCTGCAAGTGGGGGAATTGTTAGTCAAGCGGCTGGAATGGCGGACGCTAGCACCCGGAGGTGAAAAATGAGGTGCGCTTTCGAAAGCTTTCCCGATCACACGGTGTACCATCCCCTGGGATTCCCATGAGTGGTTTGGCTGTAGGAAAGTTGCCTTGAACCTGGAGAGGTGGGACCCATGGAATGGGTAGCACGCAGGATAACTCTAGAGGCTCTGCCTTTGCTCCTCCAACCTCAGCAATCCTCTCAGCCTGAGGAGTATCCAGCCTTATGTCTTCTGGCGCTGTGGGTGTAGATGTGGTCAATCCTGGTTGCATCACAGCCCCTGAACGCATTTTGGCAGAATTTCCCTCCCTCTCGCCGTGCTTCTTTCTTCTGTGTTTTGGAAATGTATTTTTAGAATGGGCTTTAGCTGATTTTCAGTGCTGTGTTGATGCCGCTTGACACACACTTGATTCACTTACAGAGAGATATCAATACTTAGGTTTTCAGATGCTTACGAGTCTGATATATTCTTCTGTGATGAATAGGAGCTGTTGAGTCCTGTTCACTGAGCAAGGAGTAGGTGGTGTCTATTATATATTTGCTTTTCCGACCGGTATCTGTGCTCGTTTCCAAGTCGTGTTTTATGCATCTCGCCACCTCACCTTTCCACTTAAGCAGACCTAAGTGTGTTTTCGAAAAGCGTGAGTCTGTTCTCTTTTGTCATTCGGGTCGTGGGTAGCGATTTGTACATTCCCTCTCTAAGTGATATCCCAAGTTTCTTTTTCTGTGGGACAGATTTCACTTAGCATCATCGTACCTCAATCCACTCATTATGCTGGAACCAGCCTTATGACATGGATTCCATGGCTGAGGGATATTCCCTCGTACCTAAGTAGCACAAATTCTTGGTCCATTTCTCTCTTCCCCGGCAGATGAAGGGTGTCCCGAAGTCGAGGTTGTTGTAAAGAGAGAAGCCCTAAACTTTGGGGTGCCTGCGTCTGATTGATTTTTAATTTTCCCAAGATATAGGCCCTCGTGTGGAGGTGCCATATGCTCTGTGGTTCTGTTCTGTACGTGTTTTAGGAACGAGCATACGCTTCTCCAGAGTGGCTGTTGGCATTTTGCGTCCCTCCCGGCAACTGAACAAGGCTCCCTTATCTCCTTGGCCTGTCCTGCCTTTCTGGTTTTTAAACATTTTCCGGATGGCTCTTTTGCCCGGGGGGGGAGTGAGATTTCTTTGTAGTGCCGATTTGCTCTCCCCGGGTGCTTGGTTGGCCAAAAAGGGCGTATGCGTTTTTTCCTGAATATATTCAGGAAAACTGCATCATTGTCCATGTTCTGCCGCTTTTCCTGTGCTGGGAAGGCCATTCCCATCTACCTCCTGAACTCCGTTTCGTGCAATTCTGCCTTGCGTTCAAATCCCCTTCGTGGCCTTACCTCAGTATGTTTTTGGACGAGTGTTATCATTTAGAGCTCGGCAGGTTTGTGAAGTGCAGTGCCCCAGAGCTCCGTTTGGCAGCTCGCTTTGGTGTGAGCTGGCCGCAATAGCGCCAGATTGCTTCAGGCCCTGTTGTGCTTGCGGCGAGGCAGGCCGAGCCTTTGGTGAATTCCTCTTCGTGATGGGAAATTAGAGTGACGTGGGCCTGTCCGAACACCGCCAGCTGGTCTCTCATTGGTTGCCCCTCTTCCAGGTCATCCTTCGGACCACTTGCAGAGACTACGAAAGAGGAGTGTGAAGACTCTGATCCAGCCAGTGGGGGAATTGTTAGTCAAGCGGCTGGAATGGCGGACGCTAGCACCCGGAGGTGAAAAATGAGGTGCGCTTTTGAAAGCTTTCCCGATCACACGGTGTACCATCCCCTGGGATTCCCATGAGTGGTTTGGCTGTAGGAAGGTTGCCTTGAACCTGGAGAGGTGGGACCCATGGAATGGGTAGCACGCAGGATAACTCTAGAGGCTCTGCCTTTGCTCCTCCAACCTCAGCAATCCTCTCATCCTGAGGAGTATCCAACCTTATGTCTTCTGCCGCTGTGGGTGTAGATGTGGTCAATCCTGGTTGCATCACAGCCCCTGCACGCTTTTTGGCAGAATTTCCCTCCCTCTCGCCGTGCTTCTTTCTTCTGTGTTTTGGAAATGTATTTTTAGAATGGGCTTTAGCTGATTTTCAGTGCTGTGTTGATGCCGCTTGACACACACTTGATTCACTTACAGAGAGATATCAATACTTAGGTTTTCAGATGCTTACGAGTCTGATATATTCTTCTGTGATGAATAGGAGCTGTTGAGTCCTGTTCACTGAGCAAGGAGTAGGTGGTGTCTATTATATATTTGCTTTTCCGACCGGTATCTGTGCTCATTTCCAAGTCGTGTTTTATGCATCACGCCACCTCACCTTTCCGCTTAAGCAGGCCTAAGTGTGTTTTCGAAAAGCGTGAGTCTGTTCTCTTTTGTCATTCGGGTCGTGGGTAGCGATTTGTACATTCCCTGTCTAAGTGATATCCCAAGTTTCTTTTTCTGTGGGACAGATTTCACTTAGCATCATCGTACCTCAATCCACTCATTATGCTGGAACCAGCCTTATGACATGGATTCCATGGCTGAGGGATATTCCCTCGTACCTAAGTAGCACAAATTCTTGGTCCATTTCTCTCTTCCCCGGCATATGAAGGGTGTCCCGAAGTCGAGGTTGTTGTAAGGAGAGAAGCCCTAAACTTTGGGGTGCCTGCGTCTGATTGATTTTTAGTTTTGCCAAGATATAGGCCCTCGTGTGGAGGTGCCCTATGCTCTGTGGTTCTGTTCTGTACGTGTTTTAGGAACGAGCATACGCTTCTCCAGAGTGGCTGTTGGCATTTTGCGTCCCTCCCGGCAACTGAACAAGGCTCCCTTATCTCCTTGGCCTGTCCTGCCTTTCTGGTTTTTAGACATTTTCCGGATGGCTCTTTTGCCCGGGGGGTGGAGTGAGATTTCTTTGTAGTGCCGATTTGCTCTCCCCGGGTGCTTGGTTGGCCAAAAAGGGCGTATGCGTTTTTTCCTGAATATATTCAGGAAAAAACGCATACGCCCTTTTTGGCCAACTGCATCATTGTCCACGTTCTGCCGCTTTTCCTGTGCTGGGAAGGCCATTCCCATCTACCTCCTGAACTCCGTTTCGTGCAATTCTGCCTTGCGTTCAAATCCCCTTCGTGGCCTTACCTCAGTATGTTTTTGGACGAGTGTTATCATTTAGAGCTCGGCAGGTTTGTGAAGTGCAGTGCCCCAGAGCTCCGTTTGGCAGCTCGCTTTGGTGTGAGCTGGCCGCAATAGCGCAAGATTGCTTCAGGCCCTGTTGTGCTTGCGGCGAGGCAGGCCGAGCCTTTGGTGAATTCCTCTTCGTGATGGGAAATTAGAGTGACGTGGGCCTGTCCGAACACCGCCAGCTGGTCTCTCATTGGTTGACCCTCTTCCAGGTCATCCTTCGGACCACTTGCAGAGACTACGAAAGAGGAGTGTGAAGACGCTGATCCTGCCAGTGGGGGAATTGTTAGTCAAGCGGCTGGAATGGCGGACGCTAGCACCCGGAGGTGAAAAATGAGGTGCGCTTTCGAAAGCTTTCCCGATCAGACGGTGTACCATCCCCTGGGATTCCCATGAGTGGTTTGGCTGTAGGAAAGTTGCCTTGAACCTGGAGAGGTGGGACCCATGGAATGGGTAGCACGCAGTATAACTCTAGAGGCTCTGCCTTTGCTCCTCCAACCTCAGCAATCCTCTCAGCCTGAGGAGTATCCAGCCTTATGTCTTCTGGCGCTGTGGGTGTAGATGTGGTCAATCCTGGTTGCATCACAGCCCCTGAACGCATTTTGGCAGAATTTCCCTCCCTCTCGCCGTGCTTCTTTCTTCTGTGTTTTGGAAATGTATTTTTAGAATGGGCTTTAGCTGATTTTCAGTGCTGTGTTGATGCCGCTTGACACACACTTGATTCACTTACAGAGAGATATCAATACTTAGGTTTTCAGATGCTTACGAGTCTGATATATTCTTCTGTGATGAATAGGAGCTGTTGAGTCCTGTTCACTGAGCAAGGAGTAGGTGGTGTCTATTATATATTTGCTTTTCCGACCGGTATCTGTGCTCGTTTCCAAGTCGTGTTTTATGCATCTCGCCACCTCACCTTTCCACTTAAGCAGACCTAAGTGTGTTTTCGAAAAGCGTGAGTCTGTTCTCTTTTGTCATTCGGGTCGTGGGTAGCGATTTGTACATTCCCTCTCTAAGTGATATCCCAAGTTTCTTTTTCTGTGGGACAGATTTCACTTAGCATCATCGTACCTCAATCCACTCATTATGCTGGAACCAGCCTTATGACATGGATTCCATGGCTGAGGGATATTCCCTCGTACCTAAGTAGCACAAATTCTTGGTCCATTTCTCTCTTCCCCGGCAGATGAAGGGTGTCCCGAAGTCGAGGTTGTTGTAAAGAGAGAAGCCCTAAACTTTGGGGTGCCTGCGTCTGATTGATTTTTAATTTTCCCAAGATATAGGCCCTCGTGTGGAGGTGCCATATGCTCTGTGGTTCTGTTCTGTACGTGTTTTAGGAACGAGCATACGCTTCTCCAGAGTGGCTGTTGGCATTTTGCGTCCCTCCCGGCAACTGAACAAGGCTCCCTTATCTCCTTGGCCTGTCCTGCCTTTCTGGTTTTTAAACATTTTCCGGATGGCTCTTTTGCCCGGGGGGGGAGTGAGATTTCTTTGTAGTGCCGATTTGCTCTCCCCGGGTGCTTGGTTGGCCAAAAAGGGCGTATGCGTTTTTTCCTGAATATATTCAGGAAAACTGCATCATTGTCCATGTTCTGCCGCTTTTCCTGTGCTGGGAAGGCCATTCCCATCTACCTCCTGAACTCCGTTTCGTGCAATTCTGCCTTGCGTTCAAATCCCCTTCGTGGCCTTACCTCAGTATGTTTTTGGACGAGTGTTATCATTTAGAGCTCGGCAGGTTTGTGAAGTGCAGTGCCCCAGAGCTCCGTTTGGCAGCTCGCTTTGGTGTGAGCTGCCCGCAATAGCGCCAGATTGCTTCAGGCCCTGTTGTGCTTGCGGCGAGGCAGGCCGAGCCTTTGGTGAATTCCTCTTCGTGATGGGAAATTAGAGTGACGTGGGCCTGTCCGAACACCGCCAGCTGGTCTCTCATTGGTTCCCCGTCTTCCAGGTCATCCTTCGGACCACTTGCAGAGCCTACGAATGAGGAGTGTCAAGACGCTGATCCTGCAAGTGGGGGAATTGTTAGTCAAGCGGCTGGAATGGCGGACGCTAGCACCCGGAGGTGAAAAATGAGGTGCGCTTTCGAAAGCTTTCCCGATCACACGGTGTACCATCCCCTGGGATTCCCATGAGTGGTTTGGCTGTAGGAAAGTTGCCTTGAACCTGGAGAGGTGGGACCCATGGAATGGGTAGCACGCAGGATAACTCTAGAGGCTCTGCCTTTGCTCCTCCAACCTCAGCAATCCTCTCAGCCTGAGGAGTATCCAGCCTTATGTCTTCTGGCGCTGTGGGTGTAGATGTGGTCAATCCTGGTTGCATCACAGCCCCTGAACGCATTTTGGCAGAATTTCCCTCCCTCTCGCCGTGCTTCTTTCTTCTGTGTTTTGGAAATGTATTTTTAGAATGGGCTTTAGCTGATTTTCAGTGCTGTGTTGATGCCGCTTGACACACACTTGATTCACTTACAGAGAGATATCAATACTTAGGTTTTCAGATGCTTACGAGTCTGATATATTCTTCTGTGATGAATAGGAGCTGTTGAGTCCTGTTCACTGAGCAAGGAGTAGGTGGTGTCTATTATATATTTGCTTTTCCGACCGGTATCTGTGCTCGTTTCCAAGTCGTGTTTTATGCATCTCGCCACCTCACCTTTCCACTTAAGCAGACCTAAGTGTGTTTTCGAAAAGCGTGAGTCTGTTCTCTTTTGTCATTCGGGTCGTGGGTAGCGATTTGTACATTCCCTCTCTAAGTGATATCCCAAGTTTCTTTTTCTGTGGGACAGATTTCACTTAGCATCATCGTACCTCAATCCACTCATTATGCTGGAACCAGCCTTATGACATGGATTCCATGGCTGAGGGATATTCCCTCGTACCTAAGTAGCACAAATTCTTGGTCCATTTCTCTCTTCCCCGGCAGATGAAGGGTGTCCCGAAGTCGAGGTTGTTGTAAAGAGAGAAGCCCTAAACTTTGGGGTGCCTGCGTCTGATTGATTTTTAATTTTCCCAAGATATAGGCCCTCGTGTGGAGGTGCCATATGCTCTGTGGTTCTGTTCTGTACGTGTTTTAGGAACGAGCATACGCTTCTCCAGAGTGGCTGTTGGCATTTTGCGTCCCTCCCGGCAACTGAACAAGGCTCCCTTATCTCCTTGGCCTGTCCTGCCTTTCTGGTTTTTAAACATTTTCCGGATGGCTCTTTTGCCCGGGGGGGGAGTGAGATTTCTTTGTAGTGCCGATTTGCTCTCCCCGGGTGCTTGGTTGGCCAAAAAGGGCGTATGCGTTTTTTCCTGAATATATTCAGGAAAACTGCATCATTGTCCATGTTCTGCCGCTTTTCCTGTGCTGGGAAGGCCATTCCCATCTACCTCCTGAACTCCGTTTCGTGCAATTCTGCCTTGCGTTCAAATCCCCTTCGTGGCCTTACCTCAGTATGTTTTTGGACGAGTGTTATCATTTAGAGCTCGGCAGGTTTGTGAAGTGCAGTGCCCCAGAGCTCCGTTTGGCAGCTCGCTTTGGTGTGAGCTGGCCGCAATAGCGCCAGATTGCTTCAGGCCCTGTTGTGCTTGCGGCGAGGCAGGCCGAGCCTTTGGTGAATTCCTCTTCGTGATGGGAAATTAGAGTGACGTGGGCCTGTCCGAACACCGCCAGCTGGTCTCTCATTGGTTGCCCCTCTTCCAGGTCATCCTTCGGACCACTTGCAGAGACTACGAAAGAGGAGTGTGAAGACTCTGATCCAGCCAGTGGGGGAATTGTTAGTCAAGCGGCTGGAATGGCGGACGCTAGCACCCGGAGGTGAAAAATGAGGTGCGCTTTTGAAAGCTTTCCCGATCACACGGTGTACCATCCCCTGGGATTCCCATGAGTGGTTTGGCTGTAGGAAGGTTGCCTTGAACCTGGAGAGGTGGGACCCATGGAATGGGTAGCACGCAGGATAACTCTAGAGGCTCTGCCTTTGCTCCTCCAACCTCAGCAATCCTCTCATCCTGAGGAGTATCCAACCTTATGTCTTCTGCCGCTGTGGGTGTAGATGTGGTCAATCCTGGTTGCATCACAGCCCCTGCACGCTTTTTGGCAGAATTTCCCTCCCTCTCGCCGTGCTTCTTTCTTCTGTGTTTTGGAAATGTATTTTTAGAATGGGCTTTAGCTGATTTTCAGTGCTGTGTTGATGCCGCTTGACACACACTTGATTCACTTACAGAGAGATATCAATACTTAGGTTTTCAGATGCTTACGAGTCTGATATATTCTTCTGTGATGAATAGGAGCTGTTGAGTCCTGTTCACTGAGCAAGGAGTAGGTGGTGTCTATTATATATTTGCTTTTCCGACCGGTATCTGTGCTCATTTCCAAGTCGTGTTTTATGCATCACGCCACCTCACCTTTCCGCTTAAGCAGGCCTAAGTGTGTTTTCGAAAAGCGTGAGTCTGTTCTCTTTTGTCATTCGGGTCGTGGGTAGCGATTTGTACATTCCCTGTCTAAGTGATATCCCAAGTTTCTTTTTCTGTGGGACAGATTTCACTTAGCATCATCGTACCTCAATCCACTCATTATGCTGGAACCAGCCTTATGACATGGATTCCATGGCTGAGGGATATTCCCTCGTACCTAAGTAGCACAAATTCTTGGTCCATTTCTCTCTTCCCCGGCATATGAAGGGTGTCCCGAAGTCGAGGTTGTTGTAAGGAGAGAAGCCCTAAACTTTGGGGTGCCTGCGTCTGATTGATTTTTAGTTTTGCCAAGATATAGGCCCTCGTGTGGAGGTGCCCTATGCTCTGTGGTTCTGTTCTGTACGTGTTTTAGGAACGAGCATACGCTTCTCCAGAGTGGCTGTTGGCATTTTGCGTCCCTCCCGGCAACTGAACAAGGCTCCCTTATCTCCTTGGCCTGTCCTGCCTTTCTGGTTTTTAGACATTTTCCGGATGTCTCTTTTGCCCGGGGGGGGAGTGAGATTTGTTTGTAGTGCCGATTTCCTCTCCCCGGATGCTTGGTTGGCCAAAAAGGGCGTATGCGTTTTTTCCTGAATATATTCAGGAAAAAACGCATACGCCCTTTTTGGCCAACTGCATCATTGTCCACGTTCTGCCGCTTTTCCTGTGCTGGGAAGGCCATTCCCATCTACCTCCTGAACTCCGTTTCGTGCAATTCTGCCTTGCGTTCAAATCCCCTTCGTGGCCTTACCTCAGTATGTTTTTGGACGAGTGTTATCATTTAGAGCTCGGCAGGTTTGTGAAGTGCAGTGCCCCAGAGCTCCGTTTGGCAGCTCGCTTTGGTGTGAGCTGCCCGCAATAGCGCCAGATTGCTTCAGGCCCTGTTGTGCTTGCGGCGAGGCAGGCCGAGCCTTTGGTGAATTGCTCTTCGTGATGGGAAATTAGAGTGACGTGGGCCTGTCCGAACACCGCCAGCTGGTCTCTCATTGGTTGCCCCTCTGCCAGGTCATCCTTCGGACCACTTGCAGAGCCTACGAAAGAGGAGTGTCAAGACGCTGATCCTGCCAGTGGGGGAATTGTTAGTCAAGCGGCTGGAATGGCGGACGCTAGCACCCGGAGGTGAAAAATGAGGTGCGCTTTCGAAAGCTTTCCCGATCACACGGTGTACCATCCCCTGGGATTCCCATGAGTGGTTTGGCTGTAGGAAAGTTGCCTTGAACCTGGAGAGGTGGGACCCATGGAATGGGTAGCACGCAGTATAACTCTAGAGGCTCTGCCTTTGCTCCTCCAACCTCAGCAATCCTCTCAGCCTGAGGAGTATCCAGCCTTATGTCTTCTGCCGCTGTGGGTGTAGATGTGGTCAATCCTGGTTGCATCACAGCCCCTGAACGCATTTTGGCAGAATTTCCCTCCCTCTCGCCGTGCTTCTTTCTTCTGTGTTTTGGAAATGTATTTTTAGAATGGGCTTTAGCTGATTTTCAGTGCTGTGTTGATGCCGCTTGACACACACTTGATTCACTTACAGAGAGATATCAATACTTAGGTTTTCAGATGCTTACGAGTCTGATATATTCTTCTGTGATGAATAGGAGCTGTTGAGTCCTGTTCACTGAGCAAGGAGTAGGTGGTGTCTATTATATATTTGCTTTTCCGACCGGTATCTGTGCTCATTTCCAAGTCGTGTTTTATGCATCACGCCACCTCACCTTTCCTCTTAAGCAGGCCTAAGTGTGTTTTCGAAAAGCGTGAGTCTGTTCTCTTTTGTCATTCGGGTCGTGGGTAGCGATTTGTACATTCCCTCTCTAAGTGATATCCCAAGTTTCTTTTTCTGTGGGACAGATTTCACTTAGCATCATCGTACCTCAATCCACTCATTATGCTGGAACCAGCCTTATGACATGGATTCCATGGCTGAGGGATATTCCCTCGTACCTAAGTAGCACAAATTCTTGGTCCATTTCTCTCTTCCCCGGCAGATGAAGGGTGTCCCGAAGTCGAGGTTGTTGTAAAGAGAGAAGCCCTAAACTTTGGGGTGCCTGCGTCTGATTGATTTTTAATTTTCCCAAGATATAGGCCCTCGTGTGGAGGTGCCATATGCTCTGTGGTTCTGTTCTGTACGTGTTTTAGGAACGAGCATACGCTTCTCCAGAGTGGCTGTTGGCATTTTGCGTCCCTCCCGGCAACTGAACAAGGCTCCCTTATCTCCTTGGCCTGTCCTGCCTTTCTGGTTTTTAAACATTTTCCGGATGGCTCTTTTGCCCGGGGGGGGAGTGAGATTTCTTTGTAGTGCCGATTTGCTCTCCCCGGGTGCTTGGTTGGCCAAAAAGGGCGTATGCGTTTTTTCCTGAATATATTCAGGAAAACTGCATCATTGTCCATGTTCTGCCGCTTTTCCTGTGCTGGGAAGGCCATTCCCATCTACCTCCTGAACTCCGTTTCGTGCAATTCTGCCTTGCGTTCAAATCCCCTTCGTGGCCTTACCTCAGTATGTTTTTGGACGAGTGTTATCATTTAGAGCTCGGCAGGTTTGTGAAGTGCAGTGCCCCAGAGCTCCGTTTGGCAGCTCGCTTTGGTGTGAGCTGGCCGCAATAGCGCCAGATTGCTTCAGGCCCTGTTGTGCTTGCGGCGAGGCAGGCCGAGCCTTTGGTGAATTCCTCTTCGTGATGGGAAATTAGAGTGACGTGGGCCTGTCCGAACACCGCCAGCTGGTCTCTCATTGGTTGCCCCTCTTCCAGGTCATCCTTCGGACCACTTGCAGAGACTACGAAAGAGGAGTGTGAAGACTCTGATCCAGCCAGTGGGGGAATTGTTAGTCAAGCGGCTGGAATGGCGGACGCTAGCACCCGGAGGTGAAAAATGAGGTGCGCTTTTGAAAGCTTTCCCGATCACACGGTGTACCATCCCCTGGGATTCCCATGAGTGGTTTGGCTGTAGGAAGGTTGCCTTGAACCTGGAGAGGTGGGACCCATGGAATGGGTAGCACGCAGGATAACTCTAGAGGCTCTGCCTTTGCTCCTCCAACCTCAGCAATCCTCTCATCCTGAGGAGTATCCAGCCTTATGTCTTCTGCCGCTGTGGGTGTAGATGTGGTCAATCCTGGTTGCATCACAGCCCCTGCACGCTTTTTGGCAGAATTTCCCTCCCTCTCGCCGTGCTTCTTTCTTCTGTGTTTTGGAAATGTATTTTTAGAATGGGCTTTAGCTGATTTTCAGTGCTGTGTTGATGCCGCTTGACACACACTTGATTCACTTACAGAGAGATATCAATACTTAGGTTTTCAGATGCTTACGAGTCTGATATATTCTTCTGTGATGAATAGGAGCTGTTGAGTCCTGTTCACTGAGCAAGGAGTAGGTGGTGTCTATTATATATTTGCTTTTCCGACCGGTATCTGTGCTCATTTCCAAGTCGTGTTTTATGCATCACGCCACCTCACCTTTCCGCTTAAGCAGGCCTAAGTGTGTTTTCGAAAAGCGTGAGTCTGTTCTCTTTTGTCATTCGGGTCGTGGATAGCGATTTGTACATTCCCTGTCTAAGTGATATCCCAAGTTCCTTTTTCTGTGGGACAGATTTCACTTAGCATCATCGTACCTCAATCCACTCATTATGCTGGAACCAGCCTTATGACATGGATTCCATGGCTGAGGGATATTCCCTCGTACCTAAGTAGCACAAATTCTTGGTCCATTTCTCTCTTCCCCGGCATATGAAGGGTGTCCCGAAGTCGAGGTTGTTGTAAAGAGAGAAGCCCTAAACTTTGGGGTGCCTGCGTCTGATTGATTTTTAGTTTTGCCAAGATATAGGCCCTCGTGTGGAGGTGCCCTATGCTCTGTGGTTCTGTTCTGTACGTGTTTTAGGAACGAGCATACGCTTCTCCAGAGTGGCTGTTGGCATTTTGCGTCCCTCCCGGCAACTGAACAAGGCTCCCTTATCTCCTTGGCCTGTCCTGCCTTTCTGGTTTTTAGACATTTTCCGGATGTCTCTTTTGCCCGGGGGGGGGAGTGAGATTTGTTTGTAGTGCCGATTTCCTCTCCCCGGGTGCTTGGTTGGCCAAAAAGGGCGTATGCGTTTTTTCCTGAATATATTCAGGAAAAAACGCATACGCCCTTTTTGGCCAACTGCATCATTGTCCACGTTCTGCCGCTTTTCCTGTGCTGGGAAGGCCATTCCCATCTACCTCCTGAACTCCGTTTCGTGCAATTCTGCCTTGCGTTCAAATCCCCTTCGTGGCCTTACCTCAGTATGTTTTTGGACGAGTGTTATCATTTAGAGCTCGGCAGGTTTGTGAAGTGCAGTGCCCCAGAGCTCCGTTTGGCAGCTCGCTTTGGTGTGAGCTGGCCGCAATAGCGCAAGATTGCTTCAGGCCCTGTTGTGCTTGCGGCGAGGCAGGCCGAGCCTTTGGTGAATTGCTCTTCGTGATGGGAAATTAGAGTGACGTGGGCCTGTCCGAACACCGCCAGCTGGTCTCTCATTGGTTGCCCCTCTTCCAGGTCATCCTTCGGACCAGTTGCAGAGACTACGAAAGAGGAGTGTGAAGACGCTGATCCTGCCAGTGGGGGAATTGTTAGTCAAGCGGCTGGAATGGCGGACGCTAGCACCCGGAGGTGAAAAATGAGGTGCGCTTTCGAAAGCTTTCCCGATCAGACGGTGTACCATCCCCTGGGATTCCCATGAGTGGTTTGGCTGTAGGAAAGTTGCCTTGAACCTGGAGAGGTGGGACCCATGGAATGGGTAGCACGCAGTATAACTCTAGAGGCTCTGCCTTTGCTCCTCCAACCTCAGCAATCCTCTCAGCCTGAGGAGTATCCAGCCTTATGTCTTCTGCCGCTGTGGGTGTAGATGTGGTCAATCCTGGTTGCATCACAGCCCCTGAACGCATTTTGGCAGAATTTCCCTCCCTCTCGCCGTGCTTCTTTCTTCTGTGTTTTGGAAATGTATTTTTAGAATGGGCTTTAGCTGATTTTCAGTGCTGTGTTGTTGCCGCTCGACACACACTTGATTCACTTGCAGAGAGATATCAATACTTAGGTTTTCAGATGCTTACGAGTCTGATATATTCTTCTGTGATGAATAGGAGCTGTTGAGTCCTGTTCACTGAGCAAGGAGTAGGTGGTGTCTATTATATATTTGCTTTTCCGACCGGTATCTGTGCTCGTTTCCAAGTCGTGTTTTATGCATCACGCCACCTCACCTTTCCACTTAAGCAGGCCTAAGTGTGTTTTCGAAAAGCGTGAGTCTGTTCTCTTTTGTCATTCGGGTCGTGGGTAGCGATTTGTACATTCCCTCTCTAAGTGATATCCCAAGTTTCTTTTTCTGTGGGACAGATTTCACTTAGCATCATCGTACCTCAATCCACTCATTATGCTGGAACCAGCCTTATGACATGGATTCCATGGCTGAGGGATATTCCCTCGTACCTAAGTAGCACAAATTCTTGGTCCATTTCTCTCTTCCCCGGCAGATGAAGGGTGTCCCGAAGTCGAGGTTGTTGTAAAGAGAGAAGCCCTAAACTTTGGGGTGCCTGCGTCTGGTTGATTTTTAGTTTTCCCAAGATATAGGCCCACGTGTGGAGGTGCCCTATGCTCTGTGGTTCTGTTCTGTACGTGTTTTAGGAACGAGCATACGCTTATCCAGAGTGGCTGTTGGCATTTTGCGTCCCTCCCGGCAACTGAACAAGGCTCCCTTATCTCCTTGGCCTGTCCTGCCTTTCTGGTTTTTCGACATTTTCCGGATGGCTCTCTTGCCCGGGGGGGGAGTGAGATTTCTTTGTAGTGCCGATTTGCTCTCCCCGGGTGCTTGGTTGGCCAAAAAGGGCGTATGCGTTTTTTCCTTTATATATTCAGGAAAAAACGCATACGCCCTTTTTGGCCAACTGCATCATTGTCCACGTTCTGCCGCTTTTCCTGTGCTGGGAAGGCCATTCCCATCTACCTCCTGAACTCCGTTTCGTGCAATTCTGCCTTGCGTTCAAATCCCCTTCGTGGCCTTACCTCAGTATGTTTTTGGACGAGTGTTATCATTTAGAGCTCGGCAGGTTTGTGAAGTGCAGTGCCCCAGAGCTCGGTTTGGCAGCTCGCTTTGGCGTGAGCTGGCCGCAATAGCGCAAGATTGCTTCAGGCCCTGTTGTGCTTGCGGCGAGGCAGGCCGAGCCTTTGGTGAATTCCTCTTCGTGATGGGAAATTAGAGTGACGTGGGCCTGTCCGAACACCGCCAGCTGGTCTCTCATTGGTTGCCCCTCTTCCAGGTCATCCTTCGGACCACTTGCAGAGACTACGAAAGAGGAGTGTCAAGACGCTGATCCTGCAAGTGGGGGAATTGTTAGTCAAGCGGCTGGAATGGCGGACGCTAGCACCCGGAGGTGAAAAATGAGGTGCGCTTTCGAAAGCTTTCCCGATCACACGGTGTACCATCCCCTGGGATTCCCATGAGTGGTTTGGCTGTAGGAAAGTTGCCTTGAACCTGGAGAGGTGGGACCCATGGAATGGGTAGCACGCAGGATAACTCTAGAGGCTCTGCCTTTGCTCCTCCAACCTCAGCAATCCTCTCAGCCTGAGGAGTATCCAGCCTTATGTCTTCTGCCGCTGTGGGTGTCGATGTGGTCAATCCTGGTTGCATCACAGCCCCTGAACGCTTTTTGGCAGAATTTCCCTCCCTCTCGCCGTGCTTCTTTCTTCTGTGTTTTGGAAATGTATTTTTAGAATGGGCTTTAGCCAGTTTTCAGTGCTGTGTTGATGCCGCTTGACACACACTTGATTCACTTACAGAGAGATATCAATACTTAGGTTTTCAGATGCTTACGAGTCTGATATATTCTTCTGTGATGAATAGGAGCTGTTGAGTCCTGTTCACTGAGCAAGGAGTAGGTGGTGTCTATTATATATTTGCTTTTCCGACCGGTATCTGTGCTCATTTCCAAGTCGTGTTTTATGCATCACGCCACCTCACCTTTCCGCTTAAGCAGGCCTAAGTGTGTTTTCGAAAAGCGTGAGTCTGTTCTCTTTTGTCATTCGGGTCGTGGGTAGCGATTTGTACATTCCCTCTCTAAGTGATATCCCAAGTTTCTTTTTCTGTGGGACAGATTTCACTTAGCATCATCGTACCTCAATCCACTCATTATGCTGGAACCAGCCTTATGACATGGATTCCATGGCTGAGGGATATTCCCTCGTACCTAAGTAGCACAAATTCTTGGTCCATTTCTCTCTTCCCCGGCAGATGAAGGGTGTCCCGAAGTCGAGGTTGTTGTAAAGAGAGAAGCCCTAAACTTTGGGGTGCCTGCGTCTGGTTGATTTTTAGTTTTCCCAAGATATAGGCTAACGTGTGGAGGTGCCCTATGCTCTGTGTTTCTCTTCTGTACGTGTTTTAGGAACGAGCATACGCTTCTCCAGAGTGGCTGTTGGCATTTTGCGTCCCTCCCGGCAACTGAACAAGGCTCCCTTATCTCCTTGGGCTGTCCTGCCTTTCTGGTTTTTAGACATTTTCCGGATGGCTCTTTTGCCCGGGGGGGGAGTGAGATTTCTTTGTAGTGCCGATTTGCTCTCCCCGGGTGCTTGGTTGGCCAAAAAGGGCGTATGCGTTTTTTCCTGAATATATTCAGGAAAAAACGCATACGCCCTTTTTGGCCAACTGCATCATTGTCCACGTTCTGCCGCTTTTCCTGTGCTGGGAAGGCCATTCCCATCTACCTCGTGAACTCCGTTTCGTGCAATTCTGCCTTGCGTTCAAATCCCCTTCGTGGCCTTACCTCAGTATGTTTTTGGACGAGTGTTATCATTTAGAGCTCGGCAGGTTTGTGAAGTGCAGTGCCCCAGAGCTCCGTTTGGCAGCTCGCTTTGGTGTGAGCTGGCCGCAATAGCGCCAGATTGCTTCAGGCCCCGTTGTGCTTGCGGCGAGGCAGGCCGAGCCTTTGGTGAATTCCTCTTCGTGATGGGAAATTAGAGTGACGTGGGCCTGTCCGAACACCGCCAGCTGGTCTCTCATTGGTTCCCCGTCTTCCAGGTCATCCTTCGGACCACTTGCAGAGACTACGAAGGAGGAGTGTCAAGACGCTGATCCTGCAAGTGGGGGAATTGTTAGTCAAGCGGCTGGAATGGCGGACGCTAGCACCCGGAGGTGAAAAATGAGGTGCGCTTTCGAAAGCTTTCCCGATCACACGGTGTACCATCCCCTGGGATTCCCATAAGTGGTTTGGCTGTAGGAAAGTTGCCTTGAACCTGGAGAGGTGGGACCCATGGAATGGGTAGCACGCAGGATAACTCTAGAGGCTCTGCCTTTGCTCCTCCAACCTCAGCAATCCTCTCAGCCTGAGGAGTATCCAGCCTTATGTCTTCTGCCGCTGTGGGTGTAGATGTGGTCAATCCTGGTTGCATCACAGCCCCTGCACGCTTTTTGGCAGAATTTCCCTCCCTCTCGCCGTGCTTCTTTCTTCTGTGTTTTGGAAATGTATTTTTAGAATGGGCTTTAGCTGATTTTCAGTGCTGTGTTGATGCCGCTTGACACACACTTGATTCACTTACAGAGAGATATCAATACTTAGGTTTTCAGATGCTTACGAGTCTGATATATTCTTCTGTGATGAATAGGAGCTGTTGAGTCCTGTTCACTGAGCAAGGAGTAGGTGGTGTCTATTATATATTTGCTTTTCCGACCGGTATCTGTGCTCATTTCCAAGTCGTGTTTTATGCATCACGCCACCTCACCTTTCCGCTTAAGCAGGCCTAAGTGTGTTTTCGAAAAGCGTGAGTCTGTTCTCTTTTGTCATTCGGGTCGTGGGTAGCGATTTGTACATTCCCTCTCTAAGTGATATCCCAAGTTTCTTTGTCTGTGGGACAGATTTCACTTAGCATCATCGTACCTCACTCCAGTCATTATGCTGGAACCAGCCTTATGACATGGATTCCATGGCTGAGGGATATTCCCTCGTACCTAAGTAGCACAAATTCTTGGTCCATTTCTCTCTTCCCCGGCAGATGAAGGGTGTCCCGAAGTCGAGGTTGTTGTAAAGAGAGAAGCCCTAAACTTTGGGGTGCCTGCGTCTGGTTGATTTTTAGTTTTCCCAAGATATAGGCCCACGTGTGGAGGTGCCCTATGCTCTGTGGTTCTGTTCTGTACGTGTTTTAGGAACGAGCATACGCTTCTCCAGAGTGGCTGTTGGCATTTTGCGTCCCTCCCGGCAACTGAACAAGGCTCCCTTATCTCCTTGGCCTATCCTTCCTTTCTGGTTTTTAGACATTTTCCGGATGGCTCTTTTGCCCGGGGGGGGAGTGAGATTTCTTTGTAGTGCCGATTTGCTCTCCCCGGGTGCTTGGTTGGCCAAAAAGGGCGTATGCGTTTTTTCCTGAATATATTCAGGAAAAAACGCATACGCCCTTTTTGGCCAACTGCATCATTGTCCACGTTCTGCCGCTTTTCCTGTGCTGGGAAGGCCATTCCCATCTACCTCCTGAACTCCGTTTCGTGCAATTCTGCCTTGCGTTCAAATCCCCTTCGTGGCCTTACCTCAGTATGTTTTTGGACGAGTGTTATCATTTAGAGCTCGGCAGGTTTGTGAAGTGCAGTGCCCCAGAGCTCCGTTTGGCAGCTCGCTTTGGTGTGAGCTGGCCGCAATAGCGCCAGATTGCTTCAGGCCCCGTTGTGCTTGCGGCGAGGCAGGCCGAGCCTTTGGTGAATTCCTCTTCGTGATGGGAAATTAGAGTGACGTGGGCCTGTCCGAACACCGCCAGCTGGTCTCTCATTGGTTCCCCGTCTTCCAGGTCATCCTTCGGACCACTTGCAGAGACTACGAAGGAGGAGTGTCAAGACGCTGATCCTGCAAGTGGGGGAATTGTTAGTCAAGCGGCTGGAATGGCGGACGCTAGCACCCGGAGGTGAAAAATGAGGTGCGCTTTCGAAAGCTTTCCCGATCACACGGTGTACCATCCCCTGGGATTCCCATAAGTGGTTTGGCTGTAGGAAAGTTGCCTTGAACCTGGAGAGGTGGGACCCATGGAATGGGTAGCACGCAGGATAACTCTAGAGGCTCTGCCTTTGCTCCTCCAACCTCAGCAATCCTCTCAGCCTGAGGAGTATCCAGCCTTATGTCTTCTGCCGCTGTGGGTGTAGATGTGGTCAATCCTGGTTGCATCACAGCCCCTGCACGCTTTTTGGCAGAATTTCCCTCCCTCTCGCCGTGCTTCTTTCTTCTGTGTTTTGGAAATGTATTTTTAGAATGGGCTTTAGCCAGTTTTCAGTGCTGTGTTGATGCCGCTTGACACACACTTGATTCACTTACAGAGAGATATCAATACTTAGGTTTTCAGATGCTTACGAGTCTGATATATTCTTCTGTGATGAATAGGAGCTGTTGAGTCCTGTTCACTGAGCAAGGAGTAGGTGGTGTCTATTATATATTTGCTTTTCCGACCGGTATCTGTGCTCATTTCCAAGTCGTGTTTTATGCATCACGCCACCTCACCTTTCCGCTTAAGCAGGCCTAAGTGTGTTTTCGAAAAGCGTGAGTCTGTTCTCTTTTGTCATTCGGGTCGTGGGTAGCGATTTGTACATTCCCTCTCTAAGTGATATCCCAAGTTTCTTTTTCTGTGGGACAGATTTCACTTAGCATCATCGTACCTCAATCCACTCATTATGCTGGAACCAGCCTTATGACATGGATTCCATGGCTGAGGGATATTCCCTCGTACCTAAGTAGCACAAATTCTTGGTCCATTTCTCTCTTCCCCGGCAGATGAAGGGTGTCCCGAAGTCGAGGTTGTTGTAAAGAGAGAAGCCCTAAACTTTGGGGTGCCTGCGTCTGGTTGATTTTTAGTTTTCCCAAGATATAGGCTAACGTGTGGAGGTGCCCTATGCTCTGTGTTTCTCTTCTGTACGTGTTTTAGGAACGAGCATACGCTTCTCCAGAGTGGCTGTTGGCATTTTGCGTCCCTCCCGGCAACTGAACAAGGCTCCCTTATCTCCTTGGGCTGTCCTGCCTTTCTGGTTTTTAGACATTTTCCGGATGGCTCTTTTGCCCGGGGGGGGAGTGAGATTTCTTTGTAGTGCCGATTTGCTCTCCCCGGGTGCTTGGTTGGCCAAAAAGGGCGTATGCGTTTTTTCCTGAATATATTCAGGAAAAAACGCATACGCCCTTTTTGGCCAACTGCATCATTGTCCACGTTCTGCCGCTTTTCCTGTGCTGGGAAGGCCATTCCCATCTACCTCGTGAACTCCGTTTCGTGCAATTCTGCCTTGCGTTCAAATCCCCTTCGTGGCCTTACCTCAGTATGTTTTTGGACGAGTGTTATCATTTAGAGCTCGGCAGGTTTGTGAAGTGCAGTGCCCCAGAGCTCCGTTTGGCAGCTCGCTTTGGTGTGAGCTGGCCGCAATAGCGCCAGATTGCTTCAGGCCCCGTTGTGCTTGCGGCGAGGCAGGCCGAGCCTTTGGTGAATTCCTCTTCGTGATGGGAAATTAGAGTGACGTGGGCCTGTCCGAACACCGCCAGCTGGTCTCTCATTGGTTCCCCGTCTTCCAGGTCATCCTTCGGACCACTTGCAGAGACTACGAAGGAGGAGTGTCAAGACGCTGATCCTGCAAGTGGGGGAATTGTTAGTCAAGCGGCTGGAATGGCGGACGCTAGCACCCGGAGGTGAAAAATGAGGTGCGCTTTCGAAAGCTTTCCCGATCACACGGTGTACCATCCCCTGGGATTCCCATAAGTGGTTTGGCTGTAGGAAAGTTGCCTTGAACCTGGAGAGGTGGGACCCATGGAATGGGTAGCACGCAGGATAACTCTAGAGGCTCTGCCTTTGCTCCTCCAACCTCAGCAATCCTCTCAGCCTGAGGAGTATCCAGCCTTATGTCTTCTGCCGCTGTGGGTGTAGATGTGGTCAATCCTGGTTGCATCACAGCCCCTGCACGCTTTTTGGCAGAATTTCCCTCCCTCTCGCCGTGCTTCTTTCTTCTGTGTTTTGGAAATGTATTTTTAGAATGGGCTTTAGCTGATTTTCACTGCTGTGTTGATGCCGCTTGACACACACTTGATTCACTTACAGAGAGATATCAATACTTAGGTTTTCAGATGCTTACGAGTCTGATATATTCTTCTGTGATGAATAGGAGCTGTTGAGTCCTGTTCACTGAGCAAGGAGTAGGTGGTGTCTATTATATATTTGCTTTTCCGACCGGTATCTGTGCTCATTTCCAAGTCGTGTTTTATGCATCACGCCACCTCACCTTTCCGCTTAAGCAGGCCTAAGTGTGTTTTCGAAAAGCGTGAGTCTGTTCTCTTTTGTCATTCGGGTCGTGGGTAGCGATTTGTACATTCCCTCTCTAAGTGATATCCCAAGTTTCTTTGTCTGTGGGACAGATTTCACTTAGCATCATCGTACCTCACTCCAGTCATTATGCTGGAACCAGCCTTATGACATGGATTCCATGGCTGAGGGATATTCCCTCGTACCTAAGTAGCACAAATTCTTGGTCCATTTCTCTCTTCCCCGGCAGATGAAGGGTGTCCCGAAGTCGAGGTTGTTGTAAAGAGAGAAGCCCTAAACTTTGGGGTGCCTGCGTCTGGTTGATTTTTAGTTTTCCCAAGATATAGGCCCACGTGTGGAGGTGCCCTATGCTCTGTGGTTCTGTTCTGTACGTGTTTTAGGAACGAGCATACGCTTCTCCAGAGTGGCTGTTGGCATTTTGCGTCCCTCCCGGCAACTGAACAAGGCTCCCTTATCTCCTTGGCCTATCCTTCCTTTCTGGTTTTTAGACATTTTCCGGATGGCTCTTTTGCCCGGGGGGGGAGTGAGATTTCTTTGTAGTGCCGATTTGCTCTCCCCGGGTGCTTGGTTGGCCAAAAAGGGCGTATGCGTTTTTTCCTGAATATATTCAGGAAAAAACGCATACGCCCTTTTTGGCCAACTGCATCATTGTCCACGTTCTGCCGCTTTTCCTGTGCTGGGAAGGCCATTCCCATCTACCTCCTGAACTCCGTTTCGTGCAATTCTGCCTTGCGTTCAAATCCCCTTCGTGGCCTTACCTCAGTATGTTTTTGGACGAGTGTTATCATTTAGAGCTCGGCAGGTTTGTGAAGTGCAGTGCCCCAGAGCTCCGTTTGGCAGCTCGCTTTGGTGTGAGCTGGCCGCAATAGCGCCAGATTGCTTCAGGCCCCGTTGTGCTTGCGGCGAGGCAGGCCGAGCCTTTGGTGAATTCCTCTTCGTGATGGGAAATTAGAGTGACGTGGGCCTGTCCGAACACCGCCAGCTGGTCTCTCATTGGTTCCCCGTCTTCCAGGTCATCCTTCGGACCACTTGCAGAGACTACGAAAGAGGAGTGTCAAGACGCTGATCCTGCAAGTGGGGGAATTGTTAGTCAAGCGGCTGGAATGGCGGACGCTAGCACCCGGAGGTGAAAAATGAGGTGCGCTTTCGAAAGCTTTCCCGATCACACGGTGTACCATCCCCTGGGATTCCCATAAGTGGTTTGGCTGTAGGAAAGTTGCCTTGAACCTGGAGAGGTGGGACCCATGGAATGGGTAGCACGCAGGATAACTCTAGAGGCTCTGCCTTTGCTCCTCCAACCTCAGCAATCCTCTCAGCCTGAGGAGTATCCAGCCTTATGTCTTCTGCCGCTGTTGGTGTAGATGTGGTCAATCCTGGTTGCATCACAGCCCCTGCACGCTTTTTGGCAGAATTTCCCTCCCTCTCGCCGTGCTTCTTTCTTCTGTGTTTTGGAAATGTATTTTTAGAATGGGCTTTAGCTGATTTTCAGTGCTGTGTTGATGCCGCTTGACACACACTTGATTCACTTACAGAGAGATATCAATACTTAGGTTTTCAGATGCTTACGAGTCTGATATATTCTTCTGTGATGAATAGGAGCTGTTGAGTCCTGTTCACTGAGCAAGGAGTAGGTGGTGTCTATTATATATTTGCTTTTCCGACCGGTATCTGTGCTCATTTCCAAGTCGTGTTTTATGCATCACGCCACCTCACCTTTCCGCTTAAGCAGGCCTAAGTGTGTTTTCGAAAAGCGTGAGTCTGTTCTCTTTTGTCATTCGGGTCGTGGGTAGCGATTTGTACATTCCCTCTCTAAGTGATATCCCAAGTTTCTTTGTCTGTGGGACAGATTTCACTTAGCATCATCGTACCTCACTCCAGTCATTATGCTGGAACCAGCCTTATGACATGGATTCCATGGCTGAGGGATATTCCCTCGTACCTAAGTAGCACAAATTCTTGGTCCATTTCTCTCTTCCCCGGCAGATGAAGGGTGTCCCGAAGTCGAGGTTGTTGTAAAGAGAGAAGCCCTAAACTTTGGGGTGCCTGCGTCTGGTTGATTTTTAGTTTTCCCAAGATATAGGCCCACGTGTGGAGGTGCCCTATGCTCTGTGGTTCTGTTCTGTACGTGTTTTAGGAACGAGCATACGCTTCTCCAGAGTGGCTGTTGGCATTTTGCGTCCCTCCCGGCAACTGAACAAGGCTCCCTTATCTCCTTGGGCTGTCCTGCCTTTCTGGTTTTTAGACATTTTCCGGATGGCTCTTTTGCCCGGGGGGGGAGTGAGATTTCTTTGTAGTGCCGATTTGCTCTCCCCGGGTGCTTGGTTGGCCAAAAAGGGCGTATGCGTTTTTTCCTGAATATATTCAGGAAAAAACGCATACGCCCTTTTTGGCCAACTGCATCATTGTCCACGTTCTGCCGCTTTTCCTGTGCTGGGAAGGCCATTCCCATCTACCTCCTGAACTCCGTTTCGTGCAATTCTGCCTTGCGTTCAAATCCCCTTCGTGGCCTTACCTCAGTATGTTTTTGGACGAGTGTTATCATTTAGAGCTCGGCAGGTTTGTGAAGTGCAGTGCCCCAGAGCTCCGTTTGGCAGCTCGCTTTGGTGTGAGCTGGCCGCAATAGCGCCAGATTGCTTCAGGCCCCGTTGTGCTTGCGGCGAGGCAGGCCGATCCTTTGGTGAATTCCTCTTCGTGATGGGAAATTAGAGTGACGTGGGCCTGTCCGAACACCGCCAGCTGGTCTCTCATTGGTTCCCCGTCTTCCAGGTCATCCTTCGGACCACTTGCAGAGACTACGAAGGAGGAGTGTCAAGACGCTGATCCTGCAAGTGGGGGAATTGTTAGTCAAGCGGCTGGAATGGCGGACGCTAGCACCCGGAGGTGAAAAATGAGGTGCGCTTTCGAAAGCTTTCCCGATCACACGGTGTACCATCCCCTGGGATTCCCATAAGTGGTTTGGCTGTAGGAAAGTTGCCTTGAACCTGGAGAGGTGGGACCCATGGAATGGGTAGCACGCAGGATAACTCTAGAGGCTCTGCCTTTGCTCCTCCAACCTCAGCAATCCTCTCAGCCTGAGGAGTATCCAGCCTTATGTCTTCTGCCGCTGTGGGTGTAGATGTGGTCAATCCTGGTTGCATCACAGCCCCTGCACGCTCTTTGGCAGAATTTCCCTCCCTCTCGCCGTGCTTCTTTCTTCTGTGTTTTGGAAATGTATTTTTAGAATGGGCTTTAGCTGATTTTCAGTGCTGTGTTGATGCCGCTTGACACACACTTGATTCACTTACAGAGAGATATCAATACTTAGGTTTTCAGATGCTTACGAGTCTGATATATTCTTCTGTGATGAATAGGAGCTGTTGAGTCCTGTTCACTGAGCAAGGAGTAGGTGGTGTCTATTATATATTTGCTTTTCCGACCGGTATCTGTGCTCATTTCCAAGTCGTGTTTTATGCATCACGCCACCTCACCTTTCCGCTTAAGCAGGCCTACGTGTGTTTTCGAAAAGCGTGAGTCTGTTCTCTTTTGTCATTCGGGTCGTGGGTAGCGATTTGTACATTCCCTCTCTAAGTGATATCCCAAGTTTCTTTGTCTGTGGGACAGATTTCACTTAGCATCATCGTACCTCAATCCACTCATTATGCTGGAACCAGCCTTATGACATGGATTCCATGGCTGAGGGATATTCCCTCGTACCTAAGTAGCACAAATTCTTGGTCCATTTCTCTCTTCCCCGGCAGATGAAGGGTGTCCCGAAGTCGAGGTTGTAAAGAGAGAAGCCCTAAACTTTGGGGTGCCTGCTTCTGGTTGATTTTTAGGTTTCCCAAGATATAGGCCCACGTGTGGAGGTGCCCTATGCTCTGTGGTTCTGTTCTGTACGTGTTTTAGGAACGAGCATACGCTTCTCCAGAGTGGCTGTTGGCATTTTGCGTCCCTCCCGGCAACTGAACAAGGCTCCCTTATCTCCTTGGGCTGTCCTGCCTTTCTGGTTTTTAGACATTTTCCGGATGGCTCTTTTGCCCGGGGGGGGAGTGAGATTTCTTTGTAGTGCCGATTTGCTCTCCCCGGGTGCTTGGTTGGCCAAAAAGGGCGTATGCGTTTTTTCCTGAATATATTCAGGAAAAAACGCATACGCCCTTTTTGGCCAACTGCATCATTGTCCACGTTCTGCCGCTTTTCCTGTGCTGGGAAGGCCATTCCCATCTACCTCCTGAACTCCGTTTCGTGCAATTCTGCCTTGCGTTCAAATCCCCTTCGTGGCCTTACCTCAGTATGTTTTTGGACGAGTGTTATCATTTAGAGCTCGGCAGGTTTGTGAAGTGCAGTGCCCCAGAGCTCCGTTTGGCAGCTCGCTTTGGTGTGAGCTGGCCGCAATAGCGCCAGATTGCTTCAGGCCCCGTTGTGCTTGCGGCGAGGCAGGCCGATCCTTTGGTGAATTCCTCTTCGTGATGGGAAATTAGAGTGACGTGGGCCTGTCCGAACACCGCCAGCTGGTCTCTCATTGGTTCCCCGTCTTCCAGGTCATCCTTCGGACCACTTGCAGAGACTACGAAGGAGGAGTGTCAAGACGCTGATCCTGCAAGTGGGGGAATTGTTAGTCAAGCGGCTGGAATGGCGGACGCTAGCACCCGGAGGTGAAAAATGAGGTGCGCTTTCGAAAGCTTTCCCGATCACACGGTGTACCATCCCCTGGGATTCCCATAAGTGGTTTGGCTGTAGGAAAGTTGCCTTGAACCTGGAGAGGTGGGACCCATGGAATGGGTAGCACGCAGGATAACTCTAGAGGCTCTGCCTTTGCTCCTCCAACCTCAGCAATCCTCTCAGCCTGAGGAGTATCCAGCCTTATGTCTTCTGCCGCTGTGGGTGTAGATGTGGTCAATCCTGGTTGCATCACAGCCCCTGCACGCTTTTTGGCAGAATTTCCCTCCCTCTCGCCGTGCTTCTTTCTTCTGTGTTTTGGAAATGTATTTTTAGAATGGGCTTTAGCTGATTTTCAGTGCTGTGTTGATGCCGCTTGACACACACTTGATTCACTTACAGAGAGATATCAATACTTAGGTTTTCAGATGCTTACGAGTCTGATATATTCTTCTGTGATGAATAGGAGCTGTTGAGTCCTGTTCACTGAGCAAGGAGTAGGTGGTGTCTATTATATATTTGCTTTTCCGACCGGTATCTGTGCTCATTTCCAAGTCGTGTTTTATGCATCACGCCACCTCACCTTTCCGCTTAAGCAGGCCTAAGTGTGTTTTCGAAAAGCGTGAGTCTGTTCTCTTTTGTCATTCGGGTCGTGGGTAGCGATTTGTACATTCCCTCTCTAAGTGATATCCCAAGTTTCTTTGTCTGTGGGACAGATTTCACTTAGCATCATCGTACCTCACTCCAGTCATTATGCTGGAACCAGCCTTATGACATGGATTCCATGGCTGAGGGATATTCCCTCGTACCTAAGTAGCACAAATTCTTGGTCCATTTCTCTCTTCCCCGGCAGATGAAGGGTGTCCCGAAGTCGAGGTTGTTGTAAAGAGAGAAGCCCTAAACTTTGGGGTGCCTGCGTCTGGTTGATTTTTAGTTTTCCCAAGATATAGGCCCACGTGTGGAGGTGCCCTATGCTCTGTGGTTCTGTTCTGTACGTGTTTTAGGAACGAGCATACGCTTCTCCAGAGTGGCTGTTGGCATTTTGCGTCCCTCCCGGCAACTGAACAAGGCTCCCTTATCTCCTTGGCCTATCCTTCCTTTCTGGTTTTTAGACATTTTCCGGATGGCTCTTTTGCCCGGGGGGGGGAGTGAGATTTCTTTGTAGTGCCGATTTGCTCTCCCCGGGTGCTTGGTTGGCCAAAAAGGGCGTATGCGTTTTTTCCTGAATATATTCAGGAAAAAACGCATACGCCCTTTTTGGCCAACTGCATCATTGTCCACGTTCTGCCGCTTTTCCTGTGCTGGGAAGGCCATTCCCATCTACCTCCTGAACTCCGTTTCGTGCAATTCTGCCTTGCGTTCAAATCCCCTTCGTGGCCTTACCTCAGTATGTTTTTGGACGAGTGTTATCATTTAGAGCTCGGCAGGTTTGTGAAGTGCAGTGCCCCAGAGCTCCGTTTGGCAGCTCGCTTTGGTGTGAGCTGGCCGCAATAGCGCCAGATTGCTTCAGGCCCCGTTGTGCTTGCGGCGAGGCAGGCCGAGCCTTTGGTGAATTCCTCTTCGTGATGGGAAATTAGAGTGACGTGGGCCTGTCCGAACACCGCCAGCTGGTCTCTCATTGGTTCCCCGTCTTCCAGGTCATCCTTCGGACCACTTGCAGAGACTACGAAAGAGGAGTGTCAAGACGCTGATCCTGCAAGTGGGGGAATTGTTAGTCAAGCGGCTGGAATGGCGGACGCTAGCACCCGGAGGTGAAAAATGAGGTGCGCTTTCGAAAGCTTTCCCGATCACACGGTGTACCATCCCCTGGGATTCCCATAAGTGGTTTGGCTGTAGGAAAGTTGCCTTGAACCTGGAGAGGTGGGACCCATGGAATGGGTAGCACGCAGGATAACTCTAGAGGCTCTGCCTTTGCTCCTCCAACCTCAGCAATCCTCTCAGCCTGAGGAGTATACAGCCTTATGTCTTCTGCCGCTGTGGGTGTAGATGTGGTCAATCCTGGTTGCATCACAGCCCCTGCACGCTCTTTGGCAGAATTTCCCTCCCTCTCGCCGTGCTTCTTTCTTCTGTGTTTTGGAAATGTATTTTTAGAATGGGCTTTAGCTGATTTTCAGTGCTGTGTTGATGCCGCTTGACACACACTTGATTCACTTACAGAGAGATATCAATACTTAGGTTTTCAGATGCTTACGAGTCTGATATATTCTTCTGTGATGAATAGGAGCTGTTGAGTCCTGTTCACTGAGCAAGGAGTAGGTGGTGTCTATTATATATTTGCTTTTCCGACCGGTATCTGTGCTCATTTCCAAGTCGTGTTTTATGCATCACGCCACCTCACCTTTCCGCTTAAGCAGGCCTACGTGTGTTTTCGAAAAGCGTGAGTCTGTTCTCTTTTGTCATTCGGGTCGTGGGTAGCGATTTGTACATTCCCTCTCTAAGTGATATCCCAAGTTTCTTTGTCTGTGGGACAGATTTCACTTAGCATCATCGTACCTCACTCCAGTCATTATGCTGGAACCAGCCTTATGACATGGATTCCATGGCTGAGGGATATTCCCTCGTACCTAAGTAGCACAAATTCTTGGTCCATTTCTCTCTTCCCCGGCAGATGAAGGGTGTCCCAAAGTCGAGGTTGTTGTAAAGAGAGAAGCCCTAAACTTTGGGGTGCCTGCGTCTGGTTGATTTTTAGTTTTCCCAAGATATAGGCCCACGTGTGGAGGTGCCCTATGCTCTGTGGTTCTGTTCTGTACGTGTTTTAGGAACGAGCATACGCTTCTCCAGAGTGGCTGTTGGCATTTTGCGTCCCTCCCGGCAACTGAACAAGGCTCCCTTATCTCCTTGGCCTATCCTTCCTTTCTGGTTTTTAGACATTTTCCGGATGGCTCTTTTGCCCGGGGGGGGAGTGAGATTTCTTTGTAGTGCCGATTTGCTCTCCCCGGGTGCTTGGTTGGCCAAAAAGGGCGTATGCTTTTTTTCCTGAATATATTCAGGAAAAAACGCATACGCCCTTTTTGGCCAACTGCATCATTGTCCACGTTCTGCCGCTTTTCCTGTGCTGGGAAGGCCATTCCCATCTACCTCCTGAACTCCGTTTCGTGCAATTCTGCCTTGCGTTCAAAGCCCCTTCGTGGCCTTACCTCAGTATGTTTTTGGACGAGTGTTATCATTTAGAGCTCGGCAGGTTTGTGAAGTGCAGTGCCCCAGAGCTCCGTTTGGCAGCTCGCTTTGGTGTGAGCTGGCCGCAATAGCGCCAGATTGCTTCAGGCCCTGTTGTGCTTGCGGCGAGGCAGGCCGAGCCTTTGGTGAATTCCTCTTCGTGATGGGAAATTAGAGTGACGTGGGCCTGTCCGAACACCGCCAGCTGGTCTCTCATTGGTTCCCCGTCTTCCAGGTCATCCTTCGGACCACTTGCAGAGACTACGAAAGAGGAGTGTCAAGACGCTGATCCTGCAAGTGGGGGAATTGTTAGTCAAGCGGCTGGAATGGCGGACGCTAGCACCCGGAGGTGAAAAATGAGGTGCGCTTTCGAAAGCTTTCCCGATCACACGGTGTACCATCCCCTGGGATTCCCATGAGTGGTTTGGCTGTAGGAAAGTTGCCTTGAACCTGGAGAGGTGGGACCCATGGAATGGGTAGCACGCAGGATAACTCTAGAGGCTCTGCCTTTGCTCCTCCAACCTCAGCAATCCTCTCAGCCTGAGGAGTATCCAGCCTTATGTCTTCTGCCGCTGTGGGTGTCGATGTGGTCAATCCTGGTTGCATCACAGCCCCTGCACGCTTTTTGGCAGAATTTCCCTCCCTCTCGCCGTGCTTCTTTCTTCTGTGTTTTGGAAATGTATTTTTAGAATGGGCTTTAGCCAGTTTTCAGTGCTGTGTTGATGCCGCTTGACACACACTTGATTCACTTACAGAGAGATATCAATACTTAGGTTTTCAGATGCTTACGAGTCTGATATATTCTTCTGTGATGAATAGGAGCTGTTGAGTCCTGTTCACTGAGCAAGGAGTAGGTGGTGTCTATTATATATTTGCTTTTCCGACCGGTATCTGTGCTCGTTTCCAAGTCGTGTTTTATGCATCACGCCACCTCACCTTTCCACTTAAGCAGACCTAAGTGTGTTTTCGAAAAGCGTGAGTCTGTTCTCTTTTGTCATTCGGGTCGTGGGTAGCGATTTGTACATTCCCTCTCTAAGTGATATCCCAAGTTTCTTTTTCTGTGGGACAGAGTTCACTTAGCATCATCGTACCTCAATCCACTCATTATGCTGGAACCAGCCTTATGACATGGATTCCATGGCTGAGGGATATTCCCTCGTACCTAAGTAGCACAAATTCTTGGTCCATTTCTCTCTTCCCCGGCAGATGAAGGGTGTCCCGAAGTCGAGGTTGTTGTAAAGAGAGAAGCCCTAAACTTTGGGGTGCCTGCGTCTGGTTGATTTTTAGTTTTCCCAAGATATAGGCCCACGTGTGGAGGTGCCCTATGCTCTGTGGTTCTGTTCTGTACGTGTTTTAGGAACGAGCATACGCTTCTCCAGAGTGGCTGTTGGCATTTTGCGTCCCTCCCGGCAACTGAACAAGGCTCCCTTATCTCCTTGGGCTGTCCTGCCTTTCTGGTTTTTAGACATTTTCCGGATGGCTCTTTTGCCCGGGGGGGGAGTGAGATTTCTTTGTAGTGCCGATTTGCTCTCCCCGGGTGCTTGGTTGGCCAAAAAGGGCGTATGCGTTTTTTCCTGAATATATTCAGGAAAACTGCATCATTGTCCATGTTCTGCCGCTTTTCCTGTGCTGGGAAGGCCATTCCCATCTACCTCCTGAACTCCGTTTCGTGCAATTCTGCCTTGCGTTCAAATCCCCTTCGTGGCCTTACCTCAGTATGTTTTTGGACGAGTGTTATCATTTAGAGCTCGGCAGGTTTGTGAAGTGCAGTGCCCCAGAGCTCCGTTTGGCAGCTCGCTTTGGTGTGAGCTGGCCGCAATAGCGCCAGATTGCTTCAGGCCCTGTTGTGCTTGCGGCGAGGCAGGCCGAGCCTTTGGTGAATTCCTCTTCGTGATGGGAAATTAGAGTGACGTGGGCCTGTCCGAACACCGCCAGCTGGTCTCTCATTGGTTGCCCCTCTTCCAGGTCATCCTTCGGACCACTTGCAGAGACTACGAAAGAGGAGTGTGAAGACTCTGATCCTGCCAGTGGGGGAATTGTTAGTCAAGCGGCTGGAATGGCGGACGCTAGCACCCGGAGGTGAAAAATGAGGTGCGCTTTCGAAAGCTTTCCCGATCACACGGTGTACCATCCCCTGGGATTCCCATGAGTGGTTTGGCTGTAGGAAGGTTGCCTTGAACCTGGAGAGGTGGGACCCATGGAATGGGTAGCACGCAGGATAACTCTAGAGGCTCTGCCTTTGCTCCTCCAACCTCAGCAATCCTCTCATCCTGAGGAGTATCCAGCCTTATGTCTTCTGCCGCTGTGGGTGTAGATGTGGTCAATCCTGGTTGCATCACAGCCCCTGCACGCTTTTTGGCAGAATTTCCCTCCCTCTCGCCGTGCTTCTTTCTTCTGTGTTTTGGAAATGTATTTTTAGAATGGGCTTTAGCTGATTTTCAGTGCTGTGTTGATGCCGCTTGACACACACTTGATTCACTTACAGAGAGATATCAATACTTAGGTTTTCAGATGCTTACGAGTCTGATATATTCTTCTGTGATGAATAGGAGCTGTTGAGTCCTGTTCACTGAGCAAGGAGTAGGTGGTGTCTATTATATATTTGCTTTTCCGACCGGTATCTGTGCTCATTTCCAAGTCGTGTTTTATGCATCACGCCACCTCACCTTTCCGCTTAAGCAGGCCTAAGTGTGTTTTCGAAAAGCATGAGTCTGTTCTCTTTTGTCATTCGGGTCGTGGGTAGCGATTTGTACATTCCCTCTCTAAGTGATATCCCAAGTTTCTTTTTCTGTGGGACAGATTTCACTTAGCATCATCGTACCTCAATCCAGTCATTATGCTGGAACCAGCCTTATGACATGGATTCCATGGCTGAGGGATATTCAATCGTACCTAAGTAGCACAAATTCTTGGTCCATTTCTCTCTTCTCCGGCATATGAAGGGTGTCCCGAAGTTGAGGTTGTTGTAAAGAGAGAAGCCCTAAACTTTGGGGTGCCTGCGTCTGGTTGATTTTTAGTTTTCCCAAGATATAGGCCCACGTGTGGAGGTGCCCTATGCTCTGTGGTTCTGTTCTGTATGTGTTTTAGGAACGAGCATACGCTTCTCCAGAGTGGCTGTTGGCATTTTGCGTCCCTCCCGGCAACTGAACAAGGCTCCCTTATCTCCTTGGCCTGTCCTGCCTTTCTGGTTTTTAGACATTTTCCGGATGGCTCTTTTGCCCGGGGGGGGAGTGAGATTTCTTTGTAGTGCCGATTTGCTCTCCCCGGGTGCTTGGTTGGCCAAAAAGGGCGTATGCGTTTTTTCCTGAATATATTCAGGAAAAAACGCATACGCCCTTTTTGGCCAACTGCATCATTGTCCACGTTCTGCCGCTTTTCCTGTGCTGGGAAGGCCATTCCCATCTACCTCCTGAACTCCGTTTCGTGCAATTCTGCCTTGCGTTCAAATCCCCTTCGTGGCCTTACCTCAGTATGTTTTTGGACGAGTGTTATCATTTAGAGCTCGGCAGGTTTGTGAAGTGCAGTGCCCCAGAGCTCCGTTTGGCAGCTCGCTTTGGTGTGAGCTGGCCGCAATAGCGCCAGATTGCTTCAGGCCCTGTTGTGCTTGCGGCGAGGCAGGCCGAGCCTTTGGTGAATTCCTCTTCGTGATGGGAAATTAGAGTGACGTGGGCCTGTCCGAACACCCCCAGCTGGTCTCTCATTGGTTCCCCGTCTTCCAGGTCATCCTTCGGACCACTTGCAGAGCCTACGAAAGAGGAGTGTCAAGACGCTGATCCTGCAAGTGGGGGAATTGTTAGTCAAGCGGCTGGAATGGCGGACGCTAGCACCCGGAGGTGAAAAATGAGGTTCGCTTTCGAAAGCTTTCCCGATCAGACGGTGTACCATCCCCTGGGATTCCCATGAGTGGTTTGGCTGTAGGAAAGTTGCCTTGAACCTGGAGAGGTGGGACCCATGGAATGGGTAGCACGCAGGATAACTCTAGAGGCTCTGCCTTTTCTCCTCCAACCTCAGCAATCCTCTCAGCCTGAGGAGTATCCAGCCTTATGTCTTCTGGCGCTGTGGGTGTCGATGTGGTCAATCCTGGTTGCATCACAGCCCCTGAACGCATTTTGGCAGAATTTCCCTCCCTCTCGCCGTGCTTCTTTCTTCTGTGTTTTGGAAATGTATTTTTAGAATGGGCTTTAGCTGATTTTCAGTGCTGTGTTGATGCCGCTTGACACACACTTGATTCACTTACAGAGAGATATCAATACTTAGGTTTTCAGATGCTTACGAGTCTGATATATTCTTCTGTGATGAATAGGAGCTGTTGAGTCCTGTTCACTGAGCAAGGAGTAGGTGGTGTCTATTATATATTTGCTTTTCCGACCGGTATCTGTGCTCGTTTCCAAGTCGTGTTTTATGCATCACGCCACCTCACCTTTCCGCTTAAGCAGGCCTAAGTGTGTTTTCGAAAAGCGTGAGTCTGTTCTCTTTTGTCATTCGGGTCGTGGGTAGCGATTTGTACATTCCCTCTCTAAGTGATATCCCAAGTTTCTTTTTCTGTGGGACAGATTTCACTTAGCATCATCGTACCTCAATCCACTCATTATGCTGGAACCAGCCTTATGACATGGATTCCATGGCTGAGGGATATTCCCTCGTACCTAAGTAGCACAAATTCTTGGTCCATTTCTCTCTTCCCCGGCAGATGAAGGGTGTCCCGAAGTCGAGTTTGTTGTAAAGAGAGAAGCCCTAAACTTTGGGGTGCCTGCGTCTGGTTGATTTTTAGTTTTCCCAAGATATAGGACCACGTGTGGAGGTGCCCTATGCTCTGTGGTTCTGTTCTGTACGTGTTTTAGGAACGAGCATACGCTTCTCCAGAGTGGCTGTTGGCATTTTGCGTCCCTCCCGGCAACTGAACAAGGCTCCCTTATCTCCTTGGCCTGTCCTGCCTTTCTGGTTTTTAGACATTTTCCGGATGGCTCTTTTGCCCGGGGGGTGGAGTGAGATTTCTTTGTAGTGCCGATTTGCTCTCCCCGGGTGCTTGGTTGGCCAAAAAGGGCGTATGCGTTTTTTCCTGAATATATTCAGGAAAAAACGCATACGCCCTTTTTGGCCAACTGCATCATTGTCCACGTTCTGCCGCTTTTCCTGTGCTGGGAAGGCCATTCCCATCTACCTCCTGAACTCCGTTTCGTGCAATTCTGCCTTGCGTTCAAATCCCCTTCGTGGCCTTACCTCAGTATGTTTTTGGACGAGTGTTATCATTTAGAGCTCGGCAGGTTTGTGAAGTGCAGTGCCCCAGAGCTCCGTTTGGCAGCTCGCTTTGGTGTGAGCTGGCCGCAATAGCGCAAGATTGCTTCAGGCCCTGTTGTGCTTGCGGCGAGGCAGGCCGAGCCTTTGGTGAATTCCTCTTCGTGATGGGAAATTAGAGTGACGTGGGCCTGTCCGAACACCGCCAGCTGGTCTCTCATTGGTTGACCCTCTTCCAGGTCATCCTTCGGACCACTTGCAGAGACTACGAAAGAGGAGTGTGAAGACGCTGATCCTGCCAGTGGGGGAATTGTTAGTCAAGCGGCTGGAATGGCGGACGCTAGCACCCGGAGGTGAAAAATGAGGTGCGCTTTCGAAAGCTTTCCCGATCAGACGGTGTACCATCCCCTGGGATTCCCATGAGTGGTTTGGCTGTAGGAAAGTTGCCTTGAACCTGGAGAGGTGGGACCCATGGAATGGGTAGCACGCAGTATAACTCTAGAGGCTCTGCCTTTGCTCCTCCAACCTCAGCAATCCTCTCAGCCTGAGGAGTATCCAGCCTTATGTCTTCTGGCGCTGTGGGTGTAGATGTGGTCAATCCTGGTTGCATCACAGCCCCTGAACGCATTTTGGCAGAATTTCCCTCCCTCTCGCCGTGCTTCTTTCTTCTGTGTTTTGGAAATGTATTTTTAGAATGGGCTTTAGCTGATTTTCAGTGCTGTGTTGATGCCGCTTGACACACACTTGATTCACTTACAGAGAGATATCAATACTTAGGTTTTCAGATGCTTACGAGTCTGATATATTCTTCTGTGATGAATAGGAGCTGTTGAGTCCTGTTCACTGAGCAAGGAGTAGGTGGTGTCTATTATATATTTGCTTTTCCGACCGGTATCTGTGCTCGTTTCCAAGTCGTGTTTTATGCATCTCGCCACCTCACCTTTCCACTTAAGCAGACCTAAGTGTGTTTTCGAAAAGCGTGAGTCTGTTCTCTTTTGTCATTCGGGTCGTGGGTAGCGATTTGTACATTCCCTCTCTAAGTGATATCCCAAGTTTCTTTTTCTGTGGGACAGATTTCACTTAGCATCATCGTACCTCAATCCACTCATTATGCTGGAACCAGCCTTATGACATGGATTCCATGGCTGAGGGATATTCCCTCGTACCTAAGTAGCACAAATTCTTGGTCCATTTCTCTCTTCCCCGGCAGATGAAGGGTGTCCCGAAGTCGAGGTTGTTGTAAAGAGAGAAGCCCTAAACTTTGGGGTGCCTGCGTCTGATTGATTTTTAATTTTCCCAAGATATAGGCCCTCGTGTGGAGGTGCCATATGCTCTGTGGTTCTGTTCTGTACGTGTTTTAGGAACGAGCATACGCTTCTCCAGAGTGGCTGTTGGCATTTTGCGTCCCTCCCGGCAACTGAACAAGGCTCCCTTATCTCCTTGGCCTGTCCTGCCTTTCTGGTTTTTAAACATTTTCCGGATGGCTCTTTTGCCCGGGGGGGGAGTGAGATTTCTTTGTAGTGCCGATTTGCTCTCCCCGGGTGCTTGGTTGGCCAAAAAGGGCGTATGCGTTTTTTCCTGAATATATTCAGGAAAACTGCATCATTGTCCATGTTCTGCCGCTTTTCCTGTGCTGGGAAGGCCATTCCCATCTACCTCCTGAACTCCGTTTCGTGCAATTCTGCCTTGCGTTCAAATCCCCTTCGTGGCCTTACCTCAGTATGTTTTTGGACGAGTGTTATCATTTAGAGCTCGGCAGGTTTGTGAAGTGCAGTGCCCCAGAGCTCCGTTTGGCAGCTCGCTTTGGTGTGAGCTGCCCGCAATAGCGCCAGATTGCTTCAGGCCCTGTTGTGCTTGCGGCGAGGCAGGCCGAGCCTTTGGTGAATTCCTCTTCGTGATGGGAAATTAGAGTGACGTGGGCCTGTCCGAACACCGCCAGCTGGTCTCTCATTGGTTCCCCGTCTTCCAGGTCATCCTTCGGACCACTTGCAGAGCCTACGAATGAGGAGTGTCAAGACGCTGATCCTGCAAGTGGGGGAATTGTTAGTCAAGCGGCTGGAATGGCGGACGCTAGCACCCGGAGGTGAAAAATGAGGTGCGCTTTCGAAAGCTTTCCCGATCACACGGTGTACCATCCCCTGGGATTCCCATGAGTGGTTTGGCTGTAGGAAAGTTGCCTTGAACCTGGAGAGGTGGGACCCATGGAATGGGTAGCACGCAGGATAACTCTAGAGGCTCTGCCTTTGCTCCTCCAACCTCAGCAATCCTCTCAGCCTGAGGAGTATCCAGCCTTATGTCTTCTGGCGCTGTGGGTGTAGATGTGGTCAATCCTGGTTGCATCACAGCCCCTGAACGCATTTTGGCAGAATTTCCCTCCCTCTCGCCGTGCTTCTTTCTTCTGTGTTTTGGAAATGTATTTTTAGAATGGGCTTTAGCTGATTTTCAGTGCTGTGTTGATGCCGCTTGACACACACTTGATTCACTTACAGAGAGATATCAATACTTAGGTTTTCAGATGCTTACGAGTCTGATATATTCTTCTGTGATGAATAGGAGCTGTTGAGTCCTGTTCACTGAGCAAGGAGTAGGTGGTGTCTATTATATATTTGCTTTTCCGACCGGTATCTGTGCTCGTTTCCAAGTCGTGTTTTATGCATCTCGCCACCTCACCTTTCCACTTAAGCAGACCTAAGTGTGTTTTCGAAAAGCGTGAGTCTGTTCTCTTTTGTCATTCGGGTCGTGGGTAGCGATTTGTACATTCCCTCTCTAAGTGATATCCCAAGTTTCTTTTTCTGTGGGACAGATTTCACTTAGCATCATCGTACCTCAATCCACTCATTATGCTGGAACCAGCCTTATGACATGGATTCCATGGCTGAGGGATATTCCCTCGTACCTAAGTAGCACAAATTCTTGGTCCATTTCTCTCTTCCCCGGCAGATGAAGGGTGTCCCGAAGTCGAGGTTGTTGTAAAGAGAGAAGCCCTAAACTTTGGGGTGCCTGCGTCTGATTGATTTTTAATTTTCCCAAGATATAGGCCCTCGTGTGGAGGTGCCATATGCTCTGTGGTTCTGTTCTGTACGTGTTTTAGGAACGAGCATACGCTTCTCCAGAGTGGCTGTTGGCATTTTGCGTCCCTCCCGGCAACTGAACAAGGCTCCCTTATCTCCTTGGCCTGTCCTGCCTTTCTGGTTTTTAAACATTTTCCGGATGGCTCTTTTGCCCGGGGGGGGAGTGAGATTTCTTTGTAGTGCCGATTTGCTCTCCCCGGGTGCTTGGTTGGCCAAAAAGGGCGTATGCGTTTTTTCCTGAATATATTCAGGAAAACTGCATCATTGTCCATGTTCTGCCGCTTTTCCTGTGCTGGGAAGGCCATTCCCATCTACCTCCTGAACTCCGTTTCGTGCAATTCTGCCTTGCGTTCAAATCCCCTTCGTGGCCTTACCTCAGTATGTTTTTGGACGAGTGTTATCATTTAGAGCTCGGCAGGTTTGTGAAGTGCAGTGCCCCAGAGCTCCGTTTGGCAGCTCGCTTTGGTGTGAGCTGGCCGCAATAGCGCCAGATTGCTTCAGGCCCTGTTGTGCTTGCGGCGAGGCAGGCCGAGCCTTTGGTGAATTCCTCTTCGTGATGGGAAATTAGAGTGACGTGGGCCTGTCCGAACACCGCCAGCTGGTCTCTCATTGGTTGCCCCTCTTCCAGGTCATCCTTCGGACCACTTGCAGAGACTACGAAAGAGGAGTGTGAAGACTCTGATCCAGCCAGTGGGGGAATTGTTAGTCAAGCGGCTGGAATGGCGGACGCTAGCACCCGGAGGTGAAAAATGAGGTGCGCTTTTGAAAGCTTTCCCGATCACACGGTGTACCATCCCCTGGGATTCCCATGAGTGGTTTGGCTGTAGGAAGGTTGCCTTGAACCTGGAGAGGTGGGACCCATGGAATGGGTAGCACGCAGGATAACTCTAGAGGCTCTGCCTTTGCTCCTCCAACCTCAGCAATCCTCTCATCCTGAGGAGTATCCAACCTTATGTCTTCTGCCGCTGTGGGTGTAGATGTGGTCAATCCTGGTTGCATCACAGCCCCTGCACGCTTTTTGGCAGAATTTCCCTCCCTCTCGCCGTGCTTCTTTCTTCTGTGTTTTGGAAATGTATTTTTAGAATGGGCTTTAGCTGATTTTCAGTGCTGTGTTGATGCCGCTTGACACACACTTGATTCACTTACAGAGAGATATCAATACTTAGGTTTTCAGATGCTTACGAGTCTGATATATTCTTCTGTGATGAATAGGAGCTGTTGAGTCCTGTTCACTGAGCAAGGAGTAGGTGGTGTCTATTATATATTTGCTTTTCCGACCGGTATCTGTGCTCATTTCCAAGTCGTGTTTTATGCATCACGCCACCTCACCTTTCCGCTTAAGCAGGCCTAAGTGTGTTTTCGAAAAGCGTGAGTCTGTTCTCTTTTGTCATTCGGGTCGTGGGTAGCGATTTGTACATTCCCTGTCTAAGTGATATCCCAAGTTTCTTTTTCTGTGGGACAGATTTCACTTAGCATCATCGTACCTCAATCCACTCATTATGCTGGAACCAGCCTTATGACATGGATTCCATGGCTGAGGGATATTCCCTCGTACCTAAGTAGCACAAATTCTTGGTCCATTTCTCTCTTCCCCGGCATATGAAGGGTGTCCCGAAGTCGAGGTTGTTGTAAGGAGAGAAGCCCTAAACTTTGGGGTGCCTGCGTCTGATTGATTTTTAGTTTTGCCAAGATATAGGCCCTCGTGTGGAGGTGCCCTATGCTCTGTGGTTCTGTTCTGTACGTGTTTTAGGAACGAGCATACGCTTCTCCAGAGTGGCTGTTGGCATTTTGCGTCCCTCCCGGCAACTGAACAAGGCTCCCTTATCTCCTTGGCCTGTCCTGCCTTTCTGGTTTTTAGACATTTTCCGGATGTCTCTTTTGCCCGGGGGGGGAGTGAGATTTGTTTGTAGTGCCGATTTCCTCTCCCCGGATGCTTGGTTGGCCAAAAAGGGCGTATGCGTTTTTTCCTGAATATATTCAGGAAAAAACGCATACGCCCTTTTTGGCCAACTGCATCATTGTCCACGTTCTGCCGCTTTTCCTGTGCTGGGAAGGCCATTCCCATCTACCTCGTGAACTCCGTTTCGTGCAATTCTGCCTTGCGTTCAAATCCCCTTCGTGGCCTTACCTCAGTATGTTTTTGGACGAGTGTTATCATTTAGAGCTCGGCAGGTTTGTGAAGTGCAGTGCCCCAGAGCTCCGTTTGGCAGCTCGCTTTGGTGTGAGCTGCCCGCAATAGCGCCAGATTGCTTCAGGCCCTGTTGTGCTTGCGGCGAGGCAGGCCGAGCCTTTGGTGAATTGCTCTTCGTGATGGGAAATTAGAGTGACGTGGGCCTGTCCGAACACCGCCAGCTGGTCTCTCATTGGTTGCCCCTCTGCCAGGTCATCCTTCGGACCACTTGCAGAGCCTACGAAAGAGGAGTGTCAAGACGCTGATCCTGCCAGTGGGGGAATTGTTAGTCAAGCGGCTGGAATGGCGGACGCTAGCACCCGGAGGTGAAAAATGAGGTGCGCTTTCGAAAGCTTTCCCGATCACACGGTGTACCATCCCCTGGGATTCCCATGAGTGGTTTGGCTGTAGGAAAGTTGCCTTGAACCTGGAGAGGTGGGACCCATGGAATGGGTAGCACGCAGTATAACTCTAGAGGCTCTGCCTTTGCTCCTCCAACCTCAGCAATCCTCTCAGCCTGAGGAGTATCCAGCCTTATGTCTTCTGCCGCTGTGGGTGTAGATGTGGTCAATCCTGGTTGCATCACAGCCCCTGAACGCATTTTGGCAGAATTTCCCTCCCTCTCGCCGTGCTTCTTTCTTCTGTGTTTTGGAAATGTATTTTTAGAATGGGCTTTAGCTGATTTTCAGTGCTGTGTTGATGCCGCTTGACACACACTTGATTCACTTACAGAGAGATATCAATACTTAGGTTTTCAGATGCTTACGAGTCTGATATATTCTTCTGTGATGAATAGGAGCTGTTGAGTCCTGTTCACTGAGCAAGGAGTAGGTGGTGTCTATTATATATTTGCTTTTCCGACCGGTATCTGTGCTCATTTCCAAGTCGTGTTTTATGCATCACGCCACCTCACCTTTCCTCTTAAGCAGGCCTAAGTGTGTTTTCAAAAAGCGTGAGTCTGTTCTCTTTTGTCATTCGGGTCGTGGGTAGCGATTTGTACATTCCCTCTCTAAGTGATATCCCAAGTTTCTTTTTCTGTGGGACAGATTTCACTTAGCATCATCGTACCTCAATCCACTCATTATGCTGGAACCAGCCTTATGACATGGATTCCATGGCTGAGGGATATTCCCTCGTACCTAAGTAGCACAAATTCTTGGTCCATTTCTCTCTTCCCCGGCAGATGAAGGGTGTCCCGAAGTCGAGGTTGTTGTAAAGAGAGAAGCCCTAAACTTTGGGGTGCCTGCGTCTGATTGATTTTTAATTTTCCCAAGATATAGGCCCTCGTGTGGAGGTGCCATATGCTCTGTGGTTCTGTTCTGTACGTGTTTTAGGAACGAGCATACGCTTCTCCAGAGTGGCTGTTGGCATTTTGCGTCCCTCCCGGCAACTGAACAAGGCTCCCTTATCTCCTTGGCCTGTCCTGCCTTTCTGGTTTTTAAACATTTTCCGGATGGCTCTTTTGCCCGGGGGGGGAGTGAGATTTCTTTGTAGTGCCGATTTGCTCTCCCCGGGTGCTTGGTTGGCCAAAAAGGGCGTATGCGTTTTTTCCTGAATATATTCAGGAAAACTGCATCATTGTCCATGTTCTGCCGCTTTTCCTGTGCTGGGAAGGCCATTCCCATCTACCTCCTGAACTCCGTTTCGTGCAATTCTGCCTTGCGTTCAAATCCCCTTCGTGGCCTTACCTCAGTATGTTTTTGGACGAGTGTTATCATTTAGAGCTCGGCAGGTTTGTGAAGTGCAGTGCCCCAGAGCTCCGTTTGGCAGCTCGCTTTGGTGTGAGCTGGCCGCAATAGCGCCAGATTGCTTCAGGCCCTGTTGTGCTTGCGGCGAGGCAGGCCGAGCCTTTGGTGAATTCCTCTTCGTGATGGGAAATTAGAGTGACGTGGGCCTGTCCGAACACCGCCAGCTGGTCTCTCATTGGTTGCCCCTCTTCCAGGTCATCCTTCGGACCACTTGCAGAGACTACGAAAGAGGAGTGTGAAGACTCTGATCCAGCCAGTGGGGGAATTGTTAGTCAAGCGGCTGGAATGGCGGACGCTAGCACCCGGAGGTGAAAAATGAGGTGCGCTTTTGAAAGCTTTCCCGATCACACGGTGTACCATCCCCTGGGATTCCCATGAGTGGTTTGGCTGTAGGAAGGTTGCCTTGAACCTGGAGAGGTGGGACCCATGGAATGGGTAGCACGCAGGATAACTCTAGAGGCTCTGCCTTTGCTCCTCCAACCTCAGCAATCCTCTCATCCTGAGGAGTATCCAGCCTTATGTCTTCTGCCGCTGTGGGTGTAGATGTGGTCAATCCTGGTTGCATCACAGCCCCTGCACGCTTTTTGGCAGAATTTCCCTCCCTCTCGCCGTGCTTCTTTCTTCTGTGTTTTGGAAATGTATTTTTAGAATGGGCTTTAGCTGATTTTCAGTGCTGTGTTGATGCCGCTTGACACACACTTGATTCACTTACAGAGAGATATCAATACTTAGGTTTTCAGATGCTTACGAGTCTGATATATTCTTCTGTGATGAATAGGAGCTGTTGAGTCCTGTTCACTGAGCAAGGAGTAGGTGGTGTCTATTATATATTTGCTTTTCCGACCGGTATCTGTGCTCATTTCCAAGTCGTGTTTTATGCATCACGCCACCTCACCTTTCCGCTTAAGCAGGCCTAAGTGTGTTTTCGAAAAGCGTGAGTCTGTTCTCTTTTGTCATTCGGGTCGTGGATAGCGATTTGTACATTCCCTGTCTAAGTGATATCCCAAGTTTCTTTTTCTGTGGGACAGATTTCACTTAGCATCATCGTACCTCAATCCACTCATTATGCTGGAACCAGCCTTATGACATGGATTCCATGGCTGAGGGATATTCCCTCGTACCTAAGTAGCACAAATTCTTGGTCCATTTCTCTCTTCCCCGGCATATGAAGGGTGTCCCGAAGTCGAGGTTGTTGTAAAGAGAGAAGCCCTAAACTTTGGGGTGCCTGCGTCTGATTGATTTTTAGTTTTGCCAAGATATAGGCCCTCGTGTGGAGGTGCCCTATGCTCTGTGGTTCTGTTCTGTACGTGTTTTAGGAACGAGCATACGCTTCTCCAGAGTGGCTGTTGGCATTTTGCGTCCCTCCCGGCAACTGAACAAGGCTCCCTTATCTCCTTGGCCTGTCCTGCCTTTCTGGTTTTTAGACATTTTCCGGATGTCTCTTTTGCCCGGGGGGGGGAGTGAGATTTGTTTGTAGTGCCGATTTCCTCTCCCCGGGTGCTTGGTTGGCCAAAAAGGGCGTATGCGTTTTTTCCTGAATATATTCAGGAAAAAACGCATACGCCCTTTTTGGCCAACTGCATCATTGTCCACGTTCTGCCGCTTTTCCTGTGCTGGGAAGGCCATTCCCATCTACCTCCTGAACTCCGTTTCGTGCAATTCTGCCTTGCGTTCAAATCCCCTTCGTGGCCTTACCTCAGTATGTTTTTGGACGAGTGTTATCATTTAGAGCTCGGCAGGTTTGTGAAGTGCAGTGCCCCAGAGCTCCGTTTGGCAGCTCGCTTTGGTGTGAGCTGGCCGCAATAGCGCAAGATTGCTTCAGGCCCTGTTGTGCTTGCGGCGAGGCAGGCCGAGCCTTTGGTGAATTGCTCTTCGTGATGGGAAATTAGAGTGACGTGGGCCTGTCCGAACACCGCCAGCTGGTCTCTCATTGGTTGCCCCTCTTCCAGGTCATCCTTCGGACCAGTTGCAGAGACTACGAAAGAGGAGTGTGAAGACGCTGATCCTGCCAGTGGGGGAATTGTTAGTCAAGCGGCTGGAATGGCGGACGCTAGCACCCGGAGGTGAAAAATGAGGTGCGCTTTCGAAAGCTTTCCCGATCAGACGGTGTACCATCCCCTGGGATTCCCATGAGTGGTTTGGCTGTAGGAAAGTTGCCTTGAACCTGGAGAGGTGGGACCCATGGAATGGGTAGCACGCAGTATAACTCTAGAGGCTCTGCCTTTGCTCCTCCAACCTCAGCAATCCTCTCAGCCTGAGGAGTATCCAGCCTTATGTCTTCTGCCGCTGTGGGTGTAGATGTGGTCAATCCTGGTTGCATCACAGCCCCTGAACGCATTTTGGCAGAATTTCCCTCCCTCTCGCCGTGCTTCTTTCTTCTGTGTTTTGGAAATGTATTTTTAGAATGGGCTTTAGCCAGTTTTCAGTGCTGTGTTGATGCCGCTCGACACACACTTGATTCACTTGCAGAGAGATATCAATACTTAGGTTTTCAGATGCTTACGAGTCTGATATATTCTTCTGTGATGAATAGGAGCTGTTGAGTCCTGTTCACTGAGCAAGGAGTAGGTGGTGTCTATTATATATTTGCTTTTCCGACCGGTATCTGTGCTCGTTTCCAAGTCGTGTTTTATGCATCACGCCACCTCACCTTTCCACTTAAGCAGGCCTAAGTGTGTTTTCGAAAAGCGTGAGTCTGTTCTCTTTTGTCATTCGGGTCGTGGGTAGCGATTTGTACATTCCCTCTCTAAGTGATATCCCAAGTTTCTTTTTCTGTGGGACAGATTTCACTTAGCATCATCGTACCTCAATCCACTCATTATGCTGGAACCAGCCTTATGACATGGATTCCATGGCTGAGGGATATTCCCTCGTACCTAAGTAGCACAAATTCTTGGTCCATTTCTCTCTTCCCCGGCAGATGAAGGGTGTCCCGAAGTCGAGGTTGTTGTAAAGAGAGAAGCCCTAAACTTTGGGGTGCCTGCGTCTGGTTGATTTTTAGTTTTCCCAAGATATAGGCCCACGTGTGGAGGTGCCCTATGCTCTGTGGTTCTGTTCTGTACGTGTTTTAGGAACGAGCATACGCTTCTCCAGAGTGGCTGTTGGCATTTTGCGTCCCTCCCGGCAACTGAACAAGGCTCCCTTATCTCCTTGGCCTGTCCTGCCTTTCTGGTTTTTCGACATTTTCCGGATGGCTCTCTTGCCCGGGGGGGGAGTGAGATTTCTTTGTAGTGCCGATTTGCTCTCCCCGGGTGCTTGGTTGGCCAAAAAGGGCGTATGCGTTTTTTCCTTTATATATTCAGGAAAAAACGCATACGCCCTTTTTGGCCAACTGCATCATTGTCCACGTTCTGCCGCTTTTCCTGTGCTGGGAAGGCCATTCCCATCTACCTCCTGAACTCCGTTTCGTGCAATTCTGCCTTGCGTTCAAATCCCCTTCGTAGCCTTACCTCAGTATGTTTTTGGACGAGTGTTATCATTTAGAGCTCGGCAGGTTTGTGAAGTGCAGTGCCCCAGAGCTCGGTTTGGCAGCTCGCTTTGGCGTGAGCTGGCCGCAATAGCGCAAGATTGCTTCAGGCCCTGTTGTGCTTGCGGCGAGGCAGGCCGAGCCTTTGGTGAATTCCTCTTCGTGATGGGAAATTAGAGTGACGTGGGCCTGTCCGAACACCGCCAGCTGGTCTCTCATTGGTTGCCCCTCTTCCAGGTCATCCTTCGGACCACTTGCAGAGACTACGAAAGAGGAGTGTCAAGACGCTGATCCTGCAAGTGGGGGAATTGTTAGTCAAGCGGCTGCAATGGCGGACGCTAGCACCCGGAGGTGAAAAATGAGGTGCGCTTTCGAAAGCTTTCCCGATCACACGGTGTACCATCCCCTGGGATTCCCGTGAGTGGTTTGGCTGTAGGAAAGTTGCCTTGAACCTGGAGAGGTGGGACCCATGGAATGGGTAGCACGCAGTATAACTCTAGAAGCTCTGCCTTTGCTCCTCCAACCTCAGCAATCCTCTCAGCCTGAGGAGTATCCAGCCTTATGTCTTCTGCCGCTGTGGGTGTAGATGTGGTCAATCCTGGTTGCATCACAGCCCCTGCACGCTTTTTGGCAGAATTTCCCTCCCTCTCGCCGTGCTTCTTTCTTCTGTGTTTTGGAAATGTATTTTTAGAATGGGCTTTAGCTGATTTTCAGTGCTGTGTTGATGCCGCTTGACACACACTTGATTCACTTACAGAGAGATATCAATACTTAGGTTTTCAGATGCTTACGAGTCTGATATATTCTTCTGTGATGAATAGGAGCTGTTGAGTCCTGTTCACTGAGCAAGGAGTAGGTGGTGTCTATTATATATTTGCTTTTCCGACCGGTATCTGTGCTCATTTCCAAGTCGTGTTTTATGCATCACGCCACCTCACCTTTCCGCTTAAGCAGGCCTAAGTGTGTTTTCGAAAAGCGTGAGTCTGTTCTCTTTTGTCATTCGGGTCGTGGGTAGCGATTTGTACATTCCCTGTCTAAGTGATATCCCAAGATTCTTTTTCTGTGGGACAGATTTCACTTAGCATCATCGTACCTCAATCCACTCATTATGCTGGAACCAGCCTTATGACATGGATTCCATGGCTGAGGGATATTCCCTCGTACCTAAGTAGCACAAATTCTTGGTCCATTTCTCTCTTCCCCGGCAGATGAAGGGTGTCCCGAAGTCGAGGTTGTTGTAAAGAGAGAACCCCTAAATTTTGGGGTGCCTGCGTCTGATTGATTTTTAGTTTTGCCAAGATATAGGCCCTCGTGTGGAGGTGCCCTATGCTCTGTGGTTCTGTTCTGTACGTGTTTTAGGAACGAGCATACGCTTCTCCAGAGTGGCTGTTGGCATTTTGCGTCCCTCCCGGCAACTGAACAAGGCTCCCTTATCTCCTTGGCCTGTCCTGCCTTTCTGGTTTTTAGACATTTTCCGGATGGCTCTTTTGCCCGGGGGGGGGAGTGAGATTTGTTTGTAGTGCCGATTTGCTCTCCCCGGGTGCTTGGTTGGCCAAAAAGGGCGTATGCGTTTTTTCCTGAATATATTCAGGAAAAAACGCATACGCCCTTTTTGGCCAACTGCATCATTGTCCACGTTCTGCCGCTTTTCCTGTGCTGGGAAGGCCATTCCCATCTACCTCCTGAACTCCGTTTCGTGCAATTCTGCCTTGCGTTCAAATCCCCTTCGTGGCCTTACCTCAGTATGTTTTTGGACGAGTGTTATCATTTAGAGCTCGGCAGGTTTGTGAAGTGCAGTGCCCCAGAGCTCCGTTTGGCAGCTCGCTTTGGTGTGAGCTGGCCGCAATAGCGCAAGATTGCTTCAGGCCCTGTTGTGCTTGCGGCGAGGCAGGCCGAGCCTTTGGTGAATTCCTCTTCGTGATGGGAAATTAGAGTGACGTGGGCCTGTCCGAACACCGCCAGCTGGTCTCTCATTGGTTGCCCCTCTTCCAGGTCATCCTTCGGACCACTTGCAGAGACTACGAAAGAGGAGTGTGAAGACGCTGATCCTGCCAGTGGGGGAATTGTTAGTCAAGCGGCTGGAATGGCGGACGCTAGCACCCGGAGGTGAAAAATGAGGTGCGCTTTCGAAAGCTTTCCCGATCAGACGGTGTACCATCCCCTGGGATTCCCATGAGTGGTTTGGCTGTAGGAAAGTTGCCTTGAACCTGGAGATGTGGGACCCATGGAATGGGTAGCACGCAGTATAACTCTAGAGGCTCTGCCTTTGCTCCTCCAACCTCAGCAATCCTCTCAGCCTGAGGAGTATCCAGCCTTATGTCTTCTGCCGCTGTGGGTGTAGATGTGGTCAATCCTGGTTGCATCACAGCCCCTGAACGCATTTTGGCAGAATTTCCCTCCCTCTCGCCGTGCTTCTTTCTTCTGTGTTTTGGAAATGTATTTTTAGAATGGGCTTTAGCTGATTTTCAGTGCTGTGTTGTTGCCGCTCGACACACACTTGATTCACTTGCAGAGAGATATCAATACTTAGGTTTTCAGATGCTTACGAGTCTGATATATTCTTCTGTGATGAATAGGAGCTGTTGAGTCCTGTTCACTGAGCAAGGAGTAGGTGGTGTCTATTATATATTTGCTTTTCCGACCGGTATCTGTGCTCGTTTCCAAGTCGTGTTTTATGCATCACGCCACCTCACCTTTCCACTTAAGCAGGCCTAAGTGTGTTTTCGAAAAGCGTGAGTCTGTTCTCTTTTGTCATTCGGGTCGTGGGTAGCGATTTGTACATTCCCTCTCTAAGTGATATCCCAAGTTTCTTTTTCTGTGGGACAGATTTCACTTAGCATCATCGTACCTCAATCCACTCATTATGCTGGAACCAGCCTTATGACATGGATTCCATGGCTGAGGGATATTCCCTCGTACCTAAGTAGCACAAATTCTTGGTCCATTTCTCTCTTCCCCGGCAGATGAAGGGTGTCCCGAAGTCGAGGTTGTTGTAAAGAGAGAAGCCCTAAACTTTGGGGTGCCTGCGTCTGGTTGATTTTTAGTTTTCCCAAGATATAGGCCCACGTGTGGAGGTGCCCTATGCTCTGTGGTTCTGTTCTGTACGTGTTTTAGGAACGAGCATACGCTTATCCAGAGTGGCTGTTGGCATTTTGCGTCCCTCCCGGCAACTGAACAAGGCTCCCTTATCTCCTTGGCCTGTCCTGCCTTTCTGGTTTTTCGACATTTTCCGGATGGCTCTCTTGCCCGGGGGGGGGAGTGAGATTTCTTTGTAGTGCCGATTTGCTCTCCCCGGGTGCTTGGTTGGCCAAAAAGGGCGTATGCGTTTTTTCCTTTATATATTCAGGAAAAAACGCATACGCCCTTTTTGGCCAACTGCATCATTGTCCACGTTCTGCCGCTTTTCCTGTGCTGGGAAGGCCATTCCCATCTACCTCCTGAACTCCGTTTCGTGCAATTCTGCCTTGCGTTCAAATCCCCTTCGTGGCCTTACCTCAGTATGTTTTTGGACGAGTGTTATCATTTAGAGCTCGGCAGGTTTGTGAAGTGCAGTGCCCCAGAGCTCGGTTTGGCAGCTCGCTTTGGCGTGAGCTGGCCGCAATAGCGCAAGATTGCTTCAGGCCCTGTTGTGCTTGCGGCGAGGCAGGCCGAGCCTTTGGTGAATTCCTCTTCGTGATGGGAAATTAGAGTGACGTGGGCCTGTCCGAACACCGCCAGCTGGTCTCTCATTGGTTGCCCCTCTTCCAGGTCATCCTTCGGACCACTTGCAGAGACTACGAAAGAGGAGTGTCAAGACGCTGATCCTGCAAGTGGGGGAATTGTTAGTCAAGCGGCTGCAATGGCGGACGCTAGCACCCGGAGGTGAAAAATGAGGTGCGCTTTCGAAAGCTTTCCCGATCACACGGTGTACCATCCCCTGGGATTCCCGTGAGTGGTTTGGCTGTAGGAAAGTTGCCTTGAACCTGGAGAGGTGGGACCCATGGAATGGGTAGCACGCAGGATAACTCTAGAGGCTCTGCCTTTGCTCCTCCAACCTCAGCAATCCTCTCAGCCTGAGGAGTATCCAGCCTTATGTCTTCTGCCGCTGTGGGTGTAGATGTGGTCAATCCTGGTTGCATCACAGCCCCTGCACGCTTTTTGGCAGAATTTCCCTCCCTCTCGCCGTGCTTCTTTCTTCTGTGTTTTGGAAATGTATTTTTAGAATGGGCTTTAGCTGATTTTCAGTGCTGTGTTGATGCCGCTTGACACACACTTGATTCACTTACAGAGAGATATCAATACTTAGGTTTTCAGATGCTTACGAGTCTGATATATTCTTCTGTGATGAATAGGAGCTGTTGAGTCCTGTTCACTGAGCAAGGAGTAGGTGGTGTCTATTATATATTTGCTTTTCCGACCGGTATCTGTGCTCATTTCCAAGTCGTGTTTTATGCATCATGCCACCTCACCTTTCCGCTTAAGCAGGCCTAAGTGTGTTTTCGAAAAGCGTGAGTCTGTTCTCTTTTGTCATTCGGGTCGTGGGTAGCGATTTGTACATTCCCTGTCTAAGTGATATCCCAAGATTCTTTTTCTGTGGGACAGATTTCACTTAGCATCATCGTACCTCAATCCACTCATTATGCTGGAACCAGCCTTATGACATGGATTCCATGGCTGAGGGATATTCCCTCGTACCTAAGTAGCACAAATTCTTGGTCCATTTCTCTCTTCCCCGGCAGATGAAGGGTGTCCCGAAGTCGAGGTTGTTGTAAAGAGAGAACCCCTAAATTTTGGGGTGCCTGCGTCTGATTGATTTTTAGTTTTGCCAAGATATAGGCCCTCGTGTGGAGGTGCCCTATGCTCTGTGGTTCTGTTCTGTACGTGTTTTAAGAACGAGCATACGCTTCTCCAGAGTGGCTGTTGGCATTTTGCGTCCCTCCCGGCAACTGAACAAGGCTCCCTTATCTCCTTGGCCTGTCCTGCCTTTCTGGTTTTTAGACATTTTCCGGATGGCTCTTTTGCCCGGGGGGGGGAGTGAGATTTGTTTGTAGTGCCGATTTGCTCTCCCCGGGTGCTTGGTTGGCCAAAAAGGGCGTATGCGTTTTTTCCTGAATATATTCAGGAAAAAACGCATACGCCCTTTTTGGCCAACTGCATCATTGTCCACGTTCTGCCGCTTTTCCTGTGCTGGGAAGGCCATTCCCATCTACCTCCTGAACTCCGTTTCGTGCAATTCTGCCTTGCGTTCAAATCCCCTTCGTGGCCTTACCTCAGTATGTTTTTGGACGAGTGTTATCATTTAGAGCTCGGCAGGTTTGTGAAGTGCAGTGCCCCAGAGCTCCGTTTGGCAGCTCGCTTTGGTGTGAGCTGGCCGCAATAGCGCAAGATTGCTTCAGGCCCTGTTGTGCTTGCGGCGAGGCAGGCCGAGCCTTTGGTGAATTCCTCTTCGTGATGGGAAATTAGAGTGACGTGGGCCTGTCCGAACACCGCCAGCTGGTCTCTCATTGGTTGCCCCTCTTCCAGGTCATCCTTCGGACCACTTGCAGAGACTACGAAAGAGGAGTGTGAAGACGCTGATCCTGCCAGTGGGGGAATTGTTAGTCAAGCGGCTGGAATGGCGGACGCTAGCACCCGGAGGTGAAAAATGAGGTGCGCTTTCGAAAGCTTTCCCGATCAGACGGTGTACCATCCCCTGGGATTCCCATGAGTGGTTTGGCTGTAGGAAAGTTGCCTTGAACCTGGAGATGTGGGACCCATGGAATGGGTAGCACGCAGTATAACTCTAGAGGCTCTGCCTTTGCTCCTCCAACCTCAGCAATCCTCTCAGCCTGAGGAGTATCCAGCCTTATGTCTTCTGCCGCTGTGGGTGTAGATGTGGTCAATCCTGGTTGCATCACAGCCCCTGAACGCATTTTGGCAGAATTTCCCTCCCTCTCGCCGTGCTTCTTTCTTCTGTGTTTTGGAAATGTATTTTTAGAATGGGCTTTAGCTGATTTTCAGTGCTGTGTTGTTGCCGCTCGACACACACTTGATTCACTTGCAGAGAGATATCAATACTTAGGTTTTCAGATGCTTACGAGTCTGATATATTCTTCTGTGATGAATAGGAGCTGTTGAGTCCTGTTCACTGAGCAAGGAGTAGGTGGTGTCTATTATATATTTGCTTTTCCGACCGGTATCTGTGCTCGTTTCCAAGTCGTGTTTTATGCATCACGCCACCTCACCTTTCCACTTAAGCAGGCCTAAGTGTGTTTTCGAAAAGCGTGAGTCTGTTCTCTTTTGTCATTCGGGTCGTGGGTAGCGATTTGTACATTCCCTCTCTAAGTGATATCCCAAGTTTCTTTTTCTGTGGGACAGATTTCACTTAGCATCATCGTACCTCAATCCACTCATTATGCTGGAACCAGCCTTATGACATGGATTCCATGGCTGAGGGATATTCCCTCGTACCTAAGTAGCACAAATTCTTGGTCCATTTCTCTCTTCCCCGGCATATGAAGGGTGTCCCGAAGTTGAGGTTGTTGTAAAGAGAGAAGCCCTAAACTTTGGGGTGCCTGCGTCTGGTTGATTTTTAGTTTTCCCAAGATATAGGCCCACGTGTGGAGGTGCCCTATGCTCTGTGGTTCTGTTCTGTATGTGTTTTAGGAACGAGCATACGCTTCTCCAGAGTGGCTGTTGGCATTTTGCGTCCCTCCCGGCAACTGAACAAGGCTCCCTTATCTCCTTGGCCTGTCCTGCCTTTCTGGTTTTTAGACATTTTCCGGATGGCTCTTTTGCCCGGGGGGGGAGTGAGATTTCTTTGTAGTGCCGATTTGCTCTCCCCGGGTGCTTGGTTGGCCAAAAAGGGCGTATGCGTTTTTTCCTGAATATATTCAGGAAAAAACGCATACGCCCTTTTTGGCCAACTGCATCATTGTCCACGTTCTGCCGCTTTTCCTGTGCTGGGAAGGCCATTCCCATCTACCTCCTGAACTCCGTTTCGTGCAATTCTGCCTTGCGTTCAAATCCCCTTCGTGGCCTTACCTCAGTATGTTTTTGGACGAGTGTTATCATTTAGAGCTCGGCAGGTTTGTGAAGTGCAGTGCCCCAGAGCTCCGTTTGGCAGCTCGCTTTGGTGTGAGCTGGCCGCAATAGCGCCAGATTGCTTCAGGCCCTGTTGTGCTTGCGGCGAGGCAGGCCGAGCCTTTGGTGAATTCCTCTTCGTGATGGGAAATTAGAGTGACGTGGGCCTGTCCGAACACCGCCAGCTGGTCTCTCATTGGTTCCCCGTCTTCCAGGTCATCCTTCGGACCACTTGCAGAGCCTACGAAAGAGGAGTGTCAAGACGCTGATCCTGCAAGTGGGGGAATTGTTAGTCAAGCGGCTGGAATGGCGGACGCTAGCACCCGGAGGTGAAAAATGAGGTGCGCTTTCGAAAGCTTTCCCGATCACACGGTGTACCATCCCCTGGGATTCCCATGAGTGGTTTGGCTGTAGGAAAGTTGCCTTGAACCTGGAGAGGTGGGACCCATGGAATGGGTAGCACGCAGGATAACTCTAGAGGCTCTGCCTTTTCTCCTCCAACCTCAGCAATCCTCTCAGCCTGAGGAGTATCCAGCCTTATGTCTTCTGGCGCTGTGGGTGTCGATGTGGTCAATCCTGGTTGCATCACAGCCCCTGAACGCATTTTGGCAGAATTTCCCTCCCTCTCGCCGTGCTTCTTTCTTCTGTGTTTTGGAAATGTATTTTTAGAATGGGCTTTAGCTGATTTTCAGTGCTGTGTTGATGCCGCTTGACACACACTTGATTCACTTACAGAGAGATATCAATACTTAGGTTTTCAGATGCTTACGAGTCTGATATATTCTTCTGTGATGAATAGGAGCTGTTGAGTCCTGTTCACTGAGCAAGGAGTAGGTGGTGTCTATTATATATTTGCTTTTCCGACCGGTATCTGTGCTCGTTTCCAAGTCGTGTTTTATGCATCACGCCACCTCACCTTTCCGCTTAAGCAGGCCTAAGTGTGTTTTCGAAAAGCGTGAGTCTGTTCTCTTTTGTCATTCGGGTCGTGGGTAGCGATTTGTACATTCCCTCTCTAAGTGATATCCCAAGTTTCTTTTTCTGTGGGACAGATTTCACTTAGCATCATCGTACCTCAATCCACTCATTATGCTGGAACCAGCCTTATGACATGGATTCCATGGCTGAGGGATATTCCCTCGTACCTAAGTAGCACAAATTCTTGGTCCATTTCTCTCTTCCCCGGCAGATGAAGGGTGTCCCGAAGTCGAGGTTGTTGTAAAGAGAGAAGCCCTAAACTTTGGGGTGCCTGCGTCTGGTTGATTTTTAGTTTTCCCAAGATATAGGACCACGTGTGGAGGTGCCCTATGCTCTGTGGTTCTGTTCTGTACGTGTTTTAGGAACGAGCATACGCTTCTCCAGAGTGGCTGTTGGCATTTTGCGTCCCTCCCGGCAACTGAACAAGGCTCCCTTATCTCCTTGGCCTGTCCTGCCTTTCTGGTTTTTAGACATTTTCCGGATGGCTCTTTTGCCCGGGGGGTGGAGTGAGATTTCTTTGTAGTGCCGATTTGCTCTCCCCGGGTGCTTGGTTGGCCAAAAAGGGCGTATGCGTTTTTTCCTGAATATATTCAGGAAAACTGCATCATTGTCCATGTTCTGCCGCTTTTCCTGTGCTGGGAAGGCCATTCCCATCTACCTCCTGAACTCCGTTTCGTGCAATTCTGCCTTGCGTTCAAATCCCCTTCGTGGCCTTACCTCAGTATGTTTTTGGACGAGTGTTATCATTTAGAGCTCGGCAGGTTTGTGAAGTGCAGTGCCCCAGAGCTCCGTTTGGCAGCTCGCTTTGGTGTGAGCTGGCCGCAATAGCGCCAGATTGCTTCAGGCCCTGTTGTGCTTGCGGCGAGGCAGGCCGAGCCTTTGGTGAATTCCTCTTCGTGATGGGAAATTAGAGTGACGTGGGCCTGTCCGAACACCGCCAGCTGGTCTCTCATTGGTTGCCCCTCTTCCAGGTCATCCTTCGGACCACTTGCAGAGACTACGAAAGAGGAGTGTGAAGACTCTGATCCAGCCAGTGGGGGAATTGTTAGTCAAGCGGCTGGAATGGCGGACGCTAGCACCCGGATGTGAAAAATGAGGTGCGCTTTTGAAAGCTTTCCCGATCACACGGTGTACCATCCCCTGGGATTCCCATGAGTGGTTTGGCTGTAGGAAGGTTGCCTTGAACCTGGAGAGGTGGGACCCATGGAATGGGTAGCACGCAGGATAACTCTAGAGGCTCTGCCTTTGCTCCTCCAACCTCAGCAATCCTCTCATCCTGAGGAGTATCCAACCTTATGTCTTCTGCCGCTGTGGGTGTAGATGTGGTCAATCCTGGTTGCATCACAGCCCCTGCACGCTTTTTGGCAGAATTTCCCTCCCTCTCGCCGTGCTTCTTTCTTCTGTGTTTTGGAAATGTATTTTTAGAATGGGCTTTAGCTGATTTTCAGTGCTGTGTTGATGCCGCTTGACACACACTTGATTCACTTACAGAGAGATATCAATACTTAGGTTTTCAGATGCTTACGAGTCTGATATATTCTTCTGTGATGAATAGGAGCTGTTGAGTCCTGTTCACTGAGCAAGGAGTAGGTGGTGTCTATTATATATTTGCTTTTCCGACCGGTATCTGTGCTCATTTCCAAGTCGTGTTTTATGCATCACGCCACCTCACCTTTCCGCTTAAGCAGGCCTAAGTGTGTTTTCGAAAAGCGTGAGTCTGTTCTCTTTTGTCATTCGGGTCGTGGGTAGCGATTTGTACATTCCCTGTCTAAGTGATATCCCAAGTTTCTTTTTCTGTGGGACAGATTTCACTTAGCATCATCGTACCTCAATCCACTCATTATGCTGGAACCAGCCTTATGACATGGATTCCATGGCTGAGGGATATTCCCTCGTACCTAAGTAGCACAAATTCTTGGTCCATTTCTCTCTTCCCCGGCATATGAAGGGTGTCCCGAAGTCGAGGTTGTTGTAAGGAGAGAAGCCCTAAACTTTGGGGTGCCTGCGTCTGATTGATTTTTAGTTTTGCCAAGATATAGGCCCTCGTGTGGAGGTGCCCTATGCTCTGTGGTTCTGTTCTGTACGTGTTTTAGGAACGAGCATACGCTTCTCCAGAGTGGCTGTTGGCATTTTGCGTCCCTCCCGGCAACTGAACAAGGCTCCCTTATCTCCTTGGCCTGTCCTGCCTTTCTGGTTTTTAGACATTTTCCGGATGTCTCTTTTGCCCGGGGGGGGAGTGAGATTTGTTTGTAGTGCCGATTTCCTCTCCCCGGGTGCTTGGTTGGCCAAAAAGGGCGTATGCGTTTTTTCCTGAATATATTCAGGAAAAAACGCATACGCCCTTTTTGGCCAACTGCATCATTGTCCACGTTCTGCCGCTTTTCCTGTGCTGGGAAGGCCATTCCCATCTACCTCCTGAACTCCGTTTCGTGCAATTCTGCCTTGCGTTCAAATCCCCTTCGTGGCCTTACCTCAGTATGTTTTTGGACGAGTGTTATCATTTAGAGCTCGGCAGGTTTGTGAAGTGCAGTGCCCCAGAGCTCCGTTTGGCAGCTCGCTTTGGTGTGAGCTGGCCGCAATAGCGCAAGATTGCTTCAGGCCCTGTTGTGCTTGCGGCGAGGCAGGCCGAGCCTTTGGTGAATTGCTCTTCGTGATGGGAAATTAGAGTGACGTGGGCCTGTCCGAACACCGCCAGCTGGTCTCTCATTGGTTGCCCCTCTGCCAGGTCATCCTTCGGACCACTTGCAGAGCCTACGAAAGAGGAGTGTCAAGACGCTGATCCTGCCAGTGGGGGAATTGTTAGTCAAGCGGCTGGAATGGCGGACGCTAGCACCCGGAGGTGAAAAATGAGGTGCGCTTTCGAAAGCTTTCCCGATCACACGGTGTACCATCCCCTGGGATTCCCATGAGTGGTTTGGCTGTAGGAAAGTTGCCTTGAACCTGGAGAGGTGGGACCCATGGAATGGGTAGCACGCAGTATAACTCTAGAGGCTCTGCCTTTGCTCCTCCAACCTCAGCAATCCTCTCAGCCTGAGGAGTATCCAGCCTTATGTCTTCTGCCGCTGTGGGTGTAGATGTGGTCAATCCTGGTTGCATCACAGCCCCTGAACGCATTTTGGCAGAATTTCCCTCCCTCTCGCCGTGCTTCTTTCTTCTGTGTTTTGGAAATGTATTTTTAGAATGGGCTTTAGCTGATTTTCAGTGCTGTGTTGATGCCGCTTGACACACACTTGATTCACTTACAGAGAGATATCAATACTTAGGTTTTCAGATGCTTACGAGTCTGATATATTCTTCTGTGATGAATAGGAGCTGTTGAGTCCTGTTCACTGAGCAAGGAGTAGGTGGTGTCTATTATATATTTGCTTTTCCGACCGGTATCTGTGCTCATTTCCAAGTCGTGTTTTATGCATCACGCCACCTCACCTTTCCTCTTAAGCAGGCCTAAGTGTGTTTTCGAAAAGCGTGAGTCTGTTCTCTTTTGTCATTCGGGTCGTGGGTAGCGATTTGTACATTCCCTCTCTAAGTGATATCCCAAGTTTCTTTTTCTGTGGGACAGATTTCACTTAGCATCATCGTACCTCAATCCACTCATTATGCTGGAACCAGCCTTATGACATGGATTCCATGGCTGAGGGATATTCCCTCGTACCTAAGTAGCACAAATTCTTGGTCCATTTCTCTCTTCCCCGGCAGATGAAGGGTGTCCCGAAGTCGAGGTTGTTGTAAAGAGAGAAGCCCTAAACTTTGGGGTGCCTGCGTCTGATTGATTTTTAATTTTCCCAAGATATAGGCCCTCGTGTGGAGGTGCCATATGCTCTGTGGTTCTGTTCTGTACGTGTTTTAGGAACGAGCATACGCTTCTCCAGAGTGGCTGTTGGCATTTTGCGTCCCTCCCGGCAACTGAACAAGGCTCCCTTATCTCCTTGGCCTGTCCTGCCTTTCTGGTTTTTAAACATTTTCCGGATGGCTCTTTTGCCCGGGGGGGGAGTGAGATTTCTTTGTAGTGCCGATTTGCTCTCCCCGGGTGCTTGGTTGGCCAAAAAGGGCGTATGCGTTTTTTCCTGAATATATTCAGGAAAACTGCATCATTGTCCATGTTCTGCCGCTTTTCCTGTGCTGGGAAGGCCATTCCCATCTACCTCCTGAACTCCGTTTCGTGCAATTCTGCCTTGCGTTCAAATCCCCTTCGTGGCCTTACCTCAGTATGTTTTTGGACGAGTGTTATCATTTAGAGCTCGGCAGGTTTGTGAAGTGCAGTGCCCCAGAGCTCGGTTTGGCAGCTCGCTTTGGCGTGAGCTGGCCGCAATAGCGCAAGATTGCTTCAGGCCCTGTTGTGCTTGCGGCGAGGCAGGCCGAGCCTTTGGTGAATTCCTCTTCGTGATGGGAAATTAGAGTGACGTGGGCCTGTCCGAACACCGCCAGCTGGTCTCTCATTGGTTGCCCCTCTTCCAGGTCATCCTTCGGACCACTTGCAGAGACTACGAAAGAGGAGTGTCAAGACGCTGATCCTGCAAGTGGGGGAATTGTTAGTCAAGCGGCTGCAATGGCGGACGCTAGCACCCGGAGGTGAAAAATGAGGTGCGCTTTCGAAAGCTTTCCCGATCACACGGTGTACCATCCCCTGGGATTCCCGTGAGTGGTTTGGCTGTAGGAAAGTTGCCTTGAACCTGGAGAGGTGGGACCCATGGAATGGGTAGCACGCAGTATAACTCTAGAAGCTCTGCCTTTGCTCCTCCAACCTCAGCAATCCTCTCAGCCTGAGGAGTATCCAGCCTTATGTCTTCTGCCGCTGTGGGTGTAGATGTGGTCAATCCTGGTTGCATCACAGCCCCTGCACGCTTTTTGGCAGAATTTCCCTCCCTCTCGCCGTGCTTCTTTCTTCTGTGTTTTGGAAATGTATTTTTAGAATGGGCTTTAGCTGATTTTCAGTGCTGTGTTGATGCCGCTTGACACACACTTGATTCACTTACAGAGAGATATCAATACTTAGGTTTTCAGATGCTTACGAGTCTGATATATTCTTCTGTGATGAATAGGAGCTGTTGAGTCCTGTTCACTGAGCAAGGAGTAGGTGGTGTCTATTATATATTTGCTTTTCCGACCGGTATCTGTGCTCATTTCCAAGTCGTGTTTTATGCATCACGCCACCTCACCTTTCCGCTTAAGCAGGCCTAAGTGTGTTTTCGAAAAGCGTGAGTCTGTTCTCTTTTGTCATTCGGGTCGTGGGTAGCGATTTGTACATTCCCTGTCTAAGTGATATCCCAAGATTCTTTTTCTGTGGGACAGATTTCACTTAGCATCATCGTACCTCAATCCACTCATTATGCTGGAACCAGCCTTATGACATGGATTCCATGGCTGAGGGATATTCCCTCGTACCTAAGTAGCACAAATTCTTGGTCCATTTCTCTCTTCCCCGGCAGATGAAGGGTGTCCCGAAGTCGAGGTTGTTGTAAAGAGAGAACCCCTAAATTTTGGGGTGCCTGCGTCTGATTGATTTTTAGTTTTGCCAAGATATAGGCCCTCGTGTGGAGGTGCCCTATGCTCTGTGGTTCTGTTCTGTACGTGTTTTAGGAACGAGCATACGCTTCTCCAGAGTGGCTGTTGGCATTTTGCGTCCCTCCCGGCAACTGAACAAGGCTCCCTTATCTCCTTGGCCTGTCCTGCCTTTCTGGTTTTTAGACATTTTCCGGATGGCTCTTTTGCCCGGGGGGGGGAGTGAGATTTGTTTGTAGTGCCGATTTGCTCTCCCCGGGTGCTTGGTTGGCCAAAAAGGGCGTATGCGTTTTTTCCTGAATATATTCAGGAAAAAACGCATACGCCCTTTTTGGCCAACTGCATCATTGTCCACGTTCTGCCGCTTTTCCTGTGCTGGGAAGGCCATTCCCATCTACCTCCTGAACTCCGTTTCGTGCAATTCTGCCTTGCGTTCAAATCCCCTTCGTGGCCTTACCTCAGTATGTTTTTGGACGAGTGTTATCATTTAGAGCTCGGCAGGTTTGTGAAGTGCAGTGCCCCAGAGCTCCGTTTGGCAGCTCGCTTTGGTGTGAGCTGGCCGCAATAGCGCAAGATTGCTTCAGGCCCTGTTGTGCTTGCGGCGAGGCAGGCCGAGCCTTTGGTGAATTCCTCTTCGTGATGGGAAATTAGAGTGACGTGGGCCTGTCCGAACACCGCCAGCTGGTCTCTCATTGGTTGCCCCTCTTCCAGGTCATCCTTCGGACCACTTGCAGAGACTACGAAAGAGGAGTGTGAAGACGCTGATCCTGCCAGTGGGGGAATTGTTAGTCAAGCGGCTGGAATGGCGGACGCTAGCACCCGGAGGTGAAAAATGAGGTGCGCTTTCGAAAGCTTTCCCGATCAGACGGTGTACCATCCCCTGGGATTCCCATGAGTGGTTTGGCTGTAGGAAAGTTGCCTTGAACCTGGAGATGTGGGACCCATGGAATGGGTAGCACGCAGTATAACTCTAGAGGCTCTGCCTTTGCTCCTCCAACCTCAGCAATCCTCTCAGCCTGAGGAGTATCCAGCCTTATGTCTTCTGCCGCTGTGGGTGTAGATGTGGTCAATCCTGGTTGCATCACAGCCCCTGAACGCATTTTGGCAGAATTTCCCTCCCTCTCGCCGTGCTTCTTTCTTCTGTGTTTTGGAAATGTATTTTTAGAATGGGCTTTAGCTGATTTTCAGTGCTGTGTTGTTGCCGCTCGACACACACTTGATTCACTTGCAGAGAGATATCAATACTTAGGTTTTCAGATGCTTACGAGTCTGATATATTCTTCTGTGATGAATAGGAGCTGTTGAGTCCTGTTCACTGAGCAAGGAGTAGGTGGTGTCTATTATATATTTGCTTTTCCGACCGGTATCTGTGCTCGTTTCCAAGTCGTGTTTTATGCATCACGCCACCTCACCTTTCCACTTAAGCAGGCCTAAGTGTGTTTTCGAAAAGCGTGAGTCTGTTCTCTTTTGTCATTCGGGTCGTGGGTAGCGATTTGTACATTCCCTCTCTAAGTGATATCCCAAGTTTCTTTTTCTGTGGGACAGATTTCACTTAGCATCATCGTACCTCAATCCACTCATTATGCTGGAACCAGCCTTATGACATGGATTCCATGGCTGAGGGATATTCCCTCGTACCTAAGTAGCACAAATTCTTGGTCCATTTCTCTCTTCCCCGGCAGATGAAGGGTGTCCCGAAGTCGAGGTTGTTGTAAAGAGAGAAGCCCTAAACTTTGGGGTGCCTGCGTCTGGTTGATTTTTAGTTTTCCCAAGATATAGGCCCACGTGTGGAGGTGCCCTATGCTCTGTGGTTCTGTTCTGTACGTGTTTTAGGAACGAGCATACGCTTATCCAGAGTGGCTGTTGGCATTTTGCGTCCCTCCCGGCAACTGAACAAGGCTCCCTTATCTCCTTGGCCTGTCCTGCCTTTCTGGTTTTTCGACATTTTCCGGATGGCTCTCTTGCCCGGGGGGGGGAGTGAGATTTCTTTGTAGTGCCGATTTGCTCTCCCCGGGTGCTTGGTTGGCCAAAAAGGGCGTATGCGTTTTTTCCTTTATATATTCAGGAAAAAACGCATACGCCCTTTTTGGCCAACTGCATCATTGTCCACGTTCTGCCGCTTTTCCTGTGCTGGGAAGGCCATTCCCATCTACCTCCTGAACTCCGTTTCGTGCAATTCTGCCTTGCGTTCAAATCCCCTTCGTGGCCTTACCTCAGTATGTTTTTGGACGAGTGTTATCATTTAGAGCTCGGCAGGTTTGTGAAGTGCAGTGCCCCAGAGCTCGGTTTGGCAGCTCGCTTTGGCGTGAGCTGGCCGCAATAGCGCAAGATTGCTTCAGGCCCTGTTGTGCTTGCGGCGAGGCAGGCCGAGCCTTTGGTGAATTCCTCTTCGTGATGGGAAATTAGAGTGACGTGGGCCTGTCCGAACACCGCCAGCTGGTCTCTCATTGGTTGCCCCTCTTCCAGGTCATCCTTCGGACCACTTGCAGAGACTACGAAAGAGGAGTGTCAAGACGCTGATCCTGCAAGTGGGGGAATTGTTAGTCAAGCGGCTGCAATGGCGGACGCTAGCACCCGGAGGTGAAAAATGAGGTGCGCTTTCGAAAGCTTTCCCGATCACACGGTGTACCATCCCCTGGGATTCCCGTGAGTGGTTTGGCTGTAGGAAAGTTGCCTTGAACCTGGAGAGGTGGGACCCATGGAATGGGTAGCACGCAGTATAACTCTAGAAGCTCTGCCTTTGCTCCTCCAACCTCAGCAATCCTCTCAGCCTGAGGAGTATCCAGCCTTATGTCTTCTGCCGCTGTGGGTGTAGATGTGGTCAATCCTGGTTGCATCACAGCCCCTGCACGCTTTTTGGCAGAATTTCCCTCCCTCTCGCCGTGCTTCTTTCTTCTGTGTTTTGGAAATGTATTTTTAGAATGGGCTTTAGCTGATTTTCAGTGCTGTGTTGATGCCGCTTGACACACACTTGATTCACTTACAGAGAGATATCAATACTTAGGTTTTCAGATGCTTACGAGTCTGATATATTCTTCTGTGATGAATAGGAGCTGTTGAGTCCTGTTCACTGAGCAAGGAGTAGGTGGTGTCTATTATATATTTGCTTTTCCGACCGGTATCTGTGCTCATTTCCAAGTCGTGTTTTATGCATCACGCCACCTCACCTTTCCGCTTAAGCAGGCCTAAGTGTGTTTTCGAAAAGCGTGAGTCTGTTCTCTTTTGTCATTCGGGTCGTGGGTAGCGATTTGTACATTCCCTGTCTAAGTGATATCCCAAGATTCTTTTTCTGTGGGACAGATTTCACTTAGCATCATCGTACCTCAATCCACTCATTATGCTGGAACCAGCCTTATGACATGGATTCCATGGCTGAGGGATATTCCCTCGTACCTAAGTAGCACAAATTCTTGGTCCATTTCTCTCTTCCCCGGCAGATGAAGGGTGTCCCGAAGTCGAGGTTGTTGTAAAGAGAGAACCCCTAAATTTTGGGGTGCCTGCGTCTGATTGATTTTTAGTTTTGCCAAGATATAGGCCCTCGTGTGGAGGTGCCCTATGCTCTGTGGTTCTGTTCTGTACGTGTTTTAGGAACGAGCATACGCTTCTCCAGAGTGGCTGTTGGCATTTTGCGTCCCTCCCGGCAACTGAACAAGGCTCCCTTATCTCCTTGGCCTGTCCTGCCTTTCTGGTTTTTAGACATTTTCCGGATGGCTCTTTTGCCCGGGGGGGGGAGTGAGATTTGTTTGTAGTGCCGATTTGCTCTCCCCGGGTGCTTGGTTGGCCAAAAAGGGCGTATGCGTTTTTTCCTGAATATATTCAGGAAAAAACGCATACGCCCTTTTTGGCCAACTGCATCATTGTCCACGTTCTGCCGCTTTTCCTGTGCTGGGAAGGCCATTCCCATCTACCTCCTGAACTCCGTTTCGTGCAATTCTGCCTTGCGTTCAAATCCTCTTCGTGGCCTTACCTCAGTATGTTTTTGGACGAGTGTTATCATTTAGAGCTCGGCAGGTTTGTGAAGTGCAGTGCCCCAGAGCTCCGTTTGGCAGCTCGCTTTGGTGTGAGCTGGCCGCAATAGCGCAAGATTGCTTCAGGCCCTGTTGTGCTTGCGGCGAGGCAGGCCGAGCCTTTGGTGAATTCCTCTTCGTGATGGGAAATTAGAGTGACGTGGGCCTGTCCGAACACCGCCAGCTGGTCTCTCATTGGTTGCCCCTCTTCCAGGTCATCCTTCGGACCACTTGCAGAGACTACGAAAGAGGAGTGTGAAGACGCTGATCCTGCCAGTGGGCGAATTGTTAGTCAAGCGGCTGGAATGGCGGACGCTAGCACCCGGAGGTGAAAAATGAGGTGCGCTTTCGAAAGCTTTCCCGATCAGACGGTGTACCATCCCCTGGGATTCCCATGAGTGGTTTGGCTGTAGGAAAGTTGCCTTGAACCTGGAGAGGTGGGACCCATGGAATGGGTAGCACGCAGTATAACTCTAGAGGCTCTGCCTTTGCTCCTCCAACCTCAGCAATCCTCTCAGCCTGAGGAGTATCCAGCCTTATGTCTTCTGCCGCTGTGGGTGTAGATGTGGTCAATCCTGGTTGCATCACAGCCCCTGAACGCATTTTGGCAGAATTTCCCTCCCTCTGGCCGTGCTTCTTTCTTCTGTGTTTTGGAAATGTATTTTTAGAATGGGCTTTAGCTGATTTTCAGTGCTGTGTTGTTGCCGCTCGACACACACTTGATTCACTTGCAGAGAGATATCAATACTTAGGTTTTCAGATGCTTACGAGTCTGATATATTCTTCTGTGATGAATAGGAGCTGTTGAGTCCTGTTCACTGAGCAAGGAGTAGGTGGTGTCTATTATATATTTGCTTTTCCGACCGGTATCTGTGCTCGTTTCCAAGTCGTGTTTTATGCATCACGCCACCTCACCTTTCCACTTAAGCAGGCCTAAGTGTGTTTTCGAAAAGCGTGAGTCTGTTCTCTTTTGTCATTCGGGTCGTGGGTAGCGATTTGTACATTCCCTCTCTAAGTGATATCCCAAGTTTCTTTTTCTGTGGGACAGATTTCACTTAGCATCATCGTACCTCAATCCACTCATTATGCTGGAACCAGCCTTATGACATGGATTCCATGGCTGAGGGATATTCCCTCGTACCTAAGTAGCACAAATTCTTGGTCCATTTCTCTCTTCCCCGGCAGATGAAGGGTGTCCCGAAGTCGAGGTTGTTGTAAAGAGAGAAGCCCTAAACTTTGGGGTGCCTGCGTCTGGTTGATTTTTAGTTTTCCCAAGATATAGGCCCACGTGTGGAGGTGCCCTATGCTCTGTGGTTCTGTTCTGTACGTGTTTTAGGAACGAGCATACGCTTATCCAGAGTGGCTGTTGGCATTTTGCGTCCCTCCCGGCAACTGAACAAGGCTCCCTTATCTCCTTGGCCTGTCCTGCCTTTCTGGTTTTTCGACATTTTCCGGATGGCTCTCTTGCCCGGGGGGGGGGAGTGAGATTTCTTTGTAGTGCCGATTTGCTCTCCCCGGGTGCTTGGTTGGCCAAAAAGGGCGTATGCGTTTTTTCCTTTATATATTCAGGAAAAAACGCATACGCCCTTTTTGGCCAACTGCATCATTGTCCACGTTCTGCCGCTTTTCCTGTGCTGGGAAGGCCATTCCCATCTACCTCCTGAACTCCGTTTCGTGCAATTCTGCCTTGCGTTCAAATCCCCTTCGTGGCCTTACCTCAGTATGTTTTTGGACGAGTGTTATCATTTAGAGCTCGGCAGGTTTGTGAAGTGCAGTGCCCCAGAGCTCGGTTTGGCAGCTCGCTTTGGCGTGAGCTGGCCGCAATAGCGCAAGATTGCTTCAGGCCCTGTTGTGCTTGCGGCGAGGCAGGCCGAGCCTTTGGTGAATTCCTCTTCGTGATGGGAAATTAGAGTGACGTGGGCCTGTCCGAACACCGCCAGCTGGTCTCTCATTGGTTGCCCCTCTTCCAGGTCATCCTTCGGACCACTTGCAGAGACTACGAAAGAGGAGTGTCAAGACGCTGATCCTGCAAGTGGGGGAATTGTTAGTCAAGCGGCTGCAATGGCGGACGCTAGCACCCGGAGGTGAAAAATGAGGTGCGCTTTCGAAAGCTTTCCCGATCACACGGTGTACCATCCCCTGGGATTCCCGTGAGTGGTTTGGCTGTAGGAAAGTTGCCTTGAACCTGGAGAGGTGGGACCCATGGAATGGGTAGCACGCAGTATAACTCTAGAAGCTCTGCCTTTGCTCCTCCAACCTCAGCAATCCTCTCAGCCTGAGGAGTATCCAGCCTTATGTCTTCTGCCGCTGTGGGTGTAGATGTGGTCAATCCTGGTTGCATCACAGCCCCTGCACGCTTTTTGGCAGAATTTCCCTCCCTCTCGCCGTGCTTCTTTCTTCTGTGTTTTGGAAATGTATTTTTAGAATGGGCTTTAGCTGATTTTCAGTGTTGTGTTGATGCCGCTTGACACACACTTGATTCACTTACAGAGAGATATCAATACTTAGGTTTTCAGATGCTTACGAGTCTGATATATTCTTCTGTGATGAATAGGAGCTGTTGAGTCCTGTTCACTGAGCAAGGAGTAGGTGGTGTCTATTATATATTTGCTTTTCCGACCGGTATCTGTGCTCATTTCCAAGTCGTGTTTTATGCATCACGCCACCTCACCTTTCCGCTTAAGCAGGCCTAAGTGTGTTTTCGAAAAGCGTGAGTCTGTTCTCTTTTGTCATTCGGGTCGTGGGTAGCGATTTGTACATTCCCTGTCTAAGTGATATCCAAAGATTCTTTTTCTGTGGGACAGATTTCACTTAGCATCATCGTACCTCAATCCACTCATTATGCTGGAACCAGCCTTATGACATGGAATCCATGGCTGAGGGATATTCCCTCGTACCTAAGTAGCACAAATTCTTGGTCCATTTCTCTCTTCCCCGGCAGATGAAGGGTGTCCCGAAGTCGAGGTTGTTGTAAAGAGAGAACCCCTAAATTTTGGGGTGCCTGCGTCTGATTGATTTTTAGTTTTGCCAAGATATAGGCCCTCGTGTGGAGGTGCCCTATGCTCTGTGGTTCTGTTCTGTACGTGTTTTAGGAACGAGCATACGCTTCTCCAGAGTGGCTGTTGGCATTTTGCGTCCCTCCCGGCAACTGAACAAGGCTCCCTTATCTCCTTGGCCTCTCCTGCCTTTCTGGTTTTTAGACATTTTCCGGATGGCTCTTTTGCCCGGGGGGGGAGTGAGATTTCTTTGTAGTGCCGATTTGCTCTCCTCGGGTGCTTGGTTGGCCAAAAAGGGCGTATGCGTTTTTTCCTGAATATATTCAGGAAAAAACGCATACGCCCTTTTTGGCCAACTGCATCATTGTCCACGTTCTGCCGCTTTTCCTGTGCTGGGAAGGCCATTCCCATCTACCTCCTGAACTCCGTTTCGTGCAATTCTGCCTTGCGTTCAAATCCCCTTCGTGGCCTTACCTCAGTATGTTTTTGGACGAGTGTTATCATTTAGAGCTCGGCAGGTTTGTGAAGTGCAGTGCCCCAGAGCTCCGTTTGGCAGCTCGCTTTGGTGTGAGCTGGCCGCAATAGCGCCAGATTGCTTCAGGCCCTGTTGTGCTTGCGGCGAGGCAGGCCGAGCCTTTGGTGAATTCCTCTTCGTGATGGGAAATTAGAGTGACGTGGGCCTGTCCGAACACCGCCAGCTGGTCTCTCATTGGTTGCCCCTCTTCCAGGTCATCCTTCGGACCACTTGCAGAGACTACGAAAGAGGAGTGTGAAGACGCTGATCCTGCCAGTGGGGGAATTGTTAGTCAAGCGGCTGGAATGGCGGACGCTAGCACCCGGAGGTGAAAAATGAGGTTCGCTTTCGAAAGCTTTCCCGATCAGACGGTGTACCATCCCCTGGGATTCCCTTGAGTGGTTTGGCTGTAGGAAAGTTGCCTTGAACCTGGAGAGGTGGGACCCATGGAATGGGTAGCACGCAGTATAACTCTAGAGGCTCTGCCTTTGCTCCTCCAACCTCAGCAATCCTCTCAGCCTGAGGAGTATCCAGCCTTATGTCTTCTGCCGCTGTGGGTGTAGATGTGGTCAATCCTGGTTGCATCACAGCCCCTGAACGCATTTTGGCAGAATTTCCCTCCCTCTCGCCGTGCTTCTTTCTTCTGTGTTTTGGAAATGTATTTTTAGAATGGGCTTTAGCTGATTTTCAGTGCTGTGTTGTTGCCGGTCGACACACACTTGATTCACTTGCAGAGAGATATCAATACTTAGGTTTTCAGATGCTTACGAGTCTGATATATTCTTCTGTGATGAATAGGAGCTGTTGAGTCCTGTTCACTGAGCAAGGAGTAGTTGGTGTCTATTATATATTTGCTTTTCCGACCGGTATCTGTGCTCGTTTCCAAGTCGTGTTTTATGCATCACGCCACCTCACCTTTCCACTTAAGCAGGCCTAAGTGTGTTTTCGAAAAGCGTGAGTCTGTTCTCTTTTGTCATTCGGGTCGTGGGTAGCGATTTGTACATTCCCTCTCTAAGTGATATCCCAAGTTTCTTTTTCTGTGGGACAGATTTCACTTAGCATCATCGAACCTCAATCCACTCATTATGCTGGAACCAGCCTTATGACATGGATTCCATGGCTGAGGGATATTCCCTCGTACCTAAGTAGCACAAATTCTTGGTCCATTTCTCTCTTCCCCGGCAGATGAAGGGTGTCCCGAAGTCGAGGTTGTTGTAAAGAGAGAACCCCTAAACTTTGGGGTGCCTGCGTCTGGTTGATTTTTACTTTTCCCAAGATATAGGCCCACGTGTGGAGGTGCCCTATGCTCTGTGGTTCTGTTCTGTACGTGTTTTTGGAACGAGCATACGCTTCTCCAGAGTGGCTGTTGGCATTTTGCGTCCCTCCCGCCAACTGAACAAGGCTCCCTTATCTCCTTGGCCTGTCCTGTCTTTCTAGTTTTTAGACATTTTCCGGATGGCTCTTTTGCCGGGGGGGGGGGAGTGAGATTTGTTTGTAGTGCCGATTTGCTCTCCCTGGGTGCTTGGTTGGCCAAAAAGGGCGTATGCGTTTTTTCCTGAACATATTCAGGAAAAAACGCATACGCCCTTTTTGGCCAACTGCATCATTGTCCACGTTCTGCCGCTTTTCCTGTGCTGGGAAGGCCATTCCCATCTACCTCCTGAACTCCGTTTCGTGCAATTCTGCCTTGCGTTCAAATCCCCTTCGTAGCCTTACCTCAGTATGTTTTTGGACGAGTGTTATCATTTAGAGCTCGGCAGGTTTGTGAAGTGCAGTGCCCCAGAGCTCCGTTTGGCAGCTCGCTTTGGTGTGAGCTGGCCGCAATAGTGCAAGATTGCTTCAGGCCCTGTTGTGCTTGCGGCGAGGCAGGCCGAGCCTTTGGTGAATTCCTCTTCGTGATGGGAAATTAGAGTGACGTGGGCCTGTCCGAACACCGCCAGCTGGTCTCTCATTGGTTGCCGCTCTTCCAGGTCACCCTTCGGACCACTTGCAGAGACTACGAAAGAGGAGTGTCAAGACGCTGATCCTGCAAGTGGGGGAATTGTTAGTCAAGCGGCTGGAATGGCGGACGCTAGCACCCGGAGGTGAAAAATGAGGTGCGCTTTCGAAAGCTTTCCCGATCACACGGTGTACCATCCCCTGGGATTCCCATGAGTGGTTTGGCTGTAGGAAAGTTGCCTTGAACCTGGAGAGGTGGGACCCATGGAATGGGTAGCACGCAGTATAACTCTAGAGGCTCTGCCTTTGCTCCTCCAACCTCAGCAATCCTCTCAGCCTGAGGAGTATCCAGCCTTATGTCTTCTGCCGCTGTGGGTGTAGATGTGGTCAATCCTGGTTGCATCACAGCCCCTGCACGCTTTTTGGCAGAATTTCCCTCCCTCTCGCCGTGCTTCTTTCCTCTGTGTTTTGGAAATGTATTTTTAGAATGGGCTTTAGCTGATTTTCAGTGCTGTGTTGATGCCGCTTGACACACACTTGATTCACTTACAGAGAGATATCAATACTTAGGTTTTCAGATGCTTACGAGTCTGATATATTCTTCTGTGATGAATAGGAGCTGTTGAGTCCTGTTCACTGAGCAAGGAGTAGGTGGTGTCTATTATATATTTGCTTTTCCGACCGGTATCTGTGCTCATTTCCAAGTCGTGTTTTATGCATCACGCCACCTCACCTTTCCGCTTAAGCAGACCTAAGTGTGTTTTCGAAAAGCGTGAGTCTGTTCTCTTTTGTCATTCGGGTCGTGGGTAGCGATTTGTACATTCCCTCTCTAAGTGATATCCCAAGTTTCTTTTTCTGTGGGACAGATTTCACTTAGCATCATCGTACCTCAATCCACTCATTATGCTGGAACCAGCCTTATGACATGGATTCCATGGCTGAGGGATATTCCCTCGTACCTAAGTAGCACAAATTCTTGGTCCATTTCTCTCTTCCCCGGCAGATGAAGGGTGTCCCGAAGTCGAGGTTGTTGTAAAGAGAGAAGCCCTAAACTTTGGGGTGCCTGCGTCTGGTTGATTTTTAGTTTTCCCAAGATATAGGCCCACGTGTGGAGGTGCCCTATGCTCTGTGGTTCTGTTCTGTACGTGTTTTAGGAACGAGCATACGCTTCTCCAGAGTGGCTGTTGGCATTTTGCGTCCCTGCCGGCAACTGAACAAGGCTCCCTTATCTCCTTGGCCTGTCCTGCCTTTCTGGTTTTTCGACATTTTCCGGATGGCTCTCTTGCCCGGGGGGGGAGTGAGATTTCTTTGTAGTGCCGATTTGCTCTCCCCGGGTGCTTGGTTGGCCAAAAAGGGCGTATGCGTTTTTTCCTGAATATATTCAGGAAAAAACGCATACGCCCTTTTTGGCCAACTGCATCATTGTCCACGTTCTGCCGCTTTTCCTGTGCTGGGAAGGCCATTCCCATCTACCTCCTGAACTCCGTTTCGTGCAATTCTGCCTTGCGTTCAAATCCCCTTCGTGGCCTTACCTCAGTATGTTTTTGGACGAGTGTTATCATTTAGAGCCAGGCAGGTTTGTGAAGTGCAGTGACCCAGAGCTCCGTTTGGCAGGTCGCTTTGGTGTGAGCTGGCCGCAATAGCGCCAGATTGCTTCAGGCCCTGTTGTGCTTGCGGCGAGGCAGGCCGAGCCTTTGGTGAATTCCTCTTCGTGATGGGAAATTAGAGTGACGTGGGCCTGTCCGAACACCGCCAGCTGGTCTCTCATTGGTTCCCCGTCTTCCAGGTCATCCTTCGGACCACTTGCAGAGACTACGAAAGAGGAGTGTCAAGACGCTGATCCTGCAAGTGGGGGAATTGTTAGTCAAGCGGCTGGAATGGCGGACGCTAGCACCCGGAGGTGAAAAATGAGGTGCGCTTTCGAAAGCTTTCCCGATCACACGGTGTACCATCCCCTGGGATACCCATGAGTGGTTTGGCTGTAGGAAAGTTGCTTTGAACCTGGAGAGGTGGGACCCATGGAATGGGTAGCACGCAGTATAAATCTAGAGGCTCTGCCTTTGCTCCTCCAACCTCAGCAATCCTCTCAGCCTGAGGAGTATCCAGCCTTATGTCTTCTGCCGCTGTGGGTGTCGATGTGGTCAATCCTGGTTGCATCACAGCCCCTGAACGCATTTTGGCAGAATTTCCCTCCCTCTCGCCGTGCTTCTTTCTTCTGTGTTTTGGAAATGTATTTTTAGAATGGGCTTTAGCTGATTTTCAGTGCTGTGTTGATCCCGCTTGACACACACTTGATTCACTTACAGAGAGATATCAATACTTAGGTTTTCAGATGCTTACGAGTCTGATATATTCTTCTGTGATGAATAGGAGCTGTTGAGTCCTGTTCACTGAGCAAGGAGTAGGTGGTGTCCATTATATATTTGCTTTTCCGACCGGTATCTGTGCTCATTTCCAAGTCGTGTTTTATGCATCACGCCACCTCACCTTTCCGCTTAGGCAGGCCTAAGTGTGTTTTCGAACAGCGTGAGTCTGTTCTCTTTTGTCATTCGGGTCGTGGGTAGCGATTTGTACATTCCCTGTCTAAGTGATATCCCAAGTTTCTTTTTCTGTGGGACAGATTTCACTTAGCATCATCGTACCTCAATCCAGTCATTATGCTGGAACCAGCCTTATGACATGGATTCCATGGCTGAGGGATATTCCATCGTACCTAAGTAGCACAAATTCTTGGTCCATTTCTCTCTTCCCCGGCATATGAAGGGTGTCCCGAAGTCGAGGTTGTTGTAAAGAGAGAAGCCCTAAACTTTGGGGTGCCTGCGTCTGCTTGATTTTTAATTTTCCCAAGATATAGGCCCACGTGTGGAGGTGCCCTACGCTCTGTGGTTCTGTTCTGTACGTGTTTTAGGAACGAGCATACGCTTCTCCAGAGTGGCTGTTGGCATTTTGCGTCCCTCCCGGCAACTGAACAAGGCTCCCTTATCTCCTTGGCCTGTCCTGCCTTTCTGGTTTTTCGATATTTTCCGAATGGCTCTCTTGCCCGGGGGGGGAGTGAGATTTCTTTGTAGTGCCGATTTGCTCTCCCCGGGTGCTTGGTTGGCCAAAAAGGGCGTATGCGTTTTTTCCTGAATATATTCAGGAAAAAACGCATACGCCCTTTTTGGCCAACTGCATCATTGTCCACGTTCTGCCGCTTTTCCTGTGCTGGGAAGGCCATTCCCATCTACCTCCTGAACTCCGTTTCGTGCAATTCTGCCTTGCGTTCAAATCCCCTTCGTGGCCTTACCTCAGTATGTTTTTGGACGAGTGTTATCATTTACAGCTCGGCAGGTTTGTGAAGTGCAGTGCCCCAGAGCTCCGTTTGGCAGCTCGCTTTGGTGTGAGCTGGCCGCAATAGCGCCAGATTGCTTCAGGCCCTGTTGTGCTTGCGGCGAGGCAGGCCGAGCCTTTGGTGAATTCCTCTTCGTGATGGGAAATTAGAGTGACGTGGGCCTGTCCCAACACCGCCAGCTGGTCTCTCATTGGTTCCCCGTCTTCCAGGTCATCCTTCGGACCACTTGCAGAGACTACGAAAGAGGAGTGTCAAGACGCTGATCCTGCAAGTGGGCGAATTGTTACTCAAGCGGCTGGAAAGGCGGACGCTAGCACCCGGAGGTGAAAAATGAGGTGCGCTTTGGAAAGCTTTCCCGATCACACGGTGTACCATCCCCTGGGATTCCCATGAGTGGTTTGGCTGTAGGAAAGTTGCCTTGAACCTGGAGAGGTGGGACCCATGGAATGGGTAGCACGCAGGATAACTCTAGAGGCTCTGCCTTTGCTCCTCCAACCTCAGCAATCCTCTCAGCCTGAGGAGTATCCAGCCTTATGTCTTATGCCGCTGTGGGTGTAGATGTGGTCAATCCTGGTTGCATCACAGCCCCTGCACGCTTTTTGGCAGAATTTCCCTCCCTCTCGCCGTGCTTCTTTCTTCTGTGTTTTGGAAATGTATTTTTAGAATGGGCTTTAGCTGATTTTCAGTGCTGTGTTGATGCCGCTTGACACACACTTGATTCACTTACAGAGAGATATCAATACTTAGGTTTTCAGATGCTTACGAGTCTGATATATTCTTCTGTGATGAATAGGAGCTGTTGAGTCCTGTTCACTGAGCAAGGAGTAGGTGGTGTCTATTATATATTTGCTTTTCCGACCGGTATCTGTGCTCATTTCCAAGTCGTGTTTTATGCATCACGCCACCTCACCTTTCCGCTTAAGCAGGCCTAAGTGTGTTTTCGAAAAGCGTGAGTCTGTTCTCTTTTGTCATTCGGGTCGTGGGTAGCGATTTGTACATTCCCTGTCTAAGTGATATCCCAAGTTTCTTTTTCTGTGGGACAGATTTCACTTAGCATCATCGTACCTCAATCCACTCATTATGCTGGAACCAGCCTTATGACATGGATTCCATGGCTGAGGGATATTCCCTCGTACCTAAGTAGCACAAATTCTTGGTCCATTTCTCTCTTCCCCGGCATATGAAGGGTGTCCCGAAGTCGAGGTTGTTGTAAAGAGAGAAGCCCTAAACTTTGGGGTGCCTGCGTCTGATTGATTTTTAGTTTTGCCAAGATATAGGCCCTCGTGTGGAGGTGCCCTATGCTCTGTGGTTCTGTTCTGTACGTGTTTTAGGAACGAGCATACGCTTCTCCAGAGTGGCTGTTGGCATTTTGCGTCCCTCCCGGCAACTGAACAAGGCTCCCTTATCTCCTTGGCCTGTCCTGCCTTTCTGGTTTTTAGACATTTTCCGGATGTCTCTTTTGCCCGGGGGGGGAGTGAGATTTGTTTGTAGTGCCGATTTGCTCTCCCCGGGTGCTTGGTTGGCCAAAAAGGGCGTATGCGTTTTTTCCTGAATATATTCAGGAAAAAACGCATACGCCCTTTTTGGCCAACTGCATCATTGTCCACGTTCTGCCGCTTTTCCTGTGCTGGGAAGGCCATTCCCATCTACCTCCTGAACTCCGTTTCGTGCAATTCTGCCTTGCGTTCAAATCCCCTTCGTGGCCTTACCTCAGTATGTTTTTGGACGAGTGTTATCATTTAGAGCTCGGCAGGTTTGTGAAGTGCAGTGCCCCAGAGCTCCGTTTGGCAGCTCGCTTTGGTGTGAGCTGGCCGCAATAGCGCAAGATTGCTTCAGGCCCTGTTGTGCTTGCGGCGAGGCAGGCCGAGCCTTTGGTGAATTGCTCTTCGTGATGGGAAATTAGAGTGACGTGGGCCTGTCCGAACACCGCCAGCTGGTCTCTCATTGGTTGCCCCTCTTCCAGGTCATCCTTCGGACCACTTGCAGAGACTACGAAAGAGGAGTGTGAAGACGCTGTTCCTGCCAGTGGGGGAATTGTTAGTCAAGCGGCTGGAATGGCGGACGCTAGCACCCGGAGGTGAAAAATGAGGTTCGCTTTCGAAAGCTTTCCCGATCAGACGGTGTACCATCCCCTGGGATTCCCATGAGTGGTTTGGCTGTAGGAAAGTTGCCTTGAACCTGGAGAGGTGGGACCCATGGAATGGGTAGCACGCAGTATAACTCTAGAGGCTCTGCCTTTGCTCCTCCAACCTCAGCAATCCTCTCAGCCTGAGGAGTATCCAGCCTTATGTCTTCTGCCGCTGTGGGTGTAGATGTGGTCAATCCTGGTTGCATCACAGCCCCTGAACGCATTTTGGCATAATTTCCCTCCCTCTCGCCGTGCTTCTTTCTTCTGTGTTTTGGAAATGTATTTTTAGAATGGGCTTTAGCTGATTTTCAGTGCTGTGTTGTTGCCGCTCGACACACACTTGATTCACTTGCAGAGAGATATCAATACTTAGGTTTTCAGATGCTTACGAGTCTGATATATTCTTCTGTGATGAATAGGAGCTGTTGAGTCCTGTTCACTGAGCAAGGAGTAGGTGGTGTCTATTATATATTTGCTTTTCCGACCGGTATCTGTGCTCGTTTCCAAGTCGTGTTTTATGCATCACGCCACCTCACCTTTCCACTTAAGCAGGCCTAAGTGTGTTTTCGAAAAGCGTGAGTCTGTTCTCTTTTGTCATTCGGGTCGTGGGTAGCGATTTGTACATTCCCTGTCTAAGTGATATCCCAAGTTTCTTTTTCTGTGGGACAGATTTCACTTAGCATCATCGTACCTCAATCCACTCATTATGCTGGAACCAGCCTTATGACATGGATTCCATGGCTGAGGGATATTCCCTCGTACCTAAGTAGCACAAATTCTTGGTCCATTTCTCTCTTCCCCGGTATTTGAAGGGTGTCCCGAAGTCGAGGTTGTTGTAAAGACAGAAGCCCTAAACTTTGGGGTGCCTGCGTCTGGTTGATTTTTAGTTTTCCCAAGATATAGGCCCACGTGTGGAGGTGCCCTATGCTCTGTGGTTCTGTTCTGTACGTGTTTTAGGAACGAGCATACGCTTCTCCAGAGTGGCTGTTGGCATTTTGCGTCCCTCCCGGCAACTGAACAAGGCTCCCTTATCTCCTTGGCCTGTCCTGCCTTTCTGGTTTTTCGACATTTTCCGGATGGCTCTTTTGCCCGGGGGGGGAGTGAGATTTCTTTGTAGTGCCGATTTGCTCTCCCCGGGTGCTTGGTTGGCCAAAAAGGGCGTATGCGTTTTTTCCTGAATATATTCAGGAAAAAACGCATACGCCCTTTTTGGCCAACTGCATCATTGTCCACGTTCTGCCGCTTTTCCTGTGCTGGGAAGGCCATTCCCATCTACCTCCTGAACTCCGTTTCGTGCAATTCTGCCTTGCGTTCAAATCCCCTTCGTGGCCTTACCTCAGTATGTTTTTGGACGAGTGTTATCATTTAGAGCTCGGCAGGTTTGTGAAGTGCAGTGCCCCAGAGCTCCGTTTGGCAGCTCGCTTTGGTGTGAGCTGGCCGCAATAGCGCCAGATTGCTTCAGGCCCTGTTGTGCTTGCGGCGAGGCAGGCCGAGCCTTTGGTGAATTCCTCTTCGTGATGGGAAATTAGAGTGACGTGGGCCTGTCCGAACACCGCCAGCTGGTCTCTCATTGGTTGCCCGTCTTCCAGGTCATCCTTCGGACCACTTGCAGAGACTACGAAAGAGGAGTGTCAGGACGCTGATCCTGCAAGTGGGGGAATTGTTAGTCAAGCGGCTGGAATGGCAGACGCTAGCAACCGGAGGTGAAAAATGAGGTGCGCTTTCGAAAGCTTTCCCGATCACACGGTGTACCATCCCCTGGGATTCCCATGAGTGGTTTGGCTGTAGGAAAGTTGCCTTGAACCTGGAGAGGTGGGACCCATGGAATGGGTAGCACGCAGTATAACTCTAGAGGCTCTACCTTTGCTCCTCCAACCTCAGCAATCCTCTCAGCCTGAGGAGTATCCAGCCTTATGTCTTATGCCGCTGTGGGTGTCGATGTGGTCAATCCTGGTTGCATCACAGCCCCTGAACGCATTTTGGCCGAATTTCCCTCCCTCTCGCCGTGCTTCTTTCTTCTGTGTTTTGGAAATGTATTTTTAGAATGGGCTTTAGCTGATTTTCAGTGCTGTGTTGATGCCGCTTGACACACACTTGATTCACTTACAGAGAGATATCAATACTTAGGTTTTCAGATGCTTACGAGTCTGATATATTCTTCTGTGATGAATAGGAGCTGTTGAGTCCTGTTCACTGAGCAAGGAGTAGGTGGTGTCTATTATATATTTGCTTTTCCGACCGGTATCTGTGCTCATTTCCAAGTCGTGTTTTATGCATCACGCCACCTCACCTTTCCGCTTAAGGAGGCCTAAGTGTGTTTTCGAAAAGCGTGAGTCTGTTCTCTTTTGTCATTCGGGTCGTGGGTAGCGATTTGTACATTCCCTCTCTAAGTGATATCCCAAGTTTCTTTTTCTGTGGGACAGATTTCACTTAGCATCATCGTACCTCAATCCACTCATTATGCTGGAACCAGCCTTATGACATGGATTCCATGGCTGAGGGATATTCCCTCGTACCTAAGTAGCACAAATTCTTGGTCCATTTCTCTCTTCCCCGGCAGATGAAGGGTGTCCCGAAGTCGAGGTTGTTGTAAAGAGAGAAGCCCTAAACTTTGGGGTGCCTGCGTCTGGTTGATTTTTAGTTTTCCCAAGATATAGGCCCACGTGTGGAGGTGCCCTATGCTCTGTGGTTTTGTTCTGTACGTGTTTTAGGAACGAGCATACGCTTCTCCAGAGTGGCTGTTGGCATTTTGCGTCCCTCCCGGCAACTGAACAAGGCTCCCTTATCTCCTTGGCCTGTCCTGCCTTTCTGGTTTTTAGACATTTTCCGGATGGCTCTTTTGCCCGGGGGGGGGGGGGAGTGAGATTTCTTTGTAGTGCCGATTTGCTCTCCCCGGGTGCTTGGTTGGCCAAAAAGGGCGTATGCGTTTTTTCCTGAATATATTCAGGAAAAAACGCATACGCCCTTTTTGGCCAACTGCATCATTGTCCACGTTCTGCCGCTTTTCCTGTGCTGGGAAGGCCATTCCCATCTACCTCCTGAACTCCGTTTCGTGCAATTCTGCCTTGCATTCAAATCCCCTTCGTGGCCTTACCTCAGTATGTTTTTGGACGAGTGTTATCATTTAGAGCTCGGCAGGTTTGTGAAGTGCAGTGCCCCAGAGCTCCGTTTGGCAGCTCGCTTTGGTGTGAGTTGGCCGCAATAGCGCCAGATTGCTTCAGGCCCTGTTGTGCTTGCGGCGAGGCAGGCCGAGCCTTTGGTGAATTCCTCTTCGTGATGGGAAATTAGAGTGACGTGGGCCTGTCCGAACACCGCCAGCTGGTCTCTCATTAGTTGCCCCTCATCCAGTTCATCCTTCGGACCACTTGCAGCGACTACGAAAGAGGAGTGTCAAGACGCTGATCCTGCAAGTGGGGGAATTGTTAGTCAAGCGGCTGGAATGGCGGACGCTAGCACCCGGAGGTGAAAAATGAGGTGCGCTTTCGAAAGCTTTCCCGATCACACGGTGTACCATCCCCTGGGATTCCCATGAGTGGTTTGGCTGTAGGAAAGTTGCCTTGAACCTGGAGAGGTGGGACCCATGGAATGGGTAGCACGCAGGATAACTCTAGAGGCTCTGCCTTTGCTCCTCCAACCTCAGCAATCCTCTCAGCCTGAGGAGTATCCAGCCTTATGTCTTCTGCCGCTGTGGGTGTAGATGTGGTCAATCCTGGTTGCATCACAGCCCCTGAACGCATTTTGGCCGAATTTCCCTCCCTCTCGCCGTGCTTCTTTCTTCTGTGTTTTGGAAATGTATTTTTAGAATGGGCTTTAGCTGATTTTCAGTGCTGTGTTGATGCCGCTTGACACACACTTGATTCACTTACAGAGAGATATCAATACTTAGGTTTTCAGATGATTACGAGTCTGATATATTCTTCTGTGATGAATAGGAGCTGTTGAGTCCTGTTCACTGAGCAAGGAGTAGGTGGTGTCTATTATATATTTGCTTTTCCGACCGGTATCTGTGCTCATTTCCAAGTCGTGTTTTATGCATCACGCCACCTCACCTTTCCGCTTAAGGAGGCCTAAGTGTGTTTTCGAAAAGCGTGAGTCTGTTCTCTTTTGTCATTCGGGTCGTGGGTAGCGATTTGTACATTCCCTCTCTAAGTGATATCCCAAGTTTCTTTTTCTGTGGGACAGATTTCACTTAGCATCATCGTACCTCAATCCACTCATTATGCTGGAACCAGCCTTATGACATGGATTCCATGGCTGAGGGATATTCCCTCGTACCTAAGTAGCACAAATTCTTGGTCCATTTCTCTCTTCCCCGGCAGATGAAGGGTGTCCCGAAGTCGAGGTTGTTGTAAAGAGAGAAGCCCTAAACTTTGGGGTGCCTGCGTCTGGTTGATTTTTAGTTTTCCCAAGATATAGGCCCACGTGTGGAGGTGCCCTATGCTCTGTGGTTCTGTTCTGTACGTGTTTTAGGAACGAGCATACGCTTCTCCAGAGTGGCTGTTGGCATTTTGCGTCCCTCCCGGCAACTGAACAAGGCTCCCTTATCTCCTTGGCCTGTCCTGCCTTTCTGGTTTTTAGACATTTTCCGGATGGCTCTTTTGCCCGGGGGGGGGGGGAGTGAGATTTCTTTGTAGTGCCGATTTGCTCTCCCCGGGTGCTTGGTTGGCCAAAAAGGGCGTATGCGTTTTTTCCTGAATATATTCAGGAAAAAACGCATACGCCCTTTTTGGCCAACTGCATCATTGTCCACGTTCTGCCGCTTTTCCTGTGCTGGGAAGGCCATTCCCATCTACCTCCTGAACTCCGTTTCGTGCAATTCTGCCTTGCGTTCAAATCCCCTTCGTGGCCTTACCTCAGTATGTTTTTGGACGAGTGTTATCATTTAGAGCTCGGCAGGTTTGTGAAGTGCAGTGCCCCAGAGCTCCGTTTGGCAGCTCGCTTTGGTGTGAGCTGGCCGCAATAGCGCCAGATTGCTTCAGGCCCTGTTGTGCTTGCGGCGAGGCAGGCCGAGCCTTTGGTGAATTCCTCTTCGTGATGGGAAATTAGAGTGACGTGGGCCTGTCCGAACACCGCCAGCTGGTCTCTCATTGGTTCCCCCTCTTCCAGGTCATCCTTCGGACCACTTGCAGAGACTACGAAAGAGGAGTGTCAAGACGCTGATCCTGCAAGTGGGCGAATTGTTAGTCAAGCGGCTGGAATGGCGGACGCTAGCACCCGGAGGTGAAAAATGAGGTGCGCTTTCGAAAGATTTCCCGATCACAAGGTGTACCATCCCCTGGGATTCCCATGAGTGGTTTGGCTGTAGGAAAGTTGCCTTGAACCTGGAGAGGTGGGACCCATGGAATGGGTAGCACGCAGTATAACTCTAGAGGCTCTACCTTTGCTCCTCCAACCTCAGCAATCCTCTCAGCCTGAGGAGTATCCAGCCTTATGTCTTCTGCCGCTGTGGGTGTCGATGTGGTCAATCCTGGTTGCATCACAGCCCCTGCACGCTTTTTGGCAGAATTTCCCTCCCTCTCGCCGTGCTTCTTTCTTCTGTGTTTTGGAAATGTATTTTTAGAATGGGCTTTAGCTGATTTTCAGTGCTGTGTTGATGCCGCTTGACACACACTTGATTCACTTACAGAGAGATATCAATACTTAGGTTTTCAGATGCTTACGAGTCTGATATATTCTTCTGTGATGAATAGGAGCTGTTGAGTCCTGTTCACTGAGCAAGGAGTAGGTGGTGTCTATTATATATTTGCTTTTCCGACCGGTATCTGTGCTCATTTCCAAGTCGTGTTTTATGCATCACGCCACCTCACCTTTCCGCTTAAGCAGGCCTAAGTGTGTTTTCGAAAAGCGTGAGTCTGTTCTCTTTTGTCATTCGGGTCGTGGGTAGCGATTTGTACATTCCCTCTCTAAGTGATATCCCAAGTTTCTTTTTCTGTGGGACAGATTTCACTTAGCATCATCGTACCTCAATCCAGTCATTATGCTGGAACCAGCCTTATGACATGGATTCCATGGCTGAGGGATATTCCCTCGTACCTAAGTAGCACAAATTCTTGGTCCATTTCTCTCTTCCCCGGCAGATGAAGGGTGTCCCGAAGTCGAGGTTGTTGTAAAGAGAGAAGCCCTAAACTTTGGGGTGCCTGCGTCTGGTTGATTTTTAGTTTTCCCAAGATATAGGCCCACGTGTGGAGGTGCCCTATGCTCTGTGGTTCTGTTCTGTACGTGTTTTAGGAACGAGCATACGCTTCTCCAGAGTGGCTGTTGGCATTTTGCGTCCCTCCCGGCAACTGAACAAGGCTCCCTTATCTCCTTGGCCTGTCCTGCCTTTCTGGTTTTTAGACATTTTCCGGATGGCTCTTTTGCCCGGGGGGGGAGTGAGATTTCTTTGTAGTGCCGATTTGCTCTCCCCGGGTGCTTGGTTGGCCAAAAAGGGCGTATGCGTTTTTTCCTGAATATATTCAGGAAAAAACGCATACGCCCTTTTTGGCCAACTGCATCATTGTCCACGTTCTGCCGCTTTTCCTGTGCTGGGAAGGCCATTCCCATCTACCTCCTGAACTCCGTTTCGTGCAATTCTGCCTTGCGTTCAAATCCCCTTCGTGGCCTTACCTCAGTATGTTTTTGGACGAGTGTTATCATTTAGAGCTCGGCAGGTTTGTGAAGTGCAGTGCCCCAGAGCTCCGTTTGGCAGCTCGCTTTGGTGTGAGCTGGCCGCAATAGCGCCAGATTGCTTCAGGCCCTGTTGTGCTTGCGGCGAGGCAGGCCGAGCCTTTGGTGAATTCCTCTTCGTGATGGGAAATTAGAGTGACGTGGGCCTGTCCGAACACCGCCAGCTGGTCTCTCATTGGTTCCCCCTCTGCCAGGTCATCCTTCGGACCACTTGCAGAGACTACGAAAGAGGAGTGTCAGGACGCTGATCCTGCAAGTGGGCGAATTGTTAGTCAAGCGGCTGGAATGGCGGACGCTATCACCCGGAGGTGAAAAATGAGGTGCGCTTTCGAAAGCTTTCCCGATCACACGGTGTACCATCCCCTGGGATTCCCATGAGTGGTTTGGCTGTAGGAAAGTTGCCTTGAACCTGGAGAGGTGGGACCCATGGAATGGGTAGCACGCAGTATAACTCTAGAGGCTCTGCCTTTGCTCCTCCAACCTCAGCAATCCTCTCAGCCTGAGGAGTATCCAGCCTTATGTCTTCTGCCGCTGTGGGTGTCGATGTGGTCAATCCTGGTTGCATCACAGCCCCTGCACGCTTTTTGGCAGAATTTCCCTCCCTCTCGCCGTGCTTCTTTCTTCTGTGTTTTGGAAATGTATTTTTAGAATGGGCTTTAGCTGATTTTCAGTGCTGTGTTGATGCCGCTTGACACACACTTGATTCACTTACAGAGAGATATCAATACTTAGGTTTTCAGATGCTTACGAGTCTGATATATTCTTCTGTGATGAATAGGAGCTGTTGAGTCCTGTTCACTGAGCAAGGAGTAGGTGGTGTCTATTATATATTTGCTTTTCCGACCGGTATCTGTGCTCATTTCCAAGTCGTGTTTTATACATCACGCCACCTCACCTTTCCGCTTAAGCAGGCCTAAGTGTGTTTTCGAAAAGCGTGAGTCTGTTCTCTTTTGTCATTCGGGTCGTGGGTAGCGATTTGTACATTCCCTCTCTAAGTGATATCCCAAGTTTCTTTTTCTGTGGGACAGATTTCACTTAGCATCATCGTACCTCAATCCAGTCATTATGCTGGAACCAGCCTTATGACATGGATTCCATGGCTGAGGGATATTCCCTCGTACCTAAGTAGCACAAATTCTTGGTCCATTTCTCTCTTCCCCGGCAGATGAAGGGTGTCCCGAAGTCGAGGTTGTTGTAAAGAGAGAAGCCCTAAACTTTGGGGTGCCTGCGTCTGGTTGATTTTTAGTTTTCCCAAGATATAGGCCCACGTGTGGAGGTGCCCTATGCTCTGTGGTTCTGTTCTGTACGTGTTTTGGGAACGAGCATACGCTTCTCCAGAGTGGCTGTTGGCATTTTGCATCCCTCCCGGCAACTGAACAAGGCTCCCTTATCTCCTTGGCCTGTCCTGCCTTTCTGGTTTTTAGACATTTTCCGGATGGCTCTTTTGCCCGGGGGGGGAGTGAGATTTCTTTGTAGTGCCGATTTGCTCTCCCCGGGTGCTTGGTTGGCCAAAAAGGGCGTATGCGTTTTTTCCTGAATACATTCAGGAAAAAACGCATACGCCCTTTTTGGCCAACTGCATCATTGTCCACGTTCTGCCGCTTTTCCTGTGCTGGGAAGGCCATTACCATCTACCTCCTGAACTCCGTTTCGTGCAATTCTGTCTTGCGTTCAAATCCCCTTCGTGGCCTTACCTCAGTATGTTTTTGGACGAGTGTTATCATTTAGAGCTCGGCAGGTTTGTGAAGTGCAGTGCCCCACAGCTCCGTTTGGCAGCTCGCTTTGGTTTGAGCTGGCCGCAATAGCGCCAGATTGCTTCAGGCCCCGTTGTGCTTGCGGCGAGGCAGGCCGAGCCTTTGGTGAATTCCTCTTCGTGATGGGAAATTAGAGTGACGTGGGCCTGTCCGAACACCGCCAGCTGGTCTCTCATTGGTTCCCCCTCTGCCAGGTCATCCTTCGGACCACTTGCAGAGACTACGAAAGAGGAGTGTCAAGACGCTGATCCTGCAAGTGGGCGAATTGTTAGTCAAGCGGCTGGAATGGCGGACGCTAGCACCCGGAGGTGAAAAATGAGGTGCGCTTTCGAAAGATTTCCCGATCACACGGTGTACCATCCCCTGGGATTCCCATGAGTGGTTTGGCTGTAGGAAAGTTGCCTTGAACCTGGAGAGGTGGGACCCATGGAATGGGTAGCACGCAGTATAACTCTAGAGGCTCTACCTTTGCTCCTCCAACCTCAGCAATCCTCTCAGCCTGAGGAGTATCCAGCCTTATGTCTTCTGCCGCTGTGGGTGTCGATGTGGTCAATCCTGGTTGCATCACAGCCCCTGAACGCATTTTGGCCGAATTTCCCTCCCTCTCGCCGTGCTTCTTTCTTCTGTGTTTTGGAAATGTATTTTTAGAATGGGCTTTAGCTGATTTTCAGTGCTGTGTTGATGCCGCTTGACACACACTTGATTCACTTACAGAGAGATATCAATACTTAGGTTTTCAGATGCTTACGAGTCTGATATATTCTTCTGTGATGAATAGGAGCTGTTGAGTCCTGTTCACTGAGCAAGGAGTAGGTGGTGTCTATTATATATTTGCTTTTCCGACCGGTATCTGTGCTCATTTCCAAGTCGTGTTTTATGCATCACGCCACCTCACCTTTCCGCTTAAGCAGGCCTAAGTGTGTTTTCGAAAAGCGTGAGTCTGTTCTCTTTTGTCATTCGGGTCGTGGGTAGCGATTTGTACATTCCCTCTCTAAGTGATATCCCAAGTTTCTTTTTCTGTGGGACAGATTTCACTTAGCATCATCGTACCTCAATCCAGTCATTATGCTGGAACCAGCCTTATGACATGGATTCCATGGCTGAGGGATATTCCCTCGTACCTAAGTAGCACAAATTCTTGGTCCATTTCTCTCTTCCCCGGCAGATGAAGGGTGTCCCAAAGTCGAGGTTGTTGTAAAGAGAGAAGCCCTAAACTTTGGGGTGCCTGCGTCTGGTTGATTTTTAGTTTTCCCAAGATATAGGCCCACGTGTGGAGGTGCCCTATGCTCTGTGGTTCTGTTCTGTACGTGTTTTAGGAACGAGCATACGCTTCTCCAGAGTGGCTGTTGGCATTTTGCGTCCCTCCCGGCAACTGAACAAGGCTCCCTTATCTCCTTGGCCTGTCCTGCCTTTCTGGTTTTTAGACATTTTCCGGTTGGCTCTTTTGCCCGGGGGGGGAGTGAGATTTCTTTGTAGTGCCGATTTGCTCTCCCCGGGTGCTTGGTTGGCCAAAAAGGGCGTATGCGTTTTTTCCTGAATATATTCAGGAAAAAACGCATACGCCCTTTTTGGCCAACTGCATCATTGTCCACGTTCTGCCGCTTTTCCTGTGCTGGGAAGGCCATTCCCATCTACCTCCTGAACTCCGTTTCGTGCAATTCTGCCTTGCGTTCAAATCCCCTTCGTGGCCTTACCTCAGTATGTTTTTGGACGAGTGTTATCATTTAGAGCTCGGCAGGTTTGTGAAGTGCAGTGCCCCACAGCTCCGTTTGGCAGCTCGCTTTGGTGTGAGCTGGCCGCAATAGCGCCAGATTGCTTCAGGCCCCGTTGTGCTTGCGGCGAGGCAGGCCGAGCCTTTGGTGAATTCCTCTTCGTGATGGGAAATTAGAGTGACGTGGGCCTGTCCGAACACCGCCAGCTGGTCTCTCATTGGTTCCCCGTCTTCCAGGTCATCCTTCGGACCACTTGCAGAGACTACGAAAGAGGAGTGGCAAGACGCTGATCCTGCAAGTGGGGGAATTGTTAGTCAAGCGGCTGGAATGGCGGACGCTAGCACCCGGAGGTGAAAAATGAGGTGCGCTTTCGAAAGCTTTCCCGATCACACGGTGTACCATCCCCTGGGATTCCCATGAGTGGTTTGGCTGTAGGAAAGTTGCCTTGAACCTGGAGAGGTGGGACCCATGGAATGGGTAGCACGCAGGATAACTCTAGAGGCTCTGCCTTTGCTCCTCCAACCTCAGCAATCCTCTCAGCCTGAGGAGTATCCAGCCTTATGTCTTCTGCCGCTGTGGGTGTAGATGTGGTCAATCCTGGTTGCATCACAGCCCCTGAACGCTTTTTGGCAGAATTTCCCTCCCTCTCGCCGTGCTTCTTTCTTCTGTGTTTTGGAAATGTATTTTTAGAATGGGCTTTAGCTGATTTTCAGTGCTGTGTTGATGCCGCTTGACACACACTTGATTCACTTACAGAGAGATATCAATACTTAGGTTTTCAGATGCTTACGAGTCTGATATATTCTTCTGTGATGAATAGGGGCTGTTGAGTCCTGTTCACTGAGCAAGGAGTAGGTGGTGTCTATTATATATTTGCTTTTCCGACCGGTATCTGTGCTCATTTCCAAGTCGTGTTGTATGCATCACGCCACCTCACCTTTCCGCTTAAGCAGGCCTAAGAGTGTTTTCGAAAAGCGTGAGTCTGTTCTCTTTTGTCATTCGGGTCGTGGGTAGCGATTTGTACATTCCCTCTCTAAGTGATATCCCAAGTTTCTTTTTCTGTGGGACAGATTTCACTTAGCATCATCGTACCTCAATCCAGTCATTATGCTGGAACCAGCCTTATGACATGGATTCCATGGCTGAGGGATATTCCCTCGTACCTAAGTAGCACAAATTCTTGGTCCATTTCTCTCTTCCCCGGAAGATGAAGGGTGCCCCGAAGTCGAGGTTGTTGTAAAGAGAGAAGCCCTAAACTTTGGGGTGCCTGCGTCTGGTTGATTTTTAGTTTTCCCAAGATATAGGCCCACGTGTGGAGGTGCCCTATGCTCTGTGGTTCTGTTCTGTACGTGTTTTAGGAACGAGCATACGCTTCTCCAGAGTGGCTGTTGGCATTTTGCGTCCCTCCCGGCAACTGAACAAGGCTCCCTTATCTCCTTGGCCTGTCCTGCCTTTCTGGTTTTTAGACATTTTCCGGATGGCTCTTTTGCCGGGGGGGGGAGTGAGATTTCTTTGTAGTGCCGATTTGCTCTCCCCGGGTGCTTGGTTGGCCAAAAAGGGCGTATGCGTTTTTTCCTGAATACATTCAGGAAAAAACGCATACGCCCTTTTTGGCCAACTGCATCATTGTCCACGTTCTGCCGCTTTTCCTGTGCTGGGAAGGCCATTCCCATCTACCTCCTGAACTCCGTTTCGTGCAATTCTGCCTTGCGTTCAAATCCCCTTCGTGGCCTTACCTCAGTATGTTTTTGGACGAGTGTTATCATTTAGAGCTCGGCAGGTTTGTGAAGTGCAGTGCCCCACAGCTCCGTTTGGCAGCTCGCTTTGGTGTGAGCTGGCCGCAATAGTGCCAGATTGCTTCAGGCCCCGTTGTGCTTGCGGCGAGGCAGGCCGAGCCTTTGGTGAATTCCTCTTCGTGATGGGAAATTAGAGTGACGTGGGCCTGTCCGAACACCGCCAGCTGGTCTCTCATTGGTTCCCCCTCTGCCAGGTCATCCTTCGGACCACTTGCAGAGACTACGAAAGAGGAGTGTCAAGACGCTGATCCTGCAAGTGGGCGAATTGTTAGTCAAGCGGCTGGAATGGCGGACGCTAGCACCCGGAGGTGAAAAATGAGGTGCGCTTTCGAAAGCTTTCCCGATCACACGGTGTACCATCCCCTGGGATTCCCATGAGTGGTTTGGCTGTAGGAAAGTTGCCTTGAACCTGGAGAGGTGCGACCCATGGAATGGGTAGCACGCAGTATAACTCTAGAGGCTCTACCTTTGCTCCTCCAACCTCAGCAATCCTCTCAGCCTGAGGAGTATCCAGCCTTATGTCTTCTGCCGCTGTGGGTGTAGATGTGGTCAATCCTGGTTGCATCACAGCCCCTGAACGCATTTTGGCCGAATTTCCCTCCCTCTCGCCGTGCTTCTTTCTTCTGTGTTTTGGAAATGTATTTTTAGAATGGGCTTTAGCTGATTTTCAGTGCTGTGTTGATGCCGCTTGACACACACTTGATTCACTTACAGAGAGATATCAATACTTAGGTTTTCAGATGCTTACGAGTCTGATATATTCTTCTGTGATGAATAGGAGCTGTTGAGTCCTGTTCACTGAGCAAGGAGTAGGTGGTGTCTATTATATATTTGCTTTTCCGACCGGTATCTGTGCTCATTTCCAAGTCGTGTTTTATGCATCACGCCACCTCACCTTTCCGCTTAAGCAGGCCTAAGTGTGTTTTCGAAAAGCGTGAGTCTGTTCTCTTTTGTCATTCGGGTCGTGGGTAGCGATTTGTACATTCCCTCTCTAAGTGATATCCCAAGTTTCTTTTTCTGTGGGACAGATTTCACTTAGCATCATCGTACCTCAATCCACTCATTATGCTGGAACCAGCCTTATGACATGGATTCCATGGCTGAGGGATATTCCCTCGTACCTAAGTAGCACAAATTCTTGGTCCATTTCTCTCTTCCCCGGCAGATGAAGGGTGTCCCGAAGTCGAGGTTGTTGTAAAGAGAGAAGCCCTAAACTTTGGGGTGCCTGCGTCTGGTTGATTTTTAGTTTTCCCAAGATATAGGCCCACGTGTGGAGGTGCCCTATGCTCTGTGGTTCTGTTCTGTACATGTTTTAGGAACGAGCATACGCTTCTCCAGAGTGGCTGTTGGCATTTTGCGTCCCTCCCGGCAACTGAACAAGGCTCCCTTATCTCCTTGGCCTGTCCTGCCTTTCTGGTTTTTAGACATTTTCCGGATGGCTCTTTTGCCCGGGGGGGGAGTGAGATTTCTTTGTAGTGCCGATTTGCTCTCCCCGGGTGCTTGGTTGGCCAAAAAGGGCGTATGCGTTTTTTCCTGAATACATTCAGGAAAAAACGCATACGCCCTTTTTGGCCAACTGCATCATTGTCCACGTTCTGCCGCTTTTCCTGTGCTGGGAAGGCCATTCCCATCTACCTCCTGAACTCCGTTTCGTGCAATTCTGCCTTGCGTTCAAATCCCCTTCGTGGCCTTACCTCAGTATGTTTTTGGACGAGTGTTATCATTTAGAGCTCGGCAGGTTTGTGAAGTGCAGTGCCCCAGAGCTCCGTTTGGCAGCTCGCTTTGATGTGAGCTGGCCGCAATAGCGCCAGATTGCTTCAGGCCCCGTTGTGCTTGCGGCGAGGCAGGCCGAGCCTTTGGTGAATTCCTCTTCGTGATGGGAAATTAGAGTGACGTGGGCCTGTCCGAACACCGCCAGCTGGTCTCTCATTGGTTCCCCGTCTTCCAGGTCATCCTTCGGACCACTTTCAGAGCCTACGAAAGAGGAGTGTCAAGACGCTGATCCTGCAAGTGGGGGAATTGTTAGTCAAGCGGCTGGAATGGCGGACGCTAGCACCCGGAGGTGAAAAATGAGGTGCGCTTTCTAAAGCTTTCCCGATCACACGGTGTACCATCCCCTGGGATTCCCATGAGTGGTTTGGCTGTAGGAAAGTTGCCTTGAACCTGGAGAGGTGGGACCCATGGAATGGGTAGCACGCAGGATAACTCTAGAGGCTCTGCCTTTGCTCCTCCAACCTCAGCAATCCTCTCAGCCTGAGGAGTATCCAGCCTTATGTCTTCTGCCGCTGTGGGTGTAGATGTGGTCAATCCTGGTTGCATCACAGCCCCTGAACGCTTTTTGGCAGAATTTCCCTCCCTCTCGCCGTGCTTCTTTCTTCTGTGTTTTGGAAATGTATTTTTAGAATGGGCTTTAGCTGATTTTCAGTGCTGTGTTGATGCCGCTTGACACACACCTGATTCACTTACAGAGAGATATCAATACTTAGGTTTTCAGATGCTTACGAGTCTGATATATTCTTCTGTGATGAATAGGAGCTGTTGAGTCCTGTTCACTGAGCAAGGAGTAGGTGGTGTCTATTATATATTTGCTTTTCCGACCGGTATCTGTGCTCATTTCCAAGTCGTGTTGTATGCATCACGCCACCTCACCTTTCCGCTTAAGCAGGCCTAAGTGTGTTTTCGAAAAGCGTGAGTCTGTTCTCTTTTGTCATTCGGGTCGTGGGTAGCGATTTGTACATTCCCTCTCTAAGTGATATCCCAAGTTTCTTTTTCTGTGGGACAGATTTCACTTAGCATCATCGTACCTCAATCCACTCATTATGCTGGAACCAGCCTTATGACATGGATTCCATGGCTGAGGGATATTCCCTCGTACCTAAGTAGCACAAATTCTTGGTCCATTTCTCTCTTCCCCGGCAGATGAAGGGTGTCCCGAAGTCGAGGTTGTTGTAAAGAGAGAAGCCCTAAACTTTGGGGTGCCTGCGTCTGGTTGATTTTTAGTTTTCCCAAGATATAGGCCCACGTGTGGAGGTGCCCTATGCTCTGTGGTTCTGTTCTGTACGTGTTTTAGGAACGAGCATACGCTTCTCCAGAGTGGCTGTTGGCATTTTGCGTCCCTCCCGGCAACTGAACAAGGCTCCCTTATCTCCTTGGCCTGTCCTGCCTTTCTGGTTTTTAGACATTTTCCGGATGGCTCTTTTGCCCGGGGGGGGAGTGAGATTTCTTTGTAGTGCCGATTTGCTCTCCCCGGGTGCTTGGTTGGCCAAAAAGGGCGTATGCGTTTTTTCCTGAATATATTCAGGAAAAAACGCATACGCCCTTTTTGGCCAACTGCATCATTGTCCACGTTCTGCCGCTTTTCCTGTGCTGGGAAGGCCATTCCCATCTACCTCCTGAACTCCGTTTCGTGCAATTCTGCCTTGCGTTCAAATCCCCTTCGTGGCCTTACCTCAGTATGTTTTTGGACGAGTGTTATCATTTAGAGCTCGGCAGGTTTGTGAAGTGCAGTGCCCCAGAGCTCCGTTTGGCAGCTCGCTTTGGTGTGAGCTGGCCGCAATAGCGCCAGATTGCTTCAGGCCCTGTTGTGCTTGCGGCGAGGCAGGCCGAGCCTTTGATGAATTCCTCTTCGTGATGGGAAATTAGAGTGACGTGGGCCTGTCCGAACACCGCCAGCTGGTCTCTCATTGGTTCCCCGTCTTTCAGGTAATCCTTCGGACCACTTGCAGAGACTACGAAAGAGGAGTGTCAAGACGCTGATCCTGCAAGTGGGGGAATTGTTAGTCAAGCGGCTGGAATGGCGGACGCTAGCACCCGGAGGTAAAAAATGAGGTGCGCTTTCGAAAGCTTTCCCGATCACACGGTGTACCATCCCCTGGGATTCCCATGAGTGGTTTGGCTGTAGGAAAGTTGCCTTGAACCTGGAGAGGTGGGACCCATGGAATGGGTAGCACGCAGGATAACTCTAGAGGCTCTGCCTTTGCTCCTCCAACCTCAGCAATCCTCTCAGCCTGAGGAGTATCCAGCCTTATGTCTTCTGCCGCTGTGGGTGTAGATGTGGTCAATCCTGGTTGCATCACAGCCCCTGCACGCTTTTTGGCAGAATTTCCCTCCCTCTCGCCGTGCTTCTTTCTTCTGTGTTTTGGAAATGTATTTTTAGAATGGGCTTTAGCTGATTTTCAGTGCTGTGTTGATGCCGCTTGACACACACTTGATTCACTTACAGAGAGATATCAATACTTAGGTTTTCAGATGCTTACGAGTCTGATATATTCTTCTGTGATGAATAGGAGCTGTTGAGTCCTGTTCACTGAGCAAGGAGTAGGTGGTGTCTATTATATATTTGCTTTTCCGACCGGTATCTGTGCTCATTTCCAAGTCGTGTTTTATGCATCACGCCACCTCACCTTTCCGCTTAAGCAGGCCTAAGTGTGTTTTCGAAAAGCGTGAGTCTGTTCTCTTTTGTCATTCGGGTCGTGGGTAGCGATTTGTACATTCCCTCTCTAAGTGATATCCCAAGTTTCTTTTTCTGTGGGACAGATTTCACTTAGCATCATCGTACCTCAATCCACTCATTATGCTGGAACCAGCCTTATGACATGGATTCCATGGCTGAGGGATATTCCCTCGTACCTAAGTAGCACAAATTCTTGGTCCATTTCTCTCTTCCCCGGCAGATGAAGGGTGTCCCGAAGTCGAGGTTGTTGTAAAGAGAGAAGCCCTAAACTTTGGGGTGCCTGCGTCTGGTTGATTTTTAGTTTTCCCAAGATATAGGCCCACGTGTGGAGGTGCCCTATGCTCTGTGGTTCTGTTCTGTACGTGTTTTAGGAACGAGCATACGCTTCTCCAGAGTGGCTGTTGGCATTTTGCGTCCCTCCCGGCAACTGAACAAGGCTCCCTTATCTCCTTGGCCTGTCCTGCCTTTCTGGTTTTTAGACATTTTCCGGATGGCTCTTTTGCCCGGGGGGGGAGTGAGATTTCTTTGTAGTGCCGATTTGCTCTCCCCGGGTGCTTGGTTGGCCAAAAAGGGCGTATGCGTTTTTTCCTGAATACATTCAGGAAAAAACGCATACGCCCTTTTTGGCCAACTGCATCATTGTCCACGTTCTGCCGCTTTTCCTGTGCTGGGAAGGCCATTCCCATCTACCTCCTGAACTCCGTTTCGTGCAATTCTGCCTTGCGTTCAAATCCCCTTCGTGGCCTTACCTCAGTATGTTTTTGGACGAGTGTTATCATTTAGAGCTCGGCAGGTTTGTGAAGTGCAGTGCCCCAGAGCTCCGTTTGGCAGCTCGCTTTGGTGTGAGCTGGCCGCAATAGCGCCAGATTGCTTCAGGCCCTGTTGTGCTTGCGGCGAGGCAGGCCGAGCCTTTGGTGAATTCCTCTTCGTGATGGGAAATTAGAGTGACGTGGGCCTGTCCGAACACCGCCAGCTGGTCTCTCATTGGTTCCCCGTCTTCCAGGTCATCCTTCGGACCACTTGCAGAGCCTACGAAAGAGGACTGTCAAGACGCTGATCCTGCAAGTGGGGGAATTGTTAGTCAAGCGGCTGGAATGGCGGACGCTAGCACCCGGAGGTGAAAAATGAGGTGCGCTTTCGAAAGCTTTCCCGATCACACGGTGTACCATCCCCTGGGATTCCCATGAGTGGTTTGGCTGTAGGAAAGTTGCCTTGAACCTGGAGAGGTGGGACCCATGGAATGGGTAGCACGCAGGATAACTCTAGAGGCTCTGCCTTTGCTCCTCCAACCTCAGCAATCCTCTCAGCCTGAGGAGTATCCAGCCTTATGTCTTCTGCCGCTGTGGGTGTAGATGTGGTCAATCCTGGTTGCATCACAGCCCCTGCACGCTTTTTGGCAGAATTTCCCTCCCTCTCGCCGTGCTTCTTTCTTCTGTGTTTTGGAAATGTATTTTTAGAATGGGCTTTAGCTGATTTTCAGTGCTGTGTTGATGCCGCTTGACACACACTTGATTCACTTACAGAGAGATATCAATACTTAGGTTTTCAGATGCTTACGAGTCTGATATATTCTTCTGTGATGAATAGGAGCTGTTGAGTCCTCTTCACTGAGCAAGGAGTAGGTGGTGTCTATTATATATTTGCTTTTCCGACCGGTATCTGTGCTCATTTCCAAGTCGTGTTGTATGCATCACGCCACCTCACCTTTCCGCTTAAGCAGGCCTAAGTGTGTTTTCGAAAAGCGTGAGTCTGTTCTCTTTTGTCATTCGGGTCGTGGGTAGCGATTTGTACATTCCCTCTCTAAGTGATATCCCAAGTTTCTTTTTCTGTGGGACAGATTTCACTTAGCATCATCGTACCTCAATCCACTCATTATGCTGGAACCAGCCTTATGACATGGATTCCATGGCTGAGGGATATTCCCTCGTACCTAAGTAGCACAAATTCTTGGTCCATTTCTCTCTTCCCCGGCAGATGAAGGGTGTCCCGAAGTCGAGGTTGTTGTAAAGAGAGAAGCCCTAAACTTAGGGGTGCCTGCGTCTGGTTGATTTTTAGTTTTCCCAAGATATAGGCCCACGTGTGGAGGTGCCCTATGCTCTGTGGTTCTGTTCTGTACGTGTTTTAGGAACGAGCATACGCTTCTCCAGAGTGGCTGTTGGCATTTTGCGTCCCTCCCAGCAACTGAACAAGGCTCCCTTATCTCCTTGGCCTGTCCTGCCTTTCTGGTTTTTAGACATTTTCCGGATGGCTCTTTTGCCCGGGGGGGGAGTGAGATTTCTTTGTAGTGCCGATTTGCTCTCCCCGGGTGCTTGGTTGGCCAAAAAGGGCGTATGCGTTTTTTCCTGAATACATTCAGGAAAAAACGCATACGCCCTTTTTGGCCAACTGCATCATTGTCCACGTTCTGCCGCTTTTCCTGTGCTGGGAAGGCCATTCCCATCTACCTCCTGAACTCCGTTTCGTGCAATTCTGCCTTGCGTTCAAATTCCCTTCGTGGCCTTACCTCAGTATGTTTTTGGACGAGTGTTATCATTTAGAGCTCGGCAGGTTTGTGAAGTGCAGTGCCCCAGAGCTCCGTTTGGCAGCTCGCTTTGGTGTGAGCTGGCCGCAATAGCGCCAGATTGCTTCAGGCCCCGTTGTGCTTGCGGCGAGGCAGGCCGAGCCTTTGGTGAATTCCTCTTCGTGATGGGAAATTAGAGTGACGTGGGCCTGTCCGAACACCGCCAGCTGGTCTCTCATTGGTTCCCCGTCTTCCAGGTCATCCTTCGGACCACTTGCAGAGACTACGAAAGAGGAGTGTCAAGACGCTGATCCTGCAAGTGGGGGAATTGTTAGTCAAGCGGCTGGAATGGCGGACGCTAGCACCCGGAGGTGAAAAATGAGGTGCGCTTTCGAAAGCTTTCCCGATCACACGGTGTACCATCCCCTGGGATTCCCATGAGTGGTTTGGCTGTAGGAAAGTTGCCTTGAACCTGGAGAGGTGGGACCCATGGAATGGGTAGCACGCAGGATAACTCTAGAGGCTCTGCCTTTGCTCCTCCAACCTCAGCAATCCTCTCAGCCTGAGGAGTATCCAGCCTTATGTCTTCTGCCGCTGTGGGTGTAGATGTGGTCAATCCTGGTTGCATCACAGCCCCTGCACGCTTTTTGGCAGAATTTCCCTCCCTCTCGCCGTGCTTCTTTCTTCTGTGTTTTGGAAATGTATTTTTAGAATGGGCTTTACCTGATTTTCAGTGCTGTGTTGATGCCGCTTGACACACACTTGATTCACTTACAGAGAGATATCAATACTTAGGTTTTCAGATGCTTACGAGTCTGATATATTCTTCTGTGATGAATAGGAGCTGTTGAGTCCTGTTCACTGAGCAAGGAGTAGGTGGTGTCTATTATATATTTGCTTTTCCGACCGGTATCTGTGCTCATTTCCAAGTCGTGTTTTATGCATCACGCCACCTCACCTTTCCGCTTAAGCAGGCCTAAGAGTGTTTTCGAAAAGCGTGAGTCTGTTCTCTTTTGTCATTCGGGTCGTGGGTAGCGATTTGTACATTCCCTCTCTAAGTGATATCCCAAGTTTCTTTTTCTGTGGGACAGATTTCACTTAGCATCATCGTACCTCAATCCAGTCATTATGCTGGAACCAGCCTTATGACATGGATTCCATGGCTGAGGGATATTCCCTCGTACCTAAGTAGCACAAATTCTTGGTCCATTTCTCTCTTCCCCGGAAGATGAAGGGTGCCCCGAAGTCGAGGTTGTTGTAAAGAGAGAAGCCCTAAACTTTGGGGTGCCTGCGTCTGGTTGATTTTTAGTTTTCCCAAGATATAGGCCCACGTGTGGAGGTGCCCTATGCTCTGTGGTTCTGTTCTGTACGTGTTTTAGGAACGAGCATACGCTTCTCCAGAGTGGCTGTTGGCATTTTGCGTCCCTCCCGGCAACTGAACAAGGCTCCCTTATCTCCTTGGCCTGTCCTGCCTTTCTGGTTTTTAGACATTTTCCGGATGGCTCTTTTGCCCGGGGGGGGAGTGAGATTTCTTTGTAGTGCCGATTTGCTCTCCCCGGGTGCTTGGTTGGCCAAAAAGGGCGTATGCGTTTTTTCCTGAATATATTCAGGAAAAAACGCATACGCCCTTTTTGGCCAACTGCATCATTGTCCACGTTCTGCCGCTTTTCCTGTGCTGGGAAGGCCATTCCCATCTACCTCCTGAACTCCGTTTCGTGCAATTCTGCCTTGCGTTCAAATCCCCTTCGTGGCCTTACCTCAGTATGTTTTTGGACGAGTGTTATCATTTAGAACTCGGCAGGTTTGTGAAGTGCAGTGCCCCAGAGCTCCGTTTGGCAGCTCGCTTTGGTGTGAGCTGGCCGCAATAGCGCCAGATTGCTTCAGGCCCTGTTGTGCTTGCGGCGAGGCAGGCCGAGCCTTTGGTGAATTCCTCTTCGTGATGGGAAATTAGAGTGACGTGGGCCTGTCCGAACACCGCCAGCTGGTCTCTCATTGGTTCCCCGTCTTCCAGGTCATCCTTCGGACCACTTGCAGAGCCTACGAAAGAGGACTGTCAAGACGCTGATCCTGCAAGTGGGGGAATTGTTAGTCAAGCGGCTGGAATGGCGGACGCTAGCACCCGGAGGTGAAAAATGAGGTGCGCTTTCGAAAGCTTTCCCGATCACACGGTGTACCATCCCCTGGGATTCCCATGAGTGGTTTGGCTGTAGGAAAGTTGCCTTGAACCTGGAGAGGTGGGACCCATGGAATGGGTAGCACGCAGGATAACTCTAGAGGCTCTGCCTTTGCTCCTCCAACCTCAGCAATCCTCTCAGCCTGAGGAGTATCCAGCCTTATGTCTTCTGCCGCTGTGGGTGTAGATGTGGTCAATCCTGGTTGCATCACAGCCCCTGCACGCTTTTTGGCAGAATTTCCCTCCCTCTCGCCGTGCTTCTTTCTTCTGTGTTTTGGAAATGTATTTTTAGAATGGGCTTTAGCTGATTTTCAGTGCTGTGTTGATGCCGCTTGACACACACTTGATTCACTTACAGAGAGATATCAATACTTAGGTTTTCAGATGCTTACGAGTCTGATATATTCTTCTGTGATGAATAGGAGCTGTTGAGTCCTGTTCACTGAGCAAGGAGTAGGTGGTGTCTATTATATATTTGCTTTTCCGAGCGGTATCTGTGCTCATTTCCAAGTCGTGTTGTATGCATCACGCCACCTCACCTTTCCGCTTAAGCAGGCCTAAGTGTGTTTTCGAAAAGCGTGAGTCTGTTCTCTTTTGTCATTCGGGTCGTGGGTAGCGATTTGTACATTCCCTCTCTAAGTGATATCCCAAGTTTCTTTTTCTGTGGGACAGATTTCACTTAGCATCATCGTACCTCAATCCACTCATTATGCTGGAACCAGCCTTATGACATGGATTCCATGGCTGAGGGATATTCCCTCGTACCTAAGTAGCACAAATTCTTGGTCCATTTCTCTCTTCCCCGGCAGATGAAGGGTGTCCCGAAGTCGAGGTTGTTGTAAAGAGAGAAGCCCTAAACTTTGGGGTGCCTGCGTCTGGTTGATTTTTAGTTTTCCCAAGATATAGGCCCACGTGTGGAGGTGCCCTATGCTCTGTGGTTCTGTTCTGTACGTGTTTTAGGAACGAGCATACGCTTCTCCAGAGTGGCTGTTGGCATTTTGCGTCCCTCCCGGCAACTGAACAAGGCTCCCTTATCTCCTTGGCCTGTCCTGCCTTTCTGGTTTTTAGACATTTTCCGGATGGCTCTTTTGCCCGGGGGGGGAGTGAGATTTCTTTGTAGTGCCGATTTGCTCTCCCCGGGTGCTTGGTTGGCCAAAAAGGGCGTATGCGTTTTTTCCTGAATACATTCAGGAAAAAACGCATACGCCCTTTTTGGCCAACTGCATCATTGTCCACGTTCTGCCGCTTTTCCTGTGCTGGGAAGGCCATTCCCATCTACCTCCTGAACTCCGTTTCGTGCAATTCTGCCTTGCGTTCAAATCCCCTTCGTGGCCTTACCTCAGTATGTTTTTGGACGAGTGTTATCATTTAGAGCTCGGCAGGTTTGTGAAGTGCAGTGCCCCAGAGCTCCGTTTGGCAGCTCGCTTTGGTGTGAGCTGGCCGCAATAGCGCCAGATTGCTTCAGGCCCCGTTGTGCTTGCGGCGAGGCAGGCCGAGCCTTTGGTGAATTCCTCTTCGTGATGGGAAATTAGAGTGACGTGGGCCTGTCCGAACACCGCCAGCTGGTCTCTCATTGGTTCCCCGTCTTCCAGGTCATCCTTCGGACCACTTGCAGAGACTACGAAAGAGGAGTGTCAAGACGCTGATCCTGCAAGTGGGGGAATTGTTAGTCAAGCGGCTGGAATGGCGGACGCTAGCACCCGGAGGTGAAAAATGAGGTGCGCTTTCGAAAGCTTTCCCGATCACACGGTGTACCATCCCCTGGGATTCCCATGAGTGGTTTGGCTGTAGGAAAGTTGCCTTGAACCTGGAGAGGTGGGACCCATGGAATGGGTAGCACGCAGGATAACTCTAGAGGCTCTGCCTTTGCTCCTCCAACCTCAGCAATCCTCTCAGCCTGAGGAGTATCCAGCCTTATGTCTTCTGCCGCTGTGGGTGTAGATGTGGTCAATCCTGGTTGCATCACAGCCCCTGAACGCTTTTTGGCAGAATTTCCCTCCCTCTCGCCGTGCTTCTTTCTTCTGTGTTTTGGAAATGTATTTTTAGAATGGGCTTTAGCTGATTTTCAGTGCTGTGTTGATGCCGCTTGACACACACTTGATTCACTTACAGAGAGATATCAATACTTAGGTTTTCAGATGCTTACGAGTCTGATATATTCTTCTGTGATGAATAGGAGCTGTTGAGTCCTGTTCACTGAGCAAGGAGTAGGTGGTGTCTATTATATATTTGCTTTTCCGACCGGTATCTGTGCTCATTTCCAAGTCGTGTTGTATGCATCACGCCACCTCACCTTTCCGCTTAAGCAGGCCTAAGAGTGTTTTCGAAAAGCGTGAGTCTGTTCTCTTTTCTCATTCGGGTCGTGGGTAGCGATTTGTACATTCCCTCTCTAAGTGATATCCCAAGTTTCTTTTTCTGTGGGACAGATTTCACTTAGAATCATCGTACCTCAATCCAGTCATTATGCTGGAACCAGCCTTATGACATGGATTCCATGGCTGAGGGATATTCCCTCGTACCTAAGTAGCACAAATTCTTGGTCCATTTCTCTCTTCCCCGGAAGATGAAGGGTGCCCCGAAGTCGAGGTTGTTGTAAAGAGAGAAGCCCTAAACTTTGGGGTGCCTGCGTCTGGTTGATTTTTAGTTTTCCCAAGATATAGGCCCACGTGTGGAGGTGCCCTATGCTCTGTGGTTCTGTTCTGTACGTGTTTTAGGAACGAGCATACGCTTCTCCAGAGTGGCTGTTGGCATTTTGCGTCCCTCCCGGCAACTGAACAAGGCTCCCTTATCTCCTTGGCCTGTCCTGCCTTTCTGGTTTTTAGACATTTTCCGGATGGCTCTTTTGCCCGGGGGGGGGGGGAGTGAGATTTCTTTGTAGTGCCGATTTGCTCTCCCCGGGTGCTTGGTTGGCCAAAAAGGGCGTATGCGTTTTTTCCTGAATATATTCAGGAAAAAACGCATACGCCCTTTTTGGCCAACTGCATCATTGTCCACGTTCTGCCGCTTTTCCTGTGCTGGGAAGGCCATTCCCATCTACCTCCTGAACTCCGTTTCGTGCAATTCTGCCTTGCGTTCAAATCCCCTTCGTGGCCTTACCTCAGTATGTTTTTGGACGAGTGTTATCATTTAGAGCTCGGCAGGTTTGTGAAGTGCAGTGCCCCAGAGCTCCGTTTGGCAGCTCGCTTTGGTGTGAGCTGGCCGCAATAGCGCCAGATTGCTTCAGGCCCTGTTGTGCTTGCGGCGAGGCAGGCCGAGCCTTTGGTGAATTCCTCTTCGTGATGGGAAATTAGAGTGACGTGGGCCTGTCCGAACACCGCCAGCTGGTCTCTCATTGGTTGCCCGTCTTCCAGGTCATCCTTCGGACCACTTGCAGAGCCTACGAAAGAGGAGTGTCAAGGCGCTGATCCTGCAAGTGGGGGAATTGTTAGTCAAGCGGCTGGAATGGCGGACGCTAGCACCCGGAGGTGAAAAATGAGGTGCGCTTTCGAAAGCTTTCCCGATCACACGGTGTACCATCCCCTGGGATTCCCATGAGTGGTTTGGCTGTAGGAAAGTTGCCTTGAACCTGGAGAGGTGGGACCCATGGAATGGGTAGCACGCAGGATAACTCTAGAGGCTCTGCCTTTGCTCCTCCAACCTCAGCAATCCTCTCAGCCTGAGGAGTATCCAGCCTTATGTCTTCTGCCGCTGTGGGTGTCGATGTGGTCAATCCTGGTTGCATCACAGCCCCTGCACGCTTTTTGGCAGAATTTCCCTCCCTCTCGCCGTGCTTCTTTCTTCTGTGTTTTGGAAATGTATTTTTAGAATGGGCTTTAGCTGATTTTCAGTGCTGTGTTGATGCCGCTTGACACACACTTGATTCACTTACAGAGAGATATCAATACTTAGGTTTTCAGATGCTTACGAGTCTGATATATTCTTCTGTGATGAATAGGAGCTGTTGAGTCCTGTTCACTGAGCAAGGAGTAGGTGGTGTCTATTATATATTTGCTTTTCCGACCGGTATCTGTGCTCATTTCCAAGTCGTGTTGTATGCATCACGCCACCTCACCTTTCCGCTTAAGCAGGCCTAAGTGTGTTTTCGAAAAGCGTGAGTCTGTTCTCTTTTGTCATTCGGGTCGTGGGTAGCGATTTGTACATTCCCTCTCTAAGTGATATCCCAAGTTTCTTTTTCTGTGGGACAGATTTCACTTAGCATCATCGTACCTCAATCCACTCATTATGCTGGAACCAGCCTTATGACATGGATTCCATGGCTGAGGGATATTCCCTCGTACCTAAGTAGCACAAATTCTTGGTCCATTTCTCTCTTCCCCGGCAGATGAAGGGTGTCCCGAAGTCGAGGTTGTTGTAAAGAGAGAAGCCCTAAACTTTGGGGTGCCTGCGTCTGGTTGATTTTTAGTTTTCCCAAGATATAGGCCCACGTGTGGAGGTGCCCTATGCTCTGTGGTTCTGTTCTGTACGTGTTTTAGGAACGAGCATACGCTTCTCCAGAGTGGCTGTTGGCATTTTGCGTCCCTCCCGGCAACTGAACAAGGCTCCCTTATCTCCTTGGCCTGTCCTGCCTTTCTGGTTTTTAGACATTTTCCGGATGGCTCTTTTGCCCGGGGCGGGGAGTGAGATTTCTTTGTAGTGCCGATTTGCTCTCCCCGGGTGCTTGGTTGGCCAAAAAGGGCGTATGCGTTTTTTCCTGAATATATTCAGGAAAAAACGCATACGCCCTTTTTGGCCAACTGCATCATTGTCCACGTTCTGCCGCTTTTCCTGTGCTGGGAAGGCCATTCCCATCTACCTCCTGAACTCTGTTTCGTGCAATTCTGCCTTGCGTTCAAATCCCCTTCGTGGCCTTACCTCAGTATGTTTTTGGACGAGTGTTATCATTTAGAGCTCGGCAGGTTTGTGAAGTGCAGTGCCCCAGAGCTCCGTTTGGCAGCTCGCTTTGGTGTGAGCTGGCCGCAATAGCGCAAGATTGCTTCAGGCCCTGTTGTGCTTGCGGCGAGGCAGGCCAAGCCTTTGGTGAATTCTTCTTCGTGATGGGAAATTAGAGTGACGTGGGCCTGTCCGAACACCGCCAGCTGGTCTCTCATTGGTTCCCCGTCTTCCAGGTCATCCTTCAGACCACTTGCAGAGCCTACGAAAGAGGAGTGTCAAGGCGCTGATCCTGCAAGTGGGGGAATTGTTAGTCAAGCGGCTGGAATGGCGGACGCTAGCACCCGGAGGTGAAAAATGAGGTGCGCTTTCGAAAGCTTTCCCGATCACACGGTGTACCATCCCCTGGGATTCCCATGAGTGGTTTGGCTGTAGGAAAGTTGCCTTGAACCTGGAGAGGTGGGACCCATGGAATGGGTAGCACGCAGGATAACTCTAGAGGCTCTGCCTTTGCTCCTCCAACCTCAGCAATCCTCTCAGCCTGAGGAGTATCCAGCCTTATGTCTTCTGGCGCTGTGGGTGTAGATGTGGTCAATCCTGGTTGCATCACAGCCCCTGAACGCATTTTGGCAGAATTTCCCTCCCTCTCGCCGTGCTTCTTTCTTCTGTGTTTTGGAAATGTATTTTTAGAATGGGCTTTAGCTGATTTTCAGTGCTGTGTTGATGCCGCTTGACACACACTTGATTCACTTACAGAGAGATATCAATACTTAGGTTTTCAGATGCTTACGAGTCTGATATATTCTTCTGTGATGAATAGGAGCTGTTGAGTCCTGTTCACTGAGCAAGGAGTAGGTGGTGTCTATTATATATTTGCTTTTCCGACCGGTATCTGTGCTCATTTCCAAGTCGTGTTGTATGCATCACGCCACCTCACCTTTCCGCTTAAGCAGGCCTAAGTGTGTTTTCGAAAAGCGTGAGTCTGTTCTCTTTTGTCATTCGGGTCGTGGGTAGCGATTTGTACATTCCCTCTCTAAGTGATATCCGAAGTTTCTTTTTCTGTGGGACAGATTTCACTTAGCATCATCGTACCTCAATCCAGTCATTATGCTGGAACCAGCCTTATGACATGGATTCCATGGCTGAGGGATATTCCCTCGTACCTAAGTAGCACAAATTCTTGGTCCATTTCTCTCTTCCCCGGCATTTGAAGGGTGTCCCGAAGTCGAGGTTGTTGTAAAGAGAGAAGCCCTAAACTTTGGGGTGCCTGCGTCTGGTTGATTTTTAGTTTTCCCAAGATATAGGCCCACGTGTGGAGGTGCCCTATGCTCTGTGGTTCTGTTCTGTACGTGTTTTAGGAACGAGCATACGCTTCTCCAGAGTGGCTGTTGGCATTTTGCGTCCCTCCCGGCAACTGAACAAGGCTCCCTTATCTCCTTGGCCTGTCCTGCCTTTCTGGTTTTTAGACATTTTCCGGATGGCTCTTTTGCCCGGGGGGGGGAGTGAGATTTCTTTGTAGTGCCGATTTGCTCTCCCCGGGTGCTTGGTTGGCCAAAAAGGGCGTATGCGTTTTTTCCTTTTGGCCAACTGCATCATTGTCCACGTTCTGCCGCTTTTCCTGTGCTGGGAAGGCCATTCCCATCTACCTCCTGAACTCCGTTTCGTGCAATTCTGCCTTGCGTTCAAATCCCCTTCGTGGCCTTACCTCAGTATGTTTTTGGACGAGTGTTATCATTTAGAGCTCGGCAGGCTTGTGAAGTGCAGTGCCCCAGAGCTCCGTTTGGCAGCTCGCTTTGGTGTGAGCTGGCCGCAATAGCGCCAGATTGCTTCAGGCCCTGTTGTGCTTGCGGCGAGGCAGGCCGAGCCTTTGGTGAATTCCTCTTCGTGATGGGAAATTAGAGTGACGTGGGCCTGTCCGAACACCGCCAGCTGGTCTCTCATTGGTTCCCCGTCTTCCAGGTCATCCTTCGGACCACTTGCAGAGCCTACGAAAGAGGAGTGTCAAGACGCTGATCCTGCAAGTGGGGGAATTGTTAGTCAAGCGGCTGGAATGGCGGACGCTAGCACCCGGAGGTGAAAAATGAGGTGCGCTTTCGAAAGCTTTCCCGATCACACGGTGTACCATCCCCTGGGATTCCCATGAGTGGTTTGGCTGTAGGAAAGTTGCCTTGAACCTGGAGAGGTGGGACCCATGGAATGGGTAGCACGCAGGATAACTCTAGAGGCTCTGCCTTTGCTCCTCCAACCTCAGCAATCCTCTCAGCCTGAGGAGTATCCAGCCTTATGTCTTCTGGCGCTGTGGGTGTAGATGTGGTCAATCCTGGTTGCATCACAGCCCCTGAACGCATTTTGGCCGAATTTCCCTCCCTCTCGCCGTGCTTCTTTCTTCTGTGTTTTGGAAATGTATTTTTAGAATGGGCTTTAGCTGATTTTCAGTGCTGTGTTGATGCCGCTTGACACACACTTGATTCACTTACAGAGAGATATCAATACTTAGGTTTTCAGATGCTTACGAGTCTGATATATTCTTCTGTGATGAATAGGAGCTGTTGAGTCCTGTTCACTGAGCAAGGAGTAGGTGGTGTCTATTATATATTTGCTTTTCCGACCGGTATCTGTGCTCATTTCCAAGTCGTGTTGTATGCATCACGCCACCTCACCTTTCCGCTTAAGCAGGCCTAAGTGTGTTTTCGAAAAGCGTGAGTCTGTTCTCTTTTGTCATTCGGGTCGTGGGTAGCGATTTGTACATTCCCTCTCTAAGTGATATCCCAAGTTTCTTTTTCTGTGGGACAGATTTCACTTAGCATCATCGTACCTCAATCCACTCATTATGCTGGAACCAGCCTTATGACATGGATTCCATGGCTGAGGGATATTCCCTCGTACCTAAGTAGCACAAATTCTTGGTCCATTTCTCTCTTCCCCGGCAGATGAAGGGTGTCCCGAAGTCGAGGTTGTTGTAAAGAGAGAAGCCCTAAACTTTGGGGTGCCTGCGTCTGGTTGATTTTTAGTTTTCCCAAGATATAGGCCCACGTGTGGAGGTGCCCTATGCTCTGTGGTTCTGTTCTGTACGTGTTTTAGGAACGAGCATACGCTTCTCCAGAGTGGCTGTTGGCATTTTGCGTCCCTCCCGGCAACTGAACAAGGCTCCCTTATCTCCTTGGCCTGTCCTGCCTTTCTGGTTTTTAGACATTTTCCGGATGGCTCTTTTGCCCGGGGGGGGGGAGTGAGATTTCTTTGTAGTGCCGATTTGCTCTCCCCGGGTGCTTGGTTGGCCAAAAAGGGCGTATGCGTTTTTTCCTGAATATATTCAGGAAAAAACGCATACGCCCTTTTTGGCCAACTGCATCATTGTCCACGTTCTGCCGCTTTTCCTGTGCTGGGAAGGCCATTCCCATCTACCTCCTGAACTCCGTTTCGTGCAATTCTGCCTTGCGTTCAAATCCCCTTCGTGGCCTTACCTCAGTATGTTTTTGGACGAGTGTTATCATTTAGAGCTCGGCAGGTTTGTGAAGTGCAGTGCCCCAGAGCTCCGTTTGGCAGCTCGCTTTGGTGTGAGCTGGCCGCAATAGCGCAAGATTGCTTCAGGCCCTGTTTTGCTTGCGGCGAGGCAGGCCAAGCCTTTGGTGAATTCCTCTTCGTGATGGGAAATTAGAGTGACGTGGGCCTGTCCGAACACCGCCAGCTGGTCTCTCATTGGTTCCCCGTCTTCCAGGTCATCCTTCAGACCACTTGCAGAGCCTACGAAAGAGGAGTGTCAAGGCGCTGATCCTGCAAGTGGGGGAATTGTTAGTCAAGCGGCTGGAATGGCGGACGCTAGCACCCGGAGGTGAAAAATGAGGTGCGCTTTCGAAAGCTTTCCCGATCACACGGTGTACCATCCCCTGGGATTCCCATGAGTGGTTTGGCTGTAGGAAAGTTGCCTTGAACCTGGAGAGGTGGGACCCATGGAATGGGTAGCACGCAGTATAACTCTAGAGGCTCTGCCTTTGCTCCTCCAACCTCAGCAATCCTCTCAGCCTGAGGAGTATCCAGCCTTATGTCTTCTGGCGCTGTGGGTGTAGATGTGGTCAATCGTGGTTGCATCACAGCCCCTGCACGCTTTTTGGCAGAATTTCCCTCCCTCTCGCCGTGCTTCTTTCTTCTGTGTTTTGGAAATGTATTTTTAGAATGGGCTTTAGCTGATTTTCAGTGCTGTGTTGATGCCGCTTGACACACACTTGATTCACTTACAGAGAGATATCAATACTTAGGTTTTCAGATGCTTACGAGTCTGATATATTCTTCTGTGATGAATAGGAGCTGTTGAGTCCTGTTCACTGAGCAAGGAGTAGGTGGTGTCTATTATATATTTGCTTTTCCGACCGGTATCTGTGCTCATTTCCAAGTCGTGTTTTATGCATCACGCCACCTCACCTTTCCGCTTAAGCAGGCCTAAGTGTGTTTTCGAAAAGCGTGAGTCTGTTCTCTTTTGTCATTCGGGTCGTGGGTAGCGATTTGTACATTCCCTCTCTAAGTGATATCCCAAGTTTCTTTTTCTGTGGGACAGATTTCACTTAGCATCATCGTACCTCAATCCAGTCATTATGCTGGAACCAGCCTTATGACATGGATTCCATGGCTGAGGGATATTCCCTCGTACCTAAGTAGCACAAATTCTTGGTCCATTTCTCTCTTCCCCGGCATTTGAAGGGTGTCCCGAAGTCGAGGTTGTTGTAAAGAGAGAAGCCCTAAACTTTGGGGTGCCTGCGTCTGGTTGATTTTTAGTTTTCCCAAGATATAGGCCCACGTGTGGAGGTGCCCTATGCTCTGTGGTTCTGTTCTGTACGTGTTTTAGGAACGAGTATACGCTTCTCCAGAGTGGCTGTTGGCATTTTGCGTCCCTCCCGGCAACTGAACAAGGCTCCCTTATCTCCTTGGCCTGTCCTGCCTTTCTGGTTTTTAGACATTTTCCGGATGGCTCTTTTGCCCGGGGGGGGGAGTGAGATTTCTTTGTAGTGCCGATTTGCTCTCCCCGGGTGCTTGGTTGGCCAAAAAGGGCGTATGCGTTTTTTCCTTTTGGCCAACTGCATCATTGTCCACGTTCTGCCGCTTTTCCTGTGCTGGGAAGGCCATTCCCATCTACCTCCTGAACTCCGTTTCGTGCAATTCTGCCTTGCGTTCAAATCCCCTTCGTGGCCTTACCTCAGTATGTTTTTGGACGAGTGTTATCATTTAGAGCTCGGCAGGTTTGTGAAGTGCAGTGCCCCAGAGCTCCGTTTGGCAGCTCGCTTTGGTGTGAGCTGGCCGCAATAGCGCCAGATTGCTTCAGGCCCTGTTGTGCTTGCGGCGAGGCAGGCCGAGCCTTTGGTGAATTCCTCTTCGTGATGGGAAATTAGAGTGACGTGGGCCTGTCCGAACACAGCCAGCTGGTCTCTCATTGGTTCCCCGTCTTCCAGGTCATCCTTCGGACCACTTGCAGAGCCTACGAAAGAGGAGTGTCAAGGCGCTGATCCTGCAAGTGGGGGAATTGTTAGTCAAGCGGCTGGAATGGCGGACGCTAGCACCCGGAGGTGAAAAATGAGGTGCGCTTTCGAAAGCTTTCCCGATCACACGGTGTACCATCCCCTGGGATTCCCATGAGTGGTTTGGCTGTAGGAAAGTTGCCTTGAACCTGGAGAGGTGGGACCCATGGAATGGGTAGCACGCAGGATAACTCTAGAGGCTCTGCCTTTGCTCCTCCAACCTCAGCAATCCTCTCAGCCTGAGGAGTATCCAGCCTTATGTCTTCTGGCGCTGTGGGTGTCGATGTGGTCAATCCTGGTTGCATCACAGCCCCTGAACGCATTTTGGCAGAATTTCCCTCCCTCTCGCCGTGCTTCTTTCTTCTGTGTTTTGGAAATGTATTTTTAGAATGGGCTTTAGCTGATTTTCAGTGCTGTGTTGATGCCGCTTGACACACACTTGATTCACTTACAGAGAGATATCAATACTTAGGTTTTCAGATGCTTACCAGTCTGATATATTCTTCTGTGATGAATAGGAGCTGTTGAGTCCTGTTCACTGAGCAAGGAGTAGGTGGTGTCTATTATATATTTGCTTTTCCGACCGGTATCTGTGCTCATTTCCAAGTCGTGTTTTATGCATCACGCCACCTCACCTTTCCGCTTAAGCAGGCCTAAGTGTGTTTTCGAAAAGCGTGAGTCTGTTCTCTTTTATCATTCGGGTCGTGGGTAGCGATTTGTACATTCCCTCTCTAAGTGATATCCCAAGTTTCTTTTTCTGTGGGACAGATTTCACTTAGCATCATCGTACCTCAATCCAGTCATTATGCTGGAACCAGCCTTATGACATGGATTCCATGGCTGAGGGATATTCCCTCGTACCTAAGTAGCACAAATTCTTGGTCCATTTCTCTCTTCCCCGGCATTTGAAGGGTGTCCCGAAGTCGAGGTTGTTGTAAAGAGAGAAGCCCTAAACTTTGGGGTGCCTGCGTCTGGTTGATTTTTAGTTTTCCCAAGATATAGGCCCACGTGTGGAGGTGCCCTATGCTCTGTGGTTCTGTTCTGTACGTGTTTTAGGAACGAGCATACGCTTCTCCAGAGTGGCTGTTGGCATTTTGCGTCCCTCCCGGCAACTGAACAAGGCTCCCTTATCTCCTTGGCCTGTCCTGCCTTTCTGGTTTTTAGACATTTTCCGGATGGCTCTTTTGCCCGGGGGGGGGAGTGAGATTTCTTTGTAGTGCCGATTTGCTCTCCCCGGGTGCTTGGTTGGCCAAAAAGGACGTATGCGTTTTTTCCTTTTGGCCAACTGCATCATTGTCCACGTTCTGCCGCTTTTCCTGTGCTGGGAAGGCCATTCCCATCTACCTCCTGAACTCCGTTTCGTGCAATTCTGCCTTGCGTTCAAATCCCCTTCGTGGCCTTACCTCAGTATGTTTTTGGACGAGTGTTATCATTTAGAGCTCGGCAGGTTTGTGAAGTGCAGTGCCCCAGAGCTCCGTTTGGCAGCTCGCTTTGGTGTGAGCTGCCCGCAATAGCGCAAGATTGCTTCAGGCCCTGTTGTGCTTGCGGCGAGGCAGGCCGAGCCTTTGGTGAATTCCTCTTCGTGATGGGAAATTAGAGTGACGTGGGCCTGTCCGAACACCGCCAGCTGGTCTCTCATTGGTTCCCCGTCTTCCAGGTCATCCTTCGGACCACTTGCAGAGCCTACGAAAGAGGAGTGTCAAGGCGCTGATCCTGCAAGTGGGGGAATTGTTAGTCAAGCGGCTGGAATGGCGGACGCTAGCACCCGGAGGTGAAAAATGAGGTGCGCTTTCGAAAGCTTTCCCGATCACACGGTGTACCATCCCCTGGGATTCCCATGAGTTGTTTGGCTATAGGAAAGTTGCCTTGAACCTGGAGAGGTGGGACCCATGGAATGGGTAGCACGCAGGATAACTCTAGAGGCTCTGCCTTTGCTCCTCCAACCTCAGCAATCCTCTCAGCCTGAGGAGTATCCAGCCTTATGTCTTCTGGCGCTGTGGGTGTAGATGTGGTCAATCCTGGTTGCATCACAGCCCCTGAACGCATTTTGGCAGAATTTCCCTCCCTCTCGCCGTGCTTCTTTCTTCTGTGTTTTGGAAATGTATTTTTAGAATGGGCTTTAGCTGATTTTCAGTGCTGTGTTGATGCCGCTTGACACACACTTGATTCACTTACAGAGAGATATCAATACTTAGGTTTTCAGATGCTTACGAGTCTGATATATTCTTCTGTGATGAATAGGAGCTGTTGAGTCCTGTTCACTGAGCAAGGAGTAGGTGGTGTCTATTATATATATGCTTTTCCGACCGGTATCTGTGCTCATTTCCAAGTCGTGTTTTATGCATCACGCCACCTCACCTTTCCGCTTAAGCAGGCCTAAGTGTGTTTTCGAAAAGCGTGAGTCTGTTCTCTTTTGTCATTCGGGTCGTGGGTAGCGATTTGTACATTACCTCTCTAAGTGATATCCCAAGTTTCTTTTTCTGTGGGACAGATTTCACTTAGCATCATCGTACATCAATCCAGTCATTATGCTGGAACCAGCCTTATGACATGGATTCCATGGCTGAGGGATATTCCCTCGTACCTAAGTAGCACAAATTCTTGGTCCATTTCTCTCTTCCCCGGCATTTGAAGGGTGTCCCGAAGTCGAGGTTGTTGTAAAGAGAGAAGCCCTAAACTTTGGGGTGCCTGCGTCTGGTTGATTTTTAGTTTTCCCAAGATATAGGCCCACGTGTGGAGGTGCCCTATGCTCTGTGGTTCTGTTCTGTACGTGTTTTAGGAACGAGCATACGCTTCTCCAGAGTGGCTGTTGACATTTTGCGTCCCTCCCGGCAACTGAACAAGGCTCCCTTATCTCCTTGGCCTGTCCTGCCTTTCTGGTTTTTAGACATTTTCCGGATGGCTCTTTTGCCCGGGGGGGGAGTGAGATTTCTTTGTAGTGCCGATTTGCTCTCCCCGGGTGCTTGGTTGGCCAAAAAGGGCGTATGCGTTTTTTCCTGAATACATTCAGGAAAAAACGCATACGCCCTTTTTGGCCAACTGCATCATTGTCCACGTTCTGCCGCTTTTCCTGTGCTGGGAAGGCCATTCCCATCTACCTCCTGAACTCCGTTTCGTGCAATTCTGCCTTGCGTTCAAATCCCCTTCGTGGCCTTACCTCAGTATGTTTTTGGACGAGTGTTATCATTTAGAGCTCGGCAGGTTTGTGAAGTGCAGTGCCCCAGAGCTCCGTTTGGCAGCTCGCTTTGGTGTGAGCTGGCCGCAATAGCGCCAGATTGCTTCAGGCCCCGTTGTGCTTGCGGCGAGGCAGGCCGAGCCTTTGGTGAATTCCTCTTCGTGATGGGAAATTAGAGTGACGTGGGCCTGTCCGAACACCGCCAGCTGGTCTCTCATTGGTTCCCCGTCTTCCAGGTCATCCTTCAGACCACTTGCAGAGCCTACGAAAGAGGAGTGTCAAGGCGCTGATCCTGCAAGTGGGGGAATTGTTAGTCAAGCGGCTGGAATGGCGGACGCTAGCACCCGGAGGTGAAAAATGAGGTGCGCTTTCGAAAGCTTTCCCGATCACACGGTGTACCATCCCCTGGGATTCCCATGAGTGGTTTGGCTGTAGGAAAGTTGCCTTGAACCTGGAGAGGTGGGACCCATGGAATGGGTAGCACGCAGGATAACTCTAGAGGCTCTGCCTTTGCTCCTCCAACCTCAGCAATCCTCTCAGCCTGAGGAGTATCCAGCCTTATGTCTTCTGGCGCTGTGGGTGTAGATGTGGTCAATCCTGGTTGCATCACAGCCCCTGAACGCATTTTGGCAGAATTTCCCTCCCTCTCGCCGTGCTTCTTTCTTCTGTGTTTTGGAAATGTATTTTTAGAATGGGCTTTAGCTGATTTTCAGTGCTGTGTTGATGCCGCTTGACACACACTTGATTCACTTACAGAGAGATATCAATACTTAGGTTTTCAGATGCTTACGAGTCTGATATATTCTTCTGTGATGAATAGGAGCTGTTGAGTCCTGTTCACTGAGCAAGGAGTAGGTGGTGTCTATTATATATTTGCTTTTCCGACCGGTATCTGTGCTCATTTCCAAGTCGTGTTGTATGCATCACGCCACCTCACCTTTCCGCTTAAGCAGGCCTAAGTGTGTTTTCGAAAAGCGTGAGTCTGTTCTCTTTTGTCATTCGGGTCGTGGGTAGCGATTTGTACATTCCCTCTCTAAGTGATATCCGAAGTTTCTTTTTCTGTGGGACAGATTTCACTTAGCATCATCGTACCTCAATCCAGTCATTATGCTGGAACCAGCCTTATGACATGGATTCCATGGCTGAGGGATATTCCCTCGTACCTAAGTAGCACAAATTCTTGGTCCATTTCTCTCTTCCCCGGCATTTGAAGGGTGTCCCGAAGTCGAGGTTGTTGTAAAGAGAGAAGCCCTAAACTTTGGGGTGCCTGCGTCTGGTTGATTTTTAGTTTTCCCAAGATATAGGCCCACGTGTGGAGGTGCCCTATGCTCTGTGGTTCTGTTCTGTACGTGTTTTAGGAACGAGCATACGCTTCTCCAGAGTGGCTGTTGGCATTTTGCGTCCCTCCCGGCAACTGAACAAGGCTCCCTTATCTCCTGGGCCTGTCCTGCCTTTCTGGTTTTTAGACATTTTCCGGATGGCTCTTTTGCCCGGGGGGGGGAGTGAGATTTCTTTGTAGTGCCGATTTGCTCTCCCCGGGTGCTTGGTTGGCCAAAAAGGGCGTATGCGTTTTTTCCTTTTGGCCAACTGCATCATTGTCCACGTTCTGCCGCTTTTCCTGTGCTGGGAAGGCCATTCCCATCTACCTCCTGAACTCCGTTTCGTGCAATTCTGCCTTGCGTTCAAATCCCCTTCGTGGCCTTACCTCAGTATGTTTTTGGACGAGTGTTATCATTTAGAGCTCGGCAGGCTTGTGAAGTGCAGTGCCCCAGAGCTCCGTTTGGCAGCTCGCTTTGGTGTGAGCTGGCCGCAATAGCGCCAGATTGCTTCAGGCCCTGTTGTGCTTGCGGCGAGGCAGGCCGAGCCTTTGGTGAATTCCTCTTCGTGATGGGAAATTAGAGTGACATGGGCCTGTCCGAACACCGCCAGCTGGTCTCTCATTGGTTCCCCGTCTTCCAGGTCATCCTTCGGACCACTTGCAGAGCCTACGAAAGAGGAGTGTCAAGACGCTGATCCTGCAAGTGGGGGAATTGTTAGTCAAGCGGCTGGAATGGCGGACGCTAGCACCCGGAGGTGAAAAATGAGGTGCGCTTTCGAAAGCTTTCCCGATCACACGGTGTACCATCCCCTGGGATTCCCATGAGTGGTTTGGCTGTAGGAAAGTTGCCTTGAACCTGGAGAGGTGGGACCCATGGAATGGGTAGCACGCAGGATAACTCTAGAGGCTCTGCCTTTGCTCCTCCAACCTCAGCAATCCTCTCAGCCTGAGGAGTATCCAGCCTTATGTCTTCTGGCGCTGTGGGTGTAGATGTGGTCAATCCTGGTTGCATCACAGCCCCTGAACGCATTTTGGCCGAATTTCCCTCCCTCTCGCCGTGCTTCTTTCTTCTGTGTTTTGGAAATGTATTTTTAGAATGGGCTTTAGCTGATTTTCAGTGCTGTGTTGATGCCGCTTGACACACACTTGATTCACTTACAGAGAGATATCAATACTTAGGTTTTCAGATGCTTACGAGTCTGATATATTCTTCTGTGATGAATAGGAGCTGTTGAGTCCTGTTCACTGAGCAAGGAGTAGGTGGTGTCTATTATATATTTGCTTTTCCGACCGGTATCTGTGCTCATTTCCAAGTCGTGTTGTATGCATCACGCCACCTCACCTTTCCGCTTAAGCAGGCCTAAGTGTGTTTTCGAAAAGCGTGAGTCTGTTCTCTTTTGTCATTCGGGTCGTGGGTAGCGATTTGTACATTCCCTCTCTAAGTGATATCCCAAGTTTCTTTTTCTGTGGGACAGATTTCACTTAGCATCATCGTACCTCAATCCACTCATTATGCTGGAACCAGCCTTATGACATGGATTCCATGGCTGAGGGATATTCCCTCGTACCTAAGTAGCACAAATTCTTGGTCCATTTCTCTCTTCCCCGGCAGATGAAGGGTGTCCCGAAGTCGAGGTTGTTGTAAAGAGAGAAGCCCTAAACTTTGGGGTGCCTGCGTCTGGTTGATTTTTAGTTTTCCCAAGATATAGGCCCACGTGTGGAGGTGCCCTATGCTCTGTGGTTCTGTTCTGTACGTGTTTTAGGAACGAGCATACGCTTCTCCAGAGTGGCTGTTGGCATTTTGCGTCCCTCCCGGCAACTGAACAAGGCTCCCTTATCTCCTTGGCCTGTCCTGCCTTTCTGGTTTTTAGACATTTTCCGGATGGCTCTTTTGCCCGGGGGGGGGAGTGAGATTTCTTTGTAGTGCCGATTTGCTCTCCCCGGGTGCTTGGTTGGCCAAAAAGGGCGTATGCGTTTTTTCCTGAATATATTCAGGAAAAAACGCATACGCCCTTTTTGGCCAACTGCATCATTGTCCACGTTCTGCCGCTTTTCCTGTGCTGGGAAGGCCATTCCCATCTACCTCCTGAACTCCGTTTCGTGCAATTCTGCCTTGCGTTCAAATCCCCTTCGTGGCCTTACCTCAGTATGTTTTTGGACGAGTGTTATCATTTAGAGCTCGGCAGGTTTGTGAAGTGCAGTGCCCCAGAGCTCCGTTTGGCAGCTCGCTTTGGTGTGAGCTGGCCGCAATAGCGCAAGATTGCTTCAGGCCCTGTTTTGCTTGCGGCGAGGCAGGCCAAGCCTTTGGTGAATTCCTCTTCGTGATGGGAAATTAGAGTGACGTGGGCCTGTCCGAACACCGCCAGCTGTTCTCTCATTGGTTCCCCGTCTTCCAGGTCATCCTTCAGACCACTTGCAGAGCCTACGAAAGAGGAGTGTCAAGGCGCTGATCCTGCAAGTGGGGGAATTGTTAGTCAAGCGGCTGGAATGGCGGACGCTAGCACCCGGAGGTGAAAAATGAGGTGCGCTTTCGAAAGCTTTCCCGATCACACGGTGTACCATCCCCTGGGATTCCCATGAGTGGTTTGGCTGTAGGAAAGTTGCCTTGAACCTGGAGAGGTGGGACCCATGGAATGGGTAGCACGCAGTATAACTCTAGAGGCTCTGCCTTTGCTCCTCCAACCTCAGCAATCCTCTCAGCCTGAGGAGTATCCAGCCTTATGTCTTCTGCCGCTGTGGGTGTAGATGTGGTCAATCCTGGTTGCATCACAGCCCCTGCACGCTTTTTGGCAGAATTTCCCTCCCTCTCGCCGTGCTTCTTTCTTCTGTGTTTTGGAAATGTATTTTTAGAATGGGCTTTAGCTGATTTTCAGTGCTGTGTTGATGCCGCTTGACACACACTTGATTCACTTACAGAGAGATATCAATACTTAGGTTTTCAGATGCTTACGAGTCTGATATATTCTTCTGTGATGAATAGGAGCTGTTGAGTCCTGTTCACTGAGCAAGGAGTAGGTGGTGTCTATTATATATTTGCTTTTCCGACCGGTATCTGTGCTCATTTCCAAGTCGTGTTGTATGCATCACGCCACCTCACCTTTCCGCTTAAGCAGGCCTAAGTGTGTTTTCGAAAAGCGTGAGTCTGTTCTCTTTTGTCATTCGGGTCGTGGGTAGCGATTTGTACATTCCCTCTCTAAGTGATATCCCAAGTTTCTTTTTCTGTGGGACAGATTTCACTTAGCATCATCGTACCTCAATCCAGTCATTATGCTGGAACCAGCCTTATGACATGGATTCCATGGCTGAGGGATATTCCCTCGTACCTAAGTAGCACAAATTCTTGGTCCATTTCTCTCTTCCCCGGCATTTGAAGGGTGTCCCGAAGTCGAGGTTGTTGTAAAGAGAGAAGCCCTAAACTTTGGGGTGCCTGCGTCTGGTTGATTTTTAGTTTTCCCAAGATATAGGCCCACGTGTGGAGGTGCCCTATGCTCTGTGGTTCTGTTCTGTACGTGTTTTAGGAACGAGTATACGCTTCTCCAGAGTGGCTGTTGGCATTTTGCGTCCCTCCCGGCAACTGAACAAGGCTCCCTTATCTCCTTGGCCTGTCCTGCCTTTCTGGTTTTTAGACATTTTCCGGATGGCTCTTTTGCCCGGGGGGGGGAGTGAGATTTCTTTGTAGTGCCGATTTGCTCTCCCCGGGTGCTTGGTTGGCCAAAAAGGGCGTATGCGTTTTTTCCTTTTGGCCAACTGCATCATTGTCCACGTTCTGCCGCTTTTCCTGTGCTGGGAAGGCCATTCCCATCTACCTCCTGAACTCCGTTTCGTGCAATTCTGCCTTGCGTTCAAATCCCCTTCGTGGCCTTACCTCAGTATGTTTTTGGACGAGTGTTATCATTTAGAGCTCGGCAGGTTTGTGAAGTGCAGTGCCCCAGAGCTCCGTTTGGCAGCTCGCTTTGGTGTGAGCTGCCCGCAATAGCGCAAGATTGCTTCAGGCCCTGTTGTGCTTGCGGCGAGGCAGGCCGAGCCTTTGGTGAATTCCTCTTCGTGATGGGAAATTAGAGTGACGTGGGCCTGTCCGAACACAGCCAGCTGGTCTCTCATTGGTTCCCCGTCTTCCAGGTCATCCTTCGGACCACTTGCAGAGCCTACGAAAGAGGAGTGTCAAGGCGCTGATCCTGCAAGTGGGGGAATTGTTAGTCAAGCGGCTGGAATGGCGGACGCTAGCACCCGGAGGTGAAAAATGAGGTGCGCTTTCGAAAGCTTTCCCGATCACACGGTGTACCATCCCCTGGGATTCCCATGAGTGGTTTGGCTGTAGGAAAGTTGCCTTGAACCTGGAGAGGTGGGACCCATGGAATGGGTAGCACGCAGGATAACTCTAGAGGCTCTGCCTTTGCTCCTCCAACCTCAGCAATCCTCTCAGCCTGAGGAGTATCCAGCCTTATGTCTTCTGGCGCTGTGGGTGTCGATGTGGTCAATCCTGGTTGCATCACAGCCCCTGAACGCATTTTGGCAGAATTTCCCTCCCTCTCGCCGTGCTTCTTTCTTCTGTGTTTTGGAAATGTATTTTTAGAATGGGCTTTAGCTGATTTTCAGTGCTGTGTTGATGCCGCTTGACACACACTTGATTCACTTACAGAGAGATATCAATACTTAGGTTTTCAGATGCTTACCAGTCTGATATATTCTTCTGTGATGAATAGGAGCTGTTGAGTCCTGTTCACTGAGCAAGGAGTAGGTGGTGTCTATTATATATTTGCTTTTCCGACCGGTATCTGTGCTCATTTCCAAGTCGTGTTTTATGCATCACGCCACCTCACCTTTCCGCTTAAGCAGGCCTAAGTGTGTTTTCGAAAAGCGTGAGTCTGTTCTCTTTTATCATTCGGGTCGTGGGTAGCGATTTGTACATTCCCTCTCTAAGTGATATCCCAAGTTTCTTTTTCTGTGGGACAGATTTCACTTAGCATCATCGTACCTCAATCCAGTCATTATGCTGGAACCAGCCTTATGACATGGATTCCATGGCTGAGGGATATTCCCTCGTACCTAAGTAGCACAAATTCTTGGTCCATTTCTCTCTTCCCCGGCATTTGAAGGGTGTCCCGAAGTCGAGGTTGTTGTAAAGAGAGAAGCCCTAAACTTTGGGGTGCCTGCGTCTGGTTGATTTTTAGTTTTCCCAAGATATAGGCCCACGTGTGGAGGTGCCCTATGCTCTGTGGTTCTGTTCTGTACGTGTTTTAGGAACGAGCATACGCTTCTCCAGAGTGGCTGTTGGCATTTTGCGTCCCTCCCGGCAACTGAACAAGGCTCCCTTATCTCCTTGGCCTGTCCTGCCTTTCTGGTTTTTAGACATTTTCCGGATGGCTCTTTTGCCCGGGGGGGGGAGTGAGATTTCTTTGTAGTGCCGATTTGCTCTCCCCGGGTGCTTGGTTGGCCAAAAAGGACGTATGCGTTTTTTCCTTTTGGCCAACTGCATCATTGTCCACGTTCTGCCGCTTTTCCTGTGCTGGGAAGGCCATTCCCATCTACCTCCTGAACTCCGTTTCGTGCAATTCTGCCTTGCGTTCAAATCCCCTTCGTGGCCTTACCTCAGTATGTTTTTGGACGAGTGTTATCATTTAGAGCTCGGCAGGTTTGTGAAGTGCAGTGCCCCAGAGCTCCGTTTGGCAGCTCGCTTTGGTGTGAGCTGCCCGCAATAGCGCAAGATTGCTTCAGGCCCTGTTGTGCTTGCGGCGAGGCAGGCCGAGCCTTTGGTGAATTCCTCTTCGTGATGGGAAATTAGAGTGACGTGGGCCTGTCCGAACACCGCCAGCTGGTCTCTCATTGGTTCCCCGTCTTCCAGGTCATCCTTCGGACCACTTGCAGAGCCTACGAAAGAGGAGTGTCAAGGCGCTGATCCTGCAAGTGGGGGAATTGTTAGTCAAGCGGCTGGAATGGCGGACGCTAGCACCCGGAGGTGAAAAATGAGGTGCGCTTTCGAAAGCTTTCCCGATCACACGGTGTACCATCCCCTGGGATTCCCATGAGTTGTTTGGCTATAGGAAAGTTGCCTTGAACCTGGAGAGGTGGGACCCATGGAATGGGTAGCACGCAGGATAACTCTAGAGGCTCTGCCTTTGCTCCTCCAACCTCAGCAATCCTCTCAGCCTGAGGAGTATCCAGCCTTATGTCTTCTGGCGCTGTGGGTGTAGATGTGGTCAATCCTGGTTGCATCACAGCCCCTGAACGCATTTTGGCAGAATTTCCCTCCCTCTCGCCGTGCTTCTTTCTTCTGTGTTTTGGAAATGTATTTTTAGAATGGGCTTTAGCTGATTTTCAGTGCTGTGTTGATGCCGCTTGACACACACTTGATTCACTTACAGAGAGATATCAATACTTAGGTTTTCAGATGCTTACGAGTCTGATATATTCTTCTGTGATGAATAGGAGCTGTTGAGTCCTGTTCACTGAGCAAGGAGTAGGTGGTGTCTATTATATATATGCTTTTCCGACCGGTATCTGTGCTCATTTCCAAGTCGTGTTTTATGCATCACGCCACCTCACCTTTCCGCTTAAGCAGGCCTAAGTGTGTTTTCGAAAAGCGTGAGTCTGTTCTCTTTTGTCATTCGGGTCGTGGGTAGCGATTTGTACATTACCTCTCTAAGTGATATCCCAAGTTTCTTTTTCTGTGGGACAGATTTCACTTAGCATCATCGTACATCAATCCAGTCATTATGCTGGAACCAGCCTTATGACATGGATTCCATGGCTGAGGGATATTCCCTCGTACCTAAGTAGCACAAATTCTTGGTCCATTTCTCTCTTCCCCGGCATTTGAAGGGTGTCCCGAAGTCGAGGTTGTTGTAAAGAGAGAAGCCCTAAACTTTGGGGTGCCTGCGTCTGGTTGATTTTTAGTTTTCCCAAGATATAGGCCCACGTGTGGAGGTGCCCTATGCTCTGTGGTTCTGTTCTGTACGTGTTTTAGGAACGAGCATACGCTTCTCCAGAGTGGCTGTTGGCATTTTGCGTCCCTCCCGGCAACTGAACAAGGCTCCCTTATCTCCTTGGCCTGTCCTGCCTTTCTGGTTTTTAGACATTTTCCGGATGGCTCTTTTGCCCGGGGGGGGAGTGAGATTTCTTTGTAGTGCCGATTTGCTCTCCCCGGGTGCTTGGTTGGCCAAAAAGGGCGTATGCGTTTTTTCCTGAATACATTCAGGAAAAAACGCATACGCCCTTTTTGGCCAACTGCATCATTGTCCACGTTCTGCCGCTTTTCCTGTGCTGGGAAGGCCATTCCCATCTACCTCCTGAACTCCGTTTCGTGCAATTCTGCCTTGCGTTCAAATCCCCTTCGTGGCCTTACCTCAGTATGTTTTTGGACGAGTGTTATCATTTAGAGCTCGGCAGGTTTGTGAAGTGCAGTGCCCCAGAGCTCCGTTTGGCAGCTCGCTTTGGTGTGAGCTGGCCGCAATAGCGCCAGATTGCTTCAGGCCCCGTTGTGCTTGCGGCGAGGCAGGCCGAGCCTTTGGTGAATTCCTCTTCGTGATGGGAAATTAGAGTGACGTGGGCCTGTCCGAACACCGCCAGCTGGTCTCTCATTGGTTCCCCGTCTTCCAGGTCATCCTTCGGACCACTTGCAGAGACTACGAAAGAGGAGTGTCAAGACGCTGATCCTGCAAGTGGGGGAATTGTTAGACAAGCGGCTGGAATGGCGGACGCTAGCACCCGGAGGTGAAAAATGAGGTGCGCTTTCGAAAGCTTTCCCGATCACACGGTGTACCATCCCCTGGGATTCCCATGAGTGGTTTGGCTGTAGGAAAGTTGCCTTGAACCTGGAGAGGTGGGACCCATGGAATGGGTAGCACGCAGGATAACTCTAGAGGCTCTGCCTTTGCTCCTCCAACCTCAGCAATCCTCTCAGCCTGAGGAGTATCCAGCCTTATGTCTTCTGCCGCTGTGGGTGTAGATGTGGTCAATCCTGGTTGCATCACAGCCCCTGAACGCTTTTTGGCAGAATTTCCCTCCCTCTCGCCGTGCTTCTTTCTTCTGTGTTTTGGAAATGTATTTTTAGAATGGGCTTTAGCTGATTTTCAGTGCTGTGTTGATGCCGCTTGACACACACTTGATTCACTTACAGAGAGATATCAATACTTAGGTTTTCAGATGCTTACGAGTCTGATATATTCTTCTGTGATGAATAGGAGCTGTTGAGTCCTGTTCACTGAGCAAGGAGTAGGTGGTGTCTATTATATATTTGCTTTTCCGACCGGTATCTGTGCTCATTTCCAAGTGGTGTTGTATGCATCACGCCACCTCACCTTTCCGCTTAAGCAGGCCTAAGAGTGTTTTCGAAAAGCGTGAATCTGTTCTCTTTTGTCATTCGGGTCGTGGGTAGCGATTTGTACATTACCTCTCTAAGTGATATCCCAAGTTTCTTTTTCTGTGGGACAGATTTCACTTAGCATCATCGTACCTCAATCCAGTCATTATGCTGGAACCAGCCTTATGACATGGATTCCATGGCTGAGGGATATTCCCTCGTACCTAAGTAGCACAAATTCTTGGTCCATTTCTCTCTTCCCCGGAAGATGAAGGGTGCCCCGAAGTCGAGGTTGTTGTAAAGAGAGAAGCCCTAAACTTTGGGGTGCCTGCGTCTGGTTGATTTTTAGTTTTCCCAAGATATAGGCCCACGTGTGGAGGTGCCCTATGCTCTGTGGTTCTGTTCTGTACGTGTTTTAGGAACGAGCATACGCTTCTCCAGAGTGGCTGTTGACATTTTGCGTCCCTCCCGGCAACTGAACAAGGCTCCCTTATCTCCTTGGCCTGTCCTGCCTTTCTGGTTTTTAGACATTTTCCGGATGGCTCTTTTGCCCGGGGGGGGGGGGGAGTGAGATTTCTTTGTAGTGCCGATTTGCTCTCCCCGGGTGCTTGGTTGGCCAAAAAGGGCGTATGCGTTTTTTCCTGAATATATTCAGGAAAAAACGCATACGCCCTTTTTGGCCAACTGCATCATTGTCCACGTTCTGCCGCTTTTCCTGTGCTGGGAAGGCCATTCCCATCTACCTCCTGAACTCCGTTTCGTGCAATTCTGCCTTGCGTTCAAATCCCCTTCGTGGCCTTACCTCAGTATGTTTTTGGACGAGTGTTATCATTTAGAGCTCGGCAGGTTTGTGAAGTGCAGTGCCCCAGAGCTCCGTTTGGCAGCTCGCTTTGGTGTGAGCTGCCCGCAATAGCGCAAGATTGCTTCAGGCCCTGTTGTGCTTGCGGCGAGGCAGGCCGAGCCTTTGGTGAATTCCTCTTCGTGATGGGAAATTAGAGTGACGTGGGCCTGTCCGAACACCGCCAGCTGGTCTCTCATTGGTTCCCCGTCTTCCAGGTCATCCTTCGGACCACTTGCAGAGCCTACGAAAGAGGAGTGTCAAGGCGCTGATCCTGCAAGTGGGGGAATTGTTAGTCAAGCGGCTGGAATGGCGGACGCTAGCACCCGGAGGTGAAAAATGAGGTGCGCTTTCGAAAGCTTTCCCGATCACACGGTGTACCATCCCCTGGGATTCCCATGAGTTGTTTGGCTATAGGAAAGTTGCCTTGAACCTGGAGAGGTGGGACCCATGGAATGGGTAGCACGCAGGATAACTCTAGAGGCTCTGCCTTTGCTCCTCCAACCTCAGCAATCCTCTCAGCCTGAGGAGTATCCAGCCTTATGTCTTCTGCCGCTGTGGGTGTAGATGTGGTCAATCCCGGTTGCATCACAGCCCCTGAACGCATTTTGGCAGAATTTCCCTCCCTCTCGCCGTGCTTCTTTCTTCTGTGTTTTGGAAATGTATTTTTAGAATGGGCTTTAGCTGATTTTCAGTGCTGTGTTGATGCCGCTTGACACACACTTGATTCACTTACAGAGAGATATCAATACTTAGGTTTTCAGATGCTTACGAGTCTGATATATTCTTCTGTGATGAATAGGAGCTGTTGAGTCCTGTTCACTGAGCAAGGAGTAGGTGGTGTCTATTATATATATGCTTTTCCGACCGGTATCTGTGCTCATTTCCAAGTCGTGTTTTATGCATCACGCCACCTCACCTTTCCGCTTAAGCAGGCCTAAGTGTGTTTTCGAAAAGCGTGAGTCTGTTCTCTTTTGTCATTCGGGTCGTGGGTAGCGATTTGTACATTCCCTCTCTAAGTGATATCCCAAGTTTCTTTTTCTGTGGGACAGATTTCACTTAGCATCATCGTACCTCAATCCAGTCATTATGCTGGAACCAGCCTTATGACATGGATTCCATGGCTGAGGGATATTCCCTCGTACCTAAGTAGCACAAATTCTTGGTCCATTTCTCTCTTCCCCGGCATTTGAAGGGTGTCCCGAAGTCGAGGTTGTTGTAAAGAGAGAAGCCCTAAACTTTGGGGTGCCTGCGTCTGGTTGATTTTGAGTTTTCCCAAGATATAGGCCCACGTGTGGAGGTGCCCTATGCTCTGTGGTTCTGTTCTGTACGTGTTTTAGGAACGAGCATACGCTTCTCCAGAGTGGCTGTTGGCATTTTGCGTCCCTCCCGGCAACTGAACAAGGCTCCCTTATCTCCTTGGCCTGTCCTGCCTTTCTGGTTTTTAGACATTTTCCGGATGGCTCTTTTGCCCGGGGGGGGGAGTGAGATTTCTTTGTAGTGCCGATTTTCTCTCCCCGGGTGCTTGGTTGGCCAAAAAGGGCGTATGCGTTTTTTCCTTTTGGCCAACTGCATCATTGTCCACGTTCTGCCGCTTTTCCTGTGCTGGGAAGGCCATTCCCATCTACCTCCTGAACTCCGTTTCGTGCAATTCTGCCTTGCGTTCAAATCCCCTTCGTGGCCTTACCTCAGTATGTTTTTGGACGAGTGTTATCATTTAGAGCTCGGCAGGTTTGTGAAGTGCAGTGCCCCAGAGCTCCGTTTGGCAGCTCGCTTTGGTGTGAGCTGGCCGCAATAGCGCCAGATTGCTTCAGGCCCTGTTGTGCTTGCGGCGAGGCAGGCCGAGCCTTTGGTGAATTCCTCTTCGTGATGGGAAATTAGAGTGACGTGGGCCTGTCCGAACACAGCCAGCTGGTCTCTCATTGGTTCCCCGTCTTCCAGGTCATCCTTCGGACCACTTGCAGAGCCTACGAAAGAGGAGTGTCAAGGCGCTGATCCTGCAAGTGGGGGAATTGTTAGTCAAGCGGCTGGAATGGCGGACGCTAGCACCCGGAGGTGAAAAATGAGGTGCGCTTTCGAAAGCTTTCCCGATCACACGGTGTACCATCCCCTGGGATTCCCATGAGTGGTTTGGCTGTAGGAAAGTTGCCTTGAACCTGGAGAGGTGGGACCCATGGAATGGGTAGCACGCAGGATAACTCTAGAGGCTCTGCCTTTGCTCCTCCAACCTCAGCAATCCTCTCAGCCTGAGGAGTATCCAGCCTTATGTCTTCTGGCGCTGTGGGTGTAGATGTGGTCAATCCTGGTTGCATCACAGCCCCTGAACGCATTTTGGCAGAATTTCCCTCCCTCTCGCCGTGCTTCTTTCTTCTGTGTTTTGGAAATGTATTTTTAGAATGGGCTTTAGCTGATTTTCAGTGCTGTGTTGATGCCGCTTGACACACACTTGATTCACTTACAGAGAGATATCAATACTTAGGTTTTCAGATGCTTACCAGTCTGATATATTCTTCTGTGATGAATAGGAGCTGTTGAGTCCTGTTCACTGAGCAAGGAGTAGGTGGTGTCTATTATATATTTGCTTTTCCGACCGGTATCTGTGCTCATTTCCAAGTCGTGTTTTATGCATCACGCCACCTCACCTTTCCGCTTAAGCAGGCCTAAGTGTGTTTTCGAAAAGCGTGAGTCTGTTCTCTTTTGTCATTCGGGTCGTGGGTAGCGATTTGTACATTCCCTCTCTAAGTGATATCCCAAGTTTCTTTTTCTGTGGGACAGATTTCACTTAGCATCATCGTACCTCAATCCAGTCATTATGCTGGAACCAGCCTTATGACATGGATTCCATGGCTGAGGGATATTCCCTCGTACCTAAGTAGCACAAATTCTTGGTCCATTTCTCTCTTCCCCGGAAGATGAAGGGTGCCCCGAAGTCGAGGTTGTTGTAAAGAGAGAAGCCCTAAACTTTGGGGTGCCTGCGTCTGGTTGATTTTTAGTTTTCCCAAGATATAGGCCCACGTGTGGAGGTGCCCTATACTCTGTGGTTCTGTTCTGTACGTGTTTTAGGAACGAGCATACGCTTCTCCAGAGTGGCTGTTGACATTTTGCGTCCCTCCCGGCAACTGAACAAGGCTCCCTTATCTCCTTGGCCTGTCCTGCCTTTCTGGTTTTTAGACATTTTCCGGATGGCTCTTTTGCCCGGGGGGGGGGGGAGTGAGATTTCTTTGTAGTGCCGATTTGCTCTCCCCGGGTGCTTGGTTGGCCAAAAAGGGCGTATGCGTTTTTTCCTGAATATATTCAGGAAAAAACGCATACGCCCTTTTTGGCCAACTGCATCATTGTCCACGTTCTGCCGCTTTTCCTGTGCTGGGAAGGCCATTCCCATCTACCTCCTGAACTCCGTTTCGTGCAATTCTGCCTTGCGTTCAAATCCCCTTCGTGGCCTTACCTCAGTATGTTTTTGGACGAGTGTTATCATTTAGAGCTCGGCAGGTTTGTGAAGTGCAGTGCCCCAGAGCTCCGTTTGGCAGCTCGCTTTGGTGTGAGCTGGCCGCAATAGCGCCAGATTGCTTCAGGCCCCGTTGTGCTTGCGGCGAGGCAGGCCGATCCTTTGGTGAATTCCTCTTCGTGATGGGAAATTAGAGTGACGTGGGCCTGTCCGAACACCGCCAGCTGGTCTCTCATTGGTTCCCCGTCTTCCAGGTCATCCTTCGGACCACTTGCAGAGACTACGAAAGAGGAGTGTCAAGACACTGATCCTGCAAGTGGGGGAATTGTTAGTCAAGCGGCTGGAATGGCGGACGCTAGCACCCGGAGGTGAAAAATGAGGTGCGCTTTCGAAAGCTTTCCCGATCACACGGTGTACCATCCCCTGGGATTCCCATGAGTGGTTTGGCTGTAGGAAAGTTGCCTTGAACCTGGAGAGGTGGGACCCATGGAATGGGTAGCACGCAGGATAACTCTAGAGGCTCTGCCTTTGCTCCTCCAACCTCAGCAATCCTCTCAGCCTGAGGAGTATCCAGCCTTATGTCTTCTGGCGCTGTGGGTGTAGATGTGGTCAATCCTGGTTGCATCACAGCCCCTGAACGCATTTTGGCAGAATTTCCCTCCCTCTCGCCGTGCTTCTTTCTTCTGTGTTTTGGAAATGTATTTTTAGAATGGGCTTTAGCTGATTTTCAGTGCTGTGTTGATGCCGCTTGACACACACTTGATTCACTTACAGAGAGATATCAATACTTAGGTTTTCAGATGCTTACCAGTCTGATATATTCTTCTGTGATGAATAGGAGCTGTTGAGTCCTGTTCACTGAGCAAGGAGTAGGTGGTGTCTATTATATATTTGCTTTTCCGACCGGTATCTGTGCTCATTTCCAAGTCGTGTTTTATGCATCACGCCACCTCACCTTTCCGCTTAAGCAGGCCTAAGTGTGTTTTCGAAAAGCGTGAGTCTGTTCTCTTTTGTCATTCGGGTCGTGGGTAGCGATTTGTACATTCCCTCTCTAAGTGATATCCCAAGTTTCTTTTTCTGTGGGACAGATTTCACTTAGCATCATCGTACCTCAATCCAGTCATTATGCTGGAACCAGCCTTATGACATGGATTCCATGGCTGAGGGATATTCCCTCGTACCTAAGTAGCACAAATTCTTGGTCCATTTCTCTCTTCCCCGGCATTTGAAGGGTGTCCCGAAGTCGAGGTTGTTGTAAAGAGAGAAGCCCTAAACTTTGGGGTGCCTGCGTCTGGTTGATTTTTAGTTTTCCCAAGATATAGGCCCACGTGTGGAGGTGCCCTATGCTCTGTGGTTCTGTTCTGTACGTGTTTTAGGAACGAGCATACGCTTCTCCAGAGTGGCTGTTGGCATTTTGCGTCCCTCCCGGCAACTGAACAAGGCTCCCTTATCTCCTTGGCCTGTCCTGCCTTTCTGGTTTTTAGACATTTTCCGGATGGCTCTTTTGCCCGGGGGGGGGGAGTGAGATTTCTTTGTAGTGCCGATTTGCTCTCCCCGGGTGCTTGGTTGGCCAAAAAGGACGTATGCGTTTTTTCCTTTTGGCCAACTGCATCATTGTCCACGTTCTGCCGCTTTTCCTGTGCTGGGAAGGCCATTCCCATCTACCTCCTGAACTCCGTTTCGTGCAATTCTGCCTTGCGTTCAAATCCCCTTCGTGGCCTTACCTCAGTATGTTTTTGGACGAGTGTTATCATTTAGAGCTCGGCAGGTTTGTGAAGTGCAGTGCCCCAGAGCTCCGTTTGGCAGCTCGCTTTGGTGTGAGCTGCCCGCAATAGCGCAAGATTGCTTCAGGCCCTGTTGTGCTTGCGGCGAGGCAGGCCGAGCCTTTGGTGAATTCCTCTTCGTGATGGGAAATTAGAGTGACGTGGGCCTGTCCGAACACCGCCAGCTGGTCTCTCATTGGTTCCCCGTCTTCCAGGTCATCCTTCGGACCACTTGCAGAGCCTACGAAAGAGGAGTGTCAAGGCGCTGATCCTGCAAGTGGGGGAATTGTTAGTCAAGCGGCTGGAATGGCGGACGCTAGCACCCGGAGGTGAAAAATGAGGTGCGCTTTCGAAAGCTTTCCCGATCACACGGTGTACCATCCCCTGGGATTCCCATGAGTTGTTTGGCTATAGGAAAGTTGCCTTGAACCTGGAGAGGTGGGACCCATGGAATGGGTAGCACGCAGGATAACTCTAGAGGCTCTGCCTTTGCTCCTCCAACCTCAGCAATCCTCTCAGCCTGAGGAGTATCCAGCCTTATGTCTTCTGCCGCTGTGGGTGTAGATGTGGTCAATCCTGGTTGCATCACAGCCACTGAACGCATTTTGGCAGAATTTCCCTCCCTCTTGCTGTGCTTCTTTCTTCTGTGTTTTGGAAATGTATTTTTAGAATGGGCTTTAGCTGATTTTCAGTGCTGTGTTGATGCCGCTTGACACACACTTGATTCACTTACAGAGAGATATCAATACTTAGGTTTTCAGATGCTTACGAGTCTGATATATTCTTCTGTGATGAATAGGAGCTGTTGAGTCCTGTTCACTGAGCAAGGAGTAGGTGGTGTCTATTATATATATGCTTTTCCGACCGGTATCTGTGCTCATTTCCAAGTCGTGTTTTATGCATCACGCCACCTCACCTTTCCGCTTAAGCAGGCCTAAGTGTGTTTTCGAAAAGCGTGAGTCTGTTCTCTTTTGTCATTCGGGTCGTGGGTAGCGATTTGTACATTACCTCTCTAAGTGATATCCCAAGTTTCTTTTTCTGTGGGACAGATTTCACTTAGCATCATCGTACATCAATCCAGTCATTATGCTGGAACCAGCCTTATGACATGGATTCCATGGCTGAGGGATATTCCCTCGTACCTAAGTAGCACAAATTCTTGGTCCATTTCTCTCTTCCCCGGCAGATGAAGGGTGTCCCGAAGTCGAGGTTGTTGTAAAGAGAGAAGCCCTAAACTTTGGGGTGCCTGCGTCTGGTTGATTTTTAGTTTTCCCAAGATATAGGCCCACGTGTGGAGGTGCCCTATGCTCTGTGGTTCTGTTCTGTACGTGTTTTAGGAACGAGCATACGCTTCTCCAGAGTGGCTGTTGGCATTTTGCGTCCCTCCCGGCAACTGAACAAGGCTCCCTTATCTCCTTGGCCTGTCCTGCCTTTCTGGTTTTTAGACATTTTCCGGATGGCTCTTTTGCCCGGGGGGGGAGTGAGATTTCTTTGTAGTGCCGATTTGCTCTCCCCGGGTGCTTGGTTGGCCAAAAAGGGCGTATGCGTTTTTTCCTGAATACATTCAGGAAAAAACGCATACGCCCTTTTTGGCCAACTGCATCATTGTCCACGTTCTGCCGCTTTTCCTGTGCTGGGAAGGCCATTCCCATCTACCTCCTGAACTCCGTTTCGTGCAATTCTGCCTTGCGTTCAAATCCCCTTTGTGGCCTTACCTCAGTATGTTTTTGGACGAGTGTTATCATTTAGAGCTCGGCAGGTTTGTGAAGTGCAGTGCCCCAGAGCTCCGTTTGGCAGCTCGCTTTGGTGTGAGCTGGCCGCAATAGCGCCAGATTGCTTCAGGCCCCGTTGTGCTTGCGGCGAGGCAGGCCGAGCCTTTGGTGAATTCCTCTTCGTGATGGGAAATTAGAGTGACGTGGGCCTGTCCGAACACCGCCAGCTGGTCTCTCATTGGTTCCCCGTCTTCCAGGTCATCCTTCGGACCACTTGCAGAGACTACGAAAGAGGAGTGTCAAGACGCTGATCCTGCAAGTGGGGGAATTGTTAGTCAAGCGGCTGGAATGGCGGACGCTAGCACCCGGAGGTGAAAAATGAGGTGCGCTTTCGAAAGCTTTCCCGATCACACGATGTACCATCCCCTGGGATTCCCATGAGTGCTTTGGCTGTAGGAAAGTTGCCTTGAACCTGGAGAGGTGGGACCCATGGAATGGGTAGCACGCAGGATAACTCTAGAGGCTCTGCCTTTGCTCCTCCAACCTCAGCAATCCTCTCAGCCTGAGGAGTATCCAGCCTTATGTCTTCTGCCGCTGTGGGTGTCGATGTGGTCAATCCTGGTTGCATCACAGCCGCTGCACGCTTTTTGGCAGAATTTCCCTCCCTCTCGCCGTGCTTCTTTCTTCTGTGTTTTGGAAATGTATTTTTAGAATGGGCTTTAGCTGATTTTCAGTGCTGTGTTGATGCCGCTTGACACACACTTGATTCACTTACAGAGAGATATCAATACTTAGGTTTTCAGATGCTTACGAGTCTGATATATTCTTCTGTGATGAATAGGAGCTGTTGAGTCCTGTTCACTGAGCAAGGAGTAGGTGGTGTCTATTATATATTTGCTTTTCCGACCGGTATCTGTGCTCATTTCCAAGTCGTGTTTTATGCATCACGCCACCTCACCTTTCCGCTTAAGCAGGCCTAAGTGTGTTTTCGAAAAGCGTGAGTCTGTTCTCTTTTGTCATTCGGGTCGTGGGTAGCGATTTGTACATTCCCTCTCTAAGTGATATCCCAAGTTTCTTTTTCTGTGGGACAGATTTCACTTAGCATCATCGTACCTCAATCCAGTCATTATGCTGGAACCAGCCTTATGACATGGATTCCATGGCTGAGGGATATTCCCTCGTACCTAAGTAGCACAAATTCTTGGTCCATTTCTCTCTTCCCCGGCATTTGAAGGGTGTCCCGAAGTCGAGGTTGTTGTAAAGAGAGAAGCCCTAAACTTTGGGGTGCCTGCGTCTGGTTGATTTTTAGTTTTCCCAAGATATAGGCCCACGTGTGGAGGTGCCCTATGCTCTGTGGTTCTGTTCTGTACGTGTTTTAGGAACGAGCATACGCTTCTCCAGAGTGGCTGTTGGCATTTTGCGTCCCTCCCGGCAACTGAACAAGGCTCCCTTATCTCCTTGGCCTGTCCTGCCTTTCTGGTTTTTAGACATTTTCCGGATGGCTCTTTTGCCCGGGGGGGGGAGTGAGATTTCTTTGTAGTGCCGATTTGCTCTCCCCGGGTGCTTGGTTGGCCAAAAAGGGCGTATGCGTTTTTTCCTTTTGGCCAACTGCATCATTGTCCACGTTCTGCCGCTTTTCCTGTGCTGGGAAGGCCATTCCCATCTACCTCCTGAACTCCGTTTCGTGCAATTCTGCCTTGCGTTCAAATCCCCTTCGTGGCCTTACCTCAGTATGTTTTTGGACGAGTGTTATCATTTAGAGCTCGGCAGGTTTGTGAAGTGCAGTGCCCCAGAGCTCCGTTTGGCGGCTCGCTTTGGTGTGAGCTGGCCGCAATAGCGCCAGATTGCTTCAGGCCCTGTTGTGCTTGCGGCGAGGCAGGCCGAGCCTTTGGTGAATTCCTCTTCGTGATGGGAAATTAGAGTGACGTGGGCCTGTCCGAACACCGCCAGCTGGTCTCTCATTGGTTCCCCGTCTTCCAGGTCATCCTTCGGACCACTTGCAGAGCCTACGAAAGAGGAGTGTCAAGGCGCTGATCCTGCAAGTGGGGGAATTGTTAGTCAAGCGGCTGGAATGGCGGACGCTAGCACCCGGAGGTGAAAAATGAGGTGCGCTTTCGAAAGCTTTCCCGATCACACGGTGTACCATCCCCTGGGATTCCCATGAGTGGTTTGGCTGTAGGAAAGTTGCCTTGAACCTGGAGAGGTGGGACCCATGGAATGGGTAGCACGCAGGATAACTCTAGAGGCTCTGCCTTTGCTCCTCCAACCTCAGCAATCCTCTCAGCCTGAGGAGTATCCAGCCTTATGTCTTCTGGCGCTGTGGGTGTCGATGTGGTCAATCCTGGTTGCATCACAGCCCCTGAACGCATTTTGGCAGAATTTCCCTCCCTCTCGCCGTGCTTCTTTCTTCTGTGTTTTGGAAATGTATTTTTAGAATGGGCTTTAGCTGATTTTCAGTGCTGTGTTGATGCCGCTTGACACACACTTGATTCACTTACAGAGAGATATCAATACTTAGGTTTTCAGATGCTTACGAGTCTGATATATTCTTCTGTGATGAATAGGAGCTGTTGAGTCCTGTTCACTGAGCAAGGAGTAGGTGGTGTCTATTATATATTTGCTTTTCCGACCGGTATCTGTGCTCATTTCCAAGTCGTGTTGTATGCATCACGCCACCTCACCTTTCCGCTTAAGCAGGCCTAAGTGTGTTTTCGAAAAGCGTGAGTCTGTTCTCTTTTGTCATTCGGGTCGTGGGTAGCGATTTGTACATTCCCTCTCTAAGTGATATCCCAAGTTTCTTTTTCTGTGGGACAGATTTCACTTAGCATCATCGTACCTCAATCCAGTCATTATGCTGGAACCAGCCTTATGACATGGATTCCATGGCTGAGGGATATTCCCTCGTACCTAAGTAGCACAAATTCTTGGTCCATTTCTCTCTTCCCCGGCATTTGAAGGGTGTCCCGAAGTCGAGGTTGTTGTAAAGAGAGAAGCCCTAAACTTTGGGGTGCCTGCGTCTGGTTGATTTTTAGTTTTCCCAAGATATAGGCCCACGTGTGGAGGTGCCCTATGCTCTGTGGTTCTGTTCTGTACGTGTTTTAGGAACGAGCATACGCTTCTCCAGAGTGGCTGTTGGCATTTTGCGTCCCTCCCGGCAACTGAACAAGGCTCCCTTATCTCCTTGGCCTGTCCTGCCTTTCTGGTTTTTAGACATTTTCCGGATGGCTCTTTTGCCCGGGGGGGGGAGTGAGATTTCTTTGTAGTGCCGATTTGCTCTCCCCGGGTGCTTGGTTGGCCAAAAAGGGCGTATGCGTTTTTTCCTTTTGGCCAACTGCATCATTGTCCACGTTCTGCCGCTTTTCCTGTGCTGGGAAGGCCATTCCCATCTACCTCCTGAACTCCGTTTCGTGCAATTCTGCCTTGCGTTCAAATCCCCTTCGTGGCCTTACCTCAGTATGTTTTTGGACGAGTGTTATCATTTAGAGCTCGGCAGGTTTGTGAAGTGCAGTGCCCCAGAGCTCCGTTTGGCAGCTCGCTTTGGTGTGAGCTGGCCGCAATAGCGCCAGATTGCTTCAGGCCCTGTTGTGCTTGCGGCGAGGCAGGCCGAGCCTTTGGTGAATTCCTCTTCGTGATGGGAAATTAGAGTGACGTGGGCCTGTCCGAACACAGCCAGCTGGTCTCTCATTGGTTCCCCGTCTTCCAGGTCATCCTTCGGACCACTTGCAGAGCCTACGAAAGAGGAGTGTCAAGGCGCTGATCCTGCAAGTGGGGGAATTGTTAGTCAAGCGGCTGGAATGGCGGACGCTAGCACCCGGAGGTGAAAAATGAGGTGCGCTTTCGAAAGCTTTCCCGATCACACGGTGTACCATCCCCTGGGATTCCCATGAGTGGTTTGGCTGTAGGAAAGTTGCCTTGAACCTGGAGAGGTGGGACCCATGGAATGGGTAGCACGCAGGATAACTCTAGAGGCTCTGCCTTTGCTCCTCCAACCTCAGCAATCCTCTCAGCCTGAGGAGTATCCAGCCTTATGTCTTCTGGCGCTGTGGGTGTCGATGTGGTCAATCCTGGTTGCATCACAGCCCCTGAACGCATTTTGGCAGAATTTCCCTCCCTCTCGCCGTGCTTCTTTCTTCTGTGTTTTGGAAATGTATTTTTAGAATGGGCTTTAGCTGATTTTCAGTGCTGTGTTGATGCCGCTTGACACACACTTGATTCACTTACAGAGAGATATCAATACTTAGGTTTTCAGATGCTTACGAGTCTGATATATTCTTCTGTGATGAATAGGAGCTGTTGAGTCCTGTTCACTGAGCAAGGAGTAGGTGGTGTCTATTATATATTTGCTTTTCCGACCGGTATCTGTGCTCATTTCCAAGTCGTGTTGTATGCATCACGCCACCTCACCTTTCCGCTTAAGCAGGCCTAAGTGTGTTTTCGAAAAGCGTGAGTCTGTTCTCTTTTGTCATTCGGGTCGTGGGTAGCGATTTGTACATTCCCTCTCTAAGTGATATCCCAAGTTTCTTTTTCTGTGGGACAGATTTCACTTAGCATCATCGTACCTCAATCCACTCATTATGCTGGAACCAGCCTTATGACATGGATTCCATGGCTGAGGGATATTCCCTCGTACCTAAGTAGCACAAATTCTTGGTCCATTTCTCTCTTCCCCGGCATTTGAAGGGTGTCCCGAAGTCGAGGTTGTTGTAAAGAGAGAAGCCCTAAACTTTGGGGTGCCTGCGTCTGGTTGATTTTTAGTTTTCCCAAGATATAGGCCCACGTGTGGAGGTGCCCTATGCTCTGTGGTTCTGTTCTGTACGTGTTTTAGGAACGAGCATACGCTTCTCCAGAGTGGCTGTTGGCATTTTGCGTCCCTCCCGGCAACTGAACAAGGCTCCCTTATCTCCTTGGCCTGTCCTGCCTTTCTGGTTTTTAGACATTTTCCGGATGGCTCTTTTGCCCGGGGGGGGGAGTGAGATTTCTTTGTAGTGCCGATTTGCTCTCCCCGGGTGCTTGGTTGGCCAAAAAGGGCGTATGCGTTTTTTCCTTTTGGCCAACTGCATCATTGTCCACGTTCTGCCGCTTTTCCTGTGCTGGGAAGGCCATTCCCATCTACCTCCTGAACTCCGTTTCGTGCAATTCTGCCTTGCGTTCAAATCCCCTTCGTGGCCTTACCTCAGTATGTTTTTGGACGAGTGTTATCATTTAGAGCTCGGCAGGTTTGTGAAGTGCAGTGCCCCAGAGCTCCGTTTGGCAGCTCGCTTTAGTGTGAGCTGGCCGCAATAGCGCCAGATTGCTTCAGGCCCTGTTGTGCTTGCGGCGAGGCAGGCCGAGCCTTTGGTGAATTCCTCTTCGTGATGGGAAATTAGAGTGACGTGGGCCTGTCCGAACACAGCCAGCTGGTCTCTCATTGGTTCCCCGTCTTCCAGGTCATCCTTCGGACCACTTGCAGAGCCTACGAAAGAGGAGTGTCAAGGCGCTGATCCTGCAAGTGGGGGAATTGTTAGTCAAGCGGCTGGAATGGCGGACGCTAGCACCCGGAGGTGAAAAATGAGGTGCGCTTTCGAAAGCTTTCCCGATCACACGGTGTACCATCCCCTGGGATTCCCATGAGTGGTTTGGCTGTAGGAAAGTTGCCTTGAACCTGGAGAGGTGGGACCCATGGAATGGGTAGCACGCAGGATAACTCTAGAGGCTCTGCCTTTGCTCCTCCAACCTCAGCAATCCTCTCAGCCTGAGGAGTATCCAGCCTTATGTCTTCTGGCGCTGTGGGTGTAGATGTGGTCAATCCTGGTTGCATCACAGCCCCTGAACGCATTTTGGCAGAATTTCCCTCCCTCTCGCCGTGCTTCTTTCTTCTGTGTTTTGGAAATGTATTTTTAGAATGGGCTTTAGCTGATTTTCAGTGCTGTGTTGATGCCGCTTGACACACACTTGATTCACTTACAGAGAGATATCAATACTTAGGTTTTCAGATGCTTACGAGCCTGATATATTCTTCTGTGATGAATAGGAGCTGTTGAGTCCTGTTCACTGAGCAAGGAGTAGGTGGTGTCTATTATATATTTGCTTTTCCGACCGGTATCTGTGCTCATTTCCAAGTCGTGTTGTATGCATCACGCCACCTCACCTTTCCGCTTAAGCAGGCCTAAGTGTGTTTTCGAAAAGCGTGAGTCTGTTCTCTTTTGTCATTCGGGTCGTGGGTAGCGATTTGTACATTCCCTCTCTAAGTGATATCCCAAGTTTCTTTTTCTGTGGGACAGATTTCACTTAGCATCATCGTACCTCAATCCACTCATTATGCTGGAACCAGCCTTATGACATGGATTCCATGGCTGAGGGATATTCCCTCGTACCTAAGTAGCACAAATTCTTGGTCCATTTCTCTCTTCCCCGGCAGATGAAGGGTGTCCCGAAGTCGAGGTTGTTGTAAAGAGAGAAGCCCTAAACTTTGGGGTGCCTGCGTCTGGTTGATTTTTAGTTTTCCCAAGATATAGGCCCACGTGTGGAGGTGCCCTATGCTCTGTGGTTCTGTTCTGTACGTGTTTTAGGAACGAGCATACGCTTCTCCAGAGTGGCTGTTGGCATTTTGCGTCCCTCCCGGCAACTGAACAAGGCTCCCTTATCTCCTTGGCCTGTCCTGCCTTTCTGGTTTTTAGACATTTTCCGGATGGCTCTTTTGCCCGGGGGGGGGGGGGAGTGAGATTTCTTTGTAGTGCCGATTTGCTCTCCCCGGGTGCTTGGTTGGCCAAAAAGGGCGTATGCGTTTTTTCCTGAATATATTCAGGAAAAAACGCATACGCCCTTTTTGGCCAACTGCATCATTGTCCACGTTCTGCCGCTTTTCCTGTGCTGGGAAGGCCATTCCCATCTACCTCCTGAACTCCGTTTCGTGCAATTCTGCCTTGCGTTCAAATCCCCTTCGTGGCCTTACCTCAGTATGTTTTTGGACGAGTGTTATCATTTAGAGCTCGGCAGGTTTGTGAAGTGCAGTGCCCCAGAGCTCCGTTTGGCAGCTCGCTTTGGTGTGAGCTGGCCGCAATAGCGCAAGATTGCTACAGGCCCTGTTTTGCTTGCGGCGAGGCAGGCCAAGCCTTTGGTGAATTCCTCTTCGTGATGGGAAATTAGAGTGACGTGGGCCTGTCCGAACACCGCCAGCTGGTCTCTCATTGGTTCCCCGTCTTCCAGGTCATCCTTCAGACCACTTGCAGAGCCTACGAAAGAGGAGTGTCAAGGCGCTGATCCTGCAAGTGGGGGAATTGTTAGTCAAGCGGCTGGAATGGCGGACGCTAGCACCCGGAGGTGAAAAATGAGGTGCGCTTTCGAAAGCTTTCCCGATCACACGGTGTACCATCCCCTGGGATTCCCATGAGTGGTTTGGCTGTAGGAAAGTTGCCTTGAACCTGGAGAGGTGGGACCCATGGAATGGGTAGCACGCAGTATAACTCTAGAGGCTCTGCCTTTGCTCCTCCAACCTCAGCAATCCTCTCAGCCTGAGGAGTATCCAGCCTTATGTCTTCTGGCGCTGTGGGTGTAGATGTGGTCAATCCTGGTTGCATCACAGCCCCTGAACGCATTTTGGCAGAATTTCCCTCCCTCTCGCCGTGCTTCTTTCTTCTGTGTTTTGGAAATGTATTTTTAGAATGGGCTTTAGCTGATTTTCAGTGCTGTGTTGATGCCGCTTGACACACACTTGATTCACTTACAGAGAGATATCAATACTTAGGTTTTCAGATGCTGACGAGTCTGATATATTCTTCTGTGATGAATAGGAGCTGTTGAGTCCTGTTCACTGAGCAAGGAGTAGGTGGTGTCTATTATATATTTGCTTTTCCGACCGGTATCTGTGCTCATTTCCAAGTCGTGTTGTATGCATCACGCCACCTCACCTTTCCGCTTAAGCAGGCCTAAGTGTGTTTTCGAAAAGCGTGAGTCTGTTCTCTTTTGTCATTCGGGTCGTGGGTAGCGATTTGTACATTCCCTCTCTAAGTGATATCCCAAGTTTCTTTTTCTGTGGGACAGATTTCACTTAGCATCATCGTACCTCAATCCAGTCATTATGCTGGAACCAGCCTTATGACATGGATTCCATGGCTGAGGGATATTCCCTCGTACCTAAGTAGCACAAATTCTTGGTCCATTTCTCTCTTCCCCGGCATTTGAAGGGTGTCCCGAAGTCGAGGTTGTTGTAAAGAGAGAAGCCCTAAACTTTGGGGTGCCTGCGTCTGGTTGATTTTTAGTTTTCCCAAGATATAGGCCCACGTGTGGAGGTGCCCTATGCTCTGTGGTTCTGTTCTGTACGTGTTTTAGGAACGAGCATACGCTTCTCCAGAGTGGCTGTTGGCATTTTGCGTCCCTCCCGGCAACTGAACAAGGCTCCCTTATCTCCTTGGCCTGTCCTGCCTTTCTGGTTTTTAGACATTTTCCGGATGGCTCTTTTGCCCGGGGGGGGGAGTGAGATTTCTTTGTAGTGCCGATTTGCTCTCCCCGGGTGCTTGGTTGGCCAAAAAGGGCGTATGCGTTTTTTCCTTTTGGCCAACTGCATCATTGTCCACGTTCTGCCGCTTTTCCTGTGCTGGGAAGGCCATTCCCATCTACCTCCTGAACTCCGTTTCGTGCAATTCTGCCTTGCGTTCAAATCCCCTTCGTGGCCTTACCTCAGTATGTTTTTGGACGAGTGTTATCATTTAGAGCTCGGCAGGTTTGTGAAGTGCAGTGCCCCAGAGCTCCGTTTGGCAGCTCGCTTTGGTGTGAGCTGCCCGCAATAGCGCAAGATTGCTTCAGGCCCTGTTGTGCTTGCGGCGAGGCAGGCCGAGCCTTTGGTGAATTCCTCTTCGTAATGGGAAATTAGAGTGACGTGGGCCTGTCCGAACACCGCCAGCTGGTCTCTCATTGGTTGCCCGTCTTCCAGGTCATCCTTCGGACCACTTGCAGAGCCTACGAAAGAGGAGTGTCAAGGCGCTGATCCTGCAAGTGGGGGAATTGTTAGTCAAGCGGCTGGAATGGCGGACGCTAGCACCCGGAGGTGAAAAATGAGGTGCGCTTTCGAAAGCTTTCCCGATCACACGGTGTACCATCCCCTGGGATTCCCATGAGTGGTTTGGCTGTAGGAAAGTTGCCTTGAACCTGGAGAGGTGGGACCCATGGAATGGGTAGCACGCAGGATAACTCTAGAGGCTCTGCCTTTGCTCCTCCAACCTCAGCAATCCTCTCAGCCTGAGGAGTATCCAGCCTTATGTCTTCTGGCGCTGTGGGTGTCGATGTGGTCAATCCTGGTTGCATCACAGCCCCTGAACGCATTTTGGCAGAATTTCCCTCCCTCTCGCCGTGCTTCTTTCTTCTGTGTTTTGGAAATGTATTTTTAGAATGGGCTTTAGCTGATTTTCAGTGCTGTGTTGATGCCGCTTGACACACACTTGATTCACTTACAGAGAGATATCAATACTTAGGTTTTCAGATGCTTACGAGTCTGATATATTCTTCTGTGATGAATAGGAGCTGTTGAGTCCTGTTCACTGAGCAAGGAGTAGGTGGTGTCTATTATATATTTGCTTTTCCGACCGGTATCTGTGCTCATTTCCAAGTCGTGTTGTATGCATCACGCCACCTCACCTTTCCGCTTAAGCAGGCCTAAGTGTGTTTTCGAAAAGCGTGAGTCTGTTCTCTTTTGTCATTCGGGTCGTGGGTAGCGATTTGTACATTCCCTCTCTAAGTGATATCCCAAGTTTCTTTTTCTGTGGGACAGATTTCACTTAGCATCATCGTACCTCAATCCACTCATTATGCTGGAACCAGCCTTATGACATGGATTCCATGGCTGAGGGATATTCCCTCGTACCTAAGTAGCACAAATTCTTGGTCCATTTCTCTCTTCCCCGGCATTTGAAGGGTGTCCCGAAGTCGAGGTTGTTGTAAAGAGAGAAGCCCTAAACTTTGGGGTGCCTGCGTCTGGTTGATTTTTAGTTTTCCCAAGATATAGGCCCACGTGTGGAGGTGCCCTATGCTCTGTGGTTCTGTTCTGTACGTGTTTTAGGAACGAGCATACGCTTCTCCAGAGTGGCTGTTGGCATTTTGCGTCCCTCCCGGCAACTGAACAAGGCTCCCTTATCTCCTTGGCCTGTCCTGCCTTTCTGGTTTTTAGACATTTTCCGGATGGCTCTTTTGCCCGGGGGGGGGAGTGAGATTTCTTTGTAGTGCCGATTTGCTCTCCCCGGGTGCTTGGTTGGCCAAAAAGGGCGTATGCGTTTTTTCCTTTTGGCCAACTGCATCATTGTCCACGTTCTGCCGCTTTTCCTGTGCTGGGAAGGCCATTCCCATCTACCTCCTGAACTCCGTTTCGTGCAATTCTGCCTTGCGTTCAAATCCCCTTCGTGGCCTTACCTCAGTATGTTTTTGGACGAGTGTTATCATTTAGAGCTCGGCAGGTTTGTGAAGTGCAGTGCCCCAGAGCTCCGTTTGGCAGCTCGCTTTAGTGTGAGCTGGCCGCAATAGCGCCAGATTGCTTCAGGCCCTGTTGTGCTTGCGGCGAGGCAGGCCGAGCCTTTGGTGAATTCCTCTTCGTGATGGGAAATTAGAGTGACGTGGGCCTGTCCGAACACAGCCAGCTGGTCTCTCATTGGTTCCCCGTCTTCCAGGTCATCCTTCGGACCACTTGCAGAGCCTACGAAAGAGGAGTGTCAAGGCGCTGATCCTGCAAGTGGGGGAATTGTTAGTCAAGCGGCTGGAATGGCGGACGCTAGCACCCGGAGGTGAAAAATGAGGTGCGCTTTCGAAAGCTTTCCCGATCACACGGTGTACCATCCCCTGGGATTCCCATGAGTGGTTTGGCTGTAGGAAAGTTGCCTTGAACCTGGAGAGGTGGGACCCATGGAATGGGTAGCACGCAGGATAACTCTAGAGGCTCTGCCTTTGCTCCTCCAACCTCAGCAATCCTCTCAGCCTGAGGAGTATCCAGCCTTATGTCTTCTGCCGCTGTGGGTGTAGATGTGGTCAATCCTGGTTGCATCACAGCCCCTGAACGCATTTTGGCAGAATTTCCCTCCCTCTCGCCGTGCTTCTTTCTTCTGTGTTTTGGAAATGTATTTTTAGAATGGGCTTTAGCTGATTTTCAGTGCTGTGTTGATGCCGCTTGACACACACTTGATTCACTTACAGAGAGATATCAATACTTAGGTTTTCAGATGCTTACGAGCCTGATATATTCTTCTGTGATGAATAGGAGCTGTTGAGTCCTGTTCACTGAGCAAGGAGTAGGTGGTGTCTATTATATATTTGCTTTTCCGACCGGTATCTGTGCTCATTTCCAAGTCGTGTTGTATGCATCACGCCACCTCACCTTTCCGCTTAAGCAGGCCTAAGTGTGTTTTCGAACAGCGTGAGTCTGTTCTCTTTTGTCATTCGGGTCGTGGGTAGCGATTTGTACATTCCCTCTCTAAGTGATATCCCAAGTTTCTTTTTCTGTGGGACAGATTTCACTTAGCATCATCGTACCTCAATCCACTCATTATGCTGGAACCAGCCTTATGACATGGATTCCATGGCTGAGGGATATTCCCTCGTACCTAAGTAGCACAAATTCTTGGTCCATTTCTCTCTTCCCCGGCAGATGAAGGGTGTCCCGAAGTCGAGGTTGTTGTAAAGAGAGAAGCCCTAAACTTTGGGGTGCCTGCGTCTGGTTGATTTTTAGTTTTCCCAAGATATAGGCCCACGTGTGGAGGTGCCCTATGCTCTGTGGTTCTGTTCTGTACGTGTTTTAGGAACGAGCATACGCTTCTCCAGAGTGGCTGTTGGCATTTTGCGTCCCTCCCGGCAACTGAACAAGGCTCCCTTATCTCCTTGGCCTGTCCTGCCTTTCTGGTTTTTAGACATTTTCCGGATGGCTCTTTTGCCCGGGGGGGGGGGGGAGTGAGATTTCTTTGTAGTGCCGATTTGCTCTCCCCGGGTGCTTGGTTGGCCAAAAAGGGCGTATGCGTTTTTTCCTGAATATATTCAGGAAAAAACGCATACGCCCTTTTTGGCCAACTGCATCATTGTCCACGTTCTGCCGCTTTTCCTGTGCTGGGAAGGCCATTCCCATCTACCTCCTGAACTCCGTTTCGTGCAATTCTGCCTTGCGTTCAAATCCCCTTCGTGGCCTTACCTCAGTATGTTTTTGGACGAGTGTTATCATTTAGAGCTCGGCAGGTTTGTGAAGTGCAGTGCCCCAGAGCTCCGTTTGGCAGCTCGCTTTGGTGTGAGCTGGCCGCAATAGCGCAAGATTGCTACAGGCCCTGTTTTGCTTGCGGCGAGGCAGGCCAAGCCTTTGGTGAATTCCTCTTCGTGATGGGAAATTAGAGTGACGTGGGCCTGTCCGAACACCGCCAGCTGGTCTCTCATTGGTTCCCCGTCTTCCAGGTCATCCTTCAGACCACTTGCAGAGCCTACGAAAGAGGAGTGTCAAGGCGCTGATCCTGCAAGTGGGGGAATTGTTAGTCAAGCGGCTGGAATGGCGGACGCTAGCACCCGGAGGTGAAAAATGAGGTGCGCTTTCGAAAGCTTTCCCGATCACACGGTGTACCATCCCCTGGGATTCCCATGAGTGGTTTGGCTGTAGGAAAGTTGCCTTGAACCTGGAGAGGTGGGACCCATGGAATGGGTAGCACGCAGTATAACTCTAGAGGCTCTGCCTTTGCTCCTCCAACCTCAGCAATCCTCTCAGCCTGAGGAGTATCCAGCCTTATGTCTTCTGGCGCTGTGGGTGTAGATGTGGTCAATCCTGGTTGCATCACAGCCCCTGAACGCATTTTGGCAGAATTTCCCTCCCTCTCGCCGTGCTTCTTTCTTCTGTGTTTTGGAAATGTATTTTTAGAATGGGCTTTAGCTGATTTTCAGTGCTGTGTTGATGCCGCTTGACACACACTTGATTCACTTACAGAGAGATATCAATACTTAGGTTTTCAGATGCTTACGAGTCTGATATATTCTTCTGTGATGAATAGGAGCTGTTGAGTCCTGTTCACTGAGCAAGGAGTAGGTGGTGTCTATTATATATTTGCTTTTCCGACCGGTATCTGTGCTCATTTCCAAGTCGTGTTGTATGCATCACGCCACCTCACCTTTCCGCTTAAGCAGGCCTAAGTGTGTTTTCGAAAAGCGTGAGTCTGTTCTCTTTTGTCATTCGGGTCGTGGGTAGCGATTTGTACATTCCCTCTCTAAGTGATATCCCAAGTTTCTTTTTCTGTGGGACAGATTTCACTTAGCATCATCGTACCTCAATCCAGTCATTATGCTGGAACCAGCCTTATGACATGGATTCCATGGCTGAGGGATATTCCCTCGTACCTAAGTAGCACAAATTCTTGGTCCATTTCTCTCTTCCCCGGCATTTGAAGGGTGTCCCGAAGTCGAGGTTGTTGTAAAGAGAGAAGCCCTAAACTTTGGGGTGCCTGCGTCTGGTTGATTTTTAGTTTTCCCAAGATATAGGCCCACGTGTGGAGGTGCCCTATGCTCTGTGGTTCTGTTCTGTACGTGTTTTAGGAACGAGCATACGCTTCTCCAGAGTGGCTGTTGGCATTTTGCGTCCCTCCCGGCAACTGAACAAGGCTCCCTTATCTCCTTGGCCTGTCCTGCCTTTCTGGTTTTTAGACATTTTCCGGATGGCTCTTTTGCCCGGGGGGGGGAGTGAGATTTCTTTGTAGTGCCGATTTGCTCTCCCCGGGTGCTTGGTTGGCCAAAAAGGGCGTATGCGTTTTTTCCTTTTGGCCAACTGCATCATTGTCCACGTTCTGCCGCTTTTCCTGTGCTGGGAAGGCCATTCCCATCTACCTCCTGAACTCCGTTTCGTGCAATTCTGCCTTGCGTTCAAATCCCCTTCGTGGCCTTACCTCAGTATGTTTTTGGACGAGTGTTATCATTTAGAGCTCGGCAGGTTTGTGAAGTGCAGTGCCCCAGAGCTCCGTTTGGCAGCTCGCTTTGGTGTGAGCTGCCCGCAATAGCGCAAGATTGCTTCAGGCCCTGTTGTGCTTGCGGCGAGGCAGGCCGAGCCTTTGGTGAATTCCTCTTCGTAATGGGAAATTAGAGTGACGTGGGCCTGTCCGAACACCGCCAGCTGGTCTCTCATTGGTTCCCCGTCTTCCAGGTCATCCTTCGGACCACTTGCAGAGCCTACGAAAGAGGAGTGTCAAGGCGCTGATCCTGCAAGTGGGGGAATTGTTAGTCAAGCGGCTGGAATGGCGGACGCTAGCACCCGGAGGTGAAAAATGAGGTGCGCTTTCGAAAGCTTTCCCGATCACACGGTGTACCATCCCCTGGGATTCCCATGAGTGGTTTGGCTATAGGAAAGTTGCCTTGAACCTGGAGAGGTGGGACCCATGGAATGGGTAGCACGCAGGATAACTCTAGAGGCTCTGCCTTTGCTCCTCCAACCTCAGCAATCCTCTCAGCCTGAGGAGTATCCAGCCTTATGTCTTCTGCCGCTGTGGGTGTAGATGTGGTCAATCCTGGTTGCATCACAGCCCCTGAACGCATTTTGGCAGAATTTCCCTCCCTCTCGCCGTGCTTCTTTCTTCTGTGTTTTGGAAATGTATTTTTAGAATGGGCTTTAGCTGATTTTCAGTGCTGTGTTGATGCCGCTTGACACACACTTGATTCACTTACAGAGAGATATCAATACTTAGGTTTTCAGATGCTTACGAGTCTGATATATTCTTCTGTGATGAATAGGAGCTGTTGAGTCCTGTTCACTGAGCAAGGAGTAGGTGGTGTCTATTATATATATGCTTTTCCAACCGGTATCTGTGCTCATTTCCAAGTCGTGTTTTATGCATCACGCCACCTCACCTTTCCGCTTAAGCAGGCCTAAGTGTGTTTTCGAAAAGCGTGAGTCTGTTCTCTTTTGTCATTCGGGTCGTGGGTAGCGATTTGTACATTACCTCTCTAAGTGATATCCCAAGTTTCTTTTTCTGTGGGACAGATTTCACTTAGCATCATCGTACCTCAATCCAGTCATTATGCTGGAACCAGCCTTATGACATGGATTCCATGGCTGAGGGATATTCCCTCGTACCTAAGTAGCACAAATTCTTGGTCCATTTCTCTCTTCCCCGGCATTTGAAGGGTGTCCCGAAGTCGAGGTTGTTGTAAAGAGAGAAGCCCTAAACTTTGGGGTGCCTGCGTCTGGTTGATTTTTAGTTTTCCCAAGATATAGGCCCACGTGTGGAGGTGCCCTATGCTCTGTGGTTCTGTTCTGTACGTGTTTTAGGAACGAGCATACGCTTCTCCAGAGTGGCTGTTGGCATTTTGCGTCCCTCCCGGCAACTGAACAAGGCTCCCTTATCTCCTTGGCCTGTCCTGCCTTTCTGGTTTTTAGACATTTTCCGGATGGCTCTTTTGCCCGGGGGGGGGGAGTGAGATTTCTTTGTAGTGCCGATTTGCTCTCCCCGGGTGCTTGGTTGGCCAAAAAGGGCGTATGCGTTTTTTCCTTTTGGCCAACTGCATCATTGTCCACGTTCTGCCGCTTTTCCTGTGCTGGGAAGGCCATTCCCATCTACCTCCTGAACTCCGTTTCGTGCAATTCTGCCTTGCGTTCAAATCCCCTTCGTGGCCTTACCTCAGTATGTTTTTGGACGAGTGTTATCATTTAGAGCTCGGCCGGTTTGTGAAGTGCAGTGCCCCAGAGCTCCGTTTGGCAGCTTGCTTTGCTGTGAGCTGGCCGCAATAGCGCAAGATTGCTTCAGGCCCTGTTGTGCTTGCGGCGAGGCAGGCCGAGCCTTTGGTGAATTCCTCTTCGTGATGGGAAATTAGAGTGACGTGGGCCTGTCCGAACACCGCCAGCTGGTCTCTCATTGGTTCCCCGTCTTCCAGGTCATCCTTCGGACCACTTGCAGAGCCTACGAAAGAGGAGTGTCAAGACGCTGATCCTGCAAGTGGGGGAATTGTTAGTCAAGCGGCTGGAATGGCGGACGCTAGCACCCGGAGGTGAAAAATGAGGTGCGCTTTCGAAAGCTTTCCCGATCACACGGTGTACCATCCCCTGGGATTCCCATGAGTGGTTTGGCTGTAGGAAAGTTGCCTTGAACCTGGAGAGGTGGGACCCATGGAATGGGTAGCACGCAGGATAACTCTAGAGGCTCTGCCTTTGCTCCTCCAACCTCAGCAATCCTCTCAGCCTGAGGAGTATCCAGCCTTATGTCTTCTGCCGCTGTGGGTGTCGATGTGGTCAATCCTGGTTGCATCACAGCCCCTGCACGCTTTTTGGCAGAATTTCCCTCCCTCTCGCCGTGCTTCTTTCTTCTGTGTTTTGGAAATGTATTTTTAGAATGGGCTTTAGCTGATTTTCAGTGCTGTGTTGATGCCGCTTGACACACACTTGATTCACTTACAGAGAGATATCAATACTTAGGTTTTCAGATGCTTACGAGTCTGATATATTCTTCTGTGATGAATAGGAGCTGTTGAGTCCTGTTCACTGAGCAAGGAGTAGGTGGTGTCTATTATATATTTGCTTTTCCGACCGGTATCTGTGCTCATTTCCAAGTCGTGTTGTATGCATCACGCCACCTCACCTTTCCGCTTAAGCAGGCGTAAGTGTGTTTTCGAAAAGCGTGAGTCTGTTCTCTTTTGTCATTCGGGTCGTGGGTAGCGATTTGTACATTCCCTCTCTAAGTGATATCCCAAGTTTCTTTTTCTGTGGGACAGATTTCACTTAGCATCATCGTACCTCAATCCACTCATTATGCTGGAACCAGCCTTATGACATGGATTCCATGGCTGAGGGATATTCCCTCGTACCTAAGTAGCACAAATTCTTGGTCCATTTCTCTCTTCCCCGGCCGATGAAGGGTGTCCCGAAGTCGAGGTTGTTGTAAAGAGAGAAGCCCTAAACTTTGGGGTGCCTGCGTCTGGTTGATTTTTAGTTTTCCCAAGATATAGGCCCACGTGTGGAGGTGCCCTATGCTCTGTGGTTCTGTTCTGTACGTGTTTTAGGAACGAGCATACGCTTCTCCAGAGTGGCTGTTGGCATTTTGCGTCCCTCCCGGCAACTGAACAAGGCTCCCTTATCTCCTTGGCCTGTCCTGCCTTTCTGGTTTTTAGACATTTTCCGGATGGCTCTTTTGCCCGGGGGGGGGAGTGAGATTTCTTTGTAGTGCCGATTTGCTCTCCCCGGGTGCTTGGTTGGCCAAAAAGGGCGTATGCGTTTTTTCCTGAATATATTCAGGAAAAAACACATACGCCCTTTTTGGCCAACTGCATCATTGTCCACGTTCTGTTTCTTTTCCTGTGCTGGGAAGGCCATTCCCATCTACCTCCTGACCTCCGTTTCGTGCAATTCTGCCTTGCGTTCAAATCCCCTTCGTGGCCTTACCTCAGTATGTTTTTGGACGAGTGTTATCATTTAGAGCTCGGCAGGTTTGTGAAGTGCAGTGCCCCAGAGCTCCGTTTGGCAGCTCGCTTTGGTGTGAGCTGGCCGCAATAGCGCCAGATTGCTTCAGGCCCTGTTGTGCTTGCGGCGAGGCAGGCCGAGCCTTTGGTGAATTCCTCTTCGTGATGGGAAATTAGAGTGACGTGGGCCTGTCCGAACACCGCCAGCTGGTCTCTCATTGGTTCCCCGTCTTCCAGGTCATCCTTCGGACCACTTGCAGAGCCTACGAAAGAGGAGTGTCAAGACGCTGATCCTGCAAGTGGGGGAATTGTTAGTCAAGCGGCTGGAATGGCGGACGCTAGCACCCGGAGGTGAAAAATGAGGTGCGCTTTCGAAAGCTTTCCCGATCACACGGTGTACCATCCCCTGGGATTCCCATGAGTGGTTTGGCTGTAGGAAAGTTGCCTTGAACCTGGAGAGGTGGGACCCATGGAATGGGTAGCACGCAGGATAACTCTAGAGGCTCTGCCTTTGCTCCTCCAACCTCAGCAATCCTCTCAGCCTGAGGAGTATCCAGCCTTATGTCTTCTGGCGCTGTGGGTGTCGATGTGGTCAATCCTGGTTGCATCACAGCCCCTGAACGCATTTTGGCAGAATTTCCCTCCCTCTCGCCGTGCTTCTTTCTTCTGTGTTTTGGAAATGTATTTTTAGAATGGGCTTTAGCTGATTTTCAGTGCTGTGTTGATGCCGCTTGACACACACTTGATTCACTTACAGAGAGATATCAATACTTAGGTTTTCAGATGCTTACGAGTCTGATATATTCTTCTGTGATGAATAGGAGCTGTTGAGTCCTGTTCACTGAGCAAGGAGTAGGTGGTGTCTATTATATATATGCTTTTCCGACCGGTATCTGTGCTCATTTCCAAGTCGTGTTGTATGCATCACGCCACCTCACCTTTCCGCTTAAGCAGGCCTAAGTGTGTTTTCGAAAAGCGTGAGTCTGTTCTCTTTTGTCATTCGGGTCGTGGGTAGCGATTTGTACATTCCCTCTCTAAGTGATATCCCAAGTTTCTTTTTCTGTGGGACAGATTTCACTTAGCATCATCGTACCTCAATCCAGTCATTATGCTGGAACCAGCCTTATGACATGGATTCCATGGCTGAGGGATATTCCCTCGTACCTAAGTAGCACAAATTCTTGGTCCATTTCTCTCTTCCCCGGCATTTGAAGGGTGTCCCGAAGTCGAGGTTGTTGTAAAGAGAGAAGCCCTAAACTTTGGGGTGCCTGCGTCTGGTTGATTTTTAGTTTTCCCAAGATATAGGCCCACGTGTGGAGGTGCCCTATGCTCTGTGGTTCTGTTCTGTACGTGTTTTAGGAACGAGCATACGCTTCTCCAGAGTGGCTGTTGGCATTTTGCGTCCCTCCCGGCAACTGAACAAGGCTCCCTTATCTCCTTGGCCTGTCCTGCCTTTCTGGTTTTTAGACATTTTCCGGATGGCTCTTTTGCCCGGGGGGGGGAGTGAGATTTCTTTGTAGTGCCGATTTGCTCTCCCCGGGTGCTTGGTTGGCCAAAAAGGGCGTATGCGTTTTTTCCTTTTGGCCAACTGCATCATTGTCCACGTTCTGCCGCTTTTCCTGTGCTGGGAAGGCCATTCCCATCTACCTCCTGAACTCCGTTTCGTGCAATTCTGCCTTGCGTTCAAATCCCCTTCGTGGCCTTACCTCAGTATGTTTTTGGACGAGTGTTATCATTTAGAGCTCGGCAGGTTTGTGAAGTGCAGTGCCCCAGAGCTCCGTTTGGCAGCTCGCTTTGGTGTGAGCTGCCCGCAATAGCGCAAGATTGCTTCAGGCCCTGTTGTGCTTGCGGCGAGGCAGGCCGAGCCTTTGGTGAATTCCTCTTCGTAATGGGAAATTAGAGTGACGTGGGCCTGTCCGAACACCGCCAGCTGGTCTCTCATTGGTTCCCCGTCTTCCAGGTCATCCTTCGGACCACTTGCAGAGCCTACGAAAGAGGAGTGTCAAGGCGCTGATCCTGCAAGTGGGGGAATTGTTAGTCAAGCGGCTGGAATGGCGGACGCTAGCACCCGGAGGTGAAAAATGAGGTGCGCTTTCGAAAGCTTTCCCGATCACACGGTGTACCATCCCCTGGGATTCCCATGAGTGGTTTGGCTATAGGAAAGTTGCCTTGAACCTGGAGAGGTGGGACCCATGGAATGGGTAGCACGCAGGATAACTCTAGAGGCTCTGCCTTTGCTCCTCCAACCTCAGCAATCCTCTCAGCCTGAGGAGTATCCAGCCTTATGTCTTCTGCCGCTGTGGGTGTAGATGTGGTCAATCCTGGTTGCATCACAGCCCCTGAACGCATTTTGGCAGAATTTCCCTCCCTCTCGCCGTGCTTCTTTCTTCTGTGTTTTGGAAATGTATTTTTAGAATGGGCTTTAGCTGATTTTCAGTGCTGTGTTGATGCCGCTTGACACACACTTGATTCACTTACAGAGAGATATCAATACTTAGGTTTTCAGATGCTTACGAGTCTGATATATTCTTCTGTGATGAATAGGAGCTGTTGAGTCCTGTTCACTGAGCAAGGAGTAGGTGGTGTCTATTATATATATGCTTTTCCAACCGGTATCTGTGCTCATTTCCAAGTCGTGTTTTATGCATCACGCCACCTCACCTTTCCGCTTAAGCAGGCCTAAGTGTGTTTTCGAAAAGCGTGAGTCTGTTCTCTTTTGTCATTCGGGTCGTGGGTAGCGATTTGTACATTCCCTCTCTAAGTGATATCCCAAGTTTCTTTTTCTGTGGGACAGATTTCACTTAGCATCATCGTACCTCAATCCACTCATTATGCTGGAACCAGCCTTATGACATGGATTCCATGGCTGAGGGATATTCCCTCGTACCTAAGTAGCACAAATTCTTGGTCCATTTCTCTCTTCCCCGGCCGATGAAGGGTGTCCCGAAGTCGAGGTTGTTGTAAAGAGAGAAGCCCTAAACTTTGGGGTGCCTGCGTCTGGTTGATTTTTAGTTTTCCCAAGATATAGGCCCACGTGTGGAGGTGCCCTATGCTCTGTGGTTCTGTTCTGTACGTGTTTTAGGAACGAGCATACGCTTCTCCAGAGTGGCTGTTGGCATTTTGCGTCCCTCCCGGCAACTGAACAAGGCTCCCTTATCTCCTTGGCCTGTCCTGCCTTTCTGGTTTTTAGACATTTTCCGGATGGCTCTTTTGTCCGGGGGGGGGAGTGAGATTTCTTTGTAGTGCCGATTTGCTCTCCCCGGGTGCTTGGTTGGCCAAAAAGGGCGTATGCGTTTTTTCCTGAATATATTCAGGAAAAAACACATACGCCCTTTTTGGCCAACTGCATCATTGTCCACGTTCTGTTTCTTTTCCTGTGCTGGGAAGGCCATTCCCATCTACCTCCTGAACTCCGTTTCGTGCAATTCTGCCTTGCGTTCAAATCCCCTTCGTGGCCTTACCTCAGTATGTTTTTGGACGAGTGTTATCATTTAGAGCTCGGCAGGTTTGTGAAGTGCAGTGCCCCAGAGCTCCGTTTGGCAGCTCGCTTTGGTGTGAGCTGGCCGCAATAGCGCCAGATTGCTTCAGGCCCTGTTGTGCTTGCGGCGAGGCAGGCCGAGCCTTTGGTGAATTCCTCTTCGTGATGGGAAATTAGAGTGACGTGGGCCTGTCCGAACACCGCCAGCTGGTCTCTCATTGGTTCCCCGTCTTCCAGGTCATCCTTCGGACCACTTGCAGAGCCTACGAAAGAGGAGTGTCAAGACGCTGATCCTGCAAGTGGGGGAATTGTTAGTCAAGCGGCTGGAATGGCGGACGCTAGCACCCGGAGGTGAAAAATGAGGTGCGCTTTCGAAAGCTTTCCCGATCACACGGTGTACCATCCCCTGGGATTCCCATGAGTGGTTTGGCTGTAGGAAAGTTGCCTTGAACCTGGAGAGGTGGGACCCATGGAATGGGTAGCACGCAGGATAACTCTAGAGGCTCTGCCTTTGCTCCTCCAACCTCAGCAATCCTCTCAGCCTGAGGAGTATCCAGCCTTATGTCTTCTGCCGCTGTGGGTGTAGATGTGGTCAATCCTGGTTGCATCACAGCCCCTGCACGCTTTTTGGCAGAATTTCCCTCCCTCTCGCCGTGCTTCTTTCTTCTGTGTTTTGGAAATGTATTTTTAGAATGGGCTTTAGCTGATTTTCAGTGCTGTGTTGATGCCGCTTGACACACACTTGATTCACTTACAGAGAGATATCAATACTTAGGTCTTCAGATGCTTACGAGTCTGATATATTCTTCTGTGATGAATAGGAGCTGTTGAGTGCTGTTCACTGAGCAAGGAGTAGGTGGTGTCTATTATATATTTGCTTTTCCGACCGGTATCTGTGCTCATTTCCAAGTCGTGTTTTATGCATCACGCCACCTCACCTTTCCGCTTAAGCAGGCCTAAGTGTGTTTTCGAAAAGCGTGAGTCTGTTCTCTTTTGTCATTCGGGTCGTGGGTAGCGATTTGTACATTCCCTCTCTAAGTGATATCCCAAGTTTCTTTTTCTGTGGGACAGATTTCACTTAGCATCATCGTACCTCAATCCACTCATTATGCTGGAACCAGCCTTATGACATGGATTCCATGGCTGAGGGATATTCCCTCGTACCTAAGTAGCACAAATTCTTGGTCCATTTCTCTCTTCCCCGGCAGATGAAGGGTGTCCCGAAGTCGAGGTTGTTGTAAAGAGAGAAGCCCTAAACTTTGGGGTGCCTGCGTCTGGTTGATTTTTAGTTTTCCCAAGATATAGGCCCACGTGTGGAGGTGCCCTATGCTCTGTGGTTCTGTTCTGTACGTGTTTTAGGAACGAGCATACGCTTCTCCAGAGTGGCTGTTGGCATTTTGCGTCCCTCCCGGCAACTGAACAAGGCTCCCTTATCTCCTTGGCCTGTCCTGCCTTTCTGGTTTTTAGACATTTTCCGGATGGCTCTTTTGCCCGGGGGGGGGAGTGAGAATTCTTTGTAGTGCCGATTTGCTCTCCCCGGGTGCTTGGTTGGCCAAAAAGGGCGTATGCGTTTTTTCCTGAATATATTCAGGAAAAAACGCATACGCCCTTTTTGGCCAACTGCATCATTGTCCACGTTCTGCCGCTTTTCCTGTGCTGGGAAGGCCATTCCCATCTACCTCCTGACCTCCGTTTCGTGCAATTCTGCCTTGCGTTCAAATCCCCTTCGTGGCCTTACCTCAGTATGTTTTTGGACGAGTGTTATCATTTAGAGCTCGGCAGGTTTGTGAAGTGCAGTGCCCCAGAGCTCCGTTTGGCAGCTCGCTTTGGTGTGAGCTGGCCGCAATAGCGCCAGATTGCTTCAGGCCCTGTTGTGCTTGCGGCGAGGCAGGCCGAGCCTTTGGTGAATTCCTCTTCGTGATGGGAAATTAGAGTGACGTGGGCCTGTCCGAACACCGCCAGCTGGTCTCTCATTGGTTCCCCGTCTTCCAGGTCATCCTTCGGACCACTTGCAGAGCCTACGAAAGAGGAGTGTCAAGACGCTGATCCTGCAAGTGGGGGAATTGTTAGTCAAGCGGCTGGAATGGCGGACGCTAGCACCCGGAGGTGAAAAATGAGGTGCGCTTTCGAAAGCTTTCCCGATCACACGGTGTACCATCCCCTGGGATTCCCATGAGTGGTTTGGCTGTAGGAAAGTTGCCTTGAACCTGGAGAGGTGGGACCCATGGAATGGGTAGCACGCAGGATAACTCTAGAGGCTCTGCCTTTGCTCCTCCAACCTCAGCAATCCTCTCAGCCTGAGGAGTATCCAGCCTTATGTCTTCTGCCGCTGTGGGTGTAGATGTGGTCAATCCTGGTTGCATCACAGCCCCTGCACGCTTTTTGGCAGAATTTCCCTCCCTCTCGCCGTGCTTCTTTCTTCTGTGTTTTGGAAATGTATTTTTAGAATGGGCTTTAGCTGATTTTCAGTGCTGTGTTGATGCCGCTTGACACACACTTGATTCACTTACAGAGAGATATCAATACTTAGGTCTTCAGATGCTTACGAGTCTGATATATTCTTCTGTGATGAATAGGAGCTGTTGAGTCCTGTTCACTGAGCAAGGAGTAGGTGGTGTCTATTATATATTTGCTTTTCCGACCGGTATCTGTGCTCATTTCCAAGTCGTGTTGTATGCATCACGCCACCTCACCTTTCCGCTTAAGCAGGCCTAAGTGTGTTTTCGAAAAGCGTGAGTCTGTTCTCTTTTGTCATTCGGGTCGTGGGTAGCGATTTGTACATTCCCTCTCTAAGTGATATCCCAAGTTTCTTTTTCTGTGGGACAGATTTCACTTAGCATCATCGTACCTCAATCCACTCATTATGCTGGAACCAGCCTTATGACATGGATTCCATGGCTGAGGGATATTCCCTCGTACCTAAGTAGCACAAATTCTTGGTCCATTTCTCTCTTCCCCGGCCGATGAAGGGTGTCCCGAAGTCGAGGTTGTTGTAAAGAGAGAAGCCCTAAACTTTGGGGTGCCTGCGTCTGGTTGATTTTTAGTTTTCCCAAGATATAGGCCCACGTGTGGAGGTGCCCTATGCTCTGTGGTTCTGTTCTGTACGTGTTTTAGGAACGAGCATACGCTTCTCCAGAGTGGCTGTTGGCATTTTGCGTCCCTCCCGGCAACTGAACAAGGCTCCCTTATCTCCTTGGCCTGTCCTGCCTTTCTGGTTTTTAGACATTTTCCGGATGGCTCTTTTGCCCGGGGGGGGGAGTGAGAATTCTTTGTAGTGCCGATTTGCTCTCCCCGGGTGCTTGGTTGGCCAAAAAGGGCGTATGCGTTTTTTCCTGAATATATTCAGGAAAAAACGCATACGCCCTTTTTGGCCAACTGCATCATTGTCCACGTTCTGCCGCTTTTCCTGTGCTGGGAAGGCCATTCCCATCTACCTCCTGAACTCCGTTTCGTGCAATTCTGCCTTGCGTTCAAATCCCCTTCGTGGCCTTACCTCAGTATGTTTTTGGACGAGTGTTATCATTTAGAGCTCGGCAGGTTTGTGAAGTGCAGTGCCCCAGAGCTCCGTTTGGCAGCTCGCTTTGGTGTGAGCTGGCCGCAATAGCGCCAGATTGCTTCAGGCCCTGTTGTGCTTGCGGCGAGGCAGGCCGAGCCTTTGGTGAATTCCTCTTCGTGATGGGAAATTAGAGTGACGTGGGCCTGTCCGAACACCGCCAGCTGGTCTCTCATTGGTTGCCCCTCTTCCAGGTCATCCTTCGGACCACTTGCAGAGACTACGAAAGAGGAGTGTCAAGACGCTGATCCTGCAAGTGGGCGAATTGTTACTCAAGCGGCTGGAATGGCGGACGCTAGCACCCGGAGGTGAAAAATGAGGTGCGCTTTCGAAAGCTTTCCCGATCACACGGTGTACCATCCCCTGGGATTCCCATGAGTGGTTTGGCTGTAGGAAAGTTGCCTTGAACCTGGAGAGGTGGGACCCATGGAATGGGTAGCACGCAGGATAACTCTAGAGGCTCTGCCTTTGCTCCTCCAACCTCAGCAATCCTCTCAGCCTGAGGAGTATCCAGCCTTATGTCTTCTGCCGCTGTGGGTGTCGATGTGGTCAATCCTGGTTGCATCACAGCCCCTGAACGCATTTTGGCCGAATTTCCCTCCCTCTCGCCGTGCTTCTTTCTTCTGTGTTTTGGAAATGTATTTTTAGAATGGGCTTTAGCTGATTTTCAGTGCTGTGTTGATGCCGCTTGACACACACTTGATTCACTTACAGAGAGATATCAATACTTAGGTTTTCAGATGCTTACGAGTCTGATATATTCTTCTGTGATGAATAGGAGCTGTTGAGTCCTGTTCACTGAGCAAGGAGTAGGTGGTGTCTATTATATATTTGCTTTTCCGACCGGTATCTGTGCTCATTTCCAAGTCGTGTTGTATGCATCACGCCACCTCACCTTTCCGCTTAAGCAGGCCTAAGTGTGTTTTCGAAAAGCGTGAGTCTGTTCTCTTTTGTCATTCGGGTCGTGGGTAGCGATTTGTACATTCCCTCTCTAAGTGATATCCCAAGTTTCTTTTTCTGTGGGACAGATTTCACTTAGCATCATCGTACCTCAATCCACTCATTATGCTGGAACCAGCCTTATGACATGGATTCCATGGCTGAGGGATATTCCCTCGTACCTAAGTAGCACAAATTCTTGGTCCATTTCTCTCTTCCCCGGCAGATGAAGGGTGTCCCGAAGTCGAGGTTGTTGTAAAGAGAGAAGCCCTAAACTTTGGGGTGCCTGTGTCTGGTTGATTTTTAGTTTTCCCAAGATATAGGCCCACGTGTGGAGGTGCCCTATGCTCTGTGTTTCTCTTCTGTACGAGTTTTAGGAACGAGCATACGCTTCTCCAGAGTGGCTGTTGGCATTTTGCGTCCCTCCCGGCAACTGAACAAGGCTCCCTTATCTCCTTGGCCTGTCCTGCCTTTCTGGTTTTTAGACATTTTCCGGATGGCTCTTTTGCCCGGGGGGGGGAGTGAGATTTCTTTGTAGTGCCGATTTGCTCTCCCCGGGTGCTTGGTTGGCCAAAAAGGGCGTATGCGTTTTTTCCTGAATATATTCAGGAAAAAACGCATACGCCCTTTTTGGCCAACTGCATCATTGTCCACGTTCTGCCGCTTTTCCTGTGCTGGGAAGGCCATTCCCATCTACCTCCTGAACTCCGTTTCGTGCAATTCTGCCTTGCGTTCAAATCCCCTTCGTGGCCTTACCTCAGTATGTTTTTGGACGAGTGTTATCATTTAGAGCTCGGCAGGTTTGTGAAGTGCAGTGCCCCAGAGCTCCGTTTGGCAGCTCGCTTTGGTGTGAGCTGGCCGCAATAGCGCCAGATTGCTTCAGGCCGTGTTGTGCTTGCGGCGAGGCAGGCCGAGCCTTTGGTGAATTCCTCTTCGTGATGGGAAATTAGAGTGACGTGGGCCTGTCCGAACACCGCCAGCTGGTCTCTCATTGGTTCCCCCTCTGCCAGGTCATCCTTCGGACCACTTGCAGAGACTACGAAAGAGGAGTGTCAAGACGCTGATCCTGCAAGTGGGCGAATTGTTAGTCAAGCGGCTGGAATGGCGGACGCTAGCACCCGGAGGTGAAAAATGAGGTGCGCTTTCGAAAGCTTTCCCGATCACACGGTGTACCATCCCCTGGGATTCCCATGAGTGGTTTGGCTGTAGGAAAGTTGCCTTGAACCTGGAGAGGTGGGACCCATGGAATGGGTAGCACGCAGGATAACTCTAGAGGCTCTGCCTTTGCTCCTCCAACCTCAGCAATCCTCTCAGCCTGAGGAGTATCCAGCCTTATGTCTTCTGCCGCTGTGGGTGTCGATGTGGTCAATCCTGGTTGCATCACAGCCCCTGAACGCATTTTGGCAGAATTTCCCTCCCTCTCGCCGTGCTTCTTTCTTCTGTGTTTTGGAAATGTATTTTTAGAATGGGCTTTAGCTGATTTTCAGTGCTGTGTTGATGCCGCTTGACACACACTTGATTCACTTACAGAGAGATATCAATACTTAGGTTTTCAGATGCTTACGAGTCTGATATATTCTTCTGTGATGAATAGGAGCTGTTGAGTCCTGTTCACTGAGCAAGGAGTAGGTGGTGTCTATTATATATTTGCTTTTCCGACCGGTATCTGTGCTCATTTCCAAGTCGTGTTTTATGCATCACGCCACCTCACCTTTCCGCTTAAGCAGGCCTAAGTGTGTTTTCGAAAAGCGTGAGTCTGTTCTCTTTTGTCATTCGGGTCGTGGGTAGCGATTTGTACATTCCCTCTCTAAGTGATATCCCAAGTTTCTTTTTCTGTGGGACAGATTTCACTTAGCATCATCGTACCTCAATCCACTCATTATGCTGGAACCAGCCTTATGACATGGATTCCATGGCTGAGGGATATTCCCTCGTACCTAAGTAGCACAGATTCTTGGTCCATTTCTCTCTTCCCCGGCAGATGAAGGGTGTCCCGAAGTCGAGGTTGTTGTAAAGAGAGAAGCCCTAAACTTTGGGGTGCCTGCGTCTGGTTGATTTTTAGTTTTCCCAAGATATAGGCCCACGTGTGGAGGTGCCCTATGCTCTGTGGTTCTGTTCTGTACGTGTTTTAGGAACGAGCATACGCTTCTCCAGAGTGGCTGTTGGCATTTTGCGTCCCTCCCGGCAACTGAACAAGGCTCCCTTATCTCCTTGGCCTGTCCTGCCTTTCTGGTTTTTAGACATTTTCCGGATGGCTCTTTTGCCCGGGGGGGGAGTGAGATTTCTTTGTAGTGCCGATTTGCTCTCCCCGGGTGCTTGGTTGGCCAAAAAGGGCGTATGCGTTTTTTCCTGAATATATTCAGAAAAAAACGCATACGCCCTTTTTGGCCAACTGCATCATTGTCCACGTTCTGCCGCTTTTCCTGTGCTGGGAAGGCCATTCCCATCTACCTCCTGAACTCCGTTTCGTGCAATTCTGCCTTGCGTTCAAATCCCCTTCGTGGCCTTACCTCAGTATGTTTTTGGACGAGTGTTATCATTTAAAGCTCGGCAGGTTTGTGAAGTGCAGTGCCCCAGAGCTCCGTTTGGCAGCTCGCTTTGGTGTGAGCTGGCCGCAATAGCGCCAGATTGCTTCAGGCCCTGTTGTGCTTGCGGCGAGGCAGGCCGAGCCTTTGGTGAATTCCTCTTCGTGATGGGAAATTAGAGTGACGTGGGCCTGTCCGAACACCGCCAGCTGGTCTCTCATTGGTTGCCCCTCTTCCAGGTCATCCTTCGGACCACTTGCAGAGACTACGAAAGAGGAGTGTCAAGACGCTGATCCTGCAAGTGGGCGAATTGTTAGTCAAGCGGCTGGAATGGCGGACGCTAGCACCCGGAGGTGAAAAATGAGGTGCGCTTTCGAAAGCTTTCCCGATCACACGGTGTACCATCCCCTGGGATTCCCATGAGTGGTTTGGCTGTAGGAAAGTTGCCTTGAACCTGGAGAGGTGGGACCCATGGAATGGGTAGCACGCAGGATAACTCTAGAGGCTCTGCCTTTGCTCCTCCAACCTCAGCAATCCTCTCAGCCTGAGGAGTATCCAGCCTTATGTCTTCTGCCGCTGTGGCTGTCGATGTGGTCAATCCTGGTTGCATCACAGCCACTGAACGCCTTTTGGCCGAATTTCCCTCCCTCTCACCGTGCTTCTTTCTTCTGTGTTTTGGAAATGTATTTTTAGAATGGGCTTTAGCTGATTTTCAGTGCTGTGTTGATGCCGCTTGACACACACTTGATTCACTTACAGAGAGATATCAATACTTAGGTTTTCAGATGCTTACGAGTCTGATATATTCTTCTGTGATGAATAGGAGCTGTTGAGTCCTGTTCACTGAGCAAGGAGTAGGTGGTGTCTATTATATATTTGCTTTTCCGACCGGTATCTGTGCTCATTTCCAAGTCGTGTTGTATGCATCACGCCACCTCACCTTTCCGCTTAAGCAGGCCTAAGTGTGTTTTCGAACAGCGTGAGTCTGTTCTCTTTTGTCATTCGGGTCGTGGGTAGCGATTTGTACATTCCCTCTCTAAGTGATATCCCAAGTTTCTTTTTCTGTGGGACAGATTTCACTTAGCATCATCGTACCTCAATCCAGTCATTATGCTGGAACCAGCCTTATGACATGGATTCCATGGCTGAGGGATATTCCCTCGTACCTAAGTAGCACAAATTCTTGGTCCATTTCTCTCTTCCCCGGCAGATGAAGGGTGTCCCGAAGTCGAGGTTGTTGTAAAGAGAGAAGCCCTAAACTTTGGGGTGCCTGTGTCTGGTTGATTTTTAGTTTTCCCAAGATATAGGCCCACGTGTGGAGGTGCCCTATGCTCTGTGGTTCTCTTCTGTACGTGTTTTAGGAACGAGCATACGCTTCTCCAGAGTGGCTGTTGGCATTTTGCGTCCCTCCCGGCAACTGAACAAGGCTCCCTTATCTCCTTGGCCTGTCCTGCCTTTCTGGTTTTTAGACATTTTCCGGATGGCTCTTTTGCCCGGGGGGGGGAGTGAGATTTCTTTGTAGTGCCGATTTGCTCTCCCCGGGTGCTTGGTTGGCCAAAAAGGGCGTATGCGTTTTTTCCTGAATATATTCAGGAAAAAACGCATACGCCCTTTTTGGCCAACTGCATCATTGTCCACGTTCTGCCGCTTTTCCTGTGCTGGGAAGGCCATTCCCATCTACCTCCTGAACTCCGTTTCGTGCAATTCTGCCTTGCGTTCAAATCCCCTTCGTGGCCTTACCTCAGTATGTTTTTGGACGAGTGTTATCATTTAGAGCTCGGCAGGTTTGTGAAGTTCAGTGCCCCAGAGCTCCGTTTGGCAGCTCGCTTTGGTGTGAGCTGGCCGCAATAGCGCCAGATTGCTTCAGGCCCTGTTGTGCTTGCGGCGAGGCAGGCCGAGCCTTTGGTGAATTCCTCTTCGTGATGGGAAATTAGAGTGACGTGGGCCTGGCCGAACACCGCCAGCTGGTCTCTCATTGGTTCCCCGTCTTCCAGGTCATCCTTCGGACCACTTGCAGAGACTACGAAAGAGGAGTGTCAAGACGCTGATCCTGCAAGTGGGCGAATTGTTAGTCAAGCGGCTGGAATGGCGGACGCTAGCACCCGGAGGTGAAAAATGAGGTGCGCTTTCGAAAGCTTTCCCGATCACACGGTGTACCATCCCCTGGGATTCCCATGAGTGGTTTGGCTGTAGGAAAGTTGCCTTGAACCTGGAGAGGTGGGACCCATGGAATGGGTAGCACGCAGGATAACTCTAGAGGCTCTGCCTTTGCTCCTCCAACCTCAGCAATCCTCTCAGCCTGAGGAGTATCCAGCCTTATGTCTTCTGCCGCTGTGGGTGTCGATGTGGTCAATCCTGGTTGCATCACAGCCCCTGAACGCATTTTGGCCGAATTTCCCTCCCTCTCGCCGTGCTTCTTTCTTCTGTGTTTTGGAAATGTATTTTTAGAATGGGCTTTAGCTGATTTTCAGTGCTGTGTTGATGCCGCTTGACACACACTTGATTCACTTACAGAGAGATATCAATACTTAGGTTTTCAGATGCTTACGAGTCTGATATATTCTTCTGTGATGAATAGGAGCTGTTGAGTCCTGTTCACTGAGCAAGGAGTAGGTGGTGTCTATTATATATTTGCTTTTCCGACCGGTATCTGTGCTCATTTCCAAGTCGTGTTGTATGCATCACGCCACCTCACCTTTCCGCTTAAGCAGGCCTAAGTGTGTTTTCGAACAGCGTGAGTCTGTTCTCTTTTGTCATTCGGGTCGTGGGTAGCGATTTGTACATTCCCTCTCTAAGTGATATCCCAAGTTTCTTTTTCTGTGGGACAGATTTCACTTAGCATCATCGTACCTCAATCCACTCATTATGCTGGAACCAGCCTTATGACATGGATTCCATGGCTGAGGGATATTCCCTCGTACCTAAGTAGCACAAATTCTTGGTCCATTTCTCTCTTCCCCGGCAGATGAAGGGTGTCCCGAAGTCGAGGTTGTTGTAAAGAGAGAAGCCCTAAACTTTGGGGTGCCTGCGTCTGGTTGATTTTTAGTTTTCCCAAGATATAGGCCCACGTGTGGAGGTGCCCTATGCTCTGTGGTTCTGTTCTGTACGTGTTTTAGGAACGAGCATACGCTTCTCCAGAGTGGCTGTTGGCATTTTGCGTCCCTCCCGGCAACTGAACAAGGCTCCCTTATCTCCTTGGCCTGTCCTGCCTTTCTGGTTTTTAGACATTTTCCGGATGGCTCTTTTGCCCGGGGGGGGAGTGAGATTTCTTTGTAGTGCCGATTTGCTCTCCCCGGGTGCTTGGTTGGCCAAAAAGGGCGTATGCGTTTTTTCCTGAATATATTCAGGAAAAAACGCATACGCCCTTTTTGGCCAACTGCATCATTGTCCACGTTCTGCCGCTTTTCCTGTGCTGGGAAGGCCATTCCCATCTACCTCCTGAACTCCGTTTCGTGCAATTCTGCCTTGCGTTCAAATCCCCTTCGTGGCCTTACCTCAGTATGTTTTTGGACGAGTGTTATCATTTAGAGCTCGGCAGGTTTGTGAAGTGCAGTGCCCCAGAGCTCCGTTTGGCAGCTCGCTTTGGTGTGAGCTGGCCGCAATAGCGCCAGATTGCTTCAGGCCCCGTTGTGCTTGCGGCGAGGCAGGCCGAGCCTTTGGTGAATTCCTCTTCGTGATGGGAAATTAGAGTGACGTGGGCCTGTCCGAACACCGCCAGCTGGTCTCTCATTGGTTCCCCGTCTTCCAGGTCATCCTTCGGACCACTTGCAGAGACTACGAAAGAGGAGTGTCAAGACGCTGATCCTGCAAGTGGGGGAATTGTTAGTCAAGCGGCTGGAATGGCGGACGCTAGCACCCGGAGGTGAAAAATGAGGTGCGCTTTCGAAAGCTTTCCCGATCACACGGTGTACCATCCCCTGGGATTCCCATGAGTGGTTTGGCTGTAGGAAAGTTGCCTTGAACCTGGAGAGGTGGGACCCATGGAATGGGTAGCACGCAGGATAACTCTAGAGGCTCTGCCTTTGCTCCTCCAACCTCAGCAATCCTCTCAGCCTGAGGAGTATCCAGCCTTATGTCTTCTGCCGCTGTGGGTGTAGATGTGGTCAATCCTGGTTGCATCACAGCCCCTGCACGCTTTTTGGCAGAATTTCCCTCCCTCTCGCCGTGCTTCTTTCTTCTGTGTTTTGGAAATGTATTTTTAGAATGGGCTTTAGCTGATTTTCAGTGCTGTGTTGATGCCGCTTGACACACACTTGATTCACTTACAGAGAGATATCAATACTTAGGTTTTCAGATGCTTACGAGTCTGATATATTCTTCTGTGATGAATAGGAGCTGTTGAGTCCTGTTCACTGAGCAAGGAGTAGGTGGTGTCTATTATATATTTGCTTTTCCGACCGGTATCTGTGCTCATTTCCAAGTCGTGTTTTATGCATCACGCCACCTCACCTTTCCGCTTAAGCAGGCCTAAGTGTGTTTTCGAAAAGCGTGAGTCTGTTCTCTTTTGTCATTCGGGTCGTGGGTAGCGATTTGTACATTCCCTCTCTAAGTGATATCCCAAGTTTCTTTTTCTGTGGGACAGATTTCACTTAGCATCATCGTACCTCAATCCACTCATTATGCTGGAACCAGCCTTATGACATGGATTCCATGGCTGAGGGATATTCCCTCGTACCTAAGTAGCACAAATTCTTGGTGCATTTCTCTCTTCCCCGGCAGATGAAGGGTGTCCCGAAGTCGAGGTTGTTGTAAAGAGAGAAGCCCTAAACTTTGGGGTGCCTGCGTCTGGTTGATTTTTAGTTTTCCCAAGATATAGGCCCACGTGTGGAGGTGCCCTATGCTCTGTGGTTCTGTTCTGTACGTGTTTTAGGAACGAGCATACGCTTCTCCAGAGTGGCTGTTGGCATTTTGCGTCCCTCCCGGCAACTGAACAAGGCTCCCTTATCTCCTTGGCCTGTCCTGCCTTTCTGGTTTTTAGACATTTTCCGGATGGCTCTTTTGCCCAGGGGGGGGAGTGAGATTTCTTTGTAGTGCCGATTTGCTCTCCCCGGGTGCTTGGTTGGCCAAAAAGGGCGTATGCGTTTTTTCCTGAATATATTCAGGAAAAAACGCATACGCCCTTTTTGGCCAACCGCATCATTGTCCACGTTCTGCCGCTTTTCCTGTGCTGGGAAGGCCATTCCCATCTACCTCCTGAACTCCGTTTCGTGCAATTCTGCCTTGCGTTCAAATCCCCTTCGTGGCCTTACCTCAGTATGTTTTTGGACGAGTGTTATCATTTAGAACTCGGCAGGTTTGTGAAGTGCAGTGCCCCAGAGCTCCGTTTGGCAGCTCGCTTTGGTGTGAGCTGGCCGCAATAGCGCCAGATTGCTTCAGGCCCTGTTGTGCTTGCGGCGAGGCAGGCCGAGCCTTTGGTGAATTCCTCTTCGTGATGGGAAATTAGAGTGACGTGGGCCTGTCCGAACACCGCCAGCTGGTCTCTCATTGGTTCCCCGTCTTCCAGGTCATCCTTCGGACCACTTGCAGAGCCTACGAAAGAGGAGTGTCAAGACGCTGATCCTGCAAGTGGGGGAATTGTTAGTCAAGCGGCTGGAATGGCGGACGCTAGCACCCGGAGGTGAAAAATGAGGTGCGCTTTCGAAAGCTTTCCCGATCACACGGTGTACCATCCCCTGGGATTCCCATGAGTGGTTTGGCTGTAGGAAAGTTGCCTTGAACCTGGAGAGGTGGGACCCATGGAATGGGTAGCACGCAGGATAACTCTAGAGGCTCTGCCTTTGCTCCTCCAACCTCAGCAATCCTCTCAGCCTGAGGAGTATCCAGCCTTATGTCTTCTGCCGCTGTGGGTGTCGATGTGGTCAATCCTGGTTGCATCACAGCCCCTGCACGCTTTTTGGCAGAATTTCCCTCCCTCTCGCCGTGCTTCTTTCTTCTTTGTTTTTGAAATGTATTTTTAGAATGGGCTTTAGCTGATTTTCAGTGCTGTGTTGATGCCGCTTGACACACACTTGATTCACTTACAGAGAGATATCAATACTTAGGTTTTCAGATGCTTACGAGTCTGATATATTCTTCTGTGATGAATAGGAGCTGTTGAGTCCTGTTCACTGAGCAAGGAGTAGGTGGTGTCTATTATATATTTGCTTTTCCGACCGGTATCTGTGCTCATTTCCAAGTCGTGTTGTATGCATCACGCCACCTCACCTTTCCGCTTAAGCAGGCCTAAGTGTGTTTTCGAAAAGCGTGAGTCTGTTCTCTTTTGTCATTCGGGTCGTGGGTAGCGATTTGTACATTCCCTCTCTAAGTGATATCCCAAGTTTCTTTTTCTGTGGGACAGATTTCACTTAGCATCATCGTACCTCAATCCACTCATTATGCTGGAACCAGCCTTATGACATGGATTCCATGGCTGAGGGATATTCCCTCGTACCTAAGTAGCACAAATTCTTGGTCCATTTCTCTCTTCCCCGGCAGATGAAGGGTGTCCCGAAGTCGAGGTTGTTGTAAAGAGAGAAGCCCTAAACTTTGGGGTGCCTGCGTCTGGTTGATTTTTAGTTTTCCCAAGATATAGGCCCACGTGTGGAGGTGCCCTATGCTCTGTGGTTCTGTTCTGTACGTGTTTTAGGAACGAGCATACGCTTCTCCAGAGTGTCTGTTGGCATTTTGCGTCCCTCCCGGCAACTGAACAAGGCTCCCTTATCTCCTTGGCCTGTCCTGCCTTTCTGGTTTTTAGACATTTTCCGGATGGCTCTTTTGCCGGGGGGGGGAGTGAGATTTCTTTGTAGTGCCGATTTGCTCTCCCCGGGTGCTTGGTTGGCCAAAAAGGGCGTATGCGTTTTTTCCTGAATATATTCAGGAAAAAACGCATACGCCCTTTTTGGCCAACTGCATCATTGTCCACGTTCTGCCGCTTTTCCTGTGCTGGGAAGGCCATTCCCATCTACCTCCTGAACTCCGTTTCGTGCAATTCTGCCTTGCGTTCAAATCCCCTTCGTGGCCTTACCTCAGTATGTTTTTGGACGAGTGTTATCATTTAGAGCTCGGCAGGTTTGTGAAGTGCAGTGCCCCAGAGCTCCGTTTGGCAGCTCGCTTTGGTGTGAGCTGGCCGCAATAGCGCCAGATTGCTTCAGGCCCTGTTGTGCTTGCGGCGAGGCAGGCCGAGCCTTTGGTGAATTCCTCTTCGTGATGGGAAATTAGAGTGACGTGGGCCTGTCCGAACACCGCCAGCTGGTCTCTCATTGGTTCCCCGTCTTCCAGGTCATCCTTCGGACCACTTGCAGAGCCTACGAAAGAGGAGTGTCAAGACGCTGATCCTGCAAGTGGGGGAATTGTTAGTCAAGCGGCTGGAATGGCGGACGCTAGCACCCGGAGGTGAAAAATGAGGTGCGCTTTCGAAAGCTTTCCCGATCACACGGTGTACCATCCCCTGGGATTCCCATGAGTGGTTTGGCTGTAGGAAAGTTGCCTTGAACCTGGAGAGGTGGGACCCATGGAATGGGTAGCACGCAGGATAACTCTAGAGGCTCTGCCTTTGCTCCTCCAACCTCAGCAATCCTCTCAGCCTGAGGAGTATCCAGCCTTATGTCTTCTGGCGCTGTGGGTGTCGATGTGGTCAATCCTGGTTGCATCACAGCCCCTGAACGCATTTTGGCAGAATTTCCCTCCCTCTCGCCGTGCTTCTTTCTTCTGTGTTTTGGAAATGTATTTTTAGAATGGGCTTTAGCTGATTTTCAGTGCTGTGTTGATGCCGCTTGACACACACTTGATTCACTTACAGAGAGATATCAATACTTAGGTTTTCAGATGCTTACGAGTCTGATATATTCTTCTGTGATGAATAGGAGCTGTTGAGTCCTGTTCACTGAGCAAGGAGTAGGTGGTGTCTATTATATATTTGCTTTTCCGACCGGTATCTGTGCTCATTTCCAAGTCGTGTTTTATGCATCACGCCACCTCACCTTTCCGCTTAAGCAGGCCTACGTGTGTTTTCGAAAAGCGTGAGTCTGTTCTCTTTTGTCATTCGGGTCGTGGGTAGCGATTTGTACATTCCCTCTCTAAGTGATATCCCAAGTTTCTTTTTCTGTGGGACAGATTTCACTTAGCATCATCGTACCTCAATCCACTCATTATGCTGGAACCAGCCTTATGACATGGATTCCATGGCTGAGGGATATTCCCTCGTACCTAAGTAGCACAAATTCTTGGTCCATTTCTCTCTTCCCCGGCCGATGAAGGGTGTCCCGAAGTCGAGGTTGTTGTAAAGAGAGAAGCCCTAAACTTTGGGGTGCCTGCGTCTGGTTGATTTTTAGTTTTCCCAAGATATAGGCCCACGTGTGGAGGTGCCCTATGCTCTGTGGTTCTGTTCTGTACGTGTTTTAGGAACGAGCATACGCTTCTCCAGAGTGGCTGTTGGCATTTTGCGTCCCTCCCGGCAACTGAACAAGGCTCCCTTATCTCCTTGGCCTGTCCTGCCTTTCTGGTTTTTAGACATTTTCCGGATGGCTCTTTTGCCCAGGGGGGGGAGTGAGATTTCTTTGTAGTGCCGATTTGCTCTCCCCGGGTGCTTGGTTGGCCAAAAAGGGCGTATGCGTTTTTTCCTGAATATATTCAGGAAAAAACGCATACGCCCTTTTTGGCCAACCGCATCATTGTCCACGTTCTGCCGCTTTTCCTGTGCTGGGAAGGCCATTCCCATCTACCTCCTGAACTCCGTTTCGTGCAATTCTGCCTTGCGTTCAAATCCCCTTCGTGGCCTTACCTCAGTATGTTTTTGGACGAGTGTTATCATTTAGAACTCGGCAGGTTTGTGAAGTGCAGTGCCCCAGAGCTCCGTTTGGCAGCTCGCTTTGGTGTGAGCTGGCCGCAATAGCGCCAGATTGCTTCAGGCCCTGTTGTGCTTGCGGCGAGGCAGGCCGAGCCTTTGGTGAATTCCTCTTCGTGATGGGAAATTAGAGTGACGTGGGCCTGTCCGAACACCGCCAGCTGGTCTCTCATTGGTTCCCCGTCTTCCAGGTCATCCTTCGGACCACTTGCAGAGACTACGAAAGAGGAGTGTCAAGACGCTGATCCTGCAAGTGGGGGAATTGTTAGTCAAGCGGCTGGAATGGCGGACGCTAGCACCCGGAGGTGAAAAATGAGGTGCGCTTTCGAAAGCTTTCCCGATCACACGGTGTACCATCCCCTGGGATTCCCATGAGTGGTTTGGCTGTAGGAAAGTTGCCTTGAACCTGGAGAGGTGGGACCCATGGAATGGGTAGCACGCAGGATAACTCTAGAGGCTCTGCCTTTGCTCCTCCAACCTCAGCAATCCTCTCAGCCTGAGGAGTATCCAGCCTTATGTCTTCTGCCGCTGTGGGTGTCGATGTGGTCAATCCTGGTTGCATCACAGCCCCTGAACGCATTTTGGCCGAATTTCCCTCCCTCTCGCCGTGCTTCTTTCTTCTGTGTTTTGGAAATGTATTTTTAGAATGGGCTTTAGCTGATTTTCAGTGCTGTGTTGATGCCGCTTGACACACACTTGATTCACTTACAGAGAGATATCAATACTTAGGTTTTCAGATGCTTACGAGTCTGATATATTCTTCTGTGATGAATAGGGGCTGTTGAGTCCTGTTCACTGAGCAAGGAGTAGGTGGTGTCTATTATATATTTGCTTTTCCGACCGGTATCTGTGCTCATTTCCAAGTCGTGTTTTATGCATCACGCCACCTCACCTTTCCGCTTAAGCAGGCCTAAGTGTGTTTTCGAACAGCGTGAGTCTGTTCTCTTTTGTCATTCGGGTCGTGGGTAGCGATTTGTACATTCCCTCTCTAAGTGATATCCCAAGTTTCTTTTTCTGTGGGACAGATTTCACTTAGCATCATCGTACCTCAATCCAGTCATTATGCTGGAACCAGCCTTATGACATGGATTCCATGGCTGAGGGATATTCCCTCGTACCTAAGTAGCACAAATTCTTGGTCCATTTCTCTCTTCCCCGGCAGATGAAGGGTGTCCCGAAGTCGAGGTTGTTGTAAAGAGAGAAGCCCTAAACTTTGGGGTGCCTGCGTCTGGTTGATTTTTAGTTTTCCCAAGATATAGGCCCACGTGTGGAGGTGCCCTATGCTCTGTGGTTCTGTTCTGTACGTGTTTTAGGAACGAGCATACGCTTCTCCAGAGTGGCTGTTGGCATTTTGTGTCCCTCCCGGCAACTGAACAAGGCTCCCATATCTCCTTGGCCTGTCCTGCCTTTCTGGTTTTTAGACATTTTCCAGATGGTTCTTTTGCCCGGGGGGGGAGTGAGATTTCTTTGTAGTGCCGATTTGCTCTCCCCGGGTGCTTGGTTGGCCAAAAAGGGCGTATGCGTTTTTTCCTGAATATATTCAGGAAAAAACGCATACGCCCTTTTTGGCCAACTGCATCATTGTCCACGTTCTGCCGCTTTTCCTGTGCTGGGAAGGCCATTCCCATCTACCTCCTGAACTCCGTTTCGTGCAATTCTGCCTTGCGTTCAAATCCCCTTCGTGGCCTTACCTCAGTATGTTTTTGGACGAGTGTTATCATTTAGAGCTCGGCAGGTTTGTGAAGTGCAGTGCCCCAGAGCTCCGTTTGGCAGCTCGCTTTGGTGTGAGCTGGCCGCAATAGCGCCAGATTGCTTCAGGCCCTGTTGTGCTTGCGGCGAGGCAGGCCGAGCCTTTGGTGAATTCCTCTTCGTGATGGGAAATTAGAGTGACGTGGGCCTGTCCGAACACCGCCAGCTGGTCTCTCATTGGTTCCCCCTCTGCCAGGTCATCCTTCGGACCACTTGCAGAGACTACGAAAGAGGAGTGTCAAGACGCTGATCCTGCAAGTGGGGGAATTGTTAGTCAAGCGGCTGGAATGGCGGACGCTAGCACCCGGAGGTGAAAAATGAGGTGCGCTTTCGAAAGCTTTCCCGATCACACGGTGTACCATCCCCTGGGATTCCCATGAGTGGTTTGGCTGTAGGAAAGTTGCCTTGAACCTGGAGAGGTGGGACCCATGGAATGGGTAGCACGCAGGATAACTCTAGAGGCTCTGCCTTTGCTCCTCCAACCTCAGCAATCCTCTCAGCCTGAGGAGTATCCAGCCTTATGTCTTCTGCCGCTGTGGGTGTAGATGTGGTCAATCCTGGTTGCATCACAGCCCCTGAACGCATTTTGGCCGAATTTCCCTCCCTCTCGCCGTGCTTCTTTCTTCTGTGTTTTGGAAATGTATTTTTAGAATGGGCTTTAGCTGATTTTCAGTGCTGTGTTGATGCCGCTTGACACACACTTGATTCACTTACAGAGAGATATCAATACTTAGGTTTTCAGATGCTTACGAGTCTGATATATTCTTCTGTGATGAATAGGGGCTGTTGAGTCCTGTTCACTGAGCAAGGAGTAGGTGGTGTCTATTATATATTTGCTTTTCCGACCGGTATCTGTGCTCATTTCCAAGTCGTGTTTTATGCATCACGCCACCTCACCTTTCCGCTTAAGCAGGCCTAAGTGTGTTTTCGAAAAGCGTGAGTCTGTTCTCTTTTGTCATTCGGGTCGTGGGTAGCGATTTGTACATTCCCTCTCTAAGTGATATCCCAAGTTTCTTTTTCTGTGGGACAGATTTCACTTAGCATCATCGTACCTCTATCCAGTCATTATGCTGGAACCAGCCTTATGACATGGATTCCATGGCTGAGGGATATTCCCTCGTACCTAAGTAGCACAAATTCTTGGTCCATTTCTCTCTTCCCCGGCAGATGAAGGGTGTCCCGAAGTCGAGGTTGTTGTAAAGAGAGAAGCCCTAAACTTTGGGGTGCCTGCGTCTGGTTGATTTTTAGTTTTCCCAAGATATAGGCCCACGTGTGGAGGTGCCCTATGCTCTGTGGTTCTGTTCTGTACGTGTTTTAGGAACGAGCATACGCTTCTCCAGAGTGGCTGTTGGCATTTTGGGTCCCTCCCGGCAACTGAACAAGGCTCCCTTATCTCCTTGGCCTGTCCTGCCTTTCTGGTTTTTAGACATTTTCCAGATGGTTCTTTTGCCCGGGGGGGGAGTGAGATTTCTTTGTAGTGCCGATTTGCTCTCCCCGGGTGCTTGGTTGGCCAAAAAGGGCGTATGCGTTTTTTCCTGAATATATTCAGGAAAAAACGCATACGCCCTTTTTGGCCAACTGCATCATTGTCCACGTTCTGCCGCTTTTCCTGTGCTGGGAAGGCCATTCCCATCTACCTCCTGAACTCCGTTTCGTGCAATTCTGCCTTGCGTTCAAATCCCCTTCGTGGCCTTACCTCAGTATGTTTTTGGACGAGTGTTATCATTTAGAGCTCGGCAGGTTTGTGAAGTGCAGTGCCCCAGAGCTCCGTTTGGCAGCTCGCTTTGGTGTGAGCTGGCCGCAATAGCGCCAGATTGCTTCAGGCCCTGTTGTGCTTGCGGCGAGGCAGGCCGAGCCTTTGGTGAATTCCTCTTCGTGATGGGAAATTAGAGTGACGTGGGCCTGTCCGAACACCGCCAGCTGGTCTCTCATTGGTTCCCCCTCTGCAAGGTCATCCTTCGGACCACTTGCAGAGCCTACGAAAGAGGAGTGTCAAGACGCTGATCCTGCAAGTGGGGGAATTGTTAGTCAAGCGGCTGGAATGGCGGACGCTAGCACCCGGAGGTGAAAAATGAGGTGCGCTTTCGAAAGCTTTCCCGATCACACGGTGTACCATCCCCTGGGATTCCCATGAGTGGTTTGGCTGTAGGAAAGTTGCCTTGAACCTGGAGAGGTGGGACCCATGGAATGGGTAGCACGCAGGATAACTCTAGAGGCTCTGCCTTTGCTCCTCCAACCTCAGCAATCCTCTCAGCCTGAGGAGTATCCAGCCTTATGTCTTATGCCGCTGTGGGTGTAGATGTGGTCAATCCTGGTTGCATCACAGCCCCTGAACGCATTTTGGCAGAATTTCCCTCCCCCTCGCCGTGCTTCTTTCTTCTGTGTTTTGGAAATGTATTTTTAGAATGGGCTTTAGCTGATTTTCAGTGCTGTGTTGATGCCGCTTGACACACACTTGATTCACTTACAGAGAGATATCAATACTTAGGTTTTCAGATGCTTACGAGTCTGATATATTCTTCTGTGATGAATAGGAGCTGTTGAGTCCTGTTCACTGAGCAAGGAGTAGGTGGTGTCTATTATATATTTGCTTTTCCGACCGGTATCTGTGCTCATTTCCAAGTCGTGTTTTATGCATCACGCCACCTCACCTTTCCGCTTAAGCAGGCCTAAGTGTGTTTTCGAAAAGCGTGAGTCTGTTCTCTTTTGTCATTCGGGTCGTGGGTAGCGATTTGTACATTCCCTCTCTAAGTGATATCCCAAGTTTCTTTTTCTGTGGGACAGATTTCACTTAGCATCATCGTACCTCAATCCACTCATTATGCTGGAACCAGCCTTATGACATGGATTCCATGGCTGAGGGATATTCCCTCGTACCTAAGTAGCACAAATTCTTGGTCCATTTCTCTCTTCCCCGGCAGATGAAGGGTGTCCCGAAGTCGAGGTTGTTGTAAAGAGAGAAGCCCTAAACTTTGGGGTGCCTGCGTCTGGTTGACTTTTAATTTTCCCAAGATATAGGCCCACGTGTGGAGGTGCCCTATGCTCTGTGGTTCTGTTCTGTACGTGTTTTAGGAACGAGCATACGCTTCTCCAGAGTGGCTGTTGGCATTTTGCGTCCCTCCCGGCAACTGAACAAGGCTCCCTTATCTCCTTGGCCTGTCCTGCCTTTCTGGTTTTTAGACATTTTCCGGATGGCTCTTTTGCCTGGGGGGGGGGAGTGAGATTTCTTTGTAGTGCCGATTTGCTCTCCCCGGGTGCTTGGTTGGCCAAAAAGGGCGTATGCGTTTTTTCCTGAATATATTCAGGAAAAAACGCATACGCCCTTTTTGGCCAACTGCATCATTGTCCACGTTCTGCCGCTTTTCCTGTGCTGGGAAGGCCATTCCCATCTACCTCCTGAACTCCGTTTCGTGCAATTCTGCCTTGCGTTCAAATCCCCTTCGTGGCCTTACCTCAGTATGTTTTTGGACGAGTGTTATCATTTAGAGCTCGGCAGGTTTGTGAAGTGCAGTGCCCCAGAGCTCCGTTTGGCAGCTCGCTTTGGTGTGAGCTGGCCGCAATAGTGCCAGATTGCTACAGGCCCTGTTGTGCTTGCGGCGAGGCAGGCCGAGCCTTTGGTGAATTCCTCTTCGTGATGGGAAATTAGAGTGACGTGGGCCTGTCCGAACACCGCCAGCTGGTCTCTCATTGGTTCCCCCTCTGCCAGGTCATCCTTCGGACCACTTGCAGAGACTACGAAAGAGGAGTGTCAAGACGCTGATCCTGCAAGTGGGGGAATTGTTAGTCAAGCGGCTGGAATGGCGGACGCTAGCACCCGGAGGTGAAAAATGAGGTGCGCTTTCGAAAGCTTTCCCGATCACACGGTGTACCATCCCCTGGGATTCCCATGAGTGGTTTGGCTGTAGGAAAGTTGCCTTGAACCTGGAGAGGTGGGACCCATGGAATGGGTAGCACGCAGGATAACTCTAGAGGCTCTGCCTTTGCTCCTCCAACCTCAGCAATCCTCTCAGCCTGAGGAGTATCCAGCCTTATGTCTTCTGCCGCTGTGGGTGTCGATGTGGTCAATCCTGGTTGCATCACAGCCCCTGAACGCATTTTGGCCGAATTTCCCTCCCTCTCGCCGTGCTTCTTTCTTCTGTGTTTTGGAAATGTATTTTTAGAATGGGCTTTAGCTGATTTTCAGTGCTGTGTTGATGCCGCTTGACACACACTTGATTCACTTACAGAGAGATATCAATACTTAGGTTTTCAGATGCTTACGAGTCTGATATATTCTTCTGTGATGAATAGGAGCTGTTGAGTCCTGTTCACTGAGCAAGGAGTAGGTGGTGTCTATTATATATTTGCTTTTCCGACCGGTATCTGTGCTCATTTCCAAGTCGTGTTTTATGCATCACGCCACCTCAGCTTTCCGCTTAAGCAGGCCTAAGTGTGTTTTCGAAAAGCGTGAGTCTGTTCTCTTTTGTCATTCGGGTCGTGGGTAGCGATTTGTACATTCCCTCTCTAAGTGATATCCCAAGTTTCTTTTTCTGTGGGACAGATTTCACTTAGCATCATCGTACCTCAATCCACTCATTATGCTGGAACCAGCCTTATGACATGGATTCCATGGCTGAGGGATATTCCCTCGTACCTAAGTAGCACAAATTCTTGGTCCATTTCTCTCTTCCCCGGCAGATGAAGGGTGTCCCGAAGTCGAGGTTGTTGTAAAGAGAGAAGCCCTAAACTTTGGGGTGCCTGCGTCTGGTTGATTTTTAGTTTTCCCAAGATATAGGCCCACGTGTGGAGGTGCCCTATGCTCTGTGGTTCTGTTCTGTACGTGTTTTAGGAACGAGCATACGCTTCTCCAGAGTGGCTGTTGGCATTTTGCGTCCCTCCCGGCAACTGAACAAGGCTCCCTTATCTCCTTGGCCTGTCCTGCCTTTCTGGTTTTTAGACATTTTCCGGATGGCTCTTTTGCCCGGGGGGGGAGTGAGATTTCTTTGTAGTGCCGATTTGCTCTCCCCGGGTGCTTGGTTGGCCAAAAAGGGCGTATGCGTTTTTTCCTGAATATATTCAGGAAAAAACGCATACGCCCTTTTTGGCCAACTGCATCATTGTCCACGTTCTGCCGCTTTTCCTGTGCTGGGAAGGCCATTCCCATCTACCTCCTGAACTCCGTTTCGTGCAATTCTGCCTTGCGTTCAAATCCCCTTCGTGGCCTTACCTCAGTATGTTTTTGGACGAGTGTTATCATTTAGAGCTCGGCAGGTTTGTGAAGTGCAGTGCCCCAGAGCTCCGTTTGGCAGCTCGCTTTGGTGTGAGCTGGCCGCAATAGCGCCAGATTGCTTCAGGCCCTGTTGTGCTTGCGGCGAGGCAGGCCGAGCCTTTGGTGAATTCCTCTTCGTGATGGGAAATTAGAGTGACGTGGGCCTGTCCGAACACCGCCAGCTGGTCTCTCATTGGTTCCCCGTCTTCCAGGTCATCCTTCGGACCACTTGCAGAGACTACGAAAGAGGAGTGTCAAGACGCTGATCCTGCAAGTGGGGGAATTGTTAGTCAAGCGGCTGGAATGGCGGACGCTAGCACCCGGAGGTGAAAAATGAGGTGCGCTTTCGAAAGCTTTCCCGATCACACGGTGTACCATCCCCTGGGATTCCCATGAGTGGTTTGGCTGTAGGAAAGTTGCCTTGAACCTGGAGAGGTGGGACCCATGGAATGGGTAGCACGCAGGATAACTCTAGAGGCTCTGCATTTGCTCCTCCAACCTCAGCAATCCTCTCAGCCTGAGGAGTATCCAGCCTTATGTCTTCTGCCGCTGTGGGTGTCGATGTGGTCAATCCTGGTTGCATCACAGCCCCTGAACGCATTTTGGCCGAATTTCCCTCCCTCTCGCCGTGCTTCTTTCTTCTGTGTTTTGGAAATGTATTTTTAGAATGGGCTTTAGCTGATTTTCAGTGCTGTGTTGATGCCGCTTGACACACACTTGATTCACTTACAGAGAGATATCAATACTTAGGTTTTCAGATGCTTACGAGTCTGATATATTCTTCTGTGATGAATAGGAGCTGTTGAGTCCTGTTCACTGAGCAAGGAGTAGGTGGTGTCCATTATATATTTGCTTTTCCGACCGGTATCTGTGCTCATTTCCAAGTCGTGTTTTATGCATCACGCCACCTCACCTTTCCGCTTAAGCAGGCCTAAGTGTGTTTTCGAACAGCGTGAGTCTGTTCTCTTTTGTCATTCGGGTCGTGGGTAGCGATTTGTACATTCCCTCTCTAAGTGATATCCCAAGTTTCTTTTTCTGTGGGACAGATTTCACTTAGCATCATCGTACCTCAATCCAGTCATTATGCTGGAACCAGCCTTATGACATGGATTCCATGGCTGAGGGATATTCCCTCGTACCTAAGTAGCACAAATTCTTGGTCCATTTCTCTCTTCCCCGGCAGATGAAGGGTGTCCCGAAGTCGAGGTTGTTGTAAAGAGAGAAGCCCTAAACTTTGGGGTGCCTGCGTCTGGTTGATTTTTAGTTTTCCCAAGATATAGGCCCACGTGTGGAGGTGCCGTATGCTCTGTGTTTCTGTTCTGTACGTGTTTTAGGAAGGAGCATACGCTTCTCCAGAGTGGCTGTTGGCATTTTGCGTCCCTCCCGGCAACTGATCAAGGCTCCCTTATCTCCTTGGCCTGTCCTGCCTTTCTGGTTTTTAGACATTTTCCGGATGGCTCTTTTGCCCGGGGGGGGAGTGAGATTTCTTTGTAGTGCCGATTTGCTCTCCCCGGGTGCTTGGTTGGCCAAAAAGGGGGTATGCGTTTTTTCCTGAATATATTCAGGAAAAAACGCATACGCCCTTTTTGGCCAACTGCATCATTGTCCACGTTCTGCCGCTTTTCCTGTGCTGGGAAGGCCATTCCCATCTACCTCCTGAACTCCGTTTCGTGCAATTCTGCCTTGCGTTCAAATCCCCTTCGTGGCCTTACCTCAGTATGTTTTTGGACGAGTGTTATCATTTAGAGCTCGGCAGGTTTGTGAAGTGCAGTGCCCCAGAGCTCCGTTTGGCAGCTCGCTTTGGTGTGAGCTGGCCGCAATAGCGCCAGATTGCTTCAGGCCCTGTTGTGCTTGCGGCGAGGCAGGCCGAGCCTTTGGTGAATTCCTCTTCGTGATGGGAAATTAGAGTGACGTGGGCCTGTCCGAACACCGCCAGCTGGTCTCTGATTGGTTCCCCCTCTGCCAGGTCATCCTTCGGACCACTTGCAGAGACTACGAAAGAGGAGTGTCAAGACGCTGATCCTGCAAGTGGGGGAATTGTTAGTCAAGCGGCTGGAATGGCGGACGCTAGCACCCGGAGGTGAAAAATGAGGTGCGCTTTCGAAAGCTTTCCCGATCACACGGTGTACCATCCCCTGGGATTCCCATGAGTGGTTTGGCTGTAGGAAAGTTGCCTTGAACCTGGAGAGGTGGGACCCATGGAATGGGTAGCACGCAGGATAACTCTAGAGGCTCTGCCTTTGCTCCTCCAACCTCAGCAATCCTCTCAGCCTGAGGAGTATCCAGCCTTATGTCTTCTGCCGCTGTGGGTGTCGATGTGGTCAATCCTGGTTGCATCACAGCCCCTGCACGCTTTTTGGCAGAATTTCCCTCCCTCTCGCCGTGCTTCTTTCTTCTGTGTTTTGGAAATGTATTTTTAGAATGGGCTTTAGCTGATTTTCAGTGCTGTGTTGATGCCGCTTGACACACACTTGATTCACTTACAGAGAGATATCAATACTTAGGTTTTCAGATGCTTACGAGTCTGATATATTCTTCTGTGATGAATAGGAGCTGTTGAGTCCTGTTCACTGAGCAAGGAGTATGTGGTGTATATTATATATTTGCTTTTCCGACCGGTATCTGTGCTCATTTCCAAGTCGTGTTTTATGCATCACGCCACCTCACCTTTCCGCTTAAGCAGGCCTAAGTGTGTTTTCGAAAAGCGTGAGTCTGTTCTCTTTTGTCATTCGGGTCATGGGTAGCGATTTGTACATTCCCTCTCTAAGTGATATCCCAAGTTTCTTTTTCTGTGGGACAGATTTCACTTAGCATCATCGTACCTCAATCCAGTCATTATGCTGGAACCAGCCTTATGACATGGATTCCATGGCTGAGGGATATTCCCTCGTACCTAAGTAGCACAAATTCTTGGTCCATTTCTCTCTTCCCCGGCAGATGAAGGGTGTCCCGAAGTCGAGGTTGTTGTAAAGAGAGAAGCCCTAAACTTTGGGGTGCCTGCGTCTGGTTGATTTTTAGTTTTCCCAAGATATAGGCCCACGTGTGGAGGTGCCCTATGCTCTGTGGTTCTGTTCTGTACGTGTTTTAGGAAGGAGCATACGCTTCTCCAGAGTGGCTGTTGGCATTTTGCGTCCCTCCCGGCAACTGAACAAGGCTCCCTTATCTCCTTGGCCTGTCCTGCCTTTCTGGTTTTTAGACATTTTCCGGATGGCTCTTTTGCCCGGGGGGGGAGTGAGATTTCTTTGTAGTGCCGATTTGCTCTCCCCGGGTGCTTGGTTGGCCAAAAAGGGCGTATGCGTTTTTTCCTGAATATATTCAGGAAAAAACGCATACGCCCTTTTTGGCCAACTGCATCATTGTCCACGTTCTGCCGCTTTTCCTGTGCTGGGAAGGCCATTCCCATCTACCTCCTGAACTCCGTTTCGTGCAATTCTGCCTTGCGTTCAAATCCCCTTCGTGGCCTTACCTCAGTATGTTTTTGGACGAGTGTTATCATTTAGAGCTCGGCAGGTTTGTGAAGTGCAGTGCCCCAGAGCTCCGTTTGGCAGCTCGCTTTGGTGTGAGCTGGCCGCAATAGCGCCAGATTGCTACAGGCCCTGTTGTGCTTGTGGCGAGGCAGGCCGAGCCTTTGGTGAATTCCTCTTCGTGATGGGAAATTAGAGTGACGTGGGCCTGTCCGAACACCGCCAGCTGGTCTCTGATTGGTTCCCCGTCTTCCAGGTCATCCTTCGGACCACTTGCAGAGCCTACGAAAGAGGAGTGTCAAGACGCTGATCCTGCAAGTGGGGGAATTGTTAGTCAAGCGGCTGGAATGGCGGACGCTAGCACCCGGAGGTGAAAAATGAGGTGCGCTTTCGAAAGCTTTCCCGATCACACGGTGTACCATCCCCTGGGATGCCCATGAGTGGTTTGGCTGTAGGAAAGTTGCCTTGAACCTGGAGAGGTGGGACCCATGGAATGGGTAGCACGCAGGATAACTCTAGAGGCTCTGCCTTTGCTCCTCCAACCTCAGCAATCCTCTCAGCCTGAGGAGTATCCAGCCTTATGTCTTCTGCCGCTGTGGGTGTCGATGTGGTCAATCCTGGTTGCATCACAGCCCCTGCACGCTTTTTGGCAGAATTTCCCTCCCTCTCGCCGTGCTTCTTTCTTCTGTGTTTTGGAAATGTATTTTTAGAATGGGCTTTAGCTGATTTTCAGTGCTGTGTTGATGCCGCTTGACACACACTTGATTCACTTACAGAGAGATATCAATACTTAGGTTTTCAGATGCTTACGAGTCTGATATATTCTTCTGTGATGAATAGGAGCTGTTGAGTCCTGTTCACTGAGCAAGGAGTAGGTGGTGTCTATTATATATTTGCTTTTCCGACCGGTATCTGTGCTCATTTCCAAGTCGTGTTTTATGCATCACGCCACCTCACCTTTCCGCTTAAGCAGGCCTAAGTGTGTTTCCGAAAAGCGTGAGTCTGTTCTCTTTTGTCATTCGGGTCTTGGGTAGCGATTTGTACATTCCCTCTCTAAGTGATATCCCAAGTTTCTTTTTCTGTGGGACAGATTTCACTTAGCATCATCGTACCTCAATCCAGTCATTATGCTGGAACCAGCCTTATGACATGGATTCCATGGCTGAGGGATATTCCCTCGTACCTAAGTAGCACAAATTCTTGGTCCATTTCTCTCTTCCCCGGCAGACAAGGGTGTCCCGAAGTCGAGGTTGTTGTAAAGAGAGAAGCCCTAAACTTTGGGGTGCCTGCGTCTGGTTGATTTTTAGTTTTCCCAAGATATAGGCCCACGTGTGGAGGTGCCCTATGCTCTGTGGTTCTGTTCTGTACGTGTTTTAGGAAGGAGCATACGCTTCTCCAGAGTGGCTGTTGGCATTTTGCGTCCCTCCCGGCAACTGAACAAGGCTCCCTTATCTCCTTGGCCTGTCCTGCCTTTCTGGTTTTTAGACATTTTCCGGATGGCTCTTTTGCCCGGGGGGGGAGTGAGATTTCTTTGTAGTGCCGATTTGCTCTCCCCGGGTGCTTGGTTGGCCAAAAAGGGCGTATGCGTTTTTTCCTGAATATATTCAGGAAAAAACGCATACGCCCTTTTTGGCCAACTGCATCATTGTCCACGTTCTGCCGCTTTTCCTGTGCTGGGAAGGCCATTCCCATCTACCTCCTGAACTCCGTTTCGTGCAATTCTGCCTTGCGTTCAAATCCCCTTCGTGGCCTTACCTCAGTATGTTTTTGGACGAGTGTTATCATTTAGAGCTCGGCAGGTTTGTGAAGTGCAGTGCCCCAGAGCTCCGTTTGGCAGCTCGCTTTGGTGTGAGCTGGCCGCAATAGCGCCAGATTGCTTCAGGCCCTGTTGTGCTTGCGGCGAGGCAGGCCGAGCCTTTGGTGAATTCCTCTTCGTGATGGGAAATTAGAGTGACGTGGGCCTGTCCGAACACCGCCAGCTGGTCTCTCATTGGTTCCCCGTCTTCCAGGTCATCCTTCGGACCACTTGCAGAGACTACGAAAGAGGAGTGTCAAGACGCTGATCCTGCAAGTGGGGGAATTGTTAGTCAAGCGGCTGGAATGGCGGACGCTAGCACCCGGAGGTGAAAAATGAGGTGCGCTTTCGAAAGCTTTCCCGATCACACGGTGTACCATCCCCTGGGATTCCCATGAGTGGTTTGGCTGTAGGAAAGTTGCCTTGAACCTGGAGAGGTGGGACCCATGGAATGGGTAGCACGCAGGATAACTCTAGAGGCTCTGCATTTGCTCCTCCAACCTCAGCAATCCTCTCAGCCTGAGGAGTATCCAGCCTTATGTCTTCTGCCGCTGTGGGTGTCGATGTGGTCAATCCTGGTTGCATCACAGCCCCTGAACGCATTTTGGCAGAATTTCCCTCCCTCTCGCCGTGCTTCTTTCTTCTGTGTTTTGGAAATGTATTTTTAGAATGGGCTTTAGCTGATTTTCAGTGCTGTGTTGATGCCGCTTGACACACACTTGATTCACTTACAGAGAGATATCAATACTTAGGTTTTCAGATGCTTACGAGTCTGATATATTCTTCTGTGATGAATAGGAGCTGTTGAGTCCTGTTCACTGAGCAAGGAGTAGGTGGTGTCCATTATATATTTGCTTTTCCGACCGGTATCTGTGCTCATTTCCAAGTCGTGTTTTATGCATCACGCCACCTCACCTTTCCGCTTAAGCAGGCCTAAGTGTGTTTTCGAACAGCGTGAGTCTGTTCTCTTTTGTCATTCGGGTCGTGGGTAGCGATTTGTACATTCCCTCTCTAAGTGATATCCCAAGTTTCTTTTTCTGTGGGACAGATTTCACTTAGCATCATCGTACCTCAATCCAGTCATTATGCTGGAACCAGCCTTATGACATGGATTCCATGGCTGAGGGATATTCCCTCGTACCTAAGTAGCACAAATTCTTGGTCCATTTCTCTCTTCCCCGGCAGATGAAGGGTGTCCCGAAGTCGAGGTTGTTGTAAAGAGAGAAGCCCTAAACTTTGGGGTGCCTGCGTCTGGTTGATTTTTAGTTTTCCCAAGATATAGGCCCACGTGTGGAGGTGCCCTATGCTCTGTGGTTCTGTTCTGTACGTGTTTTAGGAAGGAGCATACGCTTCTCCAGAGTGGCTGTTGGCATTTTGCGTCCCTCCCGGCAACTGAACAAGGCTCCCTTATCTCCTTGGCCTGTCCTGCCTTTCTGGTTTTTAGACATTTTCCGGATGGCTCTTTTGCCCGGGGGGGGGGAGTGAGATTTCTTTGTAGTGCCGATTTGCTCTCCCCGGGTGCTTGGTTGGCCAAAAAGGGCGTATGCGTTTTTTCCTGAATATATTCAGGAAAAAACGCATACGCCCTTTTTGGCCAACTGCATCATTGTCCACGTTCTGCCGCTTTTCCTGTGCTGGGAAGGCCATTCCCATCTACCTCCTGAACTCCGTTTCGTGCAATTCTGCCTTGCGTTCAAATCCCCTTCGTGGCCTTACCTCAGTATGTTTTTGGACGAGTGTTATCATTTAGAGCTCGGCAGGTTTGTGAAGTGCAGTGCCCCAGAGCTCCGTTTGGCAGCTCGCTTTGGTGTGAGCTGGCCGCAATAGCGCCAGATTGCTACAGGCCCTGTTGTGCTTGTGGCGAGGCAGGCCGAGCCTTTGGTGAATTCCTCTTCGTGATGGGAAATTAGAGTGACGTGGGCCTGTCCGAACACCGCCAGCTGGTCTCTGATTGGTTCCCCGTCTTCCAGGTCATCCTTCGGACCACTTGCAGAGACTACGAAAGAGGAGTGTCAAGACGCTGATCCTGCAAGTGGGGGAATTGTTAGTCAAGCGGCTGGAATGGCGGACGCTAGCACCCGGAGGTGAAAAATGAGGTGCGCTTTCGAAAGCTTTCCCGATCACACGGTGTACCATCCCCTGGGATGCCCATGAGTGGTTTGGCTGTAGGAAAGTTGCCTTGAACCTGGAGAGGTGGGACCCATGGAATGGGTAGCACGCAGGATAACTCTAGAGGCTCTGCCTTTGCTCCTCCAACCTCAGCAATCCTCTCAGCCTGAGGAGTATCCAGCCTTATGTCTTCTGCCGCTGTGGGTGTCGATGTGGTCAATCCTGGTTGCATCACAGCCCCTGCACGCTTTTTGGCAGAATTTCCCTCCCTCTCGCCGTGCTTCTTTCTTCTGTGTTTTGGAAATGTATTTTTAGAATGGGCTTTAGCTGATTTTCAGTGCTGTGTTGATGCCGCTTGACACACACTTGATTCACTTACAGAGAGATATCAATACTTAGGTTTTCAGATGCTTACGAGTCTGATATATTCTTCTGTGATGAATAGGAGCTGTTGAGTCCTGTTCACTGAGCAAGGAGTAGGTGGTGTCTATTATATATTTGCTTTTCCGACCGGTATCTGTGCTCATTTCCAAGTCGTGTTGTATGCATCACGCCACCTCACCTTTCCGCTTAAGCAGGCCTAAGTGTGTTTCCGAAAAGCGTGAGTCTGTTCTCTTTTGTCATTCGGGTCGTGGGTAGCGATTTGTACATTCCCTCTCTAAGTGATATCCCAAGTTTCTTTTTCTGTGGGACAGATTTCACTTAGCATCATCGTACCTCAATCCACTCATTATGCTGGAACCAGCCTTATGACATGGATTCCATGGCTGAGGGATATTCCCTCGTACCTAAGTAGCACAAATTCTTGGTCCATTTCTCTCTTCCCCGGCAGATGAAGGGTGTCCCGAAGTCGAGGTTGTTGTAAAGAGAGAAGCCCTAAACTTTGGGGTGCCTGCGTCTGGTTGATTTTTAGTTTTCCCAAGATATAGGCCCACGTGTGGAGGTGCCCTATGCTCTGTGGTTCTGTTCTGTACGTGTTTTAGGAACGAGCATACGCTTCTCCAGAGTGGCTGTTGGCATTTTGCGTCCCTCCCGGCAACTGAACAAGGCTCCCTTATCTCCTTGGCCTGTCCTGCCTTTCTGGTTTTTAGACATTTTCCGGATGGCTCTTTTGCCCGGGGGGGGGAGTGAGATTTCTTTGTAGTGCCGATTTGCTCTCCCCGGGTGCTTGGTTGGCCAAAAAGGGCGTATGCGTTTTTTCCTGAATATATTCAGGAAAAAACGCATACGCCCTTTTTGGCCAACTGCATCATTGTCCACGTTCTGCCGCTTTTCCTGTGCTGGGAAGGCCATTCCCATCTACCTCCTGAACTCCGTTTCGTGCAATTCTGCCTTGCGTTCAAATCCCCTTCGTGGCCTTACCTCAGTATGTTTTTGGACGAGTGTTATCATTTAGAGCTCGGCAGGTTTGTGAAGTGCAGTGCCCCAGAGCTCCGTTTGGCAGCTCGCTTTGGTGTGAGCTGGCCGCAATAGTGCCAGATTGCTACAGGCCCTGTTGTGCTTGCGGCGAGGCAGGCCGAGCCTTTGGTGAATTCCTCTTCGTGATGGGAAATTAGAGTGACGTGGGCCTGTCCGAACACCGCCAGCTGGTCTCTCATTGGTTCCCCGTCTTCCAGGTCATCCTTCGGACCACTTGCAGAGACTACGAAAGAGGAGTGTCAAGACGCTGATCCTGCAAGTGGGGGAATTGTTAGTCAAGCGGCTGGAATGGCGGACGCTAGCACCCGGAGGTGAAAAATGAGGTGCGCTTTCGAAAGCTTTCCCGATCACACGGTGTACCATCCCCTGGGATGCCCATGAGTGGTTTGGCTGTAGGAAAGTTGCCTTGAACCTGGAGAGGTGGGACCCATGGAATGGGTAGCACGCAGGATAACTCTAGAGGCTCTGCCTTTGCTCCTCCAACCTCAGCAATCCTCTCAGCCTGAGGAGTATCCAGCCTTATGTCTTCTGCCGCTGTGGGTGTCGATGTGGTCAATCCTGGTTGCATCACAGCCCCTGCACGCTTTTTGGCAGAATTTCCCTCCCTCTCGCCGTGCTTCTTTCTTCTGTTTTTTGGAAATGTATTTTTAGAATGGGCTTTAGCTGATTTTCAGTGCTGTGTTGATGCCGCTTGACACACACTTGATTCACTTACAGAGAGATATCAATACTTAGGTTTTCAGATGCTTACGAGTCTGATATATTCTTCTGTGATGAATAGGAGCTGTTGAGTCCTGTTCACTGAGCAAGGAGTAGGTGGTGTATATTATATATTTGCTTTTCCGACCGGTATCTGTGCTCATTTCCAAGTCGTGTTGTATGCATCACGCCACCTCACCTTTCCGCTTAAGCAGGCCTAAGTGTGTTTCCGAAAAGCGTGAGTCTGTTCTCTTTTGTCATTCGGGTCTTGGGTAGCGATTTGTACATTCCCTCTCTAAGTGATATCCCAAGTTTCTTTTTCTGTGGGACAGATTTCACTTAGCATCATCGTACCTCAATCCAGTCATTATGCTGGAACCAGCCTTATGACATGGATTCCATGGCTGAGGGATATTCCCTCGTACCTAAGTAGCACAAATTCTTGGTCCATTTCTCTCTTCCCCGGCAGACAAGGGTGTCCCGAAGTCGAGGTTGTTGTAAAGAGAGAAGCCCTAAACTTTGGGGTGCCTGCGTCTGGTTGATTTTTAGTTTTCCCAAGATATAGGCCCACGTGTGGAGGTGCCCTATGCTCTGTGGTTCTGTTCTGTACGTGTTTTAGGAAGGAGCATACGCTTCTCCAGAGTGGCTGTTGGCATTTTGCGTCCCTCCCGGCAACTGAACAAGGCTCCCTTATCTCCTTGGCCTGTCCTGCCTTTCTGGTTTTTAGACATTTTCCGGATGGCTCTTTTGCCCGGGGGGGGAGTGAGATTTCTTTGTAGTGCCGATTTGCTCTCCCCGGGTGCTTGGTTGGCCAAAAAGGGCGTATGCGTTTTTTCCTGAATATATTCAGGAAAAAACGCATACGCCCTTTTTGGCCAACTGCATCATTGTCCACGTTCTGCCGCTTTTCCTGTGCTGGGAAGGCCATTCCCATCTACCTCCTGAACTCCGTTTCGTGCAATTCTGCCTTGCGTTCAAATCCCCTTCGTGGCCTTACCTCAGTATGTTTTTGGACGAGTGTTATCATTTAGAGCTCGGCAGGTTTGTGAAGTGCAGTGCCCCAGAGCTCCGTTTGGCAGCTCGCTTTGGTGTGAGCTGGCCGCAATAGCGCCAGATTGCTTCAGGCCCTGTTGTGCTTGCGGCGAGGCAGGCCGAGCCTTTGGTGAATTCCTCTTCGTGATGGGAAATTAGAGTGACGTGGGCCTGTCCGAACACCGCCAGCTGGTCTCTCATTGGTTCCCCGTCTTCCAGGTCATCCTTCGGACCACTTGCAGAGACTACGAAAGAGGAGTGTCAAGACGCTGATCCTGCAAGTGGGGGAATTGTTAGTCAAGCGGCTGGAATGGCGGACGCTAGCACCCGGAGGTGAAAAATGAGGTGCGCTTTCGAAAGCTTTCCCGATCACACGGTGTACCATCCCCTGGGATTCCCATGAGTGGTTTGGCTGTAGGAAAGTTGCCTTGAACCTGGAGAGGTGGGACCCATGGAATGGGTAGCACGCAGGATAACTCTAGAGGCTCTGCATTTGCTCCTCCAACCTCAGCAATCCTCTCAGCCTGAGGAGTATCCAGCCTTATGTCTTCTGCCGCTGTGGGTGTCGATGTGGTCAATCCTGGTTGCATCACAGCCCCTGAACGCATTTTGGCAGAATTTCCCTCCCTCTCGCCGTGCTTCTTTCTTCTGTGTTTTGGAAATGTATTTTTAGAATGGGCTTTAGCTGATTTTCAGTGCTGTGTTGATGCCGCTTGACACACACTTGATTCACTTACAGAGAGATATCAATACTTAGGTTTTCAGATGCTTACGAGTCTGATATATTCTTCTGTGATGAATAGGAGCTGTTGAGTCCTGTTCACTGAGCAAGGAGTAGGTGGTGTCTATTATATATTTGCTTTTCCGACCGGTATCTGTGCTCATTTCCAAGTCGTGTTGTATGCATCACGCCACCTCACCTTTCCGCTTAAGCAGGCCTAAGTGTGTTTTCGAAAAGCGTGAGTCTGTTCTCTTTTGTCATTCGGGTCTTTTGTAGCGATTTGTACATTCCCTCTCTAAGTGATATCCCAAGTTTCTTTTTCTGTGGGACAGATTTCACTTAGCATCATCGTACCTCAATCCAGTCATTATGCTGGAACCAGCCTTATGACATGGATTCCATGGCTGAGGGATATTCCCTCGTACCTAAGTAGCACAAATTCTTGGTCCATTTCTCTCTTCCCCGGCAGATGAAGGGTGTCCCGAAGTCGAGGTTGTTGTAAAGAGAGAAGCCCTAAACTTTGGGGTGCCTGCGTCTGGTTGATTTTTAGTTTTCCCAAGATATAGGCCCACGTGTGGAGGTGCCCTATGCTCTGTGGTTCTGTTCTGTACGTGTTTTAGGAAGGAGCATACGCTTCTCCAGAGTGGCTGTTGGCATTTTGCGTCCCTCCCGGCAACTGAACAAGGCTCCCTTATCTCCTTGGCCTGTCCTGCCTTTCTGGTTTTTAGACATTTTCCGGATGGCTCTTTTGCCCGGGGGGGGAGTGAGATTTCTTTGTAGTGCCGATTTGCTCTCCCCGGGTGCTTGGTTGGCCAAAAAGGGCGTATGCGTTTTTTCCTGAATATATTCAGGAAAAAACGCATACGCCCTTTTTGGCCAACTGCATCATTGTCCACGTTCTGCCGCTTTTCCTGTGCTGGGAAGGCCATTCCCATCTACCTCCTGAACTCCGTTTCGTGCAATTCTGCCTTGCGTTCAAATCCCCTTCGTGGCCTTACCTCAGTATGTTTTTGGACGAGTGTTATCATTTAGAGCTCGGCAGGTTTGTGAAGTGCAGTGCCCCAGAGCTCCGTTTGGCAGCTCGCTTTGGTGTGAGCTGGCCGCAATAGCGCCAGATTGCTTCAGGCCCTGTTGTGCTTGCGGCGAGGCAGGCCGAGCCTTTGGTGAATTCCTCTTCGTGATGGGAAATTAGAGTGACGTGGGCCTGTCCGAACACCGCCAGCTGGTCTCTCATTGGTTCCCCGTCTTCCAGGTCATCCTTCGGACCACTTGCAGAGCCTACGAAAGAGGAGTGTCAAGACGCTGATCCTGCAAGTGGGGGAATTGTTAGTCAAGCGGCTGGAATGGCGGACGCTAGCACCCGGAGGTGAAAAATGAGGTGCGCTTTCGAAAGCTTTCCCGATCACACGGTGTACCATCCCCTGGGATTCCCATGAGTGGTTTGGCTGTAGGAAAGTTGCCTTGAACCTGGAGAGGTGGGACCCATGGAATGGGTAGCACGCAGGATAACTCTAGAGGCTCTGCCTTTGCTCCTCCAACCTCAGCAATCCTCTCAGCCTGAGGAGTATCCAGCCTTATGTCTTCTGCCGCTGTGGGTGTCGATGTGGTCAATCCTGGTTGCATCACAGCCCCTGCACGCTTTTTGGCAGAATTTCCCTCCCTCTCGCCGTGCTTCTTTCTTCTGTGTTTTGGAAATGTATTTTTAGAATGGGCTTTAGCTGATTTTCAGTGCTGTGTTGATGCCGCTTGACACACACTTGATTCACTTACAGAGAGATATCAATACTTAGGTTTTCAGATGCTTACGAGTCTGATATATTCTTCTGTGATGAATAGGAGCTGTTGAGTCCTGTTCACTGAGCAAGGAGTAGGTGGTGTCTATTATATATTTGCTTTTCCGACCGGTATCTGTGCTCATTTCCAAGTCGTGTTTTATGCATCACGCCACCTCACCTTTCCGCTTAAGCAGGCCTAAGTGTGTTTCCGAAAAGCGTGAGTCTGTTCTCTTTTGTCATTCGGGTCTTTTGTAGCGATTTGTACATTCCCTCTCTAAGTGATATCCCAAGTTTCTTTTTCTGTGGGACAGATTTCACTTAGCATCATCGTACCTCAATCCACTCATTATGCTGGAACCAGCCTTATGACATGGATTCCATGGCTGAGGGATATTCCCTCGTACCTAAGTAGCACAAATTCTTGGTCCATTTCTCTCTTCCCCGGCAGATGAAGGGTGTCCCGAAGTCGAGGTTGTTGTAAAGAGAGAAGCCCTAAACTTTGGGGTGCCTGCGTCTGGTTGATTTTTAGTTTTCCCAAGATATAGGCCCACGTGTGGAGGTGCCCTATGCTCTGTGGTTCTGTTCTGTACGTGTTTTAGGAACGAGCATACGCTTCTCCAGAGTGGCTGTTGGCATTTTGCGTCCCTCCCGGCAACTGAACAAGGCTCCCTTATCTCCTTGGCCTGTCCTGCCTTTCTGGTTTTTAGACATTTTCCGGATGGCTCTTTTGCCCGGGGGGGGAGTGAGATTTCTTTGTAGTGCCGATTTGCTCTCCCCGGGTGCTTGGTTGGCCAAAAAGGGCGTATGCGTTTTTTCCTGAATATATTCAGGAAAAAACGCATACGCCCTTTTTGGCCAACTGCATCATTGTCCACGTTCTGCCGCTTTTCCTGTGCTGGGAAGGCCATTCCCATCTACCTCCTGAACTCCGTTTCGTGCAATTCTGCCTTGCGTTCAAATCCCCTTCGTGGCCTTACCTCAGTATGTTTTTGGACGAGTGTTATCATTTAGAGCTCGGCAGGTTTGTGAAGTGCAGTGCCCCAGAGCTCCGTTTGGCAGCTCGCTTTGGTGTGAGCTGGCCGCAATAGCGCCAGATTGCTTCAGGCCCTGTTGTGCTTGCGGCGAGGCAGGCCGAGCCTTTGGTGAATTCCTCTTCGTGATGGGAAATTAGAGTGACGTGGGCCTGTCCGAACACCGCCAGCTGGTCTCTCATTGGTTCCCCGTCTTCCAGGTCATCCTTCGGACCACTTGCAGAGACTACGAAAGAGGAGTGTCAAGACGCTGATCCTGCAAGTGGGGGAATTGTTAGTCAAGCGGCTGGAATGGCGGACGCTAGCACCCGGAGGTGAAAAATGAGGTGCGCTTTCGAAAGCTTTCCCGATCACACGGTGTACCATCCCCTGGGATTCCCATGAGTGGTTTGGCTGTAGGAAAGTTGCCTTGAACCTGGAGAGGTGGGACCCATGGAATGGGTAGCACGCAGGATAACTCTAGAGGCTCTGCCTTTGCTCCTCCAACCTCAGCAATCCTCTCAGCCTGAGGAGTATCCAGCCTTATGTCTTCTGCCGCTGTGGGTGTCGATGTGGTCAATCCTGGTTGCATCACAGCCCCTGCACGCTTTTTGGCAGAATTTCCCTCCCTCGCGCCGTGCTTCTTTCTTCTGTGTTTTGGAAATGTATTTTTAGAATGGGCTTTAGCTGATTTTCAGTGCTGTGTTGATGCCGCTTGACACACACTTGATTCACTTACAGAGAGATATCAATACTTAGGTTTTCAGATGCTTACGAGTCTGATATATTCTTCTGTGATGAATAGGAGCTGTTGAGTCCTGTTCACTGAGCAAGGAGTAGGTGGTGTCTATTATATATTTGCTTTTCCGACCGGTATCTGTGCTCATTTCCAAGTCGTGTTTTATGCATCACGCCACCTCACCTTTCCGCTTAAGCAGGCCTAAGTGTGTTTTCGAAAAGCGTGAGTCTGTTCTCTTTTGTCATTCGGGTCGTGGGTAGCGATTTGTACATTCCCTCTCTAAGTGATATCCCAAGTTTCTTTTTCTGTGGGACAGATTTCACTTAGCATCATCGTACCTCAATCCAGTCATTATGCTGGAACCAGCCTTATGACATGGATTCCATGGCTGAGGGATATTCCCTCGTACCTAAGTAGCACAAATTCTTGGTCCATTTCTCTCTTCCCCGGCAGATGAAGGGTGTCCCGAAGTCGAGGTTGTTGTAAAGAGAGAAGCCCTAAACTTTGGGGTGCCTGCGTCTGGTTGATTTTTAGTTTTCCCAAGATATAGGCCCACGTGTGGAGGTGCCCTATGCTCTGTGGTTCTGTTCTGTACGTGTTTTAGGAACGAGCATACGCTTCTCCAGAGTGGCTGTTGGCATTTTGCGTCCCTCCCGGCAACTGAACAAGGCTCCCTTATCTCCTTGGCCTGTCCTGCCTTTCTGGTTTTTAGACATTTTCCGGATGGCTCTTTTGCCCGGGGGGGGAGTGAGATTTCTTTGTAGTGCCGATTTGCTCTCCCCGGGTGCTTGGTTGGCCAAAAAGGGCGTATGCGTTTTTTCCTGAATATATTCAGGAAAAAACGCATACGCCCTTTTTGGCCAACTGCATCATTGTCCACGTTCTGCCGCTTTTCCTGTGCTGGGAAGGCCATTCCCATCTACCTCCTGAACTCCGTTTCGTGCAATTCTGCCTTGCGTTCAAATCCCCTTCGTGGCCTTACCTCAGTATGTTTTTGGACGAGTGTTATCATTTAGAGCTCGGCAGGTTTGTGAAGTGCAGTGCCCCAGAGCTCCGTTTGGCAGCTCGCTTTGGTGTGAGCTGGCCGCAATAGTGCCAGATTGCTACAGGCCCTGTTGTGCTTGCGGCGAGGCAGGCCGAGCCTTTGGTGAATTCCTCTTCGTGATGGGAAATTAGAGTGACGTGGGCCTGTCCGAACACCGCCAGCTGGTCTCTCATTGGTTCCCCATCTTCCAGGTCATCCTTCGGACCACTTGCAGAGACTACGAAAGAGGAGTGTCAAGACGCTGATCCTGCAAGTGGGGGAATTGTTAGTCAAGCGGCTGGAATGGCGGACGCTAGCACCCGGAGGTGAAAAATGAGGTGCGCTTTCGAAAGCTTTCCCGATCACACGGTGTACCATCCCCTGGGATTCCCATGAGTGGTTTGGCTGTAGGAAAGTTGCCTTGAACCTGGAGAGGTGGGACCCATGGAATGGGTAGCACGCAGGATAACTCTAGAGGCTCTGCCTTTGCTCCTCCAACCTCAGCAATCCTCTCAGCCTGAGGAGTATCCAGCCTTATGTCTTCTGCCGCTGTGGGTGTCGATGTGGTCAATCCTGGTTGCATCACAGCCCCTGCACGCTTTTTGGCAGAATTTCCCTCCCTCTCGCCGTGCTTCTTTCTTCTGTGTTTTGGAAATGTATTTTTAGAATGGGCTTTAGCTGATTTTCAGTGCTGTGTTGATGCCGCTTGACACACACTTGATTCACTTACAGAGAGATATCAATACTTAGGTTTTCAGATGCTTACGAGTCTGATATATTCTTCTGTGATGAATAGGAGCTGTTGAGTCCTGTTCACTGAGCAAGGAGTAGGTGGTGTCTATTATATATTTGCTTTTCCGACCGGTATCTGTGCTCATTTCCAAGTCGTGTTTTATGCATCACGCCACCTCACCTTTCCGCTTAAGCAGGCCTAAGTGTGTTTTCGAAAAGCGTGAGTCTGTTCTCTTTTGTCATTCGGGTCTTTTGTAGCGATTTGTACATTCCCTCTCTAAGTGATATCCCAAGTTTCTTTTTCTGTGGGACAGATTTCACTTAGCATCATCGTACCTCAATCCACTCATTATGCTGGAACCAGCCTTATGACATGGATTCCATGGCTGAGGGATATTCCCTCGTACCTAAGTAGCACAAATTCTTGGTCCATTTCTCTCTTCCCCGGCAGATGAAGGGTGTCCCGAAGTCGAGGTTGTTGTAAAGAGAGAAGCCCTAAACTTTGGGGTGCCTGCGTCTGGTTGATTTTTAGTTTTCCCAAGATATAGGCCCACGTGTGGAGGTGCCCTATGCTCTGTGGTTCTGTTCTGTACGTGTTTTAGGAACGAGCATACGCTTCTCCAGAGTGGCTGTTGGCATTTTGCATCCCTCCCGGCAACTGAACAAGGCTCCCTTATCTCCTTGGCCTGTCCTGCCTTTCTGGTTTTTAGACATTTTCCGGATGGCTCTTTTGCCCGGGGGGGGAGTGAGATTTGTTTGTAGTGCCGATTTGCTCTCCCCGGGTGCTTGGTTGGCCAAAAAGGGCGTATGCGTTTTTTCCTGAATATATTCAGGAAAAAACGCATACGCCCTTTTTGGCCAACTGCATCATTGTCCACGTTCTGCCGCTTTTCCTGTGCTGGGAAGGCCATTCCCATCTACCTCCTGAACTCCGTTTCGTGCAATTCTGCCTTGCGTTCAAATCCCCTTCGTGGCCTTACCTCAGTATGTTTTTGGACGAGTGTTATCATTTAGAGCTCGGCAGGCTTGTGAAGTGCAGTGCCCCAGAGCTCCGTTTGGCAGCTCGCTTTGGTGTGAGCTGGCCGCAATAGCGCCAGATTGCTTCAGGCCCTGTTGTGCTTGCGGCGAGGCAGGCCGAGCCTTTGGTGAATTCCTCTTCGTGATGGGAAATTAGAGTGACGTGGGCCTGTCCGAACACCGCCAGCTGGTCTCTCATTGGTTCCCCGTCTTCCAGGTCATCCTTCGGACCACTTGCAGAGACTACGAAAGAGGAGTGTCAAGACGCTGATCCTGCAAGTGGGGGAATTGTTAGTCAAGCGGCTGGAATGGCGGACGCTAGCACCCGGAGGTGAAAAATGAGGTGCGCTTTCGAAAGCTTTCCCGATCACACGGTGTACCATCCCCTGGGATTCCCATGAGTGGTTTGGCTGTAGGAAAGTTGCCTTGAACCTGGAGAGGTGGGACCCATGGAATGGGTAGCACGCAGGATAACTCTAGAGGCTCTGCCTTTGCTCCTCCAACCTCAGCAATCCTCTCAGCCTGAGGAGTATCCAGCCTTATGTCTTCTGCCGCTGTGGGTGTCGATGTGGTCAATCCTGGTTGCATCACAGCCCCTGCACGCATTTTGGCAGAATTTCCCTCCCTCTCGCCGTGCTTCTTTCTTCTGTGTTTTGGAAATGTATTTTTAGAATGGGCTTTAGCTGATTTTCAGTGCTGTGTTGATGCCGCTTGACACACACTTGATTCACTTACAGAGAGATATCAATACTTAGGTTTTCAGATGCTGACGAGTCTGATATATTCTTCTGTGATGAATAGGAGCTGTTGAGTCCTGTTCACTGAGCAAGGAGTAGGTGGTGTCTATTATATATTTGCTTTTCCGACCGGTATCTGTGCTCATTTCCAAGTCGTGTTGTATGCATCACGCCACCTCACCTTTCCGCTTAAGCAGGCCTAAGTGTGTTTTCGAAAAGCGTGAGTCTGTTCTCTTTTGTCATTCGGGTCGTGGGTAGCGATTTGTACATTCCCTCTCTAAGTGATATCCCAAGTTTCTTTTTCTGTGGGACAGATTTCACTTAGCATCATCGTACCTCAATCCAGTCATTATGCTGGAACCAGCCTTATGACATGGATTCCATGGCTGAGGGATATTCCCTCGTACCTAAGTAGCACAAATTCTTGGTCCATTTCTCTCTTCCCCGGCAGATGAAGGGTGTCCCGAAGTCGAGGTTGTTGTAAAGAGAGAAGCCCTAAACTTTGGGGTGCCTGCGTCTGGTTGATTTTTAGTTTTCCCAAGATATAGGCCCACGTGTGGAGGTGCCCTATGCTCTGTGGTTCTGTTCTGTACGTGTTTTAGGAACGAGCATACGCTTCTCCAGAGTGGCTGTTGGCATTTTGCGTCCCTCCCGGCAACTGAACAAGGCTCCCTTATCTCCTTGGCCTGTCCTGCCTTTCTGGTTTTTAGACATTTTCCGGATGGCTCTTTTGCCCGGGGGGGGAGTGAGATTTCTTTGTAGTGCCGATTTGCTCTCCTCGGGTGCTTGGTTGGCCAAAAAGGGCGTATGCGTTTTTTCCTGAATATATTCAGGAAAAAACGCATACGCCCTTTTTGGCCAACTGCATCATTGTCCACGTTCTGCCGCTTTTCCTGTGCTGGGAAGGCCATTCCCATCTACCTCCTGAACTCCGTTTCGTGCAATTCTGCCTTGCGTTCAAATCCCCTTCGTGGCCTTACCTCAGTATGTTTTTGGACGAGTGTTATCATTTAGAGCTCGGCAGGTTTGTGAAGTGCAGTGCCCCAGAGCTCCGTTTGGCAGCTCGCTTTGGTGTGAGCTGGCCGCAATAGCGCCAGATTGCTTCAGGCCGTGTTGTGCTTGCGGCGAGGCAGGCCGAGCCTTTGGTGAATTCCTCTTCGTGATGGGAAATTAGAGTGACGTGGGCCTGTCCGAACACCGCCAGCTGGTCTCTCATTGGTTCCCCGTCTTCCAGGTCATCCTTCGGACCACTTGCAGAGACTACGAAAGAGGAGTGTCAAGACGCTGATCCTGCAAGTGGGGGAATTGTTAGTCAAGCGGCTGGAATGGCGGACGCTAGCACCCGGAGGTGAAAAATGAGGTGCGCTTTCGAAAGCTTTCCCGATCACACGGTGTACCATCCCCTGGGATTCCCATGAGTGGTTTGGCTGTAGGAAAGTTGCCTTGAACCTGGAGAGGTGGGACCCATGGAATGGGTAGCACGCAGGATAACTCTAGAGGCTCTGCCTTTGCTCCTCCAACCTCAGCAATCCTCTCAGCCTGAGGAGTATCCAGCCTTATGTCTTCTGCCGCTGTGGGTGTAGATGTGGTCAATCCTGGTTGCATCACAGCCCCTGCACGCTTTTTGGCAGAATTTCCCTCCCTCTCGCCGTGCTTCTTTCTTCTGTGTTTTGGAAATGTATTTTTAGAATGGGCTTTAGCTGATTTTCAGTGCTGTGTTGATGCCGCTTGACACACACTTGATTCACTTACAGAGAGATATCAATACTTAGGTTTTCAGATGCTTACGAGTCTGATATATTCTTCTGTGATGAATAGGAGCTGTTGAGTCCTGTTCACTGAGCAAGGAGTAGGTGGTGTCTATTATATATTTGCTTTTCCGACCGGTATCTGTGCTCATTTCCAAGTCGTGTTTTATGCATCACGCCACCTCACCTTTCCGCTTAAGCAGGCCTAAGTGTGTTTCCGAAAAGCGTGAGTCTGTTCTCTTTTGTCATTCGGGTCTTTTGTAGCGATTTGTACATTCCCTCTCTAAGTGATATCCCAAGTTTCTTTTTCTGTGGGACAGATTTCACTTAGCATCATCGTACCTCAATCCACTCATTATGCTGGAACCAGCCTTATGACATGGATTCCATGGCTGAGGGATATTCCCTCGTACCTAAGTAGCACAAATTCTTGGTCCATTTCTCTCTTCCCTGGCATTTGAAGGGTGTCCCGAAGTCGAGGTTGTTGTAAAGAGAGAAGCCCTAAACTTTGGGGTGCCTGCGTCTGGTTGATTTTTAGTTTTCCCAAGATATAGGCCCACGTGTGGAGGTGCCCTATGCTCTGTGGTTCTGTTCTGTACGTGTTTTAGGAACGAGCATACGCTTCTCCAGAGTGGCTGTTGGCATTTTGCGTCCCTCCCGGCAACTGAACAAGGCTCCCTTATCTCCTTGGCCTGTCCTGCCTTTCTGGTTTTTAGACATTTTCCGGATGGCTCTTTTGCCCGGGGGGGGAGTGAGATTTCTTTGTAGTGCCGATTTGCTCTCCCCGGGTGCTTGGTTGGCCAAAAAGGGCGTATGCGTTTTTTCCTGAATATATTCAGGAAAAAACGCATACGCCCTTTTTGGCCAACTGCATCATTGTCCACGTTCTGCCGCTTTTCCTGTGCTGGGAAGGCCATTCCCATCTACCTCCTGAACTCCGTTTCGTGCAATTCTGCCTTGCGTTCAAATCCCCTTCGTGGCCTTACCTCAGTATGTTTTTGGACGAGTGTTATCATTTAGAGCTCGGCAGGTTTGTGAAGTGCAGTGCCCCAGAGCTCCGTTTGGCAGCTCGCTTTGGTGTGAGCTGGCCGCAATAGCGCCAGATTGCTTCAGGCCCTGTTGTGCTTGCGGCGAGGCAGGCCGAGCCTTTGGTGAATTCCTCTTCGTGATGGGAAATTAGAGTGACGTGGGCCTGTCCGAACACCGCCAGCTGGTCTCTCATTGGTTCCCCGTCTTCCAGGTCATCCTTCGGACCACTTGCAGAGCCTACGAAAGAGGAGTGTCAAGACGCTGATCCTGCAAGTGGGGGAATTGTTAGTCAAGCGGCTGGAATGGCGGACGCTAGCACCCGGAGGTGAAAAATGAGGTGCGCTTTCGAAAGCTTTCCCGATCACACGGTGTACCATCCCCTGGGATTCCCATGAGTGGTTTGGCTGTAGGAAAGTTGCCTTGAACCTGGAGAGGTGGGACCCATGGAATGGGTAGCACGCAGGATAACTCTAGAGGCTCTGCCTTTGCTCCTCCAACCTCAGCAATCCTCTCAGCCTGAGGAGTATCCAGCCTTATGTCTTCTGCCGCTGTGGGTGTCGATGTGGTCAATCCTGGTTGCATCACAGCCCCTGCACGCTTTTTGGCAGAATTTCCCTCCCTCTCGCCGTGCTTCTTTCTTCTGTGTTTTGGAAATGTATTTTTAGAATGGGCTTTAGCTGATTTTCAGTGCTGTGTTGATGCCGCTTGACACACACTTGATTCACTTACAGAGAGATATCAATACTTAGGTTTTCAGATGCTTACGAGTCTGATATATTCTTCTGTGATGAATAGGAGCTGTTGAGTCCTGTTCACTGAGCAAGGAGTAGGTGGTGTCTATTATATATTTGCTTTTCCGACCGGTATCTGTGCTCATTTCCAAGTCGTGTTTTATGCATCACGCCACCTCACCTTTCCGCTTAAGCAGGCCTAAGTGTGTTTTCGAAAAGCGTGAGTCTGTTCTCTTTTGTCATTCGGGTCGTGGGTAGCGATTTGTACATTCCCTCTCTAAGTGATATCCCAAGTTTCTTTTTCTGTGGGACAGATTTCACTTAGCATCATCGTACCTCAATCCACTCATTATGCTGGAACCAGCCTTATGACATGGATTCCATGGCTGAGGGATATTCCCTCGTACCTAAGTAGCACAAATTCTTGGTCCATTTCTCTCTTCCCCGGCATTTGAAGGGTGTCCCGAAGTCGAGGTTGTTGTAAAGAGAGAAGCCCTAAACTTTGGGGTGCCTGCGTCTGGTTGATTTTTAGTTTTCCCAAGATATAGGCCCACGTGTGGAGGTGCCCTATGCTCTGTGGTTCTGTTCTGTACGTGTTTTAGGAACGAGCATACGCTTCTCCAGAGTGGCTGTTGGCATTTTGCGTCCCTCCCGGCAACTGAACAAGGCTCCTTTATCTCCTTGGCCTGTCCTGCCTTTCTGGTTTTTAGACATTTTCCGGATGGCTCTTTTGCCTGGGGGGGGGAGTGAGATTTCTTTGTAGTGCCGATTTGCTCTCCCCGGGTGCTTGGTTGGCCAAAAAGGGCGTATGCGTTTTTTCCTGAATATATTCAGGAAAAAACGCATACGCCCTTTTTGGCCAACTGCATCATTGTCCACGTTCTGCCGCTTTTCCTGTGCTGGGAAGGCCATTCCCATCTACCTCCTGAACTCCGTTTCGTGCAATTCTGCCTTGCGTTCAAATCCCCTTCGTGGCATTACCTCAGTATGTTTTTGGACGAGTGTTATCATTTAGAGCTCGGCAGGTTTGTGAAGTGCAGTGCCCCAGAGCTCCGTTTGGCAGCTCGCTTTGGTGTGAGCTGGCCGCAATAGCGCCAGATTGCTTCAGGCCCTGTTGTGCTTGCGGCGAGGCAGGCCGAGCCTTTGGTGAATTCCTCTTCGTGATGGGAAATTAGAGTGACGTGGGCCTGTCCGAACACCGCCAGCTGGTCTCTCATTGGTTGCCCGTCTTCCAGGTCATCCTTCGGACCACTTGCAGAGACTACGAAAGAGGAGTGTCAAGACGCTGATCCTGCAAGTGGGGGAATTGTTAGTCAAGCGGCTGGAATGGCGGACACTAGCACCCGGAGGTGAAAAATGAGGTGCGCTTTCGAAAGCTTTCCCGATCACACGGTGTACCATCCCCTGGGATTCCCATGAGTGGTTTGGCTGTAGGAAAGTTGCCTTGAACCTGGAGAGGTGGGACCCATGGAATGGGTAGCACGCAGTATAACTCTAGAGGCTCTGCCTTTGCTCCTCCAACCTCAGCAATCCTCTCAGCCTGAGGAGTATCCAGCCTTATGTCTTCTGCCGCTGTGGGTGTCGATGTGGTCAATCCTGGTTGCATCACAGCCCCTGCACGCTTTTTGGCAGAATTTCCCTCCCTCTCGCCGTGCTTCTTTCTTCTGTGTTTTGGAAATGTATTTTTAGAATGGGCTTTAGCTGATTTTCAGTGCTGTGTTGATGCCGCTTGACACACACTTGATTCACTTACAGAGAGATATCAATACTTAGGTTTTCAGATGCTTACGAGTCTGATATATTCTTCTGTGATGAATAGGAGCTGTTGAGTCCTGTTCACTGAGCAAGGAGTAGGTGGTGTCTATTATATATTTGCTTTTCCGACCGGTATCTGTGCTCATTTCCAAGTCGTGTTGTATGCATCACGCCACCTCACCTTTCCGCTTAAGCAGGCCTAAGTGTGTTTTCGAAAAGCGTGAGTCTGTTCTCTTTTGTCATTCGGGTCGTGGGTAGCGATTTGTACATTCCCTCTCTAAGTGATATCCCAAGTTTCTTTTTCTGTGGGACAGATTTCACTTAGCATCATCGTACCTCAATCCACTCATTATGCTGGAACCAGCCTTATGACATGGATTCCATGGCTGAGGGATATTCCCTCGTACCTAAGTAGCACAAATTCTTGGTCCATATCTCTCTTCCCCGGCATTTGAAGGGTGTCCCGAAGTCGAGGTTGTTGTAAAGAGAGAAGCCCTAAACTATGGGGTGCCTGCGTCTGGTTGATTTTTAGTTTTCCCAAGATATAGGCCCACGTGTGGAGGTGCCCTATGCTCTGTGGTTCTGTTCTGTACGTGTTTTAGGAACGAGCATACGCTTCTCCAGAGTGGCTGTTGGCATTTTGCGTCCCTCCCGGCAACTGAACAAGGCTCCCTTATCTCCTTGGCCTGTCCTGCCTTTCTGGTTTTTAGACATTTTCCGGATGGCTCTTTTGCCCGGGGGGGGAGTGAGATTTCTTTGTAGTGCCGATTTGCTCTCCTCGGGTGCTTGGTTGGCCAAAAAGGGCGTATGCGTTTTTTCCTGAATATATTCAGGAAAAAACGCATACGCCCTTTTTGGCCAACTGCATCATTGTCCACGTTCTGCCGCTTTTCCTGTGCTGGGAAGGCCATTCCCATCTACCTCCTGAACTCCGTTTCGTGCAATTCTGCCTTGCGTTCAAATCCCCTTCGTGGCCTTACCTCAGTATGTTTTTGGACGAGTGTTATCATTTAGAGCTCGGCAGGTTTGTGAAGTGCAGTGCCCCAGAGCTCCGTTTGGCAGCTCGCTTTGGTGTGAGCTGGCCGCAATAGCGCCAGATTGCTTCAGGCCCTGTTGTGCTTGCGGCGAGGCAGGCCGAGCCTTTGGTGAATTCCTCTTCGTGATGGGAAATTAGAGTGACGTGGGCCTGTCCGAACACCGCCAGCTGGTCTCTCATTGGTTCCCCGTCTTCCAGGTCATCCTTCGGACCACTTGCAGAGACTACGAAAGAGGAGTGTCAAGACGCTGATCCTGCAAGTGGGGGAATTGTTAGTCAAGCGGCTGGAATGGCGGACGCTAGCACCCGGAGGTGAAAAATGAGGTGCGCTTTCGAAAGCTTTCCCGATCACACGGTGTACCATCCCCTGGGATTCCCATGAGTGGTTTGGCTGTAGGAAAGTTGCCTTGAACCTGGAGAGGTGGGACCCATGGAATGGGTAGCACGCAGGATAACTCTAGAGGCTCTGCCTTTGCTCCTCCAACCTCAGCAATCCTCTCAGCCTGAGGAGTATCCAGCCTTATGTCTTCTGCCGCTGTGGGTGTCGATGTGGTCAATCCTGGTTGCATCACAGCCCCTGCACGCTTTTTGGCAGAATTTCCCTCCCTCTCGCCGTGCTTCTTTCTTCTGTGTTTTGGAAATGTATTTTTAGAATGGGCTTTAGCTGATTTTCAGTGCTGTGTTGATGCCGCTTGACACACACTTGATTCACTTACAGAGAGATATCAATACTTAGGTTTTCAGATGCTTACGAGTCTGATATATTCTTCTGTGATGAATAGGAGCTGTTGAGTCCTGTTCACTGAGCAAGGAGTAGGTGGTGTATATTATATATTTGCTTTTCCGACCGGTATCTGTGCTCATTTCCAAGTCGTGTTTTATGCATCACGCCACCTCACCTTTCCGCTTAAGCAGGCCTAAGTGTGTTTCCGAAAAGCGTGAGTCTGTTCTCTTTTGTCATTCGGGTCTTGGGTAGCGATTTGTACATTCCCTCTCTAAGTGATATCCCAAGTTTCTTTTTCTGTGGGACAGATTTCACTTAGCATCATCGTACCTCAATCCAGTCATTATGCTGGAACCAGCCTTATGACATGGATTCCATGGCTGAGGGATATTCCCTCGTACCTAAGTAGCACAAATTCTTGGTCCATTTCTCTCTTCCCCGGCAGACAAGGGTGTCCCGAAGTCGAGGTTGTTGTAAAGAGAGAAGCCCTAAACTTTGGGGTGCCTGCGTCTGGTTGATTTTTAGTTTTCCCAAGATATAGGCCCACGTGTGGAGGTGCCCTATGCTCTGTGGTTCTGTTCTGTACGTGTTTTAGGAAGGAGCATACGCTTCTCCAGAGTGGCTGTTGGCATTTTGCGTCCCTCCCGGCAACTGAACAAGGCTCCCTTATCTCCTTGGCCTGTCCTGCCTTTCTGGTTTTTAGACATTTTCCGGATGGCTCTTTTGCCCGGGGGGGGAGTGAGATTTCTTTGTAGTGCCGATTTGCTCTCCCCGGGTGCTTGGTTGGCCAAAAAGGGCGTATGCGTTTTTTCCTGAATATATTCAGGAAAAAACGCATACGCCCTTTTTGGCCAACTGCATCATTGTCCACGTTCTGCCGCTTTTCCTGTGCTGGGAAGGCCATTCCCATCTACCTCCTGAACTCCGTTTCGTGCAATTCTGCCTTGCGTTCAAATCCCCTTCGTGGCCTTACCTCAGTATGTTTTTGGACGAGTGTTATCATTTAGAGCTCGGCAGGTTTGTGAAGTGCAGTGCCCCAGAGCTCCGTTTGGCAGCTCGCTTTGGTGTGAGCTGGCCGCAATAGCGCCAGATTGCTTCAGGCCCTGTTGTGCTTGCGGCGAGGCAGGCCGAGCCTTTGGTGAATTCCTCTTCGTGATGGGAAATTAGAGTGACGTGGGCCTGTCCGAACACCGCCAGCTGGTCTCTCATTGGTTCCCCCTCTGCCAGGTCATCCTTCGGACCACTTGCAGAGACTACGAAAGAGGAGTGTCAAGACGCTGATCCTGCAAGTGGGGGAATTGTTAGTCAAGCGGCTGGAATGGCGGACGCTAGCACCCGGAGGTGAAAAATGAGGTGCGCTTTCGAAAGCTTTCCCGATCACACGGTGTACCATCCCCTGGGATTCCCATGAGTGGTTTGGCTGTAGGAAAGTTGCCTTGAACCTGGAGAGGTGGGACCCATGGAATGGGTAGCACGCAGGATAACTCTAGAGGCTCTGCATTTGCTCCTCCAACCTCAGCAATCCTCTCAGCCTGAGGAGTATCCAGCCTTATGTCTTCTGCCGCTGTGGGTGTCGATGTGGTCAATCCTGTTTGCATCACAGCCCCTGAACGCATTTTGGCAGAATTTCCCTCCCTCTCGCCGTGCTTCTTTCTTCTGTGTTTTGGAAATGTATTTTTAGAATGGGCTTTAGCTGATTTTCAGTGCTGTGTTGATGCCGCTTGACACACACTTGATTCACTTACAGAGAGATATCAATACTTAGGTTTTCAGATGCTTACGAGTCTGATATATTCTTCTGTGATGAATAGGAGCTGTTGAGTCCTGTTCACTGAGCAAGGAGTAGGTGGTGTCTATTATATATTTGCTTTTCCGACCGGTATCTGTGCTCATTTCCAAGTCGTGTTGTATGCATCACGCCACCTCACCTTTCCGCTTAAGCAGGCCTAAGTGTGTTTCCGAAAAGCGTGAGTCTGTTCTCTTTTGTCATTCGGGTCTTTTGTAGCGATTTGTACATTCCCTCTCTAAGTGATATCCCAAGTTTCTTTTTCTGTGGGACAGATTTCACTTAGCATCATCGTACCTCAATCCACTCATTATGCTGGAACCAGCCTTATGACATGGATTCCATGGCTGAGGGATATTCCCTCGTACCTAAGTAGCACAAATTCTTGGTCCATTTCTCTCTTCCCCGGCAGATGAAGGGTGTCCCGAAGTCGAGGTTGTTGTAAAGAGAGAAGCCCTAAACTTTGGGGTGCCTGCGTCTGGTTGATTTTTAGTTTTCCCAAGATATAGGCCCACGTGTGGAGGTGCCCTATGCTCTGTGGTTCTGTTCTGTACGTGTTTTAGGAAGGAGCATACGCTTCTCCAGAGTGGCTGTTGGCATTTTGCGTCCCTCCCGGCAACTGAACAAGGCTCCCTTATCTCCTTGGCCTGTCCTGCCTTTCTGGTTTTTAGACATTTTCCGGATGGCTCTTTTGCCCGGGGGGGGAGTGAGATTTCTTTGTAGTGCCGATTTGCTCTCCCCGGGTGCTTGGTTGGCCAAAAAGGGCGTATGCGTTTTTTCCTGAATATATTCAGGAAAAAACGCATACGCCCTTTTTGGCCAACTGCATCATTGTCCACGTTCTGCCGCTTTTCCTGTGCTGGGAAGGCCATTCCCATCTACCTCCTGAACTCCGTTTCGTGCAATTCTGCCTTGCGTTCAAATCCCCTTCGTGGCCTTACCTCAGTATGTTTTTGGACGAGTGTTATCATTTAGAGCTCGGCAGGTTTGTGAAGTGCAGTGCCCCAGAGCTCCGTTTGGCAGCTCGCTTTGGTGTGAGCTGGCCGCAATAGCGCCAGATTGCTTCAGGCCCTGTTGTGCTTGCGGCGAGGCAGGCCGAGCCTTTGGTGAATTCCTCTTCGTGATGGGAAATTAGAGTGACGTGGGCCTGTCCGAACACCGCCAGCTGGTCTCTCATTGGTTCCCCGTCTTCCAGGTCATCCTTCGGACCACTTGCAGAGACTACGAAAGAGGAGTGTCAAGACGCTGATCCTGCAAGTGGGGGAATTGTTAGTCAAGCGGCTGGAATGGCGGACGCTAGCACCCGGAGGTGAAAAATGAGGTGCGCTTTCGAAAGCTTTCCCGATCACACGGTGTACCATCCCCTGGGATTCCCATGAGTGGTTTGGCTGTAGGAAAGTTGCCTTGAACCTGGAGAGGTGGGACCCATGGAATGGGTAGCACGCAGGATAACTCTAGAGGCTCTGCCTTTGCTCCTCCAACCTCAGCAATCCTCTCAGCCTGAGGAGTATCCAGCCTTATGTCTTCTGCCGCTGTGGGTGTCGATGTGGTCAATCCTGGTTGCATCACAGCCCCTGCACGCTTTTTGGCAGAATTTCCCTCCCTCTCGCCGTGCTTCTTTCTTCTGTGTTTTGGAAATGTATTTTTAGAATGGGCTTTAGCTGATTTTCAGTGCTGTGTTGATGCCGCTTGACACACACTTGATTCACTTACAGAGAGATATCAATACTTAGGTTTTCAGATGCTTACGAGTCTGATATATTCTTCTGTGATGAATAGGAGCTGTTGAGTCCTGTTCACTGAGCAAGGAGTAGGTGGTGTCTATTATATATTTGCTTTTCCGACCGGTATCTGTGCTCATTTCCAAGTCGTGTTTTATGCATCACGCCACCTCACCTTTCCGCTTAAGCAGGCCTAAGTGTGTTTCCGAAAAGCGTGAGTCTGTTCTCTTTTGTCATTCGGGTCTTTTGTAGCGATTTGTACATTCCCTCTCTAAGTGATATCCCAAGTTTCTTTTTCTGTGGGACAGATTTCACTTAGCATCATCGTACCTCAATCCACTCATTATGCTGGAACCAGCCTTATGACATGGATTCCATGGCTGAGGGATATTCCCTCGTACCTAAGTAGCACAAATTCTTGGTCCATTTCTCTCTTCCCCGGCAGATGAAGGGTGTCCCGAAGTCGAGGTTGTTGTAAAGAGAGAAGCCCTAAACTTTGGGGTGCCTGCGTCTGGTTGATTTTTAGTTTTCCCAAGATATAGGCCCACGTGTGGAGGTGCCCTATGCTCTGTGGTTCTGTTCTGTACGTGTTTTAGGAACGAGCATACGCTTCTCCAGAGTGGCTGTTGGCATTTTGCGTCCCTCCCGGCAACTGAACAAGGCTCCCTTATCTCCTTGGCCTGTCCTGCCTTTCTGGTTTTTAGACATTTTCCGGATGGCTCTTTTGCCCGGGGGGGGAGTGAGATTTCTTTGTAGTGCCGATTTGCTCTCCCCGGGTGCTTGGTTGGCCAAAAAGGGCGTATGCGTTTTTTCCTGAATATATTCAGGAAAAAACGCATACGCCCTTTTTGGCCAACTGCATCATTGTCCACGTTCTGCCGCTTTTCCTGTGCTGGGAAGGCCATTCCCATCTACCTCCTGAACTCCGTTTCGTGCAATTCTGCCTTGCGTTCAAATCCCCTTCGTGGCCTTACCTCAGTATGTTTTTGGACGAGTGTTATCATTTAGAGCTCGGCAGGTTTGTGAAGTGCAGTGCCCCAGAGCTCCGTTTGGCAGCTCGCTTTGGTGTGAGCTGGCCGCAATAGCGCCAGATTGCTTCAGGCCCTGTTGTGCTTGCGGCGAGGCAGGCCGAGCCTTTGGTGAATTCCTCTTCGTGATGGGAAATTAGAGTGACGTGGGCCTGTCCGAACACCGCCAGCTGGTCTCTCATTGGTTCCCCGTCTTCCAGGTCATCCTTCGGACCACTTGCAGAGACTACGAAAGAGGAGTGTCAAGACGCTGATCCTGCAAGTGGGGGAATTGTTAGTCAAGCGGCTGGAATGGCGGACGCTAGCACCCGGAGGTGAAAAATGAGGTGCGCTTTCGAAAGCTTTCCCGATCACACGGTGTACCATCCCCTGGGATTCCCATGAGTGGTTTGGCTGTAGGAAAGTTGCCTTGAACCTGGAGAGGTGGGACCCATGGAATGGGTAGCACGCAGGATAACTCTAGAGGCTCTGCCTTTGCTCCTCCAACCTCAGCAATCCTCTCAGCCTGAGGAGTATCCAGCCTTATGTCTTCTGCCGCTGTGGGTGTCGATGTGGTCAATCCTGGTTGCATCACAGCCCCTGCACGCTTTTTGGCAGAATTTCCCTCCCTCGCGCCGTGCTTCTTTCTTCTGTGTTTTGGAAATGTATTTTTAGAATGGGCTTTAGCTGATTTTCAGTGCTGTGTTGATGCCGCTTGACACACACTTGATTCACTTACAGAGAGATATCAATACTTAGGTTTTCAGATGCTTACGAGTCTGATATATTCTTCTGTGATGAATAGGAGCTGTTGAGTCCTGTTCACTGAGCAAGGAGTAGGTGGTGTCTATTATATATTTGCTTTTCCGACCGGTATCTGTGCTCATTTCCAAGTCGTGTTTTATGCATCACGCCACCTCACCTTTCCGCTTAAGCAGGCCTAAGTGTGTTTTCGAAAAGCGTGAGTCTGTTCTCTTTTGTCATTCGGGTCGTGGGTAGCGATTTGTACATTCCCTCTCTAAGTGATATCCCAAGTTTCTTTTTCTGTGGGACAGATTTCACTTAGCATCATCGTACCTCAATCCAGTCATTATGCTGGAACCAGCCTTATGACATGGATTCCATGGCTGAGGGATATTCCCTCGTACCTAAGTAGCACAAATTCTTGGTCCATTTCTCTCTTCCCCGGCAGATGAAGGGTGTCCCGAAGTCGAGGTTGTTGTAAAGAGAGAAGCCCTAAACTTTGGGGTGCCTGCGTCTGGTTGATTTTTAGTTTTCCCAAGATATAGGCCCACGTGTGGAGGTGCCCTATGCTCTGTGGTTCTGTTCTGTACGTGTTTTAGGAACGAGCATACGCTTCTCCAGAGTGGCTGTTGGCATTTTGCGTCCCTCCCGGCAACTGAACAAGGCTCCCTTATCTCCTTGGCCTGTCCTGCCTTTCTGGTTTTTAGACATTTTCCGGATGGCTCTTTTGCCCGGGGGGGGAGTGAGATTTCTTTGTAGTGCCGATTTGCTCTCCCCGGGTGCTTGGTTGGCCAAAAAGGGCGTATGCGTTTTTTCCTGAATATATTCAGGAAAAAACGCATACGCCCTTTTTGGCCAACTGCATCATTGTCCACGTTCTGCCGCTTTTCCTGTGCTGGGAAGGCCATTCCCATCTACCTCCTGAACTCCGTTTCGTGCAATTCTGCCTTGCGTTCAAATCCCCTTCGTGGCCTTACCTCAGTATGTTTTTGGACGAGTGTTATCATTTAGAGCTCGGCAGGTTTGTGAAGTGCAGTGCCCCAGAGCTCCGTTTGGCAGCTCGCTTTGGTGTGAGCTGGCCGCAATAGTGCCAGATTGCTACAGGCCCTGTTGTGCTTGCGGCGAGGCAGGCCGAGCCTTTGGTGAATTCCTCTTCGTGATGGGAAATTAGAGTGACGTGGGCCTGTCCGAACACCGCCAGCTGGTCTCTCATTGGTTCCCCATCTTCCAGGTCATCCTTCGGACCACTTGCAGAGACTACGAAAGAGGAGTGTCAAGACGCTGATCCTGCAAGTGGGGGAATTGTTAGTCAAGCGGCTGGAATGGCGGACGCTAGCACCCGGAGGTGAAAAATGAGGTGCGCTTTCGAAAGCTTTCCCGATCACACGGTGTACCATCCCCTGGGATTCCCATGAGTGGTTTGGCTGTAGGAAAGTTGCCTTGAACCTGGAGAGGTGGGACCCATGGAATGGGTAGCACGCAGGATAACTCTAGAGGCTCTGCCTTTGCTCCTCCAACCTCAGCAATCCTCTCAGCCTGAGGAGTATCCAGCCTTATGTCTTCTGCCGCTGTGGGTGTCGATGTGGTCAATCCTGGTTGCATCACAGCCCCTGCACGCTTTTTGGCAGAATTTCCCTCCCTCTCGCCGTGCTTCTTTCTTCTGTGTTTTGGAAATGTATTTTTAGAATGGGCTTTAGCTGATTTTCAGTGCTGTGTTGATGCCGCTTGACACACACTTGATTCACTTACAGAGAGATATCAATACTTAGGTTTTCAGATGCTTACGAGTCTGATATATTCTTCTGTGATGAATAGGAGCTGTTGAGTCCTGTTCACTGAGCAAGGAGTAGGTGGTGTCTATTATATATTTGCTTTTCCGACCGGTATCTGTGCTCATTTCCAAGTCGTGTTTTATGCATCACGCCACCTCACCTTTCCGCTTAAGCAGGCCTAAGTGTGTTTTCGAAAAGCGTGAGTCTGTTCTCTTTTGTCATTCGGGTCTTTTGTAGCGATTTGTACATTCCCTCTCTAAGTGATATCCCAAGTTTCTTTTTCTGTGGGACAGATTTCACTTAGCATCATCGTACCTCAATCCACTCATTATGCTGGAACCAGCCTTATGACATGGATTCCATGGCTGAGGGATATTCCCTCGTACCTAAGTAGCACAAATTCTTGGTCCATTTCTCTCTTCCCCGGCAGATGAAGGGTGTCCCGAAGTCGAGGTTGTTGTAAAGAGAGAAGCCCTAAACTTTGGGGTGCCTGCGTCTGGTTGATTTTTAGTTTTCCCAAGATATAGGCCCACGTGTGGAGGTGCCCTATGCTCTGTGGTTCTGTTCTGTACGTGTTTTAGGAACGAGCATACGCTTCTCCAGAGTGGCTGTTGGCATTTTGCATCCCTCCCGGCAACTGAACAAGGCTCCCTTATCTCCTTGGCCTGTCCTGCCTTTCTGGTTTTTAGACATTTTCCGGATGGCTCTTTTGCCCGGGGGGGGAGTGAGATTTGTTTGTAGTGCCGATTTGCTCTCCCCGGGTGCTTGGTTGGCCAAAAAGGGCGTATGCGTTTTTTCCTGAATATATTCAGGAAAAAACGCATACGCCCTTTTTGGCCAACTGCATCATTGTCCACGTTCTGCCGCTTTTCCTGTGCTGGGAAGGCCATTCCCATCTACCTCCTGAACTCCGTTTCGTGCAATTCTGCCTTGCGTTCAAATCCCCTTCGTGGCCTTACCTCAGTATGTTTTTGGACGAGTGTTATCATTTAGAGCTCGGCAGGCTTGTGAAGTGCAGTGCCCCAGAGCTCCGTTTGGCAGCTCGCTTTGGTGTGAGCTGGCCGCAATAGCGCCAGATTGCTTCAGGCCCTGTTGTGCTTGCGGCGAGGCAGGCCGAGCCTTTGGTGAATTCCTCTTCGTGATGGGAAATTAGAGTGACGTGGGCCTGTCCGAACACCGCCAGCTGGTCTCTCATTGGTTCCCCGTCTTCCAGGTCATCCTTCGGACCACTTGCAGAGACTACGAAAGAGGAGTGTCAAGACGCTGATCCTGCAAGTGGGGGAATTGTTAGTCAAGCGGCTGGAATGGCGGACGCTAGCACCCGGAGGTGAAAAATGAGGTGCGCTTTCGAAAGCTTTCCCGATCACACGGTGTACCATCCCCTGGGATTCCCATGAGTGGTTTGGCTGTAGGAAAGTTGCCTTGAACCTGGAGAGGTGGGACCCATGGAATGGGTAGCACGCAGGATAACTCTAGAGGCTCTGCCTTTGCTCCTCCAACCTCAGCAATCCTCTCAGCCTGAGGAGTATCCAGCCTTATGTCTTCTGCTGCTGTGGGTGTCGATGTGGTCAATCCTGGTTGCATCACAGCCCCTGCACGCATTTTGGCAGAATTTCCCTCCCTCTCGCCGTGCTTCTTTCTTCTGTGTTTTGGAAATGTATTTTTAGAATGGGCTTTAGCTGATTTTCAGTGCTGTGTTGATGCCGCTTGACACACACTTGATTCACTTACAGAGAGATATCAATACTTAGGTTTTCAGATGCTGACGAGTCTGATATATTCTTCTGTGATGAATAGGAGCTGTTGAGTCCTGTTCACTGAGCAAGGAGTAGGTGGTGTCTATTATATATTTGCTTTTCCGACCGGTATCTGTGCTCATTTCCAAGTCGTGTTTTATGCATCACGCCACCTCACCTTTCCGCTTAAGCAGGCCTAAGTGTGTTTTCGAAAAGCGTGAGTCTGTTCTCTTTTGTCATTCGGGTCGTGGGTAGCGATTTGTACATTCCCTCTCTAAGTGATATCCCAAGTTTCTTTTTCTGTGGGACAGATTTCACTTAGCATCATCGTACCTCAATCCAGTCATTATGCTGGAACCAGCCTTATGACATGGATTCCATGGCTGAGGGATATTCCCTCGTACCTAAGTAGCACAAATTCTTGGTCCATTTCTCTCTTCCCCGGCAGATGAAGGGTGTCCCGAAGTCGAGGTTGTTGTAAAGAGAGAAGCCCTAAACTTTGGGGTGCCTGCGTCTGGTTGATTTTTAGTTTTCCCAAGATATAGGCCCACGTGTGGAGGTGCCCTATGCTCTGTGGTTCTGTTCTGTACGTGTTTTAGGAACGAGCATACGCTTCTCCAGAGTGGCTGTTGGCATTTTGCGTCCCTCCCGGCAACTGAACAAGGCTCCCTTATCTCCTTGGCCTGTCCTGCCTTTCTGGTTTTTAGACATTTTCCGGATGGCTCTTTTTCCCGGGGGGGGAGTGAGATTTCTTTGTAGTGCCGATTTGCTCTCCCCGGGTGCTTGGTTGGCCAAAAAGGGCGTATGCGTTTTTTCCTGAATATATTCAGGAAAAAACGCATACGCCCTTTTTGGCCAACTGCATCATTGTCCACGTTCTGCCGCTTTTCCTGTGCTGGGAAGGCCATTCCCATCTACCTCCTGAACTCCGTTTCGTGCAATTCTGCCTTGCGTTCAAATCCCCTTCGTGGCCTTACCTCAGTATGTTTTTGGACGAGTGTTATCATTTAGAGCTCGGCAGGTTTGTGAAGTGCAGTGCCCCAGAGCTCCGTTTGGCAGCTCGCTTTGGTGTGAGCTGGCCGCAATAGTGCCAGATTGCTACAGGCCCTGTTGTGCTTGCGGCGAGGCAGGCCGAGCCTTTGGTGAATTCCTCTTCGTGATGGGAAATTAGAGTGACGTGGGCCTGTCCGAACACCGCCAGCTGGTCTCTCATTGGTTCCCCGTCTTCCAGGTCATCCTTCGGACCACTTGCAGAGCCTACGAAAGAGGAGTGTCAAGACGCTGATCCTGCAAGTGGGGGAATTGTTAGTCAAGCGGCTGGAATGGCGGACGCTAGCACCCGGAGGTGAAAAATGAGGTGCGCTTTCGAAAGCTTTCCCGATCACACGGTGTACCATCCCCTGGGATTCCCATGAGTGGTTTGGCTGTAGGAAAGTTGCCTTGAACCTGGAGAGGTGGGACCCATGGAATGGGTAGCACGCAGGATAACTCTAGAGGCTCTGCCTTTGCTCCTCCAACCTCAGCAATCCTCTCAGCCTGAGGAGTATCCAGCCTTATGTCTTCTGCCGCTGTGGGTGTCGATGTGGTCAATCCTGGTTGCATCACAGCCCCTGCACGCTTTTTGGCAGAATTTCCCTCCCTCTCGCCGTGCTTCTTTCTTCTGTGTTTTGGAAATGTATTTTTAGAATGGGCTTTAGCTGATTTTCAGTGCTGTGTTGATGCCGCTTGACACACACTTGATTCACTTACAGAGAGATATCAATACTTAGGTTTTCAGATGCTTACGAGTCTGATATATTCTTCTGTGATGAATAGGAGCTGTTGAGTCCTGTTCACTGAGCAAGGAGTAGGTGGTGTCTATTATATATTTGCTTTTCCGACCGGTATCTGTGCTCATTTCCAAGTCGTGTTTTATGCATCACGCCACCTCACCTTTCCGCTTAAGCAGGCCTAAGTGTGTTTCCGAAAAGCGTGAGTCTGTTCTCTTTTGTCATTCGGGTCTTTTGTAGCGATTTGTACATTCCCTCTCTAAGTGATATCCCAAGTTTCTTTTTCTGTGGGACAGATTTCACTTAGCATCATCGTACCTCAATCCACTCATTATGCTGGAACCAGCCTTATGACATGGATTCCATGGCTGAGGGATATTCCCTCGTACCTAAGTAGCACAAATTCTTGGTCCATTTCTCTCTTCCCCGGCAGATGAAGGGTGTCCCGAAGTCGAGGTTGTTGTAAAGAGAGAAGCCCTAAACTTTGGGGTGCCTGCGTCTGGTTGATTTTTAGTTTTCCCAAGATATAGGCCCACGTGTGGAGGTGCCCTATGCTCTGTGGTTCTGTTCTGTACGTGTTTTAGGAACGAGCATACGCTTCTCCAGAGTGGCTGTTGGCATTTTGCGTCCCTCCCGGCAACTGAACAAGGCTCCCTTATCTCCTTGGCCTGTCCTGCCTTTCTGGTTTTTAGACATTTTCCGGATGGCTCTTTTGCCCGGGGGGGGAGTGAGATTTCTTTGTAGTGCCGATTTGCTCTCCCCGGGTGCTTGGTTGGCCAAAAAGGGCGTATGCGTTTTTTCCTGAATATATTCAGGAAAAAACGCATACGCCCTTTTTGGCCAACTGCATCATTGTCCACGTTCTGCCGCTTTTCCTGTGCTGGGAAGGCCATTCCCATCTACCTCCTGAACTCCGTTTCGTGCAATTCTGCCTTGCGTTCAAATCCCCTTCGTGGCCTTACCTCAGTATGTTTTTGGACGAGTGTTATCATTTAGAGCTCGGCAGGTTTGTGAAGTGCAGTGCCCCAGAGCTCCGTTTGGCAGCTCGCTTTGGTGTGAGCTGGCCGCAATAGCGCCAGATTGCTTCAGGCCCTGTTGTGCTTGCGGCGAGGCAGGCCGAGCCTTTGGTGAATTCCTCTTCGTGATGGGAAATTAGAGTGACGTGGGCCTGTCCGAACACCGCCAGCTGGTCTCTCATTGGTTCCCCGTCTTCCAGGTCATCCTTCGGACCACTTGCAGAGACTACGAAAGAGGAGTGTCAAGACGCTGATCCTGCAAGTGGGGGAATTGTTAGTCAAGCGGCTGGAATGGCGGACGCTAGCACCCGGAGGTGAAAAATGAGGTGCGCTTTCGAAAGCTTTCCCGATCACACGGTGTACCATCCCCTGGGATTCCCATGAGTGGTTTGGCTGTAGGAAAGTTGCCTTGAACCTGGAGAGGTGGGACCCATGGAATGGGTAGCACGCAGGATAACTCTAGAGGCTCTGCCTTTGCTCCTCCAACCTCAGCAATCCTCTCAGCCTGAGGAGTATCCAGCCTTATGTCTTCTGCCGCTGTGGGTGTCGATGTGGTCAATCCTGGTTGCATCACAGCCCCTGAACGCATTTTGGCCGAATTTCCCTCCCTCTCGCCGTGCTTCTTTCTTCTGTGTTTTGGAAATGTATTTTTAGAATGGGCTTTAGCTGATTTTCAGTGCTGTGTTGATGCCGCTTGACACACACTTGATTCACTTACAGAGAGATATCAATACTTAGGTTTTCAGATGCTTACGAGTCTGATATATTCTTCTGTGATGAATAGGAGCTGTTGAGTCCTGTTCACTGAGCAAGGAGTAGGTGGTGTCTATTATATATTTGCTTTTCCGACCGGTATCTGTGCTCATTTCCAAGTCGTGTTGTATGCATCACGCCACCTCACCTTTCCGCTTAAGCAGGCCTAAGTGTGTTTTCGAAAAGCGTGAGTCTGTTCTCTTTTGTCATTCGGGTCGTGGGTAGCGATTTGTACATTCCCTCTCTAAGTGATATCCCAAGTTTCTTTTTCTGTGGGACAGATTTCACTTAGCATCATCGTACCTCAATCCAGTCATTATGCTGGAACCAGCCTTATGACATGGATTCCATGGCTGAGGGATATTCCCTCGTACCTAAGTAGCACAAATTCTTGGTCCATTTCTCTCTTCCCCGGCAGATGAAGGGTGTCCCGAAGTCGAGGTTGTTGTAAAGAGAGAAGCCCTAAACTTTGGGGTGCCTGCGTCTGGTTGATTTTTAGTTTTCCCAAGATATAGGCCCACGTGTGGAGGTGCCCTATGCTCTGTGGTTCTGTTCTGTACGTGTTTTAGGAAGGAGCATACGCTTCTCCAGAGTGGCTGTTGGCATTTTGCGTCCCTCCCGGCAACTGAACAAGGCTCCCTTATCTCCTTGGCCTGTCCTGCCTTTCTGGTTTTTAGACATTTTCCGGATGGCTCTTTTGCCCGGGGGGGGAGTGAGATTTCTTTGTAGTGCCGATTTGCTCTCCCCGGGTGCTTGGTTGGCCAAAAAGGGCGTATGCGTTTTTTCCTGAATATATTCAGGAAAAAACGCATACGCCCTTTTTGGCCAACTGCATCATTGTCCACGTTCTGCCGCTTTTCCTGTGCTGGGAAGGCCATTCCCATCTACCTCCTGAACTCCGTTTCGTGCAATTCTGCCTTGCGTTCAAATCCCCTTCGTGGCCTTACCTCAGTATGTTTTTGGACGAGTGTTATCATTTAGAGCTCGGCAGGTTTGTGAAGTGCAGTGCCCCAGAGCTCCGTTTGGCAGCTCGCTTTGGTGTGAGCTGGCCGCAATAGTGCCAGATTGCTACAGGCCCTGTTGTGCTTGCGGCGAGGCAGGCCGAGCCTTTGGTGAATTCCTCTTCGTGATGGGAAATTAGAGTGACGTGGGCCTGTCCGAACACCGCCAGCTGGTCTCTCATTGGTTCCCCGTCTTCCAGGTCATCCTTCGGACCACTTGCAGAGACTACGAAAGAGGAGTGTCAAGACGCTGATCCTGCAAGTGGGGGAATTGTTAGTCAAGCGGCTGGAATGGCGGACGCTAGCACCCGGAGGTGAAAAATGAGGTGCGCTTTCGAAAGCTTTCCCGATCACACGGTGTACCATCCCCTGGGATTCCCATGAGTGGTTTGGCTGTAGGAAAGTTGCCTTGAACCTGGAGAGGTGGGACCCATGGAATGGGTAGCACGCAGGATAACTCTAGAGGCTCTGCCTTTGCTCCTCCAACCTCAGCAATCCTCTCAGCCTGAGGAGTATCCAGCCTTATGTCTTCTGCTGCTGTGGGTGTCGATGTGGTCAATCCTGGTTGCATCACAGCCCCTGCACGCTTTTTGGCAGAATTTCCCTCCCTCTCGCCGTGCTTCTTTCTTCTGTGTTTTGGAAATGTATTTTTAGAATGGGCTTTAGCTGATTTTCAGTGCTGTGTTGATGCCGCTTGACACACACTTGATTCACTTACAGAGAGATATCAATACTTAGGTTTTCAGATGCTTACGAGTCTGATATATTCTTCTGTGATGAATAGGAGCTGTTGAGTCCTGTTCACTGAGCAAGGAGTAGGTGGTGTCTATTATATATTTGCTTTTCCGACCGGTATCTGTGCTCATTTCCAAGTCGTGTTTTATGCATCACGCCACCTCACCTTTCCGCTTAAGCAGGCCTAAGTGTGTTTCCGAAAAGCGTGAGTCTGTTCTCTTTTGTCATTCGGGTCTTTTGTAGCGATTTGTACATTCCCTCTCTAAGTGATATCCCAAGTTTCTTTTTCTGTGGGACAGATTTCACTTAGCATCATCGTACCTCAATCCACTCATTATGCTGGAACCAGCCTTATGACATGGATTCCATGGCTGAGGGATATTCCCTCGTACCTAAGTAGCACAAATTCTTGGTCCATTTCTCTCTTCCCCGGCAGATGAAGGGTGTCCCGAAGTCGAGGTTGTTGTAAAGAGAGAAGCCCTAAACTTTGGGGTGCCTGCGTCTGGTTGATTTTTAGTTTTCCCAAGATATAGGCCCACGTGTGGAGGTGCCCTATGCTCTGTGGTTCTGTTCTGTACGTGTTTTAGGAAGGAGCATACGCTTCTCCAGAGTGGCTGTTGGCATTTTGCGTCCCTCCCGGCAACTGAACAAGGCTCCCTTATCTCCTTGGCCTGTCCTGCCTTTCTGGTTTTTAGACATTTTCCGGATGGCTCTTTTGCCCGGGGGGGGAGTGAGATTTGTTTGTAGTGCCGATTTGCTCTCCCCGGGTGCTTGGTTGGCCAAAAAGGGCGTATGCGTTTTTTCCTGAATATATTCAGGAAAAAACGCATACGCCCTTTTTGGCCAACTGCATCATTGTCCACGTTCTGCCGCTTTTCCTGTGCTGGGAAGGCCATTCCCATCTACCTCCTGAACTCCGTTTCGTGCAATTCTGCCTTGCGTTCAAATCCCCTTCGTGGCCTTACCTCAGTATGTTTTTGGACGAGTGTTATCATTTAGAGCTCGGCAGGTTTGTGAAGTGCAGTGCCCCAGAGCTCCGTTTGGCAGCTCGCTTTGGTGTGAGCTGGCCGCAATAGCGCCAGATTGCTTCAGGCCCTGTTGTGCTTGCGGCGAGGCAGGCCGAGCCTTTGGTGAATTCCTCTTCGTGATGGGAAATTAGAGTGACGTGGGCCTGTCCGAACACCGCCAGCTGGTCTCTGATTGGTTCCCCCTCTGCCAGGTCATCCTTCGGACCACTTGCAGAGACTACGAAAGAGGAGTGTCAAGACGCTGATCCTGCAAGTGGGGGAATTGTTAGTCAAGCGGCTGGAATGGCGGACGCTAGCACCCGGAGGTGAAAAATGAGGTGCGCTTTCGAAAGCTTTCCCGATCACACGGTGTACCATCCCCTGGGATTCCCATGAGTGGTTTGGCTGTAGGAAAGTTGCCTTGAACCTGGAGAGGTGGGACCCATGGAATGGGTAGCACGCAGGATAACTCTAGAGGCTCTGCCTTTGCTCCTCCAACCTCAGCAATCCTCTCAGCCTGAGGAGTATCCAGCCTTATGTCTTCTGCCGCTGTGGGTGTCGATGTGGTCAATCCTGGTTGCATCACAGCCCCTGCACGCTTTTTGGCAGAATTTCCCTCCCTCTCGCCGTGCTTCTTTCTTCTGTGTTTTGGAAATGTATTTTTAGAATGGGCTTTAGCTGATTTTCAGTGCTGTGTTGATGCCGCTTGACACACACTTGATTCACTTACAGAGAGATATCAATACTTAGGTTTTCAGATGCTTACGAGTCTGATATATTCTTCTGTGATGAATAGGAGCTGTTGAGTCCTGTTCACTGAGCAAGGAGTAGGTGGTGTCTATTATATATTTGCTTTTCCGACCGGTATCTGTGCTCATTTCCAAGTCGTGTTGTATGCATCACGCCACCTCACCTTTCCGCTTAAGCAGGCCTAAGTGTGTTTTCGAAAAGCGTGAGTCTGTTCTCTTTTGTCATTCGGGTCGTGGGTAGCGATTTGTACATTCCCTCTCTAAGTGATATCCCAAGTTTCTTTTTCTGTGGGACAGATTTCACTTAGCATCATCGTACCTCAATCCAGTCATTATGCTGGAACCAGCCTTATGACATGGATTCCATGGCTGAGGGATATTCCCTCGTACCTAAGTAGCACAAATTCTTGGTCCATTTCTCTCTTCCCCGGCAGATGAAGGGTGTCCCGAAGTCGAGGTTGTTGTAAAGAGAGAAGCCCTAAACTTTGGGGTGCCTGCGTCTGGTTGATTTTTAGTTTTCCCAAGATATAGGCCCACGTGTGGAGGTGCCCTATGCTCTGTGGTTCTGTTCTGTACGTGTTTTAGGAACGAGCATACGCTTCTCCAGAGTGGCTGTTGGCATTTTGCGTCCCTCCCGGCAACTGAACAAGGCTCCCTTATCTCCTTGGCCTGTCCTGCCTTTCTGGTTTTTAGACATTTTCCGGATGGCTCTTTTGCCCGGGGGGGGGAGTGAGATTTCTTTGTAGTGCCGATTTGCTCTCCCCGGGTGCTTGGTTGGCCAAAAAGGGCGTATGCGTTTTTTCCTGAATATATTCAGGAAAAAACGCATACGCCCTTTTTGGCCAACTGCATCATTGTCCACGTTCTGCCGCTTTTCCTGTGCTGGGAAGGCCATTCCCATCTACCTCCTGAACTCCGTTTCGTGCAATTCTGCCTTGCGTTCAAATCCCCTTCGTGGCCTTACCTCAGTATGTTTTTGGACGAGTGTTATCATTTAGAGCTCGGCAGGTTTGTGAAGTGCAGTGCCCCAGAGCTCCGTTTGGCAGCTCGCTTTGGTGTGAGCTGGCCGCAATAGTGCCAGATTGCTACAGGCCCTGTTGTGCTTGCGGCGAGGCAGGCCGAGCCTTTGGTGAATTCCTCTTCGTGATGGGAAATTAGAGTGACGTGGGCCTGTCCGAACACCGCCAGCTGGTCTCTCATTGGTTCCCCGTCTTCCAGGTCATCCTTCGGACCACTTGCAGAGACTACGAAAGAGGAGTGTCAAGACGCTGATCCTGCAAGTGGGGGAATTGTTAGTCAAGCGGCTGGAATGGCGGACGCTAGCACCCGGAGGTGAAAAATGAGGTGCGCTTTCGAAAGCTTTCCCGATCACACGGTGTACCATCCCCTGGGATTCCCATGAGTGGTTTGGCTGTAGGAAAGTTGCCTTGAACCTGGAGAGGTGGGACCCATGGAATGGGTAGCACGCAGGATAACTCTAGAGGCTCTGCCTTTGCTCCTCCAACCTCAGCAATCCTCTCAGCCTGAGGAGTATCCAGCCTTATGTCTTCTGCCGCTGTGGGTGTCGATGTGGTCAATCCTGGTTGCATCACAGCCCCTGCACGATTTTTGGCAGAATTTCCCTCCCTCTCGCCGTGCTTCTTTCTTCTGTGTTTTGGAAATGTATTTTTAGAATGGGCTTTAGCTGATTTTCAGTGCTGTGTTGATGCCGCTTGACACACACTTGATTCACTTACAGAGAGATATCAATACTTAGGTTTTCAGATGCTTACGAGTCTGATATATTCTTCTGTGATGAATAGGAGCTGTTGAGTCCTGTTCACTGAGCAAGGAGTAGGTGGTGTCTATTATATATTTGCTTTTCCGACCGGTATCTGTGCTCATTTCCAAGTCGTGTTTTATGCATCACGCCACCTCACCTTTCCGCTTAAGCAGGCCTAAGTGTGTTTCCGAAAAGCGTGAGTCTGTTCTCTTTTGTCATTCGGGTCTTTTGTAGCGATTTGTACATTCCCTCTCTAAGTGATATCCCAAGTTTCTTTTTCTGTGGGACAGATTTCACTTAGCATCATCGTACCTCAATCCAGTCATTATGCTGGAACCAGCCTTATGACATGGATTCCATGGCTGAGGGATATTCCCTCGTACCTAAGTAGCACAAATTCTTGGTCCATTTCTCTCTTCCCCGGCAGATGAAGGGTGTCCCGAAGTCGAGGTTGTTGTAAAGAGAGAAGCCCTAAACTTTGGGGTGCCTGCGTCTGGTTGATTTTTAGTTTTCCCAAGATATAGGCCCACGTGTGGAGGTGCCCTATGCTCTGTGGTTCTGTTCTGTACGTGTTTTAGGAACGAGCATACGCTTCTCCAGAGTGGCTGTTGGCATTTTGCGTCCCTCCCGGCAACTGAACAAGGCTCCCTTATCTCCTTGGCCTGTCCTGCCTTTCTGGTTTTTAGACATTTTCCGGATGGCTCTTTTGCCCGGGGGGGGAGTGAGATTTCTTTGTAGTGCCGATTTGCTCTCCCCGGGTGCTTGGTTGGCCAAAAAGGGCGTATGCGTTTTTTCCTGAATATATTCAGGAAAAAACGCATACGCCCTTTTTGGCCAACTGCATCATTGTCCACGTTCTGCCGCTTTTCCTGTGCTGGGAAGGCCATTCCCATCTACCTCCTGAACTCCGTTTCGTGCAATTCTGCCTTGCGTTCAAATCCCCTTCGTGGCCTTACCTCAGTATGTTTTTGGACGAGTGTTATCATTTAGAGCTCGGCAGGTTTGTGAAGTGCAGTGCCCCAGAGCTCCGTTTGGCAGCTCGCTTTGGTGTGAGCTGGCCGCAATAGCGCCAGATTGCTTCAGGCCCTGTTGTGCTTGCGGCGAGGCAGGCCGAGCCTTTGGTGAATTCCTCTTCGTGATGGGAAATTAGAGTGACGTGGGCCTGTCCGAACACCGCCAGCTGGTCTCTCATTGGTTCCCCGTCTTCCAGGTCATCCTTCGGACCACTTGCAGAGCCTACGAAAGAGGAGTGTCAAGACGCTGATCCTGCAAGTGGGGGAATTGTTAGTCAAGCGGCTGGAATGGCGGACGCTAGCACCCGGAGGTGAAAAATGAGGTGCGCTTTCGAAAGCTTTCCCGATCACACGGTGTACCATCCCCTGGGATTCCCATGAGTGGTTTGGCTGTAGGAAAGTTGCCTTGAACCTGGAGAGGTGGGACCCATGGAATGGGTAGCACGCAGGATAACTCTAGAGGCTCTGCCTTTGCTCCTCCAACCTCAGCAATCCTCTCAGCCTGAGGAGTATCCAGCCTTATGTCTTCTGCCGCTGTGGGTGTCGATGTGGTCAATCCTGGTTGCATCACAGCCCCTGAACGCATTTTGGCAGAATTTCCCTCCCTCTCGCCGTGCTTCTTTCTTCTGTGTTTTGGAAATGTATTTTTAGAATGGGCTTTAGCTGATTTTCAGTGCTGTGTTGATGCCGCTTGACACACACTTGATTCACTTACAGAGAGATATCAATACTTAGGTTTTCAGATGCTTACGAGTCTGATATATTCTTCTGTGATGAATAGGAGCTGTTGAGTCCTGTTCACTGAGCAAGGAGTAGGTGGTGTCCATTATATATTTGCTTTTCCGACCGGTATCTGTGCTCATTTCCAAGTCGTGTTTTATGCATCACGCCACCTCACCTTTCCGCTTAAGCAGGCCTAAGTGTGTTTTCGAACAGCGTGAGTCTGTTCTCTTTTGTCATTCGGGTCGTGGGTAGCGATTTGTACATTCCCTCTCTAAGTGATATCCCAAGTTTCTTTTTCTGTGGGACAGATTTCACTTAGCATCATCGTACCTCAATCCAGTCATTATGCTGGAACCAGCCTTATGACATGGATTCCATGGCTGAGGGATATTCCCTCGTACCTAAGTAGCACAAATTCTTGGTCCATTTCTCTCTTCCCCGGCAGATGAAGGGTGTCCCGAAGTCGAGGTTGTTGTAAAGAGAGAATCCCTAAACTTTGGGGTGCCTGCGTCTGGTTGATTTTTAGTTTTCCCAAGATATAGGCCCACGTGTGGAGGTGCCCTATGCTCTGTGGTTCTGTTCTGTACGTGTTTTAGGAAGGAGCATACGCTTCTCCAGAGTGGCTGTTGGCATTTTGCGTCCCTCCCGGCAACTGAACAAGGCTCCCTTATCTCCTTGGCCTGTCCTGCCTTTCTGGTTTTTAGACATTTTCCGGATGGCTCTTTTTCCCGGGGGGGGAGTGAGATTTCTTTGTAGTGCCGATTTGCTCTCCCCGGGTGCTTGGTTGGCCAAAAAGGGCGTATGCGTTTTTTCCTGAATATATTCAGGAAAAAACGCATACGCCCTTTTTGGCCAACTGCATCATTGTCCACGTTCTGCCGCTTTTCCTGTGCTGGGAAGGCCATTCCCATCTACCTCCTGAACTCCGTTTCGTGCAATTCTGCCTTGCGTTCAAATCCCCTTCGTGGCCTTACCTCAGTATGTTTTTGGACGAGTGTTATCATTTAGAGCTCGGCAGGTTTGTGAAGTGCAGTGCCCCAGAGCTCCGTTTGGCAGCTCGCTTTGGTGTGAGCTGGCCGCAATAGCGCCAGATTGCTTCAGGCCCTGTTGTGCTTGCGGCGAGGCAGGCCGAGCCTTTGGTGAATTCCTCTTCGTGATGGGAAATTAGAGTGACGTGGGCCTGTCCGAACACCGCCAGCTGGTCTCTCATTGGTTCCCCGTCTTCCAGGTCATCCTTGGGACCACTTGCAGAGACTACGAAAGAGGAGTGTCAAGACGCTGATCCTGCAAGTGGGGGAATTGTTAGTCAAGCGGCTGGAATGGCGGACGCTAGCACCCGGAGGTGAAAAATGAGGTGCGCTTTCGAAAGCTTTCCCGATCACACGGTGTACCATCCCCTGGGATTCCCATGAGTGGTTTGGCTGTAGGAAAGTTGCCTTGAACCTGGAGAGGTGGGACCCATGGAATGGGTAGCACGCAGGATAACTCTAGAGGCTCTGCCTTTGCTCCTCCAACCTCAGCAATCCTCTCAGCCTGAGGAGTATCCAGCCTTATGTCTTCTGCCGCTGTGGGTGTAGATGTGGTCAATCCTGGTTGCATCACAGCCCCTGAACGCATTTTGGCCGAATTTCCCTCCCTCTCGCCGTGCTTCTTTCTTCTGTGTTTTGGAAATGTATTTTTAGAATGGGCTTTAGCTGATTTTCAGTGCTGTGTTGATGCCGCTTGACACACACTTGATTCACTTACAGAGAGATATCAATACTTAGGTTTTCAGATGCTTACGAGTCTGATATATTCTTCTGTGATGAATAGGAGCTGTTGAGTCCTGTTCACTGAGCAAGGAGTAGGTGGTGTCTATTATATATTTGCTTTTCCGACCGGTATCTGTGCTCATTTCCAAGTCGTGTTTTATGCATCACGCCACCTCACCTTTCCGCTTAAGCAGGCCTAAGTGTGTTTTCGAAAAGCGTGAGTCTGTTCTCTTTTGTCATTCGGGTCGTGGGTAGCGATTTGTACATTCCCTCTCTAAGTGATATCCCAAGTTTCTTTTTCTGTGGGACAGATTTCACTTAGCATCATCGTACCTCAATCCACTCATTATGCTGGAACCAGCCTTATGACATGGATTCCATGGCTGAGGGATATTCCATCGTACCTAAGTAGCACAAATTCTTGGTCCATTTCTCTCTTCTCCGGCATATGAAGGGTGTCCCGAAGTCGAGGTTGTTGTAAAGAGAGAAGCCCTAAACTTTGGGGTGCCTGCGTCTGGTTGATTTTTAGTTTTCCCAAGATATAGGCCCACGTGTGGAGGTGCCCTATGCTCTGTGGTTCTGTTCTGTACGTGTTTTAGGAAGGAGCATACGCTTCTCCAGAGTGGCTGTTGGCATTTTGCGTCCCTCCCGGCAACTGAACAAGGCTCCCTTATCTCCTTGGCCTGTCCTGCCTTTCTGGTTTTTAGACATTTTCCGGATGGCTCTTTTGCCCGGGGGGGGAGTGAGATTTCTTTGTAGTGCCGATTTGCTCTCCCCGGGTGCTTGGTTGGCCAAAAAGGGCGTATGCGTTTTTTCCTGAATATATTCAGGAAAAAACGCATACGCCCTTTTTGGCCAACTGCATCATTGTCCACGTTCTGCCGCTTTTCCTGTGCTGGGAAGGCCATTCCCATCTACCTCCTGAACTCCGTTTCGTGCAATTCTGCCTTGCGTTCAAATCCCCTTCGTGGCCTTACCTCAGTATGTTTTTGGACGAGTGTTATCATTTAGAGCTCGGCAGGTTTGTGAAGTGCAGTGCCCCAGAGCTCCGTTTGGCAGCTCGCTTTGGTGTGAGCTGGCCGCAATAGCGCCAGATTGCTACAGGCCCTGTTGTGCTTGCGGCGAGGCAGGCCGAGCCTTTGGTGAATTCCTCTTCGTGATGGGAAATTAGAGTGACGTGGGCCTGTCCGAACACCGCCAACTGGTCTCTCATTGGTTCCCCGTCTTCCAGGTCATCCTTCGGACCACCTGCAGAGACTACGAAAGAGGAGTGTCAAGACGCTGATCCTGCAAGTGGGGGAATTGTTAGTCAAGCGGCTGGAATGGCGGACGCTAGCACCCGGCGGTGAAAAATGAGGTGCGCTTTCGAAAGCTTTCCCGATCACACGGTGTACCATCCCCTGGGATTCCCATGAGTGGTTTGGCTGTAGGAAAGTTGCCTTGAACCTGGATAGGTGGGACCCATGGAATGGGTAGCACGCAGTATAACTCTAGAGGCTCTGCCTTTGCTCCTCCAACCTCAGCAATCCTCTAAGCCTGAGGAGTATCCAGCCTTATGTCTTCTGCCGCTGTGGGTGTAGATGTGGTCAATCCTGGTTGCATCACAGCCCCTGAACGCATTTTGGCCGAATTTCCCTCCCTCTCGCCGTGCTTCTTTCTTCTGTGTTTTGGAAATGTATTTTTAGAATGGGCTTTAGCTGATTTTCAGTGCTGTGTTGATGCCGCTTGACACACACTTGATTCACTTACAGAGAGATATCAATACTTAGGTTTTCAGATGCTTACGAGTCTGATATATTCTTCTGTGTTGAATAGGAGCTGTTGAGTCCTGTTCACTGAGCAAGGAGTAGGTGGTGTCTATTATATATTTGCTTTTCCGACCGGTATCTGTGCTCATTTCCAAGTCGTGTTTTATGCATCACGCCACCTCACCTTTCCGCTTAAGCAGGCCTAAGTGTGTTTTCGAAAAGCGTGAGTCTGTTCTCTTTTGTCATTCGGGTCGTGGGTAGCGATTTGTACATTCCCTCTCTAAGTGATATCCCAAGTTTCTTTTTCTGTGGGACAGATTTCACTTAGCATCATCGTACCTCAATCCACTCATTATGCTGGAACCAGCCTTATGACATGGATTCCATGGCTGAGGGATATTCCCTCGTACCTAAGTAGCACAAATTCTTGGTCCATTTCTCTCTTCCCCGGCATTTGAAGGGTGTCCCGAAGTCGAGGTTGTTGTAAAGAGAGAAGCCCTAAACTTTGGGGTGCCTGCGTCTGGTTGATTTTTAGTTTTCCCAAGATATAGGCCCACGTGTGGAGGTGCCCTATGCTCTGTGGTTCTGTTCTGTACGTGTTTTAGGAAGGAGCATACGCTTCTCCAGAGTGGCTGTTGGCATTTTGCGTCCCTCCCGGCAACTGAACAAGGCTCCCTTATCTCCTTGGCCTGTCCTGCCTTTCTGGTTTTTAGACATTTTCCGGATGGCTCTTTTGCCCGGGGGGGGAGTGAGATTTCTTTGTAGTGCCGATTTGCTCTCCCCGGGTGCTTGGTTGGCCAAAAAGGGCGTATGCGTTTTTTCCTGAATATATTCAGGAAAAAACGCATACGCCCTTTTTGGCCAACTGCATCATTGTCCACGTTCTGCCGCTTTTCCTGTGCTGGGAAGGCCATTCCCATCTACCTCCTGAACTCCGTTTCGTGCAATTCTGCCTTGCGTTCAAATCCCCTTCGTGGCCTTACCTCAGTATGTTTTTGGACGAGTGTTATCATTTAGAGCTCGGCAGGTTTGTGAAGTGCAGTGCCCCAGAGCTCCGTTTGGCAGCTCGCTTTGGTGTGAGCTGGCCGCAATAGCGCCAGATTGCTTCAGGCCCTGTTGTGCTTGCGGCGAGGCAGGCCGAGCCTTTGGTGAATTCCTCTTCGTGATGGGAAATTAGAGTGACGTGGGCCTGTCCGAACACCGCCAGCTGGTCTCTCATTGGTTCCCCGTCTTCCAGGTCATCCTTGGGACCACTTGCAGAGACTACGAAAGAGGAGTGTCAAGACGCTGATCCTGCAAGTGGGGGAATTGTTAGTCAAGCGGCTGGAATGGCGGACGCTAGCACCCGGAGGTGAAAAATGAGGTGCGCTTTCGAAAGCTTTCCCGATCACACGGTGTACCATCCCCTGGGATTCCCATGAGTGGTTTGGCTGTAGGAAAGTTGCCTTGAACCTGGAGAGGTGGGACCCATGGAATGGGTAGCACGCAGGATAACTCTAGAGGCTCTGCCTTTGCTCCTCCAACCTCAGCAATCCTCTCAGCCTGAGGAGTATCCAGCCTTATGTCTTCTGCCGCTGTGGGTGTAGATGTGGTCAATCCTGGTTGCATCACAGCCCCTGAACGCATTTTGGCCGAATTTCCCTCCCTCTCGCCGTGCTTCTTTCTTCTGTGTTTTGGAAATGTATTTTTAGAATGGGCTTTAGCTGATTTTCAGTGCTGTGTTGATGCCGCTTGACACACACTTGATTCACTTACAGAGAGATATCAATACTTAGGTTTTCAGATGCTTACGAGTCTGATATATTCTTCTGTGATGAATAGGAGCTGTTGAGTCCTGTTCACTGAGCAAGGAGTAGGTGGTGTCTATTATATATTTGCTTTTCCGACCGGTATCTGTGCTCATTTCCAAGTCGTGTTTTATGCATCACGCCACCTCACCTTTCCGCTTAAGCAGGCCTAAGTGTGTTTTCGAAAAGCGTGAGTCTGTTCTCTTTTGTCATTCGGGTCGTGGGTAGCGATTTGTACATTCCCTCTCTAAGTGATATCCCAAGTTTCTTTTTCTGTGGGACAGATTTCACTTAGCATCATCGTACCTCAATCCACTCATTATGCTGGAACCAGCCTTATGACATGGATTCCATGGCTGAGGGATATTCCATCGTACCTAAGTAGCACAAATTCTTGGTCCATTTCTCTCTTCCCCGGCAGATGAAGGGTGTCCCGAAGTCGAGGTTGTTGTAAAGAGAGAAGCCCTAAACTTTGGGGTGCCTGCGTCTGGTTGATTTTTAGTTTTCCCAAGATATAGGCCCACGTGTGGAGGTGCCCTATGCTCTGTGGTTCTGTTCTGTACGTGTTTTAGGAAGGAGCATTCGCTTCTCCAGAGTGGCTGTTGGCATTTTGCGTCCCTCCCGGCAACTGAACAAGGCTCCCTTATCTCCTTGGCCTGTCCTGCCTTTCTGGTTTTTAGACATTTTCCGGATGGCTCTTTTGCCCGGGGGGGGAGTGAGATTTCTTTGTAGTGCCGATTTGCTCTCCCCGGGTGCTTGGTTGGCCAAAAAGGGCGTATGCGTTTTTTCCTGAATATATTCAGGAAAAAACGCATACGCCCTTTTTGGCCAACTGCATCATTGTCCACGTTCTGCCGCTTTTCCTGTGCTGGGAAGGCCATTCCCATCTACCTCCTGAACTCCGTTTCGTGCAATTCTGCCTTGCGTTCAAATCCCCTTCGTGGCCTTACCTCAGTATGTTTTTGGACGAGTGTTATCATTTAGAGCTCGGCAGGTTTGTGAAGTGCAGTGCCCCAGAGCTCCGTTTGGCAGCTCGCTTTGGTGTGAGCTGGCCGCAATAGCGCCAGATTGCTACAGGCCCTGTTGTGCTTGCGGCGAGGCAGGCCGAGCCTTTGGTGAATTCCTCTTCGTGATGGGAAATTAGAGTGACGTGGGCCTGTCCGAACACCGCCAACTGGTCTCTCATTGGTTCCCCGTCTTCCAGGTCATCCTTCGGACCACCTGCAGAGACTACGAAAGAGGAGTGTCAAGACGCTGATCCTGCAAGTGGGGGAATTGTTAGTCAAGCGGCTGGAATGGCGGACGCTAGCACCCGGAGGTGAAAAATGAGGTGCGCTTTCGAAAGCTTTCCCGATCACACGGTGTACCATCCCCTGGGATTCCCATGAGTGGTTTGGCTGTAGGAAAGTTGCCTTGAACCTGGAGAGGTGGGACCCATGGAATGGGTAGCACGCAGGATAACTCTAGAGGCTCTGCCTTTGCTCCTCCAACCTCAGCAATCCTCTCAGCCTGAGGAGTATCCAGCCTTATGTCTTCTGCCGCTGTGGGTGTCGATGTGGTCAATCCTGGTTGCATCACAGCCCCTGAACGCATTTTGGCCGAATTTCCCTCCCTCTCGCCGTGCTTCTTTCTTCTGTGTTTTGGAAATGTATTTTTAGAATGGGCTTTAGCTGATTTTCAGTGCTGTGTTGATGCCGCTTGACACACACTTGATTCACTTACAGAGAGATATCAATACTTAGGTTTTCAGATGCTTACGAGTCTGATATATTCTTCTGTGTTGAATAGGAGCTGTTGAGTCCTGTTCACTGAGCAAGGAGTAGGTGGTGTCTATTATATATTTGCTTTTCCGACCGGTATCTGTGCTCATTTCCAAGTCGTGTTGTATGCATCACGCCACCTCACCTTTCCGCTTAAGCAGGCCTAAGTGTGTTTTCGAAAAGCGTGAGTCTGTTCTCTTTTGTCATTCGGGTCGTGGGTAGCGATTTGTACATTCCCTCTCTAAGTGATATCCCAAGTTTCTTTTTCTGTGGGACAGATTTCACTTAGCATCATCGTACCTCAATCCACTCATTATGCTGGAACCAGCCTTATGACATGGATTCCATGGCTGAGGGATATTCCCTCGTACCTAAGTAGCACAAATTCTTGGTCCATTTCTCTCTTCCCCGGCATTTGAAGGGTGTCCCGAAGTCGAGGTTGTTGTAAAGAGAGAAGCCCTAAACTTTGGGGTGCCTGCGTCTGGTTGATTTTTAGTTTTCCCAAGATATAGGCCCACGTGTGGAGGTGCCCTATGCTCTGTGGTTCTGTTCTGTACGTGTTTTAGGAAGGAGCATACGCTTCTCCAGAGTGGCTGTTGGCATTTTGCGTCCCTCCCGGCAACTGAACAAGGCTCCCTTATCTCCTTGGCCTGTCCTGCCTTTCTGGTTTTTAGACATTTTCCGGATGGCTCTTTTGCCTGGGGGGGGAGTGAGATTTCTTTGTAGTGCCGATTTGCTCTCCCCGGGTGCTTGGTTGGCCAAAAAGGGCGTATGCGTTTTTTCCTGAATATATTCAGGAAAAAACGCATACGCCCTTTTTGGCCAACTGCATCATTGTCCACGTTCTGCCGCTTTTCCTGTGCTGGGAAGGCCATTCCCATCTACCTCCTGAACTCCGTTTCGTGCAATTCTGCCTTGCGTTCAAATCCCCTTCGTGGCCTTACCTCAGTATGTTTTTGGACGAGTGTTATCATTTAGAGCTCGGCAGGTTTGTGAAGTGCAGTGCCCCAGAGCTCCGTTTGGCAGCTCGCTTTGGTGTGAGCTGGCCGCAATAGCGCCAGATTGCTACAGGCCCTGTTGTGCTTGCGGCGAGGCAGGCCGAGCCTTTGGTGAATTCCTCTTCGTGATGGGAAATTAGAGTGACGTGGGCCTGTCCGAACACCGCCAGCTGGTCTCTCATTGGTTCCCCGTCTTCCAGGTCATCCTTCGGACCACCTGCAGAGACTACGAAAGAGGAGTGTCAAGACGCTGATCCTGCAAGTGGGGGAATTGTTAGTCAAGCGGCTGGAATGGCGGACGCTAGCACCCGGAGGTGAAAAATGAGGTGCGCTTTCGAAAGCTTTCCCGATCACACGGTGTACCATCCCCTGGGATTCCCATGAGTGGTTTGGCTGTAGGAAAGTTGCCTTGAACCTGGATAGGTGGGACCCATGGAATGGGTAGCACGCAGTATAACTCTAGAGGCTCTGCCTTTGCTCCTCCAACCTCAGCAATCCTCTAAGCCTGAGGAGTATCCAGCCTTATGTCTTCTGCCTCTGTGGGTGTAGATGTGGTCAATCCTGGTTGCATCACAGCCCCTGCACGCTTTTTGGCAGAATTTCCCTCCCTCTCGCCGTGCTTCTTTCTTCTGTGTTTTGGAAATGTATTTTTAGAATGGGCTTTAGCTGATTTTCAGTGCTGTGTTGATGCCGCTTGACACACACTTGATTCACTTACAGAGAGATATCAATACTTAGGTTTTCAGATGCTTACGAGTCTGATATATTCTTCTGTGTTGAATAGGAGCTGTTGAGTCCTGTTCACTGAGCAAGGAGTAGGTGGTGTCTATTATATATTTGCTTTTCCGACCGGTATCTGTGCTCATTTCCAAGTCGTGTTGTATGCATCACGCCACCTCACCTTTCCGCTTAAGCAGGCCTAAGTGTGTTTTCGAAAAGCGTGAGTCTGTTCTCTTTTGTCATTCGGGTCGTGGGTAGCGATTTGTACATTCCCTCTCTAAGTGATATCCCAAGTTTCTTTTTCTGTGGGACAGATTTCACTTAGCATCATCGTACCTCAATCCACTCATTATGCTGGAACCAGCCTTATGACATGGATTCCATGGCTGAGGGATATTCCCTCGTACCTAAGTAGCACAAATTCTTGGTCCATTTCTCTCTTCCCCGGCATTTGAAGGGTGTCCCGAAGTCGAGGTTGTTGTAAAGAGAGAAGCCCTAAACTTTGGGGTGCCTGCGTCTGGTTGATTTTTAGTTTTCCCAAGATATAGGCCCACGTGTGGAGGTGCCCTATGCTCTGTGGTTCTGTTCTGTACGTGTTTTAGGAACGAGCATACGCTTCTCCAGAGTGGCTGTTGGCATTTTGCGTCCCTCCCGGCAACTGAACAAGGCTCCCTTATCTCCTTGGCCTGTCCTGCCTTTCTGGTTTTTAGACATTTTCCGGATGGCTCTTTTGCCCGGGGGGGGAGTGAGATTTCTTTGTAGTGCCGATTTGCTCTCCCCGGGTGCTTGGTTGGCCAAAAAGGGCGTATGCGTTTTTTCCTGAATATATTCAGGAAAAAACGCATACGCCCTTTTTGGCCAACTGCATCATTGTCCACGTTCTGCCGCTTTTCCTGTGCTGGGAAGGCCATTCCCATCTACCTCCTGAACTCCGTTTCGTGCAATTCTGCCTTGCGTTCAAATCCCCTTCGTGGCCTTACCTCAGTATGTTTTTGGACGAGTGTTATCATTTAGAGCTCGGCAGGTTTGTGAAGTGCAGTGCCCCAGAGCTCCGTTTGGCAGCTCGCTTTGGTGTGAGCTGGCCGCAATAGCGCCAGATTGCTTCAGGCCGTGTTGTGCTTGCGGCGAGGCAGGCCGAGCCTTTGGTGAATTCCTCTTCGTGATGGGAAATTAGAGTGACGTGGGCCTGTCCGAACACCGCCAGCTGGTCTCTCATTGGTTCCCCGTCTTCCAGGTCATCCTTCGGACCACTTGCAGAGCCTACGAAAGAGGAGTGTCAAGACGCTGATCCTGCAAGTGGGCGAATTGTTAGTCAAGCGGCTGGAATGGCGGACGCTAGCACCCGGAGGTGAAAAATGAGGTGCGCTTTCGAAAGCTTTCCCGATCACACGGTGTACCATCCCCTGGGATTCCCATGAGTGGTTTGGCTGTAGGAAAGTTGCCTTGAACCTGGAGAGGTGGGACCCATGGAATGGGTAGCACGCAGGATAACTCTAGAGGCTCTGCCTTTGCTCCTCCAACCTCAGCAATCCTCTCAGCCTGAGGAGTATCCAGCCTTATGTCTTCTGCCGCTTTGGGTGTAGATGTGGTCAATCCTGGTTGCATCACAGCCCCTGCACGCTTTTTGGCAGAATTTCCCTCCCTCTCGCCGTGCTTCTTTCTTCTGTGTTTTGGAAATGTATTTTTAGAATGGGCTTTAGCTGATTTTCAGTGCTGTGTTGATGCCGCTTGACACACACTTGATTCACTTACAGAGAGATATCAATACTTAGGTTTTCAGATGCTTACGAGTCTGATATATTCTTCTGTGATGAATAGGAGCTGTTGAGTCCTGTTCACTGAGCAAGGAGTAGGTGGTGTCTATTATATATTTGCTTTTCCGACCGGTATCTGTGCTCATTTCCAAGTCGTGTTGTATGCATCACGCCACCTCACCTTTCCGCTTAAGCAGGCCTAAGTGTGTTTTCGAAAAGCGTGAGTCTGTTCTCTTTTGTCATTCCGGTCGTGGGTAGCGATTTGTACATTCCCTCTCTAAGTGATATCCCAAGTTTCTTTTTCTGTGGGACAGATTTCACTTAGCATCATCGTACCTCAATCCACTCATTATGCTGGAACCAGCCTTATGACATGGATTCCATGGCTGAGGGATATTCCCTCGTACCTAAGTAGCACAAATTCTTGGTCCATTTCTCTCTTCCCCGGCATTTGAAGGGTGTCCCGAAGTCGAGGTTGTTGTAAAGAGAGAAGCCCTAAACTTTGGGGTGCCTGCGTCTGGTTGATTTTTAGTTTTCCCAAGATATAGGCCCACGTGTGGAGGTGCCCTATGCTCTGTGGTTCTGTTCTGTACGTGTTTTAGGAACGAGCATACGCTTCTCCAGAGTGGCTGTTGGCATTTTGCGTCCCTCCCAGCAACTGAACAAGGCTCCCTTATCTCCTTGGCCTGTCCTGCCTTTCTGGTTTTTAGACATTTTCCGGATGGCTCTTTTGCCCGGGGGGGGAGTGAGATTTCTTTGTAGTGCCGATTTGCTCTCCCCGGGTGCTTGGTTGGCCAAAAAGGGCGTATGCGTTTTTTCCTGAATATATTCAGGAAAAAACGCATACGCCCTTTTTGGCCAACTGCATCATTGTCCACGTTCTGCCGCTTTTCCTGTGCTGGGAAGGCCATTCCCATCTACCTCCTGAACTCCGTTTCGTGCAATTCTGCCTTGCGTTCAAATCCCCTTCGTGGCCTTACCTCAGTATGTTTTTGGACGAGTGTTATCATTTAGAGCTCGGCAGGTTTGTGAAGTGCAGTGCCCCAGAGCTCCGTTTGGCAGCTCGCTTTGGTGTGAGCTGGCCGCAATAGCGCCAGATTGCTTCAGGCCCTGTTGTGCTTGCGGCGAGGCAGGCCGAGCCTTTGGTGAATTCCTCTTCGTGATGGGAAATTAGAGTGACGTGGGCCTGTCCGAACACCGCCAGCTGGTCTCTCATTGGTTCCCCGTCTTCCAGGTCATCCTTCGGACCACTTGCAGAGACTACGAAAGAGGAGTGTCAAGACGCTGATCCTGCAAGTGGGGGAATTGTTAGTCAAGCGGCTGGAATGGCGGACGCTAGCACCCGGAGGTGAAAAATGAGGTGCGCTTTCGAAAGCTTTCCCGATCACACGGTGTACCATCCCCTGGGATTCCCATGAGTGGTTTGGCTGTAGGAAAGTTGCCTTGAACCTGGAGAGGTGGGACCCATGGAATGGGTAGCACGCAGGATAACTCTAGAGGCTCTGCCTTTGCTCCTCCAACCTCAGCAATCCTCTCAGCCTGAGGAATATCCAGCCTTATGTCTTCTGCCGCTGTGGGTGTCGATGTGGTCAATCCTGGTTGCATCACAGCCCCTGCACGCTTTTTGGCAGAATTTCCCTCCCTCTCGCCGTGCTTCTTTCTTCTGTGTTTTGGAAATGTATTTTTAGAATGGGCTTTAGCTGATTTTCAGTGCTGTGTTGATGCCGCTTGACACACACTTGATTCACTTACAGAGAGATATCAATACTTAGGTTTTCAGATGCTTACGAGTCTGATATATTATTCTGTGATGAATAGGAGCTGTTGAGTCCTGTTCACTGAGCAAGGAGTAGGTGGTGTCTATTATATATTTGCTTTTCCGACCGGTATCTGTGCTCATTTCCAAGTCGTGTTGTATGCATCACGCCACCTCACCTTTCCGCTTAAGCAGGCCTAAGTGTGTTTTCGAAAAGCGTGAGTCTGTTCTCTTTTGTCATTCGGGTCGTGGGTAGCGATTTGTACATTCCCTCTCTAAGTGATATCCCAAGTTTCTTTTTCTGTGGGACAGATTTCACTTAGCATCATCGTACCTCAATCCAGTCATTATGCTGGAACCAGCCTTATGACATGGATTCCATGGCTGAGGGATATTCCCTCGTACCTAAGTAGCACAAATTCTTGGTCCATTTCTCTCTTCCCCGGCAGATGAAGGGTGTCCCGAAGTCGAGGTTGTTGTAAAGAGAGAAGCCCTAAACTTTGGGGTGCCTGCGTCTGGTTGATTTTTAGTTTTCCCAAGATATAGGCCCACGTGTGGAGGTGCCCTATGCTCTGTGGTTCTGTTCTGTACGTGTTTTAGGAACGAGCATACGCTTCTCCAGAGTGGCTGTTGGCATTTTGCGTCCCTCCCGGCAACTGAACAAGGCTCCCTTATCTCCTTGGCCTGTCCTGCCTTTCTGGTTTTTAGACATTTTCCGGATGGCTCTTTTGCCCGGGGGGGGAGTGAGATTTCTTTGTAGTGCCGATTTGCTCTCCCCGGGTGCTTGGTTGGCCAAAAAGGGCGTATGCGTTTTTTCCTGAATATATTCAGGAAAAAACGCATACGCCCTTTTTGGCCAACTGCATCATTGTCCACGTTCTGCCGCTTTTCCTGTGCTGGGAAGGCCATTCCCATCTACCTCCTGAACTCCGTTTCGTGCAATTCTGCCTTGCGTTCAAATCCCCTTCGTGGCCTTACCTCAGTATGTTTTTGGACGAGTGTTATCATTTAGAGCTCGGCAGGTTTGTGAAGTGCAGTGCCCCAGAGCTCCGTTTGGCAGCTCGCTTTGGTGTGAGCTGGCCGCAATAGCGCCAGATTGCTTCAGGCCGTGTTGTGCTTGCGGCGAGGCAGGCCGAGCCTTTGGTGAATTCCTCTTCGTGATGGGAAATTAGAGTGACGTGGGCCTGTCCGAACACCGCCAGCTGGTCTCTCATTGGTTCCCCGTCTTCCAGGTCATCCTTCGGACCACTTGCAGAGCCTACGAAAGAGGAGTGTCAAGACGCTGATCCTGCAAGTGGGGGAATTGTTAGTCAAGCGGCTGGAATGGCGGACGCTAGCACCCGGAGGTGAAAAATGAGGTGCGCTTTCGAAAGCTTTCCCGATCACACGGTGTACCATCCCCTGGGATTCCCATGAGTGGTTTGGCTGAAGGAAAGTTGCCTTGAACCTGGAGAGGTGGGACCCATGGAATGGGTAGCACGCAGGATAACTCTAGAGGCTCTGCCTTTGCTCCTCCAACCTCAGCAATCCTCTCAGCCTGAGGAGTATCCAGCCTTATGTCTTCTGCCGCTGTGGGTGTCGATGTGGTCAATCCTGGTTGCATCACAGCCCCTGCACGCTTTTTGGCAGAATTTCCCTCCCTCTCACCGTGCTTCTTTCTTCTGTGTTTTGGAAATGTATTTTTAGAATGGGCTTTAGCTGATTTTCAGTGCTGTGTTGATGCCGCTTGACACACACTTGATTCACTTACAGAGAGATATCAATACTTAGGTTTTCAGATGCTGACGAGTCTGATATATTCTTCTGTGATGAATAGGAGCTGTTGAGTCCTGTTCACTGAGCAAGGAGTAGGTGGTGTCTATTATATATTTGCTTTTCCGACCGGTATCTGTGCTCATTTCCAAGTCGTGTTGTATGCATCACGCCACCTCACCTTTCCGCTTAAGCAGGCCTAAGTGTGTTTTCGAAAAGCGTGAGTCTGTTCTCTTTTGTCATTCGGGTCGTGGGTAGCGATTTGTACATTCCCTCTCTAAGTGATATCCCAAGTTTCTTTTTCTGTGGGACAGATTTCACTTAGCATCATCGTACCTCAATCCAGTCATTATGCTGGAACCAGCCTTATGACATGGATTCCATGGCTGAGGGATATTCCCTCGTACCTAAGTAGCACAAATTCTTGGTCCATTTCTCTCTTCCCCGGCAGATGAAGGGTGTCCCGAAGTCGAGGTTGTTGTAAAGAGAGAAGCCCTAAACTTTGGGGTGCCTGCGTCTGGTTGATTTTTAGTTTTCCCAAGATATAGGCCCACGTGTGGAGGTGCCCTATGCTCTGTGGTTCTGTTCTGTACGTGTTTTAGGAACGAGCATACGCTTCTCCAGAGTGGCTGTTGGCATTTTGCGTCCCTCCCGGCAACTGAACAAGGCTCCCTTATCTCCTTGGCCTGTCCTGCCTTTCTGGTTTTTAGACATTTTCCGGATGGCTCTTTTGCCCGGGGGTGGGAGTGAGATTTGTTTGTAGTGCCGATTTGCTCTCCCCGGGTGCTTGGTTGGCCAAAAAGGGCGTATGCGTTTTTCCCTGAATATATTCAGGAAAAAACGCATACGCCCTTTTTGGCCAACTGCATCATTGTCCACGTTCTGCCGCTTTTCCTGTGCTGGGAAGGCCATTCCCATCTACCTCCTGAACTCCGTTTCGTGCAATTCTGCCTTGCGTTCAAATCCCCTTCGTGGCCTTACCTCAGTATGTTTTTGGACGAGTGTTATCATTTAGAGCTCGGCAGGTTTGTGAAGTGCAGTGCCCCAGAGCTCCGTTTGGCAGCTCGCTTTGGTGTGAGCTGGCCGCAATAGCGCCAGATTGCTTCAGGCCGTGTTGTGCTTGCGGCGAGGCAGGCCGAGCCTTTGGTGAATTCCTCTTCGTGATGGGAAATTAGAGTGACGTGGGCCTGTCCGAACACCGCCAGCTGGTCTCTCATTGGTTCCCCGTCTTCCAGGTCATCCTTCGGACCACTTGCAGAGCCTACGAAAGAGGAGTGTCAAGACGCTGATCCTGCAAGTGGGGGAATTGTTACTCAAGCGGCTGGAATGGCGGACGCTAGCACCCGGAGGTGAAAAATGAGGTGCGCTTTCGAAAGCTTTCCCCATCACACGGTGTACCATCCCCTGGGATTCCCATGAGTGGTTTGGCTGTAGGAAAGTTGCCTTGAACCTGGAGAGGTGGGACCCATGGAATGGGTAGCACGCAGGATAACTCTAGAGGCTCTGCCTTTGCTCCTCCAACCTCAGCAATCCTCTCAGCCTGAGGAGTATCCAGCCTTATGTCTTCTGCCGCTGTGGGTGTCGATGTGGTCAATCCTGGTTGCATCACAGCCCCTGCACGCTTTTTGGCAGAATTTCCCTCCCTCGCGCCGTGCTTCTTTCTTCTGTGTTTTGGAAATGTATTTTTAGAATGGGCTTTAGCTGATTTTCAGTGCTGTGTTGATGCCGCTTGACACACACTTGATTCACTTACAGAGAGATATCAATACTTAGGTTTTCAGATGCTGACGAGTCTGATATATTCTTCTGTGATGAATAGGAGCTGTTGAGTCCTGTTCACTGAGCAAGGAGTAGGTGGTGTCTATTATATATTTGCTTTTCCGACCGGTATCTGTGCTCATTTCCAAGTCGTGTTGTATGCATCACGCCACCTCACCTTTCCGCTTAAGCAGGCCTAAGTGTGTTTTCGAAAAGCGTGAGTCTGTTCTCTTTTGTCATTCCGGTCGTGGGTAGCGATTTGTACATTCCCTCTCTAAGTGATATCCCAAGTTTCTTTTTCTGTGGGACAGATTTCACTTAGCATCATCGTACCTCAATCCAGTCATTATGCTGGAACCAGCCTTATGACATGGATTCCATGGCTGAGGGATATTCCCTCGTACCTAAGTAGCACAAATTCTTGGTCCATTTCTCTCTTCCCCGGCATTTGAAGGGTGTCCCGAAGTCGAGGTTGTTGTAAAGAGAGAAGCCCTAAACTTTGGGGTGCCTGCGTCTGGTTGATTTTTAGTTTTCCCAAGATATAGGCCCACGTATGGAGGTGCCCTATGCTCTGTGGTTCTGTTCTGTACGTGTTTTAGGAACGAGCATACGCTTCTCCAGAGTGGCTGTTGGCATTTTGCGTCCCTCCCGGCAACTGAACAAGGCTCCCTTATCTCCTTGGCCTGTCCTGCCTTTCTGGTTTTTAGACATTTTCCGGATGGCTCTTTTGCCCGGGGGGGGAGTGAGATTTCTTTGTAGTGCCGATTTGCTCTCCCCGGGTGCTTGGTTGGCCAAAAAGGGCGTATGCGTTTTTTCCTGAATATATTCAGGAAAAAACGCATACGCCCTTTTTGGCCAACTGCATCATTGTCCACGTTCTGCCGCTTTTCCTGTGCTGGGAAGGCCATTCCCATCTACCTCCTGAACTCCGTTTCGTGCAATTCTGCCTTGCGTTCAAATCCCCTTCGTGGCCTTACCTCAGTATGTTTTTGGACGAGTGTTATCATTTAGAGCTCGGCAGGTTTGTGAAGTGCAGTGCCCCAGAGCTCCGTTTGGCAGCTCGCTTTGGTGTGAGCTGGCCGCAATAGCGCCAGATTGCTTCAGGCCCTGTTGTGCTTGCGGCGAGGCAGGCCGAGCCTTTGGTGAATTCCTCTTCGTGATGGGAAATTAGAGTGACGTGGGCCTGTCCGAACACCGCCAGCTGGTCTCTCATTGGTTCCCCGTCTTCCAGGTCATCCTTCGGACCACTTGCAGAGCCTACGAAAGAGGAGTGTCAAGACGCTGATCCTGCAAGTGGGGGAATTGTTAGTCAAGCGGCTGGAATGGCGGACGCTAGCACCCGGAGGTGAAAAATGAGGTGCGCTTTCGAAAGCTTTCCCGATCACACGGTGTACCATCCCCTGGGATTCCCATGAGTGGTTTGGCTGAAGGAAAGTTGCCTTGAACCTGGAGAGGTGGGACCCATGGAATGGGTAGCACGCAGGATAACTCTAGAGGCTCTGCCTTTGCTCCTCCAACCTCAGCAATCCTCTCAGCCTGAGGAGTATCCAGCCTTATGTCTTCTGCCGCTGTGGGTGTCGATGTGGTCAATCCTGGTTGCATCACAGCCCCTGCACGCTTTTTGGCAGAATTTCCCTCCCTCTCGCCGTGCTTCTTTCTTCTGTGTTTTGGAAATGTATTTTTAGAATGGGCTTTAGCTGATTTTCAGTGCTGTGTTGATGCCGCTTGACACACACTTGATTCACTTACAGAGAGATATCAATACTTAGGTTTTCAGATGCTTACGAGTCTGATATATTCTTCTGTGATGAATAGGAGCTGTTGAGTCCTGTTCACTGAGCAAGGAGTAGGTGGTGTCTATTATATATTTGCTTTTCCGACCGGTATCTGTGCTCATTTCCAAGTCGTGTTGTATGCATCACGCCACCTCACCTTTCCGCTTAAGCAGGCCTAAGTGTGTTTTCGAAAAGCGTGAGTCTGTTCTCTTTTGTCATTCGGGTCGTGGGTAGCGATTTGTACATTCCCTCTCTAAGTGATATCCCAAGTTTCTTTTTCTGTGGGACAGATTTCACTTAGCATCATCGTACCTCAATCCAGTCATTATGCTGGAACCAGCCTTATGACATGGATTCCATGGCTGAGGGATATTCCCTCGTACCTAAGTAGCACAAATTCTTGGTCCATTTCTCTCTTCCCCGGCAGATGAAGGGTGTCCCGAAGTCGAGGTTGTTGTAAAGAGAGAAGCCCTAAACTTTGGGGTGCCTGCGTCTGGTTGATTTTTAGTTTTCCCAAGATATAGGCCCACGTGTGGAGGTGCCCTATGCTCTGTGGTTCTGTTCTGTACGTGTTTTAGGAACGAGCATACGCTTCTCCAGAGTGGCTGTTGGCATTTTGCGTCCCTCCCGGCAACTGAACAAGGCTCCCTTATCTCCTTGGCCTGTCCTGCCTTTCTGGTTTTTAGACATTTTCCGGATGGCTCTTTTGCCCGGGGGGGGGGAGTGAGATTTGTTTCTAGTGCCGATTTGCTCTCCCCGGGTGCTTGGTTGGCCAAAAAGGGCGTATGCGTTTTTTCCTGAATATATTCAGGAAAAAACGCATACGCCCTTTTTGGCCAACTGCATCATTGTCCACGTTCTGCCGCTTTTCCTGTGCTGGGAAGGCCATTCCCATCTACCTCCTGAACTCCGTTTCGTGCAATTCTGCCTTGCGTTCAAATCCCCTTCGTGGCCTTACCTCAGTATGTTTTTGGACGAGTGTTATCATTTAGAGCTCGGCAGGTTTGTGAAGTGCAGTGCCCCAGAGCTCCGTTTGGCAGCTCGCTTTGGTGTGAGCTGGCCGCAATAGCGCCAGATTGCTTCAGGCCGTGTTGTGCTTGCGGCGAGGCAGGCCGAGCCTTTGGTGAATTCCTCTTCGTGATGGGAAATTAGAGTGACGTGGGCCTGTCCGAACACCGCCAGCTGGTCTCTCATTGGTTCCCCGTCTTCCAGGTCATCCTTCGGACCACTTGCAGAGCCTACGAAAGAGGAGTGTCAAGACGCTGATCCTGCAAGTGGGGGAATTGTTAGTCAAGCGGCTGGAATGGCGGACGCTAGCACCCGGAGGTGAAAAATGAGGTGCGCTTTCGAAAGCTTTCCCGATCACACGGTGTACCATCCCCTGGGATTCCCATGAGTGGTTTGGCTGTAGGAAAGTTGCCTTGAACCTGGAGAGGTGGGACCCATGGAATGGGTAGCACGCAGGATAACTCTAGAGGCTCTGCCTTTGCTCCTCCAACCTCAGCAATCCTCTCAGCCTGAGGAGTATCCAGCCTTATGTCTTCTGCCGCTGTGGGTGTCGATGTGGTCAATCCTGGTTGCATCACAGCCCCTGCACGCTTTTTGGCAGAATTTCCCTCCCTCGCGCCGTGCTTCTTTCTTCTGTGTTTTGGAAATGTATTTTTAGAATGGGCTTTAGCTGATTTTCAGTGCTGTGTTGATGCCGCTTGACACACACTTGATTCACTTACAGAGAGATATCAATACTTAGGTTTTCAGATGCTTACGAGTCTGATATATTCTTCTGTGATGAATAGGAGCTGTTGAGTCCTGTTCACTGAGCAAGGAGTAGGTGGTGTCTATTATATATTTGCTTTTCCGACCGGTATCTGTGCTCATTTCCAAGTCGTGTTGTATGCATCACGCCACCTCACCTTTCCGCTTAAGCAGGCCTAAGTGTGTTTTCGAAAAGCGTGAGTCTGTTCTCTTTTGTCATTCGGGTCGTGGGTAGCGATTTTTACATTCCCTCTCTAAGTGATATCCCAAGTTTCTTTTTCTGTGGGACAGATTTCACTTAGCATCATCGTACCTCAATCCACTCATTATGCTGGAACCAGCCTTATGACATGGATTCCATGGCTGAGGGATATTCCCTCGTACCTAAGTAGCACAAATTCTTGGTCCATTTCTCTCTTCCCCGGCAGATGAAGGGTGTCCCGAAGTCGAGGTTGTTGTAAAGAGAGAAGCCCTAAACTTTGGGTTGCCTGCGTCTGGTTGATTTTTAGTTTTCCCAAGATATAGGCCCACGTGTGGAGGTGCCCTATGCTCTGTGGTTCTGTTCTGTACGTGTTTTAGGAACGAGCATACGCTTCTCCAGAGTGGCTGTTGGCATTTTGCGTCCCTCCCGGCAACTGAACAAGGCTCCCTTATCTCCTTGGCCTGTCCTGCCTTTCTGGTTTTTAGACATTTTCCGGATGGCTCTTTTGCCCGGGGGGGGGGAGTGAGATTTCTTTGTAGTGCCGATTTGCTCTCCCCGGGTGCTTGGTTGGCCAAAAAGGGCGTATGCGTTTTTTCCTGAATAGGAAAAAACGCATACGCCCTTTTTGGCCAACTGCATCATTGTCCACGTTCTGCCGCTTTTCCTGTGCTGGGAAGGCCATTCCCATCTACCTCCTGAACTCCGTTTCGTGCAATTCTGCCTTGCGTTCAAATCCCCTTCGTGGCCTTACCTCAGTATGTTTTTGGACGAGTGTTATCATTTAGAGCTCGGCAGGTTTGTGAAGTGCAGTGCCCCAGAGCTCCGTTTGGCAGCTCGCTTTGGTGTGAGCTGGCCGCAATAGCGCCAGATTGCTTCAGGCCCTGTTGTGCTTGCGGCGAGGCAGGCCGAGCCTTTGGTGAATTCCTCTTCGTGATGGGAAATTAGAGTGACGTGGGCCTGTCCGAACACCGCCAGCTGGTCTCTCATTGGTTCCCCGTCTTCCAGGTCATCCTTCGGACCACTTGCAGAGCCTACGAAAGAGGAGTGTCAAGACGCTGATCCTGCAAGTGGGGGAATTGTTAGTCAAGTGGCTGGAATGGCGGACGCTAGCACCCGGAGGTGAAAAATGAGGTGCGCTTTCGAAAGCTTTCCCGATCACACGGTGTACCATCCCCTGGGATTCCCATGAGTGGTTTGGCTGTAGGAAAGTTGCCTTGAACCTGGAGAGGTGGGACCCATGGAATGGGTAGCACGCAGGATAACTCTAGAGGCTCTGCCTTTGCTCCTCCAACCTCAGCAATCCTCTCAGCCTGAGGAGTATCCAGCCTTATGTCTTCTGCCGCTGTGGGTGTCGATGTGGTCAATCCTGGTTGCATCACAGCCCCTGCACGCTTTTTGGCAGAATTTCCCTCCCTCGCGCCGTGCTTCTTTCTTCTGTGTTTTGGAAATGTATTTTTAGAATGGGCTTTAGCTGATTTTCAGTGCTGTGTTGATGCCGCTTGACACACACTTGATTCACTTACAGAGAGATATCAATACTTAGGTTTTCAGATGCTTACGAGTCTGATATATTCTTCTGTGATGAATAGGAGCTGTTGAGTCCTGTTCACTGAGCAAGGAGTAGGTGGTGTCTATTATATATTTGCTTTTCCGACCGGTATCTGTGCTCATTTCCAAGTCGTGTTGTATGCATCACGCCACCTCACCTTTCCGCTTAAGCAGGCCTAAGTGTGTTTTCGAAAAGCGTGAGTCTGTTCTCTTTTGTCATTCGGGTCGTGGGTAGCGATTTGTACATTCCCTCTCTAAGTGATATCCCAAGTTTCTTTTTCTGTGGGACAGATTTCACTTAGCATCATCGTACCTCAATCCACTCATTATGCTGGAACCAGCCTTATGACATGGATTCCATGGCTGAGGGATATTCCCTCGTACCTAAGTAGCACAAATTCTTGGTCCATTTCTCTCTTCCCCGGCAGATGAAGGGTGTCCCGAAGTCGAGGTTGTTGTAAAGAGAGAAGCCCTAAACTTTGGGGTGCCTGCGTCTGGTTGATTTTTAGTTTTCCCAAGATATAGGCCCACGTGTGGAGGTGCCCTATGCTCTGTGGTTCTGTTCTGTACGTGTTTTAGGAACGAGCATACGCTTCTCCAGAGTGGCTGTTGGCATTTTGCGTCCCTCCCGGCAACTGAACAAGGCTCCCTTATCTCCTTGGCCTGTCCTGCCTTTCTGGTTTTTAGACATTTTCCGGATGGCTCTTTTGCCCGGGGGGGGAGTGAGATTTCTTTGTAGTGCCGATTTGCTCTCCCCGGGTGCTTGGTTGGCCAAAAAGGGCGTATGCGTTTTTTCCTGAATATATTCAGGAAAAAAACGCATACGCCCTTTTTGGCCAACTGCATCATTGTCCACGTTCTGCCGCTTTTCCTGTGCTGGGAAGGCCATTCCCATCTACCTCCTGAACTCCGTTTCGTGCAATTCTGCCTTGCGTTCAAATCCCCTTCGTGGCCTTACCTCAGTATGTTTTTGGACGAGTGTTATCATTTAGAGCTCGGCAGGTTTGTGAAGTGCAGTGCCCCAGAGCTCCGTTTGGCAGCTCGCTTTGGTGTGAGCTGGCCGCAATAGCGCCAGATTGCTTCAGGCCCTGTTGTGCTTGCGGCGAGGCAGGCTGAGCCTTTGGTGAATTCCTCTTCGTGATGGGAAATTAGAGTGACGTGGGCCTGTCCGAACACCGCCAGCTGGTCTCTCATTGGTTCCCCGTCTTCCAGGTCATCCTTCGGACCACTTGCAGAGCCTACGAAAGAGGAGTGTCAAGACGCTGATCCTGCAAGTGGGGGAATTGTTAGTCAAGCGGCTGGAATGGCGGACGCTAGCACCCGGAGGTGAAAAATGAGGTGCGCTTTCGAAAGCTTTCCCGATCACACGGTGTACCATCCCCTGGGATTCCCATGAGTGGTTTGGCTGTAGGAAAGTTGCCTTGAACCTGGAGAGGTGGGACCCATGGAATGGGTAGCACGCAGTATTACTCTAGAGGCTCTACCTTTGCTCCTCCAACCTCAGCAATCCTCTCAGCCTGAGGAGTATCCAGCCTTATGTCTTCTGCCGCTGTGGGTGTCGATGTGGTCAATCCTGGTTGCATCACAGCCCCTGAACGCATTTTGGCAGAATTTCCCTCCCTCTCGCCGTGCTTCTTTCTTCTGTGTTTTGGAAATGTATTTTTAGAATGGGCTTTAGCTGATTTTCAGTGCTGTGTTGATGCCGCTTGACACACACTTGATTCACTTACAGAGAGATATCAATACTTAGGTTTTCAGATGCTTACGAGTCTGATATATTCTTCTGTGATGAATAGGAGCTGTTGAGTCCTGTTCACTGAGCAAGGAGTAGGTGGTGTCTATTATATATTTGCTTTTCCGACCGGTATCTGTGCTCATTTCCAAGTCGTGTTTTATGCATCACGCCACGTCACTTTTCCGCTTAAGCAGGCCTAAGTGTGTTTTCGAAAAGCGTGAGTCTGTTCTCTTTTGTCATTCGGGTCGTGGGTAGCGATTTGTACATTCCCTCTCTAAGTGATATCCCAAGTTTCTTTTTCTGTGGGACAGATTTCACTTAGCATCATCGTACCTCAATCAAGTCATTATGCTGGAACCAGCCTTATGACATGGATTCCATGGCTGAGGGATATTCCCTCGTACCTAAGTAGCACAAATTCTTGGTCCATTTCTCTGTTCCCCGGCAGATGAAGGGTGTCCCGAAGTCGAGGTTGTTGTAAAGAGAGAAGCCCTAAACTTTGGGGTGCCTGCGTCTGGTTGATTTTTAGTTTTCCCAAGATATAGGCCCACGTGTGGAGGTGCCCTATGCTCTGTGGTTCTGTTCTGTACGTGTTTTATGAACGAGCATACGCTTCTCCAGAGTGGCTGTTGGCATTTTGCGTCCCTCCCGGCAACTGAACAAGGCTCCCTTATCTCCTTGGCCTGTCCTGCCTTTCTGGTTTTTAGACATTTTCCGGATGGCTCTTTTGCCCGGGGGGGGGAGTGAGATTTATTTGTAGTGCCGATTTGCTCTCCCCGGGTGCTTGGTTGGCCAAAAAGGGCGTATGCGTTTTTTCCTGAATATATTCAGGAAAAAACGCTTACGCCCTTTTTGGCCAACTGCATCATTGTCCACGTTCTGCCGCTTTTCCTGTGCTGGGAAGGCCATTCCCATCTACCTCCTGAACTCCGTTTCGTGCAATTCTGCCTTGCGTTCAAATCCCCTTCGTGGCCTTACCTCAGTATGTTTTTGGACGAGTGTTATCATTTAGAGCTCGGCAGGTTTGTGAAGTGCAGTGCCCCAGAGCTCCGTTTGGCAGCTCGCTTTGGTGTGAGCTGGCCGCAATAGCGCCAGATTGCTTCAGGCCCTGTTGTGCTTGCGGCGAGGCAGGCCGAGCCTTTGGTGAATTCCTCTTCGTGATGGGAAATTAGAGTGACGTGGGCCTGTCCGAACACCGCCAGCTGGTCTCTCATTGGTTGCCCGTCTTCCAGGTCATCCTTCGGACCACTTGCAGAGACTACGAAAGAGGAGTGTCAAGACGCTGATCCTGCAAGTGGGCGAATTGTTAGTGAAGCGGCTGGAATGGCGGACGCTAGCACCCAGAGGTGAAAAATGAGGTGCGCTTTCGAAAGCTTTCCCGATCACACGGTGTACCATCCCCTGGGATTCCCATGAGTGGTTTGGCTGTAGGAAAGTTGCCTTGAACCTGGAGAGGTGGGACCCATGGAATGGGTAGCACGCAGGATAACTCTAGAGGCTCTACCTTTGCTCCTCCAACCTCAGCAATCCTCTCAGCCTGAGGAGTATCCAGCCTTATGTCTTCTGCCGCTGTGGGTGTAGATGTGGTCAATCCTGGTTGCATCACAGCCCCTGAACGCATTTTGGCAGAATTTCCCTCCCTCTCGCCGTGCTTCTTTCTTCTGTGTTTTGGAAATGTATTTTTAGAATGGGCTTTAGCTGATTTTCAGTGCTGTGTTGATGCCGCTTGACACACACTTGATTCACTTACAGAGAGATATCAATACTTAGGTTTTCAGATGCTTACGAGTCTGATATATTCTTCTGTGATGAATAGGAGCTGTTGAGTCCTGTTCACTGAGCAAGGAGTAGGTGGTGTCTATTATATATTTGCTTTTCCGACCGGTATCTGTGCTCATTTCCAAGTCGTGTTTTATGCATCACGCCACGTCACTTTTCCGCTTTAGCAGGCCTAAGTGTGTTTTCGAAAAGCGTGAGTCTGTTCTCTTTTGTCATTCGGGTCGTGGGTAGCGATTTGTACATTCCCTCTCTAAGTGATATCCCAAGTTTCTTTTTCTGTGGGACAGATTTCACTTAGCATCATCGTACCTCAATCCAGTCATTATGCTGGAACCAGCCTTATGACATGGATTCCATGGCTGAGGGATATTCCCTCGTACCTAAGTAGCACAAATTCTTGGTCCATTTCTCTGTTCCCCGGCAGATGAAGGGTGTCCCGAAGTCGAGGTTGTTGTAAAGAGAGAAGCCCTAAACTTTGGGGTGCCTGCGTCTGGTTGATTTTTAGTTTTCCCAAGATATAGGCCCACGTGTGGAGGTGCCCTATGCTCTGTGGTTCTGTTCTGTACGTGTTTTATGAACGAGCATACGCTTCTCCAGAGTGGCTGTTGGCATTTTGCGTCCCTCCCGGCAACTGAACAAGGCTCCCTTATCTCCTTGGCCTGTCCTGCCTTTCTGGTTTTTAGACATTTTCCGGATGGCTCTTTTGCCCGGGGGGGGGAGTGAGATTTGTTTGTAGTGCCGATTTGCTCTCCCCGGGTGCTTGGTTGGCCAAAAAGGGCGTATGCGTTTTTTCCTGAATATATTCAGGAAAAAACGCATACGCCCTTTTTGGCCAACTGCATCATTGTCCACGTTCTGCCGCTTTTCCTGTGCTGGGAAGGCCATTCCCATCTACCTCCTGAACTCCGTTTCGTGCAATTCTGCCTTGCGTTCAAATCCCCTTCGTGGCCTTACCTCAGTATGTTTTTGGACGAGTGTTATCATTTAGAGCTCGGCAGGTTTGTGAAGTGCAGTGCCCCAGAGCTCCGTTTGGCAGCTCGCTTTGGTGTGAGCTGGCCGCAATAGCGCCAGATTGCTTCAGGCCGTGTTGTGCTTGCGGCGAGGCAGGCCGAGTCTTTGGTGAATTCCTCTTCGTGATGGGAAATTAGAGTGACGTGGGCCTGTCCGAACACCGCCAGCTGGTCTCTCATTGGTTCCCCGTCTTCCAGGTCATCCTTCGGACCACTTGCAGAGCCTACGAAAGAGGAGTGTCAAGACGCTGATCCTGCAAGTGGGGGAATTGTTAGTCAAGCGGCTGGAATGGCGGACGCTAGCACCCGGAGGTGAAAAATGAGGTGCGCTTTCGAAAGCTTTCCCGATCACACGGTGTACCATCCCCTGGGATTCCCATGAGTGGTTTGGCTGTAGGAAAGTTGCCTTGAACCTGGAGAGGTGGGACCCATGGAATGGGTAGCACGCAGGATAACTCTAGAGGCTCTGCCTTTGCTCCTCCAACCTCAGCAATCCTCTCAGCCTGAGGAGTATCCAGCCTTATGTCTTCTGCCGCTGTGGGTGTCGATGTGGTCAATCCTGGTTGCATCACAGCCCCTGCACGCTTTTTGGCAGAATTTCCCTCCCTCGCGCCGTGCTTCTTTCTTCTGTGTTTTGGAAATGTATTTTTAGAATGGGCTTTAGCTGATTTTCAGTGCTGTGTTGATGCCGCTTGACACACACTTGATTCACTTACAGAGAGATATCAATACTTAGGTTTTCAGATGCTTACGAGTCTGATATATTCTTCTGTGATGAATAGGAGCTGTTGAGTCCTGTTCACTGAGCAAGGAGTAGGTGGTGTCTATTATATATTTGCTTTTCCGACCGGTATCTGTGCTCATTTCCAAGTCGTGTTGTATGCATCACGCCACCTCACCTTTCCGCTTAAGCAGGCCTAAGTGTGTTTTCGAAAAGCGTGAGTCTGTTCTCTTTTGTCATTCGGGTCGTGGGTAGCGATTTGTACATTCCCTCTCTAAGTGATATCCCAAGTTTCTTTTTCTGTGGGACAGATTTCACTTAGCATCATCGTACCTCAATCCACTCATTATGCTGGAACCAGCCTTATGACATGGATTCCATGGCTGAGGGATATTCCCTCGTACCTAAGTAGCACAAATTCTTGGTCCATTTCTCTCTTCCCCGGCAGATGAAGGGTGTCCCGAAGTCGAGGTTGTTGTAAAGAGAGAAGCCCTAAACTTTGGGGTGCCTGCGTCTGGTTGATTTTTAGTTTTCCCAAGATATAGGCCCACGTGTGGAGGTGCCCTATGCTCTGTGGTTCTGTTCTGTACGTGTTTTAGGAACGAGCATACGCTTCTCCAGAGTGGCTGTTGGCATTTTGCGTCCCTCCCGGCAACTGAACAAGGCTCCCTTATCTCCTTGGCCTGTCCTGCCTTTCTGGTTTTTAGACATTTTCCGGATGGCTCTTTTGCCCGGGGGGGGGAGTGAGATTTGTTTGTAGTGCCGAATTGCTCTCCCCGGGTGCTTGGTTGGCCAAAAAGGGCGTATGCGTTTTTTCCTGAATATATTCAGGAAAAAACGCATACGCCCTTTTTGGCCAACTGCATCATTGTCCACGTTCTGCCGCTTTTCCTGTGCTGGGAAGGCCATTCCCATCTACCTCCTGAACTCCGTTTCGTGCAATTCTGCCTTGCGTTCAAATCCCCTTCGTGGCCTTACCTCAGTATGTTTTTGGACGAGTGTTATCATTTAGAGCTCGGCAGGTTTGTGAAGTGCAGTGCCCCAGAGCTCCGTTTGGCAGCTCGCTTTGGTGTGAGCTGGCCGCAATAGCGCCAGATTGCTTCAGGCCGTGTTGTGCTTGCGGCGAGGCAGGCCGAGCCTTTGGTGAATTCCTCTTCGTGATGGGAAATTAGAGTGACGTGGGCCTGTCCGAACACCGCCAGCTGGTCTCTCATTGGTTCCCCGTCTTCCAGGTCATCCTTCGGACCACTTGCAGAGCCTACGAAAGAGGAGTGTCAAGACGCTGATCCTGCAAGTGGGGGAATTGTTAGTCAAGCGGCTGGAATGGCGGACGCTAGCACCCGGAGGTGAAAAATGAGGTGCGCTTTCGAAAGCTTTCCCGATCACACGGTGTACCATCCCCTGGGATTCCCATGAGTGGTTTGGCTGTAGGAAAGTTGCCTTGAACCTGGAGAGGTGGGACCCATGGAATGGGTAGCACGCAGGATAACTCTAGAGGCTCTGCCTTTGCTCCTCCAACCTCAGCAATCCTCTCAGCCTGAGGAGTATCCAGCCTTATGTCTTCTGCCGCTGTGGGTGTCGATGTGGTCAATCCTGGTTGCATCACAGCCCCTGCACGCTTTTTGGCAGAATTTCCCTCCCTCGCGCCGTGCTTCTTTCTTCTGTGTTTTGGAAATGTATTTTTAGAATGGGCTTTAGCTGATTTTCAGTGCTGTGTTGATGCCGCTTGACACACACTTGATTCACTTACAGAGAGATATCAATACTTAGGTTTTCAGATGCTTACGAGTCTGATATATTCTTCTGTGATGAATAGGAGCTGTTGAGTCCTGTTCACTGAGCAAGGAGTAGGTGGTGTCTATTATATATTTGCTTTTCCGACCGGTATCTGTGCTCATTTCCAAGTCGTGTTTTATGCATCACGCCACCTCACCTTTCCGCTTAAGCAGGCCTAAGTGTGTTTTCGAAAAGCGTGAGTCTGTTCTCTTTTGTCATTCGGGTCGTGGGTAGCGATTTGTACATTCCCTCTCTAAGTGATATCCCAAGTTTCTTTTTCTGTGGGACAGATTTCACTTAGCATCATCGTACCTCAATCCACTCATTATGCTGGAACCAGCCTTATGACATGGATTCCATGGCTGAGGGATATTCCCTCGTACCTAAGTAGCACAAATTCTTGGTCCATTTCTCTCTTCCCCGGCATTTGAAGGGTGTCCCGAAGTCGAGGTTGTTGTAAAGAGAGAAGCCCTAAACTTTGGGGTGCCTGCGTCTGGTTGATTTTTAGTTTTCCCAAGATATAGGCCCACGTGTGGAGGTGCCCTATGCTCTGTGGTTCTGTTCTGTACGTGTTTTAGGAACGAGCATACGCTTCTCCAGAGTGGCTGTTGGCATTTTGCGTCCCTCCCGGCAACTGAACAAGGCTCCCTTATCTCCTTGGCCTGTCCTGCCTTTCTGGTTTTTAGACATTTTCCGGATGGCTCTTTTTCCCGGGGGGGGAGTGAGATTTCTTTGTAGTGCCGATTTGCTCTCCCCGGGTGCTTGGTTGGCCAAAAAGGGCGTATGCGTTTTTTCCTGAATATATTCAGGAAAAAACGCATACGCCCTTTTTGGCCAACTGCATCATTGTCCACGTTCTGCCGCTTTTCCTGTGCTGGGAAGGCCATTCCCATCTACCTCCTGAACTCCGTTTCGTGCAATTCTGCCTTGCGTTCAAATCCCCTTCGTGGCCTTACCTCAGTATGTTTTTGGACGAGTGTTATCATTTAGAGCTCGGCAGGTTTGTGAAGTGCAGTGCCCCAGAGCTCCGTTTGGCAGCTCGCTTTGGTGTGAGCTGGCCGCAATAGCGCCAGATTGCTTCAGGCCCTGTTGTGCTTGCGGCGAGGCAGGCCGAGCCTTTGGTGAATTCCTCTTCGTGATGGGAAATTAGAGTGACGTGGGCCTGTCCGAACACCGCCAGCTGGTCTCTCATTGGTTCCCCGTCTTCCAGGTCATCCTTCGGACCACTTGCAGAGCCTACGAAAGAGGAGTGTCAAGACGCTGATCCTGCAAGTGGGGGAATTGTTAGTCAAGCGGCTGGAATGGCGGACGCTAGCACCCGGAGGTGAAAAATGAGGTGCGCTTTCGAAAGCTTTCCCGATCACACGGTGTACCATCCCCTGGGATTCCCATGAGTGGTTTGGCTGTAGGAAAGTTGCCTTGAACCTGGAGAGGTGGGACCCATGGAATGGGTAGCACGCAGGATAACTCTAGAGGCTCTGCCTTTGCTCCTCCAACCTCAGCAATCCTCTCAGCCTGAGGAGTATCCAGCCTTATGTCTTCTGCCGCTGTGGGTGTAGATGTGGTCAATCCTGGTTGCATCACAGCCCCTGCACGCTTTTTGGCAGAATTTCCCTCCCTCTCGCCGTGCTTCTTTCTTCTGTGTTTTGGAAATGTATTTTTAGAATGGGCTTTAGCTGATTTTCAGTGCTGTGTTGATGCCGCTTGACACACACTTGATTCACTTACAGAGAGATATCAATACTTAGGTTTTCAGATGCTTACGAGTCTGATATATTCTTCTGTGATGAATAGGAGCTGTTGAGTCCTGTTCACTGAGCAAGGAGTAGGTGGTGTCTATTATATATTTGCTTTTCCGACCGGTATCTGTGCTCATTTCCAAGTCGTGTTGTATGCATCACGCCACCTCACCTTTCCGCTTAAGCAGGCCTAAGTGTGTTTTCGAAAAGCGTGAGTCTGTTCTCTTTTGTCATTCGGGTCGTGGGTAGCGATTTGTACATTCCCTCTCTAAGTGATATCCCAAGTTTCTTTTTCTGTGGGACAGATTTCACTTAGCATCATCGTACCTCAATCCACTCATTATGCTGGAACCAGCCTTATGACATGGATTCCATGGCTGAGGGATATTCCCTCGTACCTAAGTAGCACAAATTCTTGGTCCATTTCTCTCTTCCCCGGCAGATGAAGGGTGTCCCGAAGTCGAGGTTGTTGTAAAGAGAGAAGCCCTAAACTTTGGGGTGCCTGCGTCTGGTTGATTTTTAGTTTTCCCAAGATATAGGCCCACGTGTGGAGGTGCCCTATGCTCTGTGGTTCTGTTCTGTACGTGTTTTAGGAACGAGCATACGCTTCTCCAGAGTGGCTGTTGGCATTTTGCGTCCCTCCCGGCAACTGAACAAGGCTCCCTTATCTCCTTGGCCTGTCCTGCCTTTCTGGTTTTTAGACATTTTCCGGATGGCTCTTTTGCCCGGGGGGGGAGTGAGATTTCTTTGTAGTGCCGATTTGCTCTCCCCGGGTGCTTGGTTGGCCAAAAAGGGCGTATGCGTTTTTTCCTGAATATATTCAGGAAAAAACGCATACGCCCTTTTTGGCCAACTGCATCATTGTCCACGTTCTGCCGCTTTTCCTGTGCTGGGAAGGCCATTCCCATCTACCTCCTGAACTCCGTTTCGTGCAATTCTGCCTTGCGTTCAAATCCCCTTCGTGGCCTTACCTCAGTATGTTTTTGGACGAGTGTTATCATTTAGAGCTCGGCAGGTTTGTGAAGTGCAGTGCCCCAGAGCTCCGTTTGGCAGCTCGCTTTGGTGTGAGCTGGCCGCAATAGCGCCAGATTGCTTCAGGCCCTGTTGTGCTTGCGGCGAGGCAGGCCGAGCCTTTGGTGAATTCCTCTTCGTGATGGGAAATTAGAGTGACGTGGGCCTGTCCGAACACCGCCAGCTGGTCTCTCATTGGTTGCCCCTCATCCAGGTCATCCTTCGGACCACTTGCAGAGACTACGAAAGAGGAGTGTCAAGACGCTGATCCTGCAAGTGGGGGAATTGTTAGTCAAGCGGCTGGAATGGCGGACGCTAGCACCCGGAGGTGAGAAATGAGGTGCGCTTTCGAAAGCTTTCCCGATCACACGGTGTACCATACCCTGGGATTCCCATGAGTGGTTTGGCTGTAGGAAAGTTGCCTTGAACCTGGAGAGGTGGGACCCATGGAATGGGTAGCACGCAGGATAACTCTAGAGGCTCTGCCTTTGCTCCTCCAACCTCAGCAATCCTCTCAGCCTGAGGAGTATCCAGCCATATGTCTTCTGCCTCTGTGGGTGTAGATGTGGTCAATCCTGGTTGCATCACAGCCCCTGCACGCTTTTTGGCAGAATTTCCCTCCCTCTCGCCGTGCTTCTTTCTTCTGTGTTTTGGAAATGTATTTTTAGAATGGGCTTTAGCTGATTTTCAGTGCTGTGTTGATGCCGCTTGACACACACTTGATTCACTTACAGAGAGATATCAATACTTAGGTTTTCAGATGCTTACGAGTCTGATATATTCTTCTGTGATGAATAGGAGCTGTTGAGTCCTGTTCACTGAGCAAGGAGTAGGTGGTGTCTATTATATATTTGCTTTTCCGACCGGTATCTGTGCTCATTTCCAAGTCGTGTTGTATGCATCACGCCACCTCACCTTTCCGCTTAAGCAGGCCTAAGTGTGTTTTCGAAAAGCGTGAGTCTGTTCTCTTTTGTCATTCGGGTCGTGGGTAGCGATTTGTACATTCCCTCTCTAAGTGATATCCCAAGTTTCTTTTTCTGTGGGACAGATTTCACTTAGCATCATCGTACCTCAATCCACTCATTATGCTGGAACCAGCCTTATGACATGGATTCCATGGCTGAGGGATATTCCCTCGTACCTAAGTAGCACAAATTCTTGGTCCATTTCTCTCTTCCCCGGCAGATGAAGGGTGTCCCGAAGTCGAGGTTGTTGTAAAGAGAGAAGCCCTAAACTTTGGGGTGCCTGCGTCTGGTTGATTTTTAGTTTTCCCAAGATATAGGCCCACGTGTGGAGGTGCCCTATGCTCTGTGGTTCTGTTCTGTACGTGTTTTAGGAACGAGCATACGCTTCTCCAGAGTGGCTGTTGGCATTTTGCGTCCCTCCCGGCAACTGAACAAGGCTCCCTTATCTCCTTGGCCTGTCCTGCCTTTCTGGTTTTTAGACATTTTCCGGATGGCTCTTTTGCCCGGGGGGGGAGTGAGATTTCTTTGTAGTGCCGATTTGCTCTCCCCGGGTGCTTGGTTGGCCAAAAAGGGCGTATGCGTTTTTTCCTGAATATATTCAGGAAAAAACGCTTACGCCCTTTTTGGCCAACTGCATCATTGTCCACGTTCTGCCGCTTTTCCTGTGCTGGGAAGGCCATTCCCATCTACCTCCTGAACTCCGTTTCGTGCAATTCTGCCTTGCGTTCAAATCCCCTTCGTGGCCTTACCTCAGTATGTTTTTGGACGAGTGTTATCATTTAGAGCTCGGCAGGTTTGTGAAGTGCAGTGCCCCAGAGCTCCGTTTGGCAGCTCGCTTTGGTGTGAGCTGGCCGCAATAGCGCCAGATTGCTTCAGGCCCTGTTGTGCTTGCGGCGAGGCAGGCCGAGCCTTTGGTGAATTCCTCTTCGTGATGGGAAATTAGAGTGACGTGGGCCTGTCCGAACACCGCCAGCTGGTCTCTCATTGGTTGCCCCTCATCCAGGTCATCCTTCGGACCACTTGCAGAGACTACGAAAGAGGAGTGTCAAGACGCTGATCCTGCAAGTGGGGGAATTGTTAGTCAAGCGGCTGGAATGGCGGACGCTAGCACCCGGAGGTGAGAAATGAGGTGCGCTTTCGAAAGCTTTCCCGATCACACGGTGTACCATACCCTGGGATTCCCATGAGTGGTTTGGCTGTAGGAAAGTTGCCTTGAACCTGGAGAGGTGGGACCCATGGAATGGGTAGCACGCAGGATAACTCTAGAGGCTCTGCCTTTGCTCCTCCAACCTCAGCAATCCTCTCAGCCTGAGGAGTATCCAGCCATATGTCTTCTGCCTCTGTGGGTGTAGATGTGGTCAATCCTGGTTGCATCACAGCCCCTGCACGCTTTTTGGCAGAATTTCCCTCCCTCTCGCCGTGCTTCTTTCTTCTGTGTTTTGGAAATGTATTTTTAGAATGGGCTTTAGCTGATTTTCAGTGCTGTGTTGATGCCGCTTGACACACACTTGATTCACTTACAGAGAGATATCAATACTTAGGTTTTCAGATGCTTACGAGTCTGATATATTCTTCTGTGATGAATAGGAGCTGTTGAGTCCTGTTCACTGAGCAAGGAGTAGGTGGTGTCTATTATATATTTGCTTTTCCGACCGGTATCTGTGCTCATTTCCAAGTCGTGTTGTATGCATCACGCCACCTCACCTTTCCGCTTAAGCAGGCCTAAGTGTGTTTTCGAAAAGCGTGAGTCTGTTCTCTTTTGTCATTCGGGTCGTGGGTAGCGATTTGTACATTCCCTCTCTAAGTGATATCCCAAGTTTCTTTTTCTGTGGGACAGATTTCACTTAGCATCATCGTACCTCAATCCAGTCATTATGCTGGAACCAGCCTTATGACATGGATTCCATGGCTGAGGGATATTCCCTCGTACCTAAGTAGCACAAATTCTTGGTCCATTTCTCTGTTCCCCGGCAGATGAAGGGTGTCCCGAAGTCGAGGTTGTTGTAAAGAGAGAAGCCCTAAACTTTGGGGTGCCTGCGTCTGGTTGATTTTTAGTTTTCCCAAGATATAGGCCCACGTGTGGAGGTGCCCTATGCTCTGTGGTTCTGTTCTGTACGTGTTTTAGGAACGAGCATACGCTTCTCCAGAGTGGCTGTTGGCATTTTGCGTCCCTCCCGGCAACTGAACAAGGCTCCCTTATCTCCTTGGCCTGTCCTGCCTTTCTGGTTTTTAGACATTTTCCGGATGGCTCTTTTGCCCGGGGGGGGGGAGTGAGATTTCTTTGTAGTGCCGATTTGCTCTCCCCGGGTGCTTGGTTGGCCAAAAAGGGCGTATGCGTTTTTTCCTGAATAGGAAAAAACGCATACGCCCTTTTTGGCCAACTGCATCATTGTCCACGTTCTGCCGCTTTTCCTGTGCTGGGAAGGCCATTCCCATCTACCTCCTGAACTCCGTTTCGTGCAATTCTGCCTTGCGTTCAAATCCCCTTCGTGGCCTTACCTCAGTATGTTTTTGGACGAGTGTTATCATTTAGAGCTCGGCAGGTTTGTGAAGTGCAGTGCCCCAGAGCTCCGTTTGGCAGCTCGCTTTGGTGTGAGCTGGCCGCAATAGCGCCAGATTGCTTCAGGCCCTGTTGTGCTTGCGGCGAGGCAGGCCGAGCCTTTGGTGAATTCCTCTTCGTGATGGGAAATTAGAGTGACGTGGGCCTGTCCGAACACCGCCAGCTGGTCTCTCATTGGTTCCCCGTCTTCCAGGTCATCCTTCGGACCACTTGCAGAGCCTACGAAAGAGGAGTGTCAAGACGCTGATCCTGCAAGTGGGGGAATTGTTAGTCAAGTGGCTGGAATGGCGGACGCTAGCACCCGGAGGTGAAAAATGAGGTGCGCTTTCGAAAGCTTTCCCGATCACACGGTGTACCATCCCCTGGGATTCCCATGAGTGGTTTGGCTGTAGGAAAGTTGCCTTGAACCTGGAGAGGTGGGACCCATGGAATGGGTAGCACGCAGGATAACTCTAGAGGCTCTGCCTTTGCTCCTCCAACCTCAGCAATCCTCTCAGCCTGAGGAGTATCCAGCCTTATGTCTTCTGCCGCTGTGGGTGTCGATGTGGTCAATCCTGGTTGCATCACAGCCCCTGCACGCTTTTTGGCAGAATTTCCCTCCCTCGCGCCGTGCTTCTTTCTTCTGTGTTTTGGAAATGTATTTTTAGAATGGGCTTTAGCTGATTTTCAGTGCTGTGTTGATGCCGCTTGACACACACTTGATTCACTTACAGAGAGATATCAATACTTAGGTTTTCAGATGCTTACGAGTCTGATATATTCTTCTGTGATGAATAGGAGCTGTTGAGTCCTGTTCACTGAGCAAGGAGTAGGTGGTGTCTATTATATATTTGCTTTTCCGACCGGTATCTGTGCTCATTTCCAAGTCGTGTTGTATGCATCACGCCACCTCACCTTTCCGCTTAAGCAGGCCTAAGTGTGTTTTCGAAAAGCGTGAGTCTGTTCTCTTTTGTCATTCGGGTCGTGGGTAGCGATTTGTACATTCCCTCTCTAAGTGATATCCCAAGTTTCTTTTTCTGTGGGACAGATTTCACTTAGCATCATCGTACCTCAATCCACTCATTATGCTGGAACCAGCCTTATGACATGGATTCCATGGCTGAGGGATATTCCCTCGTACCTAAGTAGCACAAATTCTTGGTCCATTTCTCTCTTCCCCGGTAGATGAAGGGTGTCCCGAAGTCGAGGTTGTTGTAAAGAGAGAAGCCCTAAACTTTGGGGTGCCTGCGTCTGGTTGATTTTTAGTTTTCCCAAGATATAGGCCCACGTGTGGAGGTGCCCTATGCTCTGTGGTTCTGTTCTGTACGTGTTTTAGGAAGGAGCATACGCTTCTCCAGAGTGGCTGTTGGCATTTTGCGTCCCTCCCGGCAACTGAACAAGGCTCCCTTATCTCCTTGGCCTGTCCTGCCTTTCTGGTTTTTAGACATTTTCCGGATGGCTCTTTTGCCCGGGGGGGGAGTGAGATTTATTTGTAGTGCCGATTTGCTCTCCCCGGGTGCTTGGTTGGCCAAAAAGGGCGTATGCGTTTTTTCCTGAATATATTCAGGAAAAAAACGCATACGCCCTTTTTGGCCAACTGCATCATTGTCCACGTTCTGCCGCTTTTCCTGTGCTGGGAAGGCCATTCCCATCTACCTCCTGAACTCCGTTTCGTGCAATTCTGCCTTGCGTTCAAATACCCTTCGTGGCCTTACCTCAGTATGTTTTTGGACGAGTGTTATCATTTAGAGCTCGGCAGGTTTGTGAAGTGCAGTGCCCCAGAGCTCCGTTTGGCAGCTCGCTTTGGTGTGAGCTGGCCGCAATAGCGCCAGATTGCTTCAGGCCCTGTTGTGCTTGCGGCGAGGCAGGCTGAGCCTTTGGTGAATTCCTCTTCGTGATGGGAAATTAGAGTGACGTGGGCCTGTCCGAACACCGCCAGCTGGTCTCTCATTGGTTCCCCGTCTTCCAGGTCATCCTTCGGACCACTTGCAGAGCCTACGAAAGAGGAGTGTCAAGACGCTGATCCTGCAAGTGGGGGAATTGTTAGTCAAGCGGCTGGAATGGCGGACGCTAGCACCCGGAGGTGAAAAATGAGGTGCGCTTTCGAAAGCTTTCCCGATCACACGGTGTACCATCCCCTGGGATTCCCATGAGTGGTTTGGCTGTAGGAAAGTTGCCTTGAACCTGGAGAGGTGGGACCCATGGAATGGGTAGCACGCAGTATAACTCTAGAGGCTCTACCTTTGCTCCTCCAACCTCAGCAATCCTCTCAGCCTGAGGAGTATCCAGCCTTATGTCTTCTGCCGCTGTGGGTGTCGATGTGGTCAATCCTGGTTGCATCACAGCCCCTGAACGCATTTTGGCAGAATTTCCCTCCCTCTCGCCGTGCTTCTTTCTTCTGTGTTTTGGAAATGTATTTTTAGAATGGGCTTTAGCTGATTTTCAGTGCTGTGTTGATGCCGCTTGACACACACTTGATTCACTTACAGAGAGATATCAATACTTAGGTTTTCAGATGCTTACGAGTCTGATATATTCTTCTGTGATGAATAGGAGCTGTTGAGTCCTGTTCACTGAGCAAGGAGTAGGTGGTGTCTATTATATATTTGCTTTTCCGACCGGTATCTGTGCTCATTTCCAAGTCGTGTTTTATGCATCACGCCACGTCACTTTTCCGCTTAAGCAGGCCTAAGTGTGTTTTCGAAAAGCGTGAGTCTGTTCTCTTTTGTCATTCGGGTCGTGGGTAGCGATTTGTACATTCCCTCTCTAAGTGATATCCCAAGTTTCTTTTTCTGTGGGACAGATTTCACTTAGCATCATCGTACCTCAATCAAGTCATTATGCTGGAACCAGCCTTATGACATGGATTCCATGGCTGAGGGATATTCCCTCGTACCTAAGTAGCACAAATTCTTGGTCCATTTCTCTGTTCCCCGGCAGATGAAGGGTGTCCCGAAGTCGAGGTTGTTGTAAAGAGAGAAGCCCTAAACTTTGGGGTGCCTGCGTCTGGTTGATTTTTAGTTTTCCCAAGATATAGGCCCACGTGTGGAGGTGCCCTATGCTCTGTGGTTCTATTCTGTACGTGTTTTATGAACGAGCATACGCTTCTCCAGAGTGGCTGTTGGCATTTTGCGTCCCTCCCGGCAACTGAACAAGGCTCCCTTATCTCCTTGGCCTGTCCTGCCTTTCTGGTTTTTAGACATTTTCCGGATGGCTCTTTTGCCCGGGGGGGGGAGTGAGATTTATTTGTAGTGCCGATTTGCTCTCCCCGGGTGCTTGGTTGGCCAAAAAGGGCGTATGCGGTTTTTCCTGAATATATTCAGGAAAAAACGCTTACGCCCTTTTTGGCCAACTGCATCATTGTCCACGTTCTGCCGCTTTTCCTGTGCTGGGAAGGCCATTCCCATCTACCTCCTGAACTCCGTTTCGTGCAATTCTGCCTTGCGTTCAAATCCCCTTCGTGGCCTTACCTCAGTATGTTTTTGGACGAGTGTTATCATTTAGAGCTCGGCAGGTTTGTGAAGTGCAGTGCCCCAGAGCTCCGTTTGGCAGCTCGCTTTGGTGTGAGCTGGCCGCAATAGCGCCAGATTGCTTCAGGCCCTGTTGTGCTTGCGGCGAGGCAGGCCGAGCCTTTGGTGAATTCCTCTTCGTGATGGGAAATTAGAGTGACGTGGGCCTGTCCGAACACCGCCAGCTGGTCTCTCATTGGTTGCCCGTCTTCCAGGTCATCCTTCGGACCACTTGCAGAGACTACGAAAGAGGAGTGTCAAGACGCTGATCCTGCAAGTGGGCGAATTGTTAGTGAAGCTGCTGGAATGGCGGACGCTAGCACCCAGAGGTGAAAAATGAGGTGCGCTTTCGAAAGCTTTCCCGATCACACGGTGTACCATCCCCTGGGATTCCCATGAGTGGTTTGGCTGTAGGAAAGTTGCCTTGAACCTGGAGAGGTGGGACCCATGGAATGGGTAGCACGCAGTATAACTCTAGAGGCTCTACCTTTGCTCCTCCAACCTCAGCAATCCTCTCAGCCTGAGGAGTATCCAGCCTTATGTCTTCTGCCGCTGTGGGTGTAGATGTGGTCAATCCTGGTTGCATCACAGCCCCTGAACGCATTTTGGCAGAATTTCCCTCCCTCTCGCCGTGCTTCTTTCTTCTGTGTTTTGGAAATGTATTTTTAGAATGGGCTTTAGCTGATTTTCAGTGCTGTGTTGATGCCGCTTGACACACACTTGATTCACTTACAGAGAGATATCAATACTTAGGTTTTCAGATGCTTACGAGTCTGATATATTCTTCTGTGATGAATAGGAGCTGTTGAGTCCTGTTCACTGAGCAAGGAGTAGGTGGTGTCTATTATATATTTGCTTTTCCGACCGGTATCTGTGCTCATTTCCAAGTCGTGTTTTATGCATCACGCCACGTCACTTTTCCGCTTAAGCAGGCCTAAGTGTGTTTTCGAAAAGCGTGAGTCTGTTCTCTTTTGTCATTCGGGTCGTGGGTAGCGATTTGTACATTCCCTCTCTAAGTGATATCCCAAGTTTCTTTTTCTGTGGGACAGATTTCACTTAGCATCATCGTACCTCAATCCAGTCATTATGCTGGAACCAGCCTTATGACATGGATTCCATGGCTGAGGGATATTCCCTCGTACCTAAGTAGCACAAATTCTTGGTCCATTTCTCTGTTCCCCGGCAGATGAAGGGTGTCCCGAAGTCGAGGTTGTTGTAAAGAGAGAAGCCCTAAACTTTGGGGTGCCTGCGTCTGGTTGATTTTTAGTTTTCCCAAGATATAGGCCCACGTGTGGAGGTGCCCTATGCTCTGTGGTTCTGTTCTGTACGTGTTTTAGGAACGAGCATACGCTTCTCCAGAGTGGCTGTTGGCATTTTGCGTCCCTCCCGGCAACTGAACAAGGCTCCCTTATCTCCTTGGCCTGTCCTGCCTTTCTGGTTTTTAGACATTTTCCGGATGGCTCTTTTGCCCGGGGGGGGGAGTGAGATTTCTTTGTAGTGCCGATTTGCTCTCCCCGGGTGCTTGGTTGGCCAAAAAGGGCGTATGCGTTTTTTCCTGAATATATTCAGGAAAAAACGCTTACGCCCTTTTTGGCCAACTGCATCATTGTCCACGTTCTGCCGCTTTTCCTGTGCTGGGAAGGCCATTCCCATCTACCTCCTGAACTCCGTTTCGTGCAATTCTGCCTTGCGTTCAAATCCCCTTCGTGGCCTTACCTCAGTATGTTTTTGGACGAGTGTTATCATTTAGAGCTCGGCAGGTTTGTGAAGTGCAGTGCCCCAGAGCTCCGTTTGGCAGCTCGCTTTGGTGTGAGCTGGCCGCAATAGCGCCAGATTGCTTCAGGCCCTGTTGTGCTTGCGGCGAGGCAGGCCGAGCCTTTGGTGAATTCCTCTTCGTGATGGGAAATTAGAGTGACGTGGGCCTGTCCGAACACCGCCAGCTGGTCTCTCATTGGTTGCCCGTCTTCCAGGTCATCCTTCGGACCACTTGCAGAGACTACGAAAGAGGAGTGTCAAGACGCTGATCCTGCAAGTGGGCGAATTGTTAGTGAAGCGGCTGGAATGGCGGACGCTAGCACCCAGAGGTGAAAAATGAGGTGCGCTTTCGAAAGCTTTCCCGATCACACGGTGTACCATCCCCTGGGATTCCCATGAGTGGTTTGGCTGTAGGAAAGTTGCCTTGAACCTGGAGAGGTGGGACCCATGGAATGGGTAGCACGCAGGATAACTCTAGAGGCTCTACCTTTGCTCCTCCAACCTCAGCAATCCTCTCAGCCTGAGGAGTATCCAGCCTTATGTCTTCTGCCGCTGTGGGTGTAGATGTGGTCAATCCTGGTTGCATCACAGCCCCTGCACGCTTTTTGGCAGAATTTCCCTCCCTCTCGCCGTGCTTCTTTCTTCTGTGTTTTGGAAATGTATTTTTAGAATGGGCTTTAGCTGATTTTCAGTGCTGTGTTGATGCCGCTTGACACACACTTGATTCACTTACAGAGAGATATCAATACTTAGGTTTTCAGATGCTTACGAGTCTGATATATTCTTCTGTGATGAATAGGAGCTGTTGAGTCCTGTTCACTGAGCAAGGAGTAGGTGGTGTCTATTATATATTTGCTTTTCCGACCGGTATCTGTGCTCATTTCCAAGTCGTGTTTTATGCATCACGCCACCTCACCTTTCCGCTTAAGCAGGCCTAAGTGTGTTTTCGAAAAGCGTGAGTCTGTTCTCTTTTGTCATTCGGGTCGTGGGTAGCGATTTGTACATTCCCTCTCTAAGTGATATCCCAAGTTTCTTTTTCTGTGGGACAGATTTCACTTAGCATCATCGTACCTCAATCCACTCATTATGCTGGAACCAGCCTTATGACATGGATTCCATGGCTGAGGGATATTCCCTCGTACCTAAGTAGCACAAATTCTTGGTCCATTTCTCTCTTCCCCGGTATTTGAAGGGTGTCCCGAAGTCGAGGTTGTTGTAAAGAGAGAAGCCCTAAACTTTGGGGTGCCTGCGTCTGGTTGATTTTTAGTTTTCCCAAGATATAGGCCCACGTGTGGAGGTGCCCTATGCTCTGTGGTTCTGTTCTGTACGTGTTTTAGGAACGAGCATACGCTTCTCCAGAGTGGCTGTTGGCATTTTGCGTCCCTCCCGGCAACTGAACAAGGCTCCCTTATCTCCTTGGCCTGTCCTGCCTTTCTGGTTTTTAGACATTTTCCGGATGGCTCTTTTGCCCGGGGGGGGAGTGAGATTTCTTTGTAGTGCCGATTTGCTCTCCCCGGGTGCTTGGTTGGCCAAAAAGGGCGTATGCGTTTTTTCCTGAATATATTCAGGAAAAAAACGCATACGCCCTTTTTGGCCAACTGCATCATTGTCCACGTTCTGCCGCTTTTCCTGTGCTGGGAAGGCCATTCCCATCTACCTCCTGAACTCCGTTTCGTGCAATTCTGCCTTGCGTTCAAATACCCTTCGTGGCCTTACCTCAGTATGTTTTTGGACGAGTGTTATCATTTAGAGCTCGGCAGGTTTGTGAAGTGCAGTGCCCCAGAGCTCCGTTTGGCAGCTCGCTTTGGTGTGAGCTGGCCGCAATAGCGCCAGATTGCTTCAGGCCCTGTTGTGCTTGCGGCGAGGCAGGCCGAGCCTTTGGTGAATTCCTCTTCGTGATGGGAAATTAGAGTGACGTGGGCCTGTCCGAACACCGCCAGCTGGTCTCTCATTGGTTCCCCGTCTTCCAGGTCATCCTTCGGACCACTTGCAGAGCCTACGAAAGAGGAGTGTCAAGACGCTGATCCTGCAAGTGGGGGAATTGTTAGTCAAGCGGCTGGAATGGCGGACGCTAGCACCCGGAGGTGAAAAATGAGGTGCGCTTTCGAAAGCTTTCCCGATCACACGGTGTACCATCCCCTGGGATTCCCATGAGTGGTTTGGCTGTAGGAAAGTTGCCTTGAACCTGGAGAGGTGGGACCCATGGAATGGGTAGCACGCAGGATAACTCTAGAGGCTCTGCCTTTGCTCCTCCAACCTCAGCAATCCTCTCAGCCTGAGGAGTATCCAGCCTTATGTCTTCTGCCGCTGTGGGTGTAGATGTGGTCAATCCTGGTTGCATCACAGCCCCTGCACGCTTTTTGGCAGAATTTCCCTCCCTCTCGCCGTGCTTCTTTCTTCTGTGTTTTGGAAATGTATTTTTAGAATGGGCTTTAGCTGATTTTCAGTGCTGTGTTGATGCCGCTTGACACACACTTGATTCACTTACAGAGAGATATCAATACTTAGGTTTTCAGATGCTTACGAGTCTGATATATTCTTCTGTGATGAATAGGAGCTGTTGAGTCCTGTTCACTGAGCAAGGAGTAGGTGGTGTCTATTATATATTTGCTTTTCCGACCGGTATCTGTGCTCATTTCCAAGTCGTGTTGTATGCATCACGCCACCTCACCTTTCCGCTTAAGCAGGCCTAAGTGTGTTTTCGAAAAGCGTGAGTCTGTTCTCTTTTGTCATTCGGGTCGTGGGTAGCGATTTGTACATTCCCTCTCTAAGTGATATCCCAAGTTTCTTTTTCTGTGGGACAGATTTCACTTAGCATCATCGTACCTCAATCCACTCATTATGCTGGAAGCAGCCTTATGACATGGATTCCATGGCTGAGGGATATTCCCTCGTACCTAAGTAGCACAAATTCTTGGTCCATTTCTCTCTTCCCCGGTATTTGAAGGGTGTCCCGAAGTCGAGGTTGTTGTAAAGAGAGAAGCCCTAAACTTTGGGGTGCCTGCGTCTGGTTGATTTTTAGTTTTCCCAAGATATAGGCCCACGTGTGGAGGTGCCCTATGCTCTGTGGTTCTGTTCTGTACGTGTTTTAGGAACGAGCATACGCTTCTCCAGAGTGGCTGTTGGCATTTTGCGTCCCTCCCGGCAACTGAACAAGGCTCCCTTATCTCCTTGGCCTGTCCTGCCTTTCTGGTTTTTAGACATTTTCCGGATGGCTCTTTTGCCCGGGGGGGGAGTGAGATTTCTTTGTAGTGCCGATTTGCTCTCCCCGGGTGCTTGGTTGGCCAAAAAGGGCGTATGCGTTTTTTCCTGAATATATTCAGGAAAAAAACGCATACGCCCTTTTTGGCCAACTGCATCATTGTCCACGTTCTGCCGCTTTTCCTGTGCTGGGAAGGCCATTCCCATCTACCTCCTGAACTCCGTTTCGTGCAATTCTGCCTTGCGTTCAAATCCCCTTCGTGGCCTTACCTCAGTATGTTTTTGGACGAGTGTTATCATTTAGAGCTCGGCAGGTTTGTGAAGTGCAGTGCCCCAGAGCTCCGTTTGGCAGCTCGCTTTGGTGTGAGCTGGCCGCAATAGCGCCAGATTGCTTCAGGCCCTGTTGTGCTTGCGGCGAGGCAGGCCGAGCCTTTGGTGAATTCCTCTTCGTGATGGGAAATTAGAGTGACGTGGGCCTGTCCGAACACCGCCAGCTGGTCTCTCATTGGTTCCCCGTCTTCCAGGTCATCCTTCGGACCACTTGCAGAGCCTACGAAAGAGGAGTGTCAAGACGCTGATCCTGCAAGTGGGGGAATTGTTAGTCAAGCGGCTGGAATGGCGGACGCTAGCACCCGGAGGTGAAAAATGAGGTGCGCTTTCGAAAGCTTTCCCGATCACACGGTGTACCATCCCCTGGGATTCCCATGAGTGGTTTGGCTGTAGGAAAGTTGCCTTGAACCTGGAGAGGTGGGACCCATGGAATGGGTAGCACGCAGGATAACTCTAGAGGCTCTGCCTTTGCTCCTCCAACCTCAGCAATCCTCTCAGCCTGAGGAGTATCCAGCCTTATGTCTTCTGCCGCTGTGGGTGTAGATGTGGTCAATCCTGGTTGCATCACAGCCCCTGCACGCTTTTTGGCAGAATTTCCCTCCCTCTCGCCGTGCTTCTTTCTTCTGTGTTTTGGAAATGTATTTTTAGAATGGGCTTTAGCTGATTTTCAGTGCTGTGTTGATGCCGCTTGACACACACTTGATTCACTTACAGAGAGATATCAATACTTAGGTTTTCAGATGCTGACGAGTCTGATATATTCTTCTGTGATGAATAGGAGCTGTTGAGTCCTGTTCACTGAGCAAGGAGTAGGTGGTGTCTATTATATATTTGCTTTTCCGACCGGTATCTGTGCTCATTTCCAAGTCGTGTTGTATGCATCACGCCACCTCACCTTTCCGCTTAAGCAGGCCTAAGTGTGTTTTCGAAAAGCGTGAGTCTGTTCTCTTTTGTCATTCGGGTCGTGGGTAGCGATTTGTACATTCCCTCTCTAAGTGATATCCCAAGTTTCTTTTTCTGTGGGACAGATTTCACTTAGCATCATCGTACCTCAATCCACTCATTATGCTGGAACCAGCCTTATGACATGGATTCCATGGCTGAGGGATATTCCCTCGTACCTAAGTAGCACAAATTCTTGGTCCATTTCTCTCTTCCCCGGTATTTGAAGGGTGTCCCGAAGTCGAGGTTGTTGTAAAGAGAGAAGCCCTAAACTTTGGGGTGCCTGCGTCTGGTTGATTTTTAGTTTTCCCAAGATATAGGCCCACGTGTGGAGGTGCCCTATGCTCTGTGGTTCTGTTCTGTACGTGTTTTAGGAACGAGCATACGCTTCTCCAGAGTGGCTGTTGGCATTTTGCGTCCCTCCCGGCAACTGAACAAGGCTCCCTTATCTCCTTGGCCTGTCCTGCCTTTCTGGTTTTTAGACATTTTCCGGATGGCTCTTTTGCCCGGGGGGGGAGTGAGATTTCTTTGTAGTGCCGATTTGCTCTCCCCGGGTGCTTGGTTGGCCAAAAAGGGCGTATGCGTTTTTTCCTGAATATATTCAGGAAAAAAACGCATACGCCCTTTTTGGCCAACTGCATCATTGTCCACGTTCTGCCGCTTTTCCTGTGCTGGGAAGGCCATTCCCATCTACCTCCTGAACTCCGTTTCGTGCAATTCTGCCTTGCGTTCAAATCCCCTTCGTGGCCTTACCTCAGTATGTTTTTGGACGAGTGTTATCATTTAGAGCTCGGCAGGTTTGTGAAGTGCAGTGCCCCAGAGCTCCGTTTGGCAGCTCGCTTTGGTGTGAGCTGGCCGCAATAGCGCCAGATTGCTTCAGGCCCTGTTGTGCTTGCGGCGAGGCAGGCCGAGCCTTTGGTGAATTCCTCTTCGTGATGGGAAATTAGAGTGACGTGGGCCTGTCCGAACACCGCCAGCTGGTCTCTCATTGGTTCCCCGTCTTCCAGGTCATCCTTCGGACCACTTGCAGAGCCTACGAAAGAGGAGTGTCAAGACGCTGATCCTGCAAGTGGGGGAATTGTTAGTCAAGCGGCTGGAATGGCGGACGCTAGCACCCGGAGGTGAAAAATGAGGTGCGCTTTCGAAAGCTTTCCCGATCACACGGTGTACCATCCCCTGGGATTCCCATGAGTGGTTTGGCTGTAGGAAAGTTGCCTTGAACCTGGAGAGGTGGGACCCATGGAATGGGTAGCACGCAGGATAACTCTAGAGGCTCTGCCTTTGCTCCTCCAACCTCAGCAATCCTCTCAGCCTGAGGAGTATCCAGCCTTATGTCTTCTGCCGCTCTGGGTGTCGATATGGTCAATCCTGGTTGCATCACAGCCCCTGCACGCTTTTTGGCAGAATTTCCCTCCCTCTCGCCGTGCTTCTTTCTTCTGTGTTTTGGAAATGTATTTTTAGAATGGGCTTTAGCTGATTTTCAGTGCTGTGTTGATGCCGCTTGACACACACTTGATTCACTTACAGAGAGATATCAATACTTAGGTTTTCAGATGCTTACGAGTCTGATATATTCTTCTGTGATGAATAGGAGCTGTTGAGTCCTGTTCACTGAGCAAGGAGTAGGTGGTGTCTATTATATATTTGCTTTTCCGACCGGTATCTGTGCTCATTTCCAAGTCGTGTTGTATGCATCACGCCACCTCACCTTTCCGCTTAAGCAGGCCTAAGTGTGTTTTCGAAAAGCGTGAGTCCGTTCTCTTTTGTCATTCGGGTCGTGGGTAGCGATTTGTACATTCCCTCTCTAAGTGATATCCCAAGTTTCTTTTTCTGTGGGACAGATTTCACTTAGCATCATCGTACCTCAATCCACTCATTATGCTGGAACCAGCCTTATGACATGGATTCCATGGCTGAGGGATATTCCCTCGTACCTAAGTAGCACAAATTCTTGGTCCATTTCTCTCTTCCCCGGCAGATGAAGGGTGTCCCGAAGTCGAGGTTGTTGTAAAGAGAGAAGCCCTAAACTTTGGGGTGCCTGCGTCTGGTTGATTTTTAGTTTTCCCAAGATATAGGCCCACGTGTGGAGGTGCCCTATGCTCTGTGGTTCTGTTCTGTACGTGTTTTAGGAACGAGCATACGCTTCTCCAGAGTGGCTGTTGGCATTTTGCGTCCCTCCCGGCAACTGAACAAGGCTCCCTTATCTCCTTGGCCTGTCCTGCCTTTCTGGTTTTTAGACATTTTCCGGATGGCTCTTTTGCCCGGGGGGGGGAGTGAGATTTGTTTGTAGTGCCGATTTGCTCTCCCCGGGTGCTTGGTTGGCCAAAAAGGGCGTATGCGTTTTTTCCTGAATATATTCAGGAAAAAACGCATACGCCCTTTTTGGCCAACTGCATCATTGTCCACGTTCTGCCGCTTTTCCTGTGCTGGGAAGGCCATTCCCATCTACCTCCTGAACTCCGTTTCGTGCAATTCTGCCTTGCGTTCAAATCCCCTTCGTGGCCTTACCTCAGTATGTTTTTGGACGAGTGTTATCATTTAGAGCTCGGCAGGTTTGTGAAGTGCAGTGCCCCAGAGCTCCGTTTGGCAGCTCGCTTTGGTGTGAGCTGGCCGCAATAGCGCCAGATTGCTTCAGGCCGTGTTGTGCTTGCGGCGAGGCAGGCCGAGCCTTTGGTGAATTCCTCTTCGTGATGGGAAATTAGAGTGACGTGGGCCTGTCCGAACACCGCCAGCTGGTCTCTCATTGGTTCCCCGTCTTCCAGGTCATCCTTCGGACCACTTGCAGAGCCTACGAAAGAGGAGTGTCAAGACGCTGATCCTGCAAGTGGGGGAATTGTTAGTCAAGCGGCTGGAATGGCGGACGCTAGCACCCGGAGGTGAAAAATGAGGTGCGCTTTCGAAAGCTTTCCCGATCACACGGTGTACCATCCCCTGGGATTCCCATGAGTGGTTTGGCTGTAGGAAAGTTGCCTTGAACCTGGAGAGGTGGGACCCATGGAATGGGTAGCACGCAGGATAACTCTAGAGGCTCTGCCTTTGCTCCTCCAACCTCAGCAATCCTCTCAGCCTGAGGAGTATCCAGCCTTATGTCTTCTGCCGCTGTGGGTGTCGATGTGGTCAATCCTGGTTGCATCACAGCCCCTGCACGCTTTTTGGCAGAATTTCCCTCCCTCGCGCCGTGCTTCTTTCTTCTGTGTTTTGGAAATGTATTTTTAGAATGGGCTTTAGCTGATTTTCAGTGCTGTGTTGATGCCGCTTGACACACACTTGATTCACTTACAGAGAGATATCAATACTTAGGTTTTCAGATGCTTACGAGTCTGATATATTCTTCTGTGATGAATAGGAGCTGTTGAGTCCTGTTCACTGAGCAAGGAGTAGGTGGTGTCTATTATATATTTGCTTTTCCGACCGGTATCTGTGCTCATTTCCAAGTCGTGTTGTATGCATCACGCCACCTCACCTTTCCGCTTAAGCAGGCCTAAGTGTGTTTTCGAAAAGCGTGAGTCTGTTCTCTTTTGTCATTCGGGTCGTGGGTAGCGATTTGTACATTCCCTCTCTAAGTGATATCCCAAGTTTCTTTTTCTGTGGGACAGATTTCACTTAGCATCATCGTACCTCAATCCACTCATTATGCTGGAACCAGCCTTATGACATGGATTCCATGGCTGAGGGATATTCCCTCGTACCTAAGTAGCACAAATTCTTGGTCCATTTCTCTCTTCCCCGGCAGATGAAGGGTGTCCCGAAGTCGAGGTTGTTGTAAAGAGAGAAGCCCTAAACTTTGGGGTGCCTGCGTCTGGTTGATTTTTAGTTTTCCCAAGATATAGGCCCACGTGTGGAGGTGCCCTATGCTCTGTGGTTCTGTTCTGTACGTGTTTTAGGAACGAGCATACGCTTCTCCAGAGTGGCTGTTGGCATTTTGCGTCCCTCCTGGCAACTGAACAAGGCTCCCTTATCTCCTTGGCCTGTCCTGCCTTTCTGGTTTTTAGACATTTTCCGGATGGCTCTTTTGCCCGGGGGGGGGAGTGAGATTTGTTTGTAGTGCCGAATTGCTCTCCCCGGGTGCTTGGTTGGCCAAAAAGGGCGTATGCGTTTTTTCCTGAATATATTCAGGAAAAAACGCATACGCCCTTTTTGGCCAACTGCATCATTGTCCACGTTCTGCCGCTTTTCCTGTGCTGGGAAGGCCATTCCCATCTACCTCCTGAACTCCGTTTCGTGCAATTCTGCCTTGCGTTCAAATCCCCTTCGTGGCCTTACCTCAGTATGTTTTTGGACGAGTGTTATCATTTAGAGCTCGGCAGGTTTGTGAAGTGCAGTGCCCCAGAGCTCCGTTTGGCAGCTCGCTTTGGTGTGAGCTGGCCGCAATAGCGCCAGATTGCTTCAGGCCGTGTTGTGCTTGCGGCGAGGCAGGCCGAGCCTTTGGTGAATTCCTCTTCGTGATGGGAAATTAGAGTGACGTGGGCCTGTCCGAACACCGCCAGCTGGTCTCTCATTGGTTCCCCGTCTTCCAGGTCATCCTTCGGACCACTTGCAGAGCCTACGAAAGAGGAGTGTCAAGACGCTGATCCTGCAAGTGGGGGAATTGTTAGTCAAGCGGCTGGAATGGCGGACGCTAGCACCCGGAGGTGAAAAATGAGGTGCGCTTTCGAAAGCTTTCCCGATCACACGGTGTACCATCCCCTGGGATTCCCATGAGTGGTTTGGCTGTAGGAAAGTTGCCTTGAACCTGGAGAGGTGGGACCCATGGAATGGGTAGCACGCAGGATAACTCTAGAGGCTCTGCCTTTGCTCCTCCAACCTCAGCAATCCTCTCAGCCTGAGGAGTATCCAGCCTTATGTCTTCTGCCGCTGTGGGTGTCGATGTGGTCAATCCTGGTTGCATCACAGCCCCTGCACGCTTTTTGGCAGAATTTCCCTCCCTCGCGCCGTGCTTCTTTCTTCTGTGTTTTGGAAATGTATTTTTAGAATGGGCTTTAGCTGATTTTCAGTGCTGTGTTGATGCCGCTTGACACACACTTGATTCACTTACAGAGAGATATCAATACTTAGGTTTTCAGATGCTTACGAGTCTGATATATTCTTCTGTGATGAATAGGAGCTGTTGAGTCCTGTTCACTGAGCAAGGAGTAGGTGGTGTCTATTATATATTTGCTTTTCCGACCGGTATCTGTGCTCATTTCCAAGTCGTGTTTTATGCATCACGCCACCTCACCTTTCCGCTTAAGCAGGCCTAAGTGTGTTTTCGAAAAGCGTGAGTCTGTTCTCTTTTGTCATTCGGGTCGTGGGTAGCGATTTGTACATTCCCTCTCTAAGTGATATCCCAAGTTTCTTTTTCTGTGGGACAGATTTCACTTAGCATCATCGTACCTCAATCCACTCATTATGCTGGAACCAGCCTTATGACATGGATTCCATGGCTGAGGGATATTCCCTCGTACCTAAGTAGCACAAATTCTTGGTCCATTTCTCTCTTCCCCGGCATTTGAAGGGTGTCCCGAAGTCGAGGTTGTTGTAAAGAGAGAAGCCCTAAACTTTGGGGTGCCTGCGTCTGGTTGATTTTTAGTTTTCCCAAGATATAGGCCCACGTGTGGAGGTGCCCTATGCTCTGTGGTTCTGTTCTGTACGTGTTTTAGGAACGAGCATACGCTTCTCCAGAGTGGCTGTTGGCATTTTGCGTCCCTCCCGGCAACTGAACAAGGCTCCCTTATCTCCTTGGCCTGTCCTGCCTTTCTGGTTTTTAGACATTTTCCGGATGGCTCTTTTGCCCGGGGGGGGAGTGAGATTTCTTTGTAGTGCCGATTTGCTCTCCCCGGGTGCTTGGTTGGCCAAAAAGGGCGTATGCGTTTTTTCCTGAATATATTCAGGAAAAAACGCATACGCCCTTTTTGGCCAACTGCATCATTGTCCACGTTCTGCCGCTTTTCCTGTGCTGGGAAGGCCATTCCCATCTACCTCCTGAACTCCGTTTCGTGCAATTCTGCCTTGCGTTCAAATCCCCTTCGTGGCCTTACCTCAGTATGTTTTTGGACGAGTGTTATCATTTAGAGCTCGGCAGGTTTGTGAAGTGCAGTGCCCCAGAGCTCCGTTTGGCAGCTCGCTTTGGTGTGAGCTGGCCGCAATAGCGCCAGATTGCTGCAGGCCCTGTTGTGCTTGCGGCGAGGCAGGCCGAGCCTTTGGTGAATTCCTCTTCGTGATGGGAAATTAGAGTGACGTGGGCCTGTCCGAACACCGCCAGCTGGTCTCTCATTGGTTCCCCGTCTTCCAGGTCATCCTTCGGACCACTTGCAGAGCCTACGAAAGAGGAGTGTCAAGACGCTGATCCTGCAAGTGGGGGAATTGTTAGTCAAGCGGCTGGAATGGCGGACGCTAGCACCCGGAGGTGAAAAATGAGGTGCGCTTTCGAAAGCTTTCCCGATCACACGGTGTACCATCCCCTGGGATTCCCATGAGTGGTTTGGCTGTAGGAAAGTTGCCTTGAACCTGGAGAGGTGGGACCCATGGAATGGGTAGCACGCAGGATAACTCTAGAGGCTCTGCCTTTGCTCCTCCAACCTCAGCAATCCTCTCAGCCTGAGGAGTATCCAGCCTTATGTCTTCTGCCGCTGTGGGTGTCGATGTGGTCAATCCTGGTTGCATCACAGCCCCTGCACGCTTTTTGGCAGAATTTCCCTCCCTCTCGCCGTGCTTCTTTCTTCTGTGTTTTGGAAATGTATTTTTAGAATGGGCTTTAGCTGATTTTCAGTGCTGTGTTGATGCCGCTTGACACACACTTGATTCACTTACAGAGAGATATCAATACTTAGGTTTTCAGATGCTTACGAGTCTGATATATTCTTCTGTGATGAATAGGAGCTGTTGAGTCCTGTTCACTGAGCAAGGAGTAGGTGGTGTCTATTATATATTTGCTTTTCCGACCGGTATCTGTGCTCATTTCCAAGTCGTGTTGTATGCATCACGCCACCTCACCTTTCCGCTTAAGCAGGCCTAAGTGTGTTTTCGAAAAGCGTGAGTCTGTTCTCTTTTGTCATTCGGGTCGTGGGTAGCGATTTGTACATTCCCTCTCTAAGTGATATCCCAAGTTTCTTTTTCTGTGGGACAGATTTCACTTAGCATCATCGTACCTCAATCCACTCATTATGCTGGAACCAGCCTTATGACATGGATTCCATGGCTGAGGGATATTCCCTCGTACCTAAGTAGCACAAATTCTTGGTCCATTTCTCTCTTCCCCGGCATTTGAAGGGTGTCCCGAAGTCGAGGTTGTTGTAAAGAGAGAAGCCCTAAACTTTGGGGTGCCTGCGTCTGGTTGATTTTTAGTTTTCCCAAGATATAGGCCCACGTGTGTAGGTGCCCTATGCTCTGTGGTTCTGTTCTGTACGTGTTTTAGGAACGAGCATACGCTTCTCCAGAGTGGCTGTTGGCATTTTGCGTCCCTCCCGGCAACTGAACAAGGCTCCCTTATCTCCTTGGCCTGTCCTGCCTTTCTGGTTTTTAGACATTTTCCGGATGGCTCTTTTGCCCGGGGGGGGAGTGAGATTTCTTTGTAGTGCCGATTTGCTCTCCCCGGGTGCTTGGTTGGCCAAAAAGGGCGTATGCGTTTTTTCCTGAATATATTCAGGAAAAAACGCATACGCCCTTTTTGGCCAACTGCATCATTGTCCACGTTCTGCCGCTTTTCCTGTGCTGGGAAGGCCATTCCCATCTACCTCCTGAACTCCGTTTCGTGCAATTCTGCCTTGCGTTCAAATCCCCTTCGTGGCCTTACCTCAGTATGTTTTTGGACGAGTGTTATCATTTAGAGCTCGGCAGGTTTGTGAAGTGCAGTGCCCCAGAGCTCCGTTTGGCAGCTCGCTTTGGTGTGAGCTGGCCGCAATAGCGCCAGATTGCTTCAGGCCGTGTTGTGCTTGCGGCGAGGCAGGCCGAGCCTTTGGTGAATTCCTCTTCGTGATGGGAAATTAGAGTGACGTGGGCCTGTCCGAACACCGCCAGCTGGTCTCTCATTGGTTCCCCGTCTTCCAGGTCATCCTTCGGACCACTTGCAGAGCCTACGAAAGAGGAGTGTCAAGACGCTGATCCTGCAAGTGGGGGAATTGTTAGTCAAGCGGCTGGAATGGCGGACGCTAGCACCCGGAGGTGAAAAATGAGGTGCGCTTTCGAAAGCTTTCCCGATCACACGGTGTACCATCCCCTGGGATTCCCATGAGTGGTTTGGCTGTAGGAAAGTTGCCTTGAACCTGGAGAGGTGGGACCCATGGAATGGGTAGCACGCAGGATAACTCTAGAGGCTCTGCCTTTGCTCCTCCAACCTCAGCAATCCTCTCAGCCTGAGGAGTATCCAGCCTTATGTCTTCTGCCGCTGTGGGTGTAGATGTGGTCAATCCTGGTTGCATCACAGCCCCTGCACGCTTTTTGGCAGAATTTCCCTCCCTCTCGCCGTGCTTCTTTCTTCTGTGTTTTGGAAATGTATTTTTAGAATGGGCTTTAGCTGATTTTCAGTGCTGTGTTGATGCCGCTTGACACACACTTGATTCACTTACAGAGAGATATCAATACTTAGGTTTTCAGATGCTTACGAGTCTGATATATTCTTCTGTGATGAATAGGAGCTGTTGAGTCCTGTTCACTGAGCAAGGAGTAGGTGGTGTCTATTATATATTTGCTTTTCCGACCGGTATCTGTGCTCATTTCCAAGTCGTGTTTTATGCATCACGCCACCTCACCTTTCCGCTTAAGCAGGCCTAAGTGTGTTTCCGAAAAGCGTGAGTCTGTTCTCTTTTGTCATTCGGGTCGTGGGTAGCGATTTGTACATTCCCTCTCTAAGTGATATCCCAAGTTTCTTTTTCTGTGGGACAGATTTCACTTAGCATCATCGTACCTCAATCCACTCATTATGCTGGAACCAGCCTTATGACATGGATTCCATGGCTGAGGGATATTCCCTCGTACCTAAGTAGCACAAATTCTTGGTCCATTTCTCTCTTCCCCGGCATTTGAAGGGTGTCCCGAAGTCGAGGTTGTTGTAAAGAGAGAAGCCCTAAACTTTGGGGTGCCTGCGTCTGGTTGATTTTTAGTTTTCCCAAGATATAGGCCCACGTGTGGAGGTGCCCTATGCTCTGTGGTTCTGTTCTGTACGTGTTTTAGGAACGAGCATACGCTTCTCCAGAGTGGCTGTTGGCATTTTGCGTCCCTCCCGGCAACTGAACAAGGCTCCCTTATCTCCTTGGCCTGTCCTGCCTTTCTGGTTTTTAGACATTTTCCGGATGGCTCTTTTGCCCGGGGGGGGAGTGAGATTTCTTTGTAGTGCCGATTTGCTCTCCCCGGGTGCTTGGTTGGCCAAAAAGGGCGTATGCGTTTTTTCCTGAATATATTCAGGAAAAAACGCATACGCCCTTTTTGGCCAACTGCATCATTGTCCACGTTCTGCCGCTTTTCCTGTGCTGGGAAGGCCATTCCCATCTACCTCCTGAACTCCGTTTCGTGCAATTCTGCCTTGCGTTCAAATCCCCTTCGTGGCCTTACCTCAGTATGTTTTTGGACGAGTGTTATCATTTAGAGCTCGGCAGGTTTGTGAAGTGCAGTGCCCCAGAGCTCCGTTTGGCAGCTCGCTTTGGTGTGAGCTGGCCGCAATAGCGCCAGATTGCTTCAGGCCGTGTTGTGCTTGCGGCGAGGCAGGCCGAGCCTTTGGTGAATTCCTCTTCGTGATGGGAAATTAGAGTGACGTGGGCCTGTCCGAACACCGCCAGCTGGTCTCTCATTGGTTCCCCGTCTTCCAGGTCATCCTTCGGACCACTTGCAGAGCCTACGAAAGAGGAGTGTCAAGACGCTGATCCTGCAAGTGGGGGAATTGTTAGTCAAGCGGCTGGAATGGCGGACGCTAGCACCCAGAGGTGAAAAATGAGGTGCGCTTTCGAAAGCTTTCCCGATCACACGGTGTACCATCCCCTGGGATTCCCATGAGTGGTTTGGCTGTAGGAAAGTTGCCTTGAACCTGGAGAGGTGGGACCCATGGAATGGGTAGCACGCAGGATAACTCTAGAGGCTCTGCCTTTGCTCCTCCAACCTCAGCAATCCTCTCAGCCTGAGGAGTATCCAGCCTTATGTCTTCTGCCGCTGTGGGTGTCGATGTGGTCAATCCTGGTTGCATCACAGCCCCTGCACGCTTTTTGGCAGAATTTCCCTCCCTCTCGCCGTGCTTCTTTCTTCTGTGTTTTGGAAATGTATTTTTAGAATGGGCTTTAGCTGATTTTCAGTGCTGTGTTGATGCCGCTTGACACACACTTGATTCACTTACAGAGAGATATCAATACTTAGGTTTTCAGATGCTTACGAGTCTGATATATTCTTCTGTGATGAATAGGAGCTGTTGAGTCCTGTTCACTGAGCAAGGAGTAGGTGGTGTCTATTATATATTTGCTTTTCCGACCGGTATCTGTGCTCATTTCCAAGTCGTGTTTTATGCATCACGCCACCTCACCTTTCCGCTTAAGCAGGCCTAAGTGTGTTTTCGAAAAGCGTGAGTCTGTTCTCTTTTGTCATTCGGGTCGTGGGTAGCGATTTGTACATTCCCTCTCTAAGTGATATCCCAAGTTTCTTTTTCTGTGGGACAGATTTCACTTAGCATCATCGTACCTCAATCCACTCATTATGCTGGAACCAGCCTTATGACATGGATTCCATGGCTGAGGGATATTCCCTCGTACCTAAGTAGCACAAATTCTTGGTCCATTTCTCTCTTCCCCGGCATTTGAAGGGTGTCCCGAAGTCGAGGTTGTTGTAAAGAGACAAGCCCTAAACTTTGGGGTGCCTGCGTCTGGTTGATTTTTAGTTTTCCCAAGATATAGGCCCACGTGTGGAGGTGCCCTATGCTCTGTGGTTCTGTTCTGTACGTGTTTTAGGAACGAGCATACGCTTCTCCAGAGTGGCTGTTGGCATTTTGCGTCCCTCCCGGCAACTGAACAAGGCTCCCTTATCTCCTTGGCCTGTCCTGCCTTTCTGGTTTTTAGACATTTTCCGGATGGCTCTTTTGCCCGGGGGGGGAGTGAGATTTCTTTGTAGTGCCGATTTGCTCTCCCCGGGTGCTTGGTTGGCCAAAAAGGGCGTATGCGTTTTTTCCTGAATATATTCAGGAAAAAACGCATACGCCCTTTTTGGCCAACTGCATCATTGTCCACGTTCTGCCGCTTTTCCTGTGCTGGGAAGGCCATTCCCATCTACCTCCTGAACTCCGTTTCGTGCAATTCTGCCTTGCGTTCAAATCCCCTTCGTGGCCTTACCTCAGTATGTTTTTGGACGAGTGTTATCATTTAGAGCTCGGCAGGTTTGTGAAGTGCAGTGCCCCAGAGCTCCGTTTGGCAGCTCGCTTTGGTGTGAGCTGGCCGCAATAGCGCCAGATTGCTTCAGGCCCTGTTGTGCTTGCGGCGAGGCAGGCCGAGCCTTTGGTGAATTCCTCTTCGTGATGGGAAATTAGAGTGACGTGGGCCTGTCCGAACACCGCCAGCTGGTCTCTCATTGGTTCCCCGTCTTCCAGGTCATCCTTCGGACCACTTGCAGAGACTACGAAAGAGGAGTGTCAAGACGCTGATCCTGCAAGTGGGGGAATTGTTAGTCAAGCGGCTGGAATGGCGGACGCTAGCACCCGGAGGTGAAAAATGAGGTGCGCTTTCGAAAGCTTTCCCGATCACACGGTGTACCATCCCCTGGGATTCCCATGAGTGGTTTGGCTGTAGGAAAGTTGCCTTGAACCTGGAGAGGTGGGACCCATGGAATGGGTAGCACGCAGGATAACTCTAGAGGCTCTGCCTTTGCTCCTCCAACCTCAGCAATCCTCTCAGCCTGAGGAGTATCCAGCCTTATGTCTTCTGCCGCTGTGGGTGTAGATGTGGTCAATCCTGGTTGCATCACAGCCCCTGCACGCTTTTTGGCAGAATTTCCCTCCCTCTCGCCGTGCTTCTTTCTTCTGTGTTTTGGAAATGTATTTTTAGAATGGGCTTTAGCTGATTTTCAGTGCTGTGTTGATGCCGCTTGACACACACTTGATTCACTTACAGAGAGATATCAATACTTAGGTTTTCAGATGCTTACGAGTCTGATATATTCTTCTGTGATGAATAGGAGCTGTTGAGTCCTGTTCACTGAGCAAGGAGTAGGTGGTGTCTATTATATATTTGCTTTTCCGACCGGTATCTGTGCTCATTTCCAAGTCGTGTTTTATGCATCACGCCACCTCACCTTTCCGCTTAAGCAGGCCTAAGTGTGTTTTCGAAAAGCGTGAGTCTGTTCTCTTTTGTCATTCGGGTCGTGGGTAGCGATTTGTACATTCCCTCTCTAAGTGATATCCCAAGTTTCTTTTTCTGTGGGACAGATTTCACTTAGCATCATCGTACCTCAATCCACTCATTATGCTGGAACCAGCCTTATGACATGGATTCCATGGCTGAGGGATATTCCCTCGTACCTAAGTAGCACAAATTCTTGGTCCATTTCTCTCTTCCCCGGCAGATGAAGGGTGTCCCGAAGTCGAGGTTGTTGTAAAGAGAGAAGCCCTAAACTTTGGGGTGCCTGCGTCTGATTGATTTTTAATTTTCCCAAGATATAGGCCCACGTGTGGAGGTGCCCTATGCTCTGTGGTTCTGTTCTGTACGTGTTTTAGGAACGAGCATACGCTTCTCCAGAGTGGCTGTTGGCATTTTGCGTCCCTCCCGGCAACTGAACAAGGCTCCCTTATCTCCTTGGCCTGTCCTGCCTTTCTGGTTTTTAGACATTTTCCGGATGGCTCTTTTGCCCGGGGGGGGAGTGAGATTTCTTTGTAGTGCCGATTTGCTCTCCCCGGGTGCTTGGTTGGCCAAAAAGGGCGTATGCGTTTTTTCCTGAATATATTCAGGAAAAAACGCATACGCCCTTTTTGGCCAACTGCATCATTGTCCACGTTCTGCCGCTTTTCCTGTGCTGGGAAGGCCATTCCCATCTACCTCCTGAACTCCGTTTCGTGCAATTCTGCCTTGCGTTCAAATCCCCTTCGTGGCCTTACCTCAGTATGTTTTTGGACGAGTGTTATCATTTAGAGCTCGGCAGGTTTGTGAAGTGCAGTGCCCCAGAGCTCCGTTTGGCAGCTCGCTTTGGTGTGAGCTGGCCGCAATAGCGCCAGATTGCTGCAGGCCCTGTTGTGCTTGCGGCGAGGCAGGCCGAGCCTTTGGTGAATTCCTCTTCGTGATGGGAAATTAGAGTGACGTGGGCCTGTCCGAACACCGCCAGCTGGTCTCTCATTGGTTCCCCCTCTTCCAGGTCATCCTTCGGACCACTTGCAGAGACTACGAAAGAGGAGTGTCAAGACGCTGATCCTGCAAGTGGGGGAATTGTTAGTCAAGCGGCTGGAATGGCGGACGCTAGCACCCGGAGGTGAAAAATGAGGTGCGCTTTCGAAAGCTTTCCCGATCACACGGTGTACCATCCCCTGGGATTCCCATGAGTGGTTTGGCTGTAGGAAAGTTGCCTTGAACCTGGAGAGGTGGGACCCATGGAATGGGCAGCACGCAGTATAACTCTAGAGGCTCTGCCTTTGCTCCTCCAACCTCAGCAATCCTCTCAGCCTGAGGAGTATCCAGCCTTATGTCTTCTGCCGCTGTGGGTGTAGATGTGGTCAATCCTGGTTGCATCACAGCCCCTGCACGCTTTTTGGCAGAATTTCCCTCCCTCTCGCCGTGCTTCTTTCTTCTGTGTTTTGGAAATGTATTTTTAGAATGGGCTTTAGCTGATTTTCAGTGCTGTGTTGATGCCGCTTGACACACACTTGATTCACTTACAGAGAGATATCAATACTTAGGTTTTCAGATGCTTACGAGTCTGATATATTCTTCTGTGATGAATAGGAGCTGTTGAGTCCTGTTCACTGAGCAAGGAGTAGGTGGTGTCTATTATATATTTGCTTTTCCGACCGGTATCTGTGCTCATTTCCAAGTCGTGTTTTATGCATCACGCCACCTCACCTTTCCGCTTAAGCAGGCCTAAGTGTGTTTTCGAAAAGCGTGAGTCTGTTCTCTTTTGTCATTCGGGTCGTGGGTAGCGATTTGTACATTCCCTCTCTAAGTGATATCCCAAGTTTCTTTTTCTGTGGGACAGATTTCACTTAGCATCATCGTACCTCAATCCACTCATTATGCTGGAACCAGCCTTATGACATGGATTCCATGGCTGAGGGATATTCCCTCGTACCTAAGTAGCACAAATTCTTGGTCCATTTCTCTCTTCCCCGGCAGATGAAGGGTGTCCCGAAGTCGAGGTTGTTGTAAAGAGAGAAGCCCTAAACTTTGGGGTGCCTGCGTCTGATTGATTTTTAATTTTCCCAAGATATAGGCCCACGTGTGGAGGTGCCCTATGCTCTGTGGTTCTGTTCTGTACGTGTTTTAGGAACGAGCATACGCTTCTCCAGAGTGGCTGTTGGCATTTTGCGTCCCTCCCGGCAACTGAACAAGGCTCCCTTATCTCCTTGGCCTGTCCTGCCTTTCTGGTTTTTAGACATTTTCCGGATGGCTCTTTTGCCCGGGGGGGGAGTGAGATTTCTTTGTAGTGCCGATTTGCTCTCCCCGGGTGCTTGGTTGGCCAAAAAGGGCGTATGCGTTTTTTCCTGAATATATTCAGGAAAAAACGCATACGCCCTTTTTGGCCAACTGCATCATTGTCCACGTTCTGCCGCTTTTCCTGTGCTGGGAAGGCCATTCCCATCTACCTCCTGAACTCCGTTTCGTGCAATTCTGCCTTGCGTTCAAATCCCCTTCGTGGCCTTACCTCAGTATGTTTTTGGACGAGTGTTATCATTTAGAGCTCGGCAGGTTTGTGAAGTGCAGTGCCCCAGAGCTCCGTTTGGCAGCTCGCTTTGGTGTGAGCTGGCCGCAATAGCGCCAGATTGCTTCAGGCCGTGTTGTGCTTGCGGCGAGGCAGGCCGAGCCTTTGGTGAATTCCTCTTCGTGATGGGAAATTAGAGTGACGTGGGCCTGTCCGAACACCGCCAGCTGGTCTCTCATTGGTTCCCCGTCTTCCAGGTCATCCTTCGGACCACTTGCAGAGCCTACGAAAGAGGAGTGTCAAGACGCTGATCCTGCAAGTGGGGGAATTGTTAGTCAAGCGGCTGGAATGGCGGACGCTAGCACCCAGAGGTGAAAAATGAGGTGCGCTTTCGAAAGCTTTCCCGATCACACGGTGTACCATCCCCTGGGATTCCCATGAGTGGTTTGGCTGTAGGAAAGTTGCCTTGAACCTGGAGAGGTGGGACCCATGGAATGGGTAGCACGCAGGATAACTCTAGAGGCTCTGCCTTTGCTCCTCCAACCTCAGCAATCCTCTCAGCCTGAGGAGTATCCAGCCTTATGTCTTCTGCCGCTGTGGGTGTCGATGTGGTCAATCCTGGTTGCATCACAGCCCCTGCACGCTTTTTGGCAGAATTTCCCTCCCTCTCGCCGTGCTTCTTTCTTCTGTGTTTTGGAAATGTATTTTTAGAATGGGCTTTAGCTGATTTTCAGTGCTGTGTTGATGCCGCTTGACACACACTTGATTCACTTACAGAGAGATATCAATACTTAGGTTTTCAGATGCTTACGAGTCTGATATATTCTTCTGTGATGAATAGGAGCTGTTGAGTCCTGTTCACTGAGCAAGGAGTAGGTGGTGTCTATTATATATTTGCTTTTCCGACCGGTATCTGTGCTCATTTCCAAGTCGTGTTGTATGCATCACGCCACCTCACCTTTCCGCTTAAGCAGGCCTAAGTGTGTTTTCGAAAAGCGTGAGTCTGTTCTCTTTTGTCATTCGGGTCGTGGGTAGCGATTTGTACATTCCCTCTCTAAGTGATATCCCAAGTTTCTTTTTCTGTGGGACAGATTTCACTTAGCATCATCGTACCTCAATCCACTCATTATGCTGGAACCAGCCTTATGACATGGATTCCATGGCTGAGGGATATTCCCTCGTACCTAAGTAGCACAAATTCTTGGTCCATTTCTCTCTTCCCCGGTATTTGAAGGGTGTCCCGAAGTCGAGGTTGTTGTAAAGAGAGAAGCCCTAAACTTTGGGGTGCCTGCGTCTGGTTGATTTTTAGTTTTCCCAAGATATAGGCCCACGTGTGGAGGTGCCCTATGCTCTGTGGTTCTGTTCTGTACGTGTTTTAGGAACGAGCATACGCTTCTCCAGAGTGGCTGTTGGCATTTTGCGTCCCTCCCGGCAACTGAACAAGGCTCCCTTATCTCCTTGGCCTGTCCTGCCTTTCTGGTTTTTAGACATTTTCCGGATGGCTCTTTTGCCCGGGGGGGGAGTGAGATTTCTTTGTAGTGCCGATTTGCTCTCCCCGGGTGCTTGGTTGGCCAAAAAGGGCGTATGCGTTTTTTCCTGAATATATTCAGGAAAAAAACGCATACGCCCTTTTTGGCCAACTGCATCATTGTCCACGTTCTGCCGCTTTTCCTGTGCTGGGAAGGCCATTCCCATCTACCTCCTGAACTCCGTTTCGTGCAATTCTGCCTTGCGTTCAAATCCCCTTCGTGGCCTTACCTCAGTATGTTTTTGGACGAGTGTTATCATTTAGAGCTCGGCAGGTTTGTGAAGTGCAGTGCCCCAGAGCTCCGTTTGGCAGCTCGCTTTGGTGTGAGCTGGCCGCAATAGCGCCAGATTGCTTCAGGCCGTGTTGTGCTTGCGGCGAGGCAGGCCGAGCCTTTGGTGAATTCCTCTTCGTGATGGGAAATTAGAGTGACGTGGGCCTGTCCGAACACCGCCAGCTGGTCTCTCATTGGTTCCCCGTCTTCCAGGTCATCCTTCGGACCACTTGCAGAGCCTACGAAAGAGGAGTGTCAAGACGCTGATCCTGCAAGTGGGGGAATTGTTAGTCAAGCGGCTGGAATGGCGGACGCTAGCACCCGGAGGTGAAAAATGAGGTGCGCTTTCGAAAGCTTTCCCGATCACACGGTGTACCATCCCCTGGGATTCCCATGAGTGGTTTGGCTGTAGGAAAGTTGCCTTGAACCTGGAGAGGTGGGACCCATGGAATGGGTAGCACGCAGGATAACTCTAGAGGCTCTGCCTTTGCTCCTCCAACCTCAGCAATCCTCTCAGCCTGAGGAGTATCCAGCCTTATGTCTTCTGCCGCTGTGGGTGTAGATGTGGTCAATCCTGGTTGCATCACAGCCCCTGCACGCTTTTTGGCAGAATTTCCCTCCCTCTCGCCGTGCTTCTTTCTTCTGTGTTTTGGAAATGTATTTTTAGAATGGGCTTTAGCTGATTTTCAGTGCTGTGTTGATGCCGCTTGACACACACTTGATTCACTTACAGAGAGATATCAATACTTAGGTTTTCAGATGCTTACGAGTCTGATATATTCTTCTGTGATGAATAGGAGCTGTTGAGTCCTGTTCACTGAGCAAGGAGTAGGTGGTGTCTATTATATATTTGCTTTTCCGACCGGTATCTGTGCTCGTTTCCAAGTCGTGTTTTATGCATCACGCCACCTCACCTTTCCGCTTAAGCAGGCCTAAGTGTGTTTTCGAAAAGCGTGAGTCTGTTCTCTTTTGTCATTCGGGTCGTGGGTAGCGATTTGTACATTCCCTCTCTAAGTGATATCCCAAGTTTCTTTTTCTGTGGGACAGATTTCACTTAGCATCATCGTACCTCAATCCACTCATTATGCTGGAACCAGCCTTATGACATGGATTCCATGGCTGAGGGATATTCCATCGTACCAAGTAGCACAAATTCTTGGTCCATTTCTCTCTTCCCCGGCAGATGAAGGGTGTCCCGAAGTCGAGGTTGTTGTAAAGAGAGAAGCCCTAAACTTTGGGGTGCCGGCGTCTGGTTGATTTTTAGTTTTCCCAAGATATAGGCCCACGTGTGGAGGTGCCCTACGCTCTGTGGTTCTGTTCTGTACGTGTTTTAGGAACAAGCATACGCTTCTCCAGAGTGGCTGTTGGCATTTTGCGTCCCTCCCGGCAACTGAACAAGGCTCCCTTATCTCCTTGGCCTGTCCTGCCTTTCTGGTTTTTAGACATTTTCCGGATGGCTCTTTTGCCCGGGGGGGGGAGTGAGATTTCTTTGTAGTGCCGATTTGCTCTCCCCGGGTGCTTGGTTGGCCAAAAAGGGCGTATGCGTTTTTTCCTGAATATATTCAGGAAAAAACGCATACGCCCTTTTTGGCCAACTGCATCATTGTCCACGTTCTGCCGCTTTTCCTGTGCTGGGAAGGCCATTCCCATCTACCTCCTGAACTCCGTTTCGTGCAATTCTGCCTTGCTTTCAAATCCCCTTCGTGGCCTTACCTCAGTATGTTTTTGGACGAGTGTTATCATTTAGAGCTCGGCAGGTTTGTGAAGTGCAGTGCCCCAGAGCTCCGTTTGGCAGCTCGCTTTGGTGTGAGCTGGCCGCAATAGCGCCAGATTGCTGCAGGCCCTGTTGTGCTTGCGGCGAGGCAGGCCGAGCCTTTGGTGAATTCCTCTTCGTGATGGGAAATTAGAGTGACGTGGGCCTGTCCGAACACCGCCAGCTGGTCTCTCATTGGTTCCCCCTCTTCCAGGTCATCCTTCGGACCACTTGCAGAGACTACGAAAGAGGAGTGTCAAGACGCTGATCCTGCAAGTGGGCGAATTTTTACTCAAGCGGCTGGAATGGCGGACGCTAGCACCCGGAGGTGAAAAATGAGGTGCGCTTTCGAAAGCTTTCCCGATCACACGGTGTACCATCCCCTGGGATTCCCATGAGTGGTTTGGCTGTAGGAAAGTTGCCTTGAACCTGGAGAGGTGGGACCCATGGAATGGGTAGCACGCAGGATAACTCTAGAGGCTCTGCCTTTGCTCCTCCAACCTCAGCAATCCTCTCAGCCTGAGGAGTATCCAGCCTTATGTCTTCTGCCGCTGTGGGTGTAGATGTGGTCAATCCTGGTTGCATCACAGCCCCTGCACGCTTTTTGGCAGAATTTCCCTCCCTCTCGCCGTGCTTCTTTCTTCTGTGTTTTGGAAATGTATTTTTAGAATGGGCTTTAGCTGATTTTCAGTGCTGTGTTGATGCCGCTTGACACACACTTGATTCACTTACAGAGAGATATCAATACTTAGGTTTTCAGATGCTTACGAGTCTGATATATTCTTCTGTGATGAATAGGAGCTGTTGAGTCCTGTTCACTGAGCAAGGAGTAGGTGGTGTCTATTATATATTTGCTTTTCCGACCGGTATCTGTGCTCATTTCCAAGTCGTGTTTTATGCATCACGCCACCTCACCTTTCCGCTTAAGCAGGCCTAAGTGTGTTTTCGAAAAGCGTGAGTCTGTTCTCTTTTGTCATTCGGGTCGTGGGTAGCGATTTGTACATTCCCTCTCTAAGTGATATCCCAAGTTTCTTTTTCTGTGGGACAGATTTCACTTAGCATCATCGTACCTCAATCCACTCATTATGCTGGAACCAGCCTTATGACATGGATTCCATGGCTGAGGGATATTCCCTCGTACCTAAGTAGCACAAATTCTTGGTCCATTTCTCTCTTCCCCGGCAGATGAAGGGTGTCCCGAAGTCGAGGTTGTTGTAAAGAGAGAAGCCCTAAACTTTGGGGTGCCTGCGTCTGATTGATTTTTAATTTTCCCAAGATATAGGCCCACGTGTGGAGGTGCCCTATGCTCTGTGGTTCTGTTCTGTACGTGTTTTAGGAACGAGCATACGCTTCTCCAGAGTGGCTGTTGGCATTTTGCGTCCCTCCCGGCAACTGAACAAGGCTCCCTTATCTCCTTGGCCTGTCCTGCCTTTCTGGTTTTTAGACATTTTCCGGATGGCTCTTTTGCCCGGGGGGGGAGTGAGATTTCTTTGTAGTGCCGATTTGCTCTCCCCGGGTGCTTGGTTGGCCAAAAAGGGCGTATGCGTTTTTTCCTGAATATATTCAGGAAAAAACGCATACGCCCTTTTTGGCCAACTGCATCATTGTCCACGTTCTGCCGCTTTTCCTGTGCTGGGAAGGCCATTCCCATCTACCTCCTGAACTCCGTTTCGTGCAATTCTGCCTTGCGTTCAAATCCCCTTCGTGGCCTTACCTCAGTATGTTTTTGGACGAGTGTTATCATTTAGAGCTCGGCAGGTTTGTGAAGTGCAGTGCCCCAGAGCTCCGTTTGGCAGCTCGCTTTGGTGTGAGCTGGCCGCAATAGCGCCAGATTGCTGCAGGCCCTGTTGTGCTTGCGGCGAGGCAGGCCGAGCCTTTGGTGAATTCCTCTTCGTGATGGGAAATTAGAGTGACGTGGGCCTGTCCGAACACCGCCAGCTGGTCTCTCATTGGTTCCCCCTCTTCCAGGTCATCCTTCGGACCACTTGCAGAGACTACGAAAGAGGAGTGTCAAGACGCTGATCCTGCAAGTGGGGGAATTGTTAGTCAAGCGGCTGGAATGGCGGACGCTAGCACCCGGAGGTGAAAAATGAGGTGCGCTTTCGAAAGCTTTCCCGATCACACGGTGTACCATCCCCTGGGATTCCCATGAGTGGTTTGGCTGTAGGAAAGTTGCCTTGAACCTGGAGAGGTGGGACCCATGGAATGGGCAGCACGCAGTATAACTCTAGAGGCTCTGCCTTTGCTCCTCCAACCTCAGCAATCCTCTCAGCCTGAGGAGTATCCAGCCTTATGTCTTCTGCCGCTGTGGGTGTAGATGTGGTCAATCCTGGTTGCATCACAGCCCCTGCACGCTTTTTGGCAGAATTTCCCTCCCTCTCGCCGTGCTTCTTTCTTCTGTGTTTTGGAAATGTATTTTTAGAATGGGCTTTAGCTGATTTTCAGTGCTGTGTTGATGCCGCTTGACACACACTTGATTCACTTACAGAGAGATATCAATACTTAGGTTTTCAGATGCTTACGAGTCTGATATATTCTTCTGTGATGAATAGGAGCTGTTGAGTCCTGTTCACTGAGCAAGGAGTAGGTGGTGTCTATTATATATTTGCTTTTCCGACCGGTATCTGTGCTCATTTCCAAGTCGTGTTTTATGCATCACGCCACCTCACCTTTCCGCTTAAGCAGGCCTAAGTGTGTTTTCGAAAAGCGTGAGTCTGTTCTCTTTTGTCATTCGGGTCGTGGGTAGCGATTTGTACATTCCCTCTCTAAGTGATATCCCAAGTTTCTTTTTCTGTGGGACAGATTTCACTTAGCATCATCGTACCTCAATCCACTCATTATGCTGGAACCAGCCTTATGACATGGATTCCATGGCTGAGGGATATTCCCTCGTACCTAAGTAGCACAAATTCTTGGTCCATTTCTCTCTTCCCCGGCAGATGAAGGGTGTCCCGAAGTCGAGGTTGTTGTAAAGAGAGAAGCCCTAAACTATGGGGTGCCTGCGTCTGATTGATTTTTAATTTTCCCAAGATATAGGCCCACGTGTGGAGGTGCCCTATGCTCTGTGGTTCTGTTCTGTACGTGTTTTAGGAACGAGCATACGCTTCTCCAGAGTGGCTGTTGGCATTTTGCGTCCCTCCCGGCAACTGAACAAGGCTCCCTTATCTCCTTGGCCTGTCCTGCCTTTCTGGTTTTTAGACATTTTCCGGATGGCTCTTTTGCCCGGGGGGGGAGTGAGATTTCTTTGTAGTGCCGATTTGCTCTCCCCGGGTGCTTGGTTGGCCAAAAAGGGCGTATGCGTTTTTTCCTGAATATATTCAGGAAAAAACGCATACGCCCTTTTTGGCCAACTGCATCATTGTCCACGTTCTGCCGCTTTTCCTGTGCTGGGAAGGCCATTCCCATCTACCTCCTGAACTCCGTTTCGTGCAATTCTGCCTTGCGTTCAAATCCCCTTCGTGGCCTTACCTCAGTATGTTTTTGGACGAGTGTTATCATTTAGAGCTCGGCAGGTTTGTGAAGTGCAGTGCCCCAGAGCTCCGTTTGGCAGCTCGCTTTGGTGTGAGCTGGCCGCAATAGCGCCAGATTGCTTCAGGCCGTGTTGTGCTTGCGGCGAGGCAGGCCGAGCCTTTGGTGAATTCCTCTTCGTGATGGGAAATTAGAGTGACGTGGGCCTGTCCGAACACCGCCAGCTGGTCTCTCATTGGTTCCCCGTCTTCCAGGTCATCCTTCGGACCACTTGCAGAGCCTACGAAAGAGGAGTGTCAAGACGCTGATCCTGCAAGTGGGGGAATTGTTAGTCAAGCGGCTGGAATGGCGGACGCTAGCACCCAGAGGTGAAAAATGAGGTGCGCTTTCGAAAGCTTTCCCGATCACACGGTGTACCATCCCCTGGGATTCCCATGAGTGGTTTGGCTGTAGGAAAGTTGCCTTGAACCTGGAGAGGTGGGACCCATGGAATGGGTAGCACGCAGGATAACTCTAGAGGCTCTGCCTTTGCTCCTCCAACCTCAGCAATCCTCTCAGCCTGAGGAGTATCCAGCCTTATGTCTTCTGCCGCTGTGGGTGTAGATGTGGTCAATCCTGGTTGCATCACAGCCCCTGCACGCTTTTTGGCAGAATTTCCCTCCCTCTCGCCGTGCTTCTTTCTTCTGTGTTTTGGAAATGTATTTTTAGAATGGGCTTTAGCTGATTTTCAGTGCTGTGTTGATGCCGCTTGACACACACTTGATTCACTTACAGAGAGATATCAATACTTAGGTTTTCAGATGCTTACGAGTCTGATATATTCTTCTGTGATGAATAGGAGCTGTTGAGTCCTGTTCACTGAGCAAGGAGTAGGTGGTGTCTATTATATATTTGCTTTTCCGACCGGTATCTGTGCTCATTTCCAAGTCGTGTTTTATGCATCACGCCACCTCACCTTTCCGCTTAAGCAGGCCTAAGTGTGTTTTCGAAAAGCGTGAGTCTGTTCTCTTTTGTCATTCGGGTCGTGGGTAGCGATTTGTACATTCCCTCTCTAAGTGATATCCCAAGTTTCTTTTTCTGTGGGACAGATTTCACTTAGCATCATCGTACCTCAATCCACTCATTATGCTGGAACCAGCCTTATGACATGGATTCCATGGCTGAGGGATATTCCCTCGTACCTAAGTAGCACAAATTCTTGGTCTATTTCTCTCTTCCCCGGCATTTGAAGGGTGTCCCGAAGTCGAGGTTGTTGTAAAGAGAGAAGCCCTAAACTTTGGGGTGCCTGCGTCTGGTTGATTTTTAGTTTTCCCAAGATATAGGCCCACGTGTGTAGGTGCCCTATGCTCTGTGGTTCTGTTCTGTACGTGTTTTAGGAACGAGCATACGCTTCTCCAGAGTGGCTGTTGGCATTTTGCGTCCCTCCCGGCAACTGAACAAGGCTCCCTTATCTCCTTGGCCTGTCCTGCCTTTCTGGTTTTTAGACATTTTCCGGATGGCTCTTTTGCCCGGGGGGGGAGTGAGATTTCTTTGTAGTGCCGATTTGCTCTCCCCGGGTGCTTGGTTGGCCAAAAAGGGCGTATGCGTTTTTTCCTGAATATATTCAGGAAAAAACGCATACGCCCTTTTTGGCCAACTGCATCATTGTCCACGTTCTGCCGCTTTTCCTGTGCTGGGAAGGCCATTCCCATCTACCTCCTGAACTCCGTTTCGTGCAATTCTGCCTTGCGTTCAAATCCCCTTCGTGGCCTTACCTCAGTATGTTTTTGGACGAGTGTTATCATTTAGAGCTCGGCAGGTTTGTGAAGTGCAGTGCCCCAGAGCTCCGTTTGGCAGCTCGCTTTGGTGTGAGCTGGCCGCAATAGCGCCAGATTGCTTCAGGCCGTGTTGTGCTTGCGGCGAGGCAGGCCGAGCCTTTGGTGAATTCCTCTTCGTGATGGGAAATTAGAGTGACGTGGGCCTGTCCGAACACCGCCAGCTGGTCTCTCATTGGTTCCCCGTCTTCCAGGTCATCCTTCGGACCACTTGCAGAGACTACGAAAGAGGAGTGTCAAGACGCTGATCCTGCAAGTGGGCGAATTGTTAGTCAAGCGGCTGGAATGGCGGACGCTAGCACCCGGAGGTGAAAAATGAGGTGCGCTTTCGAAAGCTTTCCCGATCACACGGTGTACCATCCCCTGGGATTCCCATGAGTGGTTTGGCTGTAGGAAAGTTGCCTTGAACCTGGAGAGGTGGGACCCATGGAATGGGTAGCACGCAGGATAACTCTAGAGGCTCTGCCTTTGCTCCTCCAACCTCAGCAATCCTCTCAGCCTGAGGAGTATCCAGCCTTATGTCTTCTGCCGCTGTGGGTGTAGATGTGGTCAATCCTGGTTGCATCACAGCCCCTGCACGCTTTTTGGCAGAATTTCCCTCCCTCTCGCCGTGCTTCTTTCTTCTGTGTTTTGGAAATGTATTTTTAGAATGGGCTTTAGCTGATTTTCAGTGCTGTGTTGATGCCGCTTGACACACACTTGATTCACTTACAGAGAGATATCAATACTTAGGTTTTCAGATGCTTACGAGTCTGATATATTCTTCTGTGATGAATAGGAGCTGTTGAGTCCTGTTCACTGAGCAAGGAGTAGGTGGTGTCTATTATATATTTGCTTTTCCGACCGGTATCTGTGCTCATTTCCAAGTCGTGTTTTATGCATCACGCCACCTCACCTTTCCGCTTAAGCAGGCCTAAGTGTGTTTCCGAAAAGCGTGAGTCTGTTCTCTTTTGTCATTCGGGTCGTGGGTAGCGATTTGTACATTCCCTCTCTAAGTGATATCCCAAGTTTCTTTTTCTGTGGGACAGATTTCACTTAGCATCATCGTACCTCAATCCACTCATTATGCTGGAACCAGCCTTATGACATGGATTCCATGGCTGAGGGATATTCCCTCGTACCTAAGTAGCACAAATTCTTGGTCCATTTCTCTCTTCCCTGGCATTTGAAGGGTGTCCCGAAGTCGAGGTTGTTGTAAAGAGAGAAGCCCTAAACTTTGGGGTGCCTGCGTCTGGTTGATTTTTAGTTTTCCCAAGATATAGGCCCACGTGTGGAGGTGCCCTATGCTCTGTGGTTCTGTTCTGTACGTGTTTTAGGAACGAGCATACGCTTCTCCAGAGTGGCTGTTGGCATTTTGCGTCCCTCCCGGCAACTGAACAAGGCTCCCTTATCTCCTTGGCCTGTCCTGCCTTTCTGGTTTTTAGACATTTTCCGGATGGCTCTTTTGCCCGGGGGGGGAGTGAGATTTCTTTGTAGTGCCGATTTGCTCTCCCCGGGTGCTTGGTTGGCCAAAAAGGGCGTATGCGTTTTTTCCTGAATATATTCAGGAAAAAACGCATACGCCCTTTTTGGCCAACTGCATCATTGTCCACGTTCTGCCGCTTTTCCTGTGCTGGGAAGGCCATTCCCATCTACCTCCTGAACTCCGTTTCGTGCAATTCTGCCTTGCGTTCAAATCCCCTTCGTGGCCTTACCTCAGTATGTTTTTGGACGAGTGTTATCATTTAGAGCTCGGCAGGTTTGTGAAGTGCAGTGCCCCAGAGCTCCGTTTGGCAGCTCGCTTTGGTGTGAGCTGGCCGCAATAGCGCCAGATTGCTTCAGGCCCTGTTGTGCTTGCGGCGAGGCAGGCCGAGCCTTTGGTGAATTCCTCTTCGTGATGGGAAATTAGAGTGACGTGGGCCTGTCCGAACACCGCCAGCTGGTCTCTCATTGGTTCCCCGTCTTCCAGGTCATCCTTCGGACCACTTGCAGAGCCTACGAAAGAGGAGTGTCAAGACGCTGATCCTGCAAGTGGGGGAATTGTTAGTCAAGCGGCTGGAATGGCGGACGCTAGCACCCGGAGGTGAAAAATGAGGTGCGCTTTCGAAAGCTTTCCCGATCACACGGTGTACCATCCCCTGGGATTCCCATGAGTGGTTTGGCTGTAGGAAAGTTGCCTTGAACCTGGAGAGGTGGGACCCATGGAATGGGTAGCACGCAGGATAACTCTAGAGGCTCTGCCTTTGCTCCTCCAACCTCAGCAATCCTCTCAGCCTGAGGAGTATCCAGCCTTATGTCTTCTGCCGCTGTGGGTGTCGATGTGGTCAATCCTGGTTGCATCACAGCCCCTGAACGCATTTTGGCAGAATTTCCCTCCCTCTCGCCGTGCTTCTTTCTTCTGTGTTTTGGAAATGTATTTTTAGAATGGGCTTTAGCTGATTTTCAGTGCTGTGTTGATGCCGCTTGACACACACTTGATTCACTTACAGAGAGATATCAATACTTAGGTTTTCAGATGCTTACGAGTCTGATATATTCTTCTGTGATGAATAGGAGCTGTTGAGTCCTGTTCACTGAGCAAGGAGTAGGTGGTGTCTATTATATATTTGCTTTTCCGACCGGTATCTGTGCTCATTTCCAAGTCGTGTTTTATGCATCACGCCACCTCACCTTTCCGCTTAAGCAGGCCTAAGTGTGTTTTCGAAAAGCGTGAGTCTGTTCTCTTTTGTCATTCGGGTCGTGGGTAGCGATTTGTACATTCCCTCTCTAAGTGATATCCCAAGTTTCTTTTTCTGTGGGACAGATTTCACTTAGCATCATCGTACCTCAATCCACTCATTATGCTGGAACCAGCCTTATGACATGGATTCCATGGCTGAGGGATATTCCCTCGTACCTAAGTAGCACAAATTCTTGGTCCATTTCTCTCTTCCCCGGCATTTGAAGGGTGTCCCGAAGTCGAGGTTGTTGTAAAGAGAGAAGCCCTAAACTTTGGGGTGCCTGCGTCTGGTTGATTTTTAGTTTTCCCAAGATATAGGCCCACGTGTGGAGGTGCCCTATGCTCTGTGGTTCTGTTCTGTACGTGTTTTAGGAACGAGCATACGCTTCTCCAGAGTGGCTGTTGGCATTTTGCGTCCCTCCCGGCAACTGAACAAGGCTCCTTTATCTCCTTGGCCTGTCCTGCCTTTCTGGTTTTTAGACATTTTCCGGATGGCTCTTTTGCCTGGGGGGGGGAGTGAGATTTCTTTGTAGTGCCGATTTGCTCTCCCCGGGTGCTTGGTTGGCCAAAAAGGGCGTATGCGTTTTTTCCTGAATATATTCAGGAAAAAACGCATACGCCCTTTTTGGCCAACTGCATCATTGTCCACGTTCTGCCGCTTTTCCTGTGCTGGGAAGGCCATTCCCATCTACCTCCTGAACTCCGTTTCGTGCAATTCTGCCTTGCGTTCAAATCCCCTTCGTGGCATTACCTCAGTATGTTTTTGGACGAGTGTTATCATTTAGAGCTCGGCAGGTTTGTGAAGTGCAGTGCCCCAGAGCTCCGTTTGGCAGCTCGCTTTGGTGTGAGCTGGCCGCAATAGCGCCAGATTGCTTCAGGCCCTGTTGTGCTTGCGGCGAGGCAGGCCGAGCCTTTGGTGAATTCCTCTTCGTGATGGGAAATTAGAGTGACGTGGGCCTGTCCGAACACCGCCAGCTGGTCTCTCATTGGTTGCCCGTCTTCCAGGTCATCCTTCGGACCACTTGCAGAGACTACGAAAGAGGAGTGTCAAGACGCTGATCCTGCAAGTGGGGGAATTGTTAGTCAAGCGGCTGGAATGGCGGACACTAGCACCCGGAGGTGAAAAATGAGGTGCGCTTTCGAAAGCTTTCCCGATCACACGGTGTACCATCCCCTGGGATTCCCATGAGTGGTTTGGCTGTAGGAAAGTTGCCTTGAACCTGGAGAGGTGGGACCCATGGAATGGGTAGCACGCAGTATAACTCTAGAGGCTCTGCCTTTGCTCCTCCAACCTCAGCAATCCTCTCAGCCTGAGGAGTATCCAGCCTTATGTCTTCTGCCGCTGTGGGTGTCGATGTGGTCAATCCTGGTTGCATCACAGCCCCTGCACGCTTTTTGGCAGAATTTCCCTCCCTCTCGCCGTGCTTCTTTCTTCTGTGTTTTGGAAATGTATTTTTAGAATGGGCTTTAGCTGATTTTCAGTGCTGTGTTGATGCCGCTTGACACACACTTGATTCACTTACAGAGAGATATCAATACTTAGGTTTTCAGATGCTTACGAGTCTGATATATTCTTCTGTGATGAATAGGAGCTGTTGAGTCCTGTTCACTGAGCAAGGAGTAGGTGGTGTCTATTATATATTTGCTTTTCCGACCGGTATCTGTGCTCATTTCCAAGTCGTGTTGTATGCATCACGCCACCTCACCTTTCCGCTTAAGCAGGCCTAAGTGTGTTTTCGAAAAGCGTGAGTCTGTTCTCTTTTGTCATTCGGGTCGTGGGTAGCGATTTGTACATTCCCTCTCTAAGTGATATCCCAAGTTTCTTTTTCTGTGGGACAGATTTCACTTAGCATCATCGTACCTCAATCCACTCATTATGCTGGAACCAGCCTTATGACATGGATTCCATGGCTGAGGGATATTCCCTCGTACCTAAGTAGCACAAATTCTTGGTCCATATCTCTCTTCCCCGGCATTTGAAGGGTGTCCCGAAGTCGAGGTTGTTGTAAAGAGAGAAGCCCTAAACTATGGGGTGCCTGCGTCTGGTTGATTTTTAGTTTTCCCAAGATATAGGCCCACGTGTGGAGGTGCCCTATGCTCTGTGGTTCTGTTCTGTACGTGTTTTAGGAACGAGCATACGCTTCTCCAGAGTGGCTGTTGGCATTTTGCGTCCCTCCCGGCAACTGAACAAGGCTCCCTTATCTCCTTGGCCTGTCCTGCCTTTCTGGTTTTTAGACATTTTCCGGATGGCTCTTTTGCCCGGGGGGGGAGTGAGATTTCTTTGTAGTGCCGATTTGCTCTCCTCGGGTGCTTGGTTGGCCAAAAAGGGCGTATGCGTTTTTTCCTGAATATATTCAGGAAAAAACGCATACGCCCTTTTTGGCCAACTGCATCATTGTCCACGTTCTGCCGCTTTTCCTGTGCTGGGAAGGCCATTCCCATCTACCTCCTGAACTCCGTTTCGTGCAATTCTGCCTTGCGTTCAAATCCCCTTCGTGGCCTTACCTCAGTATGTTTTTGGACGAGTGTTATCATTTAGAGCTCGGCAGGTTTGTGAAGTGCAGTGCCCCAGAGCTCCGTTTGGCAGCTCGCTTTGGTGTGAGCTGGCCGCAATAGCGCCAGATTGCTTCAGGCCCTGTTGTGCTTGCGGCGAGGCAGGCCGAGCCTTTGGTGAATTCCTCTTCGTGATGGGAAATTAGAGTGACGTGGGCCTGTCCGAACACCGCCAGCTGGTCTCTCATTGGTTGCCCCTCTTCCAGGTCATCCTTCGGACCACTTGCAGAGACTACGAAAGAGGAGTGTGAAGACGCTGATCCTGCCAGTGGGGGAATTGTTAGTCAAGCGGCTGGAATGGCGGACGCTAGCACCCGGAGGTGAAAAATGAGGTTCGCTTTCGAAAGCTTTCCCGATCAGACGGTGTACCATCCCCTGGGATTCCCATGAGTGGTTTGGCTGTAGGAAAGTTGCCTTGAACCTGGAGAGGTGGGACCCATGGAATGGGTAGCACGCAGTATAACTCTAGAGGCTCTGCCTTTGCTCCTCCAACCTCAGCAATCCTCTCAGCCTGAGGAGTATCCAGCCTTATGTCTTCTGCCGCTGTGGGTGTAGATGTGGTCAATCCTGGTTGCATCACAGCCCCTGAACGCATTTTGGCAGAATTTCCCTCCCTCTCGCCGTGCTTCTTTCTTCTGTGTTTTTGAAATGTATTTTTAGAATGGGCTTTAGCTGATTTTCAGTGCTGTGTTGTTGCCGCTCGACACACACTTGATTCACTTGCAGAGAGATATCAATACTTAGGTTTTCAGATGCTTACGAGTCTGATATATTCTTCTGTGATGAATAGGAGCTGTTGAGTCCTGTTCACTGAGCAAGGAGTAGTTGGTGTCTATTATATATTTGCTTTTCCGACCGGTATCTGTGCTCGTTTCCAAGTCGTGTTTTATGCATCACGCCACCTCACCTTTCCACTTAAGCAGGCCTAAGTGTGTTTTCGAAAAGCGTGAGTCTGTTCTCTTTTGTCATTCGGGTCGTGGGTAGCGATTTGTACATTCCCTCTCTAAGTGATATCCCAAGTTTCTTTTTCTGTGGGACAGATTTCACTTAGCATCATCGAACCTCAATCCACTCATTATGCTGGAACCAGCCTTATGACATGGATTCCATGGCTGAGGGATATTCCCTCGTACCTAAGTAGCACAAATTCTTGGTCCATTTCTCTCTTCCCCGGCAGATGAAGGGTGTCCCGAAGTCGAGGTTGTTGTAAAGAGAGAACCCCTAAACTTTGGGGTGCCTGCGTCTGGTTGATTTTTAGTTTTCCCAAGATATAGGCCCACGTGTGGAGGTGCCCTATGCTCTGTGGTTCTGTTCTGTACGTGTTTTAGGAACGAGCATACGCTTCTCCAGAGTGGCTGTTGGCATTTTGCGTCCCTCCCGGCAACTGAACAAGGCTCCCTTATCTCCTTGGCCTGTCCTGTCTTTCTAGTTTTTAGACATTTTCCGGATGGCTCTTTTGCCGGGGGGGGGGGGGAGTGAGATTTGTTTGTAGTGCCGATTTGCTCTCCCTGGGTGCTTGGTTGGCCAAAAAGGGCGTATGCGTTTTTTCCTGAACATATTCAGGAAAAAACGCATACGCCCTTTTTGGCCAACTGCATCATTGTCCACGTTCTGCCGCTTTTCCTGTGCTGGGAAGGCCATTCCCATCTACCTCCTGAACTCCGTTTCGTGCAATTCTGCCTTGCGTTCAAATCCCCTTCGTAGCCTTACCTCAGTATGTTTTTGGACGAGTGTTATCATTTAGAGCTCGGCAGGTTTGTGAAGTGCAGTGCCCCAGAGCTCCGTTTGGCAGCTCGCTTTGGTGTGAGCTGGCCGCAATAGTGCAAGATTGCTTCAGGCCCTGTTGTGCTTGCGGCGAGGCAGGCCGAGCCTTTGGTGAATTCCTCTTCGTGATGGGAAATTAGAGTGACGTGGGCCTGTCCGAACACCGCCAGCTGGTCTCTCATTGGTTGCCGCTCTTCCAGGTCATCCTTCGGACCACTTGCAGAGACTACGAAAGAGGAGTGTCAAGACGCTGATCCTGCAAGTGGGGGAATTGTTAGTCAAGCGGCTGGAATGGCGGACGCTAGCACCCGGAGGTGAAAAATGAGGTGCGCTTTCGAAAGCTTTCCCGATCACACGGTGTACCATCCCCTGGGATTCCCGTGAGTGGTTTGGCTGTAGGAAAGTTGCCTTGAACCTGGAGAGGTGGGACCCATGGAATGGGTAGCACGCAGTATAACTCTAGAAGCTCTGCCTTTGCTCCGCCAACCTCAGCAATCCTCTCAGCCTGAGGAGTATCCAGCCTTATGTCTTCTGCCGCTGTGGGTGTCGATGTGGTCAATCCTGGTTGCATCACAGCCCCTGCACGCTTTTTGGCAGAATTTCCCTCCCTCTCGCCGTGCTTCTTTCTTCTGTGTTTTGGAAATGTATTTTTAGAATGGGCTTTAGCTGATTTTCAGTGCTGTGTTGATGCCGCTTGACACACACTTGATTCACTTACAGAGAGATATCAATACTTAGGTTTTCAGATGCTTACGAGTCTGATATATTCTTCTGTGATGAATAGGAGCTGTTGAGTCCTGTTCACTGAGCAAGGAGTAGGTGGTGTCTATTATATATTTGCTTTTCCGACCGGTATCTGTGCTCATTTCCAAGTCGTGTTTTATGCATCACGCCACCTCACCTTTCCGCTTAAGCAGGCCTAAGTGTGTTTTCGAAAAGCGTGAGTCTGTTCTCTTTTGTCATTCGGGTCGTGGGTAGCGATTTGTACATTCCCTCTCTAAGTGATATCCCAAGTTTCTTTTTCTGTGGGACAGATTTCACTTAGCATCATCGAACCTCAATCCACTCATTATGCTGGAACCAGCCTTATGACATGGATTCCATGGCTGAGGGATATTCCCTCGTACCTAAGTAGCACAAATTCTTGGTCCATTTCTCTCTTCCCCGGCATTTGAAGGGTGTCCCGAAGTCGAGGTTGTTGTAAAGAGACAAGCCCTAAACTTTGGGGTGCCTGCGTCTGGTTGATTTTTAGTTTTCCCAAGATATAGGCCCACGTGTGGAGGTGCCCTATGCTCTGTGGTTCTGTTCTGTACGTGTTTTAGGAACGAGCATACGCTTCTCCAGAGTGGCTGTTGGCATTTTGCGTCCCTCCCGGCAACTGAACAAGGCTCCCTTATCTCCTTGGCCTGTCCTGCCTTTCTGGTTTTTAGACATTTTCCGGATGGCTCTTTTGCCCGGGGGGGGAGTGAGATTTCTTTGTAGTGCCGATTTGCTCTCCCCGGGTGCTTGGTTGGCCAAAAAGGGCGTATGCGTTTTTTCCTGAATATATTCAGGAAAAAAACGCATACGCCCTTTTTGGCCAACTGCATCATTGTCCACGTTCTGCCGCTTTTCCTGTGCTGGGAAGGCCATTCCCATCTACCTCCTGAACTCCGTTTCGTGCAATTCTGCCTTGCGTTCAAATCCCCTTCGTGGCCTTACCTCAGTATGTTTTTGGACGAGTGTTATCATTTAGAGCTCGGCAGGTTTGTGAAGTGCAGTGCCCCAGAGCTCCGTTTGGCAGCTCGCTTTGGTGTGAGCTGGCCGCAATAGCGCCAGATTGCTTCAGGCCGTGTTGTGCTTGCGGCGAGGCAGGCCGAGCCTTTGGTGAATTCCTCTTCGTGATGGGAAATTAGAGTGACGTGGGCCTGTCCGAACACCGCCAGCTGGTCTCTCATTGGTTCCCCGTCTTCCAGGTCATCCTTCGGACCACTTGCAGAGCCTACGAAAGAGGAGTGTCAAGACGCTGATCCTGCAAGTGGGGGAATTGTTAGTCAAGCGGCTGGAATGGCGGACGCTAGCACCCGGAGGTGAAAAATGAGGTGCGCTTTCGAAAGCTTTCCCGATCACACGGTGTACCATCCCCTGGGATTCCCATGAGTGGTTTGGCTGTAGGAAAGTTGCCTTGAACCTGGAGAGGTGGGACCCATGGAATGGGTAGCACGCAGGATAACTCTAGAGGCTCTGCCTTTGCTCCTCCAACCTCAGCAATCCTCTCAGCCTGAGGAGTATCCAGCCTTATGTCTTCTGCCGCTGTGGGTGTAGATGTGGTCAATCCTGGTTGCATCACAGCCCCTGCACGCTTTTTGGCAGAATTTCCCTCCCTCTCGCCGTGCTTCTTTCTTCTGTGTTTTGGAAATGTATTTTTAGAATGGGCTTTAGCTGATTTTCAGTGCTGTGTTGATGCCGCTTGACACACACTTGATTCACTTACAGAGAGATATCAATACTTAGGTTTTCAGATGCTTACGAGTCTGATATATTCTTCTGTGATGAATAGGAGCTGTTGAGTCCTGTTCACTGAGCAAGGAGTAGGTGGTGTCTATTATATATTTGCTTTTCCGACCGGTATCTGTGCTCGTTTCCAAGTCGTGTTTTATGCATCACGCCACCTCACCTTTCCGCTTAAGCAGGCCTAAGTGTGTTTTCGAAAAGCGTGAGTCTGTTCTCTTTTGTCATTCGGGTCGTGGGTAGCGATTTGTACATTCGCTCTCTAAGTGATATCCCAAGTTTCTTTTTCTGTGGGACAGATTTCACTTAGCATCATCGTACCTCAATCCACTCATTATGCTGGAACCAGCCTTATGACATGGATTCCATGGCTGAGGGATATTCCATCGTACCAAGTAGCACAAATTCTTGGTCCATTTCTCTCTTCCCCGGCAGATGAAGGGTGTCCCGAAGTCGAGGTTGTTGTAAAGAGAGAAGCCCTAAACTTTGGGGTGCCTGCGTCTGGTTGATTTTTAGTTTTCCCAAGATATAGGCCCACGTGTGGAGGTGCCCTACGCTCTGTGGTTCTGTTCTGTACGTGTTTTAGGAACAAGCATACGCTTCTCCAGAGTGGCTGTTGGCATTTTGCGTCCCTCCCGGCAACTGAACAAGGCTCCCTTATCTCCTTGGCCTGTCCTGCCTTTCTGGTTTTTAGACATTTTCCGGATGGCTCTTTTGCCCGGGGGGGGGAGTGAGATTTCTTTGTAGTGCCGATTTGCTCTCCCCGGGTGCTTGGTTGGCCAAAAAGGGCGTATGCGTTTTTTCCTGAATATATTCAGGAAAAAACGCATACGCCCTTTTTGGCCAACTGCATCATTGTCCACGTTCTGCCGCTTTTCCTGTGCTGGGAAGGCCATTCCCATCTACCTCCTGAACTCCGTTTCGTGCAATTCTGCCTTGCTTTCAAATCCCCTTCGTGGCCTTACCTCAGTATGTTTTTGGACGAGTGTTATCATTTAGAGCTCGGCAGGTTTGTGAAGTGCAGTGCCCCAGAGCTCCGTTTGGCAGCTCGCTTTGGTGTGAGCTGGCCGCAATAGCGCCAGATTGCTGCAGGCCCTGTTGTGCTTGCGGCGAGGCAGGCCGAGCCTTTGGTGAATTCCTCTTCGTGATGGGAAATTAGAGTGACGTGGGCCTGTCCGAACACCGCCAGCTGGTCTCTCATTGGTTCCCCCTCTTCCAGGTCATCCTTCGGACCACTTGCAGAGACTACGAAAGAGGAGTGTCAAGACGCTGATCCTGCAAGTGGGCGAATTTTTACTCAAGCGGCTGGAATGGCGGACGCTAGCACCCGGAGGTGAAAAATGAGGTGCGCTTTCGAAAGCTTTCCCGATCACACGGTGTACCATCCCCTGGGATTCCCATGAGTGGTTTGGCTGTAGGAAAGTTGCCTTGAACCTGGAGAGGTGGGACCCATGGAATGGGTAGCACGCAGGATAACTCTAGAGGCTCTGCCTTTGCTCCTCCAACCTCAGCAATCCTCTCAGCCTGAGGAGTATCCAGCCTTATGTCTTCTGCCGCTGTGGGTGTCGATGTGGTCAATCCTGGTTGCATCACAGCCCCTGCACGCTTTTTGGCAGAATTTCCCTCCCTCGCGCCGTGCTTCTTTCTTCTGTGTTTTGGAAATGTATTTTTAGAATGGGCTTTAGCTGATTTTCAGTGCTGTGTTGATGCCGCTTGACACACACTTGATTCACTTACAGAGAGATATCAATACTTAGGTTTTCAGATGCTTACGAGTCTGATATATTCTTCTGTGATGAATAGGAGCTGTTGAGTCCTGTTCACTGAGCAAGGAGTAGGTGGTGTCTATTATATATTTGCTTTTCCGACCGGTATCTGTGCTCATTTCCAAGTCGTGTTTTATGCATCACGCCACCTCACCTTTCCGCTTAAGCAGGCCTAAGTGTGTTTTCGAAAAGCGTGAGTCTGTTCTCTTTTGTCATTCGGGTCGTGGGTAGCGATTTGTACATTCCCTCTCTAAGTGATATCCCAAGTTTCTTTTTCTGTGGGACAGATTTCACTTAGCATCATCGTACCTCAATCCACTCATTATGCTGGAACCAGCCTTATGACATGGATTCCATGGCTGAGGGATATTCCCTCGTACCTAAGTAGCACAAATTCTTGGTCCATTTCTCTCTTCCCCGGCAGATGAAGGGTGTCCCGAAGTCGAGGTTGTTGTAAAGAGAGAAGCCCTAAACTTTGGGGTGCCTGCGTCTGATTGATTTTTAATTTTCCCAAGATATAGGCCCACGTGTGGAGGTGCCCTATGCTCTGTGGTTCTGTTCTGTACGTGTTTTAGGAACGAGCATACGCTTCTCCAGAGTGGCTGTTGGCATTTTGCGTCCCTCCCGGCAACTGAACAAGGCTCCCTTATCTCCTTGGCCTGTCCTGCCTTTCTGGTTTTTAGACATTTTCCGGATGGCTCTTTTGCCCGGGGGGGGAGTGAGATTTCTTTGTAGTGCCGATTTGCTCTCCCCGGGTGCTTGGTTGGCCAAAAAGGGCGTATGCGTTTTTTCCTGAATATATTCAGGAAAAAACGCATACGCCCTTTTTGGCCAACTGCATCATTGTCCACGTTCTGCCGCTTTTCCTGTGCTGGGAAGGCCATTCCCATCTACCTCCTGAACTCCGTTTCGTGCAATTCTGCCTTGCGTTCAAATCCCCTTCGTGGCCTTACCTCAGTATGTTTTTGGACGAGTGTTATCATTTAGAGCTCGGCAGGTTTGTGAAGTGCAGTGCCCCAGAGCTCCGTTTGGCAGCTCGCTTTGGTGTGAGCTGGCCGCAATAGCGCCAGATTGCTGCAGGCCCTGTTGTGCTTGCGGCGAGGCAGGCCGAGCCTTTGGTGAATTCCTCTTCGTGATGGGAAATTAGAGTGACGTGGGCCTGTCCGAACACCGCCAGCTGGTCTCTCATTGGTTCCCCCTCTTCCAGGTCATCCTTCGGACCACTTGCAGAGACTACGAAAGAGGAGTGTCAAGACGCTGATCCTGCAAGTGGGGGAATTGTTAGTCAAGCGGCTGGAATGGCGGACGCTAGCACCCGGAGGTGAAAAATGAGGTGCGCTTTCGAAAGCTTTCCCGATCACACGGTGTACCATCCCCTGGGATTCCCATGAGTGGTTTGGCTGTAGGAAAGTTGCCTTGAACCTGGAGAGGTGGGACCCATGGAATGGGCAGCACGCAGTATAACTCTAGAGGCTCTGCCTTTGCTCCTCCAACCTCAGCAATCCTCTCAGCCTGAGGAGTATCCAGCCTTATGTCTTCTGCCGCTGTGGGTGTAGATGTGGTCAATCCTGGTTGCATCACAGCCCCTGCACGCTTTTTGGCAGAATTTCCCTCCCTCTCGCCGTGCTTCTTTCTTCTGTGTTTTGGAAATGTATTTTTAGAATGGGCTTTAGCTGATTTTCAGTGCTGTGTTGATGCCGCTTGACACACACTTGATTCACTTACAGAGAGATATCAATACTTAGGTTTTCAGATGCTTACGAGTCTGATATATTCTTCTGTGATGAATAGGAGCTGTTGAGTCCTGTTCACTGAGCAAGGAGTAGGTGGTGTCTATTATATATTTGCTTTTCCGACCGGTATCTGTGCTCATTTCCAAGTCGTGTTGTATGCATCACGCCACCTCACCTTTCCGCTTAAGCAGGCCTAAGTGTGTTTTCGAAAAGCGTGAGTCTGTTCTCTTTTGTCATTCGGGTCGTGGGTAGCGATTTGTACATTCCCTCTCTAAGTGATATCCCAAGTTTCTTTTTCTGTGGGACAGATTTCACTTAGCATCATCGTACCTCAATCCACTCATTATGCTGGAACCAGCCTTATGACATGGATTCCATGGCTGAGGGATATTCCCTCGTACCTAAGTAGCACAAATTCTTGGTCCATTTCTCTCTTCCCCGGCAGATGAAGGGTGTCCCGAAGTCGAGGTTGTTGTAAAGAGAGAAGCCCTAAACTTTGGGGTGCCTGCGTCTGATTGATTTTTAATTTTCCCAAGATATAGGCCCACGTGTGGAGGTGCCCTATGCTCTGTGGTTCTGTTCTGTACGTGTTTTAGGAACGAGCATACGCTTCTCCAGAGTGGCTGTTGGCATTTTGCGTCCCTCCCGGCAACTGAACAAGGCTCCCTTATCTCCTTGGCCTGTCCTGCCTTTCTGGTTTTTAGACATTTTCCGGATGGCTCTTTTGCCCGGGGGGGGAGTGAGATTTCTTTGTAGTGCCGATTTGCTCTCCCCGGGTGCTTGGTTGGCCAAAAAGGGCGTATGCGTTTTTTCCTGAATATATTCAGGAAAAAACGCATACGCCCTTTTTGGCCAACTGCATCATTGTCCACGTTCTGCCGCTTTTCCTGTGCTGGGAAGGCCATTCCCATCTACCTCCTGAACTCCGTTTCGTGCAATTCTGCCTTGCGTTCAAATCCCCTTCGTGGCCTTACCTCAGTATGTTTTTGGACGAGTGTTATCATTTAGAGCTCAGCAGGTTTGTGAAGTGCAGTGCCCCAGAGCTCCGTTTGGCAGCTCGCTTTGGTGTGAGCTGGCCGCAATAGCGCCAGATTGCTTCAGGCCGTGTTGTGCTTGCGGCGAGGCAGGCCGAGCCTTTGGTGAATTCCTCTTCGTGATGGGAAATTAGAGTGACGTGGGCCTGTCCGAACACCGCCAGCTGGTCTCTCATTGGTTCCCCGTCTTCCAGGTCATCCTTCGGACCACTTGCAGAGACTACGAAAGAGGAGTGTCAAGACGCTGATCCTGCAAGTGGGGGAATTGTTAGTCAAGCGGCTGGAATGGCGGACGCTAGCACCCAGAGGTGAAAAATGAGGTGCGCTTTCGAAAGCTTTCCCGATCACACGGTGTACCATCCCCTGGGATTCCCATGAGTGGTTTGGCTGTAGGAAAGTTGCCTTGAACCTGGAGAGGTGGGACCCATGGAATGGGTAGCACGCAGGATAACTCTAGAGGCTCTGCCTTTGCTCCTCCAACCTCAGCAATCCTCTCAGCCTGAGGAGTATCCAGCCTTATGTCTTCTGCCGCTGTGGGTGTAGATGTGGTCAATCCTGGTTGCATCACAGCCCCTGCACGCTTTTTGGCAGAATTTCCCTCCCTCTCGCCGTGCTTCTTTCTTCTGTGTTTTGGAAATGTATTTTTAGAATGGGCTTTAGCTGATTTTCAGTGCTGTGTTGATGCCGCTTGACACACACTTGATTCACTTACAGAGAGATATCAATACTTAGGTTTTCAGATGCTTACGAGTCTGATATATTCTTCTGTGATGAATAGGAGCTGTTGAGTCCTGTTCACTGAGCAAGGAGTAGGTGGTGTCTATTATATATTTGCTTTTCCGACCGGTATCTGTGCTCATTTCCAAGTCGTGTTTTATGCATCACGCCACCTCACCTTTCCGCTTAAGCAGGCCTAAGTGTGTTTTCGAAAAGCGTGAGTCTGTTCTCTTTTGTCATTCGGGTCGTGGGTAGCGATTTGTACATTCCCTCTCTAAGTGATATCCCAAGTTTCTTTTTCTGTGGGACAGATTTCACTTAGCATCATCGTACCTCAATCCACTCATTATGCTGGAACCAGCCTTATGACATGGATTCCATGGCTGAGGGATATTCCCTCGTACCTAAGTAGCACAAATTCTTGGTCTATTTCTCTCTTCCCCGGCATTTGAAGGGTGTCCCGAAGTCGAGGTTGTTGTAAAGAGAGAAGCCCTAAACTTTGGGGTGCCTGCGTCTGGTTGATTTTTAGTTTTCCCAAGATATAGGCCCACGTGTGTAGGTGCCCTATGCTCTGTGGTTCTGTTCTGTACGTGTTTTAGGAACGAGCATACGCTTCTCCAGAGTGGCTGTTGGCATTTTGCGTCCCTCCCGGCAACTGAACAAGGCTCCCTTATCTCCTTGGCCTGTCCTGCCTTTCTGGTTTTTAGACATTTTCCGGATGGCTCTTTTGCCCGGGGGGGGAGTGAGATTTCTTTGTAGTGCCGATTTGCTCTCCCCGGGTGCTTGGTTGGCCAAAAAGGGCGTATGCGTTTTTTCCTGAATATATTCAGGAAAAAACGCATACGCCCTTTTTGGCCAACTGCATCATTGTCCACGTTCTGCCGCTTTTCCTGTGCTGGGAAGGCCATTCCCATCTACCTCCTGAACTCCGTTTCGTGCAATTCTGCCTTGCGTTCAAATCCCCTTCGTGGCCTTACCTCAGTATGTTTTTGGACGAGTGTTATCATTTAGAGCTCGGCAGGTTTGTGAAGTGCAGTGCCCCAGAGCTCCGTTTGGCAGCTCGCTTTGGTGTGAGCTGGCCGCAATAGCGCCAGATTGCTTCAGGCCGTGTTGTGCTTGCGGCGAGGCAGGCCGAGCCTTTGGTGAATTCCTCTTCGTGATGGGAAATTAGAGTGACGTGGGCCTGTCCGAACACCGCCAGCTGGTCTCTCATTGGTTCCCCGTCTTCCAGGTCATCCTTCGGACCACTTGCAGAGACTACGAAAGAGGAGTGTCAAGACGCTGATCCTGCAAGTGGGCGAATTGTTAGTCAAGCGGCTGGAATGGCGGACGCTAGCACCCGGAGGTGAAAAATGAGGTGCGCTTTCGAAAGCTTTCCCGATCACACGGTGTACCATCCCCTGGGATTCCCATGAGTGGTTTGGCTGTAGGAAAGTTGCCTTGAACCTGGAGAGGTGGGACCCATGGAATGGGTAGCACGCAGGATAACTCTAGAGGCTCTGCCTTTGCTCCTCCAACCTCAGCAATCCTCTCAGCCTGAGGAGTATCCAGCCTTATGTCTTCTGCCGCTGTGGGTGTAGATGTGGTCAATCCTGGTTGCATCACAGCCCCTGCACGCTTTTTGGCAGAATTTCCCTCCCTCTCGCCGTGCTTCTTTCTTCTGTGTTTTGGAAATGTATTTTTAGAATGGGCTTTAGCTGATTTTCAGTGCTGTGTTGATGCCGCTTGACACACACTTGATTCACTTACAGAGAGATATCAATACTTAGGTTTTCAGATGCTTACGAGTCTGATATATTCTTCTGTGATGAATAGGAGCTGTTGAGTCCTGTTCACTGAGCAAGGAGTAGGTGGTGTCTATTATATATTTGCTTTTCCGACCGGTATCTGTGCTCATTTCCAAGTCGTGTTTTATGCATCACGCCACCTCACCTTTCCGCTTAAGCAGGCCTAAGTGTGTTTCCGAAAAGCGTGAGTCTGTTCTCTTTTGTCATTCGGGTCGTGGGTAGCGATTTGTACATTCCCTCTCTAAGTGATATCCCAAGTTTCTTTTTCTGTGGGACAGATTTCACTTAGCATCATCGTACCTCAATCCACTCATTATGCTGGAACCAGCCTTATGACATGGATTCCATGGCTGAGGGATATTCCCTCGTACCTAAGTAGCACAAATTCTTGGTCCATTTCTCTCTTCCCTGGCATTTGAAGGGTGTCCCGAAGTCGAGGTTGTTGTAAAGAGAGAAGCCCTAAACTTTGGGGTGCCTGCGTCTGGTTGATTTTTAGTTTTCCCAAGATATAGGCCCACGTGTGGAGGTGCCCTATGCTCTGTGGTTCTGTTCTGTACGTGTTTTAGGAACGAGCATACGCTTCTCCAGAGTGGCTGTTGGCATTTTGCGTCCCTCCCGGCAACTGAACAAGGCTCCCTTATCTCCTTGGCCTGTCCTGCCTTTCTGGTTTTTAGACATTTTCCGGATGGCTCTTTTGCCCGGGGGGGGAGTGAGATTTCTTTGTAGTGCCGATTTGCTCTCCCCGGGTGCTTGGTTGGCCAAAAAGGGCGTATGCGTTTTTTCCTGAATATATTCAGGAAAAAACGCATACGCCCTTTTTGGCCAACTGCATCATTGTCCACGTTCTGCCGCTTTTCCTGTGCTGGGAAGGCCATTCCCATCTACCTCCTGAACTCCGTTTCGTGCAATTCTGCCTTGCGTTCAAATCCCCTTCGTGGCCTTACCTCAGTATGTTTTTGGACGAGTGTTATCATTTAGAGCTCGGCAGGTTTGTGAAGTGCAGTGCCCCAGAGCTCCGTTTGGCAGCTCGCTTTGGTGTGAGCTGGCCGCAATAGCGCCAGATTGCTTCAGGCCCTGTTGTGCTTGCGGCGAGGCAGGCCGAGCCTTTGGTGAATTCCTCTTCGTGATGGGAAATTAGAGTGACGTGGGCCTGTCCGAACACCGCCAGCTGGTCTCTCATTGGTTCCCCGTCTTCCAGGTCATCCTTCGGACCACTTGCAGAGCCTACGAAAGAGGAGTGTCAAGACGCTGATCCTGCAAGTGGGGGAATTGTTAGTCAAGCGGCTGGAATGGCGGACGCTAGCACCCGGAGGTGAAAAATGAGGTGCGCTTTCGAAAGCTTTCCCGATCACACGGTGTACCATCCCCTGGGATTCCCATGAGTGGTTTGGCTGTAGGAAAGTTGCCTTGAACCTGGAGAGGTGGGACCCATGGAATGGGTAGCACGCAGGATAACTCTAGAGGCTCTGCCTTTGCTCCTCCAACCTCAGCAATCCTCTCAGCCTGAGGAGTATCCAGCCTTATGTCTTCTGCCGCTGTGGGTGTCGATGTGGTCAATCCTGGTTGCATCACAGCCCCTGAACGCATTTTGGCAGAATTTCCCTCCCTCTCGCCGTGCTTCTTTCTTCTGTGTTTTGGAAATGTATTTTTAGAATGGGCTTTAGCTGATTTTCAGTGCTGTGTTGATGCCGCTTGACACACACTTGATTCACTTACAGAGAGATATCAATACTTAGGTTTTCAGATGCTTACGAGTCTGATATATTCTTCTGTGATGAATAGGAGCTGTTGAGTCCTGTTCACTGAGCAAGGAGTAGGTGGTGTCTATTATATATTTGCTTTTCCGACCGGTATCTGTGCTCATTTCCAAGTCGTGTTTTATGCATCACGCCACCTCACCTTTCCGCTTAAGCAGGCCTAAGTGTGTTTTCGAAAAGCGTGAGTCTGTTCTCTTTTGTCATTCGGGTCGTGGGTAGCGATTTGTACATTCCCTCTCTAAGTGATATCCCAAGTTTCTTTTTCTGTGGGACAGATTTCACTTAGCATCATCGTACCTCAATCCACTCATTATGCTGGAACCAGCCTTATGACATGGATTCCATGGCTGAGGGATATTCCCTCGTACCTAAGTAGCACAAATTCTTGGTCCATTTCTCTCTTCCCCGGCATTTGAAGGGTGTCCCGAAGTCGAGGTTGTTGTAAAGAGAGAAGCCCTAAACTTTGGGGTGCCTGCGTCTGGTTGATTTTTAGTTTTCCCAAGATATAGGCCCACGTGTGGAGGTGCCCTATGCTCTGTGGTTCTGTTCTGTACGTGTTTTAGGAACGAGCATACGCTTCTCCAGAGTGGCTGTTGGCATTTTGCGTCCCTCCCGGCAACTGAACAAGGCTCCTTTATCTCCTTGGCCTGTCCTGCCTTTCTGGTTTTTAGACATTTTCCGGATGGCTCTTTTGCCTGGGGGGGGGAGTGAGATTTCTTTGTAGTGCCGATTTGCTCTCCCCGGGTGCTTGGTTGGCCAAAAAGGGCGTATGCGTTTTTTCCTGAATATATTCAGGAAAAAACGCATACGCCCTTTTTGGCCAACTGCATCATTGTCCACGTTCTGCCGCTTTTCCTGTGCTGGGAAGGCCATTCCCATCTACCTCCTGAACTCCGTTTCGTGCAATTCTGCCTTGCGTTCAAATCCCCTTCGTGGCATTACCTCAGTATGTTTTTGGACGAGTGTTATCATTTAGAGCTCGGCAGGTTTGTGAAGTGCAGTGCCCCAGAGCTCCGTTTGGCAGCTCGCTTTGGTGTGAGCTGGCCGCAATAGCGCCAGATTGCTTCAGGCCCTGTTGTGCTTGCGGCGAGGCAGGCCGAGCCTTTGGTGAATTCCTCTTCGTGATGGGAAATTAGAGTGACGTGGGCCTGTCCGAACACCGCCAGCTGGTCTCTCATTGGTTGCCCGTCTTCCAGGTCATCCTTCGGACCACTTGCAGAGACTACGAAAGAGGAGTGTCAAGACGCTGATCCTGCAAGTGGGGGAATTGTTAGTCAAGCGGCTGGAATGGCGGACACTAGCACCCGGAGGTGAAAAATGAGGTGCGCTTTCGAAAGCTTTCCCGATCACACGGTGTACCATCCCCTGGGATTCCCATGAGTGGTTTGGCTGTAGGAAAGTTGCCTTGAACCTGGAGAGGTGGGACCCATGGAATGGGTAGCACGCAGTATAACTCTAGAGGCTCTGCCTTTGCTCCTCCAACCTCAGCAATCCTCTCAGCCTGAGGAGTATCCAGCCTTATGTCTTCTGCCGCTGTGGGTGTCGATGTGGTCAATCCTGGTTGCATCACAGCCCCTGCACGCTTTTTGGCAGAATTTCCCTCCCTCTCGCCGTGCTTCTTTCTTCTGTGTTTTGGAAATGTATTTTTAGAATGGGCTTTAGCTGATTTTCAGTGCTGTGTTGATGCCGCTTGACACACACTTGATTCACTTACAGAGAGATATCAATACTTAGGTTTTCAGATGCTTACGAGTCTGATATATTCTTCTGTGATGAATAGGAGCTGTTGAGTCCTGTTCACTGAGCAAGGAGTAGGTGGTGTCTATTATATATTTGCTTTTCCGACCGGTATCTGTGCTCATTTCCAAGTCGTGTTGTATGCATCACGCCACCTCACCTTTCCGCTTAAGCAGGCCTAAGTGTGTTTTCGAAAAGCGTGAGTCTGTTCTCTTTTGTCATTCGGGTCGTGGGTAGCGATTTGTACATTCCCTCTCTAAGTGATATCCCAAGTTTCTTTTTCTGTGGGACAGATTTCACTTAGCATCATCGTACCTCAATCCACTCATTATGCTGGAACCAGCCTTATGACATGGATTCCATGGCTGAGGGATATTCCCTCGTACCTAAGTAGCACAAATTCTTGGTCCATATCTCTCTTCCCCGGCATTTGAAGGGTGTCCCGAAGTCGAGGTTGTTGTAAAGAGAGAAGCCCTAAACTATGGGGTGCCTGCGTCTGGTTGATTTTTAGTTTTCCCAAGATATAGGCCCACGTGTGGAGGTGCCCTATGCTCTGTGGTTCTGTTCTGTACGTGTTTTAGGAACGAGCATACGCTTCTCCAGAGTGGCTGTTGGCATTTTGCGTCCCTCCCGGCAACTGAACAAGGCTCCCTTATCTCCTTGGCCTGTCCTGCCTTTCTGGTTTTTAGACATTTTCCGGATGGCTCTTTTGCCCGGGGGGGGAGTGAGATTTCTTTGTAGTGCCGATTTGCTCTCCTCGGGTGCTTGGTTGGCCAAAAAGGGCGTATGCGTTTTTTCCTGAATATATTCAGGAAAAAACGCATACGCCCTTTTTGGCCAACTGCATCATTGTCCACGTTCTGCCGCTTTTCCTGTGCTGGGAAGGCCATTCCCATCTACCTCCTGAACTCCGTTTCGTGCAATTCTGCCTTGCGTTCAAATCCCCTTCGTGGCCTTACCTCAGTATGTTTTTGGACGAGTGTTATCATTTAGAGCTCGGCAGGTTTGTGAAGTGCAGTGCCCCAGAGCTCCGTTTGGCAGCTCGCTTTGGTGTGAGCTGGCCGCAATAGCGCCAGATTGCTTCAGGCCCTGTTGTGCTTGCGGCGAGGCAGGCCGAGCCTTTGGTGAATTCCTCTTCGTGATGGGAAATTAGAGTGACGTGGGCCTGTCCGAACACCGCCAGCTGGTCTCTCATTGGTTGCCCCTCTTCCAGGTCATCCTTCGGACCACTTGCAGAGACTACGAAAGAGGAGTGTGAAGACGCTGATCCTGCCAGTGGGGGAATTGTTAGTCAAGCGGCTGGAATGGCGGACGCTAGCACCCGGAGGTGAAAAATGAGGTTCGCTTTCGAAAGCTTTCCCGATCAGACGGTGTACCATCCCCTGGGATTCCCATGAGTGGTTTGGCTGTAGGAAAGTTGCCTTGAACCTGGAGAGGTGGGACCCATGGAATGGGTAGCACGCAGTATAACTCTAGAGGCTCTGCCTTTGCTCCTCCAACCTCAGCAATCCTCTCAGCCTGAGGAGTATCCAGCCTTATGTCTTCTGCCGCTGTGGGTGTAGATGTGGTCAATCCTGGTTGCATCACAGCCCCTGAACGCATTTTGGCAGAATTTCCCTCCCTCTCGCCGTGCTTCTTTCTTCTGTGTTTTTGAAATGTATTTTTAGAATGGGCTTTAGCTGATTTTCAGTGCTGTGTTGTTGCCGCTCGACACACACTTGATTCACTTGCAGAGAGATATCAATACTTAGGTTTTCAGATGCTTACGAGTCTGATATATTCTTCTGTGATGAATAGGAGCTGTTGAGTCCTGTTCACTGAGCAAGGAGTAGTTGGTGTCTATTATATATTTGCTTTTCCGACCGGTATCTGTGCTCGTTTCCAAGTCGTGTTTTATGCATCACGCCACCTCACCTTTCCACTTAAGCAGGCCTAAGTGTGTTTTCGAAAAGCGTGAGTCTGTTCTCTTTTGTCATTCGGGTCGTGGGTAGCGATTTGTACATTCCCTCTCTAAGTGATATCCCAAGTTTCTTTTTCTGTGGGACAGATTTCACTTAGCATCATCGAACCTCAATCCACTCATTATGCTGGAACCAGCCTTATGACATGGATTCCATGGCTGAGGGATATTCCCTCGTACCTAAGTAGCACAAATTCTTGGTCCATTTCTCTCTTCCCCGGCAGATGAAGGGTGTCCCGAAGTCGAGGTTGTTGTAAAGAGAGAACCCCTAAACTTTGGGGTGCCTGCGTCTGGTTGATTTTTAGTTTTCCCAAGATATAGGCCCACGTGTGGAGGTGCCCTATGCTCTGTGGTTCTGTTCTGTACGTGTTTTAGGAACGAGCATACGCTTCTCCAGAGTGGCTGTTGGCATTTTGCGTCCCTCCCGGCAACTGAACAAGGCTCCCTTATCTCCTTGGCCTGTCCTGTCTTTCTAGTTTTTAGACATTTTCCGGATGGCTCTTTTGCCGGGGGGGGGGGGAGTGAGATTTGTTTGTAGTGCCGATTTGCTCTCCCTGGGTGCTTGGTTGGCCAAAAAGGGCGTATGCGTTTTTTCCTGAACATATTCAGGAAAAAACGCATACGCCCTTTTTGGCCAACTGCATCATTGTCCACGTTCTGCCGCTTTTCCTGTGCTGGGAAGGCCATTCCCATCTACCTCCTGAACTCCGTTTCGTGCAATTCTGCCTTGCGTTCAAATCCCCTTCGTAGCCTTACCTCAGTATGTTTTTGGACGAGTGTTATCATTTAGAGCTCGGCAGGTTTGTGAAGTGCAGTGCCCCAGAGCTCCGTTTGGCAGCTCGCTTTGGTGTGAGCTGGCCGCAATAGTGCAAGATTGCTTCAGGCCCTGTTGTGCTTGCGGCGAGGCAGGCCGAGCCTTTGGTGAATTCCTCTTCGTGATGGGAAATTAGAGTGACGTGGGCCTGTCCGAACACCGCCAGCTGGTCTCTCATTGGTTGCCGCTCTTCCAGGTCATCCTTCGGACCACTTGCAGAGACTACGAAAGAGGAGTGTCAAGACGCTGATCCTGCAAGTGGGGGAATTGTTAGTCAAGCGGCTGGAATGGCGGACGCTAGCACCCGGAGGTGAAAAATGAGGTGCGCTTTCGAAAGCTTTCCCGATCACACGGTGTACCATCCCCTGGGATTCCCGTGAGTGGTTTGGCTGTAGGAAAGTTGCCTTGAACCTGGAGAGGTGGGACCCATGGAATGGGTAGCACGCAGTATAACTCTAGAAGCTCTGCCTTTGCTCCGCCAACCTCAGCAATCCTCTCAGCCTGAGGAGTATCCAGCCTTATGTCTTCTGCCGCTGTGGGTGTAGATGTGGTCAATCCTGGTTGCATCACAGCCCCTGCACGCTTTTTGGCAGAATTTCCCTCCCTCTCGCCGTGCTTCTTTCTTCTGTGTTTTGGAAATGTATTTTTAGAATGGGCTTTAGCTGATTTTCAGTGCTGTGTTGATGCCGCTTGACACACACTTGATTCACTTACAGAGAGATATCAATACTTAGGTTTTCAGATGCTTACGAGTCTGATATATTCTTCTGTGATGAATAGGAGCTGTTGAGTCCTGTTCACTGAGCAAGGAGTAGGTGGTGTCTATTATATATTTGCTTTTCCGACCGGTATCTGTGCTCATTTCCAAGTCGTGTTTTATGCATCACGCCACCACACCTTTCCGCTTAAGCAGGCCTAAGTGTGTTTTCGAAAAGCGTGAGTCTGTTCTCTTTTGTCATTCGGGTCGTGGGTAGCGATTTGTACATTCCCTGTCTAAGTGATATCCCAAGATTCTTTTTCTGTGGGACAGATTTCACTTAGCATCATCGTACCTCAATCCACTCATTATGCTGGAACCAGCCTTATGACATGGATTCCATGGCTGAGGGATATTCCCTCGTACCTAAGTAGCACAAATTCTTGGTCCATTTCTCTCTTCCCCGGCAGATGAAGGGTGTCCCGAAGTCGAGGTTGTTGTAAAGAGAGAACCCCTAAATTTTGGGGTGCCTGCGTCTGATTGATTTTTAGTTTTGCCAAGATATAGGCCCTCGTGTGGAGGTGCCCTATGCTCTGTGGTTCTGTTCTGTACGTGTTTTAGGAACGAGCATACGCTTCTCCAGAGTGGCTGTTGGCATTTTGCGTCCCTCCCGGCAACTGAACAAGGCTCCCTTATCTCCTTGGCCTGTCCTGCCTTTCTGGTTTTTAGACATTTTCCGGATGGCTCTTTTGCCCGGGGGGGGAGTGAGATTTCTTTGTAGTGCCGATTTGCTCTCCTCGGGTGCTTGGTTGGCCAAAAAGGGCGTATGCGTTTTTTCCTGAATATATTCAGGAAAAAACGCATACGCCCTTTTTGGCCAACTGCATCATTGTCCACGTTCTGCCGCTTTTCCTGTGCTGGGAAGGCCATTCCCATCTACCTCCTGAACTCCGTTTCGTGCAATTCTGCCTTGCGTTCAAATCCCCTTCGTGGCCTTACCTCAGTATGTTTTTGGACGAGTGTTATCATTTAGAGCTCGGCAGGTTTGTGAAGTGCAGTGCCCCAGAGCTCCGTTTGGCAGCTCGCTTTGGTGTGAGCTGGCCGCAATAGCGCAAGATTGCTTCAGGCCCTGTTGTGCTTGCGGCGAGGCAGGCCGAGCCTTTGGTGAATTCCTCTTCGTGATGGGAAATTAGAGTGACGTGGGCCTGTCCGAACACCGCCAGCTGGTCTCTCATTGGTTGCCCCTCTTCCAGGTCATCCTTCGGACCACTTGCAGAGACTACGAAAGAGGAGTGTGAAGACGCTGATCCTGCCAGTGGGGGAATTGTTAGTCAAGCGGCTGGAATGGCGGACGCTAGCACCCGGAGGTGAAAAATGAGGTTCGCTTTCGAAAGCTTTCCCGATCAGACGGTGTACCATCCCCTGGGATTCCCATGAGTGGTTTGGCTGTAGGAAAGTTGCCTTGAACCTGGAGAGGTGGGACCCATGGAATGGGTAGCACGCAGTATAACTCTAGAGGCTCTGCCTTTGCTCCTCCAACCTCAGCAATCCTCTCAGCCTGAGGAGTATCCAGCCTTATGTCTTCTGCCGCTGTGGGTGTCGATGTGGTCAATCCTGGTTGCATCACAGCCCCTGAACGCATTTTGGCAGAATTTCCCTCCCTCTCGCCGTGCTTCTTTCTTCTGTGTTTTGGAAATGTATTTTTAGAATGGGCTTTAGCTGATTTTCAGTGCTGTGTTGTTGCCGCTCGACACACACTTGATTCACTTGCAGAGAGATATCAATACTTAGGTTTTCAGATGCTTACGAGTCTGATATATTCTTCTGTGATGAATAGGAGCTGTTGAGTCCTGTTCACTGAGCAAGGAGTAGTTGGTGTCTATTATATATTTGCTTTTCCGACCGGTATCTGTGCTCGTTTCCAAGTCGTGTTTTATGCATCACGCCACCTCACCTTTCCACTTAAGCAGGCCTAAGTGTGTTTTCGAAAAGCGTGAGTCTGTTCTCTTTTGTCATTCGGGTCGTGGGTAGCGATTTGTACATTCCCTCTCTAAGTGATATCCCAAGTTTCTTTTTCTGTGGGACAGATTTCACTTAGCATCATCGAACCTCAATCCACTCATTATGCTGGAACCAGCCTTATGACATGGATTCCATGGCTGAGGGATATTCCCTCGTACCTAAGTAGCACAAATTCTTGGTCCATTTCTCTCTTCCCCGGCAGATGAAGGGTGTCCCGAAGTCGAGGTTGTTGTAAAGAGAGAACCCCTAAACTTTGGGGTGCCTGCGTCTGGTTGATTTTTAGTTTTCCCAAGATATAGGCCCACGTGTGGAGGTGCCCTATGCTCTGTGGTTCTGTTCTGTACGTGTTTTAGGAACGAGCATACGCTTCTCCAGAGTGGCTGTTGGCATTTTGCGTCCCTCCCGGCAACTGAACAAGGCTCCCTTATCTCCTTGGCCTGTCCTGTCTTTCTAGTTTTTAGACATTTTCCGGATGGCTCTTTTGCCGGGGGGGGGGAGTGAGATTTGTTTGTAGTGCCGATTTGCTCTCCCTGGGTGCTTGGTTGGCCAAAAAGGGCGTATGCGTTTTTTCCTGAACATATTCAGGAAAAAACGCATACGCCCTTTTTGGCCAACTGCATCATTGTCCACGTTCTGCCGCTTTTCCTGTGCTGGGAAGGCCATTCCCATCTACCTCCTGAACTCCGTTTCGTGCAATTCTGCCTTGCGTTCAAATCCCCTTCGTAGCCTTACCTCAGTATGTTTTTGGACGAGTGTTATCATTTAGAGCTCGGCAGGTTTGTGAAGTGCAGTGCCCCAGAGCTCCGTTTGGCAGCTCGCTTTGGTGTGAGCTGGCCGCAATAGTGCAAGATTGCTTCAGGCCCTGTTGTGCTTGCGGCGAGGCAGGCCGAGCCTTTGGTGAATTCCTCTTCGTGATGGGAAATTAGAGTGACGTGGGCCTGTCCGAACACCGCCAGCTGGTCTCTCATTGGTTGCCGCTCTTCCAGGTCATCCTTCGGACCACTTGCAGAGACTACGAAAGAGGAGTGTCAAGACGCTGATCCTGCAAGTGGGGGAATTGTTAGTCAAGCGGCTGGAATGGCGGACGCTAGCACCCGGAGGTGAAAAATGAGGTGCGCTTTCGAAAGCTTTCCCGATCACACGGTGTACCATCCCCTGGGATTCCCATGAGTGGTTTGGCTGTAGGAAAGTTGCCTTGAACCTGGAGAGGTGGGACCCATGGAATGGGTAGCACGCAGGATAACTCTAGAGGCTCTGCCTTTGCTCCTCCAACCTCAGCAATCCTCTCAGCCTGAGGAGTATCCAGCCTTATGTCTTCTGCCGCTGTGGGTGTAGATGTGGTCAATCCTGGTTGCATCACAGCCCCTGCACGCTTTTTTGCAGAATTTCCCTCCCTCTCGCCGTGCTTCTTTCCTCTGTGTTTTGGAAATGTATTTTTAGAATGGGCTTTAGCTGATTTTCAGTGCTGTGTTGATGCCGCTTGACACACACTTGATTCACTTACAGAGAGATATCAATACTTAGGTTTTCAGATGCTTACGAGTCTGATATATTCTTCTGTGATGAATAGGAGCTGTTGAGTCCTGTTCACTGAGCAAGGAGTAGGTGGTGTCTATTGTATATTTGCTTTTCCGACCGGTATCTGTGCTCATTTCCAAGTCGTGTTTTATGCATCACGCCACCTCACCTTTCCGCTTAAGCAGACCTAAGTGTGTTTTCGAAAAGCGTGAGTCTGTTCTCTTTTGTCATTCGGGTCGTGGGTAGCGATTTGTACATTCCCTGTCTAAGTGATATCCCAAGTTTCTTTTTCTGTGGGACAGATTTCACTTAGCATCATCGTACCTCAATCCACTCATTATGCTGGAACCAGCCTTATGACATGGATTCCATGGCTGAGGGATATTCCCTCGTACCTAAGTAGCACAAATTCTTGGTCCATTTCTCTCTTCCCCGGCAGATGAAGGGTGTCCCGAAGTCGAGGTTGTTGTAAAGACAGAAGCCCTAAACTTTGGGGTGCCTGCGTCTGGTTGATTTTTAGTTTTCCCAAGATATAGGCCCACGTGTGGAGGTGCCCTATGCTCTGTGGTTCTGTTCTGTACGTGTTTTAGGAATGAGCATACGCTTCTCCAGAGTGGCTGTTGGCATTTTGCGTCCCTGCCGGCAACTGAACAAGGCTCCCTTATCTCCTTGGCCTGTCCTGCCTTTCTGGTTTTTCGACATTTTCCGGATGGCTCTCTTGCCCGGGGGGGGAGTGAGATTTCTTTGTAGTGCCGATTTGCTCTCCCCGGGTGCTTGGTTGGCCAAAAAGGGCGTATGCGTTTTTTCCTGAATATATTCAGGAAAAAACGCATACGCCCTTTTTGGCCAACTGCATCATTGTCCACGTTCTGCCGCTTTTCCTGTGCTGGGAAGGCCATTCCCATCTACCTCCTGAACTCCGTTTCGTGCAATTCTGCCTTGCGTTCAAATCCCCTTCGTGGCCTTACCTCAGTATGTTTTTGGACGAGTGTTATCATTTAGAGCCAGGCAGGTTTGTGAAGTGCAGTGACCCAGAGCTCCGTTTGGCAGCTCGCTTTGGTGTGAGCTGGCCGCAATAGCGCCAGATTGCTTCAGGCCCTGTTGTGCTTGCGGCGAGGCAGGCCGAGCCTTTGGTGAATTCCTCTTCGTGATGGGAAATTAGAGTGACGTGGGCCTGTCCGAACACCGCCAGCTGGTCTCTCATTGGTTCCCCGTCTTCCAGGTCATCCTTCGGACCACTTGCAGAGACTACGAAAGAGGAGTGTCAAGACGCTGATCCTGCAAGTGGGCGAATTGTTACTCAAGCGGCTGGAAAGGCGGACGCTAGCACCCGGAGGTGAAAAATGAGGTGCGCTTTGGAAAGCTTTCCCGATCACACGGTGTACCATCCCCTGGGATTCCCATGAGTGGTTTGGCTGTAGGAAAGTTGCCTTGAACCTGGAGAGGTGGGACCCATGGAATGGGTAGCACGCAGGATAACTCTAGAGGCTCTGCCTTTGCTCCTCCAACCTCAGCAATCCTCTCAGCCTGAGGAGTATCCTGCCTTATGTCTTATGCCGCTGTGGGTGTAGATGTGGTCAATCCTGGTTGCATCACAGCCCCTGCACCTTTTTGGCAGAATTTCCCTCCCTCTCGCCGTGCTTCTTTCTTCTGTGTTTTGGAAATGTATTTTTAGAATGGGCTTTAGCTGATTTTCAGTGCTGTGTTGATGCCGCTTGACACACACTTGATTCACTTACAGAGAGATATCAATACTTAGGTTTTCAGATGCTTACGAGTCTGATATATTCTTCTGTGATGAATAGGAGCTGTTGAGTCCTGTTCACTGAGCAAGGAGTAGGTGGTGTCTATTATATATTTGCTTTTCCGACCGGTATCTGTGCTCGTTTCCAAGTCGTGTTTTATGCATCACGCCACCTCACCTTTCCGCTTAAGCAGGCCTAAGTGTGTTTTCGAAAAGCGTGAGTCTGTTCTCTTTTGTCATTCGGGTCGTGGGTAGCGATTTGTACATTCCCTGTCTAAGTGATATCCCAAGTTTCTTTTTCTGTGGGACAGATTTCACTTAGCATCATCGTACCTCAATCCACTCATTATGCTGGAAGCAGCCTTATGACATGGATTCCATGGCTGAGGGATATTCCATCGTACCTAAGTAGCACAAATTCTTGGTCCATTTCTCTCTTCCCCGGCAGATGAAGGGTGTCCCGAAGTCGAGGTTGTTGTAAAGAGAGAAGCCCTAAACTTTGGGGTGCCTGCGTCTGGTTGATTTTTAGTTTTCCCAAGATATAGGCCCACGTGTGGAGGTGCCCTACGCTCTGTGGTTCTGTTCTGTACGTGTTTTAGGAACGAGCATACGCTTCTCCAGAGTGGCTGTTGGCATTTTGCGTCCCTCCCGGCAACTGAACAAGGCTCCCTTATCTCCTTGGCCTGTCCTGCCTTTCTGGTTTTTAGACATTTTCCGGATGGCTCTCTTGCCCGGGGGGGGAGTGAGATTTCTTTGTAGTGCCGATTTGCTCTCCCCGGGTGCTTGGTTGGCCAAAAAGGGCGTATGCGTTTTTTCCTGAATATATTCAGGAAAAAACGCATACGCCCTTTTTGGCCAACTGCATCATTGTCCACGTTCTGCCGCTTTTCCTGTGCTGGGAAGGCCATTCCCATCTACCTCCTGAACTCCGTTTCGTGCAATTCTGCCTTGCGTTCAAATCCCCTTCGTGGCCTTACCTCAGTATGTTTTTGGACGAGTGTTATCATTTAGAGCTCGGCAGGTTTGTGAAGTGCAGTGCCCCAGAGCTCCGTTTGGCAGCTCGCTTTGGTGTGAGCTGGCCGCAATAGCGCAAGATTGCTTCAGGCCCTGTTGTGCTTGCGGCGAGGCAGGCCGAGCCTTTGGTGAATTCCTCTTCGTGATGGGAAATTAGAGTGACGTGGGCCTGTCCGAACACCGCCAGCTGGTCTCTCATTGGTTGCCCCTCTTCCAGGTCATCCTTCGGACCACTTGCAGAGACTACGAAAGAGGAGTGTCAAGACGCTGATCCTGCAAGTGGGGGAATTGTTAGTCAAGCGGCTGCAATGGCGGACGCTAGCACCCGGAGGTGAAAAATGAGGTGCGCTTTCGAAAGCTTTCCCGATCACACGGTGTACCATCCCCTGGGATTCCCGTGAGTGGTTTGGCTGTAGGAAAGTTGCCTTGAACCTGGAGAGGTGGGACCCATGGAATGGGTAGCACGCAGTATAACTCTAGAAGCTCTGCCTTTGCTCCTCCAACCTCAGCAATCCTCTCAGCCTGAGGAGTATCCAGCCTTATGTCTTCTGCCGCTGTGGGTGTAGATGTGGTCAATCCTGGTTGCATCACAGCCCCTGCACGCTTTTTGGCAGAATTTCCCTCCCTCTCGCCGTGCTTCTTTCTTCTGTGTTTTGGAAATGTATTTTTAGCATGGGCTTTAGCTGATTTTCAGTGCTGTGTTGATGCCGCTTGACACACACTTGATTCACTTACAGAGAGATATCAATACTTAGGTTTTCAGATGCTTACGAGTCTGATATATTCTTCTGTGATGAATAGGAGCTGTTGAGTCCTGTTCACTGAGCAAGGAGTAGGTGGTGTCTATTATATATTTGCTTTTCCGACCGGTATCTGTGCTCGTTTCCAAGTCGTGTTTTATGCATCATGCCACCTCACCTTTCCGCTTAAGCAGGCCTAAGTGTGTTTTCGAAAAGCGTGAGTCTGTTCTCTTTTGTCATTCGGGTCGTGGGTAGCGATTTGTACATTCCCTGTCTAAGTGATATCCCAAGTTTCTTTTTCTGTGGGACAGATTTCACTTAGCATCATCGTACCTCAATCCAGTCATTATGCTGGAACCAGCCTTATGACATGGATTCCATGGCTGAGGGATATTCCATCGTACCTAAGTAGCACAAATTCTTGGTCCATTTCTCTCTTCCCCGACATATGAAGGGTGCCCCGAAGTCGAGGTTGTTGTAAAGAGAGAAGCCCTAAACTATGGGGCGCCTGCGTCTGGTTGATTTTTAATTTTCCCAAGATATAGGCCCACGTGTGGAGGTGCCCTACGCTCTGTGGTTCTGTTCTGTACGTGTTTTAGGAACGAGCATACGCTTCTCCAGAGTGGCTGTTGGCATTTTGCGTCCCTCCCGGCAACTGAACAAGGCTCCCTTATCTCCTTGGCCTGTCCTGCCTTTCTGGTTTTTAGACATTTTCCGGATGGCTCTTTTGCCCGGGGGGGGGAGTGAGATTTCTTTGTAGTGCCGATTTGCTCTCCCCGGGTGCTTGGTTGGCCAAAAAGGGCGTATGCGTTTTTTCCTTTATATATTCAGGAAAAAACGCATACGCCCTTTTTGGCCAACTGCCTCATTGTCCACGTTCTGCCGCTTTTCCTGTGCTGGGAAGGCCATTCCCATCTACCTCCTGAACTCCGTTTCGTGCAATTCTGCCTTGCGTTCAAATCCCCTTCGTGGCCTTACCTCAGTATGTTTTTGGACGAGTGTTATCATTTAGAGCTCGGCAGGTTTGTGAAGTGCAGTGCCCCAGAGCTCCGTTTGGCAGCTCGCTTTGGTGTGAGCTGGCCGCAATAGCGCAAGATTGCTTCAGGCCCTGTTGTGCTTGCGGCGAGGCAGGCCGAGCCTTTGGTGAATTCCTCTTCGTGATGGGAAATTAGAGTGACGTGGGCCTGTCCGAACACCGCCAGCTGGTCTCTCATTGGTTCCCCCTCTTCCAGGTCATCCTTCGGACCACTTGCAGAGACTACGAAAGAGGAGTGTCAGGACGCTGATCCTGCAAGTGGGGGAATTGTTAGTCAAGCGGCTGGAATGGCGGACGCTAGCACCCGGAGGTGAAAAATGAGGTGCGTTTTCGAAAGCTTTCCCGATCACACGGTGTACCATCCCCTGGGATTCCCATGAGTGGTTTGGCTGTAGGAAAGTTGCCTTGAACCTGGAGAGGTGGGACCCATGGAATGGGTAGCACGCAGGATAACTCTAGAGGCTCTGCCTTTGCTCCTCCAACCTCAGCAATCCTCTCAGCCTGAGGAGTATCCAGCCTTATGTCTTCTGCCGCTGTGGGTGTAGATGTGGTCAATCCTGGTTGCATCACAGCCCCTGAACGCATTTTGGCAGAATTTCCCTCCCTCTCGCCGTGCTTCTTTCTTCTGTGTTTTGGAAATGTATTTTTAGCATGGGCTTTAGCTGATTTTCAGTGCTGTGTTGATGCCGCTTGACACACACTTGATTCACTTACAGAGAGATATCAATACTTAGGTTTTCAGATGCTTACGAGTCTGATATATTCTTCTGTGATGAATAGGAGCTGTTGAGTCCTGTTCACTGAGCAAGGAGTAGGTGGTGTCTATTATATATTTGCTTTTCCGACCGGTATCTGTGCTCGTTTCCAAGTCGTGTTTTATGCATCACGCCACCTCACCTTTCCGCTTAAGCAGGCCTAAGTGTGTTTTCGAAAAGCGTGAGTCTGTTCTCTTTTGTCATTCGGGTCGTGGGTAGCGATTTGTACATTCCCTGTCTAAGTGATATCCCAAGTTTCTTTTTCTGTGGGACAGATTTCACTTAGCATCATCGTACCTCAATCCAGTCATTATGCTGGAACCAGCCTTATGACATGGATTCCATGGCTGAGGGATATTCCATCGTACCTAAGTAGCACAAATTCTTGGTCCATTTCTCTCTTCCCCGGAAGATGAAGGGTGCCCCGAAGTCGAGGTTGTTGTAAAGAGAGAAGCCCTAAACTATGGGGTGCCTGCGTCTGGTTGATTTTTAATTTTCCCAAGATATAGGCCCACGTGTGGAGGTGCCCTACGCTCTGTGGTTCTGTTCTGTACGTGTTTTAGGAACGAGCATACGCTTCTCCAGAGTGGCTGTTGGCATTTTGCGTCCCTCCCGGCAACTGAACAAGGCTCCCTTATCTCCTTGGCCTGTCCTGCCTTTCTGGTTTTTAGACATTTTCCGGATGGCTCTTTTGCCCGGGGGGGGGAGTGAGATTTCTTTGTAGTGCCGATTTGCTCTCCCCGGGTGCTTGGTTGGCCAAAAAGGGCGTATGCGTTTTTTCCTGAATATATTCAGGAAAAAACGCATACGCCCTTTTTGGCCAACTGCATCATTGTCCACGTTCTGCCGCTTTTCCTGTGCTGGGAAGGCCATTCCCATCTACCTCCTGAACTCCGTTTCGTGCAATTCTGCCTTGCGTTCAAATCCCCTTCGTGGCCTTACCTCAGTATGTTTTTGGACGAGTGTTATCATTTAGAGCTCGGCAGGTTTGTGAAGTGCAGTGCCCCAGAGCTCCGTTTGGCAGCTCGCTTTGGTGTGAGCTGGCCGCAATAGCGCAAGATTGCTTCAGGCCCTGTTGTGCTTGCGGCGAGGCAGGCCGAGCCTTTGGTGAATTCCTCTTCGTGATGGGAAATTAGAGTGACGTGGGCCTGTCCGAACACCGCCAGCTGGTCTCTCATTGGTTCCCCCTCTTCCAGGTCATCCTTCGGACCACTTGCAGAGACTACGAAAGAGGAGTGTCAGGACGCTGATCCTGCAAGTGGGGGAATTGTTAGTCAAGCGGCTGGAATGGCGGACGCTAGCACCCGGAGGTGAAAAATGAGGTGCGTTTTCGAAAGCTTTCCCGATCACACGGTGTACCATCCCCTGGGATTCCCATGAGTGGTTTGGCTGTAGGAAAGTTGCCTTGAACCTGGAGAGGTGGGACCCATGGAATGGGTAGCATGCAGTATAACTCTAGAGGCTCTGCCTTTGCTCCTCCAACCTCAGCAATCCTCTCAGCCTGAGGAGTATCCAGCCTTATGTCTCATGCCGCTGTGGGTGTAGATGTGGTCAATCCTGGTTGCATCACAGCCCCTGAACGCATTTTGGCAGAATTTCCCTCCCTCTCGCCGTGCTTCTTTCTTCTGTGTTTTGGAAATGTATTTTTAGCATGGGCTTTAGCTGATTTTCAGTGCTGTGTTGATGCCGCTTGACACACACTTGATTCACTTACAGAGAGATATCAATACTTAGGTTTTCAGATGCTTACGAGTCTGATATATTCTTCTGTGATGAATAGGAGCTGTTGAGTCCTGTTCACTGAGCAAGGAGTAGGTGGTGTCTATTATATATTTGCTTTTCCGACCGGTATCTGTGCTCGTTTCCAAGTCGTGTTTTATGCATCACGCCACCTCACCTTTCCGCTTAAGCAGGCCTAAGTGTGTTTTCGAAAAGCGTGAGTCTGTTCTCTTTTGTCATTCGGGTCGTGGGTAGCGATTTGTACATTCCCTGTCTAAGTGATATCCCAAGTTTCTTTTTCTGTGGGACAGATTTCACTTAGCATCATCGTACCTCAATCCAGTCATTATGCTGGAACCAGCCTTATGACATGGATTCCATGGCTGAGGGATATTCCATCGTACCTAAGTAGCACAAATTCTTGGTCCATTTCTCTCTTCCCCGGAAGATGAAGGGTGCCCCGAAGTCGAGGTTGTTGTAAAGAGAGAAGCCCTAAACTATGGGGTGCCTGCGTCTGGTTGATTTTTAATTTTCCCAAGATATAGGCCCACGTGTGGAGGTGCCCTACGCTCTGTGGTTCTGTTCTGTACGTGTTTTAGGAACGAGCATACGCTTCTCCAGAGTGGCTGTTGGCATTTTGCGTCCCTCCCGGCAACTGAACAAGGCTCCCTTATCTCCTTGGCCTGTCCTGCCTTTCTGGTTTTTAGACATTTTCCGGATGGCTCTTTTGCCCGGGGGGGGGAGTGAGATTTCTTTGTAGTGCCGATTTGCTCTCCCCGGGTGCTTGGTTGGCCAAAAAGGGCGTATGCGTTTTTTCCTGAATATATTCAGGAAAAAACGCATACGCCCTTTTTGGCCAACTGCATCATTGTCCACGTTCTGCCGCTTTTCCTGTGCTGGGAAGGCCATTCCCATCTACCTCCTGAACTCCGTTTCGTGCAATTCTGCCTTGCGTTCAAATCCCCTTCGTGGCCTTACCTCAGTATGTTTTTGGACGAGTGTTATCATTTAGAGCTCGGCAGGTTTGTGAAGTGCAGTGCCCCAGAGCTCCGTTTGGCAGCTCGCTTTGGTGTGAGCTGGCCGCAATAGCGCAAGATTGCTTCAGGCCCTGTTGTGCTTGCGGCGAGGCAGGCCGAGCCTTTGGTGAATTCCTCTTCGTGATGGGAAATTAGAGTGACGTGGGCCTGTCCGAACACCGCCAGCTGGTCTCTCATTGGTTCCCCCTCTTCCAGGTCATCCTTCGGACCACTTGCAGAGACTACGAAAGAGGAGTGTCAGGACGCTGATCCTGCAAGTGGGGGAATTGTTAGTCAAGCGGCTGGAATGGCGGACGCTAGCACCCGGAGGTGAAAAATGAGGTGCGTTTTCGAAAGCTTTCCCGATCACACGGTGTACCATCCCCTGGGATTCCCATGAGTGGTTTGGCTGTAGGAAAGTTGCCTTGAACCTGGAGAGGTGGGACCCATGGAATGGGTAGCATGCAGTATAACTCTAGAGGCTCTGCCTTTGCTCCTCCAACCTCAGCAATCCTCTCAGCCTGAGGAGTATCCAGCCTTATGTCTCATGCCGCTGTGGGTGTAGATGTGGTCAATCCTGGTTGCATCACAGCCCCTGAACGCATTTTGGCAGAATTTCCCTCCCTCTCGCCGTGCTTCTTTCTTCTGTGTTTTGGAAATGTATTTTTAGAATGGGCTTTAGCTGATTTTCAGTGCTGTGTTGATGCCGGTTGACACACACTTGATTCACTTACAGAGAGATATCCATACTTAGGTTTTCAGATGCTTACGAGTCTGATATATTCTTCTGTGATGAATAGGAGCTGTTGAGTCCTGTTCACTGAGCAAGGAGTAGGTGGTGTCTATTATATATTTGCTTTTCCGACCGGTATCTGTGCTCGTTTCCAAGTCGTGTTTTATGCATCACGCCACCTCACCTTTCCGCTTAAGCAGGCCTAAGTGTGTTTTCGAAAAGCGTGAGTCTGTTCTCTTTTGTCATTCGGGTCGTGGGTAGCGATTTGTACATTCCCTCTCTAAGTGATATCCCAAGTTTCTTTTTCTGTGGGACAGATTTCACTTAGCATCATCGTACCTCAATCCACTCATTATGCTGGAACCAGCCTTATGACATGGATTCCATGGCTGAGGGATATTCAATCGTACCTAAGTAGCACAAATTCTTGGTCCATTTCTCTCTTCCCCGGCAGATGAAGGGTGTCCCGAAGTCGAGGTTGTTGTAAAGAGAGAAGCCCTAAACTATGGGGTGCCTGCGTCTGGTTGATTTTTAGTTTTCCCAAGATATAGGCCCACGTGTGGAGGTGCCCAACGCTCTGTGGTTCTGTTCTGTACGTGTTTTAGGAACGAGCATACGCTTCTCCAGAGTGGCTGTTGGCATTTTGCGTCCCTCCCGGCAACTGAACAAGGCTCCCTTATCTCCTTGGCCTGTCCTGCCTTTCTGGTTTTTCGATATTTTCCGGATGGCTCTCTTGCCCGGGGGGGGAGTGAGATTTCTTTGTAGTGCCGATTTGCTCTCCCCGGGTGCTTGGTTGGCCAAAAAGGGCGTATGCGTTTTTTCCTGAATATATTCAGGAAAAAACGCATACGCCCTTTTTGGCCAACTGCCTCATTGTCCACGTTCTGCCGCTTTTCCTGTGCTGGGAAGGCCATTCCCATCTACCTCCTGAACTCCGTTTCGTGCAATTCTGCCTTGCGTTCAAATCCCCTTCGTGGCCTTACCTCAGTATGTTTTTGGACGAGTGTTATCATTTAGAGCTCGGCAGGTTTGTGAAGTGCAGTGCCCCAGAGCTCCGTTTGGCAGCTCGCTTTGGTGTGAGCTGGCCGCAATAGCGCCAGATTGCTTCAGGCCCCGTTGTGCTTGCGGCGAGGCAGGCCGAGCCTTTGGTGAATTCCTCTTCGTGATGGGAAATTAGAGTGACGTGGGCCTGTCCGAAGACCGCCAGCTGGTCTCTCATTGGTTCCCCCTCTTCCAGGTCATCCTTCGGACCACTTGCAGAGACTACGAAAGAGGAGTGTCAGGACGCTGATCCTGCAAGTGGGGGAATTGTTAGTCAAGCGGCTGGAATGGCGGACGCTAGCACCCGGAGGTGAAAAATGAGGTGCGCTTTCGAAAGCTTTCCCGATCACACGGTGTACCATCCCCTGGGATTCCCATGAGTGGTTTGGCTGTAGGAAAGTTCCCTTGAACCTGGAGAGGTGGGACCCATGGAATGGGTAGCACGCAGGATAACTCTAGAGGCTCTGCCTTTGCTCCTCCAACCTCAGCAATCCTCTCAGCCTGAGGAGTATCCAGCCTTATGTCTTCTGCCGCTGTGGGTGTAGATGTGGTCAATCCTGGTTGCATCACAGCCCCTGCACGCTTTTTGGCAGAATGTCCCTCCCTCTCGCCGTGCTTCTTTCTTCTGTGTTTTGGAAATGTATTTTTAGCATGGGCTTTAGCTGATTTTCAGTGCTGTGTTGATGCCGCTTGACACACACTTGATTCACTTACAGAGAGATATCAATACTTAGGTTTTCAGATGCTTACGAGTCTGATATATTCTTCTGTGATGAATAGGAGCTGTTGAGTCCTGTTCACTGAGCAAGGAGTAGGTGGTGTCTATTATATATTTGCTTTTCCGACCGGTATCTGTGCTCGTTTCCAAGTCGTGTTTTATGCATCACGCCACCTCACCTTTCCGCTTAAGCAGGCCTAAGTGTGTTTTCGAAAAGCGTGAGTCTGTTCTCTTTTGTCATTCGGGTCGTGGGTAGCGATTTGTACATTCCCTGTCTAAGTGATATCCCAAGTTTCTTTTTCTGTGGGACAGATTTCACTTAGCATCATCGTACCTCAATCCAGTCATTATGCTGGAACCAGCCTTATGACATGGATTCCATGGCTGAGGGATATTCCATCGTACCTAAGTAGCACAAATTCTTGGTCCATTTCTCTCTTCCCCGGAAGATGAAGGGTGCCCCGAAGTCGAGGTTGTTGTAAAGAGAGAAGCCCTAAACTATGGGGTGCCTGCGTCTGGTTGATTTTTAATTTTCCCAAGATATAGGCCCACGTGTGGAGGTGCCCTACGCTCTGTGGTTCTGTTCTGTACGTGTTTTAGGAACGAGCATACGCTTCTCCAGAGTGGCTGTTGGCATTTTGCGTCCCTCCCGGCAACTGAACAAGGCTCCCTTATCTCCTTGGCCTGTCCTGCCTTTCTGGTTTTTAGACATTTTCCGGATGGCTCTTTTGCCCGGGGGGGGGAGTGAGATTTCTTTGTAGTGCCGATTTGCTCTCCCCGGGTGCTTGGTTGGCCAAAAAGGGCGTATGCGTTTTTTCCTGAATATATTCAGGAAAAAACGCATACGCCCTTTTTGGCCAACTGCATCATTGTCCACGTTCTGCCGCTTTTCCTGTGCTGGGAAGGCCATTCCCATCTACCTCCTGAACTCCGTTTCGTGCAATTCTGCCTTGCGTTCAAATCCCCTTCGTGGCCTTACCTCAGTATGTTTTTGGACGAGTGTTATCATTTAGAGCTCGGCAGGTTTGTGAAGTGCAGTGCCCCAGAGCTCCGTTTGGCAGCTCGCTTTGGTGTGAGCTGGCCGCAATAGCGCAAGATTGCTTCAGGCCCTGTTGTGCTTGCGGCGAGGCAGGCCGAGCCTTTGGTGAATTCCTCTTCGTGATGGGAAATTAGAGTGACGTGGGCCTGTCCGAACACCGCCAGCTGGTCTCTCATTGGTTCCCCCTCTTCCAGGTCATCCTTCGGACCACTTGCAGAGACTACGAAAGAGGAGTGTCAGGACGCTGATCCTGCAAGTGGGGTAATTGTTAGTCAAGCGGCTGGAATGGCGGACGCTAGCACCCGGAGGTGAAAAATGAGGTGCGTTTTCGAAAGCTTTCCCGATCACACGGTGTACCATCCCCTGGGATTCCCATGAGTGGTTTGGCTGTAGGAAAGTTGCCTTGAACCTGGAGAGGTGGGACCCATGGAATGGGTAGCATGCAGTATAACTCTAGAGGCTCTGCCTTTGCTCCTCCAACCTCAGCAATCCTCTCAGCCTGAGGAGTATCCAGCCTTATGTCTCATGCCGCTGTGGGTGTAGATGTGGTCAATCCTGGTTGCATCACAGCCCCTGAACGCATTTTGGCAGAATTTCCCTCCCTCTCGCCGTGCTTCTTTCTTCTGTGTTTTGGAAATGTATTTTTAGAATGGGCTTTAGCTGATTTTCAGTGCTGTGTTGATGCCGGTTGACACACACTTGATTCACTTACAGAGAGATATCCATACTTAGGTTTTCAGATGCTTACGAGTCTGATATATTCTTCTGTGATGAATAGGAGCTGTTGAGTCCTGTTCACTGAGCAAGGAGTAGGTGGTGTCTATTATATATTTGCTTTTCCGACCGGTATCTGTGCTCGTTTCCAAGTCGTGTTTTATGCATCACGCCACCTCACCTTTCCGCTTAAGCAGGCCTAAGTGTGTTTTCGAAAAGCGTGAGTCTGTTCTCTTTTGTCATTCGGGTCGTGGGTAGCGATTTGTACATTCCCTCTCTAAGTGATATCCCAAGTTTCTTTTTCTGTGGGACAGATTTCACTTAGCATCATCGTACCTCAATCCACTCATTATGCTGGAACCAGCCTTATGACATGGATTCCATGGCTGAGGGATATTCAATCGTACCTAAGTAGCACAAATTCTTGGTCCATTTCTCTCTTCCCCGGCAGATGAAGGGTGTCCCGAAGTCGAGGTTGTTGTAAAGAGAGAAGCCCTAAACTATGGGGTGCCTGCGTCTGGTTGATTTTTAGTTTTCCCAAGATATAGGCCCACGTGTGGAGGTGCCCAACGCTCTGTGGTTCTGTTCTGTACGTGTTTTAGGAACGAGCATACGCTTCTCCAGAGTGGCTGTTGGCATTTTGCGTCCCTCCCGGCAACTGAACAAGGCTCCCTTATCTCCTTGGCCTGTCCTGCCTTTCTGGTTTTTCGATATTTTCCGGATGGCTCTCTTGCCCGGGGGGGGAGTGAGATTTCTTTGTAGTGCCGATTTGCTCTCCCCGGGTGCTTGGTTGGCCAAAAAGGGCGTATGCGTTTTTTCCTGAATATATTCAGGAAAAAACGCATACGCCCTTTTTGGCCAACTGCCTCATTGTCCACGTTCTGCCGCTTTTCCTGTGCTGGGAAGGCCATTCCCATCTACCTCCTGAACTCCGTTTCGTGCAATGCTGCCTTGCGTTCAAATCCCCTTCGTGGCCTTACCTCAGTATGTTTTTGGACGAGTGTTATCATTTAGAGCTCGGCAGGTTTGTGAAGTGCAGTGCCCCAGAGCTCCGTTTGGCAGCTCGCTTTGGTGTGAGCTGGCCGCAATAGCACCAGATTGCTTCAGGCCCTGTTGTGCTTGCGGCGACGCAGGCCGAGCCTTTGGTGAATTCCTCTTCGTGATGGGAAATTAGAGTGACGTGGGCCTGTCCGAACACCGCCAGCTGGTCTCTCATTGGTTCCCCCTCTTCCAGGTCATCCTTCGGACCACTTGCAGAGACTACGAAAGAGGAGTGTCAAGACGCTGATCCTGCAAGTGGGCGAATTGTTACTCAAGCGGCTGGAAAGGCGGACGCTAGCACCCGGAGGTGAAAAATGAGGTGCGCTTTGGAAAGCTTTCCCGATCACACGGTGTACCATCCCCTGGGATTCCCATGAGTGGTTTGGCTGTAGGAAAGTTGCCTTGAACCTGGAGAGGTGGGACCCATGGAATGGGTAGCACGCAGGATAACTCTAGAGGCTCTGCCTTTGCTCCTCCAACCTCAGCAATCCTCTCAGCCTGAGGAGTATCCAGCCTTATGTCTTATGCCGCTGTGGGTGTAGATGTGGTCAATCCTGGTTGCATCACAGCCCCTGCACGCTTTTTGGCAGAATTTCCCTCCCTCTCGCCGTGCTTCTTTCTTCTGTGTTTTGGAAATGTATTTTTAGCATGGGCTTTAGCTGATTTTCAGTGCTGTGTTGATGCCGCTTGACACACACTTGATTCACTTACAGAGAGATATCAATACTTAGGTTTTCAGATGCTTACGAGTCTGATATATTCTTCTGTGATGAATAGGAGCTGTTGAGTCCTGTTCACTGAGCAAGGAGTAGGTGGTGTCTATTATATATTTGCTTTTCCGACCGGTATCTGTGCTCATTTCCAAGTCGTGTTTTATGCATCACGCCACCTCACCTTTCCGCTTAAGCAGGCCTAAGTGTGTTTTCGAAAAGCGTGAGTCTGTTCTCTTTTGTCATTCGGGTCGTGGGTAGCGATTTGTACATTCCCTCTCTAAGTGATATCCCAAGTTTCTTTTTCTGTGGGACAGATTTCACTTAGCATCATCGTACCTCAATCCACTCATTATGCTGGAAGCAGCCTTATGACATGGATTCCATGGCTGAGGGATATTCCATCGTACCTAAGTAGCACAAATTCTTGGTCCATTTCTCTCTTCCCCGGCAGATGAAGGGTGTCCCGAAGTCGAGGTTGTTGTAAAGAGAGAAGCCCTAAACTTTGGGGTGCCTGCGTCTGGTTGATTTTTAGTTTTCCCAAGATATAGGACCACGTGTGGAGGTGCCCTACGCTCTGTGGTTCTGTTCTGTACGTGTTTTAGGAACGAGCATACGCTTCTCCAGAGTGGCTGTTGGCATTTTGCGTCCCTCCCGGCAACTGAACAAGGCTCCCTTATCTCCTTGGCCTGTCCTGCCTTTCTGGTTTTTAGACATTTTCCGGATGGCTCTCTTGCCCGGGGGGGGAGTGAGATTTCTTTGTAGTGCCGATTTGCTCTCCCCGGGTGCTTGGTTGGCCAAAAAGGGCGTATGCGTTTTTTCCTGAATATATTCAGGAAAAAACGCATACGCCCTTTTTGGCCAACTGCATCATTGTCCACGTTCTGCCGCTTTTCCTGTGCTGGGAAGGCCATTCCCATCTACCTCCTGAACTCCGTTTCGTGCAATTCTGCCTTGCGTTCAAATCCCCTTCGTGGCCTTACCTCAGTATGTTTTTGGACGAGTGTTATCATTTAGAGCTCGGCAGGTTTGTGAAGTGCAGTGCCCCAGAGCTCCGTTTGGCAGCTCGCTTTGGTGTGAGCTGGCCGCAATAGCACCAGATTGCTTCAGGCCCTGTTGTGCTTGCGGCGAGGCAGGCCGAGCCTTTGGTGAATTCCTCTTCGTGATGGGAAATTAGAGTGACGTGGGCCTGTCCGAACACCGCCAGCTGGTCTCTCATTGGTTCCCCCTCTTCCAGGTCATCCTTCGGACCACTTGCAAAGACTACGAAAGAGGAGTGTCAAGACGCTGATCCTGCAAGTGGGCGAATTGTTAGTCAAGCGGCTGGAATGGCGGACGCTAGCACCCGGAGGTGAAAAATGAGGTGCGCTTTCGAAAGCTTTCCCGATCACACGGTGTACCATCCCCTGGGATTCCCATGAGTGGTTTGGCTGTAGGAAAGTTGCCTTGAACCTGGAGAGGTGGGACCCATGGAATGGGTAGCACGCAGGATAACTCTAGAGGCTCTGCCTTTGCTCCTCCAACCTCAGCAATCCTCTCAGCCTGAGGAGTATCCAGCCTTATGTCTTCTGCCGCTGTGGGTGTAGATGTGGTCAATCCTGGTTGCATCACAGCCCCTGAACGCATTTTGGCAGAATTTCCCTCCCTCTCGCCGTGCTTCTTTCTTCTGTGTTTTGGAAATGTATTTTTAGCATGGGCTTTAGCTGATTTTCAGTGCTGTGTTGATGCCGCTTGACACACACTTGATTCACTTACAGAGAGATATCAATACTTAGGTTTTCAGATGCTTACGAGTCTGATATATTCTTCTGTGATGAATAGGAGCTGTTGAGTCCTGTTCACTGAGCAAGGAGTAGGTGGTGTCTATTATATATTTGCTTTTCCGACCGGTATCTGTGCTCATTTCCAAGTCGTGTTTTATGCATCACGCCACCTCACCTTTCTGCTTAAGCAGGCCTAAGTGTGTTTTCGAAAAGCGTGAGTCTGTTCTCTTTTGTCATTCGGGTCGTGGGTAGCGATTTGTACATTCCCTGTCTAAGTGATATCCCAAGTTTCTTTTTCTGTGGGACAGATTTCACTTAGCATCATCGTACCTCAATCCAGTCATTATGCTGGAACCAGCCTTATGACATGGATTCCATGGCTGAGGGATATTCCATCGTACCTAAGTAGCACAAATTCTTGGTCCATTTCTCTCTTCCCCGACATATGAAGGGTGCCCCGAAGTCGAGGTTGTTGTAAAGAGAGAAGCCCTAAACTATGGGGTGCCTGCGTCTGGTTGATTTTTAGTTTTCCCAAGATATAGGCCCACGTGTGGAGGTGCCCTATGCTCTGTGGTTCTGTTCTGTACGTGTTTTAGGAACGAGCATACGCTTCTCCAGAGTGGCTGTTGGCATTTTGCGTCCCTCCCGGCAACTGAACAAGGCTCCCTTATCTCCTTGGCCTGTCCTGCCTTTCTGGTTTTTAGACATTTTCCGGATGGCTCTTTTGCCCGTGGGGGGGAGTGAGATTTCTTTGTAGTGCCGATTTGCTCTCCCCGGGTGCTTGGTTGGCCAAAAAGGGCGTATGCGTTTTTTCCTGAATATATTAAGGAAAAAACGCATACGCCCTTTTTGGCCAACTGCATCATTGTCCACGTTCTGCCGCTTTTCCTGTGCTGGGAAGGCCACTCCCATCTACCTCCTGAACTCCGTTTCGTGCAATTCTGCCTTGCGTTCAAATCCCCTTCGTGGCCTTACCTCAGTATGTTTTTGGACGAGTGTTATCATTTAGAGCTCGGCAGGTTTGTGAAGTGCAGTGCCCCAGAGCTCCGTTTGGCAGCTCGCTTTGGTGTGAGCTGGCCGCAATAGCGCAAGATTGCTTCAGGCCCTGTTGTGCTTGCGGCGAGGCAGGCCGAGCCTTTGGTGAATTCCTCTTCGTGATGGGAAATTAGAGTGACGTGGGCCTGTCCGAACACCGCCAGCTGGTCTCTCATTGGTTCCCCGTCTTCCAGGTCATCCTTCGGACCACTTGCAGAGACTACGAAAGAGGAGTGTCAAGACGCTGATCCTGCAAGTGGGGGAATTGTTAGTCAAGCGGCTGGAATGGCGGACGCTAGCACCCGGAGGTGAAAAATGAGGTGCGCTTTCGAAAGCTTTCCCGATCACACGGTGTACCATCCCCTGGGATTCCCATGAGTGGTTTGGCTGTAGGAAAGTTGCCTTGAACCTGGAGAGGTGGGACCCATGGAATGGGTGTCACGCAGTATAACTCTAGAGGGTCTGCATTTGCTCAGCCAACCTCATCAGTCCTCTCAACCCCAAGTGTATCCAGCCTTATGTGTTTTGCAGGTGTGGGTGTACATGTGGTCAATCCTTATTGCATCACAGCCCGAGAACGCATTTTGGAAGAATTTCTCTCTCTTTCACCGTGCTTGTTTTTTTTCATTTTGAAATGTATTTTTGTAATGGGGTTTAACTAAATTTCACTGCTGTGTTTATGGCGCTTTACACACACTTGATTCACTTACAGAAAGATATCAATACTTAGATTTTAAGATGCTTTCGATACTGATATATTCTCCTGCGATGAATAGGGGTTGTTGAGTCCTGTTCAGTGAGCAAGGTGTAGGTCGTGTCTATTATATATTTGGTTGTTTGAACGGTATCTGTGGTAATTTGAAAGTCGTGTTTTATGCATCACGCCACCTCACCGTTCCCCTTAAGCAGGCATAATTGTGTTTTCTCAAAGTGTGACTCTGTTTTGTTTTGTAATTCGGTTCATGGGTAGCGATTTTTACATTCCCTCCCTAAGTGATATCATAAGTTTCTTTTTCTGTGAGACTTATTTCACTTAGCATCATCGTACCTGAATCCACTCATTATGGTGCTACTAGCCTTATGACATGGATTCCATGGCTGAGGGATATTCCATCGTACATAAGTAGCACAACTTTTTGGTCCATTTCTCTCTTCCCTGGCATATGAACGGTGTACCGAAATCACGGTTGTTGTAAAGAGAGAAGCTCTAAGCTTTGGGGTGCCTGCGTCTGGTTGATTTTGTTTTCCCAAGATGTACGGCCATGTGTGGATGTGCCCTATGCTCTGTGATTCTGTTTTGTACATGTTTTCGGAAACAGCATACACTTCTGTAGCGTGGCTGTTAGCATTTTCCATCCCTCCCAGCACCTTAACAAGGCTCCCTTGTCTCCCTGCCCTTTCCTGCCTTTCTGGTTTTTACTCTTTTTTCAGATGTCCCTTTTGTGCGCGGGGGAACGGGGAAAGTGAGACTTCTTTGTAGTGCTGTTTTGCTCTCCCTGTGTGCTTCTTTGACCAAAAGGGAGTATGCATTTTTTTTTCTGAATATATTCAGGAAAAAACGCATGCGCCCTTTTTGGCCCACTGCATCATTGTCCAAGTTCTGTCGGTTTTCATGTGCTGTCAAAGTCAGTCCGATCTACCTCTCGAAATCTATTTCGTACAATTCTGCCTTGCGTTCAAATCCTCTTCGTTGCCTTACCTCAATATATTTTTGGACGATAGTTATCATTTAGAGCTCTGCAGCGTTGTGAAGTGCAGCGCTCCCGAGCGACTGTTTTCAACTTGTTTCTGGGATGGGACACAAAGTGGCAGGATTGCTTTAAGCCCCATTGTGGTTACCGGGGCAGCGTGAGCCTTTGGAAAATTCCTCTTCCTGATTGGAAGTTTGAGTGGCATGTGCTATGCAAGCACGTAGAACTTGTTTTTCATTCCTTTTCCCACTTCCCTCTCATCCTCTCGCAAATTACAATCCTTTCATGACTGGCTGTTGATTGTGGGGACTTCCGCATGTGGGAAAAGTCTAAGGAATGAGTCTGGAGCGGTGAACCCTCCCGCAGGACATGTGGAGTTGGGGTAACTTTTCCAAACTCTTCCCACTCCTCCGGCCCCTGATCCTCTGAGGTTCTGTCCGTACGCCGCAGGGCTTCCAGTGGTGAGGGGCTCGGGGGTCGCCGTGCAGGGAGCAGCCCTGATTCCACACCTGCAGCGCCGCCTGCTGGTCTCTCCGTCCTGCCTCGGGCACTGTCTCCATCTTCCCCGCTGCCTCGGGTCCTCTTTCTCCACAGGGTCCTGGGATCAGCCCCTCCACACCCCTCGTCAACCTCAGGGATGACCCAGGACTTGGCTTCTCGCCTGCCCATCCCCGATCGGTGTCCTCAGTCCTCCTGTGCAGACAGGTGAGTAACCCCTGTAGGGGCTCCCTAACGCTTCTCCCCTCCATCCTCCCTGGGCTCGGCCCAGGTCCTGTCAGGATGGTGCACCCTCACCAAGCTCCCAAGTACATGCCAAGGGCAGGCATCGGGACTGCTGCATGCACTGCTGTGCGTCCTGCTGTATGAATAGGCATGACCCTGCCCCAGGGTGCAGGAAAGGCAGCCTTACCTCGGGATGTGGGGAGAGGGGCTGCCCACAGGGCGGACGTCAGCTCTCGGCTCACCAGGCAAGGGCAGCATTGTTCTCGCTCCTTGGACCCTTTCTCACTCAGCCTGACCCTGACCCGGCTTTGTTCCCACCCCCGTTGTCCCTCCATTGGCCTCGCTCTTGTGAGCAGAGCAGGACAGTGTGGTCAGGGATCACAGGCTGAGACACAAACACTGGCTGAGCCGCGTGCACCCAGCTGACCACGCGGAACGGGCACTGCACCAGGGCCTGGGTGGTGTGGGTTCACCTGCCCACAGGGAGGCCGGGCCTCTGTCCTGGCTCCAGAGGTCACCTTGAGTCTGACGGGGGTGTCTGTGCTCCGTGGGCCTCGCTCCAGGCTTGTCTGTGCTGGCGGCCTGATGCACAGTGGGGCTTCCTGAGTCGCCCCCGGGGGCTGGAGGCCGAGGTTCGGCACACGGCTGTCCCCACATTGACGTCACAGACCCCAATATACCCTGCACTTCAGGACTCAGGTGGGCTTCCCTGGGCGGCCACAGCCGAGGAGGCTGGACCCTGCTTATCCCCTCTGTCCTCGCTGATTTTAACTTGCATCCTTCACTACAATAAACCCTGGATATAACAGCTTCAGGGAATTCTGGGGGGCCTCCAAGAAAAAAGAAGACGGGGAGGGGGGTCTCTGGGTTCCCGACTCTGCAGTTGGGGTCAGAGGTCAGTGGGGAGGATCTTGGGGCCCTGGAATCTGAAGGGCCCCCCTACCAGGGAGGGGTAGGAGACCCGGGTGGTAGTTAAGCTGAGTCCAAGGCCCTCCTGCGTAGCAGGCATCCTAGCCCCAGGGATCCTGAAGAAGCCGGCGCCCTCCTCTCCTCCGCACCCAGGCCTGGTCTCTGCTCTTGAGAAGTTCCCTAGGGTGGGGTCCTGGTGCTGGAGGTGCCCCGATGCTGTGGCCTCCTGAGCCTCCAGTGAGGATAACGGGAGCGGGGGAAGACTTGTTCACAGAGAGGGAGCTTCTGCCAGAACAGAGCCTGGTCTGCTGCCCTGACCCCAGGTGCACTGGGGCAGGAACGTGAGAGAGAGAGTCTCCCTCCCCTCCCAAGACACCCAGGACACATGGGCGCTGGGCGCTGGACTCCCACACAGTACTAAAATCTCCCACGCAGACCTGATGGGTGAGAGACACTATTTAAAGACTATTATTGGGCCAGGGGGGCCCAGCGAGTGAAACTGGGGGTGGGGAGAGTTGGAAAATCACCCAAGGATGCGCTCTCCCTGCAGCGACCCCCCAGGTGAGCTCAGGTAGAGGTGGACCCATCAAGTCAGAGCCCACATTCGGGGTCTTTGGGGGACAAAGAGCCAAGCACCCCCAGTCCTTGCCTTCACCTGCTGCAGTTAGTGCCTGCCTTGTCTTCTTCATGGTCAAGTTCTCACCCCTCCCAGAAGCCCGCTTGGGGGCTAATGCGGTGGGGGTGTCCATGGCAGGACTGGAGGGTCTGTGGTGGGCTGGAGGCCACCTGGCAGGCAGGAGGGCTCGCATCGATCCTGCCGGTCCACACCTCCTGGTCAGAGGCCCGCACAGAGTCCACCAGGCTGTGGATGTGGTAGAAGGTACAGAGTTTCGGGGCCCGGTCCAGTCCATGCAGGTGTCTGACCACCGAGCGGTCAGTGTGGAGTATTCCCAGGGAGCCCTGGCCATGCTCGCACCCTCACGGGAAGGACACGTCAGCGTGGTCCCTGGAATGACCGGGAGGTCAGCCAGAAGCGCCTCCCACCCAACCTCACTGTTACCACAAGAAACAAGAGACAACTCGGTGCAGAAACGCAGAACATCACCAGGCTGATGCTGTTCTGAGGAAGGTCGGCTGGCATCTGGGAACTGGGTACTACAGTGGGTTGGATGGGGGCCCCCCAGAAGTTATGTCTACATCATGCCCCCCAGAATCTGAGAATGGAACCTTATTTGGAAGTAGGTCTTTGCAGGTATAATTAGTTGCGGATCTGAAGATGAGGTCATCTTGGATCAGGGTGGCCCTAAATCCGTGACAGTGTCCTTCTAAGAGACCAGATGAGAGACACAGACACACAGAAGACACCATCTGAAGACAGAGGCAGAGATGGGAGGGATGCAGCCACAAGCCCACGGATGCCTGGAGCCTCCAGGAGCTGGAAGAGGCAGGCAGGACCCTCCCCTGGAGCCTCCGGAGGGAGCGCGGCCCTGGGACACCTTAATCTCAGACGTCTGGTCTCCAGGACTGAGAGAGGACAGGTTTCTGTTGCTCTGAGCCTGTTTGTGGTCATTTGTCACAGCTGCCCTGGGAAGCTAATGCAGCTGGTGAGCAGGTCCCTGCCCTGATCTAAGCCTTCCCACCTTCCGTTAGGGGCAGGCCCCTGTGCCTGTGCTGTGTGCACAGACCATGTGGTTCATGCTGAACCATGGTTCCCCTTCTGGGCACCAGCATTTTGGAGAGTGAGGGCAGAGAACACCACGTGACCATCCCCCAGCCGGGTGCCAAGCCTCTAATGAGCTTCCTGGGGACACGGGGGTGCGGGTAGCTGTCGTGGTTCTGCCCTTTGTGGCTGGGGGAAGAGACACCCTAGAGGCCCTCAAGGGAAGGAGGGGATATGGAGGGTCAGGAGGTGATGGGAGCAGGGACCCTCCCTCCCTGCATCGCTACTGCGTGCTGTGTGTGACCCATCTCAGCTGTGAGCACACAAGCCACGAGCATGTGCTGAGTCCTGTGAGCCTCCCAGCCGGTCCCTGAAGGTGAAGGCGGGCCTGCAGACCCCAACCCGCTCCTCCACGACTAGTGGGTGGAAGACCCACTTCTTGCCATTTCAGAAGCGGTTCTGGAGCTGTCCTGGGAGGGCTTCTGGGGTTATGCAGGCTGAGCCTCTGTTGCTATGCACCCACTTCCCCACAAGAACATCCAGAGCAAGCAGTATGCTCTGTTGCCTGAATGCCCCCCACCACTTTTCTCAGGAAAGAATCAGGGGTTTCTGTAGCAGCGTCCACAGGCAGCTCTGCATCTGGGCCCGCGTTCGCATCTTCTGTGTAAAGACCGAGAACCTTCCCTGACATGTGCCCCAGCTGACCACCTCCGCAAGCCGACCACAGGCTCCAGTGCGGGCATCAGACTGACCTCCAGTCTCAGCCTCCTCCTCTGTTGTCAGAGCTGCTCCAGGCCCTGCTCAAAACTCGTGCTCCCACCTTCCACAGGGCTGTCCTCCACCCCCACCTTCAGCGAGTTTACCTAAGCATTTAAGTTAAGGGGTCCAGAGATAAGAAAGGAAGCTACAAACAAACAAACAGATGGAACCAGCTGGGACCAAGATGGCAAAGAATGTGACCTCCAACAGACCCTGAGTCTCATCACGTGTTGAATTTACTGTATCAGCATATTCAGTGACACACTTACTGGCGGCCATGACTGGACATGAATGACCAAAGACGGGTAAAAGGAGGTGGTGCCCCACTCTCTTGGAAGAAGCCCTGCCCCTTCCCAGGAAGGCTTCTTCACCGCCATCATCACCCTCACTCCTCCTCCCTTTATCTTTACTCTTTAAAATTAAGCCACTCTCTCCAGGAGGGTGAGAAGGTGATCTGTGAACTTAGTTCCCGCTTCTCCATTCTTTGGCCACTGAACAGAGCCTGTGCTGTGGTGGTCTCAGCTTTGGTTTTGTTATTTGCCTACTTGCACCCCCATGGAAAAAGGAAACCTTCCCCACTGAGGCAGAGCGCCTCGCCAGGCGAGGGCCCGAGCAGGGTCCACATGACTTCACTTGGTAACAGTCTGGAAGGGGGCAGTTGTCTCTGCCCGCAGGGTGGGGGAGGGAACACGTACAGCCAAAACAGCGGCTCCGTGGATGGCACGGCCCCTCGTGGGCCTGGACCGTGTGCTCTCATCCCCCCATGCCTGACACCCCCTGACAGTCACGACGCAGTGACACTGGCTGTTGGGCCTCCAGTCAGGAGGGACCAGAGGCAGCACCTGGTGTCAGATCAGATGTGCCTTTTCACGGGCAGGGGACATAGGAGATATTAGGACTTTGTGTCTAGAAAACAAAGCAAGTGGCTAGAAGGTGATCTGAGCTGTGGACTTGAAACCCAGGTGCGAGGTGAGAGCTCCACCCGGACACTGGCTCGGAAGCTTCCGCACAGGCGAGACCACCCAGTGCTTCCTGCTCGACCCCTGCAGGCTTCCCTGTGGGCACAGCTGGACCTGCAGTCCTCAGGCTCCCCGACCCAGAGCCTGAAGGGCCGAGGCTGCCAGGGCCTGGGGACGCAAGTGGTCATTCCACCAACGCTGCTCGGTCCCTCCTCCCCAGTGACCAGGGGATGGAAGCCCTGTGGAGTCTGAGGCCCGGCACAGGCACAGCTCGCACCCCCACCCCCAGGGCAGCCGGCCCCGCCCTGCTTCCTCAGGCCCCCCGTCTGCACCTCCCAGAGCCCGCGGCCCACCGACCCACATTCCCGGTGTGGACTTCCACGCACACACTCTGCTCCGTGTCCTCTTCCCACATGGGACACCCCCATCCCTGCTTCTCCCTAATGACGGCCTGGACCTCGAATGTTCTGGGCAGGAAGAGGGCAAGGAGGACACCGGCCTGTCCCGTCTGCCTCCCGGGGGCCCAGACACAGGGCTCTGGGGCTGCTGGGCCTTGAGGTCTGGATGCTTCCATGTGTGGGATGAAGCTGCCACTGCCCGCTGGAGTTGCTCCTTCCGAGATTCAGGAAACAGGGAGACCCACCAAACGGAGCCCATCCCCAGGCTCTGCTGCAAGTCTGCTCAGAATTGCTCACCTGATCCTGAAGACAGACCTGCGGGAAACAGGGCCCGTGATTCCCATACTGACGGTGTTCTGTGGAATTTCTATTAGACCCCTTCCTACCCTGTTCTGAGCAAATTACTAGTCAGTCCGTGCTACCATCACCCCATGAGAAGACCAGGAAGCTGAGGCTCCGAGAAGCCAAGTAATCCAGCCGGAAGTACAGCTGTGGGACCACGGAGTGGGGTCTGCACCTGCCGCCCGCCCAGGGGGACTGCCCACTCCCCGCAGGTTCCACACCTATTCCCTTCACCCCCTCCCGGGGCCAGCTCACAGAGCCTCCTCCTGGGGGGGACTCACTCACCTTCTTCTAACAGGATCCGTCTCACTATCCTGTTCTGGGATCATCCGGAAAGCTTGTCACTGAAGCACGTTCAGCCTCACGTCACCAGGGCAGCTTTCCTGGATCACACTCACCACCTGCACGTCCACTCCCAGCTCAGACCCAGAAAGGACCCCTCGGTCCCAAGGCTCTGCCTGGCCTCCCTTCCCCTCCTGCCTGGTCCGTCCCTCTCATGTCCCCTGCAGGGTCACCAGGAGCTCCCACCTGCCCCAGGCAGGCTGTCTGCTCTGTCCTGGGGAGGCTTCTGTGGTGTCAGGTGGAAGGCACAAGAGATACCCGTGGGGCCTCCCTCACGCAGCCCAGTGACCAGCACCCGCCTACTCACCTCATCACTCAGGATGGACAGGGGTTCAGGGGGTCCGTGGCATCTCGTTGTCCTCATTCCATCCCAGCACTGCCCACAGGGAAGTTGCTAAGCAACTCTGTGCCGGCTGCACAGAGAGGACGCTCATACACACGGCCCCCTCCCAGCACGCGGGGCGCTCAGAGCTCAGCTGAGCAGGTACCCAGCAGCCCACGGGGCTCTCGTGGTCAGGCCCCTCCCAGGATATGGAGCTCAGCTGAGCAGGTACCCAGCAGCCCACGGGGCTCTCGTGGTCAGGCCCCTCCCAGGATATGGAGCTCAGCTGAGCTGGTACCCAGCATCCCACAGGGCTCTCGTGGTCAGGCCCCTCCCAGGATATGGAGCTCACCTGGGCAGGCACCCCGGCAAGGCTGGGCACACAGGAACTGTGCACATAGCCCTCACTTCAGAGCACCTCCAGCTTACCTGTTGGTCAGAGCGGACACAAAGCACCTCAGAGCAGGACGTGAATTAACAAACAGCAGCTCCGGGACAGGTCTGTGACCCTGGGCTTCACTCTGTGGCCTCCTTCCACCGGGTCTTCCAGAGGCTTCCACTGCAGCTGGGGCACCAGGTCTCTGTTTTCACCCATCACCGCTCCTCTCCCTGACTCCTGGGTTCCTCTCATTAGGAGAGGGTCTTCTTGAAGTTGTTTCCCACTCATGGACTAGACAAAATGATTAGAAAACAAGCAAGAGATGCAGCTCCTTGCCTATCCTGACCCTCAGGACCTACGCCTGTTCCTTGTAACTGGCCGGTGCAGCAAGGCCCATTTTCTGCAACTGTGAGCCCCTGAGGGGCGAGGATTGGCTGACCTGAGCAGCCTGACCCGGCCGGCCAGCCCTCCCCAGGCGTGCCTGGGCTGAGGTCAGTATAAACACCACTCCAGGCAGCAAGAGCACCTGCAGCTGTGCCTGACGCCATATTCTCTGTCCCGTCAGCAGTCTCGGGGCTGGGCTGGTGGGAGGGAGTAGGGCCCACGGCTCTGTGAGTGGCCCGGTGTGAGTGGAGCTCTGCTGGACTTTCTGCAGGAGTTGCCGGGCTGCCACCTGCTAAAGAAGAGATGTGTCACACATACCTGCCGCTGGAATTTCTCCCCGGGCAGAGGTGAGGAAGGAAAAAAGCAGTGGGGGCCGGGACAGGAGGGGTACGTCAGTCAGGGAGATGGAAAGCTTCCAGAAGAGCGCCCGGGGCCAGGACCATCCTGGCTGGCCTGCAGGCCCCAAGTCGGCCTGCGTGCTGTGGCTGGTGTGGCTCCACGGACCTTCCTCTAGGTTTTCAAGTCCTTGCATACATTCAGGTGTTTTACCTGGGAAGGGTGGGAACAGTTCAGCAGCAGCTTGCCTGGGGGTCAGCTCACGTTTACTCAGGGACGCCTCGGCACGGTCCCCCAGCTTTGCAATGAGGACGCTGCTTGCGAGGGGGCTGCTGGCTGCATGGGAAACGATTCCCCACCTCTGACCAACTTCAGAATTGTTTACCACTGGAGCAAGTGCCCTGATAGGGTTTTCCTCTGTGTAACTGGTGGGTTCTGTTCTTTTTTCTTTTTTAGTTCGAGGTAGGTTTTATTCCTCTTTTTTGTATTTATAGATATAAGCATGGAAATGATTCATTCATATAAATACATCTATGGGAAGGAAAGAACTTTTTTCTATTTTATTTTTATAATTTTATTTAATTTTTTGAATTTTACTTTATTTTTTTATACAGCAGGTTCTTATTGGTTATGTATTTTATACATATAAGTGTATACATGTCAACCCCAATCTCCCAATTACTCCCACCACCACCACCCCCACGGCTTTCCCCCCTTGGTGTCTATACGCTTGTTCTCTACATCTGTGTCTCTATTTCTGCCCTGCAAACCATTTCATCTGTATTATTTTTCTAGGTTCCACATATATGCATTAGTATACAATGTTTGTTTCCCCCTTTCTGACTTACTTCACACTGTACGACAGTCTCTAGATCCATTGACGTCTCCACAAATGATCCAATTTCATTCCTTTTTATGGCTGAGTAATATTCCATTGTATATATGTACCACATCTTTAAACATTGGTCTGTCTGTGGGCATTTAGGTTGCTTCCATTACCTGGCTATTGTAAACAGTGCTTCAAGGAACATTTTGGTGAATGTGTCTTTTTGATTTATGGTTTTCTCTGGGTATATGCTCAGTAGTGGGATTGCTGGATCATATGGTAATTCTATTTTTAGTTTTTTAAGGAACCTCCATACTGTTCTCCATAGTGACTGTATCAATTTACGTTCCCACCAATAGTGGAAGAGGGTTCCTTTTCCCCACACCCTCTCCAGCATTTGTTGTTTGTAGATTTTCTGATGATGCCCCTTCTAACAGGTGTGTGGTGATACCTCATTGTAGTTTTCATTTGCATTTCTCTAATAATTAGTGATGTTGAGCAGCTTTTCATGTGCTTCTTGGCCATCTCTGTGTCTTCTTGGAAGAAATGTCTATTTAGACCTTCTGCCCATTTTTGTATTGGGTTGTTTCTTTTAAATATTGAGCTGCATGAGCTGTTTATATATATTGGAGGTTAATCCTTTGTCCGTTGATTCATTTGCAAATATTTTATCCCATTCTGAGGGTTGTCTTTTCATCTTGTTTGTAGTTTCCTTTGCTTTGCAAAAGCTTTTACATTTCATTAAGTCTCATTTGTTTATTTTTCTTTTTTATCACATTACTCTAGGAGGTGGAACAAAAAAGATCTTGCTGTGATTTATGTCAGAAAATTCTTCCTATGTTTTCCTCTAAGAGTTTTATACTCTCTGGTCTTAAATTAAGGTCTCTAATCCATTTTGAATTTATTTTTGTGTATGGTATTATGCAGTGTTCTAATTTCATTCTTTTCCATGTAGCTGTCCATTTTTCCCAGCACCACTTATTGAAGAGACTGTCTTTTCTCCATTGTATTTCCTTGCCTCCTTTGTCATAGATTAGTGGACCATAGCTGTGTAGGTTTATCTCTGGGCTTTCTCTTTTTTCATTTACATCTTTATTGGAGTATAATTGTTTTACTATTGTGTGTTAGTTTGTTCTGTATAACAAAGTGAATCAGCTCTACATATACATATATCACCATATCTCCTCCCTCTTGCATCTCCCTCCCACCCTCCGTATCCCACCCCTTTAGGTGGTCACAAAACATCGAGCTGGTCTCCGTGTGCTATGTGGCTGCTTCCCAGTAGCTATCGATGTTACATTTGGTAATGTATATATGTCCTTGTCACTCTCTCACTTTGTCCCAGCTTACCCTTCCCCCTGCCTGTGTCCTCAAGTCCTTTCTCTACGTCTGTGTCCTTAACCCTGTTCTTCCCCTAGGTTCTTCATAAACTTGCTTCTCCTTTAGATTTCATATATCTGCGTTAGCATATGGTACTTGTTTTCCTCTTTCTGACTTACTTCACTGTGTAGGACAGTGTGGGGCGCGGCAAAGCGTTGCCGCAAAGCAGGATAGAAAAAGCTGAGTCATCCATCCTGTAGCCAGTGCGCATGCGTTGAGATATGCTAACAAGGTTTTAGAGCAGTAACCAGTCCGAAGGCGACGTGTAGCTATGCCTTCGATATGAACCAGTCAGAGACTTGCACAGTACCCCGAACCTTATATAGGCAGCTGCCGCTAAGGCTGCGGGGTCTTCCTTCCATCTTTCCTTAACCAAGCTGTACTCCAATAAAGTGTGATACGAGAAGAATCTAGCGTGTGGCGACTGTTATTCTGCTGGTCAGACGCAGCTCGCCATAGGACAGACTCTAAATCCATCCACCTCACCACAGATAACTCAGTTTCGTTTCTTTTTATGGCTGAGTAATAGTCCATTTTATATATGTGCCAGATTTTCTTTATCCATTCATCTGCCAATGGACACTTAGGTTGCTTCCATGTCCTGGCTATTGTAAATAGAGCTGCAATGAACATTGTTGTACATGACTCTTTTTGAATTGTGGTTTTCTCAGGGTAAATGCCCAGTACTTAGATTGCTGGGTCATATGGTACTTCTATTTTTAGTTTTTTAAGGAACCTCCATACTGTTCTCCATAGTGGCTATAACAATTTACATTCCCACCAACAGTGCAAGAGAGTTCTCTTTTCTCCAATAAATGCCTCTCCAGCATTTATTGTTTGTACATTCTTTGATGATTGCCATTCTGACTGTTGTGAGGTGATACCTCACTGTAGTTTTGATTTGCATTTCTCTAATGATTAGTGATGTTCAGCATCCTTTCACATGTTTTTTGGCAATCTGTATACCTTCTTTGGAGAAATGTCTATTTAAGTCTTCTGCCCATTTTTGGATTGGGTTCTTTGTTTTTGTGATGTTGAGCTACATGAGCGGCTTGTACGTTTTGGAGATTAATCCTTTGTCTTTTGCTTCATTTGAAAATATTTTCTCCCAATCTGAGGGTTGTCTTTTCATCTTGTTTATGTTTTCCTTTGCTGTGCAAAAGCTTTTAAGTTTCATTAGGTCCCACTTGTTTATTTTTGTTTTTATTTCCATTTCTCTAGGAGGTGGGTCAAAAAGGATCTTGCTGTGATTTATGGCATAGAGTGTTCTGCCTATGTTTTCCTTTAAGAGTTTTATAGTGTCTTGTCTTGCATTTACGTCTCTAATCCATTTTGAGTTTATTTTTGTGTATGGTGTTAGGGAGTCTTCTAATTTCATTCTTTTACATGTAGCTGGCCAGTTTTCCCAGTGCCAATTACTGAAGAGACTGTCTTTTCTCCATTGTATATCCTTGCCTCCTTTGTCATAGATGAGTTAGCCATAGGTACGTAGGTTTATCTCTGGACTTTCTATCCTGTTCCATTGATCTATATTTCTGTTTTTGTGCCGGTACCATAAAGTCTTGATTACTGTAGCTTTGCAGTGTAGTCTGAAGTCAGGAAGTCTGATTCCTCCAGCTCTTTTAATTTCCCTCAAGACTGCTTTGGCTATTCGGGGTCTTTTGCATCTCCATACAAATTTTAGGATTTTTTTGTTCTAGGATAGGGATTTCATTGAATCTGTAGATTGCTTTGGGTAGTATAGTCATTTTCACAATATTGGTTCTTCTAAACCAAGAACATGGTTTATACCTCCATCTGTTTATATCATCTTTGATTTCATTCAGCAGTGTCTTATAGTTTTCTGAGTACAGGTCTTTTACCTCCTTAGGTAAGTTCATTCCTACATATTTTTTGTTGTTGTTGTTGCAGTGGTGAATGGGATTGTTTCATTAATTTCTCTTTCTAATCTTTCATTGTTAGTGCATAGGAAAGCAAGTGATTTCTGTGCATTAATTTTGTATCCTGCAACTTTACCAAATTCATTGATTAGCTCTAGTGGTTTTCTGGTGGCATCTTTAGGATTCACTATGTATAGTATCGTGTCATTTGCAAACAGTGACAATTTTACTTCTTCTTTTCCAATTTGTATTCCTTTTATTTTTCTTCTCTGATTGCTGTGTCTAGGACTTCCAAAACTATGCTGAACAATAGTGGTGAGAGTGGACATCCTTGTCTTGTTCCTGATCTTAGAGGAAATGCTTTTAGTTTTTCACCATTGAGAATGATGTTTGCTGTGAGTTTGTCAAATATGGCCTTTAATATGTTGAGGTAGATTCCCTCTCTGCTCACTTTCTGGAGACTTTTTATCATAAATCCATGTTGGGTTTTGTCAAAAGCTTTTCCTGCATCTATTGAGGTGATCATATTTTTATTCTACAATTTGTTAATATGGTGTGTCACATTGATTGATTTGTGTATATTGAAGAATCCCTGCATCCTCGGGATAAACCCCACCTGAACATGCTGTATGATCCTTTTAATGTTTTGTCTAATTCTGTTTGCTAGTATTTTGTTGAGGATTTTTACATCTATATTCATCAGGGATATTGGTCTATAATTTTCTTTTTTGTAGTATTGTTGTCTGGTTTTGGTATCAGGGTGATGGTGCCCTCATAGAAATAATTTGGAAGTGTTCCTTCCCCTGCAAATTTCTGAAGAATTTGAGAAGGTTGGGTGTTAGCTCTTGTCTAAATGTTTGATAGAATTCACCTCTGATGCTATCTGGTTCTGGACTTTTGTTGGCTGGAAGATTTTTAATCACAGTTTCAATTTCATTACTTGTGATTGGTCTGTTCGTATTTTCTATTTCTTCCTGGTTCAGTCTTGGAAGGTTATACCTTTCTAAGAATTTGTCCATTTCTTCCAGGTTGTCCACTTTATTGGCATAGAGTTGCTTGTAGTAGTCTCTTAGGATGCTTTGTATTTCTGTGGTGTCTGTTGCAACTTCTCCTTTCTCATTTCTAATTTTATTGATTTGAGTCCTCGCCCTCTTTTTCTTGATTCTGGCTAAAGGTTTATCATTTTTGTTTATCTTCTCAAAGAACCAGCTTTTAGTTTTATTGATCTTTGCTGTTGTTTTCTTTGTTTCTATTTCATTTATTTCTACTCTGATCTTTATGATGTCTTTCCTTTTACTAACTTTGGGTTTTGTTCTTCTTTCTCTAGTTCCTTTAGGTGTAAGGTTAGATTGTTTATTTGAGATTTTTCTTGTTTCTTGAGGTAGGCTTGTAGTGCTGTAATCTTCCCTCTTAGAACTGCTTTTGCTGCATCCCATAGGTTTTGGATCGTCATGTTTTTGTTGTCATTTGTCTCTAGTTAGTTTTTCATTTCCTCTTGTGTTTCTTCAGTGATCTCTTGGTTATATAGTAACGTATTGTTTAGCCTCCATGTGTTTGTGGTTTTTTATGTTTTTTTCCCTGTAATTAATTTCTAATCTTATAGCCTTGTAGTTGGAACAGATGCTTGATATGATTTCAGTTGTCTTATATTTACTGAGCCTTTATTTGTGATCCAAGATGTGATCTATCCTGGAGAATGTTCTGTGTGCAGTTGAGAAGAATGTGTAATCTGCTGTTTTTGGATGAAATGTCCTATAAATATCAATAAAATCTATTTGGTCTATTGTGTCATTTAAAGCTTGTGTTTCTTTATTAATTTTCTGTCTGGATGATCTCCATTGGTGTAAGTAAATTGTTAAAGTCCCCTGCTATTATTGTGTTACTGTCAATTTCCTCTTTTACAGCTGTTAGCAGTTTCCTTATGTATTGAGGTGCTCCTATGTTAGGTACCTATATATTTATAATTGTTATATCTTCTTCTTGGATTGATCCCTTGATCATTATGTAATGTCCTTCCTTGTCTCTTGTAACAGTCTTTATTTTAAAGTCTATTTTATCTGATATGAGTATTGCTACTCCAGCTTTCTTTTTATTTTCATTTGCATGGAATATCCTTTTCCATCCCCTCACTTTCAGTCTGTATGTGTCCCTAGGTCTGAAATGGGTCTCTTATAGACAGCATATATATGGATCTTGTTTTTTGTATCCATTCAGCAAGCCTGTGTCTTTCGGTTGGAGCATATAATCCATTCACATTTAAGGTAAATATTGATATGTATGTTCCTATTACTATTTTCTTAATTGTTATGGGTTTGTTTTTGTAGATCCTTTTCTTCTCTTGTGTTTCCCACTTAGAGAAGTTCCTTTAGCATTTGTTGTAGAGCTGGTTTGGTGGTGCTGATCTCTTAGCTTTTGCTTGTCTGTAAAGCTTTTAATTTCCCCATCGAATCTGACTGACATCCTTGCTGGTTAGAGTTCTCTTGGTTGTAGGTTCTTCCCTTTCATCACTTTAAATATATCATGCCACTCCCTTCTGGTTTGTAGATTTTCTGCTGAGAAACCAGCTATTAACCTTATGGGAGTTCCCTTGTATGTTATTTGTCATTTTTCCCTTGTTGCCTTCAGTAATTTTTCTTTGTCTTTAATTTTTGTCAATTTGATTACTATGTGTCTCAGCATTTTTCTCCTTGGGTTTATCCTGCCTGGGACTCTCTGTGCTTCCTGGACTGGGTTGGCTATTTCCTTTCCCATGCTAGGGAAGATTTCAACTATAAGCTCTTCAAATATTTTCTTGGGTCCTTTCTCTCTCTCTCCTCCTTCTGGGACCCCTATAATGCCAATGTTGTTGCATTTAATGTTATCCCAGAGGTCTCTTAGGCTATCTTCATTTCTTTTCATTCTTTTTTCTTTATTCTGTTCCACAGCAGTGAATTCTACCTTTCTGTCTTCCAGGTCACTTACCTGTTCTTCTGCCTCAGTTATTCTGCTATTGATTCCTTCTAGTGTATTTTTCATTTCAGTTGTTGTACTGTTCATCTCTGTTTGTTCTTTAATTCTTCTGTCTTTGTTAAGCATTTCTTGCATCTTCTCGATCTTTGCCTCCATTCTTTTTCCAGGTCTTGGATCATCTTCACTATCATTATTCTGAATTCTTTTTTGGAAGGTTGCCTATCTCCACCTCATTTAGTTGTTTCTCTGGGGTTTTATCTTGTTCCTTCATCTGGTACAAAGTCCTCTGCCTTTTCATTTTGTCTGTCTTTCTGTGAGTGTGGTTTTCCTTCCACAGGCTACACAATTGTAGTTCTTCTTGCTTCTGCTGTCTGCCCTCTGGTGGATGAGCCTATCTTAGAGGTTTGTGAAACATTTCTGATGTGAGGGACTGGTGGTGGGTAGAGCTGGGTGTTGCTTTGGTGGGCAGAGCTCAATAAAACTTTAATCCACTTGTCTGCTGATGCATGGGGCTGAGTTCCCTCTCTGTTGGTTGTTTGGACTGAGGTGACCCAGCACTGGAGCCTACCTGGTTCTTTGGTGGGGCTAATGGTGGACTGTAGGACGGCTCACGCCAAGGAGGACTTCCCAGAACTTCTGCTCCCAGTGTCCTTGTCCCCACGGTGAGCCACATCCACCCCCCCCCGCCTCAGCAGGAGACCCTCTAAAACTAGCAGGTAGGTCTGCTCAGTCTCCTATGGCATCACTGCTCCTTCCCTTGGGTCCTGATGTGAACAGTACTATTGTGTGCCCTCCAAGAGTGGAGTCTCTGTTGTGACACTACAGCTCTGAGTGCAGTTGAGACTCTGAGTGGAGTCTCACACACTCTGGGACCTGTGAAGCATCGATGCTTTGTGGTTATGGAAATCCTATAGGAGACGGTCCACAGCAGGTGAAGCTAATGGTGTCAGTGGAGGTGGTGAAGCCAATGATCTGCAGTGCAGACTAAAGGTGCCGATGTACATACAGGACAAAACCATCTCATGTGAATGTAGTTCAGGCACGTTTAACATAAATACAGTTATTTTAATGCCTAACATCTTCTATCTTGTGCCTTCCCTCAAGTACCCCCTCCTCAGTTCCTGAGGCTCCTGTAACTCGTGTACAGGGGAATGGAGAGTGAGCTCTGTCCAGTCTGAGCCCTGAGTTACCCTGTGTATATCTTAGGATACTTTGTATTTCTGTGGTGTCTGTTGTAACATCATTGCTTTCATTTCTAATTTATTTGGGCCCTCTCTTTAAAAAAAAATCATACTACTATTGTCTTATATTCTTTACAGAAGCGTAATAAATGTTTGATCTACTGCCCATACACTATGTATACTTTGCAGTGAGATTTTTACTTTTGTTTGCTTTCTTGTTACTATCAATAATTAGTGAGACTTCTTTTAAGCTTAAGTAAATTCCCTTAACATTGCGTATAAGGCTGGTTTATTAGTGATGAACTCTTTTAGATTTGCTAATCTGGGAAACTTGATCTCTCCTTCAATTCCTTTTTTTCCATAAGTTTATTCATTTATTTATTTTTGGCTGCGTTAGGTGTTCATTGCAGTACGTGGTCTTTTCTCTAGTTGTGACAAGTGGAGGCTACTCTTCGTTGTGGTACACAGGCTTCTCGTTGCGGTGGCTCTTCTTGTCGTGGAACATGGACTAGGTGCTCAAGCTTCAGTAGTTGTGGCTCGTGGGCTCAGTAGTTGTGGTTCATGAGCTCTAGAGCACAGGCTCAGTAGTTGTGGCACACAGCCTTAGTTGCTCTATGGCATGTGAGATCTTCCTGGATAAGGGATTGAACCCATGTCCCCTGCATTGGCAGGCAGATTTTCAACCACTGTGCCATCAGGGAAGCCCTCTCCTTCCATTCTGAATCATAATCTTGCTGGTAGAATATTTCTGTTGTAGACTTTTTCTTTTTAGCCCACTGAATATACCCTATCATTCCTTCCTAGTCTGAAAATTCTGCTGAGAAGTCTCCTGGGAATACCTTGAACATAACTAGACCCTTTTATTTCACTGCTTCTGTGATCTCTCTTTAAATTTTAAAATTATTGGTGCTTTATTATATGTCTTGATGTGGACCTGTTTGTCTTTATCTTGTTTGGGACTCTGTGCTTCCTGGACCTGGAAGTGTGTTTCCTTCCCCAGGTTAGGAAAGTTATCAGTTACTATATTTTCTAATAAGTTCTCTGCCCGTTTCTCTCTTCTCCTCATTCTGGGCCCCCTGCAATGTTCATGTTAATATTCTTGATGTTGTTCCAGAGGTCTCTTTACCTATAGTCTTAGTTGTGTTTTCTTTGTGCTATTTAGTTTGGGTGATTTTCATTACTCTGTTTTCCATTTCACTGACCTATTCTTCTGTATCATATAATATAATGTGGCTTCTCTCATGTGTGTGTGTGTGTGTGTGTGTGTGTGTGTGTGTGTGTGTGTGTGTGTTTAATGTCTTTTATTGTATTGTTCACTCTGGTTCTTTTTGACCTATGACATATTACTCTTTGTTGAAGTTCTCACTATGTCTATCTATTATTCTTCTGACTTAGGTGAGCATCTTTATAATCATTACTGTGAACACTTTTTTTATTGGGAAGAATGCTTATCCCTGTTTTATTCAGTTCTTTTTCTGATGCCATGTCTTGTTATTTCATTTGTAACATATTCCTCTATTTCCTTATGTTTCCTAATTCTCTGTGCATTTCTATTCATTAGGTTCAAGTTGTTACATTCCCCGGTCTCAGAGAAGTGGCCTTATATAGGAGATGACTGATAGGGCCCAGCAGCACATTGTCTTCTGGCTAGCAGAGCCACATGCTCCAGGCGTGTCCCCTGTGTGGGTTGCACACACCTTTCTCTTACAGCAGGGCCAACTGCTGTAGACAAGCTGGTAGGCGGTGTTGGACACTGACCTAAATGGCTGTGAGCCTCTGCAGTATGTGATTGCTGTGGGTGTGCTGATAGCCAAGGCAGTCCTCCATTATGGGTGGCTGTGTGGTGCTGCAGGTGCACAGGCGGACAGAGTAGGCCCCCAGTGTGTCCGGTTGTGAGGCCTTCTGGTGCAGGAGTGCTATGGGCATGGTGGTAAATGGGGCAGGCCCCTGGTTCTAATCAGTTCCAGGGAAGACTCTAAAATGTTGCTTGCCAATGTCTCAGTTCCTAGCGGGAGTCCCAGCTGTCTCTTGCCTTTCCAAGAAGCTCTCCAAGATTAGCAAGTGGGTCTGACACAGGTGTCTTTCACACTACTGGCTCTGCACAGGGACTGAGAACATGTGAGATTTGTGTGTGCCTTATGAGAGCAAATTCTCAGTTTTCTTTAGTCTCCAGCTTTCCTGAAATTAAGCCCTGCAAGTTTTCAAAGCCAGACCTCTTGTGTTCTTTTCTTCCAGGGCAGGAACCCTGGGCTAAGCAGACTGATGCCAGCCTCAGACCCTTCCGTCCATGTGGAGGACCTATACAATTGTGATATCTTCCAGCTGTGGGTCACTGTGCTCCACGTGTGGGTTCCAGTTAGACTGTGTTTCCAGTCCTCCTACCTGCCTTGTGGTTTCTCCTTCCTTGTATCTTCAGTTGTGGAAAATGTTCCCTGCTAGTCTTCAGGGATAATTTCCGTGTAAGTTGTTGTAATTTGGGTGTGTCCATGGCAGGAGGGGAGCTCCGTATCTTCCTACTCTATCATCTTCATCTCCTCTCAAGAATTCTTTGAAAATATATGTATTTATTACTGTAAACATAACTCTTTGAATTGCAGTCTTCTTCCTGTATTCCATAAATTTAGGTACTTTGTGTTTCCAATTTTGTTTGCTTTAAGATTTCTTTTAAATTTCCCTTTTGATTTATTCCTGTATGCATTGGCTATTCAGGAGCTTATTTTTTAATATACATTGACTCATTTTATTTATTTATTTTTGGCTGTGTTGGGTGTTCATTTCTGTGCATGGGCTTTCTCTAGTTGTGGAGAGCGGGGGCTACTCTTTGTTGCAGTGCACGGGCTTCTCATTGCAGCGGCTTCTCTCGTTGTGGAGCATGGGCTGTAGACGTGTGGGCTTCCATAGTTGTGGCACATGGGCTCAGTAGTTCTGGCTCATGGGCTCTAGAGCACAGGCTCAGTAGTTGTTGTGCACGGCCTTAGTTGCTCCGTGGCATGTGGGGTCTTCCCAGACCAGGGCTCGAACCCATGTCCCCTGCATTAACAGGGGGATTCTCAACCACTGTGCCACCAGGGAAGCTCCCAGAAGCTTATTGTTCAATTTCTAAGTGTTCTTGAATTTTCAATTACTATTTTTAATATTGAATTTCAGTTTCATATCATTGTGTTTGTAAATGATCCTTGATACGATTTCAATATTCTTGGATTTTTGAAGACTTGTTTTGTGGCTTAACATAGGATCTACCCTAGGCAATATTCTATGTGTACTTCAGAGGAATGGAAAGTTTGCTGCTGTTGAGTGGAATATACTGTAGATGTATGTTAGGTTCATTTGATATCAAGTGTGTGTTCACGTTCAGTGTTTCCTGATTGATATTCTGTCCGGATGATCTATACGGTGTTGAAAGTTGGGTATCAATGTTTCTTACCATTATTTTATTTCTGCACATTTTCCCCTTCACGTGGGTTAATATATTATTTATATGTTGAGAGGCTCCAAAGCTGGATACATACATATTTATAAATGTCATGATTTCTTGATGAATTAATCCATTTATCATTATATGATAACCTTCTTTACTTTGAGAGGTTTGACTTCAAGTCTTTTTGCCTGATGATAGACTAGTCTGGTAAGTATCATTTTCATGGAGTAATTTTTTTCCAATCATTCAATTTTATGCTATATATGGATTAGAAGTTAACATGAATGTCTTGTACACAGTATAGTTGAACTTTCTTTAAACCATTCAGCCACCCTGTGGATTATTTAAATTGAAGTATAGTTGATTTACAATATTACATTAGTCTCAGGGGTACAATATATGGATTGACAATTTTTATAGATCATGCTCCACTAAAGTGATTACAAAATAATGACTATATTTCCCTGTGGTGTACTATATATCCTTGCTTGTTTATTTCATCCATAGGGCTATTGGATTTAGAGAAACCAACTACTGTCTTTCCCTCTCCCCTTTACTCGCCCCACCAGTAACCACTAATTTGTTCTCTGTGAATCTATTTCTGTTTTGTCATATACATTCCTTTCTTGCATTTTTAGATTCTACAGAGAAGTGAGAACATAGAGTATTTGTTTTTCTCTAACTTATTTAAGGAGGTATAAATATTCTAGGCCTATCCACATTGTTGCAAGTGGCAGAATTTGATCCTTCTTAATGGCTGAGTAATAGTCTATTGTGTATACATACCACATCTTCCTTATCCACTCATCTGTTGATGGACATTTAGTTTGCTTCCATATGTTGGCAATTGCAAATCATGCTGCCATGAACGTTGGGATGCATGTATCTTGTCAAATTGGTGCCTTCATTTTCTTTGGACATATACCAAGCAGTGAATTGTTGGCTAATACGATAGTTCTACTTTTAGCTTTTTTCAGGACCTCCATATTCTTTTCATAGTGGGTATACTAATTTACAATCTCATCAACAGTGTACTAGGAATCCCTTCTCCATGTCATGAACAACATTTCATATTTGTAGACGTTGGAATAATAGCCATGTTGAGAGGTGTGACGTGACGTCTCATTATGGGTTTTCTTGTGGGTCATTCATTCCATTTAATTTACAAAAGAAGGTGATAGGCTGGATGTGATCTCCAGGTTTAGTTTGCTAATACCTGGTATAGGTTAATTTGGGGGAGAATTAATACCATTACAATGTTATTTATTGCTTAAATTTTTCAGGTTGGCATTTAGTGATTGGTAACAGATTTATAAATCTTTCTGCCTGAATTATATCTGAAATCTATTGGTTTGTTTCTGTTTTATAAATTTGTTCATTTCTATCATTTTTTAGATTCCCCTATAAGTGATATCATATAATATTTGTCTTTTTCTATCTGATTTACTTCACTTAGAATGAAATAATGCCATTTGCAGCAACAGGAATGGACCTAGAGATGATCATGCTTTTTCACTTCTGAGTAATATTTGATGGTGTACATGTACCATTTCTTCCTTATCCATTCATCTGTTGATGGACATTTTGGTAGCCTCCATGTCTTGGCTATTGTAAATAGTGCTGCAGTGCATGTTTGGGTTTGGGTGCATTTGTCTTTTTGAATTCTGGCTTTCTGCAGATGAACGCCCAGAAGTAGGACTGCTGGATGATATGGTAGCTCTATTTTTACTTTTAAAGGCATCTCCATACTGTGCTTTATAGTGGCTGTTACCAGCTTACATCTCACCAACAGCATAGGAGGGTTTCCTTTTCTCCATGTCCTCTCTAGCATTTATGGTATGTAAACTTTTTGATGATGGCCTTTCTGACTGTGCGAGGTGAAACCTTGTTGTAGTTTTGATTTGCATATGTCTAATAATTCGAGATGTTGAGCATCTTTGCATGTGTTTTTTTAAAACACTGAGTAAAAGTTACAGTTGACATTGGCTTTTTGAAAGTCTGACTATTTTGAATTTCTGTTCGATAACTACCACAGGACATTTGTTAAGGGCAGGTGTCATTTACACCCTGGCGATCCTTGTGAATATTAAGTGCTTGTAAACACATGTTTTAAAGTTGCTGTTGTTAGAATGGGCACATGCAATAAGATTTCCTTCATGTCCCTCTCTGGTTACCTGGGTAACCAGACCCACTGTGGAAGACGGGCTCCTGGATTGTAAATTAGTGTGGGCTGTGGCAGAACAAACATCCAAAATCTTCTGTTTCGTTACTTCTTCTTTTTGTTTTAATTTAATTCTTCTTTTTTATTGGAGTAAAGTTGATTTAAAACATTCTGTTTGTGGTAGGTGTACAGAATCTAGTTCAGTTATATATATATTCATATGTCTATTCCTCTTCAGATTCTTTTCCCATAGGGGCTATTAGAGAGTGTTGAGTAGACTTCCCTTTGTTATACAGTAGGTCCTTGTTGATCACCTATGTTATATGTATTAGTGTGTAAATATTTTCCCAGCCTCCTGATTTATTCCTTCCACGCACCTTTCTCACTGGGTAACCATAAGTTTGTTTTCTAAGTCTGTGAGTTAGTTTCTCTCTCTTATTTTATTATTTTTGGCTGTACTGCGAGGCATGTGTGATATTAGTTCTCCCAACACCAGGGATAGAACCCATGCCCCCTGAATTGGAAGCTCAGATTCTTAACCATTGGACCACCTGGAAAGTCCCTGTTTCTCTTTTGTAAATTAGTTCATTGGTATCAAGTTTTAAATTTCAGCTATAAGTAGTATCATATGATATTTGACTTTCTCTTTCGGACTTACTTCACTTAGTATGATTATCTCTAATTCTATCCATGATGCTGCAAATGGCATTCCTTCATTCTTTTTCATTTCGGAGTAATATTTCACTGTGAACATGTACCACTTCTTCATCCATCTGCTGATGGATATTTCGGTTGCTTCCATGTCTTAGACATTGTAAATTGTGCTGCGGTACACATATGGGTGCACGTGTGTTTTCCAATTCTGGTTTTCTCCTGTTATATGCCTGGGAGTGGGACTGCTGGATCATATGGTACCTCTAATTTTACCTTGTAAAGGCACCTACATACTGTTATTGATAGTGGCTGTTACCACTTTAGATCCCAACATCAGCATAGGAGGGTTCCCTTTTGCTACAACCTCTCAAGCATTTATTGTTTGTAGACATTTCGATGATGGCTATTCTGACTCATGGGAAGTGATCCCTCATTATAGTTTTGATTTCCATGACGATAATAATACAGGAATTAGAGCATCTTTTCAAGTGCTTTTCTTTTAAACAGTGTAAAATTTACCTATTGAAATAGGATCTGGAAAGTCTGTTCCTTTGGAATTTATTTTGCTTACTTACCCCTGGACGTTTCCTGATTGTGGGTGTCATTTACATCTCACCAGCCCTTGTGAATATTAAGTACCCATAAGCATTGTTTTTAAAGTTGCAGTTGCAGGAAAGGACAACAAGGCAGCAGAATTTATTTATACTCAACTCGATTGCTAGGGAAAACAGAGGCTTAGTGGAACTCCTCTTCCTAGATTGTAAATTAGAGTGTAAAGTGTCGGACAAATAACCCCAAATCTTGTGTCACATTACTTCTTGTTTAATTTAATTTTTATTTCTTATCAGAGTAAATTTGATTACAATGTTGTGTTTGTTCTAGGTGTACAGAATCTGGTTCATTCATAGGTATGAATATATATATATAATCAGGTTTAGATTCTTTCCCATGTTGGTTATTAGAGAGAGTTGAGTAGACCTCCCTTGGCATCTAGTAGGTCCTTCTTGATTATATATTTTATGTGAATTATTAAATGCATGTTAACCGCAACATCCTAATTTTTCAATTCCTTTCACCTTTTCAAAGTCTGTATGGGTTTTTTGCAGTGGAAATATGTTCTTGGGTATCAATTTTTAGATAACACTAGTAAATGATATCATCAGATATTTGTCTTTCTTTTCGTGATTTACTTTACGTAGTACGATTACCCCTAGTTCGTCAGTGGTGCTGCAGAAGGGATTGTTTCATCTTTTCCATGGCTAATATTCGATTGTGTACATGTACCACTTCTTCTTTCTCCATTCATCTGTACATGGACATTTTGCTTGCATCCATGTCTGGCTATTGTAAGTATCGCTGAAGAGTACTTTTGGGTACCTGTGTCTTTCTGAATTTTGGTGTTCTCTGGTTACAGGTCCATTGGTGGTTGGGCAGTTTCACATAGTAGCTCAATTGTTACCTTCTAAAGGCACCTTCATTCTGTTCTGATTAGTAGCTGTTACCAGTTTACATCCCAGCAACAGCATAGGAGGGTATCCATTCTCGGAAACCCATTCAGCATTTATTGTTTGCAGACATTTTTTTCTGATGGCCATTCAGACTATTGTGAGGTGATACCTTTTTGTAGTTTAAATTTGCATGTCCCTAATAATTCTTGATGTTGAACATTTTTTCATGTCCTTTAAAAAAAAACGCTGTGAGGATATTTACCTCTTGAAACTGTCTTCTCCAGATTTTCTACTGTTTTGCATATTAATGTCCATTCCTGATCACAGGATATATTTTTTGAGGGCAGGTGTCATTTACAGCCCTGCAGTCTTTGTGAATATTAAGTGACTAATAGCACTGGGATTAAAGCTGCTGTTGCGGGAATTGGCCACAAGGCGGCAGATTTCTACATTCCCAGCTTTGGTTACAAGGGCAGGAGAGCCATCCTGGAAGTTGTGTTCCTGGGTTGCAAATTGTAGTGGAATGTTCCAGGACAAACTCCCAAAAGCTTATGTCTCCTACTTATGTTTGTTTATTAAATTTATTTTATGTTTTTTATTGGAGTAAATTTTATTAGAGTATTGTGATTCTCTGGGCGTACCGATTCTGATCAATTTTTCATACATATATCTGTTCATCTTTGTATCCTGTTACCATGTAAGTTATTACAGAGTGTTGATTAGACCTCCCTTGGTACTTGGTAGCTGTTTGGTGATTATATAACTTATATGTATTAGTGATTATATAATTCATATATTTTATATGTTATATGTTTATATACATATAACATGTATTAATTAGTATACGTAAAAGCCATAATCCTAATTTATCCATCCTCCCACCTTTCATTTTGATTAACCATTCGTTTGTTTTATACGTTTCTGAGTGTCTTTTCCTTTGGAAATATGTTCATTGGTAGGAAACTTAAGAACACATCTATAAATTATATCATAGGATATATATCATAAACTTTTGACTTACTTAATATGATTATTTCTAGACTCGCATGTAGTCATGAAAACTGCGTTGTTCATTATTTTCGAAAGCTAATCTTCCATTAGGTACATGTAACACTTCTTTGTCCATTCATCTGTTGATTGACATTTTGGCTGCTTCCATGTCTTGGCTATTATGAATATTGCTGCAGTACAACTTTGTCAGTCTGTGTCTTCTTGATTTGGCTCTTAGGTGGTAGGCCCAGTGGTGAGAGTGCTGGATCGAATGCCATCTGGATTTTTACTTTTAAATGCAGCTCCTTTCTGTTCTCATTACTGGCTCTTACCATTTTACATCTCACCAGCAGCTAGAGAGTACACAGTTCTCTAAAACACCTTCAGCATTTATTGTTTGTAGACATTTTGCCAATGGTCATTCAACTGATGTGAGTTGAAACCTTTTTGATGATTAGATTTGCATGAGTCTAATAATTCCTGATGTTGAGCTTTTATCCATTTCTCTTTTTTTTTAAAAAAAAGAGTATCTAAAACTTACCTCTTCATACTATCTTTTTGAAAAATTTGCCAGTTGTGAATTTTTTTGGCCATTCCTTAACTCAGGACATTTATTGAGGGCTGGTGTGATTTACAGGCCTGAGTCCTTGCGAATGTTTTTTTTTTTTTTTTTTTTTTTTTGCGATACGCAGGCCTCTCACTGTTGTGGCCTCTCCCGTTGTGGAGCACAGGCTCCAGACACGCAGGCTCAGTGACCATGGCTCATGGGCCCAGCCGCTCCACAGCATGTGGGATCTTCCCGTACCGGGGCACGAACCCTTGTCCCCTGCACTGGCAGGCGGACTCTCAACGATTGCGCCACCAGGGAAGCCCTTTGTGAATATTAAGTGACCGTTAGCTGTGGGTTTAAAGCTGCTCTTCCAGGAAACAGCAACAAGGCAGCAGCATTTCTCCATTTCCAGCTCTGGGTTTTGGGGCAACAGAGCCTTCCTGGAAATCGTGTTAGTAGGCTGCAAGGTAGAGTGGAATGTGGCAGGGCAAACCCCCAAGAGCTTATATGTCCTTACTTCTTCTTTGCTTTTTAAATTTAATTTTTATTTATTATCAGAGCATATTTGATAAAAATATTGTTTGTTTTAGGTGTACAGAATCTGATTCATTATATCTATGTATCTAACTATTCATCTTTGGATCCTTTCCCGTGTAGGTTATTACAGGGTGCTGAGTAGACCTCTCTTGGTATTGCATAGGTATTTTGTGATATATATTTCATATGTATTAATGCATGTCTGTTAACCTCCATATCCTAATTCATCCATTCCTTACACTTTTCCATTTGGTTGAACATGATTTTGTTTTCTTAATCTATGTGTGTCCTTCTCTTGGAAATAATTTCATGGGTATTAATTTTTAGGTAACACCTATAAGTGATATTATTAGATATCTGTTTTTCGGTTTCCTCCCTACTTCAAATTGGGTGTTTATCTCTAGGTCCTTCTATGGTGGTGCAAACGGCACTGTTTCATTCTTTTCCATGGCTAATATTCCATGTGTACATGGACCACTTCTTCGTTGTGCATTTTTCTGTTGATGGACATTTTGGTTTCTTCCAAGTCTTGGCTGTGGTACATGTTGCTGAAGTGAAGGGTCTTCAGCCTGTGTCTTCTTTATTCTTGTCTACTCAAATGATAGGCCCATCAGTGGGCCTACCCAATCACATGGTAGCTCAATTTTTACCTATAAACGCAGCTCTATTATGTTCTCACTACTAACTGTTATCAGTTTACATCCCTCCAGAAGGTAGAGTGTACACAGTTCACTAAAACCCCTTCAGCATTTATTCTTTGTAGACTTTTTCCTGAAGATAATTCTGATGGCTGTGAGGTGAACGTTTTTGTAGACTGGATATGCATGGCTATATTTATTCTTGATTTTCAGAATTTTTTCATACCCTCTTTTTTTTAAACAAAAAAGAAGAAAATGACAAATGGGGCATTAAATATGCCTCTTGAAACTGTGTTCTTCAAATGTGGACGTCTTTTGATTTCTTGGTTGATTTACAACCCCAGGCTTTTTTTTTGAGGGCAGGTGTAATTTACAGGCCTGCAATTAGTGTGAATATTTAGTGACCATTAGCACTGGGTATAAAACTGCTGTTGTGGGAAACGGCCACAAGGTGACAGCATTGCTCCATTCCCAAATCTGGTTACTAGGGCAGCAGAGCCTCAATGGAAGTCCTGTTCCAAGGTTGTAAATTAGAATGGAATGTACCAGGAGAAACCCTCATAAGTTTATGTCACATTACTTCTTGTTGGTTGCTTTAACTTTTTTAATCAGGGTAATGATTAGAATATTGTTTGTCCTAGGTGTACACAATCTGGTTCATTTGTATAATATATATTCATGTACAGATCCTCTTCCCATGTAAATTATTTCAGTGTTCCATGCACCTCTCTTGCTTTATGGTCGGTCTTTTTGATATATGTATTTAACATGTATTTGTACACAAATGGTAACCCTAGTCTTAAGTTATCCATTCCCCCAATCTTTCATTTTAGATAAGCATAGTTTGTTTTCTAAGTCTGTGAGTGTTTTTTCTCTGTGGAAATATGTTCATATGTGTCCGTTGTTAAATAACGCCTATAAGTGATATTATAAGATATGTCTTTGCTTTCCGACTTACCTCATGTTCTGTGATTTTCTCTAGGCTCATCTATGGTGCCTCAAAGGGCAGTGTTTCATTGTTTTCCATGGCTAATATTCCACTATATTCATGGACCAGTTCTTCTTATCCATCCATCTGTTAATGGACATTTTGCTCCTTCCGTGTCTTGGATATTGTTAAAATTCCTGCACTGCAGCTGTTGCAGCCTGTATCTTCTTGACTCTGGTCTTCTGAGGTGAGAGGCTCAGTGGAGCCTCTGGCTCCTCTGGCTCCACAGCAGGCTCTCAGTGGAGCCTGCTGGATGGAATGGTGGATCAATTTTTATTTTTATCTTTATCTTTATTTATTTATTTATTTTTTGTGGTACGCGGGCCTCTCACTGTTGTGGCCTCTCCCGTTGCGGAGTACAGGCTCCAGACGCACAGGCTCAGCGGCCATGGCTCACGGGCCCAGCCGCTCTGCGGCATGTGGGATCTTCCCAGACCGGGGCACGAACCCATATCCCCTGCATCGGCAGGCAGATTCTCAACCACTGCGCCACCAGGGAAGCCCTCAATTTTTATTTTTAAACGCAGCTCCTTTCTGTTCTCAGTGTTTGCTGTTACCACTTTACATCTCACAAGCAGCTAGAGGGTACGGAGTTCTCTAAAACACTTTCAGCATTTATTATTTGTAGACTTTTTTGCTGATGATCATTCTGACGGCTGTGAGGTGAACGTTTTTGTAGACTGGATTTGCATGGCTTTATGAATTCCTGATGTTGAGTATTTTATCATGCCCTTTTTTTAACAAAAAAAGAAAGAAAAAAAGAGAAGACAAAATGTGCATAAAATATGCCTCTTGAAATTGTCCTTTCGAAATTTGCACGTGTTTTAGAGTTTTTTGCTCAATTTATGACCCGAGAATTTGTTATGAGGGCAGGTGTCATTTACAGGTCTGAAATTATGTTGAATATCAAGTGACCATTAGCTCTGGGTTTAAATCTGCTGTTTTGAGCAATGTCCAAGAGGTGGCAGGAGTTCTCCTTTACCAAGTCTTGTGACTAGGGCAACAGAGCCGCAATGGAAGTCGTGTTCTAGATGGTAAATTAGAATGGAATGTGCCAGAAAAAAATACCCTTAAGTGTATATCTCAATACTTCTTGTTCGTTTTTTAATTTAATATTTATTTTTTATCACAGAACATTTGATTACAGTGTTTGGCTTGTTCTACATTTGCAAGATATGGTTCTTTTACACATATACATATATCTGTTTTTATTTGAATCCTTTTTCCATGTAGGTTATGACACAATGTTGAGTAGTCTTCTCTTGGTATTCCGTAGATCTTTGGTGATTATATATTTCACCTGTGTTTGTATATCTCTGTGAAACACAATATCCTAATGTATACAATCCTCACACATTTCCATTGGTGAACCATAAGTTTGTTTAATGAATCTGTGATTGCCTTTCTCTGTGGAAATATTATCACTGGTGTCAACTCTAGGTAACACCTATAAGTGATATCATAGGACATGTGTCTTTCAATTTGTGACTTACTACAAGTTGCGTGATTACTTCTAGACTCATCTATAGTGCTGCAAATGGCATTGTGCCATTTTTTCCTTGGCTAATATTCCACCTGTACATGTACCAGTTCTTCTTTGTCCACTCATCTGTTGATGGACTTTTTGGTTTCCTCCATGTCTTGGCTGTTGTAATACTGCTGCAATGCAGATTTGCCTGCCTATGTGTTTCCAATTCTGTCTTCTTAGGTAATAGGCCCAGGAGTGGGTCTGCTGGATCATCTCGTAGCTCAATGTTTACCTTGTAAAGGAGCCTCCATTCTGTTCTCATTAGTGGCTCTTACCAGGTTAAGTCCCACTTAACGTTGAGGGTATGCACTTCTCCACAGCCCCTTCAGCATTTATTGTTTGCAGTTTTGTTGCTGATGGTTCTTCTGACTGGTGTGAACTGATACCTCTTTGTGGTTGGATTTGCATGCATCTCATAATCCCTTGAAATTGAGCTTTCAGGCATATCCTTGTTTTCTTCAAACTGTGAGTACAGCTTACCTCTTCAAATACTTTTCTTGAAGTATGTGTCACATTTTGAAATATTTTGGCCAATACCTCCCTCAAGACATGTTGAGGGCAGGTTTCATGTACAGCCCTCCACTACTTGTGCATATGAAGTGACCATTAACACAGGTTTGCAAGCTGCTGTTGCAGGTAACGGCCAGAGGGCGGCAGCATTTCTGCGTCCCCACTCTGGTAACTAGTGAAACAGACCTTCCTGCCAGTGGTGTTCCTTGGTTATCAATTAGAGAAAAATGTGCCTGGATAAACCCCCCAAAGCTGAAGTCTCCTTACTTATGTCTGTTTTTTAAATTGAATTTATATTTTTTATTGGAGTAATATTCCATTGTGTACATGGACCACTTCTTCTTTGTGCATTCCTCTGTTGATGGACATTTTCGTTGCTTCCAAGTGTTGGCTGTGGTAAATATTGCTGGAGTGCAGGATTGTCAGCCTGTGTCTTTTTGATTTTCAACTTCTCAGGCGATAGGCCCAACAATTGTTATGCTTGTTTTAATGGTAACTCAATGTTTACCTTATCAAAGCACCTCCATTGTGTTTTCATCTGCGGCTCTTACCATGTGCCACGTAGAACCAGGGGTACGCATTTCTTCACAACCCTTCAGCATTTATTGTTTGCAGAATTTTGGCTGATGGCCATTCTGACAGGTGTGAGCTGATGGGTTTTTATAATTTTTATTTGCATGTCTTTAATAATTCCTAATTTTCAGCATTTTTCCACGCCTTTTTTTATTCTGTTAAACAAAAATGGAAGAAACTGTGAGTACAATAAACCTCTTGAAATTGTCTTCTTGGAAAGTTGCCCTCTTTTGAATTTTTTGGTCGATTTTCGACCCCAAAGTTTTTTTTGGAGGGCACGTGTGATTTACAGGCCTGCAATGTGTGTGAATATTTAGTGACCATTAGCAATGAGTTTAAAGCTGCTGTTTTGAGAAACGGCTACAAGGCATCAGCACTACTACATTCCCACATCTGGTTACTAGGGCAGCAGAGCCCTTCTGGATTTGGTGTTCTCAGGTTGTAAATTAGAATGAAATGTGCCAGGAAAAAAACCCAGAAGTTTATGCCACATTATTTCTTGTTTGCTGTTTTAATTTTTTTAATCCAGGTAATGATTAGAATATTGTTTGTCCTAGGTGTACACAATCTGGTTCATTTGTACGTTATATATATATATATATATATATATATATATATATATATATATATATATATTCTTGTACAGATCCTCTTCCCATGTAAATTATTGCAGAGTGATCCGGTGAGCTCCCTTGCTATATGGTCGGTCTGTTTGATATATGTATTTAATATGTATTTGTACACATATAGTGACCCTAATCTTAATTTATCCAATTCCCCCCACCTTTCATTTTACATAAGATTAGTTTGTTTTCTAAGTCTGTGAGTGTGTTTTTTTGTGGAAATATGTTTACTTGTGTCAATTGTTAGATAACGCCTATAAGTGATGTCATACGATATGTCTTTTGCTTTCCGACTTACGTCATGTTCTGTGTTTATCTCTATGCTTATCTATGGTGCCTCAAAGAGCAGTGTTACATTGTTTTCCATGGCTAATATTCCACTGTGTACCTGGACCAGTTCTTATCCATTCATCTGTTGATGGACATTTTGGTTGCTTCCGTGTCTTGTCGATTGTGAATAATCGGGCAGTGCAGCTGTTGCAGCCCGTGTCTTCTCGACTCTGGTCTTCTCAGGTGAGAGGCTGAGCAGTGTGCCGGCTGGATGGAATGGTCGCTCAGTTTTCACTTTTAATCGCAGCTCCTTTCGGTTCTCATTATTGGCTGTTACCACTTTACATCTCACCAGCAGCTAGAGGGTACAGAATTCTCTTAAACCCCTTCAGCATTTATTGTTTGTAGACTATTTGCTGATGGCAGTTGACTTGTGTGAGTTGAAACCTTTTTGTAGGTTAGATGCGACTAATAATCCCTGATGTTGTGCTTTTATCCATTTTCTTTTTTTTGAAAAAGAGTGACTAAAACTTACCTCTTCATACTACCTCTTTGAAATATTTGCCTGCTTTGAATTTTTTGGGCCATTGCTTGCTCAGGACATTTTTTGAGGGCAGGTGTCTTTTAGAGCCCTGAGTCCTTGTGAATGCTAAGTGACCCATAGCTATGTGTTTAAAGCCGCTCTTACGGGAAAAGCCCACAAGGCGGCAGCATTTCCCCATTTCCAACTCTGCGTTTTTCTGCAACAGAGCGTTCCTGGAAATTGTGTTAGTAGGCTGCAGATTAGAGTTCAGTGTGCCAGGGAAAACCCCCAAGAGCTTATATCTCCTTACTTTCTGTGTGTTTTTTGAAATTTAATTGTTACTTATTATCAGAGCAAATTTGATAAAAAATGTTGTGTGTGTTCTAGGTGTACAGAATCAGGTTCATTATATCTATATTGTGATCTATTCATCTTTGGATCCTTTCCCTTGTAGGTTATTACTGAGTGTTGAGTAAACCTGTCTTGATGTTCCTTAGGTATTCTGTGATTAAATATTACATATGTATCAGTACATGTCTATTAAGCCCCATATCCAAATTCATACATTCCTTACACCATTCCATTTGGTTAAACATAAGTTCCTTTTCTGAATCTATGCGCGGCCTTTCCTTGGAAACGATTTCATGGGTATCAAATTTTAGGGAACAACTATAAATGATGTAATAGGATATCTTTCTTTTGCTTTCTTTGCTACTTCATTTTGGGTGATTATCTCTAGATCCTTCTATGGTGGTGCCAACGGCACTTTTCCATGCTTTTCCGTGGCTAATATTCCATTGTGTACATGGACGCCTTCTTCTTGGTGCATTGTTCTGTGGATGGACAGTTTGGTTTCATCCAAGCCTTGCCTACGGTACATGTTGCTGCAGTGCAGGATGGCCAGCCTGTGTCTTTTTGATTTTGTGCTACTAAGGTGATAGGCCAATTAGTGGGCCTATCCGATCATATGGTAGCTCAATTTGTACCTTTAAACGCACCTCCATTCGGTTCACACTACTGGCTGTTACCGGGTTACATCCCACGAGCAGCTAGAGGGTACAGAGTTCTCTAAAACCCCTTCAGCATTTACTCTTTGTAGACTTTGTTGCTGATGATCATTCTGACGGCTGAGGGTGAAGGTTTCTGCAGACTGGATTGGCATGGCTTTATTAATTCCTGATGCTGAACTTTTTTCCATGCCCTTTTATTTCACACAAGAAAATGAAAGAAAGAGAAGACAAAGTGTGCATAAAATATGCCTCTTGAAATTGTCATTTTGAAAGGGGCACGTCTTTTGAGTTTTTTCCTCGATTAACGACCCAAGGATTTGTTTTGAAGGCAGGTGTCCTTTACAGGCCTGCAATTATGAGGAACATCAAGTGACCATCACCGCCGGGTTAAAAGCTGCTGTTTTGAGAAAAAGCCACAAGGCGGCAGCAGTTCTCCTTTACCAAATATGATTAAGAAGGCAACAGAGCCTCCATGGAAGTCGTGTTCTAGGTTGTAAATTAGAATGGAGTGTGCCAGGAGAAAGCCCCTTAGGTTTGTGTCTCACTACTCCTTGCTGGTTTTTTAATTTAATTTTTCTTTTTTATCACAGCAAGTTTGATAACAATGTTTTGCTTGTTGTAGGTGTGAAAGGTGTGGCTCTTTTACACAGAAACATACATCTATTATTCTTTGGATCCTTCTCCCGTGTAGCCTATGACACAATGTTGAGTACTCTTCCCTTGGTATTCCGTAGGTCTTTGGTGATTATACCTTTCACCTGTGTTTGTATAGCTCCGTTAAACCCGATTTGCTAACGTATACAACGCTCACACCTTTCCATTGGTGAACCACAAGTCTGTCTATTGAATCTTTGATTGCGTTTTTCTGTGGAAATATCTTCAGTGATATCAATTTGTAGGTAACACCTACAAGTGATATCATAGGATATGTGACTTTTGCTTTCTCACTTACTGCAATTTCCATGTTTAACTCTACCCTCACCTGTGGTGCTGCTAATGCCATTGTTTCATGTTTTTCCTTGGCCAATATTCTATCTGTACATCTCCCAGTTCTTCTTTGTCCAGTCATCTGGTGATGGACTTTTTGGGTGCTTCCTTGTCTTGGCTGTTGTAATACTGATGCAGTGCAGATTTGCCTGCCCGTGTCTTTCCAATTGTGTCTTCTTAGGTTACAGGCCCAGGAGTGGGCCTGCTGGCTCATCTCGTCGCTCAATGTTTACCTTGTAAAGGCACCTCCATTCTGTTCTCATTAGTGGCTCTTACCAGGTTAAGTGCCACTTTAGGTTGAGGGTATGCACTTCTCCACAAGCCGTTCAGCATTTATTGTTTGTAGTTTTGTTGCTGATGGTGCCTCTGACTGGTGTGAGCTGATACGTCTTTGTGGTTGGACTTGCATGCGTCTCACAAACCCTTGAAGTTGAGCTTTTAGGGATGTCCTTTTTTTCTTCAAACTTCGTGTACAGCTTACCTCATCAAATTCTTTTCTTGAAATATGTGTCACATTTTGAAATATTTTGGCCAATACCTCTCTCAAGACTTGTTGAGGGCAGGTTTCATTTCGAGCCCCCCACTACTTGTGCATATGAAGTGACCATTAGCACAGGTTTGCAAGCTGCTGTTGCAGGTAACGGTCAGAGGGCGGCAGCATTTCTGCGTCTCCACTCTGGTAACTAGTGAAACAGACCTTCCTGCCACTGGCGTTCCTCGGTTCTAAATTACAGTGGAATGTATCTGGGGAAATCCCCCAAAGCTGATGTCTCCTTACTTACATTTGGTTTTAAAATCGAATTTATATTTTTCATTGCAGTACTATTCCATTGTGTACATTGACCCCTTCTTCTTGGTGCATTGTTCTGTGGATGGACATTTTGGTTTCTTCCAAGCCTTGCCTACGGTACATGTTGCTGCAGTGCAGGATGGCCAGCCTGTGTCTTTTTGATTTTGTGCTACTGAGGGCATAGGCCCATTAGTGGGCCTATCCGATCACATGGTAGCTCAATTTGTACCTTTAAACGCACCTCCATTCGGTTCACACTAGTGGCTGTTACCGGGTTACATCCCAAGAGCAGCTAGAGGGTACAGAGTTCTCTAAAACCCCTTCAGCATTTACTCTTTGTGGACTTTGTTGCTGATGGTCATTCTGACGGCTGTGGGTGAACGTTCCTTTAGACTGGATTGGCATGGCTTTATTCATTGCTGATGTGGAGCATTTTTCCATGACCTTTTATTTCACACAAGAAAAAAATAAAGAGAAGACAAAGTGTGCATAAATTATGCCTCTTGAAATTGTCGTTTTGAAAGGTGCAACTCTTTTGAGATTTTTCCTCGATTCACGACCCAAGGATTTGTTTTGAGGGCAGGTGCCCTTTACAGGCCTGCAATTATGTGGAACATCAAGTGACCATCAGCGCCGGGTTAAAAGTTGCTGTTTTGAGAAACGGCCACAAGGCGGCAGCAGTTCTCCTTTACCAATTCAGCTTACTGAGTCAACACAGCCTCCATGGAAGTCATGTTCTAGGTTGTAAATTAGAAAGGAGTGTGCCAGGAGAAAGCCCCTTAGGTTTGTGTCTCACTACTTCTCGCTGGTTTTTTAATTTAATTTTTCTTTTTTATCACAGCAAGTTTGATTACAACGTTATGCTTGTTGTCGGTGTGAAAGATGTGGCTCTTTTACACAGAAACATATATCTATTCTTCTTTGGATCCTTCTCCCGTGTAGCTTATGACACAATGTTGAGTACTCTTCCCTTGGTATTCCGTAGGTTTTTGGTGATTATACCTTTCACCTGTGTTTGTATAGCTCCGTTAAACCCGATTTGCTGATGTATACAACCCTCACACCTTTCCATTGGTGAACCACAAGTCTGTCTATTGAATCTGTGATTGCATTTTTCTGTGGAAATATCTACAGTGATATCAATTTGTAGGTAACACCTACAAGTGATATCATAGGATATGTGTCTTTTGCTTTCTGACTTACTGCAAGTTCCGTGTTTAACTCTAGCCTCACCTGTGGTGCTGCTAATGCCATTGTTTCATGTTTTTCCTTGGCCAATATTCCATCTGTACATGTCCCAGTTCTTCTTTGTTCACTCATCTGGTGATGGACTTTTTGGGTGCTTCCCTGTCTTGGCTGTTGTAATACTGCTGCAGTGCAGATTTGCCTGCCCGTGTCTTTCCAATTGTGTCTTCGTAGGTTACAGGTCCAGGAGTGGGCCTGCTGGATCATCTCATCTCTCAATGTTTACCTTGTAAAGGCACCTCCGTTCTGTTCTCATTATTGGCTCTTACCAGGTTAAGTCCCACTTAAGGTTGAGGGTATGCACTTCTCCACAAGCCCTTCATCATTTATTGTTTGTGGTTTTGTTGCTGATGGTTTCTCTGACTGGTGTGAGCTGATAAGTCTTTGTGGTTGGACGTGCATGCGTCTCATAAACCCCTGAAGTTGAGCTTTTAGGGATGTCCTTTTTTTCTTCAAACTGCGTGTACAGCTTGCCTCATCAAGTTCTTTTCTTGAAATGTGTGTCACATTTTGAAATATTTTGGCCAATACCTCTCTCAAGACGTGTTGAGGGCAGGTTTCATTTACAGCGCCCCACTACTTGTGCATATTAAGTGACCATTAGCACAGGTTTGCAAGCTTCTGTTGCAGGTAACGGTCAGAGGGCGGCAGCATTTCTGCGTCTCCACTCTGGTAACTAGTGAAACAGACCTTCCTGCCAGTGGTGTTTCTCGGTCCTAAATTACAGTGGAATGTGTCTGGGGAAATCCCCCAAAGCTGATGTCTCCTTACTTACATTTGTTTTTAAAATCGAATTTATATTTTTCATTGAATACTATTCCATTGTGTACATGGACCCCTTCTTCTTGGTGCATTGTTCTGTGGATGGACATTTTGGTTTCGTCCAAGCCTTGCCTACGGTACATGTTGCTGCAGTGCAGGATGGCCAGCCTGTGTCTTTTTGATTTTGTGCTACTACGGGGATGGGCCCATTAGTGGGCCTATCCGATCACATGGTAGCTCAATTTGTAGCTTTAAACGCACCTCCATTCGGTTCTCACTACTAGCTTTTACCGGGTTACATCCCACGAGCAGCTAGAGAGTACAGAGTTCTCTAAAACCCCTTCAGCATTTACTCTTTGTAGACTTTGTTGCTGATGGTCATTCTGACGGCTGTGGGTGAACGTTTCTGTAGACTGGATTGGCATGGCTTTATTCATTCCTGATGTGGAGCATTTTTCCATGCCCTTTTATTTCACACAAGAAAAAGAAAGAAACAGAAGACAAAGTGTGCATAAATTATGCCTCTTGAAATAGTCGTTTTCAAAGGTGCAACTCTTTTGAGTTTTTTTCTCGATTTACGACCCAAGGGTTTCTTTTCAGGGCTGGTGTCCTTTACAGGCCTGCAATTATGTGGAACATCAAGTGACCATCAGCGCCGGGTTAAAAGCTGCTGTTTTGAGAAACGGCCACAAGGCGGCAGCAGTTCTCCTTTACCAATTCAGCTTACTGAGGCAACAGAGCCTCCATGGAAGTCGTGTTCTAGGTTGTAAATTAGAATGGAGTGTGCCAGGAGAAAGCCCCTTAGGTTTGTGTCTCAATACTTCTCGCTGGTTTTTTAATTTAACTTTTCTTTTTTATCACAGCAAGTTTGATTACAATGTTTTGCTTGTTGTCGGTGTGAAAGGTGTGGCTCTTTTACACAGAAACATATATCTATTCTTCTTTGGATCCTTCTCCCGTGTAGCTTATGACACAATGTTGAGTACTCTTCCCTTGGTATTCCGTAGGTTTTTGGTGATTATACCTTTCACCTGTGTTTGTATAGCTCGGTTAAACCCGATTTGCTGATGTATACAACCCTCACACCTTTCCATTGGTGAACCACAAGTCTGTCTATTGAATCTGTGATTGCGTTTTTCTGTGGAAATATCTTCAGTGATATCCATTTGTAGGTAACACCTACAGGTGATATCATAGGATATGTGTCTTTTGCTTTCTGACTTACTGCAAGTTCCGTGTTTAACTATAGCCACACCTGTGGTGCTGCTAATGCCATTGTTTCATGTTTTTCCTTGGCCAATATTCTATCTGTACATGTCCCAGTTCTTCTTTGTCCAGTCATCTGGTGATGGACTTTTTGGGTGCTTCCGTGTCTTCGCTGTTGTAATACTGCTGCAGTGCAGATTTGCCTGCCCGTGTCTTTCCAATTGTGTCTTCTTAGGTTACAGGTCCAGGAGTGGGCCTGCTGGATCATCTCGTCGCTCAATGTTTACCTTATAAAGGCACCTCCATTCTGTTCGCATTAGTGGCTCTTACCAGGTTAAGTGCCACTTTAGGTTGAGGGTATGCACTTTCTCCACAAGCCCTTCAGCATTTATTGTTTGTAGTTTTGTTGCTGATGGTGCCTCTTCCTGGTGTGAGCTGATACGTCTTTGTGGTTGGACTTGCATGCGTCTCACAAACCCTTGAAGTTGAGCTTCTAGGGATGTCCTTTTTTTCTTCAAACTGCGTGTACAGCTTACCTCATCAGATTCTTTTCTTGAAATATGTGTCACATTTTGAAATATTTTGGCCAATACCTCTCTCAAGACCTGTTGAGGGCAGGTTTCATTTCAAGCCCCCCACTACTTGTGCATATGAAGTGACCATTAGCACAGGTTTGCAAGCTGCTGTTGCAGGTAACGGTCAGAGGGCGGCAGCATTTCTGCGTCTCCACTCTGGTAACTAGTGAAACAGACCTTCCTGCCAGTGGCGTTCCTCGGTTCTAAATTACAGTGGAATGTGTCTGGGGAAATCCCCCAAAGCTGATGTCTCCTTACTTAGATTTGGTTTTAAAATCGAATTTATATTTTTCAACGGAGTACTATTCCATTGTGTACATGGACCCCTTCTTCTTGGTGCATTGTTCTGTGGATGGACATTTTGGTTTCGTCCAAGCCTTGCCTACGGTACATGTTGCTGCAGTGCAGGATGGCCAGCCTGTGTCTTTTTGATTTTGTGCTACTGAGGGGATAGGCCCATTAGTGGGCCTATCCGATCACATGGTAGCTCAATTTGTACCTTTAAACGCACCTCCATTCGGTTCACACTACTGGCTGTTACCGGGTTCCATCCCACGAGCAGCTAGAGGGTACAGAGTTCCCTAAAACCCCTTCAGCACTTACTCTTTGTGGACTTTGTTGCTGATGGTCATTCTGACGGCTGTGGGTGAACGTTTCTGTAGACTGGATTGGCATGGCTTTATTCATTCCTGATGTGGAGCATTTTTCCATGCCCTTTTATTTCACACAAGAAAAAGAAAGAAAGAGAAGACAAAGTGTGCATAAAATATGCCTCTTGAAATTGTCGTTTTCAAAGGTGCAACTCTTTTGAGTTTTTTTCTCGATTTACGACCCAAGGATTTCTTTTGAGGGCTGGTGTCCTTTACAGGCCTGCAATTATGTGGAACATCAAGTGACCATCAGCGCCGGGTTAAAAGCTGCTGTTTTGAGAAACGGCCACAAGGCGGCAGCAGTTCTCCTTTACCAATTCAGCTTACTGAGGCAACAGAGCCTCCATGGAAGTCGTGTTCTAGGTTGTAAATTAGAATGGAGTGTGCCAGGAGAAAGCCCCTTAGGTTTGTGTCTCACAACTTCTCGCTGGTTTTTTAATTTAATTTTTCTTTTTTATCACAGCAAGTTTGATTACAATGTTATGCTTGTTGTCGGTGTGAAAGATGTGGCTCTTTTACACAGAAACATATATCTATTCTTCTTTGGATCCTTCTCCCGGGTAGCTTATGACACAATCTTGAGTACTCTTCCCTTGGTATTCCGTAGGTTTTTGGGGATTATACCTTTCACCTGTGTTTGTATAGCTCCGTTAAACCCGATTTGCTGATGTATACAACCCTCACACCTTTCCATTGGTGAACCACAAGTTTGTCTATTGAGTCTGTGATTGCGTTTTTCTGTGGAAATATCTTCAGTGATATCCATTTGGAGGTAACACCTACAAGTGATATCATAGGATATGTGTCTTTTGCTTTCTGACTTACTGCAAGTTCCATGTTTAACTCTACCCTCACCTGTGGTGCTGCTAATGCCATTGTTTCATGTTTTTCCTTGGCCAATATTCCATCTGTACATGTCCCAGTTCTTCTTTGTCCAGTCATCTGGTGATGGACTTTTTGGGTGCTTCCGTGTCTTCGCTGTTGTAATACTGCTGCAGTGCAGATTTGCCTGCCCGTGCCTTTACAATTGTGTCTTCTTAGGTTACAGGGCCAGGAGTGGGCCTGCTGGATCATCTCGTCGCTCAATGTTTACCTTATAAAGGCACCTCCATTCTGTTCTCATTAGTGGCTCTTACCAGGTTAAGTGCCACTTTAGGTTGAGGGTATGCACTTTCTCCACAAGCCCTTCAGCATTTATTGTTTGTAGTTTTGTTGCTGATGGTGCCTCTTCCTGGTGTGAGCTGATACGTCTTTGTGGTTGGACTTGCATGCGTCTCACAAACCCTTGAAGTTGAGCTTTTAGGGATGTCCTTTTTTTCTTCAAACTGCGTGTACAGCTTACCTCATCAGATTCTTTTCTTGAAATATGTGTCACATTTTGAAATATTTTGGCCAATGCCTCTCTCAAGACCTGTTGAGGGCAGGTTTCATTTCGAGCCCCCCACTACTTGTGCATATGAAGTTACCATTAGCACAGGTTTGCAAGCTGCTGTTGCAGGTAACAGTGAGAGGGCGGCAGCATTTCTGCGTCTCCACTCTGGTATCTAGTGAAACAGACCTTCCTGCCAGTGGCGTTCCTCGGTTCTAAATTACAGTGGAATGTGTCTGGGGAAATCCCCCAAAGCTGATGTCTCCTTACTTAGATTTGGTTTTAAAATCGAATTTATATTTTTCAACGGAGTATTATTCCATTGTGTACATGGACCCCTTCTTCTTGGTGCATTGTTCTGTGGATGGACATTTTGGTTTCGTCCAAGCCTTGCCTACGGTACATGTTGCTGCAGTGCAGGATGGCCAGCCTGTGTCTTTTTGATTTTGTGCTACTGAGGGGATAGGCCCATTAGTGGGCCTATCCGATCACATGGTAGCTCAATTTGTACCTTTAAACGCACCTCCATTCGGTTCACACTACTGGCTGTTACCGGGTTACATCCCACGAGCAGCTAGAGGGTACAGAGTTCCCTAAAATCCCCTCAGCACTTACTCTTTGTGGACTTTGTTGCTGATGGTCATTCTGACGGCTGTGGGTGAACGTTTCTGTAGACTGGATTGGCATGGCTTTATTCATTCCTGATGTGGAGCATTTTTCCATGACCTTTTATTTCACACAAGAAAAAAATAAAGAGAAGACAAAGTGTGCATAAATTATGCCTCTTGAAATTGTCGTTTTGAAAGGTGCAACTCTTTTGAGATTTTTCCTCGATTCACGACCCAAGGATTTGTTTTGAGGGCAGGTGCCCTTTACAGGCCTGCAATTATGTGGAACATCAAGTGACCATCAGCGCCGGGTTAAAAGCTGCTGTTTTGAGAAAAGGCCACAAGGCGGTAGCAGTTCTCCTTTACCAATTCAGCTCACTGAGGCAACAGAGCCTCCATGGAAGTCGTGTTCTAGGTTGTAAATTAGAATGGAGTGTGCCAGGAGAAAGCCCCTTAGGTTTGTGTCTCACTACTTCTCGCTGGTTTTTTAATTTAATTTTTCTTTTTTATCACAGCAAGTTTGATTACAACGTTATGCTTGTTGTCGGTGTGAAAGATGTGGCTCTTTTACACAGAAACATATATCTATTCTTCTTTGGATCCTTCTCCCGTGTAGCTTATGACACAATGTTGAGTACTCTTCCCTTGGTATTCCGTAGGTTTTTGGTGATTATACCTTTCACCTGTGTTTGTATAGCTCCGTTAAACCCGATTTGCTGATGTATACAACCCTCACACCTTTCCATTGGTGAACCACAAGTCTGTCTATTGAATCTGTGATTGCGTTTTTCTCTGGAAATATCTTCAGTGATATCAATTTGTAGGTAACACCTACAAGTGATATCATAGGATATGTGTCTTTTGCTTTCTGACTTACTGCATGTTCCGTGTTTAACTCTAGCCTCACCTGTGGTGCTGCTAATGCCATTGTTTCATGTTTTTCCTTGGCCAATATTCCATCTGTACATATCCCAGTTCTTCTTTGTCCACTCATCTGGTGATGGACTTTTTGGGTACTTCCCTGTCTTGGCTGTTGTAATACTGCTGCAGTGCAGATTTGCCTGCCCGTGTCTTTCCAATTGTGTCTTCGTAGGTTACAGGTCCAGGAGTGGGCCTGCTGGATCATCTCATCTCTCAATGTTTACCTTGTAAAGGCACCTCCGTTCTGTTCTCATTATTGGCTCTTACCAGGTTAAGTCCCACTTAAGGTTGAGGGTATGCACTTCTCCACAAGCCCTTCATCATTTATTGTTTGTGGTTTTGTTGCTGATGGTTTCTCTGACTGGTGTGAGCTGATAAGTCTTTGTGGTTGGACGTGCATGCGTCTCATAAACCCCTGAAGTTGAGCTTTTAGGGATGTCCTTTTTTTCTTCAAACTGCGTGTACAGCTTACATCATCAGATCCTTTTCTTGAAATATGTGTCACATTTTGAAATATTTTGGCCAATGCCTCTCTCAAGACATGTTGAGGGCAGGTTTCATTTCGAGCCCCCCACTACTTGTGCATATGAAGTGACCATTAGCACAGGTTTGCAAGCTGCTGTTGCAGGTAACGGTCAGAGGGCGGCAGCATTTCTGCGTCTCCACTCTGGTAACTAGTGAAACAGACCTTCCTGCCAGTGGCGTTCCTCGGTTCTAAATTACAGTGGAATGTGTCTGGGGAAATCCCCCAAAGCTGATGTCTCCTTACTTACATTTGGTTTTAAAATCGAATTTATATTTTTCATCGGAGTACTATTCCATTGTGTACATGGACCCCTTCTTCTTGGTGCATTGTTCTGTGGATGGACATTTTGGTTTCGTCCAAGCTTGCCTACGGTACATGTTGCTGCAGTGCAGGATGGCCAGCCTGTGTCTTTTTGATTTTGTGCTACTAAGGGGATAGGCCCATTAGTGGGCCTATCCGATCCCATGGTAGCTCAATTTGTACCTTTAAACGCACCTCCATTCGGTTCACACTACTGGCTGTTACCGGGTTACATCCCACGAGCAGCTAGAGGTTACAGAGTTCCCTAAAACCCCCTCAGCACTTACTCTTTGTGGACTTTGTTGCTGATGGTCATTCTGACGGCTGTGGGTGAACGTTTCTGTAGACTGGATTGGCATGGCTTTCTTCATTCCTGATGTGGAGCATTTTTCCATGACCTTTTATTTCACACAAGAAAAAGAAAGAAACAGAAGACAAAGTGTGCATAAATTATGCCTCTTGAAATTGTCGTTTTCAAAGGTGCACATCTTTTGAGTTTTTTTCTCGATTTACGACCCAATGATTTGTTATGAGGGCAGGTGTCCTTTACAGGCCTGCAATTATGTGGAACATCAAGTGACCATCAGCGCCGGGTTAAAAGCTGCTGTTTTGAGAAACGGCCACAAGGCGGCAGCAGTTCTCCTTTACCAATTCAGCTTACTGAGGCAACAGAGCCTCCATGGAAGTCGTGTTCTAGGTTGTAAATTAGAATGGAGTGTGCCAGGAGAAAGCCCCTTAGGTTTGTGTCTCACTACTTCTCGCTGGTTTTTTAATTTAATTTTTCTTTTTTATCACAGCAAGTTTGATTACAATGTTATGCTTGTTGTCGGTGTGAAAGATGTGGCTCTTTTACACAGAAACATATATCTATTCTTCTTTGGATCCTTCTCCCGGGTAGCTTATGACACAATGTTGAGTACTCTTCCGTTGGTATTCCGTAGGTTTTTGGGGATTATACCTTTCACCTGTGTTTGTATAGCTCCGTTAAACGCGATTTGCTAACGTATACAACGCTCACACCTTTCCATTGGTGACCCACAAGTCTGTCTATTGAATCTGTGATTGCGTTTTTCTGTGGAAATATCTTCAGTGATATCCATTTGTAGGTAACACCTACAGGTGATATCATAGGATATGTGTCTTTTGCTTTCTGACTTACTGCAAGTTCCGTGTTTAACTCTAGCCTCACCTGTGGTGCTGCTAATGCCATTGTTTCATGTTTTTCCTTGGCCAATATTCTATCTGTACATGTCCCAGTTCTTCTTTGTCCAGTCATCTGGTGATGGACTTTTTGGGTGCTTCCGTGTCTTCGCTGTTGTAATACTGCTGCAGTGCAGATTTGCCTGCCCGTGTCTTTCCAATTGTGTCTTCTTAGGTTACAGGCCCAGGAGTGGGCCTGCTGGATCATCTCGTCGCTCAATGTTTACCTTGTAAAGGCACCTCCATTCTGTTCTCATTAGTGGCTCTTACCAGGTTAAGTGCCACTTTAGGTTGAGGGTATGCATTTCTCCACAAGCCCTTCAGCATTTATTGTTTGTAGTTTTGTTGCTGATGGTGCCTCTGACTGGTGTGAGCTGATACGTCTTTGTGGTTGGACTTGCATGCGTCTCACAAACCCTTGAAGTTGAGCTTTTAAGGATGTCCTTTTTTTCTTCAAACTGCGTGTACAGCTTACCTCATCAGATTCTTTTCTTGAAATATGTGTCACATTTTGAAATATTTTGGCCAATGCCTCTCTCAAGACCTGTTGAGGGCAGGTTTCATTTCGAGGCCCCCACTACTTGTGCATATGAAGTGACCATTAGCACAGGTTTGCAAGCTGCTGTTGCAGGTAACGGTCAGAGGGCGGCAGCATTTCTGCATCTCCACTCTGGTAACTAGTGAAACAGACCTTCCTGCCAGTGGCGTTCCTCGGTTCTAAATTACAGTGGAATGTGTCTGGGGAAATCCCCCAAAGCTGATGTCTCCTTACTTACATTTGGTTTTAAAATCGAATTTATATTTTTCATCGGAGTACTATTCCATTGTATACATGGACCCCTTCTTCTTGGTGCATTGTTCTGTGGATGGACATTTTGGTTTCGTCCAAGCCTTGCCTACGGTACATGTTGCTGCAGTGCAGGATGCCCAGCCTGTGTCTTTTTGATTTTGTGCTACTAAGGTGATAGGCCCATTAGTGGGCCTATCCGATCACATGGTAGCTCAATTTGTACCTTTAAACGCACCTCCATTCGGTTCTCACTACTGGCTTTTACCGGGTTACATCCCACGAGCAGCTAGAGAGTACAGAGTTCTCTAAAACCCCTTCAGCATTTACTCTTTGTAGACTTTCTTGCTGATGGTCATTCTGACGGCTGTGGGTGAACGTTTCTGTAGACTGGATTGGCATGGCTTTATTCATTTTTCATGTGGAGCATTTTTCCATGCCTTTTATTTCACACAAGTAGAAAAGAAAGAGAAGATAAAGTGTGCATGAATTATGCCTCTTGAAATTGTCGTTTTCAATGGTGCACATCTTTTGAGTTTTTTCCTCAATTCACGACCCAAGGATTTGTTTTGAGGGCAGGTGTCCTTTACAGGCCTGCAATTATGTGGAACATCAAGTGACCATCAGCGCCGGGTTAAAAGCTGCTGTTTTGAGAAACGGCCACAAGGCGGCAGCAGTTCTCCTTTACCAATTCTGCTTACTGAGGAACAGAGCCTCCATGGAAGTCGTGTTCTGTGTTGTAAATTAGAATGGAGTGTGCCAGGAAAAAGCCCCTTAGCTTTGTGTCTCACTACTTCTTGCTGGTTTTTTAATTTAATTTTTCTTTTTTATCACAGCAAGTTTAATTACAATGTTTTGCTTGTTGTGGGTGTGGCTCTTTTACACAGAAACATATATCTATTCTTCTTTGGATCCTTCTCCCGTGTAGCTTATGACACAATGTTGAGTACTCTTCCCTTGGTATTCCATAGGTCTTTGGTGATTATACCTTTCACCTGTGTTTGTATAGCTCCGTTAAACCCGATTTGCTGATGTATACAACCCTCACACTTTTCCATTGGTGAACCTCAAGTCTGTCTATTGAATCTGTGATTGCGTGTTTCTGTGGAAATATCTTCAGTGATATCAATTTGTAGGTAACCCCTACCAGTGATATCATAGGATAGGTGTCTTTTGCTTTCTGAGTTACTGCGAGATCCGTGATTAACTCTAGTCTCACCCGTGGTGCTACTAATGCCATTGTTTCATGTTTTTCCTTGGCCAATATTCCATCCGTACATCTCCCAGTTCTTCTTTGTTCAGTCATCTGGTGATGGACTTTTCGGTTGCTTCCGTGTCTTGGCTGTTGTGATACTGCTGCAGTGCAGATTTGCCTGCCCGTGTCTTTCCAATTGTGTCTTCTTACGTTACAGGCCCAGGAGTGGGCCTGCTGGATCATCTCGTCGCTCAATGTTTACCTTGTAAAGGCACCTCCGTTCTGTTCTCATTAGTGGCTCTTACCAGGTTAAGTCCCACTTAATGTTGAGGGTATGCACTTCTCCACAAGCCCTTCAGCATTTATTGTTTGTAGTTTTGTTGCTGATGGTTCCTCTGACTGGTGTGATTTGGTATGTCTTTGTGGTTGGACTTGCATGCGTCTCACAAACCCTTGAAGTTGAGCTTTTAAGGATGTCCTTTTTTTCTTCAAACTGCGTGTACAGCTTACCTCATCAAATTTTTTTCTTGAAACGTGTGTCACATTTTGAAATATTTTGGCCAATACCTCTCTCAAGACATGTTGAGGGTAGGTTTCATTTAGAGCCCCGAACTACTTGTGCATATGAAGTGACCATTAGCACAGGTTTGCAAGCTGCTGTTGCAGGTAACGTTCAGAGGGCGGCAGCATTTCTGCGTCCCCACTCTGGTAACTAGTGAAACAGACCTTCCTGCCAGTGGCGTTCCTCGGTTCTAAATTACAGTGGAACGTGTCTGGGGAAATCCCCCAAAGCTGATGTCTCCTTACTTACATTTGTTTTTAAAATCGAATTTATATGTTTCATTGGAGTACTATTCCATTGTGTATACGGACCCCTTTTTCTTGGTGCATTGTTCTGTGGATGGACATTCTGGTTTCGTCAAAGCCTTGGCTACGGTACATGTTGCTGCAGTGCAGGATGGCCAGCCTGTGTCTTTTTGATTTTGTGCTACTAAGGTGATAGGCCCATTAGTGGGCCTATCCGATCACATGGTAGCTCAATTTGTACCTTTAAACGCACCTCCATTCTGTTCACACTACTGGCTGTTACCGGGTTACATCCCACGAGCAGCTAGAGGGTACAGAGTTCTCTAAAACCCCTTCAGCACTTACTCTTTCTGGACTTTGTTGCTGATGGTCATTCTGACGGCTGTGGGTGAACGTTTGTGTAGACTGGATTGGCATGGCTTTCTTCATTCCTGATGTGGAGCATTTTTCCATGCCCTTTTATTTCACACAAGAAAAAAATAAAGAGAAGACAAAGTGTGCATAAATTATGCCTCTTGAAATTGTCGTTTTCAAAGGTGCACCTCTTTTGAGTTTTTTTCTCGATTTACGACCCAAAGATTTGGGTCGTAAGATTTGGGCCACCAACTCGTTCCTCACAGGGTCCCATCGCCCAGTCAAGGGGGTTCATTCTCCCCAAACTTAACATCAGGAGTGGGGGAGTGGGTGACAGTCCCTTCTGAGTCTCCTTCATGTGAGACCCTGTGCTGTTGAAAGAGCAGGCGTCCTGCCTTTGGGGTTGGGGGGCTGGGGGGTGGCATGCGGCCCACGATGGATAGACTGGTCTCCGGGTGGGGCGAGCCAGTGTGCAAGGACCTCTGTGGTGGGTTCTACTCTCCAATGGCTTCTGTGCCCCTTTCTCTCCCCGAGCCTACCCTCGAGGATAGCGCGGTGCTTGGGACGGGAGCCATGGGAGCGGTCAGCCACTGCCCCCTCTACAAACACACACACACACACACACACACACACACACACACACACACACACACACACGCACACGCTTCAGGGAGGCAGGATCTGAGTGCAGGGCTCTCAGCGGCCCTGAGCGCCCCACCCGGAATCGGCCAGTGGAATGGACAGACAGGCTCTCCCGGACTGCACCATGCAGAACTGTCCTGCCTGGGTCTCCTGTGCAGCCGTCTCCTTCTGGAAGCCTGGGAGGCTGGAATCAGGCCACTTCTTGTCTGGCCTGGCAGCAGACTGGGCTGCACTCTGAGAAGTTCTTAGATCACACGTGGATCCTGACCATCAGGTGGCCAGAGACACTGGTAACATTTCTGTTTTGCCTGTGGAAATGTTTAATGACAACGATATTGTTCAGTTCCCTGATGTGGGTGTCCAAAGATGAGAGACCCATATGTGTGATCTGTACGTCCTATGAGATCAGCCCTAAGCTAGTTTAAACATGATCAAGTTCTGTCTACACGGTAAATTTAGACCTCTCCATGTGCTGTCTACTGTTTATGTTTAGAGCTGACCATGTGTTGCCTATAATAAGAAGATTTAGACCTGACCATGTTCTGTGTATGCTAGGAGAATGGAGAGCTGGGAAGAGAGCCAGCCTGGCCTCAGTACTGGGAAGCTCCGTGCCTGCATATGAAAGTCACTGCTTAGATGTCTGGTGTCTGGAGCTGAGGTGGGCTTGTCTAGGTAACAGCCTCTCTTCTGAGTGTGGTGACCTGACCACCCCAAGGGTCAGTGTAGAGTCGGGGTCTTAGTCTTTATTCCTGCAAGGTTCACCTTCCTTGGGGCCCGTGGAGAATCCTGAGGAGGGCTACCTGTCGATTACTCCAATTTACCAGCACGTGCATTGTGCAGAGGGAGGCAGGTTTAGCTGGTGAATTGATTGCAGGGCACGCAGATCGGGCAAAAGGCCGATGGGCAACAGCTGAGGCTGCTGCTGAGCTCTCCTTCCAGTCTCCCATCCCTACTCAGCAGCGTCCAGAGCTGCCCCTCGGCTTTCAGCCCTGCTGTCCTGTGAGATTTCTCAACAAGTAAGTGAGACAAGAAAAGACTGTGCCTGCCATAACCAAGTAATGTGTTCAACTCTAGCATGAAAGCTTTAAAAAGAGGTAAAAATCACACAGAACCAAAGTGAAAAGAGGAGGACTTCTCTGGGACAAGTGTGGGGAGAGGAGACCCACCTTACACTTTTTCCCATCCCAGGAGATCCCAGGAACCCAGCTTGTTTCCACATTAGGGAGCCAAGAGCAGAGCCATGGTGCCCTGACCAAGGGGACGTGTGACCCCAGATGCAGGGTCTGGGGAGGTGAGGTCACCCTGGAGAATGTATACATGTGACTCCGGTTGGGCGAGTCTGGGGAGGGCGGTTCACACTGGGAGTGTGGGCATGTGACCCAGGGGGAGAGGTCTGGGGAGGTGGGGTCACGTGTTGAGAGAGAACGTGTGACTTTAGGTGCAGGGTCTGGGGAGGTGGGTCAACCTGGTGATTGTGGATGTGTGACCCAGGTATAGGCTGTGGAGACTGTGTGGGTCTCACCACATCTGCATGCGTCAGGATCACATGTATGGGGAGACCCCTATGTGCTCTTTGCCTGCAGTGTGTCTTTTCCCCTTTAAGTTTTCCAACCTCTTCATTAAGGGTGTTGCCCTGATTAACCTGTGGTTCCTTTTCTTCCCTTAATCTTGTCACATTCATATGAGGTCATGAATGTTTGAGTGGGGTGCTGCTCTGTGTTCTGGTGAGTGACAACGTTTGGTGGTGTCATATTAATATCATAGCATATCATATGTCTAATCTATGGGGGTCACCACTGCCTGGGTCCCCCTGGACAGAGGTCAGGTGAGCACAGACTAGACCGCCCTGAGAATGGTCTCCCATGTGCCATGTAAGGGTACTGTGATGATCCCTAAGGTAGGGGACTGTGTTTGGGCCTCCAACATTTGTGATGAAAGAGAGTCAAAATGGAATCTCATTTAAAAAGACATTATTTTATAGATTTATTTTCAGTGAAATAAAACACATGTCACATACCCTTTACCATCGTCACCATTTTAAGTGCACGTTTCTGAGGCATCAGATCTATTCACTTTCTCGTGGAGCCATCACCACCATGCCTAGAACTTTTCATCTTGCAAAACCAAAATTCCACAACCATGAAAGTCTCCCTCCCCATCCCCTCCCACAGGCCCTGGCCCCGATATCCACTTCAGTCCCTGAGTTGTCAACTCCAGGTCCCCACTGGATCGGAATCCTGCAGTGTTTGCTGATGGAGAATTTTGGAAGAGCTGACTTTCAGTCTGAAGCTCTGCCTGTTTGCATCTGAAGAATCTGCATTTAAGGAGGGGGTGTATGAGGAAGGGGGTGTATGAGGGACAAAGGTGTCTGGGGTGCAGTTGGGCCGGGACCTGACCAGCTGCCTTTTGTGTCCTCTGGTCCCATCTCTTAATCTGTGCCTCATCTGCATCATCACTATCCCCGCTGGCACCACTGGGTGTTGTTGTCTGAGTGAGATTCCCCTGGTGCCCCTGCTCTCCTCCCCTCCTCCTGCTCATTGGGGAGGGAACTGCTTGCTGTGTGCTCTCTACTCCTGAGGCACGAAGGACCTTGTAGCATGGACCTGCAGAGTGTGGGTGTGGTCCCCAGAGCATGGTGCCCACATAGGACACAACATCGGGGTGTGACAAGTGCTAGGCTGCCGCATCACTGACAGGGAATGTTGCCAAGAATCTCCTCAGGAGGGCTTGGTGGGTGGTCTGGGACCCTAGAGGCCCCATTCCTACCCTGGAGCTTGGAGAGTGCATCCCCATGGGCTCCAGATTCACCCATATCTCAGCCATATCCCTCTGTCCGGTCTTTGAACTCAGGAAAATGAGCTCTCTTGTCCACAGCATAGGCCTGGTTCTGTTGGTATTAGGATTCTTTAATTTAGGCATCCTGCGATAGCAGCTCTTTTTAGGCCTGAGAAGGAACAGCTCAGGAGTGTACAACAATTTCAGATGAAACTAATATTCAATGACTATCTCTAACTCCGTGTTTGTTGACTTCTATTAGTCATTATTCTCGTGTTTTCAGCTCTGATGTGGGGATTACAGAGGAGTCAACATTTAAATCTTCATAATCTGTGTATTTGTAGCTTCAGTATCATTACTGACCCATAGTTTTTATGGTTTGGGAAGAGTTTTTGATTTCACGTATCATGTAAAGGATTCACAATGATGATAGGGCAATTCAGATTACAATAATGGCTGGTAAATTGTTCACATTTTCTCTACCTGTGCATCTATTGTATGTATATGAGTTAGTTTAGTTTTCAATATTAGTGAAATAATATAGAGGACTAGAGAACTTCTTTTAAAAATCACTATTAATGTGTGATGATGAAAATGTAAATGTTCTTCCATAATCGGTGATGTTGTATCTTGAGGGCCTAGATGAAATTGATATGCCTTCGTGATATACCAGATTTTAGCCTCTGATTTAACTTTGACTAAGCTACATCAGTTATTACTTTTATCTCATTTATTGAGAAAGACATAATTGTTATGGTGTTGGCTTGAAAGTGGTTGAAAAGGACTTGAGACCTTCCTTATTTTACATTTACTTAGGTAGGATCTTGAAACATAGGATATGGTGGAGGACATTTGTGTAACCATTCTAGGTTAGGTAGGAGTAGCAGTTTCCAGGGCTAAGACTTCTTGTTTAGACGCAAATGCTTTTCAAAGTGTGAAGATTATTATTAGCATTACTGCTGCTACTGAGATGAATGAGCCTAAAGACAAAATTTTTCATGTGGTGTGTGCCTCAGGGTACTCAGACTAACATAGTGACGTCCCTGAGAGGCCAAGGAAGTGCTGTGGGAAGTCATATTTACTACTACAGATATACTTGTGAAGTGAATTTTTGCTCATATTGAGTTAACTGTGTAACGTGAGAATAGTGGGGATCAGTGTAGGAAGCCTCTTATAATAGTGAAGGCTGCTCCCATGGGCACTACGTCATGTAAGTGTGCTGCTACATAGTATGTATCCTGGAGGACAGTGTCCGGGAATGAGTTCACTAAGATGATTCCTGTCAAACCTCTTACTGTAAAAAGAAATACTAAAGCCTAAAACTCATAATATAGTGGGAGGTCATATAATATGACCTCCGTGAACAGTTGCTAACCAGGGACTTCCCTGGTGGTGCAGTGGTTAAGAATTCGCCTGCCAATGCAGTGGACACAGGTTCGAGCCCTCGTCTGGGAAGATTCCACATGCCGTGGAGCAAAAGGCCCGTACTCCACAACTACTGAGCCTGCCCTCTAGAGCCTGCAAGGCACAACTACTGAAGTCCACGCGCCTAGAGGCCGTGCTCTGCAACAAGAGAAGCCATTGCAATGAAAAAACCCTACACCACAACGAAGAGTATCTGCCTCTCTCTTCAATCCGAGAAAGCCCACTCCTGTAGGGATAGAAGTAATTACGGTAGCTTTTGCAAAGTGTGCTCCTGAGTGGACAGCTACCCCTGTGGTAAATATGTGATGGGCCCACAAGAGAAATCCTAAAAAGCCAGTGGGAATGACTCATACTATTCCCAAATAGTTGAAAGGCACTTTTTGTCCTAAATAGTATGTAATGATATGTGAGTTTATAACAAACCCTGGTAGGCCATGAATAGAGATTTCAGGGTGACCAAGGAATCAAAATAGGTGTTGGTATAGGATTCGGTCTCCTCCTTCAGTGTCACGAAAGCAGTGTTGAGATTTCTGTCTCTTAACAGTATGGCAGTTCTGGCTGCTCGGACTAAGAGTGGTAATTATAGTAATATGGCTATAGTTGGGGAATAATAAACACATAATGGTGTTTGGTATTGGGATATGACTGCTGGTTTTGTATGAAAGATTATAGTAATAAAAGTTATAGCACCAAGAATTGAAGAGACCCTTGTTAAATGTAAGGAAGAAATGGTTAAGTCGACAGAGGCTCCTGCGTGGGCCAGGTTGCAGGCTAGAGATGAACACACGGTCCACTGGTACCAGAACCAGCTTCTACTATTGGTGATATGAGTAGGAGTAAGAATGATGGGGGAAGTAGTCAAAAGTTTACATGATTTATTCGGGGAAATGCTACCTCAGGTGTCTGAGTTATTAGTGGCCCAAGTGAGTTTTCAAACCCTGCAATATAATGGGTACAATTATAAAGACAATTATTACAAGTACAGGGACTCTTATGACCATGTTACAGATTTGTGCATCTCCAAGTAGCGCTCCAGGTTAGCATAGCTCAGCCTGGATTAATATACTTAAGGTGATGCCTGCGACTCCAGCTCAAGTACCAAATAGTAAATATAAAATGCCGATATCTTTGTGATTTGTTGAAAATAATCAGCAGTGTATGAACAGAGGTAAAATGACTGAGCTAGCATTACACTGAAAATCTAAAGACAGAGATTGAGCCCTCTTTCTTGCAAACCCTGTGGTGAATCAACAAATCGAATTGTAACTTCAGAGAAGCAGCTTCAATTCTGCCGGTGATTTTCCTGCCTTTTTTTCCCCTTTATTTCTTTCTCAAATGAAGGAGAAGTAGACTGAAGTCAGTTGACTAGAGGATTTGCCTGTTAACTAAAGTTTCCTGGGGTTAAAACTCATCAATCTCGTAAAGATTTGGCTTAATTACAATGTTTGCTTTACATTCAATTGATGTAGGATAAAGTCTTGCAATCCTTATTTTTAGGAATTAAGTAAATTTTATTTGTTTAGGGTTTTGAAAGCTCTTGGTCTGAACTAACCTGAATTCCTAGTCCAGCACTGGTAGAATGGGTGTTATGTGTAGTAATTGTCTGGGTTTTATGATTGGTAATGATAGGAAGGTTATTTTTTTGTATGTGCAAATTGCTTTGTGTTTGTGTTGTTTAAGGAAGAGAATACAGTTAGTGATGTGGAGTATGTTAGCTGCGAGTAGAAATATATGCTGAGGACTGCTATGATGGCTATTAGTGTTGGTAGAATGATGTTGTCATTTTTGTTATCTCTTGGATAAGTATTCATTTGGGTAAAAACCCTGACAGTGATGGGCGATGTCCTAATGATACTATATGGGTGAGGAAAAGGATTGTGATGAGAGGTGTTTTACCTGATGTGTGTGATAATGATACTCTTGTAGTACATGATCCTTGCATAAATAAGAAGAAGATAGTGTTGTTATGATATAAATTAGTATGTTTAGGATTGTTATAATCTGAATATACATTATAATAGCTGTTATTCATCCTATATGGGCAATTGGTGAGGAGAGTGTAATTTTTTCAGGTGAGTATGGTTAAGTCTGCCTCAGCCTCCAGCTACGACTTATAATATCACTATGATTAATAGTATTTTTAGGTTGATGGATGGTGACATGTGATATAAAACTGATAAGGGTGCAATTTTATCATGTTGTTAGCATCAGGTCTGCTGTTCATGGGACGCCTTGTGTGACTCCAGGCACTCAGAAGTGAAATGTGGAAAGTCCTACTTTTGTGACAAGGGCGATTGTCATGAGGGTGGAAGCTGTTGGATTTAAGAATTTTGTTATTCATTGTGTTCTTTGACCAGAGTATATTAGATTAATGATAATAGCCGTTATAAGTAGTATTGATGTGGTGGATTGTTTTAGGAAATATTTGTTGGATGCTTCTGTAGCTTATGGGTTCGTGTTTTTTATTAGAATGGGGATACCATTAACCAGTGTGAGCTTCTTATACAATTATATTTCCTGAGATAATGGTCAGTAGAATGATAGTAAAAACAATGAGAGTTTATTAGTACGGGAAGGATATACGACAACATTTTGGGGGTATGGGCCTGAAGCTTCCTTAGAGAACCTTACTATATAGCATGTGGTGTAATGTGGTAGCATGGAGAATGTAAAATTCTTAGGAAGAATTCAATTCCAGGAATAAGAGCATTGAAACCTCTATGATTTACTCTATCAAAGTAACTCTTTTGTCAGACATATTTCTTAAGTTTGTGGTGGGTTGCCTGGTGTGACGACAGGTAGTGAAAACTCTCACATACATCGGGCTAATGTTAGTAGTAAAATTTTTTTATAAGAGATGTATACTTTGATCATATCAAACTTGTGGGTAGGATGCTCAAATTCATAGAAAGGAGATTGTTAGATGTGTTTTAATGATGACTTGGGCTGTATATAATTCTGGCACCTAGGGATTGTCGAATGCTCCTAAAAATGGATTGTTGTGGAAATGTTTATTATAAGGAAATTGACATATTCTCTAGGAAAGAAGTGGTGAATGGGCCGGCTACATTTTCTGCATTGAAGACATATACAGGTTTTGATTCTCCTTCTGTTAAATCAAGTGCAGCTTCATTGCATTTCTGCTACTGTGGAGATAATAAAATTCTGGATAAGGGTCAGGAGAAAATTAGTCATAGGTGTTCTTGTGTAATAATTACGGTTGAAAGTGTAAATGATCCAATTATCAGTAAGACTGAGAATAGAATAACTGCTACATTACTTCATATGAGATTGTCTATGCTACTGTCCCTAGAGCTCCAGTGAGTGACTATTTTGAATCTGAAGCTCATCCAGAATTGAGGATGGAATAAATGGCTAGGTGTGATATGGCTAATATAAATTATATGCCTACAGTTATATTAATTAGTGGATAAGACATGGGAAGAGGAATTCATGTTGTGAGAGCCAGGGTTAAGGCTAGCATTGGGGCAATAATATATAAATTGAGGATGTTGATGGACATAATGGTTCTTTAATAAGTAATTTGAATGCCTCAGCAATGGGTTGTAATAATCCATGTGGGCTGATGATTTTTGGCCCTTTCTGGATTTGTATATAGCCTAGGATTTTCCATTTAGTTAATATGAGGAATGCTATGATGAATTAAATTGGGTAATTTGTGAAAGAATGTTGATTATAAACATATTCTTAGGATGAGGACTTGAACCAGTACAGATAAAGGTTTCAGTTTTACATAATTACCTGGCTCTGCCACCGTAACAAACCCTGTTCTACAGTAGGGTATGTATAAATTAATTGAATGTAGATTATATCATCATTTAGTTTGAAGACATTTTGTAAAGTAAGCCATATTGCTCTTCTCCTTTCATACTGGAAGAAATCTGCAATAGACAGACACCAACCAGGATGACTCCAGTCTGAACTCAGGTCACGTGAGACTTTAATTGTTGAACAAAGAGACAATTAATAGCAGTTATACCATTGAAATGTCGTGATGCAGCATCAAGGTCATAAACCATATTGCCTATATGAACTCTAGAATACAATTACACTGTTATCCTTAGTAAAACTTGTTCTGTTGATCAGTGTTTTAGAAGAACAGGTGATAAAGCATTTTGACTAGCTGGTCTAAATTGTAATCACTCAGAGGTGCTTTTATTCTCCAAAAATAAATGGCGCACGAGCTCAAGGTGCACCAGCTTCAGTAGTTGTGGCGCGCAGACTCAGTAGTTGTGGCCCCCTGGCTTAGTTTCTCCGGGGCACGTGGGATCTTCGCGGACCAGGGATCGAACCCGTGTCCCCTGAATTGACAGGTGAATTCTTAACCACTGCATCACCAGGGAAGTCCCAGAATCGCAGTCTCCCTTTTAATATACCTTAAGCCCAAAGAATCCATGGAAAATTGTTACAGAACATAAGACAATAAAATATTGTGAAGACTATAACAGTAGCATATAGTACACAGTTCATAAAGACACATCCCAAGCAGTTACAAAGTATATTAAAAAGGAGGCTGAAATTTTAAAAAGAATAAGATAAATTATACCCACAAACTCCCAATCTTTCCTGAAACGTTGCAATCTGAAACCCTATTGTAGGAAGCAGAAGATTCCAGGAGACATTCTGCAAATGAAGGACTCTGAACCCTGTAGTTGGGTAAGGAATTCTGGAAGGAAGGTATCCTTACCCAAGGAGAGCAGGTTCCTATACTTTTCTCACATCACATCCCTGTATAATTCCCATTGATCTTGGTCCAGGCATTCCCAGTCCTCTTGAGAGAAATCTATGGGCACATCCTGGAATGTCAGCAGTCCCTGAAATTAAAAGTACACATGGCATGTGGCCACGGGAAGAGTTCATAATGTGACCCAAGAAGAAAACAGCAAATTAAGAGGACTGGTTTTAATTTAGAAGTGTGTCTTCAATTATCCACTAATATATATATATATCTTTTTTTTTTACAAAGTTACTTCCTCTATTTCTAACTACAAAAAAAGAATATGACATGTGATCCACAAAACCAGTATAGAAACTATACTTATCTGGAAAAGAAATGATAAAATGATGGTTTCAACACAGGCATATGCATTTTTGAGCGTTTTATTTCTATCAAACTGGATAAAATGTGTGTATTTCTCAGACAGTAAAGACATGTCGGGCTTCCCTGGTGGCGCAGTGGTTAAGAGTCCCCCTGCCGATGCAGGGAACACGGGTTCGTGCCCCGGTCCAGGAAGATCCTACATGCCTCGGAGCCTCTGGGCCCGTGAGCCATGGCCGCTGAGCCTGCGCGTCCGGAGCTTGTGCTCCGCAGCGGGAGAGGCCATATCGGTGAGGGGCCCGCCTACCGCAAAAAATTAAAAAAATTTTTTAAAAACTTCGTATTTAATTTTGAACTTAAAGTGTTTTATGGATTTCACACCTTTAATAGGATAGTAAGCTCAGCAGCAACAATCATTTGTGAATATTTACTGTAGACTGTGTATCTTTCTGACTTTTTGTGTAGGATTCCAGGAAAAAGGCCTGCGCTGCGGCCACAGTGGGCGGGGCCCCCAGGCCTGGCCGCCCCTCCAGGACCCCCGACAGGGCCCTGAGCTCCTGGCGGCTCCTCCCCTGGAGCCTCCCTCACTCCCGGAAGGCCTCAGGGCCGAGCGGCCCCACCCGCTGCGCCCAGAACGGAGCCCGCGTTTCCGCAGAGCTGGAACTCCCCGCTCGGGGTCTCTTCCCTTCACCGTTATGGAACTGCCCCGGGGCCCGAGGGGAGGGCGGCCTCACTGAGCCTGCCGGCTGTGGAGGGGCCCCAGCGGCCGAAGCCGGCGCCGAGCCTCCGCCTGGTCCGGTGCCCGGGCGGCAGCGCAAGAGCAGCTTCTGAGGGACAGGGGTTCGCTGCCACCCGCCGCTGCTGTGCAGAACGAGCGGCCCCGGCGTCTGGTCCCAGGGAACTTCGGCCCCTCGTCTCGGCCCTGCCCTCGGCCTGGCTCGCGGCGCCTAGGGCCGTGGAGAGGGGGCGGCCTGAGTGGTCTGAGGGGACACGGGGCAAGGGAGGCGCAGGGTCCGGCCTCAGCGTCAGCGACCCTCCTCCCGACGGCGGGGAAAGCGGCCGAAAACTCCTCCCGAGGCTCGCAGGCCTCTTATTCAGCCGAGCCCCTCTGCGCCTCTTCCTCCCTGAGCTAAAGTACCGGGGGGAGGGGACAGGGCGGGGGGGCTCGCGCAGGTGTTGGGGGACGAGAAAAGGTGATTGTCAGCTAAGGAAAACCAGCTCTCCCAAGGTGAGGAATGCAGGGCTTTCCTTTTCATAGGCAGATGCCAGAGTTGGGCTCACGAATTCCTTCCTTTGATATGCACCTCAGTTCTCTGGGGCCTGCATTCTGTATTTGCATATCCTGAGTTCCTCAGGGCCTGCCCGCTCACATTGGAGAGGATGACTGTGACATCTTTTGTTTACTGAGATGGCAAGAAATATTCCATTTCTCACAGGCTTGAGGGGCAGACAGTGAAAAAGAGTCGGAGAATCTCACTTGGCATGTACTTTGGTTTAAGTATAGATAATATTTATACTTAACTGTGCTAATAGAGGCTCTCGAGTACAATCAACTTGTACTACTGCCCTCTATGTATTAATGTCATCAATATCATAAGATAAATGCCTATAGAATTGACTTAATCCAGTTAAATAGGATAATGATTTTAAAAGGAAACATAATAGAAATATAACAACAAAACCTTTACCACTAAAGACTGGGTCTGGAACAGCCTAAATAAATGTTCCATTGTTAAAATATTGAAAGAGTATTCAATAGAAATATCAACAAAAATGACAAATAATAAGGGCAGCGGAATGCTGAAATGTTCTCTCTTTATCATTAAAGTGGCAAAAATCATGTATTAGTAGGCAGTGGGGGCAGAGGATGCCTGATTTTATATCTTTGTCATATTTGTGCAGTTGTTTGAACAAGTAACTTAAAGCCAAAATGGAAAAACAAGGAGGTTTGTGCCTGAGATCATGTTGATGTGAAACCAGGGATGGCTCCCTTGTGCCAGGTGAGTTAAGTTTACCTCACAGGTAGACCTCAGAGCTCCTGAGAAACAAGAGTTGGAATTCTGCTGGGTGCCCCTTAGGTTCTGTGACTTGATTGATTGTGAGTCATGTTTCGGGAAAGAGCTGATCACAGGAAGAGGGTGGGAATAGAGTGATTTGGGGAGCAGCTGACAACATTTATCACAGCTCATGGCCTGAATGAATTTTAAAGAAATAGGAAAACAAATGCTTCTTATGGAGTCAGAGAATGTGAGGGCTGGACAATCCCAGAAAATGAGGAACACCCATCCCATTTTCCAGATGAGGGAACAGAGGCCCAGCAAGGTGAAATCCCTCAGCCAAGTTGCACCTGTCTCTCCTCCCCACTACATGGTTCACGAAAGCAGGACTCCTCCTGTCTTGATCACTGTTGATCCCCAAAAAGGGCCACGCATCTAGCAGCTGCTCCAAAAATTTTGATTTACTGTATGAAAAATCCTATTTCTTTCTTTCTCACTCTTATTTAGGATTGTGCCAAGAACTCCCCAGGTTGCAATGTAATTTGATAAATGTAAATATTAATTGAGTTTTGCTGTGATGAGGACTTAGGCTTTGAAGGTAACAGACTTGGTTCAGATCTTGGTTTTGCCACTCAATAGCTGTTTGGCTTTGGGGAAATTTCTAAAACTTTCTGAGATTATTTCCTCCTTTGTAAAGTGGAGATAAAACTACCTGAGCCTGCAGAGCACCTGCATGAGACATGTGCACTAAATATTGGTCTTTCTCACTCTCCCACGCCATCTCTCTGTTCTTCCCAGAGAAGTTGTACAGAAGGATATAGTACTTTTTTCAAATTATTTATTTATTTATTTTTGGCTGCATTGTGTCTTCGTTGCTTTGAGTGGGCTTTCTCTAGTTGCGGCGAGCGGGGGCTACTCTTTGTTGCGGTGCACAGGCTTCTCATTTCAGTGGCTTCTCTTCCTGCGCTTGTTGTGGAGCACTGGCCCTAGGCGTGCGGGCTTTGGTAGTTGTGGCCTGCAGTCTCAGTAGTTGTGGCGCATGGGCTTAGCTGCTCCGTGGCATGTGGGATCTTCCCTGACCCGGGCTCAAACCCATGTCCCCTGCCTTGGCAGGCAGATTCTTAACCACTGTGCCACCAGGGAAGTGCGATACAGTACTTTATAAAGAGGGGTTTTAATTTAATTCAGATAGTGTACATTTTTCTTGTGGAAAAGATTATTCCCCTATAGAAACATTAACACGCAATACCACTACAAATGCAGTATTCTATGGGTTAGATATTATCAGTAAATTTTATAAGTAATTGGGCAAATGCCAAAGGACTAGGTACTGGGGAGTAAGAAGACTCAAATCTGGGGTGCCCCGCACCCCAATTTCAAGAGCAGCGTGTGTTTTCAAATCCATGTTTCATCTGTTCCTTGTTTCTCATCCATCCTCTGTGTCTGCCTTTCTCAAGAAGGCTCAGATCCTCCGCTTTCACAGCCTCCCAGCTGGCTGTGCCCCAGCTCCCGTCCTGGAACCTCTGCATGCCTGGGTGTGCCTGCTCTCCCTGTGCATCACCAGCTTTGCCAGGGAGCTGCTGCATCCTGCACTGCTTGCTGTACCCCAGAGTGCCTAGACCCTTCTGGTACATGAAGTACACCCTCATACCATGTGTGTACGCCCATCTCCTTACCTTATATCCTGCCTCTAAGCCAGGCTTGGGGATTAGTACAGTGTGCATTCAGCTATGTTAGGTGCTGGGATCAAAGTGAAGTTCCCAACTTTTGAAGTTGCAGGCTTGAGGGGCACACAGTGATTTAAAGTCGGGTCACCTGACTTAAAGGGGGGGGGGCTGATTGATTTAAAGCCAGGGCAGCTGACTTAAAGCCTGCGTCCCTCAGCTGCAGGATGAGACCAACTTTGGCGGTGCACGGGTTCGCTCCAAGCCAGCACTGCTGTTCAGGAAGAGCTTCCAGTAGCGCCTTAGTGCAGGGAGACTTGGTCTGTTATGTTGCCCCTGCCCTCAGAGGGGGGCCACCTGCTCTTCTGGAGGAGAATCAGGGCGGGGGAAGTGCAGAGTCCCGGCTGGAGTTGCGGCACCCCTTGTCTGATGGCAGGGAAAGGGGGGAGGGGCTTTGTGGTGTCCTGGGGCTGGACTCACCAGGTAGACTCAGCCTCTCAACCTCCTAACCTCACCCCAACACACACCCCACAAGAGTTTCCAATAATATATAATTGCGCTTTAGGTTCTCGGTCTTCAAACTCATACCCAGGCTCCCAGGTCCCTTGATCAGCCAATTCCTCTGTGCTCTTCCTTCTATTAGATACAGTCCCAGAGGGAGGGCTGGGGGATGGGACTGGAGGGACCCCGGCAGCACTGGCCTCAGCTGAGTGCATAGATCCGGGGCCTGTGCTCTCACACATGTGCGAGGACCCTTAAGGCAGAATCGAGGGGTCCAGTTAGAGGCAGTCCTTTCTGCCTCAAGTGAGTATGGATCACCGTCGGGTGGGGAGCCCGCTGAGCCCTGAGAAGTACTGTTAGGAGGATGTGTTCCTCCCCCGGCTTCAAGGACGTGGGTGGGCTTCACGGCTCCAGTTCCCCTCCAGGCTTCCAGGTCCGACTGCACCCCAGCGGCCTTGCAGAGCTGCCTTCCTGTCCCAGAACATGCCAGGCTCCAGGAAGAGTCCAGACTGCAGAGATGGTGCCTGAGCGCTCCAGCTTAAGAAGTGCTGTCCCTGGGGACCCAACAGTGGAGGCAGGAAGGGTGAAGGGAGTAGGGGGTGGGGTAGGGAGGGGTGGCTTCCCTGGGAGACGTTGAGAGAGAAATATCGTCCCCCACACCCCCTGCCCCCTGCAACTGACCCACTGATGCCATAGGATCTCAGGGCCTTTTAGTCAGAGATGCCTCTGCTTCTTTACTCCTGTGTTCAAAACTATGCAAAACCAACTCTTCATCCTCTTGCTGCCTTGCCAGGACTTTTAAAGCACTGTTCTTTTGAAGCACTCGTTCCCTAAACTGCAGTTTGGAGCTGCCCCAGCTATTTAAAAGTGTTTTCCTTAAACTGAGACTAAATCCTACTCTTTTGGAAAAACGACCTTCACTTCAGAGGAGATCGTCTTTTCTTCCCATTCCTTCCTTCTACTGCCCTCTTAAGAAGCCCTGTGCACAAAGAGGTTGGTGATTTATTTTTTTCTTCATGTCAAAAAAATAAAGTTTCCAATGCACCCCAAAAAGCTTTCCTGGGGCTTCCCTGGTGGCGCAGTGGTTAAGAATCCGCCTGCCAATGCAGGGGACACGGGTTCGAGCCCTGGTCCGGGAAGATCCCATATGCCGCGGAGCAACTCAGCCCATTCATCACAACTACCGAGCCTGCACTCTAGAGCCCGCAAGCCACAACTACTGAGCCCACGTGCTTAGAGCCCGTGCTCCACAATAAGAGAAGCCAGTGCAATGAGAAGCCTGTGTGCTCGCTGCAACTAGAGAAAGCCCACGAGCAGCAGCGAAGACCCAACACAGCCAAAAATAAATAGATTTTTTTAAAAAAATTTAAAAAAAAAAAGCTTTCCTGGAACATAGGTGTTTCAAAACCATGACAGTGTTTTGCAGTTAGTATACACTCGGTAAACTACCTAGCAATCCCTCTAAGAGCCAGAGGTGAGCAACACCTTTAGTTATCTGATTGGAAGCCCTTCAAGTTTAGGAAGGTCCCATTATTATGACCCAGCAGAAAAGACAGAGCCCTGGATGGCTATGGCTGTGGTTAGATAACTTCTGGTGATTTTATTTCCCTTACCGAGCTGCTGCTTCCAGGTTAAATTCAATTTATTGCCTGTCCATTTTAAAAGAAAGACTGACAAAGTCACTGTAATAGGTCAGGAGTGAGAGCTCAGGGTTGGTCAAAGGTACTCACAGGGAGGAAGGTGGATAAAAATAGGTGGGTAAAATAGGAGGGTTGGCAAGTACAGCCAGGACACCCGTGTTCACCTTGCATACTAATAAAGGCCAGAATCTCATTTATCTCTGGTGGGAAGTTCTGATGGTTTCATAGGATCAAACTCAAATTATATTCAAACTAGGGGATTTCCCTGAGCATAAAAGGAAGTATCCATCCCTAGCAGGAATTACTGCAGAGGAATAAAGACGCAGATGTAGAGAACGGACTTGAGGACACAGGGAGGGGGAAGGGTAAGCTGGGACCAAGTGAGAGAGTGGCATGGACTTATATATACTACCAAATGTAAGATAGCTAGTGAGAAGCAGCCGCATAGCACAGGGAGATCAGCTCGGTGCTTTGTGACCACCTAAAGGGGTGGGATAGGGAGCATGGGAGGGAGAAGCAAGAGGGAGGGGATATGGGGATATATGTATACGAGTAGCTGATTCACTTTGTTATACAGCAGAAGCTAACACAATATGGTAAAGCAATTATACTCCAATAAAGATGTTAATTAACAACAACAACAAAAAAAATCTAAGTCAGTCAAGCCAACGGAGACATTGTATGTGTTTACAGTTCAAGAAATCCACAAGAGAATCCTTTATTCTGTATGCAGTGAATGGTCCATTCAAAAAGAAAAAAAAACTTTCTAAAATGTTGTTTTTCCATTTATTGTTCAGAACATTTTTGTACCTCTGCATTTCGTACTATTCAAAGCCAAGTCACGTGCGTTAGAGGTAAGCAGCTGATTGATTTAAAGTTGGTTCATGTGATATAAAAACCACTGGCAGTTGATTGATTTAAATCCCGGTCATATGACATGAGGAGGGGGTGCTAAAAACGTCCGGCAAAAAAACAAACAAACAAACAAAAAAACTAGTTTGGTGATGCTGAGCTCTTTTAGTTTTGCTTCTCTGTAAAACTTTAGATCTCACCATAAAATCTGAAGGAGAGCTTTGATGGATAGAGTATTTTTGGTTATAGGCTTTTCCCTTTCATGACTTTAAATATACCATGCCACTCCCTTCTGGCATGCAGAGGTTATCCTGAAAAGGCCGCTGATAACTTTATACAAGTTCCCATGTTTGTAACTTGTTGCTTTAATAGTGTCTTTTTATCTTTATTTTTTTTTGCCGTTTTAATTACAATGAGTCTTGGTGTGGTCTTCTTTGGGTTGATCCTGTTTTGGCTTTACTGTGTTTACTGGACTTGGATGTCTGTTTTCTTTCCCAGGTTATGGAAGTTTTCAGCTCTTATGTCTTCAGGTATGTTCTACATTGCTTTCTCTTTACTTTCTGCTTCTGGGACCAGTATAATGCAAACATTAGTACACTTGATGTTGTTTCACACGTCTGTTCAACTTTCCTCATTTCATTTTAATCTATTGTTTTACCGTTCATCCTCAGTGATTGCCAGGACTCTGTCCTTCTGATTCATTCCTCTGTATCATTTAGCCTACAGTAGTTTCCTTTTAGTATATTTTTCATTTCAGTTATTGTATTCCTCATCTCTGTTTTGTTGTTCTTTAATGGTCTAACTCTTTTTTAAAATAAATTCTAACTTCTTGCTCTGGTTGTCCATTCTTCTCCTGAGTTCTTTGATCATCTTTACAGTCATTACCTTGAACTCTTTGTTGAGGAGATTGGCTATCTCCACTTCAGTTAGATCTTCTTCTGAGTTCTTATCTTGTTCCTTCATTTGGATCGTGTTTCTGTGTCACCTCATTTTTCTTAACTTGCTGTTTTTATTGCTCTGTATGTAGTAGGTTTGTTACATTTCCTGACCTTGGAGAAGTGACCTTTTGTAGGAGAGGTCCTAAGTGTCCCAGCAGCGCACTGTCTGCTGGTCACTAGAACTATATGTTCTAGGTGTACCCCCTATGTGGGCTGCTTGGGCTCTTCTGTTGTGGTGGGCTGACTAGTGTGGATGGTCTGGTAGGCTTGGCTGTCCCCAGAGTGCTTGTTTGCCAGACTCTGCCTTGTATGGAGACTGTCTGTGCTGCTTGGTGAGGCTAAATCATAAGGCAGCTGGCTGCACAACTCTGGGGGACACCAAATCTAGTGCTGGTTCACTTATGGGTAGAATTACTGTCCAGGTGATACCAGGGCTAGTGCCCAGTCACTGGGCCTGGGGCTATGCTGGCTACTGGGAGGAAGACACAGGTCCTGAGTTCTGGCTGCAGGGCCCAGGAGTCGCAGAGTTGGTGTTGGATCACTGTCCCTGACACAGCTCTCTGCAGGGTCTGGGGTATCCCTAATCTTGTGTTGGCATTCTAACGGGCAGGGTCAGGACCCAGCTGAGCCCATGGCTGCTTCTGGGCTGCAAGGGAGTGTTCTGGTCACACAGGCTGCTGGGCTGTGGAATTCCTGGAGCTGGTGTGTGCCTGTGGGTGTATGAGGCTGATCCCACTGCTAGTGCAGGTTTGCGGTTGTGTAGGTCCAAGCTCCATCCAGTCCCTGGGCAGTAATCACCTGCCGACAGAGAGGCTGATTCCAAGGCCAGAGCAGGCTCACTTGTCAGAGGGGCCAGGGACTCTGGGGCTGGTGCCTGTCCACTGAGGTGTGGAGGTGTGGAGGCTGGTCCTGGGGCTTTTGGTGGCTGGGCCCATGTCCAGGGGCAGCTGTGCACTGACGGTCTGAAGGCATCCTGTTCGCTGGTGGATGTGGCTATGCCCCTGCTCAGTTAGTTGCTTGGCCTGCAGCATCCTAGTACTTGTGTGTATAGTGTGGTGGAAATGGGGAGGGCTAGGTCCTGAGGCTAAAAAGATAGGGGAAGGATTCTGAAATTATGTTTGCTGGTACCAGTGGCCACGAGGTAGAAGGAGCTCCCCCAAATGGCTGCTGCCAGTGTCTATGTCCCTGAGGCTATGCTGTAGTTGCCTCTTGCCTCTCTGGGAGACTCTCCAAGATCAGGAGGTAGGTGTAACCCAAGATCCTTTCAAATGGCTGCTTCTGTTCTGATTCTCAGATCATGTGGGATTTTGTGAGCATCTTTTAGGAGTGGAATCTCTATTTCCCACAACCCTCTGGCTCTTTGGAAAATAAGCACTACTGGTGTTCAAAGCCCAACTTTCTAGGAACTCTTCTTCCCAGCACAGGATCCCTGGGCTTGGGAGCCTGATGTTGGGTTCATACCCCTTGCTACCTGGGATCACCTCTGAAATTGTAATAATTCTCCCATGTGTGGACCACCCCTCTGGTGGTGTTGGTCTTGACGCTATTGAGATGTTGCCCTTCCTTCATGCCTTGCCGAGGGGCCTCCTTATGTCTTTAGCTATAAAAGAGCTTTCATGGGGGGTCCCGCCTTTTTCATCAGTTGCTGTTCTGTAAACAGTTGTGACTTTGGTGTGCCCATGAGAGGCATCCAGCTCTGGGTCTCTGAACACTATCATCTTGGACAGTCTCTCCACTTCATTCTTAAATCATATTATTTAATTTTTCTTAGTTTCTTGTTTGATTAGCAATAGTTTGAAATTTATTATCACTCATGTTTACTTCACCTGTTTTAAAAAATTGAATAGTGTGTTCATTCATTTTGAAATGAAGGTAGTGACCTGTGAATTTCCATACCTCAAAAATCAAGGATATGACAAAGGCTTTTCTACCTGTGTTACCCTCAAACTCTGCACCCCAGCCCAGCCTGGGGATTAACCTCTTGCACCCATGCTCACCCTGTTTTTGGACCGTAAACCATCACTGCATCTGTATGTGTGTTGACAAAGTGAATTATAGTCTTTTCAGGCTTTTTGTTTTGTTTTGTTTTAGCGAACAGTCCTACTATGAATGTGCATTTACTGGTCTGCTGAAGTTCATATATAAACCTGTCAAGCACATTACCAGAATTGGAATTGCTTGTATATACACTTTGATAAATTTTAGACAATGGTAGAACAGAAATAAATTGCATTTCAAATCCCACAATATTCTCACACCATGAAAACCCTTCCCTTTTTAATATATTTGTGTGTGGTTTATCTTTATGCCCATACTATATTTCCCAGAGATGCATAAGTGTTATGTTTCTTGCTAAAACTTTACTCTGTTTTTCAAAGTCAGGCTTTTTGTGGTTTTAGCATGATCATATTTCCATGAACTTGCAAATACAAGATCATCTTTCACACTGTCTTTTACTCCCTGCTCTTTTATATTGCCCCTCTAATTCTCAGTCCTCCTCTTTCTTTATGTTCTTCATCAACCTGGATAGATTATACTATTTTCTTCCTTATTTAAGACCAATAGAACAGAATAGAACACCCAGAAATAAACCCTGATATATGGCCAAATAATTTTTGACAAGTTGCCAAGACTTTTCATAGAAGAAAGGATAGTCTTTTTGACAAATGGTGCTGAGATGTCTTGTTGTCAACATGCAAAATAAGGAAGATGGACCCTTACCTAACATCATATGCAAAAATTAATGAAAACATATCAAGAAACTAAATATAAGACCTAATAAAATAAAAAGTCTTAGAAGAAGACACAGGACAAGAGCTTCATGACATTGGATTTGGCAGTGTTTTCCTCAATATGAAACAAAGGAACAACAGAGTACATCTAACAAAAAAATAAACAATTTGTAGTATAAAATTTTAAAAAATGTGTATCAAAGCAATGTAAACAGAATAAAATGGCAACCCACAAGATGGGAGAAAATATTTGAAAACCATCTATCTGACAAGAGATTTCTATTCAGAATATACAGAGAGGGCTTCCCTGGTGGCGCAGTGGTTGGGAGTCTGCCTGCCGATGCAGGGGACACGGGTTCGTGCCCCGGTCTGGGAGGATCCCACATGCCGCGGAGCGGCTGGGCCCGTGAGCCGTGGCCGCTGCGCCTGCGTGTCCGGAGCCTGTGCTCCGCAGTGGGAGAGGCCACAACAGTGAGGCCCGCATACCACAAAAAAAATAAAAATAAAAAAAAATAAAAAAAATATACAGAGAACTCCTACAACTCAACAAAAAACAAACGCCCTGATTCAAAGATGGATAAAGACTTGAATAGATGGTTCTTCAAAAAGATGTACAAATGACTAAGCACTTGAATAGATGCTCCATATCACTAAATGCATGTTTATATATTTGTGTTCATGCCTACACACACAAGCACACACACACACATACACAAGCAGAAAACAAGTACTGGTGAGGATGTGAGGGAACTGGAACAATTGTGCTATGTCAGTGGGAATGTAGAATGATACAGCTGCTTTGCAAAAGAGTATGGCAATTTTTCAGATATTGAAAAATAGAATTACTACATGCTCTAGGAATTTTACTATGAGGTATATGCAAAGGAATTGAAATCTCAGTCTTAAAGAAATATTTGTACTCCAATATTTATACCAGTAATAATCACAGTAGCTAAAATATGAAAGCAACCTAAGTGTTCATCCACTAGTTCCTGGATAAGCAAAGTGTGGTATATCCATATAATAGAATATTATTCAGTCTTAAGAAGGAAAGGATCTAGGAATATGCTACAACATGGATGAATCTTGAGGACATTAACTACCAAAAATGCCACTTTTGTGACTTTTAGTGAGTCATAACAATACAACTACTTATTTCAGTTATATGGGGTACTTAGTGTAGTCAAAATCATAGCAATAGAGAGGGTAATGATGCTTTCCAGGTTGTTACAGAACAAAAAGTAAAGTTATGTTTAAAGAATATAGACTTATGGTTTTAAAAGATAGAAAAGAGTTAGAAAGATAAATGGTGATGTTGGTTGCCCAATAATGTGAATGTATTTAATATCACTGGACAGTACACTTTATAATAATTAATATGTTATATTTTATGTTATTTGATTTTACCAACATAAAAAATTGGGAAAGATGTAATATCAGGAAAGGGAATGGACCTGGTATAGAGCAGAGAGTAAACAGAAGGGTGAGACATTACTTATGTTCAAGAAGAAGCTGAGAGTCTTCATTGTCCAGAAGAGACTTTATAAAAAGAAATTACTCTGAGGGTATATTAAATAGATATCTATGGGTGTACTGCTATCTCCCATGAGTTATATTAAAGAGTCTTTAATAAAGTCCATAAGGCTAGCTGAGGCTTTTTTAAAAACTAGATTCCCTATGAGGTAATTAGAGGGGGGTACTTAAATCTATGTCTAGGTTGACGGATTTTGCAGGGAAGATGAACCCGAGAACAGTGGAGGTCCTGAGAGTTTAAGTACATGGAAATTAGAAACAAATAATAAAGGGAATTAGGAAAATTTTACAGTTCTAAAGTCATAGATTACTGTCAGACCTGAGATTTCTAAGGCGTTATATACGCAGTTGATATTTGGATTACTTGTTGATAAAGATAAGTGGAAAAACTAGAGTTGTTCCCAAGTGTAGGTAAGATATAATGAGAGGATGGAGGTGGAAAGTAGGGAGGCCCAGAGAAAAGTGGGAAGGTCATATTGGACCAAGACGGTGGTAATATCTAGCAAACAGATGCTAGGGCAGACTATGGATTCATGTTTTTTGTTTTGGTTCCCCACCTCATACTCAATAATTCTTTGGGAATATTTCATTGCTCTGTGATGTAGGTACAGAATTTGACTGAGGAGCATGCACCCTCTGTGTCCAGCTGTCTGAGCCCTCAGTGTGCTTCAAATGATGGATAACTATTGCTTCTTTATGAGAAGAGTTAATACCTCATTGCTAAGCTTAAGCTGGAGCTTATGCGATATTGATTCCATTTTATACATACTGTTAGAATGGAGGTTCCTCCTTCTGTTTTTTTGACCATCATGAAATGAAACTGTATTTATCAATATTTAGATAGATCAGATAAATAAATTAGGTAAAGGAATCCTATATATTGCTTCCTGAATAGTTTGCCTCTTTCTTGTTTCTCTTTCACCTTTACTAAATTAGCACAGGGAGAGACCTTGAAACGTTCTAATCAGGAGGGATTAGAACATCATATTTCTAGAGAGGTTGGTTGGACAGAGCAGGGGTCCCAGTGAAAATCAAAACTTCCATTTCTACGTGGAAGTCCTGTGTAGAGTAGAGAGCTCCAGGAAATATCCTGGAATATTCCAATGTCCCTGCAGGAGATCATTAAGAGAGGCAGGATGTGGTATCAGATCAGGGTACTATGACATGTTTGTCCGTCATCTGATGTGAGATTCTCAGAGCCAATCCCATATGGTAGGGCTGACTGCAGAGTGATGTAGAACCTGTTAAAACCTTTGATTCCATGTTAAAGATGAAGCTCTGATTCTGGGGAGAATTTTTTTGCCTGACTGAATGTCACTCTTCTGTGGGGATGAGATTCTGTGCTTTTCTTCTCTTGATGACCACTGACTGAAAATCATTAGAGGATCATGTCTAGAAAGCATTCTTTATTTAATTTCTTAAAGAAGAAAACATAGAAAACATTTTTATCCACTTTCAAATTGAGGATCAAGGGGAATGACATCAGTGAAAATGTCAGAGTAGGGAGCTCTGGCTTGTGTCCATCGCCAGAAACACTGACATACGTGGTCAAACCTGTCAGAATGATCTTTTCAACACATGTAAGTTTTCTTTTCTTTTCGCCCTGTAGATTTATCTTTTATTGAAACTTAGCTTACTACAGGATGTGGAGAATAAACTGGGAAGGTGAAACTGTATTTCCTGATGAGAGAATCAGTAAGTCACATTAGCTGTTCTGAGCTATGTCTTACTCATCGTGACTGTAATTAAAACAAACAAACAGAACACTTTTTTTTTTGGTAAGTCAGTTCTGACATTTCCTCGTTAAAGACAGGGTAACAGATACAGACTAAGATCTACCAGAACTGAGCAAAATTTTGATTGTACCTGTGCTGAATATATGAGCATGACCTGCTATAAATCTTCATTATACTTATTGTCACAACTGACAAATTCCCTTTTTCCTCTCCTGATATGTTGCATGTAAGGAATGCCTAGGTCACTAACCCCAGCTGGTCACAGGTAAACTCTGCCACATGGATTACTACATGTTTTCTGGCTGGAAGACCCCACATTCTTGACTATCATGCCTGCAGAGTATCTGGGCTCTTCTTTTATTTTGGACAAAGGTTAGATAATCACCTAATTTTATAAGAAATATATAAATTGTATTTGCGTATTCTTTAGTTTTTTATTTATCCATTCTCTTTCAAGTCCTAAGTGCAAATATTAAAGTGATTTCCAAGAGGGTGGTAAATAAGACAGCTATGTTTATGCTCCAAAATTAACAATAAATCATAATACAATTATAAATGCATTATTATGTGATTAATATATAGATACTTATGTAAATGCAATTTTAGTAATCCTTGGTGGAGGGCTTCAGAATGTAGGTATTAAAAAAACATAAAGAAGGAGTTCTTGAAACAATCAGGAAATTATAGAGAAGTCTTTGTGTCTATAGTGATCAATCTGAAATAGTGCATTTTCCCAGAAATAAAGTAGGCATAGAATTGTAGGAAAAAGCTACATGAAATGAAATAGCATGTGAAATGGCCATAAAAGAAAAAGAATATTCTCAGAGAATAATTAACAGTATAGAGTTCAGCAGAAAGACAATACAGATTCACAGAGTAAATCTTTGGAGAGCCTAATTATGAGTTCCTCATATTTCATATTTGGAGAGATGGTAGTCATTTAAAATAGGATGTTAGGGCTTCCCTGGTGGCGCGGTGGTTGAGAGTCCGCCTGCCGATGCAGGGGACACGGGTTCGTGCCCCGGTCCGGGAGGATCCCACGTGCCGCGGAGCGGCTGGGCCCGTGAGCCATGGCCGCTGAGCCTGCGCGTCCGGAGCCTGTGCTCCGCAACGGAAGAGGCCACAACAGTGAGAGGCCCGCATACCGCAAAAAAAAAATAAATAAATAAAAAATAAAATAAAATAAAATAAAATAAAATAGGATGTTACAAGGTGATGTTAACATACTTAAATACTTTCATTCAGAAATGGCCACTAAGAACAAGAATAAATGAAAGAGAACACAAAGTTATGTTTTTGTTGTTTTTTAAAGACCTCAGGTGAGTGTTGATAATTTAAAAATACATGATGTCTTTTTGTAATTTTATTTAATTTATTTTTTATACAGCAGATTTTTATTAGTTATCCATTTTATACATATTAGTGTATACATGTCAATCCCAATCTCCCAATTTATCACACCACCACCACCCCACCACCACTTTCCCTCCATGTTGTCCATACGTTTGTTTTCTACATCTGTGTCTCAATTTCTGCCCTGCAAACCAGTACATCTATACCATTTTTCTAGGTTCCACATATATGCATTAACATACGATATTTGTTTTTCTCCTTCTGACTTACTTCACTCTGTATGACAGTCTCTAGATTCATCCACATCTCTACAAATGACCCAATTTCGTTCCTTTTTATGGCTGAATAATATTCCATTGTATATATGTGCCATGACTCCTTTATCCATTCATCTGTCGATGGGCATTTAGGTTGCTTCCATGACCTGGCTATTGTAAGTAGTGCTGCAATGAACATTGGGGTTCATGTGTCTTGTTGAATTATGGTTTTCTCTGGGTATATGCCCAGTAGTGGGATTGCTGGGTCATATGGTAATTCTATTTTAAGTTTTTTAAGGAACCTCCATACTGTTCTCCATAGTGACTGTATCAATTTACATTCCCAGCAACAGTGCAAGAGGGTTCCCTTTTCTCCACATCCTCTCCAGCATTTGTAGTTTGTAGATTTTCTGATGATGCCCATTCTAACTGGTGGGAGGTGATACCTCACTGTAGTTTTGATTCCCATTTCTCTAATAATTAATGATGTTGAGCAGCTTTTCATGTGCTTCTTGGCCATCTGTATGTCTTCTTTGGAGAAATGTCTATTTAGGTCTTCTGCCCATTTTTGGATTGGGTTGTTTGTTTCTTTAATATTGAGCTACATGAACTGTTTATATATTTTGGAGATTAATCCTTTGTCCATTAATTTGTTGGCAAATATTTTCTCTCATTCTGAGGGTTGTCTTTTCATCGTGTTTATGGTTTCCTTTGCTGTGCAAAAGCTTTGAAGTTTCATTAGGTCCCTTAAAAAAAATTTTTTTTTGGGCTTCCCTGGTGGCGCAGTGGTTGAGAATCCGCCTGCTGATGCAGGGGACACGGGTTCGTGCCCTGGTCTGGGAAGATCCCACATGCCGCGGAGCTGCTGGGCCCGTGAGCCATGGCCGCTGAGCCTGAGCGTCCGGAGCCTGTGCTCCACAACGGGAGAGGCCACAACAGTGAGGCCCGCATACCACAAAAAAAAAAAAAAAAAAAAAAAAAAAAATTTTTTTAAATTTCCATTACTCTAGGAGGTGGATCAAAAAAGATCTTGCTGTGATTTATGTCAAAGAGTGTTCTTCCTACATTTTCCTCTAAGAGATTTATAGTGTCTGGTCTTACATTTAGGTCTCAAATCCATTTTGAGTTTATTTTTGTGTATGGTGTTAGGGAGTGTTCTAATTTCATTCTTTTACATGTAGCTGTCCAGTTTTCCGAGCATAATTTATTGAACAGACTGCCTTTTCTCCATTGTATATTCTTGTCTCCTTTGTCATAGATCAGTTCACCATAGGTGTGTGGGTTTATCTCTGGGCTTTCTATCCTGTTCCATTGACCTATATTTCTGTTTTTGTGCCAGTACCATGTTGTCTTGATTAGTGTAGCTTTGTAGTGTAGTCTGAAGTCAGGGAGTCTGATTTCTCCAGCTCCATTTTTTTTGTGAGTGTACTACGTGGGCCTCTCACTGTTGTGACCTCTGCCGTTGTGGAGCAAAGGCTCCGGACGCACAGGCTCAGCGGCCATGGCTCATGGGCCCAGCCACTCTGTGGCATGTGGGATCTTCCCATACCAGGGCACAAACCCATGTCCCCTGCATCGGCAGGCGGATTCTCAACCACTGTGCCACCAGGGAAGCCCACCAGCTCCATTTTTTCCCCTCAAGACTGCTTTGGCTATTTGGGGTCTTTTGTGTCTCCATACAAATTTTAAGATTTTTTCTTCTAGTTCTGTAAAACACATGCCATTAGTAGTTTGATAAGGATTGCATTGAATCTGTAGATTGCTTTGGGTAGTATAGTCATTTTCACAATATCGATTCTTCCAATCCAAGAACATGGTATATCTCTCCATCTGTTGGTATCATCTTTAATTTCTTTCAGCAGTGTCATATAGTTTTCTGCATACAGGTCTTTTTTCTCCCTAGGTAGGTTTATTCCTAGGTATTTTATTCTTTTTGTTGCAATGGTAAATGGGAGTGTTTCCATAATTTCTCTTTCAGATTTTTCATCATTAGTGTATAGAAATGCAAGAGATTTCTGTGAACTAATTTTGTATCCTGCAACTTTACCAAATGCATTGATTAGCTCTAGTAGTTTTCTGGTAGCATCTTTAGGATTCTCTATTTATAGGATCATGTCATCTGCAAACAGTGACAGTTTTACTTCTTCTTTTCCAATTTGTATTCCTTTTATTTCTTTTTCTTCTCTGATTGCCGAGGCTAGGACTTCCAAAACTATGCTGAATAATAGTGGTGAGAGTGGACATCCTTGTCTCGTTCCTGATCTTAAAGGAAATGCTTTCAGTTTTTCACCATTGAGAATGATGTTTGCTGTGGGTTTGTCATATATGACCTTTATTATGTTGAGGCAGTTTCCCTCTATGCCCACTTTCTGGAGAGTTTTTATCATAAATGGGTATTGAATTTTGTCAAAAGCTTTTTCTGCATCTATTGAGATGATCGTATTGTTTTTCTTCTTCAGTTTGTTAATATGGTGTATCACATTGATTGATTTGCATATATTGAAGAATCCTTGCATCCCTGGGACAAATCCCACTTGATCATAGTGTATGATCCTTTTAATGTGTTGTTGGATTCTGTTTCCTAGTATTTTGTTGAGGATTTTTGCATCTATATTTATCAGTGATATTGGTCTGTAATTTTCTTTTTTGTAGTATCATTGTCTGGTTTTGATATCAGGGTGATGGTGGCCTCACATAATGAGTTTGGGAGTATTCCTTCCCATGCAATTTTTTGGAAGAACTTGATAAGGTTGGGTGTTAGCTCTTCACTAAATGTTTGTTAGAATTCACCTGTGAAGCGATCTGGTCCTGGACTTTTGTTTGTTGGAAGATTTTAAATCACAGTTTCAATTTCATTACTTGTGATTGTTCTGTTCATATTTTCTATTTCTTCCTGGTTCAGTCTTGGGAGCTTATACCTTTCTAAGAATTTGTCCATTTCTTCCATGTTGTCCATTTTATTGGCATAGAGTTGCTTGTAGTAGTCTCTTAGGATGCTTTGTATTTCTGCGGTGTCCATTGTAACTTCTCCTTTTTCATTTCTAATTTTACTGATTTGAGTCCTCTCCCTCTTTTTCTTGTTGAGTCTGGCTAACATGGTTTATCAATTTTGTGTACCTTCTCAAAGAACCAGCTTTTCATTTTATTGGTCTTTGCTCTTGTTTTCTTTGTTTCTATTTCACTTATTTCTGCTCTGATCTTTATGATTTCTTCCCTTCTGCTAACTCTTGGTTATGTTTGTTCTTTACATGATGTTTTGAGTAAAGTTGCATGGAATTTGAGATCTGTAAAAAAGCATTTGTCTTCTGTAATCCTTGGATGCTAATTTATCATTTTCACAAGAAAGAGATTTCAGGATGCAAATCTCATGACTCTAAGGTGGAAAGTCAGTGTATGGTGGAACATTCTATTAAACTTGAGAGAGTGGAGAAATATTTCTTTGGAGGGAAAGGTCATGTATCCGTTTTTAATAAAGTTAGTGGTTTATAGTATACAGAGTGAGCAAAATGGCTATTTCTGAACTTTAAGAAAAAAACCACAGTTTTTCTGCATTTATATTATGAAGCTGATGTAAAATATCAAAAATTCTTTATTTTGAAAAACAATATAATCAATTTGACATAATTTATATATTGAACCTGTGATGCACACACACACACAAAATGCATTTAAAAACTATTTTCAAGTATAGTTGATTTACAGTGTTGTGTTTTTTTATATATACATCTTTATTGGAGTATAATTGCTTTACAACACTGTGTTAGTTTCTGCTCTATCACAAAGTCAATCAGCTATATGTATACATGTATCCCCATATCCCCTCCCTCTTGAGCCTCTCTCCCACCTTCCCTATCCTACCCCTCTATGTCATCACAGAGCACTGAGCTGATCTCCCTGTGCTATGCGGCTGCTTTCCACTAGCTATCTGTTTTATGTTTGGTAGTGTACGTATGTCAATGCTACTCTCTCACTATGTCCCAGCCTCCCCTTCTCCCTGGTGTCTTCAAGTCCATTCTCTACATCTGCATCTTTATTTCTGGCCTGTCACTGGGTTCGTCAGTACCATTTTTCTAGATTCCATATATATACATTAGCATACGGTTCCCTTTCTGGCTTACTACACTCTGTATGACAGATTCTAAGTCCATCCATCTCACTACAAATAACTCAATTTCATTCCTTTTTATGGTTAAGTAATATTCCATTGTACATATGTACCACATTTCTTTACTCATTTTTTCCTTCCAAGGACATTTCAGTTGCTTCCAAGTCAAGGCTCCTGTAAACAGGGCTGCACTAAATATTGGGGTGCCTGTGTCCTGTGCCTTTATGGATTTCCCAAGATAAATGCCCAGGAGTGGAAGTGCTGTATCCTCGGTAGCTCTATATTTTAGATTTTTCAGGAAACTGCTTACTTTTCTCCAGAGTGGCTGTTAGCAGTTTACATTCCCACCATCAGCGTGGCTGTGTTCCCTTTTCTCCATGCCCTCTCCAGCATTTCTTGTTTTCAGATGTTGTGAGGATGGCCATTCTGACTGGTGTGAAGTGATACCTCTTTGCAATCTTGATTTGCATTTCCCGCTTGTTTGGTTGGCCTAAAAGGGCATTCAGGAACCTGAATGCCCTTTTAGGCCAACCCAGTCATTGGCGATTTTGAGCAGCTTTTCATGTGCTTTAATAGCGAGTCAAATCTACTTCTTGAACTATGGTTCCTGCAATTCTTCCTTGTTTTCAAGTCCTTTTCGATTACTTACACGAAGACATTTTTTGAGAACAGGTGTCATTTACAACCCTGCATGTCTTGTGGATTGAAGTGCGCCTGAGCACCGGTTTTCAACTTGTTTCGGGAACCAGCCACAAAGAGGCAGGTTTGCTTCAAGCCCAGTTCTGTTTACTGAGGCAACCTGAGTCTACGGGAAAGTTCTCTTCCTAACTGGAAATTAGAGTGGCATGTGCCTGTCCAAACACCCTAGGACTTGTGTTGCATTCCTTCTCTGCTTCCCCTTCAACCCCCAGACAAATTCCAAGCTGTGCAAAACCAGCTGTTGAGGGTGTTGCCTTCCCCAGATGGGGACACTCTAAGGAAAGAGGCTGGAGAGGGGAACCCCAGAAACAGGAGATGAGGAGGTGAGGTGAGTATTAGAAACTCTTTCCACCCAGACGGTCCACCATCCTCTGGGTGTCTCAGGCATGTTTTAGCTGTGGGTTGGGACCCCTGCACTTGGAGATTTGGGATCTGAGTTGGAACCAGGCAGTACAACTCCAACGGGGCCGCCTTTACTGGCACATCCTCACCAGGTCGCTCAGTTCTTGAGTGTGCAGCCTTAGGACCTAGCCAGCTCTGGGTCTACATGATGTGACACCAGGTTTCATCACTGCCTCTGAACGAATTTAGTAAGAGTTTTTCTCTCTCTCTTTTTGTAATTTAGATTTATTTTTATAGTGGAGTATTGCTGTGTTTCTTTCTGGTGTACATCCACTTGATTCACTTACAGAGAGCCATCTGTATATTCTTTTTCAGATTCTTACCGGTGTTATATATACTTCTCCGGTGATTACAGTGTGTTAAGTCGAGTTCTATGTTCTATACATTAGGTCCTTCTCAATTACCTATTTTGTCTATGAAACGGTATGTTTGCTAATTTCAACCTCCGGGTTTATGCGTCACCCCACCCCACGCTTTACCAGCCATAAGTGTCTTTTCTAAATCTGTGACTCTGCTTTGTAAGTTAGTTCATTTGAACTCATTTTTAGGTTCCACCTATAAGTGATATCATATGACAATTCTCTTTCTCTGTCTGACTTATGTGACTTAGTATGATTGTATTTAGGTGTATCCGAGTTGCTGCAACTGGCCTTATTCATTCATTTCATGGCTGAGTAATATTCTATTGTACATAATTACCACATCTTCTTTATCCATTTTTTCCTTCCAAGGACATTTAGGTTGCTTCCAGGTCGAGGCTCCTGTAAACAGGGCTGCACTAAATGTTGGAGTGCCTGTGGCCTGTCGATTGATGGTTTTTCCAAGATATTTGCCGAGGAGTGGAAGTGCCAGACGCTGTGTAGCTCTATTTTTTAGATTTTTTAGGAAACACGATACACTTCTCCAGAGTGGCTGTTAGCTATTTACGTTCCCACCATCAGTGTAGCAGGGTTCCCTTTTCTTCATGCCCTCTTTAGCATTCCTTGTTTTTAGACTTTGTGAGATTGGTCATTCTGACCCGTGGGAAGTGATACCTCTTTGTAGTGTTGATCTGCATTTTCTGCATGTTTGCTTGGGCAGGAAGGGCATATGGGTTTTTCTTTAACGTTTTAAGGAAAAACCCATACCCCCTTTTTGGCCAACCCACTCACTGGTGATGTTGAGCCGCTTTTCCTGTGCTTTAATGGTGAGTCCAGTCTATCTCTTGAAATCTGGTTCCTGCAATTCTGCCTTGTTTTCAAGTCCTTTCTGATTATTTACCCCAAGACATTTTTCTATGATAGGTGTCATTTACAGCCTTGCAGGTTTTGTGTATTGTATTCCCCAGGAACATTGGTTTTCAGCTTGTTGTTTTGGGAACCGGCCACAAAAGGGCAGGATTGCTTCAAACCCCATTCTGCCTACTGGGGCAAGCTGAGCCTTTGGGAATGTCCTCTTCCCAACTGGAAATTAGAGTGCCGGTCCAAACACCCTAGAGCTAGTGTCTCATTCCTTCCCCCCCTTCCCCTTTATTCCCCGGACAAATTCCAAGCCGTGTAAAACTGGCTGTTGAGGGTGCTGCCTTCCCAATGTGAGGAGAATATAAGGAAAGTGGATGGAGTGGGGAACCCACCAGCAGGAGATTTGGAGATGAGGTGACTTTTCCATACTTCTTTCACCTAGACGGTCCACCATCCTCTGGGTGTCCCAGGCATGTTTTAGCTGTATTTTGGCTCCCCTGCACCTAGAGATTCGGGACCCGTGGGATCCATGGATTTGGGATCCAGGCAGTACAATTCCAGTGGGCCTGCCTTTGCTAGCACATCCTCACTGGGTTACTGAGCCCCATGAGTGTCCAGTCTTAGGACCCTAACCAGCTCTGGGTCTAGATGATGTGACACCAGGATGGATCACTGCGCCAGAACGAATTTAGTAAGAATTTCTCTCTCCTCTTTTTTTTTTTTTTTTTTTTTGTAATTTATCTTTATTTTTATAGTGGAGTGTAGCTGATTTTCAATGCTGTATTTCTTTCTGGTGTACATCCACTTGGTTCACTTACAGAGAGATATCTATATATTGTTTTTCAGATTCTTACCAGTCTTGTATATTCTTTTCTGGTGATTACAGTTTGCTGATTCTAGTTCTATGTGCTATACAGTAGGTCCTTATTGATTACCTATTTTCTCTATGGAAGCATGTGTGTGCTCATTTCAACCTCCAGAGAATGCCTCCCCCCACCCCACCACTATCCTCTTCGGTAGCCATAAACTTCTTTGCTAAATCTGTGGCTCTCTTTCTGTTTTGTAAGTTAGTTCATTGTATCCATTTTTAGATTCCACCTATAAGTGATATCATATGATAAGTCTCTTTCTCTGTCTGACTTATGTCACTTAGTATGATCGTTATCTAGGTCCATCTGAGTTGCTGCAGCTGTCCTTATTTCATTGATTTCATGGCTGAGTAATATTCCATTGTACATAAGTACCACATCTTCTTTATCCTTTTTTTCCTTCCAAGGACATTTAGGTTGCTTCCAAGTTGAGGCTCTTGTAAACAGGTCTACAGTAAACATTGGGGTGCCTGTGTCCTGTCGATTGATGGTTTTCCCAAGATATTCGCCCAGGAGTGGAAGTGCTGTATGCACTATAGCTCGATTTTTTAGGAAACACCATAGACTTCTCCAGAGTGGCTGTTAGCAATTTACATTCCCACTATCAGCATAGCAGGGTTCCCTTTTCTTCATGCCCTCTCTAACCTTTCTTGTTTTTAGACTTTGTGAGGATGGCCATTCTGACTGGTGGGAAGTGATACCTCTTTGTAGTGTTGATTTGCATTTCCCGCATGTTTGTTTGGCCAAAAAGGGCGTATGGGTTTTTCCTTAACGCTTTAAGGAAAAACCCATATGCCCTTTTTGGCCAACCCACTCAATGGCAATGTTGAGCCGCTTTTCTTGTGCTTTAAGAGGGAGTCAAATCTACCTCTTGAAACCCAGTTCCTGCAGTTCTGACTTGTTTTTAAGTCCTTTTCGGTTACTTACCCCAAGAGTTTTTTCGAGGGCAGGTGTCTTTTACATTTCTCTATTCTTAAGTGACTTTGGGCATCTTTCCGTGTGCTTTTTCGTTGTTGTTGTTAGTGAGTGTGAATGAAATTTACCTTTTCAAGTTGGCTTCCTGAAAGTCTGGCCTTTTATGAATTTTCTTTCAGTTACCTACCCCTAGGACATTTGTTGAGGGCTGGTATCATTTCAAGCCCCACACACGTTGTGAATGTGAAGTGCCCAGAAGCACCAGTTTTATAGTTGTAGTTCTGGGAAAGAGCCACATGGCGGCAGCATTTCTTCATGCCCCACTGGGTTTACTGGTGTAACCAGAGGCTTTGTGAAATTCCTGTTCTAGAGTTGTTAATGTGAGTGGAGTCTGGTAGAACGACACCCAAGGGCTAGTGTTGCTTTACTTCTCCTCCCTTACAGTGCAACCCCTGGACAAATCCCAAACCCTGCAAAAGATGTGCAGAGGCTGCTTTTGTCCATGGGTGCGGTGACTATAAAGCAGGAGGCTGGAGTTGGGAACCCCAGCACCAGGAGATGTGGAGACCAGGTGACTTTTCAAAGCTCTTTGGGCCCAGTGGGTCCTCCATGCTTTGCGTGCACTAGGCTTGGTTTGGCTGTCGTAGGTCCTACCTGGTACTGGAGATGGTTGCCCATCCATAGGGTACCAGGCATTTCAGGTCCAAGGGGAGCTCATTTGCTGGCATATCTTTCAGCTCCCTTAGCCCTGTGACAGTCCAGCTTTGGGAGCCAAGGCTGCTCAGGGTAGAGGGGTGTGAACCAGCCTGGGTTTCTGAGGCCCGAGGGGAATATAGTAGGCATTCCCCCCCCCTTTTTTTTCTTCTTTTCATCTTAATTTTTATGATATATTGGAAGAGAGATTATTTACATTGTTGTGTTTGTTTTAGGTGTACAGCAGCTTGATTCAGTTATATGTAGACCTACATCTAGTATTTTGGGGATTCTTTTCTCATATCGGTTATTACTGTGTTGAGTAGATTTACTTCTGATTTACAGTAGATCCTTGTTTATTATCTATTTTATATATAGATCAGTGTGTATATGTTAATCCCAACATCCTAATTTATGCCAGCACCCACCATTCACCTCTGGTCACCATAAGTTTGTATTCTAAATATGTGTCTGTTTCTGTTTGGAAAAGTAGTTCATCTGTATCAATTTTTAGTTTCCACCTATCAGCGATATCATATGGTATTTGTCTTTCTTTACCTGACTTACTTCACTTCATATGATCATCTCCAAGTGCATTCATGTTACTGCAAATGGCACTATCTCATCTGTTTTTATGGCTGAGTAACATTCCCTGGTATATCTGTACCACATCTTCTTTATCGATCCAACTCTGGACATTTTGGTTGCTTACAGGTCCCGGCTGTTGTAAGTAGTGCTGCAGTTGTTGCCAAAATATCGGCTTCTCTGTTCATCCAAGCCGAACAGAAATATGGAGACAGGGGTTTTGGAGGAAGAGAGAGGTGGCTTTATTTTTCTGCCAGGCAGAAGGGAAGACACAGCAGACTAGTGCCTCAAGAACTGTGCCCCTCTTCCTTGGGAATCAGGGAAGATTTTATATGTGGGGCTTGCAGTCCGTGGTGTATGATAAGGATCAAAGTAGTTAAGGTCTTGCCTTCTTCCTTTCCGATAGTTATTTCAAATCAGTCATAGCTGGCGTCAGGCCACCCGGTAATTGGGGTCCTGCAGTCTGGTAATTGCGTTGGTATGCCTCTGGTTTATCGGCTGATGACCTTGTTTCTGAAATGCAAAACCTATAGGGGGTGATATCTTACCAGGGGCATATAGAATGTAAGTGCTGGACATAATAAGGTTAGGGAGTGAGAGGCCCGGATGTAACTCACACAGAGTTAGGGGTGATAGGTGCTGAATGTAAATTACATAGTGTCAAGGAGTGAGGTTAGCTTTGTAAAGTACAAATCTAGTTACTACAAATGAGTGACAAAGGAAAACAAGGAGTGATGAACTCTTCCAGGCCAGGTTATGCTTCTTCTCTAGCCTGTTCGCTGTTCCCGTTGTTTCCCTTGTTCTCAGGGGAGGGAAAACTTCATTTCTGTTTTTGCTGCAACACAGTGAAGGTTGGGGTGCATGTGTCTTTTTGAATTCTTATTTTCTCCGGATAGAAGTTCAGGAGTGGGATATCAGGATCATAGGGTAGTTCTATTTTTAGTTACTTAAGGAACCTCCCTACTGTTCTCCATAGTGGCTGATACCAATTTACAGTCCCACCAACAGCGTAGGAGGTTTCCCTTTTGTCCACATCCTCTCCAGCAAATTTTGTTTGTAGACCTTTTAATGATGACCATTCTAACTGATGCCAAGTACTACCTTCTTGTTTTGATTTGCATTTCTCTACTATTAACTGACCTTGAGCATCTTTTCATGTGCTTTTTCTTTTTTTAAAATCATTGTGTTTGAAATTTACCTTTTCAAATTGGCTTCTTGAATGTCTGCCCTTTTATGAATTCTCTTTCAGTTACCTACCCCAGGACGTTTGTTGAGAGCAGGTATCTTCTTGAGCCCCACATGCCTTATGAATGTGAAGTGCCCATAAGCTCAGGTTTTTAAAGTTGTAGCTCTGGGAAAGGGCCATAAGGCGGCAGCATTTCTTCATGTCCGACTATGGTTAACTGGGGTAACCATAGGCTTGGGGAAGGTCATGTTTCCGAGTTGTAAATGAGAGTGGAGCGCGGCAGAACAGACATCCAAGGGCTTGTGTTCTTTATTTCTTCCCCCTTACACTACATTCCCCAGACAAATCCCAACCCCTGCAAATGATGTGCAAAGGCTGCTTTCGTCCGTGAGTGCAGTGACTCATGTCAGAATAAACAGCCAAGGCCTTGTGTCTCATGACTTCTTCCCTCTTACCCGTCACTCCCTGGACAAATCCCAACCCCTACAAAACTCTGATGAGGGTGCTGTCACCTGTAGGTGGGGGACTCTAAGGAATTAGGCTAGAGGTGGAAAGCCCAGCACCAGGAGACGTGGATACCCGGTGACTTTTCAGAGCTCTTCAGGTCCAGAGGGTCCACCCTCCTTTGGGTGTACTAGGCTTGTTATAGCTGTCGGAGGTCCCTCCTGGATTTGGAGATTGTCTTGCCCTCTAGAGGAGTCCAGGCACTACAGGTCCAGGGGGAGATCCTTTGCTGGTACATCCGCTGCAGCTCCCTCAGTGCTGTGACAGTCTAGTCTTGGGAGCCAAGTCTGCTCAGGCTCCAGGGATGTGAACCAGCCTGGGTTCCTCAGGCCCAAGGCGAATATAGTAGGCATTTCTTTCTTTTTTTAAAAATATAATTTTTAGATTCTATTGGTTTATAATTGATTTATAATATAATGTTGTGTGTGTTTTATGTGTACAGCAGCTTGATTCACTTATACATAGAAGTACATCTACTATTTTTCAGATTCTTTGCTCGTATAGGTTATTACTGTGTTGAGTCTGCCTCCTTGTGCTATACAGTAGGTCCTTGTTGATTATCTATCTTGTATATATTAATGTGTATGTGTTAATACCAACCTGATAATTTATCCCTGGCCCCCACCTTTCCACTTTGGTCACCATATGTTTGTTTTCTCAGTCTGTGAGTCTGTTTTTCTTTTGTAAAGTAGTTCATTTGTATCAATTTTTAGTTTCCACCTATCAGTTATATCATATGTTGTCTTTCTCTGTCTGACTTATTTCACTTAGTATGATCATTCCCACTTTCATCCATGTTGCTACAAATGGCAAAATTTCATTCGTTTTTTTTATGGCTGAGTAACATTCCATTATATATATATACCACGTCTTCCTTATTCATTTATCTCTTGGTGGACACTTAATTTGCTTCCATATCTTGGCTATTGTAAATAATGCTTCTATGAACATTATGGTGCATGTATCTTTGCAAAGTAGTGTTTTCGTTTTCTTTGAGTATATACCCAGGAGTGGGATTGCTAGATCATATGGTAGTTCTATTTTTAGTTTTTAGAGGAACCTCCATACTGTCCTCCATAGTGGCTGCACCAATTAACATTCTCACCAACAGTGTACTAGGGTTCCCTTTTCTCAACATCCTTGCAACATTTATTTGTAGACTTTTGATGATAGCCTTTTGGACAGGTATGAGATGATATTTCATTCTGGTTTTGATTTGCATTTCTCTGAGCATTCTTTCATGTGCCTGTAGACCATCTGCCTATCTCCTTTGGAAAAATGTCTATTCATGTCTTATGCCCATTTTTTATTGGTTTATTATTATTAGCTTTGATATTGAGTTGTATAAGCTGTTTATATATTTTGGATATTAACCCCTTATTGGTCATATCATTTGCAAATATTTTCTCCCATTCAGTAGGTTGCCCTTTTGTTTTATTGATAGTTTCATTTGCTGTGCAAAAGCTTTCAGCTTAATTAGGTACATTTGTTTATTTTTGCTTTTCCTTCTTTTGCCTTAGGAAACAGATCCAAAAACATATTGCTGTAATTTTTGTCAAAGAGTGTTCTTCCTGTGTTCTCTTCTAGGACTGTTGTGGTTTCTGGTCTTACATTTAGGTCTTTAATCCATTTTGAGTAAATTTTTGTATATAGTTTGAGAAAATATTCTAATTTTTTTAAAATGTAGCTGTCCAGTTTCCCCAGCACCGGTTATTGAAGAGACTGTCTTTTCTCCATTTTATATTCTTGCCTCCTTTGTTATAGATTAACTGACCGTAAGCGAGTGGGATTATTTCTGGGCCTCTATTCTGTTCCATCAAGCTGTGTGTTTGTTTTTCTGTCAGTACCATGATGTTTTGATTACTGTAGCTTTGATTCCTCCATCTTAGTTCTTTTTTTCCTCAAGATTTGGCAATTTGGGATCCTTTGTGGTTCCATAGAAATTTTAGGATTGTTTGTTCTAGTTCTGTGGAAAAAAAGTCATGGGTGTTTTGTTAGAGATTGCACTACATCTGTAGTTTGCTTTGGATAGTATGGAAAATTTAACTTTAATTCTACCAATCCATAAACACAAGATATCTTTCCATTTCTTTGTATCATCTTCAACTTCCTCAGCAATGTATTATAGTTTAGAGTGTACAGGTCTTTCACCTCCTTGGTTCAGTTTATTCTGAGTATTTTATTATTTTTGATGCAATTTTAAATAGGGCTGTTTTCTTGCTTTCTCTTTCATTATTAGAGTATAGAAAAGCAACAGATTTCTGTATATTAATCTTGTATCCTGCAACTTTTCTTAACGCATTTTTTAGTTCTTTTTTGGCTGCGTCTGGTCTTAGTTGCACCACGCTGATCTTCGTTGAGACGTGGGATTTTTTGTTGCGGCGTGCCGCTTCTTCGTTGCAGTGCGCAGGCTTCTCTCTAGTTGTGGCATGTGGGTTTTCTCTCTCTAGTTGTGGCACACAGGCTCCAGAGCACATGGGCTCTGTAAGTTTGTTGAACGTGGGCTCTCTCATTGAGGTGTGCGAGCTTAGTAGTTGTGGCCCAGACTTAGTTGCCCCTCAGCATGTGGGATCTTAGTTCCCTGACCAGGGATTGAACCTGCATCCCCTGCATTGTAAGGCGAATTCTTCACCACTGGACCACCAGGAAAGACCCACTCATTTATTAGTTCTAATAGAACAATTAGTTCTAATAATCTTTTTTTTTTTTTTTTTGCGGTACGCGGGCCTCTCACTGTTGTAGCCTCTCCCATTGCGGAGCACAGGCTCCAGACGCGCAGGCTCAGCAGCCATGGCTCACGGGCCTAGCCACTCCGTGGCATGTAGGTTCTTCCCGGACCGGGGCATGAACCCATGTCCCCTGCATCGGCAGGTGGACTCTCAACCACTGCACCACCAGGGAAGCCCTCTAATAATCTTTTGTGGAGACTTTAGGGTTTTCTATATATAGTATTGTGTCATCTACAAATAGTGACAGTTTACTTCTTCCCTTCCAATTTGGATGACTTCTATTTCTTTTTCTTGTGTATCACTGTGATTAGCTCTTCCAATACTATGTTGAATAAAAGTGTCAAGAGTGGGCATCCTTGTCTTGTTCCTGATCTCAGCTTTTCATCACTGAGTATGATATTAGCTGTGGGTTTGTCATCAATTGCCCTTACTATGATAAGATATCTTTCCTCTATATCAACTTTGCTGAGAGTTTTTATCATAACTAAATGTAGAATTTTGTTAAATGCTTTTTCTGAATCTATTGAGATGATCATGTAATATTTATCCTTCCTTTAGTTAATGTGATGTATCACATTGATTGATTTGTGGATATTGAACCATTCTTGCATCTCTGGGATAAATCTCACTTGATTATGGTGTATGATCCTTTTAATATATCGTTGAAATCAGTTTGCTAATACTTTGTTGAAGAATTTTGCATCTATGTTCATCAGAGATATTGGTCTGTAATTTTTTTTTTTGTAGTGTGTTTTTTGGTATCAAGGTAATGGTGGCCTCAAGAATGAATTTGGGAGTGTTCCATCCTCTTAAATATTTTGGAAGAGTTCAGAAGGGTAGGTATTTGTTCTTCTTTATATGTTTGGTAGAATTCCTCTGTGAAGCCAGACAGATCTGGAATTTTGTTTCTTGGGAGTTTTGTTTTTGTTTTTACAAATTGAATTTCACTGCTAGTGATCAGTTGTTCAGATTCTCTGTTTCTTCTTGATTTACTCTTGGAAGGTTGTATGTTTCTAGAAATTTGTCCATTTCTTCTAGGTTATTCAATTTGTTGCCTCTAACTATTCTAAGTACTCCCTTACAATTTTCTTGTATCTCTGTGATATCAGTTGTAATTTTTCTCTTTCACTTCTTATATTGTTTATTTGTGTCCTCTCTCTTTTCTTGATGAGGCTAGCTAAAGATTTATCTAAATTTTGTTTAACTTTTCAAAAAAAACCCAGCTCTTGATTTCATTGATCTTTCCCATTGTTTGGTCTCTATTTATTCCTCTCTGATTGTTATTCTTTCTTTCCTTCTGCTGACTTTGGGCTTTGTTTGTTCTTTTTCTAAGCCTTTTAAATGGTAAATTAGATTGTTTATTTCAGATTTTTCATGTTTCTTGAGGTAGACCTGTATCGCTATAAACTTCCCTCTTAGAACTGCTTTTGCTGCATCCCATAGATTTTGTAAAGTTGTGTTTCCATTTTCATTTCTCTCGAGGTATTTTCTGATTTGGTCTTTGGTTTTTCTTCATTGATCCATTGTTTTTTTAGTAGCATGTTGTTCAGTCTTCCAGCCATTGTGGTTGGAAAAAATGCTTGATATAATTTTTATCCTCTTAAATTGTTGAGGTTTGTTTTGTGGTTTAGTATGTAATCTACCCGGGAGAATGTTCCACATGCACTTGAAAAGAATGTGCATTCTGATGTTTTTGGATATAAAGTCCTGTAGCTCTCTAAGTTCAGCTGGTCTAATGTGTCATTTAAGACCACTGTTTTCTTATTGATTTTTCTCTCTGGATGATCTGTCAATTGTTGTAAGTGGATTGTTAAAGTCCCTACTATTATTGCATTATTGTCAATTTTTCCTTTTATATCTGTTAATATTTTTCTTATATATTTAGGTGTTCCTATATTAGGTGCACATATGTTAATGAGTATTATATTCTCTTCTTGTATTGATCCCTTTATCATTATATAATGCCCTTTTTTGTCCTTTCTTATTTCCTTTGTTTTAAACTGTTTTGTCTGATATGAGTATTGCTGTCCCTACTTTCTTGTCATTTCCATTTGCATGAAATATCTTTTTCCATCCGCTCACTAAGTCTGTGTGTGCCTTTAGCTATGAAGTGGGTCTTTGGTAAGCAGCCTATAGATAGATCTTGTGTTTTTATCCAATCAAACACTCTATGTCTTTTGATTGGAACATTCAGCCCATTGACATTTAAAATGATTATTGATGCATATATATTTATTGCCATTTTGTTACTTGTTTTCTGGGTTGTTTTGTAGTTCTTCTCTCTTCTTTTCTTCTTTTGGATTCTTCCCTTGTGGTTTGATGATTTTCTTTAGTGGTATGCTTGTGTTCCTTTCTTTCTAGCTTTTGTGTATCTGTTGTTGGTTTTTTATTTGTGGTTGCCATGGGTTCACATATGTTGGCCTATAAGTATATCTACATGTTTTAAACTGGCAGTCATTTAAGTACTAACATGTTCTTAAATATCTACATATTTTACTCCCCTCCCACACATTCTGTGTTTTTGATGTCATGTTTCATATCTTTATGTCTACTCCTTAACTGTTTATTATAATTACAGTTGATTTTACAATTTTTGTCTTTTAATCTTTGTATTTGCTTATTTAAGTGGTTGATCCTTAGCCCTTACTATATATTTGCCTTTCTTTGTGAGATTTTTCTTTTCCTATAGATTCTTACTTCTTTTCTACTTAGAGAAGACTCTTTAACATTTCTTTTAGAGTTGGTTTAGTAATGATGAACTCTTTTAGTTTTTGCTTATCTAAGTTATTCTTTACCTATTCTGAATTCCAAGTGATAATCCTTGTGTGTAGAATATCCTAGGTTGAAGACTTTTCACTTTAGGCACTTTGAATATATCATGCCACTCCCTCTGGCCTGCAGATTTTCTGCAAAAAAATTAGCTGATATGTATCGCCTTGTATATGACCCTTTGTTTTTCTCTTGCTACCTTTAGAATTCTCTCTTTATCTTTAACTTTTGCCATTTTAATTATGATATGTCTTGGTGTGGGTCTGTTTGAGTTCATCTTGTTTGGGACCTTCTGTGTTTCTTACACCTGGGTATCTATTTCCTTCTTCAGGTTTGAGGATTTTTCAGCCATAATGTCATCAAATTCATTTCCACTGTTTTCTCTCTCTCTTCTCTTTCTGGGGCCCCTATAATGTGAATGTTGGTACACTTGATGTTTTCTAGAGGTCTCTGAAACTGTTCTCATTTATAAAAATTTGTTTTTCTTTTTGCTCTTCTGATTAGGTAATTTCCATTATTCTATCTTCCAGATCACTTATGTGTTCTCTGTCACCTACTCTGTTCCTTCTGGTGTGTTTTTCATTTCAGTTACTGTATTCTTCAGCTCTGACTGGTTCTTTTTTTAATATATTCTGGTTCATTGTTAAAATTCTCACTGTGTTCATCTATTAATTTCCCTAATTCAATTAGCATTTTTATTACTAATCCTTTGAACTCTTTATCTGGTTAATTATTTCTGTTTCACTAGTTCTTTTTCCAGGAGGTTATTCTTGTTCTTTAAGTTGAAACAAATTCCTCTGTCTTCTCATTTTGCTTAATTTTCTCTGGCTGTATGAAATTGGGTGATACAGTTACCTATTGTGATCTTGAAGTGGTGTCCTTGTGTGGGAGCGACACTATACAATCTACATGTGCCCAATGGCTTTGGTGGGGGAGCTGAGGCTGATATGAACATGAGATATGTCTTTCCTTAGGGTATGCTGGCAGCTATCACTTCGATAGGAGGAAGTGGGAATGGAGGGGCTAGGGCCAGAGCCATGTGTAAGCTGAGACTTCTCCTCTGCTCAGTAGCCAGGACCACCATACTGGGTGAAGGGTCAGGTCTCAAGTTGCTGGAGCAGAAGCCATGAGGGTGGGGTCTGAGCTGGCTCCATTCCCTTCAAGTGTGTGCTCTCCATTCCTAGCACTGGCATCCTCACCCCAGAGGGGAGCTGTGATGGAGCAAGAGGGGCTGGTGCAGGCACTTGGCATGGGTCTGGGGTGTTGGCTGTGGAAGAGCAGTCAGAGACCCAGACAATTTCTGATGCTCTGCTTCTGTAAATGCCAATAATGGCTGCTCCCACCCTGCTCAGATGCTTCTGGGTGTGACCCACCCTGGGTCATGAGTTCTGCCCTGAGCCATGGGAGCCCTCACCTCAGCGTGGAGCTGCATTGTGAAGCAAGTGGGGCTGAGGTGTGTGCTCAGCTCAGTCTGTGATACACACTGGGGTAGTCGTAGGAACTGACCATGGTCTTGTACTGTTTCAATCTTCCCTCTCTTCCCTGTTTTGGGAGTAGGCAAGCATGTTTGTGTACTCCTCACAAGCTGAGTCCAGGCTTCCCACAGTTGTCCTATTAGTCCCACTGGCCCTTCAACCAGCCAAGAGGACTCATCTTCCTTGTGTCAGAGTGCAGGTCTGGAGCACCCAATATGTGGCTCAAACCACTCACTCCCCAGGGAAGATCTTTACCAATGTCATCACCCTCCCCTCTGAGTCTCCTCCCAGGGACAAAGGACCCAACCTGGTCGATTCTCTTCTCTTCCTACATGATTCTGTATGGGTTTTTCTTACAGCCTTGTTTGTACAGGAGTCTTTCTACCAGTTTCCAGTTAGTTTTCAGTGAGAATTGTTCCACATGAGAATATATATTTTTGATGTGTTTATGGAGGGAGGTGAGTTTCATATCCTACTCCACCATCTTCCTCCCTTAAATTAAAAAAAAAAATTGACCTTATTTTACTTTCATTTATTTTTATTCCTAAAGTTTTTTGGTTCATTTTTAATAATTCTGTGTCACTTTGATTACTTTCCTGTTTCCAGAAGATATCTTCAAGCCCATCTATTGCCTCTTTAAATATTCTTGACATACTTGCTTAATTTGAATCTGATAATTCCAATATCTTGAGCATTTGAAAAGCTGTTTGTGCTGCTGCTGCTATTATTATTTTTGCTGTTTTTCACTCCTGAGATCTAGTTATATTTTATGCCTAATTATCTTTGGATTTTTTTTTTGGTATTGTACTTAAAAATTTATTTAAAGAAATAATTTGAAGCCTATAATATAGTAAATAAGATACTTCCCTCATTTGCTTCTGCCATGTATAGAAGGTCATGATCAGTTTAGGACTACTTTAAACTAAGATAAAGGTCACAAAACTTCTAGACATCCCAGGAGAGTTTAGGAGATTAATTTTTTCTTATCTGTTCCATACATGGTTAGGTCTAAACTTTAGAGTACCATATTTCTGGATGTTCTCTTCTTAGATCTGCACTATCCAATGTGGTTGTCATGAGGTTCTTGTGGTTTACTTAGAAATAGTTTTAAGTGACCCACTTAATATTACAGTGTTTACTTTATATTACTAAACCATACAAAGCAGTTAATTATTTTTAAACTAAAAATGAAATTATTTCATCTAATTCAAGTAATATTTAATTCCATTAAAAAGGATAATTCTGATGTAATACTTCAGAAATTAAACAGTGAATAAACTATTATTCTAAATCCTACTGACAATTCATATCCTGATAAATGTACTTTATGTTTTTTAATCCATTTATTAAACATAAATAACCATCTGTCTGCATTTATATTTTTTTAGGAAAGAATAGATGATGAACATATCAGAAAGGCTTTGGAGCTGGAAACATTGCCTTCTGTTCTGAGGCAAGTACCTCCTGGGAGTATGCTATGATCCTACTTTCAAATATAAGTTTAAAAATCAGAGAGAAAAATAAGTACTAAATACTAAACTATATTGTTCTCTGAGGGTTTTTTGTGTGTGTGTGGTACGTGGGCCTCTCACTGTTGTGGCCTCTCCCGTTGCGGAGCACAGGCTCCGGATGCGCAGGCTCAGTGGCTATGGCTCACGGGCCCAGCCGCTCCGCGGCATGTGAGATCTTCCCGGATCAGGGCACAAACCCGTGTCCCTTGCATCGGCAAGCGGACTCTCAACCACTGCACCACCAGGGAAGCCCTATATTGTTCTTTGAAACAATTTATATCCTTGACACAATTTAACAACCAGTAGAACAGTAACAAGGTGTTATATCTAGTTTTCAACTTTAAGTGATGGTTTCTAAAATAGGCTCCTGGAGAGCAGAGTGATGGGAGAAAGAAAAGAATGTTATCTTTAGAAGGACAAGAAGCTAACTACAGAGGATATCTAATCCATGAGGACTTACCAGGAATCATTGTTAAATCTGTCTATTCACTGTTTGGGTCCTGATCCCACTCTATTTCCGTAACGAAGGTGAAGATTTCCAAGACAAGATTAGACCAGGACCAAAAAAAGTGACTTGACTAAATTCATCCTCTTAAAGGTCTGGTCTGTAGCATGAATACAGGGAAGTGTCCTAAAGTCTTATTATTCAAAGTGTGGTCCATGACCTATAGAACTTATTAGAAAAGCAGACTCTGGAGTTCCACTCCAGATCTGCCAATTCAGAATCTGTACTTCAACAATATTTCTCAATTGAATAACCAAAATAAAGTTTTAGAACTATTGGCTTAAGGAAATTTACAATTACCCTGTGAAGCTTTTAATATAGATATTATATTAATAAAGATTATTTTAGTCTAAATAGTGTATAACATTTCAGTTAGTTTAATCCTAGTGGTCATTTTATTGAATGTTACAAAAAGTAGAAATAGATAAGATGTATAAATGCTTCTCAAATCTATAGCAAAGAAATTGTAATTGATGGGTCTTTTAACCTCATAAAATAAAAAGACATGGGAGATATGTATAAGGCAAGTACCTAGGCAAAAACAAAGATAGGAAAGATATAATTCACAACTATTAACACAGTCCTGACTTGTATAGTATATTGTACTTTTAAAAAGTTATATAAGAATCTCTTGATCTACTGATTCTGCTTCCTAGGAATTTTTCATAACAAAAATATCCAAAGTAAGAAATATCCAAAATTTTTCATAACAAAAATATCCAAAAATATGTTATATATACAAAAATAATACCACAGATTTTTTTCCAGTATCAAACAATTGGAGACAATCTGAGGAGTAACAAAGCATTAAAATTATAATATGTTAATAGTATAGGATACAGGCTTAGAACAGAAAATGTTCATGACCTGCTATTTTAAAAAAAGACTGGGGCTTCCCTGGTGGTGCAGTGGTTGAGAGTCCGTCTGCTAATGCAGGGTACACGGGTTCGTGTCCCGGTCCAGGAAGATCCCACATGCCGCAGAGAGGTTAGGTTCGTGAGCCATGGCCGCTGAGCCTGCGCATCAGGAGCCTGCACATCCGGAACCTAAAAGGCCACAACGGTGAGAGGCCCGCGTACCACAAAAAAAAAAAAAAAAAAAAAGAAAGAAAAGTAAAGACTGCATATTTTGATATTATTATACTTATATAAATACATTCATATGAATGAGAACTAGGAGATCATTCCAAAAACTGTAAATTGATTTGTTAATGTCATGAGATGGTAGTATTTTTCATCTTGTAATAATAAAATTTGCAAGTTAGAGGGCTAACTTCTGGAATGGTGCATTAAGAACTCCCCCAAATCTACTCTTCCATAAAAACAATGAGTATACCAACAAAAACAGTCAAAAATAAACATTTTCAGAATTCTGCAAATTAACTAAATTAATGCAACAAGCCAAGGACCATTTATTCAAGAAAAAGGGTTGAAACTTAGTAGGAACAATGAGTTTTATGGCACTCAATATGGCCCAGTCCTATCCTTTCTCCCTTCCTCTGTGGTAACCTTGAAAACCCAAAGCCTCACAGCTACAGTGATTGTGAAAACCAGCAGCCTAGCAAGCCATAGAAGAAGCAGACTACTTTAGAGTGTCCCAAAGTCCCCATACCCTCAAAATTGTCACTATTGACCTATCTGGTGGCTTGCTAAACAGCTCCATTTTCAGGGCTTGTTTTCATTTGCTCCAACTCTGAGATCCCTCTGCTGAATAGCACTAACCCCAGGACATTAGCAAAAAACAACCAGTGACAATTGTTAAACATTGGAACTGCCCGAGGTAGCATTGCCACTTGGGGCTAATGAGACACGGACCAAAAAACTTGAAAGCAAACACTGAGAACTTGGAAGTCCATAAGGGGCTGTGAAAAACTCTGATTTGTTCCTGGAAATTTTGAAGTCCACATGCAGAGTTAGGGCTGTGTGTATGACCACAAAAGACCCCAAGCTGTAATCTCTCACCTCTGGCTGACCTTTAGGCTCTGCCTTACTGGAAGTGAAGATTAAGGAGGAGTTGTAAATTGTCTGCTGGAGCATCAGAAACATACCCCCACCACACACACACACACAGCCCCTAGACAAACATTGGGGGACTTATTCATTCAAAGCCTTTAAGGGACCATCTGTTCAGTTATTACTTGAACACTAAATTAACTGAAGAGATTTCAGTGGCCACACATGACAACAATATAGACTTTAAATAATTAGTACTGGAAATTTACTAAGTAAATAGTAACAACAATAACAACAAGAACAAACAGTAAAATAACAAACCTGAATTGGGACAGAGGGATCTAATTCCCAGACTTGGTGCATTATATTATTTGAGTATCCATTTTAAACAAAAAATTGAGACATGTAAAGAATCAGAAAAATGTGGTCCAGATATAAGAAAAAAAAAAATCAGCAGAAAGAAACTATACCTGAGGAAGCTCAGATGTTGGACTTCCTAGACAATGACTTTAAATCAACTGTTGTCCTGTGTTCTGTGACCATATTTATAAGTTATAGAAAATGCATTTTAGTATACTTTTTATCTGCAAAATTAAAACATTAACTAGCAAAGCACTGGCATTTCAGGGATTTTTTTTTTTCCTGAAGACATAATTGGCTTTACTCAAAGATTCATGAATGAGGCAGCATCTCACTTAACAACTAGAAGGACACTCCCATTTCAGGGAATTTTTAGTTTAAAAATATTTAACATGCTAGGCATGGTAAAAGGAAAAGAATATTAGAAAATAATATTCTTGTCTCAGATAATTATGATAGCAAATATTTTAAAAATTACTGCTTTACCTATAGAGTCTTAAGTTCATCAACCTAAGACATAAAAATCTGAAATAATATTGGAGTTATTTGACAACAACTAATCACGAACATCAAAACATAGAATGGGTTGCAATGTAAAGTAGGTAATTTTGTTATTGGTGGTCAAGTGGAATATAGATGTCCAGTTATCAGTGTTGCTTTAGAAAGGATTCTGGTTGTTAGCAAGAATTCTAATTTCCTTTCCAAAGTGATGAGTTGAGGATTCCATTATATCTATATAGAAGGGTTATTTTCCCTAATTTATGAAGTCTCTTTCAGTTTTATACAAATATTATACATTTTGCCCATATATTAATACATGGTGGTATAATTTCCAAGCCTACTTAAGGAGGTTTTAAAAAAAATAGAAATACAACAGTTAGACATACATTAGTAATGCAAAAATTAAATAGGAAATGTAAAAGTCAATTTGTATAATTTTTACTTAAATTAAATATGGGTGGACCTACTGGAGGGGCTAAAATTTTTTAAAGTGACAGTGACAAATGTTGATGAGGGTGTGGAACAACACAAACTCACACATTGCTGGTGGGAGTATTAAAATGGCATAACTAGGGCTTCCCTGGTGGCGCAGTGGTTGGGAGTCCGCCTGCTGATGCAGGGAACGCGGGTTCGTGCCCCGGTCTGGGAGGATCCCACGTGCCGCGGAGCGGCTGGGCCCGTGAGCCATGGCCGCGTAGCCTGTGCTCCGCAACGGGAGGGGCCGCAGCGGTGAGAGGCCCGTGTACCACCAAAAAAAAAAAAAAAAAAATGGCATAACTACTTTAAAAATGCTCTGGCTAATTCTTAAATAGTAACTAACCTAGACTTAACTTATGACCCAGAAACAAAAACATATTCACAAAACGTCTTATACAAGATGGTTCAGGGAATTTCCTGGTCCAGTGGTTAAGACTTGGTGCTTTCACTGCAGTGGTCTGTCTGAGTTCATTCCCTGGTCAGGGAGCTAAGATCCCTCAAGCTGCATGGCACAGCCAAAAAAAACCAAAAAAAAACAAACAAAAAAAGAAAGAATGTTCATAGCATCTTTATTCATAATAATAAAAAAACTGACATATTTCAGGTGTTCGGCATTAGGAGAATGATGGACTTTGCCAAAACCATCCAATGGAATTGCCTCAACAATGAATGGCTAACACACAACATGAATGAATCTCAAAAACGTCATGCTTGGTTTTTTTTTTTTTTACACAGTAGGTTCTTATTAGTTATCTATTTTATACATATTAGTGTATATATGTCAATCCCAATCTCCCAATTCATCCCACCACCCCCACCCCCGCCACATCCCCCCCCCTTGGTGTCCATACGTTTGTTCTCTACATCTGTGTCTCTATTTCTGCCCTGCAAACCAGTTCATCTGTATCATTTTTCTAGGTTCCACATATATGCGTTAATATACAGTATTTATTTTTCTCTTTCTGACTTACTTCACTCTGTATGTCAGTCTCTAGATCCATCCACGTCTCTACAAATGACCCAATTTCATTCCTTTTTATGCCTAATATTCCATTGTATCTATGTACCACATCTTCTTTATCCATTCGTCTGTCGATGGGCATTTAGGTTGCTTCCATGACCTGGCTATTGTAAACAGTGCTGCAGTGAGCATTGGGGTGCATGTGCCTTTTTGAATTATGGTTTTCTCTGGGTATATGTTCAGTAGTGGGATTGCTGGTTCATGTGGTAATTCTGTTTTTAGTTTTTTAAGGAACCTCTGTACTGTTCTCCATAGTGACTGTATCAATTTACATTCCCACCAACAGTGCAAGAGGGTTCACTTTAGTATTTTTTTAAAGCCTTGTACCATGGGCATATAAGTAATTCTATTTATATGAAGAACACATGAATAATTCCATTTATGTGTAGTTCTAGAGCAGGCAAAACTAAGCTATGGGGGAAAATTCAGAATATTTTTTAACTCTGGAAGTGGGAGTGGGCAGTGATTGGAAAGGAACGTCATGGAACTTTCAGAGACCTTTAGTGATGTTACACTTAAGATTGTGTATTTCCTCTGGGATTGCCCTGGTGGCCCAGTGGTTAAGACTCTACACTTCTGCAACACGGGTTTGATCCCTGGTCAGGGAACTAAGATCCCACATGCAGTGAGGCATGACCTAAGTAAGTAAATAAATAAGCTTGTGTATTTCACCATATGTAAATTTTACCAGAAAAAGAAACTGTAAACAAATATTCTAGCTAATTATATGCATAGGAATATGCTAAAGAGTAAGTGTAATAAAATATTAATTATAGAATCTAGATGATAAGTATTTGGGTGCTCAATGCACAATTCTTTCCATTTTTGTTTTGAAGATTTTCATGTTAGAAAAATACAGATGGATCAAGAAGTTCAATCTAATAATTGAGAGAAGTTAAAATGAGGTCAAAGAATGCAAATGTACAAATATGGAAAGCTTAAGTTGTAAAATTAAACTCAGGATATCAATGTTATGTGACTTTCCTTCTTCCAGTTCTTTTCAAGAAATGTAATAAAAATGAATGTGAAAATGTAACTAAGACCAAGTGACTCTTCAGTGGCAACATGATTGATTTTTAAAGTATTAAGTTGATATGATAGTTTTATATGACATTTGTCATGACAATAATGAAAAAACAGAGGAAGTAGAGTGAAAGCAAGATCCCAAGATGTGTAATAAAGTTGGTCAAAGGGTAGACATTTTTTCCCACTGAATATATTTGACATATAACATTATGTAAATTTAAGGGATATAGCATATGTGTTTGATACATTTATATATTGTATATGGTTGCCATTTTAAGGATTTTTAGCACTTATATCATGGTGTAAGTTAGCATTTCTTCTTTGTGGTGGGAATAATTAAGTTCTAGGCTCTTAGCAAGTTTGATGATTATAAAACAATACCCTGTAGCTTTTTAAAATAATTCTTGCCCACTCTACCAAGTGGCAGCTTAGCTTTCCTCTCCTTTCCCTTTCTCTCTGCCCAGGTCATGCCTGGCTCTGCCCTGAGAAGTCAACCCCCGGGTCTCTCCACTAAATGTTAGAAACTCCCCACCTTCACTCTTCCTCAGCTGGAGTTCCTTCTTCAAGGAAGCCTGCTGTTGTCCTTCAGGCAGATTTCATGATCAGCTTTTCTTTCATTAAGCCCCTTATCTCACTTGTCAAATAAAAAACAAATCTGGACTGAGTAAGGAGAGACTTTATTTGAAAGGATTATTGCAAAGGGTGGAGAGGGAGTGTGAAAGGAGGTACTATTACAGTAAAGAAAGCTTTGACCATAAATTCTGGAAGCTTCTCTAGGGTTAGGCAAAAAGGGTCTTTGTTTTACAATGAGGAAGAAATAAGGCTGGAAAAAAGCAGTGTGGGGAAGCAGAGTGAAAAGGTGGCTTGGTTGGATAATACATCAAAGAATATTTACCTTGAGGCCCATGTATACTCAAGACAGGCTGTATGCTGGATGAGGCTGAGGATGGGTCAAAGTTCATGTGCCTGGAAGAAGAGAAGCTTAACATTTAATAGTCATTGTCCCAAGCTCACTAATCATTTCTGAGGTAAAGAATGGGAATTTGGAGCATCTATGTTTGACCTTGATGTAGATAAACACAGGTGAATCCATGAATCTTATCTAAATCATACGAGGAAGTACGGTTCTCTGCAGTAAGCCATTTCCTAGACACAAGGTAGGGGGTTTCTTTAACCAGTGCTGTTTTCCAGTATCACAGGGATCCAGTAAAGTTCAACATTGTCACACTTTGTAATTATACATTCATTAGTATGACTGTCTGACTTTTGTATGTCTCACCCATGAAATTATGTTACAGGAAAACATGGGCCGAGTCTATTTTTGCTGCACACCATTATAACCTCAGAGCTGGGCATTCTGAATACTAACTAGTAGTCATAGTATAAAAAGGAAAGAATGAACAAATGGTTTCAGAATAGTCTGTAGAAACTTTACTTCTTTTTTTCACATACATTAAATGAAGGATTTATAGAGCTGTCTTCCTATTCTGAAATATTTTAGTTTTGTGAAAACAGCTTGTTTACACAAACACATAGTATATGGATGGAATTGATTTAACAAAACTTTTAACTGTTGAGGGCAAAATGGCATTTCGTTGGGTATTTTATCTTGTACATTTGAAGTTTTGTTGAAGTATAATTCATATAGTAAATAATTGAAAAAATAGAGATTTTAATTTGTGAAAAGTGTAACATTTTAGTTTAATTGCCTTTCTTCTCCATCTTCCTGAGAAACAGAATAACCACTATCATCAATTTTGTGAGTACACCTGCACAGTGTCTGATGACTCTTATGACGCTTTTTCTTCGCTTAGAATCTCATCTCACTTCTATCCATTCTCCTTTTAAGAAATTATCCAATCCACAAGCACACTCTGCTTCTGATATCCTGCCTGAGGAACTCCATAGCTCAATGCAATAAGCAATACAAACTTGCTTTCCTTCTCCTAATGAGCTGCCATTTGGAATTGTCAGTATAAGGTGTTCTTCCTTGAGGCAGTAAGTCATTAAACCTTGATTTGTTTTTATAATTACAGGTTACTTTATTCAAGAGGGCTTTCCCACACTTTATTATGATGAAACTGGAAGAAACATGACCTCCTTTAAGAAAAAGAAGCGTTTGAAGAAACTCTCATGTAAGTAAGCACTCCTTCCAAAACCTACCTCTTTTGAGGGTAAGGCCAGGTGGGAATTCTCTTTTAGTAAAATAGGATCAGAGTTATATGCAAAATGGGAATCTCATATCTAACGTAGACCAACTGAATGTTTCTACAGGAAAATAATTCTCAAAGTCCAAGATATGTTTACTATTCTAGGTACTTGAGAAAAAAAAATAATGGCAACTTGGGAGTCTAAGGAACCAAGGGTCATTTTGCCCCCTTCCAAGGTACCTTGAACTTAAACAGAAGAAGCAGAAGAAACTTAAACACCACAGCTTAGAAGGAGGACTTTAAAACGCAGAAGGGAACCTGAAACTCAGTAATTTTAGTAGGGGAGTGAAGTAGTACTTCCAGAAATAGTTGACTTAAAAGAGAAAGGGCTGTGAGAAGTGGGTGGCCTGTGAGCCCCTCAAGAGCTTAAAGCAGTGCTTCTCAGTGTAATGTTCACATAAACCACCTAGAGATCTTGTTAAAATGCAGATTTTTATCCATTAGGTCTTGAGTAGTGCCTGAAATTTTGCATTTGTAACAGGCTTTCAAGTGATGCTCATACTATTGGTCCTTGGTCCACACTTTGAGTAGCCAAGTCCCTGTGGAATGTCACAAGGCACACCCCAAAGACAGAGATGTTCAGCAGTAACAAGGAAATGAAACCAGGAAGGGTAGCCCCTGATCATCAACTGAATGGCTAAGCTCCATCTGGATTTATAAAAGGAAGCCTTTGTAAGGATCTTTGCAAGTTTTCTTCAGTGAGATGGAGATTTCTATAGTACCAGCATGTGTCAAGTAGGCATGTTTAAGGATTTCTTCTGTGCATTAAAATTTAAATTTCTTTTTTATTCTTTAACCCTCAGGGTGGTTTTTATATTGTCAATGAAAACAAATTAATCAACAGTTGATTGAAGAAAGAAATGGAAAATTTTATTCAAGCCAGTTTGAGGATTTTAACCTGAGAGACAGTCTTCAGAAAATTCTTGGATTGTCTTTCATTATGTTTATGGTTTCCTTTGCTGTGCAAAAAGTTTTAAGTTTAATTAGGTCTGATTTATTTTTTGCTTTTGTTTCCATTACTCTAGGAGACAGATCCAAAAAAAATATTGTTGTGATTTATGGCAAAGAGTGTCTATCTATGTTTTCCTCTAGGAGTTTTATAGTATCCAGTCTTACATTTAGGTTTTTAATCCATGTTGAGTTTATTTTTGTATATGGCATTAAGGAATGTTCTAATTTCATTTTTTTATGTGTAGCTGTCCAGTTTTCTCAGCACTACTTATTGAAGAGACTGTCTTTTCTCCATTGTATATTCTTGCCTCCTTTGTCGTAGATAAATTGACCATAAGTGTGTGGGTTTATTTCTGTACTTTCTATCCTGTTCCATTGATCTATGTGTCTGTTTTTTGTGCCAGTACCATACTGTATCGATTACTGTAGCTTTGTAGTATAGTCTGAAGTCAGGGAGCCTGATTCCTCCAGCTCCATTCTTCTTTCTCAAGATTGTTTTGGCTATTCGGGGTCTTCTATGTTTCCATACAAATGTTAAAATCATTTGTTCTAGTTCTGTGAAAAATGGTATTGGTAATTTGATAGGTATTGCATTGAATGTGAAGACTGCCTTGGATAGTATTTTCATTTTAACAATGTTGATTCTTCCTATCTAAGAACATGTTACATCTTTCCATCTGTTTACGTGGGCTTCAATTTCTTTCATCAGCACCTTACAGTTTTCAGAGTACAGGTCTTTTGCCTTGTTAGGTAGGTTTATTCATAGGTATTTTATTCTTTTTGATGCAGAAGTAAATAGGATTGTTTTCTTTCTGATATTTTGTTGTTAATTTACAGAAATAAACTTAAAAGCTTTGCATAGCAAAGGAAACCATAAACAAAATGAAAAGACAGCCTACATAATGGGAGAAAATCCTTGTAAATGATACAACCAACAAGGGCTTAATTTCCAAAATATATGAACGGCTTATACAGTTCAATATCAAAAAACTAAACAAACCAATCAAAAAGTGGGCAGAAGACCTAAATAGACATTTCTCCGAAGAAGACATACAAATGGCCAACAGGCACATGTAAAGATCCTCAGCATCATTAATTACTAGAGAAATGCGAATGAAAACTGCAATGAGATACCACTTCAAACTGGTCAGAATAGCTGTCATCAAAAAGTCTACAAATAATAAATGGTGGAGAATGTGTGGAGTAAAGGGAACCCTCCTACACTGTTGGTGGGAATGTAAATTGTTGCAGCCATATGGAGAACAGTATGGAGGTTTCTTAAAAAACTAAAAATAGAGTTACCATATGACCCAGCAATCCTACTCCTGGGCATATATCTGGAGAAAACGATAATTCAAAAAGATACATGCGCCCTAATGTACATAGAAGCACTATTTACAATAGCCAACACTTGGAAGCAACGCAAATGTCCATCAACAGAGGAATTAATAAAGAAGATATGGTACTTATATGCAATGGAATATTACTTAGCCATAAAAAAGGAATGACATAATGCCACTTGCAGCAACATGGATGGACCTAGAGATTATACTAACTGAGGTAAGTCAGACAGAGAAAGACAAATATCATGATATCACTTACATGTGGAATCTAAAAAAAAATACAAATGAACTTATTTACAAAACAAAAATAGCCTCTCAGACATAGAAAAACTTATGGTTACCAAAGGGAAAAGGGTGAGAGGGATAAATTCAGAATTGGGGATTAACAGATAGACACTAATATATATTAAATAAATAAACAAGGAAGTCAACTATACTTCAGTAAAAAAAAAGAAAACTTACAAAAAAGAAAGCTCTGAGGTCAAATACAGTTATTATACACAGTTTTTGAGACAAAGGGTTATATGTCAAATGACATATTGACAGTTTACACAATCCAGATCTGCATATGCAAAGGCAGTAGTGGGTCATCTTGACCCTTTACAAGATGAAGAAGGAATGTTATCTCCTAAGGAGGTCTGGTTAAGGAAGATGCATAATACACACCAAAGAGGAGGGGGTAGGAAAAAAAAAAAAGAGGAGGGAGAAGGCCCTAAGGGGCAGAGAAAATTTTGTTTAAATTTTTCTTGTCTTGCCATAAAATATGAATTTTATTTTTTTGATATAAAAATATGGTCCTGGTTACAAATTTAAATTTAGTGATTAAAAAAAAAGTTACTGTTTATTGAGTCAGGACTTTGTCAATCTTTGAATTTAGCTTTGTCAATCTATTCCGGTGCCTGCTCGTTAATCCCCGTAAAGGCTTGAGGCTAAAGATGTGACTAAGTACTTAACACTGAATGATGAAGAAGTGAAAGACATCTTTTTCCCCTGAAGCAGAATGTAAATTCATTCCTAATGGAAATCATGGCTTTCAATCTCTAAGTATTAGTGAATTCGTAAATCATCTCTAGCATGTCAATATTTGAACCACTTTAGGAAGTATTTCTCACAATAACCAATCTATTTATCAGAAACATATTTAATTTTTTTCCCTGGAATTTTTAATACTTTTAATTTTTTTGTTTTATAATACAGTTTTATGTATTTTGTAAAAAGCTGTTTACAAGTAGTGCATCCCTTTAACTGTACAGTAATTTTCAGTGGAGGTTGTTTGGAGCATGTAGTTGAAATCAAGACTCGAGCATAATCAACAAAAATACATGTACCAGTTCAGCTCTCCCTAAACTCAAAGCTAAAGCATGCGTGTATCCTGACCAAAATAAGAATGATCTCTTTAATTAAAACTCCATCTCCCATGGCTGGAGCAGATGGATCACTTTAAATTAAGTTGGGTCACAGTTGATAACCATTTCTCCAAGATTTACATTTCATACCCAGTATTCCTGTAGAACTCAGTATATAGTTACTTGATAGGAAAATTTACTAGAGACCATGTAGAAAATGAATTCATTATTTTAAATAATTTTTAAAAATATTATTTGCTTCCCAGTTAATGGTTCTGGAGGAGAATGTATAGTGAAACAATTGTTATTAAATACTTGACCTTATGATTTTCAATCATTCTCTCTATGGAGTTGGGTATCTTGGATTTTTTCACTTAAAGTTAAAATGTGAGTATTTTTCTATTATTAACTACACTTTGAAAACATCTGATAATGTTTGTATAGTTTGTCATTATATGGATGCTTTTACATTCAGATTGGACACTTTTTTCCTTATTTTTTCCCTAATTTTAGCAATAAATTTTGTCTGCTTGACCCTATGGTTTCTTCAAAGAGACATTTATGTATTGCTTTATTTTTCTACTATATTGTTTAGTTATATCTTAAAAACATTTTTTCACTTAAGGATCTTATAAAGCACTGAAATTTCCTATTTTTAACATTTTTTAGAGTTATTAACTGTGTCTTTTAGCAATCTAGAGGCTTCTTATTCTACCCATGTACATATTTTAGAAGGGAGAAAAGCTAACTTTATTCTGTGCCCTCTTTCTGTTTTAAGGACAAACCATCTGATGTATTTCAAAAGATATATGGAACTTTCCAATTGTATTCTAATTATGCTTTTTAATGATGTTTAACGTTGTCATATACAGTGAGCCATAAAACGATATATATACACCGAGGTTGCAGATGTTAATGACTGCTTCAAAAGACTATAGTTTAGGGAATGTGCATCATTGCAGACAGGAATATTTTTTTCCTATCTCTGGAGGGATTTTCAATGTAGCAGTACTTAGAGGAACTGCATCTATGATTCTTCTGAGTTTACCTGAAAGACATTTTCTGTTTTATCCTTTATTTGCTAAGCAGCCTTCAAGCAACAAATTTACATGAGAAAACCATAGTGTACTGACTTAATTAAAACTTCACACGCAAAATGCATTGGGATTGAATTTCAATATTTAATCGAAACACAGCTTTTAAATGAAAATAACAAAGGAGGGATTTGAGACTAAGTTATTGCATGACTAAGGGACACTTTGATTTAACCATGATGGGTACACTGATGGGTCACTGTCTAGGGTGCTCTCCTGACCTGTGGATCACTAAATTTGTCTTGCTAATGACTAGCCCCTCCTATGTATTTTGCAGGCACTAAAGCCAACATTAAAATCATCATCCCGTCATTCTCCTGTACTTTTTATTGTGGTGAATGACACTGACATCCCTCTAGTTACCAAAGCTTGACGCCCTAATTTCTCCTACTCCCTCCCTCTCCTTAATAATCAGTGTCCTTTATGAAGACACCTTGGCACACAGCTCTGCTTACACAGGGGCAATGCTAATTGACTGGCTTCATCAGAGTTTCTTTTTCTACAATTTGAGCAAGGAATTTAGAAGAACGCAAGAGCAGTGGAGTCAAGTCAATTCTAGAACACTCTTGTAGAAATCAGTGAACTCTTGCTCTAGAGAGGGCAGCAAGGTCATGTGAAAGCCAGAGTGGCATTGAATTCAGAATGGTGTTGCATCCAATAAGTTGTGTCTGCAGCAATTCTTGTGTCTTCCCTGAAAGTTAAGTGTGCAGCTTTCTCTAGGTCACAGTGAGATTTAGCCACAAAATACAATTCCTGTTTTTAATATTCTCAAATTACTTGAGGAAGCCTGAGCAAGACTTTTCTGCTAACAAGCAATGCGTAGATGATCCTAAACCATAAATGTTAAAGGGTATTGTTCAGGCACTGTATCAAATGGGCATTAATGGTGAAAAGCATAGTTGGATTGAGTCCTGGCTCTGCCACTTACCAGCTGTGTGACATTAGACAGATCATTTAACCTCTCTGTACTTCAGTTTCTTTATGTGTAAAATGATGATAATAGGACTTACCTCATGAGAATTTTCTGATTATATGACTGGAATTTCTTCTCTCTAATGGGCATTTTGTGTTTTTCTTTTGATTTATAGTAATTTTAAAATGTATTATGGGATAAATTTGATAATTTAAAAAAAGTATTATGGGGCTTCCCTGGTGGCACAGTGGTTAAGAATCACCTGCCAGTGGAGGGGGACACGGGTTTGAGCCCTGGTCAGGGAAAATCCCACATGCCGCAGAGCAACTAAACCTGTGTGCCACAACTTCTGAGCCTGCACTCTTAGAGCCCGCGAGCCACAACTACTGATCCCGCGTGCCATATTACAGAAGCCCACTCGCCCAGAGTGTGTGCTCTGCAACAAGAGGAGCCACAGCAGTGAGAAGCCTGCGCACTGCAACGAAGAGTAGCCCCCGCTCACCGCAACTAGAGAAAAGCCCGCGCACAGCAACGAAGACCCAACACAGCCAAAAATAAATAAATAAAATAAATAAATTTATTTTAAAAATAAATAAATGAAATGTATTATGAATAGTAATTTTTGTATGCATTGTGTATTTTGAGAGATATGTGTGTTCCAACGTCCTTTTACTTCTGGCCTTGTCTATAGATAAGAATTATTCTGATCACTTGACACACTATTACAATGTTGATCCAGGAAGTTGTTATGTACCTCTGCAATCACCTTAAAGACTGTTTCCATTCACTTCCTAAATTCCACGATTTATTTTTCTAAATGTAGATCTCAAAGGAAATAGGTACTTGCAGGAAGACCACACCCAAAACAATCCACGATATGAAAAAGGAGCTATTTTGTATCATTTTCCCAAAGATTATATTTTTTTCTTCTATGCTAAAGCAATAATAAAGTAACATCAGTTTGGTGCAATAAGGGCTAAAGTTTATTTTCCACTTTCACTTAAAAGGGGAACTGTCATTCTTTGATCAGGTCATTGATGAGTTTGAAACTCATTACTGAAAATAAATTTCAGTGTTTAATTTACTTGTGTGCTGAGGTCAGCATGTAATGGCTTTCACAAGCGTTGACATTTTAGGAATTTATAAGCCAGTTGACATGACGTTGGTGACTTGAAATTGTAAAAGGTAGAAGTTCTTACATCAAGAATATCAGCAAATGCTACAAATTAGGGTTGGGTTTTTTGGTTTTGCTTTCTTTTTTCAGAGCATTGGCTTTTAAGTGTTTGCCAGCACACCACTGATACCATTTTTCCAACATCCTGTGTTTTTCCCATTTTGAAACCGAATGACTCTTTCAAATTCACTCAAACATTTGGCTGTAATACTCATTCCACAGCAAATATAAGTAGATTTCTGATAGGAGCCTGGTATCTTCTATCTTTGGTAGAAAGCAAGAACATAAATCCATTCTGCTCAGAATACGGTCAGAGTAAAGACTTGCTCTGTCTTTCTTATCCCATATGTCTTCATAGGTAAAATTTCAGCTAAACCTTTTGAGAAATCTGAATAGAATATTTACAAAGTCTTACAATTCAGGTTGTACTCAGCAATTTCAGTTACAGAAAAAGTAGATTTTCATCCAAGAAAAAAACCAAGAATGTTCTCTAAATGAATATGCATAGAAATCAGAGAAAACTTTTTTACTTATCTTGGCAAATACGCAATTCAGAAAACATTAGCTTCTAATCTCATTCAAACTGCCTTTGAGAGAAGTATTAGGTCATCTTATTCTGGTGGTAGTATTTGGGGTTCATAGAAAAACCTAGACTTGTTTCCCTTTTTTTGTTTGATAAGGAAAATTCTCATTAATAAAAACTAAACATAATGGATAAATGTAATTCATACAGCTTACCAGGATTCCCTATTTACCTGTGGAATCCTCAAAATTACCCTTCCCAAATGTAGAGCAACAGGTAGATTTGTTATTCCCTTTTAGAATTTCTTTTCGAGTATCTGAGCTAGTAGCATTTAGAACAACACTATCAACCAAAAAGCAGAAATTCTGGTTAAGAAATAGCTTGATTAAAAGTTTTATCCATATAACATAAGGTAAGACATCTATCTGTATGAGTTGGTTGAAAGAAAAAAGTTGTTAGTCTAATTTGTATGTATTTGTTTAATCATAATGTATAATGCATTTTAATAAGTGTTATTGGGAGTAGTAAGACATGACCACAGACATCCACAGAGAAGCTTATAATTATTTTCATGCTGAAATGATGCAAAGCCAGCAAGTACATCTTAGGCAATTAACCCAAAGACATAACTTTATTGTGCTCCCATTTTTTTTTTACCTGTTTTTTCCTTTATTGAGGTATAATTCACATGCAGTAAAATCTACCTGTTTTAAGTATACAGATGAATGAGTTTTGGATAAATATATATTGTCAGGTAATCACCATCACAATCAAGATATAGAATATTTCCATTGCCATAAAAAGTTCCCTTTTGCCCTTTAGAAGTTAATTCTTTGACTTCTAGTCCAAATGATCACTTGCTTTCTAGCGTAGATTAATTTGCCTTTCTAAACTTTTAAATAAATGATATCATACAGTGTGTATACACTGGATCTGGGTTCCTTTGTATCTCCTTCTTTCACTCAGCATAATAATTTTACATTACCTTATTGTTACATATATCAGGAGTTCATTGAATTCACCTATTGATGGGCATTTTAGTTGTTTGCAGTTTGGGGTTATTTTGAATACAAGTGTGCAATTCTTTGGTAAGATGTGCTTCCATCTCTCTTGGGTAAGTAGTTAGGAATTAAATTGCTCAGTTAACATATTAAGTCTATGTTTAACTTTATAAGAAACTGCAGAACCATCTTCCAGAGTGGCTGTGCAATTTTGTACTCCCACAAGCAATATATGAGATTTCTGATTACCCTATATTCTCACCCAACACTTGGTATTGTCCGATTTTTAAACTTTTTGATATTCTAGTGGGTCTGTAGTAATATTTCTTTTTAGTTTTAATTTGCATTTCCCTAATGACTAATGATACTAATCATCTTTTCTTGTACTGATTGTTTGTCTTCTCTTTTGACCCCTAATTTTTCTTCTACATGTCTATATCACATGCTAGTATTTAAGCCTCTTTCATATGTAAGCAAAAGAAACTCACTGGATGGTTTTGACCAAAAGGCACTTTACTCACAAAATACCAGAGAAACTAAGGAAAAGTTGTACAGTCAATCCTTGGGTGAAGAAGAAACAGGAGCAGGTATCCTTTAGTATAAATGTAAATATAAATAGATCCGTTTCTTACAGAGTTGACATTTAAATGATTCACTTCCAAAGCCTGCATACATCACAATTCCAAATTTTAGATTTCTGGAAGAAACATTGCTTCTATTTGAATTAGGATCTTCTTTAGAAAATTATACTTCTTAAATGCTTTCCCTTTAAATTATGGGTTGGGGGGGAATGTCACACAATTTCCTCTCCTATGTTATAGCTATTTCTCATTACTCTGATCTTTCCTTACAGAATAGCTTAGCCTCATATTCACCTTTATATGGTGGTGATAAATATTCTAAATGCACTGGGCAGAAAAGAGGACAGAAATCTGCCTCACGCCCACCTCGTTGATAATGAAGAGAAGCAGACCGTCAAAGGGACAGTGCCCAGGTGTAACAGGTCGACACGGAAGGCAGAGTGAATGGTGGACCACAGAGCCTGGAGAACTGGGCAGAGAGCTTGCTCATGCCAGAGAAAATGGACACTGGACCCCTGGGGCAGAGACCAGTGCTTCACCTGTGGAGGCAAGGATGATTGTGGATGCATGAGAATTTGTAGGTAGGTGATTGGAAGTTGAGAAACTTCATGCCTAAAGATCTTATTTTCTTGGTCAAGAATTCTGACGGTGAGAGGAGAGATGGTGGCGCTTGAAGAAATAAGGGAAGAAAATAGCTTCAGTGAGGAATAGCTTTAAGAACCAAGGAAAATAGAAACTCACCAGGCAAAGTTGGAGAAAGGCTCCAGGAGAGACTGTAGCCCACACATTTGTAATGATTCCTAAATGCATACTTTTGTAATATTTTCTCTTAAAGCCCAGCAATCTGGAATAAGGAGAGAACAGCAAGAAAATTGAATTATTACTAAGAGTGAGCTTTTTAAGGAACTTGCTGTAGAAGAGAAGGACTAATGTGATACATCATACTGTTTATTCTGGAAAGAGAAAAAAGTGGAGACTAGCGTGTGAAGCTAAATTGACCTCACTGTTTTTGGTATTTGTTTTTGCTTGTGTGGTGAAGTCCTTCACGTTAAGAAAGGAAAAGGATAGACACTTCCTAATATTTCATTATATTTAACACTGGTATTGGTACTTTGCTGACTGTAAACCCCATTTTTTCATGTATTTTGTGATGAAATATATTATTGGTAATATTAATGGTAAGGTCATCAATATAATTACCTCTGAAAACCTCTGCTTATCCTGTAAGACTCACTAAGCTTAAAACATCTCCTCTGTATTAAATTTTCTTTAACCCCTCCAGGTGCATATATATTCCTTAATATTTTGTAAAAGTTCTGTTAACATAAGCCACATTGGCAATTTTGGGCATACATATATTTCTATTTCCTCTACTAGTAATTAAGCACTTCCAGGATAGAACCAACATCTTTCTCCCATTCTTGCCTTAATACCTAGTACTTAAAATATTTATTCAGTAGATGAAAATTTTGGAGAATCAAGAGATAAAGTAGTACATCAGCCAATCACAATACACCTTTTAAAGAAATGCTTGATAATGGTAATTACTAATATTTACTGAATGCTTACGATGTGACATTCCCTGCTGTAAGTGCTTTTCTTATTACATCTTACTACAACCCTATGATATGGGGAAACTGTGCGTTAGGTCAAGTAACATGCTTAAGTCCACTGCTAGCAAACAGTAAAGCTGACATTTGAGGCCAGGAAGTATGACTGCAGCCTGACTGATTAATCTGATGTCATTTTTTTTTACATTAGTAATGAATATAAAAGTCAGTCATGGATACATAGCACACATCTACATAAAATCACAAGTGTATATCTATATATACAAAACATTGTGAATTATTTCCCCTTTTATATTTTCTATTTATTACTAGCATTATGTTCCTTAAAAATGGACTTGCTTTGATATACTAATGAAAACCTGCCTACCCTAAAGGTTAATTACATTTTACTGATTTGCAGTGATGGATTGCTTTCTATATTAAATTAACTCTTGTGTTTAAATACTCATTTTCCAATGGCTTCGTAAAGTCCCTGACAACAAAATCAATGCTTTTAAAAATAAGGCCTTCCTTTATCTGTATTTTCTTACCTTATATGCTGTTCATTCTCTCAATCATTTTTTAATTTATTTAATAAGACTGACTAAAATATTAATTAATTTTCTAAATATTTATCTAAAAGTAAACACAGTAATCACTGATCAAAGTCCATTTGTTCTTGCAAAAATATGTAGTTAACTACATATGTGGTTAAAAATAAATGTTTATTCCTGGAAACTTAATGCAAATGTATTGTATGGAAACCATATTGTGGGGATGAACTCTTCTCTTAATAGATTCTAACCAGACTTGGCACCCAGTAACCAGTGAGCTGACACTGACTCACACAGTTTGGGTTTAGTTTTGATTTTATGTAAATATGATATATTTGGCAACATTTAAAATTAAGGAAAATTCATACAAACTCTGATTTCTGTTTTCCCTTTTAAAAATCAGATCTGGCCACTGAGCCCATCTTTTTTCAAGGCAACAATTCGCTCCTCCTGAGCAACGATAACCCCTTGAGATTATGAATATGACGTTATTACCCTCTGTCCTCCCCAGTTACTGAGTTCACCCTGTCCCAACTCACTTGGCTGCATAACCTGCCCCATTCCTGCAGACATTTAATTTTGGCCCCCTTATTCCAAGCTGGCTTTTTTTCATATAAGCACTAGTAAATACCATTTATAATTTATTATTGCTTATAATTATTAACTATAATTATGTCATTATTCAGTAACTCTTTGTTTTCTACTTCTTAAACTTTAAAATAAATGGCACAGAAGATGCTAAATGAGCTAAGCTATTTTGAGAAACACTGCAGTATCTTTGGATTTTCATACCCGGGTCATAGTGCTTAATGAAAGTGACTCTTCATCCTTGACATGCTAAGAAACATGGAAGAATGCAAAGAATAAATTACATGGCCTTCAGTTTGACAGCATCAATGTATCTTAATGTTATAACTTTATACCCTCAATTTCTATTTTCAAGTGCAACAAAGAAAATGAAATCATGCATGAAAACTTCTGGGACAACAATGAAAGGAGTTTTCTTGATCAAAGAAAATTTGGAAATGAGATACAACTGTTAAACAAAAATTTTTGGTCTTGGAAAATAATTTCTAATACAAAAAATATTTTTAGCATACTGAGTTGAAGTCACATTTTTCATTAATATTTTGAACTTCATATAGACTTCATCTAACCCCACCCCCACTTTTACCCTTGATGGAAGATTGTCCATTTTCTGAGAAAAAAAGTAACCAGTGTTAGTATACAGATTTTAAGAAATAGACGGCTTAAAGATGGCGGAAGAGTAAGACGCGGAGATCTCCTTCCTCCTCACAGAGACATCAGAAATACATCTACACGTGGAGCTTCTCCTGTAGAGCACCCACCGAATGCTGGCAGAGGACCTCGGACCTCCAAAAAGGCAAGAAACTCCCCACATATCTGGGTAGGGCAAAAGAAAAAAGAATAAACAGGGACAAAAGAATAGGGACGGGACCTACGCCAGTGGGAGGGAGCCGAGAAGGAGGAAAGACTCCCACACACTAGAGGCCCCTTCGCGGGCGGAGACTGCGGGCGCCGGAGGGGGAAGCTCCGGATCCGCGGAGGACAGCTCAGCCACAGGGGTGCGGAGGGCAAAGCGGAGAGATTCCCGCAGAGGATCGGTGCCGACCGGCGCTCACCAGCCCGAGAGGCTTGTCTGCTCGCCTGCCGGGGCGGGCGGGGCCGGGAGCTGAGGCTCGGGCTTCAGTCGGATCCCGGGGAAAGGGCTGGAGCTGGCAGAGTGAAGACAGCTTGAAGGGGGCTAGTGCGCCACGGCTGGCCGGGAGGGAGTTCGGGAGAAGTCTGGAGCTGCCGAAGAGGCAAGAGACCTTTTCCTCCCTCTTTGCTGCCTGGGCGCGAGGAGAGGGGATTAAGTGCGCCGCTTAAAGGAGCCCTAGAACCGGGCGCGGAGCTGCCGAAGAGACAAGAGACTTTTTCTTGCCTCTTTGCTTCCTCGGGTGTGAGGTGAGGGGATTAAGAGCACCGCGTAGAGGAGCTCCAGAAACGGGCGCGAGCCGCGGCTGTCGGCACGGACAGTAGAGACGGGTGTCGGACGCTAAGGTTGCCGCTGCCACCACCAAGAGGCCTGTGTGTGAGCACAGGTCACTCTCCACACCGGCCCTCCCGGGAGCCCGTGCAGTCCGCCACTGCCGGGGTCCCGGGATCCAGGGACAGCTTCCCCGGGAGAACGCACGGCGCGCCTTGGGCCTGTGCAGCGTCACGTCGGCCTCTGACGTCGCGGACTCGCCCCGCCCCCGTGCCACTCCCTCCCCCCAGCCTGAGTGAGCTGGAGCCCCCGAATCAACTGCTCCTTTAACATCGTCCTGTCTGAGCGAAGGGCAGTCGCCCTCGGACAACCTACACGCAGAGGCGGGACCAAGTCCAAAGCTGAACCCCAGGAGCTGTGCAAACAGAGAGGAGAGGGGGAGATCTCTCCCAACAGCCTCAGAAGCGGCGGATTAAAGCTCCACAATCAACTTGAAGTGCCCTGCATCTGTTGAAAACCTGAATAGACAACGAATCATCCCAAGTTGAGGAGGTGGACTTTGGGAGCAAGATATACTATTATTTTCCCCTTTTTTTTCTTTTTGTGGGTGTGTATGTGTGTGCTGCTGTGTGAGATTTTGTCTGTATAGCTTTGCTTGCACCATTTGTCCTAGGGTTAGACCGACCCATTTTTCTGTTTTTTGTTTGTTTGTTTGCTTTTTTGGTTTTTTGTTTTTTTTTTTGTTTGTTTGTTTGTTTGTTTTTTAAAAGGAAATTTTTCTTCTTAATAATTATTTTTTATTTTAATAACTATACTTTATACTACTCTGTCTTCTCCCTTTCTTTCTTCCTTTCTTCCCTCCTTCCCTCCTTTCTTCCTTCCTTCCCCCTTCTTTCCTCCCTTCCTCTCTTCCTTCCTCCCTTTCTTCCTCTGCACCTTCCGTCCTTGCTTTCTTGCTTCCTTCCTTCATTTCTTCCTTCCTTTCTTCCTTCCTTCCCTCCCTCCCTCCTTCCTTCCTTTTCTTTCCTCTCTATTTATTCTACCTTTTATTTTGAGCCGTGTGGATTAAAGGTTCTTGGCGCCCCAGCCAGGCACCAGGGCGGTGTCCCTGAGGTGGGAGAACCAACCTCAAGACACTAGTCCACAAGAGACCTCCGAGCTCCACGTAATATCAGACGGCGAAAATCTCCCAGAGACCTCCATCTCAACACCAAGACCCAGCTTCACTCAAGGACCAGCAAAGAACAGTGCTGGACACCCTATTCCCAACAAAGAGCAAGACAGGTCTACAGCCCCATCCATTAGCAGAGAGACTGCCTAAAATCATAATAAGGTTACCAACATCCCCAAACACACCACCAGACAAGGACCTGCCCACCAGAAGGACAACATCCAGCCTCATCCACCAGAACAGAGGCACTAGTCCCCCCAACCAGGGAATCTACTCAACCCACTGAACCAACCTTAGCCACTGGGGACAGCCACCAAAAACAACAGGAACTACGAACCTGCAGCGTGCAAAAAGGAGACCTCAAACACAGTAAGATAAGCGAAATGAGAAGACAGAAAAACACACAACAGATGAAGGAGCAAGATAAAAACACACCAGACCTAACAGATGAAGAGGTAATAGCCAATCTACCTGAAAGAGAATTTAGAATAATGATGGTGAAGATGATGCAAAATCTTGGAAATAGAATAGACAATTTGCAAGAAACAGTTAACAGGGACCTAGAAGAAATAAAGAGGAAGCAAACAACGATGAGCAACACAATAAATGAAATTAAAAATACTCTAGATGGGATCAATAGCAGAATAACTGAGGCAGAAGGACGGATAAGTGACCTGGAAGATAAAATAGTGGAAATAACTACTGCAGAGCAGAAGAAAGAAAAAAGAATGAAAAGAACTGAGGACAGTCTCAGAGACCTCTGGGACAACATTAAACGCACCAACATTCGAATTATAGGGGTCCCAGAAGAAGAAGAGAAAAAGAAAGGGACTGAGAAAATATTTGAAGAGATTATAGTTGAAAACTTCCCTAATATAGGAAAGGAAATAGTCAATCAAGTCCAGGAAGCACAGAGAGTTCCATACAGGATAAACCCAAAGAGAAACACGCCACGACACATAATAATCAAACTGTCAAAAATTAAATACAAAGAAAACATATTAAAAGCAGCAAGGGAAAAACAACAAATAACACACAAGGGAATCCCCATAAGATTAACATCTGATCTTTCAGCAGAAACTCTACAAGCCAGAAGGGAGTGGCAGGACATATTTAAAGTGATGAAGGAAAAAAACCTACAACCAAGATTACTCTACCCAGCAAGGATCTCATTCAGATTTGATGGAGAAATTAAAACCTTTACAGACAAGATTTTAAGAAATAAAATGGGCTTTAGGAAAGCTGATGTAGAAAGTGGAAAAAAAGGTGACTTAAGACAGATATAATAGTTGTGGACCAGCCCTAAGAAAAGTTGTGAATAGGGGTGCATCTGTCCTATAATTTTCTTACAACATAACTACCAACTATACAACTGGCCTTTAAAAATATTTTGAAAGCAGTGTTGATTACATGTATGAAAGGTACTTAGATTTCCAATAAGCAATAAAGAATTATCTTTTGGGACTCTGTCTCTATTCACAGTATCAACCTGATGTTTTAAACTAGCCAATCCATTTATTGGGTAAAAATATACTGTAAACATCAATGAACAAGTTATTTCCACCCTTACCATTATAGTGATGACCATGTCTACACTCAGATCTTGCCTTAAATGTTTTTCTGGAAGAAAACATGGAATAAATATAAATAAGTAAATGAAAAGAATAAAAGGCCACACTTCGTCAATGGAGTCCTACAAAACCAAACAAAAATGAAAAGAGAATGTAGAACTAGTAATTCCTCAATAGCATACATTTAGGAGTTCATAAATATTTTAAGACATAGTTGTTGAGAGCAGAAAAACTGTCTAAGAAACTAAGATGTATTTATCCACAAGCTGTTAAATGATCATTTGCTTGTATTTTAGCATCTTGTTCTCTCTTTATCTACCTTATATTTAACATACTCTGATACAAACCACGTATTTTCATTGGAAACACTTTTCTTGAGACTAGCTTAACCTTTAAAAACACATGTGGGGACTTCCCTGGTGGTGTGGTGGTTAAAAATCCACCTGCCAGTGCAGGGGACATGGGTTCAATCCCTGGCCTGGGAAGATCCCACATGCCTTAGAGCAACTGAGCCCATGTGCCACAACTACTGAGCCTGCACTCTAGAGCCTGCAAGCCACAACTACTGAGCCCACGTGCCCTAGAGCCCACACACCACAACAACTGAGCCCATGCACCTCAACTACTGAAACCCCATGCTCTAGCGCCTGTGTGCCACAACTACTGAGCCCACATGCTGCAAGTACTGAAGCCCACGCGCCTAGAGCCTATGCTCCGCATCAAGAGAAGCCACCGCAATGAGAAGCCTGCGCACCACAACAAACAGTAGCCCCCCACTCACTGCAACTAGAGAAAACCTGTGCACAGCAATGAAGACCCAACACAGTCAAAAATAATAATAATAATAAGAATAACATGTGTGTGTCTATATTCATATTCAAAATATTGATTTTTTTTTCAAACTACAGAATAATATATAAAATAGCCCCAATTCTTACCATTTTCTTTTTTATTATTGAGTAACATTTGGGGATAAATGACAAATAAAAGTATATTTATTTAAAGTATACAATGTGGTGATTTAATATACATATATATTGTGGAATGATTACCAAGGTCAAGATAATGAACACATCCTGCACCTCACATAGTTAACATTTTTTTTTTTTTTTTTGGTGGTGAGAATGCTTAAGATCTACTCTCAGTACCTTTCAAGTACCATATCCTTACCCTCTTGACTCCTATGACAAATAATGTAAAGTATTACATAAAGTTAGAAAATTTATATTTTCCAGGAAATTGCAAAATGCTTACCACCAGTTCCTCTCCTCAAAACACCCACTATTAACAGTTTCTTATGATTCCTTTCCCTCACCAAAATATACATTTATTCACATACATGTAGCTAGTTTTAAATTTACTTTCACAAAAAGGATCTTATTCTGTATTTTTCTTTTTTTCATTAACATAGATCTTAGAGATCTGTTCACACTAGCATGTATATCAATATTTTATTATTTATCATTATGGTAGAGTATACCGTCATATTCATACATTGTAATGTATTAACCTGTCCCCTTTTGATGAACAGCATTCTGGTTGTTTTTAACATTTTGCTCTTATGAAAGTTTCTGCACTGAGTATGCTTGTACATAAAATTTGACAGGCTTTTGTAAGGCTATTGATAGATTAAATTTCAAGAAGTGAGCAAAAGGTACAAATATTTAAAATTTTGATAGATGCTGTGAAATTGTCCTCCAGACAGAATGGAGCAACATTTATATTCCCAACAACAAAGTATGAGAGAGCCCATTTATCCACACCCTGGCCAGCACTGGAAAAATCAAAGTATTTTAATTTTTGACAGTTTAATAGGAGAATAATGTACTTTTTTCATAATTTGCATTTTTCCATTGTTACCACTGTTACTGAGATTGAGCATCATTTACATGCCATTTATTGTCATTTGTATTTTTTAAAAAATGCCTTGCTCTTTTAAGAAATTGGTTTGTTCATTTTTTTCTTATTGATTTGCATAAGCTTTTTGTAAATTAAGAAACTTACCATTTTGTTATTTGCATAAAAAAGTTTTTCAAGTTATTAATTTTTCAATTTTGATTTTGAAATTTATTATACAGAAGTTTTGTTAATTTTATAAGATCAGTTTTTTCAATCTTTTAATTAACAGCTACTCAAAAGCTGTTTTATATTACAATATTGTGACTAGCTTCACTCACATTTTCCTCACTTTTATTTATGGCCTCATTTTTTAAAATGCTTACTCCTTTGTGCTATTGGAAACTTATCTTGTTTGCTTGTTTGTTTCAATTTGCAGTTGTTTTCACACCACTTATTGAATGATACATTTTGTATTGTACTTGAAATTTTGATATGCCACAATTACCATCAATCTAATTCTCCTAGGTGTTTAGGTCTATATAAAAAAATCTCTTCTCTGCTTCAAGGCCCTGACAGTTTTTTCCCTCCATCATACTACCTTAAGTATTTTCAGTAAGAATAGGTACATTTTATTGAGTGACTTTGCCTTGAAACATCTTTATTTGTTTGTGTGTTTAGTTATTTAATTCATTTTAAGATTACGACTCCCTAGAAGTGAGCGGAGGAGGTGTGGTACACCTGACTTTCCCTGAACGCCTGTATTTGCTATCTCATTGAATTGCTTAATTTATTCCTAAGCATCATACTTCTATGCAGGTATTAATTATCCAGTGTTGCAGATGGTAAAAATAAACTTCAAAAAGGTCATGTATCTTGTGCAAAGTCACATAACTAACAAGCGTCAAAGCTGAGATGCAAACTATATATGTCTGACCCTAAAACCCATGCTTTTTCCACAACCCTACAGTGTTAGATGCACGAAAATACTTGACAGTCAATTGCAGAGCAATTTCTACCAGACAGTTTTTTTGTTGTTATAAATAAATTTATGGGAACACAGCCACTGCCATTTGTTTACATAGTATCTGTGAATGCTTCTGTGCTACAGAGACTGATTTGAGTAGCTTCATATTGCATGAAAAGCCTAAAAAATCTGTCCTTTATAGAAAAAGCTTGACAACCCTTGTACTAGTGTATTTTCTCAAAACCGCACTATGGTTGCCTTGCATAAACAGATCAACTTTGTTTATGTGAACAAAATGCCAGGTAAGGATTTTCAACATTGATTCAATATTGACTGATTCTTCAACTCCTGTCACCTTGTAAAAATGCTTGAGGCACCATTTATGTTAAAACTTATACTTATTTAATTTTGTCATTATACGATGAAACCCCTTAACTCATTGATGTCGTTCAGAAAAGTGAATAAAAGTTCAGAACATAAATTGATCAGTGGAGATATTTATAAGGCCTAGATATGTCTTAAAATACCTTGGAAAACACTCTTTTAAGCTTTGCGGTAATATGAAAAATTTTAGAAGTATTCAAGGGATACATCAAGAATAAAAAACTGGGCTCCCCTGGTGGCGCAGTGGTTGAGAATCCGCCTGCCGATGCAGGGTACACGGGTTCGTGCCCCGATCCGGGAAGATCCCACATGCCGCGGAGCGGCTGGGCGCCTGAGCCATGGCCGCTGAGCCTGCGCGTCTGGAACCTGTGCTCTGCAATGGGAGAGGCCACAACAGTAAGAGGTCCACGTACCACTAAAAAAAAAAAAAAGAATAAAAAACTGAATTTAATGTAATAAGGAAATAATACTGTCTATATACTATGCAAAGTTAAGAGGAGGCCAAATAAACATTAATGATACTGATTATTTACTTGAATTTTCATTGCTAAAACGCTTGAGCCATTAGCCAATTAACATAAAGTGCAATTTGTGAGATGTGGGAGAGGGAAAATGTCGCTCGAGTATATCCAAAGTGATTTGATTCCAAGAGCCAACTGAGCTCTCAGCAGCTCTGCCTCTTCAGCTCCTTGACTGGCGACCACATCCTGTGGTACTCAAAGCCTCTCCTGCAAATGTCACCTTCCTGCTGAATGACCTCTTCCTTCTGAACTTGTATGGAGCTTGAATTGCGTTTAAATCAATTGTGAATAATTTTTAGAAAAATGTGAACACATAAATTCAGGGCTTATTTAAATTGATAAGGAGTAAAAATTAGTAATATGCTTCTAATCGGTAAAAATGACTTCCTATCATTATTTACTTGAAGAATAAAGCTTTTCATATTTCAAGGCAACCTATATATTTTTTTTTGTTTAAATTTTATTTATTTATTTATTTATGGCTGTGTTGGGTCTTCGTTGCTGCACACGGGCTTTCTCTGGTTGCGGTGAGCGGGGACTACTCTTTACTGCGGTGCGTGGGCTTCTCGTTGTGGTGGCTTCTCTTGTTGCGGATCACGGGCTCTAGGCACGCAGGCTTCAGTAGTTGTGGCATGTGGGCTCAGTAGTTGTGGCTTGCGGGCTCTAGAGCTCAGGCTGAGTACTTGTGGCGCACGGGCTTAGTTGTTCCGCGTCATGTAGGATCTTCTCAGGCCAGGGCTCGAACCCGTGTCCCTTGTATTGGCAGGCAGATTCTTAACCATTGTGCCACCAGAGAAGCCCGCAACCTATATTTTTATCTGTACCCTAGACCAAAGTTCCTCATCTTTGGCACTGTTGGCATTTTGGGCCAGATGGTTTTTGGTTGTGAGGCTGTTCTATATATTGCAGGATGTTTTCCAGATTCTCCAGTCTCTACCCACTGGGTGGCAGTAACAACCCCCAGCCCCTTGCAAATAGTGACAAAATTAGCCCTGCCTGAGACCCACTGCCCTAGATAAAGATGTGTGAAAACCTGTATCAGAACCTGTACTTTATCATCTAGTTAGTCATAAAAACCATGGTTTAAATAGGCAGCCTGCTGCCCCTCTCCCGCTCTTTTTCTTGAGAATTATATTTATTTATTTATCTTTTATGGGGAAACAATGTGAAGACTCAAACGTTTAATCTTCAAATTAAACTATCTTTACCACTAGGCTCTGCCATTTGCTAGTTGTATGGCTTGACAAATTGCTTGACCTCTAGAGGGTTTCAAGTTTCTTCTAACAGGAATAATATAAAGTACTTAGCACTATGCCTGATATATGTTAAGTGATTAACAATTTGGGGTTATTATGGATGATTAGATTAAACTGTATTATGATTAAAATTTTTTTTTCCTTCCCTATAAAAAGATTTTATATTTTCATCCCATGAAGTTCCTGTATGGTTTGCTTTGGCCAATAAACCGTGAGTGAAAGTAACCACTTTCAAGAATAGGCTTTAAGAACCATTGTAATGGTCTACTACCTCTATCCTGGCTCTCTCCTGAAACCAGCAATGTCTCCGACAGGGGCTGTTCCTTCAGCCTAGGACCTGCTCCCTCAGAATGAAGATGCAATGGAGCAGAACCACAGCCTGTGATAGACATATAACTTGAACTAGGAATAAACCTTGGTTGTCCAGAAGGAATGAGTCCTAAGTTTTTTGTTTCTGTTTTTAACTGCAGCCTGTCCTGGCCTAAGGTAATTGATAAAATAATTTATCAAACATTTCTTGAACGTATATCACATGCCAGACATTATGTTACAGATAAAGAGATTAGCAAAACTCTCCATGCTGTTTTAGAACATAGATTTCAGTGGTAGAGAAGAGAAAACACGGTATTAAACATAACACACTGTGATGGAGGCAGCTACAGATAGGGGGCAGAGAAGAGCCTCTTTGAGTTGCAACCCTGAAGAGAAAGGCAGAAAAAGAATCAAGCTAAAGGAAGTATAAGGCAGAGAAGCATGGGAGCATGGGACATTTTCCTTTAATGGTGAAAAGTTGGGAGGGAATGGAGCATGCAATGCATCAAAACAGGAAAGGGAGATGCCACAGATAGTGATGCCCATGTTCTGAAACTGGGGATTTATCTTTTCAGTCAAAGGGAGACCATCAAACATTTTTTAAAATAATTTGTTTTAAATTTATTTATTTTATTTTTAGTTGCATTGGGTCTTCGTTGCTGCACGTGGGCTTTCTCTAGTTGCGGCAAGCGGGGGCTACTCTTCATTGCGGTGCCCGGGCTTCTCATTGAGGTGGCTTCTTTTGTTGCAGAGCACAGGCTCTAGGTGCATGGGCTTCAGTAGTTGTAGCACTTGGGCTCAGTAGTTGTAGCGCACGGGCTTAGTTTCTCCACAGCATGTGGGATTTTCCCGGACCAGGGCTTGAACCCACGTCCCCTGCGTTGGCAGGCAGATTCTCAACCACTGTGCCACCAGGGAAACCCCCCATCAAACATTTCTAATCAGGAAAATGACAATGTCCTAAATTATCAACTTGATCATTGACTGTCCCTACTTACTGCCTCTTTAGAAGACTTAATGCCCTTGCAACATTATTTACAGATGTTCATCTGTGTCTGAATGTCTTATTTCTCAGAGCAAACTCAAAGAATATACGTGCTTCTAATGAGCCAACATTCAACTTTTCTAACATTGAAGTTATTACTTTGAGAGATTATGATCCTAAAAGTAATCTGGAGAATTCACTTATTGAATATCATTAGATGTTTACTTCTTGTTGAAATGTTGCCAGTGATGGTGCACTAAGGTAGTGTTTCAGGGAGAAAGATAATAGCAGCAAGAGAAATAACAACAACAACAAAAACACAATAGTGAGCAAGTCCAAAATAGAAATGGAAAGTTGTCATTGAAAAGGTTTCTGGAAATGGAAGACTCATCTCTTCATTATTTGAATTCTCCCTATTTGGGATTCATAAGGAATCATTGCCAGTTTTTCATTGGGGCTGGGTGGATCTATTCCACTGATAATAATGCCTTCCTCTATAGATTTTCTGAAAGCTGTTTCTTGCTATAGAATACATTCCTAACTGATAAATTAGGACACTCAGCCCTTCCAAGAATTGTGTATTCATTATTGTCACCATCATCTTATTATTATTATCATATCATTATCATTATTGCTATTATATATCAAGTGGTTCTGCTCTCATGACTACACTCTGAGATACAGTCTCATCGATCATAACTGTGACACATGGCCACAGTCAACTGCAAAGGGATACAGAGAAAATGAGTTCTTAGTTTTTTAACTTCTATAGCCACTCTGTCCAATTTTATAGCCATAAGCCACATGTGATTATTTAAATGTAAATTTAAGTTAATTTTTTTATATTGGACTATAGTTGATTTACAATGTTGTGTTAGTTTTAGATGTACGACAGATTGATTCAGTTATACATATACATATATATATTATTTTTTGAATTCTTTTCCCATTTAGGTTATTACCGAATATTGAGCAGAGTTCCCTGTGCTATACAGTAGGTCCTTGTTGGTTATTTATCTTATATATAGTAGTGTGTATATGTTAATCACAAATTCCTAATTTATCCCTCCCCACCACCTTTCCCCTTTGGTAACCATAAGTTTGTTTTCTAAGTCTGTGAGTCTGTTTCTGTTTTGTAAATAAGCACATTTGTACCTTTTTTTTTTTTTGGATTCCACATGTAAGCAATATTATATGATACTCGTCTTTCTCTGTCTGACTTACTTCACTCAGTATGACCATCTCTAGGTCCATCCATGTTGCTGCAAATAGTTAAATAAAATTAAAAATTTAGTTCCAGGGTCTCAGTAGGCAGGTTTCAAGTGCTCAAAGCTGTATGTGCCTAGTGGCTACCATAGGCCTCTGTGCAGCAGGTATAGGACATTTTCATCATCACAGAACATTCTGTTGGAAAGGGCTGCTCTATAGTAAAGATGTGTAGTGGGGAAGAAGTTTTGCCAAACGTCCATAGTGCCAGCATGGCTAATATAGAGCAGATCCATGTGCAAGCCTTCTGTTAGAAGATTAATAATCATTTGTCTATTTTTGTTGAAACCCAAATATTTCTCTCCTTACTGATTAACATTTTATATTTAGAAAGGGGAAGGTAACATTGGATAAATTAAAAAGTGACTGACTGTACTCTATTGTCTAAAATTCAATGGAATTACCTAAAAACTTTGATCCTCTACTGCTACTACAAAATTCAAGTAAAGGCATAAAATAAACAAGACAGCAATCTCTCAGATTTAATGTCACTTTCTTTGCCAGCCTTTCTATAAAATATTAATGAGGACATTTGTGGTAATAAATGTTAATACATTCTTCTGAACGTGTGAACACTGGCAGATGATTCTTTATAGTGGCATTCAGTAGTAGGAAGAGTTTGTTAAAACAAAATTTTAATTTTTAGGAAGCTAAAAATAATGCTTAAATTCATATCCAAAGTTTTTAATAGTTTTCTATTTTTTTTTAATTGGAGGAAGGTAATATTTTGCAGCAGAAAGTGTTTGAAACCAGGAACCCAAATACTGTGTCCATAAAGTACCTGAATCTTGCTGTTATTTCTTCATCACAACAGTGCTAGGGTCAGGAAAGAGTAACTAACATCTTCTGAGCCTCCCCTCTATGACTGAGAGACACACTAATCCATCCCTAGTTACTTAATGGACATGACTTAAAGTATAGTATCACTCAATATGTGGTGTTGAGAAACAGTTCAAGAAACTCTTTCATATACTAAAAGCCAACTCTAGTTTGTGTATATACTCCCAAAATCCTTATTTGAGAAATAATTGAATGGATACTCTCTTATCCTCTGTTTTGATGTAACAACTGTGCTCTATATGTTATTTATGTGGTATTTCTTAGACCACTCAAGGATGAGAGCATGATTTTGAAATTTATTTTTTCACTAACCTGTAAATCATGTCACTGTTGACATGTGTGTAACTGGCATGATTTTTGCAAACACTAATTAAATGTGCCTTCTATAAGGTCAATAATTTTGTTTGATATCTCTGTTTATGGTCATAGTAATGTAACCTTATCTTTTTGGAAATTAGGAAGTGCACATAGAGCAACCCAGAGTAAGATTCAAATTTTTATTCTAGTGATCCTCATTAAGTAATAAAAGCATGTCAAGAATATTGTAAGGCCTCTGCTTTATGTGGCCCAACTCATTTATTTAGCAAATATTTATGAAGTACCTTCATCAGGCAAATCTTTGTACTGTATGTTTTGAGGGGCCATAGGAGAGTTAAAAACAAAACAACAAAACAATTTAATAGTTGGTGTGTAGTTCCTACAAGAGTGATTTTCTTCTGGCAGCATACTGGAATCACCTGGGAAGCTGTGATGACCTGAATGTGGGTTTTCTCCCCCAGTTGATATGTTGAAGCTTTCCCTCCCAATGGTGTTGGGAGCTGGGCCTTTGGGAGGTAATTAGAGCTCGATGAGGTCATAAGGCAGGGCCCGCATAATAGGATTGGTGCCCTTATAAAGAGAGACACCAGAGCGCTTACTTCTCTATCTACCATGCGCACGTTGCACAGAGGTCATGTGAGCACAAAGCAAGATGGCAGCAACTTACAGGCCGAGTGGTGAGACCTCTGAATGAAACTTAAATTGCTAGCACATTTATCTTGGACTTCCCAACCTCCAGAATGGTAAGAAAGTAAATTTTTTGTTGTTTAAGCCACCTTGTTTACGGTATTTTGTTGTTTAAGCCACCTTGTTTACGGTATTTTGTTACAGCTCTTGAGACGACTAATACAGAAGCTAAGAGAATTTTTAAAAGCCAACAACAAAATCTCAAATCCAGTCCTACTTCCAGATATTCTTATTTAATTGGTCTTGTCTTCAGGGCATTTGTATCATTTTAAAACCTCTTCAGGTGAATTTAATGTGCAGCCAGGTGTGAGAAGTACTGTCTTGAGAAGGAGTCTGTGTTTTTGTTTTCCATTCATGTACTCCCGAGGGATGTAACAGTACCCACAGAAGCTTCTCAGTTAGCAGAGTACACTGGGTAAGGAGATGAGTCGGCCCAGGTTGCAAAGTTTCCTAGACTAATGTGTCATTTCTTCTCTGTTCCCATCGGGAATCACTGTGTAAGGTAAAGAAATATTAGGGCAGAAGATATAGCTGTTGTTCTCATGAGAGGGTTTTTGAGGCCAGTGTTGTTGTTACTTTGGTGCTCAGATGATAACAGTTGGCTTAGTGTTTAATGAGAGGCAAACCTACCTTCTTCTACATGGACTCCCTTTATTTCCCTTCGGTCCTGGGAGAACTGAATTTTGGGGACATATGTGGGACAGCAGGAAGCATGTGAGAGTTCTCAGAAGGTACTCTGTCTTGGCATGTACGTTATTTTTGCTCTTGGGAAAACTCACGAATTTTGCAGGGAGAATGGGAGGTCCTAGGGTGCAGGTCTGAGCTGAAACAGGGATATGGGGTTATTTATGTGACTAGATTTTTTCAGTCATAGCATTGTAAAGTCTGGGCATACAGGTGTAGTCATTTATATCTTTGTATGAATTTAAGCTGATTTGCCATTAGTAGTACCTATTATTTGGAAACTAAAGTCGAAGTTCCCATTATAGGAGTTTTAGTGTCAGGGTTTAATGGGAAAGGCAATATTAGTTGCTTTCTCCATCTCATCCCAGTAATTTAAAATCATACATGTAACTGGAAGAACAAAATACATTATTCTCCATGTTCCAACAACTCTGAGCAGGACAGGGTGGTACCTTCCCTGAGGGGCATTATCTGATCAATACAAGAAAGAATTTCAAAGCATTTATAGTCTATAGAGAACACTGAGGCCAGAGCTGATGCAGGGGCTACCAAAAGCTGCATAAGAGAATGAGAATAATTTGCCATTATTCCAGCTTTTTTTTTTTTAATTTTTGAAAATTTCTTTTATTTATTTATTTTTGGCTGCGTTGGCTCTTTGTTGCTGTGCGCGGGCTTTCTCTAGATGTTGCAAGCAGGGGCTACTCTTCGTTGCGGTGCTCGGGCTTCTCATTGCGGTGGCTTCTCTTGTGGCGGAGCACTGGCTCTAGGCGCATGGGCTTCAGTAGTTGTGGCTCCTGGGCTTAGTTGCTCCCTGGTATGTGGGATCTTCCCGGACCAGGGCTCGAACCCCTGTTCCCTGCCTTGGCAGGTGAATTCTTAACCACTGTGCCACCAGGGAAGCCCCTATTCAAGCTTCTTCATCCTTCTTCATTCTCATAATCTGCTCGCTTTTGTCTCAGAGCCGGAGAAAAGAAAATAGAAATTGGTTAAGTAACGAGAGTGCACAGAGAACTTTGATTTCATCCTAGTGGAGAGGGTCAGATAGTCAGTGATGAATTGGTAAACAAACTGGTTCTTTGGTTAAAATGCAAAACTACCTCCATCTCTCTAAATCTTCAGTCAGGTCCATACATACATTTGTGTGACTGTTTCTGTTTGGTTTTGGTCAAACTCAGGAAAACAGACTGAGTCCCACATTTGGGTTAAAGCCAAAATGAAGCTGGAGGATATAAAGTAGAATTGAGGAATTCAGAAAGCACAAACATGAAATGAATTACAGATGTAAGCCCTTATAAACTTGCTAAAATTCAGAAAAAGAATTTGTTCTTAGCATATAGTATGGGATTTTAAGACATCTAGATTATATGAGTCAGGTGAGTTACTGTTTCCAGAGGAACACTCTAGTGGGGGAAAAATGAGCCTTTGAAAAAAAAAAAAAGGAGTCCCACATTAAACAAGCAAACCAAAAAACAACAAAAAAATTTCACTTGCTATTGAACAAAATGAGTCCTTTTTTCTGCATGGACCCTGATCTCACTTTCAGTATTTTAGACACACACACTTGATGCAGCTCCCTGTGAAATTTTAGGAATTCAGTTACTTAGGAGACTTCAGGAACCTGCTTAAGTCCCTCAAATCATAGAAATAGTAAAATATGTCCCCTGCGATTGTGAAATGACCTGTCTCCCTGCATCCTTCCTTTTGCTTGGGAACCATCAACACAAAAGTCTTTGCAAGGTAACTTTGCAGCAGTGGTTCTCAAAGGGTATAGTTGGTGATGGGTGGGTCAGCTGCCACAGCATCACCGGACATCGCTCAGAACTGCTAATTACTTGGAATCAGAAGCTCTGGGGGTGTGTTCAGCAGTCAGAGCATCAGCAAGCCTTGCAGGTGATTTGGATGCAGGCTCCAGTGTGCGAAGCATTGCTTTAAAATAACATCAGCTGTGGGAAGGTACAACAGTTGCTGTAGAAACAAAGTATTCAGTGGACACCTACAAAATAGGGGCAATGATAAGCCTGCAGAACCCTGACTCTGACGAGCACTAGGCTTTATAAACATTAATCAGGGACAGTGTAGTACAGTGATTAAGAGCATAGACTCTGGAGCCAGATTTATAGGCTTGAATCCCCACCATTACCATTAAAGAGCTCTATTGCTGTGAACAAGTTCCTTAAATTCTGTGCCTTAATTTCTTTGCCTTAATTTCTTCATCTGCAAAATACCTAACTCAAAGAGTTAGGGGGATTAATGCATTAATATGTGTAAAGCATTTCAAACGGTGTCTGGAACACAGAGCTCTAAAAGTCTTGGCTATTATGTTTACATTTATCAATATAATGTATAATTTTATATTATTAAGACCCCTTACTCCAATTGTAAGCTTTGTATTATCCCTTTTCTGTACATATAAACACTGCATCTTCAAGAGTTTAAAAAACTTGAATTAAGATCCTTTCAATTACAAGTATCAGATCTAATCAAGGTGCTTTTTTTTTTTAAGGGATTTTATTGACTTGCATAGCTGAAAATTCTAGAGAGAGATCCAGGAATGGTCTGTATTCATGGTGTTCAAATAATGGTAGCAAGACCTGGGTTCTCTCCATATCATTTCCTCGGGAAGACAACTGTTTACCCTGGCTCTGCCTCACCCCTTCTGCTAACTCCTAGCTGAAAAGAGTGATAAAGTTAATTCTTAAATTGTGACCCACAAAATGGAGACTGCCCCAGTGGCCTAGCCCACATCACAACTCTAAACCCAAGTCAGCCTACACTAATGGGAAACTAATGTGGCCAAGGAATCATACCGTACACCAGTCACAATCTTTCAACTTAAAACAACTTAAAACAGGACCTGCTAGTCTTACAAGAAAATCCCCAAACTCCTGGCCACTCATGCCGTTTCCACATTGCCTCTTCTAACTCTGTGTAACACTCGCTCTTGCCCCTAATCTCTTGGGAACCCAGTTCTACTGCTTGTACTGCCCCAGTCCATGGATTCTTTTCCCTGGAATAAAGGACAGCAAACTTGTTACTAAGTTGTTTTAGTTTGGTCATTTGACAAGAAGCTCTCTCTTCCCCCATAGTTTTTGTGTGTGTGTGTGGTACGCGGGCCTCTCACCGTTGTGGCCTCTCCCGCTGCAGAGCACAGGCTCCAGACGCGCAGGCCCATGGCTCACGGGCCCAGCCGCTCCGCGGCACGTGAGATCTTCCCGGACCGGGGCACGAACCCGTGTCCCCTGCATCGGCAGACGGACTCTCAACCACTGCGCCACCAGGGAAGCCCCCCACCCACCCATAGTTTTAACAAGCTCCAGGCTTACCTGAAAAAGTCTGATGGATGATGTACCTGTCTTGAAGACAAGCAGAAGTTATTTAGCCTGGGTCCTGTGACCGTCTTTCCAAATTGGGATGGGGGTCAGACCACCCGATCTACATCCTCTTTCTTCCGAAGAAGGGGAGAACTCAGGGTTCCACAACAGAAAGAAGGGGAATCATGTAGGAATTAAAACAACAGTTGTTGACTTTTTTTTTTTTTTTTTTTTTTTTTAGTACATTTGCCTAGGTATCCAGTGGTTAAAGCCGTGCCTCAAAACCAGATCTGTTTGACTTGGAATACAGTGCTGTTAAATACAACTTCTTTAAATATGTTTGCTTCTCCCTGTGTCCTAATCAATGTCCTAGGTCCCACCTAGGAATGTAAAGATTTATAAGAATACTCTTGCCCTGAGGAGCTTTTTTTAATGGTGGAGGCAAGTGTAAAGATGACAGTGACGTAAGTAAGGTGCTCAGAAAGAGGCATGGAGGGCCCATTAGCAGCAATTAGAAGTACTTCCTGGATGATCATTAATCATCAACCCACACTTCTGAACTCCAGAATCTCCACCCTTCCTTTGCCAAGGAGCACCAGGGGAGAGACTACAGGACCACAAGATTTATCTCCCGGAGGGAGGAGAAATTGTCCTCAATTATTTTATTTTATTATTTTAAAAATTAATTAATTTTTGGTTGCATTGGGTATTCGTTGCTGCGTGCGGGCTTTCTCTAGTTGCGGCGAGCGGGGGCTACTCTTTGTTGCGGTGCACGGGCTTCTCATTGCGGTGGCTTCTCTGGTTGCAGAGCACGGAGTCTAGGCGTGTGGGGTTCAGTAACTCTGGCACCCAGGCTCAATAGTTGTGGCTTGCACGCTCTAGAGTGCGGGTTCTAGAGTGCAGGCTCAGTAGTTGTGGCGCACGGGCTTAGTTGCTCCGCTGCGCGTGGGATCTTCCCGGGACCAGGGCTCGAAGCAGTGTCCCTGGATTGGCAGGCAGATTCTCAACCACTGTGCCATCAAGGAAGCCCCCAGTTAGTTTAATTTGACTAAAAAATCCTTGATGTTTATGGTCAACTTCAGGGAAGTTACTGTACTAGATAAACAAAAATAGCAAAAAAAAAGAAAAGTAAGAAATTAAATATTCTGTGATGACATACTAGAATAGATATTCTCCAAAAGTGGATATCTTGCCTGACCCCCTCACCCTGAGTTTTTCTTTTTTTTTTTAACATCTTTATTGGAGTATAATTGCTTTACAATGGTGTTAGTTTCTGCTTTAGAACAAAGTGAATCAGCTATACCCCCAATTTCTCTACACACTTTTTTTAGTACATCATGGAGAGCCTGAATTCATTCACAAGGAAATAAAAACAAATTCATTTTCCTTTGGCATTTAATGGTGAAATTGTTCATTTAATATGAAAATGATACATTGGGTGAAACCAGCTCCATCTGGATAAACTAGACAGCTGACGTTGAAGCTACACTGAGCACCAATTAAGACTCTGCATTTGACATTAAATGCTGTGCTTGGCTTGCAAGACAGAATGACCCGACTATAGTAGACATATAGAGAATTTTGAGAGAATTCTCAAAATAGAGAATTTTTCATTCATTTCAAGTAAATTTTGTGAAGTTATAAAGAGAAATAAACACAGTTGAAGAGCCCGCAGCACTCCATGGTTAAATCTATGAGATGGGGCTTCCCTGGTGGTGCAGTGATTGAGAGTCTGCCTGCCAATGCAGGGGACACGGGTTTGTGCCCCGGTCCGGGAAGATCTCACGTGCCGTGGAGCAGCTAGGCCTGTGAGCCATGGCCACTGAGCCTGCACGTCCGGAGCCTGTGCTCTGCAACGGGAGAGGCCACAACCGTGAGAGGCCTGCGTATCACACACACACAAAAAAAATCTATGTGATGAAGGGAATAATGCAATAGTGATGCTACGTGTCTGATTTAGAATTAAATGATTCTGGTACAAAGAGAGAAATGAAAACTCTTCTGGCATTTTATAAAACTTCAGTGATTTGTGAGGCTATATGCTGTACGTTCTAAGACTGTTAGTGTTGCTGAGCACTTGAGAGGTTTAAACTGTTCATAATGGACTTGTTCAGCTGCTGTCTGGTCTGGCAAATTCTTTAGGAACAGCACCACTCCTCTGCTCAATAGCATTGCACCTATCAATGGTCTCATTTTATACAATCTGTCGTGGACATCTGCGAAGGAAAAATTTTGAGTAAAAAAAGATAAAAGCATTCAGAATTCAACAGACTGTGCAAAAAAGAATGCAAGAAATTTGAAAATCAACTCTATATGCTTTGATCATAAACAATAAAAAGTATACTTTCTATTTAGTATTGAACCTATAAAGAGTCAGGTTTAGTATTTGACAGAATTGGCTGATGTATCCAAGTAAGTGGCTGATTATATTTGTAGAATAATTGTCTTCACTATTTCAGTAGCTTACATATAGATGTATGGACTGAATGGTTGTATACCCCCCAAAATCCAAATGTTGAAGCCCCCACCTCCAGACTGGCTGTTTAGAGTGAGGAAATGAAGATAAATGAGGACCTAAGGGTGGCGCCTGATCTGCTAGGATTAGTGTTCTTCTAAAAGAGAGATGACAGAGCTCACACTCCATGTGCGTGCTCGAAGGAAAGGTTGTCAGCTGCTTTGATTCTACTGGACGAGACCAAAGCTATTCAGCTTTAAACATGTTTTAGCCTTCAAGACAAAGGAAGAATGACCCCAAAGGTGATTACAAGATCTCAGGGCTGCCACCTCTACCACTTCTACCAGGTCCAGGGGACAAGGCTGGTTCCTCCATTTTGAAGAGTGGGGCCAGATTCCAGTGCCTCAGGGGCAAGGCCTTGGCCCAGTGTTAGCAAGGCAGAGCTGCTCTACAGCCAAAGGGGTGATGTGGCACCCCAGTGGGTCTGGAGAGCAGAACATCAAGCCAGAGAAATATTCTCGAGCGTTAAGATCTAATGGAATTTGCCTTGCTAGATTTTCAACTTGATTGGGATCTATCACCCCTTTTTTCTTCTAAGTTTTCCCTTTCGAAATGAGAATGTCTACCCTATGCCTGTCCCATCATTGTATCTTGGAAGCACATAACTTGCCTGGTTTCACAGGTTCACAGCTGAAAGAGAATTTGCCTCAGGTTAAATCATAGTTGGAGTCTCACCCTTATCTGATCTAGATGTTACTTAGATGATACTTTGGACCTTAGACTTCAGAGTTGTTGCAGGAATAAGTTAAGACTTTTGAGGCTGTCGGGATGGAATGAATGTCTTTTGCTTGAGAGAAAGACATGAATTAGGGGTTGGAATGAGATGTTATGGACTGAATGTTTGTGTCTCTCCAAAATCCGTATGTTGAATCCCTAACCTCCAGTGTGGCTTAGAGTAAATAATTAAGGTTAAATAGGATAATAAGGCTGGGCCCTGATCCCATAGGATTAGTGTCCTTATAAGAAGAGACACCAGAGAGTTGGCTTTTGCTCTCTCGGTGCATGCTCAGAGGAAAGGCCACATAAACTTTATCTATTTACAAGCCAGGAAGAGGATTCTCACCAGGAGCCAAATTCTGCCAAAACCTTGATCTTGGACTTCCCAGCCTGCAGAACTGTGAGAAAATAAATTTCTGTTTTTAAACTACCCAACCTATGAGCTGACAAAATACAGTAGATAAGGCCATGTTCCTATATATTACTATTATATACACCTGTCTATATTAATGGAAATTACAGATCTTATTAAAATATCTATTATTGAATTGATTCATTGATAATGTAAATTATTTTTCCAAATATACTATTCTAGTAGCCCTTATATTGAAAAGAAATAATACTTACCTAGTATAAATTTTCCTCACTATTTCTACCTTAAGATTCTGCCATCTCTCACTTTATCTTCCTATCTAGCAATGAACCATTTGAAATTCCTAGCATACATAACATTTTATACCTTTATATGATTGAGCATAATGTTCTCTTCATAGAATTCCCTTTTGCCTTCTGTGGAACTAACAAACTTGTAATCTTCCAGTGTGAGTTAAATACTACATTGACATTCTTTGTGAAGCCTAACCTTGATAGGCAGAAAAAACTCTTTCCTCTGAGATACCTGTGTATCTTGTACATAGTTTAATGTATTTAGACAAATACGTAAGACGTATGCAAGGAGAGGGCTGGAAGAATAAGAGCTTGTCAGAGTTAGCGCTGATGTACAATACTTCTTAGATGTAATTAAGAAGAAGCAATTAAAGTTTTTTTGAGTACAAAAGTACAGGATGATGCCAAGTTCCAGGTATCATCCAGAGATGGAATAGCTGATGTTAGATTTAGTTTTTGATGAGTCTAATCCATGCAGATTTAAGTGCAAGCTAGAATTCAGAGTTCAGTGATCCATAGGAGTGACTGGGAGGTCATTAGGGTTACTAGATTATAGAACAAGAAGAGTTATAGTTGGGTTACTAGTATGAACTTCAAAAAAGGATGAGCCTAAAGATGAGGATGGGAGAGTAATGGCCTAGAATTGGGAGTGGAATGGTCCAAATCAGCACAGGTAGTAAAATGCGTGGAAATACATCCCTTAAATCTCCTCAGTTACCCAAGCTAGAAATCTCAGAGCCTTGTTTGACTGTTATTTGCCATTCATTTGGTACAGTTAGGTCACTTCCTGGTTATCATGCTTTTTACTTATTTTTAAAATCCTACCATCTTCTCTATTCCCAAGACCTTTGCTTATGTTACTAAATTAGAATCACAGCAATACCGGGTATCTTTGGTTTATCCTTCAAGATCCACTAGCTTGCCTTCTCTATCTGGCCCTGTGCCCTGGGAGGCTATGCGCCCTAGTTTCAGTTGGGTTTGACCAGTGGCAAGCCTTAGCAGTAGATGAGAGTGAGGGAAGAGAGCAAGGTTGGGGGTATTGAATCTCCTGGTTCCTTCCATGTGAGATATTTAAGGATACCTGTGTTGTGGCTGCAGGTCACTGCTCCTTTTGAAGCCAACCAGTTTGCATGACTCTTTGTCCAGGTTCCTATAACCTTTCATTCTCCTGTCCTTTTGTTCTTAGTGTCCAGTTCTTGCACCATCCTTTGTGATTCCCTTACCGTCTGTCCATGCCTTTGGAAGTACTCCATGTGCACACCCTCTCTGGTTTATCCTACGTTGAGTGTGCTGTCTGTTGGGATCCTGCCAAATATTAACTCTTAGCTCCTCTCCTGAGTCAGTCCCACTCTGATACCTGTTTCTGCAATCTTCCAAACACATTTCAAAAGGAGGCTCTGATCACGTCATTCTACAAACTTATAAATTGCCCTACAAGAAGAATTTAATTTCTTTGATGTGGTGTTTAAGACCATTTAATCATTAACCTTTTAGGGAAGAACCTCCCCTCTCACCATACTCACAGATGGACTCTGCCCTCAGGCCACAATGAGCACACAGGCCCTGGGGCAGCCTGTGGCCCTTCCTGTCTCTGCGCTTTTGCATAAATTGTGTCCTCAATGTGAAATTACTATCTCATCCTTAGTTAACATGGAAAAGTCTCTATTTATGATCCCAAAACGAATAATCATGGGAGGCTGGCAGTAATTTCCTAACTTATCTCTGGCAAATTGTACCTGCTTCTGTTGCCTTGCCAGTGATACTGAATTTTCATGATTATTTGGCAGATTTTCTTGGGTCCCCTAGATTCTGGGCTTCTTAGGGAAAGGAATATGGTCTTTCAAAATCTTTACCTTATTCAGTGTCTACTGAGTAGACACTGAGTAGATGCTCAATAAAATACATGGAATAAATATGCCAGCCTGTACATTATTACTCTAGAGATCTCATAGCTGGTTAAAAGGTGAGATGATCCAGTTGTGAAATTTTATTCTATTTATTTATGGCTAGAATGAGTTTATCTGATCCATCTGGCTAGGCAGATGTCCTTCTCCCCCAGTTACTCATTCCATATATATCATTCCTAAACTTCAAACACAGAAAAGTTGATATGGGCAGAATATTATGAATGCTTACACTAAAAGTTAAATTTCATAATCATTCATCGGGGATAAATTCATACCACTTTCTATCAAAAACAAATATTTATTTGCAGTTTACTTAGACATGTAATAATTTTTGAAAGAGCAGTAAAAAAAAAAGTTCATGCTTTTGACTATAGTTCAATGATTGAGATATATATAGCGGAGGTATAGTTAAATAAGACAAATTCAGTTTATTCTATTATAACATAGGTAATAAAATATTATTACATGGATAATTTAGACCTAATAAGTTAAATGGAGACCATCTTTATTAAATCTATGATCCTATTTTCCTTTTATTTAATTAACTACCTATAAATAATTGGTAAATAAAATGCAAACTTCTAGTAGGATTTTTAACTCAGTCCTTTGCCACTCTTAGTTTAATAAACAGTAAGCTAAGGGGTATGCTTTCTTTGTTTTCCTGCACAGATGAAGCTTTCAAATAAAGTTTCCCACCTTCTGTTAAGCTTTCAGGGAGGCATCTGTGCCTCTGTAACTAAGCAGCTAAGAGGCTAAGGCACATATTTTTCAACTGAAAAGTCAGATCTGGATTCCTCCGCTGCCTCATTCATGTGAGACTCTACGGCAGCACTTGCAACCCTGCTCTGGTGAAGGACGAAGGTGAAAGAGTACCTTTTAGTTGTGTTGAAGTTGTTCTAAGGCCAGACCATTGGGTGGTTCACAGATTTCCTCTGATAAAGGGTTCTGTGAGACACTGGCCTACGAGGAACAAGAAGGATCTTTATTCTCAGGAGCAGGGTATACTTAAAAGAGGTCAGAGAATGAAGACTGAAATGTAAATCACAGATTCAGCACTGAGGATACCTGTTGAAGGAAGAGCATAGATTCTTGTCATTATTTCTTCCCTTAGAAGAAACACACTTTTGTGGAGAAATTAATAAACTCATTGAGCTTGAACAGAAAAATGGTCAGTTGAATAATTTGGGTAAACTCAAACTACTTCCTGGCACAGGTATATCATAACATGAAATAAAGGTTCAATTTAAGAGTTGATGTAAACCAAATTTTCCCAATGAATTAATAATAAATGCATTGGTTGAGTTTGCCTTTTAAGGAAGACCTGAGGATTCCTTGGGAAAAATCATTAACTTGGTAAAACGTGTTTTGGGATCCAAATTTATCTGAACCAATTTAAATTTTCGTGTTCAGTGATGACGTTACTTCGGGTGATACCTGTACACTGTTTTTTGCCACTCGGCCCATTTAAAGTGGTATGAAGGTAGAAGTAGGATTACATCATCAGCAGTCTGTGTAGTCATCTAGTCTTGCAGCTGTTCACATTTGGAAAGTAAATGGAGTATATTCCATTCCCAGGGCAGACCTTCAGCAGTACCTCTTCAAAGCACTAAATCACACCAATAAACTGAAGACAAAATAAGTTGTCTAATCTGTGTCCATTTTATAAGACATTTTTCTTCATAGTTAAGTTTTGCTTAATACACCAACTCTTTGAGAAGCCATGGATCATGAAGGAGATGAGGTCTGAAAATAAAGCAAGGCACGAGTTTCAATCCCAGAAATCCCTCAATTTTTTATGAGTTACGATCAATACCATTGTGTATGCTTTTGCTTTAATATTTCATAATATTTCCATGTTAAGAGGCTTACATAATGTTGCATTATACTGAGGCTCCATGATTATGGAATCATCTTTGTAGATTATTTCAACTTAAAAAAAATAGTATAGGTAATACTGCAGTGGGTTCCTTTATTCATATACTTGTTTTTATTTTGACTCAATACATAAACGCTTGGTAACGTTATTTTCATATGGCAAAGAATTCTGCACAGTTACATCCTTCATATTGCTAGAGCTGACGTGATCACAGTGCTGTATCAGTGGTTGGTATAGACTGTGCTCACTGTACTGTAGTATGAGCACTGGGAGATTGTCCTTCAGAATTTGTTCTTGCTAAATTGGTGCATATAAAAGAGTGTCTTAAGACAGCAGGTCTTTTACCTATGTGTTTGGTGATCTATCTACAAAGTGTCATTATCATCAAACATCTAAACTTGAAGATAATTTATTCCAGGGAGATACTCTATTGCTTCCATTAAATAATCCTCAAACTATGTAATGAAAAGCATGGTGTTTCCCTGAGAAGCATTCCCTCTATAGGCAGTTGGACAAGGCCCCGACAGGTTTCGTTTTGTTTTGTTTTTTAATTAATTATTTTATTATTTATTTTTGGCAGTGTTGCGTTTTCATTGCTGTGCTCGGGCGTTCTCTAGTTGCGGCGAGTGGGGCTACTCTTCGCTGTGATGCGCAGGCTTCTCATTGCAGTGGCTCCTCTCATTGCGGAGCACAGGCTCTAGGTGCACGGGCTTCAGTAGTTGTAGCTCATGGGCTCAGTAGTTGTGGCTTGTGGGCTCTAGAGAGCAGGCTCAGTAGTTGTGGCGCACGGGCTTAGTTGCTCTGCGGCACGTGGGATCTTCCATATTCCAAAGCGGATTCTTAACCACTGTGCCACCAGGGAAGTCCAGGTTGCGTTTTGATAACTTCAGAGAACTAAGGAATACAACAGTGCCTGGTGCAGGAAGGACAAAAAATTAACAGTGTTAAAGATGTATTAGAGACCTTTGTGAACCCTCCAAATTTATGAGTAGACAATGATATGAATAGCATAAGAACTTGGAAAAGATTTTAGCCAAGGCCTTATATGCACTCAGGAGTAAATGCTCAGGTAGTTCTGTCCTTTCACATACAGTTGTGTTTCCTTGTATAGGTTTAATAAACTTTGTTTAGGGAGTAAATTCCTCTCCTTGATTTTTGAAAATCAAATTGCCCAGTTGCAGCTTCTTAGATTTCTTCCCTGTCACTGGCAATGGCTTATACAAACACACACTATATTTCATATAATTTTATCCCATCATTAGGATTACTAGGTACACTAAATTAGAAATCAACACATCAAAATAAAAATTGTAAATGCTGTGCAGATGGCTAGGCTCAATGTAATGTTAATTGATTGAAACTAAAATTTCAGATTATAAATTACATGTTCAGCGGGCCTTCCAGATAACTCGTATTTAAAACTATAATTATTCAATTGTTGAAAAACAAAGTTCTATATTTTGAAAATTACTTTGTAAGAATGACTCTCAGCCTTTATGCCCGGAAAGAAGAAAATCTATTTTTCTTAGGGAAAAAATTTCCCTTGTGCTGGCTAACATTGAATAGTTTTATTATCCTGAAAGTTACTAAGTTACAAAATTTTAAAAGATCTTTTAACGATTTAAGGCATATGGTGATATATGTATAAATATATATGTATACATTTAAGGAGTGTGGTGATATATATTTCTAGGCTCCTAATTTCTCCTGACCAGATGCAAGTGTATCTATCCCAGCCATAGTCTATGCATATACCAGTTCATATGACTGTGGATGTGCTACATAAACACACACCCTTTATAGTTTTGATACATAGTATAGACCATCTTCTGCCCTTTATTTAAAAATTTTTTCATTTTAAAATGTCTTGGAAATTATTCCATATGTGTCTTATTCTTTTTATAAGCTGCACAGTGTTCCATACATCGTTAGGTATTGGTCAGCTCCAGTCTTTCACTAATATAAAAATACAGTGATGGATATTCTTATAAAAATACCATAACATACATATTTGATAATATTTTTAAAATAACCTTAAAAATTGGGTTGGTATATCAAAGAATAGGTGCATCTTTATGAGTAATAATTGCTACAAAATCTTTTTCCAAAGAGTTTGTCACCTTGCCCTTTAACAAAGAATGTGAAATCAACACACTGCATACTGCATGGACATTTCAGATGTTACCTTTGTCAATCCTGTAAGTGGAAAGTATCTCCACATGGTTAGTTTCATTTACATTTCCTTAGTTAAGACAGAGGTTGAGTATCGTTTCACATGCTCTTGCTGTCAGCTGTGTTTTTGTGAATACATGCTTTTTCCAAAACACATGGTAGGCTTGGTTTTTTTTTTCTAATATACCTTTTATACAGACATTAAAATTTGGGGTGGTCAAATTTATTAATCCTTTAATAATTTAAAGGTTGGAGTCATGCTTAGAAAGACCTTCATACTCACAACTATTTTTTTATTCTTTAAAAAAAAATTTAGAGTGTTTTCTTACATTTAAATCTTTGATTCTTCTGGAATTCTCATAGGTAAAAGGAATATGGAAGAGATTCAGCTTGTTTCTTAGCCATTCCCCTCAAACTTTAAGAGTTATTATACTGCCTTAAGACTATTTATTCATCATTATTTACTCTACAAATCAGAAATGCCGTATTTACCATACACTAAAAATTTATGTCTATTTTTGAAATCTTCTGTCTGTATGTTCATGCGTCAGTACCAAATTGTTTTTTAATTCATATGGCTTTATGCAATAATAGAACTAGTCTTATTACTTTTTTCCCTTTGTGTTCCATATTTTTATGAAGTCTAGTAATCTTCTCCAGTCACCTAAAATTCCTGTTGGTATTTTATTGCAATTAATTTAGGGAAAATTGGTATTACTTTATAATTGAGATTTTCTATTCAATAATATTCGATAGAATAGAGAAGTATATAGTTAGTTAGAATAAATCAATATTTATCTCCTCACTTTCAGAAGTTAGGTTTTGTGCAGATCTTACAAATCTTATTTCTAGATACTTTACTTTTTTTTTTACTACTATAAATATTTTTCTTTTAAATATATGGCTATTAATTTTGTTAATTGTATAACCTGCTGTGTTACTGGATTATGTTGTTAAAATACATTTTCATCAAATGTTTAAGTATAAAATTGTCTATTGAAAATTTTGTATCTTCCTTTACAAATTTTTTTTGGGACTCAAACTCTTTGGATCTGTGGATTTATAATTTTCTTCAAAATTAGAAAATTTGGCCATTATTTTTCAATTTGTTTTTTCTGCATACTGCCCTCTTCCCATTTTTCTGGGTTTCCAATTTTATGATGTTAAACTGCTTGATATTTTTTCATAGGTCATGGACGTTCTTTATTATTTTTCAGTGTTTATTTCTATGCAGTCGGGAGCTGAGCTGAGCTGAAAGAGCTGAGCTGAGCTGAGCTACCAGGTGTTGGCGTAGCTGGTGAAAGCAACTAGCCCAAAATAAAAGAGTTAAACCTTCATCACTTACTGTGATGGTGTAAGCAAGAGGATAAAACAAGAGAAAGCTTCCACTTCCCCTCTTCACTGTCCCCCATAGAACACACGTGGTAGAGGGGAAAGTGGATCAGTGCAGACTCTTGGAGTCTCCCACTGTTGAGTACCCGCACCTCACACCCCAACAAAAGGCTTAGGCAGTTTTGTGTTCACTGGGGTCAGAGAGAAGGCAAAGGGGAAAGGCTGGGGTGGAGAAGGACTGGGTACTGAATCTGAGTGGGGAGAAGTATTTTCAGTGTTTCCCTCTGTCCTCAAGGCCCGATCTCCCCCCTGCCCCATAAGGAGTACTGAGCAGAGGTACTTGAAGACCTCTTTTCAAGACCCCAGTTAAAGAAATCTGAGAATGAAGGTGCCTGGGCTATGGATGCACATATGCAAAGAGCATGGCCAGCCATCTGAGTCCTTGACCTCAGCTCCCTTCAGAAACAAATGTGCCTGAGTCTGGTGTGGGGAGGGCAGCTTTCCCAGTATGGCCCATCAGATAAAGTCTCTATAATGGCTTATGGTCAGGCCTGAAAAGTCACACAGGTTTTTAACCAGGAACCAGATCCTCATGTGCTTAGTTTTGGGCAGTTTCTGTTTATTCAAGTTTTCCTACAGTGTCTGATTCAGTGTATTTTTCATTTCAGAGATGGTATTTTTTTTTTAAGATTTTATTTATTTATTTATTTATTTGGTTGCGCCAGCTCCTTAGTTGTGACATGCGAACTCTTGGTTGCAGCATGCATGTGGGATCCAGTTTCCTGACCAGAGATCGAACCCAGGTCCCCTGCATTGGGAGCTCAGAGTATTAACCACTGTGCCACCAGGGAAGTCCCAGAGATGGTATTTTTTATCTCTAGAGATTGCGTTTATGTCTTTTTGTTTTTATTTATTTATTTATTTAAAAATATTTTAATTTACTTATTTATTTGGTTGCACCAGGTCTTAGTTGTGGCAGGTGGGCTTCTTAGTTGCGGCACATGAACTCTTAGTTGCAGCATGCATGTGGGATCTAGTTCCCTGACCAGGGATCGAACCCTGGCCCCCTGCACTCGGGGCACGGAGTCCTATCCACTGTGCCACCAGGGAAGTCCCATATGTCTTTTTAAATATCATTCATTTCATTCACTGTGCTCGTGTTTTCGTCTGTTTTCTTGAATGTACACATCATATGCACAATAGCTGTTTTAGTGCCTCTCTGTCTGTGTGCCAGATCCACCATGTCTGTTATTTCATAGTTGGTTTGTATTACTGATTTTTCTCCTAATTATGGAATATATTATATATTCTTGCTTCCTTTGCTGCCTGGTACTTTTTTACTGGATGCCAGATACTGTGTTTTTTACTTGGTTGATGGCTCGCTTTGTTGTATTCCTTAAAATCACTTTGGATTGTGTTTTGGCAAGCAGTTAAGTTAATAAAAAATCAGTAAAAACCTTTCAAGGCTTGCTTTAAAGCTTGGTCAGGAAAGGTCCAGAGTAGACATTGTTCCAGGGCTAATTTGGCCCGTCTACTAGGATGATACCCTACAGAGGAGTCTACCTGATGTCCATGTATTACAAGGTCTTTCCACTGTGGAACACAGACTAGGTATATATGAACAAATTAGTACTCAGGCAAAGATGGAAAAGGACGCCTGTGTAAATCTCCAGAGCCCTCTCTTAATCCATGTAATAATTTTCTTTTAGTATTGTACCCCATCAAATCTAGCTGTGTGGGCCTCCCTAACCCAATGAGGCCACAGACATCAGTATAGATTCTTCCTCCCTGCACTGTAGCCTAGACTTTGACTCCAGGCAGAAAGCTGGTCAAATCATATAGCTCACTTTTTTCCTTATTATGGATATCACATTCCTTTGTACTGCTGGTTATCTAGTGTCTGAAAATTATTTTTATGTATTTTGTCTGGATTTTTTTAGTTATTGAAGTGTATATTAGTTCCTATCTCTGTGCATTGACCTGAAATAAATAGCCTGCAAGATATTTATTTCTCCGTCAAAGATACGTTTATTTGGGATCAGTAGAGTTGCAGTTTGAGGTCTGCAGCCATAGCGAGGTATGTGCAAGTCCCTGCTTGGCAAGGGGAGGAGAACTGTTTTATAGAGCAGAAAAGAAAGCTGGGTGGGCTAAGTAAACGAAGAGTCTAGGCTTTTACCTAGGAATAAACCTACCTAAGGAGACAAAAGACCTGTATGTCAAAAACTATAAGACACTGATGAAAGAAATTAAAGATGATACAAACAGATGGAGATATACCATGTTCTTGGATTGGAAGAATCAATATTGTGAAAATGACTATACTACCCAAAGCAATCTACAGATTCAATGCAATCTCTGTCAAACTACCACTGGCATTTTTCACAGAACTATAACAAACAATTTCACAATTTATATGGAAACACAAAAGACCCCGAATAGCTAAAGGAATCTTGAGAAAGAAAAATGGAGCTGGAGGAATCGGGCTTCCTGACTTCAGACTATACTACAAAGCTACAGTGTTCAAGAGAGTATGGTACTGGCACAAAAACAAATATAGATCAAAGGAACAAGATAGAAAGCCCAGAGATAAACCCATGCACATATGGTCACCTTATTTTTGATAAAGGAGGCAAGAATATAGAATGGAGAAAAGACAGCCTCTTCAATATGTGGTGCTGGGATAACTGGAAAGCTACATGTAAAAGAATGAAATTAGAACACTCCCTAACACCATACACAGGAATAAACTCAAAATGGATTAAAGACATAAATGTAAGGCCAAACACTATAAAACTCTAGGAGGAAAACATAGGCAGAACACTCTATGACATAAATCACAGCAAGAACCTTTTTGACCCACCTCCTAGAGAAATGGAAATAAAAATACAAATAAACAAATGCGACCTAATGAAACTTAAAAGTTTTTGCACAGCAAAGGAAACCATAAACAAGATGAAAAGACAACCCTCAGAATGGGAGAAAATATTTGCTAATGAGCAACTGACAAAGGATTAATCTCTAAAATTTACACGCAGCTCATGCAGCTCAATATCAACAAAAACAACGCAATTCATTCAAGTTTAAATTCAGAAACTAAGACTCTGCTTAATGTAGTACCTAGTTAGAAATTTTAAGATACTAAGTTTGATATATATATAAACTTAAGAATTATGTTCCATTGTTGTTCATTTAGACTTTGACAAACAGTCTATAGTATAAGCTTAAACTGTTTGATTTTATAATCTCTTATCCATGGTAGTAAAAATCAAGTTCTGAAAATTGAAAATTTTTTCTTAAATCAGCCAGATGCAAGGCTTGGTGAGAAATAAGAAAGGCTAAGTTTTTATTTATATTTATTTTGAATATTCATATGATTTATTGCAGAAATATTAATGTACTTGATTATGGAGTGCTGCTTCAGACCCTGCTGGGGACTTAAGTAATACTGAGTATCAGTATTCTACCTTTCAGAAACCCAAGCCATATTAAATTCCAAAATACATCTGGCTCTTGGGATTTCTGATAAGGGATTGTGAACCTATCTTTTTGCTAGAATTTTCCTCCTTAGAACAAATATATAGCATAGATTTAGTTTGTTACCGTTTAATATTGATAAGATATAGTCTAAGGTAAGATATTTTTCAGAGTTTTATAAAATACTCTATTCATCCACTTTTTAAATGTTGTAAAAAAAAACAGTGTAAACAACTATTTATCAAAAATTAAAAGCAGTGATAACAACTACATTTCCTTTTATAGGGGAATAAAATATTTTATAAGTTTATATCTTCACACAAAATGTTTCAATTACAAGAAATGATGTTAAAATGCCCTGGAGCGCAAGTTAATACAATGGAATTTTCAGCTAAAATAAAAAGGACTTAATAATTAAGTCCTTAGAACTTTTCAAACAAACTCCTAAAGGTAGAATCCTAATTAAGTTTATTGTTGACCCTACTCCATTTTCTTTTCCTATCTTCCGCAGAATCTGTACACTTAGTACTACAGATGTGTCCAAATGTACTGTCTCTACCCTAACTTTCAACACTCCAAACTTGTATAATCAATTCAGTTATTCACACTTGCTGCCAACAGTCACCTAAGCACCCAGCAGAGATGAGGAGTAGCCCTAGATGCTGAATTCTTGGCGGGGGGGAAGGGCAGTATGGGGAGAGAGAGAGAGACAGAAACAGAAAATATATAATAGTATTACCATTTCTGGATGGCAGAATGGAAGTTACAAAATGCTATGGGAAACAAATAGAAATAAGAAACCAGTTTGCCCAGAGCATGAAGGAAGGCAGAGACAAGTAGTATGGAAAAGCATTAGATGTGAATCTTAGAAACTGGCAGAAATTTTCTAATTACTCATTTGTAGGAAAGATGTTAATTGAAGAGGGAACAGCAACTATGAGACACAAAGATATTTATAGAGAAAAGGCTGAAGACAGGTGGAAAGAAAGTTTACAATAAATGTTGTGTGGGGGTTGTATGTCTTGCTAGATGCTTCTGGCTCTTTCCATGACCGTATTACTGAAAGAAGACTGATGCATCATCTATCCTCCCATGTCTTGCTGCAGATTCCAAGACATTATTATTCTGAATGTGTTTTGTAAATTATAAACAATGACACAAACGTTAAGTATTAGCTCCAGTGGGTTCCAAGATTGGTCCATAAACTTAAATATGGTACATAATTATCCTAGCTTTCAAATGACAATGTCCTGAAACTGATCATTGAATAAAATGAATAGAATGCTGATGGTAGTTATCTTAAGTGGATGTGATGGTAGTGAAGAATTTTGGAAGGAAAGAATATTGTGCAGAAAAAAGCAATTTATTTTAATCTAATGTCACATGAGGCTTGGCAGTTTTATAAAAGGGAAGAGGTTATTAATCGTTTGCATTTTTATTTTTTTTTTATTTTTATTTTTTTTTTGTGGTACGCGGGCCTCTCACTGTCGTGGCCTCTCGCATTGTGGAGCACAGGCTCCGGACGTGCAGGCTCAGTGGCCATGGCTCACGGGCCCAGCCGCTCCACGGCATGTGGGATCTTCCCGGACCGGGGCACGAACCCGTGACCCCTGCATCGGCAGGCGGATTCTCAACCACTGCGCCACCAGGGAAGCCCTCGTTTGCATTTTTAAATTGTATATAGGCATTTTGCATTTCATGTTTTACTAAGCGGCTCATTTGACATTATTTAATTCCTGTGCTTTATATTTCAGCACCTCTGTGCTCACTTTATCACTGTGGCTCCTATTAACAATATGTGCTTTATCTGTTTTTTATTGTGGCCCAGGGAGAAAGTTCTTGGATTGTATTTTGTCAGATAATGGGCACTACTTAATAATAATTTATAAAGGGAAAAAGATGAACACAAGCAATTGATTTTTGCCTCCCGTTAGCTTTTCTGTATGAATAGACAGCAAACTATCTGAAAGTAAGGACTTTCTTTTCAACTTCAAATTCTTAGTGTTAACTAGTGTTTGATCAGAAATACGCATTCAATAAATATTACTGAATGAATGAATAAATCCATGAAAGAAATTGTATTATAAAAGAGAGAATATTGATCATTGATTAATCAACAAAAAGTTCAAACTCAAAAGTATATAAGACAGGTCAATTAACTGAATAAGTTAACATTGTTTTCATCACATTAACATAATAAAGATGTTAATAGCAAGGGCACAGACAGAGAAGTTGGTGTATTCAGACAGTGCTTATGAAAAATAAATTGAGCCAGACTTTGAAAAACACTTTTCTCCTTAAAAACTATTTATATCCTTCTATTCTAAATTCTTCTTTTAGGAATCTATCCTAAGGAAATAATCCAAACTTTTTAAACAGATATATGTAAACAGATAATCATTTTTAAAAGTGCAAAATAATTGAAGCAGCCTAAATGGCATCTGATGGAGAAATGTGGAGGTAAATTCTTGTACCCTTTTAGTGGAGCACTAGGCAGAAATAAAAAATTATGTTTAGGAATACAGTCATAGAAACAGCTTCTTAAAATGTCAGGCTGGGGGCTTCCCTGGTGGCGCAGTGGTTGAGAGTCTGCCTGCCGATGCAGGGGACACGGGTTCGTGCTTCGGTCCGGGAAGATCCCACATGCCGCGGAGCGGCTGGGCCCGTGAGCCATGGCCGCTGAGCCTGCGCGTCCGGAGCCTGTGCTCCGCAACGGGAGAGGCCACAATGGTGAGCGGCCCGCGTACCGCCAAAAAAAAAACAAAAAAACAAAAAAAAAATGTCAGGCTGTTTTGTCAAAAGCCTTACTTTCGGTTTCAATGTTCGTAGGATTCGTTGGCAAAATAATCACTCTACATTCAGTTAATCAAGAATTTAGAGATAGTTTATTGAATTAACAAAGATTACAGTATAGTAATTAAGAAAAGAATAGTATCACTAACCAAGCAAGAATAGTAAAGACAGAAGTTTATACGTCACCGAATTGGGGACGCACCTACATCCAGATCCAAGCAGCGCTGGGAAATCCCTTGAACAGCAATCTGGCGTCCCAGTTGGGAAGGTCCGGGGCGGTGCGTCCTGCTTTTATCGCCAAGCAACAAGCTGGTAATTATCAGCTTACGTGGGCAAATGTTCAGCTCTGGCTACTATGATATATGCTTGTATTTCTAATCATAAGTCTCAGAATGTTCGCTGATTCCCAGGAACTGGCTAGATTTCCAGGGCCCAGGAAGCTCCGTGACCCACTCCCTTCTTTGTGACTTGCTCCCTTCCTTATCTGTTGGTTCTCAAGACCTACCTTCGTGGTTTCTGCCAGTCTTCAGTTTGGCATGTAACTCTTTTCAGGGTCTCTGTTCAGTCAAAGGCCTGTTGTGGCCTCTGAAACCTGAACAAGACTATTTTACTAGCTTCTCCAACACAAGCAAAATTATTGGGATAAAAATCTATACATATAATCTTTTGACACACATGCATGTTATATGCATAGGAAAAAAATTAAAATGGTCAATTCAGATTTTGTGTATGATATTTCTATGGGTACTTTAAAAAATATCTTGTAATTTGTATAGCAATTACTGACTCTTGGCAGTTCCATTTCTATGACTGTTATTATGTATCCACTCACTGATAGTGAAATAATAGTGAATGTTTACTATATGCTTGACAATCTGCTAGGCACTGAGAACATAAATTGAATATAGTGTATTTATGATGCTAGTGATCAGTAAAATGCCATCTATGGGAGAAGTTTTTGCTGAATTTCAGCCTATTATCTGCAACCCTGCTAGCCTTTCCAGGTATTGCATTTCCAGGTAGTGCATCACTAACAAAGCTGTTGTGAGGAAGGTAGTGACATAAGAGAGCTTAAAAACTTTATCTTTGGAGGTGAAGGAGATGTCAAAAGAGGATTTCATCAACAGATAGCTTTTCCAAAAAGTAAGTAGTGGGGAAAGGGTGAGGAGAGAAATTTTTTTAGAGAGTAATTTAGGTGTTTCTATAAAATTATGAAAATATATAAATTCTAAATACTTCAGCTGTGTAGTAGTCTCCTGGCCCCAAATCCAGACTTGTAATACTACAGTATCCTGAAATTTTTCTCTGCACTTGCCTTTTCTCTGCTTAATACAATCACAAATGTCGTGGATTCTCTCACACGACTTTTTGAATTTAAAGGTGGTGGAATGCTATTGAAATGAATATCTGGCAGAAGAGAGAGCAGTGCCTAAATGTCATTTAATAAACCATAAAACAGATGATCTGAAGTTAGGAACTGACTGTATTAGCAGCTTAGTGTGATGCAGAAAGACACTGGAATTGGAATCAGAAGACTAGTGGTTGAGTTTCTGCTCTACTGCTGCTCAGAATAAGATCTTGGACAAGTCTCTTAAATTCATTTTCTTTACTTGTTAATCGATGATGAGAAATCGCTTTATTTACCTACCTACCTACCTATATTATCAGTTTATTAAGATCAGTTTAGGGCTTCCCTGGTGGCGCAGTGGTTGGGATTCCGCCTGCTGATGCAGGGGACACGGGTTCGTGCCCCGGTCCGGGAGGATCCCGCGTGCCGCGGAGTGGCTGGGCCCGTGACCCATGGCCGCTGGGCCTGTGCGTCCGGAGCCTGTGCTCCGCAACGGGAGACGCCACGGCAGTGAGAGGCCCGCATACCGCAAAAAAAAAAAAAAAAAGTTGAAATGAAAATGTTTCTCCACTAAAGTGGTATACTATATATATATATATATATATAGTATATCATTATAAGTGCTAGTAACCCTGATAACATCAAGATACCATATTTTGCTTATGACCCGTATGCCTTTGTCTGAAAAGAAAATGACCAAGAATATTTTAGCATTCTTTCTACTCTATTTTTACTACTTCTAAAATTTTTAGCAAATACTATAGTTAAAGCAACTGTAAGAAGAATTTCAGCAGTTAAGAAGATTGACAGGAGTAACTTGGCTATGCTACAAAGCAAGTTTGACTTCCATAGGGATCAAATCTCTTTATATAGTCCATTTGTACAGCTGTAGTCCTCATGTAATAAATTTTATACTTTCAAATTAATGGACTATTTTTAAAAGGTAGAATAATTGATATCGATGGAGAAATCATCCAAAAATTATTCTTAAATGTCCAAGTGTGTCCAAATTTCACTGGCCTTTTGAGTCTGAGAGCATTGTCTTTATAATTTGTGAATATTTTTATTTAAAACTTTGTAAACAACTTCATCATATGGGATTTTTAATCCATTTTCATTTCTACTGTGTGAAAAAGAATTGAGCTCTCTAAGAGAAGCAACTTGAACTTTTTTCTCTTCATGACATCTAATGAAAGGACATACATAGGTCCATAGACAAAGGGATGAACCAAGTGATAGAGAAATGGTTAATGACATTTATCATTGCATAAACTCTACATTTAGAATGTCGAGGGGTTTAAATTTGTCAGTAGATCTCTATGGAGAAAAAACACAATTTCAGTATGGCACATCTAATATTTATAGCTTATGAGTTGGCACAGAACTTGTTCTATTGAGATCATTAAAAAAATAAAATCTATATCTATTGATGGACTTCCCTCGTGGCACAGTGGTTACGAATTCGCCTGCCAATGCAGGGGACATGGGTACGAGGCCTGGTCTGGGAAGATCCCCCATGCCAAGGAGCAACTAAGCCCGTGAGCCACAATTACTGAGCCTGCGCTCTGTAGCCTGTGCTCCACAACAAGAGAGGCCACCACAAGGAGAAGCCTGTGCACAGCAGTGAAGAGCAGTCCCTACTCGCCACAACTAGAGAAAGCCAGTGAGCAGCAACGAACACCCAATGCAGCTAAAAAAAAAAAAATCTATTGATTTAGGCATACCTAGTACAAATTATTTGCCTCAGAAAACACATCATTATTCTTCCCTTTTATAAGTTTGACTAAATGGGGAGAAAGTCCAGTCTGGTGTGTGTGTGTGTGTGGTGTATATAAATATTCATCCAACTTAAAGTTTAAAACATAAATTTACTTCTATTATGACAGAAAAGAGTAACTCAGGAGAAATGGAAATACATAGAAATATTCAGATGCCATCATTCTGTCCTGCTTTCCCACTCTCCTTTCCCCAAGACACATACCTACCTTGAGTTGCATCAGAGTAGTTACTGAATGGTTCCTGGTCCTTACCTAGTCATATATATAATTTGTGTTAAATATTTGTTAGTTGCTTTTAAATTTTCTTTAGTATTTAAGAGCCATGAAAAATAGACCCATACAAGAACTTGAAAAACTTTTAGAACTGTCAAAGTTTATAAAATTGCTACTAGCTAACTTAAACAAGTTCAAGTGTTTACAGCACTCATTCAAAATGCTGTTTGTACCTCATCACATGCAACTTTGTTTCGACATTTTATTAATGTAACACTTTTAGTAAGATTATATTATATAAATATTGTAAATATTAACAGTGAAAGAGCATCTGAATCAGTTATTCAGTAAGTACCCACTAATATTCACAAATACTTCTTGTTACCTTTGGAAAAAAAGTCAAGTTAATTTCAAAATGATAAACACTTTCAATATTCAACACATTTAGAATGCAGACCTAGTTTGAGATATTTGATGTACAGGTTTCATATACAATTACCCATATTCATAAAACATTGCCTACTGAGCAATATAAGAAGTCCTTGTAACTGTATACTTACAATCAGAGGTAGCACTGCCAAACAGCTAGTTGTGCCATTTTAGACTCCAGATTAATAGCCAGTCTACTTGGAGCAGATATTAAATCCTCATTTACACTGCTGTGCATCTATTGTCTATTTCCAGTGGAATGGGTTTTGCTCTGATCGATAACTGTATCAGCGTAGTTGTTCATCTTATTAGAGAGGTCACAGCAGTGACCGAGGTACATCTGTTTTCATGTCAAATAATGTTGGAGGTAATGAATCCTCTCCAAGTGAATAAACAACACTTCTGCGATTGTCCTTCGGTCTTCTACTACAGAACCGATCATGATTAAGCGCAGGCACTCGGGGAATTGGAAGTGTTGGCACATCCTAAAGCATTTTTTACTCTGAAATTTATTTTCATCTCTGTGGTATTTTCACTTCTTGAGTAGTGACCCGGTTGCATTACTTACATCTAAGATGATGCTTGTTATATAATGCATTTACGTAAGTGAGAAAATGTAGCAGAGAGATGGTTCCAAGATACAGCCACTTGAAATTGTTTGCAGTTGCCTACATAATAGTGAAACCCCTCTGCAAGCTTAAATATTACACTTATCATGATAATAATTAATAAACATGCCTAATGAGCACGATGCAAAAGTGCATATAAATGCATGTTAACCTACATAGTTTGTTAACACTTGGTGGATGGAATTCTTAATATGGTACTCTCTTAAATGCCTAAATGAGGCCAACACAAGTCTACAGGGAGGTAAAGCACAAAAAGATGTTCAGACAAATCTAGAAAGTTTCTATATGGAAGTTGAGTTGTTTTAAAGGGAAAAATAAGAAGGTGATGTCTTGCTTGCTTGATGGACAGAGCATGTTGTTTCTGGTGGATTAAGTTATTGTATTTCATCAGGCCTATTTCCTGTAACAGACTTGGATGTGATGAGTAGGTTCAGTCACTCTGATTTGTAGTCACTTGCTGAACTGCTAGCATTCATTTTAGCCCCCATTTTGACATTGATTGACCAGGTAGCCTTGTCACTTGAGCTCTGTAGTCATCAGTAACTGGTAACCCCTCACCAAACAGCCACAGTTGGGGACAGAGAATTCTTCATGTCATAGAACAAGGTGAAATCTTGCCAATTATCAGAATAATTGACAAACGTGGTAGTGGACAGGCGATGAGCCTGTCGTTGGCCAGACTCTGGAGACCCAAGACCAGAATACAGTTTCCAGAGGTCCAAAGTAGACAACAGTGCTTTGGTGTGAAGGCTGGGGTTCACAGGCCGACTCCAATCCTGAGGGCAGCACCATGGATTTAGAGGAAACAGCAGCGGGCCAGGTTACTGAGGCCAGATGCAAATTTGAAGTGCAACATATTGAGACCAAGTCTCTAGGGCAAGGGCAAAAGTCAGTGATAACCCTGAAGCTGAGCTAATAGTTCTGGCATAAAAGCAGGAACAAAAGAGAAGCTTAACCCCGAATCTATTCAGTTTCTGGCTTAGGAATAGTCTTTAAATTACAGAAAATGAAAGACACGATTACCATTGCTAAGGCTAGAGCAAAATCTTTATGTAGCAGTCATTTCCCCTGGTATCCAGGTGAGAGAGTTGTGGATTCAGGGCTCTTCATAGCTCAGTACATTAAAGGATGGCACAGAGTGGTCCAACCCTGTGCTTTGTGGGAAGCCTCTCTGTAGTCACTTCTTATTTCTCTGGAAAACTTGGTAAAATGTTTACATATAATTTTTCTGCCTGTAGGATGGCTAAACAAAATACCTATCCTTGTAAGTCCTGAAAAGAAGTCAATAGCATGATTCCCACTCTAGAGGGAAAACTATGTAGCAGTAATAGTATGGCAATTCATCAGCATGTAAGTCTTCTTGCATTTGCCAACAATCACTCTTTGACTTGTAGTTGGGATAATTAAGCATCAAGTTTATAAAAAGGTACAATATATGGGTCACAACTTTGCATAGATATCTATAGCTAATAGTATTGGGTTTTATTTTTGTTATTCATTAAATCATATAGCTACAATTAAAATTGTTCCAACATTTTTTAAACTATTTTAAAGATGTTCAAATTTCGCTGAAGCATCTTTTAACTCAGTGGTTGGGTTGACAAACTACAGCCCACAGGCCACATCCAGTCTACCACCTAATTTTCTATGAACTTCAACCTAAGAATGTTTCTTACTGATGAACATTTTCAGTTGATTTGATGATAGGGGAACACTAACTTTGAACACAAATTGAGCAAAATATTGTTCCCTCAAAACAATTTTATTCTCATTAGTAGACTAATAATACAAAATATTAGACTCAGTTATTCCTATATTTTGAGTTTTGTCAATAAAAATTGTGTAATTTGTGTTTTCCCTTTTACATGAGAAACTACATAATACTCTCAGTTTTGCCTCTTCTCCACAAAATGCAACATACATATTATCTAGTCTTACAGAAAAATTTGCTGACCCCTTTTATAAATCATCAAAGCAAGTTTACTTTCTGTGCATTATACACTTAGACATAGGACAACTTTTAAGTCTTTAAGATAATATTTGATATTTAGGGCAAATCTGGTTAATAACTATTTCTATTAGCAAGAAAATAAATGATAAGGATAGTTGAGCTTAGTAGATTCTGTCCTACTAAATTATTCAAAACATTCACATTAATAAAAAGAATTTTGTTTCAAAATCTAAAATTAAAAAACCCTAATATCAAAATCTTATATTTAGTACTATATTAAGAATTTTGATATATCTATAGGTAGTTCAAATAATAACAAATTAGTAAAACAGGATATTAATGGAAAAGAATCATAAAGAGAATGAGAGCAAATGTTTTATATCAATATAATGGAAGTAAATCATATTTTTTAAAAACTTAAATGTTTTCAAACGTATAAAGAAAAAACAATCAGTTGTATAGAAAGACAAAGCTTTTTGTCAAGTTGCATAATTCTTAAGTTTTTAGTTATCCACTAATAGGCACATTTACAGAAATACTAAATTAGTGATGCAATGAAGTCATATAGAATGTTACAGCATGGCCAGTAGACCAAAATAACTAAAGGAGGTATCTTGTCATTAAAGACGGAAAAAGTATTGCTTCTTGCCTTCTGTTTTTAAATAACGTGCATTTACATTGTGTTTTGTATATTTCATTTCTAAAAAGTGCCATGAAGAAAGATATATTTTGTACCATGAAGGTAATTAGTTTCTTGAGAACCCATCAACTAAAGTAACTTTAGTGATTAGAATATATGCAAACATTACCCATTTTTCTTCAAAAAGCAAGACTGAATTAAGACGATGGGCTTCCCTGGTGGCGCAGTGGTTGAGAGTCCGCCTGCCGATGCAGGGGACACGGGTTCGTGCCCCAATCTGGGAAGATCCCACATACCGCAGAGCGGCTGGGCCCGTGAGCCATGGCCGCTGAGCCTGTGCGTCCCGAGCCTGCGCTCCGCAAAGGGAGAGGCCACAACAGTGAGAGGCCCGTGTACCACAAAAAAAAAAAAAAAAAAAAGACGACAAAACAGTCTTTAAGCTCGAATTTTAAAATCAGAGATCAAATGATCAAACTGTGACCTGTTATTTCTCCTTTTTGATAAGGGATCGTATCCCCCATTCCACATGATAAGTAAATTAGTAAGATGGAAATGGATAGATAAGACTTAATGTCCTTATTAACTTTTTTTTTTTTTTTTTTTTTTGCGGTACGCGGGCCTCTCACTGCTGAGGCCTCTCCCGTCGTGGAGCACAGGCTCCAGACGCGCAGGCTCAGCGGCCATGGTTCACGGGCTCAGCCGCTCCGCGGCATATGGGATCTTCCCGGACCGGGGCACGAACCCGCGTTCCCTGCATCGGCAGATGGACCGTCAACCACTGCGCCACCAGGGAAGCCCCCTTATTAACATTTTAAACAAAGATGCCTGGATAGCTAAATGTCACCTATGTTTTACTATTTTGTCTAGTTATTTCGATGATACCTCGAGTCCCCATATCTGGTCACCAGAACCACCAGGACCATAAAACAGTTAAATGTAATAAGACAGTTAAAGCTAGTGGTACAGGGTCATGACAGTACATGGCACAGCCTGGATGCTAATACAGCCCTGCCTGAGTCCGTAGGAATAGGAAGGAATGGTTCATTACTGTCATACTTTACTGCTAAAAGTCCTCATTATTAAGTTGAAGAACCTAAGACATAGAAAGAAATACATTGTCTCAGATTGCCTGTATTATATGTCAGTTGTGCTCTGATCAATAAAATCCTGAAATTTAGAAAGTTCTGTACAACTTATACCTAAAGATTTTTATTGAAAATTTTTATTCTATTGTATATCCTGACATAATTTTGCTATGCAGATATGACTAACTAGTGCATGACCATTCATTCCATTTCAATAGAGAATAACATTTTAATGTCATGAAAGATTTCAGTATTGCTCCTTGACCTGATGACAGCTGTGAGAAACAGAGTTTTCCTTCCTGTAAGCTCTTAACATTCAATAGTCTTCTTAAGCTCTTTAACCAGCACCCATAAATTTGAAAATCAGCTTTGTAAAATAACTTTTATATTTATCCCTCTCTCATACCTGTTAATTCTCTACAGAGGTTAGACTTACATGACTTAGTAAAAACTTCCTTTTGAATGATCTAAAGGTAAAACTCAACTTACCCTAAATGTAATTTTGTTCACCACTAATACCCATACCTCAAACCCACCTTGGACATTAACTTCCCCCTCATATTTCATTAGTATTTTATCATTGTAATCCTAAAATATTCACCCAGATGACCCCCAAGTCTTTATCCCCATGAAAATCATTTTATTTCACAGCTTCAACATGTTTTAAATCTGTTACAATAATCTAACCTCTTCACACTGGAATTCATTCTCCACACTACTTTCCGAACAGACACACACACACACACACACACACACTCACACACACACACATCCATACACACATCCATATACACACAGAGAGAAATATACAATTTGACATGGACACTTGTCTGTTTGAAACTCTTTGGGATAGTCTAATATCTGCAGAATAAAGTTTAAGTTTCTTAGCATTAGAGGCTCTTCGTGATCTGCATTCCTTTCTTCTCTAATCATCAGTTTTTCCTTGTCATGTTGCCTAATCTTTAGGCACAAGCTTGCTCCTCAGACCCAGATTTAGTTATGTCACTTTATGCTACTGTGCCTTTGTCACTTAAAATTCCTCTTTATCTCACCTTTTCCGCTTATCCTTCACATTCTAGACCTTTCTCCTCTGTGTAGCATTTTTGGACCTGTCCTTGCTCCATTCAGAATTATTACTTTTTTATGATTTTATAACATGCTATATAGCATGCGTAGACTATTCTATTGCAAATTTTTTCTTTCTTACCCCTACTAGATTGTGCGTGGCTAGATGACAGAAGCTGAGTGATATTAATCTTTTTATTCTCCATAAGCTATTTGAGCTATTCAGTAGCTCAAATATATTAGAGAACTAATAGTTTCAAATGAATAAAAGCATGAATAAAAATGTTTCTATTCTTTTTTGGCAACAAATCACATCATAACTCCTAACCATAGTGTTAAGCCCTTTCATAGCACAACCGTAGCCGGCTCTAGAGAATTGTTCTGCTTTGACTAAGTGTTCACAAACTTATACAATGAGCAAACCATGTAAACAATAAATCTATATTGAGTACATTATGCCTCTAACTAGCTTATTCTTATGCTTGAAAATTTTAATAATAAATATATATAATTAAAATTTTAATATATATTATATAATATACAATATAATTACAGATATATATTAAATTATATGTTTATTGTATATTTTATAGAGAAAATAACATAAATTATGAATTGATTATAACATAATTATATAGTACTTGTTATTTAAATGTTTATTATTGAAATAATAAATGTTATATATTATCCAAGAAATAATAATTTGTATTTGTAAAGCACTTTTACAGTTGTAATACCCTTCCATATAAATCTGACATATTTTTTAAAACTTGATATTTGGCAAGACATATAATTCCCATTTTGTAGAAAGTGAAATTGAGCTTTGAATTGCTGAAATAATTTGTTCAAGGACACAAAGGTAAGGAATGAACCAGGATAGAACACATGACTTCTGTTTCCCAGTGCAGTATTTTTCTATCTACCACATCACGTTCACAGAAAAACAATGGGGTACGTACACACAGCATAATTTTATTTTGCCACCTCTTACTTATATAATAAATGTGTATGAGAAAATTAGATTCATTCCAGGTATGTGTTTAGCTCCTGGAATGTTCCAGTACTGAAAAGTTGAAGGAGATGACAAAGGTAATTCTGTTGCTTATACAACAGTTGTTTCATTTAAAATTCTTCCTAAAGTTAGCTCTGCTAGAATTTTTCCACTCAGCAACCTCTTGTGACTGTTTACCCCCTGAGCTGTCAAAATTATATCGTAACGGAGGGAGAAATTTTTTTATCTGAAAATAAATTTTCTCTGAAAATAAAAGCAGCCACCCAAGTTCACCCTGTCTCTAGCCATCTTAGATGAATATGCATCTCCCTGACATCCTAGCAGAGCAAGGGTTGAGGTCTTTCCTGGCAAACTGACAGTTGCTCCTCTAAGAGAGGAAAGGGGGGAAAAGGCATAGCTACATCTCTGACCGATGTCTTCTAAGCAGACAGTGTGCTTCTACTGAGTTTAACCTCCCAAGCAGAAGACACCTCCTTAAGCAGAAAGACGTTTCTTTCATAGTATCTATGTGTTAGAAGAAAACACCTGCACTGACAGGCAGTTTCCTACTTCACATAAAGGCCATGTTTGAATTTACAGATGATAGAACATTTGGACTTCTCATTAAAATAGTTTAAAAATTTTCTGGGCAGCGTAGAACTTAGGTGGAACAGATATGTAATTTTCTATCTATACTTCAGTAACCTAGGAAGGGCTGCTCACCAGTGATCAAAGAAAAAAACTCGTTCTCTTGGAGTTTGTCAGTTCCGATTTATTCGATCCATTTCATTCTTTAAAAAAATTTTTTTATTGAAGTATAGGTGACTTACAGTGTTGTGTTAATTACTGCTATACAGCAAAGTGACTCCGTTATGCATATATATATATTCTTTTTCATATTCTTTTCCATTACAGTTTATCACAGGATATTGAAATAGTTCCCTGTGCTATCCAGTAGTACCTTGTTGTTTATCCATTCTATATGTACCAGTTTGCACTGCTAATCCCAAACTCTCACTCCATCCCTCTCCACCGCCCTCCCCCTTGGCAACCAGCAGTCCATTCTCTGTGTCCATGATTCTGTTTTTGTTTCGCAGTTAGGTTCATTTGTGACATATTTTAGATTCTACATACAAATGATATCATATGGTATTTGTCTTTCTCTTTCTGACTTCACTTAGTATGATAATCTCTAGTTGCATCCATGTTGCTGCAAATGGCATTATTTCATTTCTTTTTATGGCTGAGTAATATTCCATTGTATATATGGAATATTTTGATTCATTCATCTGTCGATGGACATTTAGGTTGCTTCTATGTCTTGGCTATTGTAGGTAGTGCTGCTATGAACCTAAGGGTGCATTATCTTTTTGAATTATGGTTTTATCAGGATATATGCCCAGGAGTGGGATTGCTGGAACATATGGGATATTTATTTATTCTTGAAACAAAATTATGTATCTTCTTTGTGTCAGTAGTTAGGATAGGCACAAATAAAATATCTAGGTAAAAATGAGTAAAGAGTTGAATATATCAGGGAGAGCTTTCTGGAAGATCCAATGCTTTTGCTGATCCCTAAAAGAGAAAGACAGAAAACTGGTCCAAGCAGAAGGACCAGTATGTGATGAGAACTAAAGACAGGAGAATACTTTTCATATCTATGCAGAACTGTAAGTTCAATAATACCAGAGCTAAGTGAGAATCAGCGGGGATGGAGAAAAGAAAACCAATTCTAGACATTGTAAAGAGGTAGAATTGAAAAAAAATTCAGTGTTTGTGTTGGGAGTAAGTCAGAGAAGTGTGACGTTTAGTTTTCTGATATGGGTGATTGGCTGAATTACAGTACTACTTCCGGCTTGGAAAAATACAAGAGGGTGGGGAGCGGGCGGGGCAAATGAGGAGGCAGGAGGAAGCAACAGCAGGCTGGGGAATAAGGAGCTGGTTATGGACCAGGCAATGGGGGTGTCAAAAACTGGTAAGACAGACCGGTCCAGAGAGAGATTTGAACTAGAATTTTAGTTTGGCAGTTATTGGCATATAGTTCTTAAGTGGAAATTCTATTTTGAATCTTCTCATTTCGTTTTTTAAAAACTTATTATATGTTCATAGTTTAACAAGTCAAAATTTCTACCAAAGTTTAAAGCAGAATGTTAGTGTCCTGCCTCACCTCCACCTATCCCCTTTATTTCACTCCCAGAAGCTTTTTAAACTCTGTAGCTCTTTATTCTCTTCTCTGCCTCCATATATCTAATATCATGCTCTACAACCATTTCTTGAATTGTTTGCTTTTTTTCAGTTTTAGGTATGATATATTGACTTCCTATTACAGAAGCTGAGGATTTTCCTTTTACACCTACCCTGCCCATCTTTTTGATAGTTATGTCAGAGTTTTCATTAGAAAAATAACCCATGTTTTTATCATTGTAACTATGAAAATCTTATTCATAATTAGCCATGTAATGTGCTATGCTTGTGTTTCCTTTCTTGTACAACTCTGTTCTTCTCCATGGAGTTAATAACTGCCACATTTTTTTATTTGCTTAGTTTTCTTTGTACATATCACCAATTCACCCTCAGATCTGCAGCAGAGTAAATATTATCTCAATATTTTCAAACACTTCAGATAAATCTATGAGTTTACTGTTTCTCTTGTGGAAATCACTGTGGGAATCTTGTATGTTCCTTTTTCAAGCCGTACTGGTTACTCTCTGACCTGCTGAAGCTGTCGTGCTGGGAAGTTCACTAAAGCATCATCCCTGAGACTAACCTTGTTTCATAGACCCCTGCTATGGATTAAATTTTCTTTCTCCAAAACTCATATCTTGAAGCCCTAACCCCTGGTACCTCAGAATATAACTGTGTTTAGAGATAGGGCCTTCAGACACATAGTTAAGTAAAAATGAGGTGGTTAATATGGGCCCTAAGCAATCTGACTGGTATATTCATCAGAAGAGGAGATAGACGTACAAAGAGAAAAACCAGGGACACGTGTACAGAGGGACAGCTATTTGAAGGGACAGCAACAGGCTGGCCATGTTCAAGCCAAGGAGAGAGGCCTCAGAGGAAGCCAGCTCTCTCTGCATCTTGGACTTCCAGCCTAAAGAACTGTGAGAAAATACATTTCTGTTGTTTAAGCCAACCCATCTTGTTCGGGCAGCCCTAGTAAACTAAAACAACAATATTATTCTCACTGTCTTGCCTCTCCGCCCATTATGTTTTTTGGCAGAGTATATTTTCAGATGTTTTTTGAAAACAAAACAAAACAAAACACTGAGGAAATCTATTTTATCCTAGTTTACTCACACGGCACAATGATAACCCAAAAATATGGCATCAAGAACTTCTAAATTGAATTGATCAGGTTCATTGGAGATGTATGACAATACAGAAACAGCAAAGACTGTTAAGTACATCAAAGTGTACTTAAACACAAAGTGGGTGGTGATACAGATATTATTTTCAACATGTATATTTTGGGGGTTTATATGTTAGCATCTTTTCTCAAAGATCTGGAACTTTATCAGAGTATTGAGGACAAGGGAGAATATCAGTGTAACTGTAATAATCCATTTGTACGCTAAGGGGCGCCAGGACCATGTGTTTAACATTACATTTCTTGATTAGAATTAAGAATTTAATTATCAAACCTCAAGTGTCAGTCACTTCTCAATATAAGCCCCCTTCATTGTGACACTAAATGGGGACCATCATTGTTTAATAATTATTTCCCCCAAACAAAAGTTCATCGTGGTCCTTGAAATTCCAACTGAACCACACTGAAGGAATTAATGTCTTTTATTGTCCTTAATATTATTAACATCATTAAAGAGCTTTCCTTAAATTAATTCATGTATCAACATCTTACTAAATCTCAGTAAACAAGAAATTCTTAGTCTAAGTTTTGAAAAACCCTAAATGAGAATAATGAACTATTATATGTTCGAAGCTTTATCTGGATTGAAGATCAGAGAGTCCCATGTGTCTTTCCACTCTGCTTAATAGGAGAAATCAGGTTCAGATTAACGTCAGGGAATTTTTTTTAGAGAGATCGGCTATATCCTAAGATGTATGCAGAGCTCTCAAACTCCTCCTCCTCCTCTGCCACCTAGAATCTCTGCTCTTTTTAGGAGCATGAGGTGCTTCCAAAATGCCAGGTCTTGAGGATCATCACAGTTCACTATCCATCAGGGAAAGATCTGCATATAATAATACTGTTACTCTGAGGAAGAAGAGCCTTATAGAATCATACAGTAAATCTATGAAGAAAACGAATTTAGTAATAACTTCTATAGTTAGTCATGTTCACTGTTGCTTTAAATGTTATCTCATGTAATCCGCACAATAACTAAGCGACAAGTATTCTTCCTGTTTCAAATGTAGGAAAACAAAAGCTTATAGAAGTTAGGTAAACTTGCCCTGAGCCTTACTGGACATAGATGCTACAGCCAAGATATTAATTAAAATCTGATTCCAGGGCTCTTATTTCTGATATGTAACTATCACTTTAATTGCTGCCAAACAGTTGTACTGAAAATAATTTTTCCGTATTTATTATAGTAATAATCTTACCAAATTTTCCTTCAAAGATGGTGCAAAAGTACATTTCTATAGTGGAAGCATAACATGATGTAGTTTTTACACCAAATCTTCTAAAAGTTAGGTTTACTCTGAATTCTTGTGATTTATTTAAAATGAGAATAATTAGATATAGATTTGACGGGCAGTATTCTTCATAGGACCTGACTTATAGATATCATTTTACAATTTATAATCAAAATCTATGAATTTCATATGCTGGTTTGTCTCTAGGGGCCTATAATGGTGAGAAGTTTACTAAGAATTGGAGTTTCAGCCAAATTGGGACTTTATTTTCCAACGGCTTGTCACATCACTGGGCTGTCTTATGTGTCAATGAGACTGAACGTATTAATATCTGTACACTTTAGTATATAATAGTGTGTTATCTATTCATCAACAGTACTTGAATGCTTTAATAAGGCAAAATAGGTGTATACAGTTAGAACACGGAAGGGTTTGAGCTTGTGAAAAAAGGAAAGCAAAAGAAGCAAAAAAAAGTTTAATCTAACCTATAGTTCAATCATTTTGATGTTAATATCAAATAAGATCAATCGGTTTTCACATTCATTGATTAGAAAGGACATTTTCTGCACTTTGTTTCTTTAATTCCTCAAGCTGATACTAGTTCAAAAAAAATTCTTATCACTAGTAGGCTGATGGCCAAACATGCAACTTCTGCCTTTTAGGTGATAAATATTCTAAGAGCATGGGTTTTTAAAATATAAATTAAAAATTTACTTTGTTATCAGAGTAGAAGAAAGTTTTGATAGTAGATACAATTAAGTACTAGAAGTATGGTATAGCAGTGTAACATATTGGGAAAAAATAGAATGAGCAATATGAACTCATAACCACAGAGAGAACTTATGACCTTATGGAACTTATATCCCAGTTGTACTCTAACCAGCAGGCCAAGAGCTATATCTTTCTTTCTTTATGTCCTTCTTCAGACCCCAATTCCTCCAGTGCACTTCTAGTGTCCACTTTTGGCTCTATCTTATTCTCACCCCCGCTAAGGATTCAGTGCTTCTTGGAGGATGACTGATTTACCGTGCCAGGGCAGAAACTGTCAAGGTGGTGCTGATCATTTTCTGGAAGACCCTTCAAAGATCTCAGGGGCAATGCTAAAAAGAAGTAATGTCTAACTTAAACTAGGTCTTAATGGCCAAATTTGATAATTTGAGCAATAAAATAATAGTAGAAATGATGTCGATTACAATGGTGATGAAAATGACAACTGGAACATGGTGAATCTATAAAAGGGTATGGACATACAATAGTCAAAAGAGAAATGTTATTTTAAAGTATGTGGGAAGATAATGATCAAGCAAAATTAGGGGGAATAGAAGAGGAAATGACTAGTTCTTTCATTCACCTTCATATGTAGTAAAGCAGAGTATTCTTTCTTTCTTTTTTTTTTTTTTTCGTTCCGCGGGCCTCTCACTGTTGTGGCCTCTCCCGTTGCGGAGCACAGGCTCCGGACGCGCAGGCTCAGCGGCCACGGCTCACGGGCCCAGCCGCTCCACGGCATGTGGGGTCATCCCGAACCGGGGCACGAACCCGTGTCCCCTGCATCGGCAGGCGGACTCTCAACCACTGCGCCACCAGGGAAGCCCCAGAGTATTCATTTTTATAGATATTGTTTTATTTTCTATGTCAGTTTTAGAAATATAAACAAACATGTCTATGTTTAATGGAAGAATAAACACAAAGAATAATGAGTAAACCAAATAGAGCAGAGAAAGTAGATACTACATGGAAAACAGGAAGGACTAGTCAATATCAGTGGTCACAAAAAATAACCAAATATAAAAATAATGAACAAAGTGATGGATAGAAAGGTATTATTTATTAATAATATTTCATGGTAATAATAGCCCTATGTTCCAGTGCTTTACATATACTAACTCATTCGATCCCTCTAATAGCCCTGTAAGTTAGGTGTTATTATCACTCCCAGTTTATGGAGGAAACTGAAACACGGGTTCTGTACTGTGCTCATGATCACACAATTCATAGCATGCCGAGCTGTGATCTGATTCGAGGTAGTTAGATGTAAGACCAGTGCACTTAACCTCTAAACTCAAACATTTCACAGGGACCCTTTGAGTCTAACTACTTGGACACCTTCCTGACTTCCCAGAAGGCAAAACCTTTGATGCACCTATGAATTAAAATTATTTTAAGGAGTTATAATTACATGTCATACAATGGCCAAAGAAGACTTCTAAAAAAATCATGTTTTGGGAAAGACACCAGGCTCAAAATTATAAAATATATGAGGACTTAAAAACCCACATTGATGGGGCTTCCCTGGTGGTGCAGTGGTTGAGAACCCACCTGCCGATGCAGGGGACACGGGTTCGTGCCCCGGTCCGGGAAGATCCCACATGCCGTGGAGCAGCTGGGCTTGTGAGCCAGGGCCGCTGAGCCTGCGCGTCCGGAGCCTGCGCTCCCCAACGAGAGGACCACAACAGTGAGAAGTCCCCGTATCGCAAAAACAAAACAAAACAAAACCCCCACATTGATGGAACAAGCAAAACGTAGCTGTTAAAAGGAGGTTCAGAATGACTAATGCCTTGATTCTTGAATCTCCTTGGGAGAAGCAACCAAGAATTCAATTGATCCATTTTTTATAGTTATATTGAGATATAATTCACATATATTTAGTTTACCCATTTAAAGTATATGATGTAATGGTTTTTCGTGTATTGGCAGAGTTGTACAACCATCACCACCATCTAATTTTTGCCACTCCACAAAAACCCATTTGGCTATTAGAATCAATTGATCTTTTACTCAATAACTAACCTCAGCAGCTCTGAGAAGGTGTTATTTGGGAGATGGGGCTCTGCAAGCGTTACTGAAACCCTCAGAAAGAATCAAAATGATATCACTGAATCCCTTATTGTTATCACAATAAGAATGATGATAATATAAGAAATATACAAAAACAGGTACAGGAAAAGAGAACAAAGATATTAAGTCCATGGTGCTGACTGTTAAAGAAGGTGTATATACATCGACTTAATGAGTTTTGCAGTCTTTTTTTGCATGTCTGCTGTTTAAGTGGTTTGATGAATTAACCATAGCAACATATAATTGTTTAAGGAATACAATCAATCAAATTTATAGTAAATATTTCAATGCTCAAGAAAAAAATTCCTTTTTTCTTCAATTTATTTGATTTCAGAGTAATAAATTTAGCATTTAAATTGTATACGTCATCCTATGTGTCCCTCTCCACAAACCCCTCTCCATACATTAAAGTTCCCATGAACAAGTATAATCTTTTTTTTTGAAGGTAGCATTTTATTTTATTTTAATTTATTTAACATCTTTATTGTAGTATAATTGCTTTACATTGTTGTATTAGTTGCTGCTGTATAACAAAGTGAATCAGCTGTATGTATGCATATATCCCCATATCCCCTCCCTCTTGCATCTCCCTCCCACCCTCCCTATCCCACCCCTCTAGGTGGTCACAAAGCACCGAGCTGATCTCCCTGTGCTATGCTGCTACTTCCCACTAGCTATCCACCCTTCGTTTGGTAGTGTATATATGTCCATGCCACTCTCTCACTTAGTTCCAGCTTCCCCTTCCCCTTCCCCGTGTCCTCAAGTCCATTCTTTGTGTCTGCGTCTTTATTCCTGTCCTGCCCCTAGGTTCTTCAGAACCACTTTTTTTTTTAGATCCCATACATATGTGGTAGCATACGGTATTTGTTTTTCTTTTTCTGACATACTTCACTCTGTATGACAGACCCTAGGTCCATCCACCTCACTACAGATAACTCAATTTCATTTCTTTTTATGGCTGAGTAATATTCCATTGTATATATGTGCCACATGAAGGTGGCATTTTATTTTGTTATTTTTTAAGATTTATTTTATTTATTTATTTTCTTATTTTGGCTGCATTGGGTCTTAATTGTGGCACATGGGGTCTTTGTTGAAGCATGCAGGATCTTTCGTTGTGTCACAGGATCTTTACTGTGGCGCACGGGCTTTTCTCTAGTTGTCACATGCAGGTTTTCTCACTCTGGTTGTGGCGCAGGGGCTCCAGAGTGCGTGGGCTCTGTCATTTGCAGCATGTGGGGCGTTGAGGCATGCTAGCTTAGGAGTTGTGGCGTGTGGGCTTAGTTGCCCCGCGGCACGTGGGATCTTAGTTCCCTGACCAGGGATTGAACCCACGTTGCCTGCCTTGTAAGGCGGATTCTTGACCACTGGACCACCAGGGAAGTCCCTGAACATGAATAATCTTAATTACACATGGTATTAACTATTACTCTTATGAAAGGCTTCATTGTATACAGTGTATGTGGACTGTGTAGATAGGAGGAAGTTGTAGATAGGTTTTATTCTCCTATTGCCTAGATTCCAACTGGGGGTGGGTCATTAGATAAGGTAAGAGAATTACAATGGACAAAGGGATTTTCCTATCTTCCTGGGTGTCTAGAAGAAGATAATTTGAAATACTAATTTTACTTGAAGTGGTGTGGAGCAGAAATCTAAAGGTTGTGCAAAATGGCACTTTTAAATGACTTCAATGAGATGAGCACTTCCTGACTGAGAAGTTCCTGCATTTGACCGCTATCCACAAGGCCTGAACCGACAGCAAAGAGACACCTGCAAATGGGAGATGACCATCGTCTCAAAGATCAAGACCTGGCTGAAAAAGTATGAGGCCTTTGAGGAAGCCCCAGCTTTTTATCTGTATCCCAAGATGACTGTTTCTGCTCAAAACCTAACAAGCTGCATGTTATAGCACACCCGGTGCAGGTGACTCTGACTACTGTTTAAAATTGTCAGCGACTTCCACCCGCTGCTCATTTCACTTCCAACTACGGTGGGAAACAGGTCCGCAAGTGGCAGCTGGGACATGGAAAAGCTGAGCAAAAATCCTGGCTGCCTCACAGGGCAGAGGAGTTAAACCTGGATTCCAGGACTTGCTGAGGCTTTTGTTCACAACCTAAAAGGCCACCTAGTCTTCAATAAGAGTGGCATGAAAACAGAGCAGCCCTCACAGGAATTATAATTAGAGCCTCAAATTATGTCTACAATTTTGCATATGTAATCTGACATTCAATCCAAAATCACGCATTTGAGAAGGTGGCACTTGACAGAAAATCAAGAGAAAAGAATAAAGTAGAAACAAACCCCCCGCCCCTGTGAGCTCACTGTCTATCACCTTCCCTTGCTTTATTTCGCTTTTCACCTTTCAATATACTATATAATTATATTTATTTTGTTTATGGTCTGTCTCACTTACTAGAATGTAAGCCTCCTGGAGACATGGATCCATTTCTGTTTTATTCAGTGTTGCCTGATAAATAATAGGTGCTCAAGAAATGTGGTTGAATGAAAGAGTGGTCAGGTTAATTTACACACCAAATAATTGCTGTGAAATTTTCGAGATGCGAGCTTTCGCTTGAGAATGGTCAATAAAAGGAAAACCTTACGGAGGTTACAGAGATAAAGCAAGAGTATGTTAGGTGAAGACATGAAAAGAAAAAGAGAAGGAGGGAGGAAGTAGTGGTGAAGGAGGAGAAAATTGAGGTCTCAGGGAGAGTAAATCTGTTTCTAGTGTACATTAGTATAGGAAAAATGAAAAAGAGTGGACGATTGTGAATTCCGAATACATATTACAACGTTTTAACCAATATGATGGTTGTCATAAATATTAATACGTTTGAGAAATAATCAGAAATAAGAAACATAATGATAATAAAAAACATGAGTTTCTGTATATTTTAATGAGCTTAATTAACTGAATCCAAGTCAGCAAAGCTGTATATTCAACTCTATAGAATGGTCAAAGAGATAGTGATGAAATGAATCAGAGTGTCTCCTACTTAGAATTAACTGAACCCGATTTTGATTTCTCATCTAAGGAAGGAGTTGAAGCCTTAAATGGTTTTTAAAGTCAAAATCGAGAAATTTTTGAAAAGTGAACCCAAAAGGAACACTTTTAAAAAAAACTTTGAGGAAGGAGGATTTTTTTAATGTATGGAATACACTAGTTGTGAATGAAACTATTCTTAATATACAAATGATAAATATTTAAGATGACTGAGGAAAGTTGTAGAATCATCCATCACATTTTAGAGCAAGGATTAACCATACATGGATGTTGTATTTTCTTATCTCAATTTTGTTTCTAATCCTTTGATTCCATTACTTGTATAATTATTTATTTACATGCTCTTTTTGAGTACAGAAATTCTTAGAATGTTTCCATAAAATAAAGGTTAAAATATCCCTAAGAACAGACCACAGCTACATATTTGTATAATCTAATATATCATGGATGCTAAGTGGTTGCTGAATTATAGTCAAATTAATAAAATACACACTGTTCAAGCTATAACAAAAGTTTCCTGGAATATGGTTGAAATGAGGAAAGGGAGAGAGTAACAAGGAAAGTGTATCAGGGATTAACAGTGAAAGCTAATTGAGTTTTTAATGGCAAATCTCATATGGATTTGGACAACCTTAAAATTGCAAGGAAAGCAGAATACGTAGCAAATCACTTTTTACACACCGAAAGTTTTATTGTAGGAAGATTTCTACAGAATTCAATAGCCATGGAAAATTGACATAGACTATAATTAATTATTCATCAGGAAAAAAATCCCTGGGAGAAATCAACAAAAATCAAATTGCAGACACATAGAAGAAAATGGTAGAAGGCCAAATAAAATCTATGCTTAGCCTGCCAGAATGGCCTGCCTTCCTCCTAGGAGATAGAATTAAAACTGATAGATGTGAGCTTTCAAACCCACCATGAGAGCTTGAATTTTTCTTTCCTGTCATGTTTTCTGAATTTCTCTGCTTTCTTTTTCTGCATACAAAACAACTCCAAAAGGTCTATTTTTAAGCAAAATATTTTAAATCGTATTTTAAATTAAATTTAGGAGGGGGTGGACATAATGGATTCTGCTTAGTGGGGTTTTAGTGGCTGAATCTGCAAACTCCCCCCAGTCTGACCCTTCACTCTCTTTTGGCTCCTCACCTGGTGCCGTGGCTGTCAACACCTAAAAACAACCTGACTGGTTTAGCACCAAGAATGATCCTGAACTGTGAGAAATGGAGTCTCCCAAGGCTGGCTAGATATTAAAAGCTTTGTGCAAGTGGGATCCAGTGGAGTTGATGAAACAAAAAGCAGGCGGCTTTCTCTCAGCTCAGTTTTACTGAGAACAGAGCGGTGCGGCCGGCACCGTCGCCCGTGGTCGGTTCTCTTCCTTAGACGAGAGGAGGGATTTTTCTTTTCACTTCGTTTAGAGAGAGCGCTGTTGCTTCCCAAAGAGAGAAAATACTACATCAGCTTTTAGATACTGGCTTTCTGTCTTAGCCGCGTTAAGAGCATAGGAGACGTGGAAGGATTTAAACAGGTTCCCATCCTCACAATTGCTCAGCGGCACCTCCGTACAGGTTGAACCTTTCATGTGTCACTGAGCTCATGTTTAGCCGTACAGCTCAAAGCTGGAGGTACTGGATGAGATTGCATCTTCCCATATCAGAAATCCTTTTCTCTTTATCCAGCCTCCTCTTTTCATTAAGCATTACTTAAAAAAAAATCATCTCTGTGTATTATAAATAAACCAACACACAGAAGCTGGTTCAAATGTTCACAATGGCATAGGAGATTCACAAGGTTTATAGTGTGTACATTTAAACACACACAAATGTGTATACACGTGTGCACACAGGCTGTAATTTTGAACATGACCCATTTTGTTTTGGGGAAAATAATTTTTAAATAAATCACTTGATATCTGATTTATTTAGTAATAATTGTATCTTTTGGAACTCACAACAAATTAGTGAAAAAATGCCCCAATAGTGAGAGTTTCTATCATGTACTTATGCGAACCTAGGCATTAAGCTGCATTTCACTCCGACCTACCAGGAGTCATTAGTCACTGCAGCACCTGAAGTTTCCATATGCCCCTGACAGTCCCCCAAGACAGATGTGCTGTTTTTTAAGATTGGTGGTTATAACCATGAATCATCACTATATATAATTCAAAAACTGGCACTTGCCTTGTGCTAGAACATTGATTTTTCCCATTCTATCAATGTCTACATCTTATTTTTAGAAGTATTAGTTTTTCTTAATAAAATAGGTAATGATATATGTTTATGAGCCAAATGTTTTTTACTTACAGTTTAATTAAGTAGTAGAGGAACTATTATCTCACAGAAATAAATATATGTTTGAATTGTTTGGGTTAGATGTTTGGGTAAGTAGAAAAGGTTTGGTTTCGAGAGAAGGCCAAAATTTTTTGAACGTGGAAGACAAAGTAGAGAAGAAAGCACGGCCTCTAGGACAACATCAAGTCTGTTCTATATGCCTAGTCTGCTTCTAGGAATGAAGATGAAATGCAGGGAGCAAAACTGATGGTATCTGAACTGAAGCAGGAAAGCATGGTGGTCTGTACACACAGTACAAAGTAGGTGGGCCGTTATGTAAAGTAATTGGACATTCGGGAAGGTAAACTCTAATCCTGTAAGGAGGTATAAAGGTGCTAAGATTAGCCATCAGAGACTCATTCCCCGGCTTAGTCCCCACTCTCACCCCGCTTTGGCTCCCTAGTGCCTAAAGGATGGAATCTGGAATTTCTCATCGTCTCCCAGGAAGCTTCCATGATTTTATAAAATTCTCTTTTCTCAGAATGCTGTTTTCATTTTTTCTTTAAAAACAAAACAAAACAACTTCTTAGACACCTTTCAAGACCAAATAAAATATCCCTCTTCTCTGTATCCTTTCCCTCTCTCTCCAGGCAAGAGTAATTGACACCCTCTGCTTTGCACTTTGATCTATGTCTCTACTTGAGTTCTTACCACATCATATGGTAAGTGTATGTGTATAGGTATTTATTGCCCATTAGACTTTAGAAGAATTTAAAGTCTAATGCATCTTAGAATAACTTAAATTCTCTTCTGAGTTCACAAACTGGAATGCATGATAATGGAGGGGGGTTTGGGGAACATCGCAGCACAGTTATGACAATACATGGCAACTCACCAAGAGGGATGGAGACTGAATAACTGCAGGACACATGCTGAAAAATGCAGCTAAGTGATCTGAAAACACAAGTCAGGCAATGTCTCTCTATTGCCTAGTGCCTCGATGTTTTCCCATCATTTTATACAGAGCTAATCAAGTCCTGCCTGACTTGAAATCTCCTGGCCTTTCAATGCTCACTATCACGTTCCTTCTTGCTCTCTTCTAGCCTTTCTATCCTTATATCTTCGATCCTCTGTCATATGGCTTTCGACATGCTTTTTCTTCTCTCCTTCCTTTATTCACCCTCACTCTTCTCAGTTCTACCTCAAGTTCCTCAACCAAACCACCAAACACCTCTGTTTGTACCACTAACCACAATGTAGCACTAGTTACAATATGTAAGTGGTAATCATGATTATCTGCCTTTGTAGATAGATTCTAAGTTCCAAGAAGGCAAGGATCCTTTAACCATTGACTCTTACCATATTCCCAGAAATAATCATAGTGCCAGGCAGGAGGTAAGTAAATAAATATTTGTTGAATAGTTGAATGAGTAAATAAATGAATAATACTAAAAATACATTATTAATTTTTACATGGATGGATGGACGAATGGAAATGGGGAAGCCCTCAAAATTCCATGATTCTAATCACACAATAAGAGGATAGGTCTGTGAAGGAGACAAAATTATTTACGATCTTACTGTACATCTTTAATTTATGCATGGAGTCACTATGCCAATAGCAAAATTATTAAATAGTAATATTTACATATATATTAGATGTCTGAGTTTATTAACGTCGATATAAATAATTTGATACCAGAAAGACGAAAAGTACTTTTAAAAGGTTCTTTTTCAGTTTCATTAGTGGTGAAGAATAGATAGCTTGGTGAGAAAAGATAACCTTTAGCCCTCAGAGAAGCGCTTCTGCTTCTACTGCCAGATATTTTCTAGCCAAGGTTTCTGTACATCGTTCTACTGTAGACTGATCTTTCCCCTTTTGTACTTAACTCTGGAGAGAAATAATATTTCACCAAGTGTTATTTTAACCTGAAAACAGAAAAATCCATATATAACAATAGTAATTACCTGCCACAAAATAGGAAATAAAAATCAGTAAAGATCAAGAAAATACTTAACTGCTAAAAGACAAGAGAAGGAAAAAGAATACTTTGAAGGTGTGATAGGAAATTACATAATAAAATAGTCTTGATGCTTTCAGCATTTAAGTTTGAAATGTTTTTGTTTTTCTCAGTAAGATATTTAAATGATGCTAATTCCACTGCTCTTAACACAAACAAGTTAAAAAATTCTTCTTAGATTTCTTTTCAAATATGTGTTATATCCATATATATTTTTCAAATACATGTGTGTAAATTACATGGTCTTCAAATATATCTAGAATAGATTTGCTATATATTATATAAAATTATATTATTACATTAAATTATATATGTAAAATTTTATATTACACATACATATATACATTTATGGAGAGAGACTAAGAATTTGGGAAACAGACGTTTTCCTGGCAGTTTTTAACCATTTACCATTAAAAAAAATATAGACTCTTTGCTCCCCAATTGACTTTTTTTTTTTAAAAATAAATTTATTTCTTTTATTTTTGGCTGCGTCAGGTCTTCATTGCTGCGCACAGGCTTTCTCTAGTTGCAGCGAGCAGGGGCTGCTCTTCGTTGCTGTGCACGGACTTCTCATTAACGGTGGCTTCTCTTGTTGCGGAGCATGGACTCTAGAGCGCAGGCTCAGTAGTTGTGGCGCACGGGCTTAGTTGCTCCACGGCATGTGGGATCTCCCCAGACCAGGGCTCAAACCCGTGTCCTGCTTTGGCAGGTGGATTCTTAACCACTGCCCCACCAGGGAAGCCCTCCCCAATTGACTTTTCATCCACTTCATGGCTAGGTATTTGATGTACAGTGAAGTTTATTACAGGGGATTTAATTACAAATGATTTACCACATTATCACAACTGTGGAATGTCCTGTGTCCTCCTTCCTACCCCACAGAGGTAACCACTATCTCAAATTTTATGTTCATCTTTCATTTGTTGTTCTTTGTATTTTTACCATATTTCTGCACAAAAATATTTTTTCTGTTTGCTTTACATGACTGTTCAATCTGTACTTTGTAACTTAATTTTTCATTGAAATATGTTTCAGATAATCAGCCATGTTAACATGTGAGATGTAATCAGACATGTTAACATGTGAGATGTATTTCAATCATTTACACAGGGGCATAGTATTTCATTGTAGGAATATGTTCTATTGTATTCTCCTCTGTTTTCCATGTTAATCTCTTAAGAACAAGGCTCTTATGAATAGTGTGGTTCTTCTAGTGGATGTGTGCAGAAGTTTCACTACAGTATATATCTAAGCTAAACATGGCTAAATGCAAAACTGTTTATCAAAGTGACTCCACTAATGTGTACTCCCACTAGCAGTGAATGGGAGGGCACACTGCTCCATATCTCCTGATCTTGGCAGTATTTATTAGCAGGCTTTTAAAATATGCCAGTCTAGTTAAAATGGTGTCTCACTGTGTATGTGTCTAAGAATACAATTCAGTGAATTTTAATATATTCACAGTTACATAACCACCAACACAACTTAATTTTGGAACATTTTGATCACTCCAGAAAGAACTCATTAGGAGTCACTCCCCATAAACTTCTGCTCAGCAGTAGGTAACAATTTCTGTCTGTATAGATTTGTCTACTCTGAATATTTCATACACGAGAACATATAATATGTGGTTTTTTGTGACTGGTGTCTCTTAGCATAATGTTTTCAAGGATCATCAGTGTTCACGTGTATCAATATTTCACTTCTTTTTATTACTGAATAATATTTCATTGTATGGATATACTGCATTTTGTTTATCCATTCCTCAGTTAATGGACATTTGAGTTTGAACATTTTGGCTGTTATGAATAATGCTGCTATGAATATTTGTATACAAGCTTCTTTGTGGACATATGTTTTCATTTCTCTTAGGTATATACTTAGGAGTGGAATTGCTGGGTTATATGGTAACTCTGTTTATTTAACACCTTGAGGTACTACCAAACTGTTTTCCAGAGTAGCTGCGCCAGTTTACATTCCCACCAGCAGTGGATGAGGATTCTAATTTCTCCACAACTTTGACAATTATTATCTGTGTTTTGGTTAGAGTCATTCTACTAGGTATGAGGTGCTATCTCATTGTGGTTTTGGTTTGTATTTCTTAATGGTTCATGTAGAGAATCATTTCATATGCTTTTTTACCATTTTTATATTATCTCTGAATAGATATCTATTCAGATCCTTTACCCAAATTTAATTAGATTATTTGCCTTTTTTACTCTTGAGTTGTAAATTTTTTATGTGTTCTAGACGCAAGTCTTGTACCAGATATATCCTGCAAGTGAGTCCATGTCAGGTCAAATAATGACAACACTCCGTAAATAGGCATTTTCCAAGGAGCTGTAAGGTTAGTTAATAACAATTCTCTGGCCATGGGACTTTTTGATGAGCTTCAAACTTGGTCTGCCCCCCGCCAGTGGCTGCAAGGCTTCTGGTTCTCAAAGCTCTGAGGTTTGAGGCTGATAATTTTCTCAACGCTACTGTGGAGCTGGGAAGAAGAGGACTTGTATCCAGAATACAGAAATAACCCTCACAATTCAATAATAAGAAACAAAAAACTCAATTTAAAAATTGGCAAGAGATTTAAAGAGACACTTTACAAGACAGGAATGACAACTTAGAACATGAAAAGATGCTCAACATCATTAGTCATTAGGGAAATGTAAATTAAAATCTCAATGAGATAACACTTCATACCCACTAGAATGGATAAAAATAAGACTCTTAATACCAAGTGCCGGTGAAAATGGTAGAGCAACTGGAATTCTTTCGCTCTGCTGGTGGGAATGAAAAAAATGGTACAAATACTTTGGATAACAGTTTTGGAATTTCTCACAAAATTAAAGAATTTCTTACACGCGTCAGCAGTTCCACTCTAGAAATCTACCCAACAGAAGTGAAAACTGTCCACATAAAATTCATTAGGTGAATGTTCATAGCAGCTGTATTCATAATAACCAAAATCTAGAAATAATTCAAATGTGGATTAACAAATTCATTACATCCATAGAATCTGTTTGGCACTAAAAAGGAAAGAACTACTGAAAGGTGCAACAATATGGGTGAATTTCAGATGCATTGCACTGAGGAAGCCAGACAAAAAAGGCTATATACCATAATGATTCTATTTATATGACATTCTCGAAAAGGCAAAATAGTAACAGAAAGTGGATCAGAGTTTGACAGAGGCTGGGGGTAGGGGAATGGAATTGCCTGCCATGAGGCTCAAAGGAACTTTTTGGAGTGATGGGGAATTTTCAATATCTTGATTGTGGTGGTTTACATTATTATAAATATTAATATAAGGTAGAATTATACTTTTAATAGAGTGAATAAATGGACAAAAATAGCATTAAGTCCATAGCAACAGTGTCAACAACAGCAAATGTGTAAGGTTTACAGGAATAAATCTCATAAATATGTGTGAAAACTTCATGTTGGAACCTTATAAAGGCTTATTAAAGTATTTTAGAGAAAACCTTTATAGATGGAGAGAGCCATTATGTTCATGGATCAAAAAAAATTGAATGTTATAAAGATGTCAGCATTCCCCACATGAGCCATAAATTCTAGTTAAATTCATTGACTCAGCAAATATTTACTAGTAGCTGTCTTTACTCAAGCATGATCTGTTTTAGGTACTTGAGATGTACCAATGAACAAATCCAATTTTGAGTTTATAGTCTAGCTGGGTAGGAGATGGCTGGGTGAGAGGGAGATAAAATAATAGGCATACAATAAATAAACCATATAGTATCTTAGAAGGTAATACTTGACTGTGAACAGAAAGTAGACACAAGTAAATGATAAGAAGTAGTGGGGAGGGGATTGTGACAGGTTACTATTTTAAGTAGAGTTTTCTTTAAAATCAAAAACTGCATTCTAAAATATATATGTGGAAGATCAAATGGGCCAAAAATACTAATTCATTACTGAAAAAATAAAAATCATACTAGAGAGGTTCTCTAACAGATCTTAGGATTATGTTAAAGTTTTACTAATATGGTAGTATTGTATTGGTGACTGATAGAGAAAGGAACAGAATAGAGAACTCGTAAGTATACCGAAAGAGCTATGGAAGCCGTATAAGTAAGGAAAGGATGGATTATTTATTAAGTGGTCCTGGAATAGAAATCTACTTCACATATACTGAGAAATAATTTCAAATGGATGAAAGACTTAAATATAAAAGACAAAGTAAAAAAAAAAAAAGACAAAGTATTCAAGATGGTAATGTAAGAGGGGAACACCTTCATGAAATTGAGGTAGGAAAGAAGTTCTTAAGCAGAATTTTAAAATTGGTAACATTTCTTAGTGAAGATTTAAAAAGGAAGCTACATTATATTTAACTGTTGAATCTCACTATGAATATCCACTGTATTAGTAATCAGAAAATTTGAGTTAAATTCACAGCATCATTTCACATTCATCAGACTGACAAAAAATAGAAACTTACAGTTTCAAATGATAGCAAGGATGTGGAACAATGGATACCATTATATTTTGCTCACAGGAGTAGAGTGGTATAACTTCTTTGTAAAGAAAATCATGATGCCTCGAAAGTTTTGAGAATAAGGTCCTAAAGTCATGAACAAGAATGTTCATCAGATCATCATTTTAAATAGGGTGCAGCAAATCCGCATGAGTACATCTCAGGAGCATAATACTGAGCATGCAAAAAAAAAGTCACAGTGGAAAGCCTGTAGTATGGTTCTATTAATGTAGATTTCAAAATCAAGCAAAGGGAAACAGCATATTGTTTGTGGATGGTTATGTATATGGCAAAATGATATAACAAAGTATGATTAACAAAACTTCCGGCGTTTACTTTTTTAAAAAAATTTATTATTTTTGTCCGTGTTGGGTCTTCGTTTCTGTGCGAGGGCTTTCTCCAGTTGCGGCGAGCAGGGGCCACACTTTATCGTGTTGCGCGGGCCTCTCACTGTCGTGGCCTCCCCCGTTGTGGAGCACAGGATCCAGACGCGCAGGCTCAGTAGTTGTGGCTCACGGGCTTAGTTGCTCCGCAGCATGTGGGACCCTCCCAGACCAGGGCTCGAACCCGCGTCCCCTGCATTGGCAGGCAGATTCTTAGCCACTGAGCCACGAGGGAAGCCCTGGCATTTATTTCTTAGAAGTAGGAAAGGGCAGTAATTGAGGAGGGGCACATAGGGACTTCAAACATTAAAATATTCTATTTCTTAAGCTTCACTGTGGGTAGGTGGGCATTGTCTATTTTAAACTATTATAAACATATATGTTTATAGATATACTTCACGATGTAAACATTAAAAGAATTGAATATATATTCAACTACCCAATTTCAGCCCTATGGTCATCCATTCCGTTTTACAGTAGATATATGAAACTCCATCTAATATTTTGTTTGCAGAGGTTAAGCAACTCTTAACTGTTTTTGAATAAAAGTTAACTTGCAAGTTTTTTTTGTTGTTTTTTTTAAATGGGGCAGATTTAACATTCTCTGGAGAAATCAGGGACACTTTAGAAGATAAGTGCTATTAATGCTATTATAGAGAAGTTAAAATTGTTTTCTCTCTTCTCCCCATAGCATAGACCAGAATGTATTCACAAGTAATTGAGTCAATCATAACAAAAATTATAATAGTAAGAGTTAAAGCGTGCTGGATACTTACTATGTGTCAGGAACTCTTTTAGGTGAGAGAACATAGCCGGCAAAAACCTCTACCCTGATGGAGCTCACATTGTCATGGGAGGAGAGAGAAAATGAACAAAATGATATAAACATGCTGTGTTAGAAGGTGATCCCAGATATGGAGAAAATTGAAGCAGAGAAGGGCCAAGGGAGTGCCGAGGTAGGGGGTCGGTGAATTTTAAATAGGATGATTAGGAAAGGCATCCCTAAGAACATGACAATTTGGCTCATGACTTGAAGCTGGTGAAGGAGACTGTTAAAAAGAATGCAGGGAGAAGAGCATCCGGGAACAATAAACAGAGTTATAAGCTCTGAAGCCAGAATATGCCTAGTATGCAAGAAATAGCAAGGTCAGTGATAGATGGATGGAGAGGGTCATCAGGGGCAACAGAGTAGGAAACAAAATTAGAGAGGGGGGTAGATCATATGAGAATTTACAGTTTATGATGAGAGATCTTGCTTTTATTTTAAATGAGACTGACAAATTGTATTCTAATTGTATTCTACTGACTTACATTGTAACAGGATCATGCAGAATGGGACAGAGAAGTGAAGTTGGCCAAGGCAGAAGCAGGAAGACAAGGCAGAAGGCTATCGCAATAATCCGGGTAAGTGATTATGGTGCCTTGGACCATGTTTTAGCAGGCAGGGAGTGAGCTTTTTGGATTTTGAAGCTAGGACAGACAAGACATGCTTACAGAATTCCTGTGTGGTTTGTTAGAGAAAGGGGGAGTCAAGGGTGACTCCAGTGTTTTTGTCCTGAATAACTGAAAAATACAGTTGCCATTTTTCCACCCTAAGGTGGGGAAAACTGCAAGTGAAGCATGTTGGGAGAGAAAGATCATGAGTTCAGTTTATTGTTCAGTCTGAGATTTATATATGAGTCTGGAGTTCAGAGGAGAAGCTTGGGCTGAAGAGTACTTATGGTCCTTAAGGGAGTGAGAGTAGATAAAAAACAAAAGAGGAACAATGCCTGAGCCCTGGAGTTTTCCAACATTACAAGATCAGGAGAACAAATAAAAAGAACAGCAAAAGAGAGGAAGGGAGTGTGATTGGTGATGGGGAATGGGGAAGGACAAGGAGTAAATTTTGTCCTGGAAATGCAGGACATGTTTCAAACCAGGGGAGGGATATTAACTTTGGCAAATGCTGCTCATACTTTGAGTAAGATGGGGACCAAGAACTAACTATTGGATTTACCTGTATGGAAATCACCAGTGATCAAGATAAGAAAAGTTTCCTGGTGGGAGTGGGGTTTGGGCTAAATGGGCCTGAGGGAAAAATTAGAAGTTGGAATCAGAAAAGATAGACAACAACCTGGAGTTTTGCTATAAAAACAAACAAACAAAATAAGATGGCTGCTGCAACAGAATATGGGGTCCAGAGATTTTTTTTTTTTTAATGATGATGAGAGAAATCTCAGTGTATTGTACATGTGAAAGAGAATGATCAAGTTCAGAGGGTGATTATATGAGCCGGTCTTTGAGATGGGACCTAGTGCACAAGTGGAGAAGGAAGCTTTACAAAGGAGCACAGAGCATCCATAGTTACAGAAGTGAAGGTTGAGTCCAGGAATGCTTGATGATGGTAGATGTGTAGGTGTGGTTATGGGAGCTGGGAAAAGAACTCTTCTCTTTCTTTGAATTTTCTCCATGGTGAAGGAATCACGTATATTAACTGAGAGTAAAGATGAGAGAATAAATTACAAGTTTGAAAAAAGAAGAGAGAGCTTAAAATATTTTTTTATGAGAGTAGAAGACTGAATAGACTAAGAAGGAATGTGTAGTATTATTGCTAGAGAGCTCCAAGGACCCACTTGAAGTCAGTGGTCATGAAGTTCAAATGAAAATGGTGATTATGGCAATATGTTTTTCTCCTACCGAAACTGATGCTTTGGTAGAGGCAGAGAGTACAACAAAGGACGGAAGAGATTTTGGGTATATGTAAGAGAATGAATAGAAGGTTTGATTGTGAAGTGTAAACTTGGTAAAAGGGAAATGAGTTCGTAAGGGAAATGCAGAAAAGTGAAGTTTTTTTAAGATTAACAGATTGTATTACTGGGTTTGAAAGATTGTTTGATAATAGAGCGGGCACTTGAAATTGAGATGATGTGGGTTTGCAATAAATGCTAATGACAAATCCTCAGAGATGTATACATTTGTTGATCTTTGCCTTGATTGTAACTTTTTAATAATTATAATCAGTAGTATTCATTGTATTTTTATTTCTTAGAATAATATACTAAAAGTTTATCACTTTGTTTTGTTTTTTAGTGAGGTATAGTTGATGTATTCAATACAATATTATATGTTTCATGTGTACAACATAATGATTCACAATTTTTAAAGGTTATACTCCATTTATAATTATTATAAAATATTGGCTGTATTCCCTGTGCTGTACAATATGTCCTTGTAGCTTATTTATTTTATACATAGTAGTTTGTACCTCTTAATCCCCTACCCATATCTTGCCCTTCCCTCCTTCCCTCTCCCAACTGGTAACCACTAGTTTGTTCTCTATATATCTTTAAGTCTGTTTTTTGTTATATTCACTAGTTTTATTTTTTAGTTTCCATATACAAGTGATACTATAGAGTATTGATCTTTGTCTGACCTGTTTCACTTAGCATAGTGCCCTCCATCCATGTTGTTAAAAAAAAATGGCAAAATTTCATTCTTTTTTATGGTTGAATAGTATTCCATTGTACACACACACACACACACACACACACACACACACACACACACACATATATATATATACCATATCTTCTTTATCCATTCATCTGTTCTTGGACACTTAGGTTGCTTCTATGACTTAGCTATTGTAAATAGTGCTGCTATGAACATTGGGGTGCATGTTTCTCTTTGAATTAGTGCTTTTGTTTTGGATAGGAGTGAAATTACTGGGTCATATGGTCATTCTAGTTTTAGTTTTTTGAGAAACCTCCATACTGTTTTCCACAGTGGCTGCACCAGTTTACATTCCCACCAACAGCTCAAGAGGGTTCCCTTTTGCCCACATCCGTGCCAACATTTGTTATTTGTGTTCTTTTTGATGCTAGCCATTCTGACTGGTGTGAAATAATATCTCATTGTGGTTTTAATTTGCATTTCTCTGATGATTAACAACGTTGAGCATCTTTTCATGTGCCTGTTGGCCATGTGTATGTCTTCTTTGGAAAAATGTCTATTCAGGGCTTGTGCCCATTTTTTAATTGAGTTGTTTGTTTTTTTGATGTTGAGTTGTATGAGCTGTTTATAGATTTTGGATATTAGTTGCTTATGGGTCATATCATTTGCAAATATTTTCTCCCATGCAGTAGGTTACCTTTTCCTTTTGTCAGTGGTTTCCTTTGGTATGCAAAAGTTCATAAATTTAATTAGGTCCCATTTGTTTATTTTTTGCTTTTGTTTCCTTTGCTTTAGGAAGCAGATCCAGAAAAATATTACTATGATTTATGTCAAAGAGCATTTTGCCTAAGTTTTGTTCTAGCAGTTTTATGGTTTCTGGTCTTACATTTAAGTCTTTAATCCATTTTGAGTTTATTTTTGTATATGGTGTGAGAAAATGTTCTAATTTCATTTTTTTACATGTAGCTGTCCAGTTTTCTCAGGACCACTTTTTGTACAAACTCTTATCCACATTATATATCTTGCCTGCTTTGTGATAGATTAATTTCACAGAAGTAGAGCAAATAATTTTAAAATTTGTATAGAAACACAAAAGACCTCAAAAAGCAAAAACAGTCTTGAGAAAGAAGAACTGAAAGAATCACGCTTCCTGACTTCAGACTATATTACAAAGCTACTGTAATCAAAACAGTATGGTACTGGCACAAAAACAGACATGTAGATCAATAGAACAGAATAGATAGCCCAGAAACAAACCCACACACTTATGGTCAATTAATCTATGACAAGCCATGCAAGAGTATACAATGGAGAAAAGACAGTCTCTTTTAAGTGGTGCTGGGAAAACTGGAAAGCTACATGTAAAAAAATGAAATTAGAACATTTCCTCATGCCATATACAAAAAAAAAAAAAATGGATTAAAGATTCTGCTTAGTTTTTATAACAGTTTAATGTTTACATAGTTATTTTATTGTATTAAGGCATTGAACATTCTTTAATTCTACATAAAAAAGAACTATTATTTTAATTCTTAAAAACATTTTTTCCTCATTCTTTTAATTCTTAGTAAAACGTTGTAAATAGTGTTTCTTTCCTGTAATAAATAAACAGAAGTCGGTCATAAAGGATATATTAGTTATGTGTAGAGTGCTGCCACAAAAAGGACTCAAAAGTAGGTTGGCTTAAATAACAAAGATATTTCTTTCTCTCATGAAAAAATTTGTGTTGTATCTTTTGGGCTGTGAGGAAGTTCTGTCAGGAAGTTCTTTCTCTTGTGGTCGTTTAGGGACTCAAGTTCCTTCCAAGTTCTTGCTTCTCCCATCCTCCAGGGCAGGCAGGGGTCTTAAAGTTTTTGTGCCATAGACCTCTTTAGTAATCTGCTAAATTATATGGACTTTCTCAGAATAATGTTTAATAAATGAATAAAGTAAAATGCATCAGATTAAAAAGGAAACAAATTACATTAACACACCATGATCAAAATATGTAAATGTGTGCTTCCTTAACACTTTAAATTATAAGATATAAAACGTATATTATGGGTATGAATACTGTAAGTTTGAAGCAATTAGGAACAAAAGCAATATTTTAAGATATCTGCAATGGCTATAATATGATTCAAAAATTCCTATGATTTCTATTTTTGCCAAAGCCACACGTACTATTAATAGTACTATAGTGTATTGTCTACATTTTCAACAGAAGAAAGTCTTAAATTTTATCTTTATTTTTATTAACTTTTCACCATCCAAATTTCATGAGCACATTGAATTCTATCTAGTGTTGGCCCCTGGGTTACGGGTTAAAAGCTCCTTTTCTATGGTGTTTGTTATGTTCATGGTCTACTCTGAGAGGAAGTGGAAGGAGAATGTGAAGGTCTGAAAACTAAGGCCTAGAAGTTGGCACATTGTCCTTCCAGCCCATTCCATTTGAGATAAATCAATCACATATGACACCCAACTGCTAGAGACCTGGAGAAATGTAGACGAGTCATACATCAAGAAGATGAAAGAACAAGTTAGAGGACCACCAGCAGACTCTGCCACAGAGGCTACAGCCTTCATCTCCCCCATTTGTCCTTCTCCTTCCCTTTCGGTGTTTGTTTTATTTTGTTTAAAGTCAATTAATTTTCTTGTAGGTATGTTCCTTCTGGGTAGTCTCTGAATCTATTAGAAAATCTTCTCATATTAGGATTTTCAGAGAAAATTTTACTTCAAGCTACATTAATCATATGAAGACATTTTTAGCATCATAATGCAAACAAATGTGGGAAGATTATTCAGAGATAAGAAAATGAAAGTATATTATACACGTTCAAGTGTATGGTCAAGTTGGTCTATTTTTCTAAAATTTTATTAAATAAAGTAGTTCTTAAGTGTGTCATCTGACAAATATGACATTAACTCTATATATGTATTGTTGAAAAATTTCTCATATGTATGTGTATGTACATGTACATATTGCTTTTACTTTTAAAAAATTCTAAATCACACAGATTTATTTTATTAGACTCATAAAAATTAGTAGCTAACATAATAATCTTGTAAACCAACAATATGATTATAAGCTGACCTTCTAACATTGCCTAAGGAAGAAGGACCAATTTTGGACAATGAAGATGACTATCCATCAGATTATTCTACTGCAGTATCTCTGGTATAACCAGTAAGACCCATATAATTATGCCTTCTGGTAGTTAGATGGGAGAAAGGGGAATCCACTTGTACTAACTTTCAATTTATCAGAACATTTTAAACTTGAAAAATTATTAGTTCTGAGAACTTTATATCACTTGTAATCACCTCAATGTTTTTTTTTTTAAAAAAAGGATATAAGAATGAAGGTAAAATTTGCTTCCAGGGAACCCAATTCCATGGGATCAATCTGCCTGAGGCCAACCTTGACTTCATCCAGGGCAGAGGTGTATAAATCAGTGCTTATTTTAATGGTTTATCTAGTCCATCTTTTAAGCCACGGTTTTCTTATTTAATAGAGAATGATGAGTGATTTTTTGGTAATTATAAGTAAAATACATTCTCTTGGATCTATTTAATATTGATAATTACATAATTATACCACCATGTTCTATCAGTGTTTCTTAACCTTTTGCAGGGTACCATTGTGGAAACTTGGTAAAAGCTATGGACTCTTGCCTCCAAATATATATATATATATATATATATATATATATACACAAATAAACACAAGTTTTGCATAAAGTTTGGGGGTGTTTACTGACACCTCAATACTCTTCCAGAGGCATCCTTAGAATTCAATTCAGGACCTGTTTAAAACCCTGCTTCTGTGTTTTCACGTAATGGCAAAGGATTCTATAAAAGAGTGGTAAGACCATTTTTCTCTAAGTCTCTTCTATAACAGATACCTTTTTTCATTATGCTGGTCTTCTTGCTAGCAAAATCATCTTGGTGATATTTTCTTGTTCATTCTTGATACAAATATGTTAACTCTATCTTTCTACTATAGTTTGGTTCTCACCAGTACAAACTAATGGAAGTCAGTGATGTTGTGAATCATCTAAAATAATACATTATTTACAAGGCTCACTTGTTTACTTACATTTGTTTAAAGCAAGTTAAGATCCTAATTATATTTTAATTACTTTAATATTAAATTGTGTGCACTTCTCAGTATATATTACCCTAGAAGAGACAGGAATCCAGAAGCATATTGAATGACGGAGGAAATTTCTCATGTATAACAAGATGATGAGTGGGAATTTTGTGGTTGTCCCAGAATTGGTGACTAGAACCCAAAGACAAGAACAAAGAGGTACTAGGTACTCACTTCTGAAGAGGTACTCCAAAAATGGAGGTCAGAATCCTCTCTGTGGGGTTTACTAGGCAGCATCAGAACCAGCCCTGCAAAGCTGCGGAGTAGTTAGTAGCACAGGTGCTGTACTGAGTCCGCTTGCTTCAGATCCTGGCCCGGCCACACTAGCTGTGTAACCATGAGCAAGTCACTTAATCTCCCTTCCCCCCAGCCTCCCCAGCAAAATGGGAATAATAATAACTACAGAATTAGTGCTCACAACAGTTACACTTAGCACATAGTAAAGGCTCAATGGTGCTCATATCTAGTGGTTAGTAAATACAACTCGATATTTTCTATGCTGCACTGTCCTCCTTTGTAAATACCTACTTCATAGGATTATTGTGAAGATTAAATGCCAGCATAGGCATAAATAACAAGAATAGTACCTGGGCCTAGATAAGTACTCAATAAATGTATGGTTTTGTCCTTAGTTAATACAACCGTTCCCCTGGGTGTGTGCGTGTGCGTGTGTGTGTGAAAAACTGGAGAGGAGAAGAGACACAGTTGAAGGCATGGTTATAGCAAGCCATGTGGAATGGAAAGTGTGCTCTTTGATGATGCTCTTTCTGTACGAGAAAGGGTGTTCCCCCCACCTCCAAAGCAAAATAAGGATTCATTAGAATGATTCATTAGAATCACCCAGAGATGAAGCCTCCCTGTAGAAAGAGCAGGGACTCCATTTCCTTCTTGAAGCCTGTTTAGCAAAAGACTTGCTGACATGCCATGTTGCCAGTATTCCTTCCCAGTCCATTTAATGTCTCATCATTCTTTAGGTATCACCTCCAGTGTCACTTCCATAGGTAGCTTTTCCTAACCCTCAAACCAGGTAAGATCTCCTGTATAGGCAGGTAACTCTTCTCTTTATAGCACTTATCAGAGTTGATACTTTCATATTCATTTGGGGTCTACTTAATAATTATCTACCTTATTAAGATATAAGGTTTAATAAGACAGGGACTGTGTATTCATATCTCACTCCAGTGCCTAGCTGGATGACTAGCTTATGGTTAAGTACTTGATAATTTGGGGGTAAATAAATGAATGATGTAAATCGGGACAGAGACTTATCAGTGTTCAGTTGAAACTGAATGGTGTTCAATGTTAGGTTCACATGATCCTAAAGAAACACAAGTGCTAGATTACTTTAGCTAGGAAAGAATGAGATTAATTCTGGTTACATGATCATAGGTTTATCATATAATGGTGGATTAGAATGAGAATTTTAAGGTAGGTAGATATCAATAAACAAGTTCAAGAGGAGAGACACTTAAGAAAACGTGTGCTAAATATACTGGATTATGAATAAATGAATATGGGAAAGAAAAGAAGGGAATTTATGAAAAAATAATGAAAGATATATCTATAATTGTGAAAAAACTGTCATTATACAGCCCCTTTGGTGTGATGCTAATTATTCAGATTCCCACAAAGAGTGGTCAGGTATTAAAGCTTTTAAGCAGAGAAGGACATGAGAGGTAAAATAAACAAGGTTTATATAGAAAACCAAAACTATGTTAAGTATTTTGTGCAGAAAGTGATTTGACAGAAGATTGGTACAAAAATTTCTGGAACAGTTTGAGAAGTAAGCACCAGCCTGGGTCTTCAGAGGTGGTTGTACAATGATTCTCAAAACCTGAGAAGCTAAAAAGTAGAACACTAAAACTCTGCCAGGAAAGTTTTAAAACTGTTGCAGGAAAACTTCATATCCATATGACTTTGACGAGCAGCAGAAACAAACAAACCAGGTCAAACATACAACATGTCTCCATATTAGTCCTGCCTTTCAAATACAACAGCATTGCATGTAATTGGCAAAACCTAATTTGCATCAAGAAATCCAGCAGTGCAGCTTCCGGGCTGGAGAACACAGTGAGGTGCTGGGAGGATAGTACACCCAGAGCGGGCATGAAAACCCCTCACCCACTGTGCCTTGTCCTATGAATCTCTTCCATTTGGCTTTTCCTGAAATGTATCTTTTTTTAAAAAAAATAAACTACCAATAGAGGCTGAATCTTGAACTTTATAAGGAATGCGTTTGGGTTTCAGAGTTCCTACCTGGTCTACCTACAGCTGCAATCAACTGCAGTTCTATCACACCTTCATGATGTTTCCCTTGGCCAGAAATGCACTAAGTACAGTTGACCCTTGAACAACACAGGTTAGAATTGTGTGGATCTACTTCTATGTGGATTTTTTTTCAGTAGTAAATATGGTACTCATGATCCTTGACTGGTTGAATCCTTGGGTGTGGAAAACCACATATATAGAGGGCTAACTATAAGTTATACACAGATTTCTGACTGCACAGAGGGTGGGCACCCCAAAACCCCTCATTGTTCAAGGGTCAACCATAGTCTCAAAAATATAAGCATTCAGAAAGTTACAGCAAGAAAGAGCCACCGAAAATACTCACCATATGACCCAGCAATCCCACTACTGGGCATATACCCTGAGAAAACCAAAACTGAAAAAGAGTCATGTACCACAATGTTCATTGCAGCGCTATTTAAAATAGCCAGGACATGGAAGAAACCTAAGTGTCCATTGACAGATGAATGGATAAAGAAGATGTGGCACATATATGCAATGGAATATTACTCAGCCATAAAAAGAAAGGAAACTGAGTTATTTGTAGTGAGGTGGATGGATCTGGAGTCTGTCATACAGAGTGAAGTAAGTCAGAAGGATAAAAACAAATACCGTATGCTAACACATATATATGGAATCTAAAAAAAAGAAGAAAAAATGGTTCTGATGAACCTAGGGGTAGGACAGGAATAAAGATGCAGATGTAGAGAATGGACTTGAGGACATGGGGAGGGGGAAGGGTAAGCTGGGACAAAGTGAGAGAGTAACATGGACATACATACACTACCAAATGTAAAATAGCTAGTGGGAAGCAGCCACATAGCACAGGGAGATCAGCTCGGTGCTTTGTGACCACCTAGAGGGGTGGGATAGGGAGGGTGGGAGGGAGACGCAAGAGGGAGGGGATATGGGGATATATGTATATATATAGCTGATTCACTTTGTGATACAGCAGAAACTAACACATTGTAAATCAATTATACTCCAATAAAGATGTTAAAAAAAATACTCACTGGATTTTAGTGACAAATTTGGTAATGCTGTGCTAGCCAGCTGAACCATTTTCTGTGTTGTTCTGTGGGTGCATGCAATCACAGGATGGAATATAATGCAACCTGGTAGAGTCACCCCAAAGGGGTACAGAGATAAGTAACCATTACAATTGCTGTAATACAGAATTGTTTCAAAACAAATTTGTCATCTAAGCACTCTGCTGCTCATTATAGCATAATTGATGAAAGAAAATATATTAGAAACCTACAGAAAGAAACAAACAAAAATCCAGCAGCAAAGAAATCAAAGAAGTGCAGTCTTGGTCTCTGTCGCTGGCATCTCAATCCCTCTCTCTCTCTCCATACCATACTCTCTCTCACCGCACTTTCAGCTGGAAGACGCGGAGTTTGGGTCAATGCACTGCATCCATCACAAAAAGTTTCTTTTTTGATTAATTCAGTGCCAATGTACTAGTTGGCGTGGAGTTAAAAGATTGATTGAAGTGGTTGGTGAGGGAGAAAAGTCACCAATTACTTACCTCCTGGTACATGCATCGTGCTTTCGAATAAGACAAAGAATTCAGCCAATGTATTAGATGACTTTTTCTTTCAGCGTGGTTTATAATCACTTATTCCCTTTATATAGTCAGTATGTTTAAAAAATCCTTTAGCAGCTGAATTTGAACTGTAGCAACATTTCAATTTATATTGAGGGACCAAAAGTGCCGTAAACGTTTTGAATCGCTTTCCACTGAAAGAAAGAAGATAAGCGCGCGAAAAATGTAATATTTGAGAGTGTGTAATGTTATGGTATTAACTTTAAAAAAAGAGGTATTTGGTGTAATCACCACACTTCATTAATTTTTTAAATATTAAGGAAATATGGCCTATGAGCATGACATTTCCAAGAATAGCATCCACACTTGGTTAATCACCAATAATCCATTCATGTAGTTTATGTATAACCATGACCAGTCTACAGCCCACACCCCAGTCTACATTTTGCTTTTTACAGTCCTTCCATTTGGAAATGAAAGTCAGGATCCTTGCCAATAACAACCACCTCCAGTGTTTTCAATATTGCTACCATCACCCTGGCAACACAGAAGACAGGACATAAATAGTTGCTCTGCCAAATGTATCTATTGCCTTATTATACATGTGGGAGTTAGAGTTGTCAAGGGAAGTTTATACCGAAGTTAAAAGTAAATTTGGATTTATCAATAGCAAGATTTTCTACAAAGTCCATCCCCACTATATGTAGACAATCAAGTGTAAGTGTAAATAAGATATAAACTCCATGATACCAGAAAAAAAAAAAAAAGCTGTCCTGTTCCCCAGCACTGAGCATTAGTAGATGCTCTATAAATATTTGCTGAATGGATGAATTTGTTCAATGCATATACGGGTTTCTCAAGTCAAAGCATACAGTTCGACATTATTTATTATTATGTTACTGTGTTGGTTGCGTTAAAACGTTTTAAAAAATCATAGTCCACAATATTTTTAGGTGACAGAGTTGTAAATGGGTACGGAGATTTCATTAATTAATTTCACTTGAACTGTCTGGTATGTAGAGTTAGACATAATGTTATCAGATGTCATCAATGCTCTTGACACTGACTTAGGTGCTCTTTTATATGTGTGTGGCATTTGTAGCCTCTCCAATGCCACGTGTTGTAGTTATTTTGCAGATAAGAAGACCTAGACTCTGATCAGTCAGCAGAGTTGATCAGTATTAACTCAGCTTGTCAGGGGAGAGCAAGACATGAACTCAGTTTCATCTGGCATCAAAGCTTACACTTTTGCTCATTCCCAGACTGCCTCTCCTTGTGTCTTTGCTCCATCTCTACAGTTGTTTGGGCCTTTCCGGAGGTAGGAAGCTAATCTACCAATCTTACTGTTGTGTGAATCTGGTTTTACTTCCTTAGAAGCACTGCTGTCATCTCTCTTGAGTGATTTTGGCACCTTTTCTAGACTTCAGAAACTTCCCACTTTCAAAGGAGAGGGACTCTGGGCTCAGAGCAGAATGGAATAGCCCACGTGTGTATTGAGGATCTTTTTGAGAGTGAAACTGGCTTTTGGAAATGGCTTAAGAGAAGCACTGGGTACTGTAGGTTTTGTGTCACTTTAGAATGAGCATAATCTGACATAAAAGAAGCCGTTAAATAAGAGACTAATGGGGAAAAAAAAATTAGATATATCACTGATCTCCCAGACAAGGAAATACTGTGGCCTGGTAGCAAAAACATGAAATTTGGAATCAGAAATTCCAGGTTTGAATCTTAGCCCCATAAACTACCAATTTTTCTCACTTAGGCAAATTACTTAAAGCCTGATTCCTCCTATTTGTAAAATGGCCCATTACAAACTTTGACATTCGAGGCTATTGGGAGTATAACTGATAGAATAGGGAAGCATTTTGTAAAGGGTAAAGTGCTGCACAAATATGTTATTTGTGATAACAGTATAGTTACTGTGTTACATTGTAATGTTACCTTAGTGTTAATTCTAGGGCAGAACCCAGAGTATTTAATCCAACATTGTAATTTTACAGATAAGAGAACTGAGGCATAGAGGAGTGAAGTGAGACAAAGATTCCCAGTAAAAGTGGGATAAAAAGGAATTTGAAAATAGACACACACCAATATTGTCCAGAATCTATGTATTCCAGTACATTGTTTAACCATATATACAAGATTTTAAATGGCAATCACTGCTTTCTGTATTTGAGTAAAGTTTTCTTAAAAACTGAATGAAAGAAAAATAATCATTATGATAACTGCTATTGTCCAGACAGAAAAGTCCAATGTGTAAGATACTAAAAATTTGCATGAGAATTTTGGTATTTTAATAGAGTAGGGTCACTCACTCTATTTCTCACTCTGTTAGGGACCAGATGATTGTGTCCCCCTAAAATTCATATTTTGAAGCTCCAACCGCCAATGTGATGGTATCTGGAGGTGGGGTCTTTGGGAGGTAATTAGATTTAGATGAGATCATGAGGGTGGGGCCCTCATGACGGAGTTAGTATCCTTATAAGAAGCTTGCTATCTCTCCCTGCCCTGGAGGATGTGAAGGCAGCTGTGTACAAGCCAGGAGCTCTTACGAGGACCCCTCAGCTGAGTTGGTACCCTGATCTTGGACTTCTCATACTCCAGAACTGTGAGAGATAAATGTCTATTGTTTAAACCTCTCATTCTGTGGTATTTTGTTATAGCAGCCCAAACTGACTAATCCACACTCTGCTTTCTCAGATTTCTAAAGTGTTGGCCTAGGCCATGTGTCTGTTATGCCTTGATTTTTCATTCCTTATTCAAATCATTTTTTCAGTATTTGGAGGGTGTCCTCTGGCCGCCACCAGTCCTTTAATGGAAAACGATGCTTGTGATGATCCTCTCGACCCTACTCGATTAAAACAGAGAGCTTAACTTCCACCAGGTGGCACCAAACCATAGCAGGAATGGGAAGGGATAGATTTAGCTCCTTCACCCTAATGGCTGGAAACTGGGGGCCAGCTTCAGTAGGTCAGGCCTGGGCACTTGAAATAAAGCAACCCTTTATTTTATTCAGTTGTATTTTCAAGGCAAACTTTTCGGATATGGCAGGTTTTACTGTAAAAATGAATGCTTCTTCCTCACTGCTTCTAAACATGCTATTTCCTTACTAGGGCTAATGAAACTTCCTGACCTTTCAGCTAAGGCTTCCAATGCCAAGGTCTTTTTCAACCAGCATGTTCAGATACGTTTATTGACCATAAGACTGGATAGAGTTTGTTTTCCATTCTATTCACTTTTCTAAATTGTTTAATACTAGTAATTTTTAAAATTTAAGGACAATTTAGATTGATTCCCCCAGTACATCAACTCAGAGTGTTTTAATATAACAATGCCAATCTCCATCTACATTCAACTTGAAGTTGGTTAGCCAAGCAGTGCCGTGTTGACAGTGTTCATTACGGTCAAAGTTCTCCAAAGGACGCTATACTTTAATCGACATTACAAGAAACTTTGAACATTCGACCTTCTGTTTAGAACTATTAGGAATCTGCTTCTTGAGATTTTGACTACATAAGATAAAAATTTCCAAAGGCAAACCACCCTTTTCTTCTAACATCATTTCCATGGAAAGAGCAGGAGCCATCAAAGTCCGGGTGGTCTGCTTTTGTTTTTTGTTTGTTTGTTTGTTTTGTTTTTAACATCTTTATTGGAGTAAAATTGCTTTACAATCGTGTGTTAGTTTCTACTTTATAACAAAGTGAATCAGTTACACATATACATATGTTCCCATATCTCTTCCCCCTGTGTCTCCCTCCCTCCCACCCTCCCTATCCCACCCCTCTAGGTGGTCACAAACCACCTAGCTGATCTCCCTGTGCTATGCGGTTACTTCCCACTAGCTATCTGTTTTACATTCGGTAGTGTATATATGTCCATGCCACTCTCTCACTTTGTCACAGCTTACCCTTCCCCCTCCCCATATCCTCAAGTCCATGCTCTAGTAAGTCTGTGTCTTTATTCCCATCTCACCCCTAGGTTCTTAATGACCTTTTTTTTCCCTTAAATTCCATATATGTGTGTTAGCATATGGTATTTGTTTTTCTCTTTCTGACTTACTTCACTCTGTATGACAGACTCTAGGTCCATCCACCTCACTACAAATAACTCAATTTCATTTCTTTTTATGGCTGAGTAATATTCCATTGTATATAGAAGATGTGCCACATCTTCTTTATCCATTCATCTGTCGATGGACACCTAGGTTGCTTCCATGTTCTGGCTATTGTAAATAGAGCTGCAATGAATATTTTGGTACATGACTCTTTTTGAATCATGGTTTTCTCAGGGTATATGACCAGTAGTGGGATTGCTGGGTCGTACGTTAGTTCTGTTTTTTAAGGACCCTCCATACTGTTCTCCATAGTGGCTGTACCCATTTACATTCCCACCAACAGTGCAAGAGTGTTCCCTTTTCTCCACACCCTCTCCAGCACTTATTGTTTCTAGATTTTTTGATGATGGCCATTCTGACTGGTATGAGATGATATCTCATTGTAGTTTTGATTTGCATTTCTCTAAAGATTAGTGATGTTGAGCATCCTTTCATGTGTTTGTTGGCAATCTGTATATCTTTGGAGAAATGTCTATTTAGGTCTTCTGCCTATTTTTCGATTGGGTTGTTTGTTTTTTTTGTTATTGAGCTACATGAGATACTTGTAAATTTTGGAGATTAATCCTTTGTCAGTCACTTCATTTGCAAATATTTTCTCCCATTCTGAGGGTTGTCTTTTCGTCTTGTTTATGGTTTCCTTTGCTGTGCAAAAGCTTTTAAGTTTCATTAGGTCCCATTTGTTTATTTTTGTTTTTATTTCCATTTCTCTAGGAGGTGGGTCAAAAAGGTTCTTGCTGTGATTTATGTCATAGAGTGTTCTGCCTATGTTTTCCTCTAAGAGTTTGATAGTGTCTGCCCTTACATTTAGGTCTTTAATCCATTTTTAGTTTATTTTTGTGTATGGTGTTAACAAGTGTTCTAATTTCATACTTTTACATGTACCTGTCCAGTTTCCCCAGCACCACTTATTGAAGAGGCTGTCTTTTCTCCACTGTATATTCTTGCCTCGTTTATCAAAGATAAAGTGACCATATGTGCGTGGATTTATCTCTGGGCTTTCTATCCTGTTCCATTGATCTATATTTCTCTTCTTGTGCCAGTACCATACTGTCTTGATTACTGTAGCTTTGTAGTATAGTCTGAAGTGCAGGAGCCTGATTCCCTCAGCTCCATTTTTTGTTCTCAAGTTTGCTTTGGCTATTCGGGGTCTATTGTGTTTCAATACAAATTGTGAAATTTTTTGTTGTAGTTCTGTGAAAAATGCAGTGGTAGTTTGATAGGGATTGCATTGAATCTGTAGATTGCTTTGGGTAGCAGAGTCACTTTCACTATGTTGAGTCTTCCCATCCAAGAACATGGTATATCTCTCCATCTGTTGGTGTCATCTTTAATTTCTTTCTTAGTGTCTTATAATTTTCTGCCTACAGGTTTTTTTGTCTCCTTAGGTAGGTTTATTCCTAGGTATTTTATTCTTTTTGTTGCAATGGTAAATGGGAGTGTTTTTTTCATTTCACTTTCAGATTTTTCATCACTAGTGTATAAGAATGCCAGAGATTTCTATGCATTAATTTTGTATCCTGCTGTTTTACCAAATTCATTGATTAGATCTAGTAGTTTTCTGGTAGCATCTTTAGGATTCTCTATGTATAGTATCATGTCATCTGCAAACAGTGACAGATTTACTTCTTCTTTTCTGATTTGGATTCCTTTTATTTATTTTTCTTCTCTGATTGCTGTGGCTAAAACTTCCAAAACTATGTTGAATAAGAGTGGTGAGAGTGGGCAACCTTGTCTCGTTCCTGATCTTAGTGGAAGTGGTTTCAGGTTTTCACCATTGAGGACAATGTTGGCTGTGGTTTGTCATATATGGCCTTTATTATGTTGAGGAAAGTTCCCTCTATGCCTACTTTCTGCAGGGTTTTTATCATAAATGGATGTTGAATTTTTTTGAAAGCTTTCTCTGCATCTATTGAGATGATCATATGGTTTTTCTCCTTCAATTTGTTAATATGGTGTATCACGTTGATTGATTTGCTTATATTGAAGAATCCTTGCATTCCTGGAATAAACCCCACTTGATCATGGTGTATGATCCTTTTAATGTGCTCTTGGATTTTGTTTGGTAGTATTTTGTTAAGGATTTTTCCATCTATGTTCATCAGTGATATTGGCCTGTAGTTTTCTTTCTTTGTGACATCTTTGTCTGGTTTTGGTATCAGGGTGATGGTAGCCATGTAGAATGAGTTTGGGAGTGTTCCTCCCTCTGCTGTATTTTGGAAGAGTTTGAGAAGGATAGGTGTGAGCTCTTCTCTAAGTGTTTCATAGAATTCACCTGTGAAGCCATCTGGTCCTGGGCTCTTGTTTGTTGCAAGATTTTAAGTCACAGTTTCAATAGCAGTGCTTGTGATTGTTCTGTTCATATTTTCTATTTCTTCCTGGTTCAGTCTCAGCAGGTTGTGCATTTCTAAGAATTTTTCCATTTCTTCCAGGTTGTCCAATTTATTGGCATGGAGTTGCTTGTATTAGTCTCTTAGGATGCTTTGTATTTCTGCAGTGTCCATTATAACTTTTCCTTTTTCATTTCTAATTCTGTTGATTTGACTCTTCTCCCTTTTTTTCTTGATGAGTCTGGCTAATGGTTTACCAATTTTGTTTATCTTCTCAAAGCACCAGCTTTTAGTTTTACTGATCTTTGCTATCGTTTCCTTCATTTCTTTTTCATTTATTTCTGATCTGATCTTTATGATTTCTTTCCTTCTGCTAACTTTGGGGTTTTTTGGCTCTTCTTTCTCTAATTGCTTTAGGTGCAAGGTTAGGTTGTTTATTTGAGATGTTTTCCTGTTTCTTAAGGTAGGATTGTATTGCTATAAACTTCCCACTTAGAACTGCTTTTGCTGCATCCTATAGGTTTTGGGTCATCGTGTCTCCATTGTCATTTGTTTCTAGGTATTTTTAAATTTCCTCTTTGATTTCTTCAGTGATCACTTCATTATTAAGTAGTGTATTGTTCAGCCTCCATGTGTTTGTATTTTTTACAGATCTTTTCCTGTAATTGATATCTAGTCTCATAGCATCGTGGTTGGAAAAGATACTTGATACGATTTCAATCTTCTTAAATTTACCAAGGCCAGATTTGTGACCCAAGATATGTTCTATCCTGGAGAATGTTCCATGAGCACTTGAGAAAAATGTGTATTCTGTTGTTTTGGGATGGAATGTCCTATAAATATCAATTAAATCCATCTTGTTTAATGTATCATTTAAAGCTTGTGTTTCCTTCTTTATTTTCATTTTGGATGATCTGTCCATTGGTGAAAGTGGGGTGTTACAGTCCCCTACTATGATTGTGTTACTGTCGATTTCCCCTTTTATGGCAGTCAGTATTTGCCTTATGTATTGAGGTGCGCCTATGTTGGGTGCATAAATATTTACAATTGTTATATCTTCTTCATGGATCGATCCCTTGATCATTATATAGTGTCTTTCTTTGTCTCTTGTAATAGTCTTTATTTTAAAGTCTATTTTGTCTGATATGAGAATTGCTACTCCAGCTTTCTTCTGATTTCCATTTGCATGGAATATCTTCTTCCATCCCCTCACTTTCAGTCTGTATGTGTCCCTAGGTCTGAAGTGGATCTCTTATAGAAAGCATATATATAGATCTTGTTTTTGTATCCATTCAGCCAGTCTGTGTCTTTTGGTGGGAGCATTTAATCCATTTACATTTTAGGTAATTATCGATATGTATGTTCCTATTCCCATTTTCTTAATTGTTTTAGGTTTGTTATTGTAGGTCTTTTCCTTCTCTTGTGTTTCTTGTCTGGAGAAGTTCCTTTAGCATTTGTTGTAAAGCTGGTTTGGTGGTGCTGAACTCTCTCAGCTTTTGCTTGTCTGTAAAGGTTTAAATTTCTTCATCAAATCTGAATGAGATGCTTGCTGGGTAGAGTAATCTTGAGTGTAGGTTTTTTTCCTTCATCACTTTAAATATGTCCTGCCACTCCCTTCTGGCTTGCAGAGTTTCTGCTGAAAGATCAGCTGTTAACCTTATGGGGATTCCCTTGTGTGTTATTTGTTGTTTTTCCCTTGCTGCTTTTAATATGTTTTCTTTGTATTTAATTTTTGATAGTTTGATTAATATGTGTCTTGGTGTGTTTCTCCTTGGATTTATCCTGTATGGGACTCTGTGCTTCCTGGACTTGATTAACTATTTCCTTTCCCATATTAGGGAAGTTTTCAACTATAATGTCTTCAAATATTTTCTCAGTCCCTTTCTTTTTCTCTTCTTCTTCTGGGACCCCTATAATTCGAATGTTGGTGCGTTTAATGTTGTCCCAGAGGTCTCTGAGACTGTCCTCAGTTCTTTTCATTCTTTTTTCTTTATTCTGCTCTGAAGTAGTTATTTCCACTATTTCATCTTCCAGGTCACTTATCCGTTCTTCTGCCTCAGTTATTCTGCTATTGGTCCCTTCTAGAGTATTTTAAATTTCATTTATTGTGTTGTTCATCATTGCTTGTTTCCTCTTTAGTTCTTCTAGGTCCTTGTTAATTGTTTCTTGCATTTTCTCTATTCTATTTCCAAGATTTTGGATCATCTTTGCTATCATTATTCTGAATTCTTTTTCAAGTAGACTGCCTATTTCCTCTTCCTTTGTTAGGTCTGGTGGGTTTTTACCTTGCTCGTTCATCTGCTATGTGTTTTTCTATCTTTTCATTTTGCTCATCTTACTGTGTTTGGGGTCTCCTTTTCACAGGCTGCAGGTTCGTAGTTCCCGTTGTTTTTTTTTTTTTTTTTTTTTGCGCTAGGCGGGCCTCTCACTGTTGTGGCCTCTCCCGTTGCGGAGCACAGGCTCCGGACGCGCAGGCAATAGAGTCTGGAAATCTTCAGTAGTGTTAGTTGTCGTTACTGTCATTGTTGCTGTCCCAGTCATCCCTGCAATGGTCATTTTAGTGTAAGTCATCCCAGATGGGTTTATACTAATTTATAAAATCAGTAGAAGGTGAATACAAATTTTTTTTTTTTTTTTTTGCGGTACGCGGGCCTCTCACTGTTGTGGCCTCTCCCATTGCGGAGCACAGGCTCCGGACGCGCAGGCCCAGCGGCCATGGCTCACGGGCCCAGCCGCTCCGCGGCATGTGGGATCTTCCCGGACCGGGGCATGAATCCGCGTCCCATGCATCGGCTGGCAGATTCTCAACCACTGCGCCACCAGGGAAGCCCGTGAATACAAAATTTAAAAGACAATTGTAGACCTCAAGTATTACATCTCTAAATCCTCACTATAATGTGTACAAAGTCAAACTGAGTAACAGGTGAGAGATGAGAGGGATGGGGAAATAGCAAATAACATTTACCACAAATAGTTATATCAGTGGGGGTGGGGTGAATAGTATGTTTATAATTCATGAGACTATTTAACACCATTTGAAAAAAAAACAATTTTTGAAGGGTGTTAGAGTTTCATTATTATATTTTCATTGGAGTAAACTAAGAAAGTATCGAGGTATTCAAATAGAAACTTAAGGTTGGAGAGGAGCCAAGTTGGCATAATAGAAGGATGTGCTCTTACTCCTTATTGCGAGAACACCAGAATCACAACTAGCTGCTGGACAGTCATCGACAGGAAGACACTGGAACTTACCAAAAAAGATACCCCACATCCAAAGACAAAGGAGAAGCCACAGTGAGATGGTAGGAGGGGCGCAATCACAGTAAAATCAAATCCCATAACTGCTGGGTGGGTGACTCACAGACTGGAGAACACTTAAACCACAGAAGTCCACCCACTGCAGTGAAGGTTCTGAGCCCCACATCAGGCTTCCTAACCTGGGGGTCTGGGAACGGGAGGAGGAATTCCTAGAGAAACAGACTTTGAAGCCTAGTGGAAATTGATTGCAGGACTTTGACAGGACTGGGGGAAATAGAGCCTCCACTCTTGGAGGGCACACACAAAGTAGTGTGTGCATCGAGACCAAGGGGAAGGAGCAGCGACCCCAGGGGAGACTGAACCAGACCTACCTGTTAGTGTTGGAGGGTCTCCTGCAGAGGCGGGGGGTGGCTGTAGCTCACCGTGGGGACAAGGACACTGGCAGCAGAAGTTCTGGGAAGTACTCCTTGGTGCATGAGCCCTCCCAGAGTCTGTCATTAGCACCACCAAAGAGCCCAGGTAGGCTCCAGTGTTGCGGTGCCTCAGGCCAAATAAGCAACTGGGACAGAACCCAGCCCCACCCATCAGCAGACAATCGAATTAAAGTTTTACTGAGCTCTGCCCGCCAGGGCAACAGTCAGCTCTACCCACCACCAGTCCCTCCATCAGGAAACTTACACAAGCCTCTTAGATAGCCTCATCCACCAGAGGGCAGACAGCAGAAGCAAGAAGAACTACAGTCCTGCAGCCTGTGGAACAAAAACCACATTCACAGAAAGATACACAAGATGAAAAGGCAGAGGGCTATGTACCAGGTGAAGGGACAAGATAAAACTCCAGAAAAACAACTAAATGAAGTGGAGATAGGCAACCTTCTGGAAAAAGAATTCAGAATAATGATAGTGAAGATGATCCGGGACCTCGGAAAAAGAATGGAGGCAAAGATCGAGACGATGCAAGAAATAATTAACAAAGACCTAGAAGAATTAAAGAACAAACAAACAGAGATGAGCAATACAATAACTGAAATAAAAACTACACTAGAAGGAATCAAATAGCAGAATAATTGAGGCAGAAAAACGGGTAAGTGACCTGGAAGACAGAATGGTGGAATTCATTGCTGTGGAAGAGAATAAAGAAAAAAGAATGAAAAGAAATGAAGACAGCCTAAGAGACCTCTGGGACAACATTAAACACAAGAACATTCACATTATAGGGGTCCCAGAAGGAGAAGAGAGAAAGGACCAGAGAAAATATTTGAAGAGATTATGGTCGAAAACCTCCCTAACATGGGAAAGGAAATAGCCACCCAAGTCCAGGAAGCACAGTGAGTCCCATACAGGATAAAACCAAGGAGAAACACGCTGAGACACATAGTAATCAAACTGGCAAAAATTAAAGACAAAGAAAAATCATTGAAAGCAGCAAGGGAAAAATGAGAAATAACATACAATGGAATCCCCATAAGGTTAACAGCTGATTTCTCAGCAGAAACTCTACAAGCCAGAAGGGAGTGGCATGATATAGTTAAAGTGATGAAAGGGAAGAACCTACCACCAAGATTACTTTACCCAGCAAGCATCTCATTCAGATTCGAAAGAGAAATCAAAAGCTTTACAGACAAGCAAAAACTAAGAGAATTCAGCACCACCAAACCAGCTCTACAACAAATGCTAAAGGAACTTCTCTAAGTGGGAAACACAAGAGAAGAAAAGGACCTACGAGAACAAACTCAAACCAATGAAGAAAGTGGTCCTAGGAACATACATATCGATAATTACCTTAAACGTGAATGGTTTAAATGCTCCAACCGAAAGACACAGACTGGCTGAATGGATACAAAAACAAGACTCATATATATGCTGCCTACAAGAGACCCACTTCAGACCTAGGGACACATACAGACTGAAAGTGAGGGGATGGAGAAAGATATTCCATGCAAATGGAAATCAAAAGAAAGCTGGAGTAGCATTACTCATATCAGATAAAATACACTTTAAAATAAAGAATGTTACAAGTGACAAGGAAGGACACTACATAATGATCAAGGTATCAATCCAAGAAGATATAACAATTATAAATATACATGCACCCAACATAGAAGCACCTCAACACATAAGGCAGCTGATAACAGCTATAAAAGAGGAAATCGGCAGTGACACAATACTAGTGGGGGACTTTAACGTCTCACACCAATGGACAGATCATCCAAAATGAAAATAAATAAGGAAACAGAAGCTTTAAATGACACAATAGACCAGATAGATTTAATTGATATTTATATGACATTCCATCTAAAAACAGCAGATTACACTTTCTTCTCAAGTGAACAGGGAGCATTTGCCAGGATAGATCACATCTTGGGTCACAAATTGAGCCTCAGTAAATTTAAGAAAACTGAAATCATATCAAGCATCTTTTCTGACCCCAACACTATGAGATTAGAAATGAATTACAGGGGAAAAGCACGAACACATGGAGGCTAAACAATATGTTACTAAATAACCAAGAGATCACTGAAGAAATCAAAGAGGAAATCAGAAAATACCTAGAGACAAACGACGATGAAAACACGATGATCCAAAACCTATGGGATGCAGCCAAAGCAATTCTAAGAGGGAAGTTTATAGCTATACAAGCCGACCTCAAGAAACAGGAAAAATCTCAAGTAAACAATCTACCCTTACACCTAAAGGAACTGCAGACAGAAGAACAAACAAACCCCAAAGTTAGCAGAAGGAAAGAAATCATAAAGATCAGAGCAGAAATAAATGAAATAGAAACAAAGAAAACAATAGCAAAGATCAATAAAACTAAAAGCTGGTTCTTTGAGAAGATAAACAAAATTGATAAACCATTAGCCAGACTCATCAAGAAAAAGAGGGAGAGGACTCAAATCAATAAAATTAGAAATGAAAAAGGAGAAGTTACAATGGACACCGCAGAAATACAAAGCATCCTAAGAGACTACTACAAGCAGCTCTCTGCCAATAAAATGGACAACCTGGAAGAAATGGACAAATTCGTAGAAAGGTATAAGCTTCCAAGACTGAACCAGAAGAAATAGAAAATATGAACAGACCAATCACAAGTTATGAAATTGAAAGTGTGATTAAAAGTTTTCCAACAAACAGAAGCCCAGGACCAGATGGCTTCACAGGTGAATTCTAACATTTAGAGAAGAGCTAACACCAATCCTTCTCAAACTCTTCCAAAAAATTTCAGAGGAAGGAACACTACCAACCTCAATCTGTGAGGCCACCATCACCCTGATAGCAAAACCAGACAAAGATACTACAAAAAAAGAAAATTACAGACCAATATCACTGATGAATATAGATGTAAAAATTCTCAACAAAATACTAGCCAACAGGATCCAACAACACATTAAAAGGATCATACACCATGATCAAGTGGGATTTTTCCCAGGGATGCAAAGATTCTTCAATATATGCAAATCAATCAATGTGATACACCATATTAACAAATTGAAGAATAAAAACCATATGATCATCTCAATAGATGCAGAAAAAGCTTTTGACAAAATTCAACACCCATTTGTGATCAAAACTCTTCAGAAAGTGGGCATAGAGGCAACCTGACTCAACATAATGAAGGCCATATACGACAACCCCACAGCAAACATCATTCTCAATGGTGAAAAACTGAAAGCGTTTCCTCTAAGATTAGGAACAAGACAAGGATGTCCACTTTCACCACTATTATTCAACATAGTTTTGGAAGTCCTAGTCATGGTAATCAGAGAATAAAAGGAATACAAATTGGAAAGGAAGAAGTTAAACTGTCACTGTTTACAGATGACATGGTACTTACTATACATAGAGAATCCTAAAAATGCCACCGGAAAACTACTAGAGCTAATCAATAAATTTTTTAAAGTTGCAGGATACAAAATTAATGCACAGTAATCTCCTGCATTCCTATACACTAATGGTGAAAAATATGAAAGAGAACTTAAGGAAATACTCCCATTTACCACTGCAACAAAAAGACCAAAATATCTAGGAATAAACCTACCTAAGGAGACAAGAGACCTGGATGAAGAAAACTATAAGACACTGATGAAGGAAATTAAAGATGATACCAGTAGATGGAGAGATATACCATATTCTTGGATTGGAAGAATCAATATTGTGAAAATGACTATACTACCCAAAGCAATCTACAGATTCAATGCAATCCCTATCAAATTACCAATGACATTTTTTACAAAACTAGAACAAAAAATCTTAAAATTTGTTTGGAGACACAAAAGACCCCAAATTGCCAAAGCAGTGTTGAGGGAAAAAAACGGAGCTGGAAGAATCAGACTCCCTGACTTCAAACTATACTACAAAGCTACAGTAATCAAGACAATATGGTACTAGCACAAAAACAGAAACATATATCCATGGAACAAGATAGAAAGCCCAAAGATAAACCCACGCACCAACGGTCAACTAATCTATGACAAAGGAGGCCAGGATATACAATGGAGAAAAGACAGTCTGTTCAATAAGTGGTGCTGGGAAAACTGGACAGCTACATGTAAAAGAATGAAATTAGAACACTCCCTAACACCATACACAAAAATAAACTCAAAATGGATTTGGGACCTAAATGTAAGACTGGACACTATCATACTCTTAGAGGAAAACATAGGAAGAACACTCTGACGTAAATCACAGCAAGATCTTTTTTGATCCACCTCCTAGAGTAATGGAAATAAAAACAAAAATAAACAAATGGGACCTAATGAAACTTAAAAGCTTTTGCACAACAAAGGAAACCATAAATAACATGAAAAGACAACCCTCAGAATGGGAGAAAATGTTTGCAAATGAATTAATGGACAAAGGATTAATCTCCAAAATATATAAACAGCTCATGCAGCTCAATATTAAAGAAACAAACAACCCAATACTAAAATGGGCAAAAGACCTAAATAGACATTTCTCCAAAGAAGACATACAGATGGCCAAGAAGCACAAGAAAAGCTGCTCAACATCACTAACTATTAGAGAAATGCAAATCAAAACTACAATGAGGTATCACTTCACACCAGTTAGAATGGGCATCATCAGAAAATCTATAAACAACAAATGCTGGAGAGGGTGTGGAGAAAAGGGAACCTGCTTGCAGTGTTGGTGGGAATGTAAATTGATACAGCCACTATGGAGAACAGTATGGAGGTTCGTTAAGAAACTAAAAATAGAATTACCGTATGATCCAGGAATCCTACTACTGGGTATATACCCAAAGAAATACATAATTCAGAAAGACACATGCACCCCAGTTTTCATTGCAGCACTATTTACAATAGCCAGGTCATGGAAGCAACCTAAATGCCCAATGATAGACAAATGGATAAAGAATTTGTGGTACATATATACAATGGAATATTACTCAGCCATAAAAAGGAACAAAATTGAGTCATTTGTTGAGACATGGGTGGATCTAGAGACTGTCATACAGAGTGAAGCAAGTCAGAAAGAGGAAAAACAAATATCATATATTAATGTATGTATGTGGAACCTAGAAAAATGGTACAGATGAACTGGTTTGCAGGGCAGAAATTGAGACACAGATGTAGAGAACAAAGGTATGGACACCAAGGGGGGAAAACTGCGGGGGTGGGGGTGGGGGTGTGCTGAATTGGGCGATTGGGATTGACATGTATGCACTGATGTGTATAAAATTGATGACTAATAAGAACCTGCTGTATAAAAAAATAAAATAAAATTCAAAAATTAAAAACAACAACAACAAAACAAATAGAGGATTAAAAGTCACCTTAGATTCCACCATGTGGAGAGAACTAATTAAACGTGTGTGTGTGTATTCTATAAACTGTAAAGGTAACATTTTGGTATACATTCTTGAATACTTTTTTCTATACATCTTTAAAGACTTGAAGAGAGTGAGGGAGTAGGCCATATGGCTAACAACAGTTAGAACAGTGGAACAACAGTGGAACAGTTTTAAAGGCAGAGAAAATAGTAAGTACAAAAGCCCTAAATTGGGAACATGCCTAGTGTATTCTAGGAGCCTTGAGGTGGGTAATGTCTCTGGAGTAGATGTATGAAGAGAAAGAGTAAACTAAAAAAAAGGTAGCTGGGCTTCCCTGGTGGCGCAGTGGTTGAGAGTCCGCCTGCCGATGCAGGAGACGCGGGTTCGTGCCCTGGTCCAGGAAGGTCCCACATGCCGCGGAGCAACTGAGCCCGTGAGCCATGGCCGCTGAGCCTGTGCGTCCGGAGCCTGTGCTCCGCAACGGGAGAGGCCACAACAGGGAGAGGCCCGCATACCGCAAAAAAAAATAAAAATAAAAAAAGGTAGCTAATTAGAAAACTAAAGATTATGGTAGTTTAGATCAGAGTGGTCGCAGTGGGAGTGGGGGAAATGAGATGTATTTGGATGTCTGGATATATTTTGAAATTATAGCCAAAAAGATTTATTGGTGAATTGGAAATGAGATGAGCTGAAAGAGACCAGTCAAGTGCGACTCCAAGTTTTGTGTATGGATAATCAGAAGACTGCAGCTGCCAGCTACTAAGATTGGAAAGAATACAGGAGGAGCAGTTTAGTAGCTGGTGGAGGTATGTCAGTGATTCCACCTTGAATACATTAAGCTTGAGCGGTAAGGCACAATTCCAGCTGGAGACATGAAGTAGTCAATTGCATATATTAACCTGGAGTTCAGTAAATAGTTCAGTTGCATGTATTCTACCTGAAGTAGGCAATTGCATATATTAACCTGGAGAAGTCTGGGCTGGAGATATAAATCAGAGAGCCATTTGCTCATAGATGGTTTTTAAGTCAGAAGAATGGATACGATCCTCTAGGGAGCGTAGGTAGAAAAAAGATTTTCAGGGTCTGAGCTGTGGGGCACTTCATAGAGTTTATAGAGATGCTTGCAGGGCTGGCAAAGGAGGCTGAGATGAGTGGACAGGAAGTTGCGAGAAAATCAGGAAAGTATGTGAAGAAAGTATCTTAAGAGGAAGGGAGTGATAAACCATGTCAAATGTTGTCTGTCATTCAAATTGCACACCTGAGAATTGACCAGTGGATTTAGCAAGATGGAAGTCATTTGCTGTTCTCTCGCTCTGTTAGAAAATTCTTTATCCTACTTGCAGAATTCTCTTCAAATTTCAAGCACCTCCTCACTCTTAGCTAATGACCTGCTACTTATTTCAATATGAAAACAGAAATAGAAAAGGATTTAGGCAGTCTCACCTGTGTCTCTGCCCAGAGTGTACCCCGTCTCCTGTCACATGGAGAGAGACTGCGCTCTCAACTGCGCCAAGCCATCTGCTTGGGCAAGATCCCATCCCCTTTTGACTATCCATGAATACCATTTCAGCAGTACTCCCTTCCAGCATCAGTGTTTTCTCCATATTTTATTATCATGGGCATTAAATTTCTGGAAGTAAGTTTGTTGGTCAGGTGAGTATGTATTTCTTAAAGGATGCAAGGAATCTTCTTTTTTTACTGAAATGGTTTAATAATTATCACTATTCATGCACATTCATAAAACCCCTGATCTGTAGTTATTCTCTTAGTATCAGAACCCATCTGTGTTGAGATTTAACTTTCTTTTAAATGTGACAAAAGGGGCTATCCTAACTCTGGCTTAGGTATAAGTATATACCTGACTTGGTTTGCAAGTCATCACAACTGTCTGGTGATGGATGATTCTGATTCCATAGATCTAGAGAAGAAGAACACCATCATTTTCTAGGTTGGGGAACAGCTGCCATACAGCATCAGATCTAACTTTACCATAATGTGTGCCTGAAGTGGCCTGAAGCTCCCTGTTATGCGATTCCTTCAGGCAGAGTATCTTGGATATATTTTATCAGGGGCAAAGAGGTTATTTGCAGTTGTACACACTGGGCTGGATAGTAGAGTTCAAACAGTGATTAGTATTCAGTTTCTTTTCTCAAGTTTAAGTTCAGTAAGGGTACCCATATGGAAACAACTCACTTCAATGCACTGTGATTCGTTCTTTGATAGGGTATTATGGGAACACACAGAAAGGACAGTTAACCCAGCTTAGAAGGATACAGAGATTTGATCAATAGAACACTTACATGTAAGAGGTGAGGAGGATGGAGAAGGAGCCAACAGAAAGGAGTTAGGGGAAACCCAAAGACTCTGATGTCATGGAAGAAAAGACCCCTCCCTCTATTTCTAGACAGCAAAGTGAGGAAATAGAAGCAGAAGTTACAGAAATGGGAGGATAAAATCAACAGTCTAGACTAATAGAAAAAATGGAAACCAAATTTAAAGACAGATTTAAACACATTCACCTCAGAGGTCATAAAGACACTGATTTTTTTAAAACCACTTTATGACTGTGTGTGGAGGACTTTGCATATGTATGGTAATCACTTTGTAGACACTTGTTAACCAGGAGTAAATAAAGATAGAGGACAAAAGGGGGCAAGCCAAATAAAAAAGGAAGCAGACACAACATCCCAAAGTGGGTATGTAGAAGGGGAAGCAAAATCTGTCATAGTCTTCTAATGGCCAGGTTTCCAAGGTAAAAGTATTTAACTCTTAAGGTGTACAGTAGCATTTCTGGCAGTTGCTTGAACTAAAAACTGTCTTGTCTGCATGATGTTCCAACAACATCTTTAAATGTGAAAGAAATTACTCGATAACCACAATATTTAATCCACATAATGTCAAACAATCAAGTCCTTTACTGAATTGAGGGATTGTTTTGGCATCCACAATCCATCCCATCTATAACCACCCAAAGAACTGATTTTTTAAAAAATAAATTTGTTTATTTACAGCTGTATCGGGTCTTTGTTGCTGTGCGCAGGCTTTCTCTAGTTGTGGTGAGCAGAGGCTAGTCTTCGTGGAGGTGCACATGCTTCTCATCGCAGTGGCTTCTCTTGTTGCGGAGCTCAGGCTCTAGGCGCGCGGGCTTCTAGAGCTCAGGCACAGTAGTTGTGGCTCGTGGGCTCAGTTGCTCCGCAGCATGTGGCATCTTCCCGGACCAGGGATCGAACCCCTGTCCCCTGCTTTGGCAGGTGGATTCCTAACTACCGCACTACCAGGGAAGCCCCCAAAGAACTGATTTAGAATCAAAGGTACTTTAGGCAGATTGTGAAATTGTGAACTACATTTAGTGCTCGAAAATGCCAGAATGTGATGTGCTGAGAATCTAGGTTTTTAGAGGTGTGGCAAGGGACACGGCCAGTCTTGGCAGCCATGGGAAGTAGGCTGTTTGCCCAGAGTGTCCAAGGTTTCACCTTTCCGCACCTGTTTTCTTGTTCCTGGGCTTCTCTCTCCTCTCCTCCCATCGAGACCTTTTTTTTTTTTTCTTCAGAGAGGAACTCATGTCAGGCAATTATATTTTAATTTGAGTTGAGGTAAGTGTGTTCTCTAGCCCAGGGTTATTTTGCATGTTAATTTCAGGAATTAGAAAGCAGGAAGACTTTGGACAGTGAGAGAAGATCCTTCTAGGGTCTCTAAACACACCAACCCATACATTTCAAATCCAGCTGAACATAGAAGCCTACCAAAGAGGTCTCCAGGGGACATAGAATTATTATACCTTAATCATGGTGAAACCTATTCTTGCTAGCCTACCCTGAATCCATTTTCCCTTTTTTGGTTACAGCATCCTATTTTTCTGTAAGGTATTGTTAATCCCTCACTCTACCTCTCTGGTTTGTGTAGGGTTAATTCCAACTCTGGCTCCCAAAATAAGCATATGATTTAAGTTGAATTAATTTGGGCATCAGATTCCCCTGGACTCAGTGATTATTTATCATTAGTCACACCATGAGACTCTGATGTCAGGAAAACAAAGGCACATTAACAACATTCTGAGCAGGGCAGACCAGAACCAATGAAACTCAGTCTTGGGACTTTGCCTGGACCTATAGGGGAAAGAAGGTCTGTCTTTTCTTGAGCCACTGAGTGGAATGCATGTAAGATGGAACTCTTGCTGTAAATGGGAGTGGCATGCCTCAGAATACAGCCTGGAAAGGGAAGTAAGGTCAAGACAGAGAAAGTGTTTCCAAATCTTCAGCATCTCATTTGAGCCAACTGGTCTTTTCAATTACGTGCATCAATACTTTTTAGTCAGTTTTTATTAGTCATCTACAACTAAATAAAGCATCAAAATATTCCCATTTCTATCTGTTTGATTGGATTTCTTGAACAAGCCCAAGCTAACCCTTTAATGTTGTTCCAACTGCAGTGAAATCTCTGAGAACTTCAGGCTGCTACACTGACTCCCTTGCTCTCCTAGAATTTCTTCCCCTTTACCTCCAAAGCCCGATTTATTTTTCACATTGAATAGAAATTTACATAGTCATGACTACTGTCCTACTTTACAAATATTAACCCGCTTACTTAGTTCAATAATCCCATGAGGTAGTTACTCTTTTCTCATACTCATTTTATTGATGAGGACACTAGGCCAAGATCGTACACCTGGGGGTTGGGGGCAAGGGAAGAGCCAGGAATCCACCACTAAGAGGGCCTAATCCTTACTAAATTATTTACATTAGTGTTTATCAACCCAACCTTAACACGAGCATCTGGGGAATTTTAAAAAATTTAAAAATATTCAATACTATTTCCCAGGCTCCAGCCCAGAGATCCTGATTTAATTGTTCTGGACTGGGGCCTGGACATCAGTGTTTTCTGAAAGCTTCATAGGTGATTGTAACGTGCAATTTATGTAAAAAACCACCTGTTCACGGAAAAGACCAATTACGTTGTCCCAGGTTCTGGGTGTCTAAAAGGGAACTTGCTCTACAGCCTCACTGGCTTCTATATTATGCTCACTAGGAAACAATTAATGCTTTTAAAGGTTTATAAAGACAGTCCATTATGATATACATTTAAGTTATAGATGATATTTGCTAAGACTAGCGGGCAGACTCTGGCTCATGAAACTATGACTATACCTAATGTGGGAAGTGGATCTGAAGCAAAAGCAAAGGTACTTAAGTTTAAAAAACTACAAATGACCCAATCTTAGCTTTTCTTTCATGCGAAACTGAGAGTAAAATGGGATTTTTTTTTCATACATGACTCGTACGTGGCCCAGATAGATTTAATAGCAGTAAAATACTGTTCATTTGCATGTTGTCTATCTCGTAGGAATATAGACTCTTTCAAACTTGGTTCTCTCCTTTGTGTCTGGACTCTAAAATGAGGAAAGAAATAATGCCTAACTCTTCTTTCCATTTTCTACTCCCTTGTCACCATGCTCAATTCCCACACTACTGTCTAGGACAGTAGTGTTTAGGGTCACAGATATATTACACTTTTTGAGAAATATATGGGTATAAGAGAGGAGTCAAGTTGTGAAGACATCTTAAAAATAATGGAGAAACTATTTTGCTTAAAAAAATTTTCAGTTGCATTGCTTCTGAAGAATTAATGTCCTTCATATCTTGGACTATTTGTGTAGCATAATTAACACTGTCTAATCTTCCCTCTGTGTCTTTAAATATTACCATTCCTGTTCAATGTCATTCAGAAATCTGCATGTTCAAGGTAGGGAATAAATACTTAAGCTTGTTTTCTAATTTCTCTTTTCTTGGGGGAAATCAGAAGCCATTTTCCTGAAATATAAAAATATCTCTTTTCCTTTTTAAAATAGGACTCTATGATCAGCACCTATGTTCATAGTTCAGATGTCTAGATATTTTAGTTTATTTTATTCTGTGTTTTTAAATAAGGTACTTTTCCAAAATAAAATTTAAAAATTCTTGTAAAGGTTTTCCTTAGCTCACCACAGGCTAATGACACCCTGCCATCCTCACCCAGACTTTCCGTAAATCATTTTGTATTTTAAGTAAATAAATTTCAATACTTAGAAGAACATAAAGTTATTAAAGTGGTGACAATAGAAAACAAAATCTTTCCACTTTCTCATTATTTAAAGTTATCAAGAATATGTAAGTTTTATTAATTATTCCTTAATCCAAGAAAGTTAATCAGGGAGGGTAAAGTGGCACCCACTCCTTTAGATTAGTAAGTTATTTATACTATTCATGCTTGAGACTTACAACCTTTCAGGGGGGAATAAACTGCATTGTCTTCATGCAGTCTGAAACAACCCAGACATTTGTTGGTATTATTTGTGAAAGACAGCAGGAATAGATTAAAATATGCTTTTAACTAAGAGGGAACATAAGAAAACTATATTCTTAGTTACTGAAGGATAATACAGTTTAACAAGTAGCATTTAGCCGTCTTTTAGACACAGCACTAGATTCTGAGTGAATTGTTTGATTGATTGTTGAGGCTTTTGTTGTTTATGTGTCATGAGAGGGAATTTGGGAACTAGTCGTGTTCAAAGATTTTCTCATTTGCACCACCGGCGGGCACATTCAATAGTTAGATTGCCTTCTAAAAAGCAGTTTCTCTATTCAATAATGACTCCTTGCTTATGCTTCCTCTTAAAAAAAAAAAGTCTCTTTTTTTTTAACCACAGAAATTTCTAGCATTTCTACTGAACACCCTACAGCTCATTCCTTTCTTTCTGAGTCTCCTCCTGAGTTGACAGGGTCAATTGGGTCTTGGATTTTTATCATATGTGTGGTAATAAATACCAAGGATGTTAATAATTCTAAAAATACAACAATAAGGTGGGAAAGACATTCTCCCAAACTTTCTTTACTGAGTGGGCCAGCCAGTCCCACATTAAACTGTGAAATGGATAAAATATGCCATTTTCCTTCCATAGGAACTTGACTTCTTTGCCAGGCTCCTGTGTGGTTCAGTAACCATGTACTGACATTTTAGTATATGCAAAGGCACTGTGCTAAGTGGTTGGAATACAAAACGGATAAGATGGATGAGTCATTGTTATTATAGTCTGTTTCTTGGTAAACCCAGGAAATTCTCCTCTAAACAGGATGACCATACACTCCAGTTTGCTCTGAACAGTCCTTGTTTACTCCTGTTGTACCAGTGCTTATAACTCCCCATTTTACTCTCAGGGAATCTGGTTTAATCTATGTGTGTATGTATGTATTTCCTTTTATCCTTAATGACATTAGTCACCCATTACAAAGAAAATGATGTTAAAAAGAGCTTAATATATGACTCTTTCTTAATAGGTATTGACCTGTATCTAACAATGACTTGATGCTAAGGAATGGTTTTTAAGTTTAAAAATTTTTTTAATTTTGAAATTAATCATACATACAATAATTTTGCAAAAATTGTCTAAAAATCCCTGTTTACCCTTCAACCAGATTTCTTAAATGTTAACGTTCTATAAAACCACAGTTAAATGATAGAATCCAGGAAATTAATATTGATACAATATTGTTTTCTAATCATAGACCTTACTCAGCTGCCCCACTGATGTCTTTTTTCTAGTCCAGGATCTAATAAAGGATCATGCGCTGCATTTAGTTATAATTTCTTCATAATCTTCTTTTAAGTCTGGAATAACTCTTTGGTCCTTCTTTTATTTCAAGACCTTAGTTTTGAAGGATACTGGCAAATTATTTTGGAAATATCCCTCAATTTCAGTGTATCTTACATTTTTTATGATTAAATTGGACAATGTCTTTTTAGCAGTAACACCAGAGAAGTGATGTAGTATGTTCATTACCTCGTATTAGGATATACTCACAGAACTCCTTAAATTATAATATCGTACAAACGCAAATTTTCACTTTTCTGTTTTGCAGTGATAGTCTTATCCACATGTTAGAACTTTTAAAACTTATATAATAAAGTCCTTTATGATACTGTACTTTTTCTGTTGGTTTTGTAAATCAAAGATTCATACTGATCTCCTCGTAGGAGGTTGACTGTGAGGAGAGTTAACCCACTTACAAATTAAATTTACCTGAGTAAACTAGAGTGCCCACCTCTGATGTTGAAAAAAAATTCTCTATGTGATCTACTTTATCTAAAAATTCAGTCTGAACAAGCACCTGAAGAGAACATTTCCTACGCCTTGTCCTCAATTCATATGTGACACTGATGAGTGAATGAGGTGAATAGCTTTTTGAGTATGAGTTGAAAATTTTTTGAGCATTTAGGTCTGTCTTAAGGGTAAATGAGAGTGGAGGGTTTTTTTGTGGAATTCAACAACGTATCTAATCAGTAAACATTGCCCTCTTCAAAAAAAAGTACTTTTCTTCCCTTAGGAATTTACTTTTAAGGGCATCCAATTTTTCATATGTGTATCATCTTATTTATTAGATTTGTCTGTATCTTAGAAAAGAACAGGAAAGAAACACTATGTAAATTATCTGCAACTTCTTATTTGTTGACCCAATAAGGATTAACTTAGTATAGTTACCCTACATTAATCTTACTGCTATATCACAAAGTTATATATTCAATTGTTGGCGTGGAGTTTTGTTGTTTTTGTTTTCTTCTAAAAGAACTCTAGCTGTTCAAAAATGTGATAAAGCATAAAATGCTGTTTTTGTAACTTAAGTTTTTAAGGCTTTAAAAGGGAAAATGAATCAATATTTTTCATCCAAAGATTCATAGAAAAATGTTAGGACGATCAAAGACTACTTGTGAAGATTTTTTTTTTTTATTTAAACATAGCTTTGAAAGAAAATATACTTTGTTTACTGAAAAAACATTAGAAATGAAAAATTTGACTACATATATATATTTTTAAATTTATTTATTCATTTATTTACGGCTACGTTGCGTCTTCGTTGCAGTACGCGGGCCTCTCACCGCGGTGGCTTCTGTTGATGCGGAGCACGGGTTCCAGGTGCGCGGGCTTCATTAGTTGCGGCAGGTGGGCTCAGTAGTTGTTGCTCATGGGCCCTAGAGCGCAGGCTCAGTACTTGTAGCGTATGGGCATAGTTGCTCCCTGGTATGTGGTATCTTCCCGGACCAAGGCTCGAACCCACGTCCCCTGCATTGGCAGGCGGATCCTCAACCACTGTGCCACCAGGGAAGCCCTGACTGCATATATTTTTTATAGCAGAGCTGCCTCATTATTCCTCAACCTTCGTTTCCCTTGTAAGTTAAGGGAAAATAAGGGCAAATTGTACGTATGGGTGTTGCTGTGAAAGGAGACGGGTTTTTCTGTGTGATTACGTAATTTATATCTGTACTTTCGTCCTCAAACCCCATACATGCATAAGATGCTGGACTGTAAAATAATTTATTCATAAGCTGCCTGAACAAAAATTTTAAGCCTTTTGTAAAATACAAATATTATACATTTAAAAATGAATGTTGAAGCAATTTGTTTTATTTTACCAAAATGCAAATAGACAACACTCTAATGATTTCGTTCTACTGAATTTGTACCAAAAGAAACATCAAAATTGGGGCCATATGTTCATGGCACGGGATAATCAGATAAGAATAAAATAGTAGGAGGTTCTGGTTTGTCACAACCTAATTATATATCCTTATGAGTACAGAAATTAAGAATTTCCAGACTTGCTTTTTATAATATTTTTAATTAGCTGTAACAAATCAAATTACTGAAATTTTTGGTTATATTAAATTCAAGAATGAGCCTATAGACACAGCACGAGAAATGTAGTTATGAACAGACATGTCCACCAGTTGCTAGTAGTAACAATTACTATTTGCACGTATTTTTTCTTGCGATATGTTAAACATTCCGTCTTTGGTTCCTACTTTTAACACAATTTTAAATTAGCGCACTAAAATAATAGTGAAAACTTTACATTTATAAGTGATATAAATTCTCTGAATTTAATGTCTCATCTGCTGAAATATAGTTACACTACCTTAGAAGTTTTTGAGAATTCAATGAGATAATGTATTGATATATATACTTATATACATGTCAACTGTGCTCTGTCCTTTGAAGCTCATTCCAGCTCCTCTTAGGAACAACTGGCTCTTATAAGGGTTTCAAGAGAAAAACATAAAGGTTTTGGTTGTGATTGCCTTACAGATTTATTTTTAATACCTGTGAAGGAAAGAATTAAAAGTGGGACTCCAGTAACTGAAGTATTCCTAATTTTTATGGCAACTATTAAGGTCAAGAAAGGTCTTTATTAAGAATTCAATGTTTGCTATATCACCAAGAGGTGTTTACCTCTCACTTTGCCTCATACATAATAGAAGTTTCTTTTATTTTTTAGCTACAGTACATGGTAATATTTTATCTTTATTGTCTTCTGATAATTTCAGCGGATCCACATTCACATTCATTATAACAGCCTGGAATATCTTTGACCTTAATCCATTCAGGCTAATTTTTTTTTCTATTTATTAGAGAGCTCCACAAACTATTCTTTGCAAATCATTATTTCTGAAGCCATTCTCTGAGGTGTGAGCATCTGCTAGCTGCTAACAGAGGGTGCAGCTGTTGTTCAGGAGACCGGCTGTGTTGTGTTGCCAAGCAACTGCTGCAAACCAAATCCCTGGGCAGGTTGCTTGCCCAGGCGCACCTGCCTGCCGACCCAGCTATTTATTTAATTAAAAATCTGTTTCTGCACAACAGCTTGGCCAGAAAGGCAACAGCAGCCATCGATAACAACATTATTAAATGATCTACCCATATTGTTTCACTGACTATTCATTGCAAACCAAAGGTGTCTCAGACCACCCCCACTTACTCTTAATGACTTTTCAAAAAGTGTGTAAGAGCAAAGTAGAGATGGATTCTATATGCATGTCAGAGAAACTGAAACCAATTTTTCAGGCACATCACTTCCTGTAATCAAACCTGCCAAAATAAAATGTTTCAATAAGAGAGCTTCTAACAAGGCATTACTGCATTTTTATGTGCAATGGGGAAGAAAAGGATGTAAAATATGTATTTACTGTTAATTGGGAATTTGGAAAGTCAGTGTTTTCATAGACCAAGTTGTTTTTTCCTTTCAATTAAAAAAAAACCAAAACCACTTGAGGTGCCTTAGAGTTCACTCTTAGATTACACTGGTTTTCTCTTCTCATTCTGCTCTCTTCATTTTCAAAATTTACAGTGGTTCTTTTATGTGAACCAGATGACATTAGAAATGAAACTGTCAAGAATTAATACCAGCCATTGCAATTTCTTTTAAAAACCACAGGGAGTCTTGGCAATACTTATATACATGTCAACTGTGCTCTGTCCTTTGAAGCTCATTCCAGCTCCTCTTAGGAACAACTGGCTCTTATAAGGGTTTCAAGAGAAAAACATAAAGGTTTTGGTTGTGATTGCCTTACAGATTTATTTTTAATACCTGTGAAGGAAAGAATTAAAAGTGGGACTCCAGTAACTGAAGTATTCCTAATTTTTATGGCAACTATTAAGGTCAAGAAAGGTCTTTATTAAGAATTCAATGTTTGCTATATCACCAAGGGCAGCAGAAATTATTATTAAAAAGCCTAGAATTCTCTTTGAGTGATGTATAAATTACATGTGCAAAGGAAGCTTGTTCTCAGAAAAGGTACTACATAAAATATACGTAATGATAATTTGATATTAACTGAAGCTCACATTTAAAGACTATAAGAAAGTGTTTTTTAATAATGTATGTCTGTGTCTTATTTTTTTATTTGTGTCTTATTTTAAAATGAGAGTGATTTAAAGTTGGGATAAAAGTCTAAAAAGTTCTGCCAACAAACATATCAGTGATCCCCCTTGTTTAATGCATTTTATATTTTTACTCAGATATACAACTCATAGGCTTCTGTCTTCACTATCTGCTGATTTTCTATGCCATATTTATATTTATATTTTCATTGTTGACATGCAAGTTATGTCTATTGATTGTATAGACAATGCTTAATCTTATTAAGTGTCTTACACCCATAAGGCACTGAAATTTCACCATACCTACTTCCAAGCAAATGTCAAAGGAAGATCTTCTATGAATGTATCTGGTTCAATCTTCTTTTTATTCTACAAAGAGTTTCACCAATGAAATGTCTACTTTTGTAGACACTAGCATCTACCAGTCATACAATTCTCCATACTATGCCTACTTACAGTATTTTTTGCTTTTTTTCCCTTATTCCTTTTCCTTCTAATGAAATAACACATACACTGAATCTTCTATTGGATGTAATCTGGGAGCCCAAAAGTCATTTTAAATCTAAAACAGATAAAATGTTTTCAGTCCAGACTGATGACTCCTAACCATACAGAGAAACAATATTTAATCAGATATTTCTTTTTTAAACCTGAAGACTATTAACTGAACCATCACTGAGTTTAAGATAATAAATGCATGTGAAAATGTTGCTCTCATATCAAGTTCCCAAGCTTTAGTAGTTTTTCTGCTTCAGCATACTCATTCAGAACCTACCCATTTTTCAAAGCCTGGCTAAATATCATCTCCTTTGTGAAGGCATATCTTTTCTAGTGTGTCATGATTTCCCCTTTTCATCTGGTATTTAACGTTTATGTCTGTATGTCTTGATTCCTTGAACTATTGATTGAAAATTATAGTATACATTCATTCATTCGACCATTTGTAAACCAGGGATTGTGCTGAAAGTGAAAAGGTAAATTACTTCACAACATCAAAGATTTCAAAACTATAACTGAAATTATTTACTAATTTGATTAGTAAATTGCTAGATTATTGATAAAGAACAGAGATCACAAGAAAAGCTATAAGGAGATTACATTTTGGTGTCTGGAAGTGGTACTGTACTAATGACTCTCTTTCCAAAATCTATATATCTACCAGACAGATCATCTTAAAATTCCCAAACCTGAACATGAAATTGCTCTCTAAATTTGCTCCTCCATAGTCAGTGTCAATGTCATCATCATCACCGAGTTGCTCCTTCCAGAAAATCTAGAAATCGTTCTTACCATTTTTCTGTTAGCACAATGCAGATTGCATTTGTGAAAAAAAAAAAAAAGACTGCCTTTCATTAACATCTGCTGTCCATCCTTATTACTACCAAATAATTTTAATAGTCTCCTAACAGTGTCTCTGTTTCCAGTCTTGATTCTCTTTATGGACTCTGCATGTCACTAGACAAGTCTTTCTGAAATACACATCTTGTCAAATTACCTGCTTAATCTTTCAAAAGCTAATTATTGCCTACATATCAATCTGAAGTCTCTACTATAGCATTCATGACCTTCCAAGAACTGGTCTTCATTTTAAATGTCCAACTCAAAATTACTGCCTTCATCAGGCTCTGCCTAATCCCTCCAGCTATCATTTAACACCCCATCCTGTGTGTATCCCACAAACCTCAATTATACTCCTGTCATAGCACTTACCACGATTTAATAGTCTTACTGAGACTCAGTAAATACTTGTTGACTGATTATAATCTCTTCAACATTCCAAGACTGTGACAGCTTCATCCTCTTCAATTCTTCTTTTGTCACCTGAAATTGTATCCTTATTACTGACATAATGCAAGACATGGAGTCTTGTAATAAATAATGGAATGAGTATGTTTTAATATAGAGGGATGGAAGTGGTTAACACTGATAAGAATAATTTGGTTTCTCTTAGGATTTATGACAATACTTCCCAAACCTATAAAATTACCAGAATATTGGGAAGCTTTGTTTAAAAAATAAATTTTTCATAACACCAATATATACCTTCTGAATTAGAACTAAGAAGGCTTCTCAGGTGATTCTAATGATTAGCCAGCTTTGGCAATCTTTAGAGGAGGAGACCTAGTAGAGTAAGTATTAATATTTTGTGATGGTATAGGGATTTGATTTCTTATCTCCTATCGCCACATTCTGGAGCCTGGCATACATAAATTCTAATACAAAAGGCAATCTTGTATAAGATCTTGGCTAGATATGGGCACCCTTTTAACATAATTTACAAAACTTATGTTAACAGGACAGTAACGTGTGAGCGGTATAATTTTATTTTTGATATGGCATCTGGAGCCCTGATCACCATGGAGGTTCCTGTTCCTCCAGGCCTCATCCTCAGGACCTGAAGCCCCATGAGTACTGCTCCCCTGTAACTCTTTCCAGAGCAGAACAGGATCAAGTAGTGATTTACTGCCAACCCAAGATGAAGGCAGGGTCTTAGAAGATTTATAGGGTAAGAAGTTGGAGAGGAAGCAAAAGAGAGAGAAAGCAGTTAGGGCATGGAGCTCTCTGCCCTTTGAAGGCCCTCTTTCCAACAGGGACCAGTTTGATATCTTCAAAAAACTGCTCTCAAATCTCTACCACACTGTAGATTCAGTAAGGGTTGAATTACATTGTTTGCACCTAAAATTTAAAAAAAAAAAAAAAGAAAAGGAAAAGAAGAAACAAAAAGAATGCATTTAACATTTGCAGGATTTTATTATGTGCTCAATGAGCTAACGAGAAACTATTTTGCTTACCGAGTATAGCAGCCATTCTTTACACAGTAGAGTTTAGTATCAGAGAGATACATAATGATGCAGTGTTCTTGTGAGTGTTTATACTATGTTTCTTTTCTAGAGCTAAGCTCTGTGATAGACTGCAGGATCAAAGATATATATGATCTCTATTCTCAAGGAACTCACAGCCCGAGGAAAATCCTATTAGAAAACAAGCAATTACAGTTCCCTGTGTTAAGTATCATGGTGGAGACTGGAGGCTTGATCTGTGACTTCACTGGAAGGATGTACAGGAATTTTTCTGATGGAAAAGAATAAGGACATTTCCAGCAATGGACATTGAGGACATAAAGACATGAGGGTATTAAATAACATGGTGGTTTATGAGAAGTGAGTAGGAGGCTGTATATATAGCACCAAGTAGAAGAGCATAGGCTTGGGATCGTGTGGTGATAGGAATCCTCGCATTTGCTACTGACAGTAATACTACAGCCTTGCCTGACTTTGTCTAAGCTTCCGTTTCTTCTCCAGTGAGATGAGGGTTATTTAACACTACATCTGTCATAGACTTGTTGTTAAGTTTCCTATTATGTATGTAAGGTGCTTAACACAGTACCTAGCAGTGCTTAGCAAAGTATGACAAATAATAACTTAATAGTAGTTCAGTATGGTTGGACCAAGGAGTACATAGAAATGAGTGATGGAATTTGAGTCTGTATTTATACATTTTGTCCTTTTATGTCTTGCAATGGAACATAATTGATTTTGAGTGTTTCCCCTGATATTTACAACCAGCAAATACCTCAAAGAAAAGAAGGCTCCAAGAAAAACCCGAAATGGATGTGTTTTTTACAGTGTTGTGAAGTATATTTATACAAACAGCTCAGAGAAATGTATCTATAAAGAAAATCTGTACTGCTAATAGACCTCAGGGTAAGTAAACAAGAAAATGGTAATATAACCCCCCTTTCACCATATGTTATTGTATGCCTAACATAAAAATCAATAAACAAAGAACACATGCAAGTATGTAGGCTTCATGTGATTTGCTATTGATGCTGTTCTTAAAATTCAGAGCAACACATGACCCATAGTTTCACTTACTTAAATGTCATTTGTATTACCATCAGGACAGGAAACACATGAGCCTCTGTCGTTTGAGGATGTGACCCTCTCGCTCATGTGACACGTAGTTCACTTTAAAATTTCAAACACTGGGGCTTCCCTGGTGGTGCAGTGGTTGGGAGTCTGCCTGCCAATGCAGGGGACGCGTGTTCGAGCCCTGGTCTGGGAGGGTCCCACATGCTGCGGAGCAACTAAGCCCGTGAGCCACAACTACTGAGTCTGCGCGTCTGGAGCCTGTGCTCCGCAACGGGAGAGGCTGCGACAGTGAGAGGCCCGCGCACCGCGATGAAGAGTGGTCCCCGTTTGCTGCAACTGGAGAAAGTCCTCGCACAGAAAGAAGACCCAACACAGCCAAAAATTTAAAAAATAATAAAAAAATTTTCAAACACTGGACCTTTTGTTTGACTCATGCAAGGGCTTCCCTTTCCTTCCATTTCCTGCTGCTTTTGTTCTTTTTGTATTTAATCTATTCCTACCCTCCACCTCAAGATGCATGGATATTATGAATTAACATAAATAAATTTAGCAAAAGAAAAAAATTTAACCAGAAATATGTATGAGAATTATCACCTGTTCAGAGATTATGGAAGTGTATTACAATAGGAAAAAAAAATGTGTTTTACTCCTATTTTGCCCTTTAAATGAAATTAAGCAACTATTTAGCCTATATGGGTTTGAGTTACTACACCTAGAAAAGAGGTCACTTAAATAATTGTACTCTAAAATCTATCTCAGAACTAAGGCTTTTTGACTGCCATAATTTTATTTGTAAGTCAAGTGTGTTCTAGTGAAACAAAAATACCATTGAAAAACCAACAAAATGGGTATGAAAACACCACTGAAAAACTAACGAAAGTATCAGTATTCTTTAAAAGGGGTATATCAGTAATAAAGTAAAGGTAATAATTAAGTCAAGGTTACTTACTATAGAAGTAATGGAATAAACAAAACATAGGACAGTAATTTCCTTGGGGGATACATTTTAATTACTCTGAGTGACACTGAAAGGCAAAACAAGTTCTCGCTTATTAGGAGGATTCTAAATCCTTCTGAAAAGAAGCAAAGAGGTCAAGTGATTTAGAGTCACACTGAATGAACATTAATAGCTTTTCAGCTACTCATTATATGTCTCCTATCTTTAGTAACTGTATCCTGATTTTTCTCTGGGAAACACTTTGAAACTGTTCAAATGTTTCTCGAAGGAGTGAACTCTATTTCTCTGTCCTAAACACCATCATATTCCACTTGTCCTTGAGATTAATTAGGGTGGGTATCTGGCCTACATAGTCAAATCACAATAAATCCCAGGACTTTTATTGAAACACAGAAAAAATACCATATCTTGTTCATAGCAGAGGGGCATTGACTATGGAGAGCAGAAGCTGCCAAAGGCCACTACCCATGTCTGTTTGAGTAAAGTACCATGAAAAGAAAGAATTTAGGCATTTATTTCACAGAACCACTGACAAGTCAATCTTATGTCAAAAAACTCCTCAATTATGCAAGATAAATGAAATATAGATGGTAAATATAATTTATTCATATATTTTATTTTACATTTTCAGATATATGCAAAGAGTTTAATGTTGAGGTCAATTCAGTATAAGATGCCATTGCTTAGAACAGTACACGCAATACAGTAGATATGCTACCATATCTTGGCTATTGTAAATACTGCTGCAATGAACATAGTGCTGCATATATCTTTTCCAATTAGTGTTTTCATTTTCATCAGATAAATACCAAGGAGTGGAATTGCTGGATCATATGATAGTTTTATTTTTAATTTTTTAAAGACTCTCCATACTGTTTTCCACAATGGCTGCACCAATTCACATTCCCACCAACAGTGCACAAGGGTTCCCTTTTCTTCCCAACTCTAGGTATTTGTTGTCTTTTGATAATAGCCATTCTGACAGGTGTGAGGAAATGTCTAATTATGACTGTGCATTTCTCTGATGATTAGCAATGTTGAGCATATTTTCATCTTTCTGTTGACCACACACACATGACCATATGGCATATAGTTGTTCATAGTAATCTGTTTGATCCTTTGTATTTCTTTGGTGTCATTTGTAACTTCTTTTTTATTTCTGAGTTGATTTGAGGCCTCTTTTTTTTTCTTGATGAGTTTGGCTAAATGTTTATCAATTTAAAAAATATATATTTCGAAAGAACCAGCTCTTAGTTTACCTGACATTTTCTTTCTCTCTCTCTTTTTTTGAAATTTCTATTTCATTTAGTTCTGTTCTACTCTTTATGATTTCCTTCCTTCTAGTCACTTTGGGTTTTGTTTGTTCTTCTCTTTCTAGTACCTTTAGCTGTAAGGTTCAGTTGTTTGAGATTTTTCTTGTTTACTGAGTTAGGGGTATATTGTTTTAAACTTCCCTCTTAGAACTGTTTTTGCTGCATCCCATAGATTTTGGATTATTTTGTTTTTGTTTTCATTTGTCACCAGGTTTTTTAAAATTTCTTTGATTTCTTCAGTTATCCATTGGTTGTTTAGTAGCATATCATTGAGCCTACACATGTTTGTGGGTTTTGCAGTTTTTTTCTTGTAGTTGATTTCTTGTCTCATAGCATCATGGTCAGAACAGATGCTTGGTATGATTTCCATCTTCTTAAATTTTCTGAGATTTGTTTTGTGGCCTAGCATGTGATCAGTCCTGAAGAATGTTCCATGTGCCCTTGAAATGAATGTATGTTCTGCTGCTTTTGAATGGAATGTTCTATATATATGTATTAAGTCAATTTAGTCTAATGTTTCATTTAAGGTCAGTGTTTCTTTATTGATTTTCTGTCCAGATGATCTGCGCATTGATGTAAGTGGGGTGTTAAAGTCCCCTACTGCTATTGTGTTACTGTCAGTTTCTCCCTTTGTGCTGTTAATATTTGCTTTATGTATTTAGGGGCTCCTATGGTGGGTACATAAATATTTACAGTTGTTATATCTCCTTGGGTTGATCCCTTGATCATTTTGTACTGTCCTTTGTCTCTTACTACAGTCTTTGTTTTAAAGTCTATTTTGTCTGATATAGGTATTGCTGCCTTGGCTTTCTTTTCATTTCCATTTGCATGGAATATGTTTTTCCATCCTCTCATTTTCGGTCTAGGTTTCTCTTTAAATCTGAAGTGAGTCTCTTGTAGGCAGCATATATATGGGTCTTGTTTTTGTATACTCAGGCACTCTATGCCTTTTGACTGGAGTGTTTAGTCCATTTACATTTAAAGTAATTATTGATAGATATGTACATATTGCCATTTTCTTCATTGTTTGGGGGTTGTTTTTATGGTTCCTTTCTTCCTCTTTTGCTTTTGTGTGCATATCCATTACAGATTTTTTATTTGTGGTTACTGTGTGATTCATATATGTGTGTGTGATTATTTTAAGTTGCTGCTCTCTTAAGTTTAAACACATTTTAACAACCCTGCATTTTTACCCACTCACCATGTTTACTGTTTTTGACATATTTTACATCTTTGTGTTTTGTTTGTCCCTTAACTACTTATTATGGATATAGATGATTTTATTACTTTTGTCTTTTAACCTTCCTACTAGCTTTGTATGTGGTTGATTTTTTTCCTATTAAATATAATCAAAGTATAATTACTCTACATTGATACAGTAAGGTTTACATTTTGCATGTTACATAGAGCAGCTTTACTTTTTTTTTTTTTTTTTTTTGTGGTACACGGGTCTCTCACTGTTGTGGCCTCTCCCGTTGCGGAGCACAGGCTCTGGACGCGTAGGCTCAGCGGCCATGGCTCAGAGGCCCAGCCGCTCCGCGGCATGTGGGATCCTCCTGGACCGGGGCACGAACCCGTGTCCCCTGCATTGGCAGGTGGACTCTCAACCACTGTACCACCAGGGAAGCCCATACATTTTAAAGCCCTCAGATCCTTGGACTTCCAGAGTCCTTGGTCTGAATTTACAGGTTATATATTATGTACACCTTATTTAATCACTATATCTTTTTCAGTTTTACATAATGGTGTAGATATATCTGTATTATTTCAAGGAATAGAATTTAATTGCATATTCAACTATATCATTTACTGTGGAATAATAATAATTTGCCCAATTGTGAAGTAACTGATCCAAAAATTTATCTTAATTTTGAACCAATTTAATAAAAATTCAGTAGAAAGTGCTGCCAGATAACAATCAGATATTTTGTTAATTTATGCACAAATTCAGCAGAATTGATGTTACCATATACCATAAATAATACTTATCTTGACTTTTAGCCAAATTTTCTATGATAACTCCCAGGTAATATTAAATAATTAGACTTCTCTCTAGTATCAATGTGTTATCATGTGTGACATCATGTTATACATGACATAAAATCTAGACAGTAACATCTACTTTGACTATAGAGGTAAATTCTCTGTACTGCTATGGAGCTGAAACCAAAGTGGTCATCCAACAGACTTAACAAGGATGATAAATTATTGTCAAAAATCCAATTGAAATTGTGTTATTTCTTGATATTAGTACTATTTCTTTAGAGTATGTTTATAAAAAAAGAAATTATAAGGTATCATTATTGAAAAGTTTTGTTCAGTAATTTTTTTAAAATAAATTAATGAGTTTGACTAGAAAATATTCTTATAAACGAGAATAAGGATGCTGTAATATATATAGTAGAATTATTGGAATTTAGCTAATTATTATAATTTAAAAACGATTTGTCAACAAGACCTTTCTAGTCCTGGTATTCATTATTATAATCCACTTTTAATTAATTCCTTGGGGCTCAAGTTTTTTTTATACTGTCTTATCAACTGCAAAAGCATTCCTTAAATATGGTAGTCAGGAATTCTATTTCCAAACTCCATTCACCATTCTAATTAGCTTGCTTTTACAGAAGGAAAATGTGAAGTCTTGTATGCCCTGAATAAAATAAAATAAAAAGAGTATAATTCTTTCAAAACTGACTCTCCTCCTAGTTAGTTAAATATCTGATTAAAACTCTATGAAGGAAATGGGCATTAGGAATTAGTGAGGGTTCTTTATAGCAATGGTTGAAATTATAAAAGATAGAGGCAGAACAAGTCTTGGACATATGATCACACCATATTCCAGAAGTATCAATTTATTACATAGATCCCCTGTGGTACCTGTGTCCCACCAAGAGAAATGGCAGTTAGTAAAATCATCCATTTTAGGGTGGCTCATAAGTAGCTGAGAGTGCTGGATTTTATTTGCTGCCTTTCTAGGTATGCCAAGATCACCTTAGCTTTTAACAAAATAGAGACAGTTTTCAACAAAAAGTCATGGGCTTCCCTGGTGGCACAGTGGTTAGGAATCTGCCTGCCAATGCAGGGGACATGGGTTTGAGCCCTAGTCTGGGAAGTTCCCACATGCCGCGCAACTAAGCCCGTGCACCACAACTACTGAGCCTGAGCTCTAGAGCCCGTAATCCACAACTACTGAAGTCCACACGCCTAGAGCCCGTGCTCTGCCACAAGAGAAGCCACCACAGTGAGAAGCCCACGCACCACAATGAAGAGTAGCCCCCGCTTGCCCAATTAGAGAAAGCTTGCGCACAGCAACAAAGATCCAATGCAGCCAAAAGTAAAATAAATAAAATAAATAAATTTTTTAAAAATTCACTTAAAAAAGAAGTGATCAAGGCAGTCAAAAATTTCTAGACACTAAATAAACATAAGAACTAAGAAATAGTCATCCGATTTAGTGATGTGGAAATTGTTGATTTCCTTGGCAACTGCAATTTCAATGGAATTGTTGATGGGAAAAAGCCAGATTGCAACGGGTTGAGAAGTGGGTGGGAGATAAGAAAGAATTCATTATGAGTGTAGAAAACTCCTTCAAAGTGTTTTGTTATGAATCAGGATGAAAAAGTTAGCCAGAGAGGGTTAGGGGACTAAAAGAGAGTTCTTTATTTTTTAAGTGGGAGTATTTTTAAATGTTAATGGAATAAAAGCAGAAAAAAAGAAGTTGAAATAGAGGAGAGAAGTCAATGTAGCGATTTCCCTGAGAAGGGGCAGAAGACTCTCAGGTAGGAAAAATGACATCACTTCCAATTTTAACAGAAACAAATGCCCAAGGGTTTATATGGGCACGTTTGCTAATCCACTGGCAGAAGGTTGAGGGCTTTTCCTCCTCACAGCTTTCAATCTGAAATAGAGAAAATACCTGTTGAACATGATATAGGAGATGGGGGAAGTGGCACTGTTAAAAACTCAAAAAATAAATTTTATAAAAGTTGAGAACTGGGGAAATAAACTGACTTTATTTTTTGAGATGGGCAGTGTTACCAGCACAGCCAATATTAAAAAACAACACTTAAAAAACAACTTAAAAACTTAAAAACTTAAAAAAACTTAAAAAACAACAACAACAAAAATCAAACCTTAATCTAATTAAATCTCTATGTCATCTCACAGGAACTATGAGGGATACAAGGGTATGTTTAGTGATCTCAAGAAAATGTAATTAGCCAAGGTCCATGGTATATGTGATCCAATTGCTTCAACAAAAAACAACAGTTTTAAAGGGTAAAGGAAAACTGTTTTTTAATACAACTAGGAAAAATTGAGCATTAATGGGGTACTAGATCATTTAGGATTACTATTATTTTGTTAGGTGTAGTATTAGTAGTGTATTTATTTAGAAATGACTTTATCTCAGATGTATGGGAAAGTATTTATGAGCAAAACGTTATGATGTCTGAGATTTGTTTTGAAATTTGTCAGCAAAAAAAAAAAAAAGCAGAAATAGAAGAAGCAAGAAGGGAAAAAATGCCAATAATAAATGTTGATAAATAATGTGGAGACAGAAATCCTGGGCATCTCTTTCAAGATGTTTTGTTGTGAAGAGAGAAACTGTGAGGTAGCTGGAAAGGATGTGTGGGACAAAGGGGATTATTTATTTTAAGTGGTACTCAAGCATGTTTGCATGCTGGTAGAAATATCCAGTAGATTGGAAGAAAACCATTATATAAGGAGGAGAGTACTAATGGGCACGAAGTTGCTGAGGTGAGAGGCGATGGCATCCAGAACTCAAGCAGAGAAGTTAAAAGTTCATCTTTGATAAAGGGAGGGAGCCTTCATCCACAGCAACAAAGAAGATAGTGTGTCTGTGTACAGATGTGGGTAGGTTCTTACTTGTGGGAGGAATTCAGAGTTCCTCAGTGACTCCTTCTTATTTCACAAGTCTAAGGTGAGATAGTAAGACTAAGGAAGCAGTGAGGAAGACGTTTGAAAAGAAAAGAGAAATATGAAATAGTCCTGGAAACCCAGGAGGTGCTTTTCAGTGGGATCTTTCTTCTAACGAGTCTCGAAAAAAGCGTCTGTTTATATATTAATGAAGGCTGTGATGTGGTCATAAAGGGAATGAGTACCATGTTTCTTAGATTATTTTCCTATGAAATCACTTTACTTGACTTTGAGAGAATCTGCGTAGTGAACAATTCTCAGTTGTAGACTCTGATAAGGCTACTTACTTGCAGATAATCAAGCAAGTGAAGAAAGAAAGGTATTTGTGACCCTCATGCCACCGGGCGCTTATGCCTCTCATTAGCCTTCAGAACTGTATCAGCTGTGCAGACAGTGAGGTTCCACGTGGCTTTATGTAGGAAATGCTACTGTAGATGCAGTGTCTTTCTTTACCTCCTTTGAAGATGTATCCTTTTAAAATCTCTTTAGAAGGAGAGGAGAGTGATTAAAGGGAATACACAAATGACACAATGGAACTTCGTTAGCATATCCGAAACCAGGCTGTGTTCGCTCTGTGCCACGTAGCACATATCATGTGAAATAATAATAGATTTACACAACATCCTGGTGGAAGCGGGAGTTTGAAGGCCAATTAGACAAAACACTTTTTTTTCTAATGTGTCAAAACAGTGTAAGCGGCTGTGCTAAATAAATTCATGCTGGTGCACTGCTGTGAAAATTGAATGATTAATAACCTTCAGTATTATCCCTGTTTCATTTAAGACAGAGTAGGCTAATGACTAGATATCATGCAGTGACACCCTTCTATATGGATATTGCAAATTCCATGTTAATTCTCTGCTTTCTGTGTGTCAAATATTCCCCCCAATTTGCTTTCGTCCATTCTGAAAATTAATATAAAACCTCAAGCCCTAGACTTGAAAGAAAGTAAGCTTTGAAACTATAACCTAAAATGATGTTGCTGTGTGGAAGCGTGTTACTAATGAATTCAGTGTGCCCGAAATGCTCCCAAATTTTTGGGCCAAATTAATGTTGGAATATACATATTTATTTGTTTCTGCTTGTAATGCTTGCTCCATTGTGACTTGATATAAAGAGTCATTTTAAGGAAAAAATGAATTTAAAAATACTTTATCTGTATCAAAAAGGTAGTGCTTTATCATGGCTCTTTATGATTTAAAGTTTTTATAAAAATATTAGTGTTATTTGCATCTTTCAATTTTACAGTGACTTTCATTAACATATTGACTGTTTCCTTTATCTGGATTCAATGAAATTATGAAGAAATAAAGGATAAATATTAAGCCTTGAGGTACCTTCATCATCTGGACACACTTTTTCTTTGAGAAGGTTTTCTTGATATGGGATACAACTAATTTTTAAAAATGATGTGGTAAAATTTTCTAAAATGCTATATGTCATGTTTCTTAAATTGAATGTGCGTATATAATTTAGTTTTTTCATCATCCACTCATTGCAAGAAAATAATGTGAAACAAACAGAACTAGATATAATCTTTGCTAATCTCCCTACAGGAGAAATCTGCAGTGACTAAACCAGCATATAGATTAATTGTCTCATTTTCAAAGTTATTACATGGAAAATTGGAGTTTTGACATGCTGAATAAATATTTAAAAACTGAAGTTAATAAATGGCATTTTATTTAGCATTTTTAATGAAGTGATATAATCAACAATAGGTAATCACTTAGACAGTTAGAAGAATTATAAAGCCCCAGAAGCCAAATCAGTTCATTCAGAGCATTGCTAGATAGGACTGCTCTCATTTGCATACTGATATAATATACTCTTCTTTCCGTCATAATTTTGGTTTACAAAAGCATATATTAAGTAAACAGATTGTATCAAAGTTAAATTTCTTGAATTTAATAATTGTATTGTGGTAATAAGGGAGAACAGCCCGATTCTTAGGAGACATTTGCCAAAGTACTGAGAGATGATGTGTAGTGCCATGATGTCTGAAAATTAGTCTTACTGTATATATGTTTGTGTGCATGTGTGCATACACACCTGTGAGTGTATGGGGGAGGGGAGAGAGAAAGAGACTGACCGCTGTATCAAAAAGCACTAAACATGTGGCATTGACTTTGGGAATGAGTGGTCAAAGTTGGAAGAGCCTAGAGGAGACAGTTAGTAAGGGTTTGAAAATATTACTGTGAGATGGAGAGAAAGGAATCCTTGTGGTAGAGTAAAGGAAAGTTTGGTAATACTGACACCTGCAATTAAAATTTTAAAAAAAGAAAGTGTACCTAATTGAGTTTGTCAATCTGGCTGCAAAGGTTTCCAGGAGGAATTGAGAAAGTGGCAACTGGCTGTTTCTAGCTGCCTGCTTTAGGTTGAGGAGCATCCCACCCCCAAAAGATATTTAAAGTGCTAACCCCAAGTTAGTGAATTTGACCTTATCTGGAAATAAGATATTTGCAAATGTAATCAAGTTAAGTGAGGTTATTAGGGTGGACCCTAGTCCAATGTGACTGGTATCCTTATAAGAGAAGAGACATAAACACATGGACACACAGGTAAAATCCCGTGTTAAAATAGAGGCAAATATTAGAGTGATGTGTTTATAGGCTAAGGAACACCATGGGTTGCTGGCAACACCAGTAGCAAAGAGAAAGGAATGGAACAGGCTCTCCTCTAGAATCTTCTGAGTGAGCATGGCCCCCTACCAACACTTGATTTTGTACTTGTAGCCTCCAGAACTGTGAAAGAATAAATTCCTGTTATTTTAAGCCACCCGGTTGATTGCAGTTTGTTATGCAGTTCAAGGAAACTAATATACTGTCTATGGTAAAATAAAAGAAGAAAGAGATGAACTAACAAAGAGTCTGTTTGGTTTGGGGGAATTTATAAAATAATATAAAGGAGCTAGGACTTCCTGGATTTAAAAATAAAGCTGTTTCATATCCCCAGGCTTTCCCAGAAAAAATTCACAACATAAGACATGACTTCAGGGCAAAGATCAATCCAGGGTACCCCTGGAGGACCTTCTGTTTCTGTAAGACAGAAAGAGCTAATTAACTTTCAGTTAAGCGAAAAACTTTCTAAGGTTCTGAAAACGTTTCCTTGCAGTCTTTCTCAATTACACAATAGACTTCCGGGAACCTTAAAGGCACTGTCCCATGGAAGCTTCACTTTGGGTATGAAATAGAGAGAGGCTTTCCTGAAGAGATCTGTGGGTGTGACTTTTAATAGAGTGAATCGCATTATGATTCATAGAAAAGTATGAGACAAAGACAGCACGAAGTGAAAAGAGGCCTTTGGTTGCTGAACCTTCCAAAGGCAAGTAGAAAACCCAGAAATCTATTCAGCTGCAAGTACAGGCTTTTCTTATCAAAATGGCAAGATGACTCAGCCAGCAGAACCAGGAGTCTAGATGATGGATCCAGGGGTTTCATAGAATCATTCCCAGGGAATAGGACTAGATCGTAATCAATTGAGACAGGTGCTCAGCTGGCTTTCAGGATTGCTGTGGATGAATAACTACTATGACTCCGTTTCCCGCTCTCCCTTCCCTTTCAGTGGGAATGTCAATTGTGATTATTGTATCTCAGCTTCACCATTTTAGGTTGGGTCTGTGGACAGCGGGTAAATTCTCTCTTTAGTTTATAGGTCTTCATATTGAAAGCAATCATGCTCAATAAATATCATCCATGTAGCTTCACCTGCACCTGGAGCTGAATTAGATGACAGGATCTTAGGCTAATGCTGTAATTGTTGTTACATTTTGGGTGCTTGGGATGGTGAAGGTGCTAAGTACATTTTACATATGAAAGAGTTGTAAATAATTTATAGACATAAGATGGACTGTGGCAGACTAATGATGGCCACAAACTCTTTGATGTTCATTCCAGTAAGGTGTCAGGTTCAGGTACCCTCTCCTTGAGTGTAAGCAGACTCTGTCACTGCTCTGGCCAATAGAATATGGCAGGAGTGGTACAGTGCCAGTTTCTGGGCCCAAGCATTAAGAGACTAGTGGAGTTTACATCCTATGGACACTCACCATGCTATGGGAAACCTAAGAGATGTTTCTAAATGTAGGTTTGGTTAATTTTCAGCTATGGTGAGACCAACAGTTGAAGAGACAACTACTTTTGAAAGGATTGTTTGTTGCTCACAGTTGTCAAGAGGAAAGGACACATAGTACAACATAGGGCCCTTCAGGGATCCACTAGGGTGGATCAGGAGGCAGAAAGAGCGGGGAAAGTATGGAGTAGGAATCTTTATTGTGATGTCCATAGGAAAGGCAAGGCCAACAAGGTAAGAAGTTTTAGGATTGGCTAGTGTGATTAATTTCAGCAGGCTCTGGGATGTAGGGGCTGTCTTTACTGGTCTGGTACCTGGTGCTGGGATAAGTAGACCAGAAGGAAGATTGCCCCCTAGAGTGTAAGAGCCAGATAGAGGAGGTAGTAAAGAACATGGACTTTTGATTGGTTAGTTGCATACAAAGGGCATGCTCCCTTGCATGTCATTTGCTATCTCTGAGAAATAGCCAGCGCTGGGAGTGGCGGTCTCTCTCTAGGCAACAAGGCCTCAGAGGCCAGCATATCAAGAATACAGAAAATGGGCTATTTTTCCATCAGTCTGGAAGGACGTTGTTGTTGAGGAGAGTAACTACCACGGCGTCCAGTTGTTTGATGAAACCTCAGGTGCGTGGCCTTCTGGCCACGCACCTGAGATTTCATATTGTTGGAGCATTCGTTGTAACCCCTGGGGGTTGCAGCTTTCTATAAGTTCACTGTGGCTGAACCAAGAAAGAAGGCATATGCAGATTTCTACAGAAATTATGATTCCCTAAAGATTTTGAGGAAATGAGGAAGGCAGGTATCTTTCAGAGAACAAAGTGATTCTGAATGTAAGGAATTCCTTTGGGTTGCGTCCCATGGAAGTTTTTCACTAACCTGTGTTCCTGAGCCTTGAAGCTATGAGCTGTGAGTATCTGGACTAAGGAACACTTTCTCTTGATAAATTAACAATACTGTGGGAGGGGAAAGAATACAGAGGAAAAGAAAATATAGTTAATACAGGAGACCGCTTTAGTCAAAGAATGGCAGTCATGTGAATGGACCGTCTTGAGGGTGCAGTGAACTGAAACCATCAACTGATGTCAGCCACATGAAAGACCCCAAACAAAAATCACCCAGCTGAGCCCAGTCAACCCACAGAAACATGACAGGTAATAGTCAGCTGTGTTTTAAGCTCTACGTTTTGGGGTGTACAATCCCAGCATTTGATAACCAAAACACAATCTGTGTGTGCCTATGGATATACGTGTATCTGTACACACACACACACACGCACACACACAAACATACACAAGGGGAGAAGAGAAAGAGAGAAAACGTGGCAAAATAGTGACAACTGATCAATCATGTAGGTAAAGTATGTAGGGATGTTCTCTGTAATATCCTTTTGACATTTCTGAGGACTTGACAATTTTTTTAATTAAAAGTTTGAGGAGGGGCTTCCCTGGTGGCCGCAGTGGTTGAAAATCCACCTGCCGGTGTGGGGGATACGGGTTCGTGCCCGGGTCCGGGGGGATCCCGCATGCCGCGGAGCGGCTGGGCCCGTGAGCCGTGGCCGCTGAGCCTGCGCGTCCGGAGCCTGTGCTCCGCAACGGCAGAGGCCACAACAGTGAGAGGCCCGCGTACCGCAAAAAAAAAAAAAAAAAAAAAAAAAAAAAAAAGTTTGAGGAGAAAAAAGCACGTAGAATACCAAAAAACCATCTTATGTGCAACATGGACACAAATTCAAATTTTATTATGAAAGCCAGAAAAAAGGATTAAGTTTTTTGTTAGGTTGATGATCATATGAAAAATAACCCCATTGTGAGTGAAGCCTGCATAATTAGAAGCCTAACTTCTCTGCTAAACTATTAGAGAGAAAGAAGCTCTGTAAATAAAAGAAATGTGAAAATACTGCCAGATTTAAAAATATTCTCACATTAGGCTTCTTCCAGAGATCTGGGAATTATTATTGTTGCCTCCCAGCAAATCTTTGAGGAAAAAAAATACTGCTCTTACATTCTCATAATTGCAAAATAAAAATGTCTCTAGCATTCAAAAAATAAAATACACTTTATTAGCTCATATAACGGAGAAGTTTGGAGGTAGGTGAGGCTTCATATGAAGCTGACCATAATTTTTCAAATACATTAACAAGGGTCAAGTTTTTTCCTGTCTCTTCCCTTTGCCTTTCTCAGTGCCAGCTTGATCCTGAGCCTGATTCCAATATTGCAGCCAATGCATTCCAAGGCTACCTGCCTTCTCATTCCTTCAGGAAAGAGCAATTGTCTTTAAATATCTGAGATTCCTTAAGACCAAACGCTCAGTATGCTCACAAGTTTCCAGGCCATCGTCATGTCTAGAAGATGGAATGCGATGATCAGCCCTGCCTTGCTTTTGTGGTTTGCTCCACAAGACAGGAGTAATAGGAGCATCTCTCATATCACCTACAGGAGACATAGATGTGCTGATCATTTAAAAAGAGAAAATAGATTTTCCATGGGCAACCAGTCAATAACCACCACAAGGTGTATTCTCTCTCCAGTTCTCATCAGTTTCTCTTTGTACAGAGCTTCATTTTTCTGTTATGCTGCAAAATGACTGCTGGCTACTATATCTGAGTTTAGAATACCTCTTTTCAAGAAGATAGCCAAGTTACATTGGGAACTTCTTGTCCCAAGGCAAATTTACAGGAAGCAGATACTGCCTGGCCTAGTGTGAGTCATGTGAACAAATAAATGTGGTCATGGCCTTGAGTCCTTGCTGGTAAGCAGGAGGTATCTGGTGCACCATTTCATTTGTGGATCATGGATGTCACTGAAAAAGGATGTTCATGGGAGGACCGTATAGTCAACCAAAAGTGGTCCACTCTAGGTTTCATCATAGATGAGGTATTGATTATTGGTTTAAGATAGTGTGATAGCCAGGCTCCAAGATGGCTTCCAGTTCTTCATTCTTGGTATTCATATCCTTGTGTAATCCTTTCCCACCATGAATGGTCTGTTCTATGTGAATACTGTGAACATGATGGAATGACATCTAAGGCTAGTTAATAAAAGACATTGTAGCTTTAGCTTTGCTCTCTTGGATTGCTCACTCAAAGGAAAACCAGGTACCATGTCATGAGGTCTCTCAAACAGCCCTAAACAGAGGCTCACATAGACAAAACTATGGCTTTCTCCAGCAGCTAGTCTCATCTGGCTAGCCATGATGCTTTGGCAACACGGGAGACAGAAATTTGAACCCCACTTAAGCTTTCAGGTGACTACAACCTCAACCAATATCTTGACTAGCATATCATAAGAGACTCTGAGGCAGAACTGCCCATTCTTGTCTCTTCTGAATTCTGGATCCACAGAAATTGAGAGATATATAAAAGTTTATTGTTGTCTTAAGCCACTAAACTTTGAGGTAATTAACTATGTAGCAATAGGTGGCTAATATAGATTTATATTCTTTATTTTATTAAAGAAAAATCATTTTATTGCTAGAGGGGTGTGTGTGTGTGTGTGTGTGTGTGTGTGTGTGTGTGTTTGTGTATTCTGTCCTGGAGTAGTTATATTAGGCATTATACTTTATTAAATGTTTTCTTAGAAGTAAAGGAAGCTACTCTTAATTTTTTCTTTTTTTTTTTTTTTCTTTAAGATTTATTATTTATTTATTTTTGGCTGCATCGGGTCTTACTTGCAGCACACGGGATCTTTGTTGAGGCATGCAGGATCTTTTGTTGTGGCACACAGGCTTTTCTTTGTGGTGCATGGGCTTCTCTCTAGTTGTGGCGTGAGGGTTTTTCTCGTCTCTGGTTGTGGTGCACAGGCTCCAGGGCGTGTGGGCTCTGTAGCTGTGGCATGCGGGCTCTCTAGGAGAGGCACGTGAGCTCAGTAGTTGTGGCACACAGGCTTAGTTGACCCGTGGCATGTGGGATCTTAGTTACCTGACCAGGGATCAAACCTGCATCCCCTGCATTGTAAGGCAGATTCTTTACCACTGGACCACCAAGGAAGTCCCTAAATTTTTTCTGATTAGGTAGTTACTGATGTATCTTCTACTTTTAATAATAATTAGCTAGTGTGTATATATATATAATATTATATATATGTATATTTCAATTATTTCCCACCACAGTATGAACTAGGTTATTAAGGAAGAAACTGAGGCTTAAAGAGGTTTGGGAACCTATCCAAGTTCATCCAGATAATAAGCGGCAGCCCAAGGATTCAGGCCACGTTATTTTACCTCAGTGCCCATATGTTTCATCATTACATATTATACAGACCTTCTATTCCTAGTCTTGACCCTAATTGCTCATGATTTAGTCTGGAATTTGTAATGGTGATACTTTACTTAGGATTTTGTATTACGTAGAGATTGCTGTCTAGTCACATATACTATATTTTGGCATTTGAGTGTCAGAATGATGTTAACTTCATAAACCAAATTGAACTGTTCTCCCTTTTTTCCTAGATTGTGCACCAGTTAATAGTGTGAAGATTATATTACATTCTCCAATAAAATATGAAATAATGAAATAATATATTTTGAAAGTTTGGAATCAAACTCCGTGGTTTCATAATCATTTTAAGAATTTTTTTGAGTCGATGTATTTTTTCTGTTTTTAATATCTGTTGTGAGCTAATCACAAAATTTACAGAAGAGTAGATTTTTCTGTTAAGTATAGTTGATTTACAATGTTGTGTTAGTTTCTGGTGTACAACAAAGTGATTCAGTTTTTTATATATATTCTTTTTCATATTCCTTTCCATTACAGGTTATTACAGAATATTGAATATAGTTCCCTATGCTATATAATTGGTCCTTGTTATTTATTTTTTATATATTAGTGTGTATCTGTTAATCCCAAACTCCTAATTTATCCCCCCCACCCCTTTAGTAACCATAAATTTGTTTTCTATGTCGGTGAGTCTGTTTCATAAATAAGTGCATTTGTATCATATTTTAAATTCCACATATAAGTGATATCATAAGATATTTGTCTTTCTCTCTCTGACTAGAAGAGTCAGATTTTTTTAAATGAATGGTTTAGTTTGCCAAACTGATAGCATATCACCGTCAGATACCATATTGTGTAATTCCCATAAATAAAGACTTCCCCCTGTAGAAATTAACACTGATACATTTTTCCATCTCATTCTCAGATACCATTCAAGTTTCACTACTTGTTTCAAAAATGTCTTTCTTGCAAAATGATTCAGTTTATAACTACTGGCTGCACTTAGCTTTCATATCTCTTTAGTCTTCTTCAGTCTGGAAGAACTACTCAATCTTTACTTGACTTTGGTGACCTTGGCATTTCTATAGTTTGCAATTATTTTGTGGAATGCCTCTCAATCCGGATTTGTCTGATGGTTCCTCATGATTGAATTCATGTATGGATCTTTGGCAGGACTGTGACAGAAGTGACTGCATCATCCTCTTTGCATCCTTTCAGGTGACACATGATTTCAATTATTCCCATCACTGTTGGTGGTCCACTTTGACCCCTTGATAAGCTGATATCTACCGGAATTGTCCACCATCAGGTTACTCTTCTCTTTTTGAAATTCGTAGGTATTTTGTGTGGAGGTAATTTAAGGCTATGTAAATATGTTTTCTATGTATTTATTAATTTAATTTTTTTATATGGATTCATTGTTTCTCATTTTATTCAATGGGTTATAATCCATTACTATCACTGATGGGTTGTTTGTGTTCTTTCTGATGAGATGAGTGGGCTCCATTTCAAGCCAGCTCTTGTGTCCTCTTCACATGTCCCCGTTATTCTTTGAGCAATGCCCAGTCTCTGGAATAAGATATTCCAGATTCATCATGTAATTTCCTTGCTCCAGGCATGATTTTACCATTTCTTCCAGGAGACCTGGTTACTTTTAGTGGAGATGGTTTTGGGAAGCCAGTGTCTGAGCTCTAGGTTTGCTTATGTTATTGAAATGTCACTGATTCCAGATAGAGAACAGAGCTAGGGAGTATATGCGTGTATGTGTGTATAGATGCATGCGTACATACACACACACACACAATGTGCTCTGTATTTATTGCTTTATCTGTCTATATCTGAAACTCTTAGTTCACACTAACATGTGCAGTTTCGATTCAACACCACAAGCTTCATTTTTCTTTTCTCCCTGTCCATACCCCTAAGTCCCTTCTATTCTATGTTATTGAGGAATCCAGCTCTCACACTGCTTGACGTATTTACTTATTTGATGAACCCCGTTTATGACCTATCTCAAAACTTCCCTGTCACCTCTCTTTCACACAGAAGTGTCCCTCTTCTTTTTTTTTTTTTTTTTTTTGTGGTACGTGGGCCTCTCACTGCTGTGGCTTCTCCCGTTGCGGAGCACCGGCTCCGGACGCGCAGGCTCAGCGGCCATGGCTCACGGGCCCAGCCGCTCCGCGGCATGTGGGATCTTCCCGGACCGGGGAACGCACCTGCGTCCCCTGCATCGGCAGGCGGACTCTCAACCACTGCGCCACCAGGGAAGCCCAGGGACCTGGCTTTTATGCTATGTGTGCCTTAAATTCCAGGATTAGAAGAGATTTGTGCGGGAGGCCAATAAACATACTTGCTCTTTTACTTCTCAGTAGAATTCTGTTAAGTTATTTAGAGCACTATACTCTGTTGGAGGTTTTATTGCATACTTGCTAGCAGCAGGCTGTTCTCCATGCAGAAGTTTGGGAAGGGGGTGTCAAGTGCCTAATGCTCAGTAATTCATGACATTTCCATGTTCAAATCTGGACTCCCTCCTCTTCACTTCCTCTGTCAGAATTGTACAATGGATTTCCACTGCCTGCTCTGTTGGCATGCTTCAATCCACTTACTGCCTTCCAGATATTTGATTAAACCTTTTGTCTGCTATACTTTCATGTAGTAGAATACAGTTTTAGAAATTCTGTTGTTATCAATGAAATGTGATTTGGGGAGAGAGAGGAGATAAGTGTAAGTTTTCAGTCTACCCTGTTGACCCAGAATCATTTAGATATTGTTGCTGCTTTTTAAAAATGTAATGAAATATTTTATTCAAGAGTTTTCCCCCCCTCTAATAAGAAATAAAAGTTCAACAGAAGATCTCAGTCCTAGTGTCATTTGTGACCCTCACAGATCTTGGCCAGTGAACTTCTGTGGACCTTAGACTCAGTACTTGTAAAACTGAGCAGCTAGATAGAGAGATTTCTAAATTTCTTTCATCTCTAAATTATAATCCCAAGTGCTCTGTAAAATATTTATTAATTAATTTAAAAATATTCTTCTGGTTATCATATGCTTTCTGACTGTATATTCTGGAAAGACAAAGCAAGATTAGAAGAGTTAGTGTTATAAACAAGAAAAAAAGTCTCATTCTTCAAGAAAAGAATCCCTTTTCCGTTATAAATTGTATTCTGAGGGGGGAAAACCAGGTGGCATTAAAACAGTAAAGTTTTATTTATAGAAAAATAGAATGACAGCTCAATTCACTTTAAAGAGAAGCCACACCAACAGCTCCTTTGCAAATGTTCATATTGCTCTCTGAATCTTTCCAATTATGAAAACCAGGGAGCATCTCATGTGCAGTGATAGATTTGCTTTTGTTTACAGCATGTTCACAACAATGTTACAAATTTGGGGTCAGTAGGCTGCAAATGAGATTTTAGATTCATATTTTTAAAAGATTTATTTTTTTTGTTCTAGGGAGATGGACAGAGAAAGACAGTTGTAATTTTTTTTTAAGAACAAAATTGTACCATCATTTGAGACTGTTTCCTTTCATTGGTTCTTGCTTTGAGGCCCCTAACTTAATTTGAGTTAGTGCCTGCTTTTTAACATGTCATAAATGTGATATTATTTGAAAAGTTAGTGAAACATATTAGTTCTCATTTCCCCCTTGGAGCTAAAGTGCTGTTGATTGGTGAAGCAATGCATGGAATCCACATTAGTAAATTCCGACACATACAAGTGGAAAGTTTTACTTGATGGGCATAGAGAAGATTTGGAAGGGGGCATGAATGCATCACAAAACATAATTGGCTGTGTTTTAGCTGGGTCACTGAAAAAACCTGTGCTTTCAGCTTGAGGTTTTTCTTCTGGGAATAGGAAAACCATGGCTCCTTTTTTACCAGGTTTATTCTTATACATCTTTAGCATCAATTTAAACTGCAGAGATGATGGTACTAAAATATTTATTAGAAAAAAGAAGTTAAGTAAACTTCATGGAAATAACAGCTTCATAAATCTGATCCTATGTCATAAGTTGTGCTTTTTTCAGCAAACTTGTTTTCATTGTATTGAGTGATTTAACCTATGTTTGTATTATGTATATTTTAAAAGCGATTGTAAGCCTATGGGAAGAGAAACAAAATAATTTCCAATTAAAAAAATTATATAAATTAAGACTATTTGAAGAACTAGGCAAGTTAAAGTAGAACCACAGGATTAAAGGAATCTCCATCTTTCATAAAGGATTTGTTGCTTTCTTTGCGTGACGGAATGTTTCTAGTTTTCTGTTATTACTAAAGTAGGATATTTAGAAAATTTAAAATATCAATTCTCACATTCATTACAGGAATAATAAAAAAGCTTGTGTCCTAGTTTTGTTTTGAATACTCCTTGTTGACAAACTTAGTCTCTTTTTAATTGCTCTTTTTACTCTAGTCCCAAATCCCTTTGTTCCTGAATCTAGCATGGGCCTCATAATATTTATCTGCTTGTCTTTTTTCTGCATGTGGCATTTATCTCAGTCTTGTGAGATTCCTGATGTCAGAGATCATATTTTATTAGTTGTGTTGTTCCAGTACTTAAATTGGTACTTGCTAAGGGCTAGATAGATATTTGTTGAATTTATTATTGAATTATCTAGATTAAAAAAAAAACTAGTTCTTTTTAATCATTTTATCTTTCCTCTAAATTCATAGAGGACTGTAAATGTAATAAGAGAATATTGTACTTTGCCCAAGCTGCTGAAAAGTAAGAAACAAAATGAACCAAGTAAATTGTTACAAATAACAAGTCAGACTAGATTTTTGAGGAATCTAATCAAATAACTAAGACTTTTAATAACTGCAAGTTGACCCTTGAACACTACGGGTTTGAATTGCTAGGGTCCATTTATACATGGATACATTTCAATAGTAAATACTACAGTACCACACCATCCAATATTGTTTGAATCCATGATGCAGAGGAACTATGGATACGGAGATCAACTATAAATTATAGGCATATTAACCCCTGTGTTGTTCAAGGGTTAACTGTATTGAAAGAAATTTTATTTTTCAGGAGAAGATTCAGAAACAACAAATTATCATTGCAAAGTGCTTTAAACACAAAAGTCACTAAATATTCTAGTTGTGAATGTATTGTTTGTAAGCTGGATTACTGTCTCAATAATTTTAAAATGCCTGAAGTAAGAGGACCATGTGTTGCCCTAATGAAAACATTCATCATTCTCTTAAAAAAATTCTGTAACTTTAAAAGCTTATATTTTCACTCTCACCTACTTTAACTGTGTGTTTGGGTGTGTTTGTGTGTGTGTGTGTGTGTGTGTGTGTGTGTGTGTGTGTGTGTGTGTGCGCGCGCGTGTGGCCACTTTTCCTAAAGAAAGCGATTTCTGAGATACAGCCATTTGAAATGAATAATTATTAGATCATGACTAGAGAAAAGAATTATTTAGCTAATACCTTATTTTAAGTCAGCTGAATACTGGTCTGTCACACTTCCTTCTACCTTTCTCTACCTGCCTCTCTCTGGCCATAATCTTTGGTTTCTGTTAAAGAGCCTATTCTTATACTGTTTGAACCTTGTCTTTCACCCGCATGCATCCTGCTGCTTTGCAGGTAACCATGACAATATTTCACAGTATTGAGGTTATGTGCCATATAAAATGCAGCCATGCTGTCTTAAATTTATTAGCAAACACACCTTTCCCAAAATACGCACATGCATGCAAACAAATATCAAAGCTTCATGACATTTGGAAACTCTTAAAAGACCAAGTATGCAATCAAATGATTTAATGGGTGGGAAGAGATCATGATTCTTTTGTTAGGAACAAATAAAAGCATATGAATCCTTGCTAAAACAGAAATAGTATCTTATTTTTTTCTAAATGATTTTAAATACTTTCACTTCTTCAGTATCTGCCTTCTAATATGTGCATTATAAGAAACATTTGCTAATTAATAATCACAATAAGGTTGGAAGTAGATACACTTTCTGGTAAAAAAGAAGTATTAATAATCATTAGTTGCTTAATATCTCTAATCAGACAACTGTAGTACAGCATAAAGACACTGGTCAAGAAGTGAGAAGGTCAAGATTTAGATTCTGGGCAGCCATAGACATCCCTGGATCAATTCACAGCCTTTCAACATACAGACTATATCCTAAGGTTTTGTTAACCCACACTTAAGGATTTGGTTATCACCTCTTCGAAAATAGATCTTTTTTGAGCTTTGGTGGAAACACCTACCTTGACCCTGAGAATAAAAGAAAGATGTTAGATGTTAAACCAGAACTTGGGGGGTTTACAATTAAGTTGCAGACATGTCATGTTTTAGTGAGCCTTTTTTCTAAGTGTTTTTTTTCCTTGTTAAACTGGTACATATTCGGTGATCGATATGGTTATACCCTCTCTTAGATGTGCACAGGAAAGTAAGACAGAGTGCCAGCCCTCAGAGAGCTCATACTCTCCATTCCAGTCTTTCTCCTTCCACTTGCTCCCTTGGTTCATGCTCCTATCTCAATACTAGAGTCAGTCTCCTTTTCTTGAACTTCCTCTGCTGTCAATCAATTATGTAACAGATTAAACTCTTAAAAACAAACTTACCAACATACCAACAAATGTGGAAGTTTCTAACAGGATGAAGTTTGTTATTGAAGGGCCTCCAAAACCTGGCACTTAGTAAACCTTGTGTTATTCCATGGTTATACTTTTGCCAACATTTTTCCTTCTACGTATCATTTCCTTTTGTTTATAGCTTATCAATATTTCAAGACCAATTCAGGCTACAGCTGCTCTTTGAAGCTTTCTCAGACATTCAGAATGACATCATTAATGATAAATAATAAAAGCAATAATAATATCTAATAATTAGGAAATAGGTCTGCGCTTCACATAAGCACTATGATCAGTGCCTTCCCCACATCATCTCACTTAATCTCTTTATGAGTTTTTATTACTGCTGTAACAAATTGCCACAAATTTCCTGCCTTTAAAACAACACAGGACTTCCCTGGTGGTGCAGTGGTTAAGAATCCACCTGCCAAGTCAGGGGACACGGGTGCCCTGGTCTGGGAAGATCCCACATGCCACGGAGCAACTAAGCCCGTGCACCACAACTACTGAGCCTGTGCACCTACATCCCATGCTCTGCAACAAGAGAAGCCACGGCAATGAGAATCCCCCACACCACAATGAAGAGCAGCCCCTGCTCGCCGCAACTAGAGAAAGCCCGCGCACAGCAACGAAGACCCGACACAGCCAAAAATAAATAAATAAAATAAATAAATTTTAAAACACATACACACAAATTTATTATCTACTCTTCTGTAGTTTAGAAGTCTAGTGACTGTCTCTGGCTAAAGCCCATGGTGTGGACAGGGCTGTATTTCTTTCTACAGGCTCTTGGAAGAATGTTTCCTTGCCTTTTCCATCTTCTGGAGGAACTGTTGTATCACCCCAGCTATCTTAGAGTATATGGGTTGTAGGAGAGTGATGGTTAAAAATATGAGCTCTATTTTCAGAAAGCCTGGGTTTGAATCCTAAGACTTCTGTTAATTCTCTGTGGCCTTGAGAAGTTGCCTTTACTAATAAACTGTGCTTCAGTTTCCTTTTCTTTAAAATAGGGGTAATAGTGGTCTTTATCTCATGGGGCAGTTATGTGGATTAAATGAATTAATCCCTGTAGGACTTGAAGCAATAAAAAGTACACATCAGTGGGACTTCCCTGATTGTTCAGTGGCTAAGACTCTGTGCTTCCACTGCAGGGGCCATAGGTTCAATCCCTGGTCGTGGAACAGATCCCACATGCCGTGCGGCATGGACAAAAGAAAAAAAAAATTTTTTTAATTAAAAAGTACGCATCATTGCCTAAGAAGAATCGTTGCCAAAAATTATCTAACTTGAATCTAGTCATGTGAAAAGCACCGAGACAAATCCAGAATGAGGGACATTCTACATGACAGCTGACCTGGAATCTTCAGTAAAATAGTTCATGTTACGAGAAACAAAGGCAAGGCTCTTGTTCTAGATTAACAGAGACCAGAGAGACAAAACAATATTGCAATATGTAAACTTTTATTGAATCCTAGGTCTGAAAGAAAATAAAAAGCTCTGAGAGACATTTTGGAGACAATTAGAGAATTTTTTCATGTGAACTGTATATTGATTATATGGAATTATTGTTAATTTTCTTACAGATGAAAATGGCTGTGTATTCTTTATTGCCACTGTACCAATTTGCCCAAAACTTGGTTAAAAACAGCAAGTACTTATTATCTTAAGGATTTGTTGGTTAGATGTCCCACATTGGTCTAACTGAGAGCTAAAATCAAAGTATTGACAGAGCTGCGTTCCTTTCTGGAGGCTCTGAGATTTTAGAGGCCACCAACATTCATTGGCCAGGGGGCTGTCTTCTTCCATCTTGTAAGTTAGCAATGTTGCATCACTCTAACCATTCTTTCATGGTCACAACTGCCTCAGACCACAACAGGAAAAGGTTTTCTACTTTCAAGGATCCATGTAATTGGACTGGGCTCACTCAGATTATCCAGAATAACTTCCCCATCTCAAGGTCCTTAATTTAATCACATCTGCAAAGTCCCTTTTGCCCTGTAAGTTAACTATTCGTAGGTTCTGAGAGTGGAATTTGGGGGAGATGGGGTGGGAGGGGAACATTATTCTGCCTAACTCAATGGTATTGTGGTTATTTAGGAAATTATTTTTATTCTTAGGATGCATAGTTAACTAGTTATAACATAGTTAACTAGGAATAAATCTGCAGCTTAAGTATTATATATATGTATAAAATACATATTATATATACACACAGATACACCCACCATAAACACATGCAGATAACCAAACAGCAAAATGTTAACAACAGTTGAATCTAGATGGAGGATTTATGGTTATTTTTGTTCTGTTCTTTCAACCCTTAGGTAGGCTTAAAATTTTTCAAAAGATAAAAGAGAGGTTCTATTAAACACCTTCATTCCCCTGATAATCCAGGAAGTAATTTAGAAGTGATTTTAGAAAAAGGAAAGTGGGGGGAATTCCCTGGCGGTCCAGCGGTTAGGACTCTGTGCTTTCACTGTCGAGGGTGCAGTTTGATCCCTGGTCAGGAACTAAGATCCCACAGGCTGTGTGGAGCAGCCAAAAAAAAAAAAGAAAAGAAAAGTGAGGACAATTTTAAAATGAGATAGCTCAATAAATATCTATAGAGAGAGCCAGCTAGAATAAAGATAAAACAATAACTGGTTAAAAAAAAGTCACTCATATTTCTTGGGAAAGGGAGGTGTGTAGTAGTTTGTAGGTGACACAGTGACCTTGTTTGGTATGTTTAAATAAAATCACCATGTGACCTTGTTTTGTCTCAAAGTGATCTTGTCTGATGTTGATGTTCTATAAGAATGTTTAATATTCAACAGGATAGCATGGTCTAGCTGTGAGCGCCAGGCCAGTTTCTGACAATACTAAGTCCTAGCTGTTAATGTCAGACCAGTTTTAAGCCGCCTAGGACTGCTTTTTTCTTCCTCATTTTTTTTTTTTAATATCAAACCTCAAAACATAGCAACGAGTGAGTTAATTTTAATTCCAATGGCAAATTTGCAGAATACAGTCCTTAAAAATGGTAACTAAACCTAGGATAAATATTTCAAGGAAATAGAATATTATTCACACACATGCATTCATTTGACAAATATATTGAGTATCAAGTAGGTGGAGAGTACTCTCAGTAGCCCAGAGGGGAATCTATATATGCAATAAGAGACAGTAATTGTCTTTAAAAACCATACACTTTGGTCATATTTATGATAGATATTTCTAACTTAGACCATTTATTATAAATAAGGAAAAACTATCTGCATATTTATTAACTAAATCTTGGTTTAAAGCTGAATTCTAGATAATCATATGTGATAACTTTAAGAATATTGTCAGAGAATCCTTTTGGAATTATTTAGCTTGATATGTTTGTGAACATATTTGTGAAATTCAAATACTTATCTCCCACAGACTTTTATCAAGGCTGCTATACACTGAGCTGTCAGTAGAAATAAATACATGACTGAACTTAACCAAATAAATCAGTGTTAAATAATATATGACAAATAGCTGCTACCCATAAGCATAGCCCAGCCACTTAGTCTCTAGCAATGCTGTGCATTCACGCTGGTATGATAGATGGATGATATAAAACCAGAATTGTGTCATGCAGTCTTGGATATTCACGTATAAAATAAGTATCTCTTAGTAATTTTTTCCATTAAGTCACAGCAAAATATGATGCTAGGAACCATTGTTCTTTTTGCTTTTGTCATCAGCCTTTTCTATTCAATAACTACAATCCTCTGAAAGGAAACAGTGCCCAGGGGAAAGCACTCCTTTTAAAGGTGTTATTAACAAAGGTAATTGACATGCAGAAAGAGAGCCCTTTAAGTCCTGCCCATTCTCTCTTACTAGTTGCTCTACAGAAGTCCATTTGAGTGAGCACAGTTTCTATGAGCTTAAAAAACTCCAAGTTACCCAAAATGAATGAAGCAGTTCCTCTTTTTGTTTTATGGTCACTCGAAAGTCCAGCTGGATTGGGATATTAAACTGAGATTTACCGTATGTCAGCTCTCATGTCTTGTGTTCCTTTTCTAATTGTTATTTAGTTTGCCACTATTGAGTTTTGAGAGTTCCTTATTACTCTAGATACTACTTTTCAATCATAACGTCTTAGTACTTTTTCAGTCCTGCCCTCTCTCTACTTTCCTTCCAGGACTCTTGGAATGATAGAAATGTTAGATCTTTTGTTATTGTCCCACAAGTCCCTGAGGTTATGTTGATATCCCCCCCCCCCCCCCCCCCCCCGCCCGCCCATCTATTTTCTCTCTGTTGTTCCAATGGGTATAGGTCCTTCTGTCTTACAATTCACTGATTCTTTCCTCAGTCCTCTCTATTCTGCTGTTGAACCTAACCATTGAGGGTTTTTTTTAATGGCAGTTATTGCATACTTTAGTTCTAAAATTCTTTTTACTTCTATTTCTTTGCTGAGACTTTGTTTTCAGAAACTTTGCATTTTTTTTCATTTATTTCCATCATGTTTATAATGCTTGTTACAGCATTTTCAAAATTTCTGCTTTAAAATCTCTGTCAGATATTTAAAACATGTCATCTCAGTGTTTGTGTTTATTGTCTTTTAAAATTCAATTTGTGATTTTCCTATTTCTCAGTATGGTATGTGATTTTTAAAAAATTTTAAACCTGGACATATGGGGTCTTAAGCTGATGAGACTCTGGATTTCATACAAACCTCTTTCAGTTGGCTTTCTCTCGCCAGTCTGTAACTGCCAAGTAGGGGTAAATGTCCAGTTTCCTACTCGGCCTCCAGTGAGACTGGAGAGGGTCTTTTTCTGCTGGAGAGGGGTGGAATTCCAGTTCCTCTCTAGGTCTCTGCTGATGCCACCCTGCCTGGGAGAGTTAGGAGTGCTTCCTTTCTACTGAGTGGGGATTGGAGTTCTGGCCTCCAGTGACATCAGAGCAGAAGGAGGTGATCTCATTATCACTGGGTTTGGGGGAAACTCCTGATTCTTCACTCATCCTCATCTGCCCTCACCTTGGTGGGGAAGGGAAGGGATGCCCAGTCACTGCAGGTGGTAGCAGAAGACTGTGCTCCCCATATGGGCTCCATGGCTACTCTGGGAAGAGGGCTGTCTTTACTGCTCATTGGGGATGAAAGTCTTAAGTTCCCAACTTGGCCTTCTCTTGCACCACCTGGGAAGGTGGTTGTGGAACATTGTTACAACATTTCCTCAACCTTGGCTGGTGTGGGGGACACAGTTGGAGCCCTAGTTTTTTCTCTCTGATATTTGGCTGGAGTAGAGCAGTTATTTATTGTTTAAAATGTTTCTCTCTGGCTAAGCTGCTCATTTCCTGGTCTTGGGGCTGGAGAGAAGAGGCTTTTGTTGGAGTTATTTTTGTCTGTCCCTATTTGTATTTCCAGGTTGCCACTTTTCCAGCACACAGTCTGGGATATATGAGGCTGAAAGAAAATCCATGCATTTTTTTTTTTTTAAATCCATGCTTTAATATCACATTTTTTTTCTGGTCCCAAGATCTCTAGCTGGTCTGCCTCTTCTCTTTACCTTTGAGAACTGCTATTTGTGTTTTATATGTAATGTCCAGGTTTTTAGTTATAATTAGTGGGAAGTGTGTGGAAAAAAAAATCTACTCCACCTTCCCAGAAGTGGAAATCCAAAAATAAATTTGTTTTATATATCTAAATTTATAACTATTATTTATTATAAATTTTATCAGTGAGGACAGTGAGACTATTCGATGGAAGTCTCAGATGACCTTCAGCATCTGATTTATTTTGGTAGTTTTTTTAGCCTTAGAGTGAGAAAATTCTGCTTGACACAAATAAGTAGTTACCACAATATCTCTTTTTATTTCTCCTATGACTCAAAGACCACATCTCACCCACTGCCTGCTTTGGTAAGCAAAGTCGTATTGGATCATAGTTACACTGATTTATTAACATGTTGTATGTGGCTACTTTTGCAGGTACAGTGGCAGAGTTAATTAGTTGTGACAGAAACATTATGGCACACAACACTGAAAATATTTACTATGTGTACCTTTAGAGAAAAGTGTGCCAACCCCTGCTTTAAATGTTTCACTTTACCTTCTCATGGCACTAGTGTGTTAATCCAACACAGAAGTTGGAATGAGGAAGAGCGGAATATTTTTGTCTCAACGATGAATTGCTAATTATCCTCAATAATTCACTATTTTAGTTAATAAAGGAGTCTGTAGCCATTTAAATATTCATTTATTGGTGCAAAATATTTTTAGATTAATTTTTGTGAATGTGGCACATTCAGTATTGTCAATTAAAGAAAATAATAGATGTCTCAGTTGGAAAACCCAAATTTTTTTTTTTTTTTTTTTTGGTTTTTGTGGTACGCGGGCCTCTCACTGTTGTGGCCTCTCCCGTTGCGGAGCACAGGCTCCGGACGCACAGGCTCAGCGGCCATGGCTCACGGGCCCAGCCGCTCCGCGGCATGTGGGATCTTCCCGGACCAGGGCACGAACCCGTGACCCCTGCATCGGCAGGCGGATTCTCAACCACTGCGCCACCAGGGAAGCCCAAACCCAAATTTTTATAAGCCCATTTATTAAAACATGTTGAATCTAAAATTTTTAACTTATTGAATTGCTTATACTTTTTAGTCTTAGTGGAAGCACTGTAGTATTTAGACTCTGCATTACCCAGGGGAGTTTTTCTGAGCAACATGCAGATGAGTGCAACTGCACCACAAGTGAGACATAGGTGAAGGTGAAATAAGGAAAAAATCCACAGGAATAAGTGCAAAACTTTTTTCTAAGACTGTATTGAAAATTTGAGGAGTAGTTAGGAAACTGTCATGGCTATAAAGAGTGAAGGAGGGGCTTCCCTGGTGGCGCAGTGGTTGAGAATCCGCCTGCCGATTCAGGGGACATGGGTTCGTGCCCCGGTCTGGGAAGATCCCACATGCCGCGCAGCGGCTGGGCCCGTGAGCCACGGCCGCTGAGCCTGCACGTCCGGAGCCTGTGCTCTGCAACGGGAGAGGCCACAACAGTGAGAGGCCTGCGTACCGCAAAAAAGAATAAATAAAGAGTGAAGGAGGTGGAGATTGATAGAAGATGAGTTCAGATACGTGGCCATGGACCAGTTCATGTAGGACCTCATTTACCATGTAAAACCTTAGCTTGTATAATGAGTGAACTAAGTAGCCATTGGAGGCTTTGAAGGAATACTTCAGCTGATGTGGGGAGAAAGGGCTGAAAGAAAGTAGAAGAATAAGAGGAATACCATTTGGGGAGCCATTGCAATAGTCCAGGCAAGAGATAATGGGAATTTGGGCTTGGGGGGCGGTGGTGTATAATAAAATTTTGACTAGCCTTGGTCTCTGGTTTCCGGGAGGTAGCCTCTCAGTCCTTGGAATTTCCTGAGTGATAGCAATGTCTTTGTTTTCATGTTGGGCCCTGATAATTTAAGCTAACCAAGTGACTTGTAGTAGGTCCCAGCATATTTCAAGCTGGCAAGATGACTCAGCATGGTGGTCATTCAGGCCAGAGAGACCAACCGTGTGATTGGAGGATTGAGGCTTTGAGCCACATACCATCAGCCTGACCCCTAGGGAAGAGAAGGCTCTGGAGAATCAGTTCAATCATGTGCCCAGTGATTCAATCAATTGTGCCTATAATGAAACCCCAATAAACAAAACTGGGCACCAATGCTCAAATATAGAGATGTGTGCAGAGAGATTTTATGAAAAGAGAGTAAATGTCACTTGGGCACCCTTTGGGTGGGTTAGTAAGAAGCTGTCATGTTTGGAGAGTCATATTTACTTTTGATCCTATGATACTTTTTCCCTTAGAAGTAAGACATTGTATTTAACAAGTTGTTGGTCATGAAAATAAAATAAACGTAGAGCTTACAATACTTTTGTGGCTAGAGGAATTTTCCACAACATGGTACATCAATATTTGCACTTAGTAAATACAGGAGTAGTTACAGTGTGATCCTGGCCACATTTCTGCACATTATGGTACCTTGGACTTTTATAGCATGTGTTTGCTTTGATAGAAGATTAAATGAATACTATACTTGCCAATAACTACATTGTCGCTTACATTTAGAGAATTGGGGACACTCCTGACCTGACAATGCCACAGCTTTAAACAGTTTCATGTGTATATGTCAAATCACAAAGACTTATATGAAGTGACTGGCTAGATAGGATGTTCAAATAAGTGCATACAGCTTCAAAGGATCTGTAGATCTTAATTTAGACAGTAACTTAGACTTCATTTAGGCTTCAAAACTTAAACTGAAAAATTCTTGAAGGCATGGGAATAGCATTGGATAAACAAACACTAAGAATTGGTGATAGAAAAAGTATAGATTTTCAATGTCATTTTAAAGTTACTACTGTAAAAGTTTAGAATCACCAATTCAGAGCAGAAGACAAAGTTGTGACCTATATATATTTTTTAAAGCCAGCTTAATTAAATCTTTGAGCTGTGTGTGTATGTAAAGTAAAATAGTTTTTCAGGCACCAGACAACTCCATTTTACGTGGCAGAAAGGAGTCTTTGCTAATTTTTTAGCAAAAAAATTCTAGAACACAAAGATACCATGACTATAGTTACGTGAATAAATCTTGAGCAGTAATAGATGTTTTTAATAAGAGAATTGTATGTTGCTTATGGATTTTTTCCAAGCTTTCAGAGATCTATATAAAACCAGCCAAAAGTTTGATGATTGGTCAGTAACTTTATATTGTTGGAAATTTAGCAGCAGCATACAGAGCTCCTCTAATATAAAGGAACTGAAGGAATGTGTTCTTTTGCATTATGTTTAATACAAACAGTGAAATTAACTGAATGATTCAAATGCCTGGATTCACAGGGCTAGTCATTTTTAAAATTATCATCACTCTGTTTTTAGGTCATAAAAGGATATTGAATTACATCAACTAGACTCATGCAGGTGATTTGTACTCACTCCGAATCTGTAAGCAGATATGAGCTAATTGGCCTAACTGGCTTAGATCCCAGTGTTATTTTAAAGGCATGGAGACTGTCTCAAATAAACTTATTAAAGATGGTAGGAAATTTATCTTGAACATGTGTATTTAAATAGCAAGGAGCAAAGCAATTATTTAACTTTATCTGTAGACATTGATTATTGCTACTTGAAACCTAGACTAGTATTTAATCAACAAGTGTCAAGGCCCACTGCTGTGGATAAAAAAATATATATATGAGAAATAATTTCTGCCTTAAAGAAATTTATGATACTGTGGAAAGTAAAAGATATGTTCACATGAAATAGAATTTATACAAGATAATGAAATTACCAGGCAGTTAGGCCATAAGATAAATATCTCTGACCTAAGACAGCAAGATAAAGTTGTTCACAGTAAGTATATGTTTACATATAAGGATATGTCACAGCTGAATATGATAAGGAGAAAGGGTGGTTTCGACAGAGGCAAAGGATCAAGCAAATGCTCTGCGTGTTTAGAATTGGCAAGTTGATATATTTCCCAGGATATTTGAATATATGTGAGAGAGCAGTAAAAGTAAGATTGGGTTTGTTTGTGGAGGATATTAAATTCCAGATTGAGAAGTATGGATCTCAAACACTGTACTAATACTTTCATCTGGATCCTGAGTCACTACATCCATAAATCAAAACATAAGCTTAAGGTCTGGATCAGTTAAAAACTGATGAACTTGTTTAGCTGAAAACAGCAGTTGTTCATTCCATGCCTCTTTTCTTTGACCTGAGAGGAGATTTTGCAAAAGGAAACTGATGTAAAAATTTTAAACATTTGGCTGAAACAATGCTATGAATATCTTTATTAATCTTAAGAACAAATTCAGGTCTCTGAAAGAGGATTTCTCACTGTTGAAACATCCCCTGAGATGATTCCCCAGTGCTATCCAACAGTACATGGAGGGCTTTTGTGGTTTTCCTGCCCGTCACCCTTTCCGTTGACTTTGCTTCTACAATAGAGAAAGCAAAACTTCACTGAAAGTTCTGCTTTCTCTGTTGTGGAAGATTTGCCAGTGAAAATGCCCTGACCTTCCCTAACCTTGAGAGGGACACACGACCCATATGAATCAGATTCCCTGTGTCCTTGGCACTGAAACCTTGGCAGAGTACCACCAAATCTGAAACTCCGAGGCAAAATATCCCAGTTTGTAGCAGCACCCTAACAAAACTGTTCGTTAGTTTCTGTGACCTAGCCTCCAGGAGCTGTTCTGCTTCCTGGACACTGGGACACTGGCTCTTCAGTTTTCTCTTTATATGCTTCCATGAAATTCATTGTTTGCTTCAGTTTTCCCACAGAGTTTCTATGGCTTGCAACTCATAATACCGACTGGTAGCAGGCAGCTTCTCATAATAGTTAGGGGGTTTCAATGTGACATGCTATTGTTGATAGGTTATACTTTGGACCCATTAATGTCTTATAGGTAAACTAACTATAATTCATGATCTTAACCTGGGACACTTTGGGAGTCAAAGTGCGGTCATCACGCAAAATTAAGCTGTAACCATAGATGTAAAACAAAATCAGGACATAGGTCTTGCTCTTACTTTTAGTGTCTCTTGTGTAAAAAACTTCAGATAACAAGCTCTGGTTTGCATTTTGGCTCCTTTGTTTTAAGAAGTAAGAAGGAATGTGCTCGTCACTGAACAATCATCTCCTTCTATGAAATTTTGAGTATGCTCCCCCAAAGATGCCAGGATGGTGGTTTTCTATCTTGGGAATTTATCTGACCTTATAGTCAAGTCTTATGGTTTAGAAAATTATTGCTGAGGTTGTTACTGTAGTGGAAGTAATAGATGAACAACAAACAAAACCAGCAACAAAGACAAAAAGTCCAGTTAATGCTCTCCAAAAAATGTCACCTGTATGAAGTAGCTCAGATTCTTTTGAAGATGTTGCATTCCAAACAGGCCAGTAGCGTTCTTTGTTTTTTTAAGGAATAGAAAATTTGAAAAAATCCTTATAATAGTAACGTAAGCAATGCCTACTATATGTATATATCTATATACACACACACATACATACATGTATATGTACATATACGTAAATACTGATCATAATTTTCACCTACTGAGATACACAACACAGATATTGTGAATAAATTATGTGATAATGTAGGAATGTCCATATACCAAAGAAAATACCAAAGGGAAAATGAAGAGAATATAACTACAGTTTTGTAGTGTAAACATAAATGTAACTTGGTATTTCACTTTTTAGCTATTTTCCACTTTAGAGCTTTTTTTTTTTTAAACCTAGGGAAGATTTTTTTTTTAATGAACTATAGTTGATTTATAATGTGTTAATTTCTGCTGTACAGCAAAGTGATTCAGTTATATATATACATACATTCTTTTTTAAATTTTCTTTCCCATTATGGTTTATCATAGGATACTGAATATAGTTCTCTGTGCTATACAGTAGCACCTTGTTATCCGTTCCATATATAAAAGCTTACATGTGCTAACCCCAAATTCCCACTCCATCCCTCCCCCAAACCCCTCCTCCTTGCCAACCACGAGTCTGTTCTCTATGTCAGTGAGTCTGTTTCCGTTTCGTAGATAGGTTCAATTGTGTCATATTTTAGATTACACATATGTTATATCATATGGTGTTTGTCTTTCTCTTTCTGACTTACTTCACTTAGTATGATGTGTAGGTGCATCCATGTTGCTGCAAATGGCATTATCTTGCTCTTTTTTATGGCTGAGTCATATTCCATTGTATATACGTACTGTCTTTTCCTCATCCATTCATTTGTCCATGGACATTTAGGTTGTTTCCGTGCCTTGGCTATTGTGAATAGTGCTGCTATGAACATATGGGTGCATGTTTCTTTTCGAATTATAGTTTGTCTGGATATATGCCCAGGAGCTGGATTGCAGGATCATATGGTAATTCTATTTTTAGTTTTCTGAGGACCCTCCATACTGTTTTCCATAGTGGTTGTACCAACTTACATTTCCACCAGCAGTGTAGGAGTGTTCCCTACCTTAGGGCTTGTAAGCATACAGTTCTGCTGCCTGGAAAACTTGTTCCTCACTTTTTTCTGGCTGATTCTTACTTATCTTTCAGGTTTCAGCTTAAATATTATTTCCTCAGCAAAGTCTTACCTACCTGCCCAAATTTAAATCACATACTTCTGATCTTCATTATATCCTTAATTTTAACCTCATTGCAGAATTTGTAATCATTTATTTATTTATATTATTATTTTATACCTTGTTAGAAGAACAGAAGATACCTGAAGCCAAAGGTCTTATCTGTTTTGACTCTTATTAGATGTTCATCCAAATTAATGAAACTCCAGCTAATTTCCAAAGCTGCTTATTTTTCTCTTGGTCATATCTTGATTCTGTGCCAAGAGCACATAAGCAAAGAGGAAATCATGCACAGTCTTCTGTATGATTAAATTTGCTTCAAAAAAATATTTATGTAGTTACCAAGTATTATCATCTGTGTGGTAACCATAAATTTTGTAGGCAATATTTAATTTCCTTTCAGTCAGAACAGCAAACAAATGATGAAAAAAATCATAAAAATTCAAACCTATTCCTTATTGTGTAATAATTAAAGGTAGGGCAAACTTTAGTGTTATTGGAATAATTAAAAACATGAAGAATATAATGTGACCTGAGAATGTTACCAGTGCTGCTATCAAATAATAAAATGCTTGAATTCTTAATCCTCCTCTAAAATTATTGAGAGAACAAAAAAGAAGAGTGCTATTTACAAAATTTAAAAATCACTCACGGATTGTGATTTTCTCCTTACTGGGTCTTAATGAAAAGTTTCTTGCGTGGTTGTTTACAAACAATCATTTTTTACATATAGTCAACGTCATTGAGGAAATCCATGTAATTCTAATAAGACTATTTGACGTTTGCTTACTTCACGTTTTGGTCAAAACAAAACAAAAAAACCATAGTATCATAACAACATAAATGGTTAAACTTAAAGACAGAAACCAAAATAGCATAGTTTTTCATCTGTTAGCCATTATGTAGAAACTGAAATATATTTCATACTTCCAAATTAGATTAGTAAAAGGTGTGCATTGATCCCTCCTTTGTCAAGTTAATGATCTTTTACCACCTTATTATGATTTTAAAATTGATTTAAAGATGAGGAACTTTCGGGGGACTTCCCTGGTGGTGCAGTGGTTAAGAATCGTATGCCAATGCAGGGGACACGGGTTCGAGCCCTGGTCCGGGAAGATCCCACATGCCACAGAGCAGCTAAGCCCGTGTGCCACAACTACTGAGCCTGTGCTCTAGAGCCCGTGAGCCACAACTACCAAGCCCTAGTGCCACAACTACTGAAGCCCACGCGCTTAGAGCCCGTGCTGCGCAACAAGAGAAGCCACTGCAATGAGAAGCCTGCGCACCGCAACGAAGAGTAGCCCCTGCTCACCGCAACTAGGGAAAGCCCGCACGCAGCAACAAAGACACAACGCAGCCCAAAATTTTAAAAATAAGTAAAATAAATTTATTTTAAAAATAAATAAAAATAAAGATGAGGAACAGTCGGAAGAATGTCAATTATTTTTTCCCTCCATGAGGATCTTTAGAGCATGTTTTGGAGGTATGACATACTCAGCAAAATATTTAATTAGAAAAGCTTGAGTAGATGGCACAACTCAAGACTTGAGGCCTTAGTCTATAAACATCATTAAAACAGTAAAATAAATCCATTTTCTTTCTATGACTATAAGAGAAGTATTTTAGTATAGACTAAAAAACTTTTATGCATGAATTTAGAGATGTGATTAAATCATTTAACACTGAACTATAAAACAATGTTTAACCAAAGAGAGTAGAGACTACTATGAATTGATCAAAAGGGATAATGCAGTTTTAGAATAAGGCCACTAGAGGGTGAAATGAAAAGCACAGCCACAATTCCATATGAAAACTTTTGTGCAGAACAACACTTTATTTAATCAATATATGACCATTTATTACATTTTAAAGTATTATTTACTTTCATAGAATTTTATTATAGGAAAATAGCCAGCTTATACTTTGAGATAATTTATAAACACAGATGATTTGAGCCACTTGGCTAAACAAATAGCTCTCCTTTCCTTTGCTTTTACTGTGACAAACATTTTGCTCCTTTTTTTTTTTTTCTTCTGTACGCAGGCCTCTCACTGTTGTGGCCTCTCCCGTTGCGGAGCACAGGCTCCGGAGGCGCAGGCTCAGCGGCCATGGCTCACGGGCCCAGCTGCTCCGCGGCATGTGGGATCTTCCCGGACCGGGGCACGAACCCGTGTTCCTGCATCGGCAGGCAGACTCTCAACCACTGCACCACCATGGAAACCCATTGCTCCTTATATTTCAAGGGATTTATTTGAAAACAAACCAAAAGCTATTTTCAGTTATTATGATTATTTATTACTTAGATAAATCCAATAGACTCAATTTAAAAAGATAAACCAATAATTACTTTAAATGTATGAAGCCTGTTATTCAAGGATAACCACACACTCAGTGGTGGAAGAGAAATCTGGCAATACACTTACAAAAAATGTTTAGATTGGTTAGAATTCATGATAAATCCTAAATTTTTTAAGTATCAAAAAGGCTCACAAGCTCCTTCAGAGTGTCTCCATTTTACCCATAAATTAGATGTATTTAAATCGACTTGATTAAGCCTTTGCAGCTAGATATCATTTAGTTCTTTTATTTTTAACCTGAAACTGCTGTTGGAAAATGTGTAATCTTCTGGGTATATGCTTCCTTTTCAAATTTTACAAGTATTAATTTCACAGACTTCTTATTACTGTTTTTGATGATGAACCTGATGACAATGTTGACGGTCATCATTACTGAACCAGGCATTGTTCAGAGTCCATAACAACCTCATTAAATGTGCCAGAAACTATCTTGAGCAGGTAACATGAATTAACTCATCAAATCCTCAAAACAAACCTATGAGGTAGGTATTATCATTATCTTGGTTCTATAGACAAAGAAACAAAGAAACAGAGAGGTTTAGTAACTTGCTCAAAATCTCACACCAGTATGTGCTAAGGTCAAGATTTCAACCCAGGGAGTTTAGCAGCTTATACATTGATAGATTTTTGGCTTCAGTTACTTAGAAGCAATTAAGCTCTGCTACATGGAAACAACATATTGTTAAAAGTTATCAAGTTCTCATCTCTTACCATATAGTCTTGAAGTTTATTCCCATTTTTGGTTATTTATTATTCCTTTCTGTGTCTTAAATTCATATGATCTTAAAATTTCCCAATGATATGACATATCTAAAAATCCTCTTTCCTGGGCTTCCCTGGTGGCGCAGTGGTTGGGAGCCCGCCTGCCAATGCAGGGGAACAGGTTCGAGCCCCGTCCGGGAAGATCCCACATGCCGTGGAGCAGCTGAGCCCGTGCGCCACAGCTCTGAGCCTGTGTGCCTGGAGCCAGTGCTCTGCAGCAAAGAGGAGCCACCGCAGTGAGAAGCCCACACACCGCGGCGAGGAGTGGCCCCCGCTCACCACAACTAGAGAAAGCCCATGCGCAGCAACAAAGACCCAACACAGCAAAAAATAAATAAATAAATTTAAAAATCCTCTTTCCTGAATTATCAAACCATATAGATTTTCAATTTCACGCCACGTCTAAATAGTGTAAATAATATTGCTCCAGGTGTCAAAAGAACTGACTGATTTATTTTTAATCTCTTTTCACGTGTGCTCTTGCTATTCTGTTAAAGCTATATTCGTAGATATTTAATTATATAAGTATTACTTAATAATATTATTTGCTTGTCTTTTTTTATGTAGTAGTAATGTTGATGCGGCTAAAAAGGGTTCATATGATAACGTGATACTGATGCAGTTTCTTAGTGTGAAAAAAACAAACATTGGATTAAGTATCAAAGATATAGATTCTATTTCTGACTCTGCTGCTTAAGTGATACCAAGCAAATGACAACTTTTTGAGCTTCAGTTTCTTGACAAGAAAACTGAAGATAATTCCAACTGTGGTAGTCCCATCACAGAGCTTTCCAAAAATAATACAAGACTATGTATTAGATGACATTTTTGCAAACTGGAAAAAATGCAATGGTGTGTTTGTTCATCATCATTGCTTTGGGTAGTGTTACCTCAAAGTCAGTGATCAAAAAATATGTATCAAAAGATGACAAAAGGGGCTTCCCTGGTGCCACAGTGGTTGAGAATCTGCCTGCCAGTGCAGGGGACACAGATTCGAGTCCTGGTCTGGGAAGATCCCACGTGCTGCGGAGCAACTAGGCCCGTGAGCCACAGCTACTGAGCCTGCGCGTCCGGAGCCTGTGCTCCGCAACAAGAGAGACCCCGACAGTGAGAGGCCCGCGCACCACGATGAAGAGTGGCCCCCGCTTGCCAAACTAGAGAAAGCCCTCGCACAGAAACGAAGACCCAACACACCCCAAAATAAATAAATAAATACATTAAAAAAAAATGACAAAGGAGCATGTGACAGCTTATAATTAAGTGCATAGCATAATCAAAGAACTGAAAAGTTACTATTTAAATAAGGTAAATTCTAATTAAAATGCTTCAATTTATTTTTGACCAGAAAAAAAAAAAACCCACCTAAATAAATAGTTTATGGTTTAGTTCTGCAAGCTATTACAATCCATGAAAGAGTGTAGAAGGGAATAAGTTTTGAAAAAGGTTGGGGACTTCCCAGGTGGCACAGTGGTTAAGAAGCCGCCTGCCAATGCAGGGGACATGGGGTCGATCCCTGGCTCAGGAAGATCCCACATGCCGCGGAGCAACTAAGCCCGTGCGCCACAGCTACTGAGCCTGCACTCCAGAGCCTGTGAGCCACAACTACTGAGCCCACATGCCGCAACTACTGAAGCGCGCGCGTCTAGAGCCTTTGCTCCGCAACAAGAGAAGCCACCGCGATGAGAAGCCCGCGCACAGCAACGAAGAGTAGCCCCCGGTTGCCTCAACTAGAGAAAGCCCGTGCTTAGCAACGAAGATCCAAGGCAGCCAAAACAAAACAAAACAAAAGTTAGATTCCGATTATGGAGGGTTTTGAATGTCTATGTCATTTGCCCTCCATCTAAGAAAAAATTGTACTCAATGTTTTTCTACGGAATAATGATACAATACCTGTAATTTCAGAAAATTAGTTTTACAGCAGTGTTTAGGACAGACTGTTAGGTAACAGTTGAGAAGAAAAAAGCCAGTTATAAAAGGGTAGGTAACAGATATAGAATGCTTGCATGTTTTGCAATGACAGTTTAACTTTTAATCATTTGCTTCAAACTTGAAAATAAATTAATGTTGGTAGGTAAGTTTAAATAAAATCGGTAACTTTGAACTGCCTATATTCTAGTTTATTGCAAATAATTTAGGCTCAGTTTAAAAACAAATTGTCTAGAGCACTTAAATGATTTATTGATAATAAGATCCTACTAAATTGTAAATAGGTTTGCTAAGATAACTTCCTAATCTCCACTTTAGTGAATTCCTTTGATCATTTAATTTTGAAAAAGCACATATATATATATATATATATATATATATTTCTGTGGGTAACAGTGTTTTGATTAAGTGCTATATATTTATCTGTTTATCAATATTTTAGAAATTTGGCTAACCATAATTTAACAATATAATAGAGATTAATCCATATTGACTTCAATATGGCAATGTCCCATAATATCAAAAAAGATTAAAATATGAATATGAATACACATACATGCAATCACTTAGTGGTGATGCTGTGGACGGTTTTGTTTATTGGTGGTATAATGGCGTAAAACCAACATGAGTGAATACAGCAGCTACGAAGGGAGTGAGTATAAAAACAGAAGTACTGGGTCAAGGTTTCCCTAGAGAAAGCCAGAAAAACAATATTAAGGTATTTTCACTTATGTTTGGTAATGAAGAAATGACAGGCTGGCAAGATTATCTTGGAGTGAGGCACCAAACTACAATCAAGAAAGTAGGAGACTTTAAAAGAGAGAATGAACAAGCCTTTGAATTAAGTATAAAATGACCACAAGACAGAACACTGCATTTTGTCACAGCTTTTAAGATGTGAGGATAATGTATGATTATCTTACAGAGACTCACTTTAACTGGCTAACACTTCATGAGAAATCCATTTTGGTTTGTCTCTCCATGAATAATGAAACCTCATCTAAGTTTAGCCGTGCTGTGAAACTGAATCTCACTTACTAAATAATAAGTGGCATCTATTGGCAAGTTAAGGAATAAGCATGTTATATGGTAACTCAGTCTCTGTTAGGTGCAACATGAGAGTTTATTCTGCATATTTCTTTTTAGAAGTTCAGCTGATTGAACAAATCACAACGAGTTCAAGTATATGTTGGTTTAGATAAGGAAATCTTTGTTCACTCATGGTTTCCTAACTATACAAATTCAAGTACGTTTAAAAGGAAACAAAAGTGGTCTTAACTAACAATAGGATCTAATGCTACTGCTAATTTAAGGAAAAACTGTCTCTGTCATAACAGCTGTTAACAGCTGTGCTCAGACTCTCCACACTGTTGCTTCTCATTTAAACATAGAAATGACTGATGTCTGTAAAAATAGTTCTCACTGTTTAGCTGGCAGTCGATAAACTTCCTAGTTACCAGCCAAATATCAAGAACTTGCTAGATAATATTATTGCTGTTGCTGATTAGACAGGGTAGCTTTACAGCTCTGAGGTACGAGTAAAATTAGAAGCTCACTGGAGTTGATTTAAAATAAAATTCTCAAGGTTGGTTAGAGATAGAAATCAATCATTCTTAAAGTCAAGCTGCTCCACAAACAGAGTCGCAAACAAGATTACACATGAAAGGAAAAAATGATATATGGAAGCTTCTTGGTGGATTCAAAAGAGGAATTATAATCAACTTTGGAACATGAAATAAAATATTATTGCACTTAAGAGAAAAATACAAATTTTAAATTTGTATCTTCTCCACAAAAATATAGACAAATTAGACCCAATCTAAATTGATTTAGTCTGTTAAAAAGTCTTGTGGTGTTTCTAGTTGCAAAAAGATTCTTATTCTATGCCTTTGTATGCCTAAAAACATGTTGTTAAGGAAAATTTGTGTGTGTGTGTCAAGCACCTAAATTTCTATCCCAAATAATCACGGATTTGCTTTATTTTCTCAACTGACCAGTCCAGGGAACTGATTAAAGGAATAAATGGATGTTGCGATGCTGGTAACATGCCCAACATCCCTTCTGTGTTGATGCTTTGCTCATAATTTCTCTGAATTCCTAGCCAATAGGACTTTTGTTTTTGAAAGTAAGCAGAATTATGAAATTACAGATTGGATGGGTTGTTTTTAAAATAGAATTTGCTGGCAGTAGCAGACCATAGGAGACTGTGGAGCCTCAGCTGTACACTTTACCCTTTCCTTTTACCTCCCTTCTGTGTTATTTCCCTCTTCAAAATACATTGTTTTTCAAAACATCCCTCCTTCTTGGCACTAAGGGATTAACAAGGAAGTGAGCGAGAACAGAGGGAACAAGTGTATAAAGCACTGTGGAAGGGGAAATTACCTGACAATTAGAAGTCTGAATTCGTTCCTCTATTATAATGAACAAAAGCGAGTTCTTTAGCATGTGTGAGTTTTTGTTTCTTCATATGCAAAAGTAGGAGTTAGAAATTATGTTCTCTGAGGTTCTTCTAGCTCTATAATGTATTATTCTGAGTATGTGAGAATGGATAACATAAATCATCATATATTATTGAAGCAATATTTGTTACAACAGAATGGCAGTATTTTCTTCACAGAAACAAATATGTCAATTTCAAAACATCATAATTTCATTTCTAGTTCAAGAAAAAGGTAGAATATAAACTTCAAGTGTTGGTAGAATCTGTGGAGAGTTTTAGAAATCCTATTATAATATACACCCTATGTCTGTTCAAGATACCTCATTTTACCAAATGTTTGCAACTAACAGCTCTTTTTCTAGTGGAATTAGCAGTCAGAATCATTTACTTAAGGCTCAAAAGTGCACAGTTTCTATACGTTTTCACAGAGCAAAAACTTTACGTAATGGGAGAATTATTGGGGGCTAAATATTAAAAGCTAGAAAGAAATAATTGTTTTCATGATCTTCAGCTTAGATCACTGAGGTACATAATATGTATCAAGTAGGTTGGAAATTTTATCATACCTGCAAGCTAACGAGTTGGCCTGCCACAGTTTCATGGTTGCTGACAAAAGACATGAGACTTCTGAGTCAAAGACAGAGGACTTTATTCCTTGTGGTATGAGTCGATATTAGAGTATCAGCATTTATGTCTGTGCCCCACTTCCTACAGGGAGATTTGAAGAGGGACAAATGTTACCCATACACACAGTGGGTTACATTATTGGAGAGGAGTCCTGAGCTTAGGGAACAAGTCCTTTAAAATGGATATTAAGTCTGACTGACCTTTGCCCCAGTAGGAGACACATTTACACACAACAGTAAGCAAACCAGCTTTTTGCTCCAGAGGGAGACACTATCTTCAATTTCAAAGATTATTCCCTATATGTACAAGCATCCTTGGGAAGACAGTCCAGAACAAAGGCTGTCAGTTCTACTGCTAGCTGGATGTACAGAAATCCAAGAGATCTATGGAGAATTACTCCCAACAATATGTTAAATCAAGCTGTATAAGAATGGCTAATCATTAAGGCCACATACAGTAAAAATATGTATTGTGTTATATTAAAACTGTTTACATTTCAGATGTCAATCACAGTTGGAGTTTGGGACGATAGTGAGAGAGTAAATAGGCAAACCAGACCAGAAATATCATTTTAACTCAACAACTCTTTAAATAGAGCTGACTATGTTAAAGGTCATTATCAAAGTCATGAAAAACCCTCATTTTGCTGAAGCCATTGGTCAATCCAAACTCCTTCTCTCACTCTACCACTCTGCAGCACTGACGAAGTTGATTACCTCTCAACCCTGAAGCACTTCCTTCTATGATTTCCAAGATGCCACAATATCTTGATTTTCGTCTCACCTTATTGGTAGCTCCTCTTTGGGTTATTTTGCTTAACTTTACTCATCTGATAAAACTCTACATTTTAGTATGCCTGTCGACTGAAAAAAAAATGCACAACCTAAAAGTTGAGAGCTGTGTTTTATTCGGTAGACGTTCTGAGAACCTCAAGCCCGGGAGATAGGACTCTCAGATCACTCTGAGGGGCTGCTCCAAAGAGTCAAGGTTGGGGAGCCAGGATATATAGGAGCTTTTGCAAAAAAGACAAGGTAGCTGGAACATCAAAAGATTGCCGTTAATTAAAGAAACACAGATATCCCAAGTTAAGGAATTTAGCGCTCTTCTGTGTATGGGAAGATACAAGAGTCTGGGCTCACTGAAATCATTCCTTTGATATGCACCTCAGTCATCTGGGGACAATATTCAGTGTTTTCTCATCCTGAGTTCCCTCAGGGCTCACCATCAGGGCAGCTGTAATGTGAAGGCTCGGTGGCTGCAACATCCTTTGTTTACTGATAGAGCAGGCAATATTTTTCATTTACATGGCTTTGGATATAGTTGGTAATCCTCTTCTCCATCTGTTTTCTAGGTGATCTTACCCAGTCCCCCAAATTAAAATCCCCATCTGAGAACCCTGTCCAGATTTCTAGGCTCACATATCCAACTCTCTATTCATATTTCTACTAGGGTGTAATTGGCATGTCAAACTCAAAATGTCCAAAAGAGAACTTTTGATTACCCCCAGGTCAACAAGATCAGTTTCTCCTCAAGAATTCCCCACAAATATCAACTCATTTGCTCAAGCGTCAAACTCAGAAGTTACGTTCGGTTTCTCTCTTTTCCATATCCTTGACAGATGATCCCTTAGTAGGTCATGTCAGCATCATCCCAACATACACTTGGCTTCTGATTCCTGCTCACCATCTTTAACACCCTCATGTCATCCTAGCTTTTATCATTTCTTGCTTATTCTACTACATTAGCTTCTTAAATGCTCTTACTCTTGGCTCAGTGTAGTTCGGCCCTATACAGCAACCAGATTGATCATTTTTAAATGGCTTAAAACTTTTTCCCAGGCTTAAAAATCTTACAAGGACCCCCAGTTACCAGTAGATATAAAACCAACTCTTTCCAGTGGCCTACAAGATATTGGAGCTTTAGTTAGTGCTTATTTGTTGGTCCTCTTCTCATGCACTCTCCATGATATTCTCTGACCATCACACTGTCTTTCGTATGTTCCACAAGCACATCAAACTTTTCCCCATCTTGGGTCCATTTCTCTTGCTCTTCACTTTGCCTGCAGTACTGTTCCCCCAGACTTCTACGTGGCTGTGTCTTTCTCATCAGTCACATCTTAGTTCAGTTTTATCTCAGAGAGATTTCTTGGAGCTCCCACTCCTTCCAAACCAGCCTTTCACTGTAGCAGACACTCTTATTGGCTTATTATACAGTTATTCTTCTTTGGTAACAGAATCTTCACATCCGCTAGAAGAACAGAGTCTTCAAGGGAGACTGGACTGTTCGCCCCAAGGCATGGCTCAGTTAATGTAAGGCCATGAGGACTATCTCAGACTATTGCCAATCAGTTTAGGCATAAGCCTATCAAACAATTCACAGGAAGCTCTGGGTGGGGACAAGGCATTACACTTCTAGAAAACTATCTCTTAAAAAGAATGCCCCCTTTACTACCCCAGGATATCTGACATTTGAGACTCTCTCAGCTCTTTTGGAATCCTGAGATATCTAGGCAAAAATGACGGGCCACCATGCTGAAAATGGCAAAGAAGAAAGAATTTCTATAACTGATGAGGTAACCGAGCTCTTGAATTAATCATCCTGGAACTTTTCTAGCCCTTGACTTCATATCATGTGAGATAATAAGTGTCCTTACTGACAAAAAATATTCTTTTTTCCAGTAACTTGAAACAGGAAGTATCCTGAGTGCTATATTAGTTATCCCATTGTCCTATGTTTTTCTTCCTAGCACTTTACTCAGTGAGGCTAGGGACCTCTTCTATCTCATTCATCCCTATTTATATAGCACCCAGGGTAGTGCTTGGACCACAGTAGGTACTCAGTAAATGTTTTTAAATTAAAGGAAAAAAGGGAAACAAAATCAATGTCCAATGAGGCTTATAATATGTTAAAAGGAATTTAAAATTTTTCATACATACCCATGTGGTAGATGTAATAATCCTTTAAAATATGTTAAGGTGCTTTTCTCTCATATTTCTGTGCTATGTAATCTTCTCCCAATCAGCTATCTTTGTGTTTGTGTGTGGGGGGTGTTGGTGGTGGGAGGGGAAGGATGGGGCTGTTAAAGAAAGAGAAAGAAGTAACTGATCAGTTTTTAAGAACAAAAGTAGTTTTTTTTGTGTGTGGGGGGGTGACTTGCAAGACAACTGTCTAAACTCCAGGTGATTTTGAGAAAGAAAAGGATTTTCTAAATTCTTTAGATGTCCGTAGCATACTAAGATTTCAGCCCTCTGAGCTGGAGTGTTAGATCTCTTGTGAGAGAGAAACATCAAGAAAGTGAGTCTTGCCACCTGCAGAAGAAAATGTTTAAAGAGGTTTCTAAGGTTGGGAGCAAGGAGAAATTACAGAAGAGAAAAAGAAAAAATATTTTCCCTTTCTCCATGAGATTGTGTGAGTTTGTAGACATATCAAGACAAGTATCAGAGGAAACAAAAAAAATATTTGGAGTTAGTACCTCATTTTCCTGGGCAGATCATGGAAGAGGCTACAAGATTGTTGGAGAATTCATCTTTGTGATCCATCCCAAGGAATGAAGGAGGTGTCTAGATGGAGGTGCCCTGGGGGAATGGGAAGGTTGGTGTAAAAGGTAAAGCCTTAGAGGTTTTCCACAAAGGAAGTACAAATGCCTGGAATGAAGAGCTTTAGAGAGTGTCAGTAGGGTGCAACAAAGGGTCAGAGCCCATCTCACCAGAAACATGGTGAGACCAACCGTCCCGCAGCGGAAGCCAGTAAGGGTCCCCAGGACAGTGTATATATCTGAGTATATGCTACCTCTTTGCCACAAGTGTCTATGTGTAGTCTAAACCTCGCAAATGTCTATCTACCATCCAAACCTCACTTTTGAGCTCTAACAAACATACCCAGTGGCCTACTCAACATTTCCACTTGCATGACAAATTGAAGTCTTAAAACTAACATGCCCCCACAAAACTGGCGTACCTAAAATGGAAATCACATTCCTTACCCCAAGCCTATTGCTCCTCCTGCCTTTTCTCTCACCATAAATGTTCACCTTACCCACTTGTTCAGCTGGAAATCTTCAACATCAGTCTTGACTCTACTCTTAAACTAATACTTAATTTCAAATCCATCAGCAAGTTTGACCATCTGTAAATTCAAAGTACACTCAATAGCTGGTTGCCTTCCAGCCATTTCCTCTACCACCACTTGAATCTAAGCCACTATCATCTTTTGCCTGATAACTCTTTTTTTGTTGTTGTTGTTTTTTTGGTGGTATGCGGGCCTCTCACTGTTGTGGCCTCTCCCGCTGCGGAGCACAGGCTTTGGACGCGCAGGCTCAGCGGCCATGGCTCACGGGCCCAGCCGCTCCAGGGCATGTGGGATCTTCCCGGACTGGGGCACGAACCCGTGTCCCCTGCATCGGCAGGCGGATTCTCAACCACTGCGCCACCAGGGAAGCCCTGCCTGATAACTCTTAACTGGTTTCCCTGATACTAGTTTTGCCCACTCTAAATCTATTCTGCACACACACACCTGTCAATATGATATTTTTAAGATAAGTCATATTATGTCTCTCTGTGCTTAAGCCCTGCAGTGGTTTCACAGTGTACTCACAATAATATCCCTATCTCTCACTGTGGTCTAGGAGGCTCCTCTTCATCTGGTCCTTAGGTACCTTTCTGATGCACTCACCAACTACTCCTCACTCTGCTACAGGCTCACTGGCCTCATGATTATTCCTTTACCGAGGCAAGGAGCACCTGCATTGGGGTCTAAGAACCCACTCCTAGGACCCCTTTGTCCTTCAGTGGTCCCATAAGTTGCTCCTTCACTTCATTCAGGTCTTTGATCAAGTGTCCCTTCGTCAGCAAACTCCTTTATGACCGCCATCAAAGGGAGACAAACATATACCTTTACTATCCTAATGCCAATACTTTTTCTTTACAATTCTTTTCACTGTCAACCAGACTGTGATGTGTCAAATGCAAGCTGCAATCCTGTTACAAAAAATACAAGACAAAACTTGGAAGATGAAAGCTTATTATTTAAAATATACCAATATACCAATAAATCATATAGAGCTCAAATGAAAGAGAAGTGATTTCCAATGAATGAAATGAGAAAAATCTTTATTTAGTAGGTGGCATATAAGATAGACCTTAAAGAATGCATATGGTTTATCAAGACCCAGTCAGAGGGACTTCCCTGGTGGTGCAGTGGCTAAGACAGCACGCTCCCAGTGCAGGGGGCCGGGCTCGATCCCTTGTCAGGGAACTAGAGCCCACCTGCGTGCTGCAACTAAGAGTTCGTGTGCCACAACTAAGGAGCTGGTGAGCCGCAACTAAGGAGCCCTGGAGCTGCAACTAAGGAGCCCACTTGCTGCAACTAAGACCCGGTGCAACTAAATAAATAAATAAATAAACTTTAAAAAAAAATTTTTAAAAAGGACCCCGTCAGAATCTGAAAACCAATCAGATCCAAGCAATGAATTGCAAACATGCTTAGAAGGTACCATGGTGTGTCCAGCTTCTAGGATACTGGATTCTATGATCAAAAGAATGGTTTTCATTGGAATTGCAAGATGAGAAAAGGCAAAGTGACAAAGGCTAAAGTCGTAAAGTACCAGGTTGCAAGGCAACAATATAGGGGTCAAGAAGCAAGAATTTTCTTTGTTTTGCAAGACTCTGGTACCTAAAATATGATTAATTGGTATATAAGAAAATGTAATAATCCACTTCATAGGTTTATTCAGGAAAATAGTAGATTTTGAGGCTGATTTGAGGCTGACATGCTCAGATTTTGGGCTTTTCCTGTTACCTCTGCCAGAAAACAGGGTGGTATCTTGGACCCAAGGTGGTCTGTACCTGAAGATCAAGGCTAAGTGTTTTGGTCTGCTCAGGCTATGCTATAGACTGAATTGTGTCTTCCCAAAATTCATATGTTGAAGTCTTAACTCCCCGTGTGACTGTATTGGAGATAGAGTCTTTAAGGAAGTGACTAAGGTCAAATGAGCTCATAAGGGTAGAGCCCTAATCCAGTAGGACCTGTATCCTGATATGAAGAGGAAGAGACACCAGATCTCTCTCCCCTCTACGTGAGGTCATAGCAAGAAGATAGCCATCTGCAAGCCAGGAGGAGAGTTTTTACCAGAACCCAACCCTGCTGGCACCCTGATCTTGGACTTCCAGCCTCCAGAACTATGAGAAAGTAAATTTCTGTTGTTGAAGCCACCCAATCTATGGTATTTTGTTATGGCAGCCCAACCTGACTAACACGTGGAAACAATCAGAAGTCTTCAATTTCATGATTATCCACATGCCAAAATGACCAGACAACAGTCAAGTAAGAATTCTAATATTACTACATAAAAAATTCTTCAGATAACAGAAATAAGGCAGTTCTGAGAGATTGTGGGCCTCCTAAATGACATTTCCCTGTAGTCTTCCTGCCCTCTGATAGGACCTGTACAATGCAGAAGGATGGCTCTACTGTGCCAACGTGATCATGACCTTGGCTTGCTCTTCGATAGCAGCTCATCTATGGCACTCAATTCACACTGATCCTGGCAGACAGAGCCCTTTGTGATCTGGCGCCAGTGTTGCTCTTTTGATTCATTTCCTGCCATTTCCAACAACACCCTAATTATCAGCCTGAAGGAACTACCTCAAATTTCCCATGTTGCCATGCTGTTTTTACAGCTTTAAGCTGTACACTCTGCCTGGGAAACCATCTCTCCTTCCTAATCCTCATCCATTTTTAAAACAACAACACATTCTTCAAGTTCTGGCTAAAATTTTGCCCTCATTCCTAACCCCAGCATCACTCCATTCTACATTGCATCTTGAACATTCATCCACTATACATAATCAATTGCCATATCTAGTGCATGTCCTTCTCTTTACTGGACTTATTTCAGAGCCTCAGTGTGTCACATGTTATTCTCTTGGTCTGGAGATCTTTCTCTCTCTCTCCCCACCCTCCCCCCCACCATGCTTCTCTGTTTTGCTGGTAAAACTCCTGTTCATCAACCAGTCCTTGGCTTAAATTATTTTTAGAAAACCTTCCCAGTCTCTTAAGATTAACTGGTTTCTTTGTAAATACCCCTCATCATTTGCATCACACCTTGATTGCACTGTATTTATTTATTTGCTATTTTCCTCACCCTGGAATAATGAATGAATAGCATCTATCTGCTAACTCTACTGTCCAGTTCAGTAGCCACTAACCACATGTGACTAATGAACACTTGAAATATGGGTAGTCCAAGCTGAATTATGCTGTAAATGTAAAATATGCACTGCATTTTGAAAATAGTACCAGAAAGAAAGTACAAAGTATCACAATAAAATTTTTTATTTTGATTTCATGTTGAAATTGTAACATCTCAAATATATTGAGATAAAGTATATTATTAGAATTAATTTCACTTTTTTGTTTTACTCCCTTTAACCTGGCTACTAGAAAATTTACAATGTTCATATATGCCACACATTATATCTCTATTAGATCACACTAGCATAGATCATGGTCTTCAGGAGTAGAGAAAACATTTTATTGATCTTCTACATATCATCATATGGCCCAAACTATGTACTGAAGGAATCAATTAATAAATGGCAAGTTATCAGTGGAAAATACTTGCATTATTTAATTACCAACAAGTAAAGAAATTTGCACAGGTTTTATGTTACTCATCCAGCAAAGTGATTGTAGATCCATCATGGTAACACTCTCTTTTTTTGTATGCTTATGAAATGGAAGGAATCAGGGAGAAAGAAACCAGCTTGAAAGCCTTATGATGGCAAAGTTCTGACTTTAAAAGAAATATACATCCTGACTTTTCTTTAATATATTTTTTAAATTTTTCATTTGAATCTGTGTTTGGGGGGCAATTCTGAATGTGCCTGTCATAGGCAGATGCTTCTGTTCTCTAAGAGACATAGAAATCAGTAGGTGGTGGTGCAGATGGCAAAGAGAGGGCGGGGTGACATTTCAAACTGTGGGCGGGACTAATGCAAATTTGGCAGCCCAAATGGAATTTTTGTGGGCCTGATAATTTTTGTAAGGCTCTTGCTTCCCAAGCAGTCTTCGCCCAACCCCACCCCCCCAGCATATACATATATATATATATATATATATATATTTTTTTTTTTTTTTGCTAATGAGACCAAACTTTATACTTCTCTAACATTGGACACCACAGTAATTTCTATTATAAAGAATATTAAATATAGAGAAATAGATTTTTTAAGCATTAATTATTGGAAACATATGCAGACAGTTTCAATAGAAAGTGCAAATTATTTCATCTGATTTTTTTAGCCATTGTCATTGGACTTAAAAGAGCCATAGAATACAAATGGTTTGAGACAAGTAGGCCTTCACACCAAGCTTAGCTGGCATGACTCAATACTATTTCCAAAAAGTCATGGCAGAGAAATTTCATCTCTGTATCCTTGATCCCTAACCTTTCTATAGGGAATACCTTTCAGCTTGACAACATTCTCATATAGCAATGTTATGTTTACAGCTGTCTAACCATATAACCCACTGTGTTACATCCTTTTTTTTTCTTTTATGTGTTTGATCACGGGAGGGCCAATTATGTTACTGAAAAATTTAAATTTTTATAAACTATTTTTTCCAATATTCTCATCTACCAAAGTTGTAAGAATATTAGAAGTTTCAAAGATGAAACTGCTAACTATGATAAAACAATACATGTCTTTAGGCCTAGCAAAATACTGTAGATTCTTAGGCTCTGAATTCCAGGTAAATTTCATTTTAAGTTCTTGCTGTAGCAGGAAAAAAAAAATACTATCAAGTGTAAGTGAGGCTCTGGAATAGCCCATATTCTTATACATTGTTAGTTGGGATGTGAAGCATGATAGCTACTGTGAAAAATAAATTGGCATTATCTAGTAAAATTGTGCATGCCCAACTACTCAACAATTCACTCTTAGGATTGTATGCTAAAGAAATTCTCAAATAGGTGAGCCAAGAAACAGGTGCAAAAATGTGAACATTTTTGCACCTGTTGGTGAGAATAAAGAATTAGGAACTACGTAAGGATCTATCAGCAATAAAATGGTTCAAAGAATTGTGGTAAATTTATACAATGGACTGTTAACCAGCAACAACAATGCTAAACTCAGCATGAATCTACCTTGGAGTCATGAGATTAAGCAGGGAAATAAGAGATGGAAGAGCATATACAGTAAAATTCCATTTATATAAAATTTTAAAACATGTACCATAAAACAGTACACTGATTGATTGGAAATACAGACATAGGAGATAAAAATACTTAGAGATTAGGAATTCTCTGGTGGTCCAGTGGATATGTCTAGGCACTTTCACTACCGAGGCCTGGGTTTGATTCCTGGTTGAGGAACTAAGATCCCACAAGCCACGGTGCAGCAAAATTAAAACAATAAATAAACAAAAAAATACTTGGAGATAAAGTTATGGCAAAGAGAAAAGTTCGATATTAGTGAATTCATGGTAAATGAGAAGGGTTGACGGAACCAGGGCAGGGCAAGCAGGGGCTTTCAAGGTGTCCTGGTAATGCTCTATTCCCTAACCTGAGTGGTAGGTATGGAAGTGTTCAGTTTATGATTATTCATTTCAGTTTACAATCTGTAATAAATATTTTATTATTTTGTGCATGTCAAATATTAAATTTAAAATAATTTAAAACATGGAGTTATAAAGGAAAGGAAGGACATGAGGAAGAAAGGGAATGAGGGAGAGAGGAAGGAAAAAACATGGAAAAATAAAGATGGAAAATAATGACTAAGAAAGAGGAGTAAAATAGTTAAGCAGCCTGAGAAAATAGAAATCCCAAAGGGAAAGTTGGAAAGAACAGAGAAATGCTGGTCATGTGACATATTAACAATAACATTAAGATGATGATGATGATGATATAGTATCTAATGTTTATGGAGTATTTTCCATACAGTGTTCTCAGTTTATATACATTAACTCATTTAACCACTTCAGTAACTCCATGGGATATAGGTCCTACTACTATTTCTATTTTTCACGTTAGTAAATGAAGCAAATAAATTCTCAGTAAACTTGAAAAGGTTTCACACTGGTAAGTGGCAGAATGGGGATATTAATCTCATTCCAGATGGGTTCGTTCCTTCTTTTTTTGTTATTTTAATTGAGATATAATTGACATTTAACATATCAGTTTCAGGTATACAACATAATGGTTCAATGATCATCACAATAAGTCTAGTTAACATTCATCCACCATATACACAGTTATACATTTCTTAACACCATAAAGTCTCCTAGAATCATGGTCCCCAGATGAGTGATTGATTTTTCTTAGCCAATCTGGCAAAGCTTCCATGAACCTCCCTCAGTCTGGCCTAGACTATAACTAGGTCATTTATGGGGATTTTGTTTGGTCTCATGGAAATTAGGCAGACTGTGTCAGGGGCTATAACATTAAAAGTCTGTCCAAGCCTCTACGTTCACCTTTTAAGAAATTCAACAGTTTCCTGACTCTTCTCAAGACTAGTCGTCTTTCTTAAGATTCTGAGTTTGGAATCTGTAGCAAAGGTATTAGGTCACTTTTATTCAAGGCTTTCTTATGCATCACTGTATCTCTCTCTATTTCAAGTCTCTCTTCCCAAACAATGTCTTATGCGATGTACAGGATTTTCCATGAGTCACATAATCTTTCATTAAAGATTAAAATTGGATAATACTATTTACCATAATTTCAGCTCAGTCTTAACTGAAAACTGACGTGGTGGTGCCACATTTATACACAGAAACAATCACAAACTTAGAAACAAAGAAAAATGATTAGATTCTATATATTTTTTCTAAAATGTCTCTATATGTTGTAATTGTCTCTTGTTTTATTTTTTCTATCATTGTGATGACCTTATTCTGTGGAATTATATATGCTTATTAATATTTTACCATTCTTGTTAGCAGACGTCATCATAAAACAAAATTATATGTGACTCACCAAGTTGGGCAAAAAACGATCATAATCATTGAAACTGAGTCACCTTCTCTTTATTACCCTACCCTGTGGTCCTACAACCTGAGGCAGCAATGATGATACCTTTACCAGCCTAACTTTCTGTAAAACCTAAATTCCCCCTTCACTTCAGTCTTTCCTGAAAACTGTGAACAGGGTTGTGAAGCTCTAAAGAGCAGGATAGAGTAAAAATACGACACAGGCTTTAAAGACCATGACCTCTGTTTATTTCCAGTGCTGCTATTTGGCAGTGTGCCTTCCTAAACAAGTTTGATAATCCCTGTTTCCTCTCAACAAATGATTTAAATTTAGCTTCAATTTTCTCATCTGTATAAGGGATATAGGACCTCCTTCACATAGTGGTTGTGAAAATTCAGTGAGATGATATATATATAAAACATGTAACACAGTGTCTGACACGAATAAGTGCTTAACACTTGTTATTTTCCTTAACTTCCATTAATCCAATTAGATTTTTTTATCTGCATTGTGACTATATGTAGCCTCAACATCTTTAAAATTATATAGACAAAGTATATGGACAAAGTATCTTTTCAGGATCTATGAGCAGTATCACGTTGCTAGATCCTCACCTTGGCAGCCTTTAATTCCCCACAGACTTGATCACTGATCATTGGACCCTGTCCAGTAATTTCAGTCTTGACAGTATCCCAATAACCACTGGTTAGAGGCATCTTTACAAGATCTCACTCACCACATGGAGACCTTGATGGTAGTTGTTCTCTGAACTTGTGCCTAGTCATTCCAAATGTGCCTCCATCTTTAATGTTTTTTGCGCCTAATTCTTGTAACCAGATTCCTGATCTCCACTATTTATGTGTCCTGCCCAATCCATTCTCTTCAAAACTGCAAAAGTAAACTTTTAATTGTGCATATTTGATCATGTAGTTCCCAAATTCAGTCCTTCAATGACTTTTTATTACCCTAAGATGAAATCTAAAATCCTTCAAGATTCTCTATAACTTTACCTGTTTCTTCCTTTTGCAGCCTCATATTGAATCACTCCTCCTTTATTTATTTATTTATTTTTAACTGAAGTTCAAGTTTGGCTTTTAAATTTTTTTCCTCTAATGTGGCAAACTCTTCCTGCCTCTGTTTCATTAAATTGCTTTCAAAACTTTCTCATTGTTTTTGATTTTCAGCAGTTTGTTATGTGCCTAAATGTGATTTCCTTTTTATGTATACTGATTGAGTTTCACAGTCCTTCCAAAATCTCTGAGCTGATATCTTTCCTCAGTTTTTTTTTTTTTTTTTTTTTTTTTTGCTGTATGCGGGCCTCTCACTGTTGTGGCCTCTCCCGTTGCGGAGCACAGGCTCCGGACGCACAGGCCCAGCGGCCATGGCTCACGGGCTTAGTTGCTCCGCGACATGTGGGATCTTCCCGGACCAGGGCACGAACCCGTGTCTCCTGCATCGGCAGGCGGATTCTCAACCACTGCGCCACCAGGGAAGCCCTTTCCTCAGTTTTAAAAATTCTCAACCATTCTCTCTGCTTCTGCACCATTGTCTCTCCTTTCCTTGTGAGACTCCAATTACATGTATGTTTGGCCCTTTTCAGCCTGTCTTGCAGGTCTGTACATACTTTTCCTTTTTTTCTTTTTTATCTGGATAGTTTCCATAAGTCTGTATTCCGGTTCCCTAGTTTTGTCTTTTGCATGTCCAACATGCTGTTAAATGCAGCTATTTTTCAGTTCTAAAATTTCCATCTGATTCTTTTTTTTTTTTTTTTTTTCCGGTATGCGGGCCTCACACTGTTGTGGCCTCTCCCGTTGCGGAGCGCAGGCTCCGGGAGCACAGGCTCAGTGGCCATGGCTCACGGGCCCAGCCGCTCTGCGGCATGTGGGATCTTCCTGGACCGGGGCACGAACCCGTGTGCCCTGCATTGGCAGGCGGATTCTCAACCACTGCGCCACCAGGGAAGCCCCTTTTTTTTTTTTTTTTTTTTTTTTTTTTTAGTTTTTGATTTTCTGGCAGTAATTTTCAGAATTTTATTTATTTCTGGATATTGTTCTCTCTTTTCTTGAATACTTTAATCATAATTATTTGAATGTCCTTGTCTGCTATCTCCACTATTTAGAGCACTGTAAATCTATTTCTATTTTCTTAAGTTTTCTAAATGTTTAATCACGTGGTTTGATCTTTTAGCATCTCTAGGATGTCTCACTAAATGCTGGACATTAGGCATTTAAAAAAAATAGAGATTCTAAATTATGTTATCCTCTCCTTTCTTCTTCTAAGAAAATATAGAGACTCATCTCCTTAATATAATCACCAACTTCTGGGTTGAGATTTTGATGATATTTTACCTGCTTCTGCATTTCTCCTGCTCCTAGGGCATACTCCTCTAGGGCTTTAAAATGAATGAGCTCTTTTCCTGGAAGTCTAGAACTCTAATTCTTGTCCCTAGGCACAATGAAACTATAGAAAACTCTTATGATTTTCAGATTTCTTCTTAGCTAGTTAAACTGGCCATGAGTCAGATGTAATTCTCCAAACCTCTCTTCTCATCAGGAACTTGGATCTTGGCCCTGCAGATCTTTTTTATTTTTTTCTTTCAGCCTTACAAGACTGCTGAGATCTCTCATCATTTCCCTGTCCTCCAGCAGTGAGTGATCTTCTGCCCATATTCTCAGGCATTTGCTGAGGAATATTAGCTTCCCTCTCCACAGTTCCCACTTCTCCAGACTTCTGGCCTCTTTACCATGGTTGATTTTCAAGATCTTTGGTGCTTTCTAAATGTTTTATGTGACTTTTCTAGTTCTTGAAAGAGACTTTGGTTTGCTACCAGCTACCTCATTCTATCAGAATGGAAACATGCCTCCATGTCTTCACACAGTTTTCCTCTCCCTGGAGTGTCTCAGCCCCACTCTTTACCTTCCTAACCATCATTCCTCTTCTATCTTTCTTTCTCTGAGAAACGACTTACTAATTCATCAACTGGTATTAAGTCTTACTGTTGAACTCTCTTATAGTACTTTAGACTTTTCATCTATAGCACTTCTCAGCTTTTGTAATTATATATGTGATTTATTAAATGCCTTTCCTTGACAAAAGTGTAAGGTCCTAAAGGGCAGGGATCATTGTACTACTACTACTTTTTTTTTTTTTAATGTGTTTTTTCCCCAGAGCCTATTACAGTCCTTGTGTATTCCTGACCTTTATCTCAGTACCTATTCAAGTATTAATTCTCCAGAGAATCAACATTTTTATGCTTGCCACTCTTCCTCCCAGGATGTAGCATAATACCTCTAAAGCAGTGGTTTTCCATCCTGGCTAGGGACATCGTCCTAGTTAGCAAAACCTTTATATATAAGAAAAATTTAAAAATACTCTGTTTTGAGTATGATGAATATGTATCAGTAGCAAAAACAGCTCACTGTCTAACAAAATGTGTAGCCCTCCTTCCATAGTATAAAACTGACTATGGAGAGCCCATGCTATGAAAACAGACTATATATTCCCAGCATCTTTGCACCTAGACAGGACCATGTAATTAGTTCTTTCCACTGAAATGTGAGCAGAAATTCTGTGAGTTATTCTTCTATCAAATGTTTTAGAAAGAAAGCCTGCCTTCTCCTCTCTATCTCCTGCAGATGACTGAGTTTCAGGGAGGTTGGGGACGCAACCTGATAACATCTAGGTAAATCCCCATGTTGTGCTGTTAACAGAGTGAGGAAAAAAATGCCCATTTTGGTGGGCACTGAAACATCTGGGGTTATTGGTAAAACAGTTAACATTCTCAAACTAATGCAGTGATTGATTCCTTGAACTGGGGTGATACTAGAACAAAAACCTAAAATATGCAGCATTGGTTTAATGGTCAGGAGGTGGTCAGCAAAGAAACTGATCTAACAGGCTAGAAAAAGAGACCCATGTTACGCCGATTTCATCAGTATCACCGGCAGAACTTAGTAAGGAAATTACATAACTATCAGACCTATAGTTCTTTCTAAAAAAGAGATAGAAAAAAAAAAACAACCCATAATGGAGATAATGGATGTTTCCTGTGTGACTTAAAGAAATTTTACAAGAAGGGCTCATGAAAGAACAGAATGAAAAGTTCAGCCCTATGGCAAAGATTGAGTATTTCAATCCAGGGCTTCCCTGGTGGCGCAGTGGTTGAGAGTCCGCCTGCCGATGCAGGGGACACGGGTTCGTGCCCTGGTCCGGGAGGATCCCACATGCCACAGAGCGGCTGGGCCCGTGAGCCATGGCCGCTGAGCCTGTGTGTCCGGAGCCTGTGCTCCACAATGGGAGAGGCCACAACAGTGAGAGACCCGCGTACCGCAAAAAAAAAAAAAAAAAAAAAAAAAGAGTATTTCAATCCAAAGAAGTTTATAATCTCACATCGTCCTAATGCAACTGATATTAAGGGGAGAGAGTGAGAAATATACAGATAGATAGAGGGAAGGAGGAAAAGAAAAGAACTAAAGCTGACGAGTATGATGTCTAAGAAAGAACTTTTATGGTAATTGTAACTTGGTACTGATGGAATTAGATCAGAAGCCTCTATATTTTTAGATAATTTTATTGTTAAGAACAAAACAAAACAAAACATGAGCCTGGCCTAAAAAAACAAAAATTTTTTTCTAAAGCCTCTGTTCCCCCCTAATTTATAACAACAGGAATTGTGATCTAATATCTATTGCTGCTATTTTAAATTACCACAAATGTAGTGGCTTAAAACAACACAAATTTATCATCTTACAGTTCTGGAGGCCAGAAATCCAAGATGAGTCTCACTTGACTAACTAAAATCAACATGTTGGCAGGCCTGCACTATTTCTTCTAGGAGACAATCTGTTTTTTGCCTTTTCCAGCATTTAGAGACCATTGCATTCCTTAGCTCATGTTCTTCTTCCATTTTAAAAGCCAGCAATAGATGGTCAAATCTTTCTCACTCAGCATTATTCTGACATTGGCTCTCCTGCCAATGGCAGGATAACCTGTGGCAGAGACAGCTAACAGTTCACCAAAATTTGTGCTCCAGCTTCCATAGTATTTATGGGAAGTTACTGCTCCGACAGGGACCTCATCTGTCAACCTCCAGTTGCATCCAGGCAGGCCCATTTGACTAGTTACCACAAGGGAATGAGAGAAGAAGCTATTAAGAAGTGGAGATTCCTTGCCCCATCTCCCTTCCTTCTTTTGTTTGGATGCAAAGGACTCCAGGGCCCTAGGAAACAGAGGAGCTATGAGAAGGAAAGAACCTGTTTCTTTGAATTACTACTAGAAGCAACCTGCCTGGTGACAAGCGAGCCTGCATTGGATTACTAAATGAACAAAAACAAAAACAAAACAAAAAACCTTCTATGTTAAGTCCTTAAATGTAAAGTTTTATTTCTCACATAAATCAATGTTAACTTAATATCGAAACTATCAATATAACGAGTAGAAGTAAAACAAACAAAAATAGCTTAATCTTATAAGACAAAAAATTAACTTTAGAGTTGGTTCAGTTTTCCACCATTGAAACACCAAAATTTATGAAAACCGCAGCATGATTGTGTAGATAGTTCTGTGTCTATTTTAATCAGTGTTAAATTTATAATTCTTTAGGTACAAAAATGCCTATTCTGTTGAATAGTCCTTTAAAAGTAAGAATAAGATAAAACACATTGGTATAATCTAGCATGATGCTCAATTTTTATTTTTAAGGGTCTTGGTTATTTTAAGGTATGTGTGAATATAATCTTGTCCCATCAACTCCAAGGTTAGAAAAATTTTCGTATTAAAGAGAAACATATGTATATATATATATGACTATTAACAGCAGTATTATTATTTTATATAAAGGAAGTATAAATAGAACTAAATTTTATAGGTGATAACACTTGGAAATGTTGAGTATATTGTAATAATAATTAGCCTATTTAGTTTTTTTTTTTAAGCCCAAGATTTTATTTATTTATTTTCAATTATTTATTTTTGGCTGTGTTGGGTCTTTTGTTGTTGTACACAGGCTCTCTCTAGCTGCCGCGAGTGGGGCTACTCTTCGTTGCAGTGCGCAGGCTTCTAATTGCGGTGGTTTCTTTTGCTGTGGAGCACAGGCACGCGGGCTTCAGTAGTTGTGGCACGTGGGCTCAGTAGTCGGGGCTCACGGGCTCTAGAGCGCAGGCTCAGTAGTTGTGGTGCACGGGCTTAGTTGCTCCGCGGCACGTGGGATTTTCCCAGACCAGGGCTCGAACCCGTGTCACCTGCGTTGGCAGGCGGATTCTTAACCACTGCGCCACCAGGGAAGCCCGAACCTAGTTTTACGTATTATTGCTAAAGTAGCCCTAACATTTCAGGAGTTTAATCTTTTTTTTTTTATGGTATCAAGGTATTTAATGATGTCACTTATGCTTTAAACCCAAGAATTAACTTGCTGAGTCACATAACATACACTAAATGTAATAGTGAATTATCAAATAGTTACAATTACAGTACAGTATTTCTTATCAATTAAAATATTACATATGTATTTTTTGGCTTTGCAAATGGTTGTCAAAAGTCACTGTGGGGTTTCCTTGATGGCGCGTGGTTGAGAATGTGCCTGCTAGTGCAGGGGACACGGGTTCGAGCCCTGCTCTGAGAGGATCCTGTATGCCGCAGAGCGGCTGGGCCCGTGAGCCACAATTACTGAGCCTGCGCGTCTGGAGCCTGTGCTCCGCAACAGGAGAGGCCGCGATAGTGAGAGGCCCGCGCACCGCGATGAAGAGTGGGCCCCGCTTGCCACAACTAGAGAAAGCCCTCGCACAGAAACGAAGACCGAACATAGCAAAAATAAATAAAATAAATTAATAAACTCCTACACCCAACATCTTCTTTAAAAAAAAAAAAAAGTCACTGTGCTCACAAAATTCTAAATTAAACTTCCAAATCTTAAGGTAACCCAATCCATGTATTTACCAGTGTCAGTCTCTATACTAGTGTGCCTATATGTTTATTCATATTGACGAAATACAAGTAAAGAACAAGCATCTATCTCCAGATGATACACATTTCTTTGGTAAACCTGGGGAACTGAAGAAAAAGTAAGACTGGATTACATTTTACATTTCTGTACTTTCTCTGCTGAATTCTTTTTGTTTTCATAACCCTATTTTCTTTGGAGCATCCAGATTACTTTTCTGCCCAAGGCACTTAAGGCCAGTTCCTATCCAATAAGGAGTTTTGTTTATTTTTTGCTTTTGTTCTCTGAAAGGATTCTGTGACCTACATGAGGCTCTAAATCTTATTAAAAAGAGTGAAAGTGAATGAAATTGTCCTTCAATGTCACACAAAGTAGATTTGAGAAACAGCTAAGACTATGTTTAAAGTACTCTTCGTTAATAATGCTTTCTTGTAGATTATGGTTCTTGCTAATTTATTTTCATGGTAAATTAAGTAAAATATCTTAATCATTTTATTTCAGAGTGAAACACTTGGAATGAATCCAGTCTGTACTGACTTTTCTTACCAAAACCAAAGTAATTTCTAATAAAGCCTGGAAATCTCCTTTCAAGGTGATAGCTAGTTCATCTGATAAACTAATTCTTGGTAACGACAAATGGATATTTATGTCTCAGCGGGAGAGGTGTTTCCACCCTAATGGCTCACGCACTTGAATGTATTTCTTAACTAACCTAATGTAATAAATTTGATAGTGGAGTTTGCAGCTAAGTAGGAGAGGGATATGGCCTTGAGAGGTACATGTTTCGGGAAGAATGAGGTCTTTGATACATTCGAACTCTCATAATGAAGAGCAGACTTCCAACTTGGCTTCACATGTTGCTAGCACTATTTTAGGGGCATGCCGATATCAGTGAATTTGAAACATGAAAGGTGGCAGGAGATCTGACAAGCAGTTTAACTCAGGAATTGGTATTAAGGGTATCACCTGACAGTAAAGCTCACTCACTGAATCACCCCTCTCACCCGGTACCAAGATAATCCACCAGTGCTGGCAGCTTTGCTCTAAGTTAGTTTAGTGACTTATAAAATTTGTATTCAGTGTGTCATTTCCTCTACTTTTCCCTAGCTCACCTCACATCATCTCCCACTTAGAACATTTAATTTATGAATAAGCAGCAGAATCCCCTTGACCAGCAGGATCAATATCACTTGTGAATTTTTTAGACATGCAAATTCTCAGGCCCCATCCAGGCCTATGGAATCAGAAATTCACGGCTTGGGACCAGTAATCTGTGTTTTAACAGGCCCTCCAGGTGTTCATTTTGCCTGGTCAAATTTGAGAACCACTGATATGTATGAATGGTAAGGTAACTTCATAGTTACAGCTATAGCTTTCTCCTGTCATTAGGATTTTCTACCCTCAGTACCTCAGTCCAGCCTCTATCTCAGTTTCCTGGTGCTGAAAATGTCCTTTGAAACGGCTTAGGAGGAATAAATCCTCATTTCTACAAATTCACCTCTCCCAGGAATTGATCTTGGCTCTTAGGAGGATAATTAAAACAAATTTCAGCTATGCTGGATTTACTTTAAAAAGACAGAATACCAAATTTTGCTTAATTTTTCTTGCAAGTAATGCTTTTGGCTTGTTTACCTTCTGTCTTGTTTCTTTCATGATATAGTTGGAGAGTGCCTTCCACAGCCCAGATGCTTGACTAAAGGCAGTATTGTCTACAAAATTTGCAACGTAGTAAATTGTACCATATATATCTATGGTATATATCTGAACTATAATCGAGGTAGAGTTTATATGCCATTCACCCATGTAAAGTATACGATTCAATGGTTTTTAATGTATTTACAAAGTTGGCAACCATCATCACCACAATCAATCTTAGAACATTTCCTCACCCCAAAAAGAAACCTGATGCCAATTTGCAGTCACTCCCCATGTCCCCCAACAGCCCACCATAGTCCTAAGAAACACGAATGTACTTTCTGTCCCTATGGATTTGCCTATTTTGGACATGTCATATACATAGAATTACATAATATGTAGTCTTTTGTGACTGGTTTCTTTCACTTAACATATTTTCAAGGTTCATCCATGTTTAGTATGATCAGTACTTCAGTAATTTTTATTGCCAAATAATATTTCATTGAATGGATATACCATATTTTATTTATCTGTTAGTTGATAGACATTTGGCTTGTTTCTACTTTTTGGCTATTATAAATATTGCTGCTATGAACATTTCATGTACATGTTTTTGTGTAGACCTAAGTTTTCATCTCTGTTGGGTAAATACCTGGGAGTGGAATTACTGGGTCTTTTCGTAACTCTGCTTAACCTTTTCCAAAGCAGCTGCCTTATTTACATTCCCACCTGTGGTGTAATTTACAATGGTGTTTGACCTGGTATTCTGGATATAAATTTCAAGTTCTGAAACTTTTTTTTTAGTAACAAAGGATATCATGCATCCTAAGACTAGAAAATAAGTGGGTGTCTCATCTAAACATTTATATATAACATACACACACATTTCACCCAACTACTGGGTGGTGAGTAGAAACATATATAAATTTATGATTTATATATGATAAATACATGATTTATCATGATTCCTATCAGAATATTTAGCTCTTAGCAAGTTCTAATGACAAATGAATAGATTACTGGCTGAAAGAATAAATACGTGAACAAATTAATAAAGACACGGCTAAATTTCTAGTTTGCATCAAACAATTTGGTGAGTTTTTAGAGTTCTATTATGTACTCCTACATATATGCAACATGTGTGAAAGGGAAGATGTGTCTTTTTTTCTTAATGGAATATAATAAATTACTCTTAATGCTATTAATGAGATTAAGTGATGACCATAAACCCACATTCATCAATTGGTACTTCCAAGGTTATTAATTTAAATGTTATTTGAAGTCTGTTAGACGTTATGACTAGAAATGGTAATTCTATACAGAGCATTTGAAGCTAAGTAGAAACCTGCATGCATGCTCAGGTTGCCAACTAAAATCTACATGTTCTCGCTATGAGAAAATGCAGCCTTATAAACACAGGCTGATATAAAAACAATTGTTTGGAACATATGTTTATAATTTGGGATTGACTGTATTTTTGGATTACTATTACTATTATGGTGTTCAGAAAGTATTTTTACTTAAGTTTTTAAAAACACTTCTAAGACAATGTGCTCAATTCCGTTTGTTGTCTTAATATTTCACTGAGAAATAAAATGACAAATACTCCACATATGCTACATTTGAGGATCTAATAGAGGTTATCAAAATAAAATGCATTTAGTTGTGGATTTTATTGATCTAATTTTTCTGGTACTTTCGTATTCAGTTTTTAAAGCTTCTTATATATTTGATCAAGGTGAGAATATTTCATCTCTATAAAATGTTTCTGTCTTTCTCATCCCCATTGAAAGGCTCAAAAATCAGAACTATGAAGGTGTCCTACTGAGACATTGCTGTATATGGAAGAACAGTACATGAAGCAATAAACAGCTCTAGCCAGTGTTTAAATGTTGAAGCAGAGTTGATGCATCTCATGAATGCAAATGCCATTTTTAGCCTCATATCTTTCAGTGTCATAAATATTATTCTCATTGTAAAGATGGCAACACAAAATAAACTCCAGAGCATACACTTAAATGATACAAATGAAGAAGTAGGTGCATATGCCAATCTGAATTATAATTTTTATATGTTTTTATATGAATCTATCAGAGTGAGCTCCAAATGATTATTTTTTTCATATAAGTTTAAATATAAAAATTTATAGTGATTAGTTGCTTGAGGTGGATTATGTGGAGAATATAGGCTAAGGTTTTATATTTGGAAACACCCTAGTCATCAGTAATTTGTATAATCTAAGTATCAGGGTCATTAAAATTTGTTTAACATTAATGTTAAGTTGAATTAATATTTGTTACATCTGCATAGCTAATACTTGCAGGTCTCATCAAGTACTCTCCTAGTTTCAATATGTAATGATTGATTTTTTTAAATAGAAACAGTAGTGAAAATCTTTCTATAACACTAAAAGGCATTGGAACATACCCTTTAAATGGGTGAATTGTATGATTTGTGAATTATATATCAATAAAGTTGTTAAGGATAACAAACTGGGGAAAAAAAACCCTATCATGTATTTCCAGCATCTATTTTTTCCCAGTCAAATTTGCCTACCTAAATTGAGCCTTGAAAATGGTTTATTTATTGAGACAATTTTTTCTTTATTACATGCTTTTTTTTCTAAATCAATAGTCTCTACCTTTATTGATCATTAGTATACTAATATGTACATTTAAGGCATGCACACATACAAATTGTAGAATGAGAAAAATAACGGTACTTCCTTAGAGCATGTGTGTACCATACAAGTCATTAAGTGTATACTACCTGCCAGTCAATTGTTCTTACATGTAATTCTTTAGTTTTCTTTAAAATGACTTGTTATAACTAGAGTCTTTTTCAACTGTTAAGTCCATATGAGATGGAGAAGATTTTCCACCTTGCATGGCTAAGTGTTTTAACCTGTTGTCCTGTAGCATCCCTGACTTTGGGAGTGACTAAGGATGCATGAAGGAACTATGCTGTATCCTTTAGTCCTCACAGGATTATTCCAATATTTAAAAATTGAAAAGCGAGGCTCAGAAAAGCAAAGTTATTTGCCCTACATCTCTGAACTACTAAACCATTGATATTTGGTTTTGTAGTTAGATAGGTCTGTGCCATTTCTAGTACACCACTGCACGTGATCATACTTCTGTGTACTTACGTAGGAGTTTCTAATTATTTTAAGAGTCAGCCAAACATCTGGGGTCAAGAATTTGAGTATTTGATGAAGGTCATAGAGATTGATGAGTTCAAGTTTTCTCACTAATTAAGAACAAATTAGTGTAAGACCTGGGATGACACCTTGGACATTCGACACTTAGGTTTCCTGAATATTATCTAAATGTGAACAGTTTTTCAGGTGAGAACAAAGTCATTGAAGCAGTTCAGTCACTGTTTACGTTGCCTCCTAATCTCAATTACACATTCTTATTGTTCTTGAATTTTTCTGGGGGGGGCGGGAAAGGTTATTGGGAGAAAGAATTGGTTCTGGAGGTTGAACATGGAAAGAATGTAGGCTCATTAACGTTCCCAAGTGATTTACTATAAAAGTATTTGTTACATACAAATCAATGTTCCATGTGAAATGGATTATTTTTTTTTTACTAGAGTTCATATAAAAATCCTACATGTCAAGTGATGATATTTTATGTCACTATCAAATGCATAGGGAATTTGTAAACACATACAGTAGTTGTACCTTGTATAATGCTTTAATATCATTTACATTTTTTATTTAAAAAAGTGGTTAAACATTAGCATCACATAACCTGGCTAGAGAAAGAATCTTGAAAAATTATTCATGTTTTCTGTAAATAGGGAGGTATTGAAGATTATGTATCATATTTGTTTAGCAATAAAATTTTAGGTGATTAAATACTGAAATCAGTGATCTGCCCGACTCTTTTGCCTCACATATGCTACTAGTCTCATTCCCAGTTTTGGCCTTCATGTTTCTGGCTCTGTTCTACCTCTTTCTCATTTGTATTGTGTTCATCTGTGTTACAGGAACAAACTCATTCTTTGCTTTGCATTGTTCTTCCTTCATGTTTCCATTTTCTTTTTTATGGATAATTTCTCTTTGCATTCCTTGATTTTTTCACTTCCTTTTCTCCTTATTACTTTAAAGAAAGAAAGAAAAAAAAAAGAGTCCCTCTTGTGGTATTGTTTTAAAGACAGTCAACTATTGTATGTGAGGGAAGAAACAGATAAAAAGAAGGGGTGGAGAAGGGGTGGAGTGGGGCTGGTTGGTTGACTTGGGGAAGAAAAGAGGAAAGAACAGCAGAATTGGGCTCTGTTCCTGAACACTGATGAATCATGGACATTTGTTAAGACTTGAATTGAAGTTTTGTCACCGAGTTGTAACTAAGTTTATGATGACAGTTCATCTTTGATAAGTATTTTGTTGTTGTTGAAAGGGAAAAGTGTTACACATTTTGAGGAAAAAAAAAGTTTAAAGGAAATGTATAGTCAGTCCAATATATAGGAAATCCAAAAGTACTCTCATAATCTTTTGAGAAACATCAGGTCTTGAATATAAAGAATTTTCAGGTACTAACAGAGAAAGAGACAGAGATGTGTGAATATACACAGTCCTCCCAACAAAAAACATGCTTCTTCTTATTACAAATAATGATTACTAACCACTTGAGTGGTGTAATGAAATAAATTATGTCATTATCAATGGCAGCTAGATTATGAAATGTTACTTGAATATTATAAAGACAAAGATCTTCATATTGAAGTTATTCATTTGATATTTTAAAGTTATACATTTGGTTTAAACTTAGGAAAATGAATCTGCAAGTATCCTGACAAGTATAAATTCTATCCACAAAATGAATGACATCTTGGCAAAACACAGATTGATCTCTATGTAACAGAAAGACTGGCAGTAACATCCAGGTAATAAATAGGCTCAGCTTGAAACTCAGGATTCAGTTCACCATTTTACTTTGGACTATCGTCACCCAGGTTGGCAAATTTATGAAATCAATTCTTTTCTTCTAGGTAGCTTGGACATTAAGAGCATCATATTCATAAAGAACAGGTTACCTTATAGTAAAATTTAAGGAATATGAAGAAGAGAAAAATCAATTTATATAAATTGAAATTGTACACAATGCAAGCTATCTTTAGTGTTGTTCAAATCTCTGTTCTTAGTTTTAAAGGTATAAAATGTTGAAATATTACTGATTCAATTGTGAAAAAAACAATAGAACATTTGATAGCATATGACAATATCCTTCAGCCAATTAGGCATTATAGTATTTCTTCCCCAAATTATCAGGAGCCCTTAGAAATTATATCCCACCACCTTATATATCTTGAAGAAAATACTGTTATTATATAAAAATGTTTGCTCTACTGATTTTCCAGTGTTTCCAGATACAAAAATTAGAAGTTTTTATCTCCCATTTGTGATAGATGAGTAAAAAAGAGATTGTATCATTGTCATCTGTTAGTGGAATATGGGATTTTAACTCTAAGTTTACTGACCAGATTGTCATGTCTTCTTTGTAATAACAGTAGGCATTTTAATCACCTAAGTCTAAAATATGTGGCTCCAAAATCAAATGACTGCTCTTTTATTTTCTCTCCTATGCTCATTACTGCAGAAGGAGAAATTCCTAGGAACACCCTTTTGTGGTGCTTCAGTGGACACTCATCTAATTAATTAATTATATGTATTTGTACCAAAGGTGAATTTGATTCCTAACATATCCAAATGCTTATAGAAATATGCTAGGTTATAATGGTGTTTTATTGTGTGTAAAGCATATTAAAAACCTAGTCTCAGGAGAATCATATCAAAAAATGATCTTTTCCTTACTCTCTCATGGATATCTGCATCCACGAAATTTTTAAAAAAGCAAGTGAAAAGAGTGCCAACAGTTATTTTTGTTATTTCAAATGTTGCTATCTATGTCTTATTAACTACTTCCCATTGCATTTTTGTTGCTAGTGAATACTTAGATAAATAACTGAATTCTCTACTTCCCTGTAAGTGTAGGCCTAAGGAAATGAAATCCATATACTTTGTGCTATAACTTACAATTCAAACAGCAACAACAAAACTCCACATCTATTTATGGAGAAGGATCTTACTATGAAATCTAGATTTTAGAGTCTAATAGAGTTTTTTTGTTTGTTTTTAATGGAAAGTCATACTGTAGGTGCTGATTTTTTCTGAGATATGCTCGGGTTTAATGGCTGAGGGAGGAGAGGAAGAACAAATATAAAAGAAAAATGAATGAAACATTCTATGATTAGCAGAGATTGAAAAATAGAATAGCATAAAAACTACTGCTTGTTGCAGATATGGTATTTTAAACATAAGAGCTAATTTCTCTACATACTTAAGTTAGCATAAGTTTGCCAATACGAGACTCTGAAGGGCAAATGATAAACTTCCAATAAATACTTTTTCGTGTTACTTTGTGTCCATTTAGAAAAGGCGTTTCTTTCCTCAAAAGCTTACTGTGGTATCTGTCAATAGCTGTATTATTCAGGCCAAGCAAAAATGTCTTCTAAATATTTGTCTTGCTTTTAGGAAATGTTTGACCATATTTGTTATCTAAGATAGTGTCTTTTCTGTGTTGCTTTCTATCATGGCCTCAACGTGCTGATTTACTATAAAAGTACTGAATGTGAATGCTGACTTAAAAACTATTACACACCTTCTTAACAATTCTCCTAGGAATAGAAGCTTCGGAGTTGCTTTCTTTCCTATTCCCATGTCCTGAAAATATTCCCCAAGGACACAGATAACTGAAGCTTTCTGTCCATTTGTCTTTAACTTTGACCTTCTTCGGCACACATCTGTATGTGTGCAGAAGCATGATAGGGCCTCAAATCACAAGTATTGCTGATTGTGGCTCTTCAGTATACATGTATCTCAGAGACAGGTCATTTACTCTATTTGCATATAAAAAAATAAGGTCTGTTGTCACAGTTTTTCCCTTAGTTTTCTTAAGATATTCCAAAAAGCTAGAAAATTCATCATTTCCTTTAAAACTTTTCTAGCCAAGGAGAATTATTTTCCATTCTAGTGTCTGTGTCTGTGTTTGTACATGAGAGGGAAAAAAAAAAAAAAAAAAAGGAAAAAGAAAGAGAGGCCATTTTTAGAGTTTCTTTGTCCTATTCTTTAATCCAAAATATTGAAGAAATTAATTTGATGTACTGAAAAATAAATAATAAAAAGCATGCTTATATATACATACATACACAAATGTATGTATGCTTATACATACATACACACTTACAGAAAAATCAATAGAATTTTATGCTACATATATGCATAGTATAACCTAAAACAAAAAGGGAGTAATAGGGAACATTTTGTGTGGCTATTATGTTCATATTGTTCTTAGTTCATTTTTAATTAATAAAAATGAAATGTATATGAACAAATATTTGTTGTAAATATTTAAATATTTACATATAATAGCAATTGATAGTCAGACAAAAGTTACAGATAATAAATATGTCATAAGTAAAAGTCAGTGCTCTGCATGAGATCTTTAAACTTTATTAAAGAAATGATTAAGTACAAACATCTGTAACTCTTAACTAATCTTTATCAGAATATTTCCTCTTAAATGAATAATAGATACTGATTTTTCACTTGCTCACAGCCCATAATTCCAGCTTTGTCATCAATTTTTATGATTTATAAACATTTTATCTTGAATGGAAAATTTTGATGACTTAATAAAGTTTTATTAAAATTAATGGGATAGGATCTGATTTTCATGGAATTTTCCAAAATAACAGAACTGAACAGAAACAGTGCATTATGGAAGGCTATGGTTAACCCAATAGACACATAATGCTATGTTGTGAAAATGGTCTTGGTTTACCTTTCATGCATAAGAAACAAAGCCACATTTTGAATACCCTCATTAAAAAAAGCTTTAGGTTGATAAAAAGCAATTAAAGGCAAACTTCAAAACAGAGCATTAAGCAATGATTTTGGCTTATAGTTGACAACCAACCCTTTCAGAAAGAACTGTAGAAGCAATATCTTTCTTCAACAGCTTCAGCTATTACAGAACACAGTGCTTCATCAGTGATCCAAAGAAATTGCGATTTGGCTCAAAGGCCAACAAAGTTGATAATGAAGCCTGTCTTACCTTCTCTAGAACTTTATTACATTCTCTTATTCCTTAAGCTCTTTCTCATAAACATATAAAATTGGAAATGGTGTACCTTAGTAGGAAGTCTGAAGTCATTATTGAAATAATTGACAGAATATAATATTTTTCTGCAGTGTGGCTATTATGATACCAACATATCATGTAGACAGCAATGGGCATCTAATTTTGCCATTTTTAATCCCCAGGCTGGGGAAGAAAATCTGCTTTTGAATCATTAAAAAAAAAAAAAGAAGCTGGACTCGACTATTTAGTTCTCTAATTTTGGAGTGGAAAGCTACCTTCAGTTATTTAAAATATCCATCTGAGCTCGAGTTCTCAGTCTCATTCCATCCCACTTCATCTCTCATATGCTAGCTCCTGCTGCTACACTCTCTCTGCCTAGCATAAAACAAACTAACTCAGGTCACGGTGGGGTGCCTTTTGTGAGGCCACTCAGTAAGAAGAAAGAAGCAGAGAGCAAGATAGACATGTAGAGAATTTAAAGAGAACAGATAAGGCACACACACACACACACACAAAAGAGAGGTAAGGGGGAAGGAAACATCGCTGGGTCAAGAATCATAAAATCGCATCACCTTTTAAAACGTTGCTAGTTAAGTATTATCAGTCTTCCCTGTTTGGGGATGTTGCCTTTAGAGAGATGGAAAATCAATTACGAATTAATAAGTGTCCTTCTGTTTTCATAAGCTCTCCTGAAACTAAAGAAAGGCTAATTAAAAATCTGACAGCCTCCCCATAATGACACCTTTTACGCATATGCAAGATGGTCTTTTTTTTTTTTTCCCATCAGGAATGGTGTCAAAAGTGCTCTAATATACTACTACAAGGGGCTTAAGAATTTAAGATGTTCAAGGAAACCTTTCCTCCCGATATATCAGCGCCTTTCTGAAGGAGGCCTCTGTGGTCGGGAGAAGAGGCCTAACCCAAGACCCTTCTGTTTTTTCCTACGAGAAGGCCCGGGCACGCCCGCCACTGCCTCTCCTGGGGATGGAGGTGAAACTGGTCCGCAGACTGCTACTCTCTAGCTCTCTCTCCCTCTCTTAATTCCTCCTCCATATTTCAGGGGCATTTTGCAAATTGCCACCTTTTACTGCTGCTTACCCTTTTCATGCCCTCACCGGGACAAAGTGAACTCGTCCTCTAGCAACATTGTCAAGGCAGGGCAGCCCACTGGCCAGACCAGGGCAGTCGGGACTTTTTGGAGGTAGTCACAAAGCCTTTGTCACGGCACTATGCTCCCTGGGTGTAGAATTCGTGCCTTCACCCCTGTCCTACCACACGGCAGGACTAGGAGGATTTTACAGCATCAGGTCCTTCTCTGACCGACCTCAGCCCGGATCCCGAGGCTCTGTCTTGCCAGGTGAGCGGTACCAGGGCGTGGGGCCGCCGCCACAGCTGGCACTCAGCCACGCCGGAGGCTCTAGCCTTTGGCACTCCCGGGCAAATAAACAGTGCCACCTGGTAGGGAGTCAAAAGTGGTGCTTTAAAATGCAAATACAAACCCCTCCTACATTTCTTGTCAAATCACTTCTCCATGATTCCTAGGCAGGCGGTAGATTCTGCGTCTGGGAGAAGGGCCGGGGGAACGCTGCCTGCCTGGGCAAAAATAACGCCCAAAGGCACGAGCGAAGTGCTCGGCCGGAGCCTCTGCAGCCTGTGGATACCCGGCGGGCGGCGGGCGGTCCCCGGGGAGCCCCGCGGGGCCGGATCCGCTCCCCGTCCGCGCGCCGGCCGGCTGGGGCAAGCCGGCGCCCACTTCGGGAGTTCCTTTCTCCCTTGTATGGAGGGCTGCTCCGGCCCGTCTCCGCCCGACTACTCTGACGCCCAGCCCTCCCGCGGCCCACCCCCGCCGCCTCCCTCCGACTTGCTCGGAGAAGCCAGACGGAGCCTCTCTCTCTCTCTCTCTCTCTCTCTCTCTCTCTCTCTCTGCCACAAGTCTCTCCGCCTGCCTTTCCCCCATTCCTGCAGCCACCCCACCCCTCCCCAGTGCCGTCACCCCTCCTCCGCCCCCGCCTCCGCCCCCGCCTTCTCCACGGCAATCGCGGGAATAAATCAAGGAAGAAACCGAGAGGGAGCGAGAGCGCGAGCGCCGGCGGGCTTGCCCAGGTCTGTTTCCAAAGTCGCCCTTGATGGCGGCGGCGGCGAAGCAGCCGCGGCGCCGAGCAGCCGACGCGCGCTAGTGGGGCCGCCCGCCGCCGCCCCTTCCCCGCGCCGGGCTTCGCCCCTGCGGCCCCCGGTGCGAGCCCGCGTCCCGGTCCCGGCCCTGGCCCTGGGCGCGCCAGCCCTCAGACGCCCGCGCTCTGGGCTGACCGTGTTCCTCATCCTTCTCCTCCTCCCGCGGTTTCCAGCGCCGGTCCTTCCCCCGGCTGGGAAGGGAGGCGAGATTGATCTTCGATCGCGAAGATGGCTGCTGGCTGCCTGCTGGCCTTGACTCTGACACTTTTCCAATCTTTGCTGATCGGCCCCTCGTCTGAGGAGCCGTTCCCTTCGGCCGTCACGTAAGTGCCCGGGCAGGGCGGGGAGTGCGGGCCGAGGGGTGCCGCGGAAGCCCGGCGCGGGCTCCGTTCCCGAGTTGAGGGGCTTCTCTGCCCGTGGGGGTGGGGAGTGAGCCGGACTTGGATCTGGAGAGGCCGAGCGGGAGGTGCGCGCTGCTCGCCGCAGGATTGCGCACCGAACCCGCGTCTTGGGAGCCTCGGCGGGGCCGGGCTGTCCTGGGAAACGTCCGCCGACGACTCGCCGCGCCTCAGCCCATCTCTAAAAGGATTCCTTGGACTTAAAAGAGTTTAGCTGTACTGTGGGAAAAGTTTCCAGCCAGATACCCGCTCTCATCAAACCCAGTCCTATAAAAAGTTGTGTTTGGGTTGGGTATTTTGCACATAGGTAATTGCAGGCTGGCCAGGGTAGCGTTGGACTTTTCCCGCACTTTCCCCGCACTTGGCCTCTGGGATGCTCACTAATTGCTGTGGTATCCAAACTCGTTTGGATCCCCAATTACTGGGCGCGCTTGACAGCCTTCCTGGTGAGAGGAGTGGTCGCTTCACGCGGTAGAGGTGCTGTCCACCCCTGGGACTCGCAGGTACCGGGACCGTGCCACCCAGCCTCCCTCACCCTCTATTTGAAACATTTAAGTGCCGAAGGACACGCGGTTCCTGTTCTTAGAATGAATAGAACCTATTCTTTGGGGGAGGGACTGTTTCCAGAGTCTCCTGCAATTTTCTCTTATTTTTACCATTTCTATAATAGCTTTAAAAAACCTCGCTGCTGTTCTGGAAATAGAGTGTTTGAAGGTAGCTGTATAGTCACAGGGCAGGAAGGGAATGAAAAATAATAATTCTCTTTTAGGCTGGAAAAAAGACAAAGTCAGTGGCACATAAAAATATACACATATTTTTAAATGCGCGGAATAGCCTATCAGGCATTCTGGGAAAGCTTTTTTTTTTTTGGTTCTTGAAGCTACTTTAAAGCTTCTAAGAGTAGGTAATCGGAAGTGGATAAGTCACTTTAATGAATTTTACATAACAAAAACAAAGCCCAAGGTAGCCTTCCCAGTATTTTTGCTATTGGGAATTATTTGCTGTCCTTTGTTGGCTGAGTGCTGAATACTGGAGTTTGTGGTGGATACTAACCGTGAATCTTTACCAGTTGAAATCCTGCAGCTATTATTTAAGGTTCAGCTTAAAGTATTTATTACATTAAGTGTCAGTGCAAGAATCTGAAGGATGTACATTCTAACCCGGCTAAGGGGAGTGTCTAATATTTTTGTCATTGATTTACAGTCATGTACCTTTTTAGATAGTCTTCCATAAAAATGTTTGCAGGTCCTTTTTGTTATGAAGCACAAGGGTAAATGCCATCTGTAGATCTTCCTGTAATTGGCAGGATGTTCCAAGCGGATATTTTGAAACATGTAAAGAGTAAGAATTACACTGAAGATGCTTCAAAATTATTCACTCTTATTAAGAAATTACACTTCTATATATTTGTTTCTTTAGTCTCTTTGTAACTTGGCCTGTGAAGCTAGAACTCAAGTGAGTCGCTTGCATTTTGTGTCAAAGAAGTGGTGCTTTAAAGCAGTCAATGTGTTCAGTTTACACATTTTTAAAGTGTTATTTTTAACTGACAATTTATCAATATTTCTCTCATTTGGAGGGAATGCTTCATCACACCATTGGGGAAAACTATGACTTTTTAAGATACTACAAAATACAACCTTTTATTCCTGAACAGACCACGCTAAAATATTAATAAAAGAATCCTTGTTGTAAGAAGGACATCTACAATAAATGTTTTCCTAAAATTAAAATAGCTCAATTTTCATGGTCAGAAATTCACTAAAGACAAGAAAGAAAATAAATAGTGGGCAAAAATAGGACTTAGGAAGCCACTGTTTCTTTTCTTTGAAAAGGTTTGAAATTTATTTTTTAACAATGAAAATTTAAGATATTTTCAAATAACATGAAACACTAATTATTTTGTAAAAAAGAGCTTAATAAAAGATTTTGTAGAGCTAAGTCAGTCTCTTTCAGGAAATATTGGCAATGTTTTTGTAAGGCTTATGCATCTTTATTTTTTTGAAAAGTTAGTAACCTTCTGAGGAAAGGAGAAATGAGAGTTGACATTTGTACTTCATGTTGTATTTCTGAGTAAAATTTATGAAATTAAAAAAAAATACAGCCTTAATTTTATTAAGATATGGTGCTGTTTACTTTTCTTGCAAGAAAAAAGTTGATACAGAGAATTTATCAGGGTAAATCTCAAATCTTTGGGAAAAATTCCAAGTTCATTAAAAACTCAGTACAAAGATTATAGTGTTGCTAAAGGCAAATTATTGTGCTTCTATATATACATTTCTCTGGAAATCATTAGTAAATTCTTTTTGGTTTTTTGATCATTTTATTTTTTCCAGAAAAAGTAATATAAGAAGTTTTTATCAGAAGAGGAAGAATATGCCACCAACACAGTATAAAATTCATTATGCACTCATGGGAGTGGGACCTGAATTAGAATTAGTTTTTATTTTTTTAGTATGTTTACAATAATATTAAGGGCTTAAGTATTATTATAATAAAACATAAATACCATTCTAAATATTTTCTTTAATTTTTTCTGGTTTAACATACACTCTCATGTAGCATATTCTGAATTAAAATAGTAGTTAAACTGTTCTAAGAGGTAACACTAAAAAAACTGGGTTTTTTTTTTTTTTTTTCAAAGGAAGGAATTCTTTTGCTAGGTTAGGTTTTTCTTTTGGCAATGATTGTTTCAGTAAGGTGTGAAACATAAATATGCCATCTGGTAGCAGCCACCTAGTGCATATTGGTTTGTATGTGAGTGGAAAGTACATCATTTTCATGTTATAGTATGTACATATTATATTGATAGTTTAAAATGTAGTTTTCTAAAGGGAATTCTCCCTTGCTTTAGAAATAATTTCTTGGCACATATGTGAAAACACTTCTATTTTAAAATCAGGATAATAAGTATGGTAGCCAGTATTGTAATGTTAATTTAAATCTGTCGCTCCTAATTTTAGAATCTATTTACAAATCCAGTTTTTTTTTAAAAAGCACATAGTTATAACTACTATTCATGTTAAACTTTTATCTCAGTCGTATCAAAATGCCAGTCAGTCCAGAATAATTGGCTGGGAGCCCTTTGGTATATGGGAATTTTAATATATTTAAACTATATAATAGGATAAATATATTAGTAAGAATTACTGGTATCTACAGGAAATAAGCATAAAATCTCATAAAAGAATTGTACTTTGGGGATTGACTGCTTAGGATATAAATATTTTTCTATTATTAGACAAATTTACATATAAAGTCTACAGAAAATAAATTCTCTATGTCATAACTTTGGAATGGTTATCTTTTTCATATGTTAGAAGTGATATAATTATTCTCATTCACATACAACATAGAGAAGGAAATATGCCTTATGATAAAATATGAGATACAGTATTAAATGTGAAATAAAACCTAAAAACAATGAACATTAATAAATCCTTTTCTCAGATCTTTGATTAGTTTTCATCAGCTTAACTACATGACATTTATCATTCCACAGGTGTACACTTAAAATATGCAACAGTAGATATATTCTTCCAGACAAGTAGTAACATGATATTAAATTTAGTAATGTTTATACATGGTTATATGGGTAGCTGTTTGGATAGGCATTTGAATGAGCATTAGGCAGACTGAAATGGATACAGTCTAAAGAAACATTTTTGGGAAGGTACAAGAATCTAAACTTATTATGGTTTATAAAAGGAAATAAAATGTGCCTTTTTTATTTTCCTATGGCTTTCACCAATTTAATTTTAGTTTAATAAATACATATAAAATCAGATTCTATCGCAAGTTGTTCATTTTGAAAATAGGTAAGAACTTTACCACTCTCTTTCTTCAAAGAGACCTTGCTTTGTAGATGCCTTTCCAATACTTCTCCAACATTGATAAAAATAACATCATAAAATCCTCTTCCTTCTAGGGTTTACACATGGTGACGTTTTGCAGAAACATAAATAACACGTGGAAATTATGTATTCAGGTTTACTGTTTACATTTAGAAGTTTATAGTCATAAGAAATGACAATGCTTTTAGGAATTTAAAAAATAATACCAAAAACTGTGCCCATAACAAACCGTATTATTTAAATTAATGTGTTCTCTGGAGTATTTCTATATTCAACACATGCACAGAAATTTCTATTCTTCTTATTTTTCAATACAGATGCAAATATTTAAGAAAGTAATCTGTTCTTCTGAATTCATATCTTGTACCTAATATGTGTTGTCAAAGTACTTATAATCTAAAAAGTGGGGATTTAAATGGTTAAAGTGAAATATTTTAGGCATATTGTCCAGTTTGTTGATTTCTTTCAGTGTCTTCCATGTGTGGACATAATCAGCTCTGATATGAGCATACTTAGATGGAAGTTTGGAAAAAAAAATCAGAATTTGTCTCAGTATTTCTGAAGAGTAACGTTTTATTGTTATTAAGGTGACAGCCTTCCGTCGTTTGTAATAAAAGGGATGTCTATCCTAGTATCTCAAAAAGCATGTAAGCTGCTTACCATGGGGAATGACCTCTGTTCTGTTACATCTATTGCACACTTACCTAAGGCATATGGTATGTATCAGGCACTGTGTCACACTGTGTGAGCGAGTCTTTCTTTTCCTGGACTATTTATGCATAGTACCACAACTGTTCCCTAAGCTTTCATATGGTTGCTTTCCAATAAACGTGGAACTGCACTGAGATAGTCAACCATGTAGCTTACACACGGTTCATGTTTTCTTCTGTGTGCACAAACCCTGGAAATTATTGTGTCATATTGTTTACAGAATTTAAGGAAAAATAGTGATTGACTTCAGTGTTAATTGAGATGAAAGTGATAGCACTTTGTGAAAAATATTGTACTTACCACCTTTTCCTTGAGGGTCCAAAATATGTTAACATTGCATCATTATATAATTTGTCTAGTTTATCGTACTGTAGTATTCTATTTAATAGATAATATTTTATGTGTCTGTTTCTATGTATATATATGCGTACACACACGTATTTATCTGTAAACTTCTTCAGGTGTTTTACTAGGGTAGAAGAACCTAAGGTAAGGTTATTAACAAAGGTGCATGCTGAAAGCTCTCTGTCAATCCACAACTGTTTATGGGGAGTAAATCTCATTCAGAATATTTTTTATAACACCAGCATTTAAGAATAATTTTTTCAAGAGAATCAGATGAGCTATTGAAAATGTTCAGGTCCTGTTGCACAAGTTATTAATATAATTGATGAGTAACAACAGAAACGTGGTTCTAGAGACAGGCTTGTAGTCTGTTAAGCAAAACAAATATGAGGAAGGGACTATTGCACTTGAAGTGTTGGGCTCTTATTAAAAGGTCTTTGCATACTAAGCAGTTTTATTTCTGCCATTTAGATATGGGATACTTTGACATTTTAAAGAATTAAACATTTGACGCACCATGTTTTAGGATTCAATAATAAACGTGCACAGGTTTTAAAATTTTGTTTGTAAAACCTAACTTTTAGGTTTTTCTTTCTTATAGGCTTTATCTAATTTGTGGTAGTTCAATTCCATTGCCCCTTTAAAATTTGCCATTTATATAGATTCTAACAAGATTATAAACAAGGAAAAGATTGACATTGTGGCCTCAACAAACTGGCACACTTTTATAGTTAATTTCAATAATACAGAATCAGGCTGTTATATATGAAGCAATATTTAAAGTTCTCTTTGAATATGAATGTGGGATATTTCTGGCTAAATGTTATTTTAACATTTGCTTCTGCTGGGTTTTTTTTTTTTTTAACCATATGCTTCTGCTGGATTAAAAAAATTCGGATACATTTTAAATTCTATATCATAAATGGAAGAACAACTTAAACTAGAAATGATGGCAGTGGAAAATAATGGTGTTGCCCATTTAAAATGATTCAGATTTGGGGATAATACTACTGTTTATCTGAAGTTCTTTTCCTTGAGTAATTAAAAATTTATTACAGTAGTCTCCTGGCAAATTTTGAAAAATAATTCCTGAATTCTTTTATTCAAATAATTAATTACTAATTCTTCTCTTTCTCTTTCTTACACACACACACACACACACACACACACACACACACACACAATTACTGTCCGTCATAGTTTATTATTATTTGTACATCACATCAAGTCAAATGGAGAAAAAGTTTTGGTTTATTTTCCATCAGGTTAACTGTGACCAAACCTCAATTTTGGGTCCTGCGCACTTGAATCTTCACTCACTGTTTTGAGGAGCTCTTACTACGAGATTTTTCTCTATATAGGGAAATTGTTGAGGGATTTTGATGCATAGATAAATCTGTAATACATTATCAACACTTTCACCAAAATTGTCAAACGGCCTAGACTGTTGTTCCTTTGACATTTGCCCACATACTGTGGGGATAATTGGGGAAAGAGTGAAGTGAGCTGTTGAGGTTGTCCTCTGTCAGGCTATATAAAGGGATGGTTAGACATTAATGATGTTTCATTTTGAGGGTCAGAGGAGGAATGGCTCATTAAAATAAATGAGCTTATGCACACTGGGAAAATCTGTTTTAAAAAAATAATCAAGAGGTGTTGTGGCGGTGGGACTTTCCTGGTGGCACAGTGGTTAAGAATCCACCTGGCAGTGCAGGGGACACGGGTTCGAGCCCTGGTCTGGGACGATCCCACAGGCCGTGGAGCAGCTAAGCCCATGCGCCACAGCTACTGAGCCTGTGCTCTAGAGCCCACGAGCCACAGCTACTGAAGCCCGCACGCCTAGAGCCCGTGCTCTGCAACAAGAGAAGCCACCGCAGTGAGAAGCCTGCACACCTCAACAAAGACCCAATGTAGCCAAAAATAAACAAATAAATTTATTTTTTAAAAAAGAGGCGTTATGGTGGACATGCTGTGAGGAATGATGCGTGTGTAAGTAGAGCAGAGCAGCCCTCAGATTTGTGAGGTGCAGAGTTACATTAAAGATGCTAAAGGTTGGCAGTTAGTTATTTTATTTTATTTTGTTTTATTTTGCTTTACTTTATTTTATTTTCTTCTTTTTTCCCATGTTCCATGTGAGTTCGGTTATCCTGGAAATGGTGTTTACTGCACATAATTGTTTTTTGGAGACCTAAATATTCTATCTATATGGAAATTCACCTTAGAAACCAAAGACAGTAAAATTGTCTAGAGTTCAAAAAGTAGAAGCAATTAAGCTTTCTTATTTGTAATATAACTCTGGGAAAATGGTTCATTGGATAAGAAATATTAGTATAACACTTTATGAAAACTTTAAATGCTAATAATCAAGAAAGAAATTCCATTAGTAAATTCCATCTCTTAGATTATAAGAAATGAAATAGCTTGCAGGTTCTAGGCTTCCAGGTAGTACACTGAAGACTATTTAGACCTCTAAGTACATAGTACCTCTTACTTTTTAAAAATAGTTTTGATTTATGCTTTCTCTTTTAATGTCTCCTGTTTCAAAGATTTTTAACATCAAATGTAATTTAATTCAGTGATTAATGCAATTATTATTAGTCAGAGCAAATTATGTAGTGCACTGAACTACATGCTGAGAATCCACCTTGAGGAAGAGAGTCCCCAAGGAAGCCATTCCCAACTCCAGGTTGATTGTGAAGCAGTGGAATCTGACAAAGCGTGCTCAAGGAAAAGCACATAAAGTGGTGAAGAAATACGCCTGGGCTGTTTCATGTCAGGCATAGGACTCCTGGGTGGGAAGAGATGTTGGTGGGACTGAACCTTGAGTATGAATCTAGGTTATACAATTTTTGCATCAGAGCTCTCTTCCTACCTGACCCAAAGGGGAGTCGGGCATTGTTCACAACACATGGACATTTGTGGTAGCCCAGCTCTGGGTACTCAAATTTGGCTTTCATCCTAAGACTTTTATTTAATTAAAAATAAAATTAATAGGTTTTGAATCATAGTATGTAGAAAATGGATTAAAGAGACAATATTCTAAGCAGGGACAATGGGAGCAGTTAGTAGGCTGTGAAAGTAACATGCTCACCGTTGGCCATTTTGAGTTTGTGGTGTCTCTATAGATGACTATTAAGCCATTGGAAATACATCGTCTGAAGCAGATTTGGAGGTGAATTGAGTACCTTTGAAGCCAGAAAATGGGTCCATTCATTCATGTAGCAAATATCTATTTAGTATCTATTATGATAGGCCCTGTGAGTTTCAAAAGAAGAGTCTTGATCCTTCATATTGCAGAGAGATCGGATAAGATGAGCCCTTTAAGGAAATCACCAGGGCATTGCTGATGTGACAGCAGTTTCAGTAGAGTGTTTCGGATGCGAGCATGGTTTCTTTGCCTTGAAGAGTTGGTAGCACGTGAGACTATGAAGGCAGCAAGTGCAGATTGTTCTTTAAAGGAACTTGACAATGTGAGCAAAGGGAGAGAGTAGCAAGTTCAGAGGAAGATAGTGTAAAGGGATTTGGCATTCTTTTGTTTTGCTTAGAGAATAGGAGTTATAATAGGCCATTTGGGATCACAGGTAGTAGAAAACCATAGGACTATCTTGAACCAAAAAGGGGAATATTTTTCAGTGGTAGTTGGAGCTGGTTGCTCGGTCATGGGAGTCAAGATGAAGGATGTGCCAACACCTACAGAAAGGGGTGGAGCTTTTATTAGGATCCTCTCTTACTCTAGCCTCTGGTTTTGTTTGTTTGCTTCCTTATTCTTCTCTGTCCTTGCAAACTGACTTTATCTGCTTCCTGATGCTCACGTTGTTGAATGCCTGTGAGGGTTTACATTTTCCCTATTGAAGCTTTCAAGCAGTTTGAGACTAGAATCCTAGTCCAAAACACAGCCTCCTAAAGAAAGATATGTTGGTAATCTGAATATGGACCACATGACCATCTGTAGCTCATTCATTTGAGACCAGGAGATGGGATTTGGAAAAAGGATTTTGGTTGCCTAAGCTTGGGTCACTTCTCATACCCTGGTGCAATCTCATTAAGAGGTACTGCACTGCAACAGGCCAGTTGCTAGTACCATGGATAGAGGAAGAAGCAATTCTTAGAAAAAGGTTCCTGGGGAGCGGGGGAGGTTGTAGAGGCAACTAAATAAGTGTTACCAAAGGGGAGATTTGAGCATATCAGAGAGAGAAGACCAAATGGCAGAGAGATGAAAGGGTTGAGAGAGGCCATGATTGATGGGTGAACGTTCTGACCGAGGCAGATGAGGAAGGGATCAAGACTAAAAACAGTGTCTTACAAAGTAACTTTTGAAATATGAAACAGCCTTGAGAATTAAAGCAGATGGTTGGAATATAGGAGAGATACACTTTTAATTTACTGGAGATGTTTTTGGAGGAATGTTCCAAATTATATATTCCATGCTCAAGAAGGAATGACATGATTCAGAAATGTAATAAATGCACATTAGTAATGTTCACATTTTGAGATGTACAGACCAGAGTTTTTCTTTATTTGGTAATAAGTAACAAGGCTTTAGTACATCACTATATTTCCTTTGGACACAGCAACGTTTGGTTCTCTTTTGTCTTTATTTCTCTTTTCTTTTTTTTAAATAGAGATTGTCATCTTGAAGACCCATGTAGTTTTGCAAAATGTCATTAGATTTAATAAGTGTATGTGCTTATGATAGAAAGATGTTACAGGAGTATCAAGCAAAAGAAAACAAAAAAAGAACAAATAGTTCTTGATTTTGGCAATTTAGCCTTATTCACTTATTAATTTTTTGGCAGATAGTGGTGGCTTATGGCCCTACTTTGTCCGTGCTTCTCCCCGCCCACAACCTGCCCAAACCCCATGTCCGTTCTTTAGCAGAGGGCAGAAATTTGAATTGAAACCGATCCTTGTTAAAAACAAAACAAAACAAAACAAACCAATATAATGAATTTGATAAGACAGCGAACCACTGACAAATATTCCTGCAAAGCATGTCCATGGTCAACCCTTACAGAGGCATCTCAGGTCTCCTGAAGGTCTGAAAATCACTGGCAGCTGCCATCACAGCAGTTCCCTGAGTTTCCAAGATGACTGAATGAACTGTTAGGATTGCAGATGCCAGCGGATCTAAGAATCAGTCTTGATCTCATTGGTCCCAGTGCAGTGTGGAAAAACCACCCTTGTGGTCTGTAACAAGAGATGAGGAGAGTTAGGGCGGATATTTGTTTCCATTTTGTGACTGCTCTTTTTTCTCTTCCATAGCTATTCACAGTTTACTTGAGCTAATTTTGATGTCTCTACCCACAGAAAGTCTGGACACTAATAATTACAGCTATCTTTCAATTATTGTTATATTGCTTTCTAACATATTTGAGCTCCTGAATGTGAGGCACTGTGAATTAATACTCTGCATGTTTTTTAATCCAACCTTTAAGTCAGTCCCTTTAGGTAAGTATTATCCATGTTTTATAGATGAGGAAGGTTAAATTTTGCGTATGAAAGACTTTTCCGAGTTTTTTTTAGGAAAAAGATTTGACCCCAAGCAGCTTGATTCTAGAGTCCTACACTTAGCTGCTGTACTTTGCTGCCCTTACATGACAGGAGCCTGGATTTCTTTGCACCCACTATCTTACCTGCTCCAGTTGTGGCTGGCTGCATATTCTAGCAATGAGGCCAAAAGGGTAAAGGAGTCAGTGTAAAGTAGAGGAGAATGAACACTAAGTCCAACGTCTCCATCTGCAGAACAAGGGTAATATTAACCTAATCCTGAATCACAGTATTATATCATGGGGATCAAGTGAGAGGATGGATGCATGGGGAATCTTGAAGGACTGTTTAATGGCCAGGCTTTATTATTTGTACCACGTGTGATTTCTTTGCCTTCAAGGGATCATGAATTGATGACTAGGGGTTAGTGAGCTAGATTATTGTGCTAACATTTCATTTGCTCTATTGTTTTCATTCAGAAAAACATGAAATGAATGGGAAAAGTGATGCTTATTAGCAGACCTTAAAAATGTTTCTTCCTAAAAAGTTGTGTAGCCTTTAATCATAAAGAGGAAATGAAAAGAGCTGCCGTGGACTAGAGTGAGTGAAGTGTTCTGTCTCTCGGTTCAGGACACAACCTGTATCTTAAAAGGGACCATGAAGAAAACAGGACCACAGAGGATTTGATGTGCTTCGTCTTGACATTTCAGCCAGCACCTGTTGTATGAGATCTGTGCCACAGGAGATTGAGTCTATTTTTAAAAGTCACAACTTTGCCACTGATAACCTCTCATTGTCAAAGGTGGAAGTTTTCAGCTTCAAGACGGAATATTTGAAAGTGAATAAAGCCATCTATCCACGATGTTTATAGAAATGATTTCAGACAACGCTGCAAATTGAGCGAGCACAGAATTAGTAAAATTGAGACCAGTTGCATTTTTAGGAACAAACGCAGAAGTCAGAAAAAAAATCTGCCAAGAGCACACTGAAAAGGGCCAATTTTCGTTTGACTCATTCAATTGATGATTAGTTACACTTATTGAACCCCACTCCTTCACTTTCTAATATAAATGGAGTTTAGCCTTTCACAAACACTGTTCTCTTATTGGTAGAAGTAAAATAGTTAAATGAAATTGCTGCTGCACACTTTTAATTGGTTCGTGGAGGGGAAGAGATGTTTTAGATGAAACTTTACATTAATACCAATGACTAATGAGTACAACTTGATGATAACCATTGAAGCAGCAAGTTTTCACATGCCAGGAACCTGCCTTTTTATGGCAGTCATTTTGACATTTGCCACAGAAAGGAATGTAAAATTCTTATGACGTCTGTCACTTTAAAAATACCAACTCTTCTTTGCCATAACATTACATTAGAATTGACTTAAATTGGCATCTGTGAAAATGTTAGGAGAGACAAACAAATGGGCCATGTGAAGCCTCAGGAGGATGGGAACAATGAGGTGTGTGCAGATTGCTCTAAATTAAACATGTAGAATGCTTGGTTGTCTCTCAAAACACTTGATTTTCCTGTCGATATAAATGTAGAAAACCGAATTAATTTTCATGAGGTGAAATTTTATTGTGCATGTGTAGCTCAGTTCCCGGGGGGTTTGATACATGGTATTAAGGTCAGCTGGTGAGTAATTGTTTAAAATTTATATTAATGCTCGATGGTGATAAATAAACATAGGGGAATGGCAACTCATCACAGTGCAAACCATGCCTGATAATTAGATGAGGTCATTCGTCTCCTTAAATTATCAGAGGTGACACAACCTGTCTGTGTGGTGTCTAGAAGCCAGCTGAGTCCTTGGGTGTAAATGACCGTGACAGAGGGGCAGTTTGAGGGTTGCAAGCTTTGGATTCGGTCCTACCCCTTCTGTTGTTTTCCATAAGTGAAGTATATTTGCCCCTGAGAGTCTGCTTTTATAATATACACAGGGATCTAAAACCTGAGTTCAATAGGCTGCTCAGTATCTGTTTTTCAATTTCATTTTTATGTTTGTGTACCCCCGCCTTAATTACAAGCAAACACATTATTTATTTATATATAACTGTATAATATAACTAAATATATGTGTTTGTATGTGTATATATATATACACATATACACACACACGTACTGTATGAATATTAGATGTTGGTTCCATGCTGAGTGTCAGTGAAGCTGCGTTCCTGTAGGTGACTATCGAATACTTCTAAATTCTAAAAAGTGACCATTTATGGTGTGGTTGCAGCCTTTCCAAGTTTCGTCATCTGAACCACAGGACACAGATAATGGTTTGAGTGACGATTTTTTCAGTTCTCTGAAAAAACGGTTCATGGCTAGTACCATTCTAGAGGCATAAAGGAGAACTTAATAAAGGATGGTTTTGAACATTAGGGCTTAATTCCCTCTTGGAATTTGCCTGGTTGGTTAATAATGTGGGTTCAAAGCTCAGTTCTACCATTTATTAGCTGGGTAAATTGAAGAAGTTAACTCTTTCGTTGGTAAAACTTCATCAGGTTGTTGTGAGAATTAAGAATGTTAATTCATATGAAGCACGGCACATAGAAAATACCAGATAAATATAATTTGATTAGAAGCAGGAGAATTTGGTGGAGTCAGGTGATTTGACTTCCGGTTTGCCTCTACCACTAACTAGGTGTGGGACCTACCTAGGTAACATCTTGTGAGGAACAATTCCTGGCTTTAGCACCTTCTATAATTGCTCACCGGCCAACTGTTTCCTAACAACTAGGTCTTAGTTGTCACATGTCTGTTGAGCATAAACGAGATGTTTCTTGGTATCCGAGTACTCCACTGCCTTTTAGGACGCCTCTGAAAAGGTCCCTCCCCCAGCCCTCACATTTTAGTTTTCTCTCTGACGATCTCTCTGAAAGCAAAAGTGCTAAAGTTTGATGTTTTCCTACCTTTTTAATACTCTGCTCTCCCCAATTGTACTCAGGCATGGTATGGTACCGGACTCCTTTCTTTGTCCGTTTGAAGGGCCCGTTAAGAAATATATAAGGAAGTCAGTGACCTTGCATTCTTGTGTGCAGAGAAATGATGTTAGTGGCCTGTTGTCATGTGAGATCTTGATTCTGTGAAATAGGCCCAAGATGTTCTCATTTGACAGTATATTTCTAGTACTTGTGGCAAACTGTCTGAAAATGGTAACTTTAAAATATCAGCAATAATAGTGATACTTGTGTAACATAGAATGGTGCTTTCTTTTTCTTTTAAGATGAGCAAAAAATACATAATCCTATCTTACCCAAGGAATAAATTAATAGTGTGAAGTGTTTTTAGAAGAGTATAAATCAATTATATTGTACTGTTTAAATTACTTTTTCAAGGAGAATTAATATTAGGGCTTATTATGCATCTTTTTAAAAAATTTATTTATTTTTGGCTGCATTGGGTCTTTTTGGCTGTGTGTGGGCTTTCTCTAGTTGCGGCGAGCATGGGCTACTCTTCATTGTGGTGCTCTGGCTTCTCGTTGCGGTGGCTTCTCTTGTTGCGGAGCTCAGGCTCTAGGTGCGTGGGCTTCAGTAGTTGTGGCACACAAGCTCAGTAGTTGTGGCTCGCGGGCCCTAGAGTGCAGGCTCAGTAGTTATGGTGCACGGGTTTATCTGCTCTGTGGCATGTGGGATCTTCCCGGACCAGGGCTTGAACCCGTGACCCCTGCATTGGCAGGTGGACTCTCAACCACTGCGCCACCAGGGAAGCCCTCATTATGCGTCTTAAAGTTTGGAAGAGGTGTGTGTGCAGAATCACATTAAGTATGGCCTTTCCTTCTGCCCAGTTAATTAGCTTTCCTCCTAGTAAGGAAATTCCTAAATGAGAGAAGTTAGAGAAACAGCTAAATCCTTAAGATTTATGCAAAAAAGATGTGAATCAGACTAAACGAAAGAGATTGAAGACTGACCGTGATCACTGGTTTAAAGTACAGTGAATGAAACAAATCAGACAGAATCTTCATAAATGCATCTTATATGAAGACTGAGAGAGAAAATGAATTTAGAATTCAGTAATCTAGACTCACTTATTTATTTTAGTTTGGTGTTTTCTACACTGTGTAATGTATTGCCACAAACTCAGTTGTTTCAAACAATGGACATTGCTTTTCTCACAGTTTCCATGGTGACAAGTCCAGCCGGGGCTTCACTGGTTCCTTTCCTCAAAGTCTCATAAGGTTGCAGTGAGGTGTTGACTGTTCTGTGTTCCTTTCCAGGGCTACTTTTCTGCTCCTCTTTCAAGCTTTGGTGGTTGTAGACACTTTCTTGTGGTTGTAGGACTACCTCCCCTTTCCTGTTTGTTCTCAGCTCCTAAAGGCCGCTCACTTACTTCCCACATGGCCCTCTCAAAGGTCTTCTCACAACATGGCAGTTGACTCTTTCAAGGCCAGCAGGAAGATCTCTCTTTTCAGAAAGGGGGCCCAGTCCCTCTTTTAAGGACCTTCAATTCGTTACGTTAGACCATCTGCGATCATCTTTCTTTTGATTAACTCAGAATCAAGTGATTTGGGATCTTACTTACAACTACAGAATCCCTTCACCTTAGTCATATAACATAACAGTCCTGGGAGTGACAACTCTTCCTGATCCCAGGTTCCACCCCAGCTCCAGTAGAGTAGATGATGCATGGGAGCCATCTTAGAATTCTTCCTCCCTTGGGTTTTATTATTAGACAGCCATCGTAAAGACACCAAAAGCTAGAAAATGGGAATACTCACTCCTTTTGACTTTAGATGTTCACACACGTTGGAGATCCTTGGAAGCAGTCAGATGACTATCATCCTTTTTGCCTCATGGTTCTCATCCATCCCGTCAGGAGTCAGGAAAGTAAATCCCCAAAGTTCATTAACTACTTATTACTAGTGTTGTCATAATGACTTAGCTGAATGTTCCCCCCTCTACAAAGAAAAGAATTCTCTGTAGTCTGGTTCAAGCCAGTTTACACAATTGTTGTTAATAAATATGTAGACAAATTGTAAGACAGTTCTTTTGAAATGTAAAGGATTCCATTAACTCTAAATTAAGGTAAATACTTTGTGAAATCTTGGGTGTCTCCTTAAATTGTGTGCATTTCCCTGCCTGCGTAAACTAGTGATTCTGTAAAATCCTAACCAGCATCTGTTTTTGCTTATGGACTGGTCATGTTCTCTAGCTGATGACCCAGTTACAAAGTATTAATGCAGGAATGTTCATATGTAACTGAAAGCTGTATGTGATTTCTCCTCTTCACTGACTGGAGTTTGGTGAATGGTTATGATATGACTTGTGCTTTTCAAAGCAGATGCTTTGAAAGATGCTTCTTCACAATACCTAAGTACTGGTACTCAGTAAGTTTAAAAAAGGCCCTTCTTTTCTTGCATACAGGTGCTCCCTTGCTCTGCACTATGTATACCTAGTCATTTCATTTTGGAAGTACAGCTGATTGTCTGATTCGTTCAGGATTTATCTTGTCATACCTCTAGCACAAATTAATTTACTAACACCAGGGGATTCTGGCCAGAGTAATTGTCTATCTAATTCAGTGCTTTTTACACTAACTGTCCTAAAGGAACAGAGTTTACTTTTTGTAAATTTCATATTCATTGCAAATGTATATTTTTGTAGAATACTACAGTGAAAATCAGTTAGTAGAAAAATGAAGTTAAAAAAGATATAAACCTGTGTTTTTAAATAATTCGATTCAATAGTCATAACATTACTTCTTCAAACTGTTATAATGTGTCTAAACACCCTCCATTTCTGTGCTTTCCTTGAGCTAGATTTGCAGAGCATAATCTGAGTATCTGTAGTTTAATTGATTTGGCTGTTTAAGGTAACTAAATGACTGTTTTCAGTTTAAAGTGGCATGGAAAAAAACCTAAAATTGAAGAATTTCACATTAAATGATATTTTTAAATGATGTGTCCCACTTTAATGCTTACCTTTTATTTTGGCTTTTAGATAGCTATGACCTTTTTCATCAAAGTAATCATAATAATTTGGCTTGAAATAATAAGCCAAATTTTGGCTTGATTTCAGATTGTTAAATGCTGTAGTTCCTTACTGGAATTTTATGTTCTTCCCAAGCAAATTTATTTGATTTTTAATGTATTCTCTTTAGAACATTTACTATTTGCAATGGGTCCAAGCATTTGCTGTCAGCAAAGCAAATATTTTGGTACTGTTGTAAGGTTAAGGGCTGCATACCCTTTTTAGGACCAGTTCAATAAATCAGGACTCATGTGAAGGTAGCTATTATTCCCTTTTGATGGATTATGGGATTACTTGGATGTATTCAAGAAACAGATGGATACAAAATTTTTACTCCACAAAGATTTTATGTCCAAGAATCGAGATGAAAACACCATAAAACATTCCTGGGGCAGGTTGAGGTTTTTGTTTTTGTTTTTTAAAAAATTATCTGTATAAGATGTACTTGGTCTATAAGGCTGAGGCTTTGTAAAAATCTCCACCTATATCTCAGATCTCAGAGTGTCTGCCAAAGTATAAACTTTCTCACTGTTTTGAAACACATCCAGAATCAAACATAACGATTCTTGCAAAAGGCAATTAAAAAAGATTTTTTCAAAGAATGGAATGTGCCATTTATCTTCAGTTCAAATGTTCACTTAGTAAGTAGTGTGAATTGCAGAACTTTTTCATTTTGTGGAGTCAACTTTCTCCTTCAGCATCTGTGCACTTTGAAGCTGAAATGTATTAAAAATAACTTGACTTTTTTGGACAAAGAATATTTTTATTTTCTATTGGTTCGACGAGAGATTTTTCTGAACGTCTGTTGCCAAAGACGTTCTTAAATTGCATGTAGGATTTTACCTAACAAAACTGAGGCATATTAAATTATATCAATAGACTGGTACAACAAGATTATCTGCTCTTTATTTTAGGCTTTTTTCCATGCAGTACTTCTGAGTAATATCTATCTGTATACACTTATTCCTGAACGATTGTCTCATGGATTTTTATAGAGTTTTCCCAGACTGTTGAGATAAACTAGTTTCCTAAAAAATCAGAATTATGTTTTAAGAATCTCTTGAAGGGTTCTAACTCTGTTCTTTAGCGAGTCACTTAAAACAAACCAAATTAAATTAGATCTTTTTATAAAGATGCTGCATCTTCCACCTCATAGGATGTCAGGTCAAGAACAATACCAATCTTAACAGTGCTAGACACACTCTTGCTAAACTTCCCAGAACAGCTGTCCCTTTTAAGTGACTTTCAGGATAAGCTCACAAAAAAATACCTTGTTGGGCTTCCCTGGTGGCGCAGTGGTTGAGAGTCCGCCTGCCGATGCAGGAGACACGGGTTCGTGCCCTGGTCCGGGAAGATCCCACATGCCGCGGAGCAACTAAGCCCGTGAGCCATGGCCGCTAGGCCTGCGCGTGTGCTCCGCAACGGGAGAGGCCACAACAGTGAGAGGCCCGCATACCGCAAAAAAAAAAAAAAAAAAAAAAAAAAAATACCTTGTTGACAAATTTTCTTCTAACTTAATGGATTATACATAGTAAAAATTATAGCTGTTTCTATGTCGTTTGAAGAAAGATTTCTTTAAGAAAGAGAATGTTCAGTTTAGCACATTACAAAGGCCATGATTCTAAGAAATCAGCTGAAATCTTACCAATGGAAATTAACCAACATCTTGGTACCCATTATAGTTAATGATTGCAATAAAATATTATTACATTTTATGTGCATATCATTTAAAATATCTTGGCAAGAAGACCCTCATACATAAATATTTTAATGTAATTTAATATATTTGCAATTTGGCCAAAAATAGGGTGAGAATTTAGAACCAGATGTCATTGTCTTATAAATGTCACATCAAAATAAAGTATTATCTTTTTTGTGACCAGCTTTGGTTAGGGGTTAGTTAGGCCTGTTTCTTAGAGCTACAAGGAAAAGCAGGAAGGGAAAATAAGGTTAAAGACTGCAGGAAGTAAAATAGATAACTAGTGAGAGCCTACTGTTGAGCACAGGGAACACTACTCAATGATCTGTGGTGACCTAAATGGGAAGGAAATCTAAAAAAGAGTGGATATATGTATGCGTATAACTGATTCACTTTGCTGTACAGCAGAAACTAACACAGCATTGTAAAGCAACTATACTACAAAAAAAATTAATTAAAAAAAAAAGATCTCAGAGAGGAAAAAAAAGGCTATATGAAAAAGGCAACCAAAACCTTGCCGCTTCGTGGAATTTTTTTTTTTTTTTTTTTTAATCTGTGAGGTTATTCTGTTGACTTTAGGTGGTCCGGAAATGCAGGTCCCTGCATGGTTCTTCCTCTTCCCTGAGCATTCCCAGTTTTTTTTTTTCCCCTGGTACGCGGGCCTCTCACTGTTGCAGCCTCTCCCGTTGCGGAGCACAGGCTCCGGACGCGCAGGCTCAGCGGCCATGGTTCACGGGCCCAGCCGCTGTGCCGCACGTGGTATCTTCCCAGACCGGGGCACGAACCCGTGTCCCCTGCATCGGGAGACGTACTCTCAGCCACTGCGCCACCAGGGAAGCCCCCCAGTTTTTAATTAGATTGCAAATTAAGGCAGACCTATGCATACATGATCTGATTAAATCTGAGCCAGCCCTATCTCCAGGTGAGCATCCTAGAATTGACATGGCATCATTTTTAGTGGTATTAGAGGCAGTCACCAACTGTGGTGAACTGTGGCTTTGTGTGCACCTCCCTCTCTTTCCCTATCCCTCTACCACTGTATTTACTCCTTTCCTGATGGAACAGGTATACACAAGCTCTTCCTTGGTCTTATGCTCCATCCATGATTTGAGACCCCTCCCCACTTAAAAAAAAAATTCAAAGGACCTCTTATTTCCCAAACCATTGGATAAACAGAATCTTCCTAGAGATGTCATTTTAAAGAGAGTTTATTAGCACTGATAAATCCTGAATATGTAGACCATATAAATGCAAACCATAGTTTTCGAGAGGAGTTTTCTGTAGTTCTGTTGAGACTTTGTGATTGCAGCTGCCAAACACTGTCAGAAGAACATTTGGGCTTTCTTCTATGGAAAGTGTGCTCACCAGTGTCTTGCCATAGAGTCCTGGAAAAAGTTGTGAAAGCATGATTTCTTGGGGTTTTCTATCTGACTTCAGATACTACCCCTTAGAACTCCTGATACTATTCTGAAGGCTTCACTGAAGATAGTTATCGGTGGCACATAATAAAGTGGTGATAAGAAGCAGGATTTAACCAGTATAGACCTACTCTGGATATATGTGGTGTTTTATAATAATAAAGCAAGAGTGCTATTTTATAAAATTATGGATAGTGGGGCACCAGTGTGGTAGATTAAGAGGGGAAGATGGTTGGATAAAAAAGACAAAGATGTTTTGAAGGACATGCACTTGAAGAAGTAAAAAGGATAATTGAGTTATATACTTCAAGAACTAAGTGATACAACCAATGTTAAAGTGTGGCCTGATTTTTTTTTTTTTTTTTTTTCCTGTTCTGATTTTTCTGTTTTATGTCATTCTGAATTGAAGGTTGAAAATCTGCTCCATGTAAAACATAATACAAATTTATCAAAGGCAAGTACTCTGCAAAATTGTTGTTGTTTAAAATATGGAAACAAGAACCGCAATTAAAGCATTTATTCCATAAAGTATATCAGAGAGAAGACATTCTGGCATTTTTTAAGAGAGAGCACTAGATTTCCTCTTTATATTCATTTACGTACCTTTCTGAAACCGTTTCTCATGCTTTTATCTTTCAGTGAGCGTGGTTCTGTTTCTGGCCTTCATGATGTGGTGGGTTAAAAGCAGTGTTTTACAAAGAAAACAAAATCACGAGTTGGTTATGGGGTGAAAACTGGAAATTAAGAGGTTTTTGGAATCCTCCATTAATATTACATGCAGTTCAGTTTTAATTCATTTATACTTCTTACCAATCTTGGTTTCTCCTAAATTCAGACACAGCATGATAAAGACTAGACTGCATAATATTAATTTATAGTATTTTTTAGCATTTCATAATAATTTTATAGTATTTGGGAACAATTCAGAATTATAATTTTGACAAGTTAGAAAAATCAAGTCAGAGAAACTTCACTGAAAACAACTATTAAAGTCTATTAAAATGCACCTAGGAAAGATAATATTACCACATGGAATTTATTTAAAAAACCCACTAATTTTCCCACACAATCTAAGGCTGGGTTTCTCAAGCTGGCATTATTGGGATTTTGGACCAGACAGTTCTTTGTGATGGGGGTCTGTCCTGCAGTTTGGTCTTTACCCTGTTAGAGGCCAGTAGCAACTCCTTCCCAAGTCATGATGATAAAAAATATCTCCAGACATTGTTAGATGTCTTCTGGGGTACAGAATCACTCCTGGATGAGAACCACTGACCTAAATGGAATCAACACAATAAATTGGCCCCTGATATGTGTTCCTTTTGCCAGTGATGTGTATTTCCGGTTCTCTCCCACAATGCTTACGTGGTGTTTGCATTTTGCTAACATTTTGTCGCATCAGTGAGTTTTATTCATTAATCCCTGATAATAAGTGTGCTATTAAAAAGGGTAAGTTAGCTAGTTCAAAATACTTTCTAAATTAAGCTGTTAAATTTAGTGCTTCGTGAAGCAGGAGGTGTAATTATTTAACATATAGGCAAATGTGCAGGGGTAAAATTCTCCTGTTCCTGGAGATCTCTGAATTTCCTGAAGGAATATTTTGTAGTGAAACATGTCTTTAACAGAAGCATACTGGTGTCTGCTCTTTCCTGCTGGGTCTGGAGCGGAAATGAGACAATCTCTCTGTCCTTGTGCACACTGGATAAAATGCTTTGTAGATAACAGAAATGCTGGATAGCTGCCAGGGTGGCCTGTGGGCAAGCTAATTAACAAGGACACACACTATTGATAGGGGTATTTGTTTCACCTGGGAAAGCTGCATAGTAAACTAATGAAGATTTTTCTTGGTTGAAAGTGCTCCATTTTTTTCAGGGGAGAACAATTAACAGCGACTCCAAAACAATACCAGCACTATTGAGACAAAGTCACTGTACTACTGAGCTTTATTTGTAGGTGTATTATATAGTGCTCTGTCTTATATGGAGCTTTGAAATTTTATAGGGCTGGTGTGAACTGATCACACACCAAAAATATCTTGAGTATGAAAAAGAATACCACGTGTTTCTGTTCATCTACTTTTTCTGTAAATGGAGAACAGCTACATGCTGTTTGTTCTTTTTTAGGACAGTGCACTTACAAGAATGGCAACACAAAGTACTGTAGTATAGAAACAGTTATCCCAGGGATCACTGTCTATCTACATTGGTTACAGGGGAATGCTATTACTGGAGGGAAAATGGAAACCCAGAATCTCTGGTTCAAGATACTCTGTTATTCTGTTGTGCAGTCAAAAGTAATTTCTCTGCTTCTTTTTCTTCTGTCTGTTAAAAAACATAATAATGATGTGAATAGTTGACCTCTTTAGTTGATTGGGCTTAAATGGGGCTGTTGAAGTACTTCAGATCCATTCTACTCTGATCAATTTAGGGGAGGCTAGAAAGATCCCCTTTTATGCGATTAGTATCCTCCTTATTATATTGTCCACTTTCATACTTTTCTCATGCATATCATTTTATGAACGAAACATAAATATATTACACTCTCACACTATACACAATCTAGTGCATTTCCACATACTTTCTCCCTTCTTTTAGGTATTCATACCTGAGCAGAATAATCACTGCCTTTCCCTTTCTCAACTACAGACAAATAGGGGAAAAGGTATCCTATGCCTTCCAGCATTTTATTTCAGTCCAGCTCTTTTGCTTATCCTCGTGTTGCATTTGACCAGGATGCTTTTGGTTTCTGCCTGTTACCCAGCGTGGCTGTTAATAATGCCCCTTCACTCTCACAAATGTCCAGGTTCAGACACCAAATTATATGATCACCCTGAGCTCAGGGTATATCAACAGTATGCCGTACCGTGTATTCCAGTTTATGGTGTCACTGTTATGAAATTTAGATGATATATTATTAATGTGTATTTGTAACAAATAGTGGAAATATTTGAGTATTTATACACTTCTATACATATGTCTGGATTGTGAATATCTTAACTCTAAAAAAATGCAATGATTGAGACATACTTGTTCTAGCTTCTTCATATCCTGGATATACTCTTTCCTTTAAATGCATTAAGAAATGGAGTATTTATTATATATTACACGGTATTAGTTTAGACTTTTTAAACAGTTGTGAATTACCAAGTTATGCGAACTATTAATATGAAGAACAATCCTAATTTATGCATTACTTGTGAGAATGCTTCTGAGTCCCAGCACAGGACACCATTCTAGGTTGACTTGTCTTCTCCCAAAATTCATATGTTGAAATTCTAACCACCCTTGCCTCAGAATGTGACCTTATTTGAAAATGGGGTCTTTGCAGATGTAATTAATTTGAATTAGGTCATACTGGAGTAGGGTGGGCCGTAATCCAATATGACAAATATTCATATAGATAGGGAAAATTTGGACCCTAACACACACACACACACACACACACACACACACACACACACACACACACACACACACACACACAGGGACGGCACTGTGTGACGATTGGAGTTATGCTTCCTCAAGCCAAGGACCTATCAGAAACTAGAGAGGCATAGGGCAGATCTTCCCTAGTGCATCCAGAGGAAGCATGGCTGTGCTGACACCTTGATCTGGGACTTTGAGCCTTCAGAACTGTGAGACGATATATTTCTGTTCTATGCCACCCAGTTTGTGGGCTTTGTCAGGGCAGCCCCAGCATGCTAGAATGGACCCCATGTCTGAGCTGCTCTGCTGGGATGGTCAGGACATCACATTCAGTCATTTAAGACCTGGTGGGTCAGATTGTCATAAGATACCATAATTATTAATGTGGTTGCATTTTAAATGAGACATCATTAAAAATAATTCCTTTAGAACATTTAGCTATGAATACTTCATATATTTATATCCCCAATGGTCTTTTTCACACACTAACTAACCCTGCATACACACTGACCCTGCTATCTTGCTTGTCTTCTGGATATTTTTTTCTCTTGTAAAGAATTTAGATTGAACTAATGAACCTGATTTTTCCAAAGATAAGGTACAGTACATTTAAGCTAAAGAAAAATATTCAAAGACTAGCGTTGCATATTCCTACACAGCTGTGCAATGGATAAGACTCGTGCATAACCTACCTGACTGGAATTAAGATTTATGCAACATAGCTTATCTTTGTGGTCTTAGAGGCAAAAATTGTAGGGAGTTTGATGCACCTTCTAGTCTTCACGTCGAGGGCATTTCTCTTATAAAGAGACACTTTTATCTGATATTATTATGTCCTGTACTCCTCTCTGGCACAGCACCAGTTGGCCTGCTCCAGGTTTGGAAAAATATGTGATGGATGAAAATGATTCTTGCCAGGCAGACTTCCCAAGAAATAAAGAGAACCTTGAGGCTATTAAAGATTAGTTTAATTTAAAAAAAAAAAAAAAAAAAGAGGCCAATTTGAGAAGCTTTTATTTCTTCTTATAAGATAATGTAATATTAGTACCTTCTACTCTAGGACATTTTAAGTTAGAAAAGTATGAATTTGTTACCGTGTACATTTGTCGAATGTTGATGATGTGATTATAAACATAAATGCATGGCTAGAGCCAGAACATTAAACACACAGTTTCACAGAGGTGTATGCTCCCAGGTTGTACAGTCTCATAGAATCAGAGGTCATGCTCACTATGAGCTATCAGTGCTGGTACTATGTTCACCTTCTTGAAAAAAACATTTTTACAATAAACATTCTGGTCACCTGCACCTCCCTAGAATGGATCAAAATCCCTCGTATGCTGAATCAATACTGTGTATACTGTGTGTATCCTCTTTCAGGACTTGATGTTATTTGCACCCTGGCCTCCCTGGATAGATGCTTGATATGTGCTTCTAACACTCATTGTTACTCTTGCTTCCCACAAATTAATACTCAGTATTTCATTGTTGGAGTTATGTTTAGTAGTTCTTTCCACTAGTAATTTTTCCTGGCTTGTTTGATGCTTCCAATAACCAGCTGTATAATATGCGTGTGGGTGTCAGTTGTGACTTTGGCTTTCGTGCTAGCTGTGGGCCCATGGGTACAGTGCTTGATACCTCAGTTTCCGTTTCCTCATCAGTAAAATGCATTCAAGAGCTCTACCTTACTGAGTTCATTGTGTTATTGTGACATTCAAATAGGGCGGTATTATGGAATAGTTTGAACAGACTGTAGAGCACAATTTCTTTTAAAAAATTTATTTTTGGCTGTGTTGGGGCTTTGTTGCAGTGCATGGGCTTCTCATTGTGGTGGCTTCTGTTGTTGCAGAGCATGGGCTATAGGCACGCAGGCTTCAGTAGTTGTGGCACTCTATCTCAACAGTTGTGGCTCGCAGTCTCTAGAGCGCAGGCTCAGTAGTTGTGGCACACGGGCTTAGCTGCTCCGTGGCATGTGGGATCTTCCCGGACCAGGGCTAGAACCCGTGTCCCTTGCATTGGCAGGTGGATTCTTAACGACTGCGCCACAAGGGAAGCCCTAGAGCACAATATTGACATGTGATCTTAGACTATTCATTTCCCTCATTTAAGCCAGTGTGGTGGATTTGTTATAACATTAAGTGCACCATTAAGGTTGGTGGTGGGGCTCCTTTTCAAAACCTTGCTTTTTGTGCGCCCATCTTATGTTTGAAATGCAGTGTAGACACCATGTTGTTTAAACACCAGCATTTGTATGCTATAATTTTAAAATTATGACTGTGTTACAGTTATATCTTGGTTTATTATTCTAGTATTTCATTGGTTAAAATTCTGGCATATAGATTAAGTTATAAATGTTATCCATGATAATATATCCTCATTAGTAAAATATGCAGTGTATGTGTATCTGTAAGTATACATTGTATCTATAGATGCACATGAACATCATGTATCTCATATGTATATGCATCTATATAATATAGGCATGTATGTATATATATTTGTATATATAATATATATACTAATTAGATTAATAAAATAATTAAACATTGCCAATCATGGGCTAGGCAGTATGTTAGTCCTCGAAGAAACAAAGGCATTGAACAAGTTCATACCTTAGGTAATTCATAGGATAGTTATAACAATATTTAATGCTTACTAAACATTAATATCTACTATTTTAAAGCTTTATTTTAATTTTACTTTTTCTAGATTATTTTGGGTTAATAAGTGTTTTGATTGTAATGAAGAATTTTAAAAAAACTCAACTTTTCCATATGCATCCAGTAGAATAAACTCCATTTATTTTTCTAAGGAACATTGGGGCTGTAGAGCCAAACCCAGTGTCAGCCATTGTCCTCAGGGAGTTGTTGGTCATAAGAATGAGACATGTGCAGCCAGGCAGAGATGGGAAGACTTCTGAAGAAACAGTCTCAGCCCAGGTCTGAAAATGCAGACACATCGCTTCTTTGGCTGAGAAATCAGGGCACGAATAGAAATAAACTTGCTGATGACCCATTTTTCTGTGGGCAAATGTTAGATATTATAGAGGGAAAATTAATAAATCAATACAATGTTCCTTTTGAACAGACATAAAAGTGGTTCCTCAGTCAAAAAGAAAAAAAAGGTGATTGAGAAATATCCAGTTAAGAACTGCTCAGAGAAGTTATCCAAGAAATACTAATGTAGTCTATAAATCTGTTTAGTTTATATAACAAATACAAATAGATATGTGAACTAGTTCAAATAGATACAATGATTATAGTTAAAATAATTTAGCAAGCTAAATACTTTACTTTCATCACACTATTAATACTTATTTCACTAGTTCATAAGCAATTTAGAGCTTTTTTTCCCTCATAATTTTATATCTGAAACAACTTGGGAGATATTTAAATTAATTCTGAGTTTAACATAATGTTTTCTTAATCTCAAGGGGGGTATATAATGTTTACTCTAAATGGACCTTCTAAATTTCAAGTATTCTTTTTAACATATGTTTCTGCATAATTTTCTTCATTTGTAGCAAGAATCGATGATTTCTGGTCTAAAGAGTAAGGTAAGAAGGAACTTAGTATATATTTCAAAAATAAAATGAGTACTCACCAGATTAACAACTGGTTTCTATCTTCTTTGAGAACCAGACCAGTGGAAATGGTTTAAACAGGGCACAGATAGCTTCAAACACAAATACAAATGTGTAATTGAAGCCCTGAGCAGTCTCTGAGAAGACTGATCAGGAGTCCAGGGGTGATGCCTGTGAGATGAGGCCAGACTTTTGATCTAAGTTTACTTTTTAAAATGACTTCTTATGTGTTCAGTGACACCTCGGTGGGTGGCAACTCAAGGACATTGTTTGAGATTTAGTTAAAGTGAAAATGATTAATCATGCATCAGGATTTTTCTGGGATCTGCAAATATAGATAAGTGTGTGTGTGTGTGTGTATGTGTGTGTGTGTGTGTGTGTGTGTGTAGTTTTAGTTTGGGCTTGAGGTTAGGAGTTGAGCATCTTGGGGCACTCTCAATTTCTATGAAATAATTTCAACTTTTCTTCAAATGTAGACATCTGTAGTACATGCCTGTTGTGAGAAATGTACCAAAATGCAGAATTTCCTCCAGCAAAGTTTACTACTCAGGAAAAAAAACTCCTCAAGGTATTTTCTGCCCCTATTATATTATGCTGTATGTGCCGGGAAAACAGGAAGAGGCAAGCCTGTCTAGAAAAAAGGCTTTGAGATTTGGGATTGTTAGATATAAATATTGATAGTATTTGCCTATTTAAAAATATCAACAACATTTTAAATAACATTGCTTCTTAATGATTGGATCATCAGCTGCTCATGGAATAATAATTTATTGTTAGCAGTAACCAACATTGGTAGTATTTATTGAGTGCTAGGGGCCAGGCAGTAAGCTAGTGTTCTACTTATAGTCTTATTTAATTCTGACCTCAACCCTGTAAAACAGGGATAGACATTATTTTCCTCTTTTATAAGTGAAGAAGAAGCTGAGGTTTTGAGCAGGTGAATAACCTGTTCCAGAACACATAGGTAGTAACAGTGGGACAGGGGATGCAACTCTGATCTGATTCCAAACTTGCTCTCAGCCTCAACATTGTGTTACCTTCTCATACAGAGCTGCCCTAGACCAAGCATTTAAAATAGCATTTAAAATAAAGATGACCTCATTTGGGTCACTGAATATGTTATTAGAAAGTCTATAGTTTTCCTTTCTCTAGACCAGTGATTTTTTTCAGTGGAGGACATTTAAACTGCTATTTCTCTGGATACATTAATGACTCTTTTAACTCTTGCTTCTTAAACATGAGTCCCGAAAAGAATACATAAAATATTAATGGATCAACATTTTTTCCTCAGAATAATACATGTGAAAGAAATCTTCAAAGTAAAATAGGCAAATGAATATCAAAGAAGCTTATTTTAGAGTGTAATCCTAAGAGAGAGCAGTCTTGAAAGATTAAAAAAGATTCTCTTTATGATTATGAACTTGAAACAGTTGGAATGAATTCAGTCGTGACAACATAACTGAGGATCATTTCTGAAAGTGAGGGATATAGAAAGTTAAAAGACTCGCTTGGTACCGAAGTCACCTGCTTCGTAACGGACTAAAATAGAAGAGAGCAAGTGTTAAGAATTCATTCTGCCTTCCCAGTGCTTTTGTAGTTTTATTTTTAGAGCTCTGCCAACAGCAGTTGGAGCACTGTTTGCTCTTATGCGCCTGCTCTGTCCGACTCGCCCTCTCTCTTTCAGTGTTTGCTTCCCTTGACAGGTGTGAGGGACTTCCTCAGTGTCGCAGCCAGTCATCTGTCATCAGCCACCCTGATGTAGTTTGCTTCTTCACCCACTGAGCTCATAAGAGAGGTAATTTTTCTGACTGTTAACATGCATTACATTTTTCTTAAGGCTGAGGTAATCAGAATGAAAGGGTGTTGGGTAGATAGTGGTGCAGGAGTGGTAGAACAATACTTAATAAAGAATATCTGTTTCAAATACTTAAATATTTAAAACCCAGGAAGCAATCGTAGGCAGAAGAGGTCTTGGACAATGACGTTCTCAGGAACTGTCAGCAATTCATGTTGTTCATTGGAATTAAGAGAGATACAGTGGTTTTAAGCACAGATGCATATTTGAATCACCTGGGAAGTTTTCAAAAATTACCAGTGCTTAAGTCCTACCCTAAAGATGATAGTAATTGGCTTGGCATTGGTATCTTAAAAAAAAAAAATCTCTCCAGATTATTTTATTGTGTAGCCAGTGTGGAGAACCACTGACTTAGAGAATGCAACAGCTGTTAGTTCTGGTTTTGCCAATATCTACATCATTTGGGGTCCCATACTTCACTTTGTATATCAGTGTCCTGTATTAAGAACTATTAGAAGAAATAACATATTTTAAAAACTGGAGACCTGTGTAAGGTGCTTTCAGAATTATATACAACCAGTTATATTTGGCTTGCATGATTTGTAGGAAATAACATTTTAAAATATGCTAACATTAATTAAAAAAAGAACCCCACAAGTCTTTCATTGCTTGATACTCTACACATGATAGTCATTTCAGATATTTGTTGAATACCTACTATGTAGAAGACACTGATAGAAAGACTAAAGGATCTGGCATTTTGTTTGTTCTGAAGGAATTTGGGATCTGGGGAACTAATAGATATAACTTAGGAAGTAATTAACATTCCAAAGCTATGTGTGCCTCACAGCAGTGTACAGTAGTGCTATAGTGAATGCAGAAAGAGTAACAACTCTGAGCTCATGTGCTCATGGAGAGTTCATAGAAAGTATGACACTTGTAAAGCTTACCAAGTTGTTGGTTTGCAATCCTCCCCATCACATGTTTTCTTTTAAAGCCTCCGTTAGAAACTGATAGTGAACATTTGTTGATGCCTTCAGATCACTAATTTAGACCTATCGCGTCTTCCCCTGTAGATAATTTCTTCTCATTGAATAACATTATTTTGGGACCACGCTTAATTAGCTGATTACCCCTTGTGTTTACAACTGCTTGGTACTTGAATATGACGTTTATCTAAGACAGAGTAGCTTTTGAGCTGGCCTTACAGAATGAACGGGATTTAGGTGCAAGTATAGTAGGTTGAATTTCCCTGTTTCAGATTACCACGAGGAACATACTAAACTAAGGTTAAGAGTATACAGTCTGATTGAAAAAGGACTGTTGTAATCGGAGCAGAGTTCATACAATTTTTTCTCTGTGTGCCCTGTCCGCTAGGTGCATTTTGATTATTATGTTTACAACTTCTGCCAGGTATTAATTACTTTTATTTAGTAAAATGTGAGATTCAAAGAGTTTGTAATATCATACATTAGTGAGTCATCAAGTCAAGATTCATACTTAATTCAGTAGCTATTCTGATATCAAAAGCAGTGGCCTTCCAACTCTGCCGTGTTGCCTTTTATAAAGGAATAATGAGAAAAGACAAATGGAAGGTGCAAGGGAGAGGCTGGGTGGTGGAATGCCTTGAATGGATTTCAGCCTGATGGAAGTGGGCAGCCACTGAAGATTTGTTTTTTGCAGTACGTGGGCCTCTCACTGTTGTGGCCTCTCCTGTAGCGGAGCACAGGCTCCGGACGCACAGGCTCAGTGGCCATGGCTCACAGGCCTAGCTGCTCCGCGACATGTGGGATCTTCCCGGACCAGGGCACGAACCCGTGTCCCCTGCATTGGCAGGTGGACTCTCAACCACTGCGCCACCAGGGAATCCCCATTGAAGTTTTTTGAAGGGGTAATATAATTTACATATTTAGAAGGCTAATCTAGCAAAGATATGGAGGTTACATTAGTTCAGTAAAAATGCTTATTCATTCAAAAACTTCTTACTGAATACATATTGTGTTCTGCACAGTATTTAGTTCCTGGGAGTGGAGTTGCATTAATGAGTGCTTTTAATCTAGAACTCTCTGTGTAATACACTGTGCTACACACGTTGGAGATAAAGAGAAATAAGACACAGCATTTGCCTTTTACATATCTTATTGTTGAACCAGCCTATTGGATAATTGGGTCCGTATTGGTGTTTTTGTGTGCCCAGTTGCAACAATGATGGGTTCCAGGGGAAGAAGTCAATACAGGGATCACCAAGGCTTTTGTAGTGGTTCAGGTGATTTTCAACTCAAGGGGTCAAAAAAATGGAAGGATGGAAAGAAAAAATAATATAAAAAGAGTGGGCAGAATTTAGTTACATGATAAATATGAGAAAAGTAGGAATAGTCAGGACAGAGTCAGACGTATTAGTCTGGGTGACATTTTAAAATTTCCGATCTATTCACTCAGCAAAGATGTGAAATTGCTTAAACATAACTGTTAATTTATTATAATTACTGAAAAAAATTTTAAAGCTGATTAGCTGTTAAGGTTGAGAAGAAAGTGGAAAGTCTAAAAATAACAAAGTAGTGAGACAGAGATTGGTTCAAGATGGCAGAGTAGCAGGACGTGTGATCACTCCCTCTTGAGAGAGCACCGGAATCACAACTAACTGCTGAACAGTCATCAATAGAAAGACACTGGAACTCACCAAAAAAGATACCCCACATCCAAAGACAAAGGAGAAGCTGCAAAGAGATGGTAGGCGGGGCACTATCACAATAAAATCAAATCCCATAACCGCTGGGTGGGTGACTCACACACTGGAGAACACTTATACCACAGAAGTCCACCCACTGGAGTGAAGGTTCTGAGCCCCACTTCAGGCTTCCCAACCTGGGAGTCTAGCAATAGGAGGAGGAATTTTGAGAGAATCAGACTTTGAAGGCTAGCGGGATTTGATTACAGGACTTAGACAGGGCTGGGAGAAACAGAGACTCCACTCTCAGAGGGCACACACAAAGTAGTGTGCTCATCGAGACCCAGGGGAAGGAGCAGTGACCCCAGGAGAGACTGAACCAGACCTACCTACTAGTGTTGGAGTCTCCTGCAGAGGCGGGGGGTGGCTGTGGCTCACCTTGGGGACAAGGACACTGGCAGCAGAGGTTCTGGGAAATACTCCTTGGTGCGTGAGCCCTCCCAGAGTCCATCATTAGCCCCACCAAAGAGCCCAGGTAGGCTCCAGTGTTGGGTCACCTCAGGCCAAACAACCAATAGGGAGGGAACCTAGCCCCACCCATCATCAGACAATTGAATTAAAGTTTTACTGAGCTCTGCCCACCACCAGTCCTTCCCATCAGGAAGCTTGCACAAGCCTCTTAGATAGCCTCATCCACCAGAGGGCAGACAGTAGAAGCAAGAGGAACTACAATTCTGCAGCCTATTGGTCGAAAACCACATTCACAGAAACATAGACAAAATGAAAAGGCAGAGGACTATGTACCAGATGAAGGAAGAAGATAAAACCCTAGAAAAACAACTAAATGAAGTGGAGATAGGCAACCTTCCAGAAAAAGAATTCAGAATAATGATAGTGAAGATGATCCAGGACCTCAGAAAAAGAATGGAGGCAAAGATAGAGAAGATGCAAGAAATGATTAACAAAGACCTAGAAGAATTAAAGACAGACAAACAGAGATGAGCAATACAATAACTGAAATGAAAAATACACTAGAAGGAATAAATAGCAGAATAACTGAGGCAGAAGAATGGATAAGTGACCTGGAAGACAGAATGGTGTAATTCACTGCTACAGAACAGAATAAAGAATAAAGAATGAAAAGAGATGAAGACACCCTGAGAGACCTCTGGGACAACATTAAATGCACCAACATTCTCATTATAGGGGTCCCAGGAGGAGAAGAGAGAGAGAAAGGACTTGAGAAAGTATTTGAAGAGATTATAGTTGAAAACTTCCCTAACATGGGAAAGGAAATAGCCACCCAAGTCCAGGAAGCACACAGAGTCCCAGGCAGGATAAACCCAAGGAGAAACTCGCTGAGACACATAGTAATCAAACTGACAAAAATTAAAGACAAAGAAAAATTATTAAAAGCAAGAAGGGAAAAATGAAAATAACATAGAAAGGAACTCCCATAAGGTTAACATCTGATTTCTCAGTAGAAACTCTACAAGCCAGAAGGGAGTGGCATGATATACTTAAAGGAATGAAAGGGAAGAACCTACAACCAAGATTACTTAACTCAGCAAGGATCTCATTCAGATTCGACAGAGAAATCAAAAGCTTTACATATGAGCAAAAGCTAAGAGAATTTAGCACCACCAAACCAGCTCTACAACAAATGCTAAAGGAATTTCTCTAAGTGGGAAACACAAGAGAAGAAAAGGACCTACAAAAATAAACCCCAAACAATTAAGAAAATGGTAATTGGAACATACATATCGATAATTACCTTAAATGTGAATGGATTAAATACTCCAACCAAATGACACAGGCTCACTGAATGGATGTAAAAACAAGACCCATATATATGCTGTCTAAAGGAGACCCACTTCAGACCTAGGGACACATACAGACTGAAAGTGAGGGGATGGGAGAAGGTATTCCGTGCAAATGGAAATCCAAAGAAAGCTTTAGTAGCAATACTCATACCAGATAAAATAGACTTTAAAATAAAGCATGTTACAAGAGACATGGAAGGACACTACATAATGATCAAGGGATCAATCCAAGAAGAAGATAAAACAATTATAAACATATATGCACCCAACATAGGCGCATCTCAATATGTAAGGCAAATGCTAACAGCTATAAAGGAAGAAATCGGCAGAAATCAGAATATTAGTGGCAGAATTTAACACCTCATTTACACCAGTGGACAGATCATTCAGGCAGAAAATAAATAAGGAAACAGAAGCTTTAAATGAGACAATAAACCAGATAGATTTAATTGAAATTTATAGGACATTCCATCCAAAAACAGCAGGTTACGCTTTATCTCAAGTGCACATGGAACATTCTCCAGGATAGATCCCATCTTGGGTCACAAATCAAGCCTCAGTAAATTTAAGAAAATTGAAATCATATCAAGCATCTTTTCTGACTACAACACTATGAGATTAGATATAAATTACAGGGAAAAAAACATAAAAAACACAAACACACGGTGGCTAAACAATACGTTAGTAAATAGCCAAGAGTTCACTGAAGAAATCAAAGAGGAAATTAAAAAATACCTAGAGACGAATGACAATGAAAACACAACAATACGTAACCTATGGGATGCAGCAAAAGCAGTTCTAAGAGCGAAGTTTATAGCTTTACAAGCCTACCTCGAGAAACAAGAAATATCTCAAACAATCTAATGTTACACCTAAAGGAACTAGAGAAAGAAAAACAAACAAAACCCAAAGTTAGCAGAAGGAAAGAAATCATAAAGGGCAGAGCAGAAATAAATGAAATAGAAACAAAGACAACAATAGCAAAGATCAATAAAACTAAAAGCTGATTCTTTGAGAAGATAAACAAAATTGATAAGCCTTTAGCCAGACTCATCAAGAAAAAGAGGGAGAGGACTCAAATCAATAAAATTAGAAATGAAAAAGCAGAAGTTACAACAGACACTGCAGGTATACAAAGCATCCTAACAGACTACTACAAGCAACTCTATGCCAATAAAATGGACAACCTGGAACAAATGGACAAATTCTTAGAAAGGTATAAGCTTCCAATACTGAACCAGGAGGAAATAGAAAATATGAACAGACCAATCACAAGTAATGAAATTGAAACTGTAATTAAAAATCTTCCAACAAACAAATGTCCAAGACTAGATGGCTTCACAGGTGAATTCTGTCAAACATTTAGAGAAAAGCTAATACCCAACCTTCTCAAACTCTTCCAAAAAATTGCAGGGGAAGGCACACTCCCAAACTCATTCTGTGAGGCCACCATCACCCTGATACCAAAACCTGACAAAGATACTACAGAAAAAGAAAATTATAGACCAATATCACTGATGCATATCAACAAAATACTAGCAAACGGTATCCAGCAATATATTAAAAGGATCATACACCATGATCAAGTGGATTTATACCAGGGATGCAAGGATTCTTCCATATACGCAAATCAATCAATGTGATACAGCATATTAACAAATTGAAGAATAATAATCATATGATCATCTCATTAGAAGTAGAAAAAGCTTTTGACAAAATTCAACACCCATTCATGACAAAAACTCTACAGCAAGTGGGCATAGAGGGAACCTACCTCAATATAATAAAGGCCATGTACGACAAACCCACAGCAGACATCATTCTCAATGGTGAAAAACTGAAAGCATTTCCCCTAAGATCAGAACAAAGACAAGGATATCCACTCTCGCCACTGTTATTCAAGATAGTTTTGGAGGCCCTAGCCACAGCAATCAGAAAAGAAAAAGAAATGAAAGGAATACAAATGGGAAAGAAGAATTAAACCTGTCACTTTTTGCATGACATGATACTCTACACAGAGTCCTAAAGATGCCACCAGAAAACTACTAGAGCTGATCAATGAATTTGATAAAATTGCAGGATACAAAATTAATGCACAGAAATTTCTTACATTCCTATACACTGACAACAAAAGAGCAGAAAGAGTAATTAAGAAAACAATCCCATTCACCATTGCAAGAAAAAGAATAAAATACCTAGGAATAAGCCTACCTAAGGAGGTAAAAACGTGTACTCAGAAAAGTATAGTATACTCATGAAAGAAATCAAAGATGACACAAACAGATGGAGAGATAAACCATGTTCTTGGATTGGAAGAATCAATATTGTGAAACTGAGTGTACTACCCACAGCGATCTACAGTTTCAATGCAATCCCTATCAAATTACCAATGACATTTTTTACAGAACTGGAACAAAAAATTTCACTATTTGTATGGAGACACAAAAGACCACAAATAGCCGAAGCAATCTTGAGGGAAAAAAACAGAGCTGGAGGAATCATATTCCCTGACTTTAGACTGTACTACAAAGCTACAGTAATCAAGACAATGTGGTACTGGAACAGAAACAGAAATATAGATCAGTGGAACAGGATGGAAAGCCCAGAGATAACGCCACGCACCTATGGTGAACTAATCTATGACAAATGAGGCAAGGATATACAATGGAGAAAAGACAGTCTCTTCAATAAGTGGTGCTGGGAGAACTGGACAGCTACATGTAAAAAAATAATATTAGAACACTCCCTGACACCATACACAAACATAAACTCAAAGTGGATTAAAAACCTAAATGTAAGCCAGGACACTATAAAACTCTTAGAGGAAAACATAGGAAGGACACTCTTTGACATAAATCACAGCAAGATCTTTTTTGACCCACTTCCCAGAGTAATGGAAATAAAAACAAAAATAAACAAATGGAACTTATTGAAACTTAAAAGCTTTTGCACAGCAAAGGAAACTATAAACAAGACAAAAAGACAACCATCAGAATGGGAGAAAATATTTGCAAATAAATTAACAGACAAAGGATTAATCTCCTAAATATATAAATAGGCCATATAGCTCGATGTTAAAAAAAAAAAAAAAACCTAATCCCCAAATGGGCAGAAGACCTAAGTAGACGTTTCTCCAAAGAAGACATACAGATGGCCAAGAGACACATGAAAAGCTGCTCAACATCACTAATTATTAGAGAAATGCAAATCAAACCCACAATGAGATATTACATCACTCTGGTTAGAATGGGCATCATCAGAAAATCTACAAACAGCAAATGCTTTAGAGGGTGTGGAGAAAAAAAGGAACCTTCTTGCACTGTTGGTGGGAATGTAAATTGATACAGCCACTATGGAGAACAGTATGGAGGTTCCTTAAAAAACTAAAAATAGAATCACCATATGACCCAGCAATCCCACTACTGGGCATATACCCAGAGGAAACCATAATTCAAAAAGACTCATGAACCCCAGTGTTCACTGCAGCATTGTTTACAGTAGCCGGGTCATGGAAGGAACCTAAATGCCCATCGACAGATGAATGGATAAAGTTGTATATATATACAATGGAATATTACTCAGCCATAAAAAGGAATGAAAGTGGGTAATTTGTGGAGATGTGGATGGATCTAGAGACTGTCATACAGAGTGAACTAAGTCAGAAAGAGAAAAACAAATATTGTATATTAGCACATATATGTGGAATCTAGAAAAATGGTATAGATGAACTGGTTTGCATGCCAGAAATAGAGACACAGATGGAGAGAACAAACGAATGGACACTAAGCAGGGAAGCGTGGGGGTGGGAGTGGTGGGATAAATTGGGAAATTGAGATGGACACGTATATACTAATATGTATAAAATCGATAATGAATAAGAACCTGCTGTATAAAATAATAAATAAAATAAAATTTTAAAAAGAAACTAAAGTAGTGAGATTAAAAAAAAAAGCTTCCAAGATTAAAATAGGTAAGGATTTACAGAAAAAAAGCAGTGTGATAAACACCAAAGGTATGATTTTCTCAGCCAGGTTTTCTCCAAAATTAGAATTCTTTTTAAAAGACTTTATTTTTTAGAACAGTTTTATGTTCACAGCAAAACTGAGAAAGGTAATACAGTATTTTCCCATGTCCCTCCTGCCCCCACATGTGCATAGCCTCCGTCATTATCAGCATCCTTTTCCTTTTACATATAGCATGAGAATCCAACCTATAACCCAAAGGTGGGAAGAGTTGAGGATGTTACACTCTTTGATGGTAGGTTGGGGAATGTCTTCTGACAAACACCATTCAGGTTCTAATCCCCACACTTGAGAAATGGTTGCCATTGTACAGCCTTGATAATTTGCGGTGTATAATATATGCTGAGCCATGTTCTTTGAAATCCCCTTATGAATTCCACAGACAACATTGTTACTGGACACTGAACCATACTGTGAATTCCTAGACTTTGTCCTTTATTTTCCTACTGACCGGCTCCTGTAGTTCTATCCACGTTTTGGTTTTTGTTTTGGGTGTTTTTTTTTGGGGGGGGTGGGCAGGGATGTTGTATTTTGTTTAGTTGTAAATAATCTCCCCAATTTTAGAAATATGATTCTGTTCACATAAATTTAACTTATCTGTACACCTCAATTTATATATTGATTTTAAACCTTAATTCTGATTTTTTAGACCATTCTGCTAAATTTTAATATACAATTTCATATTTAAATTTTAATACATTTAAATGTAATGTGTATTAATGGTCTGTTATTTTCATGTTACTTTTACCTTTATTAGACGTACATCTGCACTTGTAAATCGAGAGCACTTGTTGTATTTCAACACTGATCATATTTAATGTTCAGAATCCTCACGAACAGTGACAGGAAATGACTAGTCAGATAATTAGAAAGGTGGTGAAGATTAAAATCAATGTTTTTTGCCAACCCTCCCCTTTTACCTCAACAGAATTTTTTATAGTACCAATAGGGTTTTAGTTAACTAGTTTTGAAAAACTCTAGCTCCATGAGAGTAATTCTCAAAAGCAGCTAAGTCAGGACAGGAAAGTATCTTGGATGCTTTGGATTCTTCTATTTAAATCTCCACTTTACTGCCCCAAGTAAATATAGATTTAGTATTTGAGTGACAGCAACAAATGCTGAAACCTAACCCGAAATTCTCAGTGCTGCGATAGACCATATCTGGCAAATCATATCTGGCAAATTCTCTCTGGACTTCACTGGTCTAGCAAATATCTTTTCTGTTGACACCAGAGAGAGAAACTACATGAGACATAGGGCAGATAGGTTCATGGGTTTCTTTTCCGAGTGTAAAATTAGTTGTACTGACTGAGGGTGAGAAATGACGAGTTCGTTTTAAAAGTTATCTCATGGTGCCAACTGTAGAATTAAAGTTTGGCTTTAAGTGAATGTTCTGTGATGCATACAAAAGCAAGCATGCAGGAAATATAATGAAATTTATTCATCTATAATTGAACTTTATTTTAAATTTGAGCCTTAAGAATGATAGTAGAGAACTTAAGCTGGTTACTTACAACTAACTTCCATCAATTTGAGGATTGTTCACTAACCCATTTGAACTAGGGGTGGCAGTTTAAGAGCTGATGATGCAGGCCTAAGTGGCTTCTAGGCTTTGGAAAGGAAGATTTCTTCTAGCATCCTTTGAAATGAAGCGAGTCTGTTTTGGCCTTTGTCCCTACTGCAGATCCTTAGATACGCGTGTTCCTGCACATGTCGTTTTCTGTGCCCCTCACTGCAGCCCTGAGGTTCCTTCAGGTCACTGGCCTCTGTCAGCCACTTCCATGTCTCTCTACTGGCCACGGTTTCAAGAACTTATTTAGAACTCTCATCCAAGAATTTGACTCTTGCATCTGTGTACTTTGGTGTCCTCCTTTGACTACTGACTCAGTGTTAAGTATTGGGGGTGGAGGGCAGAGAAAGGGGGAAGGAAGTGAATTCTCAGGCTACTGCACTAGATTTTATCCCTTCACACCTATAAAAACTATTCCATATTTACCGTATTAATATATTTTCTCATAGAGCTTGAATATTTCCATTGTCACTACGTCTGAAAAGGGAGTGTGGTTGGATTTGGGTGATGTTGGAAGCTTACCAGTCTTAAAAAGTCCATAAATCACAGATAAATATTTTTTTCTTTGATATGGTTTTAAAAAAATAATTTCCTTCAGGGAACTGGAATAATAATAACCACTGTAAGTCTTGGAAGGCAGTTGAGCAGGACACTGGGATTGCTTCCCCTCCACATAGCTTAGGTGAGCCCTGATTCCATGCTAGTCAGTGCAATCCCACCCCTCATAATGGTGGTGGGAATGACACCCAAGTTGATTAGAATGATGTCTAAGGCTATTTTTCAGTGAGTAGGGAAGAAAATATTTCTCTTCTGGATTTTGTGGTCAACATATTGAATGAATGAATGAATGAATGGTTTATTTATCTTTTATTTCTAATGCCTAACACATTATCTGGCATATCTTAGGTATCAAAAGAAGGTGGCTGAATAAATGAATGAGTAATGCTATAAACCTGGAAAACTGGAAGAATGTGGGTTGGTGACTTAAATGTAGAAGGGTCTCTGTGATGGTTTAGGGACATTTAATTTTAGAGACTGTGGGTACAAATTGTAATGATAACTCTCAAGTGCCTCATTTTGGGCTTTTTTGTCTTTTTGAGATGGAGGGTATAAAAGGGAAAGAAAAGGTGAGATGGGAGATGCAGCTTCTTAGTTTTCACCCATTTACAAATAGATAGTGAATTAAAACTGTAATATAAAAGTTTCACCAATCAGTTTATAAAAGGGAAATGTAAACCTAAAGTTGTTTTGTTGTTAACAGTATTTTTTTCTAAATTCTTTTACTATCATGTGAGAACAGTTCATTTCCTACATAGCTATTTAAAACACAAAGCTTTGTTAAATCACAACAGAGACAAATAGAATTGAGTAGAAGCAAGAGTGCCTTTTCATGTTGATTGTGACTTTTATGTGACTGAACACTTTACTCCATTTCACAATAATAACAGTCCAGCAAGATTTTGGTGGCTGACTGTGTTGTTTAGATTTGAATTGGTGACTTAATTGTAGAAGGTTCTCTGTTCCAATATCAAAATACTCCCCAGCTTATAATTCAAAGAAAGAATGAAAGAACAAAAGGATGAACAAAAGAAGGAAGAAAAGAAAAAAGGACAGATGGAAGGAAGGGAGGATAGGAGAAAAGAAGGAAAGAGGGAAACTACAGTGATTTTTCTAGTGAAACCTCACTCAGAAATGAGTAGAGCAATTCTAAAATGTTACTTATTTTATTCATTGTGTCTATTAGCAGCATATTGTGTCTCTGGGTATAGTAGTGTGAAGAGATACATACACACGCCTATGCACACATGCATATATTTATGTAATAATAAATGGTTCAACACATAATTCATAATAAAGAATTAAAACGTGCACACAAACTCTGACTTGAAAACTATATTGTTAAAATAAGCTTCTGTAAATGGAATAATGTTTGTACTGGGGCAAAGACAGTTAAACAGTAGGAGGGGTAAATAAGCTGATTCTCTGGGATAAAAACCATGAAGAGGTCATGATCCTTCTCTGTCAGCTCAGTGTTCTTTCTTCTTCACCCTCTGTAAGTCTCTCTGTCCTAACTACTTATTAGGACCGGAGCTGTAAGGCTACTGAGTCCTTTCTCGTATGTTGATAGTGGTGGTTTAACCTGAGTTTCCTATAGATGTAATGTTCAAGGAATGACTTCACCTGTAGATATTTAGGTAAAAAAGCAGTTGGAAGCAGCCTCTTTATGAGGCATCATCCTTGGCCGCTCTCCATCTGTCCAATCCTGTCCGGCTGGTGTCTCTCACCAGTGTGTTCACAGAGTCATGACTTTTGGCTGTTTTTTGTTTCCACCACTGGCTTGCTCTTTTTGTTCCATTTTATTTTTTGTTCCATTTTGTTTCCACCACTGGCTTGCTCTTTTCCGCTTTTATCACCTGTTGAGAAACATTTCATCTTTCAAGACCCAGTTTAAAGTCTTATCTAGTAAGTGCTATGCATCTTGACGCACTACTGTGTTACTTTGGTAAGTTATTTAACTTCTCTACTCATCTATGGTATGTAAGCACCAATCACAGAACATGGCAATGATGATTAAATGACCTCATATGGGCTTAGCACATTCTATAATATGGCAATATACATTCAGTAAATTTGGCCAGCAGAACTTAGTTGCTGCCTTCTGTACTCATATTGCTCTTTCATTGTGCAAGTACCTCATTAAAACCCTTACTGCATTATATTGTTATCACTGCTTTGCCTTTGTGTTTCTCCACTAGTTTGTGGGCTCCACCAGCATAGATGTCTACATTTTCAAATGCTCAATTCTAGGTAAAATGAATATTGTTATTAAGAATAATCACAATCTAAAAATATCATCATAAACACAAATATATAAAGCCTATAAATATATTAAGAAAAGGAAGAAATATTGAGTACTGTTCCCTGTGCTATACAGTAGGTCCTTGTGAGTTATCTACTTTATATACAGTAGTGTGTATATGTTAATTCCAAACTCCTATTTTATCCCTCCCCCCTGCCTTTCCTCTTTGGTAACCATAAGTTGTTTTATGTGGCTGTGGGCCTATTTCTGTTCTGAAAATAATTTCATTTGTATCATTTTTTAGATCCCACATATAAGTGATATCATACGATATTTGTCTTTCTCTGCCTGGCTTACTTCACTTAGTGTGGTAATCTCTAGGTCCATCCATGTTGATGCAAATGGCATTATTTCATTCTTTTTTATGGCTGAGTAATATTCCATTATAAATATATACCACATCTTCTTTATCCATTCCTCTGTCGATGGACATTTAGGTTGCTTCCATGTCTTGGCTATTGTAAATAGTGCTGCACTGAACATTGGGGTGCATGTATCTTTTCGAATTACGGTTTTCTCTGGATATATGTCCAGGGGTAGGATTGCAGGATCATATGGTAACTGTGTTTTTAGTTTTTTATGGAACCTCCATAGTATTTTCCATAGTGGCTGCACCAATTTACATTCCCACCAACAGGTTTTCCTTTTCTCCACACCCTCTCCATCATTTATTATTTGTTGGCTTTTTGATGATGGCCATTCTGACTGGAGTGAGGTGATACCTCAATGTAGTTTTGATTTGCATTTCACTAATAATTAGTGATGTTGAGCATTTTTTCATGTTCCTGTTGGCCATCTGTATGTCTTTGGAGAAATGTCTGCTTAGATCTTCTGCCCATTTTTTGATTGGGTTTTTTGTTATTTTGATATTGAGCTGTATAAGCTGAGTAGTGGTTTAGATCTTGGTTTCAGCGTAAATCTATTTCCTTCATTATTTGGATACAGAAAGTAGGATTGCTGTCAGGAAAACCAAGCTTCAGAATAATAGTGAGTTTTACATAGAAAGGTTGTACATAGTGAACAGAAATGAAGGGCGATTTTCTAAATTGAGGAATAGTTATTCGGAAGTAAAGAAGTAGCAAGTACAAGGAATCCCCAGGGCAGAAATATGTTGTATAGCCACTAACTGGTGAATCAGACATGAGAAATGCTAATATTAGAGAAATGTTAGCTGACTTGAGATTATCCAGATACTCCTCTCCATGTTTAAAGACCTAGATTATGGGACTTACCCAGTTATACCTAGAACTCTGCATTGCTTAAAAATTACACAAAACTTGAAAGCGGGAAAGAAGAAACTTGGAGAGTAAAGGACCAATATGGCAGTTCAGAAGTAGTATCAACTTGGAAATAATGGTTACTAAAACATGAGTTTGGGTTAGAGTTAAGGGAAGGGTACATTTATTTTGAATTGTACATAGGCAAAATTCAACTAATAGTTACCAAAGTAATAAAATATACTAGAAAGTCCAAATAATTTTGTAATTTTGTGAAGAGAGAATGATAAAGAACAGTGCATTCTTTAGTTTGCATAGCATTTTTACATTAATCTCAAGCCTGTCAAACAAATGTCAGGAATGTGTCTTATGCCCATTTCATTTTTTACATATGTGAGAGGAGGCTCAGAGTAGTTAGAGGCATCTGCTTGGCTCTAATTACAGTGTTCTTTCTGTTACAGAATATTTCTTTAGGCTGAGAAATATGTACTTACTACTAAACATTGACCAAAATGTCAAGTGTTTTATTGTAAGTACAGATAGACATGCACGCTATTCTAACTTCCTTTAGGCTATTAATTGGACTCAAATAACCTATTAATTGTAATCAACTGTTTCTATCAATGAACATTATAATATTCAACTGAGTTCCTCAAACACTTTTAGAATCAGCATTTTTACTTTGCATATTTTGAGTTTTGTGCTTAGAGGTTTTCTTTTTTTAAAATATAACTGTATTACATTGAATTACTACTCTAATATAATATTTAGTGGAAAAATCTAAAATCTGAAAAGTAGAATGCCATGTCCGAGCCCTGGCAAGTGTGCTCTCACATCCATAGCAGCAAAGCACATGGTATGAGGGAATGGGTCCTGGAATCAAATTGCTTGACATTGAACTTGTCACTTACCTGGTGTTCAGTGCCTGGCAAATATCTCTTAAGTTCTCTGTAGCTCAATTTACTTAGCCAGATTGTGCAATCCATCAGAGTTGTGATTTTTTTGTCTTTTTTGTTCAATATTGTATTTCAAATGTCTACATGTAATAGACATTCAATAAGTATTTTTAAATACATCTGTATAGGGCTGATTATATTATCTACCCATAGGTTGCTTTGAAAGTAGCCCATTTACCGTAATTTTTGGCAATTGGAGAGGCCATCTCCTCTTGCTTCTATCATTTATTACCATCATTATCATTATTAGTGTCTCATATTGTGGCTGAGGGTGAAGAGCTTTAAAAGACAAGGAACCATGGACTGTTACAAGTAAGAGAGCTGGTGTTTTGGAGAAGGGCTCTCCATTCTGGTAAAGTGTGTTAGTATCTGGTAATTTGTTTCGTTTTAGTCAAACACAGAAAGAGGAGCGCAGTGGCTTTACAGAAGTCCTGACAAATAAAGATCTGAAGTGGCCTTGAATCTTTTGGCTTCTTCTGTTCTCCTTCTCCCTTTCACAGATAATCAGCCTTTGATTCTTTTTCTTTTTGGTTGGGTTTATTGTGTATTTGAGGCTTGTAACTTAAGCCATTGGTGTCCTGGCTCAGTTTTTCTCTTCCCTGTCACTTCTCTTTCTATTTATGCTTTCATATGCAATAGCTCTAGCTAATTAAATGTAATGACTAGTGTGTAATTTTTCTCTTCCAAATATAGAGCTAATTTGGAAAGTCACAGGTCTAGTACAGTATTTTAAGGGTTTACGGATTTTGTAATATACTAAATGTTAATAGTAGCCTGAAATGTTTGTCATGTTTTGAGAAATCTATTTTGTTAAATAGAAAGGATTCTAGGAAGACAAACACAAAACAAACCAAATAGCCAACAAACAAAAGCAAAGAAGCCCCTAAAATCCCCCCCCCCCCAATATACCTTATGCATTTTGCTTTTTTGGGAGCAGTCTCTTATTCTTTGTTCTCTATACAGGATATACACTGCTCTCAGAAAGGGTCTGTGAGGCAAACTAGCTGGCAAGTGATATTAATTATTGATAACTTGACACTAATGCTCTCTCTTATCTATCATGATAGATTTCAGTATGGAAAATTTAGTTTTATTTTTTCCTTCCTTTCTTCTCTTCCTTCCTCTCTTCCTTTTTCTAATTTTCTTTATCCTCCCTTCCCCTCCTTCTTTCTGTCTGTCTTTTTTCTTGTAAGCTATGTAAGATTTATAAAGAGGACTGAAGGTATTAATGATGAAATCACTAAATTCTGACTTAAATTCAGGCAGATATATCCAGAAATGTATTCTCTAGAGCCCACTTTGATTCCTCTCAACTTCCATTTCACCGCAGAGTTAATCACACCCTCCTCTGGGTCATGTTGCACTTGTGCTTGCCTTTATTGATGTACTTAGTATACTTAATTTATTTAATTTATTTTCTCTATTATCTGAGAGTAAGAATTGAGTCTCTTTTATTGCTGTTCCTTGAATTGTATACTTGCCACATACCAAAGGCTGACTAAATGTTGATATTTTACCCTTAACCTTTAGCAAATTTTTTTTCACTTCTTCTCACTCTAAGGTTGTTTCTTTTCAATGCTTATCTCAATAAACTGTCGTTTCTGCCATTTTCTCATTGGCATTGCATTAGTGGTGTGTAAGATAGCCATCTATAAATAAGATAGTGTATATAAATTATATATGTACCTATATCAATAAGTCAAATGTCTATTTTATATTTATTTGATAATTTTACATTTTAGAATATCAGAATAAATATTTCTTTACAATTATTTTTCTTAGTCTTCTTTATATCAGACACAAGTGAAAGCTTTAGTATAAATACAATGCAGCATTTGGTAGCTATGCCCAAGAGAGATTAGCTACTAGCAGATATTCTTATAAATGGATTTTATGTGTTGGAAAGTTTTTTTCAAGTTTTTGTTTTTATTATGTTAAAATAATTTAAGAATGGACAACAAGTACATCTTTTTTGTTTGCTTATTACATTGAAATAAAATACTCAAACGATTAAATTTTATTTTTTAATTCCATTTCTAATTTAAATGTATATCTTATTAGCTTCTCTTTTTATTTGCATTTTTGTTCTCATAGATACAATACTATTACTTGAGCCCTTGCATAACTGGACTACATCTGTGTAGCTTTCAGCATGGATTATACATTCTTTACATTCAAGAACATACGTAGTGTTGTTCTTTGTGTAAGAATTAGCATGAAAATAGTATATGTCCGTATATAGGTAAAAATTTTACATGCAGTTGCCGTTTCAAGGTAGTTCAAGTTATTGCTCTTTTCCTTCTTTTTTTTAAAGTATTGTTAATTTTTTTATTTTTGGCTATGTTGGGTCTTCGTTGCTGCGTGCAGGCTTTTCTCTGGTTGCGGCGAGCAGGGGCTACTTTTCTTTGTGGTGTGCGGGATTCTCATTGAGGTGGCTTCTCTTGTTGCGGAGCACGGGCTCTAGGCTTGTGGGCTTCAGTAGTTGTGACACACGGGCTAAGTAGTTGTGGCTCGCGGGCCCTAGAGTGCAGGCTCAGTAGTTATGGTGCACGGGTTTATCTGCTCTGTGGCATGTGGGATCTTCCTGGACCAGGGCTCGAACCCGTGTCCCCTGCATTGGCAGGTGGATTCTTAACCACTGCACCACCAGGGAAGCCTGCCTTCTTTTTTTTGTAGTCTGTCATTTTATTATATTTGAATCTTTCAGCATTGAGCTGGAAGACTGTTTACTTATAACTTCATATTTACAAAATTCATGGAAATTGTTGTAATACAATCAAATTGATATCACTCCTAGAATATTACCTGGAAAGAGGGAACATTATGTTTCAAAGTGAACGATAATAAATTTATTTCTTATCTTTCCTGTTTCCTAATGACTTACAGAGGCAGTTGAACCTTTAAATCTAGGGGGAAACATTTATAATTAGGATTTTTGCATTGACATGGAACAGAACCTGGGGATTTTCTTCTTTTTTTCTCTGAGGTACTTAGTGTTCATATATATTGTTTTATCTGTTTTCTCAATCATAATAAATTCATTCATTCTCAGCTGATAGTGCTTTAATATGTCAACCTTCACAGGGGTATTTTAAAATAAAAGAACATTTCAGGGAAGGGAGAAAAGTTTATATAAAACAAGGAATGACTAATTACAGATGGGAAGGATGTTAATCTTTCCAGCTCCACTTAAATCCCACCATATGGGACCACCAACTTTACCTCTGCAAACAATTCCTGCCTTCCATTTGGTTTGAATCTGTGCAAGGGAACAAAACAAAACTTAAGGAAAAATATCTATTGTGTGAAAATATTTAAGATATTTAAAGGCCCAATATATTTTTGTGCTGTAGTCTACCTTAGTCTGCCATAATATTAGTATCCTTTATGACATGGATAATTAAATTTCACTGTACTTTGAATTTAAGCAGATTACTCTGGATAATCTGAAGCTTCAGCATTAGATGAGGGGGCAAAATGTCAGGTGAGTCAGCAGGAGAAGTGGAGATTACCCTGTATAATTTGACAGTCCTGTTCAATCTACTGCTAGAAATTATGAGGAATTTTTCCCAGACACATAAAGCATGCAGAGGACATAACTTGTTTTCATCTAATTATATACTTGTGTGGTGAATGTGTTGTCAGATTCTAAAACCATCTTTGAATTAGCTTTTTTTTCACCTTGGTACTCTGTGCTTTCTGAGATTTTGTATGGTCGTATGAACTGTGAGTGATGCTCAATATTGACAAGTACAGTGCAAACAGCAGATGGTAAGATATTGATGGAGGCATTTGTTAATGGGCCAGTTGTCTTGCTTGGAAGTACAGCTTTCTGGCAGAGTTTCTGGCTTTTTTCCCCTCTGCTTTTCTATACTATGTACCTGGGAAGGAAGAAAGAATCCAAAGGTTCTTTTGTGTTTCTTCATGGGAGAAAAAAGGTAACTATCAGGATACCATTGACCTTAGATGAAAACATCCTTAGTAAATGGAGTTACTACATCATGAAAAAGAACACTTCTTTTCTAGGTATGCTTGGAAGTAAACACCAGCTCTGTTATACACTAGTTGGTAAGCTTGGACAGATTACCTAACCCTTTTGAACTTAAGGTTCTTTTATTCTACATTGACGATCACAATATCTACTTTATTGTGTTTTCCATATACTAACACAAAGTAATATATGTATAGGGAATGGTACATAGTAATGCTCCTGGATATTTTTATTGGGAACTAAGGAATGTTATGGGAGATCATGGAGTCTACTAGCTTGAAGTATGGGCTTCAGACCCAGAAAGATCTGGATTTGAACCCCAGTCCTGCAAATTCCTGGCTGTGTGAACATAGACAAGTTACCTACGTGGTTTAAGCATTAGTTTGTTTATTTATAAGATGGAGATACTATTACCTTATAGTATTATTGTATAAATAGTGATATGTATACATAAATTAATCCCAAATTAGCCTGAAGTGAGTGCTCTGAGTGGTAATTACTGTCCCTTTTTTTCCCCCCACCAGTGACCATGCTGCAGGACAGGTCATTCATAAAAGAATAACCATTTGAAGGAAATGTTGAAAGTTAAAATTATTTTTGACAGGTAGAAACATTAGCCATAGCTAAAAAGATGAAATTAAATGAGGATGAATGTAAAATCCTACCTTTAGGTTTATGAAAAATGTTGAAAAATGCAAAATGAGAGAGAGGATGAACCTTGTAAACATTATGTTAAGTGAAAGGAGCTAGACACAAAAGACTACGTATCATATGATTCCACCTGTATAGTTATCTGAATAGGCAAGTTAATAGAGACAGAAAGTATTAGGCTGGCCAAAAAGTTCGTTCAGGATTTTTCTGTAACAGCTTGCGGAACGAACTTTATGGCCAGCCCAATAGATTAGCAACTGTTCAGGGCTTAGTTGGGGTTCAGGTGGAAGAATGGGAATTGACTACTAATGGGTGCATGGGCTCTTTCATGGGGTACAAAAATGTTCTAAAATTACATAGTAGTAATGGTTGTACAATCCTATGACTTGGCTAAAAAAACATTAAACTTTACTTTTTTTTTTTTTTTTTTTTTTTTTTTTTGCGGTACGTGGGCCTCTCACTGCTGTGGCCTCTCCGGCTGCTGAGCATAGGCACAGGCTCCAGACGTGCAGGCTCAGTGGCCATGGCTCACGGGCCCAGCCGCTCCGCGGCGTGTGGGATCTTCCCGGACCAGGGCATGAACCCGTGTCCCCCGCATCGGCACGCGGACTCTCAACCACTGTGCCACCAGGGAAGCCTAAACTTTACATTTTAAGTGGGAAATTGTATGATATGTCAATCTCAGTGAAGCTGTTTAAAAATGAAAAAAAATACTACTTTAAAAATAATTTCTATGATAAACATTAAAAGATTGATTTCAGTTTTAGAACTCTGTTAATCCCTTCAGTAACATTTTCTACATTGGAGACATAGTTCTGTATGTTTTATGTACCAATGTGTGTGGTAGGTGCTTTCCCATGACCGATTGTAAACACCTCAAGGGAAAAAAGATGGGGACCAGGCTTCCTCAGTTCTCTGGAACTGTACACATTCACAGTTAATAAATCCCTTTTCTAGAATTGGTGTTTTGCATCTCTTCTGTTATTTCATTGTTAATTGGCTATTTCTTGTTGATGATGTGGTCCTTAAGACCTGCTTTCAGGAATTCCTAAAGAGTCTATCAAGCTTCAACTCTATTACACCTCCAGGTTTGCACATTTACCTGAGACGGAGGAGAATACTCAGTTTTCCCAGCAGGCTATTCTTATACTCCAAAAAAATAGGAAGGTTAGCGCACATATAAGGGTTAGTGACCCCGCTTTCTGTTAGAGGCAGGTGAAGACCCAAAGAGAGGAATTGCTCTCTCCAGTCTTCTTTCTTCCCATAGTATTACTGACTCTGAGTAAATTAAAGTGTTCTACTGATTGTCATTCAGATGAGCCACACCCTTATTGCCCTTTCTGTAAGCAATGCTATTTCATCCTCATTTTGCTAATTATATATTAACCCCTGAAGATCCCAGGGAAAATCCTGACAGCTCTAATTGTCTTCTCCCATGTTGCATGTCCATATTTTTAAACCTAACACAAAATAGCATGTGAGATATATTTAACTTATCTGCTTACTTATTTCTACATATGCTAGTTAATATAATTCTCCCAACAACCCAGTAAATTAGGTATTGTTACCTGCATTTTAAAGATGAGGAAACTGAGGCTGACAGTTTCTTTTAGAAATTAAAAAAAAAGTTTTTTGTATGTCTTGGGTGCATTGGGTCTTCGTTGCTGCGTGCGGGCTTTCTCTAGTTGCGGCGAGCGGGGGCTATTCTTCATCGCAGTGCGTGGGCTTCTCATTGCGGTGACTTCTCTTGTTGAGGAGCATGAGCTCTAGGTGCTCAGGCTTCAGTAGTTGTGGCACGTGGGCTCAGTAGTTGTGGCTCACGGGCTTCGCTGCTCTGCAGCGTGTGGGATCTTCCTGGACCAGGGCTCAAACCCGTGTCCCCTGCATTGGCAGGTGGATTCTTAACCACTGTGCCACCAAGGAAGTCCCAGGCTGACAGTTTCTGTGGTCACACATTAAGTAAGAATGAGGCATCAAATTCAGGTATTAGCTAAGTGGGCCAGCTTCATTATTAGAAGGCTGCTGGGGCAGGGAGACTAAGATCGACATAGTAGAGGTAACACCTCCATACTATTGTGTACCTACATGTGGCTTTATTAATATAATGCATATTTAAGAATGGAGATGAAGCAAAGAACCCAGGAAATCTTTAAAAGATCAGAGCATATGTAATATATAAATGAAATTTGGAATTCAGTTGTTTAAAATACCACCAGTGTGAGCATTCAAACCTATTAACCTCTAGTGTGCGTTAAAATGTTTGGGGGAGAAATGACAGCCAAAATGATAACTTTCTGTAAAAGAACATAGTCTAGGGATTTAAAAAGATCTCTTATCCTTGTTGTCTGATTTATCTTATTTTCAATTGCACAGTTTCTTTTCTTTTTTTTCCTAGAAAACAAAAGTTTAGAGTATTAAATATTGAGGTGAGTTCCTGAATATCCTACCTTTGAAGTAAATTCATATGGTGTCACCTTGTCTGCAAAAGGTGAACATTATAGGGCTTCCCTGGTGGCGCAGTGGTTGAGAATCTGCCTGCCAATGCAGGGGACACGGGTTCAAGCTCTGGTCTGGGAAGATCCCACATGCCGCGAAGCAACTGGGCCGGTGAGCCACAATTACTGACCCTGCGCGTCTGTAGCCTGTGCCCCGCAACAAGATAGGCCGCGATAGTGAGAGGCCCGCGCACCGCAATGAAGAGTGGCCCCCGCTTGCCACAAGTAGAGAAAGCCCTCGCACAGAACCGAAGACCCAACACAGCCATAAATAAATAAACAAATAAATTTAAAATGTCTCTTTGCCGTTTTAAAAAAAAAGAAAGTTAAGAGAGTAAATCCTGAGAGTTCTCATCACAAGGAAAAAATTTAAAAAAAAAAAAAAAAAAAAAAAAAGGAGAACATTATACAGGACCTGACACTAATTTCAAGCCTGTCTTTTGCGCTTTTTTTTTTCCTGTGAAGAAAATGCCACTTGACAGAAGCAAGTGAGCCTCAAGTTTGGTGAACTTTGATGCTCCTGAACATTGTTTGACTGCATCCTGCTGCTTGTTTCCTCATGTAGCCTAGAGCTGCTCAGGGCAGAGAGCCTCTGACCTCACGGATCATACGTGAAATGGAAAATGCTCTGCAAGATAAACAACCCACCTGAATTCATTTTCATAGTTTTGTGAATTTTGCTCTCAGAACAGAGTACTGTTGGTGATTAGAACATCTGGAATTTATTTTCTAATCTGTTGTTAGCTAGTCACACCTCCACTTAGCCACTAGTAAAGTAAGCCAACACAAAATCAAACCCTGACCCACCTCTTTGATTGCCAAGTATAATGAAATTTCTGGAATATTTGCTAATTCATAGACTGAAAGTGAATTTATAATTAGAAAGTCAGCAATTCTCTGTTTTCCTATAAAAAGAAGACAGCCCTGCCAATGCAAAGTCAGATCTAGAGATGGAGAGATTAGCTCTGATTTGAATTTGAACTGAGGAACCTGAACACTTTATGCTATTTTAATATATTTTAATTTCCTTGGCTACTTCTTATTTGCATCTAGCTAAGAAAATAAACTATACTGTGTTCTCAGGTATTTTGAAATGGAAAATATCTGAAATACTGTAGGAAAGTCAGGTTTTGATTAAAGTTTTTCCTCTTGATCATCTGAGTACCTCAGAGAATTAAGGGTCATTTACAATGTTGGATCATCATATCAATTATACATTATAACTTCGTAAATAAAATTTGCCGTCCTTGGCACTTACAAGCATGAGAAAACATTTGTGAATGTGAAGAAATATTATTAAATTTGAAAGTGCAAAACAAGCTAACAATATTGCTAAAAATGTGTATTTTTGACTCAGTTCTGATCTTCCTTGATCCAGCACTGATCTTCAGTTTCACATAGAGAATAATATTCAAGAAAATGCCCTTTAAGGTGGGGAGGGATTGGAGCAATGAATGCTTTAAGTTTTGAAGGATAAGAATACTTCACTTATTTCCAAGAGTTATTTCACAAATATTTTTCTTTGCTAATATTATTTCTTATGGTTGTTTATTTAAAAAAAAAAGAGCCTGAGGAAGGGCTAACTGTGGATTCCTTTACTAGCCATCATAGTAAGGGCATTTGATGATTTATAAAGGACATATGGCCATTGTAAATCATATATTTTTTTCAAAGAAATATCTCAAGTGCAGTAGTTAATTAAACTGCCACACTGTTCTTTAACCACATGATAAATCTTTAAATTGCCACTACCTTATACTATATGCATTTAGAGAGAGAGAGAGAGAGATAGAGAGAGAGAGAGAGAGAGAGAGAGACAGAGAGAGAGAGAGAGTATGTGTGTGTGTGTGTGTGTGTGTGTGTGTGTGTGTGTGTGTGTGTAGAGGGTGCTAATCTAATTGCCTTATAATAATTTAAATTTCATTGTTAAAAGCCAAATTTTCACAGTATATTTTTTACAGTGAAACAACAATGGATTTGTTACTTTTGCATATAAAGTCTCTTAATAGGTATGGGAGTATATTTTATTTCATTCTTCATACCTGCATGTGTATTTCTGCTAAGTGCTGGTTCTTAATGGACGCTCCCTTGGCTTTAGAAGGTTATGATTATTATGTTAAAATGTAGTTTGGGTCTTCCCTGGTGGCCAGTGGTTAAGAATCTGCCTACCAGTGCAGGGGACATGGGTTTGAGCCCTGGTCTGGGAACATCCCACATGCCGCGGAGCAACTAAGCCCGTGCGCCATAACTACTGAGCCTGCGCTCTAGAGCCCACGAGCCACAACTACTGAAGTGCACGCTCCTAGAGCCCCTGCTCCTCAGCAAGAGAAGTCACCACAATGAGAAGCCGGCGCACCGCAACGAAGAGTAGCCCCGCTTCGCCGCAACTAGAGAAAGCCTGCATGCAGCGACGAAGACCCAACGCAGCCACAAGTGAATAAATTAAATAAATTAATTTTAAAAAGACCCTATTAAAAAAATGTTGTTTGAAACAAGAGCTAATTTCTTCCCGCAATCTCATGTGCAAATGTATCTCTAACGTATTTTCTTACTATTTTTCACTTTCTAATGATGTACAGTTGGATTTGATATAAAAGTTGCCACAGGAGAATAAAGCACAAAATAAGATTTGGGAATCTGGTTGATTAAAACAGAGGGGTATTCAATGCTAAAGCAGTTTTTTCCCCCCTTGCTGAATGTGGTTATTGCAGTGGTTATTGCCATTTAAGCAAGCAGAATCTGCTGTTTACTTAATGGTAGCGGGTAGTCTCTAGGGGATTTTGCAGAAGATTCCAAGAATGCATATTCATTCCATGAACCAAGAATATTTTGAAATTACTGAAAAAAATGCTATGTCAGTTATTTTAAATGTGTTGACAACTCTAAACCTAAATATTAATGCCAGGATATAGTTAATGTTATAAAAAACTACTTAAATGAAATGTCAGAAAGTATATCCAGTATAGGTGGTATCTTTCTGTAGGGTTCCAGAAGTGTATTTTTAAGTACATTCGTTGGAAAATGAACAATATATTTTATTACAAAAACAATAGGTTCCCAGCTCACTTGGTAAAACCCATACATGTCCCAGACAGAAAATTTATATAGAGCTATTTCACCACCAGGGTTTCTTGCTCATTTACTCACCATGAACATCAGCAGGCACTTTGGGTGAAGGATGGAGGTGTGAATGGCAGAGAAATGTGTATGGAAAAGTCCCTTTCTCTAGAGATTTCTCTGATTACCGTGTCTAGGATTTCTAGGCTATGTTGAATGAAAGTTGTGAGAGTGGACATCCTTGTCTTATTCCTGATCTTAGAGGAAACGCTTTCAGCTTTTCACCGTTGAGTATGATGTTATCTGTGGGTTTGTCATAAATATATGGCCTTTATTATGTTGAGGTAGGTTCCCTCTGTGCCCACTCTCTGGAGAGTTTTTTTAATCATAAATGGGTGTTGAATTTTATCTGGAAAGCTTTTTCTGCATCTATCGAGATGAACATATGGTTTTTACTCTTCAATTTGTTGATGTGGTGTATCACACTGATGACTTTGAGGATATTGAAAAATCTTGTCATCCCTGGGATTAAATCCCACTTGATCATGGTGTATGATCCTTTTAATGTGTTGTTGGATTCAGTTTTCTAGTATTTTGTTGAGGATTTTTGCATCTATGTTCATCAGTGATACTGGCCCATAATTTTCTTTTTTGGCGGTATCTTTGTCTCCCTTTCTCTAAAGATTTAATAAATTCCTTCCATGTTAAGTTATGGTCCATTCCAGTTTGAAATTCTGAAGTATCCTCTTTCTTGCAGCAGTGGGAGTGAAGACTCACTCTCTAGCTCTTTGGGCAACAGTAGCAGGGGTGGAAACGGAAGCACAGCACACGCTGAGCCAAATGTGATCCTGCCCCTTAGGGAGCTGGTGATCCAGAGGGAAGGCGGACAATTCTTAGTTTCACTGTCTGGTGAAATAGTGAAGTTTTGTAGGAGATGTTGAAACAAGGAGGAGGAAGCTATTAATGCAGACAGAAAAGAAGGATTTGCAAGGCCCAGTGTTTCAGTAGGGGATAAGGGCGCCAGAGCATTTCAATACATTAATGTGATTTGTGGTCCATCTACATGCATTAATTGATTCTTACATCATACCCCGTTTTCCCTTGTGTCTTGCATCAACATTCAGTTAAAAACAGCTCCATCTTTGCTATTTTCAGCAGTGAAATATACTTTCTGTTGATTTCTGCCCTAACTTCTACTGATTTCAAATTATATGAAAAATATCTCTTCCTCAACCAGCCAGGTATTTTTGTCATTTATATACCAGGGAAACAAATAACTTTATGTTTCTTTTATCTTGAGCATTTTAATGCAGTATTTATTTCATATCATAAAATAGAATTTTTTCTAGGGCAAAAGTGTTTTTTATTTCATTTTTTCTGTTTTCTCATTTGACAGTGATCTTTTTCTTTTTTCAAAATATTTTACAACTAATTATATTCGTCTGCTTGGGCTGCTATAACAAAATACCATAGACTGGATGACTTAAAGGATAGACTTTTTTTTCTCGCAGTTCTAGAGGCTGAGAAGTTCAAGATCAAGGTGTTGGCAGATTTGGTTCTTGATGAGACCCCTCTTCCCGGTTTGCATACTACCACCTTTTTGCTGTGTCCTCACATGGCAGAGAGAGAGCATCTCTTTCTTCCTCTTCTTGGAAAGCCTCTAATCCCATATAAATGCCCTACCCCCATGACCACATCTAACATTAATTATTTCCCAAAGGTCCCATCTCCAGATACAGTCAGTCACATTAAGGATTAGGGCTTCAACATATTAGTTTTTGGGGGCACACCATTTAGTCCATACCATTGAAATTGAAAACAGCAACAACCCTGGATTTTCTTCAATTGCTGCTTTATTTCTCTAGGGTTTTTGTCAAGTGAAACTTGAGAAATGAGAGATTTAAGTGTATACTCTAACTGAAAAGGAGCTAGTTTTTCTGTATATTTTACCATGTCATATTTTCAGCACTTACTTGGCTATGCATGGTGGATATTCCCTTCATATAGACTTGCAAATTTTTCCAGAAGCTGCTTTTGGCTTGTTTAGTTTTAAATAAATAATTTGGCTTTTCAAATATGTAAAAATGATGCATGCAGGGAGGGTAGAGTTCAGGTGAAAAACAGAGAGCAGTGTAAATACTGTGTTTGTTCCTATTCTGAAAGCCTCGGCTCATTCAGCATTTCTTTGAACATTTCATACATATTTGCTACCAATTTGATTTGCGTGTGTGAAGACCAAGGGTGCTGTTTTTATTAGAATTGCTGAGGACATTCTCCATATTCCTTGTTTCAAATACCATCTTTCTTCTGTGATTCTCCTTTCCCTCATAACTATTAAAAATCCTTTTCTTTCCTTCTCAGTCTACATATTTGCTGCTCTATTTCTCCTTAGTGCTTTCTCTTCCAAACAAGGGCTGAATATGAATAATTGAATGGCAAGTAATTTTTAGTTCAGAGTGGCAATGATACAGCTGGCTGTCTTGCCCACAAGCCTCCTTGGGATGGAATAGTTCAGCCTCAGGTCTAATTCTTCTCTTTTGGAATAGATCAGTGCCCAAAAATCTCAATAAAAGAAGCTGAAGCACAAGTTCTGTAAACTTGTCTAGTGGAGAAAAATACCCAATATGAATTATGATCTATTTTCTGATCAAGACTGTATTCTAAATGACAAATGTGTAAATATCCATAGGGGTTCATTTTACAACCTCTACTGACTTTTAGGTTACTAGAGAAAATATCAGTGTGAGTCTTTCTTCTATGACTCTGCAACTGATGATTTAGAAGAAATCACAGTATCACTGATGGAAGCAGTTAAATGATCAAATCCCAAACCTTAGGTAGATAGACCTAAGTCATCTGCAGATCCCTTGTTACCATTATATGTTTTCATGCAGAAATGTCTCACATATACTTACCCTTTGGTTTTTAGAACAAACATAGTAAATATTTATGAATACCAGTCATGTGATAGATTTTATACTCTTTCTGTGTATCTAAACATGTCACTTGATTAGTCTTAAAAACCAATAATTCATCTAATCTTTTCAGAAGCCCCATTTTAGGCCATGTAACATTTACGGTATAACAAAGCGTATTATAGAGGAGGTGGTCCCCTTACATTACTTAGACAACCAATGACAAATAGAAGGTCATTTTCTGATTTAAGGGGTCACTTTCCTTTCTTCTCTGGAGGGCCACCATCCCGCCTACTGCCCCTCCCCTAACAGTTCTCTGAATAGTCTCAGTGAATGGGCCAGCATGCCCCTGTTTAGGCCTCAGGCACTCTTGGTGCAAACTTGAAAAGAACAGGTGCAGGTCAGAAGTGAACAGGACAGCCCAGAATCACTGCTGGGAAACACGTGCAAGCAAGTCTCAAACTAATCTGGGAACAACTTCGGACAAAGAAAACAAAAGAACACTTTAGGTTCTAAATCACCCACTTGACAGAAGAGGGCTCCATGATGAGAAGGCCAGTAAGGACTAGTTGCTCCTGTTTTCCTTTCACTATAATCCTAGTGCATTTGAGAGGTAAAAGACAAAACTCTGACCATCTGAAAATTAGAGAATTTCCTTAAATTTAAATGAATTCCTATATGAGATTATTCATCATGTATGTCTTCCTTCTCACTAGAACTCTGTACTTCTATAACCCATCTTGAATTCAAGCTTCATTGCTGTTACTTTGGGGTTCAAAATATCTTTATTAAGGATGCATTCTTCAAGTCAGTTGATGTCTCTCCCCAATGTATGGTTTTTTCTAATAGTCTCTTATGTGATATGGGCAAAATTAGTCCATTAGGAAAGAACTGTGTCTGTTAACATTTTTGTGTTTACAAATACAAATATAAGAATATAAAAATATGGTAGAATATGAAAATAATACAAAGTTAAAGACAGGAAAAGGGTGAATATGAATATGAGGCTAGGATAGTTTGAATGCAAATATGTAAACCACAGGATATTATATAGTTTTAAAAAATTGACCAGCAAGTTTCTCTCCTGAATTTCCTAGAGGCCAAAGCAAGAAGGGAAATAAATCTATTTAATAATTTATATACGGATATACTGTATTAGTTTTATAGGAGAACTCAAGTATTTTATTGGTCTGAAAGAAAGTCTTCCCATGAATTTCCAATGTATGAGTTACTGAAGGATTAATAACTGAAATACTGGATTTTATAAACTGTTCCGTTAAAGCTGAGGGTATAATTGCAATGCCAAACTTAGTAAAAGTAGTTTTGCAGGGTTTTAAGATAATGTGGCCCAAGAACATAGCTGTGATTCACAAATAAAATCTAGACTCCAGAGTAATGTCTTTTAAATTGTTGTCCATAAGTATTATGTCTTTTCATCGGGCTAATGGTAAAGGCAATTACAAATAAATTGAGAATATATCCTCAGTATTTTCCACAGGACCCTGGAGCCTAGATAGTTTTTGTTGTTTATTAAGAACATATTTATGTACATTAATAGTTAAAGAGTGGTTGGTAGGTCATGAAGTATTGTGAAAATTGAATTTACCGTATCAAAATGTTTATTAAATGGATACCCTTCCCTCCCACCTGCTAGTCATTTTTTTGAAAATGTGTTCTAAGAGACTGTCTACAGTTAGAGTGGGCTTTTCTTTATATAATAGTTCTGTATCGCCCCAACACATGAAAAATTGAATGGTCAATTCTCCAAACTTATTCTTGAAACAGCCAATAACCATGGGGTATTTTTCTCTATGTATGAGCTCTGATACATAGAAAATGTTGACACAAAGTTGATATTATGAATTATCTGAAAGCACAAGCTGGCGTCGTTGTAGACTTATTTGACTTATACCTTTCTTTTTTTTTTTTTTTTTAAGTGAAAGTGAGTTTATTTAGAGAAACACACATTCCACAGGCAGAATGTGGTCCCTCTCAGAAGGTGAGAGCATCTCCGGGGTATGGGGTGACTTATACCTTTATAATCAGTCATAAAACTAATTTTTCTATTTAAATTTTATCACCTTCTGTAGAGGTGAGAAAATTTGAGATTTGAGACAAACCATGCTTTAATGACAAATAGAAACTTTCTGCTTCTTGGGTAATATAATGGGAGACAATTATAGTTAGAGAACAGAATGTAAATGTAATAAATGCTGACAATTTAAAAGTAATGCTATAGTGGAGGGAATCTGGGTTTTGAGTGGGGGGAGGCGGTGGAGGGATATGGCAAGGTACTAATTTTTTTCACTTTTCATACTTAGGGAGTAAGTAATATTGCCTAAAGCCTATGGATAGTCCAATAGATTCTATTTTTTTTAAAATTTATTTTATTGAGGTATAGTTGATTTACAATGTTAATTTCTGCTGTACAGCAAAGTGAATCAGTTATACATAAATATACATTCTTTTTCATATTCTTTTCTATTATAGTTTATCACAGATATTGAATATAGTCCCCTGGGCTGTACAATAGGACCTTGTTGTTTATCCATATCTATCTATCTATCTATCTGTCTATCTATCTATCTATCTATGCATCTGTGAATCCCAAAATCCCATTCCATCCCTCCAATACCAATAATAAAATACCAATTAAGGTATTATTTGTTAAAATGAAAATAATGGAAGAATTAAAAGTAAAATTATAAGTAGCAAACGTTGGAAGAAGGGAGAGAAAAAGACAGATGGATATATGGGGGAAGAGAGGAAAGTCATACATGTGAGTTAAGTTCCATATATTTCATAAAAGGAGTGAGTAGGACTCCTTACAGCTGAAGAATCAAGAAATGGAGGTGAAAACAGATTATTTCAAGTTCTGAACATGGCCAAAACAAGGAATATAAAGAGAAACTGAAAAATGGAATTGTACTTCCATGGAATAAAACTGGGTATGGAATGAGAAAAAACATTTACTTTTCACTTTATAACTTTCCATACCATGTATTACTTTTATATTTTTGAAGAGGTAATGAGTGGGCCTCCTTGGTGGCGCAGTGCTTGAGAGTCCACCTGCCGATGCAGGGGATGCGGGTTCATGCCCCAGGCCGGGAGAATCCCACATGCCGCGGAGCGGCTGGGCCCGTGAGCCATGGCCGCTGAGCCTGCGCGTCCGGAGCCTGTGCTCCGCAACGGGAGAGGCCACAGCAGTGAGGGGCCCGTGTACCGCAAAAAAAAAAAAAGGTAATGAGTGATTCAGTGGAGATACTAGGTCTGAAATTTTTGGCCATTTTCTGAGTAGTCAATAATATTTTAACCTGTCTGAGGGCAATACAGATACTTAACACACACACACACACATTTTCCTAAATGTGATTTTCAGAGAAATTCAGATAAATGTAAATAAATTCCATAATCATGATTATTATTATTATTATTATTATTTGTGGTACGCGGGCCTCTCACTGTTGTGGCCTCTCCCGTTGTGGAGTACAGGCTCCGGACGCGCAGGCTCAGCGGCTATGGCTCTGGGGCCCAGCCGCTCCGCGGCATATGGGATCTTCCCGGACTGGGGCACGAACCCGCGTCCCCTGCATCGGCAGGCGGACTCTCAAGCACTGCGCCACCAGGGAAGCCCTATCATGATTATTTTTGTAAAATCAGTTCATACAATTGTTATAAAGGTAAACATGAAAGAGTATGTGTGTTAAAGTGCTTTGCTAATTTTGAATGGTAAAAAATGTTATGTGCTTCTATTATTTATCAAGGTTATCTTTGAAGTGTTTTTCTAGGGAGAAGTAAATATTTAATAACTTTATAAGAAAAAATGGTTTATGAGTTATGTTTCCATGGATTTTTTGACCCACGCTCTGAAATTCATTGTTCAGCAGACATGGGGCTGGTCCAGCAAATGTGTAATTTTAAAAACAAATTTTTATTTTATGTTGGAGTGTAGTTGATTCACAATGTTGTGTTAGTTTCAGGTGTACAGCACAGTGATTAAGTTATACATGTATCTATTCTGTTTCAAATTCTTTTCTCATTTAGGTTAATACAGAGTACTGAGCAGAGTTTGCTGTGCTGTACAGTATGTTCTTGTTGATTATCTATTTTAAATATAGCAGTGTGTACCTATCAATCCCAAACTCCCTAACTATCCCTCCCCCACCTTCCCATATGGTATTTGTCTTTCTCTGTCTGACTTACTTCACTTAGTATGATCATCTCCAGGTCCATCCATGTTGTTGCAAATGGTATTATTTAATTTTTTTAATGGCTGAGTAATATTCCATTGTATATATGTAACAAATGTGTAAATTTAAAAAGCATCTAATTTATTACAATGCAAGTAGTTGGAGAAACAGATTTGAGAAACTGAATAAAAAGTAACTGGTACAGGTCAATAAAAAATAGTTCCACTTTCCCAGTCTCTTCCCTCACTCCTATTTAAAAAAATACAGTTTCACAAGGAAAATACAAATTCTTAGTTTAGGTTTACAATCTGTAGTATGGAGTGGAGAAGAACTGGCTTGGGTACAGCTCCTGAGTTTAACACGCATGCACACACACACAGGCACACACAGACACACAGACACACACATACACACACACACACCAGCAGCAGCGGCAGTAGCCAGTTGACTATAAGTGAAACATAGCATCCCTACTGAGACGCAGAACTGTACCCTGGTCAGATGACATCTTGAATGTTGGCCTTAGGTCTCAGAATCAAAATTTTATTTAATAAGTTTATTGAAAAATTAGATTATTTTCATAGAGACTAGGATGCTAAAGTAGCAAGGAATCATATTCTAGGAAGAATACCAATTAATAATTTGGCATGTATTTTAGCAAGCACAGAGAGTTCATGACAGAAGTAGACATGTAAGGAAAGCATCAGAAATTTAGCCTAGTGAGTGAAAATCATAGGGAGGCAGCAAATGGTTCAACTTGAAGAAGTTCCTTTTATCAATTACAAAATTTAAAACAAACTCTCAAGAAGCTGAGCTTGTCGTAAATCATAATGTTTAATATAATTATAATAATTGCTATTTATTGAGCACTTGTATACGAAATATTCTTAAACCTTTTTAATCTGTCATTCTATTTAATCCTCACAACATCCCTAAGAGAAAGGTACTGATAAATAGCTCTATCTTACAGGTGAGAAAGTAAACATTCAAGAAGACTGTGTGTCCTGCCTAGGTCCTCACAGGCTGCACACGACAGAGAATCAAATCTCAGCTCTTGTGAACATTGAACTCCCAAAGAAGATAAAGTTGAAGTGTAACATATTCAGATTACATATGTTTGGAAGAGGGTCTGAGTTAGATAACATTAGGGATTTTGTTTTCTTTTTTGAATGTCAACCACATGTCTTAATGGTTTTCTTTAATCTTACATAGATCCAGATTGACATGACCTCTTAGTACTTACAGTTGTTGTATTTAACAGTAGAGGTTAGGAAGGTCAATCCTGTTTGCCACCAAGTGGAGTTTGGATTTTATCATCTTGGGGGTTAGAAGAAAGTGTTTTGGTCTTACTCGATGGTATAACAATACAAAGAAGGATCTAGAAATACATGAATCTCCTTTTTTGGAGTTTTCAGAGAAATTGTTTATATAGGCACATAATTCTGGGAAAAAAGTACTATCGTAGGTGCTCACCAAGTGATTGATAGCCTCATCCTGTGTTTGGAGCTAATGGCTTAGCTGTAAATAATTTCTTGTGAATCTAAAATTCGAGCCCAGTGTGCTTGAGGGCTTGTGGAAACAGTGAGAGCTAAAGCAAGACAGAAAGAGAAAGCTAGCTCCACAAAGGGGACTTGTGCTTTTTTTTCCATCCAAATTCTTAGGACCAGGAAGAGAACAAGAACACGAATGATATAGTCTGAGGTCAGATAATCATGTGGCAAAGACCAAAAGGTGCATCAGAGAGAGATCTTTTCTCTTAAAGAATCCTCGCCCTTTAAGCCCTAGTAATCCCTGATCTTTACTGTTCACTGGATAATCAGTATTTCAAGTGTGAAGCAATACGATTATGAAATCCTTCTTTTGGATAGGGCAAGCTGAGATGGTGAGATCCCATCTAGGAAGATGGAGACAAATGTTTCAAGCAATGGAGAGAAAGCAAAAATATTCCTTCTGTTGGATTTTTCTGCCTACATTCTTGACAATTTCCCCAAACTTCCTAAGAACCATACTACTTATACTAACTCTGTAGATAAAATATGGGTCAAGACAAGCCAACGTGAAGAGCTGAATCTGACAGATGGCCACAAGTGCATTGATCTAGTATAACAATCCTGATCTAAATGGAAAAGAGAATCTAATACCTTCCAAAGCAACTCTGATGCTATAATCAATAACTGGAATGTTAGATTTTGGCAAAAGAACAGATGTTAGAATTTTAAAGCTGACTATATGACCCCAATAAAAAAGAATCAGGGGCTTCCCTGGGGGCGCAGTGGTTGAGAATCTGCCTGCTAATGCAGGGAACACGGGTTTGAGCCCTGGTCTGGGAGGATCCCACACGCCGCGGAGCAACTAGGCCCGTGAGCCACAACTACTGAGCCTGCGCATCTGGAGCCTGTGCTCCTCAACAAGAGAGGCCGCGATAGTGAGAGGCCCACGCATTGCGATGAAGAGTGGCCCCTGCTTGCCAAACTAGAGAAAGCCCTCCCACAGAACCAAAGACCCAACACAGCCCAGAATAAATAAATAAATAAATAAATTTAAAAATAAATAAGTAGCAAGAAAAAACAATCAGTTTTTATTAGGAATGGAGCCTGGCAGTTCTGCACAATAATCTAGACTTTCCTTGACAAAATTTGAGTAATGGATTAGCTCCAGTGGGAATTAGGCAATTTTTCGTGTGACTTAAACATGATGCACAAGAAGCTTCAATCAATAATACCTGCTTTGGAGAACAGTTTTAAGTAGGCAAGCAGCGCGTATAATACTGTGTCATGTGTATATAATTATCTCAGCATGCCAAAGGGTGGAAAACAATCTTCAAGTGGCAGAGAATTAATAACACCCCATTTCATTGTTCAGCATTTTCCTCTAAGTTGTGTTGGTTTTGTTTCTGTTTTCCTTCATTGCCTGAGATTTTCTTAAACATATAAGCCTGACATTGCTCAATACAGCATTCTTTCATCAACAGTGAGCTCAATGCTGTTTGAAAGCCAAATATTTTACTTATCAGTGTCTGAGAAGGCTAGTCACAAAAATTTAATCAGGCTAGATACTATATGGAAATTCTGTGAATATATAGATTTAAGACTCTAACCCACATGAATTCTTCTAAATTAGATACAGAGAATATATTTGGAAAAGAGGTGTGAAACTGTTCATTTAAGGTGAGAAGAATTTAACCATTGCTAACACTACTGAATTAAGATACCTGCTGTTTTAGAATATCTATTATTTACTAACTGTGACAAGAATATACGGTCCATAGTAAAAGATTATATTTTACCTCTTAGTTCTTTCTCTTTGAAGAGAACATTAGCCTTGTAATAAGGAAGTCAAGTAAGGACAACATCTACTGGAAATCCTGAGTGCTTTGTTGGCATTGCCACGTTCCCAGCTGTTTTATGTTTATAATAACAACGGGGCGAACTGTAAGAGTGGTGCTATGTGCATTAAAGCTTGTTTCATTTCTAGTGTGTGATGACAGGTATTTATTGAGCTGTTCCAGACATATAGCAAGTTGGAAAAATATCCATTAAAAGCTTCTAGTCATTTAAAAATATATTTTAAAGAATTCAGAACTAAATTTGGTAGTTTGGGGGATCCAACTACATTTCTTACCAACTTCCCAAGCTGGTGAATTGGACAAAACCAGTCATAGGTTTTTTTGTTTCGAGAAAAGAAAAACAGATTTCCTATCTTTCTTAAGAGTGTAGGGTGCTCAGTGCCCTGCAGATCTCCTTTGTGACACCTGTTTTCTGTACCCCCAGCTCTAGTTGATGCAGAAATGCAGTGACACATGGCCTTGTTCCACTGAGGGGCAGCCAGTGTGTTTTCAGTCATTAAGGTTGCTCCTGGAGCCGAGAGAGCCCGAGGCAATCACCCGTAACTGATTTTCACCCAAGACTTTGCAGACATGCTGTGTGGGCTGTAGGCAATTAAGACAGTCTACAATGAAATCAGTCATATCTGGGGGGCATTGAGTATATTTACTAAGCACTGTGCCACATATACACATGCGTGTTTCCTGCCCATAAAAATCTACATCTTTGTGGAGGAGAAAGTACACACAGACAGCTTGTTAACTCTATAATAAAAAATGACAAATACAAAATTGTAAGAAGTGTTGAAAGCAGTAACTGATAAGTGAATGAATAAGGAAGTGGTGTAGCTAATGCGGGCTTTGGGAAGAGAAGAGGGAGGCGCCATGGAGCTGGGGCAATTGGGAATGATCTGTAGGGGAAGAGGCTTCAACAGAGCCCATGCCTCCACACTCCTGGGAATTTAATTGGGCACTTACAGCTCCAACAGGAGAGATTTTATGATGTGGCCAGGGAATCTCTCCGTCACTGAAAATGCCTAGGAACAACCCTGACAGTGTCATCTCTAGAATCTGAAATGCAAGCAGTCTTTAAAATAAGTCCTTTATATTCTCTGGTGGCTTGAAATATGACTTAGGGTGATGGGCTACTAGACGATGCTTTTTTTTTTTTTTTTTTTTTTTGTGATATGCGGGCCTCTCACTGTTGTGGCCTCTCCCGCTGCAGAGCACAGGCTCCGGACGCGCAGGCTCAGCGGCCATGGCTCACGGGCCCAGCCGCTCCGCGGCATGTGGGATCTTCCCGGACCGGGGCACGAACCCGTGTCCCCTGCATCGGCAGGCAGATTCTCAACTACTGCGCCACCAGGGAAGCCCTAGACGATGCTTTTTTGTATTCTACAGACCCCTTTAAGGGTGATGGGGTAGGGCAGATAGAATAGTGGCAAACCTAACTGTTCTGAATGTGTGTGTGTGTGTGTGTTAGGAACATTCAGTTTGAAAGTTGTGTTTCTACATCTTTGCTCCTCGTTTTTATTTTCTGTATTTCTAACCCCAATCTTTCATTTGAGTTATCCCCAGAAATTCAGATCCAGTGTGATACTCATGGGAATAAATCTGTTATAGTCCATGAATTTAATGCCCTTAGCTTCTTGAGTATAGGAAAACTGGAATCTGTTTTCTAAATTCTAAAATCCAGCTACATCTTTAACCTGTTATGGAAATGCCTTATTTTCTCCTTTTTAAATGCTTTTGGTTAAGAGAGGTTTTCGTAGGGGTAAAGTGAGCTACCTTGGTCAGCAGATACTATATACAATACATCTCTGAGACGGCTGTTAATCAAGAGGACAGGAAAGCATAATTGTGTTAACTTTCTGGATTCTCTGCCTTGCATAATGATGTGAGAATTGCTTGGCATATTTCAGGACTTCTGAGCTCCCCCTGATGATGTCTGTTGGCTGATCTAATCAACAAACCCTGCAACTGTAGTAATTGTCTATCAGGTCCTTGTGAAGAAACAAATGTTTCACAGTAAATTGCCAGAAGATTCAATTCTTCTGTATTCTGTGTGTATGTTTTTTTTGATTTGTTTTGTTTTTGCTTTTTTGGATGTTTTGTTTATTGTGCTCTGTTTTTTACTAATGTTTTTAAACAACTATCTTATGAAAAACATTGCTGTGTAAGAAATTTGTAGTAAGGTGTTGCTGAATCTGAATTCTGTTACCTTTCATTTAGCTTTATTTATTTTTCCATCTGTTTATTTGATCTTCTAGTACTGACTGCAGCCACTATAAATTCTCATTTGCAGAGATGGATGTAACAATGACTAAAGCATGGATCAAAGCTTAGAAGGGGTGTCTGTGTTTGTCTGTGGGGTGTGTGTGTGTGTGTGTGTGTGTGTGTGTGTGTGTGTGTATGCATGTGAGATGTCTTGATCCATTTGTTTATTTCTCCGGGGAATTCTCAAGCAATTAAGTCAACCTATTGCAAATAGAGCCCTCTCTGTACATTCTGATTTGATAGGAGAATGGGTAATTCCTGTTAATGACTAGTACATCTGTTCAATTATATTGTTTTGTATTGATGCTTAATTAGGTGTCAAGTTGGAAGAGAGGGAGAATGTGAAAGCATGATTCCCTTTTAAATGTCAGAAACGCTTCCTAAATTACCTGTCTTTTTAAAGTACACAGAACACTTTGACAGGCATTGTGTTCTTCTGACCTTAAAACATTTATACTGTCTTGGAGAAGAAGTGTAATGTTCCCTAGGAAGTGAGCTGTATGTATTGGAACTGGTTTGCCTTGAATATCACTCATGTCCAGTTTCTTGTGGAGTGACCCTTGTCAACCTTTAGCTGGCAACAGAAGGAGAGCTTCCCATCTGTAATACATTTTTTGGTTAAATAGTTTTCTTTTCTCTGGGAGGGTTTTCTTTAGAAAATATTGTTCCAAATAAAATTGAGGCTACATTGTTTAAAAGTATAACTTGCTTTTTATCTAGATGTATTTAGATATAAGCAAATGAAAGACCAGTTGCATATTTTTTTAAAATGATATGATCACACTGAACCTGTTTCTAGAATATAGATAGACTAATGCGTAGGCTTATTCAGTGAATAACAGCGAATATTTATAAATAAAACTCTTGAAAACAGAATGGGAGAAGATTTGTAGTAGAATGGAGAGTGACTAAGGAGCTAACTACATTATTGGGGAGTTATGAGTGCCACAGTATGGAAGGCTTTTTAGCCAGCTTGTAGGTGTAATTTTCATTTTTTATTGATGTCAGTGGGTCGGTTGAGGTCAAAGATTATTACTCTTTACTGACAACTCATGCTGTGTCACAAGGCAATGTGATGTGTTCTAATAAAGGTATGTATTATGTATGAGATCCTGTAACAATTAAAAAGGGGGAATTGACAGCACAGAAAATCAAGTTCTTAAAAATGAACAGTTGAGGCTTGCTTGAGTAGAAGACTGATCTTGTTTAATCACCTGGTCTATCAGCATTTGGAGTGTTTTTTGTGGTTTTCCATAACAAAGGAGAAGGATGTTAATATGATATTCAAAAAATGAATAAAGCGTTGTTGATTGTAGTAACTTCACTTAGAAGCCTCTTGCCAAAAGAAAAAGAGTTATGTGGGTTAAGGCAGTCTGGTAACAATCTGGCAGTTTTCAAGTCTCTTCAGTTCTCTGTTTAATATTGTTCTTGTTCATATTAGTAATCCTCTTTTTCTAACTGTACCTTAAGATAGTAAAATATAAGAATATGTAAAGGAAACTGTAAGCCATCTCTAGATTCTAGACACAGTGGATAATATTTAATCATCCATTGCTGTAGGTTCTTTGCAAGTCCTCCCTTTCACAAATTTTATCAATATTTAATGTTTTGTAAATAGTGCTCAGGATTCTTCTTTGTAAACTACATTCTAAATTTGGATAAGATTATTTTCTTTTATGTTTTAGGTAAGATTAGAAAATAAAAATCTACTTTCCATTATATATTGCCATAATTTTATACAGAATGAAATTTTACCTTACTGAATTTATTTCTGTTTTCTTTGTATCAGTTCTGTAAGTTATTGCTTAGAGAACTAATTCATGCATATCTTAAATGCAGTGAGGAGTCTCACACTAATTTCCAGAGAACTGGACAAATTTTTTGAGGAATGACTGTGCTAAAATTTCCCAGTAAGTTTGGAAATGCTATAATGAGATTACATAATATCTTAATCTTTATAGTTTATTTTTGTGTTAATATTTATTTGCTATATTTTAATTTTTGACAATATTGGAATAGAGGTTATATGTAAGTTAATGCTGTAACTGAGCATACTTTTTATATTATATTGTTCCAAAAATATGTATAATGATAATATACAAATCAAATAGCTGTAGGTTTTAAGCTTCTTCCTAATTTGTTCAGTATATAAAACTGAAGATCAGTTAATTTCATTTTCTTTTTCTAATAATAGAATGTTTCTTAGACAGAAAAAATACTGCGGGGGATTTTAATATAAGCATGGAAATGACAAACAGTTGTATAACATTCTAGGCCTGTACCCTTGTAATGAAATTGCACATTAAGCATCTCATAGAATTTCATTATAATGAAAGTTATTTTTTAATCTTCTCTAGAACAAGTGATTTTTTAGTGGGCACACTAAAAAATGTGTAAAGGGCACAGTTATTCCAATGTTGTAACTTAGAGTTACAAGTACTGGATGCAGAGGAAGTTAGAGTTAGATTGACCAGTTAGCGGGCTACTGCAACAGTCCATACACTAGAGGGAGAAGTCCCTAAAAGCAGTGACAGTGAGAATGGAAAGGAGGAAGGGATGGCAAAGATTTACTCATGTAATAGAATTAACATTAATTCACTAAACATTTAATAAGTTCCTACTATGTGTCAAGTTTCTACTATAGTCATTTTGATTGTTGCCATGAAGCTAAGAGTGAGCTTGACAAACAAATAGTTACTATAAAATTCAATACCATTGTGATATTGTAAGTAAATTGAATGATATCTGGAGAGATTTGCTGAGAAGTAAGTATTTGCATTTGGTCTTTAAAGGATGATTGGAAATTTTCTAGGAGAGGGATTTCAAGGAATAGATGTTTCCAGCAGAGAAAGTAGAATGTGAAGAGTTAGTATATTAGGATAAAGAAGAGTATGTGATGTTGTCTGAAATTATTGCAGATTTGTGAATTTTTATACAAAATGATGTTAAGACGAACTCATGTTATTCTGGAGTGAGAATGATATAAGGATCATTGTTACGTGCAGCAAAAGAGGAGAAAATATTGTTAGAAGATAGGATTGGAAATATAGGAGGTGCCAGTTTATGGAAGCTTCTCATAAAACATTAAAATATAACTTACCGGGATGTAGTTGGAAATTGCTGAATAAGGAGTGAAATGATAGGTTCTAGTTATTCTGAGTAACAAATTCATAGGGCTTTAATTTGTTGTTGTTGTTATTGTTCAATAATAGAATGCCAGTCCTTAAGCAGCTACCTAGGGAAATGAGGCTGGAGTAAAGAATTTGTATAATATGTAAAATAACACATTCCTTGGAATTAATAGTCTCTAACAGTTTAAAAGAAAATAAAATGGTATGTTGATTTGTTTAAAGTCTAAAAATGCAGAAATAGAGATATTCTGTTTACACTTTAATTTCAGATTCTGCTTTTGGCTGTGAATGAGATATCAGCTATGGTGTCATTACTTTCCCACTTCAAAGAACTTAATAAGCTTTTAAAAGTAATTTTAGCCATCAGCAAAGCCAGACAATGTTAAATAGTAACCTCAGTGTATTTCTACACAATTTGTGTAGCTGCTTTTCTGTGAAGAATCTGAACATTTACCCTAGTATGCCAGTGCTTCAACTTCATAGGGAAAGACCTTTAATAATCCCTTTGGTTGAAGTTCTGCAGATGATGTGGAACCTTCCCATCATCAAAGCAGTCGAAGTCTATGTAGCTGGGCAAATTGGCAGTGGCGTGAAGTGCTGGCTCAAAGCTGGTGGAGGTGGACAGTGCCCCAAAATTGTTAGCTCTGATTGCATTGCCATTGCTGATGCAGTGGCTTCATCCCTGTTGGATTGTCTAATTTTTGCTCTAGGGAAACAATGTTCCCTTTATTTTTCTCATTCCAAAATGACCTGACATAATTTTATAGACATTTTGTATGAAAATTCAGACATTTGAAATGTAAATTTTTCCCCACATGACTTTAATAGAAAGTTTATGGTCTCTGTGTCAGCCCAGATTATATTTACCTATTCTCCATTCCATTAATTAAGAAAAAAAGAAATTATTGGATTTAAGACCATGCTTTCCCAGTGGAGCCTTGTTTACCATGCCTTGTGCATAAATGTGGATATCCCATTTTGACCATTCTCCTTGCTTTCCCTCAAAGAGATGTTCATTTTTAAAAAAATTTTCTTGGGCAACTATTTTATCCCAGTGCAAAGCTAAGTGCTTTTGATTTCAGATGAGAAAGACCTTCTCTTACATTGTTTACATTTTACTAGAGGAAGGAGACTGAAAACAAGTAAATAGATGAATATCATAATTGCAAAGTTGTGAGTGTCCTGAAAAAACAATAAGAGCCTGAGGTGAAGGACAGGAGGCAGGACAAAGAGATGGATTTAGCTAGTGTGGGCAGGAATGTGTCGCTGAGGTGTTGACGTTTGCCCTGGGGTTTATAGGAATGAGAAGACATGGAAGGGAAATATGGTAGGCAGAAGAAAGAGTAGGCAAGAACATGCTATTCAGTGTTGGTGTCAAATTCTAGAGTGGCAAGTTCAAGATCTACATCTCTTACATCTCTGCTGTAGCAATGAGTGGTCTAGGAGAAGGGTTGGCTCAGGAGTTATTTGCCATTTGGGTTCATTTTCCCTTTTGAGGGTCCAAGTGCTAAAGATTCTCCAATTCATTAGGTGAAATGTTACGGAGCAAAACCCCCAGCCAGGGTTATAGAACACAGCCAAGACCACCTCCCCATAGTAGCTTGACTACCCAAATCTTGCATCACCCACTATGTTCAGTAGAAAATAACATGTATGGTCATACAACTCAAAAAATATGACTTCAGCCCTTCTTTAAACCTTTTCTTATTAGCCACTTAGAACTCCTGAAGAGAATGTGAAAGATGGCAGCCTAAGGTGTAGAAGTAGCAGATGCTACAGCAATTCAGCATTTAGTGCAATAAAGTTGTGTTTCATGGAAATGTTCAAATATAAGTGTAGGTAAAATGTGGAGGTGCACAAATATGAGCTACATTTCTGTGCAGGGATCCAACCTAATGACTGCTGTAAACAAATCACCATTCATTTATTGATGTGTCATTGATCTACACAGTAAAAATCTGTGTTATTCAAATCCATTGTCCACACTGAAAAGATGTGTACTTGAACTGTAAAGATAAATGAACATTATTTTTCCTAACAAGAGATTGAACATAAACAAAAAAAAATTCGTACCAATAAACATAGTTTTAAAAAGATTTGGTTTCACAATTCCATGTGAAATAAAGCAAAACAATCATATGTTCCCTTATAATTTGATTAAAGGCTATAGCACTTTAGTTTATAGGACTGTTAATTGTATATCTTAAGTTTTGATGATTATTTGAACAATAGTAAATAGTGCATTGTTTAAAGTTTTTGGTAATGAGTCAAAAATTTTCAGATGTGCAAAAGTAAATTTTTATCTTTTTAGGAGAAATTCCACATTATGTTTTAGAAATATGCATTTATTTTCAGTCTCCTTTCTTTTTCTATACTCTCCTCCTCACTCCTCCCAACTTCCAAATGTGTCCCTCTTCCTCACTTCTTCTCTTGAGTTCTTTTCCTTTGGGTCCATTGAATCTCTTTCAATTCCTTCTGCTTCATTTTTCTTCATTTAATCTTATATACTACCAGGCAGCTGTGTTATAAATTCAGGGAGAGTTGGTTAATCAGGAACGTGTTATTTCCCCTGGGCTTCCCAGCTCTGTGCACTCCTCTGGATTTTTCTGATGAAGAGGAGAGATATTTTGATGGACATAACGGAGTCTCTTCCATTAATTCTGTTGCCTGCCCATTCATCCCGTAAACTCTCCTTCTGTCAAATCAGAAGAGTGAACATAGAGAACAAGACCAGCTTGGCTGGAAATGAGAACACCTTTACCATAGTCCTGACAGAGGTGTTTGCTTTAGATGGAAAATATATACACTGTTCTTGAATTTATCCAAAGATATTTCCATGGCCTTCCTGAAAAATCCAGCAGGAAGAATCTGATTGAGAGAGTCAAGAATAAGGTTCTAATTTGTGCCCTGGCATTAATATAAAGATAAGTATATTTACTTCTTAAACTTTAGTTGTCTAAAAGAAATAGGAAAACCAAGTTAACTTCCCATTGTAGTGGCATTTTGCATGATGCACTTTGTGATCTCAGAGTAAAAAATTATATACAGAGTAGAGCTCTTTAAACAAACCTTCATGGCCATCTCTCTCATGGCCTAGTTGGGAAATTTAGCAGCTCCCTTTGTATCCACAGGTAGACAAGAACACAGGAATTCTATAGATAGATCCTTAACCACGTTTTGAAATTGGGCTACTCCTTTGATCCAAAATTATGTGCTGTTTTTGGCTTTTGCTGTATCCTTGTCTCTAGTTGCTCTTCTCTTCCTAGAGCTCTCTACTCTTCTTATCTAGCCTCTTTGAACGGTTATTTCTGTGGGCAACTTCTTTGGTTCTTGGTTCCAACTTTCCTTTTGGACACTTGCTGTTGGAGCATCTTTATATCCATAGTCCAAAGAACCTGGCTGAAACCAGACCCAGTCTGCTCTTAAACCCCAAACACAGGTTCTAGAACTTACCATTTGACCAGAAAAAATACTAAACTTACATGGGATATTTATTAATCATTATCACCTGTTTTGCCCTTAGTTGCTGATTGTACCTCTTTTTTTTTTTTTTTTTTAAATAGCAGGGAGAAGACATAAATTCTCACTTTGCCCTTTACATGCATATATTTTTATTTACCCTTTTCATTTTGTTTAAATCTTAGTGTAAGCACAGACAAAAATAGGGCAGTCAGATGGCCACAACTAAGTCAGCTGCATCCATTGTTTTCTGCTAGGCATTAGGTATTGGATGTCTAAAGACACTTCTGATTTTTTTCTGAAAGTTTTATAATTTTACTTGTAAATTCCAAAGTGTTAATGATCATTAAAAAGCAATATAGAAATGTTATAAAAGGTAGATCTTATTTTAGATAGTTTCCTAATAATTTATAAGAAAAATATACCACAATTTCTTTTGTACCAGAAGAACTTTCTAACGGTTTTGCCTTCATACAAAAAGATTGTTAGTAAGATAATGAACAGCTACCCCAGGAAGTATTCCGAGAATTGGCATGATACTTTTTATGGGTAATGTATATGGAAAGCTTCCATTAAGTAGGAAAGTGGACTGCAAGCCTGCAGTTTCTAGGACTAAAATAATGTTTATTACCTGCATTAATTGGATAAATAACTTCAGTTAAACATTCATTTGCAGGATGTTCAAAGGCGATGTAAATGCCTGTGAAGCTACTTTTTCCCTGCTGTGATCAAGAGATATGAGAGCATGATGTGGAACTTGGAGGCAATACACCATGGATAGTTGAAAAGACAGTTTTCCATATAGCAAGAGATGTGGCATTGGGCTTTTTCTTTTTTTCTTTTCCTATACTACAGTGACCTAGAACTGGTAGCGTGAATTCCAATGGAGTGCCTGCCCTCAAATTCCTTTGTATTTTCTGAGTAGCCATAAGGGAGTCCATTCAGCCTCTCTTTTACAGAAGGAACATTTTGAGGGAAAATATACAGGATGTCAGGCCTGTAGGAGGCTGCTGAGTCACATATGATTCACAGATCTGGCTTCAGAAATCTTTAGATTTTCACATTACTAAACTGGGTGGTCTGTTTTAAAACTGCTTGTTGAAATCCACATTGGGGTGTGCTCTAAATGGAACATGAGGAACGGTGACCGAATGACTATTAATGAAAAAAAAATTAGAAGCCTGCAACAACAGTTCATTCGGAATGTTGATGTTTAATTCATGTTGCTGGCTGCTTTGTGATTCCTTCCTGTTCCTTAAAGACGATGAGTTCTGTGGGCGTGCCATCTTACAGTTGGCCCCTCGAGCTGAAGTCCTGTCTTCTTTTCATCAGGGCATGTGAAAGGCTTCATACCTGTTTCTAAAATGACCGAATGAGATCAGTTTCTAAGCCTTTCCTTCTGACTGCAGAAGAATTATTTCAAATTTGGAAGATACAAATATCAGCACAAATGAGTCTTTCTATGAAGAGATCGACCATTGTATTTTAAAATGTTTATTTCATATTTATAGAAATAGTTTAAATTCCAGTAATCATCTTGTCATTTGTTTCATGATGAAGGAAAATATACCTAAGACTTTTGATTTTTAATTTTTTGTTCTGAATTGTGAATTATCTGATATTAAAGATTTATTTTAACTAGAAGAATAATATTTTTAGTTTGTATTTAAAATGGACTTCTAAGTAACTATACATACATGAATCATGCTTTACAGTGTTTTTTTATTAAATTTTTTTTTTTTTTTAAATTTTGGCCAGGCTGCGCAGCTAGCGGGATCTCAGTTCCCTGACCAGGGATCGAACCTGGGCCACGGGAGTGACAGTGCTGAATCCTAACCACTAGGCCACCAGGGAACTCCCTACGGTGTTTTTTAAATTTACTGAATGCATGACATAGAAGCTTCGATTGGATTTAGCTAAACTGCAAAATTTTTCTCCCTGATATTTTTTCTGTTTAATTGCCTAGATTTCAGTCTATTTTTCCACATATAATGCATCAAAGGTCATGATTTTTTAATGTTATTTAATCATTAGCAATTATGACATAATTTGGAAAATTAATTCAAATAAAAAATGTTTGAAATTGTGACCAAGAAATTGAAAATGATTTCTTTTCCTGTAGTACTTCGACATTTATATAAACTTCTCACCAATGGCTGACAGTCTTTGCAAGGAGTTATTTGATAGTGCTAAAAATTGTAATATTTTCACCATTTGGTAAGCATAAACTCATTTTAAAACAGTTATTGTTAATTTCACTACGTTAATGGAGAAAAATATATTTGATTAAAAACAGTAGTTTGGGGCTTCCCTGGTGGTGCAGTGGTTGAGAGTCCGCCTGCCGATTCAGGGGACGCGGGTTCGTGCCCCGGTCCGGGAAGATCCCAGATGCCGCGGAGAGGCTGGGCCCGTGAGCTATGGCTGCTGAGCCTGCGCGTCCGGAGCCTGTGCTCCGCGACAGGAGAGCCCACAACAGTGAGAGGCCCGCATACCGCAAAAAAACAAACAAAAAACCCCCCAAACCCTAATAGTTTGGCTTTCTGTTTCTGTTGAGCAGATCAGGAAGGGGAGCTGGTTCTAATTCCTACCCAAGAAGCAATCTTCTGCTTGGAATACTTAGTGCGCTCAGACCATTGGAGGGGAGCACAAGGGCAGTGAACATGCTGCTCGGGCAGAGCGTCAAAGAGAACCACATGTCAGTGCGAACAAAAAGGTTGAAAGCAATTAAATTGTAATGTATTTTATATTTGAAAAGACCTTTCCTATTTTTCTAGAATCCTGTGCTTAATACTAAAAGGAATAAAAATGTTACAGAATGGCTACTTTTAAGATGTTCCTTTCTGATGGTCTTCAGAGAGAGTTACTGTTTTCTAATTTGCGAGTTAACACATTTGCATGGATGGCTTTTTGATCGATAAATAAACTCTGTCCTGGGATAGCTATCAGACAAACTATACTATGAGCTATCTTTAAAAGGAGCACCATACAAGTCGGTCTGGGCCCAGACTTTTATATTCTTGCATTTGTTTGTGTATTTGAACCTGCGTTATGAACACAAGGCCAACCGAAAGAGTCATATTTTCCATTCATAGTTGAAGGATTAAATGTTGCTTCTAGAATATTTTCTTTCTCTTTTTTTAAAAAATTAATTTAGATTTCTATCTCTCTCTCTCTTTTTTTTTTTTTAGAATATTTTATATTTAAAAACACATCAGGGCTGATTCTACATCTGACCTGCTACTCTGTGTCAAATCTCTGTGCTGTGTTTTGTATAATATGAGAGTCAGTGGCTGTGTACCTAATGCTGAGGATGCCATGATGTTATGTTAATGAAAGGAGCAAAATCATGGTTTTGTAAATACAGCAAGTAGTGCTTGTTTATTTGATAATCTGGATGAAAACTTAATTTGAGGAAACATTGTAGCATTAAATAATCATGTGCATATTTCTTTTAAGGAAGACAATACCTCGGTTTTCTCAGTTGCAGTATTTAAATCCTTATTTTCTAACTATAACTTTCCTCTTGCTGTGTAAAAATAAGACTTTGGTAATTGTCATTTTCTCTATTTACATCAGTGAAACAGACCTAGAACCCAGGCCTATGAAAGTGTATAATATAGAAAACACAAGACATTTGTAAGTTAGGATGAGAGGAGAGTTGGAGATTATCTGGTGGTTTAATGATGAGAGCAAGCCATGTTTCAGATCATATAGATTAGCATTTATTAAGATGGTAGACTCTATTGGTTTCTAGTGGCAAATGCTCAGCTCTGTCACTTACTAATTCTGTGACCTTTGGCAAGTAATTTAACCTCTCTATGCCTCAGTTTCCTCAGTCTGTAAAGTGAGATTCATAATAGTATCTGCCTCATAGAATTTTTGTGAGAATTAGAGTATTTTCACATAACATGTTTAGAACAGCTGTTGGCACATAGATGTGAGATAGATGCTGTCTCCTGTCTATTGAGCATCTAATATATGTCCAGAATTGTGCTAGATATTCTCAGAATACAGAACTGGAAGCTATGGCCCATCCACTCAAGGAAAGCAAATATCATTGGGAAAAAATAATACTAACGTAAGACAGTATATCAACGTGTGTGATGTTTTGTAGGACAGGCTATATCTATTTTAGGAGCTTAGAAAAAAAAATTTCTGAGCACTTGAGGACTTGCCCAGAAGAAGGAACTGAAGTACAGACTTGAAAAATGATTTTCAAGCCCTGAAGAGACTTAAGAGAGGTCATTTCAGGCTAGTGGAAAACATGATTAAATAACATGACAAAACTGACATGTTTGTGAAACACTTAAACTGGCCTGACTGCAGATACTGATCTATGTAGGGAAGTAGATGGGGCATTTAAGTCAGAATCCAAACATAATAAACATTTGAGGATTTTGCAGTATTGGAAATATTATGGATGTACAATTAATAATTCAGAGAAGAAAGGAAATGAGGAAAATTTGATCATGACATTAAGTAATATTTACATGCTTGAATTAGACACAGATACATTTCATGAACTATCTGCAATGGCAGAGAAAAAATAAGGTAAACAATGAAAGAGAAGATCCTCAAGAAAATGAATGGACGTTTTGTAATGTGCAATTAGAAATTCAACCTATTTGGTTCATAGGAACACCAGCAGCAGATTGTGTGGCCATTTGGGACACCTCCCTTGGCACCAGGCTGGAGGGACAGTGCTGCAGGTTGTAACTAACGGTGATGTGGACATAAAAAACAAAGCTCTCCAGGCCTCCAGGGAGCAGATCCCTTGTATGAGAACCCTCCCCCCTCTAGCTAATCCAGGGAACTACATTAACATCAACCCTAAAGTGTATTACTCATTTGTTGTCTTGGAAGCTGGCAGCAAATTTTTGCAGCTGAGACAAAAAATATTAACTAAATAAAGAAACAACGAAAATGCTGGGATAAAACAAAAATCAATCCTAGATGGTGGGAAAGGTAGATCTCCTGAAGAATCTTTGGTCTTTGAGAATGATGACTATGTATATTTGTAAAGCAGATTAAACACACACACACACACACACACACACACACACACACACACACACGCACGCGCGACAGCGAAAAGCAAACAGAAAATGAAGGCAGAGGAACACGAACAGCATAAGAATCCGATTTTTAGTGATAAAACCTTTTTTCTTCTTCTCTCGAGTACTTTACCTTTCCACCCTGATTCGCACGATCACATCCCTTTCTGCATTTCTTTCAGGATTGACTCTAGACACAAATGGAATACTAAAGCATTTCACAAGTCTAAACAGCTTTCTAAAAACAGAGCAGCAGTGTTATTGAAAATGGTTTAAATCGAGAATAATTTCAGGAACTAACATTACTGGCATGACAGCCATCTCACAAGCAGTTTTAGATTTATTGTGGATACCAAGTGTTCCTTTCACACACACACACACACACACACACACACACGCACACAGTATTTTTCATGATAGAGTTACCCATGTTATAAGAAATGCATATTTAGCAAAATAGTGTGTCTCGTTTATCTAAATCTTTGGCTTACTTATGTTATTTTTTACCCAACTATAAGAACACTGTGGGTGGTTTATTATATAACAAAAAAAGGAGCAGTTTGGCATTGGTGGGATATTTATAGCAAGTGGAACAGTTTTGAAATACATGGTCTTATTACTTCAAATTTATTAATAAGCTATTTATATACTATCAACACAATTGAAATGGTCAGTTTGTTAGATCTTGTGATATTTTTATTTTTTCCCAGGTCCATGGGGCAGAACTATGTCTCTGATTTCCTTGGGTTAAAAATAAAATTATTTCTTAAAGATCATGGCATAGGCAGAGAATTGCTTTAGGACAAGGGCCCCAAAGGGTACAGGCTTCTCCCTCTCCCTCTCCTCCTCCTCTCATTTCCATACTGTACCAGCTCTTTTCCATTCCCCTTTCTTTTCTGTGTATCTCCTATTATTTAAAAAATTTTTTAAAATTAATTTTTATTGGAGTATAGATGATTTACAACGTTATGTTATTTTCTGCTGTACAGCAAAGTGAATAAGTTATACGTATACGTATATCCACTCTTTTTTAGGTTCTTTTCCCCATATAGGTCATCACAGAGTATTGAGTAGAGTTCCCTGTCCTATACAGTAGGTTCTTATGTAGAAAACAAACTTATGGTTACCAAGGGGGTAAGGGAGAGTGGAATGGATAAATTGGGAGATTGGCATTGACAGATACACACTACTATATTCCTTTTTTGCTCTAGTCTCTATGATAATTGCTAGTGGGATAATTCAAGATGGATGTGGAAGGAAGATGTCTGTTTTAATACTCTCTTCTTACTAATAGCAGGAAGTTCACACACATTCTGTTTTGACAGAGGACTTACTGTGTGAGATATAGGAAGGAAGGACAGTCTTTGTAGGACCTATTGTAATATTTCTTAGCTATCACTTTGGCTCCATTATTCCAACCAGTAAAAAGGCAAATTCTCTCTATAGCATTTAAAACAATTAAATAGATAACTATGCAGACTTGACACTTTGTACTCAACTGCTGCACTTTACAATAGATGAAACAGGGTGTAATTTGTGCTGTTCTCAATTTGATGTTCCTCAAATGCATGCAAAATGAAATGGATTACCATCTCTCTTTCTTTCTTCTTCTTCTTCTTTTTAAAATAGTTTCCTGAACTATGCAATACTCTTTTGAAAGCCATCTTACAGGCAAATCTAACCTCAAAAGGAACAATATTAATTGCATGGCGAGTATTCTTCTCTCAAATTTAGTGAAAACTTGAATATTTTATATTATTTGCCTTTAGAATTTGGGCTATTTCTGTACAATAAAGTGAAGTAGAGGATATAAGAGATTATCTCAACTACTCAATAAAATAGTTGCCTCAATTTTTAGAGATCTCATATAGAATTCTGCAAAGTACACTGACCCGGCAGACATCATCAAACAGTTGGGAACATATACTGCTATTTGACTCTGTAATGAGTTATTGTAGAGGTAGAGAAGGATTACAAGACTTCATTTTTTTTCCTGTGAAATTCAATGTCCACTTGAGAGATTTAGAATGATAAGGTATGCGTTATACAGATTAAAAAAAATTTCTTTAAAGTATTAAGTCGCATTTAAACATTCTTCTACTTGTTGAAAAGTGGGTACTATTTATAGATGCATGGGTCCAGCAGCTCATATTTTTCTGATGTGGATTTTGGAGGGAAGAGGAAATTTAGTAAATAAATTACTTACACTGCATGCATTAAGTAAAGATAATTGGGTGTTTTAAAAAATAATACTGCAATTACATTTTATTTCAATACATTTTTCATTTATTCAATAAATATCTGTGTGCCTACTATATGCAAGTCACTGTAATACTGTAATATTGAGGATTCAGTGATGAACGAGAATAAAAGTATATCCATCTAATCATGAAAGTCTACAGAAAAATAAACACAAAGCACAATTAAAGTGCTTTGGAATTTAGTGGATAGAAGAGGACATTTTTAGTTTGTGGAGGTGACATTAGAGTAGTTGGGAAATTTATTCACAATGGAGGTGGAGGATTAATTTCAGGGAGCGGTTATAGAACCAAAGCAGAATGTGGAAAAGGACAGTCGACACACATGGAAATGTGTGACGTTGGTGGAAGTAAAATGGCTTAGAAAATCGGAAGCTATGAGGCTGGGCTGTTAAACTTCTCTAAACTTGAAGTTTTCTCATCTATGAAAAATGAGCACTAGTTTTTCTGATGGCTAAATGAGAGAGTGAATGTTAAATACCTTTGGCAAGAAGTTTGGCATAAAATAAGGTCTCAGTGCATTCAGCTCTCAGGTATGTATTGGGAAAAACACTGAGATACTATTATTTTACAAAGGATTGAAGGAGGGATATGATGAAGAAATTGATGGCATGGACCTGGATGACTGAGGAGATGGTTTGCCAACAAGAAGAAGGAACACAGAGGGTTAGTGCTATGGGCAGGGAAGATTTTGAGTTTAGTTTTATAGATATTTTGAAAAAGGATGCTGGAAAATCAAAAGGGAGTGATCTAGAAAATTGTAGTTAAGGCAGAAATGGAGCTCAAATGTAGGAATTACGTATGTAAAGGTGGCAGTTGCAGTCATGAGATTCTGATGTTTTGGGGTTGTAGGAGCTTAGAGAAACACAGGGTTTCAAAAGGCAGTGGAAAATTGGGAGACTGGAGACAGCAGAGAGATAGGAAGTGGCTTTGTTGCATGCGTTGACTGCATACCCAGTCTCTGGAGCTTCTCATCATTCTTCTCTACAAATACCATGGATTCTCACTCTCCTGACTATATCATGCTCAAGTCCTAACCTGCTAATCCTCTGTTACCACTTGACACATGAAGTCAGGGAGTTAACATTTCTAACAAGCAGGGTAAGTATGTTCCTGACATCACAAGTTGGAAAATCCAGAGCATATTCTCACGGAAACAGTATACCTGTTAGTCCAATTCTGTTTTATCTATATAACCCGATATACATTGATTCAACTTCTTTTGAGCTGCTCAGATATTATAATATATATTTATTTCCAAGAGAAAGATTTTCAAACAAACTGTAAACTTTCTGAGAGCAATCCATTTTATTTCAGTGATTTTTAGAATTTTTTCTTTTAGAAATTATATTTTGATTCAAGTGATTTAAATGTGGGATAGGTGGTCAGGCCACTTTCTTCATTTAGTCTTCCGGCATATTCTTTTATGAGATTATTAGGCTACAAACCCCCCAAATGATGAGAAATTTGAAATTTGGCCATACAGTATTTTCACGTTTTCCTAGAAGTATTGTAATAGTATTTTTGGTTCCATAAGAAAAATGTTTAGAAAATAAGTGTTGTGTATAAATATAATACTGTAACATTTTAATGAATATTTTTGGTAGTCTTTGTTATTTAGAATTAGTAGAGATCTTAAAGTTTTCAGGACCTTCAGTTCACTTTTCCTTGTCCATCTTTCCCACCTGCTGGTATCTGCCCCATATTCATCTGAATGCCTTTTTTCTCCCATCTCACCCTCTTTAGCCTAGTACTGGTGGAGAAATTCACACAGTCATGCTGATTAGTACTGACGAAAACTGGTGACCCCCAGTATAGGGCTTGTCCTTAAATACTCTCCAGTCATTGTTCTTTTGAAACCTCCAACTTTTCTTTTCGACTACCCTACCTTAATACCTCCTGCCTATCTCTGAACCGATGACTCTGTCTACTTTATTACAAAAAAGAAAAAAAATAGAGACCAATAAGTAGAACTGTCTCCAGTTTTTGATCGAGTTGTTGTAGCTATTTTCATTTACTTAAAACCTTTTACGTTTTCCCTTCAATCTCCATGGAAGACGTAACCTACCTTCCAGCCATGGATTAGGATTCTCCTGTGTTCTGCTTATTTCTTCACTCATCCTTCACCCGATCATGTTTGGAATATAGAGGGTGAGCAAGAAAAAGCTGAATGAATCTAGAGTCTTTTGAAGACCCTTGCCCTGTCAGTAAGTTACATGTTCTCTCCTGAGATTTCTGTGTGATGTCTCCTCTCCGTGCCTTTCTCCTTTTGCATGGAACCATGCCTATATTTCTCCGATTAAAAAACAAAAAGGAGCACTAACTCCTTGTTCTACATTTTTTCCTAGGTTCCACACTTCTCTCACTGTCCTCACATATAAGATAGATAAATTTCTGTCACCTTGTTTGATGACTCTCTCTGGATATTCTTCTGTTCCCTGGCTTTTGTGATACCATTGTTCTTGGATTCCCTTCTTTCTTGCCACAACTCAGATTCCTGTCTCTTTTTTCAGTGTTATTTTCCAGAGTTCTAGCTGCTGTGTATTTTCTTTCTCCCTTTATAAACTCTCCTTTGGGAGTCATACACTGATTTACCTTTGTCGTTTGTAACTACCTGATCTTTAAATGCTATGGAAACTTCTGAGAGCTTCAGATCTATGTATATTCAATTGCCTACTGGGTTTGTATATGTGAATCTCTCAAAAACATCTCTACCTGAACCAATAAAAACGAACTCATCAATACCCGTCTAAATCGTTCTTCCTCTTATACTTTCTATAACAGAATGTCCTATCATTGTCTAAGGAACTCCCTGAGTCATCTGCAAATCCTTTCTCCCATTCACTATTTAAATCTAGTAGTACATGAAATCCTGTCATCCATCCTTCAGAGTTTTGTTGAGCTGGTTTCTTCTACTTGGTCTCCCTTTTGTTGCCCTCTCTACTCTCTCTACTACTGAGCTAGTTTGAACCCTCCTCATTTCTTCCATCTTATCTAGCCCCTCCCTCCTCACTTTTTGTTCTCCCTCTAAGCCACCATCCACTTGGCTATCAGAGAAATTATTTTATCATGTTCATATACCCTTAATCTTGTTACTCGCTAACTTCACATTTTTCATTATCTCTCCATTATTTTGAGGATACAACCTAAATGCTTCAGAATGTTATTTAAGACCCTGGGTCTGGCCAACTATTTGCCAGAATTTCTTCCTGACCATTCATTCTTGCCCCCATTCCATACATTTGATGAACAACCTTGGACTCCGGCCATACAGGCTACTTGTGGTTGCTGACTATGCCACGTTTTACATTCCCCCTGCCTTCCTTGTTACTTCCTTCCCTTCTCGATTTAAAAAAATTCCACTTGTCCTTCAAATCTCACTTTAAGTAGCTACTAGTCGAAAGCCTCCTCTATCCACTTCCCCACACAACTATCTAATAAACTTTAAGTGACTCTTCTGATTCCTGAAGCATGTCCTACTGATGGGATTCAGGATGGGCTAAATATTAAATATGGTTACATAGCCTATTGAATATTTTAAGCTGAAGGCGTTGGGGAAGTGGTATCTGCAGGAAGGACTTTGTGACCTTCCTCTCATGTGAGCATTGCTTTCCTACACCTGGGAGAAAGGAACATCCTTATCTCTGAAGACATGGGGCAGAAAGAGAAATGTGAATGAATGGTCTCTGTTATAACAGTTTCCCCCAGTTTACTATACTTAGCTCATATTCTTTGTCCCATCACATCTTTCTGTTTTTCATCAAACCTAGCATAAAGACACTCAGGTTTAACCATTTCTGGGGGGGGGGGGGCAGTTCTTCATTTCCTTATGAAGCCTCCCATGTCATGTAAAACTTAAATCAATTTGTATGCATTTCACTTATTAGTCTGTCTTTTGTTACAGGTTCCCAGGCAAGAATTTAGAAAGGTAGAAGAAAAGATACTTTTTCCTCCCCTATACCACCTTATTCTTGTTCTCTTCTGCCTCTTTCCTTTCAGGCCCAGTTTAAAACCTAACCAGACTGTAAAGCATATGTCTTTCATTTCTGCCCTCCCAGCTTTTAGTATCTTCTCCAGCAGATACTAGTTCTTGTTGAATGGGCTGACAAAGGAGAGACAACAAATTCTTCCTCATGGAGTGCTATGTTCATTTCTTATTATCTGAAAAGACTATATCCTCTGTAACTTTCTCCAAAATATTATAGTGCCTTCTGGAGACATTTAATAAAATAGTACTTAGTGATTATGCATATGTGGTTGACAATTTACCTAGAAAGAGAAAGACTGATGGAGAATTTGCCCATGTGAATATTTTCCCTTATGTAATTTTTCACTTTCATGATCAATGAGATCTTCCCTTATTTCCTAGCCATTATAATCTTCTAATTCCAGGTTTGAAAGGCAGAGTGCTTATGTATTTTAGGAAAACCAGGTAATACCTCATGTCTATAAAAAATAATCTTTGTTCCTATACTATTTTCTTAACAGCTTGTCAGTGGGGCAGAGAAGACTGGTCGGACCCTAAATTCCTTTTCAGCCAAAACAGGTTCACACCAGTGAACACTAAACTCAGGTGTCAACTTAGAAAGCATGTTTTGGATCGGTTTAGCATGAATCAGAATTCAGGAGTTAAGTTTATTTTTTTACATATATAGTCTTTGTTTCTCAGTTTTCCAGCCAGAAACATGTATAACACTTCTTACTATTTGTAAGTGTTGGCAATTATATTTGAGAAGAGATGATTCATTTTCTCTGGGTTTTGTTCAGTAATTGCTTGGAGAAATGAAAGGGTCTCAGCTGAATTAGAAAATGATGTCCCTGTTTTTTTCTCCTACCCATCCCCTGCTGTAATTTTTTTGTTCTTAATGTAAAAATGGATCACAATTATACTTACCTAATAGAGTAATACGAACATATTTGTAATATTTTTCAAATATATATACCAGCCCATAAGTAGCACAAAGTATATTAGAATAATGTGGTGTGCATCATTTATTTTAATGGTTCTAGAAATTTCTCTTAACTTTACACCCTTTTCCCGTTTATTTTTTGTTTCTTGATAATCATTTTGAAAATCATATTCATACAGCATGATTCAATAAATATTCTTCCTTATTTTCATTTGTGTGAAAGTACCCCTTGCTTTTATCTCTTTCATTTACCAACTAGTTTGTTTCACATGTAAATCAAGACCCTCTGTGTTTTTTTCTAAGGCATTTCATCCTTTTTCATGACTGATTTTCAGTTTTCCTTCTTCCTCTTTAGTTTTTTAGCTCATTACTCTTTTATGTGGTCTCCTATATGTACCTCACTTAAATCCCTTCCCCACGTTATACTTTTTCCACATTTAATTTTTAATAATGTTACATTTAAATTTATCAGAAAAAAGCTTGATGACCTTGTAGTACTATTGAAATTTTTGTCTAAGGAGAAACATACGTGGTTAAATCCTCATGATCAAAGCACTTATGAAATATGAAGTTCATTTTCAAAACAGCACTTTTCTACCCCATTCTTGGAGGGGTAGAAACCAGTGCAGTGAAACCAGTGAACATGGCCAGGCCTCGGAATAATGAGAACTGGCTCTCTTGAGAGAGGTGATGGCAGCCGCCTACCATTTTAGATCCAGAATGTTGGTCATTCAGGGTGAGAATGGTTCAGTGCTACTCTTCATCCCTCAATCAATTTCCTATGGGAAGACGTGCATAAGTGCCTTTTAAATACTAATCATGAAAGCTGTGATTTTCCTCAAAGCAAATTTTTCTGAAATGTTTGAGAGCCACTAACACACTTCTGGAGAACAAGGGGGAAGGGGCCAGGGTTGTTCTTCCACAGAGTCCACCCACTGACGGGTTCATTCTCTAACGTGCTTTAAAGAACCCATGTCTTTAGAGGTTCCTGGTGGGATCAGCAGATATGATTTCTGCTCCTTGACATTTTTTAAACCATGCCCTGTTGTCATTCCATTGAAAAGGCTGACAGACGGGAGAGAGGGGGCTCAGTTCAGTGTGAATGCTCACTGGACAGAGCCAGCGCTGCGGTGGGGAAACTGGCCTCAGTCCTTGAATTACAGCTTGCTCTCTTATGACAGAAGAGCTACCTTTCTTAAAAAAATTTTTTATTGAAGTATAGTTGATTTACAATGTTGTGTTAATTTCTGCTGTACAGTGAGGTGACTCAGTTATACATATATATATATATATATATCCTTTTTCGTATTCTTTTCCATCATGGTTTATCACAGGACATTGAATATAGTTCCCTGTGCTATACAGTAGGACCTCGTTGTTTATCCGTCCTGTATAGTATAATAGTTTGCATCTGCTAATCCCAAACTTCCAATCCTTTTCTCCCCCTACCTCCCCTCCCCCTTGGCAGCCACAAGTCTGTTCTCTATGCCTTTGAGTCTGTTTCTGTATTGTAGATATGTTCATTTGAGAGTGTATGTTCACTGTCAAATGAACATATCTAAGAGTTACCTTTTAAATGTATAAATTATTTGTTTGCTACTGCAGTATACTGAAACTAAATAAATCACAATGTCAATCAAACAAAAAAGGAGGGAAAACATTTAGTATTTATAAAATCCAAAGAATAGAATAAATAAACAATGATAGATACACATACCATATATATGTAGAGAGAAGTTCAAATTCAAATACAGATCATTTCCTATCGTTCTTATTAGTGTGTTCTTATATTTGCATGGACAGAAGAGAACACACAGTTTAGGTCTTTTTGCAACATGAGGATGAATAAATGAAATATATGAAGGGATTTCAAATTAAATTTAATTTATTAGAATTGGGAAAATTGTGTGGTATTTGGTAATCTCTAACGACAGGAAAAATAAGATAGACCATCAGTTTAGAATTTTCTAAAATGTTCTGACATCCATAGCTTGCATTTTAAGATCTCCTTTACGTCAAAGTATATACAATTGTCCCTTGAACAACATGGGTTTAAACTTCGTGAGTCTATTTATAGTAGATTGTTTTTCAGTTAATGTACAGTACTACATGATCCATCGTTGGTTTAATCAGTGGATGCCAAACCGCAGATGTGGAGGGCTGACTGGAAAGTTATTTGCGGATTTTCAGCTGCCTGGGGCTTTGCACTCCTAACCCCCCACATTGTTCAAGGCTCACCTGTACATGAAAAGGATTTGAACTGGAACCTTCAATCATAATTTTAATGCTCAAGACCGTTTCTTTAAAACTTAAGCCTTGATCCAGTAATTCCAAATCTAAGAGTCTAGCTAAGGAAATGAAATACTTTTAAGCTTAATGTGTACTGAGATATTTGTTGCAGTGAAATGTTTAGCAGTCAAAGCTGATGACATTCTAGTTATCTTTTAAAGAAGGAGGATGGTCAAGTATATTATGGGTTTTAGAGATAAGGGAATATTAAGTGGCCATTAAAGTACAGTGTTTATAAAATATCTGTAATGACATGGAAGGGTATTTATCATGTGACTGATGGAAAAAAAGATATGTGAATTTTACATAAAATGTGCTTGACCTTGTGAAAGAATTTTAAAAGACTTGAAGGGAATACATGAAAATGTTAAGTGATTATCCTTGGGTATTGGAATCATAAGAAATTTAAAAATATTTGTCATTTTCTGGCAGTTTTCAAATATTCTACATTTAGCACACCCTTAGTATTATATTACGAAGGCTTGTAAACTAAGGGATAAAGTTTAGTTTAGGATATTCCATTCAGTAACTTGTTTTTAGTGGGATTTTCATAAAAATTAAGCAAACGTTTACCCTCATTTGTCATTTTTCTCTTTTTGACTTGGGGATATTTTAGCATCCTAAGAGGTTGACCCCTAAAGGTTCATTGGTTTTGTCACTTAAAAGTGGGCTGGGAGGGTGGGTAGGTATAGTAGGAGCTAGGAAGGAGGAGAAAGACTTAAAGGTGATTTAATGAATTATCTGCGGATAATCTATGCATATAGAATGTCAGTCTGTGGCCTTACTTTGTGAGAGAGCTGATAGAACATTCTCTTCTCTGATTTTTCCAGCATCAAGTCATGGGTGGATAAGATGCAGGAAGACCTTGTCACCCTGGCGAAAACTGCAAGTGGAGTCAATCAGCTTGTTGATGTGAGTAAAGTCTCCCAAAACGTACTAATCATTTCTTTAATTGGCATGCAGATCTTTCCTGTAAGAAAGTGTCTTTCTATATTATAAATAGGACAGTTTTTCATGTGAATCTGATAGTGAAATTCTGAGAGGGACTTTTGGTGCTGCTAGTTATTGCCATCCCTAGTAATTAGTGAGGTGTTCCCACCACACTTTACAGTTTATATACAGCCTTCCCTTACATGAGTTTATATGATGTATAGTCGTCCCTAAAATTCAAATTGGGGTGTCCTGTTTCCTCCAATCTTCAGAGGATATTAGCATCTTTTGTATAGTGGTGACTTTAAGCCCTGTGAGGGATTCTTTTGAATATCCTCAATGGGAACATATCTTCATTCTTTGAGGGTAGATTTTATTTTCAAAAGTGGTTTACAATGTTTATAGCCATGCCTAGAGGCTAGAGTGAATCACGGAGATGGGTCGTACAGACTTTTGTGCAAGGAAAGGAGACACTATAAAAGGTTGTTTTTCTTATGATTTATGAAATGACTGTGAATGTCACTCTAAAATGATTTTTGATAATAATAGCAACATGTAAATATTTGTGTAACATCTTAAATAGATCATTTTCCTTGGGTAAGAGCATGTACATGTATAGCTCCCATAAGATTTATTAAACTTTAAACATCATTTCGTTAGAGTCTCACTGCTTTCATTTCAATGTAAGTAATCTTAACAATTTGAAAGTACCTTCATCTTGTGTTCTTAGTGATGCAGTGAGGTGTTTTGTTTTCCAAAAATATGGTGGATCAATGAGGTGAAATGGTATAAAAGTGGTTTCATGTATGATCTGTGAATATTTATTATATGAATATTTATATGTGCATATTCTTCTCTGGGAGAAACTAGAATGAATGGTTACCCTGTGTATTAACAGGAATTCATAAAGAAACCTTACTAAGCATATACTTCAAAATATTATTCCAGAATCTCTTCATAACACAATTGTAGGTTTCAAACAGAGTATATGTTGAGTAAATTTCAATATTTATGAGATGACATAAGGAATATATTTTGAAATGAAAAGTGTTCTTTGTGAATAACAATGATCAAATTAATTCTAATGAACAGTTATTGAGCACACAACATGTCCCAGGCACTGTGCAGGCTACCAGGGGTTGACAGAGACACAGTTCCTCTCCTCAGAGAACTGACACGCTAGTAATCAAAATCCCCATTTTTGAAGGTGCAAAGATGCCTGAAGGCTACTGTTAGCTGATGTTTGGGATCTGCAATGATTCACAGTGGGAAAATAAATTAGAATATGAAAGTGTGTAGGGTAATAAGTAAGCCTCTATGAAAGTGATGGCATTTGTGGAATGAGAAAAAAAGAAAAGAGAATTGACAGATTCTGGTTAAAAGTTATGTAACTCTTTTTATTGACAGATTGAAATTAAAAGTAAACTGCTTTGGGGAGCTCTTCTTTACTCCTCAGTGTTTTATCAGCCTCAAAAACCACTTTCTTGGCTGACCTCTTTTATGACTTTTGGTGTTAATATGTGAACCGTGTCTTGCCAAATTTGCTTTTTTCAGTGAATCCTTAAGAAAAAAAAAGTCTCACCTGATGTCCTTTATGCTTTATGAGTTGTAGATGACTAAGAAGAGCATAAATATTGATGAATGAGTAAATGGCCTTGTCTAAATTAGGATAACAAAATAGAGTGGACAGGATGGAAGAAAATCCCCACAATGCTGCTTTTATGAGGCATTGTACCTCATTACAGTGATAGGAAAAATACAAATAAAAGAATTATATGTATGTAACAAGGGAGGGGAAGAGGAATTTACTGTTGGAAGAAGAATTTAAGTATTAGGGGACAAGAAGTTAGATAAATATATGCCTCTTTCCTTCTGCCCAGAGAGAAGGTGGTCCATGATGGGGGCAAAAGAGGTGCATTTCTTTTTTTTTAATTAAAAAAATGTTTTTTGGATGCATTGGGTCTTCATTGCTGTTCAGGCTTTCTCTAGTTGTGGTGAGCGGGGGCTACTCTTTGTTGTGGTGTGTGGGCTTCTCATTGCGGTGGCTTCTCTTGTTGTAGAGCATGGGCTGTAGGCACTCGGGCCTCAGTAGTTGCAGCACGCGGGCCATAGAGTGCTGCACGGGTTTCAGTAGTTGCAGCGTGTGGGTCCAGTAGTTGTGGAATGCAGGCTCAGTAGTTGTGGTTCACGGGCTTAGTAGCTGTGGCGCACGGGCCTAGTTGCTCCACGGCATGTGGGATCTTCCTGGAGCAGGGATCAAACCCATGTCCTCTGCATTGGCAGGAGGATTCTTAACCACTGCACCACCAGGGAAGTCCCAGAGGTGCATTTCTTTTTGGCCACAGGAACTTAAAGCGCAGACTAGCTGAAGGACGCCAGAGTTGAGAGTGAACTTTGTGTTGAGACTAGGGGTGTTAGATGCATGGTGAGGATCAAAAGTTCAAACAATAGAGGAATTTAGCAGGTTTGGGGTTGAAATTCAATATTTAAAAAATGGTGATTCCCAAATTATTGAATGTAGTTTTTACTGGCATCATAGGGCACATCTTGCTTTTTACCTGCAGGCTCAGCTGTGATGAGGGAACATAGCTAAAATAGGACATCTTTGCAATTTTATGAAAATTACTTTGGGCATCATAAAATATTAGCCCAGGGAAGTCTGATAAATAGTATTGAATAAAAGCAGTAGTTTAACTTTAAAAATTAGAGATTTGGCCCAGGTACCTGACTAACTTCTGTTAAAGATCAACAATGAATAGGCTTATGTAGTACTATTAGCCCTGATACATTCAAGTTTTAAGGTATCTTTTATTGGATTTTTCCATTTCTAATCATGTATTGGAAGAATACACGTCCTTCGATTGCGTATGATCATCCAACGAAGTAGATTAAATAATTGAGGAAAGAGAGGCTTCTCTGGTGGCACAGTGGTTAAGAATCTGCCTGCCAATGCAGGGGACATGGGTTCGAGCCCTGGTCCAGGAAGATCCCACATGCTGCGGGGCAGCTAAGCCCGTGTACCACAACTACTGAGCCTGAGTTCTAGAGCTCACGAGCCACAACTACTGAGTCCGCGTGCCACAACTACTGAAGCTCCCACGCCTAGAGCCCATGCTGTGCAACAAGAGAAGCCACCGCAATGAGAAACCTGTGCACCGCAATGAAGAGTAGCCCCCGCTCACCACAACTAAGGAAAGCCCTCTCGCAACAACGAAGACCCAATGAGGCCAAAAATAAATAAACAAACAAATAATAAATTTATTTTAAAAATTGAAAGAAAAAATAAAATTAGGAGAAAGAGATAATGCATTATACTTTTTCTTAGTATAGTACTTAATTAATATATTAGAACTTTTAAAATACAACTGAGGACTACTTTTTTTTTTTTTCTAAAGTAGTTCAGGTGTGCAAGCACTGTCCTAATTTACATCCATTATCGTATTAATCCTCAGGACAACCTTGTGAAGTGAATATCATCATCTTTAATATGCAAAAAGAAATTATTTGCAAGGTTAAATTTTTGTTCTAGGGTATACAACTACTGAATGGGATATAACTCCAACAATGAAAAGAGTCTTGTTATGCTTTAGAATATATTTTTTTTTTTTTTTTTTTTGTGGTACGCGGGCCTCTCACTGTTGTGGCCTCTCCCATTGCGGAGCGCAGGCTCCGGACGCGCAGGCTCAGCGGCCATGGCTCACAGGCCCAGCCGCTCTGAGGCACGTGGGATCTTCCCAGACCGGGGCACGAACCCGTGTCCCCTGCATCGGCAGGCGGATTCTCAACCACTGCGCCACCAGGGAAGCCCTAGAATATATGTTAATATTTTACTTTTTTATATTACCACTTGTATTTTGAGAAGGTGAGCAGATCTTCAGTTAGGTACAAGGTTAATATATCTGGTTGTGCTACTGCTCTTTTTATAAAAGATATAAAGAAAAAGTGAAAGCTCTGCCTCCAAGTATCTACTCATGAACATTTCCATTTGAGTTTCTCTAAAAAAGAAAAAGGTAGAAGGAAATTCTAAGGTGTAAATTTACATGCAGAATTTAAAAACTTCCATTATTGTTCATGTGCACAGAATTGGTTTTGTGTGTATATCAGTTGAAAGAATTGCTACGACTTGTACAGGAAGTTTTTCCTGATTTTGTCTTAGTGGTCTTCTAACTGAAGAAAATACACTTATTATTTTTTATAGAATGTTATAGCATATCCTTTTAAAAAATCTTAAGGACTATTATATCTGTAGTTCTTACAGTTGATAACTTTGTGACCTAGCCAAGATGTTTATTTATTAACCTCATGGTGTTGCTGACATAGTTGATATAATCCATGTAAAACATTTATTGACCTATAATCGGAACACAACAAATGTCATTCATTTGTTACAGTAATTGAGGGTATAGTAGTATATTAGTTGGAGGTACAGGCGGAACCAGTGTAACAAAGAGGTAAAATAACCGTGTATTTTTCTCTCATATGACAATCTAGAGGTGTGCGGTCTAGGGTCAGCAGAGTGGCTCTGCCATCCTCAGCATATGGCTTCCTTCCTGGGTCCAAGGTGATCCTTTCATTTGCCCTTATTTCCCAGCCATCATGCAAAGGGAGAGAGACTAGAAGAGCAGGTACACAGTCCCTGTAAGGGTAAGACATCTTGTGCCCATTCTAGTGGTCAGAACTTATTCTCATGGCCACATCTTAACTGGAAAGGAATCAGAGAAATGGAGTTTTTAGCTGGGTAATGATACGCCTACTCTCTCACAGTGGAAGAGGGCAGAACAAAGAGTGGAGGATAACTAGTCTTCCACTGATAGGTACTATTTTTTGAAGAGCTATATCTAAAAATGTATTAAAGACACGTTAATACAAAATGCAAGGTATATATGTATATTTAAACATAATCAAGAATAAAATCATAGATCAAGAAAAAAAAGACCCCCAGATTATGAAACATATATGTATTTTTAAACAATTTGAATTATAGAATTTTTTTGGAGACATTGTGTTACTTTTGTTTACTTTTTATTGGATAAATTTGACATCATGTAAATTTAAGTTGCACATCATGTTACTTGGATACATTTATATTTTTTAATATGGTAGCCATTGTAATGATATTTATCACATTACATACTTATAGTACAGTATTATCGTCTGTGTTCAGTAAACCATACGTTAAATCCGTATCACTATTTTAGCATTTGTTACAAGTTTGTACCCTTAGACGCTATTAGTTTTATACCAGTGCCCCCTCTCCCCTGGTAACCTCTGCTTTACTCTGTTGTTGTTGTTTTTTTGGTTTTTTGGTTTTTTTGCCATACGCGGGCCTCTCACTGTTGTGGCCTCTCCCGTTGTGGAGCACAGGCTCCAGACGCACAGGCTCAGCGGCCATGGCTCACGGGCCTAGCTGCTCCACGGCATGTGGGATCTTCCCAGACCGGGGCACGAACTTGTATCCCCTGCATCAGCAGGTGGACTCTCAACCACTGCGCCACCAGGGAAGCCCTGTTGTTTTTTTTTCACACGTTTGATTTTTTTTAGATTCTACACATAAGGGATATCGTACAGTACTTTTCTTTCTCTGTCTGGCTTATCTCACTTGATGTAATGTACTCAAGGTCCATCCACATTGTTGAAAATGGCAGAATATTCTTCTTTCTCATGGTTGAATAATATTTTATTGTATATATACTACATCTTTTTATTCATTCATCCACTGATGGGCATTTGGGTTGTTTTCATTTCTTGGCTATTGTGAATAGTGCTGCAGATAAACATGAAGGTAGTGCATATATCTCATCAGACTCCTATTTTCTTTTCTTTGGGTATATCCCCAGAAGCAGAATTGTTGGATCATATGGTAGGTCTATTTTTAAGTTTTTGAGGAACCTCCATATTGTTTTCCATAGTTTCTGGACTAATTTACTTCCCACCAATACTGTGTAAGGATTAGTTTTTCACCAGTACGTGCCAGCACTTGTTGTCTCTTGTCTACCTGATGGTAGCCATTCTAACAGGTGTGAGGTGATAGCTTGTTGTGATTTTTATTTGCATTTCCCTGATGATTAGTAAGGTTGAGCATCTTATCATGTGCCTGTTACTCATTTTGATGACCTCTTTGGAAAAAATTTCTATTTCTTTTGCCCTTTTCTTCCATTGGATTATTTTTTGTTATTGTTGTTAATAAGTTGTGTTAATATGCAAAATATATTTAAAAACTAACCCCTTTCTGATATTTAGTTTGCCAATTTTTCTCCCATTCTGTAGGCTACCTTTTCATTTTAATTGTTTTTTGTTTGTTTGTTTGTTTTTTTGGTTGCTGTGCAGAAGCTTTTGAATTTGATGTAGTCCCATTTGATGATTTTTGCTTTTGGCATTGTGCCCAAAAAATCATTGCCAAGACCAATATCAGTGAGCGTCTTGCCTATGTTTTCTAGGATTTTTATGGTATCAGGTCTTAGTTTAAGTCTTTTTTTTAAAAAAAATTATTTGTTTATTTATTTATGGCTGTGTTGAGTCTTCGTTTCTGTGCGAGGGCTTTCTCTAGTTGTGGCAAGCAGGGGCCACTCTTCATTGCGGTGCGCGGGCCTCTCACTATTGCGGCCTCTCTTGTTGCAGAGCACAGGCTCCAGACGCGCAGGCTCAGTAATTGTGGCTCACGGGCCCAGTTGCTCCGCGACATGTGGGACCTTCCCAGACCAGGGCTCGAACCCGTGTCCCCTGCATTGGCAGGCAGATTCTCAACCACTGAGCCACCAGGGAAGCCCCTAAGTCTTTGTTCCATTTCGAGTTAATTTTTGTGAATGGTGTGAGATAGAGGTACAGTTTCACTGTCCCGCATGTGTTTTTCCAGTTTTCCCAGCATCACTGATTGAAGAGACTTAATCCTTTGTCTGTTGATTCATTGGCAAATATTTTATCCCATTCTGAGGGTTGTCCTTTCGTCCTGTTTATGGTTTCCTTTGCTGTGCAAAAGCTTTGAAGTTTCATTAGGTCCCATTTTTTAAAATTTCCATTACTCTAGGAGGTGGATCAAAAAAGATCTTGCTGTGATTTATGTCAAAGAGTGTTCTTCCTATGTTTTCCTCTTACAGTTTTATAGTGTCCAGTCTTACATTTAGGTCTCGAATCCATTTTGAGTTTATTTTTGTGTATGGTGTTAGGGGGTGATCTAATTTCACTCTTTTACATGTAGCTGTCCAGTTTTCCCAGCACCACTTATTGAACAGACTTGTCTTTTCTCCATTGTACATCTTTGCTCCCTTTGTCATAGATTAGTTGATCATAGGTGCGTGGGTTTGTCTCTGGGCTTTCTATCTTGTTCCATTGATCTATGTTTCTATTTTTGTGCCAGGACCACAGTGTCTTGATTACTGTAGCTTTGTAGTATAGTCTGAAGTCAGGGAGTCTGATTCCTCCAGCTCCGTTTTTTTCCCTTAAGACTGCTTTGGCTATTCTGGGTCTTTTGTGTCTCCATACAAATTTTAAGATGATTTGTATAACATGCCATTGGTAATTTGATAGGGATTACATTGAATCTGTAGATTGCTTTGGGTAGTATAATCATTTTCACAACGTTGAGTCTTCCAATTCAAGAACATGGTATATCTCTACATCTGTTGGTATCGTCTTTAATTTCTTTAATCAGTGTCTTATAGTTTTCTGCAAACAGGTCTTTTGTCTCCCTAGGTAGGTTTATTCCTAGGTATTTTATTCTTTTTGTTGCAATGGTAAATGGGAGTGTTTCCATAATTTCTCTTTCAGATTTTTCATCATTAGTGTATAGGAATGCAAGAGATTTCTGTGCATTAATTTTGTATCCTGCAACTTTACCAAATTCATTGATTAGCTCTAGTAGTTTTCTGGTGGCATTTTTAGGATTCTCTACGTATAGTATCATGTCATCTGCAAACAGTGACAATTTTACTTCTTTTCCAATTTGTATTCCTTTTGTTTCTTTTTCTTCTCTGATTGCTGTGGCTAGGACTTCCAAAACTATGTTGAATTATAGTGGTGAGAGTGGACATCCTTGTCTCATTCCTGATCTTAGAGGAAACGCTTTCAGTTTTTCACCACTGAGAATGATGTTTGCTGTGGGTTTCTCATATATGGCCTTTATTATGTTGAGGTAGGTTCCCTCTATGCCCACTTTCTGGGGAGTTTTTTATCATAAATGGGTGTTGAATTTTGTCAAAAGCTTTTTCTGCATCTATTGAGATGATCGTATTGTTTTTCTTCTTCAGTTTGTTAATATGGTGTATCACATTGATTGATTTGCATATATGGAAGAATCCTTGCATCCCTGGGATAAATCCCACTTGATCATGGTGTATGATCGTTTTAATGTGTTGTTGGATCCTGTTGGCTAGTATTTTGTTGAGGATTTTTACATCTATATTCATCAGTGATATTGGTCTGTAATTTTCTTTTTTTTTTGTAGTATCTTTGTCTGGTTTTGCTATCAGGATGATGGTGGTCTTATAGAATGAGTGTGGGAGTATTCCTTTCTCTGCAGTTTTTTGGAAGAGTTTGAGAAGGATGGGTGTTAGCTCTTCTCTAAATGTTTGATAGAATTCACCTGTGAAGCCATCTGATCCTGGACTTTTGTTGGAAGATTTTAAATCACAGTTTGAACTTCATTACTTGTGATTGGTCTCTGAGATCCTACATCATCTTCACTACCATTATTCTGAATTCTTTTTCTGGAAGGTTACCTATCTCCACTTCTTTTAGTTGTTTTTCTGGGGTTTTATCTTGTTCCTTTATCTGGTACATAGCCGTCTGTCTTTTCATTTTGTCTATCTTTCTGTGAATGTGGTTATTGTTTCACAGGCTGCAGGATTGTAGTTTGTCTTGCTTCCACTGTCTGCCCTCTGGTGGATGAGGCTATCTAAGAGGCTTGTGTAAGTTTCCTGACGGGAGGGACTCATAGTGGGTAGAGCTGACTGTTGCTCTGGTGGGCAGAGCTCAGTACAACTTTAATCCACTTGACGTGATTGGTAGGGCTGTGTTCCCTCCCTGTTGGTTGTTTGGCTTGAGGCAACCCAACATTGGAGCACCTGGGCTCTTTGGTTGGACTAATGACAGACTCTGGGAGAGCTTATCCTAAGGAGTACTTCCTAGAACTTCTGCTGCCAGTGTCCTTGTCCCCAAGGTGAGCCACAGCCACGCCCCGCCTCTGCAGAACACCCTCCAACAGTAGCAGGTAGGTCTGGTTCATTCTCCCCTGGGGTGACTGCTCCTTCCCCTGGGTCCTGATGCACACACTACTTCATGTGTGCCCTCCAAGAGTGGAGTCTCTGTTTTCCCCAGTCCTGTCGAAGTCCTGCAATCAAATCCCACTAGGCTTCAAAGTTGGGTTCTCTAGGAATTCCTCCTCCTGTTGCTGGACCCCCAGGTTGGGAAGCCTGAGGTAGGGCTCAGAACCTTCACTCCAGTGGGTGGACTTCTGTGGTCTAAGTGTTCTCCAGTCTGTGAGTCACCCACCCAGCAGTTATGGGATTTGATTTTACTGTGATTGTGCCCCTCCTACCATCTCATTGTGGCTTCTCCTGTGTATTTGGATGTGGGGTATCTTTTTTTGGTGAGTTCCAGTGTCTGCCTGTCAATGATTGTCCAGCAGCTAGTTGTGATTCTGGTGTTCTCACAAGAGGGATTGAGAGCATGTCCTTCTACTCTGCCATCTTGGTTCCTCCTCCCAAGACTTTGATCTTAAAAGTAAATTCTGTCTGGATTTCTAATATGTTAGGCTAGAATGTGCAAAAATATTTAAGGAATTTATTATTATTTTTTAAATTTTTTAATTTATTTATTTATTTATTTATTTTGCGGTATGCGGGCCTCTCACTGTTGTGGCCTCTCCCGTTGCGGAGCACAGGCTCCGGACGCACAGGCCTAGCGGCCATGGCTCACGGGCTTAGTTGCTCCGTGGCATGTGGGATCTTCCTGGACCAGGGCACGAACCCGTGTCTCCTGCATCGGCAGGCGGATTCTCAACCACTGCGCCACCAGGGAAGCCCTAAGGAATTTATTGATTAATTTTTCCTGGAAGTTTATTTTTGAAGTAGAATCATTCTTCAAAGTTATTGTCATAGAATTTCCTGGCTTTTGATTCACTAGTATGATTTCATAAGTTAAAGTTATTTTGAAATCAATACCTTCATATTTTAATATGCTCTCAAAGATGTAAATATGAAATGTGTCTAAATATTGAGCATTCAGAGCTCTTAATTAAGTTAGTATTTACATAATTAATGGTTTCTATAACATAATTATTGTTTTCTGTTTTAAGTGAAGAATTTCTTTTCATTAGTAACTCATGGGATTAACATATTGATGCTTCGACTTTGACATTGTGGTCACGCCATCTTTATGTAAATAGAATATTCATTTTCTAGGTGGTAGAGAGTTTAATCTATTAATCTATTTACAAAAGAAGATACTGTAAAGTAGAATATAATTAATCACTGGAGATTGTGATTAGGGAATCAGCAAGATGCAAAGGCAACAACAGCGTTGGGGAAATCTTCTTTTCTACTCTAGGGAATTCTGTTAAGTAGCTGGATGATGTTAGGATTTCTCTTTACCTACTTGTCAACTGAGGTAAATGGTAACACTCTCCCTTCCTTATAGAAATGTAACAGGGGTAAAAGGGAATATAACAAAAATTTGAGAGCAATAATAGATGCTATGCAGAAGTTAAATGCTTATTACTTTAAAAAATGTAGCTTTATAGTTATATTACTTTTGCAAATGTAATATGACTTTATAAAAGTAATATAACTATTTTATAAAGGTAATATAATTACTTTTCAAATAAAGCTATTTATTTTTATTTCGTATTTTCTGGTTTTATTTAGAGTTGCCTTATTCCCTCACTGATGAAATCAGTTACCACAGTTATGTCAGCAACCTGAGATTGTTATTATTTTTTGGGGAAAACCCCATTTTTTTCTTAGTAGAAGGAAATCTACTTGACTACAGAATGTACTGTCGGTAGAGGCTGTCGACCCCCTTTACCCACTTACTGGAGAATTTAAATAAGAAGCTATTTTTTTAAGACAGTGGTTAATTACTTTCATTTTCAAAGATACAGAATAAACTCTAAGGGGATTTCTAATCTTAGGGTGACTTTCAGTATTTTATTAACAGATTTTTAAGCGAAGTACTATTGTTTCACAAACGTGAATAATGAAAGACTATTGAACATTTTTTTACCTTGCAAATCGCTGCATTAGCAATCAATAATTAACACTTTAAGTTATGCTCCCACTTGAAGGATAAATTATTGGTTATTGTTTCCCCAAATAGAAATCAGATGGTTTGGTAATACTAATTACAGAGAGAGTGATGGGTAGTGGCTGTACTCTTTTCTTGTCTGTGAGCTTCACAGAGGAAAGGGAAGCTAAAAACTCGTAAGTGATGTAGCCAAGTGTTGGCTTCTCTAGAATGAAGATGAATGGCATAAAAGACCATTCGTTATTTGCTAGTGCGCATTCTCAATATGCAACATAGAGCTGCTGCTTTTTTCTCCTGAAGACACCATTAATGTCTTTATATTTAGAGCAGTGGTTCTCAGCTGAGGGCAGTTTTGTCCCCCAGAGACATTTGTCAATACTTGGGAACATCTGTGATTGTCACAACTGGAGGAAGAGGGGATGAGTGATCCTGGCATCTTGTGTATAGAGGCTGAGGATGCTGCTAAACATCTCATAGTGCACAGGACGACTCCACAACAAAGAATTATCTGGTGAAAATGTCCGTAGTGCTGAGGTTGCAAAACTGCTCTAGAAAAACTAAAGAAATTGAGGTAAAAATAAATGTCTGAAATTCTTTAAATGAATACAAAGTTGTAAAAAATTGGATCTCAGCGTTGATAGCTAGCAATTTTACTTTAGGAAAGCCATTTGTTAATAAGGTATGATGGTTAAGGGCAAATTGAACTGCTGCTTTTTAAAATTCTTTTGTTGGCAGTGAAATGAATTTAAGTCATTTGGGGTTAGGGACATTAAACAAGCCACTCACTCAGCCTCTGTTTAATTATTTTTTAATTTAATATTAATAAAATCTGGTATGATCTCTTTTACTTTTAATTGCATATGAATTTTCTGGTCAAAATACATATACAATTCATATACAGCTCCAGATATTCAAAGGGAAACAAGTTAGTTTAATAAGTTACTTCTGGAATTAAACACAAACAAAAAGCCAAATAGGTGGCTTTTATACATATCTTAATATTCTTAATATTTTTTGTTTTAATTCTAAGTATTCTAAGAGACTCAGAAAACTTACCATATGTGTGAGATGTCTCCAACCTAAAAACTGAAGAATTCTTGATGTGAATCTTTTTCATTCTCACCTTAGTCTTTGTTAGATTTATTTTCCCTATTCCAGCAATGACCCCTAGTATTTTTTTTTTTTTTCCTGTGGTATGCGGGCCTCTCGCTGTTGTGGCCTCTCCTGTTGTGGAGCACAGGCTCTGGATACACAGGCTCAGCGGCCATGGCTCACGGGCCCAGCCTTTCCGCGGCATGTAGGATCTTCCCAGACCAGGGCACGAACCCGTGTCCCCTGCATCAGCAGGCGGATTCTCAACCACTGCGCCACCAGGGAAGCCCTGACCCCTAGTATTTCACTTGTAGTTTTGGTTAAAAATAATCACCTGTTCCTATGTGTAGTATGGAGAAAGTGAACAGGCATGTTTATGGTTGTCTCTTGTTCTGTTCCTTCTTACATTTTTAATATGTTGCTCAAAAGTGTCACCATCAAATTCTTGTTACTAGGAACTAGGGCAAGTAGCAGTATATGCTGTGGAAGGGTCGTCAATTCTGACTTAATTCTTCCTAAATAATCTTCCTCAAGATAATGTCCCATTTGAAACGTGATGCTGCCCCAGCTAAGAAGCAATATCATATCAAATAGAATGAATAGAAGGAGTAGGGAAAGTATTATCAAACTCTTGTGTATGATGTTAGAATGCCTGTTTAATGTAGTTATCACAGGAAAAGCATGCACTGTAAACCGGAGAACAAGACATATTGTATATGTGTGTGTGCATTTATGCATATTTGCATATATGTACATAACTGTGTATACATGTATACATATATATGTATATGTATGCGTGTATGTATGTGTGTGTATATATATATATACATATATATATGTATTCGGATCATGTTTATAGTAAACAAGCCTATGTTATAGTTTGAATTCTTCCTTTGTACTAATTGCTGTAATAGGCACTGGAAGTTCTGAGCTAGGAGTCAGTACAAAACAGCTTGGCGTTGACTCCTTAGTAAAATACAAACCAATACCCTGAATTTTAAAATTTTTTTTAATTTTTATTTTTTTTTTGTGGTACGCGGGCCTCTCACTGTTGTGGCCTCTCCCGTTGAGGAGCACAGGCTCCAGACACGCAGGCTCAGCGGCCAAGGCTCACGGGCCCAGCCGCTCCGCGGCATGTGGGATCTTCCCGGACCGGGGCACGAACCTGTGTCCCCTGCATCGGCCAGCGGACTCTCAACCACTGCGCCACCAGGGAAGCCCTACCCTGAATTTTATAGCTCTTCGTAATAGTATCTCAATTTGCTTTTCAATATTGTCCAATAATTCCTTGTATCACACACATTCAGATTTCTTTCTCTCCTTATTAGTGCAGATTTCATCTGAAACGTTGCTGTAATACCATCTTTCACCGTGTTTTTTGACTATCATAACCCATGTGATTTAATTCCCTCTGAATTCTGACAGCACAATTTTCTATACCTCTAATATTTTTCCTCATATTGATCATTACCTTATTTTGTACATTTATTATTAGGATCTAATTATCATTCAGGTGTTGTGTTTATATTTCATTATGTAACTGCCTAGGTCTTTACATAGCCTCATTTGTTTTTGGTTCAGAGTAGATATTGATTTTAAATTACAAGGAAGCCCTCGTTAAAGTAAGCATTCACATTCCTAGGAAAGACTGACATAGTGCCAGTGTCACTGTCCATTCAGTCATTCATGCCATCAATATTCACTGAGTGCTCATTGCATGCTAGGCACTATACTATGTGCTGGACTGTACCAGTGAACAAAATGGGCAAAAGTCTCTGTCCTCTTGACACTAACATTGTGGTTAAGAGAAATAGGAAATATATAATAAACACGATACTTAATATGTTAGATGGTGTTTGCATATGCTTAAAGGTAGCGAAATAGAAATCTAAAGCCATAAAAATTTCTAAGGTAGTATGGTGGGGGAGGGAGGTCCAAGAGGGAGGGAATGTATGTGTGTGTGTAGCTGAGTTCACTTCATTGTACAGCAGAGACTAACACAACATTGTAAAGGAAGTATACCCCAATTAAAAACAAAAAAAAACAGAAGTAGGTTATTGGGGAAAGAAAAAAAAGGAGGGGGGCTGTAATTTACCTAAAATGAAGTTGTAGACTATCAAATTTGATTCTTTTAATGATATTAATATAATGCCTTTCATCTTATTAGATGAATGCTTATATCTTCATAAATTTATGCAAACTGTATTGGGTTAATATATTTCAATAGTTGGTGCTGGCATTACTTTTTTACCCAACTGTGTTAGCTGACGTAACTGACTGTATAATAGAACTAATGCATTTCAAAAGCTTGACTTTTGTTTAAGAGATTGCATTATTCACTTTTTTAATCAAAGGGCAAGAGGAAAGAGTTTGAAGAGCTTAGGGGTTAACTAGGAAATACTGCATATTTTTTATGGCAAAGTTCACTTTTAAAAATTCAGCTAATTTTCAAAGGAGGAAGGTAGGTGTTGGTTTTTTTCTTTGTTTTTGGTAAAATATATTCCAACATCAATTCAGATTTAGTGTCACTAGTTACTCTTTACCATAGATAAAGGACTCTTCCCATATCTCAACATCTCTCTGTGTTGGCCCGCTTAGATGATGATGAGATTTATGGTAAATTAAAAGAAAGACTTTACTTTTGAATCGTAAAATTTCTTAAGGGAACTTTCATCCTTGAAAGTGACCAAGAAAGAAAATTATATCATACTTTTATGTTAATGCGTCTTTTAGAAACAAGACTTTCTAAGTTGCTAGGGAACATGTATTTCAAAAGCCCGTGGAACAGTTAATAAAGAAAAAAAAAAACAAACCAAACCATCCCACATTGCAAAGTTCAACTAAAAGTAAAACGTGATTTTGTGACTATCTAAAGCAGTTGAGGGGACAGTGAATCTCTTTTCCTGCCTGCATTAGTATTGAAGTTACATGAGTTTAGCCAATAAAGATAGTGAAGTTAGAATGATGATGAGGGTTATATTGTAACATTTTCTCTTAATCCCACCTTTCATTATTATGAGGTGGAATCATATTTATTCACCCAATTCATATATATTTTTGTACAGTATGCCGTCTATTCTTTATATTTTTAGCTCATCTGTCTAAAATTTCTGTTCAGAATCCTACACAATTATGAAGGTTATAATGGGAGTCCTGAGATAATTTCATTATATCATAAAGTCTAACGGAAATTGTACATTTCTCACGCTAGAGCTCATTTTTCATTTCAGTGAAAGGAATCTGGCGACTAATGAAATGGACATGCAAAGTAGTAATTAATAAATAATGTTAATCACAACTTACAAAAATGCTTCTTAGCATTTTTAGTTTTTGGTAGAGTGAATCACTTGGGGAGTGTATCATAGAACTACCTGTAAAAGAAAAATAAAGGTAGTACATTTAAGGGAACTCAGGAAGAGCCTGGGTTTCAGCCAGAATTCAAGGCATTTAGAAGATAGTTTGGGCAGTGGAAGGGAAGGTCCACAGCCAAGGCAGCCCCAAAGGCTGAGTATTGTTTGCCTCTCAGCTGGGGGCTCTTCACAGCTAACTCACTGTGTTAGTTTTCTCTTGTTAGTGTGACAAATTACTATATATTTATTGGCATAACACAGATCTATTATGTTACAGTACTATAGATCAGAAGTCCTTTCCTTGGCTCATGGCCCCTTTCCTCCCTCTTGAAAGCCAGCAACACGGGCTGATTTCTTCTCACGCTGCCATCTCTCTGGTTTTCTTTTGCATGGTTACATTTTCCTCTTCCATTTTTAGGACCTTTGTGATTACATTGTACTCACCAGGACAATACAGGATAATCTCTCTCTCTCTCTTTTTTTTTTTTTTTTTTTTTTGCTGTACGCGGGCCTCTCAGTGCTGTGGCCTCTCCCGTCGTGGAGCACAGGCTCGGGATGCGCAGGCTCAGCGGCCATGGCTCACGGGCCCAGCCGCTCCGTAGCATGTGGGATTTTCCCGGACTGGGGCACGAACCCTTGTCCCCTGCATTGGCAGGCAGACTCTCAACCACTGAGCCACCAGGGAAGCCCCAGGATAATCTCTTTAAGTGCAGCTGATTAGCAAAACTTCTTATGCAAACTTAATTCCCCTTTGCCATGTAACAACAATAGTCACAGGTTCTAGAGATTACGATGTGAGTATCTTTGGAAGGTCATTATTCTACCACAGCCATCACTTATGTCACTCAATAGTATCTGAAGACTGTTTTCCTCCTTTCTCCTTCTCACTTTTGATGCTGCTTCTGCCCTTGATCCATCCAACTGTCATCCTATGGTGAGAGAATCTGATTGGTTCAATATATTATCCTTGCTTATACGGATCCTTTGTACCTGACTCCTCACAGGCCATTAATTCAGAAATTAGCTGCTTCAAGGTCTGACATGCCCTGATGCAATTAGGTAGGGGCCAAGGGCAAGGTCTTACATTAGAATATTGCTACCCATTTGTAAAGAAACTCCTGTTTCATCAGGGACTGTCCAAGGAGAAACTTCCTTCAGAAAGATGGCAGAGGTCTTGATGGCTTGTACAGGGCAAGTTCCATTGGAGGGAAGTAAATGTAAAAGCACTGAGGGAAGGGGCTGTCAAAATTTTCATATTTAAAATTTAATATGCAGAAATTTGACTTTGTTTCTCTTTAGGGAACTTAACTTACCATGGGCTGCCATTCTCTCTCCCAGGAGGGGAAAAAAGTTAGTCTCAGCATTTCAAGGTTAGTCTCTTTCAGTTTAACACAGCCTCTTGTGGTCACTTATGTTTTCAATAAATTCTGAGTTCCAACTCTCTTTCATTATTCTCTGATTTTCTTAACTTTTCTCCTGGGCATCTGGGTACAAGGGGAAACTTATGTGGCAAGATATCTGGTGTATTTGCTCTCTTCTGTTCTCTTGATATGGTTATTAATATAATTGCTGCTGAGAACTTGGCCAGTCTCTCCCGCCTGTGTAGGGTGCCTCAGCTCTGGATGATTGTCACTATCGTCCTTCAGCTGGACCTCTGCTTTCCACTGTCCATCTCTGTCTCTGCATTAGGATCCCCCTGAACCCGCACCGAGACGGTCTCCTAGCACACATACTGATCCTTAATTCTCAGCTACTTTTCTTGTTCATCCGAAGGGGCTTTCCTATTTCTCTACATCCTGCTGAAGCCAAGGAAGGTCCTGGGCCTACAGTGGCACTGCAGATCCCCTTTACCTAAACGTGACACATTATCATGTCGCCTGCTGCTCTAGGCAGTGGTTTGCTCCTGAATGACGTGAAGTGGGATTTAAACTCCCTCCACTCTGATATTCCAAAGCCTGAAACCTACTGTTCTCACTAATACAATGGTTAATTAAAGGTATTTTTTAGATTTCTTAAAGTGAGTAAATGATGTATGTGAAACACCTCAGCGTAGCTGCCTGAATGTGATTGCTAATATAATCGTCTAGGTCATCCAAAACTTGGAAGCCTGTCTAGCTTTTAGTAAACACCTCTGGGGTATTGGTATTATTTCATGGCATAATTCCATGTTGTAATACTAAGTATTATGACTTCTGAAACATTTCTTTAGGTATGTTTACTAAGCGATTATATTAATGAGTGATGTCACTTTTTAGATATTACATATGAAGTAATTTTTAAATGTATTATTCTGAAAAACCATGGACTTATTTAGAGCAGAGAGACTTAGAAAGACGTTTCCAGTGAAGAGGGTAGGGAAACCATAGTCTCTGTTTTCATCACGGCAAAACCTGGCCTGTGAATTTAGTAGTGAAAGAACATTAAAGCCAGTTAATTAAGATTGTAGGAAAGAAAGAATGTACAAGCAACAAGTATTCTTTTTTTTTTGTGGTATGCCGGCCTCTCACTGTTGTGGCCTCTCCCGTTGCGGAGCACAGGCTCCGGACGCGCAGGCTCAGCGGCCATGGGTCACGGGCCCAGCCGCTCCGCAGCATGTGGGATCCTCCCAGACCGGGGCACTAACCTGCGTCCCCTGCACCGGCAGGCGGACTCTCAACCACTGCGCCACCAGGGAAGGCTGCAACAGGTATTCTTTTTGTCAAAACTAGTGCCAAGGGTGGCAGTGAGAAGGTTTGAACTATACAAAAAATTAAAGCATATTAATATATCAGTCAGGAGCAAAAAGATCCTGTCTTGAATTCTCTTTATGTGCTGCGTTCTTTCTAGTAGAAGAAATGGAAACCAATGTCACATAGAGTGTGAGGAGTTGACATGTGATTTGAATTGAGCTCTATCTGGTGCCAGAAACTCATATTATTTCCACCATGCTGTTTTTCTTGCAGGAAAAACATTGGGTAAAATGGTAAAGCAGATAATTAATTTTTTAAAAAGGAAAAAAAAAAAACTAGGGAGAGGAAAAGAAAAGACACTTTAGACTCTGTTTAAAATATTCATATGTTACCATGTTAAATATTGTAGAAATGTGGTTTATTATAGTGGTGGAAAGAATTACAGATATCTGTAAATTATGGAAATATATCATGTTAAACATCCATGTGAAACCTTCTACTCTGAAAATTGTTTACTAAACATACACCAGGATACTTTTTGAGAGCCTTCACAGTATCTCATGCAACAGAAAAGAATATTGCATTCTTTGAAACCAGAAGCAAGGTCCAGTTCTTTTGGTGGGGGCAGTTATATGGTTCTAATTCATTTTTAATACAAAGAAAACATTTCAAATGTGATTTTATACATAGAAAAGTATACAGTAGGATATTTACATTGGGGATCTAGACTTAAGCTTCCTTTCCTTTATTTATTATAGTTTATTTGCAACCTAGACCTTATTTTTTATTTTCTATGCATTTGAAAATTACACCATAAACAGAACTTGTGAGAATATTCTGTATCTATTTGAGAATATACATATACTTGAACTAAAATTATTTCTTCTGATTTATAATTCATTCATTCTTTATAGCACCTGTAATGTGTCTGGCATACATAGATAATGACTAATAAATGCCATTAACTGTAGTATATAATGCGAAGTAGAGATTGTGCGTCCTGAACTAATCTTTACCAACTCTCAATTCTATTCGAGTTCCTATACCACAGGAAGGAGGTTAGACTTCAGACAGAAATGGACAAGATATTAATGGTACAAAGCACAACTGCCTTTCACACCAATTAGCTATATCCGTTTTGCTGCAAAGAACTAAATATCCTGGATCAGTTAAAGTGATGTTGAGGTTTATCAGTTTTTACTCCAAAATCAATTCGTCTATTCAGGAGTACATGTTCCTGGATGGCATTTTAGGCTGAAATGAAAGAGGCAGCCTTGGGTTGGAGGGAGTTCTTCATAGATAACCTGGGTCTTTAAAAATAGGACTCAATAATCTACTTATCAGTAGAAGAAAGCAGAAGCAATCCAGTAATATGCAGGAATCCTGAATGAAACTAAATATGGGAATTTTATATGACTAAGTTATTGTGCCTTGAGTAGTTGGAATGGAAACCTACAAGGTCAAAATTCAAACAAATGTGAGAAAAGCCTCACGGTTTGAAAAGGATAATTTTAGCAGTAACAGTTTGATTGAAATCTTAAAAAACTATTGATTAGTTTATTAATTTAATTATAGTTAATTGTTTGTAATTTATTAATTAAAATATTGGTATGTTTTTAATCACTTAAATAAAAAGGTATAACTTCATGTAAAACCAAAATACTTAAAAAAATAAATATTAGCATATGTATTTGTGTCCTTTTGAAGCCAGTGTTCACCAGCAGCATCCATGCTCAGCTGGGAACAGGCTGTAGAACCTGTTGGTAGTAACACAGAATGCTGGCGTTATGCCAGTAAAAAGCAGGGTTGAACTGGTTCCTGCTTGTGCCTGGTTTCACTTCACATAAGACGGTAGAAACCTGCCAGTCCCTGGCTTTCAAAGATGGTTTAGTCATGCATGTGCAACCCATCTGTTGGATGCATAAGGGATTTCCTTCTCAGCTCAGCCCTCCAGTCACAAACACAGTCACTATTTATTTATTTTTTTCCCTCCTTTCTTTAATTCTTCCTCTCTTGCCAGGAGAGTACAGGCTCGGTAAACCAGGTGCATCTTATTGCCACTGTGGGGAATTTCTTCCATAAACACTGACGTGAGCCAGAATCATAGTTGTTTTCCTATTGCTGTCTAGCTTACTTTCAGTATAGTTTTATTTGGTGAGTTAAAAAAAAATTCAATTTCATAGTAAAAATGTTTATACTATTACAGCTTTAACCAAACTTCAATGTAGAGCTCAGTGACCTTCCTCTTCTCTGAAATGAAGCTCCCTGTGTCACCAGGATAAACCTGAGCAGGGGAGGGGTTTCATTCTCCGTGTCTTTCTTTCTGGTCCTAAAGCTTAGCAGCATAGTCTTTAGCCTCAGTGATTGCAGCGAGGGAAAAAGTGCAAGTCTCCCTCATCACCGTATCGCATTCTCCTTCCCCCGACCTTTGTTCACTGCACACATCCTCCACGTTTGACCTCCTGTGCTTAAATTCTCCTTCTGTTTTCTAGAATGACCTCCCTCTTTCTTTAAAATGCTGAAGGCAGTTAAAACCAGGTTTTGAGGTTGGGGGTACAACTTCAGGTCACAAAATTGCATACACAAACCACTGTGGTACAAGATGTTTTACAACCTGTTAACGTGACACACTATTTTGGTGAGCTTGTGGTCTTACAGCAAATTGATATTTATATATATATTTCGGACACACCTAAACTCAGAAAAGATCAAGATGAAGAAAGGAAAGGGGTTGCCCTTCAAATCAATTGTTTATGGTTTTAAATATATTCTAATGTGCATTTAGGAGCCAAATAAGCAATTATTGTTCTTATTTATTTTCCCTTCATACAGATTTATGAGAAGTACCAAGATTTGTATACTGTGGAACCAAATAATGCACGCCAGCTGGTGGAAATTGCAGCCAGGGATATTGAGAAACTTCTGAGCAACAGATCCAAAGCCCTGGTGGTGAGTTTAAATTGTATCTGCTCATTTTATTATTTTCCATTACTCATTTATTATTTATCTTTCATGTTTTATTTGGAGGTTTTCTTCAGTATGCTTTCTTTACCTGAGAAACTGAGTTCATAAAAGATGAACTATGAACACCAAATAGTGAGTTAGCTTATATCTAATTATTAGTTTATTTTTTATATTAGGTGATTTAAATACAGAGAAATCATAATTTAATTGGTACCTAATCTTTTTATGCATATATTAGTTATGATGCATAATAATCATGTTTAAATCGATCATACAATGTAAAACCCATGAATATTGCCAGCATCCTTAAAGCTGCCTTTGTAGTACTTTCCTATCTCATCACCCTGCCTCCGTGCCAGAGGTAGCCAATATGCTAGACATTTCATTACTCATTTCTTTGCTCTCTAAAAGTAGCTGTACCTCACATAAATGTTTTGCTAAACATGTGTTAGCTTGCTTGTTTATCAGCTTTATTAAAATCACATTATGCTATATGTAGTCATCAGCCACTTGCATTATTCTGTCAACATTATGTTTGCATGATTTATCTAGATGTTTGTGCTTAGCTTTAATTCATTTTTATTCATGGTAAAATAGTATTTTCTGAGGATATATCTTAATTTATTCATTTATTCTCTGCTTGTAAATTATTATTTGGATTGTTTCCAAATAGGTGCTACCATGAACAGGGTGGCTACATTTTCTTGGAACAGGTCTCCTGGTACACATGTGCAAGAATATCTGTAGGGTCAGTACGTGACAGTAGAACTACCTGACTGTAGAGTAGTCACAAAATCACCTTTATACAAGTATGACAATGATTTTCCCAAATAGTTGCATCAATTTTGACCTCCACTAGCAATATTTGAGTCCGCATTGGTCCATATTCTGGCTGATAAGTGGCAATATCAGACTTCTTAATTATAGGTAACCAAATGGGTACCAAATGGTACCTCTGCTTATTACTAATGAGGTGGACATCTTGTTTTATATTCACTGGCCATTCTTGTTTCCTCATCAGTGACATATCTCTTCATACCTTTTGTACATTTTAATTGTTTATATTGATTTGTAAGTTATCTATTCTTGATGGTAATTTATTTAAGTTACATGTGGTACAAATATCTTTTTCCAGTTTGTGACTTGTGTTTTCATTGTCTTTATGGTATATTTTGATAAAGTAGGTTCTCAATTCTGATGCAAAGTCAACTTTAAAAAAATTATTAGTATTTTGGGGTGTGTTTTGTTTAAGAAAGCCTTCCCTACCCTGAGGTTATAAATATTTTTTAAGTATTCTAAAAGGTTCCATTTCTTTCAGATTTATTTAACCTACCTACAGCTAATATTAGTACATACTTTTGAAAAATAATTTTATAAACTTATTTATTTATTTTTGGCTGCTTTGGTTCTTCGTTGCTATGTGCGGCTTTCTCTAGTTACGGCAAGTGGGGGCTACTCTTTGTTGTGGTGTGTGGGCTTCTCATTGCGGTGGCTTCTCTTGTTGCAGAGCATGGGCTCTAGGGTGCGCGGGCTTCAGTAGTTGTGGCACGCGGGCTCAGTAGTTGTGGCTCACAGGCCCTAGAGCACAGGCTCAATAGTTGTGGTGCACGAGTTTAGTTGCTCCAGGGCATGTGGGATCTTCCCGGACCAGGCCTCGAACCCATGTCCCCTGTATTGGCAGGCAGATTCTTAACCACTGAGCCACCAGGGAAACCTTAGTATATAGTTTTAAGTTGCAATTCAAATTATATTTTTTTCTAATCAGTTTTCCTGGGGCCATTTATTAAATAGTTTACCTTCCCCCAGTGAAGCCCATTTATCAAGCTGGTAGACATACCTTCTCACCATGTTCCTCTTCAAAAGGATCTTGAGTATTCTTGAACCTTCATACTGTATCTAAATTTTAGACTCAGCATGCTATTATGCCAAAAAATCTTTACTGGGGTTTTGAATGGTATTGCGTTGACTCAGACCAAATTTGGAAGAATTGATATCATTATGATATTTTGTCTTTCTGTTGATAAACATGATATTCTTTCCACTTAGCTACTTTAATGCCATTTAATAAAGTTTAAAAATTTCTTCATAAAGTTCTTATGCATCTTTCGTTAAAAGTAATGCTGGAGCTGAAGTTTAGCTCCTCTTATTCTACAGATCTCAGCACTGTTACAGGTGTTTGTTCCAGGATAACTCTGAATTCCCTGTTTACTTATCACTTACAGCTCAGATTTTTAGCTTAATGTGTTATATATATATCTTGGCACTCAGAAATTGTCCTTGTTTTTTTTTTGGCCCTTATACATTTTTATGTTTCTTAAAATATCCAGGATCTTGTTGAAATAGGAGGGGCCTTTGGAATATTTGGTATGCCATCTTGCCAGAAGTTGAAACACTTAATTTCTTTTTAATTGATGTATAGTTAATTTACAGTGTAGTGCTAATTTCTGCTGTACAGCAAAGTGACTCAGTTATACACATATATACCCTTTTTTTGATTATTTTTTTCCATTATGGTTTATCCCAGCATACTGGGTATAGTTCCCTGTGCTCTACAGTAGGACCTTGTCGTTTATCTATTCTAAATGTAATAGTTTGCCTCTACTAACTGCAAACTCCCAGTCTATCATTCTCCCTTCCCTCCTGCCCCTTGGCAACCACAGGTCTGCTGTCTATGTCTGTGAGTCTGTTTCTGTTTTGTAGATTGGTTCATTTATGCCATATTTTAGATTCCACATGTAAGTGATATCATATGGTATTTGTCTTTCTCTTTCTGACTTTACTTCACTTAGTATGATAATCTTTAGTTGCTTCTTTGTTGCTGCATATGGCATTATTTTGTTCCTTTTTATGGCTGAGTAGTATTCCATTGTATATACGTACCACATCTTCTTCATCTGTCAATGGACTTTTAGGTTGTTTCCATGTTTTGGCTATTGTGAATACTGCTGCTATGAACATAGGGGGTGCCTTTATCTTTTTGAATTATAGTTTTGTCTGGGTATATGCCCAGGAGTGGGATTGCTGGATCATATGCTAACTCTGTTTTGAGTTTTCTGATGAACCTCCATACTGTTTTCCATAGTGGCTACACCAATTTACACTCTCACCAACAGTGTAGGAGGGTTCCCTTTTCTCCACACCCTCTCCAGCATTTGTTACTTGCAGACTTTTTAATGGTGGCCATTTTGATTGGTGTGAGATGGTACCTCATTGTAGTTTTGATTTGCATTTCTCTAATAATTAGTGATGCTGAGCATTTTTTCATGTGCCTGCTGGCCATCTGTATGTCTTCTTTGGAGAAAAGTCTATTAAGGTCTTCTATGAAACAATTTTGAAGAAATTTATAAATGGTAAGGTAAACTTTCATGACTGAAAGATTCAAAGCATTATTATCTTCAATTATGGGTATGTGAATACCCTTTTAAAGCATCATTTATGGATATAATATGTTTTCATTAAACATTTATCTAATAGAAATTAGGTACTTTCTACTTAAGTGATTAATATTTACTAATGACAACTGAAAATGATTCCATTTATATTGATTTTTATCAGCTTACATTTTTTTCTCCAGATGTAGAAAGCAGGTAATCTGGATATCACAGTCCTTTGAAAAAGGTCATAGAAGGAAGTAGGATGTATCTTGCCTTAATTGGATTAAAATGGGAGCCTAATGAGACTTTCTTTTTTATCATTTGGAATTGAAGGTCTAGATACCTGGTGCATTATTTGAGTCCTGTGCAATCAGTGAATATCTTAAGCACATAATGGCAGAATACAGAAAACACAATGACTAATTAAATGTAGAATTATTTAGATTTTATGTGAGGGAGAAGGATTCATGTTTGTTTTCAAACTAGATTCTTTATTTAACTTTTTTGATTCTATGAAAATAAAATACATTATTTGGAAGAGAAATATTTTGAGTCTAATTGAAAAACAGGTGCTGTATTGTATTGTAAATGAATGCAAGATGGCATTATTAATTTACTTCTATTTTGTTGGAGGCTTATACTCAGACTTCTGGATTAAAGGAGCTTTAATTTATCTGGGTGGGGTACCAACGTAATTACATAAATAAATATATTGGAAAATATCTTGAATATACAAATTTGAGGTAGATCATAAAATTTAATGTCGGATCTTACTGAGTGTTTACCAAGTAGCATTACCTGATTATTTCTCACAATAATGCTGTGCTCTAGACAACATTATTAGTCTCATTTTTCAATGAGGAAGCTGGATCTTTGAGGATTCCTTTAACTTGCCCAAGGAAATGTATTTAACAAGCAATGCAGGCCAGTGTTTCTCAAACTTTAATGTGCATTTGGTTCACCCCTGGCTCTTGTTAAAATGCAGATTTCTATTCAGTAGATCTGGTCAGAGATGCTGTATTTTTAATAAGCTCCCAGGTGATGGTCCTGGTACAAAGACTATATTTTGAGTAGTAAGAATGTAAGAGGATTCAAATTCAGGTGTGTCCAACTTTAAGTTCTCATTCTTACCTATTACACAAATATATCCTTCGGCCTAAAGAAGTGTATAATCATAACTAGGAAGAAACAAAGGCTAAGTAGTATGCTGTAAACTACTGTTCATTCAGACTGATTAAGAATTGGATGTGGCAGTTGATAGAATATTCTGGAACGGTATGAATTTGTCAGTGAATCCCATATCAGTGAAGCACTTTCAAAAAATGATTCAATGAAATAAAATATACGGTATTTAAAAAAAATTCATTTTTATTTGAATGTGAAGACTTAAAACTGTTACTGTTTTTTAGCATCAAGGTTCTCAGCGTAAGATACCTTTGAAAATATAGATATAAAATCTGTGAAAGAGAAGTAAATAGAACTGTTTTTTCTTACATATGTACTAAATAAATTACCTAACAGTTTATGTTTAATTCAGCTTTTTTAAAAAGAAGATGAACTAGAGATTTTTTTTTAGTAGAATGATTACTCTTCAGTATCTGCAATAATTTTTTTGTGCATGCATGTACACAGTTTTTATGTATTTGGACATTAAAATTTTAATTCTGTCTTTTATAGCCTGTTGATTAAAAACTAAAATACCACTTATTTCATTGCTTTATGCTTACCTTGTGTTAGTTATATGTTTAAACTACTTTGACTAATATTTTCTTTTTCAATTTCAGCATTTATTTTAACTTTTTATTCACATTCATTTTGTGCCATGATCTTTGATCTGTTCCTTCAAACCAGCTTTAGGAAGAGCTGAAAGAGAAATTGATTAAAAAAAAAAAATCACTTGCTTTTGTACTAAACCCATCCCTTTGCTAACAAAACAGAGTTTGCACTCAAATAGTTGTTTATTTGGCTTTGTTTTGTTTTTGTGACTGTACAAAAACGTTATGATTCTGATGATTCATGTACATTAGGCTCTTCCAGAAATCTATGACATAGGCACATTAAAAAAATGTATTTACTCTTGTTCTGTAACTTAGGAAAATTCAGAGGGGACCAAGGTTCTTGCTGAAGACTGTATAGATAACCTGAGGTAGTGGTGGAATTCAATTTTAGGACTTCTGTTTCCAAATCTATTTTCTTTTTTTCCCTCTAAGCCCACACTGGTAATTTCAGCCCTTTATTTCAAAGCTCGATCTGTAAATGACTATTTTTCCGACACTTGCTTTTTCTGTGTGTTAGAAACTGGCACAGTATGATGATTATCCTGCTAATATTGTTGAATTACTTTTAAATGATCTCAAATCAATGTTTGGAAGCAAAGAAGAAAAAATTATTTAACATTGTTATTAACATTTACTGTAGCCTGATCTAGGCTGAAAAATCTGCAAGGGTTAATGAACAGTTTATAGGAGAAAGCTTTTCAATAAGACAGTGCTGCCTCCAGTGGTGCCTCCAGAACGATGGAGGTGAATGAAACCCGTGGTCTCATTATTCACCAACCAGCCCAGCCAGGGGGACCTGCTGAGTAAACAGATATCTCTAGACATTTTGCTCAAAGGAAACAGGATCAAGGTTATCATAAACAGCTTTTTCTAGTGGCACTTTTTCAATTATGGTATATCCTGTCTCCCTCTGGTTGTCCTGGTAACTTTAATTGAAACTGGTTCCATCTATTATGAAGCGTTAAATATTGTAATGTACTCCATCTCTTAATTCAACCTTGATATTTAGTTTAGGATTAGTTAATGAAAAGGAGAAGATGACAAATGTTTTTAAATAACTATTAAAGTAGGGTTTGTTTTCCTAAAACTAGATTATTGTTTAATCCAATTGTTTTCTCGTGTTACTTCAGCCCTTATTTCCAGTAGTTCTGTATCTTTTATGTGTGTCAAAAGTGCCTATGGAGTTTGCTAAAAATGTAGACTCCTGGCCTTCACCACTAGAAATCTGAAAATTAGGTCCAAAGAAGTGATGAAGAGATCCAGGAAAAAAATTTGAAATTCTTCAGAGACTCAAAGAATTAAAACTGTCTTGTACTTGTGTATTAGTAGCCATTGGTTTACTTTTGTGAGGACAGATGCAATAGAATCTGTGTTGGATTGAGTAAAGACTACAGTGTTGAAGAGTGATTAGGAAATGAGAAACTGGCAAGAGATGTGTCTACTATGAAGTTTGCTACGACAGTGAAAGAGAAGTATGAAATACTACTAAAGACTTATTTTTTCATTTTTATTTATTTTTGAGAATGAAGGACATATAAGTATGCTTACAGACAGAAGGGGAGGAATCTGTGAAATTTGAAAATAAGAAATATCTGAATGTTGAAGCTTGATTCTCAAAAAAACAGGCACAGAGAAGATCAGAGTCATGCAATTTATCTTTGAAAAGATGGTGGTATCTTTCACTTGAGACAAAAGGGATATTAAATATAAATAGAGACAATTGAGTTTGCAGATAGAGAAAATTTGAGAGTTGCACTAGATGACCACTTTTCTCTTGGTAAAGTACAAGTTGATATTTATGCAAAGAGTGAAGGGGCCATGGGAGTGATTTGGAGAGCAAAGTAAGAAAAAGTGAAGAGTCTACTATGGATAAGTGAAATGACTGATAAATAAATCAAGAGCCTTCTTAACATTGAGAAAAAGCAGAAGATATAAAATACCCTCCTGTTCTAAAAGTGAGGTTAAACAAGCTATCTGAAAATTGTGTGTGTGTGTGTGTGTGTGTGTGTGTGTGTGTGTGTGTGTGTGTGTATCATTAGCCCAAAATCTCTCTGAGGATATAAACTTATCCAGGTTGAAGAAATTCAATATTTGATTAACTGAGACTGTTTTTAGGTATAAAAATTGTATATACAAAGGTGAATGGAAAAGTTATGGGATCTGTAGGCTTGAAGTTGTGTTCAAATATGATTAGTACCAGCCAAGTAAAGAGTGATGAAAACAGATTGCTGGTTTATTTTCTCTGAAAACAAGAAACCTGGCTGTAGGAAGCTGAGGAGATTTCCAGAAATCCCATTCTGTTACTTCTGTGTTCATCTCACTGGGTAACCCTTGGCTGCAAGGGGGTGTTAAGAGATGGAGTTTGTAGCTGGGCCATCACCTCTCTGTACTGAATTGTGGTAATCTTAATTAAAATGTGGATCCAGCCAGCCGGTGTCTGTGTCAATATATTTTCAAGATTTAATGGGAGTTTTAGTGAAGAAAGTCTAGAGAAAATTCATTTTGAAGAAGCAGAGGAGAGAAAGGAAAATGTTGCTTACTTTTTTTTTTTTTAAGATTTTTTTTGATGTGGACCATTTTTAAAGTCTTCATTGAATTTGTTACAATATTGCTTCTGTTTAATGTTTCGGTTTTTTGGCCGTGAGGTGTGTGATATCTTAGCTCCCCGACCAGGGATTGAACCGACACCCCCTGCATTGGAAGGCGAAGTCTTAACCACAGGACCATTAGGGAAGTCCCTCTTTGGCTTTTTATATAGAGTCCCATTCCTTCAATATAATGATTGCATGCATATTCAAATCAGCTTTTTCTATCAAGGCCTGGCACGGTGTGAACAGTAGTAAAATGAAAGGACTGTTGAATCCATCTTGGATTAATACTTATCAGAGTAAATTTTATAAACATTGGGGATACTTAAGAATTAGTCAACAGTGGTTGAAGTATTTGAAATCATGAACCATGATAAGTAGCATCTGATAATGGTCAGGAATTACGAGTTCAGGAGCAAACATTTATATGTGTATAAAGTATACATTTATGCGGAACAGTGGAGAAGCAAGAAATTATGATAAATGATAGAAATTAAATCAAGAGTTCTGGGTGATAACAAGGTTGTGGTATGAATGAATGAGTGGGTTATTTAGATGGAGAAGAGTGAAAGTCTTTGGGGTGTTAATAGTAAGGAACAAAGGAATAGTTAGCCTTTACTGAATGTCCAAGCAGTTTGCTAGGTTCTTTCTATATATTTCTAACACAATGCTTATTCTGCAGAATAGGTATAAGTGTTCTCATTTTACAGATGAAAACCTGAAAGCTCAAGGAATTTCCATAGTATAGAATTCAAACCCATATATGTATGTGGGGGTGTGGATGGATACAAACACGATGTATTTTTTCCATTTAACAAAATAAATACCATAATAAATGATATCATAGTTTTCACTCAGAACATATGATTTTTCTGAAGTAGATGACAGGTTTAAATGGGAGATGCCTATATTTTTTATACCATTTGCTAATATGTTAAATGGAAATCTCCAGATACACCAGTACATTTCCTCTCTCAAGTTACACACTTTAGTAGCATCTTTATGGGTTTTAAATCTAAAGTAATTATAAAATTTGGGGCCAAACAGAAGGGATGGGGAAAACACTAAGTGTTGTGTTTAGGACCTCTCAAATTACCCTAAGAAGGAAACAGATCCATATACCTGTAACAATGCTGCTACTCGCTACCACACTCAGCACTTTAATTTTTGTAACATTCTGTTCTGATTAATATGTTGTTTAAAGGTTAGTGGTGAAGTGTTTTTAAACAACACCTCCTGTTGTAAATCCTCCTGCGTTACTCGGTACTTTCTCTCTCCCCCATTCCATGAAGTAGCGTTTGCACTAAATGACTGAACAAAGACACATTTAAAAAAAAAGGTAGCTGCCAAATATACCTTGAAGACAGAGAATACAATTAATGGTAAAGCGCACCTCATTTTCTAATGGAAGGTGTTGAGACAGGGAAAGCTTCTGGGCAGCATTGATAGTCTCTACTAAAAGAAATCTCTTTTGGAAATCAGATTCTCATAGACTTGAGTTGGCTTAATTCTTTAGGATCAGAAAGTAATATTGAAAGTATCCACAACAGCTTTACTGTGTTGACAATATGAGAAAGACAATGTATGCTCCGATAGCACAACACTTGCAAAATTGCGGGAATGGGAGTGTTGGGTTGTTGATCACATGGAGGAGAATGAGCGTTAGATGAAGTGAATTGCAAAGCTCACATAGGCAGTAATGACTACATAGTCTGTGGTGCCTTGTGCCAAATGAAAATGTGGGGCACTTCTTAAAAAGTTACTAAGAATTTCAAGATGGCAGCAGCAGAGCTTTAGACCAGTTGTGACGTCCCCCTGGGTGAAGGGTCCTATCTGACTTGAGGGGCCCCACACCCATGAAGCTGGCCAGCCGTCACACCCAGGTGATTAGTGGCAGAACTGAAATTGGACTTGGGATTCTTAACCACGTGTACAGTGCTGTTTCTACAGTGATAGTCATTGAACTTTACCTGGTGGCTTGGGAATCTACAAAACCTGTGATGACTGTTAATCCCCAAATGAGGCACACACACAAAAAGTTCATATTTCATTTCATTTCTGTTTTATAAAATTGCAGACTTGACCCAGCAAAGCAATAGACGTGCTCTGATCTGAATGTGTAGTGAATGATGTTTACATAAATATAGAGAAACAGTGTTAATCCAAGGCCGCCATCTTTTTTTTTTTTTTTTTGCGGTACGCGGGCCTCTCACTGTTGTGGCCCCTCCCGTTGCGGAGCACAAGCTCCGGACGCGCAGGCTCAGCGGCCATGGCTCACGGGCCCAGCCGCTCCGCGGCATGTGGGATCTTCCCGGACCAGGGCACAAACCCGTGTCCCCTGCATCGGCAGGCAGACTCCCAACCACTGCGCCACCAGGGAAACCCCAAGGCCACCATCTTTGATTCACATAACGGAGTCTTTAGATAAACCCTTCATAACATCCTGTATATTTGGAGACAGTCTGATCAAGTAGTGTTTGATAAAGGTAAACGCTTTGTGTTTTTTTTTTCCTTCTTTTCAAGCAAATTTAATTGCAACACCTTTAATCAAGTAGTCTATCACTTTGCTGACCAGAATATAATTGTAAACTTGAAAGGGGCCCCCCAGATGCCCACTGGTAGCTATTGAGCTGAGGACCGTTTCAGAGCCTTCAGCAGTGTGTTCTGCTTTCCCAGCAGGCTCCCATCAGTTTATCTGCTAGTCCTTGCTTACATCTAAGTTGGTCATTTTATCTATGTGCATCACACATGGTACTTGCCAGGGAAATGCAAGGGAAAAAATCTTCCTGCTCCCATCCTCCCTTTCTGGAATTTGGCCCGCTTAGAATATTGCTTCCTGATCCTTCCAATATGCTAAAACCCCAGAGGCACTTAACAATTAAAAGCTGTTTAGAGAGTTCAACTTCAAATGGTGGTCTGATTATTAAATGTTTTTAACTTTATTTCTTTTAACCTTTTGATGTTTAGTTTCCCCCTTTCCTCACTGACCCCTTATTGTCCTCAGAAACACATAAACTCTCAACCTTCCTCTGAATTCATTTTCTAACTTTAATGGAGAACATGCAGGCAGAAGTCCTTTGTGAGATACCCAGTGCCATCCAACTTTTTTTTTTTTTTTTTTTGGTATATACAGGAGTTCTTTTGGATCTATTCTCCATAATAAAAAAAAATTTTTTTTTAGACCTTATAAAATCAAGAACTACATTTGTGAAAATGAGTTGTCTGTGCTTTGCTTAAAATCCCCTGACACAGTTTACTAGGAGAATGATGGAATGCCCTGTTAATTTAATTAAAGTATCATAGAATCATGAATCTTGAAGGAATTTGGGAATTCATTTTTTTGATCCTCTTTTCTCAGGCAGGTGAATGTCTAAACCACCAGGTTAAGGAGTTAGCTGTTCTTTTCTCAAATATTTTGGTGATGAAGCTTCCACAATTGTAATACCCCATTATTGTTGCTTAATTCAAGAAATTCAAGAAATTATTTCTAACATCCATGTCCTTGTCTAGTTAAACTTATTTTATTTTCTGTTCCCTTTATATGTTGAAATTTGATTGGCGTTATCCTTACAAGAATATCTCATAGCGTTTGTGTGTTGTGGAGGGGGTGAAGTTGGGGGTGGTAGGAGCCATCATCAACTCATCATAGCTCAGTGTTCTTGGCATATACATAATGATGATTCTCAGTTGCTAAGCAATCATTATTGCCAGACATTGTGTTAAATGCTTTACACACATTCTCACGTTTAATCTTCAGGACAGTTTATGAAGTAGGTGTGTTGTAGGTTGTGTCTCAAAATCAGAGGTGTTACCCAATAAGGTTGAGCCATCTCAAGAGTATTAGGTAGAAGAGATTTTTCAACCCAGGTATCCCTGACTCTTCTAAAGCCTATGCTGTTTGACAGTATGCTGTAGCTCTGTAACCTAATGAACACTAATTTCTTTAACTTTCCTACATAGGAATATTTTCTATTCCATTTTCATTTCTGTATTCTAGAAATTATCAAATATTTATTCTTCAACTTTCTTAAAACAGAGAGGCTGGAATCAAAGGTGGTACTTTTATAAAGGAGTACTGTGATAAAGCACAGTATAACTGCAAGTCAGCCATTTTTATTGGCATGTTATCCAGCTACAGTGAGAACTGCTTTATTCTCTGTGGGTTGTATGTTAGATGATTCTGATATATTTTATACTTATGTTGCTAGATATACAAATATATCCTTGTTGTAAATAATTTAAACAATATAAAATATATTATAAAATGAAAACAAAAAATTCCCTAAAAGTTCACCATCCAGAAAAAAACTACCTTTTATAGTGTGGTGACTACCCTTTAGGACTCGTGTGTGTGTGTGTGTGTGTGTGTGTGTGTGTGTGTGTTACTTATCAATATTTCCAGGAGATTTTTATGTCACTGGATATGAATATATAATTCTTTCTAATGGCTTTGTATATATGAATATATTGTTTATTTAAACAGTCTCCTGTTGACAGATATTTAGTTTATTTCTCTATTTTTTAATATAGACAATATTAATATTTATAGCCCACTTTTATTTATGGGAAAACTTTTGATTATTTATTAGAATGAAGTCATATAAAATGGAATGGTCAAAAGGCATATGGGGCATTATTTATATTTTTCTTTTAAGGAAATAGAAATCTTTAATCTTTCCACTAATTTCTTCTCGCCCTTTTCTTTATTTGTTTTTAAATAGCAGGGCTTCTGATAGACTTAGGTAGGAGTGACCAGGTTGCATTTGGCCCAGTATAGTAAGTTAAATATGGGTCCGCAGAACAGAACCATTGCCATTTAATTTTAAATGATAGATATATTTTTAATTATTATAATAATGTCAAAAACTCATACTGTTCTCTACAGATTAGTGCCTTTGTTGTTGGCAACATAATCAGTTCAAAATTAACAGGCTGGCTGGGGCAAACATCTGTCTTCCAGATTCATTAAAAAAAAATTCAGCCTAGGAGTTGCAGTTGCTGATTACACATACCAGCTCATATGCTCTATCTTGCATGCATTATCTCAGCCACAGGCGGCATGCCAACATGCTACGCTGTGGATGCATGGTCCTGTACCCACAGACATTGTATTCTACAGCAGCTGACACCGTCAAGGCCCAGTTAAGAGCATTTGTTTTTTGGTACGCGGGCCTCTCACCATTGCGGCCCCTCCCGCTGCAGAGCACAGGCTACAGACGCGCAGGCTCAGCGGTCATGGCTCACGCGCCCAGCCGCTCCGCGGCATGTGGGATCCTCCCGGACCGGGGCACGAACCCGCGTCCCCTGCATCGGCAGGCGGACTCTCAAGCACTGCGCCACCAGGGAAGCCCAGGGAAGCCCCCCAGTTATGTCTTGACAGCCAAGGCATTAGTTACAAGAGACTGACTCTGGTTAATTTATTCATTTAGTCCCAGGACTCATTAGTTCTCAATTACAGCTACTCCTAGAAATGTTGGTCTATTGTTGCCTGAGAAACCAATCACCTCTGATTATTTACACTTTTATGAGGAATTCTAGGTTGGCCGACTTAAAAGTCCAATAGTAAATAATAATGACTCATTTTCTCCAAGAGGGTTTACAGAGAATTTATTGCCCTATATATCACTGACTGGGCCATTTTTTTCCCCAGCATAACAACATAATATGACCTCTTAACAAGGAAAATAATTAAATAAATCATCCAGTATGATATTTATGTGCTTGGGATATTTCTTTAAAATGTGGATGTTCAGTAGTCATTTCTGCTTGCAGTTAGTTCACAGTAATGAGTTTGACTCTTGCAGAAATGTTCATTTTCATTAAATAACTTCGTATACATCAACTCTCCCCTCTTAAATAGGCCTTTTTAAACTTGAGAGATCAAAATAGATTAATCAAGTGTATAATTTATGATGCCTTTATTAATAAGTGTATTTTGACTTACTAATTATATCTTTTGAAATGAAATTGATTCTCACGTTTTCTCAGTAGAGAGTGATGGCATCTCTGGTTTAAATGTTAAATTGCTTTTGAAAATAGCATCATATGCCACCTTAATATAGAAGGATAATAGTAGTAAAAATTTATTAAGTGCTTACGATATACTAGGCACTGTGCTAAGGACCTTATTTGCATTTATTTATTTAATTCTCACAACATACTTCCACTGCTATATTATTATTACTATTTTGTAGAGATATTTTCCCCAAGGATTTGAACCCAGATGCATTTCATTTCCAAGTTTTATAATAGTGTTTCTGCACTTATTATGTGTCCGGCACTCCACTGAGTATTTTACATGTATTATTCCATTTAATAACTTCTCTCTTTCTCTTCCACTTTTCCTCATCTTCCTCCTCCTCCTCCTCCTTTGACCCATATCTTCTTGTTATTGTCATATAAGGTGATAAGGTGGGGAAGTGTGGAATTAGAAAGTTTTAAGTGTATTATCCAAGGTCATGTAGTTCTAGGTTGATATTTTTGTTTCCAAAATAGTGTTATATGTTATTGTGTTTTATTTTATATAAGATGTGCTGTACAAAAGAAGTGGTAATGATAGCTTATTTTAATTTTAATTACAGTGTATGTAAAAGGACAGAAGGACTGAAAGAGAAGGGAGGAATGGAAGGAACAAAGGAGAGAGGATCTAGCCTTTCTATTCTCTAGACTTACTGTTATTCTTCATGCCTTAAGTATTTACATAACAATGCGTGGTTGTCTGCTGATGAAGACAGAGATCATAAGGTCCAAAAGTGTTATTAAGCTCCGTGTAATTACTTGGGATTATATTTGAAAACCAACAATTTTAGAGTATCTTACAAGCCCCACACTGTTCTGGGGCTTTTACACCAATAAGTAAATGCAATTTGGGAGCATTTTAGGGAAACTCTGGTCTAGATAGTACAACATGTACAGTCGTAGCCTAAAGATCAAAATTAATTAGAAAGGTTCTTATTTCTAAACTTGAGCTTAAATACCATGTAGATATTCACTGTCTTATTGTACCTCATGAAATCAACACCTTGTCTTTGATGCTGTGCTCCTCACTTGGTATTTCAAGGAGTAAATTTTACTAGCTCCTAAACATAGCTTAAAGGGAAAGATGCTGAGCTAAGTAGATTACTTGCATTTCTGAACCTAAGGTATTCTTAAATTAACCAACTTTCAATTATAAATAGTGAGAAACTGGATGTGAGGTCCATCTGGCTGTGGACAGCTGTCATCCCAGTGATCACCAGGGTTGGTTCCGCTGATCTCGTGGGCTGGGTGGTGTCCCCATCTCCCTCATGGCTCCAAGTGTGTCTGCCCTGAAGCTGTGCACTGGGTAGAAGAGGATGACTTTCCCTGAAAGAGGCGGACCTTTCTTCAGTCAAGGTTTCAAGAGTAGTTGCACTCTCCTGCTAGAACCTCCAAATGTGCTCTCAAGGGTTATTTGTAGGAGAACAGGACTCCAGACACATCCAAATGAGGTGCTGCATGTGGCAGTCTGTCTTTCTTATGTTGCAAGAAATTCAGGGCGTGGTATATAGTTAAAGGACAAAAACACTTACTCCATTAGAGGAGAGAGAGAGGCATCATGGGAATAGAGAAGGTAAAACATGGAGGCCAGCTGAGTTCATGTAGCAAAATACAAAGAACCTATGTAAACTCCTAGACTTTTCATTCTTCCTCAAATTTATAGGTATTCAGTGTATTCACCGTCATTCCTTTCCCCCCACATAATTGTTTACTGGAGCTTTATAATTTGAAAGTGATGTTATCTTTTGGGAATGTGGAGGAGGGTAGCTCTTTCTTTAATTTCAGTGATGCCAAATGTCTGCGAGTCATCTGGCCAGGAAAATCAGGGCTGTTTACTGTTGCTGCCATTCCGTGATCACATTTCCCTTCACTAAATGGCAGTGTCTGGTCCTTAGCTCACATTTCACCCCAGTTGCCCTGTTGCTGTTGGAAGCTAAATCAGCATGTTGAGAAGCAGCAAGTGGCACCTAATGCCCGTCTTGAGAAAAGTCACCACGTTTGAGTCACCTCGAAGGTCCTCAGCTGCTCTCCCTGAAGGGATTGAGAGGTGCTCGCTGATTTGAAACAGCATTTCTCAGCTGCGGGGAAGGCACTGGAAAATACTGGAAGTAAATACTGGAAGGAGGACAGTTTAAAGACATAAAGGCAGTTTCTGTCAAGGCAGGCCATACTTTTCCTCTCAGCTGCACGCACACGGGAGGAATTAGCCCTGCGATCTGCCAGTGTTTAATAGTCATGTAAGTAGTCGGGCTGGCAGAATACATTTTTGTTGTGTTTGTGTGACAGTAGTAATTTTCACCTCTCCATTTACTGACAGTGTTTACAAAGGAAAATAATGTATGCATTTTAAGAAAGTGTGCGCTCCAAAAGGCTCTTGGGAGCTTATATAAACGCCAATCATATGAATCGTATGTATGGTACAGCTAATGTTTAAAAATTGGATAATATTCAACTGACATTGACCAGTGAAAGACCAGGGTCTGCCTAATGTGCCCTTGATAACATTGGTATATCCTCTTCTGATTCCCTTTGTGGTATTACCTGTTCAAGTATTGCTGAATTAGATATTTTGATTTTGTGTATTAGATCCTGACTCAGTTGCTTTAGTTTCCTTTTCTGGTCATAGGAAATCATTCCATTATATTTAGTTCCATTATCAAATAGGTTCTCAGTAAGTTATCCAGCATAACTTATGGGCATATTTTCTTGTAAGGAACTGTCTTTTTTCTCTTTATGAGAAGTTGGAAGTGGGGAAAAAAAAGAAGAATTAGAGTTAGAACCAGCAAGGCTGAGGAGTTTTGATAGTATTTTTTTCAGTTTTAATCAGAGAAGAAAGATTAATGTTTATAAAGGCAATTAGAAGTGAAAGGAAATAATTGAGTTATCAAGAATATATACCCAAATATAAAAAGCAGTACTCACTGAGAGACACAGGTTGAAGGACAGTTAAAAAAAAATTTTTTTTAGTGAAATATAGTTGATTTACAATGTTGTGTTAATTTCTGCTACAGCAAAGTGACTCAAACATATATATATATTCTTTTTCATATTCTTTTCCATTATGGTTTATCACAGGATATTGGATATAGTTCCCTGTGCTCTACAGTAGGACCTCGTTGTTCATCCATCCTATGTATAATAGTTTGTGTTTGCTAATCCCAAACTCCCAATCCGTTCCTTCCCCACTCCTCTCCCTCTTGATAACCACAAGTCTGTTCTCTGTATCTGTGAATCTGTAGTAGGTTCATTTGTGTCCTATTTTAGATTCCACCTATAAGTGATATCATGGTATTTGTCTTTCTCTTTCTGACTTACTTCACCAAGTATGATAATCTCTAGGTCCATCCATGTTGCTGCGATTGGCGTTATTTCATTCTTCTTAATGGCTGAGTAATAGTCCATTGTATATGTGTACCTGAAGAACAGTTTTGCCCTATCCATGATGAGAACAGTGTGTTAAATATGCTTAAAGTAGTTATTTTTTAAATGGTTAAATGAAGTTGTTACTATATAAAATAATCAAAACTACCCTATTCATTATCTACTTCCTTTAGTAATTCTTAATGGTTCTTTTTAAAACTTATAAACTGAATTTTAAAACATAAGCAGTATTATTATTTGTCAAGTAAAATATATATTTGAACTTTCAGGCTGATAATTCAGATATCCACAATGAAAACCCTCTCCTTTAATTCATCTCCTTAAGTTTTTGTTCATAGAAACTCATGATTTTATTTTATTTTCCCCCTGGATTCATTTCTTTTTTGGTTGCTGTTGTTCATGAGTTTATCTATCTCCGTTGTATGTTCTGTTTAAAAAAAGGATCTTCTGATCATTCTCCTTGGTCTTTTCTCTGGACTTAAAATTTTTCTGTCTATCATGGGGCTATAGTCTGGTTATTGAACTACACCTAATACAGGAATCCCGTAAGTGTTGAAAGGCACAGGATTCTTTGGGTCCATGTTGTAACAGAGCTTTCTGCCAGTCCTCTGACCTGGGGTCTCCCTGCACATTCTGAGCCTCTAGAGCAAGGGAAACTCATCCTACTTACTTAGTTCCTTCTGGAAGTTTGTTTAGATTGGTTTAATTTAAAAAATAATTTTAAAATAATTTCAAACATACAGAAAAGTTGCTAGATCAGTAAAAAAAAAACCCAGTCATATCGTATGCACCCCTGCTTCCCCAAAGTGCCCCAGTGTTAGCCCTTTCCCACTTCCCCTATGCACACAGAGAACAGGTTGCTGAAATCATCTGTCTTGACTTTTTTGAGGTCAAAGAGGCTTACAGGGGACTGCCTTCACCTTGGGGTTGGGGATGGGCACCATAGATACTAGATGCTAACTCTTCCTGGATTTTCCACCTTTGAGTTCTCATACTGGATTTCCATACAGATTCCAGTAAATGTTTTGTCCCATTGGGGAAGGAAGACCTGGAAAATTTTTTCCTCTTGGATCTTGCTATGGGCTGAATTGTGTCTCCCCACACCCCCCACCTCCAAATTCATATGTTGGAAACCTAACCCTGCCCTCTTCCTCAGAATGTGACTATACTTGGAGATAGGTTCTTTAAAAAGGTAATTAAGTTAAAAATGAGGTCATTAGGGTGAGCCCTTATCTAATGTGACTGGTGTTTTTATAAGAAGAGGTTAGGACATAGACAAGTACAGAGGGAAGACCATGTGAAGACACAGGGAAAAGATGTCCATCTACAAGCCAAGGAGAAAGGCCTCAGAAGAAACCAGCCCTCTGACAACATGAACTTGAACTTCTAGCATCCAGAATTGTGAGCAAATAAATCTGTTTTTTAAGCCACCCAGTCTGTGGAGCTTTGTTATGGCAGCCCTAGCACTTTAAGTGCATATCTTAATAAATGGGTTGCCCAGAGGTTCTAGTAGGTGATTGACTCAGCAGAGGCAAATGGCTTGATTGATTGATTCAGGAGAAGCAAGAAGATGGCTGCAGAGGAAAAGGTAGCTTTATTCAGGTCATTATGCTATCAGAATCTCCCCCACCAAGTGAAATTCTATTCATTAAATGGCAAAACGGTACATGCTTAATAGTCTTACTCCAATCATGTGAAAAATGTTCAGAAAGTAAACATTTGGATTCTTGTAAGCAAACCATAAATCTGTCTTGCTTTTCAACTAGAAATATATATTTTAGGACATGTTATCTAGTTGTAAATTACACAAGACTCTTACCGTGTCATTAACAGTAAGAAAGCATTGCTTTTAAAGTTAGGTTTAGGTAAATATGGGGAAAATCCAAATCTGACAGTTACTATTACTTCCAATATCTGTGACAAAATTTCCTGTGGGAAGATAAAATTTTTTATTCATATTAGTTTGTGGACTTCCTTTACCTCTGTTTCCTTTCTCATTGATTATCCAGCACTGACTATATTATATAAGAAGGTGGCGTGCTTAAAAATCTAGAGCAGGAGAAACAAAGCTATTTGTCCTTTGTTCCCACAGTGGAATACGAAGTGGAATGGTGAAACAGAGGGTGCTGAAGCCATTGTTAACATTAGTCACATTTGCTTTGAATCATCACATTATCATGGGGATAATGAGAAGATAAGGTTATCTCATGCATTTCTGTGCCATATAAAATGTTATTATTACTGCTGCTAGGGTGATTGGACATTTTTCAAATTGGGAAATAATGCCTGCTGTTTAAAATCACTAATTAAAATAGGTGAATATTTATTGCTTAACCAAATATGAACCATGTAAATTAACTAAGGTTTTAATATTTTTTAAAGGAAAAAGTGGCATGCAAAGGTTCAAGCAACGTGTTTCTCTCAAGAGCTTTAAGATTGCCAGTGTTACATTTTCTTGTAATTCTTCCTACCTGTTGTTGATATTCACTACATTTATTTGGTATGCTGACGATAGGAATAACTTAGAATACAGTTTTTGTCAGAAGTCTCATTATCCTGATTTGTAAGAATTGGACAAAAACAATATTCTCTGACTTTCTCACATTCTTTAATTACCAGCATATATAGCTGACTGGAAGAACAAATGCTTTTAGCATTTTGAACCCAAGTACACTTCCTTTAGTGTCTGTAAAAAATTAATGAAGACAAATATAACATTTTTTCTTCAATTTCTAGCTAAACTAAGATGGAAACTATAATAAATAGAAAAAAAAATCAAGTCAACCAAAGTATTTACCTGTCTGCCTTGGCATCCTTTGATCCTTAGGGATTCAGATATAAAAGAAACCAATTATTAAGATTGAAAATGTAATGACTTAAGCATTATTTATTCATCTGATTCTTTTAGAAAGCATGTGTTTTTTCAAAACAGCATTGGATAGAAATAAAAACAGTCAAAAAGTATGTTTACTGTTTTGCCTTAAAAATACATTTAAACTATGGTAGAAATCATTGACATAATATGTAATATAGTTTTATTTTTTATTTGGTACTTATTAAAGTAACATTTTTTTGTCACAAAATATACATATTCGACATAAGAAATATGAGAATGAGAAATATATTAAATCCTATTATCCATATACAACTATGATTTACATTTTTGGTGTATATTTTTTGATTATTTCGATACACATATTTACTTTAAAAGTTAAAAGTAAAATACAGATATGTACTTTAAAAATATTTACTTAAAAAATGATGCTGACATATTTTGTATGCTTATAAATGCATGCACGAGCCTCTCGCAAAATATTTCAAATGCATTATCTCAGTTAATCTTCACAATTATCATTTTAGAGAGGAGTTATCTGAAACTCAGATAAATATATTTTCCAAAATCACAAGATTAATTGGTAGTAGTCAGGATCATTTGAAACTGATAACAACGGATTTGTTAAAAGTTATATTGTATCTTTTCCCTAACATATCATACCTCCTACATTTTCTCTTATTGTTGACTATGTCTTTATAACCTGGCTTTTATCACTGTCTAAACTATCTTGAACATAATGCCATTTACTTAACAATCCCCCTTTGGTGGACAATTAGGTTTGACTTATATTTTGTCTACACATAAATAATGTTGGCATGCATGTCCTTGTAGGTAGACATTTCCCCAATTGTGAATTATTCCCTTAAGTAAATTGTAAGAACTAGATATCCTAGAGCTGAGGCTGTACACATTTCAGGGCTTTTTATTACATTTCCTTAAGTTGAGCTCTGAAAGTTTCTGCCACATAATCACATAAGGTCAGTCTATTAGGTTAACAAAACTTCTTTTAGCCATTCACCTTCCTACCATTGCAACTTTTATGCAATTATAATGAAATTGTATTACGTAAATTAAATTGCGGTGATTAAATTTGGATGTTATTTATCAACTCATTTTTCTTTTATAAAATTTATATTTGGATGTTGCCATCGACTCTTTATAATCACTAATACCAGTCATCCAGATCCTACTTCCTTATCACTATATTGAAATATTTAAACTCTCTTTTGAAGGATGAGATTATGGGAATAAAATATTTTAATTTTAGGAACTAAATTATACATACTTATACTATAATATTTATAATATTTTAGTTCATTTTATATTTTGATTTTATTCTGTTAAGAAGACAGGTACGTGGATTAGATGTAAATTATCAGTATTCTGAATGCTGTCATCTCAGTATGCTAAATGTTCTAATTTAAGAAGCCTTCTTTTGGTTGACTTTTAATTAATAATGGCCCTCAGTTGAAAAACATGGTTGATAGTATTCATACTTAAGGAGATAGAAATAATAACTGATAAAAAATGGTATTTCCTGCATACTTATGATAGCAAAATACAGCAAAACACTGGGGCTTTTTATACGTATTCTGTATGAAACTGTAATTTTATGAATGATTCAGTGTTTTCAGTTTTGTTTAATGAGGACAACATGATCTGTATGTTAAATCATACAAGAGCTTTCAAATGCCCATCCACTTGCACATAAAATATTACAAAATATTATTCATTTAGAATAAAATCTGTATTCCTATCAAGGCCTATGAGCTCTTATTCATCTGGTTAGTTTCTTCCTCTGACCTCCTTCATTCCTCTTCACCTCTCACACTGCTTCAGTTCATGGGTCTTTATCTTTATTCCCACCTACGCGTATTTCTGCATTCTGTTTCCTTCCTCAGCACCGTGCTTTATGTTCATTCCTTAGATCTCATTGTGAAGGTCAGTTGCCAGAATAGCCATGCTTGACTGTATTGTTTAAATCAGACAGCCAGCCACAACTGTCATTCTGAATTAGAGACTCCTATGTTACCTTTAGAGCAGTGATCCAAATTGGTAATTATTTAAGTTTTTGTTTGTTTGTTTTTTTAATTGCCTCTCTAAGCAGTAATGTCCATTAGGGTCCATTTCAGTTTTTATTCATCTTTGTATCTGCAGTGCTTCTAGTAGTACCTGATGTATGGTGAATATTCAGTCAATATTTTCTGAGTAAGTTCCTTAATGATTAAAATATAGTTTTGTTTCCTTAATGATCTCTCTAATACTTTCTGGTTTGCTATAGTCCTAATCTTTTAGAGCTGTAGAAATGATTTTGAATCATGCTTATTTGATTGCTACTCAAATAATAATAAAACTGAAAGTTTGAATGAAATAATACTGAGGTGACTTTGATGTTAAACAAGCATGTTCTCACTTTTTACATTAAATGATCTTTGCTCTTGTTTCTGAGAACACGATGATTGGAAAACAAACAAACAAAAAAGACCAGTAATGAAAAAAAAAGTTTCTACTTTAACCTTCACCTAAAAACAGCAAAAACAAACAAACAAAACTACCGAGAATAGTTTGGTGTAAGATCAAGTTTCATTTTATGTGTAACATCTCTTTAATGTTAGCAATATGTCTATATGACAAGTAGAGATTTATTTTTTCCAGTTTACCAGGTCAGAAAAATATAATTGAGCATTTACCATCATTTCTACTTATTAATTTATCTGTGCCTACTTTAACTTGCATCACTGTGAAAGATATTTGTAGGACCCTTCAGTTTAAATAAATTCCATAGTGTGATTGAGCTATAAATATGAAGTTTAAAATGAAGAAAGAAAACTAATTCATGAGTTCTACTCTCCAGTTTTAGATAAAGATAGAAGATACTGTCATTCAGATGTCAATAGTATTATAGAAAAGAATGGAAAACCTGGATTATGACAACTCCTGAAATATATAATCAGATGAGAAAGGAAGATAATGGAATCTCAGAAGACTTCGTAATGTGACTCTGTAGTATAATGTGTCTTTTAGTGGCAATTACCATTATAGTCCTTTTCTCTAATATTGTTTATTAGTAAATTCAGAAATAAAAAGATGGGTAGTCTATGGGAATGTCTACATTTCTCTTGGATTCCCTGTTTATGGAAAATATTTATATGATACAGATCTTTACAGCCATTACTCAGTACTAGAGTACTTTAAAAATTTAAAAATTCACAGTAAATATTATTTAGTAATTCTAACTGATATTTATGGTTCTGCAATAACTGCACACATTTCTTTGTATTGAATTGAAAACTTTGAATAACATTTTCTAATTAGTCATGCATTTTATGATAATTTTTCTTTAATGTATTTAATGAGGAAAGTCTTCTTTTTATTGTTAAAACATTCAATTGTACCCTATTTGATTTTAATTAAAACTATCCCTTGGCAATAAATTCTGCTTTTCAGATGTTCATACTACAAGAGTAATTGTGAAAATTATGGTTCGATCTCATTTGGTAATAAGGTTGTTTATGAAGGTGAATGAATACATAATTATTTTTAAGATTGCTTATTACTCCTTCTGTTATATAGTAAAATTCTTTATTACTGCCCTCCAGCACCTTAAATATAACACATTCCTGAGAATTTGTGTTATATAGAATGAGCTGAACAGTGCCACAAGACACAGATATTGGTGAAGACCACAGCTAGATTAAAAGGTTGAAGGTAATCTCAGAAATAAATGTAGCCGCTACCTCCTAGAAATCTGTTATTATTTTTAACAAGGATGCTGCTTATTCTGTAATCATAATGAAACTTCTTTTCATTTTAATTTCCTTTGAAAATGAAAGTTGACTTTGCTTGAGGTTTGCTAGTCTACCAAATTCTGTACATTCATTCTGTTACTGCTTTTATGATAAGATTAGAAGAAATACACTTCTAATTAGATATAGTTACATATGGAAAACCAGTGGTAGGTTGTCTTTCAACCTTTCCCTCTGCAAAAAAGGTGTCTTCTTTGAATGTTGGCTGTCAGGAGACATTTATGTCACATATCTATTATCAACATTGTTCTTATACTGTTTATTTTAATTTTTTTTTCTATTTTTATTTATTTATTTACTTTTGGCTGCATTGGGTCTTTGTTGCTGCAGGCGGGCTTTCTCTAGCTGTGGCGAGCAGGGGCTACTGTTTGTTGCAGTGTGCGAGCTTCTCATCGTGGTGGCTTCTCTTGTTGCAGAGCACAGGCTCTAGGCGCGTGGGCTTCAGTAATTGCAGCATGCGGGCTCAGTAGTTGAGGCACGTGGGCCTTAGACTGCTCGGGCTTCAGTAGTTGTGGCTTGCGAGCTCAGTAGTGGTCGCTCATGGGCTCTAGAACGCAGGCTCAGTAGTTGTGGTGCATGAGCTTAGTTGCTCTGCGGCATGTGGGATCTTCCTGGACCAGGGATTGAACCTGTGTCCCCTGCATTGGCAGGCGGATTCTTAACGACTGTGCCACCAGGGAAGTCCCAAGATTGTTCTATACTATTGAATGGGGTAATGCATTTAATGTGATTTTTATTTTTAAGTGACGAAACATAATATCCTAGACCTTGAAATATAAAAGAATCTTTGCAGATATATAGTCAGTCTCCAATTACATGCACAAATCCTTTTAACATCTGGTGTCAGAATCTTATTTACTGAATATATTATTATTATCCAGGAATGTAGATGTTGGCGATGCAAGACTTCATATTCATATACAATTAATTAGGCTGTTTTACAGGTAAAACCATATAGAACATACATGGTACAGTGGTAATACATAGGAGAGAATGATTAACTCTACCTTGTTGGGGGTGGGGTGGGGTCAGGGAATGCTGTAGCTACCTTGTAAATCAGTACATACTTGAAAAGTTAAATGTTCAATTAGGTCTCTTAGGTCTAAATTTCTCTAAATGCATCAAAATCTTCCCTCATACTCCAAGAAGGTTTCTAATTATGTGTCTTTTGCTAATTTATTGTGGTAGCTCAAAGCTTCAACTATAACAGCTATGGCTCTTAAGGCTGCAGTACCTGAACTTAAAACATTGAGCAGACTGCTTCAGAAGTCACAAATGCTTTGAGATGTTAACCCATTTTAAATGGGTCACTTATGGAAACAGCTTTTCCTATTCAATATCTGAGTTTAATACATGTTAAACTTAGTATCCTCACATTTTTTTCCCTACCCTTTAGTCCTTTATGCTGTCACAGACTTGTCCTGTGTTATAGCGGTAGTGACTCGTTTATGTGCATACGTAAATCACTGAACAGTCTGTCATACTAAATTTTGAAACTATCCCTCCAAGTACAATGTCTCAGTCAGCGTGTACTTGAGAGAGAATTGGTTTTTGTTCTGGACATGCTTAGGAGGAAGTGGCCCAGGTGCTCTTGTTACTCAGATTGAGTTGAATAAATCTTTTCTGCTCTATTATTTGTTATTTTACTATAACAAGAAATATTTTACATTAATTTACACATTTGAGAGTTTTTTTCCCCTTTATAGGATATTTGAGGGAATAGGCAAAATGGATTATTAGAAATACCTGCTTTCTTCCCCTCAAACTGATATCTCATATTTCATTTCCTTTCCTGAAAGATTTTACGCAGCTAATAATTAGATGGCAAGTCTTTCCTCTGTTTCCTGTTTAATTTAGCATGTAAAGATCTCAACTGCAGATCTCTTTATACTTGTTATCTTCAGTTGATATGTTTTAGACTGGTTAACTTTTTCTTTGTTCTTTTGTTAATACTTAGATTTTTTATAAAGTGAATATATAAGCTTATAAAAACAAAAACTATTGTAACAATATAAAATGTAGGTAGAAAAATATAAATTAAATCAGCTCTTAAACTTATTAGTGTAATTCCCTTACGAAACTTCAGAAAGATAGTATTGGTGCTTTTTAGACTGTTTAAATTTTGTTGTACATGGTTGGGATTCAGGGATACAAATGCTCTAAACCTGGGTAACCATCTATTTCGTTACAAGGAATTTCTCTTTAATTATTTTATGCATTATGGATTCCATGACCTTTGAAATAGGTTTTTAATATTAAGAGATAGTATTATAATATTAATGATACAACTTACTATTAACATTTGATCAATCTTTTCATTTTTAGACATATTTCCTACGAATAAAACAGCTTATCTCAAAGTACAAAAAATCATATTTTTGTGGCCGGAGAATATTCAGTTACAGTAAAAATAAAGGATGTGTCATGCCACCAGGTAGAAATTTTAAGTGTGAATAACTCTGAATTCCTAAATTCAAGAGGAAAAGACCTGTGATAAAGAGGCCTGATATCAAGTTAAAACAGTTTTTTAATATCATGCTTCTGTGTAAAACTGACCTTCATATCAAACAAACAAACAAAATCTTTGAATTTTGTATAATAAACACAAAGTTACTTTATTATCAGTTTTAAGTACTTTCTAATAGTAAGAAGAAAATTTACTAGCATATTTAACCATATCAAAATATAGCTGCCCCAGCTTATGTTATTGTTAAGAAAAATAATTTAAAGGTGAGTTATGATTAATCATGGTGGTTTAAACAAGCATGTTTAGCTCTACTTCCTCCCAAAATTCCCTTAAAATAAAATTAAGGGATAAAAGGCTTAAATCCATGAGGAAAAAGATTATAGATGAGAAGATAATATCAGATAAGGGATGGTAACAAAAGTTTAGTGCTGCCTTAAAACATAAGGCAAATGCTAACAGCCATAAAAGGGGAAATCGACAGTAACATCATCATAGTAGGGGACTGCAACACCCCATGTTCACCAGTGGACAGATCATCCAAAATGAAAATAAATAAGGAAACACAAGCTTTAAATGATACATTAGACAAGATGGACTTAATTGATATTTTTAGGACATTCCATCCAAAAACAACAGAATACACTTTCTTCTCAAGTGCTTATGGAACATTCTCCAGGATAGATCATATCTTGGGTTACAAATCAAGCCTTGGTAAATTTAAGAAAATTGAAATCGTATCAGGTATCTTTTCTGACCACAATGCTATGACACTAGATATCAATTACAGGGAAAAATCTGTAAACAATACAAACACATGGTGGCTAAACAATACACTACTAAATAACCAAGAGATCACTGAAGAAATCAAAAAATACCTAGAAACAAATGACAATAAAAACATGATAAACCAAAACCTATAGGATGCGGCAAAAGCAGTTCTAAGAGGGAAGTTTATAGCAATACAATCCTACCTCAAGAAACAACTCAAATAAACAACCTAACCTTACACCTAAAGCAATTAGAGAAAGAAGAACAGGAAACCCCCAAAGTTAGCAGAAGGAACAAAATCATAAAGATCAGATCAGAAATAAATGAAAAAGAAATGAAGGAAAAAATAGCAAAGATCAATAAAACCAAAAGCTGGTTCTTTGAGAAGATAAACAAAATTGATAAACCATTAGCTAGACTCATCAAGGGAAAAAAGGGAGAAGACTCAAATCAATAGAATTAGAACTGAAAAAGGAGAAATAACAGCTGACACTGCAGAAATACAAAGGATCATGAGAGATTACTACAAGCAACTATATGCAATAAAATGGACAACCTGGAAGAAATGGACACATTCTTAGAAAAGCACAACCTTCTGAGACTGAACCAGGAAGAAATAGAAAATATAAACAGATGAATCACAAGCACTGAAAATTGAGACTGTTCTTAAAAATGTTCCAACAAACAAAAGCCCAGGACCAGATAGCTTCACAGGCGAATTCTACCAAACATTTAGAGAAGAGCTCACACCTATCCTTCTCAAACTCTTCCAAAATATAGCAGAGAGAGGAACATTCCCAAACTGAATCTACAGGGCCACCATCACCCTGATACCAAAACCAGGCAAAGATGTCACAAAGAAAACTACAATATCACTGATGAACATAGATGCAAAAATCCTCAACAAAATACTAGCAAACAGAATCCAACAGCACATTAAAAGGATCATATACCATGATCAAGTGGGTTTTATCCCAGGAATGCAAGGATTCTTCAATATATGCAAATCAATCGACGTGATACACCATATTAACAAATTGAAGGAGAAAAACCATGTGATCATCTCGATAGATGCAGAAAAAGCTTTCAACAAAATTCAACATCCATTTATGATAAAAACCCTTTAGAATGTAGACATAGAGGGAACTCACCTCAACCTAATAAAGTCCATATATGGCAAACCCACAACCAACATTGTTCTCCCTGGTGAAAAGCTGAAAAAATTTCATCTGAGATCAGGAACAAGACAAAGTTGTCTGCTGTCATCACTATTTTTCAACATAGGTTTGCAAGTTTTAGCCACAGCAATCAGAGAAGAAAAAGAAATAAAAGGAATACAAATCAGAGGAGAAGAAGTAATGCTGTCACTGTTTGCAGGTGACATGATACTATACATAGAGTATCCTAAAGGTGCTCAGAAAATTACTAAAGCTAGTCAATGAATTTGGTAAAGTAGCAGCAGACAAAATTAATGCACAGGAATCTCTTTCATTCCTATACACTAATGATGAAAACTCTGAAAGAGAAATTATGGCAACTCTCCCATTTACCATTGCAACAAAAAGAATAAAATACCTAGGGATAAAGCTACCTAAAGAGAGAAAAGACCTGTATGCAGAAAACTATAAGACACTGATGAAAGAAATTAAAGATGATACAAATAGATGGAGAGATATACCATGTTCTTGGATTGGAAGACTCAACATAGTGAAAATGACTCTGCTACCCAAAGCAATCTACAGATTCAGTGCAATCCCTGTCAAACTACCAATGGCATTTTTCACAAAATTAGAACAAAAAATTTCACAATTTGTATGGAAACATAGAAGACACCAAAGAGCGAAAGCAATCTTGAGAAAGAAAAACGGAGCTGGAGGAATCAGACTCCCTGGCTTCAGACTATACTACAAAGCTGCAGTAATCAAGACAGTATGGTACTGGCACAAAAATGGACACGTAAGTCAATGGAAGAGAATAGAAAGCCCAGAGATCAACCCACGCACATACAGTCACCTTATTTTTGATAAAGGAGGCAAGAATATACAATGGAGAAAAGACAGCCTATTCAATAAGAAGTGCTGGGAAAACTGGTCAGCTACATGTAAAAGAATGAAATTAGAACACCTCCTAACACCATACACAAAAATAACCTCAAAATGGATTAAAGTTCTAATTGTAAGGCCAGACACTTTAAAACTCTTAGAGGAAAACATAGGCAGAACACTGTATGACATAAATCATAGCAAGATCCTTTTGACCCACCTCCTAGAGAAATGGAAATAGAAACAAACAAATGGCACCTGATGAAACTTAAGAGCTTTTGCACAGCAAAGGAAACCATAAAGAAGACGAAAAGACAACCCTCAGAATGGGAGAAAAGATTTGCAAATGAAGCAACTGACAAAGGATTAATCTCTGAAATTTACAAGTATCTCATGCAGCTCCATATCAAAAGAACAAATAACCCAGTCCAAAAATGGGCAGAAGACCTAAGTAGACATTTCTCCAAAGAAGATATACAGATTGCCAACAAACACATGAAAGGATGCTCAGTGTCACTAATCATTAGAGAAATGCAAATCAAAACTACAATGAGGTATCACCTTATATCTGTCAGAATGACCATCATCAAAAAATCTACAAACAATAAATGCTGGAGAGGGTGAGGAGAAAAGGGAACCCTCTTGCACTGTTGGTGGGAATGTAAATTGATACAGCCACTATGGCTAACAGTATGGAGGTTCCTTAGAAAACTAAAAATAGAACTACTATATGACCCAGCGGTCCCACTACTGGGCAAATACGCTGAGAAAACCATAATTCAAAAAGAGTCACGTACCACAATGTTCATTGCAGCTCTGTTTACAGTAGCCAGGACATGGAAGCAACCTAAGTGTCCACTGACAGATGAATGGATAAAGAATATGTGGCATATATACACAATGGAATATTACTCAGCCATAAAAGGAAAACGAAATTGAGTTATTTGTAGTGAGGTGGATGGACCTAGAGTCTGTCATACAGAGTGAAGTAAGTCAGAAAGAAAAACAAATACCATATGCTAACACAGATATATGGAATCTAAAAAAAAAAAAAAAACACAAATGGTTCTAAAGAACCTAGGGGCAGGACAGGAATAAAGATGCAGATGTAGAGAATGGACTTGAGGACACAGGGAGGGGGAAGGGTAAGCTGGGACAAAGTGAGAGAGTGGCATGAATATATATACACTACCAGTTGTAAGATAGATAGCTAGTGGGAAGCAGCTGCATAGCACAGGGATATCAGCTTGGTGCCTTGTTACCACCTAGAGGGGTGGGATAGGGAGAGTGGGAGGGAGACGCAAGAGGGAGGAGATATGGGGATATATGTATATGTATAGATGATTCACTTTGTGATACAGCACAAAGTAACACACCATTGTAAAGCAATTATACTCCAATAAAGATGTTAAAAAAAAAACAAAGAAAAAAAGTTTAGGGCTGGAAGACTGATCATTGACTTAGATGGGAAGAAAGAACAAAAAGATAAGTGTGTGTATTGGGTTAATATATAAAGATATATGTACTACTTTGAGGGAAAAAAAAAAAAATCCCATTTGTATCTCAGAACTCTGGAAGAGACCAGAAATTGCAACCACAAGGTGACTTTGAAAGGTTGGATACAAGATAGGGCTGAAGACGGAACAATACAGTTGGCTGAATGTTTAAAAGAAGTTCAATTCCCAAATCCCTTTCTCCCTGAACTCAGCCTTGGGTTGAACACTAGAAGCGCTACACTCAGAGATACCAGGAGATAAGAGAAGTGTCATCATTCTAAAAGAAGTATCATCAGTCTGAAAGAGGAAACTGTTTTCAGAGTTAAATGAAGTCTGTACTTTTAGCTATGAGATTCCTGATTTCCTTCCCTCTTGAATCCCAAAATTAGAGAGAAGTTTTGGGACTTAATTTCTGGAGTTATTGGCCCAGGATATGAGATCTATGCAGTCTGATATTTTGGGATTCACCAACAAAATGGCCAAGTCACTATGTGGTCACCCTGTAGTAAAGCCCATGTATCAGCAAGATTGTCCAAGCACAGAGAACTTTCAGTATGGTTTTCAAAGCCCTACTCTTCTATACGTAGACAGAGTATGTATATTTGAGCAAGGCTTGAACATATGAGAACGTCAGAATGACAAACAGGAGAAAAAGGAGAAAGACAAAAGCAAAACAGAGGCAACAGAGACAGTGCAGGAAACAGAAGAAAACTTCAAAAAACGATAATAAATATCCTTATTTAAGAGATCTTTCATTTCTGAATTAAGACCAGAGTGCTATGTTCAGAGGGCATATAAAAATTTATCACAGAAACAAAAAACATTGCGTAGAAGGTAAGGAAGGTAAAGTCGATGACACTTTCCTAGAAAAAAAAGACAAAGAAATAAGAGACAAAGTCTTAGAAAATTAGTCTAGGGAATCCCAAGTAAAATAAGAGTTCAACAAAGAGAGAAAAGAAAATGAATAGGAAGAAATAATATGTAAATGTGTGTATATCTGTATGATTTTTCTTATATATTTTATATACATCATGAATGCATATTCATATGTTCATATAATTATATATTTCAATTATGTGTACATATGTATAATTCCTTGAAATCTAGATTGATGGGAATCAGTAAGTGTGAAGTATAAGAAAGAAAAGACATTATTAGCAAGAGGTTTAAGAACATTAGAGATGATGTTACAGGTCCAGAGAGAAAAATAAGGACTACTACATTGGCATAATAGTCAAAAGGCAATAGACATTTGCAGAACAACACTGAAAGCTAAAGACAGTGGGAAATGCTTTCAAATTCTGAGGGATGATAATTTCTAAACAAGACTATATATCCAGTCAAGCCATCAATCAAGTGTGAGATAGGGTAAGTAAATTCTTAAAATATTATTCTCCCATGCACTGTTTCTCAGGAAGCTACTGATGGAAATATTCTAACATAATGAGGAAGCAAATAACAGGAGGAATGCATGGATTTTTTTTAAAAACAGGGAATTGAAAATGGAAAGGGAAGGTAATTACCTGCATGTCAGCAGAGTGGCAGGCCAGGAGTTAATCAGTCCAAACATGTCCGGGTGATGGAGGGGTCCAGAGTGAGGTCTCCACAGAAAACATGAGCAGTTAGCTTGCTCAGTGTGTTAACCCTGTTAGAAGGACTGAGTTTTCCTTTAGATAGCCTGGCAATATATAACTCCAGGGAAAGCAAAAGGTTGTAAAAGAAAGGAAGTGTTATCCCAGTACACTGCATGGCTTAACTATGAGTAATATTTACATTATCATAATTATATCAACACTGAGAACTAAATTACTTAAAAAATCTGACTGCCTATACTAGTAAAATTGAGGGAGGGAAAAAATGTGTGTGTGTTTATGGCAGGGAAAGGGAAGAGACATAAGTCACTTATGACATTACTTTGCATAGGAGGAATTTTATGGATAGTAGCATGTCATATTTTAAAATGGAGGTATTTAACAAAAAGAAGATAATATGATTGAAAATCCTTGGCTCAGGGAATCAACTGGGAGTGGGGAAGGGTGTAGCAGGATTTTAAAAAATCTTTCTCCTTCCCTTTAAGACATAATACTGATTGACTTTTAAACGAAGCATCTGTATTATTTGGGGAAAATAAAATTTAATTAACAATAAAATATTGTATGCAGCTTCTAATTGGAAATAATTTTATAGCAGCAATACAACTGCAGTATATTTATGTATTGCCCCCCAAATTTAGCTTGAACTCTTGAATCTTTGCTACATTTGTGCCTAGTTTTAGCCACCCTAATACCGCTGAATGATATATCTGTTTTCTTCTTGAAATCTGCATTTTTGCATTTAATAAGATTGAAATAGCAACAATTTGTCACTCCTTCTTCTATGCCTCAGCATGCAAATGTTTGAGACTTCCTTTTGATTCTTTCTGTGTTATGCTGGCCTCTTCCTTTTACAGAAGTTTACTACTTGTCACCTGGAGTATAGCAACAACTTCTGGAATGATAGTCTACCTGCCTAGTCCCTTTCTGCTTCAATTTGTTCTACAGTGCTTACAGGTTAAATTTCAGAAGTCAGGACAGTGATGCAAGTTCTTTCAGTAGACAAAAAAGAGTTAAGGGGTAGATGAGGCAAAACATTTTCAGTAGAAAATAATTATCTTTGGGTAGGCATTACATCACTATTCCTGGTGCCAGTGATAAGGCTATTCACTCAACAATATTTACTGATCGTTGATACATGCCAGACACTCTACTAGCTACTAGGGTTATAAAGATTAGATAGATAGTCCCGCTGCCTTTTATTTTATTTTATTTTATTTTTTTTAAGATCTTTATTGGAGTATAATTGTTTTACAATAGTGTGTTAGTTTTTCCTTTACAACAAACTGAATCAGTTATACATATACATATGTTCCCATATCTCTTCCCTCTTGCATCACCCTCTCTCCCACCCTCCCTATCCCACCCCTCTAGGTGGTCACAAAGCACAGCCACTGCCTTTTAAACTACATTGGTAGAAAGGCAGTGAATATTAGCATTTTCACAGAAATGGCTGGGTGGGGTATCAGAGCCAATAGTTGGCTAAGTATTTGCTAAGAGAGATACAGGATCATTGAAGTGTATTTCAGCTATGGTAGGTTAAATGCTGGTTCTTTTCACCTCTTGTGTCTTTACTCACTTAGAATAATATTTAATTTTTTAATCGAAGCTCTTTCAATTATAATAATTCAAAGTTAATTATGTAGTTGGTTACATTCTTGAGAATGGTGTGCCCCTTTTCTCTGGGTCCATTTCTATTCTAATTTTTACCTACCTTTTTATTCTGGGCCTCTGCCCACTTCCATCCACAGACAATTGCAACTTCAAAATGAATAATTCATCTGGTTCGTTGTATCCTGAATCGGCATATCCGAGAGCAAATATAATCCTGTGTGTTCATACAGGAAACCTTTTGTTCTTTTGCAAAAGGACTAGAAAAATGTGAGGAGTCAAAAGATGTTTGTGTTAAATTATTTACATGTAGAGCATTTGATTCCTACAGTCATGCTAAGGGGTATAGTTAAATGTGGGGATATATAACTAGGTTTCATTGTAGTTTTTGCATTGAATAAATTTAAATAATATCATTTCACCTCTCACATTAATATAAACAAATAGCATTCATCTTTTCCTTTAGAAAGAACAAATAGATAACTACTTCAGTTGGATCCCATCAAGATATACAGCTGCGTGGAACTAAATATTTGCACTATGTGGTCATGGTGCCCTTCTGATGGTAGTGGCTGTTGCATGCTGGCTACATGGCTGTGATTTATTATTTAACCATGGGCTGTGTTCATTTCAGCAGGGAGCCTCTCTTCCGGCAGCTCCTTTGAGATCTCTGACTGTCATCGTATTTGCACAGTGGCATGGATATTGTTCTCAGTTGCAGATCCCTCTGAATTCCTCCAAAAGGGTTCATTTTCATAATCTCAGTGGAACACACAGAGAACGCATGCCTGAGCTTATTGCCTCTCTGAGAGCCAGTGTGTTCATAGGAGCATAAAACCATAGGCAGCTGTTTTGGGTCCCAGTTGTCAGGTGGGAAATTACGAAGAGCTTCATGCTGCTCTAAATAATTAAAATTAATACCAGAAAAAGCCTGCTTAATTAGTATCAGATTCCTTATAGATATGGAATATTAAACTGGTGTCTGGAAGAGACGTGTGTGTTTGTGAGATACAAATATTTAAGTAGGAATAATTTTTAATCTGCCTAGACTACTCAACAAAGTATATCAATTCAGTGGCTCAGGAAAGAAGCTAAGCATTCACGTGTGTGTGTGTGTGTGTGTGTGTGTGTGTGTGTGTGTGTGTGTGTGTGTGTGTGTGTGTGTGTGTGTATTACATAGGGAGGCCAAGCTTTTTTTTTTTTTTTGCCGTACGCGGGCCTCTCACTGTTGTGGCCTCTCTCCCGTTGCGGAGCACAGGCTCTGGACGCAGCACAGGCTCAGCGGCCATGGCTCACGGGTCCAGCCACTGCGCGGCATGTGGGATCTTCCCGGACCGGGGCACGAACCCGTGTCCCCTGCATCGGCAGGCGGACTCTCAACCACTGCGCCACCAGGGAAGCCCCAGAGGCCAAGCTTTTGATACGAGTGCTACTTCTTCTATCTTAAGCCCCAAAGCAATCCTCCCTCCCCTCAATTTCCTTAAAATAATTCATAGAATAACTTTTGGAGGATAGGAATGGGACCAAAGGGAGCCAGGAAAAAGCAACATTTTTTAAAAGAAATATTGAATAACAATATCAAATTCTAATACTGGGATGGATGTCCAGAAGACAACTGCAGGAAGGTTTACTCTGTGGCACTTAGCAACTTATATATATAAAATACTTGGGAAGATTGTACCTCAAGCATTCATAACAATTCATACAGCAGAAAGATACCATTAGCAAGCGTCTAGCATCCAGTGCTCTGCTCCACAGACGAGCTGAGAAAAGCTGAGAAAAGCATCACAGTGTGAAAGTCTGTAACCGGGGTAAAAGTAAGAATATAAACAAGTTCTATTCTTAGTCCTTGTGTCTCTCAGAGCTTTACCTCTTTATAGTAATGTCATTAGATAGTTTACAGTTTATTTTCTCATTTTAATTGTCTGCATCATTTTAAGAGGCTTGTCAAAGATAGCTTGCCAAAATACATGACATTTGAATCATTAAGGAATCATATTATGATATCCCAGATCTGAAAGTAGAAAGTGCATTTTAATGCTATCATTTGAGAATTTGGGTCAGTACTCCTGGGAGTTCTGAATTTGATATTCATTTTCTTTCTCAGCTGCAATTTTTTTTTTCACTGAAAAGACAGTGCAGTGAAGCATATAGGACAGATGTGTATGAGAAAGAAAACTGAAAACAAACACAACTGTGCAATGGAATGTGATTGGGAAGAGATGTAATAGAATTCAATATGGTTATTTCTGCAGAACATTCCACCCAGATATAGCATCCATTCTTGGGGCCCCAGACCTTACAGCCTAACATGCCTGCCTAAATATAATTTAAATTAGTTAGAAATTCGTTTTTAGAAATAAACAAGAGACCCTCTAGTGTGAAAAAAGAGAAGTAAAAAGTCCTGGCTAGATTTCCCATGTGTTGATTGATTTGTATGTTAGTAACCAGACAATTGGTCTTGAAGCTACTTTCTGGAAATCCAAAAAAAGAAAAGAAAAGAAATTACATTGGCGCTAATTGTCACTGCCCTGGGTTGAAGACATATGTTATTAAAAAAAGAATGTTCAAAAGACAGTGATAATAAATTGTAAATGAAGTGTAAATTAGACCAGCTGATGAGTAAAACAAGAGGAAATTACTCTTTTAATCCGTATGTGCTTGTTAAATGGTGCAAGAGACAGAGAGTGCCTGCCTGCCTTTTCCGTGCGCTGGACCTGCTGTGCTTTTAATGCCTCTAGACAAATCAAGTATGTTCCCAGCAGCCCATGGAGTCCATTTTATCTTTAGAAATGGAAAAACACACACGTAAGTAGACGGCAAGACAAAGTAACTTGGCTAAGGAAATTAAAAACCTATTGGGAAAATTTTTTTTAGTAAAACATTCTGTTTTGCTTCCTTCTTCCTTTCTTATCAGAACAAACTAAAGCTTTTTAAGGCCAAATGAGGTACTGAGACATGATCTAATCTGCCCTCCTCTGACCAGGTTGTGCTAACATCAATAATCAGAGTCAGTTGTCAGAATATTAAAAGTAGGGAAACTTAGGGAAAAGAGCAAATGTGGAAAATTTAAGACGTTGAGAAAATCAATTTGGTATGTTTCTGTAACATTGTATTTTTTTTATCTTAGACTACAAAAGCTATAGGATACTTGCATATCTTTTAAAAAAATTATTAAATTAGGTTTCTTTTTTCTTTTGAATGGACTGTGTGTGTGTATGTGTGTGTGTGTGTGTAAGAGTGTAAGTAAATACTTTATCAAAATTTCCTGTGAGTGGTTATAAATCCAAGTGTAAGAAGAAGATAAGGAGTGTGGTGGGTGGCAGAGTCAGGAAAGAGACAGGAGCAAAGATGAGGTAGGAAGAGTAGAGACTTCTGGGAGAGGCCATTCAACCTGCACCACAAAGTGATGTTTCTCAGTTGTGAGGATACATTTCCCCCAGAGACCTTTCTATTCCTGTCTGGATGACTAGGCCTACAGCATGGCAAGTACTACCCATGGGACACTAATGACGGACACAAAAATGGTAGACATAGGAGAGAAGGAAAAACAGGAGAAAAAGTAGGAAGCGATGGTGTGATATAAGGGGCGTGGAGAGCAGAGAAGAAAGGGATGAAAAGACAACACAAAAGGAGAACTACAAATATTGCTACTGGATTACCTTTGAAACTGCTCTCACCTTCTAACGGGTAATTCAGTGGACTCTGTGGCTTTTGCATCTTTGCTCTACAAGTAATAGAACTAATTATTCATTCAAATACCTGCTCCTAACTATATTTTATCAACTGTGTTTATTTAACCTATTTAACACAATGCATGACGAAGTGGGAGAGATTCTTCATGACCCATATTCTCCATAGAGGGTCTTGTGGACTCCAGTCCCAAATTCATCAGTATGTTATTGCCAAAATAATGAGGATACCCTTGTGGTCCAGGTTGCCTGGGGAAGTCCTGATTCTGTCATCCAGCGTATTTATACATACCACTCAATTTTACTCTCTTTGAAAGGGTTCCATTTCAGTAAAATGTTATATGGTCCACTTAAATGAACTCCAAGTGAAAGCTGTCATAGTACGTGTACAGGCCTGCTTCTGAGACCTTCTTGTCACCCCCTACCTGGAGCTGAGATTTCTTACAACAGTTATCTAGCTCTTTAAAGAACTAAAGATTTAACATATATGCAAAGCCCTTTATATGTTAAAAGTAAATAAGGAAATAACTATTTCAAGAGTAGCTACTACATACTGTGACACGTTGCAATCTGTAAACGGTGCCCTGGCTAGGACTGCAAGACTATCCAGGGCTGGGCTGTGTAGGGGTTTTGAAGGATTGGGGACCTGATCAAGGGAAAAGACATGACCATGGTAGGCAGTAACATACAGCAAGCTTTATTGGGTGGCACTTGGCCAGGGTTGCATGAGAGGGAAGTCCCTCATAGCACGTGATGGTCCAAGAGCTTATGGGACAGAGGCCACCCTCCAGAAGAGATGGGAGCAAGGGAACTCCTGGAGGTGAGGGCCATCAGAGAAGGGCTTTCATGTCTAGGTGGTGTCTCTTGGTAGTACTGCAGGGAGTCTCTGGGTCAGAGAACTCTGAATGGCAGCGGCGTTGGTGTCTTAGGCTCTTTATGGCCCAGGGTTTATTTGTTGCTAGCAGATGTGGGGTAGGAGTTTGAGCGGGTATGCAAAGGAGGCCGGTGCTGAATGGCTCAACGTCTGTTTGGGTTATTTTTAAAACAATTGGCTGTGTAAATTTTGAGTTTGGTGCTAGTGAGCTTTTGAGCTCACAGAACTCAGTCTGCTGAGAAGATATAAACAACCTAAGGGCCCATATACAGGGGTCATCTTGGGCTCATTTATATAACAGGCTGATCCGTGCAGCTTCCCAGAGTCAACTGAATGAAAGGGCTGGACCGTTCTGGGTCAAAGGATGTTACAGAGACAGTCCAAACAACATAGATGTATATTAACCCCCATAATGTGAGAGAAAATAGCAAATAGCTGGACAAACTCCAGCGGCTTCTTTTAATTTTATTTTTCATTTTTTTGCGGTATGGGGGCCTCTCACTGTTGTGGCCTCTCCTGTTGCGGAGCACAGGCTCCGGATGCGCAAGCTCAGCGGCCATGGCTCACGGGCCCAGCCGCTCCGCGGCACGTGGGATCTTCCTGGACCAGGTCACGAACCCGCGTCCCCTGTATTGGCAGGTGAACTCTCAACCACTGCGCCACCAGGGAAGCCCTCCTGTGGCTTTTTACAGATCAGCTAAGCCTCTAAAACATTTTTTTTTCAAATATGTAGCACTGATGACATCACTGCTCCATCTCCGACTCATTGCCATCATGGGCATCAGTCTTGTACTTTTTCCTGGTACAACTCCTGTATAACATACGAACAGGAAAACATTGGTTTTATTTGATAGATTTAGGTTTATGTAGTTTGCCCAAGTGTTTACTTTAGTTAAATACCTTGGGTCTTTTCTGTAATAGAGGAATAGAGATCTTATAGTCTCTGGGTGCTTAGAGCTGGCCCAGGGTCCTAGACCATTGGTAACTTTAGTAATAATAGCCCTTGGCATACATTTAATGTTTTACATTTGTGAAATAATCTTCAGTAATCTGGCCCTTCCTGCAAACTTTCTTACATGTGTCTCTTCTTCCCTTTGCATTAACTCCTTCCTATAATCTTCTAATGTGCTCAAATATAGGCACTTCGCTTCAACTCTTGAGTCATGCAAACTACTGGCTCACTTTTTTCTTTTCTTTGACTTCCAGGTATCATCATCTTTACTTAAATCACTTTAAAAAAGAATCTTTATTTTTGTTTTTTCCTGTAAACAATTGGGAAAATTCCAGTATAAAGAAAAAAAAATAACCTCTAATTTCTCCACGTAAAGATGGCTGCTGTTAATGTTTTGGTGTATTTCTTCTAGTCATGCATATTGCTGGAAGAGGGGGAAGAGAGAGAGAATATACATGTGGGAGAGTTAAAGGGTGAGAGAGATGGAGATGAAGATGAGTCAGAGCTATAGGTAGGTATGAGGTGTGGGGGAGTAGGGAAGGAAGGAGAGAGAGAGAGAGAGAGAGAGAAGAGGAAAGGAGAAGGAAAGGGAGAAATTACATACATATATGGGCTTGAATTTTGTGGCATACCATATATACTATTTTGCAGTTTGCTGCTTGCACTTCTGCAATCATCCCTCGGTATCTGCAGGGGATCAGTTCTAGGACCTACCACAGATACCAAAATCTGAGGATGCTCATGTCCCATAGTTGGTCCTCCGTATACCTGTTCCACATCTGTGGATTCAACCAGCCACGGATTGTGCACTACTGTGGTGTTTATTGAAAAAAATCTGTATATACTTGGAGCCACACAGTTCAAACTCGTGTTGTTCAGGGGTCAACTGTAGTTATATTGTAAGAATTTAATATTTTTCTGGAATATTTAAGATCACTGTAATGCCAAATTGATGTCATATGATTTATTTATTACATCTTGACATTCTTTTCATAATTTATTTCAATAAAAACACTAGTAAATATGTTTGAAGGTAAAGCTTTATATGTTTCCTTAAGGTTATAATAGTTATATTGTGAAAGTTTAGCATTCTTCTAAATTATTTTAAATGTTGTAACTTCTTCTAGAACATTCTGTAAATGAAGTTACTCTTCCAAGGCTGTGGTGTGCATTGCTAAACTGGCCTCCAACACACTTGCTTAGATTCAATACCAAGTTCTTACCTTCCCAAACCTTGACTCGTAGTATACCTATATTCCTTTAAAATGTTTTTTCTGATTTTCGATAAAAAAAGACATCCTACCATGCATTTTTTATGGTTGAATAATTTTATGTATTTGTATTTTTTTTGTTACTTGCTTTTCATTTTTTCAGTAAATTTCCTATTTAGATCTTTTGCAAAATTTTATTCATGGGTTTATTTTTTTGTTACTGATGTGTATGAACTTTTATATATTATGATTTCACCCTTTATCACTTCTTTAAAATTCGTTAGCTGAGTGTCGGTTTTGATAAGCACAGAGCATACAGTGCCTGCCTTAGCCTGAATGGGCCCCGTGCTTGGAGAGTCACGATGCTCACATTTATTCCAGCTTGCCTTGCCTTTTTTTTTTTTTTTTTTTTTTTTTTAATAGTTTCTGTCTTAACTGTTTTGCTTAGAAAGAACTTCTCTAACTTGAACTACTTTTTTTTTCTTTTAATTAATTTACTCTTATTGTTTTTATAACACTTTTTTCGCCTCCTATTTAACCTCTAAATCCATGTGAATGGTTATGGCACATGCACTGAAGTGGGCACCTTACCTTTTCTTTTCCTTTTAAAATAATTAACTTATGATTCCAAGATCATGTCCATTTATTAACGAATTTATCATAAACCTGCTAATTTGAAATGACACCTCTGTGTCTAGGCTTTCGGTTCTATTCCATTAATCTGTGCGCATGTTATTGTACTAGTAACATGCATTAATGTTACTTTTTTCTTTATTGTGCAGTTTAATGTCTGAAAGTCCAGGTATAGCCTTATTTTATTTAAAAATGATATTCTTCGTTGTGATTGTTAATGTATTTTTTTTAAACGTAGTTTTATTAGAAATTTTTCATTATCTTATTTCCTCAAAAACATACCATTTAAATTCCTAATTTCTTGCTTCCCATATTCACAGATAATGGTCTCCTGAAACTCTTTCTTAATATCTTAATCCCCAGATCCAGTTGCTTGTTAGCAAGTCTACGAGGATCTCAGTCATTTTATTGTGTATTATAGTGCTTGAATAAATATCTATTCTCCCTTTATAAAGTTTAAACTTTTACAAAATCCTAGGCTCTTTAGTTGCTGGGTCGTTCCTAACGTTTTTATTTACCTTGCCCTCACCTTGTATATAGTAAACACTGAGTGTTCTCCTACTGTTACAAGGAACCTTTGGGACAGGTAGCTTTGAAAACATATCATAAAACATTAAATAGCTTGAGGAAGGTTATGTTGAATTCTGGAGTACAGGCTGGAAAAGACTGATACACTCTTCATTTATTTTCTGCAGTGAAATTGTTTTAACTTCAGTTTTTTTTATGGCAGCAGGTAGATTGGTGTACTCTTCAGGGAAGGTCTAATATGGTCTAAAACACAATTGTAGGAGCAAGTTTTCTTCAGTGCTTTGTAAGAAGTGTAGGAGACAAAAATATCTTTTGATTCAGTTGCTTAAATTAAGGTTAGCTATAAAAATTAGACACTTGAAAAATTCTGAAAGTACAGTCACCATTGTCATAGCATTGGCAGTTTTACTCAGTTTGATTCTTATTGATTCAATTGCAAAGTTTAAATTTATAATGTATGGCAGGAGGGTGCATGTTGTACTTGAGTTGCTCCCCCCTTCCCCCGGCCCACCATACACACATGTAATAGATTTGAACTAAAGGAAAAAAAAATCAGAAATAATCTAGGAGATGTGTTCTCACTTTGGAATCCATTTTATTGATTTGAATATCCTTATAGATAACTCTCTGTGACTTTTCTCCCATTTTACAATTTTATTTATATTGCGTTTTCTTTAATGAAATGAAATAATGAATTTAAAAAATTTTCTTGGCAGTATGGGAGTTAGTTATAAATGTAAGAGAATGGGGTAAACACTTGGGCTAATTAATTCTACTGAGAGAATCAGACATGCGTGCCTTCTGCTAAGAGTTTTCCTCATAAGTCCCACTAACCTCTCGACCCCTAAATACTTACCGGTTTCATAGGGGTTACCCTTGGGTCAGGATGCATCGATTTCAACTCTAGACAGATCTGCTATCTAGAACTTGGGGGAGCCTGTTGTTCTTTTTTGGTTTAGATGTTCTCCAACTTCCCCAGGTCACCCAGTGGATGTAAACATAATTGTGACAACAGATTAGTCGTAGCTTTGGTATATGGAGTTTACTCGCCTGGTTTTCTTGATATTTACAATATTATGAAAGATACTAGAGACTGCTATCATAAAAAGAAAATCTCCACTGAGTTATTTCAAGAGGTGTAACTTTACATTCATGGGAGAAATGCCATTTTTAAATGGAATTAAGGAGTTTTAAATAAGCATTTTGACTTTATAAATTATTTTAGCCATTCAGTTAAATTTCACAATGATATATATGTGCATTTGATATTTTTAGTCATATTGATATAAATCTATATAGAAATAGCATATCTCTATAAAATACCCACTATATTTTTAGTCTTTTAATTATCCCTTCTTTGTAGCAGTATTTGTGTAAATAAAATGAAAGGCAAGCACAACTCTTTGAATTTTATATACAGTACATATTTTAAAGGGTGGAAAGCTTTTGGGGATAATGTTACTTAGTAATCTAAGTAAAACAACTCAATATAATTGAGAATGTTCACTGTCTAAGGTATAACAACTAGTAGTAACTGTTTTTTTTTTTTAACATCTTTATTGGAGTATAGTTGCTTTATAATGGTGTGTTAGTTTCTGCTTTATAACAAAGTGAGTCAGCTATACATATACATATATCCCCATATCTCCTCCTTCTTGCGTCTCCCTCCCACCCTCTCTATCCCATCCCTCTAGGAGGTCACAAAGCACCGAGCTGATCTCCCTGTGCTATGCAGCTGCTTCCCCCTAGCTATCTGTTTTATGTTTGGTAGTGTATATATGTCCATGCCACTTTCTCACTTAGTCCCAGCTTACCCTTTGCCCTCCCCATATCCTGAAGTCCATTCTCTAGTAGGTCTGTGTCTTTATTCCTGTCTTACCCCTAGGTTTTTCATGACCGTTTTCTTTTCTTTTTTTTTTTTTTCTTAGTAATAACTGTTGATGTGAAAAGTTAAGTTCCCAGTTGTCTTGTGTAGTAGACATTGAGACTGTTTCTTTAACAACCAGTCCACCCCTCTCCTTGGTGTAACATCCATTTGGTTTGGATGACACTGACCAGTTGCTCACATGGCACTGTGTCTCTTGAAACAGTGATGGGTTCTTGTAACAACCCAGGACTCCCTTAGTTAACACATGGCCCTCCAACTGTTTAGAATGATTGATTTAGTGATGATCTCATCAGTGCAAAGCTCAAATCCCTTCTTCAGTAGTTGTGTGAGGAAGAGAAACCTCTCTCCTTCCCACTGATCTGGAAGCTGGCTCTCCTAAGAACCCGTGTGGAGCCTTTGGATGATGAGACACTTGAATCCTTGATGAACATTGAGTCCCCCCTTACATCTGGACTTCTCTGTGCCCCAATCCAATAAATCCCTTACTGATGAGGCCAGTTTGAATTCGGTTTTCAGTTATTTGCAGATGAAAGAAACCCACTTTTTTGGGTTGATATACTTGTTGTCTTGGAATTAGCCCTGAACTGGATTCCAAATCAGAAGCCGAAATTCTTGTCTTAGCTCTTTCATTTACTTGTGGTTTGACCTGATTCAAATAAGTTATTTTTATGTAAAAAAGGTATGATGAGATTACATAAAAGTCTCTTTCTAGCTCTAAAATTCTAAAATCCTCTGATCCTAGATCGGTTTCTGAATTGAAAAGTGGGGAAAAAAAGCACTGTCTGAATTTTGGCTAATGATGAAGATCATTAGCTTGAAAACTACAGACCTTGAGAGTAGGATGGCAGCCCTGTGCACTCTTTGGGATATATTAAGATGGTACAGATCAGAGTTGATCTAGGAAGATATTAACATGAGCAAAAAATATCACAGAATTCCCTTATTGATTACATGAGCTTTGAGTTTTATTTCTCTGGAATCTTTTGTCTCTGGGATTCTGAAAATTATGTTCCTCAGTTCTTTTGTCACTCGAATGTTTCTTTCCCATATATATGAAGGTGCGCACACGTGTGCAAGTGTATGCACATACACACAAACACAATTTTTACATGTTCTTAATTTTTAATATTTCATTGATGTATAGTTGATTTACAGTGTGTTAATTTCTGCTGTATAGAAAAGTGATTCAGTTATACATACATATATATGTGTGTCTGTGTGTGTGTGTATATATATATATATACATACTTTAAATATTCTTTCCCATTATGGTTTATTACAGGATACTGAATACACTTCCCTGTGCTATACATAAGGACCTTGTTGTTTATCCATTCAATATATAATAATTTGCATGTATTAACCGTGAACTCCCAATCCATATTTTACATATTGAATATTGAATAATGCCTTAAAATAGAAACTAGCCAAAACCTAACAGTCAAAAATACCATTACAGGTAGCATTTATTTTCACTTGTGATTCAAGATAAATTACATTATTTATATTTTAAAATCAATATATCTTTAATTCCTGCCTTTTTCTAATTCAAGGATTTACTTTCATTTTAATAAGTGGATGCCAGCTGTTATGTTTTACTTTTTTAATCACTGTGACTTTTTTCATATTGCTTAAAAGTGCAGATATGAAAAAAGGTGTGGCTATACAAGATTTTTGTGTTTTTACAGATATCCAGTACAGTTTAACTTTTGATTATTGAAGTTGTGAACAGAGACTGGATCCCATGAAAATGATCTGGACCAAATTTATTCCTGTCATAAAATACAACCTAATAACATTTTAGTTTTTGTTTTCTTTTATTAATGAATACAAAGGTTCAAGGTACAGATAATAAGCATTTTATATAATAATTATTTGTTCAGGGAAAACTCATTTTTTCCAGGTCCTAACAACAGATCAGTTTTTAAAAGACAGCTATTAAAGGAACAACAGTAGGTCATGGAAACCCTGCAGCCTAAGATGATAGCAACTCTGAGAAGAGGAGTTTGGGTATTATTTAAGCAATTTGTTTAGAGGTTCGACCTCATGCACATTTACTACATTCAGATAGAAATAAACTTGGAGAAGAGGTCTTTATCTCTGTGTAGTTTCTGAGGAAACATCTAAGAGTGAACATTATTGGCCAGGTATTTTGGTTTCTAAGAAATAAATGACTCTTTGGTTGATAATCAGGTCCTGTATATCAGTGGTCCCCAACCTTTTTGGCATCAGGGACCAGTTTTGTGGAAGATAGTTTTTCCACGAACCGTCTGGGGTGGGGTGGGGGTGGAGGGATGGTTTGGGAATGATTCAAGTGCGTTACATTTACTGTGCACTTTATTTCTATTATTATTACCTTGTAATATATAATGAGATAATTTTACAACTCACCATAATGCAGAATCAGTGGGAGCCCTGAGCTTGTTTTCCTGCAACTAGACGGTCCCGTCTGGGAGGGATGGGAGACAGTGACACCTGAAGTGTGTTGCTTATGTCCAGTCTACTCCGTAAGATGCAGCCTAATTGTCACTTTCCACTCACTGATAGAATTTTGATATGAGTCTGCGAGCAACTGATTTATTATGGTCTCTATGCAGTCAAACCTCTCTGCTAATGTTAATCTGTATTTGCAGCCACTCCCCAGCCCTAGCATCACTGCCTCAGCTGCACCTCAGATCATCAGGCATTAGATTCTCATGAGGAGCATGCAACCTAGATTCCTCCCATGTGCAGTTCACAGTAGGGTTCGTGCTCCTGTGAGAATCTGATGCCGTCACTGAAATCTGACAGGAGGCGGAACTCAGGCAGTAACGTGAGCGATGGGGAGTGACTGTAAATACAGGTGGAGCTTTGCTCGCTCGCCTGCTGCTCACCTTCTGCTGTGCAGCCCTGTTCCTAACAGGCCATGGACTGCTACCGGTCTATGGCCCTGGGGGTTGGGGACCCCTGGTGTATATGGACTGTTAACCTACAAAATATATAGGTTGTGTTTTGGCCACTTTTCAAAAGTGGCTGTTCACTGTCAGTCTCTGTTACTGCTGGAAATGGGCAGATTGCAGCCTGGAAGAGGAAAGAGGAGCAGAAGGGGCCCTGCACTCCTGTATTTTTCCAGAACGTACTCAATTCAGTTTATTGCTGCTTTTATTACACATACTCCCTGGAACAGGTAAATCTATCTGTCTTAAGGAAATTAGCTTAATAACAAGATTCTATTTTGTTCTCTCTTCAAATACCAAGATAATGTAATTGGCCCACAAGATACAATGAAGTTTTCGTGAAAAGGGAGGAAAACTTTGGAACTGATCTTTCTGCAGAGCTTCTCTAAATAGAAATGCTGCAACTGGTGGCTAAGGGTAGGTCAGTGGCTTATCAGGAGCTGAAAAGGAAGTCAGGTGGTTTTTGCCTAGATTTCCAGAAACCTTTGAAAGTTACCAAGTCGTGTTCTGTTGACACTTACACAGGAGTGTCTTACATATGCTTGCCTTTCAAGTCTTTTGCCCTGTATTCCCTGCGCTGTTAACTTAAATTTTGGATGCCTATTCAAATGAAACTAAGAAAACTTTAAACGTGGGGATTAAATTACAATCTTTTAGTTTATAGTTAATGTTTATTTGAATTGTTACATTATTTACTTCAAAGAAATGAGAGAAGAGGATTCATGAATTTTATGATAAGTTTTACCAAAGTTCCATTTTTGGAGCTTACTTGGTTTCATCCAAAGATGGGAATTTCTTTATGTCAGGAAGATGTAAATTTTGTTCTTTGATATCAATATATTAAGTCTATCAGTGATGTTTCAAAAAAATTAATAAATTGCCTTCCATCTGTGGTATAAATTGTATTAACATAATAGGAGGTTGATGGTAATCTGTTTTCGTATGTGATACATTACTAAAAGTTGTATGTATGAAAGTTAGCATACATATTGAAGGAGAGAAAAGCCCTGCTATCAAAGAGCTAAAAATTAATAGAAATTTCTGTTACGCTTCTTTTTATGATATAAGCTTCAATGATATATTCTGAAGATTTTGAATGTATATGTATGCATGTTTATATACACACACTAACAATTCCATATATGCATATATCTCCAGTTGAGGTTAGGGGTTGGTCAGTTTTGTTATGTCAAATTTCTATTATTGTCCTTACTCTATTAAGTAATCATATTAATGCTTCTTTCCCCAATATAAGCTATTTTGCTTTTCCAGTCTGCAATCATTTTATAAAATAAAAAGAGGCAAAATGCAATTAAAAGTTCAACTACAGGATCCTACTGACAGTGCTATACAGATAACTGTGAAAATGGTGTCCAGTAAAGCCATACTCTTAGGTAGTAGCACTTTGAACCAGCTCTAAATGGTCAACATGAGTTGATTAAAAAAAAAAATAGAAGTGTCAATGTATAACCTATCAAACTGTCCATTACTCGAACGTTGTCCTAGTGGTAGTTCAAAGTTTCAGGTAACAGAGAATGACAAGCTGACTTAAACAGCAGACATACTTATTGAAGGAGTATATCAGGTAATTCACAGAAGAAAATTGCATACAGAGCCAGCTCAGGAGGACACATTTGTCACCACTCCTAAGCATGGGCATCATCCTGGCTTATGCTGCTGCCATCAGCACTGGTTAACTGGAGCTGTTGTTGCTGCCTCTAAAACCAGATATTGCTGCTACAGCTGGGATGGGTCTGTCACTGTCCCCGCTTCTCTGGGTCACTAGCTTTTCATTCAAAGTTCAGGGCAGTTCCGTCCGATTGGTGGAATCAAAGTGGTTGGCCAAGTCTCAGGGGCAAAAAAACAGGTGAAACTAGCTTTTGATTTCTGTACTTGATGTGGGCACTGCCTCCCAGCATAATCTTTAGAAATTCTCTAAACATAGAGACTCAAAAACAGATAAGTAAAAACTCAGACAGATGTCTATAAAGTTTAGCCAACTGCAGTTAAGTACCTCTAAACACACCTCTGTAGAAATAATTTGACATTTCACGTTTCCCTGATTACTCTAATCAGCCAGGGTAAAATAGACTTAACTCTTTTTCAAGAACATGATAAAGTAAAACTGCTTGTTTGATTGGTTTGCCTGTCAGGAAATGAGAACAGTTAAACAATTACTTGATTGGTATAGATGTAAATGAGATAATGTGAGTGGAGACCCTAGAAGAGCATATCCTTTATGGTGGGATATATTTAATAAGTGACAGTTCAAAAGCCCATTATGGTCTGCTCAATTTGCTCTTTAAAAATCGGTTATGTGGGCTGCCCTGGTGGCACACAGTGGTTAAGAATCTGCCTGCCAATGCAGGGGACACGGGTTCGAGCCCTGGTCTGGGAAGATCCCACATGCCGTGGAGCAACTAAGCCCGTGAGCCACAACTACTGAGCCTGCACATCTGGAGCCTGTGCTCTACAAAGGGAGAGGCCGTGACAGTGAGAGGCCCACGCACCACGATGAAGAGTGGCCCCTGCTTGCCGCAACTGGAGAAAGCCCTCGCACTGAAACGAAGACCCAACACAGCCAAAAAAAAAAAAAAATCTGTTACGTTTCAGCAGAAACTCAGTAATTATACTGTGTCAAAGGGCAAAAATAATATCTCCTCAAAAAATTATTTAGTGTTTACTGTGTGCATGCCAGTGCACTGTTGCTTACAATATATATATACCCACAAGATACATCGCATGAGCACTGTTGTTCTTTGCCTTCCAGTGTATATTGCCTTTAATCAGCCTGGCAGGATGAAGTGTGGCTTGTGCAAAGTAATTACAGACTCTCAATGGAAATGACAGTGTAAAGCCAGCTAGGTGATGTTTGTCACGCTGGAGAGTGTATGAAAAGCGTACAGAAACTATGGGCTCTCTGCAGAAAGACCCCTTCCAGAGATGATGATAGAGCTGCTTTGGGGACTGATAGAATCAGAGAACAACCTGATGGGGGGTGCTGCCTTCACCTTGTGGGGATAGCTGTGCTATCTATTCAAGAAGATCAGGAAATTTAAAAAGAAAGTGTTAAATAATGAGCACACACTGCTGGGTATGTGCTCTGAGATGGACTGGAATTTAATATGGGGGGAAGAGGGGATGCTATTGAAATTTTGATTGCTTGGAAAAACAGTTCAAATGTGGTATTGTTTCCAGGTCTTTTCAGGGAACTACATGACAGAGCCAAGGATCTTGCTGTAGGTCCTGAGTAAATTTTGATGTTTAATTGAAGTAATAAATTTGCACTGTGACTTAATTGGCAGCACCAGCGAGCTGGCTGCTTGATGGAAGAAGCTTGCACTGTGCAGCTGTGTATATATTTCATATCAAACTTAATGCTTACGTGTGAGATTGGTTCACGAGCAAGTGATTTTCATTCAGTATACACACTTTTATTGCTACACACTTGAGGTCACAGCGCGTGTGTCCCTGTATAGAATTACATTGGGCTTGTTTTTTCCATTCCCTCATGTTAATGTCATTTTTATGGATGCAAGGAACAAAATATATTGGCGATTCCTCATTCAGTCATTCGTAAATACGTGTATTCAACAATTTTTATTTATTCATTGAGTGCCTAATTTATATCAGGCATTGATTTAGCGGCTAGAAACAACAAGCAAAAACCACTGGCCTCCCTCATAGAGCCTCCCTTTGAGTGTGGGAATGTATTGCATTCAGAGGAGTGCCCACACATTGTTGATTATATAGGTCTGGTGGTCTCCACTTTGCTTGACCCTTTGTTGTGCTTTAGTAAGGATAACCAAGTGACAGACTTCAGTGAATGACGAAACAGTAGAAACGAAGACGGAAAGATTAGAGAGTGCAGTACCTATAAGCCAAGGCCCTCATTCTAGCCCTCATTCATTCAGAAAACATTGCTTGAATTGCTGCTATTGAGTAGGCATTTTTCTAGGGACAAGGGGTATAGCAATTATCAAGATGGACAAGTTTCCTGCTGTAATGTTATATTTCTAAATCAAAGGAGATATACTATAAACAAGCAAGAAAATAAAAAAGAGATTTTTGTATAGTATGAAGTATTCTGAAGATTGGTAACCAGAGGGACATAATTCTTAATTTGTTTCCTGGGCAGGCTGCTTTCAATGTGATGTTCAATAAAGGTCCTCTGAGCTGACGTGAGAGGAAAATGCAATGGAGGAAGCAACCATGTGCAGGCGTGAAGGAGCCGTTTCAGGAAGAGGGCAGGGAGTGGTTAGTGCAGAGATCCTGTGGCCCACGGAGCTTTGCGTGGTCCCAGGGTCAGAAGGGCCGGGATGACTGGAACTTAATGAACGAGTGTGAGAGTGTCTAAGAAGAGTTCAGAGGGGCAGTCAGGGGTCAGTGACATATGGTTTCTAGAAGAGCATTCACAGTGTGTGACAACGACTGTTATTATTTTCTTCACTAGAAAAATTACTTTCTTAGTATTAAGATACGATAAGTAGAAGAGGAAAATAAAATATCCTTTTAGTTCTATACTCAGGAATAAGTATTATTAACATTGTGGTACTTTCATTTCTGTTCCTCTTTCTATCCTTATACACCCACATGCACATGCATACAGGCACAAACACAATGTGCAAACAAGCATGCACACACGTGCAACTTTTTATTAAATTGAAATTATACTCTTTACATGTTTAAAATCAGTTATTTGCACTTAATGTATTGAGAATGTTTGTCTCTGTCATCAGATGTAATAATAAAAATAAGGCTGTGTTACATAATATGTAAAATATACAATTGTTTATAAAACAGTAAATAATATTTAAAATTTAAAAAATATATTTTAATGGCAACATCATAAGGATATACCAATATCTGTGGCTAATTTAGTAGAACCCCAGTTTTTTTAGCACCACATACATCAATCCCATGAACATTAAAAAAAAAAATATGTGTACAAAATTCTTATTTACTTAGCATAAATTTCTAAGGTGGAACCATATCAAAAGATATGTTATTATTTTTTAAAAAAATACGGATAGAACTTGCCAAATTCTCCATCTGAAACTGTAAGCAGTATATGAGAGTGTCTTCATATTTACTTTCTCTGGAACACTGGATAGTATCATTTCTTAAATATGTAAGTTGATAGATAAAAAATGGTATCTCACTTTACCTATTTCTTTTGTGGTTTTATTTAGGACATGAAGTCAAGTTTGTTTATTATATAGTTGTGTTAGTTATCCATTGCCGTGTAATGAATTACCCAAAACTATAGTGGCTTAAAACAACAAACGTTTGCTGTCTCCTAGTTTCCATGGGTCAGAAACACAGGGGTGGTTTATCTGGGTAATTCTCAGCATCTCTTGTGTGGTTACAGTCATCTGTAGCCTTGACTGGCGCTAGAAGATCTGCTTTCAAGATGCCTTGCTCATATGGCTGTTGGCAGGAGATCTCAGTTCCTTACTGTATAGGCTTCTCTCCATACTGCTTGATGATGGTAGGTAACTTCCTCCACAGCGAATAATCCCAGAGAGCATGAGGAAGAATTCACAGTACCTTTTAATGACCTAGTCTCTTAAGTTATGCCCTGTGATTTCTACTTTATACTATTTATTAGATGTAGTCACAGAGTCAGGCCTCACCACTTGAAGAAGGGAATATCAAAGAATTTTTAGACATATTTTAAAGCCACTCACTAGGTTTTACCATTTTCTCACTGGCATATTGATAGGGCATTGATTGTATTGCTACAATTATTGTTACCATTGGACAACTAATGACACCACCTCCTTGTCTATGGTACAGATGTTACTCAGTAAGGGCTATTTTACATGTTTATCATATATTCCAATTCCTGTGCTGTCAAAATTGTTCTTTTTAAAAATTTGGAATTCTACAAGTTAGGTTATATTCATATTGTATAGAATACCTGTCTTTTACAGATTGTATTGAGGGAAAAATACTGTCATACATTTTGACTCATAGATTAATCATTTTGGATTTCTGCTTAAATGAGTTTTGACTTCTGTAAATTTATAATTCTTGTGTGTATGTGGTGCTTGGATTGTTAGTCCATCATCTACTAATCTAGGATTATAAAACTTTATTTCAGGTAGGTTAAGATAGATTCAGGAAAAGAGAAAATGATTATTCGAGTTTTACACAGTAGTGAACTGCTTTCCTGGCTCTAGCCATTTGCCTTACACTTGAAGCCTTTTTATCTCCTTGGCTCTAATTAATAGCTGTCTTTCTAAAGCTCAATTTCTCTCAGCTTCCAAGTAGGGATAATAAATGAACTTTATCCACAGAGGAGTTGTGATATTGGTTAGTTATTTCTTTGTTAGTGGTGGGATAGTGGTGATAGTCTGAGGACCAAAATCAGCAAATTGAACAGCAGCAAGTATGTGTGAAATTTGGCCAATTGGAATGGGTTAATTTATGGATGGTAGAAGATACATAAAATCATAATTAAAATTTCCATTTTAATGGAATAAGTATATTTTATGGGAAAAAGAATGGGAATAAAATTTGAGAAAGAATCAAGATCATTCATTCTTTTACTGCATATAGGGGAGAAACGAGTAAAAATAAATGACTCAAGGTTTTGAGATTGAATGACTGGGTGAACAATGGTATTTTGAGTAGTAAAAGGAAACTCTAGATGGGAAGCTAGGTTCTAGAGAAAGCAGTGACTTTACTTTTCTACATGATGAATTTAACACGATGGTTAACTTTCTTGTTGTAGCTGGTTAACAGCCAGTGAAGTTAGAGGATTGACACTTCTGAGAGAAAGGATGGTAGTGGATGTGTAGTTTCATTTAGGTGACAGTTGACATGAGAAAGCAAGAGTAGAGGGTTGAATCTGTGGTTAAAACACGATATTTATAGGATGGAAGTGAGGAATAGAGCCAGAGTCTCATAGGAATTATGAAATTAACATGTCATTCAGTGTAGTAAGGCGAGGAATTTGTAGTTAAGGAATACAATTCAAGAAAGGTGATTATGAAAAAAAGTATGTTGAGCTTCAAATCGTGGATATTAGAGTAATTAGGCAGAAGCCAGAATGAAATAAGTACAACAGTGAGTGAGGCCTAAAGAAGTCATTAGAAGGAGTTGAGTAATGGAGACATTAAGAAAGTCTGTGTTTTCAGATTTTTAAACCAGAATGGCCCAAATTTTTAAACGACTCACAGTTCCAATTGTGGAACAACTGGAATGTAAGTTCATTGAATGTGGGGATGCCCATTTTTATAGCAATTTCTGTGGAAGACTCTTTGGCAGTATCTAACTCTATGACCCACCGATTCTTAGAACACACCCAAGAGAAATGACTTCCAAAAGTCATGTAGAATTATTCACAATAGCTCTTACCTGAAAACAACTCAAATGTCCAACAAAATATTGGATAACCTTTAGGAAATTCATACCTTGGAATGTTGCACAGCAATAAAAAGAATAAAGGACTACTACACACAACAGCGGTTGCAGATCTCATAGGTACAGTTAAGAGCCCAAGGAGGCAGACCGAAAAGACTACATACTATATGATTCAATATAAGTGAAGTTCAAGAACAGGCAAGACTAATCTGTGGAAACAGAAGTCAGAATGGAGGTTATCTCAGGCATGTGGGCGGGGGAGGATAGTTCTTGACTGAAATGAGCATAAAGATATGTAAATAAAGTCTAAAAAAGTAAAAAGTGATGGGGAAAGTTAGAAACAGCTGAAGAGAGAACAGCTTAAGAACTTAATTAGCTGAAGCCAAGTGATGGATCTTTAATTCAAGATATGGCAGAACAACAGTGTAGAACTTTATGACAACATAAGGCAATAGAGTTTCTCTTGTCTACTGTTGATGTCTTAGAAGTCCCAGTTTAATGCTGTGAGTCGGGTAGAGGGGAGAATTTAAATGAAGAGGTTAATTCTTTCCTGCCACTTTCTTCCTGGTATCTGTTATCTCAATCATTTGCTCAGAAACTTTTTACTTAAGTAACTCTTATGTTCTAGACATTGAGTTGGGTACTAAGGATATACAGTTGAGACGTGATGTCTTCGCCTTAAAGAATTTATAGTCCAGTGGGGGAAGACTGTCAAATAGACACAAAAAAATTTTTTTTTAATTGAGGTATAGTTGATTTACAATGTTGTGTTAATTTGTTGTACAATGAAGTGATTCAGTTATATACATATCCTTTTTTATATTCTTTTCCATTATGGTTTATCACAGGGTACTGAATATAGTTCCCTACACTATGCAGTAGGACCTTGATTATCCGTTAGACCAACAATTTTAATCGATGTACAAATACCATAGAAGCAGGTAGAACATTTCTCAAATTCCTGAGGTGAAGAGAAAGCCTAAGAGACTTTCAGAAGGTGCACAATGAGGTTGTGGTGCATGAAGGAAATGGTGAGATGTGAGCCTAGAGAAGTAAGTAGAGGCCAGATAATAAAGGGGCTCATATGGCCTGTGCCCTGGGAAGCCTCCACACTTGAGAGTGGACACATCTGGACTTGCCTGTAAAATGGAGAAAATGATGTCCATTTTGCAGCGTTGTGAGAATTACAGGCTTAAAGCCACGCTTGCTGTTGTTTTAGATATTAAAGATACTAAAGAAGGAGAATAGGAATTGGTATCATTGTAAATTCACATTGACAGCTTTAGGAGGATTTCAAAATCCGATTTCGGAAGACCAGTGAGAAGGCTGCTGCAGAAATCCTGGAAAGTGAAGGCAGCTTGGAAGGAAACAGTTCTTGTGCAAATGGAGGAGAGGTGGGAGATAAAAAAAGGAGAATATATGTCATGCTGAGTCACTTAACATGGCCTTTGAGAGAAAAGAAGATATTTAGGTTTCTGATATTCAGGTTGATGCTGGCCTTTCCCACTAAGCAAGTGTGCAAGAGGGGCGTCCACTTTCTGTCACAGACTGCTTAACACTTCCTGGCATTTTTCCTTGACGTTTCATCTTGTGATCTGATTCTGGCCCTGGGAACCACCGTCTTTTCAATTTCTTCTCTTTGCCTTCTCTTACAGATCGGGAACTCTGGATTGAAGCTTCCTGACACCCTCTTCTTGTCTTTTTCCTGTATTAAGCTATTTAGCTGACTCTTCCGATTTACTCTCTTGGAAAGGTTCCTTGTCGTAGTGTTCTGTTCACTCTCCTTAATTTTATCCTCTTATTTTTTGTCTCAGGGGTCGCTCCAGTCCTCTTTCCATTCCCATTTTCTCTAAAGCTCATCTTAGCTTTTCATCCTTTTAATCACTATGCAAGACACCTTGCTCCATGTGGCCAAACTGGTTTCTCAACTTTTTGTCCAAACGTGGTCCACATGATTCTAGCAAGTAACTCTTCTTTTTGGGTATTTCTACTTTTGTTTGAAAAATAGGGTGGAGGGGGGAGAGAAGTCAGAGTGGACCATGTGTGACTGGAGGGAGAGTAGATAATTGGGTGATGCCCATACGTTGTTGTGATTAAATAAACTCCCCACAGTATGCCTCGGGTTCTCTCCATATTAGGTCCATTGGCTGTTTCATCCATTTTTGTGAAAGAACCATTAGAAGTTAATTTTATAGCTGTGATATTTTATGAAAAGTTTTTTAAAGTACAAATGTTCAGTTAAAGTACTTATTGAGTACTCATAGAGATAATATCTGAAGCATTAAATTTTAGCCATCTAGTGTGGAATTTATTTTTTAAGGGGCTTCCCTGGTGGGAAGTTAATTTTATAGCTGTGATATTTTATGAAAATTTTTTTAAAGTACAAATGTTCAGTTAAAGTACTTATTGAGTACTCATAGAGATAATATCTGAAGCATTAAATTTTAGCCATCTAGTGTGGAATTTATTTTTTAAAAGACAAATTTTAACTTTGGTGCAATTATAGTACTGTATTTCTTTTGATCAATTTCAGTCTTGCCATACTCTGTTTATATTTTACTAAAATTAAAAAAAGAACATTAAAAACAAAACTTTACACCAAAAATAGGTTTTCCTTCTGCCTATATCAAATACTTAAATAACTTAATTCACCAAAAGTAGTAAAATAATTTTTACTTATTAATTTATTGATTTTTGTTTTCCAAATAGGTAGCTTGTAGAGTCTATAGGTTTAAAGAGATTGGCTTTAAAAGCTTTAGTTTCTTCAATTCAGTAGGAAATCATGTGTTGCTGTTGTATATGAGGAAAAGTGTGAGGTAATGGGTTATATCAAGGACACTATTTAGTACCTGTAGTCAAGGAGCTTATGGGCTAGTGGGAGAAACAGACAAGTGCCAGTAGTATTACAGTAATACCATATTATATGTTTAGGTGCTGTAATTGAATGTCTTCTGATGAATTGTTAGCAAACAAATTATTCTGAGCTGTTTTCTTGATTTGCATATAATATCAATTGGTGCTGGGCCATAAATAATCGTGATGCTTATAGACTGTATCGAGTATCTATATCAAAAATCAGGCTTTCTACACATCCATAAGCAAAAAACTAATAATCCAAAGAAAAACAAGCAATGTATAAGAAAAGTCATTACACACACACACACTCACACACACACACACACACACACACACACACACACACACACCAATAACATGAAGTGCTTATTCTCTTCCAAGAGAAATGCAAATCAAAATATTGGTATATCCTTTTTCCCCAAATATATTTTTCACTGAAAAATAAATATTATCTTTTAATAAGAGATCTTTTAGGTTTTGCTATTTGCCTCAAATCTATTTGAATCTAAATTAATTTGTTAATTTTTTAAAAAATTAATTAATTAATTATATTTATTTTTGGCTGCGTTGGGTCTTCGTTGCTGCATACAGGCTTTCTCTAGTTGCGGTGAGTGGGGTCTACCCTTTGTTGTAGTGCACAGGCTTCTCATTGCGGTGGCTTCTCTTGTTGCGGAGCATGGGCTCTAGGGTGCGCGGGCTTCAGTAGTTGTGGCATGTGGGCTCAGTAGCTGTGGCTTGCGGGCTGCAGAGAGCAGGCTCAGTAGTTGTTGCGCATGAGCCCAGTTGCTCTGCGGCATGTGGGACCTTCCCGGACCAGGGCTGGAACCCATGTCTCCTGCATTGGCAGGCTGATTCTTAACCACTGTGCCACCAGGGGAGCCCTTAATTTGTTAATTTTAAGGGAGCTAGATTCTGTATACATTTGTTGGAAGCTTCTAGCTGATGAATTTGGTAGATGAAAATGTATTTCAGAAGTAGTTTGTCCTGTGTTTGAAATGCAGATATAGAACAAATCAAATATTTCCTGGATTCAGTCTTCTTTAGCATAATTTAGTTCTTCTTACAATTTATCTGGGCAAGGAAAAAGGTTGAACACATTTTTGTTAATAATTAGTCAATGACCTTTTCTGCCAGGAGACAGTGATGGAAAGCTTTCAAGCCCTGACCTGGTGTATTTAGGGTTTCGTAAGATAGTACTTATGAGTTGATTTCTACGGCTGTTATGATTTCTTTTACATGGAAATGAGAGTAAACTCAGAACCATTCTCACAATATGGTCTTCTAAACTAACTTAAGAGTATTTGGAGAAGCTACCCTTTTTGAATCAGTGGAAGCACAAATATATTTTAACAGCAGTAACCTATGGAGGAGTCTGTCTGCTGATAATTAGTAGCACCCTGCACTTATAAATCTTAAAACCTGGATTTCACATAGACAAAGGAGATGTAACTCATTATTAACTAAAGGCAAGGCCATTTCTCTTTCATTTTCCAAATTGGTTTATTGAATAGAAATGCTTTTGTGGCTCCTATAAGACTGTGTCTGTATAATTTTATAAAAAACAGTGCATTAGATTCACACACACAAATAAATATGCTACCATGTAGATCAAATAGATGATTTAATGAGGTAGAATATATTTTCATCTAACTGTTTTATCATCATATAGACAGAACTAGAACCATTAAAAATAGCTAACCAAAAATACAGTTATAAGATTCTGTATTGCCTCTCACTTCTCAGAATCAAATTCTGGATAAGGGAGAAGGAAAATAAAGAGGAGAATGATTGAAAAATTAGAAGTTTATAAGAAAATGGAAAATGGGCTGCAAATAATGGCAGATTGTTGAAGAATAAGATGCAGTTTTAAGGTAAATTTATCCTTGAGACAGCTACATTATAGTCTTACATAGAGCCCAATAGATTTTTCCATATCTTTCATTAGGACTTGCAGTAAAAGGCAGATATTAAGATAAGAAAGAGAACCCAGAGCAGATTAAATAAATTTCTGGATGTATATCTCTGCATCGTCAAAATAAGCCAAAAGGACCTGTTGCAAATGAGACTTGGGGATTTTCTTGAATGAAATCCAAATGTGTTCACTGTTAAATAAAGGGACAAAAACTGTACAGACATCAAAAAATGAAAAAATAAATCATTATTATGCATGAGTTAGGTTTGGCCCCAGAGATCTTAGATCAAATATGGCTCGGTTTGCCTCGCTTTAGGAAAAGTGTAAGGCAATATTTAGAAAAAAATTGTACAGTGAAATTTAGCATTTCAATTTGAGAAATAGCACTTTGCTTCTAATGAGCAGATGCTCAACTGTGTATTGCGAGACCTGATGCAATTAAAAGATGTTTTTAGGTGGGAGGAGATCATTGAGCCATGTATCGCCTGTCAGATCTACCTTGGCCAGCTTTCCAGGCAACAGATGCAGTTAGATCTTCCTAGGCCTATTCAGCCAGTTATTAATTTGGCAGCGATCCCTCCAACAATAACTTGTAAGACCTGGGTTTGGAAGAAGACTTATGTGTCCCTTTTTAAATATAACAGAGATCAGATGTGTCACTGCAGTGATAGGGACATGCCTGGCAATAGGATGAACCCCGCTAGATTTTCAGGAGAGAAGAGAGAGACTGAAATTGGAAATGGAGGAGATACCTAATTGGGAGAGGCTGCTGTAATATAGGTATATATTTTGATCTCTAGGTATATATGTGTGTGTGTGTGTGTGTGTGTGTGTGTGTGTGTGTGTGTGTGTGTGTGTATACACATATGTGATAGATATATAGAGAGAAAGGTCTTTAAAGTAAGCACAAGAATGCCTCTTTTTCGAGTGAGTGGCCCTATCATCATTGGTGTATCTTGGATGACTCTAATTTTATTTTCAAAATCTTAGATGAGGAAGCAGGTGCATCTTGAGTAAGAAAATTGAGCTTTGAGATATCAAGTCATTTACTGGAGGCAAAATTTGATTCAACTGATACGCTTTCCCTTGTCCATTCTTTTCCTTTTCTTCATTTCTCTTCAGGTCAGAGGCTGGCAGCATAATTAAAATTTGAATTATTTATGAAGAGCCATTAAAGTGGGTGGCTTGCAGATTAGTCAGAGACAGCAGAGCTGACACTAAGCTGCATTTCTTTTACTCTCTCACAGTAAATGATACTGTATGCCCTGAAGATAAGCATATGAAGTTGAAGCTTTTAAAAGAAAAAAAAAAATAAAAGATTGTGGCCGTTTACACTGAAGCAAACCTAAGTGTGTATCTATAATCATTATAATGTGCAAAAACATCTTTTGTGTGTGCATATATACATACAAGATGTTTCTTGGCCAACTCTTCATTAATATTGAATAGAAATATAATTACCAAGGGGAACAATTTTTTGTAGATATATAAAGATATGACTGGAACTATAAATACACACACATGGGTATCATTAGTGTGCATTTTATATTTGGACAGGGACATTGAAACAGTTCAGAAACATCTGTCACCAGCACGACATGTTGAGAAGCAAAGAAATGGAAATGGGTGTCTGTTTTCTCAAAAGCATTAGGATCTGTAAACATAAACATCATTTTTTAAAAATCTGCCAATTAGAATGAGTTTATGGGCCTAATGCAGTTTTTCAAAACAGTGAGAGCCTACATAATAATGTTAAACTAGAATATTCTCCAAATTAACAGAGAGAAAAAAATTCCCATATGATGTGTTTCTTTATAGCTTTATCCTGGTCTTGGGGGAAAAACAGTGAATTGTGATATGTTTCATTTTGTACAGAGATTGAAGCAAGCCTCTCTTTTTTGTTTACCATACCCATGTAGATTTATTCACACCACTTAGAGGAAAATGAGACATACCTTTGCTTTCCTGGTTTTTTTCTTCCTCTTCATGAGAAATGGGCCACAACGATTGATAATAGTTTTAATAGCACTAAAACTGAAAAATATTAAATATACTCATGTTTATTTTCATTTTTAATGTCTCTTTTAAGATATATCTAAGCAGAATGTATTAATGCTCTATTGAAATAATCGCTTTTATCTAATATTTTTTATGTCATACTCATTTCTAATTGCAGAGTTAATTCTGTGGATAGGGTCAGTCTTCTGATTTTTTTTTTTTTTAAGGAAAAATACCAGACTAAGTGTTTTTTTGTTTGTTTGTATGTCTGTTTTTGAGTTGGTATCAGTGTTTAAAAAATAACACCATCCAGGTTTAATCATTTAAGTTTAGGCTAAAGTTCTCCCTATTTGTCTGGAGCCAAATGACCAAAGCATGATGATTTCTCCAGCATGTTGATGTATATATGTAAAAGAGTAACACACCTCTCCTTCTCCTTGTGTTCTCTCTTTTATGTGAGATTTTGAATCGCCTTCAGCAGATTTTTTCTTGTAGGTCAGTGGATTACATGATAAAATAATAATAGCAATAGCATAACAACAATAATAATAATGAAAAACTTACTACTCTTTGTTATTTGTCAGCACGGAAACATCACATACATTGTCATTTTCAGAAGAAAGGGCAGGTTGGTCAGCTTCCTCGCTAGCATTTGAAATTGACATTACCTCCAAGTAAGTCATAAACATAGCAGGTTTAATCTACTTTAACACTTTTAATGCCAAGGTCATTGAAAGAAGAGTACCAGTGAGATACCGGGCTTCACCAACACCAAAAAATCATTTACCTCATTTTTTTCACTTACGATGAAAATGTTATATCTATTTCTAACGTCTTCTCCTTATACAAGTGCTTACATTCTCCGTGATAAGATCGCTTATATTTGGTTAGAAATGATTAAGTAGAATACCATCCTTACATGTAGATGGAGTGACTACCTTTATGATGTGATATTAGGAGTGCTTAGAAGACAACGTTCCTTTCACCAGTTCTTATCCCCTCATTGATTCGTACCTGAAAGGAGACTTCATCAGACTAAGGAAGGCTTATTAGAATGGAAATACCAATGCAAAGGGATACGCTTTCCGTTGGCCTCAGTCACACTCGGTCATGTGAGAAAAAAGGAAAAGAGTAGTCTGAGAAGTCTACACATAATGAAAATTTTAGAGCCATACCTGCTGCTAAGGAGAGGAAAGGTAATGATGCAGTGCAGGGTTTGCCAAAACGTGTTCCGTAGCACCCAGGTTCAGAGAGACAGTCTATAAAAAGAGGGCCATGATCCAGTAAACTTTGGATGTACTTTATATATCTTTCCTCTTAGACTCATTAAACCCTTGGATATATAAAAGACATGGGTAAAGTCCTACATTTAGGAAATCAATTTACGTTTGTGTAGTCCAGTGTTTCATATATATTCAAATGATATCATATATATGTGTATAACATATCATTGTGAAAATTTTTGAATATTACATATGTGTATATGTCTGTATCTATATCTATATATATTTATGGACCAAAAAACAAAGTAGAGAGAGAATAAGAAAGTAGCTCAAGGTCACAAAGCTAATAAGTGGTTGAGTTAGTAGTCAAACCAAGTAATAGGGCTCCAGAGTCTAGGCTCTTAACCACTACAGTATATGGAGAGAAAAGGCCCTGTGAAGAGGGGTGGTCCTCACTTCCCACCTGCATGAGCATGTGACCCAAGGCAAGCCTATTTTTCAGTTCTTTAGCCTTCCATTATCAGTGTTCCTGGATAGTTATGCTTATGGCTTTCTACTGACTTTATAACCCCTTTAGCATTTAGGACTGAAATTAGTATGTACTTAATAAGTACTTAATCAAAGAGTTCTCATTATCTTTTAACCCTTAATGACCAATCAAACCAAACAACACTCCTCTAGAAGTTATTCTCCCTTGGAACTAAAGTTATCAGCTGAATGGTTCTCAGATATGTTCTGCTAACAATGATGTTATCCTCCAGTAGACCTTTATGGGAAAGGATGAGTTTTATTTCTTATGTTGTAAAAAGTTCCTAAAAATCCCTGAATAGTTATTCAAATGATATTCATTAGACGTTTGACAATCAAAATGTAAATATATCCAGTGGATCCTTGGAATCTCAAAATTCCAGAGTGTTCTGCTATTTCAGTCCCTGCTTGTTTTCGTTTATAATGGAGGGACATTGATACCTGCCTCACAAGATTGGGAGACTATGGTAGTAAGTAGCAGAAGAGGCCTTCAGTTAAGCTCAGTGACTGAATTATTCACATTCAAATTTAGGCTCATGGCATAAATAACTCAAATGTGTATCATAGAAATATTACAAAGAGGTTCACATTAAAGCTTTAGATTACTTACATATAATCCAAACAACAAATGTGACATGAATGTTGTATACGTGCATGTAAAAGGATGCTGAGATATCTATAATTTAAAATAAAATTTTAAAACTGCATTTTGTATTTTAACCTTATCATCACCTAAATTGTTTGGGTTGAGGCCAGACATAATGATCCTTTCTTGGATAGAAGATGCCAGGATCCGCAAAGAGCCTACAGTTATAATCCAAGCATGTGTAGGTGCGCATCTATCTATCCATCCATCCATCCTTCTATCCTTCTATACCTGGCTCGTCTGTATGTAGATCTGCATCGTCATCTGCCTGTCTACCCAGTGTTTTTTCAGGGATAAGATATAGGATTTTATTAAGTAATTATTATAAGCAGGAAACACACTTTCAAAAGTATTGGCTTGTGTGTTCCTGTTCAGATGAATGATTTGACGTTGAGCGAAAAGAGAACACCGTGTTTGGAAGATAGGGGTGTGATTAATATTTAAATACCTTCAAGGGAGCTTTCTTGGTGTTATTTGTTATCCTATCATCTGAAATTGTTTCAATTGATACTCCAGGTTTTACACTAGAAGTTCATTGTTTGTCAGAGCAGTAGTGGTTATGAATTGGGAACCTTAGTTCTATAAACCCTGCTGACTCAGTAAAGTTTGCATAAAGCTGGAGGGCTCAAATCGTGTGCCTGCCAGGAGTGCTCAAGAGGAGAAATTCCTTAAGGAATTTTTGTCCTTTGACAGCCTTTGTTGCCCATTGTACTGGACAGTCTTACATGCTTTCAGATTGACCAGGGAACTATTTCCTTGGATGAAACGCACAAAGGCATTATTTTTCCTTCTTCTCCCTGTGGAGAAGTGGACTGTAATCTCTGAAGGATGTGGAGAGGGGGAAAAGTCATTGTGAGCATATACTCTTTAGAATGGAGAACATTTGATTTACTTTAGTTGTGAGAGTGGTGGGCAGGCTTCCTTCTTTCAGCTCTAGTATCTTCAAACTGTATCTCCACTTGTACCTCTTTCCATCCAGTCCCAGAAACATGTCCTTTCCTCTGCCAGAAGTTAACGGCATGGCCTGTTTTTAAAAATATTTGCCCCCATCTCTCCCAACATGGGGGTCTCCCTCCTCCAACAATCCGTGTTCCTATTTTATTTTCAATCTCTTCCATTTTGCTAGCTCCTGGATCAAAGCTTGTAAATTTATGCATGCTCTAATCTCTCCCATCTTTTTAAGATAAATCTACAAACAAAACAAATACTCTTAAACTCTATGTTCTCTTTAGTTAAAGTGTTTCTTCTCTCCTTTACTTTATAGCCACATTTTACCAGAGCTTTCCAGATTTTTAGATTTCACAGACCAGTATATTCTTTTAAATGTGAGAATTAATCTAGATTACTAACAATTACCATATCTCACCCACTGAATTTCATAAAAGAGAGGATCTTATAACACATAAGAGGAGGAAGGACATATTTATGTTATTCTATTCTATCTGTTTTAGGGTTTACATAGTCCTGAAGTGTAGAATTTTTACTCTCATTAATTCCTTCCGTCATTTCTTTCTTGTGATCTCATTGTTGCAGTTCAGTGCCTTTATTTAGATTTTAGGCATCACTACATTGGCTTTGAATCAAAACAGGGAATGCGATTTTATTCAGTGGATTGCGTTGCCAGTTGTAAATGGAAATTATCCCGAGATGCATATGCCTTTTCCCTGAATACAGATGACTGGCACTGAGTGTGTGTTTTCAGTGTCAAGATAGGGGTAATATATATGACTGGTAGTAAAATATAGACTGCTGTGGGCTTGGGGCCAGAATCCTGTCTCCTATTCTGTGCCAGTCCCTTCGAGGAGCAGAGCCCGTGAGAGCTGATTTGCTCAACTAAAATGTCATATGTAAGATACCATACTGAGTGTCATTAAAGGAGGGAAGATGAACTATTGTTTTGACTGAAACTCAAGTTTTATTTTTCTTTGTAACGAAAAGTATTAAAACTTAACACAAATATAAATAACAAAGACAGAATACTATAATCTGGTTAGTATTGGGAAATCCTAACAAAATACTTCCAAAGTTAAATTTTTTGCTACCCCCTTCATTGTTGATATCATCCCTAATGAATTCTCAGTACTTGTTGTGGGTAAGGTTTTTAAATTTTTGAAACTTGTGATATGTGTATTATTTCCAGTGATGGTAGTGTAATCAGAGCACGTACTAAGTAAGTCAGATATTCTTTTATGAAATATGTCTTAAATTTTTTTCCTTCAAATTTTAAGTGACTTAGAGATTCAGATTATTTTAGCTCTTTGTGCTTTTCTTGTGTCACAATAATATTATAGTATCTTTTTTTTTTAGTTTTTAATTTTTAACTTCTTTATTGGAGTATAATTGCTTTACATTGGTGTGTTAGTTTCTGCTTTATAACAAAGTGAATCAGCTATACATATACATATATCTCCATATCTCCTCCCTCTTGCATCTCCCTCCCACCCTCCCTATCCCACCCCTCTAGGTGGTCACAAAGGCACCAGCTGATCTCCCCAGCTCCCCGTACTATGCAGCTGCTTCCCACTAGCTATCCATTTTACATTTGGTAGTATATATAAGTCCATATCATGGTATCTTTTAATGGATGTCTTGATTAAGGGTCTTCATCCTAGGTTCTGACTAGTTAAGGTTTTCTAAATAGGACAATAAACTCATATTGAAAGATTCAAATGTACTTTAAAAGCAGTTCTCATAATTCTATACCACTAATCTTTATTCTCTTTTCGATGTGTCAAATATTGATATATGTCTGTATTTTCCTGTTTCTATAAATGCATACAATGATTACATGCTCTATGAAATCAGTTACTCTGTGGCTAAACTTAATGCGATTTTTAGCAAAATATATTAGAAAATACACACAGTGAATTATAGAAGATAAGAATAAATTTATACTTTTATATATTCTTGTCAGTACTTGGAAGCTAGAGTTGAGGCATCCCACAACTTAGAAAGAAGATCAGAATTTGATAGTCCAACTTTAATTGCTATACACAGACACATATACACATTGGAGGGCTGAAGCATGAGTCTTAGGAATCCAGAATCCAGAATGCTTTCATAACTTGACTGAATGTATTCACTTATTTAAAAAATGAGAGTACTTAGTTAGTTAACTAACTTACTAAATAAGTTAGGCAGTTAGTTGGTCAGTAGTAGTTCAAGTAAAGAAAGATCATAGAGAAAACCTTTTCAGTGACCAAATATTACCTCTAGAGGGAGACATTTAGCCATTGGTCATTGACATTTAGGTACCATTGGTGAGATTATCCCTAGATGCAGCAATCTATTCTAATCATTCCCATTAACTGTTTTATTCATCTAAGGCCCCTTATTCTTATCACATGATCAAAAGCTATTTATCATTGGGATTTTCAAGAAGTTTTGCCTGCAGGGAGATTAATGTATAGGTTATGTCAACTATAGTAATCCAGAAAATGATATTTCTTGTAAGTAATTGACAGTTTTGTATTATACCACAGTCTTATGAACCAAGTTGATTCTTTCCTTCATGAAATGTTTATCAGGAGTCTGCTAATGGGGTCAGATGTATTTTGTAATCAGGATAAATCAATGAATAAATAGGTAAGTTGCTTATTCTCTGAAACCTTATATTCTGGACTGGTGAGATAGACAAGATACATTCACACTGAGAAAAATACAGTAAAGGAAACTAACATGATGATATAATACAGAATAACTAGGTGGAGAGGAAAGAAGTAGTTTGGGGGGTGGAGTCTGTAGGTGACTTTTGAAAGGAACTAAAGCTCAGAGCACTTATTTAGCAAGTGAGAGAACAGTTTTCCGAGCAGAGAAAACCAAATGTTCTGAGCAGACTAGAGTTTTAGTACTTTATATACTAAAGGCTAATAGAGGTAGGGATAGATAAGCCTAAATACAACCTTGTAGATCAGTGAGTTTGGATTTTTTCCAAATGCAATAAATAGATAAGTTGTACATCTCCACCTGAGAGATGGATCTAATTCAAGGGCACTGATGAAAACAGGAATCTAAATCTCTAAAGCTGAAAGCCTGACTCTGGAATGTGGTAAATTTAAACAAGGTCATGAACTTTATCCTATGAGGTCTTTTGAGGTCAGTTTTTCTCACAGCCTGAGCCTGTAGATTCTTCCTGTATATGCTAGCAATGAAATGAATCATAAGCATAGCATTATATATATCAACAATGCCTCCTAAAATGTCATGCTTCTGATCATTATTGTTTCAAAACGTAGGACTGACCTTACAATGCGAACTCAGAGGGTTATACGCTTATTTGGGCAAAGAGAGACCACACAACCTAAAGAGACATAATTGCTTCTTTATAGCTAGGTCATAAACACATCCTTCCTTCCACCACTAGGAGTCTCTACCAAAAAGGCACACAAAGAATTATAAACAAGTCATAGGAGAACAAATGAAAAATTAAAGAAAAGTGAACCAGTTTAAAAAAAAAAAAAAAAAAAATATATATATATATATATATATATATATATATATGAAAACAAGCAACCATTTATGGCTCCTTTTTCTTACAATTACCTTAAAATTGTACTACACTTTTCCTCCTATTAAGCATATTTCAGGAAAACACAGGATATCCGAAGGGTTTATGCTGAATGCTAATTTGTTTTGTTTGTCTGTTTTATATTCATTTTTGGAAGGACAGAATAAGAACTAACCGAATTGAATTCTAGAGTCGGAAAAAGGTGAGAGAAAGTGATCTTTTTGAGTCCTTAGTGGTATATAATTCACTTTTTTTGTGTGTGTGTGCGGTACGCGGGCCTCTCACTGTTGTGGCCTCTCCCATTGCGGAGCACAGGCTCCGGACGTGCAGGCTCAGCGGCCATGGCTCACGGGCCCAGCCGCTCCGCGGCATATGGGATCCTCCTGGACCGGGGCACAAACCCGTGTCCCCTGCATCGGCAGGCGGACTCTCAGCCACTGCGCCACCAGGGAAGCCCTAATTCACTTTTTTATAGACCCCATTTAGTATGTAGCAAAGCAAAAATATAATTGGAATTTCCTTATTGGTAAATTAAAATAAAGATTAGATGAATAATCTGTTTGTGGTATCAATTTTTGATGTCATTTTATTTTTAAGTCAGAATAGAAACACTCCCCAAGCACAGATCAGGGGAAGGGTGAAGCTACTTATCAAATTGAATTGTCAGGGAAGAAGAGCGTTCCTTTGCAAAAAATCTGCCACTTAAAAAAATATTTTGACCTCATGTTTCTTAGCCATATGGGAACATACTAAATTCAAGGTTCAATAGCTTCAGGGAATCTGCTCTAAAACCTTGCAAGTGTCTGGAGAATGAATGTAAGTATATTTTATTTCTAGTATAAAAATCATATGATAAAAATACATTATGTGGGACCATGGAATTTATTAAATGAAAAATACCAGAAAAGGATTTAATATGAAATATCATTAACAGCATTAATGCACATTTCTTTTGTATGCCAATATTGTATGTCTTACCAGATATTTTTTGGTTGTCTTCATTTTGTGTATTAAAATATTTATCGATGTCTTTCAGATTTTCTTATAAAGTGAAATCATCTTCCAGAGCCAATAATTTTTGTCATTATGTCCTTGACTAATATTCTTGGACATTATACGTGAAATATACAGTACTGTATTTGCAAAGCTCCTTTCTCTCTTTGCGGATCCCCCTTTTGAGGCATGTTTAAGAAGTCTTGCCCTGATGATCACCCCTACCTCAGTTTATGCCTTTATCATTTCTGACCTGTGTTTCTAACTGTCCTCTTGCTTTAGATCCCCACTGCCCTTTGATTCAGTTCATTTTCCACACTACTGTCAGTCATCTTTTTTCAGACTGAAAAATTTTATTTCCCTAGCCCAAATCCCATACTCATTTCTCATCCCATTCAGGATGTAATTCACATTATTTTCAGATTCAGACTGTGCCTGTGTTCTAGCACAGCCCCTGTTTCCCCAGCCGTTCCTCTATCCCTTCTCTAGGGCCACTCACACTTTGTTTCCCTGAATGCTGACACGCTGTGTCCTGACCTTTGAACATCCTTCATTTTATTCAACAGGTGAACTTCTTATCTGTAAATGTGAGTTTCTTCGCAAAACGTTTCTAGATTATAGTCTCCCTGATATGTCCCGCAACTCATTCTCTCTACTTTCCATAGTTTGTCTCTTGGTTAGGTGTTTTTTCTTTTTCTTAAACAACTTACCTCTTAACACACAGCAGTGACATTTTGTAGTGCTCTGATGCTTCCTATTTTGTAACTCCTTGAGCCCAGGAACTCTGTATCTTCATTGATGGGTACAGGGGACATTCAGTAAATGTATATTTAATGAGTGAGCAAAGGCATGTTTAATTAAGACAGGGAGTAGGGCTAATGTAGTTGTGATAAGGCCAGGCAGCCCTGCCAGTTTTCAAATCCTGGCTCTACTACTTACCAGCTATTACTAACAAGCAACTTACTTAAACTCTCTGTGCTTAACTTTCCTGATTGGAAAATGAATGCTACAGAAATAACTAGCTCGGAGTATATCTGCAAGGACTACAGAAAGCAATTAGCAAAATGCTTGGCATATCATCAATGCTCGAACAAATGCTCACTATTATTATTATTGCAAAGGGGGGAAGTTTATCAAAATTATAGTATACAGTCTATTTTGCCTATCCCAAAGCTTACTCACATCCTCATTTTAGAGTACAAATAAGAATAGGGTAGAACATATTTAGAAAATAGTCATTATTGTAAAGTCTAACAAGTGAACTCTAGTAGATAACAGATAAAAAATTTGATGCACTTATATTTTAAAGGACATAACTTCAGGTAATGAAAAATAAATTAATCATAGAAATAAAGTAATGATTTGCTAGACTTTATCACTCACATCTTTTGTATTTCTACAACTGATATAAAATGTTGACAAAACAATGACAAAAAATGTTAAAGGTCCTTAGGAAACTAGGCATTGGCATCAGGCAGATCCAGGTTTGCATCCCATCTCCTGTTCCGTGCAAGCTGACCACTGATGGACTACTTGACATTTCCTAATTATCTGGGGAGTTATTTTATTTTTTTGGCTGTGTTGCATGGCCTGCAGGATCTTAGTTCCCTGACCAGGGATAGAACCTGTGCCCCTGGCAGTGAAAGCACAGAGTCCTAACCACTGGACCACCAGGGAATTCCTGGGAGTTACTGTAATCAATCTAACATATGGCATACAAAAGTCTGGAAAAATATTTTTAATATGTTTCTGAAAATAAAAAGAACAAGGAACATAGCTGCATTAAATCACTTACATACCTGAAAGGAAATGGAAAAGTACATTAGAGCTCAGTCCTTTCACACCCATACATGTTCATGGGGGTAACTAATGGAGTGAGTGATTGCTTTATAAAGATCCAATTACAACATCACAATGATAATATACTGTACTTTTGGGGATTATTTCATATATGTATGTATTTATATATTTAATTTGAGGTACAGTTTATATACAGTGAAATGCTCAAGTCTTACGTGAAACTCTATGAGTTTTGACTGATGCTTACTGCAGTGTAACCCTGACTCCTATCAAGATATGGACAATTTCCAGTACCCCAAAAGTATTGTTCTTAGCGCAAGATTTAAAATCTCTTTGTTTTCCAATATCACAATAGAGGCCTGTTTTAGGTGCTAGTATACTGACCATTACAAGAGCCCTTTAAAAATAAAGAAATTATGCAGGTGGCAGTGGTATTTTAATACTATTTAATACTATTTTAATACTATTTAGTAACTTCTTGTTATATCTTGGCATTGAGAGACGCGCGATGCAGGGGAGTATTCAAGATCAACATTCTTTATTGCGTCTGCTTTAATGAAGAGTTTTGAATTCAGATAGAGATAGACTGACTTGTTATTTTTCTTATGACTTATTGTTCCTGGCTTCATTTATTTAAATACATAGATAAATATGTAAGACTGACTCTCTTAACATTTGAAAATATCTGGAAAAAGATTACTAAAAATTATACAAATCAAGTCCTGAGGTGTTCTTGTGGTAAAATGTTTAGGTGATTTTTGATTGCTGATAGCCTTTGGAGAACCTGATAGTGATGGAAAAGAAAATTTCAAATGGCAGGTATTTGAGATTACTAGTAAACCACAGATCTTTTTTAAGAAGAAAAGAACACACAAGAGAGCCAATATTTAGTTTCTTAGAAGAATGCTGCATACTGAAAGCAGAAGGCTAAATAAACATTAAATTAAAGTGGTAAGAAATTGATATTCATTAAAATTTGAGATCTGTTACACATAAATTAGTTGCTTAATCAAGAACAATTGAAGCTTAGACTCCTCCTGTAATAGTAATCACGCTTAGAGGGAGGATAAGTGATGCTACCAACTGTGGGTCCCTAAGAATTGCCTTGTATATCCTAAGTTATGTGAGGAAGTAAAAAGGAGAATAATCTTCAGTCCATGTCATTTGGAAATGATAATTTCTTACTTACGTGGTGTTAAGAAACAAAACCCTTTCCCATTATAAAACTCATTTATATAGAGCCAACTCTGTCCTCTACATAATATTATCAAGCTTCTTTACTAATTATTTTTAAAAAGTTTATACAGTTTTTAAAGATTACTCTCCATTTACAGTTATTACAAAATATTGGCTACATTCCCCGTGTTGTGCAGTACACCTAGTAGTTTGTGCCTCTCCCGTGTAGTGCCCCTCCCCCATCCCCACTGGTAACCACTTGTTTGTTCTCTGTATCTGTGAGGCTGCTTCTTTTTTGTTATATTCACTAGTTTGTTGTAGTTTTTAGATTCCACATATAAGTGATGTCATACAGTATTTGTCTTTCTCTCTCTGACTTATTTCACTTAGCATAATGCTTCCAAGTCCATCCATGTTGCTGCAAGTGGCAAAATTTGGTTCTTTTTTATGACTGAATAGTATTTCATTATGTGAAATACTATTCACATAGTATCCACCTTCTTTATCCATTCATCTGTTGATGGACACTTAGGTTGCTTCCATAATCTTGACAATTGTAAATAATGCTGCTATGAACATTGGGGTTCATATATCTTTTGAATTAATGTTTTTGTTTTTTTCAAATATATACACAGGAGGAATTGCTAGGTCATACGGTAGTTATATTTTTAGTTTTTTTAGAAACCTCCATACCGTTTTCTACAGTGACTGCACCAATTTATATTCCCGCCAACAGTGTACAAGGGTTCCCTTTTCTCCACAACCTTGTCAACATTTGTTATTTGTGGGTTTTTTTTGGTGATAGCCATTCTGACAGGTGTGAGGTGATAACTCACTGTGGTTTTGATTTTTTTTTTCCCTGATAATTATATCAAGCTTCTTTAAAATGCAGAGGAATCGCAGGGGAGGTACAGAAACTGTTTTGCTAGTTGTCTACTCACAGTTCATTTCCTATTTTCTCCCGTCTCAAAGTTCTCCTATGGCATCAGTCATAAGATTTAGGCAGGACTGATTCCAGGCCGAGAACCCGTCACTTAGGAGTGGAGTTTGATTGGTATAAACCATCTCAGTTCAGGATTGGAGATAAAATCTGCCTGTGCCAATCAGCACAAGATCTGTCCTTGATTATGGAGTGTTCTAATAGTTAGGATTAGGAATATTGTTTGATAGTTTTGAGAATATGACTCATGTTCTTCCACTGGATAAAAATAAGGATGATTTCGGCAATTCCCAGCCATTTTGCAACCGTGAGGTTGACATAGCTGAAGATGATGTGCTGAAGATAACACCAACAAAGGGAGGAGGTGAGAGACAAGGTCCTGTCTTTTCTTTTTTAATGTGGCAAAATTAGTCTTTCATGATCTGGTTGTTTCACACCTTTTTCAGCCTCATCTCCAGGCTCTTCTCTGCTATACTCTTTAACCCAGCCACATGATCCTGTGAAGAATTTCCAGATTGTCCCATAATCTTAATTCTATGAAATTCTTGTTTTCCTTTAAGTCCCTTTACCTAAAATCCTTCGTATAATCATGCTTCTTCAATGCCCCACTACCATTTATTCTTTAGGACTCATCTCTAGGGAAACTGTCTGCTATGGTCTGAATGCTTGTGTGCCCCCCAGATTCATATGTTGAAACCTAATGCCTCATGTGATGGTGTAGGTGGGGAGAATGGGGAGGTGAACCTTCCTATGAGGTGGAACCCTCATGGATGGGGTTAGTGCCCTTATAAAGAGGCTCAAGAGAGCTCTCCTGCCCCTCCTGCCATGTGAAGTCACAATGAACAGACGACCCTTGAGGGCCCTCACCAGACACCAAATCTGCCAGGAGCCATGATCTTAGACTTCTCATCTTCCAGAAGTGTGGTAAATACAGGTTTGTTGTTTGTAAGCCACCCAGTTGATGGTATTTTTCTTACAGCAGCCAGAATGGACTAAGACACTGTCTCTTTGAAGTATTTCTTAGTATCTTTTACTTACCCCTGTTGCATCTACTGATTATGGTATTCCTCCTCTGTTTTCCTAGGACACCTTGGAAAGTGGAAAGACTCTAAGTTGAATTTTAAGTGGATAATTTGGCCTCTTTCTTACTAGAGCATCTTTAGGATTGATATTGTTTTTCATTACTGTGTCCAAATAACTGTCCCTTCATCCTGATAGTACTATAGCAGAGTTTTGATAGACTATATCAATGCTGTTTTTTTTAATAATTGAGATGTAGCTGCATTCTGATGATATTCTGCCCTCTATATGAAACTGTTAAAAATAATTATCTTTCAAATGACATCAGGTGCAAAAAAGATATTACTAACTTGGGTTCACAGGGTGAACTTTCACTTTCGAATCTTGGAAAACCAACCACTTGGTTATTTGAAGTATTAGCCTGTGAATAAGAAAACATGGATTCAAATTTTATCTTTTACATTTTCATAATTATCAAAATCCTGTTTTAAATGATTATGAGAGCAAAGTGCTTGGGAAAATAAACAGCACAACTCAGATAGCGTCACACCTGGGTTTCGTTCCTGTGTGGGCGAGAGAGCTTCCTTCTCTTATCAAGTCACCAGAATTGCCCTGTCCCCAATTATGCCTTTTAAAAGGAGGGACATAAGAGAACTCTAGTGGAGGCATGTGTAGTCCATGGAAATCTGCCAACAATTTTGGAAAAAACAGTCAAAGTAAGTGCCTGACTGCTGAGTGAGCATTGTTAACTTTATGCATGAAGTACTTCATCATTGTCATTTTCATATGGTTATTGTTATTATTAATATACATAGGTCATGACTATGGCAGCTTGGAGTATAAAACAGGCCTGCGAATATCTCCAATATCCTTTGTTTGGCTTGCTCAGTGTGTTAAAGTGGTTAACTTAGTTGCAGTATAAGGTGTGGAGTGCCTGTTCCTTATACATGGGCCTTTTCACACATTTGTGTTTTACTTCCTAGTTTCATTTCTCTGAAACAGGAATAGCTGGGATTCTTCTTATCAGATATTGAAGTCTATGTTTGAAGAGCTTAGGGCTTCTCTCTCTCTCTCTCTCTCTCTCTCTCTCTCTCTCTCTCTCTCTCTCCCCCCCTCTCTCCATTTCATAGAGTTCAGATTGTTATTTGTAGAATATTTCTCTCTCTCCAAATTTCAGGATTACTGAGTAATGAATTTATAATGCTAAAACTTAATTTATCCTAAGGAAATCTTACAGACTAGATGAAAATGATCATGGGGTCTGTCTCCTTATAGTTAATATTAAAAAAAAACAAACAGGTTTTGTCAACATGGTACCGTGAAATCGAGCAAAGCCTTTGTTTCCATGACAGAGCACCAGCAAGTCCAGCAGTACATTATTGGATGTGTTTTAGGGCAGAGCTAAATGGCCCTGTGAGAAGAGTTTGGTCCTTTCGCTTTGAATTACGCATTCGAATTGGCTTGAAAAGGATTGGTATGGTTTGATTCCATATCAGTTACTGAAATGTTATTTCTTCATGCCAGATCCTTATTTCAAAGTTCCCAAGAGACCTAAAAGAGGAGAAAGCAACTAATAGGGATAGCAGTCCTAAAACATACTCGTGCTCCGTCCAGCTTCGCTTCTTTTCAAAGTGGGTTGCTTTGGTTGATAAGCAGTGGTCCAAGGGACCAGGAACAAGACCCTAGGAGTCTTCTGTGCCTCGTGTGCTCTTGGTGGGAATGTGTCTGTGTGCGCGTGTGTATTTGTCAGGTGGCAGTGGGGAGGGGGTGGGAGTGTAGAGTATATTGATAAATAGAACTAACAGAATTAAGCCAAAAGGGCCCCAGAATCCTACCTCCCTCTGTATCACCAGGCAAAGATGGTTTGCCCTTTTCATAAAGATCAAAACTGTCTGAATATTCCCCAAAATATGTTTAAAACACTTTTATGAAACAACTGGTGATTGGAGGAGCTTGCACAGATGTCTCAATCATTTTGTCAGCTGATCAAAGAATAAAGTCCTTTCAGCACTCCTCCCCCCACCAGCATTCTCCACATCCTGCTAACACACACACACACACACACACACACACACACACACACACACAGAGATCAGACAGGGCTTAAAGCAGCGACTTTGTCTCAACAATACTAATAAAGTAGTTTTTAAAATAAAATGCTTCTCTTGCAATGCTGAGAAAGTTCTGTAATGTTTCTTGCATGTTTTGTTATCAAATAATAGTAGATTGCTCAATTAAAAATGATACGTTTATAATACCAGATATTTGTTTATTGACCTGAAAATATATTCGTATTCTACTATCATGTGAGCAAGAACAGGTTACACAAGTATATCTTTAAAGTGATAAAATATTTATAAAATAAATGTGTATATTAATATCTCTACATATGCATAAAATATGAAAGTATATGTAGGTGTCAGATATACTTTACGATATTAACTGAGTGGGCTGTAGAGTATTTGCTTTTTTTTGCTTATCAGTATTTTCTAGTTTTTTTTTCTACAATGAGCATGAAGCACTTATAAAATAAGTATTTTTTGTTGTTTTTGAAAAACGTAATGATTGATCAGGGTTCTTGTATGCTGAGGCTTAGGGCTTTTAAGGGATGTGACTCCTGTGAGAGCCTGAAGTAAGTTTACCCTGAATGCAGAGGATCCGATACATACATATAACACCTGACCTTTAATGAGCTGAGGCCACAAATTTATATACATGCATATTTATAGAACACATATATAGTAGTAAGTAACATGCTTATAAACTGTAAACTGTCATAGAAGGGATGTTTAAATATAAACCTATAGCTTATGCTATGCAAGAAAGTGAAGTATCAGGGCTTTTATAACTAACCACCAACATGTGTTTTACTCTGTAATATTGTCAGTTTCTCCTCCTTGAAAATGAAGACTTGACAGCATTTTATTTAAAGTGAACTTTACAAAACTAACTAAAGGGTTGTCTAAACCCGGGGTGGGGGGGGGGGAGAGAGAGAGAGAGAGAGAGAGAGAGAGAGAGAGAGAAGCTGGACAAAGAAGTTGCAACATTTTGAATTACTGAATGTTCTTTTGTTTTTAAAATAAATTTATTTATTTATTTTTGGCTGTGTTGGGTCTTTGTTTCTGTGCGAGGGCTTTCTCCAGTTGCGGTGAGCGGGGACCACTCTTCATCGCGGTGCGCTGGCCTCTCAACTGTCGCGGCCTCTCCCGTTGCGGAGCACAGGCTCCAGATGCGCAGGCTCAGTAGTTGTGGTGCATGGGCCCAGCTGCTCCGCGGCATGTGGGATCTTCCCAGACCAAGGCTCGAACCCGTGTCCCCTGCATTGGCAGGCAGATTCTTAACCACTGCGCCACCAGGGAAGCCCAAATTACTGAATGTTTAAGAATGCTAGGCTTTCTTGCAAAATTTGGTGTTCCATTTTATTTATAAAACAAATATCCTCACCAATTTTACTGTATATAGTGTTTAGTTATTCTATTACTAGAGTTTTCTTCCATCTTGGGAAATACAAAAACGAAGAGTTCAGTTGTGTTGTGGAGACTTTTGCATGAAAGGATAATTATCCAGGGGTTTATTCAAGATAAAAACAAATTTTGCATCAGTGCAGAGCTGAGCAGGCTGTAAGCTCAAGAGGATTTGGAGAATTTTGTCTCACCTGTGATGAAGGTGATTGGAATGAGACAGTTATCGTTGATACTATGAAACATTAATGTTCCATGGCTGGCCTAAGGTTGACCATGGACTTGCTGCCCAGGTGACATATTATAGTTCTTGTTGGTATCAGTGCTGCTCCCTGGGTTTAAGTGGACATGCTGGAGGATGCTTTAAGCTTTGTTGGAAAATCAGCCCAGAGCCATTGCTACATTTTCAATTTTATTACACCTTTCCGAGGTATGAGAGACAGTAATGATCAAAGATTTTTTTCTCATGTATAATTCATAAGATGCTGATGGAGAGCACATCACCATTGTCGGTAGTAGTGGAATATAGTTAAAATTATACATTTAAGATAATACTAGTAATTGTGTTCGTAATGTGTTAAAGTTGGAAAGTTAGGACTGTTAGGAAAATATTTTGATTTTTGAAAGACCTTAGTGCCTTCATCTTTTAGCTACTCTTTAAAACAGACCTCTAGGATATACTTTATCAAGCTGTCAATATATGTATCTTACTGAAGATGAAATTTGTAGAGCATTCATGATCTGTATTTGTGAGCTAGGTAGTCCTACCCTTGCCAACTAACTTTTAAGCTACTTTTGGAATACTGCTTTGCCTCCTGTGGCTTAGCAAGTCATTTAATTTAAGGAATACATGTTATCCATACCCACGTACAAATTGTGTGTGTACATTAATATTTTCTAATGCCTAGCATTGCATTTTCATTACCTTTATTTATTTGCCCTTTATGTTTCTCTGGCATGTAAATTTAGCTGCATAATTTTGCCCCCAGATTGTCTATCAAATTTTGCAGATCCATTCCTAAGCTTTGAAGAGAAAGACCCACCGAAAATCTTACATAAAGGAATAGGTACATAATGACAATAATCAAACCTCAGTTTTAGCACACACACAAACACATTTTTAAACTAAGTGTACTACAAAAACATTAAATTAATAAGGTGACTAATTACCAGTCGTGCTTCTGTCATCCATTTGCCCATGTGAGATTTTATAAAAGTAAGTTACTCGTTTATGACACAGGGAAACATAAGAATGCTGCTCACAATAAACTTGTGAAGATCAAATACGATAAAAGATGTGGTGATACTTAAAAGCAAAATTAAAGTATACTATCCATAGAGAAAATTTGAAAGAGGACGCTGCATCAAGAATTCTTAAGTAATGAAGAACTTTCTTCCTATTGAGAATAATTTTACTTTGTGTGACCTTGTTTTCTGGCTATTAATTTCCTCTAATTATAATCATTCTGTGTTTTATTTCCTGTTTTTCTTGTTTAATTTCACTTTCTTTTTATTTCAACTGATGTGCAGGCATTTGGCCATGTTGTGTTATTTCCACACGGGTTTTAAGCTCATCTCTTAGTAGTTATTACTTGATTCAGTTTAACATAGGTTAGTGCTGGTGGTCTACTGTAGAAAACTTTATAAAAGTAAACCTAAACATCCAATTTGCACCTAAGAAAATGTAAAGGCCATTTTTAAATGCAATTATGATTAATAGTTATTTTAGATTGCTTTCTTCTTCAAGCTCACTTTCTTCCTTTTGTCTTATGGGATTATAGAAACCTCTTTGATAAATGAAAGGATTTGTATGCAGCTTTGGATACCTCATCCCTCAGTGTCATGAAGGATTTGAACTTAGAGCTGATTAAAATCCTAATAAATGAATACACATAAGTATTTATCCATTGAGATAAGAATGGTAATTTTAATAACAAGAGTGCACTTTGTTTTTATGAAATGTTCTCCCTTGAGGAGCTCAATGCCTTTGAAAAAATTATAAAACACGCAAATTATCTCATTATTGTGCACATTAATTAATGAATGAAAACTCTTTTCCCTCTCATTTAAAGATACAAATCAAGGTGAAATATGAAAGGCTTTATACCTCTAAATTAATCTGTTGATAGAACGGTGAGCTCAGTCCAGAAAATTCGTAAAAGTCTTTTGTCTTTATTCCCTTTATGAAGCCAGCATGAGGTTTCTGGTCACCTTTGAAAATGGGAATTTTGACATTTAAATGCAAGAACCTCAAATCATACTTTTAAAAACTCAAAAGCTAGAGCGAAAATGTAAATAATTCTGTGATTTCACTATTGGAGGCTATATAGAATAAACATTAAGGTGTGGGGATCTAGAGTCCTACTATGTGGGTTTCCTTCTGGCTGCACCCATGCAGTGTACAGTGTGAGAGTGGGTTAGAGACATGGCCTCTTGCTCTCTCAGCCTTCTGACCTCTGAAGGGGGATCACGACACCTTGCTCCTGGGTTTGTCGTGGGGATTGGAAGAGATAATGTATGTAATGCGCCATATTGCTTGGCAGGTAACCCCTACTCAGTAACAGTTGCCTATTTTAATAATACTTTGATCATAATAACTGACAATAACAAGTAAATATTCTGGTATCTTATCTGTTCTAATTGGGAATTTTGTTTCCCTATTTCAGGAAAAGATGAACCAATTTATATGTCAAGCTATCTTTAAAAAAATGCTTTGCAAGGCATGGAATCCACTGTAGAATTAAAGTTTTAAATGATCTATAACTAAAATCAGCCAGGATTCTTCTCTTTGGAAAAATGTATTATACATAAAACGTGTCCTTTAATGGTGCTTATGGGAGGTCTTCTGGTGGGGGGAGGTAAAAGTTGGGGAAGACTTGAAATAAAAAAGAGGTAAACAGTTTAGTTCTGTATACCATATTTAAAGGTTTGCTTTCATTATAAAGCAAAAGATCAGAGCACAGCAGAGTGTGTATAAAGCAGCACAGTTTAAAATATCTTGCTACAGAACTTAAATAGATATTGGGAGTACAAATATCTATTTAACATATAACAAAATGTTTTGGTGTCCTAACTATCCAGAGTTAAATATACAACTTTTCAGTGCTTGAAAGATTTTCTTGAACATTTGATTTGTGATTTTAAAAGAAGATTGACTTTCATGGTATGCCGAACTATTTCCTGTGACATTAAATATGATTTTAAGGCACACTCTTAATTTTAATAAAATGTGAGCAAAATACATTTTCCCTGCTTTTGCAAAATACTTTTTTTCTTCAATAAATTCACTATGAGCCTGACTCAGAAAATGGATTTGGAATGTGTGGATGTGTATAATACAAAACAAACAAATGAAGCAAAATAAAAAAAAAAATAATGCAGTGAGTTCATTTGGCGAAGGAAAATTTTATAGTTTATTTAATGAAAATCTCTTCCGTGTTATTTGATTTGCTGAATAAGATCTTTTGCATTTGACAGAGCCATGTTCTTTCAGTGATTACTACTATAAAAAACATAATGCCAGTTAGCGTATGAGTGTGAAAAAGTGGACTTTATTTTAAAAGATTCAACCTAAAAAATTCTTACTAGGAGGAATGAGTATAGATTAGTTAAAATCCCAAAATGAAATTCTTTGTCTAACAGAAAAGTGAAATATTTGTAGTGAATTTGAATATGATACAAATAACATGTTTATTCTCACATCATGAGAATTGCTTCTGGTAGCTATGTCTGCTGTTAGCTGTGTTTAAAGATAATAATGTCTCAGGTAGGTTAGATAATTGAGTAAAACATTTGGTTTCACTCATTATTTTAGTCTAGTGTATTGCATGCTACTCTCTGATATTATTTTTTATTCTTGGCAATAAAATTCATTTACTGTTACTTCAAGGATATTTAGATTCACATAATGTTAATTAATCCGTAATTAATCCCTAGCTCATGCATTATAAGAGACATTTTCACCTTTTTTTTTTTTCTTATTCAAGCCTCATAGAAAACTTTTGATGACAGATTTTATCTTATTTATGAAGGTGAAGTAATTGAAAAAGAATTTTGGAGAATGATTTTCGAAGCTTACATCTGAATGATTAAATGCACTTGAGGAGGTACCATCGTAATTCTGCTCTTACAGCCCAGGACATTATATTTTTTCCTGTACTAAGGTTTTCAGTAGACCAATACTATGAATAGTGAGGCAATTTTACAACTAGAGGAATTAAAGATAGTAGCATATATTTCTGCTATTAGCTTGACGCTATATTTATTTGTTTTATTTCTTTCCCTCTGGAAACTTGCCACTGTATATAAGTTCATACTGTTGATATAACCATATTAGCACTAAACATAGAAATTATTTCCACATATGTGTGCCTGGGCCCAGCATTATCTCTTCTGACCTAGTCTCCTCCCACCCCTCCTTCCATTCATACACCACACACACACATTCCCCCCTCCCCACCCCCAAACATTCCAGAATGATTAGGAGATTAACATCTGAAAGGTGACATGGTGACAGTATAAGTAGACCTCTTGGGACCCCTTTTGTCATGAGTCTCCAAATTGATCCCACAGAGGTGAAGTGAGTATTCCCCGATGGTTGAAATTGCGTTGTGGGGTATTGGCTTGTCTTCAGCTGTCTGAACAATTCCCTGGAACTCCAGGTATCCCTGAATTAACACAAAATATAGTCTAGATTAGCATGATTCTCTCTGAAGCTACTTCATAGTGTTGAGAACAAAATATAGAAAAAAAAAGTATTTAGGTTAAATGTTGAGCTACAGAAACATAGTTTTATCTTTAATAAGTAAATATCTATTAATCTAAACCATTAATCAAGCTTATTGAGGTGTCTGATTCATAATTGGGTTAATAACTACTGAGAAAATCTGAAAAATTATTTTCAGTTTACATTCAAGTGACATTAGTCCTACTATACAACTGGTAGAATTGGAATACTGAGAGCCTACAACCAAATTACAGATGTTTTAAGGAGTGCTTTAGATCCTTAGGTTTGCATACTCTTAGTTCAGCTCTAATCTTTAAATATTTCTATAATGACACTTTAAAGGTGCCTTTTAGGTAAAATTTAAGGATGAGTACTTTATGTATTTATAGGACAAATTATTACATTAATTGATGAATTAGTTAACATATAAAGCAATAGGAAATGAGAGATGCATGGTTTGTAAGAATTTTTTGATGCATTGAAACTGCCAGGTCAGTAGTACAGTTAGACTTGCTGCTCAACTTTGACATTTTAAAGCCCATTTTATGTTTTGTTTTCTCATAAAAGGCTAATATTTTTCTAAACTCAGTTATAGATTTAGATCCAAAATGTAAAATGGGATTATTAGCTCAGGAATGAAATTTGAATTCTCTTGAAGTTTATAGTAAATTAGGAGATGGAGAAGGTGAAGGGATATAACATATATTGAGAATCTGCTGTTTTAGAGATTCCATTTAATAACCACAGTAAACTTATGATGTCAGTGATGTTATTATAGTTTTATAGAGGAGGAAACAGGCTCATCGACATTAATTAATTTGTCTGAGTGATACAAGAGTTTACACATCATAAGCACATAGACAAGTTCAAGTCGACCTTGTAGATAGGCTAAATACTTACAGTAGGCCTTCCTTGCCTTCGACAAAGTCATTTACTAGGCAGGAAAATGCAGTTGGCTTCTAACATAATTTAAAAAGAGGCAAATAATTTAGACTTACTTCTACCCTATGGAAAAAGTCTGGCACTGGCTTTAACAATATAGGTTTAAAATGTAAAATAGATAGCTAGTGGGAAGCAGCAGCATAGCACAGGGAGATCAGCTCCGTGCTTTGTGACCACCTAGAGGGGTGAGATAGGGAGGGTGGGAGGGAGGGAGATGCAAGAGGGACGGGATATGGGGATATATGTATATGTATAGCTGATTCACTTTGTTATAAAGCAGAAACTAACACACCATTGTAAAGCAATTATACTCCAATAAAGATGCTAAAAAAAAACCAGTATAGGTTTTGATATCTTTATAATGGATATTGGGAAATTAAATTTTGTCTTTTTTGTTTAGTGAAAGGCTTTGTAGCTACATAAATGTGCCTTAAAGAGAAAAATTAATTTACTAGAAGAAATCTATTGGATAACACAATTATTTTTAGCTGCTACTGCTATAATTACTAATGAGGAGAAACTTGGAGGAAACAAGGGAAGTATCCCTATAGCAGGGGGTGTTTTTCTGTTTGTTTTGTTTTGTGGAAGGGGTGGTGCTTACTGAATATTTTAAAATGATTAGTCCATTGAATCATGAGTGAGTGGAGCTAAAATTTTAGTTCCCTTATGGTGTCTTTATATAGGCCTGATGTTTTTTTACAGCATACTCTAAATTTATCACATTTGGCCCACATATATAGCTTCATTTGGCTAAGTTATTGGTATTTAGAGGGAATAAGATCTAGCTCTCTACTAGCAGCATGCTCTTTAATGTCTTTTATTTTCCTGACACAATAGTATTTCTAAATTAATATTCTGTTGCTTTTAAAGATATTAAAGAAAAAGGAGAAAAGAGATGGATTTAACTAAAATACTGTTGTAAAAATATGCATAGGTTACTAGAGCTTCTGTCGGGCTGCTATTCCCTTTTTATCGGTTTAATGTATTGGCTCCTAACATATTATAAGGGGCCTCCTAAGACTATATTACTTAGTAGTGTTTTACTTACCTCAAAATGTCCTTATCCTAATACATCATTCGTCTACTCAGTAATTTTTTTTTCATTCAACAAAGGGTTGTTCCACATGTATTTTGTGTCAGATATTGTAAGGAGTTTTGAGAGTAATCAGATAAATAAATTCAGTTGCCATGTTTGTTCTCAAGCATCATCTAGTCTATCCACAAAGACAGATCCATCAGAGTCAACTACACGTGTGGTTTTAAGCAATGACAGTTTTCTGTTCAGCAAACATTTAATGAGTGTGTGTCGTGTGGCAGGCACAGTGATAGCAGTGAAGGTACAAACATATCTAAGTCTAGGTTGTGCCTCTTGAGGAACTCAGAGACTCTTCTGGCAAATGGAGGTGTAAGCATATGGTTTGTCTTGACCATGGCTGTTAGAATTACATTCATGGTTCTGGGAAGCACAGAGGAAGGGCTGTTTACCTGTGCGGGGCTAGGAGTAACAAAGGGACTGCTACTACCTGACTCGGGCAATGCTGAATGAAAAACATGCTTGGCAATAACAACAAAAGTAAGTTGATGGGACTAGAGAAACTCCACAGTAGAGAGAACTTAATTTGTCTTCTGTACTTTTGGTAGCCACACAGAATGTCATATTAAAGAATTCGGGATTTTTCTTGAAAATGACATGCGGCTATACAGGGACTTTAAGTGGATCACGTTAGTTTTTAAAAATACTTACTCCAGGAGTGCCGGAGTCCTCCTCGAAAGGGTTAAGGCCAGAGGCCAGAAGACTTTTCATTAACAAGAAATTTCACTGTTAAGGACCCGTGGCCGCTGGCTCTGTGTTGAAAGTTGGCAGTTTATTTGATCAACTGAGTTCCAGCACCTATAATTTTCTGGGCTCTGTGTTGGGATCTGAGACTATAAAGAGGCTGTGACATGGGCCTTCCCATAGGCATTTTCTGGCAGACAAGTGTAAAAATGATTCACAGCCCCACTCCCTGAGGTTGTTAGAGATGATCTTTAGCTGTGTTGGACTTATTGAAGACCTTTCCTCAATTTGCCTTTCACATATTTTTTCAATTAAATTAAGCTTAATAGAGAGTTTCATTGGTTTATACCTAATGGATGTCTAAAAATTATACATCGTATTCCTAGAGACCAGCAGTTTATAAAAGACATGCTATAGAAAAAGTGAAATATGTATGAAAGTGTCGTGTGCCTATGAACTTTGGACCCTCAGAGATACCACATATTCACCATAGATAAATAATGATAAATAATAAAGGAAATCATTTCAGTGGAATTACTGATTTTCTAGCAGGTTTTGCTGTTATTTATTTTCCTAATCCACAAATACTAAGAACTCTGTTATGGGACAGACTCCACTATACTTTGATAGTAAGAAAAGTTTGCAGAGATTTTGGATATCACCCTTAGAGTCAGCACTGATGTGTTCACATCTGGCCTCTAGTTATATGTTCAGAAACTCCTGATGGTTTTAGCTCGCTGCTGGCCTGTAGCCCATGTTAGTTTCGAAGCCTTAGGATACTTGGGTATTTTCAAGTCCAGTGACCTTGGTCTTTGCAGGTTTCTGTTAGGACCTGATCTGCTTACTCAACATCACTAATCATCAGGGAAATAAAAATTAAAACCACAGTGAGATACCACCTCACACCTGTCAGAATGTCTGTTATTAAAAAGACAAGAAATAACAAGTGTTGGCGAGGATGTGGAGACAAGGAAACCTCATGCACTGTTGGTGGGAAGGTAAATTGGTGCAGCCACTGTGGGAAACGGTATGAAGATTCCTCAAAAAGTTAAAAACAGAACTACCATACGATTCAGTAATTCTGCTCCTGGGTATTTATTTGATGAAAACAAAAACACAAATTAGAAAAGATAGATGCACCCCTATGTTCATTTCAGCATTATTCACAATAGCCAAGATATGGAGGCACCCTAAGTGCCCATCAACAGACAAATGGAAAAAGAAGGTTTGGTATATATATGCAATGGAATATTTCTCAGCCATAACAAAAGAATAAAATCTTGCCATTTGCAACAGCATAAATGAACCTAGAGGGCATTATGCTAAGTGAAATAAGTCAGACTTATAAGTAAAATACTGTATAATTTCATTTATATGTGGAATCTAAAAAACAAAACAAATGATCAAACAATAGAAACAGTAATAGATACAAAGAACAAACAGGTAGTTGCTAGAGGGGAGGAGGTGGAGGGGAGGAAATAACTAGGTAAGGGAGATTAAGAGGTACAGACTTCCAGTTGCAAAATAAATGAGTCATGGCTATGATATGTACAGTGTGGGGAATATAGTCAATAACTATGTAATATCTTTGTATGTGGTATATCATAACTAGACTTACTGTGGCAATCATTTTGAAATGTACAGAAATATCAAATTACTTTGTTGTATAACAAGAACTAACATAGTGTTGTAGGTCAGTTGTACTTCAAAACAAACAAACTCATAGAAAAAGAGATCAGATTTGTGGTTACCAGTGGCAGATGGAGGAAGGCGAGGGAATTGGATGGAGGCTGGCAAAAGGTAAACACTCCCAGTTATAAAGTGAATAAGTACTAGGGATATAATGTACAACATGATAAATATAATTAACACTGCTGTTAAAGAGTAAATCGTAAGGGTTCTCATCACAAGGAAGATGAACCTTTTCTATTTCTTTAATGTCGTGTCTGTATGAAATGATGGATGGTCACTAAACTTAGTGTGGTGATCATTTCATGATGTATTTAAGTCAAGTCATGTTGTACCTTTTAAACTTACACAGTGCTGTATGTCAATTATATCTCAGTAAAACTGGAAGAAAAAAAAGGCGTGATTTGCTTCCAACCATTGCTGATGTGACTGATTAATAACTTCAGCATACGTGTGGGAATGACTACTGGTGTGATGTAATTTTTCTGCTCTCCTTTTAGATTGGATTTAAGTGAATTGTGGTGTCAAAATAAGAATTTATTCAAAAGGTTCACATAAGTCTACTTGCCAGTGAGGAACACAAGAAAATATAGGTTCTGGGGTTTCCCTGATGGGGCAGTGGTTAAGAATCTGCTTGCCAACGCGGGGGATGCGAGTTCGAGCCCTGGTCCGGGAAGATCCCACATGCTGCGGATTAACTAAGCCCGTGCACCACAACTTCTGAGCCTGCGTGCTGCAACTACTGAAGCCCACACGCCTAGAGTGCGTGCTCCGCAGCAAGAGAAGCCACCGCAACGAGAAGCCCTCACACTGCAATGAAGAGTAGCCCTAGCTTGCCGCAGCTACAGAACGTCTGCACACAGCAATGAAGACCCAATGCAGCCCAAAATAAAATAAAGTAAATTTAAAAAAAAAAAAAAAGAGGGGCTTCCCTGGTGGCACGGTGGTTGGGAGTCTGCCTGCTGATGCAGGGGACACGGGTTCGAGCCCTGGTCTGGGAGGATCCCACATGCCGCGGAGCAACTGGGCCCGTGAGCCATGGCTCCTGAGCGTGCACGTCTGGAGCCTGTGCTCCACAACGGGAGAGGCCGCCACAGTGAGAGGCCTACGCACCGCGATGAAGAGTGGCCTCCGCTCGCCGCAACTGGAGATAGCCCTCGCACAGAAACGAAGACCCAACACAGCCAAGAATGAAATAAGTTTTTTTAAAAAATAAAAAACGTTTATTTGTTTAAAAAAAAAAAAGAAAGAGTCCACCTGCCAATGCAGGGGATAAGACTTCAATCCCTGGTCTGGGAAGATCCTACATGCCGCGGAGCAACTAAGCCTGTGCTCCACAACTACTGAGCTTGCTCTCTACAACCCGCGAGCCACAACTACTGAAGCCCGTGCGCCTAGAGCCCGTGCTCCACAAGAAGAGAAGCCACTGCAATGAGAAGCCCGCGCACCGCAAGGAAGAGTAGCCCCTGCTCGCCACAATGAGAGAAAGCCTGTGCACAGCAACGAAGACCCAGAGCAGCCAAAAATAAATAAATAAATTAATTAAAGAAAAGAAAATATAGGTTCTGTAAAACACATGTTAGATAGTGGTTGAATGCTGGACTTGAAGACGGACCACACTGAATCCTGCTCTTGTCTCCAGTATGAATTTGTTGTGTGATTTCAATTTCCTTAGCCACAAAAGAAGATAGTACCTACTTTAAAATGTAGGATGGTTGAGGGGATGAAGTCAGATTATGTAGAAGATAGTGTGTGAAAAAAAATTACTGTGTAACAATAAATACCTGTGAGTAAAACTGATAATGTGTAATGCTTACATCATTGTAAGCACGCTTACTTATTTTTAAAATTGACATCTCCAGTTTCTAAGTAAGCCACCAATTGGACCAGTTACTTTGGCTACGGATAGTAATTCCATTAGAAGTTCAGAATGTTAAAGTGAGGTTAATAATTGTTCACGATTTGGTTGTAAAATTAAAAGTACGTAAATGAGTAGGGTTTAACACAACCTATTCATACCTGATAGTCCCAGTAGAAAAAAATAGCAGAAGATAGAAAAAAAAAAATCTAAAAAACAAGACAGAAGGATATGTTTGTGTGTATATGTGTGATGTTTTGCCAATGACACATATAACTCTGATATCTTGCATTTAGTATTTACTCACTGAGCTCGCTTTAGAAGTTCTAGTTATTAGATTTTCTGTTTAGTTCCTGACATTACCCCACATTTTAAAAAAATACAAAGGGGAGGAATTATTATTAGTATCAATATTTTGAGTTTTATTAGTAGGAAGATACTTGAAAATCTTGTTTTTAGGATTTAGAACACTCTGGTTCTAAGTTTTTATATAATTTGTAAAAGTATTGGATAATAGTACTCAGCTATTAGAAAAAGACACTTTAAAATATGTTCATAATAAGCACAGTGTTATGGAATTAGTGTGATAATTTTTATTTTTATAGGTGCTAGTATATGATTTAGTTGGACCCATTAAAATAAAGAACATTTTTATTTATAATTGTATTAAAATACCCAGTTAGAAATGTAAGTAGATTCCACCATTGCTGAGGAAACAGATTTCCTTTCACAAGGTCTAGCTAATTGGATGATTCATTATTTTATTTCCCTCTTCAATAAAAAATCTTAGAATTTAGAATAAAAATCACCTGAAGTAGGTGGTAAATTAGTTTTAAGGCATGGAACTCTGCCATAAGTGAGAAAATATTGTTAAGAACATATGAGTCAAATAGAACTTAAAAATAGTAACGTTTTTCTTCTATTTTTGTTATATCGTGAAGTTGGATACTTTTAGAAAAAGCCCAGTGTAAGAAACACTACTAAATAGAAAGAGACAAAGGCTTCTAATAGCTTTATTTGAATTCCTTTTCCTAACTTAAATCAGTGAAGAAAATGGCTTACTCAGAGTCAATTTTTCTGATATACAATTGGTTAGTGTAGAGATTAAATTATGAATGTCACATTTAATTTAAAACTAAAGAGAGAAATAGCATTATCACAGAGAATGTGCTCTTTTGTGAATGTCAAGTGCAACTTGTTGAAGGTCTTTTGAAAAACAAGTAAGACTGTACATTAGTTATGCATGCCTGGAGCACCTACCAGTTTGGCATACTGATGCCAAGTACACTATTGATCTGCACTGTTTTTAATTCAGGTTGGTTCTTGGAATGACACTTGTCTCTATTTTCCATTGGAGAGGAATGGGTCTGTGCTTCGGAATGGATCCAAAGCCCCTGAAAATTTGCTTAGAAATAACATTCTTGACTAGGAAGTTGGTTTTCACTTTCCATGTTTGCGATTTACCTAGTAACAGTGGAGTTTCTAGAGAGGCCTTTTCTCTCTGTGCTGCACTTTTCTTCTCAGATCTTGATTGTCCTTAAGAAACAGGTGTCTTTTTGTTAGGATGGTGCTACACACCTGAGAATGTTGTCAGATGTTGTTAGCCTGCTCATTTCTGTTCCCTTCTTGGCCTTTCACATAAGTTATTGGGAGGGTTAGGAGGGTTCATGCGTAGAAAGTTCTTATACAGTTCCTAGAACATGGTCAGCCAGTCATCAGAAGGGCAGGTGGTGAGTATATCTCAATTAGAGAGATGAGGGAAATGAGTCATGGAAATATCAGCTCGTTAGTACAGAGACATCATTGGGCCTCATGTACAGTGACATTTTAGGAAACATCCAGGCCATCCTTGTCTCCTTAACTGTGGCCCACTGGCTTGTCATGACCCAATAGCTCCAAAGCTAAAAGTCCAGCCATCAAGGAATTAGGTAGTATTCCTTGGCATCTTAGGCAAAATCTAGGAAAAAATATGGAAAATCCAGACATGATGAAATCATGAGAATGAATATAAAAGATAAAAGTAGAAGAGTCATCAGTAGATCTTTTATAAGTATTCTGGTTTAACAGAATTTAAAGTGATGTGTGAGAATGGAATGAGTTCCTGGCAGTTAAAAGGATCATTGGACATAGTGAATTCATAATGCTGCCGGTGCTCTGAAGGAAGCTTCCCCTCCTCTCAAATACAAGTGCCTTTGCCTTTGGTGGGTGTGCTGGATAACATGTCCTCAGGCACCAACTAAAGGATTAAAGGATAACTGGTTTAGTTCCACCTTACATTAGGGCTGGTTGGACTGTTACTTTCAGGAGACAAGCATTATAACATTTTTCTCTGCACAGAGGAGTTGATTTTTGCTGATTACACCACAGAGAATATTTGAGCAAAATGTTTAGTTGCTTTATATAGCTTACCAGTCCACCTGTTTTGTAAGTAATTGTAATTAAAAGGAAGAGGAACAGAATGAAAGTGTACTGTTGTTAGATGTTACTTTCATCTTTTAGTTTGATTGTTTAGCCTGGTGAACGTGTTTTGGTAATTTTACTCATTCTCAAGTTTCACCTCTGGTTACTGGGTTAGACATTGGAGGGAGGTTAATATTTGTCACGTGATATGTTGCAGCACTTGAATAGTAACAGCTTTATTAGTAATTCTCAGAAGCCATCATATTTAACACTGATTCTGTGTAAGAGTCTATCATGAGCCCAGAGGCACAAGGATATGCCTGTTTTGGAGAGGAAAGTAGGAAAAAGTTCTCTCTTCAAATGTATAGCATGTATGGGACAAACCAAGGTAATTCATATTCATTTTTACTTTCAAAAATCAGACTTTTACATTAGTAAATGTTTCCTTATGTTAACTACCTAATTTTTATTTATTGTTTGACTGCATTTTCAGTTTTCCCTGCTAACTGGGTTGTCTAAAAAAGTCAAAGATAATTACGGCCCCCTTGTGGTGAAATAATGTAAAATTCTCAAGGTTGAAGAATAACTATTTTTTTCTAAAAAAATTAATTCTTGAAAATTCAAAAACTATAGCTTCAAAACTCATAAAATAGTTTGATGAATAATAAAGACATATATTCACTGAACATATATTTAATTAACATGTGGCCAAATACCTAATTTTTTACATGCAGTGATAAATGTTCATGCTAATGTGAATAAAATATCTGAATAATTATATTCCTTACCCCACCTTCTGTGATATTTTAGTTCATACATTAATAAGGTAGTTTTAAAAAGTATGTCTCATATGATGATGAATCTTAACTATATATTATTTAACACTTAAAACCTAGTAAGATAGTAGTATGTGAAACAGCATATGTATATGCTTTTGGTAATTAAATCTTAACATTTTAATTAAAAGAATTATCTAGTTTCTCATATAATCCTACTTTGTTTTGATTAGGAGAGGCATCTTGAACCATTTCAGAGAAAATAAACATTAAGGAAAGTAAATTTTTGAAGTTTTTTCTCCTATGTTCAGTTTTATGTTTTTGCATAAGGGTTCAAGAGGTTGATATCAGGAGACATCTTAATATGTTCATCATATATCTTAATATATCCATCACATATCTTAATATATCATCTTAATATATGCATTATATATCTTAATGCATATTTCAATTAATAATTTATTATAAATGGAACAAGCAATTTTTCTTTTCACAGTGTAGTAAGACTTTAAATTATTTATACTGAAAAAAATATTGACCTGGAGAGTTTGTATCTTACCTTTTGGAAATGACTATATATACATAGAAAAAATAATCTAGATTTGGGCCAATTGCTCTCTAAAATAGCATGTGAAAAGTTATGTAAGCTTGTTTTATATATAAATCTTTCTACTTAAAATATGAAAACAGATGGTAGTGAACTAAGCAGGAATAAATCATGTTATGCAAATATTACTACTATCTGTGAGTTGTTTTAGTGAAACATAATCTTTTCGGTTTTGATGTGGTTGTAAGAGTGGAAAGGAAAAATAGAACCTGCAATGTATCGTATATGCCAATGACAGACGTTCAAAGGCTGTCCTGGTGCGTGCCAATTTGATATTACTATTTTCATCAGGTCTGCTTTACTTGAGCTCATGGGATAAACTTCCATCTTCAGTGAAAAAATGGAAGAGCTAGCAGAAATTAAATGAGTACTTCAGTAAAGGTCACAAAGAATTTATCAGAGCTTTGCTAGATTAAAAAGTATCTGTGAAGGTAAAGGTAATCTCTGGTTTTAGAAGTTAGAACAGGAGGGAGATTTCTTAGATGCTGGTAATTCTGTTTTGATGTGAATGCATTATACGAGTACTTTCTCCTTGTTGAAATCATTATGCTTTATATACTTTTCTGTATGGATACTAGTTTTCAACAATAAACTAATTTAAAAAAGGAAAAAATATTTGTCAACACCTGAAGAAAATTATAGAAATGCTCTAAGATTCTTTAGAATTAATTCTTTCATCTAAAATAAATTTTATGAAGTGTTTCTTTTCTATAATTAGCTCAAAGTCAGGAAAGAAAAAGTTGTCTTCTCAATGACCAATTAATTGCTTCCGTGTTGTAAGAAATTATCTACCCAGTTTTAAATGTTTCAACACTTCTGCTTGAAAGCAATCCTGAAGCATCTATATTAATTTATTAGTTTTTTTTCTTATATATTTCAGATGTTAGAGTAGAAACAACATGGACTGTACTTTACCCTGAATTTTGTGATAATGAGAGCAATTACTATAGGCTTTGCAGTCTTAGATAACACATGAGAAAGTCTATAGCATAAGGTTTGGTACATGAAGTGTTTTCAATAAAAGTTTGTATATTCTTTTTCTCCCATGGAGATCTTACCTCAGTCTACAGTTGGAAATGGATGGATTTTCTGACTTGTTGGCAACACAAAGAACGGAACATTTGTTACTTTGAAATATGCAGCATTTTATGAAAGCATTAGCCAGATGAAAAATCTTTATGTTATAGATGATACTTATCAATGTGATGTGATTATGGGCCAAATGAGGATGGTATTCTAATTTGAGGTGCTAGTTAGTTTTAAATTTTAGTATTGTGACTATTTAAATTTGTAATACTGGCAAAATTATTTTGGAAACAGTAAGTGCATGCATTCTCTTTGGCCTCATACTCCCGTTGCTGGGTATATATATCCTCAGAAAATAACTTATAAAGTAGGAAAAAGGCTACAAAGCCACAAACATAGAATAGTAAACAATTGTCTATACATAATAATAGAATATTTAGAATTTTAATTTATCCAGTGGGTAGAGTATTTTATAATTTAAAAACAAATATTATGAAGCATTTGTTTCAATATAGACAGTGTGTCATGGGGTCAAGTAAAATTTTGAAAGTGTGTACATACCATGATTACCATTATTTATTAGAATACCATTATTTATTATTGTGCAATTGAACAAAGACTACAAGAATTAGGAAAAAATGCAAACATCTGTTGAATTAAAGTGGTGGAACTTGGGGGGATAATGTTCCTTTAATGTTGTTATTTTTGTTCTTTCTACTTGGACAGGGTGAGGTGGAGGGCGAGAGTACATAATAAACTTCAGAGCAGTTTCTTTTTAATTAGACCAATGACATTTTCCCTGGCATACTGATACCTGTTTACCTTACAAAGTGATTTTTTTTTTTTTTTGGTGACATTATATTACAGTTTTACAAAATTGAGGTGCTTTGCTACAGGCTTCTCTCTGTTTGGTTCTCCCCAAAACATATCACTGAAATTTGACCTAACCATCTCTTAGAAAATGTAAAACGTAAATGTCAATTATTTAATAAGCACAGTTACTTAATGTGGCAACAAATATGAATCAAGCCTTCTAGGTTTGGTGGCTTATCTGCATTTCTGATTTCCCCTTCTTGTGCCCAATTCTAGCTGCATTGACATTGAGTGGAATCTGTCTCCATCCAGGCTTAGGGTTGGAGGGTTCTTACACGAATGCATAGGTGAGCAGTCTGTGTAAGCAGAGTGGGTAAAATGTAAACATTTACTTTTTTTCCTCTTTTGGTTCAAGTCCTTTCCAGCCTCCCACAGAGGGGCATGACCTGTCTGCAGGGTCTCTGCATTGTGCTGTAGGGCCTGAAGCACAAACAACAAAAGGCGGGCTGGGGAGGCAGATTTAATTAATTTTTATCAAGTGCCCTACCACCTCATTAAAAGAACATTTCAAGGGGAACATTTGCTGATGTGGCTTTTTGAGGATTCATTTATTGCACAAGCATTTAGCCAGAGCCTTCTATGTACCGGAGGTACAGATGTAGGAATATAAAGATGAATTTGACCTAGTCCCTACCTCAAGTAGCTTATATAAGGGAAAAGTTTGTCCTGCTTAATTTTAAGCCTCCCCAAAATGCAAATAGCTTCTTCTCTTTTTATACTACATAGAAAGAAAGCCAAGGATGCTTTTTAATATACTGGTATTCTCGGATATATATTTCCAGTAGATGTAAATTACATTTCACAAAAACTAGTCTGTATATTTCTAGAAGTAAGACTGGCATAATGTCTTCCTTCCTTCCTTCCTTCCTTCTTTCCTTTTCTTTTTTGTAAGAAAAGTTGAAAGCAATCTTTTCAAGTAACATTAGCATGATAGAGAATACAAGATTGGGGTTGTACCTATTTGGACACTAAATTTCTTCCTTTTGTTTTAATTGAGAACCAGTACATGGTTTCTATTATTTCTTTTTTAAAGACAAATTTTTGTATCTGTCAAAGTGAAACATATGTATACACTATGATACTGCGGTTCCACTCTTAGATACATTCCTAGTAGAAATATCTAAGTTGCCAAAAGACATGCACTAGAATGTTCATAGCAGCACTAATTTTTATAAATTTTATTGAAGTATAGTTGATTACAATGTTGTGTTTAATTTCTGCTGTCTAGCAAACCGACTCAGTTATACATATATATTTATTCTTATTCATATTCTTTTCCATTGTGGTTTATCACAGGATATTGAATTCCCTGTGCTCTACGGTAGGACCTCGTTGTTTATCCGTCCTATATATAATAGTTTGTATTCGCTAATCCCAAACTCTCAATCCTTCCCTTCCCCCCTCCCCTCCCCCTTGGTAACCACAAGTCTGTTCTCTGTATCTGTGAATCTGTTTTTCTTTTGTAGTAGGTTCATTTCTGTCCTTTTTTAGATTCCACCTATAAGTGATATCGTATGGTATTTGTCTTTCTCTTTCTGATTTACTTCACTTAGTATGATAATCTCTAGGTCCATCCATGTTGCTGCAAATGGCATTATTTCATTCTTTTTAATGGCTGAGTAATATTCCATTGTATATATGCACCACATCTTCTTTATCCATTCATCTGTTGGGGGACATTTAGGTTGTTTCCATGTCTTGGCTACTGTAAATAGTGAGAAGCACTACTTTTAATAGCACCAAACTAGAAGCAACCGAAATGTCCATCAATAGTAAAATGGAAGCATAAATTGTGGTACATTTATCACACGGGACTGTCACATGGTAGTGAAAACAGGCAACCGTAAGGACAGAACTGTAACATAGCATTGAGTGAAGGAAGCTAGACACCACAGGTGGATACTACTCTCTGATTCCGTATCAATAAAATATAAAAGAGGCCAAACTACACTGTGGGATTAGCAGTTAGCATTGAGGTCACCCTTTTGGGGGAGACTGTAGTGCCTGGAAGGGAGCACAGAGAGGGTATTTGGGAGCTGCTCGTTACATGGAGTTTTTTCACCTGGGTGCTGATTACACAGATGTGTTTAGTTTTTGAAAATTCACCGGGTTTTATACTTAGGAGATATGACCTTTTCTGCGTATATGTTATACTTCCACCCAAAGTTTCAAAATTATCAGTTAAAGTAAGTGAATATATGGGAAAATGTAACAGGAAATGGAGCTGTGCTCCAAACATTCATGCTTCTCATCTACTGAACTCTGGAAGTAAATGAAGACCTCACTATGAGAAAAGACAGAGGCTGTCTATTCAGAGCTTTCTATAGCAGCCACCATCACTTGCATTTGGCGGAGACTCAGGGGTAAAGAGGGGAGTGGGACAGCATTACGGTATAAAAAAGAGAAAAGGAAAGCTTCCGGTATGCTGTGATTGGAGGATGTCGGCAGAGGAAGCTGAGCTGGGCAGGCGAGAAGTGGGGCATCTTATGTGACTGGTTTGGGGGAGCATAGATGGCTTTCTCTGTTTGATCCTGAGTTGGAAGCCAGAACAAGAATATAGAGAGACTGGTGGTCTTTAACCAAGTTCTGATAGTACTGGGCAAGTTGCTGCAGAGTTGTGGTGTGGTTTCCCAAGTTGGTTGTTTCACAAGTTGTGGGTCAGAGTTGTGTTGTCACATATGGTCCGAGGGGTCTGTTTGAATATTCAGTCTCATCATAGAAGGAGTCATGTAGAAGTTGAATCATTAGACAGGGTACAAGGAAAGTGATGTGTTCTGCCAGAGCCTTACATTTGGTACACTTTGGATCTAAGGCTTGGTCTCTTGTATTTGGGGGGTAGACCTGTAATTTATCAGTTTTCCTCTAAGTAATTAGACTGTGAGAAAGTACCTACTAAGTCCATACACACTGAACTAATCTAAGAGATTTATAATGGAAAGATCATTTACGTGTGTAAAGCCGTAGGCATATCTTATTCAACAATTGGACATTCTCTTTTATGATGAGTTTGTTCAGAAATAGCCATTAAATGCTGCAAAAAAAAAAAAAATAAAGAAAAAAAAATAAAGAAAAAAAAATAAAGAAAAGCAGCGGCAGCCAGGATTCTCTGTGACCATGTATTTGGAGTAGTGGTTTTCAATCTGTCTGAACCTCAGAATCACCTGGGGAGCTTTTAGAACTGCCATGGTCCTGGTCCTACCAGCAAAGATAGAGATGCCAGTGCAATTGATAGGGTGTGGGACCCAGGCAGTGCTTTTTTGGTTTGTTTTGTTTTTTTAAGATCCCCTTGTGTTTTTAGTGTGTGCCTAGTATTGAGATCCACTGGTTTAGAGCAAAGGTTGTAAAATTAATAACAATACAATAATAATAACAAAGAAAAAGTTTGATGGCATGTTGATTCCTGATATTCTATCCAGTGTTTTACCTACACTCTTTAATTAAATTATCACCAGCATCCTTTGAGGTAGTTGTTGTTATCTGCTTTTTAAAGATGAGGAATCTAAAGCTCATAGTAATTAAATAACTTGCCTATAGCAATTAAATAATTTATTTAAAGTCACACAACTATAGGTACATGAGTACAGAGACAAAATCTGACTTAAATTAAATATGGCCTTTAAAATCTGACTTAATTATTTTCCCACACAGTATGAATATTCAGACATTTCACTGTGTTTAATACTGGGTTCTGGGAATATAATATACAGAATATTCATCTGTATATATTTGTTCCCTTCTAAAGTTTAAAAAAGGAGTAAATTCTAAACTCTGACCTCAAAGTTTTAGATAAAGGATTATGAAGCAGGAATAAGAACAGAAGCAGGTCTAATCAAATCTAGAGGAATCCCTCTTAACCACTGGGCTATACTGCTATCATGTGATGTTATTAAGCTATGTTAACCTAATAAATTTTCTTCTTCATTCTAGGAACATGTTTATCCAGAGAACCCAAGCCAGTCACTATGATTGATAGGCCTATAATTTCTGGTTTAGAAGAGATCTTAATAGCTTGTTAAACCAATCACCAATCAGATACTTGATGCTGTTCTGTCTTCTCAGGACTCAAAACCTATCCTAGAGCCTTTCCCAGAATCAATACCAAACACTCAACTTTGTCGTTTATACAATTTATTTTCTTTTCCTTTAGGAAGATCAGTTGCACTTGTATATCTTGGCTTTTAAAGCCATTTTCCTGTTCTCTGCGAGCCATTTAAGACCATGATAGTAGTTTTGGCTGACTAATTTTTAACTTCTACAGGCCTTTCAGGCTGAAGGTCCTGAGCTTATTTAGAATAAATAACTTTGCTCTCACAAAGTGGGGGAATGGATAATGTTTTATTATTTTTTCAACTCTTTATATCCTAGAGACTGTATTTACCTCTATAGCAACATCTTTCAATTTTATTAACCTATAGCCAAGATTTCTTAAAAAGGTATTTTTAATTATTAACATGAAATTCCGAGAGCAAAAAATAACAAGATAGTGTAAATAGTGTAAATTTGTTCACTGTCCTTGTGCAAATAAGAATTGTAATCTTTTATGTATTTTATATAATGCAAGGGGAGGACCTCATAAGACAGTTTTTATATTACAAGTTAAGCTGAGCACTCTGTCTGGTTCAACTGATTCTTCATTTAGAAGGAGTGTTGAAAATATCCAGTATATAGTAAAGTAGATAAAAACATACAATTTGAGGGTTAATTGAGCGGTGCCAAATAACAGCCGGCTAAGAGACTTTCTAGGTCTAATATTATTGGATTAAGCCTCTGAATCCCATATTTCTTCTTCCTTTAAGATATTAATTGCTTTTTTGTCTCTGGATCTGTTCTGATTTCTAATATGATGGATGATTGAATGGGCCCCTTCCTTGTCTGTACTCAGGAAGTCTGCTCCATTGGTCCTGTAGCTCAATTGCTTTTTAATCGATCACTCTGAAGAGCTGATATGCTAGCAGATTGACAAAATGTCTCAGCCTGCACACCTGTCTGAGAAGTTAAGTCACTTCTTCCATTTCTCCAAAAAGAATGGGTAATAGGAAAAGCCTTATTCCCAGAAAGGAGGTCTAGGTAATAATCCCTTACCTCATCTAAAATGCACTTCAATCTCTTTCCTTTCAATCTCTGGTGAGGACAAAGGAGAAAATATGTATGAAATGCCCAGCAGAGTGGTGAGTCAGCCCCAATAAATGGTGGCTGTAGAGCAGCGGAGGTGCTGTGGTCATGTTGGTGACAGCATTTTGACCTATTCGTACTTCTTCAATCAATGAGAATCAATGAGTCTTTAGTGTAAGTCATAAATGGACCATAAATGAACCGTTATTCATGTGTGTTTTGCAAAAGATGTCTAAGAAGGATTGATTACCTAGTAAGCCAACTAAACAATTACCTAGGACACAATTTTTAAAATATAATTTTATATTTGGTATTAAAACAACTTTAAAGTAGATAATGTTGGGTTTTCTAACGTGTACTTTACATTTGGGAATTGGTTTTATTTTGAATGATGAATAAGCTATTACCTTTATCGCATTTAGTTTCTCTACAGACCTTAGTCCTACTCCAAGTCTACATTTGCATGGAGAGCCATGATAAATATGCCTGGGTGCTCGATTAAATGGGTCATTGCTAGCCATTTTAGAAATATCCTTATGTTGAAAGAAAATAAGAATCAGAAGGAATACGTCTGTCTACTCAGTACATTAATAAACCAGCAGTTTAAAAACTGTCCTCTGGTAGAGGATGGGTCGACATTCCTTTATGTAGGTCGGTTGTATCCCCAAAGGAAAAGCTTGGTTGCATGTCTTATAATACTTTTTTTCAGTGTATTTGTATATGTATGTGTGTGTGCACATATAAAATCTACAAATATCAAATAGCACCTATTTTTTCATGATCATAGTGAGTAGGCTTTTTTCTTAAACTCTATTAGGTCATGGATTCCCTTGGAAAATTGGTATAAGATATGGAACTTTTGGGGCTTCCCTGGTGGCGCAGTGGTTGAGAGTCCGCCTGCCGATGCAGGGGACACGGGTTCGTGCCCCGGTCCGGGAGGATCCCACATGTCGCGGAGCGGCTGGTCCCGTGAGCCGTGGCCGCTGAGCCTGCGCGTCCAGAGCCTGTGCTCCGCAACGGGGGAGGCCACGGCGGTGAGAGGCCCGCGTACCACACACAAAAAAAGATATACAACTTTTTCCAGAAAAATTGTTATATAAGTGCCTATACAAAATTTCGTGGACAGTTTCTAGAGATTGATGAATCTAATTCTGGTAAGCGGTTCATGAATCTCAAAGTCAGCACCATTCTTCAGTGAACTTTGAGTTGGGAGGAAAATCCAAGCGATTAAATTAATTTTCTATTGAGTTTGTTGAAGTACAGAGTAGATAAGCTCCTCAGCTACCTTTTTTAGGGGAAAAAAAAAAAGCCTAGTTCTTAATTCTTATATTAGCAATTTCTTCCCTTATTTCCTAGCTGTATCCATAGTGATTTAATTCTATAATCAGCAGAGCCTGTAGAATGTATTCTACATTACATAACTACTTCTGATCATAATTCTTACTGCTCCTTGCATTATTTCTGTCAATTTATTTCCCAATTTTGGCCACTTTTCTCAGCAAAGTAACAAGGTCACAGACAAAATTTAATGTATAAATGTGAAAACTGAAAAAGTTAAGAGAGAACAATTTTTGTATAATTCTACGTACTAACTTCTTGTCATGAATATCAACTAGTGAATGTATTTTTACATTGAGTAGTCTTATCAAGCATGAATTTTGTGTCTCATTAGTGATCTAAGTTTGTTTTCTAGCAGTGAGACATTCCAACTTAGTTTTGAATTTTACATCCAAATGGGAGCAGAAATTTCATCTGTCATTACACATTTTAGCTTTGCTGAGGAGAAGATCCAGATGCCATGTGGAGAGAAATGTGGCCTGGGGACAAGTAAACAGCCACTACATGGTTGATGAACCGGAGCAGTTCTCACAGTTTCTGTTGAGGCAGGGAGCTACATCGCCTCACACCTCTATGAACTATCAGCTGTGAGCTGACTGAGAAGTAGGTCCTGTCTTACTTCCTATCCTTCCCAACATGACAGGAAAAAATGCTCCTTGAATTGTAACAAATCATTTGACACGTAGGTAACAGTAGATGAAAATGATTTTATGAACCCTACAAGGAAATGAATGTTGTGAGGACACCAGAATATTTCTGTTGTGAAGTTCTTCTTGGAAATTAGTGTGTTGATTCAGATAGGCTCTGAAACTGGAATATCTGAGTTAAAAACCAGATGCTGTCATTCTCTGTGTGACCTTGGGCTAGTTATATAACTTGCTGAACCTCAGTTTTTTTCATCTGTCAAACAGGGGCAATGATTATCCCCACAGTATCAGTTTTGTGTGAGGACTGAATTAGTTGATGCCTGATGTATAGTAAATAAGCTTTCAATGAATACTAGCTATTCTTTTTTTTTTTTTTTTTTTTTTTTTGGCGGTACGCGGACCCCTCACTGTTGTGGCCTCTCCCGTGGCGGAGCACAGGCTCCAGATATGCAGGCTCAGCGGCCATGGCTCACGAGCCCAGCCACTCCGTGGCATGTGGGATCCTCCTGGACCGGGGCACAAACCCGCCTCCCCTGCATCGGCAGGAGGAGTCTCAACCACTGCGCCACCAGGGAAGCCCAATACTAGCTATTCTTATTTTTAAATTTAAGGTCATGAAAAATGTTTCTCCATAATTTTATAAATTTGCATGTACCTAGGATTTTAAAAAAATTATTATCAATAATTATTTATTCATTCAGCACATATGTTTGAGTGGCCCCCATGTAGCAGGCACTGCTCTAGATCCTAGGCAAATAGCAGTGGATGAAACAGAGTGGCAGGAGTGGGGCTGAGGGAGGTTGCTAGGGTGGGTTGATGATACGGAATATTCGAGTAGACCATTGAAGTCAAGTAAGGGAAGTGAAGGGAAGAGCCTTCCAGGCAATGGATCTTTAGATGCAGTAAGCCTCCAAGGCCAGAGTGTGCCTGGCCTGTTCAAGGAACCAGAAGGCGGCCAGTGATGTAGTGGTAGGAATGTCACCACGGGAAATGAGGTGGATGGTGATGGTGGGAGCATCACTTCAGACCTTCCATAACAGGCAGAAGAAAGGGAAGCCACTAGATGATTTTGAGCAGGAGAGTGACATATCTGATTTATATTGTAAGAAGGATCACTGCAGCTATGTGTGGACAATGGAGGATCTGCATGGAATCAGGAAGATCAATTAGGAGCAATTGCAGTGGTTTAAGGCAGAAATAAATGATGGTGTTTGGGACCAGCCTGGTAGTGGTTAAGGTTAAAAAAAAAAAAAAGACCTGATAATCATATGTTAAATACCTACCATGCACAAGCTGCTTTCTATATATATTGTCTAATCCACACAACAGCCCTAAAAGGGAAATCTCATTACTATTCAGAGGTGTGACTTGCCCACAAGGTCGTACAACTGAAGTACAAGTATAGCGTGATGCTCGCCATGTTCCCTTATTTCTACATCCAGATGTAAAGGAGAAAAGAAGAATGACAAGTACTGCACATCGATCACGTTGCCCACCTAAGTAAACTTTTCTTTTCACGTATACTGTGTTTAGTTTACTTTTCACATAGACTACGGATAGTTTCAACCCCAGTGGATACTTTGTAGGAAAAGGTTGTAAGGCTGGCAGATTGAAGAGAATGGAAGAAGTTGTATAGCTTCAGGTTTTGGAGTTTTTAATGTTTAGAGATCCAGTGCATTAAAAGTAAAAAACTTATTTTTGGAACAAGCTGAACGGCAATTTAGCATTTTAGGATAAAACACTAGAAGCAGAATACAAAAATAAACACTAGGAACAATCAAAAATCCTGAAAAAATGTTTAATTTTTAATGGGATATTTATGTATTCAGTAAGTAATCACTGCAATTGTTTAGTGCCTAGTCTGTGGCAAGTACTGTATTAGAAACTTGGGTTTAAAAAAAATTGAGTAAAACATGATATCTGCCCTCAAAAGCTTAGCTGTATAATAAATGATAATAGATTGTATTAAAGGAAAAGATAAAGTGTTCTGGTAGAAAGTAGAAAGCAGTAAGTAGATGTGTGTCTTGAGGATGGCAGGGAAGTCTTCAGAGGGGAGAAAGTATTTGTGATAGATCATCTCTTCTGTTACCATTGGACACAACGGAAAAGTTCACTTGATTCATGGAATAAAAATCTTCATTCTTCGGTATAGAAAACCATATAACTGTAGCCACAGGTACCTATGACTGCAGTTACGGTATATATGTAGCATATCTGTAGTCTAGAATAGCTTTCTCTGGACACCCAGATCTCAACTGACCATGAAAGATAAGCTTCTGGTAATGACTCTTAGAAGTTGTTGTTTTCAACTTGAACTGAATCTTTGGGCTACTTCTTTCCATTCTGGGACCAAAACTGGTTTTTCTCTCTTCCATTATTAATTTTGCTCATATTATAATGATATTCTACTGGCATCTAAAGAAATGGGTTCTGATTTTGAGGAGGGGCTGGCATTCCTCATATACTGGTAAAAACCTTTGGTATTAGAGACAGAGTAAAAGGAAACATTAAAAAAAATTTATTTTTAAACTTTTGGCTGCGTTGGGTCTTCGTGGCTGCACACGGGCTTTCTCGTTGCGGTGAACAGGCGCTACTCTTTGTTGTGGTGCACAGGCTTCTCATTGCAGTGGCTTCTCGTTGCTCGTTGCGGAGCACGGGTTCTAGGTGTGCAGGCTTCAGTAGTTGCAGCACATGGGTGCTAGAGCGCGCGGGCTTCAGTAGTTGCGGTGTGTGGGCTCAGTAGTTGTGGTACTCAGGCTCTAGGGCACACGGGCTTCAGTAGTTGTGGCACACAGGCCCGGTAGTTGTGGCTCGTGGGCTCTAGAGCACAGGCTCAGTACTTGTGGCGCATGGGCTTAGTTGCTCCACGGCATGTGGGACCTTCCAGGACCAGGGATCGACCCTGTGTCCCCTGCATTGGCAGGCGGATTCTTAACCACTGCACCACCAGGGAAGTCCCTAAAGGGAAACTCTTATTTTTATTATAGCCGGCAGGCCTTTCATTACCCAAAACTGCTCAGCTTTTTAGAGTGCAAGAGTTTTTCTTTGTATCAAAATCATGGTATTTACTTTAAAAGCACCATTATAGAAAATATCCTATAACTTGTCTGGGAGCCATTTTGATGTGCTATCAGCATTTGTAAGTACTCTGATATTCTTCTAACAGTGAGCTGATTTCACAATTAATTGGAAATCTAAGGCCATGTCATAGCTCTGATAGGAATTTCAAAAATCTGTTGTAGAAAAAGTGTTATGAGTGAGTCTTAACATGTAATGTGCAAACCTGAAGTGTAATATTTATTTGGTATGTGTAAAATGTAAAAGTGTTTTAGAAGTTATCTATATTAAAACACTCAAAATCATTGGTTCTCAAGATGTGGTCTAGGCTCATCTGGGAGTCTCCAGAACCCTTTGAGAGGGTCTGCAAGTTACAAATTATGCATGGGTCAAAAATATACTTCATGTGCAAGACATACGAATAATTAAGTTTTAATGTAACACAGAAGGAGATGTTCATTGATAGGGTTTCTGATTTTATATTGCACTAACCTTTAAGAAACTTGAAATGTCTACTTGTTGAGTTGTGATGTAGTATCACAAAAGTTTATCCACAGTTCTCTATAAAGGACACTAAAATATTCCTTTGTTTCATATTATGTATCTTTACCACCCTTCTCATTGTTTTAAAAATATTTATTTTTCATTAAAATATATCATTTAATCATGTAATGGCAGGGTTATTATTTTTACTAAAAGAATCAATAGATAATAATTCAAAGATTCTCAGTTTAGTTGCTAATACAGTAAATGCTAATAGATATAACTGCCCCACACAAAACCTTTTTGGAGTCCTCAATAATTTTTAAGAGTATAAACAAATCATGAGACTGAATATTGATTGGGACTTCCAGCTTTCCAGACTTAATAGTGTGTTGTTTAAGCTGCCCAGTGCACGGTAATTTGTTACAGCAACCCAAAATGAGATGCTTATACGAGCTTTTTATTAATGGCTGTGACTTCTGCCGTTCTCAGAAGCCATGCTTACTATTTTTAAAGAACAAACCAATGAACAAATCTCCAGTAATCTTTATATCATTAAAAGGGGAAATTGTCATCATTTCATAGAGATTCTACCTATGAAAATCCATTGGTGACATTGTAGACTTTTTTTTTTTTTTTTTTTTTTTTTTTTTTGCGGTATGCGGGCCTCTCACTGCTGTGGCCTCTCCCGTTGCGGAGCACAGGCTCCGGACGCGCAGGCCTAGCGGCCATGGCTCACGGGCTTAGTTGCTCCGCGGCATGTGGGATCTTCCCGGACCAGGGCACGAACCCGTGACCCCTGCATCGGCAGGCGGATTCTCAACCACTGCGCCACCAGGGAAGCCCTGTAGACTTTTTTTTATGTCTAAAATATTTTCTATGGATAGTCTACTTTTGGTAGGTACCTTTTATATTGATATTTCAGTGTTCTCATCAGAATAAGATAAAATTAATTATAAGGCATAGATGAGAACATTGCTCAGATATTTTTGTAACTAAAATGTAGCTGGAATTTTAGGATCAAGTTTGTACTTTTTATTTAAGCATAACTAGATTTAAAGTTACTTTGTGACCTTTTCTAACAGTTTTCTTTTTTATAAAAATTTACAGTAGGGGAACTATGAAAATAGATTTTTTTATTAAAAAAAATGACTGTCCTTTGAAAATATTCCTAATATATTAAAATATAAGGTCACCAAGACTTTTGGCTATAATTCTTTGTTTAAAAATAAATACAACAGATAAGTAGTCTTTTAATTGTTATACAGTAAATGTCACATATAAACAGCAAAAATAGTGAATAGCTCAAACCTTATGATTTTCTGTTACTATTGGAAACATAAAATTGTAGCGGTGGAAAGAATCATGATGACTTTATTTAAGTGACACAGAAATTGAAAAAAATAATTATATGTAAAATCAATTATGTCATTTTCCAAGTTTAAAAAAAAAGCTATATAAAGTAATTTTTATGAAGTATGCAGTATTATGACTGTCAATATAACTATCAAATTCTTACTAAATCACAAATGTTTCACCTATAGTATTTTATCCATATGATCATAGGCTGTATAGGTCTGTCTCTCATAAGACTGTTATCCCAAAGCACTTTGTATTTATTAGATAAATAATTCACACAGTTGTAAGTTCCTTAGGCCATACCATTGTCATTTTACAAGTGAATACATTTTAAAAACATCTTTTTGATAAATATTTTCAATTTACAATTAATTTTAACATCACAGAAGGGAAATGTAGCAGTCCTGAAGTGGAGAATCCCATTAAGACCATTTAGGCAAAATTTGGCTACGCTGGCTCCTTTCTCACAATTATAGGCTAGTTTCTTTATTCTGATAATTTTAAAATGTTAAAAAAAAAGCAATCCAAAATATCTAACTGTTCAAAATTTTAATGGGCTCATGTCATAGCATAAACCACTTGGACTGCTTGAGATTTCTTGAGAAAAATGTATCACATTCTAGCAAAAGGCAGATGTGTTGTGTCTATTTCTCAGCTGCTATAGAGAAAATGAAGCTTTGCATCAATATCAGAAATTGGACCACTCTTCTCTGGTCTGTTCTTCTTTCCTGGTGATTAATACATTCGTAACTAAGAAAAAACTTTGAATTTATGATGCAGAAAAAACCTACACTCTTATTTTATAGTAGGGTGTCATTGGAAATATTATCAAGTAGAAAACAATTTGGAATAAAGACTTGCAGATAACTTTGCTGTTTCCTGGAGAAGCAGCGTATTACAGGCTTAATAATTCTAGGTCTGGAGGAAAAGTTTCTCATTTTAGGATCAGTATTTACTAGTTGTCTGAACTTCAGAAAGTCAGTGAGCCTCCTTAAGCATCAGTTTTCTTATCTCTTAAGTGGGAATAAAAATAGTACCTCTCTGTAAGGGTTTACCTGAGAATTAAATAATAGTGTTGGTGAAGCTGTAGCTTAATATCTCCCACATTAAAAAGAAAATCTTAATGTGTGTTATCTCCATTGGTGTTGATGATGATGTCAAGAATGATGAAGGAAGAACTGGAAAATATTTCAAAATGAAAGATTAGTGATATTTTTGCCCCTGAAACTTCTGCATTTTAATAACCTTAAATTTATTTTTCCTTTTCTTTTATTTGAAATTAATGAGATGAACATATGGTCGTTTCCATGATAAAAATATTATTTTGTGTGTGCGTGTGAAACTTCACCATGACTGACAGTAGATCTTGCTTGTAGGAATAATATGACAGCTGCCATAAAACTTTTGCAATTCTATCTATACCCGAAATGAAATTTCCTGTCTCTTTAATTTTTAAAAAAATTTAGTTGGCTTTGGAAATGTATATAATTTATTTGAACCTGGCTCTGAAATTTCTTTATGTCAAAGTCATATTTTTTTTCCTGCTATTAAAACAAAACCCCCCAAAACAGGATGTAACAGACATCAGTGTAACATGAAGTACAAATCTTGATTTCTAGTTCTGCTTAGCTTCCTCCTTTAGATCTTATAGCTTCAGGATACTGTCACCTTGTGTGTGTGACTTGCAATTAATTCAAAGTATATTGTTTAAAGAGTTCAGAAAAAAATGTTTGAGAGGAGCAAATTAACTCACAGAAATCACTCACTAGCTAGGCCAGTCAGACAGGTGATAGGAATAAAAGAGTGAGCTTCTGTCCTTAATGGCAATGGTCAAAGACATTATGAAGAGAAAGAAAATAGCACTTTTAAAGTAGGTGGCTAAGAGATAATTCTCCACTGGTTTGGCATAAAAAGCATATCATATAATGTAATTTTAAATGTCTTCCACCTCATCTTTTTAGAAAAAAAGTGTATTCCTTGGATTTCTTTTTCTTCCCTCCCTCCCTCCCTTCCTTCTGTCTTTCCTGGTTTTATATCTGTCTTTTTCAAGTATTTCAGCCGTCAGATTTTTAATGATATTCGTTTAGGTTTATAGCCAATTTGAAGATCAAGAAGTTTTAAATTTATAGCTATTTTTTTGGTTGTTCATCAGATATATTTACTAGTTTTTCAGTTGTTTATTTATGGTGATTTCTTTGATATTTGGGACATCATTTCCTTTTGTACTTTACCTTTGGATTCTTTGTGCTCTAGTTACTTGATTTTGCTAGAAATCTGGTCTTTGGGTAACTGAAATAAACTGTCTTATTATGAGGATGCTTTAAGTTCCAGAATAAAAGTAAGAATATATCAGTAGTTTAATTTTTGGAAAAGGAAAGTTCAGAATATTTACAGTGAAATATTTCATGAATATGTAGTAAACCAAATTGATTTTGATGAACTCCTTCATATTCTACTGTTATTACTCTGTCTAGAAAATTTTGCTTTATGTGGTGAGAAATTGAAACAATATAAGGAATATTTGGAAACAAAAAGTGGTATGAATGTCAGGAGAATGAAAGGAAGAAAGAGAAGCTACCCCTTACTTTAAAAATATGCTAGAACAAACTCAGTACAGCAGTGCTTTGCAAGGATGGGCCTGTGTTCAAGACCAGAAAATAGTTTGCGGATCTCTGTTCTGGTGGGCCTTCACTTCTGGTTTCCTTATGACCTTTTTAATGGATTATCCCAGGCTTGGGAACAGACTGGTCCTAGACTGAACTATTGTTTGTGAAAAGTTATTTCACCCACAGCATTCATTTGAGATGCTTTAAAAAATGTTTTTGCCTATTTTCAAGTGTCTATATGTGGTGTGATTAAGTGTATGTGAGGCTACATAACTCTATAGGATAAAGAGGTCTACTTACCTGAAGGCCACAGTGTAATACCTCTTAATGTTGAGGACAGCACATACTAGAGAATGAAGAGGCCTAGTTTTATAACTAGGTAGTATGGCCAGGGGATCTGTGATAAAGTGAAGAAGTACTGTATTAAACTCGAAAAAAAACTCAATTTGAGGTAAAATGGTTTTTGACTAGTTAATTTTAATCAAAGGCACAATCGAGATTTATTGTATATGTTTTTTATGTCTGATTAAATTGGGTTATTTGAAGTGTTTATTTTGCACAGAAGTTTTCATGACCTATCAGAGTAAATCTGATTATAAGAAAAAGATGCAAAGATATTAATAGGACTAATCAGAAAAACAGTATTTTTAGGTGAAGCAAACACTGAATTTTAGTGATTTAAGAAAATGATTACTGTCAAAGAGATTTTGGTATAAAAGAAGAACTCATGGTGAAGAAGAAATATAATTAAAAGACCAAGGCATTGGATTTTAAAGGAGTATTAATCAGCTAAAATTATTTTAACTGCCAAATATATCAGAACATGCTAAATAAATGAAAAGGTTTAACAGGAGAAATTTTAAAAATAGTTGTAAAAGAGATCATACATGAATTACATTAGACTTGATATTATGTATTATATAATATCATTTATTTGTAAATCATTCTGAGAAACTAGTATTTCTTTTTATGGAGTGTGAAATAGAGGTGTTGAGGCTCAGATTCTGCATGTATTTGGAGCAAAATTGTAAGATCTCTTACTAGCTACTATGGTTCTACTATATGGCTAACTGCTTTCTATAAAAGCTTCTTTTAAATTAATTGTTCTTTGGAATGTTGACTTCAGGGATATTTCTGATGTTTCCTAAAAGAAAGAGACTATTGATAAAGCTGGAATGATATATTCTATTATTTTTAAGTTACTTAACAGTTAAACCCTTTGGAAATTTATAAATGCTTTTTAGGGTACCAGGATGTTATTAGAACAGTAAAGAATTAATTGATTTTCTTGATACGTAAATTGCTACAAGAAGGAGTTTTGATATATTATAAACAGAAGCTACTATATATACAAGAGCTTTGCTACAGTCATTTATACTGTTTTTCATTTTAAATGGACTGTGTCAACTATGTTCATTATTGTAAATTATAGACTGTTTTGTTTTCTCTCTGATAATATAATCTCATTCCAAACTCCCCAACTTCTCGGTTGGGCACTGTGTGCTGTGTTGCCCCACTTAGAATCCCACTTAGGTTCCCCCCAGCCCCTACCCGCCGGCCCCCCCCCCCCCCCCCCCCCCCCCCCCGGACTGAGATCCTTATTTTCTCAGCTACTGAGAGCTTTGGTGGTTGATGGTTGTCAGCCAAAGGAAAGCACACAAGCTGTGCCCCCTCCTCGGAGGAGACCTACATTGAATGACTGGTTAATCAGAGGTTAAATATAGCACGAAAGAGGCATGCTGCCCACTGAATTCTGTCATAAGTAGAAGAGCATTATCTCACCAATGAGGGGTGGTAACAGATCAAGGAAGGCTTTCTCAGTGGAGCCATATTCAGTTACTTTTCAACTAATTATAGCAGTGCATTCCAGGTACACAGAGCAACATGAGCTGTTTGGAGGTTAAACAAGAAGCATGGGTGGGATACAGAACTACCAGAAGTTTATCATGACAGGTCAGCAGGTACAAATAGAGAACGTTAAAAGACTGGGACATGAAAGTTGACAACAGACAGATAATGACAATTTTTGCATGTCAACAAAGGGAAAGTGTACTTTGCCTGTAAGTAGGGGACTGCCATGATCAAATTTGTATTTTAGATGTGTATTCTTTTATAAGTTGAATTATAAACAGGTTTTGTTTTAGATTTTGGTTTTTAGTGACCCTGGCCTTTAAATCAACTAGTTGGTTTGCAGTGGGAGAGAGTAGAATGTTATGGAAGTACAGCCAGAGTAGGAGGGAGAGCTGAGTTTCGTTAGTATAGTTAGGAGGTATAAATCTGCCCCAAGTTATATGAGCCATATGTATATACCCAGGGGTGGATCTGCCAGCCTGAAAGGACTGGCCTTCTCAAGAGAGTGGCTCTCTTTGAGTGTGTGTGTGTAAATATTTTTTTAAAAGAACTCTTTACAGTTTATCATGTTATATATTTATTTTTTAGAAAGACAGTTTAGAATATTGTTTAAGAACTAGAATATTATACCCAGACTTTGTTTTAAATCCCAAATCTACCACATACTTGCTCTGAGATCTTAAATACCTGTTTCTTCATTTATGGGTATGATAATGACATATTAGGTCAGAATATTTCATTGCCATGTGACAGAAACCTAATTCATGTTTCAATGAAAAAAATGTATTGGCATAATAACTTCGAATTGTACCCACTGAGACAAATTGCAGAGGCTGTATTGGATCCAGGTGCTCAAGTGATGTCATCAGAACCTTGGCTCTATGCTACTCTGTGAAGGTTTCATTCCTAGGCCGACTTTCTCCATGTTGAACCAAAGATGGCACCCAGCCAATGGTAGGCTTATGTTCTCCAAATTTAGCTATTGCAGGAAAAATATGAAGTAATTCTTGTCCAGTTGTTCAGTATAAGTCCTGGGCTGACTCTTACCATCTCTCCTTGTAGGATTTCCAGATACAATTCAAATGTATTTGAATTTCAAATAAACAATGACTCATTTTTTAAGGTTGTGGTCTATAAACAGTGCATAGAATGTACTTACACTAAGAAATGATTTCTTTGTATATCTGAAATTCAAATGGAACTGGGTATCCTATATTTTTATTTGCTAGATATGATAACCCTTCTTAGAAACCTGTCAATTTGTGAACCCATAACTCTGGTTAGTGTGAGAGAGTGTTGATTCAGCTTGGTTATATGCCTTATTAGTTAAATCCTCCACCTCAAAACAAATGGATTGAGACGGGGGAAAAGTAACTTCATACAAAAATTGAGGTGCTGTTGTTAAAGAAGAGATGCTGTGCACATAGAAAACAAAAACATGTACACACATGAAAATGTTTTATAAAAATGGTTTCTGACAGAACTCCCGAGGAGATTCCATCATATGAGATAATCCTTTTATATCTGTTAGCACAGTGCCTGGCACATAGAAAATCTCAGTAAATGCTTTCCATTGTACATACTATTACTGTTCTACTAATTCTAATACCTAAGTATTGACTCCATTCATTAAGCAAATATGTATTGAGCACTTCAGTATTATTCCACAGTTTTCATGTTTTAATCTTAATTGGAATAAAGGATGTAATAGGAGAATGGTGAGGTAGTTGTGTTGAACATCTTTGTTCATTAGACTTTTCCCCCTCCCAAAATGAAATTTTTCCTAGGAAGAGAGAGAAGTTACTAGCTCAGAGGGAATGAATGTTTTGAATCTCCAGTTACTTGTGTTGAACTGTCAGTTACAGTTCTGTAGGAATCTGTTCCAAAGCACAGAGACCAGTTGTCTCCCTGTACCCACAGATTCAGCCCTATTTCCAATAACCTTTGCACAGACCCATCCAATAACCTAAACTCTCAATCCAGTTCCCAGCTCATACGACCCCTTACTGCTAAAGTTACACGTCAAGGTTAAAAAGTATTGCTCCTGTAATTCCCAGGGCTGAGAGAGACATTCTCAACTTCCACCCCAACCCAAGAAAAGTCCCATCTTAACAGACAGTTCAGGAGACTTGGAAATTCATTGTTACTACTCTTTTTCCAGAGCTACTTATTCCTTCTCTGGTGACTTCTTCCAGTATATCTTTAACCTTCTGAGGTCAGTCAGTCCTCCTAGGCAATCCACACAACAGATAAAATGAACAGTACATAAGGAGATTTACTTAGGAAAGCCTTATCAAAATAAACCTAATACTAGAAAAAAACCAGATTCCTGAGGTTGCTCAAATGACTGTTCTGAGGTGAAAGAATAATCTCTAGCCATCCCAATTGATCAAATTGATCGGCTTTGCATAATGACAGAGGTTCCCAGAATTATTCTTCTCACTTTCAGTTTTTTTCCAGTTGTTCCTTTTATTCAGAAGACTGACGAGAAATTGACTAGGATTGCAATTAATTTTTATAGGAACTTCAAGGAAGGTTAGTTGTGTTGATGTTCAGTTTTGTCTGTTGAAGATCAAAGTTCAGCTAAAAAGTCCCCATAACAAGGATCTGACTGGGACCACATTAGGGAGTTTCATTCATACTTTAACTGTGTGCTAATTTGGGTGCATGTAGGAAGCCAGCCAAAAGGGTCTCCTGAATTGCTCTACACATCTCTCTAAAAGGGGATTGAAATTTATCTCTTAGAAGTAAATTGGTAAATATCTAAAGTTTAGACAACAACAGTCACTGTCTTAACCTAATATTCTTTTAAGCAACAAAACTTCCCAATCCCACCAAATATCACCTTTTCCCCAATCTGGACTTAAATATTTATACAAGTGGTAATCACTCAACTTCTTTGAAAATCAACAATCAATCACTACTTTCCATTAATGTAAAATACTGTCTCTTTTTGAGTCTGAGACTGATGCTGTTGCACGTCTTTGCTCTTATGGGCCTGGATTTTAGGAGTGTTATTCCTCATATCCAAACACACCCTCAACACTCATGAAGTATCATCATACCTTTCATTTGACTGACTGTATATCGTTTGCCTCCACACCACTGACTATGTCACATAGAGGCTCACTGAACTCTGAGGATAAGAAATTCACTGGCTTGTATAACACGTCACATGGTTGCTAGTTCGACACTAATTTATCACAAAAAATACTGTGAAATCATATAAAACATAGCTCAAAGAGCCACAAGGAAAATTAAGTTCATAATGCTGAAATTATTTTCTGCATACCAAAGAATAATGAAAATTTATGATCAGCTTTTTAAATTGATAGTAAGAATAATCATGATAAAACTAGCTGACACATACATCATAATTTAGAGAACATTTTCATAAACATAGCAGGCAACATATAAAAAGATATCAGTGTGTCAGTTTTCCTTCCAGTGTTCGGAAAGAATTGCTTGCAAGAGGCATGTAATTTAGAAAGTGAACTCCGTCATACCCTGATATTTATGCTTTGCTTATCCAATGTTGTGGTGGTAATGTAACTCTGTGTTTATGTAGAAGAGGAAACCTACGTGGAGCATTGTCTTTACTTTGACTGTATTTCATTTCTTTAATTATAATTCTGTGAAAGAATAGTTATGCATTATTTGACCAAGTGCCTCACATTATCCCATTAACTTTACTAGGATCTAACAGTGATAACGTCCATTTATTCAATGCTTAGCATGTGACAAACATTAGCTAATTTAATTCTCACAGGGCTGTGATATAGCCATTGGTACTCCCATAATCAGATGGGAAAACATGCAGAATTTTGTTTTAGTTAGGGAAGGCTTGAGGATATTCATGTGCTCAGGAGAAAAGGCCTGTAAGGCCTCTAGATAGGTAGACAGAGAAAACAATCAAAGAGAGGCTGCTGAGCCCAGGTGAGGAGAGATTAGTCTTCAGAATTAAGGAATATTTTCCTCTGAGGTGGAAGGAGGAGGAGAGAGTTGTAGCAAATATTAATTAATTAAAAGGTAAACATTAATGCGAGTTTGGTTGACTATGATTATGGACTGTCTTTGGTTTTGGCAACTCTAACAAAATACTATAGAGTGGGTGGCTAAGGAAACAGAAATTTATTTTTCATAGTTCTGGAGGCTGGAAGTGTGAGATCAGGGTACCAGCCTGTTAAGGTTCTGGTGGGATCTCTCTTCCGGGTTGCCGAGGGCCTACTTCTTTTTTCCTCACATAGCAGAAAATGGGAGAGAGAGAGAGACAGTATGCACTCTCTAGGGGTCCCTTTTATATGAGTAACAATGCCATTCATGAGGGCTCCACCCTCATGACCTGATTACCCCCCAAAGACTCCAAGTCCAATACCTTACATTGGAGGTTAGGATTTCAACATGAATTTTGGAGGAACGTGAACGTGTACCGTAACAGATACCAATTTGTAAAGTGGTGTAGATGCAGAAAAGAAGGAGATTGTGCTGGTCCAGGACTGAGAAATTCAGGCAAGTTAGGACAGAAAGGCAAAAGAAGTTTCCACGTTGAATGTTAACTGATTATTTGGTTTTCAAGTTAATAATTCTATGTAGGGCAGTTGTGTGTGCCTCACACTGTTACAGAATAGTCTCTCCTCTAAGAATCTCACAGTCCCATCGAGAAGACAAAACACAGGCAAAGACATAATACAAGGAACTAAGCTGTCGGTACGACAGTGGATGTTAGAGTCAGTTAACATGGTCGATGATCAGAGCAGTGTCAGAGAAATATTAATTTCAAAAATATTCTTTAAATCTAGGGTGCCACCCATTGTAGGGCACAGGATAATACTGCATTAAAAAAATATCTACAAACTGTGAGTCATCATTCATTGTGAAACCAATCCAGATTTTATAGATGTTAGTTAAAATGGGCAAAAATGTATCTCTCTAAGGTAATAAATAGATGCGAAATACTTAAATTAGAATTACAACTTCAAACGTATTGCAAATTCAGCATAATTTTAAAGAGACCTGTTTCGAACTTATCTTAATAAACAAAACAGTGAACCCATTATTAATTACCTCCTCAATGCATTTATACACCAAAACTTGTATTGTTCATGCCATTCAATAGGCATGGTTCTTGGTGATCATTTTATTTACATTAGCATCTGTGAAAAAATTGATTTCATGTTTAAGTTGAGAAATTTCGACTAACTTAATGACTGCCGATTTCAAAGAATTCTAGTACATAAGGCTGTTTGCTTTATAGTTGGAAGTTCTTTTTTATTTTTTTAAGTTCAAGATTAACATGATGATTTAAGACTCGCACTTACATTGAGGATGTTTTTAGACTGTGTTGTAAATGTTGGTCTGAAGTTACCAAAAATATAACTTAAATTGTTAATTTTTAGAAACAAAGAGGCAAGATTTATTTGGTTCACACTGTGCAAAAATGTGGCACTGGCTATATAGGGAACAATTTGGCAAGAGTAAACCATTTCACAACAACCATTATTTCAGAAATAATGCCTGTTTTGTTTCTTTGACTCTAAGAAAGAATTAGAGATAGAACTTTCCTGGCGTATATACAGAAATGAGCTCATTATCGTTGGAAAATCGTCTTATAACTGTTGGGAACAAGAAAAGAAAAACCAGTCTGTTTGTTCCCTATTTCATATTCATGAGGCTGCTCAGAGGCAGTTTGATTGACGCCATTGGTGTATGTTGTCTGCTTTCTTTAGATCAAGCTGGAGGTTTTGGTTCACCTATCACTCACTTCCCACTTTGCTACCAAGGTCTATTGTGGCTCTCTAAATTGTGTAGTGATGAATTTCCCACTTGGGAATTTTTAGGACATCTTAATCCCAGCCTGACAGAAATCCCTTCGATAAATAATCTACCAACCCTCTGCCAAATGCAAGTGGATCAGTGGACATAGATTTATGACAGCTTTTACAAATGAAAAGTAGCGGCAGGGAGTATACGCTAGTGTACTCAGAATCCATGAATGGTCTCTATTTCCCAGTTTAATTTTCCCCAGATCTATTTGTTTGAAGTGTGTTCTGCAGGATTTTCTTTAAAGCTGTGTGTGTGTGTGTGTGTGTGTGTGTGTGTGCACGCATGCACACATGCCTGTGTGTGTCTGAATGTGCAGTCGCTGAAATGATAAAAAAAAATGCACAATTACTTTATAAAGCAATCCCTGGAAATCATTTTTATTTATAAATTGGGCTTTTCTTGGATAAATATAAGGTAATAAAATTAGATAATAATGAGTGGTGAAAATTCTGATTAAATGATTGAAAGTGATTTCAAAATCATTTTTGAAATCAATAGCTTTACAAAAATAACTTGAGGAAACCAGTTTGAGAGGAGTTATATGACTAATAGATTCAGAATCTGAATGATAAGAATAGGTCACTCATTTTAAGTGATTAAATTTTCTCCACAAAAAGTGTTTCTTCCTAAAAAACAAATGAGAAGTTACCTGTGGTTGTGTTCATATGATTACACTTTTATATTTGCATCTGAGCTATTTGCATACATCCCATATGATACAGGAATAGCAAAAAAGAAATGTTTGGTAGATTGGACAATTAGCCTGTAATATTTTTAATGTAAATTGTAAATTCTATTGCTTTATGATAAATTATTAAGGATATCGAGTCAGTAATGCTATGGAATGAACTTATGTCATAGAATAGAATCTAAGTACTAGGCTTCATGTATATTATATACATACATATAATAATTTTATTTATTGAACGTTTAAAACTAAGCAATTTTAGGGAACAAATCTGAAAATGAGTCATTTTTTAGTAATTCTTGCATTATCACACTTAGACTGTGAATTTTGTCACTCTATTGCAGAAGTACCATTCTTACTATAAAGTGACAGCCACCTTTTCTCTCCTTTAAGGTATATGGCACAAGTTCACAGCAAGTTAGAATGTGACATGTTGCTATTTGCCATTAAAATTTAGACAGCTTTATAATCTTCTTATCAGGCCAAGAATTTTCTTCAATAATGAAGAAAAGAGAAGGTTTTGTGTGTGTGTGTGTGTGTGTTTGGTATACATTTTTATACCAAAGTGGTTTTGGTATACATTTGGTTTTTTGGTATACATTTGGTATTTTTGGTATACATTTGTAAAAACATTGGGGGGAAAAACATGGACTGAAAAAGTCTGTAAATTTACTAAATCCATAGAAGTAAGTTAAAATGAGCATATTGTTGTTAGTTAAAAAAAACAAAAAACAAAAACCCTGGATTTTCCAGAACAAACCCCGAAGAGGTTATTAAATTCCTACTAAGTACCAGCTGCTTTTCCTTTGCTAACAGAGCTACCAGCAGGTGACTGGAGCCTCATTAAGGCTGTAACACAAGGTCAGGTGTAGAAGTGCTTCTGGCTTGGATAACTGAAAAAAATCAGAGCCTTCAAATTAGTGCACTTCTGTTCAAATTAGACAGTAATAACCAGTAACACATGCTTTTTTTCCTTCAAATCTTTATTAATTAACCATTGAAAAGTATGTCATAAGATAATTGGTAAATGAAACCAGATGTTTTAATTTTGGGTGGCACTGACATTATGCAGAGCTTTTTCATTGTCAGTGTCTCCTTTGGTTCATACAGTGATTTTTCTGAGGCTTGAGGGCAGCTCTTGTTGAACCAACATCACAGAAGAATAAACTGAGGCACAGAGAGAGCGGAAATTTGCCTAAGATCACAGGACCTACTAGGATCAGGTTAGCTGTATTCTGTCTGCTCCATTCTGAGCCCTTCGATCATGTTTTCAACCAGGGGCTGATATAATAACCCTCCTATCGCCGTCTCGCTCCCCATTCCCGCCAAGAGAGTTTTTGTGTGAGGGTGTTTGGGTTGTCATAATGTAACAGCTGCTGGCATGTAGTGGATGGGGCCAAGGATAGTTCCACACAACCAGCACTTTTTCTCCCTAAAAATCCTGTGATGCCTCTGTTGAGAAACGTTTACAATCGCGAGGCATACTAGGAAAGTGGTTCTCATAATTTTATATGTATGTTTAAATTCCACTCAGTACATTTATTCCTGTTTTCATTTGTTTTATAAATAAGTCTAAGATTGTATGGTTAATAAAATGTTACTCTCTAAAGGATATTATAAATAGAACTAGTAAAATAACAAATGAACAATTATAATTCCTCATTCCTTTTTTGGCCTTCAGCTATCACACATAACACATAAAAACATATCTATATCTTTCTATATATTTTAATATACTCCATTTATTATTTTTCCAAGTTAGAAATATCGTTATTGGAACAATAATTTTTACCCTCCTTTAAATTTGGTATCCTGTTAAACTGTTTTACCAAATGATCTGGTTAGCTCCTGCTATTCTGAAACTGAGGAGAAAGGGTAATAAGCCTCAGGCTTTGCCTGAAGAAACAGCAGAAACTGTTCTTTTTGCAATTAAATTTGCACCTTTTTTGCATATATTTAACATTTGATTTGAAGGGTGCTAATTATTTTATTTCCTACATATCTAATTTGGTTTATGGAATGTTAATAGTGGTAGTATTGTTACCATTTGACAAATTAGGAAATAAAATATACAGAGTTGTTACTTGTTAAGAGTTAACACAAGTAAAATAAATATTTAATTTCATGGTCGTTGTAGGCTTACCTCCTCTACCTTCCTCATTCATCAAAGGGAATAAGAAAATTGATAAATTTTTGACAGTTTTAGTATATAATAGCATAGTTTTTTTTTTTTTTTTTTTTTTTTTTTTTTTTTTTTTGCGGTATGCGGGCCTCTCACTGTCGTGGCCTCTCCCGTTGCGGAGCACAGGCTCCGGACGCACAGGCCCAGCGGCCACGGCTCACGGGCCCAGCCGCTCCGCGGCACGTGGGATCCTCCCGGACCAGGGCACGAACCCGTGTCTCCTGCATCGGCAGGCGGACTCCCAACCACTGCGCCACCAGGGAAGCCCCAATAGCATAGTTTTTGAATTAAAAAATATGTATGTAATACATTCATCTGCCTATAAATAACAAGAGGTATGGCTTATGTGGAGTTAATTAACTCACATTGAGTTTGTAATTATGCTTTCAGAAACAATAGATTAGGATTTAGTTAATGAAGTTAAAAAGAACCTATAAAATTCACATTCATGTCATATTTCATTAAATACATATATTAAGGTCATGATTAATAGAAGTCCAATATACCTCAGAAACAAAATTTTCTTTAGATATTAATGGGAAACTTCCATTTTGAAGCACATTCTTGGTGCTTGTATTTTCCTTACTTTTAATTAGCTGATTTTTTAAGTAAAGAATGTTTAAAGTTGTATATCTATCAAAATGAAAAAGAGTAGAAAAGACATGTACAATAAGATTGAAATTACTGGAGTGAATCAGTTGAGCTTGATTTCGTCTTTTTTATGGGGACTGTGTCACGGTGCACCATAGCTCTGTGGTTGTTTTTTTTTTTTTTTTTTTTTTTGCGGTACGCGGGCCTCTCACTGTGGTGGCCTCTCCCTTTGCGGAGCACAGGCTCCGGACGCGCAGGCTCAGCGGCCTGGCTCACGGGCCCAGCCGCTCGGCGGCATGTGGGATCTTCCCGGACCGGGGCACGAACCCGCGTCCCCTGCATCGGCAGGCGGATTCTCAACCACTGCGCCACCAGGGAAGCCCGCTCTGTGGTTTTTGTGGTTAAGCTTTTTTTTTTTTTTTTTGCGGTATGCGGGCCTCTCACTGTTGTGGCCTCTCCCGTTGCGGAGCACAGGCTCCGGACGCACAGGCTCTGCGGCCATGGCTCACGGGCTTAGTTGCTCCGCGGCATGCGGGATCTTCCCGGACCAGGGCACGAACCCGTGTCCCCTGCATCGGCAGGCGGACTCTCAACCACTGCGCCACCAGGGAAGCCCTGTGGTTAAGCTTTTTAATACTCCAAAGCATCAGCAATTACACATTATATGAGTTGAATTTATATTTGCATAGATCTGATTTTAAAAATCTTTTTGTAGGGAAATCTGTTATTTGAAATGGCATATAATATAAAAAATAATTGGGACTATCTACATTCTTCTAGTAACATAGAATATTTGGGTTTTAAACATTTCTGACCTAAAAATTAGTTGGCATTTCTTAAAAGGTATATATATATATATATATATATATATATATATACACACACATACATATATTTATGACTTTATTCCCTTATTTCATTTCTGTCCTCTTCCAACAGTGGAAAGACATAGCCATGCTATCCTAGTTATTATTGCAATTGTATATAGAGAACAACCTGCCCAGAAATTAATATCAGAATTTCACTCAGGGGTATTATAGTGAGCAGCCTTAAGGATAACTTACTTTGGGGGGGGGGGCTTAAAATAGCAGAGGTCAGTGTATTAAACTGAATAACATATGAGTGAAAAAAGTATATAGTGTGCAATACTAGGAGGTTAGTAAACTGAATACTGTGTAATAAATTTGTGAGTTTGTATAAGTTCGTTTTGCTAAACTGTTGGTGGCTGCTTGTTAACATAAATTTTTAAGATTTTCATTGCAATAGTATTTTCCCACATACAGGGCAAGAGTGATCACTTAGTTGGGAACAATACTTAGCTGAAAGTAAAAAATTTCATAGGTATTCTTCTCCACTCTAGTAGTCTTTGTATTTTTTAACTGAAGTGTAATTAATTTACAATGTTGTATTAGAGTTTCCAGCATACAGCGAAGTGGTCCAGATTCTTTTCCATTATAGGTTATTAGAAGATATTGAGTATAGTTCCCTGTGCTATGCAACAGGTCCTTGTTGTTTACCTATTTTTTATATAGTAGTGTGTATGTTTATATGTTAATCCCAAACTCCTAATTTATTTCTCCCCCATCCCCCGTATCCCCTTTGTTAACCATAAGTTTGTTTTCTATGTCTATGAGTCTAATAGAAGCAGTCTTGATGAGCTAACAGTTCCACCAAGCTTTGTAAATAAGCATTCATTACACGTACTTATTTATATATATCCTCATTGCAAATAAGCATAAATATAGTTTAATAATTTTATATATACATAAAATTTTCTTAGGTCTCAAGCCTCCTAAAAGCAGAGTTTGAGATGGGAATTCTTGTTTGTTCAGCAGATGCTTTCAGGTAATACTGGGATGGGCAAGACATGCTTTCAGCTCGAAGACTCACTTTAAGCCAGATCCCATGCGGAACACTTTAGCATGAACCACACCACAAAACTGGTCTCACATCAGGGATGGCGTTGGCCTTTTGTCTTCCCACGTGACACAGTCGTTGGTTGAAGGTTGCATGAGGCAAGCACAGGGGCAGGGAAGGGGAGCAAAACATCTTGGGAGAATGTGGGCACTTGAGGGTAGTTCTCCAGAGAAGGGGCAGCTCTAAACTGTTCCCAGCTACAGCTCACTGCAGTTAGGGGATGGGTGTGCCTGGCAATGGAAAGTTCCATGGAAAGAGAAGTGGGCTGGCATCAACATTGTCCAATCAGTTGATGTCACGTTTGAGAATCTGGTAGTATTTGCTAAGTAAATTCTGTGAGTCTATGATACTGGTCCGATTATTGAGACCCATAATGTAGTGTTTGAAGTAGTTTTGTGAGTGATACACATTCTCTAGTGTTTAAAACAAATGTGATTAGAAGTATGAGACACAAAATGCAGAAAACATACAAAACATGTTGACCGAAATTCTCTCTGAGGTTTCAGTGTCAGTAATAGACACTTCTCTTTCTTCAGTTCATTTAGCCTTTTCTAACACCCTTCACCTTCTCCTCTGTGGTTCTCAGCACACAGGTTTCCGTCATTGATTACTCTTAAGTGGGGGAGGAAAGCCCAGTTAATGTGACTACTGGGTCACACATATCTCTCTCAATGCCTGGTGTCTAATGGTCCCTCACATGTATTTGCTGAGTGAATGAACAAGGGACACTGGATGTGAATGGAGCCAGCGAGTGTTAGAGGTAATTGAATAATTAATACATGTATACAGTCTGTGATTCTTTTTACACTGCACATCTCTGTTATGCAGAGCTTACGTGCATGAGTGCATGCACAGGCGCTACTGTTGTTCAGTAGCAGGTTTTCTAATTTCAAAAGCTGCATCTTATTGTATTTCTCCTTGTGTAATTGGCTTCAGATAGATAAGCCAACATCTTCACAGTCCTGAATCATTTGATGGTTTTACACGTCATTCCTCCTACAATGTTCATTTGCATTTTCAGTGTTCATACTCTTTTTCAGGATGCATTATGTTCAAAAGTATGGAATAGCCTGTAATTAAGGTATGTTCACAGACAGCCAACATTTTATAACAGAAAAAATAAGATATTGAAGGATCAAGATAAAGAAGTAAAAAAAAATTATGAAGAAATATATTAAGAGCAAAATTTTGAAAGTTATACAGAGTGCCATGGTATAGATTCAAAACCATGCAAATAATGTGTACATCATGTTCTTTATTCGTCAGGAAGGACATAGAAATAAAGCTAACCTCAACTGTTAGGTTTATTCTTTTTCAAGATAGGTATATTCTTTTTTATAAAAATATATGCTTACTATTAAAAAGGAAAATAAGGTAGTATGGAAGATTTCAGGAAAAAGATAAAAAGATCTAAATATTTTAATACCCAAGGGTATATCCTCATTAATATTATGATACATGAATATTTTGTAAATATTTATATGAATATTTTATATTTATATATGTGGTAGATGGATAAATATTTACATCATTCTTTCTGCTAAGTAATATATAATATACCTTCTATTTGGGTCTGTAAGGAAAGAAAGTTAAATAGGCATTAATAATTTCTGTACGTTGTTTTGCTGCATTGTCTTTATAATATCTATGTATATGTATGCATACACACAAATATGTTTTAGATATTTTTCCCTATTTAAGAATAACTGTACTTGTAGTTTGCCCTAGCCCCAGGCAAACACCATTCTGATTTCTGTCTTGTAGTAATTTTGCTCATTTTTGTGTTTCATAAAATGAAATCATGCAGTTTGCATTCTTTTTGTAACTGTCTTCTTTCACAGAGCATAATATTTTAGAGAGTCATTTATGGGTTGATTTGTGTAGCAGTAATGTCTTATGAATATACCACTATTTGTTTATCTTTTCTCCTGTTGATTTACAGTCATGTTTTTTTCTGATTTTTTCTTGCTGTTATGAGTAAAACTGCTGTGAAACTTTTTCTTTTTATAAATATATATTTATATGTTTTTATTTTGCGTGTGTGTTGGGAAGAGTCATATAATAGGAGTGGAATTGATGGGTCATAAGTTAGGAATACTATGTGAAATTTTATAAGAAACTAGCAAAGAGGAAAACTCAGAATTAAGGTTTTTCTTGGCTGAAAAAAGTGTCAATCGGTTCTAAGTTCTCTCTCATAAGGTAAATGGGGTTAAAAATAAAATGTTCAGAAGCAATTAGAATTTTTGCCCTTGTATATGAAGGTATCTCATACAAAACCTTCTCTCACAAAGTCAGCATAATTTATTACTGAATTAAAGCTTTTAGGGTGAATTATTTTCAAGCATTTTTACATGTTACAGAGCCCACAGACTCATACTCTTTACTGATAAAACAAATTTACTTTAAAGTTAACATTAGTTATCATAATATAACCTAACAGGTCATCTTGTTTTCATAAATTTTTCTAGAATATGTCTGTTTCCTGCTCTTGCTCTGGGTTGTTGGAACACACTGTATATCAAGGCTATACTCACAGACAAAACACAGATATGATAATATTTATGTAATTGACCCATCTGTGTAAATAATTAATAAGTAAATACAGGCCAGTGAAAGCAGAATAAATCAGTGAAAATTATAAAACATATGTAAATAATACCTCACTCTTTGAACAAGTTGATATCATGGGACACAATGCTGGGACTATCAAACTATAGACTAAAATCATGAATGTCCGGGAAGGAGGATGTCTGCATATTGACTCTTCTATTAAGTCAGAGGCAAGGAAAATCCAACCCTTCCTTCCTTGTAAATGTGAAGAAATGAGAAGTGATCATAACCCCAATTTGGGGCATATAAGTGAAACTCCTCACAAAACCAAATTTTCATAATAGATTGGGTATATATACCTATTAGTAATTTGAACCTACAAAAATTGTGACTCAGTGTTAAACAAAAGGTAAAAAGTCCAACTTTCACTAGAGTAGCATTATTTTAAAGCAGTAGAGGATTGGGGTTTTATTAGGTTTCTTCTCCATAGTCCATTTTCTTGCCTTGGTGGCAATCCAGAGGGCAAGGGTATGCACTTTTAAAAAATGTTCAGTTTCAAATATATCTCTTTGATTGGCTTGAACATAAACAGAAGGGACCAGCTTGTTTTCCCATTCTCATACCAAACTAGGAAATAACCCAGGCCCATTAAAAGTTCTACATAGACCCGGATGTCTGGCTCCCATTCCCAGACGTTCTGTTTTAACTGGTCTGGGTCCAGCAGTGGTATCAAGGTATATGGAAGCTCCTCAGTATTTCTAACATGCAGCAACATTTGGGAACCAGCATCTTATCACCTTGTAGCTCACAGAGCTCCATCTACCTGTTTTGCACGTGGGAATGCTGAGGCCCGGAGAGGGGGAAGGACTTGCCTAGGTTCACAAAGAATGTTTGTGGCCGAGCCAGGATTGGCTATACTATTCTTGCACGCCACTGACATACCCCTCCCGTGCTATTATTTCACTAGGTAACTAACCTTTCTGTGCCTTGGTTTCCTCATTTGTAAAATGGGGGCCTTAATGGTATCTACTGGTAGGGTGGCTGCGCTGATCACATGAGATTATGACCAGAAAGTGCTTATTAGCACAGTGCTTAGTTTTCAGCAGATGTTATCCATTTATTGTTGTTGTTGCTGTTTTGTACTAGGGGTGTAGAAGTGAATGGGTTGCCCAGAGGACAGTGAGCTCATTGAGGGACAGAAATTGGGATTCCTCTCTCCATACCCAGTATTCAGTATAGACCCTGACATTTAATAAAAGTATTTTCAACGCGGAAAAAAAGTGCTGTGTATCCTTTCCCTTTAATATGTATACTGTGTATGTAATATGTATTAATATATAATATATATATTAAAATTTTTAATTGATATCACTGACATTAGGGTAACAAGCTAACTTGGAATCACAGGGCAGCAGATTAGATACATGATTGTTAAAGAGATGTCAGAAGGATGAAAGATGTAGCTTAATCTTCTTGGAAATCTTATTCTCATGCATAATGTGTTAAAAGTAATTGTAGTTGAAAGTTTTAATCCTTCTGAAAAATGGTTTCTAACTTGTTTGTGTCATGTTTGTGGCACATCTAGATAGCAACAGATTTTGTGACGAATGACCAGGTTTAACAAAGCCTTTAGGTTTCTTAAGTGCTTGCAACATATCACAGTGCATTAAAAGTACCTTTCATCACACAATAAAAGGACTATTTGTAGTTCATTTTTCTGCCTCATATATTAGAAATTATATGCCTGTCAGTTCTCATCTTTGCAGTAGAATGCCTTACATTTATATTGTGATTTATGCTTCACAAAGTTGTAACACGTATATGCTTCTCAATTTTCCTAATGTTCTTGAATTATAAAACTCAGTTTATTTTCACAATGTATTCTGAAGCACCTAAAAGATCAGATATATAATTCAGAGAACCATGGATAGGGTGAAATGAAAAATATCCTATGTCTATTCCCCTAATAAATTACCCTTAAATTTTAGATTTTCTCTTTGAACCTTCCCAATTATTGTATCCTGCCACAATAACAGTCTTTTAAATTAATAAAGATTTATCTCCATATAATTTTTAATCTCTAAGGAAGTAATCTGTTTCCTTTTTTGTGTTATAATAAAGTCATTTATGTGATAGTTAAATGCTTAATTAGCCACAGTTATTCATTGACTGTTTTTATGTCACTCTGAGTTTTTTCAATTTATTAAGACAAGGGTATCTTTCCTTAAAATTATTAAGGATTATGCAACCTATTTATCCTTAGATAATGCCCTCACTCAGTTAACTTAAAAAAAAAACAAAAACAAAAAGGTATCATTTCAAACTTGTACTCCTTTCCTTCCACTCTACCATACCCATCTTCATTTTCAAGCACCTGACCTCTGTTCATTCAGAGATGAAATAGAGGGTGTCAGGTGGGAAGTTCCTCAATTTCTTTGCCCACTTCTTCTCATCTGTAGCCATCTTCATCCATTTCCTTTATTTCTGACTCAGGGAAATTGGACTCTACTTTGCTCAAGTCTAATAATCTTCTCTTGTTATTGGATGTCTTTCCCTCCTCTTAAAGGACTTTCCTCCCCTCCATCAACTATTCCTGTTTTCTCCTGTTCTTTCTTTAAAGCAAACAAATTTACAAACAGACCAACTAATGAACCATCAAAAACAAAAACAAAAAGCCTAATGGCAACTGTCTCTCTAGGCCCTCTAGACTCCAGTCCTCTCATTTCTACCTCCTTATTATTTGTAGAATCTTCTCCACATCACCCTTCCTCATGCCCCTGGTTTAATCTGGGATCCCATCATTTTCTGCCTATTATGTTAGTACAGTAAGTATCCAACAGAAATTCCTGCCTCAGGTATGTCTCTCCTGTCTATCTTTCCAAGCATCCATCATAGAATTCTTTAGTGGCATTGTCTTTATAATAAATTCTGAACCTCATAGCATATTAAGCTGGTTGTTAACATGAGACTCTTCTTGTCTGGAAATTTTGGCTAGGCCCCAAAGCTAAGGATTATGAGTGCCAAATATCTCAATTCTAAAGAGAGTTATTAGACCATGTATGTAGGATTTGTAAACAGTGGTTCCAAAATCTAGTTATAGCTTTAGCTAATCTCCTACCTTGGGGCTAGGTAATAAAAAGTGAAGAGTATACCTGCTGGGAGTCAAGGTGTCCCCAACCAAAGGAGCCTGGCTTGTGTTATCAGAATCTACATTGCATGGAGAGGCTTACAGTCTAGTTGGGGAAGGGATCACCATTTCTAGGTGATTACATTGTGGTATCTCCAGTGAGAGAATTTCTGTAGAATGGTTAAGGTTTCCTAGGAAACAGATTTAAAACTGGAATTCCTTCAAACCCACCCACAGCAAATTATAACTCTCTGCAGCCAAGGGGGACACTCTCTGCCATCATTTCTCCTTCCTCCCCTGAGCCAACTCTTAAGGGTTGCAGCAAGGGTGGGAGGGTAGTCTCAGAGCCTGGTATGTAAATATCGCAAGTTATTCTGTAGATTTCCCAGCCTGAATCAGGACAAGAGAGGACAATGTTCAATTTGATAGCGATTTCATTTAGGCCAGCTTTTTTTTTTTTTTTTTTTTTTTTTTTTTTTTTTTTTTTTTTTTTTTTTTTTTTAAGATCTGAAATTACAGAATCAGGAAGAGGTAACATCCTGGGTTAGGGAAAGGAGATTTGACATTGCAAGGAAGAAAGAGAGTTACTTGCACTTAGTGTCTTACAGACCTTAAAAAAATCCAGTTCTGATAGCAGATTAAAGGCAAAATCTTTAATATTTGTTGCCTATGTATGTACCCTCATCTTTTACCACCAATCCTTCAATCCCAAACTCTATGCCTTATCAAAACACTTTGAGCACCCTTCCTCATCTTCCTTACTTGATTAATTCCTAGTTGATCTTAAGGCAGTCCAGGAATCACCTTCAAAATGGAGCTTCCCCTGATGTCACACCACACCCCATTTTACATTACGTGTTCCCTTTTATGTTTTTTATGGCACCCCACTCACTTCCACCCAGTCACTCATCAACCTGGCTAATGGTGGTTTTGTCAGTCTCCTTTGTGAGACTGTGTAATTCTTTAATGCAAGGACTCTCTTTTATATCTTCATCCCTGACACCAATTGCAGTGTCTTTTTTTTTTTTTTTTTTTGGTAAATGAAAATTAGTTGTTAATGGCATTTTTGAATTGAGATATGATGTAAATCCCAGAATACTTAGAGTATAGCTCGCTAATTGAAACATTTAAAAATTGCATAAACAATTTTCTGTAAAAGATAAGAGAGTAAAATTCAAAATGTTACCTTCATGTGACGACTTGGAAGCACTTTATGGGTGCTTTCCCTGCCCCTCACCTTCATTCTCTCTCTCACTTTCTCCGTGTGCTGAGCAGATGTAAAAATACGATACTACTCACCCTCCATCTATCAAGAACTTTCACAGTCTCTTATCTCATTATAGAATACACTTGAGAGTTCTTTTTCATTATAGGTTTTTCAGTCCTTTCTTACAGATAGTATTATTTTCTTGACTCTCTTTCTTCACCTTGATATGACCTTTGCCAAACATTATGCCCTTTCTCAAAATCTGATCTGAACATGTTTTCAGAATTAATTTTTTATTAAAATGTACCATAATATATATTAAATGAAAATACTATGTAGTTTTGTTTGCCCTCTCTTCTCATTAAGATTTCTAATGTTTGTGGTTAGGCTTTACCTTACTAGCTACAATTCATTAAAACAAACAAAAAAAGATTTAAGGAGAAACGGGTGTGAGATCCACCATGTAAACACCTCAGTCCTTGCATGGTATTTCCATGTGCATACACACCCAGCATGCACATCATTACGGAAAGAAAATGTTCATTTTATAGCTGTTCCAGCCTAGGAAGTAGAGACATATTTTCCTATGTGAACTTGAGAAAGTTTATTTACTTGTTATTTGTGATCTTGGCACGAAGCATAATTGAGCTTGTCATCTTGAAGGGCACAGTTGAGGCAATCACAGGAGCCCCTGTGCCATGCCATGACTCCCAGAGCACTTCAGGGAGGTTGCCCCAGCTGGAGGTTGGTTATGGCAACCAGTGCCCAGGTCCTCTGAGTAGCTCATGGGAGAACACTGTAGACTCTGCCAGTGACTGGTCCTAACTTGTACGGAGATGCATAGGGCTTTCAGCAGCTGCCTTAATTCCTACTCTAATGAGGTTGGTTAGTTTTAGAAATTTAATGCAACACAAAATCTCTTATTTAGGGGGATTTGCTACCAGAACAACAATGTGGTCTTACATTAATTTTGATGCCAAAATTATTAAAGTAAGAGTCCATTCTGAAAGCAGACATGTCTCTTTTTAAAAGCATATTATAAAATAAAGGTAAAACATATATAACAAATAAAAGGAATATTTTGAAAGCATTTCTAAATATATATGTTCTTGGATTTCATTTAGGAACACCAAATGAATTTTCATTTTATAAAGCAGCTAAGCAAAGATAAAGTTAAACATACCAAGTATCATAACTAGCTAGCATGCTAAATACATTTGTTTTTAATAATATGTACTGTTCAGGGACTTCCCTGGCGGTCCACTGGTTAAGACTTTGCCTTCCAATGCAGGGAGTGAGGGTTCGATCCCTGGTCAGGGAACTAAGATCCCACATATGCCTCGTGGCCAAAAAGCCAAAACATAAAACAGAAGCAGTATGGTAATGAATTCAATGAAGACTTTAAAAATTGTCCACATCAAAAAAAATCTTAAAAAAAATATGTACCATTCAGATGCGGAATTTTAGGTGGAGTTGAGAAGATAAACCTTCAAGCATTCCACAAGGTTTCCAAAACATTGCCAAAATGATTTAGAAAACGCTAGGAAATTCAGTGCATTAACTTTTTAATGCTCTTTTCAATGTAGTATGCATTTCCATATATTATGATATGCTCAGGTGTAATACACGTTTTGCGTAGATTCATTGTTTTAATGTGCTATAGAAATCAGACTTTTCATTTTGTCCATGCTAAATCTTTTTAGACTTAAAAATACCACTACAAACCCACACATCTCAGAAAACTTGGCAAACTGTAATGAAAGCAATTGCTGTTAATTCCAAAGACTGCTAAAATATCCCAGATATTTGTCAGTTTGCCCGGGTCTATTTTGGACACACAAGGTAGAAGAGGTTAATTTTCTATTGTCATATGGCCATTAGTCCTCCAAAAAAAGTAGATAATGTGTAAATGTGTATTGTTTGAAGTTACTTCAGAAAAATTTCCAGCTGTGTCTACCATTAACAGTTTTCAAACATTTCTCTCACCTGTTTGGCCTTGTTTAATATTTTGGATTGTGAGGGGTTAGAGCCCAGGTTAAATGCAGTTCTCTATCCAAATGTAACTCGAAGTCTTCAGGGTACATCTTTATGTACCCCTGAGATCAGCATATCACTCACCAGTACAGTTTGGTAGAAAAAACATCAGACAAAGGGTATTAGGAACTAGAACAGAGGGAATCTAGTTCCAGTTTAACTAGTGATTCAAAGCTGATCTTTTTTACGTAGGTCAGGATGTTAGATGCCATTGTACAAAAGAATAAGACTTTCTGGAGCTAATCTCAAAGTATAGAGACAGAATGTATAGGGTGGTTGCAGTATTTAATTTAGATATTGCAGTAAAAAAAAAAAAAAAAAAAAAAAAAGCAATGGCCACTCATGTTATTAGCATCTGAAAGTCTATGTAGAAAATACAGAGACAGTGGAGAGTAGTGAATAAAAGAAATAGGGAAATCTACCAGGCAGCTGGCCTCTGCCAAAAGGAGTTGATTTAATATTTACACCACCATTCTTTCAGCTTGTGGCCTATACGTTTTGGAATCCTCTCTGAAGCATCCCTGATGCTTACATTCTGTTTTCTTTCCTGCTTCTGTTGATCATTATACCTAACAAATACATATTTCTCAATGATTGATCCTTGATTCTCTTGGCCATTCTCTTTATGTTCTCCTCTGTGATCACATTTAAAATTTTCACATACGAGAAGATGACTTGATCGTCAGTACTTCTGCATTTTTAAGCTCTTGTTTCCCAACCCAAAACATTGAAATCTCTACTCAGATTTCCAGATTCTACATACACCTCAAAATCCCAAACTGAACGGTTAATGTTTCCCTCAAAAAGTCTTTCCTCAAAATTTTATACCTTTAAAAATAACAGTGTTCTTTTTGTGTTGAACTTGCTGTTGCCACAGTTGTAGCCTAATTGGCCCCAAAGAAGCTAAATACATTTCTTCCATTTCCCAAAGTGATCGTGTGTGTTGTACTGCAGATTTCAGGGGAAAGTTAGAATAGGGGATTAACTCTGTGACAAAAGTCAGGCTAAACTGAAAATTAAGCTTCCCAATTATTTAAAAGTTTTTTGACTATCCAAAAATGAGAAATTGTCCCTGGTCTCTCATTCTATCTGCTCTACATATACGTACGACCTTGAAGTGTCTTCTTTTCTTGCTTTCCTCATACCCTCCAGAATTGCCTCAGAATTGTAATTTCATTTTCCCTTGTGCAGAATAATTCTGCTTTTCTTAGCTTGATTCCCAAACTTGTATATGTAAACCTAGTTAGATGCACAGCAGAACAAAATGCACTTCTATTTCATAGGATTTAGTGTCCTTAGGAAAAATTCATTGTTTCTAGGAATAATTTTCTGTGGTGCCAGCTACTCTTACTCTGCTTCTTCCTTATGCAGTCCCCATATTCCATTTTGATTCAGAAATTGAAATCAACTCTTTTGTCAGTCTCCCTTTTCTGTGAGGCACACACCACCTCCACCTTCATTTTTAATTTTTTCTCCAAATTTAGAGATTTATTTCATTTGCTGTCAAACAAAATAATATACATTTCCTGTTTTAATTAGCTAGGTGACCTTGGGCCTGTTTCTACACTATGATTACAGTGATGATAATACCTTTTGATAGGGTTATTGTGCAGTTACCTAGCACCGTGCTTGGCCCTTAGCACTAAGTCATTAAATGTCATGTTCCCCTTATTTCTTCTTTGGAATTCCATATTTTATTAAGTGACTTTAGGATACTCCATTAGTCATCCTATTTAATTTTTTTTTCCTCTTCTATTTCTCTGCATTAAACTGTAAAAATCTTGAGTGCGAGAACTGTATCGTGGTGCTCATGTATATATATCTCACAGAGCAAAGTGGAGCTGGGTAGAGAAGAATCAAACACTTTTTTACCTGGATGGATTTCTGAAAATATGACTTTAAGAAGTTCCCTGTAGTATGTGGTGAGATTTTTTTGGGAGGGGTTTGGGGCTTAAACTTTCAGTAAGTAGTGATAATTTTTCTTTGGGTTTCTAAGATGATTGTGAGTCTTAATTGAGAGAAAATTGTATCTGAACCAAGCCTGCTTATTGCAGCCTGTTCCTTAGAAATATATCCATTAACACTATGATTCAGCTTTTTCATTTTCTTTACTTTTCTTTGTTCCTGTCTTTTGATAAGCAGCTTTCCAATGCCAGTTTATTTTTGAAGATTATTACACAGGCAAACACACACTCCCACACATGGATGCTCTCTTAACAAGAGAAGAAAGAAATTAGTTGGGTTTATTCATGCTTTGATTTTTTAAAAAAATTTTTTCTTTAATTAAAAAAAATACAGAATACTTTAAAAACCAAAGTTTTCCTGGATAGAAGGTGGAAATGAGTGGAAGGAAAAAACCAAGAGTTTAGTACAGGATAATATTCAAAACAACTTGTATGCGTACTTTGACTTTGAAGGTGGTGATTAGGTTTTCAGATTTAGAGAAGTGTGAGACAACCTAATTAAACACCTTTTTGCTGAAAAGCAGCTCAATAAATTCAGATTGCTTTGGGAAGCTCTCAAAGCTTTTATCAGTAAGCTAATATTGCAAAAGTCCTTTAAACTAATAGCTTTTGAAAAATTATTCCCCAGGCTGGAAATAAATTATAAAGATATTTAAATAAATACACTTGCTAGAATCCTTACATCGAATAGATGCAAAAATATATCTTAAAAAGTATGAAATATAGGGCTTCCCTGGTGGCGCAGTGGTTGAGAGTCCACCTGCCGATGCAGGGGACACGGGTTCGTGCCCCGGTCTGGGAAGATCCCGCATGCCGCGGAGCGGCTGGGCCCATGAGCCATGGCCGGTGAGCCTGCGCGTCCGGAGCCTGTGCTCCGCAACGGCAGAGGCCAGAACAGTAAGAGGCCTGCGTACTGCAAAAAAAAAAAAAAAAAGTATGAAATATAAAGTAAGTAATTGTGTAAGTACATATTTTCTAGTAATAATTAAGGCAAATTAATTTAATAACTTTTTGACCCCTTGCCTCTTAGATTTCTCTTTACAAATCCTTAGTATTTGTTTACGAAGGGGATCGTATGGAGATCAGGATGAAGAAAGAAAAGCAAATCTTTATAGATAATAGATTTATTCAAGTTGTACGTAAAACCTTCATCTTCTTTAGGAGCATATTGTTTATCATTGCCCTCATTAGCGGTATTCTTATTAAATGTGAATTGTTTACCTGTAAATGCAATGGATCAGATTTTGTAATTTTGTGGTATCATTCAATGGCACACCTTTCTTTCTAACAAAAATACTTTTGGGTTGCCTTGTTCAATGCCCAAACTGACCGGTCTTAATTTCATCTGTTTTGTCATCCCTCTGTGAGAGGCATGGACCCAATGGCCTCCGAGATCCCTTCCAATCTTTCACAGCATAAGATTTTTTTTCCTTTTTCTTTTAATTTAATTTAATTTTTTTTTTTATACAGAAGGTTCTTATTAGTCATCCATTTTATACACATTAGTGTATACATGTCAATCCCAATCTCCCAATTCATCACACCGCCACCACTCCCGCCACTTTCCCCCCTTGGTGTCCATACATTTTTTCTCTACTTATGTGTCTCAATTTCTGCTCTGCAAACTGGTTCATCTGTACCATTTCTTATATGCGTTTACATACGATATTTGTTTTTCTCTTTCTGACTTACTTCACTCTGTATGACAGTCTCTAGATCCATCCACGTCTCTACAAATGACCCAATTTCATTCCTTTTTATGGCTGAAGAATATTCCATTGTATATATGTACCACATCTTCTTTATCCATTTGTCTGTCCATGGGCATTTAGGTTGCTTCCATGCCCTGGCTATTATAAATAGTGCTGCAATGAACATTGGGATGCATGCGTCTTTTTGAATTATACTTTTCTCTGGGTATATGCCCAGTAGTGGGATTGCTGTGTCATATGGTAGTTCTATTATTAGTTTTTTAAGGAACCTCTATACTCTTCTCCATAGTGGCTGCATCAATTTCCATTCCCACCAGCAGTGCAAGAGGGTTCCCTTTTCTCCACACCCTCTCCAGCATTTGCTGTTTGTAGATTTTCTGATGTTGCCCATTCTAACTGGAGTGAGGTGATACCTCATTGTACTTTTGATTTGCATTTCTCTAACTATTAGTGATGTTGAGCAGCTTTTCATGTGCCTCTTGGCCATCTGTATGACTTCTTTGGAGAAATGTCTATTTAGGTCTTCTGCCCATTTTTGGATTGGGTTGTTTATTTTATTAATATTGAGCTTCATGAGCTGTTTATATATTTTGGAGATTAATCCTTTGTCCGTTGATTCGTTTGCAAATATTTTCTCCCATTGTGAGGGTTGTCTTTGCGTCTTGTTTATGTTTTCCTTTGCTGTGTAAAAACTTTTAAGTTTCATTAGGTCCCATTTGTTTATTTTTGTTTTTATTTCCATTACTCTAGGAGCTGGATCAAAAAATATCTTGCTGTGATTTACGTCAAAGAGTGTTCTTCCTATGTTTTCCTTTGAGAGATTTATAGTGCCCAATCTTACATTTAGGTCTCTAATCCATTTTGAGTTTATTTTTGTGTATGGTGTTAGGGAGTGTTCTAATTTCATTCTTTTACATGTAGCTGTCGAGTTTTCCCAGCACCACTTATTGAAGAGACTGTCTTTTCTCCGTTGCATATCCTTGCCTCCTTTGTCATAGATTGGTTGACCATAGGTGCGTGGGTTTATCCCTGGGCTTTCTATCCTGTTCCATTGATCTATATTTCTGTTTTTGTGCTAGAACCATATTGTCTTGATTACTGTAGCTTTGCAGTATAGTCTGAAGCCAGGGAGTCTGATTCCTCCAGCTCCGTTTTTTTCCCTCAAGACTGCTTTGGCTGTTTGGGGACTTTTGTATCTCCATACAGATTTTAAGATTTTTTTGTTCTAGTTCTGTAAAAAATGCCATTGGTAATTTAATAGGGATTGCAATGAATCTGTAGACTGCTTTGCGTAGTATAGTCATTTTCCCAATATTGATTCTTCTAATCCAAGAACATGGTGTATCTCTCCATCTCTTGGTATCATCTTTATTTGTTTCATCAGTGTCTTATACTTTTCTGCATACAGGTCTTTTGTCTCCCTAGGTAGGTTTATTCCTAGGTATTTTATTCTTTTTGTTGCATTGGTGTTTCCATAATTTCTCTTTCAGATTTTTCATCATTAGTGTATAGGAATGCAAGAGATTTCTGTGCATTAATTTTGTATCCTGCAACTTTACCAAACTCATTGATTAGCTCTAGTAGTTTTCTGGTGGCATTTTTAGGATTCTCTATGTATAGTATCATGTCATCTGCAAACAGTGACAGGTTTACTTCTTCTTTTCCAATTTGTATTCCTTTTGTTTCTTTTTCTTCTCTGATTGCCGTGGCTAGGACTTCCAAAACTATGTTGAATAATAGTGGTGAAAGTGGACATCCTTGTCTCGTTCCTGATCTTAGAGGTAATGCTTTCAGTTTTTCACCAATGAGAATGATGTTTGCTGTGGGTTTGTCATATATGGCCTTTATTATGTTGAGGTAGGTTCCCTCTATGCCCACTTTCTGGAGAGTTTTTATCATAAATGGGTGTTGAATTTTGTCAGAAGCTTCTTCTGCATCTATTGAGATGATCATATGGTTTTTCTTCTTCAATTTGTTAATATGGTGTATCACATTGATTGATTTGTGTATATTGAAGAATCCTTGCATCTCTGGGATAAATCCCACTTGATCATGGTATATGATCCTTTAAAGTTTAGTTGGATTCTGTTTGCTAGTATTTTGTTGAGGATTTTTGCATCTGTATTCATCAGTGATATTGGTCTGTAATTTTCTTTTTTTGTAGTATCTTTGTCTGGTATTGGTAGCAGTGTGATGGTGGCCTCGTAGAATGAGTTTGGGAGTGTTCCTTCCTCTACAGTTTTTTGGAAGATTTTGAGAAGGATGGATGTTAGCTCTTCTCTAAATGTTTGATAGAATTCACCTGTGAAGCCATCTGGTCCTGGACTTTTGTTTGTTGGAAGATTTTAAATCACAGTTTGGATGCTTTATATTTCTGCGGTCTCTATGGTAACTTCTCCCTTTTCATTTCTAATTTTATTGATTTGAGTCCTCTCCCTCTTTTTCTTGATGAGTCTGGCCAATGGTTTATCAATTTTGTTTATCTTCTCACAGAACCAGCTTTGTTTTATTGATCTTTGCTATTGTTTTCTTTGTTTCTATTTCATTTATCTCTGCTCTGATCTTGATGATTTCTTTCCTTTTGCTAACTTTGGGTTTTGTTTGTTCTTCTTTCTGTAGTTCCTTTAGGTGTAAGGTTAGATTGTTTATTTGAGATTTTTCTTGTTTCTTGAGGTAGGCTTGTATAGCTGTCAACTTCCCTCTTAGAACTGATTTTGCTACATCCCATAGGTTTTGGATCCTCGTCTTTTCATTGTCATTTGTCTCTAGGTATTTTTTGATTTCCTCTTTGATTTCTTCAGTGATCTCTCGGTTATTTAGTAGTGTATTGTTTAGCCTCCATGTGTTTGTGTTTTTTATGTTTCTTTCCCTGTAATTGATTTCTTATCTCATAGAGTGTGGTCAGAAAAGATGCTTGATATGATTTCAATTTTCTTAAATTTACTGAGGCTTGATTTGTGACCCAAGATATGATCTGTCATATCTGGAGAATGTTCCATGCGCTCTTGAGAAGAACATATAATCTGCTGTTTTTGGATGGAATGTCCTATAAATATCAATTAAATCTATCTAGTCTGTTGTGTCATTTAAAGCTTGTGTTTCCTTATTAATTTTCTGTTTGGATGATCTGTCCATTGGTGTAAGTGAAGTGTTAAAGTCCCCCACTATTATTGTGTTACTGTTGATTTCCTCTCTTAGAGCTGTTTAGCAGTTGCCTTATGTATTGAGTTGCTCCTATGTTGGGTGCATATATATTTTTAATTGTTATATCTTCTTCTTGGATTGATCCCTTGATCATTATGTAGTGTCCTTGCTTGTCTCTTGTAACAGTCTTTATTTTAAAGTCTATTTTATCTGACATGAGTACTGCTATGCCAGCTTTCTTTTGATTTCCATTTGCGTGGAATATCTTTTTCCATCCCCTCACTTTCAGTCTGTTTGTGTCCCTAGGTCTGAAGTGGGTCTCTTGTAGACAGTATATATGTGGGTGTTGTTTCTGTGTCCATTCAGCAAGCCTGTGTCTTTTGGTTGGGGCATTTAATCTGTTCACATTTAAGGTAATTATGGATATGTATGTTCCTTTGACCATTTTCTTAATTGTTTTGGGTTTGTTTTTGTAGGTCCTTTTCTTCTCTTGTGTTTCCCACGTAGAGAAGTTCCTTTAGCATTCTAAAGTTCTTTTCCTTAAACCAGTTCCTTTAGAGCTGGTTTGGTGGTGCTGAATTCTCTTAGCTTTTGCTTGTCTGTAAAGCTTTTGATTTCTCCATCAAATCCGAATGAGATGCTTGCTGGGTAGAGTAATCTTGGTTGTAGGTTCTTCCCTTTCATCACTTTAAGTATATCATGCCACTCCCTTCTGGCTTGTAGAGTTTCTGCTGAGAAATCAGCTGTTAACCTTATGGGAGGTTAACAGGTTGTATTTTATTTGTTGTTTTTCCCTTGCTGCTTTCAATAATTTTTCTTTGTCTTTAATTTTTTCAGTTTTATTACTGTGTGTCTCAGCATGTTTCTCCTTGGGTTTATCCTGTATGGGACCCGCTGCGCTTCCTGGACTTGGGTGGCTATTTCCTTTTCCATGTTAGGGACGTTTTTGACTCTAATCTCTTCAAATATTTTCTCGGGTCCTTTCTCTCTCTCTTCTCCTTCTGCGACCCCTATAAATGAAATGTTGCGTTTAATGTGGTCCCACAGGTCTCTTAGGCTGTCTTCATTTCTTTTCATTCTTTTTTCTTCATTCTGTTCTGCAGCAGTGAATTCCACCTTTCTGTCCTCCACGTCACTTATCCGTTCTTCTGCCACAGTTATTCTGCTATTGATTCCTTCTAGTCCATTTTTCATTTCAGTTATTGTACTGTTCATTTCTGTTTGTTTGTTCTTTAATTCTTCTGTATCTTTGTTAAACTTTTCTTGCATCTTCTCGATCTTTGCCTCCATTCTTTTTCCAAGGTTCTGGATCATCTTCACTATCACTATTCTGAATTCTCTTTCTGGAAGATTGCCTATCTCCATTTCATTTAGTTGTTTTTCTGGGGTTTTATCTTGTTCCTTCATCTGGTATATAGCCCTCTGCCTTTTCATCTTGTCTGTCTTTCTGTGAATGTGGTTTTTGTTCCACAGCCTGCAGGAGTGTAATTCATCTTGCTTCTGCTGTCTGCCCTCTGATGGAGGAGGCTATCTAATAGGCTTTTGGAAGTTTCCTGATGGGAGGGACTCACAACATAAGATTTTATGACTTGATTTTTTATCATAATGCCAAGAGGACATGGTGATGCATTTAAGGATATTGGAGGAATCCTTTTTTCAGTTGAAAACAGTCCAAAGTACTAGCAGAGAATATTTAATAAGATGATATTACAATTTGAAGAGAGCATGAAATTGCAGTTAGATAATGAGTAACGGTGGTATAAACAAATACACACACTCTTGGGTTGATTAAATTTATCTTTCTGGGAATTGAATATATGGTGGTCTTTTATATTACAAATGAGATTTGAGGAAAGTTAATGAAGCTGAACCCTCACTAGGTGGCCATGCTTTTCTGCCTGTTTGATTGATAGCAAAAGAGTGCTATTGTCTTTTAGTAATTAATCTCCTTTGTGTCATAGAACAAGTTTTTTATTTAAAACAATTTATTCAAGGTTAGTACAGTTATGGATATGAAGCAATTAAACATTGGCGTACATTCAGGATAAAGAAAAACTAATTGATAAACTGAATTCTCCATGCATAGAACAAGAGCAATACAGTCTTACTGTGGAGATAATTCTTTCTGTGGATGTGAATAGCAATATTATTTTTGCTTCTAGGATTGTTACTTTTAGTTATAAAATTTTGCTTCTATGACTTAAAAATCATTCGGTCAGGAGTCCAAAAATGGCAGTTTCCCATAGTTGGACACTCCACTGTTTGATTACAAATTCTATAACAGGGAATTTTTTTCAAGGCAAGGCAGGTTAGGCTAATAATTTCAAACAATATACTCATTTCAAATTGCTTATCTTTGAAATGTATTTGAAATAAAGTTTGTGGCTCCCATCATTCCATTTATTTACTGTAAATTTTTAATTCATTCATGATTTAAAAAAAAAATTTAAATTCTTTCTAAAGCAAAATCACATCTATCCCTTTGAGTAGCCCTAATGCAGCTATGACTCTTTTCTCATCTGTGTATTTCTAGCAACTCACTCAATAACAACTCTGTGAATGAAACCTTTCCTGTGTGTGTTCTTGTCCCTCCTGTGTCCCATTTTGTAAAAATCAAGTTCTTCTCTGCTCTTTCATTTCTCTCCAGTATCTACTGCTCTGAACCTTTCCCCAGACTTGCCATAATCAGGTGGTACCTCTTAGTCTAAAGTAATGCTTTTATTTGTCTTTGCTTGTACATCGTTGTGAAATTTCACATTTTCTGGTATCCTGTTTGTCTCCCATCTCTAAAAACAATATAATAAATGAAGTCACAGTAATTCCATGCTAAGAAAACTCATGATGACTATTTCTATGGATATTTCAGTTTAGGAGCACTTTTGGAATAAGTAATACAGGTTTAGGCCAAATGAGTAAGTCTTGGATGGAGAAACTTTAGAGCACTATTGGCCAAGCAGGGAAAAATGTAGGGACACATGCAGCCTGCTACATCTTTCTGGATTCCCAGTCACCAGTCTGTATTAGTCTGCTTACCCATTAAATAATCACATTAATACTCTTCTTATGCATTAAATAAGGCCAGAACACTGCAGCTCAAATACTCCTTTCATAGTGTTGAAGTTGGTGGATTCTTAAAAACCTAATTTTCTTTACTGGTTATTTAGAAGGTATACATCATACCAATTTCCTACAGTGACGCTTTTCAACAACATATTACCTTATTTTCTTAGACAAATTCATGCTACATTACTTTATTTGACATACAACAAGCCAAACAAGTAAACTATTCCTTAAATATGACCACTGTATTGTTTTGTTTTTCACTGTCTTACCCACCAGATATCATCTTCTCCCTGTCTGCTGAATTCTTGTTCTGCTTCCTACCTTTTTCACAAATCCATCTAATCAAAACTAATATTTTCTTAGTATACTTTTGATCTATTTTATGTTTCTTTCTCTTTGTGATCTTTTCCCCAGGTAGATTATGATGTGCTATGATCTGAGCATGATGTTTGGCTCTCAGCTTATCACAGCGTTCTATGTAACTCCTAAAATCAAGTTCTTCAGATAGAAAGGAGGTGATTACAAATACACGTTGATTGATTTGATTAGTTAAATCATTTTTAATTTGTTGATGGCTATTGGCAATTTCCTCAGAAATCTTGGCTATTACTGTCTTATTTTCCTATTATGTTTACCTATTTATGTGTAGATGATCTTTTGATCTTTTCTGATGTTGTAATTGAAATGATTCTCATTTATTAAGCCAGCAACAGATATTGCTGGCTTAATAAATACTACTGTACATTGTCCTTATTTCCATTGTTAATATTCTGTAGGCTACATCATTTCAAGATTCTGTGATACTTGAAAGGATTCCAATTTAACAATTGTCTATACAGTTTTTACTATCAGATGTCTAATCCTTTCAGAATGTACTCGTTTTATGGATTATTATGGTACTTACCTTCAACCTGTGAGATTGATTGAAAGTAGAAATGTAGATTTCATATGCATTCAGTTGAAAATAGGCTCATATTTTTCAGTATTCACCAAATCATTTTTTCACTATGCCAGATTTTATATTACTGACATTTATTTAAAACTAGATATGAGTGAAGTGTAGATTCATGGATTTTATAAAATCATTTATTATCATTTGTGACCTTAAAAGTGGATCAAGGGTTATGGAAGGAAAAGACAACTTTAGAGATATGATTAAGTCTTAGATGGTTTATGTCTATTGTGACATTAAATTTTCACCATAAAGTTGTGAGGGTATTTGAGATCATCTTCTTTTTATATGAGAAGAAACTGGGGTTTAAAGATTATATATAATAAGTGGAAGAGCCACAGTTAGAATTCAGATCTGTGTCTAAATCCATCATGCATCTTTCTTGGATGCATCATATTATCATATATGGATATATACTCATTAGCTATTATGATCGCTATTAGGTCACTTTTCAAGGAGTCTTCCATTCGATTCCCTTTCCTTTAACATGTCCCCCAACATGTTACTCAATCTGGAGATAAAAAAGGAGTGTGATAAGCTTTTAAAAGCATAGTTGCCCAAACATATATCTTTGAGACTGTCTCTGCATATGTCAGTAGCCCTGTATCTCTGTCAGTCTGAGGTATTTTGGAGCCTGCTGGGTTGGTCACACCACAGTAACACGAATGACAGTAACACCCTGCACCCTTCACTTCACTTTGCTCTGTAACACACGTCAAAGTTGCAGTTTGGGCCATTAATCCCTTACAGAGATTTTGGTAAAATAATTTTTAGCATTTTTTTCACGAGTCCTTGGGGACTGGGATAAGGACAGGTAGAGGTATATTGAAAGCTCCTAGATACCTTGGGTAAATAAATCTCTGCAGGAACATTTCATCTGCTGTTTGAAACTTGGACAGTAGATACAGTCTGTGTGTCCAAACTAGGCACCATTCTTCCCCTTCACATGCCTTTTTAATCATTAGGTATCATAGATCTCTCTTGAAGGATTGAGTTAATGGAGTTTTTGAGGAGGGAAACTTACCTCCCCAATGCATTTTTTGTTTGTTTGTTTTGAACTGATCATTTCTTCCATTCTTGATATTCATTCTTATTGATAGTAACATTGCCACTTTTGAGTTATCAGGGTGGATAACGCTTACCTAATTTTTAACTCTGCAACTTTATCTCATTTCACCTATTGTGTTAGCCTAGAAATGCTATGGCAAAGCAGTGGAGTGCAGTGGGGTGGGGACAGAAAAATAATCAGATGTGAAAGAATTCTGCTAATTAGAAAATGAGCAAGACATCAAATGCTGAGGGCGACTTTTTAAAACTGCTTCATTGGTTGTTTGATACATACATACCTGAGCTCCTCTCTACTGAATATGAATGAGAAGAAATGACTTCTTGTTCATAGTTTGTCTTCTACTTATGTGATATTGAGGGCAAGTTGTATAACTTCTTTTAAAAGGTAGGCTAGGGGCAGGGCTCTGGAATAGGTAGCCTTATTCAAATTCCAGCTCCTCCACCATTGTCTCTTTGCTAAGCACTTTATAGGAATTATCCCATCCTACAAGCATAGTAGATACTATCATTAATTCCATGTATAGATGAGCAAACAGACCTCAGAGCTGTGTAAGTTACCCTACCCCTACGTTACTGGCTCTCCGAAGTGTGTCTACTCCTCTATAAAAGTGTATCTACTAAGTTTGTAAGAAAGACAGATGGGGCTTCCCTGGTGGCGCAGTGGTGGAGAGTCCGCCTGCCAATGCAGGAGACACGGGTTCGTGCCCCGGTCCGGGAAGATCCCACATGCCGCAGAGCGGCTGGGCCCATGAGCCATGGCCGCTGCGCCTGCGCGTCTGGAGCCTGTGCTCCGCAACGGGAGAGGCCACAACAGTGAGAGACCCGCGTACCGCAAAAAAAAAAAAAAAAAAAAAAAAAAGAAGAAGAAAAGTGTTGAACTTTACATCTGAGAGCCAAGGGTTTAAAATTTTATCACTTCTTAGAAGTTTATACCTAAGAAATATGAGCAGAAAGTTAAAGGATGATAGTGTGAGCATTATTAAGAGAAATTTGATATTATCATTTACTGGAAGCTTTTTACTCAAATTGCTAAAACTTACCTGAGGGTAAGGAGAAATAATAATATTACTCAAGTTAAAAGTAAAAACCAAAAAATACTGAATATCAGTGCTTTCACTGTCGTGGCCTGGGTTCAATCCCTGATCGGGAAACTGAGATCCCACAAGCTGTGTGGCACAGCCAAAAAGTAAAAGATAAAATAAAGAAAATGAATAAAAAAATAAAAACCACCTTCTCTGTCAAAGGGAGGAACAGGAATGGCATGTTTTCTGCAGATTAGTAGTGGATGATGTTTCTGATATTTGAAAAAACCTAGTAAATTGCATATTTTTGCCAATCTGAGTGATTTACACATCATAGTGATTTTCCAAATCCTTGGAGGAGAAATTATACAAGTGGGGGAGGAGCACACAGTACACACTTTTATCTACCACAGAATGTGATACATTCACCCCCAATGTATTAGCAAATACAGAAAATAAAAGGAGTATTTCCATAGCAACATTAGAAAATTTGCCTACCGTGTAAGATGAGATTTTTTTGTTTTTCTGAGCCAACCACCCACTCACCAAATTGGCAGCCTGTGAAGAGTTAATGAAACTCAAAGGTAAATTATTTAAAACTAAAAAGAAATGAAGATAACATGGCAGGAATGATAAATAGTTTACAGCCAGTCAGAGGGTAGCCTGAGGTAAAGGAAACAAATCTCCTTTGATAGAATAAGAATCAAAGGGAGGGTGGTTGGAGGGCAGCTGGAGATGCAAAATGGTTATTGTAAAATCGAAAGGATGGAGGGTGGCTCAAGCAGCTGTAATCTGACAGGACCTTGGACACACTGTAATTTACTTAGACCATAGTGACATATATTGATAGCTGTTTGATTATACCTTCAGTAAAGTGAAAGAACTCCTTTTTCCCCTTCTTAATTCCTAAAAGCTAATGTTGATGAAGATGTCACTGCTGTGTTTATTTAGCAAAAATCTCATTTAATCCCTAAACAGTTCTGTGAAAAGGTATTATTATCTCTGTTTTACAGATGAAGAAACAGAAGCATAGAGAAATTAAATAAATTCTCCCCTATTTTCAAAGTCAGTACATCTTTTATGGTTTCCAGAATTGTTGAACAAGCCCTGCACAAAATTTTAACTAAAAATAAGAGCTAACTTCAAAGTTAAGTTCAGAATAGCTGAATACTTTATGTAATAACTCTAGTTACTGTGTAATACTAGGAAGTTAATGCATTTACTAGTACTTTAAATTTATGTGTTGTAACTACCCTCTTAAATTACCTGCTCAAAGAGTATTCAGGGCAGTGGAAGGTAATGGATGTCTGTCTGTCTGTGAGTTGATTTAGAGGGTTAATAATTCAGGCTGTTTTAAAACTCTTGAATTATGACAAGGGAAATATGGTGATAAACACTTTAGTGATTATTATGTGCTGAAGGATAAGTTATATATAAAAAAAAATGCTCCTTTACTGACAGGATAAACCTTTTAAGTTAGTTTTCACTTTAGGATATCAAAATAAATTTGGTAGATTTTAATATCTGCCCTTCCTGATAATCTTTTTTTTTTTTCAGTTGTTCTCAGTTTATTACTATATATGTAAAATTATAGGTATGCATATATGAAACTAAAGATAAATTACAGATATATGTTCTGTGACCAGTTGTATTTATTTCTTATTCCTGTGTCTAGTTATGGTCTTTTAAGAGAGTTGAAGCTTTTGGACTCAACTTCTGTTTTTTCTTAGAAACAAAGGATTAGAAATAAAGTAGCAAAAAAATAACTTCAAAGGTACTTCTTATCTATTATACTACATCTTTTTAATTAATTATGTCAATTTGCATCATGTTCAGTTAAATAGTATTTTTACTCTTTTCATAGGCTAATAAAACTCATGTGAACTTTGATGCATTGAGCCTTCGCAAAGCATCTGACAGTGAAAAATGGTCTTAACACATCTTTTTCCTTACTTTTAAAAGTGGTTGCATACGTCACCAGTTTTTTTAATATTACGTGCTTCCTACAAAATTTGATCACTTTCTTATAAGTAAAGCAATTTCTCCCTTTCTAACTTACATAAACTTTGTGCTTTATGCTGTATTTGCCAACCAACATATGAAAAACAAAATGAAGCCTGAAACCTATAAAGGTGCCTGCAAATTGTGAGTAGTGGGTTCATAAGAACTAAGCAAATTTAATCCACTTAGTATCCTGTATACAAGAAAGAAGGGAAGGAAGAAGGGGAGGAAGGAAGGAGAGTACCGTAAAGACCATAAATTAAGGCAGATTAAGGCACTGTGTTTCAATAATATATTTCAAAGAAAAAAATTGTAAGAGGAGGTAATTTTAGACCGTGGCTAAAGATACAGATATATTGTGCATAAAGAAGATGTGGCACATGCATACAAGGGAATATTTAGACTTCTGAATCGTCTCTAGTATGTCTGATTTACAAGGTTTGTTTTTTCAAAAAGAGGCCTTTAGGACAAATAGTTTGTTCTCATTTTATTTCCCACAGCTTCAGGAGCTTGCTGTTAAGGTAATAGCATTGTTCTGCTTGAACAATGCTATGCATTTTTATTTTAGAACAGTGCTTCTCAAACTTTAGTGCATATTAGAATCACAGGGAGGTCTTGTTAAAGCATAGATTGATAGGACCCACCCCCAGAGCTTCTATTTGGTAGGTCTGGGATGGGATCTAAGAATATGGGTGTCTAACCTTTTCCCAGGTGATGCTGCCCCTGCTGGTCTAGACACACTTTGAGAAGGGTCCAAAATGCACGCTCAGGAAAAAACTGAAGACAAAATAAAGATTACATCAGTTATTTGATGGTGAAAGTTTGAAGATATGGAGTTGGACCAGTGAACATTTTTAAGGAAGCAGGCTCAACCAGTTATGGTATATCAAGTAGTGGGAAGGATCTGAGATTTTACCCTTCGTGCAAGCTAACAAGCTAGCCAACCACCATTTCCCTGGTTCAGGAGCCTCCCTGAGTTGGACACAATGGATTTATATGTCCCCACACAGGAGGCAGCATGAGCTTTGTGTTCCCATGGGTAACTCCTGACCATCAAGTCTAGGGGGCCATACTGAGTAGCCCAGGTGGACAGTGCCTATACCATGAGCTTGTGTCACAGCTGAGGAACACTGAACCCTGAACTTGGGAAACCCCACTATTTTAAAGGGCGCCTACCAGCAAGCCTGCCTAAATTTTACCCCACAGGATTATTTTTATTTTCCTGAGCAACAAATAAATCTGTCCTCTGCCCTGCGGGGAGACACTCTCTGTCTTCCAAGGCTGTTTGTTACACCAACATTCTTGAGAAAATAATCCAGAGCAGAGGCTGCCCTGCCTCTGTTCACATGCGGTGCAGAAACGTGAGAGACCCATGGAGAATTGTCTCCCAAATGGTGATCGGTTGTAGGATTAATTAAGAGGGAAGAGTGATGACATAATTAAAATCATTTAAGAATCAGAATGGAGGAACTATGTTTCAGGCAGCCAAAATGGACCATTGTGGATGTGGTTTCTTGGATTTCTGAACCTGCATTGGTATTCGACATTTAAAGAGTAAGGCAACTTATTATTTCGATAGATTAGTTCTCGAATCCCAGAGTGGAATTACATGGATTAGTCTGGATCCCTATTACATTCACAGCCAAATTCTACTAAATTTTAAGGATCAGGTGGTGATGAATTAATCCAGCAATTTTTAAGAATTAGGTAGTGATGTATTGATTCAGGAATATGCTTGTCATGTGGGAACAAGTTTTGTGGCCTCTCAGAGTATCACGATAATGAATGGTGATAATGTTAAGTGAACCTTGTTATAAATCTTGATACAACTGAAATAAAACCTTGACAGGGTTTGGAAATGACTACTTATGCATTTCTACACACAGCAATTGAGCGTCAGGTCTTTGCCACACATTGTGTGAAATACTGGATGTGTACAGACATGAAAGAACTGTGTCCTGTGCCTAATGAACCCGCATTTAGTAGTTTATTGAAAGTGTGTGTGTGAGAGAGAGAGAGGAGAGGGAAAAGGAAATGAGGGAGCAGGAAGGGAGAGAAAAAAACAGAAAAAGATGGAGAGAGATAAATTACGTGATGGGAGTCAGGATAGTGTAAGGATAGGGAACTAGTGGGTTATTTTTGTTTCCGTCTATCAAATTGTGCTTCTATTTTGAACGGTGTTTTTCAAAGAGTAATTAAATCCATATGTCTAATATAGCTAAAAACGTTACCCTCTAGAGGAGTGTTTTCAAAGTTTAGTCCATGGAAAAGATGTATTATACTAAGCATGTAGATTTCTGGGAATGATACCAAGTATAGAATCAGAATCTTTGGATGGTTGTGGGGTTGAGTGGGTTTGTATGTGGTCCAGGTGATTTGAACAGGCTTATCTGGTGATTCTTCTCAGGTGTCAAAGTGTAGAGCTGATATAGAAATTATATTCAGTTCAACAGTCTTTTAGTGTTGGTGCTGTAGAGCCAAGAAAAAGGTAGTGATAATTGCGAGTTGTGTGTTAATTTACTTTCACTACTGATGAGAGGAGTTTTGCTGTTCTTACCAGATGACATCTCCTTTACCTGGCTTATGTATTCCAAGAGTCTGCCAATTTATTTGGAGCTAATTACATCTCTGAATATTAGACTTGAAGCTTTGTGGTTAATTTCAAAAGCATTTCCTGAATATGGCAGATCCAGGCTGAAATCTGTACAACAAGATCCAGAAGCCATGTTCCAAAAGATTTAACGTTCACTGGGCCACAAATAGGAGAATAAATGACGACTGGCTTGATTTTAGCAACTTTTATTTATGTTTTGCATATATTATACGCCCTTAAATCTTATACTAGAAAGAAAAATAGTATTTGTATTATAAAATTTTTATTTCATATAACCTGGAATGAAATCAATTGTAGGAATATGATAGGCCATCTAAAAGAAATAATCTGTAACCTTACATTGTACCTTATGAGTACAGTATAAGATTTGTATATGATTTGCTTAATATAGTCAAAAATTTATGTTTTGCTATTAATCTTGATAATCCTCTACTTATGTCACGGTTCCAGTACATACAGAAGTGTTAAAATATTTGAGTAGACATAAAAAGCAAGATTACATACTTTATTTCTACTTGGTCAGTCTACAAATAATTTTAATCAAAATATGTATTAAACGTTATATGTTATATAGTCTTTTCTCTTTCACTTGAGAAGCAATGCTCAAAAAGGCAAACTCCTTTTTTTTAACCCCTCCATAAACTCAAGTAGATGAACTGATGCTAAGTTATCTTTTTATTTTTTTTATTTTTTGCGGTACGCGGGCCTCTCACTGCTGTGGCCTCTCGGGTTGGGGAGCACAGGCTCCGGACGCGCAGGCTCAGCGACCATGGCTCACGGGCCCAGCTGCTCCGTGGCATGTGGGATCTTCCCGGACCGGGGCACGAACCCGTGTCCCCTGCATGGGCAGGCGGACTCTCAACCACTGCACCACCAGGGAAGCCCAATGCTAAGTTATTTTACCGGGTTTGGTAGAATTCCTCAAGTCATTGGAATATATTTTTCTAAATTAAATTTGGATTTTATTTTTTTAAAAACATGTTTTCTTTGTCTTGGAGTCAATTTGGGAGTACCCTGCTAGAAAAATGAAAATGATTTGAAAAAAAGAAAGATAATGATTATAATTATGTGCTCATGTTTCATGTCATTAAAAGCAGAAAGTCTGTAAAAGTATGCTTTAGGCAAGCATAAGTAAAACATAAAAACAGAATTTATTCATCTGTGTAAGAGTGGGCTTGCTAAGCCATAGAACCATATTGAAAGGGGATTGTCATGTCTTTGGATAAGTTGCATTGCTTAAGTGTTGATTTAGCATCTTTCAAACTGCATGAGTAGCGCCTATGAGAACAGAATGATGGTCTCTTGATGGAGAGATGGAATAGGTAGGACTATGTTTACAAATAAGGCCTGTTCTGTGTTCTGACGATCAGGATGCAATAAATGCATAGGCTTTTGGTGCTGATAAGGGGCAGTAGAGATGGTTCCAGCTTTGTTTCCCTGAGGGTTCTTCCCTCCTCCATGCATTATCTTCACTTTCCAAAACCACCAGCAAACCATTTCTCGAAACTTATTGACATTAACCAAATCTCTTGTGCAATCTAAACCATCACTTGCAAGGGTGATAGGTTTCACTTTAGACAAATCATTCACCCCATGAAGCCGGCGGAGTTTCTCTTCAGTATTCAACCTGCATGCAGCCTATTAGAAGGAAGAATCAACAACATCAATATCAGAAAACATTCACATAATTTAAAAAAATGCAGGCCACACAATGCCAGAGGATACAGACAAATTCATTTATAGTGATTGCTGTGGGTAGGGAAATTGGTCAAGGGATGAATAAGGTGAACTTCAAGGTTATTTGTAACATTTTATTTTTCACATTAAAAGTTATAAAGCAAATTTTAATTAAAGATAAAAATGAATTCTGGGTGATGAATTCCAGATTTGTTGTTTCTATACTTTTCAGCGCTTTTAATCTCCTCCCAAATCAAACAAATAAAAAGACCTAAGGCTAAAACTTGTCATTGGCTAGCAGTCCTCATTCTTTTTAGAATCCTTCCTGTTCTTTATTTTTGAGACATTGCCATTCTTGATAAAAGCAATATTTTTAAAAATTTATTCACCATGTCACTGATTCCACTGTAACTAAACTAAAACTAACAAATGTATATTGTAACCATTAAGAAAGCATCTGTCAAACGCTGATCCTATGAGGTTAAGTGTGTGTGTGTGTGTGTGTGTGTGTGTGTGTGAGTGTATGTTATATAGGATGTGATATATGGTATATGAATGTGTGGCAATTCCCTTTAAAAGCAGGAACTGAGTCCTGTAGTTTTTCCTAAACCCTTCTATGTAGCAAGTGCTAAGTAAATGTCTGTTGAATAAGAGCAAATGCACACTGTACTTCTTATCCTCCAGTCAGGATGTATATTTACCTAGCGATCACAGTCATCAAGTGTCAAAACATGCCGAAGGTAAAACTCATCCTAGCTAGCCTATTCAATTTTTATAACTTTTCTCAAATCCCAGTTTCCAGCCTGGCTTCTTTAGCCAATAGATCTTTTTCAAAGTACCAATAATGTTCCTTTATAAAAACAATATTTAAAAACAATTTAAACAATACGTAAGTATAGCAGGTGTGATTTTTTTAAAAGTATAAAGCAATTTCTCTACACGTGAAGATTTTTATACTAAACTCCTTGTTCACTAGGATATAACAAGTTGTTAGAAGGCTTTGGTAGAATTCTGCTGGGTATATATACTTATATGAATTTAAAGAAACATTGTTTATACGTTGTTTTATGTGAACTTAAGTGAACATTTTGCATTGTTTCCCATTATTTGGTGAAAGTTATTAGAAAGAAAAGAGTATTTTTACCTTTTAGATGGAACACTGTACTAAATATTCATGGAGTTATCATGTTATCTTTTCTATTGAGGTCTTCAAGCTTTCTATCACCTTAAGAAATGCAAAAGAAATATCACACCTCAATCTTTTTTTTTTTTTTTTTTTTTTAGTATTTCAGGAAATAAGGTGAGAAAGCAGAACATAATGATCTCCTCTCCTTTCTCATTTTATTTGTAGGAAAAATAAAATGAAATAAACTGAAGAACTCATTTTATTGACTACTGTATTAAACTGCTATATTCCCTAAATTGCATTTGCTTTTGGCCCACCCTATAGTTCCATAGATAAGAGCTTTCTTGCAGAGCAAAATACAGTGAAAATTTAGGGGCCATTAAGATGTTTTCATTCATTTCACTCACTTATGTACATATTGAAGTGGTCATCAGTGATTACAGTTCTAACATATTCTGTTCTAGGTAGTTGTGTTTGTAAGATTCAGATTGAAGTAAAACTTTGAGTTTATAATATGCTAGATATTGAGCATACCAATAGAAAATATATCAAGTAGATATTATTGTTAAATGCTGAAAAATGTTAAGTCTATTGCCTAAATCCTATAGTTAGTGAATAGCAGCAGCAAAATTGTAAACCAGATCTGTCTGATTCAAAAGCGCATGCTTATTTTAACTATAGCTCCAAAGTTATTGATGGCACCTGTACACTTTTTTTCAGAACATAGAAGTCTGTTCTTTCACGTAAGTTTGCTATTTTCAGTAGATATTGTTAGACCATTCAAATAATTATCCTGATTCTTTTGATATGTTAACATTTGATGAGGATAGGGAAAACTTGTCAACAGAGGCATAATACAATAATTTGTTCATCCTTATTGGGTGTTAACTATTTGAACATTAATCATATAACACGCATATTTTACTGGTAAGTCTGTTGTGGATAACTATTACCTGCTTATTAGAATGAAAAATCTTGACATACACTAGCCAAAGAAATTGTTTTGAATTAGAGATTTTTTTTGCATGATATTTCAATTCTTGATATTATTAATATAAGTACCAACATTGTTGGAGTCTAATGGAACTATCATATGATCCCTGAAGGTTCACTTTCAAAGCTATCAAAAGAAAATTCTTTGTAATTAAATGTTTCAGAGAACTTTATCTTTCATCTGCAATAAACATACAGTCTAGGAAGCAAGTTATTTACAGGTTTGGAAAATACTATTATTTCCAAGAAAAAAATACATTTAAGTATTGTTAAGGAGAATGATAGAATTATTTCTTTTTATACTGTACAGTTATACTGCTTTTATTAAACTTTCATATCCCTTGCCAGATGCAATGCTAGTAGAAGAGATAAAGATATGACAAAAAGGTGAAGGTTGAGAATGAATAGTCCTTCAAGGGAGCTGATCTTTCTCTGATCTGATAAAACCTCTCCCATTATCTATTTCTTTCTTTTTTCTTTTTCTTTTTTTCCTTGCAGATCACTGCATAGCAAGAGCTTTTTCTCTGATTAGCAGCATTCTCTCAGAATCTGAGGGCAAGACTTATGTAAAGATAGTTTCCAAATTGACATACAACATGTGCTGTTTTTAGAATTTGCCTTTAGAAAATTCTAAAATTTACTAGGAAATTTTCCATTAATCTGAAATAGTTTTCTACCAGTGTTTTTTATTTTGATACTACTATGTCTTCATGTATTCTATGAGTGCCAAGTGATGTTAACACTTTGATGGGTTTAGTGGGAACTAAAGATTGGTCTTGTGGAATAAGAATAAGCTTTGGAGTCAGAAGGCTTATGTTCAAGTCCATTTTGTTAAACTTCTGAGTCCTTAAAATAGTCTTTAAAATGATTTTTTTATTTTAAATGCTCAAACCAGTAGGTAGGTAGGGATGTTCATATTATTATTACCTTTATGACATTGTATATATACTTATCATTCCATACCCAGAGGATTTTCGTATATACATGTGCTGTTTCATTTATAATAAAGCTGTATAATGAAACTTTCTCACTTACCTTAATATGAGAAGAATTTTCAATTTTCTCTTGTAGGTATTTATGCTGAGCTGGGTTTTTTGTTTCTATCTGGTTCTCCGTCTGGTTTTAATGTTTGATACTATATTAAACTGTACTATGAATTAAATGAGAAAAGATACATTTTCTTTTTCTGAAGTAGGTTATTGTTATGGGTCTATATATATATATATATATATATAGCTAACTGTGGAAACAGGGCTGTCCTACTGAGCAAATATTCACATTTTATTAGGTAGGAATTTTATCAGTCTTAACACAATTTGCCTGTGGCATTTAATGGTAGGTCATTGGCTTTAAAAATAAAATGTCACTTGACTAGAAGTTAATTAGGGACTTGCAGTGTCCAGAAGACATGTCAGTTTTCTATGAGTCATGACTAGCTGGTCTTTTGCCACAAGAAAAAAGCACCATCAGCAACTATTTGTATCACTCCCCAAGGTAGGCTAAGTCTCTAAAGTTCTGTATTTTGCTTTGTCGTGAAATCTGCTAGGTAAAAAAAAAAAAAATAATAATTTCTTCATGAAAAAAGAAGATAATAGTAGTGCATTTTCATGATTATGTATCCCTAGATTTCCAAGCTGGGGATTTAAAATTTAGCAACTTTCCAGCTCTAAACTAACCTTTTAAAATACACTTTTTTCCCCTTATACATAACTACAGGTCTTTAGGTTTCTAATACTATCTCAGAATCTTGCAATAAATATCATTTACTTGATAAAATTAGTGTTTATATATATATTAGAGATAAAGCTGATTTGGACTCTCCTCCCCCTAAGAGAATTGTCTGATACTTTGTGACCATTGTTATCCCTCTTTAACATTTTTTTTCTAGAAATAATTAACTGTGATGATTACTGTCACTATGGCTTATTAACCAACATGGATTAAGTTCATATTATAAGCCATGTGATTCTGAGTCAGATCATTAAGTTATACCTTCTCCTGCTCTCCAGAGTAGAGAACAGCATGGTTGAGTTAGAGCTGGTGTCTTGCAAACCACGTGTGGCCTTGTGGGTGAATGCCCCACAATATGTTTTGTTTGTTGGGGTGGCAGCCTCCTTCTGTGTGTCTCGTGAGGAAAACATGTTAATATCCCTCTTCAAGACATTTTAGAGTTCTAATATTTCTTAATCTAAAAAATTATTTAACTTATTTATATTTTACCCAGTATTTTGTTTAAATTCACAAAATGCTTAATTTTATTATTGGCCCCATACATATGAACAATTTAGTTGTTCTTATGTGGTATGTTAAAAGTGAGGGAAGACTTATATTCTGAATTTTGTCAAGAATATGCCTTTGTATTTATTTTCTCATTCTGTCTTTTCTTTTTCTATCTTCCCTACTAAAGTTTTCCTATAAAGAAATGGCTTCCATTTCCATTTGTTCTGCCATTTTATTCACTTTCTTGCAACATTTCACACGGAATTTGAGTTTCCAAAAATACTGTGATAAATATTACTGAGATGTATACATTTTTCCCTTGGTTTTTCTCTGTTTAGATTTTTGACTTTGTAGGGATAGAGAACCTTTTCTGGGTTACTCTCCCTGGTACAGTATCTTACATTTACTAGCTTCTTTTATGTTCCCTTGCTGTCTAGTAGTTGATAAACTGAAACCATTGTCATTTAAGCACACTGTAGAATTTTTCCTTTAAATTAATTCAGTTTAGGGGTTCTTAAGAGAATTCCCACTAGGCAGTATTTTGTAGTCATTGGTAATACCTATGTAAGAGTTTAGAATAATGATTATAATATTAAATAAGAGGGAATAAAAGCCAATACACTAATATAAAGCTAGTCGAAAGGGATGTTTCCATTCCCCTGTGTGGGCTAGACTTCCACATCAAGAGCACACACTGAAGTATAGTTCACAGTGAAAGATCAAAAAACGTGAATCAAAAAACCGCTATGAGATTATACTTTTCTAAAACCTAACCTGATCATTTCTATCTCCTAATAAATGAGTTTAATACATTTATTATATTTACTGATATACTTGTCCCATTTTGCCTGTCCCCTAGCAAAGAGGCAGGCTACAGGTGAACTCAGTACTCAAAGGGACACAATGTACAAATGGAATCTTAATTGTCCTTCATAGTTAGATAGCTGACATGTATGTTTGCTTACTGTCTGCCAGGCACTGTTCTAAGCACTTTATATATAGTATCTCATTTAATCCTTTCAACAACCCATGAGGCAGATTTTGACATTATTCCTATTAGAAATGGGGAGGAGAGACTTAACTTTTCCGGAGTTTGCACAGCTAGTATGCAGCAGGGTTGGGATTTAAACCCAGGCAGTCAGGTATCAAATCTCTTCTTAATCACTAAATATTATTGTGTCTTGTGAAAGTTTAGCACACGGGGAACATGATAATAACACTGGAAAATACAAAGAGAAAACTCTAAAAACTATTAGACAAGGGGGAAAAAAAAAGAATTTATCCACAAAAAGTCATTAGTAGGCTGACAATAGGCATTTCATCTCCAGCTGAACCTAATGAAATAACATTTTAAAAGTGCTAAAGGAAAATAGGTCAGGCTAGAATTCTCTAATGACTTTGGCATATAAGAGTGAAGGGGAAATAAAGCCTTTTCAGATGTGTGGATTATGATTGTTTGTTACTCATGGGTATTTGAATAAACTCTTAAGAATGTACTTTAGCAAGGAGAAAATTATTACATTTTGTGGCTTTTGGTAAAAAACTAAAAATGCTTTTAAGAAGGTGCCTATACAGCACTTAGCACATATTTATTGATTCTCATTGTTATTTCCTTTCCAGTTATATAGAAATATATGCTATAAAGGTATTTATGAAAAGCAAGATTCTACTAAGATTAATGTAGTGATCAAAGCTTTTTTTAAAAAAAACAAATGAAATGTTAGTCATTGATAGAAAGCACTCGAAGTGGACACTACTGCCAGTGATGGCAGAGGTAGTAAACTTAACAGTATTCAAGAATACTATGCTATTTATTTTACTGAAGAGTAAACACATATGTATCCACTTTAGTAAATTAAAGTATTCAATGATTTAGAATTTATGAATCACAAATAAGGAATCTCTTCTTTTTTATGTGTCTTCATAATTGATTTGATAACCCAAGCACTATATAACAATTATGTATTCATGTGGTCATTTGAATTCTAAGATTTCTTGTTTTTTTTCCAGCGCCTGGCTTTGGAAGCTGAGAAAGTTCAAGCAGCCCACCAGTGGAGGGAGGATTTTGCAGTAAGGACCCTTTTTAACCACTTGATTTAATAAGTACATCGATGTTTTATGTTTGGATAATTATGATTACATTTAAAATATTTTTTTTAGTGATGGACTCTTAAGGTATTATGGGACCAAACCCAGCTAGCTACACTTCGTTGCTTTAAAAAAATACCTTGAAATATTCTCATACTCAAAGGTATTTATAAAACTAATAACAAAAATAACATTAAATTATAGTATTTGAATAATCTTTGTAGGTATTATGAATATACTAGTTGAAAAACAAGTGACATTTTTTAACAAGTGACATGCATATTGTAGTCACTTTGACGGTGAGCAATGCAATTAAAGTTAGAACAGATGCGTTAAAGCCTCTTAAAATTTAATTTGCTCCACATTAGTTAGAAGTTATCGTTCGTCTGATCTGGCCTGCTTTTAGAAACGTCAGCTGATATTAACTTCTGCACGTATTTTTTTGATAAACTGCTTTTGTGCTCCAAGAGTCACTGGGCTCATTATACAAATTGCAGAAATTCTTCTTGTGATGAGTTCCTTCCCTCCTTCCTTCCTTCTTTCCTTCCTTCCTCCCTCCCTCCTTCTCGTGTCTGTTGTATCTTCTTACATCCATGGTACACAATGAAGAAGCCTCATCTTAATAGTTAAAATACTTTTGTTACGTATTTGAATTGTTTCACTTATAGTGAAAATCTCTTTAGTTTCTTTTCTTTTTTTTTAAGCATCTTTATTGGAGTATAATTGCTTTACCATGTTGTGTTAGCTTCTGCTGTATAACAAAGTGAATCAGCTATATGTATACATATATCCCCATATCCTCTCCCTCTTGCATCTCCCTCCCATCCTCCCTATCCCACCCCTCTAGGTGGTCACAAAGCACCGAGCTGATCTCCCTGCGCTATGCGGTTGCTTCCCACTAGCTATCTATTTGACATTTGGTAGTGTATATATGTCCATGCCACTCTCTCACTTCGTCCCAGCTTACCCTTCCCCCGCCCTGTGTCCTCCAGTCCATTCTGTATGTCTGCGTCTTTCTTCCTGTCCTGTCCCTAGGTTCTTCAGAACCATTTTTTTTTAGATTCCATATATATATATATGTCAGCATACAGTGTTTGTTTTTCTCTTTCTGACTTACTTCACTCTGTATGACAGACTTTAGGTCCATCCACCTCAATACAAATAACTCAATTCCCTTTCTTTTTATGGCTCAGTAGTATTCCGTTGTATATATGTGCCACATCTTCTTTATCCATTCATCTGTTGGTGGACACTTAGGTTGCTTCCATGTCCTGGCTGTTGTAAATAGAGCTTCAATGAACATTGTGGTACATGACTCGTTTTGAAATTATGGTCTTCTCAGGGTATATGCCCAATAGTGGGATTGCTGGGTCGTATGGTAGTTCTATTTTTAGTTTTTTGAGGAACCTCCATACTGTTCTCCATAGTGTCTGTATCAGTTTACATTCCCACCCACAGTTCTTTAGTTTCTGATCAAAGAAAAATTCCAGACAACTCATTTGGGGGATGTTAACCCCCCTCGCCCCATTTAAAATACGATTAGAGTTTGAGTGACAGCTTGATAATACTGTTCAATTGTCTTTGAATGTTTTGCAAGACTGCAGTCTCAGATTTGAAGGTAAGAAAGTTGTGGTTCAATAGAACACTAAACTGAGGTTTAGGAGTTGGCACTTCTACTTTGTGTTTTATGTGATTTTATTGTCTATCAAAGGAAAATGTAGAAAATGATACTTCATTCACTAATAATATAGGATAACAGTTAAATAGTATTTCATGCTTGATGATTCTGATATTATTTATTTTTAGTGTCTTTTCCACAAATTTATGTTTCTTAAGCAAACTCTTAGTCTACTCAGTTGAGACTCTATTTGACTGTCAGTTTGATTCTTTCACTTGAATTGATCATATTGCTTTATTTGTTGGTGTCATGTAGGTACTGGCTTAATTACACAATTGTTTGTTATAGGTATAATAAGAAACATCAATTTGTCATCCATAATATATAAAGAAAAAATCAGTGATTAAGTTAAAAACACAACCTTTCTGAGTATAGAGGACAAATTTTAAGCTCATCCAGTGAAGATTTTACAGTGCGGTTTGTTGCTGTTAGATGTAAGGAAAGTAAGCCTGCATTTTTTGGTGTGTCTTGAATAGACCAAAAACAGCCAAAGTAATTTATGCCAATAAATATCCATTCGAGATCCAATAATTAGTGACATTTACGTTTCTTCTCCATCTTAGAGGTGGCATAGTAAAAGCAGTGTAAGGCCATAATAGTTGTGAAGTTAGACGTTGTATTTTGCCTAGTCTTGGTATATAAATTGGCGCTGTTTTAGTTTAAATCCTGAGTACTTCTGAGAATCCAAAAAATCATTAAGTTCATCAAATCAGACTACATAGTATATAGATTCTATTGCTGTTTCAAAAAGCTTTTCTTGCATTAAAGGAATTTGGTAATATTTCATGTAGTCATTTATTGTTTGAATGTCTTTTCCAGCTTTCTAGGGAGAAATGATGTGTTAAAAGTAACTTTACAAATAGGAATGTAGTATATAAAGTTTCCTTTCCCAGATACATTGGCTCATTAACACTAAGTTAACATTTTGGCAGTGATTTATTTTTCCTTACAAAAGTAATGGGTGACCACTGTAGATGACACTGCAACTCTCAGTGTGCGCTAGCCATTACTCTATTTTACTGAATCCAAACCATCATCAATTGTAAGGCTAAGAAAGAAAAAAATAAGCTAATTAAATTGTGATGCACCAACAATTTTAAGCAGTATTCATATTTGTCGGATGTCAAAATGTGTAAAAATTTACCTTGAAACGTAACTCCTTTTATCTGTTCTCTCAGTGCCTATATCCAAACAGAAGTACTGCTAGGAAAAGTCATGCAAGAGGACAAATCAGTTTCACAATGACACAGATACCATTACTAGATCTTCTATGCTTAAATAGAAAATAAATTGTTTACCCAGTAAATGTTGAGAGTTCTTAGCAAATAGTTGTCACCGTGTGGGAGAATTCTTGAACAAATTCTGTTCTAAATTTCCCCTTAGATCTCCTCACAATTTATTTAGGACTTGTGAATGTACTGATTGACATTAGAAGAGACTGTTAAAGGGAAAACAAATTAGAGAACTTTAGAGCCCTGTCAACTCATTTCCCCAGTACCCTTCTTGATGGACTATAAATGATGTTCACAGGACATATATCTTTGACAGTTTGCATGTTGACAATTGATATTTTCCCTGAAGTCTTTACAATAGCACTTCCCTTTGAAATACCATAGGTGATAGACAGTTGAGATAGTTGTGATTTTATATTTGCAGAATAGAACATGAATGAAGATTGCCTTCAAAATCAAGTAAATAGTGCAAAAATAAGAGACCCTTTTTCCCTTTTTCCTTTTTCCTTTTCTGATAAACTAGATGATGCTGTGATTCATATACATGTAATAAGGTTAAACACATCCTTCAAGACCATAATAAAAATCAAATTCATGCATGGTTGGAAATTAGAAATCATCAACATTAAATGTCTCTTTATTTTGTGATTACATACAAAACAATCAGAAATTTTGTCAATATCTTAACCAAACATTTAAATGTTTAATTTGAAGTTAAATGCTGCCATACTCCAAAATGTCCTTCTTTTAAACTTTATAAGCCTTTTATCTTTTAAGGCATTTAACTGTATGCATCAGTGCAATACTTCTTTAATGCCACCCTTTAATAATTTAACACTATGATGATTTAGAAGGCAGAAATAATTTCCTAAAAGGTACATTAACCTTTCAAAATGAAATATAATATGCCAATTCTTCCCTCTAGTATAAGTAGGGTAGTTTCATTAACATCACTTAGGCAAAATGTTGATTAACATTCTGTACTCTGTAGTGTAGAGAAATCTCAAGAACAACAAGAACAAAAGGCAAAGCACTAAAATGCTGGCAACAAGAAAGGGCTCCTGTAATTCACACTCTCCCTCAGCTCCACTCAATTCCCAATTGGATGTACAATTGAGGGAACAAAGGGCATACACTCTAAATGGATCAAGATTTATGCCGTCATGCATTTACAAGTTCACACCAATATTTGTAAATAAGCTGTGTCTACCAGCTGTCTTTTAAGTCTGCGTGCAACTTACTGGCATTAAAGGGCACCTCTCATGTCACTTACGATGGACAAATTATTTTATTAAGGGCAGGTGGGAGAAGGAAAGAGGAGCTTGGAAAATTAATTGTTCTGCATAAAATAATTGCTATTATTTCTACTGAACACAGATCTTTTCCAGTTGCTTTTGAAATCTCTTTTGATTGCGTTGCAATGGTTGGTTAACTAAAGCAATTTTGTTTCCAACTAAGCCTGCGATATTAATTGTACGTACACATGTATAAACATAAGGGGTACCTAATTTGTATTTTAATAAGTAGGATCTTTATGTATGGCTTCTTAGCATCAGCTTGTTATTGTGAATGCTGAGTACAGACAGTCTAGAAATTGGGCAGTAAATAAAACATTTAGGGAGCCTTTTTTAGCTCCAGCTTCACAGAGAAACTAAATTAGATGGTGGGAATTTTTCTAGTGAAGTTGAATGTTATTGAGTGTTAATCAGGCTAATTTAGTTCTCCTAATTGAGTTTTAATTATATACATATACTTTTTAAAAATTACCTTACTCAAATCATATTTTGAAATGTTGCTTTAAAAGTTGTACTATGTAGAATTTTGTGTTTATATGAGTTAAATTAACAGGTACTGGCATTCTATGTTTTATTATTTCATCTATCCTAATCACTTCATGAAATAACATCACCTCTGTTGATTGCAGCACAAACAATTGTGAATATGGGAACTATGAAATCATACTGTATTTATTTTGGTTACAATGTATAAAGAGAAACACTATTCTAAATTATAATTGTTCAGGTTCAGGATACGAAAGTGCTGTCTTTTTAGGAATAAAAAGTGGGGAGTACATACAGGCAATGGAATATTATTTGGCACTAAAAAGAAATGATCTATCAAGCCATGAAAACACGTGGAGGAACCTAAAATGCATATTACTAAATTAAAGAAGCCAATCTGAAAAGACTACATACTATATGATTCTAACTATGTGACAGTCTGGAGAAGGCAAAACTATTGCTAAGAAAAAAAAAAGACCATCAGCCCCAAATGGAGACACATATGCTAAGCCCCACATCACCAAACCATGACTTAACTTACGGTTTCAACTCTCCTAGAAATGGAATCTTAAACCAGTTGGTCAAGAATTACCTGATGAGCCCTAGTTAGGAATCTGCCTGATAGACCCCTACCATCCTCTAAAGGACAGTAACCTTGCAATAGCCAACCTGCCTTTTATGCCTAGTACAATTTCCTTTTCCCCACTCTCTTCTGCTGTAAAAGTCTTTCATTTTGTACAGTTCCTCAGAGCTCCTTTCTATCTGATAGATTGGATGCTGCCTGATTCAAATTGATTTTTGCTCAAATAAACTCTTAAAATTAAAAAAGAAAAGTAGGGGGGAATGGCATTTTCTTAATGAATGAATAAATTTAATAGATTATCAAAGTTATTTTAGTGTCTAGCTGGATTTAGTCTCTCTTAGTTTCTACATTTGGTTGAATTGTCCTTTTGGAATCAAGAGCTTACATATTATACAACAGTTCTTATGTAGAGAAACAATCAATTTTTTACTACTACTTTTTTTAAAGAGTTTTGTCAGTTTCTCCTCCTCATCAGGATAGATGAAAAGGACCCACAATGCAAAACTGATTTACCCTTAAATTGTGGGAAACCAACTTAGTAGAAAAGAGCCAAGCAAATTCATGGTACCATATTCTTTTTACTTACACATACATATAAATGCCCATAGTAAGAGCATTATAAGATAGCAGAGTAGAAAATAGTAACCGTGGGCTTTAAATTATTAATTATCCTGGATGATAAACCCTCTCTTTTGCTTCTTATGTTGAATAAAAGAAGAAGCAAAATATTTATCCAGTAATTACCTAGCCAATAATCTTGGTTTTATTTTTAATAATGTTTAATATGTTCTAATGATCTTCCTGTTCTCATTATTTCTTTGAAAATGAAGGTCACATGATAGAACATGATGATACATTAGAACTCCCTAAGTAAGACGTCATGACAGTATGTCCTGGGATAATGCAAACTTAGATCTAATTGGAGCTGGGTAAATTTCTTTCTTTCTTTTTTGTCCCGCTCTCAGGAAGGTAGAGAGGAGTTAGAAAGGGCAGGCATCTCTAACTTGGGAAATGGGGAGGTGGATGGAGTCTTTATGTTTTTCAAGTCTAATCTGCTGCCTCAGTTTCCTGGTATTGAGCTGATGAAAACATTGATAAATTATTGGGAGATTCCAGGAATTGCTGCCAGTATTCTAAAAATTATAGCCATGAAGAACACACAAATATCAATACCTCATTGATATTTAAGCTAGAGTTATTTATTGCCATCTGCAGGTATCAAATTGTAGTTGTCACAAGAGAACTTTTGAACTTAGGTATTTCATTAACCTCTCTATAACTTGAGCTACATTTTATTAAAATTTTTGGATACCACTTATTTGCATTAAGGTGGGGTTTACTATATTAAAAATGTCTCAACCACAAAAGAAATAAAAAGATGAAGAAAAATGTATAAGCATTACAAATTACTGCATAGTCTACAAAGATTTGCCCTATAAACTTTTGTCCACTTCATTTCCTTATTTAAAAATCTTCAGTTACTTTCCATTTAGCATAAATGATATACAGGCCCTTCATGATCTGGCCCCATCTTATTTTTCATACATTTCTACTGGAACATTTCCCCAGCAGCTATCACCCTTCTCCTGAAATTCTGAGTCCCAAACAGAGTAAATTATTTGATGGTTCCCTAAGACAATATTCTTTCCTTCATCTTCAGACCTTTTGATAATCTCTGCCTAGAAATCTCTCTCATCTCTCCCCAGTTTCCTTTTGGCTTTGATCCACCAATCTTGGATTTGTTGTCTGTTTTATATGGCCCTCTAATGTCCAGTATATATTTATATTCAAGTACATACTCCCTATATAATTTTCCTTTTTCCACATTTTTTCAGCACTAAAATGTAAACTTCCTGGGGGTAAGAACTTTGGCTAAAGCATTACTAAAAAAAACTGTAGTCTAGTACAATGCATAATAGACATAATAGTACAATGCAGTAGCCTGTAAGTAATTTTTAAATTAAAAATAGTTACTTGTAGTGCTGAGGAATCTATTTTTACTCTAAACATTTATTGTCAATTTTACTGGAGAAATAATAAAAAAAAAACACTTGGTTTAAACTGTACTTTTTAAAAGTCTGAATATATTTGCCCATAGCTGTGACATAGTTACAGAACACTGGGCTTGGAGTTATGCAAATCTATACTTCAAATGTTGGCTTTGCCACTAACTTGCAATGCAATTTTAGAAAAATAAGTCTTTTGAATATCAGTTTATGTAAAAAGTCTTAGTTCTGTAGTCTCCAATGCTCTGTGCTTGCCCTGTTTCCCTACCAGGGAAGATATTTTCTAGAAACCTCGTGGTATGTCTCAGGTGTTCACGCACAGGTTGACACAAGTCCCTGGATGGCTGTTTGCCTAGTCCAGCAAGTATCTGCCAGCTCCCATGACTGTGTTGCTCGATTTGCTATCATTGCTCCAGTGAAAGAATACCACTGTGCTCAGGCTGCTGTCTCAACTGGTGCATCCCAAACTGCAGAGCACTTGAACTTGAGTCATAGTGTACTCTGTTCAGAAAGAGGGTGAATGACCCTATTTCCAACCATAGATTTTTTTTTCATACCTAGATAAATCATATTTTAATGTACTATTTTAAAAAGTCAAAGTTCATAAGAAAATCACAGTGAACAAAATATTAAATTTATTTTTCTTTAAAAAAATTTCATTGTGATAAGAACACAACATGAGACCTACTCTCTTAACAAAGTGTACAATACATTATTGTTGACTACAGGTACAGTGTTGTAGAGTAGATCTCTACAGCTATTTATCTTGTGTTGCTTAGTTGAAATTTTATGCCTGTTGATTACTAACTCTCATTTCTCCCTCCTCCTCAGCCCTTGGTAACCACCATACAGTCTTTGATTTTATTAAGTTGACTATTTTAGGTAACTCATGTAAGTGGAATCATGCAGTATTTGTCCTTCTGTGTCTGCCTTATTTCACTTAATGCTTAATGTCCTTGAAGTCCATGCATATTGTATTGTAGACTCATCTACTTTTTAGAGGCTGAACAATATCATATTATATGTATATACCACGTTTTTTATATCCTTTCATCTGTCGATGGACGTTTAGGTTCTCTCCACATCTTAGCCACTGTGAATAAGGGTACAATGAAAATGTGAGTGTTAATATTTCTTCCAGATCCTGATTTTAATTCTTTTAGATATATATCCAGAAGTAGGATTGCTGGATTATATGGCAGTTCTAGTCTTAATTTTCTTGAGAAACCATACTGTTTTGTGTAGCGGATACACCATTTTGGACTCTCACCAACAGTGTGCAAGAGTTCCAGTTTCTCTACATCCTTGCCAATGCTTGTTGGTTATCTGATGGATTAAAGACTTAAAGGTAAAACCTGAAACTCTAAGACTTCTAGACCAACACATAGAAGAAAAGTTTCATGACATTGTCCTTGGCAATGATTTTATGGATATGATACCAAAAACATAGGCAACAAAACCAAAAAGAAACAAGTGGCACTACATAAAACTAAAAAGCTTCTGCACAGCAAAGGGAACAATCAACAGAGTGCAAGGCAACCATGTATCTGATCAGGGGTTAATCTCCAAAATATATAAGGAACCCATACAACCCATTAACAAAAATTACAACCCTAGACAGTTTTAATCACCAGACTCTGAAGCTAGTTCTCATATTCTCATTTATTTAATTCTTCTCTCAAACAAGGCAGAAACACCTTTCCTTGGGAGTCTGTGAGGAGACTTATTTTTTACCTTATCCTCATTTCATTAGTGTCCCTGTGAACACTTGTTTATGTTTTTTTCCTTTTTTAGGAAACTGTCAGTCAGCCTCCAGCAAATGAATGCATGAAAACAGATTTCTGATAATTTTTCAGCTTTAATCCTGTATTGTCATAGCTCATGTTCAGCCTGGAAGGCCTCTATTGGAAGACCTCATACATTCGTATTTCCAAAACGTTTTTTGAAATTAAATGAGATAGTTTATGGGAATATACTTAGCACTTTGAAAGGTCTTAAAAATGATAATTTTAATAGAGGAGACGCTATCTCCTAGATTTATTTCTTTTGAGAAGTTGATTGCTTTTTAATGATTAAGTGTACCTGGTTATACCTTCTTAAGAGGGAAAATATACATTGCACATAATAGGCATTGGATGAATGCTTTTTGAATTGACTTAAACCCATTTTACTTAATTCCATTTATGTATTAAGACTGCATTCACGAAGAATGACTACATTTGGAAGTGACAAGTACTCAGCATGAGACTAACAAAATTTTTTGTTCTTATCGATGTTTGTGTTTACGTCTGTATGAAGTTCTGGTTTACTTGGTGCCTAAAACAGCCCTGGAAGATCTTTGCAGAAACAAATCAAAACAAAACAGCTGTATCTAAAGAGATCTTTAGGGAGGACAGACACTAATACATATTTCTATTTACTGTAGATCCTTGAGGACTGAGCCCTGGGGCAATAACTCTATTCTTAGAGATAATTTTTATCTTCAGAATAACATTAGATGTTGGAATAATTTCAACTTGATGGAATTATAGATATGTTAATGGCTTTGTTCCTATTGCTATAGGAAAGAGAATGTTTTAGGAATTGAAGAACTGGCCTAGAGAGCTTTTTTCCTAAAGGATTGACACCATAGTGATGAAACTTGGACCTTTAAAATAAAACAACAAAGTGTAAGATGCAGGCAATTAATGTAGGCCATGGGGTTTAGTCACTAGCAGGATACATTTTGACTTTTGGAGCCACCTAGGAGAATTGACCATGAGAACTGAGGGCTTAGTACACTAATTTCAGTAGAGGGATATTATATGTCCAGAATATAGGAAAGCTGTTGAAACAAGGGTATGGATAATGTTGAGAGTGTGGATATTGCAATCAAAAGCTTAGTCAAAAAAATAAGTCTCTAAGTAGATGGAAGACATTTTTAAGAGGTCTCCGATTTAAACTTAGAGGTTAGGGCTTCCCTGGTGGCGCAGTGGTTGAGAATCCGCCTGCCGATGCAGGAGACACGGGTTCGTGCCCTGGTCCGGGAAGATCCCACATGCCGCGGAGCAACTAAGCCCGTGAGCCATGGCCGCTGAGCCTGCGCGTCCGGAGCCTGTGCTCCGCAACGGGAGAGGCCACAACAGTGAGAGGCCCGCATACCGCAAAAAAAATAAATAAATAAATAAATAAACTTAGAGGTTAAAAAAAGAAAAAGACAAGAAAACCTAGAGAATATTCATCTACAAGTTAAAAAAAGTATGTAACTAGACTTGAGTCCTGGACCTGATTACATATGATAAAAATGCTATGGGAATTGAAGGGAAGAGCCAATTCCTCCATTCATGCAAAATGGCTACTTCTTTAAAGTTCATGCCTTTGGCCATCTTCTAACCTTCCAAGCCAGTCTGTCAGTGGATTTTTTCCTCATGCTATCCTCTCTCTCTAGTTAGTCAACCTTTTTGTTTTCCTTTTACTTTCTCATGAACATATAAACTGGCTCCCATATCTTCTATCATTAAAAAAAAAAATTCCTGTCTCTTTTAGTGTTGCCACATTTCCTTTCTGTCTTATTCTGCAAACCTCAAAAGAGGTGTAGACCATCTCTTCATCTTCATCTCGACCTTCACCCAGTGGCCAGCCCACTCCAATCTGACAGCAAAATTCATCCGTGGTGAAATTCTTCTTAGTAGTTGCATTTACCTCCAGGTCATCAAGTCTTATGGACATTTTTTTGTTTATCTTTGTACTTGGTCTTTTCCTATCTTTTTAATGTACCACTTCCTATTTCCCCTTTCTTCAAAGACAAGTTTCTTCTGTTAGTTTTCAGAAAACCCCATTTTCCTATTTTCTCACAATTTAGTCCTTCTCAGTCCCCTTTTTAGTACTTCTTTCTGTACTGTAGCTCTAATATTACCTAAATGTAGGGCACAGTTTTAGCCCTCTTGTCTTTAATGCCCATACTTTCTCCCAGGACACCTCATCCATTGCTTTGAAATTAAATAGAATTCCACTCAAATCTCTTTTCTGAGCTCTAGGCTCACTTATGTAACTGACAACTTGCTGTTTCCATTTAACTCTCTCACCTGCATGGTGCTAACATGGCCAGATGAGCCAGTGTTTCCATTCCTCCCTTTCCCAGGGTCCTGATGATCTGTTAATTTCCCCATCACAAATGAGATCACCTTCTCCCAGTTCATCTAGCCAAAATTAAGGAGTAATTCTTAATTTATCCCTCTGCCATAACCCCTCATATAATCCACGTGTAAATTCTGTCAGTTCCAACTCCGTATATATCATGCAGCCATTCATTTCTCTTTGTCTTCATAACTACTGTCTTTGTTCAAACCACTGACATCCCACAGGCAGAATAATCTTGAAAATATTAACCAAATTATGAATCACAGAGTCCATTCTGCTGTGCTAGGGAATTCACAAATTTGTTTTACAGAATTGTAGTGGTCCAACACATACATAATAGTTAAATAAGATTTTCTACTGTCAATTCGATAGAAGAGAATGATGAGACTTTTTAAAAAAATCAATACACAATTTTATAAGATAGTGGGAAATGTAACTTTGTATATCCTTCTGACACAATCGTTTTGGAGACCAAATGAGATGGACGAGTCGTAAGAATTTTAAACCAGTAAGTCAGGCAAATATCAAAACCGAATAGTTTAAGTAACACATACCTGAATTTAGAAAATAATGTGCTGCTTTTCTCAAACCGCCCATGAAAAAATGTGTCTATGTAGCAGCAACAATAAAATCCAGGCAGAACAAGTAACAACTAGATTAAAAAAAGAGCAAAACATTACTTTTAGTCAAAATTAGTGATACAAAATGTGAGGTTTTGTATGAATTCGGTTGTAACATAGCAATTTCAAAGTGCCTGCTTCTGCTTTGTTAGAAGACATATTATGGTCTGAGAGAAAAGGTAATCAAGAGAGCTTGTAATTGCTGAATGTTGTAGAAAATCAGCTATCGTGGAATTGTAGCATTGCGTGCCATGGCATATATTAACATATTAACATATGTTAACTAAATTATTAGATTCCAAAAATTATAAAATTACCACATTGCAAAAACTGCTTTACTTTGTTATAATGTTTCACCACCTCACCACCATGTAGACAGTTCTTCTGCGGATCTTATAAGAATCACCTAGAATCCTGTTTTTCAAAGTTCTCTATTACATTCTCCCCCCCAAGGTTCTCGGTGATGTCCTATGGGGGTGAAGTCAAGACATTGAGAATCCTTCTGTAGTGAGCCAGTGTGACTGGGTGGAATATGATCTCTCTCTCATGGGTGTTAAAACTGAAGAAACTTGACCAACACTAACTGGAGGGCTTATTAATTATGAAAATAAAAGTGACGAGTCTAAATGCAGTTCTAAAACTTGGGAGGAAAAGGGATTGAGTGTAAGTAGATTTGATGTAGAAAAGAAAATTATAATAAGCAGCCAGAGTCTCAAAAAAATCTAGCTGGGATTAGTTAATACCAAAATAGCAATAACAACAATTAACAGGCTTACTCAATCACTTTTCTTCTAAAATTATAATACCTTATTTTTGTAAAAATATTTTAATATCATTAATTAAAAATTAAAATGATATAGATAACTACAAAAGAAAAATTAAAATCTCCCCTAATCTCCACAACTACGTTTATTCCTTGCTTATATTTAGTGAGTCTCATGATGTTCAATTTATACCTTTTCTCCATGTCGTTTTTTCATGATATACATACAAAATTCATAGATACAGTCATATAATAGAATGTACAGATTTATAATGAGAGAGTGTTCTATTTTGAATAAATTAACATGTTTCTGTGTTCTCTTACTTTCTGCATACATCCCCAAATCTTATTAAATTATTACTTTTACATTAAGATTTGTCTTACGTTGTGTAACCGTAGTTTCCGCAGTGTTAATCCTGGTTCTAGATCCTCCATTACTCACCTTATGTTTTTGTTTTTGTTTTCTCTTTAAATTCATAATTTGATTGAGTGGATTTTGTTTTGAAGTAGTTTGATCAAGAAGAGCCGTGAGATGCTTTAATTCCTGAGTTCTTATGTGTTAGAGAATATCTGAGTATTTCATTTTGGACTTGAAGAAAACCTTGGCTAGGTAGGCATTTTTCCCACTCAAAATTTTGGAGCATTGCTTCCCAGTCTTCTGTCATTTTTAGTGGCTGTCAAGAACTCTAAAGCTGTTGCAGTTTTAGCCCCTGGTTTCCATCCTGAATTGACTTGATTTTTTTCACTGTTTCTCTAATGCTATGTTCTTTGTTCTTGAAGTTGAGCTAGGAATGATGCATCTGATTATTGACTGTTTGATGTCTTCTTATTAAAGTTGTAATTTCATTTCAGAGATGTAGATGTTTACTTTCAGCATAGTTTTGAATATTTCTGCATAAAGTTTTTTCATGATCTCTTTTTCAAGAAGATTACTTAGTGTAAGTTGGGCCTCCTTTTGTGTTTTCCATAACTGGTATCTTCTGTATTACAGTTTTAAAATAATACATCTTTATTCAGTTACATTTCATTGGGCATGATTTTCTGAAGCCTGTCTGGAATGACGGTCTTTTCACCTGCATCCATGCTTTTGTTGTTTTCTTTGCTGAATAATCTTTTTTGTATCTTCCAGTTCTCTCTATGTCCTGGCAGCTTCTTTGCCAACTTATATTGGTTTATAATCTAATCTTTCGAACTCCTTTATCTTTTATTTGCTTTCATTTTTTTTCCCCTGGCTATCTCCCTCCACCTCCTATCTTAAAGAATAGGTCTACAATTTCTCTGGGAATCTGAAGAACCATGGATCTTAATTCTTTCTTTTATTTTAGGATTTCATATATTAAATTAGTTTTCTTTTCTTCCTTCCCTTTTCCAAAAATGGCTAGGCACAGGTTCCTGAATCTTTTTGAGTAAAGTAATGATTTGATGGACGATGATGAAGGAAAGTTAAAGAGAACTCAAAGATACTTTAGGGCTTCCACTAATAAAACTGTTCCACTGAAGTGAATAGTCTCAGCTGTATTCCAAAATAAGCTCTTTCCTTTGCACATTTCCAGTCAGTTTTTAACATTCAAGAAGTCTGTAAGACTTATGGTAAAACAATTAAGTCATGGCTTTTCTTGAAGCAAGATAATGATTGCCATTTCTCTTTCTTACTGGGATTTGTTTTCTTTTATGTTTTTCAGTTAGAATTTATTTAGTAAAAAAATAGAAAACTGCAGGTAATAGTAGTATTAATTGCATTTTCAAAGGCAAAATAGGGGATGCCCAATGTAAGTGTTCCTGAAAAAATATATATGTAATTATCCACTTGATACCAGCTGGATATTATAAATGCCACTTTTAAACAAATTATTACAAAATATGATGAAGACAAGAAAATACAGTGTAAACCAGTGTGAAGATAAAGCAGAAAATACTCTAAATAGAAACCCTAGTTACCGTTTGCTCATGAGAATTATTGATTCTCAGCTTATAATGTGCTTCTGACTCCAATAGGCTATTTTGTTGTCTAGTATTCAGTCTAAAATTATTTTTTGAGCCATGAAACAAGTCAAAAGCCGTGATGTTTAGAAGTGGCATTCTCTAATACAATTGCAGACCAAGGTGCCAGAAAGAGTTTGGTTTGGTTGTTTCCTATTGTACGATTTTTAGCTATATAAGGTCTAAGCCACAGTTTCTTCAACAATAAAGAGGGGATAATATTAGTACTAATAGCACAGAGTTATTTTGATACTTAATGAAAATTATGCATGGACGCCTTCACACAGGTCTTTGACAAGTAGATTCAAGCATTTGAGGTAACTGAAATTATTTTAGCAATCACATTTAGTTTTCTTTAAAAACTTGGCTTATATTCTTCCTGCTTGGTTTCAGGTGAACAGCATCCTGCCATCATCAGACACTTTTCACATGCACATAATCAGTACATTTCATTGAGATCAGTTATTCTTGCAATGTGTTGTTTCTCTTTTGAAACATGTTTGTAAAGATAAAAAAAAAAAAACCCTGCTATGAAATGTTAAATAAGGAGGGCAGTACAGAATCAAAATATCCATTTTGATAAATTATATTCTTGCTTTGAGCAAAATATACATTTTTTTCAGCACAGCTATTTTAAGCTCTTAAAATGTATGAATATTAGAATCCCATTATCTTACAGCTTACATTCTGTAAAATCTAATAAATTTTACATTTCTACCCTTTTATTTCAAAATCTTAACTATTTTTCATGTTTCTTTGTTCTGAGGGTTTTTGATTGTGGAATAAAGAGCATTCATTAAACTCAGGAGAGATCACAGAATTTAAGTTGTAATCAATCTAAAATATATGTTTCATGGTTGCTAAATTGTTTTTTCATCTTTGTGCTGAGTGAAAATAACCAAAATCATGTACTCAAGCTGACTTAAAGCCTGTTTCTTTGACTATAAGGGAAGTGAAACTACCTGTCAGAGAATATCAATGTTTCTGTTATTTTAATATCATAGATGTTAATCTTAAGGTTTCCCAGAAGTCTCTAGTTTTTACAGAGTTTTCTCTGAAATTCTGATTCATAAAGTTATTCATTTGATAACCTAGATTTTAATCTCAGGTTTCTTCTATCTTACAGACTTTTAGTTCTAAATTCTGATTCATAATTAGTTACCAGTTTGTGGTGGCAAGGGGAAATGGGGGAAAACATGAATAATTTTAATCCATAAATGAGTGTTCACATTGTACACCATTTTCATCAAACCCTATTTTCTCATCTGAATGAGCATAGAATAAGCACCAAGAGTTGTGGAACTTTAGAACATTGGATTCTCTGGCACTGGAAGCTTTGTATGGCTTACTTGCTGTTGTTTCCTTTCTCAGTACTTTCAAATGTCAAGGATATTTCAGTGATGATTATGAATTGTCTTGAGTCATGCCATGTGACTCAGAAAAATACAGCAATGACAAGAAAAGCCAAGGTCTCTCTACAATACCGCTTGGCCATGTTGAAAGCTTTGTGAATTTAGAATGAAGATGGGCAATTGTACTATAATTCATAGCTCTGCTTGAGTGCCAAGGAGTCATATCTTTTAACAGCTTTCAAGTTCTTCAGGACATGTAAAATTCAAGGTTACTGTTGAACAAATTAAATTCATCAAATACTTTGACTTCAAAGGGTATAAACATCTATTGTGTGGTTTGAGAGAAAGTCTGCTGAATCATGTTAGTGCTAGTCAATTTGGTAACACGGAAACTATAAAATTTAAGGAACTTTCACAACATTATGTTTACAGAGAAAAAGTTCAAGCATACTTTCATGAAAAAGTGAAATTTAATTAGCTTTCCATTTCAATTCCCCTCTCCATCCCGCTACAAAAGAAGAAAGAAAAATAATTGTGATTAGTAGTGATGAATAGCTTGGTTATTATCTGTTACTTTAGATTGTATACATGATTCTCATTTTTTGGGAGAAAGATGGATTTATTTACTATTATACTAAAAATCATAGTTCTTAATGATGCTTTTTAAGAGGTACAATGAATGTAAATGGATATATATATGTATATTTTTTTATTAAGAAAAAGTAGGGTAGCAATATATTATTTGGGATGATAGAGTACAAGTTGATTACCCAGAAAAATTGGGAGAACTGATGTCTAAGTAGCTTGCAGATTGATTTCTGGGCTTCTCCCTCATCAAAAACTGATATATGGCAGGAGTTTAGCTGCTTTCAAGCTTCCCTGCAGCTTTATTTATACCAGGCAGTTTGGTTACAAACAGTTTCCTGCTGGGATACCTGATACCAAAAGTAAAACCAAAAGGGCAGCAGAACAGGTAATTAAATAGGTATTACTGGTGTTAATTGTCACTAAATTTAAAAGCAGGGTTTATTGAATTAAAACAACAGTGTGTTGTGTAAAATTATTTTTTATAATCTTGCCAGTAGATATTTTATAATGACATCTTGGTATGATTTAAATTTTAAATCTTACATATTAGCACCAAGTCTTTAATGATATAAAATTCATTTGTTTCTAAACCTGCTTTTTTTTTAAATTTTTTTTTTTTTTTTTTTTTTTGCGGTACGCGGGCCTCTCACTGCTGTGGCCTCTCTCGTTGTGGGGCACAGGCTCCGGACGCGCAGGCTCAGCGGCCATGGCTCACGGGCCCATCCGCTCTGGGGCATGCGGGATCCTCCCGGACCGGGGCACAAACCCATGTCCCCTGCATGAGCAGGCGGACTCTCAACCACTGCGCCACCAGGGAAGCCCCTGCTTTTTTTTAAGTAAATTGAAATGTCCTAAGAATTAGATGAGGGAGTAAATAAAGTATTACTAATACATGAATACTGACAGTGTATAAACAAATATACCATGCTGAATATATTTCTATCCAAATATAATATTTTGCTTCTGCATTTGTGTTTCTCCTTAAATTTTAGCTGTCTGTTTAGGCTGCCCTCTAGTGAAATATACAGTAATGAAGACAGTAATTTGTTACACCCTGTTTTCATGCTGGTGAAACCTTATTTTCTGTATCCTTTCCCCCTTTGATTATCATTTTCCTCTTTATGTCATCTGTATTATACTTGAGCTTGCTGGCAATAATCAGTGAGGGAGATTTGGAGAAGCACAGAGACCAATTTGAGGAAATTCTAGCTTTGTTGAGATAATTTCCTTTTGCTAATGGCAAAAAAATACCATTTCAGAAGCTCACCAGGAAGGAACATTGTTATTCAGAAACTGAGAGATTAGGATTTGGTATTCCCAGACTAAAGATGTTTGTTTGGTTTATTATTATATTTATTAAACATCCACAATTTTAAAATATATAGTATACTAGTGTGAAATTAGTAAATGAAAAAATGACGTTCATTTACTCTAGACGAAAATAGGGAAGCTTTGGTGTTACATAGATCTTGATTCCAATTCTATTTTGCGGCTCACTAAGTAACTTTGAGAAATTGGCTTACCTTCCTGAACCTCCGTTTCCTCATCTGTAAATAATAATGATATACATATCTTTTAAAAAATAAATTTATTTATTTTATTTATTTAATTTTGGCTGCATTGGGTCTTCATTGCTGCGCACGGGCTTTCTCTAGTTGTGGTGTGCGGGGGTAGTCTTCGTTGCAGTGCGTGGGGGCTTCTCTTGTTGCAGAGCATGGGCTCTAGGTGCGCGGGCTTCAGTAGTTGTAGTGCGTGGGCTCAGTAGTTGTGGCTCGTGGGCTCTAGAGCTCAGGCTCAGTAGTTGTGGCTCACGAGCCTACCTGCTCCGCCGCGTGTGGGATCTTCCCGGACCAAGCCTCCAACCCGTGTCCCCTGCATTGGCAGGCAGATTCTTAACCAATGCGCCACCAGGGAAGCCCTACATATCTTTAATATTGGATATGAACATTTCATGAGATAGTATAGGTTTCCATTCTAGATTGTCAGTAAATGGACATAACATTATTATCATTATTATTATTTATATAATGTTTTACAAAAGATAGCTCTACGAAGATTAACTGGCATTTATTTGTTGAATCATGTTTTATACATCCTTAAATTCAGTACAAGTGTTTTCAATATTAGGTGAGCACGCATATGTGCTTTATGTGTTGTATCGTTCTTTCCTTTACTGGGATGAAAAATCAGTGCTAATAATCTTAGGTTCTCTGTTCTCCTCTGTACACGTATAAAACTCACACATTTCTTAAGAAAATATTTCACTTAAAGTTTTGTGCTGGCAAATGTACAAAAAAAATCTTGAAAGAGTGATATTAGATCATTGTCTATTGTCTATATATACAAATATATAATACTATGTATGAAGGTTATGGAAACAGAGAGAGAGAGAGAGGGAGACAGTGACTATTTGAAAAATCTTTCTGTGTTTGTTCAGAAAACACCTTTGAAGACCTCTGCCCACTATATTTTTCAATGTTCATCAGGCTTTGGTGACAGGAAGAAACTTATGACTCAGGGCAAAATTTCATTTATCCTTTTCATCAGACAAGGAGAATTATGCGACTTTCTTTCTCCCAGTCTGTCAAGAAATTCATGGCTAAATTTCATGGTTAATTACAGGATTATGGGGTTCTATAACAGTTATCCTTTTTCTCCTTCTAAATTTTTAAAAAATATTATTGTTGAAATATTTATTTTAACTGGCCTATTGAATAGGTGTTTTGTAATTTGCTCTAAGAATGGAATTATATGTCTTAAAACAATGATGCTTAATGGGGGTTGGTGGATGGAGAGAGGAATTCAGAAAAATCTCCATCAGAGCATTTCAAATACAACTTTCTTGATATCCCTACACAAAATCCAGTTATAAATCAATGGCTGGTTAATTAAAAATCTATAAGTGGTCATACAAACATAGATGAAAGCTGTGGTTAAAAGTTTTAAGGCACTGGAATTTGTGAAAGTGATGTTTTGCCACAAATAAGTTTATATTATACAGGTAGAGACCTAATGGTCTATTATACTCTTTTACATAATCTGTCATTTAAAAAAAATTTTTATTTATTTTTAATTAAAAAAAATTTTTGGCTGTGTTGGATCTTCGTTGCTGTGCGCGGGCTTTCTCTAGTTGCGGGGAGCGGGGGCTACTCTTCGTTGCGGTGCGCGGGCTTCTCATTGTGGTGGCTTCTCTTGTTGTGGAGCACAGGTTCTAGGCGCACAGGCTTCAGTAGTTGCAATACTCGGGCTCAGTAGTTATGGCTCACGGGCTCTCAAGTGCAGCCTCAGTAGTTATGGTGCACGGGCTTAGTTCCGCAGCATCTGGGATCTTCCCAGACCAGGGATCAAACCCATGTTCCCTGCATTGGCAGGTGGATTCTTAACCACTGCGCCACCAGGGAAGTCCAATCTGTCATTTTTAGAAACTGCTATATGTTCAAGTCATTTAAATGAAGAGTGAGGAAAAATGGTAAAATGAGCAAAGTTCAGTTGTGTTATTGAACAAATGTCTTATCCATTGGAGTTTATCTTCAATGACTAAATTATAGGAAATAAAATCTTAAAAATAGATTTATATTTATTTTATTAATTATGGTAATTTATTAGTTTTTTCCAACTTACTTGGTTTGTTTATACATGACTAGTTTGCCTTTAGTTTAGAAATTGTGTCCAGAATTTTTATGGCAGATGGTTCTGAGTCCTTTTCATAGACTAGCTAGCTTCCTAATGATCTCAACGAAATGACCAGGGGCAACAGGATGAGCTTTGCTTAGGCGCGACTTAAAACTCTTAGTTTACAGGTTCTAACAAGGTGTAAGCCTTTTGTGTACTTTTGATAACAGGATTGTCCTCGGTCTGGGAAAGTTACACCATTTGACCTAGTGTGGGAGTTTGGAAGGTCAAATAAACTAGTTTGAATGTGCGTAAATACCTGACTGGTCAGGTCATGGATATCAATGTAGGTGATCTGTGGGATTGTAGGTAGACAGCCATCTTTCTCTAACCATCAAAAATTAACATACTACTGCTGTTAACGAATGCAGCTGTTTTGATGATGCCTTAATGTATTTCAAAATGAGAATTAAATGAACAATGCCAGATAAATATATATGCAAAGTTGAGAATATCATTGACGCATACAATGCATTTGATTAAGGATTTATTCCACTCTGCAAAACAAACATTTCTTGGCCTTCCTGGGTAGTTAAGTTTTCTAAAGGCTGGAGCAGTTTGTAATTTTGATGTCACTCCTTTGAGATCATTGTTCCAAATTTCATTTCAAAGCTAGTGTTCAATGATACAGCATCCTTCTTCCCTCCAAAAAAACTCCTGCAACAACATTTACTTTTTAAATTGTTGGTAATAATATAAAATATACTTAAATGATATTATAGTATCTTACAAATTAGGGTTGCCAGATTTAGCACATAAAAAGACAGCATGCCCAGTTACATTTGAATTTCAGATAAACAAAATATATATCTCTTTTGTATAAGTTTGGAACATTGTTTTACTAAAAAAATCCATCATCAGAAATTCAAATTTAATTGATCTCTATTTTATCTGGAAAACTATATTTTAAATACTAACAATAAGTTCTTACATGAAAATTCTTAGCTCAACCTTTCCTCAACTTCCTATGTTTATTATTTCTTTTTTTGCACAATCTCCGAGCAATTTCTAAACAATACTAGTCCAGTTATATAACTGTAACCTTTGTATCATTTATTTGATGATGAATGGAAAGGACATTATGTATATTAATATTTATCAGTTTGATTAGTCATTTGTAGGTTTACCTTGCACTCTGTTGATATATAAGTTGACAAATTTACCTTTAAAATATAAAATATAGAGGGTAATTTCACTTGATCTGCTTTCAGTTTACTTGTTCCTCTTCGGTGTTTTAGAGCTGCTATTTTTACCAAAGAAATAATCCATGAAAGTGGCCAAAATATACAACAGATTGGAGGAAAAAACACAGCTTTCTAATTTTTTACGGAGGAAATTTTGTCTGTAAAGGTTAATTGGCTGCTAATATATTCCATTCCTACTTCTCACCTGGGTAGTGACTTTGAAATGTCTTTATTCTTTAAATGTAAAATATTTTTCATACTGAGTTTCTTATGTACTGGGGGAGAAGTCATTTTGATCAAAAGATGAGTATGTCGATGTGTTCCTTTGTTCAGTAACACATCTGGAAGCATAGTTTAAAATGTAGACAACTCTATAATTGGCTTGGCTTTTCTGCAGGATTTCTGCTCTCCATTGAGGTGACACCAGCGTTTTATGATTGAAGTAACTTCAGTTAGCCAAGTCCTTTAGCTGGTCAATCTATCTTTTTCCTCAATTTTTTGTTTAAAAACGATCTAAATTTTATTATTTACACTTAACCAAGATGAATGCCTTTTTAAATTTTTAGGACATTTTTATTTGCTATCTCAACCTTCTTTTATACTATTCTATTTATATAATTACATCACTGAAACAAATATACTTTGGGTACTTAAGTAATGGCCTTCATTATAGTTGTATAAAATAGTCTTAGAATAATTTGAATATTACAAAGTAATATTATATATTATCTATATACATCCTTAAAATTTCAAAGTTCTTTCAGGTAAATCATAACATTAAATTATCATTGCAACCCTTTGAAGTTGGAGTTCTTTGCCTAGCTGAAACTGAGAAGACAAACCAACTTTGGCCATATTAATTTATTGTTTGCTACCACAGGGTAAGAATTGGACCAAGGAATAGAATTCTGAAACTATGTCTGAGGAATGTTGCATGATCCACAGAATTCCCTTTCCCTGTCCCTCCTTTTAAAAATTTTGGACAACAGAGGAAATGCAGTATACAACTTAACTAGGACTATGTTGAGAATCTTTTGGATTGCGGCTTTCATAAATTAACACTTTAACATGTTTTAATTAGAGACAAGTTATATCTGAATCAGTGAACAGTTTGAATTTAAAAAGCTCTTTGAAATATGACTTAATTAAATACAATTACTGAAACTAGGCTAATGAAGTATATAGGCTACTAGGAATTTTTTTGTTTCTTTCCAAAGCAATTATATATTATTCAGATGAAATGGAGTGCTTCTAAAATGTGAGAAATTATTCCATTTATTTCTTCTACAGTAACCTTTTTTTCTTTGTACCGTGAGCAAAATTATTTTCACACAAAGGTAGTTCGAATTATTTAAACTGTCATCTGTCCCCTAGAAAAAACACTTTCATTTCTACTCCAGTTAAATACAAATGAATGGCATTCCGTTATATTAATGAAAGGTAGCAGCGGTTGATCTGGAGCAGTTCATTTCTTCCATAATGGAGAGATTGCCAGACTTTGTGTGGTAGGAGGGAAGGGGTTGATTTAAGCTAGTTTGAGGATGCTTCTTTCTCAACACATCCCTCCTCAGAAGCACAGTTACTATTTTTCAGAGATGAATGAATATACTTTGAGTTGACATTTCAAGACAAAAAGAAAAATAATGATGTTGCAATTCTCCTTTTACATGTTTCTACAGAAATATGTCAGAGACATTTCCAATGGCGCGGCGGGGTGGGGAGTGGGGAGAAGCAGCTTTGCCTTTGTTTTCTAGAACTGAAAGATGTCTCTCTGAGTTCTGTTGGATGTTCACATGAGAAGAGAAGCAAATCTATCAAAGATTCACTGAGAAAAATAGATGAGCACACAGCTCCTAGGTCTTATGTGACCTAAAGAAAAACACTTACTTAGTGGAAACATCAAAATATATAGATGGAAGAATTCTAGAGACCAAAGTTGTTAAATGACTCAGCATTTTACAGATGAAGAACCGATGCCTCAGGAAGTCACACTGCCAACTAGTCAGTGCTTAAAATCATTTGTTGATTTAGCCACATGCTCGGTAAAACACTCACGTTTAGCCACATTTCTAAAACACTTACTATGTGACTCTGGTAGAGGTTGGTTCCCTGCCCACAACTACTCAGTGCACACACACAGTTGTATAGCTTCCTACTCTAAGCATCTGCAGATATTTGCTTGAGGGCTTTCTGTGGTGGCAGGAATTTGCAGAACACTTCCAACCAGTGATGCCTGGTGTGGGTGAAAACTACCAATCTTCTCACTCTTTGGATCTAACAATGTTGAGCCATGTTGTAAAGCCTCCCAGGAGTTCTTGGAGGAACTTGGTTGCCCATCTGTTTTTTAGCACACCTTGTTTTGAATTTCTTCAACTCCATGTCTCACTTCTCCACTTTGCTAGTGGTATTTGCTGGGGTCAGCTCCACAATAAAACCTAGTCTTAGTGTCTGCTTCTGGAGAACCAAACCTAAGGCAGTGCTAGAAACCTGTCCATAAAGACCTCGTCTGTGGAGGATAAAGATCATTAAGCAGAGGAGGGCAGGCTTGTCCAATGGTCCCTGGCACCTAACTATGATGGGCCTGTAGCCACATGTTGAACACAAAGATGAGGGAAATTGTCTGTCCCCTCATAGGGCTCAGACATGTGGACAGAATATAGTGTGGTAAGTGTAAGGACTGCAGAAGGGGTTGTAGCTGATTTTGGATCAAACTTTCACTCCTTAATTCCATGCAACAAACCAGTAAGGTAGCTACTGTTGTTCTCCCTGATTAATAAAGGAGAAAAATATCAGAAGGTGCTGTGAAAAGCATTAACAGGGATACCTAATTTTGACTTGAAGTGCGAAAGCTGGGGAAGTTTTCCACAACAAGGAAAGCTTCCTGGATGTAATTTAGGTATGGAAAGAATTTATTCCAGAGTCCCAGATAGGAAGGACGGCATGTTTTGGTCTGCTCTAGAATTTCTCCCAAACACATCTTCCCTTTCCTACTGTGTTTTCTACCTGTAAGGGGAGCCAGGTCATATATATTTCATTTCACTCTTAGATCTCCCCTTTAGCATTTGTCAGTGTTTAGACTTCCTAGTTTCATCTTTCTATACAAAGTTATCCATTTTTGAAGTTTGTAAATCTCCTTTCTACTTTAACAAGCCACCTGGCTTTTAAGAATATTGCCTCATAGAGACTTAATCCTAATATAATATCCAGGCTATACAATGATGTGTTTGTATTAGCCAAAATTTTCACTGTCTGAAAATAGTAAGGAGTTGGGATGGAGGGGAGAGAAGAGTGGGAAATCCAACAAGAAGTATGACACTGGGATACAAGGTTAATGAAGTTTTTACCAATTTATTATTTTCAAGAAGATCACAGCTATTGTATATCCAAGGAATTTTGTAAGGTTTAAATGATGTGTGTAAATGCCTGTCCCATAATGGACACATGACAAATATCTCTTCTTCTCCTCCTTCTTTCCCATCCTACATAGCCCCTCAAATTCAGTGGAAGATGAGTTAAATTGATGTAGTGATTACCAATTTACTGTTCTTTGAAGGTCTGATTTTAGCCAAATTATTTTATATTCATTAATTCAGTGGCCATAGTATAAGTCTGTATATTTTGCTTTAGCATGATAATATTCTGAAGTTGATAATGATTAATTTGGAAAGGGAGTGCTAATATTACCTTTGGAAAAATTAATACAACTCTATTACTAGGACATCATATATTGTTATGATCAAATGCTGTTAACTTTGACCATGAGTCAAGAAAATCTGTGAGTTGTCTAAATGAATAGGAAGAAGCATAGAAAATGGAATATTTTTTTTTTTTTTTTTTTTTTGCGGTATGCGGGCCTCTCACTGCTGTGGCCTCTCCCGCTGCGGAGCACAGGCCCTGGACGCACAGGCCCAGCGGCCATGGCCCACGGGCCTAGCCGCTCCGCGGCACGTGGGATCTTCCCGGACCAGGGCACGAACCCGCGTCTCCTGCATCGGCAGGCGGATTCTCAACCACTGCGCCACCAGGGAAGCCCGAAAATGGAATATTTTGATGGATTAAATTTTAATGTTTTAGTTGATTATACCCCAAGCTTCATTAGAAACACAGATAAAGGAGATTAAAGCAAGGTCCTCAGCATTAGAGATATGTTTGTTCAATTCTGGACTGAGTTTCCTGGGAGATTTGGTGGATGAAAATAACATATTTATCTTCTTATATTCTACTTTGGCTTTTGTCCTATAGTTTAAATAATATATTTATCGATATCCTTTGGAAGAGTAAAAAAGCTTACAGGCAGATTCTTATTAAAGTTTATCAGGTGAAGAAATAAATTGCTATAGCTCTTAATGTTTAATAGGAATTGATCTTCTCTCAAGTTCAAGAACACGGAACTCTGAGATCACAGTTCACTTGGAATTCCTCCTTGGTTTCTTATAAGAGTGAAAGTGCTCTATGTTTTAACTTATTTGAAGCTTTTTAAAGGCTATATATTTTTTCTCTACTCTGATGCATTGTGTGTGTGTGTGTGTGCGTTTTGTTGTTATTTTTACTCTAGAATTTCTAGAATAGTTCTTTGTAAGCTCATGATGGTCATTTATCTGTCCATTCAGTGGTAGTTCATACAGTTCAGACAATAGCATCGAATATACACATAATAGAATGTGTCTCTACTTAAAACAATTTTTCTCTCCTTTTTTAATAAAAATTCTTATTTTATGTAGAAGTAATGAACATTTTATGTAGAAGAAATGAATTTGGTGAATATTATGTGTTTTTTTCAACTAGGATGATAGTTCCAATTGTGTCATGAGCCTCATAATAAGTATAGCTTAGCGCTTGAGTACGTGAGCATATTTGTAATTAGGTCATTAAACATATTAAGACACCTGAATTTATTCTCTCTTGCTTTGGTGGCTCTTAGAGGGCCTTGCTGGTTGATTGGTTAATGTGGCGGGCCAGGTATTAAGTAGTACTTCAATTAACGAGCACCGTAATGGCAACTTAAAAAAAAACAACTATATTGCAAATATATACTGGCAATTAACTGATAAATACATGTAAGATGGTGTTGGCTTAAAGTAACAGAAGCAAGCTTTTTTAAAGGAAGGCCAAAATTAGTTTTAGTTTTTTCTTCCAGTAAGCTAAAGAAATTAGTGTTAAATTCAATTCACATTTTAAAACAAATGGTAAGGCAATGCAGCTAAGACGACTGAATGTGCCTCAAAGATTATTAGCCATTCTCTTTATTATTAGGTGGACACTGAGTATGTAAGGAACTCACTGTCTCTAAGAAGTAGATCATTCCACATTCATAGCAGCAGGATATGGGAGGAGTAAGTACTCGATTAGGGCTAAGAAGACCTCTGTTAATCTCGGATTGACTACTGTTAGTCTTGGCTTTCGAATATATAAAATTGAGATTGATAATATCTTACTCGCTGATTTAACAGTCGGGTTCTCAAAAAAGCACATGTATTTAGGTTTCTAGCACAGAGCTTGGCTTGTATACAAAGCTCAATATATATTTATTCTTCTGAATGAACACTGAGAGTTCAGAGAAGGTATAGATTATTTGTATTTTTTCATTATAATCATTGAGCAGCCTCTTAGCAATAGCATACTACTTTCATCTTCTTTGATAGAAACTGTGATACTCAAGCATATAATCAAAATTTATGTAGTCATTCCATGCTGTATTGTGCAACTAATTTCTAAAGCCTAGTGAGTTGAGGTAAAGAAATTGATAGAAATTATTTTTTATGGTAATTATTTGCTGATTTACTACTCACAAAATATTAACTTGACACTAAGAGTTTTGACCTTTAGTTCATTAGAGAAGTGTTAGAAAAAATATTAATGGTTTCTCTTTATATATGAGCTAAGAAAATTTTCATCTCTTGGCTTCTTTGATATTTTGTTTTAATCTTCTACTAGAATTTTCAATTTTAGACAAAAAAAGATGCCACAGCACATTTGGATTTTTATCCTACAAATCTTCTTTTTTGCAAACCACTGAATGTGATTAAAGAGAAGATGGACACACAGGAAAGACAAGGGATGAAGGAATGGGATCTTTCAGGATGCAGGAGGGGCTGACATCCAGGACGCAGAGAGGGGAGCTCGTTCTAGAACAGTTATAGTCTAATAATGCCACCAACAGAAATTAAAGTTCAAGCAAATACTATTGACTTAGTAACAGGAAATTAGAATGGAAAAACACATTGTAGGTAGGGTGGTATTTGCATTAGTACTATCAGTTGTAGGAGTTAGCACCTTCTAACAAGCTTAAGAAAAAAAAAATATTGGTTCTGTCGTTAAGAAGCCAACAGATAGAGGTAGCCTCTGACACAAGATTCAGGTTTTAAGGAGTACAGCGTTTGTAACCATAACCACTCCTGGAAAATGATATTTTGCTGAAAAAGGAATAGGGAGATGAGATGCTATTTTTGGGTAGATTTAGGCGCCTGTTAATTTCTGTGGTCAGAGAAATAAGATGGTTTGATTTGCCAGCCATCAGAATCATGTGATTGGAAGAAACAGTTTCCCAAAGATAGAAGGGTTTCTGAATTAAAAAAAAAAAAATTACGAAACAAAGTTTACTACAGTTTTAAAAACAGAGGACCACGGACTTACTCTATGTGAGGGCTGCATGTGTAATTTTCTCCAGCAAGATTCCACAGTTTGGGTGTTAGGATGGACAAACAAATTTGGGGTTTAATACAAAGTTGGAGTTTTTCCAGGCAGGAGTGGATGAGGACGGATGTTTAAAAGAGATGTGGGGTTGGAAAGAGTGTGCTTAGAATCACAGAGGAGTTGGAGCATAGCAACATGTTTAATGGACAGGTTGCATATAGAACCAACGCTTAATTACCATTTTCCTAGTCTTTCTTATAAATTACCTCATTTAATTTATCAGAATAAAAATAGCAATAGCAGCTATAATACCATTTCTTCTCCACTGTGCTGTATGGAATCTTTGAAGAAAGGACTTTAAATGATTAAATAGATTCATAGCATAGTAACTGATCTAAGAAAATAAAATTGTAAGCATTTTACTTTAATTCCTATGTAAGTACCAGATAAAGCTAATAGATAAATTCTATGGATATTTCTGATTTTTCTTTTTCAGTATATAAAATAACAGGCCCTGTGCTCAACACTTTACATCAATTATCTTCTTTATTATCTCTTGTCACATAATATGAATGTATGTAGGTTTATCACATACCTTCAGTCCACTAATCTGGTAACATTGATCTCTAGATGGACCTGTGCCCATCTTTATTTTCCCTTTTTATCTTCATAAGCAGTATTTCATGCATTCCAAACCCCAAAACAGATAGAATGGCATAAAAAATATCTTTTTTCAAGAACCACTGTCTTTACTGCTTCAGCTACTTTCAGCTATCTTTGGAAAGTTCACTTACATTCACACCCACTCCCTGACACACACGGGTGTATACACACCCCCCCTCCCCCAACACCTTGCTAAGTTGTTTTATGCACACAATGCTATAGTCAGTACTGCTGGTTAACCCATGTCATGTAGCATGGTTGACTTGGGCACAGTCAATAGTGGTGCTGTGCCTGGTTACCAGGACAAATTGTTACAAAGATATAATAATCAAAAAATTTGAATTTTAAATGATTTGAGCTAAACAGTGTGGATCTTGGTTGGCAGGAAACATTAACACAACTTATTTATAACAAAGAGTATCCTTAATGTTCATCCTATTGACAGCATATTTGGAACTAAAGAAGGATAATGACAGTAAGAATGAGTTTGTTTTTTTAAGGTCATTTAACAGGCATTAGAGTTGCCCAAAATTTGTCATGCTGTGTCATATGCAGAGTCAAGTGTATAACAAAGAAACGAGAATTAGTAAATTGGACAGGAAGTTAATGTCTGTTTGAGTTTTGAATGTGTCATATATTTCAGATGTTACCTGTAAAATCCTAATTTTCAGTTCCATTATTTAAATCTTATCCTTGGCAACATCTTACTCCCAGGTTGAAGCTTTGTACTTATGCTTCAGATTTTTAACATAAACTGTTCATCAGAGGCCACATTTTACTGGAAAGTGGCTTGCAAGGGACTGTCACTCACAATATACATTTTTAAGATGGAATGGTTTATTTTGTCCAGATTTAATTTTTGACTCCCAGTAGACACTGGGAAACTAAAGTCGTTCATCTCTCAACTTGCTAGGGGATGTTTTAAATTTCAGTAAACAGCAGCATTGTATTAGCATGAACCATTTGGGTAAATTTGTTTCAAGGAGATAATAAATAACTAAACTACTCGGTTAAAAATCAGAAATGAAACAATTTGTTCTTGTCATCTAGTGGTGCTTAAATTATGAAAAATTGCTCTCTAAAGGTTTGACTAATCTATGAATCTCGTTTGAGGCTGTTGCTAGCTTTAGCCTATCAAACTGCACACGATGCACTGAAATCCACTGAAAACCTCTGTGTTTGGAGGTAAAATACCTTCTAAGATGATGTTGTTTAATAATTTGCATGAAAATGTTTATCTAGAAGGATAGTAGGGAAAGAAGATTACTCAGTTCCGATGTGTGCCTGTGACAATGAGTTTATATGCTATCGTTTTAAAGTCTTAAATGATAATGATATAACTATGTACTTTCTGGAAAAGGGACTGAGGGAATTTTGAGTGATAGGGTAGGTAAATGATTCAGAAAGACACACACACACATTTTCAAACACACATCCTTGAATTGATCAGTAGAGGAGGAACGTCTCAAATATCTGAAATTCTTAACTCTTGCCTATTTTGAAACCTGGGAAGGTTTTGGCTTATGTGGTCCTACCGTCCAAGGATAGTAAGAGATCTTCTTCAGTTACAGCAGATTTGGGGCAGCTGGCCCGGCTGCCTGCTCATTTTGTCATATGTGAATCAGCAGGGCAAGAACTTGCCTCTTAGGTCCATAGTGTTCATCTCCGTTTCTCCGACACTTAGCACAGGGTGAGGGCGCCAGAGTACTGTTGAATGAATGGGGTGTGGTTCCCCCTGTTGATCGTGAGACCCCCAGCACCTCCCTGTGGAAAGTCTAGGTGAGATGGCGGTAGGGACAGGACAAAGGGAGAAGGAATTCAGCTGATACCCCCACTCAGATCATTTAACTTTTTCTACAGTATCCTCTCCTAATTTTCTTTAAACACAGAGTTAATTTTAGTCAAAAGTCATCCCTGTAAAAACATCAGGACATAGAAGTAGGGCTGATTGAGTGTGAGTTGTCTTTCATTCCTGAGAACTGTCCTTTAACCCAATTCTCTTAAGACTGTTTCTGGATATATTTTGGTGATGCAGTGATTTACATGATTTGATTTCAGACTAATATAGTTTAATGTAGTTGCACACATCTGAATATATATATATATGTATATATTTTATAATAGAGCTAACATGTATTTCCATAAAGCAGAAGAAATGGCTCTAAATGAATGTGATAGGGAAGAGAATTATGACCACCAAATTTTGATTTTTCTCAGGCCTACTTTCAAAATTATTTCTGAACCAAATAATTCTGAAACGATATAAACAAGAGCCACAATAAAGCCTGTCACTGCAATTTTCCACAAGAAATTATGATCAACTGAGACAAAAAAATGTTTTTATATAATTATACAAATTAAAGGTCCTATGAATGTTTGCCATTTATTTTAGCATCATGCTGCCATGTAGGTGGACTAGGTTGACAGGTTAAATGCAGAATTACAGTTTCCCCAAATCCTGATGCCCTATAGAGATTTATCTTTACAAAAAGTTGATCAGTTGAGCCTTTCTGCTAGATAGAGTAAGGGAATAATGAAATGGGCGTGCTATCAATGCACAGTCTGAGGATTGAGAAAGTGTATTTATAAAAAATGAGGTTAAAAAAAAGCTTCTGAGTCAAAAGCAATGTCATTTATTGGAGGGAAGAAATTTTGTTTTAAGACAGTGGATGTAATCTGTTGCACATTCCGCTAAGGTCTGTGTTCTCTTATTGAAACATGACCACCTGTCTAAGCACACATGTTTGATTAAGTGCTTCTCAGGTATGTCATTTTTCTATAAAAAAGACACACTTTTGTTTTCCTTTGCATTTATATTTTGACCATGTAGGAAATGGATGTTGTATAAGCACAGAGCTTCTTAAAATTAGAAATATAAAATACCTAGTCACAAGGAGTACCAATGTTTGGCCTGCAGTATTCTTTTATGACTAATGTATTTTGTTTCCAGTTTGCTTTAAAAAGCCAGGTTTTGGAACTATACGTCTTCCAAAGTCCAGAAAATTTTGTGCAAATGCATAAAAGTTAAATAAGCTTGGCAATACACATTTTCAATGACAGTTTTAGAAGCAATGTAGACCTTCTAAAAGAAGAGGCAAGTAGTGGGGCTTTATGTAAAATATAATACAGTAACAAAGAAAAAAAAAACATTCGGAAATTCTCAAATAAACTTAGGTTTTCTCCATTTTAATTTTTATTTTAACTTCAATCACAGTTTATCTTAGTAGAGTCAAAATAGTTTGAGTGAAAACTAGCATTTATCATAATTTACCCTGTTCTGACACTGTATGTGATACTCTTCATCTTAGGTTTAATAAGTAAATTCTCTTTGTTAACGTGACCATGTGTCACACATAAGAAAATTTGACTAATCAGTTTAGTCCATTAGCTCTGGCACCATGGGCCAATTGTAATCCTAGACAAATACATTGTTTCACATAGTCATCTGAACATGTTATTTTACCTAAAAATAGGGGTAGATGTGTTTAACTTATTTTGTGTCTTTTTTGGCACAGAAATATATACAAATAGGTATTGAAAGAATGTTGAAAATGATGCTGCTGAACAGCTTGAAATTTAATGCAGTTTTACCTTGTCTTCCACACGTTTCAATTCTGTAAATGTATGCAATCAGTTGGCAGACATAATATCTAAAATGAAGTAAACTTATTCAGTGTTTTAACTTTTAATGGAATCCACATTCTAAATTGAAAATTGTCTCCTGAGTATAAATTACAGGGTTCCATGAGGGATCAATAAACTGGTAATTGGATTTGGATCTCAGGGGAATTCAGAAGATTCTCTTTCTTCCTGTATGTGAAGAGTTCTGACATTGTATTTTAACTTTGTTACAAAACTATCTTCCAGGAAGTAGAACTTTTATGTATGTGAAAATTCTCTAGCTACTTAGTTCTTTTTAAAAAAACAATTAAATGGTAATTTAAAAAGTTTTAATGATTCTAAATGAAATAAATGGAAACTCATGGATTTCATTCAGTATTACAAATCATATGTTCTTATATTTATCTATGTAGTTTTTGGTTTGGTTATGTGGTCTTCAGAGATACCTGTATTTTACAGATCTTCATTATCATGGTATGTTTCTCAAATCAAAAAACGGGGACAGAATCTGTGGCAAAAATTTGGAAACGAAACAAGAACTCTTTTCCTCTTGGAGATTTATAATGTGCATTCATACAATGAGGCTGTATGAATTCTTGCTGAAAAGACACAATTTTAACTTTATTGTTTATTCTAAAATCATGACCACAGAATACTTTTGCCTATATAAGATCTATTATATCTTCAAGAACTAGTGCTTTTCTTTGGAAAATACTTTGAGAAGCACTAATTTAGTCTATTTTTCCCAAGCTATTTTTAAACATTTTTGTGAATTATGTTTTCTTTTAACAAAATTTTATATTGTCCATGTCTGTAAATGTTTAAGACACAGAAAAATACACTTTTACATGGTACCCAAGTGACTACTAAAGATGTACAGAAGATGGGTAATACATATCTTCAAACAGTTCAGGAGGAGAAGAAAGGAAAAAGATATCAGTATATGCAGATTATTTTTATATTGCATAGAACTAGCCTTGTAGACAGAATAGGAATTTAAAATTCATTGATAATTGTTTTATCCATTTTTTCCTTTCCATTTTTCCTCTGTAACACAATTTATGTCCATACTTTATATTTATGGCATATTCAGTGACACTGATGGCTAGTAGAAATGTCCACACACTTTCATTCTTGAAAAGCCAACTCTCACTCGATATTTTGGTAGAATAGGAGAACATTAGTGTGTTGGATTATCTGATATTCTTTGCTATCTAAATTCACAGATACTCTTAAGCCCTTATCAGAATCTCCTGAAGGAATTCCTGCCAGTATAGTGCAGATATACCTTTCTTCGAGAATAATTTCAACATTCGATATATATTTTTAAAAAGTCATGGTTTCAGCAAACTCTTAAGCAGCCACTTACAGGATTCACTTTTCTTGAATTATCCTATTTATCATTTCATTATTTAGGTGTGTGTGTTTGTGTGTATGTGTATGTGTATGTATATAGCTTATTTGCATTAGGAATTTAAAAATTTTTTTCTTACAAATTGTTCTCAGACCTGTACTGAGAAGTTTTCCTGCAGTGCAAGATGTGCTTTTCTAATATCACTGCTATAGTGTTTGAATATGTTCTTAGAAAATATTGGCTAATATTTTTGATCTTTGTGGAATATATTGTAAGAGGAATACTATGAGAGGTTTATTATTTAAAACATGAATAGAATGTATTCAGTGTTTGATCCAGTATATTATTATGTTTTTAATCAAATCACTAAAGCGTTCTTTTTTTTTTCTTTTTTTATAGAGCAATGAAGTTGTCTACTACAATGCAAAGGATGATCTCGATGTGAGTATTAAAAGTTTTACATTAAATTCCAGGGTAAACTTAGGTATACTAGGGTGATTGGCTTTACAAACAAGCTGACCTAGCAGGTTTAGTTGGTTTCATGCACCAGTCCAGCCTTAAAATTGTAGTTGCCTAAGGGCGTTAAAACATATTTAAATTCAAGCTGTTTTTCTCTCATCTAAGACATGCTACCGTTGACTCAGTGATCCATAAATTTCATTTTAGTTCTGCATATTCTTGAAATCCTGCTAACTTTGTCAAGTTTGCTGGAGTTGGACTATTTCACATAAAATTTTTGAGAATTTATAAAAAAATGTAAGATAATACATTTATACTTCACTAAAACTTTTTATTGGGGAAGTTCACAGTCCTTTAGATATGTTAATACTATTGCTCTTGTAAACCCTTAGATAGTGAATAAAAATGAATCATGTTTTATGATTAGTATATTGGTTTGGCTATTACAGAGTCTTAAAGTAAAAGTGCTAAGACAAGACAAAAGATTATTCCTCTCTCATGTCACATTCTGTGTACAAGGCCTAATATAACAACTCTCCATCGTCCAGGCCCTACAGTCCTTCTCTCATGTTTTTTGCTCTCCTCAGTGTAGCTTTTCCATATTGTGGTCCAAAATGGATGCTCAAATATCCACAATGATTTTTGCATTCTATACATCAGGAAGGAGACAGATGGCACTGAAGGACACACCCTTTGCCTTTAAGGGCATGTTCTGGAAATTGCACACAGCATTTCTATCTGCACACGTTGTCCACAACTTAGTGACTAGTCTTGCCTAGATGCAAGAAGATACGGAACATAATTTTCTTTCCCCTTGGATAAGCATGTACCGAAATAAAATATAGGGCTCCATTACTGAAGAGAGAATAGGGAGAATACTAGTTGGGAGTTAATTAGCAGTTTGTGCACTTAATTTTGCTCTTCTTGGCATATCAAAGTTAATGCCCAGACTCTACCCACTTGTCTGAATGACTTCTATCAATTAAGTATCGTCAAATTCTTCAACTTGGAACTGAGGGAAAAATTCTCTTTTACAGGAAAATGATTATAAAATTATGTGCTGTGTTGAGTATTATTTAGTCCTTAAAGCATGTGTTTTGATCATTACAATCAAATTGTTTTCTGCAATGGAAATATTCACTGTCTTAGAATGAAAGAAAGTTAAGAAATGTAAGTAAATGTTGAACTTTGATATTCACCTTAGGATTTTTAGTGGTTGTAGCTTTTTTGAAGATTGTTGCTTATCAGATGAAGTTGGATTTACATGGATGATGAGACTTATTCATCCTTACCAAAAGTTTTGCTGTATATAATCGGATTTAATTGGTTGCTGTACTGCAACTTTATACACGTAGTGCTTGATGTTTTATTTATCAAATATTTGTATAATCATAATGCCATCTTGTTTTGATTGGAATTGGCTTACCTTCAACTGTTCTTTGTTGTACTTTTCTATATTCCAATTTAGCTGTATATTTTTATTGCTCAAATTCCACAAAGCCATATTCATTATGAAAAATTGGTGAATGGAGATTATATAATGTGAGTTTATAATCTCATACATTAATATCTAATGAACACAGGAACTAATTGGAATACTAAATATTGAAACAATATTATCAATTAATAAATTTATCCTCATATGTTTGAATGGGGATATAAATATCTGAGATATAAATAAATTTTCTATTTTCTAGAATAGTTCTATATTTAGCCTATGAGTGGACTTTGAAAACAAGTGGCTGAAATCTTCCCAGCAAGTGTGAATCTATAGAAATAGGAAGGCCAGATTTAACTACAGATGTGTTTTGGTGTGCTGACACAGAAACAAAGGGAGTTTGATTGCCTTTGGATGTGATGCATTCTCCAGCTTGCTGCAATTCCCCTGCTCCTTGTTGTCTTATTCTCTGCCTACATCACAAATCTACACGCATAAAGAAAAGAAAAATGCCTTAAGATAGTATAGGGTAGAATCTTCGTCACACCAACATTTAAGGAAGGTGAGGTCAGGGGTAAGGTGTGTAGGATATGAGTAGATGGAAATGAAGAAAAAGTAGCTTTCATAATAGAAGTAAATCATACGAAAAGTCCATAACTTTAGTTTATGTTGGATTCAGGATTAAATTTAGAATCTCCTGGTTCCTATTATTCTCCCATGTTAAATATGCTGGTCCATCACCAAGTTAAGATATGCATATAAAGAATGACATAGTCAAGTGTAATCTATTGATTTTGTTCATTATAATGATGCTACATGGCCTCACTTAAAGGTAAAACAAGCATTTAAAGTGCTTTTTAATCTCATCAGTTACCTCTCAGTGAAGATCAACAGCTATCTCTTTGGAGTGTAACTTTCTCTATGAGCTACGTCTGAATTAGCTAGTTTGTGGGGAGCTGTCAGGTTGTAAGCCTTTCAAGGACTTTGATACCAGACAGTCCCTCAGGGGCATTTTATAATATCTGTGCTGCTCAGATCGATGCTGTTTATATTCACCTTCTGGGTGTAAAAATAAATACCTAGTGACAGCCAGATTTAGCTAAAACAGTGACTGAAATAAGGGGTAAAGTCAGTGTCCCTTAGGATTATGTAATATGATTTAAAAATTATGACTCTAGTCATTTACACAAATTTTTGCTTTGGAATTAAAAAATGCATGTATAACTTGGCTAAATTATTTCGTGAGCCACAATTCTTACGCAAGGTATAAGGTACATAGCCATGCTGGAAATTTAAGACAATCATTCCTGTCCCTGTGCTAGTTAATGTTAACATATTCTCTCCTCTAATTACCTGATTTTGATATCCTACAATTTTTCCAATCAGATGCTAAGTACTCTTTAAAAACGAATTCAAATACTACCTCCTCTTGAAGCCTGCCTTGCTTTTGCTAAGTAGCAAATGGTATTTCCTTCCTCTGGGGGCTCAGAATAACTTGTTACACGTTTCTGGTTTCAGTGGTGTAATGTCTTATACTATGGTATTTTTATACAGGGATAATCTTCTCTATTAAAATTTTAGTGTCTGGAGGTAAGGGTCTTACTCATTTTCTCTGTTTAATGGTTTAGAGTAATTGCTGAGATCATGCTTGTTAAATTGGGTAGGTGTTTGTGTGTTTCAGTCCCCCTATTGCTTACATGGCATTTGTGAAAATTGTTTGCTTTTTAAAGTGGTGCCGTATTTTCAAAGTAAACAGGAAACCCTTTGCAAATATGGTGGAAATGAAAATGTTTGTTTTGTTTCAAGGCTGAGTGGAAACACTATTAAGAGAGGAATGGCAAGACTGACTTTGACTGTGGACTGTATTTGAATTAATTTTTTAATATAGACATTCGTTTCCTTTTGTTCATACAACGGGGCAGGCTGCAGAAGATGGGAGTGGAGTGGACCTTTTTCCTTCTTCTTCTCTCATCTGTCCCTTCCTCTCATTAGCCCCTGGTTCAGTCATGAGAACTAAGTAAAGTCAGACAGACGACGTGCTTTCCCCTGTGTCTAAAACTGATTCAAGCTGGGAGTAAGTAGCAGAGTCAGAATATTTGTTTGCCATACTAAAAGCAGTATAAGGATCAGGATTTTGGGTTCCAAGTCTGGAGAGATGTGATAATCTAAGTTTTTATGAATCTCTGTGAAGCATGAAATCAAGGTTATTTTATTAGTCCATCGAACTAAAGTTTTGTCTCATTCTACATGTAATTAGAATAAGTAAGTTGTTCAATTTCATTTCCACAGAGACCACAGCATTAACGTGGGTACAGTGTTTTCATGTAAGATTAGTTTTTAACTTTTTATCAGGAAAAATATTTTAAATGTAAAGAAGAGAGAACAGTAAACTGAGTCGCCATAGTTGCTGTATGTATTGTTTGATGAATTTTTTTTTTTTTTTTTTTTTGCGATACGCGGGCCTCTCACTGCTGTGGCCTTTCCCGTTACGGAGCACAGGCTCCGGACGCGCAGGCTCAGCGGCCACAGCTCACGGGCCCAGCTGCTCCGCGGCATGTGGGATCTTCCCGGACCGGGGCACGAACCCATGTCCCCTGCATCAGCAGGCAGACTCTCAACCACTGCGCCACCAGGGAAGCCCTGCTAAATATTTTAAGATAAATTAGAGATGTGACATTTCACTCCTAAATACTTCCATAGGAAACTTTTATCCCTAATTAATAACAAGACATACATGTATAAGTGCTGTGCACATTGTTATGCGGAGGAAGAAGCAGAGCTTGATGATTAAGACGTTGTACTCTGGAGTGTCCCAATGCCTGCATCCGAGGCCCAGCTCTGCCATTTTCTAGCTTTGTGATATCAGCAGAGTCACCTCACGCCTCTGCGCTTCACTCTTTTGGTCTGAAAAATAAAGGTAATGTGATACCTACCTCATACTGTTACTGTGAAAATTAAACTAGTTAGCACATATAAAGCATTTAGAACATTCCCTGTCTTACAGTAGGCAATCCAGAAATGTTAGTGAGTATAATTTTTAAAATAATAATTATTAATATTACTACAATACATTTAATATTGATTTGAAGTGATTTTAGTTCCAGATGGAGCATGTTTATATGTGTGGATGTGTTAACAATAATTGAAGGGCACTAGTTGGAACTCTTTCATTTTATTGTTATGAATATCCTTACATTTGTATGAAAAACTTAAGAAAATGCGTAACAAAATAAAAATCAGAACAGAATCTTCAGAAAACATTGAGAAATAAATGTGACCTCAATGCAAAACTTTGTCTTGAAATCATTGTAGGTTTTATATATCTGGGTTTGAAAAGATAATTCAATGTCAAAATAAAATGGAAAAAAAAGCTAATAATGCAACAATTATTCATGAAATTCCACATTCAGGTTTTCTTTAGTTTTGGAATTTATTTAGGTTCTTGTTTAGGTTTTTAGAGACATCTGTCCCAATAAATCCTTAACTTCCCTAAAGATGTAGTGAAGCAGATTCCCCAGAAGATTTCAGTTGTGCCAGCAAGCAGCACTATTTTCTTAATTCCCAAGGCAAGCAAAGAGAAAGCAGATCATTACAAACTCTTATTAACCAAATTCCAAGACCTATGTTTCAGAATGGAATCCAAATGAAATAAATTCAGCCCAGAATTCCCATGTCAATAACTTGAGTTGATTTATTTGCTATGTTTTATTATATTGTCATGTTAAAAGTTTGACCTGTCTGGGACATTTGGCTAGTCTGCTGAATTCCCTTGCATATTTATGTGGCTATTTATTTTCTTACCAGTCTTGTCTACATTAAAATTAATTCCAACATAATGTCCTATCTAAATGTCTTCTTAAAAGCCTAACCATTCATGATTTGATTTGATTTTATAGAAATAAATCAGTCTGCTTCTAGAATGAACCAATAGGGATATGTATCAGACAGCGACGACTCTGTTCTAATTATTAAAGAAAGAAAGTCTGTTTCTTTTGCAGCTTTTTAAAAAAACTGTCTAATAGTATACAGCCTTTATTTCAGGCTCTGCTAATGACTGTTGTTGAATCCTCAAATAGGAGATGGCATAGAGATAGAATATGAATTGCTTCTGTATAGTAATTGGTACAATCAGAGTTACCTTTTTGTGTGTGTGCATCTAAAATAAGTGATGTAACTATTTTCAATGCTATATGTTTGGATTGGATTGTAATAGTAATTACCATATGTGTGCTTATTCTATACTAGAAAGTAAATGCTTAGCAGGTAATGTTATCGTTTAAAGTTCACACTCATCCTTTGTGGCAATACTATTATTTTAACGATATCCAGAAAAGACAAGTAAAATTTATTGAGCTTAAGTGACTTGTCCGCTGTCACACATGTGGTATTTGGTAGTGCAGGGAACTGAATGCAGTGCAGTCCGTGTGATCCACAGCAGGAGCCGTATGTCCCTGTTCTGTGCTACATTGCCTATTCCATGGGCCCCCATGGGGGACAGGAGAAGGCCATGTGATGGAACTGTTGTAAATCAAGGCTTAAGATTAAAAGTTTTGAAGATGGTTTTGGTTTAAAATTTAATTTATTATACCTATCCATCATTCTGTCCATATTTAATTTTGATGTATGTGGCTTGTACTTATCCAACCAGCTTCATCATTGACGGTTGTTAGTTGACAATGACTTGCAGTAGGTAAAATAAAATCTCTGTGATTAAAAACATTGTTAGACTTTAAATCATAAATCTTCAGTGAGCTGATCCATCATTTCTAGTGATATTTACCATGGATACCTTAAAATTAATGCATGTACCCTTGTGTGAAATATAGCCATATTATGATTCATTGGGGGGAAAAACTGTTAAAACTAATAAAAAGGAAGATAAGATAAGATTCCATTTCTTCTAGGAATAGCTCCGTATGTTTTTTGGGCCTTCTTCCAAAAATTTTGAGTTTATTTTGATATTTCTGTAATGCTTTGTGCGCTTCAGCATGTGCTGCTTTTGCAAGGATAGTTAAAACGTTGGTCCTCAGCTGCTTTGGGGTGGTGGCATGCATAATTCTCTTTTAGATTCCACATCCAGTTCTTCCTTTCCAGAGGCTAGTGTATGGTGTATTTATTTAGAACTCACTGAATATTCACTGTTTGGAAAGTTCGGTGGCATTATGTGGGCATTATCAACTCACCCTATGTACAGAACTGGGTAAACAGAGATATGGGGACTGGATTGTTTTGAATGGTATCTTCAACCGTTTTTGGTTGCACATGCATGTTAGTTAAAAAAATGCACCTCTCGGGCTTCCCTAGTGGCGCAGTGGTTGAGAGTCCGCCTGCCGATGCAGGAGAAACGGGTTCGTGCCCCGGTCCGGGAAGATTCCACATGCCGCGGAGCGGCTGGGCCCGTGAGCCATGGCCGCAGAGCCTGCGTGTCCGGAGCCTGTGCTCCTCAACGGGAGAGGCTACAACAGTGAGAGGCCCGCGTACCGCAAAAAAAAAAAATAATAATAAAAAAATGCACCTCTCAATATAACAATATTTACTTATAAATTCTCCCTATATACTACTGAACTAATATGCTGAGAAACCTCCCAAGAGACTAATAAATTTTTAAGATAAATGAAATTTTATGAAGTATTGGTTTAAGTAGCATTTGACATTAAAAATCACCAGAAAAAAGTATAGTTTCTTTCTAGATGCTTAGTTACTAAATGCCTTTAATTACGATGACTTCATAATACCATAGGAAATATCTCAACAACCCATATGAACACAGGACATTGTTACTGATATATAGTAAATCTAAATCCATATTTATGATAGTGTTCTTGATAATATTAACTTTTTTGACCAACTTGCTGGTTGAACTAATTGAATCACTTTTCTATCTGGTAATGAGACTGAGGAAGAGCTAGTTCTGGGAATAGAAGAAGCATCATCTCTGTCATTCTCTTCTTGTTCAGTGCAACTTCCATTACTAGAATTTCAACTTCAGTCATTGTTAATTTCAGAAATCTTTTAAAGCTGGTAGCACGTATGGAGTAGGTTAAACCCAAGAAGATAATAAGTAAATTTACATATAAAGTGAATAATAGTCCATTGAAAGGGACTGTGTAAGGGAGAAGGTGACTCATTATCAGTATGTGGGGTTTCCACTTTCTCCTTGTGGTACCTGGAGGATGACAGATGACTCGAGACCAACCCACACACAGTAAGGCCAGGGGAGAGGGAATGCTAACGTCACTCTTTTTGTTAAATATTAGTAAACTTTAATTTTTTTCTTATTTCATTTGTGAGAAATGGGTATAACTGTAAGTTCTAATGTTTTCTTCCACCCTTCCAGTGAATTCCTTTTATTTTTATTTAAGTTCTTCTCAGAAAGATGGCCTTGACTGCCATTTGAGGGAAGTAATCGAAATAATTCAACTCGTGAAGTTGAGGTGAAAAGCCCAACTAATGTTCTAACCCATGTTCACCTACAAATTGTCTGTTTGATTGATATCTGTAGCTCTGTGCTTTGAATGCATTGCCCTAAATTAAAATGTTAATTCTCAGGGTCAAGGGGTTTGGATACCAAAAGAGTGTTTTGGTCAGTGGTCTCCAAAGGAATTCACTGGAAGGGTGGAAGAAAACATTAGAACTTACAGTTATACCCATTTCTAGCAAATGAAGTAAGAAAAAAATTAAAGTGTACTAATATTTACCAAAAAGAGTCTTTATACCAGCCTTTCATCATTTACATGTTCTTGTAGTTACTTGGCATTTAAAAAAAAAAAAAGCCTTTGGAACAATTTGCTTTTAAGTTCATAGATTTCAGAATGAGAATTTTCAGAGCTAGAAGGAGCCTTACAGATCTTGTTACCCTCTGTTTTTAAAAAAAAAAAAAAAAAAATCTGAGGAGCCGTAGCAAGGACACACAGAGTTGTACAGACAGAGTTGAAATGAGAATCAGAAGCTGAATTCCTGACTGAGGCGCTGTCTGTCCATTCACCGGACTGCTTCCGGTGTTTGTCCTTGCTTCATGCTGAAGTAGAAAAAGCATGAGTTTGGGGACTAGGAAGCAGTGATTCAAGTTTATTTATTCGCTCAACAAATATTATAAATAGGGCAAGCAGATACAGTTCTCACCGATTTGCTAGGTGCTAGGGCCACAACCGAATGATGTCAATGAGGCCTCTTGCCCTCGTGGTGATTATATTTTAGTGTAGTGAGATAGCAACCATGGGGCAAATAAAAAATTCAATAGTATTTTTATGCATCCATAAATCCTTAAACACCATTTAGAATATTAAAGTGTTGATGCCAAGTTTCTGATTCTAATAAAGAGAATTCTGATCATTTAATGAGCATTGTTGCATTTACAATACCGATTTTTAAAAGATACCTGAAAAAAAATGTAGTAAAATTATTGCTTCCAAAGTTAAGTTGGCACACGGTCTGTACAAGACAGAATTGAAACAAAAGTCAACTGCACCAAAGCAATTACATAACCAATCTTTATCCCTCCCTTTGACATTTTATACAAAATTATTATTTTATAGTCTTTATCTTGAAAGGGATGTCCTGCCATCTAGATGCATAAATTCTATCAATGTTAAGATATATCCTAGGGATATATCTTAGGATATGACTTAAATTTTGCATGTTAAGCAGTACAGTAAATGTTTGATAAACCTTAATGTGAAATTCTATAAAATCAGTTATGTCTACATTGCTCTGAATGTAATAAATGAAATGTAATGTTTTCAATATTCAGTGGGGGATAATTTAGATGGGAGAATCGCCAAGAGAGTATTTTTCAACTGCGATCTGAAGAATGAACTGATACTGTGAAAAAAGACCAGGGAACAACCTACCAGAGAAAAGGAACAGCAGACCCAAGGACATTAAACCAGGCAGAGGGTAACGTGTGCAAGGAGCAGAAAACAGTCCAATGTGGCGGTAGCGTGATGATCAAGGGAAGGCAGGGCAGGAGATCTGGATGAGGAATCAGGCTGGAAATAGATCATTCAGAGTCTTATGGGCCATAGAGAGATTTTCATTTCTTTGTAAGTATGGTGGGATCTTGGCGTCCTGGAGTCCAGGTTTGGTTTTTTGTTTGTTTGTTTTTTACTGTATATTAGGTGTAAGATGTTAGTCAGTCTTTGCTTCAGGTATCAAGGGAAAATAATTGATCTTTCTACCTTACAAAGTTATTTTGTTTAACCTGTTTTGTCCTGACAGTATTTTTTAAAGTATATTTGTCTGTCATAATCTTCATAATATGAAAATTTGCTTTTAATTTTTTAAGAAATAGATTGGCCCCCTTGAAATGTTTTCCTTTCCTAGTGTAATATATACCACTATATAGTTTCTGGGGTGGGGGTGGTGAACTTTCAGACTATCTGAAATCACATAGTGCTTTTTTTTTTTTTTTTGCGGTACGCGGGCCTCTCACTGTTGTGGCCTCTCCCGTTGCGGAGCACAGGCTCCGGACGCGCAGGCTCAGCGGCCATGGCTCACGGGCGCAGCCGCTCCGCAGCATGTGGGATCTTCCCGGACCGGGGCACGAACCCGTGTCTCCCGGCAGGCGGACTCTCAACCACTGCGCCACCAGGGAAGCCCCACATTGTGCTTTTCATAGGCAAGACACCATTTCACAGTCCCTTAGTAGAGAAAATACCCTATCAGCCACTCCCCCAAATTTAGGTTACATATTTATATATTTAAAAAAGATATGTATATATATGTTCAGGGTATTACATCCCTTTCTAATGCTGATACTTTGAAATTTTCATACTACTCGTAGAGTTTAAACTAGCCCTCAGTCCTTGTCATCACACTTACCTGTATTGTGATATTGTGACTGCTCTCATGCTCATTGAGGGCTAGATCCTGGGATAGATGATTCACACGCATTCACCCATCATGCAAACTAAAAATTCATCAGTTTTATTTTGAGAATGTCCTAAGAGTCTGTATTCCAACTTATTAAAACATTATTGTAATCCTTATCAGCAACCTCAATATGTTTTATTTAAGGAGTGCCTCTTTTTGCTTTTAAAATTTAGTGAACAAGTTCTTGCAGTGATCAGTATCCGTTTTTGACTTAATTTAGTTGTTTTATGTGTTTCAAATTCATAGTTGTATTTGATTCACTTCGTCATATTAGAAAATGTATATTTTTTTGCTTTAATATCCCCTATGTATTTTTTAACTTGCTATCTTTCTCTGTGTATTGCACAGTTTCAGTTGCTTCCTGTTCTCCCTACCTTCAAAGTCTGCTTATTTCAGACTGTTTCTTCCTTCTGTTTTATATGTCATAATTAATAGTAGAAGAAAATACAGAGACTTAACAGTAGGTCTAATTTTAAGAAATAGAATTATTTCTTCAAGTTTCTTCTGACCACTAATGTTATGTTTATTTTTCATGTTAACTGTAAAACATTCTTAGTATATTGAGTAAATTGCCTCTGAGGAATTAATGCTATAGTTTTTCCTTAGGGTAAATCTAAGCAGCTAAAACATTTTAACTACTTGAAGAACTGGAGAAATCTTCTCAATTCATAAAAAAAAACTTTTATTTCCTCATCAAATACATTACGATTAGCTGAACTCATGTTTTTTTCAAAGGACAATATGTCTATTCAGTAAATTATAATTTAAAATTTTTATTTTCTTATTGTTATGATTCAGTAAAGCAAATGGACAAATATTATATTTAAGCCCTTACTGTTATGTATTCAGTGTCATCCAACTCATATTTCCTTTTCAGTTCTATTCATCCACTCAGTATGTCTCTGAGTCACAGCATCCTCAAGGAGAAAAATAGCAGCTTAAACCAATTAACTCAGGAGACTCAACAGTGCTCTTATTGCCACTGTAACTGGATTCATTATTTACTATTCAGCCTGGCTTCACACCCTGACCAGAACAACTATAATTGGCTGAAGGCTCAGCACCTTTTTCTCTATTTATTATTCATTAATTGGGCATGGACAGCTGCAGCTGCTTTGATGAATCTCCACTTCTAATTGATGCATGTGATTTACTAAAAAGGAGGCTTTCCTATGTGTGGGTCAGAACTGGTAACCAGCTTACATTCCAGTGGTGAACTAGTGGCCACGGAAGCAACCTTATTTTTTAATCCATAGAGTAGATACCAACATGTCAGTATAGCAGCCTTTTCCGCCTTGCTGGCTGTATGAAAGTCTGTTGTAAATATAATACATCCATGCTAGTTATTTACATTGGATGATAATATCATGCCTGAAAGCATATTGTGTATTCAAAATTTTATTTGATATTGGGAATACAATGGAGACTAAAACTTTCAAGAATCAATAATGTGTACGTTGTGAAAGTTGTAAGGCCCTCTTGTAAACAACATCTGTGAAATAGTTGTAAAAACGAAAAGGATGTATTTGGAGGTGGAAATTTTAAAATATACTCATATACACTGGAGAATTGTATATAAGTCTGTAGTCTCTGGTTATTGAAGTGTTTGTTTCATTACACAAGAACACGTTCATTTAACCCCTTCACTAGTGGTATAGAAATACCAATTGTGATGCCTCTGTAGAGGGTCTCAGCTCTTATTTAGTATCAACTAATTTTCTCACAGTTTCGTGAGATACACAAAAATTAGAGAGCAGGGGGAGGTAAACCTAATCATAATGTGACTGTGAACAAAGTTTCTCAGTGAGCATGTTCAGCCTGAATTGTGCATAGTAATTAAGCTAATTTTTATTGTAATTTAAGTGAAATATATAAAATTTTAATTTCTGAACATTTTACTGTTGGTAGAAATAGTTTTAGCATGAAAAAGATAAAAAATATTAAAAACAAATGTTCTATTATAAAAATCAATTCTAAGAGTGTTTCATTTGAGATAAGTATATTAAATATGCAAAAGTCTTTTGTGTCTGTCATAGACTTATCATTGTGACTTTACAAATGAAATTTGCGAATAGGTACTGCTTGCAAAATTGAATGACCCATCCAGCATTAGCTGGTACCTCTGTCTCTGAGTGATCTCATCTATTATTTAATAATTCAAATTTTCCCGTGACTAATTCTGAAAAAAAAAAAAAAAATAACTCAAATTATGTTGAGATGAATAGTCAGAGGAACATGCTTCTCATGTTTCACTTACGTGTTTTACCAGATACATTTGAATACATTTTGGAATTTACCTCCTCAGCGTCTCTGTACACATTTATATAGGGTAGGCGGGAGAATTCAGAAGAGATGTTTTGGGGAAAAAAATTGGCAAGAGACATGCTGACTTAATTTTTCTTGTATGTGGTCTGGCAAACAATGAAATCTTAATTCCAGGGGGACAATTTATTTGAAATTTTTAACACACTAAACAATATGTGTTAAGTAGCTTTTCTCCACATTCCTTTTCTCAGTCAGTTCCTTTGTGTCTAGTATTTGCTCTATGTTAATTATACTATATAATGCCATAATATATCAAGAAAAGTAAAGATGGATTATGATGCTATCAGGAACAGTAATTTCAGAAGTTTAAGGAAATGAGTTGCATTTAGAAATTTTAATCTTTTCATGAAATGACTTCAATTTATGGAGAGCATAATAAAGGGGGGGGACCATGGGCAACAGCCATATTATTTTTTCTTAATATATTTAGCAGCTGCATATTAAAAGTAGACTTGATACATGATTATACAAGTTGAGAAGTACATTATTTTAAATTATTCCTAAAAGCCCTTTATATGGCTATTTATTTATTTATTTATTTATTTATTTATTGGCTGCATCATGCAGCTTGCAGGATCTTATTTCCCTGACCAGGGATTGAACCGGCCCCAGTAGTGGAAGCACTGAGTCCTAACCACTAGACCTCCTGGGAATTCCCTCTTTGGCAATTGAAAAGTGAAAGAATCTCTATTAAAATACATTTAAAACATAATTTTTAAGTGTGAGAGGGTTCAGAGGAAATAGAAGCAACTTTCACCTTAGTAAGATAATCATATAGTGCTTAATAGCACTCTAGAGAGGACTTAAAACAAAAATTAATATTTTTACTTACAAATATAATAAATGTTTATTGTATTACCTGGGAAACAACAAGAAAGCACAAAGATGAATACCATTAAAACTCTAAAAACCAGTGATAGTGCTAATAGTGTTTGCTATGTACTCATCCCTAGATTTCTCTCTTTACCTCTCTTTCCTCTAAAAATATAGGCTGATTTTCTCTTCTTTCTTTGTGCTTAACTTCTACATTTAAGCTTAAAACCATTTTAAAACAAATACAGCATATATGTACATTCCCAATGTAATTACCCTTTTATATTCCTTAATAACAATATAAAATTGTATTTGTCATACTTACTGTGACTATTTTCCTATTGTTGCACATTTGTTTCAAAATTTAGATATTAAATGACATTTCTATAAATGTTATCATTAAATCCTCCACTCTACCAATAAATTATTTCTTGAGTGAGTGAATGAATGAAATATTTGCACTTATTCACATAGTCCTAACCCTAATTCTTACATATAGTTCATATAGTTCACTCTCTGTCTCTTATCTATCATCAAATCTTTCTACTTTTCATATATCTAAATTTTGCTAGAGATAGATATAAATAGGATTTCTGGAAAAGATATGCTTACAGAAACTAATGTAATATTTTCTAAAATTATAGAAATAGGACTATACTTTTTTCATAACTGAAAATAACATAGATTCTTTAGTTTGAGTCTTCTTAATTTAAGTAGGAGAGGATATTAGAACCAACTGAGAGATTCTTTCCAACGATGTCCTCCCTGTTGTGATTCATTGCTTTATTGGTGGGGGAAGAGGGCTCCCCAGGTGATTCTGATATGTACCAGGGAATAAGGATCACACCTGCAGCCCAGCATTATTTATAAGTCAGAAAGCTGAAGCCCAAGCAACAGTGACTGGCCCTGGTCTGAGGTGTTATTAATACGACTGAGTAGAACCAAATCTCCTGATGTCTTTACTTTCCACTATGCCTTTCCACAGTTTTTTGTAAGTATGTTCTTTGTAATAGGTTTTATATGGGAAAAGAAAAATTCCAGGGTCACGTAAGCTTGAGAACACTGGGTTAAACATGGTTTTCTTTAGCGACGCTTATTTCAGAGCTTTTGATGTGCCAATGTGCTTTGTTATTCTCTTAACAGAAGAGTTGAAGAATATTTCCCCAAGTTATTTCAGGTTGGAGTTAACCCTTAGAGTATCTTGAGAAACTACTGTCTTTTGAAATATCCTTTGACAGGTATTACTGGCCATATTGCCATGTGCACACATCTATTATTCAGTAATAATAAAACAGTGTTTCTACCCTATGGAGGGTAGAAAAATTCAGACATCCATTAATATGCTTATTATTAATCCTAACTTTTTCATCAGTAGTTCTAAACAAAAACGTGTGTCCAATTTAAACTATTGATATTTTAAAGCATTGGACTTGCAGTTTTAGTGTGTATTACAATCACCTGGAGGGTTTGTTGAACTACTTGCTGGATCGCTCTCCTGACGTTTCTGATTGACTAGGTCTGGGGTGGGGCCTGAGAGCCTGCACTCTAAAAAGTTTCAGTGGTTGCTGATGCTGCTTCTTTAAGGACCACTCTTTGAGAAACCTCTGCTTTAAAATAAATATTGAGGCTTTTCACTAATTCAAGATGTTTGCAGTTGAGAAGAAAAATGACATCATTTATTAGGTGAGACCCTCTTTACATTCTTGTTATTAATGAAAGTAGTTTGTTTTCATGATACCTTCTCTTATTCAAGTCAGTTGTGCCCAGGAACAGAGAGCCGTAGAATAGAGGATGAATTTTAAATATGTTAAAATTCACGGTTGAATCCAAGACCAAATCCCAGTTATTATTTTTATTTTTTCCTTTATTAGCAGTTGGAATGCTGGTAGATGTGTTAGGTTACATGTTCTTTGGTGCTATGGTGTCTCTTTTTTTTTTTTCGGTACGCGGGCCTCTCACCGTTGTGGCCTCTCCCATTGCGGAGCAGGCTCCGGACGCGCCGGCTCAGCGGCCATGGCCCACGGGCCCAGCCGCTCCGCCGCACGTGGGATCCTCCCGGACCAGGGCACGAACCCGCGTCCCCTGCATCGGCAGGCGGACTCCCAACCACTGCGCCACCAGGGAAGCCCTATGGTGTCTCTTTTTATCATCTTTCTCCTTTCTTTTCTTATCCTTCATGCTGTACACACCTAACCTCTGTTTTAGAAAAGAGTATGGGGCTTCCCTGGTGGCGCAGTGGTTGAGAATCCGCCTGCCGATGCAGCGGATACGGGTTCGTGCCCCGGTCCGGGAAGATCCCACATGCCGCGGAGCGGCTGGGCCCGTGAGCCATGGCCGCTGAGCCTGCGCGTCCGGAGCCTGTGCCCCGCAACGGGAGAGGCCACAACAGTGAGAGGCCTGCGTACCACAAAAAAAAAAAAAAAAAAAGAAAAGAGTATGAATTAGTGATTCCTGCGTGTAGGTATTTTGCCAAATTTTAGACTTTCAACACTACTGTTTCATTATTTTGTATATTTAGTTAATGGGGGAGCAATCATATCTTTGTGGCTTTCACGTGGATAAAAAACAGTGATCTGTCTTCAACTATTATTTTTTTTATATTCAGCACATTAAATTGACTCATAAAAACATTCTAAAAATGTAGTTTATCCTTTTCAACAAAGTATAATAGAACATAAAACCCCCCAAAACATAATTCTAAACCACAGTTTCCAAATATAGTCCTTCCCTTTATTATAGAGTATTTTCATATTTTCTTTTAACATTGTTGCATTTGAAAAATAATTTGGTCATGACCTATTAAGTTGATTTCATTACATAATGAGTTGGACTTGCAGCTTTAGAAGTCATTGATATTTTTTTAAAAAGCCCTTTTGCTAATATTTGTGTCTAAATAATCTTTCCAGTGTTGCAGCTTCCTTAGGGAAACACACACACACGTGTGTGTGTGTGTGTGTGTGTTTTAAAATATCTTGGGATGCTGGTGGGTTATCTGGTTAGAGAAATTTTCAGAGCCATCTAGAAAGTTGGACACTATCACTTCTTTGTAGACTTCGTGTTGCCACATTCTACCAGCCTTCTTATGAAATTTTCTGATTGTCCATTTAAGTCTTTTCTCTTGCTTATCAGTTGCATTACTGCAGAGTGCTGGGAAAGTAGTCAAATGTTGTGATTCTTTTTTCGGTTTTGTTTTGAGGAAATTACCTTGGGAATATGGAATACATTAGTCCCTAAAATGGAGTTGATAATACAGGTCTGAATTTAATTTAAAAATATTTAGTTAGGAAAGAGTTAACTATATTTGAACTGGGGGAATAAAAAGTTTAACATAATTAGCCAAAAACAATTGTTAGAGAGATGCATTTTGGATAAATGAGTGAGATTCTTAGTTTCTTGCCAGACGAGAAACTGGATTACCTTGCCAGGGTAATTCAGTATCACAAGCATAGTTCAAATAGGTAGAAAATTAATCTTCAACCTGAAAGTCTTGTGGGATTTTCTTGAATTGTTATTGATTGGATCTTTTCTCCTACCTTGGGAGACAAATTGGTTGAAGTTAGGATTCGATTGTACTAAGAGTTACAATAGATCTCTTCTTTCCTAGTATTTGTACTTACTTTTTCAAAACAAAAATTGATGCACCTGGAAAACATGCAGAAATCAAGGGACTAGGACAGAAAATAATCCTTCATTGCTATTATTATTATTATTTTTACACAAAGGTCATGTGTACCTTTGGTTATCAAACTAAGAATTATAGAAATTTGGTGACGTAAGTAGTGAAATTTATTTCAAGGGGAAACTTTTAATTTGGTTGTATTTAAAGGTACTTAGGCTATTCTTTAAATGTACATTCTAATAAGTACTGGATGTGGGAAAGCTCTGGTCCTCTCGGGATGATCCCGAGTGATTCCAACGTTGAGGAAATTAGGAGAGAAGTTAGGTTATAATGTGAAAGCGAATACCTGAATGGAACTTTGTGTGTCTGATGTCATCATGGGACTACATTTTAAAATATTCTTGTAGATCTGTTTTTTAAAGACTATGCATTTGGCAAACGAAGAAGTGAATGTGAGAATACCTGTGTTAGCATAAGTTGTAATATTCTGTTTATTGTCTATGTTTTCTTTATAGCCGGAAAAGAACGATAGTGAGCCAGGCAGCCAGAGGATAAAACCTGTTTTTATCGATGATGCTAATTTTGGGCGACAAATATCCTATCAGCATGCAGCAGTCCATATTCCCACTGACATCTATGAGGGCTGTAAGTAAAAGAATGTGAACAACTCTTGGAATACCATGTTCTCATCTGTCTTAAATATCTAATATTTGAAAAAAAAGGAGCAACTGTGATAGTGTTTTGCTCACATGTCATTTAAGAGTCTGTGGTAAACTTTGATTTATGCAAAAGAAGAAACTTGATTTTCATGAGAAATATATTCATAGGCTCTCACTCCGTGAATATTTGCAGGAGAGACTGTATCCATGGAGCTGTCTTTCTGCTCTGTTGTTTAACAACTAATTCTGCCTTTCCAATTGATATCAATAACTTAAAAAGTAATAGATATATTTTTTAAAAAATCAAAACTATGTAGCATTAGTACAGACCCACCAACTGCTAAAGGAAGTGAGATGTACGTTGTAGACTCTCTAGTTTTTATCCCATCTTACTGTGTTTTACTGTCTCTCTTTGTCTCTCTCTGTGTATCTCTGCCTTATTACTCTAGGATATAAGAAAGAAATACCTCTGTCTTAGTATATTGTGGACTCAAGATAAAAAGTGTTGGTTAAAGGAATAAATGATAGACCTAAAGAAATAGAAAAACATCAATGGGAAGACTTGATTGAGAAGGCTTCACTGTGAGGAAGGGAGGGGAATAATTTATTTAGGAAGATACAGGGGAGGAAGCTCGTGCCAGTGGTATTTCTTAGAGACACCCTATATACTAATAAGGGCAGAGCCTGACAATTCTAAGTAGGAATTCTTTTAAGTGCAGCCTAATCATCTGTGAAGACCAGCTGTGACCCAGAAAGCAGGGTCTTTGCACATTCACAGCTCTGGTCTTAGATGTTATCCATTTTCTAACTCGTTCCCACTTTTCCCCCTTGTACCCTGCCTTTCATATAAGTAAATGGTAAGGAGAAAGAACAACTTGAGAATTTAAAAAGTATATTTTTAATAGTTCCCTTAATTAAAAAGTCTGTAAAGTGTACTGGGTATCCAGAGTGTATCCAGAACTGCCTGGATTCTGGATGCAGACAGCCTGGGTTAAATTAAATTTCAAATATAAATTTTAGCAGTATTTCCTTTGGCAAATTTATTAACTTTATGGGCTAGCATTGCTCACCCGTAAAATGGGGTTAAGATTACTAACCAAAAAGTTTATTTGAGGGCTTCCCTGGTGGCGCAGTGGTTGAGAGTCCGCCTACCGATGCAGGGGACACGGGTTCGTGCCCCGATCCGGGAAGATCCCACGTGCCGCAGAGCAGCTGGGCTCGTGAGCCATGGCCGCTGAGCCTGCGCATCCGGAGCCTGTGCTCCGCAACGGGAGGGGCTACAACAGTTAGAGGCCCGCGTACGGCAAAAAAAAAAAAAAAAGTTCATTTGAGGGTAAAGTAAGTTAGTATGTTTGAGTTTGCATAAGAGTGCCAGGCTTATAGTAATAATTATATAAATGTTTGCTGTTATTATTAATTACAATTGAAGTTTATTTACACAAAAAGGGTTAAATACAAGGATTAATATAAAAAATTAGCCTTAATTTTTTTGGATTCATTCCGAGGTTGTTGTTTAAAAGGGCATTTTTAAGTACATGTCTTATTCTTTGCATAATATAAATTTCATCTTCTGTCAAATTATTTTATTTATTCTTTTTGTTTCGCCTTTTTAATATTTTTAAAAGTACATGTTTTCATCATATCAAGTCTTTAAAGATATTAAACATATTATTTTTCTCTATAATAGAAACAGTGGTGTATGTAAGTAGATTCTGATGTTACATGAGAATTAAACGTAATCTGACTTCTTTACAACTCACCCTATTGATTCCAAGTCCTTTTAGGAATTACTGGGATGTAGGTTCAGTTTTGTTTTTTTTATTTTTTTTTTACTTTGTCTATTGCATTCTCTTTTCAAGAATTATTTTTGATGTTTGCAATTAAATTTTGCAACTATTATAACAACAATTAATCAGATAATACTGAACTGTATGGTTGTATTTCTCATTTTTTAAGAAAACTATTTCATCCATTTTATTTCCTTTCGAAATTGTTATCACCTGTTGTTGTCGGGTATGTCAACAGGATGATAATCTTATTATTCTACAATTATATCTTTCTTTTGAACTTACTTTAGAAGAAAAAACTGGCTGGATATAGAAGTTTTGAGTCAAAACATTTTTATGTCAGTACTCTGGCTATCATGTCACTGTTATCTGATCTGTAGTACTATGTTGAACAAACTTGAGGCCAGCTTGAGTGTTTTTAATTTGTTAGCAAGCTTTCATGGTGTGTTTCTGTTTTGTTGCCGATAGTGATTATCCAGAAATCCTCAAATTTTCCATTAAATTCCCGAGGAAGGATATCAGAACTTTGTCCAGGGAGGGGGAGATTCCATGCCCCCACCCCCTGCCCCAGCTCTTCTTGAGTTCTTTTGGTTGGTCTAATAATTGACACAAGACAGATGAAAAGATTAATTTAAAAAATTAATTTGTATTCATGTAAGTCATAAAAATGGGACCCCCCCCCCCCCGAAGTGTCCAGAGCAGGCCAATAATATACCATGTTTAGACAAAGAAACAACTATTTGAAGAGATGTAACAAAACAAGGGGGCTTGTGTTTGGGGTAGCAGACTAATGAAGTAACAAACTTTGTCTATACAGCTTGCTTAGCCTTGAATTCCCTAACTTTGGTGATAGGGATGCTTTCTAATCTCCTGTTATAGGGAGGGTACCTTCACATGGGAGATTTATTTCCCACTTTTAGGGGGAAAAAGGGGCATCAGAGGTTTTTTTTAATCATTTATTTTCCATTGGTTGTTTCTCACATAACTTTATTCAAAATAATCAATATGCCATTGAGGCGCATTTTGGGATGGGTTGCCCTGGGCCCCAACAACCTCACACACTTAAAAACAGATTTCTTTCTCTTTCTAAAAGCCATGTACCACAGTAGCAGAAATTTTATAATAGTGCATGCATATTTAAGATAGAAGATGAAAGTCTCCAACTGTAACACCTACTGAAGCTAATCATGACTAACAGTTTGGGGCACAGTCCTATAAAATATATATTTAAATGTGAACACTAACTAGTGAAATAACCCAAATGGGATTTTTCATATTGCTTTTCAACTTGCTTCCTCCTTCCCCCACCCTGCTCCTTCCCCCACCTTCCTCACTTATAATAGAGACTTTCTGTTCTTGTCGTTGTTGAACTATTAAAAAGCTGAAAATAGAGGGGAGAACGGTATCTTTTCAGGAGTAGGTTACCCAGGAATATCAAAACAAAATAACTTGCTTAATTTTTCAATGGGCTGATGTTTAAGAAATCAATGAAAAATGCATTTTTTCCCTAGATTATTAGAACCTAAAATAATAAGAACTTAATTCACCAGTCTAGTAAATTATAATATCTCATTTATTTAAATAACTTTGCTCAATAATTTTGAAGAAGGAGAAATTGAAGCTGAGTCTTTAATGAAAGGCCACATCATTGGTAAGAAATGGGGTCAAATTTCATATAAATTCTAATGCTGAACTTTATACTTTTAAGTACTACAGTAGATAAAATTTCTTTTTTTAACATCTTTATTGGAGTATAATTGCTTTACAATGGTGTGTTAGTTTCTGCTTTATAACAAAGTGAATCAGTTATACATATACATATGTCCCCATATTTCTTCCCTCTTGCGTCTCCCTCCCTCCCACCCTCCGTATCCCACCCATCTAGGTGGTCACAAAGCACCAAGCTGATCTCCCTGTGCTATGCGGCTGCTTCCCACTAGCTATCTATTTTACGTTTGGTAGTGTATATATGTCCATGCCACTCTCTCACTTTGTCCCAGCGTACCCTATCCCCTCTCTGTGTCCTCAAGTTCATTCTCTAGTAGGTCTGTGTCTGTATTCCCGTCTTGCCCCTAGGTTCTTCATGACCATTTTTTTTTCTTTTTTTTTTTTTAGATTCCATATATATGTGTTAGCATATGGTATTTGTTTTTCTCTTTCTGACTTACTTCACTCTGTATGACAGTCTCTAGGTCCATCCACCTCACTACAAATAACTCAATTTCGTTTCTTTTTATGGCTGAGTAATATTCCATTGTATATATGTGCCACACTTTCGTTATCCATTCATCTGTTGATGGACACTTAGGTTGCTTCCATGTCCTGGCTACTGTAAATAGAGCTGCAATGAACAATGTGGTATATGACTCTTTTTGAATTATGGTTTTCTCAGGGTGTATGCCCAGTAGTGGGATTGCTGGGTCGTAAGGTAGTTCTATTTGTAGTTTTTTAAGGAACCTCCATACTGTTCTCCATAGTGGCTGTATCCATTTACATTCCCACCAACAGTGCAAGAGTGTTCCCTTTTCTCCACACCCTCTCCAGCATTTATTGTTTCTAGATTTTTTGATGATGGCCATTCTGACCAGTGTGAGGTGATATCTCATTGTAGTTTTGATTTGCATTTCTCTAATGATTAATGATGTTGAGCATTCTTTCATGTGTTTGTTGGCAATCTGTATATCTTCTTTGGAGAAATGTCTTTTTAAGTCTTCTGTCCATTTTTGGATTGGGTTGTTTGTTTTTTTGATGTTGAGCTGCATGAGCTGCTTGTAAATTTTGGAGATTAATCCTTTGTCAGTTGCTTCATTTGTAAATGTTTTCTCCCATTCTGAGGGTTGTCTTTTCATCTTGTTTATGGTTTCCTTTGCTGTTCAAAAGCTTTTTAGTTTCATTAGGTGCCATTTGTTTATTTTTTGTTTTATTTCCATTACTCTAGGATGTGGGTCAAAAGGATCTTGCTGAGATTTATGTCATAGAGTGTTCTTCCTATGTTTTCCTCTAAGAGTTTGATAGTGTCTGGCCTTACATTTTGGTCTTTAATCCATTTTGAGTTTATTTTTGAGTATGGTGTTAGGGAGTGTTCTAATTTCATTCTTTTACATATAGCTGTCCAGTTTTCCCAGCACCACTTATTAAAGAGGCTATCTTTTCTCCACTGTATATTCTTGCCTCCCTTATCAAAGATAAGGTGACCATCTGTGCATGGGTTTATCTCTGGGCTTTGTATCCTGTTCCATTGATCTCTATTTCTGGTTTTGTGCCAGTACCATACTGTCTTGATTACTGTAGCTTTGTAGTATAGTCTGAAGTCAAGGAGCCTGATTCCTCCAGCTCCATTTTTCATTCTCCAGATTGCTTTGGCTATGAGGGGTCTTTTGTGTTTCCATACACATTGTGAAATTTTTTTGTTCTAGTTCTGTGAAAAATGCCAGTGGTAGTTTGATAGGGATTGCATTGAATCTGTAGATTGCTTTGGGTAGTAGAGTCATTTTCACAATGTTGATTTTTCCAATCCAAGAACATGGTATATCTCTCCATCTCTTTGTATCATCTTTCATTTCTTTCATCAGTGTCTTATAATTTTCTGCATACAGGTCTTTTGTCTCACTAGGTAGGTTTACTCCTAGATATTGTATTCTTTTTGTTGCAGTGGTAAATGGGAGTGTTTTCTTAATTTCACTTTCAAATTTTTCATCATTAGTGTGTAGGAATGCAAGAGATTTCTGTGCATTAATTTTGTATCCTGCTACTTTACCAAATTCATTGATTAGCTCTAGTAGTTTTCTGGTAGCATCTTTAGGATTCTCTATGTATAGTATCATGTGATCTGAAAACAGTGACAGCTTTACTTCTTCTTTTCTGATTGGGATTCCTTTTATTTCTTTTTCTTCTGATTGCTGTGGCTAAAACTTCCAAAACTATGTTGAATAGTAGTTGTGAGAGTGGGCAACCTTGTCTTGTTCCTGATCTTAGTGGAAATGGATTCAGTTTTTCACCATTGAGGATGATGTTGGCTGTGGGTTTGTCATATATGGCCTTTATTATGTAGAGAAAAGTTTCCTCTATGCCTACTTTCTGGAGGGCTTTTATCATAAATGGGTGTTGAATTTTGTCAAAAGCTTTCCCTGCATCTATTGAGATGATCATGTGGTTTTTCTCATTCAGTTTGTTAATACGGTGTATCACATTGATTGATTTGCGTATATTGAAGAATCCTTGCATTCCTGGGATAAACCCCACTTGATCATGGTGTATGATCCTTTTAATGTGCTGTTGGATTCTCTTTGCTAGTATTTTGTTGAGGATTTTTGCATCTATGTCCATCAGTGATATTGGCCTGTAGTTTTCTTTCTTTGTGACATCTTTGTCTGGTTTTGGTTTCAGGGTGATGGTAGCCTCGTAGAATGAGTTTGGGAGTGTTCCTACCTCTGCTATATTTTGGAAGAGTTTGAGAAGGAGAGGTGTTACCTCTTCTCTAAATATTTGTTAGAATTCGCCTGTGAAGCCATCTGGTCCTGGGCCTTTGTTTGTTGGAAGATTTTTAATCACAGTTTCAATTTCAGTGCTTGTGATTGGTCTGTTCATATTTTCTATTTCTTCCTGGTTCAGTCTCAGCAGGTTGTGCATTTCTAAGAATTTGTCCATTTCTTCCAGGTTGTCCATTTTATTGGAATATAATTGCTTGTAGTAATCTGTCATGATCCTTTGTATTTCTGCAGTATCAGTTGTTACTTCTCCTTTTTCATTTCTAATTCTAGTGATTTGAGTCTTCTCCCTCATTTTCTTGATGAGTCTGGCTAATGGCTTATCAATTTTGTTTATCTTCTCAAAGAACCAGCTTTTAGTTTTATTGATCTTTGCTATTGTTTCCTTCATTTCTTTTTCATTTATTTCTGATCTTTATGATTTCTTTCCTTCTGCTAACTTTGGGGCTTTTTTGTTCTTCTTTCTCTAATTGCTTTAAGTGTAAGGTTAGGTTGTTTATTTGAGATGTTTTTTGTTTCTTAAGGTAGGATTGTATTGCTCTAAACTTCCCTCTTAGAACTGCTTTTGCTGCATCCCATAGGTTTTTTGTCGTCATGTTTTCATTGTTATTTGTTTCTAGGTATTTTTTTGATTTCCTCTTTGATTTCTTCAATGATCTCTTGGTTATTAAGTAGTGTATTGTTTAGCCTCCATGTGGTTGTATTTTTTACAGATTTTTCCGTGTAATTGATATCTAGTCTCATAGCATTGTGGTCAGTAAAGATACTTGATACGATTTCAATTTTATTAAATTTACCAAGGCTTCATTTGTGACCCAAGATATGAACTATCCTGGAGAATGTTCCATGAGCACTTGAGAAGAATGTGTATTCTGTTGTTTTTGGATGGAATGTCCTATAAATATCAATTAAGTCCATCTTGTTTAATTTGTCATTTAAAGCTTGTGTTTCCTTATTTATTTTCATCTTGGATCATCTGTCCATTGGTGAAAGTGGGGTGTTAAAGTCCCCTACTATGATTGTGTTACTGTCGATTTCCCCTTTTATGTGTTAGTATTTGCTTTGTGTATTGAGGTGCTCCTATGTTGGGTGCATAAATACCATTGTTATATCTTCTTCTTGGATAGATCCCTTGATGATTATGTAGTGTCCTTCTTTGTCTCTTGTAATAGTCTTTGTTTTAAAGTCTATTTTGTCTGATATGAGAATTGCTACTCCAGCTTTCTTTATTTTTTTAATTTTTATTTATTTTTTTTTTTTTGTGGTACGCGGGCCTCTCCCGTTGTGGAGCACAGTCTCTGGATGTGCAGGCTCAGCGGCCATGGCTCGCGGGTCCAGCTGCTCCGCGGCATGTGGGATCTTCCCGGACCGGGGCATGAACCCGTGTCCTCTGCATCGGCAGGCAGACTCTCAACCACTGTGCCACCAGGAAAGCCCTCCAGCTTTCTTTTGATTTCCATTTGCATGGAATATCTTTTTCCATCCCCTCACTTTCAGTCTGTATATGTCCCTAGGTCTGAAGTGGGTCTCTTGTGTACAGCATATATACGGGTCTTGTTTTTGTATCCATTCAGCCAGTCTGTCTTTTGGTTGGAGCATTTAATCCATTTACATTTAAGGTAATTGTCGATATATATGTTCCTATTACCGTTTTCTTAATTGTTTTATTATTGTAGGTATTTTCCTTCTCTTTTGTTTCCTGCCTACAGAAGTTCCTTTAGCATTTGTTGTAAAGCTGGTTTGGTGGTACTGAATTTTCGTAGCTTTTGCTTGTCTGTAAAGGTTTTAATTTCTCTGTAAAATCTGAATGAGATCCTTGCTGGGTAGAGTAATCTTGGTTGTAGGTTTTTCTCCTTCATCACTTTAAATATGTCTTGCCATTCACTTCTGGCTTGCAGAGTTTCTGCTGAATGATCAGCTGCTAACCTTATGGGGATTCCCTTGTGTGTTATTTGTTGTTTTTCCCTTGCTGCTTTTAATATTTTTTTCTTTGTATTTAATTTTTGATAGTTTGATTAATATGTGTCTTGGCATGTTTCTTCTTGGATTTATCCTGTATGGGACTCTCTGTATTTCCTGGACTTGATTAAGTATTTCCTTTCCCATATTAGGGAAGTTTTCAACTATAATCTCTTCAAATATTTTCTCAGTTCCTTTCTCTCTCACTTCTTCTTGTGGGAGCCCTGTAATTTGAATGTTGATGAGTTTAATGTTGTCCCAGAGGTCTCTGAGACTGTCCTCAATTCTTTTCATTCTTTTTTCTTTATTCTGCTATGCAGTTGTTATTTTCACTATTTTATCTTCCAGGTCACTTATGTGTTTTTCTGCCTCAGTTATTCTGCTATTGATCCCTTCTAGAGAATTTTAAATTTCATTTATTGTGTGTTCATCACTGTTTGTTTGCTCTTTAGTTCTTCTAGGTCCTTGTTAAATTTTTGTTGTATTTTCTCTATTCTATTTCCAAGATTTTGGGTCATTGTTATTATCATTATTCTGAATTCTTTTTCAGGTAGACTGCCTATTTATTCTTCATTTGTTAGGTCTGGTGGGTTTTTGCCTTGCTCCTTCATCTGCTGTTTGGTTCTCTGTCTTCTCATTTTGCTTAACTTACTGTATTTGGTGTTTCCTCTTTGCAGGTTGCAGGTGCACTGTTCCCGTTGTTTTTGGTGTCTGTCCCCAGTGGCTAAGGTTGGTTCAGAGGGTGTGTAGGCTTCCTGGTGGAGGGGACTAGTGCCTGTATTCTGGTGCATGAGGCTGGATCTTATCTTTCTGGTGGGCAGGTCCACATCTGGTGGTGTGTTTTGGGGTGTCTGTGGCCTTATTATGATTTTAGGCAGCCTCTCTGCTAATGGATGGGGTTATGTTCCTGTCTTGCTAGTTGTTTAGCATGGGGTGTCCAGCACTGTAGCTTGCTGGTCGTTGAGTGGAGCTGGGAGATCTCTTGTGGACCAGTGTCTTGAACTTGGCTCTCCCACCTCAGAGGCACAGCCCTTATGCCTGGCTGGAGCACCAAGAGCCTGTCATCCACACGGCTCAGAATAAAAGGGAGAAAAAAAAGAATGTAAGAAAGAAGAAAATAAAATAAAGTAAAATAGTTATTACAATAAAAATAATTATTAAAAATTTTTAAAGGTAATTTAAAAAAAAAAGAAGACAGCAACCAAACCAAAAAACAAATCCACCAATGATAACAAGTGCTAAAAATTATACTGAAAAAAAAACCAACAAGAAAAAACAGAACCCTAGGACAAATGGTAAAAGCAAAGCTATACAGACAAAATCACACACAGATGCATGTACATACACACTCACAAGAAGAGAAAAAGGGAAAAATATATATATATTTTGTTGCTCCCAAAGTCTGCCTCCTCAATTTGGGATGATTCGTTGTGTATTCAGGTTTTCACAGATGCAGAGTACATCAAATTGATTGTGGAGATTTAATCTACTGCTCCTGAGGCTGCTGGGACAGATTTCCCTTTCTCTTCTTTGTTCGCACAGCTCCCGGGGTTCAGCTTTGGATTTGGCCCCACCTCTGCGTGTAGGTCGCCTGGGGGCGTCTGTTCTTCACTCACGCAGCAGGGGTTAAAGGAGCCGCTGATTCGGGGGCTCTGGCTCACTCAGGCGGGGGGCAAGGAGGGGTACGGAGTGCGGGGCGAGCCTGCGGTGGCAGAGGCCAGCGTGACGTTGCTCTAGCCGGAGGTACACCGTGCATTCTCCCGGGGAAGTTGTCCCTGGATCACGGAACCCTGGAAGTGGAGGGCTGCACAGGCTGTGGGAGGGGAGGTGTGGAGAGTGACCTGTGCTCGCACACAGGCTTCTTGGTGGCAGCAGCAGCAGCGGCCTTAGCGTCTCATGCCCGTCTCTGGGGTCCGTGCTGATAGCCTCAGCTCACACCCGTCTCTGGAGCTCCTTTAAGCGGCACGCTTAATCCCCTCTCCTCTTGCACCAGGAAACAAAGAGGCGAGAAAAAGTCACTTGCCTCTTCGGCAGCTCCAGACTTCTCCCAGACTCCCTCCCGGCCACACTAGCCCCTTCAGGCTGTGTTCACAGCGCCAACCCCAGTCCTCTCCCTGGGATCCGACCGAAGCCCGAGCCTCAGCTCCCATCCCCCGCCCTTCCTGGCGGGTGAGCAGACGAGCCTCTCGGGCTGGTGAGTGCCGGTCGGCACCGATCCTCTGCGGGAATCTCTCCGCTTTGCTCTCCGCACCTTGTTACTGCGCTCTCCTCCGTGGCTCCGAAGCTTCCCCTCTCCGCCACCTGAAGTCTCCGCCCGTGAAGGGGCTCCTAGTGTGTGGAAACCTTTCCTCCTTCACAGCTCCCTCCCCCTGGTGCAGGTCCCGTCCCTATTCTTTTGTCTCTGTTTTTCCTTTTTTCTTTTACCCTACCCAGTTTCGTGGGGGAGTTCCTTGCCTTTTGGGAGGTCTGAGGTCTTCTGCCAGCGTTCAGTAGGTGTTCTGTAGGAGTTGTTCCACATGTAGGTGTATTTTTGATGTATTTGTGGGGACGAAGGTGATCTCCACGTCTTACTTCTCTGCCATCTTGAAGCTCCTCCTGAGATAAAATTTCTGATATTTTACTTTTGAGTTAATTTTGACTCAGGTATATTCTTTGGGAGCCAGGATTGTCCACAGGAGTTAGTAAGATACTTACTTTGTATGAGAATCTTCAGTTTATTTCTTTTGCTCTTTTGTTTTTTCTCATTGAAATTACGTTCATGAAAGTCTTCATCTGTTTTATGCTGGAACAGACATAAAATATGGTACATAAAGTAAATCTGAACATATTTTTTTCAGATTGGTGGCACATAGTATACACATCTTTTTTTCAGTATCCTACAGAAGACTCTTGACTTGGTGTGAATGTTTTTCTTTCTAATTTAGAATAAACAGAATATTTACAAAGGATGATTTTAATAGTTTCAGAGAATAGAAAGTATTACTTTGATTACTTTGAAAGAATAAGATAAAATATTGAAATAGATGTTTTCAGAAGTTGTAAGACATTTTGGTATGTGGCATAATTTAAAAAAACAAAGGAAAAGAAGCTCTGTCTTTGGATTATTTATTTCGTCCCATTTATGTTAATATTCGCTTCTCCTTCCTTGCTGAGATCTCATCAGTAAGCCTCTGACCTTGCCTGGCCTGTGCCACTTTAAAATTCATATCCAGTGTTACGGGCTGTGTGGGTAAATGACACAGGAGTAAAATCAGAAATGTCAACAAGATCTTGAAAAGTTAATAATTACCAGCATTTTTCACGCAGCTCATCAGAACGTATCAGATATCCAGGATCATTCTAGGTTTCTGAATTTAATAAATGGGAAAGCATTCTCTAATTGAAGGTGTAACCAAAGGAAACAGCCTCTTCTTTTACTCAGTTTGTGTCTCTGAATTCTCATAAGATACCTTGTGTTCTAATTTTACAAAGGTGATTACTTTCGAAAGTCTCTTGAATTCAAATGTGGTTATTTTTTCTCCATGATGTATTTAAAGTTTTCAAATAGTATATTTAATTAAAATCCTATCTGAAAGTTTCTACTTTTGAGCATTTCACAGGTCGGTACTTTTATTTCAGAGGGCACCCAAACCACACTTAATTTTCAGATCTAATTTATCTGTTTAAGAGTATAAAAAAACGAGCAATGAACTCAGTAAAAATGGCTGAATATTCTGAATAATCACAGAACTTTATTAATTTGTTATGTCTTCATGGAATGTCTTCATAGAATTTTCTTGTCATTTGTCATTAGAAATTTATGTTGATATTTATTTGTAGAATTATTATAGTTATATAAGAATATGCTAAGAGAAAATAATAAGGAACCCCAACTTGCATAACTTTCAGGTACTAGATACTTTTATCCTTACACTTACCTTGTAATGTAAGCAAGGCAATTTATAATTTCTATTTTAGAAATTTAAAAATGAACATACTTCTATCACAAAGGTACATTGATTTTGCTGAAAGAAGACAGGAGAATTTTCAGGAGTTGTATTAATATCCTTGGATGTCTCATATGCCTTAACAAAAATACTTGCTTTTTATAAATTGAACTGTCTATAATACTGTGTTGTAATTTATCATTTTTTAAATTGAGGTATAGTTAATATATAATATTATATACAGTATAGTGTACAGTATAGTGATTCACAATTTTTAAAGGTTATACTCCATTTATAGTTACTATAAAATATTGTCTATATTCCCTATGCTGTATAATATATCCTTGTAGCTTATTTATTTTATAAATAGTAGTTTCTATCGCTTAATTCCCTACGCTTGTCTTTCCTCTCTCAATGTTCATTTGTTTTATTACAGAAAATATAGCTACTGTAACTCAAATGATCTTAGTATAGAAATTATAGAGGAAAAAGCTGCTTGGCTTTATTGATTGATTATGTGATCATCTTTCATAAGCAATTAATCTGTTCCAAGGTATGGCCAATATTGAATTAGAGAGTGCTGATAGTTTACATTTACTGTTTTAAAAAACAGTTTATAATGGGAATATAGCACTGAACAAATAGATAAAAGCCCCTGTACTCATGGAGCTTACATTCTGATGGAAATAGGGCATAAAATAAACAAATAAACAATTAAAATAATGGGATATATTGTAGCATAATAAATGTTTGAGATAAAAATAAAATAGGGAAGGGTTGTAGGTAGTTCCTGGGTTAGGAGTTGGGAGTTGATATTCAAAATATGTGGATAAGGAAGGCTTTGTGGATAAGGCAGCATTGTGGCAAAAGTCTATAGTTGGTGAGCATGAGAGTCATGAAATTATTGAGTAAGAAGGTTGCAGGCAGAGGTAACCGAAAGTACCAAGATCCTGAGCCCGGAGCATAGTGGGTGCATAAAGAACAGGAAAACTGTGTGGGCAGAGCTGAGGGAGCAGCTGAGGGTAGCAGCAGAGGCCTCCTTTTGTACAGCCTTGTGGATAATTACAGTTGATTTTTATTTTGAGATTGTCTAAGTCAATTTGGGCTGCTGTAACAAAACACCATAGACAGCGTGGCTTAAACAACAGATATTTAATTTTACAGTTGTGGACCCTGGGAAGTCCAAGATTAAGGTTTTGGGAAGATTTGACTCCTGGTGAGGTCTCTCTTCCTGTTTTGCAGATGGCTGCCATCTTGCTGTGTACTCACATGACCTCTTCTTTGTACACATGCGGAGAGAGTGAAATCTGATATTTTCCCCTCTTTTTATATGGATAGCAATCCAATTATGAAGGCAGGACACTAATTCCAGTACTGAGGTGCTACCCTCATGACCTCATCTGTGCCTAATTACCTTCCAAAATCCCCATTTCCTAATACCATCACATTGGGAGTTAGGGGTTCAAAATATGAATTTTGTGAAAACTCAAACATTAAGTCCATAACAGAGATGGAAGGGGACTTTGTTTTTTTGAAGGGGAATTACATAATCTGCCTTGCTTTCATTAAAAAGTAGATACTGGATACTTTGTTGAGAACAGACAAAAAGGCAAGAACTGAGGGGGGATGATGGAGCCTTGGATCAAGGTTGTAGCCCAGGGAAGAAGTATTCCTATTAAAATGTGTAAATCTAGTATATTTTTGAGGTCTAGATTCTTCCTTTAATTTTATATGATGAAGACATTCTGTTCAGTTGACTTAAGTATCTGAAAGTACTGTGACATAAAATTTAATCCTCAAACTTTATAAAATGACTTTTAATTGACAGCTAATGAGCTAAAATAAAATTACTGAGATCTTTAAAAAGTAGTGAATCAATTCAAACTACATTTCAGTAGAATATCAAAAGGGTCTCTGTCTTTCTCTACAACTTTAAAATCTTCTTTTCAAGTTAAAGGAATTTCATGCAAGTTAGTTTCCTTCTGATCATTCAGTGATGCAAGGAACAGGGGGTAGTAAACCTAGAGGAAAACAGAGGGAAAATATGCGGAGAAATGTCTTCATTTTTCCTGTTTACCTAAATCCTTACACATTGGTGCAAATTCTTGAGCTCCTTTTTTGGGTGTGCCTGGCATATTTCCTGTGATAGACTTCTGGTTTGGGATTTACATCTCAGTGTGTACATTATACTGTTTTAGCTGTTGTTTTTTATACAAAACAAATAATCTAGAGTTAATGCCATGCTGTATTTCTTTGAAGTAAAAATATTAAGTGGGTTGTCCACTTACCAGAATCTTGGTTGAAATAGCATGTTTTCCTGCTGAACATCTTACGATTTTTAAAATTGCTTTTCACATAAATGCAACATTAAAATGTTTTTTTCTCACTATAAAGGAAACACATGATGATTTTATGAAATACAAACTAGTGTGAAGGAAAAAAATCTTGATACTATACATGTGTGTATGTTCATTCAGTATATTATAACAAGTATATACCAAACTAAATAAATATACAAATACTGAAACACTACAAAGTTTATACCTGACCTTTTAACTTACCAGGAAGCTTTATCATATATTTAATAACACTTTTTGAGAATAATATTTTAATATTATATGTTCCAAACTAATTTACATTTAGATTGTTACCATTTTATCATGGTAAATAAATAAATCTCTGCGTTTCTCATTATCACCTTAAGAAAAAATACAAAAACTGGTATTAAAAGGTCAAAGCTATTGATAAATTTCCTTGATCTTGTAGGTTAGTACCAATTTAGATCATACCTTCAATGAATTAGTGCCTTTCTAACTCCACCTTTGTCAGCACCAATATTATAATGTTTTATTGATTGTGTAGATTATTGATAGTATGTTGGAATAGTTTACTGCTAATTTTTTTTGCAACTTTAATATCATACGTTTCTTTTTTCTGCACTGGGTTCCAATGCTGTGTGAAATAAAATACTAGGGCACTATGAAAAGTAGCAGCAGTTTGTCTAAGGGATGATAGCAAACTCCTTTAGAAATTACCCTGATTTTCCTGTATGCCAGATCTTTCACAACGTATATTGTAGAGTTTTCACGTTTACCTCAATAGCCTGAATTTAATGATTATGTTTAATTGAACTTAGGTAAATAAGCAAATTTAAAACTTCAAAATAGCAAATGTGTTAAAGTATACTTTAGCAATAAAATCACAGGCTTTAAAAATTGTCATGGCTGTTGAAAATGAGAGAAAATAATTAAAAGTAAGAAGTATAACTCCAGATAAAATGGAGATTAAAATCATAAAAAGGGCATCTTGTACAATTTTACAATAAAGTGTTATAATGTGTAAGAAGAGTGGATGGTTTATTATAAAATATAAATAATCAAATCAACTCAATGTTAGGTCAGCAATCATAGAATAAATTGGAAACATATTTATATTTTTGGCCAAAGAAAGTACCTCATGTTGAGTCATTTCTATAAAATTTCCAAATAAATACTTTCAAGTTTTAAAAATTTTACAAGAACACATAAAAATGTGAAAAGTTAATTAACTCATATTACTTCTTTTATAAGAAAGATATAACACAAAAAAGGGGAAAAAAAGAAAACCATAGGCCAATTTCACTTTATGAATAATGTTGAAAAATTAAAAAGAAAACATTTGCCAAGTGAAACATCAATGAAAGAATAATGCATGATAACAAAATAACTGACTTAATAATTGAGTAGTTTCTCTGTCTAATAATGCTTTTATATTCTATATCAATTGATGCAAATTAAGCATTCACCTATTTTTTTCCAGTTTTATCGAGATATAATTGACATACAGCACTGTATAATTTTAAGGTGTACAATATAATAATTTGACTTTTACATACATCATGAAATGATTGCCACAATAGATTTAGTGAACATCCATCATCTCATATAGATTTAGTATTAAAGAAATAGAAAAAAGTAATTTTACACTCATTTTTTAAATTAAAATCTTATCAAAATACTGCTACCAACAACAAAAACTGCTCTGATGATTAAGGATGCTGAGAAATCCTACTACTTCTAACTTGTTTTTTTTTTTTTCAGAGTAGTTGTTGTCTTTGCTGTCATTTATTACAAATATGAATTTGGCTTAAGATATAATAATATAAAAGTTTTTAGCATAAGCACATTTTGAAGTTTTGTGTTAATTTTTTTTAACCAGATAATCTACCAAAAAAAGTTTTTGCAATTCTGAATGATGCATCATTCCATGCTATAGAGTTGTGTGTTTAATAACTAAAAAGTGAATGACTTTAAAATGTTATCATGGTTATAATATTAACAAAGTAGCTTTTCTTTCTTCTTTTAAGATGCTATTTAAATTATAAAGCCTTGATTCTAAATCATGGAACCAGAAATCTGATAAGTGCTGAAAAAAAGACACTTTTAAGAAATAAAATGAATTCTGTAACAAAATGATCATCCTGTGTGTGTGTGTGTGCGTGTGTGTGTGTGTGTGTGTGTGTATGTGTATGTGTTTTTAAAGCATTAGCGTAACTAATTAGCATCACTCCTCATTAGGAGCAGAGCAATGAAATAGTACGAACATCATGAAAAGACATCTAGGACAGTCCTGAGGTACAAATTATAAATTTTTAGGATAGGGTAATTTGATCATGTTTAATAAGTATGAGACAAACAGAAGCAGTTCCACTTCTGAGGGAAAGTTTGCACCTCCTTTCATTGCTCTTGTCTGATGGTGTTTCTCTAATACATTCATGTCATAGATCACAATACAGTATTTATTTTCTGGTAGGAAAATGTTGACCACAAGTAAACCCAAATGCCAAAGATACAGTATTCTTCTGATCTCACAGGTACTAGTTCTTTAATTCATTCAGAATGATAGAATAACAGACCAATTAATAGCAACAGTTTTGTGGGTTTTGTAAACTGCTATGGACTGAATTTTGTCCCACCTGGATTCTCATGTTGGAGCCTTAACCCTCAGTGTGACTTGATTATATTTGGATAGGGCCTTTAGGAGGCAATTAAGGTTAAATGAGGTCATTAGGATGGGGCCCTGATCTGGTAGGATTGGTGGTTTTATAAGAAGAGGTACACATACACACAGAGGAAAGGCCATATGAGGAGACAGCAGGAAGGCAGCTGTCTGCAAACCAGAAAGAGTGCTCTCACCAGGAACCAAATTGTTGTTCACCTTGATCTTGGACTTCTCGGCCTCTAGAACTATGAGAAAATACCTGGTCTGTGGTATTTTGCTATGGCAACCTGAGCTGGCTAAGACACAAATTTGTTTCCAGAGAAAGCTTGGTATAGGCTTAAACTCAGGTTTAAAAGAATAAACATAAAATGAGCTATGACAAAGTTAAGTTGGGTATTTCATGCTTTATACTGAAATGTATGGTTTAGAAATATTTGGCTGTTTAAATTTAGATTTGCAAGACCCTTTTTTGCATTTTAATTTAGAATCTTAATTTCTGTACTTCCCCTTACAGTGGTTGTGCTGTGGAAATCGGTTAATGCTCACCAACTCAATAGATAAATAGAGTTGAATTGGAGAGACATTTAATTTGCAATTTTAGGCATATATAGCAATAATAATTAGATTGATTGTTTTCTTGGAGCATTCCCTAAGTTTTAGTTCCCTAAATTCGTGGGTCCATAGGCTCTGCAGATGTGGAGCCTGAAATTTGTAGTTACTGAAGCACGGTTTTGTTTGTTATCTTTTAAGAGAGGACAGAAGAATATTGTAACAACCTGACTGATTGTCCAGTCATTTGATCATGGTGTCCTGTGTCCAAGATGGTGCCAGAGTCACACTGACAAGTTTTTTGTTACTAGTCTGTGCAGATAACATTGTCCTGTGTACATTACAAAGTGATTATACTTTAGAATACTCTTCCCTGGTTGAATCTGTGAAGCATCCCAGTCCCTTATTTGAAATTTGAGAGATATTTTAGACCACAGCTATATTTAAGATTATAAAAACCTCTAGATCTCATGGAAAATAAAGTTGTAAATTAGCTCTTGAGATAGCTTTTACTGCAAGATCGACTCATCTCTTGTATATAGACATCTATCATGGTGGTTGTATCTGTCTTCTGTATCAACTACCATGTAATTGGCAACTGTTCATTCGAACATGCCATGTTTTCTCAATTCTCGTATAGGCAATAAAATTATGTCAGGATTCTTAAGTGGGGTAATGGTTTGCTGGCCAAATGAACTTGGGAAATGTATTTTATAGCTCCGTTTTTGGAGATTAGTGGATACATTAATTAATCTTTAAAAGCTCGGAGAAATTATGCTAGGAATAAATAAAATTTAAATTTGTTTTACTGATAATTGTTCATATTTCTCTATATAACATTAACATACTACAAACGTGTATTTCATTTAATTCACATAATAACTTTATCCAGAAATTTTTATATTATTGACAAGTGGACACAATACTTTTGATAAATTTACAACTCATTTTGTTGTCTCTGTGAATCACCTTGTCCAAGTGTGACACGCAGTTTGTTGTAAGGATCTAACTTTATTTTGTTAGACTCAAATTTTTTCAATGAATGGCTGGATAAAGATGACTTTCTTGGTGACAAATAATGAAATGGCCTTGGTCCCTTTTAGACATAAAAACAGTCTATAAAAAAAAGTCTCAATTCCAAATTTGAGTTAGTATTAACCCCTGTCCCCCCACCCCCCTGCACCCTAGATTAGGGTTAATGGAGACCTACAGTGGAAAAGAGGCAAAAAGGATGGGGTACTTCCTAGCTGTGTGTATTTTGCCCCCACCAGGTAGAAGTGCTAAGGGCAAGGGAGGGCAGAAAATGGTTGGTATCTGGCTGGGTGACTTTGGCAGGGCAGGTAGATGTAATTATCTTGTAAATAGTTTAAACTAACTTTTTCTCTTGGGGAGAGATTTTATGGGTTATTTAGAAATTTCTTACTGGGCTATCCTCTTCTGTAGTTCCTTTGACCCAGCAGACACACATCTCTATACTATGTGAAGACTTTCTGTTACTTGTTTCCGTGACCTTGGGTGACATTTTGGATTTGTCTCCTCAGAACTACCTAAGGTACTATAGGAGAATAGTGCATCCTTCATGCTGCGTGCCAGCCTTAGCAGATGCTACCAAATCGGACAAAATTTGGACATAAAATGTCGCATCATTCTTAATGTTTTATAGGATGTCTTGTGCTGTATTTAATTGCAAAGTTTATCCCGTATTGTTGCATATTTGGCCAAATGTATAAGAAAGAACCACTGGAAAATCTTTTGTTCTTAGGAGCCTCATGAAGTGTATTCGGTGAGTCCAGAGGACTTAGAAAAGTTTTTTAAGAATATCTGTCAACATATATGGTTACTCTTGATATTGCATTGGTGTTTCTTATCTAAGATTAATGCCCATATGTAGGTCACCCAGGTCCCACCCCTCTGTCTAGTGTATATATAACTCACTAATGAAAATCACGGATCTTTCTGTAACTTCTCAGAGATGAAGTATATTTCTCAGTGTTCTTTCTAAGGAGGGGGACCCTCAGATATTGTATAACATGTTTATTAAACTTCTTTAATTTCTATTCATTTTTCATATTTTATTAGGAGTTGTGAAAAAATATTCTGTCAATTTTTTAAGTCTGTTACCGAACAAGAATATTCAGGGGTTTGTTAAAGGTCCAGTTATTGCTATACTTAAAAAAAATTGTTTAGAGGGGGAATACAAATAAAAATTCATCGTTTCTTTGTTTTTAAAAAGAAATTAAAAAGGGAACATAGAGGGAAGACATCAAAAAGAATGTGTGCACAATTCAATGCCTCTATAAATTGATAGCTGGAGATCAGAAGTATACTTGGCTAGCTCTTTATGATGGCTATAACAAGTGACAGGCCATTCAAAGGCTGAAGAAGAGAGATAATGAAATATTAAATTAGAATAGCTTCCAAAACAGACCGACAGTACTGTTCGCAGAAAATTAAAAAGGGATTGACAATTGGAGAGAAAATAGAGGTCTGGAATTTGAGATGAGAATTTTTTAATCATCTGGCATTGCTTCATGGATAAGATCTTACTCAGATTTCTCCCTAGAGATAAAGAGGCATTTAAAAGATATTTCTAAAATCCAGTTATTAAAAGAGAACGATTTTAAATGGGCTAGAGATTTCAAAACTGTTTTGTCTCAGATACAAAATCGGACTTTTAAAGTATGGGGCTCTGAGTTATGCTTGTATTGAGATGGAATTTAGTCAATATTTTTGTCATTAGAGCAAATCAAGTCATATACAGTTTTAACCTGATGAATAATACATGATACTTAAAAAATATGGCAGGCCTTGCTAATTGTTTCAGTCTTACATAAAAATCGTTTTGTTTTTAATTGTGTCTTGCAAATGATAGCAACTGGAAGCTATGAGGAAGTTCATGGTAGGTGCCCATGAACATGGGGCCCTTTGATACCTTACATTAATCCAGACTGGAGCATGACTGAGGAAATGGCCCATTACTATCCTTCCAGGTCTGTGAAGACCAGTTGTTGTTCTTGTACTTTCTTGGTAATCACTACCCATCATATAAAAAATACATCAGCAATAATTATTATGTACAGAGCTTATGTCCCTAGGAGAATTACACAAGTAGTGGAAGACTTATTTTTGAAAGAAATGATTGTATGGGGATGGTCTCTTTCATACTGAAGATGGCTTCTTTATTTAATCTTCATCTTTAGTAAATCACAGGGCTTCTTGACTCATAGAAAAACATCCTCATTCCAGAATAATTTAATTCCTTGATCCTCTTCAGTTATCAGCTCTACCCCAAAGCTGAAAAAACAAACAAACAAAAAACCCACAAATAAATAACAAGAAAAACTGGTTTCAGTCATTTTTCAATAAATATATCTGATGTTTTCCCATTTCTAGTAGAACTAATGGAAAAAAATCAATTATCCCCTGTATTTTATTTGTCGTTATTATTTGAAGTTTCTATAGTCTCAAATATTTTTTAAAATGTCTTTTTAATATAAAAATGTTTTTTCTTTTTCTTCTAAATGTGAACAAGTTTTATTCAAAAATTTTGCATACACATTTTAGTTATTTTTGGTATTTTGACATTACAGCTCCTTTTTGTATTCCTATTACCAACTCCTATTACCTTCCTGTTACCAATTCCAACTCCTATTACATTCAATACCAGTGTTCCAGTTCTAGGAAAAAATGAAATAATTACTACATTTTAAAGTAGAACAAATAAATAATAAAACAGCTAGACTTTTTCATCACACTTAATTCTAAAGGAGTTACAGCTGTTTGAAAAATAAAATAACTCATGAAAGGGCCAAAATATTTGTCATCAATTTAAAATATAATTCAAGATAAGGATTTCTAAAAATCTTTGAGGGAAAGGAGCTTCCCACAAGTGTAATTGGTATAATCGAATGGTTACCATCTATAATTTAAAAGATCATACAAGTGTTACGTTTATAATCATTCTGATGCAGAATGCTTTTTATTTATTTTGGTTTCAGTAAAGTCAGTGATCGTATTTGTTTATTTGTATTTCACTTCCATCACATCTTGTTTTTTTAACCCAAGTCCTGTTAAAATCTTGTCATAGGTGTCCAAATTTATTCAATTTATTGTCTAATATTTGTTATTTTCAAAAGGATCCTGTGGGTTGTTTTTGTACATTATTGAAAGACTTTCCAAAGTAGAAAAAGTCAAGGAAGAAGTTATACAGTATATTGAGTGCATTGGATAGCCTTTGAGAATGGTACCAAAAATTAAAAATTAAGGGATAAGAATTAAAATATAAAATTATAAAAGGAAAGGTGGTGATATGTCAGTGAATTTTTTTTTTTTTTTTTTTACTATTTTTGGCTGAGTCGGGTCTTCGTTGCTGCACGCGGGCTTTCTCTAGTTGTGGCGAGCGGGGGCTACTCTTCGTCGCAGTATGCAGGCTTCTCATTGCAGTGGCTTCTCTTGTTACAGAGCACGGGCTCTAGGCACACAGGCTTCAGTAGTTGTGGTGTGCGGGCTCAGTAGTTGTGGCTCGCGGTCTCTAGAGGGCAGGCTCAGTAGTTGTGACGCATAGGCTTAGTCGCTCTGCAGCATGTGAGATCTTCCCAGACCGGGGCTCAAACCTGTGTTCCCTGCATTGGCAGGCAGATTCTTAACCGCTGTGCCACTAGGGAAGCCCTGTCAGTGAATATTTAGATAAACAGACCTTTAGCAAAATATGACAAAGTTGCCATTTTTAAGACTAATCTAATACATATCATACTTGCCTCAAAGGACTATTATGAAAATTTTAAAAACATATAAAATAATTAGACTACTCCTAGATTAATGTTAAACTAAAATCTATTTTGTATATCAGCAGATTTTATTTTCCGAAGAAAATGTATTATTTTTGTATAAATTATTTTTCTCTAAGTCTAATGAAAATATTGTCATCTACTGAAGTTCTTAATATGGAATTGCATACATATATACTTTTTTTCATTCATCAAGTTAAGAAAAATCAATGTTTCAATAAATATTAATGAATTATAGAATTTTTTTTTTTTTTTTTTTTTTTTTTTTTGGTGGTACGCGGGCCTCTCACTGCTGTGGCCTCTCCCGTTGCGGAGCACAGGGCTCCGGACGCGCAGGCTCAGCGGCCATGGCTCACGGGCCCAGCCACTCCACGGCATGTGGGATCTTCCCGGACCGGTGCTCGAACCCGTGTCCCCTGCATCGGCAGGCGGATTCTCAACCACTGCGCCACCAGGGAAACCCCTATAATTAAATTTTAATCCAAATTAAGTAAGTTAGAAATGTTTGATATTGATTAGTTTCTTTTCATAGCTCTTTGGTCAGGGTCATTATGGTATCATAGTAAGTAGCTTGGGAACATGAATTTTTGTTGCTAGTTTTGAGATACATTTTAATATTTTAATGAATAGATTGTGAATCTGAAAATTTGAATATGAAAGCATATTTACTTTAAAGATCAGTAAGTTACTAATTGACAGTCTCCTTTTGTGTAATAAATTAATATATTTTAGAGTTCATAAGGTTTCAATCTTTCAAGTTCAGTTAAGTTTACTACACATACAATAATCAAAACAAAACATTCTTTTGCTACCATAAAGCCAATTCTTATGAATGAGTAGAATTTACTGTACATATCTGGGATTAAGTATGTTTTACTCATAGGTCATTAAGTATATTGTTCCTATCTCTCTCAAAAAGGATGGCTGAGGGCTTCCCTGGTGGCGCAGTGGTTGAGAGTCCGCCTGCTGATGCAGGGGACACGGGTTCGTGCCCTGGTCCGGGAAGATCCCACATGCCGCGGAGCGGCTGGGCCCGTGAGCCATGGCCGCTGAACCTGTGCATCCGGAGCCTGTGCTCCGCAATGGGAGAGGCCACAACAGTGAGAGGCCCGCATACCACTAAAAAAAAAAAACAAGGATGGCTGAGTTTAGAAGTGATCTCTATTTTTATGTATTCTAAAAAAGTCTGAAAATATGTATATAAAGGCCTAAATTATGATGATATAATTGTGTAACTAGCATTAATTTATACAGCAAATATAAGAAAATCAGAATATAAAAATAAAGACAAGGCTGTTGAGTAATTGGAACTTGTGTATTTTAGTGTATTATAATATTGTAACAGACTATATATAGTATAAATTATATATAGTAAACATTAAGAATTAGGTACAAAGACTAGTTATTAGGGCTCTGTGTCACATAGTAGCATAATCATAATATTCGTTCTCTACCTTTCAAGAATTTCAGTATGTGGCCAGTCTTTTCTCTGCTCTTGATCAAAACCAGCCTTCTGCTCCATTCAGAACAGTCTTCTCCATGGAACATTGTTCTACAGATCATTCCAAAGCATTCCTGACTGTGTGTCTTTTATTAGGTTGTTCCTCTTGTGTTATTCTACATAAGTTATTATTAAAAGAGAAGCGATTACTGTCTAGTTTAATGTTTTTCTTTTTTAATGAAATTAAAAACCATCATTCTACCAATACATCTTCCTCATTGTGGTGTGCTATATGACAAGGATTAGTACAGACTCCATTGCTCAACTGTATCTGAATCTCTCTTTTAGACACGTAGGAGAATTACACATCTTTTCCCACCTGCAACAGGGTAGCGTGACATGGCTAGTGCTATCCAATGGGTTATGGTGGAAGTGATATTTGTGACTTTCAACCTGGTGGATTTAAAATTGCCAGAATTAGACTCTCTGGAACTCTCTTCCTGCCCCAGGATCAGATGGGCAGAACCACATAGAAGGAACCTCCATCAGTCTACATCCCTGGGTTGAATGAGCAAATACTACAGACACTACCCCCTCTTCCACACTTGGATTCCACACTACCCCCTCTTCCACACTTGGATTCTTCCACATACTTGATAAGCTATGGGTTTGTAGGATGAGTGAGAAAAAGATACAGGCAAACAAACTACTTTGATGTTTAACCCACTGAAATCATATGCATGTGCATATATATAATATGCATATAAATACACACATACACCCTTACTCACAGAACAAATAATATTCTAATAGTTCTACCTAACAGTTCTTCCTGAAATACTGCTATTCATCTACTTATCTTTACATCATCGTTCTATTTATAAAATGACTAATATGGCTTTCTCTCTTTCTCAGAATTTTTTCCCAAAATATTTAAAACTGAAAATTTCAATCTAAAAGCTTTGTCTCCAGAATGAAAGAAAAGACTTAATATTTGCCAAGTCATAAAGCCTTTATCAAACAGATTTATCTAGAGCTACAAAATAAATGTCACTTCCATTCACTTGTTCTCAATCTTTCATTCTTTTTCTCTTTCTCTTTAATCCAGATTTAAAGAATATGACAGCTTAGGGAAAACAAAAACTCACTGCTTACTCTCCTAGGAGGTTGGATGTTAGATTGATTTTAGACTATAACACTTTAAAATCTACGTTTTTGCTCATTTCCAAGTCAGCAGCCAAAGTATTATAAAAATTCATAAATCTTACATGTTGAAATGATATTTTCTCCAATTTATCAGTTTGTTTTATAAAACTCAAAAGTAAACCATTATCCACAATATTTAATGTTAACTACCCTCCCACTGATACAACTGTACTGCTTATAATTTATGAGAAAATAAAATTGTCTAGGCTAGAGTACATACTCAAATGAGGAGATTTGAATTTAACCTGGGTAAGTAGGCTATAAAGTATATACATATATATAAACTGTATATGGTCAACAAAATATAACATTTTTACATTACAGGGGACCATATATTATAATACCATTACTATAATTATGGCATTGCTATACTCACCTTAATTTAAATATTTTCCATTAATTCTTATGATGAAGCATAAAATTCTAGTGAAAATTGAAAAAACTATAGGCTTGCAGTCAAATAGGAATATTATACACCTTGCTGATTTTCAATTTAACAATAAAGTACCTTATTTAGAAGTTTTATTTTGGAACTTATAGATTTTCATTTGTGTTAGGAGTTCAGTCTCTCATTTGGCATTTTACTGGTGCTCATTTGTTGAATTTCTGGATAAATAATTTAGAACTTCTGTGTGGCTCATCATCTGATCTGCCTCCCTTAGATTTTGGCCATACTTAGTTCAGACCTTCTCTAGTAGTAAGGGCATGGGAGATCTTAACAGTGAAAGTTAAGAATTCTGTTCTAAGACATTCTTAATTTCCAACTTCAAATTCTTTTTGTAACATACAGTGGTACATGTGCATAGTTGTTTTCTCCTTTTTGATTTTCAAAAGCTATGTTAGTGTATAGTTACTACAACTTTAATCTATTTCTGTAATGTTATATACTTAAGAATCCCCCATGTTAGGAGTCTATAAAGGAATATTACATTTACACATTTATTCTGTCTGCATCTACATTTGTGTGTTTGGTATAAATAGTGAGGTCTACATTTCAATGTAAAATAGTGCCAAATAGTTTAATTCTGCTTTATTTCAAAAACTTATCCACAAACCCATGGTCTTGACTATGATTTATACATATTAAAATCATAATTACAAGTTGTCTACATTTCAAAAATTAAAATCATGAGCTCTTCTTAGAAAATGACAATAAAGCATTTGCGAGAAAAAGTGTAAAAAAGATTAAGGACATGAATCTTATCCAAAATAAAAACAGTAATTTGAAAAAAAACACCTTTATGTGAAGTATTCTGAAAATTCAAATATTTAGAATACCCTTTCAAATCCCCATTTAATCTCCATTTTACTTTGCATAAATGTACAAATACATACATTTCATATATGTCTATCAATCAAATATAGAACTCTTTCCAGTAAGCTGTTCATTGAATCAAATTTCAGATAAAAATATGCTTCCATAGTCTATATTTTGATGTTGATAGCATAAATTTCAACTTATTCTGACCTAAGGGAAAAAAGAAAGTTGTTTAGAAATGGGCATAAACAATGTTCATGGGTTTCAGAGAAGTTTTCATTTTAATGAACACACCTTTATGCTCCAAAAAACTGATAATACCCATGAAAGATTTATTAACTTTAATAAAAGATGCTAAATTCTAGACAATAAGATGAGATTTTTTTAAATGGTTTTTTTAAAAAGAAGATTTTCTAGGAAATGATTAGTAAGATAGGTTCCAATAGTAGAAAAGATCACTAGGCATACCTTTGGAAGCAAGGGAATAAATGTGCACCTAGGGGAAATTTCAGAATATTTCAAAGAAACATAAAATTCAGTCTTAATCTCATCATATTTGCACTTTCCAAAAGCATAAAAAGTTATTTGTCCTCACTAAAAAATAGTTATGTGAAGTTTTTGCAGTGTCTACAAGAGCTATTATAACTAAATGTTTTTAAAAGAATTAATTGGATGTTATTGGTTAAGTGTAGCATAAACGTATCATTTAAAAAAAAATCTTTATTGGAGTATAATTGTTTTACAATGGTGTGTTAGTTTCTGCTTTACAACAAAGTGAATCAGCTATACATATACATATATCCCCATAACATGTATCATTTTAAATAGAGAATTGAATAATATGATCTGGTGCCCATAGTGATTCACACACACACACACATCCCTACATTCTTGTCTAAGAAGGTATTGCTACCTTGTTTAAGGGTAGGCAATTTTAAAAATGGAAAAAAAAAGTACAAAAATAGTTAAATAATAAAATGCACAGGCTTTTGGTTTTAAAAAATGTTGCAGATGTCACATTTAGGAATAGGAGATGAAAGGGCAAGAAATGGGGAGATTGATACTTTAGTAGAATAAATATAAAAGAATTTCACTAAGAAAAAAAAGAAAAGGCTTTACTTCAAATTTATTTGGAAGGCCAGAGAAACACAAATGTAAAAGATTCTGGCTTCTGTGCATTTGATGCGGAACACAAAGTGACAAGAAAGTAAAGTCTTGTTTCAAAATTGTGAAAAAGATTAATGTTAAAGAAAACACTGCAAAGAATGGTAAAATTCATTTCAATAAACCATCCATGTTTATATTAGAGAATGGTAACTATATGTTTAAAATTAAATTGAGTTTATTACCTCTTAACATTGATGTTTTATGAAATAGAAGATTTAAAGTCTTTATCTATATGTTACCTTCCGATATTAAATTTTATTGAAAGGCCAATTGAAGTTTCGTTTTTAGGAATAAATATCTAAGATGTTTCTAAGTAATTAAATCTTGTCGCTCTTGTACTTCTGATGAATGAGGGTGGTTGGCATTCGTGCTTTTAGAGCTACTGATGCAGGTTTAAGTCATTTCCGAAAGTCAAAGGTGCAAGCAAATTGCAGAAGAGAGCCACACAGTGATGGAAAGAAGTGCATGGTCGTCAATTTGAAGTGTTTTTTTAATACATATACGACTCCTGTGGTAGAACTTTATGGTCTTATAAGACCATGTAATCGTTGAGCTTCAGTCTTGTGGGGCTCTGTGTAAGTGTAAAGGCACAATAGATTACCTCATCATTCTAACCGAGAAGAAGGGAAATTGCTTATTCTCCAAGTACACAGCAAGCATTAGCTAAAGTGCTCTACATGCAAGTTTCAGGCATTGTATCCCTGGGTACTTGATTTAAGTCAGTAACTCTTTTAAAAAGGCAAAATTCAAAACAGTGCATTAGAAGATAATGGTTTTTGTTTGTTTGTTTGTTTTTTGTTTGTTTTTTTGCGGTACGCGGGCCTCTCACTGTTGTGGCCTCTCCCGTTGCGGAGCACAGGCTCCGGACGCGCAGGCGCAGCGGCCATGGCTCACGGGCCCAGCCGCTCCGCGGCAAGTGGGACCCTCCCAGACCGGGGCACAAACCCGCGTCCCCTGCATCGGCAGGCGGACTCTCAACCACTGCGCCACCAGGGAAGCCCAATAATGGGTTTTTATTGGTTCCAATATATTTTCATATTATCTCTTCTTCATGGACTGTGAGTCAGGCATAGATAACCTGAATTTGTATTCAGTGCATTTGTTTTAATGCACTTGTGAAAATTATATTCGAAAGGCACATTTTGCTGTTTTTGTTAAATGAAAACAGTAGGTGCATATTAAAGCATGCTATGCTGATTACTTCTCGGGGGAAAAGGTGTTCTTGTTTATGAGAGTTAGGTCCACATTATTTCCTTTTGGCAGTGTTTCTCAGAGAAGTAAAGCCGCTTCACTACGTAAGGATCTGTGGAACTTACTAATGTCAATACCGTAAACATCCTTCAAACAGTTAGTTTCGACTGTCACTGAAACAATGACTTCCAAATCTGATTCATCCATATGGATTCATGGCTAAGCTGCAGATTCATTTCTCTAATTACCTTTTGGATAACCCTTTTCAATGGATTAAATGGCACAGGCACCACTCATTATGACACTGATATCTTCAAATATGTCCCTCCTCCAATGTTCATATCTTTGTTAATAGTATCATCCAGGCCCCAGCCAGAAAACCAGGGCTCCTCTTTTTCCCTTCCCGCCATCTGTCACTATGGTCTGTAGATTATTTATCCCCAACATCTTTTTAATCTCCTTCCACTCGCCACGTCCAGCACTGCTTTTTTAGTTCAGACCATTGTCATTCCTCGCCAGCCTGACCATACTAGTTTTCTGTCTTGTCTTCCCCATTCACATCTGGCTTGTTTCCAATCTACTTTCAGTATTTTTCCATGCTGGCTTCTGAGTGAAACCTCAAGAGCAAATATGATTATTTCATACTTTAGCTTATATGGCATTGTGTAATTCTCAGAATAAAATTATTTTGTGTTTAGTACTGCTGGATCATCATAACAGTGTGTCTCTAATCTTATCTTGGCTGCCTTATTCCATATTCCTCTTTCATGCAACCATTTTGAAGAACATCGAGCTCCTGAAATGCCTTGTGCCTTTTTTTTTTTTTTTTTTTGCCTCTTTGTTCTGTATAGGGCATTCACTGAATTAGTCATCCAGCTCTCCTACCACTTCTCCACTCTTCTTTAAAACTGGGTCTTCCCTGGTGGCGCAGTGGTTGAGAGTCCGCCTGCCGATGCAGGGGACACAGGTTTGTGCCCCGGTCCGGGAAGATCCCACGTGCTGCAGAGCGGCTGGGCCCGTGAGCCACGGCCGCTGAGCCTGCGCGTCCGGAGCCTGTGCTATGCAACGAGAGAGGCCACAACAGTGAGAGGCCTGTGTACCGCAATGTCTGTACCACCTCCTCCAGGAAGTCTTCTTTGACCACCACTCCTTCCCCTGACCCTCAGAACATTTACTTAGCTTCTGATAGGCAGTAATGTTGTTAATAGGGTCTATGATACAAAAGCAAAATTGGATGTAAGATGCTTTGGTTTATCTCTCCTTCTCCATTAGACTTAGAGCAAGTTGAGAAGAATGATCACAATTTTTTAAATCACAATTTATATGAGTTTAACTCCGAGAGCCTAGTCAAGGGTTATTAATGTGCTTTGAATGATTGAATACAGTGCTGGAAATAGGCCTTCCCCTCTCTAAAATTCCATCTATTACAGTAAAAAGACCCAAACCACTTTTAATGTCACAGTATTCCTTTGTGCCATATGTTTCTGTTTGGATATTCTGGTGTGGCAGGAAAACTGTGTGAGATTCTCTCCTTGAAATATCACACTAGATCCTACAGCTGTTCTGTTGATAAGGAGAGCAGGGAGAGAGGAGGTTGGAAGATGGGCTAGAAGCAATCATAAAAGACCAACTTTTATGGAGACTAACTGAAGACTTTTCATTAGGGAGGGCATTTGCCAAGTAGAATTCTGTGGCAGTAGTGGGAAGAATGGCTGAAAGTGAGCTGAAACTGGAGGGGGAGACTATTTAAAGGTTGTTGTGAGACACCTAAGTGAGTTTGGCCTTGGAGTGAGAGAAGATAGACACAGAGCTACAACCAATGTGACCTGGTCACTAACCATCTCTTATGATATTTCATCAGATCAAAAACCTTTAAGCCATTTTTCAAAGCTTGTGTGCAGAGTATTTGTTTTGACCAGGTATTGAATACTTTATAATATTTTAAAGCTATGTCAGAATAACTTGAGCTTCTTCAAACCATTTGAGTGATACATTTAAACTTTTATGGGATATTAAGCTGTGAATGAAAATTAAAAATACATGATTTATTAGAATAGAAAAAGAATTAGTTCTTTATTAAGGTATTTGTTGAACCGGGCAGTAGCTAGGACTGTTAGATATAAATTAAACATGTCAATAACTGTAAAAAATACATTAAAACCTGAACGAATCATGCTCACTATGTTGTAAGCATCCTGAAAACTGAAATAGTTGATGTATTTGTTTTTTCTTTTTATATGTAGATGTCTATCTGTAAAAATAATAAAATAAGTTATGAGTGCTCTGCATGCATGTATGCTTATAGGCATATGACAATTCTTTATTCACGTGCAAGTAGAGATGTAAGGATACTAACCTCATGTTGTCTTAGATACGGTGTTAGATTTCGTCCATACCTTTATGGAACATGACTCTGTAAGTAACAACCTGTAGTTCAATTTCTTAGATTTATTTTGTGTTTAGTTTCACTCTGAAGCAGTGCCTGGTGTTTAAACCAAGCGATTGTTCTTCTTGATTATAGCTATCTGCTATGTACTGTGTTTCAGTGCATCTGATCTTTCCATCTTAAAATCACCAGGCAACTCTTTGTTACAAAACTAGTTGACACAAACCCTTAAGTACTAAGCAGTGTGTGCCTCGCTGACAGTATCACCCTTGCCCCCAGGAGCCTTGTTATCCTGCAGCCGTATCTCATTAGTCAGCTCCAGTACTTTTTGATCCTTCTTTATGAATTCAGCAGTCCAGATTTGTATGTAGACACTAAATTCCCTATGCAGTTAGGCAGTCTCAGAGCAAAGGCAAGAGATTTCCCATATCTAATTTGGTCTGTAATTCTCGGCCAGAGTTTCCTCTCTGCTTTAACAGAACTGTGTGTGCACCATTCTGTGTGTGTGCGTGCATGTGCCTGTGTTGTGTCTGATATGTATGTTAGGTCTTATATAATTTAATATCTTCTCCCAGAAGGAATATCTCTCTTGGTTGAGAAACACTGTGTTACAAAGGCATAGGTGATTTTTACTTTTTTCAGATGTAAAATTCTAAATCAGAGCTACACATATAATGAAAGCTTAGAAATAATAAATAGCTCATAAACAGTAAGAATCTTGGAATCTGACTTATTTGGGTGCTCTCTCTACAGCTCTCACTGTATGATTTTTGACAAATTACATGCCCTTTTATTTTTAGCATCTAAAAATTGGTTTTGTTTTTGTCATCTAAAAAAAATAGTATGAGTATCTCACTCAAAGTGTCATATTTAGTTAAGTGAGATAATGCATACAAAATGGTTAACACACCTGCTGGCACACAGTAAGTTGTTTAAAAATCCGTGACTTCATTTGTTATCAGTGGCAATAGTTTAGCTAGTTTTATCTTAACGAAAGGCTATGATAATGAATGGTATTATTAAATGGAAATAGCGTAGTAAACATTTTGGACAATCCTCTTGTTTTTTTTTTTTTTTTTTTTTTTTTTGCGGTACGCGGGCCTCTCACTGTTGTGGCCTCTCCGGCCGCGGAGCACAGGCTCTGGACACGCAGGCCCAGCGGCCATGGCTCACGGGCCCAGCCGCTCAGTGGCATGTGGGACCCTCCCAGACCGGGGCACAAACCCGCGTCCCCTGCATTGGCAGGCGGACTCTCAACCACTGCGCCACCAGGGAAGCCCGATAATGGGTTTTTATTGGTTCCAATATCTTTTCATATTATCTCTGCTTGATGGACTGTGAGTCAGGCATAGATAACCTGAATTTGTATTCAGTGCATTTATTTTAATGCACTTGTGAAAATTATATTCGAAAGGCACGTTTTGCTGTTTTTGTTAAATGAAAACAGTAGGTGCATATTAAAGCATGCTATGCTGATTACTTACACACTTTTAGTGTGTCTGTGCTTTATTCAGGGCCACAGTCACCAGCGTGGTTTGATTCCAGGAGTGCTGAGAATATTCCATAGTAAAAATTATCTCTACTGAAATTATACAGTACATTAAATGCTATCATTAGAGAAATTCGGTTTTTCATTTTTGCCTTCTCTTGAAACAGTTTATCAATAAATGGTTGGGAAAGGTTAACGTGCTATTTTCTTCATGCGATATATGATAAGAAAATTAAGTAGTGTTGTTGGATATTAACTTAGGACCGAGGTAAGAGCAATGGTTCCTTGAGGAAAGAGAGGCTGCTAGATTTACATCACTCATCCTAGCGTTTTAGCAGCGCAATCAGAATGGCTCTATTAAGATGTTTAAAAAAATATATTTTAAATGCTGAGTATTAAGAGGTAAATAAGAAAATAATGATAATGATAAGGGCAGGTAGCATTTATTGTGCAGTTACTAAGTGACAAAAGATGTTCTAAGTACCTGTAATCCTCAGCACAGATCTGTGAGGCAGACACTATTATTATTATCCCCATTGTGCAGGTGAGGAAAATGAGGTTTAGAGAAAATAAATGCTTTCCCAAGGTCAAATGGATACTTCTGGCACAAAGACATGTGGCCTTTCGGTGGGAGGGCAGTAAGAAAGAATAGTCTTTGCTTATACTACATATATGCATATACTGAATTCTTAAATGCCAATTATTTAAAGGAAAAAGAATCACCAGCATGATGATTAGGCATTTTAAAAAACAAACAAACCTCAGTTTGGAGTCTTTTATATTTGGGCTTAATTGCATATTTATTCTTATATGGCTTCCAACTTCATTTCTATGTTCTCATAGTTCTGATTTCTTTTTTAAACTCATGTATTTTATTTCCCTTTTTAAAGTTTAAATTTTAAAAATGTTTAGAGCATTTTTGGCTATTTTTCATTTGTTCAGAATTTAGTGGGCTCTGTTTACTGAAGTATTGCTCTAATATATAGAAATAGATGTTTAACAATTTAATTACAAATAGTCACACTTATGATGAAAATGACTTTGTGAAGTAGTATCAGTGGAAAAAATTGTATTGTCTTCCTCAGGTAATCACTGTAAAGTTCAGCCTTATGTTTACAAATTATACAGTGTATACTCTAGTTCCTGTATATAAAAGAAACGTGTTATTGTTCAAGTAAAAGAAAATAACTGACAAAATAATATGCCAAGATGTAAAAAAGAAACTGTTTTTCTATGTAAGGCATCTAAAGGAGATGTGCATCTTACAATTTTGCAATCCAGCTAAGGAAAGGACTATAATAAAATCACACTCACTAAAAAAAAAAAAAAAAAAAAAAAAAAAAAAATCACGCTCACTGATGTCCTTTTATTCATAAGCTTATTTGACATTCATGCTAACCCTATCTAACATCCTTAGTGTGTTTATGTTTATTTTTTTAGATGAAAGGACAACAGAAGTACAAGACATTAAATGAATAGCTTTAAGTAGCAGGTTGTGCCAGTGAGAGAGACTCTTGGCCTTCAAAGTTACTAATCATTTACTTGTTTATCTGGTTTTGATGATACTGAGAACAGAAAAACTTAAAATACTTGAAAGATAAACTTTTTCTTTTGCCTCCTATTCTTATGACATTTCTTATGCATAAACCTTACACCCCTTCAAGAAAAATCTTACAAGCAATTGTCATTTTATTGAAAGTGACTTTAAAAATCCTTCAGTTAGTAAATATGACACATTGGGTCCTAGTGTCTCCTATTCCCCTTGCATTATTCTTATTTTCTGTAATAATAAAGTGGTTTCTCCTGAGCTCCTTTTATGTGCTGGGAAACTAAAGACAAAGGGAGTGAGACAAGATATCTCAGTAATACGAGCCTGAGAGAATTGACAAGGATAATGGCCTTTTATTATTTGTACAGAATTAATTGTAGAAATGAGGCTTATCTCCTCATCAGGGCCCACATGTGCCCTGGAGCCTTGTCTTCTCCCATCCTCAATGGGAGGTGGATGCTGGTGCCAAAGTCATGATTAGAGAGATTAGATTTGGTCTTCCCATCTCCCTGTACTTTATTAATCTTTCATTTACACTGGGATTAGGTGAGATTCCTTTAGCCAAATCCACTGAAAAGATTCGTTCATTTTAATATTTATGCACAGTGTCTAGTCCTTAAAGTGGCTTCTTTTTGTCTGTGCGCTTAATTGGATCAGTGAGTTTCTTCTTATTAACATTTTTCTTTTTCGAGATTAAGGTTGATGAATAAAGTTAGTGACATCTGGCTCAGCTCACCGGCTAAATGCAACTCCTTTAATGACTGCCTTATATACTATGGGATAAAAGGAACATTTGCTATAAAGATAAAATTTAGTTTAGAATCGTACAGTCTTGAATCATTTAAAAAAAAAAAAAGGCAAAACTCTAATATTCTATGAATGTCCTAAAGCAGGAGGTGAGGAGGGATGACATTTAATGGCACTAAAAAAGTAGCTTTGAAATCGTACTTACTTGCTTAGGTATGAGAATAACGTGTTAGAATTTCTGGGACTAAAATGAAAATTTGCTCCACCCAAAGGGTGTCAAAATGTAGCCTGAAATATTGACATAATTTAATATGAAACAATAATATTTTTTAAATGTATCAACTTTCGGTTTGAAGTTTTGTTGTGGCTTTTTGTTGACAGTACTCGTTGGGAATATTGCTTTTTACAAGGCAGATTAATTGTCTTGTGTTTATAGTTGTACTTGAGCGAGGTTTGTAATCCTGGGCACTATTGACATTTTGAACTGGGTGATTCTTTGTTGTGGAGATTGTCCTGTTCATTGTAGGGTATTTAGAGCCTCTCGGGCCTCTGCCTGCCACATGCCAATAGTCTCCCACCAGTCTTGATAATCAAAAATGTCTCGACATTGCTGAGTGTCCCCTGGGAAGGAATATCTCTCTCGGTTGAGAAACACTGTGTTACAAAGGCATAGGTGATTTTTATTTTTTTCAGATTTAAAATTCTAAGTCAGAGCTACACGTATAATGAAAGCTTAGAAATAATAAATAGCTCATAAACAGTAAGAATCTTGGAATCTGACTTATTTGGGTGCTCTCTCTACAGCTCTCACTGTATGATTTTTGACAAATTACATGCCCTTTTATTTTTAGCATCTAAAAATTGGTTTTGTTTTTGTCATCTAAAAAAAATAGTATGAGTATCTCACTCAAAGTGTCATATTTAGTTAAGTGAGATAATGCATACAAAATGGTTAACACACCTGCTGGCACACAGTAAGTTGTTTAAAAATCCGTGACTTCATTTGTTATCAGTGGCAATAGTTTAGCTAGTTTTATCTTAACGAAAGGCTATGATAATAGAATGGTATTATTAAATGGAAATAGCGTAGTGAACATTTTGGACAATCCTCTTGGGTTTTTGTTTTGTTTTGTTTTTTTTGTGGTACGCGGGCCTCTCACTGTTGTGGCCTCTCCGGCCGCGGAGCACAGGCTCTGGACACGCAGGCCCAGCGGCCATGGCTCACAGGCCCAGCCGCTGCGCGGCATGTGGGATCTTCCCATACCGGGGCACAAACCCGTGTCCCCCACATCGGCAGGCGGACTCTCAACCACTGTGCCACCAGGGAAGCCCAATCCTCTTGTTTTAATTATTTAATTGTATCATATTTACTATCAAGAATAATTTTTAGTATCCAGTCCCTTTACATAGCTTTAAGATTTGCAGAGCTTATCAAAGACCTGTCAAAGCTACTTTATGTTGTGTAAAATGTATTTTTGATGCAGACTTGTCAAAGTTATTTTATATTTTATATTTTAAATCATAAAAAATATGTTTCTCTTCTTTTTTCTAGCATATTTCCACTTCATTTCAAAGCCGTAGCTGACGTTGTAAATAAACTTAAGGTTTTTCAAATAGTTATATAGAGCCTTAAATGCATGGTGAGGCCCAGAACCCTGAATAAGTCAACAAAATGTACTCAAACTTAAAAGGGAGCAACAGTGCAACACTTCATGGCTGAAATTTACAGGAGAAAATTGGATTCCGAACTTGTCAGCAATTCTGTATTCATGTTATAAACGAGATACAGATATGTCACGTATTTTAGAAGAATTAGCAGCAAATGTAAGGTGCTTCTTTTGTGCCGTTACAAATTAGATTTTTCTTTCTTCCCTTGAGAAGCCAGGTTGAACAAAACAATCCTCCAAAAACAGAGAATTGCTGAACATCAAGGCTCTGTTTCTGAAAACTAAGTAGAAGAATAGAGACGTGTGCTTGGTGTTCTGAATCAATTATCAGTGAAATGCTGTTATACCATTCAGAATAGAGGCCCCAAAGTCAAGGTTTGCTTTCCCAGCATTCACTGCTTTTAATAAGCTTAGCCTTGGATATCTATGAAAGACTTATTTTCACAAACTCTAACTTTCAAACAAAGATAAAAATCTTCATTTCTTAAAAGTTGACAGAAGATAAGGACTAATTTTACTCTTAAAGAAGCCATAAGACACTTAGCTAAGTTCATTAGTAATTGGCAGTAGGTTCAAGGCTAGATCACGATTTACCAGTTTGTCTTACACAGTGAAAAAAGTAGAAGCCACTCATGAATTTTTGTGTACACTCATGTATTCCATTCAAGCAAGACATTAGAAGTTTGAATGTGTGAATGTAAAACATTACTATTTTAGGAGGTAGAGAAGGAGGACATGGATGAGTATAGTATACAGTATATTAAATAATGCAATACGTATACAGTATATAATTGAGAAAATTAAATAGATATAATTTTAAATACTGCCTAACGATTTAAGGAAAACCAGTCAGAACTATTACCCATATTCTTGAGTATATCTGTCCAAATAAAAGGTAAAGTTTTATTTGTGGCTAAGAACTATTTCAAGTCCTTTAAAAAAGATCACTTATTCTGGAATTATTTTAAGAAATATTATTCAGCTACTAGTTTATACCAATGTTTCTGCAATTAAATAAAATCCTTCAAATTTTTATTTCTTGCTCTAGACATTTATATAAAAACTGTGCCTTACAGAAGAATAATTGCATTTTAAACGTTTTAGCATGGGCAGTATTCTGCATTAGTTTTATTATGCCACCATCTGCAAATGACCCAGTTATTTCATTATTGTTTATTCTGAGTTATGCTAATAAAGTAGAAATGGGGAAATGTTGGGCACCTTAGTAATCCTGGATTAGGTATTTAATTTTTAGAAGGTTAAGAAGATAAAAATCTGCTTATTATAGGATACCTACGTAATATATATTTATTAGTCAAATGTAGTTCATAATGTGGATCCAAAAAGTATAGCCAAATCACCAAGAACGATCTAAAATGGTATTCATACTTGTTTATTTGCTTTGATGTTTTACACGTTTTCTTTTACATTTTTAGCTGCTTTCAATATAATTTAAGAAAAAGAATTTCCTACTGCAGCAATTTATTTTACCTTCTGGTTTTGGTGTTTTACTATGTTTTTATACATAGCATAAATCCCTGGAAGTAGAATTGTTGGACTAAAGACAGTGCATTTTGATAGACAACTATAGCCAAACTCTCCTCTAAAGAGGTGGCACTAATTTTGTACTCACGTGGCAGATGCTTTGAATTTTGATTTCTGGCTCTGGACATTCCAATAAAAATTGTGACTATTAGAATAATGATTGCACTCAAGAGTCTATAAATACACAATGACAAATGGAAGTATCTGTACCCTCACTCCTTGCTTCACACTGTCATCAAGTTTATAAACCTTGCTCATACGATACATATACAATACCATTTCTTTCATTCTGAGTAAATCATTCAAGTGTCTATTCTGAAAATATTTATGCACCTTGTTCATTTGCATATGAACAGATTTTGAGAAAAACATTCTGCAATGTCTTATCTGAAAAAGAATTTTCAAATATATAAACTACAATTTTAAAACGTATCACCATAATGGTAAGAACATTCCAGAGCTTGACTTTTTCCCCTGAGTACATAAAAGTATAATTCACAATCACCGTATCAGAGCCTAATACTTAGTAATTGTTATCAAATAAAATGAGAAAAAAATTAGCAGCCCTGTAAACAAATAAAACTTTATTAAAAATAATTAGATATCTGTTGTTGCTTAATGTGAGTTAAAGAGCCAAGGAAATTGAAGAGATAGACTTCATTAATCCCCAATCTATTCTAACTATCTGGAATATAAATAAACATGATTATTTTGCTGAGTAGACTGTTACTCTAAAATTCATGAATGTTTAAAAAAAGGTAGGATGTCCGTCTTTTTCTGTGATGTTTTGTGTAGTACCATAAATATTCATGAATAGTGAGTATCAGTTCAGGTTATCTATGTGAATATAAATTTTCACATAACTGGCCACTCAGTGTTCATTGGATCATGCTTTTGAATATGAATTCACTAGTATCTCAGATGCACTGTGGAACTGACCCAGCTCATGAATATTCACACACACAACTGATCTTGTTGAAGGTAATCACATCCATAAAGATGGAAATCTCGTTAGTTTTCAGTAATGAGAAATGCATGAAGATGTTAGTCCCAGAATAATTTCACAGTATACTTGCTTTTCATTTTTTGGTAAATGATAAACTTTAAAATATAAATACATATGCTGTGCCTCTTTCTTGATAGAAGCTCTTTTTCCTTTTCCCTTTAAAAAATCTTGTGTGTGATCCAACCATGATCACATTTGTTTCTTTTACTTGCTGTGGTCACAGAAAAGAATGGAAAGAGTTAAGCAGTATCTCCAGTCCTTATCCCAAGCTCATGTCCACTATTTAGGCTTGGTCATAGATTCTCAAATGCAGAGTGTCCCAATCTGCTAATCTGCTTGTGGGCATGGTGCATATTTTACATATAAAGGCCTCTCCACAAAAGACGAGATTATTTTATGTCATCTTTTTTGCATAAAGGGAAAATAATATCCTAAACCAATTAGAATTTTAATATGTTAGACATAGGATGCTATGATCATAGAGGCCCATAATTATAAATTATATATTATTTTAGCCCATGTTATAGCCCACATTTTCATTGTTTCTCTTTCATTATAATGAGTGGCATATGGTTGTGATACCTATCCCAGATCAGTCAGTTACTATAAGTAGGTATCAAAATCAATGACCTGTCCCTTATTAGCACCATGCTCTAGTTATTAGTTGAACTAACCAGAAAAAAGAAAATTATTGTTCATAAAGGTCGTGATAAGGTATCAGCTACTTCTTAGTTCTAACACTGATATTGTCAAGCCTCTGAATGAGTTTTTATTTATCAACATGTATGCATTTTTGGTTGTTACATAAGCACAGTTAATAAAGTATGCTCAGTAACAAACATCTATTTGTTTTGGGTTTTGTTTTTTTTTTTAATTCAGGTAACAGACCAAACTATGTTAGTATATCATAGAGAATCATCAATATTGAGCTATGCTGAATTCTCCTCTGCTCAAGCCCCTTCATGAATATGCATATACCACCCAAGCCCCGTCTTGAATATGCATGTACCCTTAGCTTAAAACTTCCCCAATTTTACTGTTTAGGGAGACAATGCTTTGGGAAAATCCCTGGTGTTCTCCTTACTTGCTGCAAGTAATAAATCCTTCCTTCTCACCCCCCACCAAAAAAAATACTGAGAGCAGTCGTGGTCACACTGTGTCATGAGGTGCCTTGTAAACATCTTCAGAGCTGCCTCAGTGCAAGGGATCCCTCCCAGCTGCAGAGTTCTGATACTTCCTGTTTTATGCATCACAGTGGTTCTCAACAGAAAGTTATTTGGCCCCCTAGGGGTTATGTGACGATGTCTAGAGACAGTTTTGCTCCTCACAGCTGGGGGGATGTTACTGGCCTCTAGGGGGTAGAGGCCAGAGATGCTTCTAAACATCTACAAAGCACAGAACAGCTTCCACTACCAAAAATCACCCAGCCCTAAAATGTCAACAGGGCCACCATCATATAAACATGTGTTTGAAGAAATGATTCCATGTCTAAACTTTTGATTACCACCAGATTAGAGAGCTTTTATAGGTAAAGCAGTGAAAATGTATAACAGTATTTTGCAAGTAAAGGAAGACAGGTTCAATTATTAATTCCAAATTTGAATTAACTGATTTTTCTTATTTTGGGGGGGCAGCAACAATTGTGTTAAATGAACTCAACTGGACGAGTGCCTTAGATGAAGTTTTCAAGAAAAATCGGGAGGAAGATCCTTCATTGTTGTGGCAGGTGTTTGGCAGTGCCACAGGCCTGGCCCGATATTATCCGGGTAAGTGCTTAGTGATCAGGAGGTACCAAATAAAACTGTAAGTACCAGACTTCGTTCTTCTTGAACACTCTGTTACTTTCTCTTACTTGGTAAAAGATGGTTATCACACTACTTTTAAAAGGAGAGTATTCCTCCTTCCTTGGCTCTGTATCTACCAAAATTATTTTAAACCAAAACACCTGAGAAGCAGCTGGCCCTTGGAATCTGGTGGGCTGCAGTGAGACCGTGGGCACGTATCTATGGACCGGGAACAGGAGCTTATCATGAATCCTATAACAATTCTAAGGGTCCAGCTGCATAGCATGGACCATGAGTCACATTAGAGAACTGAATAGAATTTTTAGAAAATAATTAAAATATTTCTTTCCAGATTTCAAGTCTTTGCTTTTATGTGAAAGGTACTGATGCCTTTCTTTAATCAGTGAATGTGGATTTGTTAAAATGAGATGAATATATTTTACAAATGAACATGAATAAACCCTTTTGTAATGTCCTTTATTCTTATGAAAAAAGGATAAGGAGAAGTAAGTTTATAATGAAAATGAAATATTAATCACTAGTAGATCCCGAGAACCTATTGAAAACACTTTAAGTGAAATGTCTGTTGGTGTTTTTAACTTGTCCACCTTTCAAAACAAGCTGACAAGCACAAATGCATTTACTTTCTCAAAGCGTGACCTGAGTGATGGGATACATGCTAGGTAATTTGGTTTTAAACAGCTACAATATATATGAGAATTTTTTTTTAGACTTGTGTTTTCTAAACATTTAAAAAATAGAGTTATTAACACTGAAAGGTCACAACAGTGAAAAGGGGGTGAAATAGAAATTAGATAATATCTATCTTTATATGGCAATAGCAGTGAATAAAAGTATGTGGGCATTATCAGACTAAATAGCACTCAAATTAGGTAAAGATATATAACTTCTTGCAACAAGTGCCAGGTGGTAAGATCATTGACAGTTATTTTTCTGCAGAAATCCAATGGGATGCAAAAGGCCTACTCTGTATTTCAATGTTGAAAAAATCACGAGTTAGGAAAATATTAATGTTAATATCTGATGTCGAGAAAATACTACCATATAGGTTGTTATCATAGTAGTGGAATTTTCTACTTACAGAAATATTGTTCAGTACAATACAACACTTCTAAAATACTCTTATGTTATTAATATGTTAAATACCATATAGCAGGAGTTTGAAAATTTTCATATGGAATATAAAGAAAAATAGCATTATTACTCATGTACATAGTAAGCCTAACATAATAAACTTTAAAGTTATAGCAGGTATTTTAAAATTTTATTTTATTTTATTTTTAAAATTTATTTATTTTTATTTTTGGCTGTGTTGGGTCTTTGTTGCTGTGCACGGGCTTTCTCTAGTTGCGGCGAGCGGGCTTCTCATTGCAATGGCTTCTCTTGTTGTGGAGCATGGGCTCTATGCACTTGGGCTTTAGTTGTTGCAGCACACGGGCTCAGTAGTTGTGGCTTGCGGGCTCTAGAGCACAGGATCAGTATTTGTGGTGCACGGGCTTAGGTGCTCCATGGCATGTGGGATCTTCCTGGACCAAGGCTCAAACCTCTGTTCCCTGCACTGGCAGGCAGACTCTTAACCACTGCACCACCAGGGAAGTCCCTATAGCAGGTCTTATAAGACATTTATAAGTACAATAAAAAAAAATAAATACACAAGTAATAACAATAATACATGAGTATAATTATTTATATTTATCAGTAACTTATTGCATTATGTAGCTTTTAAGTCTTTTAAAATATATTAGCTCAATACAAAATTCCATATATATGCAGTTGAAGGAAGGAGAAAAAATAAGTAAGAGAAAATTAGGATAATGAGGAGAAACCAAGAGCCCAGTACTAGAGGGAAATTGATGATGCCATGAATAAAAGAAAGACACATAAGGATTATGAGAGAGAAATAGGAATGGGAGTGGAAGGGAAGATTGTATAAGAAAGGGGAGAGAGGTCAAGAGGCGGAAGGAAAGATAGATCATATTTTGCACACTTTTCAAAGATGGCTCTTTTTACAAATAGTCCATTTTTAAACATACCAACAAATCATCTTTTATGTTTTTGCTTTTAAATGCTAATTGAGGGATTATGGCTTTAATTTTTTTTAAACCCTAATCATGTATTTCCTAATATGTTGACATTTGTCCACTTTGACCTTGGGAAAGATCCTTCAAGGTTTAATTTAGTTGGATCCATGTGGTCGCCCCAGGACATTAGCTGTGGAAGCAACCCTGGGCTCTTCTGTGATGTCTTGTTTTTCAGCAAATCTTTGACAGACAAGCTGACTCACCAAATGATCTCCAAGCCCCTCTAGTGGCTCTCTTGACTGCTATGGAGTTTTAGTGAGTGTGTTGCTGAGTTGCTCTTTTTATTTTATTTTTATATTATTTTTTGACATACAAAAAGCTGTACATAGTTAATGCATACAACTTGATGAGTTTGGAGATAAGTATACATTGGTGATACCACCACCACAATCAATGCCATAAAACCTATCTTCCATCTGTAAAAGTTTCCTCCCACCCTCTTATTTATTATTATATGTTTTGTGATAAGAACACTTAACATAAGACCTACCCTGTGCAGGGAGATGAGCAGCCAGGATGGCTGTGCTCTTGCTCTCTGTCCATCCCCTGCTCAACTAGTCCATGCTTCACCTACACCCCACTCACCTGACTGACCTTCCCTCTTAATAACACAGCCTAATCAGTAAATGCTTACTTAGTTGCCACCAGCCCCAACTTATGATTATTCTAAGCTTTAGATCAGAACATCGCCACCTGATGGATTACCAAAGGGGCAGTGAGGGGCATGCTTCTCTGCTGGTTTCCCTGGTAACCGATGAGCCAACTAGACATCAATGTCAGGTCTCCTTGTAACTGGGAACCTCCGCTCCTCCCTTCCTCCCCTCCCCACCTCCACCCCTGTCAAAACCTGCTGCCGTGTTCTGCCCGCCAGCAGCTGTACACGATGGGGTGTCACTCCAGGACCTTGCTTCAGACCCATAAGCTCCCCCATCCATTAAACCATTGACGTCTCTGTCATTGACTCTAGGCTCTTTCTTCTTGAAGCTGGGAGAGTACAGGGCTTGCAGGCCTGCGGGTTGCAGCCCAAAATACCCTTTCAGCAAAATTTTAAGTGCACAATACAGTATTGTTACTTACAGGCTCTATGCTATACAGAAGATCTCTAGGGCTTATTCATTTTTTATAACTGAAGCTTTGTACCCTTTGACCGATACCTCCCCATTTCCCATTTTCCCCAGCCCCTGGCAACCACCATTCTACTCTGCTTCTATAAGTTTGACTATTTTAGATTCCTCATATAAGTGATATCATGTAGTACTTGTCCTTCTGTGTCTGCTTATTTTATTTAGCGTAATATCCTCCAGGCTCTTTCATGTTGTCACATGTGGCAGGATTTCCTCTTTTTTAAAGCTGAGTGAGTTGCTCTTTATGGTAATAATGCTGTAATAGAACCAAATCTCTTTAGCAAAGACACTAAGACAATATTATAATTAAAAGTAGGCCACTATATTTCTTTTTATGCTAAGATGTGTTTTCAACACATTTCACACTTCTTTCAGGTTTAAAGACTTTTACAGTGAAGTGATTTTTTAAAAATTTCTTGGTAAGCCATATTTTCCTCTCTGATTTTAGCCTTACCATTTTGATACCAGCCAAGTTAACATAGAACAGCTCATCCCTGATTACTGTCTGTTAAAGCAAATATCAAAATAGCCTTTAAATATTGTTAATTATCTTAATTGTGAGTGGAAATAGAATAAATGTTACTTAATGGGATTTTCATATAACAAGATTTGGGTCTCAGGCTAGAAGCTCCCTCCTAGCTGTGAGGAACTGGGTGAGTCTCCTAAACTTTGAGCTTTAGTCATCAAATCTGAAAAATAGGAACACCAAGGCCTCAGTTTATCCTCTGAGGGTTGTTGTGATCAATGAGATAACAGAAGGAAAAGTACTTTGGAAAATGCAAAACAGTAGGCATTTTTACAAGAGTGAGTATCAACTAGAATAATTTTGCCTAAATCCAGATTTGTCTTCATGTGAGAAATTAAAAAACATAATTGAGGTCGCAATCAATTGACAAGGGAGCTGAAATAGAAATGTGGAAGGAGTTCTAGACAGATGACTAAGCAATAGTACCTAGCAGTAACTCCACACAGTGGAGTTGGTCAGAAGATGTAGGTTTTAGATGATAACCTTAGTTAAGTCACTTCTCTGTAGGGTGGCTAGGTAAAATAAAGGATGCCCAATTAAAATTCCGTTTCAGATAGAGAAGAATTGTTTAGTGTAAGGATGAGATACTTGGGAAATATTTACATTAAAATGTGTGCTTTTTTAATCAAAATTCAAATTTAACTGGGTGTCCTGTATTTCTTTTTCCTAAACTGGTTAACTTTATCTCTCAGGCTCTGAGTTTATGAGAAAATATGAGAAATCAACTTCCCCACTACCTCACTGAATTGTGAGGCTCAAACAATCTATTTCATATATTAATGTTGGGTTGGCCAAAAAGTTCATTCAGGTTTTTCCATATCATCTTACAGAAAAACCCGAGGAAACTTTTTGGCCAACCCAATACAAATGTAGAATTCTGTAATTGTCTTTTTTTTTTTTTTTAAATTCTGTAAACTACCTTTAAAAAATGTTGCCACATTATTGTAAATAAAGTGTTTTGTAGAAATTAGAATTCTCTGACTCACAAGAGAGTCTAAAAAAATAGTCTTGGTCAGTGTTAAGATGCTACTTAGAACAGGGCTACGTGATGTGAGTTGGTTAAGCAGGTATATACCCAATAGCCTGGGTATGAATCCTGCTGCCATCAGTTGAAGCGGTGGTAAGCTTTGGAAAACAGTCACAGACTTGAGCTGTGAAACAAGGAGGATAAAATGGTTAAATTGTATAACTGTTAAGAGGAAAAAGGAATTAAATATGTTTCTTATTTGCTAAAATGTGTAGGAGAAGGTCAGTGATGGTTAGCCACCCTCATGATTTCCATTTATTAGGTTGTTCAAACTGCATGGAGACAATTACTGCTTCCATATAAGGAGGGCTCTAGAGCTGACATAATATAAAGGCACCTCTGCAGAGTGATTCTGAATAGCAGTTTGGTAATTAGTGGGAATTTGTACTCTAACATCTGTCCTTAGCCTGAATATCAGTAAATTGTCTGTTTTCTAATTTGATTGATATGTATGGAAATAAGCTATAAAAATGACTTATATGTCTGTCTTCTTTTTTCCCCTCGTTCTCCTTCTTTTCCTTCTCCTCCTCCTCCACCTCTCCCATCTTCCTTTTTCTCCTCTCCAAATTAGAAGGTAGGTAGGCTGGCTGTGTGATAATAGAAGGAACATTATACTGAGGGAAGAGAAGTTCTTGATTTGTATTAAAACTGCCATCAGCATAGGTGTGTACTTTCGCTAAGTCATGTTATATCTCTGAACCTATTTCTTCAACAGTAATTTGGGATGATTGAAGAATGTGATTTCCAGGGCAGACACTATCTTTATTTACTTATGCATTTAGATGTTTAGCATTTGCTAAGTTCACAGTCTTTGTTCTGTAGGATAACTAGAGGGGCTTACCTTAGTTATACAGCTTGTTTCATGGCAGAGTTGAAGCTGGAACCCGTGTCTGGTGACATCTTCATTGAATATGTGCTGACTGGACAATCAGTTTAATTTATGAGTGCTTTCCTTTAGAAGCCCTTAATTGATTTATATAAATTAACCTTAATGCTATTAAAACTGCTTTCAAGAGCTATCAACTTTGTGAATTTTTATGCATCATAAAAACTGTACATACAAACTATGCATTTCATCTATTAGTGTCTCTTGAAACTGTACCAATTACTGTAGTAATTGGAATTGTAATCAGGACTTAGTGGCTTGTTAAAATGCCAATGTAGGTAGCTTACTCTTTAGATAATTAGTTGCACTTAAAAAAAAGAAAGAAAAAAACTAAAAATTTCCTAAATTTCATATTATATTTTTATTTTTATTTTTTTATTTTTTTTTTTTAACATCTTTATTGGAGTATAATTGCTCTACAATAGTGTGTCAGTTTTCCCTCTACAACAAACTAAATCAGTTATACATACACACATGCTCCCACATCTCCTCCCTCTTGCATCACCCTCTCTCCCACCCTCCCTATCCCACCCCCCCAGGCGGTCACACAGCACAGAGGTGATCTCCCTGTGCTATGCAGCAGCTTCCCACCAGCTATCTAATTTACATTTGATAGTGTATATATGTCCCTGCCACTCCCCCACTTCGTCACAGCCCACCCCTCCCCCTCCCCATATCCTCAAGTCCATGCTCGAGTGAGTCTGTGTTTTATTCCCGTCCTACCACTAACCTCTTCATGACATTTTTTTCCCTTAGAGTCCATATATATGTGTTAGCATACGGTATTTGTTTTTCTCCTTCTGACTTACTTCACTCTGTATGACAGACTCCAGGTCCATCCACCTCATTATAAATAACTCAGTTTCATTTCTTTTTATGGCTGAGTAATATTCCATTGTATATATGTGCCACATCTTCTTTATCCATTCATCTGTTGATGGACACTTAGGTTGCTTCCATGTCCTGGCTATTGTAAATAGAGCTGCAATGAACATTTTGGTACATGAGTCTTTCTGAATTATAGTTTTCTCAGGGTATATTCCCAGTAGTGGGATTGCTGGGTCGTATGGTAGTTCTATTTGTAGTTTTTTAAGGAACCTCCATACTGTTCTCCATAGCGGCTGTATCAATTTACATTCCCACCAGCAGTGCAAGAGGGTTCCCTTTTCTCCACACCCTCTCCAGCATTTATTGTTTCTAGAGTTTTTGATGATGGCCAATCTGACCGGTGTGAGATGATATCTCATTGTAGTTTTGATTTGCATTTCTCTGATGATTAATGAGGTTGAGCATTCTTTCATGTGTTTGTTAGCAATCTGTATATCTTCTTTGGAGAAATGTCTATTTAGTTCTTCTGCCCATTTTTGGATTGGGTTGCTTGTTTTTTTTGTTATTGAGCTGCATGAGTTGCTTATAAATTTTGGAGATTAATCCTTTGTCAGTTGCTTCATTTGCAAATATTTTCTCCCATTCTGAGGGTTGTCTTTTGGTCTTGTTTATGGTATCCTTTGCTGTGCAAAAGCTTTTAAGTTTCATTAGGTCCCATTTGTTTATTTGTGTTTTTATTTCCATTTCTCTAGGAGATGGGTCAAAAAGGATCTTGCTGTGATTTATGTCGTATAGTGTTCTGCCTATGTTTTCCTCTAAGAGTTTGATAGTGTCTGGCCTTACATTTAGGTCTTTAACCCATTTTGAGTTTATTTTTGTGTGTGGTGTTAGGGATTGTTCTAATTTCATACTTTTACATGTAGCTGTCCAGTTTTCCCAGCACCACTTATTGAAGAGGCTGTCTTTTCTCCACTGTATATCCTTCCCTCCTTTATCAAAGATAAGGTGACCATATGTGTGTGGGTTTATCTCTGGGCTCTCTATCCTGTTCCATTGATCTATATTTCTGTTTTTGTGCCAGTACCATATTATCTTGATTACTGTAGCCTTGTAGTAGAGTCTGAAGTCAGGGAGCCTAATTCCTCCAGCTCCATTTCTCGTTCTCAAGATTGCTTTGGCTATTCGGGGTCTTTTGTGTTTCCATACAAATTGTGAAATTTTTTGTTCTAGTTCTGTAAAAAATGCCAGTGGTAATTTGATAGGGATTGCATTGAATCGGTAGATTGCTTTGGGTAGTATAGTCATTTTCACAATGTTGATTCTTCCAATCCAAGAACATGGTATATTTCTCCACCTATTTGTATCATCTTTAATTTCTTTCATCAGTGTCTTATAGTTTTCTGCATACAAGTCTTTTGTCTCCTTAGGTAGGTTTATTCCTAGATATTTTATTCTTTTTGTTGCAATGGTAAATGGGAGCGTTTTCTTAATTTCACTCTCAGATTTTTCATCATTAGTGTATAAGAATGCCAGAGATTTCTGTGCATTAATTTTGTATCCTGCAACTTTACCAAATTCATTGATTAGCTCTAGTAGTTTTCTGGTAGCATCCTTAGGATTCTCTATGTATAGTATCATGTCATCTGCAAACAGTGACAGCTTTACTTCTTCTTTTCCTATTTGGATTCCTTTTATTTCTTTTTGTTCTCTGATTGCTGTGGCTAGAACTTCCAAAACTATGTTGAATAAGAGTGGTGAGAGTGGGCAACCTTGTCTTGTTCCTGATCTTAGTGGAAATGGTTTCAGTTTTTCACCATTGAGAATGATGCTAGCTGTGGGTTTGTCATATATGGCCTTTATTATGTTGAGGAAAGTTCCCTCTATGCCCACTTTCTGCAAGGTTTTTATCATAAATGAGTGTTGAATTTTGTCAAAAGCTTTCTCTGCATCTATTGAGATGATCATATGGTTTTTCTCCTTCAGTTTGTTGATATGGTGTATCACATTGATTGATTTGCGTATATTGAAGAATCCTTGCATTCCTGGGATAAACCCCACTTGATCATGGTGTATGATCCTTTTAATGTGCTGTTGGATTCTGTTTGCTAATATTTTGTTGAGGATTTTTGCATCTATGTTCATCAGTGATATTGGCCTGTAGTTTTCTTTCTTTGTGACGTCTTTGTCTGGTTTTGGTATCAGGGTGATGTTGGCCTCATAGAATGAGTTTGGGAGTGTTCCTCCCTCTGCTATCTGTTGGAAGAGTTTGAGAAGGATAGGTGTTAGCTCTTCTCTAAATGTTTGATAGAATTCGCCTGTGAAGCCATCTGGTCCTGGACTTTTGTTTGCTGGAAGATTTTTAATCACAGTTTCAATTTCAGTGCTTGTGATTGGTCTGTTCATATTTTCTATTTCTTCCTGGTTCAGTCTCGGCAGGTTGTGCATTTCTAAGAATTTGTCCATTTCTTCCAGGTTGTCCATTTTATTGGCATACAGTTGCTTGTAGTAATCTCTAATAATCTTTTGTATTTCTGCAGTGTCAGTTGTTATATCTCCTTTTTCATTTCTAATTCTATTGATTTGAGTCTTCTCCCTTTTATTCTTGATGAGTCTGGCTAATGGTTTATCAATTTTATTTATCTTCTCAAAGAACCAGCTTTTAGTTTTATTGATCTTTGCTATTGTTTCCTTCACTTCTTTTTCATTTATTTCTGATCTGATCTTTATGATTTCTTTCCTTCTGCTAAATTTGGGGGTTTTTTGTTCTTCTTTCTCTAATTGCTTTAAGTGCAAAGTTAGGTTGTTTATTCGAGATGTTTCCTGTTTCTTAAGGTATGATTGTATTGCTATAAACTTGCCTCTTAGAACTGCTTTTGCTGTATCCCATAGGTTTTGGGTCGTTGTGTCTCCATTGTCATTTGTTTCTAAGTATTTTTTGATTTCCTCTTTGATTTCTTCAGTGATCACTTCGTTATTAAGTAGTGTATTGTTTAGCCTCCATGTGTTTGTATTTTTTACAGATCTTTTCCTATAATTGATATTTAGTCTCATAGCGTTGTGGTCGGAAAAGATACTTGATACGATTTCAATTTTCTTAAATTTGCCAAGGCTAGATTTGTGACCCAATATATGATCAATCCTGGAGAATGTTCCATGAACAGTTAAGAAAATGGTAATAGGAATATACATATAGATAACTAACTTAAATGTAAATGGATTAAATGCTCCCACCAAAAGACACAGACTGGCTGAATGGATACAAAAACAAGACCCATATATATGCTGTCTACAAGAGACCCACTTCAGACCTAGGGACACATACAGACTGAAAGTAAGGGGATGGAAAAAGATATTCCATGCAAATGGAAATCAGAAGAAAGCTGGAGTAGCAATTCTCATATCAGACAAAATAGACTTTAAAATAAAGACTATTACAAGAGACAAAGAAGGACACTACATAATGATCAAGGGATCGATCCATGAAGAAGATATAACAATTGTAAATATTTATGCACCCAACATAGGAGCACCTCAATACATAAGGCAAATACTAACAGCCTTAAAAGGGGAAATCGACAGCAACACAATTATAATGGGGGACTTTAACACCCCACTTTCACCAATGGACAGATCATCCAAAATGAAAATAAATAAGGAAACACAAGCTTTAAATGATACATTACACAAGATGGACTTAATTGATATTTATAGGACATTCCATCCAAAAACAACATATTATATTTTTAAAATATCTTCTTTATCATTTGTTCTTTCTTCATCCTCCTTCATTTGTTCATTTCAAAAACGTGGGTTTACAGTACAGGAACCTAGCATATGTTGAATTAGTTTTAAATTTTCCTTAAGGAGACACTTCCTTGTTCTTGTATCTGCTAGGATTTTTCTAGAAGAAAATGCAAAAGGACCTGTGTGCAAAGTATATAGAAGGACATATTTTTGCCATGTGGATAGCCAGTTGTTCTTGAGCTGCTTAACTCTTTTTGAAAATACTTTAAAAATGTTTTAAACAGCAAATAGCAAGTGACAGAGTAGTCCAAAGAATCCTTTTTTGGTTATTTTAAAAGGGAGTGTTTGATAGCTCTCTGGTTGCTTTGAAGAAAACAAGATAACAGTGGATCTTCAGCATTTTGGGGCATTTATGAATGTACTGCTTTCGTTGATCAATTGCCTTAAAAAATACCTGTATTTTTGTTTTTTACTTTTGATATTTGTGAATGGATACAAAGTTTAACTATAAATATGTTTAATTACATTTGTTGATTGCTGTATAAATACACTTTATGTTGAAATGATTACTTTATTGGTTTTTTTATACTAATAATGATTAAAGTCTAGTGTATCAGTTAGGACTAATATTAGCTACCGGTTAAAGAAAATCCAAAACAATGGTGATTTCAACACTATGGAGGTTTGTTTCTCACTCAAGTCAAAGAATATCAGTTACAGAGACCAGGACTGATAAGGAAGCTTCACATATAAGGGGTTGACAACTCCTATCATTTCTCTGTCATCCTCTGAGTAGATTGTCTGCTGCAGTGTCCACCACTGTTGCTTGTGTTTTTTCTTAAGGGACTAAGAGTAGTATTCCCTTCCTTTTTAAGGCACTTTCTGGAAGTCATACAAAGCCTTTCACGTGACATTGGCCAGAGTTTAGTGGTCTCATGGTCACAGTTAGCTTCAAGACGCCATGTACACAGCTAAAAAGCACAAGCTATACCAAGGAGGAAGTGGAGAAGAGATATTGGGGGACAAAAAATCTCTGTCATGGTTCCTCTGTGCAAATCTGTGTTTAAAAATAAGTTGTTTCTGCTCTGTGAAAAAATTAGGGAGTCAGAATTTATACATCTTGAAATTTAAATTATAATACAAATCATTAAATGATTAAATGTCAAATAAATTAGACAGACTGTAGCAGTAGATTTGCTACAGTTTTGAAAAAGTCAAGGTAATTATAGACCAGAGTCATTGGAGACGTTTACAAACTATGGATTGAAAATCAAATCAATGAAGTAGAAAAGGCAAAAACCTCTTTAGGGGGAAGAAAGGCATAAAGTAAAAAAACAGGGACATGAACAAGCACTATTGGAGGTTAGGGAGCCCATCTAATCTAATAGTATCTAACAGAAAAAGAGTGATTTCAAATCAAAAGGTTTAGTAGTGCGAATTGCCTGGCAGTCCAGTGGTTAGGACTCCACGGTTTCACTGCTGAGGGCACGGGTTCAACCCCAGGAAGAGGAACTAAGATCCCGCAAGCTGCATGGCGCGGGCAGGAAAAAAAAAAAAAAAGGTTTAGTAGTGACAGATTATGTGGCCTTGAATGTTAGACTGATTTGTCTGGGATTTAATGTGTAGGAAAATGCCATGTTTGGGAGGGCAGTGGAATACTATGGTTAAAGCGGTGTTTATTCTGATTGGAAGGAGAAATACTTAGGAAACCTTGACCAGAAGACATGCTATTATAGTGGTCAGATGTGGAATTTTAAATATCTGAACAAGGGGAAAATAGGAATTAGAAAAGAAGAATCTTTGGCTATGAAAATGAGGGTATTAGAAACCTTACCAAAAAAATAAACTAATTGATACACTTATATATTGCAAAATGATTACCAGCATTGTGTTATCTAACATCTCTGCTAATCACCAGAGATAATTACCATCTCTTTTTTGCAGTAAGAACATTTAAGATCTACTCTCTTGGCAACTTTCAAGTATATAATACAGTATTACTAGCAATAGTCACTATTAACTGTATACGATGCTGTACGTTAGGTCCCCGGAACTTATTTGTGTTCTAACTGGAAACTTGTACCCTTTGACCAACAACATCTCCTCATTTTTCCCAGCCTCCAGTAACCACCATTCTACTCTCTCTGTGAGTTTTGGCTTTTTTAGATTCTACCAATAAGTGATGTCATACAGTATTTGTCTTTCTGTCTGACTTAGCCCTCATAAAAGTGTATCAAATCAACACATTGTGTACCTTAAACTTACACAATGTTATATCTGAATTATAGCTCAATAAGAAAAAATAAAATGAGAAAAACATAAAAATGAATACATGAATTTAGTGACAGACATAGGGTATAAGTTAAGATGACTAATTTTTAATTTGGATATGAGAATGCTTACTGAAAAAAAATATCAGAAATATTTTTATTTTGGGACTAAAATGATGAGTTTGACTTAGAATAGTAAAATTTGATGTATTGACAGGAGAGTCCACAATAATTCTATTTACACCCAAGCACAAGGTTTATATTCTGAAGTACATGATTTGCTTTTCTAATCAGTTTTGTTGTCTGAGGGACACATCTTATATATATACAAAATAATATATTATTTTGAAATTCTCACATGATCCTGATTTACAGAGGTATTTCTGTAGCCTTATTTTTGTTTTCTTTTACGTAACCTCATCTCTTACCTGAGTCTGTCTTATTTTTCGCATGTAAGGGTTGCAGAGTTGCTAACTTTGCAATCACCTATGGATCCAGTCACACTTAAACTGATGAAATGATTTCACAGGTGTGAGCAGTTAAGCAGGATGCTAATAGGAAAATGGAAGGTGCTCTTAATTTGATGGGGGATAATACTGTATATAAAATATGTGAATAACTTTAGTTAAAAAGCCTTAGCTCTTTGTAACTTCTAAGATATCTCATTCTGTTCCTTTTTCTTTGATATATTGCTAAATTTGTATACCTTATGCTGTCCATTTTTAGATGCATAGAACCATCTTTGATATGTAATTCATTTTATGTTCAGTATATTTTATTAAAAATTAAAAACATTTTGTCAAAAATTCAGGCTTTTTAAGTACTTCTCTCAGTTATACCAAATATAAAATTTCTAAGAAATATATCCTTACCCTATTATCTAAGATTTACTGACATAAAAATAGGAAATTTGTTCCTGTAGAATCGTTGTTTGTTTTTATAAAAATGTCATTATCATCACCTAACTGGATTTATTTGCTTGCAAAAACAGAAAGCTTTTTCTCTGTTGGAGTTCACATTTTTCTCTATGTAGCACACATCTGCAATGATTTTCCAGTAAATCCTCCTCATCTTTTACTTCATAGAACTTGCTGTGTTCAAGTTTATTTTTGAGCCACAGCTAATAACTACATATGGACCATCTAAATGATTACGTCTTTGTGTACCATTTACTTTATGGAATATTTCACTTAACCACACAGTTGACCTTGTTATCTGTTACTTCTGTTGACAAACAAATATCCCTTGTTAAATGGAGATGTTTTACTTGGTCTATCTGACATCTACAGAATTACCAGCAAATCATATTGTAATAAGTGCTTTAATTTTTAAAACTATGGTGATTTATTCTTGGCTTTAATACTGTGTATCTATATGTGAGTTTCCAATGCTTATTTTTCTATAAATTAGAGAAGTGTTCTGGACATATTACAGTGGAGATACCAAAGGCGCTCTCAAGCCAATATAACACTATCAATGAACCTCAAGTGTCATTGCTCAGAAACAGTATTAAAATCTAAAAAGAGGGCTTCCCTGGTGGTGCAGTGGTTGAGAATCCGCCTGCCGATGCAGGAGACACGGGTTCGTGCCCTGGTCCGGGAAGATCCCACATGCCGCGGAGCAACTAAGCCCGTGAGCCATGGCCGCAGAGCCTGTGCGTCCGGAGCCTGTGCTCCGCAACGGGAGAGGCCACAACAGTGAGAGGCCCGCATACCGCAAAAAAAAAAAAAAAAAAATCTAAAAAGAATTTGATTATGTCAATATAGTCAAGTGTGAGTTGGAAGGAGGAAAACTGATAAGAACAAGCAAAACTGCTGTTTCTGAAGAAATTGAGGTATCCTAAGGATTCAGATACCAGTAGGAGAGAATTTTGCTCTGGAGGAGCTCACAGGTAGATGAGACAGAAAAAGTATGAAGACATTAACACACAATGCAAAAAGACATCTAATGAATTCATTAAAAAGTTATCTGGAGTTAACTTAGATTATCACTTCTCCAGTAACATTAAACAGTCTGGAACTGTTCACTTAATGGCATTTGGCTCACTTGCTGTGGCCTTCAGACCATCCAAAAACTCTAACCCAGACTACATTTAGAGTTTTGTCTCTCACTGTACAGTTAAACCCTCACCATGTACCCCAAATTGCCTTTTTTCCCCTTTTTAAACTCTTATTTCATTTTATTTTCTACAACCTGCCCCCCCTTTTTTCCTATCTCTATATGCTTTGATCCCAGACCCCCATTTCTGGTCATATGCATCTTATCCATCATTCAAACTAGAATACAGACATGTGCAGCCTTTCCTAAAAGCAATCTTTCTTTATTTTGTTCTGTCAGACAACTTGGTTTTTATCTAGATTACAACAGCTATCAATTTTTTTCTTCCTTCAGAATTTATTTTCATTATGCTCTTTTTTTTTTTTTTTTTTTTTTTTCTGTACGCCATCCTCTCACTGTTGTGGCCTCTCCCGTTGCGGAGCGCAGGCTCCGGACGCGCAGGCTCAGCGGCCATGGCCCACGGGCCCAGCCGCTCCGCGGCATGTGGGATCCTCCTGGACCGGGGCACGAACCCGCGTCCCCTGCATCGGCAGGTGGACTCTCAACCACTGCGCCACCAGGGAAGCCCCATATGCTCTTTTTTAAAAAGCATGGCAATATAAGTAACTGCAGGTAAAGAGGTATATAAATCTATATCTATATCTATATCTGTATCTATATCTATAATGTGTGTGTGCATGCCCCATAGCACCTAAGGCAGGGCCTTGCATATAGTGAAGAATAGGGATTTGCTGAATTAAGCTAGATAAACAAGTCAGGATCATATCAGAGCTGAAAACAAGTTATCACAGTAGAACTTCAGAGAATCACTTCCTAAATAAAATGAAACAAAGGGGAAAATGCAGATAAGAAACTGAGTTACCATTATCTGTGCCCCTGCCTACACACCTTTCCCATCCTGCCCTCTTCTTTCTGCCAGTATTCTCCAGGGGTTTCTGGGTTAACCTCGTGAAGTCAGTTTTTAGATTCCCAGGAAGTTTATTGACTGTTTGACACCAGCCTGCATCAGGGAGAGGGGGTAGGACGTTCCAATCCCTGGTCATAAGACTATGCATTTACATAGTTAAAATCTAAGCACATTTTATAGTAATCTATTATTTTAAAAAATCTACAACCTATGATAAGTAATTCCAGTGACTCAGTGATGCTGTTTTCAAATATCCACATATGGAGTGCTTATTATTGTGCCAACACTAGTTCTAAATGTTTACGTGTATAAATAATTGAATCTTACATGTAACCCTTGGGGGTGGAAATGGTTACCCCCGTTTTACTGGAAAAGGTTAAGTAATTTAACCAATGAAAATCCAGGTAGACTAGCTCTAAAACTTATCTCTTAAGTGCTATGCTAGGTTATTTCCAGTCATAGGAGAAAATTTTGAAGGGACAAGGGAAGAGGCTCTTCTTACTAGCATTTACCCAGCTGGAATGACTGCCTTCAGCCTGTGGATCGTGTTGGTGGTCCTACGGTGTAAAGCTTCACTCGTTCAGGTTTTGAAAACTTGATCTGGGAATGATTATTGTTTGGGGACCAGTTACTGCTCAGAAGCATATGTGTACCCTGAAATTCATCATTGATCCATGAAAGATAAGACAGACATCACAACTGCCTAGATTCTAGCAATACAAATATTATATAGCAATAAGCAGTTTCCTAGGGCCAAAATAATACTCTCCTAAGAAGACAATATAAGAAAAAATAGTGAAATAGATTTCAAACATTCCATGAAGCTTTTGCCTCTTGCACTTTCTCCGAGCTTTAAAACTTGACTTGGGCTATGTCACTGGGAAAAGTTCTGACCTGTCTCAGGCTATTAATTCAGTTCCATACACAATGGCTAGCATAACAGAGGCTATAAATATTCCTCTCAGGTAGAACTCCTACTTAGTAGGTAAACCAGTTGTTTGGGCTAAGTCTGGTCCATGAGGTTTCCAGAGACTGAGGGTTCCATCTATCTGCCATTACTTAGGTTGTTGCCCTCATCTGTAGGATCAAAACTGGATCAACACTAGTACATCCACCATTGAGGCCAAAAGTAAAGGGGAAAAACCTGGAAGGCAAGCAGCATGACCCTCAAATTGTACATGTATCACTTCTGCTCACATGCTATTGACTAAAATTTTATCACATGACCCCACCTTGGCAAAAGAGACTGAGAAGTACAGTTTCTTGTTGGCAACCAACTAAAACCTTAGGGTTACTTTTACCAGAAGGAAAAACAAAAGTGTATTTCAAAGCCCTGTCGCAGTCTGTTCCTCTGGGAGTGGAAGTATCTGTGCACACTTTCCCATACATAGAACATACTCACTTCCTTTCCACAGGAGATGATCCAAAGTCGCAACAAGTTGGTACCTCCAGCTCAAAATTCAGGATCTCCGGGTCACATGCAGTTCTCTCCATCATGTGGGTATGACTTTTCCTAATTTGGCTACTTAACAACACAGCAGAATACCCGTTACTTTCTCTGCCCTATTCCCATCACTGACCAGATATCTAATAGGCAATGGTGCTGTCTTCTGGATGACAATAAAAACTTCCATATGGGGGCTTCACTGGTGGCGCAGTGGTTGAGAGCCTGCCTGCCGATGCAGGGGACGCAGGTTCGTGCCCCGGTCCGGGAAGATCCCACGTGCCGCGGAGCGGCTGGGCCCGTGAGCCATGGCCGCTGGGCCTGTGCGTCCGGAGCCTGTGCTCCGCAACGGGGGAGGCCACAACAGTGAGAGGCCTGCGTACCTAAAACAACAACAACAACAACAACAAAAACAACACAAAACTTCCATATGGAAGAAGAGAGTGGGAAAAAGAGAGCAATCACTGGTCACTGGTCCATGGTATGTATCATAATCCTCCAAGCAAGGAAACATATAGACCTCCTACTCCTGCATAAAGTTTCTTGGTTAGCCCATCTGACTGCTTCCTGTAGTGTTCTGTGGTTGCAACTCTCTTGTCTGTAACCCTTTCAAGCACATGTGAAAGGGGCATGCTTGGTGTTAAACAGCTTTCATACCTTGCTGTTTCTGGTGCAGGTTTAGAGCTCAAAAACTGCTTTAGGATTCACAACGATTGCAAGATTTCTGCAGACTAGGTTTGTGCTTTCTTTGGTAACACAAATATCAGTGACAACAGTTGGTTGGCTTCCAGTTTTTTTCTTCTAGCGAGTTTCCTATGCAAGCCACCCCAGCCCTAAGATTTAGTCTAGAAGTCATTCTTAAGCTCAACATCTTATACATTTACTGGGTTCTCTGTATTTAGCCCTTTCGCATCTCTCTCATCTTAAAGGTGGCTTACTTGACAACACTGCTGAGAACAGAACGTTGGATGTTATTATAGTAGTGGACATTACTCATTTTTAAATTGTCTATCTGGACCTGTGTCAGAGGCTCCTGGCTCTCTACGAAAGTTCTCTCCTCCCATTCCAGCCTAATGTTTTGCTTTTGGGCATGACTGCCTAGCCAGGACCACTCTTGTATCTATGTAGGGCCATGTGAGTAGTTCTTACCAGTAGAATATGAGTGAAAGTAAAATATGTGTCACTTGAAATATAAGATTGTCGGGACTTGGTTGTTCCTTCTTCTTGGAACTTCCTCCCTCCCTCTGTCAGCTGCATATCACTGCCCTAGGTGACCTTGGAAACCAAGCATTGAAGAATTCAAAAGCTGCACCAGCTACAGGTCTCTGAATACCTGTTTGGAGCAGAATCTATGCCTTGTGACTAGTAATATCTAACTTAATCCACTGTATGAGAAAGAAAGAAGCTTTACTGTGCAGAAATAGAAGATTTGAGATTGCTCAAGTCACTTTGTGTTACCATAGCTAATAAACAATTCTCTTTCTATGTTTAGGGTATTTCCCAGGTTAAATGTTTTATTGGGGAGCAGAGCCTATCTGCTGCCTCAGAATCTGAAGAGGACAGCTATTTGCTTTCCAAGAGGCACTGGCACCTCGGTATGTGTACATAACCCTCACTCTGTTATGTACCTGACCCTTGATGGGGGAGCCATGATGCAGATAAATTAGGGACTGTGTAGAATCCATACTGAGATGGTAGTAGTTGCACAGCAACACTTAGATTCCAGGAAATTTTGTGAGCTGTGCAGTACACATTTATTGAATTAATTTTTCCTTAAAAGAACAGTCCAAATTCATTATCTTGACTAGCAATTCAGAACCATGACTAATACTTCATAGGAGATAATTGAGATGAGCCTAAAAAAAACGATTCACATAACATAAATTAGATCCAGGCAGTAGAAACAGGGTTGGTTTTTATAGGCATTTTTGGGTATGTGAAATTTACTTTTTTTGTCTTTCCATGAGACTAAAAATGTGAAGTCTTTTAGAATTAGAAAATGCATTTTAAGTTAATTGGAAATGCAATTAGATGTCATTTGAAATAGTGTTTCTACCAAGAGAATCAGCCCTCAATTCATCATTTTGTACTTTATTGTCTCCTAGCAGAAATAAAAAAAAAATTGATAATCTATTATTTTTAGACCATAGTAATTAGAAAATGCCTCTACAATCTGCATACTTTCTCAAGAATATTTCAGTATCCTAAGTTAACGTACAGGTAAACACCTTTTTTAACTCAGTGGTTTGATACTGACATAGCACACCCTAAATGTAATGTGAAGTAGAAATGTCATCAGATAGATTTAGTCAGATACACCCACAGTTCATTTTTTGTCAGGAAAAAAAGCATAAATGATCATTATCACCATTAATGATGGCATTCAGAAATGAGATGCCCACATTGTAGGCTGTCATTTCCACTCCTTTCTCCTGTCATTCCAAAATCTTATTGGAAAGCAAAAGGGACATCTAAAATGAATGACATTTCACTTTTTACAGGGACTGTAGAACCTCCGATTTCCTTTCATGGAGCCTTTATTATACCTCATTATGAAACATTATTTCAGGGAATTGCAGTGTATGGTTATTATCTGTTTTTACTATTTTGACCTTCCATATTTCTGAGCCTATATATATAACGTACCATGTAAGTACCACAGTGGGATTTTACAACAAACTAATTAATAATATCACAGAAGAAACTACATTATTTAATTTTAAAATAATATAAATAATGTAATGTAACCGAGGGATATTTCCTAATAGTAAATGTCTCAGCAGACTTCTAAGGCAACATTATTAATATTTTTAAATAGTAACCATCTAAGATTATAAAGCATGTTAAAATGTAATGGTCTGGCTCGTACTGTAAATTATAGCCCTTTTTTCTATCTTTAAAGAAATAAATTTTATAGAACATAGTAATATATATCACAGTTCATTTCAATTAGCAGTTATACTGAAAACAGATCCTAGGTGAATGTGCTCTGCAAAGAGTTCAGAAATTAATTTAAGCGTGGCTTTCATATTCCAGTTTTTTGACCACTTTCAACTCATGATGGCCACTATTATATTGGCGGTGGTAATTAATCTCACTTCTCAACTCATCAAATATTTATGTAAGCCTGAGTCCAGTCAGGAGAGAGATAACACAATGTCTTGAATAGGAAAAGTTAATTTTTTTTAAGGATAGTTTTATTTTATTTTTTTAAATTAAATTATTTATTTTTGTCTGTGCTGGGTCTTCGTTTCTTGCGCAGGCTTTCTCTAGTTGCGGCGAGCGGAACCTGCTCTTTGTTGTGGTGCGCAGGCTTCTCACTGCAGTGGCTTCTCTTGTTGTGGAACAAGGGCTCTAGGTGTGCGGGCTTCACTAGTTATGGCTGGCTCGCGGGTTCAGTAGTTGTGGCTCACGGGCTTAAGTTACTTAATGGCATGTGGAATCTTACCGGACCAGGGATTGAACCCGTGTCCCCTGCACTGGCAGGCAGATTCTTAACCACTATGCCACCAGGGAAGTCCTAAAAGTTAATTTTTTAATAAAGAATTATTAACTATAGCGGGGATTAAGGAGGGATTGGCTAAAAGTATAGAGAACTCTAGATAATATTGGACTAGCAGGTGAAATATTATATAATTTAATATAATATAATAACTACCACCCATAGGGCAGAAATAGCCCAAGGAAGAGACTTTGGTCCCCCAGTGCCCCTGGGTTGAGATGCAGATCTTTTTACAGAGGACATGGTTGTGATCCGCCAAATGGCAGAGAAGGTACCACAGTGTCACACTGGTTGGACTTGCTGGAAGTTCACCCTCTAAAAGGTTCCTGGTGTCTCATCAGAGGCTCTCCACTACAAAAATCCCTGGGGGTACTGATGGAGAACCAGAGAGTTCTCCAGAAGCCTTGGTCTGGAGAAGCTACCCACAAGCTCTGGAGAATACTCAAGCACTGCAGGAGCCAAACACCAGGAAAACTACATTTGCTGCCAGAGCGTTTGAGCAAACAAACCAGACCAGGAATCAAAAACCACTTTCTCATTCAACATCTTTCTTTCTTCATCTGCGGACAAAGCTTAAGATTGTGCTTGTGGGTAAAAGAAAAATATTTGAAGGACCCAGAGATATTTAAATAGAACAAGATAAATGGATGAATTCGGAGCTGAAGCAATAAATGTACAATCAGCATAACATTGTACTAAAAGAAGAATAAAAGTTATTTAAATATGTAGTTATTACAAAGACCCTATCTTGAGGAGTTAGATAATAGTTGAAAGTGAACTGACATGTCTGCCTGCATGCTTTTTGCTTAATACTAGTGTTACCACACACACACAAAAAGTCATTTTATCTCACTGGCTCTAAGTTTCTGCAAATGCAAATGGAAAGAATTAAAGTAAATTTACCATTTCAGTTGCATTGACTGTATCAGTAAATGGTTGTTGGGGGAGTGCTACATTTAAACTTAACTGTTTCTTATAAATGTGATTAGTCATTTAAAATGAATAAACCGTTTTATAATATAGCCACTAATAAGAAAGAAAATTCACAGTCAAGGAGAGGCTAAGTAGTATATGTTTTTGACATATCCTAAATGACCAAATTATCTTAGTTGGCTAATAAACATGATTCTCAGAAAATTTCTATGTAATTTTCATCATTTCTCAATAAATAAAAGGACAAAATAGATTGAAGGGCATAAGTCATATGAATTATTATTAGGAATTTTCCCAAGAGTCATATGTTTAAACGTGTTCAAGGAGAGGAGGACTTCAGCATAAAATTATCATCCAATTCATCAGCATTTATTGTTCTCCATTGGGTCTGACGGGTGTGTGTGTATGTGTGTGTGTGTGTGTGTGTGTGTGTGTGTATAAAGCTTTGTAAAGTATTTTAATTAAAGTACAGATTTAATTAGAATAGTATAAATTAATTGCATTTAAAAAGCAATAGTTAGATGTCCTATTTTTCTCTTTACTGCAAAATGATAACGGCTCTGAAACTAACAGAAGATTCTTTTGTTTTTAAGTTTATTATTATTATTATTATTTTAAATTTATTTTGGTTGTGCCAGGTCTTAGTTGCGGCAAGCAGGCTCCTTAGCTGTGGCTCTTGGGCTCCTTAGTTGCAGCTCACCGGCTACTTTAGTTGTGGCACATGTGATCCTTAGTTGCACCTGGTGGGCTCCGTAGGTGAGGCTTGTGGGCTGTGCTCCTTAGTTGCAGCACGTGTGCCCCTTAGTTGCGGCTAGTGGGCTCCTTAGTTGTGGCATGCAAACTCTTAATTGGGGCATGCATGTGGGATCTAGTTCCCTGACCAGGGATCGAACCTGCATCCCCTGCATTAGAAGGCAGATTCTTAACCACTGTGCCACCAGGGAAGTCCCCTAACAGAAGGTTCTTGAATCTGTACTTGAATTACTTCAGATCATTCAAATAAATATCAGGAAAAGTTTTTGTGCAGTTATGTTAATTATAATTTAACTTTTAAATGATAATTTCAAATGGACTGGCCATTATCAAATTAATGTTAAAAAATTATGCTATTATGTGATAACAATCCAAGAAATACAATCTTTTTATAGACCAAGATAGTATAACATTGAATGAAAATATAAGGATCAAATAATTGTAAGTACAGTTTCCATTAGTGGCAAATAAATTTTCTTTTAAGGTAAATTTTTCTGTTAGTAGAGAAGAAAGAAAATGTATAACCTCTGGACACCTGGTAAAACATATTCATTGTCACCTAGAAAATCCCAATTGTGAACAAGTTATTTCTGAAATAATATGAAAAAAAATTGACTTATACAACTTTCTTTTGTATTGCTGTGTTGTTTTAAATTTTAAAAAAGAAAAAGATTGGGGCTTCTCTGGTGGCGCAGTGGTTGAGAGTCCACCTGCCGAAGCAGGGGATGCGGGTTCGTGCCCTGGTCCGGGAAGATCCCACATGCCGCAGAGCGGCTGGGCCCGTGAGCCATGGCCGCTGAGCCTGCGCGTCCGGAACCTGTGCTCTGCAACGGGAGAGGCCACAACAGTGAGAGGCCCGTGTACCGCAAAAGAAAAAAAAAAAAGGTTAAGGGCATAAAAATGGTATCTCCCATTTTAACATTACTGTGGATAAGTGGAATGTGTCCTTGGTGCTTTGTGACTTTTAAGAGTATTACTTTCCTAGATAAAATCTAATATTGGGTCAGCCAAAAGGTCTGTTCAGTTTTTTTCTGTAAGATGGCTCTAGTAGCACTTAGTTGTCTTTAACTTCATTCGAAACAATTTTGTTGGATAGTATGTGACAGCTGTCATATCAGCGTGCATTTAAAAAAGACATAAAAATTGGTGAACTTTTGTGTAGCCATTTTAATACTGAAGATGGAAGAAAAAAAGCAACATTTTCGGCATATTATGCTTCCTTATTTCAAAAAAGGTAAAAATGCAACAGAAATGCAAAAAAAATTGTGCAGTGTATGGAGAAGGTGCTGTGACTGATTGAACATGTCGAAAGTGGTTTGTGCAGTTTCGTGCTGGAGATTTCTTGCTGGACGATGCTTCAAGGTCAGGTAGACCAGTTGTTGATAGCGATAAAATCGAGACCTTAATTGAGAACAATCAACATTATACCACGTGGGAGAGAGCCGACATACTCAAAATATCCAAATCAAGCTTTGAAAATCTTTTGCGCCAGCTTGGTTATGTTCATCGCTTTTTTGTCTGGGTTCCACGTAAGTTAAGCGAAGAAACCTTCTTGACCGTATTTCCACATGCGATTCTCTACTTAAACATAAAGAAAACAGATTGTGACGGGAAATGAAAAGTGGATACTGTACAATAATGTGGAATGGGAACAGATCATGGGACAAGTGAAATGAACCACCAGCAATCACACCAAAGGCCAGTCTTCATCCAAAGAAGGTGATGTTGTGTAAATGGTAGGACTGGAAAGGAGTCCTCTGTTATGAGCTCCTTCCAGAAAACCAAATGATTAATTCCAACAAGTACCACTCCCAATTAGACCAACTGAAAGCAGCGCTCGACAAAAAGCATCCAGAATTAGTCAACAGAAAACACATAATCTTCCATCAGGTTAATGCAAGACCACATGTTTCTCTGATGACCAGGCAAAAACTGTTACAGCTTGGCTGGGAAGTTCTGATTCATCCGACATCATACCTTCGGATTTCCATTTATTTCGGTCTTTACAAAATTCTCTTAATGGAAAAAATTTCGATTCCCTGGAAGACTGTAAAAGGCACCTGGAACAGTTCTTTGCTCAAAAAGGTAAAAAAATTTAGGAAAATGAAATTATTAAGTTGCCTGAAAAATGGCAGAAAGTAGTAGAACAAAAGGGTGAATACGTTTTTCAACAAAGTTCTTGGTGAAAATGAAAAATGTGTCTTTTATTTTTACTTAAAAACCGAAGGCACTTTTTGGCCAACCCAATAGTTTGATTTTAATTCTTTATTTGAAATTTAAATTTTCTCTCTCGCTCTCTCACTCTCTTGCTGTCTCTCACTCACTATCTCTCTCTCTCTCTCTCTTTTTTTAAGCTTCTCCATGGGTTGATAACAGTAGAACTCCAAACAAGATTGACCTTTATGATGTACGCAGGAGACCATGGTAAGAATTTTGGGGTAGCCATGAAAAGATGAAAAAGACAAAATAAGGTTTCTTTTCTTTCTTTCCTTTTTATTTTTTTGGTTAAAAAGTTGGAGGGAATCTTTCCATTATTAGGATGAATATTGTCTGATTATTTAAAAACCTCTTTTTTTCCCTTTTATACATTTGAATTTTTTATACATTTATACTTTAAAACAGTTAAAGCTAAATGAAGATGATGAGTTCAATGGGCAATGATAATGAAGTTGTCGAAATGATTCATCAAATGCATTTCAAATGGACTACTTTAAGTTTTATAGTCAATGTCATTTCTAAATTTCTTTTAGCTGGTGGGGATTTCTGTTGAAAGTCTCCCAGTTTGCTTGGAGTAGGGCTCTAATAATCAACATCTAGATAGAGTAGAATGTAGTTTGCCTCTGGTGGTTAACTAATGAGAACTAGCCCTAAGGTAAGAGCTGCCCCTAGTTATAGTCATATAGCTTAAGTTTCATTTTTCCAAAAAAAAAGTTTATTTGTTCCTTACTACTAAATAAACTCATTTTCCTAACATATGAATCAAAAAATACCAAATATGTCATAATTACACTCACTGGGAAACAATTATTAAACTCGTGCATTTTAATTCATTGTTTTAATGTATTTAAATGTGTGGCTCTATATTTTTTAATGAGTTCACATGTTATACAATATAGTGCTTTGTAACCTACTCTTTCATATCAATACCTTTTCATACGAGACACAGTAACATCATTTTAAAAGAATGACCAGATGGTAACTTATTTTAAAAATCCCCTATTATTAGACATTTAGGTTATTTCTGACTTTTTGCTAGGGTTCAGACAAATTCTAAGACACATAATAGTTGATTCAAAGAAACGTATTTAAGGCTTTTAAAATGCCCTATTAAACGTCCCAGTAGCAATTTACATAAACATCAACCATGTATAATAGTACCAGGTATTATTAATCCACATATTATTCTTGATAATATTTCTCTAAGTTAGTGGCTCTGGAGCCATGGGTTGTTGAGTGGACCTATGACATCACATGATTCGGGTTCAGGAACCAGTCGTTTCCACGGAAACTTAGAAACTAGATTCCAACTAGAAGAGACAGACAATATCCTGTCCTCCACCTTCCTCATGGAGAGGCATGTCAGGACCATTTGTCAAGATGCTAGACATGAACTAGATTTGCCTTCCACTGGAATACCCCAGCAACCCTGCCGTTTTACCTTCTAATAGAAAAACAAACTTGAGTGCAAGCTGTAAACTCTGTTTCATGAACATACAGTCCTGAATAGTTACTCATTGTGCTGAATGTTGCCTGAAAACTTATTGGCAAGTTATCTGGCAGGCTTCTGAGAAGTTAAAGTTAGAGTCTTGGACAATAAGTAGAACACTGAGTTCAGATGCAGCTCTTCTTGTTGGGGAAGGCAGGTCCCCACTTCCCATCAGCCTGTGGCCAGTCAACATGAGTTTTTGGGATCATTCACCTGTAGTTAAGTTTATCTCTACAGTGGCTGAACTATTCTCCTTGAGTCTCTTCACGTGCAGAGATTCTGAATCCGTAGGGCTGGGGTTGAGTGTGGGAATCAGCATTTTGAACTGGCTCTCCAGGTGATTTTTAAGATACTATAAAGTCTGAGAACCACTACTTGAAACTCTTGGAAGTAACATTATATATTGTTTTTAATTACTTTATTGTCCCTTTGTCAGTCTTTATTTTCCCTTTGTCAGATTAGACCACTAATCTCTTTTTGCGGGGTTTTTGTGTGTGTGTTTAAATATATGATACAATCTTATTATTTGTTATTATTATTATTTATGTATTTATTTAGTTAGTTAGTTTTGGCTGCATTGGGTCTTTGTTGCTGCTCACGGGCTTTCTCTAGTTGTGGTGAGCGGGGGCTACTCTTCATTGCAGTGCGCAGGCCTCTCATTTTGGTGGCTTCTCTTGTTGCAGAGCACGGGCTCTAGGCGTGAGGGCTTCAGTAGTTGTGGCTCGTGGGCTCAGCAGTTGTGGCTCGTGGGCTCTAGAGCGCAGGCTCAGTAGTTGTGGTGCACGGGCTTAGTTGCTCCATGGCATGTGGGATCTTCCCGGACCAGGGTTCAAACCCGTGTCCCCTGCATTGGCAGGTGGATTCTTAACCATTGTGCCACCAGGGAAGCCCTATTATTATTCTTTAGAGTGACTTTTAGAACCTGTGGTCAGCAAAATGGGATTTAAGGTAACTTTTTTTTTTTTTTTTTTTTTTTTTTAGGGAAATGTTCTTCCAGAAGTTAATTTCTTTTGCTCCTAGTATTAAAGCACATCTCTTATTCCTTTGTTATAAATATCTGTAAAACATACGTTATGTATTATGCCTCTGACATTTCTATTATGTTCAATGTAGCTTTTCTAAAGTTGATATTACAGAATTGTGAATAAAAGATCATCGTCTACCTAGATAGAATGGAAGGGCCTTGCTTGGAAAATATCTCAGAGATTAGTAAATAGCAGTTCAACAAATATCAATGCTTGATATTTTACAAGAGAAAAAATTATTCGTATGATATTTGTTACAGGTACATCCAAGGAGCTGCATCTCCTAAAGACATGCTTATTCTGGTTGACGTGTGAGTAGTTAAATATTACATAATTTTCATATACTGAGAATATAGGGAGGAGTTTTAGATAACAGTAGTAGGTTGGGACTAGAAAATAGGTTGAAAAAAAGGCAAGGAATAATTATGATGGCTTTTATATCCAGACAAATAAATCAAATTAAGGCAGTAACAAAAGAAACAAAAATTCTCTTACCGAAAATGAGAGGAATCTATGTCAAAATTGAAAATTATGGCTTGGTTCTAATGTCTGAGCAAAATTATTGATTTGCTTCCAGTTTTTTGCTTTATATCTTAAACAGTATTAAAGTACATGGTTGCTAAATCTAAGCTGTTTCTGCCTCCAAAATAGTAGAATAATTAGTTGGCACTTAGTTATTAATGATTCAAATATCTTTTAGGGATTGGCCACAAAATATCAGTAGATAAATATTACATATTAAATGTCAATACTAGGCCTTTCTCAAGGGCAATGCTGAAATACAAGAAAGAATTTCATGAGTTTTTATATTGGTCATTTTATTTTTTTGTCACATTGCTTCAAGTTAGGGTGTGTGTGTGTGCGCATGCGCGTGTGTGTAATCTTCCAGTAAGATAGAAGATGAAACTGTAGAACATAGCGAAGAATATATCCTGCTTTGGAGATTTAGTTTTTAAGAGCAATACCAAGGAACTAAAAACGTGAGGTATAAAATGCTTCTATTATTTTCCCTGAGAGAATAAAAGTATACCCTCGTCTGTTCTTTGCCACTGGAAGAAACAGAATCCAACGTTGTATAGGCAACTAAATTCATTTCACAGGATAGTGTCAGCGTTTGAAAATTTCTCCATTATAATGTGAATTGAACAAGTTTAAAATCTTATAACCTTGCCTGAGAAAGAGAAGATAACTGAATTTGACAAATGTAACAGATATTAAATCTCATTTCATTTGTTACAATGCATTTAAACTTCATCTTGTTTTAATTAAGTTATTATAGAGTTTGTACATATGCTAATCCTTGATATTCTTCTGAAGTATAAATCTGAATGGTAATGCAATATGTTATAATCCTATTGGATATATGCTAATTTCCTGAAATAATTTCTTTTATTAAAATCTTTGGAACCCATGTCAGATACCAAGTGGGATAAAAATGTAGATGAAGTTGTAATGCCATTTTAAAAAATTATTTCAACAGAAATGTGTTGAGGGTATCCTATATACAATGTGATGATACAGAGATGATTAAGACATGGTCCCTGATCTCAAAGATCATTCAAATGTATTAGTGAAATTAAACCATATTCACATCAGTAAATTAAAACAATTGTATGAAGTGAGAGGTATAAAGTATGACGCAGCACTGAAGGAACACATAGGTGAGAGAGCACATTTCATTTTAAAGTGTCAGGAAAGACTTCATTGAGATAAAATTGGAATTGAATCCTTATAGCTAAGATTTAACAAGGCAGGAATGGGAAGGGAGAGGAAAGAGTGGAATTTCAAGTGGAAGGATGACAGAAGCAAAGTGGCATAGATGAGAACATCTGACAACAACTAGAAAAGTAAAACTGGGGAAAAGTTGGGAACTAGAGACATAAAAGTGGAAGTTAATTGCCTAGAAATGAGCCCTGCAAATAGATGAGGTCATTCAGGATCATAAAATACATAGAGACAAGAAAAATGAAGACTAAACCCGAGAGAATATCTACTTTAGGATATAAAACAAAGCATTGTGTTTACAAATCTATTATCAAATTATTATGCTGCTTCATAATTATTGGTTTAATCAAGTCAAACAATGAGCTCCCTAGGGCAATGACTGTATCTATTAACCTCTGTAGCCCTCACTACTAACTTGGCTAACAGAGCTGGTATTCAGTGTATATTTCCTCAATAAGTGAATATGCCATGGGTATCCACAGTTTCTTAAAGCTGTCACTTGACATGTGATTTTTATCATTGTAGTTAGAAAAATATACATTCTGATGCTTGTAGGATAGAAAGACAAGATTTTTTGTAATTTATTTCTACTTGCTATCAATAATAGGACTTTTTCTACTACTGGTTTTTTGAAGACAAAATTATTTGAATATTATTATCTACAGTCAGTGCATAAGTTGCATTTCCTTAGGGTGTATGATGTTAATTAACTACATGCTCAATAACATGTGTGGACTCATTTTTTTGTAGAAGTGGGAGTGTTAGTGGATTGACACTTAAGCTGATCCGAACATCTGTCTCTGAAATGTTGGAAACTCTCTCAGATGATGATTTTGTGAACGTAGCTTCCGTAAGTATATGATGGCTGCATTTTTGCTGAGTAAAATCTACAATTTTTATCTCCCTCTGGTTTTAAATACTTTATAGTGTTTTGTCATAGATAGGCTGAGTTATTTCTGGTCCTATTACAAGACTATCTTACTGAGCTATCCTCTCTTGTTACTCATTCTCCCATACTTCCACGCCAAGGTCCTTTCTGAATGTTTGAGGATTTACCCATGAATGGAGTGATTAAAGCAATGAACATGAAGGAAAAACATTATATATTCTCTTTGACTCAGAGGTGCTTAAACAGTAGATGTGAACCCCCATACTCATTGATATCATTGTAACTCCCAATAAATAGTGACTCAGCAGTGTAATTATATGGCAATTTTCTGTTCATTGAATGCTCCTTTTTCATACTGGACACATATCCATAATGGTTGTGGTTTTTTTTTTGTGTGTGTGGTACGTGGGCCTCTCACTGTTGTGGCCTCTCCCGTTGCACCGGCTTCGGATGCACAGGCTCAGCGGCCATGGCCCATGGGCCCAGCCGCTCCGCGGCATGTGGGATCTTCCCAGACCGGGGCACGAACCCGTATCCCCTGCATCGTCAGGCGGACTCTCAACCACTGCGCCACCAGGGAAGCCCATGTATTATGTTTTTAAAGTTTTTTTTTTTTATTAACATGAGAACCAATAGATATTTGAATGTGCTTTCTTAAAATTCTTGTTTCCAGGAACCATTTTAGACCTTCCTCCTCATAGCTAGAGAGCATTGAACTCTGAAGCAAATAAAACAGGACAAAATGTATGTTACTGTATCTCACTTTAATTCATAGAATTTTGGCAGAAAATTTCAAGGCCGTGTACTGGTTGATATAATTTCACATTTGAAGTGGTTATATTCATAGAGCTGCACGTGAGGGAAGAAGTATTTGTGGTGAGATCATTTTGTATTGAACATAGGAGAATGGATATACCTCTAAAACCACATGGGAGAAAGTTAAAGCAGCTGGCCTACAGTCAATTTACTCCCTTCATTGGAAGGGTACCCCCTGGAAAAAAGTAGGCAGAGGAACTGAATATAGTCTCTTGTCAACCAGAGCCTCAAGTAACTAGATAAATCATATTTACTAAGAGTAAGAGGAATTACTCCAAAAATGCTTTTAGCAGGATATCCCTAGCTAAGGGTAACTGTCATAAATAGAACCCAAGGTCAATGAAGCAAGATTCCTTTAAAACTATCTAGTAGGTATTATAACTCTCTGGCTAATAAACTGGAGATATTTCATAGTTTAAATACTCCCACTACACAAGGAACCCTGCAAAGCTCTTTTTGAGACCTCTTTCTTCTGGGCCCAGAGGAGTGTCTCCAATACAGTAATGAAAGACCTGGTCTATTAGTTTTCTGAGGCTGCTGTAACAGAATAACACAGACTGGGTAGCTTAAACTACAGAAACTCTTCTGTCACAGTTCTGGAGGCTGGAAGTCCAAGATCAAGGTGCCGGCAGGGTCAGTTTCTCCTGAGGCCTCTTTTCTTGGCTTGCAGATGGCTGCCCTCTTGCTACCACTTCATATGGTCATCCGTCTGTGCAGACGAGTGTCTCTTCCTCTTCTTATAAGGACACAAGTCATAGTGGATTATACGCTTACCCTAATGGCCTCATTTTTAACTTAATCACCTCTTTCAAGAACTTATCTATGATTACTGTTACATTTGGAGGTACCAGGGGTTGGGACTTCAGCGTAGGAATTTGAGGGGGACACAGTTCAGCTCATAACATCTGGGGAACTGCCCTCCATACCCAGATCTTTCTATGCTTTATCTGAACGTTTAGCAGTCCTTTAGCTTGTCTGCATCCTTGATATTATTAGTAAAATTTGATAGTGCTTAAGAACTCTGATTCATGTCAGTCTGATTTTATAATCTGACCCTGTGTGTTAGCTCACGACTTATTCAACAAAATGAGAATAAGTAAAATGTAATGCTTGGTCTCTCAAATAAAATGATCAAAAAAGATAACCATTTAGTTTAATTTGTACATAAAAATATTGTTTATTACAAAGGCATTGGAAAGGTTGCTAACAAAATATTGTCTTTGGCAGAGCAAAAGAGAAAGTTGTAAAAACATTAAATTCAGTACAGATTTGGCATATCTAATGAAATTTAGATAAAACCAGCAGACATTAAATATGGTTAATGTCTTAATCTGGCTTCCTCCTGATTCTTACTCATGGATTCAAGTGTAAATGGTTTCTTTGGGACAGGATCCCAGGAAACACAACCAATTAAAGGAAATTAGGCAAGGGAAGGAAGGAAGAATGCCAATTAAAAGAACATAATTTAATTTAAAGGGATTTAATCCTATTGAGGCATCCTAGAAGCTGTATAGACTATAATAAATAAATATATTTATTATATATATTATATATAATATAATAAACATGTATCAATAAATTGCTATATAGAATATGAACTTCTAAAGTTATTCTGCCTCAAAGCCAAGTGAGCTGTGGCTTTAAGTACCAGCCTTCCATATGTGTGGGCAGAATAGACTCTGACCATAAGAGAGAGAAATGTAACAAAAAGTTGCAGGTGATGGTAGTTAGAAACCTGTCCAGTATGTCCACTGTATCCAGTTAATGATCCTTAAAGATGGCATCTAACATGTCATTTAAAACCAATGTTTCCTTATTGATTTTCTTTCTGGATGATCTAATCATTAATAAAAGTGGGGCATTAAAGTCCCCTACTATTATTGTACTACTGTCAGTGTCTCCTTTTATGTCTGTTAATATTTGCTTTACGTGTTTAGGTGCTTTATATTGCATGCATAGATATTTGCAAGTATTATATTCTCTTTTTGGATTGATCCCTTTATCATTTAAAACTTCCTGAAAATGTAACATTGTTTTTTACGAGTGGATACAGTCTGATGCCAGCGCATCAGTGGACTTAGCACCGTGATTCAAAGAACATACTGCATCTTGAAGGACAGCATACCTACTCAAAGACTGTCATCTGCAAGCTGGAGCTTTAGTTGCACACTTAAGAGACTATCCCAGTGTTTTATCAGGCTGCCTGTTTCTAAGTGATGCAGTATATGGTAGACCCAGTGGATCCTGTGGTCATTTGTTTGTTGTTGGACCTCCTTCACCATAAAATAGATTGCTTGATTTGAGGAGATATTATGTAGGGTTCCATGATGATAAATCAGACTGTGTGAATCCAGAGGATTAATGATACTGCATGAGGCATTGCAAACAGGAAATGGGAACTCTTAACTGAAACATGTATCAATAGCAAGAAAAGCAAAATTGACGCCACCCCATTCCAGAGGGATAAAATCGAATACAATCTGTTTGAAATCAAGTTGTTGAATGTCTTTTTGAAGAGTGATACTGTATTAAAGACTCAGCATTGGACAGTTTCCAATGGTTTAGCAATTCACTAATGGCGATAGCTATATCCCACTTGGTGAGAAAGAGCCCATGTTTTTAGGCCCACATATATCCCCTCTTTCTCTGCTACCTGGCTGCTGCATTTATGGGCAGTTGCTGCATACAATGGACAAATCCTCTTCTCCACTCAGTTGTTCAGTACCTCCTCTGTATGAATGTTCTCTAGTGGTGATTGATGTGATACAGAGATCTGCACATTTCATACTCCCATAGGTCCATCCTCATGCTTCCTCTCCAGAACTCTGTCTGGGGAAGGTCTTCCATTCTTGCTTCTTCAAGGGCATTGGCCAACCAGCTAAGCCATTTGCCCCTATGCAGGAGTGGTGTTGTCTTATCTCAGGCTACTTGCTCCCTTACACCAAGTTGATGACCAGGTGTTTTTTGCCTCAAGATCCATCAACATCCATCCCCTGGCATGTTCTCCCAGTATCTGCTGTTCATATTAGACAGATCTTGCATCTCTTTTGTTGAATATTCTCTTTTTCTGTTTTCCTGGAACAGAGACTATTTTACCAGGTAGGCCACGTTGAGACCTGGTCTATTTGTTGCCTAGAACCATGAGGGGAGATGAGATCAGATCTTATCATCTTTTATGGTCTCTAGGAATGGGAGAAGCTACCACCTTTTAAGAGGAAGAGATTACTTCTGTGTACCTAGAGGGTATAGGGGAATCTGGAAGTTCATTGTTCTCCATAGCATCTACTCATGTCCCCATTCTACTCTTAAGATCCCATTCTTTGCCTATCAGTGCCCTGACTTTTGCATAGAAACCTGCCATGGGTGTGGATTCGGCCTCCTTTATAGTTATGTGACTTTCAAAAGCAAATTCTGAGTCTGTTTCTAGGACACATTGTCCTTCTCACATCAAAAAATTAGAATCTCTTTACTGACTCCTGTATATCTTCTGGCTTTCACACTTTGCCCCTAGTTGGTAGTTGGCTGATCTGAGGTTGTCACTTTTTTCATTGAATTTCACAACCAACCAACTCCAAGCCCCTATAATTACTCTTGTCACCATATTTCTCAAATGCTAGGTGCCTGCCCTTTATTCTGTATTGTGTTCCAGTCACTACAGGTAAAAATCTTAGCAGTTATGATGCTGTAGCCTCTGAGGGGTTTTCTTTACTCCAGTTATCACTGATATATAGCCAATTACCAGAGGAATCTTTATTGCCACCTGGCTAGTGAATGATTTAATTCTGGAATCCCATCCTGATGATCTGTTTCCTAAGACCTCTGCTAGTATCAACTTATGTTGTCTTTCCTCTGAAATAGTTCATCAGATAAGGATTCAAGTACAAATGGCTTATTTGGAAAGTAATTCTAAGAAAGAGTGAGAGAAATGTGAGAAGTAAAGCCAAAAAAAGACGAGAACTGATCAACAGAGGGTTATCAAACAAGTTACCACTGTGAGTGAGTAGAGCTTAATCCTCTGGGCAATTCTGTGGACCAAGGTAGATTGCATGAATTGAAATTATTCTTTCCAAGGGGACAGTGTGCTGGAGTATTTGAAGTTAATGACTGCTCCCAAGGGACGTTCCCAGGCCACCATGTGCACAAGCAAAAGGCTCCCAGAAATCTTGGACAGTTAAATTTGGGCTGATATGTGAGGAAATATGGATGGGGCACCAGTAGCATCTGTCTCAGTTAGAAACTGAACAGTGCTATTAAAAAATATGCTTCAAAACAGTTTCTGACTGAACAGTAGAAATGGCTGTGAATGAATTTTATGCTTTCAACATTTAGGCAGCAATCAATGATTCTTTCCTAATTACAATAAAAAACTTAGATGGGATTGCCTTTGAGATTCGCTGTTTTTTGTTTTTGTTTTTCACACACACACACACACACACACACACACACACACACACACACACACACACACTGTATTTTATTTTTACAAGAGATAAATAAACTGACACCAAGCATTGTAAACGGATGACCACAACAAAAGCAACAATGATTGCAATTACCAAACATGAAACACACTCATACTATCCAGTAATCCTCCACTGTAACAGGTCCTTTACTTTGCAGTGAAAATTGATTTGTATATTTTTTGTCTCTGAGTCCTTGTGGGATTTTTTTTTTTATTCAAACAGAAAGTCAGAAAAATTATAATCATCCTCATCAGTTCACTCAATCCCGTGTAATTAATTTTTTCTTCATCTTGATCTTTTGTTAGCACTTTTATGAATTCATCAGTTTCCCATTAGAGTTCTGAAAATGCTTATTCATTCAGTTCAGCAGTACAGTCAGTTACCAGAAACCTGTACTTGTCAGAGTCTTGTCTTTGAATTCCGTGAAGATGAAACCCTTATATAGGAACATTTTTGCAAAAGCATCAGAGTACACTCAGGACTGCCTGTAAATGACAAAAGACTTAAAAATGACCATGGTTAAAGATTTGATGAAAGTTCATAATAATGCAATTGACAAGGAAATTTAGTTATTTCTGAGGTATACGTTTTAAAGTAATAACTAGAATTATGACTTATAACATTATACCAGAACATATAAGATTTTTAGAAATTTCATGTAATGTCTGAAACATTTATATTAACATATTTCCATACAAATAACCTAAAGAAAGTTTAGTATTAGTTGTTTTTTGTTTGTTTGTTTGTTCTTTTATACAGCAGGTCCTTATTAGTCATCAGTTTTATACACATCAGTGTATACATGTCAATCGCAATCGCCCAATTCAGCACACCACCATCCCCGCCCCCCCAGGGTTTTCCCCCCTCGGTGTCCATACGTTTGTTCACCTTTGAGATTCTTAATGCCTGACAAGTTTTAAGGACCTTTGCTTCTCCTAAAAATATTATGGTTGTTAAATGTGTATTTCTTTAAAGAAAATTGTTAACTAACTTCTTAAGAAACAAAATTGCAAGGTCTTTCCTTGTGATTTCTGTGAATCAGGTTAATATAAACTTTATTGATGCCTTGACAGCTCTTTGTAAATCCTTGCTGGGGCGTCCTCACTTGATGTAACTTGATTATGTGAACTGAAAGCATATAGGCAAAGTGAATATGTTGCTTGTAGAAAGAACTGGGAATGCATTTGATATGGAAGTAATGTATCTCAATGTGTCGAGTTAAAAATTATGAAAATATCTCAGTTATGTATTCAACAATAGGGGAGAAGAGTGATATTAAAAAATACAAATTCTAATGTGAATATTGCAGAAGATGCCTCATCATACACTATGATGAAGTCATAGTGATATCCCACTCTACTCCCAGAGAAATTTTTTACTGGTCTCAGTTCCTAGTATATTGGCTTATTTAGTTGAGGCTCATTAATTTACTTTGTGGTTTATGGTCCTTATTTACCATAAGGAGATATTTTTGTCAACTATACTCTGATTTTTTTTATTGACTATATATTTTTGTTTAATTCTGTTATTTGAGAAAAAACATTAGTACATTTTTATGGTTGAAAAGTCACTAAATGATATTAGCTGATCATATTATTCCAGACATAGATTTACCCTTCAGAAAATCAATACGAACAAGATCTAAAGTAGGTATGTGTTCATTATTTATCTAATTTGTGTATTAATCTTCAATTTAATCACATTATAGTGAATTATTAGAGTTAATTTTTTTAACACTGCTCATGAGACAGGAACTGTTCCATGTGTTTTTCAGAGTAACTCATTTATTCTTCACAACAACCTTGTGAGGGAGATAATATTACTGACCTAAATTTTATAGATAGAGAAACATAAAGTGTAGTTACTTTTCTAAGTGAGAAGCCAGGATTGGAGCACAGCTGTTTTCATGTATTAGTCTAGATTTATCCACAAAGTTATGTGGTTGGATCCTGAAGGAAAATATAAAGTAAGTTTACTAATTTTAGTGCATAATCTGATGTATTTAAGTAAAATTCCAAGCTATTAGAATTCTTAGAAATTCTAAGATAAAATATGATTAGGTTATAATAGCAAGGAGAAATGCTTCTTTTAAATCTAAATTTATTATTAATTTTTGAAGAAGAAGGTTATTTATGTTTCAGTGGAGGACTTGTTTTAAGAAATCTGCCATATTTTGGCTTGCAAAAGCATATATGAGTTGGATTATTCTTACAATTGCAAATAAACCCTTAAACATTATATCTAGATTATACGTTTTTGCTTAGGTGATGTGTCTTCTTTTTATAAACTTATTTACTTCCTTTATCATGTGTCCTTTTGCTTCTATCAAACTACATAGATTGTTATTTACATTTAAATAATATTTAATGTCGACCACATCAACTTCATAGTTTAAAAGAAATTCTTCATTTTTATTAGTTGGGGAAAAAAATACCTGAAAGTGATACATTTAAAGAGAATTAAAACTCACACAACATTGTAAAACAACTATACTCCAATAAAAATTAATTTTAAAAAACTTAAAAGAATTAATTCTTATGTAACATTTTGGTCAAAGAGAAGTAAAATCATATTTTTATCTGTAAAAGATAGGCCTTTCTCATTAAATAGAAATGTACTAACTACATGTAGAGATTCTATAAAAAAAAAAACCTTCTAATATAGTTATAATCTCCTGGGCTATATGTGCGTGTATGCACGCAGATGTGCTTGTATATTTTTCTCTCTGAAACTGCTTGAAAGTCTAGGAAAGAAACAATATAACTTTTAGCTTTTGTAACTTCAGGGAGGCATAATAATAAGGCACTGAGGAAACCTGGTAGTGATTCTATAATTAACTCTGACAGTAATCTTCCCACAGAGCCCTCATGCATTTCTCTTCATCCTCATAACCTAAGATCATGTCTGTCATCCAGAGTTATGATGCAGTGTGTATGAACGCTTTCCCAATGTTGCCTAGAACCATCAGACAGAAAAATCAAGCAGCTTCTCACTTTTAGGCTTATGTATCTAAGTTTCTTTATTTTTTTGAGAACGGTAATTTTTATGCTTCAATCACACATAGAATGTCAGAACAAATGTTGATCATTTCCTACTGTTTCTATAATCTCCAGGGCCGTTCTTTGTTGCAGACAGGAAGCCTGCTGTTAGGCAAAGCTTAAATGCAGGCATAATGTAGCTGTTTTCCCACTAATCCAGTTATATACTTTGATAGAAGTAAGTGGTAGATGATAAGAGCAGCAATTCAATCACAGCATGTTCTGATTTGCAGGCAAAATTTCAAATGTTGACACAAAGAGTGGAATTTGTTTATGAAAGTGAGGAAGTTTGACGTATTAGGAGTAAAACACTGCAAGCCAGTGGAGGATGAGAGGAAAATGTATGCTGACTATGGACAATATATGAAAAGTTAACAACTGAAGAAGATGGTCTTGCGTTTCAGTAAAATCACATATTTTTATTTAAGAATTAGATGCAAATGTTAGGATTTCGTTAATGATCTTTGAGTCAGTTTTCTTGCGGGAAGCTTTCCTAACTTGTGGTCATTTAAAAATGCTATCTTTGATTATTTATCAGAAAGAAATAATCAAAATACTCCTTATAATATCTTTGCTGTTAGTTGTAGGAGATAACTTTGAAAAAAAAAATCAACTCTACCTGTTGCCCCAACTGTAGTCACTAAACAACAATTCTAGAGGTGACAATCTCTAAATGCCAGTGCAAAATGAGGAGTCAGGACCCATAGCCACACAGGAGGCTGGCAAGGGATGATCGTGATGAAAGGATCTGGTGACGTTAGTCAGGCTAAATTCTGGTTAAGTGCCCTACTTCCCACTCTCCTCACAATCCTGCCTCTTAGATGTACTCATAGAATTGCATAGGAGTAATGCACAACCTTTGAAACTGATCTCAGGTGGCCTCGGCCTGCAGCACCTTGAAGCAGGGTTTCAGCTCCCAGGCAGAGATTGAGGTCGGGTCGCAGCAGTGAGAGCACCAAATCCTAGCCACTAGACCAGTGGCCAGTGACAAGGCCCTGGCCCTTCAGCTTTGCAGAAAAGAATTCCCACAAAGATAGAAGGTAGTGAAACAAGTGAAGTATTTATTAGGAGGGAAAGGAGTACAGTACATGTGGTTAGACACATGGGAGGACTCAGAGAGAGTTGCGCCCTCACGGTAGCTTGAATCACTCTTTGGGGTATTTCTTCCAGGTTTCTTTTGGCCAGTCATTTGATTTGCCTAGTTCTCAGTCCTTATTTGGTGTATCTCAGGATCCTGCCACGTGTGCCTGTGCATCTCTGAGCCAAGATGGATTCTAGTGAAGAGGCTTATGGGTAGTTGACATCACCTACTATGGGGTGGCGCCCCCTCCCTTTTTGACCTCCAAGAAGCTTTCTAGTTGGGAGGGTCTCCTTGACTTCGAGAACGGAAATACATGGTCTGTCACCTTCTATTTGGGCAGCGCACAGCCTTCTCTCTCAATTGTCCTGCTATTCTCATCTTGGAGTATCGGTCGACAGGGAATGAATCTCCAATTGCTGGCCATGCGGGGGGTGCCCATCTGCCTCCTGCCTCAAAACTACTAGTTATGTGAGCTTATACAAGTTACTTAAGGCTTACAGATCTGTTTTGTCCTCTTTGAAATAGACAGAACCATATTTAACTTGCCTTTAAGTTATTGAGCACCAAATGGAATAACACACATCGCTTCTCGGCCTTTTGGCTAAGATCAAGTGCAAATGGAATAACACATGAAAAGTGCTTATTTATTGTAATCATTTTTCTGGTTATTATTATTGTTGTTGTTGTTGTCATCTTCCCACACTTTTCTATCAACTGTTAGGAGACAGTTCTTCATGAATGTGTCACATTTCTTCAAGTCTGAGCATTAACAGTCAGTTTGCCCAGATTTATATACATTCCAGGATAAGTAGAGATAGAGATGTCTCCTTCCCCAGAAGAGATTTACAATGCAGAGTAATTAAGATATTGTCTATCTGGAGAGGAGGATGGCCCAGCTGCCAGCAGCCCCTATATGAGATCAAGGCCTTCCTCATCTTGGGATTCCTTGCCTGAAACACACCTACTGCCTATGCAGGTGACCTCCAGCCCTCTTCCCATCCTCCTGTGGGAATTGAGTTGTGAGTGTGAGCAAAGGTGGCAGTCTGGCTCTTGGTACTGCTATTGGTATTGCTATGAGTAGTAAGCAGCCTTTTCTCTCTGACGCACAAGGCTTGTATTTTTTCTGCCAGTGTCTATGAAGCTGTAGGTGGATTACTCGTTAGCTTGCAAGAAGGATAAAATCTTAGACACTTCCCAGTTCTTGGCTTGACAGTTTAACACCTACTAATGTCAGAGTGGGCCTTTGTTTAAATATCGAATTGCACTGTATATGCAAGAAAGACATGATTTGGATTGTTCCTTTTCCTATGTGCTTTAAATTTCAGTTTTCTTTCTAAAATATCCCTAATGTGTTCCTAGGCAAAGGCATGGTTTTCTTAGCTTAGGAACTTACCTACTCTGCATATGATAATGAGCACATTTGTAAGTTGTGGCACAATTTAAATTTAAAAGTGATTTCTCCACCCTTGCAAAACAGGCCCTTTTGCCAGAATTCAAGTAAAATAAAAGATATTTGGCACACCAGTACAGTTTTGTGACATATGAATTCTAGAAGAGTAATTTCATTTCATGTCTTATCAAATAGTCATCCATCTGGATTTCAGGAAAACTTTATGTTGATTCATATCTCATTTATGTCAACAAACAAGAATATTGTAGTTTATGCCCTTCCTTCTTAAGGTGAGGTCTGTGGCCAAGCAGCCTGAGCAGCGCCTGGCAGCTGGTTAGAAATGCAGAATCTCAAGCTCTACCCCAGACCTGAAGAGCCAGAATCTGCATTTAGCAAGTCTCCCAAGTGATTATTAAGCAATGAGGAAATCAGGGTACCTTAGAGAGGTACTTTTAACAAAGTCCAGCAGGCATCTGTCTGGGGCTTGTTATAACTAATTATGCATATCGTTGACTTAGATTTTAAGACCTTTTAATTCATACGATTGCTAGTTCTATGGACATTTATGAATATTTTATTTTGTAGCCATTTGCTTTTTGGAGGGAGGTATTAAAAAAGAGCAGAAAGAAGGAGTAGAATTAAGTTCATTAAGAGAACCAGAGTTTTCTCTCTCTTATATACTTGTTTCTTTAAGAAAAGAAAAAAAAAAACTAAATCACTATATTGTACCCTTGAAGTTAACACAATATTGTAAATCAGCTATATTTCAAGTTTTTTAAGAGTACTGTTTGTTAAGGCAAAAAAAATCGGTGCTTCTTAGAATTATCTTTTAAAAGACATAAAAAATTACAGACTGTGAAGAAAAGAGTCTGAAATAATGGACAAATTTAGTAATTATATTACTTGTAGGGCAAGTAATCAAGGTTATTTAATTTTTAAAAAGAGAGATTGCCAGAGGATAACTTAATTGCTTTGAAAGTATAAGGAAAGTTTATAGGAAGGTGTTGACAAGTACGATAAATATTTTTCCGTTAATTACATGATGCACTCAAGATAGTTTTTTATAATTAGACATTAATTTTATTTGCAGTTTTTGAAATAGCAAAGTAATTCTTAAGGTGAGGCAGAGAGAATACTTTCATTTTGAATTGAACTATAGTTTTTTAAAGTACAAAAGTTATTGATTTATTTGCTTGGTCTAGAAGGACTATGAAAAGACTTCACGTCCATTAAACACATTTGAATAACTGCACCTAACAGGTAAAATTTTTCAAAGTTCAGGGATACCTCAGAGATATTACTGGTTTAGTTCCAGACACCACAATAAAGCAAGTTTCATGAACTTTTTAGTTTCCCAGTGCAGATAAAAGTTATGTTTACACTAAATTGTGGTCTATTAAGAGTGCAATAGCATTGTCTTTACAAAATGATGTACATATCTTAATTTAAAAATACTTTATTGCTAAAAATGCTAATCATCATCCAGGCCTTCACTGAGTCTTTTTTTTAAAATAAATGTATTTATTTTATTTATTTTTGTCTGTGTTGGCTCTTCGTTGCTGCACGCAGGCTTTCTCTAGTGGTGGAGAGCAGGGGCTACTCTTCATTGCGGTGTGCGGGCTTCTCATTGCAGTGGCTTCTATTGTTGTGGAGCACGGGCTCTAGGTGCGTGGGCTTCAGTAGTTGCAGCACGTGGGCTCAGTAGTTGTGGCTCACGGGCTCTAGAGCACAGGCTCAGTAGTTGTGGCGCTCGGGCTTGGTTGCTTCGCGGCATGTGGGATCTTCCCAGACCAGGGCTCGAACCCTGGTCCCCTGCATCGGCAGGCAGATTCTCAACCACTGCGCCACCAGGGAAGCCCTCTTTACTGAGTCTTAATCTTTTTGCTGATGGAGGATCTTGTCTTGATGCTGATCATTGACTGATCAGGGTGGTGATTGCTGAAGGTTGGGGTGGTCGTAGCCGTTTCTTAAAATAAGACAACAGTAAAGTTTGCTGGGGCGGCGGGGAGAGTGCTATATAGATGTCATTTTATAACAAATTTCAGTCAGTGGTAAAATATCTTTGTGTTTTAAGTGACCAGAGTCATTCTCACTCATATTGTCAGTATGACAGTATCTCTACTCTGCAAACACATTAGTTGTGTGTATCTTGCTCATTGTGTTCTTTAGGCAAAGCCAGCCATCATCACAAATGTTCTTTTTTCAATTAGGGAAGATGTTCCAAGTACTCAGCTTCATGTACCATGAAAATATTAAATGTATTGGTCAGCTCTGCATCAGTGTGTGGGTGAAGAGGAAGTGATCATAGAGTATGTGATCATTTGGTCATTTCAGTAAAGCTTCATCTTTGGGAGCTAGCACGCAAATTTCCACAGGGCTATGAGAAAAATACTTATATTAGGAATAATACTGATACAATTATTATATCTTGAGAATGATGGAGAGAAAGCTGCCCATATTTCTAGTTGGATGAGTGCTTTGGAATCAGAATTCCACACTGGTTGATTAAAAGATGGTTGAGAAAATATAAATATCAAGTTGTTATAAGCAAGGAAGCTAAATACAAGTTAACTCTGAAGCAAAAGAGTAGCACACTCTCAATTGCTTGAAATTCTTATAAATGCCTATAATTAGAGAGGTTTAAAAGTTTTCTGTACCGACATGTAAATAGAATATATTAAAAAAGATATTTGGGACTTACCCAGAAATTCTTTCAAGTTTTTGACAAAAGTCAACAGACTGAATTTTGAGCACATCATGATTCAAGTTAATGGGAATGTTTGTTAAAAAATGACAACATTTATCAGAAGTTTTGATGGGCCATGATTTATAATTAGAGGCAAACATAAATTGTGTCTTAATAATGTTCTCAATATTTTCACTTTTTATTGATGCCATTTTCTTTTGGTATATACAGAATTTGTTATTCCTATGCATTTATGTAATTTTTACATCATAGTTAAAATTATCAGATATAAATATGATTTTAGAATTTGAGGGGCTTTCCAAGTGATCTAGCAAAGGCTGTTATTTCAGAAAGAAAAACCTGAAGCTCAGAGGAGATAATTGAATCAGCCATGGCTGTGGGTGCTTTTTACAGGCAGGGCCTGGACTAGACCTGGTTTTCCTAAACTGAATTAAAAAATTTAATTTAATTTAATTTAATTTTAATTTAATTTAAATTTAATTTAATTTAAAATTTAATTCTTTATTAAAATTTTTTTTCTATAGGCCAAGGAAACTGTAAGCCAGCAGCCAATGTTAGGGGACAGCAACATCAATTTGAGGATAGGAGTGGTCAAGTTCCAGAGTGCTATTAGCAAAGATACTTGTGGCACCTCTAACCATGGGAGGGTGACCACATGTCTGGTTTTCTCTGAACAAGGATTAATAATAGAAATTAAAATCACATTCACAATATTAGCAAAAGCCATGAATTACCTAGCAGTACTTTTACTAATATATTTAGGACCTGCATTTTATTTTATTTTATTTATTTATTTTTATTCAAGTAAAATATTTAAAATATTTTACCAGTTTTGGGTATACAGCATAGTGATTCAGTATTTTTACAGATTATACTCCATTAGAAGTTATTACAAGATAATGGCTATAATTCCCTGTGCTGTACAATATATCCCTCTTGCTTATCTATTTTAGACACAGTAGTATGTACCTCTTAATCCCATACCTCTATCTTGTCCCTTCTCCTTCCCTTTTCCTACTGGTAACCATTAGTTTATTTTCTGTATCTGTGAGTCTATTTCTGTTTTCCTCTTTACATTCATTTGTTTTCTTTCTTAGATTCCACATATAAGTGATATCGTACGCTATATGTCTTTCTCTGACTTACATCACTCTGCATAATATTCTCTAGGTTCATCCACATTGCTGCAAATGGCATATTTTCATTGTTTTATGGCTGAGTAATATTCCATTGTAAATATATACCACATCTTCTTTATATATTTGTCTATTTATTGACACTTGGGTTGCTTCTGTCTCTTGGCTATGATAAACAGTGCTACTATGAACATTGAGGTACATGTATCAGTTAGAATTAGTGTTTTTGGTTTTTCTGGATATATACCCAGGAGTGGAATTACTGAATCATATAGTAGTTCTATTTTTAGTGTTTTAGGAACCTCCATACTGTTTTCCATAGTGGCTACACAAATTTACATTCCCACCATTGAATATTATACTGACTGTGAATTTGTCATAAATGGCCTTTATTATGTTGAGATATTTTCCCTCTGTACCTACTTTGATGAGAGTTTATATCATGAATGGATGATGAATTTTCTCAACTGCTTTTCCTGCATCTATTGAGATGGTCATGTGGTTTTTGTCTTTCATTTTGTTAATGTGGTCTATAAATTGATTGATTTCCATATGTTGAGCCATCCTTGTACCATGGAATAAATCCAACTTGATCATGGTGTATGATGTTTTTTATGCATTGTTGGATTAAATGTACATTTAAAGTAATTATTGGTAGGTATGTACTTATTGCTGTTTTATTACTTTGTCTGGTGTTTTTTATAATTCTTCTTGTTCATTTCTTTTTCTTTTTGTTTCTTCCCTTGTGGTTTGATGATTTTCTTTAGTAGTATGCTTGTGTTCCTTTTTTTTCTTCTACGTCTATTGTTGGTTTTTGATTTATGGTTATTATGGGGTTCATACATGTTGACCTATAACTGTATCTAGTTGTTTGAAATTGATAGTCATTTAAGTTCAAACACGTTCTAAAAGATCTACGTTTTACTCCCCTCGCCCACATACTGTGTTTTTGATGTCATATTTTGCATCTTCATGTGTATCCCTTGTTTACTGTAGTTATGGTTCTTTTACAGTGTTTTGTCTTTTAATCTTCATACTGGCGTATTTAAGTGGTTGATCCTCAATATGTGCAATACATTTGCATTTCATGGTGGGATTTCCCCTTTCATATAGATTCTTACTTCTTTTTCACTTAGAGAAGACCTTGTAACATTTCTTTTAGGGTATGTTTAGTATTGATGGACTCTTAGTTTTTGCTTGTCTGCGAAGTTCTTTATTTCTTCTTCTATTCTAAATTATAATCTTGTTGTGTAAAGTATCCTAGGTTGCAGGTTTTTCCCTTTAAGGACTTTTAATATATCATGCCACTCTCTTTCGACCTGCAGAGTTTCTGCAGAGAAATCTGGTGATAGCCTTATGTGGATTCCCTTGTATGACTCTCTGTTTTTCTCTCATTGCCTTTAGAATTCTCACTTTTTAACTTTTGCCCTTTTTATTATGATGTGTCTTGGTGTGGGTCTGTTTGGGTTCGTCTTGTTTGGGACTCTCTGTGCTTCTGGATATCTGTTTCTTTCTTCAGTTTTGGGTAGTTGTCAGCTGTAGTTTCCTCAAATACATTTTAAATACCCTTTTCTCTCTCTTCTCCTTCTGGGACCCCTATAATGCGAATGTTGGTATACTTGTTGTTCCAGCGATCTCTTAAAATGTTTTCATGTTTTTAAATTTGTTTTTCTTTTTGCTGTTCTGTTTGGGAGATTTCCATTATTCTGTCTTCCAGATCACTTATGCATTCTTCTGTATCACTTGGTCTGCTACTCATTCCTTACAGTGTGTTGGGATTTTTTTGTTTTGTTTCCTCCAGTTACTGAATTCTTTATTTTTGATTGGGTCTTTGTAGTATTTTCTAGTTCTCTGTTAAAGTTTTCACTGTGTTCATCTATGCTTTCCCCTAATTCAATCAACATTTTTATTACCAATGCTTTGAATTCTTTATCTGGTAAATTATTCCTGTTTCATTAGCTTTTTTTCTCAGGGATTTTCTTTTGCTCTTCTAATTGAGAGCAGTTCCTCTGCCTTTTAATTTTGCTTAAATTTCTCTGCCTCTATGAATTTAGGCGAAGCAGTTACCTATTGCAGTTTTAAATGTGTGTGCTTATGTGAGAGTGTCCCTGTACAGACTGCATGTGCCCAGTGCCTTTGGTGGGAGAGCTGGATTTGGCGTGGATGCAAGTTAACATCTTTCTTCAGGATGTGCTGGCATCTGGCACCCTGGTAGGGGGTGGGACTGCACACAGAGGGGCTAAAGCTAAAGCTGGGTGTGAGGCAAGACTTCCCCTCTGCTCACTGGCCATCACTGCCCTGTTGTGGGTGGGGTCTGATCCCAAGTTGCTGGAGCAAAAGCCTTGATGGTCAGGCCTGAGTTGGTTCTGTTCTCTTGAAGTTTGTGTTTTCCCCTTTCCCCCAAAATGGGATCCTTGCCCCAGAGTGGGGGGAGTGCTGAAGCCAGTGGGGCCCATGTGAGCTCTTGGCTCATGTTGTCCACAGACAGGCATCTGAGCTGTCTCAGATGAGCTGCTCCTTCAGGTGCCCGCAGTTGCTTCCCTTGCTCTGCTCAGACACAGCCTTGGGTGCCAGTGCCTTTTGTCCCTCACAGCTGATCACAGCCCTAAGACTCTGCTGCCCCCGCTCTCTGGTGGAGCCACACCACAGGGCAGGCAGGGCCCATATGGACTCTCAGCCTATATTGGGGCATGAGCTGTGATGGAGCAGCTGCCATCAGAAATCTGGGCTTCTTCTGAGGCGCTGCTTGAGTAAGTGCCAACAATGGCCACTGTCAGTCCACCCAGGCTCTGCCCTGGGATGGGGTTGCCTCTGTGTCCCTGTGTTGAATCTTCTTCCCAGTTGCGGCCACCCCAGAACCAGTGCCGCACTGGGACATGGAACGAGCGGGACCAGGGCGTTCTCTCAGGTCGGGCTGAGCCAGGCAGCAAGGTGGTCATGGGCCACCAGCAGCCGCTAGAGTAGTCTTCTCTTCACCCTGATTTGGGAGCAAGCCAGCGCATGCATGCACCCCTCACAAGTGACGTCCAGGCTTCCCGCAGCCCGCCTGTTCATTGCAGAGGTCCTCCCACCAGCCAAAGGGTCTCATCTCCCCCGTGCAGGACATCAGTACTGCGCTACCCCATCTTTGGCTCACACCACACACTCCCCAGGGAGGGTCTCTGTTTGTGTAATCTCACTTTCCCTTTGAGTCCCCTCCCAGGGGCACAGGTCCTGACCCAATCGCTTTTCTTCCCTTCCTACCCAATTACATATGTATCTTTCTTACAGCCTTGGTTGTACAGGAGTCCTGATGACAGTTTCCGGTTAGTTTTCTGTGAGAATTGTTCTACATGTCGATGTATTTTTGATGTGTTTGTGGGGGGAGGTAAGCTTCACATCCTCCTACTCTGCCATCTTGATTGATCTCATTAGGACTTGAAGTTTAAGAAAGAGAAAAGAGTATATGAGATGTATGTATAAGAGTTGAAATGGAGGAACAGTAATAAATGTGGAATTGATGAATAATTCTTCCTGGAATGAAAAGCTGACTCATGTGAAGATACAAGTTTGTCCCAAAATTATTGGTAAATGTGGTTTTAATTTGACAAAAGATAGTTCTGAAGTTCAGTAGGAAAATAGTGGTGGAAAAAGTAGCGTGACAGAGTATGGCAGTTTATTCTTCTGGCATAAATTAAAAGTGATTAAACACCATGGAGAAGAGTTTCAGGGGTTTGGGTTTGAAGTAGAGTCCTGACCTTGGTCGTTGAGTGATTCTGAGCACTTTCCTTGACACTCTAAGCCTCATTTTCTCAACTGCATAATGGAAACCATATTACAGCTAAGACTTTAAGCTTGGTCAAGGTTACGTGAATTAATACATGTGATGTTCTTAGGTTGGCATAGCTGTGATTTTCAGTACATGTTAGCCAATATTTTTATTATTAATATTAAAAAGTAAGAAGCTGGTGAAATAATGGGAACAGTAAAGGAATATGTATCCAAATAGTAAAGGAAATGTATCCATAATCTTAATTTATTATACACAGTGGATCAGGAACCAATAATTACTCAATAAAAGGGAAAATTGGCTATTTGAAAAAAAATTGCTTAATCTAATTGTCCCTTCATACTATTGGGGAAAATAATTTCCACCATGACTAAACACCAAAATGTAAAATAAGCAAACAAAACCATCAAACATTAGTAGAAACTGTAGATGTTTATTTACCTGAATAATAGATGGTTTTCTAAGCATAAAAATATTTTAAGAAATCATAAAGAACAGGCTCAAAAGTTTAAATTAGAAGATAAGCAACAAACTGGAAAAAATAGGATTTACAATTCACAGGTTTATGACAATTAATATGTGAGAAAAACTTTCACTTCATTAACCACTGAGGAATTCAAGTAATTATTGAATATTGAAATATTATTTTAAATTACAGTTTAGCAAATAAAAATGTTGTGTGTCTGAGAGTGAAGTGAGACTCACATATTTAAATTGGTACAATATATCTGGAAAGTAATTTGGCAATAGATAAAAACCTTAAAATCATTCTTAACTAGGAATATGTACATATGCATGTGGGTAAATGCTATAAGCTATTTTCTCTGGATTTTAGAATAACCATTTTGTTTCTTTATAATATTTCCTAGTTTCCTATGAAAAGTGGGAAAATCAAAATAAATAACAAGTATTTTAGTAGGAATAAAACAACCAAGATTTTTAAGATCACAGCCTCTGTTCACTTTCCTTTTATATTCCTTCATTGCCATCTGGTGTCCAAAATGTAGATCGCTTCTGAAACCACAATTTGTAACTACTGCCTGATATGCAAAATTGTTTGCAGTTTATTTAACTTAGATAATCCATTTAAATTACTTTATATAATATAAATTTGTTATATAAATTATTTAAAGTAGTTAATTATGTAGTTTACTTATATTTTATAATTTAAAAAAATACCCATGTTCCAAAGCAGGCCAGTCTGAATTTGAGTTGTTTTTTGCTGATCATCTACATAGCAGGAGCCCATAATTTTACACTGTGTTTCTTTTTCATGGCAAAATAAAAAAGAGTTTGAAATACATGGCTGAGGTGAGGGGGTGGAAATTAAGGACATACTGAGTGGTCAGACAAAGACTAACTGGGCCACTTTTTCTCTGCAGTTCCAAGTGGAAGAATATCACTTTTGGATTTATTTTGCCTTTAATTCTTCAACAGTCTAGGGGAAAACTACTTGAGCCCACCAGCCTCTTCACTGGGAGCCTTGGTACTCCATGAAGGTGTATTATAGGTGCCATTTCTAGACAAGGTTGCTTTTCAGGAACTTGATGCCTCTTTGACTTGTGTATATCAAGGCAATGTCAGCATTTCATCATTTGTATCCCAGGTTAATCCAATGAACAGCAGAGCCTCCTCTCTCAGAAATATTTTGTGGATGATTTCTTATTCAGCACAGGACATCAGAACAAAAAATAGACCTTACCTTCACAAAATCAAGAGTTTAAGTTATTTCATTTGGGAAATTAACAATTTGTTTGGATCTTAAATTATCTTTTAATTTGATATGTGTACTTGATTGCGATATTTAACAGGAAGGTTCATTGGAAGCATTGAAATTTACTGTTCATGGTTATTCCCAGAGACTGTTTCAAGAACTAAACTAATTTTTGAGGGCCACTTGTACCATCCCAGTAGTGAACTTTATTTAAGGGTCACTAAAGCTGATATTGTTTATATGAATCTTTCTCATGAATATAGGAATCTATTCTTATTTCTTATGAAGTATACTAATGTTTTTACTAAAATAATTTTTAAAACAATAGAGTTGCAGTTGATTTAACTTTACTGTGTGCCGGGCTCCATGCTAGGTGTTCTGCATACATCTTCATTTGGATATTTTAATAGTGTCTTTTTGGACAGAGTATTTATATTTATAAATGTATTAATTTAACAAGATATTGTAGAACTAAAGTACAGGTTCTATATTTAGAAGCCTTTAGCTAAATTATTGATTAGTATTTGTGCACTGTCTTCTAATTTTCTTAAACTCCATACATTCATTCAGTAAATATTTATTTTTTATGTTTATTGTACACCAATTATATGGATACCTAATAATATGTCAAGTACAGTGGTGGGATGGCTATTTTCTTTTTTGGCCATGGCTTTTAATCCAGTCAGAGTCTATAAAGATATCATACAAAGAAATATAGAATTATGACTGTGATGTATTCCATAAAAAAGATATATCTAGACCTATGAAACTTTTAATGGGGTGATTTGACCTAGTCAGGGACGATCATGAAAGCCTTTTAGAAGGAAAGAATGTTGAGGTAAGTGGGACAAGTGTTGTAGGTGGAAGGAGCAGGCAGGGTATGTGGAAGAGGAAAACAAAAGAATGTTCAAATGCTGGGGCAGAGATAGAAATCCCTCCTCATTGCTACCCCAGATGCTCACGTTAACCCACACACCTTCCTGTCTCAGTGCGCTAGCAGAGATTTTTCTCAGCATTTCTGATAAGGGACCTACTTGGTTGAATTTTCTGGGACTGGGAAAGGAATGAGCATGATGTTAGTTTGGATTTGGGGCTCTGTAGGATTAGTTAAGTATACATATTTAAAAGAAGTATTTTCTTAAGAGATTACCAAAGCAGGACTCCTTAAGTCTATTTTCAGTCACCATGTAGTATTTCAAAGCTTTATAATACTGTATTATTAGACTTTTGCCCTAAGTGGTGGTTAATGTATTAAGTATGTGGTTTATAAATTACAGTCTGGACACATGTCACCAAAGACTGTAATTTCAGTTTGTGAAAGTAAATCTGTCCTTTTTTTTTTTTTTTTTTTTTTCTATTCTAAAAGCAAGTGAGTCTAAGATGTCTGTGAAATATATACTTACCTAAGTCAGAACTTTTCACACTTCTCATTCCTTTCTTGGAGAATAAGATTTGCCATAGGGACTTATACTTTGTAAGTTATTCCTTTCTCTGCGTTATTTATGACTTTTGTTATGAGTATAATTGTAGTATTTTTGTTATAAACTGCTGAATTTGTATTTAATGAATTGAATTTACATTTAATCAGTTTGTGTTAAAGTGACTCAATGAGATGCTTCACTCTTCTGTGTTAAAAGCAGGTTAAGGCCAACTGAAAGACTCGGGGCGATACATTATTCAGTGTTCATTTTCTGCATAACTTGTAATTTTATCGTTTCATGATTTAACTAAATCACATAATAACATTTCCTGTAATCATGTCTAATGATTCTTTAAGGTCAGATGTTTTACCGTTAATGTATTGGCAATCTATTTTTTATTTTTATTTTTTTACTTTCTAACACGGGAATTCTCATATTCTTTTGCTTTCAAAACGGGATGTGTAGCATAAGATTGTGTCAGATTATCAACTAACGGGGGGGAAAGTGGGATTTGGATCTGAGGATACTGACTTTTCAGTGTTTGACTTTATTGAAAACAAGTATATTGGAGCTTTGTTCTCATATATACGATGTACCCAAAAGTAGTGTTCCAAGTAAAAGTGAGAAAGAACTCAATATTTATCTTGGCAAGACATTTTACTTCCTGTTTTATCTGTACTCTCTCCAAACCTTCCACCTCCTGTTTTACTTTATCCTGATGACCTTGCTTCATGGTCTACTGGAGACAAAAGCCACAGACAATAATATCGTTTCCCCACACCAAGTCTCTGTACACCCAGCGGCGGGACTCAGCCCTCGCTCCTTTCCCAGTACGATGAAGTGGATACATGGTTTCTTACAGGCTTGTTCCTCTAGGAGCATCCGTAGCCCACCTTTCCCCATCTTCACAAGAGCTTCGTTTTTCACCTCTGTTCTGTTGCCTGCACTGTTTTCTTCCTTCTGTCTTCAAGATAAATCCTCTCTTGCTCTAGTGACCCTTCACTTTAAAGAAGCCTCTCCTCGACCCCAGTCCACCCCTTCAGGGTGTTCCTTCTCTGCCTCCGAGCTGAGGTGCTCTGAAGACTTGCCTCTGCACGGGCTACCCCCTCCCATTGCTGTTCAGGGCACTGCATTATGTTCCACCCGCCCCCCACCAACCTCCAGACGCTGCCTGTGTAATGGGGATGAGTGCAGTGAGTGCTTTTAAGTCCTCATCTTTCCTGTCTCTGTCCCGCACTGTGTTCTTCTTGAGACTGTTTTCCTCTCATCATCTAAGACAGTCCAGTCTCCTGACTTCCTTCCTGCCTCCAGGGATCTTACTCCTCAGTTTGTTTGCTCAGGGACCTCTCCTCTGCTTCACTTGTAATTACATGGTTTTCAACCAAATTTCTCTGCTGAAGCTTTCCGTGTTTTTTATATGTAATCAAGACTTCTTCTGAGCCTCTTGCTTTCAACGTTATGATTTCTTGACATCTTCATTTGCGTATCTTACATACTGAAATCTCACCCGCACTTGAGCTGCATGCTTCTCTCCCCTAATCCTCAAGTGTCCCTGAACCCGTCCCTCCTGCGGCCACGCGGATGCCCATGTCAGAATTCTCTTCTTACTCAACGCAGACCCAGTGCACCTTCACAAGCTAGTCATTCTTTCCCCAAAATAGGTTTTGAACTCCTCTTTTCAGACCATCTCCATGAATAACAAAGCCACTTTTTCTGTTCAGCTGGGTTACTGCAATAGCCTCCTAATTATTTTCCATCCTTTGAATTTTGCTCGCCTTACATCCAATTACTAAACAGCAGCTAGGGCGAGCTGTTAAAGTTCTAGATTAAATTATTTTGCATTTGGCTTAAAACTTTTGTGACTGGCCGTTCAACAGAGAATACATGCCTAATTGTTTAGCATTTCCATTAGACCCTGCCTCCAACCCTGAGCTCATTTCATGTCATTAGTCCTCATATGAAACTGAGCTAAACTCTCCATCTTTTTTTTTTTTTTTTTTTTTTTTTGTGGTACGCGGGCCTCTCACTGTTGTGGCCTCTCCCGTTGCGGAGCACAGGCTCCGGATGCACAGGCTCAGCGGCCATGGCTAACGGACCCAGCTGCTCCGCGGTATGTGGGATCTTCCCGGACCGAGGCACGAACCCGTGTCCCCTGCATCAGCAGGCGGATTCTCAACCACTGCGCCACCAGGGAAGCCCTAAACTCTCCATCTTTATGTTTCCCTAAGAGGCTTCTTTTCTTTTTGTCACATCAGGGCCTTTTTACGTGTTGTTCTATCTGCCTGGAATGTTCTTCCTCTGTAGTCTTCAAGGAAACATTTCTGTGGAATCACAGGAAATGCCATTTCTTAGGGAATTTTCCCCCCAACTACTTACAGTCCGAATCAGAGCCCATTCTCCAGATATTATCTCTTAGAGATTAGGATTATATTGCTTTACATAACTCATCATGATTTATTGTAGTATATTGAGAGGCACTGCGGGAGTAGTTAAAATCCCAGACTCTTGCTACAGTGCTAGTCTGAATCCTGACTGTCTATGACTTATTTGTTACGTGACTATGGACAAGTCATTTAACTATGCTTAAGGTTTCTCATGGATAATAATACTACTTACTTGCAATGCATTTTCAAAGAGGAAATGATTAATATTTGTAGAGCAAATAGTCAATGCAGCACAAAGTAAACACGTATAAGTGCTTACATACATATATATGTGTGTTTGCATAATTTACCTCATGTCTGAAGGCACAGAGCTCTCACCTGCCACAACTCTGGACATATAACAGGCTGCCAATGAATATTTGCTTAATGGATTGATGAATTGTACAGTGTACCTTTTCCCTAGGCTTCAGGGATCTTCAGAGAAAAAAGAATGATGCATTATACTTATGAGAATAGATAATCACTTATGTAAAAATATATTTTGGCTTGTCATCCACCTATTAAAATCATTGTGTGCTTCTGATCTGATAATATCTTCAACATTTGATCTGGCCAGCCCCTTTCCTTTTAGCAAGTATGTTTTTATTATCATTCTCATTTTGCAGATGTGACAGTCTAGGCCCCAGGAGCCTAAGGGGCTTGTACACATAGCAGAGTTAATAAATGATAGGACGATCCTGTTCATTTTAGCGCCCTGATCTTCTTGCTGGAGTCCTATTCTTATCTTTTTGGAAATATCCAGTGAACTGTGTGAATACTTTTTATACGGTTGCTGAAATTACTTTGATAATCAATCTTAAATTTTCAGTTGGAGCAGATATTATTGGAATTTGTTTTCTCCTCCTACAGACTCTTTGTTGTTCAGGCCCTTATCACTCACAGCAGTAACTCTGCCATGACCTGCTTACCTCTTTCTCTTGCCTCTGTGATTCCACTGCATTCCCTATATAACTTCTAGAGCGATAGTTCTGAAAGGCCACTCGTTGTTCTTGAGTATTTCAGATTACTCTCCTGTTTTAACCCCCATGGAAAGACTACCATCAAATTTCAAATTTACTAAACGTCTGTTCCTGTCATTCTGTGTACCACTTTTTCATTTAGCGTTTCCTCATGAGAGGCAAGTAAAATGCTGTTTCTCCCTGTATTCTGTGCAGGCATCATCATATCATTTCTGCATTCTGCATATATTTCATTGTTTGTTGAGAGTTTTGTGGGTTTTTTTTTTTTTTTTTGTAATCTAAATGCTCATAAAATTTGAGAGCTAGGAGGGACCTCACATAACTCAAATCCCAAATTTATAATCAGGGAAACCAAGCTAGGTTCAGGAAAGTGTCAATAAGCGACAGGCTAATACAGTAGGGGTTGGAGCGTGGATGAAAATTACTGTTTGATCTTTACTGCACTTCTGTTACCAATCTACTCACTTTTCTTTTTGAAAGAGAAAGCAATGCAGAAGGATTGAGAAGTATAACACAAATTCAGTACAAATTACATGATTGATTTTAATGTTGGTTTATACATTTACCTTTTTATCTTTTGCAGTTCAACAGCAATGCCCAGGATGTAAGCTGTTTTCAGCACCTCGTCCAAGCAAATGTAAGAAATAAGAAAGTGCTGAAAGATGCAGTGAATAATATCACAGCGAAAGGAATCACAGATTATAAGAAGGGCTTTAGTTTTGCTTTTGAACAGCTGCTTAATGTAAGTATTAATACTACCCCCTTTTATCTTTTATTATTGAATTGTAGGATCTGAATTTCAATATCCTGGTAGCTACAGCTCTGTAGGATTAGATAACAGTTCTGTTTTTCATTCATTTGGAAAGCAGATGCGTCTAGGCAGTAGAAATGTTTGAACTTTTAAAAAGTTTTTAAATCCAAAATTCAGAAGGTATACAAAATGTAGATTTTCTTTTTCTTTTAGATCTTTTCTTCTACCCTCTTTTTTCAAACTATGTTTATAAAAATACATTTGTAAGGTAATTATTTAATTTAATTTTGAAGAAGCACTGGAAACTTAGTTGGCACATTTAGAATATCATCTCTTTTGTCTTATCTCAATTAGTACTGTATTTATTTGGAAACTTGTGCTCTCAATCATCAAATGGTTTCTGGAAATATTTCAGTTTTAAACATCTAGTTTGAGTCTTCAGGTTTTTCCTAAATATACAGAAAGGTCCAAATAGTTAACATCAAGGTAGACAGGAAGAGCAGAAATCCCTTCCAAAGAGAAAATTCCCTTGAATGAATCATCAATGTCTATAGTTAGGCTTTTAAACTCTGGCACACCTACTCCCTGTCCCATATCATAACAACATTATAACATGAATCTCACACTGTGGCCTAGTATTTTCAAATGGCCATGTTGTCTGTTTCATTTGAACTATTTGAAAGCAGGAACTATCATTCAGGTTTGTATCGCTTCTGAAACAACATTATTGCAATCGCTTCTGAAACAACATTATTGCAATAGTTCCGAGTATGGACCTAACATCTCTCTGCCTTGGTTTCCTAACTGGGGTTGTGTAAAGAATGTCCACAGAATCCGTGGACATAGCAAACCACATAGAAAAGCACATGAGACTGTAGGCTGTTTGAGTTGGTGTTATAATTAATTAATAACTAGCATGTGGCTGGGACAGAATCAGCACATAATTCCTATCATATTTGCTGAGTCACTAAATAAGCCCTTATATTTGGTCTTTTCTGCAAACTTGATTTCGTTGTTCCCAAAGTAAATCTTCTAAACAGTTTTCAAGATCTCTGATTGGGTGATGACTCGTTGATTTGTTCATTCAGCCAATATTTATTGAGTGCCTCACAATTTATCATGTCACAGTGCTATTGCTGAAATTCCAGACATAAACAAAACCATTTGCTCTCAAGAAGGTCAAGCATAACATGCTAAATCATCATTTCTCATATCATGTGTTAGTGCTGTTACAGGGTATTCACAGTGTGTTTGCTTGGAGCAGCTTGGGGAATGGGGCTCAACTTACCCAAAGGAGGTCAGAAAATTGTTGCACTTCCTTGAAAACAGGATTTTGAAGAATGAGTAGAATCTAGGTAGGTGGTGAGAGAGATAAAATGAACAGCATTGACAAAGGCACAGAAGCATGGGGTGTCATGCACATTGAAAGAATTGCAGGTGGATCGGTATGGCTGAGCCATAAGCAGTAGGGGAGACGTGATGGAAATGGAAAGACCATGAGCTGTATTTAAATGAAGTGTGTAGAGCAAATGAAAAGTTTGTGGTAGGAGAATGACATGGTCTGACGAATGTTCTACGTTAAGAAGCTATTGTAGAAATCCTGGTGTTGGACTAGACGGGCACAGATGTTAAGGCGAGTGACCTTATTGGGTGGGTAGGAGGGGTTGCTGGGAGGGGGAGGGGGTGATTCCAAGTTCTCTGAACTGGAAAACTAGGTGGATGGTGGCATAGGAGTCTACAAAGAGGGAATGTGAGAGTAGAATTTTCAATTATTTGGAGTTTGAGGTAGTGATTTTTTTTTAGATACCATTAGATAAGCAAGTAAGGGGTTAGTAAAGCAAAGAAGTTCCACACTGCAGTTTTCAGGGGAAATTATCTTTGGTAAAATGCATGTGATTATTAAATAATGTATGTTTATTAATAAAAAAATGAAAACTCAAAACTTTGAAATTCAAGCGTAATTGATCATTAGAGTGGGATATATTCTTTCTGTAGTAAAGGAATGTGAAAGGTTTTTATATTAACCTTTTTCTCTTGAGTCAATAATCAAGTTTTCTAGATCTTGGCATTTTAATTATTCCTCTTAGTGTTGTTAACTGGCCTCACTCATTCCCTCCTATTCAGGTTTCCATTGTGAAATGACGAGGAGGAGTCTCAAGCCTAATGTACTATTTCAGAGGCAGTCATGTAGAGGGGCCATGTTAACTCCCACATTCATTATCATTTGCTGAGAAAATATGATCTAACTCCTATTGGCCTCTCCCACTGCCTTTACCAAAGTTGTAAATGATTTTTAATATGTCCTCAGTAGTAAACCTTATGTGTTTTGCTTTCCACATGTCCCTTAGATATTGCAATTCTTCATTTAAAAATAATTTTCCCAAATGCCATGGCTTGCCTTATTGAGCTGAAGCATGTTCTGTTACCTCTTTCAGATACTGCTACTCTTTTTCTCATCATGCAATGCCATTCCTTCTCTTTTGTTTGTCCCGGCAAGGTTTACCCTTAAGATCACCGAATCAAGTGTCAAACAGAATTAGACGTTAAGATTTGAATTAGTCTTCAGTTAACATTTCATAAAATACTGACAAATATATTGAGATGCATTTTTCCAAAAAAATTTTATTGAGTGCATATGATAGATGCTGTGCTACATACTGGCCACACAGAGATAAAACAGTGTGTCATGAAATACCATATTAACATAAATTACCAACCCTAGCTGTTGTATTTTTATTGACATAATCAATTTCTTTCCTTTGCTTAATTCCTTCCAAGCCAGTTACGTATACTTGTTGTCACTGTGTGATTCTTTAGATAGCTGCAAACCCAATGAAAAATTGATGAGATAGACTCTGCTTTCCCACAAGTCCTGAGGAAAAATGATGTTGAAAAACACAACATTTCTGTGTTCCTCTTTTTGTGGGTGTCTTACGAATGATCAGCAAGATTCAATGTGCTAAAAGTAACTTTGATACTTGTATTTAGTGATAATAATAATAATAATACCTCGATTTCTTCAAAAAAATGAAACCAAGTTTTGTTCTAAAAACTTTAGTTGCTTTGTCACTTTTCTGAGACAGTCCTTTAGATGAATATTATTTTGCCCATTTTACATACACAATTAGAAAACACAAGTCATCAGAGAAACTAATTTTAGTTTAAGGGACTTCAACACCTTTCACAAAATTATTTTGATGACAAAATATGTAAATTTTTGTATGTTCAAATTTTCAGATAATTATCTTCAAAAATAAGAATGGTGCTTGAATGTGATAAATTGTATTAGTTAATACTTAGATTTTCACAATGCTTTGTTCAAAGCCTTAACTCCCCATGGTCTAATGGCCTAGTCAACGGGGTAAGAATATATGAAACAGGATCTTTTCATCAGTACAGCAAAATGTTGTCTTCATTAACTTTTCCACAGGAAATGGGATTTACCTTTTTTGACAAATAGGAATAGGGACCTTCAATAAGCTTAAATACTATAGAAGAATTAGTGATTTTTTTAAAAAATGTATTAGTCACTTAAAGACCAAGACTGTGCTGTCCAGTGTGATGACCGTGATCACAGGAGGTGTTGCGCACTTGAAGTGTGCCTGGTCTGAACTGATATGTGTTACAAGTGCACACTGAAATTTTAGTACTTACTATGAAAGAAAAAAAAGTATATTATCTGAATAACTTTTATATTGATTTGATGTTGAATTGATAACATTTTTAAACGACTGAGTTAAATATGTTATTAGAATTTCAGATATTTCTTTTTACTTTCTTTAATGTGGCCATTAGAGGGTTAAAATTACAAATTAGGCTCACATTGTGTCTCCTTTGAATATTGCTGAACTAGAAGGTTGACATTTTCAAAGAAGCTGAGCATTCTAGTGCGAATCTTTTGTTCTCAGCACTTTCACAAACACATTTCACAACAGTAGAAAGGCTGAGATTATAATTTCAGACCTCAAAGAAATACAGCTTTCTTAATTAATTGTGCATTTTCATGGCCCTTTGATGCTAATCCATTGTTTACCTAAATCCAACTCTATGGGGACCTTAAAGAAAGTGTAAGAAAGGATTTACCACTGGAATTGAGTCTTTCAGGATTAGACTATGTGTGGCTGCTTGCGAGCAGATAGAATATTCTAGAAGTAGCTGTCGACATTTACAAAGATATGAAAGAGCACTGGGCATTAGGGATCAACACTGCAATTTCAGAAATGTAAAGTGAATAAAGTAAGATGAAGGAGGGAAGAGAGGAACAAAAGTTTGTGAATAGATTGAAAATATATGTGAAAAGTTATGCACATTTCATTAATATTATTTCTTTGTTTCTTATGTAAATTATAGGGGTATAAAATTGACATCATGGCCATTAATTAATTTAAAACCCATTTATTAATTAACCACTGAGAGGTTATTATGTGCTAGGCATTCATCTAGGCAAGGAAACAACACTGGACAAAAACGACACAAGTTTATGCCCTTTTGGCATTTAACATTCATTCTATTGGGAGAAGCCAATAATAAAAAGACAAATAAAATATATACTACATGTAAACAAATGTGAAATGCTATGGATAAAAATACAGCCTGGGAGGGGAAAGTTGTCAGGAAAGTCCTCACTGGTAAGGTGACATTTGATCAGAAGCCTGAAGGAAGGGAGACCCAGTGGGTGTTGGGAATGAGGCAGAGCCCCTGTGTAGGGATGCGTAGGCCTGGCTTGATCCAGGAACTGGTTCTTAGAATTGACTTATTGAGCAGATACTTCAGTCACTACTTGCAACCTGTGCATGCTCTTTCCATATTGCTTTTATACTCCCTACCTTTTATTATGAATGATATACCTTTTTTTAACAGTATAATGTGTCTAGAGCCAACTGCAATAAGATTATCATGTTGTTCACGGACGGAGGAGAAGAGAGAGCTCAGGAGATATTTACCAAATACAACAAAGACAAAAAAGTGAGTGTAATTTTCCATTGTTTTAAATTTAATAGTAATTTAGGTGGTTTTTAAAGAGAGAGTGGTGGGGGTGGTGAGGGAAGACATTTTTGGTTAAAACATTAGTGTGCTGATTATAAAGTCATACAGATGGATTATAAGCTAATCACAGAATTAAATGTTAGATATCTTCTGTGAGATTCATAAGTTCCTTATGACGAATTCATTAGTAAAATAATTTGAACTTATAGAAGCCTATATAGGAGTATATTTGTTTCTTTGTTTGTTCTACTGCAGAGGAAAGTATAGTAGAAAGACCTGTTTTGAAAGTTCACCCATGTAGCTGAACCTACTGATAGTGTGGAAAATATCAAATGTAACTATTTTTTCTAGCACTGCTACTATCAGCTTATTTCAGTTTTCTGACTGACTCTCCATATTTTATAAAAGAACAATGATTTTCAACTTGGTTTCTTAAAATGCTAAGGATCCATAAATAAGTAATGAAAAATTATAACCTATATCTTGTGTTTCCAAAATTTCAACAGAAATTGTATGTTTCACAAGGGGACTTTTAAGGGTAAAATGCCAATTTACTTGGCTTTTTAATTTTTATTATTATTGTTTTTTACTTGGCTTTTAATTGAAATTTTTACCATTTTGAGAGGTGTGACTTGTCATTAACTCTAATGAATTGTTTTACATGTGTGAGGAATTAAAAAGAGAAAACAATGTATATTAATACATTTAGGTAAATATACGTAAGTTATATATTTTGGCAGGCAAAATATTGTGAATAATGGGGTAGAGTATTGATGAAAAAATCTGGGACACTCTGAAACACCCTTAGGTACTTTAAAAACGATTGGAGTTGAAAACATAGACATATTGGATTGGCCAAAAAGTTTGTTCAGTTTTAAATAAAAATAAAAGACACATTTTTCATTTTCACTAGGAACTTTATTGAACAACATATTCATTAACTGAGTGACCTTTTTAGCCAACCCAATACATATAACTTCAGATTATTCACACAACTGTTTAATACTCAACTCTTTGATATTGCATATGCTATTAAAGTATAATGTCATATGGCATAAGTTTAATGCAAGGGTTAAGTTTTTTTAAAACACCTGGTGACTTTGATTATGCAGAAGAGCCATTCCTTTTGAAAAAGTTGATAAATGGACTGAACTGTTAATAGACTATGAATATTTTCAAATGGTAACTTGATTTTGTGAATATTTGGTTCAAAAACACCAGTAGAGGGCTTCCCTGGTGGCGCAGTGGTTGAGAATCCGCCTGCCGATGCAGGGGACACGGGTTCGTGCCCCGGTCCGGGAGGATCCCACATGCCGCGGAGCGGCTGGGCCCGTGAGCCATGGCCACTGAGCCTGCGCGTCCGGAGCCTGTGCTCCGCAGCGGGAGAGGCCGCAGCAGTGAGAGGCCCACGTACCGCAAAAAAAAAAAAAAAAAAAAAAAAATCAGTAGAATGAAAAGTAATGGGAAGATACAGATGTATTAATCTAAGATGTAGTGTGCATTACTTACTTTATTTAGTAACTGCTACTCATTGTTCAGAATCCTGGGCAATCCTCACCCCCTGAAGGATGTTCCTGACACTTTCCTCCCACTTCAGGCTCGTGCTCTGATCCCGTATAGCACAGTGTATTCAGCCCTACGCCTCCCTCACATTGTATTCTACCCACAAAATCTCTTCTCTGTTCCCTCTCTAGATGACAAAGTCCTACGAGACTGGGCCTTTGTATTGTTTAACTTTGAACTCTCAGCATCCTGCAGAGAGCGCAGATTCAGAGATAGTTCTCAATACATGGCAATAAGTAACTTGAGTATGTCTAACAAAAGTTGGAAGCATGATTTCTGTCATAGATCAAATTCATAATTATAAAACATAACCTGGAGTAAGGACTATTTCGCTTATTTAAATATTCTCAATAATGTAACATTACCATGTTTTGAAGAACTCAAATGTAATAAAATAAATTTAGCCCAAATTGAACTCTATTAATATAATACATTTATCTCAATATTCTACTAATTAGTCATACACTGATAATTTGGAAGAGACTTCTTAGCATCTTATAGTCATAATTTCAAGTATATTTTATTATTTTGTGATAGAGGTATATAAATGCAAGCCCCACTACTTTTCATTTTTTAATGAATATAAGTTTAGATAAATCTTTTCTTTAATTTTGATATCGTCTGAACCAACCAGCAGGAATATCATTCACCTCTGTATATTTTTCTTCAAAAAGGAAGAGTTTCTTAAACAAATATGGCAACGAATGTTACACTCTATATCATAATTTGTGCCTAAGATATTCTGATTTCAAAGAGTAAAGAAAAACTTTAACAGGTTTAAATAAAAGAATTTAAATGTATAAAAAGAGAAGAAATTTTCATCTAAACTTTTTTCCTTTCTCTCCCCGAACTCTGTTTGTATATAGAATTAACACAATAATATGTCTTGGAGGTATATCATAAGTTTATTTTTTTCCTTTTTTGAAAATATGAGAGGTTTTATGCCATAAGGAAAACAATTGTATTCTATCCTCTGTTTTCACAAATTGTTCAGTTGATTGAATATATGAAGCATTAGCTAGTTGAAAATCATTTTTCTATGTATATATCCTAAAAATGTCCAGTCTAAATATTATTATCTTGAAACACTGCTTCTCATCCCCTTCACCTTTTATAGGAACTCCACGTTTTAAACAAAGGCATTTTGCAACATGCTAAACCACATAAGAAATTATTCATATTGAATTCATTTTTGTAAAACCAATGAATCTAATCTTACTCAACAATCCTGCTGTTAGCCTATGAATGTTGCTGTGCTTTAAGGACACACACTTCTCCTAAGGACATACAATTTTTGTGAATTCCAAAGCAACTTTGAAAATTAAGTAGTCAGTGCTTTTTCTGTGATTTTAAAAGAAATGTATGATTAGCTAAGAAAAGTTAAGATGACCTTGGAGTTAGGTACTACATTTTTTATGTGAGTCTAATTTCAGTGGTGTAGCAAAGTTCTGTGATTACACACTCATACATGTATACGTACTTACGTATACAGATACATGCACACATATTTATAACTGTTTTAAATGGACATTCCTTCTGTCCATTGTATCTCCAGGAACAAGGGACCATGTGTGTAACTTTGGCTTTAGCTCTCTTATGTAAAGTTCAGTGAGTAAATTCCGACAGGTAGTTGAGAAGTGCTTAAGGCATGAGGAAGTAGAAATCTGAACATAAACTAATTTTTCTAAAATCTTCGCAAATTTGGTAAGAAATACTAGGAAAAAAATAAGACAGTCAATTCTGGGTGAAGCTGTGCACACACACACATATGTGCATGCATACATTTTGTTTTTTTAAAGGTGGAAGAGTCAAGTCATTATTATATGTTAAGGTTAGTAAAGGGATACCCAGACAAGAAATCTTATAGTTACAAAACAGAGAAAGGGTAATTGATGGAGACCCTTGAAAGAGGAGGGATTGAGAGAGATACAGAGCACAGATATCTGAATTGGACAAGTAGGAATTATATTTCTGGAAACATTGTTGTACCACATTTCATATGCACTTTACTTCAAGTTTAATGGCTTTTCAAATTTCCTAATGTGGGAAAACCACATTAAACACAAAATTTGTCTCTTGGTATTTGTGTGTTCTGTGTCCACTAACAGTGAAAATAGATGATGGCAGACAACCACTTTTAATTCACTTATATTTTTGAGTCTATTTGTACTTTGTCAAGACAACATTTACATAGTTAATTGTTTATGCCAAGGGTGTATGTGTGCAAATAGTGTGTAAATGTACCTACTAAAAACAGTGTGTATATGTATAAGAGAGGTTTTTTCCACCATCTTCAAACATGGCTTCAAACGGTTCTGGGTGAATTGTCAAACCCTTTCTAACTTTCCCTCCTTATTCAGACTTCTCTATACCTTCCATTCATCCACCCAGTCTGAGAGATTTGCTGCCACAGACACTGATATGGAAGATCATTGTCTATCTTTGTCATCTAAGGATGGGTATGGGTATGACAGACCAATTCTTTATCTGCAAAATTCATATCAACTCAGAACTTCACTAGCCACTTTCAAATGGCTGATGTATAAAACTGAATTTGATAGAGTTAGTAAAATAAAAACTTTCAATACTTTTAAAAATCCTATGTTTGATTATAACTTTATTTTAAAGCATGCTCTTCAAAATAGAAGTTCACTTGTAGCTTAAAAATATCAAAATTACAAAGTCACAAAGTTTGGAGAGCTTTTAAAGAAAAAAAAATCTGAAAACTACTCTTTGAATCCTACTTTCTCCCCAAGCCTCTTGCTTGACATTAATGTGGCTGCTGAATGATTCATTTAAAGTCATTTTTCATCCAGATGACATTAGAAATCATTCAGAGCAACCCAGGTAGGTGTGATGAGGTACATCCAGAGAGCTGATGAATGAGGCTGCAGATAAACAGCACAATTTAATGAGGCCAAAAGGTTTAAGAATTAGAACAAAATGTTTGGGTTCTTTTGAAATGTATTACTCTTGGGAATTAATCTACCTGATTATAGATAGGTACAATTTAAAACTGAGTCCATGGTAACCTCCTCACACAGCTGTTCCACATTAAAATGCATTCGCTTTCTAATCTTTACCTGCAACTATGCCATTCCTTAGGGCTCACCCATGTGTACGAGACTTCCTTAAAAATGGTGCCAAAACCAAAATGAACTTATCATAGAGTGCAAACAAATGAGTAAAGGAAAGTAAAACCAGACATAGAGTTGAAAGATAATTCCCAGACCTAGGAAAATTAAAGGTATTTGATTTTCTGTATAATAGCAAAGGGATTTTGGTTAGCAGTACACACTTAAGATTGTCTAGCCAGCTAGAAAATAGTTCTCGGACTCTTAGGTTAATTCTCAGAATTAATCAAAAATAAAAAGGCATTCAAAATCTATAAAATGAAAATTTCAAAATAACTAGTAAATCGAAAGAGAAGAACAAATGGGAAAAAAGCATATGATAGATGTGGAATAATTTTTAAAATAAAGAATGCACAGGGGCTTCCCTGGTGGCGCAGTGGTTGGGAGTCCGCCTGCCGATGCGGGGGACGCAGGTTCGTGCCCCGGTCCGGGAAGATCCCACATGCCGCGGAGCGGCTGGGCCCGTGAGCCATGCATGGCCACTGAGCCTGCGCGTCCGGAGCCTGTGCTCCGCAACGGGAGAGGCCACAACAATGAGAGGCCCGCGGACCACAAAAAAAAAAAAAAAAAAAAAAAGAATACATAGCTAAAGTTCTAATTGCCTGACAATAGATGCATTATTTTTTTTAATTCTTTAAAAAATGATTAGCAGTCTTTTCTATTTTTTTGTCAGATCCAAAAAGGAAATAATTTATAGGCTACAAAAATCTAAATCAAATCACAAATGGCTGAATCTGCATATGTGTTTTATACAATAAGAGTGAAAACTGTCAATTACTTTTTCAACAGATGGTAGGGAAAATAATTCATAGCAAATAATTCATTGCCTTCTCAATTGTCTCTGCCTGTCTTCTCCATCAGGAAAGAATGAAGCCTTTGGAAGGAATGTTCAAACATGTGATAATGAAGGGCATTCAGACTTGTAGAATATTTAATACTGTTTAACAAATACACTGCTTCTAAAAAGTTTCATTTCGTGTATTTTGGCACTTTAAACAGTTTCCAAAAGATTTTAGATTAGGAACTGTACCTGTGTTCTAAAAACCAAATATATTATTTATGCTGGACTTATGGTATAGCTGTAAACAATAATTACAAGTAACACTCGCCCAGTAGAGAGATGATCAATTTAAAATGCATGTGTGTGCGTGCATGTGCATGTGTGTATGTGTCCTTCTCTGTGACAGATTTATTTACATTTGCTGTCTTAGAATAAAATTAATGTTGATAATTCATTGTCTAAGGAAAATATTATCAGGTACATTCTCTTCAGGTCTGAGTAATATTACTTCCATACATTAAACAGAGTCATTAATTTAGTAGCTAAAACAAATCCAATGAAAAATGAGAATAAGTATTACATTAAGCACAAAATATATTGTAAGACTTAAGCCATAGAGTGCAAAATATGCACTCGAAATAATTTCTAGGTAGAATTGTGCCACCTAAAATTGGCATTGCCTTTTGTTTGTGTGAAATCATTCTACCAGGAGAGGCACTCTCTTCTGCTTTTTCTGTGGCTGCCTCCTTAGATTGAGAACTCTGCTTGCCATGTATCTCTGCTCAGTCTTTCTAGTGTGGTCTCCTTTCCCCACACACATTCTTTATCATTCTCTATTTCAGCACCGTCTTTCCTCTTTGTTTTCTTTCTCCCATATTACCATTTTTTATTATTTTAATTATGTATTTATTCACCTGTTATCTTGAACTCTCCTCTATTAAAAGCTCCATGAAGTAGGGGTTGTGTTAGTTTGTAACCCTACCATTGACTCCTTAGAGGCTAGCAAGGGCTTGATGCACAGCGGTTGCTAAGTATATTTACTGAGGATGCCCAGCATAAATAAATATAAATATGCAATAAATAAGCTGGAAGGTAAACTATAAAACATTCATAAATGTTAAAAAAAAACTCAATAGCTTTGCTCTTTTAAAAGCAAATAATTTAAAACAATTTTTTCCTTATAAGTGAAATGTAGAGTAAAATTTATGTTCCACTCTTGGTTATGTCATCTTATAAGTAAGTAGGGAGGGCTTAAGTTTGTATAAAAAACGATTGTATCGATGGCACCTCTCCATTCACCCTCACCAGTCCAACACATAGTTTTTCACGAGTATTCTCATAATTAGTGTCAGTAAAGTATTTAGCATTACCCAAGAAGAACACCTGAAATAAATCAGTATATTGCTTATTTCCTGGCCTCTGCTGACAATAGTCTTTGCAGACCTATAACTGCTTGGAAATGAAATGCGTCCACAGCTTATTCCTCCTGTGTCAAGTACTATAAATGTATGCAGAGGGAAGGGAAACCCAAATTACTTCCTTATAATCTGGTAATGCAAGGGTGATTCATTATAATTGTTAAAAATTTTAAACACCAACATAATCCTGAGGCATGTGTCTATGTTATGTACACACATGCAAGAGATGTGCTTGGTGCTTTAAGATCATGTAGGCAAAACCTACTGCATTTGCTTTTCCTTTTTTAAAGTTGCTTTGTGTGATTTACTCAGACTAATTCAAAGGTCACTTATGAGATTCTTGCCTTCCTCAGACCCTGGGCAATTCCATGTAGATATATCTTATATGGACACAATGGTGTTTAGACAATATTGGCTCCTTTCTTTGGAGTTTATTGCTAAATGTAATAAAGCAAACCAAATTTGTTCCTTTGGGAAGGTGTTACTTCAAGTTATTTTAAGTTCTTTTTAAGGCACGAAAGGCTAGTATCCCACTAATGGAAAATGTTACCTCATTGAATTCTGATAGCTTGACTGTAGGAGACATTGTAGCCATCATTATCATCATGGTCATCTTTATTACCATAGATAATATTTATTGTGCTTATTATTTTCCATATAATACAAAAGATTTTCATGTATTACTTCATTCGCAATTGTAATACCATATGACAAAAGATGTTTATTACCATCAACATCATCCCCATTTTGGAAATAAAACCAAAATTTGAGACGTTAAGGAACTTGTTGAAAGTTAAACAGCTGCTAAGTGGCAAAGTCAGTCATTTAAATGACCTGCAGTCCAAATTTCATAACCTCATGTGGAATGCGCTGTCTGGTTGTGTGTGTCTCTCTCTTGAGGGCAGGCTTGTGGCCATGCCAATCATCATTTGCCCACCCAGGATCTTTCCTTCTGGTCGGATAGCAAGGCTTTACTGCTAAGGGACATATTTCTTACAGCCTTAAGAGGCTAAGATGGATTAAACTAAGCCATCAGATCTTTGCAGGCTTGTAAGAACCTTTCAGATCACTGGGCTTTATAAAATAAAGTGTGAAAGGTGCATTTGGGCACTTTTATTTATTTCATAATGCTATACAACTAGAGATGTAGGTTATTTTAAACGCTCTGGATTCTGGTACACTTGTGAATTATGGAAACCACTGTAGAATTTTCTCCTAAAATATTCAGTCCAATCTAGTATTTTTATAGGCTTCATGCCAAAAATTTTAGTATGCACAGTAAATTAATAAAACCCATTTCTGACATCATTTTTCTAACATGAGCCGATAGCTGAAGTTTTTATTTTAGTTTTATTGGCTTGCTTTCTTCATAGTCTCATTTCCATTATTCCTTGGAGATTTGCCTATTGTAAATTAAACTTGAACTCTGGGTAACTGATAATTGTTGAGGTGACAGTTTCCAGTAACTGGGTTCTGCTGGGAAACAAGAAATTCCTATGGTTTTTAAAAATAGGTTGACCCTGTGGTTTTGGAAATATCTTAATTGAAGACAAGTATTTTAGTCTTCAACAAACAAGACAAAATAAAAACCAGAGTAGCGGAAGTGTAGAACTGAAGGATAAGTCAGTGGTGTATTGTAAGAAACCAATCAATAACCCAATTTGCTGTTAATTAAAAGTTTTCTCTGATCAAGTAGGTCAGGCTTGACATGTCAAATTTACAATCTTGGAATTATAATGTTCTGTTCAGAGAAAAAATGATTTTTGAACCAAATGAAGGCTGAATTATATAAATTTGAAACTAATAATAGAGACTGATTTTTAATTGTTTTAAGTTTAATTTTATTAAGTGCATTCTCAAATTACAATTTATTTTGTGAATATTCTTATATAAATAAGCATGAGTCAATAATTGTGAGTTATTTTCATTCTCTAGGAATAATACAGCACATAAATGGTTTAAGCGTATTATACATACTTTAATTTGCCTGAAAAAGTTTGCTCATCTCCATTGAGCAAGTCAGCGTAACATAAAAGAAAAAGATTATGAATTTACCATGATGTAAGTATATGAAACAACCCAAATTATAAAATGCAAGACGTCTGTCAGTCCGGTTTTGGCTCTATTATAATAATGAACTGATTTATATGTCAGATGATATCAAAGTTTGTCTTATGTCCCTCTGGGAAAACGTTAAGACCACTCATTTAGCTATTTAATTTTTTTTTCATTTAATATTTACTTCTATTTCTGTATAAGGCACTATAATAGATACAGTAGTGCAATCTTGGAACTGTTTTAACCCTAGCCAGCATTTATTCAATACTACCTTCGCACATTATTTCTGTTAGAGACCTAGACTCCAGCATTATGAAGAATATTTTTCAAAGCCATCTATAACTGTGTATGTTTCATATATGACCCTCACAGAGCCGAACATTCTGAAACATGGCCTAAAATCAACCAGTTCAGGATCATTTAGCAAATTTTCTAGGAACATTTCACTTAGAAGTCTCCAGTATGTATTTGTTACATGGATCTCGTATTGTAATTATCAATGTAAAGTTAACTTTGCTTTAATGAAGGCCTGATTTAAAGTAATAATTTGCGTAATGGAGACTTCAGATGAAATATTTCGCTTGTATGACTGCACATTGTGTTTCAAGTTATTTTATTTGTTTTTATGTAAGACCATGTAAATACACTAATAAGAAAAGAACTCTAACAATACACATCTTTGAGAATGTAATTTACCTTAATTTCTAAATTGTGCCTATTTCAAGGAACCACTTTATTTTTTCCTTTCCCCAGAATTATAGCTAAGGAAGAATGGTACACTTAAAGAAGTGAAAAACACCAGAAGAATAAGGGGATAGCAATAATCTCTGTGGATTTGGCATCTGGAATTTTATTTAGTTCATTAACTCTTCCACGGGGTGGCAGTAATATAGTGTAGAATAGAAGGAATGAAACTATCTAAAACTCCAAGTGGAAAGTTAGGATACAAAAATGATCAAATTTCACCAATTCATTGTGTACATGCACTATGAAATGTTGAATATCACACCTCCTTATGAAATCAATGAAGTTAAAATCCTTATTACATAATTAGCTAAAATGTGTAAAGCAAAGCCAAATTCAGCATGGGTGCAGCACCTGGGATTGAAGTAATGTTTATGTTGATTTTTTCACTGTCATTTAAAGAATTAAAAAGTGTGAGTGATTTATATTAAAATTTTCTCAACAAAATATATATTTATAAAATCATTTCAGGAAATTCTAAGATAATCTATAAAATCATTAAATTTTTACATGCATATGTTTTGTGTGTATGTGTGTATTCCCCCAAGAGAAAAATAAGCATTTTAGATATATTAGAAAGATTTTGTAAATATTGTAATGGTAAGGCTGTTGCTGAAACTATAGAAAGGTTGAATTTTTAAGATTTTAGTAACCATTGGTAGGAAAATTTCAGAAAAATAATGTCTTTAAAAATGTCTAGGGGGCTTCCCTGGTGGCGCAGTGGTTGAGAGTCCGCCTGCCGATGCAGGGGACCTGGGTTCGTGCCCCGGTCCGGGAGGATCCCACATGCCGCGGAGCGGCTGGGCCCGTGAGCCATGGCCGCTGAGCCTGCGCGTCCGGAGCCTGTGCTCCGCAACGGGAGAGGCCACAACAGTGAGAGGCCTGCGTACCGCAAAAAAAAAAAAAAAAAAAAAATCTAGGGCCTTCCCAGGTGGTCCAGTGGGTAAGACTCCATGCTATCAATGCAGGGGGCCCGGGTTTCCGATCCCTGGTCGGGGAACTAGATCCCGCGTGCATGCCGCAGCTGAGTGTCCACGTGCCACAACTCTTCATTGTGGCACAACTGAGAAAGGCGTAAAAATTATATATTTGTAATATGGGAATGATTCAATCAGTTAAAAATTATATATTTGTAATATGGGAATGATTCAATCAGTTAATGCAGCCTATATTCAAATAGCCAGGGAAGGACCTATGTGATAAATGAATAAAGAGAGAGGAAAAAAAAACCTAGTGTGCAGTAAAATTTTATTAAATTATAATTAATTATGACAATGTACACTTTGACACCCAGCTTTGATGCGGAATTCCTTAATTTGAACAACCTCTGAGGTCTCCATGGAGGCCAACGATTGGCGTCAGGCAAAACTTTTGTAGTAAAACAAATAAAAGAACAAGTTTTGTTGTTGGTTGTGGTGTTTTACTAGTATGTTTTTTGGCTGAGTTGGGTTTATTTGGACTATTAGATGACTAACATCAGTCAAAATAATCACATGGTGTGTGTCTAAGTGTAGCCTCTATGTTATTTGAAATGCTTGATTTCTAGGGATGTAGATATAATAATTCATTTAGTCTTATTATTTATTTCTTTGTACTGAAAAGTATTCTATGGAAAACATTTTACTGGAACGCTGTCGTGGTAAGAGGAGCGACCAGACAAAGCACTGCTTTAAACTGAAAGTGTGAGACATGCTTTCAAATGTTAATTATGAAAGCCATCCCCAAGTGCTTTCTGGAGCATCTTGATTGTTTCCCTGCCCTGAATTCACGTGACACTTTTTTAAGGTATGGCAGTTAAATTGAATTGTTAGTAGGGTTGCCAACCTGTTTATAAAAATATTTCCATTTAGGAGTAAGTTTTACGATGTAAGTAGTGACGCTACATTGAAATACATAGCCCCCAAAATGACCCAATTGAAGATTTTAAGGAAATGAGACTGCATTTTGCATTTTGAGGGACTGAGAGACAGAGAGAGGTAGGTGTCACCAACTTCTGTTAAACTAGAACCAGTCATTTGTCCTTACAATTTGAGGTGATTAAATCTCTGACTTATGGCTTCTTACATAACTAGCCGAGGCAAACCCGGGTGACCTAAGGGTGGCTCACATAAAACTTTACAAGTGAAACAACATCCCTGATGTACATTTTAGGGCAAGGATTGTCATGATGTGATCTCGGTGCAGTCAAGACCAGCAAAAGAACAGAGAACAGATGTGAAATCTCTTTTGAGATTCGTGCTCTGCAGTTGTGCAAAAGATGAAACAGATGAAACGGTTAGAAAATGTCAATTCAAACAGTCAATCGACATGAATTAGGGAAAAGCTCTTAACATAGTTCAAACCAGACCATAAATTCATGGAAAAGTGATTTTCTGCATGTTTATCTTTAGAAAAAGCTAAAGTGATCAACTTAGAGTACCTGTTTATTTAGATTATTAAATTGGTAAAAATCGATATAAGTCAAATAGCCATTTTATTAAATACTTATTGACATCATTGAATTTATCTTCTATGCTTTAATGCTGTTTAAATTCAGTGGCTTCCAATGAATATGTAAATTACTATAATTAAATATCTCAATTAAAATTTTAAACATTTATATATTATATATTAGAAACAGTCAATATTTTGATTCTTTTTAAAAATGCTAGGAGCTTAAAATATTTTTCATAATGGCAGTCATCTTTTATAGAAAGTAAGTAATACGACTAACATCATAATCATACATGTGCATCCTAAATATTTCTCTGATGTGGAAGTAGTGAAACCATCATTAAGTATAATGCCCTAAGCAACTAAAAGTATAATGACCACCTTTCTATATACATTTTTATAATCTCATACCTATGAAATAGGACTTTTTTTTTTTTTGGCAGTGACTAAATATGTGAATAATATATCTTAACCAAGTGAGACAGGTGAAGTTGGGTTGAGCCTGAAAGATGCCATTTCTACTAATGAAACCTTAGTCATGATCCTGCCACAGGATTGACATACGGTGCAGAGCACCCAAGTACTAACTTATATTTAGTAACTGAAGTCTATATTTACAGTAGATTATGTGGTTTCTCTCTGATGCCTTCCTGAGTGATTGAGTGGCCTCAATTTTTCTTGTCACATTAATTGACTGAAAACCATGCTTTTACATGTTTTTTATTTTAGTTCTTTTGTTTTGCCTTTCAATTAAATTTTATGCAGCCTAACAGATATCCGTTTTTCAATTCACCAGGTACGTGTATTCACATTTTCAGTTGGTCAACATAATTATGACAGAGGACCTATTCAGTGGATGGCCTGTGAAAATAAAGGTAACAAGTCTGTTTACTTGACCACATTGTATTATAAGAAGAAGAATTTGGTAGTTGTTACTTCTACATATTATCATCTAAAGTTATAGCTAATTTTTTATAGGAATCAAGGCAAGAATAAGATGCTGAAGATGTTTTCTATTAAAAAAACACACACATAAGAAACTTTGATATTAGTGTTACATTACATAAAAATGCAGACATCTGATCATATTGTACATTTATAAAGGAATATATTTTATTGCATGATACTAGTGATGCTTATCAAATATAACTTGACATGAAGTATTAAGAATGAAAGAAAATCTGAGTTATATAAAACTTAGATATTAGGAAGTGTGACACAATATGCACAGTTTTCTCTCTGAGTGGTTAAATTATTGTTTTTTTAAATGTTTTCTTATACATTCCTAGGTAATTCAAACTTTGTGTAGTGAACCTCTATTTCTTTTATACTCAGACCAAAAAAACATGTTATTTGAAAAATGCCACATGGCAATAAAAAGAACTTAGATTTATTCTGAAAGCTATTTTTAGGCAGGTATTTTATATGAATATAATAATTGTTAGATAACCATCATTGTGTATTTTTAATAATTTCTTCAATGAAAAAAACTTTTAATGATACCAGGTTCCCTACTGCTTTGTAGAAAAATAACATTTGTTTCATACAATCTAAGAAATGTAGTGAAATTTCTCATAAAGCCTGTGTATTTGCTATGAGAATACATTCATCAAACATTTTCCAGATTTATCAGTGGTGTTGATATTTTAGTGTTTGCTCAGTTAGAAGTGCTCAGTGTCTCCTACAAAGCCATAAAATAATTTTGTGGTCCTTTATTATATTATAATGTTTATATGTATAAATTTGTATATATATATATATTTCAGGTTATTATTATGAAATTCCTTCCATTGGAGCAATAAGAATCAATACTCAGGTATGGTTTTTTAAAACTTGTTTAAAGTATTTTTTCAAACTAGGATATTTCTTCGCTGCTTTAAATATGCTCAGTATGGAGAAAATGGGTGAAAATGAATAAATGATTCATACTATTCCATTTGTAATAAAATGATGAGTATCATGGTAATGTATTGGTTTTAATTTCATTAAGGTTCCAAATGTTTTTAAACATCCAAAACCCAGGCAAAAATATATGAGTATTTTTTTCTTCTCAGATGTTAAAAACATAATAGAAAGTAAATAAAATCAGTTTACTAACAATCTCATCATATAATTTCAACTTGGTTCTATGGCAAATTATTTAAATGAGTTTCTCCAAGTTGTAGGTACAACATAGAAAATTAAATAATAATTATTACAACTTACAACAAGGAGATGATTTTTCTACAACCATTCAGTTGAAAACATGCTTGTTAAATAACCAGGGAGATTGAAGCAATTAAGTTAATTTAAATATATATTATTTTAAAATATTCCTAAATTGCTATTTCAACTCATTAATTCTAAACATAACTGAGGGTCTACAAAATAAACTAAGTCAAAATTTAGCACAGATAACATGGCATTTGTGGAAATGAATACTGAATACATTGAATTTTGAGATGAAACAGCAGCTGCATTTAAGCCTGTTGTCTAGATTTGGCACAGTATTTCATGTATTTTTTTGATATGTTTAAATGTAGTTTTGAATTTCAGCCAAACAATCTGTGATATGAAAACAAGTACATGGCTGCTTTATTATTTCAAATTCATTTAGTTCCATCCAGTAAATCACAGAGCCTTAGATAGTTTAGATTAACATAAAACAATTCACAAGGAACCTGTTTCACTTATTGTTGGCTGAACCTCAGAAAGAGAATATTTTGTTACTAGAAAAAAAACTGGGGTAGATACATTGTATAAATAATGTAAGTCAAATATTGTTGATTCTAAGTATGCAGACATACCATTTATGGAGTACCCAAAGTAGGAACTGAATGATTATATGCTTAACTTTCTTAATAATTTTGATTCCATCTTTATTTTTAACTCTAGATAAGTTTTTCTCTGTGGAGTTTTGTTTTTTTTCTTTTTTTTTAGCACTGCATTTCTAGCTTTCAACCACGTAACTCTTTTTTATGTATATGTATATATAGGAATATTTGGATGTTCTGGGAAGACCAATGGTTTTAGCAGGAGACAAAGCTAAGCAAGTCCAGTGGACAAATGTATACCTGGATGCCCTGGTAAGCTAGACTGTTCAACCAAAAACTGTCATAACAAAAGCACACAGCTGACTTCTGTTTCTTTCTAGCTTCCATTTCTCTTTTCCTGTTCATGAAACCCTTTCAAAATTCCTTCTATCACAACCTTCTTTGCTAGAATTTAGATAATTTACATAAAAACGTAGACTTATGTGTAGTGGAGAAGCACAGATGTAAAGTGTTATTTTTCAGTTGCCATTGAGGATGTAGAATTTCAAACCTCTCATCTTGAATTTAAGACCATTTTGATAACTTTTTGAATTTTTATGTAAAAAAGTACTAAAGTCACATGAATTAGTACCTATTACTGCAGATTTTGAACAGGATTCGTGAAGACGGTATTTTTAAAATAGACTTCAGCTACCAGAAGCATGTATATCCTCCATATCTCAAACCAGACTCAACAAAACTCAGAAGTACATGCAGTTAAATAGAAACAATCACAAACCTAACCACCTCTTCATATATAATTTCTTGCTTTAGGTTCAACCCCAAATATTTATGGAACTAGCCATTGAAGTGATCAAATCTGGTGTGAAATAACAAATTAAAACATGTTAATCTGTCCACTGCACAATAGAAATTTTAGTACAGTTATGCCATCAAATTTCAAAGCAGTGGTTCTCAACTGGTGGTAATTTTGCCCCTCAGGTCATTTGGAAATATCCATAGGTATTATTGATTGTCATGACTGAATAGGGAGGGGTTGCTACTGGCATCCAATGAATAGATGCCAGGGATGATGTTAGACATCCCACACAGTGCACAAAACAGTCACACACACCCCCAACACACACACATATACACACACAACAAAGAATTATACAGCTCAAAATATCAATAGGGCCGAAGTTGGGAAATCATGTTTTAATGTAATTTTTACTTTCCTGGTGTGAAAGTTATCAATAGTAATTATCATATTTAAGATTTACTCATATGCTTAACTTAATTAGAGAAGACTTTATTAACAATTTTACTAAGGAGAGACTTAAAATATTAAGCCCTGAAAAGTAAATGCTAATTCAGTAACCCCTTTTCCTACTTGGAGTTCAATTATATGCTGATACTACTTTTCTGAATGCAATGATGAACCCAAAGGGCAGAATGCAATCCATTTAGAATTACTTATCATTTGGTTCTTGTAAAATAAACATACACAGGAAGTTAGAAGAAAAATAGGCACTATTAGCAGCAGGCTTGCGTGCTGAGAAAGATAAAGTGAAGCTTGCTTACCTCAAGCCCTCGCTAAAATTACTGTCCAGTGTTCCTTCTTGACATCACATATTTATTTAAGGTCACATGGTCAACTAAATATATGGTCAAAATGTTTCACGTATCCAAATCCATCACAGGACAGAGTATGATAGGAGGAGTCAATAACTATGCCCTGTTGTATTTCCTATGACCAGAAGTTCATTAACCAGCATGTCTGCCTTGTTGGTGAGGTTCTTACTGATAGCACAAATGACTTTAGGAAGAGATTTGGGTTCTAAATATGCTCTTCTACCAGCTGAAACTAAATGTAAAAAAAAAAAAAAGGAAACAAATGAAGCAAATAAGTTGTCTAGTCAGTGGATATACGGAGCATTCATTTTACTGACTTGAGAATAAAAAGAGACCCATCTTTCATTTCTAAGTATTTGTTTATAATCTCTGCACATAGCAGATTCAAAATATATGCTGGTCAAATTAACAGTTATTTTAAGAAGAAGAAGGTAAAAATAATCCAAGACTAAATGTAATGAATATAATGAGAAAAACGAAGAGAGCTCTGGAAATCAGAAGAAAGAAGGCCATATATTTGGGGATAGAGTAGAGTGAGGTTAAAAAGATGGTGTCATGTTAGCTAAATATATGAGTCTAGGTAAGGTTTCTAAAATTGGTGATGAGTAGTGAAATCAGAGAAGGGAGGTGCAGTATGAAAATTGGAGAAGTGCTGGGTATATTGAAAGAATGATACCTCAGTCACTTTTGGAGATAATGGGAGATGAGAACAGATCCAAGACTGGGACAAAATTGTGGAGGGTTCATTTTATTTGGGGGACAAAGTGAAGTTCTTTATGTTAGAGAGATGAAAAGAGTTGCACTCTAGAAACTCAACATCAAATAAATTCCAGGAGGCAGAAATCTTATTTTATTTCTCTTTTCTAGAGACTTGCAAAGTGCCTTGGAATAGAGTACAATTTTTTTGGTCTGTTAATGAAGGAGGGAGAAAATGGAAGTCAGGCACAAATAAGTTCATCCATAATTGTGTCTAATATGTTAGAAGACTAGTATCTCATTTGGGGGGCACATATTACCATATTGAGAAGCAAATTATGGTATTCTCTGTAAATGTAAAAGCTATGCAAAGGAAAAGAGTGCACCCATATATGCCTTATCTTATACCATGCTACCATTTGTAAGGACTGCGTATCCGTATACGGTCGGTCCTCCATATCCCGTGTGTTCCATGTCTGTAGGCACAACCACCTGCAGATTGAAAACATTCAGGAAAAAAGAATTTCAGAAAGTTCTTAAAAGCAATGTCAGTCCGGTCAGTGTGCTCGGTGGTCCCTGGTATTAGGTGAACTATCACTCACTATGAAAAAAAGAGTGGAGGGGCAGGGTTACTGAAATGTTGAGTGTAATTTGATTTTTATAGTTATTTGTAATGCTCTCTTAAGAGTATTATTTTAGATGTTGCATGCTTAAAGAACTGCCTACTAGCTCCTGCTTATTTCTAAGACATTTCATTGCCTTTTTAAAAAGTAAGCTTTCAAAACCAATTACTGATTTTTTTGTGGCTGTTTATAAAGTAACTCAAATGTACTGTCAGATATCAAAAACTAATGCAGAATGATAAAGTTTAAATTGTAATTTTAATTTGACTTTTCTCTCTGAATCTATTTTAAGGAACTGGGACTTGTCATTACTGGAACTCTTCCGGTCTTCAACATAACCGGCCAAAATGAAAATAAGACAAACTTAAAGGTTAAAAGTTAATTGATAAAATTAATAATAATAAATGATAAGCTATGACGTTGAAGCTCAGTGTGGATAAGATATTTCTATAAGGAAATACATACAATGTAACTGTCTCGTGAGGCGGGAAGTAAAAGGCAGCAGCTGCCTATGTGATAACCACCTGGGAAAAAGGAAATGCAGGTCAAGTTCTCATTTCCCCAGAGCCAAGATTCAACTTAACTCTATTTAACTATGACTTGATGAGAACACAAGTTCAGACTCCGGGAGTAATTCCATGATAAATGGACAGTACATTTGTGCGCACATTTTTAAATGCATCTAAGATATCCTTGGAGTTCAGAAAGAAAAATCCAAAGAAAAAAACCATGGTGATGTTTGTATCAGGTGTATAGGTACCTTTTTAGAATCACTGCTCCTCCAAATTACATTCAAAGGATAGTTTTTTTAATTGTCATGTAACTTAAGGATCTGATTTAAATGATAGTTCTCATTATTTTTTTCTCTTTTTTTTAAGATTCAGGAAAAATACTTAATGAGTTTCATTAAAAATCTTGATTTCTACAGTGCTGGTAATATTGTCAATGTAATATAATGCTACCAACTTGAAGTTCTACAAGTTTTGAAAACTATGTCTCTTGTACTTGTTAAATTGCCTCATTTAAAAAAATACTTTTGATTTAAAAGTAGGTTTACATTTCTGTTTCTTAGCTTACATAAGAAGGAATTTAAGAATGTGGGAGAAGTTAAGATTTTTTAATGCTAAATACTCATTTTATAGTTCGGTTGACATTCCTGATTTGAGGGAAATTTATTTCCAGTTTATAATGAAATGAAGTCGGTTGCACTGAAGTATTGTTTGTTCACTTACTATAAATGTCAGTGGAACTCCTTATTTTAAAAATGTGGCCATAGAAAACATTGGTTATTCCTCTTTGGTGGCCCATTACCATTCTTAACTATCTGCTGGCTCTAGCCATCATAACTCAGGAAGGAGTAATTCTCTAATTCCTCATGTACATTATCTAAGGGATTGCTTAAATTGGGGGTATTTGCTCAGACTAGGGTTGATTCATGGGAAAAGAGCACAGTTGTTGACATGACTTTCTCATTCGGTGTGCACCTACACAAAATTTAAAATGTTCTTGTGATAACTATTAACTGGATTTTATGATTTTCTTTGTAACATTTTGATTTATTTTATAATTTATATAATTACATTTAAGACGAAAATTCCTGATTCTAAATTTTAACACCATTCACATCCTATGTCCCATAGAAGATTATGATAACAGTTTACCACATGGCCTTTTTGATTTGCAACTAAAACTGCGATGCCCATTGTTTGGTATTTCGAAGTTACCAGCAACCAGAAATAGTGTTGTAAGAATTTCTGCTATTTTATTACAAATAAGGTCACATATTGTACTTTTCACATATACACAGGTATTATCAGCAGCAAAAATCCATGGTTTTCTCATTCCATATTGCCTAATTAACTTTAAAGTGGACATTTTTGTGATTTCTTAATCATAGCATACCAAAAAGTTAGTTTACACTCACACACACACACACACACACACACACACACACACACCCCTACAGCTGCTGACTGTACAGCAATTAAAATAAGTATTAGTACAGGAAGTATCCAATTTAAAATTTCATATATCTTTTGTACTTTAGCTTTAATCATCAAGATTTCACTTTTTAAGCTAAATAATAATGATACAGTTGTGGGAATATAATCAAAGCTGAGAATCATTGCAAGTTGATACCAAAAATGCCTCACCCTTACATATATACATATGTTTAAGCTAGTGTGGAATACAACCATTGTCAAGCAGAAGGATGAACGTATATAATAATTGTGTAGAAATACGTAAATTTTCGGTAGAAAATACACTGCCTTTTGCTATCTTATTATAGAACCAGCTGATTCTTGGTGTGATGGGAGTTGATGTGTCTTTGGAAGATATTAAAAGACTGACACCACGTTTTACAGTAAGATGCAATTTACTCTTTTGGTAACTTTTCTGTTTTAAAACTCTCTACTAATTTAGCTTGTTTTTAAAGCACTTAGAAGGAATTCCCAAAAATTTTGTGCCGTTATCTTAGCAAAGGAATTAAATATTTAAAAGGATACTTAAGAGTGTAAAGATGTCACGTTATCTTTCTTTATGCTTTAAAATATGTATTTAAGAATTTTTTTTTTTTAAAGAATGTGGATTTCTGATTGCAACTCAGGACTCTTTAAGGTTGTTTCTTATTATTTTTCAGCTGTGCCCCAATGGCTATTATTTTGCAATTGATCCTAATGGTTATGTTTTATTACATCCAAATCTTCAGCCAAAGGTATGTATATAATTTACAATGATTAGTGTTCTGTAAAATTAATGATTAATGTTCTTAAAAGGTTCGTCATTTTAAAATTCACTATACAGCACTAAGTGTAAAGGAACATTATACCTGTAACGTTAAGAGATGACAAGACCACAGTTTATAATATATGAAGGTGTGAAAACAGTTTTCGTTTTCTCTTACCTGTTTAGTTCTGAAATGTTTCTATCCACTATCCAGCTAACCAATATTCCTATCTCAAAGGCAGCCATTATCACTTCCTGGGCCTGAGCTTCACACATCCCACTTGGTATTTTGATTAGGCTGTAAGGTGGTGAAGGAGATGGCCTGGATAGGTGTGAACTTGAGAGCATTATTCATGTTCCTCTATGCGTAGGCCATTTGCATTGCCCTTTTTTTCTCTGGTAATTATCTCTCCTTTCCATCTGCCAGGCTTATAAAGATATGTATGAAATTCAAAAAGAAAAACTCAAATGGGATGCGCTTCAGAAATGGGAAGGGTTTATTAATCAGGGAGTTATATGGAAGTGATAAAATTCCATGCATGAACCATTTTATCCTAATCTTTATGCCTATTTTCCCAAGATACAAAATACTTTCCTAAATGTCTCATCCAGCTCATTTCACTTTTCATTAATGCTGCACAGGTAAAAAACTTTATCCAGAAGTAAAATTGGCAAAACCTTACGTATTTTTAATTTATAAGCATCTTCAAGTTATTTTTTAACTTTGAAGATAATATTAAGGATACTTTAAACCATGCTGGATGGAAATATATATAGACTTATGCATATTATTTCCTTCTCCCCAGGCATGGAGATTCAGTGATGTTAGTGATGTTTAGGACACATACAAGTATGTATGTGCATGCGCGCGCACACACACACACACACACACACACACACACACACACAAAGTTGGGTCATTAAAAACTTCAAAACGTAATAATTAAGAACCATTAATACTGAATGTAAAAACATATTGAATGGTTATAATTAATGTCGGTATTTTATTTCTCACTTTGGAACTTATTCCATATAAAATCCATCATGATCTAAATATTTGCTAATCATGTGTAGCTGCTGATCACCCTGCATTATTTTTAAAGCTGTTATTTTATCGTAAATGTGGTCTAAACATATTTTCACATTATTATTAGTCTTTCACAGCTCTTTGAAAACATATCATGTTAAGTTCCTCTTAGAGTTGTTTATGATTGGCTAATCATTCTATGATTTTTCCATAATTGAAAATTTTTAAGTCTTTTTAAGAGTTTTTAAAATTTACAGTATTATTTTGTATTATGTTTGTATATCCAGTGTATTTTAAATTATATTCCCGTAAGTAAAGTGATTTAAATGTAGCAATAATGTAATGTGCTGAAAGGTGTGGAGGATCCCTACTTTTACGTAGTTGGACATTTTATGATTGTAAGTCTTAACTCCTTCCCCAGAAAGAACTAAAATATGTCATAGACAGAATAATAAAAAAGAATAATTAGAATAATCACGGGTGCTGTATATATATAAAACCATCATTTAGAGGTAATTATTTGAAAAGGGTTTTCCCCTTTTCTACATTTTTTTTTTTTTTTTTTTTTTTTGTGGTACGCGGGCCTTTCACTGTTGTGGCCTCTCCCGTTGCGGAGCACAGGCTCCCGACGCACAGGCCCAGCGGTCATGGCTCACGGGCCCAGCGGCTCCGCGGCATGTGGGATCTTCCCGGACCGGGGCACGAACCCGTGTCCCCTGCATCGGCAGGCGGACTCTCAGCCACTGTGCCACCAGGGAAGCCCCCTTTTCTACATTCTTGTACTAATAATCAGTATATATGTAGAAAGTATTTTATTACTATTTGAATGCTGTTAACATATATTTGACTCATATTTGGAATAATCAATTTACTAAAATTCGTAAAGTTACAAAGAAAATATAAATTCTTTAGAAATTCTTAAAGCCCAGGTGATTTTTCTTCAGGATTATGTTAGCTTTTCATATTTTTAATATAGGTGATTATTGTAAGCAAGTGTGCAACAGAAAAAACTTTTGGAAAAAATATTGTTTTAGAAAACCATTAAAAATAAAATGTTTGAACAATGAATGTATTATTTTTTTCTGAAATTCATGCTTGTGAATTAAATATGCTTATCAATTCTCATCATTAACAGGTTAAATATTATAATTTCTTTTTGTGGGTGACAGTGCTTGCTATACAGAGAGATACAAGAACCTGATAAAGGATGATATAGTATAAGATAGTTGTTTTAGAAATTGACAAATACAGAGGACCAATATGGTTAGAGTAATATACTAACAAAATTAATCTTAATTTTTTCATCCAAAATTCACCAATAGAAATAAAGGAAAATAATGCTACATTCCATAGTACCCATTATTATTTAACAAGATCAAAGTCTAATCTTACGCAGGTATCCTTTGCTGCATGCCTTTTGTTTTCTTCTTGAAACTGTAATCTTAATTCACATTGTTTCAATACAATTTTGAAGTTTATAGAAGGCAGAACAAGTGTCCTAAAGCCAAGAATATCAGAAAATAAAGTAGCTATGAATCTTTTGCATATCTAATTTTCTGAGGAATCATTACTTATCTTCTAAGAGAGACTTTTCAAAGTCTCCACCATGACCACATTTTGACAAATGCTGAATTATGTATCCTCCTTTATTCCAAAATGCATTTGAGAATTCCTCTGTTGTGTTTCAATGAAATAACCAGGTTAGGTGTACTTATTAATACCTCATTTTTATCAGTCTAAAGAAATATTTATTATATAGGAAATTATGCATAATTTACATTTTAGAAGTCCATATTTAAAATAAACCTACAGTGTTATGACTGAATTCTTCATTTGTTCCATGGATGTAACATTATATGTCACTAACAAAGGCACAAATTTTAAGCATTTAAGACTGACTTTTTAATATCCTATCGTATTTATATTTTAACACATTTGAGTCATATCCATTCTAAAGAATTCCTGTTTTTTCCTTTTTTTAAATCACCATAGGGAATTCTCCAACAGTCCAGTGCTTAGAGCTCACCGCTTTCACTGCGGTGGGACTGGGTTCGATCCCTGGTGGGGGAACTAAGATTCCGCAAACTATGGGGTGCTGTCAAAAATAAAATAAAATCAGTAAAGAAGTTGTCTGAGACAAACCATCTTTCTCATTTCCTACATTCTCACTTTTTTTCCTCCCTAGGAATAAAAGGAAAACATTAGTCATTTTACTAAAAAAAAAAGTGAGCATTTTTACTAGCATTACATATTTTATTCACTAAAAATATTTTTGAACTTTCATTTCATTTATTGACTCATCATGAGCTTGATGATACCTGTTTCTGATCAAGGAAATACCTGACCAAAATTGATGATAGGCTAGAACGCTTACCCATGTTGATATGTAGTATATGATGAATTACCATCTTTCTGTTGCTTCAGCCTATTGGTGTAGGTATACCAACAATTAATTTAAGAAAAAGGAGACCCAATGTTCAGGTAACTGTGAATGAAGTTAGCAGTGCCTTCAAATTTGCTAAATCAGAGCTGCGATTAAGCTTCTCTTCCTAAAAGCATATGATTAATGCTGCCTTTCCTGACAGCAAGCTTCCAGAGCATGAGATGGAGATGAGCATCATTTCTCAATAAACCAGAGCAAAAATGTTATTAATAATGGCAGAGGGTATGCATTTGCTGACTAAAGATTGCTGGCAAATGATGTAATAATAATGATATTCAGTAATCGCAATTAAATGGCTTCTAAAAAATAAATTTGTTATTAAATATTGTGAAGTTAGTGTCAAATCCGTGTAATCCTAACAATTTGCTTGTAAAATTAACTTCTTAGTGGAAATAAAAATACAATTCTAATATATAATTTCTAGAAAGCACACAATGTAACCCAAAATTTCTTTGGATTTCTAAGTATATTTTCAGATGAGCAGTTAGAGGAAGTTCCCTTCACCTAATTAAAAGTGTCCAAAATTGCAAATAAATATTATCTGGCAAACTTACTGCAAAAGCTTTTCTCTGATGGCAACATATTTAAACATTATTCTATGTATGCTTATTTCTATAAGTGCACTAAAAATAATCAGCATAAAAGGATACTTCCTATAGTTCAGTAGAATTTAGCAAGAGCATTTCAAAATTTCAGAGAAAGTTTAATATGACTTAAGGTTTTCTGTGTAAGCCTATCATTTCTTTTAAAAAGTTGGTGACATTATAATGGAGAGGTAGTATGATATTAAGAGATCATTAAGCTATGAATTAGTAGAACTGAGTTCCAGTTTGTTCTACTTATAGCCAACACTATATCCTTAAGTAGTTCACTAAACCCCATAGTACTTCAGTTTCTTCATCTGAAAAGCAGGAAGATTAATAATTGTTTCCTATCCTACACAGTATATTCCTAGGAAGTTGAATCCATATATTTATCCCCAGCTCCATCTCCTGAAAATTCTGATTTAATTTGACCCCAGGGATGGGAGCCGGGCTTCTGAAATAGTTTTAAAGTTCCCAGGTAATTCTAAAGTACAGAGCCAATGGATTAATAGAAGCTTCAGTTTCCTTCTAGCTCTAGAATTCCATGACAGTCTGAATTTCGTGTTGTTGCATCAATCTCCATTTCTTTTGTGATTCCTGTAGAGGTTAAAATTATGTTTATGTCTTTTCTTGATTTATTAAATTGTTTTATGTTACTCCTCTTGCATGTTTCTTTTTGTGGATTACCTTGGATTATACTCATTGCAGTCATGTACATTTTAGTGAATTTTTAGCTTTGCCATACTTTCAAATATTGCATGTAAATACTGTGATATAATTTTAAAATAAACAACCTGGAAAATGGTTTGTTTTATTTTTGTTTTCCTTCCAAGGAAACTCCAAATGGCAAACTAGCAACCACACAAGATGTCTGAACTTGGAAAATATTTTTTGAGCTATGTAGTATTTTTAATAATACCAGCTGCTAATTAATTCAATTTAAAATTTAACAACATTGCCTTGTGCCTTTTATTTTAGTTCCACAAATGGTATGGTCTTTATATCAGTTGATATTCAGATTTTACAAATGAGACTTGTTAGATATTTAAAACATCAAACAAAAGTACTGGGAGTGCAGGGACTGGATTCCAGTTCTCAAGCCTGTCTTGGTGCTTTCTGTTGAGAAGAGTTCTGCTTTTGAATTTTTCAATCACTGTACCTGTAATGAGTCTTTTAAAAAATGGTCAGCCAGATTGCCATTTAAAAAGTACAAGTGATGCATTGACATTTTTCTTTTATGATTTCCTTTTCCTGTCTGTGTCTTTGTATGTTGGATTGGGACGTGATCTTCATATTGCCAATTCTTCCTGATAATGCCTCCTCCATGCATGCTGTTTGGGTCTGGTCATGCTATGCATTATCCATTGCATGTAAGATAATATTCTTATTTATGTTTATATTTTATCATTTTATTTTGACTTTGTTTTATGGTGAGTTAAAATTTTAACACGGATGTGAGGGTGTTTGTGTAAAGATAATTTATTTCATGAGACTTTAAATAAGCAATTCAGAATAATTTGTCAGCTTTAGAGTATCCTTTTGATAGAAACTTTCTCAGTTTTGTTTTTTAAACAGAGGACTAGAATTATTTTCAATGCTGATTTTTATTTTCTTCTTATAAAATATTACTTTTCCAAAGAGTATTTGCTTCTGAGCCAATGGGATGCTGCCTAAACAATGATCAGTATTTTCACCTATTGAACAATCTAATACTTACTTTCAATATTCTAGAACCTTGTGAATCTAGATATGAAGTTCATAAGCAGTGAATATTTTTTTAATTAAAATGCCAGGCACAGTTGGGTTTTTTGGTTTTTTCTTAATTTGCCTTTAAGAATCCCCATTCATCAAAACCAATGGGAATCATATATTTTCATTATTTAAATGGAGCTACTCTTTGAAGGCATTTTTGTCTTTATTATAAAATAAATACATGGCATGTATACTGTGTCATTCAGCATTTGAAATAAATATGTTTAATTTTAATACATTTTTAATTATTGGCATTATCTTGGGTAGTCAGCCCTACTAAAACAGTGTTTAAAATAATGATGATCTGAACGTATTTTGGAAGAGCCTGTGAGGCTGAAATTTTTAAAATTTCAGTGACCTTGCACTCATACAGCATAATTTCTATTTATTACTTCGAATTAGTTATCATATATTGATGGTATTTATTTTAGTAAATATTAAAAATCCAGTTTCTAAATTTTTACAGTTGTAAAATAATAGACACTTATTATGATTTTATGTTCTAGTGAACTTTGAAATTCTACTATGGCATGTTACATTACTTAGTAAGTGTTATAAGAGAATAGTATATTTTTGTTTATCAAATATTTTGATATCCTCATTTTATGATTGAGAAATTTTTTAAATGTCATGTGAGGTAAATTTACCAGGTTAACAGTTTCATTTGATATGTTTATGTAAATAAATAATCTGCCTGTTCCATAGTGAATTGATTTCTTATTACACACCAGCAAGAAGCAGCAGTAGGAGGTGTAAAGCAGGGAAACAGTGTTTAGTGAACCTAGGGGTTATTATTCAAGTTAGACTTCAATCACAATAGCTAATCTTTATTAAAATCCTTCTGACTTTACCATAAATTTTATCTTACAAAATTGACTTAATTTGACTCATTAAAATATATTGTAAAATTTCTGAGTTTCAAATACATGAAGCAAACTTGCATCTTTTCTTTATGCATTTGAAGAAGGAAAAATAAATTTAGAAGAGTTCGTTTTCCTTAGGAAATTCAAACATTTTTAAAATGTTTTCCCTCATATAATTTTATTTTTTATGGATACAAATAAGGTATATTACTTACACATCGTCTTTGTTTTATTGCCAAGTATGTTATCCACATGGCTGTATTTTGCTCCTTTCACATCCCAATTAAAGATAAAAAGCTGTAAGTGGATCTTCAAAAGTCATATTGCCACAGGATTTGTGATTATAAATGTCCTATCTAACACAGGCCTCAAAACTCTTCAGTTGGTGATTAATTAAAATTTGCCTGCTATACTTAAAGCTCAAATCCCTAGCCTACTTATTATTATTTTAAAATATATATGAAAGAATATACCTTCATATAATTATTTTGTCAACTTTTTAAGATTCCTTAGGTAAGTAACTTTTATGGAATTAATTTCATATTTAAACATCTATTGAGTTATTCTATATACAGCCTCATTTTACAATGTCATATATGCTTAATTACTATTTTCTGTGTAGAACCCCAAATCTCAGGAGCCAGTAACTTTGGATTTCCTTGATGCAGAATTAGAGAATGATATTAAAGTGGAGGTGAGTGCCATCAGTCGGCTTGAACAACACCCTCAGGTCAGATGCTGGTGTTCTTCCAGTCCACGGGGATCTGTTGAGCAGCTTCATTGTGTTGGTTCTGTCTTAGGTACTATACACACAAAGATGAATGTTTTTTATCTTTAAAAATTTCTAGATCCTGGGCTCTCTCATCCGAAAGATCATATGAAAAGGAATAAATATTTTAAATTGGGTGTGACCTTAGTTTTTTTCTTTCTCCTTCCACAGGTAGAGTTATTTTCAGTATTTCAATACAAATGTAACTTGTAAATTTCAATAAAAAACATAGAGAGAGGGACGTTGCCATAGAGTTGAAAGAAAAGTTGCAGGGAATTTAATCATCCAACCACCCAATAAGCAACATGAGGAAAGAAGCTGCCATGTTTGTCTTAGTACTCTATACTCAGAAATTTTCTATTTTATTTCAAAACCAAAATTGCATGCCACTTCCTCCGAGAGGGCCTTCCATAATAATAGGGATAATCATTAATAATAACATTCATTGAGTACATGATATGTGTCAGTCATGGATTCTCAAGAGCCTTTGAATAGGTACATTGTTATTATTATTATACCTGTTGTACTGATGATCTGTTTGAGGTACAGGAGGTTAAATAGCTTATCTCCAGTTACTCAACTAGTAAGTAGCAGAACCAGGATTTGAACCTGGCTCTTGCACTCCAGAGCAGAGGTGTGCAGAGGTGTGGGGGGGGGGGGGCGGGGGGGGGCGGTACGCGGGCCTCTCACTGTTGTGGCCTCTCCCGTTGCGGAGCACAGGCTCCGGTCGCGCAGGCTCAGCGGCCATGGCTCACGGGCCCAGCCGCTCCGCGGCATGTGGGATCTTCCCAGACCGGGGTATGAACCCGTGTCCCCTGCATCGGCAGGCGGACTCTCAACCACTGCACCACCAGGGAAGCCCAGAGAGCAGAGATTTTTAAGATTCTTTCAGATGAATTAACTCCTTCTCTTATCTATTCAAAGGCCACCATATTTCTTTTACAGTGTGTCACAGTGTGTTTTAATTTGTATTTGCTTTACACACTTTACAACCTTACTCCTTCAATGTAGAACAAGAGAATCTATTTATCATAGTTACCTTAGACTGAGGCATAGTGCTGGGATGTTTTAGGTAAATAATGAATATTTGTTGTAAAGTATTTGACAAGATAAAGTATGATCATGTAATGGTGAAGATCTTGGTTTCTGGACTCTCATACCACTGAGTAACTGTAATTATATTTAACCTCTCAAGTCTCAATTTCCCCTCCATCAATCCCATAAAGTAATTGAACACTTTTATTAATTACATTTCAAAAATTAATGACTGGTTGAAAATATTTCATTAAGAATGTTTTTATCATTTTAAGATAATGTAAAATAATGATGTGGTAACTTTTAAAAGAATATTTCCACACTTCAGTAGGTCAGTTTAGTATCTGCTGTAAAGTAATTGTTTCAATTTCCTTTAGATTCGAAATAAAATGATAGATGGAGAAAGTGGAGAAAAAACATTCAGAACCCTGGTTAAATCTCAAGATGAGGTAAGAATTAAATCAGGTTTATTCTTAAATAAAAATGTATATATTAATAATGATAATTGATATTAGTGGTAAAGCAATATTTATTCATAAAAAGGGACGTTTCTAGAAAACAAAAATTGTTTAAAGCACTCTTGCTGGAGGGCTATTTTTAATAAGATTTTTAACTCTGAAATTTTTATAAAATGTTGCTTTAGATTTCTTGATGTATTCTTCTGTCATTTACAATATGTTCTTGAAAATTATATTTTTTAATTTTTTTAATTGATGTATAGTTGATTTACAATATCATGTAAGTTTAAGGTATACAGCACAACGATTCAGTTATACATACATATATATACACACATATATATATATTCTTTTTCAGATTCTTTTCCCCTATAGGTTATTACATAATATTGAATATAATTCCCTGTGCTATACAGTAGGTCCTTGTTGGTTATCGAAAATTATATTTATGTCTCCTTTTTTTTTTTTTTTTTTTTTTACCAGTATAAGAAATAGAATACACAGTGTGATGTTGTTTGCCATGTTCTTTTAGGCCATTTCAGTCATACAAATTTGAAGTTAATATTTAGTAGCTGTATGTTTGGTATGGTTTGTGCATACAGATGTTCTAATTGTTGAGTTCCATATATTAATTTTTTGTTTGTTTCTTAACTTGTTTCTGGCTTCATTTATCTTCTTTTACTATTTAAGCACTATTACCCTAAATTTAAACCTGAAATTAAATCAGGAGATAACACAGCTACTGCCATAAAATCACTGGTACAGCTATGTAACACTTGTATTGTTTTATATTGACGTGGAAAAACTCCATGTATATGAGAAGTGTGTCTATTCATTATCAGTCACATATGGAATAAACACACATTCGTATGTTTGAGGATTTGAAAAATGTATAGAACTCCCAAGCTTTTGAGCCTGGAAATTTAATTTAAGCTTTTATGTATAATTTATGTCCGTTTCCTCACAATCCCATCCCTCTTCAGTGTAACATTTCTCCTGAATTTCTCAGCAGAGCTTTCCCTATGATGGAGCTAGGATCTAAATACAGTACTTCATTAACACGTGCCTTTTCTCATTTTAATGTCATCAGGAGTCCCTATTACCGGAACCCAAGGGGAGGTATATACCAGTTTCAGTCTTTGTTGAAACATCAACTCTGTTTACTTAGACTTTACCCGTGCTGTTTACCACTTCACTTTTCAGAGGAAAGATGTAAACCATTCAGCAGTTCTGCCAGCTTCTCCAAACCCTGGGACCTGCACGGTTTTTTTTTCAACTTACAAATCAATTTTGTCTTTATTCAGTCACTTTGATATTTCTCTTCTTCGATTTACTGCAAATTCTTCTTTTTGACCAATATCCACTCATAGACTTTTCCTATTAATAATATTGAAGAAAGTAGTGTTTTGTATGTTTACTTCTCTAATCCAACACAGTTTTTGATATTCTGTTTTTTATAACTTGCTGAACAATACTAGTTTGCCATGGTTTTTTATGAGTATTAATAAATAAGTAAACATTATTTCTTTTAATTGTTTTATGAATTTTAGAAGTCCAGAAACTTCCTGAGCACTTCCTGCCGTCCCTCCCCCCCATCCTCCACACACCTCAGTAAAGCCATGGGGATATTTGATGTATAGAAGCAACACTGTGTAGTTGTTATAAAATGAACCTGACATCGTGCATTCTCCTTCATCCTGCCGACTAAAGTCCTCATTTCTTCATCAGTAGATTGTGGAAAAGAATAGTATTGCATTTACTCCAGGGAGTTGAATAAATGATACAATGACTGTAAAATGCCTAGATATTGCCTAACACCAACTAATATTCAGTGAATATTATTATTCTGATGAGGATGATGAAGCTGGTGATAACTAAAAATATTAAAAGATACATATGTGTCATCACCATATCTAATGGAAGAAGTAATGATCATTTCTTTACTACTGTTCAGTAGCTCCATAAAAAAGATTCAATATCCATGAAGTTATTTAGCTCTTACTTCCTTTCCCTAGTGGATATAGTTGTCTTTCTAACTTTCAATGATACTAAGTAATTAGTCTCTTATAATAGATAAATACTATAATAATGGCTTAATAAGAACAGTAATGTGCTAATCATACATTTGGGTCTAGACACACTGTGTTAATTTCCTGATATTATCAATTTCTCTTCAGCATACCCTACTATGGAAATATCTGTGCATTATCTAATATTTCAGTCCTGTTTCATTATTAAAATTTATTTTTCAGGAAATGTTTTTAAAGTTTTGAGGTTAATAATTTGGCATAAATTACTAAGATTTTGCACTTAAACGTCCTTAAAATTTATTATGTGGGTATTTTTTTTCCTAAAATGTTGCTTTACACACACACACACACACACACACACACCCATAACAGAATAAATAATTGTAGAATAGTATAGATCAGATATTTGTGAAGAAGGGTATTGAATGATGACTGAATTTTTAAATAGAGCTTAGCATTCTGCTCTTCATATAAATTCACTTCAAATAAAAAGTGATGAGATAACCATGTCCAACTCTTTTTTTTTTAGAGATATATAGACAAAGGAAACAGGACGTATACATGGACTCCTGTCAATGGCACAGATTACAGGTAATTAACCTTATTTATTTATATGTGTGCTGTATAAAAGAATATTCAGTTCAGTGCCTTTCACCTATTTTTAAGTAGCCATTTTTCCAGCGGATGAATGTTGTCTTTACATACTCATAAGTTACTTTCAATATAATTAAAATAGAAGTGTTATCCTTTCCAACATTAAAATGCATTAAAGTTATACATTCTGATTTTCAAAATGAGAAAGATGGGAAAAAGCTAGAAATATAAAATTTAGAAATGAAAACGCATGATATACATATATTTGGTGTTTTATATATTTGTTAGTAATCATAAATGTTGACACTTATTACTTTGTGGTCATCACCTCCACTGACCTCCTCATTTAAATTGTCGTTTAGTTTACATTACTTACATTTAGGTTGCAAATTAACTTAGAAATGAAACTTATTACATCAGAGTATAATCTGATATAAAACGCTCAACTGATATAATTTAATCCCATGAGTAGAAATTCTGTAATATCCTGACCCTTTCAATTGACTGGACCTTGGAAAATTGGACAGACTAACACCCTAACATTTCTTGGAAATTCTCCATTCTTCAACAGTTGCTGAGCATTTTTTGTTTTGTTTGCTCTAAGGTCACTGCTTTCCCTGTGGTCCTGCTTCCTACAGCCTCATACTACTGAGGCTGATACGAAAATGTCCTTCTTGTTACTCATTCTCTGTTCCTCCTCCCTAACGCCTCCCGTCTTTGGATCTCACGTCACCAGGCCACACTGCACACCACTCCTCCCTTTGAACAGCCATCTCCCTCTCGTTCCTGTAAGATATCGGTTTCTGCGTGGTTGCCACCCTCTCCTCCGTTCACATGGATCAGTGTTTCTCAAAGTATTTGAGACATACCCCTGCTTATATAAAATAAATCGAAAATTGTTTACTAAAATAAACTTTAAAAGAGATGAAAACTCAAGTGGAAAAAAAATGTTTATTATATTTCATAGACATGAAATCCGTGTGTCAAATTGCTATAAACGTTTCTAAATGCTTACTCTGAACTTCTGTGCTTAATTATCATGAGCTGGTAATAGATAGTTTGCAAGTGGGCCAGGTCCCTTGACACACTTTAAATACCAGTGACGTAGATGATTTTTCTGGTGCCTGGACTCTCATTTTTTTTTCTTATATCTCCTCCCCTCTGATGATCTTGTCAGTCCCCTTTCTTAGCTACCTACTCCAAGGTCATGTTTTACAACTGTAACATTAAGACTGCAAGTCCTTCATAATCTTAATTTGAGATTTTTTTAATCCAACGCTCAGAGTAATACATTTTAGCTTTGCAACCCCTCCTTCTGATAGTCCAACTGCAACGATCCCTTGACTCAATTGAGACCTGAAGATCATCAAACCCCTTCGACCTTTTCACTGTCCTTGCCTTCCTCGTGTCCTTGTACCCCTCTTTATTCAGCATAAATTCTTTGGGTCTTACTACGTTCACTCTCTTACACACACCATCAACTCCCTGCATCATACTCAGGTTTGGCAAACAGTAGTTTGACCAATCCCAATCCTGGTTAAATTAAATTATTACCAACACCACACTGCACCCACACAGCTACAAATGGGAGAAATAAAATATTCCTTGACTGATGATATCCAAAATTCAGGACCTTTAACCTTAAGTGTACTTCAGTAGTGCCTGCTGATCTCAATAGTCCAGTAAATTTAGGATGCTTCTAGATGACTTTTGATAGCCTCTCTTCACTCCTCAAACCCATCTCTTTCCCATCCATTTTTCTCTCAGGTGATGTCTTTACTTCTGTTTTTCTCAGTGAAATAGGAAGCGATCAGAAGAGACCTTCTACCACATAACGACTTGCATCTATATCTCCATCTCCTATCTCTATTTCTATTCACAACACAATAACAAGAGTGATATTATTAATACTTGAGTTATATTGTTTCATTTCTCTACTCAAAATTCTCCAATAATTTGCTATCTTCATCTCTATAAAATCTGAAGTTTGTCATGACCTTAGAGGACTTAGACAGCATCTGACCTAATTTACCATCAGTTCTCTGAAGTTACCTTCTCAGATTCTCCACTGAACCACCTCCATCTTAGAGCTACACTGTCCTCCTTGCTAGTCCTCATAAACCCGGGACCATTCTGCCTCAGGACCTTTGCACCTGAAGTTATTTCTGCCTAGGATGAATTTTCCCCAGGTATTCACATGCTTACTCCATCTTCACACCTTCACTTACTTTTTTGTCGCCTCAATAAGGCCTTCCCCAATAATCCTACCTAAAATGTAAAGTGACTCATTATCATTTGATATTATATATGTGTATATGCACATACACACACACATATATAAAGCATATATAAAGAAATTTATTTCTACTGTTTATTGTTTGTCTTCCTTCACCATTAAGTTCTAAGAAGGCAACGTTCTAAGATCGTTAGACTCTGAGATTCTAAGATTGTTGCCTGCTTCATTTATTTTTGAATCCTCAGCTCATAAGTCAGTGGCACACAGTAGACATTCTGTAAATATTTACACAGTTAAATATTTAGATTTTCAATTTGTCTCATTCTGTCAAATCCAAATAATAGTTTCCAGACTTCCATTGCAATACTCAAATATGAGGGCCTCTTTAACTACATATTAATATACAGTTAATATGTAGCCTACTTAATAGGCTGTGGTGGACTCAACTGTTCTTTTCCTAATAAAACGAAACAACACTCCTCCCCCCTCTGCCCCAGAACATTTACATAAGTTTTCAGGGGAGCCTAGAGTGCTGGGGATTCCCCTAGAGCTGTAGTGGGTTGCTAGGATGGGATGCAGACTAGGTCTAGAAGAGGGGCACACGGTTACCTATGTCATGACACACTACCTGCCAGTCTTTTTCCAGTTTTTCAGTTTTTGACATAATTTTGAACCTATTGAATAACACCAGAATGAGGGTTTATTTTACTTGTGTCTCTTGATTTCTCTCTCTCATTTCTATTAGGCATCTCTTTATGCATATACAATCTTCATGTACGTACATAAGTAATTATTTTTCTTTCCGTTTCCATGGTTATTACCACCTTTCATTTTTTTGGATAAATTTGTCAAAAGGTGTGACAGCCAACAGGAAATCTGGGAGTCCTGTCTCGTTAGCGATGATTTCATGATAAAAGGAAATGTTGGATGCACATGTGGGAAAGTGCTCTCTGCCTTTGTTTCTTAGACAAACAAATTCCAAGTTAGAAAAACCATTTCTTTTTGACCCTGACAGTGAGTCAGTCTGATGGTTGGTCCTACTGCAGTCATAATTATACTCTGGGGGAATTTTAAATTCTTACTATACCTTACTTAAATATGTTTTTAATAGTCTCACAAATGTCTCCTGCATTCATACCCTTTCCCTCACACACCAAGTTGTAATACAGGTGGCCAGATTAATGTTCTTTTCTCCCGGTTCTGAGTACGTCTCTCCTTGTCCACAAAACTTTAGTCTCTTCCCATTTTTATCCAAGTTTGGATTCCAAGTCTGAAATTCACGTCACACATTTCTAGCCTAACCTGTCTGCCCTGTCGCTTCCCCCACTGCACTGCACTACCCATACAAACCACTGTTCTCTGAACAAGCCCTAACTTCACACCTTTGCTTGTTTTCTTCACACATTCTCTTCACAAATCTACAACTTAGAGCCAGATTAAATCTATTTCCATTGTAAGTACTCCCCTGAATCTCCCTACAAATAAATCCACAAATAACAAGCTAGAACAACATATTACATCTAAATTGAAGGAAAAAAATGGCAGTGTTTTTATTTAATGAATTAGGTATCAAATTTCACTAAGTGATCTCTGTCTCCTTAAGCCTTGCTATAACTTGATATAACATATTTTGAAATATAGTAGTTATTTTAACAGAATGTTCTTTTTTTTTAATGAAGAGTTTGATTTTTATGGTGATATAAATGAGTTGGAAAGTGTGTTATATTCCATTTAACTAAGTTAACCATGTTTATGGGAGTCACAAAAATATTGCATGGGCTGTACCATCCTACTGGTGGCCACTGGCTTTATTAGACTTTTATCCCTGGGAGAAAATAAAGCAGACTTGATTTGTTGGTTTTATAAGGAGAGAGACAGCAAACACTGCATATGGCAGCATCCTTGACTCAGAATGTTGATTGAAGATCTTATCTGCTATAGGTTGAAGAAATAACTGTCGCCTGAAGAAAAAAATCATTAAATTATGTGTGACCATATTTTTTAATAAAATAAAGTATAGCTATTAATAGCAATCTGAGACTTGCAGGCCAATAAAATGTATATTCGATATGTCAGTTTTAAAACGTCTACTGTGTTCCTCATGGGTTTCCACACTATTTTTTATGGTACATGAGATGTAACCCAAGCTTACAGTGTGACACTGTAGCAGCCACATGATGTAATGTTATCGGTCTTAATTTGAAGTTTCTCTTAGCAATAAATGCTGATAGGGCAATAAAAATGTCCTAATTTCCCTTGAGAGGCATTTGTGGGAGACAATCTTCAAATGCTCACTAATTCTGCTCTACATTTTATAAATGGCAAGTGAATCATGAAAGGTCATCTTGCTTTCAGACTAATTGCACTGCTTATTTTAATTTGAATCTCTGCCTCCCCTTAAAGGAAGTTACCTTTAAAATGAATGTGGAGATTTTCATTAAATCTACATAACATTTTATTTCTCTGACCTTTTCCCATAAGGAAAGTCTATGAATTACTTAATGATGGAGAAAGATTTGGTAATTGCAGGTAACAAACATCCACTTATTTTGCTATCTTGACTGCATAATTAAATTGTAGCATATAAGCCCTTGCATTTTTCCTCTTCATAGAGTGAATTTTTAGCATATATTCATAAGAAGAAAAACCTGGAATTTTATATTTTGTCCTGTTCTATATTGCTCATAAAAAAATGTATAACGACATTACACTTTGGACATCCATCCCCAAAGCCTGGGAAACTTGAGGCTTGAGTGATTTAAAAGAAGATCTTCTGCAAATGCCTAGAAATACTCAGAAACCTAGAAATGCACACATTTTTCTGTGCATTGCTGAATTTGGTGTTAAATTGTAAAAATGAATGCTGAATAACTCAATTGGTCACATTAATCGAGTGTCATTTTTTAACAATAGTTGCATTGGGAATCTTAGAGATAACCTCATTTTTGGCATTAGTTCGTTAGTTTCCTTCTGCATTCAAAGGATAGCAGAGACCATTTGCAACTGTGAGTATGGATATGGAATAATTAGTTATGTTCTGCACATGTGTATCGGCCATTGTGAGAGTAGAAGAATTACACATATGCAGTTGTTAGGGGAAAGTGCATCATATTCTGATATCTTTTAACAATTCCAGCATTTTGTGTGTTTTATTAATTGTCAGCTTCAAAATGAGTGCGGTTACCTGCCTGTCAACTTTTTTAGTTTGTACAGTCATATTAAGACAGGGTTGGATGACAGGCTTGTTTGACAGTCCTTGTGTCTAAAATGTTCAGAATTTGGCTTAAGATTTGCACTGGAGCTTTCCTCCACTGTGTACATGTACCATGGGACTAGAGTAGCCCATGGCTCTTGTAAACTATTAAAGTCAAGATGTTTTTCCTATTGTACCTAACAGCAATCTACCAAATGATATGGGATATCCACAGTTAATGAACTTGAAATAAATACAGTTACACCGTTGGGTAAGAACCAATGGAATGAGCAAGTGCTATAAAGGAATCTGAATTTCCCTTCCAAAAGACATGGGGGAAATTGCCTAGAAAAGAGTTGTGCAATATTAGGTATTTAACCCCTCAAAAGAGACTATTTCAGATGATTTTATGCATTGTGTAATTAGTAATGATAATAATACCTGTTTCATTTGTAATTTTTAGTGGGGTATGTTTGCTAGCAAGCGCTGTAACATTATGTATAATTCATTAGGGAAGGGATAGCCAATTGGCATGATATAATTACTTTGCTTAAACGTAGCCCTAGTATTCTTCTATTTTTGTCCACAGAGTATTTTAATACAGTTTTCTGAAAATACAGTATCCATGACATTTCTTCTTCAGCTGATTTATGGGTGCATTTTGTAGCTTATTTTCCATGTGTCTCTTCTGATTCTCTACAAGGTAGAGAACTGGATGGCAAGACCAAATTAAGTACCCTATTTGCTGAAAGCATTTTCCTGTCAAAGTAATATGTCTTTTCCTTCCCATGAGGAAGATCTTTGGATTTTCCATGAACTTTATGTGTCTTTTTTTTTTTAAGTTATGTTTCATTTTTGTTTGTTTGTGTTTATGCTTCTCTTGTTTCTATTGCAGTTTGGCCTTGGTATTACCAACCTACAGTTTTTACTATATAAAAGCCAAAATAGAAGAGACAATAACTCAGGCCAGATGTAAGTACTGTGAAAGCGACTTCAGGGTCTGTTTGTTATCTCCTAGTACCAGAGGTTTAAATATGTCTAGACTTTGGAATACCCAGGCTTATACATTTTAGTGGGTGTTATTACCAAATCAACAGCAATGATTCTAACCCATTCCAAACATGCAAGGAACAAGAAGTATTCTACATGGATAGAATATGAGCAGGTACTCCAGTCTCACTGGCAGTCCCTACTACTCCCCCTGCCTTGCTTTGTGCTCATAGAATCATTGCAGTGCTGTGTCCTCTGTTGCTATTGTTTTAAGGGTCTGCTAGCTGGCACAAAATGTTTCACATAGTCTCTACTCATGGCACTCTGCTGGTAGCAGTAAAGTTTTTCTTTTCTTTTTTTTTTTTTTTTTTTTGCATTTGGCAAGAATGATATTATGCTCCACATCGTCGACTTTGTTGGAATAAATTAAATTGCACTGGTCTTTGGCTTTGGTTTGGCAATTAACTTTCGTCTAATTATCCAAATTCATGTCTTCGGTAACTCAAATGGATCAGTTTGGTTTTTTTTTTTAAGCGTCATTTGGAATGTGGAGTAATTATTAACACTAGTGCATATTTCAAGTCATTATTAATCTTTGTTTTGGGTGACTAGCTTCAGTAAAGTAAAATGACCATCATATCCTTTGCATATCACTCAATTATTCCTAACCACCTAAATTTTGTCTGTTACGATAAAGTAAAAATATATATGCATATATATATATACCTTTTACCTCTGACTGTACATGAACTACAGTTTCTTTCCTTTGTCAGTTCTTTTTTGCTCTCCACAGTCCTGGTTCTCATTGCACATTGTGGTAATTTAGACCTTTATATTTCCGCTTTCACTTGATAGATAGATATGATGGTCTTTTAACAACCACCAACTTTGCATGAGCTAGTTCTTCACTTGATAAATGAGGGGGTGCCTAGTGGGTCTTTGATGATTGGCAAATGCTTCTGTTTATAGGCTAGCATCATTGGTATTGCACTTGCGTTAGCCACTTTGCAAAACAGACCCTTGAAATAACCACAGTACAGAGAGGGTGCTCTAGCAGTAATTGACAGGACATATTTTCCAGTCTTCAAAAATATGTGTCTTTTCTTCCAGACTACAGCTGTACATAAATAAACCTTTGATCTATGCACAATATTTTTATTCAAGAAAGTCATTGAATAAAATATTGTTTGTGACCCCCCTTTGCTTTTACCCTCTTTTTTTTTTGTTTCCCTGCTTTCTCTTTCTGATGGATTTTCACAGCAAAAAAAGGCAGAATGAAGGGCAAGTATTTTCTTGTTGCTCAATTTCTTTTTGTTTAGTACACTTGACATTTCCACTGATATTTCCATTCCTATTGGATACTATCCTCTGTGCTTCTCATTTGCTAGATTTTCCTCCACAATCACTCAGACCTTAGTGGCTAAAAAGGGGGAAAGAATATGCTTGTGTTTATATATGTAACCTATTTCACTTTCTGGTTTTTTTCTTAAACTTAAATACTTGTGTGTTTTTATCCTTCCACTTTCTAATTCATACTAATATGAAGAATGCTATTAATTCACTAAAGGCATTAGTGGGTTTATTAAAATCCTTTTCTTTATCATAATATTGGTAAAATATTTGACATTTTAAATAAATACCTCTGGTATAACATTGAAAAAAGTCACTTTTTAAAGGATATCTTAGTTATAGTAGGGTTAGTTAGTAAATGGGAAAATTACAGACCTAACATTGTCTTTGATATAACTGTTGTAATCCATGTTATGAAATTAAAATTGACTTTATTACTGTAAAGTATTGGGGATCTTTATATTCATTCATGTGTTTCAGTTTAGGATGGAAATAGTCCTTTTATTTTTCCGTGTAAGGTTATTTTTCTATCCTATTGACATCAAATCTCAGGATGCATATTCCGGATTGTTTGTCTAACCCTGTAACATTATCTTTGCAGATTCAGAAACACTGAAGCCGGATAATTTTGAAGAATCTGGCTATACGTTCATAGCACCAAGGTAGGTTTTGTTTTCTTTTGTTTTCTTTTTTTATAGCTCATTGTGGATATGTAGGCCTTCAAGAACAGGTCTGAGCTGGGGTCAAGACTGCTGTGGATTATGCCATGCCAGATTATGGAACCAAAGGAAACAATAACTTTAAAACTGAAAGAGAATGCTGTTCTTTCATTCATTTACTCATTCAGGTACTTAGCACCTGCTGTGTGCTAAAGAATATGCTGACTTGGGGATACAGGTGAATAGGACAGATGGAGGTTTTGCTTTTGTGGGAACCAATAGTATATCCAACAAAAACGAAGAGTTGTGAGTTTGCATTTGTGACTGTGTATACACATACAGACTCTCGCTCACTTTCTCTCTCTCTCTGCATACACACACACACACACACACACACTGAGATAGATATGTACAGATATATACATATATATACACAAGAATGTGTATGCCTCATAAAATGACTTAACATCATTGATTTTTTTTAACACAAGTTTTTGGGAAAATATATTTTAATATAGTGAGATTTTCTCACATAACATTTTTTTTAAATTTTTTTGTGGTACGCGGGCCTCTCACTGTTGTGGCCTCTCCCGTTGTGGAGCACAGGCTCTAGACGCGCAGGCTCAGCGGCCATGGCTCACGGGCCCAGCCGCTCCGCGGCATGTGGGATCCTCCCGGACCGGGGCACGAACCTGCGTCCCCTGCATCGGCAGGAGGACTCTCAACCACTGCGCCACCAGGGAAGCCCTCACATAATTTTTAAGATTAGCATTCTTTTTCCTCCTAATCAATTCTGCTTCTCTCGCTTATAATCCCCCTTCCCTAGCTCTAATATACATCTTCATCTCTGCCTCTATTTTCTTATAATTATTTGAAACTAACTCCATTCAAGAATCCAAGATTATTCTTTATTTCTGTTTCTTTCCTTAGTTTTTGACTCCCACTCTCCATCAGACACATGTAATAATACAAATCAACAGAATTTCTATTACCCTAGGCTACTGAATAAAAATAGATTCAGAAGCTTGTAGTAGCCAATTCTCACAATTTTTCCCTCTTAAAGAAATTGCTCTAAGAAGGCTCCTAAAAACTGGTCTCAGTTATTCTTTCTTTTTATTTCTGCATAAGACTATCTGAATTTTTGGTTCTTATTGAAAGTAGGGAATATATATATACCTTTTTGAGAAATCTGTTAACAAAGCATATTTCTGGCTTTGTGAGTGACTCTGCCCTCGAGCAGTTTTCCTGCTTGAATTGCCTTCAGTCTTGGACACTGCTGATTCCACCCTTTGACATTCTGTCCTCTTGCTTAATGACATACGTCTCTGGTTTTCTTCCTCCCTCCCTGGCTGCATATTCAATCTCTTTCATGAGCTTCCCTTCTTGTGCACATCACTCATTTGAAGCTGCTGGCCTGGGCTCTCTTATCTTCCTGTTTTGAGTCTACAGACATACCACAGAGGCCCACTATTCCGTGTCTACAGTTTGGGGTGATGGCTCCCAAATCTACAGGATGTTGATAACATCTAGAAACAAAATAGACATACTATGTGGTTTATTGACCTTACATTATAATATAAGATCAAGCAATATATCCATTTCCAGACTTTATGTCCACCCTACATATTTTAATATGAGACTTCATGTTTATGGAGCCTCATAGGAATCTCTCTTCAAAGTGCTTCAAATTCATGATCTCCTGAACATTTGTCCTCTTTGGAAAACTCTTCTTTCTGTGTTGCCTCAGTGACAAAAATACTGTCTTCCCCAAATACCCAGTCTTGAAACCTGATAGATGTCTTTGCTCCCTTTCCTTTATATGTAACTTCTGGTCAATCAACAAGTCTTGCCACATAGAATTTATCTTATGAGTATCAAGTATGTCTGTCAAACTCTGCTGCCTTTGTTCAAGTTCAGGCCAGTGCCTTCCTCACTTAAACTACTAAGGCTGCCTCCTAATTGATCTCCCTGCCTCCAGTATTTCTCCCTTACTTCCAATTTCTGTCTCCTTTCTGTAAGCAGGGGGAGTCTCTAAACTTTCAATAACATTATGTTTCGCATCCATTAAATACCAACCGGTGGCTTAGTATTATCCTCATGATAATCGACACTGTATAGGATAGCTTTCAGATATTCTGTCACTAGGTCCCAGTTTACCAGTGTGGTCCCCTATACTCTAAATCAGGGGCTGACAAACTATAGCCTGCAGTTTTACGTATAAAACTTTATACTTAAAGTTTTATTAGAACACAGCCAGAGGCATTTTTTGATGTATTGCCTGTGGCTGCTTTCACTACAAAGGCAGAGCCGAGGGGTTGTGGCGTAGACCTTTTAGCCCATAGAACCTGAATCATTTACTCTCTTGCCCTTTAAGAAACAGTCTGCCAACTTCTGCTTTAAAGTCTAGCCACACTAAACTTTTCTAATTTCCTAAAATGCATTGTTTTTTCCTCCTTACTGCTTTTCGTCCACTAATTTTCTTTTCTATTTTGGATTGAAACACACACACCTCCAGTCCTTTCCAAACTCCAAAGCTCCTTGATCTGGGAATTTCTTTCCCATCATCACTGGATTAGACATCCTTGCTGACTGCTTCACAGAATCCTGTATTTCCCATACTAGAGTACTAGCCACATTTCATTTTATTTTCCCCAACAGAGACATGATGGCATCTATTTGACTTACCATTCAGTACTCAATATCAAATCCACTGACTGGCACACAGTGCGGGCCTCATAAATAGTTGACGACTGGAGAATCTACAAATGTATGAAAAGCATTTAAAAAATCATATTATTAATTATAACACCTGCCATCTTACTAGCAATTTTTTGATACAAGGAACTTTGGGCCACTGCTAAAACTAGTTTTTGCTGGAAAGCAGAATGTTAATGTAGCACAGGGGTGAGAAGAGGTTGAGATACTGGGTGTGCCCGGTGTTGATAAGACCCTCCCTCCGAGCATAGTAAACGTCCAGGAATTCCCAGAGAAGATAAATATATCTCTAGATCTCAATTCCCAATTCACAGACAATGGATTTTGTTATAATTCAGCCAGGATTAGCATATGGATCATTTCTGTGGCCTGTCACCTTCTGTGTCAATATGACTGGCTGGAAGACTGGAATTCACCTGTGTGTTTGGGGAAGGAGCACATAGCAGAGAAGGGAAGAAATGTGGTAGCTTGTGGGAGAAACAATGAGTGGTCACCCCAATTAACATGTGTTAAGCCTTTTACATGTATGATTTGATTATATTTACCCCTCAAAAGAGCTGTATAATAAGTTAGTGTTATATATTATCCTCTTTCACAGATTCGGAAACAGTTTTAGAGATGTTAAATAATATGGAATTTGAATCCGTTTCCTTGCTACTCCTAAGGTATAAATATCTACACTGAATATGCAAATACTTAGTTAGGGAATCTCAAAAGAATGTCCAGTAAAGCTGAGTAAAATATTTCTGTAGGGAACATTTCCTGGAAACGTGAGCATTGGATGTGTATTCAAAGATTTGTGGAAAGTAAACTGATAGAAAATTGGGATAAAGAAAAAATTGGTGAGAAAAGGGAGACATTTATGTAGTATAGAACATCCGGCATATGTTTTTGTCAGTGTTATTAATGGGAAACAGTGAAGCAAACTCTAGAGAAAGACTTTCAGGATCTGTTTCCCAGATTTTCATGGTCATAGCTGTGTTACTCAGTTTCTCTGCATCTTAGTTTCTTTGCTTGCAAAATGGTGCTAACAATAATACCTACCTCGTACAGTTTTTATAAGCTTTAAGTGAGATAATATTGCATGCGGAATATTTAGCATACCTCTTGGTATGACATGAGCTCTAAATAAATATTAGTTATTATTATTGATGGTTATAGTAAGAGGTCAGAGGAGGAGGGCTAGTTACTTAATAAAGGATGTTATGGGAATTTCCTGGTGGTCCAGTGGTTAGGACTTGGCGCACTGCCGTGGGCCTGGGTTTCAATCCCTGGTTGGGGAAGTGAGATCCTGCAAGGCATGTGGTGTGGCCAATAATAATAATAATAATAATAATAATAATAAAGGTTGTTAAAAAGCAGTTATTTTAAAATAATTTAAAGAAGAAAGCTCATGAAATTTAAAGGTAGAACCATTTTTGTTAATTCTTAAATAAACTCTTTGATCCTAATTAGTATTCGGTTTTTGCAATTTCCTTAAATTTTGGAAACTACTGGAAAGGAAAGCATGGAGAATACAGATGTGTGGAGCATTATTCCTATCTTTACGAGAATTACAGTCATAGGGATGAAAGTCTACAACATGGATTAATTTTTCTATCTTTCTTGGATAATCAGAAATGAGAAAGCACTTCAAAGATAAGTTAGAATAAGAAAGAAAAGTATGTGATCACCAGTAATTCAATGCTAATTTGAGATGTATGACCTATGTAAGTTCGTGGAATCGAATGAGAACAAACTGACTTTCAGTATTCTAGCAATAAATAATTTGCCAAATTTCTAATACCAAAGATCTTTTAGTTTACAGCCATTTAAGTTACTAATCCCGTTTTGGTCAGAAACACAAAGTGACCAAAAAAGATTATATAGCTTTGAGGCCCTGAAGGTATTTTCAGCAAATCGAAATTGAATTTCTTCCTTTAAAGCCATCCAGAGGTTTCTCCACCTTGCTACTTTAATCTTTTTTAGGGGGGAAAAAAAAATTCCTCAGAAAAGTAATGATCAGTATGCGTAAGACTGATCTCTTTTAGAAAAACAGTGCCTCATAGAAAGTTTATCAGCAAAGTCTATCCCACACGTCCTGAGGGAACTCAGCAGTTGTGGTAACCAGTTATTGCCTGTCGTGCACTTTCCTGGGGTGGTTCCTTTGGGAGAGATCTTAAGAAATGCTGATTATCTCCAGTTGTCAAGCTCCCAGGCCTATGCTGAATAATCATTAGGCTAACAGGCAACCATGTGGATGCTGTCTGTCTAGATGTACATTCGCATCCCAAATATTTCAGTCAGGCTCTTGCTACTTACTACCTAGTGCACAGGCACCCTGCTCTGCCTGGTGTGTGACTTTCTGTGGTCCCGGCTCATTCTTATTACTGGAGAACTCATTCCCCTGACACAACACTCAGCGTTGTGTCTTCTCACGTCGCAGTTGTTTAAATTCTTTCACTTCTGCTCACATCCTAATTCAACAACTCTCCTTAATGGTTGTTTCAGCACTTTCACTGCTTTTGCCATTATGATACATCAAAAGGCCAATAATATCTTTAGACTCCTTCAAAGTTGGGTACAACCGAGCCAGCAAGGATCAAAACAAAAACAAAACAAAACATGATGACATTGCCTAAACTAACTGCTCACAGCACTGACAGCCTTCTATTGGTAGAGGTCAAAGCTGCTTTTGGCCTGAAGCTTTGTGACTATAAAAGCTCACAGGGGGATTGTTTAAAGCACAGTGTAGGTTATGTTAAAACACTAATTAGGGATCTGAAGACTTGGCTTCCCCTCAGGGCTTGACCACTTGCTAGTTAGGTGCCTTTGGGTAAATCTTTTTACATCTTTGAATCTCAGTTTCCTCACTATTAAAAGATTAAATTACCTTCTGATAAAGTTATTTTTAGGATTAAATGATTAAAAGATAATTTTAGAAACGCCTTCTAGATAATAACATGGAATTTTAAAATTCCATGTTTTCTTAATGATTTTATTAATAATTATTTCATTTAGTCCTTCTAAAACATTCTATTTAATCTTTCTAAAACCTTCCCATCAGCTTCTAATTCTGTGCTATCCTAGTTCAATGTATTGGCCTTTTGACTTCCAGGCTAGTGTTATTTCCAAAAAAAGCATAGCATTGTGGGAAGAAGTCAACTTTAGCTCTGTCAGTAATTTAATGGGTATTATGAAAACTTTTTAAACCTTGTCTCTAAACGAAAATTTTCCATGAACTGAGAGGTCTTGTTTTTGAAGTTCTGACATTCTATTCCTCTCTGCAGCTTTGTATTCAGATAATGGCCTTGCAATCTGAAAATGTTTACTTTTTGATTGCATTTTTGTCTTGAATATTTGATTATCCAGTCTGTTAGTTGTATTAACCTAGTTATTATAATTGCAATCTTATAATATTTATGTTGCCTTACATTTATTCTTAATTTCCAAAACACTTAGGACAGCAGTTCTCAAAATATAGAACCCTGTGGGTTCCAAAGTCTCTTTCAGAGAATCTGCAAGGACAAAGCTATTTTCCCAACAATGTTAAATGGCATTTGTGTTTTTCATCATATTGACATTTGCAGTGACAGTACAAAAGCAATGGTGAGCTGATACCTTATCAGGAATCAAGACAATGGTACTAAAGGCTACTGGTTGCCACTGTAATCATTGCCAGGCACCCACACTGGGGAAAAAGCCAGTGTGACTTTAAAATATCCTTGATTAAAGCAGTAAGAATTATTAATTTTATTGAGGTTTACCCATGAGTATGTGTCTTTTAATACTCTGTGTAAAAAAAAAAAAAAGTGGAAGTTTTACTGCATACCAGAGTAACTTTACTATCTCCAAAAAATGTGTGAATTGAGAGCTAAAATAGGAGCGTCTTGCTTTTTTTCCATGAGATATCATTTTACTAGAAAGAATGAATGACAGAGGAACTGTGGTTATTCAGACTTGGGTATTTGGCAGACATTTTCTCAAAAATCAATTAAGTGAGCCTTTTACTTTGAAGAAAACAACTGAAAGTATTTGTTCCCAATGACAAAACCTGAACTTCAAACAAAAATTAGAATTTTAGGAAAGTTACATATTCATTACTGTAAGCATGACAGCTTCCCAATAGTTACAGACTTATCTGGTGAGATCAGTGATGTTATTAATGAATGTGAATTTTCATTGTTGTATAATAAAATATGTTACCGTTTAGAACATCTGCATTTTTATTCATATCTTCCAAATAACCAATTTATGATGTGATAAAAATCATGACGGGTAAAAGATTCATTCAAAATGTAAGATGGTGCATTGAATTTTAATATAACAGAGTACAGAATGTTCATTGGTATCGTTTCAGATTCCATATCACAAATTACAAATCAAGAAACTGCAGATAATCCAGTTTTAGTGTGTAAGTCAAGAAAAAAGAACACCCACAATTATCTGAAAATTATCTGAAAAGATTATTAAAATAATTCTCCTTTCCAACTGATGATCCGTGTGAGCACTTACTTTTTTCACGTGCCAAAACAATCTTGCAGTCAGGTGAATGAAGAGACATTATTGTCTTCTCTTAAGTCAGTAATTACAGATATGTGCAAATAACTAAATAAATGCCACTTTATTTATTTATTTATGTTTTTGCGGTACGTGGGCCTCTCACTGCCGTGGCCTCTCCCGCCGTGGAGCACAGGCTCCGGACGCGCAGGCTCAGCGGCCATGGCTCACGGGCCCAGCCGCTCCGCGACATGTGGGATCTTCCCGGACCGGGGCACGAACCCGCGTCCCCTGCACCGGCAGGCGACCCCCAACCACCGCGCCACTAGGGAAGCCCAATGCCACTTTATTTTTACTCGATATTTTTAAATAGTAATTTCTCAAAAAAACGTTAACCTAATGGGTTTATTGTAGATATTTGATAAATAGATATCTTTAAATTTCTCAGTCTTAATTTCTATATGTAAATTGCTAACCTACAGCATAAAATGACAATAGTACAGTAGGAGTAACAGAAGCCAACACTTATTGGGCTCCTTCTGTCCAGAGTTCAAATGGTTAATATATATTAATATATAATATATAATCCTGACCACTTGTTGTTAAGGTATTATTCCATTATAGGGATGAGGAAATGGAGATAACCAGAACTCAACAGCTTGCAAAGTCACGCAGCTAGTAAAAAGTTTAAAAATTAAGTGTTTTCACTACCTGTTCTTACTATGTACATTTTTGTAAAGTTGTGATTTTAACGCCTAATATCCTGAAATATTTTTTTCAGAGACTACTGCAATGATCTTAAAATATCAGATAATAACACCGAATTTCTTTTACATTTTAATGAGCTTATTGATAGAAAAACTCCGAACAACCCATCATGTAAGTATGCATTAATTTGCTATAATTGCTTCACTGTGGTTATATCCAAAGTAGTCAAATCGTGGTTCAATTTAGTTTGTTGGTATGCTGGTTTATTTATTTACTTTTTGAAGTTTTAAGGGTAACAATTTGACCCTTAATTTTTTTATATATTACAGAAATTTCATTCTGTTATTAAGTAAAATCCAGTGTTCAAAGCCAGGTATTGAATACTTGCAAATGATTAGATGTAAATAGTATATGCTTACCTTGTTCCTCTCAAATTTGGGAAATTTAATTTGGAATGATCTTTTGAAGGTTTTTTATTGCATTGTTCTTTCCTCTATGCAGAGGAAAACACATTTGAATCAAGTTATTTATATAATGAGTTTTAACATGGATAGCATAAGAACAAAGTACAAATAGAGACATAACAATGGGGTTTTATCTTGATCACAGTTAACTTTAATCTTAAAAAATACGCATCTATAATTTCCCATTTTATGAAGTAAATCAAGTTAGAATGGATAAATTTTAGGAGTTAGTTTTTAACAATTTTATTTGTCTTTCAGAGAAATTTGCATCATTTATACTCTGAAACCTCATAGAGATTTATGGATTCTGGGCTCTCAAAACATTTAAAAATCTTAGCTGTTTTTTCTTCCTAAAATTACCCTATTTATTTAAAAGTACTATCAGGAGAAAAGGCAGTATACTTAGGAAATAAGAGAGAAAAACCAACTGCCTGGCAAAAATTACCGTAGTAAATATAACTTGAAGATAAAAGTGCACATAAATGACTTGTTTGTTCTCTTTCTCCATCTTCTCCCTTGTGCTCTCCCTCGTCCTACTTGTCTCTCTTTCTTTTCTTCTTAAAAGCTATTTCTCCTGCCATCAGGAAGGGTTAAATAAAGCATTTCCTCAGTTATAAAAACAGAACATCCCTTCTTAAAGCTGTCTCTCAAACTTACATTGATCTCGTAAGAAATAACTATTGAGCACCTCTAAGACGAGTTAGCCAGTTGCTCGAAAGAGCCACTCTGGAAACCTGTCATGGGTGGGGGAAGTCTGCATTGATCATGCCTGAACACGTGTGATTTCAAAACTTTCTGCTCAGTGTGAGCTCATTCTGAGCAGAACCTTTACAATGTTATTATTTATCTCCAAGAGAGAACTGAAATAATAAGATTATTGAATACTCCTTGAATTGGATGTCTCATCTCAGAAAAGAATAAATGTTTAAACAAAATACTTTTAGTAAAATAGCGCTAGTATCCATAGTGTTATTTATGTCCTTCAGTCTCTTCCTTCATTTCAATTAACTTTTTTCTGCCTCCTCTATAATTCTATGGGAAATGTTTGAGATGATTATATAAAAAACTGAGAACTTACTAGATGTTTTATTATAAAAGAGTTAATAGAATAGCTATGAAATAACTTCTGTTTTCCTCTGACAGTGTTATAGATTTTTCTCAATCATACTTTACCTCATGTTATCAATAATCTGTAAAACCAACTCTAAAAGTAGATATCAGTGATTGAAATGTAGCTGTCCTAAATGGGTTTTTTTTAAAGAGGTACAGTCACATTTAACTTTGCTTTATAAAAGTAATTAATCCATCAGTAAAATTACAATTCTCACCTATTGTTTAAGTTAATTTCTTAACCTGCCTAAGAGTGAATGCTGTAGAGTGGTTGTCTTCTTCATATTCTTCTGTATTTTTGAATTAAAGTAAAAATGAAAAGTGTTTATGTATAAAACGGTAAAGCTTAATACTAATAATCTATTTATTGCATGTAACCAGCTGCAGGAGACAGATTTCAAGATTGATTTTAGGCTTAGAGCATAATGAAAATATGAATCAAACTATGAAATTACTTGCAACATTGATTTATATTACAGATTAAAATAATGGCCTCTTTTGTTTTACCTAAAAGGATTTAAGAATTTTAAGGATTTAAGAGTTAAAATATATCACTCTCTTTCCAAAAGGATTATTTTTTATAGTGATTGTTTTTAAAGTAATGTAATAAAAGTTCCTAGAATGAATTGAAATGAAGTCTAAAATATGGATTAAATTGATCCTTTAATCTTGAGTGAAAGATACATTGAGGTAAAATAATTAAAAGGAACTAAAATGTTTTCTAGCCTAGGCCACCCCCAACTCTTGTGGTAATACAATATTAAGTAAGACCATATATTCTGTATCTGAATAAAACGAAATCAGAAGTGTGAAGTTTCAGTCGGTACTTGTAGGTTGTTTCAGAGCTTTATGGGCTTACAGCAGAGAAGCCAAGAGAAAGGGAAGAAGGCAACATTTTTTGTTTAAGAGACTGTATTCACTGACCCTTGGTCCTCGTCATCTCTTCCCTCCATTACCTTCAAACCTGGGCTAATACTCTCTTCAGTTACTCCAGAAGTGACAGCCTGAAGCCTGTGCTCTTTCGTCAGTACCAACAGAATCCAAAAGCCAGTCTTGGAGCAGTGCTGCTCTGTGATAAGTTATTCTGTTCCTTGGCCCCAAAACAGAAAACAAAAAAACAAACAAAGAAAACCCTATATGTATTATACAGTTTTATATTTAGGCGTAAAATTGTCTGTGAAATTATGATACTTTGGAATCCTTATCTTTTTGATAGCATTTACAAAATAATTTGCCTCATTTAGAATTGTTTTTTCCACCTCTAATTTTGTCCCTATCCCGAAAAATGGAGGAGGAACAATATAAAAAATGTAGAAAATGAATAAGGTTACATTTTTAAATTCACAGAAATATTATCCACTCTAAATTGCTTCTGGAAATAGAAAATGTTTGTTTCATTACTATCCTAATTAAACTATGTGGGTGTAATTGAGGCTCTCCTTCTGTGTTAGGCAATACGGACTTGATTAATCGAGTCTTGCTGGATGCCGGCTTTACAAATGAACTTGTCCAAAATTACTGGAGTAAGCAGAAAAACATGTAAGTGTTTGTTCTTATTAATAAAAGATATATATTCTGTATTTCGGTTTAGCTTCTCTCTGGGAAACTTTTGGAAAATAGGTCTCAAATTTAAAGTTTATTATTTATCTTTAATAACTATTTCTCAAGAAAACCATTGTGCAGTTGTTGACAACTTGAATTTTCAGTTGTGGGTGTGTGTCAGGACTAACATCTACCATTACTCAGCTTTACGCATGTATACGCTACAGTGTGAATAACCAAATTAAATAGGTGTGCTTGCGTGTGTCTCAGTGTTGGTGGTAAACTAGGGCTTCTAGTGAATGTTCAGTTAGATTTCTAGTAGCCCTGCCCTACAGCCAGTCAAGACAGGGAGAAATCTGACGATGGGTCTCGTTTCCAGTCTCATCTCCTCCCCATTTCCAATCAACCACCAAGTGCTAAATATTGTTTCTAAAAATGTTTTCCTCCCTTCTTCATACTCAGGGTTCTAACTGTTTTCCATTTCTAAGAAATCACAGCAGCTGATGTCTCCGCCTTTAGGGCTTCCAATTCCTCTGTCCACGGGCCCCAGACTGTTCTCCATGTAACTCATACTTTCCAGAGTCTCACTTTTAAAACGGAGCCCTAACTTCAGGGTGAAGGTGAAGCAGCCTCTCCAGTGTGGATTTCACGATCACTCATGAGCGGACCATTCTTCAGAAGCTTATACTTGCAACTTTATCTCCTGTTGTTTCTCACCTCATGCCTTATGCTTTTATTACACCAAATACTACCAGTCTTCACTAGCTTTCCTTTACATGTACTCTTTTCTTTACATGTGATGTCTTCCTGTCATCTGTGTTAACTCCCATTCCATCTTCAGGATGCAGCTATCTCATTATTTCTTATGAAATGTCTTCCTTAAACATTCTCCCTTTAACTATTTCTTAGATATTTTAAGAAATACCTAAAAACTATGTTTTATTAAAACATAGTTTACATCTATTGATACATTGACTTTGGCTTCCTTTATCCAGGAACTCATTCTGTTTCTCTTTGTACCACCAACGCCTAAACTAATACCTTAAAGAATAAGTTGAATGAAAATCTCCTACTTTTGTCTTCTGTTCCAGCAAGGGAGTGAAAGCACGGTTTGTTGTGACTGATGGCGGGATTACCAGAGTTTATCCCAAAGAGTAAGTTCAAATGGCATCTGTAAAAAGTACCAGATTACAAAGGACTACTCCAAGGATCTGTACCTTACTGCATAAGGAAGCCATTCTTCAGAGAAACTGATCATTATTAGTAGTTAAATTGGAATTTACCTAAAGTACTTAATTATTAAAATACACCATTTTTTTCAAAAATGCTATTATATGATTCTTCAATGATGTTTTTGCTTGTCATATATATTACAACATTGAAGAGGTTATCAAAGCGATTTCTTTCTTCACAGACATAAGCTAACCTGGTTAAATGAACATAATGGTTATTACAAATATGTCGATTGGCAATATTTGCGTAGCACTTTGTTGTTTTCCCGGTTCTATGGATTTTATCTGTGTTTATCTTCAGAACAGTCCATAAAGTGGGCTGTGTAGGCTTATTAATATTAATTGATTTATTAACTGACTTGTCTATAATTACCTGGCCAGTAAATGGCAGAGTAAAACTAGACTTCAGCTTTTTCTGCTCCTTAGTTTAATTCTAAGCAGATCTGTTGCTTAGTAGTGAATGTCATTTACACCATCCATTACCACTAACTTCCTTAGACGTACCTGAGATACAGACATATCTGTAAAGTTCAGTGGTGTCCACAAAGGGAAAAGTAAATTATAGACTAGATTAAAGAAGAAAAATGATGACCCATTTCCTCCTTAGGGCTGGAGAAAATTGGCAAGAAAACCCAGAAACATATGAGGACAGCTTTTATAAAAGAAGTCTTGATAACGATAACTATGTTTTCACTGCTCCATACTTTAACAGTAAGTATTGCTTTAGAATTCAGCCATCTCAATTCCTTTTTTAAAATAAATTATTGCTATACCTGCTTCCCCCCACACAAACAATATATTTTATGTTATTTGCTCAGAATAGTCATCATTAAGCATATACCATATGCATGACATTGGAAGGACAGAAGCATCCATTTAGTTGAGGAAGTAAAATGCATCTACAAGAAATCAGCCACCCAGTAATGTAAAGACAGCCTATCTACAGGCATGCATAATACACTGAAACACATATAGATCATCCCTCATTTCACAAACTACAAATATATTTAAGAATGTTTAATGAATTTTAAAAATTTAATCAGTTTGCTCTTTAATCGGTATTAGTTGCATAACATTTATAAAAATTAATAATAGCCTATATTTTAAGATACTTTATTGGGTTCGTTCCCTAAAACTTTCTAATTTAATCCTTCATCCTTTCTGGGGGTTGGTTCTGCCATCACCATTTTCACAAATGGGGAAACTGAAGTTCAGAGAATTTCAGTTTTTTCTAGGAATATGTATTTTTTACAGTTTTACAGCAGTTTTGTGAATCTAAGATCAATCTTTCTGCTTTACTTCAGCAGCCTCCCCAATATTGTAGTAAGTGTCATAAAACAGGGATTTGGTGTGCATCCTTTATTGTGAGAGTGATGCAGCCAAGCTGAGTAATTCTCATTCCAAAGTCAATTAATGCAAACCAATTCCTGAACACTCTAATTAGCCTGCTATAAAAAGGAAGAAAAGGGAAGAGGAGACCACTTCTTGATTACATATTTATGCTAGAACATTTAAGTAAAACAATATCCACCTTTACCTATTAAAAGAAATTTAATATTATTTGATTTATCTAGATAGGTCTATTTTTCCTTTCTTTTTTTATTTTTTTCTTTTAGAAAGCGGACCTGGTGCTTATGAATCAGGCATTATGGTAAGCAAAGCTGTAGAAATATACATCCAAGGAAAACTTCTTAAACCTGCAGGTAAGCACATATATTGTACTCATACACACAACCAAAATTAAATGTGACCTACTGTTCATATTATCAACGGGCACTGCTTATCAGGAAGGCTATCGGAAGGCTTCAATGAAAATAAAGTCAAATTTGAAAAATAAAATGAAACACAATTAGTTACCTATGAGATTGGGGATAAAATAAGAGTTGAGGAGTTTTCAAAGAAGTGTGTACGTTTATACACTCGTGACTTAAAATTCTAAATGCTGGATTGATCCAGCAGTTCCACTCAGAAGTCTATCCTATAAAGCATTTCAAATATACAAAAGTAGATATGGGCAAGGATGTGAATATTTGTAATAATTTAAACATGAAAAGTTAAGTTTCCATCATTGGGGGAAAAGATAAATTGTGGCATATCTATACTATGTATCTGTTAAAAAGAATTAGGTAGGGATCTATTAAAAAAAAGAACCTTACAATAAAATATATAGAATAATGAGTCTTTTGGTAAAAGAAATCAAGCAAATGAAAAAGTTCATAAAACTGAGCATCAGTGGGAATTAGAAGTGGGCTGAAATGAACAGATGCAATAAAAGTTAAAAAAAAAATGTATAATTCAGAATTGTTTGAATTTTAGAAAACATAGGCCAGATTGAGAAGGTAGATAAACTCCTTTCTGCTCTCGAGGGCAATTTCAACCCCCCAGCGGTTGAACTGCATACATTCACTCCATCATTCACTCAGCAACTCATTCAGTCCTTCCTTCATTCTCTCAATTGCTCATTTACTCCTTCAATCTTATTCTCTCAATCACTCACTCACGTGCCACCTACTCACTCACCTACCTACTCATCCACTCATTTATCCACACTTCAGTGAGCATTTCTTTTTTTTTCTTTTTTAAATTTTTTTTAACATCTTTATCGGAGTATAATTGCTTTACAGTGATGTGTTAGTTTCTGCTGTGTAACAAAGTGAATCAGCTATACATATACATATATCCCAATATCTCCTCCCTTTTGCGTCTCCCTCCCACCCTCCTTTTCCCACCCCTCTAGGTGGTCACAAAGCACCGAGCTGATCTCCCTGTGCGATGCGGTGGCTTCCCACTAGCTGTCTGTTTTACATTTGGTAGTATATGCCACTCTCTCACTTCTTCCCAGCTTACCCTTCCCCCTCCCCATATCCTCAAGTCCAATCTCTACATCTGCATCTTTATTCCTGTCCTGCCTCTAGGTTTTTAGAACCGTATTTTTTTCAGATTCCATATATATGTGTTAGAATACAGTATTTGTTTTTCTCTTTCTGACTTACTTCACTCTGTATGACAGTCTTTAGGTCCATCCACCTCACTACAAATAACTCAATTTTGTTTCTTTTTTTTTTTTTTTTTTTTTTTTTTTTTGCGGTACGTGGGCCTCTCACCACTGTTGTGGCCTCTCCCATTGCGGAGCACAGGCTCCGGACGTGCAGGCTCAGTGGCCATGGCTCATGGGCCCAGCCGCTCCGCGGCATGTGGGATCTTCCCAGACCCGGGCACGAACCCGCGTCCCCTGCATCTGTAGGCGGATTCTCAACCACTGTGCCACCAGGGAAGCCCAATTTTGTTTCTTTTTATGGCTGAGTAATATTCCATTGTATATATGTGCCACATTCATCTGTCTATGGACACTTAGGTTGTTTCCATGTCCTGGCTATTGTAAATAGAGCTACAGTGAACGTTGTGGTACATGACTCTTTTTGAATTATGGTTTTCTCAGGGTATATGCCCAGTAGTGGGATTGCTGGGTCGTGTGGTAGTTGTATTTTTAGTTTTTTAAAGAACCTCCATACTGTTCTCCATAGTGGCTGTATCAATTTACATTCCCACCAACAGTGCAAGAGGGTTCCCTTCTCTCCACACCCTCTCCAGCATTTATTGTTTGTAGATTTTTTGATGATGGCCATCATGACTGATGTGAGGTGATACCTCATGTAGTTTTGATTTGCATTTCTCTAATGATTAGTGATGTTGAGCACCCTTTCATGTGTTGGTTGGCCATCTGTATATCTTCTTTAGAGAAATGTCTATTTAGGTCTTCTGCCCATTTTTGGATTGGGTTGTTTGTTTTTTTCATATTGAGCTGCATGAGCTGCTTGTTTATTTTGGAGATTAATCCTTTGTCAGTTGCTTCATTTGCAAATATTTTCTCCCATTCTGAGAGTTGTCTTTTGGTCTTGCTTATGGTTTCCTTTGCTGTGCAAAAGCTTTTAAGTTTCATTAGGTCCCATCTGTTTATTTTTGTTTTTATTTCCATTTTTCTAGGAGGTAGGTCCAAAAGGATCTTGCTGTGATTTATGTCATGGAGTGTTCTGCCTAAGTTTTCCTCTAAGAGTTTTATAGTGTCTGGCATTACATTTAGCTCTTTAAGCCATTTTGAGTTTATTTTTGTGTATGGTGTTAGGGAGTGTTCTAATTTCATTCTTTTGCTGTCCAGTTTTCCCAGCACCACTTATTGAAGAAGCTATCTTTTCTCCATTGTATATTCTCAGCAAACATTTCTTAAGCACCTACTGCATGCACTGGTCAGGTTAGGGAAGCCTCTTAAAACCCACCACTTGAATGACCTCATATTTATAAAGCTATTCCTGACACTCATTTTTTTAAGCCTCCTTTATTAGTTAATTGACCAGGTTATAGTAAATAAATGTGTGCATAAACGAAGTTTATATAAGTTTAAGAGCTATTAGCATTACTTCTTAATAAAAACCCCAAGAAATATATTTCTGTAGTAAACATTATAAAATAGCATTAAATGGAATATAAATTATTTAAACTATCATACCCTAGAAATTATATTGTAGCTAATTAAAATTTCCACCTTTTAAATAAATTTGAATCAGCTTTTCAATGTATATCTGCAATTAAACAGATTTTTTTTTGTTAATCTTAAGAAACTTACATTTGGCTGCTCAGGAATTTTTAAATGTGAGAGGAAAGATTAATGAGAATTATAGCTACATTTTTAAAATCTATGTGTCAATTTTTCTTTACATGATTGTTTCAGTTGTTGGAATTAAAATTGATGTAAATTCCTGGATAGAGAATTTCACCAAAACATCAATCAGGGATCCGGTAAGATAACTTTTTAAAAAAAAATTCTTATGCTACATTTACTGATCTTAGAAAGCAAATAAAGTCTTATGCAGTCTTATGACAAAATAAATTTTCGATGCTACTACATTGAAGCAGAGTTATGAATTCCCATTTTCTCAAAGAATTTGTTGTTTAGTCAACTGATAAATAATAAAAGAAAAATATTTCAATATTATAATTTAAAATGCTAGTTTAAATATTTATTGGCTGATATTTTCTAATTTGTAAAGATAAAGCAACTGACTAGACTATCGTTTAATCTTTTATACTAATTTTAAAATTTCTAATTTTAATATGGTAATAATTAAAATGATATAATTAAAATCCAACTAGAAAGATAATATGAGGTGATAACTGTATTTCTGTCTTTCAGTGTGCTGGTCCAGTTTGTGACTGTAAAAGAAACAGTGATGTAAGAAAACTCTTTAAAATGGAATTTTTAAGTACAATTTTTTGTGTTACTCTTTCTAAGACTCTAATAATAAAGAAAGATGCAGGAAGGTTTAGTCAAATGCTAAAAAAATATTGTATGGAATTGTGAACTAATTCATAGATAAGAATTTGAATTATATGCTTTTAATTCCTAATCTTAAACATTAGAAGCATTTAAAAATATTCATTAAAAAGCCATATCAATATAGACTGTATTCGCTTCAGTCTCAATTGTTATTCTTTTGTACATATAAATACAAATTTGTTTCTGACCAGAGTTTCTAACTGAAGCATATTTATTGATTATCAGTGCAATCTTCCCTCATCTTTTGCACTTTATTTGAATTTTTCACACTGTGTTTATAGTGGTGAGAAAGTTTTTTTAACTAAACCTTGGTATTACATCGTTTTACTTGCTTGGGTTGGATTTTGCATTGTCTTCTATTACTTCCATTTCTGTTTGAGAAATTGAAAAAGCAAATGTCAACTTGCTTTGTTCCAAGGTGAAGATACTGTAAGAATGATACTAGATAAATTATTCATATAATGAATAAGAATGATGCATTCCACTATTTTCTTTCAGTCCTCTTATGTAGGTCTATATATTTCCAAAGGAAGCAGGGGTTTCATATCATTTTATCACTCCTAGTCTTGTGAAATCATAAGCCAGTAATTTTAATTATTTTTGTAACATCCATTTTACATAGACTATGTATTAGCTGTTTTTAGAGCAAAGGTTTTAGCAAGCTCCTTCCATATTAGAAAAGTAGAATGCATTACGTCCCCAAATCTGAAAACAATGTTTGTAATTGTGATTTTATACAATAAAAATTATTAAATTGATTCATGCATTTAAACATAATTTAAACTGGATGGGAATACTTCAGGATATATGATTATTTTTCCTCTGTCAGAGGCATTTTTTTTGTCTTGCTTCCTGCTTTTACATCTCAAATTATCCAATCAAATATTTTTAATATAAAATAGTTATAAATAACCTCATGCTGCTGCTTTTTCAGTCTGTGATGAATAGTGCCCCAAATGGATTTTTCATAATGTCTTTCTTGTCAAAAATCTTAAGTATGTGTTTAAAATAATAGTTATACATTATTAAATGTTTTGGTTTATCCAATTTCCTGGTTCATTTAGATGACAGTGGGGTGGCGAAAAGATTATTTCTGATTTGTTCTTACGTTTTCGTTCACAGTGACCTTTTTTTTTTTTTTGGTCTTCGTTGCTGCGTGCGCGGGCTTTCTTTAGTTGCAGCAAGCAGGGGCTGCTCTTCATTGTGGTGCAGTGGCTTCTCTTGTCGTGGAGCATGGGCTCTAGGTGCGCGGGCTTCAGTAGTTGCGGCGTGTGGGCTCAGTAGTTGTGGCTTAGTTGCTCCGCGGCATGTGGGATCTTCCCGGACCAGGGCTCAAACCCGCTTTCCCCTGCACTGGCGGGCGATTCTTAACCACTACACCACCAGGGAAGTCCCTGAGTTGACAATTTTAACTGGATGGATCGTGGTGGAATTTCAAGCCCTGATGGTTTGACAGCAATCTATACGCATGCCCTTAATTTATTTCATCAGAATCTCCTGAGTATATATGTTCAAGAGAAGATACAGTTATCTAAGTTTTTCGCCTATTTTTATTGTTATAATCATCTATATAACCTTCATCTAACCTTCCTTAAAAAGTGCATTAACTGTTATTTTTGTTTTGCTAGGTAATGGATTGTGTGATTCTAGATGACGGTGGGTTTCTTTTGATGGCAAATCATGATGATTACACTAACCAGGTATGTACCTAAAGTGGCAAGGAGAAGGGTTTCCAAAGTGTGTTTCCCTGATCAACATTACAAAACTTCTCCACACCACTATAAATATTGATAATTGAAGTACTTAATGTAATGTAAACCATTAAGAAATGCATCCTAAAACTAGTTTTCCTTATATTCGTTAGCTGAGTTTACTTTCTGGTATGGTTACCATTAAAACATAGAGGTAAGGATTTTAACATCATATGAACTTTTTATTTTTGATCTCTCAGAAATTTAGAAAATTTTCACATATTAATCAGTTGATAATATCAGTCCTAATACATAGCTGGTTTGAAACAGATGAAAATTCTAACCTGAAATTTGGAAATTGGCAACAGTTAGGCTCTTTGGTTTACACAGGATTTTAAACAAAGTAGAATTAATTGCCAACTAATTTCATTTCTGAATCTGTATATCTGGCTTCTCTTTAAACAACAAACAGAAAAGATCTTCCAATACTGGACACTTTTCCTAAATTACAATATTTATGGGTTGGAATTGGTGAGATAGAGGTTGTCCCTATAGATGGGACTCACTCCAGTTCAGCACAGTCCCTACAAGTTTCTTTTTCTAGTTTCACCATTTCCCTTATTGGATTGTGACTTAAGGCTTAGTAAACTGTCCGTTCCTTCCAAATAGCACAGGGAGCCATTCAGAAATGAGAATACCTAATCTCACTGGGGTTCTTTCAGAGTATCATATACTGGTTTATTACTTGCTTTTGTTTTCAGGCTCCTCAATAGTTTTAGTTCTTTTTCTTTATATCATTGCTTTTGTTTGTACTGCTTCAGGTGTTAATATTTGGCTTACATTTGAAACTTTATTTTTTTCTGTACCAGATTGGAAGATTTTTTGGAGAGATTGATCCAAGTTTGATGAGACACCTGGTTAATATATCAGTTTATGCTTATAATAAATCTTATGACTATCAGTCAGTGTGTGAGCCTGGAGCTGCACCAAAACAAGGAGCAGGGCATCACTCAGCATATGTGGTCAGTAATATGCAACTCACCTTCCCATTCTCTCAAGAGGGACACTCAGTGTAGATTAATGTAATACTTCTTTATTCTATTTTATAGCCATCAATAGCAGACATATTACACATTGGCTGGTGGGCCACTGCTGCTGCCTGGTAAGTCAAAATTGTAGTTTTACTGGTATTGAGAGAAAAGTGTTGTGAAATAGTAAAGAATGTGATGGAAAGATGGACATGTAGATAATTATGACGGGAACTAGCTTTTTCATTTCCTACAGCACATAGTGGTAATATTCATAAGTATTTTTTCTTAATGATCACTGTAAAACCATTACGGTTATTCAGCTTTTTATATGAAAACAGTATTATGCTCGTGCACACTTCAGCCTTTTCAGGGGCTTCTTTTATCTATGGCTCTGTTGAAACTCTTTTCATTTGTATTTTTATACTCAATCTTTACATTTTAGGCATATTGATCTATAAAAAGTTACTATTTATTGCCTTCATTATGCAAGTTAAATGTCTTCATCTATCAAATTCATGTCATGATGACTTATCTTTCTACCTCTTCATTTTTCTTAACAAAGGCTGGCGTCATTTTAGAAGCATCATGTTCCTGAAATGGATCTTTCTTTTCACTGGTTCTACCCTTCCTCCCTCCTTCCCCTCTTACCTATATCCCGCCATCTATGAAAAGAAGACATTTAAACTGCTTATTGAGGCACTGTGGAAAGTCTGGAAGATCAAATTTGTCATTGTTTGGGTCTGATCAGTCAAGTAACTAATCCTCCTGTTGTGTCTGGGTCCATTCTCTCCCTTGCTCCCTCCCTCCCTATCTCTCTCTCTTTTTATCATTACCCTACTGTATTGTCTAAGTTTTATTCCACGTAGATTAATCTATAACGTTCACTTGATGTTATGGCTTTCCCAGCGAAAATTAAATGATTATGCCATTTTATTAAAATAGCAAAGATGTTAGATTAAAAATCCAATTTTTTCTTAAAAAAATTGTGAAAAGGGGTGCTTTCTGTTCTAACAGTGACATTTGTATATGAATTTACGTAGGTTTTCTGAAGCTCATAGTCATCGTGAAATACTTGATTGCCTTTATGCTATTTTCGGCCAGAACCTTCCCTCTCCTCAATCTCCCCCCCAACTTTTGTTTTAACTAAACTCAGTTCCAGATGAGTTTTTACTAATATTTGGCTCAATTGTCATTTATTGTAAAACTGAAACATGCCGTTATGTCCTATATATATAATATGTATATTGTATTTCATGAATGCCACATTATGTATTGTATTTACAAACATGTTCTATATTGTAAAGTAAATAGTTCGTAAACCCATGGTACAAAGTCATTTTTGTTTTGGGTTTGTTTTTTTTTCTTCCTACCACAGAGCTTTAATAACTAAAATAAGGAGAAAATCTTGAGTGTGAAAACTACGCACCAGAATGATGACATTCTCCCTCTTAGAGTTACCACTTCTCCTGGCTCTGATTTTGTATTAGGTGTCTTCACACATATGTGTCCCTCACTGGGTCCTGAACACATCTGACTTCATGACTTCTTTTACAGAAGGGAATTGACAATGTCTTGCATAATTTAAGAAATACTTATATAAAAATGCTCCTCAACTTTCTATTAGCAAATTCTCAACTTTCCCCCAAAAGATGAAAAAGAAACGTGTTTGTATACATGCAAAAATACTCTGGTTTTTGTTAATTTATGAAGGAAAATATCAATACTTTTTCATATTTAAAATTCAGGTCTATTCTACAGCAGTTTCTCTTGAGTTTGACCTTTCCACGACTTCTTGAGGCAGGTATGTAAATGCTCAGATACTGTCATAATAATTAACATTTTCTTTTCGGATGCTCCGAGTTCAAAACTCAGAAAGTGCGTGTGTGTGAGAGAGAGAGAAATCGTCCATTTAACACTTGTAGGTTGAAATCTTTCTGTCAGAACTTTCCTACTGCCTTAGAAACATTCCTAGGTCACATTGGCCTCTGTTTTGCAGCTGTATTCAAACTCAAATGTATTCAAGTTCATTTATTCTATTGATAGTTATTGGGCATCTTTAAGGGCTGCCACTACGCCACACGGAGTAAACAAGCCAGTTGAGGTGCCTGCCCTCATACATTTGTTTTGCTCTGTGAGAAATGACGGCTCTGGGACACCGACTGAAGTGTCCCGTCATGGTGATGGTCTTTATTTTCCCCACAGTTGAGATGGAAGATGACGACTTCACAGCCTCTCTGTCAAAGCAGAGCTGCATTACCGAACAAACCCAGTATTTCTTCGATAACGATAGTAAATCATTCAGCGGTGTATTAGACTGTGGAAACTGTTCCAGGTAATTTGTTTCTTCGTCTCTGGACTAGTCCTGTTTGACTAAGGAATTGTATTCACTCTTGTAATCGTCACAGGAAATAACGGAGATTGTCTTTTGAGTGTGAGAGATCTGAATAACTGCTTTAAGTTGAAAATATCAGAGCGCTTCAGTTTCTCTGAAGGTTTTTAAAATTAATTCTAACTCTGATAAGTTGTAATCCCTTCAACTTTAATAATTACGTGATCAAAAAAATTATACCCACTTTTAGGCAGAACATAGAGGAATTTGTATTATATTTTGTCGAGAAGAATCCATATTAAAATTTTTCTAATGTAGAGATAGCTTCAGAGATTATTTTCTCTGATAAGATTAGAATTAATTATATTTACTAAACAGGTTAACAAAAATATTCTTGGCTAGTAAGTTTTACTTGTAGTCTTCACTTAAATTTAGAATTGAACGTATCTTTGAGTTGAAACTGAAAGAACCAGGAGAACATATCATTTCCTAAAATCAAGGTTAATGGTAGTCATCACCGCCCATAAAACATCTTTAAAAATTTTTGGAAGACATGGAGAGATTTAATTTTGTTGTAATGAGAGAGAGAAAGGCAAGGTGGGAGATGTTTGAAAGGAAAGGGATAATCCGTGTCACAGGATCCCTGAGAACGGAGCAGAAAGGCACAGAGTTGGGACACTTTGTTTTCAGTAGCTGAGGACAGCTTATTCTAGAAGAAATGTTAACAGAGAGAAGAGGAAAGATGAGGAGGTGAGGTAATCTGAGCAGGTGACAGGGATGGAATAGTTAGTTGCTAGGCGATTTGGAAAAGAAGTTTATAACATTTAAAAATATTTTTTTTTTCAGGAAGGGGTTAACTGAGACTAGCACAAATTTTTAATAGACATGGTCAGTATGATTTTATGACTTACTTTATTAAACCTGTATATCCTAGGAGGAGGAAGAGGAAAGGGGCAGAGTAAGGCATGTACTCAGAGAAAAGCAGACCGTCTTGTTTCGAGAGTAGCATATCAGGACATCACCTTCAGGAAACGGAACTGTGGCATGTTTAATGGGTACATCAGAAAGAGTTTACGGTCTTTGGGCTTTCATTGATTGATGTTCAGTAACAGCAATATATACTTTAAAAAATGACTAAGTTAAACCGTAAAGATCAATATAAGATATTAAGTTAAATCATGCTTACATCTGTGCTGTGTAACTTTATGCTGTGTCCCAACTTCAATAGGTTAAAAAAAGAATCCCATTCTTCGAAAAATAAATTACTCTTTAATGACAGATCTACATTTTTATTGTGGAAGGTAGAAGCAGCTTAAGATGTGGAGAAAACACTGCATGGAATTCAAAGCCCATAATTCTGTCTATACCTGTGTTGGCCCAACTCAGTAGTGACCAGCCACAGGTGGCGATTTCAATCATCAATTGCAGTTAATTAATATTACAATTTTGTGCCTCAGTCACACTAGTCACCATTTCAGGTGCTCAACAGCCTCACGTGGCGATTGTTTACCATGCTGGTTAAAGCGGAAGACGTTTTATCTTCACAGAAAGCTTGTCGAACGGCACTGCTCCAGACTTCAGTCTGCCATGACTTGGGGAAATGCTGAGCCATTTTTGTGCTCCTACTTTCCTTTACTGTAAAATAAGGCAACTTGGGCACATTTTCAGCGATAGATACCACAATTCCCTAAATATGCAAAATGAAACAACTAGATGGTGTTTATTTTGCACTGAGGACTATCACTTAAGAAACAAAGGTGACACGTAAAACGTCTGTTGGCATTTTTTTAGTATGCATTTGAGAGATAACATGTCCATGTTAATCAAACATGGTAATCTTTCTCTTCTAAAATCATTCAATGTTACTGTTCGTGTAGGTGATGCTTTGTTTCAAAAGGTCCTATTTTCTTTCATTTTAATATGTAAAAATCTTTGAAATCTATTCTTTTCTCAGATGATAGTGTTTTTTCTGACTTTTAAAAATATTTATTTTACAGAATCTTCCACGTAGAAAAACTTATGAACACCAACTTAATATTCATAATGGTTGAGAGCAAAGGGACTTGTCCCTGTGACACACGATTGCTCATACAAGCAGAGCAGACTTGTATCCTTTGACACTGGAGAGGTTTGGAATGGAAAACCATCTTAAAGCTGTGCATTTTTAACCTCGTCACGTTGTTCGTGCCCAGAAAGAGAAAAATACCAGAGTGCTGAGATCACCTCACAGAGGCAGAATGGACCCTCCACAGAAAATTGCATTTGGATGTCAAGACTGATGGTGCTACACATGCACCAGAAGGATGTGAAAGGCTTCATACTGGTACAGTGAGTCTTTGTGGAGAGAGCAGTGCAGGTTCCCAAGTAGCCCTGAAAACGGCTAGAGAGAGCAGGGAGAAGTACCTGGCTTAGGGTTCTATGGTGGTTGGGGACCGTGCTGGGCTTTTGCCAGTGCTGCCTGGGGCTTGTTGGCCCAAACTTCCAGGCAGTGGCCAAAGGAAGGGACACTCAGTCTTCCCTGTCAGCTCGCCCAGGTGTGGGACAGAAGGGAAAAGTGATTGATTGTTGTGGCTTGAAAGCTGTCAACAGGCAGTCATCCAAAATGGAGTTGAATGTGGTCTATACCTACAATGGAATATTATTCAGCCTTAAAAAAAGAAGGTAAATCCTGTTGTATGCTAGAACTGCCATGGCACTAATGCTAAAAAGACTTCGGGTAGTAAATATGCTAAATGACAGTGAAATGACTATTGAAGCATTGCAGGCAGAGGTTCGGTAGACTGCCTCTAGTTTTTGCTGTTTCCGGAAAAAAAAAATAGTCCTCACCTATGTCTGGAACTGATGTTTATTACTAGGAATTAGTTTCTATTTCTGTCTTGCTAAATAGCAGGCACCCAGGCCCTCCCTTATGGTCTTATGTGTATGACCCTGTCTTATATGCTACGTCATTTGCACATTTCATCCACTTGTCTTGTACAGATACTTACTGAGTACTTCCTCTGTGCCAGCGACCATGCTGTGTAAAGCGATCTCTTCACACAGGCCCTAGGCTGACAGGAGAAAATTTGTGGCAGTTCAGTACCTTAAATACCATAGTACTTGAACTGGTTGTGTGGGACCAGAATAATGGCATTGGTTTCTCTGGCTTGCTTTGAGAAATAAGTGTGTTGCATTGTATTTTTTTAATTGTGTAAAAAAAGTAACTTCATATTCCTTAACAAGTTTCTTTAGCTGACGGTCCAGATCCTTGTGATATGGTGAAGCAACCCAGATACCGAAAAGGACCTGATGTCTGCTTTGATAACAATGCCTTGGTAAGTAAAACCAAACATTTGCTGTATTAAAATATATAACTCAATGGTGACAATAATTTAAGGAGACAAATTGTAGTTTTAACTCCAGTGTAATGTCTTAACCATAGTGTTTCTCATTAACATGACATACTTGCTGGTATATAGATATTTTATTTCAGTATTTTTCATGGTTAGCATAAGCTTAACAGTTGCCTCTTCTGTCCTTTCCACAGAAATTGTACTTTCAAACACAATGCCGACCAATTTACTAATAATCCAAGATCACAAATCTGATGATTTTAAAACTTTCTAATGACCAGTAACTGACAGTAAACGTTACTAATGGTATATGAGTTGCCCACATTCATTTATATTCCAATCCTGAAGATATGTTATTTTTATTATGACATTTTTTGTGCTTAGTCTTCATTCAGTGTATTTAAAAACCTGTTAAATCACTATCGTCCCCTTCGTTTGTAATTGTACTTTACATGGTTTCTAATTCTGCCACCTATTAGGTTTGTATTATTTCTCTTAATTGTATTACTTTTTATTTTGTTTGAAACTAGGCTAGGTCAATAACACAGGGTTAAGTTGGTATAATTTTACAAAGCATATTTAATGTATGTTATTTAAGATGACTACTAATTTTCCTATAGGTCAGCTGTCTTCCTCTCATAAACACTCTTGGGACTTACTGTGTATAGAAGCAGCTTTATGTTTTTCAAATTATTTTAATTTTTAAGAAGCTTTATTCTCAAGCGTAAAGCCCATATAAAAATTTCTCACCAGGCTTCCCTGGTGTCGCAGTGGTTGACAGTCCGCCTGTCGACGCAGGGGACGCGGGTTCGTGCCCCGGTCCGGGAAGATCCCACATGCCGCGGAGCGGCTGGGCCTGTGAGCCATGGCCGCTGAGCCTGTGCGTCCGGGGCCTGTGCTCCGCAACGGGAGAGGCCACAGCAGTGAGAGGCCCACGTACCAACAAAAAAAAGAAAAAAAAAAATTTCTCACCACTTATAAAATACTAAAATTTTAAAAATAATATTTCTCAGTTCTCCAATCTGTCATGTCTCTTTGCATAAAGTGGCTTGCAAATATAAAGCATTATCTTGGGAACTGTTTATTCTAAAAGCATGTCAGGTCATTTATTGATTAATGTGCATTTCTAGAGGTGGTTGTTGATTTAGAACAGATTTACCTAGTATGTACTCAAATACACATAGCCACATTTGTTCCAAAAAAGAATAAGGCATTTCCATAGATGCATAATATGCAAGTAGATAATATAAAGTGGAGCGAAGAAGAAATAAAATCAGTGATGGGGAATAAGGCTAAAAAAGCAAAATGTTTTAGCCAATAAATCCCAGTTATCTCGGTAAGGAGTATTATTGATCATTCCTCTCTGAGGGGAAAAGTGATTCAAAGTTGCAGCTACTTGATTTTTTTTCATTTTACAGTAAGCCTTAAATGAAATCCAGATATGAGGACTTCTGTTGTTCTGTCTATTATATACCTTAAGGAGCTTTGGCCACGTCAAATCATTCCCCAAAGAGTGTTGTTTGTGGGCCCAAGGGTAGTATCACTCATTAGGGAAACTTCCGTCATCAATTATTTGTCACCAAAGACTGAGATTAAATTTGCTCAGATGCACTTGAAAGATCATATAAAAACCATTACCCCCAATATTTTCACCATAGGTAACTATCTTTTTGATCAAGGCATAATGAAGATTTTACAAGGACAAACATTTCCAATACTCAAGTTCCTATAAATCATACAGTGGATTGTGTGTGAAAGTACAACTTTTGCTCAGTAGCTTAATGTGCTAATAATGTCTTGTGTTTTTTTGGCAGTGGAATATTTTGGTAATGCTTATTTGCAATGGTCACTGTGAATCTGCTCTGGATGGAGGCTCACATAATCTGCTAACTGCCAGCAAATTGCATGAAATCTCATCTTGTATGTCTTCTGTGTTTTCCTTCCTTTTCCTGTACTTGCTACTTTGCCCGTTATTAATAGGATCAACTTATATGCACAGCGAGTCGTGCCTGTACCATGATGTCAGCTCCTATCTTCATTTTACTGCAAGTTTTCATGTGGTGTGGATGGTCAGTCACTTTCTCTAATTTGTCTTTGTTTTTGCGTTTGGCTTGAAATTTTAAAAAGTAATCCATATCCCTAAATCCACTATAATGAATGTCCTGAAACCAGGTTATTAAAATGCCAGTAGTAATGTTGTTTTGAGAATAGCAGCTTTCAAATGTTACATAAGTTTCTAATCCTGAACAGAGCATATCAGTTTCCTATATTTATTTAAAAATCAGTAATTTCTCATAAGGTTTTGTATAAAGATTAAGTCAGTGTGGAGAAAAAAAATTATATATGCTTCACGATGTCTTACTTTTTACTTAAGAGAAATACCCTAAGGACAATTATTAGAGTTGGTCGTCAATTTTGTTTCAGAAGATGCTAACATAAATAATGATCTGTTTCAATTTTATTAAGCATTATTCAGTACCTTCTAAGCTCATTATCTAATTTTTCTTCTCCTTTCTAAACAGATATGGTTTAAACAGCATTTTTAGATTTTTTAGATATTGATATTCTTAGTGAGGTGCTTTAGTATAACTTACATTATCTAGGCAAAGATGATCATTATTTGTTACTCTTTGAAAAATTTCTGAAATACATACTCAGCATGACTGAATAGATATTTTAGGGCCTGTGTTTACATTCAGGGTTCCATTTACAGTTTTTCAGTTTCTTTTTTGATGGTCTGGAATCATGATTGTTGTAACTAGACCACTTTTGTTGTATTCTTTCTTCATTGCTGTCCAGGTATTCATTGGTTAGGAAACCACTAGATGGAGATGTGGCCATTACTATAAATGCAATGAGCTCATCAGAGGAGGGGAAAGTGGGGAAGCAGAGGGAGTGTTAGAGAAAGCTAAATTTGTTCTGGGATAATAAAATAATGGTTTTGAAGATTTAAGTGGTAAAGAAAAACAAAGCTAAAGTTTATCCAAGAAGAAAGTAAAGCAAGCCAATAACATGTACTATTGAGGTAGTTCATTATCTTATGCAACCATAATTGATAAATGCACGTTACTGGGTACATGAAAAATGAATATCCAGAATAACTGTGTGTATAGGTACATATACACATACATACATTAACCATACCTCATGAATTAATGTGGTAAGTGTGTTAAGGTTCTCTGTAGAAAACTATTTTTTAGGGATGTTATTCCGACTAAGAGAGTTACGTGTAGTATCTACCTGCCTAAATAATTTTAAATATGCATTTTCTTTGAAGCTGCTGTGGGTGACGTAAGTATAGACCTATCTAAATTCAAAAGTTAAAAAAAAAAAAAGTTAGCTATTATGTGCTGGATGTTCTTACCAGTGATTTGAACTCTTACTGTTTGCAGTTAGTCACCCCAGGTTCTGGTTGGGGAAAGAAAGGGAGAGTAAGGATTTAGTAATACTTGTCTAAGAGAAAAATGAAGAGGATTTTTACTCCCTAGTATACCTGGTTTTAAAAAGTAAGCCTTGGGGCGAAATCATGAATATAACTATGGTTTAGACATCTTTTTTCTTTTAAGTAGTAATGGGAAAGAAAAAAAGAATGAGGGATTCTTAGTTGATATCTTTACTAAGCGTATTTTGAAAGAGATCCCTAGAAGGAAAGCAAATAAAATTATTCATATTTTAAAACATATGTATATAATGTTGGCACTGAATCCCTTTACTATTTTAAGCTGAAACCAGCTACCAATCTGTTATTATTATCTACTACAATAGAGTAATTTTTCTGGTCATGGTGTTAGTGGGATTTTGGTCTCTTTCTTTAAGATAGAAAAAATGCTGAGGTTTCTCCCACATCTATGCATTTGTGATTTAGAATGTTTTTAGAATGTATCTCATAATTTACTTCCATATAATAATTACAACTCTTGGTAGATGTGGTTGCCCATGCAAAACACATGAGAAAACATGATCAGGAAACTGAAGGGACAGATTTTTCAGCGTGAATCTACGTGCAGACTTCAGGGACTCCAAATAAGTTATCTGAACTACCACCTCCCAGACTGAAACAGACATATCTCATCATCACACAAAGGAAATGAACCACCCCCCCAAAAAAAACCCACTAGAAATATAAAAATAAAAACAATGGAAGCAGAGCCAGAGAGAATATTTTTCTTTCCGTAACAATTCTAGAACATAAGGATGTATTTTACGTTAATACATCAGTGGGTCTTGTATGTGTGCTAATTTTCCATTCCATCAAATTAATACTTAACTAGAACTGGGGAGCTCTCCTGGTGAAGTGATAATGAAGCCTTTAAGTTAGTATTTTATGTTTACAGTGTTTCTAACCAATCAATATATGCAGTGCTTTATTTGAGTACACACTACTCATTTATCAAGTACTTACAGTACACCTACTATGTATCTTCTATGCATGAGATATTTAAGATGCATTTATACTAAAATATAATTTTTTATCTCAAGTTCATATGTAACTCAGCACCCTATTTTTTTACCTGGTTAACCTACCTAAAGGGAAAGATATTTGAACAAAGAGAAGAGGAAGTGCAAAGGTCCTGAGATAGTAATACCTTGACCTGTTGCGGAGAAAGTTAGTGTTAGGGGAGCAGTGTGAGTGGTGAGGGGAGGGGGAGGAATGTAGGATGAAGGTGGAGAGGCAGCCAGGCTTCAGACCACCTAAGGCTTTGTAGGCCTTCATAAGAAATTTGGATTTTGTTCTGAGAAATTTCAAGAAGAGCATGAAAGGATTTGATTTATGGTTTTAAGAAGACTGCTTTTTGGAGAAAAAGTTGTTAAAGGGCAAGAGTAGAAGCAGAGAGACAAGTGAGGCAGCTTTTGCAGGAGTGTAGGCAAGAAGTAATGGTAATTTGGATATGATATGGTAAGTAGTAAGTTTGGGGCTATATTTTGAAGCTAGAGTTAAGAGGACAAGCTGATAGAGTAGATCTGAGAGAAAAAAAGGAGGAATCACAGATGACTTGTTGTCTTTGACCTGATCCACTACTCCTAGAAGTATCATTCAGAAAAGTAATATTTGGGGACCAGTTTGAAATCTGAGGATCAGAACAGAGGTGATAATGATCAATGACTGTGGAGGTCCACGGAACTTTCAGGGCTGAATATATAAAAGTGTGAGTTATTGAGGTTCTGGTCCAAGATGGCAAAATAGGATGCCTAAAACTCACCTGAACCCACAGACCTACCAAATCTACACCTATAAACAAAGCAATTCCCTCTGAAAGACATCTAGAAAGTACATAAATCTAGAAAGTAGATGAGCAACGCCTATGCACTGGGCAAACGTAATATACATCCAAATGGGTAGGAAAGGCTGAGGAACTTTATCTCCATAAACCCCACACTCAGCACAGCAACATAAAATTAGAAGGGTACTCACAACACCCAGCTTCTCCCTGAGCAGTGAAGGGTTTAGATTGAATATCTGTCACTCCAAGACTCTCACAGAAGGGTGGGCCCCCAAAACTCCTAGCTCTGAACGCCTAATGGCGCTGGTGTCCATGAGACCCACAGGAATATAGCCAACAAAGAAACAATTCTTAACAGATTCGCAAGGACTCACCATGGCTACTCTTCCAAAGCTCAGAGAAGCAGGAGCCAAGAGAAATGCACTTCTCCCAACCATTTCCTGACAGAGGTTATTTGCATACTTTAAAAGTTATTGCCTGCAAGTAAGGCTTCTAATTTAGCTCAGCTTTGAGGGCTTACTGCAAGACTCCCTGGAGACAGGGGAAGGGGTAAGCTATGCCTACTGACCCTCTGTCCCACTCCAGGTCAGTGATGCCTTCCTAAAAGAGGTTTGTGAACGCACCTGGCATCCTGGCCTTTGAGGTGGCTGCCCAAAGGACACACCCCTTTATCACTTGGCTCTGGTAACCAGCAGGGCTGGCATTCACAAGCACCAAAGGATCCTGGACCATAGCAAACAAATAGTTCTCAACTGGCTATCCCCTCAGAATTCAGGACAGAGGGAGTGGAGAGAAATGCCTGTCTCTCTCTTTCCCTGAAAGAGGTCTTTTTGCATGCTTTGAAAGCTGCTGCCTGAGAATCCAGCCTCCAATCAGCCTGTACCTGATGCTGACTGAGGTCTTCCCCACTGGGACACTGACAGATGTTAAGCACGTCCTCAACTACGGGGAGCCAAGAAGAAAAAGCCAATTCAAGACTGGGAGAGGTGGTTCTTTTATCTAATGCACAAAAACCAACACAGAGAGTCAAGGAAAATGAAGACACAGAAAAGTTATGTTTTAAAAGAAAAAGATAAAACTCCACAAACAGGCCTTAATAAAACAGAGAAGAGTGACTGATATGAGAAGGAGTTCAAAATTTGGTCATAAAGATGGTCACCATGTTAGAACAAGAATGCGTGAACTGAGAATTTCAACAAAGAAAACACAAGAAAGTACCAAACAGAAGGCACAGAGCCAAAGAATACAATACAATAACTATATTGAAAAACTCAATAGTGAGGAGTTCAAACGGCAGACCAGATGAAGTGGAAGAAAGTATCAGTAAACTCACAAACAGGGCAGTGAGTGATTCATCCCATCAAGGAGCAAAAAGAAAAAAGAATTTAAAAAGAGTGAAGATAGCTAAAGGGACTTATGAGACAACATCAAGCAGACCGGAATTCACATTATTGTGTCCCAGAAGAAGAAAAGCAGACAAGGGCAGAAAACTTTTTGAAGAAATAATGAGTGAAGACTTTCCTAACCTGGGAAAAGAAACAGATGCCCAAATCCAGGAAGCTCAGAGAGTTACAAATAAGAGTTATCCAAATACATCCAAACCAAGTAAGAAAGAGGCAATACCTCCAAACTCATAGTGAGGGAAGAAGTAAAACTGTCATTATTTGCACATGATATGATTCTATATATAAAAAACTCCAGTAAAAAACTGTTGGCACTAATCAACAATTTGACTAAAATTCAGGATATAAAATCAACATACAAAAATCAGTTGCATTTCTATACACTAGGATGAAATGTCTGAAAAATAAAACTATCACATTCGCAATAACATCAAAAACAATGAAATACCCAGAAATTACTTTAACCAAGGAAGTGAAACTTTACAATCAAAACTACATGACTTTCCTAAAAGAAATAGAAGTTGACACAAACACATGGAATGACATCCATGCTGATGGATCATAAGAACTGACTGTTAAAATATCTGTACTACTCGAAGTCACCTTAGATTCAAAACAATCCCCCTCAAAAAACCAATGGCATTCTTCACATAGACTAAAAAAAAAAAAAATCCTAAAATTTATACAAAGTGACAATGTCTGCAAAATAGTCAAAGCATTTCTCAGGAAAAAGAACAAAGCCTGAGGTATCGTACGTCCTGTTTTCAGACTATACTACAAAGCTACAGTAATTTTTAAAATAGGGTAGGATACTGGCATAATAGAGACAGACCAACAGAACAGAAGAGAGCCCAGAATTAAACCCCTCCATACACAGTCAACTAATATTTGATAATGGAGCCAAGAATACCCAATGGGGAAATGATAGTCTCTTTGACAAATGGTAATGGGGAAATTGGATAAACACATGCAGAACGATGAAATTGGACCCCTATCTTACCACTTACAAAAAATTAACTCAAAATGGATCACAGTTTTAACACAAGACCTAATAACTGTAAAACTTAGTAGAAACATAGAGAGGAAGCTCCTCAACAGAGGTATTGACAGTGATTTTTGGATATAACACCAAAAGCACAAAACAATAAAAGCAAAAATCAGCAAAATGGGACTACATCAAACTTGAACACTTGTGCACAGCATAAGAAACAATTAACCAAATGAAAATGCATCCTACAGAATAAAAAAAAAATTTGCAAACCATGTATCAGATAAGGGGTTAATATCCAAAATATATTTTAAAAACTCATAAAACTCAATGACAAAAAGAAAACCAACAAATAATCCAACTAAAAAAAGGGCAGAAAAACTAGACATTTTTCCAAAGAAGACATCCAAATGGCCAAGAGGCACATGAAAATATTCTCAATATCACTAATCATCAGGAAAACACAAATCAAAACTACAGTAAGCTATCACCTCACACCTGTTAGAATGGATGTCGTCAAGAAGACAAGAGACAACAGGTGCTGGGGAGATGTGAATAAAAGGGAACCTTTATACACTGTTGGTGGGAATGTAAATTACTGCAACCAATATGGAGGTTTCTTGAATAATTAAAAATTAATCTACCACATGATCCATCAATTCTACTTCTGGGTATATGTGCAAAGGAAATGAAAACAGGATTTTAAAGAGATAACTGTACTCCCACATTCACTGCAGCGTTATTCACAGCAGCCAAGATATGGAGACAACCTAGATGGCCATCAACCAATGAATAAATTACGAAGTGGGATTTATACTTACACAATGTGATATTTTTCAGCCATGAGAAAGGAAGACAGCCTGCCATTTGCAACAACATGGATGAACCTTGGGCACATTATGCTAAGTAAGAAAGACAAGTACTGTGTGTGGAATTTAAAAAGCCAAACTCATTAAAACAGAAATAAATGGGGGTTACCATGGAATGGGGGTGAGGGGATAAGACAGATGTTGTTCAAGGGTACAGTCTTACAACAAGTAGTAAACCCTGGAGAGCTAATGCACAGTACAGTGAATATAGAAAACTATTATATTCATCAAATATGCTAAGACTAAAAATGAATTTTTCCAACTACTAAAAAGACAACTATGTAATGTGATAGAGGTGCTAATTATCACTTTAATGGCAATATTACAATACATAAATTATCAAATTAACATGTGCACCTTAAATTTACACAATGTTGTATTTCAACTATTTCAATTAAAGTAAAAGAGACCCATACAAAGGCACATTTTAATTAAATTATCAAAAGTAAATCTATGACAAAGGAGGCAAGAATATACAGTGGAGGGCTTCCCTGGTGGCGCAGTGGTTGAGAGTCCACCTGCCGATGCAGGGGACACGGGTTCGTGACCCGGTCTGGGAGGATCCCACATGCCGTGGAGCGGCTGGGCCAGTGAGCCATAGCTGCTGAGCCTGCGCGTCTGGAGCCTGCGCTCCACAACGGGAGAGGCCACAACAGTGAGAGGCCCGTGCACCGCCAAAAGAAAAGAAAAGAAAAAAAAAGAATATACAGTGGAGAAAAGACAGTCTCTTGAATGAGTGGTGCTGGGAACACTGGACAGCTACATGTAAAAGAATGAAACTAGAACAATCTCTAACACCATACACAAAAATAAACTCAAAATGGATTAAAGACCTAAAGGTAAGGCCAGATACTATAAACCTCATAGAGGAAACAGAGGCAGGACATTCTTTGACATAAATTGCAGCAAGATATTTTGGATCCACCTCCTAGAGTAATGAAAATAAAAACAAACAAATGGGACCTAATTAAACTTCAAAGCTTTTGCACAGCAAAATAAACCATAAACAAAACGAAGACAACCCACACAGTGGGAGAACATATTTGCAAAGTGACAGACAAAGGATTACTCTCCAAAAGAGACAAACAGCTCATGCAGTTTGATATCAAAAAAACAAACAACCCAATCAAAAAACAGGCAGAACATCTAAATAGACATTTCTCCAAAGAAGACATACAGATATGTGGAATCTAAAAAAATGGTACAAATGAACGTGTTTACAAAACAGAAATAGAGTCACAGATGTAGTAAACAAACGTAAGGTTACCATGGGGTATGGGGGGGGCAGGAGGGATAAATTTAGAGATTACTGACAAGAACCTACTGTATAGCACAGAGAACTCAGCTCAATACTCTAATGACTTATATGGGAATAGAATCTATAAAAGAGTGGATATATGTATATGTATAACTGCTTCACTGTGCTGTACAGCAGAAACTAACACAACATTGTAAATCAACTATACTCCAATAAAAATTAAAAATAAATAAATAAGACATACAAATGGCCAAAAAGCACAAGAAAAGATGCTTAACCTCATTGATTATTAGAGAAATGCAAATCAAAACTACAATGAGGTATCACCTTACACCAGTCAGAACAGCTATCATCAAGAAGTCTACAAACAATAAATGCTGGAGAGAGTGCAGAGAAAAGGGAAACCTCCTACACTGTTAGTGGGAATGTAAACTGCTACAACCTTTATGGAGAACAGTCTGGATGTTCCTTAAAAAACTAAAAATAGAGCTACCATATGATCCAGCAATCGCACTCCTGGGCATATACCTAGAGAAAACCATACTTTGAAAATATACATGCACCCCAATGCTCATAGCCGCATTATTTACAATAGCCAGGATATGGAAGCAACCTAAATGTCCATCAACAGAGGAATGGGTACAGAAGATGTGGCACATATATACAATGGAATATTACTCGGCCATAAAAAACAAATTAATGCCATGTGCAGCAACATGGATGGACCTAAAGATTATCATAATAAATGAAGTAAGTCAGACAATGACAAATATCATACGGTATCACTTATATGTGGAATAAAAAGAAATGGTACAAATGAATTTATTTACAAAACAGGAACAGACAGACTTCAAAAACAAACTTATGGTTACCAAAGGGGAAACACTGGGGGAGGTATAAATTAGGAGGTTGGGATCAACACATACACACTGATCCATATGTAAAATGGATAATCAAAAAGGACCTACTGTAAAGTACAGGGAACTCCACTCAACACTCTGTAATAACCTATATAAGAAAAGAATCTGAAAAAAGAGTAGATATCTGTCTATGTGTAACAATCACATTGCTGTACACCTGAAATTAATACAACATTGTATATCAACTATATTCTAATATAAAATATTAAATTTTTTTAAAAAGTAAATGACAAGGAGAGAATCTTAAAAGCAGCAAGGAAAACAACTTGTTACACACAAGGAAACCTCTAAGGCTACCAGGATCTTTCCACCAGAATATGCAGGCCTGCAGGGAATTGCATGATATATTCAAACTACTGAAAGAAATAAACCTGCCAACCAAAAATACTCTATTTAGCAAAACTGTCCTTCCACTTTGAAGGCAAAATGAAGAGATGTAGACAAGCAAAAGCTAAAGGAGTTCATCACCACCAGACTGGCCTTACAAGGAATGTTAAAGGTGTTCCTTTAAGCTGAAACAAAACAGCACTAATGAGTAACAGGAAAACATATGAAAGTATAAATCTCACTGGTAAAGACCAATATATAGTTAAATTAAGAATAATCTAATGCTGTAATGATAGTGGGTTAATCACTTATATATCTAGTATGAATGTTAAAATACAAATATAGTAAAAATAACTATCATACAATAGGTAATGGATACAGAGACTAAAAATATGTAAGTTGTGAAATCAAAAACAAAACATGGAGGAGGAAGTAAAATCTAGGGTTTTAGAATGCATTTGAACTTAAGTTGTTATCAACTTACTATGAGGCTTATCAGCTTATTTATAACACTAAATATTATGAGGCTTACATAAAATATGTTATATTTATAACAGTTGTTATAATAACCACAAAGCAAAAACCTATGGTAGATACACAAAAGATAAAGAGAATGGAATCTAAGCATGCCACTATAGAAAATGATCAATTCACAAATGAAGAGAGCAATAAGAGAAAAAGAACAAAGGAATTTCAAAATAGCTCAAAAACAATTTAACAAAATTGTAGTAATAATAATAATTACCATCTATCAACAATTATTTTAAATGTTAAATGGACTAAATTCTCTAGTCAAATGACAGAGTAGCAGAATCTTATTTAAAAAACAGGAGATGATTTTATGCTGTGTATTAGAGTCACATTTCAACCTTAAGGACATACACAGACTGAAATGGAAAAAGATATTCCATGCAAATGGAAACCAAAAGAAAGCTGGGGTGGGTATACATAGACAAAATAGACTTAAAAACTGTAATGAGACAATCAAGGTCATTACATAATGATAAAGTGGTCAATCCAACAAGAGGATATAAACATTTGTAAATATGCACCCAACACAGGAGCACCTAAATATATAAAGTAAAAATTAACAGAGTTAAAGGGAGAAATAGCAAGACAATGTAAAAATTGCCAAAAAAATTCAACAACTTAGAAATGGGTAAATTCTTAGAAACATACAACCTATCAAGACTGAATCATGAAAAAATAGAAATAGAAAATCTGAACAGACCAATTACTAGTAAGAAGATTGCATCAGTTATCAAAAACCTCCCAAGAAACAAAATTCATGACCAGATGGCCTCACTGGTGAATTCTACTGAACATTCAAAGAACAATTAATACCTGTCCTTCCAAACTCTTCCAAAAAATTAAAGAGGAATGAACATTTCCTGATTCACTTTTACAATGCCAGCCTTATTACCATGATACCAAAACCAGACCAGGACACTACAAGAAAATTTTAGGCCAATATCTTTGATGAAAATAGATGAAAAATTCCTCAACAATATAGTATCAAGGTTAATTCAACAACACATTAAAAGGGTCATACACCATGATCAAGTGAGATTTATTCCAGGAATGCAAGGATTGTTCAAAATCCACAAATCAATTGATGTGATACATACATCAACAAAATGAAGGCTAAAAATCATATGATCATCTTAATAGATGCAGGAAAAGCATTTAACAAAATTCAACATCTATTTATGATAAAAACTCTCAACAAAGTGGATATAAAGGGAATGTACATCAACATAATAAAGGCCATATATGACAAGACCACAGCTAACATACTCAGTAGTGAAAACTGAAAGCTTTTTCTTCTAAGATCAGGAAGAAGATATGGATGCCCACTCTCACCACTTTCATTTAACATAGTGCTGAAAGTCCTAGGCAGAGCAAATAGGCAAGAAAAAGAAATAAAAGCCATCCATGTTGAAAAGTAAGAATTAAAACTGTCTTTATTTGCAGATTACATGATATTATATATAAAAAGGTCTAAAGACTCCACCAGGAAACTAATATTTTATTAACAGTTAATAAACAAATTCAGTGAAATTACAAGATACAAAGTTAATAGACAAAGATCATTTGCATTTCTATACCATAATAATGAACTATTGGAAAGAGAAATTAAGAAAGTAAATAATTCCACTTGTATTTGCATCAAAATGAATAAAATACCTAAGAATAAAGGTAACCAAGAAGGTGAAAGACCTGTACACTGAAAACTATAAGACATTAATGAAAGAAACAGAAGACAACACAAATAAATGGAAGAATATTCAGGGCTTATAGACTAGAAGAATTGTTAAAATGTCCATACCACCCAAAATACTCTACAGATTCCATGCAATCCCCATCAAAATTTCAATGGCATTTTTCACAGAATTGGAACAATCCTAAAATACATATATGAAACCACAAAAACCCAAATATCCAACGCAGTCTTGAGAAGGAAAAACAAAGTCGGATGCATGATATATCCTGATTTGAAACTAGATTAAACTACAGTAATCAAAACAGTATGGCACTGGCATAAAAAAAGACCAATGGAACAGAATAGATAACCCAGAAATAACCCATGCATATATGGTCAATTAATTTATGACAAAGGAGCCAAGAATGTACATTGGGGAAAAGATAGTCTCTTCAATAAAGAGTGCTAGGAAAACTGAACAGCCATATGCAGAAGAATGAAACTGGACCACTATCTTACACCATACACAAAAATCAACTCAAAATGGATTAATGACTTGAAGACCTGAAACCATAAAACTCCTAGAGGAACACATAGGGAGTAAGCTCCTTGGCATTCGTGTTGGTAATGACTTTTTGGATTTGTCACCGTAAGAAAACAAAGGCAACAAAAACAAGAATGAAAAAGTGGGACTACATCAAACTTAAAAGCTTCTGCACAGCAAAGGAAACCAACAGAATTAAAAGGCAGCCCATAGAATGGGAGGGAATGTTTGCAAATCATGTATGTGATAAGGGGCCAGTATCCAAAACATATGAAGAACTCATATAACTCGAGATCAAAAAAATAATCTGATTTTAAAATAAGCAAAGGATCTCAATAGGCATTTTTACAAAGGAGATATACAGATGGCCAACAGGTACATGAAAAAATACTCAACATCAGTACACATCAGAGAAATATAAGTCAAAACCACAATGAGTTATCACTTCACGCCTGTTAGAATGACTATTATCACAAAGACAAGAAATAACAAATGCTGGCAAGGATGTGCATAAAACAGAATCCTTACGCTTGGTTGATGGGAGTGTAAATTGGTGCAGCCACTGGAAAACAATATTGAGGTTCCTCAAAAAATTAAAAATAGAATTACTATATGATCTAGCAATCCCACTTCTGGGATTTGAAAAATAAAATTTTCCTTAATAGATTTTTTCCTCAGAATTCTCTTTAACAGACGTCTGCTGCCTTAGAATACAATTCAAGAAGGAAATGTTATTTACTTGGTGGCAGGCACTGTACTAAACCCTAATGAGCAAAAAGAGCCAATGTTTTAGTCTCTGGGAGCTCAGAGTCTTTGTAAAATTATTCAGACTAGAAAATTTATTGATTTTCTTACATAACCTATTATTTTGATTATTGGAAGATGAATATTGGATTAGTGAACTCTTGAAAGATGTTTAGGAAAATAATTAGAAAGAAGGGGGGTTTTCTTGTTGTTTTTTTTAAATTGAAGTATAGTTGACCTATAATATTTAAGTTACAGGTGTATAATACAGTGATTCACAATTTTTAAAGGTTTTATTCCATTTATAGTTATAAAATATTGCTATATACCATGTTGTACAATATATCCTTTTAGCTTACTTTATACCTAGTAGTTTGTACCTCTTAAAATAGGAAGTTTTTTTAATGAAATTCAGTATATTTAAAGGAATCAAAGGATGCAGAAAATGTTACAGAATACAGAACCTAGGAATAAAAGGTAAAGAATAATTTTGTGTTAGCAAGGAATCTAATGATCTGCCACTAGACAGGGTGGGATCCAAATGAGCAAATATGCAGCTTCTATTTCATGGTTCTCTAAACAGGATAAACCTCTCTTGCTAGCTTAGCTCTTTATTTTGGATATAGGTTTTCAGAGTGTCCTTTCATTTAGGGTTCAACTACATTATTCTTCATTTTAATTCTTGATGAAGGTCCAGATGCTACATGTGCAGCATGATACAGTCATGTTTGAAATTGGATATAAGGGATAGGGAAAATAGAAGTTCATTTCTCAAATTTATTTATTTTACCAATCTCAAACTTTGCCTTATTGAGCATAATTGCCAATATCATAATTCTTGGGAATTATAAAATAGACTATGAAATTTTATTTTTATATCTTGTACTTATAAATATAGAAGGATATTTAATACTGTGAAAGTATTAAATAGTTTTTAAAAGGTTTTTCAATTTAGAAATTGGAATATCACTCAAAACAGCATTTATTATTAAAGTATTTCCTTTCATAATCATCAGAATCTACAACTAAAAATGTAAAGCATTCTTCAAACGGTACTAGGAAAACGGCTTTATCTAAAATTGTTGAACAGTAAAACCTAGGACAGTGTAATTTATCTGGATTCAAATTAAAGCAGCTTTATAAGGTGAGTTCAGAAGTGCACTAAACACGGCATGCTCTGGGAGATGTCTTACTAAATATGTTTCAGGAGTTTTCTGTTTTCCTTTTCTTTCCAACAGGAGGATTATACCGACTGCGGGGGTGTTTCTGGGTTAAGTCCCTCCCTGTGGTCCATCATCGGAATCCAGTGTGTACTACTTTGGCTTTTATCTGGCAGCAGACACTACCAGTTATGACCTTCTAAAACCAAATCTGCATATTAAACTCCAGACCCTGCCAAAACATGAGCCCTCCATTGCATTAAAAGAGGGTCAGCTGTGGAATCAGCAGATCACTAGCTCAGCCCATCCCGTGGCATCACTCTAAGACACAGACTCTTAAGGCACCCGCTGGCTGCATGTCAGGGTGTCAGATTGTTAAGTGTGAACCCTGCATCATCTATATATAACATCAAAGCAAAATACTATACATGCTCTCTATCGGAAAATTTGAGAATTTGTTATTGCACTGTTGGTGATTACATGTAAAGGGCTCCCCACACAGTTGTTTATGAATCATACAAATTATCTTGATTTTGACCTGGAATTCTGACTTGCTGCAATCCTTGTTCTTTTACCAAGAAAATCTCTAGGAGAAAAGAAAGAGTTATTTTTTTCCTTCACTTATTCTTCTGTTCAAAATTATTTCCTGCTTTGAGTAATTTTATTGAACACATACATAGAGAGAGACAGAGGGAGAAAGAGAATTAACATTGGTGTAATCTGTCAAACTAGAAATTATGGCTTATTTTCTACGAAACCAATTGCCATGAATAAAATGCCTTATGAAGAATGGCTTCTCTGCCAGAAATATAACACAAATGATGACCAAGTTTTGGTGGGGTAATTAATTGGTTGTTTGAAAATCATAATTAAGAAATTAAAGGTGCTTGAGGGTAGAATTAATATGCGACATATTTCCTCATAAATGTGAGCCCTTAATAAACGCTTTGATGTAATGTTCTTTTTGTTCACAGTAAAGTTCTGTAGTGCTAGCCAGATATTTCAAAATGCTCTAAGGAAAGCTTGTTGGGGGGAGGGGAAATGTTTTTTCTTGTGATAAATGAACTTTGGTTACCAAGGGTATTTTGCATGATGCTGCTGCTATTTTAACTTTCGGTTTGTTTTTCTCTTACTGTAGAGTATAGTCCATTGAAAAGTTAACTGAGTGACATTATTGTTATGTAAGAATCTGAACCTTGCAATGTAATGCGCTTAAGTCATCTTTTAAAATGTCGTTAAACTACTCTGAATATACTGTGCAGTGTAAATGCTGAATGATTGGATTAGGTACATGGTGAAATGGGAATTAATGGATTTTATACAGAATCGTGCTTTTGCCTGAAAACCTATGTACAGATATTTTAAGTACATAAATCAGATTTGACACATTTATTTTTTGAAGAGTACATGTATGTTCTCAATGAAGATTCATCCTAGGTTTCCTCTTCGTTCGCTGGAATAGCAGCACGTACAATCCCAAATTTGCTGCTGCTGCTGCTTTTGTTCCCTCTGTTTTAAATGGTATGATCACTTGACCAAAATTTCCACACAGTTTGATGAGGGTTTTACAATAATCTGAACAAATAGGAAACCTTGAATCTATATGTATGCACACGAATACTTGATTGTGAATAATCAAAATTGTTTTTATACAGCCTCATTAGTGAAAATGGTTAGTGTAGTAAATCAGATATTTCATTATAGAGTAATATGGTAGCAGAATTTACTTATGCTTTTAAAGATTATTTTCAGGGGTAAACAGTACTTGAAGAAAGGGTAAAAACAATGAATGTGTAACTCTAATTATAGGGAATAATTCTGCTGAAGACTGCAACTATGCAGATATTTTAAATTGTAAAATGCATTTGTTCTTTTTTCAAACATGCCACATATTGGTGTGTGTCTATGCTGGAAATTTTCTTATATACCATTTTTAAGTAAAAATCTTATTAACATTATCCGGCATGCTTTAATATGCTTCATATATCAAAGATATAACCAATTCTTTATCATAGTTTAAAAGGTCTATTTGTTTTGTTTTTAGCTTTGCATACATTTGTAACTTCCTCCACCACCAATATACCCTAGGTACCATTTGTGTACATTTCCTTATTTAAAATATTTTTTTATTTAAAAATGGGGGGAGGGGAAAATGGACTCACTTTGCCAACTATTGTTCTAAGAGTTGACATCAGTTACCATTTCTAATGCATTGTTGTGATTTTGTAGTCTCATTTGTAACTGGTATTGACACTTTAGAAAACACCAAAGTGATTTAAAAAAATATGGAACTTCTCACTCTAGTAACAACATGTTTAAATCATGTTGTTTCTTAATTAAATATTTAAAACTTATTGTTAACTTCTGCTAGACTATTTTAAATCATGAAAGTGTTGGGAAGGGGATATCGAAATATACAGTTATGTTAGTTTGTGTATATAAACGACGCACATTTAAACAACTGAATTGCTTCCAGCATACAACAGACTACCTTAAAATTATCTTTTAAATCTATTAAATCTATTTTCATGGCTAATGTTACTGAAATAATGTTTTCATCAACTACATTGTTGTCGTGTTAATCACAGTTAAACTTGGCATCTCTTGGCAGGGTCCTATTTGACTTCACTTGCCATCAAAGTATATTTTCATGCACGAGTCTTGCCGTGATCCTTTGTTTTCTTTTATAAAATAAACATATATTATAACAACCACACATACATTAATAAATTGGGCAAGAACATGCTCTCTGAACATTAACTACACATACGTTCATAAATTGGGTAAGAACATTGTTCTCACGCCTAATACTAGTCTTCGTGCATTTGGTGTAATTTTTTGAAAGACAGTAACACTCATTGCATCCAATTGTTATCTTTAATTTAGGATTTTTCTGTGAGTTCTAATTGTTGACAAGAACTTAAATTTCAGCCTGTTATATATACTGATTTTCAAAGACTAAACAGTACAAGAGATCAAGAAAAAAGCTTTTAAACCCCTTTTGCTTACTTAATTTTTGCTATGCTCATGCAGCTTAATGTAGTTTGTCACTAACAGAATCAAAAGTCTTGCATTGCTGTTGAATAACAGGAATGAACTTTGCATTAATGGTTTGCTTATATTTCTTCATTTGAACAACCAGCATTACTGCCAAACACCAATTGTGGTCCATATTTGTAACAGGTTTTTAACATGACATAGTTAGCAAGTTTGATTGAAGAGACTTTTAGGTCCTGGGCCTATAAGATTTTAGTATGATCTTTTTTCATGTTTCTAATGCTTGACGCGTCATTGCTTAACTTGGAAAAAACAAGACAGTGTTGCTGCCATTTGTAAGTTTTCCTATAATATTCCTTTTATTAACTTTAAAACTGGCCTTACGGGGTTCAAATAGGCAGTATCCCTTTTAAGTGACCTTTGCAACCCAAGTGTTACTTGCTTATTTGATGCTCTCTTGTATCTTACATCTCATTTAAATCTTTCTCTCCACCAAAGCTTAAATTCTATGTCTTAATTTAAAACTCTGAACTATTCCATTAATCATGTTAGTTGACATTAAAGTGTCTAGAGGTACAGAGTCTGACCTAGTGTAACAAAATGGATGTTGTGACTTTTTTTTAAGCGTAGCATGGAATGATGGTTTAACTTGCCCACAGTTTCAAATATTTTACAATTATCTGGAATGTGTGTTGCTTTCCCACAGCAGAATGTTAACATTGCTGTTATTCCATGTACATTTCTGTAAAGAGCAAATCAGTAAAGAAGTGTGAAGTTTCTTGATTTCTTGAAAAAATTCCAGAATCTCAAAGTCTTAGACAACCCTTACCAAGTCTCATCTACTTTATTTCTAGTTCACAAGGTTAACTCAAAGAAATTCCACTGAGACTAATGGGATACTGCCTTGAATAGATGCCAATTGAGTTTACAGTGTGACCTGACAAAGCTGTCTGTTTTGTTGTGCCGTATGCTGTTGGATCATACTATTCAGGATACTTTTATTGAAGTGTTCAGTGTGCATCCATGCAAAAGGCCAAGTGGCTTTGTGAACAAAAGATCTTTTCTCCCCTTTATTATGTTCTCGACACTTTTGTGGAAATTAGCCTGATAAAAATGTTTTGTAAAAATTTGTATATTACTGTTATAAAAATATTTATAATCCCAGAAAATGTTGTGTTAAATCCTGTGCAAAAACAGTATATTCAGAATAAAAGTTTATCATTTAAAGTCACCAGTTTTGATGATTTAATTATTTAAAATCCAACTGAAAGAAACAGAGGTCTCTGTCATACATACAGTTTAAGAAAGCAGGCTTTCCAGTGCAGAGAATCTTAGATTGTGCAAGTAAAATTTGGGATTATCAAAGTTGCCTTTACAATTACAAACCTCAACTCACAAACAAATGAAATTGCAACTCCTTGAGACTCTGACACTTCTCACATGTGCTTTTGCCATCAAGGCGTTTAGAAACTTATTAAAACAGACTTTTGACTTATGTAAGAAAAAACTTTTTTCTAGGCAAAAATAATGTTTCCATGTTTCTTTAAAGACCTTGGGAAAATAGTTTGAAAGAAACAAGTTAGAATGTCTGAAAAGTGCATATCTTTTATACATCTGACTAACAAATATCTCTCCTAGCTAGTTTATAGCAAACAGAAGCTAGGGCAGTGTAGTATAAAGAGGTTTTTTTGTTTTTGTTTTTTTAAACTACTATATGCCTTTTACCTTTAGACCAGCTTACCACCTGCCCCCCTATGTTCACCTAATAAGTAATGAGCCTGATGTTATGTGGAATCTAATATAATGTAAGCCTACTTCTCATTCTGGGGATTCCTATAAGAGACAGTGAAAATACCTACAGAGGGGAGGAATGTAGTATATGGGTACCAATGATGGTGATTACTGGAAAATCTGACCCTTAGTCTCTGATCAAGGCATTTTAACAGGAAAACCCTACTTAAAAGGGTGAGGTGGATAACATTTTCTTTTTGAACATCTGGCTTCATTCTGTACCAATTTATCTCCTCAATCAATCCTCTTACTCCCCAGCTACCCTCACTTCCTCTATCAATCATCTTGATCCCATCCCCACCTCTTCCCTTGGGAGCTTGCCTCATCAATTCTCCTTTCTCAAGCATTTTCAGTCTCCCCTTTGTACAGGCTTTCTTCCCTCTACTTGCAAACACATTCAGAACACCTCTACTTAAAACAGACAGGAAAATCAAACATCCAGTGCCGCACATTCGCCCCATTACTTCCTAGAGTAATAAACCTAGAATTAAAAACATTTCTTGAACATTCACAGATGCATATTGACCGTCTCTTCTCTTTGCAGTATACTCAACTAGGCCTTAGAGTGTTCGATCAGAAAGGCATATTATCTCTGACCTTTAGTTTTGGGTGACCACTGAAAATTTTTAGTTACTGGTATGATGTTCTAATAACTTTAAGGTCTTGGGCACTTCTTGATTCTCAAATTCATTATATCTTTAAGTGGGGTTATTATTCACAAAGCACCAACACAATTTTCTATAAATTGGTATATAATCAACAATGCTCCTTAATAGAATTATTTAAATGGACTCTTTTTTTTAATAAATGTATTTAAGAAAGAAATTTAACCTTACTGCATAATTGAAAGCCAGCGTAATTTGCCATTAGTAATCATGTCACAGGTTCATATCTATTATAATGAAATTTTTAAAAATCAGCATATACCAGGGTCAATTGTGTTAGATTTAACCTAACACTTCTTCAACACATTTATTATAATGATAAATTATGCAGTTTTTCTATTTCTGCCACAAATCTCTTAAAGTTTAAATCTGGACTCAGACATCTGACTATACAGTTTAATTATTAGTATATCAAAATATATTTACCAAAATGCATACTCATGAAATTTTTTTCAAATTTTGACTTTCTTAGGTGCATGGATTTATTTTTTCAAAATGCTTTATCATAATAATAATAGTTCTTGAGTATCTCAGGACCCTAACATGTCTTTAAGGGTTACTTGTAACATTTTCATTGATATAAGGACAATGCACGACGTACCAAGATTGGAGTAACATTGGCAATTTCCTATGTTGAGAAGGACTGCTCTTTTCCAGATAGTTTCTTTTCTTGTTTAGAATTGTTTAAGAAACAATGATCTATCTTTTGTGAAATTATGGGATAGTTGATGATAACTATTATAAATAGTGAAATAATGTTAATAAACTTAGGTTACGTGTCATATATGCACTCTAATCCTTCCTTTTTAAATTTCGAAATTATACTAAGCTGTAAAATTCCTACATCTGATAAATACTGACCTTGTCCTTATCATGAAGGCACTGTAGCCAAGTAGTAACTGCAATCTGCTGTTTAGATTTGGATTCTGACTTTACCACTTACTAGCTTTGTAACCCTGTGCAAATTACATAATGTTTCCAAGCTTCAGTTTCCTCATCCATAAGAGTAATAGTAACTGCACAACAGGGTTGTAATGATGACTCAGTGATATAATAACTGTATAGGGCCCAGTACTGTGTAAGTTCTCAACACTGCTCTCCATTAATATTATGAATTACTATCACAACCATCTTCCTAGTCATCATAATCCTCATTTTGGCGGAGAGCTTTTTAAGATCCTAATTATCTGCATCATTTGTCATTTAAGACATTTACTAATTCTTTATTCAAGTAAGGTGTTAGAAGTAGAGCCTTATACAAGATAAAAAGCAATTCCTTCCTTGATGGAACTACTGGCTAGGAATAACTTAGACTGAGTGGCTAGAGAAGGCTGTCATAATTTTGAGTTGAGGGAAAGGGGTAGCAGTACTGTTTCAAATAGAGGAGAGTATGTGAAAGCTGAGAGGTGCATGCAAGAAACGAGGGAGCTGACGATGAGTTCAGTATGGCTTGAGGGGTGGGTGATAAGTAGGTAGAGACGAAGTGGAAGATGAGGCTGAAGAGAAAAAGCTCCAGAGCCTGGAGTCCTCTCTGGATGACATGGAGTGTTGAGGCAACTGGAAGCTGCTGAAGATTTTTAAGCAGAGAACAGTTTGATCAGATTCGCATTTCAGGAAAAACACTCTGGATGAAAGTGGGTTATTGGTAGAACACGTACAGGGAAGAAGACCAATGGAGAGGCTGTCAAGGTGAGAACTTTTCGTTTACTGGCATAGGAAGCTAGATAAAGAAGAGTGGACTGGGCTTCCCTGGTGGCACAGTGGTTTAGAACCCGCCTGCGGATGCAGGGGACGCGGGTTCGTGCCCCGGTCCGGGAGGATCCCACGTGCCGCAGAGCAGCTGGGCCCGTGAGCCATGGCCGCTGAGCCTGCGCGTCCGGAGCCTGTGCTCCGCAACGGGAGAGGCCACAACAGTGAGAGGCCCGCGTACCACCAAAAAAAAAAAAAAAAAAAAAAAGAGTGGACTGATTTTAGAAATATTTAGAAGGGGGAAAAAGGAGAGAACATCATGATTTACTCGTGTACTAAAAAAGAAAGGACAAAATTTACAATTACTCCCAGGTTTTTGACGTTTAATATTGTGCGGAGGGATGCAATCCTCCAAGTTAGGCAACAATGGAGGGTACTAGAAGCAGGGATTGGCGGGACAAGTCTGGAGGAGAACATGAGGGCTTACTCTCTGGAAATATTGTAAATGAGACTTTTGTAAGGTGCTGAGGATACAAAGATGATATGCTCTCTCATGCTCTCATATTCTGGAATATATACTCCAGAATAATGATTCTCAACACTGACTCATTTAGAAACCCTTATTGGAGGTTTCATTAGTTTTGTTTAAAATACTGACACTCAGGACCCACTCTAATTCAGAATCTCAACTGTTTCTAGCGTACAGCAAGCATTACACTACCTGGGGGCACTTAGATGACAGGTGTGACAGTTCTGGTATAGGTTATTTCTGAATTAGACTTCTCAAAACCCAATTTAGATGCATGTTACTGGTTCAATTTTTTTTTAATTAACCCCTTTTATGAACATGTTTTTTTGTAACATACACTATGATTCCAACTCAACTGCAATTTTTCTGAAGGCTATACTTTTTAATGTTTTATTTTCTCTTCAAATCCAGATTCTATAGCTGTACACAGCTGATAACCAATAAAGTTTTCATTGATTGTGGTTGATAATCACAACCACTATTAGGACAATTTCTACTACAGAAAATTCTATTCCTATGAGTCATATTGATGATATCAAATGTCTCATAAGGTTGAACCACAGATTTCTATAAATACTATCAGATAACTTTTTCAATAGGTTCATTCTTATGGCAAATGATATGGCAAGTCAGAATAACATTAGGAAATAATACTACTTGACAATCTGATTTCTATAGATATTGCATTTAATTAAGTAATGTTTTCCTTAATAAAATAAAAGGCTAACCAAAACTTTTAAAAACCCACTAAAAAGATTAGTGTTCAGATTGATTTCAGACTTCCCTGTCCATCTAATCCATAGAACCTCAAATATCTGACTGAGGTAAGACCATTGAGGACATAAGAGAGATGCCAGGCTCTGCAGTCAGACCACCTGGGTCCACATCACAGCTCCCCAACTTGGGCACGTTATGTAACATCTATAACTTTCTGTTCCTTGTCAGTCTTATTTATACTATTGACTCCACAAATATTTGGATATAAAAATGATGAGTCACAATCTAAGAATTGTTCAGCCTCTGCTTATCTCAGAAGTTCAACCATTCTGATGCTGATGATTTCTAGAGTGCCTAGAGAAACTCGGCATCAAGAGGATTTCTAATGTGTGAGGAATATTGCCAGAACTTCAAAGTTTTTACACTGTGTGACGCTATGGATACAATGATGAGAAATACAAGCAGCAAAACTGTAGAACATGGGGAGAAAATTCACATAAATAAACATTATTACTAACTGTAAAAAGTCACATTGTAATAAAAGATCTTGGTAATGAGAAACTGATGGTAAGCTGGAGAACAGGGCCAGGTGGCAACTGAACTGGGTTTAGCGACAGGGCTGCGAAGAAGGGAGGTGGAAGAGCCAGATTGCCCTGGGTGTCTTCATCCAAATATCAAAAACAACTAGGCCAATATCCCAGATGACTATACATACAAAAATTACAACAACATATTAGCAAACCAAATTTAAGAACACATTAAAAGATTATACGCCATGACCAAGAGGGATGTTCTCTGGTATACAGGGATACTTCAACATACGTTAATCAATCAATGTAATACATCACATTAATAGAATGAAATCTTAAAATCGCATTATCATCCCCATAGATGTAGAAAAAAGTCATTTGACAGAAATACAATACCCTTTAATGGTACAAACACTTGACATATTGGTTGTAGAAGGAACACATACCTCAACATACTAAAGGCCATATGTGACAAACCCACAGCTAACATTATACTTAAGGGAGAAAATTTGAAAGATTTTTCTCTAAGATCAGGAACAAGACAAGGATGCCCACTCTCACACTCCTATTCAACATAGTGCTGAAAGTCCTAGCTAGAGCAATTAGGCGAGACAAAGAAATAAAAGGGATCCATATTGAAAAGGAAGAAGTAAAACTGTTACTATTTTCAGATGATATGATTTAGTACACAGAAAATCACAAAAATGGTATAGATGAACTTATTTGCAAAGCAGAAATAGAGACACAGATGTAGAGAACAAACATATGGACACCACGGGGGGAGGATGAGTGGGATGGATTGGGAGATTGGGACTGACATATATACACTACTATGTATAAAAGATAACTAATGAGAACAGACTGTATAGCACAGGGAACTCTACTCAATACTCTATGCTGACCTAAATGGGAAGGAAATCCAAGGAAGAGTGGATCTACGTATACGTGTGGCTGATTCACTTTGCTGTGCAACAGAAACTAACACAACATTGTAAAGCAACTATACTCCAATATAAAAAAAAAAGACTCCACCAAAAAACTGTTGGAACTAATCAATGATTCCAGTAAACTTGCAGGATATAAAATCAACATACAAAAATCAGTTGGATTTCTATCCATTAACGGTGAAACATAAGAAAAAGGAATAAAGACTAACTAACCCATTCACAGTAGCATCAAAAAAACAATGAAATAGCATCTATTAATCAAGGAAGTGAAAGATATGAACAATCAAAATGATGAGACTTTACTGAAAGAAATCAAAAAAGACACAAGCAAATGGAATGACACCCCTTCTTCATGGATAGGAAGAATTAATACATTAAAATATCTATACTACCCAAAGTTTTCTATAGATTCAATGCAATCTCCATCAAACTACCAATAGCATTCTTCACAGAAATAGAAAAACCAATCCTAAAATTTGTATGGAATTACAAAAGACTCTGAATATCCAGTACAACTGTGGGGGAAAAGAACAAAGCCAGAAGTGTCACACTGCCTGGTTTCAGACTATACTACAAAGCTACAGTAATAAAAACAGTATGGTACTAGCATTAAAAATAGACACAAAAACCAACAGAACAGAATACAAAGTCCAGAATTAAAAACCCTACTTTTATGGTCAACTAAGTATTCAACAAAGGAGCCAAGAACCCCCAGCGGGTAAAGAAAAGTCTCTTCACAAATGATGTTGGGAAAACTGCATAAACAGATGCAGAACAATGAAATTGGACCCCTATCTTTCACTACTCACAAAAAATTTGAAGTGGATCAAATACTAAACATATGACCTGATGCCATAAATATTCTTGAAGAAAATGTATGGAAGAAGCTCCTCTACATTGGTCTTGGCAAAAAATTTTTGGATATGATACCAAAAGCACAAACAACCAAAGCAAAACTCAACAAATGGGACCACATAAAACTATAATGCTTCTGCACAGCAAAAGAAACAAAATGAAAAGACAACCTACTGAATGGGAGAAACATTTTGTAAATCGTATATAAGAGGTTAATATCCAAAATATATAAAGAACTCATACAACAGAACAGTAAACAAACAAACAAAAACAAAAAAACCCAAACAATCTGATTTTAAAATGGGCCGAGGAGCTAAGACATTTTTCCAAAGAAGATATCCAAATGGCCAACAGGTACATGAAAAGATGCTCAACATTACAAATTATCATGAAAATGCACATCAAAATCACAATTAGATATCACCTCACACCTGATAGAATGGCTATTATCAATAAGCAGGAAATAACAAGTGTTGGCAAGGATGTAGAGAAAAGGGAACGCTTTTGTACTACTGGTGGGAATGTAAACAGAGCAACCACTATAGAAACAATATGGAGGTTCCTCAAAATATTAAAAGTACATCTACCATATGATCTAGCAATCCAACTTCTAGATATATACTCAAAGGATATGAAAACAGGATATTGAAGTGATATATGCACTCTCATGTTTATTGTAGCATTATTCATAATAGCCAAGATATGGAAACAACCTAAGTGCTCACCAGTGGGTGAATGAATAAACAAGAAGTGGGGTATATTTATGTATATGCATACACACATACGCTTCCCTGGTGGCACAGTGGTTAAGAATCCACCTGCCATGGCAGCGGACACAGGTTTGAACCCTGGTCCGGGAGTATCCCACATGCCACGGAGCAACTAAGCCTGTGCACCACTACTACTGAACCTGCGCTCTAGAGCCTGCAAGCCACAACTACTAAGCCCGTGTGCCACAACTACTGAAGCCCGCGAGCCTAGAGCCCGTGCTCCGCAAGAGAAGAAGCCACCACAATGAGAGGTCCATGCACGGAAACAAAGAGTAGCCCCCACTCCCAGCAACTGGAGAGGGCCCACGCGTGGCAACGAAGACCCAACACAGCCAAAAATAATTTATTTATTTTTTTAAAAAAGACCCTATTTCCAAATGGAGTTACACTTTTTAAAAAAAGTATCTCCCTCAGTATACAAGTTTGTTACCTTTAAAAAAATACAATGTACATACATACATATATAAATTATTATTAATAATTATAGAATATTATTCAGCCATGAGAAAGAAGGACATCCTGACATTTTTGGCAACATGGATGAACACTGGACACATTACACTAAGTGAGATAACTCAGGCAGAGGAAGACAAGTACTCCATGATATCACTTTCATGTGGAATCTAAAAAGCCAAACTCCTAAAAAGAGTAAATTGATGGTTACCATGTGATGGGGGTGGGGAGATAGAACAGACGATTTTTAAGGGTACAAACTTGCAACAAGTGGTAAATAAGTCATAGCAATCTAATGCACAGAATAGTGATTACAGGCAACAATAATGTATTATTACCATCAAACTTGCTGAGAGACTAGAATTACTCCAACGACTAAAAAGAAAGGATAATTATGTACAGGATAGAAATTATAAGTATCACTACAATGGCAGTCATATTGCAATATATAAATGTATCAAATTAACATGTCTTGCACCTTAAATTTATACAATATTATATGTCAAATACATTTCAATTAAAAAAAAAAACAATTAGACACCTGGAGCACAGTAAATATAGACATAACAGTGTAGCAGATGGTGATGTTAGCCCTGAGGAGAACCTTTGACTTCAGATAACAGCTTCGGCTGTGCAAGAAGGAACTCGTTCTCACTGACGGGCCTATACTTAAATTTCCCTGAACTAAAATATAGCCCTTTATCTATTTTCTCTGCTCCTTTTATTGCAAACCTTCTTGAAATTTTTCTGTGCTCAATTACCACGTGCTTTCCTACTATTACTTCTAATCTCTTGAAATTTCATCTCCACCTCTCTCCAAAAACTGCTTTTGATGACATTCCAATCTCAGTGTTCTACCTGTCATATTCTGTCTCCTTAAAACTCAAGATTTCTCTGGGTTTCAATGCTCCACTGACTTCCTGCTCACTCTTTCTCTCTTTCTACTCCTTCTCAAGATTTTCCAACTCACCTGACTTATAAATATGTTTGGAGAATTTCATCCTTACTTCTCTACTTATCTCACTCTAAATTATTCACTTCTCTGATTTTATTAAATTCATGCCTTTTCATGGACATATATACACTACCAAATGTAAAATAGATAGCTAGTGAGAAGCAGTCACATAGCACAGGGAGATCAGCTCAGTGCTTTGTGACCACCTAGAGGGGTGGGATAGGGAGTTTGGGAAGGAGATGCAAGAGGGAGGAGATATGGGTATATATGTATACATATAGCTGATTCACTTTATTATACAGCAGAAACTAACACAACATAGTAAAGCAATTATACTCCAATAAAGATGTTTTAAAAAGCTGGTAAAGCAAAAAAATAAAAATAATTATATTTTTAATTAAAAATAGCTATATTTTCCAAAATAAAAAAATTAGTGAGAAGAGTAAAAAAAAAAAAAACTTTATGCCTTTTTATATTCTGTGAGGTCCAAATTTCCAAGTGCCATTGGATACCCATTCCCAGATGTCTTAAACACATGCCAAGAAAATAATTATTATCTACATTTCAATATATTCTTCTCCTTTTGGATTCTGCATGTCAAGTACAGGTTTCTGGTAACTGACTGTACTGCTGAACTGAATGAATAAGCATTTTCCAAACTCTAATGAAAAACTGATGAACTCATAAAAGTGCTAACAAAAGATCAAGATGAAAAAAAATTAATTACATGGGACTGAGTGAGCTGATGAGGATGATTGTAATTTTTGAGACTTTCTGTTTGAATTAAAAAAAAAAAATCCCACAAAGACTCAGAGGCAAAGAATATACAAATCAATTTTCATTGCAAAGTAAAGGAGCTGTTACAGTGGAGGATTACTGGACTGAACGTCAATATTATGACATAGTATGAGTGTGTTTCATGTTTGGTAACTGCAATCGTTGCTTTTGTTGTGGTCATCCATTTACAATGCTTGATGTCAGTCTATCTCTTGTAAAAATAAAAAACAGTGTGTGTGTGTGTGTGTGTGTGTGTGTGTGTGTGTGTGTGAAAAAAGACCTAGTTAGAGAGGGCTAGCCACCTAAACTAGAGTCTTTTGTGCCATTAAGTTACCAAATTCTGACAAGTCTACTTAGCTCTTAAATACCTTTTAATTCTCCACTTCTCATGTCCAGTGCTACATTCTTGCTTTAGAATTTCAACTGCCCCACACTATTTAAATGGTTTCCAACTGGATTCCCTACTTTCAGTTTCTGTCCACTTCAATCCATCCTGCATGCTATTTTATTTTTCTAAAATTTATCTCTAACCACATCATTTTCTGGTTTAAAAACACACCATGACTCTTCATTGCCTATTAAATAAAATACAGATTCCTTTGGAAGACATATGACATCAATTAGGAGTTGACCTCTACCTAAATCTAACTTAATATTCCCTCTCATTCCCATCCCAACACCAAAAAATGCAATTTTTACCTCAGGTCTTACCAAACTACCTACAGTTATCCAAATACAATGCATTTCAGTGCCTGAACACACAATTCTCACAACTTCTAACTTCCCCTATTAACTTCCACTTCCACTTGAAAACCCAGTTCAAATGCTGCCATCTCTCTAGAGCCTTCTCTGGTGTGATTATACCTCCTTCCACAGACTGCAATAATATTTGGAACATACCTCTGTTACAATCTATGAAAATGTGGTGTATTAAAAAAAAGTGTGCTTCTTGGGTATTTAAGAAGTGGCCATGATGACAGAGTAGGAAGACCCTGAGGCCCCCTGTTCACATGCGCACACCAAACTTACAACTATTTACTGAGCAACTGTTGATGATAAAACCTGGAATCTAATAGAAAAGCTTATCTACAACTAAAGATATAAAGAAGGAACCAAAGCAAGGCTGATAAGAAATGACAGACACCCAATATAGTCAAGACCCATACCCTCAGGGTGGGCGACCCACAAATAGGAGGATAACGAAAAGTTAAAAGAGGTCTCCCCAAGGAGCAACAGTTCTGAGACCCATGTCAAACTACCTAGCCTGAGTCGGACACACCTGATGATATTACGGAGCCGACTAGAGGCAGGAGGCAACTGAAGCTCACCCTGTAGACAGAGACACTGGCATCAGCCATATTGGGGAGCTTATTCTACCTTGAGGACACTGGTGCTAGTAAGCACCATTTTGGAATTCTCTCTACCTTATAAGTGTGGGGACACAGCCTCACCCAGTAGCAGGCAGTTGTCCTTAAGACTCCCTGAGCCCACAGCTGCCCCAGGACATGGTCTTGCCCATCAGAGGACCCAGGCCATGGTCCCACATACCAGTGCTTCAGGACTAGCTCAGGGACCACCCCCGGGGCCTGCAGCCAGAGACCCCAGGACCTGGCTCTGCCTACCAGTGGGCAGGCACCAGATTCAGGTGTTCCTGGGCCAGGGGCCCACCCACCAGTAAGCAGGCATCAGCCCCAGGAACCTGTGGGGCCATAGCCCCACCCACCAGCGGGTCAACACCAGCTCCAGGACCACCAGGGTCCTGCAGCCAGAAACCCTGGGACCTGGTTCTGCTCATCAGAGTGCCACTGCTAACCCTACAACCAACATCACACCACACACCAGTGGGCAGGCATCAGGCCCAGGACAATCTGGGCCCAGACTCACCCAACAATGTGAGGATACAAGCCCCGGGACCACTGCAGCCTCACAGCCTGCCATAGTGCTGGCTGGCACCAGCCCGGGGACCTCCTGGGCCCTGGCCCCACCCATCAGCAGGCCATCACTAGCTCTGAGACATCTCAGGACCCCTCAGCCATCCTCCTTGGGACTTGGGCCCACTCACCAGCAGGACAACACCAGCTCTATGACACCTAGGACCCTTCTTCCAGAGATCATAGGACCTGGCTCCACCTGGCTCCCATGATCCCCTGGGCCCTGACCACACCCACCTACAGACAGACACAAGCTGCAGGATTACTGCAGCCCCACAACCTGGCTTGTCAGGACCCAGCCAACCAACCAGCAGACCTGCATGAGCCTCGAGTTCACCTTGTCTTGGCCCTGCCTACTAGCAAGCCAACACCAGCTCTGGGACATCTTGGGACCACAAGCCTGCCACCCCAGGATCCAGCCCCACTCACTAATGAGTCAGCACTAGCCTTGAGATACCCCAAACCCCACAGTAGCCATGTCAGGAAGGAACCCCACCCACCAGCAGGCTGACACAAGATCTGGGAACGCCAGCTTATCAACCATTACCCCAGAACTCAAATCCACCCACCAGTGTGCCACAGCTCTCATACTGTCAATCACAGGCCAACAATACTGAGATGTTGGCTGCTTTATCAGCCTACACCCAGAGTGAAGAGATGTGGAACAAAGATCCTGGTCTCTACTGTTGTTAAAGTCACTAAGTTTTTTGGTTGGTTAGTTTTTTATCTTAGCAAAATCTAATCTATTCTTAGTTTGCCTATTGTCTTATCCAAAACTTAGGGGAGTGGGGAGGGGCAATCCAAGGCTTTTAGGGTGGACATTGGTACCCCAGCATTTAGCCCTCATCATTCCAGTATTTGGAGGTTCACACAAATAAAGGAAAGGACAAAACCAGATTTGCCATGAGATACAATTTTTAGAATGACAGAATTCATCAACTGCCCATTGCTTCACATTTTAAAAGTCTCACACATACATAGTTTCATTAAACTTCAGAAAAATAAAGGAGAAGATATTAAAAGTTTTGAAAGACATTTTCTTAAAAAGCCCCTCAAAATCAAGGAGAGACAGCTAGATGGCCAAGAAGCACATGAAAAGATGTTCAACATGGCTAATTATTAGAGAATGCAAATCAAAATCATGAGATATCAACTCACACCAGTCATAATGGCTACCATCAAAAAGTACAAACAGTAAATGTTGGAGAGGGTTTAAAGAAAAAGGAACCCTCCTACACTGTTGGTGGGAATATAAATTGGTACAGCCACTATGGAGAACAGAATGGAGGTTCCTTAAAAAACTAAAAGTAGAACTACCATTATCATCCAGCAATCGCACTCCTAGGCATATATCCAGAAAAACCATAACTCAAAAAGATACATGCACCCCAATGATCAATGCAACACTTCTGACAATAGCCACGGCCTGGAAGCAACCTAAATATCCATCGACTGAGGAATAGAAAAAGAAGATGTGGTACATATACACAATGGATTACTATACAATCATTAAAAAATGGAATAATGCCATTTGTAGCAACAAGGATGGCCTTAGAGATTATCATATTAAGTAAGTCAGACAGAGAAAGACAAGTATCATAGGATATCACTAACAGGTGAAATCTGAAAAAAAAAAAAAAAAAAAAGATACAAATGAACTTATTTTCAAAACAAAAACAGACTCACAGTCTTTGAAAACAATCTATGGTTACCAAAGGGGAAACGTGGTGGGGAGGGATAAATCATGAGTTTGGGATTCACATATACACTAATATATATGAATTCACATATACACATCCGTATATATGAAATAAATAATCAACAAGGACCAACTGTGTACCACACAGAACTCTACTCAATAGTGTGTAGCAACCTATATGGGAGAAGAATCTGAAAAAGAATATATATATATATTCTTTTCCATTATATATCTATAAAACGGAATCACTTAGCTGTATACCTGAAACTAATAACTAATATCACACTGTAAATCAACTATAGTCTAATATGAAATAAAAATTAAATTTATAAAAAGGCTGCAAATTATACCCTATAATTACTATGATGTAAAATTCATACATGTAAATGCAAAGATTAAAAAAGAATGTGGAGGGCTTCCCTGGTGGCACAGTGGTTGGGAGTCCTGGTCCAGGAGGATCCCACATGCCGCGGAGCGGCTGGGCCTGTGAGCCGTGGCCACTGGGCCTGCACGTCTGGAGCCTGTGCTCCGCAATGGGAGAGGCCACAGCAATGAGAGGCCCACCTACCGCAAAAAAAAACAAAAACAAAAACAAAAAAACAATGTGGAAAAGTGAAAGCTAGAATGTACAAACTTCTAGTAATTAAAAATATATTTCAGCCATTTTGTTACCTTTATCAAATATTTAACAAGTACTTCCACAGTGGTACTGTTTCTGTAATGGATTCAAAATTATAATTAAAAGGGTCATGGAGAACAATGATTCCCCACTCAATAGATCTGATCTTGATTGAAATTCTAACATGTATGTGCTCTAATGTGAAAAAACGTTATCCTATCCTAATTTATAATCCCCAAATTAGCATTTTTTGATTTACATATTAAAGTACTATTGTAAATTATGTCCCATATATGAAACAAATAAAATTCTTAAGTTTAGTGAATGACACATACAGCCAGAACTGATTTCTAACACATTACAGCAAAACGTGGATTATAAATTAAAAATAAATAAAAGGAAAGAAAAATTAAGAAAACAAGCCCATCTATCATTACATCAAAAAGAACAAAATATCTAGGAATAAATCTAAATAAGGAGGTAAAAGACTTGTACTTCAAAACTTCTGAGACACAAATCAAAGAAATTTCATGTGGCACAAACATGGAAAAATATACTGTGTTTATGGATTGGAGGAATATTCTTAAAATGACCATACTACCCAAGGCAATCTGCAGAATCAATGCAATTCCTATCAAAGTATCAATACAAATGGCATTTTTCACAGAGCTAAGACAAATAATTCCAAAATTTGTATGGAAACACAGAAGACCCCAAATAGCCAAAACAATCTTCGGAAAGAAAAACCGAGCTGGAAGTAGCACACTCCCTGATTTCAAAATATACTACAAAGCTACAGTAATCCAAACCGTACTGGCACAAAAAACAGACACATATATTAGTGGAACAAAATAGACATCCCAGAATGAACTCACACTTATATGGAAAATTAACCTATGGCAAAGAAGGCAATATATACATTGGGAAAAGACAGACTCTTCAACAAATGGCACTGGGAAAACTGGAAAGCTACATGCAAAATAGTCAAACTGGACTGCTCTATCACACCATGAACAAAAATAAATTCAAAATGAAGCCATTAAACTTCTAGAAGAAAACTGGCAATATGCTTTTTCACACTGATCTTCACAGTATTTATTTTTTAATATGTCTCCTCACACAGGTGAAACAAAAGCAAAAACAAACAAATAGGATTACATCAAATGAAAAGCTTTTGCACAGGGAAGTAAACTATCAACGACCAAAAGAACCAACTACTGAATGAGAGAAGAAATTTGTAAATGATGTGACTTATGAGGGGTTAATATCCAAAATATACAAAGAACTCATACAACTCACCATCAACAGAACAAACAGCCCAATTAAAAAATGGCAGAGGATCTGAATAGATATTTTTCCTACAAAGACATACACATGGTCAACAGGCAAATGAAAAGATTTTCAACATCACTGACCATCAGGGAAATGAAAACCTAAACCACAATGAGGTATCACCTCACACCTGTCAGAATATCTATTATCAAAAAGACAACAAATAACAAGCATTGGTAAGGATATGGAGAATGTGAACCTTCGTGCTGGAGGACTGGAGTGTATGTAAATTGGTGCAGCCAATATGGAAAATAGTAGGAGCTTCCTCAAACAATTAAAAGGTAACTACCATAGATATATATAACTCAGCAATTCCATTCCTCAGTATACATCAGAAAAAAACCCAAAACCCCTATTAGAAATGATATATGCACCCCTATGTTCATTGCAGTATTATTTACAATTGCCAAGATATGGAAACAACCTAAGTGCCCATCAATAAATGAATGGGGAAAGAAGATGTGGTTTATATGTACGATGGAATATTACTTAGCCACGAATAAGAATGAAATTCTGCCATTCATGACAACATGGATGGATCTTAAGGGTATTATGCTAAGTGAAATAAATCAAAGTAAGACAAGTAGTACATGATTTCAGTTATATAGAATCTAAAGAAAACAAATGAGTGGGGAGGTCAAGATGGCAGAGAAATAGGAGGACATGGAGGTCATCTCTCCCCACAAATACATCAAAAATACCTCTACAAATAGAACAATTCTCACAGAGCACTGGCTGCACACTAGCAGAGGACTTCAGACACCTAAAAGGACAAAAAAGATCCCTGTGCAACTGGGTAGGATGAAAGAAAGAAGAAGGCAAAATGAAGAGGAGAGGAAGGGGGTGGTAACAACGCCCCTGGGTGGGATGCTGAAGGTGAGGAGAGGTTCCCGCATCCAGGGAAGCCCCCTCACCGGTGGAGAGATCAGTTGGGACAGAAGGGGAGCCCGGGGGCTATCAGAAGAGAGTGCAGCAACCTTTCTGTGATAGGCAGGACAGAGCGAGACCTACACAGGTGGCCCGTGCCACAGCCCTGCACGCCTCAGCCTGTCGTGTGTCCCCAGTGTGCACGTGGGCTGCGTGCTGGAACGTGGGGTTGGAGAGCAAACCTGGGAAGAGGGCTGCTGTTGGCTGCAAGGAGAGAGCCTGAGAGGACAAGAGCGAGGAAGTCCACAACCGGGAATGCTTGTGACGGAAATCTAGGCTGCCACAGCAGTAAAGCACCGTTGTTAAGTGACACACAAAGGGCGGAGTCGCCATTGCAGCCTCCCTCCCCATGTGCCAGGCCCTGCCTCCCAAGCACTAGAAAGGGCCTCCACCAGGGCCAGCTCTCACACGGGCAGCCGGACACTAGGAACAGCCCTCTCCACGGCTGGCTCAGTCAAGCCCACGGCTGCCAGCTCCCCAACACATCTCGTTGCCACTGGGGCTGCATCTCTCATGCCCATGGCCTTGCACTAGGAAGGGCCCCCAATGGGGCTGGCTCTCTTGGACTGGTGGCCGGGTGTTAGGAAGGCCCCGGGTGGGAACTGTTCTCTCGCTCAGGTGGCTGGCGCTAGGAAGGGCCCCTACTGGGGCCAGCTCTCTTGCGCTTGTGACCCTTGGCTCCCTTGTGTGCCTTGTCACTGCTGAGGCCAGCTCTGTTATGCCCATGGCTGCTGGCTCCCCCACGCACCCGTCGCCACCAGGGCTCCCACGACCCTGGCCGCTGCACTGCCTCCATGCCGCCTCTTTGCCTGGGCAGAATCATGTGCTCCGGGGCAGCCTGGGCAGCAGTCCCCTGTGGGTGGCCCACACGCAGAGGTGGGGCTGAAACCACAGCTGAGTTCCAGGGGCTGTGCAAGTAAAGAAGAAAAGCTGAAATCTGTCTTCACAGCTATGCAAACTGCATCCCCGCGACCGGACTTGTAAACTCAACACATACAGAACATCTGAACACACAGCAAGTGCCTGTCTCCATAGACAAGACAGGCCTAGCTGTAGCAGCTGCAGACTTTGTGGGCACATACACGTGGGGGTTGGGCCAGGCTCGAATCAGAGTTTCCCCCAGAGCACCCAAAGCAGGTCTATATACATGATTACTGCAATCCTAGGACTTGAGTTCAGTCGATCTACACTGGTGGCCTGGTGAAAATGTCTGAGAGACACCAGGTCCAATTGCCGACATACCCACAATTAAGATGAGGTTGAGAACAGTGCCAACAACAGTGTAATCTGACAGCTCCCACAATGGGTGAAAGGAATCACCACAGAGCACACTCACAAGTGAACAGCTCCAGAGGAGGAATTCTTAGTGGCTTCCCTCCCAGTGGGACTGCTCCAATCCCACATGCCTCACACTGCTGACCAGAAACACAGCTAGGAAACAGATGTGGGGGAATCTAGTCCAACAACTAGGAAGCAGACCCCACCTCTGACAGGGCAGTGACAACCACAGAGCAAAGGGGAGGCCCTACTCAATATCCAGTGCAGGCTCTTGTCACCACAACATCAGTCACACTGCCTATAAAGGGGTAACAGCCAGCATACACTGAAGAAAGAGGTGGCAGACATCTATACTAAAAACAACACTCACATCAAAAAATATTAAACCCACTCAGGTGACATAGGGACATTGCCACATAAAATAGTCCTCCAAGACAGTCTGAGGGTCTGACATTGTGTGGAAGGACTGCCGCAGCATTTAGCCTTGAAGGCCAGCAGGGCTTGAGCGCAGAAGCTCCACAGGGCTGGGGGAAACAGAGACTCCACTCTTGGAGGGCATGCACAAGGTCTCACATGCACTGGGACCCAGTACAAAGAAGCACCTCCATAGGAACCTGGGCTGCACCTACCTAAGGGTCTTAGAGGGTCTCCTGAGAGGTGAAGATCGACTATGGCTCAATGTGCAGGCAAGGACACTGGTAGCAGAAGACCCAGGGAATATTGAACGGCGTGAGCTTTCCTGGATGTCCCTATTTTGGCAGCAAGATCCGGCCACATGCGATAGCTTATAGTCTTCAGAGCTGGAATGCCCCAGGTGAAAAAACCAGCAAGACAGGAATACAGCCCCACCCAACAGTAGACAGGCTACCTAAAGTCATAGTGAGATCACAGCTACCTCGAAACAGAACACTTGACACAGCCCTGCCCATCAGAGGAAAAAGATCCAGCTCCACCCACCAGACGGCAGACACCAGTCCCCCCACCAGGAAGCCTGCACAAACCCATGGAACAATCTCACCCACCAGGGGGCAGACACAAGAAGCAAGAGGAACTATGATCCTGCAGGATGTGGAAAGGAGACCACAAACACAGAAAGTTAGACAGAATGAGACAACAGAGAACTATGTTGCAAACGAAGGAAAAAGATAAAAACCCACAAGGACAACTAAAGGTAGAGGAGATAGGCAATCTACCCGAAAAACAATTCAGAGTAATGATCTCCGAAAAAGAAGAGAGGCACAGGTTGAGAAAATACAATAAGTGTTTAAACAGGAGCTGGATGATTTAAAGAACAAACAGAGATGAACAATAAAATAACTGAAATGAAATATACACTAGAAGGAATCAATAGCAGAATAACTGAGGCAGAGGAATGAATAAATAAGCAGGGACACAGAGTGATGGAAATTACTGCTGTCGAACAGAATAAGGAAAAGAATGAAAAAACAAATGAGAACAGTGTCAGAGACCTCTGGGACAATATTAAACTAGAGGTGTAATGTACAACATAATAAAAATAACTAAAAGTCCTCTATGTTATATATGTACCTTATTAAGAGAGTAAATCCTAAGTTCTCATCAGACAAAAAAATTTTTTTTCACTTTAATTTTCTATCTCTATGAGATGATGGGTGTTCACTAAATTTATGGTGATCATCACTTCATGATGTAAGTCAGATCATTAAGCTGTACATCTTAAACTCATACAGTACTCTATGTCAATTATATCTCAATAAAACTGAAAGAAAAGAAAGAAAACAACTCTTAATTGTTGTGTAAGGCCTAACTAAAAGTAAATCTGAATATTAAGGGCCAGCTTGACATCTGAAACTGGGATGGCTCAATGACAAGTTCCCCTCCCCTCTCTACTCTTGTGGATAAGATGTCTATCAAATATACCAGGGACAGTTTCTGTTTATACCATTGTAACAAGTTTCAGTTCACTATAAGCACATAGAATTATTCAAGGAAACCAATCATATTTTCCCATTGAACCCAGAGGGCATTTTACTATCTTGATATTCCAAAGCTTCCAACCATACCTGGTTGTTCACTCTGTTCTCAACTACAAACCCCACATGGACTTTTAGTGTGTACTGTGTCATCCTACCCCAGGCTGTGGGTACATGTGACTAATCAACTACTATCAGTCTCATCTGCCCAGAGACTGATGTTGTGTACAGACATCCCTATAACTCTAGGCTGGGGAATTCCTCTCTCGCCAGTGGGGTAAAAAGGCAGCAACTGAACAATAAGCAAGTAGATAGGATAATGAACTCTTCAGATTTTAGTCTGTTGTCGTTTCTTGAAGCAAAAGAACCCTAATGGAAACAAATGGAACTAAACTGAACCATGATTCCGATACAAGATGGAACCATTCACTAAGTAAAAGAATTCAGGAGAGGGACTAGATTGGAAGAGAAAGAATGAGTTCATTTGGCAAGGTTTGGTTTCATGTACCCATGGGATAACATGGTATAGAGTAGCTGTAGGATATAAGTCCACATTTCAGCAGGAAAATTCATAGGGAAAAAGACAGATTGGGTTCAATCTATAAATACCACTTGAAGTCATCAGTTTAGACTTGGAAGCCCAGGGAAATAAAAAGAAAAGTCGGCAATAATCATGTATTTAGTCTAATGAATCTTTTGATTCTAAACTTTATTTGTGCCAGTGTTATTTATTTAAATTTCTTATAAATGTAGATTTTTAAAGGCTATAACAGATGTTTTTAAAAAACATGCTTATTTGCATGAGTATGTCCAAATATTCTCTTGCATTTTAGGTAAGTTTGATAACAAAACAATGTCTGGGGTCTTAGATAACATGTGAAATAATCCCTAAATATTGAGTAGGTATTTTCTCAAATTCCTGTGAAAGAATTGAACACGTCCCATACTTAGCTGAAATGTACTTATGGCAGAGCAAAAAATACTAGAATATGTAAAGAGAAGTAAAGGAGGGGGTGGGTAAAGAAGAGGAGGAATGTTCATTTCGAATATTACTTCTCCTATGCAGACATTCTTGCATTTGACAGGTAAAAATAATTTATTCCTTTTCTGTAATTCTGTAGTTGTTTTGTAATTTAAAGAAAAAACAAAATGCTATATATCTGTGTTTATGTATCATCCCTCACTGGTAAAGCCTGAGTTTTTCAAAACAATGGCCAATTACCTTTGTAATCCCACTGTGACATAGAAGATTAAAAGTCTGATATTTGTCCCATAAATCTAGGAAGAATAGATCTATAGTGTAATTTTGATTAGTAAAAAGATGTGATCTCAAAGCACTCAATGCTTTTTTCCTCATATATTTACTTGCATCTCAATGAATGAATAAAACATGAGGCTGAACAAGTGGAAAAAAGTGTTCTTACTTCAGATTGAGATGTCATATAATACGTATAGTTTGTCCCCCTTCTCTGTGAGATTCCTCTGGAATATGTTGAATGAATTACGAAGAAGGAAACAGTATAACCCTGAGGAAAACAGGAGTTGGGGTGTGAGCATCACTGACCAATGAGAAAGACCAACACTTCTGTTGAAGAGGGAGAGAAGCTGCAGCCGAGAATAGACTAGAAGGAAGAAGGAAGGAGCAAGTTCTCACAGAGAACTCTCAGAAGCTCTTATGTCAGAGTGAGGAGGTAGGCTAAAGCACAAAAATGAAAAATAGGACTGAAGTTCAGTGAAAGTGTCACTATGGAATAACTGTCCTTAGATGTGAATGCACCTTTGTCTAATCTTGAACATCCAAATCACAAGCAAACTGGGACTTCCCTGGTGGTCCAGTGGCTAAGACCCCATGTTCCCAATGCAGGGGGCCGGGGTTTGAGTCCTGGTCAGGGAGCTAGATCCCGCATGCTGCAATTAGAGATCCCACATGCCACAACTAAAAGATCCTGCACATGGCAACGAAGATCCCGCATGCCACAACTAAGACCTGGTGCAGCCAAATAAATAAATATTTACCAAAAAAATAAACCAAGCAAACCATATTTATTCTGAAGCAATTTCTTTTTTGGTCGTACAGGACAATGTGACTAGTTACGACAAATGAACAATCAGAAGTGATCTGTGTCATTTTGGAGACAGAATCATTTCATTATTACGCTTCCAGAGCTGCCTTTCCATCAATCACAGGCCAGCAACATTGAGATGTTGTCTGCTTTATCAGCCTACACCCAGAGTGAAGAAATGTGAAACAAAGATCCTGTCTCTACTGTTGTTAAAGTCACTAAGTTTTTTGGCTTACTTGTTATCTTAGCAAAATATAATCTATTTTCTTACTTACCCTATCATCTTTTCCAAAAATTGGGGGAAGGGGAATGGGAAATCCAAGCCTTTTAGTGTGGACATTTGTACCTCAGAATTTAGCTCTTATCATTCTAGTATTTGGAGGTGCACACAAAATAAAGGGAAAGGATGGAAAAAGAAAAACAGATTTGATATGAGATACAATTTTTAGAATGAGTTCATCAAATGTCCCTCACTTTAAATTTTAAAAGGCTTGCACTTAGACATATTTTCATTAAACTTCAGAAAAATAAAGGAAGGAGAAGATATTAAGATCACCTAAAGACAGTTTTTAAAAAGCCAATAAAAAGGTAATGAGAGACAAACAGAAGGCCAAGAGGCACATGAACAGATGTTTGACATCACTACTTATTAGAGAAATGCAAATCAAAGCTACAATGAGATATCACCTCATGCTAGTCAGAATGGCTCTCATCAAAAAGTCTAAACAATAGATGCTGGAGAGGGTATGGAGAAAAGGGAACACTCATACAGTGCTGATGGGAATGTGAATTTGTAGAGCCACATGAAGAACAGGATAGAGTTTCTTCAAAAAACTAAAAGTAGAACTACCATATGATCCAGCAATCCCACTCCTGGGCATATAGCTGTAGAAAACCATAATCTGAAAAGATACATGCACCACAACGTTCACTGTATCACTATTGACAATATCCAAGATCTGGAAGCAACCTAAATGTCCACTAACAGAGGAATGGATAAAGAAGATGTGGTACATATGTACAATGGAATATTACTCAGCCATAAAAAAGAATGAAATTATGCCATTTGCAGCTACATGGATGGACCTAGAGATTATCATCCTAAGTCAGTCAAACAGAGAAAGACAAATATCATATAATATGAGTTACATGCAGAATCTTTAAAAAAAATACAAATGAACTTATTTACAAAACAGCAACAGACCCACAGACTTTGAAAACAATCTTATGGTTACCAAAGGGGAAGCACTAGTGGGGGCTGGGGGGAGGATAAATTAGGAGTTTGGGATTAACATATACACACTAGTATATATGAAATAGATTATCAACAAGGATCTACTGTATTGCACAGGGAATCTACTAAATATTCTGTAGTAACCTACACAGGAAAAGAATCTGATAAAGAATGGATATATGTGAATCACTTAGCTGTACAGCTAAAACTAATACCACATCGTAAATGAACTACAATCTAATATAAAATAAAAATTAAATTTAAAAAAATTGCCAATTATACCCTATCATTGCTAGGATGTAAAATTCATACATGTAAATGCAAACATTAAGAGAGGATGTGGAAAACTGAAAGCTAGAATGTGCAAATTTGTAGTAATTTAAAATATATTTCAGTCATTTTGTTACCTTTATCAAATGTTTAAAGAGTACTTCCACAGTAGTGCTGTTTAGGTACACAGATTCAAAATTATAATTAACTACAATGAAGATGTTAAAAAATTATAATTAAAAGTGTCATGAAAAAAAAAGCTTTCTACCTAACAGATCTGACCTTGACTGAAATTCTAACATTTACTCTAATCAGACTAAACGTTATTCTGTCCTAATTTATAGTCATCACATTAGCATTTTTGTGATTTTTATATTAAGTTACCATTGTAAATGATGTCCCATATATGAAACAAATAAAATTCTCAAGTTTAGTGAATGACATATACAGCCAGAACTGATTTCTAAAACATTACGGTAAAATGTGGATTGTAAATTTAAAATAAATAAAAAGGAAGAAAAATTAAGAAAATAATCCCATCTACCATCACATCAAAAGGAACAGGGCTTCCCTGGTGGCGCAGTTGTTGAGAGTCTGCCTGCCGATGCAGGGGACACGGGTTCATGTCCCGGTCTGGGAATATCCCACATGCTGCGGAGCGGCTAGGCCCGTGAGCCATGGATGCTAAGCCTGTGCGTCTGGAGCCTGTGCTCTGCAACGGGAAAGGCCACAACAGTGAGAGGCCCATGTACTGCAAAAAAAAAAAAGGAACAAAATTCCTACAAATATATATAACTAAGGAGGTAAAACACTTATACTCCAAAAGCTCTAAGACACGAATGAAAGAAATTGCATATGACACAAACATGCAAAAATATACGGTGTTCATGGAGTGGAAGAATAGTATAAAAATGACCATACTACCTAAGGCAATCTATAAATACAATGCACTTCCTATCAAAATACCAATGACATTTTTCACTGAGCTACAATAAATAATTCCAAAATTTGTATGGAAACACAAAAGACCCTGAATAGCCAAAACAATCTTGAGAAGGAAAAACAAAGCTGGAGGTAGCACACTCCCTGATTTCAAACTATACTACAATGCTACAGTAATCAAACAGTACTGGCACAAAAAAACAGACACATAGATTAGTGGAACAAAATAGAGATCCAAAAAATGGACCCACACTTATAAGGAAAATTAATCTATGACAAAAAAGGCAGGAATATACAATGGGGAAAAGACAATCTTCACAACAAATGGCAGTAGGAAAACTGGATAGCTAGGTGCAAAAGAGTCAAACTGGACTTATCTATCACAGCAGGCATAAAAATAAATTCAAAATGAAGCCATAAAACTTCTAGAAGAAAACTGGTAATAGACTTTTTGACATTGGTCTTCACAATATTTTTTAGGTATGTCTCCTTGCACAGGTGAAACAGAAGAAAAAATAAATAGGATTACATCAAACTGTAATGCTTTTGCACAGGGAAGTAAACTATCAGCAAAAGGACCAGCTACTGAATGGGAGAAGATATTTGTAAATGATGTGACTAATAAGGGATTAATATCCAAAACACACAAAGAATTCATTAAACTCCACATCAATGATTAAAAACAACCCAATTTAAAAATGGGTAGAGGAATTGAATATACATTTTCCTACAAAGACATACACATGGACATCATGCAAATGAAAAGATTTTCAAAATCACTAATCTTCAGGGAAATGCAAATCAAAACCACAATGAGATATCACCTCACACCTGTCAGAATAACTATTTTCAAAAAGACAACAAATAAAAAATGTTGGCAAGGATATGGAGAAAGGGAACCTTTGTGCTGGAATGTCTGAGGGTATGTAAATTGGTGCAGCCAATATGGAAAATAGTACAGAGGTTCCTCAAACAATTAAAAAGGGAATCACCATATAACTCAGCAATTCCACTCCTGGGTATGTATCATAAGAAAACCAAAACACTAAGTAGAAAAGATATATGCACCTTTATGTTTATTGCAGTATTATTTACAATCATCAAGATGTGGAAGCAACCTAAGTGTCCATCAGTAAAAGAATGAATAAAGAACATGTGGGTCTATATGTACAACGGAATATTACTTACTCATGAAAGAGAATGAAATCTTGCCATTCAAGACAACATGGATGGATCTAAAGGTTATTATGCTAAGTGAAATAAATCAGACCAAAAAAGACAAATAGTGCATGATTTCACTTATATGTGGAATCTAAATAAACAAAACAAATGAGTAAAAATAAAAGAGAAACAGAGTCATAGGTATAGAGAACAAACAGCTGATTGCCAGCAGAGAGGGTGGTACTGGGAGGAAAGAAATAAGTAAAAAGATTATGAAGTATAAACTTCCAGTTGCAAAATAAATGAGTTACAGGCATGAAATGTACAGTGATGGAAATATAATCAATGACTTTAAAAGATTTTTGCATGGTGACATATAACTACATTGTGATGATCTTTTTGAAATGTACAAAAATATGAAGTCACTATTTTCTGTATCAGGAACTAACACAGTGTTGTAGGTCAACTATACTCCAAAAACAAATGAACAAACAATCTCATAGAAAGAGAAATCAGATTTTTGATGACCAAAAATGGGGGGTGGGTGGGAATTGGATGAGGTAGTCAAAATGTACAAACTTCCAGTTATAAGATACATAAGTCCTAGGGATGTAAAGGACAACATGACAAAAATAACTAACATGCTTCTATGTTATATATGAATGTTATATCCTAAGACAACACAAACTGATGGAAACATAGACCATATTCTTGGATTGGAAGAATCAATAGTACCAAAATGATTATGCTACTGAAAGCAATCTACAGATTCAATGAAATCCCTATCAAATTACCACTGGCATTTTTCACAGAACTAGAACAAAAAAATCTTAAAATTTGTATGGAGCACAAAGGACCCTGAATAGCCAAAGCAATCTTGAGAAAGAAAAAATGGAGCTGGAGGAATCAGGCTCCCTCACTTCAGACTATACTACAAAGCTACAGTCACCAAAACAATATGTTACTGGCACAAAAATAGAAATATAGATAGCATACAAAGCCCAGAAATAAATCCACACACCTATGGTTAATTAATCTATGACAAAGGAGACAAGACTATACAATGGAGGAGAGACAATCTCTTCAGCAACTGGTGCTGGGAAAACCAGACAGCTACAAGTAAAAAAAAAAAAAGAAAGTAATTAGAACATACTGTAACACCTTACACAAAAATAAACTCAAAATGGATTCAATACCTAAATGTGAGTCTAGACACTATACAACTCTTAGAGGAAAACACAGGCAGAACACTCTCTGACATAAATTGCAGCAATATCTTTTAAGAGCTGCCTCCCAGAATAACAGAAATAAAAACAATAGACAAATGGGACCTAAGTAAACGCAAAAGCTTTTGCACAGCAAAGGAAACCATAGACAAAACAAAAAGACAATCCACTGAATGCGAGAAAATGTTTACAAATGATGTGACCAACAAGGCATTAGTCTCCAAAATTCACAAATAGCTCATGCGGCTTAATATCATAAAAACAAAGAACCCAATTAAATACTGAGCAGAAGACCTAAATAGACATTTCTCCGAAGAAGCCATACAGATGGCCAAAAGGCACATGAAAAGGTGTTCAACACCACTAATTATTAGAGAAATGCAAATCAAAACTAAGATATCACCTCACACCAGTCAGAATGGCTATCATCGAAAAATCCATAGTAAATGCTGGAGAGGGTGTGGAGAGAAGGGAACCCTCTCACACTGTTAGTGGGAATGTAAATTGGTACTGTCACTGTGGAGAACAGTATGGAGGTTAATTAAACAACTAAAAATAGAGCTACCACATGATCCTGTAATCCCACTCCTGAGCATTTATCTGGAGGAAAATCATGGTCCAAAAGGATACATGCTCCCCAATATTCATTGTAGCACTGTTTACAATAACCAAGACATGGAAGCCATCTAAATGTCCACTGACAGACGAACAGATAAAGATGTGGTACATATACACTATGAAATATTACTCAGCCATTAAATAGAATGGAATAATGCCATTTTTGGCAACATGGATGGACCTAGAGATTGTCATACTGAGTGAAGTAAGTCAGACAGAGAAAGGCAAATATCGTATGATTATCACTTACATGCAGAATCTAAAACCAACGATACACATGAACTTATTTACAAAATAGAAACAGACTCACAGACTTAGGGAATGAACTTATGGTTACCAGGGGGGAATGGTGGGGGGGAGGGTTAGTTAGGGAGTTTGGGATTGACATGTACACACTGCTATATTTAAAATGGATAACCAACAAGGACCTACTGCATATCACAGGGAACTCTGCTCAATATTATGTAACAACCTAAATGGGACAAGAACTTGAGAAATACACATATGTATAACTGAATCACTTTGCTATACACCTGAAACTAATACAACATTGTTAATCAACAATACTCCAATATAAAATGTTTAAAAAATATTCTGTAATAACATATATGTGGAAAATCTGCAAAAGAATGGATATATGTATATATATAACTGAATCACTTTGCTGTAAACCTGAAACACTGTAAATCAACTATAATATAAAATAAAAACTAAATTATACAAAAGAAAAAGTATAACCCTGAGGAGAACAGGAGTTGGGGCATGAGTATCACTGACCAATGAGAAAGACCAACACTTTTGTTGAAGAGGGAGAGAAGCTGCAACTGAGAATAGGCTAGAAGGAAGAAGGAAGGAGCAAGTTTTCACAGAGAAACTCTCAGAAGCTCTTATCTCAGAGTGAGGAGTAGGCTAAGGCATAGAAATGAAAATTAGGGCTGAAGTTCAGTGAAAATGTCCCTATGGAGTAACTGCTCTTAGACACCCATTCCTCTTTCTTTAATCCTGAACACACAAATTACAAGTAATACATATTCATTGCCAAGCAAATTCATTGTTAGTTGTACAGGACCATGTGACTAGTTATGACCAATGAACTATCAGAGAAAGTGCTATGTGTCCATTTTGGGGCAAGATCATTTAATTGGTACCCTTGCAGAATTGTGTTTCCATCAATCACAGGGCAGCAACATCAAGATGCTGGCTGCTTTATCAGCCTACACCCAGATTGAAGAGATGTAGAACAAAGATGCTGGTCTCTACTGTTGTTAAAGGCACTAAGTTTTTTGGATGATTTTTTTCTTAGCACAATCCAATCATTGTCTTATCCAGAAATTAGGGGGGAGGGGAGTGGGAAATACAAGTCTTTTTTAAAATGAAAATTTATTAATAAATTTATTCATTTATTAATAAATTTTATTTATTATTAATAAAATTATTTATTTTAATAAATTTATTTATTTATATTTTTGGCTGCCTTGGGTCTTTGTTGCTGCACACGGGCGTTGTCTAGTTGCAGCAAGTGGGGCTACTCTTCATTGTGGTGCGCAGGCTTCTCACTGTGATGGCTTCTCTTGTTGTGGAGCACAGGCTCTAGGCGAGTGGGCTTCAGTAGTTGTGGCATGTGGGCTCAGTAGTTGTAACACGTGGGCTCAGTAGTTGTGGTTCATGGACTCTCGAGCTCAGGCTCAGTAGTTGTGGCTCGCGGGCTTAGTTGTTCTATGACATGTGGGATCTTCCAGGACGAGGGCTTGAACCCATGTCCCCTGCATTGGCAGGCAGGTTCTTAACCACTGTGCCACCAGGTAAGTCCCTACAAACCTTTTGTTGTGGACATTTTTAGCCCTTATCATTCCAGTTTTTGCAGGTTCACACAAAATAAAGAGAAAAGACGGAGAAAAGAAAAACAGATTTGACATGAGACAGAATTTTTAGAAAGAGTTCATCAAATGCCTATCTCTTTAAATTTTAAAAGGCTCACACTTAGACATATATTCATTAAACTTCAGAAAAATAAAGAAAGGAGAAGATATTAAAAGCTTCAAAGACTTTTTTTAAAAAGCCACTCAAAAAAGCAGTGAGAAAGTGCCTGTCATGAGAATCTGTGTGATGTAGTATCTAAACACATGAGGTTTTCAACTATAAAACGGAGATAATAATCTTTTCTATCTTGTTAAGACCTTGAAGTGCTTACTACAGTACCTAGACCTAATAAGCTGTTAATGTGTTGACTATAATAATTTTCAGACTTATCAAAGAGCAACCCTGAATGTGAGAAGAGAGTAGGGCAATGCACTCAGAGTTTATAATATACTTTAAATGGTTGCAGTTACAAAATGAACACAATTACAGGGTCCATTAATAGTGTCCATATTTCTTCCTAACTGAAATTTGTTTTTAGCTCATGAATCCCAAATAGTGTTTGGTAGTAGAAGTTATTAACTTGCCAATTCAAGGTAACTCAGATACTTAGGGTTTTAAAACTTGGGCTCTTGGGACTCCTCTCTTATCTTGCTTCTCCTGTTGATAGAAGGAATGAGTGGGAATGGGAGGTACCTAGGAGTGTTATGTCTGCTCCAAGTACTGATGTCTGTCCTTGATAGCCTCCCATGTCCGGCCTAGGATGCTGGCCACTGTCTCCATTGCAATAATTTGTTCCCAGATGGAATAATTTATGTCTCTGCTTTCATAGGAAATGTAAACTATTTTTTCTGGAGTGAATCTTTTCGATTCTCCTCCTGTCAATCTGGGTTCCATCTTAGTGTTTGTTGCAAAGACTAATGCTCTTAACTCAGCTATCTCCAATACAGCTTGGACTATCTTTCTATAGTCTCAGCTACAGGGTCCATTTGCCCCATTCCACTGTGAACCCTCAGCAGGCATGCTGGTTCATAATGCCAATCACATTTTGCATCACACTCAGAAATTTCCCAATCTTCTTCATGTTGGTGACAGCCATGAATATCTAAATTGTAGCTAGCTTTTACACTAAGTTGCAACTATGCTTTTGCATCCAGGGCACATATTAAAGGATATGTAAATAAATCACGTGACTGGTGTGAAGACGTTAACTAGATTTAGAGATGAAAGAAATTACAGTATCACACAGTTACTGGAATCCATGGGAGAAAAATAATGAGTTTTATTTATAAAAATAAATCATAACATGAAATTAGACTAACTTACACTTTAGGCATTTCTGTTGAAAAGAAACTTATTCTAAACTCAGCCTTTCCCTAAGATCTCTATCCCATTGTTCAATCCATATGTGGTGGGTACAGTTTTACTCTTCACCTTTCAGGCAACTGTCACAATCAATGAATGGATGAAAATAAGACTTCAGTCCTTAATGTGATGTGATACTTAGAGAATGGTATCTAAGGCTCTGTTTTGATCTTTAAAGTTTATAAATGTCTCTGGGATTCACATATAATGCCATTCGGGTGTGGAATCCTATGGTGAAAACACAAATAGTTTAATATTTTATGATTTTTTTTTCATTTTGGTCCACCTGTATTTGATATATAACTTTGAAAAACACAACATTTGCTATTATTTCTTGCAGGACAAATATATGATACATCTTTAAGTTTTTAGTGATCCAAAGATTAAACTATATAATGTGATGTGTGTATCTAGTATGATAGCTAAATTTACAGAAATATGATCTTTAGCTGTGGCTTTAAATACCAACATCAATGACAAAAAATTTAAAATTTAAAGAGAAAAAAATAAGAACGTTATGACTTCTTGTAAGAAACACCAGTAACCAATACTTTAAGTCACATTTTTGCTGTTTTATTTCAAGATTCTTTCATTATTAGAGTGAAAAATAATTTGTATTTCAATTTGTTATATAGTTGTAGGGACCTAGATGAAAAACAGTTATGTCTTTAAAAAGCATTAAGACATCATAATTTCTCATCAACTGATCATGCCTTTTTATAGCATCTAAATTCAAGGACATGTGGAATGAAATGTGATAAAGAGTCTATATACATTACATATTGCATTACCAATGTCTAGCTTCAATAAAAACTTCATCCAGCTTCTATACCATGTGGTATATGAGTTAGACTCACTTTAATTGACTGCAGCTGTTAGTTTCTATGTGGACTAATGAATCATGATCTTTTCAGCATTGTCTAAAATGAGGTATGTGTACAAAGGGAGACAATGTGGAAAAAAAAAATTACTAATCTATATTTATTGAGTGTACTAGGCCCAAATGTGGGGGGAAAAAAGGAGAATCTAGAACATGGCAAAGTAAATAATGAACTAAATTAAAGGCATTCAGGCATAATGCAAAGAACAGATGTCTAGAAGTCAGTACACCTGGTGGCCCTGGCTTTACTGCTAAACACCCATGTGAGCAACTAAAGTGTAAATTATGCTTGCTCCCTACAGTCTAGGTTACATAAAGAAACAGGCAACAGTTTACCAGATTTGAATAGGCTGACAGGTGAGCTACCTGGACAGAGCATCTACCAGGGAGATAATACAGAGAACAGATGTCAAAGAAAACTGGTAAACCCAGGCTAATCTGAGGCCATAGTACCCTACAGGTATCCATGTACTGGTAGAATGTTATCTAGAAAAACAGAGAAGAGGGGCAGATGGTATTTTATAGTCAAATAAGATCAGTGGTTCTCAAGCTACTACACAGTTGTAGAGCCCCATCTCATATTAATGAAATCAGATATTTAGGGTCAAAACCCAGACATCTGAGGTTGAAACACAGAAGTATACATTTTTTTATGCTCCCCAGATAATTTTAATATGTTGTCAAGGTTGGGAACTAGTGGGTTACATGGTCATTTTAAAGTTTTACCCTTGAAGTGGCAGATCACAAGACATTGGACTGGGGTTCAGTCCCTCAGGGAAGCCAAGCTTCAGTAATAGGAATACGGCACAAAGGGTGGGGAGAGCTATAGCTCCAGGATTAACATGAGTGACCAGTGGAACCAAGTGGATGGTAGACCCCACATCTAACTGGTGGCCCATCTGAGGAAATGACCACACTTAGCCCTTAGTACTAAAGAAAGACCAGAGAGTAGTGGGAGGTGATGGCCAGAGTAGATTAAGAACCCCTGTCAGTATTAGAAACTGGTTAGGAGAAAGACAGCAAACCAAATGGTGTTAGGTAAACAGAGAAAAAAAGTGAAAGGCAGATGCTACTTCTGCTTTGATTACTTCATCAGCAAAATGAGGATGACAGATCATTTTCTGCAATACTCAGTGTCCACATCAGTCATCTGTTCCACTTCAGAAGCTTCTCACAAGGCATCACTCTCATAGCTACATTTTTATTTATTCTGTTCATCAGTACTTCAAAACATTCTAAAACGTACCTCTTTCACAAAAACTTGCAAAATGACCTAACAAAATTATGACATTTTAGCTCAAGTCATTTTGAATGATACTATATAAATAGTGCAATGAGAAAGAAAAAAGTAAATGAGTTAAAAAATTGGAAAGGAGAAGGTAAAATTATCATTATATATTGATGAAATGGCACTAGTTAAACTCTAGAGAATATCAAAAACACTAAAAGTTATATAGTAAAGTGGCAGGTGCAAAATTAATGCACAATATTAGGAGTCTTCCTATAAACACAGAATACATTAGCAGACAGGAATAAAAAGATTAAATATCTAGGGGAAAAAGCTAACAGGAAATGTGGAAAAATACATTTAAAAATAAATGCTACTACACCTACCACCTCCATATTTGCCGTTTTTTCTTTTCAATGTGACTTGCAGGAATAAACTATGGCCCAACATTCAAAATAAATAAATAAATACTACTAAGGAACTTAAAATAAATGAATAAATGGAAAAGTATGTTTTGAGCATGATGAGAAAATCTGTAATGAAAATATCAGTTATCACTAAATCAATTTTTTAAATTAACAAAAGAAATGTAGTTAAGAATTTATTTTTAAATTAAACACATTAATTTTAAAGTTTGTAAGGAAAAGGATACCCATAATATTAAATTTTCATAAGGCAAAAAATGAAAACAACTTTAACAATCATATTTTGGTTGTCGAGAGAAGACCACATCAAGGAAAAGGAAAGACTATGAAAAGGCATGGGATTTTTGTCCAGGCAGGAATTATTTTCTGGATGAAGGTATTAACTAATAGAGAATCAATCACAGTTGGATCACAGAGTCTGGGCTATGTAGTTTGGTTCTTTACTTCTCCACTTTTTTCTTAGAAATCCACATATAAAAACTAGGCTTTCAAGGTTAATTTGATATAGAGGGCATTTATGTAGTTCATCAGCTTCAGTCCCCTTACTAAATCAGATACAACATTGCATTTTCTTAGAATACAACATAACACTTGTACTCTTCTTCTGACCTCACCCACACTTTCCACTTTTGTGTCTCTTTTGAGGCCTTCCTTCTACCTCCCAAAGCTTACCCATACCTTGGCCTCATTTCTTCCATCCATCAGGTTTTCAAATAATACAATTCCTTCCTATAGATTCCAAGACAAACAATACTGTTTGAATCCATTCTATTTAACTGCAACTGAAACTACTAAGCATTCTTATATTTGCTGTAATAAAGATATGATCACTGTCCCTTGCCTTTACATACTGATTCAATAAACCTTGATGACATCACTATTTATTGGATCTTAATGTCCTTATCACAATTATAAAATAAATTATTATGACATGTTTTATTGGAAAATAATCTGATTTCAGAGTTTTAAAAATTATTAGCTTGTGAAGAGTTGTGTGCTACATGTTTTGTGGATTTATTCCATACTTTCAGATTCATTATTAATTTATTCAAACACTGACTAGTTTACAGTTTCATAATTCACTGTTATTACTTTAGATGTATGGTATATTCATGAGCTTTGGGGAAAAACATTTAGAACAGCAATATTTTACGCCAGAAAATGAAAACACATTTTTTTCCTTTTGCTAAAAACATATATCTAGTTGACATTATTTTTTTCTGATGTTCATCCATATGGTTGAGACATAAGTAAGTTTTTTAAGACTGATGTGACATGGTACTACATTTTAGTCTAAAGTTTTGTTTTTCTGTGAGTACAAACTGCATTTATCTTAACACAGGGGTGAAGCAAAGCTTATTCTTCACAAAGAGGTTCTTTTATATTTTATAGTTTATCATTATTGATAGTCATAGCAGAGAAAATATGTTAAACACTTCTTTCCTCTAAGTAAACTGCCAGTCCATATTGTTCATTTAGAAAAGATAGATTTTTGTTCACCTGAAGCATAGAATTTGGCTCTAGGTCACTGAAACAGTTTGAAAAATGACCTTTAAAATGTTTATATTAACAAAGAACCTGTATTGTACGTATTCATTTTTGTTTCAGAAGAAGTAGTTCATTTGACACCCTTTGAGCAATATGGTTAATCTATCACTGAGGTTCATTTTATGACATAATTTAGAAAAGGCATATTGTTTCAACTGAGTTATACAAATAGCATTCAGGTCATCTGAAGAGTTTGTTTTATTTTTCACACCTCCAGAATATTTTTGCCACAGTGTACACATAGTTTACTTGAAGATGGAATAATTATTATTTTTAACTTTTTCACTGCAGATTTATTTCATGCACAGCATCAGGAATGTACAAGAAAAGGAGGGAATCTCATGCAATGAAAAGGAGGAGGAGAAGGAAAGGAAGGAAGAGGAAAGAAGGGGAGGGAGTAAAACAGTAACCTATTAGGTTAATGGTGTTGATGAGATTAAAGAGAGTAGGTAAAAGATAGCAAACCACTGACCTTAATGACTGTGATTGCAATGAAGTGTTAAGGACAGAAACCACCCTTGATGAATTAAGCAGAAATTGAGATAACAGCATTAAAAGCATATTATGTTGCTAGTGAGTCAATGTGTTTTGCAGAGAATAATTGTAGAAAGATACAGGGGAAGGCTGGGTTCAAGTTTCATTTCTTGAAACAAATCGGCATTTTGACCCTCTCCACATATTTGCATTTGAATTGAAAAAATCTGTAGGATTAAAATAGCCTCCAAAGAAGTCTGAGGAAAATTAAATGAGGCAATTGTCGTCATTAATTTGTAGTATGAAACTGACATAAATCCTTTATTTTTTAAATTTTGCAAAAGAAAACCTTTTTATCCAATCTCAACAGTCTCATATTAACAACAATAAGTGTCTGAATTATTTGTTGTAACCACACATTATTCAATCACCCTGCTTCAGACAGATTTTCTTAGTATAACTACAGATCTATTCTTGATACTCTTTGTAACTTTTCAAAATAATCCACTAACCCAATTAAAAAATGTATTTGATTAGAATGGAAATTAACTAGAAGTGTATCAAACAGGAAATTAATGTATCATCATCAGCTCTGTTCAGACATACAATTCTTGCAAGCTTGAGAGATTTACTTTTCCTTCAGTAGCATATGCCATGTAACACAAAGTCTTAATGTGTGGGAAATGGCTTTTTGATTGCAGGTGTTATTACAGAAGAATTGTATAGTATTTAAAAGTTCACATTTTCCATTGTACAGGATTAAATGCAATGTATTATACCTTAAAAGAATAGTTTGACCTCAAATTAGTACATAGATCTCCACAACCTATAAGTCATTAAAAAGGTAATAATAATTGTATAATTGCAAATGCTTCCATTATAATATTAAGAACATAGAAACATTTTAAGATAAGCTGTGGAATATAAAATGTATAATTACTTCTTCCAGTGTTTCCAGGATGACCTCAGAGCATCATAGAAATTATATAACACAGCAGAATCATTCTTAGAAATATGTGTACAGAATATGTTGATAGAAAATTCTATAAAAAGTTTAAAGGAGGCATTATATATTCACGACACAAACCAAGGATGCTGCACAAATAACTTCTTATTTAAATTTTTAAAAGTATAAGTATAAATTAAAATACTGAACTATGTTATTCACTACTAGCACATAGCAATTTTCAGATGGTTAGTTCCACACACCAGGATCATTTTGATTGAGTTAGTGGTTGTTCAAAGGAAAGCTACATATCTTTGTTAACTTAATTTAGTCTCATTTTGCCCTCTTTTGCAAGGCAGAAAATTCTACATTTTTCTTTTCTTTTCTTGAAGTATAGTTGATTTACCCAGTTTTTTCTATAAAGTGCTTACTATCCAACCAGACTAGAATTACTAAGGTTTACTACCATAGTTGTTTATGGTAATTGTCATTAATTAATTGTCATTAATTTTTGTGCAGTGTAACCAGAGAATGTTGTATATAGTAGTACTACTGGTTTGTACTTTTAGAACATTTTCTTTGTGAAATAATATATGGTCAATTTTTGTGACTATTCTATTAACCCTGGAAAAGAAGATAATTTCTTCATTTTTAGAGTACAGAGTTTGATGTATATCAATTAGCTCTTCCTTCTTAACTATATTATTTTGGCCTACATCCTTCTTTAAATATCTTCCTGCTCTCTTAGAGAAAAATATAAATTAAAATTTTGTATCTCTTATAAATCACATTCTTTAATTAGGTGAAGCCTACTTTCTACCTCAGCTAACCAGGAAGAAAAGCGAGGAGACAAAACTAACCAATATCAGGAATCAAATGGAGATAAAAATACTGATTAAAAGGATAATAAAAAGTGCTACACCTCGCCCCCCCCCCAAGAAAAACACCTATGACCATAAATTCAATAACTTAGATGAAATGGAGAAATTCCTTGAAAGACACGAACTACCAAAACTCACCAAAGAAGAAATAGATAAACCAAATAGTCCTATGTCTGTTAAAGAAATTAAATTGTAGTTAAAACCTATTGAAAAAATTAAATTGTAGTTTAGGTTATAGGTTTTGAGAGCTTGGCCAAGATGGTGGAGTAGTAAGTAGTAAGCTCATCTCCTCTTATGGACACACCAAACTTACAAATACTTACAGAGCACATATTGATAAGAAAGACTAGAATCTAGCAGGAAATATCTTCTACAAATATATATATATATATATATGTGTGTTTACACACACATACACACACACACACACACACATATACCACAATGAGATAAGGAGTGGCAGAGTCACAGTATAGTCAAGATCCTTATCACCTGGGTGGGCAACCCACAAATGAGAGAATAATTACAACTGCAGAGGTTCTCCTCAAAGAGCAATGGTTCTGAGACCCATGTTGGGCTCCCCAGCCCAGAGTTCCTGCATCAGAAAGAGGATCCCCCAGAATGTTTGGCTTTGAAGGCCAGCAGGGCTTACTTTTGGGAGGCCCAGAATGCTGTGGGAAATAGAGACTCCATTCCTAAAGTGCACACAAAATCTCACATGCTCCAGGTCCCAGGGCAGAAGCAATAATTTGAAAGAAGCCTAGGTCAGACCCACCTGCTGATTTTGGAAGGTATACTGGAGAGGCAGGAGGCAAATGGAGCTCACACTGATGACACAGACACTGGAAGGAGTCTTTTGTGGAAGCTCAGTCTAATATGCGGACACTGGTGCTATCAAGCATCATTAGGAATCCTTCTAGCTTATTAGCACCAGGAACCAGTCCCATGAACAAGCCTGTTGGCATCAGTATTGAGAAGCCTCAGGCCAAGCAACTAGCTGAACAGGGACACAGCTATACCCACCAGCAGGCAGGATGCCCTGCCTCAGCCACAAAAGGACACAGGCCTGTCCCACAGAAGGCCCAGGACCCTGTTCCAAATCAGAGGGCCAGCACTAACCGGACCATACTCACTTACTGGTGGGCAGGTACCAGCCCCAGGACACCTAAGCCTGGGTCACACACACCAGCAGGTGGACACCAATCCCAGGACCACTGCAGTCTCACAGCTTGCAGTAGCAAGCCACAGAACAAATCTCAGTAAGTTTAAGAAACCTGAAATATAAAGCATCTTCTGCATCCACAACACTATGGGACTAGAAATCAACTACAAGAAAGAAACTGCAAAAAACACAAACATGGCCGGCTAAACGATATGATACTAAACAACCAATGAATCAATGAACAAATCAAAGAAGAAATAAAATATCTAGAGAAAAATGAAAACAAAACCACAAAGATCCAAAATCTATGGGATGCAGCAAAAGCAGTTCTAAGAGGGAAGTTTACACCAATACAAGCTCAATCAAGAAACAAGAAAAATTTCAAACAACTTAAACTTACACCTAAAGGAACTGTAAAAAGATGAATGAAATTGAAAGTTAGTAGAAGGAAAGAAATCCTAAAGAGCAGAGCAGAAGTAAATGAAATAGATACTAAAAAAAATAAAAGATCAATGAAAGTAAGAGGTGGATCTTTGAAAAGATAAACAAAAAAGATAAACGTTTAGCCAGAATCATCAAGAAAAAAAAAGAGGATCCAAATCCAAGAAATCAGCAATGAAAAAGGGGAATTAACAACTGATGCCACAGAAATACAAAGGATCATAAGAGGCTACTACAAACAACTATATGCCAATAAAGTCGACAATTTAGAAGAAATGGACAAATTCCTAGAAAGGTACACTCTCCCAAAACTAAAGCAGGAACAAATAGAAAATTTCTTCTATTTTCTAGAACAAACCAATTATCAGTAATGAAATTGAATCAGTAATAATTTTTAAAAACTCCCCAAAAACAAATGTCCAGAACCAGATTCTTCACAGGTGAATTCTACCAAACATTTAGAGAAGAGTTAACACATATCCTTCTCAAACTATTGTAAAAAATTACAGAGGATGGAATGCTTCTGAATTCATTCTCTGAGGCCATCATCACCCTGCGACCAAAACCAGATAAAGAAATCACAAAAAATGAAAATTCCAGGCTAATATCACTAAAGAACATAGATGCAAAAATCCTCAACAAAATATTGGCAAAGCAAATCCAGCAATACATTAAAAGGCCCATACACCATGATCAAGTGGGATTTACTCTAGGGATGCAAGGATTGTTCAATATTCACAAGTCAATGTGATACACCACATTAACATGTTGAAAAATAAAAATTTTATGATCATATCAACAGACATAGAAAAAGCTTTTGATAAAATTCAACATCCATTTTAGATAAAAACTCCCCAGAAAGTGGGTATAGATGCAAAATCCCTGAACATAATAAAGGTCATATGTGATAAGCCCATAGCTAACATCATACACAATAGAGAAAAGCTGAAAGCATTTCCTTTACAATCAGGAACATGATAAGTTTGGCCACTATCACCACTTTTATTCAAGGTGCTATTGGAAATCCTAGCCACAGCAATCATACAAGAAAAAGAAATACAATTTGGAAAGGAAGAAGTAAACCTGTTACTTTATGCAAATGACATAATATTATATGTAGAAAATCCTTGGGACACCTCCCCAAAACTACTAGAGTTCTATAATAAATGTGGCAAAGTTTCAGGATACAATATTAATATGCAAAAATCATATTAATATGACTTGCAAAATGGATCCAACAAAACATTAAAAGGATTGTACACCATGATCAAGTTGGATTTATCACAGGGATGCAAGGATTTTTCAATATCTGCAAATCAACCAGCGTGATACACCACATCAACAAATTGAAGAATAAAAATCATAGAATCAACTCAATAAATGCAGAAAAAGCTTTCAACAAAATTCAACACCAATTTATGATAAAAACTCTCCAGAAAGTGGGCATAGAGGGAACCTACCTCAACATAATAAAGGCCATGTATGACAAACCTACAGCTATCATCTTACTCAATGGTGAGAAGCTGAAAACATTTCCTCTAAGATCAGTAACAAGACAAGGATATCCACTCTTGCCACTCTTTTTCAACATAGTTTTGGAAGTCCCAGCCAAAGCAATCAGAGAAGAAAAAGAAACAAAAGGAATCCAAATTGGAAACGAAGAAGTTAAACAGTAACTGTTTACAGATGACATGATACTATACATCGAAAATCCTAAAGATGCTACCAGAAAACAACTAGGGTTCATGAAAGAACTTGGTAAAGTTGTAGGATACAAAATTAATACATAGAAATCTGTTGCATTTCTACACACTAACAATGAAAGCTTAGAAAGAGAAATTAAAGAAACCATTTAATTCACCTTCACATCAAAAAGAATAAAATACCTAGGGATAAAGCTACCTAAGGAGGTAAAAGACCTGTACTCTGATTTCTTTCATCAATGTCTTAACAGTTTTCAAAGATGACACAAACAGAATGAAAGATATACCATGTTCTTGGACTAGAAGAATGAATATTGTCAAAATAAATATACTACCCAAGGCAATCTACAGATTCAATGCAATCCCTATCAAATTACCAATGGCATTTTTCATAGAGCCAGAACAAACAATTTTACAATTTGCATAGAGAAACAAAAGACTCAGGAGAGTCAAAGCAATATTGAGAAAGAAAAACAGAGCTAGAGGAATCAGGCTCCCTGATTTCAGACTGTACTACAAAGCTACAGTGATCAAAACAGTATGGTACTGGCACAAAAACAGAAATATAGATCAATGGAACAGGATAGAAACCCAGAAATAAACCCACACACCTATGGTCAATTAATCTATGACAAAGGAGGCAAGACTATACAATGGAGAAAAGACAGTCTCTTCAATAAATGGTGTTGGGAAAACTGGACAGCTACACGTAAAAGAATGAAATTAGAAGACTCCCTAACACCATACACAAAAATAAATTCAAAATGGATTAAAGACCTAAATGTAAGACCAGACACTATCAAACTCTTAGAGGAAAACATAGGCAGAACAGTCTTTGACATAAATCACAGCAAAATCTTTTTTGACCCACCTCCTAATGTAAATGAAAACAAAAATAAACAAATGGGACCTAATTAAACTCAAAAGCTTTTGCACAGCAAAGAAAGCCATAGACAAAACAAAAAGACAACACACAGAATGGGAGAAAATATTTGTAAATCAGGCGACCAACAAGGGATTAGTGTCCAAAATTTACAAACAGCTCATGTGACTCAATATCAAAGAAATCAAACAACTCAATTAAAAAATGGGCCAAAAACCTAAATAGATATTTCTCCAAAGTAGACATACATATAGCTAAGAGGCACATGAAAAGATGCTCAACATCACTAATTATTAGACAAATGGAAAACAAAAGTACAATGGGTTTAATTAAGTCCCATTTGTTTATTTTTGTTTTTACTTCCATTACTCTACGATCTAGAGAATATCATACTAAGTGAAGTCAGACAGAGAAAGACAAATACCGTATGATATCACTTATACATGGAATCTAAAAAATAATACAAATAAGTCTATATACAAAACAGAAACAGACTTACAGACATAGAAAACAAACTTATGGTTAACAAAGGGAAGAGGGGAGGGAGAAATTAGGAGTATGAGATTCATAGATACAAACTACTACACATAAATAGATAAACAACAAGGATTTACCAGATAGCACAGGGAAATATATTCAATATTTTGTAATAGCCTATAATGGAAAATCTGAAAAAATATATATAACTGAATCACTTTGTTGTACATCTGAAACTAACACAATATTGTAAATCATCTATACTTCAATAAAAAACAAGATGTGTTTTCTTGCTAAACAAAACAAACAAACAAGAGTACAATGAGATATTACCTCACACAAGTCAGAATGGCCATCATCAAAAAGTCTACAAACAGTAAATGCTGGAGAGGGTGTTGATAAAAGGTATTATTGGTGGGAATGTGAATTGGTCCAGTCACTATGGAGAACAGTATGGAGGTTCCTTAAGAAACTAAAAATAGAGCTATCATATGATCCAGCAATCCCACTCCTGGGCATATACCCAGAGAAAACTATGTTTCCAGAGGATACATGTACCCCAATGTTCACTGCAGTGCTGTTTACAATAGCCAAGACATGGAAACAACCTAAATGTCCATCGACAGAGGGATGGATAAAGAAGACGTGGTACATATATACAATGCAATATTACTCAGTCATTAAAAAGAATGAAGTAATGCCATTTGCAGCAATGTGGATGGATGTGGAGATTATTATGCTAAGTGAAGTAAGTCAGACAAAGAAAGACAAATATCGCTTATTGCAGAATTTTTAAAAAATGATACAACTGGAATTGGCATATACACACTACTGTAATTAAAATAGATAACCAAAAAGGATCTCCTGTATAGCATAGGGAACTCTACTCAATATTCTATAATAACCTAACTGGGAAAACAATTTGGAAAAAATAGATATATGTATAACTGCATCACTTTGCTGTACACGTGAAACCAACACAACATTGTAAATCAACTATACTCCAACATAAAACAAAAAATTTTTAAAAATAAGTGTAATAACAACAACAAAAAAGAATAAACCCATGCACTTATGCTCAATTAGTCTAACAAAAAAGGAGGCAAGAATATACAATGAGGAAAGGACCGTTTCTTCAATAAGTGGTGCTGGGAAAACTGGACAGCTACAGGTAAAAGAATGAAATTAGAAAAATTTCTAACACTACATGAAAAAATTCAAACTTGGTTAAAGAGCTAAATGTGAGACCAGAAACCATAAAAATCCTAGAAGAAAACATAGGCAGAACACTCTCTGACATAAATCGTCACAATATTTTTTTGGATATGTCTCCTAAGGCAAAAGAAACAAAAGCAAAAATAAACAAATAGAACCTAATTAACCTTAAAAGCTTTTGCACAGCAAATGAAGCCACTGACAAAATGAAAAGACACCCTACTTAATGGGAGAAAATATTTGCAAATGGTATGATCATTAAGGGGTTAATATCAAAATATATCAACACCTCATACAACCCACTATCAAAAAAAAAGAAAAAACCACACACACACACACACACACACACACACACACACACACAAAACAGTCAGAAAATGGGCAGAAAATCTGAACAGACATTTTCCCAAAGAAGTCATACAGATGGACAACAGGTGTACAAGATGCTCAACATATCTAATGATCAGAGAAATACAAACCAAAACCCCAATAAGATATCATATCACTTCACACCTGTCAGAATGGATATTATCAAAAAGACCACAAAAAACAAATGTTGGTGAGAATGTCGAAAAACGGTACCCTTGCACACTGTTTCTGGGAATGTAAATTAGTGCAGCCACTGTGGAAATTAGTGTGGAGTTTCCTCAAAAAAAGCCCTAGAAATAGAAATATCACTTCATCCGACAATTCCACTCCTGGGTATGTATCTGAAGAAAATGAAAACACTAATTTGAAGAGATACCTATACCTCAATAATGTTCATAGCAGTATTATTTACAACAGCCAAGATATGGAAGCAGCCCAAGTGCCCATCAATAGAGGGATGGATAAAGAAGATGTAGTGTATGTGTGTGTGTGTGTGTGTGTGTGTGTGTGTGTGTGTGTGTGTGTGTGTATATATATATATATATATATATATATATAATGGAATATTACTCAGCCATAAAAAAGAACAAATTTTGCCATTTGCAAAAAAGTGGTGGACCTGGAGGGTATAATGTTTAATGAAATAAATCAGAGTGAAAGAAAATGCTTTATATGATCACTTCTATGTGGAACCTAAAAAATGAATGAATATAAGAAAAGAGGAACAGACTTACAGATATAGGGAACAAACTAGTGGTTACAAGTGGAGAGTGGGAATGAGGGGAGGGAAAAATAGGGTAGAGGATTAAGAGGTAGAAACTAATATGTATAAAATAATAAGCTACATTGTACAGCACAGGAAATATAGCCAATATTTTAAATAGATTTAAATGGAGTGTAATCTATAAGAAACATGAAGCACTATGTTTTACACCTGAAACTAATATTGTAAACCAACTATACCTCAACAAAATAAATAAAATACAATTATAGGTTTTAACTCACTGAAGGTCCAAATGATTTCAAAAGTGAATCTACCAAACATTTAAAAATAAATAATGTCACTTATTTATAATGATGGAACTACATAATATATGTACTGGTAGAACTACAAAATCATTTCCCAAAAATAGAATCAGTGAAAACAATCTTCCAATGTTATTATGACTTCAGCATATTATCAAAACCAGACAAAGACATTATAAGTAAAGATCAATCTCTCATGAATATGGACAGAAAATTCCTAACAAAGTATTAGCAAATCGAATCCAGGAACGTATAAAAAAGACAACACATCATGACCAAGTGAAATTTGTCCACAGAATGCAAGGCTGGTTCAATATTGGGAAACAACCAATGAATCTGATCATATTAAGAGGCTAAAGAAGAGAAACCATATCAATAGATGTAAAAAAAAAAGTATTTGACAAAATGCAAGATCCATTCATGATGAAAACTCTCAGTGAACTGTGATAGAAGGTAAAATGCTTAACCTAATGCAGAGTATCTATAAAAAGTCCTTAGCTAATATTAGAGCTAACATTGAGAAACTGAATTATTTCCCTCTAATATCTTGAACAAGTCACGAAATGTCCCCTCTCACCATTCCTCTTCAATATCACACTTAAAGTCCTAACTAGTGCAATACAGCAAGAAAGATAAATAAAAGCAATCAAACTTGAAAGAAAGAAATAAAACTGTCTATATTCAGATGACATGATTTCCTATGCAAAAAATCCCAATGAATCTATAAATTTTTTTTCCAGAAATATTAAATGAGTTTAAGCAAATTTGCAGATACAAGTTCAATTTACAAAAATCAATTGTATTCTGATATACTGGGAATCAATAATTGGAATTGAAGGTAAAAAAACAACAACAACAAAAATGTAAAATAATAGCCTAAAATGAAGAATGTAGGTATAAATCTAACAAATTCATTCAGGTTATGTATGTGGAAAACTATAAATCGCCAATGAGAGAAATCAAATAAATCTAAATAAGCTGAGAGAGATGTCATATCCATGGACTGGAAACCTCAATATTGTTAAAATGTTAATTCTTTCCAAGTGGATCAATAGATTTAATACAATCTGAGTCAAGAATCCATTAAGAATTTATTAGATAATGACTAGTTGATTCTAAAATTTACATTCAAATCAAAGGAACTAGATTAGCGAAACAATGTGTAAAGGAAGAACAAAGTTGAAGAACTCACATTTTCCAATTTCAAGATTTACTGTGCTGATTCAGTAATCAAGACAGTGTATTTCTAGAGAACTAGCACCATGGCTTCTCGCTACAAGATTGGCCCATCCATCCTCAACAGTGACCTGGCCAGTTTAGGGGCCGAGGGCCTCCAGATGCTGGACTCTGGGGTCAATTATCTGCACCTGGATGTAATGGACGGGCATTTTGTTCCCAACATCACCTTTGGTCACCCTGTGGTAGAAAGCCACTGAAAGCAGTTAGGCCAGGACCCTTTCTTTGACATGTATAGGATGCTGTCTGGGCCAGAAGAGTGGGTAAATCCAATGGTTGTAGCAGGAGCCAATCAATCTACCTTTCATCTTGAGGCTACCGAGAACCCAGGGGCTTTGATCAAAGACATTTGGGAGGATGGAATGAAGGTTGGCTTTGCTATCAAATGAGGGACTACAGTTGAATATTTGGCACCATGGGCTAATCAGACAGATATGGCCTTGGTTATGGCAGTGGAACCTGGGTTTGGAGGGCAGAAATACATGGAAGATATGATGCCAAAGGTTCACTGGTTGAGGACCCAGTTCTCATCTTTGGACATAGAGATTGATGGTGGAGTAGATCCTGACACCATCCATAAATGTGCAGAGGCAGGAGCTAACATGATTGTGTCTGGCAGTGCCATTTTGAGGAGTGAAGATCCCAGATCTGTGATCAACCTGTTAAGAAATGTTTGCTCAGAAACGTTCTCTTGATTGATGAAAGCACAAGGAGTCCAGTGTTTCCACATATGAGATCTCCTTTATACTGGAAAACAAGAATATTGACTACCAAATCATAACACAATTGAGGCAGTGTTACTTTTCTGAGCATTTATTCCAGTGACTAAAATCCATTATGCTGAATGTTCTAAGAGGTTAGTAATTTGTGTGTATAAGTACATTTTTAGGATGGAATTTAAAGATTAGTGTCGTAAAATACCATTTTTACTGGGAGACGATTTTTATAAAGAATAAAAATATTGCTGTATTAAGATTATGAACAGAAATGTGTCTTAATGCCTAAGGAAGACATATAAGCTACTATGAAAAACAAAGTGTAGTACTGGAAAAAGGATAGACACATAGATGAGGAAATCAAATAAAAAGGAATAGATCCACACGAATATAGCCAACAGCTTTTGACAAAGGCTCAATGGTAACTTAATAAAGGACAGTCTCTTCAACAAGTGAAGTTGGAAAAATTGGACATTGATATGCAAAAATAAAAAAGTAATAAAAATAAGTCCCAGCACACAAATCACACCTTATACAAAAATTTGATCATAGGTCAAAATGTAAGACATTAAACTATAAAATTAATGGTCAATTTTTTAGAGATGGCACCAACAGCAAAACCCATGAAAGAAAATATCAATAAATTGGACATTATCAAAACGTTAGAAATTTCTCTGCAAAAGAGACACTGTTAAGAGACAGAAAAGACAAACCACAGACTGTGAGAAAGTATTTGAAAATCACATCTCTGATAAATGGCTTCAAGGAGAACATATTGAAAACTCTCAAAATTCAACCATAAGAAAACAATCCAATAAAATATGGATAAAAGATCTGAACAGAACTTCACCAAAGATAAACAGATAAAATAAATACATCAAGTGATGGTCAATATCCTTTATAATTGGAGAAATGCAAATTAAAACAACAATGAGATGTCACTACACACGTATTAAGAAACTAAAATCCCCCCAAATGACAGTACCAAATATGGGCAAGAATGTGGAACATTTATTGTTCAGGGAGTTCAAAATTGTTCAGGCACTTTGGAAGACATTTTGGCAGTTTTTTATAAAATTAAATATAGATTTACCATATAGTCAAGAAATTTCACTTTTAGGTTTTCACCCAGGTAATCTGAAAACTTATGTTCACACATAAAACACTTTTACAGCTGTTTTCTTCATATAACTAAAACTAGAAGCAACCAAGTTGTTCCCCAACAGGGGAATGGAGAAATAAATAATACTATTCAGAAATAAAAAGAAATGAGCTATAGTTTCATGCTACATTAATAATTTTTTTTTTTTTTTTCTGTACACAGGCCTCTCACTGTTGTGGCCCCTCCCATTGCGGAGCACAGGGTCTGGACGCGCAGGCTCAGCGGCCATGGCTCACGGGCCCAGCCGCTCCGCGGCATGTGAGATCTTCCCGGACCGGGACACGAACCTGTGTCCTCTGCATTGGCAGATGGACGCTCAACCCCTGCGCCACCAGGGAAGCCCTACATGAATAAATCTTACATGCATTTTGCTAAGTGGAATAAACCAGTCAGAGAAGGCTACCTATTAAATGACTCCATTTATATGGCCTTCTGGAAAAAGCAACACAATGAAGATGGAAAACAGATCAGTAGTTGCTAGTTGTTGTTCAAGAGGGGTGGGAGGTTAACTACAGAGAGGACACACAGGGAACTATAGATATATAAGTCTATAATATTAGAAAAAAGACCATCATCCAGGATGCTGGGGGATGCCACGATGGAATACTGACTGTAAAAAATAAAGGTAACTCTATTACCAACATGTGAGATGATAACCACACTGAAGGGGAAGTGAGGGAGAAACTGCCTTAGTTAATCTTGGAAAATGATGTTTGACTGGAACTACTGGTCTAAAGACAAAAAGGAACTTATAAATAAACAAATATAATGAATGGTGGATTGTGTGAGCCAGGTTTCTCAGTGTCAGAGAGGGAAAGTAGAAATGATAAAGAAGGAAAGGCTAATAGGTGAAGTAAGCAAGGTAGCAGACTATGAGACCCCAGTGCTTCCCCCCAACAAACAACAACAACAACAAACATAATAAATAACATCTACACAGCAATGAAAATAGCTCTGGGAGAGCTCTGAAGTATAGTAAAGGAGGTGCAGAAACACCTGGAGCCCAGACATTGAGGATGTCTACACAGAAAACATAGGAAGCATTTTGCTTGCATCATCCCAATCTCCAGTGTGGCACAGCTAGGTGACAAGAGGAATCCTCTTGGTGTTACTGCTCTCCATGGGAGAAAGAATATATAAACTCAAAGACTGGTCACTTGAAATTATCCATTCAGAGAAAAAAAAAAAGAAAAAGAAAAAAGGAATGACATGGAGTGTTCTGCTGATGTTTTCCTCTAAGAGTTTTAGAGCGTCTGGCCTTACACTTAAGTCTTTCATCCATTTTGAGTTTATTTTTGTGTATGGTGTTGTTAGGGAGTGTACTAATTACATTATTATAGGCAGAACACTCTATGACATAAATCACAGCAAGATCCTTTTTGACCCACCTCCTACAGAAATGGAAGTAAAAACAGAAATAAACAAATAGGACCTAATGAAACTTAAAAGCTTTTGCATAGCAAAGGAAACCATAAACGAGATGAAAAGACAACCCTCAGAATGGGAGAAAATATTTGCAAATGAAGCAAGTGACAAAGGATTAATCTCCAAAATTTACAAGCAGCTCATGCAGCTCAATATCAAAAAAACAAACAACCCAATCCAAAAATGGGCAGAAGAGCTAAATAGACATTTATCCAAAGAAAATATGCAGATTGCCATCAAACATGTGAAAGGATGCTCAACATCACTAATCATTAGAGGAATGCAAATCAAAACTATATTGAGGTATCACCTCACACTGGTCAAAATGGCCATCATCAAAAAATCTACAAACAATAAATGCTGGAGAGGGTGTGGAGAAAAGGGAACCCTCTTGCACTGTTGGTGGGAATGTAAATTGATACAGCCACTATGGAGAACAGTATAGAGGTTCCTTAAAAAACTAAAAATAGAATCACCATATGACCCTGCAATCCCACTACTGGGCATATACCCAGAGAAAACCATAATTCAAAAAGACACATGAACCCCAATGTTCACTGCAGCACTATTTACAATAGCCAGGTCATGGAAGCAACCTAAATGCCCATCGACAGACGAATGGATAAAGAAGATGTGTTACATATATACAATGGACTAGTACTCAGCCTTAAAAAAGGAACGAAATTGGGTCATTTGTAGAGATGTGGATGGATCTAGAGACTGTCATACAGAGTGAAATAAGTCAGAAAGAGAAAAACAAATATCGTATATTAACACATATATGTGGAACCTCGAAAATGGTACAGATGAACCGGTTTGCAGACCAGAAATTGAGACACAGAAGTAGACGAAAAATTTATGGACACCAATGGGGGAAAGCCGTGAGTGGTGGTGGTGGTTGGATGAATTGGGAGATTGGGATTGACATGTATACACTGATATGTATAAAATGGATGACTAATAAAAATTTTTTTTGAATTATGTTTCAAAAATTAAGTGTCTTTCATTAATAATTTTGCTACTAATCCTATGACCATTTCCTCTAAAAATGGAACTAAGTTCAACTTGTGCAAATCAGTTTAATTCTGCTCCAAGTAACTTTCAGTATGAGGACTGATGTTGTGGGTATGAATAATAATTTGAATTGGTGAGTGGTCTTTCACATAGTAATGCACATGCTATTGTTGACAAGCAATTAATTTTGACCATTTTCTATTTAACAGCAGGCTGCAGAAAATCCATACTCATAAAAGTATGTGTTAGCAAACAGAAACAGAGTGAATTCTCATGTCCACTTCTCCAGGTAAGGGTAGCTTATGTTAAGGAAACCCAGAATTCTCTGACGTTTCTTTGAAATCATGTCAAATCTTTTCTTTCATCTTCAAGGCTGACATAATCTTTGGCAAGGTATACCTTATTGATGTTGTCTTTGTCAGGCAAGAAATGAATAAGAAATCCACATTTCAGTTCTGAGGTTGTCTGAGCAGAAGTTATCTTCAAAAGAAGGTTGCAGGGTTCCCAGGTGTCTTTAGATTCTTGCCGTTAGTGAAGCTGATATATAGACTCTTGACTTGGTTCTGCAGAAATAGTTTCAGCATAGGAAAGTTCACAGGCTGTTGATCTCCCATCTCCTCCTCTAGGGTAGCAACTTATATAAATAGACTAAATATTTCAGGAGAGACCATAATATTGCCTACAAGGCCAAGGCAAAAATATCCACCAAAAAAGCTGTGTTAAGTGAACTCTGATGTATATCAGTTCAGAAAATGGAATTTCCTTTGAACTTTGTGAGAAGTAAAAGTCCTTAATGGGAAAAGAAACTGACCTCAAGTAATTTAATGGGGGAAAAAAGCACCACCCTGTTTTTCTGGGATGTATATTGGGATAGATTATAGAATAGATAGAAAATTAAAACAACCACGGATTCTGAATCTTACTGTTTCTAGGATATTATATGAGGAATCATGTACCTATGTTTACCAGTCTTGATGTTTTCTGGCAATACTCACACTCAGTTATTTAGCAAGCACTAGTGGTAACTTCTCTGATAAAATAACTTGCTCCCAAACTAAAGCTACAGTCTCAGCTTTTACCTCCCCTACACAAATGTGAGACAGATCTAATATGCCCACTGCTGCATGTTGAATTCATGAAATCCCATTTTATGTTGCAGGGAAGGGAGGTGAAAATGTTACTATTCTGGGCAAACAGTACACAGCAGAGTTAATGCAGAGGTGCCTAAAGGTTTCCCATCTCTAACCATCACAACCCAATTTTATCTTCAATTTTGTGACTTTGCCCATGTGAACTTAAGCTTGTGGCAGAGAATTAACCTGTTAGAGTTCTGTAGGACTTTTTTTGGAATTAGTCATTTTACAAACTTGTCCATGAGAAGGATTTTTAAAAAAAACCAAAATTCCCTTTATGCCTCTTTGATGTCTCTTCCTTTCTTAAGAACTTACTGAAGGTCACAAGAAATAGATTTAAATATTCCCCTGTTTTAAACAAAGGGCCCCAAACCTCCTGCCATGGTAGACTTTGTTCTGGATTTCAAATTACAACATGAAGCATTGTCCCCAGTTGTTTCAATAACATATAACAAGGATTTTAACTTGCCACACTTGCTTAGAGAAGAAATCACCACTGAGAAAATGTTCTGCTTTATTTTTTCTCACAAGAGAAATCAGATTATTTTAAATTGATTTCTAAAACTTAGGAACATTCATTTAGTCAACTAAAAATCAACATGGAGATTTACTCACAGGAGGTTCCATTTTCGGTGAACTCAGAGTGAGAGGTGGTAGAAGTTGAGAGATGAGCTTAGGATTCGGGTGATAGGGGAGTTAAATTTTACTTGAATCTGTGTCATCAAATCTTCTTTTGAAATTTTTTTACTTAGGATCACTATGTTCCTAAAAAATACCTTCCTAAAATCTTTTGGGAGGGATAACAATTATAAGCTAACTATTTCTGTGTCTTCATAATTATCCTGTGGTTGGAGAAGGTTAAACAGCAGGAGAATCTCACAAATCTCTGCTCAGGGAGATGGCTCGAGTTGTTCAGGCTGACTGGAGACAAATCAGAGTCAAAATTTTATTTTTATCTCATCCAAAGTGTCCTACAAAATGTGTTGCCTTCCTCGCTCTTTCTCACTTTTTCCCCTTCTTTTCCTCAAATTAAGATTTTTATGGTGTCAAAAGAAAATTCAGGATTTACTTGATATGGATAATTTACTGGGTGAGAAACAAACTGTTCTTGAACAAGGAGGCTTCAAAACCAAAAGTGGTAAGAAGTTTGTTTCAGGGTTACGGTAAGGCTTATGGAGTATAAAAGAGGAAGTTCATAGAGCTAATTCTCATTGGTTTGGACAAACAGTTTACTTAGGTCATTGCTGATTGGCCACAAAGTGCTGTGTAATCCTGACAAGGAAACGTCATTTACAGCTTAAGTGAGTATTTCAGTAAATGGACTTTTATGAGTTTTGCTAAGATCTGTGTGGGTCATTGGCTTGGAGGAAAAGGTAGGTCATTGGCCTCCATTTTGATTTTTATATAATAAGGGATTATATTATTGTCCTACAGCTTCCTTTTTTATTTCTAGACTGGAATAATAAAGCATGGGGTAGTTTAAAAGTGTGTTTCAATCTTGAGATAGTTCCATGTAGGAACTGGTAAATACTTGACGTAAGGAAAAAGCCTTGCTCTTGTTCTCCTGAGCTATCTTTGTTCTGAATTACAGTTCCCTTGGTAATAATATGACTCCCAAAGTGTAATATATTTCTTAAAACTATGCAATAAATTTAGAGCTGGGAGAGAATTCCCTGGGTCTGGAGAGACATCTCCATTGAGAAAGACAGATTCCTGAAAAAAAGGTGACATATGGCTGCCTATTTCTACATGTATAGGCATGACTTTTGCCCAGAGAACTAATTACTGGCAACCGTTTTTGACACATTGTGGCTGGTACCCTCCAACTCCCCTTTTTCCATGGACTAACCTCATTATTGGAACAACTGACTGCTCAAAAAATTCTCTAGGTTCTGGAGGGTGGGGATGGCATGGGGCTAGGTGGCTTTACAAAATGGTGGCAATCTGCCATCTTTTCTAATTCTACCTACCTCATCAACCACTGGTCTTGGTTTCTGTCTTATTGCCTGACTACTTGATCCAGGTTTAATCAGTTAGTGCTTCACCTGTATACAAAGGCAAGTTGATGGACCATAAACCATCCACAGGTAGGCTGCCAAATTTTAATCTATGTGTAAAATTTATTTTTGTTTTCACCGAAGACACATGCTGTTATGTTGCTGTTTGTCATACTGACTTCTTAACCAAACGGGTTTTAAAACATGATACAAGGCAGTTTATAATTTAAGGGGTAAGGAACATAGTGTCATAATAACTCGGAGCCAGACCTACATAGTATTTACTTGGGTTATCAGATAGTTTTGTCGGGTGCACAGGAGAAGAAAGTAGTTACATCAGGGAAAACAGCTCTGCTAAGCACCGACATAGTTCTACGGGATGATTGACTAAATAGCACAATAACTGTGGATCGTTTTTTATAACATATATTCTGCAATTTGCTATCTGTCAGTCAGTATTTGCCTCTTAACCCTTCCAAACTGGAGGAAAAAAAAAGTCTAGTCTATTTATTCTAATCCCCTGCTTTTGGAAATGAGTATACTCACAGCCAGAGGGAATGGTAAAGCAATTGCCCAAACTCATTGTTTTTTTGGTCAACCTAGGCAGACTGCCAATTGTGAAACCATGGAAAAGTTAAAAAAAAAAAGAAGTCTAGATATTCATTCCCAGAGCTGAAATTGTTAGCATATCTGAAGCATCTGTATTGGTGGTAACTGTCAAACTTTGCATTGCAAAATTCAAAGCCAGAACTTGAGTGGGATATTAAATATGAGGACTCTGTTCTCAAGCACTGTAAAAAGTAAAAAAGAAACTAAATGCCCGAAGGCAAATATATTGCACTGACATTTGAAACTCTTACAATAGCTTTTATTTATTATGCTTTCTAAAAACAAAGAACTAGAAATACACATTTCATTTTGCAAGGTGAGATATAGTCTCTCTATGACAATAAAAATGTAAAAATAAGGTATTTTATGTATTGAAATCCCAATGAATTTGAAATTTGCAAATGATCTCTTTCAGAGGACCTCAGGACAATAGTTTAAAAACCTCTGGTGACTATATAATGATTCATATCCAGAAAGTGCTTGAAAATTGTTAAACGCTGATGGTTTGTAATACAACTTGAAATAGTCCAAATTGAAATGACCTGTGGTGAATTGGACTGGGGCTGAAAAAACTGTTTTGCCAGGGATCATGTTAAGTGAGTGCTAGCAAGCAGAGAGACAGGTGTTTCCTGTTCCCAAACACATGGCATAACCATATAGATTAGCTGCAGGGAATCTAGCCAGAATATTTTTTTAAAACCTAATTCAATTACCACCACTCATGTGGAAATTGGTTTAGGTTTAAATTATATTCTAAATAATTTGGAACTCATAATTAAGATGTATATATTTTTCTTTACTCCTAATATAGCAATACAGTACAATATCCCAGAATCATAAATGATAATAACAGGATGGGCTCTCGAACTATCTCATTCAAACTCTGTTAATATAGGTATTCTCTCTACTCTTGCCCTGGAAGATAGGCCACCATCCTCTGCTTGAACACTTCCAGTGTAGGGAAGGGAGGAGGAGAAACTCAAAGATGACTGAGATAGACAAATTCACTCTTTTAGACACCTCTGAGGCTACTGTTTATTGCTGACTGTTCAGATACTTCAACCAGAGTTAAAACATTAAGTACTGCATATGTAAAATGAGAAAACATCTTATTTATACATCCTGCCTCTTTAAGTTGAGCATATATTAAATATATTAATGCCAACTTGGATTACCACACGATATTGCTTTTACATTCCTCAAAGAATTTTGTTATGTCTAATGGAACACTAAATTGGAAGGGATGTTTTCTAGGGATAGCACTAACAATGACATGCAGTGATTAAGTGTTATCTGTATACCTGTAGCTCTCATTCCCATGGAATACAGCCATCAATACACTATGGGATGTTGAGCATTGCAGGGCCCTTAAGGAAGAGAATTTCCAGATTCTGTATCACTGCCCTGCCACATACTATAGTAAATCATCTGATTAGGTGTGTAAAAGAGTGACAGAATGAAAGAGGCTGAGTTTTGTGGCACCCCATTGGGTTACAGAGGGGGTAGTCTTGGGGTGTCACAGAGGAGAGAATGACATAGGGTATTTCTAAAATAGCATTTGCTACGGATTGAAGACTGTGTGGAAATGATGGTCCCCCAAAGGAGCAGATTCCCCCCCCCATATTCTCTTCCTATTAAGAAGTAAAAAAGTAATTACAACACTATATTATCTGGGGTGCTATGAAGGCTCTTAAAAAGATGCATAAATCTAGTGATGGGACAGCACAGGTCAGTGTTCTAGTTTGTGGGAGTCGGAGACTCATGAGTCAAATCCCAGCACCACTACTTCAGTCCTGGACCTTTGGACAATTTATTCAGCTTCTCTGTGCCTCAATTTCTTCATCTATAAAAGAGATAATAATCCATAGTAAACAGAGTTGAGGTGATGAGTAAATGAGTAAACTCTGGCACAGAGTTTTCACTTGGTGAATGCATTATTATTTGTATTATAATAAAAATATTCTTAAACATCATTAAGGGTGTTCTATGTGTTTTGTTTAGTTTCCACTTATAAGGGAACATACATTTCTGGCTCTCTACTCTGCTTTGTGTGTAACTCTGGCTATGAAACCCTACAAGATGTTGAGTATTTCGGTGGAAGAGGCAGAGATTTCCTTCTTTCCTCTTCTCTCTCTCCTCCCCCTCTACCTTGCCCCCATCTTCTGCTGCCCCCATTCTTTATTCTTGCTGAGTCCTCAGTTTCGTAGGACCTCACATTTAAGCACTGAGGATCTGCCCACACAGGTAGTAATTTCCTGGGCTTCAGGCTGAAAGCACAAAGACTGGCACGTGGTGGCTGGAACTTCCTCCACTCTGGACAGATGTGAGCATAATTTTGGCCAAAAGGCAAGGGGGTGGGAAAGGGAGAGATTTCTCACGGCAGTGCTTTGCTGGTGTCTTTCAAGAGGGAAAAAAGATTATACCACTAGGTTAAAAAGCAAGACTAAACCACAGTTATGTAATTTTGAAAGATTCCTAAATCTGTATTGGCATTATTTTTAAAACATTAAACTTCAAAGAAATAACCAAAGAATTTCTCCTGACCTCATACTACATATAGTCCATTAAAAATTCAATTTGTAAAACATATTTCAAAAGGTTATTCTCAGGAGAATATGCCTCAGTAAAGACCAGACACATGGAATATTTCAACTGTGTGGGGCTCTTCTTTTTTTTTTTTTTTCTTTTGCTTCACATACAGGATAGGACTTCTAGATGAATAAAGAGATGGTGTATTTTCCAGGACTAAATTATCATTGAGCTGTGATCAAGCATGAGAAATTTCCACCCTGAGGAAAAATATTTGAAGGTTGCAAAATGAATGTAAGTTCATGGGTAACACTACTTTTCTACTGTAAACATACTGAATTCCAAATATATTTTCAATGGAAAATACCCAGAAATTCCTAAGTTATGTATTTTCTGGGAATAAATAGATGGGTGATCTTCATATAAATTTCAGTGTGGCAAAACCTTCAGAGATTTTCTGGTCCAAAGTTCCCATTCTGCAGATAAGTAAACAAAGACCTAAATGTATTCTAACTTTGTGACAGAAAATAGCTTTGTGTTTGAGTGCTAACTAAAGCCAACTGCTAGTGCCTGTGTGCAAATTTCTTTTGGGAAAGATTAAGAGGTTAAGTTCAGATTCCGCTGGAAAAGGTGCTGTGATCCATTAGCACCTGCCCCAGACTAAGGATCAGGTATAAGAAAGCAAGAATGTCATGTGGTTGATGATGGTAGTTGCTGATTACCAACAGCAGAGCCTTTAAAATCAGTTAAGGTCTGGCAATGGGTCATGGTGCTGCTTCTGCTTTTCGAGTAAGTATAGACTCATTTCTTAACATTTCTGCACGTCAATTTCCTCATCAATCAAGTAGGAATAAGTTATTTATTGGAAAGAGATTTACTGATATAACCAGAGCTTTCTCTACAGTCCTAGATTTACTTTTCAGAATCAATGATCCTTTGTTTCATATTGGCTGACCTCTTCTCCAGGCTGGATTTGGTAGCCCATGACTATGATAGTGAAAAAGACACTTGAGGAGAGCTGTGAAAAATTTGGTATGACCAAATATATCAAGAAAATGAAGAACATTGAGCAAAAGTCACATGGAAGGAAAACATGAGGAATATCACTAATATGAATGTAAATACTGCTTATAAGAAATCTGAAGAGCCATATAAAAGCCACCTCTGTGGAGCTTCCTCCAAGAGCAGGCTGGAGAAATAATGGCCATATCAAGCCTGTCAGAGGGTGGTTGTATTTTGTGCTGGAAAAACAACACTTCCGTAAGAACAGCAGATTGGTGTCACTGAGTGAGAAAAGTTGGAAGACTGCAGGTAGGCCAGGACCAGGATAACAAGCATGACAGTGGAGAGCTGTCCTGTCAACAGTTTTGATCATGTGAAACAAAATGGTGGCGTCAAAATAGAAATTTCTCTCCCTTTAAAGCTACAGATAAAGTTTGAAAATACATATCTTACCTATAGATTTATAGCTAAAATATGGACTTATCTGCTTCTGTGGACCATGCATATGAGAAAATGTGCAACACTAAAAAGTCTTTCAACATGTTGTGGCTAGTATGAGTATCATCTTTGTGGCTCTCTTCGGTAACACAGATAATTTCCAATAAATGTTGGGTTTTTAATAAGGAAAATTGTTTCAGTGGTCAGTTTATACTTGATCCTATTTTCCTGTTTCTAAGCTGTGGTATAAGAACTAGATTGTAAAAAGAAGTTGTTGCGAGAGTTGTGAAGATGGAGAATTTATAAAATGACCAAGTGCAAAGGAAATCTATAGTTGAGAGAGGTGTAATCATATCCTCTCAACCTGGGGAGAAAGTGAAATGTGGACAGGCCATAATAATGTTACTAGAACTGCTCAAGTCCAAAAAATTCCACTAGAAAGACAAGACAATTTTTAGAGCTGGAGAGAACATTTAAAATGTTACTGACTATTTTAAACACACTTGTATAAAACACGTTCGTTCATGTTTGACTTGGCAGGTGAAATTGATATTTTTGTATCACATGAGACTTTCTATTCTAACCTACATAAGTATTTATTATTATTAGTTTTAAATATTTATTAAGTACCTACTCTATGCCAGGCACTGATAATTTCTTTCAACTATTTTTGATGATTAGGAAAAATAAATTTATGGCACCTGAGAGGGCAACTCCTCACTGAAGGGTAGCTATTATTTTTCCCACATCCAAACTGTTAGGAAGGGATAGAGTATGAACTGGAATCAAGCCTGTGCTCTTTTTTCTACTTTGCTATGTTTGAATTTCTGAAAACCAGTCATATTATCTTAATAGTCTCCTGATGGATGACTCATTTTTACCTTTCATTATTTTTCCCATCCCTGATTCTTATTTTCCCGTTTTACTATATTATTGCAGTCCCCCCCAAATAATCCATTACTTATTTTCATAATAAAAGCTACATTTATAGGTGTTATTGTCTTTATTACCTCATAGCAGATTAAAGGAAATTAGATACTAATGGCAGAAACTCATGTTTATTATGAGTAGGAAACACACACACACACACACACACACACACCTGGTAATACCCTACTGTCTTATTTTTAATGTAGGCCATTAACTGGTAAAACTTCTATAATATCTATCACTTACGTTGTATCATATATTATGGCATATATTAAACTATCAAAAGATGGCATTAGTCTTGAAGTTCCCTTTAAAAATGATTTAGGGGCTTCCCTGCTGGCGCAGTGGTTGAGAATCCGCCTGCCGATGCAGGGGACACGGGTTCGTGCCCCGGTCCGGGAAGATCCCACATGCCGCGGAGCGGCTGGGCCCGTGAGCCATGGCCGCTGGGCCTGCGCGTCCGGAGCCTGTGCTCCGCAACAGGAGAGGCCACAGCGGTGAGAGGGCCGCGTACCGAAAAAAAAAAAAAAAGATTTAGGGGGTCGAGTGTATGGTGATGTATAGTAAGTAGACTTTTGGTGATGATCACTTTGTAATGAACACAGACGTCGAATCATAACGTCAGCACCGGAAACTTACATAATGTCATATACCAAGTTTACCTCAATTTAAAAAATAAATAAGATTTAAATATGCTATCAGTACAATGTGTTTGTAAATGAATAAATATAAATCGGTCACTATACAGTGAATGAAGATCTGGTTAGTGTGTAAACAACTGGACAGAATAGACTCTCAGAGTAAGGGAGGATATTTTAAACAGAAAAGACTTAAATTTTACTGTGCAAATGCTTTTGAGTTTAATTAGGTCCCATTTGTTTCTTTTTACTTCTATTATTCTAGGAGACTGATTGAAAAAGATACTGCTTCAATTTATGTCAAAGAGTGTTCTTCCTATGTTTTCCTCTAAGAGTTTTATAGAATCAGGTCTTACATTTAGTTTTTTAATCCATTTTGAGTTTATTTTTGTGTATGGTGTTAAAGAATGTTCTAATTTCATTCTTATACATGTAGCTGTCCAGTTTTCCTAGCACCACTTATTGAAGAGACAGCTTTTCTTCATTGTAGAGTCTTGCCTCCTTTGTCATAGATTAATTGACCATAGGTGCATGGGTTTACAAAATGAAAAGACAGCCCAGAAAATGGAAGAAAATATTTTCAAACGATGCCAATGATAAGGGATTAATCTCCAAAACATATCAATATCAAAAAAACCCCAACCCAATCAAAATATAGGCAAAAGAACTAAATACACATTTCTCCAAAGACGACATACAGATGTTCCGAAATCATATGAAAAGATGCTCAACGTTGCTAATTATCAGAGAAATGCAAATCAAACTAACAATGAGATGTCACCTCATACTGGTCAGAATGGCCATCATCAAAATGTCTACAAACAATAAATGCTGGACAGGATGTGGTTAAAAGGGAACCCTCCTACACTGTTGGTGGGAATGTAAACAGGTACAGCCACTATGGAGAACGGGATGAAGGTTCCTTAAAAAACTAAAAATTAGAGCTACCATATGATCCAGCAATCCCACTCCTGGGCCAATATCTGGAGAAAACCATACTTCGAAATTATACATGCAGTGCTGTTTACAATAGCCAAAACATGGAAGCAAACTAAATGTGCATTGACAGAGGAATGGATAAAGAAGATGTTGTACATATACATAAGGGAATATTACTCAACTAGTAAAAAGAATGAAATTATGTCATTTGCAGCAGCATGGATGGACCTATCTTATCTTACCTTGCTTATCATACTAAGTCACTCAGACAAAGACTATGATAGTGCATATATGCAGAATCTAAAAAAAATGATACAAATGAACTTATCTAAAAAACAGAAACAGACTCACAGACTTAGAAAACCAACTTACGGTTACCAAAGGGGAAAGTGTGGGGGGAGGGATCAATTGGGAGTTTGGGATTGACATATATACACTACTATATTTAAAATAGATAACCAACAAGGACCTACTGTAGAGCATAGGGAACTCTTTTAAATATGCTGTAATAACCTAAGTGGGAAAAGAATTTTTAAAAGAATAGGTTACATGTATATATATGTATAACTGAATCACTTTGCTGTACACCTGAAACTAACACAACATTGTAAATCAACTATATTCCAATATAAAATAAAAATTTAGAAAAGATTTAGATTTTATACTATATTCCCATAGTTTTGCATTGTCAACAGGATAGCTTGCTTCATACTGGAGGACCAAACATTATTTTACCCAGGAAGGCAAGTGGATGTTTATAGGGAAGCCAGCATGCAAAATCCTGTGTTATTTCCATTACAGGGAATATTGTCTTGCCTAAGGTTCTTCTTTTTTTTTTTTTAATATTCAAAAACTATCCTTTAAACACTACCATTGTCAAACTCTTTATTTTTAGAAAATAATCATATGTGAGAATCGAAAGAAAAATATGTGCTATATATTACAGTTTCCTCAGTGAAAGCTGTCATGTGCAAACCTCATTAATCTCATTATTCATTTAATTGGCACTTATAGGAAGTTATTAGTTGTTTTTGTTTGGATTTGTTTTACTATGAATAAACTCTTTTTGGATGGATTAAAAACACTAATATGAACTGGACAAAAAAAACAGAAATGTAGAGCATCTTCCTCCCATACATGAAAGGAAGCTAGACATACAGTCATATTCCTATATTATATATGGTATATGTTTATATTATTCAGTTTTATGATGGTTATTTTTATTTAAATCTGAAATTACTATATGACTTTTAAAAACTAAAAATATAAAAAGGGAAGAGAATAATCATCCTAACTCCACCACTCCAAAGTAATTATTAATATTTTATTTTCTTTTGTTGCTTTTTATCAATGGACTGCACAGTGTGTCAAATTTTCACTTAACATTATACCATTATTAGCATTCTCTTATCTCCTAAAAGTTCTTTGAAAATGTATTACCCACTTTTTGCCTATAACAAATGAAATTTAGTCATTCTATTATTAGAGCTAGAGTTCTAGGTTTTGCTTATTGCAAATAGATTTACATTAGCTAAAAAAAAATCTCTGTATATAAAATTTTATATACACTTATCATTGATAACTCACTTAGAATAAATTCCTTGAAACAGAATTGCAGGGTACTAAATGATGACCATATCTAAGGCTTTTGATACATTCAGTTTTTGTGTGGTCAACTGCTAGAATGCAGATTTGCTTTAATTCTATTTCCTTCTAGCTTGTTTTCATAATTTATACCTAAATCCTGAACAAGCCTAGATTTTGCTGCTGCTGCTATTATTTTTATAGAAGATGAGACTATTAATTATGTATTTTCCTAAGTTATCACATGGTACGATTCATTTTTAAAATATGCTTTTTAGGTAAGATACTAATGTATCATAGCCATAAAATATTGGGATTCTGAATACTCTATGCATAGTTTTGCTGATATACATTATCCAGAAAATTCTTGTGGAAATAGTTCTCTCAGTCTATTAGAGGAAGTGAAAAGGCAAGTTAATTTCTGGAAGATCTGTTCAGGGCTGCAGAGGTCTAGTGTAGAATGAACAAATATTTGTTGAAGTTTGTAAATAAATAGTTGTTGAACTGAATGCTATGTAAAACTTATGAATCAAAAGCTCTCCCAGGATGGTTTATGGAACGCCATTAATTTTCTTATTATGACATAAAAAATAGAGGACACTTACTGAAATATTTGAATTAAAGGACCAGAAGTTGATACAACTGAACTAATCAGAAGTTGGTCCTGATCCCATGGAGGCACAGAACCACTCTTTGCCACTTTTTATTTTCCCATTATTGGCCTGATATCTGTTCTGTCATCTAGTATCAACTGTCACTCATAAAACTGACACTACACCCTTATCTGAACCTTTAAGGAAATCATACTTGGTGGCTTTGTTGTCTGTGCAAATGCAGAAATTGTTGAAAAATCATATAACCCATGTAATTAGGATGACATTGTAGCAAACACACAAGAGAGACCTGGGTTACAATTTCTTGATTCTCCAAAAAAAACAATTTCTTTTGTTGTCTTGCTGTTTTCAAGCCACCTCATTATTTTTTTGCAGTACGCGGGCTTCTCACTGTTGTGGCCTCTCTCGTTGCAGAGCAAGGCTCCGGACACGCAGGCTCAGCGGCCATGGCTCACAGGCCCAGCCGCTTCGCAGCACGTGGGATCCTCCTAGACCAGGGCACGAACCCCTGTCTCTTGCATCGACAAGTGGACTCTCAACCACTGCGCCACCAGGGAAGCCGTCAAGTCACCTTATTCTTAAGAGCTATACTCTCAAAATACTTAAACCCTGTAAATTCTCAGTGGTTAACTATAGCTGTAGGGGAAATTACGCATTGGAATAAAATTTCAATAAAATCTCATAGGCAAAATTTGGGCAGTTCATTTTAGATCAATTCCAGAAAGGATGAATATTTTTGTGTGTGCAGTTCCAGATAATTTCACCATAGACATCATCTCTGAGAGCTTAGGATTTATGCTGATTTTTATTATAGTCATAATGAATCTGTTATATTGCTACTAGAGGGCACGTTATAGTCTGAGCAAACTGTAGTCTTAAAATAACAACAATAATAATTTTATTTGATGAAGGTTAAATTAATTGCTCATAGAAAAATATTACAAGAGACTTTGCCTCAATTCTGTCTCTACTCATTATGAGCCTTTTATTCATCAGTGTTTTTTTGGTGTGACTGAGCTGGATGTTGAATAGAGTAATGGTAACAATGCCTATAAGTAACTGAGGTACTACTATGTATCAAACCCTTCACAATTAAAATTAACAAACACTCTGTATGTTCGACATTAGCAACCTATTTCTCATATTAGGAAAATATGCTAAAACAATTAAGTAATGTGCCTAAATACCAAGGCTTATAAGTAATAGAATCAGGATTTCAAACCCAGATTTGAATGACTCAAAAGTCCTGCTCTCTTCCACTATGATACATTATCTATACTTGATGAAAAGGATCCCGGCAATGTTGAATCAGAACTTAGTTTAAGGAACACACATGTGGCATCAGTGCTTGATGTGAGGAGAAGTATCGTGTATTTTCTACGTGAAGTTAATGCACTGCAACAGCTGGAAAGTCCCATCATATTTCTGTGAGACTCTAGACCCGGAGTGTCGAGGAATTCTTGCATCTGTGTCAGTTGTTATGAAACCACAGAGCACGTGAGCCACAGGGCTGACAGCCTCACTCTTTGCCTATAATAATACAGTTAAAGAATATTGGTCCAAAATTTGTCTCCACACAAAATAATCTATGTGTAACCCTAGTTCTGTTTTTCCTCTCTCAACTATTTATAGAAAGATTTTTTTCTTTTGGCTATGTATCTTTTATTTGTTAAATGCTTACAGTATAGTAATACATAAAACAACTTGAATAAAGTTTGTGACATGATCTTAGAAACATGATTTATGTCTATGGAGTTGCCTTATCATGGCTGGTGGCTTGTAGCAATAAAAAAAATTGTCAAAATCAGGTTGCCGTTATACTCCCAGTTTAAAGACAAAAATTTAGCCTAAAAAATATACATAACATGGCTTAGTAGTATAGACACAGCCATAGTATTCTCGGTTTAGGCTGAATTGCCTTAAATTGGTAAACAGTTTCTTCATTACTTTTATTTTTTACTTTTAAAATAATTCTACATTTCTTATTGTATTAAAAATATAAGCATAATGAATATTTATTGTAAATGAACAAAAAATTCAATAAGTAATTATAAAGTTCCTCTCCCCTCCAATACTCTCTGCCCCCAGCCCAAATGGTATCTTGTGATATATGCTATTTTAAATTTGTTCATTTAATGCACTGAGGCAAATTCCAAGTACTAATTTATTTCCATTTTCTTTAACAGCATCATAAAATTTCAAAGGGTTCAAGCAAATGAATTTTCAAAAAATAAGTCTTCTGTTATGAATAATGTTGGTCAGAACTCTTAGTTACAAAGACAGAAATCAATCTGTAACAACTTAATCAATAATAAGTAACGTATTGGACATATATTGTGGTAGCACAGAGGACTGAAAGAAAAGCTAAACCATCAAACCTCAGACAAGACAGCTCCAAAGTCAGACCAGTTCACACCGGGCAACAAATGCCTGTAAGATTTTGTCTATCACTGGTTTCTATTTCCTCCTGTGAGTCATCTTTATTATCTTAACCATAGATGGACTTCTCCACGAGATGGGGGTGGAAACAGCCATCTGCATCTCTGTCCTCAAACACTCTCACCTCTGAAGCTAGAGAAAGGGGACTACCTCTGCTGTTTAAAAAAATCCTTTCAAGGGCTTCCCTGGTGGCGCAGTGGTTGAGAGTCCGCCTGCCGATGCAGGGGACACGGGTTCGTGCCCCGGTCCGGGAAGATCCCACATGCCGCGGAGCGGCTGGGCCCGTGAGCCATGGCCGCTGAGCCTGCGCGACCGGAGCCTGTGCTCCGAAACAGGAGAGGCCGCGGCAGTGAGAGGCCCGCGGACCGCAAAAAAAAAAAAAAAAAAAAAAAAAATCCTTTCAAAAGATTCTGCCTTTCAAAAAAGGGCCAATTTGGGGTACTTGCCAACATGAACCACTATGGCTGGGGGAATAAAATATCATTTTTGACCCAGCTCGGGTCTCTGCTCTGTCTCCAATGCCTTGCAATGGACAATTCTCAACAAGTATTTATGGAATTAATATCCCAAAGACAACTTTATTAAAATAGGAACATTGAAAAAGAGCCCAAGTACTTAAAAAACATCCTGTGTCTGTAGTCTGCAATTATTACTGTAATTTTACAACATGATGTATGTGTTCTCTGCAGTCACAATATATTAAAATGTAATTCTGACAAGATTATTTCTACATAATCATCAAATCCACCATTTAATCAACCTGTTGTTATTTAAGATTAATTAAAAGGCAGATGACAGCATGCCCAGTTTATTGAGCGTATGACAAAGTCAGCTCCTCAACTGGTTTAAAGCACTAAATAAACTATTTTTTTTTCAAAAATTAACAGTTTAAAATCTTTAATCTATCCTTCCTTTCTTCCTTCTAGAAACACTCACTGAACATATACTAAGTGTGAGGCCCTGGTCCAGGTGCTAGAAATAGAGCTGTTTTTAAGACAAATCCTTGTTATCCTTGAGCTTATATTATAATTAGAGGAGTCAATAAATACAAAAATATGCAAATCAATATCAGATATTGAAAAGAGTTATTAAGAAGGTACAGATACTAGAGTAAAGCAAGAGAGTAATGGCATACAAGGAGCTGATATCTTAGGCATGGTGCCTAGGTCAGCTAGTTCTCTTTGAATGCTGTTTGAGCAAGCCCTAAATGAGGGAGAGAGACATGCAAGTAACTCAGGGAAGAGAGATCACATGTATAAGGACCCTAAGGAAAGGATCCAGTGCTCAGAAAACTGTAAGATATCTATTGAGGATTGAGGAGGCCTGAGAGTGGTAGGAGATGGGGTTGGATCATGTAAGGCTTTATAGACTATGTAGGAAGTAAAACAATCTGATTTTTGCTTTAAGTCATCTCTATGACCGTTAGCTATCTATTGTGTTGAGACTTTTGTTAGGAGAGCGTGTATACAGAGTGAAGTGGAGGTACTCCAACAACTCTAATTATTAATACATTAATTTTTGCCTAGCCTCTATTTTGCTAGCAACCTTTATTCGGTGACTTCAAATAAAATAAATTCTCTGCAAGAAATTTAAACTTCATTGTGTCAAACTAATCCTATGATTTAGTTGGGGGAACCAGAACCACTAAGCATTGGGAATAAAAGTACAGAACACACTTAAGCAACTTCCAGTTACATAGGGGAGACTGACAAACAAAATGATTAATAGATTGGGACGCTATGGTAAGACAGAAGGACCCCTCAAACCAGGCCTTAAAAAGGTGGTAGGGTCTAACAAGGCTTATTGAAAAATAACTTTTAAGTTAAAAATTGGTGGAGAGAAAAACATGTACAAAGACTGGAGGCATAGTTGTAGGGGAAGTGTCTTAAATTCAGGAAAGGAAGTCAGCATGGCTGAGACAAAGGGCAGAGATGTTTTGGTTTGTGTGTTTGCTCACTGGGATTTGGAGTCTAGAGGTAGAGTTAAGGAGGTTGGGGAAGATAAGGAGGAAAGATAAGCATAGGTCAGTGAGAGACACATCAAGAAAGAATTACTGATACCTGTTCAACTTCAACACTTGGGCAATGCCATCAGGCAGGTTACTACGAAAAATGACTGAACAGAGTAAGATGAAAAAGATACTGAGTCCTCAAAAACCCACCATCACTCTACGTGCCTACCAGTGAAGTATGTTCAGTCCATCCTGGAGGAGGAGGGTGAACACATAAGAGCAATCATGCGGCAAATCAATGACATCCAAAATCATATGAACTTTCCAAGAACAGATTCACAGCCAAAGTTAACACAAGTGAAGGCTTAAAGTTATATTGTATTCAATTAAAAAAACAGGTAGCATTATTTAATTTATAAAGAAGCATTCTGAATGAACTTTAGTGTGGTTCATCATTTTATACACTTATTTTATAATGATTGAATAAATGCTTTTATTTTAAAGAAAAGTACCTTGTAGTCTTACTAATGATTTTGGATATTATCTTTGGAGCAATGGAAAGCCCTGAGGGGCTTTAAACAAATAAATGGATCATATTCATATTTCAGAGACATTTTTGCATCTTTGTCACTGCAGTATTGAGAATCACTCAGAACAATTCAAGATTGGGTGTAAAGAGCCCACGTAAAGGCTCAGTAGTAATATATACACTGAAGAGATAATTAAAAGCCATTATTGAATGGAACTGGATGGTTAGGGGTAGAATTAAGAGGAACTGAGGACAACACTCAGTTTCTGGCATTAAATTAGGTTCTACCAATTTAGACTCTGAAAATTTCATCAGAAGCCAGACTTAAATTGACTTTTGATAGGCTTTTAAAAATATTTCTCAATGCAAATTAATCGTGCCAACAAAATGGGGCAGAGAAATTTTAAAAAGAAAGTGCTACTTACATGCAAAAAACTGTTATAGGTATATACTTTAATACTAAACCTAATGAAAGGACCCATTAATGTAGCTTTTAAATGCTTATTGAGATTAACACAATTACACTGAAGGTAATTTAAATTGTTTATAGGGCTTCCCTGGTGGCCCAGTGGTTGACAGTCCGCCTGCCGATGCAGGGGACACAGGTTCGTGCCCCGGTCCAGGAAGATCCCACATGCCGCGGAGCAACTAAGCCCGTGAGCCATGGCCGCTGAGCCTGTGCGTCCGGAGCCTGTGCTCCGCAACGGGAGAGGCCACAACAGTGAGAGGCCAGCGTACCGCAAATTAAAAAAAAAAAAAAATTGTTTATACATTTACATCTGCCTTCTATATTTTTCTGGGTTAATAAGGCCTCATTGCATGTTTCATTCTATTATCATTCATGAAAGTATATGTGCAGATACTATTCTAAGGGGTATTGATGACTGCAAATCGGGTAGATTTTGCATGTTATTCTTAAATACGTATTGATTAATGAGCAACAAGAAATTACCACTAGATATTCAGTTCTTAGGTGAGTTAGCATTGTTTAGCAGACCCATTCAAAACTGGTCTACTGACTTTATATCTAGAGAGGTATGAATATATAGTATTAAAGACTGATTTTTTTTTAAATAGATGAATTTTCATAATCTAAATCATGCTGTACCATACATACAAATTAGTTAGATTGGCCCCTATGGGGTCATGATAAGAATTACATGAATTAATATAATTTCAATTATTAAAGGATTGAAATTCTAAAGCCCTAATAAAATACTACACTGTTGTAAACATTGGAATGGTGATTTTCACTCTTATTATTGTTATTTCAGACATTCAGATATGATTTTTTTCTATGTCCTTTGCCCTTCTCAGGCTTACATTTGAAATTTTAAAGAGTACGAAAAGTTAGTCTTTCAGTTGTCTATCATTAAATAGTTCTCTAAAGAAAAAATATCCCGAGGAAAATAGATGCATCAAATCTTGCACTGAAGGGAATCTAAGGCAACATTCTCTTACTTCATGACTTTTCCTTGATGAACCCATGTTTGGATAATGAGTATTTGTTTAATGGTGTTTCACTTACTTAAATTATCTCTGCATAAAAATTTAATAAACTTCTCTTTGTAAGTTTCAATAAACCTTTTTAAAGAAAATATAGAGCCCAGAATATCTTAACAATTCATTGATATTGTTCATTTTTATCTTATGCAAACTGTAGGACCAGTTACAGCAATAATTCCAGATTCTTTTAGATAAACATCAGATTCTAATTACTGTAAACTGAAACACATCTAAGAAAACAATGTGTTTAATTTATGAAATTAAAAAAAAACCCCTACATCTGTTCTTGTGAGACACATCATCGCTTTGACGTCAGTGACCTAACCACATGCACGATTTTTTCTTGAATTAAAAATAAAAATAAAGCACCCTGACGGTAGATTTTATGATCTTCAAAGTACTAGACATTCCCAGGAAACAGTTCTGCCATTTTTAAAGTACTACAAGTGTGTTATTCACACGGAAAAAAGATGAATGATTATCAAGTGAATAGCCATTATCAAATAATTTTTTTTCGGTTTATACAGCCTCTTACATTGTGTTATAAAAATAAAGCATGAAAACCTTGTGTGCTTTTAAAATGAATAAATTAAGTTGTGAAAATTTCAACTGGTTTGCTATTTAGAGAATCATCACACAACAACGTTACAATAAAACAATATGTAATATATCAAAAAAACCCCAAAACCACTAATTTGAAAAGATACATACAACCCAATGTTCATAGCAGCATTATTTACAATAGCCAAGACATGGAAGCAACCTAAATGTCCATCAACAGATGCATGAATAAAGAATATGTGATATACACACACACCGAAATGCTACACAGCCATTAAAAAAAAATGAAACTTTGCTATTTGCAGCAATATGGATGGACCTGGAGGGCATTATGCTAAGTGAAATAAGTTAGACAGAGAAAGACAAATAGTATATGATATCAATTATGTGTGAAAAATAAAAAATGCAACAAACTAGTGAATAAAACAAAAAAGAAAAAGACTCACAGATATAGAAAACAAACTAGTGGTTACCAGTGGAGAGAGGGAAGTGGGGGAGGGGCAATAGAGGGGTAAGGGAAGAAAAGGGTTATTATGGGGTTATGCAAAATCATTCGTGCGAAACTTTTGAAAATTGTTAAGCACTATAGAATTTAAAGAATCTGTCATTCAATAAGAAAAACAATATGTAACATTTTTATATCTTGTAGGATAAAGCAGATGGACAAAATATTGAGTTTCTTCAGAAGGATTAATGGGTGAATTGATTATAAAAACGAGTAATCTGTTTTCCTTTGAAACAATTCAAAAATCATCTCAATTCATGGCGAGTCTGATCTTCCCACTGGTCAGACAAAACAGCTGTAGACACTCCTGACTCTTATTTCTCTCACATTCTTTATCCAATCCATAAGTAGATACTGCTGGCTTTACTTTCAAAATATATTGAGACTATGACTACATCTTATTACCTACACAGCTATCACTTTGATCCAAGCCACCATCATTTCTAGCCTAAATTATTTCATGATTATTGCAACTATCTCTACGACACTGGCCGCTACAGTCTGTCCACAGCACAGCAGAGTGATCCTGTTAAATAATTTATCTTTTGCATTTGAACCTCCCAATAGCGTCCTATTTTACAGAGTAAAACCCGAAGTCCCTACAACAAACTTTAAGTTCAACCAACCTGTTCTCTTTTCCACTTCATTTCCTACAGCTCTTCCCCTTGCATATTCCACTTTAGCAAAATTTGCCTCTTTGCTACTTCTCAAGCAAGGAAGATGGTCACACCTTTGCCTCAAGGCCTTGGTGTTTCTCTTACCACAGTACAGAGCACTCTTTCCCAACATATTCATATTGCTTGCTGCCTCTTAAAATGTTTTTGCAAACCTTACCTTCTCACAGCTCTGTCAGACCTTCCGTGTCAGCCAGCGTCCTGGCAGAAATGAGTTGGTACCTCAATTTCAAGAGATCATTAGGGATTATTTGCAAAGACTGTGAAGTCTCATGAAAACTACAAAAGGATGGTGAAGCTTCCAAAAATTAGCAACAGCTGAAAGCCATTGCCATCCCTAGTGTGAAAGCACCAGAGAGAGAAACTCTTACCTGAAAGTAGAAAGACCTGTAATATTGAGGAAAGTTACCTGACAGAAGCTTGTAGCTGTAAATAGTGATACAAGGGAGCTAACAAACTGTACTCCATCAAGGGAATAAGTACCCTGATCCTTCTCTCCCTTTTCGTCTTATGATTAACTGGTGGGACCTTACATTTGCTGTGTTTGAATAAAGGCCAAAGAGTGAGGAAGTCTGGGATATATACTCTGTAGAGGAAAGCCTCTAAGAGCACAGAGTGGGGGTAAAGAAAGTCAGAGAATAGATCTCGTGGGTAAAATGGCAAATAATCACAGTTGTTCATTCCTTCCCCACTCCCAGAATCCACTTTTTAAAAAAAATAATAGCTGTACAGACATAATGTTTTACGTGCCACAAAATTGACATTTTAAAGGTCAATCCCCATCAACAAAGATAAGTAGAAGTGATTGGCTTGCACCTGGAAAAATCAGCCATCTGTGCTCACTGCCATACCTCAGGTCTATGTCATCTCTTCTCTCTGTTGTATTATAGTCCAGAGAAACCAAAATCATCCTGCTGATCCATTACAAGGACATTAGGCCAGACTATTACAGTGTATCTAATGTGCTTGCTCATTTCTGTATATCACATCCAGCAAACAAAACTCTTCCTCCTTTCCAGGTGCAGGTCAACTGCTTCTACTTCTCTTTGTTGATGGGAATTGAAGAGAAAGTGATGTCTTATCAATGGCTGTATATCAGGAATCAAGAACTGATTTGCGGGCTTCCCTGGTGGCGCAGTGGTTAAGAATCCACCTGGCAATGCAGGGGACACGGGTTCGAGCCCTGGTCCGGGAAGATCCCACATGCCGCGGAGCAACTAATCCCGTGCGCCACAACGACTGAGCCTGCGCTCTAGAGCCCGCGAGCCACAACTACTGAAGCCCGCGTGCCTGGAGCCCGTGCTCCTCAACAAGAGAAGCCACCGCAATGAGAAGCCCATGCACCGCAACGAAGAGTAGCCCCCACTCGCTGCAACTAGAGAAAGCCTGCGCACAGCAACGAAGACCCAATGCAGCCAAAAATAAATAAATAAAATAAAATTTTAAAAAAAGAAAAAGAACTGATGTGCCACGATCATATCAAGAAGAGCAGCTGGGATTATCATCCTTAAGAAAATCAGTCATTATTCAAGACACATTTGGTTTCCCAATGGCGAAAGAGACAAGTTAAACAGAGTTGTGAGAGGAATTACAAACCCTGCATTTTTCGAGACCTTAATGATAGTGTTAATCTCTGTAATTCTCCTATAGATGCAATGTTGCCTTGAATGTACTATTTTGGGTGGAGAACAACATTTATAGAGGCTTCCTCTAAAATTTTTCTACCATAATAGCACTTACACCATTATGATTTTTCTATCATAATAGCACTTAATTAATGTAGGGAGTTTGGCCAGTTGCTAAGTAGTATATACATTCTTACTGAGTGTGCTTGGACTGGGTAAATAACCACAGGATGGCTCACTGGTCTCACTGTGAGACAGATTCAGACCAAGACTCCATCTATCATTGTACTTCGATTAACCTCCACTCTAAGCTGTGGATATCAGTGGCATTTTGGACTTCTAGGGATTAGCCTCAGTGAAGAGCCTCTGGGTAGGTCTAATAACCTTCTGAAAACTCTGTATTTTCATCTCTGGTATAGAGTTCTACCACCTTCTCCCTCCATTTGGAGAAGACTGAGAGAAAGATTCATGGTATAACTTGTGGCCTCATTGCAGCAGCCTTTTTCGAATACTTATGGTGAGTTGTCTTTAATGGTAGGTCTGCTTCTGCAACGTTTGACCAGGAGTTTCTTATTAAAATTAAACTCAAAGATCTCAGTTCCAATCTACCGTCTCCCATCATTATCTACAGAAGATCGTCATCCAAGAGCTTTCACTAATGCTTTGGAAAAAAGCATATCTTCTGGCCTTTCTGGGAAGATAGGATGTGGCTGAGCAATTTGCACAAGTGGATCCACTCTGGCATTCCTCAGGCCTTCACAAGCCTTCCTTTGGCTTGCCAGAAAGTATTGTCATTTCAACTTCATTGATAGTATTTCACCACTGAGTTCAGTTTTCACTTGGTTAATGAACCAAGCCACTGTGAACTCTGCTCCCGAGTGCTTGAGCTAACATGTTAAATTCATCCCAGCTTCCCTAAGTTCAGCTAAAATCAATCTTATATTTTATCCTCTTTTTTCTCCTACTCTTGTAAATAATTCCCACTCATGTTGCCTAAACTCTTAACTATGCAACTAGGTAAGATCCTTTGTTTGAGCTGCCTCATCCTTGGAGAAGATTTTTCACTTTTATATTTTGCCTGTACTGAGATATAAAACTCCTTCCCGGGGCTTCCCTGGTGGCGCAGTGGTTGAGAATCCGCCTGACGATGCAGGGGATACGGGTTCGTGCCCCGGTCCGGGAAGATCCCACGTGCCGCGGAGCGGCTGGGCCCGTGAACCATGGCCGCTGAGCCTGCGCATCCGGAGCCTGTGCCCCGCAACGGGAGAGGCCACAACAGTGAGAGGCCCGCATACCACAAAAAAAATAAATAAAAAAAAAAAAATAATAAATAAATAAAATAAAAATAATAAAAAAAAAATAAAATAAAAATAAAAAAAAAATAAAACTCCTTCCCATGGGACTGGAAGTGAGGGGAACTGGTGTGAGTGACAACAAAGAGAATCTGTAACTGTTTGTAATTAGTAAAGTTATTGAAAGGTTTTTATAGAAGGGGAAGCTTGTTTCTCAGGGGATAGAGTGGAGGAAGAAGTAGTTTTCTCTTCCAGGAAATGTTGAGAAAAACTGGAAAGTTCTAGGCTTTCTGTCTTGTCTGCAACTGCCCAGATGTCTCTATACCACATCTCAGGGACTATTCCTACTAAGCCTGTATCTTTCTCTCAGGAGAAGAGACTGAAAGTGTAGCATATTTAATTGCAAATGAAATTTTATAAGGCTAGCAATCGGGCCTTGGGCTGAATCCTTAGCCATGTCTTTCCTGTGACTAAATAAGAGAATTCTTTTATATTTCCTGAAAGCCAATTGATTTTGCACCCATGATTTGCATTCTGAATTCAGGGCTTTCAGTGTATCTCTTTTTCACGCTTTTAAGTTATTGAGAAATGACTAGCTCATTCCACAGTTTTTATAATCATCACCATCATCACCATAGTGACTAAAGCCTTCGCTACTTCAAGATTTGCAAATGCCTTATCCTCCACCAGCTTTCCATCCCATGCCATTACCAGTGATAATCTGAGTAATCCTAATACCAATGCAAGCCACAAATTGTGTCCCATTTTACTTCAACAAAGGGTTTCTTAGTTTGTGTTCTTTCAAATACATGAGAAATAGTTCTAAATCTAATGTAGAAGGTCTATTTTGGGGTGCTGAAATTTGCTAAAAATTAAAGTATCAGAAATTGGCCAGGCAGGAAACAGTACAGTCAAAACAGTATTTCAACAGTTCAGTGGAAGAACAATTTAAGTAGGTGTAAACAGAGTAAAGAGAAGCAATAGGGGATGGCATGGCACCCAGAAAGATTCATTGATGAGAAACCCTTAAAACACTTAGGATTGACAGACAAAGGTAGAAAATTAAGAGAAACTTGAGAGCTGTTTCCATAGTATAAAAGTTTCCCAACAGTATCCGTGGCTAGCCTAGTGCACCAAAGCCATGTCCCACAGCGGGTATTTGGGAGAAATAAATAATCAGACTTCTCTCACTTCAAATGAGAAGTTACTCTCTGACTGGTAACCTCTTTTGCCCAAATTCAACTAGAATCCAGAGGACAAGAGAGCCCAGATGATGCAGTCATAGAGATAATTTTCCTGGGGCACAGTACAGGAAAGTACTGTGAAGTGTGAAGAATAGATATGAGTAAGAAGATGGGATATAAGTAGCACCCTTGTCTGGCCTCTGACCTCCCTATTAAAATCTGCAACACTCCCTCCCCTGGCACTGCCTCTGTAGGCTTCCCGGCTTAATTTTTCTCCATAGCACATATCATCTTTAATAAAGTATATAGTTTACTTACTTATTTTGCTTATTATCTGTCTCTTCTATTAGAATGAGAACTTCATGAAGTAGGAATTTCCCTGTTTTGCTCTATTACCAGTGTCTAGAGTAGTGCTTGGTACATAATAGGCATTCCATAAATATTTGTTGAATGAAACTCGATTTCAGGCACAACCTCAATTGTTCAAGTTTAAGTACTCAAAAATTGTCCAAGGGCTGAAGGAAGAAACTGCACCTATATTCTGCTGTAATTACAATGACCACTGTACAACCTAATTATTAGATGAAAAATGTTCTCACAATATATTAAAACAATTTACAACAATTATATGTCCATTTTTTTGACTCTGATGTTTTAAGACTTATTAAAAGGCTAGTGCTTTAAGATTTTTAAAAAGCTGATGACCATACAGGACAACCCAGATTAGCAGGTCAGATGGTAAAGAACTGAACATACTGCCTCCCCCTTTTATTTTGCTATTATCCATCATCGCATGGCTATTGCATAGTCTTAGACACAGTAAGGAAGCAAAAAGCAAAAAAAATACCCTTACATTTGATTGTTTACACAACTTGCTGGTGTGTATTGTGTCACACACTCTACATAAAAAAGGGCCATAGGAGGATGGCGGAGGAATAGAACGTGGAGATCACCTTCCTCCCCACAAATACATCAGAAATACATCTACATGTGGAACAACTCCTATAGAACACCCACCAGAAGACCTCAGACCTCCCCAAAGGTAAGAAGCTCCCCACGTACCTGGGTAGGGCAAAAGAAAAAAGAATAAACAGAGACAAAAGAATAGGGACGGGACCTGCACCAGGGGGAGGGAGCTGTGAAGGAGGAAAGGTTTCCACACACTAGAAGCCCCTTCGCGGGCGGAGACTGCGGCTGGTAGACGGGGGGAGCTTCAGAGCCACGGAGGAGAGAACAGTAACAGGGGTGCGGAGGGCAAAGCGGAGAGATTCCCGCTGAGGATCGGTGCCGACCAGCACTCACCAGCCCGAGAGGCTTGTCTGCTCACCCACCGGGGCGGGCGGGTGCTGTGAGCTGAGGCTCGGGCTTCGGTCGGATTGCAGGGAGAGGACTGGGGTTGGCTGCGTGAACACAGCCTGAAGGGGTTAGTGCGCCATGGCTAGCCGGGAGGGAGTCCGGGAGAAGTCTGGAGCTGCCGAAGAGGCAAGAGACCATTGTTTCAGGGTGCAGGAGGAGAGGGGATTCAGAGCACCGCCTAAATGAGCTCCAGAGACGGGCGTGAGCCGCAGCTATCAGCGCAGATACCAGAGACAGGCATGAAACGCTAAGGCTACTGCTGCAGCCACCAAGAATCCTGCGTGCAAGCACAGGTCACCATCCACATCGCCCCTCCCGGGAGCCTGTGCAGCCCGCCACTACCAGCGTCCCGTGATCCAGGGACAGCTGCTCTGGGAGAACACACGGCACGCCTCAGGCTGTTGCAAAGTCACGCTGGGCTCTGCCGCTGCAGGCTCGCCCCGCATTCTGTACCCTCCCCCCGGCCTGAGTGAGCCAAAGCCCCCTAATTAGCCGCTCCTTTAACCCCATACTGTCTGGGTGAAGAACAGATGCCAGAGGGCAACCTACATGCAGAGCCGGGGCCAAACCCAAAGCTGAACCCCAGGAGCTGTGCGAACAAAGAAGAGAAAGGGAAATTTCTCCCAGTGGCCTCAGGAGCAGCAGATTAAATCTCCACAATCAACTTATGTACTCTGCATTTGTGGAAAACCTGAATACACAACGAATCATACCAAAATTGAGGCAGTGGACTTTGGGAGCAACTGTAGACTTGGGGTTTGCTGTATGCAACTGATTAGTTTCTGATTTATATGTTTATCTTAACTTAGTTTTTAGCACTTGTTATCATTGGTGATTTGTTTTTTGGTTTAATTGCTCTCCTTTTTAAAAAAAAATTACTTAAAATTTTTTTAATTTTAATAACTTTATTTTATTACTCTTTTCTTTCTTTTTTTCCTCCCTTTTCTTCTGAGCCGTGTGGCTGACAGGGTCTTGGTGCTCTGGCTGGGTGTCAGGCCTGAGCCTCTGAGGTGGGAGAGCCAAGTTCAGGACACTGGACCAGCAGAGACCTCTTGGCCCTACATAATATCAACTGGGGAGAGCTCTCCCAGAGATCTCTGTCTCAACGCTAAGACCCAGCTCTACTCAACGACCAGCAAGCTCCAGTGCTGGACACCCCATGCCAAACAACTAGCAAGAGAGGAACAAAACCTCACCCATTAGCAGAGAGGCTGCCTAAAATCATAAGAAGTTCACAGACACCCCAAAACACAATACCAGACATGGTCCTGCCCACCAGAAAGACAAGATCCAGACTCATCCACCAGAACACAGGCACCAGTCCCCTCCACCAGGAAGCTTACACAACTCAGTGACCCAACCTTACCAACTAGTGACAGACACCAAAAACAACGAGAACTATGAACCTGCAGCCTGCAAAAAGGAGACCCCAAACACAGTAAGATAAGCAAAATGAAAAGACAGAAAAACACACAGCAGATGAAGGAGCAAGGTAAAAACCTACCAGATGTAACAAATGAAGAGGAAATAGGCAGTCTACCTGAACAAGAATTCAGAGTAATGACAGTTAAGATGATCCAAAACCTTGGAAATAGAATGGAGAAAATACAAGAAATGTTTAACAAGACCTAGAAGAACTAAAGAGCAAACAAACAATGATGAACAACACAATAAATGAAATTAAAAATTCTCTAGAAGGAATCAATTGCAGAATAACTGAGGCAGAAGAACGGATAAGTGACCTGGAAAATAAAATAGTGGAAATAACTACCACAGAGCAGAATAAAGAAAAAAAGAAAGAAAAGAATTGAGGACACAGAGAAATCTATGCAATATATAATTATGTCCAGATTAGCTTTCATTTGGGGAAAGAAGTTCTGAAATAACCCCAAAGCAGTTTACTCATAAATTGAAAGTCGTCCAAAAATAGAACTATTGGGAAATCATGACATATGGGGTGGAAAAGAAAAGCTCTCTCAGTATTTTGGAGGGAATAACTTTAAAAATACTTAAATAGCTGGGTTTACTTGGTGCAGTTAAGATTTAAACCTGTTGATTTTAACAGTGCTGTTACATCTGAGATAAACTTATGCAATGTTCTGGTAGGAACAAAAAAAGAATTGAGGACAGTCTCAGAGACCTCTGGGGCAACATTAAACACACCAACATTCTAATTATAGGGGTCCCAGAAAGAGAAGAGAAAAAGAAGGGGTCTGAGAAAATATTTGAAGAGATTATAGTTGAAAACTTCCCTAATATGGGAAAGGAAATAGTCATTGAAGCCCAGGAAGGGCAGAGCATCTTATGCAGGACAAATCCAAGGAGCAAAACAACAAGATACATATTAATCAAACTATAAACAATTAAATACAAAGAAAAAGTATTAAAAGCAGCAAGGGAAAAGCAACAAATAACATACAAGGGCATCCCCATAAGGTTAACAGCTGATCTTTCGGCAGAAACTCTGCAAGCCAGAAGAGAATGGCAGGACATAGTTAAAGTGATGAAAGGGAAAAACTTACAACAAAGATTACTTTACCCAGCAAGGATCCAATTCAGAACTGACAGAAATTAAAATATTTACAGACAAGCAAAAGCTAAGAGAATTCAGTACCACCAAACCAGCTTTACAACAAATGCTAAAGAAACTTCTCTAGGCAGGAAACACAAGAGAAGAAAAAGACCTACAATAACAAACCCAAAACAATGAAGAAAATGGTAATAGGAACATACATATTGATAATTACCTTAAATGTAAGTGGATTAAATGCTCCAACCAAAAGACATAGACTGGCCGAATGGATACAAAAATAACACCTGTATATATGCTGTCTACATGAGACTCACTTCAGATCTAGGGACACATACAGACTGAAAGTGAGGGGATGGAAAAACATATTCCATGCAAATGGAAATCAAAAGAAAGCTGGAGTAGCAATTCTCATATGAGACAAAATAGACTTTAAAATAAAGACTATTATAAGAGACAAAGAAGGACACTACATAATGATCAAGGGATCAATCCAAGAAGATATAACAATTGTAAATATTTATGCACCCGACATAGGAGCACCTCAATACATAAGGCAAATGCTGACAGCCATAAAAGGGGATATTGACAGTAACACAATCATAGTAGGAGACTTTAACACCCCACATTCACCAATGGACAGATCATCCAAATTGAAAATAAATAAGGAAACAAAAGCTTTAAATGACACATTAAACATGATGAACTTAATTAATATTTATAGGACATTCCATCCAAAAACAACAGAATACACTTTCTTCTCAAGTGCTCATGGAACATTCTCCAAGATAGCTCATATATTTGGTCACAAATCAAGCCTTGGTAAATTTAAGAAAATTGAAATCATATCCAGTATCTTTTCCAACTATACCGCTATGAGACTAGGTATCAATTACAGGAAAAAAACTGTAAAAAATACAATCACATGGAGGCTAAACAATACACTACTAAATAACCAAGAGATCACTGAAGAAATCAAAGAGGAAATCAAAAAATACCTAGAAACAAATGACAATGAAAACACTATGACCCAAAACTTATGGGATGAAGCAAAAGCAGTTCTAAGAGGGAAGTTTATAGCAATACAATCCTACCTCAAGGAACAAGAAAAATCTCAAATAAACAACCTAACCTTACACCTGAAGCAATTAGAGAAAGAAGAACAAAAAAACTCCAAAGTTAGCAGAAGGAAAGAAATCATAAAGATCAAATCAGAAATAAATGAATAAGAAATGAAGGAAATGAGAGCAAAGATCAATAAAACTAAAAGCTGGTTCTTTGAGAAGATAAACAAAATTGATAAAACATTAGCCAGACTCATCAAGAAAAAAAGGGAGAAGACTCAAGTAAACAGAATTAGAAATGAAAAAGGAGAAGGATCAACTGACACTACAGAAATACAAAGGATCATGAGGGATTACTACAAGCAACTATATGCCAGTACAATGGACAACCTGGAAGAAATGGACAAACTCTTAGAAAAGCACAACCTTCCAAGATTGAACCAGGAAGAAACAGAAAATATAAACAGACTGATCACAAGCACTGAAATTGAGACTGTGATTACAAATTTTCCAACAAACAATAGCCCAGGACCAGATGGCTTCACAGGCAAATTCTATCAAACATTTAGAGAAGAGCTAACACCTATCCTTCTCAAATGCTTCCAAAATATAGCAGAGGGAGGAACACTCCCAAACTCATTCTACGAGGCCACCATCACCCTGAAACCAAAACCAGACAAAGATGTCACAAAAAAAGAAAACTACAGGCCAATATCACTGATGAACATAGATGCAAAAATCCTCAACAAAATGCTAGCAAACAGAATCCAGCAACACATTAGAAGGATCATATCCTATGATAAAGTGGGATTTATCCCGGGAATGCAATGATTCTTCAATATATGCATATCAATCAGTGTGGTACACCATATTAAAAAACTGAAGGATAAATACCATGTGGTAATCTCAATAGTTGCAGAAAAAACTTTTGACAAAATTCAACACCGATTTATGATAAAAACTCTCCAGAAAGTAGGCATAGAGGGACTTTACCTCAACATAATAAAGGCCATATATGACAAACCCACAGCCACCATCATTCTCAGTTGTGAAAAACTGAAACCATTTCCACTAAGATCAGGAAGAAGACTAGGTTGCCCACTCTCACCATTATTAATCAACATAGTTTTGGAAGTTTTAGCCACAGCAATTAGAGAAGAAAAAGAAATAAAAGGAATCCAAATCAGAAAAGAAGTAAACGTGTCACTGTTTGCAGATGACATGATACTATACATAGAGAATCCTAAAGATGCAACCCAAAAACTACTAGAGCTAATCAATGAATTTGGTAAAGTAGCAGGATACAAAATTAATGCACAGAAATCTCTTGCATTCCTATACACTAATGAAAAATCTAAAAGAGAAATTAAGGAAACACTCGCATTTACTATTGCAGCAAAAAGAATGAAAAAAAAATGTGGGAGGGGTTCCTTGGTGGCGCAGTGGTTGGGAGTCAGCCTGCCGATGCAGGGGATACGGGTTCGTGTCCCAGTCTGTGAGGATCCCACATGCTGTGGAGCGGTTGCGCCCGTGAGCCATGGCCACTGGGCCTGCATGTCTGGAGCCTGTGCTCTGCAATGGGAGAGGCCACAACAGTGAGAGGCCCGCGTACTGAAAAAAAAAAAATGTGGGAATAACCTATGTAAGAAGACAAAAGACCTGTATGCAGAATACTGTAAGACACTGATGAAATAAATTAAAGATGATACAAATAGATGGAGAGATATACCATGTTCTCAGGTTGGAAGAATCAACATTGTGAAAATGACTATACTACCCAAAGCAATCTACAGATTCAGTGCAATCCCTATCAAACTACCAATGGCATTTTTCACAGAAGTAGAACAAAAAATTTCACAATTTGTATGGAAACACAAAAGACCCCAAATAGCCAAAGCAATCTTGAGAAAGAAAAATGGAGCTGGAGGAATTAGGCTCCCTGACTTCAGACTATACTACAAAGCTACAGTAATCAAGACAGTATGGTACTGGCACAAAAACAGAAATATAGATCAATGGAACAGGATAGAAAGTCCAAAGATAAACCCACACACATATGGCCACCTTATCTTTGATAAAGGAGGCAAGAATATACAATGGAGAAAAGATAGCCTCTTCAATAAGTGGTGCTGGGAAAGCTGGACAGCTACATGTAAAAGAATGAAATTAGAACACTCCCTAACACCATACACAAAAATAAATTCAAAATGGATTAACGACCTAGATGTAAGGCCAGATACTATAAAAACTCTTAGAGGAAAACATAGGCAGAACACTCTATGACATAAATCACAGCAAGATCCTTTTTGACCCACCTCCTAGAGAAAGGGAAATAAAAACAAAAATAAACAAATGGGACCTAATGACACCTAAAAGCTTTTGCATACCAAAGGAAACCATAAACAAGATGAAAAGACCACCCTCAGAATGGGAGAAAATATTTGCAAATGAAGCAAGTGACAAAGGATTAATCTCCAAAATATAAAAGCCACTCATGCAGCTCAATATCAAAAACCAAACAACCCAATCCAAAAATGGGCAGAAGAACTAAATAGACATTTATCCAAAGAAGATATACAGATTGCCAAGAAACACATGAAAGGATGCTCAACATCACTAATCAGAAATGCAAATCAAAACTACATGAGGAATCACCTCACACCGGTCACAATGGCCAGCATCAAAAAATCTATAAACAATAAATGCTGGAGAGGGTGTGGAGAAAAGGGAACCTTCCTGCACTGTTGGTGGGAATATAAATTAATACAGCCATTATGGAGAATAGTATGGAGGTTCCTAAAAAAATTAAAAATAGAACTATTGTATGACCTAGCACTCCAACTACTGGGCATATACCCTAATGAAAACCATAATTCAAAAAGAGTCACGTACCACAATATCCATTGCAGCACTATTTACAATAGCCAGAACATGGAAGCAACCTAAGTGTCCATCGACAGATGAATGGATAAAGAAGATCTGGCAAATATATACAATGGAATATTACTCAACCGTAAAAAGAAACAGCATTAAGTTATTTGTAGTGAGGTGGATGGACTGTCATACAGAATGAAGTAAGTCAGAAAGAGAAAAACAAATATTGTATGCTAACACACACACACACATATATATATATATATATATATATATATATATATATATATATATATGGAATCTAAGGAAAAAAAAAATTGGTTCTGAAGAACCTAGGGGTAGGACAGGAATAAAGATGCAGATGTAGAGAATGGACTTGAGGATACGGGGAGGGGGAGGGTAAGCTGGGACAAAGTGAGAGAGTGGCATTGACATATATAACACTACTAAATGTAAAATAGCTAGTGGGAAGCAGCCGCATAGCACAGGGAGATTAGCTTGGTGCTTTGTGACCCCCTAGAGGGGTGGGTTAGGGAGGGTGGGAGGGAGATGTAAGAGGGACGTGATATGGGGGGATATATGTATACATATAGCTGATTCACTTTGCTATACAGCAGAAAGTAACACAATGTGTAAAGCAATTATACTCCAATAAAGATGTTAAAGAAAAAAAAGGCCATACCATGAAAATTCTTGATAATCTTTACCAATTAAAATCTAGTTTTTAATTTCACTTTGGTAAATAATGTAACAGAGATACTTTCCCATATGAATAAATTGGTATCTACATAATTTTTCTATTAATTCCTATAAAGAGTTCTACTTATATTTAGTTTTAAATTATTATTATATATATTTTTACATTTAATAAGCACTTATTTTAGATATTGGGCTTTTTTCCTTATTTAGAAAATTTTAAAATATGAATGAACATATTTATTCATATATTCCTATATGATATCCTTATATTACCTTGGGATGAATTCCCAGAAGCAAAATTCCTTAATCAAGGTGGGCCTGGTCAACAGAGATAGCAGTTTCCCTCCAGATATTGGATACCAACTTACATACCTTACAACAGCACATGAGAATGCATATTTCTCCATATACTGGCCAACATTCAGCACAGTCATTCTTGTTAAAGTTCTACAATCTGATATAAGGAAAATAGCATGACGTTTTAAATAATTTTCTTATTGATAATTGCTTGTGGTTAAAAAAATGTAATGTTAGAATAACTGCATAACAGATTACAAAGTAGTGGCACCTCAGTGCAATCACATGTCTCTGCAACATCCACGTACAACTTCAGTTCACTAAAATATTACATGTCACATCTGAGAACTTCTGTCATCCATGAGGATTTTAGAGGAAGACTGAAAGTCAAATGGAATCCAAGACGTTTCAGTAATCCACTATTGCTAATATGTCAAGTTCATCCACAACCAAGTCTCATCTCCTTGGAGGCCATCAAGCCACATATTTACAACAGAGATATTGTTGGGCCATAGCTTATTCTTCCCTTCAAGCTTTCCCCACCTCCTGAGTTTTTCTTGGGCCCTTCTTGACCTCAATTTTCAGTTTAAAATTTATGCTCTCAGGTCTAACTTCTCTTTTTCAATTCATCATTTTGTGTTATTTTAATATTCTGATAACTTATTTTCAAAGTTAACCTAACATTTTCCCCACAGTGTTCTAAATGTCAGGCTGTTGTTCCTGATGAGATTTCAATTCCTACATTGCAGACCAATAGAGTGGACGGACTGATTAGGTCTCCGTAGAGCTCCACACACGTTGCCCATTAAAGTATTAATTAATTAATTAACTAGAGTCTGCTTGGTAGGATATATCTTTTATTGAAACAAGGATAACACAACAAGCTTGGAAATCCTCTTTTATATTGAAATAATCTGAACATTCCAGGTGTAGCCTAGCCACTCAATTCTTCAGTTTCTAATTTGTGGATTATTATGATTTTCCTTGATCCTTTACTTTTTATGGTTCTCCTTCATTGATGGTTCTCTGCCACATCTGAGAAATAGCATAACTTCTCAGCATATTTTCAGAGTGTTGTATAACTTGCTAAATGTGTGGCTGAGAGATTTTTGTAGTATTCTTATTATTTTAAGTATCTGTTTTTCAAAATCATTTTCTATTTACCTCAGCATGTCTGTGATCACACACAGTACATTATTATTTCAGTAGGATATGAAAAACAATAACAGCGTTGATCGAAAGAGCTTGAGGAAAGACATGATTACAATTCAGGAAAACAAAAGACAAAAAAGCGGATGAACAGATACAATCTATTATAACTGGAGACTGAGAGGTCACTACAGCTGGAATGACCACAGAATAGGTGGGTTTTTAGATAACATTGTTCTATTTTTTTTTCCTGATTTATAAAAGTAACATATGTGTATGACCATTAGAGAAAATTTGAAAAAGAATATAAATATATAACAAGGAAAATAAAAAACTATGGCACCTAGAAAAATATCTTTTGACAAATGAATACCTCAAAAAACTGTGGTACAAAATTTTTTTTACTTTAAATTATTTTATCAGTATTTTACTATATATTAAAAATTACTTAATATATAATTTAAAGTCCTTATTACTATGTAAATAACGTGTATTTAAAACTTTTTTATTATAAATGAAGATTTTATAGCTTTGTACTTAAGTTTTTACATATTCCCGACTATTTCTAGAGAATACATTTCTCAAAGTGAAATCATTGTGCCAAAGAATATGAACATTTCACGTCTCAATAATTATTGTTAAATTTCGTCCAGAAAAGTTGCCAAATCTTTGACAGCACATTATGAGAATGTCTGTTTCTTTGAATCACCACAAGCATTTATATATCTGTCATGGGTTGAATTGTGTCTCCCAAAAAGACACATCAAAGCTTTAATCCCGGGTACCTGTGAATATGACCTAATTTGGAAGTAAGGCTTTGCAGGTATAATCAATTTAAGATGAGCTCATACTGGATTAAAGCGGGCCCTAAATCCAATGACTGGTGCCTTAATAAGGAGAGGGAGCGTTAGAGATATACAGAGATACAGAGGAGACAGGGAATAAGCCCCGCTGAGACAGAGGCAGAAATTGGAGTTATGCTGCCAGGAATGAAGGAAGGCTAGGGATTGCTATGAGCCACCAGAAGCTAAAAGAAGCAAGAAAGGATTTTCCCCTACAGTCATTCAAGGGAGCATGGCCCTGCCAACAACTTGATTTTGGACTTCTAAACTAAGCCTCCAGAACTGTGAGAGAATACATTTGTTTTGTTTTGTTTTGAATAAATGTATTTATTTATTTATTTTTGGCTGTGTTGGGCCTTCGTTTCTGTGCGCAGGCTTTCGGTAGTTGCGGCGAGTGGGGTCTACTCTTCATCTCGGTGCGCGGGCCTCTCACTGTCGTGGCCTCTCTTGTTGTGGAGCACAGGCTCCAGACGCGCAGGCTCAGTAGTTGTGGCTCACAGGCTTAGTTGCTCTGCGGCATGTGGGATCTTCCCAGACCAGGGCTCGAACCTGTGTCTCCTGCACTGGTGGGCAGATTCTTAACCACTGCACCACCAGGGAAGCCCATTTCTGTTGTTTTAAGCCAGCCAGTTTGTGGTAATTTGTTACAGCAGCCTTAGGAAACTAATACAATATCCTAAAAAAAAAGTCTATAATTATATAGGCTTTTAAAGATGTATGTCTCTCAATACTAGTGAGGAGAAGCCTCTTTTCTTATGCTTGTGGCAGAGTAACTGTTGTCTGGCATGTCTGCTTTGGTAGATTGGTCTGAGGGTTTAATGCTATTTTGACAGACCCCTTATTTACTGGTTCTTCCTTATGGCAGACGTTTTCTAACTGTGGCTTTCTAATTTTTATTTTTGAGATTCCCCCTTTGCCACACCAACCCTCCACTAAAGAGGGTCATATGCACTGAGCTATGTAAAGCTTGGAATTTTTACTTCTTATGAGAGACTGTTTTTCAACACCAAAGTCCTGATGAAGGCAAAATTTCCCTGTTGTTACCCTGGGACAAGGAGAACTACATTTTTAGACCCTTTTCTTTGTTTGTCTTGAGTGGACAAATGTTGAGAGTCCCACCTGTATTTAGAAGTCTTATTTCCAACTCTACACTAAATTCAGATTCAATACCATGTTTTCTCTTGTTGTTGCTTATTAAAACTACAGTTCTCTAGATGCAGATTCTGTATCCGGGCCTAATTTCTCCTCTTGAAGCCTGAACTAGTGAATTTTCCACTTGCCTTTACATTGTCTCTTCATTACTGGAATGAAATGAAGTTTCAAATTTCCTTCTGGAAGTTTCAAGTTTCAAGTTTCCTTTTCTTTATAGTTCAGCTATGATTAAAAAAAAACATACATAGGGAGGGTGGGAGAGAGGGTGACTCAAGAGGGAAGAGATATGGGAACATATGTATATGTATAACTGATTCACTTTGTTGTAAAGGAAAAACTAACACACTATTGTAAAACAGTTATACTCCAACAAAGATGTTTAAAAAAAAATACATAATAGTTACTACTTGTTAATGCTTTTAGCTAGTTTGGCTAGTGTTCATATCTCAAGCAACAAAGAGAGAGAGAGAGAGAGAGAGAGAGAGAGAGAGAGAGAGAGAGAGAGAGGGAAAGAGAGGGAGAGAGTAAAGTTATTGAGGCAAAAGTTATGAGACATGTAAATATGGTGTTACTATAGTGAAATGGAAGATGTTTAACTCAGGCTAGAAGTATTAGTCAAGTAAACTAATGCATGTGTTTGTAACATATAACCAACCAAATTCAATGGCTTAACATGATAAGGGTTTATTTCTTGCTCATATAATAAAAAAGATAATAGGTTGAGCAAGTGGTAACTCAGGGGTCCAGGCTCTTTCACCTTGTGACCCTGATGTCTTGATCATATGACCTCCAAGATCCCTATTGAAATAGACCAGAGTGAGAATAAACACACAGGCCAAAAATAGGCCACATCTGAAGCACTGAGAAGTCAGTCACATGGTCCAAGCTTAATTTGAAGGGATCCTGGAAATGTCTTCTTCCTGGCTTCCTGGGAAGATAAGTAGATATGAGTAATCAGGCTGTGTCCCACTAGGTGAAGTGAGGAAGATCTCCAGGAGTTGCTAATAAAACATCTATGTTATTATGTTCACAGTTTCCCTAAGATAGGAATAGTCAAATATAGTAAAGTTCCTTAAATCCGTGCCTTGAGAGGAATGCAAGAAATTGAGTTCACAAATGGTATATGTTCAGAAATAAACCACCACCAAATATATCTCATTTTGGATCCTGCCTTGTTGAAAGGAAAAGTAAGATGGTGGAAAAAACATAATTCTCTTTCAGTAATATATAATAGGTTTATAAAACAATGGACAACTAGCGTAATTCTATATAGCCATCTCTTAAGGGAGCTAAATGTTACATTGCTGAAAGTTATTGATGTTGTTTCCTCTTCTAAAGCTTTTAGTGTTGTATTCAGCTCTCATCTTTTAAAGTATCTTTCAAATTTATATACACCTGCTTTTAACCTGAAAGCAAAGCCTCCTGGCCAAGGCTAGCTTTATAAAATGCTTACTATTACTTAATATTGAAACTTTCATATACAGAAGTTTCTGCGACTGAACTCTGGATACTCGAAAACTCACTAAGCCAGAGTTTTCTCTTATCCTCTTAGTCATTCCCTCCAACTAAGCTCATTCCAATTCCTAATTAGCACTGCAATTTCCTCGTTAGATTGAAAGCTTACTCAGAGCTCACACCTTCATTGAAAATCAGACTAAGTTCTTGTCTCGTAGGGATGAATCCTATACTCTCTTTGTGTTGTCATTTGCTGATTGGGATACTATTTTAAAATGAACTGATATCCTGATCAATAACATTGCCCCCTACCCAATGTAATATGATTTCCTGATGATTTTTAGCTGCTGGTTTTAGCTCCACCAAATCAGGCAACCTTCAATATAGAAGCCAGTCAAAATCAAACCTATGTTGATCATATCCCTTTGGATCACAGAAATGGGTCTGCTGGCCATCTTCCTTGATCAAAGAGGTTCTCTAGGTCAGTCCTCCAAACTGGTTTGATACAAAGTTCCAACAAAACTGGCATCATCTTTTCCTAATCGTTCTAGCTAAGATTTTCTTCTTCCTTCAAGTTCACTTATAAAGTTTCGTATCTGATAATACATTTTCATCTCTCAAACTCTTTTGAGTACCTATAGAGACAGCAATAGCACTGAGTACTATAGAGAGAAACAAGAGGAAGAATGAAGTCTTATTTTGAGATATTCATAGTCTAATCAGAGTAATAGATATGTAAACATATATATATAATACAACATTATAATTGCTACAGTGACGATTTGAACAAAGTACTGATAATCTGTCAAGGAATAAAAGCAATCAAATATTAAGGAATATGTCAAATTAATGAATGTTTCAATATCTTCTTCCCTCTTTACTAGGACTTTTGAAAATGCTTATTCATTTGTGGCTGTTATATTTTCCCCACATCTGAACATGGCTTTCAGTTTCCAACCATACTCAGAGTCTAAACGTTCTAGCTGAAGTTTCCTATGATCTACTGAGGGACAGTACCTGTTGGGTGAATGAGGCGCTGGAGGACGGTGACAGTACAGTAAACTTCTTTGGAGGAGGAGAAGGCTGAGATGGGGCAACAGCTGATGCAGACACCACTGTGTGAATGGGTAGTAGGAAGGAGCCAGGGACTTGCAAGAAGCTGCCCGCTGTTTAGGAAAGATAGTAAACTGAAAGACTGTGCTCCTGTGGGAATCAATAAATTTCCTTTCACGGGGTGTGTGCTTTCGTAATGCTTTCTATTCTCCCTGGTAAACTTATGTTGTAAACTGCTGCTTATCATTTGCTCCTTCTGGCTGGGTGGTAATTCAGTTGCACAAGGAATAGTATGACATCTGAGTTTGTTCTGGTAATTGAATTTCATTTTCTAATCTAGCTCTACTGGAAGTAAAGAGAAAACTTGGAGTTCCATCTGATCTTGTATCTATTTCTCTATTGGTTCAGCATACAATGGGTATGTTGGGCCAGTAAACCTTGAGAAACAGACTTAAGAACTAGCATCTTGGGTCTAATTGTATAGGGAGACAGCAGGTTTTTATTAATATGATGCCATGCTTAGTAAGCACAGCTCCATGTGTCTTAAATCGTCTCATGAGGCAGAGAACTCAAATTCTGAGATAATACATAGGTGTTGTTTTAAGCCATTAAATTGGCTAATTGTTTTCGGCAGCAAAAAATTGCTAAAACAGGTGGGGTGGGTGGAAGAGGAAGGGTCATGAAACCAAGGAAGAAGCACAAAGGTAAAAACTATCTTATTCCTAATGTTCTAATTCTTAAGTGAAAGGGGGAAGGGGGTTCATGGTTGCTCTTTTACTGTGCTTCATAACATATATGAAATATGTAATACCTGTTTCTCTTGTACGTATCTCATATTACATGGAAACAGTTTAAACCTCTTGTGCTGTTTCATTTATGGTTTTGTGGCAGAAGCAACTTATAGTAAATTACCAATATTTTCAAGTGAAACTTTCCCTTCAGGAAAGCCACATATTGCACTGTGTATTTTCACAAAGGACAGGAGTGAGGTCTTCATTCAGGTTTTTTGATTCCTGTTGATTCCACACTAACATTAGAAACACTGAAAATTTGCTTCCCCAACACGTATAATTAAATTTAAAAAACCCATATGAAATCTTTGCTTTACTTTTTGTCTTTTACATTTTTTAACATTTCATGGATTGTGGTATTAAAAGAAAAGAGAGATGCCATTTAGCATACATATTTATTGAGTACCTACTAGGTGCCTGGCTCTCTGCATTTGGTGGTGCCTGTGCCTATTTAATGGTCTGTAATTAAAACTGAAGGGTGTGTTTTCTTTAATTTATACTCTTGGATACCATATTAGTTTCCTAGGGCTGTCAAAATAAATTACCATAAAGCGGGTGGTTTATAACAACAGAATTTATATTCTCACAGTTTTGGAGGCCAGAAGTCTGAAATTAAGGTATCAGCAGAACCAAGCACCCTCCAAAGGCTCTAGGAGACTATCTTTCCATGCCTCTTCCAGCTTCTGAATGCTGCAGGCATTCCTGGGTTTGTGGCTGCAGAGCTCCAATTTCTGACTCTGGCCTCACTTGACTTTTCAACTTCTCCCCATATGTCTTTCCTCTGTGTGTCTCTTCTAAGAACACTTGTCACTGGATTTAGGACCCATCCTGATAATGCATGATCATCTCATTTTGAGATCCGTAATTTAGTAGCATCTGCAAAGACTTTTTATTTCAAATAAGATCATACTCTCTGGTTCTGGGATTAGGATACAGACATACCTTTTGACTGCCACCATGTAACCCACTGTAACTGTAATCTAGAATTCACAACATAGAAATGATAATAATATATTTTCATTAGAATGACATGACTCCTTATACCACTTTGTTTTAAAATACCTAAGTAACAAATGGAAATTTCCCCCAAAACAATTTTAAGTGTTTAAAGCAAGAAAGTGGTTCCCTGCTTTATTTTAAATTTGATTCATTTCCAGTTTCATTCATGATCTTTTGACCCCTAATAAGAAATTCATCATTCTAGAGAGTCATTCTCCACCAGGGTTAGACTAAAAAACATATCCTCTGAGAAAAGGGCTTACCAAATACCCATGTTGTAGATAGGAAAAGTATTCTGGAGTTTATGAAAAAAACTGTTTGATATACCTACAGCCTTTATCACCCACACTAGATATCAAAACTGAAAAATTATTCATACCTTGGAGGGATAGTGAGAAAGAATTATAGGGTTAAAAGTAAAAAACAAAAAACCAACCTCTAATCAGTAATCATACCATTAGTAGCCTCATGTTGTTAATGTGAGGCTTAAATAAAACTAAATATGCTAATTGTTTTGCAAAACTAAATACCAAAACTAAATATGCTAATTGTTTTGCAAAACTAAATACCAAAACTAAATATGCTAATTGTTTTGCAAAACTAAATATGCTAATTGTTTTGCAAAACTGTGCAATAATCCTTTGGGCTATAGTGATAACAGTTGGTTAAGTAAACATACACCTTAAAACTTCTGTCTGCTTGTGTAATCTAGTAATCATAGGCTTACACGGTCCTTATGGAACTTCTGTTCAATTTCTTTGCATAATTTCCTTAAAATACTATTCCTAAATCTGAGTTTTAAAACATGAAGAATATATTACATATTTTCTTCCTGTATTGAGAGCTGCATAAAATTTAGAAAACATACTTCACCTATTTAAGAGAAAAAACAGAGTAATAACGTCTTATCTCGCATCAGTGATAACATTTTCTTCAAGACTCACATGGACCTAAATGTTATGTCAATTCTTGTGTCTTTTTTATTGCATTATATTACCTCTCCCTTTCCATATCCTTTAAAATATGCATATGACAAACACAGGATACATTTTTTTTTTTTTTTTTGGCCAATTCCTCCTTCTATTATAAGAGCATACTTTAATTTCAGGGGCTACTCCAAAGAGCAATTCATATCAGGAGATTTATACACAAAAAAACCAAAAAACCAAAAACCATGCAACTTAATGAAATACAAAATAAAATACAATCCAAAATATAAAATACAAAAAGTCTGGAGTGTACATGGAGACATCTGATGGATTTATAGTATGCTGACGTTTGATTAGCAGGTCAGACAAACTGAAGGACTGTTCTGTTATTCAGAGTACAGATCGAGACGCACCCACGCGAAGGAGAATGACTCTGAGTTCAGAAGTTTGGGTCAGGTGTCTGTTCCTATACCACATCATCGTATTCATGTCATCATGATGAATGCAATGTAACTTAACACTAATACGTCTAAATCCAGCTGAAAAGAGTATGCGATTGTATCACAATCTAAGGCTGCTTGCTTTTTCATCCTACCACTTGACAGCACAACAAAAGTCAAGGGTTATCACCAGTGGTGAGTAACATTCTATAATAATTCCATGTGAGCTAAGGAGGGACTTTTGTACGCTCCCCCCAAAAAGCAAATGTATCCCAAATTGTAAAACTCAAAGCATCTTCTGGAGACTTAATCTGGACATATTTTATCTTTGTCTTAAACTAAGAATGTAAGGTTAAAAAAAGTGATAACCCATGCAATTTCTAAATGTATTCTTTGCATATAAATCAAACCGTATGCAAATAATCATTTAAGTAGAAAAATGCCAAGAATTCTGTCCATGTGTATCAATAAATTCAGCTGAAAGCGCATGCTCTGTAATATTACTTATAAAAATAATATAGTCCAGTTTAACCTTTTCCTTTTTTACAGAAGGTGACTCATTTTCAATTGTCTGATTATCAGGATTTAGATGATAAGTCAGAACAAGTTCTTCTGAGTTTAAGCAAAGATTTTTTTCCCCAGTTTTCATGAATTAGAAGTTTGTCGCCATTGCTTGTCTTAATCACTGAACAACAACCACAATAACAATAAAACTCAAATGCAATACATGGGGCTTTCTTTGCTTTGTTTTGAGCAAGCTTAATGTGCTCCAGGTTTTCTGAAATGCCTACATGAACTAAGCTAGTTTTGAAAAGATACTATGATTTATGGCTTCTCATGTTTACACCAGATCTATATTTAATCACCAGTACATGTTTGTCAGAAAGTCATATATTTGTAAAGGATGAAACCAAAAAATTTAGGCTCCTTTTGGATGTTTGTAAGGGTAGGTCTAATTAAAACATATCAATTACCAAAGTCACTTTAAGAAGTGACTTTGAAGTACAATACCTCCTTATCATAAAAATTCATTGGGAGTCAAACATTCACCTTCACCACAACAATGACCTAACAATGAATTACATGAAAAATTTACTAAGATTAAGAACAATCTTATTCTGATAGTTATAATGAAAACCTAACCAATAAGGAAGATTGCCAAAATTAGATTCAAGTGGAATAAATACTTGTATTTTATTTTTATCTTGAGATAAATTTATCGATTTTGAGATGATTCTATCAATTATGTGGGATTTGGTTAGGTTAAATGAAGTTCAAGGTTAACCATGCATTTTCCCTTTCATTCTCATAGAGCATATCTTGTTACTTGGAATGGTTTTCCAGGGTGAATTTGAAAAAGTTTGGAAAAGTAGTCACATTTTTATAGTCATGGAAAATTTGTCATATGGACAACACTTAGTACAGTTTCATTACTCCGATATATCTTTATATTGAAATTGCCTTATTCCTTGCTGTCTTATCATATATAGATATGCCTCATCCAACTATACAGTTTTCTAAATCCACTAGGATACTAGGCTTTTGAGCCACAAAAAGCGTATTGTTCTTACTCATATTTACTGAAAAATTACCTCATTAATATATGACATACTCTATTTGCATAAAAGTTTCCTTTATTTGTATGTATGGGCAGGGAGGAGGAATGAACCTATTTGCTATTAGGAAAGATCTCCAGAAGCAAGCATTTTCCTCCTCTTTCAGTGAACTTTGTATATTTTGGCAGTCACTGACACCATGGGCATACAGGCAAGGCAGCTTCCTACTTGACAGTCAAGCTTTCCAGAGACCAGCAGCAACAAGAATTAAAGCACAAGAGAGTGTAGTTCAAGCAGTTAATCTTATTAGCTATTTTTTATTATGGATTTTTTCAAATTCATGCAAAAGTGAATGGAATAGTAAAATGAAACCCATGTATTATATTCTAATTTCAACAATATGTCTAATTGTTTTATCTACTGCTTCCCTCCAGATTACTTTCATGCAAATCTGAGACATTATTTCATCTATCCGTACATCAATAAATCTCTAAAAGACAAATACTCTTTAAACAAAAACATAACCACATATGATTATGACAACAAAAAGTGAATAATAATTCCTTCATGTGATTAAACTTTCAAATAATTAAATTCTTACCCTGCAGAATATTCTTATCTAGGTTTTAGATGCTTGGGCTATTGATTCAGGTGCTATGCTAACTTCGCTATTTGAAACAGAATTTAGTCTTCTGAACAACACTTTGTAGTAGGTATTATTATTATCTCACTTTTTTCAGATTGAAACGTACATGAAATGAATTTCCCAAGGTCATAGTGGCAGAACAGGTTCAATTCCTGGCATCTTGTTCCACTACCTATACTCTTTCTTACCTAGAGCCATATAATTTAGTTTATTTCAGAGTAGAAGAATATGAGTCAAATTACACCCAAATATATACATCACTTTTTTCTAAAATTCCACATGTATTTGAATATGTACAAAAACATACTTTGCTTTCTTATAGCCTACATATACATTTTTCTTTCTTTTCTTTCATTTTTCCTTTCCAGTTGATAGTAAACATACTTGGGTTTTGCTCATAACTCAGAAATTCCTATTCTATATTCTATAATAATATTCTATATTCTTAATAATGAATTTACTAGAAGCTTCTGTTTTATTTTCTGTAAAATAGTTTATGCATGCCTTGGCATATAAGTGTAAAGATAAATGTTTTTTCCATCTAGCTAAAATATTTCAGACAGCAAGAGAATTAATATTTAAAATATATTTTGACATGTAATTCTACATTTTCAATTTAAAAATAGGTTCCATAATTGATATTGACTTCTACATTAATGTAAAATGAAAGGCTTAACAGTTTTAGGACCCGCAAACTATAGGAACTACAAAATCAGGGAAAACGCTAAAATCAGGGACTTGGCATACACAAAATGAGTGCTGGCTGCAGCAAAGGAAACTCACTTAAAAGTGTATTGGCTTGAACTAAACTGTGGCTGAACCTTGTTTGAAGGTTTACATGTGGTTGTGAAAACTCCTGGAAATTTGACTCCAACTGTTCCTTATATTTTCACCTCATGCTTCCCATTGTCCTGAGACGTCAAAGTATAGAAATATTGATGAAATTAGTCACCTTTGTGAATGATTCCTACATCTGGAGTCCTTATTTCAGTTATTAGGGTAATGTACTACAGGGAAGACATTCTGCCAAGCTTTGCAACGGATGTAAGGATGAACACAGCTCTGTATCCTCCAGTGCAGAGATTGAAAATGTAATACTATTCAGGAGATTATGTGTTATATGAGGTATATTTATAAAGTTCTGAGTGTGTTATAAAGGAGAAAGACCATGGAGACAAACTGAGGAGAAACCAGGATAGGTTTGCAGACCGGATTTTTTAAAAATCCATTTCTGTGTGAAACACTTGTTCCTCCAGCTAACCAAGCTGAAAACCTTGAAGGCATTTTAAATTTCTCTGTATGTTAGCCTTCACTTCCCAAAAGATGTTGTTGTCACAGATTCTACCTTGGGACTGTTCCTTTCTCCATTCACAATCAGCACAATAAATCAAGACCTTAACTTATTTCTAAAGTTTCAATTTCTCTTTGTTGAATCTAACAAAGCTTCCAGACTGATCTTCCTAAAGAGCAGTTTTACATTGTTATTAGAATTAGGGATATAGGAAACATGGATGAGAGGATAATAGTTCTCTGGAAAGCATCTCTTACCTAAAAACCAAGGGATTATTATTGTCTAGATCTGTGGTTCTCAAAATTTAAGATGCATCAGAGTCACCTGGAAGGCTTATTAAAACTCCCATTGCTGTGTTCTAGATTTTCTGGTTCAGTAGGCCTGGGAAGAGACCTGTGAGTTTGCATTTCTAAGAATTTCACAGATACTACTTAGGTTGCTGGTTCTGGGATCATATTTGGAGAACGACTAGTCTATATCACTATTATTAGCATGGTGAGTAGAAAAATCACTAGACTTGTGAGATGTTCTGAGTTCTCTTTCAGATGTTCCATATGCTAGAACTATGAGATTATGGAATCGGGGTAGTCTCTTGAGGTTTCATGTTTTCATCTTGAGCTGGCTTGAACTGGCTTGCAAGGATCAATTTTGTGAATCTCTTCTAAACGCTGGGTTCAGTGACGTCCTTGAAGCTGGAAATCAGCCAGAGTGGGAGTATTTAAACTATGAAAATGGACAATTGTTCCAAATCAGCTTCTTTTTTCAATTTTGAAGAACCAATTGTGAAATAATTACCAGCACACCATTGATTAGATCTATATTAATTTCCATAAGATTTTGGATGCTCTAATAATTTTGAAACTTCTCACTCTCTTTTGAATCATCTGTTTTTCTCTGAGCATCAGATTGCTCTTTCTCAGTCTATCTAAGGCAAGACGGGAATAAAGACGCAGACCTACAAGAGCATGGACTTGAGGACGTGGAGAGGGGGAAGGGTAAGCTGTGACGAAGTCAGAGAGTGGCATGGACATATATACACTACCAAATGTAAAATAGATAGCTAGTGGGAAGCAGCCGCATAGCACAGGGAGATCAGCTCGGTGCTGATCTCCCTGTGGGATACAGAGGGTGGGAGGGAGACACAAGAGGGAGGAGATATGGGGATATATGTATATGTATAACTGATTCACTTTGTTATACAGCAGAAACTGACACACCATTTTAAAGCAATTATACTCTAATAAAGATGTTTAAAAGAAAAAAGTCTATATTATAAAAAATATTATGAATCTAGGGCTTAGAGAAGTCAGTTGGTTGGGAGCAAAGACAGTAATGACCATATTTCATTTAAACTGATTCGAACTTCATGGAAACTTCTATATCATGATGCACAGATGCAGGAAAATAAAAGAAAGAAAATTTGAAATAAATGTAGACCACATTTTCTTGGTTTTCTTCTGAAGAGAATGTTCTTAAAGATCAGGCCTTAGACTCTCTTCTCTTCAAACTTCTCTTTATACTTTCCCCAAAGGAAATTTCATCCAATAGTATTCATTAACTCACCTTGGAAATGACTCCTAAATTTGTGTCGCCTATGAAAAAACTCTTTATTGATCTCTATATGGGAACCTTACTGTTTTCCTTTCAACAAACAGTCCCTGGAGGCTCACGGCCTTTGCACGTGCAGTTCCCTCTGTCTTTTATCAATCCACTCCCTCATCTTTTCTTGTAATTCGGATTTCAGTTCAAAATTACTTCATTGGGAAACCCCTGCCTCCCAAATAGTACAGAAGAACCTTTTTGCTATAGCACTGTGTACTTTTGGTTTCAAGGCTTTTGTCGTTTATAATTTCATAGGCATTTCTGTTTTATTTGATTAATGTCTGTTTCCTCTCAATAGACTATAAGCTTCACCATAGTGTGTTAATAGTCACTACTATACGTGTCAATATTTAACAGCTATCCAGTAAGAACTCAATATTAATGGGGAACAGCCAGAATTCACTTATTTACTTTTCTCTTTTCCTTTCTTTCCTTTCTTTTTCTCTCTTCCTTCCTTTCTTTCTTTTCTTCTCTCTCCCTTTCTTTCTTTTCCTTCCTTCCTTTTCTTTCTTTTCTTTCTTTCTTTCTCTCTCTCTTTCTTTCTTTCTCTTTCTTTCTTTTCTTTCTTTTCTCTTTCTTTCTTTCTTTCTTTCTTTCTTTCTTTCTTTCTTTCTTTCTTTCTTTCTTTCTTTCTTTCTTTCTTTCTTTCTTTCTTTCTTTCTTTCTTTCTTTCTTTCTTTCTTTCTTTCTTTCTCCTTCTCCACATCTTTTCCTCTTTCTCTATCTCTTTCACAGTTCCCTCTCCCTAACAGATCAGTGAGAGATGTTCATCCCTATAATCTGCAAGGAATTCTAAAAGCCTACCTATGAGACTGTAATGTAGTGATTCTTAACCCTGGCTGCATATTAGAATCACCTGGGGAGCTTTCAATAAATACCCATGCCTAGGCCCACTACAGACCAATTAAATCAGCATTTCTGGAGGTGGGGCTCAGGCAGCATTTTTTAAAAGCTCCCTAGGTGATTCTAACGTATAGCCAGGGTTGTGAAACACACTCTAATGGATGAAATCTGAATACCCATATGTTCATGAACCATATAAGCCATTATTTTTGGCCTAGGAAATTTCTAATTCTAATTAAATTATCTTTATATTCATTCATTTACTCATATACGCCTTCAAAACATATAATTTTAAACTGTATGTTATTAAATCCTCTACTTGTTGCACTAACATTAAATAGTGTATTTATTACTAGAAGCAAAGGTTTCTACTAGGAGTTGTGAAAGGCTACACAGTGTGGCTAGATACTTTCCAGATTCTGATATTTTTGAATGAACTCTTTCCTCACTTTGCTCATATCATGGGTTTAAACCATAAATTTAACCTTAGAATTTTCTCTTTATCTTCTCACTGTACATAGTACTTGAATACGTAGTAGCCTTTCACACTGATTGTGCATATGTGATAATGCAGACATTGTTTATGCAAGAAAAACCCGTGAAGCTCTTCTGTAAAATAAGCACATCCATGCAAAAACATTTCTGCTTTGATCTAAAAACTGTGAAAAGGAGGCTTTGTGATTGCTATAACATCTAGGGGACAGTGGTTAGAGATGTTGCAAAAAGAGAAGCTGAAAGGCTGTTGGGGGTGGGCAGGAAGGGTAGAAATATTTAAACAGAGACATGGTGAAATCAGGAAGCTTTCTCCTCAAAGGGCAGTTGCTGCTGGAGCAACTGAGTCATCGTCCCAGTGTTGTCTGTCCTAGATCCAGTGAACGGGAAGTGAAAGTTCAGTGTTGCTTACTCTCAGTTACCATTCACATAAACAAACACAGGAAGATCAAGTCATGTTTCTTAGCCTTACTGCCCTTGGATGTTTTGATAAATATGTTAGCTATTTACTCAGTATAAATACTAAACTTACATATCCCCAAGGCCAAATTTTATAGTTTCCCTTTTGAATTCCTTTCTTTTAAAAGCACTCTCTTTTCCCACATATTTTCCTTTTGAATTCACCAACCTCTGAGCTCCCTGCCTCTCCTCACCTTCTGCTTATGAGAGGGAAGGGCTCATCATGCAGGCCCCTCATAAAGGTAAACCTGGTGCCATGGAGTAATCCCCTTGGGTCACTAATGGATAGTCACACATCTGAGAATGCTGTTAAGAAGCTTCTGAAGTGGAATGCGATTCCAGCCATAGCAATTACATACTGCTCATATTTCCTAGTTTAGGCTCTGGGGAGTTCAACTACTGCCTATTAGCAAGATGACGATGGAAGGAAGCACTGTAAATCTCACAGAAATGATAAAGCTGAAGCTCCTGGAAGAAGTGGGAAAGAGTGAATTGCAATTAAAAAACAGAACCATGAACCTTGGCCTTTTAAAAGAACAACACCCACAGTAAGTTAATGAAGAACATGAGAGGATAAACTAAACTGTAAACATTTCTTATATCTCTTTTCAGTTATCATCTGGGTTGTGAGCAGAATGAAAGAGGAAACTAAACATCAAGAATCCAAATTAGTCTGTAAGATACATCTAATTCTCAAACAAATACCATATCATTTTGAACTTTTTAGAACATTTGGTTTACATATAATTTGGTCATTCCTGTTAAGACAGACAGGCAAAGAGTTTATAGCTCTTATTACATAGGCAACATTAAAGAAGATTATTTAGGACTTTAAAAAAATAGCTCTCCAAAGAACAGTTGACCTTAATTGTTATAGAAAGAAGAAAATGCACTAAATATCACACATAGAGAGTTTACTAAATGTAGTAGGTTGTATATTAAGCTTTATAACAACTTAAGAGGTTTTATTACTGTGCTCACTTGACAGCTATGAACGCTGATGTTGAGAAAGGTTATGTAGTTCAATGGTGAGATTATGTAGTTCAATGGTAAACCCACAAACACAAAATACCAAATTAAGAATGGGGACCCAATTCTGTCTGATTCCAAAGTTCACGTGTTTTATTTCACCTGGTGTTTCCTACTGTGAACCTAACTAGGATCTATTTGAGGGAGGTGGAGATAGGAATCTAAAGACCAAAAAGGAGGTATCAAATCACAAATGTTTAACTAGAAATGTTGGATTTTTAAAATGACAATATGGTGAGTTGACAACTCATCTCTTCCCATTGTTTAAACACAGCAAATTTAAAATTTGGAAGATGAGGTAAATTTCCTGCCATACCCCACAGAATGGCGTCATTGATTAATGACTGGTGGGGAATCTACCCTATGTGGAATGAAGGGAGGGCAGCTTGATATTTAGGCTGAAGGATAGGGAGGGGGAGATAACTTAATAAAAAAGACATAAGAATTAAGACATAAGAATGATGAAGAATACCTTGCCTAGTTTACACTTTCCATAGTGCTTTTACTTAAATTATCTTGTTTTACAGTCACAGTTTGAAGAGTACGATCCACTCTCTATAAAGGCATGGGACACTTCACAATAAGAAAAAACAAACATTGTCATACATCACAAAACAGTACAGCATTATTGTCCTTTTGCTTGACCTAAAAGAGGTATGAAATTTTTAAGCATTTTGCTTTTGTTGTTTGCTAATGTCTCATAGTACCATTGCTAAGTCTGTAGAAAAGATAATTACATTCCTTACTGTCAAATGTACTGAAACAATAAAATAACATCAGATGAGATAGGACCATCCTAGCTATAGCCATCAACAGCCCATTTTGAAATAGGAAAAAATGCATTTATGATTACATTTGTAAAGCATTCTCGTAAGGTGTACAATTTAATCACTTTTACAGTTTAAATACCCTGACTTTGTACTGCACTGATAGTAGGTAGAAGGTTAATCTGTAAAATTCACAGTTTACCAAGAGCTTAGGAAGTACCAGTGAAGAACACATTTTTAACATGTGGAAGACCCTACCTGCTAAAAATAATAATTTTGTCTCCCTGCAAATATTTTTAGTGCTGCATTGCAAATGAGTTTACAATATTTTTTGACCAAAATCTTTTAGGCCATTGGCTTTAAGTAGAATCAGTGACTGCTCCTTTCTATATAATGGAAATTCCTATTCCATTGCCAGCAATCCATTTAGATGATTCAGGGAAAATTTGATGAACCATATTTTATAATTGCTAGTCTTATTTACTCAGTCTATCTCAAAAAACCAGTGAGGACAGATGAACTTTCCAAATAATCTAGATTCTGTGTAAGTTAAATATATGCAATTTCATTTCTTAATTTTAAATGACACTTTGGAATTAGAGAAAAGGAATGTTATCTGATAGTTTTTCAGAGAGATCTTTTTATTAATTAGACAAAAAATATAGTTTAGATAGATTTTAGTGGGTTCCCTATGACCAACTCCCGTAAGTACATAAAATCTTCAAAAAAAACCTCCTAAAATTTCAATACTATGTGCACTATGTATGCATATCTTCAACAGTTTTCTTTAAATTAGTTATTCTATGTGTATATCACATAATATTAATAGATGTACTTGTTTAATAACAGTACGAAAGAGCCATGTTAGATAACACCAGTGGTAAAGAGTCACAGACTCTGAAGCCAGAATGTCCAGACTGCCTGGGTTCATACCAGGATTTATCTAGTCCTTAACTTCTTATAATTCAGCTTTTTTCATCTGTAAAATAGTTTATCAGTAGTACCTACTTCACAGGCTCATTAGGAGAATTGAAGGGGTTGATGTTTGTAAAGTGCTTACAACAGTTCCTAGAATCTAATAAAGGACTGTATAAGTGTTGTGTGTTGTCCTTTCCCCCTTTATTTTTTTTTATAAATGTATTTCTCCTATCTGGGCAGTTTTTATTTTCTGACAGATTAATACCGTTTCTTAAACGGTATTAAACAGTTTATTAAACAGTATTAAACGATGTAAATGTGGAACTATTACAATAACTTTACTAGAAAAGAGTAAAAATAAACAGGTGTGGTGGTTGCCCTCATATTCCTTAGAAATTAGTGAGTAAAATGGGAAAAAATATAGAACTTATGAATGGACGATTATGTTTGAAAGGACTGAAAATCAGTAAATATACAAATAAACAAATGATCACAAACTGTGATAAGTAATGTGAAATCGCAGTGAAGAGTCAATGGTAAAATGAACTGATTGCCTCCCAGGAGTTCACTGAACAGCCAAGGAGACTTAATGGAAAGAAACGAAGGATGCCTCATTTTTAAAAGTATTTTCATGAAATAAAATTAAATAATATTACTAAGATTTTAAAATTTAAACATATATACAGACTAAGAAGAATCCCATCTAACTTAAGGCCCATTAAAATCTGTCATCCATTTGCACACACTTGGATATTTATTAAACACATACAATTGATATCCTGCTTTCTCACTTGTTATTTTTGTCAAATATGTTGTATCAAGTTCCTACAAAACTTTGTAATTGCATTTTAATGGCTGTACAATTTTACATCAGATAACATATTCTCTTATTGTTGGACACATATGCTGGTTTTAATACTTTACAATTATAAATTATGATCCAATAAAATATTTCTGTAGATTTTTCTTATTTTGAATTATTTTTCTTTGGATTAACTATAGTAAGTGAGATTATTGGGTCCAAATGTATGATTTTTTTTCTGATCCAACTTTTCTTTCTAAAGTGAACTGACATTAGTGTGTTGCAATTACAAAAATAATATTTGATGCATGTGAAAAATTGAAGCAGTAAGAAAATATATGAAGTAAAAACCTAAGATTTAACATTTTTTACCCCCCAGTAATCATTCTAATTATTTGATGTATATTCTTCAAGACTTTGTCTTAATTGGGGATTATATTCTATAGCATAGAGACAAACTGAACAGCAACCTGCTTTATTTTACTTGATGCATTGTGGACATCTGTTTATTACCTCTAGTCATAATTCAGAATATTTAATGACTGTATAATAAATATTTCCCTGCATGGTTGTGCTGTACTTTTTTCATGAATAGTCCACCACTGATGGTCATTCAGGCTGTTTCCAAATTAGTATTATTATGTTCAAAGAACCAAACATATATCTGCTTTTTGTACTTATCAAATTATTCCCATTTAATCAATTCCTAGAAGTAAATTTGCTGAGTAGAAATTGTTGTGCACTTAGAATGTAAAGTTCTTCTACCAAGTTGCCTGTCAGAAATGTACTGATCTCTGTCCACAGTGTTTGGAGCCTCCTTCTCGATAGGTCTTTCAATCATTCTCAATTTGACTGGTTGTTTAAAATTGCAGTTCTTGGATTACTAATGAGGTAAAGTATGTTTTCACTTGTCAAATGAATTTTCAGACTTCGTTTATGGTGACTTTTGTTGTGTAGCGACTTTTATTTTTATATTTTATGTAAACAGATATATCCGTTTTTTCCTTTACGATGTTTGGTCAAGGTTTCTTTTTTCTAAATTTAGACCCTCCCTGCACCAAGGTGATGAAAATATTCTCTTAAAGTTTTCTTAAATGTTTATGGTTCTATACTTTAAATTTAAACTTTTAATCAAACTGGAGGATGTGTGAATGTGTGTGTCATATAGGGGGAGAAGGTATAACTTGTTTGAATAATTTTTTACTAGTTTTCAATTAGAATTTTATTACTTGTGAAGTTATTGCCCAAATTTCTTTTATGTTTGTTCATCTATGTGTTTATTCTTGTTCCTTCCTACAATAAACAGGGCTTATTTGTTCTGTTTTTATCATCTGATGGGAAGAGCCACTGCATGATACTTGTAAAGTTGTCCTATTTTCTTGCATTTGTTTTTCAAATAAAATGTAGTATTAATTAGTTAAGAGTCACACCCTTACAGCGGAATTGTGATTGCAGAGAATTATAGTCATTAATTTGGGAGAAAACTTACATCTTTACTGATTGAGTCTCTCCACTCAGGAGCAACATACACCTAATTGCTCATGTGTTCTTTTGGTTTTGTGATTGAACTTTACTTTCTTTTTGTCCTCCGTGTATCAGTTTTTTAGTTCTTTGGGTGAAAGCAATAAAACTACTCTAACAAACACTTTCAAATCAATTGAACCTTTAGAGGGTATCTCTACAAACAAAGAAAAATAATGGGTTCAGAAAAAGGTCAGAGTGGCTCTGGGGATCAAGGTAGCCGCATGTAATGGACATCGCCAATTCCCCACCATAGAACAAGGAGGTTGCTACACAGGAAAGGAGGAAGAGATGGTGGGTAGCCAAAAACAAAAGATAGGCTCTATTTTAAGCATATTATCATTATTATTAAGTGAATTAGAATAACAATTTTAACTCGATGAGTAGTTGATTATTTCTAGAATTAAATTAATTTTTAAATTTCACTTTAATAAAATTTTCTGTATTCTTTCAATAATTTGAATATTTTTCTATCTTTTTTCTTGAATTCTCTAAGCATTCAAAATATATATAGGTAATGATTATTTTGTCTCTTCCATTCTAAAATTTATATTAGACCTTTTCTTGTCTTATTATAATCCAGAGTATTACCCAACACAGTGATGAATGTCACACTTTTCTTTTTCCTAATTCTGATGGAAATATCTCCAGTAGTTCACTATTGAATAAGAGTTTTAAAATTTTTAATATATGCTTTTTACCGTGTTAGAAAGGTTCTTTTATTCACTAGGCTAGGATTATAAATGTTTATTAGGGTTAGATACTGAATTTTTTTGAATACTGTTTGGGATATGTTGAAATGCAGTTTTTCTCCATTATTTTTGATATTAAATATTGTCAGGTTTGCTTTTGTTGAATCATCCATGCACTTTTGAAGTAAAGCCTTCTCTGTCATGTGTATTATTTTAATAAGAACTTTGGACTCGCTCATATTTTATTGATATAACTGCATCAACAACTGTAAGTAAGCTTTATTCATAATTTTATCACAGCCATCTTTGATAGTCTTTAGTTTCAGAATTTCATTTGCCTTCAAATAGAAACCAAGAATAAGCTTTTTGCATTTTACAAGTTTTTCTTCTGTGCTAGAATTTCTCAATTTTGGCACTCTTGACATTTGGGGCCAGTAATTCTTTGCTGTGGGGCCTGCCCTGTGTATTGTAGGGTGTTCAGCATTCTGGCCTATTCCTACTGGAGGCCAATAGAACACCCTCCCCATCACCACCACCACCTTTCCCAGTTGGGACAAAAATATCTCCAGACATTGATGAATGTCCCCTGGCAAACAAAAAAATCCTCCCCGGTTGAAATCCACTGGTGTATGCTTTGGAAAAGTTTAATGTTTGTGAAACTTCCCTATGAAACCATTTGACCTTGGTGCCTTATGTGCAGTGGTATGGAGTTTTTGGCAGCCTATCCAATTTTTTAAAATATTATTTTTCCAGTGGGGTAGTTAATGTCACAATTTAACCAAGTCCTGTTATGTCCCTCAACGTCCTTTCTTCTGCATGCTCCTCTTTCTCATCTGCATGTTTTTCTTGAGCAAGTTCATCATTTCCTATGGCTTCACACCGTACCTGTTTTACTAATGAATTCCAGATCTTTTTCTCCTCGATAGGCCTTCTATAGTTTCAGATTAATATATCTATCTGTGTTTTATGTATCCATGCCTGGATATCCCACAGGATCCTGAAACACCACACATCTACAATATATTTTATTGCCTTACCTCTTCCTAAGGCCCATCCTCTGTTGGCTGTGGTACTCCATACACTCCATCACACATCACACACATCGCAGACTTAGAAGTCAGACTAGATTCTGCCTTTCTTTTTTGTAACCTCACTTTGAATTAGCCCAAGTTCTATGGATTCTATGCTCAAATATTTACTTATATCACTTATACCAGATACCTAGCACTTCTACCTGGACTGTTTGTATTTTACTGGTGAAGAAGAAATTTTAACTATGAATTTAAAATGCCAGAATCCATATTTATTTACTGAATGTTTTCCAACTACTAAAAACATCAATGTTACAGTAAGAAGAAAGGAAAAGGCTAAAACTCAAGGCCTAATGGCACAGTAAATCAAGAAATATATTAACTCAGAGAATTGTCTATAGAAAAGAGCTGCAAGTCTCCATACTTGGCCTGTTCAAAATCTGCTTTAGTTACTTTGTAGATAATAAGGGGATAATTATCATTTTTTTCAGAATCTTTAAAACTAGAATGCATATATAATATATTGTATAACTTAAGGTTGAAAAGGTGTTTAAAAGTGAAATGCAAGGCTATATCTAACTAGGTAAATGTAGTAGGGACATGTATAAAGTTCTACATCGAGGTTCAAAAAGTAAACTCTAACTTACAGTTTATTGCTAAAACAAGCAACATGGAGGTTGATGGTAACCAAAAGGAAAGAGCAATTGGAAAACATGGACACTGTAAAGGTCCTTTGTGAATATATTGGGACTGTAACTCTATGCTAATTTAAAAATAGTCACGTACTTACATAATTAATTATATTGCTGGTAAATACTGTTATTAATTAAGACTAAAAAATTCAAACTGTTACACTACAAAGACTCAGTTATCTACTATTTACATTTAGGAAGATAAAAGTTGGTATGATTTACTTAGCAGATCATGTAGATCACTAGGAGTGGGACCTGGATCTGGGCTTGCCTGCTCATAGGGTTGACACTGAGGGATCCAGAGCCTATGCAGAAAGGGGCAAATCAATCCAACAGGTAGAACAGGAACAATTACAAATGAGGATGCTGGGATAACAGAGACATACAACAGCCAGGTTCATTTTGAGATACAAGCAACGTACCATTCATCTAAAGTCAATAACAGCATCAGTTACTGTGCTAGGGTTTAGGGACCACGCACATGTTCTGGAATGGCAAGTTTCCAAGCATGAGCTTCTGCACAGGTAAATAAGCAGTGATTCAGTTTTCAGAATAAAGATTCAAGTGAGAACAAGGTAAAATCTGAGTTATTAGAACATAGCTATGTGTCATTTCGGGGGTGACTTATGTTTGGTCTCAAGGTTAGCTAGAGTTCCAAGTATTCCTGTAGGATGTAAGGAAGTGCTGAGTCTGCAGGTGATTTTCAAGGAATTCCAGCTTTGTAGAAAGGGCTGTTTCAGCCTGGAGATTTTTACTTGACTGTGAATTGAATATTTTGGATACTTAGGAATATAATGCAGTTGTTATTTCATATAAGAGTATAGCATCATGATCAAAGAGAGTGGTTGAAAAGTGCTGTATTGTGCTTAGTTCTGAACATAAAGTTTTATGAGGGATAGTGATGTCTGGTTTAGGAGCAAATTTAATTGCTTAAGATACCAGACATGTAATGTAAAGAAATGAAGTTGACCCAGAACTGAAAGAAGGAAAGAAGGAAGAAAGGAAGGTAGGAAGGAAGGGAAAAAAGGAGGGAAGAAGGAGGGAGGAAAGCGAGTGGGGTGGGAGAAAGAGAAAGAAAGAGCAAGACATTAAATAGCAACTGCCACTTGGCCTCCCTCAGGCAATAAGAACAGGTGAAGAGTGGTGAACTGGGTAGTGCATGACGTGGTTAAGGGGCTGCTACTCCAGGGGCCTTTGATCTTGGGACCTTGAAGTATTTACCAAAATGTGAGATATATTTATTATTATGTGATATCTTCTGATTTTTACTCTTGACAATTGATTTTTTTAAACTATGTATGGGTCAAGAAAAATATTCTGCAAACATGGGCCCCTAATCTGGAACTATTCCTCAGGGTAGCAGCTAGAAAATGCAAGTCATGACTTTTCCCCCACAAAGGACAAGCATAAGAATGTTTAGTCCAGACAAGTCATGAGACATACTTCAAATATGTCCAAGACTACCACGTGGAAAATGTACTTGTTTTTATTTGAAAAGCAGTATTAGGACTAATGAAGCAGCTTTTAGTACAATGTAATTATGGACTTTCTAATGATCAGAGCTGTCTGGCACAGAAATATCAGAATGTCTTCTCCTTCAGGGCATGCTGTACTTGGTGGATAAATATTTATTGAAGGAATGAATGAAACTTTGAACTGGGTTGGAAGGTAAGATTTGGATGCCTCTCTAGGACACTGGAGGACATCAGTTTTCCATCGTTTGACAATATATATACCTTTAAGTTGATTGACAACAGTAGTGTCCCAGGAATGTAAGGAATTGAACATTTTTAGATATGTATTCTCCATCATTACCTTTTATTTAATGTAGATGTGGCAAACAGATTTGCTACTTCCAAACATATTTCTTAAATTGATATCACTTTTTTAGAAAAATATTACCTAATTTTTTTTTTTTTTGCTTTGCTTTGATCATTTAGTTATGAGTTTGCTCCTTGATCTTTTAAACATTTCTTACAAATGAGAAGGATCTCATTTGGACCTGTGGTGGAAATTACAGTATTTGAAGGCTGACAGAAATGTGTTAAAATCATGAGTCCTCCTTATGTGATTTATCTAATTTCTATGAGCCTTAGTTTTCTCATTTACAAAATATTTAGTTTGTTTTTGTCAACTATGCTTAGTTTTCACATCTGTAATAGAATACAAGCATTTACTACAGGGTTGAAGGAATTATGGAGCTAAACCATGTAAAATGACTGACCCATATTTGCCCTAGAGTTTGCAATATATATTTACAAATAATCCAAATTCACATTCAAATGCTATATTGCTTAATGGGCAATGCAAGTACCTATAACAGAGTATTCCTGTTTCCTCCCTCTCTTCCCTTAAGCCATGGCTATCATTCATTTCACTTAACCACAAGCTATAATCACCAAATACATTGTTGTTATTATTTTGAACAAATTGTTATCTATTAGATCAATTAGGAATAGAAAAATAAGATATTTTACCTTCACTTACTCCTTCTCTCAGTCTTCCTTTCTTTATGTAGATCTGAGTTTCTGACCTGTATGATTTGCCTTCTCTTTGAAGAACTTCGTTTAATATTTCTTGCAAGGCAAATCTACTGGCAGCAAACTCCCTGAATTTTTGTTTGAGCAAGTATTCCTGCTTCACTCTTTTTCTTTTTAACCTAAAAATGCAATTTTTTCAAAGACTTTATTTTTTAGCAGTTTTAGGTTCAGAGCAAAATTGAGGTGAAGATACAGAGATTTCCCAAATACCCTGTCCCCACACATGCATAGCCTCCCCCATTATCAATATCTCTCACCAGAGTGGGACACTTGTTACAACTGGTGAGCCTACATTGACACATCATAATCACCAACGTACTCTCCTTTTCTTTGAAGGATAGTTTCGTTTGATACAGAATTTTAGGTCGGCGGTTTTTTTGTTTGCTTGTTTGTTTTCCTCTTAACACTTTAAATATTCCACTCCATTCTCTTCTTGCTTGCATAGTTTCTATGGTTTCTGAAGAGAAATCCAATGTAATTTTTATCCCTGTTTCTCTGTAGGTAATGTAGTTTTTGTTTTTTTTTTCCTCTGACTTCTTTCAGGATTTAATCTTTGTCTTTGATTTTTTATGAGCTTAGGAATTGAATTTTTGGTATTATCCTGCTTGCTGTTTTTTGAGCTTACTGTATCGTGATTTGGTATTTGTCACTAATTTTGGAAAATTCTCAGCCACTATATTTTTTCAAAAATTTCTTCTACTTTTTCTCTCTTTCTTCCTCTTTTGGTATTCCCATTATACATATATTACACCTTTTATAATCATCCATCAGTTATTGGATAGTCTGTTCCATCTTTTATTTCTTGTTTTTTCTTTGTGTGTCAGTTCTGGATGTTTCTGTTGACATATCGTCAAGCTCACTGATTCTTTCCACAGCTGTGTACAGTCTACTGATGAGCCCAGCAAAGGCATTCTTAATTTCTCTTACAGTCTTGCAATTACTACTATTTCCTTTTGATTCTTTCTTAGAATTTTTATCTCTTGGCTTACAGTAGCTATCTGGTCCTGTATGTTGTCCACTTTTTCCAGTAGAGCCCTTAGCATATTAACCATAGATATTTAAAATCTCCAGTGTGATAATTTCAAAATCTCCATTATATCTGGCTTCAGTTCTGATACTTACTTTACCTCTCAAAGTATATTTTTTGTCTTTACCATGCCTTGTGATTTTCTTGTTGAAAGCCAGACATGAGTATCAGGTAAAAGGAATGAGGTAGACAGTCTTTTAGGGTGAAGTTTTTTTTTTAGCTGTACGCGGGCCTCTCACTGCCGTGGCCTCTCCCGTTGCAGAGCACAGGCTCCGAACGTGCAGGCTCAGCTGCCATGGCTCACGGGCCCAGCCGCTCCGCGGCATGTGGGATCTTTGCAGACCGGGGCACGAACCCGTGTCCCCTGCATCGGCAGGCGGACTCCCAACCACTGCGCCACCAGGGAAGCCCCTAGGGAAGCCCCTAGGGAAGCCCCTAGTGTGAGGTTTTATATCTCTCTGTCCAGGGCTTAGGCTGTGTGTATGTTTGCTGTAGCTATAGTTTCAGAGGCTAACATTTCATTTACTGTCCATGTTTTTGCCTCTCCTGTGATTCTGGGTTTTCCTAGAGACTTCTTAATAGGGTCTGAGGTTTGAACTTCTTTTAGCTGTATTCTTGTTATTATACTGGAACCCTATTGATATGGTGGTAAGGTGTGGGAGAGGGAAAGTGATCTCTAGTACCATGACTAGGTCTCATTTATTTTAGTGAGTCTGAGTTGGGTATTTCCCTTCCCCAGTGTCAAAGGCTAGAGGAGGCTTGAGTTGGGTATTTCCCTTTTCCAGGTTGGATAGCCTCTGGTAAAACCCCAATCCGTTAGACTTTGGTAAATAGTTTCCCTGGGGCCAGGAACAGAGAGATCTGAAACTATATCAAAACGATTACTTTTCCCCTCCCCCTGCTGGAAACATGAGGTAATTTTTCTCAAATCTTCACAGAATCTGATAGGGCAACTGGTAGTAAGAATCACGAAAGTGGTCCCCTCCCCAAACAAGAATGGGCCACCTCTGAGTTTTTAACGCTCACTGTGCCTCCAGCAATTCATCAATCATAGCTTCAAGTCTTCCTATCGATACTAGATCCATTGCAGGGTTCTGCTCCTGTGCTTCTGCTTCAGGTAAGCAGTGGTTCTCTGTATCTGCCTGCCTGTCTTTCCAGTTTTCAGGATAGCAGTTAGAGCTGAGACCTCAATTCTCTGCTGTATCTAAGAAGATGTGTTGGTTTTCAATTTGTTCAGGATTTCTCATATCTGGATGGGAGTGATGACTTGCAAGCTCTCTACATGTTGGATCAGAAATCAGAAGTCAACTGGCCCATACTAAATCCTCAACAAGTATTTTGTCTCTTCTTTATTTAATGACTTTTTTTCTTTTTACCTTTACCATACTTTAGTTGTTTTGATGTTGAAAGTCTAGTGTTTTGTTGCTTTAAATAAAATTCTTCTATTTGGCATAGCTTTGTAAAAAATAAAATTTAGATATGCTTAACAAGTCATAATTAGATGCATTTTTGCCTCACATGTATTAAAATGTGTATTTTGTTATTAAAATAATAAAGTGAAAATGTATGTACAGGTTGTTTGTGTGGGGATTCTTGGTCTTCACTGCATAGAAACGTGTCTCATTATTGGAATAACACTATTAGCATAACCAGTGCCTGCATAAAGGAAGTCAGAAGCTAGAATCCAGTATACAAAAACTACTAATTCATGATAGAAAATTCCTCGGCCAAAAAGGAAGAGCATCGCAGCCCAAAACACAAGTTTATACTCAGACACATTTCCCCCCTCACATAATTGGAAGAGTGCAACAGAATTATTTATGTTTTGCTTATATTTCCTATTCATTTTTCATGAGTCATCTCTCTATAATTTGTGACATACCTTTACCTTTCATCTTGGAGTTGTGTTTTCTAATTCTGAGGTATTATCCAAAGTCTACTTTCTCAGTTCAGAGTTAAAAGAAAAAAAAAGAAAAATCCTTAAATCTCCCTTGGTAAAAAGCCACACGTGCTGCATTCTTTGCTAGACCCATTTTTCTCTTGAGGGGTAGCAGATTCTGTCTCAGATCTCATAATGTCTCATTTCTGTCTAATCAATAAACATGGCTTCTATCGATGTGTGTGTTCCAATAAAACCAGACCATAGTGTGTGCACTCAGTAATGCTATTATATGTCAAGTATCCTTAGCACAGAATTATGCCTGGAGTGATAGCTTTACTAAGCTGATACACTAATTTTCTTCACCGTCAAACCTATCTTCTCATTTTGCAAGTATCCATTTCAATGATAGAAACCTGCCACGTTTAAGTACTTTATTTGACCTCCTATTGTTCATTGAAATGGTATGAAATTGTTTCCTAAACAACCTACTCTGGTCTCCATCACACTGGTATGGTGAAAATATGCCCTCTCTTTAAATTCCATACACGTCCTAACAAATAAATTGTCTGCCTTATTTTGGCGCTGTCTGTTATGTTTAAAGAATGTAGTAGAAAAACAGGCTGTGCTAATCCAACGTACTTTCCTGGTGGAAGGTCTCCTGAGGCATCTGTTCTAAGACCAAGAAAACGTTTGAAGCCTTTAAATCTGATTTTTTAGACAGCTCTGCTAATTTAAGTAAAAGGGTTAAAGAAGGGTTTGGAGAAAAAAGATCTATAAAGTGTTTGGTCGACATTTGAAAAAGAAATTGGGTATTTTCTGCATAGCTTTATAACAGTGTATGACATAAATTGTGACAATGTTCCCAGATTCAATAGGGATAGATTGAAATAAAAATAAGGCAAATAAGCGTTAGAAAGCTTATTTCTAGATTTACAGGACCAAATGAATACAAATGGATATTAATTTGCATATTTAGGTGCATATATATATATTGGTGTGAACAATATATACTTATTCATGTATGTGCTACACATATGTACTAAATGTAGCCATTTAATATATTTTGATTGAGAAGTGGTCTTGAAAAATAAAGGTTATGGGTAAGTGAACAGTTGATATTTAATTCAGTATTTAAATAAAACCCAAAGCTGATTGAGTTTTCAAAAAAATGAAATATTTCAATAGAAAATGAATAACTCAGCTAGTTATTATATAGATGGTTATAAAAAGTTGGCTTTTTATGATAATAAAATTGGCATGGAAATAAATTGCTTGTTTATTATTTTCATAAAAATGGAATATGAGAATAGACCATGTGGAGTGAGATTAATCTTTTTAATGTTTGGAATAGAGGAATGAATAAATTATAAAAAGAGAGAGAGAAGAGGAAGCAGGAGTAGGGAGAGCAGGAAACAAGAAAACCATACAATTCATAAAAAAAGGAAGAATTTCTGAGGCTGTTTTGAGATTTAATCAATGGACTCCCACTTCTTGGTCAGACTGGGTGATCCATTTTTTCCCCACTGTTTTCCTTCAGTTGAACAATTCTTTTTACCTGGATCATTGCCAACTGGCTCCTGTGACAGGTCAAGGAGGAACTCAAAGTTCTGGAGGAGGCAAGCTATGATTTAACAGGGCCAGCCGTAAGGTTCTGGAGAAATGAAATGGGGCAAAAATAATCTGTACTCAAGGGGGGGTCAGAGTTGCCATCTTGTCTTTATTAAAAATACACCCTAATAAACTGAATCAACTAGCCAGAGATATATTTTTTTCTTTCTTTTCTTTTTTTAATAAAGATTTTTTTTAACATAAAGCTAGAATTTAAGCAACTTATTAATAGTACAGAATGAGGACTGCTTTGACAGGAAGAAAAATTTCCCCTAATATGGAATCAAGGAGATACCTAATCTGATAATATAACATAATAATTTTCATGAAAGGGTTAGATGTAAAATAATAGACATTGTAAGCATTACATAATGCTAAAATACCAGCAAAATATCAGTGAAAGTATCCAAACTGGATACTTTGCACCTTGTAGCCAATATTCTCATCCACTTTTTCAAGTAGATATTTGATTTGCAAACACATGTGTCAGAATATTGTACTATGTCTATGCAAATAAGGAAAACAGAATTAACATTAATTGAAGGTCTACTTACGTAAAATTAAATTCAAACAACAACTCTACCTGGTTAGTATTATTATTCTCAATTTTCTTCAGGGGAACCTACAGAAATGGCTTGCAGTGCAGCTAGATTCCAAGGCCTGCACCATATTGTTGCATGTTTTTACTTCCATTGAAGCAGGTGAGAAATACTACATTAGAGATAAAAAGATTTTAGTATATTTGCTTTTCATTCTATACAAATACAAAAAAAAAAAAAAAAGGAAAGTAAACATACAAAGAGGTTTTGAAAGAATCTCTATTGTTTGCAGGAGTCCAGATCAGCCCAATATGTCCAATAAATTCTTTTAAATAGGCTGCTTCATAGCCACAGACATAGGTCCTTTATCAGACAATAAGGTGACTTTCCAACAAAACCACCTTTTTAAACGTTGCAGTATGTTGTTAAGAAAAAGATATGAAGTGTGATGTTAAGTATTAAAATACTTAAAAACAAGCCTGCACTTTTTTGGTGAATAGACGTGCCATTAATGAAGGTATATAAACTTCAGTAAATAAGAGCAGAGTGTGTAAGGAGAGATTTACTTCAGGTGAAATCCTCTCGCCTCAAAGGGTTAAATGTTAACAAAGTTAAAAAGCAGAAATCAGGCTTCTATTAGTCTTGAACACTAATCTTGTTGACGGGTGAAGTGTTTCCTTATTTTATCCATATTTATTATACTGAAGGTGGGTTATATGGTGGTGACTAATGACCAAACATCTGGACCTAGTGACCCTTAAAATCCTCCAGCCATTGCTGTTCACAATTAAATACCACATGAACTAAAATGATATTTTGGCTTGACCAGGACAAATTAGTGTGGCAAAGCTAAAAAAATAGCATTTCCTTTAGCCTTGTAGAAATCATAGCTTATAGAAATTTTAAAATTAAAAAAAAATTAAAATGTTTATGACTTGCATGTCTCACCATCATTACAGAACTAAGAAAAGTAAAATGAATATTTTCAGAAGAAAATGAGTATTCTGGTGGATTGATCATTGTAGATGTTAAGAACATTTGTTTCACAAGTTTTGCCTACCTCTCATAATTTTGACTGAGCTGTGGAAAAATGGATTACTTCAGGTTAAATAATCAGCAAACCTCATTTCTAGAATAATTAATTTTATCTGCAGACAGATAGCTAAAGGGAAGAAATGGCAAATATCATCATCATAAGAATTATTCACTGAAGATGAATGAGTTTGTCTTCTTGCAGGTAGAAGGGCAGGGAGGCGACAACAATAAAGATGGAATTGTCCAGACAGAAACACAAAAGAGAAAGTGAGTTCCACAAGGATCTCTGAGGTTGTGTAAGTGCCCAAGGCAAGGGCCTCCCAGGAAGCTCTAGTTGAGCTCTACAAACTTCATCTAGTTTTCTCTCCTCTGGGTAAAAGAGGAGGTGGAAAGCTGCTGGGGAAAGGTTGGCAAAAATGCAGAGCTCAACCCCTCTGACTGAGTCCTTGAGAGATGAAGTCTTCACTATTTGACTTCGACATTAAATTCGAATGTATCTCCTATTGGGTTAGGAGAGACTGTAACTAGGTGGTATAAAACGTTTAATAAAAAAGATCAGAGACCAAATCCACCAGTCATGTCAATACACAGACTCTACTGACGAATCCATTCTTCCTATCTAAAATACATGCACAAAAATACAGACAGAACACAAACCAACAATAATCAGCCCTCAAATTTCATGATAGTCTGGGGTGGACACCAAAAGAACTCAGATAAGTGAGTAAAAGAATCACAGGGGGGTTTCCCTGGTGGCGCAGTGGTTGAGAGTCCGCCTGCTGATACAGGGGATACGGGTTCGTGCCCCGGTCCAGGAAGATCCCACATGCCGCGGAGCGGCTGGGCCCGTGAGCCATGGCCGCTGAGCCTGTGCATTCGGAGCCTGTGCTCCGCAACCGGAGAGACCACAACAGTGAGAGGCCAGCGTAGTGCAAAACTATATCTGGGGAAAAGTATTCAGATATAACTACCACATTAAATATGAGAAAGATGGAAAGAAAACCTCGGACTACTGTGGAAAAAAATTCCACCACGATTTTAAGAACACAAAATGCACTGCAAGCTTAAAAACACTTCTTATGGAATTTACACAAATACTGAAAAAGATTTTCTTAAAAAATACTTTCAGGGCTTCCCCGGTGGCGCAGTGGTTGAGAATCCGCCTGCCGATGCAGGAGACACGGGTTCGTGCCCTGGTCCGGGAAGATCCCACATGCCGCGGAGCGACTGAGCCCGTGAGCCATGGCCGCTGGGCCTGTGCGTCCGGAGCCTGTGCTCCGCAATGGGAGAGGCCACGACAGTGAGAGGCCCGCATACCGCAAAAAAAAAAAAAAAAAAAAAAAAAAAAAAAAAAAAAAATACTTTCAAATTCAGATGAAATGCTAAGAAGATGAAATCAATGAAACAAAAAATAAATCAAGGATGAGATAATGAAACAACAGAGTGACATAAATTAGAGATGGTGGAACCAGGAAACAAATTGAGATTCAAAACCATATCTTTACAGAATGAATAAATAAGTGACTATTAGGAAAGAATAAATATGCATATATAAAAACTAAAATAATGACATAAAAAAGACACAGAAAAGTAGTTAGAGAAAAGATGCTTTAGATTGGGTACAGAATTAACACCAAACTTCTAGGAGATGTTCCTAATGTTCCTGAACTAAAGAATGACTCAGTATGCAGTAAATAGTAAATAGTCAAATACAGTTGACCCTTGACAACACAGATTTCAACTGCACAAGTCCACTTCTTCACAGATTTTTTTTCAGTAGTAAACACTATAGTACTATGTGATCTGCAGTTGGGTGAATTCTCAGATTAGGGACCGTGGACACGGAGGGCCTACTAAGTTATACACAGATTTTCTGTGCAGAAGGTCAGTGCTCCTAACCCCAACACTGTTCAAGGGTCAACTATATTTTAAACAAGAATGGCAGATTTTCAAAGATAAATCTATAGAAACAATAGAAATAAGAGAGTAAGTCAAGAAATCTTACATTCACCCCCAAATCAGGTAGACAAACAAAAAGTTATAAATATATATAGTTATTAATAAGGTTGATCCAAATATATGTGTGAATAAATATCATGGCATTAGGGTAAAACTTCTCAAGTTATTTTATAGCACTTCCAAAAAATAGTATATTTTAGACAACACATTCCAAAATACATATGGGAATATATGAATGTTTGTAAATATATTTAATATTCAGAGTAGATAGAAAATATCCAAAATGAAACCTCCACATGCACAAAATATATAGGATAGAGCTAAATTTAGGCTGAGATGAAAAATTTAGAGGCTTACACATTAACGCTACTTAATTTGATCTACAATAATGTAAAAGATTAAATTAAGCATTTAATAGAACAAGACAGAGCACAAAGTAGACCTAAAGGAAGAATAATGAAGGATACAAATACAGTTAAAAGCAGTAATAAATTGTTAATAGAACAAAATAAAAATAAAGAGCCAAATTTTTTAGATAAAATAATTTTGAACAAAGAGATGAAATTTAAAAACTTAGCTACACAATCATAAAAAACCCGAAAGGCACAGACACGGAGGTAAATAACTTTTAGTGCCCTATTTTGCAAAAGTACATGTGAATAAATGCAGAAGCTTAGAAGAAACGGAAGATTTTCTACAATAAAAACCAAAGTACATCGATAACTAAAAAAAGAAAAAACGAAAAATAACAACAAAACCAAAGTGTTCCTAGAAAAGAGAAATACACTGAACAAACCATTAACCATGGAAACCAATTGCCATGGAAGTTAATACTCTTTCCGGTGTCAGTCTTAGATAATTTCTCAAGTAACTTTTCTTTTTCAATCCTTGAAGGAACAGACAATGCTGATCTTATTTAGTGTGTTCCGTAACATGGAGACAAGTACATCAGCAAAAGTCTGACCATAAATCCATATACAAACAGATTTTTTTTAATTTAAAGAAAATTTATATATGACAGTGTGTTATATAATTTCTCCTGTTGTCCAATATCACTTTTCAAACAACAAAATCACTCCTAAAATATCCGTTAAAGTCATCTGTCCTAACTCTTGACTTTAAGGTACAGCAGTAGCTTAGGAGCTGTAATTATTTCTCACAGCCCATGCCATTTCCTCCCATCACAAACCAGCTCAAATTTGTATAACAAGAAAAGAAAAATGAATCCCAAGTGAGTACTCCTTCCTTCTAGTGGTTTGCATTTGGAGATTATACACGCACACACACACACACACACACACACACACATCACTGCATATGAATATGTGAAACTTATGATTATTGCATCAAGTTCAAAAGTCAGTAAGTCAAATCAACAAATATTTGTTCAATCCCCTTTCCTCCCTGTCTAAGTAGTTTACAATCTGTAGGGAACCATCTGGAGAACATTTAAAAACAATGCATCCTCAAACGGAATTTTTTACAGTAGAGATTATAAATGACATATGAATTGAGATAAGAGAAATATCCAATTATCTAAAGAGGTCAGTATCTTTATAAGGAGAAAATAATGAATTTCGAAAATGTTAAATCCCTGTCCCAAAGTAACTTTATTTTGATCAGGTAGTAAATCACACATGCAGAACAGCAGTGTGGTAAAAAAGCAAAAATTGTTCATGGGAAATAATTTCCAATTTTTGAAATGCGGTTATATTTTCTCAATAAATGAGTTGAGCAGACACCATTTGTTGATAAGCATCATATGGGAGAATGGAGTGGTTTGCCATGGTCAGAAAGTAAATCAATCATAGGTTTGAAAATAGAATCCACATGTGCAGACTTGCGGAGCTAGTTGAGCCACTGGCCAACACTCTCTCATCACACTATATTAGCTCTGTTCCTGTCCAGGGGAAGATTGTTAATGGTGAGGCTGATTAAACCATGAAATTCAATCCGAAGGGAACTGACAGAGACACTATCTCATGTGCCATTTAAAATAACTTTAGGACCTGGAGGATATCATTTGGTGTTAAGAAGTAAATAAAGGGCTTAATTATCCCGAGATATTTACTAAATCCATTCAACCTGAGTAAGCCACCTTAAGGATATTTTTCAGACTCACAAACCACTATGACCCAGCACCATGCAGTACAATAATTTGAAAATAATTAATGTTTACTTGGGAAATTCTTTTTTTAACTTGGGAGAAGGGCACCAAATTGTTGATGTCCTGGGTCTACAGCAAGAAATATATATACAGTTTTCTCATATTCCTAGGCTATACCTCATTTATTTCCATTCATCCATTCATTTCTTCTTTAATCAGTAAACAGAGTATTCACTTTGTTCCAAGTCCTGTCATAGAATAGAATAGGCAACTTCTATATTGCAGTTGTAGTGACAGACACAGACATGATGTAATAATGCAGACTCTTCTGGTTGCAAATGATGAAATCTCCACCCAAACTAGCTGAGAGTAATGTCCATTAGCAAGAACATCTGGAATATACAAGGGGTATATCTAAATGGCTTCAGCACTAAATCCTGGCACTAAAATAATATTTTACTGTTCATTCTCTTCCTCTTGACTTCTTGATTTTTCTTTACTTTTTGATAACTTCACTCTCAGGCGTGCTTCCAATAAATGGGGGCAAATATGACCTGCAAATTTACATGATGCTTAGCAACTGCAATCTCAGAAAAGAGACCCTTTCTTTTCAAGTGTCAATATCAATTTTAAAGTGGAATCTGGCTTTTACCAATTGGGTCATTTGTTCTTCCTCTGTTATTCGTTGTGGACAGAGGCATTTTGTATTATGATTAGCTTGTGTATCTATCCTATGAGCAGAAAGGTGGAGTCAGTTCAGCCCGAACCATAGGGACTAAAATGAAGAGAAATAATTTTCCAAAAGATAACTAGGAAGATAAAATATGATGTCTGTTATGAATATTTTAAAGATATATAACGTAGGTATTATAGAAATAGAGAAGGGCTTAATCAGAGTACAAAGGAATTGGTGTCCAGTATTCTAGAGGGATGGGAAGGGTCAAGGAAGGCTTAAGAGGTTAGGTAAACTTTGGCCTGAGTTTTAAAATATAAAGAAGATGCTTAATTTTTGTACCAATGTAGTAAGACATGACAAGCAAGAAGAGAGACCCTGAGTGAAAGTACAGAAATATTAAACAGCCTGGGAATTTATTTGTTATGAACTCATAGAAATAACAAAAACTGGTAAAGCTTTAATCCACAGGCAGATCGATCACTATGTAACTGTGTCTAGATGATAGTAGTTATTCAATAAAAGTTTGTTGAGTGAATAAAAGTTGAACAATTTTCAAATCAAATTGGGAAGAAGAATCAAGTGTGAAATAAGGCAGGAGATGAATGAACATTTGCCAATTACATTGATGCTTTTTGCAAAAGTAAAGGTGAGGACTTGGCAGAATTTGAGGTTTAGGGACACTACTTTAATTGCTGGACAAGTTGTTAGAAGAAAATATGAATAAGCTAATTTCTTCATTATATCTTCATCATCCAGCAGGACATTTAGGTATTATCTTCTTGAAAGAGAACAGTCATTTTAGATGACACAGAATGCTACTGAAGTCTAGAGGCTGTCCAATGCTGCCAAACATTTATTTCCTTTTCCCGTTGAGTTAATTTTTAGTCCAATTAGGATTTTTCCAATGTTCTGAAATCTTGTGACCATAGTCTCCTACTGTCTTCTCTCTTCTCCTCACTATTTTCTCAACATTTTGCAATTCTCTGTCAATTCCCCTAGCACATGACTTAGGAGAGATGTTCTTCCAATAATGGAGACTCTAGGTTATGCTCCCTGAAGGGATGTAAGAGTGACTTACTTTTCATTGCTAGAAGAGATTTTAAATATTTCATATATATTTCCCGTTGAAGCATCACAAAAGCCAAATAAACTTTGCTTGCACTGGTGTTGTCTGTCTCTTTTACCAAAGATATCCCCTGCCCTAATCTTATCTTACTACCATGGGTGAAGAAGGGAAGGAACAAAAATGAGGAGGGAGGTATCCTGACCTCCAGAATTTCAAAATTAAGAAACTTATATGTTTTTAAAGAACCCTATGGTGAATTAAGAACATATTTTCTTCAATATTTATTAGCCATTTCCTATTCCATCATATGTGTATATATTCTCCTAACAAAAATTATCATGTATTATTTAATCTCCATTCTAAAACCAATCATTTAAAAGTTTCCCCCTGATATTAGACATTTTCCAATATTCTATTAAAATTAATGTGCACTTGTTGATAAAACTGAAATATTTTCTCATTGAGCCTATGAATAGAATGAAGAAATGGACAAAAATAAATACATAAAATTCCAGAATCCTTTGTCTGGACCAGACAAATAACATTGGTAGACAATCAGGTATCAAGTCTATGAGAGGTAATACATGAAGAGAAAGGAAACAGGACAACAAGTGCTTGGAATTAACAATATCCTTTGTGAGCTGAACTATAAAAACCAATGCACAAGGCAATATGCCTAGTGGTTATGGCATTGGGATTTAAGTTAACCCAAAATATATTTGATTTCCAGCTTCACTATATGTTTTTACCAGTTTTACTTTGGGCAAATAACTTAAATTTGCTGAAATTAATTTTATTTATCTCTAAAATAGGAGTAAGTTATCAAGGCAGTTGTGAAAAGTAAATGAGAAAATGTTTATAAACTACTTTGCATTCGATCTTGTAAATAATAAATCAGTGTTCCATGAATATAACTAGTATCTGAGAAATCTGCCTTTGAGGAAACAGAATAGATCCCAGTTGATAACAAAATCAAATGAAGGTAGCAATGTATGTAAACAAAGAAGGTGTTGGTTAAAAAAGCAGTTATTCAGCCATAGGCATTTTGAGAAGGAACTTCACAAGGGCAGTGCTCATTTACCTACATCCAAGGGACAGGAGATAAGGGTATGAACCGTTTAGCCAGGAGGCTGTTATATGTTTGTTGTGGAGGTCAACTCATTTGATTGTCCTAGACTGATTCCAGTGTGTACTGGATGATCTCTACATCACTCAACATGCAAAGTGGTGCCAAAGAATTGTCTGAGTTGCTTTTAAAGTACAATTTCCATGCCCCACTCATAATCTCCAGAGTATGGCTAGAAGATCTATATCTTTAGCAAGCTTATGAGCTTATGACCAAGATACGCTGCCTATGTAATTCTCTCTGTTCTGATATCGTGCCTATCACTTCGAGTTTTGGTGGGGATCCCCACGTGAGTCTCCCCAATACAGAAAATGGTCACATGGGCAAGGTTTTCAATTTCCAATACAACTGTATTTCTTGCTGTAAACAGATAATTGTCATTCTGGCTCATCCAGAGTTTACTGTGAACCAGATTAACACATTTGCTTTACACCACTGCTGGTGTGATGACTAAATAAACTTCCTACACTTCTCAGTTATGAAGATCAGACAACTCCCTGAGGGAGCTGTCCAATTGTGAAGCCTCTTAGAAAGGCACATAGGTGGCAGAGTCCAGTCTCACCCTAGCGGCCTTCTTCTCAAAGACCCACAGTGCTGGCCAGAGTGATCCGTATGTCCTGTGTTTATGTACACGTTGTGCTTTCCGTTAGTGTTGTTAGGGGTCACTGAATAGTAGAGACTGCTGGAGTGACCTGTTCATTCAGTGACCAATTTTCTTCACCAAGTATACTGTACAGGACTTTCAGAAATTAAGACTCTTGGATGGATATTACAGAATTTGCTGCCTTCTCTTTCTCCCTAAAGTAGCCTTTGTGTGGCGCCAGAGCAGTCAGCTGAGAGGTGGAACTTTATTCCAGAGGCTTAGCTGTGCTGCATCAGGTCTTGGTGATCTGGTCAGAGCCTCCACATATGTACTGCCTTACTTAGCAAAGAAAAGAGGAATTTTCTCTCATTTGCTTGCTTTTTTTTCAACAACGGACTCAAGACCATTAAATAATACTTAAAAATAATCCTGCTGCCTCAGCAAGCAATCCCTGTGTTGTCAGCGCCAGGCTCTGGTGGACCACATGACCATATAGATTGGTGGGGTAAGTTCAGAGCCTTGCACTGACAGCTGTAAGCAAGTCTTGTAGTATATCTTCATTCCTGATCCCTGAGAGACTAAGGTTTCTTCTGAAGACAGTATCACTTGCTTCTCTTTTCATCTGTAAAGGACCATTGCTCTGGTGTTTCGTTAAAACCAGACTCTTTTCAGCATGGCAAAACCAATGCCAGAAAGTATCAAAATGTAAAGATTATACCACTATAAATATATTTTTGTCATAAACTCTCTCACTAAGTTCCCTAAATTAACTTTGGTATTTCTGGTGTGACCACATACTAAGCTCAGCTTCCCCCACTGGGTGCTTATATCTGAAGGCATCAAAGTGTCAGTCCCGTATTGTCTTATTCCAGTTACAGATGGAACTATTTTTAAAAAGTCTAAGAAGGCCTCTCTTATGAGCATGTAAGGTGTTTCCCGGCAGGCTGCCAATAATCCCAAAGCAGCATAGCAAAGATGCATTCAAGCTGTGCTTCTAAGATTTCTTTTCCCTTTAAAACTTGCTCTAACGTTCAGTTTAATGTTTTCAGAAGTGTCCCAAACAGAATGAATTTCCCTTGGATCTGCGCTCTTCTAAGTGAGACCCGAGTGGAGATTGTTATAAACCAGCTGATAGGAGGCTGAGAGGATGCCTCATTGCAGCTGTGCAGTCCAGGGTAGAGAGTAAACCTTGTCCGTGCTACACTCTCTGGAGCGTCTGCAGTTAAAGTTGTGACTGGCAGAGAAACACACCCGAGGTCCAAAGAGAATATGAACTAACTGTATTGCATTTTGTGTTAGTACACACCCAGCTTATATTTATAAACTGTGGTTTCATTAGAAGACAATAAATAGAGGCTTTTCAGAACAGTGCCATTGCATCTTTCAGCTCTAAGAAGGAGTGAGGTGTGTGTGTGTGTGTGTGTGTGTGTGTGTGTGTGTGTTGCATGTACACATGCTCACACCCTTAACCTCCTGCTCCCGGGCCAGTGCCAAGAATGATGGGGGTGCTGAACAGTTTTACTAGGTCTTGCATTGCCTTCAGTGGGTTGTATCATTGATTGCTCCTAACAGCCTAGAAAGAAAGGCCTGATTATCCCCTATTTCACAGAAAAGGCAAAGGAAAATGAAATGACTTGCCCTGGAAGCCAAGCTGATTTTTGACTAACTCAGCCTTACTCCAGTGTTTAGATACTTTTAATGTTATCTCTAAACATGGTAAAGACCAAGCCTCTGAAATTAAAAAATATTTTACAAAAAGAATTCTATGTGCTAAACTCTGGAATAGAGGAAATTTAATCTTTTCCATTGAAGGCTGCTGGTGCCAGAGAATATAGCAGAATATTTGTGAACGATTTGTACAGTATCTTTATGATAGGATTCACAACACAAAACATGATTGTTTCCTTCAGAATGTGAATGAATAGAGAAAAATATCACTAATTTTCAGATGAGTAAACATACAATTGTACATTTCATTGATTAAATATGGAAATGCCTGTAGGAAGTTCAGAGGTTTAGCAAAACTGAGGCAAAATTTCTTAAAATGGAAAATATACATATATTATATTGCCCCATTATTAAAATATTTACTTAACTTTTAATTGAACACAAATGCATTTTATAATTTCGCTATGCATAAAATGAACTTAGTGCCTAAATGCATTAATATATAGTGAAAGAAAAGAGATGTGTTGATAATATGCAAGTTGTAAATCCTTAAAACTATTGGATTATTTTTGTTATAATTAAAATTTTAAAATTTCTATTTTAATCTACATGATTCTAATAATCAATAAAAACTAAAGCTAAATTAAAAATATATTTACAAGTTTATTTGCAATAGATTAAGACCATCTTCAATGCTTGCTTTCTGTTTTACCTGTGAAAGTAGGCACCTGGATGATTCTCTACATACCTGTTTTCCTGACACTGCCTTGATGATGGGACTAAAATGCTACTTAAATACAGAGCAGATGGCAACTGGGAAAGGAAAATTCTGCCAGTGGCAAACTGTCAGTGGATCAAGACTGCCTTATCTTCCAAGAACACAGGGGTAGGGGTGTCTATCTGCTTGTTTGAAGTTCTAGACATCTGTTAACATTATTTTTATCCAACCTTCCTTTGCCTTAAAATGGAACTTTTTTCACTATTTGAAAAAGATGTTTAAATCTTTATAAAATCAATAGTTTCTGAATTCAAAAATGTTTAGTTCACAATACGAGTTGGTTTCTTAATTTCATTATGCAAACTATTACTGACGTCGTCCCATATTGCAAAACATTTGTGATTCTCATTAAAGACTAATAAAAGAGAGTACTTAAAGCTATCACCAAATACTAATATTTACCAAATGCTCTAATTACATTACCTAATGTAAAGGTCACAAGACCTCAGTGAGATAAATATTATCATCTGAAGTTTACATTGAGGGAACTGAATTTCAGAGATGACATACACTTAAAAAGACTGAAATCAATGTGATGTGCCCAAGGCTCCTGAGGCAGAGTTGGGATAAGAATTAAAAAAAAAAAAATTTTGTCCAGTGCTTTCTTTCATACGAAATTGTAGGGAAGTTCTAAAATATTTCAGGGCTTCCCTGGTGGCGCAGTGGTTGAGAGTCCACCTGCCGATTCAGGGGACACGGGTTCGTGCCCCGGTCCGGGAAGATCCCACGCGCCGCGGAGCGGCTGGGCCCGTGACCCATGGCTGCTGAGCCTGCGCGTCCGGAGCCTGTGCTCCGCAACGGGAGAGGCCACAACAGTGAGAGGCCCGCGTACGGCAAAAAAAATTAAAAAAAAAAATAAATAAATAAATAAAATATTTCATTAAAGAAATCAAGAAATCAGAAAATACCAATGACTGGATCTCACCTAGAGATTAAAAAATATGATAAACACATTATGAACAGAACAACGGAAATTAGAATTCTCAAGGTGTTAATGCTAAGAAATCTTTGAAAATGTATTATGTATAGTTAAAGGAGAGGAAAAGGACAATAAAATCTTTACCTTTTCAGTGACATCAATTTCTTTTTGTAATAGTGAATTTTGAGGTCAAGAACATCACTATTGTGATGGCACAACAGTGCAAAGGCAGAAAACTCTCTCATTTCTTACTGTTCCATCCCTCTTATGTCCTGCTAGATGTTGATAGATGATGATAAACAAGACTGACTCCAACTCTAGACTAGCGGCACTGTTTTCAATACTCTGGACCTAAAGATTCTGGAAAGCAAGGACTCCAGGTAGTGGGTAGAGGAGACACAGAAGAATTCAAGTATCAGGGGTTAGAGGCTGAGAAACAGCAGTGAAGTGTTAAAGTGATAAAGAGGGGCTCTAGAACACTTGCTGATGATTGAAAAGGACTTAACTTTTTCTCCTTTTCCCGTGATTTATTCTCCTTCTCAACTTTACTCTCTGCTTCTCCCTTCTCCTCTTTCCTTTCTACTTCCTCTCTGTTGCAGCAGGAGAACTGTGGAACACTCCGGTCACTAACACCCTGATGGCATCTGGGGCACAGGGCACTCTTTTCAGACCTCTCCTCCCCTCACTCAGCTGTCAGGGCAGCCATGACCCACTGCTCCCCATGGGCCTCTAGAATGGGAGAAGCAGAGGAAACGGTGTTAGGCAGCTGTGGGGGGTTGCCGTGGACTTGTTAGACATCAGCTGGATCATGTTCCCCATCAGCTGGGTAAGGGAAGTGGTATACTTTACAATAACCCAGAGTGTAAGGCCCTTAGCTGGCTAGTTGAGGTAGCTATCAGGAAGTAACCAGCACAGACGTGCATAGTAGTCAGAAACTGCCATATATAGTTTATATCTTATGTACACATCTTTATATCACTAAGAGATAAGAACAAAATACAAATACAAAAAAAAAAGATTTTTGCCTATTGGCTAATTGACTAACCGGGGATTTAAAAAAATAAATATAAAGCATAATTAGGATAAAAATTTGGATACTTTCTTCTGAGCTGGGAAAGGCCAAGTTTATTATCCCCAGCTTACAGATAAGGAGAATGATGTGTAAAGTGGCTGAGGCACTTATCCAGGGTCAATAGATATTAAGTTTGAATAAATGAGATTTCTTAATATGGCAATTTGTTTTTACTTATATCAAAATTGAAATTAGTTTAGGTTTCCCAGTTTCCTGTTTACTAATTTCTATGGCATGCATCCAAGTGTCATAGTGTCATAGAAACACTTATATCTCAAGAGATAGATATATATCCGATCTTTCAGCAGTTCTCCTGAGTCACATTTCCAACTACCTGTAGGGCATTACCACTGAACTGTCTGCCACTACAATTAATTTATCAAGTCCTGACTGCATCATATCTCTCACAGATACTATTATTCTTCTAGCCATCTGAATGAGACTAGAAATTGTGGAGTCATCTTTTATTCATTCTGCTCCTTCATCATCTAATTACCATCTGTCCCCAAGAGTTATCATCCCTTCATCTTTGCCTCCCCTGCTGGATTCCCACAGCTACCTCACTACTCAGGGCTTTCGTCACCTCAGGCTTAAATTACTGAAAGAGGCTTCAGGATGACTCCCTTGCCTATACTCCATCATCTGCCACTTTGGCCTCAGATCAGTGGCCCGTCAATATTCACAGCCACTAGCTAGTCCAAACACTTCTTCTGGGATTTTGAGTCTTTCTAATCTAAGTCAATTTTCTAGGACAGTCTTAACCTTTACTCTCAGCTCAAGGGAAGCCATTTTCCATCCATCCTCCTACACAAAGTCTCCTTATTTCTGCTTCAAAACTTTGCGTTGAATAATTTTCTCTTCCTTCCTTCTTACCTCTCTTCTTTTATTCAAACTGTAACCACACTTGGAGGCCCACCTCAAAATCATTGTCCTCCATCTTCTATGATTAAGGAAGTTTGTAATGAAGTCTCCATTTTCTGAATTCACATGATTCTCATCAGTATCATATGCTCTGGTCCTTCACTGTGCTCTAACGGATATGGTGTATTTATTTTACCAAAGAGACTATAAATACTTATTGTGTAGAATGAACATTAATTTCACTTTTCATAGCACCAAAACAGTTGAAGTCACAGAAAAGTAATATTTTGCTAATTGACTAATTCACTAAACATGCATTATTATTTTTGATAAGCAGATAGGAAAGGCGGGCAAGGTAACCATCAGTATCAAATATCTCAAGGAGGTTAGTGACTTCTTTAGAGTTTACAAGTCTAATAATTTTGGCTTTATTTATATACTTATCCTGAGCCAAATATTCTGAATGTTCTGATGACAAGGGAAGTATCGGAATAAGATGCATCCTTTACTTCATGGACCAGAGATTTACATACAGAATTACATATTGATGTTCTTCACTATTTCAAAATGTAACTCTGATGGCTGAGCTGCATCCTCTTTCTACTTGTCTTACCCTATTGAGATATCAAAATGGATGAGCATCTGAGCACGTACACATGGGCTGAACTTCTGCATTTTTTTCATGTCAGCAGTATAGTGTCACAAACCAAAAAACTAGAAGATACATAGTTCCCCGGTAGCTATCCTTGGACTTAAATAGAAAAACCTCTAAATCAAGTCTTTGCCATTCTTGCCACTTATTCAAAATCTTTGCAAGAAAAGGCAGAAAAGAAACAAGGTGCTCTAGTAAAATGAAACAACTGTGCATAAAATCCCCAGCCATTCAAAACTTGGCTTTCTGGACTTTTTCACAAATTACAACTGCAAGTTTAACAGCCAGCCTTTGGGACTTCAATGCACCAGGTAGGGGATATTGTTCCATAGAATAATTGCTCTCTGGGGAAAAGGTATTTCGGTGACTTTCATGTTATAAGGCAGCACGAGCTAGTGGGTCATTAATCATTAGTGAGTGTCACTGAAGAGTTTAAATATAAAGAAAAGGGTCCAATGACATTAAATATCAGAGGAAAAACGAATCTTGCAAATTTTCATGATAATCTAGCTTACTGACACTAAAGTTCCATACCTATACGTATATGCAAACATCAGGTTTAAAAGAAATCTGATAAAATAAATGTAAAGACTAATTTGTTACATTGAATAAAAGTTTATGTACTCACACTTGATTCTTTGGGGCTATGTATAGGAGAGCAGCAGAGTAGATGAAAACGGGGCAATGGTTTGATAGCCTGAAATAAAAATATACCATATCTATTTTTGATTTGATTTATTTTTTAACTTGTTTTTAATTTATTAATCCATTTAAGCATAAAAGGGAGCAACCTGGAATACAAGGCAAATCTTTGTTAAAAATTAAAATAAAGTAAAAAACTTCAAAATAAGATAAAGAAGTACTAACAGGAAAAAAAGACATTATTATTTTTCCCCCAAATCCTAGCTTAAAGATAGCTACTGTAGTCATGAACTATTTCTGGCCCTAAATTTACTAGCGACTAAGCAAAAAGAGGAATAGAATAAATTATCTCATGGGAAGCATAATAGAATGCCAGGAAAACAAATTTTCCCCTAGCACTAATTTTCAGGATTTTATCTCATAAGTGACATTGTACAGCGTTGATTCAGTTAGTCTTCAGTTTCAAACAGCAGAAATGACCTCTGGGTAACTTGAGGAAACTCACTGAAAAGATATGAGGGAGCTCCCAGAATCAAAGGGATGGCTGAAATCCCAAGCTTGGACCCAAGAGGAAGCAAACTTTTTAAGAGTCTCAACAGCTGGAACAATCTGACAGCCTCTCCCAGGCAACAGCATTTCAGTAAGTCCCACTTTCCTTCTGTCCCTGTGTCTAGTACTATAACAAGGTGACTGGCGTCTCCATAGTAGAAAGAATTTGACAGTTTCTCCCAGGCACTATCACACTAATGAATTAGTCCAATTTTTCCACTGCCCTTGCTTCTATAACAAGTATTTACTTCTAGAAGTCACTTGAGATCTGGAACTGCTTTCCTTTTCTTGCCACCATTATCAACCTCCACCCCTTCCCACTGGGCCAGTAGCTAGTAGCCCTTGTCAGGTTAAGATAAATATGGTTAAGCAAATTATTCTGAGGGGAGAGGGAACACAGAGCTGAAATTGAGAGTGAAATTTAATAATCTGATAAGACTACAGGTCACCACACCCAGAGAGGAAGTCTTCAGGAGAAAATGAAACACTTTAAATGGGAATCTTAGTCTTCTCTCCTCCTCACCCTTACCCTCAGGCCAGAGTGCAGGAGGAAAGAGAAGGGGTAGGGAGTAAACCCATCACCCCCAGGGAAGGAGAGATAAAGAGCCACACCTAGAAAAGCAAAAGGTGTATCAGATACTTTAAAAAATGGCTTCGTATAGGTAACGTTCTGGGGATCAAGTCCAGAGCTAGGCGACACACAAGCCCATACAACTGCTCTGAATTTACAATCCCCACAAGTCACACAAAGCAGGGGAGTGGCAATTCCTCAACAGGAGATCAGTGTTATCTTAAAAAAGGGGAAATGGATTGCCGGGCTATCAATCCAAAAGGATCAAGGTCGAGTAAGGGTGGCAGAGGCAAGAATAGCAACCAACAGTACCTCACCTGACGCTTAGTGAGTGTCTGTTATCTGCCAGGCACTGTTTGAAGTACTTTATATTTGTTCATCTTCACAACCTCCCTATGAAGATGGGGTACTAATTTATAACTATAATTTTAATAAATAAGTTGCCAAAGACACAGAGATGAACAGGGATGGTTCTAGGATTCAAACCCGACCTCTGGACTCATGTTCTTAATCCCTACGGACACCTTCAATACCTGTTTTAAAATAGATGCAGAAATGGCTTTCATACAGCTTCTTCTCACAAAAATAAATGCAAAATCAGAGCTCCTTGAAAGCACTGAGTGTATAATCAAATATACTCAGAAAAGTGTATGTCAAATATGTTATTTTAAAAACCCCTCTAGTATCAAGTTCATACCAAAAATAAGGCTAAATAAATGAGGCCATAGATGAAGGTCAATGTTATTTTAGAAAAAATAAGAAGATTTTTCTTTTTCCTAATGGTACAGAGTTTAAAATTGCTTTCTCTGAAAACGTATCTTTCTATTCTAGACAAGGTATTTTAATTTTTTTTTCTACATGTATATTTTAAAAAACAAAACCAGTAAGGAATACGTTGCCAATAATTTTATAAAAATTCAGATATTCCCCAATTTCAAAGGAAAAGTTCCTTGTCACTGATGCCCATATCCTCTGCCAGTCCCATTCCCTAGATGAAAATAGTGTGAGGTGTCATTTTTTAAAACACCCCTGTTCACAAAAAACAGGCAGACTCCTTGATGGCTGTGGGATATTTCTATCCCAGAATTAGAGCCAAATAATAGAGAAAGCTATTAACTGAAATTTTATGTCACCAAATCTTATATGTCTCATATTTTTCTCTAAGAAAATGATAATCAAATTATTTGAGGGGCAAGGTAAGAAATTGAAGAAATATATCTTCTACTATATCCCAACTTCTGTCACTGCTCTGTAGTCTTAGTTTCAAAAAAAGGGGTGATTTTTTCTTTAACTTTGTCAATGTTAAGATCCACGGGAGAATTTGATAACTGAATCTACTCTGTCTCCTTCTTTTAGGAAAAAAAAAAAATATATATATATAAGTATATACATGTTTATATATGTATATATATATATATATATATATATATATATATATATGTATATATATACACACACCCATACAGACATATGTACTTCCCACAAGTTTATAAATGATTTGGGGGAGTTTCACTGCACAATAAAGTCATTCAAGTGACAATAGTTTTATGGTAAGACCTCTCATTTTAATTTAGTATTCTTTCACTTGAGAATCAACTTATGGAAATGTGTACTGAGAGATTAAACCAGGAAATATGACTTTTATATGCAATGATGTCCATATATATTATACATGATATAATGTGCTATAATATAGATTATAAATATATACTATATATGTTATATATGATATAAATAATAAAAGTTATATATTATTTTGCTACAAATTGAAATTGTTTCTATCACATAGATTGACATGTTACAGTGAATTTCTATTATTTTGAGTATATTCTGAGAAATATTATTGACTACTAGAAAATTGCTCTTTTGGGATATTTTTCAAATTTTAAAATTAGCAACACTTTGAATAGAAATGGGTGAGAATAAGACAGGTTAAAATGAAGCTTGAGTTTACTAATTTTTCTCAGCATTCCCAGGCTTTTCTGAACATTTCTAACCCTCCTCAATGCACCAGCTCTTTCTATAATTAAAAATATACAGGATGAGGCACCACATATGTGTGTATGGGACACACAGCGTTTAACATTTTCTCATGTCCACAGTAAACATTAAAGAATCTTACCGTGAAGTTCCCTCAGTATCTTCTATACCTAAACCAACTTTCTTAAAAAGAGGCTCCTTCAGCTACTCAAACAGTGTTTCTTCCATTAAATCAACCTTATCATTTTCTATTGCTTAACTCTTGAAATGAGTCATTTGTTAGATGTTTGATGATAAGATTATGAGAAGATCATCATAGAAGGTGGATTTTTCTAGGAAAATAATTTATATAGATGTATTCTGCTACATGTGGGGAGGATAAAGAGGGGTCTGTTTTCATTTGTACCTCGGAGTGACCCTAACTTGAAAGGTGATTGTATCAGTATTACATTTAATTAGAAATTTGTTCCATGAAGAAATTGAATGTCCCAAGAACAAGCTTTAAGTCCCTGCAGGAAGGGGAAGGCTCCTTGCCGGAGCAATTTAAGGCAAAGCCCTGTCTGTATACACAGAAATCCCAAGAGCATTTTTAATCACCTCACCTTAAAAAATGCATAGGCAACCAAAGATGACTAAAGAGTTGTAGAAAAGAAGCAGAAAGAGGCAAACAATGAGAAGAATAAAGAAGAAAGAGCAGACTTAGGACCTGGGACAGCCATATAATTTGTGGTGCCCAGTGAAAAACAGTTGGGTCCCTTGTTCAAAAATTATTAAATGTTCCAAGATGGCTACAGCAGAGCATGAAGCCAAGAGAGACCTTCTAAGCAGAGGGCCCTGTGAGACTGCACGATTGCACACCCATGAAGCAGGCCTTCCCTGTTTAGAACACAGAGCAAACTTGAATACATCTTTATGGGTTACCCTCAGAGAGACTTGAAATGATAATCATTTCCACAAACCAAGAATAAGACAAAATAAAGAAAAAAACAAATAGAAAACAAGAAATAACTCATGAAGTTTAAATACATTTAAAGCTGCACCAGACTTTTCCTCCAGCCTTTAAATTTGGCATAAATCTGCTAATTGGCTTTGGCTTCAACCTCGGCCTTTGGAAAGTCAAAAAGGTGAGTGCTTCCATGTCATTTTTGGCATTTCTGAGCTTGTATATGAAGAGTAATTGGGTTTCCACGAACTCTAATTGCCTTATCAATGCCAGTAAAAGAAACAGACCATGCCATTCAGATTTATTTTTCATATCTGAATATTTACTTCCTTTGGAGTAAAAGATTCTTGGGTGTTTCATATGTTGAATTCTATTAGTAATTGAAGTATAAATATGTACTTATTATTACAAGTGTAAAATTCTGTATTATTTAAATGATGACTCTCTAAATTTGCATTTTTGTGAGAAAAGCAGTTATTTTCAAAGAGTTAAACTGAGAAATAAATCAGCAATCAATTTGAATATTGAACAAAAACTCATAACCTGAATCTGTGGAAATTAGTGTCATAGTACAGAATGAGAATGTTATAAATATTACAAGAACTTTTATATATTTATCTTATTGGAAGCTCAAAACAATTCTTTGAGATACGTAGAGATCATCATGTACATTAGGTATTTCAGAACATGGAGGCTCACAGAAGTTAGATTTGGCCAAGGTCACCCAGGTTGATAATGGAGGCAAGCAGAACCAAACCAGATTTTGTTGCTCAAAACCCACTGTTATTTATTTCATACCATATGTCTTTTCAGGAGAACTGTGGATGACTCATGTCAAATATTTTTATAAATAAATGGAAGAGATAATTATTTTTCTTTGAATAATCAAAAAGGGAGATATAGTCTTAAGGAAAGTGTAGTCATTGTTCTTAATGAACCACTGGACCAAACGTTTTTTTTTTAACTGTCAAAAGACTCCTGAAAAGATTGTTTCAAAGTGCGCGTGGTGCACTAAGATGGTTAGATGGTTGGGACGAGAGTATATAGGCCACTCTGGAAGCTGGAAGAATGCCAGGGTACCATCTCTGCTTCAGGCGGAGAAGATGGAGTTTTATCTGTCTTAAATAGGAGGCATATGAGCAAGCTATCTTTTGAAGTAAGGACTTCATGACTAAACAAAAAATTTTTTAAATCAATAGAATAAAATTATAAAAAGCCAGTGACACAATGACCTACATTATTGTTAATAAAACAATGTGCCCAGTGTTTTAACTATGGTCCCATGGATAGCAAATGAATAACTGAAACTTTATCTCTTGCTTAATGATCCCCTCCATATAGATCTTTATGGACAGCACACTGCCTATGATGTAATCTTGAACTTCTTTTTGGTATTATTTTCTACAAAGTAAACCATGACTAAGGGCTTGGGTATAATGGCATTTAAAAGAATTATTTTCTAGTATTTCAATCTTTTCCTGAAAGAAAAGTCATCATTTCCATAATTCCTATTGTTATGGGTTCTCAGTAATTCCATTTTCTTCTATGCACGAATACCAATATCACAAATCCCCTGGAAGAAAAGCCCCATTTTACACAGTCAACCATGTGTAAAGCCAGATTTACTTATTAAGTGTATAAATCATGCATTTGCACCTGCATAAAAAATGCTGCATTGTACAAATTATTTGCTCTTGCCAAGATGATGTTTAATAGAGCCAAGCCTAGCAAAACTGGCGTTTTCTATTCCTTTCCTCTGTCTGAAGTTTCTCCCATGCTTTGCTGAACCTATGTCCTCCAATCACATCAGTAACACTGGCTATCATTTATTAAAATCCTCTTCTGCACCAGGCATTTTACATGTGTTATTTGTGAAACTCAACACCACTCTGCAAGACATTTATTAGTTTCCATATTTTTCAGATGAGAAAAGTGTGGTTCAGGAAACTGAAGCGAGTCACACCAATAATCTCTGCAGTTTCATAGCTACTTTATCACTTCACCTTCTGGAAGACTTTCTTTCCAGTCTTTGAAAGGAAACTCAAGATAAAATTTGATATATTCTCTTAATAGTGACTTTGTACCAAAAATAAAAGTAGCCTAGACCTATTCTGGAAATTAATTCAATCATACTTAGAGGAGTTGCTGAATATTGTTTTTATTCATATTTGATATCTTTCCTGACTTTCTGATACTTTTCAAGATCAAATCTCCAGGAGTAAAATTTGTCAAGAGTGTGTCACAATTTCATGATTGGAAGGTAACATTTTCTAACATTTTTACTTTGTAAAATAATGTTTATTTTTCCTTTTTATTTCACTCTGTAATATCAACTGTAGGCATTGCTGAGTTTATTTGTATTATTAACCTTATTATCAGTGACATTGTTTCAAGTCTTTCAAATGCTCATTTCCTTCCCCATGTTGAAGATCTGCACTTCAGCCAAATTGTTGACATTTTTAGTGTCAATTCTGTTGTTCAATTTTGTATATTTTGAATATAGTATAAGAAACGAGAAGGATTTTAGTGCAATGGTATTTAAAGTTTGAGGATTTAATGGTGTTATGACTTTTGTTTCAGTATTTAATATTCACATGGAGGAAATAAATGAATGATCCACTTTGCCACAGATAAACCAGCCAAGGAAAAAGAGAGCTGGAGGGCATGAGAGGGTGATCATCAGGAAGAGGGTACTGCAGGGCTACAGGGAAAATGTAAATGACTAAAATAATCAGTAACTTAACGTATTCTCAGGATGACTATATAATAATTTCTATAGTTTTATACACAAATCTATTTTGTCATATAAATTAAAATTCTGTGTCCATTTCAATTTTTATTTTATTTTGCTTTTTTTAGCTTGGTGTGTGGTTCTGTAACATGTTTTCTTAAGCAACAGAAGTAAAAAAGAAAATAACACAGGGATTTCTACTGATCTTATTACAAAGTAAGATGTGGATGGATAGCATCATAATTCACAGGAAACACAGTAATATGTTCCTCCCTATTTCAGTTTATGGACTTTGTTCCAATTAGTCAGCATGAATCTAAAATAATTCTTTAAACTACAGGTAAGTCTTAAATGTTTCATGATAAGATTCTTTTATTTTAAAAGGATCAAATTAATAATTTATTCCTTTTTATTAGAAAATTCATGCTCTTGACCCACTTTATTAAAAAAAACTCTAAAATGGAAACTTTTTATACAGGAGTTTATTTAAATTTGTCACCTAGTTTTATACGCTTCCATTTAAATATTTAAATTTGTCACCTAGTTTTATACGCTTCCATTTAAACCTCTAGTTAAGTATGCCCACATTTTGTCAGTTACAGAGATATATGCAGAATATTTTATGAGAGACACTATGGAACTGTAAAAAAGTGTTCTGGACTTCGAGTCAGGAAAACAGATCTCTAGCTCGTGTTTGCGAGTACCTGTCTGTGTGCACTGCAGCAAGTCACTTCAGTGATCTGGGCTTTAGTTTCCTAATCCCTGAAGTGCAGTGGTTAAATTACATAATTTCTAACTCTTTATGCTCCAATATTCTAATGAGGCTATTCTTTCTCCCCACCTCAGTAGAAAATCACAATGATGGAGAATGATGAGAAAGACTTTATAATGTTTTATTTATTTCCTTTAAACATGTTTAAACACAAATAAAACAGATGTCATGGTCTTCAGAAGAAATCTCTCTCTCTCAGAGCTATCTACAAATTTTAGGCATTGAATAAATTCACTGTGTGTGTGTTCTTTGGTAGACTGGCAACTATTAACTTAATGTGACATTTCCTTCTTATTTTTCTTTTCAGAGAAAAGAAATCAAATTTAAAATTAAACATATAACCCTTATTATTTCATTCTCTGTAACTGCATAAAATGGTCTACAAATGAGATTAGTGTGTATTTGAGAGAGAAATTTGCAGGTTAACCTTCTTGATATTCGTTAATTGCAACCTTCTGTGAGTCTATGGTAACCTTATTTCCAGGGTTAGAGCCAGTTTTTTGCATTAGTTCTTCCAAAGGGACCACATGTCAAATATCCTTGGAACAGGGTACAATTTAAATTACTGGTGGTCTACTAGTTATTTTCAGTCTAGGAGAACAAACACCAGATGTATTATAGACAGACTTTAAAGGGCATTATAAAGAAAAGCGGGTGGCGGTAGGGGGAATGGTCTATTTCCCAAATTGTGGGATCCATCCATTGTTGCTCTGTGTAATAATCTCATTCCAGAATAATTCAATTCATATTCGTCACCATGTTCTTTGAAAAGATTCCATGAATGAAGACTCTGTGCATAAAGCAACCTCATAGAAGCAAGACAGAATTCACTACTGATCCCAAGCAAGTGACTTGGAATTTGAATGCCTGATTTAAAGAGAGGAATTGATGATGTACCGTGTGTCAAATCTTAAGGTTACTTGATAGTGTCCTGTGGTTTTGCTTGAAAATCAAAATGTTTGCTAATTCAAGAAACTGTTTCAAACAAAAGTCTACAAAATGAAGCTGCTTATTAAAGGTGAAATAAGTGTTAAAGCCCAAATCATTTTTCTTCTCTGCAGGGCAAGGCTTTCCTGGGAATTTTCCCGATATTTTCAGCTTCTCTTATAACCCCGTCTCCATTTTCCTTCCCTGATCTCCAACCATACACTGCTTTCAGGGTGACACTGACACTCAGCATAGCTATTAAACGTGACTTTGTTAACTGCTCAATGAGGCCTGGTGTGAACTGAGTGGCCACCGTTGCCAGCTGTGCAAAGCCTTTGATCTTTATTTACATTTTGATTTCATGTTTTGATGCTGGTGTTGGAGATTTTCTAACCAGCACTGGTTAAATGGATTTAACATTCTCTACAGATATTATTTTTAGCCACGATCTAATTAGTTATAGTCTGTTAGTAACATTTTCAACATAGGGTTATAACACAATGAAGAAAATAACTACCACTTACTTTTCCCAAACATAGAGAAATATACACACTATGTTTTAAGGAAAGCATATTTCCTATTGAGCCTTGACTATTTTCTACCCTACATCTACATTTACATCAGGAGTAATTTAAATAAAAGTTCTTATCACTTATACCATCTCATGAACTTCACTGAACAATGTGCATTATACAGTTCACCTGAAAATATTTGCATTTTATGTAACCAAGAAACACAATTCCTTAAGGTATTATTTAGAGAGATCAAGATCAATCAGGGAATTTTATTAAAGTATCTATGTATTTGTCAATACGTATACTTTAAAGTTCTTTTAAATCAGAAGTAGGGGTTATAGAAAGAATCTCTCAGGTGTGACTAAATATGTCAGCATTTAATTCTGGAAACTTTACATGTTCTCATGCATTTTGATTTAGTAAAGCATCTATATACTTGCAGTCAATATTTATAGAACAATTTGTACATCTATCTCTATCTTATATGGGATCAAAGAATTATACGAAGCCGAAGAATATTTAGAAGCTAATGATATCATTCTCTTAGACATTTCAGAACACATAATCTATAACGCTTAACCTGTTTCTTAATGAAAAGAGATTATTTTAGAAGATGAGGTATTTAATCTAGAATTATTTACAATAAATCTAAAACCAGCCAAATCTATCATAACCCTGTTGGTCACCTAAAGGAATATCTTGAATGATTAATCTGCTGTAATTATTAGCCCCTAAACATTCTGGAGGTATAAGCATTCCTTTTTGTCCTTTGAAAGAGTACCATGTAGCATCTCCATTAGCATTTTAAGTGGATCAGCACTGTGTATTGAAATGTGGACTTAAAGCTTTCCCAAAAAAGAATGGGTTTGCTCAAAGACAATTGACAAATCTTTCCTCCTGGGAATGGCTTTTCGATGGGAACTCTCTCAATGGTCATTGCTTCTTCTTTTTTAAAAAATTAAATTAATTAATTAATTAAAGTATGGCTGCGTTGGGTCTTCATTGCTGCGCACAGGCTTTTCTCTAGTTGTGGTGAGCGGGGGCTACCCTTCGATGCCATGTGCGGGCTTCTAATTGCGGTGGCTTCTCTTGTTGCAGAGTACGGGCTCTAGGAACGCGGGCTTCAGTAGTTCTGGCTCTCGGGGTCTAGAGCACAGGCTCAGTAGTTGTGCCACACGGGCTCAGTTGCTCCGCGGCATGTGGGATCTTCCCGGACCAGGGATCAAACCTGTCCCCTGCATTGGCAGGCGGATTCTTAACCACTGCGCCACTAGGGAAATCCCTGGTCATTGCGTCTCTTGCTGTCACTCTTTAGTGCCAACAGTAACATCAGAATTTGTAAAAGCTGATTAATGCCCTGAGTTTTTGTTGTTGTTTGTTTTACATATTATATGTGAGATAGATATAATTATCCCCATTTGCAAACAAGGAAATGAAACCCAAAATATTGTGTCCAAGCAGATTGTGGATGAACCGTTCATATTAGGGACATTGATTAATGGGCTTCCTGGAATTGGGATGGGGGTTGAACAAACTTCTGAATGCAAGAAAGTAACCTAGCAGTTCTATCAATCTACACCTCAGAATTAGTAGAAAAATTTAAAAAATATATATTCTTCTTTAGTCACAAAATATTTAGCATTTGATTTTTCAACATTCATGTTTTGTTCCTCTAGTAGGTGCCTCAAACTGAAAATACATGACATTAATAAAATCCTTGCCCTCAAGGAGCTAAGAGTCTAAAGTGAGAGAGACAGCCACATGACAAATATTGTAACCAGTTCATTGTACAAATGAGGAGGGAGGAACTACTTTTGTCTGGTGAAGACAGAGAAGATAATTCAGTCGAGGTGTTGGATTATAAGATAGAATAATGAAGAAAGAGCCAGGAGGTAGATAAACTGGGAAAAGTGTGTTCCAGGTAGAGGGGACACTCCATGGACACTTCTGAGTTAAGTGTACGGGACATTTATAAAGTTTCCCAGTAGTTCTGATGAGTATTTCCTTGAGTGGAGGAATTTGCCATGAGATGAAACTGGAGATTTTGATTAGAACTGGGCTGGGTTCACCACCAAGCTGTGTACATGTGGATCTAACAGCCGACTGGGATTTGAGAACTGAATTAAGAGACAGACCACCACCAAGATTGCAGACTGACCACTGGTGATACATACATGGAGTTGATACAAATATCACCGGTAAAGTCTTTGAAAAAAAGAAACTGACATTGAAGGCTTACTCACTGAAGGCTGATCAGAACTTGTGGTCTGCACCAAACCAAGTTTTACCTGCTAAAACTAAAATATCAACATTCACATCAGTTCCTCAGGCAAAGAAATAACATGATCATATTTTGAGATCACTCTGGTGTAGAATAAATTTGAGGATAATAGAGAAATGTAGAACATTATTAGAGTAGTACAAGAAAGAAGTGATGAGAATGTAAACTAAGTAGTAAAGAAGAGTAATAGAAGTTATTTGAAAAAATGCATGAACAGGTAGATGTTGGGGACAGATTTAATATAAAAAGGTAAAAAAAGAAGAAAAAGTTAAAATGACTGCTGTTTCTTCCTTAAGAAATTCCCACCAACAGAGAGAAGGAGGAAAGGCAGTGAGGGTGTATGGAGAAGATACAGTCACTTTTGGATTTTAGGACTCTCAAAATATCCACATAGATGGTGCTCAGTAGTTAGCAACTCAAATCTAGATCTCAGGAAGAGGTAGAGATGTTATGTAATAGTATTGTAGTCATGGGACTGTACAGAAAGCAAAAAAATAATTATTATGAGAATAATATTATTAATATTAATAAAAAATACCATCTGTCTTAGATTAAGTTCCAGAGAGGCAAACTCTGAGACAAGGATACAGGTATGAGTGATTTATTAAGGAGGAGCCCCAGATAAAGTGGGAAAGGAGGGGAGAAGCAGGACAAGGTAGGGGAATAAGCCAAACCAAGAAGCATCCCAGGCAAAATCCTCCAGAGCGTAGCTTCAGCCTGATGCGGTAGAGAGACTCAGAAGTTTAGGATGTGCCTCAGTGTTATTGCCCCAGGCAAAAGGGAGCTTGGGAACCCTCAGAATTGCTTATCATTTAGAGATAAAATTCCTAAGCCCTTGCAGTCACCCTCAGAGGAAGAGGCACAGGTGCTGGATTTTGGAAGTGAAATCACACAGTGGGGGGGAGGACAACATCAGCCACCACTATCTAAACCCAGTGGTTAATTATAATGTTTTTAGAATATTGGGCACTCTGAGGTGGGAAGGAAGCATGAAGTGGCTGGAAAATTGTAGTAGGAATGAAGAGATTTGGCCTTTAGACTCATCTCAGTCCAATGTAGTGGGAAGTGGTTAGTTCCTTGACCTCTTTATACTACAGTTTTCCGATCTGTTAAATGGGCAAAATAACATTTGCCTTGCTGCCTGGGAAGTAATTCGGTGTAATTGAAAAAAAAAAAAGGCAAGTAAAATTTCAAACTGGAGGTGAAGAATCTTTTTCAAATTTTCTTTTTTGGAATGTTACAAACATTAAATAATCTTTAATAAACTACATATAAATGCCAAGTGTTATGATCAAGACCTCTCTCTACTGTACTACCAATGCAAGAATGATTTAAGTACTGGAGAGAAATCAGCTTTATCAGTAATGATTAAAATGTTTCTCTTGAACATTAACTCCTATTGTTCAAATTCAGAAGGTAGGAAATTGTTGCCATCAACAGCTAAGAACTTTGCAAAACCAAATGCAGTATTCTATTCTTTTCCTGGTTAAAAGTTCTGTTCATGGTTAATATTCTTGTATTTATCCATCTTCTGTGGATAGAGATGACCTAGATTTATAACCACGAATAGCTGTATGAGTATAGGACATTTGTTTAACATCTCTTTGTCTCAGTTTACTCATCTACAAAATGGGAGATAATACATATTTCATCAGTTGTTGGAAATATTAAATAGGTAAAGTGCTTTGAGCAATTTCCAGCACATAAAAAGATTTCTGTAGTTGCTGGCTGAGATATATATTTATTATATATCATATACATTATATATAAATATCATATCCTATAGATCATATATGCATACATGTACTATATAGATATATATATAATAAAACATAAATAATTTTTTGCATACCAGAGAATTATAACTGTTAGGGCCATAGAGAGAATTCAACAAAAATATGTTAAATGAGTGGCTGAATTCTGTCCTATGATTCTTTGGCTTCTAAAAACAGGAAGAATAACTGAAATTATTAAAAATAATAATCAAAAGTATTCTCTCTTCTATTCTGCTCCCAATAATGTCCATGATATATTGAGCCTGGGGAAATTTACTTACTTTTGTGATCACAAATGTGTTTAGTGGATTATGCAATTTATACACTTTATATTCTTAAAAAGGGGGTTTAGTATTTTGCTTTTATCTTGTATGTCATATATGGGATGAAATAGTTAAAATTTCAGTTATTTATAAAGTAGCTGCTTTTTACACATAAGATGGTGTTGGACCAATAGCCAAGGTGTTTACTTAACAAGATTGCTGAGAGAATGTCAACCAAATGAGAAAAATGTACAAGATTAAATAATTTACTTAAACATGATTAAAAAGAGAAAATCCTTTTAAGTGTTTCATTGTATTTGCTATTTATGGAATATTTCATTTTGTAAATGTCATAATGTTTTCTGTTTGGTAGAATCTAAAGTCTCAGCATTAATGGTTCACAACTCTCTTACAGTTAAAAAGCACACAGCAGAACTGGTGGACCAGCTTCTACACTAAGAGTAGTTGGTAATCTGTGTCTCTAAAAACATCCAAGTTCCACATTTGTTTCTAGACCAGTTAAATTCTGCCACCTATAATTAATTTACAAAATCTGCTAAGGACCTTAGAGAATGATTAATCATAAAATGGAATGGAATACCTAGAAGTAGGATTAAATACTGTTGATATTGTATCTATCATAAGAAAATGCTTGCAACATGGACAAAGCCGTGGTGAGGAAGTCTGCTGGGCTGTATCACTTTCTGCTTATCCAACTTGACCATGGGTTACCAGGGTTTTCAAAGCCAATGCTCTTTTTATTAATGCCTTATTCCCCTACATCACCAGGCTCGTTGTTTAGTCTAATATACTTTTTGCTTAGCCAGTTCCATTCAGGATTTTCTAGTTCCTTCCCATTTGGCTGTGGCAATGCATTCTTGTGAATGGTTGACATTCTGAAAAGTTTCCATTTTTCTCTTTGGGAAAGAATGTGGAACATAGACCTATTCTAATTTTTATTCAATAGGATTCCAGATTCCATTTAGCATGATTTTCCTGAGAAAACAATTCTAGTGCTGACAATAACAATAATAGCCGAAATGTATTGAGTATGTAATACATGCCAGGCACTGTGCTAAACACTGTACATTTATTATTTTATTTAACACCTAAAACAACCATAAAAAGTAAATGCTAGTATTATCACCATTTTATAGATGAAGAAAATGAAGCATAGGGATGGTAAGTAGCTTACTTATAGGCCATGGCAAAAAGTGGTATAGCCAGGATTCTAGTCTTCTCAAGCTGACTCCAAAGACTGGGCACTCATGATAAGTTTTTTAAAAGATGTAGATAATTATCTCATGAGCTTCTTGGGACTTATGAGAAACTCTTACATTGAGTAATTAATAAAAATGTATACAATTAAATACTTTACTTTTAGTAGTTACCACAGACAACCAAGGGAAATCAAAAGATAAATGTGAATCTGGGAATCTTCAGGGAAGATGGTCAGGTTTTTGCTTTTTTAGAAAAAAAAAAGAAGAAAAGAAAAATGTCAAGAATTGAAGGTAGAAGCATCGGAGTGTAAAAACAAGTTAGAGGGTAAAAAGGAGGAAGCATTTCAAAGACATCAAGAAAACAGCCTGGCTCCTTCTGAAAGGCCAAAGCACCAACAGCAGACAAAGATGCATGAACACTCCTCAAGCCCAGTGGCTTCCAAGTGCTCTCCTGAACTCTAAAATTCTTGGAGTCAAGTGACACCATGCCTGCTTCAACTGAAATTGCTCTGCATCTATCTGCACATATGTGGATACAGATGTACATTCTGGCAGACACACAGCAAGCTTAATCCAGCCTCATGGCTTGTTTCTTTGCCCTAATCACTTTTCTTGAAAAGTGAATATCCACAAGGACAGCTTATGTCTTTTTTTAGGTTTACAGTTCACATGAATGGGTTTTGTGACATGATATCCTTTAATCTTTCTTACAATCTGGAGCATAGTAGGTGTTCAGTAAATGAATTTAAAAAGGAAAAGGAAATCTGTCATAGATATATCAGGGACTCCTACTTTCTTGTTCCCCAAGAACAAGATTTTAAACTTTCGAAAGTTTATTTTCCACTTTTGTCTCTCTTCTGCCAGATTAGATCTGAAAATAAAGAAATGTAGAGTACTGGGTCTCTTTCTCCCTGCTTGTAATTATTTCCTCCAATCCGGATGTAGTTTCAAGGGTGGCCAACACTGTCAATCACCTCTACCCTCCTTTGAAACTCCTTGATTATGGGAAAGTGCTTTGCATGTAATCACTTCTGTTACTCGGTAAAACTCCTCGTGTTCCTTCTGCTGTTTTTTGAATTTGGGTATTTAAAGAGGCTTCGCTACTTCTTCCTTACATTCTTTCAAAAATATATTTGGAAGGAATACAACAAGATGGCTTTTAAGTATGATCACACATCGAGTTGTGCAAATTAGCTTACCCAGCCTGGAGGGTCCCTAGGGTTGGAGCAGACTATTGGGATGGCAGAGGCATCAGAATGAGGGGCTTTTAGCTGAGGGTTAATCTGAAACTGCAGATTCCAGGGAGATCACAAGCTGGGAACTTGGTAGCAAGCTGTTGCATTTGAAACCATTCATTTTGTCAGAAATTCCTCTGGCATGAAGTTCTGGGGTAACTTTATGGGCGATACACTTCTCTGGCCTTGAATTTGGTTTTTTTAAAAAAAGCAAAGACAAAACAAAACAAAACCAAAAACAAATAAAGCGACCACAGCAAAAGACCCTCTTTGCTGGACCTCCCAGTGCAGGGAATGGTAGCTTCAAAAAGAGATTCTCTCTTGATCTTTGAGGGCTATGACCTGCTCTATGATATTATAGTCACTCTGCTGGCAAAATCTGCAGAGGAAGCTGCCAGGCTCCTGATCACAGGGGGTGGTGTGGGGTTTACAGGACTAGGCGAGGACTCCCTTCCCAATTGGCTCAGTGACTGCAGTCCTTTCAGAATAACCAGTCATTCAAACCACATGGTGCCAGGGGTCACAGATTTCCCCACGTGAACCTCTGCACCCTTAGAAACTCAATTATGGGAAGTATGATGAAGTTTCAGATTCAGTAATACATCCTCCTCTTATTTGAAAACTTACTCTAGACTGTATCAGCATCACTTGAAAATAAATACATTTATTAAGCACCTACCATGTTCTAGGAACTATGCTAGGCACTGGTGATACTGAGGTGAATGAGATCTGGCTTTGGCCTTCAGGAGATCACAGTTAAATGGAGAAGTTTCTCCTTCTAATGGAGACTGGAATCCTCCTTCTAACTTGCACTGGGTTTAGGCCTTCATTCCCAAGGGACTGTTTCTGGTGGAGCAAAATCAAATGATACTTGAACTGCCACAACTCTTCTCAATGACAGTTTCTGTCTCCTATAACCAATTCCAGTCAAAATCTCCAGGCTGTATGCTCCAGTGTCCCAATTTCCATTTGCTTGATGTAAGAGAGCTAAAGGCAGAAGGATTCTGAATTTTTCACTTAACAGACAAAAAGTAGAGAAAAATTCAAGTAAGAAGAGATGAGGATTTGAATCAGATGGTGACATTGGGAAGAGCAAAACAAAAACAAAACAAAAAAACCTGACAAATATTTTATCGCATCAGGAAAGTAGTTTCTATATTAATTCCTTCAGTTCCACAATCAAAAGGACAAGGATGTTTGCTTAACACTCATTAACTGTTTGTCAGGTTTTTTGGTGTAATATCTTCCCCTTATTCTTTCTAAAACTCCTGTGAAGCAAGTACACCATTTCTATTTTATGAATTCTCTTTTTATAAGATAAGGAAACTGAGATTAAAAAAAGTTGTCACATAGAGAGGGTGTGGAGAAAAGGGAAACTTCCTACACTGTTGGTGCGAATGTAAATTGGTCCAGCCACTATGGAGAACAGTATGGAGGATCCTTAAAAAAACTATTAAAAATAGAGCTACCATATGACCCAGCAATCCCACTCCTGAGCATATATTCAGAGAAAACTATAATTAGAAAAAATACGTCCACCTGCTGATGCAGGGGACATGGGTTTGTGCCCCGGTCCAGGAAGATCCCACATGCCGCGGAGCGGGTAGGCCCGTGAGGCATGGCCGCTGAGCCTGGACATCCGGAGCCTGTGCTCCGCAACGGGAGAGGCCACAGCAGTGAGAGTCCCACTTACCGCAAAAAAAAAAAAAAAGAAAGAAAAAAAGAAAAAAGAAAAAATACATGCACCCCAATGTTCATTGCAGCACTATTTACAAGAGCCAGGACATGGAAGCAACCTAAATGTCCATCAACAGAGGAATGGATAAAGAAGATGTGGTAAATACATACAATGGAATATTACTCAGCCATAAAAAAAGGATGAAATAATGCCATTTGCAGCAACATGGATGAACCTAGAGATTGTCCTACTGAGTGAAGTAAGTCAGATGGAAAAAGACAAATATGATATTGCTTATATGTGGAACTTTAAAAAAGGCTACAAATGAACTTATCTACAAAACAGAAATAGAGTTACAGAAGTAGAAAATAAACTTATGGTTATGGGGTGGGGGATAAATTGAAAGATTGTGACTGACACATACACACTACTATATATATAAGAGATAACTAATAAAGACCTACTGTATAGAACAAGGAAATCTCCTCAGTACTCTCTAATAGCCTATATGTGAAAAGAATCTAAAAAATGTGGATATATGTATATGTATAACAGATTCACTTTTCTGTATACCTGAAACTAACACATCATTGTAAATCCACTATATCCCAATTAAAAAAAACAAAAAAAAAGGAAAACAGACTTGTAGTTGCCACGGGGGAGGGGGGAGGGAGAGGGATGGATTGGGAGTTTGGGGTTAGCAGATGCACACTATTATATATAGAATGGATAAGCAGCAAGGTCCTACTGTATAGCACAGGGAACTATATTCAGTATCTTATGATAAACCATAATGGAAAAGAATATGAAAAACAATATATGTATAATCTCTATATATCTCAATCACTTTGCTGTACACCAAAAACTAACATAACATTGTAAATCAACTATACTTCAATAGGGGCTTCCCTGGTGGTGCAGTGGTTAAGAATCCACCTGCCAATGCAGGGCACACAGGTTCGAACCTTGGTCTAGGAAGATCCCACATGCCACGGAGCAACTAATCCTGTGTGGCACAACTACTGAGCCTGCGCTCTAGAGCCCCTGAGCCACAACTACTGAAGCCCACGCACCTACAGCCCATGCTTCGCAACAAGAGAAGCCACCGCAATGAGAAGCCTGCGCACCACAACGAAGAGTAGCCCCTGCTCACTGCAATTAGAGAAAACCCGCGCATAGCAACGAAGACCCAACTCAGCCATAAATAAATAAATTTACTTAAAAAATCTATACTTCAATAAAAAATTTTTAAGAAGTAAAATAAGTTGTCACAAAAAAAAGAGAAAAAACAAGTTGTTGCATTTCTGAGGCCATAGCTAATAAGTGGTGAGCTACATTTTAAATTTGTTTACCTCTTTCCAAAACCCTTGTTATTTCCTCTAGAAGTGTATACAATCATTACTTCTGTTTTACAGATGCAAAATTGTTTTAAGGAAGTCATGAAACTGGTCCAGGCTGACATATCCAGGCAAGTAAGAAGAGAGATTGGAGAGCATGGCAAAAGAATACTGGCTGATATTTCCTGAAAAGAAAGGATGTGGGTGTCAGCTAATTCAAGATTCTGAACCTGATATGAAAAATGGTAAAGTCACCAAAAACATTTTAAAGGTAAAAGGGTTAGCAAGTTTAAAGAGGAAGTTAATATGGTGATTTGTTAAACTGACTCTGAGTTGATATACAAATATTTTATTGAGCTGACCAGAAGGTAACTAAAGATAATTGAGAGGACAGGTCATGTGACAGGCATATTCTGGAAATATAGCTTTGAAATTATACCTGCTATTTCCTTTTGATATTCTGGTCTTAACTCTCTTGTTAGCTCTCCCACTTAGCCTTCCCTAGTCCAATCTAAATTTTCCATTCCTACCTACCCATCACCACCTTTTTATGTTCTCATAGCACTTATTATTTCTGAAATAACCTTAATTATTATTTATTTACTTGTATGCTGTCTTTTCCCACTAAAATATAATCTCCAGGTGACCAGGGGCCTTTGTTTATCTTGTTTACCAGTGTATCTTCAGAGCGAGCCTAGAACTATTATTGGAAGAAAGGCACTCAATAAATTTTTATAGAAAAAATAAGTGAAAGAAAGAAGGAATAAATGTAAATAATTAAACCAAAATATATGTGCGTCTCTGAGTTAAATACTGAGGATTCATAATTTAGTGAAGTTTACTACTTGGCATTAAGGAGTTAAGGCATGACTATAAAGCAGTTTTCTGTGAGAAGGTATTTAGGTATAAGAACAAAATGAAAGACTAAACTCGGGGGAGCAGCCAAAGACATGGTGTGTGGGACAAAACTGATGCAATGAAAAAACAAAAGAAAAGCACATAGTATGATAGAATAATATAAAAACCAAGTGAGAAAATTGCATTGTGGTGAACAGTTGTGATACAGGATAAAAAATTAAATTGCATTCACTGATTAATTTCAGAGATAACAAAAATATGTAGGGGCTAGTTAGATGCTAAGTTATTAATTCTATCTTTAGTCTTTCTTACTCAAAAATAAGTAATGTTAAAAATTTATAGTAATTTTGCTTTTGGCCCCTAACATTCCTGAAATGTTTCAATGGTAATGTGTGAAATACAAATTTGCACGTGCTTTTTGAATCATATTTACATAGTATAATATATAGTAACAATAGAAAAAAATATAATAATCTATGCTACATCTGAACAGTTAAGTGGAATTATCCTTCTCTACATCAGAACACATTACTTGGCCTGTTACATATTATCATTTTCCTCTGAAATCAGTGGCCTTATGTGGAGATAAGTGTAACTTTAGTGGTAGTTCAATAGCTGGAAAAGATTAGCAAGAATGAAAACAATATTTCTCTTGGCAGAAAATTAAAATTACATTTTAATTACTACCATTAAAATTTTATTTTAGTGAAAGTTATATTCAATTTGTAACTCATGGGGTAACTGTGTACTTTATAGTTAGTTTAGTCTCCAAATTTGTTTGAGTTTTGACTATTTTATCTTGAATGTCTTTGTTGTTATGATATATTCAATGGGAGGTAAAAAACTGACTTCTTGTTTTTATTTCAAGAATTAAAATAAAGAACTTACAAAACAATTCTATTTCTTTCAGAAGTCATTTTCCTTTCTGTCATTAACAACAATCACTTTAAATTGTAGATCCATCTGGAAAATTCATATCCTCTCTTTACATGACTAGATCTTATGCACATTTTTAACCATAGTAGCAGAAAATTAGGTTAATCATGAACACAATTAACATACCACATTAGTAAGGCCTTGTGTAATTTTTATAATATTGAAAACAATTATTTTTCATTCTTAAATATATTGAGTCATTAAATTTTAAAATGGACTTATGTTTTTAAAATATTACACTTCCAGAAATCTTTAATGAATAGTTATCAAAACCTTGGTAAATAAAAGCAACTCAGTAATTTCTCTGCACGCATTTTGAGTAAGTATTTATACATGTGCATTCATTTTTCATTAATATTTTCTTTACTTATTAATAAAGAATGGTGATTTAAATGCATTTTATTTCTATAAATGTTATGAAAGACTTCATATCCATTGTTTTAGTGCTTATTTTGAAACAACTGCAATCTAATGTTCCATGCCTAAAGTCCAGTAATACAGGCGTGATTCACCAGTTCTATATAGATTCAAGTTTTAGGTGAAAACAAATTTTAAGAATCAGTGTATGTGACAGAATCATCTAGTTAAGATGCTTATCTTCATCTTTCTCCCTCATTTTCATGACACAGATACACAGATTTACTTCAGTAAAATCTTGATTACATCTGCCAGAATGAACAGAACTCAGGTTGTAGTAAATCTGCTTTAGAACTTTGTTTCAAAAAAAACAAACATAAAAAGAATGGTAAGCATATGATAGATAAACACTAAAGAAACTCATTATTTCACCAGTTAGCTGCAACCTGATTTGCTCTACTGCTTGACTTTCAAGAGGTTATTTTTCTTACTCATTTTAAACTTTATTCTGAAATATGATTTTTTCTCCCACAGGCATTTTGCCAAACCTTAATAAATTTAGTGAGGTCTGACAAGTCTGTTTATATTTTTGTGAACTATGAAGATCAGGGGTTCCTGGAGTAGATGTGAAAGAGTGTAAGGTGTCATTTTGTTAATTTAAAACACATTATTGGACAGTTATTCCTGATCCTAATGGTATCATAATTAAATTTTATTCCAGTTAAAAAACAGGATCTTTAGTTTTAAATGTGGGTGAATATTTCAAAGGCTTTTCTTTGTGATTTATGAATACTTTTTGCACAGTTGTTTTAATTTTTGTGCTCCAAACAGCATTTACTTAATGATATGCATTTTTCCTAATTATGGTGGATTTCAATTTTGAACAAAAGAGAAAAATTCTAACACCAAATATTTATCTGTAAATATTACATAAATCATATGTAAATATATGAGGTGATATAACCTTATAAGCATGAGTTAAAGAATGGATTACATGGGAAAACAACCGTTTAAAATTACTGCATTTATGAAGATTTATTATGTGGGAATAGTTTTACTACGTCGTTTTAATACTCCTATAAAATATATTTATGTACATTTTATATTTTATTGTTCCTAAATATCCATGAAGTATGTGAATATTCACAAGGCTGCTTGAAGAAGTGATACTGAGTGGGCACTGAGAGACCACAGTGAACAAAATGTGGAGAAGGAAAATTTGCATCTGGATAGAATTGGTATGCTTTGATCCCCGGAGTATCTATCTCCTGGGGTTGTTAGGAGGGTTAAACGGTATGGTGTTATACAAAATTCTTTCCCAGTTCTGAGCACATAATAGTTTGTCAATAGATGGCAGAGTCTACATTATAAGAATTGAATCCAATTGACATCGCTTTAGTTTTTGATTCATGAATAGAGTTAATCTGAGTTTCACTCTGTGTGGATTGGTTCATGTTTATGGCGTTCCCTTCTCCTCTGGACTTGGTGATTTAAGAGGGCAGTTGAACTTAAGAAAAAGCTGAAGCGAGTGTTTGAAAGGATTGGAATAAGGCGCACTGCTTAAAGAAGCAGTACACATCTTTATGTGTTTGAATGGGAGTAGTTTTATTTTTTTGGCTCTGGGAGGCAGAATCAGGACCAAATACATTAAAGTTATAAATGGTAGACTTCAGATCAGGATGAAAGAGAATTATCTAACGGTACAAATGCTCAACAACAGAAAGAGCTACCTAAAATGATGGTGGATTTCTTGTCTTTAAAGAAATAAGCGGGGATGCATGACTACTAGTTGAAGGTGTCGTTTGCAACAATGGGTAATTGGGATTTGGGAATCAATATTTTATTTCAATATCAAAGAAACCTGTAACCAAGAATAGGGTTCAGAGAAAATGTAAAGTTATATAGACGTACACAGGAATGGGGCAGTCCTGAGTAATGATTAAGAGAAGTGACTAATCCCACTGCTACCTACTAGATGGAGAAATCAGTTATATTAATGGACAGGCTTCTCCCCATTTTCCACATTTAATTCAAGTTCAAATTAGAGGAAACCCTTTATCCCTTGTCCTTAGACTACCGTGCAGTATATTACTCTTTTTGTTTTGTTTTGCTTTGTTTTGAGAGAGGCTAGTAATGTCGGCTTCAGAAGCAGAATGCTTGGGTACCAATCTTATATTTGCCATACACTAGATGTACGTAGTAAAACTCAGACCTTCATCTGTAAAGTGGAGATAATCATAGTACCTATCCAGATATCTGTTGTGATTTTTCTTTTTTAAAAAATATCTTCTATATTTTTCAAACATACTATTTCACATAACTCTGTGCCTTATACTTTTAAAAAAATTAATTAATTTACTTTGGCTGCCTTGGGTCTTCCTTGCTGCAGGCAGGCTTTCTCTAGGTTTGGTGAGCGGGGGCTACTCTTCGTTGCAGTGCGCAGGCTTCTCATTGCGGTGGCTTCTCTTGTTGCGGAGCATGGGCTCTAAGCACGCGGGCTTCAGTAGTTGTGGCTTGCGGGCCCTAGAGCGCACGCTCAGTAGTTGCAGCGCACGGGCTTAGCTGCTCCGCGGCACGTGGGATCTTCCTAGACCAGGGCTCGAACCCGTGTCGCCTGCATTGACAGGCGGATCCTAAGCCACTGTGCCACCAGGGAAGCCCCTGTTGTGAAGATTTTTAAAATTATTTTTTCTCATATTATTTTTTCACATCTTTATTTGAATATAATTGCTTTACAATGTTGTGTTAGTTTCTGCTGTACAACAAAATGAATCAGCTGTGTTTTGAATCGTGCTCCCATAAATGTTTATTATTTTTTATGATCTGGAGTTAATGCATTTAACTAACGGCACAATTAATAAGGGAGATAAACTGGTGATTTCCCATGCACATTTCTTAAATTAATGAAAATGGCATGTCTAGATATTTATTTATTTATTTTTAACATCTTTATTTGAGTATAACTGCTTTACAATAGTGTGTTAGTTTCTCCTTTACAACAAAGTGAATCAGTTATACATATACATATGTTCCCATATCTCTTCCCTCTTGCATCACCCTCCCTCCCACCCTCCCTATCCCACCCCTCTAGGTGGTCACAAAGCACAGAAGTGATCTCCCTGTGCTATGCTGCAGCTTCCCACTAGCTATCTAATTTACATTTGGTAGTGTGTATATGTCCCTGCCACTCTCTCATATCGTCACCGCTTACCTTCCCCCTTCCCATATCCTCAAGTCCATGCTCTAGTAGGTCTGTGTTTTATTCCCGTCCTACCACTAATCTCTTCATGACATTTTTTTTTTTCTTAGATTCCATATATATGTGTTAGCATATGGTATTTGTTTTTCTCCTTCTGACTTACTTCACTCTTTATGACAGACTCCAGGTCTATCCACCTCATTACAAATAACTCAGTTTCATTTCTTTTGATGGCTGAGTAATATTCCATTGTATATATGTGCCACATCTTCTTTATCCATGCATCTGTTGATGGACATTTAGGTTGCTTCCATGTCCTGGCTATCGTAAATAGAGCTGCAATAAACATTTTGGTACATGACTCTTTTTGAATTATGGTTTTCTCAGGGTATATGCCTAGTAGTGGGATTGCGGGGTCATATGGTAGTTCTATTTGTAGTTTTTTAAGGAACCTCCATACTGTTCTCCATAGTGGCTGTATCAATTTACATTCCCACCAGCAGTGCAAGAGTGTTCCCTTTTCTCCACACCCTCTCCAGCATTTATTGTTTCTAGAGTTTTTGATGATGGCCAATCTGACCGGAGTGAGATGATATCTCATTGTAGTTTTGATTTGCATTTCTCTAATGATTAATGATGTTGAGCATTCTTTCATGTGTTTGTTGGCAATCTGTATATCTTCTTTGGAGGAATGTCTATTTTGTTCTTCTGCCCATTTTGGGATTGGGTTGTTTGTTTTTTTGTTATTGAGCTGCATGAGTTGCTTATAAATTTTGGATATTAATCCTTTGTCAGTTGCTTCATTTGCAAATATTTTCTCCCATTCTGAGGGTTGTCTTTTGGTCTTGTTTATGGTATCCTTTGCTGTGCAAAAGCTTTTAAGTTTCATTAGATCCCATTTGTTTATTTTTGTTTTTATTTCCATTTCTCTAGGAGATGGGTTAAAAAGGATCTTGCTGTGATTTATGTCATAGAGTGTTCTGCCTATCTTTTCCTCTAAGAGTTTGATAGTGTCTGGCCTTACATTTAGGTCTTTAACCCATTTTGAGTTTATTTTTGTGTGGGTGTTAGGGAGTGTTCTAATTTCATACTTTTACAGGTAGCTGTCCAGTTTTCCCAGCACCACTTATTGAAGAGGCTGTCTTTTCTCCATTGTATATCCTTCCCTCCTTTATCAAAGATAAGGTGACCATATGTGTGTGGGTTTATCTCTGGGCTTTCTATTCTGTTCCATTGATCTATATTTCTGTTTTTGTGCCAGTACCATACTGTCTTGATTACTGTGACCTTGTAGTATAGTCTGAAGTCAGGGAGACTGATTCCTCTAGCTCCATTTTTCGTTTTCAAGATTGCTTTGGCTATTTGGGGTCTTTTGTGTTTCCATACAAATTGTGCAATTTTTTGTTCTAGTTCTGTAAAAAATGCCAGTGGTAATTTGATAGGGATTGCATTGAATCTGTAGATTGCTTTGGGTAATAGAGTCATTTTCACAATGTTGATTCTTCCAATCCAAGAACATGGTATATCTCTCCACCTATTTGTATCATCTTTAATTTCTTTCATCAGTGTCTTATAGTTTTCTGCATACAGGTCTTTTGTCTCCTTAGGTAGGTTTATTCCTAGATATTTTATTCTTTTTGTTGCAATGATAAATGGGAGTGTTTTCTTAATTTCACTCTCAGATTATTCATCATTAGTGTATAAGAATGCCAGAGATTTCTGTGCATTAATTTTGTATCCTGCTACTTTACCAAACTCATTGATTAGTTCTAGTATTTTTCTGGTAGCATCCTTAGTATTCTCTATGTATAGTATCATGTCATCTGCAAACAGTGACAGCTTTACTTCTTCTTTTCCTATTTGGATTCCTTTTATTCTAGTTATTTTTAAATTAGAAAATACAGTGAAAATATTAAGGCTGCAGAAACTGGAAATGGATGGATAGTACTGACTAGCCATCATCATGACCAAAAACTATGATAAGTGAGGAAGAAAGGAAGAGAATAAACCCAGTTCTACTTGCTTACTCAACAGTTTAAAAATCACAGGAAATGTAATATAAAGAATGGAAACACAAAATGAAATGTAAAAATACATGAAATAATGTAATATATCTCTAGTGGCTCTCTCAGGTTATCATCGTTAGGCTTATTGGTAGAAGGTAATTCATCCTTTGGATGGGGATCATGTCTCCTTTCCTTTGTATGGTCTTGTATCTATTAGTACATTGGGCAGTCAAAGATGATTAATGTTACTTCCTAGCAGGTGCAAGAATTGGAGTAGGTTTTAACATATGATTTTATGTTTGTAAAAAGACGTGTAAATACAACAGTCATCCAAGAAACAGTAAATGGGTTGGAGGGGATAAAAATACTTTCAATTACCCACTTTACACCCATAGGTCCTAGGGTATGTGGCCAGGATTTTTAGCAAAATCCATCTGTGTTTGACAGACTTTGTGTAATTCCTATAACTATTTTTTCTGCTCCTTTTAAATAAATTATTTGACTTTTTCTTTGCACTGCTACGTCAAATTTTCAGTTACTTTTGCATAAGAACTTTGGATTTACATCCCAGAGGAGGCTCTGGGAAGTTTTAGGGTATCAGATAAACTTGGACTGGAGGAGTGCCAGACATATAAAAGAGTCTCCAACAAGGATAATACTAGTTGTAAAATCCTCCTTCCTTAGGAATCTGAATAGATAAAGGAAAAGATAGTTTTGCAACTTCCTCTTTCAAACATACAGATCTCCGTCTTTCCAAACAGCAGTATTGTTTGCTAATCTTCCTGCACTGTCAAGTGTGATTTTTTGTGCTTTCTCCTGATTCCTTGAATAGACAGCACATTGCAAAATGTCTCTCTCAGAGAGCAGTTAGTGCATTATTGCACAGGGCAAGGCAGAAACCACTGCAAGGTTAAGATTGCCATCACAGACTGGTTAGTATAGACGGCTTTTTTTTTTTTTTTAAACTTCCATATTATATCATTCAATCAAGACTTCTTAAATACTTACTAAGTGAAAATACATATGAAGTGAAAGCATCTTTCCAAATTACCTTTCCAAAGCTAATTTGGAAAGATACAAGGAAATGTAAGGCTTAACTCCTACCTTTAAAGAGTTTACAAACTACTCAGGGAGGTTAGACATACATATATGTATTAGTTTTTACTGTTGTTGTAACCAATTACTACAAACCTGGTGGCTTAAACATAAAATTAATTACCTTAGTTAGTGTAAGTCAGAAGTCTGACATGGGTTTCGTTAGGATAAAATCAAGATAACAACAGGGCGGTGTTCTTTCTGGGGGTTCTAGGGGAGAATCTGTTGCCTTCTTCAGCTTCAAGAGGCTACCCCAATTCCTTAGCTTGTGTCCCCTTTCCTTCCTCTTCAAAGTCAGCAATTTGCACTTCTCTGACTCTTCATCAGTCATCATGGCTCTCTCTCTGAAATAGCTGGGAGAGTTTTTCTGATTTAAAGGACATTTGTGATGAGATAGCACCCACTTTGATAACCAAACATAATCTCCCATCAAAAGATCCTTAACTTTAATCACATATGCAGAGTTTCTTTCTCTCCTTTGCTATGTATATTCATCGGGTTGAGGGATTAGGACACAGATATCTTTGAGAGCAATTCTTCTGCCTACCACAACATGTATAATCACTGTGGCATCTTTAGCACCTAGCAGAGTGCTCCATAAATGTTTTGAATCAATGAATGGAAAGATTTATAAAGCAATATATTAAAGATACAAGGAAAGTGTGTTTTCGGTTTTGGAAACAGACATCACTTGTACATAAATTTACAAGACCTGGCTATGGCTACAGAAATATATAGTTGTTTGAAGGAAAAGATTTCAAGTCAAAAGATTCAAAGATATCTATTTAGAATATATTATAAGTACATGCTTATAGATACATCATTGGATGTTGTTAAATTATCAAAAATAAATCTAATGTTGATGCACGTAAATAGTTCCTAAGTTTTGCTATTACAAATCATGTACTATTAAGATAGTATTTATTAGAGCTGAAATCAATCTCAATAGAGCATCAACGGACATACATCTTGGGTTTTGTCTTAAATCAATGTCTAAAAGTGTATGTCAGAGAATAGGAGATATTTGAGTGTTCTACAAAAGTAGAACTTTGCTTTCAGTTTAAATTTCTTTTCGGTAAAGAGCAGACTTTGGGTCACTTAAAAATCTAGCAGTCTACTAAATGGTAAACTGGCTTTCCTTAGAGGAGTTTATGGTAGTTTTGACCAATAGATTTTATTTCTGCACTCATGTGTGTATCTGTAAGCTTATGTGCATAAAATTAAATGGTGAATTTACTAGTATTTTGTCATGCTGTTTGAAGACAAACATCAAAAATTTTGGATATGTTAGGTGAAAATTCATAAAGCTTATTCAGAATCTAAATAGTTTTGGGTGGTCACTAAGATATTCCAGACATCACTGTAGGCTCTAACTGGCAAGGTGGACAATATCTATTCAACCATTTCCTCTGTAGACTTGCATGTACAATGAGTGGGTAGCTTGAGTTACTTGGAAATAGGAAAAAAGCAGCGAACCTTTTAGCATTGAGAAAGGGAGTTGATAAGAATCTTTTGGATAAAGCATGCTGCACTTAATACCTTTTTTACCGATTTAATGGAACAGAACACAAATACTGTTAGTTTCTTGATGCCGTATTTCCTTTAAGTAACTTCAAGGAATTTATTTTAATGACATTTATCCAAGCAAGATGCCAATGCAAAGTTGAGCATGCCCAAAACATTTTACATTTAAAATTATCAAATTATTTTACTTATATTTAATTTTCACTAGCATTACTTTATAATATGGAATTCTGTGTCTCCTTCTACTTCCCTAGATTAGTTAATACATGCATACATATGGAAAACTTAAATTCATATTTAGTGCCACTTAAAATTTATCACAAAATATTAACAGACACTTCGGATTAAATAACTGTTAAATACTAGGGGTTTTCCTAACATCATCATTCCAAGAACATGTATTCACTCTGAATTTTAATTTAGGTATTTTCTGTTTGAGATATTAAATGACAAGAGCATCTAAAAGGACAATAATAATTAAAATTGTATTGCACTCTTAAATATTTCCCATGTGCTTTGTGTGACTATTCGCTAATCACTATGTTACCAAGGCTATTGCCCCAGCATCATACCCCTGCCTCTCCCTTGAATGGAAACCAATTACTCTTACCTAAATTTCAAGAGGAAGTTGCAAAGAGAAAACAACAAGAACTGGTTAGAACCAACTAGGCCCAAGATGGTGGAAGACTTGACTTCCAGTAGTCCTTGAGCCTCATACGCTCATTGTAACACATTAGCATGCTAAATGACACATCCACCAGTGCCATGACAGTTGACAATTGCTGTGACAACAACCAGAAAAGCCCAAGCAAGGACTGAAAAAGAGGGTTGCATCAGTTCCGGGTCCAAACCACATCCATGTGATAAGTCATGACTATTCCTTCCAATTTTTCCTTTCCCCCCCACTTTACCTCAACCCTCCTATAAATTTGGTGTCTCTGCCCAAATTGGGTTGAGAAGTTGATTTGCGAACTAAGTTCTTGCTTTTCAATTCTTTGGCCATCGAATAAAGCTTGAGCTGTTTTAGTCTCAGCATCAGTTTCATGATTGGCTGTGCAAATCCAATTGGAAAAAGAACTTCCCTGGCTGAGACAAGGAGGTCTAGGCTGGGGCTAGGGCCCCGGCGTGGGGGCCAGTCAACCAATTCAGCAACAATTACTATAATTGATAATTATAAAATAAATATAATTATAAATAATTGTTACAAGAAGCTGTCCTCTCCCTGGACCCCCAGATCAGGCATCGAGAGATTTATACTCTCTAACAGGCAGAGTCGATGTTCCCACTCAGCCCTGAAATAGCTACAGAAGACGGACCGTTGCCCCTCTGCTTCCCATAAGATTATGGGAGTAAAATCTCTGAGCTGGGAATGAGACAGGAGGGAAGGGGGCAGGGCACAACTATTAGCCATTGAGGATAAGACAAAAACTGGTTAGAACAAACTAGGCCCAAGATGGCAGAAGATATGACTCCCAGTAGACCTTGAGCATCATTACATGCTCACTGTAATAAATTATCATGCTAAATGACACACCAACAGGCACCAGGACAGTTCTGAGGCCGACCATAAAAGGGCAAAAATTGAGGCGACTTCCCTGGTGGTCCAGTGGGTAAGACTCCGCGTTGCCAATGCAGAGGGCCGGGGTTCCATCCCTGGTCGGGGAACTAGATCCCACACACATGCCTTAACTAAAGATCCCACATGCTGCAAGTGAGACCTGGCGCAGCCTAAATAAATAAATAAATATTTTAAAAATTAAAAAAAAAAAAAAAGGAGGTGGAGAGGAACATGGGTTAAAGGCCTATGAAGCACCTCAGGGTCTTGTAAAACTGAGCAATGACCCAATTCCTGGAAATTTCCTCCCCTTCCCCAAAACGGTTGGAATACTCCTCCCTCTCATTAGCCTATGAAATTACCCAGCCTGTAAAAACTAACCACCCCATCTTTCGGGGACTCTTGCCTTCTGAGATGGCCCACCCACTATCTGTGAAGTGTGTATCTCCCTGAATAAACTTGCTTTCACTTAAAAAAATTATTACAACCCTAATTATAATCATTTTGCCAATGAGTAGAGTGAATTAAGTTTTCCAGGTTTGCTCAGTAAGTGAAATAATTAGGACTTGAACTAGCTAGTCTTAACTTTGCACTCTTTGCATACATTAAGAAAGAATTAAATAAATCCATAATAAGGAATGTTAAATTGTACGGCCTTATGGTTATATATTGTATAGAAATCCTGAATTAAAAATTAAGCAAGACACCGGTTTTTTTCTGATAATTAACTTGTCAGATGATGCAGAATAACCATAACATGAAATAGCACTTTGGAGAGTTAGGAATTTGTTTCTGAGCAAAAATTCAGGGAAAAAAAAAAACCAAAACAAAACCTAAAACCTGGAAAAAAATATTAGTATACCTTTAAGCACAAGAAATGTTACGATAAATATATTGTTTGGGGTTGGATAGAATAGCTAAAGAAATTATTTTATTTACTTTTAAAAGGAGGTTATAACCTCTCTTATTCATAAAAATAAAAAATAAAAGTTTAAGATAGCTATAATCAAGTGTTCTCCATTGTGGGTGTCCTGCTAAATGTCATCACCTATTCAATAAATGAGGTGGAATTCTGTTTTAGAGTTTCAGGGTGAGAACGTTTGGTTCATTCTAGAGTTATTTTTCTCCCTTCACTCAGGATTAGATTAAAGCATCCAGCAACATACTTCATCTGTCCTTTAAGGCTGGCATTTTACATAATTTTGTTATTTTCCCCTAATATTGTGAATTGAAAAGCATATAAATTTAGCAATTAAAAAAAAAAGTTTCAGGAACCATGAATTTCCCTCCTCATATTCAACGCTGCACTGCCAGTAAAAAGTGATGTTTCTGATGGATTTGGCTCTATAAAGTCTCCAGGGGTCCAGTGAGTACAAATACTCCCGAACCTGAAAGGGCTAAGAAGTCAGCCAAGGACACTACCATTTAGAGTAAGGAGTCCCAGGCTCATAGATTAGGAATTTAAGGGTAAGCTTGCTTAACAACCTAAACCCCATTGCCTTACAAACAAACTAGATAGAAATTCAGTCATTTAAAAAAAATTACCAAGGTTATTATGTTATATAGGACCATGCTATCATAGCATTAAGTTAAATAGCTCTTTAAGTACCTCATAAGTAGGGCCAATAGACCAGATGAGCTATGTACAGTATAGAATATTATAAGGAAAAAACACTCCCCACCCATACCCCCCAACACACACACGTCCATTCATGTGAAAGCAGTACTCAACCAGGTGAAGCCTTTTTCTCTCAAGTTTGAAATATAATTCCTGGTATTGAGTGCCATCTGGTAAACGGAGTTGCCCTCAGATATCCCCACGACCACAATAAACATGCAACATGTACATATAATAAAAAGGAAACCTCAATTTTATTGTGTGGCTTTTTAGATGTAAAAAATAAATGGATCAAACAGTTGCTTTGAAAAATTCCTTATTGTGAATATTTGTTTTCTTACACTAATGATTTTATCATGTTGGGTTCTAAACTCAGAAAAAAGACATGATTCCCTAAATTCACACATTTTACTAATATGCCAATGTCCAACGTACCAGGTGTGGAATGCTTAGGCTTTATAAGTTTGGGGGCACTCCAGATTTAACAAAACAGCCAACACCTGGAAATACATAAAAGCTGGCCTCTAAACGCAAGGTGATGAGTGTTAGTTAACTAGGCCCCCTGGATTCAAAGAATGGCCCCTTGGCAGCTCAAAAAAGAAAACTGAAAACGCAGCATCATAGAGTTTAGTTTTAGCTCAGATTTCCTGGTGTTCTCAACGCCTATCTTCTCTTTACTCCCCAAAGGCAAGGAACAGCTCTAATCATGACTGTCCTTTTGGTTTTAGAAGAATTTTTTCTAACATACTCCGCTATTGCTATATAGACATTAATGAACTGCATGAAGATTTCTGCTTAAGTATGTATGATACATTTCTACAGAAAAAGTAACCCTGCTTTTTTACACACTTGACCATTCCTACCTTGTGATGATGTTACTGTCATTTTCCTGGATGCTGCCTTGTGGTCTTACCACAAATTCTGCAGCAGATTTCCTGGGACTGTGGCAAAAGTCAGGGGTAAGAGTTGAGCCTATGATTTGATTGAGTAAACATTAATCTTTTTAGTGGTAAATCTATGTTGAATTAACTTTAAAAACCTTACGTTACATCTATGATGCATCCTAAAGTCCTGCCAGGGGTTTTCAATTAGGTCATTAAAGAAAAAAAATGTAATAGACAAAGACCTGCCACATTCCCAGACACCCTATACTTGAATGTATGGGTTGTATCACATTCCTTAGTAGACAGGTGTTTTGTGAAAAATAACGATTTAAAAAACTTTTTCTCATGACAAATTTTTCTGTGCTTGTGTCTGTCCTGTGTGCCTGACACATCCTCCAAACAATGACCTGTCTTCTGTTCAAAAGAAAAAGTAATTTGGAGTCCTGTTATACTTGTTCAAACTATGTAAAATACTAATAGAAAGAAAGTTGGGGGATTTCAAAGTAAATGTCACCAACGTACAGATTAATTTTTAGTATCCTTTTTCTTTCATCTTTAACAGTCATTGTTTTGCTCTACCCCTCTGCTTGAGCCTACAATCACATTAAAATGACATTTAAATGACTTCTTAGACTAGATAAAAATTATCTAATAGAACTTTCTGCAATGATGGAAATATTCCATATCTGCATTGTTCATGACGGGAACGACATACATTTGATGGTTAAGTATTTGAAACATTGATAGTGCAACTTTGAAAGTGTAGTTTTAATCTTACTTAAGGTTTTACATAGCCACATATGGCTTGTGGCTAACAGGCTGACAGCACAGGGTGAAGTTTTTACGTGGCCATTGTACCCTGTCTTGAAGAAATTTTCAAATAAACATGCTATCATGCCTACTTTTATCATATTGTTTTCTGATTCTGCTTCACTTATTTATAAATGTTTTCTATCTGATCCAAAGTTATAGTTGAAGTAGTACTCAGTGTTAGATATTAGACACTTTTCAATTTTGTTTTCTGAAAAGCAATTACCCAATAACCATTTTCTATCCCTAGAACATACACTCCTTCACTAGGAGCTACTGTTAAAGGTACTTGTGTCTTAGTCTTTTTGAGCAGCTACAACAAAACACCACAGAGTGGGTGGGTGATAAAGAGCAGAAATTTATTTCCCACAGTTCTGGAGGCTGGAATTTCAAGATCAGGGCACCAGCAGATTTGGTGTCTAGTGAAGGCCTACTTTCTGGTTCATAGATGGTGCCTTCTTGCTGTGTCCTCACATGGTGGAAGAGGCAAGGAATCTCCCCAGAGTCTCTTTTATAAAGGCACTAATCCCTTTCCCAAAGCACCTCCCAAAGACTCTACCTCCTAATACTATCATCTTTGGGGGTTAAGATTTCAATATTTGAATTTTGGGGGGGACACAAACATTCAGATGGTAGCACCTTGGATATAAGTCAAGGCAAATTAATGTGTCGACCAACACTTTTATGTACATGCTCTGAAATGAGCTGTATTATCTAAAGGAAATCAATACAAATCATAATAAATTTTGCAATATTTCCTACATTAAAGGTAATCAACACGATTGTTTAGTGGTGAGGCCTACAGATGAAAAATTACCATTTAGAGGGTGGAACAAATAAGTAGGGAAAGAATGAGAAGATATGGTTGCATGGGAAAGATAAGCCATCTCAAAGATGACACAGGTACTTTTTTTCTTATGCTGAAGGTAAGAATTGCATAAAAGTATAGTGACCACTAAAGAATTCATATAAGTAGAATAATGAAATTTTAAAGCTAGGAAGAAGGTTGGAAATCTTTCAATCTGGATCTGTCAGTGCGGCATAGTATTTGATAGCAGTGACTTGATACCTGGATAGCTGTGGCTTTGAATCACATGCTATTGGCAGTTTAACCTAAAGTGAGTTACTTATCATCTCTAAATCTGTTTTTTAAAATCTGTAAATCAGAGACAATAATACTTACCTCTTATACAGCTCCTGTTTAGGGGTGGGTGGGTAAGTGAGATAACACATTTGAAATGTTGAGCCAAGTATCAATACCTGGTACATAGGCTAATTTTAGTGATTATAATCTTGTACAAAAGACATGTGGTTCTTCTTATGAGGTTTACAGAAGTTAACCCCATCCTATGGGTTGTGACCAACAATGTTCAACTCTCCCACCTGCATCTTTATTCCTTTGGGATCTTGAACAAGTTATTTAAGAATAAAAATAATCTACTTAAGTTTCATCAACTATAAAATGGGAATTATAATAATTCCTTTTAATGTAGGTTTATTGTAAGGATTAAATAAGAATCTTTTTAAGAGTACTTGGTACAAGGCTTAGCATACACTAAAAACTCAATGCATATTAGCTGTCATTTCAATATAGATAAACCAAATAACCTGTCAAAATAGAAATATAAATAAGGTTAAGCATTTATTATATTTAATGTGCCAATAAAAAATTGTGAAGATGTGTGACCTGTTAAATAAGTTTATTCAATTTCTTTTCAGTGCCCTGAATCTCTTATCCAGGATAGATTTTGCCCCAAGCTATAATGATAATTAAAATTATGCTTATGGCCCTGATTCTGTTTTCTCTGAGAAAGAGAAAACAAATAGAAAGACTGGTCTTCATTCTTTACCTATAAGAATTTACCTACAGAAAAATCTAGCTTCTTTAAAAGGCGTCTGAATCCCTAGTAAAGCACAGGAGATACCATGGGGCAATTCAGAATCATGGTCACGCAATATACTGAAATTGAGAATTGTAATAGAAAGTGAAAAGGAAAGTAAAATAGGCTGACAAATGATTTTTAAGTTTGCTTCGTTTTGTTCCTATAAGTAGAAAATGATCATAGAGAAGGATTAACAGTAGGAAAAGGTAAGATGAAGTGGATTCCTCAAAACTAGTTCTTAATCACTAGCTTCTCTAGCTCTCCCCCAACCTCAGGTTCTTTCTGGAGGTGGCGGTGGACTGAACTGGAGGATGAGGAGTGAGAAGTGCGCAGGGAAGGCTGTTCTGTGGATGGTTTTAATTTCGCCCACTACCATCTCTGTACAGCTGCACACTGCTCCAGAGACATTCCACATTATGCCCACTTTCCTTTCTTCTGTGGACGGAGACACTGTTCCTACCTGTACCCATTTCAGAGATACACAGGGGCAACTATACCCTCAAATCCATTAAATATAAAGCAAGCTCTTACCTAAAGTAATCAAAGCATCACCTCAAGGTGCAAAGACAAATCTCTAGATAACAAGTGTCTGTCCCTTATCTCCACTGCCACCCCAATGCAAGCTCGTCTTCTCTCCACTTAGATTTAGGGAGGCTGCTGAGCGCAGGCGGGACGGAGCTAGAGAAGAAGAGGGGTATGAATTATTTATGAATTCAACCCCCTTGAGAGAGTTCCAGTGAAAGTTAGTCTTAGAAGTTACCCACATGTGTGAGTGAGTGTGTATGTGTGTGTGTGCACAAGGACATGTAATCCGTGCCACGTTTATCTGTCAGAGAGAGGCAGTGGGTAATCCCAATGTCTTAGACATTTTAAGAAGAGTACATGACCAGATTTTATCACAGACCCCAAATCAGACAAATTTCTTCTATGTGCTTTTGGTACCTTTGTGGTGACTGGGGAGTTTAGCTCAGCTTTTGCAAAAAGCTACCTGCTTTGAGCCCATTGGGCCGGGGCAATTTTCCTGCCTGACACTGTGGGTGCTCTTGTTTTGCTTGTTTATTTATTTTTACCCCACAATAACATACCCTTTTCTCACCGGACCTCTTGCTGTCTGGGCTGGACCAGTCTGCGCTCTGCCTGCCAGCCTGCCTCCCCGCTCCTTCCCGGGCTCTGACCACCTGGGGAGCCTGTGTCCGTGTTTGGAATCCCTGGATTGCTCTAGTAGTGAAACTAGAGAGATTAGGAGCTGACGCACATTTGACAGAAAGGCAGTGCTTTGCTTTCTTCTTATGCTGCTTCCCCTTCCTCTTTTCCCAAATAGAGATGTAAACACGTGTATTTTCCTGTTTAAATTTACCGAATTGGTCCTCTGCCTGTGCCTTGATTTAGCTATTGGGCTGAGCCTTGCTCCTCCCTTCCCTGCTCGGATAGGAGCCACTGAGATCTGGAGCTCCAACTTCCAAATTGAAGCTGGCCTCAGGCCAGGTGACCTTCTCTTTGTAAGTCTCTTTCCTCAGCAGAGTGGGGGTGGGGGAGTGGGGGAGCTGCGATCTGTTTGGTGCTGTTGGGGGGTGGGGGGTGGCGAGGCAAGGAGGGGGGTGGAAGAGAGTAAAGGGGCTGTTGTTAAACAGTTTCTTACCGTAAGAGGGAGTTCAGACCTAGATCTTTCCAGTTAATCACACAACAAACTTAGCTCATCGCAATAAAAAAGCAGCTCAGAGCCGACGGGCTCTTCTGGGCACTGAGTCGGAACAGGATTCTCTCACCCAGGCATCGCCAGTGGGATCCGCCAGCACACCCAGCAGCACCATGTGGGTGACCAAACTCCTGCCAGCCTTACTGCTGCAGCACGTCCTCCTCCACCTCCTCCGGCTTCCCATTGCCACCCCCTATGCAGGTTAGTTTTCCCTTTTTCTTCCTTATTATTATGATTCTTTAACTCTCTCTTGCTAACCTTTCCTTTTCCTAACGCTCTCTCTTTACCCTATCCCCAGCATCCTTCCTTAACTCTGTATGTGGTATGGGTTTTTAAAATCTCTCATTTAGCTTTCTTTGGACATTCTCTTTCTGTTTGAAAAGCATTTAAAAAGATACTTAGCATCCCCTCTGGTGTTTCCATCCCCCTCCCCATGGATCCAGCGCCCTCTCACTTAGCCTGAGAGTCAGGGATGGTGGGGCGGGAGCGAGATGCTAACACTGGCTGCACTTTGCTGGTTTGGATAAATTTAAAGCTGAAGAGAGGGAGGAAAGGGATGGTCAGTACAGCAGGGACATTTTTTTTTTTTTTTCCAGAGGACAATTTTCCATGACAATCCACTACCCCACATCACGCAGTCAACATTCAGGGCCAAATTATGACTTAATACACGTTTTCATTTGGAGAAGGCAGATTAAACTCTGAGCATATGCATGTTATAAAAATGAAAGAGAGAGCCTCTCTCCTAAGGTCTCATTCTTTCTGGGTATGGATGCCTGCCCTTTTGAAACTGCAGGGCCAAGGAGGCAAAAATTGTGTGACTCTGATTATAGCTGTAGAACTGCTCCTTTCGGCCTCCCATTTTCTCCCCAGAATTTACAGGTTGGGAAGGAGTTGCTTGGGAGTTCATATTGCCTGGCAGTTTAGAGGTTTCATTTGCTGCTTTGGGAAGTTTTCTGTTGTTATCAGGGCAAGAGGAAACATCTGTATTTGGTTGTATTATCATTGTCTTGGCTGGGATGCCAACGGGAGAAGGTAGTGAGCATCATAGGTGGGCACAGGGGAATAAAAGGATGGAATAACTGCCCAGAGAGTAGACATAGTTATTTTTAATAATATAAGACAGAGAACTGAGATATATCTCAGTTATATCTTTTGAGATAAGTTAAATATGACATTTATCAGACCTCCAATCTAGTTTCCAATGTAATACAAGGTTGAAAACACCAAGAATTTGCAAAATGATGAGGAAAATCAGTCCCACCTGGCTTTCTTCGATTTTGTGATGTGTCCCTTTTGGAAAACAACACTGTGTGGGAAGTGTCAGTTCGAGAACATTTATGTTAGATTTCTGAAGAGGTGAAAAAAAAAGTTCAATCTAGCAGGTTATCACCTTTGAGATGGGTCATGTTAAAATTGATTCTTATACGACATTGCTGGTTTGTGGGATTCTGAGTATAAATTGAAATGACAGCTAATATTTTGAGGACTTTCATTTTTCAAAGATCAAAATGTTGATGGGCTGGAGTAGAATATGGTTACCTGGAATCATCTGTGCTTATGCATGGGGCACACAGTGTGGAAAACCCAAACGGTAGATCAACCATAGACAATGTCTATTTGTTTTTGGCATGCATTGCGAAGTTTTGGCAGGAGATATACATTTGTAATTATATTTCATTTTGGCTAATGTTGAAATGACTGCGTTTCCTGAGGATAGGGGGAATGCAGCCCAAGGGTATGCTGCAGGCAAGGAGAGGCCAGTTGGGAATTACAAGTAATAGAATAATTCCTAAAGTGGATAATGCTAAAATTGTTAACAAAAGAGGGTCTGCCTTTGTCTGGGTGGCAACTTTGTTTTGATAGTTTAAAAAAAAATAACTTTGTTCAAAGTGGAAAACATGGATAGTCCTCTTAGAACATACAAAGAAAGCCTGTTCTTTTTTATATCATCTAACATTGAACATTTAGAATTTTGTTGTTACTTGCTTCCGTTATAGTTTTTGATTGAGCTTATGAGTCTGCTTTTTTACCTATTGTGAAATAAGACAATATTTAAAAAGAAGTGGATACTATAATGAGGTGACAACCAGTTATGAGCAGAACATATTATGGAGATATTTTTAGAAAAGTTTCAGAGAAGTTAAAGAAATGTTCAATATAATAGACCCAAGCCATCTTTATAGGAATTGGTTTACATAGGATTATCCTCTGTCCACTCCCACCTACACTGGATACAAATATCCAATCCCCACTAGCAACAACAACAAAACATTAAATGAGCACCTACTATCAAGGAGCCTGTGGGAGATATACAGATGAACATGTGAGAAAGAAACCTACATTTTGTTTTGTTTTGTTTTGTTTCTTTTACTGACTCTCCACCCCAATACGTTCATTTGTTTTAACATTTTATTGGCGTATAATTGCTTTACAATGGTGTGTTAGTTTCTGCTTTATAACAAAGTGAATCAGCTATACATATACATATATCTCCATATCTCCTCCCTCTTGCATCTCCCTCCCACCCTCCCTATCCCACCCTTCTAGGTGGTCACAAAGCACCGAGCTGATCTCCCTGTGCTATGTGGCGGCTTCCCACTAGCTATCTATTTTACATTTGGTAGTGTGTATATGTCCATGCCACTCTCTCACTTTATCCCAGCTTACCCTTCCCCCTCCCTGTGTCCTCAAGTCCATTCTCTACATCTGCGTCTTTATTCCTGTCCTGCCCCTAGGTTCTTCAGAACCATTTTTTGGTTTTAGATTCCATATATATGTGTTAGCATACGGTATTTGTTTTTCTCTTTCTAACTTACTTCACTCTGTATGGCAGACTGTAGGTCCATCTACCTCACTACAAATAACTCAATTTAATTTCTTTTTATGGCTGAGTAATATTCCATTGTATATATGTGCCACATCTTCTTTATCCATTCATCTGTCAATGGACACTTAGGTTGATTCCATGTCTTGGCTATGGTAATTAATGCTGCAATGAACATTGTGGTACATGACTATTTTTGAATTATGGTTTTCTCAGGGTATATGCCCAGTAGTGGGATTGCTGGCTCATATGATAGCTCTATTTTTAGTTTTTTGAGGAACCTCCATACTGTTCTCTATAGTAGCTGCATCAATTTACATTCCCACCAACAGTGCAAAAGGGTTCCCTTTTCACCACACCCTCTCCAGCATTTATTGTTTGTAGACTTTTTGAAGATGAAACCTCATTTGTTGAGTGACTGTTATGGACCAAGTTCTAAAACAAAGCTTATTTAATTCTAATAAGATTGGCATTATTGGATTGACTCATCTTACATGAGGAAACTGAAATTAAAGAACTTAATTTTTTTTTCTTATTACCTTACATAATGGATAGAGCTGAGATTCCTACCCAAATCTATGTGAATGAAATATTCAATGTGCATTTTTCCCTTTTATTTATATTGAATACAGCAACAGTGAAATCAACTGAAACTCACTTTAAAAAATCCATTTTGCTAAGTAATATAAGAACAATTCTGTGTTAGAAGTATTATTATGATATGGTTGAGAGTTCATTTCTAGCTTAGAGGATCTAAACCAGGTTTAGGGAGTATGCAATACTCAAGTTGAGTGTGAAAATACAGGTAGTAGTACGGTCAGTACTTAAGTCAGGGGAACACAAAGAGGCTGAAGGTACTGAAGGGAGAAAGTATAAGGACAGGCAATCACGTAGGGCTGGTGTACTGAGTACCTGAGGAGGAGGAGTATGGCCTGGGTTTGGAAAAGTAAGGTAGACTAGCATGTATGCTTGAATATCAAGCTAAATTACACTATTTTAAAAATTATGGGTCACAGCTGGAAGTTTTTGAGTTGACAAGATACCTGACTGAAGTGTGGTTGTTTTAGTTGATGTGTGGAGGAGAGCTGCAGGCAGAAACAGACAGTGAAGGAAGAGACCAGGAGGATGAATGAGGAAGTGGCGTGGAAGTAGAAGGAGGGAAGTATCTAGGGAGGTCCCTATTCTCACACTGAACATCATTTCTTTTGTAAATCTTTTTGGAAGAGATACTTATGCTGCTTGCTTCTCAAATACCAACATTTGATTTAAATCTGACTCGATCCCTTCTTGACATCTTTATTTATGATATTGTTCCCTTCTCTAAAGAAGGGATGAAAGTTGTCCACTTGTGAAACCCAAGTCCTAGATAATAGAAATGAAGATTTGGACTTGTATTTATGATTTTTGCCTTTGGGAAGTAAATCTCCAGTCACCACCATTACCTTCCATTAATTATTTGTGTACTTTCATCTTAACATCTTGCCACTTCAAGCTGTTAATCACTAATCATGTGGGTAGATTTCTCAGAAAATGTGGAGCCAGATTCCTGCTTCTTTCCACACCCTGCAAATCCTTTCCTTTGCATGATTTTTCTTTGAAGTCAATGGTTAGTCCATACAGAGAAGAAAATATATGAGGTACTGAGAGAAATGAGTGTGAGGCCCAGGGACCAGAGGGAGAAATGTGTCTTTCTTCAAGCACCTTGATACATTTGACCCTACTTTCTGTTTGTAGCTTTTCACTGAGAGCCTAATGACTTCAGTTTTAAAATAGGGACTTTGGTTTCTTCAGGAAATATAGCCACAGAATGTTTTCCCATACTGAGGGAAGAGAGAAAAGGAGTTGCAATTTAAAATATAAGAAAGCATGACAAAGTTGCAGTGATCTCTTACCCTTTGATTTCATTTCAATGTTTTGTTTATAAACTTCAACTAGCAGTCACGCACAAAAAATAGTAGGGAAAAATCTGATCCAAAGATATTTTTGAGTTTCCTCCCAAATTAAGCTTGTCTTTTAACTGTTGTTAAAACAAGCATCAGTTGTTAATACATATGGAAGAGAAAGTTAAAAGTATTTTCAGCAAAGGAATTTTATTTTCAGATGCTGTTTTTGAATGACTTCTGTTTTGAATTTTTCTTTTATTGAAGAAGGAATTAATTTTATTGATGTGTGGATTACATGACGTACAACTAGCTTGAACTTCACATTTTTGAATAATTAGTTACTGACCTAATGATATGACTGAATTATAAGGGAAAGCTTCTAAATCATGAGAAATAAAGAGGAATCTTAGTATCTGGTTCTGATTGCCCCTGATTAGATTTGTAGCCCCAGACAAGCTTTTCTCTCCTATTTATTATCTAGTAAAGGGAAATCATAGATTTATTTGCTTTTCAGGATACTTTTTGATCTTTAGATGAAAGGTAGTGATCAAAAGTTTATCAGCAAGCAAGAGTAGACTCTTTTTATGAGGTACAGCCAGGCATTAACACATTACAATAGGACAGCTGAGGAACTGCGGAATTAAATATAATCAACGATCCCACAGAAACCACTTTTCTCTAGTCATCCTCAGTGCCTTCCTTCATGTTGTATGGTTCTGAGAAAAGAAACCAGAGCACTGACCAGGTATTCTATTTTATTTGATAATTGGTAAAATACATGTCTGAACTCAATGTTTGTCTTAGACTTTTAAAATTTAGTTTTATGTTCTTCTCTCACACTGAAACATAGGTAATAAATACATAATACATTAGGCCAATTTTAATTCTATACTTTTAGTTAATTGAATTTATTTTATATATATGTATATATACACATATATATGTATATATATACCACAATTTTTCACTTTGGCAGATAGTTTTTTGAATAGATTTTCTGCGTCCATTAACCACTATTTGTTTCTGAGAAGTATTCCAATTTATACAGGAATTCAGATGATTTTTATGCTGTGAAACATTTCACAGCACCTAAGAAATAGTGCACTAATGTCAAAAGAAGCAGAAACTCTTAGTGGAGAAACTTACCTCCCATTAACATGGTCCTGTGGCAGAAACCAATATTTGAAAAGAATAATACCACTTCTTTGCTTGGGAGAATAATGGTTTCTTTTCTTATGCCAGAAATTAAAGGATGAAATTTCAAAAACAAAACTAAAACTTTGCATATTCATAACATTTTTAACCCAAATTGATTTCCAAATGATTATAGTTTAAATGGCTCCTTTTACTTCAAATATAATATAACTTTCATTTTGTAAATTGAGTAATGGGTTATTAGCATTGAAGGTAATTAAACAAAGTCACTTGGCAAGTCAATAAGAATGCCAGAATTATCATCAGTCTGCCAACGTTATGCAAGGCATTTGGTCCACACTCAATAAATAACATGTTGATGGATTATTTGGTTGACTGAATTTCTATGTTAAAATGTCTTTTAAATTATATTTGTTCTACCATAGCCATTCCATTTTATAGGGCAAAGAAAAGTTGAAGAAAAGAAAAGAAAATGAAAGCATTATTACAGAAATTAGTACCAGTCTTCTGTGGATTGTGTTCTGGAGTTTTATAGAGAACCAGAAATTTTGAGGAATTCATGTTTTCTCTCACTTACTGTGGACTTCAGGTTAGGATAGATATTAACGGGTAGCATCTGCATGCTTAATAAAACAACTGGAGCCAGTGGTTGCTGGCAGACTTAAGAGTGTGATGCCATTCTTGGTACCTCACTCTGTTAAGCCATATTTCCAAATTTTCTACAGAAAAATTTTCACCCTCCTTTCTTGGCATATTTCACCACGTTTAAAGACAAGAAGTGATTTCCTGTTCTGCCATCCAAGTTATTTTTCTACTGATAGCTTTAACCAAATCTTCAGAAACTGTTTACAAGCCGTTATTTCCACATGCTTTCTTAACAAGTCTTAAAGAGAGATGGCATCATACGTGTTTAAGAGTGGGGGCTCTGACCCAGGCAGCTGGATTTTCAATCAGATCTTCTAAGTCGTCAATTTTCCCGTGTCTTGGTTTCGTATCTTAAAAATGAACGTATTGGGCTTCCCTGGTGGCGCAGTGGTTGAGAATCCGCCTGCCGATGCAGGGGACACGGGTTCGTGCCCCGGCCTGGGAAGATCCCACATGCCGCGGAGCGGCTGGGCCCGTGAGCCATGGCCGCTGAGCCTGTGCGTCCGGAGCCTGTGCTTCGCAACGGAAGAGGCCACAACAGTGAGAGGCCCGCGTACCACAAAAAAACCAAAAAAACAAACCAAAAATGTACGTATTGTTACTGCCTTTGTTATAAGGGTATTCAAATGAATTGACAGGCAGAGGAGGGGCACAATTATGTCCATCCTTGTTCTACAACAGCTGCAAAATCTCTCAGACAATTTGATCCTCATTGTGAAGAGGTGATTATCATTAGAAACCAGGTAACTTTGGGCAAATTAAGAATGAAGAAGCAAGTTCTTCATATTCTAAAGTTATCCATAAGATTAAGTCTCTTGGGATGTTTTAGCCTTGCTCTTCAGCTTTTTAATAGGAGGCTTCATGCTATCTAGGGGCCTGGTAGAATACTCTGATGAAGAAAAATGATATTGCTACATTAAAGGATGAAGTTTTACATACATTTGATTTACAACATTTGGCTTGATTTCAAAACAAGCACTTCAGTGATACTGAGAAATAGTGCCCCAAAGCACAGAAAACACTTATGTAGGAAATGAAAGGGCAAAAATATGAATAGTATGAAATACTTTAAAGAACAAGTCAGAAAAATTTACCCAGTGCACCATTTGTAGTGAGAAGTTTCTCACCTGTCATTGAATTGGCTTATCTAATTAGTACTATAACTTACATAAGGACCAATTGTAGAAGGAAATGACAGATTTAATTATAGAGCATGATATGATATGTCCTGGCACTGTCTTTCATACTATTTGGAGAATACCATGTTATTTATTTCTTAAGAGTGAACTCTGTCCTAATTTTTAAAAGCATCCTTCATTTGAAAGAATGTAGATAAATGACTCTGTATGTGAAGTTATTTTTTCTTCACTGATTAACTATCCCTCTCTTGATCTTAAGTATCTGAGAGTATCATTACCCACATTACTCCACCCCCCAACCCCTGGAGGTCTGGTATGTTGTCAGATAAAATCATTACCTTGTAGATGATTCTTAGGGATATTTTTTTCTATATGAGCCTTAAAAGCTTTTCCCCTATGTTTTAAAAAAATTATTATTATTAATAGAAGGACAGAAGAAAAGAAGAAACACACTTCATGAATTCAAAAAGTCAGCAAAGACTACTCTAATTAAAGAAGACCCATTACTGAAGATAAAAACAAAAAAAATGAACACTGCAGACCAATGTGCCAATAGATGTATTAGGAATAAAGGACTTCCATTCACTTGCAAGTAAGTTGCTTCATTTGTTCTTAGAATAATTTTCCAAATATAGCATGGAGTCATTATCATCATCTTTTTTGTATTCAATGCAATGTACTCTTAAAATTGTAAGCTTGATTTTAGTTTTAACTCATTGCAACAGAAGACTTAGCTCTCATTTGATGTAAATATGAGTAAGGGAGAACACATAAACTGAGATCTTTTAGAATCCACAGTGGCTTTAGTTATGGAATTTATATTTTCTCATCTTATGAACAACTGAACTTTAGGAACTAAAATTCAATTAGATTAACTTTTTATCTCTCTAATATTTTACAATATTCTCTTCAGAGTAAACTTTTTTTTTTTTTTCTTACAAGAGGAGTGGAGGAATTTTCGGAATAGAAGTTGGCCAACAACCAAAACTTACTGCAACTTGTATCATTGTGTTTAGGGATGTAAATAAAAAACATTGAGATAATTAGATTAAAAAACTAGAGGGATTGGTGTCAGCAGCAGAGGCTGTTTAAAAGAAGTTAGCGGGTAGTGATGATGAAGTTTTAGGTGAAAAGTGATGAGGCAATTCAAAGAGGCATGAGGGGACTCAAATGGAGAGTTTTCTTATCTTTTGAAAGTTTCTCTGTGACCTCCCAGGGAAAAATTCCTTACAACTTTGCCAGTATGCCAGAGGATAAAACTTGGAGTTTTGGGCCATGAAGGTAACAATTTCATCTGAATAGTTTTCCAAATTGCCAGAAGAAAATGCATTTCCTAGTTCTTCATAAATATTCCCTCCCCACACTTACTTTCCACCTTTTAATTCCCTATTTCATCCCACTTTAACAGGAGTGCACATGGCGTCCTGTCACTTTTGAATTCTACTCTATTACATTTGGGTAGCTAACACATAATGTGAACACAGATTTTAGTAATGTCATGGCAAGAGGTCCTAAATTCGTCTTGCCTTTCTCAGAGAAATAAGTGTTATGGGCCTGAGGAGAAAGGACATGGTTAGAGGAGGTCTTCAATAGATTTAGCAGGAGGAGAGACTATCTCTTTTCTATTCATTTAGATCTCCTCTGGAAGTATTTTTATAGCCAAACTGCCACTTTCAGGAGATATTTCCTTGCACTGGGAGTGAGGAATTAACTTTGCAAGTAATTCCTATGATAATTCCTTCTTTCCCTGACTTTTCTAGAAAAGCCTTGAGATTAAAAAAAATAGATGAGAGAAAACTACTCTCAATCAATATCTCAGCTGTGTAGATTTATGGAGATGTTCTTCTGGCAATTGAGGAGGTTGGATTTATTGTATTTTCCCCTTTCAGGGTTAGAAGGGCAGGGCAAAGGGAATGGGAGAACCACATCTCATTGTTGATTTTTAACTTTGAATCTGAAAATACACTCTCCTGGATCCACAAGTAAGGAAAGTATTGCTAAGCCTCAATTTTCACATTAGTCAGCCTTATGCCTAGAAAAAACCCCAAACAAAACAGCTTTCCCTTTGTTTTATTTAGGAGAAACTAAAATGATTTTGCTGCTTTGGAGAACACATGTGACCAGATTAATAAAACTTTACATATCCCATGTATACGAGGTTTCATGCTTTTCAACCATATTCTGATTGAGTTATATGTAGTCTCCAAATTTATGGCAACCTGTGCAGAAAACCACATGTAGTAATACCAATGTACAGCTAAAGTCCTCTGCTCAGAAATGGTGTTATCCTTCACACTTGTGTATCCTAAATATATATACACACTTATTTGGAATCACTAAATACATTACTTATTCAGAATTGAATGGACATACTTGTGATAATCTGAAAGTAGGTTCTTAATGAATTAAAGATCTTTTTGAGGACTTGTTACATGAACTAGAATCATTGAAAAACAATGGCAAACACACTAAAATGTTTGGAAAATACCAACAATGGTGTGTGAAAGCATCTGTGACTCAGTGGGCATGAAGTAGAGGTCTCAAATTTTGTTTCCTCTTGAGAATGTATCAACAATATTGACTTTATAGAGACTGAAGTTGTTTTTTGCTGGATGAGAAAGATGACCAGAATGCCTGATTCTAACCGTTTCAAAAAATTACTGTACATGAACTGACTCAAGAGATGAAAATTTCTAACCATGACTGAGTAACTGGTACTGGAATTGCCCTTCTGCCATAAGCAACTCAACAAAATAAATTCTTGAAAGGAAGATGATAGTTAAAAATAAGGCTAAGAGAAAGACTCCTAAAGTCAAATTTAAAAGAAGATATGCAGCTAATGGAATTTGTCAGCTTGGATCCAGTCCATATGGAGGTGTAAAATAATACAAGCAAATACAGTTTTCTGAGAGTATGTGGAATTGTATGGAATGAGTGAAAAGGGTGAATGAAAACAGCAAATTGGAAACCCTGTCACCCACTTTCCAGATGGAATCACCTTTGTATTCACAGAAGCAAATCTCACATGTTCCTGATGGGGCTCATGAGTCACTTGCAAGGCAACCTCATGTCAAAGCCATATTACTGAAAAAAAAGTAGTAGTTTATATATGTGTGGTACATTTTTATTTTAATATTAAGTGGTAGGTATTTGAGTCTGTAATTTTAAAATTTCTTTTTAGATGTTCGTTTAGTTGTTATCTTCATATGTATTCTTTATCTAATTACTGTGCTTTCAAGGTTATTTAACTCTCTCCCCCCAACACCCTACAACAGGGAAATAGGAAATTTTACATGTATTGCATAAATTTACTATCTACCAGATCAAAATTCAAATATATTATTAGCCAGTTTTTCTCTTATCAAGTTATTCTGGCACAGTTGCAAAAATAGACTTTTATGTTTGTTCTTTAATACTATTTCAGCTGTAAAATATTCTTGTAGGTGGACATTTCAAAATGTCTACGTGTAAATCAAAGCACAAAGTTTATACATATAATTTCTGAAGTTATTTAGATATAGAATAAAATGCAGTATGTAAACATATAAAATAATAGTTAATACTTAAATTTTATAACGTCTTTTAAATATTTGTTTTATAAAAGTTATTTCCCCCTATTTAAAATTACTTAAAAGTTGTTACAATGTTAAGAAATAAATGACTAATTTGAACTACATAAAATTACAAGAAAATTATGTGCTTTCAAAAATATATGATCTGGAGGAGGACCTTCAAGATGGCGGAGGACCAAGATGCGGAGATCACCTTCCTCCCCCAAAATACATCAAAAATACATCTACATGTGGAACAACTCCTACAGAACACCCATTGAACGCTGGCAGAAGACCTCAGACTTCTCAAAAGGCAGGACACTCCCCACGTACCTGGGCAGGGCAAAAGAAAAAAGAAAAACCAGAGACAAAAGAATAGGGACAGGATCTGCACCTCCGGGAGGGAGCAGTGAAGTAGGAATAGTTCCCACACTCCAGGAAGCCCCTTCGCGGGCGAAGACTGCGGGTGGCGGACAGGGGGAGCTTCGGAGCCACGGAGGAGAGTACAGCAACAGGGGTGTGGAGGGCAAATGAGAGATTCCCGTGCAGAGGATCAGAGCCCACCAGCACTCACCAGCCCGAGAGGCTTGTGTGCTAACCCTCCAGGATGGGTGGGGGCTGGGAGCTGAGGCTCGGGCTTCGGAGGTCGGATCGCAGGGAGAGGACTGGGGTTGGCGGCGTGAACACAGCCTGAAGGGGGCTAGTGTGCCACAGCTAGCCGGGAGGAAGTCCGGGGAAATGTCTGGACCTGCCTAAGAGGCAAGAGACCATTGTTGCAGGGTGTGCAAGGAGAGGAGATTCAGAACACCGCCTAAATGAGCTCCAGAGACGGGCACGAGCCGTGGCTATCAGCGTGGACCCCAGAGACGGGCGTGAGATGCTAAGGCTGCTGCTGCCACCACCAAGAAGTCTGTGTGTCACCATCCACACCTCCCCCCACCCCCCGGGAGTCTGTGCAGCCCGCCACTGCCAGGGTCCCGAGATCCAGGGACAACTTCCCCGGGAGAACATACAGCGCGCCTCAGGCTGGTGCAACTTCACACTGGCCTCTGCCACCGCAGACTCGCCCCTAATTACATACCCCTCCCTCCCCCCCGCCTGAATGTCCCAGAGCCCCCGAATCAGCTGCTCCTTTAACCCCGTCCCATCTGAGTGAAGAACAGACGCCCTCAGGTGACCTACACGCAGAGGCGGGGCCAAATCCAAAGCTAAACCCCAGGAGCTGTGCGAACAAAGAAGAGAAAGGGAAGTTTCTCTGTGCATCCTCAGGAGCAGAGGATTAAATATCTACAATCAACCTGATGCACCCTGCAACTGTGGAATACCTGAATAGACAACGAATCACCCCAAAACTGAGGCGGTGGACTTTGGGACCAACTGTAGACTTGGGGTTTGCATTCTGCCTCAAATTTGTTTCTAGTTTTATGTTTATCTTAGTTTAGTATTTAGAGATTATCACTGGTAGATTTGTTTATTGATTTGGTGGCTCTCTTCCTTTATATATATATAATATTTATATATATAATATATATATATTTTTCCTCTTCCTCTTTTTGTGTGTATGTTTCTTTGTGTGATTTTGTTTGTATAGGTTTGCTTTTACCATTTGACCTAGGGTTTTTCTGTCCATTTTTTTTAGTGTAGTTTTTAGTGCTTGTTATTGGTGGATTTGTTTATTGGTTTGGTTGCTCTCTTCTTTTTCTTTTTAAATTACTTTTTAATTTTAATATTTTTAATTTTTTATTTTAATAAATTTATTTATTTTATTTTTTTCTTTCTTTCTTCTTTTTTTTCTCCCTTTTCTTCTGAGCGTGTGGTTGACAGGGTCTTGGTGCTCCAGCCGGGTGTCAGGGCTGAGCCTTTGAGGTGGGAGAGCCAAGTTCAGGACATTGGTCCATCAGAGACCTCCTGGCCACTCGTAATATCACTCAGTGAGAGCTCTCCCAGAGATGTCTGTCTCAATGTTAAGACCCAGCTCCACTCAACGACCAGCAAGCTCCAGTGCTGGACACCCCATGCCAAACGACTAGCAAGACAGGAATACCACCCCAACCATTATCAGAGAGACTGCCTAAAATCATAATAAGTTCACAGACACCCCAAAACACACCACCAGATGTGGTCCTGCCCACCAGAAAGACAAGATCCAGCCTCATCCATCAGAACACAGGCACTAGTCCCCTCTACCAGGAAGCCTACACAACCCACTGAACCAACCTTACCCACTGGGGGCAGATATCAAAAACAATTGGAACTATGAACCCGAAGCCTGTGAAGAGGAAACCCCAAACACAGTAAGTTAAGCAAAATGAGAAGACATAGAAAATACACAGCAGATGAAGGAGCAAGGTTAAAAACCCACCAGACAAAACAAATGAAGAGGAAATAGGCAGTCTACCTGAAAAAGAATTCAGAGTAATGATAGTAAAGATGATCCAAAATCTTGGAAATAGAATTTAGAAGATACAAGAAACATTTAACAAGGACCTAGAAGAACTAAAGAGCAAACAAACAATGATGAACAACACGATAAATGAAATTAAAAATTCTCTAGAAGGAATCAATAGCAGAATAGCTGAGGCAGGAGAACAGATAAGTGACCTGAAAGATGAAATAGTGGAAATAACTACCAAAGAGCAGAATAAAGAAAGAAGAATGAAAAGAATTGAGGACATCTGGGACATTAAATACACCAACATTCGAATTATAGAGGTCCCAGAAAAAGAAGAGAAAAAAGAAAGGGTCTGAGAAAATATTTGAAGAGATTATAGTTGAAAACTTCCCTAACATGGGAAAGGAAATAGTCAATCAAGTCCAGGAAGGGCAGAGAGTCCCATACAGGATAAATCAAAGGAGAAACATGCCAAAGACACATATTAATCAAACTATCAAAAATTAAATACAAAGAAAAAAATATTAAAACCAGCAAGAGAAAAGCAACAAATAACATACAAGGGCATCCCCATAAGGTTAACAGCTGATCTTTCAGCAGAAACTCTGCAAGCCAGAAGGGAGTGGCAGGACATATTTGAAGTGATGAAAGGGAAAAACCTACCACCCAGATTACTCTACCCAGCAAGGATCTCATTCATATTTGATGGAGAAATTAAAACCTTTACAGACAAGCAAAAGCTAAGAGAATTCAGCACCACCAAACCGGCTTTACAACACATGCTAAAGGAACTTCTCTAGGCAGGAAACACAAGAGAAGAAAAAGACCTACAATAACAAACCCAAAACAATGAAGAGAATGGTAATAGGAACATACATATTGATAATTACCTTAAATATAAATGGATTAAATGCTCCAACCAAAAGACATAGACTGGCCGAATGGATACAAAAACGAGACCTGTATATATGCTGTCTACAAGAGACCCGCTTCAGCCTTAGGGACACATACGGACTGAAAGTGAGGGGATGGAAAAAGATATTCCATGCAAATGGAAATCAAAAGAAAGCTGGAGTAGCAATTCTCATATCAGACAAAATAGACTTTAAAATAAAGACTATTACAAGAGACAAAGAAGGATACTACAAGATGGTCAAGGGATCACTCCAAGAGGAAGATATAACAATTGTAAACATTTATGCACCCAACATAGAAGCACGTCAATACATAAGGCAAATGCTAACAGCCATAAAATGGGAAATCGACAGTAACACAATCATAGTAGAGAACTTTAACACCCCACTTTCACCAATGGACAGATTATCCATAATGAAAATAAATAAGGAAACAAAAGCTTTAAATGACACATTAAACATGATGAACTTAACTGATATTTATAGGACATTCCATCCAAAAACAACAGAATACACTTTCTTCTCAAGTGCTCATGGAACTTTCTCCAGGATAGATCACATCTCGGATCACAAATCAAGCCTTGGTAAATTTAAGAAGATTGAAATCATATCCAGTATCTTTTCCAACTATACCGCTATGAGACTAGATATCAATTACAGGAAAAAAACTGTAAAAAATACAATCACATGGAGGCTAAACAATACACTACTAAATAACCAAGAGATCACTGAAGAAATCAAAGAGGAAATCAAAAAATACCTAGAAACAAATGACAATGAAAACACTATGACCCAAAACATATGGGATGAAGCAAAAGCAGTTCTAAGAGGGAAGTTTATAGCAATACAATCCTACCTCAAGGAACAAGAAAAATCTCAAATAAACAACCTGCCCTTACACCTAAAGCAATTAGAGAAAGAAGAACAAAAAAGCCCCCAAAGTTAGTATAAGCAAATAAATCATAAAGATCAGATGAGAAATAAATGAAAAAGAAATGAAGGAAACGATTGCAAAGATCAATAAAACTAAAAGCTGGTTCTTTGAGAAGGTAAACAAAATTGATAAACCATTAGCCAGACTCAAGAAAAAAAGGGAAAAGACTCAAACCAATAGAATTAGAAATGAAAAAGGAGAAGTAACAACTGACACTGCAGAAATACAAGGATCATGAGGGATTACTACAAGCAACTGTATGCCAATACAATGGACAACCTGGAAGAAATGGAAAAATTCTTAGAAAATCACAACCCTCTGAGACTGAACCAGGAAGAAATAGAAAATATAAACAGACCAGTCACAAGCACTGAAATTGAAACTGTGATTAAAAATCTTCCAGCAAACAATAGCCCAGGACCAGATGGCTTCACAGGCGAATTCTAACAAACATTTAGAGAAGAGCTAACACCTATCCTTCTCAAACTCTTCCAAAATATAGCAGAGGGAGGAACACTGGCAAACTCATTCTACAAGGCCACAATCACCCTGATACCAAAACGAGACAAAGATGTCACAAAGAAAGAAAACTACAGGCCAATATCACTGATGAACATAGATGCAAAAATCCTCAACAAAATCCTAGCAAACAGAATCCAACAGCACAATAAAAGTATCCAACACCATAATCAAATGGGGTTTATCCCAGGAAAGCAAAGATTCTTCAATATATGCAAATCAATCAATGTGATATACTATATAAACAAACTGAAGGAGAAAAACCATATGATCATCTCAACAGATGCAGAAAAAGCTTTTGACAAAATTCAACACCCATTTATGATAGAAACCCTCTAGAAAGTAGGCACAAAGGCAACTTAGCTCAACATAATAAAGGCCATATATGACAATCCCACAGCCAACATCGTTCTCAATGGTGAAATACTGAAACCATTTCCACTAAGATCAGGAAAAAGACAAGGTTGCCCAATCTCACCACTCTTATTCAGCATAGTTTTGGAATTTTTAGCCACAGCAATCAGAGAAGAAAAGGAAATAAAAGGAATACAAATGGCATTTTTCATAGAACTAGAACAAAAAAATTCACAATTTGTATGGAAACACAAAAGACCCTGAATAGCCAAAGCAATCTTGAGAGAGAAAAACGGAGCTGGAAGAATAAGGCTCCTGGACTTCAGACTATACTACAAAGCTACAGTAATCAAGACAGTATGGTACTGGCACAAAAACAGAAATATAGATCAATGGAACAGGATAGAAAGCCTAGAGATAAACCCACGCACATATGCTCACCTAATCTTTGATAAAGTAGGCAAGAATATACAATGGAGAAAAGACAGCCTCTTCAATAAGTGGTGCTGGGAAAACTGGACAGCTACACGTAAAAGACTGAAATTAGAATACTCCCTAACACCATATACAAAAATAAACTCAAAATGGATTAAAGACCTAAATGTAAGGCTAGACACTACAAAACTCTGAGAGGAAAACATAGGCAGAACACTCTATGACATAAATCACAGCAAGATCCTTTTTGACCCACCTCCAAAAGAAATGGAAATAAAAACAAAAATAAACAAATGGGACCTAATGAAACTCAAAAGCTTTTGCCCAGAAAGGAAACCATAAACAAGACGAAAAGACAACCCTCAGAATGGGAGAAAATATTTGCAAATGAAGCAACTGACAAAGGATTAATCTCCAAAATATACAAGCAGCTAATGAAGCTCAATATCAAAAAGACAAACAACCCAATCCAAAAATGGGCAGAAGACCTAAATAGACATTTCTCCAAAGAAGATATATAGATGGCCAACAAACACATGAGAGGATGCTCAACATCACTAATCATTAGAGTAATGCAAGTCAAAACTACAATGAAATATCACCTCAACATTAGAATGGCCATCATCAAAAAGTCTACAAAAAATACATGCTGGAAAAGGTGTGGAGAAAGGGAACCCTCTTGCACTGTTTGTGGTAATGAAAATTGATACAGCCACTATGGAGAACAGTATGGAGGTTCCTTAGGAAACTAAAAATAGAACTACCATACGACCCAGCATTCCTACTACTGGGCATATACCTTGAGAAAACCATAATTCAAAAAGAGTTATGTTCCACAATGTTCTTTGCAGCTCTATTTACAATAGCCAGGACATGGAAGCAACCTAAGTGCCCATCAACAGATGAATGGATAAAGAAGATGTGGCACATATATACAATGGAATATTACTCAGCCATAAGAAGAAATGAGATTGAGTTATTTGTAGTGAGGTGGATGGACCTAGGGTCTATCATACAGAGTGAAGTAAGTCAGAAAGAGAAAAACAAATACTGTATGCTAACACATATATATGGAATCTTAAAAAAAATTTTTTTTATGAAGGACCTAGAGGTAGGACATGAATAAAGGCACAGACATAGAGAATGGACTTGAGGACACGGGAGAAGGGTAAGCTGGGATGAAGTGAGAGAGTGGCATGCACATATACACACTACCAAATGTCAAATAGATAGCTAGTGGGAAGCAGCTGCATAGCACAGGGAGATCAGCTCGGTGCTTTGTGACCACCTGGCGGGGTGGGATAGGGAGGATGGGAGGGAGTCGCAAGAGGGAGGGGATATGGGGATATATGTATACATGTAGCTGATTCACTTTGTTATACAGCAGAAACTAACACACCACTGTAAAGCAATTATACTCCAATAACGATGTTAAAATATAACATATATATATATATATAAAATCTAGAAGCAAAATATCTTTATTCTTAGAAAATCTATGTGTTTTTCTTAATTAGATGCTTATACATGGTGACATTATAATTAGCATGAACATGGTTAAGATGGAGTTTTAATACTATTTCTTAATGGAAAGAAAATAGTTCAGAATTCGAACTTTATTTCCTATATTTTTAGAAGTGGTAATAATGTGTTAAAAATTTTAAGTACTTTACTATTTCAGTTAAGGGATTTTTGTATTTATCATTTTGCTTTAGAAATACTTGTTTTAGTGAGCAAGAAAATACCAATATAATACTTAGCTATAGGAATGATAATTTTAGGAGTTAACACATTTCAGCAATTTTTGTCAAGATAATATATCAAAAGCATATTCTCTCTGATATTAGTAGTTTTTTATTTAAATTAAAAATGCTTATGCAAGCAAATCATTTAGGAAACATTGACTTATGTAAAGTTAAGAGCAGGATTTTCATCGCCTTTAATAAACTTAAATGCTTTATAACTCACCAAGAAGGGGTATTATACGCAAAATTTCCCAAACATTTGATTTTAGATCCTTCTTTGCTGGAGAATCTCCTGGGGTGGTGATTTGTCTAATGAATTTTAGGACATGTCACTTTAGAATGTGCTTTATACAATTACAACCTTTAGAAGTTAATCATGATATTTCAAATATAATAATTTGTATATAACTGAAAAAATATCTTCCAACTTGCTATGTACTTACAAAAAAAAAAATAAAGTCTTCAGAAATATTCCAAGTAGTTGTACTATATATTGATTTTGCTTGTTGAATCCTTCATTCTTCTATGTGTCAATTAGAATAACATGAGAAAATTTCAAATTTTATTCTATCTGACATTTAAATCTACACCTATAAATATTTAATTTTGTTCTGTCTTATTTGGCTATCAAAAGGGTAGGTTCAAATACCCCTCATGTCTCTGTATATGAAATAATGCATCTGTTTTTATATTGCCTTCCTTGTTTAAACCAGGTGCCTATTCTTTAAAAACTGTATAAATAGTAGTATTCCTTCTTTTCATTCAGATATTTTTTTCAGGGCCTTCGTTTTTGACAAAGCAAGAAAGCGATGCCTCTGGTTTCCTTTCAATAGCATGTCAAGTGGAGTGAGAAAAGAGTTTGGCCATGAATTTGACCTCTATGAAAACAAAGGTAACTGGCTTCTCCCTAAATATTTCATAATGAAACAAAGTATAAAATATATGTAATTGCCTGCCACAGTGCTCTTTCTAACTGATTGTTTCCATTATATCATGGATCTATTATGCAGTCAATTCATCTATTAAGACAGATGACACCACTACTGCCTTGACTATTTTCAGTATGGTACTTTAAAGAGAGCTTTTCCCAAATTTTCCATAGTTAGATTATCCCTCCCCTCTTTGTTTATTTCTAGTAACATTTCCAGGAACTGATATTCTCCACAGTCATTTTAGAAAGTGCCATCTTATGTTATTAGTTTAAGACATTTTATATAACAGCAAATTTTGAGCTTACTACAGTATTCTAAATTTTAATAACTTTGGATAATTAATCTAAGTTATAGTGATGATTGCTGATAACAACAAAATGTGGTTTTGAAAAATTAGTTGGATTTATTCCTAGTTACGTACGTGTAAAAAATCTTTGAAATAATTGAGACCATATTATCAGTTAATTTGTCTACTTTGGTAGTTTGATATTATATTCACAAGGTATTTATTTTGTTCAAAAGTGGACTTATAATAATAAAATAATTGAAGAATGTTTACTAAATGTGTATTTTACAGAATAAATCCATCATTACACAAAATAATAATCATGAATTATGTTTATAATACTATTTATTTCAATTTTAATGTTTTCTTAAGCCATACTGTGTTTTTTATTAAACTTAGGTATTTAGTAATACACACAGACATTTCTTTGTTAATAGGGAAAATGTTTAAATGAAATTAAAATAATTCATGTTAGAAAATATGATCTCTATACACCCCAATAATTCTGTAAATCCTAAATATAATTCAGAATCTAGTATAAAACCATCTTTAATCTTCTAGGTTGCTAACAACTGTATATACTATTATTGGATAGAAATATACAGCTTGTTTCAATTTGATTGTCCTATAATTTAGTAGCTGATCTGTTAGCAAAAATATGGAAAATAATAATCCGCATAATGTAATTATCACATACACAAAACCCCGCACAATTTTACTGATATAAAGACAAATCAGTTATTTTCCATTATCTTAAAATAAATTTTTGAATTCAATATAGGTTTACAAATTTTTGTTTTTAATATGTTCTTAAAATGGTCTGTGAATTTGAGAAAATCATTATGCTAAATTAAATTTGCCTGTCCAGTTGAGTATATAGAATAATTTATGTTAAGTAGGTAGACTAATCTCTACAGTTATCCAGGTATATACTCACAAAATTAAAACTTCTCAATGGTCTTTTTTGTTTGTATTGGATTACTCTGAAATGTATTATTTTGAAAATATTAGTAGAAGTTTTAGGCAAGAAATTTCAATATGATTTGTGATGGTTTATAAGCATTACTTAAAGATTTGAATGGGATTTTATCATTTTTATTTTTAATATACACAGCATATATGTTACACATAGTTATAACATTTTTCTCTGCTTTCTTCTGATAGACTACATTAGAAACTGCATCATCGGTAAAGGAGGTAGCTATAAGGGAACAGTATCTATCACTAAAAGTGGCATCAAATGCCAGCCCTGGAATTCCATGATACCACACGAACACAGGTAAGAACAGCATGAAGAAAAGAGGATAGGGCCTCTCTTTTATAGGTCTGTTACCAATCCCAGGTTAGCGCTTCAGAATAATCCTACACTTCTATAATAATTTAGCCAACTTTGCAGAAGTGTATTAGGCCAAAGCTTACCTGAATTTGAACTGATATTTAGCCAAAGAATAAAAAATTATCATTAAGATGTAGCCTAACATTTTTTCACCTCAAAACCTCAATTTATAGATCTTGGTGTTTGGGAAGAAATAATAAAAAAAAAATTAAAAAAAATTTTTTTCCCTCTCTTTGCCTGCGGAAAGGCACGGCACTCTGCAGCTGGAGTGGAGAGGCTGCCTGTGATAAGTTGGAGATGGAACAGATTCTGATCTTACCCAGGGGCCAAATGTTCTTTAACCATGGTGGTTCTCAAACTTGACTGCACATTAAAATCACCCGCTACAAGCCCTTAACAAATCCTACCACCCGGGCATCAACACAGGCCAATTAAATCAGAATCACTTGGCACCAGTATTTTTTTTAAAGTTCCCCAGGTGATTCGAAAGCACAGTCAAAATTGAGGACCTCTGCTAAAAATTCATGCCTCAGATTGACCGACTTTCCCATTTCACCTAGTGCCTAATGACTAGAGAAAACTTCTTATTCCCTGGAAATTAAATGTCTATAGTGAAGAGAAGAATTGTGTTCATTATAACAGATCAATGCTATTTAAAGATGAGTAAACATAATACCCATAGGCTCATTAGTCTGAGAATTTTAATCATCATGGAGGAGAAACATAGATATCTACTCACTAGAGAGCCATATATAGTCCGAGTTTTTCAAGACTTATTTCACAAAGAATTTTAACAGGAACTAAAGTAGTTTAAAACAGCAATCCCTGGTTATTAGATGCACTGGAAGATTCAGTTTACCATGTGCCAAGTACCTTTGTTGAGCAGTATACCTGGTTTATCTCATTTAATCCTCTCAAGAACTACAAAGTAGGTGATTTTATTAGTTCTATTTTTTATATGGTGAAACTGAAGAGCAAAGATCCTTAGTAACTTTTCAAGGTCATGCACAACTAGCAAGTGGTATGGCCAGAATCTGAGGCCAGCCAGTGTCACTCTGTATCCTGTGTTTTAACAACCCCAGGGCCTTAAACACCCAGCAAATCAGTAGGATACATGCTGTGACCTGTTTTTGCACTAGAGGTAGTAACTTGCCTTGATGAATCCACTTTTTATTCCATTTCATTCAATTGGTGGGGGGCAAAACTATGCAAGATGATTTTACTTCAGTAAACAGAAACTGAGTTCACTGGCCCACATAAAAAGAAAAAGAGTTGGTTGCTCTACCCTGGGATCAAACCTGTGATTTTGGCCTTGTTAACAACAGCTAGTAAGGGTCCAAGCAGATCAGCTTTACAGTGTTTCAATAACAGAAAACAACTAATTTTTCCAAATTCATTACTTATGAATTACATGAATACCTCCAAAACATAGTTTTATCTTTACATTACAAAACAAGCAATGTAATTGGTTTTGTCCTCTCATAAGGATTTGCATGGTGTCACTCCCTGCATAGTGAGGAAAACATTTTGCTTAAATAGATGGATCTACGTTTTTCATGAACAAAGTAATGGCGTTTGAAGTCAGTCCTATCCTAGTTGAGGAGAGTGCACTGGATGACCTAGTAGAGGTCTTATTTCAACCCAAATTCTCTATGATTGTGATTCTCTGCTACAGGAGTACATGTGAAATAGATCTCCCTGGGAACTGGCTTCCCAGTCCAATCAGCTATTTTACCAACAAACATTTCCTTGTGATATAAAGCTTTAGGGCTGAGAGGACCTTGTACATTAATCAATTTTTTTTTCAATGGGAGCAACACATTTTCATCAATTAGCAGCTTATTGGAATATCTACATGCTAGTTTAACACTTTTAAGTGTTAACTAAAGATTAACTCTATGGAAAATTGAAAGAGAAATATATATATATATACGTCTGTCTAGAGGAGTGATTTATTGTCAACTCCCTAAATTGAAATATTTTACAAGTGGCTTAATGGGAAGATGATGATAGATGATGAAATTAGTATAGAAGCTTAACTAGAAAATCAGGTGACCTGATATCTACATCTATATCCTTCACTGGCCACCCAGCATTCATTAAAGAAGCAGATGATGGAATGGATCAAGTTTCCTATGAACACAGTTCATATTAAAAGAAAAGAAAAGGTGGCCAGCACCCAGAAGATCTAATTTATGTTTCAAAGTATATTTGGATGTAACTCAATTTTAAATATTCCTTCACTTATCTCTCTAAAAATAAAGCCTTGCTCACAAGGACAGAGAACAAAAATAGTATATATGTGAGTAAAGGTTTATTACAGAGCCTGTTGATTGGCACAGGGTGTGTGTGTAATAGGTTCTCATAAACATGTGTTGAATGAACACATAGAGTGCAAAGAGCAGGGCTAGGCTTCATCGCTTGGTCAAGTATGGGATACTAAAGAAAAGCAGACTGAAAACTTCAGAACACAAAAGAAAACCAGTTAATTGGGATAAAAAGTCATATACAACAAAGACTGAAGAGGAGAGATGACCCAGACTGCTCTTTACCCTGTATGTGTCCTAAAGAGGAATGTGATAGGCATCGATATAGAATTGTGGAAAGCAGCACACATTTTTCTCTTCATTTTTCATTTTTATTAACTCCAGCGGGAAAACTTTATTCATCTTTTAACCATAGCTAGTTTTGATTTCTACTTTATCTCTTTCCCTTCCTACTTGCATTTTTCCTAGTAAACTGTTGACTTATTCATTCACTACTTCTTTTTAAAATAATTAATTAATTAATTATTGTCTGTGTTGGGTCTTTGTTGCTGTGCGTGGGCTTTCACTAGTTGTGACGACCGGGGGCTACTCTTCATTGCGGTGCACGGGCTTCTCATTGTAGTGGCTTCTCTTGTTGCGGAGCACGGGCTCTAGGTGTGCAGGCTCAGTAGTTGTGGCTCACGGGTTTAGGTGCTCCACAGCATGTCGGGATCTTCCCGGACTGGGGCTCGAAGCTATGTACCCTGCATTGGCAGGTGGATCCTTAACCACTGCGACACCAGGGAAGTCCCATTCACTACTTCTTCCCAGCTTCTTCTTTGCTTTACAAATCCACTGGAAAGGTATATGTGTGTATATGTGTGTGTGTGTGTGTGTGTGTGTGTGTGTGTGTGTGTGTAACAAAATCTCTAAAACTGTAGATATTTTATATGTGTGCATTTAACATGTGTTAAATCATTATTTAGTTTTTTAAACTTAATATGTAAAATGATATAAAATGAAGGAGCTTATAATAATATAATTCATTCCATTCATCTCATAAGTGAAGTTGAAAACCCAAAGAGTAAGTAAATTATCTAAGGGCTAGTGTCATATACTAGTCGAGTGATACATATGGGGCAGCAATGTAGATTTTTGTGATTAACAATAACTTATTCTCAGTACTATACTATACCAAGCTTTTTCAGAAAATAGAGCTATAGGGGGATTTTCTTAGGTAAATTTGATTAATGCAGTACTTTATGAAAAAAAATTAAAGTAAAAGTCAGTTTTGACTCTATCAGAAAAATGAGTATTTCATTATAAATTTACTATGAAAAATTGGAGAACTGGCAAAGTGAAAGGAAATAATTGTCACACAATGGCACAAAGATTACGTTAAATTATTCTGGAATAATGGGGCTAAAACTAAGACAAAAGATGACTTATTTTTCCTTTGAAAATTACTGTTAGGAAGTATAAAGTCATGATAAGTTTTCATTATATTATAATTTTTGTCAGTCGTAAGACCTAATGTCTAATTTTTGTTCCCCAATATTTAAAATGCTAGTGAAGTCGGGATATAAACTCTTTATGTAAAGACATTTTGGCATTTCATAATGTTTATACTACTTAATAGATATCTTGAAAACGTTTAGTGAGTAGTAAGTCTCTTGGACTCTTTATTTTTGACCCATAATTTACATTTTCTGAGCACTTAACTCTGGTGTATTTCCTGTCCAAATTAAATAATTTCATTGCAAAATGTTGCTTGGTATCCAAGGCATGTCCATATTTATTTTATGCCACAGCATAACAAAAATGATTATTTCTTAACTAGAGGTTTCAATGGGTAGGAAACATATTTGAATGGTATTTACTGAGAGACTAAGATCTTTGGATTTCACTGTAATTTAAGTACCATTTAGATCTCAGAGGTCAGTAAAAGTAGAAGTTAAGCTTTATAGCAAAAATTGAACTGAATATTGAAAATGTAACTGGATTTTCAAAAAATAGTGCTTCCTAATGTTACCTACAGATATATATTGTTTACTTATGCTTTTTTTGTGTGCAATCTAGAAGACACTTGCAGCATCATTGAGGCCAAGGTCACAAGCAGTACAAAAGAATAAAAAGGGCTTTGAACTCTTCTGCTCTTATGTTGAAGTACTGTGTGCTGGTAACAAAATTATAACCAGGGCATTAGACATTTTAAATGAAGGTAATATATTGCAGTCTGCACGCAATGGCCAACTATTATGAACTAAACCCGAAAGCACCAAGCCCCAGTCACAGTGAAAACTTTTAAAATTTTTAAACAGAATAAGCATTTCTGTTTTTTACTATGACAGTCTAAAGACTACTAAGTGGAGTGTGCTTAATACCAGATGGAGTTTATTAAGTGTCAATTACTCTCTCATCTCTTTGAACTTCTCAAAACAACCACATAGGTGTAAGACGTTATAAGTTATGGTTATACTCAGTGTATAGGTAGGCTAGTAGGCTGAAAGAGGCTCATTTGCCTGCTGGGGTCTCCAGTTAGTAAGACAGAGATGAAATTTGAGTCCAGATTCAATTTGTTTCTAGACCCTTTGTTCCTGTTACTTTATCAATCTATTTCTCAATTGTGCAGAAAAAAGGGGGGCTATCATTCATAAGAAAAGCAGTAAACAAACAAATAAGTATGTCAGATAAGCAGTGTAATAGTGAGATTTCAAGGTCTAGTGCAGCGTTTCTGCCGTTCTCTCCTAAGTGGCTTTCCTCAATCATTTGCTGCCTTTGAGTGGAACTTTGAAATTGTGGTTCAAACAATGTCAATTAGGCTCTAGAATGACTGGCTCTTAGTGAATCCAGAGATGAATCATTCTTAAGGCTGCTGAATACCAGAATTCAGTTAGGTAAATGTCTATAAAATTTATCTTAAGAATAGATGGAAATGACAGAATTCAAGTTAATATCTATGGAGGTCTGAGATAGAATAAAGGATTTCTCCACTTTGGGGAAAACATACCCACTATTTAGTAAAATTAATAGGCCCCCCCAAAAGTTGCATGCTCTTATACTGTAATGATTATCATTTTAAAACTAGCTTTTTGCCTTCGAGCTATCGGGGTAAAGACCTACAGGAAAACTACTGCCGAAATCCTCGAGGGGAAGAAGGGGGACCTTGGTGTTTCACAAGCAATCCAGAGGTACGCTACGAAGTCTGTGACATTCCTCAGTGTTCAGAAGGTAAATGAACCTGAATGCCATGTGGGGCACTCTGCTCTCCCTTTGTGTGAAACTGCAACTCACATTAAAGGTTAACAGAATTGAATCAAATCACAATGAATATGATGTTCATTCAATTGCAACTATAGATCATAATTTGAGCATTTTTATAGGATGTTTTAAAAACTGATTATCATCAGATTAATGCAAAATAATGCAGCAAGTTATCAGTTTGAATTTCAAAAGAGCCTGAGGTATCTCTTCGGGGAGAGTAAAAGTTTGGGCTGCCTCATCTGCTGTTTTGAGCTCATAATAGCTCAAAATCTGCTCCCATACATCACCTGAAAGGAGCAGAATGACACTTAGCCCTTTATGAGTAACGGTAATTCTACTCATCCAGAACCCGCTTCTGCAGAACTCTTGTCAAAGCTATTTTGAAGTGGTGTGGCAAGGGTATACGGACCCAGAAGAGAATAAGGAAGGGGGTCACTGAAAGTTCGAGTGCCCTGTGTGTGTTTTGGTGAACCAAATTTGATACATAGTCTGGAACTGAATACCATTCAGAATGGTATCTGAAGAGATCAAAACAGTAGATCACAGGCTGTCTGGAAGGCAGGCACTCTAAACCCATGTCTGTGTCTTCACCTCCTCTCACAGCATGAAAGGGCACTGTCCTTACTTTTACAGTGGAAACTGAATGACCGGCAAGAAGGAAGAGTAACCATTTCAGCATTGTATATGGTTTCATTGTTCTTGGTTATCTGGCTACTGAATAGCTGGCTTTTTAGTTCTGTCAGAAACTAAAATACTAAAAATCAAAATGAAACATGGATTGAATTCTGATAAAAATTTAGTAGCATTTCGAAGTACTTGGGGTGGGGATTATGGCTGGAATGCTGTCCAATTTTTATAGTAAGATATTTTACCTGTTTGTTATTAACCAAATATTTTTTGAACTATTTCTTCCATAATATTCATTAAGTATTAGGTTGATATTTATCACATAAAAAGGGCATTGTTAGCTAACTGTCACAGAGAAGGTGAATTTGTTTTCTGTTGTTAGTTAATTTAAAATTCTTGAATTCATGTGCTAGAGCCAGTTCCATCTGTTTGTAAATTCTTACTTTCCATTCCATATCATATTCTGTTCACTATAACTTCTTCATTGTTTTTCTTTTCTTTTAAAAATAATAAACTGATCTGTGATAACGTTATGAATGTCTGTTTTGTATGAATAAGTCTGTAATATTTGTCTTAAATTTACACATGGAAGAAAACCCTACTTTTAGGGAACTCTCCGCTATCACAGTTTTCTGAGGTTGAAAGTTATTGGCAAGGAGCTTTCTTTATTGGTTTTGTTTGATCTGGGACAGTGTTTTCAAGGGAAGGTAAATTGGTCAAACTTTAAACAGTTTAGCATTTATCTTGCCTGCCTAGTCTGTGGGAATGTGATTTTTCAACCCCTGATTTAAAAGAAGAACCTTCATCAAACTATATTGGCATATATCTAAAATGACAGGCAATGTAGAATAAATGTGATAAAAAATAAATGCTTGGAAAAATTTCTGGTATTCCTTAGCTCATTAGAGTATATGTCCCTAATATTTTTTTAATGATTTGAGGTCATCGTCCCTCCCTTAGAAAAGGGCATTGATCATTAGTATGAATGGCACATGATGCTATTGGTCACGGTGGCATTAAAGGTTGCAGATGTGCTTTTTCTGGAAACAACTAGAAGTCTGAAAGAATAGAATAACCCTCCTGTGAGAGAAGTAAACCAACACCTGTCCTATATGCTAAACATATTTCAGGGACTGTGAATTGAGCTGTGATATTTAAATTCATGCTAACATAAACAATGTTTTAGCAGGATTTTAATGAAGAGGATCTAAAATAAGAAGCATTGTCAATACATTAATGGAGAAAAATAGCTATTTATAAAATGGGTAATACAAAATATACAAAATAATGTAGATATATAAATTTCTATTAAAATACATATATGAGGAAAAAGCCTCAAAATCCACAATGTTTAAAAAGTATGGTGGGTGAGACATTTTAATCTATGGATATTGTAAATGTTAAGTTCCAAAGGTTATATTATTATGGATGAAATATTAATGATCACATCATTTTGTATATTTTAAAATTAAATAAGAAAAGTATGTAGTCAACTTTGGACTGTTCTCTGGAAAAGGACAAGTAGAACAGTATATATTTTTTGAAATTTTTTAAACTATATTAAAATATTTGCTAAATAATCACCTGAAATTTGTCTGAAATTTTGGTTCCTAAAAATATATCTGGTATTTAAAGATTAAAATTATTTTCTTTTAATTTAAACCTTTGAAATATATTAAGCATTCCAAAATGAATACTCATTTATCACATTTAGAACCTTACATAATTATGTAAAGAAAATATTACCATTAATGTTTAATTCAAAGATTATGGAAAACAGAGGTATATAAAATTTGACTTCTTGCTTTAACATTTGCTTGGGATTTAAAATAAAGCAATCACTAGTCATTGAAACAGATTTTTTAAATGATAAATATTCAAGTAAATGCATTTTTATTAAGCCATAATCATTATTTTTAAATACCTTACACTTAAAATACCAAATAATACTGCCATAACTTTAAATGTGTAATTCCATACTCTGTGTGGCAAAAGACTTTTAAAAACAAAGATTTAAATAAAACTATTATTTATAAATGTGGATTTGTGAGACTATTCATATTTTAAACATTCAGTTTTGCTGAAGTAATCACTAGAGTGGATTTGTCTGGGAGATATTTTCAAAATAGTTTTTAGTCTGTAAACTCAGATCACTTGTGGTTTTATGATTGATAAAAATGGAACACAGTAATTTTTGAGTGTAGTCAGTATATGAGAAAGGTGTTAAATTAATCCTAGTTATATTACAATTAAGTGTAGTTTTTGTAGTTTTCTATTATCAATTAGGGCAGAACTATAATTAGAAAAAGGTATTCATTTACTTTTGAATATAAACATTTATTTAGTTTGAGCTTTTGTGAACTGGGACAGTATTTTGCTTTTGTTTTTTTTAAGGGAAGAGCTTGCTGGAACGGTTAAATAGTATATTGGCAACAATAGAGAGAGTCAAAAGGAAATACAGCAGGAGGTGCAGTCCTCACCCTCTTGCACTCTTATATAGATAATGCTTTCACCTGAGTCCCTGGTAGGTAGGTGGACTCGGTCTCCACCTATACGGCTTGACTTTGAGCTGGGGAAACTCAGAAGAGTCTTAGAATTCTTGAAGTTTGAGAAGTAAATATGAGTTCAAAATTTGCCTTTCTCGAAGTAATTTTTATGACTAACCTGATGGTTTGATGCAATGGAGAAACCACAACTTTTTCATCCTTGGATAAGATGGCCAGTCTCGTTTCTCCTAGCCCCCAACAGGTGAGAATCCAACAGGCAGGCAACCTACTGCTGTAAACAGGAGCAAAGAGGGTAATGAGGACAGTACTGAGAAAAGGCAGGGAGACTGACTTTCTAAAAGTTTTGCTTTCAACCTATCTTAAAGTATGACCAGTAAGAACGTGTAGGAAACAAGTTAAAATATGTAGGACAAAGAGGCAATTAGGGAGAATGGAAAGAGCGCTGGACTGTGGGTCAGAGGACCTATGTTCCAGGCACAGATCTGGCATTTTCTGTTTTAGGTAAGTCCATTAAAACTTTTGTGAGCCTTGTTTTCCTCATTGCAAGGGTCAAATGATTTCTTATATGTTAAAATTACTGAATAATCAAAGAATATGTAACTATAATATACTTAGCATCTCAGTCCTATCACAGGATTCACTTAATTCCCACCCCAACAGCAACTTTCATTGCCTTCCAAAATCTAACATTCTTCGTGTTAACTTTTATTATTTTTCAATCTCATTAGGTCTGCATCTGCATTCATAACTCTCTCTTCACATCACTATAAACACAGAATACTAATTCATGTTTCTGTACCGTTTATGTTATTTTGCCCCTTTATAGTTTATCCACATCTTATCCATCCTTCAAGTTCTAAGTAAAATCCATTCTCTCCTAAAAGCCAAACACTAAGAACTTTCAGAATTGAATAAATTACCTACAGACTTGCTACTCAATGTGAGGTCCAAGGGCCAGCAGCATCACCATCCTCTGGGAGCTTGTTATTAATGCCCCAGTCCTGATTCACTGAATCAGAACTTGCCCTTTATTTAACAAGATCTTAAAGTAAATTTTATGCACATTAAATTTGGAGAAGCACTGATCTACCGCTCATGCTGGAAAGCAGTCACCTTATACATCACCTGTTTCATTTGTGTAGCTATGTTTCCTGAAGAAAATTAAAAATTCTAAAGTTTCAGGAGAAGTGTTTTTTAATAATGCCCCAGCACAGTTTCCCAGAAAATACTTTTATTCACTCTAATTAGAAAAGGATATACTCTTATAAACTGCATTTTCTGATTGAGACAAAATAGGTATATTTTGATTCCTGAGTACTATACAAGATTAGAAATTGTACATGTGGATATTTTATCCCCTTATTTGTGATCACAGGATTCTATTCTACTCTTTCATTCAATACAAAGGAGCAAACAACAATGATCAATGTTGTATCATTTTCTGTGAACATATCAAACCTTGCATTCTTTTTAAAATGGGAACTAAGTTTGTACCCCCATTCAGATGGAAAGCTGAAATGTGATACTATATAAGCTGTGTGGAGTTGACCTTGGCCAACCAGAGCACCTTTATCGGTATGCTCTTGGATCCCTCTCATTTAAACTTCAGGAGCTTACTGACTGTTGTCTGGGGGATCTCAGTATCAAATGAGAGGAAGCTGAATTGGTCCCTTGTCTTAGTTCATAGATCAACCTACACAAAAAGAAGCAGATGGATCAGGCCAAATCGTTTCATGTTTTAGGGATTTAGTTATTAACGTCGTATTAGATTATAAACATCAAAGGTTCAAAAGTGACGATTCTAATAATTCATCCCGAATTTCTACAAATACTCATTAGGCTAGATCCCGGTGGATAAAACTAAACACTGATATCTTTTCCCACTTCAGCTAATGTTAGACGATCAGTAATCACAAGATACAAATGATGTGTTTGGGGAAGTTTGCCGGATTTGTAGGAAAGCCAAGCAATGATTTATTCCACAGGATGCCTGCCGTGCTACAAATCAACCTGTCCATTTGAGAAGCCTTATTTTCAGCTAGTTGATGTGATTCAGAGTTTTCAGTGTGGTATAAGAGGCCAGACAGAAGAGAACTATTAATTAATTTCACAGAGTCATCAGCAATATCCAGCGTAATTAGATCAGCTTACACATTTTAAAAACAGTGAGTACAAGAAGTTCAATAGCAGGTCATGTTCTGTCCTAAGCTAGATAAGTATGTAAGTCTGCTCAGTTCTTCCATGTGGGTGCTCACTGATAGAAAGGAACCGTGATTTCGTCCTGTAAAATATTCACATTCTTTAAATAGTACCAGATTACTATTTGAAGCTGGTCTCTCAGATCTATCTGGTCCTGATCTTGGCATTAACTGTAGAAGTATGATGTGTACTCATTTTAAATTGTGTATTGTCTGTGTATGTGTTGCAGGGTAAGTTGAGAGAAGAGCACTATCGTGTTGACAGTATAGATATTGAGACCCCTGGCATTTTAGAAAAACAAAGGGAAAAACCCCAAGGATTTTCAGTTTCTAGGTACCTTTTGGACAGTTATTAAAAAATTAGAAAGGCAGCGTCTTGGCCCTATGGTAAATCTGTATGACACTAACTACAAAAATCCCATTTAAACTGTATGAAAAGTTCGGTAGGGAGTATTTTATGCCACGATTAATGGACATTAAGCCCTAATTTAAAGTTAAAAGGGTACGTAAGTTTTTCTAAAAATATTCTTGCTAAATAGGTGATTTACTGTTCTTTAAATGGAACAGTGGTGTTCTTGATTTTGCTGTCAGAAGCAATTAACATGCCATGCTTTAATTTTATTAGTTGAATGCATGACCTGCAATGGGGAAAGTTATCGAGGTCCCATGGATCATACAGAATCAGGCAAGATTTGTCAGCGCTGGGATCATCAGACGCCACATCGGCATAAATTCTTGCCAGAAAGGTAAAATACCACCAAATCATGCGTCTAGTGATTCTACTTACAAACTGTTATTTGCCCCATGGCAAATTACCATGGAGATTCTCTTGATAGAATGTTTTCCTGATAGTCTTGGAGCACAGGGATTTATGATGAGGTATATGAGAGTGTTGGCTTCACCTCCAACTCGCCTTGGCTGATTAGGTTAAGAGTCCCTGAAATCAGGATGGTCCTGAACACAGGAGCATCAGTGGCTGGAGAAGGTAAATAGTAATAGAAGCTTCCTCTTTCCCTTCCACAGCAGCAAAAAGAGAAAAGCTCATTCAATAATAACCACTTTGACAGGCCCAGGGTGGGGAGGGCGGCATTATTGTTAAATAAAAGTGAATGTGAATCTCCTCCTAGTGCCACACCTTCCGTGAGTTAGGTCAAGTGGGGTCAATGTGTGACACCATGACGCAGGTCATGCCCATAGAGAGGGAATGAAAGGTGGAGCAAACAATTCTTTGGCTGCTTTCTTGTGGTGGATTTTGAAGTTGCCCACCTGGAAAAGTCAGGCAACCAAGTCTACTTTTCTCCTCAGGAGTAGGTTTTGAGTTTAAATGGTTGAAAAATTATGTGTATTTTGGCCCATTCATTTCACAGGAAACATTTTAGTTGAAAAAGTTTTTCCTTCTTTTTATTTTAAAGAATAAAAATACAAATAACTACAGAAGAAGGTCTATCCCCACCTTTCTTCTGAAATGGCTGAAAGGTGTTTTTTCTTTTTTTTTTTTTTTTTCCTTTTTTTTTTTTTTTTTTTTTGTGGTATGCGGGCCTCTCACTGTTGTGGCCTCTCCCGTTGCGGAGCACAGGCGCCGGACGCGCAGGCTCAGCGGCCATGGCTCACGGGCCCAGCCGCCCCGCGGCACGTGGGATCCTCCCGGACCGGGGCACGAACCCGTGTCCCCTGCATCGGCAGGCAGACTCTCAACCACTGCGCCACGAGGGAAGCCCCTGAAAGGTGTTTTTTCTTTCTTCTTTCTCTTTTTGTCTTACTCTTCTAGATGAAATTAAAACTGCTTTGGTTTTAAGTGCATCTCTTGTCCTTTAAGTGAGAGCACAAGGAATATGGTAGCAATTAAAACAACTCACCGATTCAGGACCCTGTTAATTTACAGGGAGGTGGGTATAGAGAAAGTGGTGTGATGGACTTTGTCTCTAGCTCTGCTGGAGGTGAGGGCATGACCTAGAAAGACTCTAGCTCTAACATTGAGCTATCATTAGTAACACAGATATTGAAACCTAACTTTCAGTTTGAACTTTAAGTCTGCCCTAGAAGAGGACCTGTTTTCTCAATGAGCATTCTACACTAGGTCATGTTTACATAATCTGTCCTTAATTGGGCTTTGTGAGAAAGGGATTCAGTTTGGGACCTCAACCAGTGGACCCGTACCAAGTGGACCTAACTTACTAGCAAAGGGGATGGTACTCTAGGCCTTAGTAGAATATGCACAGTAATAGATTCAGCACTCAATGATTAGCAGTCCTTGTAAGGCAAAACATAGAAAATCTCTTCTTTCCTCAGCTAACAGTATCTGAGCTAAGTCAAAAGTTATTTTGTGAGCTGAGAGCTGGGTGGTGTTCCAGGCAGATTTACATGACACTTTTCTTGGTGTGGTTTGCAGATATCCCGACAAGGGCTTTGATGATAATTATTGCCGCAATCCTGATGGCAAGCCGAGGCCATGGTGCTATACTCTTGACCCTGACACCCCCTGGGAGTACTGTGCAATTAAAATGTGCGGTAAGTTAGGGTCAAATTTATTGCTTCCTTTTCCTCTCACAGACTGGATCTAAGCAGGCGATTATTAGTGAGACAGGTTAACAACTATTTTACTTGATACTTTAACGTGTATAGGTTTTAACATTTTTAGAATGTGTTACATAATCTTACCCAATCTTTTGCATTTTCAGAGAGCCATTATTTTGAAAGAGATACACACACAAGTGCACACGTACACACAAAACATTTATATTTATGGTAAGGACTTAAACATTCTCATGTTACCAAGAAAAAGGGAAAAAAAAATCTACAGAAGGAGGGAGGAAAAAGATCAGAGATTATGTGCAGTATCATAATGTCATTAGGGCCATAAGAGCTAGGACCTCAGATTCTTACCTTCCAATCCTGTATCCTTTCCCTTCCTATCCTCCCAGACATAACATGAGCTGTCAACTGACTATGCACATCTTCTGGTGAATGACAGAGGCTGCAATGTAGAAAACTAAGTCTAACAGAAGATTCGCACAGACATCTTTTAAAATTTTATTTTATTTTCGGCAGTACGCGGGCCTCTCACTGTTGTGGCCTCTCCTGTTGCGGAGCACAGGCTCCAGAAGCATAGGCTCAGTAGCCATGGCTCACGGGCCCAGCCGCTCCATGGCACGTCGGATCCTCCCAGCCCGGGGCACGAACCCGTGTCTCCTGCATTGGGAGGTGGACTCTCAACCACTGCGCCACCAAGGAAGCCCTCAGGGAAGCCCTCTCACAGACATCTTGAATCTCTAGTAGCTGATCCTCACCTCTCTGGCTGTCCTTATACACAGTCTGCATTCTCTTTCAACCTGTTTTTTAGCAGTCCTACTATCCTTCTATATACTGGCCTTTACCCAACTTTCCTGAGTTTATGATAAAACCTTCTTTCTTTACTTACTTTGTGATATCCCTTTAAATCTGTACTCTTGGTCCTCTCCTCTACAGTTAACTCACATGTTTTTATTCTTCTCTGAAATAATCCTGAATAATAATTAGATGTAAACATGCTTTTATTTCTATGTGTACAGTCTTATTTTTTCAACTGGATCCTAAAATGCTTTCAAATCAGAATTGCATAAATTTAGTAAGGTGGAATCTTGTTATAAATTGGCTGGCTAATATAAAGATATGTATATCTAGAGAGAAAAATTTAAAGACATATAATCAGGTACCAGCATCCAGAATGATAAATATACAATTTTGAAGCTATGGATAGGGATTTGCATATTTCCCTAGATTGGCATGATGAGGCTATTTCTTTGAACAGACTTATTCAGTATTATCTACACTATGATACTGCCAAGGTAAATATCTCTCCACTTAGACCTGCTAATAAAAGGAAATGTTTTGGACGACTCAAATAAAACCCATAGAAAGGAGATGTGTCTGGCAAATGTGAAATAACTGCACAATCTGGAAGGCTCTCAATGTGAACACAGTGTTCCAAGGAAATTGAACCATCTGTTTGGTCCTTTAAAATAAGGGATGACTCTTGTGACAGTGTTTCTCTGTATAGATTGGTTAGTTCAACTCAATGAGTTTTTAAGTCTTGTTAATCTGTCCATAATTCTAGACCAGCTAGGTACAATAAACCAAGAGTTTCCCTTCCATTTTTCTTTTTCTGTGCGTTTTAGGCACTCATAAATCATCTCTGGAATAAGACCAGTATAAACAGACACACACACACACACTCACATGCATATTCACTGGCACATTCACCTTTCAACTGGCATGCGTAAGACTGGCTATTTTTAAAAGACATCGGAGGAGGAAAAAAATAGAATGAATATGACACTTCTAACTATTAGATAAATTTCTTTTTCTTTTCTGTCCACAGTTAGCTATTTATACAACTAACGTGCAACAATTCTGATGGCTTTTTTAAACAGAGGGTGATGTTTATAGGATGCTAATTCTAAGAAAATGGTGGTAGAATTTGTGACCCAAACCTATATACAGTATATAGTATATACAACCTATATAGTATATACAACCTATATAGTATTAATATATACAACCTATATACAGTATATAGTATATACAACATGATGATTGGGGGTGCTGACCCTCCTGGGTTCCTCTGTATCCATTAGTTCAACCAACCTTGGGATCATGTAGTACTATAGCATTTACTATAGAAAAAAACCAGCATATAAGTGGACCCATGCAGTTCAAACCCATGCTGTTAAAGGGTCAATTGTAGTTAAGATAAAAATATTTTCAGCTTTGGGAATATTTTTAAAATATTTTATTACAGGACAGATTTTAGTTTGTAAACTTATATAGAGAGACTGCATTTTTATTAAAATTAATGAAACAAAGTGACATTCAGGAATTTTGGAAAGCATAAGAGAGAATGTCTTCCAGATATTTTGGTTTATACATATAGTAAAGGCTACAATGCAAAACTAAGGAATTTGGTGATGGTTTCAATTGTGTATTAATTTTCTATTGCTGCATAACATATTATCAAAAACTTGGTAGCTTAAAATAACACATATTTCTTATCTCATGGTTTCTGTGGGTCAGGAGTCAAGGCATGAGTCAGGTGTGTCCTCTGCTTAGGATCTTACAAGGCCACAGTCCTGGTGCCCCCTCAGACCTATTGTCTCATCTAAGACTTGGTGTCCCATTCCAACATTCCAATTCAGTTTCCTGTAGTTGTAGTGCTGAGATCCTCAACTCCTGGATACTGCCTGATGTTTCCTATCACATGACCCTCTCCACAATATGGCAGTTTACTTCTTCAAGGCCAACAGGATAGCTTTCTGTTACTTTCAACCTCTGACTTCTGCACCCTCTTCCATTTATTTATTAAGAATTTTTTTCAAAGGTATTAAAATTTTATAAGCCAACTTTACCCAAGATTCTGCACTGGGAATGAATGTCAAAAGGACTTGTTCAGAAATCATATCCTTTAGAACTTCCATATAATTTCTTTCCCCTTAACACAGAGTCGTGAAAGGTAAAAATTACAGTGTTTTGTTTTCCTGGGAAAATAGTATATCTTTATTTGGGAAAATGATTGAAAAATAACTGGTCAGTTTTTGCCTCCACACTGTGATTTGATGCAGAAGGCTCTGCACCTGCTTTTAAGGAGCTCACCTGATTAGGTCAGGCCCACCCAAGGAAGTCTTCCTTTAATTAATTTCAAGTCAACTGACTGGGAACTTTAACTACGTCTACAAAATCTCTTCACTTTTGTTGTACAACATAAGCTAATTACAGGAGTGGCTCTCCCATTATATTCACAAGTTCTACCCGCACTCAAGGGGAGGTGATTACAGAGTGTACGAGTGTACGTCAGTGGATAGGAATCTTAGGGGTGTATTAGAATTCTGTATACGACACACATATTTACCTGCACTAGTTGTAACAGAATATTGATTGCCACTTTTTAGTTGTATCATTTGATTTTTCGGTGAGCTTTCTGGTTTTCTCCCAGTCCCAATTGCTTGAATTCATTCTGAGTTTTCAATATGTTTGAAGAAAAGAATAGAGTTTATGATTGTGTCACTTGTCTTCTCTAAAGTTGAAGGGGAATTTTAAAACTCTTTTTTTTTTTTTTTTTTTTTTTTTCGGTATGCGGGCCTCTCACTGTTGTGGCCTCTCCCATTGCGGAGCACAGGCTCCGGACGCGCAGGCTCAGCGGCCGTGGCTCACGGGCTTAGTTGCTCCGCGGCATGTGGGATCTTCCCGGACCAGGGCACGAACCCGTGTCTCCTGCATCGGCAGGCGGATTCTCAACCGCTGCGCCACCAGGGAAGCCCTAAAACTCTTTTTATTATATAATAACTGTATAAGAAGGTTATAATTGCTACCATTTATTTAACATCTACAGAAAGGTGCTTTCCATCTACTGTCAATAATCCTTATTTCAATTCTACAAAATGACTGTGATTAGGTAGGCCGGTGAGAAAGGTGTGCAAAGACATCATGGGTGAAGCAGCACGGCAATATTCAAGACATGGTAATTATGTTGATATGGGTAGCGATGGGGTAAAGACAGAGAAATGGAAGAAGATAAGAAAAATAAGATTGACGTGAGGCAGATGAAGTAGGATCCAAGAGTAGCCCATCCAGTTGCCATGAGAAACAATGAAAAATTAAGCAGGGAGAGTGGTCTTATCTGATTTGTCATCTAGAACACTAGCTTCCAAATCGGTGTCTATGAAACCCAGGGGAACACAAAGACTATCCTAGGGGTTTATGGGCATGGATAGGTTAAAGGGCTCAAATTCCAGCTCCTAGTTTTCTCTATGAATTCTTTCCCAAAGTCTTCTGCTTGAGATGCATGCGTTCCCAAGGAGTCAGTCAAGTTCAACTTCCTCCCTGCCCATTGACAACTGCCCTTTGCTACTTTATTGAAAAGAGGCAAACTGCTAATCCTTCCTGAATATTAATGTGGTACACTGTCCTGGGGTGTAAAAACCTTGGGGACACTAAACAAAGAGACCTTTGAAAATACTATATATTAATGCTGTTTATCATTTACGTTCTGCTAATAATTGTATAACTCTATCCATAACATGTATACATATATATGTATATTTGTGTGTTTGCGGCTGTGCGTGTGTTTTAGTATAGTGTGCATTTATCTCTTAGAATTTTGTGGTCACAAGAAATTTTTTAAAAATTTAAGTATATGAAAATCTTTCAGGAAAGTATGATAGGTGAGGAATAAAAGACTCTCCAACATAAAATAACATATATTACACTATAATAACATTCTGTGGGTAAAGTGGAATGGAAAAATGATTCAAGGAGAAAAAGAACTTGATAATGTACATTTTATCCAGAAAAAGGTATAGGTATCAAATCACTGTGGTATTTGGAGTCCATTAAATCCCTTTAGAAGAGTGATATAAAAATCTTCAATTTAAAACTATTGATAGTTAAAACATGCTAGAAATCACATCTTCTGCAGCTATTTAAACTTAGCATAAAAATGTAGATGTCAACTTAAAAACAAGAGAGGGAATATAAATATTTTTTCAAAATTATTTTAGTAACAGGAGCAAAAACAAAAACAAATTTAAAAAACCAGCAACATTTGAAGACTACTGATCCAGAAGAATCACTATGTATTCTGGGGAATTAGCATGGAGAGGGCTGAGCAAGGAGGCAGGTGCATCTGATAAGAGCTGATTTTAACAGGCAAGTAAGAAATAAAGAGAATGTGAACTAAGGCAGTAAGCAGTAATAATAACAATGTGAAGGAGGATGTGAGCAATATTAAAGAGTTAGAATGTCCCATATATAATGATGAATTGGATAATGTGGGAAATGAGAGGGAAAAGGTAAAGTCTAATATTCTTCCTAAGTTATTGGGTAGATGATACATATTTAAGAGAGGTATAAATTTGAGGAGAAAGATAATAAGTTTGGTTCTGCTTATATTGAGATGCAGGTGCTTCATGTCTGTGCTCAAAGTACATCTAAGTTCAGTCTTCCCTGAAGGTCATGCAGTCATAAGTGAATAGTGATAGCAGAAGCCTTGGACATAGTAGCAATCCCAGGAAGCATAGAGAGAGCATAAAGAGGAGTTTTTGCCCCTTTTCTGTAGAATTCATTAAATAAATATTTGTTGAGTAGCTCTTATATGTCACATGCTTCCCTAGTTGCTGGGAACTTTCCTAGAAGTGAAAAAAACAGACCAAGATCTATGATAAAATTAAAATTTCAGAATTTTAGCATGAACTAATAAAGTAAAAGCTGACATTGCCTTGACACTGGGCTATTTACACCAGATCCAAGGTTTTGAATACTGCTCTCAATTCCTTTTATTTGTTGAAAAACTGAATGAACTACAAATTTATTCCTGTCACTTTGCTTCCAACTTTCAGTCTTACAATTAGTATAATACTGAAAGTGAAGGATGAACATCACTCATCACCTGACAAATGTGTAGCAGGGTATTCTGGGACAGGGCTTCTCCGCCCTCCTTCACACCATGTTCTTCAGAAGGTGGTGTCTACCTAAATGGCAGCAGCCCACACATATCCTGGCTGTGTAACTTTTAACAGACTTCCAAGAACATGAAATTTTAAGACACTGCAAACATATAGCAAGATTGGAAATCCCATGCAGTGCTTAAGTGAAGTACTGATTTTTTAATGGTTTTCCTCTATAATAATAACTTTGTATTCTGAATAAGAGTTTGTTCTATACATTACTTCACTTCTTTTCAGAGAGAAATATTTGCTGGGACTAATTGTGCTTTTCTGAAGTGAACTTTAGTAGCTCTTTGGCAACTGAAAAGCTAACTTGTGGTTAATGTCCCTTATCTTGTGGTTGATGTCCCTTAGATATCCCATTGAGTATTTAAATCAGTTGGACTGAAGATATCTTTACACATTATTGAGAACCCCAAATTGTCTGCGTGGGTACACGACTCAATATCTACTGTACTGGAAATTAAAACATAAATTTAAAAACATTTAATTCATTAAAAATAATAAGCTCATTGGATGTTAATAAATATAACATTTTAAAAGAAAAATAACTATTTTTTCATAAAAATAGGGAGGACAATGACATTGTTTTAGATTTTTTGTAAATTTCTCGAATGTTACCTTAATTAGAAGACTATAGTTGAGTGTCTCATATTTGCTTCTGCATTCAGTCTTTTGGGATATCATACATCAAGTGCAACTGGAAATTCCACTGTAAAAAGGACAAGTAACATCTTAGCATTGTTATGAAAACACTTTTGACCTCCTAGATCCCTGAAAAGATCTCTGGAACACAAGGTATCCCTCTGAGAACAACTTTCTTGCTACATGTCATATGTGTAAGGCTGATGTCCCATTAAAGTACACCTACTAGGATATACCTGTTGGCTGTTCCAATGTTCCCCACCTTTTACCACCAGCAATGTGCCTGGTTGGAGACTTTTATCGTTTATTATCTTTTTCTCTGATTTTCTTCATTTATCCTATAGGATGGTCTAATCTGCTTTTTTAAAGCTCTCTTTTGCATGATTGGTACCACCATTTACAGTTTAAAATCCAAAAGCCTAGAATAATCCTAAACATGCTCTTTCCTTCACTCCTCACATTTAATACATCATTAAGTCCTGTCAATTTTATTTTCTATGTATCTATCAAATCTCCATTTCACTTCATCACTGTCTCCTTTATCCAAGACAGCATTATTTTTCATCTTGAATATTTGGGTGGCCTTCTGAGTGGAGCTATATCCACGTTCACCAGCTTTCCCCTCCAATCCCTTCTCCACACTGCAAACAGGATGACATTTTTAAAAGATGTGAATACATCATTCCCTATGCCTAGCATACCACACACATACACAACAGTTTAAAACTCTTCAATCATTTCCTTTGATCTTAGGACACAGACAAAACAAAACCATCCTTTACTCCTCCACCCCTATCTTTAGCCTCATATACATGTCTCTCCATGCTCTCTGTTCCAGCCAGAATAGTTTTCTCCCTATACCTCATATTGTCTGTATTCTCATTATAGTTCCTTCACCCCTGCCATCTCCTCTCCCCTGAACAATTTTCTCTTCTTTCCTCTCCTGGTTGACAGCTACCCATTATTCAAATTTCAAGTCAGTTATCATTTCTTCATTTGACTTCCCTGACTGGGTCAAATTCCTTATTGTATATTTATAGCAACATAAACCTCTCCTTCCACGTACTTCTCAGAATTTGGTTTTTACATTTATTTTTGAAGTTATTTGGTTAATAGCTGTCTCTGTCAAAATCTGTAAGCTCCAACAGAGTAAGGACCAGGTCGTTTTTGTATTCCACAGAGTTACCACATTGCCTTGCACGTGACAGGAGTTCAACAAGTCTTTGTTGAATGTACGACGGTTACCTTCCTGCTCAGTGGTAGTTTTCACTTTCTTTTAGTGTCTCCTGGAATTTCTTCTATGCTTCTTGATTTTCACATGAAAACTTGGCTTTGCCCAAACATTGCCAACCAGGAAGATTTGCTTCATACCTTCTTCCCGTCACCTCAACTCATTGTCAGTTTTCATGCTTCCATGAGCCAGTTTTGTTCCTTTGTTGCTTGATGTCTTGATGTCTTTTCCTTCAACAAAATAAACAAATCTTGTCATATTTTACCTTATTTTTCACTTCCTCTTTCTTTTCCTCCTTATTTTTTAAATTTCTAGATATGTAAGTGTCCACAGCCATTTTATATTTTTAAGAGCTTTACTGAGGTATAATTGATATTTTAAAACATCACATATTTAATGTACACAGTTTGATAGGTTTGAACATATGCATACACCCATGAATCCATCTCCACAATCAAAGATAATAACCATATTCATTACCTGCAAACGTTTCCTCCTGCCCCCTCTTGCCTTTGTGTGTGGTAAGAATACAACTGTCTTAACAACTGTTTGGTATACAACACAGTATTGCTAACTATGGGTACTATGTACAACATAGATTAGTAGATCTACTATACATAGTAGATCTCTAAAGCTTATTCATCTTGCATAACTCAAACTTTATTACCTGTTGAACAACTCTCCACTGCAGAAGTGTGCCCGAGGCAGATCTTTGATAGTTAAGATTTCTATCAAAATTATCATTGTGGACTGAATTGTGCTCCCCACTACCCACAATTCATATGTTGAATTCTAAGCACTGAATGCATTTGGAGACAGGGCTTTTAGGAGATAATAAAGGATAATGAAGTATAATGGCGGGACCCTAATCCAATGGGATTTGTGGTTTTAAAAGTAGAGGATGAGAGTGATCTCTCTCTCTCCCTACCATATGAGGACATAGCAAAAAGTATGTCTATACCTATACCTACAAGCCAGGAAGAGAACTCTCACCAGAAACCATTGGCTGCCACCGTAATCTTGGACTTTACAGCTCCCAGAATTATGAGAAAATATATTACTGTTGTTTAAGTCACCCAGTCTTATTTTGTTATGGTAGCTTAAGAAGATATGGTGCCATTGGTACTACATAAAAAGAAATCCGTCCTCCTAGTAACTAGTGTACGCTGGCATCATTTTAAAGGAATATGTAACCTTTTAAACTTCAGTGTCTTTGTGTGTTGGGAAAATAATTTTAGCAAATTATTTTCTTTCTTTCTTTTTTTTTTTTTTTTTTTTTTTTGGTGATACGTGGGCCTCTCACTGTTGTGGCCTCTCCTGTTGCAGAGCACGGGCTCAGCGGCCATGGCTCACGGGCCCAGCCGCTCCGCGGCATGTGGGATCTTCCCAGACCGGGACACGAACCTGTGTCCCCTGCATCGGCAGGCGGACTCTCAACCAATGCGCCACGAGGGAAGCCCTATTTTCTTTCTTAAAGCTGATTATTTTGCGAAATTTTATTAATTCATCCAAGGCCAGAACAGAGATTCATAGAAATATAATCCTCTTATTGTATTCTGTGTCAGGAAAAAACAATGCTATCAATATCCTTTCTCAAGGGAAAGATCTTGTATTGGAGGTCTTTGCCTAGTCATCTTCTAAGGAGTAAGAGTATAGGATTGAAGACCTTTCATGAAAGTCTTGTCTTTTGAGTATTTTATACCAGAAAAGTCTTGGATAAAGTCCAGAGAAAAGTTTCAGACAGGAATTCCAGGTCCACATGGAAAGAAAACGTGCAAGCAATTTGAGGTTTGTGCTTTGGAGGTCTTTATACTATTTTCCCATGTCAATTTTAAAACAAGAAGCTCTTCAAATTTACATTGAGCCTGATCTTGCCCTTTGCGGCCCGAAGAGCACAAATCTGTTGACGGGAGAGTAGCTTTACACACTGTTCCAAATATCCAGGGACCATCATAAAGTAAATTCCATATTTCAGTTGCTCTTCAGTAGCTGGGAATAAGAAGTGGGTTGGATTGAATTATTCCAAGAATAATCAGGTACTTGTCCAATGGCCTAAGAAGCAACTTGTTCTTAACTACAGGCAAAAGAATAGCAATAGCTTGTCACCACTAAGAAATCTAGATTTTTTGGAGGGTTAAGGGGACAGTAAACATAAGGGTTTACTTATTGTCCATGTAAAGCTTATGGATCCCTAGGTGTGGTTTTCTGTAATATACATTTGCACTCACATTCTCCAATTGCCATTCACGGACCTCTGTCAGGGCCTTGTGCCCTCTCCGCAAGGATTTGGCCAGTCTTTCACAGAGAAAAAGGTTTGATTTATTATATGTTGTCTTGTTGCGTTGATCTCTTTCTGTTGGGGGGCAAGAGTGTTTTCCCAACAATTACATAACAGTTAATGTTCATTCTCTCAACAAATCTATTCAAACTTTAAAGTTCTCTACCAAATAGTAGTGCAATCAGATCATAGCAGGTCCACACCAGCAAAGTGAAATTAATGTTCCAAGAGGCAACCATTATATTTGATCATGTTCTAACAGGACAGTGAAAAATTTCAATAGCAAATGTTGTTTTCCTTAAAGCATTTCCAAATAGAAAACTTTGTGTCAGTCATGAAAGAAAAACATTCCTTCACTCATAGGCCACTGAGGATCATATAAATATCTTTGCATCTGCTTCCAAAGGGTGACCACCACTGACACCCCTGGCAAAATGTTTTATTTGTGAGGAACTCTCGGAAGAGTTCCTGGCATTTTCAGTGTGAGCTTGGTAGACATACTTGCAAAAACATTTATGGATGTGGGGATGCAGTATTTTAAAAACATATTGCCTTGGCTAAACTTGATAGTCTTCAGCTGATATTGGGGATGTTTGTGTGTTTCTTTAACTCTTCACTAGACCACTGGAGACTCTTCAGAGCCTTCCCTTATTCAGGTCTCATGTTTAAGTATTAAGTCCAAAGGAATAGCTTTCCCAACATTTAATAGCCCTTTCCCAATCAATTGGCATGAAACATTTGCTCTGTTTTTGCACCAAATTTTGATGTTTATGTAGTGGGACAGCTGAAGGAGTCTATTTTATTGCGGTTCAGGAATAATTCCTTTTGTTTGAATCATAAGTATTTATGCAGGCAACAAAGATCAGACATTTATATCACAGTTAAATGGTCTATGGACAAATCATTCATCATGGTCCCCATCAGATAATATTTATTAAACAGCTGCATGAAGTCGCAAAATAACTCTTACTAATTGATGAAAACTGTAGTTACCTTGTTGTACTAATATATCTTTTTTTGCCTATATTATTTATTCTATACATTACCACCAGAATTATGTAGCTTTTGTTTATGGGGTTACTTTTAGCAGCTCAATGTGAAATGGGATAAATACAGATGCACTAACTTCAGGGGGTACTTTTTAAATAAAGAAAAATACTATATGAATACTGCTAGTTTGTAGTTAAAATCAAAATAAATATTTCCACTGAATTAAAACGCAACAATAAGTAACATTGTCAAGTTGCTTCAGTTATATATTTCAAAGTTACAGATGCTTATTAAAATGAGACAAAAATAATAATATTATTTAGATTCTTTACATCTTGATAGGGCCTGACTTAGTCAGCTCAGGCTGCTATAACAGAATACCATAGACAGGGTGGATTCTAAACAACAGCAATGTATTTCACATAGATCTGGAGGCTGGGAAGTCCAAGATCAAGGTGATAGCAGGTTTGGTACCTGGAGAGAGCCTGATTCCTGGTTCACAGATGGTTCACACTTTGCCCTGTGTACTCATATGGTAGAAGGAGCAAGGGAGCTCTGCAGGGTCTCTTTTACAAGGGTACTAATCCCATTTATGAAGGCTTTGCCCTTACAACCTAAACATTTACCAAAGGGTCCAACTCCTAATACCATTACATGGGGATTAGGATTTCAACATATGAATTTGAGGAAGACACAAACATTCAGTTTATAGCAAGGCCTAATGAAAATTTGTATTTATTCTGTACAATATTGTATTTTATTAATGTGCAGCAATTCTTTGTATTCTGTAATTTTTGTAATTTCAAAAGGTTCTACTTTCCACCTCCAAATTAGAATCTGTTAAATAATCCAAATTATTTAATCCAAATCCAAAATTTTGGTTTTCAATCTAACCATTTTAACTTACATTGTCTTTTAGTGAATATTTAGTGACCCCCTTAAAATAAGTTTATATCGTAAGTTTTAAAATATAATAATGAAAGTTTAGAAAAAAATCTTTGACATAATTGTTCAAATGAGGATTTTATAATAGCTACTTTTAAAGTGAAAGATTCTTTAATTAAATCTTGCTGGGAACCTCTGCAGTTGAGGTGCAAAGTTAGCACAACAATTCAGGTCTCTGAACTTGACACTGAAATTTTATTGTATCAATCAGCAGTGAAATATTTTCCTCAGTATTCTTATATAGGTACTCTTTTCTCTGACCTAGGGTTTTTGTAATATAGATATTTCTTTTCACAGGGACTCCTAAAATTCGAAAACTTTACCCTCAAATTAGAAAAAATTTTATCTTCTACTAGCTTTTAAATTTTTCATTCCTCTTTTTTCATTGTTTAGGTTGATGTCTGGAAAATCATACTAGAGTCCAAGGAGCTCAGTGTGTTAATCTCTGATGGGCTTAGTCTTGAACTAGGTACTTAGTGAGAAGTGATAGGCCCATATCTAGCCAAAGGTGGCCCTGGTTGACTCATCAAGACTGGATCCTTTGGTTACAAGTTCACAGTGCCAAAATAATACTGAGAAGAATGGATCAGTAATACACGAATAAAACAAAACACACACAAATAACTAAGAAAGTAAGAGAGCTGTAGTACCCAAGTCAGGCAATGAAATCTGTGAGATTAGTGGAAGTGCTTTTGCTCTGGCTGCCCTAACTCTAACTTTCCTCCCATTGTCAGTATTCTGAGTCCTAACTGAGGCCACAAGTTTGCTGCCCAGGAGCTTGTACCCAAGAAGTGGGGGAATCAAAACTTTTCTTCTTAAAATGTTAAGCTAATGAACTGATAGATTCCTGGGGGCATTCGTTTTGTCTTCTTTCATATCATAGTTTTATAATTAGAATGATATATGTCAGTACAAGCTTGACCTTTTACCTGTTTTAGAGTTGTCACCCTTTAAAGACTTCCCACACATACTCAGTTTCCTCAAATCATGTAACAATCAACTCAAATCATCAGAAAAACGGCTTAGTAGCATTTTTTTTTTTTTTTTTTTTTTTTTTTGTGGTACGCGGGCCTCTCACTGTTGTGGCCTCTCCCGTTGCGGAGCACAGGCTCCGGACGCGCAGGCTCAGCGGCCATGGCTCACGGGCCCAGCCGCTCCGCGGCATGTGGGATCTTCCCGGACCGGGGCACGAACCCATGTTCCCTGCTTCGGCAGGCGGATTCTCAACCACTGCGCCACCAGGGAAGCCCAGTAGCATTTGTTTTAATGAAATATAGTTCTAACCCTCAGAACCTATGAAATCCATCTTATTTTCTATTTCATCAAAGAACTTCAGGTAATATTAAAATCGTAATGAACTTGGTTAAACAGCACCAACTTCTTCTATACAAGTCATTTCTCTCAGTCTAAAATTTTTGTTCTTCCTAAATCAATATATATTACCAATATCAATACATATAAATTCTCTAAGCCATCAGCTCTCAATGACCATTCTATAGGTCAATCTCTGGACATTTTCTCATGTCCTTTTGAATTTCCTTTTAATTTAGGATATTTCTGAGCTGCATTTCTATTCCCTAAAGTAGATACATAAGAAATAAAAACACATTATAAGATGAGCTGAAGAAGAGATTTTTTTTAAAAAGAAGAGTTATTAAAAGGGAAATTTTTGGAAATCTGTATATAAAACATTCTAGGGATTGGGATGGTCATCAATTAATCCTCCTTTTTTGTCCACAAAACTTCACAGAATAACTCCAAACTTAGGCTCTACTTAGTTTGCATGGAACTCAATGAAATAAAGCATTCAGCCACATAAGGTAGTAATTATTTGTAAGAAAGAAAGAAATTTAAAATAAAGTTAAAGAGCCACTTTAAAATAATTTACACCATTAAATATGGAACACTATTATAGACATCCCTAGCCTCTGAAGGCATGTCTAATTCTAACCTCTCCTTTGGAGAAATGATGCACCGAATTCCAGAATGGATGAATCAAAGACATTTATTCAATTCTTAAGCTATCCTAGAGGGTGTCAACTTGAGTTTTATGCAGAGGCACCTTGAATAACCATTTAGGTTATAAAGGTAACTGCGAAGTTTGCATGGAAACAAACATTTTCATGAATGTTTTGAGAAGGTATATGAATTTTAGTTACTCCAGAATGTTTGAGTTATATTTTATGCAAGTGAGTAAACCTTAAGACAAAAGATGGAGTTCAAGTTGTGGTAAATTTAATTTTGTACTTTAAAAATTTTCTTACTGAGATTTTCAGGATCTTCATGAAGTATGGTAAAGCACTGCAGTTGGACTAGGAAAAAGGCAACAAAGTAAATCTGCCTAGAAGCAAGTAATATTTCTTAAATGCCAACAAGTTGATTAAGAAGAAAAATGTAACATATCAGCTTAAAATATATTTATTATTTTAGAGGAAAACCACGGTTAATACCATTAGCAACTTTGTAACTATTTAAATAAACTAATTTTACGAGTAACTGTATAGTCATTTCAGAAATACTGTATATTTGGCATGTATAAGTTATAGCGACATATGGAAGTAAAATGCCTTTAAAGAATTTTTCAGGAATAAACTAATTTAGTGTTTGAATGAAAAGAACTGGCATGGAAATAGTAATAGTGACAAACTGATTTTTTAAAAATAACTCTTTTCTCTAGACTAGCATTAATTTTCTTTTTCTTACTGTTTTTAATGGCCAAACTTAGGGCACAGTGCTAAAATTTCCCTACTTGGTCACTATATTATTCGTAGATGTTTTCCAATTTCAAAAGTAAGAAAAGTGATTTTAAAAAAAACATATATGCAAAACTTAAACATTAATAGAGAGATTTTACACCTATTGTTAATAATGAGTAGATAGATCCAGGAAATTTAAATAGTATTAAATGATGCTTTTTAAAACAGGTCTAGATAAAGTCAAGCCAGAATGTTCTTTTTATCAGCAGAGAAATTCCATGGTTGAGTCCACCATGTTAATTCCTCCTTTTGTTTGAGTGAGACAGTAGTAATGATAAATTGAACTTTTATTCCATTCAATTATTATAAAAATTATGTGACAGAAAACCCTGAAAATAAAATGCAAGTGAACTCTAAGAGGTAGATGACAGATGGAAATATTTTATTTAAATTTATATTTCTTTTTACCAATAGCTCACAGTACTGTGAATGACACGGATGTCCCTATGGAAACAACTGAATGCATTCAAGGTCAAGGAGAAGGTTACCGGGGCATCATCAATACCATCTGGAATGGAATTCCCTGTCAGCGTTGGGATTCCCAGTATCCTCACCAGCATGACATAACTCCTGAAAATTTCAAGTGCAAGTGAGTAAATTAGAGAAATATAAATTCAGGAAAAGAGGCAGAGTGGTTGCTTTTTACAAATTTCTGTGTTAGTGATCCTTAAACTTTAGTGTGCCTAGGGAAAATTCAGCAATGAAAAGGCAGATACATCCACCCAGAGACTTTGATTGCTCAGGTCTGAAATTTGGACTTCAAATAATACATTTTAACAAGCACTCTTGGTGATTCTGAATCAGATGGTTGATGTACCATCCATGCTTTGGGAAACACATCCCTAGGTTTCCGATCACAGCTTTGCTCTTGCAGGTCTATTTAATAAACCAATTAGTGGTAATGATAACCAGGCAAGTTTCTAACTAGTGCCTTCTTAAATTTTCAGATTAACTTTAGGGGAGATTACAAGGCACACCTTGATTTCAATCAACATTGTAAACTGATGAGTTTTCAGCCTTGAAAAAAATTATTTTTAAAATTTTGAATGAGTGATTTTTATTGTTTCTAAATTTTCTTTAAAAAGTGGGGAAATAAAACAGCTGTTTAGATGAACCAAGCCGAAGAAACTGCCCTTGAATATCAATTACATAGTTGTTATGTTCTTCTCCATGGCTGCTTTTCTTCACCACTTGACTTTTGTTAGACAGACAGCCACAATGCCATGTGTTTTTAAATTGCCCACCTTGTTATTAGGAACATAAAATGATTGCTTTTAAAATTTATAACACACGTGTCATTCATAGTGGCTTTGCTGAAACAGCACCTATAAATAATATATATTGCCTTTATGTAACTGGCTTTTAATAAGAGAGCTTAACATTTCAAGATGGAGAACTACGAACATTAGTTGGCCCATCCACTGGAGAGGGGATATAGTCTATGGCTTTTTATTTTATTTTTAGATTTTTAAAGCCAATTCAGAGTTCTTTGCTTAGACAGTAAATATTCATCTGTTATGTTTTTAAAATTATTTTATAATAACAGATTTATAGTTGCCACTCTGGGGTTTATTTCCTTCATTTTCTTCACAGCAATTCACTTTCTATTTTTGACCCATGTGTTTCATACCTCAGAAATAAACATAAAAGTAGAGAGAGAAAAGAAAATGAGAAACGAATAGGTAAGGGAGATAAAGGAGACAGTGTCAGCGCTATGCACACTTTTTGTCAACTTCTAATGACTGGTAATACTCAAGTTAGAGATTGTGTATGTGTAAATACCCAAATGAACCTCATCTGTAAGAAAAAAGATAATTATAGAAAGTGAATCCACACATTTCACAATTAAAAATGATCAAAAGTTTAGCTGTTACATGTTATTGGAATTTAAGCCATTCTTCCTTAATTGGTTATTTGGTCAAGGTAACCAAACATAAATGTCAAAAAAACAAAAAGTGAGCTGTGTTATAAAACTGATAATATCTGACTCAACATTTTACTCAGAGTATTGATGCATTTACTGTTTGTGGGCTAGCAGAGAATGGAATACCGGTCGGGTATCTCTGGTTGTACTAAACACGATTTGCCCCCAAACTGAGACTCCTTACAAATGATGATCTTTAAAACACTATTTGTAGGGCAGGAATAGAGACGTAGACGTAGAGAACGGACATGTGGACACGGGGTGGGAAGGGGAGGGGGGGACAAATTGGGATATTAGGTTTGACATAAATACACTATCATGTGTAAAATAGATAGCTAGTGGGAATCTGCTGTATAGCACAGGGAGCTCAGTTCGGTGCTCTGTGATGACCTAGATGGGGGAGGGGGAGGGAGGGAGGGAGGTCCAAGGGGGAGGAGATATAGGTATACATATAGCTGATTCACTTCATTATACAGCAGAAACTAACACAACATTGTAAAGCAATTTTACTCCAATCAAAACAAAACAAAACAAAACAAAAACACTATAACTGAACAATACTGCCTGTGGTGAATGTACATGAATCATAATCATTAATTCGCTTTAATAATTGTAAACACTTCTTTCTTCAAGTGAAGGGAAAGAACTTAGAAAAAATATTTGAGCAAACCTTGACTCTCATTCTTGATTAATCTAGATTAATGAGGTGCTTCTAGATATAGATTATAAAAGCAGGCCTAAACTAAGATTTTTGATAGCCTCAGATCTCTGTTTAATTATGTTGCCTTAAATTAACAACTTGAAATAATTTAACTAAGCAATTATTCACCTAAAATTGCAAATTTGCATACACTTTATATAAAATTTAATGCACGTATTTTGTACTGACAGTTCTTTTAAACATGAGTATAAATTGGTTAGAAGAAGGAAAAGATTTTCTTCATCTTTCCAGTTAATAATTTTATAAGAAGGGTAAAGGCTTGAATATAGGTTATAAATAAGAATATTTGCTATACAATGGCCTTAGCTATTGGCATTCACTGTTCTTACAACCTTAAATAACAGTTGTGTCAGGACCTATTTTGGCTAGATAAACTATTAGCTGTTGATTTTATAACCAAACTCAAGCTTCTTCTTTAAAAACTTTTCAGTTTCTAATGGTCAATTTGGATAGTAATAAAAGTGTAGTATTTTTAATTGGGCCTAAATGAAATAAATAATGTACCTTTCAATAGACTGAATATTAATTTTGTTAAATTATTAGCAGGGATTTACAAAAAGAAAGTACATGCTTTCTTCAAATTAGAGAGCATTATCAGGAGAGCAAATCATAAATTCCACATTTTATTTAACATGAGCCTTGCGTTAAGGTAAAATCCTTTTACATACAGATAATGTTAGTTTAGACTTTTTCCTTATTGTGAACTATAAATGTCTAACTATATCATTGGTAAAATAAAGGAAGTACATGTATTACATTGACAACTTTTTCTACAGTTAGGTTATCTATATTGTAATTAGGATTTAATTTTACAGAAATATAAAATTACATGTTGTAATCTCTAAATCAAGAAAGAACTACATTGGAATTAAAAGAAATCTATGAAGTGAATTAAATAAATCAAAGAAATACAGAATTTAAAGAAGAAATATCTATCATGTGTTTTGTGGCAAATGTTTGAATAGGTGGAACTTCATTTTTAAACAAGAGAAATTAAAGACTATTAATTATAATAGCCTTTCTTCTGTAAAGAGAATGTGTTTCTACAAAGTAATAACAGACTAGTTTTTAAAAATTGTAAGAGTTGAGAGTCCACGTCTTGAAAATGAGTGAGAAGAATGAAGCGGTACTATTTGTCTCTTTCGCGAAGCTGTAGTGTTTGTGTGAAACTCCAGGTCTGTGGAAGAAAAAGAATTCTGACATCTGACAACATTTATTTCAGTAATGTGGGCAGTGTCAGCTGTGTGTACTGAATTCTAAACTGTTATAACTATCCTAAATCTAAAAGGTAGGGCTCTATTTATAGAATGCATACATCCTAGGATTCTAGAAATGTAATAACACTGACTTCACCAATGTAAGAAACCCTGGCAATTTACATTAACATGTTTATTCTCAATAGGGACTTAAGAGAAAATTATTGCCGAAATCCAGATGGGGCTGAGTCACCGTGGTGTTTTACCACTGATCCAAACATCCGAGTTGGCTACTGCTCCCAAATTCCAAAATGTGATGTGTCAAGTGGACAAGGTAATAGCTGACATTTTGCAGTGTGGGCATGATTAAATTCAGTGGAAATGCCTAAATGGAGTACACATTACAGCAGAAGACTTATTTCTTGTTGCACTGTTAGCAAACAAAATCACCAAGCCTGAAGTTGGATTTCTTTTATATATTAATTTGTTCAATATCCCTTTATTTATCTGAATGTATACTAGTGCCAGGGACAGTTTAAGACACTGTGTATATACCAGTAGACAAAACAAAATTCTCTGACCCCATTGAACTAACGTCCAGCAAATAAAAACAAGCAAAATTAAAATGTAGGTGGGGATAGTAAGTTAGTTTGTGTAAGTGCTAGAGAGATAAATGTCCCAGAGTTAGAGGGAGGAGGATGTTGCTATTTTATCTTTTAATGGTCTGAGAAGATCTTAAATATTAAGGTAACATTTAAGGAGGACCTGAAATAAGTCAGGGAGCAGCATGTGCCACGTGCATGCTAGGCAGAGGAGAGCATTCTAGGCAGAGGAAACTGCAAATGAAAATGGCATGAGATGGGAGAGTGCTTGAAAAGTTAAAAGAAAGAAACAGCGTATCATTGTGACTGGTAAAGAATGAGCAAGGTAGAGAGTAGCAGGAGATGAGGATAGAGAGCAACTGGGCTAAAATTCCATAAGCCTAGTAGAAACTGGAAGGACTTACACTTCTCTTCTGAAAGAGGAGAGACTCTGCTGTAGGATTCTGAGACGGGAACTAAATGATCTGTCTGACTTAAATTTTAACTGGATGACTCTGGCCGCATTATGAAAGATAGCCAGAACTCCTGACAAAGGGCCAAAACAGGGGAATCAACTGAATGATTGCTTCAGTAATTTAGGCAAGAGACGAGAGTGATGTGGACTGGGGTGTTAGTAGCAGAGATGATATGTAACAGTGGGATTTGGGATAAATCACCATTGTGCTTGGAAACATAGAGACCATTGAAAATAATTGTTTCAGGGAGCAGTGGTTGAGAAAAGTCACATTGAAATAGGTTTAAAAAATCATTTGTCAAAAATTAATAATAATGGGCTCTGGGCATTTATTGGTATATAATGAATTAGGAGTTATGATTTTTAAATAATCACATTCTTTCACATAAATTTAATTATGATGGTCATGGCCATGGTCAGTCCTAAATCATTCTAAAAAGTCCAGCCAAATTTAAAACTCTATTTCATGGATTTATTGCCCTGTATATACTTCTTCCATCCCCTGACTTTCCTCAGTGCCATTTTTTGTGAACAACTCTGAAAACAGTTGTAGAGGGAAGAGATGAGTCCCTTTTCAATCAATTTCACTCTTCTTGGGCAGACTTTAAAGGTCAGTTGGAAATAAAGTTGAAACCAATGATTAAGGAAGGTTTGGTACCAGCTGGATCTTCTTTGTCCCTGCCTTAGTCATTTAAACAATTACTGATAATTTCTGAGTGACAGAGGCAAGTGAGAACAATTGTTTTATAAGCTTCTGATGTGTATTAAGATGCTTTTATGTATATATATATCATTTATCAAAGATCAGGTAATAGAATATGAGGATTTTGGGTTTTGAAAGTTAAGCTGATGTTATTGCTTATATAATAGAGCTTGCACATTAATAGATGAAGAAGTTAGCTTTATGGAATTTAGTAACTTGCCTGAACCCTCAAATTAGCACAACTGTGAGTCACTCTAATTCTCCTTAAAATAACCTTTCCATTACTCCATGCTTTTTCCTTTTCATTAATACTTTAACAATACATTATATTCCTTTTCTTTAACAATATATTATACCTGATATATGCAACAATGTGCTAGGCTCTGTGGGGCAATTTGAAAATGAATAAGTCCTACTTAAGAGACACTGTTAGCCAATTCAACATACAGCTGTGAAATTTTAACAGACAGTTATGTCATTGTTTAATACTGCCAAGCTAGTAGTATGGATTGTTACATATTTGATATGTATGCATGCAGGCACACACACACACACACACACACACACACACACACACAAGGATGTTGCTCTTATCCTTCTCTATATATGAGGAAATATAAATTCCACAAATAGGTTGATGCGTTAAAAACTTTTGCTCAAATCTTGCAACATCTGATTTAACATATACATAAAAGCTCTTGCAGTTGGATATTAAATAACTCTGTTAAAAAAAGAAAACTGAAATTTCAGAATTTCTTTAAAAATGCTGACAAAACACAGTGTATTATACTATATAAGGTACATTTAACACAGGAAACAAAACACAATGCACAGCTTTAAATATTTATATCAATAATATACATAATGAAGACACGGGAATGAAATTTCCCACTCAAAGAGGTGGAGGAAAAAGTAAACCAAAAGCAACACATGAAAGAAAACAACTAAGATAAAAGCAGACATTAATAAGGTAAAGAAAAGAAAACAGTAGAACGAATGAATAAAGCCAAATGATGATTCTTTGAAAAACTTAACAAAATAGACAACCACCAGATAACTGACTCAAGAGAGGAAAAATATATAAAATAATAATTATGAAGGCAGAAATAACCAGTGAAACAGGAAAACATGAGATTATTTTATACAACCTCATGTAAAAACTGAAAATGAAAGTAAAATGGGTAATATACTAGGGGAAATCAAGTTATTTGAATTGACCCTGATAGAGAAAGAAAACTTAGACTCATTCCTATAGAAGAAACATGGAAATTTACTAATAAAGTATTCCACCACAAACACATCATGCCTAGATGCATTCATAGACCAGGTGATCTCAATGCGACGTAAATTGCCCTGTAGCTTAACCAATGCAGTAAAATTTCCAAATTATTTTTATGATGGAATTATAATATTGAAACCTAAACATGATAAAGGTATCACAGAAGAAAACGATAGACTTATATCATTTGTAAATATTAATAGAAAAATCTTAAATGAAATTTGAGTGAACAGTTCAATAAAGAAATTAAGTAAATAATACATAATGATTGAGTGGAGTTTAGTCTGAGAACAAAAATGGTTTAGTTTTAAAAATCCATTAATATAATTCACCTTAGATGTAAGAAAAACAACCATATAACAAATCTTAACAGATTTTGAAATTACTGTGACAAAATTCATGCATTCTTCATAAAAGTACTCAAAAATTTGTGGAATACACACATACTTACACACACACCCATATATCCACTCATATATATATATATATATATATGTATGTATACATAGTATATACATATAGATATATAGATGTAATCTCAGTCATAAAACCATCACTTACTTGATGGGAAAACATTAGAGGTATTCTTACTCAGGTCAAAAAGAAAACAAGAATGTCTAGCATCTCCTTTACTATTTAATATTGTAAATATAAGTTAACATTATATTTCTCTTTAACATTGCATTGTCTATATTATTTTATACAATAAGATAAGAATGCATATTTATTGATTGGGTAAAAAGGCAAAAGATCTTTGTAAAAATGATATAATAGTAATATACTTGGAAATCTGAATTCAAATAATAAAAAAATCACTAAGGTAGCAGGATACACAATTAATATACAAATATTAATAGCATTCATATATGGTTTTGAAAATCTAATTAAAGAGAAAACTACATCTATAATAGGAAACAAAACTGAGGAAAACTTAGGAATAAACTTAGGAAAGTTGTACAAATCTATGTAATTAAATTTTAAATTACTACTGAAAGCCCCAAATTGTACTTTAACATGTAGAAAAACATCCCTTGTTCTTGATATGAGAACTCAACATAATAAATACATCAATTCCACCTAAGCTAATTTGTAAATTTAATGTGATATTTTCTGATATCAAACAAATTCATTCTAAATTTTTCCTAGGAGAATAGACATGTAACTATACTAAGGAAAACCTTGAAAAAGAAGAGTGATTAGAGGTAAATAACCCTATCAGATGTTAAAATATTTTTTAAAGAGTTTATAATTAAAAGAATGTAGTTCTAGCACATGAATAAATTGACAGAACACAGAATCCAAAAAGAGACTCCTTACTGAGATTATATTTAAAATGTGGCATTATATGTCACTGGGTAACAATAAACTTTTAAAATATAATAATGGATAAATAAAGTACCGTTTGGAAAAATAATAAAATTAAACCCATGCCTTGCACCATACCCGAAAATAAACTCCAAATGGATAAGAGATGTAGTGTAAAAAGGAGTACCATATATATATATACTAGAAGTAAACTTGGAAAAATGCCTTTATAACTTAGATGTGGCAATATGCTTTTAATTAACACTAAAAATCTAAAGGCAATAAAAGAAAAAATAATAAGCTACATCAAAAACTTACCATGGCAAAAAACATAAACAAACCCATCATATTTAAATTCAAAAGACAAATTTGGAAATGTCTTAAAATGTATATCACAGATAAAGATAAATATTTTTAATATATAAAAACTGTGAAAGTGAAAAGTATAGGACCAAAAAATTTAATAATGGACAAAATACATGAACAGAAAGATTTCTTTGGAGAAAAATATAAAAATTCCCTTAAATACATGAAAATTATGCTTAAATTCACATGTAACAAGAAAAAAACTAAAATATAAGTATTGAGATTTTTCATAATATGAGACTTTTATTTCTCACATATAAATTCAAAAAAATTCAAAAGCTTGACAATACTATCTTTTGGCAAAGCTGTATGGGGAAATGAACTCTCATGCTTTGCTCTTGGGAGTGCAAAATGATAAAATCCTTATGGAACAGAATATTACAATAATTAAATTACATATGCATTCACCTTTTGGATCAATAATGCACTATTTGAATATACAGCTCCAATAATATGCAAAAACATATGCACGAGTTTTTTATTGCAGCATTTTCTGTGCTAGCAAAACAACCCAAATCTACTCTGGTGAAGTCACACAATGGAATACTGCAAATTTGCAGAAAGAATGATAAAACTTTTCATGAACTAATATGAAGTGATTTTCAGGTATATTATTAATTTTAAAAAAAGCAAAGCACTAAAATATATATTTGGTATTCTATTAGTAATAAAAAAGGGATTTGCTACTAGTAATAAAGAATGGGATATAATAATACATATATAGAATATATATACATATAATTATATATTTATATTACATATGTATATGTGTGTGTGTGTGTGTGTGTGTGTGTGTGTATACATCTTTGCCAAAAAGGTAAAAAAAGAAAAAAGAAACACAAGAGCCATAAACAAGAAACTAATGAAATTGGTTACTTGTAATGGTGGGTAGTAGTGGGTAGAAATATGACACAGAAGCAAGAGGGAAAATGAGAACACTCTGAATACACACTTTCATATAGTTTTGACTATCAACCAATATTAATGTTTTAATAATGTTTTAAATGTTCAAAAAGTAATCTCAAGAAAGATGGAAAAAAACACAGAAATGTGCCTATCTGTATTTCAAATAGATACCATTACTACAGAATTTGGAAAAAAATTCCAAATAATTTTAAAACACAATTTTCTGACTATATATAACTTCATTGGAATACATTTAAAGTTAGATAACTTTAAATACCTTTTGAACTTTAAAGTGTAATTTTGCTATATTAGGATATAGCAGCTTTAACATTATTTTGTGTGCAGTGGAGAATCAGAAAACGAGCAAACATACTAATGTTACCTAGAATCATGGTTCTCACTATGGGAGAAGAAATACACAAATGAAGAAGAGAAAAGGAAGAACTCTGGTGCTAGATTGGAGTTAGAGGGATCAGTTCAGTTACTCATGAACACACACACACACACACACACACACACACACACACACACACACATGCACACACGTCCCAGCTCTATCAAATGAGAGGGACTAGAAACAATAGTACCAAATAGCAATGAGCACACATGGCACCCACGTCTTCTCCTTACCTTTCATCACTAACATAAACAATGGCTCCTTGGTGAAATTGAAGATTCCAGGCCTGGGGCAAGAAAAACATAAAGTGAAGCTGGAATATCTTATGCCATCAAGTTAATAAGTGCTCAAAATTTATGTCTTCATCTCAAAAACCCATAACCCAGATCTAATCATGAGGAAAACATCAGACAAACCCAACTGATGGACATTTTACAAAATACTAGTTCTCCTTAAACTATCAGGATCATCAAAAAAGAAAGTCTGAGAAAACTGTTACATCTAGAATAGCCTTAAAAATCATGACAGTTAAATGTAATGTGGTATCATGTGGGATCCTAGGACACAAAAAAGTACACTAGGTAAAAACTAAGAATTTAAACAAAATATAGTTTTCAGTTAGTAATAATGCATCAGTATGGTAAATAGTTGTGAGAAATCTATCATACTAATATAAGATAGTAAAAGTAGGGGAAACTATGTGGTATATTAGAATTTTCTGTACCAACATACAACTTTTCTGTAAATTAAAAACTATTCTAAAATAAAAAGTTTACTAAGGGAAAAAATACCTAGCTCATATTCAAATAAAACGGTGGTGGTGGTAAGGAGGATCTCTTTCTCTAATATAGAAAACACAGGTTTAAAATAAAAAATGTATCAAAGAGCAGTACCAATATACCGCATTGCACAATTTCTTTCTTCAGTAAGAAATTATCTGAAGAATTTACTACCTAACAGCCAAAGGTTTAACCTTTCCTAATGTAGAAAAAAATAGCACTGTCAGAGGAAAATATTTTAACTGATATATTCTGCATATGTACAAGAATTGGATTTTACAAATTTATGCTTTCTGAAAACAGTTTTATTGTATATGGTAATGACTGCTATATTATCTGTATCAAATCCTATCCTATTTGAGTTTTTATATCTAAGTTCAAATTTATGGATACCAAAACATGACTACTGAATATATTATTATATTTCTTTTTTACTAAATTAACTAACTCCTGGACAAATTATTATTCATTTAAAAATTTTATTAGAATTTGTACCTATTATTTATTCTAATTACATAGTATATTTAAAACCAATGATAATATACTATGGCTTACCAACTTTAAACCAGAGAATAATCTTAATGTATGTTTGTAGATAATATTTTATAGTTAAAACTACAGTTTTTATTTATTTATTTATTTTTGGTGGTATGCGGGCCTCTCACTGTTGTGGCCTCTCCCATTGCGGAGCACAGGCTCCGGACGCGCAGGCTCAGCGACCATGCCTTACGGGCCCAGCCGCTCCGCGGCAGGTGGGATCTTCCCAGACCGGGGCACGAACCCGCGTCCCCTGCATCAGCAGGCGGACTCTCAACCACTGCGCCACCAGGAAAGCCCCAAACTACAGTTTTTATTCATATAAAAATCAGAATTGTTAGTTACTATTAAAATATGCAGGATTATTTCAAAATATGGAAGTGTTTCCTTTCAAATGTAGAACTGCAACTTACATATTTGAAAGAACTTAACTTCTTTTTATTATTTTTTAAAATTCCAAATACGGACACTTCTATAAATGTTTAATAGAACGCAAACTGCTCAGCTGAAAAAATGTGAAAAATAAAACCACATGGGAAATGATAAAAGACACAGGAGCCATTTTAACATGGCTTCCATTGGCTAAAGATGGAACAATTTGAGCATCAAAAGAACAACAGGAATAGATAATATGTCACGCTGAATAAAATGAGAATCCATGAGTCCATACTTACATTACTACTTCTACTAGTAGACTACTACTACCACTGCTACTACTACTAGTAGTAGTAGTAGTACTACTTAAGTGGAAGGAGTAGAGGAGAAGAAAAACTTTCATTTACAGAAGAATAACAAGAAAGAAAGAAAAGTAGGAAATTAAAAAAATTATTTTAAAACCAGCAGAGTAATAACTGATGCATGCAAAATTAATCAAAGTATGGCTAAGCCATTTTGTGAAAATTTGTTTGGGAATAGGATGTAGTCAGCCTCAAAGGCCTCAATTTATTTTTGTTTGTTTTTCTTATATATGAAGAGAAGTTTTTCCTTTATACCACTTAACTAAGTTATCAAACTCATCAGCAATAATCGAACAAACTGACATCATGTGTCACATGAAATAATCCTGAAAAAAGGACAAAATATCACCTAGGCAATATTTCTGTATTTAACTTGATTTCATTCATGAGAAACTAATCAGGCAAAATGAAATTAAAGAGCATTTGTGAAACAGCTGGCTTGGATGACTCAGAATGTCAATCTCACGAAAGACAAAAATCAAAACACAACAAATGTGACTGGTATACGAGTGCTCATTATATCATTCTTGTGACTTTGCTGTGGAGTAAAATTTTTCAGTAGAAAATATTGGAAAATATATATGTCACTCACAAAATTCTCATTTCTTCGGTGTTCCTAAGAGCCACTCATTTAATTTTTTCTTTGATTTTTTTGGAATTTGTAATTTGATACATAAACTTTCATTTTAATGAAGAAGAAATTTGATTAAAAAATATTTTATGAGAGATAGTTAAGTGTCTTTGCTTTGTACAGATTTCAGTGCTTTGTTTTAATTTTTATGTTGATTTTCATGAATTCATATGCTTGTAAAAGAAGTCTTTGTCCTATACTCCCTAGTATTCGTTAGTCCTCTTTCCATATATTTTATGTTTAGATTGTTATCGTGGGAATGGCAAAAACTATATGGGCAATTTATCCAAAACACGATCTGGACTAACATGTTCGATGTGGGACAAGAACATGGAAGATTTACATCGGTATGTAAATTTCTTTCTTTCAATATATAGTATGTAGTGATAACAGCACATAGGTGTATTGAGGTACACTGGTATTTCTTTCTATTCATTTATATATTATAGTAAGCTAATAAAAACATTAGATTGATCGTTCTGTGCAACTCAATTTAACATTTTCTCTCTATGTGGCAAACTTAAATAAACAATTCAAAGCAGTACATATTTATTGAGCATTTACTATGTGTTCTGCTGTGTAACAGGTGCCTCGGGAACATTAACAAAAAGTGGACATACATTTGGGCTCCACCTTTAAGCATGATATGGTCATATGGAGAAAACAATTACACAACCGGATAAGACATTGTACAATGAAATGCCAAATCTAGTGTTTCAAATAATACATTATAGGATTATATTCTCATAATTATTTAATTATTAATATTAGTTTATAAAATTGATAAGTGACCATCTTCATGTATATACACACCTTAAAATTCTACTTAACTACTAAAAACTTATTGAGACACGTTTCCTTGTATAGCTTTATTCTGATACACATGATTTTTCTATAATTAAAGCAATGGATATATAATTGAAAAAATCTATATATTTCAGAGAATTAGAGATTTTGACATTGTACATATTCACAACAAAAGCAGTTATCTTCCACTTGACCCCAGCAGTAGTGCTAGTGTGTTTGAAATTACAAAAGACGTATGAGACATAGTTGCAACATAGAACAGATTTTTATTAAATATCCTGGAATATATACAGCGGGATTAAAACAAAAATGGTAGTGTCATTTAATAAAGTATCTACAACATGGTTGCTTTCTGCGAGTTGTTATCTCATTTGACCATCATAATCCTATATGGAAGATATTTCTATGTGTGAAGAAGAATTTAAGGATCCAGAGAAGTTGAGTCATTTTGCTCCTGGTTTCACTTTAGCTTTAAAGTTCTTATTCTCTTTCAAAATTTACTCACTAGTGGATGATATTTTTTCGACTAATTTACTTCACAAACAAATAGTGATAGTTCTAAAGCAGTGGTCTCTAACATAAATATGCAATTGACATATGTAATCACATTTGTACTTTTTAAGTTTTCCAGTAGCCATACTTACAGAAGTAAAATTAAACAGGCAAATTTTAAAAATAATGTTTTTATTAATCCAATATTTCTAAAGCTTTTCATTTCAATATGTATTCAACATAAAAATTATTAATGAGCTATTTTACATTTTATATTAAAGCTACAAAATTTGTTCTATATTTATAACTATAGCACCTTTCAATTTGGATGAGCCACATACTAGCTTTTCTACAGTCACTCTGGCTAGTAGCTACTGTATTGGACACTGTAGCTCTAGGACTTCAAAGTTAAGCAGAATTCTGCCATCATGGATCTCACTCTAGTACGGAATGGCAGAAAACAGCAAATGCCAATGCCATATTAGAAAATCCACGAAAAAAGCATATCTTATGTTATGGGACTGCAAACAAGTGACACTCACACTTAAATGGTCAGGAAGTTTTCCTACAGGAAGGGATGTTAGTTGGGACATACGTAATAAGTAGGAGTTGGTCAAAGGAAGTGTAGGAGGAAAAGTACATCAGGCAGAAGAAATAACTTGTCTAAAAGCCCCAAAATGGAAGTGTATAAAAATCAGAAATAACTTTAATAAGGTTGAAACAGTATAATTTGGTTAATGTCCACAGATAAGAAATTCTCCAGTGGCAAAACCATACAAGACCCTGTAAGCTGTGTTAAGAAATCTGAAGAAAAACGAAATGAAATTGAGTTATTTGTAGAGAGGTGGATGGACCTAGAGTCTGTCATACAGAGTAAAGTAAGTCAGAAAGAGAAAAACAAATACCGTATGCTAACATATATATGGAATCTAAGGAAAAAAAAAAAAAAGGTCATGAAGAACCTAGGGGTAAGACAGGAATAAAGACACAGACCTACTAGAGCATGGACCTGAGGACACGGGGAGGGGGAAGGGTAAGCTGTGACAAAGTGAGAGTGTGGCATGGACATATATACACTACCAAACGTAGGGTGGATAGCTAGTGGGAAGCAGCCGCATGGCACAGGGAGATCAGCTAGGTGGTTTGTGACCACCTAGAGGGGTGGGATAGGGAGGGCAACCCAAGAGGGAAGAGATATGGGAACATATGTATATGTATAACTGATTCACCTTGTTATAAAGCAGAAACTAACACACCATTGTAAAGCAATTATACTCCAATAAAGATGTTAAAAAATTTTGAGTTTTATCCTAAGCATTAAAGGAATTCATTCAAGAATTTTAAGCGAGAATTGGCATGATTAATGCTGATTTCAACACTGATATTTCTAAAAGCATTTTTAGAAATATGGTGGAGTGGATCTAGCTCCTCACGGACTTGAGAAAGATAATTGTAACCAACTCTGCCTTCAGTGATTCCATATTAGAAGCTTGACAGTTTTATGGTGGAAGTAGTTACAGTTACACTACAGAAATATGCAAGGACAACAAATAAAGACCCCCTCCCCCCATACACACTTCAGAGTGCTAGTTGTTAAACATTTACCAGCATACCACTGGAAACATGTCGCATATTTATTCAGGGATGCAATGGTTATAACTCAATTCATTGAGTTTAGGTTTGCCTTTGGAAATAGTTAAAAGTCATTTGGAAACAACGTGTAGGATATTGATGAATGATTAAGTCGCATGGTACCATTTTAGTTTAAGAACAAACTATGACTGAGTAAAGAGGTAATACTGTGTGGTGGTTTTGAACACTGACTCTGGAAAGAGCAGTGTGTTCAAACACTTGTTCTACAGCTTAAAAACCATGTGACCCTAGAAAAATTAATTGTCCTCTGTGGATTTCAATTTCATCAAATACAAAATTGTATAATCTTTGAGCCTGTCTCATCAGATTGGTCTAAGGGCATATATGTAAGTCATCCGTAATAGAAACTGTCACATAGTAAGTATTGTATGTCTTTACTGTCATATTGGTCCAAAAAGCAAATCCAAGTTTAGTAAGATAGTCCAAGTTTCTATGTTGAAGCTCTTCCCAATTTTTTAAAATGACACATTAATTATGTTCAAGCGTGGTAGTAATTAGTAATCCAAAAAAAATTAAGCTAGGATGTATAGTTTTCATGACATGGTCAGGATGGCCATGTGGAATTTAACTTCATTAATGTTACTGAGGTAAATATAAATATTGATGTTATATGAGTGGGCATGGTCTTGTAACATACAGTATTATTGCTTTACTTTTGTAATAAACTCAGTTAAGATGTAAAATGAGAAAGGCTGAAGTGTCACTCAATTATCTGTCAAAAAATCATATTTTGTAACTCTATGTCCAGTGACATTTTAGAATTTAATAATTTTATTAGCACATTATTATTGTTTTCAGTGTATCTTCCAGTACGTTGACGTTGTCATAGTAATGTTGCTAGTGATGCTTCTTTACATGTTTCTGAAACATGAAAAAAATACTTTTGCAATAGCTTGCATTTTCTATGCATTTTATAACTTAGATCTTTGTCATCTGCTCCTTTTTTGGCACAGGGGTATTGTTACCTTGCCAGTATAGTTATTAAATAGAAGCAAAGTCATAAAACCTGTTATCACTTTATCTATGCTGACTATTCAGCCTTATTCCTGAGTCAAAGAACATCCTTCCAAACTGCAAGAACAACAACAAAATAAGCCTCAAAAAACCCCCTCCGAAATTCACAGCAGGTAGCTTGTGTTGTATCTGTAATGAAAGTTATGCACTGGGATTATATCTTCTTCGTGACATTTTGTTTCTCTTGGACAAGATGTGCACTTTGTGATGTTCAGAGTTTGTTGTTTATGCAGGCATATCTTCTGGGAACCAGATGCTAGTAAGCTGAATAAGAACTACTGCCGGAATCCTGATGATGATGCCCATGGTCCCTGGTGTTACACGGGGAATCCTCTCATTCCTTGGGATTACTGCCCTATTTCTCGTTGTAAGTATATTTTGTGATCTTTGTCAGGTGAACCATTTTAAATATACTGCATGCCCTCTAAAATGATACCTTAACCAGAGGTGGAAATAATAAAGGAGGGCTAGAGTTGATCCCCAAATAAGGATGCATTCCAGACAGCAACACACATACACACAACTTCGTCTCTCTCCTAGACAAGGGGACAATCTGCTGACCTTTTAAAAGAGATTTTCCTCCCTCAGAAGATTCCTATTTGGAATTCAGAAGCAATACATGGCCATTGTTCTGACTGGGCTAGAAAGACCTCTCCCCCCCCCACCCCCCACCACCAATAAATACTAACTGTTTAGCCTTTGAAAGTAGCAGAGCTCTTAGCAAAGTCCCCAGACCACTAACAGACCCATAAACAGATCAGAGATAGTTGTGCTTCCATTTTCTTCTCAGCTGTTTAGGCCAAGACTAAGAAGCCTAAAACAATCCATCTACTTCTCTGAGCCCAAGACGATTTTGTTTAAAAAGTATTAATTAGCATGTAAAGTAAAAGATATACGTAAAGTGTATAATATATGTCTGATACACTTCATGTAAAAGAGCGCCTATATAGCAATAAGAAAAAGATGAGATGATTTGAGAAAACTGAAGATGAATCTTCAAGAATAAACTTAATAAACAAATGAAAAGATATTAAAACTTAATAGTAAGAAAATATAATAATTATAATGAAATGATAAAAGCATAAGAAATCATTTCCACCTATCAGGTTGGCAAATAAGAAAATGATTGCTAATATTATTGCTAATATATTGCCTAATATTAGTGAGAACCTGGGTAATCAGACACTCTCAGTACTGTGCTGCTCTGTGTACTGGGAAGCCTGTATTGAAGTCAGTTTGGGAAAACGTATCAGGATTTTCAACCTCTGCACGACTGACATTTTGTGCTGGATAAACCTTTGTTATGGGAGGCTGTCCTACGCATTATAAGATGTTTGGTAGTGTCCCTGGCCTCTACCCACTAGATGTCAATAGCGTCACCTCCACTGAGAACTGCTAATGGAGAGTAATGTATATTGAGATGAAAATATATCCTCAATATGTTATTGATTGAGTAAAAAAGACTTATAAAGCTCTATTAGTAGCAAGAGACCATTTTACTGTGGTACATGTCTCATAGCTCTGTTTAGAGCAGACATCTTTAAACACTATGTTAAACTGCCTTCTTGTTTAAAAAAGACATCATTTTATATGTTCAATAAGAGTCCTGTTTTAAGAATGTTTTTCACGTGAGACAAGGCAGTAGCAAGTACCTTGAAAATAGCAGCAGAAATACTCACTTTAAAAGAGATTAGATTGAAGAAATGATGTTTGCTTTAAAACATAAAACACAAACACAAGTCTATATTTTCCATAATATACATCAAATTAAAGAGATAATTTCTCACCATAAATTGTAACACTAGTCACGTTTCATGAAATTTTAGCATAAAAGAAAACTTTTAAAATATGATGTTAATCAATTATATCTATAGTTAAAACTTGGAACTTCCCAATCTATTTTTAATAAAGAAATTTTCTATAATAGTAAGTAAATATCTTATATGTTCACAAAGAAATAGTATTTCATTTCATCAGCTTTAATCATAGCCTTTCAAATTAATTAGTGTTCTCCTAATGTTCCTAACTTATCCCAGATTAGGGTTTGCATAGGTCCTGAAAATGTTCTTTTATAGAAGATGTCTTTCTGGTTTTAACATTAAAATAAACAAGCAAACAGACCAACCTTTCCAACCTCTCTGGTGTACAAAAAATTTTTTTAATGGTGAAAGGGTTATTTTTTCTAAGTATTAGTTTTATTTCATGGTACCTCTTTGTGAAGTTTCTACGATTAAGAATAATGGAGGCTAATAGACTCTTCAATGACCTAGGAAGAAGGAAAAAAGTCAATGACCTAGTTTCTAAAACAAGTTCTATTGCTTTCCCTATAGAATTCCAGATTTCTAAAAATCACAGCAGCCTAATTTTAGTACGTAGATATAGTTAAGAGTAAAATGTTCCCATAGAGAACTGTGATTTGGTTTAGAAATTTGAGACAAGACTCTAATAACTTTAAAGTTTTTAAAGCATACTTTCAACTAACATTTTTAAACTAAAAGTTAGTAATGTGCTATTGAAAGACTTCAGGGTGTTGCTAGTATCTGATTAAATGCTATTGAAGATAACTCATTTATTTCAATGTATTCTGAACATTAATTAATTTCAACAAATATTTTTACACTGTCATTTTTCTAACTAATATTTATAGCCAGGATTTATTTACAGTTTTCTTGCTGGTGAAAGGCTAATAAAATTTATCATTAAAAGATTTGAGTTCTTATTTATTTAACTTCAGAGACTATATATCATTTTCACACTGCACGTTTGTATTACAAAACATGTAAAGGTTTGTATTCCTTTCTAAAAAAATGCTTAAAAAATAATATTTAACATATATTTTTAAGGTTCTCAAGATGCAAAAATAAAACTGTAGAAATGTCTATATTTGTATATACACAGTATATCTTAGAAAATTCTTAAGTATTTAGAGAGCATAGTGGTTTAGAGTTTCAACTCTGATTTCCTGGGTAAGGATTTTAGTTCTATCACTTTAAGTGCCTTGGGTAAATTATCTCCACCTCAGTCTGTATTTATTTATTCATTTGTTAATAAGTTTAAATTGTGCTCCTATTGTGTGCAAAGGCCTATATATCATTCTAGGTATAGAAAATATAAACAATGTTTCCTACACTCAAATCGTTTTCAGTGTACAGAGGAGACATTTTACATACATAATTGCAAATAAAGTCATTTAAATACATCCATATTAATATTAAAATATATAATAAGAATGGGAATACAAATGTCAGCATGGAAAAAGGTGTGCTGTTCATAAAGTTTAGAATTTGAGTTGAAACTTTATGGATCTATTAAAAGAAAGTTTTCTTTATGTTTTCAGTAAGAGCACACGTTTGGTTCTGAGGCCATATAAACACACACACACACACACACACACACACACACACACACACACACACACACTCTCTCTCACACACAACCCTACACTTCCATAGGAAAAACTTTTATCATTGACATGTTTTCCTTCTTCAAATTTAAGGTGAATCAATATAAAGTAAAATTTGTATCACATATAGTTGTTCAGATTTGAGTACTACGGTGGAGACGTAAGGAAAAAGTAAAAGAGGAGAAGTGAAAATAGTATTTTAAGGTAAAATGGAAAAGGCCTAGAAAACAGAAGAAACTGGAATGCTTGCAAAAAATTCATAATCTAACCAGCAACCCAGAATCTCTAGAAATCTGATTTTAAGTGGTAATGCAGCTTCTTCTAAGTTGTGAGAAATATTGGCTTACAGGAAAATCTATCTATATATATACTCTTAATTATTAAAGCCCCTAAATGATAAGATCTACACATTTTAAAAAATTTAAATATTTTAGTAAGGTACAATAATGAATGAAATACTTTGTTGACATATTAACTTGATGCCTAGAAATAGGAAACTTGATATGCAATTAAGAATACAATGAATAGTGTAGTCTTTCTCACCACAAACGATACAAAGAATAAATATCTAGTTTTTTATTTTAGAATTTTTATGTAAATAACTTGAGTGGAAAAAGCAATATCCTTGATGTTTTAATGACCACAGTCGGCCTCCATTCTAATTTGTACTGTGAACTAAAACAATGACCTCAGCTGACTCTAAGACAAAATCATCCCTAAGGATAAACTAAAGGGAAAGGGAAATGATGAAATTTGTATGTTGACCTTTATGCTTATTCACTTAAAATATCTAGATCTGGAAAATGGACATAAATAAAAATGCTTTAGCATGTATTAATTTTCTCAAGATTTCCCATAAATAAAAATCAGATTTGCATCTATTACAAAGGAATCCATATGCCATTTTTGTTTTGTTGCCTGTTTATTTGAGCTCAGGGCACTTCCAGAGACTAACAACCAGCTGGGTCTAAACAATGCCTGACTAAGCTCTATGTCATCAATTCTGGACAGTCACACACTCAATTCCAAGAAATGTCTTGTACCTCATTCATTACTACTTAAGTATTTTCAAATCCTAGCATCCTCCAAGCCTTTCTCTTGGCAGCAATTAAACCCCACTCAGTAGGGAGGTTGTAAAAAAAAAAGTAAGTATGAAGTTTTAGTTATAATTTATTTGCCGTTCCTGGTATTCTTCTTTTAAATACTTTTCCTCTTACTACCTAGAAAAACCAGTCTTTGAAATATACTAACAAAACATAATGATATTTGGCTATCCCTCTTTTTCCATGAGTGACCTTGATTTCTATCTTCTCGAATTCTTAAAAAAGTTTTCTGAAACATAGGAAGTTTTAATTATCCTTAACCATATAAAAAAAAGTAATTTTCAGAAAAAATATAAATGGGTCAAATTACAGTAAAGCTACATAGTTTATCTATATGAATGGCCCAAATAAACAATAATAAGCATTAGTGCTCTTCGGTGGAATGTTCATTGTATACGATGTTTGGCATCTTGGGAGAATGAGGCAGCTCCTTGTTGCTAGCAGTGTAATTCAAACTGCCAACATCCGTCAAACCACATACCTGATAACCTTCACAGTCATAAAACAGGGCTTTCCTCACATGACCCACTACCAGTATGTGCATGCTTTCAACTTTGTCTAAAAGTGATATATAATTACTCAAAAGAGTATTATTGCATTTTATTTTTGAATAAAATGTAAAGAATTGTAGTAAATTATCCATTCATGGATATTTGAATTTCAATATACAATTTTGGTTCTACATAACAGAAATATGTATGTAAAAATTATGTATATACATATATATTTGTTTTTACAGGTGAAGGTGATACCACACCTACAATAGTCAATTTAGACCGTAAGTAATCTTTCAAAATAATATATCTGAGTCTCTATGTGTCAGAAGTGATGTCACTATTTTCTTCATAGAAAAATAACATCATTATATCAACTTCCATCATAAAAATAAAATAATCTATTTTATTTTATTTGAACATGTTTTTTCTGTGTGCATGTGTAAAGGTGTTACAAAGGCAACTGCATACTGAATATCAAAATTCAATGCTCTTTCACAAAACATGTTATATTTAACTTTGAAAGAAGCATGTATATTGCTTTTACCTAACTGGGGGCAGAAGGTATCCACTGGACTTTCACCATCCTTTAAATTAAATCAGGATGCTACAGTTAGAAAGAATGAAACCAGAAGGTTGGAAAGTTATGCAGTGTCTTTATCCTGCTCTATCTTTAAAGCTCTTTGCATGCTCTAGGAGGCAAAAGATGACACAATCTGAGAGGTTCAGTTAATCCTCAGCTTAAGAAAATCTGTTGGGAGCTGCTTGTATCTGATTTTCACACATTTCTTGGGCTGAAGGAAGTTACTCAAATGTTTTGATTTAAGAGACCACCTGCTGTGTCCCAGGATGAAGAGCACATGGAAATCTATTTTAGACCATGGACAAGAGTGGAAAGGATAAGGCAAGGAACACCGAGGAGGGTCAAAGAATTCTGAATTATATCATTTGGATATAATGATTTAGACATAGTTATGTCATTTGGATAAAATTTCAATTAATGTAACTTTGGAAACATGTTGCAAAATGGTTCGATACGCGGGCCTCTCACTGTTGTGGCCTCTCCCGTTGCGGAGCACCGGCTCCGGACGCGCAGGCTCAGTGGCCATGGGTCACAGTCCCAGCCGCTCCGCGGTATGTGGGATCTTCCTGGACCGGGGCACGAGCCTGTGTCCTCTGCATCGGCAGGCGGACTCTCAACCACTGCGCCACCAGGGAAGCCCCGTTCTATATTCTTACTATACAAATTCAGGAGTAATAAACCAAATATAGTTTTTTTTTTATTTTCACTTAGGCTATTGCTTTTCATTGACATTTAGAAATAAGCACTGTAAATAACCTTGTTCCATTTTATGTTGAGGTTGTTAAGGGAAATACAATTAATGGTAGACCTGAAGAACTTGAACCTAGTGAGCAAAGCCACTGTAACTATCATGGTAATGCTGTTGGCCTTGAGTTGATTAGTTTTTCTGTGTTACCCATCTACTTAGATGAGGATAGCAAACACTTTGGGACTGATTTGGCACTGTAGTTATGCTATTTACCTTCTTTTGTCCAAATTGTTCATTTTGTCCAAAATGTTCTTCTGACACAATTACAGTAGTTACATTTGTGTAGTTACCATTGCACTAAAGAAAGCTGAGAGGCACGGATTATTTCAAAATGTTTTATCAAAATGTTATGTTTGGTCCTCTTTTTAGATCCTGTAATATCTTGCGCCAAAACAAAACAATTGCGAGTTGTAAATGGAATTCCAACACGAACAAATGTAGGATGGATGGTTAGTCTGAAATACAGGTAATTATTAATAGACACAAATCACACATATCTGGATTATTTGCAAAAGTTATATTCCCAACAGTATGGCCATGTGTAGTCGTGCAGGTTGTGCCCTCCACAAGGCACCTGTATGGGGGGGGGGGGCACAAGAGGGGACTAATCACATTCTGCTTGCCACAAGGAATGGATTTTGCAATTTGTGCCTCCAGAGATGGTGCCATTTTAAATGCTTACAAAGGTCTCATATGTGTTTGCATTGTCCCTGATGTGGCACTTCAATTCTCATAAAGCAAAAGACAACTACACAGAGAACCTACCTATATCCTGATATCACCATATAGTTATAATACTTATGTTATTAATTTCCCAATCTAGTATATTATGAGATTATTTTTTAACTTGTCTATGCACAATCATATCAAAAATTTTATATTTGTTTTTAATTTCTGACTTTTGAAATTGTCATTCTAATGAAAAATAGCAATAATTTAAAATTCTAGAACATTTCATCATTAAGGAAAACATTAAGAAATTATACTGATAGATGAACAGTCTTGAAATTATAACATTCAGTGTGGATAAAAAAATTCTTGACATGTCTATTTCTAAATGTTTTAAGAATCAATGCCATGTTCTATGTAAAATTTTTCAAAATATACTATTATACAAAATTAAGATTAGTAATTATGTTGTAAGAATTAAATATTGAAAACAGGAGTTAGCTTAAAACCTGATCATACGACTTTCTATATACTACACATATTATACTGTATGGTAATCAGTTAAAATATCTTTGTCTATATCTATCTGTATTGGAACCTCATCATGCAACATACGCCAAAGTGCACCTGAATTCTAGCCACATTTTCCCTTGTTTTCAAGACACCCCATGTTTCTCTCTCTGAACCTTTGTGCTGTGGTTCCCACTGTATGTTATAGATTTCTTCCTCTGTATTTTACGCCTGGAAAATCTTTCATTCTTTAAATACCAACTGGAATATCTCCTCTTTTGGTAAACACTCCCTGTTCCTTTACCTCTAGCCTCCTAGAATAGAGGAAGAAAATCCATTTTTTTAAACCATAACCAAATCACAGTGGCATTAAATTAGAACAGAGACAACTTGAAACTGAAGTTTTTTTTAAAATAAGTCTTAACAAGCTTGAAGTTTATATCCTTTGATATATATATGACTTTAGATACCAGGTAGAAGATGGCCTAAAGTTCTCGTTTAGTGGATTTTTCTTTCAAGGAGTAACTCATCAAATTTTTTTTTTTTGGCGGTACGCGGGCCTCTCACTGACGCGGCCTTTCCCGTCACGGAGCACAGGCTCCAGACGCGCAGGCCCAGCGGCCATGGCCCACGGGCCCAGCCGCTCTGCAGCATATGCGATCCTCCCAGACCGGGGCAAGAACCCGCGTCCACCGCACCGGCAAGCGGACTCTCAACCACTGCGCCACCAGGGAAGCCCTCTCATCAATTTTTATAAATATTTATGTTGATAATTGTATGGTAGCTGTCCTGGGTGTGTAGTACCGAAATAGATTTATGAAACTCACCAGAATATTAAAGCTGATTGTGCAATATGAAGACTTAATGAAGGCTGTAAAACTGGGGGGGGGGGGGGCGGTGTGTGTTTTATTTTCTTTATTATAGAAAATGTTCCAAGAATCTGCATCTTTGAACTAATTAGAGGATCTTTGCAAATCTCATTACTGGAGAAAAAAAAAGACAAATACTTTTCAATTTATTCTTATTCAAAGGAGACTTCCTTTGGAAGTCTCCATCCTTGGAGAAGCAGGTGAAACTGTTTTTCATCAGATCAGAGTAGTATAAACTTTTTTTTTAAAAGTACTTTTCCTTTTAAATCCAAGTTCTTAGTAACAACAGCTGCTTAGCTATTCTTCCAAAACTCACAGAGAGGAATAGAAATTCAAACTCGATATATATTCTTAACCTCCTGTGTGGTACAGGCCATAAATAACTGTGGTCTTAGTCTGGGAATCTTATTCTATTACCCTCTGAAGCACTGAACATCTGTACTCTTTGGAAATGTAAATTGTGAATAGTTGTACTTTTTTCCATGTGTCTGCCAAAAAATAATGGATTTACAGATTTTGTATACATCAAATAAATGTTCTAGTATTTATTATTCTCTACAAATATTTTATAAGTTCCTAGATCTGTCTTGCAAAATTGTTTTGATTTTATAAATAAATGTTATATTGTTGATCTTAAGCTGAACAAACAAATTACTCAAACTCAGTTATACTCTAAGTTAATATATCAGAACTACATAATGGTAATGAAAGAAGGGAATAGCGCATAAATATTATATATGGTTACCACCAGATGGTTTTCAGATTTTAAATAAAAACTCAAATTTGCAGTTTTCATAATCAAACACTGAATTTAAAATAGGTCTAATTATCCTATATTTGTAGCACATACTTTCTCTCACAAGGATAGACACACACACACGTGAACATATGTGTTGGGAATGGATCTTTGTGTGTAGTCACAGGGTTCCTCATACAAAAATAAAGTTGCTTTCATAAAATTGTAATCACATCATGAAAAAAAGTTCTAATGCTATAATCTTCAAATATCATCCTTTGATAAAAGGATTACTCATTTTATTCTAGTTGGGTTAATATCTACATTTTTCTCTCAAAGTGTTTAACAAATGGAGCCATAGGTTTTGCATTAATTGGCAGGCACCCTTTCTGCGACGTTACTTGTTTCTCTTTCCTCTTTCTCTTAGAAATAAACATATCTGTGGAGGATCATTGATAAAGGAAAGTTGGATTCTTACTGCAAGACAGTGTTTCCCTTCTCGGTAAAGTATTTCTGAAAACAATATTTGTTTTGAGCATTTAAAAATATGTATGGCTTCCACTTAGCTTTTAGGCTTAGAATGTGTATTCATTTAACAGATATTCACCAGCATAGGGTGAACAAATTAATTTCTTTTTTTAGATTTAGCTTATACAATTTACCTTGACTTAATTGATACTTACTTATGGGTACTACTTCTGTTCACCTCTTTCCACGATTGGCACTACTCTCATTTGAGGAAAAATTTTGCTAGAATTATGTTAATAATTTTTACCCCAACCTCCTCCTTGTACTGTATATTCCTAGATATTCTTTTTCTGAATTATCAACAAACTTCTCTCAATCCTCACTTCTTTGTTATGTAGACCCAGCCTCAGAATAACACTGAGAATAATTTTCAATGGAAATTAGCATAAGGAAAAGATAAGGAGGTAGCATTTGTAAGCTTACTCCTTGATTCCCATTAAGGTCACATTGATTTTGTTAGTATAAATATTCAATCCCTATTAACAAACAAAACACACACATTTGAGATAAAAAGGAAAATTTGCAATAAATTATAACTCATGTACTGTGCTTTACCTGAGAATGTTTCATACATGACCTACTCTCTAGCAAGAATAAGCAAGTTTTCAAAAATAAAAAAGCCATTTAAAATTTCAGCAATTTAAAGGTTCTTCCTGCTTATATGTTCTTGTAGTATTCAGAATCTCCCATAACAAATATGTTGCTCTTTATTATATTTTAAAGTTTAAATTTAGGTTATTTATCTGCCCTTATAAGCTAATATAACAATATATGTGATTAATATTACATATTTTAAAGTTATATTTTATATTTTAATTTTTTACTTAGAAACAAAGACTTGAAAGATTATGAAGCTTGGCTTGGAATTCATGATGTCCATGGAAGAGGAGATGAGAAACGCAAACAGGTTCTAAATGTTACCCAACTGGTATATGGGCCGGAAGGATCAGATCTGGTATTACTGAAGCTTGCTAGGTGAGTTCCTTTAGATAGTTTCATATTTGTAATATAGAATGGAATTGTTGAAGCTTTTTCTTCAACTATGTTCTTATTCTTTCTCTCTCATGTAGAGGTATTATAAAAGCATATGTCACATGGGGTGTGTGTGTGTGTGTGTGTGTGTGTGTGTGTGTGTGTGTGTACTGAGGCAGAGAGAGGGGCATTTTCAAATTTTTCAAAAGTGAATATATGAAATTGGACCAACAGTATGATCAGCCTGCTCTAAAACCAAAGGTTAGTGAGCAATTATATGATAACTTTAACAGGTAAAATAATGATTAAAAAAAAGCAGTGACCATTTATTCTTAAATATTTGTAAGTAAATATTAATTTCTCTTTTACCTACTGCAAAGCAAAATTGTTTATTCTCTCTAAATGAATCATATTAAACATTCACACTACATTTTAATATGTTAATTCTGTGTTGAATCCAATCAAGATTACTTACCATTATATTTTCTCTTTTCAGGCCTGCTGTTCTGGATGACTTTGTTAGTACAATTGATTTACCTAATTATGGATGCACAATTCCTGAAAAAACCACTTGCAGTGTTTATGGCTGGGGCTACACTGGATGTAAGCTATTTTTAGAAAGATAAGGCAATATCATATGTATTTTGTAAAAATATTTTGTATTTGTTTATTTTTCTCACCTTACCCTGTGCTCATTAACTGTACATATTTTGCGCCATTCTAGTGATCAACTCGGATGGTCTATTACGAGTAGCACATCTCTATATTATGGGGAATGAGAAATGCAGCCAATATCATCAAGGGAAGGTGACTCTGAATGAGTCTGAAATATGTGCTGGGGCTGAAAATATTGTATCAGGACCATGCGAGGTAAAAACAGAGATTTTTACATAAGGAGTATGTGATGGATAGCATAGTTTCTTGTGTTTATATTTTCTATTTTTCTCAAATGAGAATCACTGTACACCAACGTGTTCTATGAGGGAGGAATTGAAAAAGATAACCCTTATTATCCTTGTACATTTTTTTAGCTAAATAGTGAAGCAATACATGTTTCATTGGCAGTAAACTAAGATGACATTTGTCTCTCAAAAAACAAGAAAATAATACAGCCAAAACTCTAAGAGAAAGCTGTTCAAATTAGAAGTTTCCAATATGCAGTTTGATACAATCGCTTGCATTTTTCTAATATTTTTCTAAATGTAACTGATCTTCCCAAATTCTAACTTAACTCTATTAATTTTAGTAAGAGATACATGCCTGCTTTTAAACTTTTAAATATGTTTTTGGTTAAGCCAGTGTGTGTGTGTATGTATGTGTGTGTGTGTGTGTTTAAACAAATTCTATTTAAAAAACCACAAGGTCAAAGTTTATGATTTTAAGAGCTTGGACATTTTCATTTGTTAAGCAACTGTTCTTTCCACTTGGCAGTGTTCCTATCCCTATTTCACATAGACAAGCTGTTAAACTTATTTTTTATGTTTTTTGAGTTAAAGAATTTTAAAAATTACATTAAAATAATACAATTAAAAACTGATTATGTGTTTATAACCACTTTCAAATTTGGTGTTTTTTCCAGTACATCAGTATCACTAAGATTTTCATCACAAATGAAAACTACTAGGAGAAAGAATTATTTATTTATCTATTTGTTTGTTTACTTATTACTGAGTTCTGTAAACACAAAGTTTTGAGCTAGACCAGATCTTTGAGATATTTAGAAAGCTTGCACTTATCCCAGCCCTACTGCCATTACTATTTTGATATCTGCTCTTCAGGAATAGCCTGTAATCTGGTTTGTCATATATACATTCTTAGATTGCTAACTTTAGCACTGAAAAATTTATCACATAGTTGTTATTTTTATCTATATTTACAATCAATCAAATTGATTCAGCCACTTCTCAAAAATGCACTCATCCTCCAGAATTTTTTTTTTACATCACTGATATTTGAAACAGGGTAATATAATCACCAAACCAGGGAAATCTAGACACCTAAAAAAGAAATCTCCTAAACATTTGTATAATAGCAATAGCATCACATTTAGTGAAAATCCCTCAAAATCAATTCTCAAAATGAATTGAAGAGTTCATATCAGTAATCACTGGTGCATTAATTTAAAAACCAGATTAATACCTGTGGCAGAGTTTATATGAAGTCTCTTTGAATAAACTATTTTCCTTATTGTTTTATCTTCTATTTCACCCCCACCTTGATTTTCTCTGTTATAGAACGTTAATAGCTCTCTTCTTTCCACCTGTATTACAGAACTAAATTTTGCAGTAGTTTAGTTTTATCTCATCACATCACTACTGGGGGAAAATCAAGATAGTCGGAAGCACTCTTCTAAATACAAAGATGCCAAAAATTAGCCACTGCAATCCTAGGAAGGCTACATGGCACAAAAAGTGATGCAGCATTTTTAAATGATTATATATAGCAATATGTATAAACATACATGTATAAAAAATATACACACAAATAATTTTATCAATCTATTCATCTTTCATCTGTCTATCACCTATCTATATATGATGATACAACAGGATTACCATACAAGAAATGCCATGAAATCACAGCCTACCTTCCACAAAGGGGAAAAAAATATAAATATAACTATACTAACTACTAAGACTAAGTGGAGAAACATTCCTTCTTTCTGCCTGGAAAAGCAATTTCCACAGAGTAAACAGAATTATTCTACCACCTACAAGTTTTTATTTAACTGTTAAAATCATTCTAGGGGCAGGATTGAGGGAAAGGAAAAAAATGAGAAATAAGAGAAAACAATGTGGGTTAATCATTAAAACTGTATGATTACAGGTGAGTTTTTGGATACATGTATTTTTCTACATTTTCCAAATTTTCTATATTGAACATACATGGAACATCAGAAGAAAGTCAAAATAAATATGAAATCTACCTTCTTAAAGAGCTATCAATGGTCATGTGTTAATTAGTCTGCATTCAACAAAGGCAAAAACCACTTTAAAACATGAGTGACTATTTTAGAAAAGACAAGTCATACTTAAATGATAACTACACATGACAGAACACTTTGAACTTTTGTACTTACCTCAGTCTAACAGAAAGACAACCAATGGTCTAGTACATCAATTTTATGTCTTCATATTTCAATTGAACTTATTCTCTTTTTTGCACATATGTATATTTGAGATATAAATCGATACAGGTAATGTTAATGAATTGTCAATTTTTACTTCTAAAATAATACTTTGTTGTTATTGTTGCATGTCTTCTTCCTAGGGAGATTATGGTGGCCCACTGGTTTGTGAACAACATAAAATGAGAATGGTTCTTGGTGTCATCGTTCCTGGTCGTGGATGTGCCATTCCAAATCGTCCTGGTATTTTTGTCCGAGTGGCATATTATGCAAAATGGATACACAAAATTATATTAACGTATAAGGTACCACAGTCATAGCTGATGTAACTGTGTGTGAAGCTTCCAATAATACAACTCTCCTTTACGTGAAGATTTCAGAGAACATGGAATTAAAATGTAACTTAAAAAATCCCAAGACAACTACTTGAGTGTCATGTTTGTTAAGATACTCATTAATATTTATGGGTGTTTTCTGTTGTTTTGTTTGTCAGTGTTATTTTGTAAATGTTGAAGTGAATTAAGGTACATGCAAGTGTAGTAACATATCTCCTGAAGATACTTGAATGGATTAAAAAATGCAAAGGTATAACTGCTGGATGCTAAAGATATAATGGAAAAGATCAACTAATCTCTCTCAGCTGCTTTCCAAGGTTAGTTTCTCAATAATAAATAAGCCATAACTTAAACATTATTTCAACCTCACAAAAACAATTTATATCTTGTGTCCTTAAATTGTAACTCTATATTAAATTATATTACCTTTAATATGCCATACATTATATTTCATTCATTTCTCCTCACCATGTATCCTGTAATACTGGTACATATATTCTGTATAAAAGCATATACCTATACACAAATGCCTGGGTACACATATGCATGCACTACGGTTCAAATTGTAGTGTATCTAATATAACCCCTAAATGTTCTGAAATTTTGTACTTATAGTTTTTCCTTAAGAAAAATATAAAAATTTCTAAAGACCAGTAGAAATATTAAGGAAAGGTGCAAGACAGAAGTGACCAGATCATCCTCCATCCATAATCTGCAGATGACCTCTACTGGTTGCCATGTGAGGTGTGGACATGACCTACGAAATTAAATAACACCTAACCTAGGTTCTTACATATATTTATCATCCAAGTTATTTTATGTAGTTTCTAATTCTTAAAGAAAAGTGGCTAATATGTGTATTAGTATTATTTCTTTTCTTCAAATTTAGGGACAATTATTTATGCAAGATGTTTTTAGATCTTTTTTCCTAAAGTATCTAAACAATTCTGAGATGAATAATTGAAGTTTAAAAGTGTTTTGGTCTTTAAAATGTATTTAAATATGTTAACTCTAAGACTTGCTGCTGTGATTGGCTTCTATCTCACCTTCTTTAAATTAAAAACAATATTTAAGAGGAAAATTTCCATGTCTCCAAAATTTGTAAACAGCTTTTCATCAAATTATGCATTAAAATATATATTGAGGAAAGAAGTCAAAATACTTTTCTCTATCTGGAAGTCTTTTAGCCTAATAAAACTTCAGTCAAGTAAAGGAAAAAGATGTAAAGGAAAGGAAAGGAACTAGCTTGTCTAAACTCTGTATTCAATTATTTTTTAAAGTACAGTTAAATCTGCTGAATGAGATATTTTATCAAAAATATCTTCATTTTATCTTTATTTTACATAGATCTTTCCTAATGCATGGGAAATATTCAGATTTTGTATTCTGTATGATAACAACCAAATCATATTTATTGTTGTATTAGTCACGATTAGCTAAACATCATGTATTTGCCAAGAAATGAAATAACAAAGAGTAATAGGATAGGTCTGAATTTTCACAAAATATTCCTGTATAAAAGTTCTCTACAAATAATTATTTGAATATTTTGAATCTAGTATTTCCATTTCTCTAACTTGTTTCTTTTGGATGGTCTCAGTTAAGGCCAGGGATTCAAATGATGCTCTAAATGCTCCATAAGACAATGTTCAATCTTGAGTAAAACAGTTTTAACTTTACTCAAGAGCTTAGTCCACAGAGTACAGGGCAGCAAATCCAGAAATGTTTTTCCAAATTGTACCATTTTATTTACTTATTTTCTGTAATAAGATATGTGCTGGTATCAAAAAACAGTGAAAGCAAAGAGAGATCCAACAAGTTGCTACTCCATACCAGCTTATCTGATTGTATTTCTCTCTCCCTTGTGTAATATACCATTATAATCAACATACAGAAATTTCAAAGGCATATTGTCTAAATATTAAAATATTTTTCATTTAAATGGCAAAATTTTATTGTCACATATTAATGATATTTGTAAAACATTTACTGAATTGTAATTCTTTTAAATACTCAGATTTTAAAATATTTCTTTTATGTCTTTTCCTCTAAATTTCCACAGAGAGCTAGGGATGACCTAGATACAAAATGAAGCTAACTTTATAGACATTTTGAACTCAGTGTTTTCCATTTTATTAAAGGGTAAAAACAAGACCACCAATAAACCATCAGACATGTGTAACATGCAGTTCTTTCTTTGAGAGTTTCCTTTTAATAGGAGGAGATTGATGGAATTGATAATAAAAGCAAGATGAACAAGACCCATGCTATTTTAGGTGGTACAACAGGGAATAATCATGTCATTTTTCTCTGGTGAAAGATACTATTTCCTGGGCATTCTTTTCTTAATCAACTACAAAAAAATTAAAAATCCAATTTATCTAAAAATCCATTTCGAGTCACGGAAAAAAGATCTTTTAAATTAACTTTTCAACGTTATTTTTATTTTGGCTGTTTGAATAATGGTTATATGCTGTTATAATTGTGGACATTTTCTTATGTCTACCAGGAATAGTAATGTAAAATTAAAATATTTGTCATAATGCCTCTGCCGTGCAGAAGGGATAATAATCCTTTTGTATACTTCTTTAATTTTATTGTAAAATGTGTAATGACTTTTACCTATCTGCTGTGGGCAGGTCCTCAGTACAATGGTTTATATTGAGTCAATCTCTAGTATTAACAGGCTCTTACTTGCTATCTAAGTGTTTCAAACTATGGGAAATGGGAGACACTGGAAGGCAAGAAAAATAACAATAATGACATGTGATAGCAAAATTGTATTTCACTTATTCCTGTGAATATTTCTTGTTGGTACCAATGGTACTGTACAAAGTGAATGTTATAGCCACAATATTCTCTTGAAAAAAACACTGTCATGAAATAAGAAATCGCTGTCAGGAATTTTCTTGTTGTTTCTAAACATTTTTTAAAAAGAAATAATGGTTTTGCAATATAGGGATCATGAGGTAAAGAATTTTAGTAAACTCTCATACTAAAACACTTTTAAATTGACTTGGTCCATAAAAGAACTACTTTCAATCAGTTATATCCCATATTTATAGACAAACTCATTTGAGAAATAAAGTTATTTGAAATGAGATGTAGTCTTTATGTGAATAAATTACTTTTCACAATAAAATCCAATAAGAATTTATCTTTCAACGTTCAACTGAATTTTCAGCTAAGAATTTACTAATACAAAAAAAATGTTAAAATTCTCTGAACCCTGTAAATCTTGACAGTGTAATTGTAAGTAGGTTCATTTCCATTTGCACAGAAAGTTTCTGTCTTTAGGAAACTGAAAATGGAATACTGTGGATGTTATGACTGTTTGTCTTGTGTGTAAATAGGAAATAGATAATCTGACTATTGAATGGTATAGCTGGACGCTTACCCAAAAGGGGAACACTGTGGTTATGACGTGTATATACATTTTCTGTAGTTAATAAAGTTGTTATTTTTATAACCATGATTATATTATTATTATTAATAATAATAAAATATTTTATCAAAATGCTCTTTTTCTTGTTTTAGTTATATACATGGATATATTTGAATCTGCTCTAGGGTCTAATGCAGAAAACAACAACAATGATCTCATTGACAGAAATTACATATACTTTGTTGCAAGAAATGTCATGTAACCTGTCTATAGAACTAAGACAAAAAAATATTATTCTATTACAACTTGTATCTATGGTAATATCAGTGGTCTTCAGCAAACTATTAATCTCTATGCACTTCAATTTCTCCCATTGCAAAATATAATTATTCATTCTTCATATTTGCTAGAGTGGTGCTATGATATAATTTGCTTATAAATAAATAAATAAATAAATATATATATATATATAGTGTTGTCATGAATGATCATCTGAATATCTTTACCATATCACTATATATTACAAAGAGAATTATAATTCAATTAATCAATTTGGAATATATCTTCAAAATATGCATTAAATTCAGAATAAATATGAATCAAATTCACTCATTTCATTCAAATTGGAAGCAAAATTGGAAGAACTAATTATAAACTGATCTAAACAAAAAGAATTCTGCAAAACCATTGCCTATTTCAAGTTATATTATACTGCCTCCCCCTCCAAAAGGTTGCTCTACTAATTTTTCTGGCATAGATACTTATCTCAAGTGATGATTAATGTATCTAATTCTACAGCCCATTATAAAATACTTAATCTTCTTGATGATTATGGTCCAAGCAGAATATATGTACTCAATCTTTTTCGGTGTCAGTAAGAATATTTCAAATGTATATACCTATCTTGTTTGATTTTTCTAAATTTTGATTTTTTTACACTCTTTTCTAAAACTCCATTCTATCCTAAACCTATACTATGCTATTTCTCCCATGCTACTTTACCCACCCACCCCCAACCCAGCAAAAACATTAATTTTTTTCTCTGTATTTATGACTGTTTCTGTTTTATTATGACTGTTCATTTATCTTTTTTTTAGAGTCAACATATAAGTGAAATCATACAGCATTTGTCTTTCTCTATCTGACTTATTTCACTTAGCACAATATCTTCAGGGTCTATCCATGTTGTTGCAAAAGGCAAGATTTCATTCCTTTTTTTACAGCTGAGTAATATTCCATGGTATATATGTATGATTTCTTCTTTATCCATTCATCTATCCATGGGCACTTAGGTGGCTTCCATATCTCGTCTACTGTGAATAATGCTACCATGAACATAGGGGTGCATATTTTTTTTGAATTAATGTTTTCATTTTATTTAGATATATACCCAGGAGTGGAATTGCTGGATTGTATGTTAATTCTGTTTTTAATATTTTGAGGAGCCTCCACACTGTCTTCCATGATGGCTGTGAAAACTGACATTCCCACCAACGGTGCATGGGTGTTCCCTTTTATTCACATTCTTGGCAAGTCTAGTTATATATAATCATTTTGAAAATGGACATTTTGACAGGTGCGAGGTGATATCTCAGTGTAGTTTTGATTTGCATTTTCCTGATGATTAGTGATATTGAGCATCTTTTCATGTGCCTGTTAGACGTCTTCTTTGGAAAAAATGTCTATTCAGGTCCTCTGCCATTTTTTAATCAGGTTGTTTGTTTTTCTGATGTTGAGTTGAATGAGTTCTCTATATAGTTTGGATTTTAACCCCTTATCAGATATATCATTTCCAAATATCTTCTCCTATTCAGTTGGCCTTTTCATTTTGTTGATAGTTTACTTCACTGTGCCAAAGCCTTTTAGTTTGATGGAGTACCATTTGTTGATTTTTTGCTTCTGTTTCCCTTGAGGACATATCAAAAAATATTGCTAAGATCCATGTGAAAGACACACTGCCTATGTTTTCTTCTAGAAGTTTTATGGTTCCAGGCCTTATGTTTAAGTCTTCAATCCATTTTCAGTTTATTTTTGTACATGATGTGAGAAAGTAGTCCAGTTTGATTCTTTGGCATATAGCTGTCCAGTTTACCCAACACCACTTATTGAAGGGGCTGTTCTTGCTTCCTTTGTCATTGATTAATTGACCATATAAGCGTGGGGTCTTTGTTCTGAACCATTGGTCTATGTGTCTTTTTTGTGCCAGTATCATACTCTTTTGATCACCATTACTTTGTAGTATAGTTTGAAATCATGCAGGACTATACCTCCAGCTTTGTTTTACTTTCTCAAGATTGTTTTGGCTATTTGGGGTCTTTTGTATTTCCATACAATTTTAGAATTATTTGTTAATTTTATATCTTGCAACTGTACTGAATTCATTTATTAGTTCAGATAGCTTTTTACTGGTGTCTAAGGGTTTTCGATATCTAGTATCACGTCATTGGCAAATAGTGACAGTTTTACTTCTTTCTGTCCAGTTTGGTTTCCTTTTACTTCTTTTCTTCTCTGATTGCTGTGGCTAGGACTTCCAATACTATGTTGAATAAAAGTGGCAGGAGTGGGCACCCTTGTTTTGTTCCTAATCTTAGAAAACATCTTTTCAGCTTTTCACCATTGAGTGGGATGTTGGCTGTAGGTTTGTCATATATGGCCTTTAGCATGTTGAGATATTTCCCTCTACCCATTTCGTTGAGTTTTTATCATAAATAAATGTTGAATTTTGGCAAAGCTTTTATTCATCTATTGAGATAATCATATGATTTTTATTCTTTAGTTTGTTAATGTGGTATGTCACATTGACCAATTTGTGGACATTGAACCATCCTTCTATCTCTGTGATAAATCTCACCTGATCATGGTATATAATCCTTTTAATATAGTGTTGAATTCAATTTGCTAATATTTTATTGAGGATTTTTGCATCTATGTTGATCAGTGATATTGGCCTGTATTTTTTTTTCTTCATGGTGTCTTTGGTTTTGGTATCAGAGTGGTTCTGGTCATAGAATGATTTCAGAAGTGTTACTTCCTCTTCAATTTTTGGGAGTAGTTTAAGGAGGATAAGTATTAATTGTTTGTTTGGTAGACTTCACCTGTGAAGCCATCTGGTCCTGGACTTTTTTTTGGTTGGGGATTTGTTTTTTATTACTGATTCAAAGTCATTACTGGTAATTGGTCTGTTCATATTTTCTATTTCTTCTGATTCACTTTTAGGAGATTGTTTCTAGGAATTTATCCATCTTTTCGAGGTTGTCCATTTTATTGGCATATAGTTGTCTGTAGTAATCTCTTATGATCTTTTGTATTTCTGTGATGTTGATGGTAACTTTTCTTTTTTCATTTCTGATTTTATTGTTTTGTGTCTTCTCTCTGTTTTTCTTGATGAATGTGGCTAAAGGTTTATCAGTTTTATTTAACTTTTCAAAGAACCAGCTCTTAGCTTCGTTGATCTTTTCTATTGTTTTTAAAGTCTCTATTTCATTTATTTCTGCTCTAATCTTCAGGATTTCTTTCCTTCTACTAACTTTGGGTGTTGTTTGTTCTTTTTCTAGTTGCTTTAGGTGTAAGGTTAGGTTGCTTATTTGAGATTTTTCTTGTTTTCTGAGGTAGGCTTGTATCACTATAAACATCCCCCTTAGAGTTGCTTTTGCTGTGTCTCACGGGTTTTGGATTGTTGAATTTTTGTTTTCATTTTCTCCAGGTATTTAAAAATTTCTTCTTTGATTTCTTTACTGATCCATTGGTTATGTAGTAGCATATTGTTTAGCGTCCACATGTTTTTGTGGACGCTAAACAATATTCATTATTTTCATCTTTCTAGTTTTGGTCTTTTCTTTTTCCCTTAGGGAAATTCCGTTAACGTTGTGGTAAAGTCAGCGCTGCTGAATTCTTTTAGCATTTTATTGTCTGTAATCCTCTTTATTTCTCCTTCAAATCTGAATGATAGCTTTGCAGGTACAGTATTCTTGGTTTTAGGTTTTTCCTTTCATCATTTTAAATATATCTTGTCACTCTCTTCTGGCTTGCAAAATTTCTGCATAAAGTCAGCTGACATTTTCTGCTTTGTTTTTAATGTGCAGTCTACCTCCACTCAGTTTAAGCTCCTTGGAGACATCAGCAATGTCTTTTAAAAAAAAAAAAAAAAAAATCTATATTGGAGTATAATTGCTTTGCAATGGTGTGTTAGTTTCTGCTGTATAACAAAGTGAATCAGCTATACATATACATATATTCCCATATCTCCTCTCTCTTGTGTCTCCCTCCCACCCTCCCTATCCCACCCCTCTAGGTGGTCACAAAGCACCGAGCTGATCTCCTTGTGCTGTGCGGCTGCTTCCCACAGCAATCTACTTTACATTTGGTAGTATATATAAGTCCATGCCACTCTCTCACTTTGTCCCAGCTTACCCTTCCCTCTCACTGTGTCCTCAAGTCCATTCTCTATGCCTGCATCTTTATTCCTGTCCTGCCCCTCGGTTCTTCAGAACCTTTTTTTTTTTAGATTCCATATATATGTGTTAGAATACAGTATTTGTTTTTCTCTTTCTGATTTACTTCACTCTATATGACAGACTCTAGGTCCATCCACCTCACTACAAATAACTCAATTTCATTTCTTTTTATGGCTGAGTAATATTCCATTGTATATATGTGCCACATCTTCTTTATCCATTCATCCGTTGATGGACACTTACGTATCAGCAATGTCTTGTTATTAATATTTGTATATTCGTTATTTTGCACAGTGCTTACACATAATACCCAGTATATATTTTATAATTATTAATACTCTATAATCCATCCTCTTTTTCAGGGCTTATCAGTATTATCCAGAGATTTTCTAGTGTTTGTAAAAATTGTGCAACTCTCACTGAAGGTTAAGAAATTGGGGTTTTATATTTAACTGCATTATTTTGATTTGAATTAGTAAGTGGGACTATTTAAAAATAGTTTTTTTATATTTCACATACTAGAACATACAGCTGGAAAAGAGAGGAATTATTAACTTTAAGAGCTTTTACATTTATATTTGTAAATATAGTTATTAAAATAAAAATGGAAAACTAGATTTTAGTTTGCCAATGAATACAGGTATTTACTTCATACAACCTAATATAATGTTGATTATGTTGGTGAATATTTTACTGTCTGATTTTCTTTTATGAAGCCTTGATGTCATAACTTTTAGGGGAAAAGGATTATGTCAATTGCTGCAAAAGAGTTCTGACTCAACAATAGTCCACTCAATACTTATGTGCAAATATGCCATCTGCTATGCATTGAGTAATTTCACAATATTGTTATTTAATTAGAAAAGAATTTTCATTTGATGAGTTTTCTTAATTGAGAGAAATCTACCCAGGTAATATGTTACAATAAAATGAAATGGAGAAAAGGCAGATAAGGATTTTCGTGTTTCTTTTCCATATATTTTTAGCACTTTATAAGATACTGTCTACTTTTCAGATATCTTATTTTTTAGGTGGCTAAAATCCAAATGCAATGACAGTATGGAATATAAGACTATACCCTAAAACTTTATTTTCTATAAAATAATAATAATAAAATATTTAATAAGTGGAAATTTGACACCATGGAATGATAAAAGTTAATTAGGTCTCTTTAAAGTAGAGAAGAGAAGGTGCACATAGGATTTAACATCTTTCTTTGGCTATTCAGAGTCATTCTGAGAGGAAATAAATGCTTAGATTTTTCTGATTAAGAAAGTAAGAATTTGGGAAAAATAAGATTGATATTTCTGTCAGACAGTTGAGGTATCAGGTAGAACTCCCTAGTTCTGAAGACTATAGAATACAAAAATGAATAAGAAAACTGAGAACCTCTTAACTATGGACATTTCTTAAAATAGGGAATATTTCATCACTGACTTGGGTAAGCTTTACCCAAACTGGTCTGTCATGGACCACCATTCTGCAGGACACTAAAAACTGTGCTGAGAACAAAGTGTTTGGGGCCTGAATAAGTTTTAGAGATGCTGGGATGCTTTTTTTTTTTTAACATCTTTAGTGGAGTATAATTGCTTTACCATGTTGTGTTAGCTTCTGATGTATAACAAAGTGAATCAGCTATTCGTATACATATATCCCCATATCCCCTCCCTCTTGCGTCTCCCTCCCTCCCACCCCTCTAGGTGGTCACAAAGCACAGAGCTGATCTCCCTGTGCTATGCAGCTGCTTCCCACTAGCTAGCTATTTTACATTTGGTAGTGTATATATGTCCATGCCACTCTCTCACTTTGTCCCAGCTTACCCTTGCCCCTCCCCGTGTCCTCCTCATCCTCAAGTCCTTTCTCTATGTCTGAGTCTTTATTCCTGTCCTGCCCCTAGGTTCTTCAGAACTTTTTTTTTTTTTTTTTTAGATTCCATGTACGTGTTAGCATACGGTATTTGTTTTTCATCTAAAGCATTATTCGTTATTATTCTCTTTCCTTCTTGGTCATAATCATTTGTATTTCCTAAATCCACTTGTAAAAACTAAATATAATGAGTCATCCTAAACTTAACAAACACAGAGTATGAGTATAGATTGTCTACATTCACAGTCAATGTCCCATTTTTATTCTCTCATCTTCTCTATTCCTTTTTTACTTGCTGCCTCCCTCGACTGTATCTCACCTGTGACCCAACAGGGAAAAACCAAATTCTCAATATATTAATGTTTCTCTGTAAAATATTACAACCCCCTTTTCACCTTCAAGGGCTTTAGCATCTTCTTCTATGCCATAACATACAAGTGAACTTGGCTGGAACTTCAGCAAGGCTGCACAACAGGAAAGAACTGAGGTATCAAATGGAGGCACAAAGGCAAAAGTTCACTTGTCCCCCTGACATCACTACTTGGATGTGCTCTCACCATCTGAACTGAATGAATCCAAAACTAAACACTACTCCCTCTCTTCCCCTCAATCTTCTTTTCATTAAAAGGCACATCAATCTGGTTTGCACAAACTACAGTCCAGAAAGACACTTTTTACCTGTTGACCTACGATGAACTGTCCTTGACTGTTTAACTCATCCATTACCTCTTTTCCTTTTGCCCACTGTATTTCAGCTATATCAGACTCTTTCCATTACGGGAGTAGGCTAAACTCTTTACTTCCTCAAAGCCTATGCATCTGCTATTCTTTCTGCCTGGAATTACCCCCCACCCACCAGTTTTTGCCTGACTAATGCCAGCTTCATCCTTCAGCTTAAATGTCACAAATTATCCGCCTCCCCCAACTCCTGACCCAGTTACACATCTTAAAGTATGATGCACTTCTATTTCAGAACGCTTATCTCAGTTAATTAAATTGTTATTTGCATAGTCTCTCCTACTAGATGGTAAGCTCCATGAGAACATGGGCTAGATTTAAATTCTTCACACGTTTATCTTCAGTACCAGCTAAGTACTACATGATAAATATTTTTTAAGTCAATGTATCAGTAATTACCTCCTTGCAGGATATTTTATTTTTCATTCACTTCCAAAATACAATCTCTTTATAATTTCTAAATTGTGTTTGCTATTAAAATAGTAACATCTCCAAATTGCTTCAGTTGTAGTGTCGGGGAGGTAGTTTCTACTGGCCTCTGTCATACACTTCTGTTTCACATCAGCACATATTTATTGATCACCTACTACGATAGGGCTAGGTGCTGGGAATACAATAGTGAATAAATAAAACTTGGCCTCTACCTTGATTCTAAATACAGGCACGTCTGGGAGATAAGCATAAAACAAGAACCTGAAAGGGTTAACTGAGAAGTGTGAATAACTTCTGGAGCATATGGTAAGATTTCACTGAGCTTTTTGCTCATCTTCCCTCAATCTTTCTATACAGCTGTAGCCTTAAATCCTGCCAATTTGAATATTAGCTTTTCCTATTTTATGAACATTTCCATCATTGCATTACTAATTATTTAACTAAGTTTACAGTTCCTTTTCTTTCATCTTTCCCCTTTTTATTCAGTTTTCCAGGTTCCTAATCTTTTAAATTTCTGCCACCTTTTCCTTGCATTCCCAAGACTCTTAGGACACTTTTGGAAGACTCAGAGAGGTTTACGCATTTATTATCAAGGAAATAATGTAATTTCTCAAAGGGAGAGAACACTAACAATTTTTAGAGATGAAATTATAAAGGTTTCTTATGCTAGCGCAAGACTGATAAATGTTTTATCAGGATAAGTGTTTAATTATATTTGAAGATGATATAATAACAATAGATAATGTTTATTCTGTGCTTTCTATTTGCCAGACCCTGTTTTATCTCATTTAATCATCATTACGAAGTTATATAGGCAGGTTCTATATTCATTTTAGAGAAAAGGAAGTGTTCAAGTAACTTGTAATAAGAACATACTTACGGGCAGATTTTCAATATTAATTCTGCTTGACTCTTTCACTCTAGTCTGTCTAATGTGTATTTAATTTAATTATTTTCCAGCAAAGGAGGGCAAAGGGGGAAACTCTTATTTAAACAAGAAAACGCTGCCATCATCTGGGAACTATATGAGCCAAAAGCTATTCAGGGGTCAAATTGCTTTTCAAGCAGGCCTTGCCCAAAGCTCTGTGAGGCATCAGCTAAAGGAGCATGGCCTCCTCACCTTCAAATATGAATGGCTAAAATATGAGTTGCTTGTAATGCTAATTACGATGGAGTTGAAGGTCAGTGGGGTAAGGAGCTAGCTCAGCAGGGGAGGTTTCTTTATCTTTGATGGGGGAGGTGGATATAGCTATTGACAAAAAAAGTACAACAGCCTTGTGAGATACAAATAGTAGGAACCATAGAGAAACAGGTAGTGGTAAGAATTCAAAGGGGCCCCAATGGGGAAAAAGAACTCAGAATTTATTTTGAAACAAAGAAAAGTAGTAATGGTGCTTGTCCTTTATTGCAGATACCAGAGGGTGTTATATGAAAGATGGAAAAACCTTCAAAGGAAATTATAATCTTTTACAAAGGGCCACTGCAGTCCTGGGAAAAACTTGATTTAATATTTATTTTTTGCATTATACTCCATGAAACCATAGACTTTGATAGCTGCAAAGGCTGTCAATTTACAGAGGAAAAAAAAAGAGAGAAGTGTAATTATCTAGGGTCACACATCTAGAGGCAGAGCCTATCCAGGAAACAAAATCTACTCCTTTTTAAAATTCAAAACCTTGGTTTTATTATTTACGTATTTTGAACTGAGGTCATAAAATACATAATACTGAAATTCAGTTAAAACCTCAAAAGAACTACAGTACTTAAAAAGAATTTTAAAAGAAAGGTTAACAAAAACTTAAAATACTACCCAAGTAAAAGTCACGTCCAATTTACTTTACAGCCTAAGGGGATCTGGCCTAATTCCTGGCAGAGAGGGCCATCCCAGGTAGAGATCTAGAAAACTCCACCACAAGGAGTAAGCCAAGGTGGATGTCATCTGGCTTCCTCCCCTAGCTCAGTTTGTGATCGGATCCCATCTCTGACTGGGAAGAAGCCTTCTAAAGACAAGCTGGGGGATTATTTTTTTGGCAAAAATGGAACTGAAATGCAGAAGAAGCCAAAACACATGCTAACAAGCAGTAGCGTAAAATGAAATGATGTGCACAGGACTATCCTTTCTAGCCCCTGGGGAAATAAACCTACTGGGCTAACCAATTCAGAAATTGATGAGTTCCTCACCAAGATATTTTATTTTTTAAAGCAGTTTTTAAAAGATTGGCTTTATTTGCAGGTTAGAATTGCTTTCAGTTCCTCCTCTAGGGTCAGGGCTGTTTTGTGGTTGTGCAACCTGTTAAGGAGATGAGTTTGAAACTCTAGCTCTAAACTTCCCCAATACAAAGTTATACATTGGGATTAAAGGCGTATTTAAAAAGTACTTATAATTCCCAATATTATACACATGATTTATATGTTCCTCAGCTACCTTAATTCATCAGTTTGAATTTTCAAACTCTGCCTCTATGTACCTCAAGAGCATTCTCAGGACATTCACGTCTTAAAACATAACAAAGGCCTACTTTAGTGTAGCGATCCTATCTTGGAAACGAGCGGTCTCTGCTTCATGTAATATACTCCTGTTGGGGGAAGAGGTAGGGTTGGCAAATGTGGCCTCTGGATCATTTCAAGTTTTATCACTTCAGCATATGGTCAATGATGTCGAGTTGGATACGCTTGAGTTTTGTGGAGTTTTTTTGGTAATAGTAACGACAAACTGAAAAATGTTGTTTGTATTAACCTCACAATAATGTGGCACACATTTTAGTCAACTGAATTTTGTTTGGATTTTTCTACAGTGCTATGCACTGTAATGCATAGCATTATATTTTTCTTTCTGCAAATAAAAGAAACTTTCGATAAAGTGACTTATAAATTTTGTTTCTCTCTTATGTGAAAGAGAGCTGAAGGTCTTCATTCAAAGCTGCTATGAAGGCTCCTTGGTCATCAGGTTACTTTTTATGTTTCTGAGTCACACTGTCTTGGCAGGTGCTTCCGTCTCAAATCATTTCAGTATCCATAGTGGTCTGTGGTTTTTGTCCTGGCCTGCAGTACCACACCACCTGTCCACACTCAGTCGCCACAGCTGATGTCAAATACTGCTAGTCCCAGGGCCATTTTATAATATGTTCCTCAGGGGGAAGATTCTGTGGTAAGGGCAAAAGTGAGTTCTTGTCCTGACCTATAATTGGCAGTGGTCCTTTGGTGGTCAACAGTTGAACTTGGATGGTGTTGACTAGTTGTCTCTGGGTTAACATGGCGTAGGCCCTGGGATGATTGCTTCTGGAATGTTCGGTTATAGATTTCCTGTCTCAGTTGTTGTTTAAGTAGGTCCTTTCATCCTTTCAATTAGCCCAGCAGCAGTGGGGTTGTAGGGCACGTAGAAATGCCAGCATATGTCACTTTTAGAGGCCCATTCCTGAACATTGTGGTGGGTAAAGTGGGTTCCTTGGTCACTATTAATGTCGATGGGGGTCCTGTATGTCATGCACAGCTCTTCTAGACCCTGCATAGTGGGTTTTTGCATTGCTCGATGACTCACATAGGCCTTTTTATAATGTCTTCCACCTGTTGTAATGCATTATAGACTGCATATAGCTATTGTTCTCTCACACTGTATCGTTGCTCTGACCCTTGCCATAGCTATGACCAAAAAAGGGTAGTCTCATCATTTTGCCATTGTCACAGGCCCCAGCCAAACCTGGGTAACTGGCCATTACATTGAGTTTAGTGTATTGAGAGTCCAAAATGCTCTCTTGAGGTTTACTCAGAAAGACAAAACTCCTGTGCCTCTTTCCACCTGGATGTCCAATAGGTACTTCAAACAATATCTTCCAAACCTAGAACAGGTTCTTTCCCCCTAAACCTGATTTTCCTCCAATATTTTCTATTTTCTATTCCAGTTGTGGCAGTACCATCTGCAAACCCACTGAACTAGAGCCCTGGCTTCTTATAGTGAGAGCCTTGGTTCATACCATTCTTCTACCCCTTCCCCACCGCTCCGATCTCCAGGAGTGCTGATTTTAACACCTAAATATGCCTTGAAAAGGATCATTCCCCTTCCTTTTTACCTCTTCTTCCCTGATTGAAGCCCTCATTATTTCCCTCCACTGCCTCAGTATCCTAAAAGGCAAAATCCAAATTGGTTCTCCCTTAAGCCATCCTCTTCCATACTGATAGAGTGATCCATTTAAAAGGCACATATGACAAAGGCAGAACATACATACGACTCTCCATCTGCCAGGATGCAGACCCCAAGCTTCTGAGTGACCTCAGAGCTCACTCCATACCTCTTCCCTCCTAGTTAACTTTGCTTCAGGCAAACAGATATCATGGTAGCTGCTTTAAAGAAGTGATTTGTTTTGTTTTACTGTTTGTTTGTTTGTTTTTATTTGTTCCTTTGTTTCTTTCCTCAATAACTTTGTCATGGTCTGTCTTCTTGAAATAGTTCCACCTACCATCTCTGTGGTTTGCTCACTTCTAAAGTTTTGAGGCTGACCCTAGGTGTAGCCTACTCTTGTCCTTTATCCCAGCCAGCTGACTCACTGGGTCCAACTTTCTTGTTCAGTTTCTGCCAGCCCTGTTGTCTGGGAGCAAAACACGGCTCTAGATCAGTTCCATCTGTTTTCAGATGGATATCCTTAAAGAACCTACTTTCCCTGAAGCATCAGAATCTCATTTCTGTAGTTGTTAGCTGGGCCTAGCCCCTTGGAGCTTGAACAACAGTCAAATGTAAAACTCCTGTGACATTATTTTCACATTTGATCCCTCTTGGAGCTTCCGTTTCCACATCATATCACATAATATGCTAACAACTGCAGGGGGAACAGGTGTTTTTATCAATAAAACCTAGATTCTGATATTTTTTGCTTTCCTTTCCATGAAATGGAATTTAGAAAACTGTACACATACATGCTTTCTAAAATAATTATGACCTTGGGTTTGCTTTATTTTAATTTTAGATTTTTAGTTAATCAGTAGTAGTTTGGATCACCCTAATTCACCTAAGTAATTAACTGTCTATACTTTTGATACTTTTGGTTTTTTTTGTTGTTATAGTTTGCAAGTATTCTGATATTAATATTTCTGTTTATTAATACAAAAGAAAACCCCATGGGTGTGGGTTTTTCAGTTAAAATTAGGTTTGGCTACAACTGACAAAAATTCAAAATAATAACTTTATTTCTGTTTCATATAAAAGCAGTCTGGAGGTAGGAGTCCAGTGTTGGCATGGTAAATTAAGGAAACCATTAGGGATTCTATTTTATTGCTGCATTATTCTCAGTACTCAGCTCTGTTTCAGGTCCAAAATAGCTGCTCAAAGTTCTATCATCAAGAATGTGTTCCAGACAGCAGAAAAGAGAAAGGAAGGATGGAAAGGCACCCTGCATTTAAGAGCACTTCCCGGGAGTCCCCTGGCCGTAACATAGTCACATGGCCAAACTTGAGCTCAAACTGTGACTAGGATAATGTGGTATCTCAGACTCCATGTGCCAAGCTAAATATTGCAGAATCTATTACTAAGGGAGAAGTGGAGATTTGGGATTTGGAGATTTGGGGAATGCTAGCAAACTCTGTGATAGGGAGGATTTACTTTTTTAAAGAAAAGATCTAAATTTTTTGAGGAGAATGCTTAACATATAGCTCTCTCTTCCTTGTGTAGTAAGGCTTAGAGGGGGAAGGTGAAAAGATAACAAATTAGCATTATTCTAACACTTAGAGGAATATTGACATAATTATCTAACTCACTAATAATAGCATTTTCTTTAAATGACAGGATCAGGCTCTGAAAGGGACAGTCAGGTATTCATAAGCAGTTCAAATAAGTATTCCACGCTATTCAGACTGAGAATGGGAATATATGCTAAAGAAAATTTGTAGCCCCCCACATTCTCCTTTTATATTCTTTTTTTTTTTTACTGTTTTCATCTGATCGTAGTCTTGAAATTTCACTTTTTAATACAGTTTACTTCTTATTATGTGTACTTTCTGGGGAAAAATGTATTGTACAGTCAGTGTACAGTCACTGGTATTTTGATAGGGGTTGCACTGAATCTGCAGATTGTCTTAGGTAGTATGGTCATTTTAACAATATTGATTCTTCCAATCCATGAACACATTATACCTTTCTATCTGTTTGTGCTGTCTTCAATTTCTTTCATCAGCATCTTATAGTTTTCAAAGTACAGGTCTTTTGCCTCCTTAGGTAGGTTTATTCCTAGGTAGTTTATTCTCTTTGATGTGATGGTAAATGGGAAGCTTTCCTTAATTTCTCTTTCTGATACTTCATTGCCAGTATACTGAAATGCAACAGATTTCTGTATATTAATTTTGTATCCTTCAACTTTATCAAATTCTTTGATGAGCTCTAGTAGTTTTCTGGTAGCGACTTTAGGATTTTCTGTGTGTAGTATCATGTCATCTGCAAACAGTGACAATTTTACTTCTTCCTTTCCAATTTGGATTCCTTTTAGTTATTTTTCTTCTCTGATTGCTGTCTCTAGCACCCCCAAAACTATGTTGAATGAAGGTGGTGAGAGTGGACATCCTTATCTTGTTCCTAATATTAGAGGAAATGCTTTCAGGTTTTCACCATTGAATATGATGTTAGCTGTGGGTTTATCATATATGACCTTTATTATGTTGAGGTATGTTCCCTCTATGCCTGATAAACAATATCTTGTTTAAATTAGAAAGACAAAGCTGTACTTAACATCTTGTCATGAGTACTTCAGGAGACACTCATGTGATCCGATTGTATGTTGGATAGTTATGCTAATTATGGATTTTATTCAGGAGAGAAAGTGGAGTAATATTTTTTATGCATGTTCTAGCAACTGTTGCAATTTAAATCAAACATATTTATATTCTTGTGATAAAACATGTAGTAGATAAAAAAATATCACCGAAGCCTGACACTCTGTAGGAATTTCTTATATGGAGTCTATGTACTTATGAGGAAGAAAGTTTTATTCTACAATGGCCAAATTCTTAAGTTAAAGTGTATATCTAATGTAATGCCTACTTTTTCATTATTAAATTATTAAATAGACATTTGATTTGGAAAATATTTATGATTAGGTAATCTACTTCAAAATAGTGATGTGTTATATACCCAAAATTTAAAGCATATTTATTAAAGATAATATAAAACAGCTAATATTTATTGAGTGCTTCCTATATGACAGACACTAGAGTAAGAAATGAATACAGTTTTCTAACTTAATCTTTAAAATAATCTGCATATCTTCATTTTACCTACAAGTTAATGGAACATTAGAAAGTAGGCATGGTTGATAGCTATTAAGTGTTCACAACCAATTTGTGCTTTTTACCACAGATTCTTTCATCTTGCTCTACCATGACATGAGCTTTATTCTCAGTCTTTTATAATATCAGGATGAAATAGCTAAAACATCTACTTTGACAGGTATACTAGTGTTGTTGCTGTATTTATATGGTCTGCCTTCCTGGGTTTTAAGTATATGTTTCAAGGAGTTAACTTATTTTCTGCTTGTTGATAGTCATGAAAATTTCTTGCAGCAAGACAACAAACAATTTATTCAAGAATGTGAAACTTGGTCCTGCTCTAAGTTACATTTGTTAATTAATTTAACCTGCACATATTTATTGAACAGATGTTATGTGTCAGATACTTTTCTAAGCACTGGGAACATAGCAGTGAACTATCCAGGCAGTAAACCAGTAAACAGATTTTTAAAAATATAAAAACAAAACAAAAAATATTTATATAAAAACAATGGTTTTAGAACTGAGAAATAAAAGAGTAGGAAGATAAACAAGAAGAAAAGCCTGCAGTATTAGATCTACAATCAGGGAAGAACTCTCTCTTCATGAAGATCATATGTGAGTAGAGATAGAAAATATAGGGAGGAAAAAGATGTGCTCCACGGGGAGGGAAGACAGAATAAAGGACATGAAAATGTCAAATGCTTGGAGAATGAGAGCAGCAAGGAAGCCTGAGTGTCTGGAGGAGAGTTTGGAGAGTAGTGAAACGAGGTTTGGAGGTAGACAGGAGCCAGATCATATATAGCTTTGTAGGCCATGCTTAGGAGTATGGGTTTATTCTAAACGTAACAGGGAGCTCTGCCTAGTCAGCTTGATGGAAAAGCCTCAGTCTGGACCCCTGCCAGATATCACTACAGAAAGGACTTAAAGCTGCTGCCCACAGGTAACACATTTCACTTCTCCGTTCAGTTCATTGATGAGAGCATGTCACGTGGCTAAGCCTGCATCTGTGAGAGACAGTGTAATCCTTCCTCAGGGAGTGGGAGGGAACATTTATGAATAATAACATAATTTACCACAATTGCTGTTACTATGAGGGTCCTCTGCGCCACCCAAATAAATTTCAAATACTGCATATAACAGAATTTAAATCACACGATTTTAAATAAATTTTCTCAATTTTGCAAAAAACCCCACCGAAGTTCCAGCTCTTTCAGTAACAGATACATCTGCCAGACAAACAGGTCAAAATTTCTATTTAAAGCTCTAGAAAAAGAATCATTGGATTATTGAAATAATTATTTTTGAAGCTCTTCACACATATAATCAAGTTGCCTTCACATTGGGTTGGATGATTTTAAACGTCCATCAATAACATGAAAACTTAAGTGTCACTGGAGTATCAGGAGTAGTTTGTTTTCTGGCTTCATGTGTTTTGGTTTCTTCATACAGCACAATAGGAACACTTTTTCCAACTTTGATTTCCAAGAGGAGCTAGAGTTTCAATGCCCCCCACCCCGCACCAAGTCTCTCTCACTCCGAAGATGTCCCTTTCCATGCTCTTTCCACTAGCAATGGATATATGGGGTGAAAAGAAACAAAGCTTTGTTTTGAAAACCACTAGGATATTCATTTTGTTTATTACCATGACATAACCTAGTCTATCTTGACTGATAGAATTACGTGTCCTAGGATTGCAACTAAGATACACTAAGACCCCTACTTGAAAGGTCAGTCAGCAACAGCACACAATAAGCATTAAGATTCTATGACAATTTTGTCAATTATACCTCCGTAAAGCTGAAAAAAGAGAAAAGATTCTATGGAATGAGAAAACAAATGGTGGTTTCATGTATGAGGTCAAAATTAAATTTCAGCTAGGCAGATACTCCAAATAAAGAGGTGTTGACTTAGAGCTTACCCACCTCTCATAGGCAACTCTGGTTTGGGCCAGGGTGAGTGGTGTCAGGGAGTTATTTACTATAAGTATTATTATTGATTCTTGATAGCATGGCCGAGAAGGCTAACTCATCTAGCCTAAGGAAACAATTACATATATAGAGAAAAAAGCATGCAAATATATTTATCATATTTAAATATTTTATAACATTTCAACACTGAAAAAACCCTAAACAGCCAGCTTTAGAATGATGTAATATACAGTACAAACTCATTGATATATTTTGCTGCTATTAAAATACATGTGCTGAGGTTACATGTAAAATGCTTGTGCTTATGAAGTCTATATATATAGCACAGTAAAAATAAAAGTGAAAAAGAAAACTGTGGGATGGCTAGAAACCAAAATGGTGACAACTATAGTCATAAGATGAACAAAGGAGTGATTTCAAATTATTCTTGCTACTTTGTACTAATTTTTATTACTCTATAGTGTATGCAAGCACCCACATTTGAAAAAGGAAGAAATAGGGGCTATAGGATTTGTCAGGTAGAGTGTTATGGTTGATCTTAGAAAGACAAGATTCAGTTGAGGGTGAAAAGAAATTAAATATGATGTATTGGATTAGCAGGTAATTTTAGTTTGTATTTTTCCAGATGTTCTCTCTCAGCCTTGGGCTTTCTAATCAGAAAAACATAATATTACAACTGCAAAATGTTCATAAAGTGTTTAAAAGAGAAAATCATAGTGCTCATCTACATGAAAAATAGCATTTTCCCCTTTAACGTTGCCAACATTCTTTCATGTAACTCATAACGAGACTCTTTATAACTCCATATTAATCCATTTCATAATCTTACACCATCAATTTATCATTTGAAAATGATGAAAACTTTATTAACTCTAGCTGGAGTCTCTGAAGATATTTCTTGTGTCACCGTAGGTGCCGTATGCTGAGGTTTAATTTCATGCTATTTATCACCTCAGTCCCTGACCCCTTTTGCTTCTAATTCTGTGTAGAATAAAGGAGGAAATTTATCTTTACTTACTTAATTGTAAGCCACATAGATTGCCGCTGCGGTCCTTACAAGGCAGCAGTGTTGGTAGTCAGGAACCAACCATAAACGAGTGGAAACATGGCTCCATATGTCTCAATTACCCTCCCCTGGACTTTCTCAATGTCAACCTTATCATTGAGGTAAAGCCACTACTTCCCCTTTGCATTTTTGTGAGCTGGATCCTTTTGTAAAAGGAATCGATGTTTTGTTTTTCAATGCCATCTTTTGTGTCTTATCTTAGTGTAAAATAAATTGTGCGTGTTTGTATTACCAAGTTTCGTATTTATAATAAAAATGTAAAACATGCCTACAACTGTAAAAAATGCAAAAGATGCAGAACAGTATAACAATATAAGATATAATTGAAAGTGACCAATCATCACAGAAATTATATTAACAGTTTGGCATATGTATCTTTCAAATTGTATCTTATGCATATAATACTATATACTTTTGTATGCTCAACACTATATCATGTGCATCTTTCCACGATCACATTTATGGATAAATTATCTCTCTTATATCTGAAATCATTCTATATTTTAGTTTTATACATAGATGTCAGCATTTCACTTGAAAACTATTAGTTTTTTTGTTTGAATGGATATCACATAACTTTATTATGTCACTTTTTTTAATCACACTGCTCAATCCCCAAGATTACCTTATGGCACCTTCAAAATGAGTTATTATTTTTTGCTTTTTCTTGTGAACATAACCATCAAAAATTTCTTATTTCAGTTTAAAAAGAAAGAGAAAGGGAAATGAAACATTGTGCTTTATATGTGCCAGGGTTTATACTAGGAACTTGAAGTGTATAAATTATTATCTTCATAACAACCCTGTGAATAAAAGCCATCGGTGATAAAATATTTACTGAACACCTGACATGTACCTGATACTGTGTGAATTTTTTCCACCCATCATACAAGTTGATATATCATCACCATTTTACAAAAGGGAGGGAAAACTGGCTCTAAAGGTTAAAAAGTAAAGGTGATAAATGGCTGTGATATGAACATGTCTATATAAATACATAGCCTTTAATCTTTCCATTAAACCATTTAATGTCATTTATTTAAGTGTTTGTAATAAATAATATTTGTTTTACACTGCTCCACATTTTATCTTTCTAAAATAAAATGTAATAATCCTACTTAAAAACCGTCAGTGTCTTCAAATTCTCTAAAGGATCTAGTCTTAAATTATCAACAACATTTAAAAGCCATTCAAACATTTGTCCCCTGCTTCCCAATACCATCATCATAGTGAACTAACTTTCATTCACCAAACATGACATATTGTTTTACAACTTTGCGCATGCTTTCTCACATGCTATCTCATTTTACTTCTACAAATGGTGAACATATATTCATATTTCATATACTATTGAATTGTCACCACCTCTGGGAAGTCTTCCTAGACTTCTTCAGAGAAAAAAATCACTTCCTACTATGAGCTACTAAAACAATTTTTGCATGCCTTTACCATAGTACATATCATAATATAGCACAATTATGTTTTTATTTCCACCAGAACACAAACTTTTGGAAAGTAAGATTTGTGTTTGAGGTTTCTGTTTGTCTTCCCAACAGTCTAGCCTACTGGCTAGAACAGTCAGTGCTTAAGAAATGAGAGCTAAATAAATCCCATGAAATACTTATTTTAAGGTTATATACCAACTCTGACAACAGAATAAGAAATCACTAAATCTACAAAAAGAATATTGATTTAGTGTAAATCTGCACCTTTTTGGGGAGTGTATTTTTGTACCTTGTGGATGATACTGATCATGGTCTAAAATTTATCACTTTTGTGGCTTATTCTACTCCAGAGCTGATATGAAAAAGGTCAGAATGCTGGACAGACATCTCTTTCCACTATAGGACCATTCAAAGAAGCCAACAGATATTGCTAGAGTTTACTATGATATTAGGTCCAAAACATGTATATTGTTTTGCTGGCCACAAGACGAAGACCTGAGGGAAGACTCCCTCGGCCTCCTTTTAAAGGCAGCAAACCGTTTCATGATAGCTATACCTTCTTCATTTATAATTTTCTAGTTCTAGTAAAGCCACGTTGGAAAGCCAGACTAGTGTCTCCTTTATTGAATTTTGCTGACATTTCAGCGGCTTTTGATTCATATTTATAATCACCCTCTTCTTACAATTTTAGAAACAGGGACTTTCCAGTGCGGATATAAGAAACTCATTTCAATAATATCCTATATTTGAAGGTTGTTTTCCTCTTATGAGCAACTTTATTGGTTGAACGCATATTTATACTATCATAAAATTCTTTTCCAATGAGGTATTGATTTTTATAAACTGAAAGTCAATACTTTATTAAAAATAAGATTACATTTAAGTGAGAGAACTCTAACAAAATAGTGATTAATTGCATTATTATAGTGTTTAAACTTCTTACCTTCAATTATTCCATGATATACTAGAAAACAGCTATTGTATTTAAGCATAGGATTGGCTTTATTTCAGCAATGAATTAAGTCAAGTAGATGCATACATGAGGATAACACAGGGAAGTTAATTTGGAAAAGCAATCCTTTGAACACAATCTGGCACACACTGAAGTTATTCAAAGACACTCTGTTCATCTATCAATAATCTGAGATTGCCATTGGGTAGAATACATTTACCCTTTTCTCATGTCATGTTTGCCTCTGTTAAACCCATTCTTAGTCTTTACTCAGGGAAGAGCTAGTTGCTGGTCTCTGATCAGAGCTCAAGTACAAGACGTCATCAACTGCAATAACCAACAAATGGGGTAACAATAACTTAAAGGGTGGTTGTCATTGTTCCGTTCTTTCTCTTCCACTTCCTCTTTGTAGGTGGCTGAATGGATAAGACCCTAGCTAAGTGCCAGCTCTCACTCTCTACCTCTGCCTAGAATTCTTTTACTTTGGTTACATCATGACTTACTTTCTTCAGGTCTCTGTCAAAGAGCACAGCTCTCAGTGAGACCTTTCCTCATCCATCCTTACTACAAACTACATTCCTATCCCTCTGGCTCTCCCTATTGCTTGTCGCTCCTTTATTTATTCCCCCATGCCAGTTATGATCATCCAATATACTGAAAATGTAATTTACTTGTTAATTGTCTCTCTTCTCTCAATGGAACATAAACTCCAGGAAGGTAGAGAGGTGTAGGTTTAATCTTATAATCCTAGTACCTGACACAGTGTACCAGGTACCCAGTATTCATTTACCACATGAACGGGGGATTTAAAAAGATAGATCAGCAGAATGTTGTATGCCCAAGTTATACATTTCAATTCAAGTTCACCAGAGTTTTCCCTTGGCATTATAGATTACTGTCTCAATGGGGACTTTAATCCTTAACTTGCTGCCATCCTTTAAGAATAATTCTACAGGGAAATTAACATGGTAGTAGAAGACAAGTGGTTAGTTTTCATAAGCAGGGGGGAATATGGTTATTTCTTTGTGTCTGGATGTAATATCAACATACACCATCAAAATCTGACTATAATATCTAATAATAATAATAAAAAACAAGTGCCCAATAAATGTTCACTTATTCACAATAATGTTGAATTTTTCTTTATTTTACCCATCTGAATCTTTAGAGAAAATCAACAGGATGAGAAATCTGAGAAGTATCCTACTAGACTCCATGCCTGATTTTTCATCTATAAAATGTGGATACCTCCATAAAATGGAGATAATAATGGTATTCTCACAGTGAAGTGCTTACAGTTGTGTTCAGCATATATTGTGTCTAATATAAAATTAGCGAATATTCCCACCATCATTCAATCAGTTACCAGGCTTTGGTGAATCTTTCTCTTGCTGTCTCTCAACTCTATCCTCTCCTTTTTGTTACCAACGAATGATAATGTATTGTTTTCTAAGTTGTACACACGCCACTAGTAGTACAGAAGATTATTTTAGATTGCATATAAGAATAAATAAAAAACAGTTATTTATTTTATTTTAAGATAATATAAGTATTCTCTCTGAATGATTAGGTTTGAATTTTAAAGCAAGTTGATACAAAAGTAAGCAATAAGTAAAGACATATATAGGTAATACATTGATATGCAAAAAATCTTGATGACTTTTATGAGAATTACTGATGGTTGAAAAACATGTTACCTGGACTGTCTTTTTACCCTAGCCTCATCTTTACTTCTTTCTATCTCCATACTGTCCCCTGAGTTATCTTTCTAAACAAAAATCTGATCCTGTAGCCCTTTGCCTTAAGTGTCAACCACTCCTAAGCTTCTTTATAGGACAAATCCCAATCTTAGTAATGTACGACATTTTCATCTGGACCATGCTTTTGTCCCTGACTTCATTGATTACAACTTCCATAGCATAATTTGTGCTCCAGCAAAATCAAGTGGATGAAATTCCTTGATCATATCCCATATGCCTTTACAACACTGTGCATTCAGGCAAATTGTTGTGTTTTTTTTGTTGTTCTCTGTTTTGTTTTGCTTGGGTGGTCATTTATTTCCTTATCCAAATGGATAATTTACTTCACAACAGTACTATAGTAATTTGATTACTGTAGTTTTATAATCATTTTGAAATAGGGAGGTGACTGTTTTCCCACTTTGCTTTTTGGCAAATTCCTTTTTGCTATTCTTGGTCCTTTCTATTTCTATATAAATTTTAGGATTAGTTCATCAATTTCTGGGAAAGAAAGCCTGCTGGAAATTTGATAAAGTTGTACCGAATCTGTAGATCATGTGATTTTTCTTCTTTAGTCTACTAATATGGTAGATTACATTGACTGATTTTTGAATGTTGAAGTAGTCTTGCATCACCGGAATAAACCCCATTTGGTCATGATGTATAAACCTTTTATATGTTTCTAGATTCTATTTGCTAATATTTTGTTGAAAATTTTTACGTCTATATTTATAAAGCATATTAGTCTATAGCTTTCTTTCCTTGTGGTATATTTTTATAGCTTAAGTATCAGGGTAGTACTGGCCTCACAGAGTGGAAAAGTGTTCCTTCTTCCTCTATTTTCTGAAAAATTTTGTGGAGTGTTGATGTTATATCTCCTGTAAATGCTTAATGCAATTAACCAATTAATCCATCAGACTTCAGGCTTTTTTTGTGTGGGAAGATTTAAATTTACTAATTGCTTACTATTGCTAATGGGATGTAAAATGATGCAGTCATGTGAAGGCTGTACCTGGGTCTCAGATATCAGTCAACTGTCTTGGGAAGACACTATGGTGGGAACGGAGGACAAGGATATAAAAATTAAAACTGTACTGAGATATCACTATATACCCACCACAATGGCTACAGTAAAAATGATGGTAAATATCAGGAGGCTTCCCTGGTGGCGCAGTGGTTGAGAATCCGCCTGCCGACGCAGCGGACACGGGTTCGTGCCCCGGTCCGGGAAGATCCCATATGCCGCGGAGCGGCTGGGCCCGTGAGCCATGGCCGCTGAGCCTGTGCGTCCGGAGCCTGTGCTCCGCAATGGGGGAGGCCACGGCAGTGAGAGGCCCGCGTACCAAAAAAAAAAAAAAAAAAATGCTGGAAAGGATATAGAGTAACTAGAACTTGTATCTGTGCTGGGGGGAGTGGAGTGTATATTGGTGTGGCCACTTTGGAAAACTAGTTTTATAAAATAAAGCTGAGCATCCTGATACCCTATAACCTGGCAGTTCAACTCCTAGATATATACCTAACAGAAAATCATAAACATGTTCACCAGTAGATGGGCACTAAAGTATTTATAGCAGCACTATTCTGAATGGATAAATACACTGTAGAATATTCACACAATGGAATATAACATGACAATGAGAATTATTTATCTACAACTACATTCAATATGGATGAATCTCACATTTATAATGTGAATGAAAGAAGACAGACACTAAAGAGTATATTACTAAAATATGAAATATAACATTGACTCAATTTATATAAAATACAAAGCAGGCAAAACTAATCCATGTTGTTAGACGTCAAGGTAGTGTTTACCCCGGGGGGTAGGAGAGGTGGACAGTAAGACCTAGAAGCAAGCACAGGGAGTGCTTCTGGGGTTCTGGCTATGTTCTGTTTCTTGAACTGAGTAAGTTCAGGTTGTGAGAATTCATTGAGCTATATGCTTATGATATATGCATTTTCTGTATGCATTATACTTTAATAAAAAGCTTAAAAACAAACAAAACAATCCCCCCAAACAAAACAAACGAACAAACAAAAAAACAAATGGAGAATTTAAATGCACACTTTAAAACTTAATTAATTTGTTATCTTTTAGGAAGCCTCATGAAAGGTAGAGCTGGTTATTTCTACCAGCTCTGATAATCTGACATTTTACATTATTTAATATTTTCCTCTATCATCTTATTTTTAGTGTTTTTCAGGAGTATATGCACAAATGATCTCATCCATTAGACTATGGTCAGAGGCTGTATCTCCACCCCTGGCAATAAACATGGCAGAGAGCAGGCAATAAATAAATGTTGAATGGATAAATTAATGAGTAAATACATATATATTCCTACCTTTAAAAAATATATATGTGTAGATATAGACAATATAACAATCACTGTTAATGATTTACACACACTGTACTTTCTATTACATTTTAACTGTATGTTTTTCACTGAAATTCCTCTCGAAAAGTTCCACCTTTCATGCGTTGCTAATTATCAAACACAATGCCTTCATTTCAGACTCCATCTGAACTCCATAAACATTTGAAACATTAAATGTTAACTCCACTCTTCTCCTCACTTCTCTTAGGACATCGGATGCAAAATACCATTATTACACTTACTGTTTTCCTAGGGCACATTTATGTGGTCTGCTTCTTTATTCTCCATTTTAATTATAAATCATCCAATTTTTCTAGATATAAATTTTAGCATCATTCATAATAATGCCCACTTTGTCCCAAACCATATACAGCTGCATAAATGTTTTGTGCATTACTTATTAGATTGGTTTTTAATGTTAATGACTTGTGCGTTCCATAGTATTTCTGGCTTGAACTCTCACCTAGATATCGAAATGCCTTCTTAACCTGTTGTGTCAGAACCTCAAATCCAGGTAACTTACTCAAAAAAGGGGAAATTTGTTGGCTTATTGTATCAACTATATACTACCTCAATAATTTTGCATCAGAAAAAAACATAAAATCTCGGTGGAATATAACAGTAAAATTTATTTTGCTCTGTAAGTCTGTGAGTTGTGTGAGCAATTCTGTTGACATGGACTGGGTTTGAATAACCTTGGCTGGGCTAGTTTATGTGTCTGAGGTAGACAGACAGGTTGGCTGCCTAGTGGTTAGGCTGACTCAACTTTTTTCCATATGGTTTCTCAACCTTCAGCAGGTTGCCCTGGATTTGTTCTTACGGCAATGGCAGGGTTTCAAGAGAACGTAGGCCTCCTGAGGCCAAGGCTCATAACTGGAACACAGTCACTTCTGCCTCGTTCTATTGGTCAAAGCAAGTCACAGCCTATCCTAGATTTAAAGTGTAGGGAGATAGATGCTATTTTTGATGGAAGGAGATGAAAATTCACATTGCAAAGGGCACAGGTAAAGAGAGAGAGGAAGAGTTGGTGCCATTTTCACACTCAATATACTATACTCACATAAACAAAATTTAGAAATGGGATGGAGCTGTTTTCAGAGATTAGATATGGGGATAGAATTCTGTCAGGAATTAGTCTCTTTCTCTCTTCTCTTCACCTCTAATCTGTAATTTTCAGGCAGCTGGCATACATACTCTTCTCTGGTCCTTTAGCTGTAGCCATGGATAAATGATACCATAATTAACCCAGCTAAGGTAAGGTAGGATGCTCCTTCCTTCCAGATTCAGAAAAAAAGAAAAGGTGCATTTACTAAAAGGGGGAAGAAGAGTGATGGGAAGGCAAAATTGACATGACCCTGGTCTTATGCAATTCAGTTCCTTCACATTCTTATACTACACAGCATTACTAGTAGTTTTCTCTATTAACATCTCATTGCATTATTTCTCAGCTTAAATTCAGTGATCCTTCACTGCCTGAAGTTAAATACAAACTTAACTTGATGTGATGTGCTTGTCAATTTGCTACAAACATATCTCTCCAGTCTTTTATCTGCTCCTTTTTTCCTTGGTTACCCAAAGATATTTTAGCCATAGTGACCTATTTGCCATGACAAAATGTACAATGCAATTTTGCCAGAGCTTCAATTACATTTTCTTCATTAAATCTATATTTCCTACGTGTTTCCTGCCAGACCATTTCAGCACCTGGTAATGTATGATCAAGTCATACTGTATTTCTGTCCTTAAACTCCTAATATTTTATGATTCAGTGCCTTTGCTTATGCCCCTTAAATAGTATGCCTTACCCTTTCCTATTCTCTATTTGGTATAATCCTGATTATTCTTCAAGTCCCAGGTCCAATATCCTCCTTTCCATGAATCTTGCTTTATCCATAAATTAATTATTCATTGTTCTCCCATAATCCCCCTCATGCTATATTCTGATTATTTGTATTTTTTTTTAGAGCTTCTCCCTCTGGAATTCTTTATTTGTTGTCTTTTAATTCTTTGTTAGCATCATGCCTAGACTGTACTACATACACAGTAATTGCTAATAATTATTTTGTTTGTAATAATTAGTAATCCTCAATAATTTTTAAATTTAAGTACACATAAATATTGGAGGCTGAACTGAAAAAGGATACTATGAAGTCATTAAAAATATTTGCAAATCTTCGTGAATAGACAAACCACTATGTTTCAATCCTAATCATTAAAATAAAAATAAGCGATAATTTTCAACGTTCACTCTTCTCCAAAAACCCTTAAAAACACCTGAATCTAGTGAAGTTCAAAACTAATTTATCAACTTTATCTTTAAAATTTCATTATTGTATTAGTTATGAATTATTCTCTCCTCTTGCACAAAAACTGTCACTATCTTTTGAAATTAAATATCTGATATTTCTTCCTTGGTCTAATACAAATGTATCCTCTTTCTAAGCAGAGATAAATGCATTTTTACTTTGTTCTGCAGAACCATACACGCTAGTGATAAATGAGCAGTGTCTGTGGTTACAGTTGTTCTTATCTCTTTTGAAGCAGAAAATCTGGCAGTCTCTTATCTAAACTTTAACAAGTGGAGATAAACCTTGATAGAAAAATGTTTCTGGACTGCCATCGCTTTTTGCAAGAATAAACTATTTAAACTAAAAGCAGCTGTTTGATTGTTTCCCAAAAATAAATCTAAAAGTAGAATTCTCTCCAAAGAATGGCATATAATTCAATGTAGCTTTCAATCAAGTGCAAATGCAACTGTACTGCACATTTATCTGTTATAAATAAAAGGCCATTTTATAAATTAAGTTCTTTTGGCTTTAGAACTAAGGTGTTTATTGAAATAATGTCCAGTCTGTGCCATTAATATGATCAAGGAAGTAGCATTAATGTTGTAGTAAGGCTATTAAGCTTATAAACATCTATATTTTATTTTTGTAACGATCAATAAATCCATTTGCTAGATTTTAACTCATGTCTCAGCAACTGGGAGTTCCCCAGAAGGTTCTCAGAGTAGACTTTGGCTCTTAATGGAGGAAGGCAATTCAAGATCAGCGTTCTTGTTCCCTTTCAGAAGGGGCTACAGAAAGAAAAAGAAATTCACGGAAGAAGAGAAAAAGATAAATCCTAACAGTGAAGAAGACAGCAGATAAACAAATATTTCTGCATTATGAGGGATAGACGAATACATTTTAAACTTGAAAACTGTCATCCCAATCTGTCACCTTCCCTTGCTCCAATTAGCTCACTGCTCTGACTTTCCTGACTTAACTGCTGACACAAATTGGCTCTTTTTTTTCTTTTTTAATGCTTATCCTTTGGGATGTTTAGGTAACAATGTTTTCTCTTGCACAAATACTAGACTGATATATAATAAAATATAGTGTATTTTCAAGTTGGCTCATTAACATAACTTTCAAATTTCTTTCCTTCCTCCCACCCTACCTCCTTCCCTTTCTTCCTTCTTTGTTTTTTTCTTTGTCAGAGCAAAAGAGAACATTACCACAGTTTAGCAAAAATTATTCTTACCTATAAATAAATTATTATAAAATATATGTATCTATATTTTAACTAACTCACATTAAGATCAAGTGGTTAATTAAGCTAACGTGCCTTAAACTATAATATACACTTCTGTGAATCTAAGTGCCAAGGAATCATTTTTCTGTCCTTTCACAGAATGGAAGTCACCAAGTTTGACTTCCAAGTTACTGTAGTACTTTCTAACTCTTTCACCTTTGGCTTAAAGACAGACATTTTATCTTTAATTAACTTTAACGTACACTTTAGAATTAGTGTTAAATTTTGTGAGAAATTTGAAATGTGAGGATTCTGCACTGTGCATATGAACAAATAACTTCTACTTTAGGGGTTTTCTTGGGTAAATTCAGCTGTCTTACTAACAATCTCCATAGTTGATGTTGAGATTAAAGTTATCAATTTGCTTTATCTTTATCCTTTGGGAGAACTACAATCTTTGAAAAAGAGTTTGTGTCTGGTATCATATTTTAGTTGTGGTCCCAGTTTTCATAGAATAGAAATACATAATAGATGAATTCAAGTAATACTACTACTTTAAAATTATAAAATCTTTTTCTTGGCACAAACATGCATTTCATAGTTATGATTTTCCAACTCAGATTATTAGTGACAACAGATAGCCGTGAAGGGGTAGGGCATTTCTGTTCCACTCTGATTGGGTGGAGGTAATTGAAAGCTGACTGTAGGACAATTGCATTTATTCAGGAAAAAGAAAGCCAGAATAATTCTTTAAAGAGAAGTCTTTACGATTTACTGTCATCAAAACTGAACTGTTAAAGTAATTTTCCTCTTTAAATTGTGGCATTCCCCCACCCCTCAAAAGGACTTGAATTTTCTTAGCACTCTGCTTCCATACATTGAATAATCACACTCTTGGTAGGTGTTAAATATATACCAATTCCAATTACTTCATTAGAAAATAGAGAACTTCAAAGAGGAAAATTGCTAGTGAGTTATAAGTAAATATAGTTTCAGAAAGAGTTTTATCCAACCTAATGGATTGGTCTACCTTCTTTCAGTCTTTCAAACCAGTTAGAAGTTAAGATTTGTAGAACAAGGTACTTTGGGGCAGTTACCATGTAAAGCCTTGTGTTTAAACCAAAATTACTCTTGGAAACATTACAAGCTATTTGTTATCTTCTGCCTATTTATGATACCCAGAGATCTCTTGAACTAGTCTCCAGAGTTCGTAAACAGAGGACAGTTTATCAGGATGATTCTTTAAACATTGATTCTAATTTTTCGGTACAAATTTTTATTTATTCTTTTAATTTTTACCACTTACTTTTTTGTTGTTGTTGTTGTTGTTGTTGTATGCGAGCCTCTCACTGTTGAGGCCTCTCCGGCCGCGGAGCACAGGCTCCGGACGCGCAGGCTCAGCGGCCATGGTTCACGGGCCCAGCCGCTCCGTGGCATGTGGGATCTTCCCAGACCGGGGCACGAACCCGTGTCCCCTGCATCGGCAGGCGGATTCTCAACCACTGCGCCACCAGGGAAGCCCTTTACTAGTTACTTTTATGTTTACATTACCATATCACTTATACTCATACATTAATCCTAACCTTAAGTTGTCAAATGGCTGTTTCCTCATATATTTTTACTATTTAATCTATAATCACTTACTGGATCTTTTAGTGAATTTAGTAAATGCCTTTCCTCTATGAAAATACAAAAAGGACAAAGCATCACCCTCATACTTCTTGCATTTTGGTAGTGGGTTTGTGTTGAGATTAGGCTTCATGACTGACTCAAGACTGGAAAGGCATCTCAGTATCAATTCCACTTAATCGAAAATGCTTTGTTTTCCATGTGTGTTCTCCAATATTTAAACCAGTAGACTTAAATGATAGCATCAAAACTTTCCTTTGGCTTCATGGTTTATTATGGCCTAATCCTTTATACAATTTAGACATTCTATGAGTTATACAAAGCTACTAACACTTTTGTAATTTTTGTTTTCACTTTGTAATATCTTCTGTGGTTTAAAGTTCATACATCCAACATTTTCTCATAGCACTTAAGAGCCAAAGCTCTTTTCTGAGTACAGATTTGCATTTAACTGATGATGCATAATGCCTGCATCAATTCTGAATTGTCTTTAAGATTAAACATCTGATTCTTGAAAATTCAAAGTATGATGACTTTCCCTCCCTTGCTTCTGCTATATAAAGCAATTGAATTTCACTTTAGCAACATATTTGAAGGAAATATACTTATCCAGGGATTCATTCATGCCTACTGACATTCAATACCTGCCAAAGACTCTTAAGACACTGACATTTGAGGACAGCCTACAAGACATTTTTAGAAAATATGAAAATATTTTCCAAGTTCTATCCCAGTATTAAGTAAGAGTACATAAAAAAAAGTGTCTGGATCTTCTGTTTCAGTCTTCTATATTGATTTAATATAATACCCTGCACTTCATAGAAGAATACTTTAAGTACTAACCATTAAAACAGTGCTTCTTCATCTTCTGGAAAATTTTATAAAAACAGTTATTACTAGAATAATTAAGATTAATTAATACACCTTTGTCATAGTTAAAGATATTTTCTACTCTATTGTTAAATGTCAAGGAGTAACATTCCCAGTTAATTTCTGAGAAAAAGATGTATATTTACATGTGAATGAGTATAATTTGTGAGTGGCACAATATTTGTTTGCCTTTTTTGGCCTTGATTTTCAAAAATGTATAATCATTTATCACAATATTGGTAAGGTTTTAATCTAGGGCTTTATGATTCCTATAACTATGGCTTAAATTTATTTTTTAAAAATTAAAAAAAAAATTATTTTTTGCGGTACGTGGGCCTCTCACTGTTGTGGCCTCTCCCATTGCGGAGCACAGGCTCTGGATGAGCAGGTTCAGCAGCCATTGCTCACAGGCCTAGCCACTCCGTGGCATGTGGGATCTTCCCGGACCGGGGTACGGACCCGTATCCCCCACATCGGCAGGCGGACTCTCAACCACCGCGCCACCAGGGAAGCCCTTAAATTTATTTTTAAATTTTATAATGTTTTTCCCTTTTTCCTGTATATTTAATTTTATTCTTCCCAAAATCTTATTGGAAGAAGTGGAGTATGCATCATGAGTAAACTGAGATGAGAGAAATAAATACATTGTGAATATAGAAAGAATAAAAGCCCAAATAGAAACAAAAGAGAAGAAAAAGACCTATAAAAAACTCCCAAAACAACTAAGAAAATGCAAATAGGAACATACATATTGATAATTACCTTAAATGTAAATGGATTAAATGCTCCAACCAAAAGACACAGACTGGCTGAATGGGTACAAAAACAAGACCTGTGTATATGCTGTCTACGAGAGACCCACTTCAGACCCAGGGACACATATAGACTGAAAGTGAGGGGATGGAAAAACATATTCCATGCAAATGGAAAAGAAAGCTGGAGTAGCAATACTCATATCAGGCAAAATAGACTTTAAAATAAAGACTATTACAAGAGACAAAGAAGGACACTACATAATGATCAAGGGATCAATCCAAGAACAAGATATAACAATTGCAAATATTTATGCACCCAACATAGGAGCACCTCAATATATAAGGCAAAGGCTAACAGCCATAAAAGGGGAAATTGACAGTAACACAATGATTGTGGGGGACTTTAACACCCCACTTACACCAATGAACAGATTGTCCAGACAGAAAATTAATAAGGAAACACAAGTCTTAAATGACACATTAGACCAGATAGATTAATTAATATTTATAGGACATTACATCCTAAAGCAGCAGATTACATTTTCTTCTCAAGCGCACATGGAACATTCTCCAAGATAGATCACATCTTGGGTCACAAATCAAGCTTTAATAAATTTAAGAAAATTGAAATAGTATCAAGCATCTTTTCCAACTGCAACGCTATGAGAATAGAAATCAATTACAAAAAAAAAAAAAAAAACCCACCAAAACTGTAAAAAAACACCACAAACACATGGAGGCTAAACAATATGCGACTAAATAACCAATGGATCACTGAAGATATCATAGAGGAAATTAAAAAAAAAATACCTAGAAACAAATGACAATGAAAACATGATGACCGAAAACCTATGGGATGCAGCAAAAGCAGTTCTAAGAGGGAAGTTTATAGCAATACAATCATACCTCAAGAAACAAGAAAAATCTCAAATAAACAATCTCACCTTACATCTAAAGCAACTAGAGAAAGAAGAACAAGCAAAACCTAAAGTTAGTAGAAGGAAAGAAATAATAAAGATCAGAGCAGAAATAAATGAAAGAGAGAAAAAGAAAATAATAGCAAAGATCAATGAAACTAAAAGCTGGTTCTTCGAGAAGATAAGAAAAATTGGCAAACTTTTAGCCAGACTCACCAGGATGAAAAGGACAGGACTCATCAATAAAATCAGAAATGAAAAAGAAGTTACAGCTGATACAGCAGAAATACAAAGGATCATAAGAGACTACTAAAAGCAACTCTATGCCAATAAATTGGACAACCTGGAAGAAATGGACAAATTCTTAGAAATGTACAACCTTCTATGACTGAACCAGGAAGAAATAGAAAACACAGATGAATCACAAGCAATGAAATTGAAACTGTGATTAAAATCTTCCAACAAACAAAAGTCCAGTACCAGATGGCTTCACAGGAGAATTCTATCAAACATTCAAAGAAGAGCTAACACCTATCCCTCTCAAACTCGTCCAAAAAATTGCAGAGGGAGGAACACTTCCAACTCATTCTATGAGGCCACAATCACCCTGATATCAAAACCCAACAAAAATATCACAAAAAAAGAAAATTACAGGCCAATATCACTGATGAACATAGATGCAAAAATCCACAACAAACTATTGAATACTAGCAAACAGAATCCAAAAAACATTAAAAAGATCATATACCATGATCAACTGGGATTTATCCGAGGGATGCAAGGATTCTTCAATGTATGTAAATCAATCAATGTGATACACCATATTAACAAATTGAAAAATAAAATCATATGATCATCTCAGTGGATGCAGAAAAAGCTTCTGACAAAATTCAACACCCATTTATGATAAAAACTCCCCAGAAAGTGGGTATAGAGGGAACCTATTCCAACATTAAAAAGGCCATATACTACAAACCCACAGCAAACATCATTCTAAATGGTGAAAAACTGAAAGTGTTTCCTCTAACATCAGGAACAAGACAAGGATGTCCACTCTTGCCACTTTTATTCAACATAGTTTTGGAAGTCCTAGCCACGACAATTAAAGAATAAAAAGAAATAAAAGAAAGCCAAATTGGAAAAGAAGAAGCAAAACTGCCACTGTTTGCAGATGACATGATACTATACATAGAAAATCCTAAAGATGCCATGAGAAAACTAATAGAGCTAAACAATGAATTTGGTAAAGTTGCAGGATACAAAATTAATACACAGTAATTGCTTGCATTTCTACAAACTAACAGTGACAGATCAGAAAGACAAATTAAGGAAACAATCCCATTAACCACTGCAACAAAAAGAATAAAGTATCTAAGAATAAACCTACCCAAGGAGGCAAAAGAAGTGTATGCAGAAAACTATAAGATACTGATAAAAGAAATCAAAGATAACACAAACAGATGGAGAGATATACCATGTTCTTGGATTGGAAGAATCAATATTGTGAAAATGATTATACTACCCAAAGCAATCTACAGATTCAATGCAATCCCTATCAAATTACCAATAGCATTTTTCACAGAATTAGAACAAAAAATTTTTACAATTTGTATGGAAACACAAAAGACCCCATAAAGCCAAAGCAATCTTGAGAAAGAAAAATGGAGCTGGAGGAATCAGGCTCCCTGGCTTCAGACTATACTACAAAGTGACAGTAATCAGGACAGTATGGTACTACCACAAAAACAGAATTATGGATCAATGGAATAGAATAGAAAGCCCAGAGATAAACCCACGCACCTATGGTCAACTAACCTATGACAAAGGAGACAAGAATATACAATGGAGAAAAGACAGTCTCTTCAATAAGTAGTGCTGGCAAAACTGGACAGATACATGTAAAAGAACAAAATTAGAACATTCCCTAACATCATACACAAAAATAAACTCTAAATGCATTAAAGACCTAAATGTAAGGCCGGACACTAATACTTTTATAGGAAAACATAGGCAGAACCTGTTTGACATAAATCACAGCAAGACCTTTTTTGACTCACCTCCTAGAGTAATGAAAATAAAAACAAAAATAAACAAATGGGCCCTAATGAAACTTAAAAGCTTTTGCACAGCAAAGGAAACCATAAAAAAGACAAAAAGACAACCCTCAGGATGGGAGAAAATATTTTCAAATGAAGCAACTGACAAGGGATTAATCTCCAAAAATACAAACAGCTCATGAAGCTCAATATCAAAAAAACAAACAACCCAACCCAAAAATGGGCAGAAGACCTAAAGAGACATTTCTCCAAAGAAGACATAGAGATGGCCAATGAAAAGATGCTCAACATCACTAATTATTAGAGGAATGCAAATCAAAACTACAATGATGCATCAACTCACACCAGTCAGAATGGCCAGCATCAAAAAATCTACAAACAATAAATGATGGAGAAGGTGTGGAGGAAAGGGCACCCTCCTACACTGTTGGTGGGAATGCAAATTGGTACAGCCCTCCAGGAAAACAATATGGAGATTCCTTAAAAAAACTAAAAACAGAGTTACCATATGACCCTGCAATCCCACTCCTGGGGTTATATCCAGAGAATACTATAATTCAAAAAGATACATGCACCCCAATGTTTATAGCAGGACTATTTACAATAGCCAAGACATGGAAGCAGCCTAAATGTCCATTGACAGATGAATGGATAAAGAAGATGTGATACACACACACACACACACACACACACACACACAGACACTGGAATATTACTCAGCCTTAAAAAAGAAGGACATATTGCCATTTGCAGTAACACGGATGTACCTAGAGATGATCATACTAAGTGAAGTAAGCCAGACAGAGAAAGACAAATATCATTTGATATCACTTATATGTGGAATCTGAAAAAAAAGATACAAATGAACTTATTTACAAAACAGAAAGACTCACAGACAGACAGAAAACAAACTTATGGTTACCGAAAGGGAAAGGGTTGGGGAGAGATAAATTAGGAGGTTGGGATTAACCTCCCAACCAACGAGGACCGAATGTACAGCACCAGGAACTACACTCAGTATTTTATTATAACCTTTGTAATAACCTATAAGGAAAAGGAATCTGAAAAAGAATATATATATATATATATATATATATATATATATATATATATACACACACACATATATATAAAACTGAATCACTGTGCTGTATACCTGAAACTAACAGGACATTCAAAATCAACTATACTTCAATTTTAAAAAGGCTTGCATTGAATAAGTTAAACAGGCAAAAAAAACAAAAAAACAAAAACACCGTGAAAAAAGAAATAAATCCTGCAATGTAATATATACCATAATTATTAATGGAAATCATAATTACCAACATGAAAAATGTTAGCTTCTCTTTTAAGAGTGGAGAGCCTTTGTCTCAAAAGTTAAAAATTATAATTAGTAATAATTGCTGATTTTTTGTTGATAATTAATAATTGTCAAAATAGAAAGTAGCTGTCTTTGTCAATGTATTTATTATATAAAGATTTTTGTGGAGGAAAAAAAAAATCCATGTGGCCTGTTGAGAGTTTAGTTTGTGGTGTCAAAGTCACATAAATATTTATCAAAAAGAAACTTGAAGTCTCTCATGGACATACATCTGCTACTGAAGAGCTGTGACTCACACATCATGTGTCTTTTCTTGACAAATGGCATGTCAGAAAGGAATGCTTAAAAAGATGAAAAATTAAAAAAATGTAAACTCCTATGAAGCACGTTAAAATCATGGGTACATAATAATACAACTAGTTAAAGGATTCTGGAAATATATCTGGAGCACATATGGAATAAGACAGCAATTAGGTTGCTTTTTAAAGGTGAAACAGATTTATAATATTTTCATTATAATCCTCATATATTAATATCAGAAATTTCTAGGAGTGATTATTATTCACGACATTAAAAAGAAAACAAATGTGTCTTTCTTTGAAAAGATCAGATTTTGCACATTAATTCTGAATTGACTCAAAGTGTAAGAGTAAGTAAGATGTGTTATTTTAGCCAAGATTGAAGAATGCTTTAAATAAATCCAAATGAGAAATGGAAAGTATTAAAAAATTGCAGCTACTCTCAGTCATGCAAAAAACAGTTAATTGTTTCTTTTCATAAATTAGATTCCTTAACATCCTTTTACGACAATCTTATAAAGAGCATAAAGTAAAAATGAATTAAAAAACCTGAATGAATTACATAATGAAATGCAACTTTGAAAGCAATTGTGCCTTAGAAATCTGTTTACAACCATTACAAACAGAATATTTATACAGTCTCTGTTTCTGAATTTATGTCTGTCTCTCTTTGTCTCTGTCTCTCTCTATCTTCCTCTCCCCTTTCTCCCTCTTTATCCAGACTCTGCTGTGTTCCAGAAAGATTTATTGATAAGATACCTTATATGGAAATATATGAAATTCAGCAAGATAACTGTCAGGGTGTAAACAGGAAAACAGAAACTGCTCTAATCATGTTTTAATAAAGTGAGTTTAATAGAAGAAATTGTTTACACAGGGGATAAACTGGAGGAGAGTCCAAATAGGGCACAGAGAAATTAGCAACAGCAGGAAGCAGCTACCATCCTCAGCTCAGGGCAATAAGGCTGCGTCAGGGTATGTAAGTACTACAGTCTCCTCATAGGAACTAGACACACTGCAGGTCTGTCTGACAGGAAGGAACCAGATCCACATAACACTGAGTAAAGATGAGGGTAGTGTAATTTAGTGTAAGTGCCTGACAATGAGCTTTTCTTATTGTATTGTAAGTGCCTGACATTAAGCTTTTGATTGCTGAGGCATCCATTTCAAAGACATTCATCTCAAATAAACATATTGCCAGCTATACAACTAAATAAAGATTCAGGCCACCCCACCCATAAAGTCACTTTTAGAAAGCCCTGGGTGACCTAGATAACTGACCCCTTGAGTGATCCCTCTTTTCCCTTCCCATGCTTTAATTCCTATTCTTATGTTTTAAATTCACTGATAAAGAGTGACCTCACAAAATCCTGGGCACCCCACCCTCAACCCCAATAAAGGCAGAACTCTAGTCGTTGCCATATCTCTGTCTTTCTCTGTGACTTAGCTGAGTGGCCCTAGGTGTCCTTTGTACTCTCCAGGACCTGTGAGTAATAAAACTTGCTTTTCAAAATTCCCTGATAGTTGGTGCTGAGGTACATCCTGCAATCATAATAAGAATCAGAAGGGTTGGTCCAGTCACAACATTGGCTCCCTCTGGAGAATGTCTATCGCAACTTGCCACAAGTAGTACAGTCCCATGTGGTACCCCAGGAAATACTAGCTGATAGCTGAGACCCAGCTAAAACATATACAAAACTGCCACAAAATTAATAAACAATAAATGGAGGCAACTAGTTTTTAAAGCTTCCTTACCAACAAATCTAAGAGGAACATATAGGTAGCCATATACAGTGACAAAATTTACTCAGAAGAGGCAGAGCTTTCCTAATGACAAAACCAGAAATGAATTTGTTCTAAGTGTTCTAACAAAAAAGACATAGTTTAAAGTAATGAATATTGTCCTCAAAATCCTTGCAGTGATTAATTTTATTCTTCACAATATTTAAAAATCTAAACAAGTAATATTGAACAAGAAACTGTAGGGGTTCAGAACAAGCCTTCCCCCAAATGTGTCACTTTTGCAAGAGGATCATTTTGAGCTAAAGACAATCTAGATCCTGCAGTTTCAAGAGAAACTACTGCCCATCCCTTAACTACCTAGAAGAAATTAAATGGGGGACTTTTCCTGGAAAAAGAGTTATTACCAGAAATAAATTTTATCTAAGTGGTCCCATCTATATGACAGGGTAAAAATCTAATTATCAAACATCTGCTCATCTTATCATCCTGTGAATGACCCTCTTGTCCTTGGAAGCCCGGGGCTCCTATTCGATTCCTTAGACAAGGATAGCATATATATCTCATTTTATCTTTCTGTCTCTGAACCTCTCATGTGTGTGTGATTCCCATATGTACAAAATTAAGTTTAATTCTCTCCTGTTAATCTGACTCATGTCCATTTAATTCTTAGACCAGCCAGAAGGACCTAGAAGGGTAGAGAGAAGTTTTTTTCCTTCCTGACAGTTTTGGTACCCAATGTAGGGTACTCACTGGCTGGAGAAAAGTGCTTTCTCCCAAAGACTGCTGCAGATGAAGACATTCTGGGACATCTGACAACAGCAGGCAGAAGGTTAGATTTCTTGCCATGTCAGTTTCCCAGATCTCTGCCTGCTGTAGGGTCCGTTGGAAGTGAGAGTGGTCAGAGTCTTTCCACACCCCCCCACCCTTTCTCTCTTTTCCAAATTCAGATTACCGAAAGAAAGTATATGTGGAGCTGGTCCTTTGGGCAAAAGGGACTCTAGAAAATATCTGGGATGAGTATACTCTGGTTTTCTGTTGATCCCATTCTTCCCAGAGACAGTCATTGTTTTCTCTCTGATCTCTGCCAGCCAGGGGTACAAATGCACCTGGGGAGCAGCTGAGTAGGCTGCGGATCTACGCTTAGAGAACTAAAGAAATGGGTGACTTGTGGGTTGGTGAGTCGCTCTATTCTATTCAGTGAGGGGAAAAATGTTATTCCCTGTGTTTTGGAACAGCTGCTTAGAAACAGAGACCCTCATAGTTACTGACTTTACTTTCTTAGGCTAACTCTGAGAGTGAACTTCTGGATCTTGTGAGGGTTGAATCATTAACACTCTCTTATGTGACGGCTCTTACCTACATGGTTAAGCCATAAAAAGGCTTATTGGTTTGAGTTGTTATTAAGATTAACAGATCCTACTCATCAATGGCCACATAATGGATTCTCTGAATTGGCTAAATTAAAAAAAAATTTTTTTTGAGAGTTCTCATATTGGTATAATGGCTAGGTGTTGGAATTCCTTTAGTAAGAAGGAAGGATAGACATTAGAACAAAAATAAAAGTCCACTCACATCCCTTTCTATTTGCCTTCAAACATTTGCAAATACTGCTTTGAGACTGATATCTAGAATTCTTATTGACTGGCTACTTTCAGAACTCAGAAACTGGGATTATAGTCTACTCTAATCACTAACCATTGTTTCTTTTTTGTTTTCATAGAAATACCTCTTATTAAATACCTGATTACTTGTACCATAGGCCTAGCTTTGGAAGCATACCTGCACCACCACCTACTGAAATGAGATACAACTGTTTAACTGAACTGACCTGTTCTCAGGACTAACATACTGAGGGACTTTTCCCATACAAAGAGTTATTCCTGGAGATAAATTTTATCTAAATGGTTCCATCTATATGGCAGGGCAAACGTCTAATTACCAAACATCTGCTCTTCTTATATTCCTGTGAATGACCCTCCAGTCTTTGGAAGCCCCAGGTCTCTATCCCATTCCTTAGCTCAGGATGGCATATATACCTCATTTATTTTCTGTCTCTGAACCTCTCATGTATGTGGAATTCTCTTTCATCTGAAACTGAATTTGACTTTCTCCTGTTAATCTGTCTCATGTCAATTTAATTCTTAGACCAGCCAGAAGAACCTAAAAGGGTAGAGGAAAGCTTTTTCCTTCCCAATAAAACATTTCAGAGAAATCTTTTCTAAGAGGAAAATGCACCCAATAAGATCCAGGTAGACTATTCTCTGGTCATCCAGATTCTAGATTAATCCAGGGACTGACTTAGAAAAGGGATTGGGATGCAATTCATCAGATACTGTTCAATAATGATGAACCTTTGATAAAGATTAAGTGAAAGAAACTCAAGATTAAACTCCCAAGTATTTTTGTAGAGCTATTTACTGTTGTCAGTCTAGTCTGGAGATTTTGTGCTTTAGTAAGCATTTGACCTGGATTAAGAGCCAATCACACATTATGTAATTATGATACAGCAGAACATGATAGCCTGAAGTGGGAAAATAGTTGCATATGATTAATGGTTTGCCTATATTACTATGCTAAAAATTTCAAGGTATTAATAGCTAATAACAATTTCATTCCTATTTAGAATGATAAAATTATCCAGATTTAGTGTGAAATGTAATTTATTCAGTAATCCTTGGTTTTTCCTTTCTTTATTAATTAGCTGAAATATGCCCTTCCTTTTCTATGACATTTTTTTCTTTTCTTGTTTTCCAGAATTTTCAACTAATTGGTGGGTAGACCAGGGCTACAAAAAAAACCCTGTGGTGTCTAATAGTATAAGCATTTGGTTTCATTATATTATTGCTAAGAGTTACAGATCATAGCTAAAGTCTGCTAGGAAACTAGTAGAGGCCCCAAATTAAAAAAAAAAACACAAAACTTGAAAGGTCAATATCCAAGTATATACAATCTTCTTTTGGATATAGTATTAGTGAAATAAACTAGCTTATAATTACTGTTGTCTGCACACTATATGATTCTCTCAGAAAATATTATTTGCCAACTTTCACAAAATTCATTATGTATTTGGTGTTACATAATAAAAACTCTTGCATCCTTCTTTTTACCAAGAATGTAAAAAAGTCTGATAAAACATATCTAAACATTCTATTAGTGGGGCAATATCTTTTGTCCCCTAGAAAATAACAATCCATTCCCCTTTGCAGAATCATGCCAAGTTCAGTAACTATGTAGAGCAAGTGATAACTATTGAGAAATATAAGAATTATCTTAGAATACTATTACTTAATATTGGAAAAATAATATTTTTAAATAGAGATAGCAAAAGTTCAGGGATTTATAATATTAAACAAAACTAGCTTTGACTTTTCTTTCACTAGCCATAAGTGACCTTTTCTAGATGCTTTTTAAGTAAGGCAGCAGAGGCCTATGGTTAAGAACCCTGATTCAGAAACCCAGCTACTGGTGCTGAATCTGGCTTGGTCACTTACTAGCTGTGCAACCTTGGGAAATTTACCTTATTTCCCTTGCTCCAGTTTTCTTAACTGCAAAATAGAGGCTATATTGGAAACTTCTTCATTAGTTCTTACCAGGTATTAATATTAGTTAATATCTGTAAATTGCTTAAAACATTGTCTGGCACACAGTAAGTGCCACTAAATGGCTGTTAAATTAAAACCCTCAGTATATTTCTTTTTAAAAATGAACAGTAAAATTATCTGCTTATTTACAGTGTATAAACTTATAATATTTTATATGATTCTAACCAGGCTAAAGTTCTCTAGGAATATTTTACAGTGTTTTCATATTCATAAATAATCAACCACTGACCTATAGGTGGTTCCCTGTGAGCAACGTGACTTATCAGATGAAAGCAAAATTGTTGTTTTTACCACATTTAACTATTCTTGCCACCCCATTTTGTTAGAGCCAAAAAAAAAAAAAAAAAAGAAAGAAAGAAAAATCGAGAGAGAAAGAGTCAAAGTAGATGGTAGATGTCTGAAGCTCTCTGCATGCATAGAGTTAGGAAAAAATATGTGTCTCAAGACAAAAACACAGCTGAAGTATGGTTATGGCTAAATGACTCAAATATAAACTTTTTGTTAAGTACTTAAATAAGTTCTACATCTGGCTGGCCATTTATTATTCATCCTACTTCCTAGGGGGAATATTGCAAATGACAAAGCATATGTTGATTTGGGATCATTTCAATAAAAACTCTTTCTTATGCAAATATTTATCCTAAATTCCTTAAAGCTCCTAATGAAGGCAAAGATTTTGAACAGACAATAGAGTATTGCAAACCCTGGGCATATTGAGGGCCTAGATTTTCAAAGTTAAACTGAAATTCTTATTGTGTAATGTTTAAGAAATCAGTTATATTGTTTAAATCTTGTTAAAGTATGCATGTGTTGCTTTTTAGGCAGGAAAAAAAAAAAACTACAGAGAAGGAGATTCAAACAAAGGTTAAACATGTACTCCTATAGTAGCAGTAGTAGTAGAGCTGTAATTTTTACTGTACTAAATGCTTTCCACATATTATCTTATTTAATCTCAGCAATAACCATGAAGTAGGCAGCAGTTTTCTTAATTCATAAAAAAAGAAAACTGAGACTAAAATGTATTAACTATCAAAAATTATCTTACTTATTATTATGTTCGCCTGATTACTATACGTCTTTCTCACTAGAATGTAGTCTCCAGAACTTGCTCTGTGTTTTCATGACCATATCCTCAGTGTCTAGAATAACTTCTTGTACTTAAGTACTGAACTAGCAGAATGAATAAGATGATCATGCATTGGACCGTCAGACACCAAATTTAAATAACAATAACAACAATAAAAATGTCAAGCCCTAGCCAGTAAAGCAACTATTTCAGGCAAATACAGGACTCCAGAATGACTCCAAAATATAAAATGGAGATGTAGTGGTGTTTCACATAAGGAGAGTATACAGAGAAAATTTGTCTTTGCCTCAACTGATGCCAGTTTTTCTGTGCTAGTTGTCCAGAGTGTACAACTTGAGATGTTAGACTTTATTGGGAGACCCCTTTCAAGTGGCCAATTTGGCCTTGTGCATGTTCCTGTTGGGGGGAAAAGCCATTGATACATACTGTCTCTCCTCTCAGAGAATGGCGTTTTGGCCAGCCCGCACTCAATATGCACATCCAGCATGTTCATACTCTCCTACTTGATAAGTTCCTCCTATGCTGAGCTGGGTGTGGCCTCTAGGGATGACCTGTCTTCCATAGGCTTTCAGGTGATACCTGACTGCTATGAAAGGTTTATCTTTCATCTCCACATTTGTTTCAGTTATCTATTTGTTCTTAGGAGATTCTGAACTGAGGTGCAGCTGATACCTCTGAAATGCGGGCCCCATAGTTCAAGTCAGAACCAGTAGCACTACATGTACTTCCCCAGGCATTGTCCTTCTTCAGCTTTTGAAAGGCTTGTATAGCTTTAAGGCCTTGACCAGCAGTAGTGGATCATGCCTCTAATATTCAATTTCTTTATATTCTTTATCTTTTTTAGGAAGATTTAACTGAGTGGGTACAAGTTCCAGTTGTTTCCTTTCCATCTTTAGTGCACTTGGACTAAAACTGGGTCAGAATGCTTTCTTTCAATTTCCTTTCCCTTTTTCTTTCTTACTCCAATATCTGTCCTGCCTTCCACTTTCATAATGTTCTATTTGTTGTCTTGGGTTATCTCCTATAGGGTAAATAACGAAAATTAGTTCAATGACTTTCCAAACTACCCACTGTCCAAATAACTCTTTTCACCTTGAAGTTCTTGATTTGAAAGAATGACACCCAGGAGATATTCTCCCATTAAAACATAACCTAGGCCTGGAATCAATCTGTCTCTTTCCATCTCTCTCCTTTATGTTTAATGTGTCTCTTTTTTGTGGACCTTCCCTCAGAGGCCTAATGTCACACATCCTTTAGGCATAGGCAGTATCTGTAGTTCCACTTATAATATCATCTTGAAAATCATTTACTAATGCCTTGAATATTTTATTCCAATATTCTTAGTCTTCCCCTCTAAAGTCAGTGAATTGTTTTCTGTAATCATGTGGACAAAAGTCTCAAACTTTAAGGAGATAGCTACCAAATTGCTCTTACTATGAAAATTTAAGAAACACTTCTCAATTCGTTTTTTGGATCTTAGCTTGCTTTGGAAGAAGGATTCAATCTATTCTTTCAGACTTTGCTCCACTTGGGACCCAATATGATTTAGTAACAGCTAACACATTTTCCTCCTTTATTTACCTCTTTATGAGTAATTAGATCTGAAAGCATTAACTTTTCCATTCAACATATTTTTTTTTCAATTTACTTCTCTAAACGTTGGACATCCATCTTTTCCCAAATGATATCTTTCTTTTCTTTCAGTTGAATCATCTTGTCTTCCTTTCCTTCCCTCTATTCCATCCTCCTTTCCTTCTTTCCTTCATTCCTTCCTTTCTTCCTTCCTTCCTTCCTTCTCTCTCCTTTGCTCTTTCTTGTTCTCTCTTTCTCTTACTCATCAACTGTTCCTTTCTCATTTAAGCATCTTTTACAAATCACCACATTTTCTCTTTGAGGAAACCTGATTCCTAGGCACAGTGTTTCATCAAAGCCCTGTTTAATTACCTTTCTATGCGTGGGTTTGGATAATTTCTCTCAGTTCTCTTTTAACCCAAGAAGACTGTATATTTCATTTATAATATATACCTATATTCCTTACATTTGTTCATTGATGAAAACTATGTTTCTCTGGGTGAATTTGAGACCTAGAAGTCTCTGATTTCTGATTCAAAGAAATGGAAATATATCCCATGCTCTTGGATTGGAAGAATTAATATTGTTAATATGGCCATACTACCCAAAGCAATCTATAGATTTAATGTGACCCCTATCAAATTACCCATAACATTTTCACAGAACTAGAACAAATAATCCTAAAATTTATATGGAACCATGAGAGACCCAGTATTGCCAAAGCAATCCTGAGGAAAAAGAACAAAGCAGGAAGCATAACCTTCCCAGACTTCAGACAATACTACAAAGCTACAGTAATTAAAAGTGTGGTATTGGCACAAAACAGACATATGGATCAATGGAACAGAATAGAGAGCCCAGAAATAAACCCACACACCTACAATCAATTAATCTTCAACAAAGGAGGCAAGGATATACAATGCAGAAAAGACAGTCTCTTCAGGAAGTGGTGCTGGGAAAGTTGGACAGCCGCATATAAATCAATAAGGTTAGAACACACCTCACACCATACACAAAAATAAACTCAAAATGGCTTAAAGACTTAAATATAAAACATGACACCATAAAACTCTTAGAAGAGGGCTTCCCTGGTGGCGCAGTGGTTGAGAATCCGCCTGCCGATGCAGGGGACACGGGTTCGTGCCCCGGTCTGGGAAGATCCCACATGCCGTGGAGCGGCTGGGCCCGTGAGCCATGGCCGCTGAGCCTGCGCGTCCGGAGCCTGTGCTCCACAACGGGAGAGGCCGCAACAGTGAGAGGCCCGTGTACCACAAAAAAAAAAAAAAAAAAACAACCTCTTAGAAGAGAATATAGGCAAAATATTATCTGACATAAATCATACCCGTCTTTTCATATGTCAGTCTCCCAGGGCAACAGAAATAAAAGCAAAAAATAAACAAACAGAACCTAATCAAACTTACAAGCTTTTGTACAGCAAAGGAAACCATAAACAAAACAAAAAGACAACCTATAGACTGGGAGAAAATATTTGCAAATTTTGTGACCAACAACGGCTTAATTTCCAAAATATATAAACAGCTCATACAACTCAACAACAAAAAAACCAAACAACCCGATAAAAAAATGGGCAGAAGACCTAAATAGACATTTCTCCAAAGAAGACATACAGATGGCCAACAGCACATGAAGAGATGCTTAACCTTGCTAATTATTAGAGAAATGCAAACCAAAACTATAATGAGGTACCATGTCTCACCAGCCAGAATGGCCATCATTAAAAAGTCTACAAATAACCAATGCTGGAGAGGATGTGGAGAAAAGGGAACCCTCCTACACTGTTGGTGGGAATGTAAATTGGTGTAGCCACTGTGGAGAACAGTATGGAAGTTCCCTAGAAAACTAAAAATAGAGTTACCATATGACCCTGAAAACCCCACTCCTGGGCTTATATCCTGAGAACTAATTTGAAAAGATACATGCACACCAATGTCCATAGCAGCACTATTTACAATAGCTAAGATATGGAAACAACCTAAATGTCCATAGACTGATGAATAGATAAAGAAGATGTGGTACATATATATAATGGAATACTACTCAGCCATAAAAAGAGTGAAATAATGCCATTTGCAGCAACGTGGATGGACCTAGAGATTATCATACTAAGTGAAGTAAGTCAGAAAGAGAAAGACAAATACCATATGATATCACTTATATGTGGAATCTAAAATATGACACAAATGAACTTATATACAAAACAGAAACAGACTCATGGACATAGACTTGTGGTTGCCAAGGGGGAGGGCAGGTGGAGTATGGATGGATTGGGAGTTTCGGATTAGCAGATGCAAACTATTATGTATAGAATGGATAAACAACAATGTCCTACTATATAGCACAGGGAACTGTATTCAATATCCAGTGATAAACCGTAATGGAAAATAATATGAAAATGAATGCATGTATATGTATAACTGAATCACTCTTCTATGCAGTAGAAATTATCACAACATTGTAAGTCAACTCTACGTCAATAAAATACATTTTTTTAAAGTCTCTGATTTCAAGGATGTTATCAGAATTTATGTAATTAACAAATTCAAGGCCAACTTAAGCCCATAAGGTGGAAGGTGAACCTTAAAATCCTGTGGACAGTCACATGAATCTAAGGGTTTAGCTCCTACACTTTCAGATTAAAATGCAGAATGGAATTTGGAGCAGCTAGTCTAGTATTGCCTGACAAGTCTGGCAGTAACAACTGAAAGTGGATCTTCACTCACAGTGCCCTATAGCACACATGGAAATCGGGTATAGCCTAAAATCCTGGCCTGCACAACCCAGACACATGGTATTGCTTTTATTCTTTGACTCAGTGTTAACTGGAATGGGTGGGAGTGGTTGCAGCCAGGGGATGACACTTTTTGTTTTCTATAATAGGTGTTCTTATTTCATGGGTCAGGAAACAAATGTGGACATTCTGGTATTATTACATATATCTATTACCACTGTACATTCTGTGTAATTAATTTTCCACTGTACTGTAAGTGTTCAATGTTGAGGTATTGTAAATATCCTATTGACTTGTTGTATGTAGTATCACTTTTTAAGGTTATGCTCTGTTTACAAATATTCAATATGTAACATCATAAAAATATATTTGATTTTCATATCAACCTTTATCTTTAACCTTTCCAATTTATTAATTCTAATAGTTCTAATTTTAATAGTTCAATTCTAAAAACATTGAAATCATAGAATAGTATTAGTATACTCCATACATTCTTTAAAGATTTTTCATTCATACAATTATGTTGATTATAAATAATGAGTTTTTTGCTTTCCTTTCTTATTTTTACTGGCTAAGATATTCAGAACAATGATCAGTAGGAATGATGATAAAGAGTATTCTTGTCTTACTTCTAAACCTGGGGTGTGAAGGATATTTTCCAATATTTCATAAATATATGTGCCTGTTTTTCAAGACAAATTTAAGTATGTATGTTTTCTGGGGTTTTTTCCTAAATTTTTATTGAAGTATAGTTGCTTTACAGTGTTGTGTTAGTTTCTGCTGTACAGCAAAGTGAATCAGTTATACATATACATGTACCTACTCGTTTTCAGATTTCCTTCCCATTTAGGTCACCACAGAGCATTGAGTAGAGTTCCATATGCTATACAGTAGGTTTTTATTAGTTACCTATTTTATATATAGTAGTGTAAATATGTCAATACCAATCTCCCAATTCATCTGATCCCCTCTTCCCCTCTTGGTAACCATAAGTTTGTTTTCTACATCTGTGACTCTATTTCTGCTTTGCAAATCAGTTAATTTGTACATTCTTCTAGATTCCACATATAATCAATATTATACGATATTTGTCTTTCTCTTTCTGACTTACTTCACTCTGTATGACAATCTCTAGGTTCATCCATGTTGCTGCAAATGGCATTATTTTGTTCCTTTTTATGGCTGAGTAGTAGTCCATTGTATATATGTACCACATCTTTTTTAGCCATTCCTCTGTCAATGGACACTTAGGTTGCTTCCATGTCCTGGCTATTGTAAATAGTGCTGCAATGAACATCAGAGTGCATGTATCCTTTTGAATTATGGTTTTCTCTGGATATGTGCCCAGGAGTGGGATTACTGGGTCACATGGTGTATGCTTTTTGAAGGTTTTTGTAATACAGATGCTTTATCTCAGATTAAAAATATACTCTTTAATTGCTTGTTTCTGAATATTCAGAAATTCCATATATATATGTGTGTGTGTATATATATATATATATATATATATATATATATATATATGGATTCAATTAGCAAATATTTGTTTTGAATTTTTGTGATGATGCTTATAAGAGAGACTGACTCATAGTTCCCCTTTCTTGTGATGTACTTGTCAGGTTTTCATATCATGCTTATGCTCATCTCATAAAGCATAATGGTTTTCCCTCCTTTTTACATCCTTTGAAAAAGTTTATGTAATATTTTTATCATCTTGTTCCTATTGCTTTCTTGTTTAATTCAACTGGTCTACAAATATACTCTATATTATTTACATCCTTAGAAATGTATTAAGACTTCCTTTCAGCATTTTGGTAAATGTTCCATCTGCACTTGAAAATAATGATTTTGCTACAATTATTGGACATGGTACCCTATACATGTCAATTAGAGCTAGTTTGTTAATGTTGTTATTCAAATCTATATCTTCACTGGTTTTTCTTTTCTACATTTTGTATCAGCTGTTTGAAAAGTCTATTAAAAATTACCATAATACTTTTTGAGTTTTCTATTTGTTTCTACAGTTACATTGATTTTTGCTTTATATAGCTTGTGATTATGTTATTAGCTGCAAACACATTTAGAATTTCATATCTTCTCAATGGATTGACCCTTTTATAACTGTTGACTATCCATTGCATCTCTAGTAATGTTTCTTGCCACAGAATCTTTATGTGATATTGTATGGCTATTCAAGATTTCATTAGTTGTGGGTAGTGTTTACATGGCAAATTTTTAAATATTTTAAAAAATTTTTAAATGTTTCTGTCATTAGATTTAACATGTATCTCTTGTAAGCAGAATGCAGTTGTTGATTTCTTAATGCAAACTGGCAATCTTGCTTTTGGTAGGACTTTTTAATCTATTTACTTGTAATGCAATTAGTTTTACAGCTACCGTTTTACTATATCTCCTTTGCCTCCTTTATTTCTTCATCGATTTTATTTTAATTATCCTGATACTCTCTCAAGTTTTTTTTTTATAGTTACCTTGGGGATAGCAATGTACATCCTTGACTTTCTACAGTGTGATGTACATTAGTATTTTCATCATTTCTAAGACAAGGCAGAGATCTTAGATCCATTAGATCTCCTTTTACTTCTCTCTAGTCTATTGTGCTTTTTTTTCCTAATATATTGACTCATATTAATAATGTTTTATACAATCAGCATTAATTTGTATTTGTTTATTTATTTACCCTTTCTGGTGTTTCTTATTCCTTCGTGAATTTTTATGCTTCCATTATAGGTAATTTTCCCTCTGCTTGAAGAGTTCCTTTAGAAGACATCTGATTAAACCAAATTGTCTGGGTTTTTTTTTCCCCTGAAAACATCTTTATTTTGCTTTCAATTTTTTTTTTTTTAATCACAGAGGTAAATTTTTAAAAAATAAAACAGGGTGTGAGATAGATAACTATTTCAAACAGAAAAATATCTGCAATAAAGTTTTACACATTATTTTTTTTAAGTTACAGAATCTTATTTTAATTAGTGGTTTTGTTTTTTTCGGATATATACCCAGGAACAGAATTGCTAGGTCATATGATAGCTCTATTTTTAGTTTTTTGAGAATGCTCCATACTGTTTTCTACAGCAGCTGCCTAATCTACATTCCCACCAACAGTGTACAATGGTTCCCTTTTCTTCACATCCTTACCAACATTTGTTATTTGTGTTCTTTTTGATGATAGCCATTCTGACAGGTGTGAGGTGATATCTGACTGTGGTTTTGATTTGCATTTCCCTGATAATCAGCAATGTTGAGCATCCTTTCATATGCCTATTGGCCAACTGCATTTCCTCTATAGAAAAAAATATGTCTATTGAGTTCTTCTGCTTATTTTTAAATTGGGTTGTTTGTTTTTTTGATGTTGAGTTGTTTGAGCTGTTTATATATGTTGGATATTAATCCCTATCAGTGACACCGTTTGCACATATTTTCTCTCATTCAGTAGCCTGTCTTTTCATTTTGTTTATGGTTTCCTTTGCTGTGCAAAAGCTTCTAAGTTTAATTAGGTCCCATTTGTTTATTTTCGCTTTTATTTCCTTTAGTTTAGGAGAGGAATCCAAAAAATATTGCTTGATTTATGTCAAGGAGTGTTCTGCCTATGTTTTCCCCTAGGAGTTTTACAATATCCAGTCTTACATTTGGGTCTTTAATCCATTTTGAGTTTATTTGTGTATATGGTGTTAGAGATTGTTCTGATTTCATTCTTTTACATGTAGCTGTCCAGTTTTTCCAGCACCACTTATTGAAAAAAACTATCTTTTCTCAATTGTATACTCTTGCCTCTTTGTTACAGATTAATTGACCATAAGTGTGTGAATTTATTTCTGGACTCTCTATTCTGCTCCATTGATCTATGTGTCTGTTTTTGTGCCAGTATCATGCTCTTTTGATTACAGCAGCTTTGTAGTATAGTCTGAAGTCAGGCAGAGTGATTCCTCCAGCTCTGTTTTTCTTTGTCAAGATTGATTTGGCTATTTGGGGTCTATTCTGTTTCCATATAAATTTAAAAATTATTTGTTCTAGTTCAGTGAAAAATGCCAGTGGTATTTTGATAGGGATTGCATTGAATCTGTAGATTGCCTTGGGTAGTATTTTAACAATATTAATTATTCTAGTCCAAGAACATGGTATATCTTTCCATCTGTTTGTGCTGTCTTCACTTTATTTCATCAGTGTCTTATAGTTTTTGGAGTACAGGTCTTCTGCCTCCTTAGGTAGGTTTATTCCTTGGCATTTTATTCTTTTTGATGCAATGTTAAATGGGATTCTTTCCTTAATTTCTCTTTCTGATACTTTATTATTTGTGTATAGAAATGCAGCTGAACTCTGTATATTAATTTTTTATCCTGAAATTTTACCAAATTCATTGATGAACTCAAACAATTTACTGGTGGTGTCTTTAGGATTTTTTATGTATAGTATCATGTCATCTGCAAACAGTGACAGTTTTACTTCTAATTTACTTCTAATTCAAAAAGATACATGCAGCCCAATGTTCATAGCAGCATTTTTTATAATTATCAAGATATGGAAGCAACCTAAGTGTCCATCAATGCATAAATGGATGAAGAAGATGTGGTTTATATATAAAATGGAGTACTACTCAGCCATAAAAAAGAACAAAATTTTGACATTTGCAGCATCATAGATGAACTTGCAGGGCATTATACTAAGTGAAATAATTCAGACAGGGAAGGACAAATACTGTATGACATCACTTATGTGTGGAATCTAAAACACACACACACACACACACACACACACACAAATGAGTGAATATAACAAAAAAGAAGCTGACTCACAGATACAGAGAACAAACTAGTGGTTATCAGTGTGGGGGGTACAATATAGGGGTGGGGGAGTGGGAGGTACAAACTACTGGGTATATGATAGGTTTAAGGATTTATTGTACAACATGGAGAATATAGCCAATGTTTTATAGTAACTGTAAATGGAAAGTAACCTTTAAAACTGTATAAAAATCTTAAAAATTAAAAAAAGCTACAGTATCTTATTTTAAAGTAGATCTACCTGTTTTGCAAAGCACTATACTTTCCTAGAACATTTCCAGGTAACCCTAAATACTTAAGTGCTGAAAAGAATAGATAAATCCTATTGCTAAAATATTTACTATTCCCTCTTTGGAAGAAAACAGTATCATTCCATCCCTCCGCTGAAATCAAAAGAGAAAATTTATACTTAGGGATGAACAGCAAAACATGACATTGTGTCATATTCCTTAGGTACAGTAATGCATAATTTCATTGTGAACAAGATCAAAGATTCTGAAAAAAAAATTTAGTTTTTACATAATACTATGATGCTTACTCAAAAAGGCCCAAATGAAAACTTCAGCTTGCTTCATGTATGACACATTTCTTCTGAAGTATGCTTAGCCTTTATAATCTGTGTTCACAAACAAAACATCCAACTCAGATTTGAAGGTAAAGGTTTCTGACTCAGTTACACAACTGACTCCTGACCTAAATTCTTTCTAACAGACTCTATTAACAAGTGTGTGAGACTGAAGACTTCTACCAAGGAAAATCCTGATCAAATGGCATTTCACACATGTCAGGTCTTACCTCAAAACAAAACTAGAACAGAGAAACAACTCACTCTAATCTTTTCTCCTGGATCTTATAAAAAAATCACTTATTACACCAGCAATCAAACATTCAAAATGTTTCTGAGTCTGTAGTTTCTAGAGAAAGCCAACAAAAGACTTTAAACTCTTTTTAGTAACTGATAGATATAGCAATGGATTTAATGTATATTTTTCTTTGTAAATCAGATCTTAGGTAGGGTCTTGTATTCAAACCATAGTGGATGGCACAGAATTTCCATCTTCATAATAGAGACATCTGTAGCTTCATTTTGTAGGTCCAAAGTTGACCATTACCTTAGGAATTCTCTTCAGCTTCAGTTGCTTGAATGCTTTTGAGAAACCAATCTTTGTAAGAGCTTCTATTCCTTTGAGGTTCCTGGGAAAGTGTTCAAGGAGCTCTTGCTTTCTGGTGGCAACTGTCTTGGCTGTAACACAGCACAGGAACACAAAAGTACCATGTTCCTGAAATTCTCGAAGTGTTATTATCCCTCTGTTTTGTTCCTTAAGAAACATGGAGCTTCAGTCTCTGAAGAGAACTTTTTATTAAGTGCTAATTGATGTCTAAACTAAGAACAACTCACTAGCACTGACCATTCCATATTGATTGCAAGAGTATCTGCAACATTTAAGGACATATATCTAAACAGAATGTCTCATTGAAAATATTGTGTTTGGAACACTTCCTCCCAGCTACATGCTAATGATATCCATATCACGTACAGCAGCATTATGGAAATTTCCATCTGATTTCTTAAGAAGCTGAGATAAGCTGCTGGATGTGGAGTGCTAAGAGTAACTCTGTAGCCAGTGCATATGGGTAGGTGGAGGAGTAAAGGTCTACGCAGATTATGAGGGCTAAGGCAGCCTCTTCTTACCAGGTCCAACCTCTGCTGCTACTTGCTTCACATGGGAAGAACCTCAGTGCTGGTGCCAAGAGCCTCCAGCTATCCACAGCTCTTTTTCACATTCTGGGACCTAATTAGATAAAATCCTAGGTTGCCAGTTATTCTTTTATCATTTTGAAATGTCAATTTTCTTTTGTCTTCTAGTGTTTCTACTGAAATGTCAGCAGTCAGTCTTACTAAAAATAATCGTTACTCTAGAAATTTTCTCTTAGTTTTTTAATTTTAGTAGCTAGGTATATTTTTCTTACATTTATCCTGTTGTATATTTGTAGAGCTTTTTGTCTCTGTGGCTTGATGGTCTAATTTAGCTTTCAAAATATTTTTTGCCAGTATCTTTTCAAATACTGGCTTTGCCCCTCTATTTCTTTCCTCTTTTTCAAGGATCCCAGTTACCTATACATCAGAATTTTTACTGTGATCCAAATATCTCTTAAACTCTTTTGTTTTTTCAATTTTTTTCTTCACCTTTCTTCAGTTTGAACAATTCCAACTGATCAATCTTGTAGTTCATCAATTGTCTTTCTGCAGTGTCTATTTGGTCCCATTTATTGAATTCTTATTTAAAGTTGTTATATTTTTCAACTCCAGAATTTCCATTTGATTGTTTTTAATAGTCTAAAGCTCACTGGTGAAAATTTCTAGCTTTTAAAAAATCTGTTTTCTTGAACACCGTTTTTCTAAAATTCATGCCTAAAAATTAGAGTATATGTATGGATCACCAATCCAATAACCTTATTTTCAGGTTTTTTTCTTGTTTTTTGATTGATTGATCCTCCTCATATATCTACAATTGCTTATTTGAATAACTATTATACATAAAAATTATTTATTCTCTTAGTTTATCTTATTTCAGGGGAGATTTAGTTTGTCTGGTATTTTATTAGAATAGGTACAGATTAATATGCAGACTTGGGTTATATTTCAGCACTTGTGAAGAGTGATCCTGTTTGTCTCTCCTCTTATGGAAAGCCCTTTAGAAATCTCAGCTGAAGGCCTGGGTTATGTTCCAGGTACCTTCCCTCTTATTAGGCCCTGAGCTCCAGTTTTTGTCTCTTTAGCACTATGTTACTGTTAAAGCTTTGCTTAGCTTTTTAGATTCTGCTGCTTTAGACTTGGCTTCTTGGCCACTTACCATATGCAACAGAGGGATTAGGAAACACCTCCAGAAAAAGCAGTGCACAATTCCACGCTCATTTCCTTATAGTTTTGTTTTCTTTGTGACCTCAGCCCTTCAGTTGTAACTTGTAGCTATAATTTGTAGAACTAATTGGTAGTCCTCAACTCCATTTTTTGTCTACCTACTCTCTTGTCTTCCAAAAGCACTAAGCTACTGATCAGTTACACATATGCTAACACCTTGGGTTGAAAATCAGTGAAGAATTTAGGACTTACCTTAATGTGTTTTCCTGTCTTAACAACCTAGTCCCTCAAGTCCTGTCTGCCTTAGGTACTATTCTAATGCCTCCTGACAGCTATTTTTAAAAAAAAAAATTATAGCTTTTACACATATTCTCAGTAGGAGAATTTTTCTCTTGAAAGCAACTCCATCACAGCTGGAAGGATAAGACCAAAAATTTACTCATTTGTGTCTTGTTTTCTGGGCCCCACCAGCATGTATTGTTAAAATGTGACTGCGTACTATACAGTGGGGATAAAATGTATCTACACTAAGGAATTATTGTAAAAATTGAATGAATTTAAATAATAGTAGATTTAAAACAGTACCTAGAAAGCATTCGATAAATATCTTAACAGGTTTTAAGTTTTGCATGATATAACCCCTGACTTCATTTTCATATTCAGCTCACATACTATTGCAAACCCTTGTCTACCAACCAAGTTTAACCCCAGCCTTACTGGTCTTTTTTACAGCTCTGTGAATACCTGGAGATCATTATTCCCTGACGACTTCACACCTGCTGTTTTCTGCTTTCACTTCCAGAGTTTGGCTTTATTGTCTAATTTCAAAGAAGGTTAGGCCTTCTTATGAATTGTTCTCATTGTGCCTCATTAGAAAGATATGATTATAATGATTTTAAATAAGTACTGTAGACTTGACTGTTCTCTAAGTTGAATGTCTCATACTGGGATCTTTGAACATATTTTCCTCATTTCTCTGTCACTAGCACATGTAAATAGTGTATAGCACATATTAGCTACCCAAAACTTTTTGTTGAATTATGCTAAAACAATAAAAGGGATCCTGAACCTTCCAAAATGATAAAAACCCATTTGTATAGGAAGAAATGGAATGATAGGAGAGAGTTGATAATTATTTGGGGAAATTGAGCCTGAGGATCTGGTGAGACAACTGTGAATTGATCAGGAGAGAAGAGACATTTTTTAATGTAAAGACAACTCTTAACAGTAAGTTCCAGAAATAGAAAACTGAATAGCTGGGATTAATACCAAGGCAAATCTAGCTAAAATAAATATCAAGCACAATTTTGTCAAGTATGAACTGTACCTAATATGGGTATTTTGTTTAACATAGTTAACAGAATAATTTCTTTTTTCCTCTTGGGACATCTTTTGAGAATCCTTTATGTAGTCAGTCTTTTCTTGTCTGTTTCCCTTTTTACCTGCCAGCACCCCACAAAGATATTTTTAACCATATTAAGCCAATCTCTTTCTCCCCTAAGAGGTCTAAAACCACAAGAAACCACAAATAGGCATGTAGGTATTTGAAGCTGAAGGTTTGCCAAAGAAAAGTATTCCTGCCAAATCAAACTTGAAACTCTAATGCTTTCACACTTAAAACATTGCAGTTTCATGGTAATGCAACGTCCAAGAAAACCACAACATTAAAAAAAATTTTCAACACTTCATGATGTGAAAGAATAAATAAAATATAACATTTTGATTAAACTGGAAATCAAATCAAATAAAGGTACATTTTTTTCTTTTTACTAATTTTTTTATTTCAGAAATTTAAAACATTTTTAAGCCTAAGTAAAACTAAGATGTAAAACATTATAATGTATGGTACAAAATGCATTTTTAAATATAAATGCTAAAGTTAAGTACGTACAAGAAATATTATAAAGACTCTTTAAAGAGAACCTGATTTCAAAGTTAAAAATAAACATTGGTTATGTGAAATTCAAGTATATAGCAATTAAATTTTCTACAGTCTGTTTTTGCTTAATAATAAACAAGGACTTTCGAATTTTTAACGATATTTGTAGAGGTTGTATGTATCCTTTTTTTTTCCAATAAATAGATTTAAATTTATATAGATGCTCTTTTTGATTATAGTGTTTTTAAACAGTGTCTAGTATAAAAATTTAGGGTCAGAATGCATTTTTATTATAAGTTTATTAATTGCATACTCTATGCCAGTATTCTAAGCACAAGTGCATTAACTCATTTATTTTCAGATAATGCTCTATGATTTGAGTATTATTATCAAATCTATTATACAGATGACAAAACAACAGCATGAGACTGAATCAGTTTTCAACATCTACACAGTTTTCAAGTAGCAGAATTGGGATTTGATCCTTGACAAGACTGAATTCTTGTGCTTGATCATAAATAGGCTGCTTAGAATTTTTAACCATCTGTTTCCCTCTCAATCTAAACCAATCTGGCTTTCATTACAGTGCAACTCTCTTTGCTAGGGTCACCAAGTCCTTCCTAATTGCCAGATCTCTTGGATGTCTTTCTGAGTTTAACTTGTTTCACTTCTTTGCCATAATTAACATCATTATCTACTTCTTTGTTGAAACTCTCTCCTGTTTAGCTTCCATGAAAACACTCTCCATTTCCTTCTTACCATTCTGGCCACTTTTTTTTTTTTTCCCTTTTTGTTTTAATTATTTATTTATTTTTTAACATCTTTATTAGAGTATAATTGCTTTCCAATGGTGTGTTAGTTTCTGCTTTATAACAAAGTGAATCAGTTATACATATACATATATCCCCATATCTCTTCCTTGTTGCATCTCCCTCCCTCCCACCCTCCTTATCCAACGCCTCTAGGTGGTCACAAAGCACGGAGCTGATCTCCCTGTGCTATGTGGTTGCTTCCCACTAGCTATCTATATTACATTTGGTAGTGTATATATGTCCATGTCATTCTCTCACTTTGTCCCAGCTTACCCTTCCCCCTCCCCACATTCTCAAGTCCATTCTCTAGTAGATCTGTGTCTCTATTCCGGTCTTGCCCTTAGGTTCTTCATGACCACTTTTTTTTTTTTTTTTTTTTTTTTTTTTTAGATTCCATATATATGTGTTAGCATACGTTATTTGTTTTTCTCTTTCTGACTTACTTCACTCTGTATGACAGACTCTAGGTCCATCCACCTCACTACAAATAACTCAATTATGCTCAACATCATTAATCATTACAGTAATGCAAATCAAAACTACAATGAGATACCATCTCACACCGGTCAGAATGGCAATCATCAAAAAATCTACAAACAATACATGCTGGAGAGGGTGTGGAGAAAAGGGAACCCTCTTGCACCGTTGGTGGGAATGTAAATTGATACACCCACTATGGAGAACAGTATGGAGGTTCTTTGAAAAACTAAAAATAGAACTACCATACAACCCAGCAATCCCACTACTGGGCATATACCCTGAGAAAACCGTAATTCAAAAAGAGTCATGTACCACAATGTTCATTGCAGCTCTACTTACAATAGCCAGGACATAGAAGCAACCTAAGTGTCCATCAACAGATGACTGGCCACTTTCTAAAGAATTGTTTCTTTCACAGATTCTTCCATATCACTTAACCTCTTAGCTTTATTTTGTTTTTGCTTTGTTCTGTTTTTTTAAATTCAGCCCTCAGCCCAATAATCATTACTTAAATTTCATTGAAAAGCAATTCATATGCCTAAGTATTTTCTGGAAACCTATGTTGGATATCCTACAGGCAACTAAAACTCAACGTGGTGAAGGAGTTTGGAATGCACTACCTCAAAATATGTTGATTTGGCATAATGACTATTTTGTGTTGAATGTACTTGAAAAGCAGCAGATGTAAGAAAGACACTCTGAACTTTCTTCTTTTTCTTACAAGTAGATTAAATTCCCAGGTAAAAGATGTCTTCCCTATACCAGAAGGAAAGAAACATTTTCATCACCAAGGATGGGAAGTCAAGACCAAGAAATAACTGTACAAACAAACCTCATTAAAATAAGTTTTATCCTCCTAGTCCCTTCTCCATTGATTAACTACCCCAGCCCAAGTCCCTTTGCTTTGTCACGTTTTCAAAAATTACTACTCTTTGTCCAACTCAATGTAAGCATTCAACTCTGCTTCTTTGGATCTTCACATTTCTGGTGAAGGTTCCCAGGTATATGTAAAAAAATAAAATAATAATTAAAACTTGTATGGTTTTGGGACTTCCCTGGTGGCACAGTGGTTAAGAATCCACCTGCCAATGCAGAGGACATGGTTTCAAGCCCTGGTCTGGGAAGATCCCACATGCCGCAGAGCAACTAAGCCTGTGTCCCACAACTACTGAGCCTGTGAACCATAACTACTGAAGCCCACTTGCTACAACTACTGAAGCCTGCATGCCTAGAGCCCATGCTCCACAACAAGAGAAGCCACTGCAATGAGAAGCCCACACGCAACGAAGAGCAGCCCCCGCTCGCCACAACTAGAGAAAGCCCACATGCAGCAATGAAGACCCAAGGCAGCCAAAAATAAAATTAATTAATTAATTAATTAAAAAAAACCCAAACTTGTATGGTTTTCTCCTGTTAATCTGTCTTATGTCAGTTTAATCTTAAGTACTAAGAGAGTAAAGAAAAAGACGTTCCTCCCCTACACTGACTAAACTTAATTCTTCATTTTTCTCTCTTGAAACTGGCTCTTTATCCTTTAATTCTTGTCTTGGTACATGGCACCTCTATCACCCATAAAGTCAACTTTGATTCCTCCCTTTTTATTTATCCTTCATCCTGAATCAGTCATCATGTCCAGCCCTTTCACACTGTGCGACTGCCACTTCCTTGCCATTGCCTTACAATTTCTTACCAGGATTAGTACTATAGCTTCTGATCAGTCTTTAACTTCTTTCTTACCATACCCTTCTCCACCACCACATAAATAAAGTGATCATTATAAAACAAAAATACAGTCTTATCACTCCTCTGCTTAAAATCTGTAATGCTCTTTGTCTCATGCACAAATTCTTCCAGGTTAAAATTTCTAAGTTTGGAGTCAACCTGATATAACCCTTTCCCACTCTTCTCATATCATATCTCTTCCCTGTTTATATGTTACCTATGAATCTCTCACATACAGCTAATCTTCAATATTCACAGATTCCATATTTAGAATCTATCTACTTGCTATAATTTATTTGTAACCCCAAAATCAATACTCACGGATCTTTCACAGTCACTCATGTATATTTGAGTTCCCCAATGTACAAGTTCCCTGTGAAGGTCAAAAAGGTGATGCTCTGCCTTGTTTCAGCTCTATTACTGTAAAAATGTGTTCTCTTCACCATCTCTTTAGTGCTGTGTTTTCTACATTTTTGTGCTTTTTTTTGGTGGTGATTTGCTGTTTAAAATGGACCCCAAGCATAGTGCTATCTAGTATTCCTAAGTGCAAGTAGGCTATTATGTGCCTTACAGAGAAAATGTGTCTGTAATTCAGAAGTCAAAAGCAAGTTTCATTCAAAAAACAAGTGATAGCTCTGTTGGCTTTGAGTTCAATGCTAATGAATCTACAGTACATGCTAAATAAGGTGTTTTTAAACAGAAATACACATAAACAAGGCTACATAATTTTAACTTGTATCCATTAATAGTATTGTTATTTTAAAACATATTAGAGATAAAACAAGAAGTTATGTTAATGTTATGAATTAAGATTTCAGCACAAAAGAAATGAGATATAATATGAAATCATGAGTTATGAAAAATATAGTCTTATAAGTGATTTTAGAATATCAGAAAGATTTAATAGTTTATATTTCTAAAACAAATAACTATTCTCAAGCTCCATTCACTGAAAAAGCATAGAAAAATAACAACTTAGTCTACAAATGATGACATTCAGCAGTAATTAGCACCACTAACACCCAGATTTGGGTCTTTATGTATGATGTCCCACTAAAAGGAACCAGGACTCTTGAAGAAATGGTTGGTTACAGGTTTGGGGCAAGAAAAGTACAAGATGGTCCAGGAGCATCTTGTGCCAGAAACAAAGGAAGCTATCCAGTATCACTGGAATCCAGTAAAATTCCAAACAAAACTAATTAAACAAAACTTGGGAACCACTGAAAGTGTTCCCACTGGCCTAACATGTAGGAGAGCTATAGTATCAAAGAAAAATAGTAACTGCAATGATTGAAACCACACATTATTTTAAAGTCTATGAGTATATTTAAAAAGAAAAAACCTTATTTGTTATTTTTACCTTTGGTGATTGCTAGGACACAAACTCTTCATTCTAAACCAGGGGTTGGCAAACTTCCTGTAAAAGACCACATAATAAATATTTTAGAATATGGGGTCCATATCCAGTCTCTATTTCTTCTTCGCCTTCTCCTCCTTCTCCTCCTTCTCTTCCTCCTCCTTCTTCTTCAACAAGTCTACATAATGTGTCTGTTGCATATTCTTCTTTATTTTTATTAATACCCAGTGAAAAATGTAAAAGACAATCGGCTTATGGGCCATACAAAAAGAGGCATGGGTCATATACAGTACATAGGCTATAGCTAGCCAACACCACTTCTAATATAAGTCAAGGTAAATATGACAAATTTAGTCCAGATTTCTTGTAGAAACTGTACTTTACAGTAATCAAATAACTGATGAGGAAAATTTCCTTATAGAAGTCCAGCTAATGAGATCAGAAATAATGACAGAATTTTTAAAAGCCATCGTTAGTATACTGTAATGAAATAATAGATCTAAGCAATGATCATTACACTAAAATGGAATTAAGTAAATAGATGAATTAGGTTAGTGTCACTTTAATCCACTGGTTCCCAAACTTTGTCACATATTAGCATCACCTGGGGAATTTTTACAAATACTGAGGCCTTACTCTTAGCCCTGGATATTCAGATTTAATTGGTATGGCTTGCACCTTGGTCTCAAATAGTATCACAACCCCTCTGATCAATCTTAACATCATTAAAAGTGGAACAACCTGATATTATGTGCTTCCTGATGAGATGTAACAGGAAATGCACAGCATTGCCAAAATACGTAGAGCTGCCACCTATGCATTACACAAAAAAAGACATCTAAGAAGATGTGCTATTTTAATATCACTGCCCATTTTATATTCCACCACTTGAAGTAAGCTTCATTAACTACCAAAGATCTAAAAATGCTATTTAAAAGCAGTGGTCATTATAAGATGAGAAATTTTTTTCTTTTCTATCCATTGACTTCATTTAAATTTTAAGTGGACAACAAATCTATAATTCAGTAAAACTATTTTTTTCTAACCTCATTATATGTTGCTCACATCTAAAATTTTCTTGTAATAAGTGTTTCTGATATATTTAAATTGATCTATCTGTATGACTTTAAAAAACTGATAAAAGTCCATATTTTCTTTTAGAAGAAACTATCTCTCTCTACCTACATCTAATTCTTTTCAAACCAGGTATTATTTTAGTTTTAACTGTACTTAAACACAATCTGAATCAAAAAAATTCACTTTGAACTTACAGGAAAATTTACAATTTTGTATCTACAAAAGGATTCCTGTATAAAATAAGCTTTTTTATTGAGACTATCTTATGAATCATGCAATCTCTATCTTTTGAGATTTAGTCTTTCCAAATAAAATATTGCATAATGAAATGGTCACCCATGCTGCCCTTTCATTACTGGTTGGTCCCTGATTTTGAAAGTAAACTCGTTATTTTGGGAGTAAGTTATGGGTAAGGAAATAATTGCTGTGCTTCCTTGTTTTTTTCCTATATGTTTAATTTACTTTAGCTTTTATTAATTTTAATGGCTAAATTAAATCTTTGACAAAATGTTTATTCACACTTAAAATGATACTTTCATCTGTATATTTGGAAGGGAACACAAAAATAAATAATTCTGGGGAATTATATAATAGTAAGGGGTCAGAGGTATGGGTTGGGGGAGATACTTTTCTAATTGTCTAGTATGGGTTATTTTCCTTCATTTTACTGAGAACTGAGTGGATCCTTTCAATCAATTTCACTCAGGTGTGTTTCTTTCAATATTTCCTCCCCTACATTGTTTCTGGACTTGTGAAATTTCTTGATTTATCCTCTATTTCCCTCTCCCAAATTTTCTCAGATATACTGCATGTCTTTGTCTCTTTAAGTTTGTGAGGATTGCTTGATTTTATCTTGTATATCACAACTTGATTCATTTTATTATATAATTCATTATTATTTCTGCTTATTTTAATTTCATTCATACTTTTAATTTCCAGTAATATTTTTCTTTATTTGAAGCACGATTTTTCAGTAGCCTTTTTTGTTTAAGGGATGTCACATGAATATTAAGAGCCCAATTTATCAAATAATCTGTGTTCAACTCCAAACTCTATGTGGTGGACCTTGTGAAAAATAAGGATAAAAATAGTTCCTGGATTTATGATTTTTAGATCTTTATGATCTATGAGGGTTACATATATTCATACTTACAAATCACTTAACACTGTGGCCGGCACATAGTAAGCCCTCAATTAATATTAACTATTATTTTAATGATCTGTCTGTGGTTATACTAATCAAAAACTTGAAACAAGTGTGTTTTCTCTTCCTTGAATTATTTTTGTTTTCCAGGTTGATTTCTTTACCTTGGTCCCTTTCATTCAGGCTTTTTCTTCTCTTTATCTGATGATCTGTGGTAGCTTGTTCATGTTTGAAAATGAAGGGTTAGGTTAATTATCTAAGTAGCTGGTGTGCTTTTCTTCTACCTTGATTTAGGTAAATTTCTCCAAAGAGCCTGTTTTTAAATGGATCACAACTGAGGGCTCTCATCCTTACTTACGGTCACTCAGGATTCAATGGGGTGTGAGTCTGCAGCGAGAACAAAGGCCAGAGTCTCTACCCTTAACAGAACAGGAAGAGATCTGCACTTGGCATTTGGGGACTTCAGTGTATTTCACTCACAGATAACTCTGTCTTTGCTTTTATCCAGCCTTATGTGTGGTAATCTAGACTCCAGAGCTACTTTAAGGTCTACTTTGCAGATTTGTTGCTTTGCAACCCCCATATTTGTATAACTCCCTTGGCAGATGGCTCCTTTTGCTTCCAGAGAAATTCTCAGTTTGCAGGCTGAGGGCAAAACCCACTGGGCTCATCTGATTCAGCTCTTCAGAATGAAGTACCCTTTCTAAACTCTGATGATTAGCCTAAGGCCTACTCAAAAGTTTGAGTTTATTGACTCCCAACTTGAAGTTTCTTAAGGGCCCTGTTGCTTAGTTTAGGTTTTGAGCTGAAATACTCTTTCTTCCATTTCTCCTGTAATTCAATTCCATTTGTTTCACATCTTCAAGCATTTTCTCATGGTTTCAGATTGCTTAAGGTTCCCTTTTATGTTTTCTAAAACCATTAAATTATAGTCCATTTCATATATGTATTTTGGTCTTATACAGTTAACCTTTGGATAGATGGAATATGCTGAATTTGTATGCTGAATTTGACATTGCAGTCAAGTCCTAACTAACAATGTATAATAGACCTCTGTGTTTCTTTACTTTTCTTATTTTTTGCTAGCTTCCTTGTCATACTTTTCATTGCTTTCTTTAATCCTTCTCCTCAATCTCTACAAGCTCCCCTTCTGTTTTTCTTTAAGAAATTGATATGCACAATCACACACAACTCAAATTCACTCCCATCCTACAGGCCAAATTATTTACATTACCCTATTGTATTTTCTCTCTATCCTCAGTACTTGAGGGACCTTCCCCATGAAGGCCAATTCCTGCTTCTGAGCTCTTGGTTCCACCTCCTTTCTTTTTTTTTTTTTTGTGGTACGCGGGCCTCTCACTGTTGTGGCCTCTCCCGTTGCGGAGCACAGGCTCCGGACGCGCAGGCTCAGCGGCCATGGCTCATGGGCCCAGCCGCTGCGCGGCATGTGGGATCTTCCCGGATCAGGGCACGAACCCGTGTCCCCTGCATCGGCAGGCGGATTCTCAACCACTGCGCCACCAGGGAAGCCCTCCACCTCCTTTCTTGTAAATCAGCACCAATGCTGATCTGCTCTCTTCTCTATCAGCTCCATTGTTCAAGTTCCTCCTGTTCTAAATAACTTTCTCTCTACTCTTCTGTTTGTTCATTCATTCTCTCCCCCTCTCTCTCTCTTCCCTTTTCTCATCCCCTCTCCCTTTTTAGAGGAATTCTTTTGAGCTAAATCTAGCAGTCATCCTTTCCATTCATCATTTTGACAATCTTTCTATGGATTTTGTCTTTTATACTTTTTAGTCATATTTTCCCATTCTCCATTGTGGCATGGTCTTACTAGGACTTCTCCTTAAATAGTGGCTTTAAAAAAAAAAGTTCTTTTCTTCTTTGTTCTACCTTATTTATACCCAAGATACTAACAACCTTATGCTGTTTTCTCTGCCAGATATTTGCTTCTTGACCTGATCTCTATTCTAATCTTTAGAAAAAAAAATCTATATCTATATCTATCTCTCTCTATATATATAACCTAGTGAATAACCACTTGGATGTCTCATGTGTAACCCAAACTCAAATAATCATTCACTACTCTCTCCTTCCTCTCAGTCAATGTCCCAGTATTCTTCCTGCATTTCCCATATTACTTAATGACACCTCCATCGATATAACACCCAAGATAGGGACTTGGGGAGCCAGTCAGGCTACATCTTAATCCTACTAGCCATATCTACCTTTTCATCACTTATATATGATTTAAAAAGTGGTCCCCTTTTGTTCCATTTGTATTTATATTGATTTAGCTTGGATCCTTACTACTTATCACCTGAGTAACTGCAACAGAGTCCCACGTGATTCATGCATGGATTTTACCCCCCCAAACTTTGCAACACACTCAAATCAATGAGTCTAAAACACAAATCTGATTATATCATCCTTTTAAAAAAATCATCACTTAACAAGGTCATCGTGATCTGCTATTCAAGGCTCATCATCTGTCATGAACTCCTTCACACTTCACTCATTGTTTGAACGGATTTTCTCTTTTTTATATACATAAACACACACACACATACACACATACACACACAGATGGAGGAGATAGAGGAGAGAAGGTACTATATAATTTCATACTTCTGCTCCTTTGTTCAAACTATTTCTTCTCCCTGGAAGGGACTTCCTTTCATTTCTAGTTTGGTTAGAACATATAATGCATTTAGACTCAGCTCTTGTATTACTTCCTCAGGGAGGAGTTTTCTGATTTTTGTTTAGACTTAAATACATCTTCCTCACCTAAATTACTATAGTAGATTTACATTATTTTTGTCTCTTCATTTCCCCATGAAACTATAATTCCCTTTGGGTAGAGATGGTATCATGTTCATCTTACTTTCCTTAAGTTCTTGGTTCAGTAGTGAGGTAGGTGGTGGGACCTTAACAGGGGTGGGCATGTTGAATTGAACAAATATATGTACTATATATCGCCTTGGAAAAATACATAATTGAAGTGTTTTAAGGCTTAGATTTAAAAAACATGGTATGATAAATGGAATAATCTTTATCCTTATTAGTTTTTCTTTCTTTAATTACAGATATTTTAATAATAGTATATTATTTGTCTCACAGGTGGTGATACTGTAATATCAAAAATAAAGTGAAATTGGAGTCTGCTAAACATTATTTATCAACCTATATATTTAAATACACTACCTTCCAAAGATATAATTAATAAATGTTTTCACATTTAAAAATTTGACATGGGGAGCAAATTTAACATAATATAAACTATTAATAATCATTTTGATAGAAATCAATTGGTTTGAGGGTTTACCTACCACATAGATATTATCTCAGATGACTTTGTTACTCTCCTCTTACTTGAAATTCTGTGAAATGGAGTACAATATCTGGTGTTTTCTTTCGTTTTGATTTCTGTTTTAATATTTTTCTAAATCAATGAATTAACTATTTTTAATAAATGGCTGTTTCAACTAAGGTATTTTTAAAATCTGGACCTTGTGACATTCCACAAAGTTAAACACTATAATTATCCGGTTGAAACATTATCTCTTGAAATGCATAAAGACATAAATCCCTCTATCTATTTGCAGTGCTCCATTTGTGGATCTCTGCATAATCTGGACTTTATCTTCCCACGATGACCCCATGGCCTGATAGACACCAGAGAGCTAGACCATCATCTTGCTAGATTGACATGTATATTAGGAGAAGAGACACTCTTTAATCTATAACCCTACAGTATATCATATTTCCATTTATATTGTGTCACTACATTTTATTGACGCTTCCTGATATGTTCAAATAAGTTATGCTCTCATGCCAAAAATGACTGTACTGTCTCTGTTTTTACTGGTTTACCATTTTCTCTAGGGAACTAAGAGGCATACTTTTGAGATTGCTGTTAAGTGAAAGTTAATACTGGATCCTGAGAGAAAAAGTTGAAAGTTTGAAAAAAAAAAAGAAAGAAAAAAGAAAAGCTTGCTTTCTTATTTTTATTTTCTACCTCTAGTTCTTTAATCTGACTGTTCAAGTTCCTACAAATTAAAAATGAAATATGTTATATGACCTTTGTAAGTGTGTCCAAATCAGGAGATTCAAGTGAAGAGTCATTTACATCCAGAGAGAATTAGTTCATCCAAAGGATAAATTTGCTGAAACGTGATTATATGGAATTAGACAGGATTTTGGCTAAGGAAATGTCTTCTTGAATACAAGTTTTCACATGTTTTAGTCTATGGATCATTTTAGGGACACCAAAGATCCCCAGAATGGGCTGACTTACTGAATATTGTTTTCTTCAAGCAGAGTCAAGCTGGTTTCTACTTCTCTAAGCCTGTAATTCTAGTGACTACAGAATAACAACTCTGCTATGATTAGAGATTTACCATCTTTAAATCACTTCTGGTGACTGTGATGCATTTATGATGAATTAGAAGGCCACCAACCTTGGCAATAGACAGACTTGTATTTGCCCTCTGATTATATCATTGATTGTTATATGAAAGTCTCTTTGATGTTAAATTCCAACAGGAAAAAAAATCACCTATTTCACAGTGTTATTGACAGCATTAATGTAAAAATCAACAGTTCCTGTGCATAGTAGGAGATAACAAATATTTGTTCTCCATTCCCTGTAATGCTTCATCTTTCTTTTTTCTCCAAAACCTCAGCTCCTTCTCCTTGACATCTTTGGACTAGGACCTGGAAAACAAGGAAGATATTTTTCTGTTCCTTTGGTAATCTTTGTGTTGAAATAATATCTTCACTGCTGGTAATCATCTTGAGTGAGTTTTGTCCAACCAGTCTGAAACTTAATTTCAAAAAACAAAACAAAACCTTTTGATTGCCTTATTTTATTAATTCAGATAACAGAATAGTTAAAGGACAACCAAATAATTACCTCATTAAAATAATGAGAGCTTTAGTAGTACTTTTTTAATCTCCACCTCTGATTAAATATGGAAAAGAGGAGTAATGAAGAGAAAATTGATGTTTCTAAACTTAAAAGTAAAGATTCTCTTCATTTCCTGAGATTGGTAATTAAGAATTAAAAAATATATAATTTTTAAATGGATGCTGTTTTACTGGAAAAAGACCTAGAAAATCCTCCCCTAGCACATAAAATCATCACTGCCAATTAAATATTTTTATACTTTAATAAACTTTATTAAAATACAATATACATACATAAAAGTGTACACGTCATAAGTGTACAGAGCAGATTATAACAATAAACATATATATATCCATCAATGTGTTAAAATTAAAATATTTATTAATATAGCAATAATAAAATCATTAAGTGTAACATAAATATTGAATTTTATGTAAAATAACTACATTTTCCCAAACAAAATGTAAGAAGTGTCATTATTTACATTTTTCAAATTTCTTTAATATGTGTACTAATAGAAGAAAGTTGGATTTTTATATCAGTCTGCATTTTTTGCTACATGTTGTTCAGTTGAATATTTTGAAGGACATGTAATTTCATGCAAATATGTAGTTGGAAAAAAAGGCTGTTTAAATATCTTTTTTCAGGTAATTGTGCATATATTTAACTTTGACAGTACAGAAAATCTCTACATGTGGTAATTTCTTGAAGGTAAGTTAGAATGTGGAATTGAAACTGTACTACTCCATCGCCCCTCATACCTCTCCAACTTCCACCCCTAGATACAACAAATATCTTATTTATGCTATTTTATATTAATTTTACCTGTTTTGGGACTTCATATAAGTGGAATCAGACTCTGGATGCTTGTGAGAGAACAGGAGTGAAAATGGCAAATAACATCTTAGCATTATTATAAAAACAGTTTTGCCTTTGTAGACCACCTGCAAGGGCCTCAGGGATCATTAGGGTTTCCCCAAACCACACTTTGAGAACAACAATGATGTATAATATTTCATTATGTGAATACACATAATTTTTTAATCTTTTCTATTAATTAGTAAATATTTAGGTTGTTTATTGAAAAGATTATCCTTTCCCCTACTGTTCTTTTGTCTACTTTTGTTTTATTTGCATCTATTTCTGGGTTCTAATCAATAGAATACTGTGTTGCCTTAGCTATCTAATACTATAACAAGATAACAGAATCTTACTTATTATGGCTTTATAATAATATTAGATATGGTATAGACTAAATTTTCCAATTTTTTCCTTCAATATTTTCTTCTTTATTTTTGGCTTTTTGCAATTCAACATTAAGTTTAGAATCTAAAATATCCCTGTGATTTGTTGTTTTCTCTATGGACTCTTACAAAACATTGGTTAGATTCATTCCTAGGTATCTTATGTTCTTTGATGTTATAGTTAATAGGACTTTAAAAAATATTCAGCTCTGATTGTGCTGGTTTATGGAAATACAATTAATACTTCTATCATGTGAACTTGTTGAATTTACTTATTTATTTTAATAATTAACTATAGATTGTTTATTTCATGCAAATTCATGTCGTCTGAAATAATGACAATCATATTTCTTCTTTTCCATTATTTCTTTTACTTGTTGTATTGCATTGGCTAGAAATAACCTGAAGAAAAATGTTAAATAGAAGTAATGCTATTATATAGTACTGCCTCATTCCCACACTCAAAGAGAAAGGTTTCATTGTTAATAAATTATCAAGGAATTGATTAATTAACTTAATTTTATCATTAAGTGTATGTTTGCCGTAGAGTTTTGTAAGAAAGTTCCTTTATTTTCCTGGTTTACAAAGATTATTACATAATGAATGTGAATATTATCAAATTCCTTTCCTGCACTAAAATACTAGTTTTATTTTTGTATCCTTGTAATATAGTAAATTGTATTAATGAACTTTTAAAATAAATTTGCATTCCTAGGATAAATCCAACTTGGTTGTAATTTTACATGCATACATGTGCACATGCATGCACTCACGCACCATGAATTTGAATTGCCAATGTTTCATTTAGAATTTTAAAATCTATATTTGTGAGAGAGATTGTCTTGGAACTTGCCTTTCTTACTTTGTCTTTGTCTGGTTTTGGTATCAAGACACTGTACTCTTAAACCAAGTTATTAAGTGTTACTTTTATTTTTGCGTGAGTGTGTGCAAATTAGAATTATTTTGTTGGAGGTGGAGGAGTGGATTAATTTCTTATTCAACATCTTTATTATCTTTTTTGTCTATTCATTAAGGTAAATATATACATAATAAAATGTCTGTATCTTCAGGGTTAAGTTTCTTGAGTTTTAATAACATTACATACCCAACTTTATATTCCGTTGTGTGCTTTCCTAGTAACTTTTTATAGCTCTCCCACTTCCACCCCTGGATACAACAAATTTCTTATTTCTGTCTCCTTGGATTAACTTCACCTGTTCTTGGATTTCATTTAATTGGAATAATATAGAATATATTCTTTTGCATTTGCCTTATTTCTTTCAATGTAAAGTTATTGAAATGCATCCATGTTATTGCATATATGAGTAGTTTATTCCTTTTTATCACATAATCTTATTCCACCATATGAATATACCACAATTTATCCATTATCTGCTAATGGACATTTGGATTCTGTCCAGTTTATGGTTATCATGAATAAGACCATTATGTACATTTTTGTGAAGGTCTTTGTGTGGACATATTTTTTTGGGTAAATACCTAGGAAAGGATTGTTGGGTCATTGATGAATGTGTGTTTAACTTTATAGTACACTCCAAATCAGGTTTTCAAAGGTTTTGTATCATATTTTACTCCCACACAATGTATGCATACTCCAGTTGTTTTACATCTTCCAACATTTGGTAATGCCAGGTTTTGTTTTGTTTTGTTTGGCTTTCAAATGTGTTAAATGAAATCTCATTGTGGTTTTAATTTGCATTTACCTGATGCCTAATTTTGTTAGCATGCTATCATGAATTTTTTGCCAATCAAAAATCTTTTGCAAACTGTTCAAGACTTCTATCCATTTCTAGTTGTGTTGCTTGTCTTTTTTAAAAATTACTGATTATTAGAAGCATTTCTGATGTATTATCCTTAAAAGTCCTTTGAAAGATGTATGTATAATGAACATTTTCTAATGACCTATATCTTGTCCATTCATTTCTTAATGGTATCTTTTGATGAATAGACATTTGTAATTTTGATGAAGTTCATTTAAATTTTTTCATTGTTGAATTTTTTTAACCTGTAAAAAAAAATTGCCTGCCTAAAAATTCATGAAGTTATTCTCCTGTGTTTCCTTTTAGAAGCTTCATGGATATATATTTTTAGTTTAGAAGTGAATTTTGAAAATACAATAATTCCATTTTACTGTAGTATCCATTATTCTTATTGAGAAGTTACTGATTAGATTTTTTGTTCCTTCTTTAATGCTAATATGTATATTTTTTCTGATTGCCTCAAATTTATGTATTTTGTTTTAAGCTAATGCATATGAATTGTATGTAAAGAAAGCAGATGTGATTTTCTTTGTTATTTATCTTACTTGGGTTGATGTAGTACAGTTTCAATCTGTGGCTTGTTATCTTTTTTCTTCTTTGGAAAATTCTTGGCCATTTATCTCTTCAAATGCTGTTTCTTCCCAATTCTATCCTTTCTCCTCCTTTGTAAAACCAATTACACAAATATTATTCTTTTAAAAAACTCCCTTCCATATGTTTTTTTTTTGCATGTAATTTCCATGCTCACATCCGTTTATAACAGTAGGATGGATATATTCTTCTATTTTATCTTCCAGTTTGCTAAGTCTCTCTTCAACTTTATATAATCTCATCTATTAATTTCTTAGATTCAGTTATTTCATTTTTTCTATTTTTAATTTTGCAGTGAGCTCATTTTTTTGTTTCCTGTTTTGTGATGACATCTTCTATTTAGCAAAATTGTTCAAATCTGGGCTTTAGTCCTTGTGAAATCTAACTCCTGTGATGTAGTTCAAGAGTCCTATCTGCAAACCTGTTGAATTTATTTATTTATTTATTTATTTTAACATCTTTATTGGAGTATAACTGTTTTACAATGGTGTGTTAGTTTCTGCTTTACAACAAAGTGAATCAGTTATACATATACATATGTTCCCATATCTCTTCCCTCTTGTGTCTCCCTCTTTCCCTCCCTATCCCACCCCTCTAGGTGGTCACAAACCACCTAGCTGATCTCCCTGTGCCATGCGGCTGCTTCCCACTAGCTATCCACCCTACTTTTGATAGTGTGTATATGTCCATGCCATTCTCTCACTTCGTCACAGCTTACCCTTCCCCCTCCCCATATCCTCAAGTCCATGCTCTAGTAGGTCTGTGTTTTATTCCCGTCCTACCCTTAGTCTCTTCATGACATTTTTTTCCCCTTAGATTCCATATATATGTGTTAGCATATGGTATTTGTTTTTCTCCTTCTGATTTACTTCACTCTGTATGAGGTGGATAGATCTGGAGTCTGTTGGATTTATTAGTATCCTCTTCTTTAGATGTTCCTAATTCTACTGAAAGAACTGCTTAGCTACTCAGCTTCTCACTTTTACCTTTCAGAATAAAAATTTGCCTTAAGGAGAGGGGAAAAATTCTTAACTTATTCTTACTTTCTCTTTTTTGGTATTTGGCCTTGAAATTCTAGTTCTCCAAAGACTCAATAAGATATTTCAATTATAAGACAGGTGTGAAACACCCAGGTACTTTCGTCCAAAATTTGTATTTTAAATTTCTGATTTTTTCAATTGTCAATATAATATAAAAGAACTGAAATGGTTGAATAAGTTAGAGAGTGTGAGGAAAGAAAATATATTTCAGTTAATTAGAAAAATTAATAAAAATAAAAGGCAATATGTTTTGCAATCTTTTGAATTTTTAAGTTGATTTGCTTTCTGATAAATTTGTCAGTCTATACAACTTATAACCTATATAATTATATTTCAGTTGCCTTTACTCTAGATATTCACATTTTGATCAATTTAGTACTAGAAACTGTATTTCATAACCCATTCAAACCAAATATATACTAAATAAATATCCATCTTAAAATGTATATTTACACATGAAATCTATATTGGAGTTTAAAAAAATACATATATGAAGCAAATAAATACAGAATAAATATATAGATCCTTTAAAATATTTATTCCATATCACAAACATAAAAGTCATTATTATATTTGTTTATTATTTATATATTATTATGGTAGTGTTAGAACATGGTCCCACATTTTTTGATATTTCCCCCATGGAGAGGTGGATTCTAACTTTTCCTTGTGTGTCTGTCTATGCTTGTGACTACTTCATCCACAAGAATATAACAGAAGTTAATTCTATGTGACTTTCCAAGTTAGGTAACAAAAGACTAAATAGTTTTCAACTTTTGCTGGAACACTCACTCTTAGAAACATGTCATCATATAAGAAGTCTGACTACACTAAAAATTCCATGAAATGAGTAAGCCAAACCAAATGAAGAAGGCTGTGTAGCTGTTTTGTTCCATAATTTCAGCTCAGCCTATGCATTGAATCCTTTCAGCCCAGGTGCCAGACATATGAGTGAAGAAGCCTCCATATCATTCCAATCTCATCATTTGAGTTACTCCCAGTTGTTCTGGCCTTTCCAGCTGTGATTTGAAATATTGTGATTCAGAGGCAAGCTATCCTCACCCTGCTCTGTTTTAAATCTTGACCCATAATACCATAAGCAAAATAAAATGATTGTGTTTTGCTATTAAGATTTGGTGACTTGTTATTTTAAAAAGTAGAAAACCAGAACATAATTTGGGAGTGGAACCAAAAATCTGGGGAGTTTCATAAAAAAATCTATGACATTCTGGTTTGGGGACCAAATATATGAAAGCCTGCCAGTCCTTGAAGAGCTTGTCTCTATGAAAGATTGAAGGAAACTGAGGAAAATGTTACTGGAAGCTCTAGAAAAATGAATTTTTATCTTTGACAGTCTTTCTAGACTGCAAAAGGATCTCAAAGTAAGAAAGACCTCAAGAAAAAGATCAAATCTGGAATGCTGCCAAAAAAACACGGCCTCAGGGTGTAAATGAAGGCAAAGTTTGAGAGAAAAGTTCTTGGTTGAGGTCTCAGAGGGATTTAAAGTGCTTTTCTCATAGATGTTTCAGAAAGACATAAGGCTTTCTAAGGATCTTATGCTTAGGCCTTGCAGATACTGTTAGATAGTAAGAGTTGTAAGACTCTTTAGGGCTTTTCATACAGCAGTCTAAAAGTTGTGGAACCTAAAGTAGTGAAAGGCTTAAGTGGAAGATATTTGTAGTGATGACTTTTGTTTAAGGAATTGAATTACAAATTATGCATTAAAGAGATAATGTTTTTAAAGGAATTATACCAGTCTGCACTGAAGGGGATAAATATGATACAAAAGAAAAAGTGTTCATTATATGCTTACACTACTGTGAGCAACAAACTCAAATGTGAACATGAACAAAGTAGAGCCACATGCTGCAGAGAATTATTTTCAGGAAAGAAGACTAAGCCCTAATTAAGTAACTGGCTTGTGAGTGTGCCTGGTTTATAAAACTGCTATGGACAAATAACTGTTGTGTACCTTCTCTTTTCCTCTCTCTCTCTCTATATTTTTTTGTGCGGTACGCGGGCCTCTCACTGTTGTGGCCTCTCGCGTTGCGGAGCACAGGCTCCGGACGCGCAGGCTCAGCGGCCATGGCTCACGGGCCCAGCCGCCCTGTGGCATGTGGGATCTTCCCGGACCGGGGCTCGAACCCGTGTCCCCTGCATCGGCAGGCGGACTCTCAACCACTGCGCCACCAGGGAAGCCCTTCCTCTATTTTTTGAGATATAATTTATGTATAACATTATATTAGTTTCAAATGTAAAAAATAATGATTTGATATGTATGTATTACAAAATGATCAATACAATAAGTCTAGTTAACATTCATCATCAAACATAGTTACATTTTTTTTTTCTTGTGATTATGACTTTTAAGATCTACTTTAAGATTTAGTTTTGAAAATAATGTCTGTTGAGGTGATTTTATTATGATGATTAATTTTATGTGTCAGCTTAGGGATGCCCCACATAGCTAGTAAAACATTATTTTTGAGTGTGTCTGTGAGGGTGTCTCTGGAAGACATTAGCATCCAAATTAGTAGACTGAGTAAAGAAAGTGCCTTCACCAAAGCCCTTGGGGATGATCTAATCTGTTGAGGGTCTGCATAGAACAAAAAGATGGAGGAAGGATTTTAGCTGAGATATCCATCTCCCCCTACCTTTGGACATCAATACTCCTGGTTCTTGGGCTTTTGGACTCAGACCAGGACTTTCCACTATTGCCCCACAATTCTCTGACATTCAGACTTGTACTGGATTACAGGCATACCTCAGAAATATTGCAGGTTTGATTCCAGACCACTGCAATAAAGCGAATGTGGCAACAAAGCAAGTCACACAGATTTTCTGGTTTCCCAGTACATATAAAAGTTACTTTCCACTATACTGTATTCTGTTAAGTGTGCAAAAGCATTATATTTAAAAAATCATGAATATACCTTAATTTAAAAATAATGCTGTTGGAAAAATGGTGCCAATAGACTTGCTTGATGGAGGGTTGCCACAACCTTTATAAAAAACGTAATACTTGCAAAGCACAGTAAAGTGAAGTGAAATAACAAGAGGTATGCCTGTCTACCACTGGCTTTTCTGGTTCTCTAGTTTACAGGTGGCAGATTGTGGGACTCCTCAGCTTCCATAACTGTATGAGTCAATTACAAAGTCGATATACATAAATCTCCTATTGGTTCTGTTTCTCTGGAGAACCCTGGCTAATACACCTATGCTGTCTCACCAAAGAATATTGGATGTGGTAGTAATGATAGGAGGCAGGGGCTGATCAAGATGAACTGTAACTAAAGAATTACAACTTAGGAACTTCACCTGTATTTGTATCTGATTTAAATGATGGCATTCATGACCATGGTCTTAATCTTCTATGGCCATTGGATAAAATTTTTGGAAGGTCTGGAAGGAAATTAGTGCATTTGCTTATGGGAGGTATATAAATAATTTATGGTAAAAGGCATACTGGCATAAGTTTAAAAGACGAGAGCAAATTCTTTGACATTTCTTCCATAAAGAAATGGAATCTTGAATGGGTTATGACTGCTGTAGCCAATAGAGTATGATAGAAGTAATACTATTGACTTTTGAGGCTGTTATAAAAGATCAGGCACCTTGTTTCCTAGATAACTCACTCTTGGAGTCCTGAGTCACCTGGGTTATTTGCATATAGAGAGAATATTACCTGAGTCACCTGGATTATTTGCATATAGAGAGAATATTACCTGCATTAACTTCTAATTAACCTCCAGGCCTAATGTCAAGATTTTATGATTTTCATATTAAATCAGTATATAATGATATATTATCATCTAGCTATTTGCCTTAAAATTCTAGTAATTATCATATTCCCAATCAGTTGAGACAGGTTTATGGCTGGCTAATTCTTACCAATGTAAAAACAAAACAAAAATAGGATGTCATGTACATTAACTTGAGAATATATTTTTAAATGGTTATTATTCTTGTTTCTGGAAGCAGGTAAGAGGCTAAAGTGTTGGTAGATAAGAAAGGAGAATCGTTAAATAAAGGCAAAAAAGAGCCTAGACCAAATATGAATTTCAAGGATATAAGCTCCTGTGGTTTCCATTTAGAGGTAGAGGATACAAGAGAATATATGATGCATATGCCAAGATTACTACTAAATGGCTGATTGTCTTACTAATTTATCCTTATTTTGTCCAAAGTTTAATTTGCCCAGATTTAGGTATACATAAGTCATAAAGTAAGAGTCTATTGTTTATCTACTCAATTATCCTTTTGAGTTTTTGTTTGGGCTTCATTTATTTTAGGAACCACTTTATATGTTTTGGTTCATGGCTCCTGATACATTGAATTTTAAGTAATTCTTTGTGCTGAAAGTAATGGGAACTTAAATTTTCCATAGATTTCAATGTATCGTGTTAAAGATTTATTAAATGAATTTTAAAAACAAGTGCTTTGACTTTACAGGACCATGCTATTTGTGGACTAACATTGAGTTGCTATAGGAAGTTTTAACTTCCTAAGGTTACTCAATTTTATTGAATCAAGATCTTCTAAATTGTTTGCTCAGTCTTACTCACCATATACCAGATGTAGAACCTAGCAGTTTCCCATAGGTCCATGAGGTCATTTATGAAAGGAAACTATTGTTTACAAATTCATCATTGGAGTCTTTTGGTACTATATATTTCAACACAGCTTTCTACATTTAGTATAAAGGAAAATGATGTCATGTCAATTTACTCCTATTGGAAATTCCTAAAATGAACTTATTTTCATTTTCATGGAGCATGGAAGATTGACTTTCAACATCTGTGTTCTTTGGAGATTATTGTAATGCACATAATCATTAAAGTACCATTTACCTACACTCTGACTACATTTGTAAGTATAAAGTATCAACTAGATCTTCTTGAATTTCTGATTTAGAAGGGCACAAATACAGTTTTCAGAATAAGTGAGAGTTATATAAATAGATTCAGAAACCCTATAATTTATCCCAATTTATTCTTAAGTGCACATGAAATACAGTAAAGTGAACATTCTAAGAAAAATTTAATTCACAGGAGACTAACTTTATAAGTCCCAAGACTATTAAAATAATTATAGCTAAAATAATTTGTTAATAAATACACAATATAAAAAGAGGTAAATTGTGACATCAAAATGTAAAAGGGGGTTGGTGTAAAGGGGTAGAGTTTTTGTGTGACCGAAGTTAAGTTGTTATTCATGTAAAATTGACCGTTGTATCTATAAAATGCTTTTTGTAAGCCTCATGATAATCACCAAACTAAAATCTATAGTAGATTCACAAAAGATAAAGAGAAGGGAATCAAATCATGTCATTACAGAAAATCATCAATTCACAAAGGAAGGCACATGAGAGGAAGAAAGAAAAAAAGTATAAAACAATCAGAAAACAATAAGATAGAATTAGTAAGTCTTTAAATATAAATAATTACTCTAAATGTAAATTGATTGAATTCTCCAATCAAAGGTATAGAGTGCCTGGATGAATAAAAAAAAAAAAAAAAAGACCCAACTACATTCTACCTACAGGAGACTTACTTCAGCCTAAAGACACACATAGGCTCAAAGTGAGGCGACAGAAAAAGATATTCCATGCAATGGAAACAAAAATAGTGCAGGGGGAGCTATACTTACATTAGACAAAATAGACTCTAAACCAAAAATAGTAACGAGACAACGGTTATTATATGATGATCAATTTATCAAGAAGATATAATAATCATAAGTATATATGCACCCAACATCAGAGCACCTAAATTTATTAAGAAAATACTAACAGATCTGAAGGGAGATATTGACAATACAATAATAGTAGGGGATTTTAGTACTCCACTTTCAACAATGGGTAGATCAACAAGACAGATGATCAATCAACAAAGAGACTTTGGACTACTTTAGACCAAATGGACCTAACAGATATAAATAGAACAGTCCAGACACATAAACCAGTGGAACAGAATTGAGAGCCCAGAAATAAATCTATGCATATATGATCAACTAATATTTGATAAGGGAACCAAGAATACTCAATGGTAAAAAAGATAGTCTCTTTAGTAAATTAAAATTGGATAACCACGTTAAAGACAATGAAATTAGACTTCTATCTTACACTACTCACAAAAATTAACTCCAAATGAATTAAAGACTGAACACTAAAAACTTAAAACATAAACTCCTTGAAGAAAACTTAGGGAAAAAGCTCCTTAACATTAGTCTTGGCAATAATTTTTTGGATATGATGCACAAGCAACAAGCAAAAATCAATTAGGTGGAATTACATCAAATTATAAAGCTCTGAAAGCAAAAGAAATAATAAATAAAATGAAAAGGCATCCTACTGAATGGGAAAAATATTTCAAATCCTGTATTTGATAAGGGGTTATATCAAAATATCCAAAGAATTCATACAACTCAATCTCAAAAAATAAAATAAAATAATGTGATTTAAAAATGGGAAGAAGAACTGAATAGATATTTTTCTAAAGAAGACAACCAAATAGTTAACAAGTAGATGAAAACATGGTCAATACCAATAATCATCAGGAAAATGCAAATTAAAGCCACAATGAGATATCACCTCACACCCATTAGAATGCCTATCACCAAAAAGAAAAGGCCTAAGTGCTGGCAAGAACGTGGAGAAAAGGGAACACTGTGGACTGTTACTGGGAATGTAAATAGGTGCAGCTTCTATAGAAAGCCCCATGGAGGTTTCTCAAAAAGCAAAAATAAAACTACCATATAGTTCAGCTATCCCACTTCTGGATATATATCCAAAGAAAGGAAATCAAGATCACAAAAAGATATATGCACTCCCATGTTCATTGCACATTATTCACAATAGCTAACATATGGAAAGAATCTAAGTGTCCATTAATGAATGAATGGATAAAGAAGATACATATATATATACTGGAATATTCAGCCACAAAAAAAAAGGAAATTGTATCATTTGGGACAATACATATGGACCTGGAGGGTGTTATGCTAAATGAAATAAGTCAGATGGAGAAAGAAGAGATATGACCTCACTTATAACTTGTACAAGTTGAACGTGTAGAAACAAAGTAGAATGGTGGTTACCAGGGGCTGAAGGTTGGGGGAAATGGGAGGTGTTGGTCAAAGAGTACAAACTTCCAGTTATAAAATGAATAAGTTCTGGGGATTTAATGTACACCATGTGGATTATAGATAACTAAACTGTATTATATACTTGAAAGTTGCTAAGACAGTAAATCTTAAGTTTCTCACCATACGAAAGAAATAGTATTAGGTGAGCTGATGGAGGTCTTAAGTAACTCCATAGCGGTAATCATCTTGTAATATATCAGTGTATCAAATCAACACATTGTATACCTTACACAACGTCATGTCAATAAAACTGGAAAAAAAGATAAGCCAAAGATATTATAAAAATTTATAAGCTAACATATATGAAATTTTAGACAAAAAATATTCTGAACAATATTTTATAATAGACAAAAGTATTAAGTCATCTTATAAAACAAACACAAACTATGCTTGAACCCAAGATAGATATCAACAGATTAAAAAGAAGGAATAAGGGCTTCCCTGGTGGTACAGTGGTTAAGAATCTGCCTGCCAATGCACGGGACGTGGGTTCGAGCCCTGGTCTGGGATGATCCCACATGCTGTGGAGTATTAAGCCCGCGCGCCACAACTACTCATCCTGTGCTCTAGAGCCCGCAAGCCACAACTACTGAAGCCCGTGCACCTAGAGCCCATGCTCCACAACAGAGAAGCCACCGCAGTGAGAAGCCCACGCACCGCAACGAAGAGTAGCTCCCCGCTCACCACAACTAGAGAAAGCTGGCGCGCAGCAACAAAGACTAAACGCATCCAAAAATAAATAAATGTATTTTTTTTAAAAAAAGAAGGAATAATAATACACCATGTTCCTAACCAAGAGTGCTTTTATAACATTAAAATAGTAAATTTTCCAGAAAAACAGAGGTAGGATGTCTTTAATTAAATGTAGTATAAAATCATCTATTTAGTTTGAGTGAAACAAAGATATATTCTTCTCTTTTAGTCTCCCATTAAAAATCCTATCATATATATTTTGTCAGATTGAGGTAATAGTAAAGTGGTCATATTTTCTATTTGTCACTTAATTTGCAAATAAAACAGAATAGTGCTATTAAGGAAAAATATAGGACAGGTGTTGCTTTTCCTTTTCCAGATAACACAAAAATATTTTTGAACATACATTTTACTCTGCTGCTAAAAATTGCCTTTTATTCATACTTTTCCCAGCCAACAGCCAATTCCAATGGGTCATTTAAACAATCTATGACTACTCCACACTCTGGGCCTTGCCTAGCCTTGTGATCTGGAAAAATGAATTTTTTCCCCAGTGGTATCAAACTGGTAGGGCCACTGGAGAGGTTTGGGAACACGGCCAAGATCTCAGTGTTCTTTTCCTTAACTGAATTCTAGGAGAACCCCAGATTTTCCCCAACGTGTAGCTATTCTTGAGACCAATATCTTGCAATTATGCCAAATGATCATGTGGCAAAAACTTAAGTAATTAACATAGGATGAAGAGTATTTTTTTTAGGAACATGACCTTTATTTGAATAACTGAAATTTCATTGGAGAGTCAGTGACAGAAGAGAATAATCAAAAGATATCTAACAAATAGAGATTAATGCTATCTGGAAGAAAAATCTATATAACATAGATATGAATACTTTCCAGAGAGAATGATACCTTAAATGAAAACACTTGAAAGTGGAAAGATGTGGGGGAAGAAACAATGGTTTTTGTATCAATCTAATGACTAACATAAAAGTCAATATTCATTTTAGTATTTCAATCTCCTTTTTAAAGGCTTTATTTTTTAAAATAACATTTGTATATCACAGTGCTCAGTCTATGGAAGTATATTCTGGGTGACAGAGATTGCACTCTTTCAATGGATATATAATAATTATAATTTTGCTACTTAAAACAATATTTGGACTTTTTTTACTCATTTAAATACCTAAGACAGGGAATACAATTTTAAAACATCTTCTTGTGTTTCAGCAAGCTCCTCACATATCATAGGTTAAACTATAAGAGCAAATGTTAAGAATAATTTGGTTAAAGAAAATATTATATTTTATGACTTAAAATAAAATGAGTTTCTTAAAACAGAAAACTATAATCTTGCCAAGATCATTTTATACTCTGTCACGTACACAGTAGTCTGTTCTTAAAAAAATAAGAAAAACTTTTGTTATTCTTATATGATATTTAAAATTCCTGTTACTTTTCAACCTGCCAATTGCAAATAAACTTGATAAAAAGTTTCTACATAACACACATTTTGATAAGACATTCTGAAATATCTATATGCAGTAGCTACTGATGGCACACCCAGAAGCTCTGCTGTCATTCTGAATAGCTCAATCTGACTTATCACTTAGAAGAAAGGTAGTTCCCTATGGATCAAACACATACAGATGTTTAAGACTTATGGTACAAATTAGAGGGGGAAAATGGTCTTAAAAGAGCCATCCTATTTAAAATGCAAAATTGTCTTTTAAAAATTCTGCTTACGGAAAACGAAAGCTTTCACTGAAGTTTTGTCTACACTGGTAATCATTCTCTATGAGATTTGCCAACGTTCACTGTCTATCCCCACTAGAAAGAAAGAAAATGGATGTTTTCCATCTGCAGCAAAATAGAGTCAAAACAAATGTATTTAAATTGGAAACATTTGTGGCTAAAAGAGCTGTTCTCCATAAAAACATCTGGTTGTACTTTTAAGTCATTGCCAAATAAACACATGCTGGAAAATCTATTTTATGCCACACATGGTCACCCATGTAGATGTAGCTTAAAACTGTTTTCGTTTGAGGTCAGCACCCTATTTTAGGAAGGAAAGTACAGATTTGTGAGTGTGCAGTGATTTTTTTAACAATACTACTGGAATGGCCATGGAAGTTTGAACGTGTCTAGTTTCTTCCAGACAAGGAAGAGAATAGGACAGACAGTGTTTTTGATAGCTCTCAGGTAGACGATGCAAAGACTGAAATAACGATGGTTGTGGAACAGGTCAAATAGCTACTTATTTGTGCACAAAGACTGTTTGTGGTTTCTGGTTTCAGCTAATTTGGGTTTTTTTCTTTTTTTTTTTTCTCTTTTACATTGACTCAGAGAGGTAATCAACTGAAAAGATGTGAAGAGAGAGAATTTCAGACTATTTGGTTGACTAGGTTTATTTGTTAGTATAGGTAACCCCCAGATAACAATGGCTTAACACAATAGAAGTTTCTTTTTCATTCAAGCCTAATGCAGATGTTTCTGGTTGGTGGGCAGCTTTCCATATTGTCATTCAGGGATCCAGGTTCTTTTAGTCATGTGGCTCTCTCAATCCGTAAGGCTCAAAGACTACTGAAGGTTTTTCCTATCTAATCATAAGAGAGAGTTTAAAGGATTATGCTGGATATTTTTACATGCCAGGCCTGGTATTGTGTACTACACTACTTTCCACATCTTATTGGCCACACCTAGTGAAAGGAAGGCTCAAAAATGTCCTCTAGCTGTGTAGCAGGAAATATAGATCATGGGTTTTGGTAAATGCAAAGTTATCTCTGCTGCTCTCAGGAGTAGAGTTAGGAAGTTCTTCAAATATTAAAACACAATATTTTATATTTCATTATATATCATGCAAGTGTCAGAACAGGGTCATATAAACTATTTCAAAATAAGCATAACTGGACTTTGTCTCTCGTTTTCACAAAGGATATTAACTACCTATAAATTAATCCTCAAGTGTGCTTCTGAATATGTGTCACAGGCACTCATGCATATACCCACTACTGCCACACCATCTTTTATCTGCTTAGCAGCTTCTGGGTTCCACTATTTTCACTCACCATGTACCACTTATTCCTACATCTGCCATCATCTCCTGGTGGATCATCTGCTTGATTCTGCTGTATCTAAACTACTCTGCACATTTAAAGACAAGACAGTACAGACCTTTGCAATGTCAAATTTATACAGTGTTCTGTTGCAAAATGAAGAAAAGGCTGTTAGAGGTGTACCCATATGTAGGGGAGACAAAATTTTACTCTACCTTCTTAAGAGTCTCCACCTGGGCCTGGGAATTAAATGGACATAAAACAGATCAACAGGAGAAAAACATTACATGTATATGGAAGCTTCCAAAGGAAAATACTCAAAAAGCCAATAGACCCAAGTGCTTATATATGATATACTAGGTTGAAAAGAGAAAAGCGATTGTGGAATAATAGCTAAAATATATGGGAAGACTAAAGGAAACTAAAAGTAATTTTAACATTGTCTATTTGTACAGCTTTCTCTTGGCTTTCCATCTCTGGTGAGAAGTTTTCTTTCCTCCTGATATAGGGAGGAAATCTTTCACATGAGAGTTTTAGCTATTATATGTGCTTCATCTTTATATATTTCTCCCTTCTTTCTCCCCTCTCTAAAATGTCTATCCCTTTTTACTGAGAACAGTGGTGTTCAATTTAGAACAATCCCCAGTTTTTAAAAACTCTAATAAAACCCACCGAATCCCAGGGTCAAATTCATGCAGTAGTGGTGAATGAGAGAATCTGTATATAAGAATATAGGCACAGGGACTATATGTGCCAGACTATAGGGGGCAGCTATCATCTAACTTGAGCCAACAGTTGTCATAAAGGAATGCATACAGTATGTTGCCAAATCTTTATGATTTTCTAAGGAAGTTAGGAATTTGGATTTTTTATGTGCAATCTCCAGATTTTAAATTACTGGCATTTTACTCACTATTTTTAAAAAACAAAATGGGTTTCTAATGTGCAATGCCTGAATGAGGTCCATTTGGACCCTCAGTTATTTTTATGGATGGGAAATAAAGAGACTGCGTTCTCCAGAGTTGGCTGTATTCCAGATTTAATAACCATTACATATTTAGAGGTTCACTCATTCATTCAGTTTGTACATTCATTCAGTATTCCATTATTCAACAAATGTTGTACTATGTGCAATGCACACAATACTAAGATGAAAATAAATTATCTCTGGCTTCGAGGTGCTCCTAACAAGTATGTCTTGTTAGAGACATACTAACAAGCAATTAAAATGTCTTTTTATAAGTGCATTAATGATAGAAGGAGTGATTAACTCTATCTGAGGATGATATTTTTTTTTTTTTTTTTTTTGCGGTATGCGGGCCTCTCACTGTTGTGGCCTCTCCCGTTGCAGAGCACAGGCTCCGGACGCGCAGGCCTAGCGGCCATGGCTCACGGGCTTAGGTGCTCCGCGGCATGTGGGATCTTCCCGGACCAGGGCACGAACCCGTGTCTCCTGCATCGGCAGGCGGATTCTCAACCACTGCGCCACCAGGGAAGCCCCTGAGGATGATATTTAATGATAACTGGGAGTTTTCCAGGGAGAAAAGGCATGGAAAAAACAGTATAGAAAGGCTAGGTGGTTTAAAACAGAAGAGTACAGTTGGGAAAACCTGCAGAAGTTCTATATGGCTTGAGCAGCAGATGCTCTTGGGAGTGGTGGAAACCAAAAAATATAGATTTGTGAGAATAAACAATACCTGATATAGCACTTATGAGATTGCTAAATACAAACATTGATGGTTACCATCACAACTATATTAATTAGCATATTATTTGATTACAAAACTGAGTCACAGAAAAGAACTATTTGTGATATGAGAATGTGATAATTCATATGGCAAATATAAATTTTATTTTACTAAAAGATGAGCACTTATTATATTTTTATTCTGTCTTAGGGATTATTTCCTCTCTCAAGAAGGTAAAGGGATTGACTAGTAGAGCTGTTATTTTAGATTTAGATCTGAAAGAACAAGGATTAAGTGACATTAATGCTATCTGGGGAAAAGTGACCATGTCATTTAAATGTGTGTGTGATGGCCAAGGCAGAAAACACTGAGTGGGAGCAAAGATATCTCCCATACATTAGACATATGGGCTCCCTCAACTTCAAGGAAAAGACTTTACAGCTTAAAATTCTTGTGGCTAAAGAAGAGAGGGAGTATTTCCAAATTATAGTTTCAAGATTAGTTCCTTTCAAGCAGGAAAAAGGTAAATTAGCTAAAAAACATGTGGCTTATTAAAACACTCTATAATGTTGATGAAAAACTAAAATTATGACACAATAATTCCCTGCTAATATCACTATTAATTAATGTGTGTTCCATGTGCCAGACACCATAATCAATACAACCTGGGTATTAGTATACTTATTTTATGAAAAAGACCCAGGAGACTTAAACAAACTCAGCATTTCCCATAATAATGTAATAGATATTATGGGATATATTGTAGGCTTTGTGGCTATGCAGTTAGGGTTCCAACCGAAGTATCTTTGATATAATTATTAACGCTCATTTTGTTCTCAAATATAAAAGAATACAAACAAAAGTTAGTAGAGAATAAAATATCACTTCTTACTATTATTATGTAAGTATAACATACACCTTGGAACCAATCAACCTTCCTTTGCGAGTATTGAATAGAGTTCAGAACACCGCATTTCATAAATTTACAGACATGCCTTTGGAAAAAATAACTACATTTTGGAGAACACTTGAGATTATATCACCTAAAGCACAATGACAGGACTAGTGATGTTTAAAGTAGATAATAGGACCATTGAATAACTGAGGAAAATACCAATATTCCTTTTCAAATTCATGACACAATAAGAAGTGCAATGAGGCTTGTTTAGCTCCAGAGAACAAATCTGGGATGATGAGTGGACAACAAAGAGAAAGGTTATGGAGATGAATACCTCTATGAACCAGGCAATGTCATAGATGTCATACATATGCCATATATATAATAATAATGTTTAAAGCCTGTGAGGAAAACGTTGTCTTCATTTTAAAGAGAAGAAAAGTGAGGAGTTTGGACAAATTATAAATAAGAGAGTTACTAAGTGGTAAGCAGACTTCCAGCTCTCTTCCGCATCAAACCATGTATACAAATAGAGTTCTCCAAGAATGGAGTGAAATGTCAACATATCCATCGTGATCTTGGTTCCCTTATGTGCAAAAGGGAATACTGGAAGTGAATATTATGTTCTCTCTAGTTCCAGAAAAGATTGCCTCATGTTATTCTATTAGATTCATCACTATTTAGATTGCTTTCATATGTTCAATTCATATATTTAAGTGTATGAATAAATTCTTTCGTTATCACAACTTCAGGAAGTAGAGGGATTAGTATAATTAACTTTGACTCTTTAAGACTAAATCTCAGCAAAATATTTTCCAGCTTTCATTTTGTGACAGATTGACTAGGCATGACCCATATACTGGTTGATAATTTTAAGACTTCAAGGCCTGACTACTTCTCCAAACTACATAAACAATGAAACTTGCAAAGGAATATTTTATGGAAGTAAAAGAGAAAAAGAAATTTATTTGTCCTTGATTTTTTTTCCTCTTCATTCTCTATTTGTCATCATAAACATTCTATTCAGGAAAAACAAAGCCAAAAACAGAGTGCCTTTTGCAGTGGTTAAGAATCGCCTGTCAATGAAGGGGTAAAGGGGTTCGAGCCCTGGTCCGGGAAGATCCCACATGCCCGTGAGGAACTAAGCCTGTGCACCACAGCTACTGAGACTGAGCTCAGTTCTCACACTGAAAACTCACGAGCCACAACTACTGAGCCCACAAGCCACAACTACTGAAGCCCGTGCACCACATGGAAGAGTAGCATCCCCCTCGCCGCAACTAGAGAAAGCCCGAGAGCAGCAACGAAGACCCAATGCAGCCAAAAATAAAATAAATAAAATAAATAAATTTAAACAAACAAAAAAGACAGAGTGCCTTTTAACTGTGTACCTTTTCTATCAGGGGTAAATTAGCAATTTATTAAAAAAATATTTAGGCTCTTTGAAGTTTTTTGGGAGATTTCAGAAAAGGAGGTAATTAAAAACCCGCCAACCAACCAAATAATAGACAAATACCTGAATGATTTTTAGTCTTACTGAAATAAATTGTATAATACTAAATAAACAGATCAACCAGAAAAATACTACTACTGTGTAAAATCTTTATCTGTTAGATTGAAATCCTATATGAGGGAATTCATATATTAATGGGATTTTTCCAGTTATAAGATTAAATAATATATGAACAAACCAATTATAAACTCTCATTTCCTCCAAGGGTTACGTAAGCCTTTGGTTCAAAAGACCGTTAGTTACTCAGAAAAGATCTGTATTTTTCAGACACGCAACCAGTGACTCAACAGGATGAGTAACAAACAGACCAGCCCTCTTCTTTTCTCCCCCCACTACTCTCTGTTCTTTCCTGCTTAGCCAAAACACACAAATCAATTGTTTTCAGCATGGCCTCTGTTGCTTATTTTATTTCTTGACTTTCAAAGATGCTTTTAAAAAATCTATAGTTTTTTCACACATTAAACTGTATTTTAGAAGGAGTTGACTAGCATAATCATTGCGAGGAAAAAACATTATATAAGCATATAAATTTCTATCTATCTATCTATCTATCTATCTATCTATCTATCTATCTATCTGTCTGTCTAACCAGGTCCCGGGAGGAACTATGAAATCTGTACTGGAGGCATTCTAAAGTTCATTTCAATATCATAAATCAAATCCTTGAAATTTTCTCTGAATCAGTTTTATAAGATGTTGAATTCAGAAAGAACTCAATGAGAAACTCTGGTCCATAGTTTGCCCCTTATAGTAATTATTCAAATAATCCTTAAGCCTAGTGCTCTTCCAGTTATTGAGATGGCTCCTTGAAGAAAAGAAAAAAATAATCCCTGACCTCATATAGTTTACACTGCAGTGAGCGGAAACTGACAATAGATATTATAAACAACTGCACAGTATTTTAAAGGATGATTACTATAGATGAAAATAAGACAGGGAAAGAAGGAAGAGTTTCTGTTTAAATCAGCAGTTTACCAACTTCAAAAAGAAAGAGATAATTGAGCAAAAACTTGAAGGAGATGACGGATCAAGACATGTGAACATCCAGGGGAAGAATGTTCCAGGCAGAGAGAATGGTCATTTCATAGGGACCGAGGCAGCACTGTGTTTGGCAGGATGTGCATGCCAGACAGTCTTGGACTTTAATATAAGATTCTGTAAGAATATACATCCTTAAGATTCAAAGGAATTAAATTCTCACAGTAGAATTTAAGCCATAATATCATGGTAGAACCACAGAGTTTTTTGTTCATTCATTCATTCAAAGACCAAAAAGATAAATAACAAGCCTTTCATTGTCCTGAGCAATGGAAACACAAACATGAGTTAGACAATAAGGAAACACTCATGTAAGAAAATCTTTACATTCTATGTTATAAGTGCCATAATAGAGTGTGTACAGGACTTTTTTAGATGATAGTAGGCTGGGTGACTAACTATCCTGGGGAAATCATGAATGTCTTCACTGAGGAAATGATGTTTGATTTGATTCTGGAAGAATGAGTAAGATTTTACAAGGAGTAAATCAGAGAGAGGCTTTTTTGGACACAGAATCATATCTGTAAAAATGGAGGCATTAAAGAGACTATGAAGAAGCCTTGATTTTACTGGATGTGTGGTACATGAGAAGGGGAAAGGAGAAATGAGCAAAATGTGAGACATTGCATGCTAAGTTGTTTGGCCTCTCTTTTGTAAGGAGAGAGTTTTAGCAGAAAACTGACATAATCAGGTTTGTAAATTAGAACTATTTGATGGTGGGTTGGTGGATGAATTGTACCATCCAGGCAACCTTCTACATTTACCATCTGTTCATAAGAGATCCCTGTAGATACATGTATAAAGCTGTTCTAATTCTTTAGGGAAAGGTTTATAACATTACAGAGGAATCTTACTGCAAGTGTTGATGTTGAACAGAACTCAGAATAGGATAGATTACTTCCAAAAATATTCAAATCACAACCCCATGGGGGTATATGATGTGAGGATCCACAACATTCTGTTCTAGATTTTGAACTATTTAATGAGGTATCCTAAGTAACTCTAAAGCAATATAAAATATTTGTTGAGTGCTTCTCGTATATCCTGTACTGTGCTTGTTCCTTGCATGCATTACCTCAAATACTCTTCATAACAGTTCTGAGGTAGTTACTATAACTTTCCACCTATTATAAATGAGGGAAATGATGTGTAGGAAGGTTAAATAACATCCATAGAAGTAACAACTTTACTGAAATCAGGTACCTTTGATTACAAGTACTTTGCTATACTACTTCCCTGAAAATTTGGTCTCTCTATATAAGAATCTCTAGTAGTTTGCCATTAAGGCATAGCACACCTAGGAAGTATTTTCTTTCTACAGTTTTGAACTTGCTTTAGTTTTGCTTTGAGATCTGTTTGAGTGATTAGAAAGATATATTGAGGTTGATGTTGGCAAGAACTTGTGAGGGGTATAAAATTTTGCTTTATTTGTAAGCAGAGAGGCTTGCTTCTCATAGCTTCATGGTTGCTGCTATGAGAACCATGGTTGCTCATGGTGGAAGATATAAATCTCTTGGGTCAGAGACAAAAGTACATTATTACTCAAGGGAACTGCAGAAGCCAGAGTGTCAGCATTCACACTGGTTCTTAAGTCCTGAATTTCAAAGAGTGATTCAAAGAGGCCATGTGATGCCTGCATATGCAGTGGGTTGAGTTATAAGAGAGGATCTTTGAGTTTAGGGAACTCAAATCTTTTATAAGCATTATTATGTCTGCCTGATTTTTGCATTGGAGGGAGACTTTATTATATTGGACACTAAACAAACTAATCCCTTATTCTAGATACATTATTTCTATCTTTCAAGACTGTTCCCTACACAGAAATCCTTAAAGATAGTCTAGAACAAAGGTGGTCAGGTTCTGTGTTCACAAGACCAATAGAAATGCAAGAAATCCATGGAGAATTGTCTCCTAGCATCTCACTCAAAAGGAAACTGTGTCTAGAGTATATGTGAGTAAATCTAACCAACCACCATTTCTAACTTACATACCTGGAGTTCCATGGCACCCTTGAGATGCAAACATTTCCTAGAACTTAATTGGGTCATCTAAGCCAAGTTCATTTCCACTGACACAGCTATATAGAAGCTTGCTGATTTCATTCATGATTAATAAGGCTGTGTGGAATTGATTTTCAATCCAATATAGAAAACTCTCAATCCTTGGTAGATCTTGATGCCACCATTAAAGGATGATGTGCTTCAAAGGATTTTTCTAGCACTGTGACTGGTTGAATCCTATATACCCTTGTTTCTCTCAGTGGTAGAGAGACACTATTGGCAAAATAATTTAAATTTTAAAGCACAGCTAATCTAGATAATGCTCCACATCATCCTGATTCTCTTAGGGTCATGAACGAAAATGTGAAAATTTTCTTTTTACCACCAAACACAATTAAATTTCCAATCAATAGATCAAGAAATCATTTCAATTTGTAAAGCCCATAACCTTAGATTGTTTTTCAGGCGGGCTATTGACACAAAAACTGAAGATCACGCAATTTCCTTAGCTGATTTTTGGATGAAATATAACATAAAGCATGCACATAAAATCATGTGAGCATCAGGAAAGAAGGAATAACAATATGCATGCAGTATGGCAGAAATATTTACCACATTGTGCAAATAACTTTGCAGTATTCCAATCAAACACAAATGGAGTTAATAGAAGAAATAGAGGATTGTGGGAATGTTGACGCTGCCACCATTTGAGAAACTCCAGGTATGCAGCCAGAGGAACACAGTGAAGGTGACTTATCAATGAAAATGAAGAAAATGGTTGTGATAAAAAGGATGAAGCTGTCCCAGAGGTAGTGACATCGTCAAAAACTTCTCATTAAAGGAAATCTCAAAGACATGCAACCACGTGGAAAGTGCAAATGATAAAATATGGGAAGCTCATCCAGCCTAGAAAGAAATAGGACTATTTTCCATGGCACAGAAATGACCCTTGTTCTATATCTCAAATTACATGATGAGAAGAAAGCAAGCACTGTTCAAACTAATCTGGATGAGTTTTTTTTTATTAAAAATAAACAAAACATTTTGATTTTCATTTAAATTACAGTGAATCAAATAAATATCCTTTTATTACTTTTAAATTACCTATCTGTATATGTGTGTACATATATGATTGTTTATAATATAAATATATATTCCACATACCAGAGATTATTCTATAAGTATAAAGTATAAGTATCTTTCTATATTCCTGACAACAACTTATTTTGGGTACTCCTTACGTCTCACATAGAAAGCTATAAAAGTCTTTTTACCACTGTACCCTCCACTTTCTCACCTTGCTAGTCAACCCTTAGTGTCCCTTCATATGAATCTTTCTAAAATGCATTTGTAGTCTGTCATAGCCTAACTCAAAAGTGAATAATGAGAAACTGCTGTGTATTTCATTATATAAAAATATTTTTCCAACGTCCTAATTTTGCACATACTGCCTTCACCACCAGTTTCTCATTCTCCCCTTTTCTTCTTCCCTTTATTACATGAATGCATAAATTAATGAATAAATTAGCAAATATTATGGTGAAATATTTCATATAAATGAAGTAAATTTAGGTAACATTCTCTAAAGTGTATTCTAACACACAAGGAAATGTGGAAAATAATCTACTGTACTGTTGGAAGGAAACATTAGAATTTCTATTTACACTTTAAAATTCTGAAACATAAAAGAGAAGCTAAGTTTTAATATTCATTTAGGCAATGGCATTATTATGGGTCCTCATGTCAAACACTCACAGCCACATGGAGGTCAGAGTAGGAATCCCACTGTACAGACAAGGTATACTTGCTTACATCTGGCATGTTGCATCATTTGCACATCATGTAAATATGCTTGAAGTGAATTTATGTATTATATCATCTTGTTTAAACTAAATCTCTCTTTGCTGATTAAAAAATAAATTTAAATTCAATGAAACAAGAGTGAAGAAAAACATAGGAGGAGCAATAAATGACACTGGACATGCATGATTGATGCTGGTATTAGGAGTTAAAAATTGATCTACAAATAAGGCAGACAAAAACCTTCAATATTATTCAGAAAAAGTTGTTGTAATGTGGTTTTGCATGTATTATTATAAATAAAGAATTTCAGCTGAAGTGCATATTTTTCTTGGAGATATTAGCTCATGGTGGTTGGAAGACATCAGAGTTAGCAAAATGTCAATATTATGAGATACTTTTAGCAATGTTGCAAATCAGGAGTATATTTGGAGCCTGACAAAATTTTACCAATTTGGCAATAAATGTATAATAGCAAAAGTCAAAAGTTTACATTTGATTAAGGTAATAATTGATATTTATACAGTAGAAATATGGCTAAAAGAGCTCACATGTAATAATAGACAAGGCAAAATGCATTGCTTTGTTATTAATATTTTGGTAGATATTAATTTTTTGGTAGATGTAGAGAAATGTTAAAGTTTTAAATATACTATTACTAGAACTAACCATTTAGTATGAGGTTGTTGCATTACAGTTGGCTAAAAGTGCAGGCTTTAAACATGCTTAGCTTATGGTATTTATTAGATTCTATTTTGGTAACAAAAAATTTGAAGAATTACTTTTTTTGAACCACTAAAGGAAAAATTCACTAAAGAAAAAGGATTCTCACACACACACAAAAATGATCACTCTAAAGAAGATAAAATTAAGGGGGGGAAATCTAATGATAATCTCTGATAAAATGGCTGTTTTGTATTAAAAATTTAAAAAGGAATCAAGAATTAGCTTATAGAAATAGTATCATATGTGACATATCAATACGTTCAGCAGAGATGGAGAAATTTAAGACAGAAAGGGAAAAAAACTAATCATCAAAGTGGCTACTTTGGAGATTGAGGTGAGGAAACAGATCTTTAAAAATCATGTTTTATACAGAGGTGAGGAAAATAATGAGAATACATCTTTCTATACATGTTTACTTGTTATTAAATGTCACAGTGTTCAAAGAATTGTCAAGTTTAAGGATGAGTTATATAACTTTCCTTACAAAAAGAAAAGTCTTCCAAATATGTTTACCATTTCTGTAATATTCAAGTGCTTTGTGGAGGATAATAATAATAGAAAGTCCTCTATCAGTCCCCTAGAGATCAATGTGGTATTTAATGATGAATAAGAAAGCAACTGTTTTCGGAAAAAAACTCATGCTATGGAGAGATGCATTTGGAAATGTTTCCACCATTCTATGATTCAAATCACTGAAAGTGTGCCACCTACAAAAACTCTTATGTCAGCCCACTTGTGCTGGAAAACAGAATTTTCTAATCAGTTTAAAAATCTTCCACATGAAAAGACTCAGCAGATTTTAAACTAACTGATTAAAAACGTAAAATGCAATACTTTCCTATTAGTTTGAAATAAAATTAGATTTACATCAAAGGTTAAGAACATTTTATGGATGTCAATATTCAATACTTTTGAGTACTGGCAGATAAAACTAAAAGATGAGTTCATGATTTATTAACTACAAAATGATGTACTTCTTCCATTTAGTTCTACACATATTTGTGAGGGATCTATGGCATCTTTTCCATCTTTAACAATCACTGAGTTAAATATGAACTGACCTTTGACACTGGCTATGAATATATTATATTACACAATGCAAAAATTGGACTGTCAATAATAATGAAGCATATTCATTTGCTCTCCCTATAAGTATTATTAAATAATATAATCAACATTATATTTATATACTTAAGTTATATAAAATTATATACCTAATTATGTAAAATATAATTAAGAGTTTAATATGTCAAATGCTTCTTGCATGATTAATAAGTTTTTAAAGAAACATTATTTGATTTATCTCTAGCAGATTCTTCATCTCATTATGAAATAGTATTAATAAAATAATAGAAAGCACTATGTACCATATTATTTATACTTTAAAAAGAGAAAAACATTTTATTGTAGTATATTCATGTCATTTCGCATTCAATAATATTTATGATAAATACAATACACATAACAATGTGATACAGTCTTTTTCATGTATCATTCTTTTAAATTTATTCTAATTTTTGTTTATATTTTATAGCATATGTTATGTCATATTTGATATAAATAGTTTATAAATATATAAATGTACATATATTGATAGACATCCACTAAAACCATTTTACTGATAAGATCAAAAACTTTGCTACTGGGCTTCCCTGGTGGCGCAGTGGTTGAGAGTCCGCCTGCCGATGCGGGAGACACGGGTTCGTGCCCTGGTCCGGGAGGATCCCACATGCCGCGGAGCGACTGAGCCCGTGAGCCATGGCCGCTGGGCCTGCGCGTCCGGAGCCTGTGCTCCGCAACGGGAGAGGCCACAACTTTGCTACTTAAAAGCTTTATTTTATAGAAGTCACATCCTCCTTGAAGCTTTCTTTCTTTTCCCCTTTTTGCAAGTGTCTCTTCTCTCTCCTGAACTTTGATACTATTTTACTGAAACCTATCACCCACTCTGCTATGCTGTAGTTATTTTCATCCCTTCATTATCTTTGCTAGGTTACAAACAACCTAAGAATGGTTCTTCCTCACCTCTGGAGCTACTCAGACATCAAGTGAATACTGAGTGCATTGCTGGTGGCACTCAGAAATACATGTTGACTGAATTGTCTTAGGGTATACAAATATATACAGAGTAATGTTAAAAATAATTCTTTATCCTATTATAGAGCACTTTCTATTAGGTAAACAAGGATTAAATTGCAAATCACCTGGATTGCTTGCCAAAAGGTCTCCATAGGATACCCCATCTCAACTCCAAATACTTATAATTTAAATTGATGTTACACAATGATCCTGGTTTTGCTGATAATCTTCTCACCAGATATACTCAGGAAACAGACACAGAAGCTGAAATATGACCTATGTACATAATCACTCAATTAAACAGAAGAAAATGATTGGTTTCAACAGTGAGTAACAATTTATTGACCTGTTGGCTTAAATTCGAGTAAAGATTGAATTTGCATAAATACTCAAAGCCATGCATTTATTAGTAGACATTGCTATGGGCTTTAGGGAAGCTGGTCTAGATATGAACATCTTCAAGATTTTATTAATATGCACAGGTTTGTTTAACTTTTGATGTTTCCTCAGCTTTTAAGATATTTAAGGTTAAGTGTTATAAGGAATTTGAATTCCTGCTGAGATCCTTTTAAATCACTGAATATTATTCTCTCTTATTCTCTGATTCTCACTCTCTCTTCTTGTGTGCGTGTATTTAAATAAAGAAGAAAAACTCAGGACTTAATGTTGGATTATTTCAAACAAGGCTCTACTTTTGGTATTGTTTTTTACCTTTAGGGCCCTCTTTTATTAATTTTTTTAATAAAAAACTATTATACAACAAAATGTTATATAAAATACTTAATTTAAGACTACTGTTTTAATATTGGGCTATTTAAAATATTATTTATATTGACTTTTAGTCACACTACATACTCTGGGAGTGAGTTACAGGATATGCCTATTTCGCTCTTTGCTCTGGAGGTACAGCATAACACAATTTTTTACAATGAGTCACAACTTAACCAAAAACAGAGCTTATTTTTTTCTAATAAAAAGAAAAGCAATGAAAATAATTAAATAAATTAATGCAGAAAGGATGTTTCACTGATTTTTTTCAACTAGCATTTAAAAATACAATATAGCAAACTTTTACATGAAAAATATAGCTTATTCAAATGCACAAAATGATTTGATGGAAATGATCAGTAAGCTAAAGAAGAGAATTAACGAAACTGGCTTTGAACTGAAATAACCATTCTATATTATAGCTGTTAATGAAAGGACTGAAATAAGTTGTAGTAAAGCTGGGATCTCAACTTGTTCTTTAAGTTTGTTCTGCACAGCACAACACAGAACAATACTGAAATGTGAGTTAAAAGAAAAAAAAAATTGACTTAGTTTTAAACTTTTTTTCAATATTACAATTTTACTTGTGAATGTAATTTATAGGGACAAACACACGAAATAATTATTGATAAATTTGTTCGTTTTAATAGTTTGATTTACTTTTAGTTCAAAGTCTGTTTTCTCTTCAGTGTTTTCACACATCACAGCAAAAGATTCAGATCTTTATTAACCCAGTGAATTTGCCTGAAAACACGCTTCCTGGGACACAACTGAGTAGAGCTTATGACAGCGATGTAGCTGGAAAATCAGATGTCTGTCGCTTTCTGAGTAAAACAAAGGATTTTATCATCAACACAAGTAAATGAATTTTAGCATTTATATTATTTATTTATTTTAGACATTACTTTTAAGACTCAGAGTTTAAAGAAAAGTAATTAAACCTAAGTGTTTTATTAGATTTCTTGGTTAAAACCTGCTGCAGATAGTTATATAAACACTTAATTTCTAGAGAAGCTTCTCATTACTACCCTGCCTCACAATCCCAGTGTTGCCACAAATGTTTCCTGAAAAAATAAAAAAAATTTGTTTATTAATTTGGCATGAGAGTCACCGCATTCTTTTCAGAGAAAAAAGTGTTCTTTGAGTAATAAGAAAGATGATCCCGAATACATGTTTTTGTATTACTTCAAGAAAAATAATTTAAAAAATTCTGGCTAAATGAATAGAAAAGTTTCTGAAAAAAAAGAATAAATTGTTCACTTAAGGCAGGGAATATGTGTTGTGCTGTGTTCCCCATAGCACCCTGTGTCTCAGCAGGTGGCTTGCACAGTAGGTCCTCGGTAAGTTCAAAGAAAAAGTGGAGCAGTATCTCTCAGTTAAAACCCAAATTCAAAAAAACCTTTGCTTTCAAAATCATAACTGAACCAGGGTCAATCACAGATACAAATATTTCTGAATTCCTCTGAAATAGGGTCCATTTATTTTCTTACCAGGATGCTGTTTACTCAGGTTATGATTTCTACAGTTAAGCACACATTCCACTTAAATTCCCTATTTCTCATATCCCTGTTAACCTTGGTAATTGCCTAAGATGAAAGCTCCTGCAAATATGTGTTTATCTTCTTTTCTTTTTTCTATTCGCATCTCCATACTGCTCCAGGTTTCCTCTCCCCTAATCTAACCTCACACTCGTCTTGCATTCTCACACCTTTCAATTATGGATTGTGAAATCCCCATTATGTGGCAAACAAATGAACCAATAAATAAATCTCTTTTAAAATGTCTTTTGTGACATTTCTCTACCTCTTGCTTTAACTGAAATGTATTGTCCTCTGGGACAACCACAGTGTGCCTCAAGCTGATGTTACTCATTCACCCACACATCTCATATCTCTGGGTCAGGAAGTGGGAAGTCAGCATTCTTCTCACTCCCCAAGCCAATCCCTGACCATTACTCCAGTTCTCTTTAGAAACTTCCCTTGCTCATTTGGAGCTCAGGATATTTGGCTCCTTACCAAATATCCTAATCTCTCTTCCTCAAGCCCTGGGAACTTGAATATATCACTCAGTGTTTCTCCCTATATCAAGTCCTGCCACCATCTCTTAGGTTGCTTCAATATTCACATTATGGCCCATCCACCACCCCACAAGCTCAGTCCCTTTACATTATCTAGTGTAAATCCTGGTACCTAAATTCTTGTGACTTTAAAATTTACTTCCATCCACACACTCCTGTGGCCACAGCCAGGACTTCATTAGCATCTAGAACAATTCCACTTCTGCACTCTCAATCTCAGACATCTCCCTCCTACATTCTTTTCACCTCTTTTACTCAGTTATCCCTACTACTATACTGTTTTGTCAGCATCACCAGGGTTACACATTCACTGGTTGATTTTCTCTCAATTATTCACCTCTTCTCTTTACTTCCCTATCTAGCATTATGATGCATCTTTCAACTCCTCTGTGATAATATCCTCAGATAACTTGCCTTGTTGTTCTTCTATAACTTTTACCCAGGAAAACTCAATATGAGATAAATCCAATAGTTGATATTTCCTGCTACACCTGGGCTAATGAGTATTGCTAGAGAAAATCACATGAGCTGGCATTAACCCTAAATTTTACTTGTCTCATTATACTTTATGGCAGTCCTTCAAAATTTCTCTAGTTAAATCTTTCTTTCATTGCCAACTTGGCTATTTAAAATTTTCTCCAGTCTCATCTCAAATCTCCTAAATTTTTCCTCTTATCAGATGAATTCAACGTATGTATTTGAGGAAAAATACAGGCCATGAAGAGAGAATTTCCTTCTGTCGTTATATGCAGACAGTTGGTTCTTTGCAACCTATTCTTTCTTTCTGCTGTCTTGTCATAAAGGAAGATGTACGCTTTCTTTCATCTACTTCCATTCTCTTCAACTTTATTCTGAATTCTATTTTTTACCCTCTTCAGACATCTTGCTATGCTGTTTATACCTTTTGTCTTATATTTTTTCTTCTTTTCTGCTGCTTCCATTAACTATTAAGTTTTCAGTTGTCTCTTAAGCCTTTCCTATGTTAATAAAATTCACTCCTGACTGATGTCTCTTTCCTTTAACTGTCTTCCTTTTGACCTTTTATAGAATGTCTCACTTCTCCTCTAACTGGCCAAACATCTTTAAAGAATTCTCTACACCACTTTTTCCACTCCTGCACCTTCATTTATTCTTGAACAAAGTTCTGTAGAAGTACTGACAAATCACAACACCAAGACATGTCACCATACATAGCAATCTTAATTATTGTTAAATCCAACACCATATTTTGGCCCTCATCTCATATAATCTCGCTTTAGCATTTAGAACATTTAGTAACATTCCATACTTTTTAAACACTCTCATCCTTTGATTCCTATGACACTATATTCTACTGGTTTTCCCCATCTCTGTGATTCTCCTTGTCATCGTCCTGCCTCTCCAACTCCTCCTCTTCCTCTATGTTCTTCTTTTCTGACATACCTTCTTCCTCTATTTATTCTGTCCATGTGTGTGTTTTTCAGGGCTATTTAGGTTTCCTTTCCTTCATACTGTTCATATTCTACCCAAGCAATCTTATCTATATCTTGGCTGCAATTACAAAACATGTTCTGATAATCGCCAAATATATACACAAACTCAAACACTGTGACTAGACACCAGACCAATACATCTACTTTATTGAAATATTCACAATTAATATTAAATTTAGTTATTCAAATTTGGACTGGTTATTTTTTCCCCAAATCTACTTTTACTTAAACTTTTGTGTTAAAGTAACCTAGGGGCCAGAAGGAGCCAAGCACTGCAATACAGAATCCTCAACCCCCTAATTATCATTGACTATTTTGCAGGACATCAAAAACACCCTCATGTGTGATAAATTTGTTGCCATCTATCTTTCAAAAAACTGTGTGATAGGCATGACTTATTGACTCATTTTGCCACAACTTCCACCTCTGACCAATCACCAAAACCTACAGATTTTAAATCTCTGGTATATTCATCCCATTCCCATTATCGCTATCTCAGGTTAATTCCCCATTACCTTTCCTCTAGACTTTTGCACCTACCTCCTCATTTGTCTTCTTGTCTCCAGACCTCTTCAACAATTCCCCCTTCACTGACTTGGTAGTGTTTTTAAAGTACAAATAGAACACTATAATTATTTGATATCTATCTATCTATCATTTATCATCTATCAATGTCATCCCACTTACAACTCTCTGACAGCTTCCAATTCCCTCACAGTAAAATCCAAACTCTTTAAACTGACATACAAATCTCTTTAAGATGTGGTTCCTGTTTATTTCTCCAGACTCAAAAGGAACCACCCTCCATTACATGCTATTTATTTTAGTAAAAATATACATCTTGTAAGGCAAAACTATCTTCTGCCTGTGGGCCTTTGCACATATCATGTCTTTTTCCTTCTTTATTCCTCTTCATTTGACCAACTCTTTCACATCTTTCAGGCATTAGTTAAGAAATAATTCCCTCCAAGAAGAAATTTCAGTATCCATCCTGATCCCAACGTTTGGTAAAATGCCCTTCTTATGTATTTTTACATCACTCTTCAGCAATTTTATTTCCCTGGTTGAATCTCTTGACACAGGCCTATGCCTGATTCAGTTTTTTTCCCTCTTGATTTTATCTCTATGAATGTTCCTACACCAATAGACTCTTGGTTGTATTTCTAATTATTAACCCAACTCTTTAAGCCTGTATGCCTCTTATTTCAATTTTCTGGTGCTGCATAATAAATCACTCAAAAATATAGTTGCTTAAAACAACACTGAGTTTTGTTTCTCATAATTCTGTGGGTTGGCTCAATGATTCATCTGCTGTTTTACCTGGGTTCACACATATGACTGAATTCCAAAGGTGTGTTCATGTCTATTCCAAAATAAAAAACATGTTAACCTATGAAACCTAGTCTAACAACCAGTCCCTAGATGAATCCAACTCATTAAACTGAACCACAAATTGTCTGACACGTCAATACGGATACTGGAACTCTTTCTCCTTTGTATCCTTCATGCCCAAATAAGGGGTAAAAAAATCTTTCTTGGGCTAGGGGGATTGGGGAGAATCACAGAATTATTCAATCAAGTTTTAGTTCCATTAGTATGGCTGTAAGAGACTTCTTAGGAGACATTATAATAAACAACCACTCAATGGTTAAACCTACTAATATTCCCTCTACGTTTGATCCACCACCACACTTTGAGACTTATTGTCCTATTTGGAAGGGATATGTAATCTCTACTTCAATTTGAAAGAAGTTCTGCATTGGGTTATTCTTGTTTCTTCTTATGATCTAATTTTGCTTGACTCATTATTCCATAAAATTGAAAAAGAAAATACAAAAACTTGAAGGAAATTAATTTGTTTCTTTTGCCCATATTAAATTCATTAGCTAATATTTGTTAGTACATACTTTTAAAAAGAGTTGCCTATCAATAATAGCGACTTTCCCCAAATTAAGGATAATATTTCTCCCTCTAATTTAACAGCCTTAGTGACTCAGGGCTTTCTAAGAATATCCCCAATATTTCTTCACTTTAAAAGACATTCTTTGTTAAAAATGATGACCATTTCTTAAAAATGCCCAGATTTAATGGAACTAATCTTACCCACTATAACAAAATATTTTTTAAATATAGTTTTTGTTAGTGTCTGTGTTTTTCTTCCCTTCATCCATACTTTATTTTCTTGTCTTCACTTAAAACAGCTAATTATTTTACACCCAGGTCTTAGGCTAGCCCAGAAGGGAATTAGTTGCTGTTGAACTTAGTAGATATAAAAATACCTTTTCAGAGGCAGTATGCCTTCTTTGACAACAAGGACATCTTCTTGATATAGTTTACCTTGGTGCCAGATCAAAATTATACTGAACCTATTTTATGATTTTTGGTAAACTCATAATAACTAATGAGGTTGGATATAAACAAACAAAAAAGGTTTTTTTCTGTTAACAAAAAATAGACACATATTGTAATCACAATACAATCTCCAGGACTGATGGTCCCTGTAATCTTTGGGAATAATTTTCAATGAAAATGTTTGAGAGCAACATACAGTTCCATAAAAATAGAAGTCTGAATTGTGAAACATTTTGAAAAGAAAATAAGTCAACTATTAGTGTTTGCTATTTCGTTTCATGTTTTAAATCTTTTCCTTGTGAGGTAGTGAAAAAATAAAAATTGGGACACTTACACTCCTGATTTTTTCTTTTCCTTCAATTAAAGATTCATGCCATGTTTGTTAATTGTGTGACTATGGGTAGATGACATCATTTCCCACTTAGGTTCTTTACAAAATAGAAGAGTTAAAATATGAAATTCTAAAATCTTTCAAAATTCAAAAGATATGCTTCTATATGCTTATGGTAATTATAATTTATGGATTATCTCTTAACTCGGTTCTGGTATAATCATATCTACCAAAATTTTTAATTATGAAACTGATCCCAGAAGGTTTCTACTAATAATTGATACTGAAGGTCTCTCAAGACATGTTTTGACCATTAATATCATTGATGTTCCAGAACCTCCAGCCTGTACTGCTGATCCACAGTTTTCTTCAGGTATGGGTATGATCATTTCTTATGGCTTACTTTCAACAGCTATATATAATGAAAGATGCCAGGCATGTTTCTCCAGTCGGATATGTTCAGTGATTTTTTAAATTATGTAAATATACAAAAACATGTGCAGATATACATGTATATAAGAAAACATATAACCTCTCTATGGAATAGTCTGGAAAAAATGTTTACCATGTAGAAATTCTCACTTCTCAATTAAGAGGTTAGAAAGCAAATACATTAAAAACAGCAATAGAGATTCTTAAAAAGACTTACTACAAGAAAAGTGAGGCAGGAGAGGAAAATAAATAAATAAATAAAAGGCTTGACAACGTAATACATAAATTTAAACCCTTATTTGTGAAAATGCCTCAAAGAATGATTTATTTTTAAAACACTTAAGGTTCAAAGGGTATTTTCATATTACAAAAGCAAATAATGTGTGTGTGTGTGTGTTTGTGTATAAGGGCTGACCAAGTTAGACATAGGGAAGCTTTTTTAAAGAACTGACAATTTACTTTAGATCCAAACTCTGATATAAGTAAATAAACAAGAGAGGGAAGAGTATCTTCATGTCAAAGGAATTGTATGTACAAATGCCTTGAGACAATATGGAACAAGGTAAGAAGAACTGAAAATCTAGTGACTGAAATGGAGAGATCACTAAGCAATATGACACAAAATGAATATTGAAAGGTAATACAGGTATTTTAAGAGTGCTGATCTTTGCCCTAAGGGCAGTGGGAATCCTTTGAAATATTATAAGCAAGTAGTTGTTTTAAATAGATACATCTGGTTGAGTGGAGAGAAATATTTGAAGGGGACAAAGGTAGAAGAGATGTCAACAGATGCTGTGAAGGGTCAGAGTAAATATGTTGGGTTTTGAAGTCCAAAAGGCAAGATCAAAAATATTACTTATGTAGTACTCATATAACAGTGGAGGAAGCAAATTTCTAGACATTTTTATTGAGAAATAAAATTTTAAAATATAATAATACTAAATATTGGTTATAATTTTTAATACAAGTATACTAGTGAGAAGAATGGACATTCTTTTTTGGGAGGATAGAATTTCCTTTTAATGGTTGGAGGGGTTAAATAACTCAACATCAGTGAGTGGTTTTCCTTGCTTGGATAACAAATGAGCCACTCAGAATCTTATTTTGGTTGCAGCTTCATTTTGATTTACTTTTGTGAATAAAATCTGTCATCATGGGATATTTTGTTATACATTTACCATTTTTTCTGACTATTGTTTTCCTGTCAAATCGGAATATAGTGATGAGTGCTTAGTCTTCTTTTATACATTATATTCTTTTATCAGCTATAATGCTTCTGTACAATAAGCATGATACTTTGCAACATCTGTTGTGCCTTAAAAGAATCCACACCCCATCATACCTTAGAAGTGTGGCATTCAAAGTCCACATTTCTCTTCTTTTCTTACTTAGCCATGATGGGTAGGCATGGTAACAAAAAATAACATGGTGCTTGGAATGCTATTGTGACTGGATTACTGCAATTTATAAGATGTGAAGGGATGAGAGCATCATTTAGGGTCTCTATCTCTGTTATCAAATCTGCCAGCATAGCAAGAATGCAGCAATAGATGACGCAGAAACAAGTGGGTGTGTAAGTGTTCTGTTAATACTTGATAAACACTGAAATTTGAATTTCATGTGTCACAAAATATTACTCTTTCTTTTGATTTTTTTAAACCATTTAAATGTGCAAAAACCCTTCTTTGATCGGAAGACCATATAAAAACAGGCAGCAGTGTAGATTTGACTTGTGGGCAGTAGTTTGAAGACCCATGGAGTAGAGAGAGGAAGGCCAGTTATCAAGTTATTTCAGACTAGAAATGGTATAGTTTGGCCAAGGAAGGTGACGGAGATAAAAATAAAAAGACATTCTTGAGATACTTAAATGGTAAATGAATCTGGTATTGAATTAAATATAAAGGAAGAGAGGAGAACTCTGAAGTTTATGATTTGCATAACCGGTTTGGAGATTCTCAGTTAGGATAGGAAAATCTAGAAATAGACTAAATTTGCAGAGAAAAATTATGAGTTCACTTTTGAACATTTCGCGCTTCATATGCCTTTGTTATATCAAAGGAGAGATTTAAATAAGCAGTGGAGTTCATAGGTCTTGCCTAGGTCTACACATGTTTTGTAATTAAAAACGCTAACTTGGATGAGATTACTCAGCTAGAGAGTAGAGAATTAGAAGAAAGAAGAGCATAGGGCCAAACCTTGAGGAACTCCTACACTTAATTATGTAGGGAAGAAGCTCAGCCTGCCAAGGACAGCAAGGAGCAGCTCAAGTGGTGGTAGAAAAAAGAGAAAGTTGTACCCTGAATGGCAAAGGGAGAGAGTGTTGAAAGAGAGTGCTAGTGGTTAGTAGACTTGAATTCCACAATCAAGTAAGATGATGTTAAAATGTCCACTGCATTTAGTTAGTGATATGGGGATAATGAAACCTAATGAACCTACTGAGAACTGTTTTATTGGTATTATAGGGGAGGAAGCCAGAACAGAGGGGAATTAGGAGTGAGACTGTGAAAATAAAAACCATGTTTTAGAAATCCGCATATGAAACTGGAGAGAAGGCAGTGGCAGAACTATTTTGGATTGAAAGCTTTGTCTGGTGTATTTGGTTTTAAAGGGAGACAACTGAGTAATTTTACAAAAAAGTGGGGATAATTCATTAACTTGGTGATTGAAGATACACGAAAGAGAAAGTAAAAGAGAGATGGGATCAAAGCCCAGGCAGAATTAATCAATCTAATCTGCTCATCTCAAAAATTTAGATGTCTATATTTACATTTCAATTTATTTTCATACTTAACAAATTCAAAATGCCTTGAAGCTTTGACTTTTCTTAGACTAGCAGCTCTAATCTCTGAAAAACAAGTAGTGAATTGAAGGTCCCAGTTTATTTGGTTGTGTGCCTGACAGACATTTTCTTTATCATTCCAATTAAAATATAGTATTTTGAAAACACACTGTCATCCCTTGATTTAACACCCCACTTATATCAATGTACAGATCTACCACACAGAAAATCAATAAGGAAACACTGGCCTTAAATGACATATTTGTGAAGATAAACTTAATAGATACATACAGAACTTTCTATCTAAAAGCAGCAGAATACACATTCTTTTCACATGCACATGGGGCATTCTCCAGGATGCATCCATCAACAGAGGAATGGATAAAGAAATTGTGGTACACACATACAATGGAATATTATTCAGCCATAAAAAAGAACGAAATAACGCCACTTGCAGCGACATGGATGGACCTAGAGATTGTCATACTGAGTGAAGTAAGCCAGACAGAGAAAGACAAAAATCATATGATATCACTTATATGTGGAATATTTTTAAAAATGGTATAAATGAACCTATTTACAAATCAGAGAGTCACAGATGTAGAAAACAAACTTACGGTTGCCAAGGGGGTAAGGGTGGAGGAGGGATAAATTGGGAGATTGGGATTGACATATACACACTACTATATATAAAATAGATAACTAATAAGAACCTACTGTATAGCACTCTACTCAATACTCTGTAATGACCTATACGGGAAAAGAATCTAAAAAAGAGTGGATATATGTATATGTATAACTGATTCACTTTGCTGTACAGCAGAAACTAACACAACATTGTAAATCAACTATACTCCAATAAAAATTAATTAATAAAAAATACACATGTTCAATAATGATATTGGCTATGGATGTGAATAAGTAACCTGAATCCCTTCATAGTTTTTTTTTTCCTTTCTCTTTTGATCAATGGGTAAGACTGTAGATAATCTCTCCCAAGCTCTCCTGGGCTCTCAGACCTCTTCTATGTCACACTGAAGGCCCTTGAGTCTTTTCTGTTTTCCATTCCCAGTGCTGGCTCTGTCCAGGATATGAGGTGGTGAAAGGTGTGCACTCAAGGATTACAGAGTAGGGTGGTAGCTAAAGGAGTCTGCAGGTTATTTAGAAGTTGTTGGTTAATATTTGAAAAGCTGTAACAAGTATACGGTCTGATATGAGAACTTAATGGCTCTTCAGGAACCATTCCAAGTTTGAGTTTCCCAGGCAGTTTTTCCAAAGGTACTGAAAATTTTAGAGAAGAGCCTATTGATTTGCAATGATATTTTTCTGCCAAGAGAAAAAGCAAGCATCTGTGTAAATGTCAAAGAGAAATCAAATAAGAGGGACAGTGAGTATTAATTGGGTCTGTCAGCATGGAGGCTTTTGATGACTTTTTGGAAAAAAATTTAGTGTTTGTAGGGGGGAGAACCTCTAGTAGAGTGGACTAAAGACTGAGTGGGAGGTGAAGAAATACACAAAACTCTAGTAGAGAGACAGGGCCATAGCTAAAGTGAGCTTAAGGTTAGGGAGATTGTTTTAATGGATGAGATTTGAGCATGTTCAAATGGTAATACAAAGTAGACAGTACTGAGGGAGTATTTGAAAGTGGGAGATAGAGTTAAGTTCCAGAGAAAGTAGAAGGGGAAACACCTCCCAGTGGACATGGATTATCATTAATAACAAGCAGTTTCCTCCTTTGACTATAAAGGGAGGGAAAATGGCGCAGATGTACACGGGACTATAGATCTTAAAAGAAAAAGTGAGCTATCACTAGTCTACTGGTTTTTCTTTACTCTATGTTGTAAGAAGAGAGATCTTCTATGGGAAGTAAGACAGATGGGAAGGAGTAACAGGTTTGGGGCAAAAGCCGAAGTTTGAAATAATTTTTGTAGAAAGGTGAAGAATAAATAGAACAGGACTTGCTTAACAGCATTGAGCATTATTCCTCTATTAATTTTCTATGCAATTAATAGTTCAGATTTATACATATGAAGTATCACAGAATCTGACTTTTGTCTAAATGTTGAAGAATTTAAAAAACCTTTTAAATTCAATTTTCTGATTGAGTCAAAGACAAGTATATAGATGCCAGTATTTGAGTCAAAGACAAGTATATAGACGCCAGTATATCTCTAGCACACATTTTACTTCCTTCATTGTTCAGTTTAAAAGTATTTATTATATCTTAAAATCAGTTTTGTTTTTATTATTTACTTGCCCTGAAGAAAAAAACATTGGGGATTTGGAACTTGCTTTTTTTTCATTATGTATTTCCCTACAGTACTAAGCATGGTACTTTCAACATAATAGAAGTTTTAGGGGTTTCCTTTTACATTTTGACTTACTCTTTCTGACAGCAATTTTACATCAATCTTAGGCCTGTAGTTTGCTTTATCTTTTACTCTTACCAAAAACTTTTCTGCATCATCCTTTGCTAGACACGAAGCCTCATGGTGGGATGAAAACTTGAGATATTATTTGCCAGGATTTGTTAAATTTGTTTCTTTTGGTTTTAAAAAATTTTACTTAAAGTTATTATGAAGTTTGGTCATGTTCTATCTTCAAGTTATGCTGAGGGCAGGATTTTGTGTCATTTTATTTCTGCCTGTTTTCTGCATTGCTTTTGGAGAAAATATTGGGAGATATGCTTTAACGCAGCCACCATTATTTTATTATCTCACTATTTTCACCTACGCTGACATTTCCTGGTCACTCACTTTAAATGTAATTACAAATGAAAAACAAAGAACAATTAAATTTAGTTGGGTAATCTGTTAAAATTTAAATTTATTAAGATGTATAAATTTGGTCCATAAATGTATGTTTGTAAGAAACAGAAGGCTTTAAAGTGCCAGATTACACAGCTTGTGCTACTCTATTTCAAACTCATACCTGTGGATTGTAATAAAACACACACACACACACACACACACACAAGGCACAAAAAACATCAGAGAACAAATAAAACAATTAACCTGAGTCTTTCCTTAGGTCACTCCATCCATGTTGCACTGTAGTTTGCATTTTTTTACCCATGGTCAAGGCTATGGGGAGATTTTAGTAGGTGTGTGAAAGATGAAGGTCAATCACAGATGTCCACAAATGTGTTTCTGTAAGAAAGAGCTCCTCCACGCATAGCCCCATCACGTCTAGAAACTGGAGTACAGGAATCTATTTTGAGGTTACTTGGCTGGCTTCTCCTGGGGCAATCTGTCAGCATATATGTCATGCTCTTTTTGTTTAGGTTATAGTTGCCATAGACAGTGCTAGAAAGTAAGGAAAAGCACTCTGTAGGAGCAGGAAAGATGGCAGGAAGCCAAGGGGAAAAACACAAAAATAGATCGCTATCTTAAAATATTATCCCAGCCCTACCATCCAATCTACAATTAGTTTTGTTCTGTTTTTATTATATAAAGAGCTAATGAAAGCATCATATATGTTAATTTTTGATACATGTTGATTTTTACTTCACAGCTACCTTAGAAATTGATGAGGACTATCCATTATATCAGTCAATTTATAGAGTGACAGCCACAGATGAGGACTATAAATGGTAATTATACTGATGGTAGGTGGTGATCATTGTGTGAGACACATATATCGCTTTGGCATGCACTTAGAATGGCAAACACATAGGTAGCCAAGGTAAGATGGGATATAAGCCTTACAGATGAATTTGAAACTAATCCGGTAGGAAAGAAGAACAATTTCTGATATTTCTATGAGAAAAATAAGGAAAGCATTGTTGGGAAGATTTTTCTGAGTACAGTGCTATGCTTTGGAGATATTTTTCAAGAGTGGTTAATATATTTAATGTGATAATTAAAGAAAGCATAATGAAGCTGACAACCACTCTAACGCAATATTCATGTTAATGTTGGAAATAGCATTTTTATAAGAAATTTTCTTAATGAGTATAAGAAAATTATACAACTTCTAACGGAGGTGGGCAGCTGCAACAAAGACATCAATGCTGAGCTGAAACTGGGGCTTTATCTTTTGGATTCTATTCACAACTATTCCACTTGTCTAGCTATTTCAATGTCACATGTGAATGTGATTATATTTTTTTGATGTTTCAGTATCCTAATTACTAGATATCTAACTGTAAGAGACTTGCTTTTCTCATAATTGATTCATGATTGTAAAGTCTCTTAGAGATTTGGCAAAATAAAAAGAACTCATAAAGCTCTAAATGGAGAATTTAGCAGTACACTGGACTACAAAAGTCAGCATGCTTTCTCTGCAGCTGTTTTTTTTAAACGTGTGTTGAAAGAGTTTACTTCTAATTTGGTAATTCACAGTATGAAGTAAGGAGCACTGTATGGGGGTGAAGTAATGGCACTTCAGGTAACTTGGGTCAAGTTAGGACTTTACCACTAACTAGCGGTGTAATCCTAGGGAAATCACATAATCCCTCTCGCCCTTGATTTCCAGTTAACCTCCAGTGATATATGGGCTGTTGTCAGTCAAGGTACTCAAAATCCTTGATCAAAAATACTTTGTTGTAGACCAGCCAGTATGCAATTTATATGAAATTGTTAACAAATATGAGACTTTTCCTATTAGATGATGTCTTTCCAATAGAATAAAAAATAACCTATGGTCCAGCTGAAAATAGCTATTATCAGTTCTGTCATTTGCAGGAAAAGAGCGCAGCAGGTGTGTTTTAAAATTTAGTGTTTTGGAAAATAGGTACATTGCTAAAGGCTTGATCCTTATCAAATTAAAAAAATATGCAGTTATAATTGAACTTTAATCAAATTTTACCTCATTTCAAACTACTTTTTTTCAGATACTTTTGAGAATGATTTATCTACTCTCACCTCTTCTCAAACATGGTGGAAAATAAATAAAAAGTGCAATCAAGAAGTAAGATAAATTATAAACTGTATTCAACTGTATTAATATTTGCAATTGGTTTAAATCATTATAATTCTTATTTTGTTTCTAAAAAGTCAAACAGTGACAGTGAGTTTATTTTGTACATTCTTTCAGAGATGTATTAATTTGCAAAATCAAATCTAATTAAAAAAAATTCTCTTAAAGGAATGTGTATAGTGTTATGCAGCTCTGTAAAAATATAGCAAATCTTTTGGTTGTATTAATAAGCTAAACAACTCTTACTTTTCCTGTATTCTGCATCAGTATATTCCAATGGTTTTAATACAGGCTTAGATAATAAAGAGAGAAATTAATCAATGTAAAAATAAAGAACTTTCTATATATTTGCTCCATTATTGTATCTGAATGATCTTGCACATACATGTTCATTTATTTTAGTGTGATTAATGTATGCTTTATTTTTCTAGTACTCCATTGAGACACAGTTATCTGGACCAAAGAAAGGAGCAAATTCTTTTGGAGTGGATTCTGTAAGTGGCATCGTTAGTGTGAGAGGCAATGATCCCTTGGACTTTGAGGCTGGATATCATGTAGTTAATATATTTATTTATTATTCTACAAAGAATGACAAGAATCTTTCATAACTGAACTCTGCCTGAAAGATTAAACAGACTATTATTCTAAAGGAAGAGTAATATTTTGTGATTCATTAATGAGGATTAGCGCAGTTAACCAAATATCTAGAACCAGTCATGGTGGATATCAAAACGTAGAGATCATGTCTTAACTTTTTAGATCTATCTAGAGAAGTTTCAGAGAAAAAAGACTTTAAGTAGCTTTCTGATTAGGGAAAACTAAATCAGTAAATCATTAAATGTAAAAATTTTCTGAACATCACAAATAGGAAGAAATTTAAAACAGTCAAGTTGTGGTATTGAAACAGTTTATACCCTGCCCTACTTAGAATGACAAAACACAGAGGTAGCCAAGGTAAGATGGGGTATAAGTCTTTCAGATGAATTTGAAACTAATGAGGTAGGGAAAAAGAACAATTTCTGGTATTTCCATGAAAAAAAGAAGGAAAGCATTGTTGGGAAGATTTTTCTCACTAGAGAATGACATGTTAGTAGGAACAATGATTGGAAAGAAAACAACTAGAGGGCTATTGAGATAACCTGTGCACACAGAAATGGAGTGTGAAATTTGAGAAATAAAGGGATAAATTATTATTATTATTATTACTGGCATTGGTAAAACATTTCCATTTTCAGAAATCCTCCACATGTATTATTTCAATAAGGTGGTTGAGAAAATAGTCATTAGAGAGCAAATGCAAGGATTCATAGAAAAAATAGAGAATGTGCTGCTGAATAGATATTTAGGAGAAAGAGCATTAATAACTAAAGATGATCTCAACCTTCTAGCCTAAAAGAACATAAAGGGTAGAAGAAAGCCAATGACTTCTATTTCAATTTCAATCTGGAAATGTTAAATGTCACAGAATGGGGAAGAAGCCAATGATACATAACTTTTAAGCAATTTGAGTGTTAGGACTACAATATGAGGTTAATATGAGCTTAAAATTAAAATTAGGTGGGAAAAATGGAGATTGTGCATATCAGCTACCTACGTATTAAGCAGTTCAGCTCCATACTTGTGCCCACTCCCTGCCTCACTTCCCTTGCTTACCTTGACTCACACATTCAACCAAACTTGGTAAGTCCTTTAAGACCTACTTACTTCATCTTTCTACTACATAGCTAACCTATAAATTTTATGACATTTTTATAAAAGAGATTTAAATACGCTCATTGTCAGCCCCTCACCCAGCACAGGTTCTTGTACATTGTAAGGGCTTTTTTTTTTTTTTTTTCAGTATGCGGGCCTCTCACTGTTATGGCCTCTCCCATTGCGGAGCACAGGCTCCGGACGCGCAGGCCTAGCGGCCATGGCTCACGGGCCTAGCCGCTCCGCGGCATGTGGGATCCTCCCAGACCAGGGCCCGAACCCGTGTCTCCTGCATCGGCAGGTGGACTCCCAACCACTGCGCCACCAGGGAAGCCCTATTTTTTTTTTTTTTTTTTTTTTTTTTTTTTTCTTTTGCGGTACGCGGGCCTCTCACTGTTGTGGCCTCTCTCGCTGCGAAGCACAGGCTCCGGACGCGCAGGCTCAGCGGCCATGGCTCACGGGCCCAGCCGCTCCGCGGCATGTGGGATCTTCCTGGACCGGGGCACGAACCCGTGTCCCCTGCATCGGCAGGCGGACTCTCAACCACTGCGCCACCAGGGAAGCCCGTAAGGGCTTTTTTAATGTTTGCTTAAAAACAGTTTAGTGGATACCTTACTGCCTTGGGGTGTTTTTTTCTTTTCAGAAGGACACTTACTGATATGTCTGAATAAATAATATTTAAAGGGTAAGATGTGTGACAGGATGATGGGGAAAATATTTGAGATCTGATGACATTTTAAACTCTTTTCAGAAATTACCTCCTGTTCTGATCACAAAGAGTAATTCATGGTTCTGTTTCTAAACAGTCTGCCTTGTGAATGGTTTCAATGCATTGCACTTTTAGTTAATGATTGAATCTGTAATTCATTCATTTTTTTCATTCAATTTAGTCTATATTTAGGCACGCAGCCAAGCTACACAGACCTTTGAGATTTAATGGCAAATGACATGAATTTATTTTGAAATATACAACTAATCTAATTAACTAAGAAAGCACTTATATTTCTTTCAGTTGCCTAGAAGACAAATAAAACACTATATTTAATTGGAGAACACTACAACAACAAAAAACCGAACAGGAGACATATTATAAAGATACACATGTATTACTAAATAGTATATTGTAAAGTTTTTTTAAAAAACTCTTTTCCAGTTTTCCAGCTTACACTGAGAGCAACAGATACAACAGGTCTATTCTGTCAAGGGACACTAATTATCATGATTAGAAACATAAATGATGAGAAGCCTCAATCTGAGTAAGCATATTTATTTTAAAGTGTAACCATAGAGAATGGCTAACTAAACTTTTCACACATATTGTAAATAATAATAATAAAGATTATATAGCATATAAAAATATTTTGTTACATTAAAATATATTACTATATACATAAGTGATACATATGCTGATAGAAAGTAAAATATATGTCAGAAAATATTGGTAAACAAATATAGAAGTGACCAACATCGTAATATATGGTGAAAAGATTTTTGTGTATCTTTTCGTTTTCTTCCCCAAAGGTTTTGTAAAGTTGTTGTGTTGCTTTTCAATAAATATATTAATTTTAAACAATGGGAAGAGTAGACCTTAAAATGTAGTTTAAAATGTTTAATTTAAATTACTTTACTTCCATACTCTGAGATAAAATTGTAGCATTCAAAAATATTTTCAGATTACTAATGTCTGTTAGATGTTTTCCTATACTTCAAAATGTAGTAATCAAATACATTACTACAATCTAAGAAAAATTAAATACTACTTAGATTGATGAAGAGAAAAAGAAAAATGGTAGTATTCAAATTATTTTCCTTCCACCCCTAAGTTATATCTCTACAGATAACTAAGGAGAGTAACATTGTTTGAATCCCCAAATTCATTTTTATATTATCTGAACAAGAGAAGCAAATATGGAGCTTAGTTTTTCTCTTATTTCTGGGGATAGTTACTCTACCTGTCCTACTACATTTGTGGTAGAGGTGCTGCCAACTTCTTAAAATAATTTTTTGTCACCTGTATGCCTACTATAAGCATAAACTTTTTGCCTTTACTTATTTAGTAGAATTCAATGCTAGATAATATAAGCAATATCAAAATTACTAAAATATTGGTATGGCCCCAACATATTGTTTTTGTTTCTTAAGAGACATAGTATGTTAAATTACAATTAATGAAACAGAAAAGGAAATGATTCAAAGTGGTCCAGAATGTAAATACTGTGAGTTATGTTATATTATGGTATAAAGGAGAAACCACACTTTAAAGGAGAAACCACATTAGATTGTGGTGGTCAAGAAGGTTGCTCAGAGGAATGAGTGGATTCACCCACTCACCTCCCTTTTCCTTTAACTTCCTTGAACCTCTCTCCCAAGCCCAGATTTAGCCTTTCCCTTTAAAATGTGTAGCAAAGTTATGGTATCTATCACACAGAACTACAGTTATTTATTTATATGTGTTCATCTCTAGCAGTGAGATCTAAAGAGCAGAAGCCGGCTTATTCTTATGCATATAAACTGGAATAACATACTGTAGGTTACTGACAAATGTCTGATGCTTGAATAGAAGGTTGAATAAGAAAGAAATTTAAGTTTCAGAAATGTTCTGGCAATTGATCAGGGACTTGAAATATACTTTAAAGAGATGAACAATAAATTTAAAATAAATGTCCTGATAACTTGCTTGTCCAAACTTGTCCAAAGTTATGACTTTGGACAGCCTTTCATCATACCAGATAACAAGATGAAAATGAATATATTTAATCCCTTATGTTCAATTGCCAACTATTCCATACACTTGGTATTTGGAATAATAGAGGTACACTATTTCAATCTGTTTTCCAGTTTTCATCTCTTTGATGTCATGCTATCTTTCATGTCTGGCATGATGCCAGAGACTAAATGATTAAAAATTAATGCTTATGCAAAAATGTTATGTAACTTTGTGCCAGAAATGGATTTTCTCAACATTTGAATACTTTTGGAACTCTTAAATTCTTGACAAGATGAAGGTAGTATTATCACAAATCCAAAAGATTCTTTGCAAGTTATCAGAACTGAGCAGGTATGTGCATACAAATCTGCATTTGCAACATTTTTTCATCAACATATTATTTTTCTTTAGACTTTTTCCTCTGAATTCTATTAATGTAACTGAAGAAAAACCTATTGGAGAATTATAGCAAGAGTAAAACCAACAGATCGAGATGAAGATGGTGGCATCACTTATACCTTTAGAACACATCACGAAAAGTTTGCTTTGGACCCTTGTAAGTTTTAAATACATAGTTCTAGCTGTCTTCATTTAAGCATTCACTATCTAATCTCAGCATTACCTTTAGACTTCGGGCTAGTAAAGCTACACTTTCAAAATTAGATTAAATATATGGAGAAGGAAACACCAAAAATGTGTGGCATTTGACAGTTGCTATTTTCCTACTTGTAAAAATGAACTTCTTGTGAAATAACGACTGTCATAGTAACTTATTTTTATAACTGGCTATTGGCTTTCAGAGGCAATCAGTACAATGCTTCTGTGAAATCCTTGTAAACTATAGGACAGACAAGTCGTATCTAACTCCTTAATTTCATTTGTGAAAATTGGAACATTTCCTTAATAATTATATTTTGGATACTTGATTATGGATATATTCCTACCTATGTGTACAGAATTACTACTCTGAAATATTGTTTTCCTATGGCTTGTCACAGTACTTGATTTAACTGTCCAGCATTCAACCAGAGAAAAAAAAAACCCACCAGCAACACAACTATGAGAGCTTCTTAAGCAGATCCTGTAAGGCTGTTGTCTCTGTGTCTAATGCCAGAGCTTTAGGTCCACAAGCCCAGAGGGCAGGAGGGAAGATGAATATAAAGTGGGGGAGGTTAAGGGTAGACCAGACACACAAGCAGCTCTGGACTCTATGAGAATGCACTAAAACCCATGTCCGTTCTTGTTGCCGCTAACCTTGGTAGTAAGGGTATCCTGCAGAAGCTGGGGCCTTTCATTATAAGGCTAAGCACACACACCTGTTCTAGGAGTCAGAGAAGCTGAAAGAGGATCCAGAGGTGGATAGAGCAGCTGCAGAGCCAGCTGCTACTTCACGCCAATGATGAGACAGCAGACCAGCAAAAACATATGTAAGAAATGAAATGTCTGCTGCTAACTTTCAACTCTCCCAGTCAACCAAGATTCTCCCTTGGAGGCACCAGGGATGAACAGTCATTTCTGTCTTCACAAATTTTCCTAAGTTTGAACCTTGAGCTCATTTTTCATCTTTCTATAAAATATATCTCTTATATGTGGAATCTAAAAAAGGGTACAAATGAACTTATCTACAAAACAGAAATAGAGTTACAAATGTAGAAACAAACTTATTATTACTGGGGGTAAGGGTGGGAGGGATAAATTGGGAGACTGGGATTGACATATACACACTACTATAGGTAAAACATAACTAATAAGGACAGGGAACACTACTCAATACTCTATAATGGCCTATACGGGAAATGAATCTAAGAGTAGATATATGTATATGTATAACAGATTCACTTTGCTGTACACCTGAAACTAATACAACATTGTAAATCAACTATACTACAATAAAAATTATTTAAAAGAAGAATTAGTTAAGTTGGATGGCAGAAACAATACATGATTAGGATTTTAACATAGTTTGGCTTCTTTTTCAGGCTCAAAAACACTAATAACACTATTATTGTAATTAAAATCATATACTGTGGTCTGGTACTTTTAAAGTTGAGATGCTACCTATGCTTGGTAAATCCATAAATTACAATTTAGAGATATGGAGGAAAATATGAAGAAACCATTTATAATATTAAATTATATTTTAAAGGTAAGTATAAAGCAAGTGGGCATTTTTAAACAAATATTTTCTATGATTGTAGAGCTGCTAAACATCACTTTCCTTATTCACTAAAAGTATATACTATTAAATGAATTAAATTACCATCAATATGAATAAATTAATATATGCTTAATTATTTGAGTTTGGTAATTTTTCTTTATTTATTTTCATTAGTTACAGGCATAATCACTCTTCTTCAGCCTTTGAATCTTGACAACCCAAATAATCCTAAAACCTATTCTTTGGAAATTGAGGCCATAGATAATGGGAATAATACCAGTACCTATACGTTTACAGTTTATGTGGAGGATGTAGAAAATCCTGTTGTCTGTGACTCGAGTTGTTCAATAGGAGAAGGTAAATTACAAGTCTATTTTATTGATAACATTCATGAAATGAAAAGTAAGAAAATTTTAAAATAAAATTTTTAATAATTAATTTTTTTTTAGTTTTAATAAAAGAGAAGTAAAAGAACTCAATAAAGTGAGAGATATACTCCTACAAAGAAAAAATATATAGTTGGTATGATTTAAAATAACTTTCAAATAATTATTTCTTTGTGTGGAAGATCGGGTACAGGAATAGTTACATAATTATTTTGTTTATCCATAACATATGAATTAACAGGTTGCTTAACAAGTTGTCATATGTGTGAAAATCTAAACAATAAAATGCAATTTTTATCTTCTAAATTGACCAAGATTTAAAAATAACAGGAAAAAAGTCAGTGCTGGCTAAGTTATAAAGAAATTAACACTTACAATGGAATACTACTCAGCCATAAAAAAGAATGGAATTTTGCCATTTTCCAATATAGATGGACTTGGAGGGCATTATGCTAGGTGAAATAAGTCAGACAGAAAAAGAAAAATACTGTACAATATCACTTATATGTGGAACTGAAAAAATACAACAAACTAGTGAATATTAAAAAAGAAGCAGATTCACACATCTAGAGAACAAACTACTGGTTAGCAGTGGGGAGAGGGAAGGTTGGAGGGAGGCAATGTAGGGGTAAGGGATTTAGAAGCACAAACTAGTAGGTATAAAAGAAGCTACAAGGATATATTATACAACATGGAGAATATAGCAAATATTTTATAATAACTATAAAAGGAGTATAATCTTTCAAAATTGTGAATCAGAGAGGAACCAAGATGGCAGAATAGAAGGATGTGCTCTCACTCCCTCTTGCAAGAACACCAGAATCACAACTAGCTGCTGGACAATCATCAACAGGAAGACACTGGAACTCACCAAAAAAGATACCCCACATCCAAAGACAAAGGAGAAGCCACAATGAGATGGTAGGAGGGGGGCAATCACAGTAAAATCAAATCCAATAACTGCTGGGTGGGTGAATCACAGACTGGAGAACACTTATACCACAGAAGTCCACCCACTGGAGTGAAGGTTCTGAGCCCCACGTCAGGCTTCCCAACCTGGTGGTCTGGCAATGGAAGGAGGAATTCGTAGAGAATCAGATTTTGAAGCCTAGTGGGAATTGATTTCAGGACTTCGACATGACTGGGGGGAAACAGAGACTCCACTCTTGGAGGGCACACACAAAGTAGTGTGTGCATTGGGAACAAAGGGAAGGAGCAGTGACTCCAGGGGACACTGAACCAGACCTACCTGTTAGTGTTGGAGGGTCTTCTGCAAAGGCGGGGGGTGGCTATGGCTCACTGTGGGGACAAAGACACTGACAGCAGATGTTCTGGGAAGTACTCCTTGGTGTGAGCCCTCCCAGAGTCTGTCCTTAGCCCCACCAAAGAGCCCAGGTAGGCTCCAGTGTTAGGTTGCCTCAGGCCAAACAACCAACAGGGAGGGAACCCATCCCCACCCATCAACAGTCAAGTGGGTTAAAGTTTTACTGAGCTCTGCCCACCAGAGCAACAGTGAGCTCTACCCACCACCAGTCCCTCCCATCAAGCCTCTTAGACAGCCTCATCCACCAGAAGGCAGAGAGCAGAAGCAAGAAGAACTACAGTCCTGCAGCCTGTGGAACAAAAACCACATTCACAGAAAGATAGACAAGATGTAAAGACAGAGGGCTATGTACTAGATGAAGGAACAAGATAAAACCCCAGAAAAACAACCAAATGAAGTGGAGATAGGCAACCTTCCAGAAAAAGAATTCACAATAATGATAGTGAAGATGATCCAGGACCTCAGAAAAAGAATGGAGGCAAAGATCGAGAAGATGCAAGAAATGTTTAACAAAGACCTAGAAGAATTAAAGGACAAACAAACAGAGATGAGCAATACAATAAGTGAAATGAAAAATACACTAGAAGGAATCAATAGCGGAATAACTGAGGCAGAAGAACGGATAAGTAACCTGGAAGACAGAATGGTGGAATTCACTGCTGTGGAACAGAACAAAGAAAAAAGAATGAAAAGAAATGAAGACAGCCTAGGAGACCTCTGGGACAACATTAAATGTAACAACATTTGCATTATAGGGGTCTCAGAAAGAGAAGAGAGAGAGAAAGGAACAGAGAAAATATTTGAAGAGATTATAGTCAAAAACTTCCCTAACATGGGAATGTAAGTAGCGACCCAAATCCAGGAAGCGCAGCGAGTCCCATACAGGATAAACCCAAGGAGAAACACGCTGAGACAGATAATAATCAAATTGGCAAAAATTAAAGACAAAGAAAAATTATTGAAAGCAGCAAGGGAAAAATGACCAATAACATACAACGGAACTCCCATAAGGTTAACAACTGATTTCTCAGCAGAAACTCTACAAGCCAGAAGTGGGTGGCATGATATACTTAAAGTGATGAAAGGGAAGAACCTACAACCAAGATTACTCTACCAGGCAAGGATCTCATTCAGATTCGATGGAGAAATCAAAAGCTTTACAGACAAGCAAAGGCTAAGAGAATTCAGCACCACCAAACCAGCTTTAAAGGAACTGGTTTAAGGAAAAGAACTTTAGAACACTAAAGGAACTTCTCTAAGTGGGAAACACAAGAGAAGAAAAGGATCTAAAAAAAAACCAAAAACCCCCAAACAACTAAGAAAATGGTCATAGGAGCATACATATTGATAATTACCTTAAACGTGAATGGATTAAATGCTCCAACCAAAAGACACAGGCTTGCTGAATGGATACAAAAACAAGATCCATGCTGTCTACAAGAGACCCACTTCAGACCTAGGGACACATACAGACTGAAAGTGAAGGGATGGAAAAATATATTCCATGCAAGTGGAAATCAAAAGAAAGCTTGAGTAGCTATACTCATACCAGATAAAATAGACTTTAAAATAAAGAATGTTACAAGAGACAAGGAAGGACACTATATAATGATCAGGGGATTAATCCAAGAAGAAGATATAAAAATTATAAATATATATGCACCCATCATAGGAGCACCTCAATACATAAAGCAACTGCTAACAGCTATAAAAGAGAAAATCGACAGTAACACAATAATAGTGGGTACTTTAACACCTCACTTACACCAATGGGCAGATCATCCAAAATGAAAATAAATAAGGAAACAGAAGCTTTAAATGACCCAATAGACCAGATAGATTTAATTGATATTTATAGGGCATTCCATGCAAAAAGAGGAGATTATACTTTCTTATCAAGTGAGCATGGAACATTCTCCAGGATAGATCACATCTTCGGTCACAAATCAAGCCTCAGTAAATTTAAGAAAATTGAAATCATATCAAGCATCTTTTCTGACTATAATGCTATGAGATTAGAAATGAATTACAGGGAAAAAACTGTAAAAAACACAAAGACAAACACATGAAGGCTAAACAATATGTTACTAAATAACCAAGAGATCACTGAGGAAATCAAAAAATACCTAGAGACAAATGACAATGAAAACACAATGATCCAAAACCTATAGGATGCAGCAAAAGCAGTTCTAAGAGGGAAGCTTATAGCTATACAAGCCTAACTCAAGAAACAAGAAAAATCTCAAGTAAACAATCTAACCTTACATCTAAAAGAACTAGAGAAAGAAGAGCAAACAAAACCCAAAGTTAGCAGAAGGAAAAAAAATCTTAAAGATCAGAGCAGAAATAAATGAAATAGAAACAAAGAAAATAATGGCAAAGATCAGTAAAACTAAAAGCTGGTCCTTTGAGAAGATAAACAAAATTGATAAACCATTAGCCAGACTCATCAAGAAAAAGAGGGAGAGGACTCAAATCAATAAAATTAGAAATGAAAAAGGAGAAGTTACAACAGACACCGCAGAAATACAAAGCATCCTAAGACACTACTACAAGCAACTCTATGCCAATAAAATGGACAACCTGGAAGAAATGGACAAATTCTTAGAAAGGTATAACCTTCCAAGACTGAACCAGGAAGAAACAGAAAATATGAACAGATCAATCACAAGTACTGAAATTGAAATGGTGATTAAAAATCTTCCAACAAACAAAAGTCCAGGACCAGATGGCTTCACAGGTGAATTGTATCAAACATTTAGAGAAGAGCTAACACCCATCTTTCTCAAACTCTTCCAAAAAGTTGTAGAGGAAGGAACACTCCCAAACTCATTCTATGAGGCCACCATCACCCTGAAACCAAAGCCAGACAAAGATACTACAAAAAAAGAAAATTACAGACCAATATCACTGATGAATATAGATGCAAAAATCCTCAACAAAATACTAGCAACCGAATCCAACAACACATTAAAAGGATCATACCTCATGATCAAGTGGGATTTATCCCAGGGATGCAAGGATTCTTCAATATACACAAATCAATGAATGTGATACACCATATTAACAAATCGAAGAATAAAAACATATGATCATCTCAATAGATGCAGAAAAAGCTTTTGACAAAATTCAACACCCATTTATGATAAAAACTCTCCAGAAAGTGGGCATAGAGAGAAACTATCTCAACATAATAAAGGCCATATATGACAAACCCACAGCAAACATCATTCTCAATGGTGAAAAATTGAAAGCATTTCCTCTAAGATCAGGAACGAGACAAGGATGTCCACTCTCACCACTGTTATTTAACATAGTTTTGGAAGTCCTAGCCATGGCAATCAGAGATGAAAAAGTAATAAAAGGAACACAAACTGGAAAAGAAGAAGTAAAACTGCCACTGTTTGCAGATGACATGATACTATACATAGAGAATCCTAAAAATGCCACCAGAAAACTACTAGAGCTAATCAGTGAATTTGGTAAAGTTGAAGGATACAAAATTAATGTACAGAAATCCCTTGCATTCCTATACACTAATGATGAAAAGTCTGAAAGAGAAATTATGGAAACACTCCCATTTACTGTTGCAACAAAAAGAATAAAATACCTAGCAATAAACCTACCTAGGGAGACAAAAGACCTGTATGCAGAAAACTATAAGACACTGATGAAAGAAATTAAAGATGATACCAACAGATGGAGAGATATACCATGTTCTTGGATTGGAAGAATCAATATTGTGAAAATGATTATACTACCCAAAGCAATCTACAGATTCAATGCAATCCCTATCAAATTACCAACGGCATTTTTTATGGAACTAGAACAAATCATCTCAAAATTTGTATTGAGACACAAAAGATCCCGAATAGCCAAAGTAACCTTGAGGGAAAAAAACGGAGCTGGAGGAATCAGACTCCCTGACCTCAGCCTATACTACAAAGCTACAGTAATCAAGACAATATGGTACTGGCACAAAAACAGAAACATAGATCCATGAAACAAGATAGAAAGCCCAGAGATAAACTCATGCACCTATGGTCAACTAATCTATGACAAAGGAGGCAAGGATATACAATGGAGAAAAGACAGTCTCTTCAATAAGTGGTGCTGGGAAAACTGGACAGCTACATGTAAAAGTATGAAATTAGAACAATCCCTAACACCATACACAAAAATAAACTGAAAATTGATTCGAGACCTAAATGTAAGACCAGACACTATAAAACTGTTAGAGGAAAACATAGGAAGAACGCTCTTTGACATAAATCACAGCAAGATCTTTTTTGATCTAACTCCTAGAGTAATGGAAATAAAAACAAAAATAAGCAAATGGGACCTAATGAAACTTAAAAGCTTTTGCACAGCAAAGGAAACCATAAACAAGATGAAAAAACAACCCTAAGAATGGGAGAAAATATTCACAATCAATGGACAAAGGATTAGTCTCCAAAATATATAAACAGCTCCATATAAAGAAACAAACAACTCAATCCAAAAATGGCAGAAGACCTAAATAGACATTTCTCCAAAGAAGACATACAGATGGCCAAGAAGCACTTGAAAAGCTGCTCAACATCACTAATTATTAGAGAAATGCAAATCAAAACTACAATGAGGTATCACCTAACACCAGTTAGAATGGACATCATCAGAAAATCTACAAACAACAAATGCTGGAGAGGGTGTGGAGAAAAGGGAACCCTCTTGCACTGTGGTGGGAATGTAAATTGATACAGCCACTATGGAGAAAAGTATGGAGGTTCCGTAAACAACTAAAAATAGAATTACCATATGATCCCACAATCCCACTACTGGGCATATACCCTGAGAAAACCATAATTGAAAAAGGCACATGCACCCCAATGTTCATCGTAGCACTATTTACAATAGCCAGGTCATGGAAGCAACCTACATGCCCATCGACAGATGAATGGATATAGAAGATGTGGTACATATATATAATGGAATATTACTCAGCCATAAAAAGGAATGAAATTGAGTCATTTGTTGAGATGTGGATGGATCTAGAGACTGTCATACAGAGTGGAGTTAAGTCAGAAAGAGAAAAACAAATATTGTATATTAACGCAAGTATGTGGAACCTAGAAAAATAGTACAGATGAACTGGTTTGCAGGGCAGAAGTTGAGACACAGATGTAGAGAACAAACGTATGGACACCAAGGGTGGAAAACCACAGTAGGTTGGGGATGGTGGTGTAATGAATTGGGCGATTGGGATTGACCTTTATACACTGATGTGTATAAAATTGATGACTAATAAGAACCTGCAGTATAAAAAAACAAACAAAAAAACAACTAAAACTAAACTTTCTTTGGGTTATTTGTATGGAAATATGTTAATATACATATTTCAGACATTACATGCAATTTCTAAAAATCTTATATGTTCTGGTATAATGTTAAAAGTCATAATTCTAGTTACTTTAAAATGTATATCTCAGAAAAAACTAAATTTTCTTGTCAACTGCATTATTGTGAACTTTCATCAAATCTTTAACCATCTTTATTTTTAAGCCTTTTATCATTTACAGAGAGTTCTGGGTGTACTCTGATGCTTTTGCAAAAATGTTCCTATAGAAGTGTTTCATCTTCAAGGAATTCATGGAAAAGACTCTGACAAGTACAGGTTTCTGGTAACTGACTGTACTGCTGAACTGAATGAATAAGAATTTTCAGAACTCTAATGGAAAACTGATGAATTCATAAAAGTGCTAACAAAAGATTAATTTCATGGGACTGAGTGAACTGATGAGGATGATTATAATTTTTGTGACTTTCTGTTTGAATTTTAAAAAATCCCACAAGGACTCAGAGGCAAAAAATTTACAAATCAATTTTCACTGCAAAGGAGCTGTTACAGTGGAGGATTACTGGACTGCATGTCAATATTATGTCATAGTATGAGTGTGTTTCATGTTTGGTAATTGCAATCACTTTTGCTTTTGTTGTGGTTATGCATTTACAATGCTTGGTGTCAGTTTATTTATCTCTTGTAAAAATAAAATACAGTGTGTGTGTGTGTTGTGAAAAAAAAAAAAAAGTGTGACTGGTGGGGGAGAGCATCTTTCTCTCTTTCTACTCCCCAGAAGAATATCCACTCACCTAACCCAAGGAAAAGTTTTGATGATGAACTTAAATGATAAGAAAGACAATAAAATTTCATTATGATATTAGTACCCAGAAAAAAAAAATAATAGTAAAAGGGGAACAGAAAGTAACTTGATGGAGAGAACATTAGGAGAATTTAGATGGGAGGTCAGGGAAGGCATCTTTTTTAAGTGCTGATATTTAAGTAAAAAGTTGAGTAGGAAAAAGGAAGAAAATTCTAGACATAAAGAAATAAATGCAATGGTCAAGAGGCTGGAAAGAACATGGTCGGTTTGAAGAACTCCAAGAAAGCCAATATTTCTAGACAAGTGGATACTCAAGTTTATCGTGTAGTGGAATCACCTGGTGGGTTTGTTGAACTAGAGACACCTGGGTTCCAGCCACAGTGGTCTGGTTCAGCAGGTGTGGTGTGGGGCCTGAACATTTGCATTTAGAAGTTCCCGGATGATGCTGATGGTGCTGGTCCATGGACCAGTGAGGGAGCTGGAAAGGGATGGAAGAAACTAAATAATGAAGGGTCTTAGAACTTTGGCAGAGAGTTTCAATTTTATCTCAGGAGGACTAGAAAATGACTAAGAAGTTTTAAGCAAAGAAATCTTAAGTTTCGGATCCACCTAAAAAGTCAGTCTGGATGCCACATAAAGGGAGAGAAACTGAGTATTGAGAAGCCATTTAGGACATTCTTGCAAGAGCAAAATGACTATATGAACTGTTTTTGAAGGATGGGGAAATTGAATCATGTAACTGAGGCACAGTTTTCAGATAATTTAATTGCTTTGATATGGGAAAAAGTAAACAAGGATCTAAGATGACGAAATTTGGGAGATTGCGTGACCTGGAAACGTTTAGGTTTCTCACCTGAAATTCTGAACAGCTATATGCTACTGAATTTTGACAATGGAAACAAGAATAAAGTAGTATGTCTGGAAAATGAAGATAAAGCACCTTCTGCAAGTTGGTGTCACCTGTCTCTCCATTCTAATGGACGAGCCTTGGAGTGTTCCTCTGTTCTTCAGAAATCTCCTCTTCCCAGAATGGCAGGAATGTACTCAGTGTTAAACACTGAAGTCATCCCCATAATCAATGTCTTCAAAGTCTAAAGAATGGAAGAACTTTGGGACCCTTATCAAATTTGTAAAAAAATCAGGAATGGAGAAGCGGGGAGTGCTTAGGGTTTGACAGTTGGCTCTAGAAATTTGAGGAGCAGAAATTTCAGGAGGATGACAGCGGACAAATAAATTATTATTCATAAGTCGTATTTTATTTCTACTCTGGGGTCAAATATTTTAAATATATTTATAAAGTACAATAAACGCACACACAAATTGTGAATCACTCTATTGTAAACCTGTAACATATTATACAGCAACTACACTTCAATAAAAAAGAAATTAACACTTTCATAAAGCAAAATTTTAAATAATCTAAAATACTATTTTAGTAAATGCTTATAAAGAGTATTAAAATGATTATTATCTTCATTTCAGTATCTTTGTTTCTTAGAGTTTACTTTAACACAATTATTAGAGATATCAAGATTTATGTGCAAAGTTTATAGTAACATGTTTGAAATTTTAAAAATACCTAATAATAGGAAATTGGTTAAAAGATAGTATATCCATTTGATGAAATGCTACCTAGCAATTAAAAATTATCTTTTCAAAAAATAGTAATCATGAGGTGATACAAACTGTAAACTTTCCCTAATTTTGTTGTGTACATGTTATGTGATATTAACCCATAATTATAAATACCATTATATATATATATGACCATAGTTACCTTTATTTTTTGTATAATTACAAAAACAATTCTTTATTTTGCAACATTCGCTGTTAATTTTAAAAATTAAAAATGTTTCTCAAATTAAAACTCTAGCTACAGTTATACAGTTTTAACTTCTTGAATAATCACCATCATTACTCCTAATAGTTTGTAGCTATTTCATCTGATATTCTTGCTCAAAAAGAGTACTTGCTTAAAACAGGCTTTCAATTATATAAATTGCAAGAGAATAGATATTTAAAGTAATATATGGAGGTATCCTTCAGTAAAATAGATGTTCCTGAAAAGTGTGGTATAAGTTAAAATTTTGTCAATTGCATTTCATTTAAAAAATTTCACCCATTAAAAAACATTCAAAATATATTAATTAGAATCAGCATACCCTCATGCATAAGATAATGAAGTATGTTCTCATTAGTGCCATACAAATCACAGCTTCATATACCGTTCCCTGACTTCACCCTTATGTGTGTTTGTGTTTTTCATAAAGACCTCCTGAAAATAAAAACTTTTAAACATTTAAATGTATTTGAGACTTTGCACATAGTAGTATCTCAGCAAAGCCAAGTAGGATTGGTTTGAATTTGGTTTGGTCAACTCAAGCTCATCAATTATATCTGTTCTGCTAGTTAGTCTCTCCATTCTTTTCCTCCATTTACCTCTAACCTTACTAGCTTACTTATCTGTCATAGTAAAACCCTCTTTACTCTTTCTGCCTTCTCTGTTTTGACTCCTTTTCTTTCTCTAGATGTTTCTATTAGGAGAAACTACCCAGTTAACTGGGAGACAATGAGAGGATAATAAAGTTGAGGGTAAATGGAAAACCACAAATTTTATTAAAATAGCTTGTTTTTGTTTTGGATTCCTGTCCATTGTTGCTTTCTATTCATTTCGCACAGCTAGTATTATCATTTCTCCAATTTTTAGAAATATCACTCTTTTGGAAACTGAAAATTTCCATAACACACATGGATGTGCACATGCATACACACAAAGAAACTTTGTACTTTGACCCAAAATATACATTCTAGTATGTGATAAATCTATCTGAAATAAGAATTTGTGTTAAAGGGACTTGTTCATAAATGCTAAACTTAAAGAAAAGCCTCCTAGTAGGTTGGCAATGAATTACCTTACAGGGCTGGTGCTTATGAAAACTTTACCTTTTGGATCACTTTGAGACAACTGAACTGATGTTCTTCATAATTTACTTTTTTGGTCTCCCCCAAACCATAGAAAGCTTTAAAAAGATACACGTGGGTCCCAAGGAGGTCATTCTGACCTGATTTCTACTGCAGACTTGGCTAAACCATCATAAGCTGCTTAGGCAGGATCAAGATCAAGATTCTCTTCTTTTCCATCATGTGGGTTTATGGTCTTTGTGACAGAGAAGTAGCAGAAAAGAAAATACTGCCTTCTATCTAAAATAGGGTAACTCTGTGGGTCTCTGTGAGGTTTTTCAAGACAGGGTATTGACACAACTTTCAGGTGGCTGATGTGATACATACATATTAAATTCACTTACTATGTTAAATTATCCAATGGCCTTAACTAGAGCAACCACTAAATTAGGTAAACTGTTTACACGTGTTCAGTTTGAAACAAAGGTTCAAAATAAGCAAGACCTGTTCACTCAACAATTGTTCCATTACATTCTTCGAAATAGTCAAACTGTATGAGGATTTTACTAGGCTTTTACTAGGCTTTTACTAGGACTACCTAGTCTAGGTTATAGACTTGATATTCAATATTCAAGTACACAGAAAGCAGGAATAATTTTAAAAGAGTAACAATTTTAAAAGAGTATCATTTGTAGGATCGTACAACAGGTGAAGAAAATACTTATGGTTTAATGTGTGTGCATTTGTGTTATTCAGTTTTTAGGTGAGACAGAATCACAATTGGTAACACTGAAAGAAAGATAAGAAGCAGTGGTTGAAGAAAGGAAAGTAAATAACATCTATTGAGCACTTGTGAGATGCGTTACGTATAATATTTTATTTAATCCTCAGAACTACTCTAAGGTTGAGAATATATCTTATCCTATTGTACAGATAAGAATATTGATGGACTAGAAATTCAACTGCATTTCTTCCTGACTCCATCCACAGCTTTTGCTCTATTTTTTGTACATTATTGTGAAAAGAGATAAAAGACTTCAATTATATAACAAAGGAATCAAAGTTGAAAGCATATCTTAATGGTCACTGACTTTGTGCCAGACACTGAGCAATTATATCCTATTCCACATACTAGCCCAAAATTTAAATGAAGAAATATGAAACTGATATTTTTATGTTGGCTTTCTCAAAATGAATGTTAGTGGGAAAAATTACTTGTGGTCTTTATTTCTCTGAAATATCATTAAGAAAACTGCTATAGGGAGAAATTCTTAAAGTATAACAACTTAAGGAGCCAATATGAAGCAAAAAGTAGTGAAAGAATGTTTGAATTTAAATTATTGCTCATGGTGTTTCATAGGTGTTTCAGTGTCTATTCCTGAAAAGGTTCCTGCATTTGCTTTTATATATAGGATTCTTGCAAGGGATCCAGATCCAGGACAAGAAGTTGAGGTAAGTATTGTATTATTATCTATTAATTTTTTCCAACTTTTATTTTTTAAAAGTGCTCAAATTTTCAATGAGCAAAAAAATGATTTCATCAGGCTTTGAATTAATGTTGTCTTTATATCTTATGGTAGTCAATGAAGTGAGAGAAGGACTTTGAACCTTTGAATATAGTAACAGACTAAAATTTATATGACTTGGAAGTGAAAGCAACAGACCTTCTAAAATGCTCTAAAAGGCATTTAGAAAAACTAGAGCTTACATTTTTTTCCATTTGTCTGATGACATTTATACAGCTGAGAGAATATCCTTTAATGTTTGTTACCTTTTATTCATCCCAGATCAGGCATATTTTCTTTATTATACACATAATTTGAATAAAGGATATGTTATATCTTTATATAAGTTCTAGTTTCAGCAATAATTAATTAATAGTGATTTAATAAATAATACATGACAAAATAGTTACAGATTAAGCTGGAGTAAAGAAGAAGAAATACAAGATAATTAATCACTCAAGATTTTCTCAGGAATTTTTATGGTGTACATATGAACTATATTCTAATTGTACTTGTAAGAAAAAATTGCGTTTTTGATTACAGAATGTATTATAAGTCATATTAGTGCAATGGAATATTCTGCTCTAATTCTCTTTAGAGCAAACTAAACTTTTTCCATTTGTTCATACTTACTCTGATAGCTGGCTTATAAACATCATTTGGAGAATAAGGTGGAAATGAAAGCTTAGGGGGGCATTGTTGGAAAATTTAGCCTGTATATAATTTTTCTGGTGACCTGATTACAGTGAGGCATTGATCAGTACTCCCAATTTCATTTTTTTGCTCATGTGAATTTTAGACTGAGGACAGAAGATGACATAGGAAAAGTGTAGTTTCTTGTTTATTAGGTTCAGAAGCTCCATTTATGTGGGTGTGTAAATGTGTGTGGGAGGACAGGGTCAGGATATGGGGATTATGTGCATTTAGGGGGTGTAGATATGTGGGTTTAGGCCAGGATACATGCACGTGGGAGGAGGATGGGGTGACTATGTAAATACCGACTACAACTTCATGTGTTTACACATAACTAAATATTACACATTTCATAACTAAATATTACAATATCTGAATTATATTGTAAAAGTCACTGGGAAAGAAAAACAAAACAAAGACCTGGAAAATGATAATTTTTTTAACAAAAAGCTATAATAATAAGGGGAGAAACAAAGAAAATGAGATTTTTCCAAAAGAACATTTAATGGATTTTAGCCTAATATAAGCCAACTTTGGTTGTTCACTCATAGACAAATAAAAATCAGTTAGTATGCCCATCAACATGGCTGTGATGCCTTTTTGGAAATGGCATTGGATATGTCTCCCAGGTTTTATTGTTTCTCTCTGGACCAGAAACTGTATGTAAATTTTTTCAAAATATGATGTCTTTACTAAATCCCTTTAAAAATCTTTAATATTCATCTTGAAACTGAGCCCAGTTATAAGCACAGTGATAATAATGGAGAGGAACATGCTGATGTCCCTAAAAAATACCTTTGTCTAAAGCAATATTTTATTGTGCCATACAGAAAATCAATTTAGAGATGAGATCTAATGGCTTTTTCCAAATAATTCATTGTATGTGCCTCCTGAGTATACAAGAGGGAATGACTTTTTTATATATTAGAAAAATCTGTAAATGCAACACTAGAAAATAAACTAATTATAAAACCAATAATAGTTATTTACCAAAAATGCTCTAATACTTAAATATAAAAACCTTTGGAAAAAATACAACTAAAAATGTAAATGAATTTTCAGATTACTTTTGAAGTCTGGAAAAGAAAGTTTAGCTTTTATTTTTATGGGCAATGTCTTCACAAAATTAATTTTGTTTTACTTAGGTCTTGCCAAATAACTGCATCAAAACTGTAAGTTCAGAATCCATGCTTTTTCAATAACGTATTAACCATTCTTTTGTGTGCTTTCTTAAAAGTTTTTAATATTAAACTCTTCAGTTAATGCCACTGCCTACTTTGCTTTAGATTCACATAATGGCATGATTTCTAAAACCACAAGACCTCTTTTGGATTATGAAACAAATCCTAAGGTAAGAATAAATGTGAAACTTAACATTAAATAATAAATACCTTTAAATACCCTTCAATAAGAATAATTTTCAATATTTTCAATAAGTTTTAAAAACTTACCTAAATTGAAATAAAAATACCAAATTTATGTAATTGCATTTTCATATTCACATAGATCAAGCAAAAATTCACTTTGAGAAAATAAATTTAGAATTTTATTTGATTCATTTTACTCTTTCCATTAGACTTTTAAAAAATATTATTTCAATTTTTGTGTTTGCTTCTTTAAGTGCAATAAAAGTTAGAGAAGGGATTATCTCCATACTCAAAAGCATAAAAATGTTGGAGAAAGGATTGCCTCCATATTCAAAAGCATAAAACTGAGGCAACGTTCTGGGTAATTAAATAAAATTGTCCTTTATAACAGTCACAAATTATCTGGAGTGTTGCCTCTATCCTTGGCTTTACTTGACTGTAGAGATCTGGCCTAAATCTTTTTTCCCCCCAATGTCCTGGTCAAATTTCAGATTTGCAAATATTTGGAAAGAACAGAGACGTATAAGGGTATGGAAAAACATAACAAATCTCTTTTCCTACAAAGTCATTCTGGGAAATGGGACCACTTAAATTTCAAGTGTTTCCCAGTGTCCTTAAACATTTCTCAATGCTTCCAGTAGTAGACTTATCAGGAAACATTGTTTTTTTAAAAACATCGCCTTACCTAAAACAAGCCTTTATAAGCTACAAATATTTTGACCAGGATTTTCTCACTGTGTGAGAGTTAGAGGAAAAATTAAAAGCAACAACTGGTACTCTAGGACAACTGGCTAATGGTTTATAATATTTTCACTTTGGTATTGTATGATCATCTCTCATATTATCAACTTTGTTGTTTTCCATTCACTCCTAAACGAAGTGCTTCAGTTCTATTTGCTTCTTTACTCTTTCATATAATGTTCAAAATTAACTTTATGAAAGAAGCCCCATTCATGTTTTGATTTTAATTACACTGAATTTATAAATTAGACTGAAGAGAATTAGCATCATTATCATCCATAAAGCAGGATGATTTATTAATTTATTCAGAACTTCATTAATTCTTCCATATATTTCATATTTTTCCCCACAGAAGTTTGTAATTTTACACATTATATGTATGATATTCCTAGACAACTTGACTTTTGCTGCTGTATATTCATTTTCTAATTGTTCAAGGTTAAACTTGATTCTTATACCTTGATATTTAAAATAGCAACCTTGCTAACTCCTTATATTAATTTGAATAATTTCTAGATGAGCTTTCATTTCTATGTTAACTGTGTTAACATTCACAGTTAAAATAACTGTCAAGAGTGACAGTTGTTCTTTTCTCTTCAATTCGTAAAACTTTTTATTCATATTGTATGCCTTATTCTTTTGATGAGGACTTCCAGAACAATGTTTACTGGAAGTGGTAATAGGATGCATCCTTGTTTTGTCCTGATTTTAAAAGTTATTGTTTAATGTTTCAAACGACAATGGTATTTCTTATAGGGCTATGGTAGACATCTTTTTTAAGTAAGAAAAGGTTATTTTTTAAAAAATAAATTTATTTATTTTATTTTTGGCTGTGTTGGGTCTTCGTTGCTGCATGCGAGCTTTCTCTAATTGTGGCGAGTGGTGCGGTGCGCAGGCTTCTCATTGCGGTGGCTTCTCTTGTTGCAGAGCACGGGCTCTAGGCGTGCAGGCTTCAGTAGCTGTGGCATGTGGGCTCTAGAGCAGAGGCTCATTAGTTGTGGAACACGGGCTTAGCTGCTCTGCAGCATGTGGGATCTTCCCGGACCAGGGATCGAACCCATGTTCCCTGCATTGGCAGGCAGATTCTTAACCACTGTGCCACCAGGGAAGCCCAGAAAAAAAATTTTTTTTTTTATTCCTGATTTGTTAAGGGATATTTGATGTTGAATTTTATAATATTTTTCTCCATTTACTTAGAAAATTATATGGTTTCTTTTTGTGAATTTATTAAATGTATGAGTTATTTTAATACATTTTATGTTATTATAACATCTTTGTCTTTCTGGCATATAACCTACCCCATATAAGGTAGTTTTTAATATAGATTACTATATTCAATTTGCTAATATTTTAATGTAATTTGGGGATTGTAATCCTAAATGTTCCCTTCTCTTTGTTGACTAAAGCTCAAGGTGGTTTTTTCACTCATTTTTTCTTCCCACATGTGAGCTCATCATTAGAAGAGCTTCTTCATGTTTACACATTTAAACAGTGTTGAGCAGTTGTCCCTCCAAAGGGGTATACCTCTTGGCATTCCTAGAGCATCAGTCGTTTCAGGAAAGTTTATACATTAATTTCATGGCCCAGCTACTCTTGGACTAAATGTGTAGTACAACCTAACTTTTATGAGTTTCTCTGTCTCTCTGTCTCTCTGTCTTTCTTTTTCTCCTACAATTTAATGGCAGTGGTATTCTGGAAGGATTATGGCAAATGATTTTACTCTGTCCACAAACCTGATATAAAAAAAAAAACCTTCATATGATAAACTTTCATCCTCTTTTGGTTTAAATATTAATCTTTTCCATTGATTTCCTCCATGGTAAGGTTATTTCTAATTTGCTTCTTGTCTCTGGTGTACTGCACAGTGTATAGTATATTCAGTGCTCAAGAATATTTCTTGAATGAAAGCATGAATTCTCTCTATGAATTTCAAGGGTCCATGTATTTGTTAAGATTTAAAACTATAAGAAACAATAGATTCATTAGTTTGAAATCATTTTTGAATTGCCAAGTACTGTGTTGGCACTCTTACCCAGATTTTCAAGAAGCCACACATTTATTTTATTTTCCTAAAGCAACAAACCAGTTACACTATGTTGAGTATGTGTTAGGCACCAGTAAGGTGTTTTACACATAATAACTTACTTAATGCTTATGAAAGCCCTGTGAGGTAGATACCATTTTAACCTCCATTTTATAGATGAAAACACTAAGTCCAAATAAATAAGTGGCCTACCCAAGATCATCCAGATGGTAAACGGATGAATCATGATTCCAACCTAACTTTAGGTTGGTTGGAATCATGATTCCAGCCTAACTTTATTATTTAAAAAAAAAAAAAATTAACATCTTCATTGGAGTATAATTGCTTTACAGTGGTGTGTTAGTTTCTGCTGTATTATAAACTGAATCAGCTATACATATACATATATCCCCATATCTCTTCCCTCTTGCATCTCCCTCCCACCCTCCCTATTCCACATCTCTAGGTGGACACAAAGCACCAAGCTGATCTCCCTGTGCTATGCAGCTGCTTCCCAGTAGCTATCTATTTTATATTTGGTAGTGTATATATGTCCATGCCACTCTCTCACTTTGTCCCAGCTTACCCTCCCCCCTCCCAGTGTCCTCAAGTCCATTCTCTATGTCTGCATCTTCATTTCTGTCCTGCCCCTAGGTTCTTCAGAACAATTTTTTTTTTTTTAGATTCCATATATATGTGTTAGCATATGGTATTCGTTTTTGTCTGACTTACTTCACTCTGTATGACAGACTCTAGGTCCATCCACCTCACTGCAAATAACTTAGTTTTGTTTCTTTTTTATGGCTGAGCAATATTCCATTGTATATAGGTGCTACATCTTCTTTATCCATTGATCTGTCGATGGACAATTAGGTTGCTTCCATGTCCTGGCTATTGTAAATAGAGCTGCAATGAACACTGTGGTACATGACTCTTTTTGGACTATGGTTTACTTAGGGTATATGCCCTGTAGTGGGATTGCTGGGTCATATTGTAGTTCTATTTTTAGTTTTTATTTTGTTTGTTTGTTTGTTTGTTTTCGGTACACGGACCTCTCACTGCTCTGGCCTCTCCCGTTGTGGAGCACAGGCTCCGGACACACAGGCACAGCAGCCATGGCTCACGGGCCTAGCTGCTCCATGGCATGTGGGATCTTCCCAGACCAGGGCACGAACCCGTGTCAGGGCATGAACCCGTGTCCCCTGCATCAGCAGGTGGACTCTCAACCACTGCGCCACCAGGGAAGCCCAAACTTTTCATTTTAAATCACCCTTTTTCTTTGTCTTTTAAGTAGTTTATACATTTTGTTGAATAATAATTTACTTCAGTGGTAATATATTTTTGGTCAAGCTACATTTTTATTAAATATTCCTTGTAATCTTCAGTTTCTTCTCATTTATTTGAAATATTTCTGAAATAGAAGGCTCAATAAAGTATCAATATATTATATAATTAAAAGCACTTTGATTTGCTTTTTGTTTTTGTACATAATCTACTTATTAATTATATAATTAAATTTAATTTAAAAAATTAAAATAATTCTTTGACTTCATCAAGCTTTTAGTTATTACTCTAGTAGACAACATTTTTGATTATTATGACATTAGAGTATCAACTTTTTATATGAAAATTTTACAACTTTTTGACGTTTCTAAAGTATTCATGATTTTTCAATTTTTTTCCAAAAATAAGATAGCTGTTTACCTTCACATATTTTTTCCTAAACAGTGAAACTTAAGTTATCCTTTTAGTTTGCTATTTCAACAAATCCAAATTGACTCTATTGCCTTAAATGTAGCATACCAATACCAATGTTTAAAAACATTGTCAAAAGTCCATAAGATTTGGTAGGTAGCATTAAACACAGAAATCTACATGAGGGTACAAAAGATACTCCTTTTGACAAACGACCTTAAGATTTTTTTTAGGAATAGACCTACATTCTTATGCTGTACTTTTTAAAGTGCTTTTCAATTTTATTTTTAAAAAAATTTTTGTAAAGGGAAATTGCATATTTTAAGCACTCAAAAAACATAATCTGTCATCTCTTATTTATTTTATCATTTCCAGATAGTGGTTGCTGAGAGAAATAGAGAGAACCTGTCTCTGGAGTCATGCATTGGCACCATGACTTTAAACAGCAGGAATGTTAATGATGAGAGTCCTGTTCTTACGTAAGCAAAGAGTAATCTAAATATTTAAATGCTAAGATTTAACCACTGAAACTTTTTTTATAATGGGGTAAATATCAGAGTTTTGCTATTATGTCCATTGTCAATTTTTTCACAAACATTCAAAGTGACCTAGAAGCAAACCTCTATTAGCTCCATACTACTGTTCTTTTTACACAAAGTGAAGTCAACCTTAATCATATTTTATGTTTGAAATCACAGAAGTCAACTATTTTTTATGGAATAAGAATTCAAAGCTTTCTATTTTCCTATTAAATAATATAATGTAAATACTCCTTAATAAGTAAAATACTGTAGAAAATGCACATTGATACATTCGTATTGAAGAGAATTAGGGTTTTGCTCTGGATTAGGCTTTGGCTTACAGGAATGTTGTGGCTGGTTTGATCTTCCGTGCAGACCACTAAAAGTTTCTCCATATCAGCAATAAGGCTGTTTCACTTTCTTATCATTTGTGATTCACTGGAGTAGCACTTTTAATTTCCTTCAAAAACTTTTCCTTTGCATTCATAACTTGGATAACCGTTTGGCACAAGACGCCTAGCTTTTAGCCTATTTTGGCTTTCTACATGTCTTCCTCACCAAGCTTAATCATTTCTCGCTTTTGATTTAAACTGAGAGACATGCATCTCTTTCACATGCACATTTAGAGGCCACTGTAGGGTTATTAATGGGCCTGATTTCAATATTGTTGTGTCTAAGGGAATAGGATGGCCGAGGAGAAGAGAGACAGGAATGGCCTGTTGGTGGAGCAGTCAGAACACATACAACATTGATCCATTAAGTTCATTGTCTCGTATTGGCATAGTTTATGGTGCTCCAAAACAATTACAGTAGTAATATCAAAGCTCACTGATCATAGATCACCATAACAAATATAATAATAATGAAAAATTTTGAAATATTGTGAGGATTACCAAAATGTGATATAGAAACACCAAGTGAGCAAATGCTGTTGGAAAAATGGCATCAGCAGACTTGCTCAATGCAGGGTTGCCAGAAAACTTCAATTTGTAAAAAATGCAGTATCTGCAAAGTGCATTAAAGTGAAGTGCAATAAAATGAGGTATGCCTGAATATGAAATGAAAGTGATTTCAAAAGTGTTTGTAGTATTTTGTTAACTGGAATAAAGTATAATTAACCATTTAGTAGAAGAACTAGAGAAAGGGTATAGGTAGAAGAAAACTTTTAACTTCACTTTATAATACTTAAAGATTCTCTAATAGACATAGTAATTTATAAAGAAAAAGATTTTTTGAGGCCAGGGGCTTGAAACTCTTACAAAATATGTATCACATAAAATTTAAAATATTTGTTGTGTGACAGATGAAAAGAGACATTTGTTTACACTAAGTGATAAAAAAAATCCCTTTTGTCCCACAGATATATACCAGATGCACCTATAAATATTTATGAAAATCTGGCTGTTGAGACAAAGCTAGTGAAGCTGACAGCAACTGATAGAGACATAGGGGACTTGGTACATTATGAATTTATAGATACACAAAAAGAATTTTCAATAAATGAAGGTATAATAATTTTTTGTTGCTAATCATTTAATAAAGTATATTATAAAATGTATTTTTCACTAGTTAAAAATAAGCTTGATTACCATTCTATAAGGATAAAATAATATTTAAAATATTCAGCAGCATATTTAGCATATTTTATATGAGGTAAAAAGTGATCATTCTTTCCTTCTCAGAAGTATGGAAATAGTCTGCACAATCTGTATGCTCCAGGGGACTCCCAAACAATTCAGACCCACAGCATGGTTCCCTGGGATTTTATTGTATGATTTTTCTGTGAGAAGTAGCTTTTCCCATGAAAACCATAATATTAGTCACATAAATTGAATATTTATTTTATATCATATTTTCTCATAAGTACTTTGCATATACAATAACTTCTTTGTTTACTATCCTAATCCCCATCTAACATACGATGCCTGGAGAGAAATCTTCATTTACTCAAGCTCATGCAGCCAATTTGCATGTCATAACCTGCACTTGAATTCAGACTGCTTGAAAAAGAGACCTATAACTCTAAATACATTCTATATGACTACAAGTTAGGAGTTCATGCACGCCTCTAACAACTTAGGCATGAAGCAAGGGGAGGGGAGAAAGAAAGGTTTTTCCATTTCTTAAGAGGTATTGTACATTTGGCATGCATAAAAGATCAGGATTAATCACACACTGCCTGTCATATCGGTGAAGTGTTCCACATAGGGAGTAGAATCTGAGAGGTGAGCAAGGAGACCTGTGGAAGGGAGGACCTGTGGCACGCCAGAACTTAAGCAAAGAGAGAAGGATGTTCAGGTCAGAAGTGATAAGAAGGTAGTGGCAGCAGAAATACGAGATTCATTACATAAAGGAAGATTGATACAATAACTCTGTTAAACATAAATGAAGGCTGGTTTCTCCTGTCAGACATGTGAGTTACAAAAGCAGAAAATGAGAAAACTATAATGAACAATATGAGGAAAAATTAAAATTAACAGTGTTAGAGTAAACATGTTTTTCATTACATGGTTAGGTACAGGAAGATGTGTGTGTATGTGTGTATAGTTACATAAATAGATATTGATGTAACTGTATGTGGGCGCTCATACACACACATACACACACACACACAGATGCATATCTGTAGCTACGTCTACTAAAAGAGTGAAAGAACTTAGGAGGATGCTACAACAACTCATGTGCAACTCATGTGCAATGAGCACATCTAGTACCCAGATACTGACTTCTACATACCATTTTATCCTGTAAGAGCTCCCTAGACCAATGACTCTTTTTTTTGGCGGTACGCGGGCCTCTCACTGTTGTGGCCTCTCCCGTTGCGGAGCACAGGCTCCAGACGCGCAGGCTCAGTGGCCATGGCTCACGGGCCCAGCCGCACCGCGGCATGTGGGATCTTCCCGGACCAGGGCACAAACCCACATCCCCTGCATCGGCAGGAGGACTCTCAACCACTGCGCCACCAGGGAAGCCCAAGCAATGACTCATTTTGAAAGTGATAGGAGTTAAAATGCAAGATGAACTTGAAATAAGTCGTTGTGACAGTAAGCAAGAACATGCTCAAGGAATGGTGAGGTATGTTAAAAAAAAAAAAAAAACAACCATAAATTAGCTTGAATTGGTCCCTCTAGACAATTTAAGGGCACTTTGAACATAATAGTTCATAAATGAAAATCATAGTTGCAAATTATAACCCATTATAAAAAATGGGACTCCATGAGTCCATTGAGATATAAATACATAAATAAATTGACAATTACATGGGGAAGAGAATGTTTACATATTTTCAAAATACCTCACCATAAAATATTCATTAATTGCAAAGGATAAAATAGCAATTTTGGAATGGAGAAAACTGGTAGACACCATCTTAGTCAAGTAATTAAAGTGAACATCATCAGTGTGGCAAACGGATAGCATGCCATAAGAAGATACTGTAACTTCTGTGATATTTAATCCCAAACTACATAACCCAAATGTTATCATGGTCAGACATCAGGGAAATCCAATTTGAGGAAAATTCTCCAAAATTACCAGCCTTTAATCTTCAAAATGATGTTAAAAATTAAGAGAAGATTGAAGAAATTTCCAGATCGACAGAGACTAAAAGGACATGACAAACAGACTTTTTGCTATAAAAATATTGAGACAATTGATAAAACTTGAAAGGAGGTCTCAGTATTAGGTGTATTGATGTCAACTTCTGGATTTTGTTGTTTTTATTGTGGTAATGTTGGAGGATGCTCTTAGGAAACATATCTTAAAGTATATGGAGATGATGAGACATTAAGATCAGCAACTTATTCTCAAATGGTTCAGAAAAAAATATTTCCCCACATGTTTATGATTATTTAAAACATTTAATAATTATAAAGACTAAAAAATAGAAATCAAGAAAGAAAAAAAGATGATACTGAAGATAGGCAGAAAAGAGGCAATACTTTAAATCATATTCTAAAAATTCCTGAAGAATCACATAAAAGCAGTAGAGCAGAATACTGAAAAGTATCTATCACTCAAGAAAATGTTTCTAAAATAAAAGATGATTTGAAGCTACATGTTACGAAAGGCAAACTAGGTTTTTGGAAGACCAATACGGAGTGACTGAATATGAGACATTTTCTAGTAAACCATTAGATATTAATAAAAAAGAAAAACTATTTGAGCCCCTAGGCAAGAAGGTTAAGTCAGTTATAAGAGAGTGATAATCAAATTGTAAAAAGACTTTTTTTCACAAGAATTTCCAGTTAATAGAGTAACGTATTTAGGAAACCTGAGGACACAAATTGTGACTTTAAAAATTTATACAAAGGAAAATGACCTCACAGATAAAGAAAGCAGATACAATTTCAGGACCATGGAAGCAATCAGGAAATATTGTTCTTATGAGTTCTTCCTGAGGAATTTGCTAGGGAATGAACTCCAGACAACCAAAATAACTGGAGAATTATCAGCATAAGAAATGATGGTGAGAGATAAATACATATTTATTTACAAAATTAAAAATAAATAATGTTTTTAGAGATGTAATACACATAAAGGCTACATTAGCTGCAAATATAGATAAATTAATTTAAAAGGATAGGGAGAGTGGGAGGGAGGGTGACGCAAGAAGGAAGAGATCTGGAAACATATGTATATGTATAACTGATTCACTTTGTTGTAAAGGAGAAACTAACACACTATTGTAAAACAGTTATACTCAAATAAAGATGTTAAGAAAAAAAGCAACTGTTAATTAAAATATTGTAAGTTTTTATTTTTGTTGATTTTTGTTGTTTTTGTTTTTCTCGCTGCACACAGCTCCCTACCCTAACTCTACTCTGCCTGGGCCAGAAGAGCTAAAAGCATGTATAGTTGGGAAAAAATTGGAACAGAGGCACAATGAGGGGAAACTACTCTAGTAGATATTAAAACATGTTAGAATGCCTCTGAATTGCAAACAGTGTGATAGTGACAAATGATTATACAGATAGATGTATGGAACAGAATATAAAATTTTGGTAAGAGTCCCAAATGATCATGAAAATGTAAAAGTGCAGAAAAGGTTGACATTTTAAAAAATGATATAATAACTCGTAGCATGAGGAAAATACATTTTTGTATTGCATATCAGATTTTATCAAATTGATTAGATTTTCTCAAAAATACAATCATACACATAATAGAAGAAAATATGAATGAATTTCTTTATAACCTGTGAGTAGGACAAACTTACAACCGTAACTCAAAATCCAGAAACCACATGGGAATAAATTGATGAATGTGACATAAATCATCATATGATCACCATCATCATCATCACCATCATCACAAGAACTACAACAACTACAACAACATTTTTATGGCAAACAAATAAAATCACCATAAGAAAAGTAAAAATACAAATGAGAAATTGGGAACATATTTGCATATTAGAAGAATAAAAGTAACAATCAGATAAGAAAATGGAATAAGACAAGAATCAACAGTTTAGAGGAGTTGCAAATGATTCTCAAGCATATGAAAATATGCTCTATTCTATTCATACTAAAATTGAAAATTAAAATAATACTACATTACTATTTGTAACCTATAGGATTATCAAAAATTTGTGTTTGAAAATATCTTCTGTTGGTGAGGCTGCGTGAAACAGACCTCATATCACTCTTGGTGAGGATGAAAAATGCTACAACCTTTACTGAGAGAATATGGTAGAATCTAGGAAAACTGCATATGCATTTACATTTTGATGCTGCAATCTCACCTCTAGAAGATACCTCAAATACACTGACAAAAATATAAAAAGATGTATGCACACACCATTCGTTGCATCTTTAACAGCAAGATTGAAAATATCCATAGGGTAGTGATTATATATAAACTGTGATACACCTAGACAATGGAATAATATGTCCATAGAAAAATAAATAAGGAACCTCTCTCTATATTATTTATGTAATGATCTCTGAGATACTATATTGGGGGGGAAGGTGAAAAAAGTGTGCATAATGTGTTACTGTTAAATTTATCATGGAAAGAACACAAAATTATATAACAAATTTTTTAAATCCTGGAGAATTGTATAGATTAAAGCGAGTTAAGAGACATACCACCCAATTAAGAAGTGTGGACTTTATTTAGACGATGATTTGAAAAGCAACAAAACTTCGTAAGACAATCCAAAAATTTTTATCATTACTGAGTATATGATGATGCTAAGGAATTAATGTGATTTTTAAGGCATGCTAATTATATCACAGTTATATTTTACAAGAAGAGTCCTTTGCCTTTAAGAATAGATAATAAAATATTTACAAATGAAATAACATGTTGTTTGGGATTTTCTTCAAAATAATCCAAGTAGGGGATAAAGTAGGCAATGCTATAGATGAAACAAAATTGGCCATATATTGTAGTTGTTGAAGCTAGTGATGTGTACGTAAGAGTTTATTGTATAATTCTCTTGGATTTAATATATGGGAATTTTTTAATAAAAACTTTTTATTCAGGAAAATATATGCCCCCATCATAATAAAAGTTAATACCTTATATTTTCAATTGCAATAAACTATATCTTTAAAATGACACAATTTGAAAAGTGGATGGGATATAGTAAAGATATTAAGAATTTCTCTTACTGTCTTCACCCCACTTCTGTTGCTCCAAGACAAAAATGCCTAATCAGCTAGAATATATGTTTATCAATTCTATCTGCTAAATATGAATTAAAATCCTTTCTTTCTATCACTATTGTAATTCAACATCTCTCACCCAATCCTCAGCAGTACAACTTACTTTTCTCAAAATACTCTGTTCTTGCACATATTTCTGCCCTTCCATGTGCTATTTATTCCATTTATCTGGAGTGTCTGTCCTACTTCTTCTTCTGTGGTTTCCCTTTGTCATAACTTCCTCCTCGCAACCTCCACTCCACCCCAGTCTTCTTTACCTGGATTTCCTGTGCTCATTTCTCAACACTCAGCATAAGCTTCACTGTGTACCCCTCACCCCACCCACCATGACCCTCCTATGAAGTATCTTCTGACCTATGCAGTTCAGAAGGGTTTCCCTTCCAGGTCACTAACCATTCCCTAGATCCTCAACGGTGAGTGCTGTATAAGCGTCATCAGGTCAGCAACTGTGATTTGTCCTTTAATTTATCCCCAGAACAATTTTCTCCATATCACTATTTTAATTTATAGTGTTTTCACCTTGTGAATGTTGAACAAATTTTCATTATCTGCCTTTTAGATTCAGGAGAGGTCACAATCGCCTATCCTTTGGATTATGAAGAGGCACCCACCCCACATTCTTGGGTATTATATTTTAGCATTTATGACAATGAACGACTGCATTCCACAACTGGAACACTCACAGTGATTCCACAAGATGTCAATGACAATCCACCTCAGTGCACTCAGGATATTTACATGTAAGTTATTATAGCAAATTTGGTCTTCAGGTTTTGGCATAGAGAGAAAAATAAATGGGTCAACAACGTACTATTCCTGGAATGAAAAAGCCCTTCCTTCCATCTTTACTGTATTTTTAACCAATTTGCAGCTTCTCTGGTACAATTGGACCTGCTTTATTTTGTCTCAGAAAATTATAAAAAGTAAAGTTAGAAAGGACCACAAAAGATGACATTTGTCTAGCTCCGTGCTTCCAGGGAGTTAAAACAACTATCACATTAAAAATTATATATATGTATGGCTAGTAAATTATAATTCATTTTTAAAATATTACTGGCATTAATTTAAAGATAGTGCTAAAGCCACATGCAAACTTTTAGCTTTTTAATTACATAGAGATTTTAAAATGAAGGCATGATAAGTTATTTCCATTATATAAAAGGAGTACCAAATCTATAAGATTTCATTCACTGAAACACAGATTTCCTGATCCCTAGTACATTTTTCCCTTCAGAATACCTGATTGCTCAGAAAGTTCTTAACCTAGTCTGGCAGTATTCTGGTAACATACTCTTCTTTGGTATTCTCATTACATATCTCATTCCAATAGTGTATGCATGCAATAATCCACCCTTGAGGAAAACCATAGATATGTGGGCTTTATATCATCAAGTAACAGAAGACAATCTAGATAGAACTAAAATCAACTACATGGAGTAGAACTTTGACAGTCTTGCAAGATGAACAACAGAAGCTCCTGCTTAATCAGAATTTTCACTTACATAGTAGAAACACTGTTTTACACAATGCTATAAAAGTGCTTTAGTGGTCACTCTTAAATAATGTATTGAAACCACTTAAAACAATATTTTAGAAATACTATTGCTGGCATATATTTGATAACTTTGTAGAAACAAAACATAGTCCAAAATTCACATATGGAAATAGTGCCATTGCAATACTGAACTTCAAAAATCAACTTTTTTAGTTTGTAAACTTTTTGCCAGAAATATATTTTACTAAAAAACCAAGAGATGGAAAGAATAAACAATAATTCTGTAGACACTCCAACTGTAGTTTGCTTTCACTTCCTATTCTAGCTACTAGTTTACAGACTCTTACTGGAACAGTATCAGAATTTTTGGTTTCTAGAACATTCTTTCTGTTAACAAATTTGACAACTCACCTTTTATTCCACTATTTTTCTCAAACCTAATGTATTTTAAGTAATTAAAATTAGAAATATTCTTTTAAAACAAACAAAAAATACAAATATAACTGTTTTTATTGATCAGGATATTTAACACTAGCTGCTGTAACACCAACAAAAATTTTTTTTAATCAATGACTAAACTCAATAAGCATTTCTTTGCCCCTTATGCAAAGAGTAATGAAGCTTGGTTGGCTCTAGTGAGTGGCACTCCTCTCTCTGTGCTGAGACTCAAGGGTCCTGGCTTATTGGATCTTCTGTCCTGGTCATATTGTTGCCTTTTACTTCCAACCACATGGAGAGAGAGAGCACGTGGAAGGTACCTCACATATTTAATTACCTTGCCTAGACTGATACACAGCCTTTTCACTTATATTTCATTTGCCAGCCCACCCTCCCCTCCTCCCGAGCCCCACAGCCAACGGTAGAAGTTGTAGAAATACTGGGATACAGAGAGCTATATAAGAATATTGGTAAAAATTAACAGTCCCTGCTAACTTTTAAGCAAATTTAATAGACAGTCAGTAACAGGACTACTGCAGCTTGAGCTGTGCATACAGCAGATCAACACATTAGTTCAAGTCTAGTATTATTCAATAATTTAAGGAACCTCCTAAAAACAAGACAGTTTTAAATACCAAGAGTACAAAGAAAATTATACTGCACAGAAGGCAAGAAGTCAAAGGTTTATTCTTTTCTCCAGTCTGTGTCTTTATAATTGTCATTTAACTTCTCTAGTCCTCAGTTTTCTCATTTTTAAAATGTGGACAATGATAACCTATGTGCCTAAAGGCAAAAGTGTGGAGCAAGTAATTTCAGATCAGTTTCAGCTCTAGGATTTATAAATAAAAAATTGTGAAGTTGAGGTACTACTGCCATATTTCCAGTGATAATATATGCGTGTGTGTTACTAAATTTGCTGCTTATTAATCCAACATAATAGCTGCTCATTTTTCCTAGGCCTTATAGCAAGAATGCCAAATATTTTCTTATCTTTCACAAATTTTCACCAACATTATAATTTTATTATTGGCAGAAGTAGTTATTTAAAATATGAGTATATTTTAAAACATTTTAAATTAAATATTATCATCTGCATAAATCTAAATTAACATGCTACAACACATTTTTCTCATATTTTCTTATTATAGAATTGAACTTCCTGAAAACATCCCAGTTGAAACTCTTTTAGTCTCTCTAACTGGTACAGATAAAGACAGAACTGTTCCCAGTAACAATATAACTTACCATTTGATTATGGATACTTTTTCAAATGAAAACTTTACCCTCACAAACAATGAACTGAAAGTATCTTAAAGATTCTCTCTGACTGTGGCCCTGTGATTGACCTTAGAAAAACATTTTATTTTTATTTATAAAATATTTTATGAACTACAATAGTTCAAATAACTGATGGCAGAATTTGTTGCTGTATTTTCAACTGAACCTTAAACTGACAACAAAATATCTAGTTTAGAATGAATGCTGGAATGCAATTCTGATCTTGGGAACCGAACTAACAAGGTTATACATTTCCTAGAACAAATGGTTCTGTGATAAAGTACTGGCTATTCCTTTGGACTGTGTTAAAGTAACCATAATTGCCATTAAGTAAGTATATTAAATAACTATTCTATAAAATAGAATATGCATACTTTATTACTGCATCTTGGAATATACAATAGCTTAAATATTTTACCAATTCAGTAAATCTAAACTTTATTTTTAACAATTTTTGAAACCAAAGTCAGTCTATACGTTGCTATATTCACATTGTCTTTTTTTTTTTTTCGATATGCGGGCCTCTCACTGTCGTGGCCTCTCCCGTCGCGGAGCGCAGGCTCCGGACGCGCAGGCTCAGCGGCCATGGCTCACAGGCCCAGCTTCTCCGCGGCATGTGGGATCCTCCTGGACCGGGGCATGAACCCGCGTCCCCTGCATCGGCAGGCGGTCTCTCAACCACTGCGCCACCAGAGAAGCCCTTGCATATTTTTAAATAGAATTGACAGGCTTGGTTAGGCATTGTGTTCAACCAGGATTTGTGAGTAATGTGTGGATATCATGATAAGCAACTGCTCATCTGACCAGTTGGCTAAGACATCGGACATAGTCTGAATAAGTAAGACATACATAAGTAATAAGCAGTTTTTTGGCCTTGGATTTGACACAAGCCCTTGCAGTTGGACTCCTACCCAAGCCCCAAGCTGCATTTCATACTAACTCTAATGCCCTTACCATTTGCTGCCTCACACTGTATAATAGAGGTACACAGAAATACTTTTATGACCTTAAAACACTGCATTGACTGTCAGCTCTGTCTTTTAGTCCACACTGTTCATACCACTAGAAAATGTTCTCCAGAATTTTGTTACCCAATTACCCACAAACTTTTGCACAGCCTTCATAACTTTGCTTAGACATTTCCTTTAAGAAGCCATCCCTATTACCCACAAACTTTTGCACAGCCTTCATAACTTTGCTTAGACATTTCTTTTAAGAAGCCATCCCTAATATTTCTTCTCCCTCTTGTCTGGATCACATGATTCTCTTTGGGTTCTCACAGCATTTTGCATCTCTCCCACAAAAGCCCTTATCACATCTCTGTCTCCCCAAATAAACAGAGAAAGAAAAAAATCTGTTATGAAACTGGTGCCTGGCATATATTTAGTACTTTGTAGATATATGTTAATTAATGACAATTAATAATGAGTTATAAATGAATAAAATTAAACTGTGAAATAGGTTTGTAAGGTATTGATAGGATTTAGTAATAAATTACTCCCAAATACATCAGTACCACATTTTCACAATTCTTTGCAACTAGATGTTATTGTTAATATGACCAGAATGGCAAAACAGATTCTTAGAAACTATATATACTAATTTGTACCTGATAATGGTGAAAAATAATACAATATCAAAAATATTCTTGATTAGGAATATTAAGATCATAGCATGGTATAACATTTCCTTGAATAAATAATAAAATAAGCTCACCAAATATATGAATCAACAACAGATTGTTGCATTGGACCTGCTCTAATGTTGACAAAACCCATAAAACCTGGCACATAAATTTCCTAGAAGCAAAATCATTGAATCAGAGTACCCGTGATGGCTTTTCCAACATTTTCCTGTAAATTATTGAATGTTATACTCACTGGTATATAGTATACGGCCTTTTTCTTTTTTAAAACATTAGACTATTGGGATGAGAACAATAGGATTTTTTTCAAAAGATGATTAAGCTCAGAGAGGGTTATTAAAATGGCAAAATTCTTATCTCGCTAGAGCAGCCAAGCCAAGAGAAGCCAGTTTGCAGAAGAAAAGAAACTGACACAATTTTAATGCTTAGTGAGTGAAACCTTTATTAAGAGAGCATAGAACTCGAATTTGGCTTTCCAACAATGTCTGAATTTTAAACTCACAAAGGAGCATAATTAAGATACTAACTTTTAAAAACTAAAATTGATGTGTTATAAGATGGCCATACATTTGCAGTGTATTATACTAATGGGAGAAAAAAATGTCTTAGCATTCACTGAAAGCTGGGATTTATAATAAGCGTCAAGAGTTTTATGTTAAAATAATGAATAAAGCTCTAGTAGACTAGTAGATACCATTAACTCTAAATTTATCTTAATTCATTGAAGAGTGACATTCACTGGGGTACTGGTGATAGCTATGTGATTTTAATGTTGAACAATGAATTACTATATAATGAATCCGAACTATTTCATATGTAATATATTTAATTTATGAATAAAATTTAAAATGAATGTTTATATTAGTATTGCTAATCACATATTTGATTAGGTCATTTTTCTTTAATGAGTATTGAACTGAAAAATCACCCCAATATATTTTATTAGTCAATTCATTTTTGGTTACTATTTTATGATGTAATATTTGATATTTACAAAATAACATATCTGCAAGGTATGACACATAGCATTAAAATAAACCCCTGAACCCATCACCCCTCTTCAGAACTAGAACATTACTAACATCTGTGCTACTACCCTTTCTCATCCCTCTACTTGGCCTTCAGAGGCAACCAATAACATAGTTTTGTATTTGTTATTGTTTGGGGAATTTTATAGTTTTATCATCTATGTACATATTCCTGGACAATATTGTTGGTTTGCTTAGCTCTTGAGCTTTCAAAAAGTGGTGTCATATTCTATTCAGTCTCCTGTGACTTAATTTTTTCATTTATGTTATGTCTCTAAGAGTCATCTATGTATATGGTATCTAGCTAGTTAGCTATCCTTTATCTACCTACCTACCCAGTTGCTGTAATGTTCCATTACATGCTTTAACATTCCATTGTGTGACTATAAACATTCTCTTACTGGGATTTGGATTTCCTTCTGGATTTCACTTAAGGTTGTAATGAACATTCCTGTATGTTTTGCATGGTGCCTATATGCAACACATTAGGAAGGGTATCTACTTAAGCACAGAACTGCATTGCCATAGTGTATGTAAATAGTCAGTTATATAAGGTGGTGCCAAGTTGTTTTCCAAAGTGGTTGCATCACATTATACTCTCACCAGCAATGTATAAGGATTTTTCTTGATCGATATCCTTCTCATAATAACTGGTACACTCACATAGTTTAACATGCTTTTGACTGATTAGTAATGAGGTTGCACTTCTCTTCATATATTCATCAACTGTGTGGAAAAAAAATGAAATATTGGGGTTTCCTTTGTGTGAAGCACATAAAATATATATTTATCCATTCTTGTTTTGTTTTCCTTATTGATTCGTATGATATATTCTGGAAAATATCTCATTTTCCCATAAATATTTTAACAAGTGGTCTTTCATATTTAAGTTTTCTAGACACAGGGGAACTAATTTGTGGTTTGGAGTGAAGTAGGGATTCCACTAATTTTTTTCACCACTTGTAATACCAACTCGCAGTGATATTTCTACAGCGAACTACACTGCCATCTCTGACATAGATAGAATTTTTGTATATGTTTGTGTATATAGTTATTTTCTTATTTTTGTTGTATCTCTTTTCAGTGCTCAATTTATTTCTATTTTTCCATGTTATTTTAATGCAACTAGGATGAGAAAAAGCATACAGTAAATTAACAGGCGCACTACCACTGGATTGTTAACTTCTTGACTGATAATCTGGTTCAGTGCCATCAGTGTTCTTCATGTCACCTCCCTTTATCTACTTAGAATATAGACTACAGAATTTTATCATTGAAAAGTAGTTTAGAGACCACCTAATATTATAGTTTATGCATGCAGAAACATTTTTTTCCCATTTGACAATTCATTTACAGCCCTTGATTTCTATAATTCTTAGAACATTGTAGAATCCTAAGAAAACAATGCTATGCACCTATGCTTTTCTACACCAAATTATCACCTAGTTGCTACACGTAACTTTTCTCCCTAATAGGTGCTGTTGTTTGTTGATGAAAATAGTTAATGTGAGTGTGGCTAAGACACAAAAAGAACCTTAGAAGAACTGAAGACACAGCACACAATCACATTCCTTCCACTCCTCTTGGTTGGCCTCAGACCTACCCTAGCAATGGCCACCCTGAGGACTGTGTGATTATGCATGAGCTGAGAAAGGGGAGACTCCTACCATGACCCCCTTTTTTTTAACATGAAAGATCCTGAATGCATCATGCCTGCCATGCACACCCCTCTCAGGAGAGTAAAGTGAAAGAACAAAAACACGAGACGCTTTGACCTCTCACACACAGAGTGGATCTCAAATTCTGTTTTTGCATGATTTCAAAGCTTGCGATTTAAAGCTTGCTTCTGAGAGATTATTCTTGCTAATACTAACTCATACCTAACTCACTTTTTAAAAGTGAAAATAAATTTATGACAACTACTTTTTACAAATCTTAATTATACATTAGAGCAGTTATTTATGAAGAGAATTATGAAATAGGAAGAATACAGTCTATGGCAAATGAATCAGTGTGAACAAATGCATATCAAACATGGAACCCTAGTTTTGCTTAGTATACTTTTTACAATATGAGGTAATAATCACAAAGTGCCAGAATATACAGTAATATTATCTTAGCTTTTGCAATAAATGTATAGTTTTTACACTATAAAACTTTGCTCTCCAGTATGGAAGCCATCAGCTACTTGCGCTTTTGAGCAGTTGAAATGTGGCTTGTCGGAACTGAGATATGCTCCAAGAATGAAATAAGCAATGGATTTCAGAGAATTAGCACAAACAATTGAATGTAAACATCCCATCAATATTTTTTTGGTGTTGATTACAACTTGAAATGATAGTATTTTGGACATATCTGATTAAATAAAATACTTTGTTAAAAATAATTTTACCTGTTTCTTCTAACTTTTTAAAAATGTGGCTACTAGAACTTTCAGAACAATGTCGAAAAGGAATGATGGGACAGGACATCCTTGCTTTGTTCCTGATCTTAGTAGGAGAGCTTTGAGTTTCTGGCCACTAGGTATGATGTTAGGTGTAGTTCTTTGTATATATTCTTTATCAAGTTGAGGAAGTTCTCCTCTAATCCTGGTATACTGAGAGCTTTTATCTTGAATTGGTGTTGCATTTTGTCTGATCAGGTTGTTTTTCCTTTTTAGCCTGTTGATGTGATGGTAGCGTGGCTTCTAGAAAACTTAAAATTACATATGTGGTTCACATTGCTACCGAATATATCCCTATTGAATAGCAATAGCATTGCTATAGGATATTATTTTCACTTATTTTTTTTACCAAAGGTTTTACAAGTCTTAGTTTTATAGTCATGTAGCTGATAAAGTCAATGCTTAATTATTAAAAGTAACCATCAGTGTGATATGTTTTTTCTGCAAATTGGACCTACACATCTAGATTATGATAATGCTATTTTTGCAGGAATGCACTTCAAATATACATTACTTCTGAGAGATGAAGGAAGTCCTGTACTCTCAGGTAAGAATTTACTAATCTGAAATATTAAAATGTTCTGAGTTATATAAAATAACAAGTAATTTAAGAAATTAGTTATTAGAAGTTTATTATATTTGTAAATATTCTGATGATCTGCCATAATAAAGTATAAAATTATTACTTACTTTAACTTATTTAGTGCATATGTACTGCTATTTAAAAAAAGAAAGTCCAAATGAAAATTGGAACATTTGGAGAGAATGATGTCCAAATGCTATTACAGCATGTTGCAGCTATTTAAAGGCAATGTCATAAGTTGAACTTTTCTGAAATATTTGTTGTTTAAAAAATTTCTCAGGGAATTAATTCTGCATTAGAGAAAATACTAATGTTCACATTCATAGTAAATTGCATTTCCTTCATATTTCTTTATTATATTGTCATGATGAAGTATTTTAATAATATTTCAACTAGAAAAAAATGTCTGCTTTTGGAAACTACGATTTTAAATTCAGAATAGTACCATTATGCATAAACACATTATAAAATATGATTGTTTTGACAAGTATTCAAAATCAGTTAATAGGCTGTTTTAATCCTAAACTTATTTTCAAATGCTCTATAATCAAAAAGGTAATAATTTAACAATGAAACTTAACAATATAGATGTATTTATAAAATTTACACACTTAAAATATAAATATATTAGATGTTAATTTAAAAATAAAGAAAAGAGTGAGAATTATATAAGACACATGATCACCTTAATTACATTTTTATGTACTTTTTTCTCCGTAGCACCTATTACAGTCATAAGGGTGAGTCACATAAATGAATTAAATCCAAGTGGAACTACGTTGGCATTTACCTTCAGCTTACTTGAAAACAGTCCAGTTGATACCCTATTTGGAAAAAGTACGTTTACAGATGGAGACTGACCATATAAAATACAATATTGTTGGAGGCAATATAGGATCACCCCCCAAATTTTACATTGAACCAGACACATGTACTGTAAAAATGCCGATATCAACTAGTAACAAAAATAAAGAGCTCATATATACTCATTTAGAATTTATTTTATTGAAAAATAGTGCATATTGGAAAATGTTAAAAAACAACTTTCTCTTAAACTATGCAATGTTCACCTTGGTTTATTAGCTGTATCCATAAATTCTTAGTGACTGCAGGAAGAGCACTGAAGTTTTATTATTTGCTATATAGATCTTCAGAAAGCCTATGCACATGTATTTCTTCCATATAAATGGTGTGTGAATTAATCTCTATGATGATTTTGCTGATGGATTACATGCTGGGAGTATGAACTTATAAACAAAATTGATTTGTATTAGTCCATTTCCATTTGTTATTATAGTGATTAGTTCATTCATATAGTTTATAATTTAGCATAAATTGAAGATATTTAGTGATCCTGGGATAAAAGTTCTCCTTTCATTTTTGTGTCAGGAATGATAAAGCTATTGGGTTCACTGGACAAGGAATCTGAATCCTGGTAGAAGATAGCTGTGAGAATAACAGACTTGGATAATGATGCTGTCCCTGACCCCCTCAGACAGAGAAGTAGTACCGCTCAGGTGACTGTCGATGTTCTGGTAAGAATAAATCATTGCTTGTAATACTGTTATCCCTTAGGAGACATATTCAGTCCCCTCAGCATGGACCTAATTCAGAGAGTAACACGTGGGTTCAAAAACTAGCACACGATGAGAAAATTGTCATTGTATACAAACTGATCTGTGTGAATTCTGAATTTGATTGTCTCACACATCTGTACTTCAGTGTGGAGTGCCTGATACCTAAAGTTGTAAGAAGTTGTTGCAAGAATCATTCTGTTGTTACACATACTTCCATAAACAAACAAACATCTGTTCTAGAGTTTTAGGAGGTCACTCTGTTTGATACTTCAAAAAAAACTGCTTCTCTGCTCATCTAGTTGTTCTAATCCCTGTCTGGTTTTCACTTAAGAAATATTTTAATATTTTCCCTAGTGAAGATTCTGAGAGATCAGGCATAGAGGTTCACAAACATGAAGCACAGAGGCAAGAACTTCTAACTTGTAAATAAATACTTTTAGAATATTCAACACAAAAACATAGTTGACTTGGTTTGCTTAAGACTTACATCAATACAATTCTGTACACTACTTTTATTGGCAGAACTATACAAAAGGAGAAATTCTCCTTTATAGATACTGCCAAATTTTCTTTAACTTACAAATGTATTTGTGCCCTTTCTTGATGCTTGAGAGCAGTAAAAATTCCAGCAGGGGACTCTATGAAGCAGGCAATGACTTCTAACAAAATGATTTAAAACTACAAACACTGTTCAGAGCCTATGCATACCCCTACATACTGGACACTTTAATATGTGTTCTTGGTGAGCTAAAATCCTTAGTGGAGCCCATGACTCAGTGTTACAATCCCCATTATAGGATCATTATGTCTGGAAAGCACAAGAAACCAGGCCAAAAATCTTCGTGGAGAAAAATTTAATGAAGTGACTTGAGTGGTTTCAGCTACGACTCAGAGATGTCATAAGCTAATGAACCTGCTGTCTTTCTGCAAGCTTTCAATAATACAACTGCACTTACAAGTTACATTATAAGTTTCAGTAGATGTCTTTTGCATTTGCACTTCTATAACTTATTGTTCCCATTTTCATTTTGTTTGTGAGCTCCTATATTCAGATAGGTATAGAACAAAAGATCTTTGTTCTTCAGCTTTAAAAGCATTCACATTTCTTTCTCTTATGGAGCTAGAAGGATTTATTTAGGAATGAATACCTGATTTCTTGGGACTAGGAAAAAGGCTATACATTTCCCACCATCAGACGGTGTGGTAAACTTTTGCCTAAGACGTTGACACTGAATTCAAATACCCTTCCTCTAAAGATACTTCCAACCCAACTTCAGGTGGAAGGTATAAAAAATGTTTTATTCAGAAAAGTAAACTGAGGCCAAAATTCCCTGTACGGTATAATTATTTTTTATACTACAGTTTGTTCCAAGAAAGATTGAAGCTCATATAAAAAATAAACACAATATAACAATACTGAAGTTAAAATTAGATGAATAAATCTAAATTTCCTCTGTAAAAGCAAACAAGAAAAATTTACATCTTTTATAAAATGAAGGATGAATACTATTATGTACTGAATGTTTGTGTTCTACCAAAATTCATATGTTATAGCCCTAATCCCCAGTGTGATGGTATTTGGAAATGAGGCCTTTTGGAGGTAAATAAGATTAGATGAGGTCGTGAGGATGAGGTCATGAGGATGAGGCCTTGGTCTGATGAGATTAGTTTCCTTATTAGAAGAGATACCAGAAAGCTTATTTTCTCCCTCTGCCATGTAAGGACATGGTAAGGGGGTGACCATCTGCAAGCCAGGAAGAGTTCTCACCAGAAACTAAAACCTGCTTGTCTTTGATCTTAGACTTTCTAGCCTCTAGAACTTTGAGAAAATAAATTTCTACTCTTTATAAGCAACCCAGTCTATAGTATTTTGTTATGACAGCCCAAGTAATCTGAGGCAAACATAATTTGTTTCAACAAACATAAAGATGTTATAAACTATTATATATATATATATATATATATATATATATATATATATATATATATTTTGTGTGTGTGTGTGTGTGTGTGTGTGTGTGTGTGGTACTCGGGCCTCTCACTGCTGTGGTCTCTCCCATTGTGGAGCACAGGCTCCGGACGCTCAGGCTCAGCGGCCATGGCTCACGGGCCCAGCCTCTCCGTGGCATGTGGTATCTTCCCGGACCGGGGCTCGAACCAGTGTCCCCTGCATCGGCAGGCGGACTCTCAACCACTGTGCCACCAGGGAAGCCCTAAACTATAATATTAAAAGATATATTCCTAGTAAATAATAGATATTTGATATTCCTAGAAATAATAGCTAGATCAATGGAACATTCTAGGAAATCTAGGATCCAAGATATAAGATAGTAGGTTAATGATAAATTCTTAAATGAATGGTGTTAGAATAACTAATAAACAATTTTAGCAAAAAATGAATGTTGTTTCCTACTTTAGGAAGATTCAAGAAATAAATGTAAAATAATAAACTTTAAATATATATATGAAGAAACATAAGTAAATATTTACAAAATCTTGAACTTGAAGACGGACTTCTACTGAGCCTCATAACAAGGAGGCATCATATAAGACAAGATTGCTAGATCTAGCTACAAAGACATTTAAACTGTCTGCATTTCAAAAATAGCATAAAGCAAACTGGAAGGCAAACAAAAAGTTGACAAAAATATATTCACAGCATTTATAACAGAATTTCAAATATTAATATCTTTAGTCAATAAGATCATTATAAGAAAAATACTATCTCAATAAGAATTACAAGTTTATATAAGAAAAAAATATCAACTTTACCAGTAAACAGAGGAATGAAAATGAAAAAAAAACCTAAATTATTTTTGTATATTAAATTAGCTAAAAAAATGAAAAAGTAGATGATAGTTTCTGTTGGAAATGGTATAAGGAATGGACAACTCATTTCTCTGGGAATTTAAATTAAACTGGCACAATTTTTCTGAAGGGTGTTTTGGCAATGAATATAAATTCACATTTTATGTGTGAAGAGGTTGATATTCACAGAGGTTAATTAACCAGCCTAGCATGGTTATCAAAAGCACAGTCAATCCTTAATTCTTTAATCACGAAACTCTTCCGGTATTTTTTTCAAAAGCATCAATACAAAGACTATTTATATTTCCAATTCCTGTGATGGAAAATTATCTCAAATCATAGCAAATATGTAATTTTCTAAACTGTATTTTTATTTGAAAATATGCCATGGATATATTTCCATGTCATTAAATATTCTTCTTGCCATCATATCTATGTCCTTTGTAAATTTCAATACAAATAATTATAGTACAGAGAGCCTATCTTTGTTTTTAAAGCAGTAACAAAAGGACAATCAAAAACACTCCCAGTGCAACACTCAAAAATCTTGTATACAATCTCCTGCTATATCCTCCAAGATAAACTAGTTTCAAAATATATGTCAAAATGTTTTAGTGAGATGAATTTTATAGATGTTATCAGCTATTGCCTAATTCAAATTTGTTATTGTCAATCGACTAGTTGATCTGCAGTTCTTTTTTCTGGAATAATCATCTTCTTGGGTCATCTGTTTGTAAGAGAATCTTAAGTTATGATAATAAACTGCATTATGATGATAAACTGGTTTGTTGGAAAATGCCATATTCCATAGCAGCAAAAGTCGAAGAGACATGCTTTCACTTTGACAAAATCGGGCATCAAACTTTCAAATCATTTTAAAAAGAAGTGAAGAACGCATTTCATTTTCACCCTTTGGAGAATTATTATCTGTTTTACAAAAAGATAAGTCCTAAGCACCATGCCTCCCAAGGAAATTAGAAAATCTCTCTTGGCTACAGTCATTACCTAATGGCTACAGTCATTACAGAATGGCATCTATTCATCTACTGATGTCCATGCACTATAACATGTGTTCCCAGGCTTCTGTATTTTGTTCTCAATTTAATGTGTCCCTTACTATCTTCTGCATCTATTACTATCCTACCTGTCCTTCAAATTCTAATATATTATTTCTATATGAAGCCTTACTTTTAAAATAGAATGCAAGTATTGTGTGAAATGATATGACAGGGCCTATCCTCATACTTGAACTAATTTCTCTGCTCTCTAAAAGCTTTCAGCCTGGAGCAGTTATTCTTATACAGGGTGAATACGCCTCACTAAGGTACCAGCATGAAAGATGTTCCTTCCAGGATTGTGAGAGCTACAGATTTGTTCAGAATGCAAATTATAGAAAATACAAATTAATCCATAAAAAAACAAATTGATGCTGCTTCCCGCTGCTGCTCAGTCCAGGAGTTCCCAAATCAGCAGGATTCCAATTTACACAATTTACAATTTATTTCCATTTTCACCTATAAGATAAAGTGAATACCCCAGAGAATCTCCTGGCACAAAATGCCTTGAAATGTGTGATAAAATTTAACAAATAAGTCTTTAAAGTAGAAGACTGACCTTCGAAGTAATTAAGGGAAATTTCTGGGGGCAAAAAACTAAAGAGGCTAATCAAAGCTGGCAATTGTCTTGGGAACATCTTTCATTCTCTATAAAGAAAAGGCTTGCATTTTCACAGCTACTTGGACAGGAAATAAAATTTGGGGACAAGAAAGTCAGGGAGTTGGAATCCATTATAACAACGGGGACTTTATAATGATAAAAAATGAAAGGACACTTAAATATACTGCCCCATGAAGTGAACAAGAAGGCTTTGCCCATCTAGGCCTGGGCTCTGAACTAAGGGGAAAAACATGTCTTCTAAAAATTCAAAGCAAATTTATTGGGTTTGAATTATACACACCGCAAGATTTTGAAAAACCCAAGACTAGAACGTTAGAGAAAAAGTGGTCCTGGATGTTTTGCTTCAAGGAGTTCCTGGCAGAAATGGAATCAAAACTTCTCAGGAGAGGCCTAACCTCCACCCGAACTGCAACAAATTCTTATAGCTAAAACCTGGCTGAATATGAGCTCAGAATCTGAAATCTAAAACTCTTAGAAAAAAGATCACAACATGCAGAGTACTAATTTAACCAGTGCACAGTATTTCATGCCCCGTTCACTAGCTATAAACTGGAATGACTGGGGCCTGGGTGAGAGGTACAGCTAGTGCACCTAGGACCAGGAATGGTTTGCTTCCTTGTGTTGGGGAGTCTATTTCTGACTCAGGTACAGATGATGATATGACAATGCTATGGTTTTGTTTTATATTAGTTAGCTGCTAATTGTTATGTCAGCGACTAATTATTAACATACTGTACAATGTTTACTTCATACTAAATCTGCATAACAAATCTAGGTAATATTGGCATATTTGGGGATGTCTTTTGTGGAAGGAACATATGTGGAAAATAACTATATTGTTTTTTTGTTTTGTTTTGTTTTTATTATATTATTAATAGATCATTTATACAATGAAAATAGAATTTAGTAACTATAACATTTACATGGCACCTGGTCTCAAATCACCAAGGCATTCTGAACAGTTTAACAAAGTAGACAGTAGTGAAATTAGGTGTGGTCCTGGTGCTTAGAGGGGCACTATTTTATTCCAATGAAAGAAGCTGGCGGTCATTTAGTAATGTGCTGATTGAGAAGTTATTACAAGCGTCCAACCAAGTTGCAGTTTTATGTGACAAGGAGCCTCATGTAGTACCTAAAAAGCTAGAAAATCATATTAGTAGACTAATATTAGAACACTGAAGAATGGTGCTGAGACTAGATGCACCAAAGAAGTTTCAACAGGTTTTCTTATCAAATGGTAATTTATGAGCCAGAACATCATATCTGAAACAAGTTTTTGAAAAGATAGAAAAACTTGTCCTTTTAGGTGGATATGACCTGCCTGAGTGGCTTCAGTCTGCTGTTAGTGCTGTGCTTTATGTCAGTTAGAAAGTGAGCACAGAAGGAAGCCTGTCCAGTAACAAGGAATATAACTAAAAGGAAATATGCTTTTATCTAGTCAGAATCAAATTTTTTGCACTAGTAACACTCAAGGTAAGTAAATCAGTATTCACAAATAACACTCCTGCTTGGATCTGAAGAGCAACAAACCAGGCATTTCTTTACTGATGTAAAAAAAAGTAGTGAAAACAATTTCCTAGCATGATCATACATTGTCTATTACACCATCGTGTACTCACTGACAAGAATTTGCATACAATACTGAAGGCTGTTTTGTCTCCTGCAAAGAGCATGATAAATTTCCTCAGAGGATAGATTCTAAATCATCACTGTCTCTTCTTTGTGATTCTTTTGAAGAAATTATTACCAAACACATTCCCTTTATTTCCAAACCAGAGTACGGTGGCTCTCCCATGGCCAGATGCTTACTTCATTTCTAGAACTTGTAAACATATAAGCCATTTTCTTTACCTCTAAAATATTAAGAGTCAATCATTTATAGATTAATCTTTGTTCTTCCTTGAACATGGTTGTAAGAGTACCCAAACTCTTAGAACTCATTCCGGTTCTAAAGGAACTAGAGGGAAATCCCTGGAGGTCCAGAGGTTAGGACTCCGTGCTTTCACTGCCAGGGTCCTGGTTCCATCCCTGGTAAGGGTATTAAGATCCCACGAGCCGTGCGGCACAGCCAAAAAAATAAATAAAATAAAGGAACTATAATGCAAGAGCGTGGTATTGGCCACACTTAATTTATCTGGTTTTATAATAAACTGCCAATTGGGTAGGTAAATTTTACTAACTTTGCTTTCTAACAGAAAGGTGTTAGAAAGCCCAGAAATAACCATTTGAAATGACAAGGCATTACCAAGAGTTGATTGTCTCTCCATGGCTATTTTTCTCTTGGAGAGCTTTTGATGCCAAAGAAATAGATATTGGATCTATATATTTTTTTAACCTAAATGCCTATTAACCACAAGAGCCAGCAACTATATCCATATGGATTTAGAGATGACAGCATTGCCAAATATCTTTCATACGTTGCATGCTGTTTAAGCTGTGTTTGTGACCTTGGGCATGTTATTGAATCTCCTGGGCAGGTTACTAAAACCTCGTTTCCTCATCAAAATGACAATAAATATTGCCTACCCCAGAAGGCAAAGATGAGATTTTTTAAAGTGAGTATTTGTAAAGCACTGATGGCTCATAGTAAGCACCATATGAGTGTTTGGTAAATGAATAAACTAGGAGCATTTCTACAACTGGGGGGAAAAATGGATGTAAATTGTTGTTCTATTGAGTCTACATACTTGATTAAGATTGGATTTTCATCATTTAATCATTAAAACAAAGGCCAGAAACTATTTAAATATGATGGATAGGAACTTCAAATGTTTTTATTTTTTGCAGATTATAGAATAATGCTAAGCATGAAATTCACTAAGCTTGCATATTTTTAAAAAGCATAATGCTTCTTGCATTGTTTATGTTATTATGAAACTGAAACTGTAAATCAATTTCTTTCATGTACTAAATATGGCATAGTTTAAAGAACTTTAAAATATAGCATAAAGAACTAATTTAATACAGATTTTATTTATAACATGGATGAGATCACACTTTGAGAAAATAATTTTAAATAATGCAAGCTGAAGGAAACAAAAGAAAAAAAGCACTGTATTAGAGTTCTCCAGATAAATATATATCTCTATATCTACCTATCTAGCCAGCTAGCTAGCTACCCAACCATTTCCTAAATACAGAGACTTATTATAAGGAATTGGCTCACATGATTATGGAGGCTGCAAGTCCCATGGTCTGTTGCCTGCAAGCTGGAGACTGAGGAAAGCTGGTGGTGTAGTTCCAGTCTGAGTCTGAAGGTCTGAGAACCTGGAGCACCAATGGTGTAAGTCCCAGTGTGAGGGAAGGAGAAGAAAAATGTCCCAGCTCATCAGTCAGGCAAAGACAGCAATTTCTCCTTCCTCTACCTTTTTGTTCTACTCAGGAGCTCTATGTATTGGATGATGCCCACCCACATTGGGCAAGACAATCTGCTTTACTCAGTCTCCCAATTTAAATTATAATCTCATCCAGGAACACACTCTCAGACACACCCAGAAATAATGTTTAACCAAATATCTGGGCATCCCATGACCTAGTCAAGTTGACACTTAAATTAATCATCTCACACACACAGTTCTAGTAGACCTCTGAATTGAAAATTAATTGCTCTTTTCTCAGTGTTCCGAAGTCTTTTTTTTTTTTTTTTTTTTTGCGGTACGTGGGCCTCTCACTGTTGTGGCCTCTCCCGTTGCGGAGCACAGGCTCCGGACGCGCAGGCTCAGTGGCCATGGCTCACGGGCCCAGCCGCTCCGCGGCATGCGGGATCCTCCCAGACCGGGGCACGAACCCGTGTCCCCTGCATCGGCAGGCGGACTCCCAACCACTACGCCACCAGGGAAGCCCCAAAGTCTTTTATATCTATATTTGGTCAATAAAATCTTTCTGGCTTACATTATAAAGATCATTTTTTTAATTCTATTAAGTTGTTAAGTCCTTGGATTCTAATTCTTTCTTATGCAGCTTTTATTTCTATGCATTAAGCATAGGATTTCCTTAATTATTTACTGAATATATATATATGACTATAAATTCAACTGGAATTCTGAATAGAAAAAAAAATTAGAGCCTTAGTATTCAGTCATTGAGTTTGAGAATTTGGGGGCTGGAGAAAATCTAAGAAAACCCTGATATCTCTTCTTCTCTCAGTTTATACAAAAGAGACTTGCCTTATTGAAGTTGAAAAGCAATGTGATTATCAGTGGTTCCCTCAATGTGTAGATTTGAAGTTGGTAATGGCAGACACATTGCTTTGTGTTCACCAGATCCTGTTTTATTTTCTGGGTACAGAGGAAGACTACATTTTCTGGCTACTTTTCAGTGAGACTACAGCCATGTAACTAGAATGTGGGCTGAAGCCCTTTCCCAAGTCTGGCCATGGAAACTCCAGCACAGTTGTCCACTTTCCCTTTGCTAGGTGATTTTCAAAGGCCATCTTTTAAGATGAAAACATTACAAGATGGAAGTCGCTGCTTGAAAAAGAGCCTCCAAGAAGACCCACCTAACATGTTCGGTTGTAACATAGGCAAGAATTAACCCTGTTCGTTGTTAAGTCAATCAGATTTCATGTTTTAACTGTTACTGCAACATAGTCTAGCCTATTGTGCCTTAAGCAGAATTTTTCTGGATGACAGTTGGATTTTCCCAAATAGTTGGAATTCTCACAAATTTCTTTCCATCTCTATGTCCCTATGACTTTGAGAGTAACCAACAACCTTTTTTATAACATCAGGACAAGCTTTCTTGCAGGTGCTTATGGTTTTATTTAGGTTATAAGAGTACATAAACTTTTACATAAGGAACTTTTTCTTGAAAAAATTATCAATATAAAATTTTACCAGCTAATTTTGTGTAAAACTATATGCTTCACTAATTGTTTCCTAATTTTTCCAGTGTTAGTGAATGATAAAATAGAAAGAAACTCAGAAGTTTCTGGATAAAATTTAATAATTATTTATTTCAGCAATAATTATTTCAGCTTCAACAATAATTTTTTAAAAAATGCTTTGAAAATAACAAAAATTGAGGTGAAATATTTGTGCAAGTATTATCTGTGTTAGTATTTTTATTCCAATATTAAGTGATTTATGTGACCAACTTCTTGAGATAAACATTGTCTCTAATTTTTCCTCATCCTTTATATATTTTTACTGGAATACAATTGTCCTGTGGGTAATGACCCAATGTTATGCAAGATTTTCTATATATATATATAAATATATATATACATATATGTATGTATGTACATATAACAAAAAACTATGGTATCTGGGAAAACACATTTTTTTGAGAGAGAATTTGACAATTACTTTAAACAAAAGACATAAAGATGAACATAAAATGACATTTTCTGTCTTGCCAATTTAAAATTCTTCTCTAAGTATTACATGGGCAAGTGGGGGTGAAATAAATCACAGGACTTATTTCTTATAATATGTTTATGAGAAATGCAGTTTTTAATTTAATTTAAATTTTAGCAAAATTGATAACAAGTAAGCATATATGACACATTTTTAAATGAAAACATGTATATTTATTGCCTTAAGAATTTTTATATTATTATTATTATTTTAGATACATTAACTTGAAAATGGCTTTAATTATTTTAAATTACATTGCAATCTTGGGGATGAGATTTATATTCTATATCAACCATTTCCTAATAATCTGTAAACATTTCTGAAAGTATAAGAAATATTCAATATGTGTATCCTATTAGATTTAAATACTGAATTTAACTGTTCACTGCTATAAGTTTTCTAGGACTGCCACAACCAAGTACCACAGACTAGGTGTTTTAAAGCAACAGAAGTATATTCTCTCACAGGTTGGAGGCTAGAAGTTTGAAATCATGGTGGCCCCAGAGCCATGTTCTCCTGAACAGTCTAGGGGAAAAACTGTTCCATGCCTTTCTCTTAGCTTCTGCTGTCATTAACAATCCTTGCCCTTTCTTAGCTTGTAAGTGCATTTCTACAATCTATACCTTCACCCTAGTATACTGTGTGTTTCTTCTCTGCGTTTCTTCTCCCCTTCTTATAATGATACCACACTGTATTATGTGCCCACTCTACTCCAACATGACTTCATCTTAACTTGATTATATCTGAAAAAGTCTATTTCCATAAATACATCAGATTCACAGATATCAGGGGAAAGGATTTGATCCTATCTTTGGGGGGCTGCACAATTCAATCCATAACAAATGCATATACCATCTAGGTCAATTCTATTTTGGAAAGGAAGTTTAAAATAGTAGATAGAACATGGCATTAAATACACCTGGTACTAATTAATCACCATTTTGCCTTTATAGACTGTATACCTTAAGAGACTCTGTGGGTCTCACTTTCTTCACAAGGAACATGTGCTAACGATAGTTAGCTAACAATAGTACTCACTTAAAAGGTTTTGGGAATGATTATATCCAGAAGAGCACCTGGGACAAAGTAAATGCAAAGTAAATTTCAGTGTCTATCTCTGTTTTGCTATTACTACAACTACTTGAGTTTTAAACAACTTTCATGGAATGGTTCCATATAGGGACTGAAGTTCTCTCTAACTTATGTAATATAATGTTCATTTACCAAGTTACTATAATAACATATGTTTTGGTGAAGGCTATTTGGAAAATTTGGACAGAATGCAATAACATTGATCAATTTAGAACTAAACAAAATGTAAAATAGATAGATAGATGGATAGATAGTTCAAGGTACATGTAAGAAAATACAGAATCAATAACATAAAAAAATTTTTTTATCCTTTGCTCAAATTCTTGGGGTAGTTAATAGGTTAATATGCATTTTGAATCTCTGAGGGGGTTGGAAGTAATATAGTAGTTCCCAAACTCATTTTCCATAGGCCAAATTTTTATGGCATATCTATGTTCCTTAGAACATGCATTGGGAAATAATGTACACAGATAATAGATAATTGAGATTTAAATAAAAGCAAGAAATTTAAGTACAATAATTGTGGCTTAAATAAAACAGATATTTGTGAACAATCTAATCTCTTAGACATTAACTTTTAATGCTAATACATTTAAAAAATGTATCTATTACAGTATTCAGTATGGCATTAGAGATTAGTTTTAGGAGTTTTGCTGCTGAAATTATTTGCACTAAAACCTACAAACAAAATGCTTTGTTTGGAAGATTCAATATTGTCAAGATGTCAGTTCTTCCCAACTTTATCTATAGATTCAATGCAATCTCAATAAAAATCCCAGCAAGTTATTTTATGAATATCAACCAAGTGATCCTAACGTTTATATGCAGAGGTAAAAGAGTTAGAATAGCCAACACAATACTGAAGGAGAAGGACAATGTTTGAGCACTGACACCACTGGACTCCAAGCCTTCTAATAAAGTTATAGTAAACAAGACAGTGGTGATAGTGGTGAAAGAAGAGACAAACAGATCATAGAAGAAAACAGAGAGCTCAGGAATAGACCTACATAAACAGATGAATTGATCTTTGATAAAGGATGGAAGGCAATACAATGGAGCAAAGATAGTCTTTCAACAAACGGTACTGGAGCAACTGGACATCTACATGAAAAGAAATGAATCTAGATACAGACCTTACACCTTTCATGAAAAGTAACTTAAAATGGATCTAAATATAAAACCTTAAACTCTAAAACTCCCAATAGATAATAAAGGAAAAAAGCTACGTGACCTTGGGTATGGTAATGACTTTTTAGATATATCGCAAGAGACATGATATATAGATAAGCTGGACTTAATTAAAATTAGAAATTTCTGGGCTTCCCTGGTGGCGCAGTGGTTGAGAATCTGCCTGCCAATGCAGGGGACACGGGTTCGAGCCCTGGTCTGGGAAGATCCCACATCCTGCGAAGCAACTAGGCCTGCTCCACAACAAGAGAGGCCGTGACAGTGAGAGGCCCGCGCACCACGATGAAGAGTGGCCCCCGCTTGCCGCAACTAGAGAAAGCCCTCGCACAGAAACGAAGATACAACACAGCCAAAAATAAATAAATAAATTTTTTTTAAAAAGAGATTTCTGCTCTGCAAAAGATGAAGGTAAGAGAATGAAAAGACAAGTTACAGACTGGGAGAGAATCTTTGCAAAAGACATATCTGATAAAGAACTGTTATCAATATGTCCAAAGAACTCTTAAAACTCAACAATAAGAAAATAACCTGATTAAAAAATGGGCCAAAGACTAGAACAAACACCTCACCAGAGAAGATATACAGATTGCAAGTTAGCACATGAAAACATGTTCAACATCATACGTCATTAGGGAATTGCAAATTAGAACAATGAGATACTGCTACACACCTACTAGAATGGCCAAAATCCAAAACTCTGACCACAGCAAATACTGGCAAGCATGTGGAGCAATGGGAACTCTCATTCATTGCTGGTAGGAATGGAAAATGTACAACCACTTTGGAACACAGTTTGGTGGATTCTTACAAAGCTTAAACATACTCTTACAATACAATTTAACAATCATACTCCTTGGTGTTTACATAAAGGAGCTGAAAACATATCTCCACACAAAAACCTGCAAATGGATGTTTATAGCAGCTTTATTCATAACTGTCAAAACCTGAAGCAACCAAGATATGCCTCAACAGGTGAAAGGATAAATAAGTTGTGGTATATCCAAATGATGGAATATTATTCAGCACTAAAAAGAAATGAGCGATCAAGCCAAAAAACATGGAAAAAACGTAAATGCATAGTACTGAGTGATAGAAACCAATCTGAAAAGGCTATATACCATATAATTCCAACTACATGACATTCTGGAAAAGGCAAAACTATAGATACAGGAAAATTATCAGTGGTTGCTAAGGTTTACGGGGGAAGGAGAGATGAATAGACAGAGTACCCAGGATTTTTAGGGCAGGAAAAGTATTCTGTATGATATTACAATGAGGAATACTTATACTTTTGTCCATACCCATAAGATGTACAGCACTAAGAGTGAACCCTAATGTAAACTATGGACTTAGGGGATAATGATGTGTCATATGTGCCTGGACTTGACAAATGTACAACTGTGATGCACGATGTCGATAGTGAGGGAGTTTTGCGTGTGCAGGTAAAGGGGTTCTATGGGAACTCTCTGTACTTTGTGCTCTATTTTGCCATAAACCTAAATTTCTCTAAACCATAAAGTTTATTAATTTAAAACAAAAAAGGTGCTCACAGATCAAAGGGTGACTAACTTCCAAATAATAGTTGTAGTAACAATTGTTTTATCTTTTTAAATTATTGGGTTTTTTCCTGAAATAAGGGGAAGAAAACAAACACATGATGACTGTTGTGAGGATTCATGGTCTCCAATGGAAAAATTAACCTATAGGCTCTTTGTAAATCCTTATGAAAGAAGCCGAAGTTGGACACAGCATTTATGTAGTTTGTAAGAATTTATTTATTGGGTTTTTTTTTTGTTGTTTAACATTCATAAGCTCACTGATATGTTAGAGAGACAGATCATACTTGCTCACAAGAGCCCATTGTTAGTGGCTCTTCCCTACTTTGCCTTCGGTACCGTCTTGTAGTAATACCAGTTACGGTGGGAGTATTTTCAAAGTATTCACACCATGGAATTTGGCAAATTCTATGAATCAGTTTTTGTCCTTTGGGGAGGAAAGTAGAGTTGGTTGTTAAATTGCAGGACACCAATAAGTTCTCTGAGGCCTCAGATTGACCAGACCTTCTTTCTTGTCATTCCATTCCCAGTGTGTGGCACAGGCCCTGCCTCATTATTGGGATTCAAAAAATATAGGTTGAATCGATGAAGGATTTTTTTTTTTTTTTTTTTTTTTTGCGGTATGCGGGCCTCTCACTGTTGTGGCCTCTCCCGTTGCGGAGCACAGGCTCCGGACGCACAGGCTCAGCGGCCATGGCTCACGGGCTTAGTTGCTCCGCGGCATGTGGGATCTTCCCGGACCAGGGCACGAACCCGTGTCTCCTGCATCGGCAGGCGGATTCTCAACCACTGCGCCACCAGGGAAGCCTGATGATGAAGGTATTTTGAAAATGATTTGCAATGATGTTATGATTGAAGCCAACTGAGAGAGTTTAGTCACCAAAGGTGGAAGTTTAGTGAGAAATGAGGTTGAAATGAATTTGGTAAGGCACCTCTCTCAAATAGTAAGACAAAAAAGAATGCATTTTAAAATGAGAATCAAAATAGGAAACAATATATTCATTGTATTGGAAGGCAGAGATATAAAAGGAAATCAAAAGTTTTACATGTTGAAGAGAGTGAGCCAAAGTCTTCATTTTTAGAAGAGCTTTGGGGCGAAAATCCAAAAGGTAGGAAATGGATTAGTAAATTGGGGTGCAGAAATAGAGGCAGGAAAGAGCACTCTTCGCTTTGGGGAACCTGTTCCCTTCAGACTTTGGTCTGCTCCTACAGGTAGGTGCCTTGTTCCTTGCACAAAGTGCCAGCTTCTCTGGGCTATATGTGCCTAATCTGTGAAACAAGAGTGATGAACTAGAAGGTCATTTCCAGCTGGAAAGTTAAATGATTTGTGGCTCTTTGAAAAAATTAAAGGAGAGAGAGAAAAAAGATGATACTTGAGAGAGTAACAATGATTGTTTCCTTGCGTATAAGAAAGTGGTCTAGCCATGCTGGTAGACAGAAAGGAAAAGATCCAAGGTAGACAGTGGATAGACTGCTTACTTAAATGGGGAAGCTATTTATAGACTGCAAAGGGAAAAGGAATACAAGTAGGGGTATTAGTATTGCAAAAGAATTTTTTAAAAATCATTATCAGGAAATAATATTTCATTTATGAAATATTCAATATTGAATATTTCAATATTTCATTACCATTTTCAGGAAATAATAATAGTTAACATTTGTTAAGGATAATACAGCTGCTTTTCTAAATGCTTTGTATGTAATATATCTTTTAATTTTCACAAAAATCTAAAAGATAGGCAGTTTTTATTCCTATTTTACAAGGAACTGAAAGGTTCCTTACCCAGGAACCTGCCATGGATACAGGATTTAACCCAAAATTCTGAGTCCAGATTGTGTAGGCTGGTAGGCAGAAACCTATAACTAGAGACCTGTTTGGTAACTTATCCAAGTCCTTTACTGCTCTGTCCTCTGTTTCCTTATTCAGCAAACAGGCACAATGTTTTCTTTCCCATCTAAATTCTAGGGCTATTTTGAAGTTTACTTGAGAAATTGTACTTTATGAAAGGCAAATTATGACAGATATGTAGCATATCCTTAATAAAAAAAGGACATGAGAACGTTTAGAGGATAAAACTTAAGCAGCCTAATTTTGAATGCCCTTGATTACTTCATTAATGTAGACAGGGTCATATACTGAAAAGGGAGAGACATAGTATTGGAGGCTTAAGGGGCATAAAAAAGATTTGAATAAGTTAATACTGGATAATCCCCAGTAGTTCTACTATTTTACTCTAGTTTGATAATGGGAAATTTGCCAGACCATAACAAAGGAAATTCCAGATTATGATTTAGCAGATACTCTTATGTTGGCTTCAGTGCCATTTTGCTTTCTACTTAGTCTGTCAACATTCATACCATCTTCTATTAGTGTGTCAGACATACAATTGCACTCACTATGGAAACTGAGATTTCTCATGAGATTTTGAACATTAGGATGACAACAATGTTGGATACATATACTCACAAAGAGTTTTCCTTTCTGAGTTTGCTTTTGTTTCTTTGGCTGAAATAAGAAAATGCAGAAATAAAGCCTGAGGGGTTTGGGGGTTTATTTTTGTTATTTGTTTGAACCTGAATATGAGTTTGTTTCTATTTTCAATGCTATTGTTGTTTAGTTCAAACTACTTTTCTTTTTACAATGCAGCAAATCTTAACAGCATAATGAAAGTATGAGTGGGAAACATTACTATTACGTTTTTTGTTATTTTGGCTCTAAGAATCTGTGTGAAAAAAAAAGGCAAAGGGAAAATTATGTCTATGCCCACCCACAACTGGAAACCCTCCCAAGTTTTTAAAGTAATTAAAGTCCAGTCTCTGGCTGGAGGCTGTGTGTGTATAAACCCCAGAGATAACATAAAAATCGCCTTCCGGGCATCCTCTGAGACAGAGGATGTTCAATCAGATTCCAAGAACTCAAGAACATGTGTTTTACAAGAGAGAAAGCCAAAATACAAACTTGCCTGTAAGAACTACAAATACCATACGGAAAATTGATCCCATAAACTAAGAAGAAAAACAAAATAAAGGAATGACTTTTAAATCCCACTCTGCCAGTTAAGGGATATAGTCTTGCCTCTTATCCTAATTAACAAATATATATATATGATTGAGTTAAAGGGGAATATTTGATTAGTAATTCAGTTACCATTTCTTTTTCTCCTAGTAACCCTGGTAAGACTGATATATGGTCTTGTTATTTGCAAAAATAAACCAGTTTTTGAGAGGGAGAGATATGATTACTTTCATTGGTTTCCTGCATTATAAGGTATTTGGGGTTAGTGTTTGTGTTTCCTTTCAAGGAAGCTGTAGAATGGTAGAAATTTATCTTAAGTTGTAAGCAGTCTCCCAATACATGGGGAGAATAGAAGTCATAGTCTCTGTATTTGGGAATTTATTTATTTACTTTATTTGCTTATAATTAGTAAGTCAGAGTAGAGTTCAGTGGTGAGACTATAAGCTATAATTAGCATAAACTCCATCCTTATATAAAATAATATTTTTGACATGATTTTTACTATGAATTCCAAATGAAACAGGAAATGATGCAAGAATAGTGGTATTTTATCAAATCTTGTATTTTCATAAGGTCTTATGCTTTGCTTATGGTTTATAATGTTTAAAATTTTACTTCAGTCAGTTTAGGAATACTTTTATGGTCCCTTTCAGATAATTAATTACCATTTCCTGGAGGATTAGTTCTATTTGTGTTTTGCTATTTTTCATCATGCACTTATCTTTTGCAGGGATTTTTTTTTTTTAATGTAAAGTCCACTGACTCCCGTGTAAAATTATCCCTCTAGAACAGATTTGCCTTTATTTCTGCTCTGCACTCTCTGAATATCATGTGTTATGGATCAAATTTTATATTAATCTTATCAAAGATTTCCCACAGTATGCAATAGGGTAAATTTGAACTCCATACCAGAACAAACACAGGGTTGTGGTTTTTATTTATTCCAGGGAATTAACTTCAAGTTTCTTACTGTTTATGTCTTGTGTAAATCTGATGATCCTCCAGGGTCTGGGCAAAATGAGTTTGCACCCTTATTTGCCCTGCCTTTCAGTTTCCTTTCCATTAGTGGCATTTATGGGCTTCCCTTTATTTCTAAATTCAGTTCAGTAAGCTCAAATTCTACTACAAATTTTAGGCAATTTGTAGTAGAAGATGTTCCTGTCATTTTCCTGGAAATCTGAAAGGACCGTTTCATTTATTTTATAAAGTTGACATCAGGCACACAAACTTGGACACTTTTTTTGTAATCCTTGGTTCATAACTCTTATCATTGTTCTTCCATGGCCTGCTTTTACTTGTCATTTAAAATAATATAATTAGTACGTTCAAGACTATCACTAAATAATACTCCAGATCTTGATGATAAGTTAGAACAGTGGGCAAACAACAGCATAGCGATTAAAAATGAATGATTCACAGTAACACCCAGCCATATGCATGTATCTAAACAATAAGCTATTAAGTGTTAATAAGTTCCAAAAGTTTACAACACCATTATGCTCACTTTCAAAAGTTATGAAAACAGAACAAAGCAAGATATTATCAAGCACTAATCTAATTACAGGATGAAGGTTGCCTTTGGTGATGGTATCTTGAAGCAGGTGTAAGAATAGGATGGCGGGAGTAGGGAACACTGCATGGTTAGATGTAGATTTTTTTTCAACTCAAAATAATATTATATAAAATTCAGATATTACCACACTCTGTTCCGCCCTCTGACTGTGACATTTCTCTTTTATTTGTATTCTCAAGCAGTTCAAGAATGTTTACCATTTGTGGGATTGCAAACAAAAGTGGCTACTTTAAAGTAGGGTGGTATTCAGGTCCTTTTTACAGCCTCATTATGACAGAAATATCTGGCAATGATAATATCAATTCATAGCTCCATTATTTCATGTGAAGCAGATTTGCTGGGTTGGGCAAACATTTCAGGGTTCTAAAGAAAAGTAAACTGACAATTTTTGAACAAAGATGTCTCATAGAAATTTGGTAAGCACAGCATCTAAGGCAATAATGTGAAATTAAACTTTTTGAGAAAGGTGAAGAAAATACGATTTTATAGAGAAAAGACAAATAATAGGAAAAACTGTTATTCCCACCTTTTTTTTTCCAGAGAGAGGAAAAAATAATCAAATGTTAGGTGAATGTCCAGGAAATTTATGACTGTTAACTGGACAAAGAATGCCCTGGAACTGATTGCAAATTAAGCTACTCTAACTTTCATAATATTCTCCCTGACTTCTCCCTGGCCTGGGAGTTTTGAAGAATAGACTAATTATTAGGTACTTTTTCAGAAACAGCAGGTTAACTTCCAGTCAAGGTGGTATAGTCCCCTTTCTCCCTACTCCTCCCTGCTAAGCACAACTATAAACCCTGGAAATAACACGAGGCACAATCAAAGGCGAGTTCTCAGAGGTTGTAAGAAGAAGATGAACTTGTTTGGAACCCCAGACAGTGCCCACCCAACAGAAGAAGGTGACCCAGATCCCTCATTTCCTGACCTTCAACCTAACAACAGAAGGCAGCTCAGGTAGGCTTACTCTGCCCCAGGGTGTAATACGACTCTCTGACAATATCAGGGAAGTCCAGCAGCACTGAGAATGGGTCAGGATCTCCACCAACAGTAAGTGACCTTTGGATATGTCCTCTTATTGGCTGTATCAGCAAATGTTCATTCATTAGGCCTTTTTCCTCTACGTGATGCTTGGTTTTGACTCATACGTGAATGATCTCACCACGAAGGAACCCTGAAATGAAACTGAGGATGCTTTCTTCCAAAGTGAATATACTTTCTGCTCCTGCTTTAAGAAAGGGCTCACTACCTACTAAAAATTACTATAATCTCCTTCATGCAGCTTTTCTTAACACAAATATCTTAGTTTCAGCTCTCTTGGCTTCAAATTCAAGTCTCAGGATCTCAGTACCAAAATGGTCACTGTCAGATTTAGCATTTACTTACAAAGTTGAATGCCAGTTTCTCTTTCTCTCTCTCACTTTATCATAAAATATTAACTCTTTAGAGACTATGAATGCATTAATCATCATATTTTACCTAGTGTCTATTTATTTGTAGCAGCACAGACCTTCAGAGCAACTGGTCGGATTATAACACAGAGCAAATTCTCAACTAGACTTTTTGTTTACTTAAACTCAATAAATATATGCTGGTGATTCTGCAACAACTTGCAGGCTGAGAATTATTGGTGTACACAGTCAAGGCACTGAAGAATATTTCTGGGTAAAATTTTTGCATTTTGATTAAAAAATTTTAAGAGCTATCCACAACTGTCCTTAATTTTAACTGGATGAGGAACATCATTTTTTCCCCCTGAGTTTCCATTTGAGAATTTTTTAAAATAAAATTTATTTATTTATTTATTTCTGGCTGTGCCATGCGGCATGCGGGATCTTAGTTCCCTGACCAGGGATTGAACCCATGACCCCTGCATTGGGAACTTGGAGTCTTAACCACTGGACTGCCAGGGAAGTCCCTCCATTTGAGATTTTTAAAGCTCATTTAATACTGATATTCAACTTGAAGAGATATTTCAATGCATGTTCCAGATGATTATTTTAAATAGCTACCTAAATATTTTACCAGGTAGATTAAAGAAATATTTTATTCTGAATTAAATTTAGTAAGAATTACAAGCCAAATTCAAGTGCATAAAGTTGTGGGAACAACAAATCATTCAGTCTGCTGAAACTTTATTTACCCTAAATGAAAGGTCTCATATTAATAATAGTGCTGCTAATATAGCTCTTCTTGATTTAGTTTAATGTGCCACATTCAGTCTTGACTTGCATCCATACAACAGGTGTCATCTATTATAATAGCACTAGAAAAAATAAAGCCATAAAGCATTCACAAAATATAGTTTATACTGAAAATTTTGTCACTTTACAAAAGACAAATACAAAGTGCACGTAAACAATAAACAGAATGTCTTAAACCTAAAATCTAATTAAGAAAGTGAAAAATCTTAGTAATCTGTAACTATGTTTTGAATCTAGAACCCTATTGACTCAGAATTTTAAATCAAATCCTCAACCATATTTTCTAGAATTTATTTAACAATTCATTGAATTGGTTGTCTCATGCACAGTGTACACCACAATCTCATGAGTAATGTGTTCAAAATAGGGATTCTTGGAACTCACCACAGACACACAAAATCGGAATCTCTAAAGATGGAACTTGGTATCTTTAGTTTTTAAGATTTTCAGGCAATTCTAGAATAAACGATTTGAGAACTCTAAACTAGATGGTCTCTAACTTAATTCTTCCTTTCAAATTCTATAACTTGGACCCTACATTAATCAACAATTGGACATATATTTATTTTTAATAAAATCTCCAAATCACAATTATGGAGAGGATTACTAATCAGACCTTTCACAATGGCAAAACAAAGAAAAACAACAGGCATACACTGGAGAAATTGTGGGTTTAATTCCAGACCATGGCAATAAAGGGAATATCGCAGTAAAGTGAGTCACATGAATTTGCTGAGTTTCTCAGTGAACATATAAGTTATATTTACACTATACTGTAGTGTATTAAGCATGCAATAGCATTGTTTAAAAAAAAAACCAATGTACATCCTTAATTTAAAAATACTTTATTGCTAAAAAATGGTAACCAACCCCTGAGCTTTCAGCAAGTCATAATCTTTTTGCAATAGTAACAGCAAAATCACTGATCACAAATCTGTGTAACAAATATAATAATAATAAAACAGTTGGACAGATTGTGGGAATTACCAAAACTGACACAGAGACTAGAAGTGAACAAATGTTTTTGGAAAAAATGGTGCCAATAGACTTGCTAGATGCAAGGTTGCCACACCCCTTCAATTTGTAAAAAAACATGGTATCTGTGAAGTGCAATAAAGTAAAGCACAATAAAACAATATGCCTGTATTTTTTCCTGGCCTATTATAAATTTCTGAACTATATTCCTCCCCTACTTCCTGTTAGAATTCTTTTCTAACTACTATCTCCCTGTCTTCTGGAAGTCTGTAACAGTCCCTCAGAATTTAGCATACCTGTTTCCTATAGGTTTAATATGAAAACATTTTATCTCATAGCTAGATTCCTGGGATTAGGCACTAATGCCATATATTATTATGTTTTCACACGATGACTAGAACTATATTTTTAAAGTATATAAATGTGAATTTTTTAGTTGATAATGTTATGATTGATTTTATATATATAATTACATATAAACAATATAACAATTATATGTTAATTTAAATTTTTAATTTAATGGAGAGCATGGTACATTAAACAAAAAAATCACACTGTTGTTGTCTAGTTTAGGGGCTTGGGAATCAGGTAGTTTGAGCTACTGCACACCACTATACCCCAGATGACTTCTGGGGTCTCCTTCCTTTCCAAATCTTGGTTTATGTTCTTTTGCAGAGATTATAGCTTCCCCCGCTACAGGCATAGTAAGTGTAACATTGTCTTCTTACTGTTTTGAGAAACAACAGAAGATCCCTATCCTTTACACAGAAACATCTCCTCTACTGAGCTATCCCATGTTTTTAAAATATAAAATTAGAGTTTTGGAAGTATTTTTTAAATTAGAATTTATTAGCCGTATATATATCCCTTTGGGTTTTTAACATATTTGAATTATTTTTTGAAATAATAACACTTTTGTACTATAAGTACAAATTTAGTTAGGGAGAAGACATGAGTGGTTAGAAAGGATTTGAGTAGCTACATTCTAGAAGTCCAACTCAGACTTTTCTTTGTAGAACAGTTAATGACTTCTGACATAGATAATCTCTAAGTTTCTTCTAACTTTGAAAGTCAATGAGATAATTTGGGTTTGCATTAACTAATAACTGCACATACATTTATTTTAATATAATGTATAATCAAATTCAAATTTTGCAGAGGTTTTCTTTCCTGATTATTCAAAATGCCAACAAGCCACAAATATTTCTATGCGTTTGTGGCTTACATTTCTGAACTGTATTGTCTCCCTACCTCTTCTATAAGGTGTTTCCAACTATTACCACTATGTCTTCTAAACTTTAACAATAACACATAGTTTAGCATAGTTTTTCTCTTCATGTGTCCCAGGTTTATCTTATCAAATAGAAACAAGCTCCTTGAGTTTAGGCATTATTTCATGCACTAATTTTGATTATTAAGGTTGTATTTAAAACTAAAACATTAAATCACTGTAGATAACAGAAGCTGACTAGTTTAAGGAATAATTTAACGAGAATGAAAACAGACTAGTTTATGTTAACCAAAAATTTAAAGAATCATTCATCCCAAATAAGTAATGTATAAATGTAAGAATGATTGTGTTTATAATATTTATAAGGTATAATTATCCTTCACTTTTGAAGATGGATTTGTTCTTGACAAGTTTTATGTAAAGTGTAATTAAAATAACATGAAACACAGTGTGATTCATCACTAGAATTGATCATTTTGTGAACTGGAAAACTTGCAAATAGCTTTGCCCCATTTGATAAATTCAGAATTCCACTTTTTTTTTTGGCGGGGAGGGTATAAATGTTTAGAGACCAAACTGAAAACTTGAAGAACCTGTTGCACACTTGCATGTGTTACATTTGTAGAATTATAATTTGTGGAATTACCAAAAGGACTTTGCCATTGAATATTATCATTATTTATCTTGTCAATCTGTGAGAAGCAAGATTTTAAAAGCACTTTGTATAATATATAACCTCATTTGTCTCCATGAATCCCATGAACATTCATGAAAATAGTTGCCTATAATTTTAAATTAGATATTAAAGCCTCACACCTTTTCTAAACATTTCTGTGAGAGACTGCCCTGTCTAAAGATACTGGAGATTATAATTTCCTCTTGCAGAGTTATAAGTTTTATTATTTTATATGTAGTTCTCTGTTTTGTATAAGAATCAGTGTATAGTACCCATGTTAGCATAGTATGTTACTATTAGAAAATGTGCTTAGCTTAAGTTTCCATTTGACATTTTTTTATTTAACTTCAATTTATCTTAAGGGTTCATAACTGTCCAAATGATCCACAAATTTATCTGTATTTTAACAATTGATACATTTTCTATACTTAAAAAGAATATTATATCTCTAGAAGTTAAAATTAAAACAATATTATCAAGAATTATAATTTCTATATGGACAATAATAGTTTCTTAATTAACAAATAAAGAAATATAGATAGCTTTGGTTTCTTCACTAACAAGAGAGAAATTGAAAGTGACTTTTACTTATTACTTAAAGATATTCTTAATTTATTTGTCTTTAACTGGGAACAGGTTTGAAGAAACTTCCCAGATAAATTGACTATGTTTGTTTTTAGTTACTGAAATTTGGTTAATAAATTTATATAATAAAATTCTATAGTATGAGTAATAGTGTTATGGATTATGTTAGCTTTCCTTATTATTTACATTTTTGTATTGCAAGTGACAAGGTAAAGTATTACCTATCCTTTTTTTCTTAGTGAAAAGAATTTCTTGTTCATCCATCACCATTCCAGAAGTTTAATAATTCTAAATATTTGAAAAGTACAAACAGCTAAAACTTAGTTTCCCTCTCTCTTGTAGACTACGTATTGAGTAAATTTCCATAATACAATAGAGATATTTCTAATATTTTAATTGAGAACATTTAGAGCAGTAAATGTGTTACATTATCCAGTAATTGCAGGTTTAGTTAGTCAGGATAATAATGGTCTTTGGCCAGAATTATTCTGACAAGCAACACTGGCATTATAGATTAAATGTCAGTCCACAGAAACAGCGCCCCAGAAACAGGAGCTGATGATTCAAGCTTGGCAGAATCTCCTGTGCTCAATGTTAAGAGCTAGCTTAAAGGCTTGTCATAATAATGTTGGAGGAAGAAGAATTCTTCTTTCCAACATGTTCATCAATGGAGAGATCAACAAGACTGCTGAAAATTACAGGTCTAGAAAATAAGGTCAAGTGATGAACTTGGAAGCCACCAATAAATCAAAGACACAAACGACAGATTTTTTTTGAAAGCTTTTAAACAGCTTCTATCTGAGGACTGTTTGTGGGTCCTTATCCTCTATCCTTCTCAATAATGTTTTTACTATCTTTAGGTTTGTTAATTTCTCACTAAAGTTATGAGATGGATTGACTTTTAAAGGTAACAAACTTTACAGTAAAATTAATGAATAATTTTAACTCATTTAATTAACTCGTGCCCTTTTCATTTGATCTTGTCCTTGTAACCATAGATTGCTTTTTCTTTTTAAGTTCTGGTTGTCTCTACATAATTTCACACTATCCCTGAAGTGATGGTACTATGCTAGAACATTCAGAATAAAGCCATTGGGGGTTCTAAGTGTTATGCTTTAGAGCAAGACACTTTGAAGTTAAGTAATACATTCTTCTATATAATCTTTATGAAAGAGCTACTGCATATTCAAGTCAATATTATTCGTAGTCAAGTATATCTGTTTTCACAAACGTAAAACAGTTTTCACATATGAGTAATATGAGAACAGAAGAAAAAGTTAAATGAATGAATGAGTCTAATAGGAAACTAACAGGAATTATCTGTGAAGAGAGCATATTGCTCAAAGTTGTAGACGTGAGGAACTTGGCCAGTTTTGAGCAGTTAAACCATCTTAGCTATTCTTCAATCATATAATCTGAGCCACTGGCTATAGATATGCATTAGTGTGTATGTTTAGCTATATATTGCTATATATATACACTATATATTGCTATATATGTGTGTGTGGATATATATATGTATGCATTTCTATAATCTGCAACAAAGTATCTATAGAATAACTGAGCTGAGCAGTCTCACTCTCAAAAGGAAAAGAGCTGCACAGAACACTTGGTCCAGAAAATATCGTTCCCTGAAGGACTCTCTTCACTTACCTGAAGTTACGTTAGTAAGCACTCATTACATGGAAGGAATATCATCTTCCTAGTATGGATTTTAAGGATAATATGAAATTGGAATAACTGGCACACAGACAATCTAATATACTACTGAGTGGAGTTCAGTGTACCTGAGTAGTAATATGATATCTCTATTACCAAAAGGAAAGCAGTTTTTCTGCTTTTTTAATATATTTATTATACTCCAGGAAAGAATCATAATATAAGAACATACAAATAAAACAGAAAATGATAAGGAAAAATTTTATTTTGATGTAACAATTTCCACCTATATCTTACTATATGTATTGATTATCCATTTCTGCAGTGTTTTCTGTTTGTGCCTCCAATATCTTTTCTATATCTCGTCTTTTACAGGCATTTTTTCCAAATATATCTGTATACGTATTATTTTTCCTTTTCAAAAATATGGAAAAAGTAAACTAATACAAAAAAATGAAATGTTAGGTCAACTACTAGGCAATGATTTTTCTTTTCATAAAGATATGTAGAAACATATTTGTATTTCAAATATGTTTTATAAATAATGTTTCAGTTTAAATGTGTTTGCCTAATTAAAAATAATATTTGAATAGCAAAGAAAACCTATTTGGGATTTTATGAAAATTTCAGCTCATATATGAAGAAGTTATAAGACATACAATCCACTGTTTCTTAGAACTAGAAATGCTTTAAGAGTGCATATAAACTGAACCATCATTTAAAAGATAAAGAAATGTCCCATTTATATGCATTAAAATCATTCCGAATATCTTTTAAATAGTAGAAGAGATGTTTTATAAGAACACATAACAGAGTAGGGTAGTGTCATAATAGTGTAAACTGATTATGATTAAGTAGAAAGCAGTCTTAAATAGACAGTATAGCACACAGGTTAAAATCTTGTTTTTGAATTCTGGTACCTACACACTTTATAGCTGTCTGAGTTATTTTCTCTCTTTTCAGTTTCTGTTTTAGAATAATAATACTGCATTTTTCATGGGGTTGTTGAATATATACTAATGTAGGTAAATTAGAGTCTAGCATGTATTATGCATTCAATATATATTAGTTGTGGTTATTATTATTATAAAAGCAGCTATGAAGAAACTGTGAAAGAACAGATAATATCTTTCCCTTTCTTGGACTATATTTGGAGGGAGAGAGGGAGACTAAGGATAATTCATTTTCAGGGAAATATGGTTACAGCAGCTTTAATCTTAAAGAAATCAGTAATTATTGAAATAGGGCTTAAATATTAGCAAGTACTCCTTTATGGCCTACAGTGGGCAATCCAACAAACCAAACTGCATGGCACGGGAGAGGAAAAAGAAAAAAAAGACAGTGGATTTGCTCTGCACTCTCAGATGGCTTCTAAGGGACTGTTCAAAGTAAAGGAGCCCAAGGATATTCAAGAAATATTACTACGGAAAGGAAGGAGAGCCTAAGTGAAATTAGGAACTTCATTTTCCTAAATCAGGGACATAAATTGGTTTCGTTTCACATTCTATTCTGATAAATTGGTAGTGTCTTCACTGAGGGCTACTTTGATAATATCTCTTGAGACTAGGTTTATATTCTCCAGGAGACTGGATAAAATGTCAATGTCTGTTAGCAGCAAGAAGGAGGGGGTTTTAACGGCAAGTAGTTTATCAGATACTTTCTATCCTAGATTACTGAGTCCAAGAACCTTAGAATTCAAACATTCCCAGAGATAATATAGTTCCTCTTTCAATCTAATTGCTGGAATCTCCCACATATTTGAAATTTAAGCCACATGCTCTACTAGATTTTGAGTTTCTTCAGAACAAAAACTAAAAATAATAGGTTGAATTTGCAGACAAAAGAAATAAAACCCTTGAGATCAATAAAAATGAATACTTCTAACAAGTAAAGCTTTTCAATGGTGAAGTATGCTTCCTTTTATATAGTGAGTACCCCTTTTGAGGAATTGTTCAATAGGAGACTTGATGACATACATCTTCTGGATTAAAGGGAAGGGCCTAGAGTAGACAATAGTTTTCAATATGATTGTAAAGCTCAATAATCTCATGACTGTCATGAGTGTTTGTCCTAGCAATACTGTGTAGGTTATAGACATTTATTAAAAAGTGATTCCTTGTTCATAAATTAAAAAGAGAATATGGGCTATATCAATAGGTAACTCCAAACAAAAAAGTTTCCATGATGAAACACTTAAATATTGTCTTCAAATATAAAATAATTAAGATAAATTGTAAAAGTATACTTGAGCAATATTGTGAAGGTAATGAATATTGTGAAGATAATGAATAATAAAAATTCAACAAGCAATTGATTAGATATGGCAAGATTTTAAGACATAATCTAAAATAGATAATATTCTTGTATAATAGAATATGAATGATGAGCCTCCTGTATGTAATCCACCACATTTGGAAACTCAGATTTATTCCACTGTTAAGATTCCTTTTATTCCGCTCAACTGTTCAGACAGATTCTTCACAGGAACAGCTGAGCTATTCAATTGTAGGAGGTAAGACATAATTTCAAATAATTCACTTTTATGCTATTTTAAAAGATACCCTATATGAGATATTTTATAACTGTTGAAAACATATTATCATGGAACATATTTTTAAATAAGAACTTAAACAAGACAATAGAAATAACATAATATGTAATGTAGTCTTATTTCTGTTTTATTATCTCATCATTTTCAGGAAACATAAATAATCAATTCACACTCTGGAGACTAGGTGTTGATCCTCCTTATCTGGCCATCACTCAGAATTTCCAGTATGATGTTTTTCAAGGGATTCAGGACCCTAAAACTTTCCAGCTACTTACTGAAGTTGCTGATGAATTAGGTGGGAATAAAGCTAGTCAGCTGTCAGCCACTACAACAGTCATAATTCATGTGTTTCCTTGGACCACAATGCAGCCAACTTCTTCCACAAAAACAACTACAGCTACAGTAAGTACTTAAGTGATGAAATATAATTCTAAGGTAGTCTGAATTAGTCATAAACATAGAAGTATTTGGGAACTCTCACAGGAGTTATCCTTATATTTTGCCAATGAAAGACATCATCAATAAAAGTTACTTTAATACACTGCAGTTTCCATCATCAAAATGAGGGGAAATTATTATAGCTGTTAGTCATTAATTTTGAAGCAAGGTAAATATATCAATATTAATAATTTTTTAGGCCCTTTTGCTATTTTTTAGTTTGGATTCTTAGTAATTCTGTTGATTCTCATCATAGTACACCTTTCTCTATTTAACTGAATATTCATGAAGGTTTTCTTATGTACATAGCACCATAGAAGGTTTTAAAAAATATTTGACAAACTTGTTTCCTTAAAAGTATACAGTCTCACTGGAAGAGAAGATATACACTTAGAACAATTTAAATACATACTTCACAGTGTCAAACAATAGTGTAATTGTTATTTAACTTTGAGGCTGAAAATAAGGTAAATTTATTTGGGCTGAGATAGGCAGTAAATTCTCTATAAATAGAGGAGGTAAATAATAATGTAGTTCTTTAAGAACAGATTTTTTTAAAAAATATAAATAGAAGAAAAAAAGCTTTTCAGGGAACAGGTATAAAATTACCCTGGAAAGAATATAATATATTCTGGGGAATGTTGAGAAGGCAGTGAAGCTGAAGGCTAGATTTAGTGTCGGGAAAAATGAAGCTCAGGGTAGACATGTAACATATTTGAGCACAGGACATATCTTGAATGTAAAGATAAAAAATGTGGATGATTACTGAAGACAGAAGTTATAACAGTTTCCAAGCAGGAAAGATAGACTTACAATACCTCATAAACTTTGCTAATATAAAAAGAAAGAGAAAATCAATGATGTGATAGAATTGATTTGTATGGACTATGCTGTTTGATTTCAGACAAGTGGAGTTTAAGCAGCCAAGTAGGTATTGATATCCATGCACTCAGTAACATTGTGATGCTTTATAGATAGCTCTTTGTATAAATGAGCTAACACAATGAAAGATATTTGAATTAAAATAGCCATGTGTTAAAAAGTTACAGAAAGTTCCACCCATTGCTTAACTTCACAATCAAGAAGTTTTATATTACCTCTATAAAATCATCATAAGACAATTTGAATATTCTTAATCCCCCAAAAAATAACCCAAATTGGATTAAAGTGGTATGGTACTGGTAATGCTCCCAAGTGCCTAGCAGAAGGAAATTAAAATTCTCTCTCTGGGAAGGTAATAGTACCCTAGACCTCCAATTATTTCTAGCAATTTTTCAATCCAGTAAACACTAAGTCATTAAGTATAACCAAGCACATGAGAAAATATATCATAACCAAGAAGTAGCAAAACCACAAAAAGTAGAAACAAAAACAAATTAACTACAGAAATTTTGAATTATAAATTGTAAAATAATTATGCCTATTAAGTTCAAGAGATATAACCAAGTTTGAAATTTGGTTAGAGTACTGGATACTATAAAAATAACAGATAATATTTGAAAATATATGAAATATATCTAGAAATTAAAAATACAATAACTGAAACTAAAACTTGACCATATTGACGTACAAAATACGTAAACACTACACTCAATGATTAATGAATATACCGTTTTTTCCAGCACACATGAAGATTTACAAAATTTGATCGTATATTAGGGGCTATAAAACAAGCCTCAACAGATTTCAGTGGGTTGAAATCATGCTGAGTATTATCTGTGATCTTAAATATCAATAATTATGCTAGAGATCAAAACAACCAGTTATCTGGAGCATTCTGTATCTTTAGAAGTTAAGGGAATAGAGGATATTTTTGAACAATGAAACTGTGAGATGCAGTTAAAATGAAATTGAAGCCTATATATTCTCCCCTAAGTACCATTTTAATTGCATCTCGTAAAATTTAATATGTAGCATTTTTGTCACCATTCATTTAAAAATATTACCTATTTCCTCAAAACTTCTTTTCCCTGCATGTTATTTAAAAGTGCATTTCATCTGAAGACAGAAAACAAACAGCAAAATTAACTCAAAGAGATTTTTTAAAATGAAATAAGATAAAAACTGAAATTAATGAAATGGAAAGAAAACATGAAAGTAAGGCCCAAAGTTGGTTATTTGAAAATAATAATAAAACCTATATTACTCTGAGTAAGCTGATAAAGATAAGAGTTAAGGCACATTTTACCAATGTCACAAATGAAAAAGGAATCACTAGGTCCTGCAACCCTTCAAAAATAAAGAATCCTAAGTGAGTATTAGGAACAACCTTGTCAATAGATTTGATGAAGGAAAATCAAGGTGTGAGGACTTGCTTTACCCCAAATAAAGACTTAATATAAAATACAATAATTAAAACAGTGCCGTATGGGTGTATGAAAGACAAATAGACAAGAGAACAGAATAAAGAGTCCAGCTAATATACACAACATATGGATCTATTACTTATGTCAAAAGTGGCAATACAGAGCATGGTAAAAGGATGATAGTTTCGATAAATTATATAGGGCAACTGGTATGCTAATTAAATGGCAAAATAAATAAAATAACTAAAGTTTAGAAAAAAATATGAGACGATCTTGGGGGTAGGGAAATATTCCTCAAATAAGACAAAAAATAGCCATGAGAAAAAAATTTTTGAGAATCGAATACATTAACTTAAGAACTTCATATTATGGGTGAAATGATAGGATATTTGACTATGATTTTTGCTTCAGAATAATTTAATGGAGAAGATTAAGTGTAAGTTGAAACAAAACTGGGCATAGTTGATAATTTTTGAGATTGTGTTACAGGTATCTGGGTGTTATTGGACTATTATTTTATACATTTGTATATATGTTAGGTATCACAAAAAGTAGTTGTAAAATTTAAAGGGAAGTAATCTGAGAAGCCTCTGTTACTTTGTCAAGTGATTAGTATTTAATACTGTAAATTTTTCCACAAATAACCCTCACAAATAAAATATCCTCACTTATTTTTGAGCTTCATTAAAACTGTCTGCTTTGGAGCTTTTAATCAAGTGTTTTATAGTCAAACCCTATAGTTTATTATTTTAAGCACAAATATGCTCCTGGTCACTCAGTAAACTAGTTCTTAGCCCCTCCTCCGACCCCAGGATATGTGACCATAGAACTTTCTTTCACATTCCACAAATATATGTTCAAATAATTTTATAAGTCAGATAAATATTGCCTAAGACTAAGCTATAACATCAGTAATTTTAAGGTGTTATATCAGCATTTGAAACAGTTAAAAATGTATTAAATTCACTTTTGGCTCAACATGAACCTCACCTACCTATTCTGAGTCAGTCTTCTTTGTTAAATCTTGCACCTTTGAGAGAGATCATTTTAGTTTGTACCATGGTGAAAAAAAACATCTAACATATTAACATATGGATTTCTACCATCCAAATTCTTGATTAATAAAGAAAATATACGAAGAAAATGAAAACACTAATTTGAAAACATATATGCACCCCTATATTCACTGCAACATTATTTACAATGGCCAAGATATGAAAGCAACCTAAGTGACCCATCAATAGATGAATGGATAAAGATGATGTGATATATACATACAATGGAATATTACTCAGCCATAAAAAAGAATGACATCTTACCATTTGCAACAATATGCATATACCTAGAGGGTATTATGCTAAGTGAAATGTCAGGCAGAGAAAGACAAATACTGTATGATTTCACTTGCATGTGAAACCTACAAAAAAACACAAATGAACAAACAAAACAGAAACAGAGTTATAGATATGGAGAACAAACAAGTCACAGCTAGAGGGGAGGGAGATAGGGTAAGGAAAGAAAGATATGAGGCAGACTAAGGGGTACAAAATTCCAGTTGCAAAATAAACAAGTCACAGGTATGGAATGTACAGTGTGGGGAATATAGTCAATAATTATGTAATATCTTTGTATGATGACAGATCATCACTAGACTTAACATGGTGATCATTTTGAAATGTACGGAAATATTGAATCATTACATTGTGTACCAGGAACTAAAATAGTGTTATAATAGGTCAATTATACTTTAAAAACAAAGAAACAGACTCAGAAAATGATCAGATTTGTGGTTAACAGAGGTGGGGGGAGGAAGGTAGTTGGATGAAGGTAGTCAAAAGGTGCAAACTTTCATTTATAAGAAAAATAAGTACTAGGGATGTAATGTACAACATGATAAATACAGTTAACACTGCTGTATGTTATATATGGAAGTTAAGAGAAAATTCTCAGTTCTCGTCACAAGAAAAATATTTTTTCTAATTTTAAAATTTTGTGTCTACATGAGATGATAAATATTCACTAAACTTACCGTGATAATCACTTCATGGTGTATGTAAGTCAAATCATTATGTCGTACACCTTATACAGTGCTGTATGTCAATTATACCTCGATAAAACTGAGAGAAAAAAATAAAGCAAAATCCAGCAAAGGAGAATGCTTATAATAAAATATAATAGACAGAATAAACACATTCTCCAGCAAGATGTGACTTTTTAGATTTGTAGTTGAGTAGTATTGTAACCTTTATAATTCTCTTGGTAAACTATATTAGGCTTGTTAAAAGAGGCAAACCAATTAATGCTGCCTGGAAATGATTACCAGCTTGTGACTTATGAATCTACTCCCAAGGACTGTGGCAAATAGTCTTTGCTATTATCCATAAGCCATATCAGCTTTTATGTTTATATGTGTATTTATATAATACACACATCTCTACAGGGAGATATACATGCCTCTCTTTGCAAAAAAGTATTTCCAAACCAGAAGTAACCTCAGAAATTCTATAGTTCAATTTATTCACTGTGCAGGAATGATACCCGCACAGGTTATAACGTCCATTTTCTTGAAAGTGAGCAAACAGACACACAAAAACACCTGCATATTTTAAGATAGGTCTTATAATATTTCTAAAAGTTTATTTAATGTATTACTGACTAGCTATTACTTATATTTGAGTGTGTTAAAAAATTATCCAGAAAAGATCACCTATGTCTCCAGATATCTATTTATCAACTTCATGGCCAAGCCTTGTGCTAGTTGTTGGAGAACAAAGTTGAATAAGCCAGAGAAAATCTTTCTAGCTATAAATAATAGAATATCCAACTTGAAATGGCTTAAATAATATAGACTCAGGGTCAGAAAAACAGTGGGCTATTAGGGCAAACGTGTGAAGATATATGTGTACCATCCTAAGGAATCTGAACTTCATCTTCCAATCAAGGAAGATCTAAAGAGGAATTTACAAGAGAAGAGTGAGAGGATCTGATATGTCTGATAAGTGTGAGTGATTTTAGAATATGTGTGGAGAAAACACAAAGGTAAGATTGGTGAATGGAGAAAGCAGTGACCATGAAGCCAATTAGGATCCTACTTTCATCCAGATAAGAGAGTTTAGCCCTAAAATAAGGCAGTGGTACTACGTGTGAAGATAAAGTGCTACATCTGAAATATACACAAACAACAGAATTCACCATTACTTTAGTTGAAATTTTTGTGTTACAATATATCATGGGAAATACAATTTCTCTTAGGATTTAGCCACTATTATTAGATTGTAGGGTTTTTTTTAATCATAAGGCAGATCTTTCAAATTAGAATGTTGAATGAGCTATGAAAACTTAAAAACGTTTCTAAATAGTTGAAATATACTGCCAGAATTTTATCTGCTTCTGAGATAAAACAACAAAATCACATTACAAAAATAGAACATTCTTAAAGCCAAATTGCTAACAATGTGTGTCTGAGTTATAACAAAATTAAGGACTAAAAATAAAAAGCTCAAAATAATTAAAAATGAATTCAACCATACAATAAATATTGCAGGAAATATCTTCAGCATGAAATTCACTGTAAATGCAGACTATTTTTTAACAACAACAATAACAACTCTTCGAGGCTGTTGAAAAAAATATAGGGCATCTCACAAATTGTAATCTAATGAAGGCACTTAATAAAGACCTTTGCATCTTTTATGATGCCAAGTATGGTACTTGGTAAGTAAAAGAACCAATGCCACACATTATACAAAAAGTACATGAAAGTTCTTAATTGGGGGAGAGGTGACTCATGACCTGCTGCAAGTCTGATGAAAGTTATGGTCTCTCTCTCTATAACAATGTACACATGTATACGTATGGACACTTTTATATTCAACTTTAGAGGCTTGTAAAACTCGTCCATGGAACCCAGTTAAGAAATTCTGACTGAAAACAATGGCTCATTACTGTTTCTCAATTTGTAATAAAAAAAAAAAAAGTTTAATGAGCAAACTATATTTCCATTATTATAAACAAAGAAAACGCAAGTCACTAAAATAACTATAGAGAAAATTTTACGTAAGATATTCTTTAAGTATGTTAATACTTGGCATACTCCTTTAGACATTAAAATAAGTAAAATAATATCTTGAAGCTTAGAAGGAAAAATGGGAAGAAACCTTTTTATCTTAAATGTAGAAAGAAGTCAAAGAAGCTAATAATAAGTAAAGCTTAACCTTAAACGAAGTAAAATAAACAGAACTGCTATAAACTGTCCCCTGATTAACCTTTGTCTTTGAACCCATACCTGCCTGTTCAGAGGTCCCTCTTAGGGCAGGTAGAGGAGAAGAAAGAAACTAAGTCATGCTTCATGGAATGAATTAAACTTGTCCAATTTAAGTCTAGATTGGCTAAAGAGACAATGATGTAACTGGCTAGACACCATTTCCTGCAAATATAATCCCCAAAGAATTATGAATCAAAATTCCTGAAACTATCTGCATGCAGCAAACTGACTCCATAATAAAAAGCACAGAATTAATATCAATTTTCAAAATACAGAAGATAGTAAAAACCTTAAATCATACTAATTTATAACCATGCTTTTAAACTCTGATTTCAACATAAACAGTACACGGTAAAAGAGTAGAAAGGAGGAAATCTCGATAAGTAACTATCCAGTCTTTTTAAAAAATTTTTTGTCTTTTATTTTCCAATTCATCCCTGCCACAACCAACCCCACCCCCCCGCTATCCCCCTTTGGTGTCCATACATTTGTTCTCTACATCTGGATCTCTATTTCTGCCATGCAAACTGGTTCATCTCTACCACTTTTCTAGATTCCACATACAGGCATTAATTACTATGTCAGACTCTGTATGACAGGCTCTAGGTCCATCCATACCTCTACAAAAGACCCAATTTCGTTCCTTTTTATGGCTGAGTAATATTCCATTATATATATGTACCACATCTTCCTTATTCATTCAACTGTTGGTGAGCATTTAGGTTGCTTCCATGACCTAACTATTGTAAATGGTGCTGCAATGAACATTGGGGTGCATGTGTCCTTTTGAATTATGGCTGTCTCTGGGTATATGGCCAGTAGTGGGATTGCTGGGTCGTATGGTAGTTCTATTTTTAGTTTTTTAAGGAACCGTCACACTGTTCTCCATAGTTGCTGTACCAATTTACATTCCCACCAACAGTGCAAGAAGGTTCCCTTTTCTCACCATCTCCAGCCTTTTTTGTTTGTAGATTTTCTGATGATCCCCATTCTAACTGGTGTGAGATGATACCTCATTGTAGATTTGATGTGCATTTCTCCAATAATTAGTGATGTTGGGCAGCTTTTCATGTACCTCTTGGCCATCTGTATATCTTCTTTGAAGAAATATCTATTTAGGTCTTTTGCCCATTTTTGGATTGGGCTGCTTGTTTTTTTAATATTGAGCTGCATGAGCTGTTTATATATTTGGGAGATTAATCCTTTGCCCGTTGATTAGTTTGCAAATATTTTCTCCCATTCTGAGGGTTGTCTTTTTGTCTTGTCTATGTTTTCCTTTGCTGTACAAAAGCTTTTAAGTTTCATTAGGTCCCACTGGTTTATTTTTGTTTTTATTTCAATTTCTCTAGGAGGTGGGTCAAAAAGGATCTTGCTGTGATTGGTGTCATAGAGTATTTTGTTTATGTTTTCCTCTAAAGAGTTTTATAGTGTCTGGTCTTACATTTAGGTCTCTAATCCATTTTGAGTTTATTTTTGTGTATGTTCTTAGGAAGTGTTCCAATTTCATTCTTTTACATGTAGCTATCCAGTTTCCCAGCACCACTTATTGAAGAAGCTGTCTTTTCTCCATTGTATATTCTTGCCTCCTTTATCAAAGATAAGGTGACCATAGCTACGTGGGTTTATCTCTGGGCTTTCTATCCTGTTCCATTGATCTATATTTCTGTTTCTGTACCAGTACCATATTGTCTTGATTACTGTAGTTTTGTAGTATAGTCTGAAGTGTGTGAGTCTGATTCCCCCAGGTGCTTTGTATCTCCATACAAAATTTAAGTGTTTTTTTGTTGTTGTTGTTGTTCTAGTTCTACAAAAAAATGCCATTGGTAATTTGATAGAGATTGCTTTGTGTAGTATAGTCATTTTCACAATATTGATTCTTTCCAATCCAAGAACATGGTATATCTCTCCATCTGTTTGTGTCATCTTTGAATTATTTCATCAGTGTCTTATAGTTTTCTGAGTACAGGTCTTTTACCTCCTTAGGTAGGTTTATTCCTAAGTATTTTATTCTTTTGGTTGCAATGGTGAATGGGATTGTTTCCTTAATTTCTCTTTCTGATCTTTTGTTGTTAGTATATAGGAATGCAAGAGATTTCTGTGCATTAATTTTGTATCCTGAAACTTTACCAAATTCATTGATTAGCTCTAGTAGTTTTCTGGTGGCATCTTTAGGATTCTTTATTTATAGTATCACATCATCTGCAAACAGTGACAGTTTTACTTCTTCTTTTCCAATTTATATTCCTTTTATTTCTTTTTCCTCTCTGCTTCTCATGGCTAGGACTTCCAAAATTATGTTGAATAATAGTGGCAAGACTGGACATCCTTGTCTTGTTCCTGATCTTAGGGGAAATGCTTTCAATTTTTCACCATTGAGAATGATGTTTGCTGTATATGGTCTTTATTATGTTGAAGTAGGTTCCCTCTATGTCCACTTTCTGGAGAGTTTTTATCATAAATAGGTGTTGAATTTTGTCAAAAGCTTTGTCTGCATCTATTGAGATGATCATATGGTTTTTACTTTTCAATTTGTAAATATGGTGTATCATATTGATTGATTTGCGTATATTGAAGAATCCTTGCATCCCTGGGATAAATCCCACTTGATCATGGTGTATGATCCTTTTAATGTGCTGTTGATTCTGTTTGCTAGTATTTTTTTGAGGATTTGTGCATCTATATTCATCAGTGATATTGGTCTGTAATTTTCTTTTTTTGTAGTATCTTTGTCTGGCTTTGGTATCAGGGTGATGGTGGCCTCATAGAACGAGTTTGGGAGTTTTCCTTCCTCTGCAATTTTTTTGGAAGAATCTGAGAAGGATGGGTGTTAGCTCTTCTCTAAATGTTTGATAGAATTCACCTGTCAAGCCATCTGGTCCTGGACTTTTGTTTGTTGGAAGATTTTTAAGCACAATTTCAATTTCATTCCTTGTGATTGGTCTGTTCACATTTTCTATTTCTTCCTGGTTCAGTCTTGGAAGGTTATAACTTTCAAAGAATTTGTCCATTTCTTCCAGGTTGTCCATTTTATTGGCATAGAATTGCTTGTAGTAGTCTCTTAGGATGCTTTGTATTTCTGCAGTGTCTGTTGAAACTTCTCCTTTTTCATTTCTAATTTTATTGATTTGAGTCCTCTCCCTCTTTTTCTTGATGAGTCTGGCTAATGGTTTATCAATTTTGTTTATCTTCTCAAAGGACCAGCTTTTAGTTTTATTGATCTTTGCTATTGCTTTCTTTGTTTCTGTTTCATTTATTTCTTCTCTGATCTTTATGATTTCTTTCCTTCTGCTAACTTTGGGTTTTGCTTGTTCTTCTTTCTCTAGTTCCTTTAGGTGTAACGTTAGATTGTTTATTTGAGATTTTTCTTGTTTCTTGAGTTAGGCTTGTATAGCTATAAACTTCCCTCTTAGAACTACTTTTGCTGCATCCCATAGGTTTTGGATCATCATGTTTTCATTGTCATTTATCTCTAGGTATTTTTTCACTTCTTCTTTGACTTCTTCAGTGATCTCTTGTATTTAGTAACATATTGTTTAGCCACCATGTGTTTGTGATTTTAACGTTTTTTTTTTTTTCTATGTAATTGATTTCTAATCTCATAGCGTTGTGGTCAGAAAAGATGCTTGATATGATTTCAGTTTTCTTAAATTTACTGAGGCTTGATTTGTGACCCAGGATGTGATCTATCCAGGAGAATGTTCTGAGTGCACTTGAGAAGAAAGTGTAATCTGCTCTTTTAGGATGGAATGTCCTATAAATATCAATTAAATCTATCAGGTCTATTGTGTCATTTAAAGGTTGTGTTTCCTTATTTATTTTCTCTCTGGTTTATCTGTCCATTCGTGTAAGTGGGGTGTTAAATTCCTCCACTATTATTGTGTTACAGTCATTTTCCTCTTTAGAGCTGTGAGCATTCTCCTTATGTATTGAGGTGCTCCTATATTGGGTCCATATACATTTATAATTGTTATATCTTCTTCTTGGATTGATTCCTTGATCATTACATAGTGTCGTTCCTTGTCTCTTGTAACATCCTTTAGTTTAAAGTCTATTTTGTCTGATATGAATATTGCTACTCCAGCTTTCTTTTGATTTCCATTTGCATGGAATATCTTTTTCACTTTTAGTCTGTGTGTGTCCCTAGGTCTGAAGTAGGTCTCTTGTAGACAGCATATATACGGGTCTTGTTTTTGTATCCATTCAGCGAGCCTGTGTCCTTTGGTTGGTGCATTTAATCCATTCACATTTAAGGTAATTATCGATATGTATGTTCCTATTACCATTTTCGTAATTGTTTTGGATTTGTTTTTGTAGGTCTTTTTCTTCTCTTGTGTTTCCCACTTACAGAAATTTCTTTAGCATTTGTTGTAGAGCTGGTTTGGTGGTGCTGAATTCTCTTAGCTTTTGCTTGCCTGTAAAGGTTTTGATTTCTCTGCCGAATCTTAATGAGATCCTTGCCGGGTAGACTAATCTTGGTTGTAGGTTCTTCCCTTTCATCACTTTAAATATATCATGCCACTCCCTTCTGGCTTGTAGAGTTTCTGCTCAGAAATCAGCTATTAACCTTATGGGAGTTCCCTTGTGAGTTATTTGTCATTTTTCCCTTGTTGGTTTTAATAATTTTTCTTTGTCTTTAATTTTTGTCAATTTGATTACTATGTGTCTCGGTGTGTTTCTCTTTGGGTTTATCCTGCCCAGGACTCTCGGTGCTTCCTGGACTTGAGCAGCTATTTCGTTTCCCATGTTAGGGAAGTTTTGAACTGTAATCTTTTCAAATATTTTCTTGGGTCCTTTCTGTCTCTCTTCTCCTTCTGGGACCCCTATAATTTGAATGTTGGTCCATTTAATGTTGTCTCACAGCTCTCTTAGACTGTCTTCATTTCTTTTCATTCTTTTTACTTTATTCTGTTCCACAGCACTGAATTCCACCATTCTGTCTTCCAGGTCACTTATCCGTTCTTCTGCCTTAGTTATTCTTCTATAGGTTCCTTCTAGAGTAGTTTTCATTTCGGTTATTGTATTATTCATCTCTGTTTGTTTGTTCTTTAATTCTCCTAGGTGTTTGTTCTTTAATTCTTCTAGGTCTTTGTTAAACATTTCTTGCATCTTCTCGATCTTTGCCTCCATTCTTTTTCTGAGGTCCTAGATCATCTTCACTATCATTATTCTGAATTCTTTTCCTGGAGGATTGTCTATCTCCATTTCATTTCATTGTTTTTCTGGGGTTTTATCTTGTTCCTTTATCTGGTACATAGTCCTCTGCCTTTTCATTTTGTCTATCTTTCTGAGAATCTGGTTTTCCTTCCACAGGCTGCAGGATTGTAGTTCTTCTTGCTTCTCCAGTCTTTCCATCAATCAATTCATTCTGGTAACCCATCCATGTTTCATGATGTGTATCAGTATAATGAAAAGATTTTTAACCCACCAAAGATGAATTGACAAAAGGCATTAGATGCATGGAGTTAGAAAGTTAGAATTATTCAGTTTCTTTCACTTAATCTGAATTTTAAAGATTAAACCTAAGGATATTATGGCTGCTTAGAGACATATACTCAGAGATGAGGTGTTACATCTTTATAACCTTACATGTTTCTACATGGTTGTGCTCACTGCAAAGGCATATTACTTTCCCAAGGCTGATTTGACTCATCAAAGACCAATCCTTTACTAGCATATACCTCATAAGATAATTGACTAGCAAATATGTCTGAAACTTTGTTTTCAGAGATAATTTGAAACAGTGATGTGCTTGAGCTGGCTCATTTAAGCTAATGACAGCCTATTGTTAAATATTTAGAAATTCTGTATTCTGGCTTTAAGCCAGCTTGAAATCAGTCACAGTGGGAATATTAACACTGAAAAATTGGTAAATGTTATATACCAGGATCTATCTTTTCTTCCTTTCTCTCTTTCTGTTTCTCTCCTCTCTTTCTTTCTCTTTCTTTCCCTCCTTCTTTCTTTCTCTCTTTTTTCTTCCTTCCTTCCTTCCTTCCATTCTTCTTTGTTTCTTTCTTTCTTTCTTTTCTTTCTTCCTTCCTTCCTCTCTTTCTTTCTCTATCTCTCCCTCCCTCCCTTCCTTTCCTTCTTCCCCTTCCTTCCTTCCTATTTTCTTTATAAGAGTTAGTTTACCAGTACACTACTGGATCTGTTCATCTTATTCCTTAGCAGATTTAGGAAGGCAGAAGAAATTTAAAGTGGGTAGGAAAAGATTTTAGAAGGATTAGGAAATACATATGTATGATAAGCAAAAATTTAGCCACAAAAAAATGAAAAAGCATTTACTTTCTCACCTCTCATTTTAAAGAATAATATAGCATTATAGCTATATTTTTTAATAGGTCAGAGTATCCATGGAAGCCACTGGTACTTTCTGCTGACCTTAGTCTAGTCTTTACCTTTCATATACATCAAAATTACAGCAGAAATTAGGGAAATATGGTACTTGCTGTGAGCTGGGTTTTAACAGCCATTCTGCCTTATATGTCTAGGAAGTGGAGTTCATTGTGGTATTTTTACAATCACCCAATGTCTCCCATCCCTGAACTAAATTTCTCTTGTTCTTTGTCTTTTTCTAATATGAAGGAATAATGACACAGTAGTAGTGGTTGATAATTGTCACTGATTGATTAAGAAGTAGTAGCATTGTATTAGTTATTTTATAAATATTTATTAATTGGCTGAAAACACAGAAAAAGATGTTAGAAAACATTAGTCCTAAGTGATGGGAGATATGGTTATCAAACCTCTTGAAGGGGATTAGAATATGTCACCCCAAAATAAGCCTCTTTAGCATAAGAATTATTTTAGCTTGATTATTTTTAAGAAGTAGCAGACACAGGGAAAGCTCTGACAACAGAACAGAATGCTTCTGTAAGAGACATTCACATCTATAAGAGAAATCTCCATTTGTCTCCCTCTCTGTATCGAGAAGAGGAGGATGACCAAATATCTAGAAACTTGTCAATGGAGAAGGCAAGGACCTTACTCTGCATAACAACCTGACCCTTGTTTACTGTGCCTTTCTGGAGAGCTTCCCATAACTGGCTTCCCTACCCAACATCTTCTTTTGTCTTTAGCTGAAGATGGTATTTAAGGTGGTGGCTTGGGCCATTTCAGAGAGTTACTCAGTTTTCCTGGGTATCTCCCATGTATACAGGAGGTATACATGTTATTAAACTTCTGTTTGTTTTTCTGTTAACCTATCTTTTATTACAGGGGTGTCTCAGCTAAGAACCTAGAAGGGTAGAGGGAAAATCAGTTTTCCTCCTCTGTACTTCTCATTTGCAGTTCCCACTAAGGAAAAGGAAAAATTTTCATGTTTTTCTTTATAATACTAATATTTCAAAAAATTGTTTTGTAGTGTTTATTGATTTTTATAGTAATTTTTTGGTAAATGGGAAAAAACAGCATTTCTCCTTAAATTTTCAGTGTTTTGCCACTAAAAATTACTTACTTTCTTTTGAATTCTGGTCTATATTTGACTTGAAGTATTGAGGCACAGCATGAGAAGAGACTATTGTATAAACTTGAATCAGAATTTCTTAATGGCACAATTTTAAAAACTCTTCTTCGATGAGAGTTAAGTGAAATAATTTTAAAGTCAGCAGAAATATATAAATTGCACTTTACTAGGTTACAGCCTTGCACATCTGCTATGACTCTAATACCCACTGATGAAAGATTTCATGACAGGGAAGAATATTGTTATTGTCTTTTCTGTAATATATAACAAGTTAAGTTATTAAGGTTATGAATCAAACCAAATTAACTGCACACAGCTGTAAGAAGCTTAGTACATGACCAAATAACAGATGGGAAATTCTTTTGTTTTCACTGGTGATATACCTAATGGTGAAATAAATGTCTGGTGACATACATAGTCCAGTGTCCTGTCAATCCTTAATTATGTTTTTCTTCACTCCTCATGTTTGTGACAGAGAGGAGTAACTGCTCAACTGTTCAACTATAAGACCATCTTCATAGTTTCTGCTTAAGGAAGCCCATAAGCAATAAAAAAAGTTTCAACCTATATTTAAAATGTAAATGTAAAAAGAGAATACTTTGTACAATACTATATACATGATCTAAAATGATTTCCAGAAATTTTAGGATACCACAACTAAATCAAATTTTAATAATTTTGCTTATGAGAAAATAGTACCATTAACATATTAAGAAAATTTCCTACCTAGTCATTAAATTTATTTTTATAAATTTATAGAAATGTATGTCTATCTACATGTAATATTTTCACATGGTTAAACAAAAATCGTTATATGATTTAATCAAATTCAAAGTTTCAGCTAGTTTTGTCCATATTACAAAGGCGAAAACTGAGATTTCTGGAGTTTAAATAACTTTCCCCCAAATTCAAGACCTAGTAAGTGGAAGACTGGCAGAAAAATAGAGAAATGGTTGAGATTTGAGCAATCTTCTGACCAGTGTGATGAGTTAGAGAAAAGCATAAAATGCAGTGAAGAGACTGGCAGAGGTCATATCATGGAAAGACTTATAAGTCACAGTAAGCATTTAGATTTATTTCCAGTTAATCAAATGACAAGTCATTATGACAAGTGCTTAAAAGGAAGAGTAAACAAATGTATGGTAGTACAGACAATGCCACAAATTCTGGCATGGAGAATATGCAGAGTTCCAAGGAGAAATATCTGAAATTTATATAGGCCTTCATGGGCAAAACGAGAAGCAAAGATATTTAGAATTGGTAGAAATTGAGGAATACAGGTTGTGAGAGTATAGAGCCTGCTCCTGAAAGGAGAAGTACCAAGTATGTCTAGAATATGTGAGGAGGGTTGGCCAGAAGTAAGCTCAGAAAGGTAGATGTTAAGTAGATTGATATAGGTCTAGAGTCAATGCTATGGATTTTGGACTTTGTTTTATAGACAACACAAAGCCAATTCAGATTTCTAAGAAGTGCAAATGAATAGTTTCAGGATTAAAACTATACCAGTAGAGTAAAGGACAGAATGGGAAAGAGGAGAAGATAGGGACAGCAAGACCAGTTAAGTTGCTATCGCAGAAGTAAAGCTGGAGTGAATGTCTTTGTCCTCATGATTATTAGTGCTGGAGACTCCAAAAAGTTAAAAAAATATTAAAACAGAACGTGATAATGTAGTAAGCTATGGAAGCCTAGCTGTATCAAATTCTAAGCCCAAACTCGTTTTTTGTTTGTTTGTTTGTTTTGAATCACCAATTAACAGAATATATAATTGAGAGAGCCAAGTCTTCACATAATACATATTTAAATATTTACTGTGTGTACAAGGATTGCTAAAGGGATTAGAATAGCTATATGTATTGTACAAAGGATGTGGCAAGGATCAAAAGAAACAAGCGACATGAAAGATCTTGTAGTAAACATGTTATATAAATACAATCAATTAATATTATATTTAATCCCTATAGAAAGATTTTGTCATTTTTACATAATCCCTGAAAAGGAGTAATAACCCAGCTTGTCTTATACGTTAATTTTTTTTTAATGCCACTTTATTTTTTTATAAAAGCTTCATCTTTGATGTGTATGCATGAGAGAGGGAGGGAAAAAAAGACAGAATAAAGAAATTGGGAAGGGCTTCCCTGGTGGCGCAGTGGTTGAGAATCCGCCTGCCGATGCAGGAGACACGGGTTCGTGCCCTGGTCCGGGAAGATCCCACATGCCGCGGAGCAACTAAGCCCGTGAGCCATGGCCGCTGGGCCTGCGCGTCCGGAGCCTGTGCTCCGCAACGGGAGAGGCCACAACAGTGAGAGGCCCGCATACCGCAAAAAAAAAAAAAAAAAAAAAAAAAAAAAAAAAAAAAAAGAAATTGGGAAATCCACCCTTGTTAATCAAGCAAACTAAGTACGAGAAGTAAAGATGATTCTTTCATCTAACCTCTAAGAATTTTCAAATACTTTTAAACACTTCAAATATTTATAATATTTTTAATACTTTGTATTTAAACACAAATATTTGTATTTAAAAAAAACAAATATTTTTAAATACTTTTAATTGGATCTATACTGATGAATTTTCTTGGGGGAGAAAAAAACTGTAATTACTTTTATATGATACAGGAATTGAATTTTTTCTCAAAACTCTCACAGTGTTCTCATTTTCTTGGGAGGTAGCACTGTCTACTAGAAAGAACATGGTCTTTAGAGACATACAAATCTAGACAAGAACACCAGTTGTGCCACTAAATTACCGTGGAACTTTAGGTACCATACAAAACCTTCAAGGGCTTCAATTTTCCTTTGTAAATTGGAAACAGCAAACACCTTTCTTTCAGGATTGGCATTAGGGGAAACTGAAATAATATAGCTAAAAGGCCATCAATTATGGTATAGAGTGGCTATTAAATAAGTGCTAGTCCTACCCTTTTCAGGTTTAAGGTTTTCTATTTCCTTTATATGGCAATTCTGATGCACACTAATTGGGATATAGTAAGTGCTCAATAAATATTTTTGAGAGAGAGAGGAAGAAAGAAAGGAAGAGAGGAAGGAAGGAAGGAAGGGAGGGAGAAAGAGAGAGAAAGAGAAAGAAAGAAAGAGAAAGAAAGAAAGAAAGAAAGAAAGAAAGAAAGAAAGAAAGAAAGAAAGAAAGAAAGAAAGAAAGAAAGAAAGAAAGAAAGAAAAAGAAAGAAAGAAAGAAAGAAAGAAAGAGAGAGAGAGAGAGGGAGGGTGTGAGGGATGGAGAAAGAAAGAATAAGAAAGCAAGCTAGCTAACTTAACAGGTTTATGCTTCGGATTTTTTTTTTATATTAGTGGCATTCTTCCTAAATATGTTTGGTAGGAATATATTATCTTAATGAGCTGAAAATAGAGGTAGGTGATTAAGACATAGCCAACTTAGCTTTTTGGTCTGTTTACCACTTGGAAATACAGTATATGATTGGGAAAACTGGCCACAATATTTCCACTGACACTACTAAAACCAGGTAGTTTCTTGATACTTCTTTGTCCAGACATGCCCAGATTGTTGTAGTATAAAATAGAATGTTTAGTCATATAATACCTAATCTCAACAACTACCAACATTCAACAAAGTAAACAGGATTCTTCTCCCTGACATATATAAGTAGTGCTATTTCTGTTACCATCTCTGTTGATGGATCCTTGTTTTATCCCTTTTTCATTTCTGTGAAATCAGCCCCCTGACTTATGTTGCCTTACAAAATGGCATGCCTAATGCCTATGTTCATAAAATGTATCCTATCGTATGCTGCCATCTGCTGGGAATATCATGAGCTTAGTCAGGGAAATTAAATTTAAATTGATATCAAACTTTATATTACTAGCTTGTTAAATGGTAACATTTCATGGGAATTTATCTGAGAAAAAAAATTTTTGTGTGTGCTTTTATGATAGGGAACAAGAAAAGGCAACAACCTACTTTTTAAGGTTGTTAGGTACATAATACTTTACCCTGTAAATAACTTGCTGATTCACTCAATCTGTTATTTAGCCAAAATTCATTAATATCTTCTCTGTGCCAGGAATTCTGTAGACTCCATACTGATACAGATATAGCAAGTGATGGTCCTTGTGTAACAGGAATTTATTTCCCAGTAGAAGAGTCATGATTAAAGGAAATAAATGTAGTAAATTATTCTAGATATTACAGTAGATAAATGAACAAGGCAGAGTAATTACTACCCAGAAGTCAGGCTTGTAAAAGCAATGATGGAGGATTCACCAGGAGTTCTCCATGTCAGGAAAGAGGATTCTAGCCAGTGGCAATATTATGAACAAAGACATGTGTTTTAAAGAAAGACATTTGGTTTTTTGGTGGTAGAAATAGGTGTTAGTTTATTATGCCTTGCAATTTGCTGTGTTTGTGTTTTTCATTTTCAAGTAAGTATCAGCATATTTTAATAATATAAAAACAGTAAAATGTGCAAAATGCTCTATTCAGTGTATATTGTTCTTCATTTTTGTGTACTACACTGCTATTAATACTTAATATTTATTATATTTCTCAGATTACTACTTCTATCAATAAATATTTCATATTACCGGAGCCTTGATAACTGGATACCTGCAGTGTCAACTCTAACGGTAGTCCTCTTTGTGTCGTGTCTCTATGCTATTGCATGGTGCCTCTTCAAAGAGTAAGATTTGGATCACTGCTTCTATTTGAATCTGTTCATTGCTCATAAGGTCTATCAAGAATGCCTTAAAGAAGTCATGGTGCAAGTCATGGAGGGAAGAGATTGGGAAAAATATATTGAGCACCTATTACTTTCATGCATTACATATGTTATCCTTGCTGATAATCACAACAAAGCTGAGAGATATAAAATAGCATCACTGTTTTAGATTTGGATACAACATATTAATCAAGATCTTCTGGTTCCAAAAATAATGCTCTTTTCCTTAAGCCATCAGTCAAATGATTCAAGCTAAAAACCATAAACTAAGAAAGGTAATAAGTGGGTTTAAAAGTGTCCTGCTTCCATTTCCCTCTATATAACAGATTTCTGATCTGAATTCCTGTGTCATATAAAGGGATGTGTAGATGTGCTACCACCAAGAGGAGCATGACCAAATTATATTGCTACAACATAGAATCTTTTTAAAATAGAAACATCTTCCCAAGTATTCCAATGTCATCTACCATATTCATAGTTTTTTTTTCTCACTGCAGAAATGGCAGACCAATCTGAAATATCTTTAGCATCTAAGGGCTTTTATTTTCTTAAGGAAAGTTTATTAAAATGGTTTAAGGATATCATTTTCACTTTCATATACAAGAGAAATACTGTAATTTTGTTTAGATTACATTGTGTGTGTGTGCGTGCGTGCAGAGTGTTAACTGAGAAGCTCAATGCTGTTTGATTAATATCAAAGCAGATAATTGATTTTGATAACCTGATAATTTTGATTAAAAACTAGGCACTCAGTTTCTTTTCAAAATTTCTCTCTTTGTTTTTTGTTCCTTTATCTATGGTATTTCTGCCTGCTCAAGATTCTTTCCTCATTGTCACAAACATCAGCAGATCCAACCAAGTCTCACTACCAACAAGCCCAGGCAGGTACCAAGGTAAAAGCCAACTTGATGCTTTAAAGAAAGAAATTTTAGGCTTTAAGATTTGTGTCCTTTATGCTCCATTAAATTTCAAGTTTAGGCCATAAACTGTTGATTGGCATTTTAAAAGGTTTAATTTCACCTATACATTATTTATCAAGTATTTTTAAAAGTAGCTGTATATTCATTCAATGGTATTTGTTGACTACCTAATACTATGGCAGGCATGAGGACACAGCAGAAAGGAAAATCAGATTTACAGATGAACGCTAAGATCTACTACCGGTATTCTATTGCCAATTGTATAACATTATAACAATTTTCAAGTGAACTTGTTTATTTAATGATGGGGAGGCATAAATGCCACAGGAATAAGAACAAATACACTTTTTTCAAGAATGTAAGATGAAATATATAAATTTTTGTCTTAGAACAGCATCAAGATCCATTATCTCTCTCTAGAATAAGAGATGCTATCTGAAACTATTATTAAAAATAAAACTTTTATTAATCTGCACTTAAGAACATAAACGATTATGATTTATTACACATGGGAGGCTATGTAGGGCCAATTGAAGTCATTTAAATACAACATTATTTAGTATTTGATTACCTACTTATTTGTAAAAGTAAACTATGGATCATTTATACTTATACATATAAGCATAAAATATGTATTTTTGTATTAAAGATAAAAACAAATATTTCCATTATTTCTTTAATGTTTTTTATAGGCATGGAAACTTATAGAATAATGACCCAAAACCAAACACAAAGCCAAACCTCCTGCCTGGAAATCATCAGGTAAGGGTAAAGAGAAACACCATGTCATAGGTATTACAATAGTTACCCTTTCATTTTTTCATAACGTCCAGACAACAAAAAGTACTTGCAAATAAATTACAGTGAATGGTAAATCATAAAGAGAAATGAAAGAATTTATGGAAAGGTAAATTGAAGGAGAAAAGAGCTAACATTCAATTTAAAGTAATTGACATTCTTGATATCAGTGATAAGGAAAATAATATTCTAAGGTTGATATAGCTGCGGAAGTATAAATTGATTGTGTGTATTGGTGAGGCGGCATTCAAATTTCTATCGCCCTTTCTTTGTTTCTTTTTCGATGTCTTTCCCCACCAAAAGGTTAAATTAGGTTACACAGATAATCTAGGGGAGGTATGGCAAATGATACCTTATACCACTCAGATATTCAAACAAATATATACCATAGGACAAACTGTTTTTTTTTTTTTTTTTTTTTTTTTTTTTTTTTTTTGCGGTATGCGGGCCTCTCACTGCTGCGGCCTCTCCCATTGCGGAGCACAGGCTGCGGACGCGCAGGCTCAGCGGCCATGGCCCACGGGTCCAGCCGCTCCGCGGCATGTGGGACCCTCCCGGACCAGGGCACGAACCCGCGTCTCCCGCATCGGCAGGCGGACTCTCAACCACTGCGCCACCAGGGAAGCCCAGGACAAACTGTTTTATAGTGGTTCTTCCATTACAATATTCATTTAGCATATATTTTATTCCAAATTGGAGGTAAAACACTGAAAGAACAAGGTTTTCCTGAATTACAGAACTAATTTTTATGTAACACTATATTTGGCTCAATGACTTTGGATAATTAAGGTATTTTCCAGTTAATACCAAAGCAATTTCCACTTAAATTAGTTTAATAAATGAGATTTACTCAAAAGGCCTTTATGCAGCGCTTAACTGTGGAGTTCACCTGCAGATTACTTGGAAGAATTTAAAGAAATATAAAACATGGTCTTCACTCACCAAGAACCTATTCCATCTGGGAAAAAATATAAGTAAAATATTGTAGGGAATAATGTATAGCAGTTTCTTAATTCCTGCCAATATGCACAGTGCATACAATAAGCTTCATAGGTATTCAGAGAATAGTGAGGTCTTTGTGAGCTAGACCAGTCAGAGGAAACTTTGTAGAAGAATTAACCCTGGGATTCACATGGGTTAATACCAGTATCATTTCAAAGATGGAGAACAGTGGGGAGGAGGTTGCACAGTCTTGACATTTAGTATGGTGTTACGAACTCCAAGTCTTTTCACAAGCTTTCTTTCCAACTGAACCAGCTTTCCCTTCTTTGCCTTTCTGATACTTTGGAACTAGACTTAGATATCCTCATTTCCACCCTCTTCGTCATACTATGTAGTAAAAGACACATCTGTAGAAACTTACTTATACTTCATCATAGCATTTATGACACTGTATTAAAATATATATGTGCTAGTCTCTTCCACCATGGTATTCCTTTCACCTTCTTGAATGAATGTTTTGTTTTTCACCTTGAAGAACACTGCTGTGGATGTTATTTTTGCAAACACACCCTAATATTTCAGAACCCAGAGATGGAGTGACTTGCCCCCTCATTTGTTTCTTTTCCAGCAAATGTCTCTTTTCTCCTTCATAAATTTCTGCTCTTTGAGGTGTATATCACCATATTTTAACAGGCATTAACTGTTGTTATTGTTATCCTCAAATTCATCAATGACTTTATTGGGTTTATTTCCAGCACTTTTCCTGGCATATTTCATGGCATATTGAACCTCCACAAAATTGATCCACCAATGTCATGGCTGATTCAGTTCTTTTAACTTCTCTGCCCCTACTCTTTGTCCTTCTCATTCCAGATACCCACTCTCATGGTTACCTTTAGGACTTTGTCATCATCAATAACTGTAACACTTTAGAAAATCTAGTTGACAAATATCCCACTCTGATCTTTACCCAACTTAATCCAATATTTAGGTATTTCTCTATTTATCCAAAATCCTTCATGCTGATGGCCCTACTACTTTCTCTTTATCTATTACTACTCTCAGGTGTTACTTTGCTTCTTATCTGGCTTGGATCCATTGTCCAGTATTATTGTTCTATTTGTAAACACTTAATGTTTGCTGGCCTCCTTCAAACTCACTTAGGGAAAAAAACTTCAACCCTGATTAAACCCACTTTTTATCTGCTCTATAACTGTACCTAAGCAGCAGTATATTCATGTTAAAAATAATACAACTATGCATTCTGGACTCACTTCAGATTTATGACCATGGTTTCAAATGGTAGCTCAATACAGCCACAACTGTCTATATGTCCCTAATAAATTCATTTTACCACTTTCAGCAATGACAATTTCAGAGCTTTTCTGCTCTCTCACATCTCCAATACTTCCATCTCCTATCACTCTCAACTGTGATATCTCATTGCACTTCATAAATGAAAAATACATAATTTTTAAAAACTCCCCTAGACTCCTAGAACCAACTCTACCCACCTGCCTGCATCAGTACTACATGGCCTGACTTCTTCCCAGTTCAGAAGTGTCCCTGCTCCTAAGGCCACCCCTTCCAGTTATGTTTTGAGTATCTATGGCTCTGGTATTCTCATGAGATAAAATTCTCTTTCTCCCTCCCTCCCTCCTTCTCTCTCTCTCTCTTCCTCTTAGATCATTCACATTGCCCAACATGACTTATAATATTCTACTTTCAAAATGCTTCCCGGGCTTCCCTGGTGGTGCAGTGGTTGAGGGTCCGCCTGCCGATGCAGGGGACACGGGTTCGTGCGCCGTTCTGGGAAGATCCCACATGCCGCGGAGCGGCTGGGGCCGTGAGCCATGGCCGCTGAGCCTGCGCGTCCGGAGCCTGTGCTCTGCAACAGGAGAGGCCACAACAGTGAGAGGCCCGCGTACCGAAAAAAAAAAAAAAATTCCAAAATGCTTTCCTTGACCCCATTTCCCCCTTAAGTAACCACTCCATTTCTGTTATTCTTCATAATAATACCATTAAAAAAATTATTTAGTTTGGATATGTACAAGTTCTTGTCTCTAAATATCTACTCCTTCACCCTAAAGGGGAGTTGTTCTCTAACATTCAATTGAAACGCCTCCTACAATGTCTCCTGTGATTTCTCTAAGTCTAATGTTAAGGAGTCAATAGAAGGCGACAGGCTAGGCTCTTTCTAGCTGCCCTGGAGACAGTGTGATAGTGGCCAGTATCTTGGATACACCTGAGTAAAGCTTTAATATCAACAAGCAAATTGCTATGCAACTATGAGGAAGTATTCAGCATAAGTATTTACTTAATACATGAATAATAGGAGTAAACAAGACAATCATTTTAATCAGTTGTCAGATTTCTTGTTGAATAAATGACCCCAGTATAGTGGGTTTGTGAATTACAAAGTAGTAATTTTATTAGGAATTATAAGGTCACTGGTAATGTCAACATCTATATATAAGAATACAAATTTAGCACCGAATAATAATTGTAAATTATTTTCTTCCAGCCATCAATAGTTTATGATGGATGTGCAACTGATCCTGGTAAGAAGCAGAATACAGTATCAATGTTCCTATGTTTAAAAATTGTTCTAAAAGCATGGAAGGGATTTCACAATACTGAGGAGAAGGATTATGGAGTGATTAACTATTGTACCGTCAAGTTTTAATTATGCAAACTGTGCTTAAATTAAGGGAATTATAAATGCTTATTTTTGCTTAAAAGTCCAAGTACATTATAGTAATAAATTGTTCTATTCAAATGTTCATTAATTTTTCTTAATTACAATGATTCATGAATTCTTTTTTTTTTTTGCTGTGCGAGGGCCTCTCACTGCTATGGCCCCTCCCGTTGCGGAGCACAGGCTCCGGACGCGCAGGCTCAGCGGCCATGGCTCACGGGCCCAGCCGCTCCGCGGCATGTGGGATCTTCCCGGACCGGGGCACGAACCCGTGTCCCCTGCATCGGCAGGCGGACTCCCAACCACTGCACCACCAGGGAAACCCCGTGAATTCTTGAGATACTTTTTCTTGAAACTTGCATTCTAAAAATTCACAAACCCCATACAAAGTAGATCTAAATGCCTTCTGTTATCCCCCATTAATCTCCATTACTACCTGAATAGCTTTAATTAATCACGTTTTGCTTGCCACGGCAGTAGCCTCGTAACTGACTTCACTGTTTCTCTGCCACATTTCCTTCAAATCTTCAAATACTGTCTCCATTGCTACTATATAATGACATAAAATATTTATGGACAACATTGTGTGAGCATGTACTAAGTGCCAGGCCAGGTGTGCAATATTAACCTATAAGGAAGCCTATAAGGTTAACCTATAAGGGAACAGAGACTTGGGGCCAATTTCATGTTGCCAGAAATCCAAATTCTTAGCTAATGAAAACAACCATGTTCTTCTCTATCCCTAAAGATGTACAATCCCAGATATATACCATTAATTCTGGGACTATAACACCACTTGTAGCTCACTAAGTCTGTCATCCCTTATTCTTTTGCATAGGACTTGATTGCATACGTTCTGTTTATACTACCTTTCTGTTTTATGCCCTTTCTGACCCCCTTCACCCTTCTTCAACAACTAACTCCTAGCTGCAAAGCAAGATAAATCAGACATCACATTCCCTGGATAACCTTCCTTGAATGGGTATGCCTCCATTTACTCCTAAAACACCTATCACCATATATAATACCATTGATCTCTCTCTTTGTCTTTCTTACTGTAAACTTCTTGGAAGAAAGCTGGAAATATTAATTCAGTGTGTATCTCCAGTGCCAGTCAAATACTAGGCACTCAAATCATGTTTGCTAAACAGGAGATTTAGTGCTGGTAACCTTTCAGAAGGTAAATATCGTGTAATGACTTAATGGAAATGAGTAACCAGGTATTAACTGTTCCTTCCAGAGATTTTCTAACAGAAGTGAAGAAAGATATGGGATAGTAGAGCAACATAAATAACTTCAAGCGATAGTTACAAAATATTTTTATTCTAGAATAGGGTAGAGTTGTGCATATCTTTAACTCTCTCATATGTGTGTGTTGTGTGTGTTTATAATGATAAGTTAAAGGGAAAATTTTACTAGAATCACAGATGAAGTAAACAAGAGATAATGTTTGGTTCAGGTATTAAAGACACAGAAGGAAGGATACAGGTTAGGGAATAAAAGGTAAGTTAGAGTCACAGCATCATTTAATTTCCACATAATCTTGGGGAAACCACTTAGTCTATCTGAATCTGAGCTTCCTCATTTGTAAATAAGAATATTCTTATTTTAAAAATGCTGATGTCTGTGTCCAACTCACAGAAGTTCTCCATGACTAGGACTGAAGTGCCAAATGCCCCTCAGGGGATTATAATGTGCAGCCAGGATTAAGAAGCACTGCTCTATGCAGAGGGACTGACAATATCTTTCTTGCTCAAGTGCTGATTATTGGCTTATGATTGGAGAAGCTGGACCCCATCAGTGGGTACAAGTGAGCAGAACTCTAAAAGGTGAAAGAAAGTAAAAGAAGTGAAGCAGGATCTATACTAAGGATGAGAGTTAGAGAACCAATAGTAAGAATAAGTTGTTTGTTCCTTGAATGCTAACTATATTTGAAGAGAGACATCAAAAAGTTTATGCGTGGGTGGAGAGAAGTATTACATTGGCTGAGTTTGGAATAAAATATAAATAAAACAAAAAATGAAACAATGAAGCATATCTACTACTTACATATTAGTCATTGCATACTTTGAATATGACATGCATAATTAAAAGTATCACGTTAATTTTAAATTTTATATGCTATCAAACAAATCTAGATAGGCATCATGTATGCCACAGAAAATTTGTCAAAATAACAATTTCATGTCTCCATTAAAAATTCATTACATGTATTCAGGAGCAATTTTTCCAAGTTTTCCTAATTGTAAGAATTGTCTACAATGCTTATCAACAAGTAGAATTCTGGGCCGCACCTGGCCTAAATAAATATCTTCAGAAAAGGGGACTTGGAAATGTATATTTCTAACAATTATTTTGAATTATTGTAATGAATAGAATAGTTGGGAAATACCAATCAGAATTATTGCCTAATTTCTTGATGAATGTACCACATTAATTATATCATAACTAATATAACACATGATGTCCCCATAAGAACACAAAAGCTAACTTTAAACTCAGTTTAAGAAAGTAAACAACACGGTTCTCTTTGCAGTTCCTAAGTAATACATGACCATGATAAAACTAATGTAGTACCTAAGAACTTATCATGAAAAGAAACCATCTTCTACCTAGTCCCATGGCACCCCCTCCACCAATCAGTCTCCAGTGGTAACCATAATTTGATTCTAATAACTCAATTCTAAAACTTAATAGATTATAAGCCATGCTATATTGTGACTATATCAGTACCCTCAGTGAAAAGCCAAATAATATACAACGGTGTCATTTTACTTGTTACGTTATTATTCTCCAAAACTTTTTCATTATGCAATCCTATAAGAAAATAAATTTTGAGCAACAACCTCAATAAATGTTTTTGTTTTTTATATGTTATACATAGATGTCTGTGTGTGAAGTACTGTACTATTATGTGCAACAAAAGCATAGAAAAATATAATTTTTAAAATAAGAAAAGAAACTCCCAATATACTTTCTGCAGTCACTGGATTGTCTTGTGCACCCTATCATGTGTGTCCCCAGTCTTGGAGGCCATTGCTCTACAGACCGTGTGTTTACATGAAGGAGGCCATTGTTATCATCAAAGTCAAATCATTCTTTTTCCTACTTTCTATCCATTTCTGTAATTAAGGCATGCTTTAGCGTGCTTCATATTTGAAACATGACTTAATGAAATAGCTTTTGGGGTTTCCAGGGATTCTACTTGACTTTTATTTTCTACCTGACCAAAAATATAACATGCTTTACTAATTGCTCAAATTAATTTTATTTCTAGCTGTGCCTGTTATATAGAATCCAACCCCAACACAACTTCTTTCCCCCCAAAGATTTCCTTTTCAGAGCTCTACAAATATCCGCCTGTGTAATCTGGAACAATTGTTACAATATTCTTGTTTCCATCATGACACTTTCCTTCACTGTAATTAGACCTGGAATAATGCTGTCTTATTAAAGACCAATGGTTATTTCACATATGTTTTTAAGTGTGTGTGTGTGTGTGTGTGTGTGTGTGTGTGTGTGTATGGTTTAGTACTGTGAATATTTTAGTACAGTTTCTGCATAGTTTTTTCCTAGCCAGTATGGTAGTGTGATTGCTCTCATCCAGTGGGGTCCAATTCACCACACAGTGCGCTTTCTTTAGTTAGACAACAATTCATTCATCATCTTTGGATTTGTTCACCATGGCCTCTCTTTCATTGTTCCATGTCTTTGTGAACAGTTGTGACTTTTATGTAGGAAAAAAATTAATGAACGTGAAAGGGTATGTTAAGTATACCAAGTTTGCTATTAAAATGTATCATTTTATGACCATTTCAAGAAGAAGGGAAAAGAGTGATTCCCACTGTTAAATGCCAGGGTACATTCTACAAAGAAATTGAGCCACCCCAACCCCATAAAACGTTCCTTCAATGAATGCCACAATTCTTGGACAGCATCTCCCATATTAAATGTTAAATTCACTGCTTTCTCAATCTTAGTCTCATTATTTCTTTATTTCCCTCCCTGCCCATTCTGCTGCTTAATTCATTTCTTCATTAAGGGTATATGTGAGCTAAACCTTTCAAGTCTTGCAGGTGAGTAGCTACATATGACAATACGTGCACAAGAGGAGAGAACTTTCCTTCTACCATCAATTGAAAAAAATTCTAGATTACTGAGTTATGTACGAGGATATTCCTAAACTCATTTAATGTTCACTTCCAACCTAGGAGGGAGGTGCTTTATTTACTAGTCCCATTCTGCATGTAAAGAAATGAGGCAGAATAAGGTCAAGTAACTTGTATAATGTTATATGCATGATAAATGGTGGAGACAGGATTAAAATCCCAGTGGTCAGTTCCAGAGCCTACAATCCCAATCTCTCCAAGATGATATTCAATGAATGAGTGAATGGGGATTAGAATATTTTAGATGATTCACAATATTGTTTGGGTGTGCATATGTGTACACCTACTATGTGTTTGCACCATCTTAAAGATTTCACTTCTTTCAATGAGAAATTTCTTCAGAGTCTTGGGAGATGGAGTCAACAGATGTTAGTGGCAGTTGAGAGAAGAATTCCTCAAAAAGATAAGCTAAGCATTCAAGAACACAGAGTGACTCTGTCAGGTTTATTAGAAGAGAGTCAGGGAAATTCATTAGTCGAGTGGAGTGATAAGCAGTTTTATATATATATATATATATATATATATATATATATATATATATATATATTAATCCAAACCCTTACCTCTTCTCCTTATTCATAAGTTATAAAGAGCTTGAGATATTTAATTATTGGTGAACCAGGTGTCAAGTATACACAGCTGCTGGAACAATGATTAATTACAAAAGTTATATCCTCAAAATATTAGCTTTATAAAATATTTACATACCTATTACCTTTTATTAGTCAAATTTACATTTCCAATTTTTAGCAGTCACTCAACTTTTTATAAATATTTTAACAAAGTATTTTTTCCTTCTTTTCAGTGGCAGGAATGCAATATCTATTCAACAGACAGACAGGTGAAGTCAAGATGTTGAACAATTAAAAAAGAAAGTGATTCCAGTGGAAGACATTTGACTTTCACCAGCATAAAGGTCACCATATCGTCATGTCACGTGCTATATCTGAAAAGGTCTTCTGAAAATACACCTTTAACAGTAAAACATTATCTATTTTTTAACATAACTGTCATATTTTCATAGATCTGATATTTACTGCTGCAATTTTTCTAAAGTTTATATGCTATAGATATGTGATTATTTTAGCTAAAAACTTTGTAATAATAGACTAATCACCAATAGAGAATAAACTGAGGATTCCAATTGTGTTCAGATTGTGATTGTATTTCAATAATGAACATTAAATTAAGGCATTTAAACATAGAAATCATTCATATGAAATAATTTATAAATTAAAGAATATATCATGAAATAAGACTGAATTATTTATTAGACTACTCAGAAAGTAGATTTGATTCTCTTTTTCAAAGGACAAGATCAAATATCTAAGTGGCAAGCAATTTCATACATTTCTGATGATGAACTTGTCTGATAAGTTTTTAGACTAACCCATGTGCTTACTTAGTCCCAGTATCCTAACATACTTCAAAAGCTTTAGAGTTCTACCACAAAACTAGGGTTATTTTATGAGAGTAGCAATACTGAAAGGAAAAAAAAAAAAAAAAAAAAAGAACAAATTTACACTTGCTTAGGTTTTTCCTAAGTCAGAGTCTTAGATCAGGTTCCCTGAAAAACAATTCTCAAGTAGAAATTTTGTTGCAGGAGGTTTACTGCAGGAGTGCTTTGGGGAACAACACCTAAGGCAGTGAGAGAAGAAGTAGAACTGTGATACACTTCAGCAGAGGACTCATCAGAGGTTCCAGTCTAGAGTGAAAGGAATCTAAAATAGGTAGTAAGGGAGGGAGTTACGAAATAACATTTGCGGCTTTCAGACTAACTACAGCAGCAGAAGTCCCTTTTCTGCTTTACATCCATATACTGAGCTAGCTCACCAGTGAAGCGAACTCATTCTTTTTGTTCCCCCAACCCGTGCTGCTTTAGATGTAAGTTGAGGGAGCAGTGTCAGTGCGACTGTAGTGAAAGACATGGAGGTCTGGGCCGCCAGATCATGCAGCTAACTTGTGCCCTCTGGCTCTGTGCATGCCTGATCATAGATGTTCTTAAGTTTTACCCTGAATTGTTGTTAGTTTCACTCAGCTTTTGACTTGATTGGTCTGACAGAACTTAGCTCACGATGGGCAGCTGTAGTCCCATGGTCACTCAGTATTCCATGACCAGATAGTTGAGATTATTTCTAGCACACCAGGAGCAGTTTTTCTGAATGGTGTGGGGTTTTCTCCCACAGATGGCATGGACTTGCCATTAAATGCTGTAGGTTTACACTGTCATTCTTTTATTGGGGTTTTCCACAAATTCTACATGATGCTTTTCTCACCACAGATTCCTTTGGTATTATAGATTCCTCCTAGGTCACATAACCCAGGAGGCAGGACTGTTTACCCTACAGCCAAGACCTGCTGCAGAGCCCTTTCTTGCTCTGAGCCCCACTCATATTTCTTAGCTCTTACTGTCACCTACTAAATATATTGGTGTGGGAAGTACAAACTGAAACAATTTCCCTTTACTTTAGGGGAATGTCTCAGCTACCCCAAACCATGAGAAGTCTAAAAAAAATTATTCCGGTAGCCTGCCCCTGATTCTTTGTAAGATTCATTTCCCATCTTCTGATGTGCATGTATCTTACCAAGGCCTCCAACTTTCTTCCCACTTTTTGCTCATCTGTATAATTAATATGATGGCATAGATATAAGAGAATGTGTCCAGATATAAGAGAATATGTCCAGACAATCTTGGACCCTTTGGAGGATATTATAACAGAAAGTGAGGGAATAACCTAAACCTGAATAAGACAATAAATATATATTATTGTCTATTCCATGAATGTAAACTCATTTCTCATGTGGATAAAAATAATGTATTCACCAAATAAATGTCCTTATATCATTTAACTGAGACTATATTGATTGCTCTAGTAAAGTAGATCCAGCCCAGCAGCTAAAACTAAGGCTACTTCTTATCTGAGTTAGAGAGTTTTCTCTAATCCACAGAAGCCATGTAATTTTTATAAAGGAAAGACTTGTGAATTAAGTGGGGCTTGTATGGGGACCACCACCATACTTCATATATTTTAAGGGCAGCGCTAATCCCTGTCATGTCCTATTTCTCCTAGATTATGCTATTGTCTTTTAATTACTATCTTTGCCAGGGAAAGGGCAGTTTCAGAGATTAACATTTGGCCTTTGCAGGCTAAGGAACTAATGTTATAGTTTTTCCAGCCACCAAGTACATCCATTGTGAAAGTAGATCTGGGCACCATGGAAATGCTCACAAAGTGGGAGTGAGCTGAGTCGACCAAAAGTGAGGGGAACTTGGGCTGGGGACTTCCTTTATTTTACCTGGCATCTGTAAGCCCTAAATCTCGGGCCATGGTGATGCTTCAGATCCTAAGAATTAATTTTAACTTGAATTCTGTATTCAGCAGTTGTCAAAACGTCTGGTTCCCCTTTTTACACTGATCACGTAGAGCAGAAAATGACCTACGTTTTCTCTGGAGAAAGAGCTACTAGGGGAATTATTGCCACATATACGTTCTGTAGTATTCATGGTTTATTTTCTTCCTCATGAGGACGCAGCCGCTCCTTCAGTTAATGGGTTCTGGATCTTCAAAATACCTCAGCTCTGAGTACTGGGCATGGACTCATAACTTTTTATTGAGATGGCTGTCCTAAATCTCCAAATCATGGGTCCTTGAATTCTTTCAGTTGTATAAATTGCAAAATACCCAAATTGGCTGTCCATCTATCTTGCTCATGGAGTAATGTGTCCTAGTAACCATCTCTGTAACTCTCTGTGGCCACAGGTATTTCCAGCTGCTACTCTGACCATGGTGCTCATTACAGCCTTTCTTATTTCTGACTCTTAAGTGCACAGGTTTTCTCACTTTGGTATCCTATTACCCTACCCCCATTGCAATAAAGGTGCTCAATTCTGTAACAAAAACTCCTACTATCAGCCCAGGCTACGAAAAACAGGCACCATTGAGGTTCTCAGTGGGATGCCATCTCACCAACAGACACCTTATTGATTTAATAAATGCAGTGCTCTCTGGGGTCTCCTGTGGATTATAGCTGGGAGGTGGATTTTCTGCCCTTATACAGTACATCTCCTCTAGAATGCCACTCGGTCTCTTCCGGAATCAAGAACATTCTGCAATGTTTACTTCATTTAGTGTGGTTCTTTATTTTTCTAAGCTTCCAGGAGCATGTTAACACTGTTTCCTGTGGTCTTGCCAGGGTATTAATCACCACTGTCATATTAATAAATTATCCCTTAATAATTTTATGTTCTAGAGCTCTAAATCCATCAGCCTCTGCACTCTCAGGATTTAGTGTCGTATACACTCTTGCAGCTTCTGCTAGCACATGCTAGCTAGGCGCTATAGTCTGAATGTTTGTGTCTCCTCAAAATTCACTTGGCATTTTGTTATAGCATTCAGAATGTACTAAGATACTGAGTTCTGCAGCTTCTCTAGTAGATAGCCATTTTCCTTCCCTGGCAGAATCAGCATTTCCCCAGTTGAGTATATTTTGACTTGACCCTAATAATTGGTCTGGCAGCCAGGTGAGGCAGTGGAGACTAATCCTAAATGACCTGCAAGTTAAATTGCAAGATGTTGTCTTGTCTTCAAGTCAATGGGGAATGCTCATCTTCGACGGGGAGAAACGGGCCACTTCTATAGGCCCAAAGGTTCAAAGGAGACCTTGTTTCAAGTTCATCAAGTGTATCACCCCAGATGTCTTGAGTCCAAGTTTTGCTTTTTTTCCCAATCAAGGTCCTGACCTTGGTGGACCAGACCTGCATGGGTTGAGAATTAAATTTTCACTGGAGCTCCACTACCTTGATATATATACCCTGGGAGTGAGCCTGACTTTATCTGACCTCTAGTTGCTGAAGATGACAAATGAAAGCCTCAAACGGTGGCCATCTATCCTTCAACAAGCTCTGGGTGTAATATTTCCTTTTTTGTCTTCTTTTTTCTTCTCTCAGGATAGGTGACAATTATCTCAATTGATGCTTGCCTATGTTAATACTGATTATTAAGGAAAGCCCCTCTAGGATTTTGTGTTTTTATGGGTATTTCCTAAATACAATGACTTCATTCAAAGTAAAAAATCATCAAAAAGACTTCTTGCTAATTATTACCCAAATGACAATCTTTTAATATGATTATTTCAAAAAAGAAAAAGAAAAGCCTTCCCTTCGTTTCAGATTTATGATTTATTTTTCAAGACTTCATCCAAATTAGCCTACTTGTCTAAAGCTTCATATTGAAAATGTTTGAGGATTTTTTCTAAGGAAGGATCAAGAGGAAACACCCTTTTTTCCCTACATAATTCATACATTAAAAATATCTATATAAAACCTCTCTTTTAACTTGATATAGAAATAATCATGTGATATTATTAAATAATTGCACCAGATTCTAGCATTTTTGAAAAATTATGTAAAAGTTTGTTAATTTAAAACAACATCACAAAATTAGTAAGGATGAAAGAGAAGACAGCTGGGAAAGCGTATTGGACATCCTGGGGAAACAAGAATCTCCTAATCTTTGATCAATTCAAGTGACATTCACAGCTAACATATGCCACCTAGTGGCACAAAAATAAGTTTCACTTATAAATTCTTGATCATACAGTCTCCATTTCTCAGTGTTCTACACTTCTCAGTTTATCTTTGTGAACCTTTATATATGTCACTCTGTAAGAAAAACAAAAGAGAATTTTTCCTCTAAAGCTCTTACAAAGCATTGTTTGATGGATAAAACGTTACAAGAAAGTTGATTATCATGTCATCAAATCATATGTAATCTATTTAAGCCTGAGTTTTCACCCAAGAAATTGAACTACAAGATTACCAAACGAGAAGCCTTTCCTCCTATGACACGCTAATAAGAATATGCTTTTAGGGTGATACAGTAATAAATTGTGAAAATGTTAGGTTAGTAAAAAATCTAGACTAGTTCAGTTTCCACACTATTCATAGATCTTTTTTTTAAAAAAAATACAAAATTTAAAAGCTTTCAGTTTTAATTTTCATGGAATTTCTTGCCATGCCTTTCTTTACAACCTGTCCAGCTGTCTCGTCTAACATACATCAACCTTTGAATTAAAGCACTGATCATCCCCACTCTTCATGCCTCACATTTGACATAGGAAAATTTTGTGAAAGAATAAAAACCTTCGGAACCTTGGTCCTGTGCTCTGAAACAAGGACCTAATACCAGGGAACGTGGTGATTCTAGTTCTTGCCTTGTGACCAGGTGACCTAAGAAAATGACTAGCTCTATAACAAGAAAATCACCTCTGCAGAGAAATAATAAAGGTAGAAGACAACGTTATATCTCCAAAATAAACCTGGAGGGAAAGTTATTTCTAAATAAATTTTAAGATCTCCACAGACATTTCTAAAGACTGATACTAAAGAAATGGTGAATTACATTTTATTTGATAAAGATAGGTATGCTTATTTTGTGATAGTCACTTTACATTGGAATTGGAAATGGAATTCTGTTGTTTTGCCTACCCTGCATATGTCACATGGAACTACAATCAGAAGAAGTGATTTGGAAGTAGCAGATATTCAAACAATGATTGCTAACTATAATCAGATGTAAAGGACATTGTCAGAAAACAAAGCATTTTGGGAAAACTAGAACAGAATTTTACCCTAAACTCAAACGAGATTGTGCAAAACAGATAACAACAACAATAACAAAACAACAACAACAAAAACACATCTTGATTTGTATGATATGAATTAGTATTATATTAAAGCTAATATAATTTGAAAACGTAGAACATAAGAAATGGAAGAAAATACCCTATTTTATGATTTGGATATTAAAAAATCATAGCTGAAAAATAAACGTCCTAAGATTTCAGTAAACATAAGATTATTTTTTTAAAGTTTATCTTCATTAAAAACCATGACATATTGGTTGCTTCCAAGTTTTTGCAATCATGAATGAAGCTACTGAAAACATCTGTGCACAGGCTTTTGTGTGAATATAAGTTTTCAAGTTTTTTGGATGAAAACCAAAGAGCATGATTGCTGATTCACATGCTAACATTCACATGCTTAGTTTTGTAAAACTTCGCTGAACTGTCTTGCATTTACACCAGCAATGAATGAGAGTCCCCAGTGCTCCACATCCTTGACAGCATTTGCTATTGTCAGTGTTTTGGTGTTGTCAGAATTGTTGTCATACCATTCTAATAGGTGTGCAGCAGTATCTCATTGTTATTTTAATTTGCAATTCCCTAATGACAAATGATGTTGAACATGTTTTCATATGCTTAGTTGTACGTAGGCAAATAAATTTCAAAAAAGACCCATGAATCTAATTATTTTAACTGTGTTTCTAATTGGATTAGATGGTTCATATTTTTATATGAAATAAAAAAATAAAACTATTATTATGACATTAGAATATAATCTTCCTCACTTAAATTTAGGTTATTTGAAAGAATAAATCATACTAAATTGTATTCAGTTTTCAGCACCACTCAAAAAATTACTGCTTATATCTATTATTATTTTCCTTACCAAATAAAATATGAAGGTTTCATAAAGCCAGCTTTCATATACAGCAAAACCATTATAAATAATTCAAAGAAGGAACATACTGAATTATGTTTCAAGGTTGTTTTAAATGAAATAAAATTGTGATGCTCTTTCTTATGATGGGTTCTTGTGTCAGAATAAATATTAAGAAGACAAATATATAAGAAATTATCTCGTTTAAAGAGGGTACCAAAGTTTCATCTTCTTAGTCTTTAAGGCATCTTCAAAAAACCCTAGAGCTCAGTGTAAATAGAACTTGCCACTTCATGGTCATTGCGTTTGTCAGCTTTAATAGAGGTATATGCTTGGGAACATTAAAAACTTCCTCCTTCAACTTATTTTATTATTTCAAAGTCCACAGATTAGTCAATCATTTGAATTAAGACATTGAAAGCCTCTATTAGTATGCTCCTTGGAAATTTAGGGCTTTGGGGAGGTTTTTGATTGGCATCTACCCCCACCCATATTTGGGTCTTGCTAGAGTGAAGAAGTGAGTTTACCACACCCTTTGCTTCATGAAAAATTATAGTCATTGGTCTATACCAGGTCTTTCTCTTATTTTATATCACTGAATTTCTCCCTATCACCCATGCCTTCTCTCATTCAACTTCCTGTAATAGTGGCCAACTGTAGTTTAATATAGGTATTTAAATAATACACAATGATATTTTGTATGTATATTTTAAGTTCCCTAAATGAAATTATGCTATGAATCTCATTCTGTTGCTATTTTAAACTCAATTATTCTCTTAAGAAACATGACTACTGCTTTATGTATACATATATCCACACTGATCTTTTGATATTGTACCTATATAATATTCTTCTTATGCAGTCGCTAATTGTATTTACCTATTTGCTTAGTGATAGACAGCTACATTCCTTGAAATTACCACATAAAGAACTGAAAAAATGTCTTTATACCTATCCTTTAATGCATCTGTGCAAGAATGTCTCTAGGTGAGATATATTTCAGGAGACATATTAAAGGAGCTTGAGATATAGACAACTTTAATTTCACTTCAGAGTTCGAGATTACACTCTAGAATAGCTTTCCAAGTTTCTACTTCCATTTCACACCCTCAGAAACATTGGCTTACCCAGAATTGTATTCTTTATCTCTAAAATGGGTATTAAGTCATCTTTCATTATTCTTTTACTTATTTCTCTTATTACTAACAAAGCTGGATATCTCTAAAGGATGTAAGTTGACCATACTTATTGGCAATTTTTATTTCCTCTTCAATGAAGTATATATAAATATATCTTTTCACAGTCCTTTGCACATCTGTAAAATTTATCTTTAAAAGAAAATTTTGTTTTGATGTAGTCAAATCCACTAAATTTTTCATTTTATGGTTTGTGGTTTCTGATATGTCTAAGAAACACTTTTATTTTATTCATTTTACTTTATACTGCATTTCTCTTATTTAGATTTTAAACAATCCAGGAATTAATTTTAAGGCATGAGGTAAGGAAACAATTTTATTTTTCATCATATGGTAAACCAGTTTTCTCAAAGTCATTTTTTGTACTGAATTTAATTTTTTTATGCTGCACAGATTGTATACTAACTTCACATTTCCACTGCTGGCTCAAAGCTCAGCATCGTAAGAATTCTGGGGACTTAGGCTTTTAGTGTTATCCTGTCCATGTAGCCCCCAGATCCCTACTCTTTTCTCCCCTTATCAACATACGGTTGATTAAAAACTCTGAGGGAACCTTCTCTTTCACAGCAAATATATCCTTCACAGGACATGCTATTTGAGCCACCGTTCCTAAGTAACAATACTACCTGAAGAGAGAAAACCCATGCCTTAAAAAAAATCCCCATGAATCATATTACTCTGCAGTTTTCCATCAATGTGATTTACTCTACTGCCCCAAAAACGTACTTAATTTTCCCAGGAGGGTGAATACCATGGTAAAACAAAGAAGTAATTATTCAACTATGACCTTTGAATTCAATTTCTGAAAACATAAGATTAAATGAAAGACTTTTTTTAAAGATAAAAGTATTTTACCTATTAAGACTTGGGTTTATACATCAAGAATTAAGCCTAGAAACAATAAGGTTCATACTGTGAAGCCTTAGAAGAAGAGATACAGAATTTACTATAAGGGAAGTCTCACCATATAAAGACTCACCAGAACGACTTTATTATTCTTTACTATTATTGTTAATAATCACAGCAGGCAATAGATGGGACTAAAAGGAATTGTCATTCCATTGCTAATCTTCCCCATGTACAAACACTACCTGAAGGGGCTCAGGTTATTCCACTTCAGGATTTGTTGTTAAACATTACTTGGATCATATTAAATTGGTTTGATTAAGTCACACGGGCAGAATCACTGAGTAGTTCCAGTGTTAACTGCCATATGTGATATCATCCAAGACTACTTCGGCCTAAAAAAGCAGCTGCTACCACTTCTTGTAAAACTAAGATGACACCAGGGCCAGGTTGGCTTTACCATTTCCATTTGATTAGCAAGGCTTGCTAGGCCCTTTCTTTATTAATCATGGAGTCTGATACTGACAATCCTAAAATGGGGATGCAAGTCAGGCCGGGAGACTCAAAACCACTAAGTTTTAGGTACTGGGCTTGAGCAAGACAAAACTCCCCACCAGGAATTTATTTGCTGCAGGCAGGTGGCACCCTTGTGCTATGAATTTGCCTCTCCTTGTGTAACCATTGTCATCTAAATTATCACTAAACCCATGATTTCCTGTTTCCTCCTGGATTCTATATTGTTTTGCTAGATCACACACAAGAGGAGATAGGGGTTGCCTCTCCACATCAGTGAATGGAAGAATTCACTCTAGCCTTTGGGAACATTAGGTAGAATCGAAGAAAATCTGAATGAAGTATGGACTTGCATTAATAATAATATATCACTGTCAGTTTATTAGTTGTGACAAATACACCATACAATATAATATGTCAAAAACGGGAAAATTGAAGAGAGTGTATCTGGAACTCCTGATCTATCTTTATAACTTTTTTGTAAATATAAAACCATATAAAATAAAAGTTCTTTAAAAAAATGCTTCTGAGGTATGTTTCAACATTTATACAATTTTGAAATGGATTATTTAATTTTGAAAAAATTATGCATGCACGTGGTATATAATTACAATGGTACAAATGAGATCATTTTATTTACAAATTACTCTGTCACCTATGTAAATGCAAGACCAATTTTCTATTGATTTATGTATACCTAGCTGATTTACACAAAGCCTCTGGAGAATCATTAACCATCTCTAAAAAATAGTACATAAATCATTGTTTCTACCCACCCGAGAGCTTTCTGAACAGTGAGAAGCAGCTTAATTAAAAATCAAAGTCTGGGTGTGACCAGGTTTATCTAAGTTGCAGATGTGGCACCATAAATAACTCCCACTACTAAGTCCTAAGATGAGAAAACAGAAATTAATCAGGAGGTTGCTAATTCGGGATGCTATAATGCAACAGTGATGTATTAAATACACTCAAGGCATAACTTGGCAAGCAATCCTGCAGCGGATCTCTAAGTTTGGTAGTGCTAAAGACTTGAAGGTTCTGAACAGCCATATCCATTTATTTAGTACTTTGATATCTGCCTGTGAACGTTCATTATTTAAGGATGATATTGGCCAGTATAGTAAGACAAAAAAAACAAATGAAAAGGATAGTTAATTACATTGAATTCAAAGCAGAGACAAAAGTGATCTGATCTTAGACTAGATACTGTAGCCATCATCTGAAGCATCATTTGATGACTACAGAGTTCAAGTATAGGGAAATTGTTAATGTTAGTACCACAGGGGATAAGGTAGCAAACACTAAGAAAGACAATGTGAGGACAGAGGTGCCATTACACATACAGGGAGCATGTGTTAGAAGAGGTTTACTTCTTCCAAAGACAGTGATGATTTATCAGCACCATGAAGAACTCTCTTGAGTATCCATTCATGGGAGACTGTGTCAAGCAATCGAGAGTTTGGGAGCTAAACTTAAGCTTTTTTAGAAGCCAGGTGGACGGTGTTGAAATTTGATTTCTAATGTTGCTGGGATATATGAAAAATCTCATTTGACTTTATCCTTTGTTTTGAATTTCTGTGTTTTTTTTTAAAACTTATTTTGGTTAAAGTATCTGCTATAGAAATAAAAAAAAATCATAGTGCATTTCATTCCCAGAATCTGTAGTGTATTGCTAGCCCATTCTGTAATATCTTAGTAGAAATACTGTTAGAGAAACATTTATCTACCCACATATTTGGAATGTAATTTGCATTTCTCTCCCTTACAGGAAAAATAATCGTTCAGTGTTCCATTGTATGTGGTAGTATATTTTGCTGGTTTGAAAGACAATAATGCATACAATTTTCTAAAAATTTTTTACAAGCATTATTTTTGTTGTATTCAATTTCTAATGGTTTCTAATACTTTTCCATTTTTATAACTTTTGTTTTTTGAATTCGTTTAACTTCTATTTTTCTTCATGTAACATTGGTGAAGGATCAACGAATATGACAAAAAAAGCGGGAATAATCATTAATTTTGACCCCCCACCCCCCCAATAAAATCAAAGCCTGCCATTTTGTACATCTGACTACTTTGGCTATTTATCTGTGATAATTTAATAAACCAATGACAAATATCAAGTAAGTTTATTAATTTATACACATTATAAGCATTAAAATAAGTGTGAAACATGCCACAAGGGAATTACAAATCGCTACTGAGTTTCTGAGGAGGATGCATCACATCCTCATGAAATGATCTATGGTTTCAAGAAGTTAATTTGAGTCAGTTGCATAATCTTGAATAGTATTTTGGTATTTTGTTTTTGCCTTTGTTTGTATTTCAATCTCTAAAAAAATGCTTCTTTATAGTGCCCACGACAACGGGCCTCACAGACCTCCATCTGTGGGAGCATAACTGACCGAGGGCTCAGTGTCTGTAACTCTGGAATCTGTCAGTGAGTATGTGTGTGCCCAGGGCACACTTCCCAAGGAGTGCTCCCAGCCAAGGACTGAAGGCATCAGGGACCCTGAGAGACCCACTCCTCATAGAAAAGGGACCAGCAACTTGGCTCATGGCTACCCCAAGACCTTTCTGAACTTTCCTTCAACTGCATAGCTTTTTACTTTATAATTCAGCGAGAGACTATTCTTTCCTTCAATTTATGATTTTAGCCAATCAACATTTACTGATATGGTAAACATATTTAGCGTTGGTCATATTTTACATAATGCTTTTTCATTTTACTCCCCCTCGTTTTTTCATATAATCCTTATGTGTATATTTTGATAACTGAATAGTTTGTATATTTATTTTAGTAGTTATACTTACAGCTATAAGGTATGATGTACTTAAATTTCTATTTATTTATACATTATTGATAAACTCCCCACTATAAGCAATGATGAAATTAATACATTCTACTTTCCCTTCTCTTTCCCCTCATCTGTACCTTCCCGTTTTAGTTAATTGTGTTGACTGGTTGGTGGTTACCTTTATAACCTCTATTATTTGACATATTATATAATTGGTATTTACCCCTTGCAATAAAACATAAGGGAAACAGCTTTCTTATAATACTTCTATTTCCCCTTCCTTCTTTTCTTATTTATGTCATTTCGACATAATCAGGGCTTATAATATTTACAGTTTGTTCTGTTTTGGAACTCTCAGTTGTGTTAGGCTAATTTCTATAGTTAAAATGTGTCAATTCTCAACTCACTTCTGTTCAAGATGTAGTAGCCGGGCCTGGTTTTACCCACCTGACTTAAAAAAAAAAAAAACTAAAAGAACGAGACAAAATATATGATGCAATTGTTGCCTGGGCAACAGGCAGCACGGAACAGTGATGCCTGAGGGAAGGGAAACAAGGTCAGCTCTCAATCGATTGTCACAGTTCATTGTCTGGAATTTCAGTCCACAGTGCCAAGAGATGGAACCCAAACAAAGCCTGGTGATCTGCCTGAGTTAAGGGATGAGACAGAGTTGAGAATTCGGGAAGGTCAATGTGGCTAGAATTCAGAAGGAAGAGAATCGGAAAGGAGAGGACAGCATGAAAAAGGCGGAGTTGAACACCCCTTTCTGAGATTAATTCAATACAAAATAATATGTTCAGTTGAACAGCCCTTCAATCTCATTAAACTACTGCATAATTTTATTAGAATGTAATATAATGATAGTTTGAAAATGCCAGAGCATTTTAATCAGACTTAAATTTTCTTCCTTTTCTTTATGTAATGTTTTATTGAAGGTGTCTAATAGGACAGCTACAGCCATAGAAAGAGATTGTCTTTTCTAGAAAAATATAGAGACAAGACAGGCACGTGGTCTCAACAGGTAAGGGTAGAAAGAGGAAAGAACATATGACAGCCAGATGTGGCTGCGCTGTGTTAAAAAGTCATATCATCAGCATTATTCTTTCTGTTTTAGATCATAAGATTGTTTAAGGTAAGATCATGTATGGAAGTTTGTTCAAAGCTATGAAGCTAATGAAAAATGGCTTACATTTTACAACTTCACTAGTGTAGACAGTTGGGCATCCTCATTTTGACAAAAGAAAGAACTCCAACAGAAAGAGTCCAATAGAAGTGAAACATGCACATTTCTTTTACAAAGCATTTGTAGGAAGATCATTTTTAAAAAAATGAATGCTTGAGATCTTAGTCATATTTAGTTTCTTTTGTACATTATTCCAATTCCAAAATTCTTAAAATGTCATAATTGATTAAATAAAGATGTTCTCAAAACAGATCAAAGCTATTCGGGCAATAATAATAACCAAATAAATATTCTAAGATTAAAAAAATCAGTTGCATTTCTTATCCTAGGTTGAAATTTGTAAGAAATTCAAATTAAGCTTAGTCTATTTTTCTAATTCACATTTGGTTTGGAATACTTTACTGAATTATTCTCTAAATCAGATGTGAGCAGAAGAAAAACAAATAATGAGAAGAGTCTTTTTTAGATGCCACTAGATACTTCATGTACAATGCCACTTAATTTTCTCAATAGCTATGAGAAATAGGTATCATTATCTTCATTTTTCATACAAAAAACTCTGAATTTTAGAAAGATAAAGTAGCTTACTTGCCTAAAACTGCAAAGTGAGTAAAGAAGCAAGATATAAATCTAGATTTGAAATGTAAGATGATTAACAGAAATGAGAAAGGTGAATCGAAAAATTTGAGAGTTTGAAGGAGTGAAGGATCAGTCACTCCAAAAGAAGCAGAGATCCAGAGTGGTAAAGACCGAACACCATCTACTGGATTAGGTTAAGGAAATGGTTGGTGATATACCAAAGAAATCCGTGTAGAGTCTGATGACAGAAGCAGAAGTGGAAGTGGAAGTAAAAAGTAAAGAAGTGAAAAAATTGAGAGCAGATAGCTGCTTTAAAGAGCTGGGTTCAAAATGGGAGAAAAATATATATGACCGGCATTTGAGGCATGAATGGGTTCATATGAGAGTTATTCTAGGTTTGATTTTGGATTTTTTATTTATTTCTAAAAACTAAGATAGGAGAGACTTAAACATGTCTATATACCACTTTGGAAAGGACTCATCAATATGCAGAATTTAAAGGAAAGCTCTGGATCAAAACTGTACAATAAGAAAAGTTTACTTTCAAAGTAAAGTGTTTGCAGGGAGTCCAGCTTTCACGTCAACAGGCTCACTGGAAAAGAGAAAAATAAATATTGATAGTTCAAATTTTTATATGGCCATTGAAATTCTTATTAGATAATGATTTGGTCAGCTATGATAAAAATCAGATATACATATTTTTGGAAACATGGTGTGCTGGCCTTGCCATAAGCTTGGAAATATTTAGGTAAGAAACAAAATATGTAAGAGATAGTATAAGAAAGAGGAGTACAAAAGAGAGAAGGAATGAGTGGCACAGGTGAAGGGAGAGAATGTATAGCAGGGCATTTCTGAGGAATGAGTTAGCCTTCAGCTGGAAATTCAGAGCCCATCCTGACACGGGGGTTGGTGACAACAGGGAGGTGTAGAAGCTCTAAATCAGAGGAGGAGGTGTAGGGAGATGGTGGAGAGTTAAATCTGTGGACAAGATCAATGGGGAGTTTAGGTATGTGAGGAAATCTGAGAAACAGTTACTCAAGACTCAGAAAAGTCAGGGAACATAACCAAGTTATACCTAGGATTCAAATTCAGGTCTGCTTAGCTCCAATGAACTTGCTTCTTCAGCCACAGCATGTCACCTGCCATCATGGAAGACGCAATGCTTTGCATGTATGTAATAAACTGTATATAAGACGAATTATTTCATTATTCCCACAACCACACTGAGAGTGAAAGTCTATTAATTCTTCTGCCTCCAGAAATACTATTCCCAATAATATTACACATACTTATAATCAATTTTCCCCCTTGAAAACTTTGATGGTACTTTTTTTCATATAAAAGTGAACTAACTCCTTGGTTAGATACATAGGATTCTTCAGATATACATTGTCACTTCTTTTCTACTTTTTTCTCTCTACTTTCTAACACCAACACCATGCTTCAGCTGTTCTGAATTTCTTGCTGAAATCATATTATGTATAAACATCTGTCCATATCTTGCTTAAGCAATTCTATTTTTTTTCATGGCATATTTTCTCCTATTTTTGCCTCTGAGGCTATTGTTGATTCTCTAAAAAGGTTTAGAGCATTGAATACTAGAATCCCTCTGCACTCTTTCTTTGCGCTATTCTTTTATTTGGAAAGCATGACTTAAAATGTAATGAAAAACAAGCAAAATATATGATGACTTAGGAAAGAAAAGTGTGCATGTATCTGTAAAATTTATATAATAAATATGTAATCTTGATATATCTTTAAAAATATATTTTATATTTGAGGATTCTCTGATAAACAGAGTGCCAATTTTCTTGATTTACCTTTAATTTTTTGGATTAAAAAATCTTTTAAAAATATCTAGATTTAAGCTTATATATGTTATTGAGAATATTCATTTACTTACACAACACTACAATGCTATTAAACTTACGATGGTGCATTTACTAAGATTCTGACGTTTTCCTTCCAAGACTGAAATCTTATTAAATTTATAGAATTTATAAAAAAGCAATATGCAATAAGATGAAGCAGCAGATGGAGCTCTAGAACGTACTAGTACTTACTACTCTTCCTTCTCTCATCACTTCTATTGCTGAACCTAAAGTAATTGAGGATTGTAGACACACTTATTTTTCTTATTCCCTGAGACTTTTATGTTTATAAATATATTATGCACTCATCACTGTATTCTGGAATTTCCAAAATTAATGGATAGGTTATATTTATCCAATATTTTAAAAAATAATGATATAGTTAGTAATAGAGATTGTTAGTAATTATATTTCAACATTTATGCTTTTATGATGTTAATGTACTATGCTGTACATTTTTTAAATGATATGCATTGAAAATACAGGTAATGGTTGTTTTACCTTTAAATGTTCCTTTTTAAGCTACAACCTAATAGTTACCTTGTAGGTATCACTCAAGACAAAGTCAATCCATACATTATGACTATCATATTCTCAGTTTATATTCCAACCTATCTCCAACAATTAATTCTTGAATAATTTCATCTCATCCTCATTAAGCCTTCTTTGACTTATGCAAAATTAGCTCACTTTCCTAAGAGCTCTATTATTATCATCAACTACAGCAATTTAATTGTAATTAATAACTTATTTCATGTCCCCCTGCTAGGCTATGAACTTGTTATATCCACCACATCTAGCACAGAGCCTGGCATGTGTTTTGTACTCAAATATTTATGTCACTGAATGATACGAGATGTGCATCTGGAGCATAGAGGAAAACAGTGAGAAAAACAGGAATTCTGGACAAAGCAAGGGATGTACAAGGAAAATAAGTGATGGAGAAGGAATGGTGGCAGATTTGCAAGTGCCTCATCTTAATCCAAGAGTGGCATGATTATCTTTGGTAAACAGAATAGGATTGGCAGCTTGGAGCAACTCCAGACCTGTTTTAATGCTACAGTAATACTTTGAAGAGGCCTGTTTATGACAGTCAATATCAAAAGTCAAGCAGGTAACTTAAATTAGTGAAACAGGGCTGGTCAGGACTATGGAAAACTGAGAGCACAAACTGTATCTAAGGGAGATATCATCTACTCAGTTGCAGAAGCTAATTGCTATGTGGAAATGTGGATTAAATATTTGAGATCTTTTAATCCCAGAGGGGAAGGCAAAAAAATAAATCCTGTAATTTTATGATTTGTTAACTTATTTCAAATTTTAAGTACAATATCTGGTTTGAACAAATTTTGCCTGTGTACTTGATCTGTCCCAAAGACAGTTTGTCTTTCCTTGACTCAGCTAAGGCAATAGTAGCAATGATGGAAAGACGGTGATGGATTCCAGGAGCAATTGGGAAGCACACTAGATAGGAATTAATAACTGTGATACACATATACACATAGATAGAAATATACATTTATAGATACAATAATACAATATTTGAATGCAGTTGTTTGCCTGAGCCGTGGCAATTTTTTCTATCTGCTTGTTCCATTTTGACCTACTTCCAATTTTGTTTTAAGCCATATGTTAAAAAAGAATGCAAAGTTTTCTCTTTGAAATTGTCAGTTTCTCTCTTTATTCCATTTACTTCATATGCATGTGCTAGTTCATTACAAAATTAACATATGCTCCTTGGACATCCAAAGATATGTCAAGAAAATCTCTCCTCCTACGTGATTTTATTCCACAGAAACAAAAACAATTAACAACTAGATTTATATTCTTTCATATTCTCTTCTGTATATGTGTAACTCCTTAAATATATAAATATATATTACACTGTTTTATGGATCCTTTAACCCTTTTCTTGATGTAAATTCTTTTTTTCTTCCCATTTTGAGGTATAACTGACATACAATATTATGCTAGTTCCTGTTACATAACACAGTAGTTCAATATTTCTACACATTTCAAAATTAAGTCATTATGTTACCATACAAAGATATTACATAGTTATTGTCTATATTCCCCACACTGTACATTTCATATCCCAGACTCATTTATATTTCAACTGGAAGTTTATACCTCTTAATCTCCTCACCTCTTTCTTTCTTCCCCCTGACCCCCTCTTCTTTCTGGCAACCACCTGTTTACTCTTTGTATCTATAATTCTGTTTCTGTTTTATATGTTCATTTGTTTTGTTTTTTGAATCCCACTTTTAAGTGAAATCATACAGTATGTATCTTTCTCTGTCTGGCTTATTTCACTTAGCATAATACACTCTAGGTCCATCCATGTTGTTGCAAATGACAAGATTTCATTACTTTTTATGGCTGAGTAATATTCCATTGTGTGTGTGTATGTGTGTGTGTATGTGTGTCTGTTTTTTGACATATGAAAACATACCTAAATGGTGAATAAATTGGTTTCAGAAATAAAGTACTTAAATGGCAGTGAAGTTAGCCTGTGTAAAAATAAAGCTATGTTTCACTCTAGAAAATCCTAAAAATAAAGATATGTTTAAAATGTTAGCAGACAAAGAGAGAAACGAGTACAATTTTTTCAAATTGCTAAATATCCATTTTTAAATTGACTGACCTGATTTAAAAATTTCTCCGAAGTAGGGTACAAGTAAAGTGTTCCAAACAACTCAAATCCTAATTCACCATTGACATTCATCCTGGTTCTGATGCCCACTTCCTTCCCACAGCCATTAAATAGCAGGTGAAACTAAACTAGAATCCCTCACAGGAAAAAGGCAACAAAGAATTTATGAAACATGGTGACCATTAGGGGGCATGTTTTGCTTTCTTATCAGAAAGATTGTACTAAATTCTTTCATTTTCAATTTTAAGCAGCCCTGGTAACAGGTGATGAATTTTGAAATCAGTAGCAAGTACAAAAATAGCTAAAAGGTTCATTTGTATTACTACAAGAGGGATACATGCTTTTTATAGACAACAATGTAGTAGAGATGATAAAGAGACAAAATCCAAAAGCAATTTTGGTTAATACTTGGAAAATTCTGTTAAGTGGCATACAAAATTATTTTCATATTGCACATATATTTTTCCAATATGAGTATTTTTTATGTTCCTTTCATACACTTAATTTCCTTTTCTAAGCATTTCCATATTTGATTAAATTCAATTTTTATCTTTATATTCCATCTTATAATTATGTGGTGCTTAAACTTTCCTTTATTATTGGACATTTAGGCTGCCTCTGATTTTCAATTAATATAATCCATAACCTGAAAAGTGCACTAGTAAAAGCATAAGTGCAGGCAGACCTGGATCATGTCTCAATTATGCCATTTACTACTTGAAACGTGGGGTTAGTTATTAATACTTTTAACCCTCAGGTATTTTTCTTTTTCATTCTTAAAATGATGGGTAATAAATAGTATCTAATGGTAATTGCTGTTAGGACTAAGTGACTTAAAACCCATAGAAAAGCCTGAGCTTTTTTTTTTTTTTAAAGAAAGTATTAGATACATGCTAGCTTGTATTATAATGTAATATTGTTATAATTTTTGTACACGAATCTGCATTTCAGATTATTTCTGGAAGTAAATTTGCTCATTCAAAAGTCAGTGATCTTTACTTCCAAATTGCTTTCCAAAATAGTCCAGTTTATAACCTTTAAAGTTATTTTTAAATGTTAAGTTTCTTTATCAATACTAAAACAGTAAATATCTCATTCAGAAAATAACATGGTTTAGAAAGCCAATGGAATTCACATCCTCTTTAGATGTAAAAACTATGCATGTGCATCGGAAAGCATTATGTGCATCTGATTTTGAATTCATCTTTTTTTCAAAATCAGATAATCTGAGTTTCATGAGGTCTATCAGCCTTTTATGTGTATATACATATGTCCTATTTTTTTAAGTAGGGGGAACAATAGTCCTTGTAAATCTCAGGAAGCTCTGTATCTCAAGAAAGGTAAAGGACCAAAAGTGTAAACAAAACCCTCCTAAAATATGAGCCCTGTTGATCTGCTTAAAGAACTTCAAACAGGGCTTCCCTGGTGGCACAGTGGTTAAGAATCCACCTGCCAATGCAGGGGACACAGGTTTGAGCCCTGGTCCGGGAAGATCCCACATGCCACGGAGCAACTAGGCCCGTGTGCTAACTACTGAGCCCGTGTGCCACAACTACTGAGCCTGCGTGCCTGGAGCCTGTGCTCTGCAAAAGATAAGCCACCACCATGAGAAGCCCGCGCACCGCAACGAAGAGTAGCCCTCGCTCCCTGCAACTAGAGAAAGCCCACGCGCAGCAATGAAGACCCAACGCAGCCAAAAACAAAAACTTCAAACAGATCTTTCCTTATTTCTCTGGGCCAGGTATTATGTTATTCAGCATAAACACGTGGTGTTAACTTCTTTTATCCTATCTCCTTTGGCTTATATTGTCTATAACCTTTTAAAAACTCAAAGAGTTAAAGCATCTACTAAGTAAGGTGTTGAATAATGACTCTATTATCATTTTGAAGTTCACTTTAAATATAACTGGAAGCTTTAAAATAAGTTCCAGCTATCTGCTTTTGCTTCAATGCATTCATTAATAAATGTACTAAAAATTCATTCAGTTAAGAGACAAGTCTGAATTTTTTTTTTTTTTGCCTTTTGACTAATTACATCTAATTAGAAGACACATTGAAATATAGAGCACAACACAGTTTACATTTATCTTTCCCTTTTGGCAGGGGTGAGGGGGCTGCCAGCTGCATATGTGCAAAGTGCTAATCAAGAACCAATTACTTTTAGGTGCAAATATATTTAATATTCTATTTCTCTGTACATCCGTATGTCCAGAAAGCAGAAAGCCTTGAAAGCTGAAGGCATCTGGGACACTTAGAATACGAAGGTAAACTAGTAAATAAAAACAAATGAAGTTAATCTCACCTTTGGGTTTTGGGATTAAAACAAACAAACAAACAAACACAATTCTCAAATAGGTGATCTTTTGACTAAGTTACTTGTATAAAAGCCTTTAGAGATTTGATTACTTTTGAGAGAAAGATGTGGTTTCCTTAAAATTACTTCCCTTAACCTTCACTCTCCCAGGGGCTTTCTGGATTTTAGATAAGAATGTCAGCTATGCTAATGTGAAAGCTGCTTATGAAAGGATCAGATTAAAGGTCTGAAATACAGTTAACTATTGAAAAGTTAGTTGTTGGACATTTACCCTGCTTACCTGCTTCAACTTTGAGTTGGGCAAACATCATTGGTAAGAGAAAGCTGACTCTTGTCTATTTAATTTAGAGTTCTTGTTGAGTTTGATTACTTGTTTCCAGTCTTATTTAGTTGATATTATAAAGATACAGTCCAAGGAAAAAGATTATGAGTGGAAAGTAGAACATGCAAATCAGAGAGACTAATGGAAAGCTATACGAAGAGACCATTCACAGGTCCCAAATTTCTGTTCACTAGCAATTTGAAAAGAAAATCATGAAATAATAGAACCAAAGACGTTTCCAGGAAATCAGCAACAAGTTGCTCATTTCTTGAATCTTCTCCACCAAGCCAAGAATTTGGAGCAAATACTGTGACTCACCAGACAGTGACTCAGGAGTGAACTTCTGAATAGAAACTTAATATAATTTGGAACACTAAAGAATAAAAAAGTTATACCCTAACTTATCCGATAAGATATAATTTAAATAAAAATGGTCCACCATATTATTAGTGAATCACAGAGTGAGAGACTTGCCAGCATCTCAGATTCCTTCTACCTCTTTCAGTTTATAACTGAAGAAAGTGTCTTATGAAAGGTGCTCAGTAAGTCAGGTTTCCTGCCCTTTTGACAGTATCAGAGTACCCCCATGGAAGTGAACCCAAGGGAAGGTGATAGAAGACTTCCACTCAGGATTTTACGACAGCTTCTCCTATTTTAAAAATAAGATTTTTTTTTTTCCTAAGAAATGTTCCTTTACTAATGAACAGAGGTTACCACAGGGTCGTGGAAATGAATCACCTAAATGTAAGCAGTTACTTGCTCAAAATGATATTATTAAACTAGCTCTACAGTAGCTTTATGGCAGTCCTAAACTCTATAAACTCTTTATGCATAAAGACCACTACTGTCTTGTTTATTTATTCTCAGTGCAAGGGATATTCGACAAATTTTGTTAAATGAATGACTAAGTCTTCACAAATATAAAATACATAGACCCTGTGCAAGGTGAGTAACCACATCTGTCTGTTAATTTTAATTGGTTAAAAACTAGTGACCACATGCTCTTATTATTCCTATCACGCTTACATGCTTCCATACTTTCATATCTTTATATCATCATAATAGCTTGGTAAATTATCCCCCTCCCCACTTGGTCCAAGAAAACTACTCTTTTAAGAATATTTATAAATTTTTAGTTGTTCATATTCTAGGCAGCACTTACAGAGAATATGCTTTTTCAATATAATGGAACTATTTTATTTTTCCTTTATTTATTTATTTTATTTAGAACAATGTTTAACACACCCTCCCCTGCCCCCATGTACATATACACACAAACACACACACAAAGCGGCACACACAAATTTAGAAGAAATATGTCCCTTATCTGGGGAAATTTTTAACATTAGGCCTACCCTGCATTCAGGGAAACAGAAACCATGAGTTTGAACATTTGCATACATATTGACCTAAGGCTTTCTAATCAATGCTTAGTCCCTTAGGATACCTCCAGTGATTCAGAGAAGGTTGAGGAGATCTAATACTGGCTAGAGAGTGATGAAAAGAGCAGAAACTGAGCAGAAATAGAAAGGATTGAAAATCCCACATTGGGGCGTCTCTGAGGAATGGCCAATATTCATACTCAGACAACTCTTCCCTTTGGAGTTTTATGGGATGGTGAAGCATGAGTAAATAGGATTAGAGTATGTTACCAGCACATAGTAAAGCTAAGGATTACAGGGATGGAACAGGGCAAGGCTTGGAACATAAGTACTAAGCCACATTTACCTAAAGAATGTAAAATATTATGTGCGAACATAACACTAATTACAATTTAAATAATTTTCAGTCTTTCTGCACTGGAGAAAAGTAAAATATAATATAAAGTAGAAAGTTTTCAATTGCTAAGACATTTATAAGGTCTTTCAGGGTTAGAATTGAGCATATATAAGCGTAGAATATTTTAAAATATAGAACCTCCTTTAATTCAACATGTAAACATCTATGAGGCATTCCAATTAAGATATTGATTTCAGAGATACAAAATTATTTTCCATATTTGAAAAAACCATTGTGTGTACGGTTTATCTTATCAATCATGGTTGTACGCCCAATTCTATGTTTAAAAAAAAAGCTTTCTAGTTGTAGATGTTAGAGACATTTATTTTCCGTACAGAGGCCAGACTTATTGTTTTATTGGAACAATCTTTAGTTTCATTTGATTCTCCCATCATTATTGTCACAAAATCACCATGAAGTCCTCATAATGTACTTCCACACATTCCAGCAAGAATTAGCGCCAGTAAAAGAGGTTTCTTTTCTTTGGGGATTTAATCATTGTGTAGTTGAAAAAAATGCATGTCCTTGTACATGTCATTGTACGAGACTCTAAATTATGATTACCCCCCTCCCAAGTTAGATTGCTTTTCTCAGTCTTTAAATTAACAACTTAAAAAAGTTATTTTATACTCAGGCAAAGATTAAATATGTTCTTTATATCTCATAAATCTCTTTTTAAAGTTATTTTTGTTTATCTTTTAAGATTTGTTTTAGATTCACAGTAAAATTAAGAAAAATATAGCGATTTCCCACACACTCCTTTCCCTCATGCATGCATAAGTCCCCCATTATCAATATGCCCCACAAGAGTGGTACACTTGTTACAACTGATGAACCTCCATGAATACATCATAATCACCCGAAGTCCATAGCTTACCTTAACTTTTGATGATGAACATTCTATGAGTTTGAACAAATGTATAGTAAAATGTATCCACCATTGTAGTATCATACAGAATAGTTTCACTGACCTAAAAATCCTCTGTGCTCTGCCTGTTCATCCCTTTCTCCTATCAACCCCCACACCTGGCAACTACTGATCTTTTTACTGTCTCCATAGTTTTGTCTTTTCCAGAATGTCATATAGTTGGAATCCTACAGCATGTAGCCTTTCCAGATTGGCTTCTTTCACTTATTAATATGCATTTAAATTTCCTTCATGTCTTTCCATGGTTGGATAATCATTTTTATTTAGCACTGAATAATAGTCCATTCACAGTTTATTTATCCATTCACCTACTTTAGGATATGTTGGTTACTTCCAACTTTTGGCAATTAATGAATAAAGTTGCTATAAACATCTGTGTGCAGATTCTGTTTTCTTTTTTTTTTAACAGAAATATTTGTACTCATCCTTAAGAAGATAACAAATTAATAAATGTTAATAATAAATTCAATCAATCTTTAAAGGGTAAAATATGAGATTCTTTCCACCCTCCACCTGTCCCTTGTTCTTAGATCCACAGCGCTAAAGTTAACTACTCTTATCATTTGCATTATATATGAGCCAAACATAAGTAAAGATATTTTTAGAGTGGCAGGGCAGTTCAAGAACAAATGAGAAAAAGATACTGAGATCTTAAGAATTTCTTTCAATGAGGAAAATAAATTTTCCGCATTTAATTGTCTCGATCAAAGAACAATATATAAGACATCCAGGTATATTGTGTAGATATATCTACTTTGTGTAGTTGTATTCTATTTTACACAGGTATATCCTAGAAAATCTGTGAGTTTTCTAGATATATTGTCTGAACATATGTAGTTTGCCTATTCTATTTTTTTCTAGGTATGTTCTAAAAGAATTCTTAATGAGAAAATAAGATCAGAAAATTTCATAAATAGATTTTTCTTAACAAAAACTAACTGGGGTCAGCTTTATTTTTTACATAACTAATTTACATGTTTGAAATAGCTAGACACTAACATATTATTTTTAAAAAATAGTCTCATTCCTCCTACCTTTTAAAATAACAACATGTTTTATAACCCAAGATAATGTTTTTAGGAAACCAAGGGCCATCGGCAAAATATATATATATATATAAATACTGTAATCACCTTCTATAATTTAGTAATATTGAGGACTAAAGCTGATTTTTAAAGTTAGGTTTGAAAACATTTACTTTGAGTAATGTTTTAAAAGAATAAGAGGTGAAAAGAACTGTATGTTTTTGATAGTCAAAGACTGAAGAGATTCACAATTTTCCTTTTCTCTTGGAATATATTTATTTTACTTTAACTTAAACATTCCCTCCCTGACTTATCAGTTCATGGGTTCTTAACTCTAACAAATTTCTAGGCCTGAAGAGAATTCTTAGTTCTTATTCTACAATTCACCTCATAATTTGCTAACCATATTTCAACAAGCTACTGTGTTTACTTTTCATCTCCTGCTTCAAAATTTTCTGCGGTTTCCCTTCTTTCCTTGTAGAAGTTTTACAAATAAATCTTCACGGTATTAGAGCATAATGTCTTCTTTTGAAACCTCAGAAAAATAGTTATATACAGTAATGGACTGGCTTTCTTTCTACATTTGGGAAGAAAATATCAAATAAAGGGAGCATTTTAGCCACAGAAAAGTAAATTTAGCTTAAGAAAAAATAAAGTGGAGAGTCTATTTAATTTCAGAAGTTAAGAAAAATATGTCAAAAATAAAAGTCTAACAAGAAAACATTAATTATGCCTGTTTCATAATGACTCCAAGTGTATTATTAAACATATATAGTAGTCCAAATAAGCCTTTCTTTTTCAGAAATGCAAAGAAAATGATTACCTAAAAGTAATAAGATGTGTACAGTGATATCCAGAACCCCGGCTGTGCTCACCCCTTGACCCCACACCGTGCCCCACTCTCAACCACAGCCATTCTCTCTGCACTTCAAATAAGCCAGCTACTCTCAGGACCTTTGGGCACTGCTGTCCCTTTCACCTGTGGCTTTCTTTCCTCAGGTATCTGCACTGGTGACATCTACTCATCATTCAGGATTTAGGTCAAATTTCATTTCCTGACTACATTCTCTAGTTAGTTTCATTAACATTGATTTGCTCTCTATCATCTTACTCTGTTTTACTGTTTTAATAGCAACACATCTCCCTAAAATTTTCATGCTCATTTAATTGCCTTTTGCCTGTATTTACCCTAGATTTAACCTTTATGTCAGTGGGATCTTTTTTGTTTTGTTCCCTTTCTGTAGCCCAATTCCAGAAGACCGAATGTCACATAAGTTATTGAATAAACATTTTAATAATTATTTAATTCCATTAATGCTTATGACATCTTAACAACATCAACTCTCCTTGACTGGGCATAGAGGATTGGGCATTTTACAAATGGAAGGACTTATTTTCCTCGAGCGCATTTATCTTTTCAGTGTTAGCATCACCAGTAAGTGAGTATATAATTTGGACAAACTGCTTAGGTTGAATTTCCTACTATGGGAACCCAATGCCTTCTAATGAATGTCTTTTCAATATTATTGTAAAGTTATTTCACAGAGTAAAACTAAATTAATGTATTAATTCAACAAATATTTATCTAATACCTATTGCATGCCTAGGAAGCTCTAAGGATTGGGATATATCACTCAACAGGACAACAGCAATAAAATTTTCTTCTTCTCATGGACCTGACATTTTAGAAGGAAGAGATAAATAATTAAATTAAAAATAACAAATTTATAAATGTCAGAGAAAGGAAAACAAGGAAGAAAAAAGAAAGGTGATATGTAGAACCAGATGAGTATGATAAATAGTTACAGGGTCAGGGCAGGTTGAAATTTTAGAGAGGATATTCAAAGCAGGCCTTATAAAGGTGAGAGAGATATGTAGAGAAATGTGGGAGTTATTCCAGGCAGACAGAATTGCCATCATAAAGGTCTTAAAGTAGGGAAAAGGCCTGGACCTGTGGAGGAACAGCAAGAAGGTTAGTATGACTAGAGCTGTATCAGTGAGGTGAAGAGATGAGTAGGAGGCAAGGAGTGTGTGTGGGGGGGGGGGGCGAGGGGAGAGAAAGAGAGAGAGAGAGAGATTAGCTAATAAAAGATGTTGTTGGCTATTGTAAGAACTCTAGATTTTACTGTGAGTAAAATGTGATGCCTTTGCACTGTGCAAAGTAGCAATGTTATTTATGATTTTAAAATATCTGGCTGTTGTGTTAAGAATAAACTGCGGTGATCAAGGTTGAAATGTCATTAGCAAATCTCACTAACAATTCCCAGGAAATAAAAATATAATCTGGGTAATAAAGTCCAACCTTTTTTTTCCCTTTGTGCTAAGTATAGTTTCACTTGCTCATAGGGTCCCAAGTGCAGAGGCCTTGCATCGGGCTGGCACTGCAGACCAGAGTTCCTATTGAGAAACAACCTGACACTTCAGCTTGAGGCACCACACGCAGGGGTGCACATGACACCCCCATTCAAGGTGGCGACAGTGTACCATGTGCAGAAATGCTGCACCTGGTACTCTGACCTGGAGCACCATGAGCAGCACAGCTGCAACAGACCTGTGAGGACTCTGTTCCCCTCCCTGCTGACACGAACCCTGTAAAGCAGCCCCACTCACAACCTCTGAGGGAGAGTGTAAACTCTAGAGTACCAGTTTGTGCCTCTCCGTTCTTTGATCAAAGAATAAAGCTTTCTTTTGCTTCTGAACCAAACTCGGTCTCATTCTCTTGGCTCAAACAACACTGGGCAGGGGGAGTCTTGGGGACCAACTCAGGAGGGTAGGTAACAAATTTTTGGTGACCCAGATGGGCCTTTTCTTCCGCACCTCTCCACTAGTCTCTGTGCTCACCCAAGCTCCAGTGGGAGGACAGTGGAGACTTTGGGAGGTTCATGTGAGAATGACTGATCTTTGAGTATACTCCGATGTGGTAGAAAGGCAGCAGCCTTTGGCAGCTTTGGCACCTCTGCCCAGCAACTTGAACCCAGGTGTGGTATGCATACGGTGTAGCCCCCAGAGTAATCTGAACTAAGCCCCCTTGAGGGGATCATACTGTGGCATCCTTGGGGATCAGAGACTGAAACTCACACGTCTGCTCACTGCCTCTGGCTGGCCTTCCCGCGATACTGGATGCCCCAGGGATATGGGGATCTGTGGATAAGAGGGAGCCACAGCAGTCTTGCCCACTGTTTCATCAGTAGTGCTGTTCTCTTGACCCCTGTACAATGCAATAGTGGCTGCATCAGGGCTTTTTGCCCTCCTCAACAACATCCAGTGGTCAACATAGCATTCTCTATAGTCACTTTTGGTTTGGTAAAGGAAAATGGCCAGCCACGTAAGACAAACGGCGAGACTGGGGAAAGGCCCAGGTAGTAAGGATTGCCTGACAAAATGGAATGAGGACGCTTGATCCCAGTTCAGGGAAAGGCACTGGGAATGCCTGAATGCAAAAGCATACCAAGATTGGTATGCGGCTATTGCCCTCCAATGTCAACCAGTCAGCATGGGAATCTGGACTGGCCACCCACAGAGGCTCTGGACTGTGGTGAGTGACCCCCGGCCACCCCCAAGGGACAGCAAGCCAAGGAAACTAGATCCAATCAGTGTACCATACGTAAACAAGAGGGACAGTGGAAGAGAGAATGCCCTAGCCACATCCGAAGGGGGGTGGAAATGGCAGATACTGGCCACCATGCTCAAAGGCAGATGGTCCAAACAGACAAAAAAACAATGGGACTAGTTAGCTCCATTGGACCCTCAGCTGGCACTCCAATCGACGCCTGAGAAATCCCGGATGACACCGGACATAGGGGGAAAGCCTGCTGAATCTCTGGTAGAGACCAAAGCCATTTACTCAGTTCTGAACACCAGATCAGGAAACTTGGTCACAAGAGTTGTAAAACTATGGGGGTATCAGGGAAGGCCCAAGAACAGGCATCCATAGAACCATTAGGCCTAACTGACCAGGGCCTTATTAGACTATGTCAATCAGCCTATAATAACCTCATTTTCCCTGTAAAGAAACCCAGTGAGGAATACCAAAACATGCAACAAAAACAATACTGCTGGACAGTCCTGTCCCAAGGATTTAAAAATTCCACTCCCTCCCCCCATATTTGGAGTAACTTTAGCTAAAGACCTAACCCTTCTCCAGTATATAGACAACATTCTGATAACCAGCCCTACTAAGGAGGCCTCTGTAAAATACTGTAACCACCCTTAACCACTTAGCTGATAAAGGATATAAGGTGTCCAAGAAAAAGGCTAGGGTGACCTGTCTAGGCTTCATTCTCACAGAAAGTCAGAGATGCCTACCCCAGGAAAGGAAAGAAGCCACTTGCAGCCTTGCCTTCCTAAAACGAGAAGACAGCTTAGGGGTTTCCTGGGGATGGCTGGCTTTTGCCGCATCTGCATTATCTAAGTATGATCTAATAGCTAGGCCTCTATAAAAAAGTTGAAAGGAAAGGATGATGATCCTTTTGAATGAAATTCAGAATGCAAAGGGGCCTTTCAAGCACTAGAAAAGCAATTTCTTCAGGCCCCTGCCCTGGTCCTCCCAGATTTAGCTAAACGCTTTGACCTTTACATTCATGAGAGAAAGGAAATCAGCACTATTAGCTCAAAAACTGGGACCCTGCACTCGGTGGTTCCTTCTTTCTCTAAACAATTAGATCAAACTGCTAAGGGATGGCCTCCTTGCCTGTAGGCAGTAGCAGCTGCAACAACCCTGCTAAAGGAAGATGAAAAGTTAATGTTTGGTCAGCCAGTCACTATATGGACTCCACAACAGGTTCAGGTTTAGTTAAGTTCTAAATGAATGGCTATCCCCTAGAAGGTCTATTCAAGTTCAGGCTATGCTTTTAGACAACCCAGGGGTTACCATAAAAACCTTTCACACACTAAATCCTGCCACCCTACTACCCAGAGAAAAAGGGGCCCTGAAGCATGATTGTATAGAAACCATAGACACGATCTATTCTAGATGTCCTGACCTGACCTAGGAAGTGAGCCTTTCCCAACCGCTGAAGAGGAATGGTTCACAGATGGGAACAGTTTTATGAGAGAGGTAAAAAGCCTGGCGGGATACACAGTCATAGAAGACATAAGTCATAGAAGCAAGAACCCAATTCTCAGGGACTTCTGCACAAAAGGTGGAGTGGATAGCCATCACCTGAGACTTAGAGCTTGGGACAGCGAAGATCTTAAATGCTTACACAGATTCCCGGTATGCATATGACATCCTACATGCACATGGGTTTATTTGGAAGGAAAGAGGTATGCTTACTGTGGACAATTAATGTGTGAAACATGGCTTAAAGCATATTGAAGCTCTTAGAAGCAGTACCACTTCCAAAAAAGGTGGCAGTGATTCATTGTAGGGCTCACCAAAAAGGAGATGCAGAGGTGACAAGGGGAAACAACAAGGCAGACACAACTGCTAAAGGGCGGCCCTAGAGCCAGTAACTTGGCAACTACCCCTCCTCACACCTCAAAGGCCAGATCCATCCAATTATTCTCCAATCTGCACAAAGGGAGAATTAGATAAAGCCTCAAAATGGGGCTTCAGTAGAGTTCTAGGAGGCCATGGGTGGCTAGTTAATGAACATGGGCAATACTCCTTTCCTCAAACTGCACAAGATATCTTCATTTTCAGAAAAAATTTGACATGTGACCATTATTCTAATATTCTTGCTAATACTTGGACATTTTGTCTCCAAAAGGTTAGACAAATGATGGTCGCTCAGAGATACAAACAGGTAGGGCTGAGGCCTGGTAACCATCAAACACATCTAAAGGTGGCTGGAAAACATTCTGCTCCTCTACCTGGGGTTATGATGACGTTCACACTCAGCAAGAAGTAGTTACAGAAGAAAAAACTGTGTCCCTCTGCACCCCTCAGGAATGAGGAGCAGGACAAAAGGCAGAGGAGGGATTTATCACCGGCAAAGCCCATTAACAATTCCTGAGAAACAAAAATAGAATCTGGGTAATAAAGTCTAACCTTTTATCCTTTGTGCTTAGTCTAGTTTGACTTGCTCACAGAGTGCTCCATGTAGAGACCTTGAACCTGGCACTTCAGACCAGAGTTCCTGGTATGAAATGTCTGTGCCATCGACACTTCATCTCTTCAGGCCGGGTGAAGAAGTGCTGTGCACGACACTCAATTCAAGATGGTGATGGCAGGCCGTGTGCAGAGACACTGCCCGGCACTGCCATCTGGAGTCTGAACAGACAGCAGAGCTGTGCCCGCCCCAGCCGTGAGAGAACTCTGGCCCCTCCCCGCTGATGAGATCCCTTTAAAGCAGCCCTGCCCCCAGCCTCTCTGGACTGCATGTACTCTAGAGCACGAGCCCACACCTCTCCATTCTTTGATCAAAGAATAAAGCTTTCCTTTGCTTCTGACCAGAACTGGGTTTTGTTCTATTGGCTTGAAAGACACACGGCAGAAGGTCCCTTAATGGGGACCGATTCAGGAGGGTCAGTAATGGAAACAGGGAGACTAATTAGGAGCATGTTACAGTAATCCTGGAGAAAGATGGTTATGGCTCAGATCACAGTGGTTGTGGTTAACCCTAACATACTTAATATAAACAAGGTACTACCTGAGGCAGTTTGTTCTTAAGAAGTTCCAAGAATTGGTAACAAATGTGGTCTGTGTTTGTGGGTGTATGTAGTAGAAGATGGAGGTGGTGGTGTTGACTGATTAACAGCATACCCATGAAGGAAATTTTGGAATAGCAATATGTTGAAAGTAAAAAAAAAAAAGAGAGAGAAAGAGAGTGAGAGCAAGCACAAGCAAGAGAGAAAGTTATATAACCCCTTTTTGGGCAATTCTACTCATCTTCCCACTATCAGATAAATTTTCCTCAAGTACAACTCTGGTTATGTCTACCTTCTCCTCAAGAAAAATGTATGGCCCTTTATCACCTATAGGACAAAGGTCAACCTTATTAAACTAGAACTCACAGTTTTGGATTAAACAATCTTTCTATTTTATTTCCTCTACTCATTTTCTCATATCTCATGATTCTGTGAAAAGCAGTTATCTCTTTCCTTTTACAAATCTCAATATTTTGTATTTCAGCATATTTTTGTCTAAATAGAAAGCTCCTTTCTTGTGACCTTTCTCTTTAGTGTTCATCCTCCTTTCAGGCCCATCCTATGTGACACCTCCTTCTTGAAGCCATCTCTGATTACCCTCATGCCTTTGACCTACCACCCTATTTTAAGTAAAATTGTTTTATGGCTCCTTATTATTTTTCATATTGTATTATCAATGTTCAATCAAAATGCCTACTTTAATTATATGTAGGAATTTTCAACAAGCAAAAGGAAGCAATGTGTATTTTAACCAGAAGAAATCTTATAAATTTAAACATAAGATAAAAATGAAATTGCATGACATTAAACTAAGATGAAACATGTTACATGTTTAAGATCACACAACTAGTATGTGATGAAACGGGGATTTTATCATTATATTACCATCTCACCATACTATATTATAACATTCTTTGGTGATCTGAAAACAGTTCTTTAAGATTCATATTTTCTTTGTGTATAGGAGCAGGGGATGAGGCTGTGGATGCAGGGACGAAACCATCAAGTAATTTAAATGTCACAAATTGTTTAGATTTTATCCTGAAGTAGGATAGGGAGAAATGGAGGGATAACATAAAAGCTCTTCCTGTGTCTGTCTGGGTCGTGCCATGCATAAAGGCCTCATAACTCCATGGATGTCATTTTATCAGACATGTTCACAGCCTAAACGTGTTCTACCTGTGTGACAGCTTAAGAGTAAGCAGGAATAGTACTAGTCCTCACAACTGACTCAGTGAGGGAGAACCCTGCGCTATATAACCGTATGCTGTACATGTGGCCAGGCGCACACTCAGGAAAGCATGGACACATAGACTCATTGGCACAGTCAAGTGATCTCCGCTGGTCCCTGTCTGGACCAGGCTTTGAAAAATCCCCAAAGTCACTTTTATTTCTTCCTGTTGTAAACATGATGTTACATGGGGTGGGAATAGGATGTGGAGTGTGCTTGTTGCTGAAAGTATGTGTGATCCCACAGGGGAGAGACATTGCGAGTGGGCAAGTCTGGGCACACGTGGACCTATGGGCTCCGAAAAGCTCCCCAGCATCAGTATATTACACTGTGCAATAAAATTCTAAGTTTAATTACTTAAAAAATTATGTATGTTTGCATTTGTTTACCTATACTTAAGAAAGGAGAGCTTTATCTAATTTTCACAAAGGCACCAAACGGACTAGAGGTTATTTCAGGTAACATAATCAGAGGTTAACTTTATTCAGGTCTTTAACACCTTCCACAAGCTTTGAGTCCAAACAATAAATTTAGAGATAGTGTGAAAGATGGAGTATGTGGCATTTACAATATGCAGGAAGAGAAGTTAAAAGGATATCACAGAGTCTAGGCATACAGGAGAGAAAAAATGGGAATAAAGAAGAGGATCAAACTCCCCAGATATTTCGGAGCTAAATCTGACAGACCTTGATGGTTATTTGAATGAACATGTGGTACAGAGAAAGGGGATGAAAAAGAGAGAAGTTAAGGATCTCTAAAATTCTAATTTCCCATTTTCAGTTTTTGGGGAGATGATGGCAAAATCAAGAAAAAGCAGGGTTAGCGGGCAAAGGAATACCGTAGCTCACTTTTAGACATACTGAGCTTATACCTATGGATCATGTATGTATGGGAATATATGTGTGTTTTTGTGTATAGTCAAAGCATGAGCTCTCTGAATTAAACATTATACTTTGTATATAAAAGCTATTAAATAAATACTGCTGAATCAATGAAATATCATGACTTATGTTAGATGTTGCTATGAGTATTTTCTGAACACCTGGTTAAGCAAGGGACTATATTTGACTCTGAGGGCTACAAAAAGTCATCAAATTTCATTTGAGAAGAAAGTGAAAAGTTAAACAACAAAATAGTGGTAATGATAACAATAATAAATAATTCTAAGCTATACTGAGTATTCATCATGTTCAAGATACTTGGTAAGCAATATATAAAATTATGTGAATTTTCTCCTTTGATTTTCACAAGAAGTCATTTTACAGATGAAGAAAATGAAATACAAAGAAGTTGTAAAAATTTACCAAAGTCACCAATTTGAAATAGAATTGAGTAAAGTTTTAAATTTAGAAAATTAACTTCTGAGCCCTGGCTCTTAAACTTTAACATATAACACTGTGCATATAATAAAAAGAAAAGTTGGAATATTTGCCAAATCAATGGTAAATAACATAAATGTTACTTATTTTTTAATTTATGTTTTTAATCTTTTTTAAAATTTTTATTTTATATTGGAGTAGAGTTGATTAACAATGTTGTGTTAGTTTCATATGTACAGCAAAGTGATTCAGTTATACATATACATGTATCTATTCTTTTTCAAATTATTTTCCCATTTAGGTTATTACAGAGTATTGAGCAGAGTTCCCTGTGCTATAGAGTAGGTCCTTGTTGGTTATCCATTTTAAACATAGCATGTGGAGATGTCAATCCCAAACTCCCAGTCTCTCCCTCCCCTTAACTCTACCCTGCTGGTAACCATAAATTCATTCTCTAAGTCTGTGAGTCTGTTTCTGTTTTGTAAGTTTGTTTGTATCATTGTTTTATAGACTCCACATATAAGTGATATCATATGATATTTGTCTTTCTCCATCTGACTTACTCCGTGTAGTACAATCGTTTCTGGGTCCATCCATGTTGTTGTAAATGGCATTATTTCATTCTTTTTAATGGCTGACTAATATTCCATTGTATATATGCATTACATCTTCTTTATCCATTCATCTGTCAATGGGCATTTAGGTTGCTTCCACGTCTTGGCTATTGTAAATAGTGCTGCTATGAACATTGGGGTGTGTGTAACCTTTCGAACCATGTTTTTCTCCAAATATATGCCCCGGAGAGGGATTGCTGGATCATATGGTAGCTCTATTTTTGGTTTCTTAAGGAACCTCCATACTGTTCTACATAGTGGCTGCACCAATTTACATTCCCACCAACAGTGTAGGAGGGTTCCCTTTTCTCCACACCCTCTTCAGCATTCACTGTTTGTAGACTTTTTGATGATGGATATTCTGATTGGTGTTAGATAATATCTCATTGTAGTTTTGATTTACATTTCTTAAAAATTAGCGATGTTGAGCATCTTTTCATGTGCCTCTTGGTCATCTGTATGGCTTCAATATAAATGTTATTTAAGTTAGAGGAAGGAGATTGGTGGAAGAGAGTCTAGGTAGATTTCTCAGAATACAAAGTACTTGAAAGGTCAGCTTTTTATAGAACTGGTCATATTGAGACTGCATTCCAAACTGAGGAAAAGTATGACAAAAGCAGTGTTATGAATTCTGAAACGAGATCAAAAGAATATATTCTTGTTGTTATCGAAGTTGCCAATCTGGTTGGCATTACTTGAACATAAATTGTTACAGGTAGTTTAGGCCCATAATAAAGACCTTTGTATTTCATGATAAGAGATTGCATTTTATCCTGTCAGCACAGGGGAAACAGTGAAAGTTTTAGCAAGGGAATGACAAGTTGATGCAGTATTTAGTAATCTGCCAACAATGCGGGAGATGATGTGGAAAGAAGGGGAGCTGCTAAGACCAGGAAAGCTATAACAATGACACAGGAATTTATAGATTATAGATGTAATACCAATATGGTTAAAGAGAAATGAACAATGCAATGCAAGACGTTGGGAAGAAAGAAACAATGAGACTGCTGACTTCCTAGATGAGTTGAAATTACACAGGGAGTAGACTCAAAGTAGAGAAAGGAGTCTAAAAAAGCTAAAAAATCTGGAGAATTGAATATTACAGAAAGAGTAAAGAAAAAAAGAGACTATTTGAAGCAAAGGATAATTTTGAAAAACTTAATTTTACATGATGGAAAGACACCTGAGAAGATATATATAGCTCAAACTTCCCATCTCAATAATCCCTCACCTCAATCTTAAAAAATAACCATACCTCTTTATTTACAGACTTTAAAAATCCACAAAAGGAAGCTTCTTAACAGCTTGGAACCAATCTTGCAAACTGATATGCAAGTGTAACTCTCCTTTTCTCCTTGTCTGGAGAAGCCTTCCCACCTTATCTAAGGCCAAGGTGCTGGGTTCTATTTTCCCCAGAGACTTTACTCCATAGATTTTCTTTTCTTTCTGGGATTTTCAATCTCTCCCTTTCCTTGGGCTACCTCCCATTTGTATTTCAACTGAAACAAACTTTTTCCATGTTAGGAAGAGAAGCATAAAACAAATCCAAATACCTAACCTTGATCTACCACCCCCTCATGAAACTCCTCCCCTTTCAGCTACAGGTCTCTTGGATTCTTTTATTTAAAGTCTAAACACTTACTGTCCAAAGTGGACACATTTCACTCACCAACAGCCCAGGGCCATCTATATTGCCCTCTCATAACTCCACTGAAACTGCTCTCCACAAAGTGTCACATTATTGCCTTTCTCCCAATTCTGTAGATTTTTAGATCATATCTTATTTGATATCTTAGTAAGATTTGATACTACTGACCTGATTTTCTTTTGTGAAGGGCTTTCTTTTCACTCTTGTGAAATCACAATTCCCTGCATTGTATCCTATGTTATTGGCCCCTTTGCCTCTTTTTACCTCTGTGCCTTAAAGGTTTGTGATGTTCATGGCATAGTCCTTTGCACCCATCTCTTCTAACTCTGTCTACTCTCCCCTCATTATCTTGTCCACTCCTTTGGCTTTAGTTACTATCTGTATGTTGAGGAATCCAATAGTATTTTCTCTATTCCATTTCCTTCATCTAAGTTCCAGAGTCACATATACCCAGTGATTTCATGGAAACAAGTTCTGGATTGTCTTATAGGTATCACATTCCATTTAGTTGTCCAAGCCAAAAACGTTTAACCCCTACCACACTATACCAATTAATCATCAAGTCTTGCTTTAAGAATATTACACATCCAGGTAACTTGGAATCTAAATAAATTTTTTTTAAGCTTCAAAGTGTAATTTTAAAATTTCTAGCATTTTTTGGATACAGCAATTAAACTTTGGATGAAATCAATTTGTTTTGGAAAAATCCCTAGAATTATTCTTATATTTATAAATAAAAGCAATTTCTCATCCATTGTTCTTGGAAAAAACTGTATTTTTGATTGATCTCATACTTAAGTAGTGACTATGACTTAAAACTTACTGAAATAGTGGTTATAGTCAAACATTGGGGTGCTTGTTTAGCAGAACTGCTTCCTTGCAGAGTGAAAGAAATATATATTGTTTTGGGTTTATGGGATTTTCCATAAACCTTTATTTATGGAAATAAATAAATAATATTCTAAATATTATTCTAAATATATATGTTGATGGTATTATCTCTGAAGAGTATTATTTACAGAAGAAGTGAGGAGTGGGTGGCTGTGTATGTGTGTTTGTATGCATGTGCGGTTGGGGTGAATGCACATGTACGTGCCTATGAGTGTGTGTATTGTAGTTAAGACTTACCTAGACGAGATAGGAAGCAGAGATGTAAAGACAGCAGGAAAGAGGTGGAGAAACATCTTTACCCCATGTAGCTGGTATGACCTTGAACGAAAGAGCCATATCCCCTTTCTAGACTGAAACGCCTCATGTCTCTTTATTCTATGTGGAGTAGAGCTAAAGTTCTTTGCTTAAGAGGTCCCACATCCTTGTGACTTTTACCAATAAATCTTTCCTTTTGGTTTAGATAGACTGAGTGGTTTCGATAAGAAACATATATTTCACACAATTTTGAAGCCCGGAAGTCTGATATCAGGGTGTCAGCATGGTCATGTTCTTGGTGAGGGCCCACCTTCTGATTCACAGGCAACTACCTTCTCCCTGTATCCTAAAATGGCAGAGAGAAAAAGTTCTGGTCTCTTCATCTTCTTGTAAGGGCACTAATCCTTTCATGGGGGCTCTACCCTCATGATCTAAACTAATCCTAATCATCTCTCAAAGGCCCTACCTTCAAATACCAACACATTGGGTTTTAGCATATGAATTTTGGGATGACACAAACATTCAGTCCATAACATCTACTATTTTTAACGGCTACACTATAGTCAGGAAAAAAAAGAAATTTTTTTGCCTAGGACATCTTTTTCTTAAGCATTTTTATCATTGATGAAGTTATATTGAAATTACCACTCAATTTTCTGGAAATGCAATCACTGCACTTTGCAGTTAGAGACAGAAGATCTCAGTTCCAATACAGGTTCTGTCACTAAGTAGATATGAGCCGCTGAATAAGTCATTTAGTTTTTTGATGCTTTAGTTTCCTCTTCTAAAACTAAGGATATTTAGCTGCATGACTTCTAAGAAATTATTCATTTATAAGGTTCTGATTATATTATTCAAAAATGTAGCCTGTACATTGCAATTGTCGGTAAAATATTTTATCAGTGCAGTTACTTCACTTTAAAGCTCCACAAAAACTATTTCAGCAACAAGATTTTTAAAAAAACATTTTTAAGACAACAATATTTTTAGAGGATGTTTTTTAAAGGATCTTAAAGAGTAGAGAGAAAGTTTTATTTTTACTTGCACTAATTGCTCTGCAAAATACTAGAAACTCTCCTCACGCCAAGAAGCTAGGAGTCCTGCAGGCTATAATATTAGTCCAATCTATACTGTGAAATAATCCCATAAGCACAGTGATGGTAGGGGGTTTGTATGCCTCTTTGTGATGTGGCTCTGGAAATCTTATAGGATTCTAAGAATGAGAAATAATTGGCTTTTAATGCCAGTGCAGTCTTTGGCAGGAATGTCAAGGAGAGAAAACAGCACACAGCAATTTGGTAAGGATGAATATCCTCTCAGACAGGGGCGTATGATCACTTGAGCTTTTTTTTACCCCGAGATGACTTCCAGCCAAAGCAAAAAATCTCCTCTGAATATTACTGAATGCTGGTAAGTCAACATTCAGACTCATAGCCGAAATATATGAAATCTAAGTTAATAATATATTTTTCTACTGCATATATTCTCATACATGCATCAAATAAAAGTTTCCTGACTGAAAGGCTGTATGTTTACAGTCTAAAAACTTAACAATAAGCAAATGCACTTTCTTCTCACAAGCCACCTTTTTCACCCAAGATACCACAGTCATGCTTTCAAAACACATTTTATAAATATTTCACAATCAAAACTGACAAAGATATTAAAATGCCTTAGTTGCTGTGCTCAAGGCTTTCACATGAATAAGTAGACAACACAAAAATCAAGTGAAAGCCGAGATGTTAGCATTAATCTAAACTGTTCACTTTATCAGTAAAAGTCTAATTTGCTCTGTGGGTTGGTGGAGTTTAGCAGTTCATAAAAGGCAAGGAACATTTTTTAAAAATACAAGCTCCAGGTTTACATATGCAATTTTTGTTTTAAATTAGGAAATCCTTGATGATATTCAAGGAATACAAGGGAAAAGAGCATTTAACATAAGTACGCAAGGCTGGGACTAGGGTGAAGGTAGTAAGGTACTCACCTTGGGTGCAAAATTTAAGAGAATGCCAAAACTTTCAGTAATCAAGATAAATAATATCTAATGTGATATTTTAAAAATAACAATGCCAAAATTCCATGATAAAATCTAAAAAATTAAATAAAAACAGGGTATTACAGATTTTTTTCCTTTTCCTCAGTCTCTAGTATGGCTTGGCTTTTTATGTTCTACTTCGAAACTTAGAAAAAAATGCAGAATGTAGGGCTTCCCTGGTGGCGCAGTGGTTGGGAGTCCGCCTGCCGATGCAGGAGACACGGGTCCGTGCCCCGGTCCGGGAGGATCCCGCATGCCGCGGAGCGGCTGGGCCCATGAGCCATGACCGCTGAGCCTGCGCGTCCGGAGCCTGTGCTCCGCAACGGGAGAGGCCACGACAGTGAGAGACCCGCGTACCGCAAAAAGGAAAAAAAAAAAAAAAAAAGCAGAATTTAAGATAAAAGAGTCTAGCTTCAATGTAACATTCTAATATTGTTCTATTTTGGCACTAGACACATTTTGCAGATGTAGATTAGAGTCTACCTCACTTATATTCTAAACATATTAGTTGTGTCTCTCCAAGTGTACACTACGATCTTCAAGTCAAGAATCATGTCTTCTACTCTTATTTCCCATGTTGCCTCATAGTGTTATACATGTAACGATTGCTTGATTAATCCTTATTAATAAACTGGGTGGATTAAACGAATGCTGATAACATACATGGCTTTCCACATTAATCCTCAAGCTCTCTTTTCATCAAGTAGCATACCAAAATAAATACAGAACAAAAAAGAGATGTACTTTGAGGGACAAGAATTTATATTTTGATATGTGTTTTGAATGTATTGAAATGTATATGTTTCATTTTTTTCAAAAGAATTTGAGTTGGCTGTCAAATTATATGAAAGTACTGCACTTCTTTGAAGATAACAAGGAAGAGGATTCTATATTTCCAATTTATCAATGTAACCATGTAGATTATTTTTTGGAAAATTAGTTCAATGTGAAATATAGGATAAGGAGATAGAGATAACAGAAAAATAAAATCATGGGGTGTTTCACTTAAACACTTCAAATGGTAATTTCCTTTTAATAGAAAATAAAAATATGATTAGCATAAAAATAAAGGTTAAATATGTTTTAATTTTTATCAAATGTAAACCAATGTAAGAGAACAATGAAAACTCTAAAAACCACGGATATGGACCATGTCAGTCGGTCAATCTGTCAGTTTATCTGTCTATCCTTTTCATTTTCTTTTGCCCATTACTTTAAAAAAAAAAAGTTTATTTATTTGGCTGCGCTGGGTCTTCATTGCTGCGTGGGTTTTTTTTCGCTAGTTGCGGCGAGCGGGGGCTACTCTTCATTGCAGTGGGAGGGCTTCTCATTGCGGTGGCTTCTCTTGTAGTGGAGCATGGGCTCTAGGTGTGCGGGCTCCAGTAGTTGTGGCACGTGGGCTCAGCAGTTGTGGCTTGCAGGCTTTGCAGTGCAGGCTCAGCAGTTGTGGTGCACAGGCTTAGTTGCTCCACGGCATGTGGGGTCTTCCCGGACCAGGGCTCGAACACATGTGCCCTGCACTGACAGGCGGATTCTTAACCACTGCGCCACCAGGGAAGTCCTGACAGAAAAGACTACTTTTTCTCATGTTTTACTTACGTGTAGCTATAAGTATTACTGAATCAGTAAGACCTTATATAATTTTTTACAAAAGATTCTAATGTTTTTGCAACATGCAGGAGAAAATTCGTATTTGCAATTTTGTACCATATTTTGACATACTGAACTTAGGTCATCTGTACTTTATACACCTAGCCTCCGTCAAACAGGTACTGTGCCTTTTATCTGACATTCATAAATTGCCTTTTTAGGCCAATTTTTTTTTGTGGTATATAGTCTTCTATCACACATATTTTAGTTTTTCCATGTGATGACTGTTATGAGTTAAATTGTGTCTTCAAAATTTGTATGTTGAAGTGCTAACCTCCAGTATCTAAGAATGTGGTCTTAGTTGGATATAAGGTTTTTACAGAGGTGATTCAGCTAAAATGAGGTCATTGGGGTGGGCTCTAATCCAATATAATATGTCCTCATAAAAAGGGGAAATTTGGAGACACACACACACAGGGAGAATGTATTGTGGCGATGAAGGCAGAGATAAAAGTAATGCTTCTACAAGCCAAGGAATGCCAAAGATAGCCAGCAAACCAGCAGAAACCAGAGGAGAAGCATGCAACAGATTCTCTCTCACAATTCTCGTAAGGAGTCAACTCTGCTGACACTTTGATCTCGGACTTCTAGCCTCCAGAAGTGTGAGATAATAAATAATTGTTGTTTTAAGCCACCCAGTTTGTGGTACTTTATTACAACAGCATAGCAAACTAACATAATGATGAAGTCAACATTTAATTTAGATTGAAAACAATAATTTAGATTGAAAACAATTAGAAATTTTAAGAATTGCTTAATCAATTGGCTTGGCAAATTTCATAATTTTTGAAAAAGATTATTTAATATGTTGGCTTCATCTCTTACCTTTTCACACAACAGATACACATCTACATGTCACTGATTTAATAGGCAGATGGGGGGATAATTTCAGAAAGCAATAAATGAACTTATGTTTATGATATGCAACATAGGTTCACTGCATTCAAATAAATTTTCCTTAATCTTGAAACAGACGTTATGAGGATACATAATGCTCAGCAGTACAATTTTACAAAGAAACTTTTCCTTCAAAAGAAACTTTCTATATTAAGATTTTATTATATGTATGATTTGTTTCTATTAAAATTGGTGAGTATGTTCTATAGGTGAAGTCATTTTAGTTTCAAAGAACACATCCAAAGATGAAATGCATTTACCCTGCCTTCAAGAAACTCACTCCCTGTTAAGTTTTAAGAAATTTCAATACAGTGTAGTGGAATTATTAGTAAAAGTATGCTCAAGCAGCAGTTTAAGCATAGAGGAAAAAGTGATTGATTATATTTATTGTGGAATCAGGAAAGCAAAGCCTTAATGAGGATGGAAACTGAGTAAAGTTTTGAAGAATGAATTGTATTTTTTGGTTGAACAAGAGTGCAATTGGCATTTCAGACAAAGTTACATGGCCTAATAGAGGCAAGAAACATGTTAAGAAGACTCAAAGTAGTTTGGTAACACCACAGCAAAAAAATGCATTCATGGATGAAACTGGTTAAACCATAAGTGGTGACAAGAATTATCCTGTAAAAGAAGTCACTAAGAGATAGATACTAGGGAGGTAATAAATCCAAGTTGCACTGAAAAAATAAACTCTAATGGAGGATTAGAGGACAGTTGCATAGGATAGAGGTGCCAGTAATTACTGTTGTAATTATGATCATCCCATATGCCCACCTAGGTCGTGCACTGTACAGCTCTAGGGGCACCATTAGACTCCAGTGGCACTGCTGCATCCTGCAGGCAATATTTATGAGGAGAGACACTGAGGCCCTAAACTGATACTAAGGATGCATTGTGAGATGTTAGGAGATGAAATAGAAATAAAATGGAGAACTACTGGATACTGGGGTAAGGTATAATAGAAGGAAGAGTCTAAGTGATTTTTGGTATTTTGTCTTTAATTGCTAGGAATATTCCAATAAGATAGAAATGTGGTAGAAAAAGTAGTTTTGGTTGAATTCTGCAGAAGACAAACACATTCTGTTACTTTCTTTTTCCCCCCAATACTCACAGGTTAATATTTAACTCACAGGTTAATTGGCTATGCTTAAAAAACAACATTGTGTTTAAACCAATTTTGAATTTAAATACTGTTCCATTTGTAAAATAATCCTGGCATATGGCACACAACTGTCAGCTCTAAAATGTTTTCACCATTGGCCCTCATCTCTTCCCCAAATGTTGGACTGTTTAACTGTTTAGAACAAAGGAAAATGGAGTTCAGCAGTCCAGCTCACAAGTTTCTGATTTCAAACATTGCGTAAATCAAAGTTAATACACTTCACTATAAAGGTCCATTCGATAGCTAACTGACTTCCTACTACTAGTGAAAATTTAGTGGCTGACATTTTTTTAACATTTTATTCAATTAATCTATTCTAAGTGCTCTTTTATTGAAAGAATAAATAAAAGGGATAGTTGTATATATAGCAACACTATAGTTATAAATAAATGCCAGTGCAATAGCCAAGAGATTCTTAAAAAGAAGTGTATATATACTAAGTCAGCGAAATTGCAATGTCTGGCCACATTTTTAAAAAAGCATTGTTAATATGTATTCAGATTAGAACTGAGCTTCCTGTGTATGAAGTATTTAAATAATTTTGCAGAGAAAATGCAAAAGAGAGAACATGCAGGCAGACAGAAGGAAATTTAACACAACACTGAAGATTGTTGTTGAAGATACAAATAAGAACATGAAGCTGTCCTGATGGCAAACGTGCTGACATAATGTCTGGTTCTTCTCTCATTCACAAGAACCATTTAGAAAGTGTGGTTTTTGAAAAGTTGGTGGGCTGGTGGGATTGAGTGCTACACTTGAAACAGATTTCTGAGCACAGTGCCAGATGAGAAAATGGCCCGGGGTTTCAGGAACCTATCCAGTTTGGTGGTAATATTTTCCAAACTTAACACGAAATACTTTACTCAGTCTTATTTTTACTGGATCAGATCTGAAGGAGTTTACTTTGTTGTCTCATTCAGTTGGTTTGAGCCTTGTTGATATGGCACATAAACAGAATATTTCTTTCCCTTGTATAGGAAAAGAGATTAAAAGCATAGAAGTTTAAAACAGCCCCACTGCCATTACTCTTTCTTTCCTTCTCCTCCATGACAGGTTTCACTGTAAAAGTATACATACCTTTTTCCAGAGTCAAACTTTAGCCCAAGATTATCATTATTTACATGAAAATAATAACCATAAATGTGACCTGGGCTCTCCATTAGAGTAGTTTCCTAGTTTATAATGTCAAAGAAAACTCACTGAGATCCATGTTAGGTTTTGCATTTAAATTTCAGTTGACACCAAACTACATAAACATTAGATACTGAGTTACTGAGTTCTTTTTTTTTTTTTTTTTTTTTTTTTTTTTTTGCGGTACGCGGGCCTCTCACTGTTGTGGCCTCTCCCTTTGCGGAGCACAGGCTCCGGACACGCAGGCTCAGCGGCCATGGCTCACGGGCCCAGCCGCTCCGCGGCATGTGTGATTTTCCCGGACCGGGGCACGAACCTGTGTCCCCTGCATCGGCAAGCGGACTCTCAACCACTGCGCCACCAGGGAAGCCTCATCATATGCTTAATATTTTGACATCAAAGTTCTAGTTTCTTACATTTCAGATTGAGATTGTGATAACTCTGTGCCTTTAGAGTGCAAGTGTTCCTTTGCTTGTATTTTTTGCCTAAAATAATAACCATGAAGTTACTTTTTTCCTATCCTTACATCTTTTATTATCATTAAAAGGGCTCAACTGGTTAATAAACACATGTTTAGTAAGTACCCAACATATCCCCATTACTCTATTGGTCCCATGAACTACGGCCAAGAAAAAGAAAAACAAAACTAATAGAAATTAAAAAAAAAAATTAATATCAAATTTTGTGGCAATGATTTCATGGGATGTCAGAGTTCAGTGAAAGAGATATCTGTATTTGCTAGAAACAGAGTAAGCTTCATGGAAAAGATAGATATACATTATAGGAACAAAGATATGAGGGTAATTGCATGGACCACTGTGAATAACAATATAAAATAGGCTAAAAATAGGTTTAAACTTGACCAAATAGAGAAAATGTAAATTCAACATTTGTGTGTCCCCCTGGGAGAAGTCATATAGAGCTTTTCCTTTGTACATTATATATATATACTATGAAGTATATATAGCATATATGCATATATCTATGTCATGTATATGCATATATATATATACACACACATATAAACCATGTAATACAAACACACACTGATCCAGCATGTCCTGAAAACATAACCGATTGTTTAGACCAACAAAATGAGACCTTTCAAACAATCTATGAAAACAGATGACTCCCTTTGGGAAGCTCTTGCTCCTATCCCTTTCCCCATGCCTCACTCTCTGCCTTGCACCACCCTCCATATCTCCCATGGAAGAAAACTGAAAAGTGTGATGCCAGGATTGTATTATAAAACAATGTCTCATCCTTCTTCATGCTGCATTGGAACTGCCATGAAAGAACTTATTTCAAAGGGTAGTGAAAGATTACAATAGGCAGCATTTCCAAAGGCCTATAAATCCACATTGTGAGTATCACAGTGAATTAAGTAAGCCTTCCCAATGTTCATTCTGAAATATTTACATATGTGTTATTGTTCCTTGGAAGTAACATAGATCTGCTTTGGCTGCATTTCATTTTGTTGGCTTCACATTAAAAAGTGCAATATTAAAAGTCAGGTAAAAACAGGTTTAAACTTGAGGCTGTCCTTGATGTTGAATGGATGGATAGAATTTATAGTCCCAAAGACTCAGACACATTGAATATCAAACATAATACTGAAAAGTCTGAGGTAAATGGAAAAGATAGCATCTTTCGCAGTCTCAGAAGGCATGAGAGAGAGACAGAGAGAGAGAGAGAGAGAGAGAGAGATGGATTTCATAAGGACAATAGTTTGAATGGTTATTTTCATATACAAATGCTTTCAAATTATTGCAAGTAATGTGAAACTCCCTCATCAGGAGACCAGTGTTTTGTGCTTCCTGAAACAACTGGAACTACAGTCATCAACAGTATTTCACCTCTTGCCTGGCTTGTTTCCAGTTGGAGACACAGACAGGTATTTATAAGGCTCTGAGATCTGGAAAAGCTAAGCAGCAAATCTGCTTGGCAGAACTTGAAATTCTCTTTTTATTGTTTTTTGAATAACTGAACCTTGATTTTAAAGCCATATTTGTGGCAAAGAGAGTTTTATCCATGCCATACAGCATTGTTTATTCCAGTCTAATCCAAATATCATTTTATAGCAAAATTTTTATGTCTAATGTCAAAAATTTCATTTTCATAATACTGATTTGTTTTTGTGAATGGCAAAATGATTTCTTTAAACAAATTTTTGCAATAATTCCTGACATTTGGTTTTCTGAAACCAAGCAAATATTTCTGAAACATATAGTTAAAATGCTTACCCTAGACATTCTATTCAACATATCTTGTGAAAGTCATGGCATATGTAAACAAGAACATATAAATATCACCTAGTAACTATTAATGTAGTAAAAAATATATATATTATTCAGCAATAGCAAACATACCAAAGTTACTTCTTTCTCTGCTGTGAAAAACAAACTTTGTAATTTTCTCCCATTTTTTCCCTATATTTATAAAATAAAAATATATTGAGTATTTTGAAGAAGAAGTTCAGAAATCCCATTCAGAAGATATAAATGAATTTGAAACTTCAAAGTTTCCTTTGTTATTTTTTGGGGGGAAGGGGATAATAAATGTTCTGTATTTCAATAATAAAGATACAAATTACCTCAACTTTAATTATTTTGATTTAAAATCTAAGTTCTCTATCCTTTTCTAAGCTCAAGATTTTGAAACTACTAAAACAATTAGCTCTTGTTTTAATACTGTCCCTTTCCTTTGTGCAACTTTCTTAGAAAATGCTTTTTAGATTCACTCAAACTTTTTTGGCATTTGACTTTTCCATTTCCCTCTAATTCTTTTATAAGTGTCAGCTGGCTTTTCCACCCGGTAAGGAACTAGTAAAATCCTGGAAACTTTTTTAGTCACATTTATCTCAGTCACTCATTAGAACTTGGAAATGTTTAGGCACAAAAATAAAATTAGTAGGAAAATGTTTCTAATGCTACAGGTTTTAGACATTTGCTCATAAACAAAGAGTTGCTAATATTTGAGTCAGATGATGAGAAAGAAAATCTGATGAATGCACAGAAAAATCAAGTTTTTATATTGCATTACTATTCGATTTAGCTTTAAGTGCTAATTTTTGGGCTCCATGGAAAAAACTTTTTTTTAAATTGTAATATATAGATTGGCTCAAGTTTTGATCACAGAAGAGGTCTTTGCATGCCATTTTCCCTTTAGTAGAACCATTAGAATATGCTTTCCATAGCCAAACTTCAAATAGTGGGGATTTAGTAAATTTCACTATGTCCTTATTGTGATGTGTATTTCTCCTTTCTATTTTCTTTCTGCCTATTGATTACTCATTTCTTTGACTGATCTTCCTTAGACCCTTTGCTTGCTCTTTTTCTTGTGCCTATAATGAAGAGCTGGCCTTAACCTTTCATACCTTGCTTTTTTCCTCTACACACTTTTCCAAGACCATGTTGTCCACACACTTGGTTCTCTCTACTACCTACAGGTTCTAAAGTTCCTGATCCCAACTTCCAGCATAAACTGGAGATCTCATAAGCTCCAAGGTCTCTCTGTACCTTCTTCAAGCACTATAACAACTTTTAACTGGAGTTCTTCCTTAAATCCACTTCTCTCACTACTTTCTCTTGGTCCAGAAGAATTTCTCTCCTTCTCAATTACCTAAAGAAATCGAATGTTTGCTCACCTCTGGGCAGGACCTCTCCCTCAAAAAGCACACTTGTATCACAGTATTTACATCATAACTTTACATAAACCAGAGCAGAAATTCAGGCTTAGTTGTTCTGCAATAGAATTCAACTTGAGGAGAGGAGTTACTTGTTCATTTGTGCATGTGGAACTCCTAACTCATAGCAGATATTAAATAAAAAAGAAGTATCTATGGAACAAATGGATAAATGTATGTTTACTTATCATCATTTGGATTACTCAGACCCATACCGATTCCTAACTCAGCTTATAAAATGTTATTTATTTCCAAATATATTGGAAGCTAACCAAAATTTTAGAACACTGGAGACGAATGTTTCACTTCATTTATTCTTTCACTGATTATAATTACTAATAAGCATCAAATTATTTTTTAAACTATTGAGGAAAATATTTTATCAACATTGTTGAAGTATAATTGGTATACAACAAAATGCACACAAACTATTCATTTGATAAGCTTTGACATATTATGCATTTGTAGAACTATCACTACATCAAGATATTGAATAAATCTATCATCCTTAAGTTTCCTCAAGCCTTTATGTAATCTCTCCCTCCTTTAACTACTTGCTCCCAGTTTCCCAGGCAACCACTGCTTTATTTTCTCTCACCATAGATTAGTTTGCATTTTTCAAAATATAACAAAAATGAAATAAAACAGTACATATTCTTCTTTAATCTGACTTCTTTCATTCAGTACAATTATTTTGAAATAGTTTTTGTTAGTTTACATAACAAGTGCTCATTCCTGTTGAATTTTGAATGGAATACAAAATTCCATTGTAGGGGCATACAACAATTTTTAAATCTGTTCACCTGTTGATGGACATCTGAGTTTTTTCCAGTTTGGGACTCTCAAGAATAAATCTACTATCACTACTCTTGTGATATGCCTTTTTAAGGGTATGTGCTTTCATTGTTCTTGGGTAAATTTCTAAGATTTGAATGGCTGAATCATATGGTAAGTCAATGTTTAATTTTTTAAGAAAGTGTCAAAATGTTTTCCAAAGTATTTGTACCACTTTAAATTCCAGCAATATATGAGAATTCTGTTTCACATCTATGCCAACACTTGGTATGGTAAGTCTTTATAATTTTAACTTTCTAATAGATGTGTAGTTATATCTTATTATGCTTTTAACTTGCATTTGCCTAATGACTAAGGATTTTCACATCTTTTAATGTGCTTATTTGCCATTCACATATCTTCTTTGATGAAGTGTCTGAATGTTATAAAGAAATTAAAACACTTGAATCACTGATACACAAGGCAACATGAATGAATCTCAGAATGTTGAACACTATAAACCAGACACAAAGGAGAGTATACTGCCTAAGTCCACTTATCTCAAGTTCAAAACAAGAAATATAGTCTATAGTGATTAAAAATCAGGATAATCATTAACTGTGGGGTTGTTTACTAAACAGGAGTATGACTAAGATTCTTGGGCTACTGTTATGGTCTATTTCTCTATTTGGGTGAAAGTTACGAGGGTTTTAATTTATTTTGCTTTTGAAAGTTTATCACTTTTCCACTTATGATCTGCTAACTTTTATGTGTGTACTATATTCATGAAAAGTCTAATTTAAAATAATAATACAAAATATCTTATTCAACAATAACAAGAGCAATGATAATAGCAACTAGCAACTTTTCTAAATGTTTCTTATGTACCAGATTCTATACTAAATGAAAGGTAAGAAAAAACAGGAAGGGTAAGAAAATGGATTAAAGACCTAAATGTAAGACTGGATACTATAAAATTCTTAGAGGAAAACATAGGCAGAAGACTCTCTGACATAAATCGCAACAAAATCTTTTCGATCCACCTCCTAATGAAAACAAAACCAAAAATAAACAAATGGGACCTAATTAAACTTAAAAATTTTTACACAGCAAAGGAAACCATAAGCAAAATGAAAAGACAACTCACAAAATGGGAGAAAATATCTGCAAATGAAGCAACTGACAAAGGATTAATCTCCAAAATATACAGGGAGCTCATGCAGCTCAATATCAAAAAAACCCCAAACAACCCAATCAAAAATTGTGCTGAAGATCTAAATAGACATTTCTCCAAAGAAGACATACAGATAGCCAGAAAGCACATGAAAAGACGTTCAACATCACTAATTATTAGAGAAATGCAAGTCAAAACTACAATGAGGCATCAACTCACACTAGTCAGAATATCCATCATCAAAAAATCTACAAACAATAAATGCTGGAGAGGGTGTGGAGAAAAGGGAACCCTCTTGCACTGTTGGTGGGAATGTAAATTGGTACAGCCACTATGGAGAATAGTACGGAGGTTCCTTAAAAAAACTAAAAATAGAGCTACCATATGACCAGCAACCCCACTCCTGGGCATATATCTGGAGAAAACCATAATTTGAAAAGACACATGCACTCCAACCTTCACTGCAGCACTATTTACAATAGCCAGGACACAGAAGCAACCTAAATGTCCATCAACAGATGAATGGATAAAGATGTGGTACACATATACAATGGAATATTACTCAGCCATAAAAAGAATGAAATAACACCATCTGCAGCGACATGGATGGACCTAGAGATTGTCATACTGAGTGAAGTAAGTCCACAGTGAAAGTCAAAGATCATATGATATTGCTTATATGTGGAATCTAAAAAAAATGATACAAATGAACTTATTTACAAAACAGAGTCACAGATGTAGAAAACAAACTTATGGTTACCAGGGGGGAGAGGTGGGGGGAGGGATAAATTGGGAGATTGGGATTGGCATATACACACTACTACATATAAAACAGATAACTAATGGTGACCTACTGTATAGCACAGGGAACTCTACTCAGTACTCCATGATGACCGATATGGCAAAAGACTCTAAAAGAGAGTGGATATATGTATATGTATAACTGACTCACTTTGCTGTAGAGCAGAAACTAACATAACATTGTAAATCAACTATACTCCAATAAAAATTAATTTAAAAAAAGAAATTAGTTGGCTCTTACTAAAGGTAAGAGTTTTTTGTTTGGGGGTTTTTTGGTCTCATTTTATTTTCTTTGAGTGTTGTCAGAAGTTTTAAATCATATTGATAACCAAGACACAAAGAATGCTTTAATAAGCATTCAGTGCTTTTCTAGTCTTCTTTTAAAAATCTAACAAACACGTTTTCAGTAAGTAAAGGATAAATGACAAACAATTTCCATATTTTTGTTTTGAAAAGTGAATTCAGACTGGACATCTTCTGAAATAATCAATCATATGTAAAGTTGTCAGATTAAAACTAAGCATTTGAAATAAAAACCTTTCTAATTCATCTATTTTTTTTATATTAAACGAACTGAAAAAAGAAATTTAGCTATGATGATCTTTAGAAACAGACAAGAATATTTTGGTGAGATATAAGATTTTGAAACAGTATTCAAATTCTATACTTTAACATTTTTGTTAATACATTGTCAAACATAAAACACATCAGTTCATTAGGTCACACAAAAAGTATTTATTGAACATTCTCTAGTAGGGAACATTCATGTGCAAATCTACTGATGCATATATGTATGCAATTCTGCTGGGTATATATCTGGGAATAAAATTTCTGAGTCAGAGCATATGTATATTTAGCTTTAGTAGCTTCTGTCAAACAATTTTACCAAACAAAATGTTGAACAAATACCGTCCCTGCATATTCTTGTCTAGAATCCACGGAGGAAACAGAAAAGTAAACAACAGTTTCAAAGTATGTTGATAAGCACTGAAATAGAGGTTTACAATAGAGCACTAAATACTACAATGTGCTTTTGTATACATATATACACAAAAATATATGCTGACACTTGCAAAATAATATATTAGTATTACTATCATCTTAGAATATCACTGCTTCTGTGTTGTAAAATAATTGAAATTGGAAACTTAAACAAATGACTCCCATGAGAAAAAGTAATATTTTAGTTACATTTAGGAATTTTCTAAACAATGCCCTACATGCCATTTACTTGAAGTCTAGAATAGTAAAGTTCAGTTCAAGTTGATTCTAGATGTTCAGCTCTATTGAATTATTTTCAGGTTTCTTAAAGTGCTAAGCTTTTTCTTGCACTTCTGTCTGATTTAGATACCAATTCTCTGGGCATCTCTGATTATAGAAATTATCACACTCTACTTGTCAGAAGAACAAACTGTGTCAGGAGTCAGCATGTGCTAATTAGAGAAAATTCTCCTGATCCAGCCATCTGTCTGTCCCTGACACACCTTGGGAAAAATGGTTTTGCCTGTGAATATTGAAAGGTAGATTACTGAAATTATAATTTTGGGGATAAAGGAAATTTTCTGCTGCATGATAAAGCTTAATGAAAGTTACGTTTAAAAAAATCACCTCAGTCATATTGTAACAAGCCACCAAGACTTGGAAAATAAGCACTACCTGGAGGTAATGAGTTGGACACTCTGGACAGGAAGGAACAACAACGGTGATTACAAACCACATTTCTCTGAGCTGCCTCAACTGTCTGGATCCCAGCCAAGGACATCAGGTCTCTATTTTAGCACCTGTAACGAGGAGAGACTAGATGCATCCCACTCTAAGACAAGGGGTTGCTCACAGGTCAGCAGTCCCAGAGATTTGCTGTGAGGGACACACCTGAGTATTACCAGCAAGAAGCCATAAGCAAACTGAAGATTACTGGCCCCAGGAACAATGTAAGGAGCCCTAGCTGGGAAGGCAGGGACCATGTTTTACTTGCCATTGTATTCCCAACAACTTTTAATGAAGGGTACAATTGTAGTTACTTGATATTTATTTGACGAATAGTAAATGAATTTCCTAGTGAAAGAAAAAAATATCTGTGATAGAATAAACATCAAGTTGAATGAGCTAAAGTGGAGGTCAAGATAAATATATTGGGCTATGTGTTAGAATGTGTGTGTGGGTGTAGGTATGTATACAATCATTAAAAAAAAAAAAACCCTCATAATGTATTAGGGATGGAAGGCCTTTTTGAAGCCATCTCATATAGCTCATGTCATGGGTCTAAGACTCAAAGAGGAACGTTCCTGGCCGCAGTCACACATCTAACAGGTAATGAGTGCTGGGATGGTGAGTTGAGTTCAGAATTTTGGCCCCTAGTTATTTTTTTCAACTAGACAATGGCATTTCCCTGGGGGTTATAACTGTAAGTATTGGGGAATGTAAAATCCTGTTCTTTTCATATTATGTCTACATCTTGATATATTGTAATAGAAATTTGGGGGGAAATTAAAAAATACTGAGGGATAAAAGTAAAGATTCATTAAAATAGGAAGAATTCAATTATGACAGCAATTAAAAGATGTTGAATTATTGGACCTAAAAATGAATACATTGAATATGAATATATTCTCTTTATGAATAGACTAAGAATAATTTGTAAATTATTATATATGGATTTCCAATGAAATCTTATACCTAAATCCCATACATTTACCACTTATTTATATTAAAAATATAATTTGCCTTCTTTTATAAGGTAATAATTTTTTTAAGTACAGACATTTTTCTAGGTACTAGGTTCTCACATTAACTCTGAGTAATGGAAACAAATTGATCTGTGGACTCCTGCATTTTATCTGTCACTGGTCAAATTTCTCTCCATGGGGTATTAAGCCCAAGCTCTTCAATATGAGGCTCATATTGAAGCTCTTCATCTGAGTCTGAAAGTGGTGGGAGAAGCTGGAACCTTTTCCATTGCTCTGTCATGGATAACTCTTAGTGTTGGGTAAGCTACTCAAATACAGCTGGAATAAGGGAGGCTGTTCTGTAGTTACCCAGGGGAAGAAGAGACAGCCAGCAGTGTTAAGAGATGAGTTGATTCTCAAACAGTAAGGGACAAGTCAAAATAGAGATGGGGAAAACTGTTCTAATCAGAATAGGTACCATTTTATGAGGATGAGGACACAGTGGCACCCATAATAAGTTAAGTAACTTGCCCACGATCATATAGCTAGAAAACGGTGGAACCAGGGTCTGAACCTAGATGCTTCTGACCAAAGCCAGTGCTCTAAATTTTACAGTGAATTGGCTCTAACTCAGCTTAAATGGCATGCAGCATAAAACAATAAATATTTATGGAGTACTTTCCATATGTCCAACAAATTATGAGAAGTCATAAAGTAAGTTACAAGGGCGATAAATATGTAAATAATTCTAAAATAATTATTATCTAGACCATAATGTATAGGATATCAGAGAAATGTTAAAATCCCTTCACATCATTTGGTGTGGTGGATGTGGTGTGGATAAAGCAGACTGAACTTTTAAAAGATTTGAGTCATTAAGGAATATGGGCAAAAGTATATGCATGCGTGTAACCTATAGGATCTCGATGCTTTCAAAATGAGAAATGCAAGTTGCAGGACAATATATTTAGGAATACCATCTATTTAAGGATGAGATCTTATGTGGCACATAAACCAGTCACACTGAATCACACAAGGGAGTGAGAAGTGGCTACTTCTGCATTAGGAAGCATGAGGGAAGAGGTTCACTTTTCATATTATATACCTTTATATTGTTTATTTTTTAAAATAACTGTTTCAAATGGTTTAAAATAGCATTTTATGTATTTATGTTTTGATTTAAAAACACATTACTTGAAGGTAAGAAGCTATGTTCAATTTGAAAAAAAATCAGATCTTTGGGTTATTTGTGGGTCTGTTTACTAGGTGGTTTATGAAAGTATGGTATCTCATTTCTCTCTTATGGTTCTGAAATAGTTGTTTTTAAAATGTGAGTAATGACCTAGATGTCTTCTTACCTTTGTTCAATGTAACCTTTCTCAACTTTACTCAGTAAGTTCATCATTAATTTATCATTCCTAAGTCTAGAAAATCTAAAGATATTGGAGAAATCTAGAGGACTGTGAAGGTCTGAGAGCTCTTGGAAATGTTTAGGCTACACACGAGGGGTGTTAAAACAATTATTTATTACTAATCTTTTCCTCCGTAAGATAAAAAATGCAACATTTTATTCAGTGGAAAGTCTGGTTTTTGCAACATCTGAATTTGTATTTCAAATTGAGTAGCACAGCAAGGCATACTATCCCTAAGAAGACAAAATATCTCTAAGTCTCCAATGGCCAAATTTGCAAAATCTCAGAGTCCTCAAATCCCTCCAGGCTCCTGAAGAAGTTCAGTTTCCTAGAATTTCTCAAACTAGCTTGCACACTCGACGCTCTTGGAGACTACAGGTATCCCCCTCCCTTAGTATAAGAACTGGCTGCCCAGGTATTAGTTGGCTATATAATGAGACCTGCGTGGTTGTAGCAACTGTGCCAGCTGGATTTCAGAAGTGCTACTGACCAACTGACTCCTGATATGCCTCCCTTCTTCTTTTTGATCGGGACTGTCTTGTATTGTTCTGCTATGCCTGTCTCACCATTCTATGTTGAGTATATGGGGACCAGATAATTAGGCTGTTTTTGTTCACAGGCCTTCAGATCAGGAGGAAATGGATCCAAGGACCAAGGGGACATCTGTCACTCTTTTAGAAGATAAGATCCTTGAATTTGAGTTGATGATTTTTAGGGTGGAGACTTCGAGGCCTTTGGATGGGGGTGGGTCTATCTTTTTCTAGAAAGGCACATGAATATTTGAAGGAAAAGGGTGGACTGTGGTAGTCAGCCTCATGGTCAGAGGTTGTCTGGGGATGTAGTCTAGCTCCAGTCAAACCTTTGGATAACTGCATCCTCACCCAACATCTGACTATAAGCCTCATGAGAAACCCTAAGGCTGAACCACTGAATTGGCTGCTTTGAATACTTACTAACAGAAACCATGAGAAATTATAAATGATCATCATTTTAAGATAGGAGTCAGCAAACCTTTTTCTGTAAATGACCAGATAGTATAAACTTTAGGCTTTGTAGAACATATGGTGTTCACGGTGTGTAATAATATAAAAAAACGGTTAAAAGCTTTCCTTGGTAAATTTTGTTTTTCTTCTGTTTTGCACACTAACTGAAATAAAGTTGTTTAGCAAAATAAACATTTATTATTTAAAATTCGTAAAACGCAGATAAATGAGCTATACAGAGCCCAGCAATTGACTTGTGCCTTGCACAGCAGTGCATCGAATTAATTATTTGTAAACTGGCTTTCATCCCTGGAATGCAAATATTTCTAGTATATGCTAAATACTTGAGAGTATTATTGATATTAACCTCAGACCTGATGAGTGTCAGATCATAGAAACGAGAAAGGGGCAGAAGAAATAACAGAATAATGGAGGAAAAGTAATATTATGCATGTACTATCAATATGATTTTTAATTTTGCTTTGTCACCATCGGAGGCCAGTCATATTAGATAATTTTATGTCTTTAGTTTTAGTAGGAATTCAGATCCAAATAAGCATAACTTCTAACACTTTAAGTAACTCACTGATAAACTTCAACAAACAGGAAATAAAGAAATTTTCATGAAAGTTACTTGGTGAATATGAAAAATTTGAATTCATCTATCCATCTGATTCCATCTATAAATATATATAAATATATAGATAATATAACATATATACATATGCATGTTTATATACATACACGTATGTTTACTATACATGTTTACTAACCCCATCAATAACAACATGAACACAAACTTAAATTTAGCTGTAATTGTCCTTTACTCTCCTTAAATCACCAAATGTGTAGCAGGGACAAAAATATTACAACAAAGGTTTGTTTTTCTTCATTCAAAGCCAAATCCGTTTGAAAATTTCAGAGCTTGGACAAGATATTTTTGAAAATCTGAACAAACCTCTAGAGGAAGAAACTAGCAGTGTGCTTGTGGTCTTAATGTAAGACTAAGTTAAGCTCATACCTGTATGGTGGTGATTGGGAGAGATGAGAAATGACCAATACCCTGATTCCTTATTTTAGAGATTCAATATTCTTGGAATACAAAAAATGATTACCCATCTCTGGGGATCATGATTTAGATAAAATGTGTCTAGAACAGCATGCAAAGTTTGGAAAAGGAAGTTACCAGCAATACTGTAACAGAAAGCATAAGACAGCCTGCCAGCTGCACAGGTTTAGAAACTTGGCTTAATGAGTGATGAAAAGTAGCTCCCCAGTTGCATTGTCAAAAAAAAAAAAAGAAAAAAAGGAACATTAAGTGTGTCATGCAAATTGGAATCAGTCCCAAAGTCCAGGATATGAATACAATTAGGCCAAAGGTAATAGAAATACCATTCATTCATATCCTCACTTCTCTCAAGTCTTGGCTCAGATGTCATGTTTTCAGTGAGCTATCTTCCTTCTCTTCTGAAAATAACCCTTTCTTATATCGCTTTCTTTCACTTCTGTCTCGCCAAACTTTATCTTTGATTATAAAACCAGTTTTTTGCTTATTTGATTATAATTGGTCTCCATCACTAGAATAAAATTTCTAAGAAGATAGAGACTTGGCTTGTCTACTGCACTATCACCAACATCTGGAACAGTCTTGGCACACAGTAGATGCTCAGTAAAATAAAAGGCACCAATCCTTTTAATTCCAAAATCAGAAACTTGAGAGTTATTTGGACTTCTCAACTTCTCCTTCCTCACTTTCCATATCAAATATATCACCTTTTATTTTCTCAGCTGAACAATGCCTCCCTATCTTTGCATTCCTCTCTATCCTTACTTTCACTACCATGATTCTAAATCTTCATCTGAAGCAACACAATTTTTTCTACTAATTAGCTGCAGTCATTTAGCAGTCAACATAGTGATATTAAAATATGAGGGTATTGGTTTGTTGTTGTTTTAAAATCACCAAATAGGCTGTACAGAAGATCCCCCTGACCCTACCTCTTCTACAAGCCTAAGCTTTCCCTACTCCCTTCTCCCCTTCTTTGGTGTCTTTGTCTAATCACACATTAAAGCAAAAGCAAATTGTATAAAACTAAATCAGCACTAACCATATCTGTGAAAATCCATCATTCTCTTTTAAATCAAGATTTTTTTCTCACATATTTGAAAACTTCTGAGGTGGCTGTTCCATTTTTTTATAGGTTCACATTTTCCTTGTCTTCCAGAATAAACTCATAGAGCCCAATCATTAAATTTTCAAGTATCTCCATAGTCAGAATTCAGAAGTTGATTTTTATCAATGAATAAATCATGGTTTATTTATCTTTTTGTCAATGTAAATAATTGTTCTTTCATAATCTCCTAAATATAAGATGGAAATAAAGGACTTTGTCTGTGATCTTATGATCTCAATCATTTGTTTGAGCCAGATGTACTTAAATGTGTTTCAGTTGTTCATAATTATTTTAATTAAGACCTAAAACATGCAAGTTATCTGGTAGTAAAAAACAGGTTTTGTTTTCTTATGTTTTGATATAGAAACATAGATATTAAATGAAGGGAGTGAGTTTGAGGGTTGTCAGATGTGGTCATAAAAACCATTCCTGAACAATGAGATAGAACAAGAAATGAGGAGTGTAAGTTAAGACTTTCTATCTACCTAGCCATCCATATATGTATATGTGTGTATATCTATATATATCTAGAAAGATCAATCAATCAATCCATTATTCAATAAATCATCGGCCGAATCCAAAAGCCCCAGCATTAAATATACTGTGTCAAGAATGCCTCACCAAAATCTCACATATACATTCTCAAGCAGGTACTCAGAGTAGTTTCTAACTTACCTCTATTTCTGCAAATTTCACCTTTTTTAAACTAATTACGCCCCTACCAGAGTAATACAGCTAAAAGTAAAAACTGAAAACGTTGCTCTTCTGTTGAAAATCTTTCCATAGGTCTGCACTGTCTACTGTGGACAAAACAGGAATGTTTAGCAGATATGTCAGAGTAGACCATCACAAAACCCGTATTTTCCTTTCTAGCTCTGTCTCCTACAGTTTCGCCGCTCAGACGGTCTAGCCATAAAAATGTCCCCTCTATTTCCTGAATGGACCGTGCTGTTTTATGTTTTCAAATCTGTGGTGAAGTCAGCCCACTCAATCGATGCAGAAGGTTGAACAATAAAATTTCAAGCTTCTGCAGAAAGAGACTATTAATAGGCAACACAGTGGCATCCATATTTCTTTACAGTCAGAGTTCTGTTCTCAGCTCAATATCTAGAAATTACTGTTTTATCTCAAATAGTCAGCAATAACAGCCCTCCCCCAACTTTAACAAAGGATAAAGCACACAAAAAAAGGGAATCAGTTAACAGACACTGTTCAAAGGAAACTTAAAGCTACAGGTACATGTAAAAAGACAGAAACAATTTCCAGGAAATGAATAACGACTGAGAGCACTTAATGGAATGTATTTGAAGAAAACAGCATATTTTAAATGCATTAGGTAATGTTTCTGTATCTAAAATCCAAATATTTAATAATGCTCCACAAAAAGAACAAGAGTTTTCTAAAATTAGGAATAAGGGTTCTGATAAGACAGATTGACTATTCCAGAGAGAACAGAATGGACTGAGAGAGGAGTGGATATCAGGGAAATAGGATGGCAATATGGAAATGATGCAGAATGAGAAATGAGAAGATGAGAAAAGGGAAATTCCTATAGTTGGACTTGGCAATCCATTTTCATTATTCCTAGTAGAGAAAAAATTTGAAGACCATTCTATACTATACAACAACTATAAGTTGTTGAATGTATATGTATACATTACTAACATAGTATACTATGTTAATAAACTGTCTTATAATTATATTTTTTATTCTTGAGACTAGGGATATTGTTTTTCTATTAGTTTTTCTTTATTGTTAGTCTGTAAAACTTCTTAGCTAAAGAATTAACTCCAAGTCTACTCCAGATATTTTTCCATGCATTATTCTAGTACTCTGAGTTATGAACAAGGAAGTGAAAATCCCTCTTACAAAATGTTATCTTAGCAAAGTTCATTCTTACCTATGCAACTAAGCACTTCTCACATGTGGTATTTATTGGTATTTACTAGAAATTTACTGGTATTTACCTCTTGTTCTTTGCTTGGTGAATTGTTATTTCTTCTTTTAAACCATATGAAACAGGATTTCCTTCTCTGTGAAGTCTCTATCACCACCCTCAACCTCTTTCCTAGAATGGCCACAAGTATACTTTGTTCACACTCAGATTATAGCAGATAATTATGTTATAGATATAGATTATTAAGTTTACACATAATTTCTCTCAGATAGAGCACACTGAGGTCAGAGCATAGTGATTTACTCATAGTAAGCACATGACACATAAATATATAAAAGATTAGTGAAAGAAAGGAAGGAAAGAAATGAGGAAGAAAAGAAAAGGAAAAGGGAGAAAAAGGGGGGAAAAGTGGAGAAAAAGAAGAGGAAAGAGACAAAAGAGAATTCAGTGTTTAAATTAATAACCCACCTCAAAAGTCTTCCTTTTAAATGTCATGGACAAAGTTACTACCACAGTGAAAGTAAAGGTGAAAAATGGAAATCTGGTAATTTACCATTCAAATCAAATTATTTTTTTCCAAATCAAACAAGATACAAAAGTATTATCTTCTTGTTTAATCTTGTTTTCATTCGTTTGAAAATTCTATGATCTGAATACATAAAGTTTTTGAAAACATTAAATGATTAGTTTATCATGCTTTCAGTGTATATTGTACCATGTCCAATGTCTTTTAAACAATTTTATCACTAATAGTAATAACATGCCATAAATATTCTTAATATCTTTTCAAGTCTTACTAACTTTAAATAAAAAGTAGATAATATATCTATAACTATGCTGTGATTCCTTTTCAAGTTTTACTGTATTCACATACAAAAACAAATTAATAGATTTTCACAAAGAAGATATTAATAATACAAAGAATCATGTGCCAATTGCTTTCTATTTAGTTCCTCTAAAATGTAATTCTCTCAATTCTGTACCCATAAAGATGGACTATACTAATATAAATATCTTGGTTTTTTAACTTTAAATTTAAAATATACAAAATCACATTTTGCCATTTAAACTATTATTAGGAGGTCATGAAGCTCATTTCTAAAGAAAAATAAAGTATAGGTGATATATTAAAAGGCCTGGTAAAATTCATCACTGGGGCTAACATCATAGAAAAACATTTCAGAGGGAGAGAATACACTAATAAGAACATATATTTTACCAAAATTGTTTCATATAAAGCACAGATTTCAGAATTGTATCTGGATGCTTTTAACCAAAACTCTGTGTGGACCTCTTTGATAGTCTGCCGATGACCATACTAATTATCAGTCTGTTTTGGCTGAAGAAATATATTGGACTGTCCATGGTAGATTTTTTTTAAAAAAAAATAATTTATTTAATTAATTAATTAGGCTGCGTTGGGTCTTCGTTTCTGCACGAGGGCTTTCTCTAGTTGCGGCGAGTGGGGGCCACTCTTCATCGCGGTGCGCAGGCCTCTCACTATCGCGGCCTCTCTTGTTGCGGAGCACAGGCTCCAGACGCGCAGGCTCAGCAGCTGTGGCTCACGGGCCCAGTTGCTCCGCGGCATGTGGGATCTTCCCAGACCAGGACTTGAACCCGTGTCCCCTGCACTGGCAGGCAGATTCTCAACTACTGAGCCACCAGGGAAGCCCCATGGTAGATTTTTTAAGCCACTAAGTTTATAGTAGTTTGTTACCACAGCAGTAAGAAAGTACAGCCATCTCCCCCTTATCCATGGTTTCACTTTTCGCAGTTTCAGGTACCCATAGTCAACTGTGGTTTGAAAATACTAAATGGAAAATTCCAGAAATAAACAATTCCTAGGTTTTAAATTGTGCAGGATTCTAAGGGACGTGAGGAAATCCCACGCTGTCTAGCTCTGTCCTGCCTGGGAAATGAATCATCCCTTTGTCCAGCTTCTCCTACCTGTTAATCACTTAGTAGCCTTCTCATTTATCAGACTGACGGTGTAGGTAGGTATCACAGTGCTTTTGTTCAAGTCAGCAGTCCCCAAACTTTTTGGCACCAGGGAACAGTTTCGCGGATGACAATTTTTCTACTGACCGGGGCGGGGGGGATGGAGGTCTTGCTATCAAAAATAATATATATTTTAATTCGTTTTTCAGTTGTTCATTGTTAGGATATAAAAATAAAATATTGTATATTAACCTTGTATCCTGTAACCATTCTAAATTTAATTATTAGTTGTTTTTTGACAGATTCCTTAGGATTTTGTACTGTTATATTTCTTGAATTTTTGCACTAGCTGGAACCTCCAGTAAATTGCTAAACAAAAATACGATGTTTTTCTTGTTTCAACCTTTGGGGGAATTCTTTTAGTCTTTCACTTTCACATATGATGTTATCTGTAGATTTGCTTTAGATGTTCTTTATCGTGTTGAGAGAGTTTCCTTCTATTCCCAGCTTGGGGAGTTTGTAACATGAGTGGGTGTGAATTTTTTAAACACCTTACCTGTAATTATTAAGATGACCATATAATTTATCTTTTATTGTTTTAAGGTACTGAATTGCATTTATTAAGTTTTGAATGTTAAACCAAACTTTCATTCTTGAGATAAACCCTATCTGGTAATGTCACGTCCCCCCCACCCCTTTTTTGAGTTGCTGGAATTGGTTTTGTAATATTTTAGGAATTTCTGTGTCTTAGTGGGGAATACAGTGTTTTTCATAGGTTTCTTGTAATGATTTTTTCTGATTTTGGAACTTGGACTGTACTCTGGATGATCTTGAACTATTTAGTTTGTTTACATTTCACTCATTCTTGTCCTTCATGTCACAGATTTTAATTATACATATAACTCTAAACTACATTATTATCAATTTAAAAAAAATTCATTTGAAAGAGTTAAGAAATAAGAAAACAAGAATTTTTAAAATTAAGATATGAGAAAAGATAAAGTATTTACACTTATTCATATGTTTACTATTCTGATACTCTTCATTTGCTTGTGTAGATGAGTTTTATATCTGATATCATTTTCCTTTACCCTCAAAAACTTTATCATTTCTTATAGTGTAGGTCTTTGGACAATATATTTATTTGTCTAAAAATGTCTTTATTTATCTTATAAGTTGAAAGATATATATTATTTCTTCCCAATGCTTTAATGATGTGGTTGCATTTTCTTCTGGCTTGTATTATGTCTCTGGAGAAATCAGAGGATGCTTATCTTTGATATAATTTATCTTTTTTTTTTCTCCAGCTGCTTTAAGATTTTTACTTTCTCTTTGGATTTTGGCTTTCTCAATTTGATTATAATATGCATTGCTGTGGTTTTATTTTTGTTTATTTTTCCTTTAATTTGCTAATCTTCTTTAGTCTTTGGGTTATATATTTTTATCATATTTAGAAAGCATTCAATTGATAGTCCTCCGAAATTTTTTTCTTTCCCAATCTCTTCTGGCATTTCAATTACACATGTACTCATTCTCTTAGTGTTTTCCTACCAATCTCTTCCTTTTTTTTTTTTTTCCTTCAGGTGTTTTTCCTCTATACTTTAGTTTATATGATTCCTATTTGTTTTCTTCAAGGTCACTGATCTTTTCTGTGATCTGACTGAAGTGTCTAATCTGTTGTTCAGCTCATTCAGTGAATGCTTCATTCAGATGTGATATATTTTAGTTCTGGAATTTTAATTTTTGTAAATATACAGTTTCCATTACTCTCCTGATATTTCCCTATTTGTTTGCTTGTTATGTTCTTGCTTTGCTTCAAGTTCTTGAATATATTTATAATAGCTTATATATTTATACATTTATATTTACCCATAAACATTTATTTATATCTATGAAATCCCTATTTTTCCATTAGGTAGTCCATCATATCTGTTATTTTGAGTTCTATTATCATTAATTGATATTTTCCTCCTGGTTATATGTCACATTTTACTACTTCTTTACTACCACTACTTTGATTATATATGGTTGGTTATAGCTATGTATGCTACATCATTACGTATTTGGATTTTATTATCTTCCTTCATAGAATGCTGAGTTTTTTTCTGGAAAGCAGTTACTTTACTTGTGAATCAGCTTGAACTCTTTTATGTTTGTTTTTAAGTTTGAGTATTGTGGGTCTTAATAGCTTTTACTTTAAAAGAGATTAGCCCTACTCTTAGGCATGGACTGTCTGAGATCACTACTTAGTGATCTGAGTTTTTGGTGAGGTCTATCCACTCTGGTAGTTCAGTATTAAACATATCCAAGCTTTATGTGAGCTCAGGTGTTTATTCAGCTTACAGTTCCATATAGTGTTGTTTTTTGTTTTTTGTGGGGTTTTTTTTTTGGGGGGGTGATACATTTTTCCCTAGTAGTTGTTCTTTGCCTAAACCTGTGAAGTTTCTCCCCGTACATATACAGTCTACTATTCAGCAACGTACTCAAGGGGACCTTTATGTGAAATTTTGGAGCACCATTTATGGACAGCTCCCTTCTCTTTGTTACCTTGCCAAGCAAATTCTAGCCAGCTCAGTAGCGGTGATCTGTCTCCCCAGCTCAGCAAGACCACTGTGCACTGTTTGGCTACCCTCTCCTGATGTTGTACTCTGGAAAGTGACTCCCTGGGGAGGGAAAGGGGAATGATGTGGCTTCACTCATGGGCTTATCTTCTCTCAGTGGTTGAAATATTACACTATCTGTGTTTTTGTGTTTTTTTCTGTTCTTCCCAAGCTTCATTTCACCCAGGACCCAACTTAATTTCATAGATCAGTTATACAGGAATATTAAAATGTCTCTCTAAACAATACTTTTGCCAGCTTTTGGAACAAGTTCAATTTTAGATTAAGCAATTTGAACGTTTATAATAATTTGCTAAATTATGCCCCAAGGGTGCAGTACCAATAAGATCTTATTTTGTAATATTTATTTCTGTAGCATAATATTAAAGAAAATCCAAAGAACAGAAATACAAAAATTCCCAGGTAATTGTTTTATTTGAAGGGTTTTCTTAAAATAGATGGTGAACCTACATCTTTTTATTATGTAATAATGATTTATACTTTTCACATATTTTATGAAGATTCATTTGATTCTATTCAATAGTTAGCTAAACAAAAATGAGAAGCAAGATATAAAATTCATCGTAACCCAAATGAATTTACATTAGTGAATTGATAGTCAATTGTTTCAGGTAGGTATATCAACATATATTGTAAATGGACTGTAGGCAGAGAACTTTTTTTTTATATACATAAATTTTCTAAGCTCTGCAGGTCTGCTCTCAAGCATGGTGTAATAAAAAGATCTCTAAATTAGGAGGCAGAAGGACTAGTATCTAACCTTAATACTTAACCCTAACTGTATTTAAGTGAGTCTTATAATATTTCTAGGTGTCTCTGATCTGTAAATAAGAGATGTTAGATTATCCAAGACAATTATTTAATTTGTTAGAACAATCACCATGTGAACTGAAGCAACTGAGGACCAGGGTATATGGTCCTTGCTGAAAGGGATTCTTTATGAATTGGTAAGGTTGATGCCACCTATAGGATAAAATTTCTACAGGGGCAGATATTTATAACTCATGGCATACATATTGGTCATAGTAATTATTAGTAGCTTCCTGCCTCATTATAAAAGTCCTATTTCCTCAGAGCCATGCTCTTGGTAAATTGTATCCTGGCATTTCATACCACTAATTATATCTCTTTTAAGTATCCTGCAGAAGAATCCACTCACTGGAGTTTCCTCTATCCCATGAGTTTTGTGACCCCCTCAGCAAAGTCATCTGGCTTATCAGCATATCTCTTCTGTCAAGCCTTCCTCATTTTGAGTTTCATGCTATACTTTACTTCAGAATAGTCTCAGAGATGAAAATATCTGGGGTTTTTTTCTATCTGAATACTATCAAACCATGTTGAGATGAACAGCATTTATCTTGTAATTAAATATCATCAGATTAATGACATACAGATTAATGTCTAATTTAATATCTTAAAACATATGTATATGATAAAATATTAACAGAAAAAATGAATTTATTTGACCCACTGCACTACAGACGTAGAATACTAATATGTTATTTTTATTTAGCACTTTTATGTGATAACCTTTATATATACTACCTTGACATTTCACCTTAATACCAAAACAGGCAAAATAGGCACATTTAAAATAGTCAGTCTTAACACATTTGAGTGTCCTAGTAACAGAGAGGTGTACCTTTATCCAGTTATCCCTGAAATATCCCTTCAATCACTGAAGTAACTCTTTTCTTTAAATCAAGAATACTTTAGATTTTTATTGTTAAAATCCATTTACAGTCTGTTCTGTGTGCCGGGGGCACTGTGGTTCAATGTTAGTATTTCTATTTGTTCTATATCTTGTTTGAATTCAGTTGCTTATGGATTATTGTAGTATTCTTTCTTTCTTTCATGGTGAGAACATCCCTGAGTGAATTTACAGCAATAAAATATAATGGTGTTGATGGCCTGCTTATTACTTTGCCAATTTATTGCTGCTAGCCAATAAGTACTTGGTACTGAGAGTGTATTCCTGTTAAAGAATATGAAAGAATTCTGTATACTTCACTGTAAATTACTTCTGGTAAGCTACTGAAATATATTTAACTCCGAAACATAAATTGGTTCTCTGATTAATATAAATACTCAGAAGCATATTGAAGAGTTTGACGTCTGATTACTTTTCAACATTCATATGTTAAGAGGCTTTTGTTCAACTGTTAAATAAATTAAATTTGAGAGTCTTGAATTATAGGCTCTGATTATAGACTCAACAGAGTATGAACACTTAAGTTTTTCTAACATTGTTGCATAAAATACTCATTGATATAAAAAGAAGGGAAATGTTAAATTAGAACATTGAAAATTACATTTTCAGACCCCTAGCTTAATACTATTTCTATTCACCTGGTCTCACAGGTATACTTAATTCTAATGCAACATTTCAGACATCCCATATTTTTCTTCTACAAAAAGTAGTGAATTCCTGAGCTATATCATCATTGATTGGGTGTTCCTTGGTGTGGACCTGGCACTAGGTGGGTGCTTTTGGAATGCAAACTGTTTAGTTTCCGACTTCTGAATCTCCACTGATGATAACAATGACCATTACGTATAACTAATCATACACATTGTAGTTTAGGAGGTAGTCTTGGTCAATAGATATTAAATATAACTTGTGTGAAAACTGTGTATTAATTTGATCAATTTCAGTACTATCCTCCTTGAGAGTGCCTGCCAGTTCCAGAGATACTGCCAAACTGAAAATTTCACCTCTTATAATCTCTTAAAGTTAGGATTCTGGAGACACAGATTAAAATTAGATGTGTTCTCACAAGATTTGGAAGTGAAGTGAAAATATCTGCTGGCCTCTTTTGATTCACTCTGTTGTCTAGCAGTTATCAGAATAGATAATGACATGTGGAAATAACCTGGCATCCAGCCATGATTTTAGCAACATGTCTTGTAATTAGATTAGGAGTACATTCTTCCAAAATAATAACATTCCTAATTTTTTTAAACTTCACATCAAAAAGTAACTTTAATGATTTCCTTGTGAGTGTAAAGATAATATACTACTCTGTGGATCATATTCTTTTAAGTATTAAGATACAAATTCATTAAGCCATGGCTTTCAATTTTAACTGAGGTTGTAGAGTCTCTGTCATATAAGACCTTCAGTGAAGCTGGGCCAGAATGTCACAATCATGCTGATCATACTTAACCTTATTATTCCAGGGGTGGTTTTCCAACCCCAATACTATTAGAAGACATATATCTTCAGGGTTATAAGACATCAAATTTGGGATACTACATGCTAAGGAGTCAACAGAGTCACCATGTAATATTTCAATATTCTGTCCTCTTCAGTTTGTTTGCTACAGCTAGAATAATAAAGCTAAAACTTTGAAAAGGGGAACTGCCTTACTAATGTATATTAGCTAAAGGTGTGGAGAAGATTATATGTACTGGGATGGTGGTGAGGCAAGCGTGGCAGAGGGAAATTGTGGGGTCCCACTGGTTTCTATATCTTTTAAACTCCGTATCGATGTATACTGTATTATTTTTAGGATAGTTTTAGCCCTTACCCTCTGTAATTTTACAGTGATAAACTATCCTGTCTTATTTTGTATTAACTGCTACTAGCAAATATAACCTGATCATAGCCATAATAGGATCAGGTTGATTTGATAGATTAATTGTCCACTAAATACCAGGATTGTTTCTATTTGTGGAAACCTGGCCTAGGGAGAGAAATAGAGAGCATCACTGATTATATAGGGCTACCATGAGTATGATCATGCCTCTCATCAAGAGTTGCCAGGCATTCATGGAAATCATGCTTGTACGCAAATAATTTGCCAAATTTTTTAGACTACATGGGCAATTAACAGCTAAACACATAGTTTCAACTGAAGTAACAGTTATTTCTATTAAAATTTTTTTGCTCTATAAAAGTGTTGTATCTCATCCTGCTTATAACATAAGATATATGGGATTCAACTTTTGTAGAAAAGAGCCTCAGTGGCCAAGAGAGAAAATAATATCATTATGAGAATACACTTTCTTGAGAAACCAGATCCTAAAGCAATGGGATTTCTCTTGGCACCTAGGCTGACATAGGGAGTTAAACCAAATTATAATCAGAAGCTTGGTCTGTTATTGGCACTAAAATTAATAAATGAATAATTCTGTGGGTGATTCCACCCACTGACTGAATAGACTTGAGAGAGGGTGACTTCAAATCTTAAAACACTGCTGAAAAAATCTACATGCCTATATTTAGCTAAGGCTGTACACACAGCCAAGGAAGCTTTTGTGGGTAAAGTCACTCAAAGACAGAAAATCCTGTAAGACTCTGGAGTTGATGGGAGAAGTTTCTGTTGAGGTATCTCCAGTCATAATGCAACTCCTTCTACACTATGTTTCAGAGCAATCTTACTGGCTTTTTTTGCTGAGGCATCTTCCCAATTTCCAAAAGTATTTGAGTACGACTGGTTACCCAAACATCTTTAGTGGACTCTGTGGTTAGCATTTTGAGATGAAGACAATAAAACCCAGTCTAACTATTTTAAGCACAAAGAGATTGATTAGAGTATACTGAGTGACTGATAGAATCCTCAATGGAGTTAGAGGTGGGAGGGTGGCTAGACACAGCCTAGAACAAAGGCAGCCAAGGTAAATACTCAACTGCAAGACTGTTCTGGTGGAAGCCGTATGGACACTGTCTCATGCCAGTTGGCACCTATGACAACAGGAAGCAGATGCTAGAATCTCTGCTTGAGCCGCCACAGAACAAAATGCCTCCTCTTATGTATTTACATAATGTACCTAGCTCCTCCTGCAGCTCAAGTTGTTCCTTCTCTCCTCCTAATTCTCTACTAGAGTTTCTGCCTGGAAGATTTTAAAACAGTGGCTGCAAAAGAGTCTCTTCAGTTTACTTTTTTGTTTTTCAAACATTGCCCATATTTAGAATGGCATGCTAGAAAGCAGTTGAGTGGATATTGAGCAATCCAACCCACACTATCTTCTGGAGAAATTTAGGTCCATGTCAGCTACTCTGCTTACACAGAGTAGTGTAAGGGGGGGAGAATGTAATCGAAATGATCCAAATAACTAAATATTGTAAATATTTTTCAGTGGGAATAAGAACATAGCAACAAAAACTGATTAATCATCAAAGCTCAAATAGACTTACTTGTGAATATTAAAGTTTCAAAACTGTTTTTGGAGTGAGGAATCCTGTTGACTAGATGAAGCTAGGTAGAAGTACTTTTTAAATTAGGCTGATAAAAATTTCAGGTTAATACACGAAAAAAATGGCTGAAAACAAGAATAAGCTAAATCTTAAAGAAAAACATGAAAAGTTTGATTATTTTAAATTGTTTTCTTTAAAATTATAAATAATTGAAGAGATTATTGAGATCCATTAATTAATATTTCCTTTATCTTTCACCATTATACCATTCCCTTAATTTTACAGTTTATAATCTTTCCCTTTTTGCCTTTTTACTCAAAGTTTGATTAAGCAAAATATATGATCAATATCTACAAAATCCAAGTTGGGGCATTTGATAAATGATGAAGGAATGCAGAAAAATACAAGGAATGCAACTCCACCCTGGAAAACTGCTTAATACTGTGTAGAAATACTCTTTGGTTTATGTAAAGAGAATTTCAAGAAGATGAGTAATGTGCTTTTTCTCTCTTGGAAGTGATTTTCTTTTCCCTTGTTGCATAATTCCAATATGAATCTACTAAAAAAACAATTTATTAGATGTTTAAAGTGTGCCATATACCATGCTAGATGTTGAATTTTAGAATTCATAATTCATTTTCATAAAATGTTAAGAATTTCCTTAAGTGTTATATCATAATTATTTCTAAAATATGTATTTATATTTAATATGCAATAATCAAAAAACAACTGGGAGACTATATAGCTTTAATAAAAATACACAGCCTGTTTTTATAGATCAAATTTTATTAATGATGTAAGATAACTTTTTCTTAAGTCACAGAAATTATTTTAAGGAAAGTTTTTTTTTCCAAAATGTAATGCATTTTCTCTAAAGAAATGCATTCATTAGGCCAGGCAAAACAAGAATTTCCATCTCTGAAATTAATTCGAAACCAAGTCTAATTTGTGATCATAAAATACTCTATATAGTCTCCCATTTATAATCTAGTGATAGTGTACCTAAAAATAAAACCTAAGTCCCTTTTAAATAATCATAATAAATACAATTCTAGATGAGAGCCATGGGTTTAACAGCCTTTAAGTTTTTAACACAGATATGTTTCCAGAAGGACTGATATTCATGCTAAGCAAGTGATGATCAAGCTGGATGCATATCAGGTTCACCCACGAATCTGTAAGCACCCAGAGAGACTCTGAGTGCATAAATCAAAGAAGTAGTCTGGACACTGGCATTTTGTTTAAAGTTCTTTAAGTGATTATACTGGGAGCCAGAATTGAGAAATGCTGTCCTGGACATTAATCTCAAAAGATTATAAACACGAAACCTAAAACATCCTCAGTTTCTAGTAATAAACCTATCACTTATCCATGAATGCACCTAAGCAGTTCTTGAAGCTTTAGATTCCCAATCTGCACTTATTTTCAGCATTTGTCACAACCAATTAACAAATTTAATATACTATTAATTAAAATTATTTTATTTAATGTCATTGTTTTGTAGTCTGGTGGCTGTTGGATATGATATAAACATGTGCTTTCAGGTTTTAAAAAAAATATTATGGCATCCTGTATGGATATGGTAGACTGGCATTCAGAAAGTATTCTATTCTCCTTCTAGTACCTCTTGCATTTAGATGGAAAACTATAGACTGCACTTCCCAGACCTCTTTAGAACTGCAGTTCCAAATGGGATTTAAATTCAGGCAATGAGATTGACCTTGCATGATATTGGAAAATGGATGTGAGCAGAGACCAACCTTTGGATGCAACCACTATTTCTGCGGGCAAGTGCAGAGATAAAAGTATTTAGTTTCCTGAAGCAAATAACCAGGGGTTTCAGTATCCAGTCTTAAGTTTTGGGAGTGTTGAGAGGCAAGGTGTGGGACATCCATTTTACAAGTGTGGTTTATAATAAGTGAGGTGTAGTTATGTAAATGGCAGCAGTAGCAGCTAGGGCTTCCTGATTATGGAACATGCCTGACTATGTCAGGTTCCTGATTCTGGAAGTAAGGGTGTGATTCTGTATGTGGTCGCTTCCTAATAGTAGAAGTGGCACTGGCCACTTTGGTGGCAGAATTGAATGATGTGTCTTTGGTAGTCATTCCTGGAAGGTAAACAGAGTACACTAGTTCGGTCTTCGCAATGATTCTATAATTTATTATTTAATTATCTCTAATAAACTTCCTGCTTAAACTAGCTAGCATGGATATTATATGCTGAAATTAAATGTGTGATAACTATCTTCCCACATATGACCTAATTTTCATACATACACGTGTATTTAAATCTGTATGTATGTATTTAAATCTGTTCTCAGATGTCCTAAACAGGGAAGTAAGGTTTTGGTTTCCTTTCTCTAAAACTTCCGTTACTTTTATCATGTTTTCTGAGTTACTGCAACCAAAAATTAATGCAGTATTCCTGTTTTGGTTACAGTATACAACTTTATTAAACTGTAATATAATGCCTCTTGCCCCTGATCTTTAAGCTGGGAAGGGCAAGGCACAGAGGCAAAATTAGACCAAAGTCATGTCTCCATATAATAGCTTATAATGACTCATATAACCCTACCTTGATCATAATCTATCTATAAGATAAATTCTTCAAACAATTTTATTATTAATTTGAGAGCTTTATCAATTGCCCATGTTGGAAAGACCATCACAGTTATTTATTTCAGCAATCTAAAGTACTTTTGACATAAAGTTCTGTCAGGCCAGGACTATGGTAGGACAGGTAAACAGAGAAGGTGCCAGGAGAAGCTTCTAGAGATACAGTACAACACTGATCACAATATTCAGAGGGTATCAGCTAGCTCCTGGCCCAGTGATTGAGTTCTGGTAATAAACTGAGGATTAAACTGGTTGTTAGTGCCAGGAAGGCCTGATAGTAGGTTCAGCAAGTAAAAAATACCCAGTTAGATTTGACTTTCAGATAAACAGCAAATAATTTTTATTATAAACAACATTTGGGACATACTTATACTAAAACAATAAATTCCATTGTTTATCCAAATCCAAATTTAACTGGGTGTACTGTGTGCTATCCGGCAACTCTACCTTGCAACTGATAACAGTAACCAGAAGTCATAATGACCAGGTTCAGATGCAAGGTTCCCATCTCTAAAGAAAACAAAGCAGGGCTGCAATTCTGTAAAAACTGAAGTACTCATCGAAAGTTTAAGACTGAGGCCAAGTTTCTTGAAACAAGTCTCAAAATGTCTTGTGTTGTCAAGGAAGACAGTGAGAAAGTGTGTACTCAAACTTAGCTTTGAGTTATTAGAGAAGGAGAGGAACTTGACAGGTTGTCACACCATTGGGCTTATGACTCCTTAAAACCCTTGGCTAGAAGTAATGATATTTAACGTCTAGGACTGGAATAAAACATATGGGAATCAAAGTGTACTCAGTGGCGAAGCTTGGACATTAATGACAGCAGGAAACGTTAATGAAAGAAGATTGGTCATTGCATTTAAAAATTTCTGAATCTTAACAATTTACTTGGATTTTATCTGTTACTCTTTATTGAGCTCTGGTCTCTCAGTATACACTTGGGTACCCGCTGTTCTCTTGACTGTTTTTTATTTGTTAATTTTACTCATTGCCTTGCTGAGTCTCATTCTGAATTTTAACCTTTCAAATAAATTCACTTTGATTTTTAAAACATTAAAGTTTATATTGTGTCTTAAAAAGCAGGCTTCGCTTTTCCAAAAGTGTAGCACCAAATGGCGTATTTACAGTCAGATTTCTTGAAATGAAGCAATTTGAATTTAATCTGCTATCTTAAATATCTTAATACCCATTGTGTATGAGAAAAGGTCAATTCAAATTTTGTATTTAGGTATTGCTTATGATTTTGGAAACACCTGAATCTGGTTTTATTTGTTCTTAAGGGTCATTTGGTTGAGGCTCAAAGCATTAGACACAATTATTCTAGGTAATTTTTTTCTTTAGATTTAAAATGAAATATTTGTCTTTAAGAAATACAAATGTTTTAGTATCTTAAACTCAATAATTATAAGTAAATAAGGGCAGGTGTTGCCCAAGAGCCATAATCCTATTAATCTCTGAAATACAATACCCTTCGTAAACTGGAGATAAATATAGGTATTATTAACCTATTCATCTGAAGAATTATGTTGTACTAGCCATATATAAATAACTATCTGCTTTTTGTACAGAAATATACTTCTATGCAATTAATTTTACCAGTTACATAATTTAAAAAAATTCTACATTAAACTTCAGGAGTAATTAATGAGTATAGGATTAATATAATGTAAACAAATACACTTCACCATACATTTGTTTTACTAGCTTAAGAAACAGTGATTTTGATGTGTTTCCTTTAATAATAGGCAAAATCACAAACATATTTTATGACACAAGAAAAAAAGTTTACTTATGTCTAGAATTTGACCCTAGCTAGACTCTCAAAATATATATTTTTGTAGCTGTGAGTCTTCATGCAAAATGAAGGTTACAAATGCACAGTATATTTTGGTAAACAATACAGATAATATAATTGGTAAAAAAATACAGATAATATAATTGGTAAGTTGCTAGCTAAGGGTTCATAATTTTAGACAAAGTAAAATAGTTTATAGTTATCACTCAACAGCTGATTAAGTGATTTTCAGTCTTTTCAAAGCACTGATAAACCATACTTCCATCAATAGCCATTACTCTTCAAGAGAATGATTCTTCACAGGATAGAAGAGAGACAAGTTGTCTTACGTGGAACTGTTGCCAGCTCTCCTGAGCAAAGCATGAAATTAAAACAACAATCCAACTAATTCTAAGCTCTCCACCTATTCACTCTTCCCCTTCCCTTCCTCTATTGAGTATGATTGTGTTAACAGTGAGGGTCTCTATCATATCAAAATTGGGGCTATGATATATCTGAGAAGTTGAACCAAATACAATAATTTATATGGATGGTTTCAGGCAGGTACAAGTGTGTCCACAATATCTAGGGGTAAGAAGCACTAAAAAGCAAAATTTAAGATAGAGCCATGGTGGGGTGAGGGATATGGATCGATAATGAAATCCCTTTGGAAAATCTCCATGGTAAAAGAAAAATCCGGTCTGATGGACTGTCCATGACAAGATCTAGGGGAGAAAATACTTTCAGGTTCAGTGTGAATAACCCCTTGTCACTCTTTGAAAGGAAAGGTACTTACGTGACAATATATATAAATATATAATATAACAAAAATATTAATAATATGCTTTTAAAGAATAAGAAGCCCAATCAACTCTTTTGTGAAATATCCACAAAGAAATGAAGAGAGAGGGTAGAGGGACAGTGGTGACAAGGAAGGTCTGTGGTCCTGTAAGGGTAACAAAGTAGCTCCTGGCTTATGTGAACCCCTGAAAGAGTGGCCTGCTGTAATGGGGCTATTTAGGAGATAAGGCTGAAAACTTAAAGAAAAGTGAGAGGAATTCCAGTAGTGATTCAGACTGGTATAAGAGAAGATGTGAAATAATGCTAAGGTACTCCCTAAGAGAAGATAAGGAGATCTGGCATAAGCTATTAAATCAGAGGCTTTTGCATATAAATGATAAGGTAACATCATTGTTATCCCCAAGCAGGGAAGGCATGGAGGTTATTCAGTTAACAATTGACTTTTGGGGTTATACTAAACAAAGTGTTCAGTTTGTGTTTCATTCCACATGATGAATAAATTAGCCTTACATGCTTGAGTAGATATATATATATATATATATATATATATATATATATATTTTTTTTTTTTTTTTTTTTTTATTTATTTTTTTTGCGGTACGCGGGCCTCTCACTGTTGTGGTCTCTCCCTTTGCGGAGCACAGGCTCCGGACATGCAGGCTCAGCGGCCATGGCTCACGGGCCCAGCCGCTCCGCGTCATGTGGGATCTTCCTGGACCGGGAAACGAACCCGTGTCCCTGCATCGGCAGGCGGACTCGCAACCACTGCGCCACCAGGGAAGCCCTTGAGTAGCTATATTTATCATTAGCATATAAAGAGCTTTTTAACTCAAGGATTACTTAAAAAAAATCTAATCTTTATCAAAACTTTCCTTTGATAACTTATATCCTGATATTTGTCCTCCAATCCAAGTGAAATTTTCAGTTCGTGACAAGTTTACAATCCTTTACTTGGAATTCCCAAATCCAAAAAGTTCTGAAACCTACTTTCTCCCGTTGCAGAGCACAGGCTCCGGACGCGCAGGCTCAGTGGCCATGGCTCACGGGCACAACCGCTCCGCGGCATGTGGGATCTTCCCGGACCGGGGCATGAACCCGTGTCCCCTGCATCGGCAGGCGGACTCAACCACTGCACCACCAGGGAAGCCACTGAAACCTACTTTTAATGTATGCCATCGGTAGCAAAGACTGAGGAAACCTCTCACTTGTTGAGAGAGGGAGAGACAGAGACAGAGAGGGAGGGAAAAGATGGAAGGAAGGAAGGACAGGAGGACGGAAAGAAGGAAGACAAAAAAAAAAGAAACTGGATCTGATTTGGACTGATATGAGGCTATTTACAATATTTTACTTGTTACACAGCTTAGTGTAAATATTCTTATAAGTCATTATTTTAATATTTTGATTATAGTTCTGCTTACACACTCATAAAGGGGTATTCCATAATATATAGCATATATAACTCTTTAAAATATTTTTAAAATTTGAATTTTGAAACACATCTGTCTCCAAGGGTGAAGAGAAAGGGTCTAAAGGTTTTGGGACCTATAGTGAAATGGATTATAGAAGATCGGAATTAAGTAAATGAGGGCTTGGGTAGTTCCACTTAACAGATGAATTAATAGCTGGAGTAGTCTGCTGGCCTGCCTTCTTCTCTCTCTTCTCTACTTAAATATTTACTAAGTAGTAGATCAGTGTTAGCTACTTGACATACAATTATAAGCAAGACAGTCATAGTTCATGTCTTAGTGGGTCTTACAGTCTAGTAACTAGTTAGGCAATTTCATCAGAGTGTAAGTATTATATCAGAAGATATTTAGAATACTTCAGGAGCATTTAAGAGATATACAAAACCTGGATGTAAGAGTCTGGGGAGTTTAACTGCTTAGCATAATAAACTGGGAAGACTTTGGCGCTCCTAGGAACTATCAGAGGAAAAAAATGGAGAAATAGGGTCATTAATTAATACTTACATAGCACTTACCTATAAAACAGGCACTGTTCACAGAAACCCTGTGAAATAGGTGCTATTAATATCCCTGTTTTGGACTTTTCTGGTGGCGCAGTGGTTAAGAATCCGCTTGCCATTGAAGGGGACATGGGTTCAATTCCTGATCTGGGAAGATCCCACATGCCGCGGAGCAACTAAGCCAGTGGGCCACAAAGACTGAACCTGTGCTCTAGAGCTCAGGAGCCACAACTACTGAGCCCATGTGCCACAACGACTGAAGTCCGCGCGCCTAGAGCCTGTGCTCCGCAACAAGAGAAACCACAACAATAAGTCCGCGCACCACAACGAAGAGTAGCCTCCGCTCGCCGCAACTAGAGAAAGCCCGCACGCAGCAAGGAAGACCCAACACGGCCATAAATAAATAAATAAATAAATAAAACATATCCCTGTTTTACAGGGACTTCATGGCATGAAAAAAACTGGCAAGATACAATTCATATAAGCATTTATGTGCAAATCTGTTCTAGCAGTAGCTCTTTCCTCTTGCCTGTGTTCTTTTGCAAGGTGAAAGGGTCCTTTCCCACATTAAATTTGATCCACCTAAACTGGATTAGGGGCTAAGTTTCTGAAAGGCTAATGAAAGGTTGTGTCTATCATTTCTTCCAGGTTGATATTATCTTATCTGTTTACAAAATCATATGATCAATTGCCAGAGACACAGAGCCATCTGTCTCCGATTGTAATCCTGAATAGAATTACTGGAGCCGATTTAAGGGTATGAAAGTTATAACAATTCTACTACCAGCTTGAAGGAAAAAATAACTTCTTTGCTTGTTTCCAGAAAAATGATCCATCAATCACAGCATTCACTGTGATTGATTCTGAGTGTGTACCATTAATAAGTAGAATAAATGCATGAGATTCTTTGGGGATTTTAAGGAAAGATAAAAGGGCTTTGTAAGAAGCATTAAAACAAAATCTTTATTAAATATTATTTTAAGTACAAATATAAAATCAAATAGTTTAAATAAATGTAAACATAATAAACAATTTTTATCATTGACTTTTTCCTCAAGAGAACTATATTTAGAATCATACTTGAACTATGACACCTCTGGTGTATATCATAAAAAGTTGCATTGTGTTTTGGTTTTACCCTACATAAAAGTCATAGTACAAAAATACTTCTTAAAACTATAATGGATGATTGTACTGAGATTTAAATTTGAGGCACAGTGTCTCCAATCTCAGTATTTGATAGTTCTCTTATAGACCTGAGACACAGGGTAGCTTATTGGATTTTATAGAACCAATAAGAGTATTTTTAATCCATTTACATATGTTTCCACAGAAAACTATTTTATAATCAAATACTAACAATTATGCCAATTTCTAAGATACTTTAGATTCTAATAGGAGAGAATGTTTATATGTAAAAAATGAAATAGAATTCTTCTTTGGAATGAAAGGTTTCTTTTTTTTTTTAGGTATTTATTATGAAAAACTTGGCTACTTTATCCTTAAATCTTATATTATACCATGGTTAGGTGTGGTTCTAAGAAATCATTTACTCTGTAGCCAATTTTTTAATTTTTATAATAAAATCCCATGTGAACCATTATTCTTGAGATGAGAGAAAAGCCATATGGTTATAATGTATGCTGTCAGATTCCTTTAGTGAAGTAAGAGGATGCTGATAAAACTTAACCCAGCATTTAAAACAACCTAAGACATGTGTTTCGATGAATACGTTTTTCATGATCTATAGCAAAATTATAGGGATCACTATTATACATAGATAACTGTTAAGCTTCACTTTCCTAGTGGTTTGTCAATAAAATTTAGGACAAATTTATGGGATATTTCTAAGAAATATGTCTTCTTCTCTAGTTGTATTTTTTAATGTTTAAATAAAATTATTAGAAATGCATGAAAAAACTGAAGCATTGTGTGTTGATTCCATTTTGAACTGAATTCTATCCACAGAGTTGATCAATGCTTCTTTGCAGCACATGGATACCTCACGTACTTCTGTTTTTGCATTGATAAATCTAAATTTCAATTCTCTTCTATTTAACTGCATACTCTTTGAGGACCGACAATGACAGTATACATTTTTCTTTATCTCCAGCATTGTGCCTAGTACATAGAAACATTTGACAAATGTTTGTTGACCTAAATTTAAATCTTTGTTTAATCATGGAAAATTGTTTGTACTGACAGCAAAATATATCTTCCTTTTATTTCTTGCAGTAGTGGGTTATCTCCCCCCACCCCAGAAAGAAATTCACATCAGTAGTCTAGAGTGAGTGACTATAACTGGGCATACTATTAGAGTCTTGAAAAATCAGTAAAAGATCCAGAGTAGAATCAAGTCAATAGCACAGCAGCAAAAATGTGTTAACTGAAAAAAATCATGAGCGTGGAAGATGGTCCTGGCTGGTGATGGATAATATTCAGAAATATGTGGGAGGTAAATTAATATGAAGTATAGTTTTCAATTGACAATTAATCCTATAATTTTTTTCCTGAGCTCTAGATTTCTAATTTTCTACGAGATATCTCTACCTAAAATATTTTGTATGTTCTTCAACCTCTCTTGTTTGAGAAACACCACAACCACCTAGGATCTCCATTCTCCCCCAGAACTCTGGGGAGTCGTCTTTAGCCAACTCGGCTCACTCGACCTACTTAATATCTCTTTAAGCTATCTCTCTGTTTTGCATATTTCTTTATTTTCCCTTAATTCAGATCTTTATCATTTCTTGCTTAGCTTACCACAAAATCCTTCTAAACTGTCCTCTTGCTTCAGGTATGGTAACTCCCTAATCCATTCTTATAATCAAAGTAACAGTAATATTTCTGAAGTTCAAAGGTAAATCTCTACTTAAAACTTCCCTACCACAATCAGTAAAATCTCAAATTCTATAAAAATATATTCATTCCATCACATTCACTAAAATCTCAAGTTCAGTAAAATTCCCAATTTTGCACACAAAAACCTTTCATGACATGACCTTTCAGCCATCTCTACCCTTATGCTATTTTCAAACATGTACTCTATACTACAGTCATAACTAAAGGCACATTTTTGGCTTATAAGATGCTGTGCATTTTCTGGGAATACAGCAACCCCACACTCTTTCCTCTACCCATATTCAGCAAAAGACATTTTTGAACCATCTCCCCAGTTTTCAAAGACACATTTTTCCCCTCACATATGCTTTTATAGAACTTTATGAATGTTAATTATTGCACTTACCATTTCTTTAAATATTTAATTTTATTGGTCTTCTCACTAGAATAACCCTTTCAAGGACAATGTATGAAATGTACTCTTTCCATCTACAGTACATAGCAAAATGCCTGGCACTCAACTGACTGATGTCAGTGACTTCAGATTTCATGTTGATGCTGTATTTTTTTTCCATACTCTTCTTTTTACTTCCTCTGCATATTCACAACCAAAATCTCTAACATGTTCGTTTTTGACATTGAAAATTTGAAAACACAAATGCTTATATCTATTACCTGTGAGAACACATATAGACTGTAACACTTATTTAGTCCTCAATAAAACACACTACCTACAATTTTTTTCACCTTTTGTATGTATTTCCTTTTTCCAACTTAAATGTTTCAAATATGTTCTATGCTTTTTTTTTTTTTTTTTTTTGTGGTACGCGGGCCTCTCACTGTTGTGGCCTCTCCCGTTGCGGAGCACATACTCCGGAAGCGCAGGCTCAGCGGCCATGGCTCACGGGCCCAGCCGCTCCGCGGCATGTGTGATCTTCCCGGACTGGGGCACGAACCCGTGTCCCCTGCATCAGCAGGCGGATTCTCAACCACTGCACCACCAGGGAAGCCCATGTTCTATGCTTTTGACCTTCGTTGGATTTACATAATTAGGATGGCCATGCAAGGCAGTTTGCCTGGGAAAAAAGCCTGTTTACTCCTGAGGCCCAGAGCATTTATTATTTTCTCTCCCTCCCACTCTCAAAATTGTTCAAGCTTAGATACTAAATAATTTGGTAACACAACAATTAATATCTATTTCACTGTTATTTATTTATGTTTACTAGTATTGAATATGAATATTTATATAAATAAAATATAAAATAAGTGAAGAAATTACTAAATCTGTTGACCTCAGGGTGATACAAATTGCAAGCAGCAAGAGAGAAAAAAGGTTCAAAGAAGAAATGGGTATTAAATGGACTGAACTAGAAATATAAATTTTAGACAAGTTATTATTCTTTAAGTGGGCGTAAGTAACTTTGGTGAAATAATTCAGAAGGGTAGATGTACCATGAGGAAAGCCTGTAGTTTGAAGAATCTCACATTCTGGTAACTTTTCTTTATTTCAATGACTACATAAAGGTCTATAATAACATGCAAAGTTTATTTTTCTTTCCTAAAATTACCTGTGTTTAAATGAGAGATTGTAATACACTAATAGTACAGAAGTAATGGTCTTTCATAAAGAAAATTAAACTCAGAAAGTAATTTTACATTATATTTGGGCTTTGAAGACATTCATTTACCACTTCTGAGTTTTACATTCTTTTCCACGTTATATAAGTTTTGACATCAAAACTTTGGAATAAGGAATACAAGTTATATAAACATAACATTAAGCAAAAGCAAATGATCAAATTATGTAATAATATTTTTTGTGAAAGGCATAAAGGATATAGTATATGATTGTTGCCTTCACTCTTTGGTTTCCACATTGCTAAGAAAATATTTTGAGAATTTTAAGCTGAGTAACTCTATAGATCAGAGCTTTATACAAAGCCAGAACTAGCTGATTCACCAGAAAAGTCTGTTAACCACAAGACAGAAATTTTTTTTAAAATAAACTATTTTCTATGGATCTAAGCCATAAAGTGATGCAGAATTATGGCTCAGAAGGTAACTCCCTTCTACTAAAGCCTGGTATCCTGGATTCAGCAGAAATATTTTCTCTTAGTGATTTTCTGAAATTCTTCAGGCAAAGTTTTCCTCTAATTTAAGAGATTAACAAATGTATGGAAGTATAATTTTTTAAAATATTATTTTATCATGACATAGACTTATTTTCTGAAATATCTGCATTTTCTCCCTTCATTACACACACACATACACACACACACACATGCGTGCACACACACATTTTTTAGTCATTTTAAAGGATTATCTGCTTTACAATTCTACTACCTTCCTCTTCAAGGTATACTCAATATAAAAGTTTTAAAATATCAAGGTAATATTTGAAGATGAAAAATATATTTAAATCATTGTAAACTATGCATCAAGGTAATAATTAGTAATTTGTAAACAATCTAAAATATTCTATTTAATCATCTTGGCACCAAATGTGTGCATGTGTGTGTGTATTAGATCCAATAATAAACCAACCACTGGAAGTCAGAGGGAAGAGTGCAGAGGCACGCCCCTTCTTCACAGTCAAGACTCTCCACATCAAAGCCCACAGTATACTCTGAAGCCTCTTGTAGGGTTGTTCTAGACTCAAGAGGCCATATACTTCTGATGGTTGGGGGCTCCTATAATTGCATGATAAATATAGTTCTCTAATTTCTCATTGTAAATTAATACTTTGAAGTTTGAGGTTTTTATATTTATATGCCACTCATTAATCTCAAAAGCACAAGCCAATCCCAAAGAGACAAAGACAAGTCAACTCTATGGACAAAAATGAGGATGTTTGATTTATAAGCCTGGTCCAAACTATTGACTTCAATGAATTAAATAGGATTATGTAACTTTTGGAGATATCATTGAGAGTGGCTGGGTTTCTCACCTGATATTCTCACATACCCTAATAGCTACTACAGTCTACTTTTGAGGCAAGACAAGTTTGAATTTTAGGCTTAAAAAAATCACTATGGATAATTGTCTCAGACATACTCTTTAAAATTTAACACATACTTTTAAGGTTTTTATTCTGCATGAAAATAGAAAGTATGCCAGTTTTATTATATGTAAACCTGGTTTGTAGTCCTCGTTTTATAAAAATATAACACAAAATTTATTACAAGAATAATTTAACTTCTATCAGTCTCACAGAACATGTATACTAGGGTTCACTTATTTAATCAGCTCCCTGATTTAATCAGCCTTTACAAGGCAATGATAGTGGCATTCAGTATTCATTGTGACCATTAGAGTGAACCAAACATTCCTGTAAATTATTTTAGAATCTTCTAGTGACTGAGTATTTTGAGTCACCCATTCAATCTGAGGAAGATCGAAATACAGCAGCATCACTTAATTGGACCAAGTTGTCCTGCCCTGATTTAATTACAGTGGGAATATTCTACATGTCTATAAAATCTACAGATCATTTTCAAATAAACCTAGGATACCTAAACAATTTGAAGACCTTGGAATATCTTTCTGTACACAGGTTCCATTGTTCAACATCCTCATCATTTATTTATTTCCCTTTTTTCACTGAAGTTTTCTGTGTGGGACTTCAGTCACAAACCTAGCTTGACTATCTTTTTAAATTAAATCTAATTAATAATTATCATATCAAGCATGGATTTCACTTGCTCTAGAAATGAAAAAGAAATTCACTATACTTCAAATGAGAGAATCTTGCAAAAGCTAACACATATTTAGTAAAAGTTTTGTAAAATTAATTCAGTTTAATTCAAGCTGCCCTGATATGGCTCTATCCTCAAAGTACTTATAGTATCTAGATGTCATTTTAATAATAAGCAGCCTAACTAAAAATGTAATTATGATAAGCAAAATTATTTCTCAAGAGGATAGCTGTCATTTATTCATTGACATTTAATTATATGCCATTACTGTACCAGACTTTTATGTATGTTGTTTCATTTAACAATCACAACAATCCTGTCAGTTCTATTAGCAAAGAAAAAACTGAGTATCCAAGAAGTTAAAAATCTTGCCCAAGATCATACAACTCTTTTGTGGCCAAGTCAAGATTAGTTTACAGGCCTGCCCAGCTTGAATGGGCAAGACCTTTATATAGTGGTATATACCCCTCTTTCTGAGAAATAAAATTAAAGTTTGCTTATTAAATATGAAAATTTTGATTTACTTGATAAACATAAGACAATCTAAAATCAAGCACTGTTCACTACAATTAATGTTTTTCCTAAAGTAGTTTGTTTCTACATGATATACACATCACACTTCTTTAGTAGCATGTATGTGTGTGTGTGTATTTGTGGTAGACATGAAGACATGAGCCAATGTGACTTTTTCTTCTATGATACCCTGTAAATTTACGAGACTCTTAGGTATCTTGTAGACAAAGGCAGGCCCTTTCTCCGCGATAATTACTAGAACTGGCCATGATAACTAAGGTACAAATAGCGATTAAATTTAATATTTGTGCCAATTTTTAATAATATTTTCAGAATCCTCAGGGATATGACATTTAATTATATGAGATTAGGGAGGTGAGCACACAGCTCATAAAAAGCAACAATGTAATATGCCAGTAATACATTCCACCACATTTGCAAGGAAAATGGCCAGATTTTAAAACATGCACCCTTAGGTGGGGTTTTGATGAAAATGCATCTCTAAGGCACCATTAGGCTGAAGGTGATGTCAAAAGTCTCTTCTCTTAATTAGCTCACTCTTTATGGTTTCAATTTGTTATTAAAACTACTCTTCTACAGAAAAAGAAATATGAGTTTGCTGTGCTAGCATAAGACTGAGATCAGCTTAGAATGCATAAGTCAGGCTGCATATTTGACTAAGATTAATTGTGTCTTCTTGATGCTTTATATATCCAAATGGAATACTCCTTCCACATGAGCTTTTGGCCTGCCCCTGTAAACTATAACTGTGAGAATTAAGAGAAAAGTTGAGAAGTCTCAGACACATTTCCCAACATTTTATGAATGTTCTGCCCTTTAGCTAAACAGACTTAATATCCTTAGTAGGGTTTTCTTTCATTGTTTGTTAGAGAGTACACACATACACACACCCCCACACACCTCCTCCCTCACACATACCACATAGACACACAAAAGAAAAAACAGCTCATTACATATTCTGGAACTCTTTTATCCCCAAAGAATGTTGGATAGCATTGAAGATTGGAATATCATCATTTTAATTAAATTTGGGTTTGTTTTTTGCAGACTGATAACATTTTTTAAAAATTTACTTAAACTAGATGTACACAGTCTAGAGAATTGTGGCTTAATCCCCTTTTAATGACCAAGACTGATTCTGAAAGTGGACAACAGTGAAAAGTTATCAAGGGACCTGATATTTCCCAAAGTAATTCTGTCAGCTATAGATCCTTTAATGTAATGTAAGAATAACACATTCCAAATCACACACACAAACAGCACATATACAAATTTGGCTGCCATCTAAAGAATGTATTCATATTTCTATTCTAGGAATTAAACTACATGGCTATAAATATAAAATTGGCATCTGTGTAAAGTATTTCTAAACATCAGTCTGAAAGAAAAAAATCACAGCTGTCGCTGTGTCATATTTGTGTATATGTGTTTTTGTGAATGTGTGTGTGTGTGTGAGGTGTTAAGAGAGATTATAATCTTTATAAATTACCTAGCAGTAATGCAAATGTCCAGAAAGAGTACTGGATCAGGAGTTGAAAATGAGTTCCAGGTTCCAACCTTGCCGTTTTACGTACATAGGCAGGCACTTAATCTATTTGAGACTCTGTTCTCCAGTTGGAATATGTCTGAGGTTCCTCTGTCTTCTAAAATCCCAAGCATGTAAATTTTACACTCCTCAGATCTTCCTTCTTTCCTAGTCATTTTTGAAGGTATTATTGAATAGGGGGAAAAATGCAACAAAGATTTCCAGTAGGTGTTAAAATACAAAATAGGCAAGAAGAAACAAACAATTCAAACAAGAATTATTCACATCCTACAGGACAGTTAGGAAGTAGTTTCAAATAGATGTTCAACTAAAGTTAGATTATCACTTAAAAATACCACTACTGTTCTAAAATAAAATTATTTATAAACTCCCTTCATGACTCTCCCTAAGATCTATTTTGCTTGAGTGAGAATCAATCATAAAAATATGAAAGCAGAAGTTTTTGACACTGTTAATGATAAATGTACAAAAAATTAACTATAGGAATTTAGAATACAGATATTTCATAGAACAATTAAAGTTCAAATCAGTGTGCTTGTCAGAAAAACGTGTATACTTTTCACTTATGTTTGGTGATGTAAGAATTGTCTATCTAACACCTTCTTCATAGAATTTTCTACCAGGCTAGTTAATACTATTCTGCTAACTTGTTCTGTGAGATGGAGTGGAAGGATCATTGAACTGTGACTCAAGAAAGACTGAGTTGTAGTTTCACTCAGTTTACCTAAAAATAGTTACCCTCTGTTGCCCTAAACAAATCATCCTAATAAACAAATTGGGGTCTAAGGTCTCTATCAGCTAAATCTGCGTAATTATTTTACTGGAAAAACATGATACTCAGATTTATAAATATACACATATGATACACATATATTCACCCATATACAAGACATAAGTTGTTAAGTGCTAAGTGGATTCTTCTCCAAACTATAAACCTGTTTCACATTTGAAAAAGACTTTAAATTCTGTAACATTTGGAAAAAAAAAACCAATAAACACGAGTTAAAAAAACCCCGTGCCTGGTCCTCTGATTTTAAGAAACACCTTTCTAATGAACAAAGAATATACTTTAGAATTATTTATTACAAGAATAAATAATCATACTTTTACAAAGATTCCCAGTTGTACTCAGACTACTGTCAAAACTTCAAGGAGTTACCAGATACCATACATCTGTTCACTGCTGAAAAAGCCATTCATTTATCTGACAGTTTAATTATAAAATTTGTTCAGAAAAAAGAACCTGAATACAAAGCCAGCTATTTTTAAACCAGGAAGTCATAGTGAGATCAATAAGAAAAATATCCAAACCTAAAGAAATTTTCAAGCGAGGTATTTAGAATTTCTTATTTTTTTCCTAAAAGAAAATAAATATATGTATACATATTCAAACTTTATAATAGCATGCATTATGGAAACATACTTAAATATATGTGTATCATTCACTCAAAAGTATTTTTATAAGCTTTTTATATTAGAACCATTTTAGACTTATAGAATCACTGTGAAAATACTACAGAGAGTTCCCGTATACCCCACACCCAATTTCCCCTGTTATAAACATCTTACATTAGTATGGTACATTTGTCACAATTAATGAACCAATATTGAATCACTGTTATTAACTAAAGTCCATACTTCACTCAGATTTCCTCAGTTTTTACCTACTGTTCTTTTTTTAAAAAAATTATTTAATTTATTATTTTATTTTATTTTATTTTTTGGTGTGTTTCTGCTTTATAACAAAATGAGGGACTTCCCTGGTGGCGCAGTGGTTAAGAATCTGCCTGCCAATGCAGGGGACATGGGTTCGAGCCCTAGTCTAGGAAGATTCCACATGCCGCGGAGCAACTAAGCCCGTGAGCCACAACTACTGAGCCTGAGCTCTGGAGCCCGTGCTCTGCAACAAGAAAAGCTACCACAATGAGAAGCCCGGGCACCTGAATGAAGACTGAACCCAGTCTAAAATAAATAAACAAATAACTAATTATATATATAAAAAAAAGAATCAGTTATACATATACATATGTCCCCATATCTCCTCCCTCTTGCATCTCCCTCCCACCCTCCCTATCCCACCCCTCTAGGTGGTCACAAGCCACCTAGCTGATCTCCCTGTGCTATGTGGCTGCTTCTCACTAGCTATCTATTTTACATTTGGTAGTGTATATATGTCCATGCCACTCTCTCACTTCGTCCCAGCTTACCCTTCCCCCTCCCCGTGTCCTCAAGTCCATTCTCTAGTAGGTCGGCATCTGTATTCCTGTCTTGCCCCTAGGTTCTTCATGACCTTTGTCTTTGTTTTTTTTTTTTAGATTCCAGATATATGTGTTAGCGTATGGTATTTGTTTTTCTCTACTGTTCTTTTTTGATTCCAGAATCCTATCTAGGATACTAAATTACATTTAATGGTCATGTCTCCTTAGGCTTCTCTCGGCTGTGACATTTTCTCAGACTTTCTTTGCTTTTTGATGACCTTTAGAGTTTTGAGGATTTCTGGTCATATATTTTGTAGAATGCCCCTCAACTTGGGACATGAGTACACAGGAATAATGTGTTTTAAGGAGGAAGACCACAGAGGCCAAGTACCATTTTCATCACATCATAGCAAGGGTATAGTATCAGCATGACTTATCACTTATCACTTGTTAACCTTGATTACCTAGCTTTATGTAATGTTTTTCTGGTTTCTCCATGTCAGGTTATTCCTTTTTTTCTCACTTTCCATACTGTACACTTTGGAAGAAAGTCTCTAAATGAAGCTAAAACTTAAGGAGTATGGAATTCTGCTACCCCTCCCTAAGACTGAAGTAGCTACATAAATTATTTGGAATTCTTTTCAATGGGAGATTTATCTATTCTACCTTATTAATTACTAACTAGCTAAGTGATTAATTAATTAATTTATATCAGTATAAATTTATGGATATTTATTTTATACTTTGGGTTATAACCCAGTATCACTTTACTTATTTTGTTGCTCAAATTTTTCCAACTTTGGTCATTGGGAACTCTTTTGGATGCCCCTTGTATTTATTTGATATACTCCATCATTGCAGGTTTTAACATTTTATGATCACTTCCTTAGTTCCTGGCACACAAGATGATCTAGGCTCATCTTGTATATTTCCTGCCCCCGTCCTAGATTCAGTTATTTCTCCAAGGAGCACTGGTTCTTTTCATCAAAGAATGGTATTAGAAACCAAGATCTAGGTGCTGGGTATCAACAGAGATCTAATATGCAATTTTAAATGTTTTTCAAACATTTTAATCATAAAATTAATAATGAAAGTTTAGTTTCTATTCATAAGCTGCATTTATATAAACAATATATTATATAATTATTTAATAATGTTGGATCTCTATAATTTTCACCTGCTCACAATTTGTCTAAAGCAAACCCCTCAGTGGGATGAAGAGCATCAAAGACCTCAAAACATTGAGGGGAGATTCTTCAGTTACCCAAGAGCTACGTGTACATAGTGTAATGGAACATTTCCCTGCAGTGATTATTTTAGACCACATTCCAGGGAAATATGTCTTCACATACAGATCTTGAGAGCCACCTGTGGCCTCCATGGGCACTGCATCCTATCACCCTGAATTAGGAAAACACTGACAATTCTGCAGAGTCAAGTCTAATTATTATATCTATTCAGAATTTATGTTTAATTCTCTTATACAGCTCTTTTATGAAACTCCTCAAATACGCCAGGAAGTAGCACAATAGACTTATTTAAAAGTAAGTCAGAGCCAAATTTAAATAAATGGTCTCACAATATATTGGAATGCAAAAACTTAAAAGAATTTTTTAAGTGTTTTATCAGAAATATTATATAACTAAGAGTTTTTTCATACACATCTGAATTTACGAAGTTAGTTTCTTTGCAAGCATTTCTGAATGGATTTCACAATAATAATATGGAACTAGAAAGAGTGCTGGCTTGGAAATTAGAAGCCCAGGGTTTCGGCCTGGAAATCTGGGCATTTTCAAACTGGGTTATCTTCAATAAGTCCCTGAAACTCGGGGACTTTAGTTTCCTCTGTAAAATGAAACAGTTGAACCAGATGATTTCAAAGTCCTCTTTAAGTTCTTAAATGCTATGATACCATTTTTCTGAAAATTTGCTAGATGTTAAACATGTCATTTTGAGTAACATGGAAAGTCACAAAATCACACACACACACACACACACACACAAGGTATTTTTCCTATCTTGCTGTAAGAGCCTGACTCCATTTTTGATGTTCGACTATTGACCTACTGACAGAAGCATTTAGGCTTCCACTCTTCCTTTCTCCACCAATACACATCCGGTACTTTCTTTCATACTTTCTTTATATTAAGAAAGCTAGTCACTGGTGGCAAGTTTGAATAGTGCAGCCCTTGCCTTGGATGGAACCATCGTCCAGCCCCACTCACTAGTCACCAAAAAGGCCCAACTCTTTCTCTGCTCTTTGCACATGCCTTTCCACCTTGCCTTGAACCTACCTTTCTCTCTCCAGAAGTCCCTTGTGTGAATAATAAACCTTCTTTCAAATTCTTTGCTGTTCGAAGTTGCATCAGCCTCCACATCCAATCTATTAATTGGGATGAGATCCATTCCATATCTGCGGAGAGATCACAAAACATTTGTTAATAAATGTTGTTTCACTTATCATTCAAGAACAATTATATAATCCACACTATGTTCTCATAAGATGGCCTTGTCTCAGCACCTTGAAATGAAAGACAGTTTAACTGCCTTTTCTACTTCAGAAAAAAATGTAATTACTTTGTTCTTGCAGTTGAAGTGTAGTGTAAGATTGCTTTTTAGAATCTTATTCTACTATTCACTCGATTCCATTCATGGTTACCTTTTTATAATGTATATCATTAATGGATGAAAAAATGCACTCTGAAGATTTTCTCCATGGAGCTTTATCTGGGAAATTGCCCATAATCTTAGAGATCAATGAACAGGGCTTAATAAATATGTTTGTTGATGCTTTTATCCAGGTAAGAGCATAAAAACAAGCAAGAAGTTATGTCACATTATTTCGATATGATTTTTCCGATCCTAGAATATTATTCCTTAGGGGCAGAAACACCATTATATAGTTAATTTTCATTTCCTTAAAACCAATAAGGACTTACGCTAAATTTTCAACCACACTGGGAATTGTCAGGACTTTGATCAATAAGATACAGCTACTGTAATTAAAGTCTTCACACAACCATTCGTACCTCATGGTTCATGTGAACCTTTGGTACCTGACTCTTCAGTCAGGACCACAAAGTAAAAAAATCAGAAGCTTTGTGGAACTTTTTATGAAATGCCACAAAGAAAAAAGCAGAGTAAGACAGCTTCAAGGTAGTGTGAAAAAATTCTATACAGCCTGACATGGATAGCCAGGGCAAACTAAAAACTGATAATGACTGATGATGATAGATAAAATATGACATCCTATAGGAGTATTCCTTCTAGCTCCTCATTTGTAAAAACATGGTAGGACCAAGGATTCATGTGAGCCTTAAAATGCTAAAATTTTATATATGTTATTTGTTTTGATGTATAAGCATTGTTATAATAATATTTAATTTGCACAAATAATTATAAATTTAGTATTTTAATACATAAGTTATATGACTGGATAATGTTAATTTTTTTTAAATTCACTGCTATGATTACTTCATTATTTAGCCAAAGTGCAACTGTTTTATGGTGATAGCTTCCCAAATTACAGGTTTGAGCCCTAAAAGTGGTAATCAACTTGAATCTTATAAGTAGGGGATTTCAATCAGAATTTTTTAGTCAGTTCTTCTTGTTTGTATACTTACAATCAAAGTCCAGAGTCTATTTTCTGATTTTTCTCTTTATCTCTTATACTGCTTTAATTTGTTTAATTAGATGGAGCCCATAAATGTTATTCAAAGTCATAAACATTGGGCTTCCCTGGTGGCGCAGTGGTTAAGAATCGGCATGCCAGTGCAGGGGACATGGGTTTGAGCCCTGGTCCAGGAAGAGCCCACATGCCACGGAGCAACTAAGCCCGTGCGCCACAACTACTGAGCCTGTGCTCTAGAGCCCGCGAGCCACAACTACTGAAGCCTGCGTGCCACAACTACTGAAGCCCGTGCGCCTAGAGCCTGTGCTCCGCAACAAGAGAAGCCACCGCAATGAGAAGCCCGCGCACCGCAACGAAGAGTAGCCCCAACTCGCCGCAACTAGAGAAAGCCCGCATGCAGCAACGAAGACCCAAAGCAGCCTAAAATAAATAAAAATAAATTTTAATAAAAGTCATAAACACCAAGAAAAGAACCATAAAAGAATCATTTAATTGAACATAATGGCGAGAACAAAAGATTTAATTAATCACAGTTTTTTTCTGCATAGTATTTATTGGTTACAGTAGACATAACCTGAATGAATGTGCATTTATAGTGACTCAACATAAAACATCTCTTACTTAAGTTTTTCTCCCTCTGTTCCTTGGAAAGGTCAAATTACAAGTAAAAAGTAAATGTGAGAGTGCATATTATGAAGTTCTTAAAGACAGTAAACTCTTGAGTTTGTTTTTTTTTTTTTTTTAAGGGAGTCAGGTAATATAGTAGCAGGTAAAAGCTGGGGTTTATGAGTGACATCTAACTAACGGTAAGGTTCTATAATTACTTGTGGGCATGTAACGTATTCTTATCTTTAGCCTCCTAGGGAACAATATATTCCATTAGACTTACATGAAATTTATTTCACAAGCACAAGAAGGTCAATAAATTCAATAGATAACAATGATGCTGGATTTAGCAGAACTCATAGAGTCTGGGTATATAATAACTAGAAAAAATTTAATTTTTGTAAAATACCTAGTGCTATAAAGTACTACAGAACTAAGGTATCTGCAGTCAAAATCAATCTTAGATTTCTTTTTCTAATTATGAATTCTATTATATCATCTTCCCTCAAGGATGAGCCCTGGAAACATTAGTTGGCATATTCTGATAATTTGGTGTAGTAAGCTTAAATTAGAACAGGAAGCACATTTTTCCACTCAAAGTCAATATTGTTCATAAATACACACTACTTTATGTTTATTAAAGAAATTTTTAATAAATAAATTTAAAATAAATTTTGTTAAAGATTAACAAACTATATATTATGTATCATATCATTGGTAAACTGTGCATGCATCATAAATTTATTTCTCCAAAATGGTAATCCACTCTGATTTATTGATACCATCTTATAATACTTTCTTTTCTATGAGGTCAGTCATTCTCTCTCAACCTAACATCCCTTCTTGGAGAACTTGACCCATGCATCGTCTGGAATCAGTAAAACTGAATACTGTACAACTTTTGCATCAACTCTTCCTTCCATCATCAACCCCATTCACGCTGGATCCAGATGGTTAGTTTATGATAAACAATTGACTGACACTGAGCCACCCAAACAAAATTTTCTAGCCTAAGTGTTTGAAAATGAGACAAAAAAAAAAAAAAAAAAGTTAGTTGGCTGTGATACATTTACTGTGAGGAGAATCAAGGGTGAGGACCGCTGCTTTTTGGGCAGCAGTAATGAGTTGGTCTGCAAAACGACAATAAAGGAAGAATATGCATGAAAGGACAGTTTGAGATCAGAGAGAAATGAAGCCTAGGAGAGCAAGTGAGTGAGAAAGAAAACTGCTCCACGACAGTCCAGTTTCCACTAAAGTCAGCTTTCTTTCAGTAATTTTCTTTCATTATATTCTTTTTTTTTTTTTTTTTTTGGTGGTACGTGGGCCTCTCACTGTTGTGGCCTCTCCCGTTGCGGAGTACAGGCTCCGGACGCACAGGCTCAGTGGCCATGGCTCACGGGACCAGCCTCTCCGCGGCATGTGGGATCTTCCCGGACCAGGGCACGAACCCGTGTCCCCTGCATTGGCAGGCGGATTCTCAACCACTACGCCACCAGGGAAGCCCCCATTATATTCTTTATATTCTTAAAATGAAAGTTTTCTAGACCTCCACTAAATGAGTTTTAGTCCCTGTATCCAAACTAAGGCTAAAATACCAAGATAGCTACATGGTAACAGCACAATGTTTGGCCATTGTGAGGCTCATTTGTATATTTACTGCCTAGTTTAGTGTGAGTTATGCAATCAATAAAAAATGGAAATTGACCTTCCTTTTGGCTATTTGAAAATGTTTAAAACTTTTTCTCTGTTTTATCAGAAACATGTAAAGAATTATAAAACTGAGTTAATGAGGGATTTTTATCAGGAACATTTTGGGAACTAAACTTCAAGAGCAAAATTGGAATACAGATCAATCTATAAGCTAATATTTATACCTATATTAATAATTCATTATAATTTGAGTGATTCTATCTAGATACTCATGCTTTCAGTGCCACCCATCTTCTACAGACCTCAATTCTTGCCATCAGAGGCTGACTAAAGCAGAGACACTCAGAGACTCTCATTCTCCTAGAAAGTTACCACCAACACCCACAACTTTATAACAACAATTATTTCCTCTCTCTTAATCAGTCCTGTAAATGTTCTTGATGATTTCAATATACTTGGAAAGGATGCTTCCAATCTCGTATCACCATTTCCTGATCTCCTCCTTGCCAATGATGTCATCTCCAATCCCTCCTCAGGTATCTACCTCCATGGCCATAAGATAGATTTTGCTAAATATAGTCTTCACTCTTTCAGGACCTACACAGTTTACACTGTTTCTCACCTCTGTTTTGTTCTTAAACCCTCCAGACATGGCTTAGGTTCCACGGCCCATTTTCGTAATAACATCCTCATATGCCTCCTCAACTCCCTTGCCAAACTCTTTCTTCATAACATTATATTGACTTTACAATCATGATTACCTAACATCAATTTTGCTGTTATTGCTACAAGCAATCCAACTAAATTTCCTTAGTCAATTCACTCTCTTACTCTCTATGATTTAATTTCACAGTTTCTCCTTCCATCTCAAATACCTGTTAATCCTTCCCCTCTCCTTGCTCTCAACCCATGAATTAGCCTCAGAAGCAATCAGAAGAGAATTGCTACATATTTTCACCACACTCCTACTACTTTAATGATTCTTAAGACCCATGTAAAGCCAGCCTCTCTAATTAGATCCCAATCTTTTCCTGACTACCTAAAGATATCAGTCTTTCAGGTATCTCCTCTCTCCTGAACTATCAGTTTTTCTTTATACTTAAACATTCCCATAAGGTTACAAAGATGCAGAGTATTTTCCATCTTAAATGTAAAAACAAAAAGTGACCCCCCAAAAGTTCCACAAGAAATGGCCTGAGGTCAATTTAATACTATATTTCCAAAGAGTAAGTTGAACCGAATTCTCCAAATAATAAAAAATAAGTTCCAGGAAAACAAAAGCTAGCAGACTGTGAAAATTATCCATAACCTATCTCATCTTACGAACACATGTTTTACATTTCATTCATATACCAGTAAAGTTTTATAAAGCATAGTAGAGAGTGATTACAAAATCAGCAGTCTGTAGAAATATAAGGGTAACATGAAAGTTAGTAAAGGCATGACATGAATAATTTACTAGTTGTAAAAGGAAAGCATCATATTCTATGCCAATGCCTCTCTTTTCACCTTTTACTGAACTAAGATTAATTTTTTCATAACTTTCATATACACTTAGAGTGAACTGTAATGTTGGTCCAGTCCATCCATAGTCTTGGTAAAGCAGTTTTTATTCTTTTAGAACTGGTGAACACTGTACGTAGCATATGTTTATGCCCCTATTAGTTTTGACAGGTTACATGTTTTGATAATTGATTATAAAAATAAAGAGATAAAAACAGATATGGAACAAAATTCAGCTTCTAGAATCTGAATCCAGAAGTAATACTTAGTACTACCTGCTTGCTTTGCTTACTTTGATCTTTTTCTTACTTGCTTACTATATTATTTGCTCACATACATAATCGTTCTGTGACAAATATAGTTAAGAAGAAAGATATATATGTTTGGATATTACATAGCTGGGATCTTGTTTGGGACGCTAATCAGAGATTTTGATTTATCCAAATTCCCTCCAAGGATATTTGAACTTTAAATAAAGAATGTAGAATTCCACTCCATTTACACTTTCAAAGGTATTTCATAGCTAAATCAAAATATAACATAACTTTATATTTAAAAATTGTTCTATATTGGGTCCTGACTATATATAAAGAACACAAATAAGGGTTTGTAAAAATCCTCTAAATGGACTCTGGTTTTTGGCTCCACATGTAAGGGATTTAGAAGTCACCATTCTGTCCTAACAACAAGTAAAAAGCTGACCAAACTGAAAAATCGATTTTTCTTGGAGCCAGAAGAGAGGTGGAGACACCGGACAAACCACTGCCCCAAGATTGGAGAAACAGGTAAATACATGGCATCATGGCACACCTGAGCAGAACTTCTGAGCGGAAGTGAAAACAGCCTTGCAAGAAATGTTAAAAGAAGTTTGTAGTCACCCCAAAAGCACCTCCTCCAATCACCTCCCCTTTCCCCCACAATGTGTCCTAACTTCCAACCACATAGATTCACTTTGCCTGTTTTTAAATTTTGTATGCATGAAATTATATAGCATATGCAATTTGTGAAAATCCATTGAGCTATGTGCTTGAGATTTATGTGCTTTTTAGTTTAGTTAACAATACTGTACCACTGTCAACTTCTTGGGTTTGGTATTTATCCAAAGGAGTTGAAAATTTATATACACACAAATATCTGTACATGGATGTTTATGGCAGCTTTATTCATCATTGCCCAAGTCTGGAAGCAACCAAGATATCCTTCAATAGGTGAATGGATAAATAAAAGGTGGGTACATCCAGACAATGGAATATTATTCAGTGCTAAAAAGAAATGAATTTTCAAGCCATGAAAAGATATAGAGGAAACTTAAATGCGTATTACTAAGGAAAGTGCCAATATGGAAATACTATACACTATATGATTCCAACTATATGACATTCTGGAAAAGGCAAAATTATGGGAGACAGTAAAATGATCAATAATTGCCAGAGTTTGGGGGGATAAAGAGGAAGAGCACAATTTCAGGGCAGTGAAAATACTATAACAATGTTCTATGTCTTTATATATTTGTCCAAACCCATAGAGTATACAACACCAAGAACCCTAATGTAAATATGTACTTTGCATGATTAAGATGTGTCAATATAGGTACATCACTTGTAACAAATGTACCACTCTGGTGAGTGATGATAATGGGCAAAGCTGTGCTTGTGTGAAAATAGTGAATGTATGGGAAAGGTCTGTACCTTCCTCTCAAGTTTGCTGTAAACCTAAAACTGCTCTAAAAAAAAAGTCTTAAAAAAAGGAAAGAATGCAGGCAATTCTCCTCATTCATTTACAGGAAATAGCAATCATAACTCTGGTTTCAACATTCTGTTTAGTGCACAGAGTAAGTTAAAATACGCAATATGGTGCCACTTTCTTTGACATATAGATTATTGTTAAATGTAAAAAAAAGTTTCTAAAATCTTAAATTAGATATTCATATAATCATTCTTGTCACTTTGAACAATATAAATTATTTTCCTCATGAAATATTAAATAAAATCATTTTTCTTGGCATCGTGTCATTTGTTAAGTATCTACAGCACATCCTAAAACAATGCTTAATTTAACACATCACGAGGCAAAAAACTTCCAAGTAAAACTAAATATTAAAATTCAAAAAGCTGGGCTTCCCTGGTGGCGCAGTGGTTGAGAGTCCGCCTGCTGATACAGGGGACATGGGTTCGTGCCCCGGTCCGGGAAGATCCCACATGCCGCGGAGCGGCTGGGCCCGTGAGCCATGGCCACTGAGCCTGCGCGTCCGGAGCTTGTGCTCCGCAACGGGAGAGGCCATGACAGTGAGAGGCCCGCGTACCGCAAAAAAAAAAAAAAAAAAAATCAAAAAGCTTAAATATATAAATCCTAACATGAACTGCTAGAAGAGATAGTCAATGTTTATAGTATTTTTAAAAAGCATTAGTCATTAAACTCCTAACTTAAAACTTTAAATCTCTTTCTGAAGGATTACCTCAGAATGACCCTTTATATTTAATATAGCATTTTTTTTAAAGCTTGCACCCTACACTATAAATATAAAAGGATTTACCAGCCAGGGAATGATAAAAACTTCCAGAGAAAGGAGCAATGGGAAATTACAACGTTTTAAGGTGTTTCAGCTCTTTATCATTATCATACTTCGTGTTGTCTTCCTAGTCATAAATTCAAAAAAAAACACTTAATGCAATTTAAAATCAAACCCATTTGGGGACTTTATATAAGCAAAATATATGCATTATATAAATAATCATTTTTATGCCAAATAAAATAATAAATTATTACATGATATTATTATACAACACACTTTACACCTAAAAAATCTGAATATATTTAAAGCATTGTTATAATTTTCAAAGGAAGGGCTCCTTACAATCAGAGTATTAAAGATATATAAAATGTGTTGACAAAGTAAGTATCTACTATGAGTAGATACATCCCTACTTGAGTTAGTGATTTACCTCTTTCTAACAGATTAGATGTAGTATAACCTATATAATTTCCTTTTAAGCATTTTTATTATGAATTGGCTGGTGGCTTGAAAAGATAAATTAAAAGGTACATTCTTAGATAATTTCAGCATTCTTTTCATCTCAGTTTCCTTTGGAAACATGAGAATTTTTCAGTTGAGACAATATACTTACAAAAATTATTTATAGCTCTGATTTATATTGATCTTACACAGGGATAAGGTTTTAAATAAAATATTTTCCAAATTATCTTTTTAAATATGCATTTAACATTAATTAGTTGAAGGTATTTCAGAATATTAAAAATTATAGGACCACTTTAGTACATAGATTTCATTCACTTCATTTTTAATTCATAAATGTTAATAATAATAATAGAACCATTTAACTTTTCAACCTATAATTCAAATATTTTCTGTATCTGTATTAAGGGTACTATTAAATCAATACCTGCACTTAACTTTTCTCCACTTCTAAATCCATCCTATCCAATTCTTCCCATAGTCCAAATCATTTAAATAATCCAGTCCATTAAAGAATATTTTGATTGTACTATTTTCCTGATCAACTATGGTTCCATAATGTCTATAAACTTAGTCTGTCGTCTCAGGTTCTAAACCTGTCTAATTGAATCAAACTTCTGAAAGAAACCAGATTTGATATCATCTAAAAACATACTGGTTTCACATCTTACCTTCTACTTTTACCATTTCCCCATTTTAAGTGTTTCTCTATTGTCTTAACCAGGCCCATTCTTGAAAAAACTCAGTTGCCTGCTTTTTCATGAAGCACCTTTTCTCTATTAAAGTATGCATTTTCTCTTCTTCTGAATTCTCAAGACCTATATGAAGATCTTGGAATATGCATTATTATTTTGTTAATTGTTTTTTAATTTTACCATCAACTCCAATCTAATTTAAAAAACATTGACATTAGATAATATGTCTTATATCTCTTCACATCTGCATTATCAAGCTTTTAGTAGGAATTTAAGATTAAATAATTGTTTAGTACTCATTAATTACCCAACTCATCTATATTTTGATGAATCCACTTTATAATATACAGTATTCCATGTGTGATTTGACTTCTAATGCTATTAATGATATTCATCTAAAGGTTTTTAACTTGCTGAAGAGAAAGTGTTTTAGTAATAAAATACAACTCTAAAAGTGGGACTCTTTAGCTTGTGATAATATAAAACTCAATTATTACAAATAAAGACAATTATTTGTATCAATCGTTCATTACAACTGGGAAAAATAAACAACTTTTAATTATAAGAATGATGAATGACTTCAACAATTGCCTAAGTTTTACAAAAGCAAACTAGATCTAAATGCATCCCATATGTCTTGATTCTAACACCAAAGAAAAAGAATTCTTAAAAAAGCATGTTTTATACATGGCTTCATGCTATACTAGTACTACCCCTTGAGAGTGAACTGTGATACTGAATAATGTTTTGGCATGGATTATAGAATGAGTTCATTATATTACACAAAACATATATCAGAAAAGATACTGAATTTCTTACTGGTTATAAGAAGCTACAGTGAATAGATGTGTCTTGAGAAATACCCTTAAAAAGTTAAAACTATCTTTAATCCAATCATTAATCCACAGTTAATTCAATTATAAATCCAAAAATATGGAATTATTCATATGCAAAGCAGGATAAAGAACACTGGAACAAAATTCACTTTCAATTCCCAAGCAGTAATTTCCAATGCCCAAAGTCTTGATGTATGGTGGACTCCCTTTCCTCTGCCAGTTTTGCATTTGACATGGGTTTTATTATTATTATTGTTATTATTTTTAGCGGTACGCGTGCCTCTCACTGCTGTGGCCTCTCCCGTTGCGGAGCGCAGGCTCCGGACACGCAGGCTCAGCGGCCATGGCTCACGGGCCCAGCCGCTCCGCGGCATGTGGGATCCTCCCAGACCGGGGCACGAACCTGTGTCCCCTTCATCGGCAGGCTGACTCTCCACCACTGCGCCACCAAGCAAGCCCTTATTTTATAATTTTTGACAAATTTTTGATTTTGCTAAAACCACTAAAAAATTCAGGTAGTCCTAAACATAACAGCTATTAATTTGAGATTTGTTAAGTATTTACAGTAGTACATTTGGGGCTATATTATCTTACAGCTATGTTTCCTTTACATTTTATTTTCTAAATAATTTTTGCAAATAAGAGCCTTTTCCAGAGCATAGGAAACCACTCTAAAATAAATGAGTTGAGACTATGCACATTTCACAGAAGAACAGAAGACAATATAGTGATACTTATTGACAACTGAATCAATTAAAGTTCTAGATATTTCTTAGGATGCTTATTCTATAGATTGACTTAATAATACATAAGACAAGGACAGACAGAAATTATGTTGAAATGAGGCTCAGATTTCCATTCTAAAGAGAATAGACACAGACAGTTTCAACATATATGTTATGATATATAATAATCAAAACATAACTGCCAATTTAGGATTACGAAGACTATTTTAAAATCAAAGAAAGTGAATCTAAGGAATTTTGAATGATCCTGCCATGACCATAGAGCTGGTATTGCATCTACTCCCAGAAATAAGGTAACCTTCTATTGAAGAATGTGATCAGGTTAAATGCTTCAACCTTTTTAAAGTGGAAATCAGCCTAAGTTGAATATACTCAGCTCATCAGGGGATCTTGTATTTGGAACATATCTTTTTAGTGCCCTATAAAATGTATTTTATTAAGCTGAGCTTGATACTATGTTATTAGCCTACATCCTAAGAAGTTTTGATAACCAACCAAGAAAAACCATGTTGTATTTAGTATAGGCAAACATTGTTGAGACATGTATTACCCACCGAGGTCATATGCCTTCTTATTTCCATTTGCCCTCTAAGTTTTCATACATAGAACTCTATCCTCATCCTTCAATTCTCATGCTAGACTTAACTTTCTTTATTGATGGCCTTGCAGCTTGATCAAAGAAAATTTTTTTTTCAGTCACTTGGAAGAGAGGCTTGGTGCTTCTTGGGTACCAAATCATATATATATAAAGAACTCTTCATATTTAGGGCAGCCTTTTAGGCTTATTTGTGTATTCAAATAACTATACCACCAACCTCAGGCCACTCCCCTCTCCACAAAACCAACCAATCACCTCTCCTCTCTATGTATACTCTCTCATGAGTTTCCCTAATCAATTATCTAGCAAGTTTCATGTAGCATGGTTTTTATTTCACAACTGTGACAAAAGCTAATAAACTTTGTTTTATAAAAGCACATTTGCATGAGTAGGTTTCATTCAGAGTACAGTTAGTTAATAAACAAGTGTAAATGCCATATCTGATCCTTCTATTTTGATAGGGAAGCAGAGGCGACATATCTAAATTTAAAAAGAGGATGCTGTAATGAACATTGGTATGCCTGTATCCTTTCAAATTATGGTTTTCTCCAGATATATTGCAGCACTATTTACAACAGCCAGGACATGGAAGCAACCTAAATGTCCATCAGCAGAGGAATGGATAAAGAAGATGTGGTACATATATACAGTGGAATATTACTCAGCCATAAAAAAGAATGAAATAATGCCATTTGCAGTGACATGGATGGACCTAGAAATTGTCATACTGAGTGAAGTCAGACAGAGAAAGACAAATATATGATATTGATTATATGTGGAATCTTAAAAATGGTACAAATGAACCTATTTACAAAACAGAAACTGAGTCACAGATGTGGAAAACAAACTTGTGGTTATCAAGGGGAAAAGGGGGAGAGGGATAAACTGGGAGATTGGGATGACATATACACACTACTATATATAAATAGATAATCAACAAGGGCCTACCATATAACACAGGGAACTCAACACTGTGTAATAAATAACCTCCATGGGAAAAGAATCTAAAAAAGAGTGGATACATGTGTAAGTATAACTGACTCACTTTAATGTACAGCAGAAACTAACAAAACATTGTAAATCAAGTACACTCCAGTAAAAAATTAATTTAAAAAATACAAATAAAAAGAGGACACTAGGGATACAGATATTTACAGGATTCACTCACTACATGGAATACAATCAATTCAATTTAATACAGCTGCTTTAGGACTAATGGAAGCTTTATCTAAGAGGATTTTTCTTTTCTAGAACTATAAATATGAATAGCTTTGCTCTCAAATTTTCCTTATTCTTTTAAGGGGTGGTCTTAATTATCTTAATCATCCTTGTGTGAAAGACATTGGTGTTATATGTTTCACTCATTTCAACCCACCACCTAATTTATCTAACTATCAGCTACCTCCTCAAGCATAGTTTAAGACTTTCTCACAAAATAGCAAAAAGCAAAATTGGAACATAAGAAGGAAATCTGATTAGAAATAGAAAGAACCTCCAGGATGCAGGTGATCCAGAAGAGAAGAGGTGACTCTATTTAGGAAAAGTATTGGTTAGTCGTGACCCTGGTTATACTCTCCTGCTGCTGCTTCTCATATGCATAAAACAAGACGCTGCTTCCTCACGTGGGCAAGAAGAGCCTTTAAATTGCTTATCCCCTCAATTTTTCCATTCCATTAAATACGAGGCTCCCAGGATCAGCAACAGTAGAGGAAGAGAGGTGCTTGATATGCCAATGGGAACCACAATAGACCAATATAGAAACAACACACAAATATCTCTTATTGAGTTATTAATGAAGGTCTAATTAGGTTTGCATAAGACTTCCAGTAAGGTAGAGTATAAGTATAATGATATTCCATTTATGCAGATTATCTACTCCTTTGATCATAAATTCTAGGCCACAATTGGTAGAGGGGAGGGCACTATATTACAGTGATTTAAGCCTTCTAATGTAGCAAATCACAGGATCAATAATGGTAATAAGAAAATGGCTTATCCATTACACAATGAAAAATGATAAAAGAACCCTCATCAATTTATATTTGAATGATGGAATAATGATTATATGCTCTGATTTGAGAGCAGGCAGAACTCTATTGTTAGGAAACTAGGAGTTTCCTAATAGTGACTACAGTCAAAATTAGCCTACAAAGAATTTTTCACAAAACTTTATAAGGTTTACAACTAAAATCAGACTTCATCCATTATTATTTGTGCTATTTTTATTACATGGTTACTTACTTTTATTTCAGTTTAAAAATCCATTTTAGAAGACTCTAATCATGTATAAAACATTGAAAGTAATCATATTTCAAACATTCATATTTTAGCCTTTTCAAATATATTTATTTAACAGTAAAATAAGTCAGACAAAGAAAAACACAGTATGCTTTCACTTACATGTGAAATCTAAAAACCAAAACAAACTAATAAACATAACAAAACAGAAACAGACTCATAGATACAAACAACAAACTAGCTGTTGCCAGAGGATAGGGGGTGGGGAAATGGGGGAAATAGGTGAAGAGGATTAAGAAGTACAAACTACCAGTTATAAAATAAAGAAGTCACAGAGATGTAATGTACAGCACAGGGAATATAGTCACTAATATTGCATTAATTTTGTATTGTGCACATTGACTCATATGTTGTACAACTGAAACTAATATAATACTGTAAGTCAACCATCTTCAATAAAACATAAATTAATGAATAAATTAAATAAATAAATAAAAGGTACCAGGATAGTTAGACAATAGATGGATTTATTTTGAGATATTTGTTGAGCTCCCAGAAGTTTCTTCACCAATAGTTTTAATAGCGTTAGTGTGCTATTAAAATATAAAACAATATTCCTGGTATCATGCTCACTGCATAGACCTTCTCCTCAAACTCTTGCCAGAACTTTTTGAAAATTCTGTGTTTCAGGATTACAGCTATATTTCCTTTTGTTGAATTGTGCATGGCTTAGCCTTCTCTTTTCAGTTTTCAAGAATTGACCATGTTTTCTTATGTTTCCTATTGGATTGACGTCATGCTACTTATAAACAGATTTTAGAAAGATCTATGTATAGCTGATTCACTTTGTTATATAGCAGAAAGTAACACAACAATGTAAAGCAATGCTACTCCAATAAAGATGTTAAAAGAAAAAAAGAATAATCTATGCACACAGAACATAGCTATATAACTGGTTGTGTTCTCTAATGACCAATGTCAGAGTAATACATAATGACAGCCTTAAAAATGTGCAGCTCTCATGGAAAATATTATTTTAGGAATTAAAATGTTGGGAGTAAGTAATTTTATATCTTAAACATCTTATTCCACTGAAATATTATTTACCCTATAAAGAACTCATTTTTTTTACATGACGTGTGCCACCTGAAATTCATTCATGTGTTAAAGTGTTCATTCAGTCAACCAACATTTATTGTGTTTGTTACTGAGCAAGTTGCTAAGGGCTTCAAAATTGAATGAGTGACATCAGCAAAAATGGCAGAGAAAGGACCTCCAAAATACATCCTTCCATGAAAGTAATTTTAAAAAGGGCAAAACCTGTCAGAATCAACAGACCTCTGGAAAGTTATCAAAAGCTTACATTAACCCAGGTAATACCCATTCAAGAAAACAGCTGATTCCAAGTAAGAATAGTAAAATTGTGGCATTTTAACTTACCCTAGTCCCATCTTCCACTCCTCCGCCTAGCAGTAGGCAAAAAATAACAGTCCATATTCCTGGTACTAAAAGAACCAGGACCCCATTCACCAATGAACCTCATTCACAAAGAATTTTAATTAATTATTTATTCAGATCTGGCTGGTAGCTCCCTGGAATAACAGCTCAAAAGACTTATCTTTTTTTTTTATGCCTAATTCAGAACTATTCCAGTGCTAAAGTTGCTTCCAGAGGGCAGGGGAAGGCCATTAAAAAAAATTATTTACAGGCTAATTTTAATTTCTTAGATGCTGCTGCCAGAGGAAATAGATAACAGTTGATAAGTAATGCTTAGGAGAAAAGGCTGGGGAATGATATGTCTTTAAGAGCTTTGAAAAGCTCCAACATATTCCTGGGAACCTGGAAGGTCACGTGCATGTTAAGAGCTGTTTGCATGCTCAGGAAAGACCTGATGAGGTTCTAAGGTCTCATCTTCTGCTGACCCTGAAGCAGCCAACAAATTAGTTAACCTAGATGAAATGGACAAACTCCTATAAACACAAAAACTACTAAAACTGACTCAAAAACATGTAGAAAATATAAATAGACCTATAACAAGTAAATAAATTGAGTTAGTAATCTAAAAAAATTCCACTAGAAAAAGTCCAGGACCAGAAAGCTTCACTGGGAATTCTACCAAACACTTAAGAAGAATTAACACCAATCCTTCTTCAAACTTTTTCAAAACAATAAAATGGAAAACATCCTGACTCATTCTATGAGGCCTATATTACCCTGACACCAAAGTCAAAGACATCACAAGAAAACTATAAATCAATATCCCTTATGAATGTAGATGCAAAATCTTCAATAAAATACTGGGAAACTGAATCCAGAAGCATAGCTAAAGGATTATACACTATGACCAAGTAAAATTTATCCTAGGAATGCAAGGGTGGTTCATTGTATAAAAATTAATCAGCATAATACATACTATTAGTAGAACAAAGACAAAAAATCCACATGATTATCTCAATAGATACAGAAAAAGCTTTTGATAAAAATCAAATACCCTTTCACAATAAAATCACTCAACAATTTATGAATAGAAGGGAACTTGCTCAATACAATAAGTGGATTTATTAAAAACCCACACCTAACATCACATTCAACAGTGAAATACTAAAATCTTTTCCCCAAGAATCAGGAACAAAACAAGGATGTCCACTTTCACCACTTTTATTAAAACATTGTACTGAATTTTCTAGCTAGGGAAATTAGACAAGAAATAGAAATAGAAGGCATCCAGACAGGAAGAAAAGAAGTGAAAGTATCTGTATTCACAGATCACATGATCTCATGTATAGAACACTCTAAAAATTCCAAACACACACCCACACACAAAACAGAGTTAATAATGAGCTTGGCAAAATTACAGGATACACAATTAAAAGAAAAAAGTTTCATTTCTTACATTAACAATGAACAATCCCAAAAGTGAAATTTTAAAAACGATTCTATTTACAATAGCATTGATAAGAATGAAATAGGAATATATTCAACCAAAAAAATGCAAGACATGTACACCAAAAACTATAAAACACTGTTAAAAGATAGTAGGCAAGATCTACATAAATGGAAAGACATCTCATGTTCTTGAATTAGAAGAGTTAATAATGTTAAAATGGAAATACTCCCCATGGTGATCTATACTTTCAACAAAATCATATCAAAATTTCTACTTTTGTTGTTGTTGTTGCAGAAATGTAGAAGTTAATCATGAAATCCATATGGAACTTCAAAGGATACAGAAAAGCCAAAAAATAATCTTGAAAAAGAAGAATAAAATTGGACTCATACTTCCTAATTTCAAACCTTACTGAAAATCTATAGTAATCAAAATAGCGTGGCACTTGTATAAGGACTGATATATAGGCAAATGGAATAGAACTGAAAGTCCAGAAATAAGCCCATACATCTGTGGTCAGTTGATTTTTGACAAAGGTCCCAAGACCATTCAATGGGGAAAGAATAGTCTTTTCAACAAATGGTTCTGGATATTATTATAAGAAATCTCCCTTTAAAGACTATTTTTAATTACATTTTACCTAGCTCTTTTGTATTTATCCTGCCTGACCATTTTTCACTTCTTCACTAAATCCATTAATCCATCCTGGTTCTTATTTAACAATATAGGTTTTAATATCTCATTTGTGGAGGTGGAAGGTCTTTGGGGTTTCCTCATGGTTAAATTACAATTTCTCCACACACTGAGGCATGCTTCTTCATGCTCAGTATTCATCTTTTTGAAAAACTATCAGTTATGTCCAAGTGTTACTTACTTCTGTGTTAAATATTTATCATTCATCTTTCTCTTTACACATGTCTGTCAGGCAGCACTTACTTCCAGTCATTTGCATTGCAGATTATTCACATTCCTTTCTATTGTCCCAATGGTCAACTAAATATTGGATTTTTCCATTCCATTCCCTGCACCCACACTGTATGATGCCTTTTCGTTAAAAAGTAGAGAGAAAATCAATGATAATTTTATATCATCATATTACATTTTCCTTTATAAATTGGTATGTTCTCACTTACAATGAGTAGGCAAATGTACTTAGAACAGGATATTGACCATTTCAAAATGGTAGAGTGTGGATATTTTTATACAATTTTCACAGGAGGACAAGTATATATATTCATTTGGTGAACAATTTGGAACTATCTATCAAAATTTAACATGATATTCATTTTGATCTAGTAATTCAATTTCTAGAAATTTATTTTACAAAAGTACACACAAACATTTATGTTGAAAGTTTTCAACTTTGATTTTTTATAATGTAAAAAATTAAAATGACCTAAGTATCCATCAAAAAGCAAACGATTAAGTAAATTATGGTATACCCACATTTTAAAATAAAACACTATGAATCCAATTAAGAAGCATTATATATAATGAAGTGAAAATTTCAAAAATATATATTTTTAGATGAAATGGTTGTAAAATAATGTGTATAATAAAGCTCTATTTATGAAGAGCACTTAATTTTATGAAATGAAAGGTATTTAGATACTAGGATTTATATTAAGTTGTTGACAATAACCCCTTTGGAGAAGACAGTGTAATTGTGATCAAGGAGTGGTGAATAAGACTTTAGTATATCTTTATACTTTTAAACTATTTGAAAAGTTTTTAAATATTCATAAATTAATTAGGCTTGCTGAAATTAGATTAATAATAAATTATGTTGAAAGAATAAATATGCTTATGTGACATTAAATTCTGCTAGAGAAATATATATAGGCAAATAAGTGTAGGCATTCAGTGTTTTCAGCTAAAAATTCAGTTGGTAATCATCACCCTATCTAACTAAATTCAGAATAAATGGCTGATTCAGGTACTTTTCAAAACCAAGTCAATTCCTGTGACATCATGTAGTCATGCTGACAGACTGACTACAACTTTTCAAATAAGTGTTTTGTTATAGTGCCAAGAAAACCTTTTTTTCACATTCCCAATTAATGATCCATATAATTCAGATCCAGCAGAGACTGGATTTCTAAATGCACAATGAGTCCAACTGTCTTCATTTTCACAGATTACAAAAATGAAATTTCTAAAGCCAGGGTAGAAAATAAGATCCAGTGGAGGAGCATCAGAGAAAGAATCAGATTCCCAGACATCTATCTGTATGTACAAAGCTTTTATCTCTGTCAGCACTAGCTATCAGGAGCATCGTCTGACACTCCATTCTCACCTGAACTTTTGGTGAGACAGGTAGGAAGGGATAGAAAGTATAGGAAAATGAAGAAAGAAAGTGTAACTCAGGAAGAACAACAATCACGAACCAGAGTTAAAGAAGGACACAAGGAATCTATCCTAGTTGTAGGCATGTGTGACGTGCAAAGGAGAAATAAACGTTCAGAAAGTGTGTTAATTTCAAGCAAAGCAAGGGTACAACAAAAGAAATTTTCCCAAAAAGATAGAAGGGAGGTCTGTAATCCAGTTTCCCAAACTTAAGTTTTTGGCAGAAACCAGCTGCAAAAGCAGACCTCAGACTGGCTTTGATAGAGAGCACTATCCTCCTGAGATTCAAAGGCCCAGGTGGAGACTGGGGTGGGGACAGACATGGAGACCCCACTATGGCCAATTTCACCCTACCAATAATTTAATTACCATTTGGTAAATTTTCTGAAAGTTTACCAATCAGCCCTTACAAGCCAGTATGTACTAGATCCAGCACACCATTCAGGGTAGGTGTTAGAAAAATCCTACATACCCAAGTCAGCCAGGCAGAAAGTACCACTGAAAGTGGTATTCAATGAGAAATAGGCAAGAGGCTGCTGCCTGTTAACACAGCTGTGTAGACAAAAAGCAATTTCATATCCTACTAGAAAGGACTGTGGTATGCAAATATTTTCTCTGTTAATTTCTTTAACATTCCTTTGAAGAATGCAGAGAAGCTTGTATATACACTGAGGGCTAAGTGCAAGGAGCTGTGATAGGGCTCTGATTGCAGCAAGGAGTGGCAATCAACCTCTGACATGGGTCAGTAAAGCATGTAGGAAAATCTCTAGATGCTACCAAAATAATATGAATTATTTGTACCTTTGTATGTACCATATAAGATTGGTAGCAAATCTAAAATTTAAACTAGTCCTTCATGCTCTCAGTATGGTACATATATTATTTCTCTATTTAAATATGTAATATAAATATTTAAAATCTATAAAACCCTTAATTCAGCACTTGGTTTATGCTGCAGCGAATCAATCTAACTGCTCTAGCATCTGATCAAGCCAATGAATATGTTTATTTTGTTACACTGAATAGGCCTTTTACTGAAGATCCAGTAACCAGCTCCTGGGTTTCTCCCACTCTAACTCCCAACCTGAGTAATTTACTCAAAATGAGAAACATTTCTTTTAATTTAACTAAAGACTAGGATTATTCTTCTTCCCTTGATTCAAGGCCATTTCTCAATTTTGTAATCCTGCTGAAATACTACTTTCTTCTCCCTTTCTTCCTCCTGGTTTTCCTGATATTTTATGTCTTTAGATTTCCTACTCTAGGGTTCCAGCCAATATTCTTCTGAGACATCCTAACTTAAGAGTTTCAAATGGTGATTGCTTGTATTTCCTTTGTCAATATTACCTCCGAATTTTGTATAAAAAAACTATGATAGACAAGGAATAGATATGGGGATGAAAAGGAGTTAGGTGTGTATAGTTAAAACAACAGCAACATCATGATGTACTTTCCTAAGTTTAAAAGAAAAGAGTAGAGTAACAAGCAGTTCAGTAAAACAGTTAACTTTATCTTTACAATAGGCTAAGTGCCACAAAGAAGGAAATACTAATGTAAATTACTAAATAAAAACATCCTCAGATTAAAATGTGTTAATTAATTTGAAGTTTTGCCTAACTCGTGATATGTGTGGGAAACAATCCAATTTGAAGGTTGTGGATAGAAATGAATTATACGAATTTTAAATAAAACTTCAAATATCTATATTTCAAGAGTGTCATTTAGCTATGGTAACTTTATAAAGAGCCATTTTAATTTTGAATAATTTTAAGTATCTTGTGTCATATATCAATATTAAAATATTGATTCCTATCCAAATATACAAAATTATATATATATACATATGTATATATTATTGTATATACTATATATAAATATATATATTTCCAAGTTAACTTCAAAATGTGAAAGATGAAATAAAATTGTAGAATTATGAAAATGTGTGGAAGTCTTTGGTTAGAGGTTTCAATTTCTCTAAAAACTATACAGATATCAAATATTCTCCAAAACGCTATTTTGATTGATGGGCAAAAATAAAAATTTTTCAGTGTTAAGGGAATTACCTACATCAAAATTATATTATTCGTATCTAATAAGAAAATATTTATCAAGGCTGGAAATTTCATATTAGTGATTAACTAATAACACTGCAATATTCAGGTAGAATAGTGCTCTTTATGTTGTTTATTATAGATCAATTCTCAACCACAGTCACCTTATCTAAAGCTTGAATTATGACATGTTAAAGAGAAAAATGACAACGCAATGATTCTCTTCTGCAGGTGAGATATTTTAAAACTATGTCCAAAAAGCTTTTTGACACTCCATGCTTCCAGAAGTGGGACTTAACTCCCCTAACTCTGAGTATGGGCTGGACTTAGTGACTTGACTCTAATAGAATGTGGCAGAAGTTATGACTTATATCACTGCCAACGTTAGATTATAAAAAGACTGCGGCTTCCATCTTTAGGGTGCACTCTCTTTCAGATCATTTTTTCTGGGGGAAGCCAATCACAACCTTGTGACATTTAGGCAGGGATGAGGGGAAAAATGAAGACTTCTACACAACAGCCAGGATGACCTGAAGCTTGTCAACAACCACACAACTGAGCTTGGAAGCAGTTTCTCCAGTCCTAGTTGAGCCTTGATATAACAGCAGTCTCATCTGACAGCTTGACTGCAACCTCCTAAGGAACCCTGAGCTAGAACCACCCAGCTGAGCTGCTCCCAGATTCTTGACCCACAGAAACTGTGAAATAGGTGTTTATTTTTTAAGCTATCAAATTTGGGGGGATGAAGAACTGTACTTTTTAGCTCATCAGGGATGAAAGCATAGCATTGTTATTTTTCAAAGTTGATGGATCATGTTTGGTGGGTTAGTACAGAGAAAAACACTGTTTTTATTAGTAATTTGAATTAGTTACCTGTTTAATTACCCAAGGCTTTATCAAACAAACAAAAAAGCAGGCAAAGGGCATTAAATATGTATGCAATGGTATGCTATTTTGTTTACATGGGGCTTAGTACAAAATATTTAAGAGGCTGCAAATTAGTGATTTAAAACAAAGAACACAAATAAGCCTTGTTACCAAATACTTATTTTGAATTACACCCATGATGACTAACTCCAGAACAAATTGAAGCCCAAAGATAACAGATTGGATTAGATAACAGAAGGTGACTGTTTATGTGAAAGATGTTGACAAGCACTTGGAATGTATTATGAGCCCAGAAAGAAAACAAGAACAAGGTAGTTAACTATCCACACTATCCTGTACATTATTTTTTCCAAGTTTAAAACAGAGCTCAAAAGCTTTCATCTAAGAGGTACAAATCTTCCTTTTTTTTTTTTTTTTTTTTTGCGGTACGCGGGTCTCACCGCCACGGCCTCTCCCATTGTGGAGCGCAGGCTCAGCGGCCACGGCTCACGGGCCCAGCCGCTCCGCAGCACGTGGCATCTACCCGGACCAGGGCACGAACCCGTGTCCCCTGCATCGGCAGGCGGACTCTCAACCACTGCGCCACCAGGGAAGCCCTCCTCTTTCTTTTAAAAAGAGCAAAATGTTTAATCATAACAATGCAATATATATTATTGAACATTATTATCTTATATTGAATATTTTGGTTGATTTTTTTTCTAGAATTTTGCTGATAGAAACAATACTGCAAAAGTCCTTCTTGAACATTTATCTTTGGGGAATATATTCATTGGGCAAATTCTCAGCTGTGCTTTGTTGTGAACAAACGTATATGGTTTATAAAATATGATGAATATTGTCAAAATGCCATGTAGAAGGACTGCACCAATTCATATTCCGACTACAGTGTGAGAGTGACAATTTCTCTATAGTTTTGCTATCACTTATCAAAACTCTTAGCATACTTGCCAATCTGATAGATAAAAACTATTTTAATTTCTATTTAATTATTAGTGGAATTAGTATTTTCTTTTATATGTATAAGCCACTGGAATCTCTTTTTCTATAAAGTGCCTGACCATTTCATCATTCACTTACGCTACTGGATTATTTGTTTCTGTCATATAAAGTTATATGAGATTTTTGCTTCATAAACTATTAACTGAGTTTTTTGCCGATCTTTAGCATTACAAAGGGTTTTTGTTATTATTTTTGTTGTTTGATATACAGAGGTTTTTTTGGTTTGTTTGTTTGTTTGCATTTTAGTTGAATTGATCAATCTTTTCCAAAATGTTTTCTGGGTTTTGGTATCTTGCTAAGAAGAAATTTCCAAACTCTGAGATTATAAATAAATAAAGAGAGAGAAGGGTTAGAGTTATATAGGACTAGCAATCCAGACCTGATTATATCTCATGGAAAGAAGTGGAGTAACTACTGACGCTATCTCTATCCAAGTAAATTTTATTGTCCCCAAGCACAAAAAGCCTTGATTTTTTTCTAGAACCTGCAGACTGTGCATTCAGCAACCAATGAGCACCATCCATCTCCAGGGCCTTTTGAGTATGTCTGTAGTTCTATAGGCACTGGGGGAGGATCTTTCTTTGGCAGTTGCCCAATGATTATCCAATAGGACTGATGATTACCACTGGCCCAATATTTTGCTCCAATTATTCTTTCTAGACAAGCATCTTTTTCAATTACCCAGGAAATTCAAATTTTCCCAAAGTCAGTGATAGGACATAGACATCTGGACAGACAATGACAGTATTATAAAGAGAGCCTGAATTTTGTGGGAGTGAAAGAATCCTGCATATGAGGTCCAGCTCATTAAGTCTGTGTGTAGTGGAACACACAGTCTTTTCATAAACTCTTACAAAATATCAAGTATGTTAAAAATAATTTCTTCCTATATTTTCTTTATTCTTCACATTTCTCTTGTCAACTGCTTTTTATCATTTTATTTATAATTTACCCCAGTCATGTTTTTTCCCATAATGCTCTCAAGTTCTGACAGGTGTGTCCATAGTCTCACTCTAGCCCTTCCTTTGTTCCTTTCTTCCTCCTTTTCTTCCTTCCTCCATTTCCTTTGCTGATTTTTTTTCTTCCAATATTAAAATGTACATATAGAGAAAAGCATCATAGGACACAGTGAAGTATCAAATTAATATACATAATAAAACCTTATATTTCAGTCTAGGGCTCAGTATATTACTCCTTTTTACCCAATATTTAATCTGAGGCAAGATGGCATGATAGAAGAATAAAGGATTTGTTTAGACAAAATTAATCTCTGGGAGTCTATACTGTCTTATCAGTGAATTTTGTATTAAAACAATGTCAGGACTTTGGCTGAGAATTAAGTAAGATCATATTATAATAAAGTGATAGCATTTTTGAGAACTCAGACCTTTTAATTCATAGTTCTATACTTCTGCTGTAAAACACAACTGAGTAGTCTAAAAAATAAACCTAAGTAATCCCCAATATTATTCTGTTTTATTAAATTTCATGGGCTCAAATTACAGAAAATATAAAAATTTTCTATTTAACTAAAGTATTAAGTAGAGCATTACTTTTTTTAAGTAGCTAAACAAATCTTATTTAGTTTTTTGGTTTTTTTTTGTTTGTTTGTTTGGTTTTTTTGCGGTACGCAGGCCTCTCACTGTCGTGGCCTCTCCCGTTGCGGAGCACAGGCTCCGGACGCGCAGGCTCAGCGGCCATGGCTAACGGGCCCAGCCGCTCTGAGGCATGTGGGATCTTCCCGGACCAGGGCACGAACCCGTGTCCCCTGCATCGGCAGGCGGACTCTCAACCACTGCGCCACCAGGGAAGCCCTTATTTAGTTTTTTAAAAAATTTTATTTTTTAATTGAAGTATAGTTGATTTACAATGTTGTGTTAGTTTCAGGTAGTAGTGCATTACTTTTAACAGACGTTATTTTTCTAGATGTAAACAGCAAAATATAAAGACTCTAAATAATGATTTGCACTGATTTTTTAAAGGTGTGTATGTCACAGAAATACTACAAAATAATATTTAGTTCAAAAGTAAACATTTATTTCAATTTTGTGTTATATTCATACTGACATTGTAATTCAATTATTTTTTTAGATAACCATATGCTATTTTAAGATAACTGGATATACATGAAAATTTTTAAAAATCCAAGTCCTGGGCTTCCCTGGTGGCGCAGTGGTTGAGATTCCGCCTGCCGATGCAGGGGACACGGGTTCGTGATCCGGTCCAGGAAGATCCCACATGCCGCAGAGCGGCTGGGCCCGTGAGCCATGGCCGCTGAGCTTGCGCGTCCGGAGCCTGTGCTCCGCAACGGGCGAGGCCACAACAGTGAGAGGCCCGCATACCGCAAAAAAAAAAAAAAAAAATTCCAAGTCCTCTCAGTTCCAGAAAAACAACAACAAAAATTAGTGTGGAATAAAGGTAATTCCTTTTAAAAAAATAGAGGGGCTTCCCTGGTGGCTCAGCGGTTGAGAGTCCGCCTGCCGATGCAGGAGACACGGGTTCGTGCCCTGGTCCGGGAAGATCCCACATGCCGCGGAGCAACTAAGCCCGTGAGCCATGGCCGCTGGGCCTGCGCGTCCGGAGCCTGTGCTCCGCAATGGGAGAGGCCACAACAGTGAGAGGCCCGCATACCGCAAAAAAAAAAAAAAAAAAAAAAAAAGAGAAAATTGCCGTAGCAATTTTAAATTGTGAGAAAGTAAACTTAATCTTCATTTTCAGCAATTTCATTATCCAGTCAATTCATGAAAAGTACCATATGTAAACATTACCAAATGAATCCTCTGAAGTCTGACTGGACACACTGGTAATTGAGTCACTTATCCATGTTCTAAATTAAGAAGCCTGGTCCTTAATATAGAAACCCTTCCTGAGCGCTTCTTCAATAAAGAAGAGCCAAAGTTCATGTTTAATACACGTGTAGACTAGCTGCCTTTTCTTATTTTGAGAAGGGAATGAGAAGGCAATGACATTTGGACAAGAGCAGCTTTGTCTATTATTATTTAACCTAAGCAATTACCCTATGGGACATATTATTAGCCTCATTTTTCAAGTGAGGAAAGTAAAGTCAAATAATTAACTCAGGCCAGTTTCTGCAGCTGCCTTCCAAAAACCTTTACAACATGATCCAATTACTAACTGGTTCATTGCATTTATATATGTTTCTTTTGATGGCCATCTTCATGAGAGGCTAAAATTATGAGTGGATATAAAGGTAGAATTTGATGACAAAGAGATATCTGTACAGATGTGGAAAGGATAGAAAACCTTTTAAACACTACAACATTTGAGCTGTGATACTTAAGTAATTTGGAGAATAGTAAACGGCAACATCTAAAGGCCAGTTTTGTATTCCACTTGTTTTTCAAAAATGTTCCATTTGATCAGTATTTTCACTTCTGGAAATTTGTTCTTATGAAAGTGCTTAAAATATGAAAATAAAAGGTCAAGTTACCCATTAGAGCTAAATTTGGAAATTCCTAAATGTACATTAGTACAAGAATTTTTAAGAAATTGTACTATGACATTATGTAACTATTTTAAAAGAATTAAAATAAATTAGTGTTAACATAGAAATGTTATTTTGTCATGTTAAGGTAAGAAGTAGGATATAAAGTTATATATGAGGAATATCACAACTAAGCATGTAATAAAATAGTTTTAAAAGATTAAATGAAATATTCATAGTGGCTTTTTTCTGTTTTAAATCATTTTGTAATTCCTAAATTTTTCTGTAAAGGGAGTATGCTACTTTTAAAATTGGAATTTTTGTGTAATCAAAAGAAGTATCCTTTTTTCTTTATTTGTAGATTTTATAAGATGTTTAGAAATTTAAAAAATAAAATAAAATCTAACCATCTTTATTGTCATTCACAAATATAAACTCTCTCTGAATTATTTCTTTCAGATCCTATGCAAAATTATTTTCCCAATAATTTTAAAATAAATAAAAAGTAATACATCACTTTGACTAATGAGTACAGTAGACTCATTAATCAAAGATACTGTTTTCAAAAAAGAGTTCAAGGTTATGCTCTTTACTTTAAGACATGGACAGATGTTCTTAGTAAAAATCCCATGCCACCAAAAGGATGCTTAACATAGAAAAACTGTGATGATTGTGACTGGCTTTGTGAATTACCACATCAGTATATTTTGTGATCTGTAATATAAATAAATGCACACACACATTGTATTTCATTTGCTTCTTGTTTGACCGTGAAACTGTCTTTTTTTTTTTTTTTTTTTTTTTTTTTTTTTTTTTTTTGCGGTACGCGGGCCTCTCACTCTTGTGGCCTCTCCCGTTGCAAAGCACAGGCTCCAGACACGCAGTCTCAGCGGCCATGGCTCACGGGCCCAGCCGCTCCACGACATATGGGATCTTCCCGGACCGGGGCACGAACCCGTATCCCCTGCATCGGCCGGCGGACTCTCAATCACTGCGCCACAAGGGAAGCCCTGTCTTTTCTTTTTTTTTTTTTTTTTTTTTTTTTTAATTTTTGTGTGGTACGCGGGCCTCACTGTTGTGGCCTCTCCCTTGCGGAGCACAGGCTCCGGACGCGCAGGCTCAGCGGCCACGGCTCACGGGCCCAGCCGCTCCGCGGCATGTGGGATCCTCCCAGACCGGGGCACGAACCCGTGTCCCCTGCATCGGCAGGCGGACTCCCAACCACTGCGCCACCAGGGAAGCCCCAGTGTCTTTTCTTTTTTAAAAGAACTCTAGGCAGTTCTTATTTTTCTTTTTAATTTAACTCTTATTGCTCTGTGTGAAATAAGATGATGTGTGATCTTAAAATGCCGGTTTAATCAGAAATCCATAATTTTTCAAATTTAGAACTTTAATTCAAACATATAGGTCCTTGGAAATGGCTGCAGATATTTATGATGTCTACAAGATAGCTGTGGATATAGGTAGATCGAGAAATAGGAGAAATTTCTCTGAAACTATTTTCAGTGCTATTTTAGATTCAAAGTCAACAAATATTATATTCAAAAGAATAAAATTGACTTTCAACATGGGAAATAGTGTCAAAGGGAATTCAACCCCCCTTTCATAAGGTGCAGAAGATGTTAATCAACTTTACTGAACTCTAATTTACATATAATAAAATGTACCCATTTTAAATGCACAGCTTGAAGAATTTCATCAAATGTATATTTCTGGTACTCTTTACCACAATCAAGGTATACATATAACATTTCCATCACTCTATAGGTTTCCTTGTGCCCTTTCCCTGTCAATCCCCTACATTCCCAGTCCTAGGCATGCAATGACCTGCTTTCTGTTCCTATAAACTAGAGTTGCTTTTTCTAGAATTTCATGTCATTGAAGCATATCATATATACTCTTTTATATCTGGCTTCTCTCACTTAGCATAATGATTTTGAGATTCATCACTGTTGTGTATAGTTCAAACATTTTCATTGCTGGTTGGTATTCTTTTGTATGGATATACCAGGTTTTGTTTATCCATTTACGTGTGGATGGACTTTTGAGCTCTTTCCAGTTTTTAGCCGTTATAAGTAAAGCTGCTATGACTATTTGTGTAAAGTCTTTCTATGAACATATGTATTTAATTCTCTTGCATTATAAGAGTGAATGTTTAACTCTAGGAGAAACTGCCAAATAAATTTGCAAAGTGGTTGTACCATTCTACATCACCAGCAGCAACGTGCGAGAGTCATACATCCAAGTCAACACATTTTAGCCATTCTAGTGAATATGCTGTGGTATCCCATTGTAGCTTCATTTGCATTCCATGATGTCAAACACTTTTCCGTGTGCTTTCTTGTACATCTTTTTCTATAAAGTGTCTGTTAGAATCTCGTGACCATTTTAAAATTGGTTTGTCCTTTTATTATTGAGCTGTAAGAGTTCTTTATATATTCTAGATATAAGTTCTTTCTCAGATGTATGTGTTGTGAATATTTTCTCCTAGTCAGTGACTTGCCTTTTCATTTTCTTCGTGGTATGTTGTTTCAGTTGCATTTGGCACTTGAAAATGACTTTTGTCATGTTCTGTGGTAACATTTCATATGGCTTTAACATATTTTAAAATAGTTATCATCAATATCTTTTTCTGAAAAGTGAAGAAAATCAAGTGTTGTGAAATACTGATTTACACATCATTTAATTCTTAAGATCTCATGGGGGTTATCCTGAAGTTAAAAACATAATATTGTGGTACTGAAGTGAAAGTTTCAGGTATCAAATTATTGAACATATCTCTAACCTATATAGTACCTATTATTTCAAGCAATGGAATACATCTCCCTGGAGACTAGCTGCCTTAAGGAACAGTCACCATACTGTATTTCAAAGTTATCAGAAATAATGCATTCTCACGCATGTTTACATTATGTGTTAGCCTCATTTTTTTTTTAATTTTTATAAATCAAATATATAAAATTTACATGGTTCTAAAGTAAAAATTCTATTAAAAATATTATTTTTAAGACTCTTAAGACTCTCTTAAGAGTCTTATTCTCATCTCCAATATCATATATCACTATTTAGATATATGGATAATCTTATTTTTCCTTTTTATAACAGAAAGATACCATTCTACTTTTTTCTGTTCTTGTGTATCTTATGTTTTATTCAAATAAATGCCCTTTCAATGAGTAAAGATTAGAACAATTACTTTGGAAAAAATAATACAGCATTTGGGCAACTTCTGGAATTCAATATTCATAAATTTTACTGAATAACACAGTTTTGATAATTATTACAGATTCACTTATCCTAAAATAATTGATTCTAAAGAAATAGTAAATTCTCACTTCACAAGAGGACACATGCAATGTAATCATAAAGGTAAATAATAATGACAGGTAACATTTTTGAGTGTTTATATACCACCCAGCATTCTAAATAGTTTATGTGCATTATTACTTTGAATGCTTACAATCCCACTATGACGTAAATGCTATGACTAAACCCATTTTTCAGCTAAGTAATGAGAGATTTAGTTACTTGCTCAGGGTCACAGAGTTGACCAGAATCTGAAGTCTCAACCTGTAATTATAGTACTTCATGATCAATGCCAAGTTACAGAAAAAATAAACATTTTAAAATATATGTGGTAGGAGATTAAATATATATGGAATAGATTGGTAGCAACAACCAAAAGTAAGATTCAGAATTAAAATAACATCTTATAATTTTAACTAGTTTAAACCATTTTAAACCACACTGACAGACATTTATTAAGTCAATATAAATAGCAATTAAATTACATATAAATATTATACATGTATATTTTATGAAAGATCTACACTTTTTTTACTATAGATGAGTGTACATGTTCAACTAACCTTTTATACACACTCTCTAGCAAGTGCCAAATAAAACCAGATGTAAGAAAATTACATGATCAAAGTTTAAAGAAATATAATTCTTAAATAATATACACAATAAAAGATAGAACCCAGCTGTATGCTGTTGCAAAAGAAATGAGCACACAAGAATAGATTTTTTCCACTCTATTTTATTATTATTAACCCTGTAAAATGAGATTCAGTACTCCACCTTAATATTTATTTTCTTGCTAGAATTGTACCAGATGGAAGAATTTTATATAACTGAAAACATTGATTGGTATGTCCTTCTGTTAAGAGTATTATCACCAATATAATTCTACTTTCTTTTGTATCCCAACAAATATTATTTTTTCTTTTTATGTCATGCCATATAACCCTTTTTCTATTGTTATTATGTCATACTATGTAACCCTTTCAAAATAACCCTTTCATATATTTTGCACATGTCTTTTCAAAACCAGGCCACCTGTGAGTCATATGTCAACGCTGAATATCAAAAAGGATAACCCCAAATGCAGTCACATAACCTAACCAATCTGCCAAGTAAGAAACCAAGGATATAGTAAAATGGGAAAGGCCTGCTATTAGAATCTTAAATAACTATTTATGGAAAATAGTTTGGAGCAAGAAGTTTACAGAGGCTCAAAAGGAATGCTATAGCAGACATTAACCTTAACATCACTTAATTGTCCAAAGGAATATGGGGAATTAAGCAGTCAATGCATCAACTGAAGGGTGCAGAAAGTAGAAGTAGGGATGTACTTCATGAAGCAAAAATGCAGAATCACATATCAGAGGTCTTTAAACTTCAGATGCAAAGGAACCTTTTCAAGTTCAACAGTGATGGAAGAATTGATTGGCATGTGTCATCTTTTATATAATCCCTATGTACAAAAGATTCACATATGTGTTTGTAATTATGGGAAGCTGCAGATAGATTTATTAAAACTCTTAACCTAAATTTGTCTCATCAATATTTTCCAACAGACAAGACTATACTACACTTAACATTAGCAAACATAAATGAAGAATTCATACAATACCAATGATGACTGGTGTTCAGGTATTTAGACTTCATGATATAAATTAATTGACTACATTTTGTTTTGTTTGTTTGTAGCTTGTCTTCTTTATCCTCACCTACTCCTTTGCTTAACATAATTTATTATAGCTTGTATTATTTTCTTAATAAAAGCTATAGAGACTCACTAAAACAATGATGAGATGCAATGAATAAAGAATATATTAAACCCATCAATATTACCACCTAAAGATAATTATTTTTAGTTAACCTGTTATATAGGCACATATATATATATTCATATATATGTGTGTGTGTATATATATGTATATGAGTTGCTACTAGAAGAAGGTATGTATGTGTGTATGAATGTATGCATAGTCTTATTTCTAACAAGGAGATTATTCTGAATACATTTTTGATCATTTAAAAATGAACAGCATAACATGCTCATATTCCATGATAATAAATACAAATCAAAAGCTTTATTCTTTAATAGCTATTATAAACAATAGTGTACAAATTATTCCTATTATTAAACATGTTCTCAGAATAATTACATGAAATTAGAATTGTTAGATCGAGAGGTTTTTATGGCTTTCCGCACACTTTTTTTTTTGCTTCGTGAAAGAATTTGCCCTCCATCTTATCCCCTCACTGAGGGTGTAGCAGGATAATCTTTCCTCTGCATCCGTAATAACCTCTTAACAATTTTGCCAATATAATACAAATAAAATCTTTTACTTTAACTCGTATTTTTATTATATCTTTTCAAGTATTTATTGACCTTGCTGTTCTTTTTTTGGTGTGTTTATTAGTGTCTTTCACTCAATTTTTTTTTTTTTTAAGCTGGTCAGGAGTTAGAGTTTTATTATCAGTCTAGGCAAGACTAAAAATTCCAAGCAAATTCAATTTTGCTTAAGGGAACATTGTAAAGTAACAATTCTTCATATTACATGCCTCATGTGATCCATTTCAAGCCATAGAGAATTACACCTTTATGTGTCACTGTTCCAAGAGACAAACAAATGTGAACACCTAAAACACTTTAAAAATGCACCAAGCTTATGAAGTCTCAAACAAAACTTGAATTTTCTGTACATACATCTGTCAAATGAAGTTATTTCCTGTACACCACTCCTCTTGCAAAGTGGTCTTCTGTTCCCTTTCATTTGACCTAGATCGGCTAGGAGACCTAGGAGATCTAGAGAAAGATCGGGACAGCTTGTGATTTCTTTCCAGGGACAGTGATCTCTCTCTCTCCTCCTATCTCTAGAAAGGGACCTGCTCCGGCTGCGGGAGAAGCTTCTCCGTCTTGGAGATCTGTGGCGAGGTGGAGGACTCCTCCTCCGATAATCATCTCGCGGGTGACGACCTCAAGAAGGAGGCAGCCACGATTTCGACTTCTCTTTTCCCCATTCAACAGGTCCACCCTTACTCGGCAGCCACATAGTGTTCTCCCGTCTGGTTCTCGGACAGCATCGGCTGCATCTTGGGGATCTTCAAATTCAACAAAAGCGAAGTCAGGAGGGTTTCTAGCAACCCACACACTTCGGAGTGGTCCATAATAGCCTACAGCTCGTTCCAATTCAGTCTTGTTACCACTGTTTCCAAGATTACCTACATAAACTTTACACTCCAATGGACAGGAATCACGATGCATTTCGAGATCTCGGGTTAGAAACGCGGAGGCTCCAATCCACACACCCTTGGCTGGGTCTTCCCGGTCCCCTCCCGCGTGGCACCCGCAGATGCTCTCGCACACCCGTCCTCCACGAAATGGCCTGGCAGGCGGATTCTTAACCACTGTGCCACCAGGGAAGGCCAGTGGTGATGTTTCGGAAGAGACTCCTCTCCTTTTAGAAGCACTTCTGTAGATATTTCAGTAATATATCTGGGATCTGTTTATCTTTTCATCCTCATCTTTCTCATCAGAAACTTGTGGCTTTACTCTTTCAGGTTCTTTTCCTTCTGGTGTCCTTTTGCTAGCTAGATCTTTGGGTTCACTTCTGTGCCTCTTTTCATCTTCGTCTTCTCCTTCATTCGTTTCAGCCTGAGCTCCTCCGGGCCTCGCATCTCTGTCTGGCTCCTCCTTAGGTTTCTGTTTAGGTGTTAGTCCTTCGGTTTGACTTCTGAGTCTCTCTTCTTCCTGGAGGTGACCAGGCTTTACTTTATCATCTCTTTCTTCTTCTTCCACATGTGTTCCTGGTCTTACTCTTCCCGGTTCTTCTGCAGGGCGCGGTCCAGCAACTCACTCTGTGGATGTAACTCTATGTCTCTTTTCCTCCTGGTCTTTTTCGTCTTCATCGACAGAATCATCTGATTTTGCTTTTTCAGGGTCTTCCTCAGGTTTCCTTTTGGCAGGACCCCTTGTGAAATGAGATGTGATGGTGGTCTGCCTGGTAGTTTGCCTTGTAATGCTGGGGCTACATGAGACTTCAGCCGATTTTGTTTCTCCATCGGACTTGCTTCTCCTGGGCATGCAAAGTTTGGAAACAGGTCTGGGGGACTAGTTTTTCTCTGCTATTGCCACTCCGCGGTCCTCACCACTTGTCTTGGGTCCCATTTTCTAGACATCCATTCACTTCCCGACTGAAAGCATGAGCTCCGTTCTCAAGGACAAATCTTTATTTAAAAGGGATTTGACTTTAGCCCGGGCGCCCTCCTCTGATAATTCTTCTTTATGTAATTTGGTTTCCAAGTCACATAACTGATTCTTTATTTCTGTCTGCATAAATTCAGGCAAGAATTCAGGCAACAGATTCCATTTCTCCTTCACACATTCCTTTTCTTTTAAACTATCTCTTTCCAAATCTTTTAAACTATCTCTTTCCAAATCTTTGAGCCGGACGGTCTCATGATTTCGTGAGCAGCATCGTGGGGTTTGTCGTAGACCGGTAGCGGCCACGGGTAGACGGCGGGCTCGGCCCCCACAGGCGACTTGAGCCTCAGCTCCAGCTTCTCCGCCATGTCTGCACGCGTGGCCACCTCACCTTGCCAGTCTGGCGGTGGGCGGAGGGGTGGGGCTTTCACTCAATTTTAACCTGGAATATTTGTCATTTTTTTGGTTTTGCTTTGTGAGCGTTTTTAGGGACAGAAATTTATTGTTTAAAATAAATTAAGCAAATGATTTTTTTAGTTAATTGTTTTGATTTTATACTGTTTGTAATCTTTTTGCACACAGATAACCAATGTCAATTTTTATGAAGTTAAAACAATTAGTGTTTTCCTTAATGGTTTCTACTTGTCTACTTACGCAGTTATTCTTAAAAAGGCCATATATATAATATTAATTTTGCTTAATCATAAATACTCTCTTCAATCATCTGGCTTAAGTTCAACTAAATTTTTCCATACACAATTTTGACATTCTTTTAACTGTTTACTTACTCCTAATATGTACAATCTTGCTGGATATTGAACATCACATTAATATAGCTTTTATTGAAACTATTTATTTATTGAACACTTACATTGAACCAGGTTCAAAATTGCTCTAAATTCCCTTAAAAATCTCCATAAACTATGAAGTATGTAGTAAAATTCCATTTCACAAATAAGGAAGCACAGAATCAGATTAAATAATTTAAATAGTTGAAAGAAGTTTTGATATCAAGTGTATTTAATTGTGCTTTGTTAAACACAATTAAATACTGCTTTTTAAAGCTGTTTTAGGAATTTTTAAAAAAATCTATAAATGGATGAATAAACAAGTAAAATAATTCTAATGATGTATGCTATAATTTATGCAGTTAAGTTTTTCTTTTTAGCCTAACACTCTAATTCTTCCCACCAAACATAAGGAATTCCCTTGAATGCCATACGCCTAAAGTTACACACTAATTTTTAACATTAACCAAATAAATCTGCCAATAAATTATCAAATTAGAAAGAATGTTCCCCCATTGTGTGATAATTTACCATAAACACAATTATTAAAAGAATATAGGGCTTCCCTGGTGGCGCAGTAGTTGAGAGTCCACCTGCCGATGCAGGGGACACGGGTTCGTGCCCCGGTCCGGGAGGATCCCACATGCCGCGGAGCGGCTGGGCCCGTGAGCCATGGCCGCTGAGCCTGCGCATCTGGATCCCGTGCTCTGCAACGGGAGAGGCTACAACAGTGAGAGTCCCGTGTACCGCAAAAAAAAAAAAGAATATAGTAAAATTTGGAGGGCAGATTTTGCATAGAGCCTATTATTCTATAGTGCATAGTTTGTAAGCAAATAAAATTTGTCAACTCACCGAATATGGAAGCATTAATGACTTTATTAATCTACCTAGAATACACCATTCTGAGAAAACCAAATTCATTTTTGACCCTTTACTCTCAATGAACATAGGTAATTTTAATAAATAAATTAAATAAATTAAAATAAATCAGTGTTAATCAGTGTTGATCCAATTCCTTTCTCCTTTGTATCTGCAAAGCACCATTTCAGTACCTTTTAAAGTTAACGTGATGTAAGCTATCCACATGGCAGGGATATACAATAATGCAAAGCAGATGAATTTCAGCCTCATGGGAATTTGCAGTTAGTGAAATAGGGTTTTATTATACATCTAGGCAATTGCGCAGATGAATGTCAGAAAAGCTGATAATTTTAAGCTCATAAATAAGAAAAAAGTAAGTAAACAACTTTATCCCCAATCTTTCTAGTGATGAAGCATATTTTAAATGATTTAATAGATTTGATGCTTCATATCATTTTGTACAACTGGAAAAAACGAACAGTTGTTTAAAAATAATGTTATAGTGGAGAAGAGCAGAGAGAGCTAAATACTTGGTTATGACCACATGCATATTCTTAAATAGAAACCTAAGAATAAGGCAAGAAAACCCTACAAAAGAAGCCTGCATAACACAGGAAGAAATGCCAGTTTATAATCTACTTGTTTTAGAATAGTCAGTTACTGTTACTTTGCTTCTTACCTAATGAATAAAGAGATATGGGAAAGGAATTTTAAGTATAAGGAAGTTTAAAGATATTTGTATGCAATCCTAAAAAGCCGATGTTATTTTTTCAATTATTTTACTGATGAATAAACTAAAGTTCAAAGTCAAACTGCCATTAAGTGGCAAAATCTCAGCTCATGTCCATATTTGTTTAATTTAAAAATGTTCTTCCACTTGGCCATACGAACACTTACAGAATATTCCATAAAAAATACAACTATGAATATTTGTTAGCTAAAACATACTCATTTTAATGACATTACAATAAATGTACATAAAATAATATCTATTATGTCTAAAAATACATTAAAATAAATGTGAACAATGAATTAGATTTTTTAAAAGCATTAAGTCATTATGGCAACCTTCAAAATTTACAGTCCTTTACTTGCGTGCCACTATTATTTACTACTGACTACTAAATATAGTTGCACTGCTCCCTAGAGCACTTTATTCTCTACATGCAAATAAACATAAAAACAATGTGTTTCTAACCTAAACATTCTGATAAACACAAAGCACACCAAGAGCTAGGACTGGTTCTTCATCATTTAACTAAAATTTTGTAAGATTTTAAAAACAACAAGCATAAAAATAATAGAGAATGTTCAGAGTTAAGGTATCATCATCATCTTTTAGTTTAAAGCTGTGGCTTTATGTCATTCTACATTATATTGTCAGATTCTTATTTTACAAAGATCAAAATCAGAAAGAAATACATATATACACATATATAGAGTAGTCAGAAGTATGTAGTTGTGCATAAATCTAATAGAAACATAATGTGTAGAATGTAAATTGTAATCAAAATTTAACATATTTTTGTCTCCCATATTCCCTTCAAATTTATCTAATTGATAAATCTTTTGCTGTGCCACTGGGAGAAATTTAGGTAGGTCTCATTGACTTTTCTGTTAACTTTTTGGTCATCAAGGCTCCTATATTGGTTTTTAGTCTCTGAAAACAGAGTTTAAATCAAAAATTAAAAATTACTAGTCCAAGACGTCATTTAACATAATCTTCACTATAAACTAAGACTTCTTTTCCACATTGCCAGCAGTTGGCGTTCTCTGACATTTGAAAGGAGAAGTGCTTGGCTTTTTTATCTTCCTGCTCTGCCTACCTCTAAGTATGGTAGAGAGAAGGATGAGGGAAATAAAACATTTTTCACTTGAACTGATCACTGTTTTTTCCTGTTATAAATTAGTACTGAGCCTAGCAAATGTTTAGAATTATCTCTTTTTCTACTGGGACACTAAAAGTTCTTCTGAGATTCCTGGGGTTTTTCTCCCACCTGTACTTCTTTTGACTCTGATATATAAGTAGTTCAGAAGGCTGCTTGCAATCCTTCAGAAGCCCCTAGGAAGCCCTTATATACCTCTGGCTTCTTGCTGCTTGAATCTCTTTGTCCCTGTACATGAGTGACCCATCAGCCATGTCCCAATAAGATTCCACAGTGGCATTGGTCTTCTAGTGCATAGCTCACTTCTGGTTTATAGGAAATACACAACCTCTTCTCCAACAAACTCAGAGTATAGTCTGATTCCAGCCCTAATGCAACTGACCTGGCCCTGAAACCACAGAACTGATTCGCTCTCTTTATCCTCAAGATTTCCTGGATCAGATAATCCCCAAATTACAGTGGTCACGCATTAAGATCTTAAGTGATCCACTTAAAGCACTACCACCTGCTAGGCTTCATGCGGCAAAGCTGGCAACTACCTCTTTGGGTGGAGGAGGAATATAGCTTATAGAAAAACTTCAGGAAATTCACTCTCTTCTACATGATCTAATCCAGGTTTCACATATTCTTGATTTCACTAAGTGCTCTAGGATTCAGCGACCCAGTTCTAGAAACTTTTCTGAGGCAAATCCTACTATTTCCCTGACTAAAGGGCATTTCTTGAATCTATGAATATATGTATAGAGATAATTGTGTATGCGTAGATAGATAGATAGATAGATAGACAGAGTTGAGATTAGTTAGTAGTTGAGATTTTCTATCTTCTTAAACTCTTCCTATCTAGAGTCCTCTAGTTTTTTTAGAGTAATTTAAAAAATAATTTTCAAATGAAATATGTGAGATATATGTTTTCTGAATTTTTTTTATTTCCTTAAATATGTCCACGTTTACAAGGAAAAATAATTTACCTGGTATATGATTCTCGGTTTGCAATAGTGTGAAGACGCTATTCATTGTCTTCAAACTTTCACGATTTCAAATGTGAAGTCTGATGCCAGAAAGAGAAAATGAAGACTGATACTGTTTTTGGTTTAAGTAATCAGGAGAATACAGTTGACATTTATTAAGATGAAGAAGAAATTCGGGAAGAGCAAGTTTGGGGAGAAAGACTAAAGTTTTGTTTTTGGTTTTGGATGTGGTAAGTTTGAGATATCAGATATTTACATGAAGATGTAAAGTCAGCAGTTGGAAATCTGAGCTCAAAATGTATGAGAGAAATTCAGCAGGAACTATTTGAGATTTATAAGCCTATAGATAACATTAAAAGCCATAAGACTAAGTGAGATGAATTACTGAGTGAATGATGATAGAAAAGAGTTGAGTTTCAAGGACTGAATCCTGTGTCATATCAATATTTGGAATTAAGAAGAAGAACAGAAAAGAAGAGATCTGAGGAGAGGGGGCTATAGAGAAAAACAGTTTAGGGCTGTGTACCAAAAAAAAAGCCAAGTGAATAAAGATTTTCAAGCATTTTATCAAATTATGCTTATAGGTCAAATATGATGAGGACAGATAATTGAGCACTGGATTTAATTAGACTAGATTTAGGAGACAATGGTTAGGAGGGAAGTTGGAGACAAGGAGTGTAGATAGTTCTTTCAATGGGTGTTGATGTGAAAGGGAACAGAAAACTATGCCCTTAGATCCCTCTTTGCCAAGCTCAGAGGTAGCAGAATTTGCAGGTAGGTAAATCCTGAAGGAAATTAAATAAGCTTGGGAGTCAATTCCTGATTGGAAATTCTTTTTCTGAGAGGGAATTTGGGGTGAAATCTCATTAAGGAAAAAAAGTTTTTCTGAGACTTTAACCTTATAAAGTAAAGTGACTAACAAAGAGCAGCTATACCTGCAGGAGGAAATCAGGTCGAAGTTGCATGATGCAATTGTGCTAGAAGCTGGAAATATCAGAGGCTAATAGAGCTCCACAGAATTTTTTAAGTCCCCAGAGAAAATTCAATGGAAAATTTTAATTCTACAGATTCATAGTAGACTTTTTAACTTTCCAAGGGTTTTCACCTAATCTATCCTACTTGATCCCCATGACAAACTGTGAAACAAGCAAATTTTTATTTTTTCCATGTTACTAATGAGGAAATGAGACACAAAGAATACATAACATTTGTTCAAGATCACAAAACCAGCAAATTGTAGAATTGGGATTGAGACCAGGTCCCCTGATTATAAGTCTAGCACTGTTTTCACTAAATGAAGTTGCAAGTCATAACTGAGAAATGAAAGACTGCCAAGAAATTGCATAATTTATATATCAATTGGTAAAAGTTACGTAGGAACACTATTTATGTCTAAAATTTAATTATGTTAAACTTGTAGCTATTCATCTTACCAACAAACTAAAATGATATATCAATTAAAATTACTGTGCTCTTGTTTTCCACTCTGGAAGACAGACTGTGACTGCCTAAGTAGTTAACAGGGCACTTTGGGTTTGTGTATTAATAATGCAGACTTGAAAGATTTCTCTACCACACATTTCCACACTATTTCACAATTTAATACCTGCATAGCTCTGGGTGCATTAATTAATATTGACTCAATTTTCTAATCTTTAAATTAGGGAAAGTTTTATCTACTACAAAACATGGATGCAAATAAGCATTAAACATTGAAAAATGAGTACAATGTTAGTTAAAAATGTTTATCAATAAATGTGTTTCAATTTGGACCCCCAGGCACACCATAGTGGTCATACTGGTTTAGCCTTAACTAGAATATTTTCAAGACTCTGCCCTATTTCATTCATATAAATGGTGAGTCAATCAGGAAGGAGAGTATAGAACAATGAAAATTTTAAATTAAGAACTTGAAAAGTTAATGTAGAACTAACAATATTGCAAAGCAGGAAAGAAAAGACAACTCAAATATTAAAATACATGAGTAATAAAGGGAAAAATCATATACTGCCAAATGAGTTATTTCATCTCAATCATTTTTTCTGACACCTTCAGTCAGACTTTCCAGAAATTCAATGGGACAATAAAAATATGTAAAGCTAGACCTCAATTGTATTTTACTCATGATTTACACAGATAAATAATCCAGGTTCTCTACCAAAATCCTGGTCACCCTGAATTCATCTTTTTTTCTCATAACTTCCATTTAATTGTCAGCAAATCCTGTCAGGTGTAACTTCAAAGTTCAGTTGATCCCTGAACAACTCTGGGGTTAGGGGCATTGCCTTATGCACTTTGAAAATCTGTATATAACTTTACAATTGGCCCTCTGTACCCCCATTTCTGCATCCCTGGATTCAAACAACCATAGAGCCTGGAGTAGTAAAGTATATATTTAGTGAAAGAAATCCTACTATAAGTGGACCTGTGCAGTTTAAACACTTGTTGTTCAAGGGTCAAATGTACATCCATAATAAGGCCATACCCACCTCACCACCTCCACTGCTAATAACCTCTTCCAAGCCACCATCACCCCTCAGTCTCCTGTGTGCTCTTCCTGTTAACCTACTCAACTCCAACTGCTCTGGCCTCATTTCCCTACTTCAAAATCCCCAGGCTCAGGACTTCAGGGCTTTTGACTTGCATTTACCTAATCTTAGAATGCTCTTCCCCAGATGATTACGTAGTACCTTGCCTCTCCTTCTGCAGATCCTTGCTTCCGTGTGAGCCGACCCTTGCCCCATCTCCCTATTTGAAATTGCGGACCCACAGTCCCCTAACCTCTGCTTTAAATTTTCTTCTTACTATACTTATGTATTTATTTTATTTCCTTCTCTTTCTAGGACGTAAAGTTCTGTGAGGGCACGGATTTTTGTCTACCTTTTAACTACTATATCCCCATGTCATAGAATAGTACTTGCCCAGTAGTAGATAATGAAAAAGTATTCTTGGAACACATTACCCTTTTAAAATAATTAGAAAAAAATTAATTTATGAAATAACGTAGATATTTACACATCTAATAGTTTATTTTCCCACTGTATTTTCATATAAAACTATCTGCCATTAAGTATTTTGTGGAAATAATCTTAAAGGAGACCTCTACAAAAAAATTAATTTTTAAGTAACTTATTTTTCTCAATATGTGTAGTATATTTATATTTTTATCATATAAAATACCTTTAAGGAATTTTCATCTTATCTCAACATTGTATATTAGTCCTAAACTAATAAACACCATCTAAACTATAAAACTATTAGGTCTATGTACAGAGTTGTGGGAACATACCAAAAAGTAAATACCAGTGAACCAATGCCCCAACCTGAAGGCATAAATATTTCACAAAGGCTGTTTCATGCTTTCATCATTGATAGATTAGACATCATATACAATTGAGTTTCAGAGGTAGAAGCAATGGTTGGCAGAACACATGTTCAAAATTTAAATTGGTTTTCATTATCTGGAAAAAAGATCATAAATAAATGTAACAGAATTAAGTTACAAGATCATTGTAGTACATCCTAGGGTGAACAAAAAAAACTGAATAAAAGAGGACAGAAATATAATTTTTAAAAAGCAGCAAAATTGTTTAATTCGTACTTTATTTATTAGTCACTATCCTAGACAAAGAATAGGATAAGAAATGAGTAAGCCATGGCACCTAGCCTCAAAAGCTTCTTTTCCATTGCAAGGAGGCAGAAAGAAACACCAAAATAAAATGCAAACTGCAAGTTCAAAATGTCCATAAGTGCTGAACTAGAGGAATGCAAAAATAGGAACACAGTGGGAAAAAATAATTATGAATGAGATCATTAATATGTGATCTTCCTCTTAGCTCCAGCACAGCAGTCATACCATTATCATGCCCATACCCTTAATCCTAATTACTGCGGGAAGAAAGAGATTGTCTCCATTAAGCAAAAGGATTGGATTCCTGCCGTCCAGCTCTGCTCCAATTAGCAATGACTAAGAAAAGGAAGAATAACACAAAATAGCAGGCTCACAGAAGTAAGTTCCTGAAGGTGGATGGTGTGCAATTCTCCCAGAGAGGAGTATGAGCAAAGCAAACCCCAAGAATATTGAAGCTTGAAAAAGTGCTTTTATGTATTATCTATGAATGCTGAAGAGAAGGGAAAAGGAACTGCAAGAATTTAAGCCATTTGCTTTCTTTTTCTACCTTAATGGATACTTAAAAAAAATCTGTATTCATTACTTATTCAGTCAGTACCCTAGTTCAATTCTGATGCCCACTTGCACAATCAGCAGACTCCTAAGGAGATTCTCAGCCCTTGAGAATGAAAAGAAGATGTTGTGCTTGAATCATGGAGAATGCTGAAGTAGAAAAACAAATTACAAATTTTAAGATATTTATTTGAAACTTGAGAACAATCTTGGTTCTGTTCTTGGGAATGAGAAGCTTGACAGGGAAGATTCCTGGTTTTGACCTGAACCTCACTGTTATCTACATAAGTAGATTTCACTTGAAAAAAAGAGATTTTTTTCCCTATAAGATCAAAAAAAAAATTCAAGAGACAGTAACAATATCTAGTGGAGCTAACAGAAAATGAAGCAAGTAGAAAATGTTAGACAAGTGTTTTGAACTGGAGACTATGTTTTTTAAGAAGTCATAAATCAAACTTTATAAGGTTCAAGCACTTCAAATTCCCCTGTTAGCCTCAGGTAAGTCACTTAGAAATCTCAGCTGAGATGGTCTGTCATTCTGTTCAAACATGAGGAAATGACTAGATAATTCCTCAATGTTTCTACCAGAACTGTTATTTCTGTGAGGAAAAATTAAAAGTATCAAATCAATTCTTAGAGTAACAACTTACTCTTTACTATTATTTTAATTTTTGACTCTATAATAGGAAGGTTCCTTTATGGTTCTAAAAATATCTTACAACTGCATTTTCCATAAGTCTTCTGAAGACATTTATGTTTCGACAGTTAACAAGTCACTAGGGAGTTTGTGGATAGGAAAAAGCACAACCCTAACAGTAAGCCCATGTTTTTATAAAGGATGCCTGGTGTTTTAAAGTTGTGGGCTGCAAAGTTGTGGTTAGTGAAGAAATTAGTCATGAAAACATAGCATAGCACAGCAGGGATTTATTATGCATGAACCACTTCCATTTTTTGTTTATTTGAAATAAGCTAGATGGTGAAAGTGTTGAAATTTCCCCGTGGTGCATAACTTTAGGGGAGTGCCCCTCTCTCCTCCTCAATACATCATGCTGATTGAGATTATTCGGAAGATATGACTACTGCCCCAAATTGAAAGTAAAGCAAAGATTTCAACACATGGAAAATTCCAAATGTGCAAACATGGAAGTTACCACACCCATAACTGAATATTCAGTTTGTTTTTCTGAAAATCAGCACACATGTACATGAGTTTTAAGATTAAAGTAGACACCACTCCCCAAACATGAATGTGAAATGCAGAATTTGGTGCAAATAGGCTTACTCAGAATTACAAATCCTAAATGGGAGAATTTAGGAAACATGTTCATTTTCTCCAGAGGAATAAATTTGAAGTTCCTGTAATACTTTTAACATACTAATAAGCTTTGAGGAATTGCATAAAGGGCTTAAAATTTTTTAAATGCTTCAAATAACTAACTCTTGAATTTGTAGCTAATTTGTTTTCCTCCTTCTACACTCTCTAAGCACAATATCTCCTTTCCAAGAGTGCATTTGTGCATCTCTGCTCTTTTATTTCAACACCACCTCAATATATTCAGAGAATGGACACCTGACTTTAGATAAGCATATGATAAAGGATTTGATATCACATTATCACCTCCAATCATATTTGGTATTCTGTGAAAGAAATTATTTCTCAATTGTAACTAATATAGAATAAGAATCTTGAAAGTCTAACGTATCTTTACGTTAGATGGAATGAATGTGTTCGGTCAGGTGTGTTTGAACAGATATCCCCCTCCCCCTGAATTATCCTCTCAGCTAGGCAGTGTCTTCCATTAAAATGAAGATATTATTCTAAAAGTTCCTTTTTAATTTTAGAGAGTATATATCTTACCAAAAAAACGGTAACATTAAAGCAGGAAGACTAGGCAATAGGTTTATATGAGTCAAGGCTAGGGCACCATGAGAACATGAAAGACTGGAGGAGAAGAAAAACTGAAGTGGGGAAAAGGTTTAGAAAAGGAAATTGAGGTAAAAAAGGTTATAATGCAAGATTATTCCTTATAACATCTATTCCTTAATTGAGACAGTGAAATGCATCAATAAATCATGAGATACTAATACAGGAAATACTGTAAAACAATGGGAAAAATAAGCTGATGATATATATGTAATGTATATGAATCTCAAAGAAAAGATGTTGAATAAAAGAAGCTAGAAACAAAAGAGTTCTTACTGTATGTTTTCACTCATATGAAGATCAAAAAGAGATGAAAGTAGTCAGTAGTGCCTGAATTCAGAAAAATCATTAACTTTGGGAGGGAGAATGATGACTAGAAGGGGTGGTGTGTTATGGACAGAGAATGTTACGCTATATAATGATGATGCATAGTTATATACATATATACACACACACACATACACACACACACACTCATATATATATATATTATATATATATATATTTTATATATATATATATATAATATATATATATATAAAACTAATTTATCTTAAGTATTCTGACAGCCAAGTAAGGCAGACAAACTTTAAGATGTACTCCTTTGGTCTCCACCTCCTGCTCTTTATGTTCTTATGTAACTTTCTCCCCTTGAATATGGATTTAACCTATTGACATGTCTTTAATGAATAAAATACAGCAAACTACTTTTGTGTTTGTTACATAAGATTATGACTTTTGTCTTGCTAGCAGACTCATTCTTTTGCTGACTTTGATAATGCAAATTGGCATGTTGGAGAGGCCCACTGGCAAGGAACTGAGGATGGTGGCCTCCAACCAACTGCAAGGGAGGAATGAAGCCATCAGTCCAAAACCCCTAAACTATGCCCAAATCCATGACCCATAGAAACTGAGATAATAAGTATGTTGTTTTAAGATGTGTCAGGGCAATTTGTTATGTTGCAATAAACAATACACCAAGCAAAACAAGTCTGTAAGCCAAGTTAGCCAGTGATCTACCAGTTCTGGATACCTGAAAAGTATATAATGGTATAAAGCAGATTATTTGAAGTGCTTTTTCTTGCACTAATGTTACGACTGTTAAAGGTACGTGTACAAATAGTCATACTTTGAGTTTGCCTTGGACTAAGGAGTTTCCCATAATGTGGGTCTTTCCGTTTTAAAAGGAAGATAGTCTTGGGCAAAACGGGACAGTTGGTCACCCTACAAGTTGACAATATAATCTTTTTAGCTGTGTGTTTTGTTGTTAAAACATAACAGAGGGGCTTCCCTGGTGGCGCAGTGGTTGCGAGTCCGCCTGCCGATGCAGGGGACACGGGTTCGTGCGCCGGTCCGGGAAGATCCCACATGCCGCGGAGCGGCTGGGCCCGTGAGCCATGGCCGCTGAGCCTGCGTGTCCGGAGCCTGTGCTCTGCAACCGGAGAAGCCACAACAGTGAGAGGCCCGCGTACCACAAAAAAACAAAAACAAAAAAACATAACAGAGGCTTAATATTTGTTATGTGAATTAATTTTCAAAGAAAATATTTCAAAAATAAGTACTTCTAATCTAAAATTAAGAAAGTCATGAAAAGAAAGCTATAAACTTTTTTTAAAACTTTTTCTTCTCTCTTTTCTTCTTTTCATTCTCTTTCTCTCTGCGTGAAACCAAGATATGAGAAATCAATTATAATTCAATAAAGTAAAGCCTTGGGGCCCTATTTTAGAGAATCTGTCTGAATACATTGCCATTAATGATGACAAAGCCTTGCTGAGATGTCATGAATCAAGAGAGTAAAGGTCAGTTTTGACCAGAGCTGTCATCACTAGTCAGTCTCACTGCAACTATTCCCATTTCAGTGACACTTAAGGGAGGATGAGATAAAATAATGAGCTCTCCAAATAACTGGTCTTAAATAGTAAATGGCATCTTCTATTGTAAAACCTGTAGAAAAGACTGAGCCACTTTTTCAGGATCACCCCCATTAAAACACAATCTATCTCTCTGTCTCGGTCTCTCTGTGTGTCTGTCTCTGCCTCTTTCTCTCTCTCTCTCTCTCTCTCTCTCTCTCTCACACACACACACACACAACAAAAGCCTACTTTTAATTCCACATACCTCTTTATTGCATGTTAAAAATATTGTACATTTTCTCTTGAAAAAGGTAGAAAGCAAACATTAATTGTTCAAAGATTGTTGTATATTCTTATTTACAGTGAAAGAAAATCAAAGTAAATCAAAAATTAATAACTTTACATTTATTTCAACCTTTCATACATACATGGTTTAATCTGTTTGTTTAAAGAGTAGTGTATACTATTAAAAATATTGAAGCTGATGACTTTCTAGGAAAGCTAATAATTAGACCTAATAATGACCATAAATGTGTCCTTGCAACAGATGATTTGGGCAGTACTCAGTCTAATTTTTGGAAGTTATTTATCCCATTAACTTGAAGGTTGTTTGAAATTACTACTGCTTTTATCTCAATATCTTGGGTTGTGACATTAGAAATCCTAGAAAATTAGAAATCCCGGTTAAAATGCAATTAGATCACTTGAAAGAGAACATATATTTAGTCATTAGTATCCGTTTACCATTAGCATACACTGCTAAACTTCTTATTTATAACCCAGAAGAGAACAAAGCTGGAAAACAAAACATGAGACCACTGCATTTTGCTGAGGAGAAGAGAAATTTGAAGTATGTGTGGTTTCTTTGCTGGAGGGTTAGATAAGAAGTACCAGGAATAATCTGGAAACTGGTGAGGATGATCCATCCCAAAGGAAAGACAGTATAGAATATTAAAAATAAGCTGCAGGGCTTCCCTGGTGGCGCAGCGGTTGAGAATCCGCCTGCCGATGCAGGAGACACGGGTTCGTGCCCTGGTCCGGGAAGATCCCACATGCCGCGGAGCGACTGAGCCCGTGAGCCATGGCCGCTGGGCCTGCGCGTCCGGAGCCTGTGCTCTGCAATGGGAGAGGCCACAACAGTGAGAGGCCCGCATACGGCAAAAAAAAAAAAAAAAAAAAAAATAAGCTGCAATATACTATATAAGTTATACTATATTATACTTGAATTTTAAGTTTTGTTAACAACTTTCCTCAAATTAGATCTTCTGTGATGTTACTCATTTATGCACAGATGGGAAAGCAGAAACCTAGTCTTGAGCACTTACATGGAAAAGTTCATTTGCAAGGGTTGACATCACCTCAAATATAGTTCATATTTCAACATATCTTCATAACACCTTGTAAAACGAAAACAAACTTTGCTTTTGTTTAAACAAGAAGCATATTCTCTGATATTCATGGCAATCTGGTAAGAGAAAATCATTTCCCTGTCTGAACTAGATTTTTAGAACTCTAGAGTACACAGGGTTAACATTTAAAAAATAGGTTTATGTCCCTCAGAGGTGAAGAAATTTAAAAGACAAACAACAGTAACATTCCAGCAGGAATATATTTAAAATAATTCACAATATAATGATCTCAAGTAAAAGCATTTGAGTAACACCCTTGATGGATTGTTGTGCTTAGCTGTACCTAATGTAAAGATGCCCACATAGCTCACATCTGTGCTGCTCTATGAAAAGTAAATGATCACCATCATCAAGAAAGTGGTGGAGCACAATGTTTAACTGTGCAGTATGTAGAGCCACACTACCCAGGTTCAATGTCCAGATCTGTCACTTACCACCTTTTGTGGTCTTAGGAAATTACTTATTCTCCCAATTTCCTCAACTATCAAAAGAACTACAGGGACTTACCTCCCTGGTGGCGCAGTGGTTAAGAATCCGCCTGCCAATGCAGGGACACGGGTTTGACCCCTGGTCCGGGAAGATCCCACATGCTGCGGAACAACTAAGCCCATGTGCCACAACTACTGAGCCTGCACTCTAGAGGCCACAAGCCACAACTACTGAAGCCCGCATGCCTACAGTCTGTGCGCCACAACAAGAGAAGGCACTGCAATAAGAAGCCGGTGCACCGCAACGAAGAGTAGCCCCCACTTGCCTCAACTAGAGAAAGCCCACATGCAGCAACAAAGACCCAACGCAGCCAAAAATAAATAAATACATAAATAAATAATTTTTTTAAAAACCTACAGTCATTGTGAAAACTTTGAATAGATAAGGTGGCACATAGTAGGAGCTTTCAATTGGACAAAATGGCTGAAGGGGGGGGGCAGTTTGTGAAAGATAAAAGTGTGTTCTTCCCAAAGCCTGATAGGTATACTCTTAAATGGAAAGACAGAGGATCTGAAGGAGTGGACAAAGAAATATAGCAGATTAGAGAATTATATTATGAAAAGAGTAATGGTACGGTTACTGCATATGGAACTGAGAATTAAACAGATAAATCTACTAAATTTTTTACAGAACTGTACTGTCAACAGAACCACTAGCTGAGACCATAAGAATTTATGCCTTAAATAAGCACTGGGAAAATCTTCTAAGAGCCAAAAGCAGGCTAAGAAAGCTGGTCAGCCTCCAAGGAGCAAATGTCATGGCATAGTCACTTCACAGGTGGCTAATGATGATAATGGAAAAGGAATAATCTCTGAGAGTAAATGATGAACAAGGAAGCTACTCCTGGGGAGCAGATTTAGAGGCTTAACACGGGACATTCCCCATTCCTAGGAGGGAAAGCCCTTGAAATACCTGCTCCAAAAGATTTCAGAATTTTCAATGATCAGTTTATGCTATGTTTCTCTGATTTTTTCCCATTCACAATTCCCCAGAGGAGTATTTGTTGAATTTTCCCTGTCTCTGTTCCACCATTGTATATATCAGGTGTACTGAGGACAGCACAACTTGTGTTTTTAGTTTAAAGTGCTCTAGTTCGGGAGACCTTCAAGACGGCAGAGGAGTAAGACGTGGAGATCACCTTCCTCCCCACAAATACTTCAAAAATACATCTACATGTGGAACAACTCCTACAGAACACCTACTGAACTCTGGCAGAAGACCTCAGACTTCCCAAAAGGCAAGAAACACCCCACGTACCTGGGTAGGGCAAAACAAAAAACAAAAAACAGAGACTAAAGAATAGGGATGGGACCTGCACCACTGGGAGGGAGCTGGGAAGGAGGAAAGGTTTCCACACACTAGGAGCCCCTTTGCAGGCAGAGACTGTGGGTGGCGGATGGGGGGAGCTTTGAGGCCGCAGAGGAGAGCGCAGTAACAGGGGTGTGGAGGGCAAAGCGGAGAGATTCTTGCACAGAGGTTTGGTGCCAACCAGCACTCACCAGCCCAAGAGGCTTGTCTGCTAACCCTCCAGGACAGGTGGGGGCTGGGAACTGAGGCTCGGGCTTCAGAGGTCAGATCCCAGGGAGAGGACTGGGGTCGGTTGTGTGAACACAGCCTGAAGGGGTTAGTGCACCACGGCTAGCTGGGAGGGAGTCCGGGAAAAGGTCTGGACCTGCCTAAGAGGCAAGAGACCATTGTTTCAGGGTGCATGAGGAGAGGGGATTCAGAACACCACCTAAACAAGCTTCAGAGACAGGTGTGAGCCGCGGCTATCAGCGCAGACCCCAGAGATGGGCATGAAATGCTAAGGCGGCTGCTGCAGTCACCAAGAAGCCTGTGTGCAAGCACAGGTCACTATCCACACCTCCTCTCCCAGGAGGCTGTGCAGCCCACCACTGCCAGGATCCCATGATCCACGGACAACCTCCCCCGGAGAACACACGGCGCACCTCAGGCTGCTGCAACGTCACACTGGATTCTGCAGCCGCAGGCTCGCCCCTCATTCCATACCCCTCCCTCCCCCTGCCCTGAGTGAGCCAGAGCCCCCTAAGCAGCTGCTACTTTAACCCTGTCCTGCCTGGGCTGTGAACAGACATGCTCAGGCGACCTACATGAGAGGCAGGGCCAAATCCAAAGCTGAACCCCAGGAGCTGTGTGAACAAAGAAGAGAAAGGGAAATATCTCCCAGCAGCCTTAGGAGCAGAGGATTAAATCTCCACAATGAACCTGATGTACCCTGCATCTGTGGAATACCTGAATAGACAATGAAGCATCCCAAAATTGAGGCAGCACACTTTGGGAGCAACTGTAGACTTGGGGTTTGCTTTCTGCAATCTAATTTGTTTCTGGTTTTATGTTTATCTTAATTTAGTATTTAGAGCTTATTATCACTGGTAGATTTGTTTATTGATTTGGTTGCTCTCTTCCTTTATATATATATATATATATATATATATATATATATATATTTTTTTTTTTTTCTGTTTCTCTTTTTGTGAGTGTGTATGTGTATGATTTTTTGTGTGATGTTGTCTGTATAGCTATGCTTTTACCATTTCTCCTAGGGTCCTGTCTGTCCATTTTTTTTTTTTTTAGTATAGTTTTTAGTGCTTGTAATCATTGGTGGATTTGCTCATTGGTTTCGTTGCTCTCTTCTTTCTTTCTTTTTTTTTAAATTTTTAACAATTTTTAAAATTTTTTATTTTAATAACTTTATTTATTTTTTCTTTCTTTCTTTTTCTTTCTCCCTTTTATTCTGAGCAGTGTGGCTGACAGGGTCTTGGTGCTCCAGCCGGGTGTCAGGCCTGAGACTATTAGGTGGGAGAGCTGAGTTCAGGACACTGGTCCAGCAGAGAACTCCCAGTCCCACGTAATATCAAATAGCAAAAGCTCTCCCAGAGATCTCCATCTCAATGCTAAGACCCAGCTCCACTCAATGACCAGCAAGCTGCAGTGCTGGACACCCCATGCCAAACAACTAGCACCCCATGCCAAACAACTAGAAAGACAGGAATACAACCCCACCCATTAGCAGAGAAGCTGCCTAAAATCACAATAAGTTCAGACACTCCAAAACACACCACTGGATGCAGTACTGCCCACCAGAAAGACAAGATCCAGCCTCATCCACCAGAACACAGGCACCAGCACCCACCAAAAGGAAGTCTACACAATGCACTAAACCAACCTTAGCCACTGGGGGCAAACACCAAAAACAACAGGAACTACAAACTTGCAGCCTGCGAAAAACAGATCCCAAACACATTAAGCTAAGCAAATTGAGAAAAAAGAGAAACACACAGAAGATGAAGGAGCAAGATAAAAACCCACCAGACCAAACAAATGAAGAGGAAATAGGCAGTCTACCTGAAAAAGAATTCAGCGTAATGATAGTAAAGATGATCCAAAATCTTGGAAATAGAATGGAGCAAATACAAGAAATGTTTAACAAGGACCTAGAAGAACTAAAGAGCAAACAATGATGAACAACACAATAAATGAAATTTAAAATTCTCTAGAAGGAATCAATAGCAGAATAACTGAGGCAGAAGAATGGACAAGTGACCTGGAAGATAAAATATTAGAAATAACTACCACAGAGCAGAATAAAGAAAAAAGAATGAAAATAATTGAGGACAGATTCAGAGACCTCTGGGACAATATTAAACAAACCAACATTCAGATTATAGGGGTCCCAGAGAAAGAAGGAAAAAAAAAGAGGGATTGAGAAAATATTTGGAAAGATTATAGTTGAAAACTTCCCTAATAAGGGAAAGGAAATAGTCAAGTCTAGGAAGTGCAGAGAGTCCCATACAGGATAAATCCAAGGAGAAACATGTGAAGACACATATTAATCAAACTATCAAAAATGAAATACAAAGAAAAAATATTAAAAGTAGCAAAGGAAAAGCAACAAATAACATACAAGGGAATCCCTATAAGGTTAACAGCTGATTTCTCAGCAGAAACTCTGCAAGCCAGAAGGGAGTGGTAGGACATATTTACGGTGATGAAAGGGAAAAACCTACAACCAAGAGTACTCTACACAGCAAGGATCTCATTCAGCTTTGAAGGAGAAATTAAAAACGTTACAGACAAGCAAAAGCTAAAACAATTCAGCACCACCAAACCAGCTTTACAACAAATGCTAAAGGAACTTCTCTAGCAGGAAACACAAGAGAAGGAAAAGACCTACAATAACTAACCCAAAACAATTAAGAAAATGGTAGTAGGAACATATATATCAATAATTACCTTAAATGTAAATGGATTAAATGCTATAATCAAAAGACACAGACTGGCTGAATGAATACAAAAACAAGACCTGTATATATGCTGTCTACAAGAGACCCACTTCACACATAGGGACACATACAGACTGAAAGTAGGGGATGGAAAAAGATATTCCATGCAAATGGAAATCAAAAGAAAGATGGAGTTGCAATTTTCATATCAGACAAAATATACTGTAAAATAAAGAATGTTACAGGAGACAAAGAAGGACACTACATAATGATCAAGGGATCAATCCAAGAAGATATACCAATTTTAAATATTTATGCAACCAACACAGGAGCACCTCAATACACGAGGCAAATGCTAACAGCCATAAAAGGGGAAATCTGACAGTAACACAATAATAGTAGGGGACTTTAACACCTTACTTTGACCAATGGACAGAACATCCAAAGTGAAAGTAAATAAGGAAACACAAGCTTTAAATGATACATTACACAAGATGGACTTAATTGATATTTATACGACATTCCATCCAACACCAACAGAATACACTTTCTTCTCAAGTGCTCATGGAACATTCTCCAGTATAGATCATATCTTGGGTCACAAATCGAGCCTTGGCAAATTTAAGAAAATTGAAATCATATCAAGTATCTTTTCCGACCACAACGCTATGAGACTAGATATCAATTACAGGAAAAGATCTGTAAAAGATACAAACACATGGAGGCTAAACAATACACTACTTAATAATGAAGTGATCACTGAAGAAATCAAAGAGGAAATCAAAAAATACTTAGAAACAAATGACAATGGAGACACGACAACCCAAAACCTATGGGATACAGCAAAAGCAGTTCTAAGAGGGAAGTTTATAGCAATACAATCATACCTTAAGAAACAGGAAACATCTCAAATAAACAACCTCACTTCACACCTAAAGCAATTAGAGAAAGAAGAACAAAAAAACCCCCAAATTTAGCAGAAGGAAAGAAATCATAAAGATCAGATCAGAAATAAATGAAAAAGAAATGAAGGAAACAATAGCAAAGATCAATAAAAGTAAAAGCTGGTTATTTGAGAAGATAAATAAAATTGATAAACCATTAGCCAGACTCATCAAGAAAAAAAGGGAGAAGACTCAAATTAATAGAATTAGAAATGAAAAAGGAGATGTAACAACTGACACTGCAGAAATACAAAAGATTATTAGAGATTACTACAAGCAACTCTATGCCAATAAAATGGACAACCTGGAAGAAATGGACAAATTCTTAGAAATGTACAAGCTGCCGAGAGTGAACCAGGAAGAAATAGAAAATATGAACAGACCAATCACAAGCACTGAAATTGAAACTGTGATTAAAAATCTTCCAACAAATAAAAGCCCAGGACCAGATGGCTTCACAGGAGAATTCTATCAAACATTTAGAGAAGAGCTAACACCTCCTATCCTTCTCAAACTCTTCCAAAATATAGCAGAGGGAGGTATACTCCCAAACGCATACTACAAGGCCACCATCACCCTGACCAAAACCAGACAAAGAGGTCACAGAAAAAAAAAAAAAAAAAAAACTATAGGCCAATATCACTGATGAACATAGATGAAAAAATCCTCAACAAAATACTAGCAAACAGAATCCAGCAGCACATTAAAAGGATCATACACCATGATCAAGTGTGGTTTATCCCAGGAATGCAAGGACTTTTCAATATACGCAATCAATCAATGTGATAAACCATATTAACAAACTTAAGAAGAAAACCATATGATCATCTCAATAGATGCAGAAAAAGCTTTTGACAAAATTCAACACCCATTTATGATAAAAAGTCTTCAGAAAGTGGGCACAGAGGGAACTTACCTCAACATAATAAAGGCCATATATGACAGACTCACAGCCTACCTCGTTCTCAATGGTGAAAAACTGAAGCCATTTCCTCTAAGATCAGGAACAAGACAAGGTTGTGATTCTCACTGCTATTATTCAACATAGTTTTGGAAGTTTTAGGCACAGCAATCAGAGAAGAAAAAGAAATAAAAGGAATCCAAATTGGAAAAGAAGAAGTAAAACTGTCACTGTTTGCAGATGACATGATACTATACATAGAGAATCCTAAAGATGCTACCACAAAACTACTAGGACTAATCTATGAAGGTGGCAAAGTAGCAGGACACAAAATAATTGCACCAAAATCTCTTGCATTCCTATACACTAATGATGAAAAATCTGAAAGAGAAATCTAGGAAACACTCCCATTTACCATTGCAACAAAAAGAATAAAATACCTAGGAATAAACCTACCTAAGGAGACAAAAGACCTGTATGCAGAAAACTATGTCACTGATGAAAGAAATTACAGATGATACAAACAGATGGAGAGATATACCATGTTCTTATATTGGAAGAATCAACATTGTGAAAATGAATATACTACCCAAAGCAATCTACAGATTCAATGAAATCCTATCAAACTACCATTGGCATTTTTCACAGAAGTAGAAAAAGTTTTCACAATTTGTATGGAAACACAAAGACCCTGAATAGCCAAAGCAATCTTGAGAGAGAAAAACAGAGCTGGAGGAATCAGGTTCCCTGACTTCAGACTATACTACAAAGCTACAGTAATCAAGACAGTATGGTACTGGCACAAAAACAGAAATACAGATCAATGGAACACAATAGAAAGCCCAGAGATAAACCCATGTAGCTATGGTCACCTCGTCTTTGATAAAGGAGGCAAGAATATACAATGGAGAAAAGACTACCCCTTCAATAAGTGGTGCTGGGAAAACTGGACAGCTACATGTAAAAGAATGAAATTAGAACACTCCCTAACACCATACACAAAAATAAACTCAAAATGATGGACTAAAGACCTAAATGTAAGGCCAGGCACTATAAAACTCTTAGAGGCAAACATAGGCAGAACACTCCATGACATAAATCACAGCAAGATCCTTTTTGACCCACCTCCTAGAGAAATGGAAATAAAAACAAAAATAAACAAATAGGACCTAATGAAACTTAAAAGCTTTTGCACAGCAAAGGAAACCATAAACAAGATGAAAAGACAACCCTCAGAATGGGAGAAAATATTTGCAAATGAGCAACTCACAAACCATTAATCTCCAAAATATACAAGCAGCTCATGCAGCTCAACATCAAAAAGCAAACAACCCAATCCAAAAATGGGCAGAACACCTAAATAGACATTTCTCCAAAGAAGATATACAACAAATACATAAAAGGATGCTCAACATCACTAATCATTAGAGAAATGCAAATCAAAACTACAATGAGGTATCACCTCACACTGGTAAGAATGGTCATTATCAAAAAATCTACAAACAATAAATGCTGAAGAGGGTGTGGAGAAAAGGGAATGGGAACCCTCGCGCACTACTGGTGGGAATGTAAATTGACATAGCCACTATGGAGAACAGTATGGAGGTTCCTAAAAAAGCTAAAAATAGAACTACCATAAGACCTCGTAATCCCACTACTGGGCATATACCCTGAGAAAACCATAATTCAAAAAGAATCATGTACCACAATGTTCACTGCAGCTCTATTTGCAATAGCCAGGACATGGAAGCAATGTAAGTGTCCATTGACAGATGAATGGATAAAGAATATTTGGCACATATATACAATGAAATATTACTCAGCCATAAAAAGAAATGAAATTGAGTTATTTGTAGTGAGGTGGATGGACCTAGAGTCTCATACAGAGTGAAGTAAGTCAGAAAGAGAAAAACAAATACTGTATGCTATCACATACATATAGAATCTAAAAAAAAACAAAAAATGGTTCTGAAGAACCTAGGACAGGAATAAAGATGCAGACATAGAGAATGGACTGGAGGACTCAGGGAGCGGGAAGGGTAAGCTGGGATGAAGTGAGAGAGTGGCATGGACATATATACACTACCACATGTAAAATAGCTAGCTAGTGGGAAGCAGCTGCATAGCACAGGGAGATTAGATCAGTGCTCTGTGTCCAACTAGAGGGGTGGAATAGGGAGGGTGGGAGGGAGGCGCAAGAGGGAGGAGATATGGGGATATATGTATACATATAGCTGATTCACTTTGTTACACAGCAGAAACTAACACACCACCATTGTAAAGCAATTATACTCCAATAAAGATGTTAAAAAATAAAATAAAATAAAATAAAATAAAATAAAGTGCTCTGGTTCAAGAAGAGCTGTATGTGAACCTGATTTTGAGACTTCTAGTCATCACCCCTCAGGTGGTGACTACTGAGAATTACCCATGGATCTTGAAGTTTGATCTTGATACTGTGACTGAGTGGGGCATTTTTCTTTTCTTCTTTGAGGAGAAAATGAGTATATGTGGCACAGAAAAAAAGGAAAACCTGATGCACTGATTAGTCAAAAAATATTAGTTCACTAAATTATGCAGATATTCCAAGGAAGAATATTGATATATTTTCTTATACAGTATTACAAAATCACCTTCTTTAATATCTCCACCAATCTCATCAGATAATTCTCTAAGTATTGAAAAGCTATCAAGGTCACAGGGGCAGAACAAGTTTTCTCAAATTTTAATTTTTGCTTGGAAGCCCAAATTTTATCATTGGCAACAATTATGGCCAATAATTTCCCTTGAAACTACAGGCTCATATCATTCATTTATAAGAATATATCTGCCAAATACCCAAGTCTAATAACCATGATTTTGTCACTCATTCTATCAGAGATAAAAATGTTGCTTCATGAAAAAAGTATCTACTTGAGCTCACAACTCAATCATACAAATGTTTTTCCTCAAGATCGCCTTCAAGGTTTAATATACAGATGAAATAATTTGTGTGTTTTTCTCAATTTTATCACACAGAATAGTAAAAAGATATAATCCAGGGTCAAAATTCAATGAAATTTAAAAATTCTGCTGCTTCATGAAGGACGTGCTGAAGTGAAATTAGCTTGTTTGTTTATTTAGTTATTTGGTTTCATGTTCACTCCATTATCTGGACTTAATTATTTGATCTAATCTGCGAACCATAAAATATACCAGACTGTTAAAGCCAGGCATGAACTTGCCTCCCTCCTGAGAACACAGTGATTGGCATATAAGGGATGGCCATACAAGACCATACAAGACCAAAAGTCTTTAAAACAATACCATATGTAACCCTCAGATGACTGAAGCCATCCTTGGTTACCTACAAAAAGCTTGCTGTTGGGAGAGCTGACTTGTTATATTTACATATCATTTGGGAAGTGCATAATGAGAATTATCCAATTAAAATACATGGTATAAAATTGGTCCCTGATTTTAGGTGATATGATCAATGATACCAACTCAGATGCAGAAGACATTCAAGTCAGCCTCAACTCATTATCCAGGTTGTTTCTGATGATAGAATTGGCCTAGACCTCTTTGTGGATCAAGGTGATATTTTTGTAATCATTAACATGTCCTGCTATATTTGCATTAAAACCTTTGTCCAAGTGAAAACAGCAGTACAGAAAATTAAGCAGAAAGACATCAGATTTTCTAAGGTAGACCCTGAGGGTTTAGGACTTTTTTCAGCTTATTTGGGTATTGACCCTGGCTGCTATGACTGAGGTCAACACTGCAGGTTGGTTTCATCCTGCTGTTTGTAGTCATGTTGGTGGAAGCTTTAGGTAAATGTTGTATAAGACAGATGAAACAGCTTTTGTCCCAGTCTCTTTATTGATCAGATGAATTATTATGGCCTACGTCGTGTGTGTGTGTGTGTGTGTGTGTGTGTGTGTGTGTGTGTACACATCTTTCTGTGAGAGGAGAGGAGACTTTGGGAGAGGTAGAAACCCTTACTGTCTGGGACAAGAGGGTGCTAGATGCAGGCAGATGTCAGCTGTAGTGGTGGTAAGAAGTCAGATTCTGGGCACTTTGAAGGTGAGCAAGCAGGACTTTCTCACAGAGCAAAGGGTGACTCAGGCAGAAAGATGAGCTCTAAGACAATTACTGGGGAGATAGATGGTGGCCTCAACTGGGACTCACCTGCTACCCAATGTTCAGTGACCCCTGATAGGTATTGACCCATTAGGGCTGGGAATGAGATGGTAACTGAGCCTCCAGGGGTACAGGGGCAAGAAGGGGCCCCAGTCCCAGCTTCTCCCTTCCAAAGGAAGTGGGGTCCACTGCCTGGCCCTGCAGGGCACACTGCTCTGAGGGCTGTGCCCCCTGCTTCCTTTGCAGGAACATCTTTCACAATCTGGGTTTCTGGGTCTCAAAGGCAGATATCTGAAAGGTGATGGCCATCAAGTTGGGGCCATCAAGAACATCTTGTGTGTGCTGAGGGAAAAGGTGGACGTCCATGCCTGTGCAGGAAAACAACATGTTCATGGGGAAGTTTACCAGAAAGCAAGATGATGGTGAGAACAAGGGGAGTGCTTGTTGGGAGCAATTATCCAGGAGCCTCTCACTTTCCTTCCAATTTTCTGAGTGAGACACTATTTCCCTTTGTTCTAGACTACTTTTTCTTTTAAAAAAAAATTTTTATTGGAGTATAGTTGATTTAAAATGTTGTGTTAGTTTCTGCTGTACAGCAAAGTGAATCAGTTATATATATATACATAGATCCTCTTTTTTTAGATTCTTTTCCCATATAGGTCATTACAGAGTATTGAGAAGAGGTCCCTGTGCTACAGGAGGTCTATATTATCTATTCTATATATAGTAGTGTGTATATGTCAATCCCAATCTCCCAATTTATCCCTCCCCTCCCTTTTCCCCCAGTAACCATAAGTTTGTCTTCTACATCTGTGACTCTATTTCTGTTTTGTAAATAAGTTCATTCGTACCATTTTTTTAGATTCTACATATAAACTATCTTTTCAAGTTTGGTTTTATCACAAAAATCCTTGGTAGATACAGATAGTGATTCCCTTTGGGCATAAAATGATTGAGTTTTGTGAACTCAGGATTCCTCTTGTGTGCAGGTATCACCTGGCCCTCTTTACATTGCCTTGTGGGAATGGAGACTGGAGGAAGCAGTGCAAGCAAATGCTAATACTCTGCTTTTTGAAACTGCAGTGAGTAATCAACTGCACTTTGTCTCTGACCCGGGAGTTTTGTGTCTTCCACTACTTAAAACTGTGACTGGCTAACTTAGCTTTCAGGATTGTCACAGATTATGACTGTTATATGTTAGGGTATAATTGATATCATTGGGTAGGACAAAGTATAAGAATCTTGTAGTAAGTTAAGTAACATAAAATTATGTTTGCTGACTTTATCACCCTATTTACCTAACTCATATGAACAAATTCATATAGACATGGATTGAAACAAAAAGGACTACTTTACATATATACATGAGCTCAAACTTTATCAGTTGTTTTAATATTCTAATCTTTACTATTGTAAAAAATTGTTTATCTATTCATTATTAGAGATGATTAAATCTACCAATAAGATGTATTACCATAGTGCCCTTTATAGTTCTGTCAGCCTTTTACTTCACTTACTTTGAGCCTGGAGTAATTGATATATAGAATTTTAAAACTTTTGTATTTTATTAGTCAATTGAGCCTTTTATCATTATGTACTGACCGTCTTTATTTCTTGATTTGAAGTCTAAATATTTTATGCAATTAATATAGCTATACCATCCTTCTTTTGGTGAGTTTTTAACCAGCAAATATAAAAAATAACCATATGAATTTATGTATGTATATGTGTATGTGTGGGTGTAATTATTTTACTCTCAAACTTAGTTTACCCTTAGGATATGTTTCTTGTAGGCACTATATTTTTTTGTTTGTTTGTTTTATTTAGTTCTAGTCGAAAAAATTTGTTTTTTGAGTCTTTTATTTGATGTTATTTCACCTTAACTTGGATTTATTTCCAAATTCTTGTTACATGCTCTTTTACTTGCCCTTCTTTTCTATTTCATTTTAAAAATTGTTCCTTATCTTCTTAGTGGTTGATTAAATCTTTTTTTCTCATTTCATTTTTTATATTCTAATTTTAGTGTTATACATTATATTTCTATATTTTTCTTGGTTATCTGAGAAAATTTAGCATGGATATTTCAATCATCAATATTAGCTAATAATTTTACCATTTATCACACCAACTATAAGAATTTTCTAAAACTTTACACTATGTTCATTCCATCCCAGATCACATTATATTTTTTAGTTTTTTTCTTCATTTTAATCTTAAAAGACTTAAAAAAATTTTTACACAGAAAATGCTTATTTATCTATCTCCCAATGTTTATCAGTTTCCATGCTCATTTTCTGCTCAGCATTGTTCCTTGTACCTCACATCTCTTACTAGGATTCCTTTCTTTTTTTTTCTGAATTATAGCTTTTAGTATTTCTGTTATTGAGGGTCTTGTAGTGGCAAACCTTTTATGTTCTAGTTTTTTCCTGAAAAATTTTTTTCCTCGTTTTGGGAAGTAAATTTTACAATATAATCAATGCTAGATAATGGGTGCTTTATCTCATCACTTGGAAGATATTTTCTTTATCTTCTGTTGTTGAGAAGTCAATAAATTATCATTTATTTCTTTTTATGTAATATGCCTTCCTTTTTGATGCTTTAAGATCTTAAGATATCTGTTTCTTTGAGATTTAGTACAAACACTATGCTCTTTCTATAATTGTTTGTGTATGTGTGTGTGTGATTATCCCACATGGACATTATTTGACTTCCTATATCAGAATACTGGCATCTTTTATTTATTCTTGAAATTTACCAATACCTCTTTAAATATTTCCTCTCTACCATTTCATCTCTCCAGGCTTTGGAACACTGATTAGATATTAAAATTTTTCACTCTATTCTCCTTGTAATTTAATATCTCCATATTTTACGTGGTAGGCAGAATTCTGACAGCCCCAAGATCTGAGACCCCAGGGATTACACATATCCTCTATAAGTCCATGGAATAATCATTGGCATGATTAGGAAATATTAAATAAATTGACTTCAGAAAGAGAGATTAACCTGGGTGAAACTGACCAAATTAAATAAGCCCTTAAAAGGAAACAGGCTGTCCTTGAAGAAGAGATATAAAGCTTCAGAGGTACTGGACACAAAGGAGATTCTCTGTTACTAGCTTTGAAAATGGAGGATGCCATGGTACAACATATACGGGGAGACTTTAGGACCTAAAAGAAGTCAAAGGTGGAAGCCAGCAGGAAACTGGGTACTTCAATTCTTATTTCTGCTAACATCCTTAATGAGCTTTGAAGGAGACCTTCTACTCCAGCTTAGAACACAGCTGGCCAACACCTTGATTTCAGCCTACTGAGACTTCAGCAGAGAATGTAGTTATGCCGTGATTGAACTGCTGACATACAGACTGTGAAATAATACATTAGTGTTGTTCTGAGCCACTAAATTTGTGGTAATTTGTTACTCAGTAATAGAAACCTAATACATTACCCCTTTCCTCTTTATATATTTTTTTATGGATAATTCCTTCACAGCTATATTCCAGCTCACTAATTATCTTTTCAATTTTATCTCATACCCTGCTAATCATGAATGTTGAATTCTTAACACCAGTTATTGTACTTTTTCATTTCAAAAGTTTTATGTTTATTTCAAATTATATAATCTCTTACACTTTAATGATATATTTTCAATTTCTTTAAAATTTTATTTTTAAACATAGAACTTTATCTACAGAAATCTTGAGGCCTGGATTGAAGATTGGTTCTTCAGAGAAGAATTGCTTGTTCTTCTGCCTAATGCCTGAAGGAATGATCAGAGTAAAATTGATTTCACCTGAATTTTGGACTTTAAAATTGGGGGGGGGGGGCGCTACTTAGGTGCTGTTGATTCTGACTGAAATCCTGAGTGGAGATTGGCTAATGGTTACAAATTTTCAGGGGACTCTATTGCCTCTCCAAGCAATACAAATATTTGAAAAAGACAATCCTCATCACGGCCCTGATGGCAGGATAGGAAATAGGGTGAGGAAGATGTATTCCCAGTTTATCCTTACAAAGAGCATACAGCCTTTTAGCCTCCAAGCTTTATGGAATAAGTTCTCTTATCTGATTCTTCACCTAGGATTTGTTTCCTACACCCTATATTCTAACTCGTTAAGTTGTGAAAACACAAGCTTAGGTCAACAAACTTGGGAGGCTGAGAAAAAACAAAATCAGGCAAATGCGCAATTACATGAATGAATTCAGATTTGTTGCTTTGTTTATCACTATAGATTCTATTCTCTATTAGTTGCTTTTTAGAGGATTCCTCACTTTATTTAAATTTATTTAAATTTTATTAAATTTATTTCATTTATTTAAATGAAACTACCTATCTTTGAATATTATCATTATATTTCTAGGTTTAAGGAAATTCATGAGAATTATCTGCAAGCTTTTGAACTAATTCCAGTAATTTATGTACACCAAATATTAACTACATAATACTGCAATGCCTTGAAAAATAATACTCCTTCTGTAAGGCAATACATTTCAGACGTTACTTAAAGTATGCAATTTAAAATTGTGACATTAAAACGATTACCAAAACCAGTCATTGGCTAACAATATTTTTCTATCTAAAGGTGATATAATACTGCATGCCAAACTAGTATTGCTAATTTTAAAAGGGAAAATATAAAATAATTTTAATAAGAATGAATTTGAATTTAAATGTGATACTTATGAGCAAAATGCAACTGATTAGTTTTAATATTAAAGTCCTTCAGAAATGTTTGCCCAATCACATAGCACACTGATGTTTAAAATCTGGAATGTTAAAAAAAAAAAAAATCTGGAATGTTTAAGAAATGTAGGTTATACGTCAGTACACTTGACCCTTGAACAACGTGAGGGTTAAGGGCACCGACACACTCTGTCCAGTCGGAAACTGAAGTATAACTTATAGTCGGCCCTCAGTATGCATGGTTCCTCTGTATCCACATCTGCAGACTGAACTAACCATGGGTCATGGAGCTCTGTAGTATTTACTGTTGAAAAAAATTGAGGTATAAGTGGGCCCATGCAGTTTAAACCTGTGTAGTTCCAGGGCCAACTGTATATGGTTTTAAGGTGTTCATTCAGTTAAGCATAGCATAGCATTTATTGCTTATTAGAGAATATTACTAAAGTAATTAATTTATTACCTGTAAGAATCTATTTTTTTTCTTTTTAGGGTAATGTTCTATAATTTGTAGATAAATAAATGAATTAGACAATTAATACCTTAACAATTAGTAATCAAAATACAATTCTACAGTAAAAATATGATGGGCCTTATTCTTACATAACTTTGGAAAAATACTATTTGTATATTCTCCATATATTGGTAAGTTAATGATTTTATTGCTTCTGCATGCCAACTTTATTCATGGAGTGTTTCCAATTTGCAGACATATTGTTAAAATAGATAATTAGCATCTTTAACAAGAAGTAATCAAAATATGAAACTATAGTTAAAATACAATGGGTCCTATTCTTACCCCATATTTCATGAAAATTGTTTCTTGTATATCTCCCACAGCAACGTTGTCTATAGTGAGTGACTATACATTTTTTTATTAATGAATCTTACCAAGCCAATTTTCATTACCCTAGAAATGAGAAAAGAAGAAAATTGTTGGAAACCATATCAAAACATTGAAAAAAGAAATAGAATAAATGTCTCATCTTTGACCAAGTCAGTCAAAAGATGAGTCTCTTTATGTTTGCAAGAGCTGGACAGTTAAGAGACAGAACTTCTGCTATAAGAATATAGACATGGTCTTGAAACAATACCCTTCCTCTTCAGTGAATAATAAGTACCAGAAGATTAACAGTCTGTGAATTAAGAACTAAGTTATACATTGAGTGTGCTGCATAGAAGTCCAAAGTCTACTATAGGATAAGAATAGTTGTTCTGTATTTTAGAAATGAAGTATGAGAAAAAGACAGAGCCCAGCTACTCTTGGTCTTCATGATATCCTTAAGATATGAGACTACCTAGAAGGTCCTATCTGGAATAGCTCAGCCTCTGTTGATAAAATACTAAGACTGGAAGAAAGAAAAATTGTAAGATTGTCTCTGTGATTAATCTGCTGAGGTGAACACAGAGAAAGGGAGGGGATACAAGTGAAGAGAAGGATCCTTCTTGAAATAGGGATAGTTAAATGAAGAATTAAACAGGTGCTTAGAATCAACTGCTTTAGTCAGAAGGTCACATTTTAAAATGGTTTTATTTTCCTCTAATAATTACAGAACTATCCTTGTAATTATTTGGATTCTGGTTGTTTTTATATTCCATTTCAATTTACTCCATATGCATAACCTGGGTAGGTAGGTAGGTAGATACGTACATACATACATACTTATGGGCCTTATACATATGCATATACACACATACAGAAGGAGAGAGTAGAAAAGTTGAAAGGGTAAAAAGAAACATCAGTAGTCTATGATGGGACTTAAAAATCTCAAAAGGAAATGAAATAAAAGACTAGAAACTTATATTTTCAAAGTTATAGAACAAATTTCAGTCCTAATATTAAATGCCATCTGTCTCTTTTCTTTTCCACTCCCTCTCTGGGACAGTCTGAGAATCTCTCACATATTCAAAGGGCAGATTTGGACATCATATCTGCATTTTATTTCCTCTTAATCTAATGGTTTGAATTTACTCTGATACCTTGCATTTGATTTTCATAACATAGAGTAAATCTATTTCCTGAATTATTTACCCACAATTCTTTAATACCATATAATTTCTGGCAATTCAAGAGGTTTTTTTTTTGTTTTTTTTGGTTTTTTTTTGTTTTTTGTGGTATGCAGGCCTCTCACTGTTGTGGCCTCTCCCGTTGCGGAGCACAGGCTCCGGACGCCCAGGCTCAATGGCCATGGCTCACGAGCCCAGCCACTCCGTGGCATGTGGGATCTTCCCGGACTGGGGCACGAATCCGTGTCCCCTACATCAGCAGGAGGATTCTCAACCTGCTCCACCAGGGAAGCCCTCAAGAGTTTTAATTCACAAAAATAATAAAATGTAAAGTAAATGAAGGAATTCCTCTCATCACATATAATACAGTCTAGTTGAAGTCTTGGAGAGTAATGACATTGGATGATAGATAACAAAATATGCAATATTTTGGAAATATCAGTGCAGTAGTAGCATTAGCATGTTAAAGTTGCATATCAAAGGAAAGGTATCAATTGCCCAAGGGCATTTAAATACCTAACCACATAGCTAAAGTTATAATATTTTATTCACATGTTGCATTCCTTTGACTTTTGGCTTTGTCTATTGCTAAAAATGTCTTCCAGATGCCATCTTTATTATTATACATCCATTTGACATTTTAGACTACTTAAGCTTAAGGAGAAAAATGTTTTAAAATCAAAAAGTTTAAGGCATGAGCAAATCCTTGGAGGAGAAAATTTGAGAAATTGTCTGACATTTTTATTTCCAATTTTATACCAATATGGAAAATACAAATGCATTAGTTGCTTTTATGAATTTTTCTGAGGCTGTGATGTACATTTTCATATTTTTTGTCATTGAAAATAAATTAACAGGGTAAAATAATTTTATTTAAATCATTTATGTGAAGAGTAATAAAAAGTCTTGTTCCTATAAAAGTGAAAATAGAGTAAAAGGACCATTAAATTTGTATTACACAAAGTAGAATATCAAAGATGCACTATTGCTTCACCTTACACACTATAAACCATGGTTGAATTTATTTATTATTTAATAAATAATAATAAGGATTTAATAAAATCCTCATAACAAGGATTTATAGGTTGATACTATAATCTTGGTATTAGATGACAAGAAAATAATCCTTCTTTTACATTTAGAGAAAACACTAGACATTACAGTTATAATAAATACACTAATGGCTGGTCTATTTAAACTCTTTGACTTGTATTATTCCTCATATATATTTTTGCATATACAATTCTAATATTAAAAAAAGATTTGGAATTACTTTTCATTGATTAGGACCTATCTTTTTAAATAGTAATTTAAAATAGTCAATATAAAGCACAAAGTAATGTTAATTTTATTTTTTAAATGATTAACTCAAACTAGTTTTTATTATGTATCTATCTACAAAGAACCCAGTACTATGTAAATCTGAATAAATTCAAATAAATATTTGAGTAATAATAATCAAAGTTTACCTTTATTGAACATTTAATTTCTTCCAGGCATTGTTCCAAGCTCCTTAGGGGTTCTAACTCACTTAAATATCATAAAAACTCGTTGAGGTAGTAATTCTTCTTTCTCCCATTTTACAGATGAAAAACTAATATTTAAGCTCTGCAACTGTTTATTCAGTAAATGAAGTGAATTTATGCTCATATAGTACTTATTTTGTACTTTGCAGGCAAAATGACATTTCAATTCTATCTCAGATATAAAAAAGCCATTAAGTTTGACCTACTGAGGATCTGAGTGAGAGACTGAGGTTGTAACTCATTTTTTTCCTACAATCAGGCAAAATTATACACATATTTCTACAATGCAAAATTATACAAATAAAAGTATCACATGCTTTTGTACAAAATATATGCTAATAATGTATATAGCAGTATGGGAAACTAAAGAAACAGAAAACATATCTCTTGCTGTAAATGATGATGAAAGGAAGCTCAAAACAAATGAAACAATGGGACCTGTGATATGTGGTGGTCTAGCCCAGTAGCAGACTGTTCAAAACAGTAACATTTAAGCATCTTTGCAGGTGAATTCTGACTAGTAATGGAAAGCCCAAGAAAATATCTTAAATGGTGACATAGAAAGGACAGGTGGCCTAGAAGTACTGTGATTTCAGTAAACTAGAGCTTTTGGAAAAAAAGAAAAGGCCCCAGTTTTCGAGAAACCAGGATAAAGCGTCAGTTACTAAGGCAGGAACTAAAGCATAAGCATACGAATTAGATAATTAAGACCCAGAAACTAAAGGAAAGGACTGCATCACCAGAAAATCAATTCCAAAGCCCAGTTTTTAGATATGAGGTATAAGCTCAGAGTTATACTCAATATACAGTGGATTTCATTCTAGGTCACCAAAGGTTCTGAAATTAGAGTCCTTTAATTACCCAGAAAGTGAGGACAATGACTACAGGACTGAACCTGTTGGAGTGCTCAGGTGATCTCACATGTGGTAAAGAGAGGGAGTCAAAAGTGTATTTATTATCTGGGTATAAAAGAACTATAAAATTAAGATTAGCACAAAAATTATGGTTCTCAATAAAATATTTCTTTCTTATAATGTGATAAAAAACAAAATTATATACCTATATAACCAAACAAATTAAAAAGAATAGAGTTAAGGTAAAGGTAGGGTTCCTATACACATAATGAAACTATCTTCCTAACTTTTTACATGTTCTCCCATAGATCTGTAGTCTTAATTAAAGGGAATGTAGAATGTGAACGGGTGGGTTATGGTGATTAAGTTGCCATTCATTCCTCTCACTTTCATTCACATATTGAAGAGTCAATTCAACTGAGTATTAATTTAGCAACCGCCAACTATCCTTTCAGACTTACTATCAGTGGAAAGAACTGGCATTTAGAGTCAGAGAAAAATGGAATTGAATCCTGATTCAGCCACTTACTACCTAGGTAACAAGTTAGTACCAAATTGAGCAAATTACATGACTTCTGTAACAGCCAGCTTTCTTATCTGTTTAATGTTAATACTAATATCCCCCTCATAGCATTATGTTATGAGGACTGAAAAAGATGATGTATACTAAGGAAAAAAGCAGGCTCTTTATGAATTAATTGTAGTCATTAAAGAGACAGCCAACTCTGAGTTTCCAACTCATTAGATATGACTTTATTTTCTGATTTACATTAAAAGATATTTTTATATTTTTCTATTTTGTTGGAGTGAACCAACTTATTTACTTCTTTTATTGAAAACATACACTCCATCTCAAAAATGCACCATCTCTAAACACTTCTCTTACCACAACCCACATATCCAGTTAGTTGCCAAAGTCAATCATAAGCAACTTTTACATAAGTTATTCCTACAAATCAGTAATAAAAGACAAATGACCCATTTTTTTTTAATTTGCAAAATATCCAAACAGAAACTTCAGAAAAGGGGTTCAAGGAGAGGCAAGATGGTGGAAGAGCAGGGGAACGTGGAGTATACCTCTCTCCACAAATGCATCAAGAATGCATCTACAAGTGGAGTAATTCTCACAGAGCACTGGCTGAACACTAACAGAAGCCCTTGGGTACCTAGAGGACAGGAAATATCCCGGCATAACGAGGTAAAATGAAAGAAAGAAGGGAAGGAGAGGAGGAGAGGAAGCGTGACAGGACTAGCTCCCCCGGTGGGTGAGCTGAAGGAGAGCAGAGATTCCCGCACTGGGGGAAGCCCCCTTACTGATGGGGAGATCAGTTGGAACAGGAGGGGAGCAGCTGGGGCTATCAGAGGAGAGTGAAATGGCTGGTCTCTGGCAGGTGGGACAGAATGAAACCTGCCCAGATAGTCCATGCCACAGCCCTGTGCACCCCAGTCTGAGACATGTGTCCACCAGTACACACAGGAGCTGGGTGCCATAGTGTGGTGATTAGAGACCAAACCCGGAAAGGGGCTGCTGTTGGCTGCGAGGAGACAGCCTGAGGGAATGGGGGTGAGGAAGTCCACAACCAGGAATGCCTGGGGAGGAGACCCAGACTTCCACAGAGGCAAAGTGCCATTGCTGAGTGAAGCTCAACTGATGTAGCCACCATTGCAGCCTCTCTCCCCATGCACCAACCTGTGGCTCCCCAGGCACTAGGAAAGGGCCCCTCTGGGGCTGGCCCTCTGGCGCCTTTGGCCAAACACTAGGAAAGCCCTCTGCCAGAGCTGGCCCACTTGCGCCTGTGGTTGGGATCTAGGAAAGGCCCCAGACAGGGCTGGCCATCTCGTGCCCGTGGCTGGGAGCTAGGAGAGGTCCCTGCTGGGGCTGGCCATCATGCAGCTGCAGCCAGGTGCTAGGAAAGGCCCCTGCCAGGGAGAGATCTCTCACACCTGTGGCCACTAGCTTCCCTGTGTGCTTCATCACCACTGGGGCTGGATCTCTCGCAGCCACCAACTCCCCATGCACCTGTCTCCGCCAGGGCTCCCCATGACCCCAGCAGCTGTGCCACCTCTGCACCCTAACCCCTCTGGGGCGGACTTGTATGCTCCAGGGCAGCCTCAGGAGCAGACCCCTGTGGGTGGACCACATGCAGAAGTGGGGCTGAAACCACAGCTGAGCCGCAGGGGCTGTGCAACTAAGGAAGAAAAGCTGAAATCTCTCCTCGCACTGTGCAAACCATGAATTGACACCCCTACAACTGGCTTGTTAAAAACTCAAAGTCTACAAAACATCTGAACAGATGAGTGGTCCTGCAGCCAAGACAGGCCTAGCTTCAGCAGTTGTAGACTTTGTGGGCACATACACATGGGGGTTGGGCCAGACTAGAGTCTGAGCTGCCCCAATAACATCCACAAGAGGCACAGATCCATGATTACTGCAATCCTGGGACCTGACTTCAGTGGACCTACTCCGGTGGCCTGGTGGTGAAAGCAGGGTCTGAGAGACACCAGAGCCAGTTGCCAGAATACCCACAGTTAAGGTGGGGCCGAGAGCAGTGCCAACATCAGTGTAATCTGAGAGCTCACACAACAGGTGGAGGGTGACAAAACAGAGCACACATACAGGTAAACAGCTCCAAAGGAGGAATACTTAGTGCCTTCCCTCCCAGGTGGAGTGTTCCAACCCCACCTACCTTGTACCACAGATCAGAAACAGAGATAAGAACCAGATCTGGGGGCATCTACTCCAACAACTAGGGAGTAGACCCTGTCCCTGACATGGCAGTGACAACCACAAAGCAAAGGTAAGGCCCTGATCAACAGGGCACCAATCAAGCCCTCTATCAAGGGGATAATGGCACAAGCCTTGGACCAACCTCATCCACCAGGGGGCAGACACTAGAAGCAAGAGGAACTATGATCCTGCAGCCTGCAGAAAGGAGTCACAAACACAACAGGTTTCACAAAATGAGATGACAAAGAAATATGCTGCAGGTGAAGGAGCAGGATAAAAACCTACAAGAAAAACTAAGTGAAGAGATAAGCAATCTATCTGAAAAAGAATTCAGAGTAATGATAGTAAAGATGATCCAAGATCTTGGAAACAGAATGGAGGCACAGATTGAGAAGATACAAGAAAAGTTAAGCAAAGACCTAGAAGAACTAAAGAACAAATAAACAGAGATGAACAAAACAATAACTGAAATGAAAAATACACTAGAAGGAATCAATAGCAGAATTACTGAGGCAGAAGAACGGAGAAGTGACCTGGAAGACAGAATGGTGGAAATCTCTGCTGTGGAACAGAATAAAGCAAAAGGAATGAAAAGAAATGACAACAGTCTCAGGGACCTCTGGGACAACATTAAATGCACAAACATTTGAATTATAGGCACTCCAGAAGAAGAAGAGAAAGACAAAGGGCCTGAGAAAATATTTCAAGAGATCATAGTTGAAAACCTCCCTAACATGGGAAAGGAAATAGTCATCAAAGTCCAGGAAGCACAAGAGTCCCATAAAGGATAAACCCAAGGAGAAACATGCTGAGACACATATTAATCAAACTAAGAAAAATTAAATACAAAGGAAAAAAATTAAAGCAAAAAGGAAAAGCAACATACAAGGCAAACCCCATAAGGTTATCAGCTGATTTTTCAGCAGAAACTCTGTAGGCCAGAATGGAGTGGCAGGATATACTTAAAGTGATGAAACGGAAAAATCTACAACCAAGAATACTCTACACAGCAAGGCTCTCATTCAGATTCAACAGAGAAATCAAAAGTTTTACAGACAAACAAAAGCTAAGAGAATTCAGCACCACCAAACCAGCTTTACAACAAATGCCAAAGAAACTTCTCTAGGTGGGAAACACAAGAGAAGAAAAAGAACTACAAAAACAAACCCAAAACAATTAAGAAAATGGCAACAGGAACATGCATATCAATAATTACCTTAAATATAAATGGATTAAATGCTCCAACCAAAAGACATAGTCTGGATACATGGATACAAAAACAGGACTCATATATATTCTATCTGGAAGAGACCCACTTCAGACCTAGGGACACATACAGACTGAAAGTGAGGGGATGGAAAAAGATATTCCATGCCAATGGAAACCAAAAAAACAAAACAAAAAAAAAGCTGGAGTAGCAGTACTCTTATCAGATAAAACAGACTTTAAAATAAAGACTGTTACAAGAGACAAGGTAGGACACTTCATAATGATCAAGGGATCAATCCAAGAAGAAGATATAACAATTGTATATATTTATGCACCCAACCTAGGAGCACCTCAATACATGCTAACAGCCATAAAAGGGGAAATCGACAGTAACACAATAATAGTGGGGGACTTTAACACCCCACTTACAACAATGGACACATCATCCAGACAGAAAATTAATAAGGAAAGACATCCTTAAATGACACATTAGACCAGATATACATACTTGATATTTATAAGACATTCCATCCGAAAGCAGTGGAATACTCTTTCTTTTCAAGTGCAGAATAGATCACATCTTGGGTCACATTCAAGCCTTGTTAAATCTAAGAAAACTGAAATCATATCAAGCATCTTTTCTGACCACAATGCTATGAGATAAGAAATCAATTACAGGAAGAAAAGAACCTGTAAAAAACACAAACATATGGAAGCTAAACAATATGCTATTAAATAACCATGGATCACTGAAGAAATCAAAAAGGAAATCAAAAAACACCTAGAGGGCTTCCCTGGTGGCGCAGTGGTTGAGAGTCCGCCTGCCGATGCAGGGGACACGGGTTCATGCCCCGGTCCGGGAAGATCCCACATGCTGCGGAGCGGCTGGGCCTGTGGGCCATGGCTGCTGAGCTGGCGTGTCCGGAGCCTGTGCTCTGCAACGGGACAGGCCACAACAGTGAGAGGCCCGCGTACCGCAAAAAACAAAAACAAACAAACAAACAAACAAAAAACACCTAGAAACAAATGACAATTAAAACAGGATGACCCAAAACTTATGGGAAGCAGCAAAACCCGTTCTAAGAGGGAAGTTTATGGCAATACAACTTTACCTCAAGAAACAAGAAAATTCTCAAATAAACAACTTAAACTTAAACCTAAAGTAATTAGACAAAGAATAACAACAACAACAAAAAAAACCCCAAAGGTCAGTAGAAGGAAAGAAATCATAAAGATCAGAGCAGAAATAAATGAAATAGAAACAAACAACAACAAAAAAAAATAGCAAAGATAAATGAAACTAAAAGCTGGTTCTCTGAGAAGATAAACAAAATTGATAACGCTTTAGCCAGACTCATCAAGAAAAAAAGGGAGAGGACTCATATCAGGGAAATGAGAAATGAAAAAGGAGAAGCTACAACTGACACCACAGAAATACAAAGGATCATAAGAGACTACTAGAAGCAAATATATGCCAATAAAATGGACAACCCGGAGGAAAATGGACAAATTCTTAGAACAGTACAACTTCCCAAGACTGAACCAGGAAGAAATAGGAAATATGAACAGACCAATTACAAGTAATGGAATTGAAACCGTGACTAAAAATCTTCCAAAAAACAAAAGTCCAGGACCAGATGGCTTCACAGGCGAATTCTAACAAACATTTGGAGAAGAGCTAACACCTATACTTCTCAAACTCTTCCAAAAAATTGCAGAGGGAGGAACACTCCCAAGCTCATTCTATGAGGCAATCATCACCCTGATACCAAAACCAGACAATGATATCACAAAAAATAGAAAATACAGACCAATATCACTGATGAACACAAGACATAAAAATCTTCAACAAAATACTAGCAAGCAGAATCAACAGCACATTAAAAGGATCACACACCATAACCAAGTGGGATTTATGCCAGGGATGCAAGGATTCTTCAATATATGCAAATCAATCAATGTGATACACCATATTAACAAATTGAAAAATAAAAACCATATGATCGTATCAAGAGATGCAGAAAAAGCTTTTGATAAAATTAAATGCCTATTTATGATAAAAACTCTCCAGAAAGTGGGCATAGAGGGAACCTACCTCAACATAATAAAGGCATATACAACAAACCCACAGCAAACATCATTCTCAATGGTTGAAAACTGAAAGCATTTCCTCTAAGATCAGGAACAAGACAAGGATGTCCACTCTCACCACTGTTATTCAACATAGTTTTGGAAGTCCTAGCCACAGCAATCAGAGAAGAAAAAGAAATAAAAGGAATCCAAATTGGAAAAGAAGAAATAAAACTGTCACTGTTTGCAGACGACATGACACTATACACAGAAAATCCTAAAGATGCCACCAGAAAACTACTAGAGCTCATCAATGAATGTGGTAAAGTTGCAGGCAGGATACAAAATTAATACACAAAAATCTCTTGTATTCCTATACACTAACAATGAAATATCAGAAAGAGAAATTAAGGAAACATTCACATTTACCATCACAACAAAAATAATAAAATACCTAGTAATAAACCTACCTAAGGAGGCAAAACACCTCTACTCAGAAAACTATAAGATACTGATGAAATAAATCAAAGACGACACAAAGAGATGGAGAGATATACCATGTTCTTGGATTGGAAGAATCAATATTGTGAAAATGACTATACTACCCAAAGCAATCTACAGATTCAATGCAATCCCTATCAAATAAATGATATAATTTTTTACAGAATAAGTACCAAAAAATTACAATTTGTATGGAAACACTAAAGATCCCAAATAGCCTAAGCAATCTTGAGAAAGAAAAACAGAGCTGGCGGAATCAGGCTCCCTGACTTCTTGACTACTGATACTACAAAGCTAGAGTAATCAACAGAGTATGGTACCTGCATAAAAATAGAAATATAGATCAATTGAACAGGATAGAAAGCCCAGAGATAAACCCATGCACCTATGGTCACCCAATCTATGACAAAGGAGGCAAGAATATACAATGGATAAACGACAGTCTCTTCAATAAGTGGTGCTGGGAAAACTGAACAGCTACATGTAAAAGAATGAAATTAGAACACTCCCTAAAACCATACACAAAACTAAACTCAAAATGGATTAAAGACCGAAATGTAAGCCCAGACACTACAAAACTCTTAGAGGAAAACTTAGGAAAAACACTCTTTGACATAAATCACAGCAAGATCTTTTTTGACCCACCTCCTAGAGTAATAAAAATAAAAACAAAAACAAACAAATGGGATCTAATGAAACTTAAAAGCTTACACAGCAAAGGAAACCATAAACAAAACAAAATGACAACCCTCTGAATGGGAGAAAATATTTGCAAATGAAGCAACTGACAAAGGATTAATCTCCAAAATATACAAAGAGCTCATGCAGCTCTTTGTATAAAAAAAAAATCCAATGAAAAAATGGGTAGAAGAACTAAACAGACATTTCTCCACAGAAGACATACAGATGGCCAACAAACACATGAAAAGATGTTCAACATCACTAATTATTAGAGAAATGCAAATCAAAGCTACAATGAGGTATCACTTCACACTGATCAGAATGGCCATCATCAGAAAATCTACAAACAATAAATGCTGGAAAGGGTGTGAAGAAAAGGGCACCCTCATACACTGTTGGTGGGAATGTAAATTGGTACAGCCACTATGGAGAAGAGTATGGAGGTTCCTTAAAAAACTAAAAAGAGAATTACCATATGACCCAGCAATCCCACTCCTGGGCATATACCCAAAGAAAACCATAAATCAAAAAGTTACATGCACCCCAATGTTCAATGCCGCACTATTTACAATAGCCAGGAAATGGAAGCAACCTAAATGTCCATCAACAGAGGAATGGATAAAAAAGATGTGGTACATATATGCAATGGAATATTACTCAGCCATTAAAAGGCACAAAATAATGCCATTTGCAGAGATGTGCATGGAACTAGAGACTGTCATACAGAGTGAAGTAAGTCAGAAAAATAAATATCGTATAATATCACTTATATGTGGAATCTAGAAAAGTGGTACAGATGAACTTATTTGCAAAGCAGAAATAGAGACAGATGAGAATAAACTTATGGACACCAAGGCAGAAAGAGGGGGTGGGATGAATTGGGAGATTGGAATTGACATATATACACTACTATGTATAAGATAGATAACTAATGAGAACCTAATGTATAGCACAGGGAACCCTACTCAGTGCTCTGTGGTGACCTAAATGGGAAGGAAATCTAAAAAGGAGGGGATATTTGTATACATATAACTGATTCACTTTGCTGTATAGCAGAAACTAACACAACATGGTAAAGCAACTATACTCCAATAAAAATTAATGTTAAAAAACAAAATAGACTATTTCAGAAGGAAAATAAATTAAAACATTGATTTTGGGAAAAAAAAGAAAAGGGTTTCAAAATGGAAAATTAATATAAAACATGTGCTTGCCATTTATTACCATCAAGAAATTAAAAACTAACAATCATTATTTTACTATTCCATACACAACAGAAGGCATAAAACCTAAAAGAATGATAACTCTAAGTTTTGATGAGGATGTGGAACAACTAGAATGTTGAGGCTTTGTTGGTGATAATATAACATAGTACAGACACTTTGAAAAACTATCTGGCCATATCTACTAAACCTGAACATATGTATCCTATGACCCGGAAGTGGCATGCCTAGATTTACACCAAATAAAAATGAGTGCATAATACATACCAATGTACAAATACAACAATGCTCATGTCAGATTCATTCATTGGCCAAACCTGGTAATACCAGAAACATTTTTCAATAATCCATGAGTCCATTTCTATAAAGTTTAAGAACAGGCAATACTAATATATATCTAATACTAATATCACTAATGTGTTGGCAGTAGAATTAAGAATTAAGGCAAGAGTTTATCTCTTATGGGGGTATATTGACTGAGAGCTGGAAGTATCCTATGTCATTCTAGCTGCTGAATATACAAACATTTATATATTTAAATTGATCAAAGTACACACTTAAGAAATATGCACATTATTGTATGTACATTATACCTCAAGATAAACATTTTACAGAAAAGACTTCACATGTGAATTATAACTTTCCACTGTTATCTCACAGGCCTTTCAAAAGAAACATCCACTTTCTCTATAATAAAATATTTACTATTCTACTATGAGATTCTTAGATAGTAAAGCTAAACATAAAATTTCAGAAAAATGCTACTTTAATTTAATATAAGAAAGAAATAAATTAAAGTATTTCAAAATGTTAGTGTTTGGTGATGATTAACTGGAAGACATACTGAAGTAGTTAAATGCTTGAACTTTTATGTCTAATCACCGTAACTGCAAACACTATCAATGCCAACTGATTCAGCTGCGTAGACAGGTAAATACCATGCATGGCATTGTCTTTAGTGATGTGATTTGTGCAATGGTTAATGCTGGCTAAGTCAAAGGGGGAAAAAAAAGGATGGTCCTCCCTTCATTATACATGACAATTACATTTCTGGAAATTTTAGTGTACATACAAAACGTGTAAAACCTATTTTGTGTTTAAATGGAAAAGTAAAAAAGAATCCAGGCTTATATAAGTAAATAATTTACCTACATATGATTACAAAGGAAATGTGAACATAATGAGGGACTATGCCAAACATTTTAGGGAGATTAACTAATGTAGCCCCTCTAACCTTTAAATGCCATGATGACTCTGTTCATTGTAACCACCACAAACTCCGTATGTATTAAAAAGCCCCCCTGAAGGGTGACGCACCCTACTGAGAATGACTACTAAGTGAAATGCCATGAGTACCTGGATATTTAAATATTACTCACAAGGAAAAGATTACAAAAATTTTGTTAGCATCTTAATACCGTATGAAGTTATCACACAATAAAAAGACTTTGTCATAATATTCCTTAATAAAGATCAAAAGTCCACAGTTCTCCTGTACTTACTCTCACTAATGAAATATATGGCATCCAAAAAAAGAAATGAGAGTAGAATGAGTTTCTACATCTCAAAATTTACAGTTTTAAATATTCTGTAGGTTGATGATAAATAAATTAAATATATAAATACATTAGACAGAAAAAAGTGAAAGTATTGTAAAAAGTAAAAAATGTATTTGAAGTTAAATTGTTACTAATGAGTCTATTTAACCTGAAACAATCACAATATTGTTAATCAACTATAGTCCAATATAAAATAAAAAGATTACAAATAAAAATTATATCACAAAGTTTATCAATCAGAAGCAATGAGATTAGATGATGCTATTCTTCTCAATTTTACATGAAAAGATTATATTTTACAATGTTGATATATTTGAATGCTTAAAATATTCTACAGAACCTGTACTTATATTTTCTGATAAATATATATATAAATATATATATATATATATATATATATATATATATATTTTTTTTTTTTTTTGCAGTACGCAGGCCTCTCACTCTTGTGGCCTCTCCCGTTGCGGAGCACAGGCTCCGGACGCACAGGCTCAGCGGCCATGGCTCACGGGCCCAGCCGCTCTGCGACATGTGGGATCCTCCCGGACAGGGGCACGAACCCGTGTCCCCTGCATCAGCAGGCGGACTCTGAACCACTGCGCCACCAGGGAAGCCCCTATGATAAATATTTTACATGACATGTTTTAAAACCATTTTACTCAACAATGAAATATTCAAATCCATTTTGACAAACACATTTTGATATGTAGCTACGTATCACAGTAAGTATAACTGCAAAAGATATGTGAAAGGCAGTGAAAGAGCTACTGTATGTCAAACTGTGGCATTATAAAAAAGAAATCGGTTACATAGTATGTTTAATATTTGTTTATACACAATATCTCTTTGAATAGGATCTAAAGTTTTAATTTCACTCCACGTATACACACCACATGAGCAGGTTAAAGAGTGAATGGGGAAGTGTGATGACAAGTCTATGCCTCAAATCAAATCCTTCCTTACTCCAATACGTATTTCTGCAACTGATATAAATCTAACATTTTCTTTTAACCAGTACATTCAAGATATTTAAGCAAAGCAGCTTATATAGCTAAGAAATGTGATCTCTCTATTCAGTTTCTCCGTATCTTTTTGATATACCACACAAAGCTGCATGAAAATACACTTTTGTGTAATATTTAATTTATGAAAGCCAAATAATTAATTTAATAAAATACTAATTAAGACCACAGATGGTGGAAATATTAAAAGAAATGTATAAGAACACTCCAATTCTTTATCAATGTTCTCAATACTGTAACTACCTTTACCTTATTGTAGGTATGCCATAACATTAAACATATACTATTTTCATTTCTTCACACAATTTGACTCTAAATCGATTCAATTAATTAATTTATCACACAGTTTATTTTTTAGGTTTATTTCTGCCTTACATTCCGTTGGTGAAGATATGCTTAGCTTACACTGCCAAATATTTACATCACATGAAAACTTCCCTTGGTCTTTTCAATGAAAGAGCTATTAAGCAGTGCAAGCTTCTTTTTTTCTTGAATGAAAAGGTATTTAATTCTTTCATAGATCCTTAAAAAAAATCTCTAATTTTTATGAACTTACATTATAGAGCCTTCAATGTTCTAACATGTTGAGTCATCCTTGAGTTTTACAAATCCTATTAGAAGTTATGCTAACACATATATATGGAATTTTAAAAAATGGTTATGAAGAACCTAGGGGCAGGACAGGAATAAAGACACAGATGTAGAAAATGGACTTGAGGACACGGGGAGGGGGATGGGTAAGCTGGGACGAAGTGAGAGAGTGGCATGGACATATATACACTATCAAATGTAAAACAGATAGCTAGTGGGAAGCAGCCACATAGCACAGGGAGGTCAGCTCCGTGCTTTGTGACCACCTAGAGGCGTGGGATGGGGGGGGGATGAAAAGGGAGGGGATATGGGGATATATGTATATGTACAGCTGATTCACTTTGTTATACAGCAGGAACTAACACACCATTGTAAAGCAATTATATTCCAATAAAGATGTTAAAAAAAAAAAGTTAACTGTGATCAAGAACATGAAAAAGGGTTTTCTTTTACTTTTTCTTTTTGCAGTTATGGATTAGGGGTAGCTCTCATTTGTTTTTATTAATTAAAATATAAAATGGTCTGCTATTTTCTGTATACTAACTTGACTTACTATAAGGGAAACACATTTGATTATGTCTATGAAATATTTCAATATTTTTCTTACATCACTTAAAAAACTCCCCACTACTTACAGATGCCATTTGATATGACCCTAATGATAAGAATACTTCCTGTAGTATTGTCCATTTGAATAAGGCTACATAGTGAATTTGAACTATATTAAATGACGTGGGAATGTATACAAAATCACTCACCAAGTAGACCAGTTTCAAACTGAATGAAATGTCACTGATTTCACCAGCTCCTTATACATAGAGATGGTACTTAAAAAAAAAAAAAACTATTTTCAATGATAATCAGTATAAAAGTTGAATTTTATAACTAAAATAAATCAAATGTATAATATTCTCAATATTCTAGGCATGGAAAAATACTAATTATTTTGGATAGTACATAATCAATGTAATTGTTCAGCATGAATCCATAGTTGTGATATCTGATAATATACAGCTAATTAGTAAATCTTGCAAATATGTAAACCAGTCTCTCTCTCTCTCTCTCTCTCTCTCTCTCTCTCTCTATATATATATATATATATATATACACATACACATTACATTACATATACATTATATGTACATATACACAGATACACATACACAGAAACATACACATATATATTCTGGTATATATTACATATTGGTGTATATAATATATGTTATACATTGCTATAAACATGTATCTATATAAATATATAACTTTATTAAATATTTATATTTTATGTATTCTGGGATAAAATAAATAAAGCTCTTTTAGGTTTACCAAGTTATTTCTCTTATGCTATTAATGATTAATTATCTTGCTATTATTAAAGACTCTAAGATAATTTTCAATGCTATGGCTGGGAACCAACCTGTACCAGATTTATGATAGACTCATGTTGAGAGAGGAGTGCTATGGAGGATAAAAATATATTTTTTAAAGTAACCAAATTGACACCATAATTTAAAAACCAAAATTAAGAAATTTCAAACAGATTATATTTATCACCGATTTACTTTATAAATCTGGATTTTTCATCCAATATGCTTTAATATCCTTAGTTAAAATTTTAAAAAGATACCCTATAGCTTGAAATTGGCAGCTATATATCCTGAAAAATTTACGTGAAGAGACCAGCCTGACTGAAAAAGAGAAATTCCCTATTCTAACACCACATTGATTATGGTTGGAAACTCTAGTGAAACCTATAAGTAACTGACTAAAAAAATAAATGCAAATAAATATACTGGTTGCCAGATAGCACGATCCAATCAAGGTCAAAATCAATGCATGCAATACATTTAACATTTCCTTTAACAACTTGCTTCACAGGAGAAAATCAAGAGAACAGAATTAATTAGTTCCTGCTGCTCTGTTGTGTCTCTTGGTTAATTCAAAAAGGAATGATGACTTCCTTTAAGGTGTTTACACCTGGGAAATACAGACTGGAAAATGAATCAGGCAAGCAAAGTATCCCAATTTATGTCCTTGGAAACAGTGAAATTCAAGCCAACTGGAAGCCAGTTGTACTTGTTTTTCAAATCCTATAGGAAATCAAAGCAGAGTTTCTGGTCCCTTTTGAATAGGAAATGGATTTCACAAGGGACTGGTGTAAAATTCAGGATGATCTGATTCAATGATAGGATTTATGTAATCTGTGCTTCTTTTAAAATTTACAACTGCATTAAAGAAGAAACCAGGCCACTTTCACAATCTCCTCCTCCATGAGAACATAGTCTAGTAAATATTTGTTGAATAAATGAATAAACAGTACAAGGAACGAAGGAGCCAAAAAGAACCAGTTCTCTCATTGACCCTTTCTTCCTTAAACCTCTCCTGCAGATGTCTCCATAGTTCTGTCATCAGGTCTTTTCTCTCCTAGTTCTCTCCATGAGTGACTTTATTTATTTCCCTTACTTCAACTTCCTCTTATATGGTGATTTCTCCCAAATTTACATATCAGTATCAATCTTAACTTTTCTCTTACATGTCAAACTCATTCCAGTGTTTCTGTTATAACACAATATACCACAATATATGTGTGACTGAACAAACTTCAGATCCTGCAAAATCATGCCCTAAAAATAACAGGGCTTAAGGGAAAATTATGTCTGGAAAATACCACTAAGAACTATGTTACTTTGCACCAGAGCACTAACAGAACAATAATAATTCCAATAAAAATAGCTAGCAGTTTAAAAGAGATGTAAAATTCCCAATAAATGGAGAAATACTCCAGAAAACACAGATTTGACCTTAAAAACATAAAGGTAATTTTATGGTAGTTTAAGAAAGATTGAGTCCAAATTACAGAGACATTTCAAAATAAACAAAGAGAGGAGAAAAGCAATTCTTAGGAAGGGCATGTGACCCAAAGGAGCATGGAGTGAGTGAATAGCATGCATTTAGCTAAGTTAATGCACATTGTATTCAGGTGCATTTTCTTTGTTTTGGAAAACAATGTTCTGGGAAAATATGCTTATGAATCAAAGCAAATTCTGCATTACAATCACATATATCCGACTTAAGCAACAGAGTGAAAGCTAATTCGCATTACAGAAAGTCATTGTAATAGAACAGACCGAATTTCTCTGTATGAAAGAAACTGACAACTACATTCTATAAGCTCCTCAAACTCAAATGAGCTCAAGGTGAAACTTACTATCATCCCCGGTACACATGCTATTCTTCACTTACCACTTGCCAGAGATAATAGCATAACTGTCATTTAGGCTTGAAATAGTACAGCAGCAACAGTGGCAAACACTATTTGAGAATTTTTGGAGTTAGACCAGGGTGGACTCCCAACAATACCACTGTTCAATAGTGAGCAAATCATATAATGTTCATAGTCAAAATCCACTTCTATGAAAATGGAATGATAACACTTATATAATTTTTATTTTTAGTCTTAAGTAAAATGATGTTTGAAAACATTTTGGCACATTAAAAAGTAGCCATTTTTGTCTTCAATTTTACTTTCTTGCTTGTGTGACTTGAAGTGCGATGTCTTTCACTCTACTTCCATGATCACAAATATAAAAATATTCTCATTATCTGTCTCCTGAACAATTATTAAAATCGATTTCTTAATTTTCTTCTTATAATTATTTCTACCCTATCAACACATATTTTCAGTATTTTTTACATTATTCTTTTTTTAAAAGAAAATCAATCTAACCATGACATTCCCTTCCTCATATTATTTTATACAATAGAAAGATCATATTCTTGACACAAAAAATCTGAACTAAATTGTAAATGGTCTATCTAGATCACAATATTTATGTACATCATTTTTTTGCTTTGTAAGCCAGTGAAATTAAGAACCATAGGTTTTTCAAATATTCTTTCATGTTCTTAAAATCAGATTAAAACAATAATTTCTTCTAAGAATAAATTATTAAAACATAATTAAGATCTTCAGAGGTCTAGTGAGATTTAAACCAGATGGTTTTGAAACGTGTGTAACTATACCTAGCTACAAGTTTCTCTTTTGTCAATTCATTAATATTGTCAGTGACAAGATCCAATGTTTGAAAACACAGAATCAACAGGTTATTGAAATTAACTCATGGAAATAAGTGTTTTCCATTTTTTCATCTTCCAATTTGATTCTTTCCAACATACTCATATGCAAGCTCATATACACACATTAGTAATATACACGTTGTTTCCATCTAGAAAAAATAACTCTGATTGAAGACCCGGGAATATGGGTGTATTGGCTCTTTCTAGCCTTAGAATTAACCAGGTAAAGTCTAATAAATTACAAAGTGGAACACTATCCATGAGCAAATTAGATAAAATTGCCCATTTTCTATTTTCATCCCCAAGGACCAGCATGACTTTCAGAAATGTTACCCTGTGCTCATTAAGGTTATGTTGTTTGTTTGTTTTTAACATCTTTATTGGAGTATAACTGCTTTACAATGGTGTTAGTTTCTGCTGTATAACAAAGTGAATCAGCTATACATATACATATATCTCCATATCCCCTCCCTGCCACTCTCCCTATCCCACCCCTCTAGGTGGTCACAAAGCAACGAGCTGATCTCCCTATGCTATGTGGCTGCTTCCCACTAGCTATCTATTTTACATTTGGTAGTGTATATATGTCCATGCCACTCTCTCAGTTCAGCCCAGCTTACCCATCCCACTCCTGTGTCCTCAAGTCCATTCTCTAGGACTGTGTCTTTATTCCTGTCCTGCCCCTAGGTTCTTCAGAATAAGGTTATGTTTTAGTAAACATTTAAGTAAACTGGAAAGAATCAATTGAAAAGGAAATTTTTTAAGTTGGGAAATGTATTTATGAGTGAACTTTTACAATAAGTGAACAATACTTTTTAAATTAAATTTAGGCATTAATGTTTGCTTTTCATATGTGGTTCTTGCAAATGTCTGGTCTGTTGGTAGACAGATCTAACACAGACTTTACCATTATGTACTATATTAATTTGTTAGTATGTGCATTTCCATTAATAGACTTTGATTTCTTCAGCAATAATGAACATGCTTTAATTATTATGACTAAAACAGAGCCTGGGGCTTCCCTAGTGGCGTAGTGGTTGAGAGTCCGCCTGCCGATGCAGGGGACACGGGTTTGTGTCCCGGTCCGGGAAGATCCCACATGCCGCGGAGCGGCTGGGCCCATGAGCCATGGCCGCTGAGCCTGCGCGTCTGGAGTCTGTGCTCCGCAACGGGAGAGGCCACAACAGTGAGAGGCCCGTGTACCACAACAAACAAACAAACAAACAAAACAGAACCTGAAGTAAAGCTGCTTTTTAGAGGTGCTTGCTGAATAAATGAGTAAATGCTTCAATGGAAAAACAAAATTATCTGCTGTCCTAAATGACTGGTATCACAGATTTCAGTATATGCGAAACTTTGGCAGAGTTTCTATTTCTTATCTCTTAATAGAGCTCATTTTCTAATGCAAGTAGGTCTATCTTCCCTTCGGGGATGACTCACAGTTAAAAGTAGAAAGGGAAATGAAAATAGGAATAAGCAGTGGGCTAACTAAATAAAGTGTGGGTTTAAAATCTTAGTATAAAATAAAAGTGCTCCACAGTATCTCCATTATGTCCTATCTCCAACTCTAAGGAGGTCGTGTTTAAAAATGGCTACTAAATTATGTGCAATCAAAGGTGTCTGCTGTTATGATTTTTCCTTTTTAGAGTCTGTCAGGCAAACAGGACCAGAGAATGAAAATTATTAAGAAAGCAGCACTTGATTTTAATCCAGTTTTGTTCAAGACTACACGGCCAAAGCCTAGAATAGTATCTGATACATAGTAAACAGTTAATAATATTTAAAACATATTTTCCAGGATCCCCTATGCTAAAGAGAAATAAAGACCTCATTAGGGACTTTTAGTTTCAATCAGACATGTAAAGAGCTTAAAGGTCATCACTCCCATTCTTACAGGTAAAAATTAAACAAACTGAAAGTCAATGACTCTTCTTGGACCCATCAGAGAACTGAGTTTACAAGGCAAACCTACACCCCACAATCTGGAGAGTTAAGGCAAACCCATAAAATCACAGTTAGGATCTGCTTATCTGGAGCAGAAGGCACCATAGCTGTACAATGGCAGGGACACAATGGTAATTTTGATGAATTGCTGGAGGCTGAGTTTAGACTCTTATGAGAGTGAGAAACTCCTGCGGAACATGGTTATAAGTGTGTTTCCACACTTTCATAAGTTCTCCCTTCAGGAACCTAATCAGGTTCTCACAGTGAATAACTAAAAAAAAAAAATCCTCTGGTAGGTTTGGCAGGTAAAAAGGGAAAAATAAGCATTACGATTATACCAAAGCATTTTCCATAACAAAGGTATCCTCTGCAGGGGAAAATAATTTTACCATATTTTTATTCTACCTGGGGAATGGCATTTCTTCCACTCCAGAACCTTCTAACATTCCTTCCTCACCTTGAGGGTGGGGATGGGGGACGCTTAGAAACACCAGTGAAGATCACAGCTCAAGGACACAGGTCCACCAGAAGAATGAAGTTTAATCGCAAGCATAGAACACTTCTCCTCCCCATACCTTATCATCATACCAACAGGGATACACTGCAATAACATACACTGTTATTACAGATAAAAGAGACGCAAGACACTCTTTCAAGATGAATACGTACAGAAGCCCCAAAGCACAAAGGGAGATAAAAACAAAGCCAACAGGAGGACACTAAAGCAAACACAGTCCGACTGCTAACATGATTAACATAAGACCTCACACTAAGACCTATGTACTGTAGTCTCTAGTACTCAATATAACATTTCTGATTTTCAACAAAATATTACAAGGCATGCTGAAAGACAAGAAAAAAAGCAGTCTCAAAAGACAAAGCAAACACATGAACCAGACTTAGATATTACCCAATTTTTAGAATTATCTGATGGGAAAATTAAAATAACTATTATGACACAAATTATTAATATCAGAGATGAATGTAGGAAGACATCACTACAGATTCCATGGACATTAAAAGAATACAAGAATATTATGAACAACTATATGCCCACAAATTTGATTACCTAGATGAAATGGACCAATTGCTTCAAAGACACAATCTGCCAAACTTCACCCAAGAAAAGACAGGCCTTTGAAATGGGCCTACATCTATTAAGTAAATTGAATCAATAATTAATAATCTTCCAAAACAGAAAGCATCAGACCCAGATGGGTTCACTGGCAAAATCTACTAAACATTTAAGGAAGAAATTATATCAATCCTCCATAATATCTTCTAGAAGATATAAGTAGAGGGGGGATACCTTCTAACTTACTCAATGAGGCCAGTATCACCTTAATACAAAAACCAGACAAAGACATTACATAAAAACAACAGTAACAATAACAACAACAACAAAGCTATCAACCATTATCTCTCATGAACATAGATGCAAAAATCCTCAACAAAATATTAGCAAATTAAACCTAACAAAGTATAAAACTAATTAGACACCATGACCCTGGTATGCAAATCTGGTTCAACATTCAAAAATCAATTAATGTAATCCATCACATCAGGCTAAAGAAGAAAACCCACATGATCATACCAATGGATGCACAAAAACAGTTGACAATATCCTACACCTATTCATAATAACTCTCAGTAAACTAGGAATAGAGGGGAACTTTCTCAACTTGATAAAGAACATCCACAAAAAAGCATACAGCTAACATTGTACTTAATGTTGACAAACTAGAAGCTTTCATGCTGAGATCAGGAACAAGGTAAGGATGTCACCTCTCACTATTTCTTTTCAACATTGTACTGGAATTTCTAGCTAATTCAAGAAGACAAGAAAAGGAAATAAATGGTGTACATATTTGGAAGGAAGTGATAAAACTGTCTTTTTCACAGATCACATGTTTGCCTATGTAGAAAATCTGAAAAAAACTGACCAAAAAAACCCTCCTGGAACTAATAATCAATTGTAGAAAGTTTGCAGAACACTAGGTTAATATACAAAAGTCAGTCACTTTTCCATGTACAAGCAATGAACAAACAGAATTTGAATTTTTTTTAAATATAAATTATATTAGCACCCCCCCAAATTAAATACTTAGTTATAAATCTAACAAAATATATACAAGATCTATGTGAGGAATACTACAAAACTCTGATGAATAAAATTTTTTTTAAAAACCTGAATAAATGGAGAGACATCCCATGGTCATGGACAGGGAGACTCAAGATTGCCAAGATATCAGTTCTTCCTGAGTTGATCTATAAGTTTAACACAACAAACCCAATCAAAATTTCAGCAAGGTATTTTGCAGATATCAACAAACTGATGCTAAAATTTATAAGGAAAGGGAAAACACCCAGAATAACCAACACAATACCAAAGAAGGACAAAACTGGAAGACTAGCACTACCCAACTTAAAGATTTACTATAAAGCTACAGTAATTAGGATAGTGTCATATTAGTAAAAGCATAAACAAATAGGTCAATGGAAAAGAAGAAATAAGCCCATGAAAATACAGTTAACTGATCTTTGACAAAAGAGCAAGAGCAAAGACATACCATGGAGCAATAATAATCTTTTCAACAAATGGTGCTGAAACAACTGGACATTCACATACCAAAAAAAGAGAGAGACAAAGAGATAATTTAGGCCAAGACTTCACATTCTTCACAAATGAATCACAGACCTAAATGTAAAATGAAAAACTGTAGAAATCCTAGAAGATAATATAGGAGAAAACCTTGATAAGATACAACAGTAAGGGATCATTTAAGAAAGAAAAAAATTGATACACTGGATTGCATTAAAATTAAAAACTTCTGCTCTTCAAAGATGCTGTCAAGTGAATAAGACAAATCACACTGGGACAGCATATTTGCAAAAGACATATCAGCTAAAAAATTGTTATCCAAAGTATACGAAGAACTCTTAAAACTCAACAGTAAGGAAACAAATAACTCAACTAGGAAATGGGAAAAAGATTTGAATATGTATGTGGCTAAAGAAGATACACAGTGCATGTATATCAAATCATCACATTATATACCTTGAATATTCTCTTAGTCTGTTTGGGCTACTGTAACAAAATACAGGTACCTTATAAACAACAGAAACGTATTGCTCATAGTTTCTGAGGCTGGAAGTCCAAGATCATAGCATTGGTATGGTCTGGTGAGGACCCTATTCTGGGTTGCAGATTTATCACTGTGTCTTCACAGGGCAAAAGTGGCTAGAGATCTCTCTTGGAGCCACATTATTCCCATTCATGAAGGTTCTACCCTCATGGTGTAAGCCCCTGCTAAAGGCCCCACCTTTTAATACCACTTCATCAGGCATTAGCATTTCAACATAAAACTTTGGGTGAGGAATAAACATTCAGACCATAGCAGATATATACAATTTTTATTTGTCAACTATACCTCAGTACACTGGAGAAGAAATACACGCAGACAGCAAATAAGCACATTAAAAGGTACCCAATATCATATGTTATTAGGGAATTGCCAAATAAAACAAGGAGATACCACTGCATACCTATTGGAATGGCCAAAATGCAAAACACTAACACTACCAAATGCTGACCAGCATGAGAAACAACAGGAATTCTCATTTACAGCTGGTTGGAATGCAAAATGATACAATCACTTTGGAGGATAGTTTGCTCCTTGGTATTTGTCCAAAGAAGTTGAAAACTATGTTCACACAAAAAAACTGCACACATATGTTTATAGCGGCTTTATTCATAATAGCCAAAACTTGGAAACAACCAAGATGTCCTTCAGAAGGTGAATAGAACAATAAAATGTGGAACATAGAGACAATGGGATATTACTCATTATTGAAAAGAAATAAACTACCTAGTCATAAAAAGACACAGAAGAAACTTAAATGCATATTACTAAGTGAAAGAGTCTAATCTGAAAAGTCTACATACTGTATAATTCCAACTATACAACATTCTGGAAAGGATAAAACACTGGAGATGGTAAAAGGAGCAATGATTGCTAAAGTTTAAGGGGTAGAGGGCAATGAATATTCAGAGCACAAAGAATTTTTAGGGCAGTGAAACTGTTCCATATTATAGTACAATGGTGGATACATATCATTTGTCGAAACCAACAGAATGTACAACACCAACAATGAACTCTAATGTAAACTATGGTCTTTGGGTGATAATGATGTGCCAGTGTAGGTTCCTCAGCTGTAAAAAATGCACAACTCTGGTGTGAGATTTTGATAGTAGGGGATGCTGTGCACATGTGGGATCAGAGGATATGTGGAAAATCTTGGTATTTTCCTCTCAGTTTTGCTGTGAACTTTAAAGCATTCTAAAAAATAAATTGTAATAAAACAATTAACATATTAACTATATGGTAAAGGAGCCAATGAAAAAAGTAGGTAGGTAACATCAGCAGAGTGATGGAGACTCTAGGAAGTTATCATAGGAAATGCTAGGAACAAAAACATTGTTCAGAAATTAAGAATGTCTTTGATGGGTTAATCAGTAGAGTGGACATGGCTGAGGAAAGAATCAGTAAACTTGAAGATATATCAACAGAGACTACTCAAACTGAACTGCAAAGGAAAAAAAAAAGAATGAAATACTAAAAAAAGCAAGCATAATTTCAGAAGGTGTAACATGTAATTGGAAAACTAGAAGGAAAAGAGAGGAGGGAACAAAGAAATATGTAAATTTATAATGGCCTAAACTTTCCAAAATTAGTGACAGATACAAAACCACTCATCCAAGAAGCTCAGAGAACATAAAGCAGAATAAATACCCCTAAAAATTACACCTAAGCTTATTATATTCACATTTCAGAAAACTAAAGACAGAGATAATCTTGAAAGAAGTCAGGGCTGAGGGCAGGACAGGGGAGAAAGGAATGCATTACCTGTAGAAGAACAAAGGCAAGAATTATAGCAGACTTCTTATCAGAAAGCATGCAAGCAAGAAGAAAATGGAGTGAAACATTTAAAGTGTTGAAAGAAAAAAAAAGATCTAGAATTCTGTATGCAGTAAAATTGTTCTTTAAAAGTGGTGGATAAATAAAGGCCGTTTCAGAGAAATGAAAAGAGTGAATTAATTACCAGCATGTCTCTCTTGCAAGAAACATTAAAAGAAGTCCTTTAAAGAGAAGAAAAATGATAACTTTTAAAGAATAGTAATAATATTTTGTGTGTTTATAATATACAGATAAGTGAAATGAATACAACAATGTCATAAGGGATGAGAAGGAGGAATTGGAAATGTGTAAGGTGGTATAGTGCTATTTGAAGGTAGACTTAGATTAATACATTATTTTAAAATATATGTCATAAACTCCAGGGAAATCATAAAAATGTTTTTAAAAAAGTATACTTGATATGCTAAGAGAGTAGATAAAATTGGATCACATAAAGTGCTCAGCTAAAACCAGAGGAGGCAGAAAAAGAGGAACAAAAAAGAAATAGAAAACAAATGCAATGAATAGAAAATTGTTACAAATATGGATGACATTTATTTAAATATAACAACCATTTTAAGTGTGAATGGCATAAGTTGAGCAAAATTGAAAGACAAGCAGAGTGGATAAAAATAAGACCTAGTTACACACTGTCTCCAAGAAACCCACTTTAAATATAAAGATTCTGATAGATCAATAACAAATGGATGAAGAAAGACATACTATGCTAACATTAATCTAAAGAAAACAGGAGCAGCTATATTAATTTCAGACAAAGCATACTTCATAACAAAAAAATTTATCATGGATAGAGAGGAAAATCACATAATGATAAAGGAGTTAATTTTCTAAGAACACAACAAATCTTTAACATGTATGCAGCTAAGAACAGAATGTCAAAATATGTGAGACAAATCTCATAGAACTAAAAGGAGAAACAGGTAAATCCACTATTATAAATAAAATATTCAACATTCTCATTCAGTAATTAATAGATCAATTAGGAAGAAAATCAGTAAAGATATAGTTAACCTGACCAGCACTAGCCACCAGATGGATCTACTTGAAATTTATACCACCTTTGTAAATATCAACAAACTGGGAAGTTTATATGGAAAGGCAAAAGACCCAGAGTAGCTAACACAATACTGAAGAAAGGGACTTTCCTGATGGTCTAGTGGTAAAGAATCTTAAGATCCCACATGCAATGGGGCAACTAAGCCTGTGCGCCACAACTACTGATCTCACTCACCTCTACTAGAGAGCCTGTGTGCCGCAAACTACAGACCCACACACTCTGGAGCCCGCTTGCCACAACTACAGAGCCCATGCGCCCTGGCACTGGAGCACCACAACTAGAGAGAAGCCCGCACGCTGCAACAAACAGCCCACATGCCTCAACAAAGATTCCACATGCCGCAACTAAGACCCGATGCAGCCAAAGATAAATAAAATAAATAAATAAATAATAAATAAATCTTTTTTAAAAATACTGAAGAAAAACAACAAAATTGAAGTACTCACACCATTCATTTTCAAGACTATTCAACGCTGTTGTAGTCAAGACAGCGTGGTATTGGTGGTGATAGAATAACAGATCAATTGAAGACAAGAAATAGGCCAGGAATAGACTTATACAAATACAGTCAACTCATCATTGACTAAGGAGCAAAGGCAATTCAGTGAGAAAAGGATATATTTTCAACAAATAGTACTGGAATAATTGGGTGTCCACATACCCAAAAAGCAGAAGGAGAGAGAGGGGAGGAGAAGGAGAAGAGGAAGGATAGAGGGAGGGGGGAAGGAAGAGGAGGAGGAGAAGAAAAGAAAAATAAAAAATTTAGACACTTTAAACACAGAAAACACAATAAAACACAACAGTCAAATTCAAACATATGCCTAAATGTAAAACACAAAACTACAGGATTCTAGAAGAAAACATTAAAAAAATCTAGATGACAGTTTCTTAGAAGTCTTGTCATATAATCCAGCAATTACACTCCTAGGCATTTCCCTAACTGATTTGAAAACTTATGTCCATACAAAACCTGCACATTAATGTTTCTAACAACTTTATTTAAAATCACCAAAAACTGACAGCAAGCAATATGTCTTCAATAAATGAATGGATAAACAAACTTTAGCACATCCAAACAGTAGAATATTATTCAGCAATAAAAAAGAAATAAGCTATCAAGCCACAAAAGACATGGATAAACCTTAAATAAATATTATTATGTGAAAAAGCCAGATTAAAAGGGCTACATACTGTATGATTCTAATCATATGACATTCTGGACAAAGCAAAATTAAAAGGGAAGTAAAGGATCAGTGGTTTCCAGGGACACAGAGGAAGTAGAGAGGGGTTGAACAGATGAAAAATGGTATCTCTTAGGATGAAGAAACTATTATACTGCAATGGTAGATACTTGACACTGTATTTGTCAAAACCTTTAAAACTTTATAGCTCTAAGAGTGAACTATAATATATGCAAAGTTTTAGAAATTATTTAAGAGGTTAGGGAAATCCAGGACAAAATGCAGAATGTGACAGAACAATCTCATTTTATTTCAAATGTATGAAACAACCTCACCAAATGTGTTTTCAAATCTCTCAATATGATTGTGCATATCTTGATTTCAACTCATGATTCTAAGTTGATTAGTTTGTCTTTTGCCATATGTTTGGCTACATACTAATTAAAAATTATTTTTTCTTTCTAGAAAATTCAAACTTTATCATTATAATGTGGCATTCCTTATTTTCATAATGCCTTTCATCTTAAAGACTATTTTGTCTGATATTAATATAGCCACTTTTTAAAATTGGTGTTTACATGATCCAGCTTTTTCCTCCTTTTACTACCAATATTACTGTATCCTTACATTTAAATTGGCACATATTTTTAATATAAACAGCATATATTTTTATTAAGTTTGAAATCGTTTATCTTTAATTGCAGCAGTTCTATATTTACTGTAATTCCTGTGTATTTAATTTAAATATAGCATCACTATATGTGCATTGTATCTTCCACCCTATATGTTCTGTCTTTATTATTAATTGATAGAGTATTTTTTAGAATCATTCCATTTTCTTTCCTTTTTTGTTTGGAAGTTATAAGCACTTTTAGCAATAATCCTTGTGATCATAACACATATATAGATGTACTGCTGACTTATAAAGGACTACTGCCAATCTTTACTTTTTTCCAGAAAATGTAGGATCCATAGAAACATTTTATTTCCATTTATCACTTTACTGATATATATGGCATGACTGTAGGAATTTTATTTGACATAGTTTAACCAATATATAACAAACATTGATTTATACAGTCAATATCTGTTTATATTTATACATATTTATCATCTTCTTTGCTGTTTTTTTTTCTTCATACATCTCTATTCTCCTATTCTGAATAGTTTGCTTATGTCTAAGAAAATTCTTTAGAATTTCTGTAGTGATGGTTTGCTAGTGGTAAAATCTCTCAGCTTTTGTTTGTCTTAAATTATTTTACTTTGTTTTCATTTAAAAAATATTTTTTGTGATTTTAAATTATAGGTTGGGTATTCCTTTATTTCTGTAACTTGAAGCTAGCTTTATACTGTTTTTATCCTCCATTATTGCTTTAAAAACTGTTTGCCAGCTTATCCTCCTCTGAAATAATCTTTTTTTTCTGGTCCTTGTAAGATAAATATCTTTTCTTTGTGTTAATTTTCTGCAATTTTATTATATTGTCTGTAGGTTTGAATTTCTTCTTCTATATCCTGCTTAGGGATTTTTTTTTTTTTTGCCTCTTGAATATTTGTGGGCATGATGCTTTCCATCAGTTTGGGATGTTTTAAGTCATTATGTAAGCAAATATTTTTTTTTTTGCGGTATGCGGGCCTCTCACTGTTATGGCCTCTCCCGTTGTGGAGCACAGGCTCCAGATGCGCAGGCTCAGCAGACATGGCTCACAGGCCCAGCCGCTCCGCGGCATGTGGGATCTTCCCAGACCAGGGCATGAACACATGTCCCCAGCATTGGCAGGCAGACTCTCAACCACTGCGCCACCAGGGAAGCCCTATTATATATTCTTGATGTATCATCGATGTCTCCTATCTTCTTTTGTATCTTGTACATCATTTTGTTTTCCACATCTTTTGACATGTCTTCCAATTCACTAATTCTCTTTTCAGCTGGGATAAACCATCTTTTATTGTATTTTTCAACATAATTTGCTATTCATTAAAATATGCAATGTTTATTTTTATAATTTCCATCTAAAAATTTAAATTTGGCTTTCACCTCTATAAACATGAAAAGCATATTTTTTTTTACAATCTGTGTCTATTAAAGTAATTCAAATATCTGAAATTATTGGAAGTGTATTTCTGTTGGCTCTTGTTTCTGCTGAGCCTGACTTACGTCTTGTTTTCTTCATGGATTTGATTATATTTGATTGTTTGCTGGATATAGTCTTCAAAAAATTATGTTGTGACAATTTAAGGACTGATGCTTTTTTTCCTCTGAGAGGATTTTTGTTTTCTGTTGTCAGGCGCCAGAGGGTGCTGGCAGTCCAGGACCAAGATGGAACTTTGATTCCCATACTCCGACTTACCAGGTCACACTTTCAGAGTATAAGAAGACTGTTTTACCAGGGGCCCTCTCGTTGATAGCAGCTGACTTTAATTCATGTCCTTCCAGCCTGTTAGTTTGTGGAAAGGGTAGCTCCATCTCTACATTGCCAAAGGCTCCTGGGACAAAAGCAGGTATTGGAGAAATGGGGGATGGGGTAGGGAGCTCTTAAGAGTAGCTGGACAGTATGTGGAAAAAAAGGGTTGAGTCCTAACCTGTCATCATATTGAACCCCATCTGATCTCAGTCCAGTAGTTCCTTGTTGTCTGATTACCTCTTTGGTGTCTACAAGAAACATTTTAAAGAGAGAAGAATTGTTGCAATTACCTAGTCTGAAGCCAGTAGTCTAATTAGAGTTATTCTTCAAATGACTATTTAATCTCTCATCAGACTGACACACTACTGACTGCCATTTGGAATTGGTCCTTGGCCCTCCTTCATGTAAAACTTCCTGTGGACAAACGCCCTCATGATCAGTCCCAGCATTGTAGGATGAGCAGTGACTAGGGTTGCCAGATATAGGATGTCTAGCTAAATTTGAAATTCATAAAAGCAATTAATTTTTTTTTTTTTTTTGCGGTACGCAAGCCTCTCATTCTTGCAGCCTCTCCTGTTGCAGAGTACAGGCTCCGGATGCACAGGTTCAGCGGCCATGGTTCACGGGCCCAGCCGCTCCGCGGCATGTGGGATTTTCCCGGACCGGGGCACGAACCCGCGTCCCCTGCATCGGCAGGAGGAGTCTCAACCACTGCGCCACCAGGGAAGCCCCAGCAATGAATATTTTTAAAAATAGAAGTATAACGTAAATACTGTATGGGACGTACCAACATTTTATAATTTTCAATTGTTTATCTGAAAGTCAAATCTAACTGGGTGCTCTTTATTTTTATTCGCTAAACCTAGCTAGTAGGATAACAGTTTCCTCCAGTGAGAAGTGTGTTTCTAGGAATTTCAGAAGTTAAACATTTCTTTAAATTTATTGCAGTAATTAGAATGACACCTAGTTATAGCACATGTTCAGACCCCTCAGTAATGTTTGTTTCAAGTGGAATTAAAGAATCTCAGTATATGTGCTTCAGAATGAAACTAATACAAACTCTTTATTAATGTCCCAAATAAGACATTTTAAGAACTAGATCTTTGAGGGGTCCTGATTAGAATAAACACAGATATCAAAGAGATTAATACTATTTGCTGCTAATGCTAAAGTAATTATTAAGCTTTTCGTGTTAGGATACAGGTTTTTAACTATTGAATACTATAACAAAAATGCAAATATTACAATAGCTTAAGAAAATTTTATTTTTTTCTTACGTCAAAATCTGAGGTAAATGGACCATGCCTAATATTTAACTCCACAACATTAAGAAGTCCAGCTCCTTTACTTTTTGTTCTATCATTCTCAAAAAGTAGCTTTCATTTTCTGTTCCAGAAGAGCTGTACCAACTCCCACCATCATATAGAGATCATGGCAAGAGGAGGACATGTCTTTTCATTTTAAGGGCTCAGCTCTGAAGTTATAGCTTTACTGCTCACATATGATTGCCAGAACTTAGTTATGTGGACAAACCTAGTTATAAGAGAGTCTGGAAATGTCTTTAGCTTGGCAGCCAAGTGGACAGAAAAATTGAAAATATTCTATACTAAAGGATTAGGGGATATGTGGATATAGGGAGACAACATGCAATCTCTAGTATAATAGCCATACATCTTTTCTTCATTTGCTTAAATTTGTCAAATATTCTTTTCTCTTATGTGCCTGTACACTGCCAGATAGCTGAAAAACAGTTATCACAAAATAAGGTTCCTATTTCAAAATAGATGTTGCTTCTGTCTAGTCAGTTAAACAAATACTACTCAAAATAAGAATGCAAATAAATTATGTTATAGACTAAATGAAGATTATAACAGGGAGATTTCATAGAGTCTTGAAGGGAGAGTAAAATTAGCTAGAGAAGAGAGGGAAAACCATCCACACAGAGAGAACAGAATACATTAAAGATTTGAGAAGAAAATAAATTTGATTTACCCATGAAATTAAATAAGGTTAGTGGGAGCAACAGCAAGAGGGGCAATGTAAAGGTTTTTTATTCTTTTCTTTAAAAAATGGGAAGGCACTGAAGGAATGTTAAGCATTTCCTCTTTGTCATCTATAAATCTAGTCCACCAGTAGACTTTTGCATTCACCAAATTAGGCCTAGAAAAGCCCTTCAATGATGTCCAATTATTTTTAAAGTCTTTCCCTCATTTGGTTTCTAAAGACATAGTTTTCCAAGCTTTTACTCATTTCTGGATTTCACTCTTTCATTTTTTGTGTGTTCTTTCAAAGCACAGCTGTGCTGAACTTTAGATGTCCCCTCATTTCTACTGGCATCTTTTCTGATTGTATTAGCAGAATATTATTTCTGAGTAGTTATCTTTTGATTTTTTTCATTACAAGTCATTTGTCTTTGAATTTTTCCAAATTTTGTGATTAAATCTGACTATATTTAGAATTCCTTGATTATAACAGTGTCACTTTCTCCCAATGTTAATTTCATAAAATGCATATAATTTATAACTTTCCAGAATAACAGAAAATTTGGGAATTGAGTAGATTACATTTGAAAATGAAGTGCAAATGTAGACTCCAATAATTAAAATTAAGATAACATTTATTTTCTAGGATGTACCTTTGATTTTTCAGTAATAATGAAAGATCTGCATTGGGTTATGAATCATATTTTATATTTAAGTAATAGAAGAGATCACTGGTCCATTGTTCTCATTTCAAAATTGAGGGGACTCAGGTCTGTTGAGATGTGACACTTCCAAAGTTCCTTGAGTGATAAAGGACAACACTGACGTCACAATGCAGTTCTTCTCACTCTCAATCCAATGTTCCTTCCCTATATCCCTGATGCTTCCACTGAGGTTTGGTCCTGCCTCTACGTGGTAAATAATGGTCTGAAATGGATGGGTAGATAAAGAAATGAAGCAAGATATAAAATTTTTGTTTTGTTTTCACTTGCTCACACCCTAATCAAGTGAGTTAAGTGGGTTAAGGCATGAATTACAAGAAGTTTAAAAACCAAATCAAATATTCTGTCCTATTTTGGCATACTCTGACACCAACTAACCCCATGTATGCCCTATTGAAATATATATATCAATTATATATACTGTATACATAAATATATACAATTATAATCAATATATATAATTGATGTATATATGTATATATAATGTATATGAAAGCTTGAATAGATTTATAACTTAAATACATTTTAGAAGATGTGTGGTTTAGAAATTAGTTGGATTTGTAATTTCAAAAATTAAATGGATATTTGATTATTGGAAAGGATAATTATATAATTATATTATGATGGGCTTAGTTAAAAATCACCTTCTTTATACATAAATAGTACAGAAATGCTTGTTAGATCCAATGGCTTATAATATAGGCAGCCGTAAGCTTAAGTGAAAGCAGAGTTCCTTATTAATCCTCTGGGATGTATTGGAACAGTTAGTCCTCACGTATCTTGAAGAGGAAATATACTGCTCTCACCAAAGCTACAACGAAAAGGTACAGAAATCCAGCCCTATTTAAGCAGAAAAATTAAGAAACAGTATAACTAAAGAAAAGTGAGAACGTCTTCCAATGAGCTTTTCAATATTCTAAAATGTGGGTTTAGTCCCACACGGAAGGAATTGTTGTAATGAAAATATTCAAGACTATCTGCCAAGGGCAGCTTAAATGGTCTTAGTACAAATTTTATAAAACTCCTCAAAATGTATGCAAAAAATTGAAAACAATTTTCAAAGCCTTAAAATATTTGTGTAAAAGTATCTAATGATCATATTTCAAAGTTTTCTTTTTCTTCTACCTTTCTAGATTTATTGCTTTTTATCAAAGCTATGAAGAAATATATATCATATCAGGATGGTATGTGTGTTTAAAATAATGAATATATCAAATTTATAACCTTGGAAATTCATTCCTAAGTCTGGTTGCATATAAAAATATGAACTAGAAACATTATTGCAAGAGTACAAAAACGACAAGATTCTTCCAGCATAGATTATTGACTTTTCAATCTTGACTATATTTTAGCTGTCTCCATTCCATGTAACTAACCCTTCTTTTTCTTCCTAAGGACTCTACATTAAACATACAGTTTTAATAAATGGCATCTGTTTTCCCTTTTCCCCTCAGTTTCATAAATACTTCTATGCTTATGAAATATGAACATACCTAGGAACTGAAGATCAAAAGCATAAAATGGTATACCTCTAATATTTATTAATTTTAATTGTTTAATCACCATTTTGGACCAATGCATGACAAATTACTTTGTTAAAGAAAAAAAACAATGAAATTTTAATTGTTCAACTTTAAAATTACACAATAATAATTTTTTAAATAAAAATTAATCAAAATAACCTAGAAAGCTCCCTCTGGCATTTCTGTGATATATTACACTATTTTAAAATTTAGTATATGAGAAGAATAATATTCAATACATTAACCTTTGATCTAGTTAATCTTTGATGAGTATTTATCTTAATAAAATATATATGCTAATATATAAAAATATATATTACAAATATGTAGACAGCAATTGGATATGTTAACTAATTTATGAATGATTTCAATGATTACTTAATATAGCCTAAATGCCATGTTTCATCTAATCTAAGATTCAGATTTTATTTTTCACATTTTAACATCTCTGAAATCAGGATGTGTCCTAAAATGCCTCCAACCAGGAAGCAGTTGTGACATAGTTGTCATTGCCTGCCCATGTGAATCAAAACAAGCAGAAAGAATATTGAGGCTTGAAAGTCCCAAAGAAAACAGAGAAGCACATGTTTAAGAAATGCTGTACCACCAAAACTCTTAATGCCACACATTATAATTTATGTAGAAAAACAAAAACACTGACAACTCTGAGTCAAAATATCATTCATAATTACCAGACTGAATATTAAATTTTCCAAATACATTATCTAATTTATTTTGCACATACACACACACACATATGTAGGGGGCATTTAAAAAATCTATGTATAAAATCTAAAAGACCTTTTAAAATAAGTATAAAATAAAATGTTTTGTTTTTTTTTTTTTTTTTTTTGTGGTACGCGGGCCTCTCACTGTTGTGGCCTCTCCCGTTGCGGAGCACAGGCTCCGGACGCGCAGGCTCAGCGGCCATGGCTCACGGGCCCAGCCGCTCCGCGGCATGTGGGATCTTCCCGGACCGGCGCACGAACCCGTGTCCCCTGCATCGGCAGGCGGATTCTCAACCACTGCGCCACCAGGGAAGCCCAAAATAAAATGTTTAAGTGATAAGAAAGCATTATACCATAGTATAATTGACAGCATTTTTTTCTTTCTTACTAAGAAAGAAAATCGTGGTGTGTCTTTGTTATAGCAGACACTTAAAGTGCTCATCCCCACAACCTCCGGACCTACCTGTGATTTCAGCTGTAGCTAGATTAGCTGTTTCTGTGCTCACTGACAATGTCCAACCTAAAGATCCTAGGCTCTATTTTCAGAATAACCCAAAGTAAGACAGGTAGTATCTTAGATTTGATTAATTATGGTAAATTTTTTTTAAAAAGCCTTTTTTATTTCTTTTAAAGACAAAGGTAGATATAACAGTTTACAGTAAATTGAAGATCTCTAAGAACTATCTATTTAAATTACTCTTTGCTTATAAAATTCCTGTTAACATAAAAATATTAAAACCAGCTGCAATAACCTGTTATTCTCATCTTTCTAAATGCCAACATTGTTCTTAATCTCTGACATATATTACAACCAGTGTCTCCAATTAATGGAATACAGGAGTGATACATAAGTCAAAATACTTTAACTTTATATAGTAATAGAACACAGATTTTAAAGCACATTTATATAGGTTATAATCAAACACAGGTTTCATCATGATAAGAGCATAAGTAAATTATGAGTTATGTGTAAGAAGCATAAATTCCTAAGCCTTGCACATTTTCTTATATACCTCTACCCTTTCATACTAGCTACACAGGGAAATCAAAGACTTTTCTCAGGTATGCTTAACACAAATTTATAATAGACACGTTTACTCACAGAACATGACAAAAAACATGTGCTATTCCATTCTCATAATTTTTGCTTCAATAAATATTAACAACAAATTGTTATTGCATACATTATCATGTTCAATGTAGCATGTGCTACAGAAACTTCTTAAAAATGGATGAGGCAGTCATTGTAAGCACTCATGTTGCCCACTGTACACAAATGGCATAAAATCAGTAGAATACACCTCTCAAAATATAAATAAAAAGTTATAAAAATCTAAAATGAAGGTCCAAACAAGGTAGAAATCATATCTGGAGGTTGGGATATTTCATCAAAGGTTTGAAAAATGAGCAGACACTAACCATAGGAAGAAGGGAGAAAATCTTTGCTAGGACACAAACTGTGAGCAGCAACACAAAGATGATACCAGAATGCTGTTTCTGTGAAAAGGAACATGAAATGGTGATAAAAACCTGTCACAGAGGCCCTGCATGAGAGGGTAAGGAACTGGCATGGCAGAGAAGAGCAACACTGCAGATGAGTAGGAAAATTGTTGGGATAATGCAAGATAAAATATGTCAAAGGAGAGGATTATCTGAAGAAGAGGAAGACTATCATGCCAAATGCTAAAGAAAAAGGTGAGGCTAAAGATGTCTGACAAAAGGTTACTGGCTTACAATGTCAATGTCCTCTGACAGCATAATGGATTGTGAAATTTTTACTTCAATGGGTAAAAGAGAAACCACCAAGAGGGAAAATAAATCACTCTTGCAAGAAGTAAAAGGAAAAAGGCTAAACCTTGTATTTCTTCATTTCTTAATACTCTGCTGATGGATTTTTGTCATCAAGAAGTACCAGTGTCCTTTGCAACAAAACAACATTAAATTATATCTCTCAGCCCTACCAGTTTCATTGATGACAAAAAGCAATTGGTGCTTTCGTTTGATAGTGTATCATTTCTCCAGCACCAGGACCCTAAAAACATTTAATTGTGGTTTCCTGTAGGATAAAATGAAGAAACAGTCAAATGATAGGAGTTAAATTTGACAGTTTTCAAATTCACAACTATTGAATATTTGGAATTTACTTTTTTAATAATAAATTTAATAAAAAATAACAAAATAAATAATAAAGGTTCATTATAAGAAAAGAAAAATATATAGATTAAAAGAGTAAGAATAAAACACTCATAATCTAAGAATCCAGAGAACACTTTTAACATTTTGAGGTATAGCCTGACAATTATAAAGAAGAATAAGTATGTGCAACTTTTTGAATCCTACCTCTGTCACCAACTAGCTGTGTCATCTTTTGCAAATTCCATAATTTCCCAGAGCCTCAGTTTATTTGTAAAATGGAATAATGGTGCATAAGAGTGCTGTGAGAATTAAATGAATTATACAGATAAACTTATCAAACTAACACTTGGCACATACTACTCAATAGAGGTTAGTTATTTTGTTTATGAATGTGTATGTTTTAGTATATATGCATAGGTCACAGGAAAAAAAGTGGCATCATATAACACAGACAGTCCATTAAACTACAAATATATTTTTATTTCTACACTCATCAAGACAAAGGATTGGCAGCCTTTTCTACACAAAGCCAGAGAATAATTATTTTAGGCTTTAAGTGCCTAGAAGTCTCTATGGAAGGTACTCAACTTTGCCATTTTAGCATGAAAGCAGTCATTGATAATCCTTATATGTATTTACATGACTGTTTTCAAATAAAACTTTATTTATAAAAGTAGGTAGTGGGCCAGATTAGGTCTACAGGCTGTAGTTTGCTGATCTCTGATGTGGAATATCATTTTATGGCTATGCAATATAATACTGTAATTTATTTAGTCAACATCCAATTTTTGAATGTGTAGATTTATTTTCCCCAAAATCTGCTTTCACAATCAACCATGCCCATTCTAGAGTATTTCTTTAGGTTAAGTAGATTATTTCTTTAGGTTAACTTTTACATATACATGAAAACTTTCATTATGTACACCTTGGCACGTAGAAAATCTATACCAAAGTACACTTAACACCACAGTGCTTGAGAGGATCACCTTTCTAATACCCTTGCCTACAGTGGATATATTATTTTTGGGGGGGGGAAGAGGAATTTCTTACATATTCAAATTTTGCTAAATTAGGATTATTTAGTTCTTTAAAATCAAATGAATGAGTATTGATCATTTTTATTTTAAATTTAAATGCTATTTATAAAAACAAGTAATTTCTGTTTATTTCTCAGATAAAAAGCTTTATTATTATTTAAATCTCTTCTCATAAATTAAAAATAAAAGAAAGAAAAGGGGAAATGTTCTGAAATTCTACCTACCTACAATAAACTCTAGAATGTTTTCTCCAGGAAAGTATGTCTTTCATTGATGACATTTGTAAATTCAACACCTAGAACAGTGCTTGGAACATGGCATCCAATGATATTTGCCAAAGGAATAAATAACATTGATTTTAGTGAACATTCTTTTCTAGACCTCTCAATATATACATACATATACACAGAATTTATAACAGATACTTTTAAAAATATTTGCTTGGATGACTTTTTGCCTCCCAACATACTGTTCCTATTTCCCATTGCACCTAGCACCTAGAGAACACTATGGTGTTCTGGTTGCGTATTTATACCCACACACTGAGGGATATGATTGCTTAACCAAACCACTATTAATAGGAGTCTCAGCTTTTCTTTTGTCCTTTTAATGTATCAAAACCAAAAGTTAATCAGTACTTTTGCTCTCCTCTCAAATAACACAAAGAACTTAGAACACTGTAACTTCATTTCGGTTTTTCCCTACTTATTCCCACTACATACTAATGTTTTATGTGTATCTACAAATATATATTCAGTGTATATAAATACTGAATCATTATGTTGTACAACTGAAACTAATATGTTACATATCAATTATATTCAATAAAAATAAATAAGTAAAAGTTCTTTTTTAAAAAAAATTTAAATACCAGTTTTCTGGGATTTTTATTCCTTCTTGCATCTCCACAAACTTCCTGAGGGGAGGATGGTGAGGGTATTTTTACTTCTCTTCTCCCAGAATCATCACTTTGCACAACCGCAGCAAACAACATAGACACAGAACACTATATAAACAGTACTCCCCAAGTCATACTACCCCAAGCATGGATTCACCCTTGCCCTTTGTGGTATCAGCTTATTCTGTAGAGGATCTCTTACTTGTCTCTCCCTAAGTCTTTACTTCTGTCCCCCACTCCTTGAGTCAGTCAAAACTAAGGTACATATTTAAATGCCCTAGAACCAAAAGAACTTTTTGTGCAATGGGGCTTGTTTTAACTCTCTGGGTTTCTGTTGTTTATCCTGACATTTAGGCTTAGTGAAGATTACAATCTTGCCACCTATTTGATGATTTTAATAGGATTTAAATAAGATTATACTCACAAAATGCTTCAAAGCTATCCTGACTCCTGCCTTCTCTCTTCTTCTTCTCCCCCTTTTTATTTCCCCACCCTAACTATTAGTTGTTGCTTGGAGTTTAATAGCATTAAGGTCTTATCATTTATTAGTTTTCTCCCTGCAACTAGTTTTCCCTTACAATTAGTTTTTCATTTATATTTCAAGAATCTTTACTTACAACCATAAACTCAAATCTACTTTATTACTATTCATTTAGATGTTTATGAAAAAATTATTAAATTACCAAAATAGTATAACAATTTTCATGAAACCAGTATCAAAATGCATGTCTTAAAGAATCATAATATCAATTTCTTTTATTTTTAAGAAGTATCTAACACGGGCAAATTTGTAATCCCTAATATGACCCTCATAGGCCCAGTTCCCATCCTCCACTTTCAGAACAGCTACTATCATTAATTTGATATATATCCAGACCATTTTTTTTTACTTTATATAAGCATATCCATAAATATTTGGCATTGTGTTTAATACATATCACATACTATACAACATTCCCTTTTTTTAAATTTAATTTATTTATTTTATTTATTTATTACTTTTTTGTGGTGCGCAGGCCTCTCACTGCTGTGGCCTCTCCCATTGCGGAGCACAGGCTCCAGACGCGCAGGCTCAGCGTCTATGGCTCACGGGCCCAGCCGCTCCACGGCATGTGGGATCCTCCCGGACCGGGGCACGAACCTGTATTCTCTGCATCAGCAGGCAGACTCTCAACCACTGCGCCACCGGGGAAGCCCTTATTTATTTTTTTATACAGCAGGTTCTTATTATTTATCCATTTTATACATATTAGTGTATATAAGACAATCTCAATCTCCCAGTTCATCCCACCACCACCACCACCGCCTTGCCACTTTCCCCCCTTGGTGTCCATACGTTTATACAACAATCTTTAACCTGTTTTTTGTTTCCTTTTCACTCAACATTATTATTTGAGCTCTAGCCATGTTTTTAAATATAAATCTTATTTATTCATTTAAATTGCTTTAAAGTATTATACCACACAAATATACTATAAATTAAACAGGCACTGTCTTACTGATGGCATTTGAAATGTTTCCCATTTTTCACTATTATGTGCAACAAGCTTGCAATAATTCATGCACATATGCCAGAATTTCTCTTGGACATAAACCAAGGACTGGGATTGCTGGGTCATGGAGTGTGTACATTTTCAGCATCTATAGGTAAAGCCAAACCAAGTCCCACAGTACCACCATGGGCAGTGTAGGAACATCTTGTTTCCCCATCCTTGCTTTATCTGACTTTTGAAAATCTAGTGAGTGTAAAGTGTTTTGTTGAACATTTTTCATGTTAATTATCTTACAGATTTTCTCTTCTACGAACTGTTTGTTCATCATCTACAATAAGCTGGGATTCCTGAATTATTTCCTACTTATATATTAATATGCACTGGACTATCTTAAATGGATCTTGAATTAGCATCTTGGATGCTAGCTTAGTCCATGTGGGCTGCTAGAACAAAATGCCACAGACTGAGTAGCTTACAAACAACAGAAATTTAATTCTCACAGTTCTGGAGGCTGGGAAGTTCAAGATCAAGTTTCCAACATGGTCACATTCTACTGATGGTCCGCTTCCTGGTTTGCAGCTGGTGCCTTCTCATAGTAGGAGAGGCTAGGGAGATCTACGGGGTTTCTTTTATAAGGATATTTATCTCATTCATGAAGGATCCACCCTCAGGACCTAAGCATCTTCCAAAGACCTCACCTCCTAATACCATCACATTGGGCACTGGGATTTCAACATATGAATTTGGGGGACACAAACATTCAGACCATAACACATACTTTTGCAATACCATTTACTAAACAGTTGAAAAATACTGAGTTACTGAGTTATCCTTTCAATGTCGAAACATTTCATTATACAACATAAAAAAATAGCCATAATACTAAATCGCCACTAATCACATTAGAAAAGACTAATTTTTGAGAAGTCCTAGAGCACAAGGTGACAGAAACATGTTTTCCAAAATTCTAATTTTCTACTTTAAAGCTTAAATGTTATCATTGTCAACAATGGCAGTTGTTTTCCTTGAAAAGACAGGAGTACTTTGTTCATTTTTAAATTTTGCCAAAATGTCTGCCAAATCTCCAAGTATGCCTATGTCATTTTTTTTCAAGTAAAAATTGTGTTCAGTGAAAAAATGGCTAGTTTAGATGGCAACTCAATCACAAAAGTGGTTTTCCTCAATACAAACATTGTACTTCACTATGCAGGAGAAAGGCTCTATATGTACTTTCTTTTTTTAGATTTTTTTGAATTGGACCATTTTTAAAGTCTTTATCAAATTTGTTACAATATTGTTTCTGTTTTATGAGGGGTTTTTTTTGTTTGTTTTGTTTCTTGGTCGCAAGGCATGTGGGAATCCTAGCTCCCTGAGGATCAAACCTGCACCCCCTGCATTGGAAGGTGAACTCTTAACCACTGGACCACAAGGGAAGTCCCTATATGTACTTCTTATTCTCACACAGAACATTTAAAAAACTTATACTCCAGCATTGAGATTTAATGATTTAATATATTTTATTGCTTCATCAAAGATTTTTTTTTAAGTTAAAACATTTTTTTTTTTACTGTGAATGCATGGCACTTATGCATTCACAACCAACCAACAAGTTCAGGTTGATGCCACTGTAGTTTTAACTACCATAGCTTGAATATCACCAGCGTAGACAGCAATACAGAGAAAAACAAAAGGAAATAACATGCTAGGATTGTTATGAAAACAGTTTTAACCTAATGGATCTCCTGACTGTATCCATGGAACTCCAGAGGTCTATGGAGCATTCGCTGAGAATTACTGTATTACATCGACCAACTCTTTCATTAATACGCCTATGAACATACCAAGTTATTGGTTTACCAGGGAAGACATTTTGAGAAAATTGGGAGGTGAGGTCCCAGAGAAAAATATCCAGTTATAAACTGAATTTCCTGATCCTTTAATGATTTTCCTCCTTAAAAAATAGTGTTAATGACTTGAACTCTTGTTCCTAAGAGCTGTTTGCTTAGTTTCTGTTTACATCTCCCTAAGTACTGAGGGAGATTTAGCAACATAAACAAACCCCTACTCAAAGGTTTTTAATTTAGGAATCCTACAAACTTCCCCTTTTGATATGTATGTCTTCCTTACATATTTAGGGAGAATTGTGTTCCTTTGTTTTCCAAAATTTGCAAAAGAAAAATCAAAAGATCTAATGACACTTGCCACTTTAGGAGGCCAAATGCAATTGTGTCATGAGACTGTTTATAGGTAAATTTTATCTTGATTCTAGCAAGCTCTTTTTTTAATAAAAGACTACTTTTAAAAAGGACCAAGATTATTCCATTCACTCCATTTGCTGGAGAAGGAGCTCAGAAATTCTCTGCAGCATTTTGGCCATAAATGGCCAACACAGATGTCACCTATGACATCTACTTCCCATCACAAAAAACCAATGCCAGCTCAGGCCCTTGACACTTGAGACCACAAACATTTTGAACTGTGAGGTACATGGCTTTAAAGTTAACGTCCACATAGTGTTTGGAGGTTGTAATACAGAAGAAATAAAGATCAGGGGAAGAACTTTTTAACAGGTCTTGAATTTGTATACTACAATTACAGCTCACTGTAATTAAACATATCAGATCACAGTATGCCCTAAGAATGGCAGAATAATATAGTAAATAAATAACAAAACTTTTCAGAATTGGGAAAGAGCCTGAGCAAAGACGTTAATATATATATATATATATATATATATATATGTATGTATTTTAGTGGCAATGTTTTCAAGGTGAAATCTTGAATATGAAATTAAATCTGGCTAATAAATGAATTTATTTCATAGTTCAGTGGTGTTACTTCTGGTTAAATTTTTGATAATGTGTTTTACTTTTGTTCTGGAATAAACAATCATCATTCTTTAAAAATAAAATTTGTAATGTATTCTCTTTTTTCTGTTGATTTCTTTAGAGTTGGTTCTTACATTTTGAGGAAAAATGTAGTTTGAGTAGTTGGAAGAATTACAGAAGAATAAACTATTTTATTATTGTTTTTGCCTAGGGGTCAGGTCATCAACTCTAGCTGATGTATTTGAATTTTATATGCCGACTTCATAACAATTTGGGGTAAAATAACTATAAACAACTTAATGGTTGATGTCTTCACCAGGAATTGCTTGGCAGACCACATGGCTCATTCCCAAAATTCCTACTGCTGCTATGAAATCCTTCTTTGCCATAAAAAACGTTCCCATTTAAATAATATTAAGAGCAGTCTAACACAGCTTTATGCTGGAAACACCATCACCTTCCCTTTTAAAGATGATCTCCAAGGACTGGTATTAAGATAAATATTTATGCCTGTGTTTATGAGCTAAATGCATTTTTGTGTGTGTTCAAATCAGATTTAGGAGTGGATCTTCTGCATCTTCAAAAGCAATATTTTCAAAATGTAAAGGAAGGGAAGTGGAGAACGCAATAGTAGGTCATGTAATTAATTTAGCAGATTCTAACCACATTTTAAATGTGATGTAAAATGTATTAAAAGATGTGAGATACCCTCTAAAACTAATCGAAAAACACTGTTCTAAAGGACCATTTTAGCAGTATTTTTAGTTACATATAAATAAGGAAAGGCATTCATGGATAATGAACACATTAGTAATAGAACCTTTTCATTTCTTTCTTTTTACATGCAGAGTTCTAGGAAGGGAGATAGGTCCGTTGCACAATGTCATTCTTCTGTGTGGGACATGACAGAACTTTAAATTCTGTTTCCTAAATCCAGGGTGGCTTCAAGCCCAGTGACAAGGCAGGATAATGAAGAACAAAAAGTAAAATCAGTTGAAAATAAGAATGAAGACTGGAGAGTAGTAAACTGAGTTCAAAACGAAAGAAAAAAAAAATGCCTAAGAGCGAATGGGGTAAGCTGATCTTGGCACAGCAGGTGATCGTTAGAACTACCTTTGGCCCCTCCATGCTCCTGCATATTTGTTAGTTCTGCCCTGGCACTATGCTATTCACATTGATGAATAATGCAGATACAATCCCTGCTTATAAGGAGCTTATTCTAGCTTAGAGGATATAGACATTGAAAAACTGAAAAAGCGAATAGTAACAAATACAAGGAGAAAAACAAAAAAATTAATAAGAGGATAGTGGAAGGAATGAGTGTTGTATAAGTAGTCTTGCTTGGCCTTTCTAAAGAAGTAATATTTAAGCCAAGAATTTCAATTATATGAAACCAACCATGAAAAAGAAAAAAATTGGGAAAAGGTAGATTGTACCAGGTAGAGAAGAGTATATGGGCGAAGGCTCTGAGATCAAGACTAATGAGGCAGGAGAATTAAAATGAGACATGTGTGGCTGCAACTGAGAGGGAGAGATAAGAATGCCTGGAGGTTGATGGTGACCAAGCCATGAATTCAATAGGTGATTAAGTGTGAAGATACAACAGTGATCCAAAAGATAAAGTTCCTAAGGTTCTTTTGATAGAGATGTATATAAAATAAATAAACAAGATAATGTGAATTGTAATTTCAAGGAGTAATAATTGCATTTAAGGAAATAAAGCAGGTTCTAAAGGTAAAGGGCAATATGGTTTTGCTTAAGAAATGTTTGGAGCAGGCCAGTCTAAGGAGGTTATGTTTGTTTGTTTGTTTGTTTTTATTGTAGTATAGTTAGTTGATTTACAATATTATATTAGTTTCAGGTGTACAGCATAATGATTCCGTATTTTTACAGTTTATTCTCCATTAAAGGTTATTACAAGGTAATGGCTATATCGTACCCTGTGCTATATAATATATCCTTGCTGCTTATTTATTTTACACATAGTAGTTTGAATCTCTTAATCCCATACTCCGAACGTTCCCCTCCCCTCTTTCCTCTCCCCATGGGTAACCATAGTTTGTTTTCTATATCTGTTTCTGTTTCTGCTTTGCTAAATACATTCATTTGTATTATTTTTAAGATTCCACATTTAAGTAATATTATACAGTATTTGTGTTTGTCTGACATTTCACTAAGCTTAATATTCTCTACATCCATTCATGTTACTGCAAAGGGCAGAATTTCATTCTTTTTTTACGTCTCAGTAATATTCCATTGTGTGGTATATATACTGTGAACATTGGGATGCATATGAACATTGAACACTGGGGTGCATATATCTTTTTGAATTCATGTTTTCATTTTTTCTGGATATATACCCAGGAGTAGAATTGCTGGGTCACATGGTAGTCCTATTTTTAGTTTTTTGAGGAATCTTAAGGAGATCATGTTTAAAGAGAAACAAAATTGGGAGAATCATTCATGAAAATATCTATGAAAGTAGATTTCACAACAGAGTAGAGCAAGTGCAAAGGAAATAAGGTAAGTACAGCCTCATTGAGAAGCAACAAGACTACCGGGGCTAGAATCTAAGAGATAGCCAAGACCATAGCAAGGCATTTTTATTTTCATTGGGTCTGGATGCCCCTGGATGGTTTTAAGCAGAGTAATGAAATAATCTGATTTATTTTTTTTAAAAGGATGACTCAGGTTGTGTGGTTGAAGATGAATTGAAAGGGAGCACATAAATCCAGCCAGCAGATGATGGCAGCTTAACCATGGTGACAGAGTGAAAGTTAGAAAGAGTGGTTATACTGTGTATATATCTTAGATGCAAGGGGGGGGGGGAGATAAGATTTTTTTGACATATTGATATTAAGTGAGAGATAAAGTAGGTGATATCACTTAAATTTTAGACTTGAGTAACTGAAAGGAAGGAAGAAAGTCTCATTTAGATTGGAGGCTCAATTTTAGTATATGTCAGGATAGGGAACGAGGTCTGCCCAAGGTGCTGAGAGGAGGTTGTGACTACTGACTGGGGAATGATTCAGAAGCCCAGAGCAGAGGAGAGTCCCAGGGTTGTAAATTTAAAATATACAAAGTATTGAATTCACTTCATTAGTAGAAAAGCCCTGAGGGAAATTGGGGAGGATGAAGAAACTCCACAAAGAAGCCTGAGAAGGAGCAGCCAATATGTCAGTGAAAAATCAGAGAGCATCAAGCAAATGAAGAAAGCCTTTGGGGAAGGTAGAAACGATTATCTAAGAAGTCACTAGATTTGACAAAGCACAAGTCATTGTTGAGATAGAAAAATTCAATTTTATTGCTTTTTGAGTCATGAGTTTTATTAGCAATGGCCTCTTAGGGAGAAAGTGAAAACAAAGAGTATTCAAATGCTTGCTGACTCATAAGTAAAGTCAATCCCTTTAACTATGAATAAAGTTAGAGAAAAAAGTCAGTGTACCCATTGTGAGTTAACTATTAAAATTTCCTATAACAAACCTACTTACAATCCAGATGAGCAAAATAATTTTTACAGGACATATTTTAACAAAAGTAATTTCTTGTAACAAACCTTAACAGTTTCAAAGTTTACATGTATAGTCTTTAGAAACATTAAAAAAAACCTTTTAGCATTACTTGAGAACTCTGTCTTCCTTGGAAAATACTCTTAGACAGAAACTCAACTCTATGAAGATACAAAAAACATAAATTTAAGTTAAAATTTATGGGGGAAAAAAATTACACAATGGTTTGCTAATTTTTTTTCCATACGTATGTAAACTTAATAATATATAGGCTAAGTAATGGCTTTGTCTTCTAGCATCTGGGTCAAGATCTTTCTAATTCTATTCAAGGTTCCTCATTAAAATGTTAACTGAAGTCTGTTGTTTGTGGCTTCAATTATAATTTCTAGTCAAGGATAATTTAATATCACAGAACTTATACAAATCTTTTCCACATTGGGGAATTTGTCAGGAGAAATTTCAGTAGAGCAGTGCAAGTGAAGCCTAACTGGAGAGAGATCAGAAGAAATGGGAGAAGAGGAGGTAGAGTCAATGATTACAGACATCTTTTGAAGAGTTTTGCTTTCAATAGCAGCAAAGAGAATGCAGGATCAAGAGTTTTTTGCTGTAGTTGTTTTTTCTTTTTAAGATGGAAATATGACATGTTGATAGACATGATCTTGTAGAGGGGGATACAGGACAAGGGCAGACGAGCTAAGTGGAACAAAGTCTTTAAGCAGGTGAGACAGGATGGGTTCCACTGGGCAAGGGGTGAGTTTAACCTTAGCACAGAAGTTGATCTTTGGTCAAACAAGACTTAGTAGAACAGGATAAGGAGTTTGAATTCAATGGACAAAAAAACAGAACAAATTTTAGTAACTGATCAGAAAGTGGGATCTCAGTTTTAGAAAATTAAGTTATAATGTGGCTTTTGGTAATCACAAGTTCCAGAAGGTAATAACCATTGGAGTGGTTGAAAGACAGAGCAGGAAAAAAAAAAAGCCACTGAAGTGGAAAAAGTTAAAAAAAAAAAATTAAAGACCAGGTGCTGGATGTGCCAGCCACATGGATGTTTATATTGCCAAGAACCATGTCATCTAGGCAGGGAGAGCATGTTTATAAGGTAAAAACTTATTAATGAGTGAAGTAACAATGAACATTGGTAGATAACATAAATAGGAAGGTTGAGAGGTTAAGAGTTAATATGTAAACCTCAATCTGATGGCAATGTTTCAAGATGAGGAGATGGAATGTTATGGAGGACTCTTTGCGGCTCTGAGGTCAATGGCTGAAAAACAAAGTATAGTGCACAGTGGTGTAAAACAGATGTAGCTTTGTTGGGAAGATTGAAGCACCTCTGTACTATAGTCAGATATCTGGAACAGCAGGAGCATGTGCTCATAAATGGAACAGTCTATATAGTACCTTCCAATGACTAGCTTTAACAGTAAATATGCACGGCAGAATCAAGCTTTGTGATAGACTGGTCAGACCACTTCTTGTTGGGCAAAGCTGTGGAATTCTTTGGGGTGAGTGAAAATCTCAAGAGAGAGACACTTCCTTTCTATAAATAAAGGAAAATTTTAGCTATTAATTGATATTTCTACTCCAATTATTTTCTGGCTTGTCAAAACTATGTATAGATATGTACATATATATTTATTATCTAAAATATTCACAAAGATCAATAATCCTTGGCAACTACATGTCTTTGTCATAACAGAAGCATATTAATGCTGTACCAAGCGAAATGGTCAAATATTCGCCTCATTGCCTGTCACGCCATACACTGACAAGTCATTCATGGTTACTTTCATCTTGATGAGTTTATCTTGAAGAAATATCCTCATTGATGCTTTTGATTTTTTTCCCTCAAGGTTTAGGAATTTCTTGTTTCAATTTAAAACATTTGTTACCAAGAATATTCGTCACTTGTATTTTACTATGCATGTTGTCTTGATACATCTTAGGGAAAATACATTATGCATCTGCTATGAAATGTTCTCATTTCCAGAGAATAATATTTTGCCTTATTTTGACATAATAAACCCCATGCTTTGCTTTAGAATGTTTTCCTATTTTATAATAAGTAATATAGTAGTTCCAAATTGAATATAACCTCATTATTTACCAAGAATAATATAATCAAATTTAAAATATGACTTCCTCCCCCACTGGAAGAATAATGCTATTAATCTTGCTGACTTCTAATATGAGATTTTAAAATTGATTGAACAGTCAATTATGTGAAGTAGATGTAACTTTGCAGCTTCCAAGAAGAACTTTATCTGAGAATCAAAACTTTGCCTGGAATCACTTTGTTGGTGACAAGATGTCAATGGAATCAACCAAGAGGACAGAGTTATGACAACCCTTAGAGTACTTTATTTCTTTAGGAGGCAGATTTTTGCCTCTGCGAAAATGTATAGGTTGGTTTTCATATTTTCTTTTACTTGTGTAATTCTTCTTTTTTTCATGTTTTTGTTTTCTTTTTTTTTAATTCTTAAATATATGATTGTTTGAATTCATCTGTCTGATTTTTCTACATGTCAAGTACATTGGTATTTTTCAACAAATCATGTCACTAACTTGTAGAAGATGTAATAAATCCCTTCCCCTACCCTCTGTGTTTATGACAAATCCTCTGGCCTTGAGTATCTAAATATTAAGAACCCTAGAAAGGGTATATCAGGGTACTGGGACTCAGGAAAGCTAGTACTTGCTCATTCATTTTTCTGAGCTTATTTTCTGACTTGTTGCTTTAACATTTTAGAAGGGCAAAACTAAGGCTCTGGCTCATGACTCAGAACCCAGATGGAGCTTCTACTCCTCTCTTGTCAGACACACTTTGTCTCCTAGTTTCCTGCTGTTCTATTCTTTAGCATCGTGTTTGATATTATCTAGACTTCTTCCCTGGTTCACCCACTTGGATGTAATCTATTGCCCTGACAGTTTAGGATCCTCAAATTTTCCCAGTTCCCTTATAGTTTGACTTCCTTGGCAATAACTCAATTGGAACAACACTGGCTTCACTCTTGGCCCATGTGTTTGGCAAACGAGTTTCCTGCTCTCCATAGATGGCTTTTCTGAAATATAACCCTGGCTTGAGTTGCAGACTTTGTGTTTGCAATTATCTGAAGAACTTGCCCTCAGTAAGATATGCTACTGGCAAACCATGCAGCAGTCCAGTGACCTGGTGTTGGATGTCTTCCTCTTCAGTTGACACTGTTTTTATTTCTGGGCCAAACTCATTAGGATGTGATCTGATGCCTACCATCTAGCAAAGATAAACTTTATGTCATTTAAAAATTTTTTTTGGTAAACTTAACTCAGAATTTGTATGCTGACTGACGGACAAACCTCCTTTGTAAAACTTTAATATATGAGCACCACACCAGTTTATGACAACTTTTACATCTCTCTTTTTTTCTTCACATTTACCCATTCAGCTCTGCAATCCATGCCATTTCAATGAAACTGCTTTCCACAAGGCTCTAATAATGCCTTCTCAGAAAATATAATAGATAGTTTTTAGTTCTTAAATTACTTGACTTCACAGTAGTATTTATAAACATTAGCCATTTTCTCTGCTATGGTCTGTTTGTGACCCCCCCCCAAATTAATATGTTTAAATATTAATGTCCAATATGATGATATCTAGGAGGTGGGGCCCTTAGGAAGTGATCAGACATGAGAATTAGACCTCATTTTAAGAGACCCCACAGTGCTCCCTGGTCTCTTACTTATTTAAATAGGTGTACTTGTGTTAAATGATTATCTTCCAACCAGATTGTCAGCTCAGTGAGGGAGGGTACTATGTCACATTTCTTCACTCTCATGTTTCTGGTTTCTAGCTCATTTACAGACACTTTGAATAGTTAATAATATAAGTATTATAAATAGAAGAATTGATCAAACTTCCCAAATGATTAAGATTTATTTGAAAGCCTTGAAAAGCATTCACTTCTTAGTGAGGAAGCGAAAGCCAAAGTCCTTAATTTACATTATCTTATAAGACTGCATGACTTAGCTCTTCTATTGTTTACTTTTTGCTTTTCTTGAATTATTTTCCTACTATTTTTTACTCTGCTTGCTTGTCCCCAGAGCAGTCTCCTTGCCTTTCTTAAATACACCAGGCATTGACTTTATGATGGCCTTATCTGTTACTGTTCCCTCTGACTGGAATGCTGTTCCCAGAGATATCCACATAAATTTCTCCCTCAATAACTTAAGATCTCTAGTGAAATCTCAGCTTCTCAGTGAGGTATTTCCCAGTCCACTTTTAAAACTGCAACTTGTCCTCACCAAAAGGCCACATAAATATATGCAATGCCCCTGATTTATTTTCCTCCCTAATGATTATAAACCTCTAATTATTAGATTTTGATTGTTTATCTTGTTTATTTTATATATCTTCTTACCTCCTTTAAAATGTAAGCTCCATGAAAGCAGTGGATTTTGCCCCTTTTTATTCACTGCTATATCCCCAGTATCTAAAATATGTTTACACTTGTTGAATAAATGAATAACAATAAATAAATATAAAATATATGTATTCTTTAATACTTTTAATAATATTCACTTTTAAACACAATTTATGCCTCCTGTTTGACTACAGTTTCTACTACTTATTATTTTAATTCCACTAGACAGTTTTATGTCTATTTTCTATTATCCATAGGCCACAGTGAGATGGAAGAAATAATTTTATTCATGTGGTTTACTTAATATCATGTTAGAATACATTTTTAATGAGTATCACTATCTGACATTGATTCATGGTATTGCTGCCTTTATTTTTGAAAGTCTGATTTACTTATACTTAAGTTCTTCTAACTAAAAGACATTTTACTGAAATGGCTTTATGCAAAAGCAAAATAAATAATTTAATCAGATACCATATCATGATTTTCCACTAATCTGCAAGCCACCAAATTACTTAAGTAAAATTGGCCATACATGAATTTGGACCTTTTTTTTTGTGGTACACGGGCCTCTCACTGTTGTGGCCTCTCCCATTGCGGAGCACAGGCTCCGGACGTGCAGGCTCAGCGGCCATGGCTCGTGGGCCCAGCCGCTCCGCGGCATGTGGGATCTTCCCAGACTGGGGCACGAACCCGTGTCCCCCGTACTGGCAGGCGGACTCTCAACCACTGTGCCACCAGGGAAGCCCAAATTTGGATATTTTTAATATGATTTGACAAGACTAATATGTCTGTTAGTGTCCTTAGCAGAATAGAGACTGACCAGCTTTCTTTTCTTCTTCATAATGAACATATGGGGTTCATCTTTTGCCTACGACCCGCTATATATCAACAGACCATCATGGCACGGCCAAAGGAGCCCAGTATATTTCATTAGTACAAATCCTGCTCTTTACTCTGTTCCACAAAAGGCAAGTACACAGAGCAATAGGGTTTCTAGGTTTTGTTGAAACATAGTTTAGTTGAGTAATAGCTTATTTGAATTCATGTTTACAGCAAATGACACAAAAAACTGGCAGCAAAGGACATCTATATCCCCACTTCCATATACTGTCCTTGAAGAATAATAAATAATAATGTAGTATTTCAAAGACTATGAAAGCTCCAAACCAATTGATTTGGTCTAATGTGTTATTTAACATACATTTTCAGTTTGTAGCTCTGGATTCTTTTGACAGCTGCAGCCAGTGCCACTCTCCTGCCACATGTGCTTAGCTGATGTTGCCATCAACATTCCACTGGAGTCAGTGAAACCTCAGGATGGACTTCTCCGGGTGCAGCACAGCAGGTGGGTTCCACTTGACTGCTAGCATACATTTATCAATAGATGAATGATTCATTATTGGATTCCCAAATGGCTTTAAATATGTGTTTTAAATAAATTTGACTCGTGTTTGTTGGCCATCTGTACGTCTTCTTTGGAGAAACGTCTGCCCATTTTTTGATTAGGTTTGTTTTTTTGATAGTGAGCTGCATGAGCTGTCTGTATATTTTGGAGATTAATCCTTTGTCAGTTGCTTCATTTGCAAATACTTTCTCCCTTTCTGAGGGTTGTCTTTTCATCTTGTTTATGGTTTCCTTTGTTGTAAAAAAAGCTTACTAATTATTAGAGAAATGCAAATCAAAACTACAGTGAGATAACACATCACACTAGTCAGAAAGGCCATCATCAAAAATTCTACAAACAGTAAATGCTAGAGAGGGTGTGGAGAAAAGGGAACCCTCTTGCACTGTTGGTGGGAATGTAAATTGATACAGCCACTATGAAGAACAGTATGGAGGTTCCTTAAAATCTAAAAATAGAACTACCACATGACCCAGCAATCCCACTACTGGGCATATACCCAGAGAAAACCATAATTCAAAAAGATACATGCACCCCAAAGTTCATTGCAGCGCTATTTACAATAGCCAGGACATGGAAACAACCTAAATGTCCATGACCAGAGGAATGGATAAAGAAGATGTGGTACATATATACAACGGAATATTACTCAGCCATAAAAAGGAAAGAAATTGGATCATTTGTAGAGATGTGGATGGACCTAGAGACTGTCATTCAGAGTGAAGTAAGTCAGAAAGAGAAAAATGAATATTGTATATTAATGCATATATATGGAAACTGAAAAAATTGGTATAGACGATCTTATTTACAAAGCAGAAATAGAGACACAGACGTAGAGAACAAACGTATGGATACCAACGGGGAAAGGGAGGGTTGGATGAATTGGGAGATTGGGATTGACATATATACACTATTGGTACTACATATAAAACAGAAAACTAATGAGAACCTACTGTATAGCACAGGGAACTCTACTCAATGTTCTGTGGTGACCTAAATGGGAAGGAAATCCAAAAAAGAGAGAATATATGTATACATACAGCTGATTCACCTTGCTGTACAATAGCAACTAACATAACATTGTAAAGCAACTATCCTCCAATAAAAATCAAATAAATAAATAAATTTGTCTCTTACCTTTGGCCCTAGTACCTCACAAGCATACAGCTGTTTAATTAACATGCATCAAAAGAGTACTGAATCTCTATGGGTCCATAAGAAGTGTACTACTTAATTCTGATATAGCCTACCTCCTTGCCTAACACTAAAACATGTAACATATTCAAATCCCTACACTAGCCAAAATCATGTAGTTACACATAGGCCCACATATGTTAACATTTGTAATGCAAGAAGTAACTTTACAGGATTTATGTCTACTTGGCAAACTCTATACAGAAATTCATATTTTTCTCCTCTATTTAATTCCTTATATTGGAGAAAAATTATGAAATTCAAGTTGCAGCATTGTACTCTAAGTGTGATCCATGGGCCAACTGCAAAAATTACCCCAGGGCACATCACAAAATTTTAGATCTGTGGAGCCCACTCAATATTTACTGAATCCCTAGGGTTAGAGTCTAAGAATCAACATTTTTACCTGTGCCAGATTATTTTAAAGTGTACAGCAGTTCGAGAAACTTGAGATAGAAATACTTGCTAGACAGTCTACATCAGTTTTGTTCCACCAGGTATATACATTTACAATTGTAACTTTTATTTCTGCAATCATTTCAAGGTACAACAAAATGTCCTCAAAACAAATTGCTCTCTATTTCAATAAGAAACCATCCAAATATTTTCAAGATTCAAGAGAACATTTTACCAACAAAGGAAGGTTATCTCATGGCTGATACAATGTGGCAAATATTATTCTTGATATTTTTTTCACAGTCTTCCTTAAGTGTTTTCAGTGGCCACAACTGGTCATTCATGTTGATTACTGCCACAAAAATCACAGTTTCTTTTGCTTAAGTTCATGTGCGCACATCATTTGAAAACATAGGCATATTCATGCATACATGTGTTTATATATTCGTATACCTATACACATACACAGATAAGAAAACACATGTACGTACAGATATGTCTGTGCATATATGTGTGTGCATGAGAACATACACATATGTACACATGTACATACACATGCCTCTACAAATGCATGTATACACATAAATGAAAACATGCACAAAGCAAAGACATATGTACACGCCCCTGTATATACTTTTTTGACTCCCATATTTTGTACTGAAAATTCTTGAGACGATCATAGAAAACAATGTTTACTTATCATTCAATTTTCTTTCTATAGTAATTTATGATTCTTTCCTCAAAGGTAGAATATTTTATACTGCTAGAAATGTTTGTTTATACCTTCCTCACTCTGTTTACTTCAGATTTCTAATGACTTTATAGGCTATATTCTACTATGAACATGATAATAACTAATGTTCTACCAAATGTATGAATACAGGAAAAAAGAAAATAAGGGGCAGAAGAGAATGAGGAAGTGAGTCAGTGAATTGGAGGAATAAATAGAAAGGGAAATCAAGATAATGAACATGAAAATGTAAAGGCTTGGGCTTCCCTGGTGGTGTAGTGGTTGAGAGTCCGCCTGCCGAGGCAGGGCACACGGGTTTGTGCCCCGGTCCGGGAAGATCCCTCATGCCGCGGAGTGGCTGGGCCCGTGAGCCATGGCCGCTGAGCCTGCGCGTCCGGAGCCTGTGCTCCTCAACGGGAGAGGCAACAACAGTGAGAGGCCCGTGTACCGCAAAAAAAAAAAAGTAAATGCTTAATACCAAAAGCAACAAATTTACAGTGGGAGAAAGTTCAAAAAGAATTCCACAAAGTGAAAACTTGGAGAGTATGGGATTTAACAATGGCACATAACCCTGATTTTTCTTGGAAATAGTTTTCTTTACTTTGGAGAGTGATTTTTTCTAACCTGTCATTTTTACAAATAACCTCTCAAAAAAAGATCTTATCCAATCTCCTCCTTTAAGAAAAGCTCAATAATTAATTAAGATAAGAACACTCTTTATGGGCTTCCCTGGTGGCGCAGTGGTTGAGAATCTGCCTGCCGATGCAGGAGACACGGGTTTGTGCCCTGGTCCGGGAAGATCCCACATGCCGCGGAGCAACTAAGCCCGGGAGAGGCCACAACAGTGAGAGGCCCGCATACCTCAAAAAAAAAAAAAAAAAAAAAAAAAAGGAATACTCTTTATGAGTATATTGTATTGTGTGAATTTATTTTTCATCCCTCTGACTTCTCTCATCCTAGGGTAGAAGTAAACGAAGAAATGTCTTCCTAGAAGGCAGACAGCAGAAGCAAGAAGAACTACAATCCTGCAGCCTATGGAACAAAAAGCACATTCACAGAAAGATAGACAAGATGAAAAGGCAGAGAGCTATGTACCAGATGAAGGAACAAGATAAAACCGAAGAAAAACAACCAAAAGAAGTGGAGATAGGCAACCTTCCAGAAAAAGAATTCACAACAATGATAGTGAAGATAATCCAGGACCTCAGAAAAACAATGGAGGCAAAGATCGATAAGGCGCAAGAAATGTTTAAAAAAGATCTAGAAGAATTAAAGAACAAACAAACAGAGATGAACAATACAATAACTGAAATGAAAACTATACTAGAAGGAATCAATAGCAGAATAACTGAGGCAGAAGAACAGATAAGTGACCTGGAAGACAGAATGGGGGAATTCACAGCTGTGGATCAGAACAAAGAAAAAAGAATGAAAAGAAATGAAGACAGTCTAAGAGACCTCTGAGACAACATTCAACACAACAACATTCACATTAAAGGGGACCCTGAAGGAGAAGAGAGAGAGAAAGGACCAGAAAAAATACTTGAAGTGATTATAGTCGAAAACTCTCCTAACATGGGAAATGAAAGAGCCATCCAAGTTCAGGAAGCACAGAGTCCCAGGCAGGAAAAACCCAATGAAAAACACACCAAAACACAGAGTGATCAAATTGGCAAAAATTAGTGACAAACAAAAATTAGTGAAAGCAGCAAGGGAAAAACGACAAATAACACACAAGGCACCTCCCAAAAGGTTAAAAGCTGATTTCTCAGCAGAAACTATACAAGCCAGAAGGCAGTGGCATGACATATTTAAAGTGATGAAAGGGAAGAACCTACAACCAAGATTACTCTACCCAGCAAGAATCTCATTCAGATTCGATGGAGAAATCAAAAGCTTTACAGACAAGCAAAAGCTAAGAGAATTCAGCACCACCAAAACAGTTCTACAACAAATGCTAAAGGAACTTTTCTCAGTGGGAAACACAAGGGAAGAAAAGGACCCACAAAAACAAACCCAAAACAATGAAGAAAATGGTCATAGGAACATATATATCAATAATTACATAAAACATGAATGGATTACATGCTCCAAACAAAAGATGCAGGCTCGATGAATGGATAGAAAAAAAAAAAAGACCCATATATATGCTGTCTACAAGAGACCCACTTCATACGTAGGGACACATACAGACTGAAAGTGAGGTGATGGAAAAAGATATTCCATGCAAACTGAAATCAAAAGAAAGCTGGAGTAGCAATTCTCATTTCAGACAAAATAGACTTTAAAATGAAGAGTGTTACAAGAGACAAGCAAGGACATTACATAATGATCAAGGGATCAATCCAAGAAGATATAACAATTATAAATATATATGCACCCAACATAGGAGCACCTCAATACATAAGGCAACTGCAAACAGCTATAAAAGAGGGAATAGACAGTAACACAATACTAGTGGGGGACTTTAACACCTCAATTACACCAATGCACAGATCATCCAAACAGAAAATTAATAAGGAAACAGAAGCTTTAAATGACAATAGACCAGAAAGATTTAATTGACATTTATAGGACATTGCATCCAAAAAGAGCAGATTACACTTTCTTCTCAAGTGCTCACAGAACACTCTCCAGGATAGATCACATCGTGGGTGAAAAATCAAGCCTCGGTAAATTTAAGATAATTGAAATCATATCAAGCATCTTTTCTGGCCACAGTGCTATGAGATTAGAAACCAATTACATGGAAAAAAATGCAAAAAAAACACAAACACATACAGGTTAAACAATATGCTACTAAATAACCAAGAGATCACTGAAGAAATCAAAGAGGAAATAAAAAAATACCTAGAGACAAATGACAATGAAAACACGACGAACCAAAACCTATGGGATGCAGCAAAAGCAGTTCTAAGAGCAAAGCTTACAGCTATACAAGCCTACTTCAAGAAACAAGAAAAATCTCAAATAAACAATCTAACCTTACACCTAAAGAAATAGAGAAAGAAGAAAAAACAAAATGGAAAGTTAGCAGAAGGAAAGAAATCATAAAGATCAGAGCAGAAATAAATGAAATGGAAACAAAGAAAACAGTAGCAAAGATCAATAAAACTAAAACCTGGTTCTTTGAGAAGATAAACAAAATTGATAAACCATTAGCCAGACTCTTTAAGAAAAAGAGGGAGAAGACTCAAATCAATAAAATTAGAAATGAAAAAGGAGATGTAACAACTGACACTGCAGAAATACAAAAGATTATTAGATATTACTACAAGCAACTCTATGCAATAAAATGGACAACCTGGAAGAAATGGACAAATTCTTAGAAAGGTATAACCTTCCAAGACTGAACCAGCAAGAAAAGGAAAATATGAATAGACCAATCACAAGTAATGAAATTGGAAATGTGATTAAAAATCTTCCAACAAATAAAAGTCCAGGACCAGATGGCTTCACAGGTGAATTCTATCAAACATATAGAGAAGAGCTAATACCCATCCTTTTCAAACTCTTCCAAAAAATTGCAGAGGAAGGAACACACCCAAACTCATTCTATGAGGCCACCATCACGCTGATACCAAAACCAGGCAAAGATACTACAAAACAAACATTACAGGCCAATATCACTGATGAACATAGATGCAAAAATCCTCAACAAAATACTAGCAAACAGAATCCAACAGCACATTAAAAGGACCATACACCATGATCAAGTGGGGTTTATTCCAGGAATGCAAGGATTCTTCAATATACGCAAATCAATCAACATGATACACCATATCAACAAACTGAAGGAGAAAAACCATATGATCATCTCAATAGATGCAGAGAAAGCTTTTGACAAAATTCAACACCCATTTATGATAAAAACCCTGCAGAAAGTAGGCATAGAGGGAACTTTCCTCAACATAATAAAGGCCATATATGACAAACCCACAGCCAGCATTGTTCTCAATGGTGAAAAACTGAAACCATTTCCACTAAGATCAGGAACAAGACAAGGTTGCCCACTCTCACCACTCTTATTCAACCTAGTTTTGGAAGTTCTAGCCACAGCAATCAGAGAAAATAAGGAAATAAAAGGAATCCAAATAGGAAAAGAAGTAAAGCTGTCACTGTTTGCAGATGACACGATACTATACATACAGAATACTAAGGATGCTACCAGAAAACTACTAGACCTAATCAATGAATTTGGTAAAGTAGCAGGATACAAAATTAATGCACAGAAATCTCTGGAATTCTTATACACTAATGATGAAAAATCTGAGAGGGAAATTAAGAAAACACTCCCATTTACCATTGCAACAAAAAGAATAAAATATCTAGGAATAAACCTACGTAAGGAGACAAAAGACGTGTATGCAGAAAACTATAAGACACTGATGAAAGAAATTAAAGATGATACAAATAGGTGGAGAAATATGCCATGTTCTTGGATTGGAAGAATCAACATTGTGAAAATGACTCTATTACCCAAAGCAATCTACAGATTCAATGCAATCCCTATCAAATTACCACTGGCATTTTTTACAGAACTAGAACAAAGAATTTCACAATTTGTATGGAAACACAAAAGACCCCGAATAGCCAAAGCAATCTTGAGAACGAAAAATGGAGCTGGAGGAATCAGGCTCCCTGACTTCAGACTATACTACAAAGCCACAGTAATCAAGACAGTATGGTACTGGCACAAAAACAGAAATATAGATCAATGGAACAGGATAGAAAGCCCAGAGATAAACCCACACACATATGGTCACCTTATCTTTGATAAAGGAGGGAAGGAAACACAGTGGAGAAAAGACAGCCTCTTCAATAAGTGGTGCTGGGAATACTGGACAGCTACCTGTAAAAGTATGAAATTAGAACACTCCCTAACACCATACACAAAAATAAACTCAAAATGGGTTAAAGACCTAAATGTAAGGCCAGACACTATCAAACTCTTAGAGGAAAACATAGGCAGAACACTCTATGACATCAATCACAGCAAGATCCTTTTTGACCCATCTCCTAGAGAAATGGAAATAAAAACAAAAATAAACAAATGGGATCTAATGAAACTTAAAAGCTTTTGTACAGCAAAGGATACCATAAACAAGACCAAAAGACAACCCTCAGAATGGGAGAAAATAGTTGCAAATGAAGCAACTGACAAAGGATTAATATCCAAAATTTATAAGCAACTCATGCAGCTCAATAACAAAAAAAACAAACAACCCAATCCAAAAATGGGCAGAAGAACTAAATAGACATTTCTCCAAAGAAGATATACAGATTGCCAACAAACACATGAAAGAATGCTCAACACCATTAATCATTAGAGAAATGCAAATCAAAACTACAATGAGATATCATCTCACACCGGTCAGATTGGCCATCATCAAATACTCTAGAAACAATAAATGCTGGAGAGGGTGTGGAGAAAAGGGAACACTCTTGCACTGCTGGTGGGAATGTAAATTGATACAGCCACTATGGAGAACAGTATGGAGGTTCCTTACAAAACTACAAATAGAACTACCATATGACCCTGCAATCCCACTACTAGGCATATACCCTGAGAAAACCATAATTCAAAAAGAGTCATGTACCAAAATGTTCATTGTAGCTCTATTTACAATAGCCAGGACATGGAAGCAACCTAAGTGTCCATCAACAGATGAATGGATAAAGAAGATGTGGCACATATATACAATGGAATATTACTCAGCCATAAAAAGAAATGAAACTGAGTTATTTGTAATGAGGTGGATAGACCTGGAGTCTGTCATACACAGTGAAGTAAGCCAGAAGGAAAAAAACAAATACCGTATGCTAACACATATATATGGAATCTAAGAAAAAAAAATGTCATGAAGAGATTAGTGGTAGGGTGGGAATAAAACACAGACCTACTAGAGCATGGACTTAAGGATATGGGGAGGGGGAAGGGTGGGCTGTGACGAAGTGAGAGAGTGGCAGGGACATATACACACTACCAAATGTAAATCAGATAGCTAGTGGGAAGCTGCTGCATAGCACAGGGAGATAACCTCTGTGCTTTGTGACCACCTAGAGGGGTGGGATAGGGAGGGTGGGAGGGAGGGTGACGCAAGAGGGAAGAGATCTGGAAACATATGTATATGTATAACTGATTCACTTTGTTGTAAAGGAGAAACTAACACACTGTTGTAAAATAGTTATACTCAAAGATGTTAAAATAAATAAATAAATAAATACATAAAATGAGGGGACTATTCAGTTACAAATTACTATAAATGAAATTTCCACTTCTATTTATTTGTATTAGTACACTATATTTGATAGATTTTTATGTCTAACAAGACCCTTCATACAGGAAATTTTAGAATTAAGTTTCATAATTTACTTGCCAAACTTAGTAGATATTTTTGTTGTCACTGTTTTTGGTTTTGATTTTGCCTGCCTCAGATAACAATTTGGCCAGCAAATAGTAATAGTAACAGAATGTTATTTGTTTAATTTTATTTTGAAGGATCTAGTAGTACCAGGCTATAGATTTTCTTTTAGTTTTATATTCCTGTTATTTTTTCTCACATATTTACCCTAACAGTGTTATTTAGTATTTGTCAGGTAGTACGTATACTAAGTACTAGGAAGTCATATATGAAGACATTTATATATAGCAATAAATTTAATCCTCCCAATGTAGAGAATTCCATCCATGGGGAAATTGAGGCTCACTTAAATAATCTTCCCCAGGTTATACTGCAACTCAATGGGAAAGGCGGGATATAAATTGAAGCAGGATATAAATTGGCTTGAGAGAAGTTTTTTTCTCCTGTTTTTCTTTGAGCTATTCACAATATATTGTTGTTACTTTGTTTTAAACTGTCATTTAACATTTTTAATTTTATATCTTGAAATAATTTGAGACACAGAGAGTTGCTAAGATATAGTATGGAGACTTCTCTTACACATTTCACCCAGCTTCCCATAATGTTAACATCTTGCATAACTATTACACAATTATTGAAACTAAGAAATTAACTTTGGTATAATTTATTAACTAAACTATAGTTTTTGTTTGTTTTTTCACATTTCACCAGTTTTTCCACTAAATATCCTTTTTCTATTCTGAGATCCAGTCCAGGATCCCACATTGCATTTAGTTTTCTTGTCTTCTTAATCTCTTCTAATCAGTGACAGTTCTTCTGCCTTTCCTGATTCTTAATAACTTTAACACTTCAAGACAGTAATGGCCAGGTATGTTGTAGAATGTCCTTCAGTTTGTGCGTATCTGATGTTTTCTCATGACTAGATTGAGGTTATGGACTTTGAGGGGAAAAGTCCCTTTTTAGGCATCAAATCAGGCAAATACAATGTATATGTGGCTTAGTACTATTTATGTTAACATTGACCACTTGTTTAAGGTGATATCTGCCAAGTTTCTTCACCATAAAGTTAGTGTTTTTCCCTCTGTAACAAATAAATATTTGGGATGATATAATTTGAAGCTATAAAATACGTTTCACCTTAAACTTTTGTCCTACTATTTTAGCATGCATTGGTCTGCAACAATTATTGTAGCACTCTAATGGTGATATTATATTTCCCTCACATGTTTACATTTATTAATTGAAATTCTTCTGTAAGGAAGAGTTATCCCTTACCTTCCCCATTATTTTTAAATAAACAGTAAGAAAAAAAAAAAATGTCCCCCCTGCCATGTTTAGCGATTTGGGTACTCTCACTGTTTTGCATATATCAACATTTCCATCTGAAATAGTTTTTCTTCTGCTTGAAGGAAATCTTTTAACATCCCTTACACTGCAGTTCTGCAGACAACCAATTTGTTCAGTTTTGTTATTGTGAAGGTTTTATGTGGTCTTCACTTATGAAAGATATTTTCAATGGGCAAAGAATTTCAGGTTGACAGTTTTATTCTTTCAGCTCTTTAATGGTGCTTTTCCCATTGTCTTCTGGCTTCAACAATTTCTGAAGAAAGGTCTACAATAATACTTACCTTTACTCCATACCGGGGGTAAATATTTTAGGTTTTGTGGACCACATACTGTCTCTGTTGCATATTCCACTTTAAAAACAAAAAAGTGTAAAAAAACTTCCTAGCTTTTGGGACATACAAAAAACAGGCTTCATGACAATACTGGCACATGGATCATATTTTATTTACTCTTGCTTTGTATCTTTTTCTCTTGCAGCTTTATAGGTTTTTTTATTGTTATTAATGTTAAAAATAATTTAATTATGAATTGCCTTAGTGTAGTTTTCTTCACATTTCCTCTTGGTGTTTGCTGACTCTCTTGGGTCTTTGGGCTTATATTCATCAGATTTGGAAAACTTCACCATAATTTTAAAAAATATTTTTCTTACTCTACCCCCTCTATTAGACTCCATTTTCACATACATTAGCCTGTTTAATCTTGCTCCATGGATCTCTTTTTCTCTTTATTTTATTCATTTTTTAATATCTCTCTACTTCATTTTGGATAGTTGGTGATACTGTTTACAAGTTTATTAATATTGCTTTTCTGGAGAGTCTAATCTGATACTAACCCTTTCCAGTGAATTTTTCATTTCAGATTTATATTATATTTATATTTTTGTCAGATATTCCATTTGGTTATTCCATATTTTTCCATTTATCCTCTCATTATGTTCCTATTTTCCTTTAAATCTCTGAGCATGTTTGTAATTGATTTTATAGTCTTTGTTGGAAAATTCCCCCGTTTCTGTCATTTTTGAGAATGTTTACATTGATGGATATATCTGCTCAATACCAGACTCATTCTCCTGATTCTTCACATGTGCAGAACTTTTTCACTAGATGCTTGTGAATGTTATAAAGTGCTGACATTTGAGTCTTTCTTTAAAGATTGACAGACATTGTTTTAGTAGGCAGTTATTTGTTTATTAGTTTGACCCTTTTAAAGTATTTTCTACATTTTTTTTTTTAAGAGTGGGTCTAGAGTAGTATTTTCTCTAGTGCTAATTTTGCCCTACAACTAAGGTACGATCCTTTTGGAGTCTCTCCACGCAATGTCCCATATATTAATGAGTCTCCACTCTGGATGATTAGGACTTGAGTAATGCCTGGTTTTGTGTGAGCTTGGGAACTGTTTGGCTTGTAACTCCTTATTAACTGTTCTTTCCTTCAAAGATGTTCTTTGCCTGTCCTTTGGGGTTTTACTCTTAATGTGTGCAGGTTGAATTTCACTAAAAAATGAGTAAGATCCCTAGGTAGATTCTGGAACTATTTCTCTGTATCTCTCTCATTTCATGTTTTCTATATTGTAAATTCGAGCCATTCTAGTATTCTATAAGTCCAAGTCTCATGTTGTCAACATAACAAAACCAGTGATAACAGTTTAGGTTCCCCTCACTACTGCATTCCAGAAATTTTCTCCAAGAATAAAGCTACTGTGATTTGTTTTCCCAATTCCAGGTATAATAGTCCTGCACTTCCTGTAACATCTAAAAATGATTGTTTCATATAATTTGTCCAGTTCTAGTTGTTTATGAAAGGAGGATAAGGCCCTATTACACCCTTGTATCCTAATCATTGGCAGGTTTTGAGCAGAAGAGTGATGCAACTAATAAATTCTGACCCTTGCTCTTCAAAAGTGTACCCTCTCCACCCAGGTTAGTGAAATCCAGCACTGCCTGCTTTGTTTATACCAAGGGGCTTTCCTGTGACCTTTCTTCCCATGTTCTTCTGATTACAACTATCATCCAATATTTATTTGTGTTAAGGAGAGCTAGCAGCCACTACACTCTATTTTTTTTCACACTCTCTGTGGCACATACATGGAATATGAAACAAGAAATATATACGAATTACTGAGTTTTTATAGCATCCCACGAAACTGATGGATAATCTTTTTTTTTTTTTTTTTTTTTTTTTTTGTGGTACACGGGCCTCTCACTGTTGTGGCCTCTCCCGTTGCAGAGCACAGGCTCCGGACGCGCAGGCTCAGCAGCCATGGCTCACGGGCCTAGCCGCTCTGCGGCATGTGGGTTCTTCCCCGACCGGGGCACAAAGCCGTGTCCCCTGCATCGGCAGACAGACTCTCAACCACTGCGCCACCAGGGAAGCCCCACTGATGGATAATCTTGACATATATGCATATGTACTAACTAAGATCGACCTTGGAAAAATTTAGCTGAAAAGATTTAACACCATCATATAATGGAACTGTGTCTGGCACTCAGTGATCAATATTTATCTATAGAATGAATGAATGCTTACAGTCATTTGCAGGTGTTGAACATTGCCTCTTAGTTATAGACCATAATTTTCTCTGATTTAAAGTGACCCAATATTTTTATACCACATTTCCTTTCTCAACTCTAGTTGTAGAATGAACTGAAGCTATAAAATTCCTGGTATGTAACCTAGAAGTTATTTACCCATTAAAGCATCCCATCTTGGTGTAGTATAGTATACCTGTTAGCCCAGATGGACTCTAAAACCAGATTGCTGGGAAAGGGAAGGAAAAGGAGAAAGGAGATGAAGAGGGGAATGGGGGCAGAGAAGGCTCTTTGGTGAACAAAGTTACAATTTTGAATAAATTATGTGAAACATGAATTTTGTTGCCCTGCCTTCTTCTCTTTAAAACTATTTCATTTTCTGAGTTCCTATGAACATATTTTTTTCCCACTTTGAATGCCACAGAAAGCAGTAATTCCTACAGCCTCAAAGCCAAGCTTTTAAGTACTGACATCTGTCTTTGTGAGTTGAGGTGCTCACAGAATTGCACACTTAGACACATGAATGAACAGAGGCACTCACGCTTTCCACTCATAAAGATTAAAGGCAACTTGACCTTTTTTATGTTCCTTTATTTAGCCTGAAAGTTTCAGGAAATTTCCAGTTGCAAGTTTTAGATTCTTAAAATGGTAAGCATGCTCAGCAAAACATGATTAACTTCTGATATTTTGGCTTCTAGTCTTCCTTGATTTATTTAACACATACCAATATTTTGTCAAAGAATATTATTTTGCCTTTCTTTAATCAGAAATCAAAAAGTAATGATAGGGCTTCCCTGGTGGTGCACTGGTTGAGAGTCTGCCTGCCGATGCAGGGGACACGGGTTCGTGCCCCTGTCTGGGAAGATCCCACATGCCACGGAGCGGCTGGGCCCGTGAGCCATGGCCGCTGAGCCTACACGTCTGGAGCCTGTGCTCCGCAACGGGAGAGGCCACAACAGTGAGAGGCCCGTGTACTGCAAAAAAACAAACAAACAAACAAAAAAGTAATGATAAAATTTATGGGACAAATTGAAAAGGAGCTTATTCTCTGGTGAGTTGCCAATGGATAGACAATATTCATTTATTAGTGCCTGCTAGTAAATTAAGATAGCTATGAAACAGATTATTTCTAAAACATTATTATTGAGATAATGCTAGTCCCAAATATATACTATTATACCACTTAATCACTTAGCAGAAACTTTATTTTTCAATAATAACATCAACTTTCAAACATGAGATGTATACATATATAGATATAGATATATAGATATCAGTAACAATTGTCTTATTGTCATACAAAAAGGAACTTTCCATTAAAAAGCCTTTAATTTGTGGTGGCATGAATTTCATAGACCACATACTTAGATGTCAAAGAAATGAATATATATATATATATGAATATACACACACATATATATATGAATATAGAATTTAGATATATGAAACTTAATTTATAATTCTACCTGTTTGCAGAAAGCTGAACCTTATCAAATAGTTCCTTTGATCTTTCTCCAGTAAATTTAGGGTTCTTTCCTGTCGCTAACCAACCCTCAACCTGGTATAAGTTCTAAAATTCAGGGAATATAAGTAGTCAAAGGGAATGTTGTGAAAGTGGGGAGTAAGAATCTGGTCCTTTCTGTCCATAGCAGGCAGCTGCTAGAACAAACATTAAAAATAAAAATAGCTAACATTTATGGAATATTTATATAGCCGTACTCTAGGCATATATATGTGTGTGTACATATATATATATATATGAATTCATCTAACCTTTATAACAGCCCAATAAAGTACTACTATTACTATCTATGTTTTATAAATAGGAAAACTGATGCACAGAGCAGTTAAAAAATCGGGCCAAGTTTAGGCAGCAGTTAAGAGACAGAGCTGGAGTTTGAACACAATAGTGGAGCTCCAGAACTGGAGCTTTAGATCTCTTTGCTCTGCAGCCTCTCACTGCTGTCTACTCCTTGGGTATAATCAATCCTCCATTTCCACACCAGCCAAGGCTTCCATGTTATATTTGGAAGTTTCTGTGCCACATTCCACAATGGCTCCTCATCTCTGTCCTTCCAGACTGCTCGCTTTCCAGATCACAGCTGTCCACTCAGGGTAATACAAGGGAAATAAAATGATGTGAATGCTCACTTCTAGGTCCTACTGGGGCTCACAGAGGCTCCGGGCCTCATGTCTATCAGCCAAAAACTCCATTTAAACATCACTTCCATATTCTCAAAACCTGGCTTGAGGAATTTCCTAAGTGTTAATAGTTTCCCAAACAGGAAGCTAAATGTTCTCTCATTCTGTCCAGGAGTGCAGCCGCCTGAATAATTTTTACATAGAGAAGGCACTGGTCCATGGCTATCTTTCTTTACTCACTATCTCACTTAGCCTCCTCCCAGATTCTTTATGAAGATTTGCCAGGTGAGAAAAACTCATTCTAACCAAATATTTATTTTTCTATGTCAGTTATTTAGGTCAGGACTTTAGTTTCAAAGCTTAAAAGACTCATCATACAACTCAAAAGCCTTTTTTGTCAAGACTGTTGTGTCTCCCTTGAATACAAAAGTATATTTTGAAATTTGGAACACAAAAGATGACTTATTTCTTAAACCTTCTTCTCACTGTATCTTCCCTTTCTTGAGACAGTAAGTCTAAAATACTCTCACTCCCCCTGGCATGGGGAGAAGGGGGAAAAAATTCAAAATTAAAAACACATTGATGAATACTTCAAAATACTTTCCCATCATGACCTCAAAGCTCTAATTTTAAAGAATTTGAGAATAATCTCTATAGTTATCTCCAGACTTCTAATATAAAAGCCACCTGTAGTCTCTTCTTTTTAAAACAGCTTGGGGGTCCTGATACAAATTCTAAGAAACCTAGAGAATCATAACCTCTCTTCTGCTTTTTAAGAGGTAGGAGGAAAAGTAAAAATATTTGACGGGAGCCAGAATCCTGTGGTTCTGGTCTCAACTCTGCTAATGACTAGTTGTGCTGCCAAGAACTGATCACTCAAATCTGAGTCTGTGAATTACCCAACTAACACTTCTGGAGCATCATGTATGGTTTGGACACTTAATATATACTATTTGTTCAATTATCACAATTTTAGCACAGTCAGAAAGTGTAAGTAACTTGTCTAAGGTCTTAAAGGAATTAACTGGCAAAATTGCAATTGAAAGAAGCTATGTACTATTCCAATATAATATTTCCTGATTATCTATTAGATTATATATATATATCTTTCTTAACTGTGATTTGTCGGAAAACATTATTTTGGGTAACAAAACTGGATGCTTGCTAACCCATGCACTTTACCAGAGGTCTTCTCTCCTCTTCACACCTCTTATTTTGTATACAGTACCTGTATTTTATGTCTTCTTAAAATTCTTAGACACATAAGGCTCATTAACCTCTCCAAAGTTTGTTAATCATAACCACTTTCCTAGTGGTGGTTGTTATGGACCCAAAAGAGTGGAATTTATCGCCAGCTATCTCCTCCAGAGCTAACATTCACATTAGGCAATGTGTAATGTTTTCTCACCATGCATGCTGTCAGGCTGACACCAACAGTGAAACATGTGAATTAATACTAACATAAGCTAACATGAATTTTGCATTATAAAAATATCATTTTAAAAAGGAGAGTATGCAATGATAAACAATGTATGGGCCTGTGTCGGAAATCAAATAACAAAAAGGCTTTTCTAGTTTCCTTGGAGAATATGCTGATTGAGTGAACTATATCACATTTGTCTTTGCACTGAAATACTGGTTTGATTTGCAAACATTAGTAAATTCTTTTCCATAACTCCTGAATGATAATTTTTTTGGCTAATCGATGGCTGGGGAGATTTTGCACATCATTTAATTTCCTTAAACTCACTGCTTAGAGCTCTGGTAGTTTGCATCTGGAAACTGAGTTTTGTTTTTTCTTTCAGTGATAAAGGTAAAAAGTTTAGTTGTGAGTTCTGTCAAAAATAACTCTTTTAAGAACCATGAATCCTCTACCATGTGATTTAATTTTTCAGACTTATTTTCATTTTATTTTTAACAGACAGTTTCTCTTTTCTCACTAATGCAGTCTGGAAAATAGTATGGAAAGGAATCATGGGTCTAGAAAAATACTGGCGAACCCTAGCAAAGGGCCATTCCTCCCACTACTCATAAGCTTTCGAGAAATAATAAGCATAATAACATCTTAAAGTTTGTAAAATTGTGTGCCCACATTGAAGAGATTATGACAGCATAATAGCCCCTAATTTTACAAAAGCATGACTTCCAGTCTCCTTTTAGGTTTCATCCTCCAGTGCAATGGTTCTCAAACTTGGCTGCACATTGGAACCACCTAGGGAGTTTTAAAAATATGAGTCCTACACCTAGAGATTCTAATATAATAGGGCATTGCCTGGGCACCTTGATCACTAAAAGCTCTCCCAAGAGATTCTAATGTACAGCCAAGGCTGAGAATCATAGACTCGTAGCGCTTTGTAAATTCTCAAGACATGCTCACTCATATATTTGAGCTGCTGACTCTACCACCCCTCCTCAGCTGGCTGCCTCACTATTCTTTTGCTTGAGGCAATAAACCAGATGCTATTCTCAAGGCAATGGTGTTCTAAATCTGTTCCATCTGACTTTCTGTTGAAGATACAGCATATGCACGATTGGTACTTATCTCTGGATGTTCCTTTGCCATGGACATTCCAATAATAGGCTCATAAGTCTATTGTTGTGTATACTTTACTCATGCTCCTGGTTTCATGGCAAGCTCTATCCAGGCCAGGAGAAGGCTGGTACTAGATCTATTGGCAAAGTAGAGAAAATTTGCTAGCTTTTTTGTTCTTCTTGTGTATCACATCAAGCACAAGCCTGAAGGACCGATCTCCTAGAATTTATTCATAGGGTAAAAAGGATTATCTCCATTCACTTAAGGCTTACAGATGAGTCAGAAAGAAGGAGTTAGCAGAGTAAAAGGTATCCCTTTGCTAGCATTAGGAGATGATTAAAACAGGAAAAAAAAAGAGAATGAGAGAAAAATAAATCTGTGAAATTTTTCTGGGTCTTTGAAGTTCTTTACTGGGGAGATTTCTTAAATGAGTGAGGATAATATGTACTGTAAAGCAAAAGGACTTAAATCCATTTCTGGATTCTGGAAAAAACAATTACATTACCAACCTAGCACACAGCAACTTGGTAAGCTTGGCCAGACCAAAAAAATAAAGGATGTGAAGCATATAACCTTGCCTAAACCACTTTTAGTTTCTAGGTGACATGAACTCTGGATACTGAAGAACTGCTTTAGAGCCTTCAAGGAAGAGTGTGATGACCTTAAGGCAGAGGGTGGAGATGGGTGGTTGAGCCTGGGTCCACAGCTGGCAAGAACTGAGTGAAAACCACATCAATGAGAGAGAAATGCCCAGTACTTCCTAGTATCATTGCTTGGGCAAAATGAATAAACTAATAGTTCATCCAACTTGGACTTCTGCATCAGAGGACAACATTGCTTTCAGGAATGGACCAATGAGCAACAGACAGCTCAGACCCAAGAATCAGCATAAGACAGTCACTTTCCCTAACTCTACAAGGAAAGCAAGTCCTTACACTCCTTCAGGGACACATTCTTACATCATCTAAGATCAGAAGCATGGGAAGGGCTGAGTAACGTTATACAAGATAAACTAAAAGGACTGTTGAAATTGTGTGATTCTAAGCTTTCACAGGAGTAGGTATTTATTTTTCAGAAAACAGCTGTGTATGGATTCAGGAGGATCAGACTGATAGTTTTCTTTCTTTTTTTTCCTAAGCATGTTAGGCTTTTTGTATATACAATCACATTGTATCAAGATGGAGCCATACTGAGAAGACAGAACCAGCAAACAGGAATAGCCTCATGAACCTCCCCTCCCAAACAATCCTGGGTTTCACCCATCATTACCCACTTTTTTATCACAATGGAAGATAAAATCACAATGCATCTATCTCCTGAATCCTCATATCTGCCTTCACTACCTGGATCTCACTCCTTATCTTCTGTCTCCTGTAAATCCATCCTAAGCTTTTCTATCAGCTCTTTCACATTAGCTTTTAAACATGCAAAAATAACTCCCACCATAAAATTATTAAGCAAAATATGTAAGAAAATAAAACACACAGCCCTTCTCAGCTCTACATATTCTCAGCTACTGCTCTATTTCCAATTACAGCTAATATAATTACATCAATGCATACTCAGTGTTTACAAGTATGGATTGCAAGTATGGATACAAGTATGGGTGTCCACCAGCACCCTGAAAATACTTTTGCCAAAATGCTAATGATTGATTTATCCCTAAATCCAAAGACCCTTTGCAGTCTTATTTACCCTCTGCAACATGCTCTATATTTTTTGCATTGTATAATGTCTTTTCACTCCTAGTTCTGTCTCTCTGGCTACTTTGTTTTATTCGCCTTTATTAGCTCTTCTTCTTTAGCTACTCTAAAAACTCAATGCTCCCAGGATTTCTAATTGAGAGGCCCCATCTATTTACATGGCTTGAACTATCTCTTGTATATTTTAATGACTCAAATTACTATCCTCAGCCTAATTTTCATTCCTAAATGCCAGAAATATTTATTCAAGTATATAATGACTCTCTTCACCACTCAAGCTCAATGTACCTAAAAATAAAGCATCTTCTGGGATTCCACATCTACTTCTGTGGAACTAGTGCCTCCTCTATCTTCTTGGTTAACCTTTAATTTGGAGTACATTTACTTCTCTTTCTTAATGCTCTCCCCGCCTTGTTCACTTGTTCCATTTGTTTGGAAGCTATTCAGGCCATTCACCTTAAGTGTCATGAATAACTTCTTAATTGATATTGTTTTATCTGCTATTAACCCCCTTTAGAACACTTCTACTCTTGTGAAACAGTGTTTTTAAATGCAAATATAGATATGCTACAGCACTAAACAGTATTAAGATTAAGGAACAATCTCCTTAATATATTATACAAGCTGTGTCATCATCTGCTCTCAGCCATGATGAAATATTTCTACCTTCTGGTCCCACTATACATGTTTTTTCTTAACCTGAGAGCTCTTCCTGCCTCCAGGGTGAATTCCTACTTAGCCTACAGAGTCCATCTCAGGTGACTCTTCCTTCAAAAAGCCTTCCAAGTGGTAAGTATAGATTAGGGTCAGCAGTCGCCAACCTTTCTGGCAGCAGGGACTGGTTTCATGGAAGACATTTTTTCCATGGACAGGGGTGGGGCAGAGGGAATGGTTCAGGTGGTGACGCGAGCGATGGGGAGCGGCAGGTGAAGCTTCACTGGCTCTCCCGCCACTCACCTCCCGCTGTGCGTCCTGGTTCCTAACAGGCCACGGCCTGGTAACGGTCCACAGCCCAGGGGTTGGGGACCCCTGAATTAGGTACTTCAAGTGATAAATATCAATTCATGGCACACTTTCTGTTTCTAAACCATTTAATATAAGATGAATCATGGTGTGCTGAACAGTCTCCATTTCCCCCACTGAAGCATAAGCTTTGGAAGGCAAAACACTGTCTTATGCATATCTGTATTATTTCCTGGCAAACTTCCTAGGAGCCAAAATAAATGGATATTTAACAAATAAAAGGATAAACAAGTACATATATTTCAGGATTCTGTGATCAATTTCATGTACGTGTTACAAACTACTGTGAGACTTTGAGTGCATGAGAATACCTATGCATCTTAACTCATACTTCTATGAAGAGTAATACTCCTTCAAATCCAACATAAACCCTTACTGAAATATCATCCCCACATATTTTTTAAAATGTCAAAGACAATAGTGGATCCCTGACTTATGTAGGAGAAAGTCTGGAATTTATATTTCTTATAAAAAAGATGAGATAACCTGATCTCCTTAGAAGTGTTTTTCTTTTGTTCTGATTTTTGTGGTGATTTGAAAGTTTCCTTAAGAGAGCGCTCTCTCTCTCTCTCTCTCTCTCTCTCTCTCTCTCTCTCTCTCTCTCTCTCTCTCTCTCTCTGTGTCTTATTTTGCTTTCTTGTTTCTGGCCTAAGGTAACTCCTCTGCCATCTGAGCACTATCTGTGAATATGTAAATATGTAAGGAAAAAATATTCTACTCTAGAGTTTAGACATGTTTATGAGCTCTCATTTCATAGGTCAACTAGGTATGAAGAAGCCGACTATAAAAAACTGAGATAATTCAACAATACAAAAGGGCATGAAAAAAATCTATTAAATCTGGAAGTCATCTGTAAACTAATTTATTTTTACTATCAATTATAGAGCATATTTTGAGGTATATTAAATAATAATAAATCCTGCTGGTTCTTTGACATCTAAAAGACCAAAATCAAAACATCAATTAATTTTACATAATTTTACATTAGAGTTCTTCATACCATGCATGTCAGAGAATTTGATCTGTATAACACAGGAGTCAACAATGAAGTTGAACCATCCTACACACTATATAAACATTCATTCTTCACATAAAAATGAACACCTTAATAAATTAATTTTAAATTATTCATTAAGGGCTTACTTAAAACAGCATGGTATAAAGGATATGCATTTAATTTAGTGAGTTAATCCTGTAAATATTTACTGAGTGATTACACATTGAAGATAATATGCTAAGTTATAGAGATCTGTAGGTGAAAAAGACCAAGAATGAGAATTTAATTATAATTGAGAAGAAACAGAAGATAGTTGAAATGTAGTTGCTGCCTTCAAAATAATGTATATAACATTTAGACAGACAAATGTAAATCTATTTGAAGAGGAGTCTTCAGTCTTCCTGAATACATAAATATAATAGATGTATATAGACATGATTTACTAGAAGGAAATAGCTATATACTTCTTAAATGGACAGTCATATGAATCAAGATAATGGTAAAATCAAGCAGCTTAAATTTTGTTCCCTATTTGTTTACAAATCCCCAAAAAAGCAGTGCCATTTGCTAATCTGAATAAAATTCCATTTAAAAGCTGTTTTTTAATTGCTCAATAACAGAGCTATTTTAAAGAAAAGGTATGAAACTTTCTTTTAAGTATAATTAGAAGGAGAAGGGGGTATTCTTTGTAATTTCATTTATTATTTACACACAATACCATTAAACACTGGTAATCCCATTTGAGTATGAATAATGATATAGCAAATTTTAACTTTTAGCTTGTTTTTCAAAGAAATATTGCTAAGTAAATTTTTATTTTTTTATTTTAGGAATCTGCAAAAAATGGTCAGGACATAATTTAAGTAATCATCCTATATGCGCTAATTATGTGATTTAAAAAACTTAGGTGGACAAATTGGTGTTAATATGTATATAATCCTTCTACCAATTTGGTAAAAACAAAAATATATGATTTCTATGCACATTAGAATTAGAAGTAAAGACATTGTATGCATGTGTGTGTTGTGTATGTGTATGTAAATGGTAATTGTATACAAAATTAAATACAGGTCCTTATTAAGGTGGTGAAAAAATACTGCTCTAATTTTAAACTTATTAAGGTTTATTTTGTTTTTCTTAATAAATTTGTTTATTTTATTTTTATTTTTGGCTGCATTGGGTCTTTGTTGCTGTGTGCAGGCTTTCTCTAGTTGTGGCGAGTGGGGGTTACTCTTCGCTGCAGTGCACACTGCGGTGGCGTCTCTTGTTGCGGAGCACAGGCTCTAAGCATGCGAGCTTCAGTAGTTGTGGCTCGCAGGCTTTAGAGCACAGGCTCAGTAGTTGTGGCGCATGGGCTTAGTTGTTCTACCGCACGTGGGATCATCCTGGACCAGGGCTCGAACACATGTCCCCTGAATTGGCAGGCAGATTCTTAACCACTGGGCCACCAGGGAAGCCCAAGGTTTATTTTTAATTCACTACTTTAACACAAGGTTTGAATGAGCAATTATACATGCTTTATTATTCACTATGACTTTTTTTTTTCTCAGTACAGCCCAAGATGAGGCACATAAAGTCTGGTTGTTCCCCAACGTGACATTTTAAAAAATTGTGGTAGAATACATATAAAATTTACCATCTTAACCATTTTTAAGGGTACAGTTCAGTAGTGTTAAGTACATTCATGTTGTTGTGTAACCAAACACACTACACCATGTCTTTAATGACCAGAAATGAGTTTATAAAACGATTGATACACAAATTGCTATTACACAAATATAGCATGGATATTTAGCTGAACCTGAAGATCAGCTGCTCTCAAATTATAGATTTGATTATTCTTTTCCATGAAAAGAATTTACTGTCTCATCTATCTTTTGCATAAGAATTCTTTACTGTAAGCCCAATTTATAAATTCAACTCACTGTAACTGGATGAGGATATGCTACATGATGTTCGGGGACCAGACCAACTCTTGTTTCTAGTAAACCTGGCTGCACCACTGTCTGCATAAATTTCAGCAAGCTAAGTAACCTCGCTTCTTATTTTCCCCATCTGTATTATGGGAATCATGATACTACTTAATGTATTCTGTTGTTGAAGAATACCTACAATAAAATATGTAAATGGCCCAGTGGTTGGTAGAGTTGACCCTCAACAAATGTTAACTATAGATAGCTAAATGCATCAAAATTTACATTAATTTTTTAAAGTGACTAACCACAAGTTAGAAAAAAGCTTTAATGAAGTATATTTTACTTACAATAAATAAATTTACATTAATTTTTGAATTAAGATAAAGCTTAATTAGATGGCTAAAAATAATTAAGTGAAGAACCAATTCATGCAATCTGATTTTAGGATTTTAACCTGTATAATCTCTAACTTTAATCCTGTTTCTCAACCCATGATAAATGAACTTTAATTTTAAGAAACTCATTTTCAGTAGCAATACAAATAAGGCAACATGATACAGCATAAAGAACATGGAATTTACAGACATATTGGGCCTAACTTCTAAATTTAATACCTCCCAATTTTAATACCAATTTTAATATATTTTAATTTGAATACATTTAAAAATTTAAAAGTCATTTAAGACTTCAACACCTTCCTCATAAAATAAAGTAAAAAGAAATCGTGTTGTATTACCTCTCAGAAGTATTTAAGGTTTAAATAAGAAACACATATGAGAGGATACATGCATTATTTTTGGTTTTACTTATAGTTTTCCATTAAAATGAAAGCTTAGTATATACATACACAAAATAAATACTAATTTCAAAGTCCTTGAAGTATTTTTATGAATTTGCTTTTTAGCTATAATTTTATATGCAGTTAACTAATTTACGCAAACAAAATATTTCTAGTTTTGTGCCTCGCTCAGGAAATTATTGAAGAAAAATTCTATAGTTTAAACTTCTATGAAGAAACATTCAAAAACATGGAGTGTTTAAAGGTGATGTAGGATGTATATAATTTTTGACACTTTGAAACAAAGTTTTGCTTAAATACAGATGTCATGGTTTTCAATATAGATTTAAAAGAAAAAAATTTTAATAAATGACTGAAATGTGATTGAAATTTATATAAGGAGAAATCCAAGAAATACCACATTTACAGGAGCCACTTCACATGTGTGTCCTTCACATATATAGTCACTGGTTTATTAGCTTTAATTTACTGAATGCAAAATCTGTTAAAGAATAGTTTTATTCCAAATTTGTATTAGAAACACATGCTTCTGAAAGAAACTACATTAAAATGACACAAGTATGTAGGAAATTAATATTTATCCTTCTTTAAACAAAAGTTTTAAAATAAACCTATTCCATTCAAAATCAGAATCTGAAATGTATATTTAATACCATTTTAGAAGACTAATTTCTTCTCTCAATTATAGAATATTTTTGCTAAAATGTTTGCAATGCTCTTGTTTCATGCATTTTTTAGTCAATACTATTTTGTCAATGGCTAGAGCTAACTGGAATGAAAATATACCTTCAGTAAAATAAATGCCAATATATTTTTTAATCTGAATAAAGAGAGTGTTCCAGAGGCTTTCTGTCATTGGAAATATTTCAAAATTCAAATATGAGTTATTGTTGAGAAATACAAAACATTCCTCCACAACATTCTTATGTGTTTTTAACATCTTCAACCTTAATTTCTTAAAGAAGGTGGAGAGGTTAAACTGGAAAACAAAAGCAGACCACTTCATATTTCTTTAGTCCAAACACTCTTTAATGAAGAAAATGTTGGCATGGGGTCATCCATTTGCAAGACAAAGGTCAGTACTTCCCCAAGGACACTTGTTTGATTATTTGTGCCCTAAAGACTCTAAGTTTTACTTTCTTTTTTAAAATTTCACATATTCATTCATTTATAAGTACTTCTGGAGTGCTAACGTGTGAAGAAGTGTTCTAGAATACCGGTATCTGAGGAATACAAAAATAAATAAGATACAAAACTTGCTCTAAAGTTATCTCAAGGATTTTTAAAATACTTATAACTGTTATAATATTATGATATGCAAGAATTGTATTACAAAATAGTATATGCAATGACCATACCTAAAGGAGGTAAAGATTGAGGTGAGGCTTAAAGGCATGACAATTCATCACCCTACTGGAACAGTTATTCCAGAACAACTGGCTTGTTCCAAACTGTCTGGAGCAAGCCAAGGTTTATGAGCACTCTATTTAAAGGAGAATAGGACTGTGGGAAAGTCGGAAGAGGGGTGGCTAAGGAAGATGTGGAATGAAATTGATCTACTTCAAAAAAGAATAAGACCATTCCTCACTGGAATAATACTACCAATGTACAGACTGATTTTTACGTTATTTATAAACATGACAAAAGAAACTCTAGAATTCAATTGGTTCATTTTGGGATGAACCTATGCAAAAAAAAAAAAAAATGCATCTATTGACCTAATAAGTGCCTCTGAGAACTCTAAAACTATGCCATATATGTTGTCTGTAGCCATACTATCTGATGCTCTGCGTCCAAGTTGCAATGCTGAATGCTGTTACTTTAGAAGTAGATGACAAGGGACTATCTGGTTTTACCTTAGGGCTGCTATCATACAGTATCTGGGAAATCACATTCTGAAAACATTGTGTTTTTTATTTGTTTTCACCCCTCAGATATAACCTCTACTATGGAAAAATCAAGAAAAAAAAATTTATCCTGAAACAAAGAATGGAAACTACTTGGAATCTAAGAAAAAATAAGTGGCAGTATTGTTTACTTTCTGTTAACATCAGCTTTTTGCTTTTATGCAAAATTTTAATGATGTGATAGTGCTTGGCATATGTACATATAATGCACTTTAGAGAATTTTCTGGGAAATCTAAAGCTGATAAAACACACATTTGATTAAATAAAATGAGTAACCATTGAATGATAATGAAGTTTTATATTCACAGTTGAGTTTTTAAAACATTTATTCCCATCTCAAAGCATCCACACATTATAACAAAGCACAGTAAGAATGTCAGCTATAAGTGGTGCATGTTACTCCCACTTATATTGTATTGGCTACTCATCAGTGATATGGCACATGTAACCATGAAGGATCTTGGGGAAAGAACTGTGGCTGTATGACCAAGAAAAAGAAGAAAGAGGGCTACAGGAGGCAATTTTGGTAATCCATATGTAAGGAACAAAGGACTTGGACCAAGATGGGTAGGGAAACGAGTAGGAATAAATAAATAGAAAATATTAGAAAAGATAAATTGGTAGGGCTCAGTAACTGGTTCAATATGAGGGTCAAAATGGAAAGGAAGACATTGAGACTTAAAGGTTACAAATATAGAGAGAAATTAAATTAAGAATCCTATTAACCAATAACATTAACTCCCAAGCAAAAGTTCTAGGACAACTTTGGGAAGAGGAAACACACACACACACACACACACACATATATAGGTTTATATTATATATATATATAATATATATATGTATATAGGTTTTCATTTAATATATATATGTGTGTGTGTTGTTTTAAAAAAATTATTATGGAAAATTACTTTAATTCATGGATATTGAAAAAGAATACATACATTAATAATGCATTCCTAATAAAGTTGACAATGTTCCCTAAAGTAATTTTATTTAAATCCCTTTAACCCAATGCAAAGGTTAAACATTCCTTGCAATCTAGGTAACTATGCAGTAAGTAAATCACAAGTGAACCCTAAAATCTTGAATTACAAGTTTATATACCTAAGTAACTGTATCTTTAAGGAGAACACACCTTAACTTTAACTCCAAAAATATTTTGGCAAAGCTACTTACAGCAATATTATCTCTGGCAAACCACACTTAATTTCAAACACAGACTTTTATCTTTGGCTACATATGCCTCAGCTACCCACCTAGCCATGAGAGATTTAACCTCTGGTAGTGTTCATGCAATCTAAATTTTATAACAATCTTCAGGGAGTGATTTTAAGTCACCATGGAAATACTTTACTGAACCAATAAATGGCGACAGAAGCAGAAAGAAACCTGCACATATATTCAGCTTTAATTTTCCCTCTTTTACTGATCTTTGTCTCAATGTCTAAACTAAGCAACACAATACAAAAATTAGAGGGAAAATAAATCGTTTCCATAACTGTATGTTGAAAAATTGTTATGAGCTTGGTATATTGTTATGCAGTTTAATAGTTTTATTAGTCTTTTAATTTTATAGAGAGGAGATAGAACATAGCATAATATTAAGAATGTATTTTTATTAATTAAAAAAAGGAAACCAGAAATATTGTCCTAAAAGTTCATTTATCAGGGCAGACTGTACAGCCTCTTATCCTGATGTTGTCTCCACATGGCTATTTACCCTGAATTTCTTGGATGACAAATATCTTAAGATCCAGTATTTTTTTTTCTGTATCATATGGTAGTTTTATTTTCAGTGGAACCTCCAAACTCTTTTCTATAATGTCTGTAATAATTTACATTCCCATCAAAAATGTACAAGGGTTCTCTTTTCTCCACATCGTTGACTACACTTGTTATCCTTTCTCTTTTTGATAATAGTCATCCCAAGACGTGTGATATATCTCAGTGGCTTTTTTTTTTTAACATCTTTATTGGAGTATAATTGCTTTACAATGTTGTGTTAGTTTCTGCTGTATAACAAAGTGAAACAGCTATATGTGTATATATATATATATATATATATATATATATATCTCCTCATATCCCCTCCCTCTGGCGCCTCCCTCCCACCATCCCTATCCCACCCCTCTCTGTTGTCACAAAGCACCGAGCTGATCTCCCTGTGTTATGCGGCAGCTTCCCACTAGCTGTTTTACATTTGGTAGTGTATGTATGTCAATGTTACTCTCTCACTATGTCCCAGCCTCCCCTTCTCCCCCCATGTCCTCAAGTCCAGTCTCTACATTTGCATCTTTATTCCTGCCCTGTCACTAGGTTCGTCAGTACCATTTTTTTATAGATTCCATATATATGTTAGCATACAGTATTTGTTTTTGCCTTTCTGACTTACTTCACTCTGTATGACAGACTCTAGGTCCATCCACCTCACCACAAATAACTCAATTTCGTTTCTTTTTTTTTTCTTTTTATAAATTTATTTTTTATGTATTTATTTTTGGCTATGTTAGGTCTTCATTGCTGCGTGCGGGTTTTCTCTAGTTGCAGCAAGTGGGGGCTACTCTTCGCTGCAGTGTGCAGGCTGCTCATTGCGGTGGCTTCTTTTGTTGCGGACCACAGGCTCTAGGTGCGCGGGCTTCAGTAGTTGTGGCTCATGGGCTTCAGTAGTTGTGGCGCACAAGCTTAGTTGCTCCGCAGCATGTGGGATCTTCCTGGACCAGGGCTCAAACCCATGTCCCCTGAGTTGGCAGGCAGATTCTTAACCACTGCACCACCAGGGAAGTCCCTCATTTCTTTTTAATGCTGACTAATATTCCATTGTATATATGTGCCACATCTTCTTTATCCATTCATCTGTCCATCAGCCTAAGATGGACACTTAGGTCGCTTCCATGTCCTGCCTATTATAAACAGTGCTGCAATGAATATTGTGGTACATGTCTCCTTTTGAATTATGGTTTTCTCAGGGTATATGCCCAGAAGTGGGATTGCTGGGTCATATGGTAGTTCTATTTTTAGTGTTTTAAGGAACCTCTATACTGTTCTCCATAGTGGCTGTATCAATTTACATTCCCACCAACAGTTTAAGAGGGTTCCCTTTTCTCCACACCCTCTCCAGCATTTATTGTTTGTAGATTTTTTGATGATGGCCATCCTGACTGGTGTGAGGTGATACCTCACTTTCTCTAATGATTAGTGATGTTGAGCACCCTTTCATGTGTCTGTTGGCAATTTGTATATCTTCTTTGGAGAAATGTCTATTTAGGTGTTCTGCCCATTTTTGGATCAGTTGTTTGTTTCTTTGATGTTGAGCTGCATGAGCTGCTTGTGTATTTTGGAGATTAATCCTTTGTCAGTCGCTTCATTTGCAAAGATTTCTCCCATTCTGAGGGTTTTCTTTTTGTTTTGTTTATGTTTCCTTTGCTGTGCAAAAGTTTTAAGTTTAATTTGGTCCCATTTGTTTATTTTTGTTTTTATTTCCACTTCTCTAGGAGATGGGTCAAAAAGGATCTTGCTGTGATTTATGTCATACAGTGTTCTGCCTATGTTTTCCTCTAAGAGTTTTATAGTGTCTGGTCTTACATTTAGGTCTTTAATCCATTTTGAGTTTATTTTTCTGTATGCTGTTAGGGAGTGTTCTAATTTATTCTTTTACATGTAGCTGTCCAGTTTTCCCAGCACCACTTATTGAAGAGACTGCCTTTTCTCCATTGTATATCCTTGCCTCCTTTGCCATAGATTAGTTGACCATAGGTACATGGGTTTATCTCTGGGCTTTCTATCTTGTTCCATTGATCGATGTTTCTCTTTTTGTGCCGGTACCATATTGTCTTGATTACTGTAGCTTTGTAGTATAGTCTGAAGTCAGGGAGCCTGATTTCTCCAGCTCTGTTTTTCTCTCTCAAGATTGCTTGGGCTATTAGGGGTCTTTTGTGTTTCCATACAAATTGTGCAATTTTTTGTTCTAGTTCTGTGAAAAATGCCATTTGTAGTTTGATAGGGATTGAACTGAATCTGTAGATTGCTTTGGGTAGTATAGTCATTTTCAAGATGTTGATTCTTCCAATCCAAGAACATGGTATATCTCTCCATCTGGTTGTAACGTCTTTAATTTCTTTCATCAGTGTTTTATAATTTTATGCATATAGGTCTTTTGTCTCCTTAGGTATGCTTATTCCTAGGTATTTTATTCCTTTTGCTGCAATGGTAAATGGGAGTGTTTCCTTAATTTCTCTTTCAGATTTTTCATCGTTAGTGTATAGGAATGCAACAGATTTCTGTGCATTAATTTTGTATCCTGCTACTTTACCAAATTCATTGATTAGTTCTAGAAGTCCTCTGGTAGCATCTTTAGGATTCTTTATGTATATGATTATGTCATCTGAAAACAGTGACAGTTTTATTTCTTTTCCAATTTGGATTCCTTTTATTTCTTTTTCTTCTCTGGTTGCCATGGCTAAAACTTCCAAAAGTATGTTGAATAATAGCTGTGAGAGTGGGCACACTTGTCTTGTTCCTGATCTTAGAGGAATGGTTTCTGTTTTTCACCACTGAGAATGATGTTGGCTGTAGTTTTGTTATATATGGCCTTTATTATGTTGAGGTAGGTTCCCTCTATGCCTACTTTTGATCCAGTAATTTTTGAACCTTGGATTCTATTCCAAAGCACAACGGACACAGTTACCAATAATGCAAAGAACTTAAACACAAATTTCTTGAGCAGTCATATCTTGGATTAAACTGAACCTTTCCTACTTCTAGTCTCTCCTTTATTTTTTTCAATAAGGATCTGTAGTTTTTATAAAAAGTTCACTTTCAGATTATCAAGACATGCAAATCTAACTGACAGCAAGTTACAATTTTGCCTAAATTTTGAAAAATCATACAAAAAGCCTAACACTGTTGAGGATGATATTCAGGTAAACTGCTGCCACATATATTGTTGCAAATAATTTACACTATAGCAAGCAATTTGGGAAGTATACTATCTCTCATTTCCCAGCTCAACAAATAATATTTGTTCTTATTTCACTGAGAAAATGTAGATGATCAAAGAAAAAGTATCCCATATCACAATCTAGAGATTTGTCTGCACCTACTGCTGTATTTTGCCTCTGGTCAAAACAGATAAACTCTCTCAGCTTCTATCTAAACCCAACCCTTTCTATAGCTCACATCTTCTCTTATTTAATTCTGCTTTCACTTGTATCATAATTTTTCCTTCTCTGATCTATCATTACCATCAGGCTACAATCATTCTGAAATTTCTCTATCTTAATATAATATAGTCTCCTATATCCTACACCTCCCTTTAGTTAAAACATTCTCTAATTAAAACTTCATTAGAATAGAGCTCGTAAAGGACTTGTCTATGCTTCTTATCTATAATTTCTCACCTCCAAATTTCTCCTCTGCCTAATCCTAAAGTATTTTTCAAAACATTTTACTAAACTGGCCTTGACAAGGTTATCAATGACCTTTTCCTTGTCTTACTGGAGTGTCAATCCTAAATTATTTTCTTTTTTTTTTTTTTTTTTTTTTTTTTTTTTGTGGTATGCGGGCCTCTCACTGCTGTGGCCTCTCCCGTTGCGGAGCACAGGCTCCGGACGCGCAGGCCTAGCGGCCAGGGCTCACGGGCTTAGTTGCTCCGCGGCATGTGGGATCTTCCCGGACCAGGGCACGAACCCGTGACCCCTGCATCGGCAGGCGGATTCTCAACCACTGCGCCACCAGGGAAGCCCCTAAATTATTTTCTTATTTAACCTATCATCACCATTTGATACTGTTGATAATTTCCTCCTTTTCTGAATTTTTTTATAAATTGATTTCTATGATTCCACACTCTACTGGGTTTCCTCCCACACCAATGTTTACTTTTACAGTCTCCTTTGCTAATTCCACTCTCTTTTCTACTTTGAAATGCTGGATTTTCCTCTGTCACAGTGTATTCTCTACCTACTCATTTTAATGCCAATGCAATGACTTTACAAAACTCCTAAATTTAGAGCCCCCAACTTAAGTCATCCCCTTAGGTTCAGACATGAATATTCAAGTTTCTACTTGGTTGGCTTGGAAGGGTTGAAGAATGGGGAGAAGAGAACTGTAAAAGAAAAAAGGGAGATAGAAACTGGTTAGATGGCACTAGATAATAAGAATGGGGGGGAAAAGGGTTCCCACTGCTGTGGACAGGATGTTCAATCTTTATTTCTAAGTTGTTTGTGTTTCTGAGATGTAATACCTCCCTTCTCCCCTCCACTGAATCATGCATAAGACTACGCACAAACACAGTTTTAAGTGAAAGAGTTTATCTTTGTGAACATTAAGAAAATGGTCCGGGCTCCACATCTGGGTCCATGTGAGGCCGAATATGAACTATATACGGGGAAAAGCAAAATAACCTATAAACTAAACAAATTAAGCAGGAGAAAAATAGAGCCCAAAGGGACCATGGTGATTTAAAGTTTCTCTAGGGATTTTCAGAGATGTGAGGAAAGAAATGCATACAAAGCAATTTAAAACTTTAGGGCTAGTGATGATAGCTAATTTCCAAATTACACATGTACATCCTCATCTGAAGGCTATTGTCAACAAGGAGGAGGCATGATATGAAAATCTAATATGAGATGAAACATTTGAATATTTCCTTTCGTTAGGTTCTATTCAATACCTGCACAAATAAATGGAACCTGAATATAAAACTCAATAAGGAAAAATGGACATAATTGAAATATTTTCACCATGTGTCCTTTACCTCATATATAATAAAATGTTGTATACAAAAATGAGTGCCAAAAATAGTACTCTGAAAAAAAACTTATAGCCTCAATCACACTTAACACATCTCTGATTTACATAAATAAGGTATTTTAGCTTAATTTTGAAGAGAATATGAAAATATAAGAAAAACTTTTCCTATGAAAAGAGTTTAGAACTGCATATATCTAGAAATTAATCAGCTTACATTAATCTACCTTAGAATTTGCTTGCTTATTATAATTTCATGAATTTTTCATGAGGTAAAATTAATGCCAAGTTAATAAAGTGGTCTATATCTTTTCTTTTCTTAAATTCTTTATCAAAATCACATTTATATGCAACATACCAAGTAATGTAGTTTTAAAGTAAGTTGGAGTCCCCACCTTCCTATATTCTTGTCATCCAGAGGATAGTGACCACATCTTACATTCCTTAGTTAACAAACTTCGAGTTGGTGATGTTTACCAACAACAGACTTGAAATTGTAAAGCCAGCACTCCAGAGACTATCGTTTCATAAATATATTGATCTAGATTTTCGTTTGCAACCAACAAATGCATGGAGATGCCTTGGTTTTATTTTAGGTTTCAAATCTTTCCACCTCACTTGGGCTTTTCCTACACAAACAGAATTTTTATGCTTCAAATCTTTCCATTTCACTTGGGCTTTTCCTATACAAACAGAATTTTCTATTAGAACAGCAAAGTAAAACAAAGTACAGTATCTGATCACTTATTTAAATATTAGCTAAACAATTTAGAAAAAAAGTATAAACTAGCTAAAATTAGGATCCATTCACGGTTTTTTTTCAACTATTCTAAATCTCTGTAATTTAACTGTGAGATTGTCTCAGGCTTAGTAAAACCGGCTCTCTCTAAATCATTCTTAAAATCAAGAAAAGCCTGTTATATCTCAGCCCAGGTTAGCGTCAAGTTTCTAGTCTGCTTTCCCCCGACATTTCAACTTCCATTTACTATTGTATCATCTGCCTTTGCGCTCTTCATTGACTGTAAAGTATTCCAATTCCGTACTGGGCTCTGACATTGCTTGAAGAAAAAGAATTACATGACTTCCCTCACAGCTAAGAGTTGTGTTAATCTCCAGAAAAGTTTCAGGTTGTCTTCCTTACACTCCTGATTAGAATTTCTGAGTAGTCACGATTCCACATTCTGAACCACAGATGGAAGAAAAAGTACCCTAGCATGCTATATTTGCCATTATGGAATCCTCTTAAATGTCTTTCAACAATTTTATTACTTTACATTATTATCAACATTATTGTAAACAAATTGATTATAGAAACTGTGGACAAAAAAGAACTGTATATGAAAAAAATTTTAAAACTGCTTAGGAACACTACACCTAGTTTTCTAACACTGCTGGAACAAATTACCACAAATGTGATGGCTTAAAACAATAGAAATTTATTCTCTCACAGTCCTGAAGGTTAGAAGTCTGAAATTCGGCAGGGCACTGCTCCCTCCAGAGGCTTTAAGAGAGAATTAATTTCCTTCCTCTTCCAGATTTTGCTGGCTCCAGGAATTTCTCTATGACCTCATAATTCCAATCTCTGTTTTGGTGGTCACATGGCCTCTCTTGTGTGTCTAATCTCCCTCTGTTTCACTCTCATTAAGACTCTTGGCACTGGATTTGGGGCCCACCAGGATAATCTGGAATGGTCTCTCTCAAGATCCTTAATTATACCTGCAGAGATTCTTTTTCCAAAAATGGCAACATTTACAGATCCTGGAAATTATGATCTAGAATTATCTTTTGCGTCCACCATTCAATCCACTATAAGAATTTAAAGTTTTAAAGAATTAAAGGTTTCAATCTTTCTCTCTCTTAATATCTCTCATTATTGACTCATACTGCATAGGGTTTCCCATAAAAAACAGTAACATAAGGAACATAATTTCAACATATATTTCTATTCTGTTAAACCTAATTTTTTAAAAACTACATAGTAGAGAAAAATCCAAAATTTAAATTCTTCTTGAAGGGAACAGTATGGGGACAAGGGGATGGAATATAGGCAGACTGTATCAGTACCAAGAACATTAATAATAATGGACTAGTTCTAAAATTGAGTACTAGATTCATGGGTGTACGTTTTATTTTTGTTTCATAACTTATCTGTTATATACAGTCTTTAAATTAATGCAACATTAGCTATTCAAAGATATTAAAAGGATTTTCATAGGATATTTCCAGAATGGTGATAACTGTTTATACTCCAGTAGTATTAAAAGCATCTGTCATACTGTAGATACCATCCACATTGAGTGCAGTGTTTTAAAAAAAAAAGAAAAACATCTTTGCTACTTGATAAACAAAAAGATAAATGTTTCATTTTTAATTTATGTATTTATACACCTGTTATTTTTTCACATGTTTTTAAATAAGTTCATCAAGCTTCTAAAATATTTGAATTTTGATTGGAATTGCATTGACTCAATATATAATTTTAAAGAAAATTAACACTATAAAAATGTTGAAACTTCTTACACATGTATACAAAGTAAATATCCATCTATATAGCTCTTCTCTAAGGGCAGTCAACAAAAATATAAATTTATTTCTCCATAAATGTCTCCATAAATGTTCAGATTCACTTCTCAAGTAGACATAGGGCTAATTCAGGTTATTAATTCACTCTCCAGAGAGGTTTCTTAATTTGCATATTTCTAGCAATTTGTCAATTTCATCTAAGTTGTCAAATTTATTGGCAAAAATTTATTTCTAACATTCCCTTATTATTATTTTAATACCTCTAAAATCTATAGTGATGTCACCATCCTCATTTGTGATACTGGTAATTTGTGTATCCTCCCAATGTTTCTCCTTTATCAGTCTACTTACCTGACTAAATGTTTATCAATATTATTGATACTTTCAAAGAAACAGCTTTTGGTTCACTGATTTTTCTGTTATTTTGTTTTCTAATTATTTGTTTTCTACTCTCATCTTTATCTCCTTCCTTTCACTTTGTTTAACTTGCTCTTCTCTTTCTGGCCTTTTAAGGCAGAAGGTAAAGTCACTGTTCTGAGACCTTCATTTTCTTCTACATAAACATTTGGCACTTTAAATTTCCTCCAAATACTACTTATCTGTATCCCACAAATTTTTATATTATGTGTTTTAATTTTCATTTAGTTCAAAATCTAATAGCCCCTTTGAATTCTTCTTTGGCCCTTAAGTATTAAGTAGTATGTTTTTTAATTTTCAAATTTTGGGTGGTTTTCCAGATTATCTTTGTTATTGTTTTCTGAGTTAACTCCATTGTGATCACACAGTATGTTTTATCATTTAAGTTATTTCAAATTAATTTAGACTTGTTTTATGGTCCCAAGTATAGTGCATTCTGGTAAATGTTCTGTGCTCAATTGAGAAAAAATGTACAACCTTTTTGAAATAGCAGTTCAATAAACACCAATTAATTCAAGTTAATAGTGTTTTTCAAGTCTCTATATCCTTACTGATTATTTATTTACTTGTTCTATTACCTATTTAGAGTAGGTTGTTTTTTGTTGTGTTTTGTTTTGTTTAAGATTTTTTTTTTTTTTTAACCTGGACCATTTTTAAAGTCTTTATCGAATTTGTTACAATGTTGCTTCTGTGTTATGTTTTGGTGTTTTGGGAGGCATGTGGGATCTTAGCTCCCTGACTGGGGATCAAACAGCACCCTCTTCATCGGAAGACGAAGTCTTAACACCCTGATTGCCAGGGAAGTCCCTAGAGTAGGTTGTTTATATCTCCAACTATACTGTATATTTGTCCATTATTCCTTGTGGTTGTATCAGTTTTTACTTAGTATATTTTGCAGCATTGTTATTCGGTATATAAACATTTGGAATTATATTATCTTTAAAAATTGACCTCTTCATCACTAAAAAAGAACCTTTTATCTATCATATTTTTTGCTATAAAATCTACATCTACTTTGGTATTATTACACTTTATTTAATAGTGTTAGCTGTTAGCCTAAATCTGTCTCTATCCTTTTCATTTTGGACTTATTGGTGTGATTTAAAGTGGGTTTATTGTAAGCAGTATATAGTTAAGTTTGATTTTTTTAAATCCAGTCTATAATATCTGCCTCTACATAGGAATATTTGGACTATATATGAATTGCAACGATTGATATAGTATGGTCTAAATCTATCATCTTACTATTTTTCTACCTGTCCCATATTTTTTGCTGTCTATTCCCCCCCTTTTTCCTATTTCTTTTGGATTAATGAGTATTTTCAACTGGTTCCATTTATCTCCATTGTTTGTTTATTAACACTAATATTTTGTTATTTTTATAACTGCCTTAAGGTTTATGGTATACCATCTTCTAGGGATCCCCATGAGTGGTCGTAAGGCTGCAGCAGTCCAATGTATCAGTAGACTGATCCATACACTAAATAAAACCTGAGATTTTTCCCTCTCTGACAGTTTATTAAAGGGGCTTATTCCCTAAGATCATTGCTATAAGCTGAGTGAGAGGCAAAGGTGAAACGAAAGTAAGTGATTTAAGGCTTTAGACTACCTACTCATGCAATTTACTTATGCCCTCAACCAAAGAGCTTGGGCCTGATCTCAAATGAATTATTTCCATCATTAAATGGATTCCTTCTCTTTATAACTTGGTGGATTGGACAATATTTAGGTTATAAGGCACTGCTCTGTTTTCATAGTCACTTGATGTCAGATGGTCAGGCACTCAGTGTTTGTCTAATAGAGTTCAACAGCATGCACACAGCTAATTTCAAGTGGTCAGTAGTTCTTTGGAACAGAGAGCTGTCCTTGTTCCAGAACACTAGAGGTCTATACTGCCATTTCCTATAGCAGTTGGTCATAGACCCTTGTAGAATTCTTATCAACCTATCCCTGTCTTCCAAGGATACCTCTTGCTCTATTATATCTGTCAAGTGGCAGGGAAGTTTACACTGCATCCTGGACCTGTTGCAGAGCCCTGCCTTGTTTAGAGTTTCATTCAAAATCAGTATAGTCTTCAGAGTCATAGAATAAATAGGTCACAGAAGGATTCACAATTAGAGGATATACTTCTCTAAAACTCAAAAGAGATCCAAAAGCACTGTGTATCTTTTTTAGTCGTAGGATGTTCAAGATATAGTAACTTGTCATTTACCTTGGTATGCTCCTGATCATTTGATCCCTAAAAAATTCATTGATATGGTAGGCCCTTAGGTATTTCTAGGGTTTAGCTCCTACACGCTGACATTAGCTTATTAGCATACTCAGAGTACTTGGCATTTCTGGTCTGCCAAGTTAAATTAGCCTAGTGTCATCAACATAGTTGATCAGCATAATATTCTACAAAACATAAAACTAACTTCTCTAGACGATACAGTGATAGAAGGAGGATTAACACAATCCTTGGACAAAGACAAAAAATGTGTACTGCTGCCCTTCTCATATAAAAGCAAACTGCTTTCAGATCATATTTTATGATTTATTAGATCAAATAAACCAAGTGCAAGATGCTGTGTTAATATAGCCCAGAAATGATATTACATCTGGCATAGCAACTGCAAATGGAGCTAATACTTTATGAAGTTTAGGGTAATCTATTATCATTTTTCATATCAATCTGATTTCTTCCAGGATACAATAGGTGAATTGGTCAATACCATAAGAACAATCACTCTTATAATTCTTTGAGGATGGCACCAATCTTTACAGTTCCTCCCGACTTTTGCTTCTGATTTAATATCTTGAATGGATGTGGAGAGGAGAGAAATTTTAAGGGCTTTCAGTTGAATTTTTTTTTTACTATCCTAATGGCTCCTACTCCACAGGCTAGAGATGCAATGTGAGTGTTTTGCCTGCTTCTTAGCATAACCCTCCCAATTATAATATACATTTTTGGTCTGGGAAAATGACTATAGGATGAGTCCACCATCCCATTGACACCACTATGAAAAGAATTTGGAACAAAACTTCATTTATCACCTGGTCTTTATAATACTACAGTAAGTGTCCTACATACAAACCTTCAAGTTGCAAACTTTCAAAAATGCAAACGTGAGCTCCATCAACGTCAGGCATGAGTGAAATTGCAGCTTGCCCTCTGTCTCCTATAGCTGACGATCTTTCAGCTCTACCATCTCCCACCTCCCCTCCCTCCTCCAGTCAGTAACTTTTCTTGCCTGTTCACTTGATGCCAGCCCCTGTATGCCAGCTGTTGCACTGTACTACTGTACTTTTCAAGGTACTATACTGTAAGATTAAAAATGTTTTATTTTTTGTGTTTGTTTTTTATGTATTATTTTTGTGAGAAGTATTTTGGATTAATACTTTTAAAAACCTACTACCGTACCGTACTATATAGCCGATTGTGTTAGTTGGGTTCTTAGGCTAACTGTTGGACAAATGCACTCTTGGAACAGAACTCGTTCATATAGAGGACTTACTGTACTCCACTCTAACTGAGGTACATAGAGGTATGTTAAATCCACAGGCAGTGTCAGCACAAAGCTTGTAGGACACAACCCTCAAACGACGAGTTTCTACATGCTCAAGATACCTTCACTCTAGTTCCTTTAGGAAAGGTTTCATGGGAATATTGTATATGTTTACAGTTTTGAACTAAGATTATAAGGTTCTTCAGAAGAATACGTTACTTTAAGAATGGTAAGTTTTGAGTTTGTTACTTGGCTCAAATGTAGAAACTGAGCAAGAAATTATGATTTTCCATTGTGGCAGTGGATATAGGCCTTTTATTTATTTATTTAGGTATTTTTCTAGTTACACAATTTTTTTTACTTTTTATTTCTTTCTGGTTGCACAAGTCAAACAATACTCCAGTTGGCAGCCCATCTCTCTCACTACTGGGGATAACATCATCTATTAGTCATCACTATAGGTTCTTACAGATTGAAGGACCAGAACTGCCACACCTTTCTTGCCCTTATGGTAATTACATCCACTTTGTCTCTGATGCCTATGTATTATCATTTATTTCTTCCTATTATGGGAACTTATCAGCTCTACTGTTAATAAGAAGTTCAGTTCTAGGATAGCACCTCTTACTATCAACCCTATATTGTAGATGACAACACTGTACTTTTCAAAGATGCTAATGCATTTTAATTATCTTAGGAAAGAAAATGACCTTTGGGCCAGGTGGGTAACATCCTCAGTTCCTGGTATCATATAATAATTCCCCTCTAACATGCCCACTTCTCTGGGCCTTCTGACATGTATCTTAATACTTTAATAAATCACTCTCAGCATTTTCACCTCATTTTTACTAGTACATCATCATGTCCAAATTTTAAAGAGCCATTCTAGAAGAATTGTGGTTCTCAAACTTTAGCATACATCAGAATCACCTAGAAGCCTTCTTAAATCACTGCCTTCTGGACTTCAGCCCCCAAATTTGTTCACAGGTTTGGGGCAGGGCACAATAATTTGTGTTCCTAAGAAGTTCCCAGGTGATGCCAATGCTGCTGCTCCAGGAACCACACTTTGAGAATAACTGATATAATCAGTGTTGCTTCTTCCATCTGTATCTCATTCCAACCCAATACAAGTGAGAGTCTTAGGAAATGTTAAGCTGAAGCATGCCAGGAGTTATCACAATACCACTTAACTACCACCAACCACAATGAGAAGCCCTCCCACCACAACGAAGAGTAGCCCCCTCTCGCCACAACTAGAGAAAACCCGTGTGCAGCTACAGACCCAAGACAGCCAAAAATAAATAAATAAATAAATTTATAGAAAAAATTTTTTTTAAAGTTGAGCAGCATCTACTTCTTAACTTTTCTTTAACACACTTTGTTTTTGTTCTATTTTCTCAAATTGCTTCAGCTGAAAAATAATAATTTAGAAAAGACAGTTCTTTTTAATTTCATTTCAACAGATGGCTCTGGGTTTATTTGCCAAAGATCTGCCCAGTAATCCTGACTCACTGAACAAGGGTGGAGATTTTCTGTAAGGGAACTTGTTTTCTCTACACCTCTTCTGAAGCAGCTCCTGCATCCAACCCTTAAGGCCAGAATCAGATAATAAAAATTCAGACTCTGACTTCACTCTGAGCTACATGATCCAAGACCTGTATCTGCCAGCTTCACTGAGTTACTAATAGTCTAGGAGGTAAACAACCTTTTTGTTTCACTTTAAAGTTAAGTGAGAATTGTTGATATCACATTACACAGTTTCTTTCTTTTTTTTTTTTTTTCTTTTCAAAAGCAAAGTACATATTTAGGAGATTTTTGAGTTAGTGGCAAAAAAATCCAACTACTGAATCTAGAAGTTATTTACCATACAATTACATTGCTCTATAATATTCTAAACATTCTTCTTTGTGTGCAGCTGAGGCTACACATTTCCTGAGAACTGGTACTTCACCTCTTTTAACTTTGTGCACTATTTTCTAGCCTCACAATGTTAGGCATTATAATTATTAATAATTAATGTCTGATAATATGAATAATATTTTCACAGGAATAGTAATGTTAATGAATGGTTAAGTTTTAAAGAGAGGAACCCCAAATTCTCGTCTTCATTCTTATATAGGATTCCAAATCTGCATTTTAACAATGCCCATTCTTAGGAAAATGTGCCTTCAAATGTGTTTATTATCATTAGTTTTATTGTGAGAGTTTTAAGCCAGCAGTTCAGTTGGGGAGATAGAGGGAAGAAACCTATTTTGGCCAGGTGGAAATGTTCCATTCCTTACAAATCATGCTGCAATTGATGTACCCTAGCTTGTCCATCCTGATGATCACTGCTTTCTACATAGGATCACTCCTATGTAATCACATTCTTATACATATTTCTGTACCATCAATTTCAATATATGTTCTTCGAAGAAGAGAATGAAATAGTTGTTTTGCTAAGTAACTGCTATATATATATATCACATTCATAGAATTTCCAAATTGAAAGAAAATTTAAGAACCTTTAAATCCACCACCTACTTTTTAAAATTAAACAACCATAGCCCACTTGGAGAAATAAATCTCCCAAGCGAACAGGAAGCATCAGGTGCAGAGTTAATATATGAAATGGATTGCCTGAATTTTAGTGCTGGTTCTCATTATAGCAAATCAAAACTACAATGAGATACCACCTCACACCTGTCAGACGGCTATCATCAAAAAGACAACAAATAACAAGTGTTGGTCAGGATGTGGTGAAACAAGAAACCTCATGCACTGTTGGTGGGAAGGTAAAATGATGCAGCCACTTTGGAAAAGGTATGGAGGTCCCTCAAACAATTAAAAATAGAAGAACCTTACGATCCAACAATTCTACTTATGGGTAGTTTTCTGAAGAAAACCAAAACACTAATTTGAAAGGACGTATGCACCTTTATGTTCATTGCAGCATTATTTACAACAGCCAGCATATTGAATCAACCTCAGTGTCCATCAATAGATGAATGAATAAAGATGATGTGGTACATATATACAACGCAATATTACTCAGCCATAAAAAAGAATGAAAACTTGCCAACTGTGACAACACGGATGGACCTAGAGAGTATTATGCTAAGTAAAGTAAGTCAGACAAAGACAAATACCATATGATTTCACCTACATGAGTAATCTAAAAAACAAAACAAACAAACATAACAAATCAGAAACAGAGTCATAGATACAGAGAACAAACTAGTGGTTGCCAGAGAGGAGCGGACAGGGAGATGAGTGAAATTTGTGAAGGAAATTAAGAGGTACAAACTTCCAGTTATAAGATAAATAAATAAAGGTTATGTAATGTACAGCGTAGGGAATATAGTCAATAATATTGCAACAACTTTGTATGGTGACAGATGATAACTAGACTTGTCAGTGGTGATCATTTTATAATGGATAGAAATATTGAATAACTTTTATACACCTGAAACTAATAAGTCAATTACAGTTCAATAAAAAAAGATGAGAAATTTTGAAAACAATAATTTTAAGATGTGTGAAATGCATAATTAAGTAAAGCTGGGTTCAATCAAATATTTATAATAGCAGTAACATATATGTGCAACAATTTATAATGTTCATTCAAGAATGCTACCTCAGTTAGTCTTTAAAATCCTGGGAGTATCGTTATAACTTCTATGTTTTTATCAGGTAAATTACCAGATTCAGATGTATAAGGTGGTTTAACCAAGGCAAACAACTGCTAAGTGCCAAGTGGGAACTTAAAGGCAAGTTTGCTGACCAAATTATTTTTGTTTTGTTTGTGTTTATTATTTGTTTCATTAAGCTATTTCCTGACAGTTAAATTATATTCTGCTATATAAGTATTTCTTAGTTAGAAAAAAATCAAGATGAAAAATAATCAAAATATAAGAATTATTTAAAATGTATGAGTTTTTCAATAATAACAGTATATTTTTTAAAAGAAAGCATTCCATGCAGACATAGCACCTGTAAAATATGAACATTTTAAAAGTAATGTAACAAAAAACGGTAGTAAGAAATGCTAGTCTAAATATTTCTATTGGCTCTATTTATCTATATTTCAGTTTGAATGATTTACCAATTCTTTCCTAAAGGTAATGGTGTTATTTATTTGTAAATATTTAACTGTTTTAAAGCAAAAGTTACAACCAAATAGCTAACATATTACTTGATTTTGCCAAAGTACAGAGATTATTCACTAAATGATACATAATTCATGGGTTTTTGTTTGTTTGTCTGTTTGTTTTACCTTTGGAAGATACAGCTTTTCATCTGTTCAAGAGCTTCTTAGTGTTTTAAAACAACCATAGAGTAGATACTAAAGTACATGGGAGGTAATCATTAATAAGGTATGAATTTGTTTTACATATGGCACTAAGATGCTAGCAAATAGATACATTCATATAGAAATCTGTAAGGATCATGCAGGAGTCTTGTTGTGAGGAATAGAAACTGACACCACAAACAAAACAAAATATAATATATTGTATCAATAATAAGTAGCTCACCAAATCGATGGAGAGACTTGACAATGTTTTAGCAAACAGGCAGGCACTAAGAGAGGCTAGAGAAAAGCGAGTACAGCCAAGGCCAGGCCCAGGAATAGTCTAATTATTAAACTATCAGTAGCAACAGAGGTGACATTTCTGCCACTGGGTACGCAGTGCTATTGCTGGGCTCACAAGGCTACCATGACTGCTGACCACTGTATGCTGCTACCACTCCCCACTCTCCATGAATGATTCTGCTACTGTTTCTACATCTTAGTGTCACAAATTTAAGATCCAAAGTCTCCAATAAGAATCGATTGGCCAAGTATAAGACACACATCCATGCCCCAGTGTGTCATGGAGAGAAGAGGCTATATTTGTCTCCCATGTCTTACATATTTAGATAGGGAATATTTCTTCTCACGAAGATTCACACTGGAGAGTATTCTCTCCAAAACAAAACAAATGTTCAGATGCCAGATATAAACGAAAAGGCAAATGCTTGTAAAGTGTACCTATATTAAGAATTACAGCTGAAGCTTCATCAATCTCTAACAAAATAATTAGTTTTCCTAGTGGTATTTGTTATATCATTATTTCAGAAGGTTTGTAAGCTCTTCTCTTGTTCTATGCCATTGATAAATAAACTTCATTTCTAAAAATGCCAATTAAGAAAATATAAATGTTCAAAACTCATTTTTTAAATTAAAAGTGAAATTATTTTTATTACATCTTATAGAGAAAACAGACGTTTATTTTTACATGTTTATGGTATGGAAAGATGTCAAGGAGAATATCCATAGTATTTGAAGCTATTAAATATTATGTCTGTATAATTAAGAAACAGCAATGGAGATATTATGTAGCATTTCTAATATATTCATAACATACATGTAGTATTTTGAAATTTCAAAGTGAGTTTACATACATTATATATCTGTCATTGAAAGAAACTAAAGAGGAAACTGAGGTTTCAGGACATGACATGGTGTTAACATCAGAGCTTAGGCAAGAAAGATTTCACTACATCATTTGGCACACTTTGCTAGATACTGTGAAAGCAGAGATGCATCAGATGCAATTCTATCTACTGCACCCAAGTTATACCTTTATCTCCTAAGGCTGCAGTCCTTCCCTGAGCATTTCAGAGGAGTTCAAAATGGTCTGATAGCAGTTCCTAGAATTTAGAGGTCTCATTCTGCTTTGAACTTTTGCCCCAGCTCTAGAAGATGTGAGATTCTGTCCTTCCCATGAAGTGCTTTCCTCTGTCAATCCTCACCCTGTGCCCCTTGAGCTATTCCTATTCAGCTGGAAGTAAGTGAGCTTATTAAAAAACGATTTGGTTGCCTTGCAGGGTTTTTTTTTTTTCTTTTTTACAGTTTTCCTAATCCCTCTAATTTGAATGACCAAAAGATGGCATTAAAAATGAAATTTTCAGTCATATCATGAAGTTAGGTGGGCTTGAAAGCCTCTTGATGGTCCTCACTAGTCTAGATAGGACATAATTGTCCTCCTCACTGTCCCAGTGAATTTCAGAATTGGGTCTGTGACAGATGCTGTAGGTTGGCTGAACAAAAGATTTCCAATCCAGCTCTACAGTCGTTTCTCACACTCTCTTGCAGCCAGGAATATCGATATGATATGCTCAGCAATCAGCCATCAAGTGGAATATGACTTGGAAGCTGTGTAAAAATATTGATAGTTATTTTTCTAAGGGTGAAGAATGTAAGGCATATACAAGGAAGAGAAACTTTAGATCTTTCTTTGAAGTTTGAAACAAACTATCTCTCAAATTAATTCTTATTTAGCTGAAACTGAAATTGATACCATAACCCTTGATGTAAACAAGCAACCTCTAAGGATGAGTGACTATTACAATCTGAATGGAGACAGGGTCTATAAGTCAACATCATAGTGAATCATATAAACACCTTGTGCTGATACTGTTATTATTGCTATTCAATTCAGTCAGGAATCTAGGGTTGCTGTAAGGATCAAATTTATGAATATATTTGAAAGTTCTAGAGAACTATAAGCCTCCAAATAAAAGGCATACTACTGTTACTATATTTTCTTCTAATGACCCTTATTTAACTTTTCACACTTCAGCACTTGACTCTACTTTCTCTACTAAGGTTTTTCTGAGTATACATTGACAGTTGTTGAATGTCCACTTGATGAAAGTACAGAGCACATCAGTGGCTCTATCTATCACCCTGTATCTAGACCACATCTTGGAAAAATTGTCATTTGAGCAGGGTTTGCTATGGGGAGCTCCCACTCATCTGCAATCCTATACTTTATTCCCTGTTAAGTCATTAACTGGAAAATTAAAAGGTTGTTTCAAAACAGCTTAAGCCATAAACTTTTTAGAAGCAATGTTCAGGACAATAATGAATGATGGTGGCTGACTGATAAGCCGTCAGTCAGTAGCTTCATAAAACACACCACCTAAGCAACCAACCCTGTGTTGCCTATTCCCACAGACAGCCCTGCCTTTTGGGTAACATTGTTGAGTCTTGCTTTTGATCTCAGCCATTAAAAATTCCTATTCAACAACAAGTTGCTCACTGTTTGCACTTCCCCTAAGGAAGAAGCAGTCTGTGGACTTCTGATATTTAAATTCACCATTAAAATGAGGTTTTTCTTTTTCCCACTCTTGCTGCCAATTACTTCATAGTGGCAGGTTTGGCACATTTGCCCGCCCCACAAGACATACAAATGGGTTCTCCATGGAGATGAAATTCTTCATTGTTGCCATTCCAAAAATGTATGCTTTGAAAAGAATGTGCTATGTTCTGTAAATACCTCTCCACCAATACAAGTTTATGTCTTTGCTACTGGAGTTTGAACACTTTCTTTCTTTCTTTCTTTTTGTCCATTCAGACACACATATAAAGTGACCTCTTGCAGTATGTGTCTACATCTGACACGCCTGCTTGCAGACGCAGCTGAACTGACCTTTATTTTTTTTCTCCTTTAATGACACATCAACAGCTGGTCTCCTAAAGGGATGGGTGAACCCGGTCATACTTTAAGCCAGATAACTTTTCAAAAAATTTGCCAAGTATTTTACCAAATGCTCAGACTTGTATTTCTTTAAACCCTTGTGTGTCTGAAGAAAAAAATTTAATCCACATGTTTCTGAATAACTTGCCTTTAACTCATCAAAATATTTTATCAGAAAAAAATTATCATCCAAAACAGTATACATACCTTGTTCTTTCAATTAATTTGTTTGTAAAATAAATTGATATATTATCTTACAGAATTTGGTTTGAGGTTCACATTGCATTTAGTTCCAGGAAGTTTTCTAGACTGAAAATAAAACAATCATCTGAATGAAACAGGCTTTTTATTCTGAGGAGAGGGAAGTGATACTATGATACATGTACACAGAATTTAAAGCTTTGTCTGTCCTTCCTTCTTTCCTTCTTCCTACCTTCCTTTCTTCCTTCCTTCCCTTTCCATTTTCCATTCCATGAAAGTGTCATTTGTTATGTTATTTAATTTGCTACAGTGCTACATTAGTTATATAATTTCTTGATGGGAATTCACCTTGTGAATACTCCACATATATTGCACTCCCTGGAGTTGTGTACAGCATAACTATACTACTCATATTCTACTCATATTCTAATTTATTGTAAAATATTAATGAATTTTAGTTCAGACTAAAGTTACTTTTCTAATAAACAGTAATATAATTAAACTGATAATAAATGAAAAACAAATTATAACATATTTTTACAGATCTGAGACAGATATTTTTATAGATCTAAGACTATTTCAAAAGGAGAAAAAAACTCTCAGTGCCAAAGACAAAGCAGCTTTTCTATTTCCTTTTTGGGAAGAATGTGAAGGACAAGAATAATCCGTCTGGACAGAGAGACGGATTATTGACCTCATGCAGGAACTCTTTTTGTTTCAGGCAAATAAGGAGTTTCTACCTTATTGCTCAAACATATGGTGAAAAAGAAGTCAAGAAAGTCTGCAGTAAATCCTTTTAGGCATAGATTGACCTATGACCACTACACTGCCTTCAATTATTCTCTGGGAGGGAGAGAGAGAAATAGAATTTTCAGAGTGAGTTCTAATTACATCATAAGAGTTTTTTTCCTTGGTGTCTGTTTTCTTTGGCTGGTGGTGCACAGCTTCTTGTGGAAAATAAATCCCTTGGTAGTGTTTGTCTTTCTTGTATGTATATGGGACTATTTGGCTCAAAGCATGTTTAAGCCAAATCAAGAGTTCCTAGGCAGCCTTTACCTTGAACATAAAGAACATGATCCATCAGTTCAAGTTGTCCTTCCAGCATTTCACCAGTGATGCATGCAGAAATCCATCATAGCGGAATGCGTCACTTCATCTGACATGGGTCCTTGCCCAGAAACTTAGTAAAACTTCAGTCAGTCCAAAAATTCATTCAGGAGTGTTTGATAAGACATGGGTATTAGTGAATATGAAAGGAAGATAGAGAAGTTAAGCTTATCCGGAACTACCTTAATCAACTTTCCCTCAGTTTATGCCTTCCCTATAAATCACATTACATTGTTTAAATTATTAAAAGTAAAATTAGCAACCACTAGAACTAATCATGAACCCAAAACATGATATAAAGGCTAACAATGGAAAAAGCCTGACATTGAAATAGGTGACATGTGAAAGTAAGATAACAGAGTGTTTCATTGGTTTTAAAGAAAAAATTTTTGTTCTTGATCACAAAACATATCCTCATGTGAAAAAGCCTAATAATAAAAATATTTCAAATACATTATAAATTAGGAATATGAAAAAGGAAGCTTTTGAGTAAAATAAATCCCCATATGGATTTCGTGTGTGATTATTATACGTAAGTATGAAAATGGGAAAGGAGACAAAGCCAAACTATTTTAAGATGACTTAACCATGAACATAAAAAAAAAAAAAGACCGGATCACAAGCTTCATAATGTAATAATAAAAGTCTTATGTTAATATTATCTTTTCATTCAGTAAAATTTTTATATAGAAAGTTCATTTTACAAGGTATTTCAAATCATAGGAGTTAGCTGGGGGGCACATTTGTGGTGTTCATTATTATACCATATGCAGGATAAGTTTAGAAAACAAAACAACCTGGGCAACATACAAATTGGTTACAAGTGGATCATGGATATATATCTCTCTTGTTAAAATATGTATGTTGGAAGGAGTCAATAGGTTTCATCCCTTGGCTTTGGATTGTGATATTAACTATTCATGTGGTAAACTTCCTTCCTCATTTATAGGAAACAAAGTTCTGATATTTTAGAATATCTTCCGTGTTCAAATTTGAATTGGTAATTGAACTGTTTAAGATATATGACATAGGAAGACTTGAAGAATCTAGGAATTTAATAGAATTTTAAACAGAGAGCTCTTTGATCTTCTCTAGGAGGGGAGTCTCAGAGATCTGTTTTCCACTGTTATAGTTTTCATGTAATGTCTGCTGCTTGACTTAGAACATGGTTCTAAACCAAATCAGACTTCTAACAGGACTGGGAAAGGAGAACCACTAAGTTATGGCTGATTTTCCCAAGACTAGTTTCTTAAGCCTCACCTGTTTCCTGAATAAAAATCACCAATGATCTCTTTAGGAATAAATACTCTCACTTCATATAACCTTTATTTGCTTAGTTTTTAATATATATATAAAGATATCAGTATTCAGAATGAATAAGCACAAAGCTCAAGTATTAAAACATGTTTCCTCTAGAATCCTCATTATGTTCAAAAATCAATATATTTATTCATGTTGTAGAACATTACTGAAATAGATTATATGTTGGCTGGGTTCTAATTTAAGTTTGGATACATCTCAAACTCTCTACATAGGTATATTTAAACGTAACAGTTTAAGTTGTTTGGGTAACATTTAAAAGCTCCTGTATTTTTAGGTTTCGGAGAGATTCAGTGTACCTCCATTTGATTTACTTCAGACCTTGAGCAGGTGGTTTTATCTTATTCGCAGTTTTCAGTTTGTACTGAGAATAACAGTGATAACTATTTACATAATGTTAATCAATGCTAGTTGTGAAGCTAAAATGTGATAATAACATTGACAGGCACAGACAAGAATTTAAATGGGAAGTTGTTTGGTATCATCTGATTAATGTATTACAAAGTTTTACAGTTTTGCCCTGAATAAACAACTTAATTGTAGACAGCAATTAGAAAATCAAACTTAGGTTCTGCACTTTGTAAATTTCTGTCTATTGTAGTATGAATTATCTGTTTGAGATAGGGTTGTGGCTGTATAAGACATCACTACCTGTGACCCTCCCCTCCAAATTTAGAGGAAGACAGGACTGCCAGGTACGAACTGTGGAAACACTAATGTAAGGGAAACTGGCAATTAAATCAAGGTACAAATAAGGAAGGCGGTATTTCTAGCCAGTCTTTTGATGACAACTATCTGATGACTTTTGACTTGTAACAAATGATATATTTTTATGGTGCCCTAGAAAACTACTGAAGTTTTTCAACTTGTAAGAAAATTTCCTGAACTACTAGCTGTTTTGACTGTTGGGTAAGAAAAATAAGCTAGAAAATGCTCCCATGGAAAAGATGGTTTGTCAAATAGATCTGATTTTGAATACATCTCCCATTTGTTATCTGTTACCTTGGGCAAGTGGCTTAATCTCATTTAGCCTGTTTTCTCCTTTGTAAAAGAGAATAGCAATACTAACTCACTAAGTTTTGGTGAAGAGCGAATGAAGTAATTTTTTACTTATTTATATAAGCAGTAAACATGAGTTTTGGTACATGGCATGAATTCAGATTATGTTACTGACTGTTATTATTTATCTAATAAATCTGCTAAATTGTTATATCAATTGTTTTCTTTTTTATAAAATGTGGTGGTGGTTTCTGAATTCCCTTTGTTAACATGAAAATTTATTCTGGATTTGGCCCTCATATGTGGTAAGTAAGAGAGGAAAAAGACATAAGCCTGGGGTCCAATACAGTCCTAGGCTTGACGTCTCCAAACCACTGCCTCAAAAGTACAGAAATAGTTCTCCCTCTTTCTCCCTTAAATGTGTATTGTAGAGTTATAATCTTTTCAAAAATTTTTCTGAGGTATAATTGACATATAACATTATATTAGTATCAGCTTTACAATATAATGATTCGATACTTGTATATACTGTGAAATGATCACCACAATTTAAGTCTAGTTAACATCCATCACCAGAGTTACATACTTAAGAATGAAGAAAAAATAGCTGAGAATGGGAGTCCGTTATTCCCAATATCTACTGTGCCCTGAATAGTGGTGTTTTTTAATTCCTGAAGGAACACAGATAACAGGTGATAGTAATCTGATAATGCACATAGCAATGAAAAAGTTGTGCTGAGTGACTTTAGCTCACCAAGATTCATTTCTGATGAATTTCTCTGTTTTTCTTACCTTCTGATTATTTACATTTATTTCTCACTTTCCCTGGCTCTTGATCTCTCTTAGCTGACCGTAATATAGAATTGAAATATTTTTTACAACTGTTTAACACAAACTTTAATGATCTTTTTATTACTTTAAATATAAATTGAGTTTAATACATTTTAACTGAATTACGTGAGAATGGCTTTTCTTTCCCTTTGAGACAGACAACTATGAGAAAAATATCCCCGTAATCTAGAACATGGGTTTAAAATAATTTTTCAGTGATAAATGATGAGTACTTCTTTGTCTTTACTTCTTTTTTAAAAAAATTTTATTTATTTTTTGGCTGTGTTGGGTCTTCGTTGCTGCACCTGCGCACAGACTTTCTCTAGTTGCTGCACCAGGGGCTACTCTTTGTTGCAGTGCGCAAGCTTCTCATTGCGGTGGCTTCTCTTGTTGCGGAGCACAGGGCTTCAGTAGTTGTGGTGCACGGGTTTCAGTAGTTGTGGCGCACGGGCTTAGTTGCTCCACAGCATGTGAGATCTTCCCAGACCAGGGATCGAACCTGTGTCCCCTGTATTGGCAGACAGATTCTTAATCACTGTACCACCAGGGAAGTCCCTGTCTTTACTTCTAAGTGAAAATGTGGGTTTTAGTAGGAGGTTTCCCATATGTTTTCATAGTGTGATTCAGAAGGAAAAAAATGTGTACTATTTTATCATTTGGTACCACACCCTCATGTCTCAAGATCATTTAAAAAAACAAAATGCTTTAGCTAAAATATAGGACCAGAGGTCTTCCAAAGAAAAGAGACCACAGAGGATTATTTTTGTTGACTCATGCTTGGAGAAGGAACTCATGCATGGAAGTATGGAAGAACAAGACCCAAAACCTCAAACTGAGTTTCCCACTTATAATCTTTACATCCCCCAATTCAATAAGTCATGTCATTTCCCTGATAAAAGCCTTTTATTTCTTCTTATACTTAGAATAATACTGAAATTCTTTCCCATGGCTATAGACCCTCCACTATGTAGCAAATGCCTATCTCTTTAACTGCACTGTATATACTTCTCTCTCTGTATTTGTTTATTTAAGCAGATAAATTTCATTATTTCCATATTAAAAGTGAGGAGCCTAAAAAGTAAAGTGTTCAGTCCACTGACTTTTGTTCAGTATTTAAAAATAAAGCCACGTATCTGATAGTCTATTATCTTATATCTTGACGCATGCTTGATACTTGAGCGTTCAGTCTGAAGTATTCACAATGTATCAGATGGTTTAGTAAATAAAATAGCAGCTCTTCAGTGAACCCTAATGCAGTTGGTCAAATGATGGCCCCCTCCAAAATATATGTCTGCCAGAACCTGTGAATGTGACCTTATTTAGAAAAAAAGGTCTTTGCACATGTAATGCAGTTAAGATGAGATCATCTATGTTTATTCAGGTGGGACTTAAATCTAATGGCAGGTATCCTTATAAGACAGAAAAGGAGAAACACAGATAGAAGTCCAAACCAGAGTTTCAGAGGAGAAGTCTATGTGAAGACACAGAGGATAAAGCCATGTGAAGACAGACGCAGATACAGATATTGTCACAAACTTCAAATAAATATTCAATTCTATCCAGAAAACCTAATATGTTTCTCACTTTTCTGCATACCAAGAAGAGAGTACACATCTCCTTTTCAATTATTAAACCCCCTTCATTCTCTCCTTTAGGGTCTCTATCAGATTATCTATACTCATCATTCTTCAAAAAATGGAAGACATTAAACTCAAACGCTTCACCTTATCACCGGTAAACTTGTAGACCCACTGGCATTAACAGGCATTTCATCTTCTTCCCAACTGTAACAATGGAGGAAATACCCCACACCTACCATCTATCAAAGAACAATCTATCCACACATTCCCAGGACCCACTCTACTCTTGCCTTCCCAATGAATGAACCTTAGTTTGCCTCCTCTCATTCCAGCATCATCACATTTTTTCTCTCTTTTGAAGCATTCCAACAAACACACAAGCATGTTATACTCTAGGCCATATTATAAAAGCCTTCCATTGGCCTTATCTTCAACTCCAGTTCTCTGACAGTTTTCGTAGAAAATATGTTGCGTTTGTTCACTTACCAATCACCTTTAATGCACTTCAGTCTGTCTTCTATCTCCACCACTTTTTCAAAAGCACATATCAACATCATCAAAAACCTCCATGTTGCCAAATCCAATGAATACTCCCTTCTCATATAACAGACCTCTCAGTTACCATTAATATGGCTATCCCCTTCTCCCTTTCTTGAAACTCAATTTTCTCTTAATTTCCTTAACAATATACCTTGTTGGTCTTCCTCCTTGCTGTTCTTTTTCTACTTGAGTTCTTAATTTTGATGCTCTCCAAAATTCAGTTCTGGGTTTTCGTCTTACCAAAGAAACAAAACAAAACAAAACAAAAACAAAAAAAACCCCTTTTTTAAGGTGATGTCATCCATACTCACATCTTTAAATTACTGAAAATTTAACTCACAGATTTTTATCTCAAGCTCAGAGCTAGTATCTGAGTTGTATTCTATCAGTCTAGTTGCCTGCTAGACATCTTCACATAGTCTCACAGAGCCCTCCACCCAAGTGTTCACCCACTTCCAGTTTTCCACACTTCAGTAAATGGCATCACTATTCATCTATCTGTTAAAACTAATCATACAGAACTCATCATAAGTTCCAGACTTCCCCTCATCCTCCACATCCCACACAGCGTAAGATCTTTTTTATAATAGTTACAAAATACATTTCAAATTTGTCTAATTCTATTCTTCTCTACTGCCACCTTCCAAACACAGGCCACTACTATCTTTTACCACTATCTCTTACAAGACACAAAACCTCAAACTAAGTTTCCCACTTATAATCTTTACATCCTCCAGTTCATTAAGTCATGTCATTTCTCTGAGAAAAGCCTTTTATTTCTTCTTATACTTAGAATAATACTGAAATTCTTTCCCATGGCTACAGACCCTCCACTATGTAGCAATTGCGTATCTCTTTAACTTCACTGTATATCCTTCTCTCTCTGTATTTACTACACTCTAGCCTCACTGGTCTTTTTTCAGGTTTTGAATACATCAAAATATTCCTTCCTCAGTGTGTTTGTAATGTTCTTCCATAGTTCCATGCATGAGTTCCTTCTCATCCTCAAGTTTTCAGCTTAACTGTTATCTAATCAAAGGTGGTGCTTTTCGACCACCCTATGTAACTAAATCCTCATTCTATTATTGTCCTTTCTAGTCTAATACTTTGTAATTGCTTAATCTGATTTTTTCACAGTTTCCTGAATTAGAATGAAAACTTTATGATAGTAAGGGAGCCTGTCTCTTTTGCTAATCATTGAATGCCTCTGAGTACAGTTTCTGATCCACAATAACTCTACTTTCTAAGGACAAATGATTCATCCATTGTATTGCCTTCAGGAAATTCAAGCTGGACAATCATTTAACAAATGATACTCAAATGGTAAGAGATAAGAGAACTTCTAAAGTAATACCCAGAGGCTTTCTTATTTACAGGTGAATTTATTTTAATATAATTGTCAACCATGTATCTGAAACTGAGCTCTGAATGAGCTCTGGATGAGCTCATAAACTAGTGGACTTCCTCTCAGTATAGTATCTTTGTACATTATTATAAACCACAATTAAAAGAGGAAACTTGACACAAAACAAGTGTTGGAAGGGAGTTCCCTCAAGCACAGTAACAAGTCTACACTATTGTTGACCAGTAAGGAATTGAAAGTGAGAGATGAAATATGACTCCTACAAGGATATTTGTGGTATATGAAGATGAGTCTATAATCTAAGCCAACACTAGACTCATACACTTTCCAAATACAACCCTTTTTTTTTTGATTAACATTTTGAATGACTAGAGCAGATTAGAAAACAAAAATCATAAGCTATATATTAGATTGTTCAATGCTTATTAGGTATATTATGGTTAATTTTTCCTATTTGGATTCTCTAGTTTGATAGACCTTAACTTTTGTTGCATATAAGACTACAAGGTAGACTTGGAATGTAAGAATCTGTGAACTCAGACTTGGAATTTTTCTTTTAAAATTTTATTAGGGTCTTAGAGCATTTGGACTGTGGTATTGTATGAGTTCAAAGTGGGGCAGTATAATAAAAAGCAATGAGGGGCTTCCCTGGTGGCGCAGTGGTTGAGAATCCGCCTGCCGATGCGGGGGACACGGGTTCGTGCCCCGGTCTGGGAGGATCCCACATGCCGCGGAGTAGCTAGGCCCGTGAGCCATGGCTGCTGAGCCTGCGCATCCAGAGCCTGTGCTCCGCAACAGGAGAGGCCACAAGAATGAGAGGCCCGCGCACCGCAAAAAAAAAAAAAAAAAAAAAAGCAATGAAAGATATAAAAGAATTTAAAAGAATTTGGTGTAAACCAAAGATAAAATTAATGTTCTGTTCATGAGTATGCTACAAGTAATTAATTCTCAACTCAAATTATGAAAAAATAAAAGCTTTAGAAGCAGACACATTTGAATTTGAATTGATGCTCTGCTGCATACTGATAATGGTGCAAACTACTTAACTTTCATTTTTCAAGTGTCTTCAAAATCATCAAAAGACAAGTTGAATAAGCTAGGCTCTTGAGTTGGAATTGAGAATATATCAATCCATTGAAAAATAAATGATTCTGCACCATCTATGGTTACTCAGCTGAACTAAAGACCTCATTTCTCAAGTATTCTGGATGAGAGAGTTTACAGATCACTGTAAAGAGGGAGAAAAGGTAATTGGTGGCAGACACATAGATAAAGGTTACTCAGGAAAAAAGTCTGTCTGGATTAAATATCCCAGGAAAGTGGCATGATGCCATTTCTGTACCAAGAGGTGAATGCAATCTGCATCTTGAGTGCTGTAATCAAGAACAAACAACTCTTGACTCTACAAATTAAACCATCCTGGTTTTCTCTTCTTAAAAGGGAAGTAAGAATTAAGAATAAAAAAAAATGCAGCAAAGCAGAAGCATAAATAATACAGTTCAGATAAAGAAAGGGTGACATGCTACAAACCAAGCTAATAGTTCTTGGACAGAATAACGGATTTTGGAGAAGCACTGTTGATGTTTTTCACATACTCATGAAAATATATAAAATGCTTAAAATCTTGTGTTCAGTTTATTTAAGACAAAATAAATACTATCAGCCAGTACTTAATAAATTTCTATTTAGATTCATGTGGTATTAATAAAGGAGAGATGCAAAGTTTACTAATTTTTAAACCTCACAAGGTGTTTAAAATGAAATTCTGAATAATTCTAGATTTATTGCTATTTTATATGAATATTACATCTTTAAAAATGATATTCTTTAAATACCATTTCAAGATACTACTTACTTGACAAGCTATTTTACTGTTTGCTCATAGCTTTTCAAAAGCTTCAATCAAAAGACTACAGATCTTTAAAGATGAAATAAATATTTTACCCCCACCTCCAGAAGCCTAATTTTCTTTGGAGAGTGACAAGCTAATCACAAATGGTCTGATGGACTGCCTGTGTCAGCCCATTTGTGTCTCCCCAGTCTGGAAAGATACCATATTTGAAAACCAGAAAAATATATCATGCATTTACAGTGCTTTGTTCTTTTTTCTGCCCATTACAGGTACTCTAAATGGTTGAAATTCAGTGAAATTTAATGACTGATGTAATAGACCAAGGCACTCGTTTAGTGAAGGCTATGTGTTGTGGGCCCAAGCTCTTGGGACATGATCATTGATTCAAGAAGACTTCAGGGGGAAGGAAAGAACTCTAGTGAGATGGTGGTTAAAGAACAAATCTGAAGCTCTTTCACATAAATCAGTCAATTAATATTCTAAGTCACAAAAGGTAAATCATGAAACTGTTGTTTCCCAACTCCAAAGCTGTCCTTTTCTGGTGTCTCCTTGACTTGGGCTATTTTTCAGCTTTTCTCCAGTAGTTTTAATTTTTAAATATACAAATAAAACAATTAAATATAAAAAGAAATGTGTGACTATCTCAGATGTTGGCACCCTGGTCTGATAGCAAGAACACAAGTTAGAAGTCTGGTTTTCACCTGGTTTATACTGCTTAAAATAGAACAATTTATATAACCCCTCTAAGCATTAATTTTCTCATTACACAGTAGTGTGGGCACTTTCTTCCTCCAGAATTGTTTTAAGGATTGAGTGTAGTGGACTCATGGTTAAAGGATTCACAATTAGAACTTAAACTATGCCCAGGTAAAATGGAGACATATGCATTTAATTCTCTGAAGGACTGGTGAAGATGAACTACAAGCTGTTTATTTACCTAAAGACACAAGCAGCTGTCTGAGAAGAAACTCACTCTAAAGAGGGAGAGAGATAAATGCACAAAAGTTGCAAAGAAAAAAATCTCAGTTTCCTAGAAGGAAAGGTAATTCTGTGTCCAATACAGCGTTGGTCACGAAAACCTATTTTCTGTCCTAGCCAATGAACTCATGAGCAAATCCTGAAATAATGTACAAAAGAAAACAAAATCCAAACCTGACAAGAAACTGTTTCATTAAGATTTTGAATATATTGGACATCTAAAGTAGTAATTTTAAAACTGTATCACAAAAATGGGAGATTTCGATATTTTCTGCTTATACACTTGGGATGGTTATGCACACTTACGGCACATAAGAACACAGCTCGGCTCTACCATATCAAGGATTTCAAAGGACCACAAATATCCTTGCCAATGAAAACCAGAGATATCTGGCACCCTGACAGCAGTGGCTGTAAACACGTAACTCAAAAGGTCCCTATGTTAGTGGCTTCTAGACCTATGAGCAACATCAATATCTGAAATGGGAATTTAAGTTGAGTACCAGCTGCAGGGATGGTATTCATGTAGATTATCACATCACTGAATAAGTGTAAGGTAGGATACAGGAAAATGGTTACTGGATACACTACGTCAGGGGTCAGCAAACATTTTCTATAAAAGGCCAGACAATAAATATTTTAGATCCTGTGGGCTGTACGGTCATTAGTGCAACTACTCAATTCCCAGTGTAATGAGAAAGCATCCATAGACAATTGGCACATGAATAGGTGTGGCTATATTTGAATAGTATTTTAGTTACAAAAACAGGTGGTGGGACATTGGTTCAAGGACATGTTCTCACTCCCTCTTTCGAGAACACTGGAATTACAACTAACTGCTGAACAATGATCGACAGGAAGACACTGAAACTCACAAAAAAAGATACCCCACAAGCAAAAACTAAGGAGAAGCCACAATGAGATGGCAGGAGGGGCGCTATCACAATAAAATCAAAGCCCATAACTGCTGGGTGGGTGACTCACAAAGTGGAGAACACTTACCCCACAGAAGACCACTCACTGGAGTGAAGGTTCTGAGCCACACATCAGGCTTCCCAACCTGGGGGCCTGGCAATGGGAGGAGGAATTCCTAGAGAATCAGACTTTGAAGGCTAGCAGGATTTGACTGCAGGACTTCGGCAGGACTGGGGTAAACATAGAGTCCACTCTTGGAGGGCATACACAAAGTAGTGTGCGCATGAGGACCAGGGGAAGGAGCAGTGACCCCATGGGAGACTGAACCAGACCTACCTGCTAGTGTTGGAGGGTCTCCTGAAGAGGTGGGGGTTAACTGTGGCTCACCATGGGGAAAAGGACACTGGCAGCAGAAGGTCTGGGAAGTGCTCCTTGGCATGAGCCCTCCCAGAGTCCGCCATTAGCCTCACCAAAGAGCCTGGGTAGGCTCCACTGTTGAGTTGCCTCAGGCCAAACAACAAACAGGGAGGGAACCCAGCCTCACCCATCAGCAGACCAGTAGATTCAAGTTTTACTGAGCTCTGCCCACCAGAGCAACAGCCAGCTCTACCATCCACCAGTCCCTCCAATCAGGAAACTTCCACAAGACTCTTAGATAGCCTCATCCACCAGAGGGCAGACAGCAGAAGCAAGAAGAACGACAATCCTGCAGCCTGTGGAACAAAAACCACATTCACAGAAAGATAGACAAGATGAAAAGGCAGAGAGCTATGTACCAGATGAAGGAACAAGATAAAAGCCCAGAAAAAAAAAAAACTAAATGAAATGGAGATAGGCAATCCTCCAGAAAAAGAATTCAGAACAATGATAGTGAAGATGATCCAGGACATCGGAAAAAGAATGGAGGCAAAGATGGAGAAGATGCAACAAATGCTTAACAAAGATCTAGAAGAATTAAAGAACAAACAAACAGAGATGAACAATACTATAACTGAAATGAGAAATGCACTAGAAGGAATCAATAGCAGAATAACTGAGGTAGAAGAATGGATAAGTGACCTGGAAGACAGAATAGTGGCATTCACTGCTGTGGAACAGAATAAAGAAAAAGAATGAAAAGAAATGAAGACAGCCTAAGAGACCTCTGGGACAACATTAAATGCAACAACATTTGCATTACAGGGGTCCCAGAAGGAGAAGAGAGAGAGAAAGGACCAGAGAAAATACTTGAAGAGATTATAGTCGAAAACTTCCATAACATGGGAAAGGAAATAGCCACCCAAGTCCAGGAAGCGAAGAGAGTCCCATACAGGATAAACCCAAGGCGAAACATGCTGAGACACATAGTAATCAAATTGGCAAAAATTAAAGTCAAAGAAAAATTATTGAAAGCAGCAAGGGAAAAACAACAAATAACATACAAGGGAACTCCCATAAGGTTAACAGCTGATTTCGCAGCAGAAACTCTGGGAGTGGCATGATATACTTAAAGTGATGAAAGGGAAGTACCTACAACCAAAATTACTCTATCCAGCAGATATCTCATTCAGATTTGATGGAGACATCAAAAGCTTTACAGACAAGCAAAAGCTAAAAGAATTCAGCACCACCAAACCAGCTCTACAACAAATGGAAGGGAACTTCTCTAAGGGGGAAACACAAGAGAAGAAAACGACCAACAAAAACAAACCCAAAACAAATAAGAAAATGTTAACAGGAACATACATATCAATAATTACCTTAACATGAATGGATTAAATGCTCTAACCAAAAGACACAGGCTTGGTAAATGGATACAAAAACAAGACCCATATATATGCTGGCAACAAGAGACCCACTGCATACCTAGGGACACACACAGGGTGAAAGTGAGGTGATAGAAAAAGATATTCCATGCAAATGGAAATCCAAAGAAACCTGGAGAAGCAATACTCAGATAAAATAGACTTTAAAATAAAGAATGTTACAAGAGACAAGGAAAGACACTACATAATGATCAAGGGACCAATCCAAGAAGAAGATATAACAATTATAAATATATATGCACCCAACATAGGAGCACCTCAATACATAAAGCATAAAGCTCTTTTAGAGCTGTTAGCTCTAAAAGAGGAAATTGGCAGAAACACAATAATTGTGGGGGACTTTAACACCTCACACCAATGGAGAGATCATCCAAACAGAAAATTAATAAGGAAACACAAGCTTTAAATGACACAATAGACCAGATAGGTTTAATTTATATTTATAGGACATTCCATCCAAAAACATCAGATTACACTTTCTTCTCAAGTGCGCATGGAACATTCTCCAGGATAGACCACGTCTTAGGTCACAAATCAAACCTCAGTAAATTTAAGAAAATTGAAATCATACCAAGCATCTTTTCTGACCACAAGGCTATGAGATTAGAAATGAATTACAGGGAAAAAAACATAAAAAATCACAAACACATGGAGGCTAAACAATACATTACTAAATAACCAAGAAATCACTGAAGAAATTAAAAAGGAAATTTAAAAATATCTAGAGACAAATGACAATGAAAACACGACGATCCAAAACCTATGGGATGCAGCAAAAGCAGTTCTAAGAGCAAAGTTTATAGCTATACAAGCCTACCTCAAGAAACAAGAAAAATCTCAAATAAACAATCTAACATTACACCTAAAGGAACTGAAGAAAGAAGAACAAACAAAATGGAAAGTTAGCAGAAGGAAAGAAATCATAAAGATCAGAGCAGAAATAAATGAAATGGAAACAAAGAAAACAGTAGCAAAGATCAATAAAACTAAAACCTGGTTCTTTGAGAAGAAACAAAATTGATAAACCATTAACCAGACTAATCAATAAAAAGAGGGAGAGGACTCAAATCAATAAAATCAGAAATGAAATAGGAGAACTTAAAACAGACGCCGCAGAAATACAAAGCATCCGAAGAGACTACTACAAGCAACTCTATGCCAATATAATGGACTACCTGGAAGAAATGGACAAATTCTTAGAAAGGTATAACCCTCCAAGACTGATCCAGGAAGAAACAGAAAATATGAACAGACCAATCAACTATGGTCAACTAATCTATGACAAAGGAGGCAAGGATATACAATGGAGAAAAGACAGCCTCTTCAGTAAGTGATGTTGGGAAAACTGGACAGCTACATGTAAACGAATGAAATTAGAATACTCTCTAACATCATACACAAAAATAAACTCAAAGTGGATCAAAGACCTAAATGTAAGGCCAGACACTATAAAACTCTTAGCGGAAAACATAGGCAGAACACTTTATGACATAAATCACAGCAAGATCACTTTTGACCCACCTCCTAGAGCAATGGAAATAAAAACAGACCAATCAAAACTAATGAAATTGAAACTGGGATTAAAAATCTTCCAACAAATAAAAGTCCAGGACCAGATGGCTTCACAGGTGAATTCTACCAAACGTTTAGAGCAGAGCGAAGACCCATCCTTCTCAAACTCTTCCAAAAAATTGCAAAGGAAGGAACACACCCAAACTCATTCTATGAGGCCACCATCATCATGATACCAAAACCACAGAAAGACGTCACAAAGAAAGAAAACTACAGGCCAGTATCACTGATGAACATAGATGCAAAAATCCTCAACAAAATACTAGAAAACTGAATCCAACAACACATTAAAAGGATCATACACCATGATAAAGTGGGATTTATCCCAGGGATGCAAGGATTCTTTAATATACACAAATCAATCAATATGATACACCATATTAACAAATTGAAGAAGAAAAACCATATGATCATCTCAATAGATGCAGAAAAAGCTTTTGACAAAATTCAACACCCATTTATGATAAAAACTCTCCAGAAAGTGTGCATAGAGGGACTTACTTCAACATAATAAGGGCCATATATAACAAACCCACAGCAAACATCATTCTCAATGGTGAAAAACTGGAAGTGTTTTCTCTAATATCAGGAACAAGACAAAGATGTCCACTCTCACCACTGTTATTCAACATAGTTTTGGAAGTCCTAGCCACAGCAATCAGAGAAGAAAAAGAAATAAAAGGAATACAAATTGGAAAATAAGAAGTAAAACTGTCACTGTTTGCAAATGACATGATACTATACATAGAGAATCCTAAAGATGCCACCAGAAAACTACTAGAGTTATTCAATGAATTTGGTAAAGTTGCAGGATACAAAATTCATGCATTAATGCATTAATGCAAAATCTCTTGCATTCCTATACACTAATGATGAACAATCTGAAAGAGAAATTAAGGAAACACTCCCATTTACCATTGCAACAAAAAGAATAAAATACCTAGCAATAAACCTACCTAGGGAGACAAAAGACCTGTATGCAGAAAACTATAAGATACTGATGAAAGAAATTAAAGATGATACCAACAGATGGAGAGATATACCATGTTCTTGGATTGGGAGAATCAACATTGTGAAAATGACTATACTACCCAAAGCAATCTACAGATTCAATGCAATCCCTATCAAATTACCAATGGCATTTGTTTTTTTGTTTGTTTGTTTTCTTTTAATTTATTTTTGGCTGTGTTGGGTCTTCATTTCTGTGCGAGAGCTTTCTCTAGTTGGGGCAAGCGGGGGTCACTCTTCATCGCGGTGCACGGGCCTCTTACTATCACGGCCTCTCCTGTTGCAGAGCACAGGCTCCAGACATGCAGGCTCAGTAGTTGTGGCTCACGGGCCTAGTTGCTCCGTGGAATGTGGGATCTTCCCAGACCAGGGCTCGAACCCGTGTCCTCTGCATTGGTAGGCAGATTCTCAACCACTGCACCACCAGGGAAGCCCCACCCATGGAATTTTTTACAGAACTAGAACAAAAAATGACCCCGAATAGCCAAGGCAGTCTTGAGGGAAAAAAACAGAGCTGGAGGAATCAGACCTCTTGACTTCAGACTATACTCCAAAGCTACAGTAATCAAGACAATATGGTACTGGCACAAAAACAGAAATATAGATCAATGGAACAGGATAGAAAGCCCAGAGATAAACCCATGCACCTATGGTCAACTAATCTATGACAAAGGAGGCAAGGATATACAATGGAGAAAAGACAGCCTCTTCAGTAAGTGATGTTGGGAAAACTGGACAGCTACATGTAAACGAATGAAATTAGAATACTCTCTAACATCATACACAAAAATAAACTCAAAGTGGATCAAAGACCTAAATGTAAGGCCAGACACTATAAAACTCTTAGCGGAAAACATAGGCAGAACACTTTATGACATAAATCACAGCAAGATCACTTTTGACCCACCTCCTAGAGCAATGGAAATAAAAACAAAAATAAACGAATGGGACCTAATGAAACTTAAAACTTTTGCACAGCTAAGGAAACATAAACAAGACGAAAAGACAACCCTCAGAATGGGAGAAAATATTTGCAAACGAAGCCACTGACAGAGAATTAATCTCCAAAATACACAAGGGGCTCATGCAGCTCAACATCAAAAAAACAAACAACCCAATCCAAAAATGGGAAGAAGACCTAAATAGACATTTCTCCTTAGAAGACATACAGATGGGCAAGAAGCACATGAAAAGCTGTTCAACATCACTAATTGTTAGAGAAATGCAAATCAAAATTACAATGAGTACTCACTCCAGTTAGAATGGGCATCATCAGAAAATTTACAGACAACAAATGCTGGAGATGGTGTGGAGAAAAGGGAACCCTCTTGCACTGTTGGTGAGAATGTAAATTGATACAGCCCCTATGGAGAACAGTATGGAGGTTCCTTAAAGAACTAAGAATAGAATTTCCATATGACCCAGCAATCCCATTACTGGTCATATACCCAGAGAAAAAAAGACACATGCACCCTAATGTTCATTGCAGCACTATTTACAATAGCCAGGTCATGGAAGCAACCTAAATGCCCATTGACAGATGAATGGATAAAGGAGATGTGGTACATATATAAAATGGAATATTACTCAGCCATAAAAAGGAAAGAAATTGGGTCATTTGTAGAGACGAGGATGGATCCTGAGACTGTCATACAGAGTGAAGTAAGTCAGAAAGAGAAAAACAAATATTGTATATTAACGCATATATGCAGAACCTAGAAAATGGTACAGATGAACTGGTTTGCAGAGCAGAAATTGAGACACAGAAGTAGAGAACAAATGTATGGACACCACGTGGGGAAAGTGGCAGGAAGTGGGCGGGGTGGTGATGTGATGAATTGGCCGATTGGTATTGACATGTATACACTGATGTGTATAAAATGGATGACTAATATTAAAATAAATAAAGAAAGAAAGAAAAGAAAAAATAAAACAAACCTGTGGTGCACAGGATTTGGTCTTCAGGCAATAGTTTGCCCTGGTGTAGTCTAACTGAGAGGACTTGCTCATGAATATAATAGAATAATACTTGAAGATTATTAGAAACAAATGAGGAAATATTTTTCAACAGAGTTTAGAAATTACAAATGTACTGTCAGTGGGTGTCAAAGAAATAATGTTTAATACTTAGATGAGATACCTCTTTCTAACCCCAAAGGAATTATAATTACATATCCAAACTTTTTCACACACAGAAGGCAATCACAATTATTCTCTTTATATATACATCCTCTTAAAGAGAAGTTTCTGAAGCTGTCTTTCCATTCCTAACAATCTCATTGTACAAAATCCCACTTTTTCTGATAATGTAAAGAAATACATTGGTTAGTGCCCATCTAATATTTTGCCTAAGTGAATGACATCATCCTTTGATTTTAGCTAAATTATAAGAAGGTAGGATGCTTTAGGAGTCAAGAAAAGGCATAAGGGCAGCTTAGTAAGATAATAACTAATTTCACTTTATAACAATATGGAACTGGAGTGTTTGCAAGATGGAATAATTTAAAAGAATGAGGGTTAGATGATTCTTTTTGGAAGTGACTTTGTCCTAATTCTGGCCAATAATTTATAAAAGGAAACCTGCTGGAGACTACCTGGAAAGGATTTTCTCATTAAGAAAAAAAAGGAGGGAAGGAAGGAAGGAATGAAAGAAGGACGGAAGGGAGAAAGTATTCCTTCCATGTTTCTTCTGTAGCACATTAACTTTTTCCTCTTGCAAATTTTTTCATAGTCCTAAAAAGAGTGTTACATTTCCAGGCATCAATGAAGAAAGCAAATTTAAATGTGTTTGTGACAAAAAGAGCAAGGAAAGCCTTCCCAGAGGGCCTTCAGTAGTTGTATACCTAAAATGTTACATAGATGTAATAGATATCACAACTGCAGCATAAAGGAAGAATGGTAAGGTTGTAAGGCTATTTGGTTGTAAGTCTATCTCAAGTAGAATACAGAAGTTAGGAGCGTATATTGTAATCCACTACAGCAGTGCATAAAAACAATAGAAGAAATATAATGAAAAATTCAATAGATAAATTAAATGAAATACTAAAGTAATTTAAATAATCAAAAGAAGACAAGAAAGAAGAAACAAAAAAGAGTACAAATAGAAAATTAATAATAAAAAAGTAGACATATTTAACCAAATAAACGATTTTATTAAATGTAAGTGGTCTAACACACTTTATTAAAAGAGATTGTCATGTTGAATTATTTTAAAAGACCAGAATATATGCCGCCTTCAAATATAAGTACTTGAAATATAATGATAAGAGGTTCAAGGGAAAAAATAGGAAAAGATTCATCACGTAAGTCCTAATAAATGGAAGCTGGAGTGGTTATATTAATATCTGAAAAGTAGGTTTCAAAAAACAGGGAAATTAGCAGAAATAAAAAAGGATATTACATAATGATAAAACTGACAATTCTTCAGAAAAGTCTAATAATACTAAATGTGCCTACAACTAACAACACAGCTTCAAAATATATGAAGCAGTACCAATTCATCTAAAAGGAGAAATAGGCAAAACCACAACTTCAGTTAGGGATTTCAATGCTCATTTCTCAGCAATCAATAGAACAGGTAGACAGAAAATCAGTAAGAATGTGGAAGACCTGAAGAAAACTATCAACCAACTTGTCATTTGTAGAACACTCCATCCAACATCAGAAAGAATACACATTCTTTTCAGGTACACATGGAACATTCACCAAGAAAGATCATATTTTGGATGAGAAAAAAACTTTATTAAATTTAAAAGACTGAAGTTATATTCCTTGACCATAATGGAAATAAAAACAAAATTTTAAAAAACAGAAAGGTATATGTTAAAACTCAAGTACTTTGATAATAAACAATATATTTCTAAATAATCCCCAAGTCAAACAATAAGTCACAGGAAAATTTTAAAAAATTTGTACTGAATAAAAATGAAAATACAACATATCAAAAATTGAGGGATGTAGGTAAAGAATTGCATAGAGGGAAATTTATACTGTAAACTCTATGTTAGAAAGAAGAAAGAAATCAAATTAATAACCTAAGCTTCCAACTTCAGAAACTAGATATAAAGAGCAAACAAAACTCAATTCATGCAGAAGGAAGGAAATAATAACTGTAAGGGCAGAAACTGATGAAATTTAAAATGAATAAATCATAGGGAAAAGCTATTAAATCAAAAGCTGCTTGATTGAAAAGACCAATAGGATCAATAAAAGTGACAGGTCTCTAGTAAAAAAGAGGAAAAAAAAGATGACTTAATTAGCATCATCAGAAACAAAAGGGACATTACAGACATTAATAGGATACTAAAAGAATACTATAAACCATGCTGTGAGCATACATTCAATAAATTAGATAAACTGGACCAGTTCCTTGAAAGACACAAATTACAAAAATGATTTCAAGAAAATTTAAATAACTGGAATTATCCTCTATTGAACCAATTGAATTCATAGTTTAAAACCCTCTGAAAAAATAAAACTCCAGGCACAGATTGTTTTATTAGTAAATTCTACCAATAATTTAAAAATGACACCAAGTCTACAAAATATCTTCCAGAAAACAGAAACAGAAAAGATATTTCCCAAACCATTTTATAAGGGAACCATTACTTTAATATCAAAACTAGATAAAGCCAGTAAATAAGAATAGTGCCGTCCAATATCCCTCATGAACACAAAAATCTTCTATAAAATAGAAGAATTAGCCAAATGAATACAATATATAAAATGAATGCTACAAAATGATCATATGGTGTTTATCTCAAAAATGCAAAGTAGCTTCAACATTCAAAAATAAATCAGGGCTTCCCTCGTGGCGCAGTGGTTGAGAATCCGCCGGCCGATGCAGGGGACAAGGGTTCGTGCCCCGGTCCGGGAAGATTCCACATGCCGCGGAGCGGCTGAGCCCGTGAGCCATGGCCACTGAGCCTGTGTATCCGGAGCCTGTGCTCCGCAACAGGAGAGGCCACAACACTGAGAGGCCCGCGTACCGAAAAAAAAAATAAAAATTAGGGGGCTTCGCTGGTGGCGCAGTGGTTGAGGGCCTGCCTGCTGATGCGGGGGACGCGGGTTCATGCCCCGGTCCGGGAGGATCCCACATGCCGCGGAGCAGCTGGGCCCGTGGGCCATGGACGCTGAACCTGCGCGTCCGGAGCCTGTGCTCCGCAACGGGAGAGGCCACAACAGTGAGAGGCCCGCGTAACGCAAAAAAAAAAAATTAGGAACCACTACATCCCTATTAGAATAGCTAATTTTTTTTTTTTTTAAGTAACAGAGAAAACAGAAAAAAAGGTAACAATAATATGAGCTGCTGAGGATGCCTTTTGCTGGTGGGAATGCAAATTGATACAACCATCCTGGAATAAATACAGTTGTACCATTTTTATTAAGTTAAATATATACTTATATGACTCAGCAATCCACTTTTAGGTATTTATCCTAGAATAATGTTCATGGAATATTTATCAGTTTTGGGATATTTTTGTTTGTCATACCTGTGGGTGTTACTGGCATCTAGTTGGTAGAGGCCAGGGATGCTGCAAAACATCATACAATCCCCAGGATAGACCCCTATAACAAACAATTATCCAGTACAAAGTATATCAGTGCTGAGGTTAAGAAACCCTGTCCTAGAAAAATGAAAGGTTTGTTATACAAAAACCTGCATACAAATAGCATTATTCATTATTGCTCCAAAACAGGAAACAACCCAAATATCTTACAATTGGTGATTGTAAGCATCACAAATTGTGATTCATCCATACAATAAAATACTACTTGGAATAAAAAAGAATGAACTATTTATACATGAAACAACATGAATGAATTTCAAATGTATTATGCTAAGTGAAAATGTCAGTCTCAAGATTATATAATGTATGATGCTATTTATATGACATTCTCTTAAATAAAAACTAAAGAGGCAGGGAAGTATCAGTGGTTGCCAGGGGTTAGCAATGGAGGAAGTGTTTGACTATGAAGGACAGCATGAAGGGTAACAGAATTGCCCTGTATCCCTTCTTTGGTGGTGGCTATACCAATCTATGAATATGTTAAAATTCACAGAACTGCATAACGAAAAAAAAAAGAAATTCACAATATGTAAAATTTGTAAACAATTAGAAAAGCAGACAAATCTTAAGAAAGAACTGACAAAAGTGGAAATTATATACATATATTTTAAATTATTACACTTCTTAATGAGATATTGTGTTAAAAGAATATACACTGGAGCAATGATACCTGGGTTCATATTCCAGCTCTGCCACTTAGCCCTATGATCCTGGACAATTAGCCTAACCTTTCTGAATGTTAGTATCCTCATCTGTAGAGTGTGAATAATAATAGTTTCTACCTCATAGATTTGTTATGAGTTAATATGCAATTACATACTTAAAATATTGCTTGATGGACCATAAATACACTAGGAAAATTGGCAATTTTTTATTATAAATGACACAAAATTTATAGAGTACATACTCTTACATCAATGGTTGTTTAACCTGGAAGAATTTGAAAGACATGCTTAATAAGTTAATAATTTTAATATATTTTTATCAAATTTAAATCAAGAAAATACTATGTTGGAAATTATTAACTATGTTACATCTTGTAATTTTCTGTCTTACTTATTCCAGGTTGATAGACTTTCATGAAATCCACCAATGTCTGCATTTTCCACTTACTACATCAAGAATATCTTTCCATTTCAGTAGTTTGTATCTAAAACATCCTTTGAAACGCCTAATTTTTTTCATACAGACATTGTATAATTTATTTAACTAACACCCCACTTCTGAACATTTAGATCATTTTCAGGTTTTCAAAAACCGTATTTTTTCTCTATAGAATTAATTTTCTACTAAGTTGGAGCTTTTGGCTATTGCTTCCCCAAGACACTGTATCAACATCTTTTTAAAAAATCAAAGCTCTATCATTTTGTAGTTGCCAGTTATTAAATATCCTTAGCAAGAATTCCCATTCCACCTTTAAAAACAGTATGAGAAGATAATGTGGTAAGTAATTTTGATAATACAAATTTATGTTTTCAAGACCATAAACAAGGCAAATAAACAAGGCAACTTGCCCCAGTTCTACCCTCTTTGAAGAATAAATCTGTAACTTCATCTTAAAAAGCAATCTCAGGCCTGTGTTCCACTCATTCACCTTTGATTCACAGGTCCCAGCCTAGACAGCCATGGAGGATAAGTCAGTCACCTGCTCTGAAAGTGCACTCCTCTTTCCAAGAGATAGCATGACTTTTATTATTTGCAGTGGCCCAGGTCAGGTTTCCACCATGAATCTTTAGAACATGTCAAAATAATCTGAGCTAGATTGATGCAGCCACTGTGGAGAGCAGTAAGGAGTTTCCTTAAAAAACTAAAAATAGACTTACTATATGATCCAGCAATCCCACTCCTGGGCATATATATCCAGAGGAAACTCTAATTTGAAAAGATACATGCACACCAATGTTCATAGCAGCACTATTTACAATAGTCAAGACATGGAAGCGACGTAAATGTCTATTGACATATGAATGGATGGATAAAGAGGATGTGGTACATATATACAATGGAATATTACTCAGCCATAAAGAAAGAATGAAATAATGCCATTTGCAGCTACATGGATGGGCCTAGAGATTATCATATTAAGTAAGTCAGACAGAGAAAGACAAATATTACATGATATGTGGAATCTAAAACAATGGTACAAATGAACTTACTTACTAAACAGAATTAGACTCACAGATACTGAAAACAAACTTATGATTACCAAAGGGGAGATCGGGGAGTGGGAGAGATAAATTAGGAGTTTAGGATTAACATATACACATTGCTATATATAAAATAAGTAAACAACAAAGACCTGCTGTATAGCACAGGGAACTATACTCAGTATCTTGTAACAGCCTATATTGGAAAAGAACCTGAAAAAGAATACATATATATGTGTATATATATGTATAACTGAGTCACTTTCCTGTGCACTTGAAACACAACATTGTAAATTAACTATACTTCAATTATATATATATATATATATATATAAGCAATTTGAGCTATACCTTATTGGTTAAGAGAATATGAGTTTTTAAGGTGTCTGAATTGCACACTTCCTAACTGTGTTATCTAAGAAGAGAAACAAAACACCTTGTCCAACAATATATATTTTCCTCACTAGACTAAAAGCTCTTCAAAACAGGATTTGTATCATACTCATTTCATACCCCCGAAACATGCATAATGCTCAAATGTTATTGAATAATTGCCTAGTGGAGGTATTTTAAAATTAAAGGTATATGTACATGTGTTAGATGCTTAGAATTACTGAAAGGAAGATGGTATAAAAATCTTCTAAACCTTAAACTTTGTTGTATGAAAATATGATCATATAACCGTATAAAGAAAGAATTGTTCAAATAAGCCACAAACTCTTCCATTTTTCTCATTTGTAGTTGAAATGTGATATCATTATTGCCCTTAAAATGAAATATATATATCATATATATATATATATATATATATATATGATATATATATCAAAAGTTCCACAAACAAGTACTAAACAGCAAGGAAAATATATTAACTTGAGGGAGTTAGTATATTCATATATAGGTTATCAATCATCCACATTAAGTGAAATTTCTACTTTCTCAGTTATAGAATTGCTAATTATCTTATTTTCTTTTGTACAATTTTGAAATTTGTAATTTAGGGATTATGTAAACTCTACTATCTGACATTAATTACTTGTACTCAAGGTGATGTCCCCAGTTGCTAATTTAGTTAAATAGCTGTTAAAAAATGTAAAAGGAAACCAGATGGATAATTCTAACTCTTCTGTTGGATAAACACTTATCATTTTTGATAGTTTATGTAGCTTCCCCAAATTCTCATTAGAGAATATTAATCATTCTAGGTTAATCTGGCAATCAAAAATAAATATCTTAAGTCTTTTTAAAAAAAATGTCAGGTGATCATATGTTAGGGACAATCATGAAAACTGAGCAGGAACATGTTGGGAAGCATAACACCATAAATTTACAGCTGGACTTATGTTGGCTGAGAGATTGATGACCTGCTTGTTAATGTAGGAGAAATATATATAGGGCATATTGAGTTACTACAGTGTGGGTAGTTTGATGTGCTGTGATGTGTTATGTTAGAACCACTCTGTTTGACTTCTGCTCAGTGATGCATTAAAAATGTAAAGTATTGTACTTCCTTAGAAAGTAGACTCAATGCACTGCAACCCCATGCTGGTTGTTACCCAAAGCAAGCATGGTTAAATTATACACATCTCTTGGTTTTTAAAGGAAGGAAAAAATAGGAGGAGACACATTTCTCATGGATTAGCATCTTCTGATCTATTTTTGCAACTAACCTAATACAAATTCAGTAGATCATTTTTTTAAGGATTGAAAAGAAAAATCTTTTATGTCCGTGCTTTTAATGTTGAACAGATCTGAAAAAAAAGTCCTAGCAAATCAAGGGTCTCTTTAAATATAAATGTTTCACATCATATGAGCATACAAATCATGTTTATTGCAAAAGTACCTTTGAGATTCTTCCCACGGATTTTTAAAGCACCTCTTTTATATCTGTATTCTTCAACATAAACATATACACAGACTCTGTGACATATGTTTGTTCCTATACTAAGTTCCTAATGGTTCTGAATCATGTAAGTTCTTTCTGGGTAAAGATCTTGTCTCCATCTCTCATAGTATTTACATAGTCGTGTATTTAAAACAGCAGATTCTAAATAACTGGTGAAAGCACAATGACTGTAAAAATGAAGAAATAACTTGAGTAACTTGAATTCTATCATTCTATGTGACCACTTGAGTTTTTACTTATATTTAAATTTTTTAGGCAAAATAGACTGTGTACATGAAAGGGGTAATGTGCTTTGGGGAGTAGCAATAAAGTATGTATTTCAATAATAAAAAAAATTTATTGAATTTGAATAATATTTTTTAAATTTAAATGTTATTCTCTTTAAAATTGATGTCTGATTTTGAATTAAAAGATTATTTTAAATTCTTAGTGATTGTTACAAGATTATTATTGATATACTTTTGTTATGGAAATATAGGAGATATTTAAAAATTATCTGCTTGGGTATCAATTATGCAATGTATGCTTTTGTTTAATCAAAAGGGGAGAAAAAGCTGGGGTGGAAAATGTAGAAGGTGTTATAGTATCTAACAGTTTCTATCACATCAGAACATTTCCATTTCTTTAGTATTTTTTTAAATAGTTGCTTCTTTTTCCTCTTTTTTCATGATTAAAGCATCTCATTCAGACTGAAATTATTATTTATGAGGCTTGATAAAAATGTTTTATTTTTTCAGATGTATTTGTTTCAAGGCTTGGGAAATAATAAATTCCTCCTGGCCTGAGTTATTAACATTGAACCATGTCTTCAAATTGACACTTAGACTAGACTATAAAGGATACATTTTTAGACTGTCTGTAAGTTGTGCTTTTTGGAAGCCAACAGAATGTAAAACCTTGTTTATATAAAATTCAATTTACTCTATATTTTAAATATAAATAGTATTATATATTTCCATACATGAACCCCTGAGGCTGAAGTTTCTATTGAACTTTTGACTTGTCTTTGAAATTTGAGAGGAGCCATTAAGAAACTGATATCGAATCATTCATTATGGAAAAATTCAATAAATTTTAAAAATGAAATAAAAATATCAACTCAATAAATGTAACTGTTAAGTGGAATTTGTTTATCTAACATGTTAACTAAAATGACATGTCTTGTGGAATCCTGTGATTTTCTGGGTTACTTCTCATAGGAGGTTGGTGGTGGTTGTAATTGGAAGTTTTATAGGAAGCAGAAAAGAACACTAGAAATTGACTGGAGAATAGAAAATAAATCAGACTTATGAGAGATAAAAAATAAAAAATTAAGAAAATAATTAAAATAAAATAAATTATAAAATAAAGAATTAAGATTTGTTTCTAAATAAAAAACAAATCAGGTATAGAACAATGAATACAGTATTAAATTGTTAAAATGAGATTGATGTTAAGAGTCCCATTACATTGCTGATGTCAAACAAAGAATATTTATGTAAAGCTCTAGTCTTTTATGGTAACCAGAGTTAAAAAAACACACACAAATATTGCTATTTGGGAGTAGTACTTCTAAGAATATAATGATCCATCTTTACATGACCTTGACTATCATGTTAACTTTAAAGTTTTATTCTGGGGCTTAGTAAAATGAGCCACACATTTCCCCACATCAGTGTGGGCTTGCCTCTTCTCCATTCCTTTCTTTTCCTTGGTTTTAGATTCCCTCATTTGTGATCAATTTTTCTTCTTCATTATTCCTGTTTCTTACCTTGTCTTTTGGTCTAAGTTGGCTACCTAAGCATTCCTCTCCACTCCCTACTTCTGGTGATATGGAATATTTGAGTTTTCAAGAACTAATGAGTAACCTTTGCGTGAAAATATAACTAATAGTAGAATAGCTCTGTGTTTGCTTTCATGTTAGCTATTCAATGTTGGTTATTCATTTACAAGTTCTCTTCCAGAGTAAAGTACTTGGAAAGAACTGGTTCAGAATGTAGTCTTTGTTTTCAAGTCTTCCTTTTATCTTGGTTTGTTCCCTATGTCCTCATGCCTGAAGCAGTCACTCTGTTCTTATATGTCAAACTGTTACAATTAGCTTCACATTCTACTGGAAAAGTCATCACTCACAAACTCCCACTCAGTGTCTCTGTATCACTGGGAATGAAACATAATTGATATGATTTCCCACCAATTCAGCACTAAAGTCAGAAATATAATGCATGGCTTAAAAGTCTCAGGCTTGCAGCCACTTCTATTGAAGGATACAAGTTCGAGGACTAAGTATACATGCGTGCAATGATGTTGTGAATATATGGAGCCCTGAGGATTTAAACAGGCAAGGCAAAGCAAAATAGAACACATATTATAAAAATGTGCTGGAAGAGAGGTATAACAACTGGTTGTGACAAATCTGGAAGGAGTCATCTATTTATTGATTCAGCTAGTAAACATTTTTCACTAAAGATTAAAAAATATGTGGGTAACATTAAACCACAGATTGAGATTATTAACAATATTGTTACACAATGAATACACAAAACATTTCAGATTTCCGTTTTTAAAAAAAACGTGACTTTTAAAAATATCAAAATAATATAAAATCAATATAATATTACTTGGAAGAAAATAAATCATCCATACGTTCTCTTATGGGTTATGTCCCCTCAAAATTCATAAGTTGAAATCCTGTCAGTCCCTTACAATGTGACTTTATTTGGAAATAGATTCCTTGCAGATGTAGTTAATTATAGTAAAATGGGATCATGAGAGTGTGTCCTAATCGAATGTGACTGGTGTTCTTATTAAAAAAAAAAATTTTGGACACAGGGGCATGAACACAGGGAGAATATCACATGAAGAAGCAAAGGTGGAAGATGGCCATCTATAAGCCAAGGTGAGAGAGCAGAAACAGGTCCTTCCCTCATAGCTGTCAGAATGACCCAACGCTACTGACACTTTGATCTCAGACATTTAGCCTCCAAAACTATAAGACAATAAACTTCTGGTGTTTAAGCCACCTAGGTTGTGGTACTTTCTACAGCAGCCCTAGCAAACTAATGTACCTTCATTACCCAGACATAATTTCTGTAAACATCTGTTATAAATTATTTTATCTGTGACCTCTTTATGTTTGTCAGTATGTATTTTCTTCCACATAAAAATAAATTGTGAACAAATATTTTTAGGCTACAGCAGTGAGTTTTTGTGTCCTAGTATTAAGTGTATCATCTTCCCTCCACTGGTAATGATACACCAATTTTAGTACTAAGCTAAATGATAACGTTTCCTAGGCTCCTTTGTACAAAGGGATATTAGCCAAAAGATTGTGTCAGACTGTCAAGAACTGCAAAGTTTCTGAGATTTTAAACTTCCTGCAAGCAAGCAAGTTAGCCTACTGTAGTCTCTCAGAAGCTAGCTGAAGATATGAGATTCCTGTGTCAGAGATAAAGGACTTTATTTCTCACAGCAACAGCAGTGGTCAGAATACCAGTATTTTCTTTTCCTAGTTTTCCGAGAGCCAATTCTAAGCCCTTCCCCAGGGCTACAAGAAGAGGGCCAGGCAATACCGCCACTCGTAGAGCTGAAATCTTCATTAACAGTCAGTAAGCCTAAACACCTTCTGCCTAGGAAGGAGACACCATCTGCTTCTTCTGAGCCTGCTTTCTTAAAAACATTCTTAAAAAGAGAGACTAGCAGCTATGTTCTGAGGTGCAGTCATGTTCTGAGTCTGGCAGCCATGTTCTTAGAATGACAGCAGGAAGACAGAGAGGAAACTGAAGTCCATACCAGCACTGGTCTGTCTGTTCCCAGGGTTCTTTTATGAATAAGAAAGTTTAATTTCTATAACTAAATCACTGTTCTTTTGGCATTTTCTGTTTCATGATCCAAACCTAGTTCTAACTGATATCCAGTCAATACAACGTGTATTTAAAACATCATTTTTCATAATTGTAAAGGAATTCATCATATAGTTATATCATTTATTTATCTAGTCACTTTTTCTTGCGCCCCCTTATTCTGCCTTCATTTTTCTTTTACTCCAATAAAAAGAAGCTTTGATGCACTTCATTATCATTAAAATTATTTCCTTACGGGTTCATGCCCCGGTCCGGGAAGATCCCACGTGCCGCGCGGAGCGGCTGGGCCCGTGAGCCATGGCCGCTGAGCCTGCACGTCCGGAGCCTGTGCTCCGGAACGGGAGAGGCCACAACAGTGAGTGGCCCGCGTACCGCAAAAAAAAAAAAACCAAAAAAACAAAAAACTTATTTCCTTAAGATTGGTTAAGACTTTTGTTGTTGTTGTTGTGGGTTTTGTGTAGTATATTTTTATTTTATGTAAATATGTGCATATGTAGACAACAAAATCTTAAGTTTATAAAATCAAATCACCATATCCATCTCTGCCTTTTCTCTTCTCTCTCTACATGTATACAAAATACCAGCACAAAATATAAGTCTTAAGAGGTAACAGCACTTGAAAATTTCTATTCACAGTTCTGAAGTTAAACTGTATAGCTCTAAATGGCATGCTTTTATTATATCAGTTGATTAAATTTAACCCATATCCAATGAGATCCTTCAATGAATTTAAAGTTATTTTACTTTACTTACTCTTCTCCTCTTTCCCTTCTTTTTCCAAATTTGGTTACATGCATGTATATGTCTTATTTTTTTTTAATTTAATAGATCTTTATTGAACTATAATTGCTTCATAATACTGTGTTAGTTTCTGTTGCACAACAAAGCGAATCAGCCATATGCATACAGATGTCCCCATATCCTCTCCCTCTTGAGCCTCCCTCCCATCCTCCCTATCCCACCCCTCTAGGTAGACACAAAGCACCGATGTGATCTCCCTGTGCTATGCTGCTGCTTCCCACCATCCAACTATTTTACATTTGGAAGTATATTTATGTCGATGCTACTCTCACTTCGCCCTCCCACTCCATGTCCTCAAGTCCATTCTCTATGTCTACCTCTTTATTCCTGCCCTGCAACTAGGTTCATCAGTACCATTTTTTTTTAGATTCCATATATATGCATTAGCATATGTTATTTGTTTTTCTCTTTCTGACTTACTTCACTCTGTAGGATAGGCTCTAGGTCCATCCACCTCACTACAAATAACTCAATTTTGTTTCTTTTTATGGCTGAGTAATATTCCATTGTATGTATGTGCCACATCTTCTTTATCCATTCATCTGTGGATGGACATTTAGGTTGGTTCCATCTCCTGGCTATTGTAAATAGTGCTGCAATGAACATTGTGGTACATGTCTCTTTTTGAATTATGGTTTTCTCAGGGTACTTACAATTGCTAATGTTCATAAACCCAACTTCTTTTATTTATCCAATAGATGGGCTTTTCTACTAACAACAGATAAGCTTAATCAACAAAGAGAGGTAAATGAGCCTACTTGGATAGAATTAATATTGATAGGTCTTCTTATCAAAGTTGAATAATAGAGTGGTATTTATTAATTTAAGACTATGTTAGTGTATTTGATAATGCAGAAAAGACCAGGTCATATCCCCTGAGTAGCTTCTATCTTAGTAATTCACAGTGCTTTTACTGCTTCAGATAATGATTCAGGATGTTAGTATATTAAATGTAATGTATCTTGATAGATATGCTGCATAGAAGGCATAGAAAATTTATTTTAAGGGTTAATATCCATAGGCGTAATTCATATACATAACGTTTTTTCTTTTTGTCTTTTTTTAAATGGTGAATTCAGGCCTCTTGCTCCTTATAGTTTCCCTGATCACAGCTCTGCTTGTAACTAGAAGATGAATAACAGGAATAGCAGCTCTATGTGTGTGTGCGTGTATATGTGCAAGTGTATGTTTTGCATGCCTGTACTAACAGCTGCACAAATGCATTTAGGCACTGAGAGATAATTATCTAGGAAAGAGATCAAGAAAAATAATAATTATGTGCTACATTTGCTGATATGGTAGCAATAATACTGTAGAGAGAAACAAACTAGGTCTGAGAACAAATGGCAATTTTCTTCTGTCTGTGTATCAATAATACATTCTTAGTCATAATTCACTAGTAACAACTATACCACACCTAACACCTAATAAAAGAGAGACTCTCTAATAAGATACTAGTTCAATTTGTTCACCACAGTTTAAACTAAATGCAGTAGAGTTAAGGTCATCTTATGAAGAAGACATTGCCTTGGTGTAATTCAACTCTTTATTACTGATAATGAGCTAAAGCTGAATAAAAAGTTGAAATAGAACCTAGAAATGTTTGGGAAGAATAATTTGGCAAAACAAAATTATTGGTAATAAAGATCATCACCAGTGCCTAAGAAATTCAGGTAGAGGTACAAACAACAGTTCAGATAAGTTTGATCATTTAATTTGGGAAAAATCTAATTGAGGCTTCTATGTGGCCAAAGATTAGAGTCACAATAGAGGCAGGAATCAAAATCAACAAAAGACAAACAGTGAGATAGAGATTGCTTGTTTTTTGGCTAATTTGCATTGAAATGGTCGTCCTATGGGTTAGGCAGTCTGACACTTTGGAAGGCCTGGTGAAGCCTTTCTTCTGAAACTGAAAGGGCCAGATCCTTGTTCTCATAAACCCCTGGCAGCTCAGACATAGGCATGTGACTCAGCCTGAGCTTGGGATCTCTGCTTTACCAGTTAGATTCGCTTGCCCTAGACAACACTTCTGTACTGACAGTTTACAAATCCTCTGAAACACTGTGGTGGCAGTAAAAATAGCCAGAGACCAGTGACCACAGTGGCAGCTCCACTGAATTCCAACAACTTAGCACGGTATATCCAGTGGTCCATGCACCAGAGGCAATTTTCTAACCAGACTGAGCACATGATGTGATGCCGGCTTTCTTCCTGGCTGCCTGGTTTTCCTTTCATCCTGCTATTTTTTCTCAGTCCAGTTTAGCAGCCTTCCTGCTGGTTCTGGAAGGTACCAGGTATCTTTCTAATAATTCATTTTTCTGTTAAACTAATCAAAGGTGGTTTCACTTGTTTGAAATTAATAGCTGTTGCTTAATTACATTAATGATATTCATGATAACACGATTCTAATCCTCATTTGTAATCCTGATGATTTTTTTAAAAATCCAATGCTTTATACAGTCTAAATTAGTCTAATCGTTTGATAGAGATATCAGAAGTTTTAAAGTACATCTGAAATCTACAGAGCATTAGTGTATGAATACATCAGGTATTTACAGAGAAGAAGGTGACCTTAACCTAAATAATTTGGAGAATTTTTATATTACTAAATTCTTCAGAATAAGACCTTAAGAAATTGCTGCTAATAGAAGCTCCTTAATTTGGGAAAGAAAAATAAATCATTCATTTTGTTCATTTTTATTCTCAAGATATATAAATATGCATATCAAAAATATATTACGTATATGTGACATTATATGCAGGTCATTGAGAATATGTGAAACAAACTATGGAGAGAATAAGGTGAAATATTCTCAACCTTTTTTTCTAACCCCATATCAGAACCTGACTATTCTTATTAATAATAACTACTGACTAAAAGTAAGACTTTTTGTTGATGTCTATTTGATATGTTTGATATAATAAATATGGATCTGTTACAATATAGAATCATTTTCTTACTACCCCAGTAATGTATGAACATACATCCTTGGCATTAGCTCATTCCATTACCTTGACCTTAGCTCTGGCCCCCCTTATCCCTGGTTTCTAACCCAGATAACCTTAGCCTTAACATATCCATGATACCAAGAAATGGCAATCACTGAGATCAGAGAGCATGTTTAAGGACAGGACTGAGGAAGTCTACATCACATGTTACTTAGTAATTTTAAAAGCTTCACATTTAACTTTTGTTAATGTTTACTGAAAATGGCTGTGTCAGAACTGCAGTGTGACATATACATTGGCTCATGATTGTGAACTGGAGAATGGGAGGCAAGGAAACCTACTGGACCATATCAGCATTTTAGGAGTAGAAGATGTGTTGTTTGTTCTCCATTCAAATAACTGTGACTAAAGCATTCCAAGAATGGGTAATAACATGAACAATGAAATACAGCCAGCTCTAAATGTTGTGTACATGTATTTATGTGTTTGCTGAATTTCAAGGTCTGAAATGTCTAGATGTAAGAAGATTGATCTGAATGGGAATGCCCCTAAAATTCATATGTTGGAAACTTAACCCCCAATGTGGTGGGATTTGGAGATGGGGCTTTTGGGATATGATTAGGTTTAGATGAGGCCATAAGGGTGGGGCCCTCATGATGGGATTAGTGCTCTTTTAAAAGAGATACCAGAGAGCTTGCTGGCTCTCTCCACCATCTGAGGACACAGTGATATGCAGGCCATCTGCAAGCCAAGAGAGTCCTCACAGAACCCAACCATGAAGTCACCCTGATGCTGGTCTTCCCAGCCTTCAGAACTGTGAGAAATTAATTTTTGTTGTTTAAGCCACTCAGTCTATAGCATGTTATTATGGAAGCCCAAGCTGACTGAGACACCTTACATGCTAGAATTTTAACTCTACTATGGAACTTATAACAATTCTATCACTGATTAAACATGCATCTTTTTTTTCATAACACTATTGTGTTTGTTTGGAAGGGTTTAAAGAAGACCCCAAGATCCTTGTTTTCAAAAACCTTAGAACTTGGAGAAAAATTACATGTGCATGTGAGCAGCTGTGGAGCAACTCTGAAGATACAGAAACAAGTATATAAAGGGTATATATAATAAATGCTAAATGCAAAGGGATGGAAGGAACATCATGGGCCGGGGTCAGTCCAGCTTCCTGGAAGAAATCTGGCCAAATAGCTGTACAACTTTAAGGAGATAGTTCAACGTTTTTAGACCTCACTCACCACATCTGTGAATGAGGAGCTTAGTTTACATACATTTCAGTCTGTTTCCAGTTCTCATGATCTGTGAAATCATGATTCTGAGCTTAACTCCACTGGAATGGAAGCCACATATTGGCAAAGAGCAAGTACCTCTTTCTTGAAAAGCAAGCACAAACTTCACTAGTTAGACATTTGTTCAATAGATTTTATAAGACAGGTCTCAGGGGAGATTTGAGGAAATGGACCTACAATTGTACATTTGTTTGTTGGCCAGACTGACTAAATCAGTCAGCTAATTTGGAGTCTTCATACTTACACAATTACACATACTTAATATAAACTGTCATTTATTAAGTATCTATCATATACCAAGAATCCTACATATTTTGTCACTGACCTTTACTACAGCTACTAAGACAAGTACAGCTACACTCATTTTATAGCTGAAGAAACTGAGGCTCAGAAAATGTAACATAACTAGAAGTACAGAACTGGGAATTAAGGACAAACCTGTCTGGTTCTGATGCACATTATCTTTCCACTTGTTATAACACAGAGCTCTCTACCATTTAGTAAGAGTTTATCGAGGCCCTGTTCTAAAGGTTTTACAGGTTTTAATTCATTCACTTCAACAATCCCATGGACAGGTACACTTTTTACCCTTGTATAATAGATGAAAAATCTGAGGTACAGAGAGGCTAAGTAACTTGTGAGTGATTACACAGCTAGCAAGAGGCCCAGTTGGGATATCTCTGTCATGACTTCTCACCTATATAATGCTATGTAAATGCCAGCCAGATGGGTATGCTCATCGCTAATAATACTAGCTGGGGAAAATAATCCATGTTATCACATCTTAGTTATTTCTTAATCATTGGGTTAAATGAATAAAATTGTGCACAGTAAAGAGTCTGACCAGGCTTCCCCGGTGGCGCAGTGGTTGAGAGTCCACCTGCCGATGCAGGGGACACAGGTTTGTGCCCCGCTCCGGGAAGGTCCCACATGCCGCGGAGTGGCTGGGCCCGTGAGCCATGGCTGTTGAGCCTGCGCGTCCGGAGCCTGTGCTCCGCAACGGGAGAGGCCACAACAGTGAGACGCCCACGTACTGCAAAAAAAAAAAAAAAGAGTCTGACCAAATATTAGATAAATCTTTCAATCTACCAAGAGTCAAAGCAATTACTTGTGGAGAAAGCCTAATCAATTTTCTTATCAGGCTTATATTACTGCTAATAAACATAGCCAAAATTTTGTTTGCAGTTACTACATAGCTCGAGATTGTAGTTAAATTCAAATTTTAACTGCAATTACCCTATAGTAGCAGGGGGTATTTTTGGCAAATAAATTACATTTTATGTAGTTATTATTGTCCCATATGAGATTAGTCAAAGAAAATTCTCATTTTATTACATGGAAGAGCCAATGACAGTCTTGGAATGTTTTTAGATAAGAATGAAATAAAAAGAAAGGAAAAATTTTTCTTGTCCTTAGAAATAAATAAATCTATCTTGAATGAAAAATAGTATTATGCATCAATAGGAGAAATATGAAGTTTCTCTTAAGGAAATAAGCAAAAAAGAGATATGTATGGGACTCCAGCCCTAAAGAACTTTCCTCTTTATTTAGGCCAATAAAACAGAAAGATTGCTTTCTTTCTACATCCCAGATGCAGATGTCAGGATAATGATATTCTCTGTGACTTTTATTGAAAACACTATTGGATTTTTACTGTAATGTCTTTGTGGCTAAAATTTTATAAAAGTATTCAGGAATCTAGGTCTAAGTACTTATTTTCATTGTCAAGTTACTAACAAATTCCTGAAGAGATTTTCATTCAAGTTTTGCAATTCAAGTAAAGGAATATATGATTGAAATAACATAAATACAGAAGAGAGGAGGGGTAAGGAAGAGGAAAGTGAAGAGGGAAAAGGATTATAAATGCTCATGTAGCCAGAAAATCATGCCAATTATCAACTGCTTAGAAGAGAGGCTCTAGGTCAGCATTTGGCAAACGTTTTTCTGTAAAGAGTAAAGTACTAAATATTTTAGGCTTTATGAGCTATATAGTCTTTCTCACAACTATTCAACTCTGCCATTTGTTGAGAAAAGAGTTATAAAAATGTAAACAAATGGATGTGGACATGTTCCAAAAAAACTTTATTTACACAAACAGGTGGAGAGCCAATTTGGCCCTCAGGGTCTACTTTCAATCATGCTAAGATTATATCTTAATGCTAAGATTATATGTCAGTGCTTTCTGACAGAACTTTCCACTTTGAAGGAAATGTTCTACATCTTTGCTGCACAATTTGGTAGGCACTAGTCACAAGTGGCTATTGAGCACTTGAGATGTGGTTAGTGAGAGTGAAGAAAATTATATTTTACTTAACTTTAATTATTTTGCAATAAGTAGTCATGTAACTAGTGACTACATTTTGGACTTCACAGCACATTTCTTTCTTTTTAATCTGAGAATGCAACTTCAGAATTTCCTTTTATTGTTAATAAACAAAGAGAAACTTGATATTTTGAAGATTTTCACAATGCAAAATTTGGAAAGGTGGAAAAACTTTTCACTATAAATATAGAAAAATTAAACTAAAAAGGCTAATCTCACTTTATAATATATAATAGGCATATACATAAATATAAATATACAATATGTATCTGTATTTACAAAATAAAGTCTCCCTTGCCTGAAGAGAAATTGTGAGAAAGATGCAGAATTCAGGAAAATATGGATAAAATAAATAAAACATATTTGATTTTGCTTCTTTTATATCTTCTGATTAATGGATAAACAAATGGATTTTATGTCATTCTAGACAGGAGTTTTGAAAATGTATGTGGTGTCATTATATTATGAAGCATTTTTCTAAAAGAATGTCAGTGTTATTTGATGAAAAGAACCGAAGCTTTGTAATCAAAAGTTGTGAGTTCAAGACTCAGTTTCATCACTTAATAACTGAATAACATTTTCAAATTACTTCAGTTCTTTAAGTCACAGTTTCCTTAATAATAAAATTGGGATAAAAATATCACCTACCATAACAAGTTGTGGTGGAGTTTGTGGGATTTAAATAATATGCACCCAGTACATAGATAAAAAAAACTTGTACACAGGTGGCTGCTTTTATTATTCTTGGTAAGATAAAAGGATAAATATATATTCTACATGCACTCTGCCTGAAAATGTCTGAAATTAGTCATTCTCAACTCTCTCACCAGTGACTTAATTCTGCGATTAGCAATCTCTGTGTTTGCTTCTTAAGAAACAGTTACTGTATCAAATAAATTCAGGGAAAAATGCATCTTTTGTCCTAGATTTTTGAAATCTCTTGTAGTAAACTCCCTTTAGCTGGTGATAGATGGAAAGAGGGAGGAAGAGCTTCTTAAGAGACAGAAAATCCACTGCAGCCCAAAGTAAGTTGGTTAGGAAATGGCTTTAAAAAAAAATTGATTCTGTTTTACATTTATAGAGCAGGTCCACTGTCATCTGAAAGAAAGGTTAATGTTTGTGAGTGGACATTTCTGTCCCATTCATGAGTACTCTGCCTTCATCTTGGGGACCTAATCACCTCCCCAAGACCCCACCTCCTAATTAACATCACCTCCTAATTAACATTGGGCATTACATTTTCAACATATGAATGGGGAGATGGGTGCAGGGCACACAAGTTCACACCACAGCATTATTCAAAAAAAAAAAAAAAAACTGGCTAATTTATTCTAATTGTTCAAATTCTAGATAATTTATTCTAAGGAATCTGCACAACAGGTTATTTCACATCTAGATTTGAATACTGAGAATATAAATTTCGTGCTAATTGGAAGTTATTAAATCCCACTGCAATCAAGAAATGCAGCTATCCTACAGAAATCTTTTTTTTTTTTTTTTTTTTCGGTACGCGGGCCTCTCACTGTTGTGGCCTCTCCCGTTGCGGAGCACAGGCTCCGGACGCGCAGGCTCAGCGGCCATGGCTCACGGGCCCAGTTGCTCCGCGGCATGTGGGACCCTCCCGGACCGGGGCACGAACCCGTGTCCCCCGCATCGGCAGGCGGATTCTCAATCACCGCGCCACCAGGGAAGCCCCAGAAATCTTTACAATGGTATTATTATTCTATAGACATAAATGGTTCTTACTAGTCCATAGATTACCTGTACTATACATATATATTCTTTGTTTCTTTACTGCATCAAGTGAAAGGATTGTGTATTGAGTCAGCTTACCATCAATACTGATTGTCAAAGCTGTTTCCTTACAAAGGAATGAAACCCACACAGAACAATAATAGAAAAATATTAAAAGATATCAACTTGAAGTCAAAATGCAGGAAGGACAGCCATGTCTTATGCAGAAAGCATGGGAGACAATAACACATTTCCTCTTTCTCTCTTCTGGGCTATATAGATTTTCCATTTCTGATGCTCTCAGCCTGTTAATGCTATTCACTTATCAACAGTATGGTTTTCCTACCCAATTAATAGTTTCTCATCCTCATAATTCAACTTGCAACTGGTTTTCCTTTGCTAGAGCACCAAACTAACAATGTTCATGACCATTCAACTTCAGAATCCACCATCAACTTATTTAAAATTCTTGGAAAAGAAACAAATTCTCTCTTTCACCTGTAGTTTGATGAGTTTATTTGAGCCAGGTGCTCATGCCCAGACCAATCAGCTACAGCCTAGAAAAACTGTATGTTGTACAAATCTAACAAACCAGACTCACTCTGGGCAGGCATGAAAAAACATACATGCTACAAAGGACATGGACTCTTTGTTCATCAGCAACTGAACATCTGAAAGATGAATAACCATAGGTATCAGGCTTGTATGAATGAATCTGGAGTATAAGGGACGTATATTCAGTTAAAATACAATTCTAGAGATAAAATTTCTGTAATATATTCTGAAAAAAAGAAAAATGGTGAAATTCAATCTAAAACTCAGAATAATAGTTTTATAATTGTTTTTTGCTTATCTAAAAGGACATAAATGATTGAGTAAAATCACATGAATGCTATAAAATTCTAAGATTTATATAAATTTTATTTGAGGCATCTTCTAAAATATAAATTATTTTATTTGCAAGAAAACTATCCTAATATAAATCTAGCTAGAATAAATATAATTCTGGGTAAGTCTGTGTGTGACAGTTATTTCTTAAAATAATGTTCCAAGTCTACAAATTAAATATGAAAATAGCTGTCATTTGGTCGATTTTTAAATTAATCATTACATACAATGCCATACATTTCTTCAGTTCCATAGATGTAGCACAGACTTATAATTAAGAATTTAATTCATTTTCTTTCTATAAAGTTTTTTACTACAAAAACTAGAATGCAATTCGGCTCTTAGGTCTAAAGTGACCGCATGTGGATTATGGAAGCAGCAGTTTTGAAGGGAACAGTTTATGGGATAATTTAAACTGTCTCATAATGTAGGAATTCTGACAGCTGGTATATATATATATGTCCTTCCCAAATACTGTTTCACAAAGAAAAATGCACATAAATTGAAATATTATTGGAGTTATATACTCAATGGTTAATACATTGTGAAATATTTATAATAAATACAATGTATGGCTTTGCTTCACTCACGAAAATGAACTTGTTTCAGAAAACTATACACTGAATTGTTTAAACAGAGGAAATGATCACTGACTGACAGATAAAAGTTCTTTTACTTTAAAAGGATAAAAAAGGAAAAAGTAATCTACTTTCCATTATTTATTATATTTATGGAGTTCTGAAGAGTTTATGTTTAAATAAATAATATTTTAATACACTGAAGAATTATTTAATTTCTATGAATGAATTTCACTCATTCATCTATACTATACTGAGACCAAATAGTATGCTAATGCTATCTCATAGCTCACTGAGCATGTGTTTAAAAGATGTTGGAAATACAAGGTCCGTATTTGGCATACACACTAGGTCACTTCTGTTTGTTACATTATCTTGGAGACTGACATCACTTACTATGTCAGATACTATTGCCATTAGGAGAAAGTCACCTGAATATTAGCTTTCAATTATTTTTTAAATTATTTGCTGTGAACAGGCAAGTTTCAAAAAGTTAAAGAGAACTGGTTTTAAAAAACAAGATAAGCAAGTTAAATTTTTCAAGTTACTTTCAAATAAATAAATAAATAAACAAATGAGTTTCAAAACTAAATGAGCTATATATTCACATTCTTCCACTTAGTCTCTCAACAAAGGAGAAATTTCCTTCCTCTTGCTAATGAAAATTCCTCACTTCCTTCAAAATATAGTTCATTCAACATCTACCTCAAAATCCTGACTATTCAAGTCTATCTTGATCTTTCCTTTTTAGAATTCCTAGATGATTTGTGCTGAAATATATTTACACATTTTCCTTTCATTTTTCTTTAATTGGTAATGTAGTCCTGTTTCCTTCACTAAAATTTTCTCAATAACATTAAGTTGTTGTTTGACTTATATAAACTTCTTGCATAGATAACTAGTGCCTGATTTAATGAGTTGGGAGTGACTTCATTGCCTAATATCCCCAAGTAAGATTGTATGTGATAAAATAAAAAAGCCAGCTGTAGCTTATATAAGTCATTTTTAAAGTAGTTGTTTTTAATGGAAACTCTTAGAAAGCAATAAATGTTCCTAGTGATCCTGTATACAGACATTTTTACGTAAATATTAGTGGGAATGTAAATTTGTGCAGACACTATGGAAAACAGTATGGAGATTCCTCAAAAAAATTAAAAATAGAACTACAATACTAGCCAAGACATGGAAACAAACTAAGTGTCGATCAACAGATGAATGAAGAATATGTGAAACACACACACACACACACACACACACACACACACACACAGGAATACCACTCAGCCATGAAAAATAATGAAATATTGCCATTTGTGACAAACTGGATGGGTCTAAAGGTCATTATGCTAAGTGAAATAAGTCAGATAGAGAAAGACAAATACTGTATGATTTCACTTATATGTGGAATCTAAAAAACAAAACAAATGAACAAACATAACTAAACAGAAACAGAATCAAAAATACAGAGAACTAGCGGTTGCCAGAGCGAAGGTGGGGGGAAGAGAGAAATAGATGATGGAGATTCGGAGGTACAAACTTCTGGTTACAAAATAAATGATAAATGAGTCAAAGGTATGAAAAGTACAGTGTGGAGAACATAGCCAATAGTTATGTAATATCTTTATATGGTGACACATGGTAAATAGACTTATCATGGTGAACATTTTGAAATGTATAGAAATACCGAATCACTATGTTGTATACCAGGAGCTAACATAATGCTGTAGGTCAATTATACTTCAAAAACAAATGAACAAACAAAATCACAGAAAGAGAGATCAGATTTGTAGTTACCAGAGGCAGGGATTAGGGGGAGAGGGAACTGGATGAAGGCAGTCAAAAGGTTCAATCTTCCAGTCATGAGATAAATAAGTACTAGATGTGTACTGTACAACATAACTATAATTAACATTGCTGTATATTATATATGAAAGTTGGTTAAGTAAATCCTAAGAGTTCTCAACACAGGCAAAAAGTTTTTTTTCTATTTATTTAATTTTGTGTCTGTATGAGATGACAGATGTTCACTAAATTTATTGTGGTTATGATTTCATGATGTATGTAAGTCAAATCATTATGCCATATACACTAAACTTATACAGTGCTGTATGGCAATTATATCTCAATAAAACAGAGATGTCACTGATGAACATAGATGCAAAAATCCTCAACAAAATACTAGCAAACAGAATCCAACAGCACATTAAAAGGACCATACACCATGATCAAGTGGGGTTTATTCCAGGAATGCAAGGATTCTTCAATATACGCAAATCAATCAACATGATACACCATATCAACAAACTGAAGGAGAAAAACCATATGATCATCTCAATAGATGCAGAGAAAGCTTTTGACAAAATTCAACACCCATTTATGATAAAAACCCTGCAGAAAGTAGGCATAGAGGGAACTTTCCTCAACATAATAAAGGCCATATATGACAAACCCACAGCCAGCATTGTTCTCAATGGTGAAAAACTGAAACCATTTCCACTAAGATCAGGAACAAGACAAGGTTGCCCACTCTCACCACTCTTATTCAACCTAGTTTTGGAAGTTCTAGCCACAGCAATCAGAGAAAATAAGGAAATAAAAGGAATCCAAATAGGAAAAGAAGTAAAGCTGTCACTGTTTGCAGATGACACGATACTATACATACAGAATACTAAGGATGCTACCAGAAAACTACTAGACCTAATCAATGAATTTGGTAAAGTAGCAGGATACAAAATTAATGCACAGAAATCTCTGGAATTCTTATACACTAATGATGAAAAATCTGAGAGGGAAATTAAGAAAACACTCCCATTTACCATTGCAACAAAAAGAATAAAATATCTAGGAATAAACCTACGTAAGGAGACAAAAGACGTGTATGCAGAAAACTATAAGACACTGATGAAAGAAATTAAAGATGATACAAATAGGTGGAGAAATATACCATGTTCTTGGATTGGAAGAATCAACATTGTGAAAATGACTCTATTACCCAAAGCAATCTACAGATTCAATGCAATCCCTATCAAATTACCACTGGCATTTTTTACAGAACTAGAACAAAGAATTTCACAATTTGTATGGAAACACAAAAGACCCCGAATAGCCAAAGCAATCTTGAGAACGAAAAATGGAGCTGGAGGAATCAGGCTCCCTGACTTCAGACTATACTACAAAGCCACAGTAATCAAGACAGTATGGTACTGGCACAAAAACAGAAATATAGATCAATGGAACAGGATAGAAAGCCCAGAGATAAACCCACACACATATGGTCACCTTATCTTTGATAAAGGAGGGAAGGAAACACAGTGGAGAAAAGACAGCCTCTTCAATAAGTGGTGCTGGGAATACTGGACAGCTACCTGTAAAAGTATGAAATTAGAACACTCCCTAACACCATACACAAAAATAAACTCAAAATGGGTTAAAGACCTAAATGTAAGGCCAGACACTATCAAACTCTTAGAGGAAAACATAGGCAGAACACTCTATGACATCAATCACAGCAAGATCCTTTTTGACCCATCTCCTAGAGAAATGGAAATAAAAACAAAAATAAACAAATGGGACCTAATGAAACTTAAAAGCTTTTGTACAGCAAAGGATACCATAAACAAGACCAAAAGACAACCCTCAGAATGGGAGAAAATAGTTGCAAATGAAGCAACTGACAAAGGATTAATATCCAAAATTTATAAGCAACTCATGCAGCTCAATAACAAAAAAAACAAACAACCCAATCCAAAAATGGGCAGAAGAACTAAATAGACATTTCTCCAAAGAAGATATACAGATTGCCAACAAACACATGAAAGAATGCTCAACACCATTAATCATTAGAGAAATGCAAATCAAAACTACAATGAGATATCATCTCACACCAGTCAGATTGGCCATCATCAAAAACTCTAGAAGCAATAAATGCTGGAGAGGATGTGGAGAAAAGGGAACACTCTTGCACTGTTGGTGGGAATGTAAAATGATACAGCCACTATGGAGAACAGTATGGAGGTTCCTTACAAAACTACAAATAGAACTACCATATGACCCAGCAATCCCACTACTGGGCATATACCCTGAGAAAACCATAATTCAAAAAGAGTCATGTACCAAAATGTTTATTGCAGCTCTATTTACGATAGCCAGGACATGGAAGCAACCTAAGTGTCCATCAACAGATGAATGGATAAGGAAGATGTGGCACATATATACAATGGAATATTACTCAGCCATAAAAAGAAATGAAACTGAGTTATTTGTAATGAGGTGGATGGACCTGGAGTCTGTCATACAGAGTGAAGTAAGTCAGAAGGATAAAAACAAATACCGTATGCTAACACATATATATGGAATCTAAAAAAAAAAAAAATGTGATGAAGAGATTAGTGGTAGGATGGGAGTAAAACACAGACCTACTAGAGCATGGACTTGAGGATAAGGGGAGGGGGAAGGGTAAGCTGTGACGATGTGAGAGAGTGGCAGGGACATATATACACTACCAAATGTAAATTAGATAGCTAGTGGGAAGCTGCAGCATAGCACAGGGAGTTCACCTCTGTGCTTTGTGACCACCTAGAGGGGTGGGATAGGGAGGGTGGGAGGGAGGGTGACACAAGAGGGAAGAGTTATGGGAACATATGTATATGTATAACTGATTCACTTTGTTGTAAAGGAGAAACTAACACACTATTGTAAAACAGTTATACTCAAATAAAGATGTTAAAAAAAAAAAACAGAGGAAAAATATATAACTGGAACAAAAGGTTTTCATAATAATACTTACCCTAACTATATGCAGTACAATCTGATATTGTCTATTCTCCATTTATTTAAAAATAATCTCAGTCACAAAATATTACATTGATTTCATGACCCACTAATGGATTTATCAGACCCCAAATTTAAAAACATTGCATGAACTAATTCTCAGTGAGTAAGTTCACATGATAGAAGCATCAGTGCAAAAGTTTGTTTGAGTTTTGTGCTGGTTTTTCTCTGTGTTATTCCAAAGTATTATTGTTGGCATTTTGGGAAGGATAGTCTTTTGTTATAATGGAAGTCAGCCCTGCATCCTGGGACATTTACTACTCATGACCCCTACCCACTAAATGCTAGAGGAACCCCTCAACTACTGACAACCAAAACCACCCCACACATTTCTAAGGTTTGGAGAGGAGCACTGCTGTGGTGGTGCCACCGGTTAGAAACTCATGAAACCAGTGCTTAGTATGAAATTCAGTTAGATTATTTATGTATGTTATTTGTAAAAATCAAGCCAATAATATTGGGGAATATGTTATTAGTGGGTAATTATAGCAATCAAATAAAGACTAAATCAATTCATTATTTACTGACAAATAATTATAATTAAGTTCAAGAGCCTGTAAAACCCTGTTTGTTCTTCACTTTCAAGAACTGAGAAAAGTTTGGATGCAGATCAAGCACTTAACTAACCCTTAAATTCCTCACCTGTAGTGTAAGAATAGCATGAAATTAATAGTGTTGTTATGAAAATTACATGAGTAATCTACGTGCCAGTGCCTGGCCCATGGTAGGTGCTCAATATACTTTCATTTACAGAATGAGATAAGGAAGAAAACAGCACACACATGAAAGAAAATATGTAATCAATGCTGTTAAGCTGAACAGTCTTTTGAGTAACAAGTAGTATCAGTACTCAAAGCATCTTCCCTTGTACAGCAGCAGTCATGTGAGCAGGAGGAAAAAAATTTTTTTTGGAAAGTGTTTTGCCTAAAATATGTGGAAAGGACTACTTCTATTTTCTTTGTTCATTGTTAAAGAATATGGCTAGAAAAAGTACCTTGCTTGCCTCTTTCATCAGAAGTTTATTCAAATGAGTATTAACATTAAAGTATTAACATTAAACATTATACATTATATATAATGTTATATATTAACATTATAATTTCTCTAAATTCTCATTTTGGCCTCATGGAAAAATAAAGAAAACAATAATGAACTTTTTAAGAAAATTATTTGGAACTATTTCTTTCTTTTTAAAAATGTTTTATAAAACTCAAATTCACACATATGTGATATGGACATATGACTTAGTTAAATTTAAAAAACCTCAAATACAAATTGTGTAAAGTTATTTATGTTGGGTTGTAAAAAAGAATTCAACGAAGTGTGGTTCACAGAAGAAATTATTTTTCATAATTTCAAATGATCTATGGTTTAATCCCTCTGAAATTTGTAGACAGCTGAATTTGTTCATGTATTAGGAGCATACCATCTTATTTACTTATTTAGGGTGTCTCTAGGAAATATAAGTAGTAGTAGAAAATAACAAGAAAAGTACACAGTCCAATATATCTCCTAAAATTACTATCTAAGCAACCTCTGAACAAAGAAATATTTGTAAAGTTCCTAACAATGATCAAAACTTTTGAATCAATGAACTCTCCCTCTATGGATTTTTTTTTACTACATTACTTTGTTGATAAAATGTTTCCAACCACCTCCAACCACCAAACAGCTTTTAAATGTTTTGCACTTTATTTGGATATAAAAGGTATGTATGTGTTACAACAACAAAGAATACTTTCTTGACTCAAAATGTAGTTTTCTATTTCCAGGAGATTAATGAGGCCTGTGTTCAAGGAAAGTATTTCTAATACTTTGAACTGAAATCATCTCAGATAAAATTATTCCCAATAAGACATTACTTTTACTCCTCTGGAAGAATTTTTCCACTGATTTATCATTTTTAATCACATCAGTGTTCCACTGATTACAGATCACTCAATATAGCTTCAAGCTATACGCTCTCAATGTGTTGTAAAAACAGGACATTCTCTCCACTCCATTTGGGGAATGTCAGAGCCAGAAATTGAGAGTGGTTTCACAAATCTCAAGCTCCAGATGAGGTTTCAGGGCCTCTCAGATAAAGGACAGATTTAAAAGGATCCTAAGGTTTTTAAAAAGTAAATAAATATTTGTCTCTCATTTGTGAAGCTATTTCATTCTACTGTCACACAAACATACAAAAACAAAAACAATCACCAACAAACTAGGTAAATCTTGTTTTGTGCTAAGAAACTCTATAAATGTGATTTATATTGAGCCAAATATTTACCTACATATTTTTTCTTTTCTATTTAACACACAGAAAACTTTGTGCAGAATAAATGAAAAGCTCATAATTGCTTACTGTGTAACAGAAACAGACATAAAATTTTTAAAAATACAAAGACAAGTTAGAGTATTATTGAAAATGTATCTAGATACATACATCTTCCACAGATAAAAATTAGTAAAAATACATATTTTAACATTGCATATTTTTCATTAATTTTTAAAATTTCTTAACTTTTTCTAGAATGAGAGTACAGGTGTCTTATAGAATTTGGGGACTGTCTTGAAGCACAGCCAGGAGAAGTAGAGTGGTGGCAGAAAGGATGACAAGGCAGTGGGGTAGTATAAAGGTCAGAGTACTTTGGTCAGGCAAAATGATCCCACTTGGGAGGGGAAAGCTGATCTAGTACTCCTGGGAGACACAGTGATATATTGATATATCCCCAGAGCACCCTGCTATAATTGTCAGAATCATGTGAGAGAGCCTCAAGGGACACTTTTGCTTTACCTTCCTATGGCATGGACACATTTATTGAATCCTCTCTTCTTTTTTATTTTTATTAAACGGAGAAGTGCTGCTGAAACTCTTAGGTCAGAGCAAAATAGAGTGAATCTATACTTCTGGTAGATCATTGGTGGGTATAATCAAAATTCTTGATTTTTTTAGAGTTAAAAAAATGAGCAAAATACTTTACATCCCTGGTTGCAGCCACACATTTTATCTCTCCTTTTGTCTAACCAGGGACCTGTGGGATTGAGAGACTGTACATCAATTCCCAGGCAAGGGAATTTTTGTCTTGAAAATGTAGAAACATTCCTAGTTTTACTTTATGTTTGTTAACACCTAGTGCTGAAAAGAGGTAATGCTTTCACGGTCTCAGACAAGGTAGGAGACAGATGAACACATCCTTTTGAGAGTCAATAGAATTCTGGTTTATAGTTAATGGAAGAGAACTGAACTGTTTCAGGCTCAAAAATAATTTGTCAAGTGAAAGTCTTTTTTTTCTCACAAATACATCATAGAACATTATACTTTCAAGGAAATCTCCTAACTTTAAAAGAACCACAATCACTTTCCAGTGCATAAAAGACTATACAATGAGTTCTTGTTCAGCATAAGGACCTGAGGAAAATGTATGCTAATCAGACCTCAAATGAATTGCACTGGAGCAGAATCATTCAAAATACTCTCTCCTCAAAGACTACAAACTCTACTTTCTTCTTTTACCTTCTCATCCCTCAAGTTTCATCCCTCAATTAACAGACTCTCTCTATCCATGTTCCACAAACACCTGCAAATCAACAAGAGAAACTCTTTCTTTTGTATTTTTACCTTGATGAAGAACACTCCATGCAAAAGTTGGAAGTTCATCCTAATTCCTTTATTTTTTTAAATATCTCCTACCTGTAATGTTTCCAACTCTTGTGGATTCTACCTCCAAAATATTTCTGGAATCTTTTATTTCTGTCATTCTGCCCTGTAACTACCTAACTTCAGGCTCCTAGGACCCATCTTTTTACCTCTGAATAACTCAAAAACATCTCCTATCCCAAAGAATCACCTTCGGTATAACCCAGTAGTTCCCCAAATTTACATAGAACCAAAATTATTTAACAAAGTTTGTTAAAATGCATATTTTCAGACACTGCCTCTTACCTCACCTCTTGAGATTGTGACTGAGTGAAGTATGGGAATCTGCATTTTTAATAAGTGACTAGATGGTCCCAACACTAGACTGGAAGCAAACAGACTGAAAGGGTAGTAACTTCCAAAGAAGCCATGAGCCTGAATTAGAAAAGCCTGTGACTCTGGAATTAAAGTAACCTGTGGTTCCTCAAACTTCAATGAGCAGGAAGTGAGCTAAGAAAGTTATACAGCCTCAGTTTAGAACTGGTCAAAGAGGATAATGAAAAATAAAGGAGAGGAACAAAACAGCTCTCCCAGGAGAAGCATACCCTACCTAAAGAACCTCCTGACCTCCAGAATAGGAAGAGGCCTTCACAGTAGGCTCAGAGAAGCTATAGATTTTTTACTGTTTTTTGACTTCCATTCTTCTCTTTCAAGTGGGACTATTTTTGTGTGGGTAAGGTTTTCTGGCCATGCTCTACCATCATATATTGGGTGTGTATGGATTCAATAATGTGTGCCCTCTTAGTTTTAGGTCTCAAGGCCAAAAGGAGCCACAAAGAATCCCAATGGAGTAATTGCTGCTTATCAACTGTAGATTCTGGACTCTGAGCTGCATTTATTCACTGAATATTACCTTTGGTTGTCTCCTAAGAAAATCAGTTTTGTTAAATACATTTCTATCCACAGATTCCTTGAGTAACTTTGAACTCCAATTTGAGAATCACTGGAAAAGATTAAAAGATTAGTTTAGAGAGCTCCCAAAACTCTTTTCAAGCCTTATCTTCTTACTGGTGCAGATATGCCCTGTGCTCTAGCCAAGCTAAACTGGCTCATTGTGGGCCCTGGGGTTTTATTGGCTGTGTTTATCAGAATTCGTGGTGGCAAAGATAATTTTTTTCAAAAAGATAACTAGTTTAAGCACAGAGCAAAATTATCCAATAGACGTTTAGGTTCATATACCTAAAGGAAGGCTGGAGAATGAGACTTAGAACACAGGCATCAACAAAGGAATTCTGGATGGCTCACCCACAAGAATTACCATGAATCCAACCAGTAGAAATAATAATAACCAGTCCAGAGAATCCAGAAAAATGATTTTTAAAAAAGCTTTCTGAGCAAAGATGCATAGAAGGCAACAAATATATATTTTTTTAAAGGAGAGAATTAAAGAAAGAGAAGCTAAGAAACTGGCATTCTTAGTGAAATTAGAGAACAGATTTAGCGGGTGTATGCATATGGGAAACAAACATGAGAGGACGTTCTGATTAAACATGCCAAGTACAGAGTTTGAGTTGTTGGATGTGGATGTGCTGATGAGGTTCAGAGTGGGGCTCTACTACTGGGTGGTCAATCTAGAATAAAGATAAGTAAAGGTCAGTGTTATTGAGGAGAGTAAGATGACGTGAACTTGAAGAGCTGCATTGATAGCCAACATCAATTTGGAAATCATGAGAATGAGGTCAGTTGAAGTTGGTTGGAAAATACATATATGAATACTCAACTGAAGTTATCCACAGAGATACAAGTGATTTATCTGGGGTTGAATGACAAAAGTGATTATATAAAGAATGTTGTAGACTCAAAGTGTATAGCATCCAAAAAAAAAATAAAAGGGAGACTTGGTATTCTGGTTCAAAAGTGGTGCTGGGAAGGAAACAGCACAATATCTTCATTTAGGCTTTCAGATGAGTTCGAAAAAAAACAATTCAATTCAACCCTATTATCACATGATGAAGAGCCTTTTCTAGAGACATGATATAGTGGGTAGGGCAAGAGGTATCTGGAGTAAACCCTATCATCATTATTGTGTCAGTTATTGATCAAAGACATACTAAGTACTATACTTTGTATGTTATTTTTATTGTAAAAGTCATTTTTTAAAAATTAAAAATCAAATGAGGTATGTCAAGTAAAATATAAATGTTACCCAAGCCTCTTCTTATCACCACCAACACCAAACACACATATGTAAACCCCCAGGAATCTTCACGGTCAATGATTTTGTGTGTTGTTTGGATTTTATAAAGCACCAGCTTTGTGCTTATTTTGTTTTAGCAGCAGAATTACTGCCCTTTTATCTTTTATATATACTAAATATTGTACAAGATGTGAACAGTTTATCACTCAATCATGGAGAGAAAAACAGTGGTACTTTGAGGAATTCAATTAATGCTTGAAAAATAAGCATTCCAGGGGACTTCCCTGGTGGTGCAGTGGTTAAGAATCTGCCTTCCAATGCAGGGGACACGGGTTTGAGCCCTGGTCTGGGATGACCCCACATGCCGCGGAGCAACAAAGCCCATGCGCCACAGCTACTGAGCCTGCGCTCTAGAGCCCGTGAGTCACAAATATTGAGCCTGCATGCCACAACTACTGAAGCCCACGCACCTAGAGCCCGTGTTCTGCAACAGAGAAGCCACTGCAATGAGAAGCCCGCACACCACAACAAAGAGTAGACGCCACTCACTGCAACTAGAGAAAGCCCGCGCACAGCAACAAAGACCCAAAGTAGCCAAAAATAAATAAATTTATTTTAAAAAATAAATACATAAAATCAAAGAAAAATAAGCATTCCAAGGAAAAGTATTAGAAAAAAATCCACCAAGTGTTGATACAGGTTATCTTGGGGAACTAGGATAAAAAGATCAAAGTTTTGTTTAAATTTTTAAAGTAATGCATTTATATGAACTTTGAATTCAAGATACATTTATTGATTTTGTTTTCATAAAAAGATTTTAATATTAAACATGTTAATAAAAACTGAAATTGTTATTCAGAAAACTGGGAGTAATTAATTGTATATTTTCAAAAATGTCTGGCATCTAATGCATCTTCTTGATTTTTACACTGGCTCAAGTATATCCTTTGAACTGTTACAGAAAGAATTATTCTGACACTTGTTAAATAATAAGGAAGACTTTATTCAAGACTATTGCTATAGGTGTCAAAATTATGGCAAAAGGGGAGAGAGTTTAAGCTCAACTCTAAGTACAGCAAGGACAGGTGACGATTTATAGCCAATGAACCAAGGCTGGGGAAGGTGGTATCAGTGGATGGAAAATGACTACAAGAAGACATCAAGGGTAGAGGGGATTTTTGCTAAACCTACTTAACAGGATTCATCGTGAAAGCAGGCCAGGGTGATCAGATATTAAGTGTGGGGATTCTCTCTACGATGACTTAGTAGGATTCTTGCTACAACTGGGCTAGGAGGGCTTGAGGACAAGGCCCAAGGACAAAGCAGAGTCTAAAACAGGGCTCAGAGGAGTCTGACTAACATTTGGTTAAGGAGCGAGTTTTTGTCAGAACCACAGCATTATATTGTAGCTATAATTTTAATTGGTACCTAGTTTAAAAGCAAAGGGTTTAAAAAAAAAAAAAAAAAAAAAAAGCAAAGGGTTTAAACTACAAACTTCTCATACTGTAGGCCTGATAATAACTTTAATGATGATTAATAAACTTGCATATTTCTTTGAGCCTAATTTGATGTTTAGCAGCAGCTATTTTATTACTTGTACCATTTTATTGCTTTTTTTAACCCCTCAATGTAAGACAAAGTATAAAAAAGCCTCTGTATTGTATTTTGTTAAGCTACTAAATTTGTGTTTCCCATATAATGTTGCTATACTTGCTGTTTGCTTGGAAAATCATAGCAGTAATTTATTCTTAACAAGTCATTAAATTTATGTTCTCCATGGCCAATTTGAGGCAAGAATGGTAAATAATATAAGCTTTTTCTGAAAACCTAATTAAAATGAACACTTCAAATTACTTTTTGGTTTTGTTAAATGTACTAAGTCATTTTCTGAAATTTGTTCCTATTGACTCATAGTGATTATTTGGTACAAACGCTAAATCAAAGCTTAATATCTACACACAGTAAATAGCCTAGGAAATGACAAAACTATTTTGAAGTGACTAATCTCATTTTCTAGGTACTAGCAAATTACAAAACAAGAAAAATTACACAAGCAATTCTCAGACTAAACTTCCTATATTTACATCACTTTAATAGGGATATACATCATACTTGAGCTCAAAGTGTTATTAACATAGATGAAGCAAACCAGAAACAGTTTGGTAACCCATTCTTATGATATGGTGTTGTACATGTTTAGATTGGCTTTTATGTTAAAAGACTGAGCCTTTAATCAGACAATGTTAAAAAATTTTGTCTTTTGCTTTTCTTAGGTATAACCACAATTTACCTTTAATTAAAATACTTTAAACTGCAAGACCCATGCATCAAAATTGAAAATCAGTAAATACTGGCATAGCAACACAAATATATTTATAGTATGATACTTGTGAATTTGTAAAACACTTTTAACTATCACCTATCTTTCAAATTAATGATTAATTCCATTTTGCTAAAGGGCTTCCCAGAAAAGATGAAAATCAATTGTATAATTTTAACTTAGTGGCCATCCAAGTGCTAAGATTACTTATATTTTTATTTAGCATTTAGTGCTCAATACCCATTCATTAGGCAAATTAATATGGCTTTTCTAATACTTTGAAACTGATGATATGGAAGTGAGAACTTCACTTTAAACAAATTAACTCTAAACCCCTATAATTAATGCTCCTTATTCTTACTTTATCAGGATTGTTTTTCTCACTTCTATCTCTATTCCAATGGGACAAGAACAACAGATCATGCACATGATATTTCACTTATCCTTTGGGAAGATAAAGAGAGTGTTGATGTGGTAAATATGGGAAGTGGAAGATTTACCAATGTGAGTTTTCAGTATTATAATTCAAGCATTTATTAGATGGAAAGTAGAAAACTGGCAGGACCTGAGGAGTCATTATACTGGACAACCACTGCAAAATTGAAAAAGCAAGCTGAATAAATAACATTTTGGCTCTTCTCTCATTTTCTCCTCAATTTATAGGTGTACGGCATTTTTAAAACACGGCTCCTAAATTCTAATTTTAAATACAATATGAACCTGGTACATACAACCAGGAAAAATTGTAAAAGACTTTAAAATGGGCAAAAATGAGTAATAGATGTCCTAACTAAGCCCTCCGGGTTATCTTCACCAGTTCATAGCACTGCATATTATTATTTTCCATATGCAAATGAATTATCAAGTGACAGGACAATTGACTTCCCTTCCTTCTTGTGGAAAAAAGCCAATTTTGCATCTATTTGTAAATTCATTTTGGCATTCTTGTTTTTACCTATATGTGTAGTACTTTGAATTCTCCTTTGAACTACCCTTTGTAACATCTTACACGTCCCTTATTAATAAATCAGTTAAATAAAATATTTGGTACACGTTCATTTCATATTTGTATGAGAGCAATGATTTTATCGGGTAAAAATATCTTTCACAAGACTCAAATATAGTATTTACAGATGTAGCCAACATAGAGTCAGTTACCCTTATGAATTTTCTCAAAAATGCCAAATGGGGATAATACTCAGCATAACAAAGTTTCTTAAAAGTCTACTTTCTCTTTCTTACATTCATACACACAAACACACACAGTAGGAGAGAGAGAGAGAAACAACTGTCATCACCTCCCAATTAATTCTTCATCCACTCTCTAAACTCTCCTGTCTCCATCCATTATTTCTTGTCTCACTCTTCTTTCCCTCTCCTTTTAGGTTATATTCTTTTATCTGTACTTTACTATGTATTTTAAACATGGGGTCTTTGTTTCTCACACTACTACACCTCACTTTTTAACCAGAGTTCTCCAGGACAAAAGTCCTCCAGTAATAATCTAGTAGACAATTCCCTTGTGTTTAAATTAGAGAGGGGATGCTATGCCTATCCATGCGTTAATTATTATACACTTTTCTGTCATACAGATGACAAAAAGTGTGGAAAATGCATAGAATATGAAAGTAGTTATAGTCTTATGTTATGGTTGTTAAGGGCAGGGACACTCTAAGAGAACAAAGGGGCTTGTCATGGGAATTTAAAATCCAATCAGGTATATACAAGTCCTGCTGTATTCACAAAATCCTTTTGATCACATTAAGAGTTTTGGAACAACACAGACAAGAAAATTAAGTAATTTTGGTGAACCTCTGTCACCCTTGCAAATTCTATTCTATTCTACTTGGTGTGCACATATAATAACAGACCAAGGCAGTGCCTGTTTTCTTTTTTCTCTTCTGTAAATCCACTATCTTATGTGCCTACTGCTTACTTAATCTTACTAAATTACTCAAGTCTCTCCAGAATTAAGAATGCACTACTTTCATAAATAAAGTTTTTTAAGTGCCATGTGCTGTTTTGAATATACTCTTTCTAGTCAATCAATCCTCTTCCATAAGAAGTACATGTCAAGTCCAAGCAATACTTTTATTCTGAAAACATCACATCATGCAGATATTTAACTGATTGTACAGATATCTCTCCTGTTGTAAACCTTCCACATCCTCCCACCCCCTTCCCCATGGTCTATTAGGCAATGTCTAGACAAGGAGGTTATTTTGCTCAGTTAGCTCTGGATGTTTGGAGTGCAAAATAATAATCTTCACAGAAGGAAAGAAAGCTTAATATATGAAGGAAAAATCTCTAGTGAAGCTAAGCTAATCCTATTTGATGGCTAGTTTCTAGCATTTACTTCCTGAACTTGATATTGCTTCTCTTTATATAAATGTGTTCTACCTGTGTATGTTTTAGTGATCTTCCCATAACCAAAGGCTGTGTTTAATAGCTAGTCATCAAGCAGAAACATAAATCTTTCTTTAGTGTATATGCGTGTGTGTAGCCATGTACATCTGTATGTCAGCGGTGGGGGTAGAGGAAAGAGAACAGAGCAGATTTGTGTGGCAGGAAACAGACTAGTATAAATATGCATTGCTGTGTGGTTAACATAGTTTACATAAATGAGAACAAAATAACTGTGACATTCGCCTCTAAGATCTGTGAAATCACATGGGTCTGGGGAATACAGAATGGTGGACAGCATGCTACAAAGAGACGCTCCAAAGTTAGATTTCAATTTTCCTTAAGTAACTTAAAAGGACCTTGCTCTAATAATTTGGAAACACATCAAGAGTTCAAATAATGAGTTCACATTATTTTCATGTGCAGTATCCTTTAAAGGGGGCTTCCTGACTATGGGCTATCACACTTTACATTCATTCTTACCATCTTCTCTTGAGTTTTGGGTTATCTTTCTTACTGCCACACACACACCACACACCCTGTATGAAATTCAAGTAACTCTAAGACAAATGTGTCATCCACTAGGAATCCTTCTCCTGCACTCCACTAGACTTAATGGCTTGGCCACTACAACCGAACACATCACACGTGCATTATATTTAGTAATGTAGGTGTCTTTCTTACTAGACTGTTAGCTACTTAAGAGCAAAGAGTGTGTGTTATTTATGTTGATAGAACAACCCTTTCATGACCTTTCATCCTGTAATTGTATAAGTAAAATTTCACTAAAATGCCTAAAGAACATTTAAAGTAATTTATCACATTTAAAATAATTCCAACTTTTTATATCTCCATTGCTGATTCACACCTTTAATGGTCTCCAAAATAGTACTTTTTCTTAAAGTACATCTATGTGAATCCCTGACCAGCTTTTTCTAGAAATACATTTTAACTGTCTTTACTCTTGGAGGAAAAAACAGAATGAGAATACCTGGCAATACTCAAATTTAGGGACAGAGAGACTGAGGATGAATAGTTAATAGAGTGACTTTTGACGCTTCTTTCACTGTATTATTGGCAAGTCATTTGTTGCCATTATAGGAATTGCACTTGAAAGAATAGAGCACTTAAGAAAATTGTAATTTATGTTGTTGGTGTTTTCCCTTTTACTGTTGCTTCTTATTCTCAAGCAGCTCTAGATCACTTTCAAGATGGGAGAAGCAATCTTATTCTTTTTTTTTTTTTTGGCGCCCTCCTCCACAACAACTAGGAAGTCCTTTACACAGAGTAGATGCTCAATCCATACTATTGCTCTAAATTCCTCCTAATCTTCTCCCATAGCCTCTCATTTTGGCTTGCTCTTTTATCATCCTAAAGAAATAAACTTTCCAGATCTACACGGTAAGGCCCAGTGGCCACCCTTGCCAAATTACTTGGCATATCCTGTCATACATAGTTCCTAGACATACATATCTCTGCTAAACTTGTGTATACTACTGATGCACCGGAACATGGCTCCTTTCACCAACACTGGGGGAAATCAGAGACTGAACAAATGAATTAAGATACTATTATATTTACACAAAATAGAAATCAAAGTAATAATGTACTAGTAAGATAAGATATTTGATCTGCCCTTTTTTACATGTAAAAATATTTTTTAATCAATCTCAGGTTGTCCTTAAATTGATCCAGAAAATATATGTAAGAAATTAGTCAGATATTCATGAAACAGAATGGTATTAACTTATGGTAGTTCTATTCCTGTTGCACCTATATAAGGAAATTTTAAAAGTTAGTAATACATTTCTCTTATCAAAATAGACATAGGATGTTGTAAATCAACTGTAATTCAATAAAATAAATCAGAAAAATAAGGCCTAGGACAAACTCCTTTAAACAAATTGCTCATTTCAGACACTTCATTAATTAGAAATGTCATGTTTGATCATAAAAACTATGGTTTTGTTACTAAAAAAATTCCCCAAATCCATTCCCCAAATAAGAGCAACTTGAACATATGGATTTTTATATTCACTTTAACAGGTTTGTTGAAAAAAACACTGGAACCACAAACAGTATATTTAACAAACTGGGAACAAAAATGGAAATGGTTAATTCTAAATGGGAGATGTGAAAATCTATGGTATGAGGGAAAAGGATGGAAATAAATGAAAGGATTACAAAATTGTATTTTTCACTGGAAAAATACAATTTAAAGAGAGGATGAAAATATAAACCTAAGGAGGGGTCTAAAAATAGTATAGATAGAGATACCATAAGGTATTGGAAATTTGAGATCAGAAGTCTATGTACCTAAAGTGTGGAGAAATGGAACACTTGTAGACCATTGGTGGGGATGTAAACTGGTACAACCATTATAGAAAACAGTATGCACTCTTTTTCCACTACAAGAAGCTACAACTTGAATTACATTCTACTATAAAACATGCATTTTACTTATTTTCTGAAGTTGTTCATGTTATATCTCTAGGGAAAAAATATTTTAAATGATAAGCCTATGAGATATCAAATTAATGTTACTAAAAAATATTCATGTTTAAAAAATCAACTACAACTAAGCAGAACTGGTAATTTAAAAATTAAGAATATCTTTAAGAGTAGGAAAACTACATACTAGATATTTTAATCTTATTATTTTATACAATCTTATATACAATTTTATTTGATGCTTGCAGCCAGAGAAGAACTTATTTGAACTCCAACTTATTTTTTTAAAATCCCAAAGAAACACTAACACTATTCATTCTTAGACCTTTGGAAATTTGAAATCAATGTTTCATATTATTAATGTTTTCTACTAGAATGTCTAACACTCACCATGGGTAGTTACTGGGTACAGATTATTAATGTATTTATGATAAAGCCATTAGCTGTTTTACTGAAGATTTCATGAATGATATTCTGGGAATTGAGTCTTTCTTAAATGTAAATTTTATAAATTTATTTAAACATTTTTCCCAGTAATTTGGGATTACAAAATGCTTTCTTTTAATGGTAAATTATATTTAAATGTGACTAGCATAGTCGGACATTTTTTTCAACAGGTAAAATATGTATTTTTTTAATTCTAATCAGTCTTTGCAAAAGAACAGTTATAAAAAGGAAGAAGCAGATCATTCCTAGAGTGTTCCAAAAGAAAAACACATCCTGTTCAGCATTTTCCCACTATGTGACAGCTTAAATGAAAAGTGTTAATATTATAACCATCAAATGAGGTAATTATATTTTTAAAAATTAAAACTGCTAGTAATTAGATAATGACCTGATCACAGTTAGTATTTAAAAATCTGTACATATTTTGAAAGTATAATTTGGGATAAAACATGTATACTCTGCAGAAAAATTTACCTTCTCTTTTTACCTCTGAATAAAATGTAATGGCCCAATGCTTTCTTACAGAATTTACAAATGTGGTAAAAACACACATATAACCCTGATAGTTTCATTTTGTTATACAGCAACAGAAGAACTGTCCTTTCCAAATCAATAACCCTGCCTAGGAAAGAACGTCCATGTATCACCAGTTAGCAGCGATGGTTATCTTAATATAGAGACTTTTTTCCTCTTACGACTTGATTTCCCTTTGAATAAATTAAAGTGAGTAGCCCTACAGTAGCTGTCCTCTACATCAAACTGCCACTTCAAAATATTCCCAGGTGATGCAAGTGTAATTTTGTTAAATAGTACTTAAATAACAACTCAATCTAGATATTGGTTTACCTAGGCCCTTGGGTATTCACTCAACCTAAATCTTCAGTAGTGTTTCTAAAACTTGTACAATGTGACACAAATAAGTCCCTAGACAAGAGTCAAAAGCCATGCATCATATGCTAAACAAAATGAGGTAAGGCTTGTTATTCATAAGCCTTGGGATGGATGCAAAAGCAGTAGCTGCTATTAATCAACATCTTACATAGAAATAGGAAGGCTGAACATCTAGTGTTTGGGTCTCTTAGTAAACATGTAACAGGCTTTTATTAATTTAAATCATTTCTACAAGTTTATCAAGTTGTTTTCATTGCACTGTACTTCCATTAAGACAAAATGAAACTAAGAAATAATCTTCAAAAAATGCAAAACCAGTAGGAGTCAATGAAATGAAGTTTGTATTAGTACACTCTACATCTCTATGTATATACAATTTGAAGGTTGTTAATATTGGTATTTACAGAGTGGCTCCAGAATTTCTCTAAGAGGCAAGCTCAGAGACAACGATTTGGTTGGAAAGGTAGTAAGGATTCATTAGAAGAAAATTCATTAGAACAACAAGTATACCACATTTTATGATGTTTTGAGGAGTGCTCTAAGGGAGAAGCCTGATGGAACATAATTTCCATGCAAAATAGCTTCCCCTTCAAAGGTGAAGTGGTTAAAGTCCAAACTTAAAAATAAAAAAGGCGGGCGGTGGGGGTGGGGGGGGTGGGGGAGGGGGAGTGCGCCCTCAGCCAGGGCACCGGGTCCAGGTGGCTGCGCGGCGGGTCGGTGAGGAGACAAAGGTGCTTCACAGGCCTCTGCAGGCCTCGGCTGGTCTCCCCCGCGTTGGAGGCCGAGCCCCCGCAGAGCTGGCAAGTGCGTCAGCTCACCCTGACCCCTGACGGGATCTGCGGATGGTTGCCGACACACAGCACCTGGTCCAGAATCCGGTCAGACTCTACAAACTTTTAGATGGTACTTACCAACTTACCACCTCAAGGATGAAGCAGAAACTAAGGGCACTGCTAAATCCAAGAGGAGGAGCCCTGAAAACGAAGGAGAGTTAGAGGAGGTGCAAGGGGAGGGAGGACCACCTGTACCTTGTCCCCGTCGCTGTGGCGGCGCAGCCGCTGCACTCCTCAGCCCCTGCCGGGCCAACATTCCGGGACCGGTCGACTCTGTCTACGAGGCGCTGGCCACGGGCGAGGCCCCACGGGTCCACCTGGTGCCCGAGAGGATATGGTGGGAGTCGGCCTGCACCCGGAGATGTAGTGTTCGGCGTCCTCGGCTGGCCTGGTGTACTGAATGCAGGTGCAGATATGGACGGTTTAGAAGAGAAACTCTGGAGGCTGAAGGGAAGCTGAATACGGAAGGCAAGGCCCGGACCCCCAGTTTCCTACGGCTTCTTAGGAAATGCCCCTCCACCTTGGGGAAATCAGCGCTGGGCCTGGCTGTGCATTGTTTCCATTCGACTGGAGAGACGGGGAGGGAAGCAGGATTCAGTGTTTTTAATCAGCTTAAAATGCCTCCTTTCATGATTGTGGACAACAAGATGCGGAAACGAGTCAACCTCAAAAGACTTGGTGGGAATGCAGTCAAAGGGTTTGTGATTACCTGAAGAGCCCGGAGTGCTTCCTTCAGCTCGGTGCCAAAGTTCTGAAGGGGGCGCTGCTGTTTGCCCGGGCTGTGGGAAGAGGCCGCTGGCCAAGGTGGTAGTGATGGAGGCCTATGCCTTCCTCGGCGCTGGCCGGTCCGGAGTCTGTGGAGGTCTCGGCCCTGCACATTTTGTGGAGCCTCTTCAAGGAAGCCCACGCCCTCCCCCGGAAGGAGTCGCGTACATTGAGGAGACTGACTCCGTGGGCAAGAAGCGCCCCACCACCAGGTCCGGCTCCTGCAACACGGAGGAGGGGCGGACTCTGAACCAGCTTCTGTGAAAATGGCTGAACCGTGCACCACTGATCACGTCAGAGCCCTGGCGTCCACCAACTGAACTGACATTTTTGACGACGCTCTGCTGAGGCCAGGCCGACTTCACCAGGCCTTTATCGACCTTCCCACCCTGCGGGAAAGGCAGGAGGTTTTCAAGCGGCACCTGAAAAGGCCGGCGCTGACCCGGTCCAGCGGTGTTCACCTGCATTGCTTGTCAGCTGAAGGAAGGGCTCAGCTGTGCGGGTGTCGCCGGGCTCTGTAGCGAAGCCTCGCGAGAACTGCAGGAAGACCGAGCGGCCAACCTCGAGTTTTCCCTCTTGCGCTGCCCAGAAGAGGCAGGATCCTCTCAGAGGATGACAGGAAGGGGGTTGCGTTTCACGAGTCAGGCCATGCTTTGTTTGGCTGGTCGCTGGAGCACACGGAGGCTGTGGTGAAAGGCTCCATCGCGCCACAGACAAATGCCGCACTGGGCTTGGCTCCGGTGCCTGTGAGAGACCATCCCCTCTTCACCATGGAGCCGCTGGTGGAGAGGGTGTGCAAGGCCGTAGGCGGCCGCATGTCCTCGGGGACCATTTCCTTCAACAGGGTCCCTTCCCAGGCACAGGACACCCTGAGGAAGGTCACCCGCACCGCCCACTCCAGGGGGAAGCAGTTTGGTGTGGCACCGAGCATCCAGCCCATCTCCTTCCCCGAGGCACCAGAGGGCTTCACAGTTAACGGTACCCCTTCAGCCACGGCCTCCAGCAGATAATGGACCATGAAGCAAAACTGCTGGTGGCTAAGGCCTACAGGCATACCGAGAAGGTGCTCCAGAACAACCCGGAGAGGCATCAGGTGCTGGCGAACACCCGCCAGAAGAGCAAGTGTTAAGGTGTGAGGACCTTGAAGGTTTTGTTGCCCGCGGCCTCACCGGCCTAAGGAAATAGTGCCTCAGAGGTGGAGCAACACCTGAAGGGGAGAAACGAGATGCTGGCGGGGGGAGCCTGAGAAGGAAGTGCTGGTTTGGCCCACACAGTTGGACTTCCCCGATAGTGCCAGTAAGGATGCGGTGTTTCCACTGGATCCAGTAAGTGAACTTATTTTTTTAAATTAATTAATATATTTATTTATTCTTGGCTGTGTTGGGTCTTAGTTTCTGTGCAAGGGCTTTCTCTACTTGCGGCGAGCTGGGGCCACTCTTCATCGCGGTGCGCGGGCCTCTCACTGTCAAGGCCTCTCTTGCTGCGGAGCACAGGCTCCAGACGCGCAGGCTCAGTAGTTGTGGCACATGGGCTTAGTTGCTCCGCGGCATGTGGGATCTTCCCAGACCAGGGCTCGAATCCGTGTCCCCTGCATCAGCAAGCGGATTCTTAACCACTGCGCCACCAGGGAAGCCCCAGTGAACTTCTTACTTAGCTGCCCCCCAAGTTTCTTTTTACTTGCAGTTTGTACCTTCTTTTTGAGCCTTGGCTGGTCTCTGCCGAAGGGCTTCTGAGATCTGTTAATTGATTTTCCTACCCGTGGTTAGCAAATATTTTTGCAGAGACGAAAAATAAGCAAAATAAAACAGGTCTTTTGAATTAGTTTCTAATGGTCCTTCTTACCCACTTAGGTTTCTCACATGTCTCTCCACAAAACATTTTGAGATGGAGGAAGATGTTCCTCCAGAGAGGAATATTCACACTGGACTGAATTCCTTAGAATGTCCTATTTTCCCTCACATAGGAATCTTCCTGAAAAGAATTCCCTCTGGCTAGAATACTCATTACAACCCATTACTCCATCTCTGACATCTGTTACATAGCTAATAGATTCACACTTAAGGTACCAGTGTCTTTCACAAGCTCACTAGATGGGGTGCCCCTCCTGTTAATGAATGCATGTGCTTCTTTTCACATCTCGCATTACATTGAAACAAGCGTACAACTAGTTCTTCATTGGACTGTGAGCTTCTGGAGGAGAGGTGACATGCATTTAACCCCTTTAATAAAAGGATTGGATCCAGTGAAGTTACAGATAAGAAAGTGGCTTTTTTTGTCCTCCTCCAAACTAGTGCTTTAAAACATTTCTGATACTCCCTTCCTAGTTTGTCTGGAATCTTTTGCTACGAAGTTCAACTGTTGGAATCTTTTGCTGTAAATTTAGGTGGTAAGAACAAGTCTCATTTTTAGATATTGAATCCTTTTGGTATTAAAAAGTCCAGTCCAGTTTAATTTAAAACTTAAATCTCACATACAACACAAAGTTTTCCCCACTTACCAATGTAGCTGTGACCTCACTTGGCTTGGGAACTGGTGATGGGAAGGTAAACATGGTCTTTTTCTCTTTCTTCTCTACTTCTCACCCTTTGCTTCTGGGTCTCATTTCCTCCACTAGTGTATTTTGAGAGAAGATGGGAAGATATCTTCTGTGATTGGTTTTATTATCATCTGAGCACTCTGTGTCAGGCAAATGTGAATTCTTTCATTGGTTGTATTAATTGATACTTCTAAGGCTCCTGTGGGTACCTGCATATGTCATAGTTCCATTCAGTTTCCCACTTTCTGAAAGTACACTCCATAGAGTTACATTGCTGGAATCCTTTTCCCCAACAGGGCACCCTCTTGTATATAGCATGCTGTCAGGATGGTTTGAGCCTGGCCACTTGTGCAGCATTTTCACTAGACCAATGGGGAACTCTACATCTGCCAGATGTTGCTTATGAGGGTGCAGGGTGCTTTTACTGCTTTCTCCTTATCCAGTCCTGTGGACCCAGAAGATATTTAACACCAGATGCTTTGTTCATAAATATCCCCCAGACTATGGAGATGCATGTCAAGCTTGCTCAAAATTTATCTCAATATACTCTGGCCTAGTAGCCCCAGAGGTAGCCTTGTGAGTTTCTGCTGTTTAGAAAGCTTCTAACAGTGGAGTCAGTAGCAGGAAAGCCTTCTGGAGGACTTCTCATTTGTATTGAGATTGTAGCCACAGGAAGAAAGGGACATATCACAGTACTTTGCCTAAGCTGATTACTCACTGCCTCTATCAGTCATTCATTCAAGTTTCTAATCTTTTATATATTATGGACATGGGTGAATTGTGTTTGCTAATTTAGTAAGTCCAACTTGGATGTAACTAGAATCTCTATTTATAATGTGGAAGCTCTTATTTCCTCATTAAAAGGATGTATGTCAGAGACTCAATCAAACTTACTTTCTTAAAAATGGGAAATGTTAACACAGCTATCTGAAAATGAGAAATATGTCTCTTCATTTTAAAATTCTATTTTGAAAAATTGCCAAAGATTTTAATTTATCCCATGGAAATACACTATGCAAAGATTACATTTTTAATGTCCTAGAAAGTTGGGCTTAACACTTATCTGTATAATCAAATACAAATATATACGTTTCCCATTTATTAGCGCCTTATGAGGTAATGTTTTAGAAAGTAGTAAATTTATATATATATACACATATATATACATACATATATATTATTTATAATCTATTTTAATTGCAATTCAAAATCAGTTTAGTTATTAGTGTCAAAATATAGTTTTTAAAAAATAGGTAATATTAGCAAAACCTGAATTATATACACTTAATTTTTTTTTAACATCTTTATTGGAGTATAACTGTTTTACAATGGTGTGTTGGTTTCTGCTTTACAATAGAGTGAATCAGTTATACATATACATATGTTCCCATATCTCTAACCTATTGCGTCTCCCTCCCTCCCACCGTCCCTATCCCGCCCCTCTAGGTGGTCACAAATCACTGAACTGCTCTCCCTGTGCCATGCGGTTGCTTTCCACTAGCTATCCACCCTACGTTTGGTAGTGTATATGTGTCCATGCCACTCTCTCACTTTGTCACAGCTTACCCTTCCCCCTCCCCATATCCTCAAGTCCATTCTCTAGTAGGTCTAGTGTTTTATTCCTGTCCTACCCGTAGGCTCTTCATGAAGTTGTTTTTTTTTTTCTTAGATTCCATATATATGTGTTAGCATATGGTATTTGTTTTTATCCTTCTGACTTACTTCACTCTGTATGACAGACTCCAGATCCATCCACCTCACTACAAATAACTCAGTTTCATTTCTTTTTATGGCTGAGTAATATTCCATTGTATATATGTGCCACATCTTCTTTATCCATTCATCTGTTGATGGACACTTAGGTTGCCTCCATGTCCCGGTTATTGTAAATAGAGCTGCAATGAACATTTTGGTACATGACTCTTTTTGAATTATGGTTTTCTCAGGGTATATGCCCAGTAGCGGGATTGCTGGGTCGTATGGTAGTTCTATTTGTAGTTTTTTAAGGAACCTCCATACTGTTCTCCATAGTGGCTGTATCAGTTTACATTCCCACCAGCAGTGCAAGAGTGTTCCCTTTTCTCCACACCCTCTCCAGCATTTATTGTTTCTAGAGGTTTTTTTTTTTTTTTTGGTACGCAGGCCTCTCATTGTTGTGGCCTCTCCCGTTGCGGAGCACAGGCTCCGGACGCTCAGGCTCCATGGCCATGGCTCACGGGCAGAGCCGCTCCGCGGCACGTGGGATCTTCCCGGACCGGGGCACAAACCCGTGTCCCCTGCATCGGCAGGCGGACTCTCAACCACTGCGCCACCAGGGAAGCCCTGTTTCTAGAGTTTTTGATGATGGCCAATCTGACCGGTGTGAGATGATATCTCATTCTAGTTTTGATTTGCATTTCTCTAATGATTAATGATGTTGAGCATTCTTTCCTGTGTTTGTTGGCAATCTGTATATCTTCTTTGGAGAAATGTCTATTTAGATCTTCTGCCCATTTTTGGATTGGGTTGTTTGTTTTTTTGTTATTGAGCTGCATGAGTTGCTTATAAATTTGGGGGATTAATCCTTTGTCAGTTGCTTCATTTGCAACTATTTTCTCCCATTCTGAGAGTTGTCTTTTGGTCTTGTTTATGGTATCCTTTGCTGTGCAAAAGCTTTTAAGTTTCATTAGGTCCCATTTGTTTATTTTTGTTTTTATTTCCATTTCTCTAGGAGGTGGGTCAAAAAGGATCTTGCTGTGATTTATACAATTGACTTCATAGATTAGAGTGTTTAAGATAATAAAGTTCAGACATACTAATAATGAAATCTAATCTCTCAGTACATGGGCTTGGTCACTATTCTGTCTGCTCCTAGACTTCTACACAGAAAGCTTTAAATGAAGATTCTGTTGAGGGTGGAAATTGTAAAATGAAATTTTAATATATATTTGTAATGGTCAGTATATCCTGGCTTATAAAAAATATAGTACAGAATTTAATATAATATCTAAGAAAGGAAAGAGATCAAACAAACAACCAAATCTAAATAGTGTATTAGCACTCTTCTCAGTTTTCAAAGTAACTAAAAATAGCAATAGTTTTTTAAAAAGAAGAAAAATCATATCCGTAATTATAAACGTGACAGTCACTTCTCAACAAGCTCCATGATTCATCATGTTTAAGTACATAAATTTGAGAATTTACATAGTCAAAAATTAGTGATTTAGCTGATTAAAGTAAAAGATCAGTTTAAGAAAACAAAAAGCAAATTCTAATTGAAATTCTTTTCAGAACTTCTACATAGTTTGTTCAATAAATATTTGCTATAGGTTTGATGAATGAATTAAAGAATGAATGGATAAAGCAAATCAAACAAAAAAAATCTGAGAATTCTTTGCTTGTCTTAGAGAAATGTACACAGACCAACCACATCTGTATAAGTTATTGGGTTTTTTTTACATTTTCTATGACAATTAAAAACTAAGTCATGATTAAATATGGTGAGGTAGCCAGGAATTGAAAATGTACATAGTAAATTCTAAAATCGAATGACTTCAAGTCACAAATATGGGTTGTATATAAAAATAAATGGAAACAACTGGTCTGCTCTTTGGAAATACCACATTCACAACCTCTTATGTTCAATTTTCTCTGGAAAGTTTTAATATGGACTTCTGATTAGCCAATATGAAAAAAAGCATGTGTATTAATTTTATTACAATGAAAAACATTAGGAATATAGTATAGCTTTGAACTTTAAAATATTTCATAATGCTGTACTCTGATTTTAAAAATAGTTTAAAAAATACTTAAAATGCAAAAATTTTTATTTGGTTTTTATTATGTAGTTGTATTTTTTTACCTTTGTTCCTATCAAATATATTATTCCATATATCAGCTCTCTTTTATCATGTTGATAGAGACCATTAGCAACTGTCTGCATATATTTCTTTCCAAGTTTGTCCACACCTACAAATGAAACTAAACTTTAAAAAAAGAACAGAAAAGTGATTCCATGGCTGTTACTAATTTTTCATAAGCGTAGTTGTCTAATTTTTTTTTTTTTTTTTTTTTTTTTTGCGGTACGCGGGTCTCTCACTGTTGTGGCCTCTCCCGTTACGGAGCACAGGCTCCACAGCCATGGCTCACAGGCCCAGCTGCTCTGCAGCATGTGGGATCTTCCCGGACCGGGGCACGAACCTGCGTCCCCTGCAGGTGGACTCTCAACCACTGCGCCACCAGGGAAGCCCGTAGTTGTCTAATTTTTAATGGAATTGTGTTGATCAGTTAAAACATCATTCCTATTTTAAAAAATCATAACATTTGCTACATTTACTCAACATGGAGTAGGTCCAACTTATTTTATGACATGTGTTTAAAGGTTTGTTTTCATCATCAACTTTGTCAAAAAAGTTACTGTAATTTAAATTAAAACATATTTCTTCTTACAACTTTTAATAGATTATATAGGAGTAAAAAAAGGTTATACTCATATTAAGAAATTATCAGTAAAGGAAGTGATTTTAAATCAATAATGTATATATTTCTAAATATCTAAGGATCTGAGGTAACAAAGTCTCACATGATTAACTTTATCATTTCTATCATAAATCTTGAGATATATATATATGTATATATAGCTGCTGGCTTCTTGCCACTTCACAAAATACTTCTGAAAAGCTTATCATTAGTGAGTAGAATTTCTGGAAACTGAAGAATATGATGTTGAGATTATATTGTTACGGTCTGAAAGTTATCCTAAATATACTTTTGCAGACACAAACTATTATTATATATATAAAGCATAAACACACATAAATACACATACACACACATATGTCATAAAAGTCAAATAATGACTTAGGTGGCAGGCAGAAAGAAACAGTTCCTAAGAATATGTACACAACAAAAAAGATAACTTAAACCTTAGACAATTTACTACGGAGAATTAGTCACTGAATTCTCTGATGCTTTTTTATCAATTGGAAAAGTAAGGAAAACTACATTACCTAACATTTATTTTTAAAGTGATGCTGAATACTTCCTAAAAATTCTGCATACACATTTGATACTCAAAACACCTTAATAGTTTAGAAGTTCACATCTTTAATTTTGTTACATTACACACACGATTTTTGTTTTAAATGAAAAACAAAATCCATTAACTCTTTAAACTACTTGGGTCTACCATCTAGCTTATCATTCAAAATATTACTTTATATTAACATTAAATCTCATGAAAAAGAGGGTAGTTTTTCACTGTGTTAAAATATGCATTAAGACTGACTGGTAAGGTAAGATGAGAACATGGTATATTCTTCCTTTTATTGTGAATGCTTAGGAATATTATGAATAATTAGGAGTGTGAAGAAATATTTTAATTAAAAATTTACCACTCAACTTCCCATAACAAAATTAAAACGTTTCTCAGTTATTTTTTAACATCCTGCACTTTCAAAACTCATCCGAACAATTTTATTTTTATCCATGTGATTTTTGGTATGTTCTCTGCTGATAGCACCAAATTTTTGCAACTGTCCATTCCATTGCTATTTCTGGAAGCAAACTCTAGTTTGGTTTCTACTCTTAATCCAGGGTGTTAGAAGAGTTAAAATAGAAATACCATTGAAAAAAAAGGTGACACCAGTGTATTGAACACACACTAGTAGCTCAATTTTAAAACAAGTTTAGGGGATCTTTATTGGATCCCTACTCTTTCCTCTAATAAAAATATGAATTTTTGATATGCTGATGCTGTTTGGTTGGTTACTCCCCCCTCCTTTATATGCATATAAAAAGCTTATATTTATATATATATATATGAGCTTTCTATCTCAAACTAATAGGAATTTATTCCTTTTCCTATAGAAATTAGTTTTCTTTCCTCCCTCCCTCCCTCCCTCCCTTCCTCCCTTCCTTCCTTCCTTCCTCTTTCTCTCTCTCTCTCTCTCTCTCTCTCTCTCTCTCTCTCTCCCTCTCTCTCTCTCCCCCCACTCCCTCTCCCCACCTTTCTCTCTACCTTCCTTCCTCCCTCCCTCCCTCTCTTTCTTTCTTTTGCTCTGGTTCCATCCTTGTTGATAAATTATATTAATTTCATAAACATATTCACTGAAACATGTCTTCTTGAAAGGCAGCATGGCATAAAAGGCTTTCGATTAACAAGATTAGGATTAGACAGTTTACTCTCTCACTAGTCAGGTACCTCCCTTTCAGTGTATATTCTCTGAGTCTCAGTTTTCTAATCTTTAAATAATAAATAATATCTATGTTATAATTTCATTGGGAGAATTAAAAGTATTCTATGTAAAGTACTTATATATAGATAGCTGTTAAAATATTAGTTTAAAAATTATCCCAAAATTATGTAAGATGAAAAGTAATTTAGAAAATACTTTCCTCTGTATGGGGAATACAGCTAGCTGAGGATAAAATCTGAAGCCATATATAAGCTTTACACATTGAGCAAAACCAGTACAAAATATTGTACTCAATATATCTCTCAACTGTCTTATTTTATCAATATAACATTTTAGTTTCTCTTCTTCTATCATAGCCCTTGTTTATGGAGTCTCCAAGCGTATCAAATTCTATGTCTCTAAGACCACTCTTATTTCAAAGTATACCTATACTTGCTTATTGTACCTAACTTGAAGGAGATATATCTATCTTCAAGTTAGACATTATTAAGAAAAAATTATTCAAACTTATTTTAAAAACCACAGGGAATTCCTGACCTCTTGAAATATATGAACCAGTGGTTTATGGTATTGATTATTTTAGTAAAAGTAAAGGAGAATAAACATTTTTCAGTTAGCATAGTACATCAAAGTTGAATTCAGTCAAATAATTCAGCCTCTAGTATTTCCATCCTGAAAGAATTATTGAAGTCTTTGATCTCAAACATTCATGTCCAACTCTGATCAAATCAATTTATTTTTTCTTCCTTTCTTCTTCTTTTTTATTAATCCTGAGGGATATACATAGCCCTTGTTCAGTGTTGATCTGAAGGCATTAGATAGTTCTGACAAGTGAGCATTTAGAAATCTGTTAAAGCCTTACTATGATCTTAAGGGGCAATACAACAAAAAAGTGTAAGTTTCTATGTATGTTGCTATGACATATATAATATATTTTTTCTAATCAGAATAGGCTATTAGCTCCCTATATCTACTGGGGTGGGGTGCAGAAAGGAGACAGTGATCATCTAGATCCCACTCCAATCCATATTTATTCTTTATTCCTTATTTACTTTACTTTAGACTGTGTGTGGCAGGGGTAGGTGGATGGGGGAGAAGATTGAATTTTTTGGCAACCAAAATATCTCTCTCATCATAAAACCCCTAGTCTAGAAGCTGTACCACAATGAGCCTTGTGCCCGGAGAGAAATTCTGGACATTAGCAATGTTTAGCCGTCAACACCTAGTCCAGTACTGTTTATTTTCAATTTTATTGTGACATAAAAAGGCATCCTTCACCATGTCAGAATTAAAGTTTGTCTTTTTTCTTATCTAATTTGCTGAGGCTGAATCATTTGCTATTAAATTTGTCAAAATTAGTTCTGGGCTTCCCTGGTGGCGCAGTGGTTGGGGGTCAGCCTGCCGATTCAGGGGACGCGGGTTCATGCCCTGGTCCGGGAGGATCCCGCCTGCTGCGGAGCGGCTGGGCGTGGCCGCTGGGCCTGCGCGTCCGAAGCCTGTGCTCCGCGAAGGGAGGGGCCGCGGTGGTAGTAGGCCCGCGTACCAAGAAATTAGTTCTCAGCTACTTTTTCATTTTTGCAGAGACAAATGTGCAGTACCCCATATCTGCTGCCCTTTCCTCTTTAGCTGATGCTGATGTATTTGCTGAAAAGATGAGAAAGGGGGACATAATTAAAACGACAACTTGAGAATGGTCAATTTCCCTTTTTCTGTAATTATTCCTAAAGAAAAGAAATAATTTCTATAGGAAAAGGAATAAATTCCTATTAGTTTCAGATAGAAAGCTCATGTATATATAAAGGAGGGAGGAGTAACCAACCAAACAGGCAAACAGCATCAGCATATCAAAATTCATAGGTTTATTAGAGGAAACAGTAGGGATCCAATAAAGACCCCCTTTCTAAAGGAAGGAAAGGAGGAAAGGGAAGGGAAAGGAAGAGAAGGGAGAGAGAGGGAGGGAGGGAAGGAAAGAAGTGCCAGGTTTTAACATTTAAGTACCACAAGCTTTCTTAAGCAGTCATTGAAATAGGGCAGCCTTAACAAAGAGAGAAATAATGGTAATTACAAATCATTTCTAATTGTTAAAAATATTTCAGGGACTAACTAGGAACTGTGTAAAAACTTGCTAGAGATTCGTGACTGTGAGACTCTGGAATATAGACTTGGTTGCTTGATTAACAAATAAAGAGCCACAAAGCTATCAGGTTCTTCCTTCTAATCAAACTGATGAAATTTAGGCAATATTAACAAATATGATTTTTGATATTGGGTAATTTTAAGGACCTAATTGTGTCTCCTCAAAATTCATATTTTGAACTCCTGACCCTCATTACCTCAGAATATGACCACATTTGCATATAGAATTTTCAAAGAGGTAATTAAAGTTATATAAGTTCATTAGAATGGACCCTAATTCAATATGCCTGATGTTCTTAAAAGAAGAGGAGATTAAGACACAAACACACACAGAGGATAAACTGTGTGAAGACATAGGGAGAAGGCAGCCATCTAAAAGCCAAGGAGAGAGGCCTCAAAAGAAACCATCCACGCCGTCTTCTTGATCTTGGCCTTCTACCTCTGGAACTGTAAGAAAATAAATTTCTGTTGTTTAAGCCATCCAGTTCATGGTACTTTATTACAGCAGCCGTAGCAAATTAATACAGTAGTGAAATGTTTCAACATTTGGAAGATCTACAAATCTCAGTGATGTAATATTTTCCAATAAAATTCAATAACAGTGTAAGATAGGGCCATAGATTTTAATATAACAGAATATGAAATATTTATTGATATTGTTTCAGTTTAGTTTCGTTACCAGCATGCAACTAAACTTTAGCTGGGTTGCCACTAACATTTTAGAAACTATTTGTGGAATTTTTATGTGGAATCAAGAAAAGAATATCTACCCTTACTGAAAAGATTAAAATATCCTTTTTTAACTATGCATCTGTGTGAGGCCAGGTTTTCTTCATACATTTCAGCAAATAAAAAATATCACAGCAGACTGCCTTTTACAAATTGTTTTGAAAATATTCATTTTGTAGCAAATATTGGGCTGGCCAAAAAGTTCGTTCGTATTTCTCAGTGAGATGGCTCTAGTAGTGCTTAGTTGTCTTTGATTTCATTCGAAACAGTTTTGTTAGATTGTATTGTGACAGCTGTCATATCAGTGTGCATTTAAAAAAAGACATCAAAATTGGTGAGTTTTTTGGTAGCCATTTTAATATTGAAGATGGAAGGAAAAAAAGCAACGCTTTTAGCATATTATGATTTATTATTTCAAGAAAGGTAAAAATGCAACTGAAATGCAAAAAAAGACTTGTGTAGTGTATGAAGAAGGTGATGTGACTGATTGAATGTGTCAAAAGTGGTTTGAGAAGTTTTGTGCTGGAGATTTCTCCCTGGATGATGCTCCACTATTGGGTAAACTAGTTGAAGCTGATAGCTATCAAATCAAAACAATAATTGAGAACAGTCAACGACCCGTCCTACCATGTGGGAGGCAGCTGAAATACTCAAAATATCCAAATCAAGCATTGAAAATCATTTGCACCAGCTTGGTTATGTTCATCACTTTGATGTTTGGGTTCCACGTAAGTTTAGAGAAAAAAAAACTTCTTCACCGTATTTCTGCCTGCGATTCTCTACTTAAATGTAATGAAAACGTTCCATTTTTAAAACAGTTGTGATGGGTGATGAAGAGCAGATACTGTACAATAATGTGGAACGAAAGAGACTGTGGGGGAAGTGAAATGAACCACCACCCAACCACACCAAAGGCCGGGACTCATCCAAAGAAAGTGATGTTGTGTGTATGGTGGGATTGGAAGGGAGCCCTCTATTATGAGCTCCTTCCGGAAAACCAAACGATTAATTCCAACAAGTGCTGCTCCCAATTAGACCAACTGAAAGCAGCACTCGATGAAAAGTGTCCAGAATTAGTCGATAAAAAACACTTAATCTTCCATCAGATTACCACAAGACCACATGGTTTTTTTTTGTTTTTTTTTAAACATCTTTATTGGAGTATAATTGCTTTACAATGGTGTGTTAGTTTCTGCTTTACAACAAAGTGAATCAGTTATACATATACATATGTTCCCATATCCCCTCCCTCTTGCATCTCCCTCCCTCCCACCCCTCTAGGGGGTCACAAACCACCTAGCTGATCTCCCTGTGCCATGCGGTTGCTTCCCACTAGCTATCCACCCTACGTTTGGTAGTGTATATATGTCCATGCCACTCTCTCACTTTGTCACAGCTTACCCTTCCCCCTCCCCATATCCTCAAGTCTATGCTGTAGTAGGTCTGCATGTTTTGATGACCAGGCAAAAACTGTTACAGCTTGGCTGGAAAGTTCTGATTCATCCGTGGTATTCACCAGACATTGCACCTTCAGATTTTCATTTATTTTGGCCTTTACAAAATTCTCTTAATGGAAAAAAATTTCAATTCCCTGGAAGACTGTAAAAGGCACCTGGAACAGTTCTTTGCTCAAAAAGATAAAAAGTTTTGGGAAGATGGAATTATGAAGTCGCCTGAAAAACAGCAGAAGGTAGTGGAACAATACAGTAAATACATTGTTCAATAAAGTTCCTGGTGAAGATGAAAAATGTGTCTTTTCTTTTTACTTAAAAACCGAAGGAACCTTTTGGCCAACCCAATATTATTTATGTTAATATTTAATCAGTTTAGTATTATTTCAAAAGAACTAATAAACATAAAATTTTCTTAACTTTCTTTTAAATATATCAACAGCTATAATCCACAAAAAATTCTTTAGTGTTCAGTAATTTTGAACACTGCAAACAGGTCTTGAGATCAAAAAGTTTAATAACTGCTGATTTGAAGGGAAAAAAAAAAACACTAAGTAGCATTAGCTATCCCATGTGGAATTTGCATTAATATGCCAGCCACTCGCTAAGTATTTCACATTTGCTTTCTCAGTTTATTGATACGAATACTTGCAAGGTTAACATAATTATCTCCCTTGAGAGATGAGGATTTTGAAGTTCTATATGATATAATAATTTTTAAAAAATTTCACAACCAGTATGTATCCCATACTGAAAAACAAACTCAGATTATATGATTCCAAAGCAAGAATATTTGATATATTAGACCACTCAATTAATAAACAGAAAATACATTAAAGAAATTATCTTGGTATAAAGAATCAGGTAGGGATTTATCAGGATTTCTGTATAAGATTTAGAAACCAGGGTCCAATAGGTCTTTAGTTTATAAAGTAATTCCCCAATCTGACCGGGAAAATCTTTTGGGTCAAACAGCTTTGGTGAAGCATACTATATGATGCTTTTCAATATGCTTCACCAAATATTCAGCTTCAATATTGAGATACTATGCACATAATTTGAGGAAATTTCTTCTCTGATTCTCAAAGACGTACTTTAACTTCGTTGATTCCCAAAGACATACTATAACAAACGTGTGTGTCAGGTGGGTTCAAGTAGACAGGAAGAATAAACATTTCTCTTTTATACAAATGGAATTATCTAGACTCTCTTTTATGGCCTAATTCCACTCTTAAACTAAATATTTGACAGATCTTCTCAAGATTATGCAAGCTAGCACGAAGCTTATGGAAATTTTATATGAAGGTATTTCTGAACAAAATGATAATATAGTTAGTAGAGATGATGATTGTATGAATCTCAAAAATTAATTTTAACTACTATTAACGATACTTTACTTCCTGTCTACTGTTTTCTACTTATCTTTCAACAGAAAATAGAATATATTGTGAAATGACCATTGTATCATTTTGACCAAGGAAAGGTCAAAGCAAAACGCCTGAATAATAATTCATAAATTGTGGCAAGTTAATGATTATTAAAAAATGTGTTCCAGGGGGCTTCCCTGGTGGCGCAGTGGTTGAGAGTCCGCCTGCCGATGCAGGGGACGCGGTTCATGCCCCGGTCCGGGAAGATCCCACGCGCCGCGAAGCGTGAGCCATGGCCGCTGAGCCTACACGTCCGGAGCCTGTGCTTTGCAACGGGAGAGGCCACAACAGTGAGAGGCCCGTGTACCGCAAAAAAAGAAAAAAAAAAAAAAAAAAAAGTGTTCCAAACATACTCATTCATTAATAAATGTCAGTGTATCTTCTGACTTTTATTGTATTTGATCAGTTTATATTTCTCAAATTTCATGAATTTATGCCAACAATATTTTTCACTAGAAATGTGAATGGCTTTACATTCACAAAATAGATGGCTTTACTTACTGTCCTATATGCCAAGTGCTTCCAAAATGAAATATAGTGTTCAGGTAAAAAGTTGATTTAAACTTGATTTATGTTGTTGATTTAAATTTTGTTTCCAAATGCTTTCTTTCATCTGAGAAGTCTTTTAAAAGAATTTTTAATGTAATTATTAATAGTAAAAATTTATAAAACTTCAAAAGTTCTAAAATTATTTTTTAAAACTTTTAAAGCATTCTGCTCTGTACCACAAAGCTCTTCAAAATAATCTATCAACTTTCACAATATGAATATAAAATTGTTATATAATTTTGTTAGGAAACAGTGTTTAGGCACAAAGCTTTGATAGTCATCCAGTTTTCAAAATTAAAGCATTATTCTTTTGCAAAGGGTAAAGAAAAGAGAATGTGAGAGTGGAAGACAGTAAGGAACAAAAATTGTTCATACTAAAATCATGTTTGTAGTGGAGAGCTTTTGGATTGATATTGAATAAGAGAGAATGTTTTTGTATCCTTGAAGCTAAAATATCAGTTAAAATTAGTTATGTAAATCAATGCAAGTCATAAAATTGTATTCCAAAAGTTCAAGAATGAGATTATACTATCATACACCTTTCTTAATTTGACAAGATTTATATAAATATTTTAAATGTGAATTTGATTTAAAATTTAATCTTAATATATATTTTATTGTCATAAGATTAAAAATCTTAACACTTACTGTTTGGGTATGAACCCTAATTTTTACATTTAAATAACTATAGCTATGTACATTTTAAAACATCTTTTTAAAAATAGATAACAAACAATTCATATGTCGTAGATCTATTAAATCCTTAAGATACTAGAAGTCCTGCATACCTGTAATTCCTCTGCCTGTGTGCTGGATTACTTGATGGTTTTGAATTGTATAAAGGGTATGGCATAAAAGTCTTTTGGTTAACAATACCAGGATTAGTCAGCTTACTCTCTCACTAATTAGGCACCTCCCTTTCAATTTACACTCTCTGAGTCTCAGTTTTCTTATCTTTAAATAATAGATCATATATATGTTATAATTTCATAAGCATAATAAAGGGTATATCTCCAGCAGTCATCTTTTTTAACTCAAGGCCTTCGGGTCAGATGTGAGGAAGAACTTTCAGGCAATGAGATTTGTAGCACAATGACCTCTAACTGTAAGAGAGATTATAAAATCTCTCTGGGAAGCTTTCCGTTATTTACCTTATTTTCCTCTCTAGATAACACCCTGCCTAAAAGGAGGAGTTGGGGCTAGCTCAGTGAGTTCCAAATGTTAATGCACCAACTTCACAAGTTTTGTTATGTCTGAGTAACCCCTATAGAACTGTTTACTCAAGATATTAATTCATTTTCTTTTAACGTTAGTCTTCTTAAGCAATGATACAGGCATCAGTGAAATCATACTTTGATGGGCTAATTATATTTTATTGATGATATTTTATTGATTAAAATATATTGTTATAAAAAAATAACATTCATTTTTGTGTGTCCTCCAAACTAATATCAGTTCAAGTCCTAACCTTTAGTACCTGTGAATAGGACTTTCTTGGAAATAAGTTCTTTGCCAATGTAGTCAAGTTAAGATGAGGTCCTACTGGATTATTGGTCCTGATTCAATGACTGATGTCCTTATGAGAAATTTGGACACAGACACATACACAGGGAGAATACCATGTGATAATGGAGGCAGTGATTGGAGTGATGTATCTACAGAGAAGGAACACCAAGGATTGTCAGCTACCACCAGAAGCTAGGTAGAAAGCAAGGAAGGATCCTCCCCCAGAGCCTTCAGAGAGAGAGTGTGGCCCTGCCAACACCTTGATTTCAGACTTCTAGCCTCCAGAACTATAAGAGAATACACTTCTGTTGTGTTAAGCCACCAAGTTTGTGGTAATTTCTGCAGCCTTAGGAAACTAATATGCCAAAGTACCACCTAAACTCACCCCTGTCCCACTAGTGGGGTTCATTTAACACTTGGGGAAATGCTAGGCTGGATGCTCTCTGCAGGTCCTTTTTAGTCCTGTGATTGAACGATGATGACCTTCATCATATCAGTCATTCTTACATTCAGTTATGATGTGTCAAGCACCCCTATTTTTAAAGACCAGGAAAAAGCTGTTTTAATTGAGTTTGAGCACATTGGGCTCACCAATTCTGAAAGGCACCCTGGTGTGTGTATCTGAATGTCCTGTTCACTCCCAGTCTTCCCAGGAACTACAGGCTACAGGCTCTGCAGAGCCATCGCTGGGGCTTGGAGATCTGTCTCTGTGGTTGTCAACCAGGGCAGACCTAAGAATCACTGGTGTATCTTAAACTTACTTTTTTTTTTTTTTTTTTTTTTTTTTTTTTTTTTTTTTTTTTTTTTTTTTTTGTGGTACGCGGGCCTCTCACTGTTGTGGCCTCTCCCGTTGCGGAGCACAGGCTCCGGACGCGCAGGCTCAGCGGCCATGGCTCACGGGCTCAGCCGCTCCGCGGCATGTGGGATCTTCCCGGACCGGGGCACGAACCCGCGTCCCCTGCATTGGCAGGCGGATTCTCAACCACTGCGCCACCAGGGAAGCCCTAAACTTACTTTTTTAATGCATTTCTTTTCAGCTTCAATGTTGAGATACAATTTGCATACCCTGTACTTTGACTTACTGTATAAATGGCAAAATGTAATATTTAACTCTTTTCATTAGATTCTAGATATACAGAAATCAATTTTGTAATAGGAATCGATTTTTAACAATTTGGAAAATGTTATCAATCATCTTAAAACTGAAAAAATATTATATAATAGAAAAGCAGTTATGTCTTATTTAGAACTATGTTTCAGATATTTAGGGAAGAAGGAATCCTTGTTTCCCATCTTTTTGTGTCTATAATTAAATATAGGTAGCTGACTGTTGTAGACTTTTTTTATAGTACTTTGCAATATAAAATTGGAAAATATTTCTTGGACATCATTAATAACGTCTAAAATGGGCATTTCCATACTTTAACTTTTTTTTTAATATTATGTTTTCCCTTATAAAAATCATGGCAGCTCACCTAAACAAGGTGCTGAACAACTACAGCTTTCCTACCTTAGAGCGTGTGGCCACAGAGCCATGGAAATTAATAGGGAGTTTTGCTTTTTCAGATATTTGTTTTATTTCTCAAACCTACAATTTAGAAGAAGGTAGACTTCATAACAGATTATCACTTAGGAATCTCTTATCCTAATTAAGGGGAGAAATTGTGTTTTCATGTACTGTGCGAACAAATAAAATTAACAGACTGCACTCACAGAATTCTACAATTTCAATTCATTGGTAATACCAAAACCTTTCTCTCTGGGAGTTCATATATACTTTGTTTCATGGGTTAACCTCTAAAATTTTATCCTGTAAATTTAAATATATTTTACACTGGAAATTTTTATAAATTAAAGAGTGAAAAAATTTTTCTTGCACGTGTTAGTCATAACTATTCAATATAATATATTCACCATCTGCTTAGATGACTTAATACCAGTTAAAAGACTGTAATGATCTTGACCTCTCACATTTTGTGACCCTAACAAAGTTCAAATTGAAATTTCAGCTGCACAATGGTTCTTTGATTGATTTGAATTCTAGCTTTACTTTGGTAATTCATACTATTAATTTAATAGACTAGAAGTTTGCCTTCATGGGTATGTATTTTTTAAGGACAGAATTCTTATACGCATTCAACTCTTTCCCTATACATCTTTTTTCCTGAAAACAGAAAATATATTACTAAAAATTAGTAGTATAAAGAGTAAATCAGATTGTTAAAGATCTTAATTGCCTGGAGATAAAACTATACATTCCCAAAGGCCTAATTTAATATGAATACTCTCTTAACTTTGGAGAGGCTGGAAGACAATTTTTAGATACTTGTCTATAGTTTGTTAATATTTATGGTACTCCTGTGAGGCCTATGAAATAGAAGCAAGTTTTTAGGAAATGAAGAAAAGATTTAATTCTTGCTCTCAAGGTGCTTACAATTTAGCAAAAACCAGATGATAGAAGAAACCATGAAAATTAATAAAATCATGCAGAGAGATGTAATCCAGTGGGCTTTATGGTTTATAAAAATTCTGATCCATAGTAAAGAGTATTGGAAAAGAAATTAGAAAAAAAAAATCTTTTCAGGGCTATCCCAAATATCCTAGAGTTTTTTAAAAGTGTCTGTAATATTTAGTGGAAGTTATTTATTTTCTAGCTATATATTAAAGGTAAGAATACATCTATCTATTTTCTTCAAAATGTCATGGCAAAGGTAATTCCTGCCATTCATATCAGTTTATTTAAATGAAATTTCATATTGCAATGCACACAGACTTTGTAAATAGGCCAATAGATAGATGCCTGTGTAAAACCTGGTCACCTCAACAGATATTGTTAGAGACCCTTCACTCTCAAGCAACCCTTCTTAGTGTGATTTAAAATAGAGGACTAGTAGTTGTACGGATACATTTATAGAATGAGGTAATAAGAAGAGTGATTCCACAAATAGAAGCAAAAGCTTTCAGAGGTTAGGATATGTTAAACCGGGAGGGGGGAGGTGAGGGGTAGGGTTAACATTTGTGATAACAGATACCAGGTAACTCAGATAAAGAGTTAACATTGAACTACAGATCTTTTTCATAACCAGAGAAAGTAAACCAAAACTAAAAACCTACAAATAGGATCTCTAGCTACCAATACCCAAAATTTGCAGAACAGAGAAGAGTTATAGGAAAGACAATTTTACTCTGGTTGAAAAGGAGTATATGAGTTTGAGATCACTACAAACAAATAAAAAATAAATGTCATATACATGGCTTTATAATTTTATTTGTATTTTTTTTTCAGGGAGAGGCATACAGTTTTCAGTTGGGAAATTCCACCCAGAGATTGCATCTTTCTTTGTTCTGATTTCACTTTTCAATATTTGAAGTGTTTATTTGTGTTTTTTAGTTTTTTCTCTCTCACTGGATTATGAAATTGTTGAGTATGGGGATTAAGTTGTACTCATCTTTCCATCTTTTTCCTAAGTCAACTTAAAAAAATTGCCATTTCTGTACTCATTTCTCAAACTGAAGATGAGTAAAAAAGGCCAGTTGCTGATGACATCTTAACAAAAACCTTTCTTAGAAATAAGTTCAAAATGAAAACAGACTTTTAAAATGAGAAATGTCTTCATCCCATTTATTGAATTTATTGTCTACAGCCTGGCAAGTGTATGTTGGATATGAAAACTCATGTTACTAAGCAAAGATTGTTTGAGTAAACAAGTCTTATTTACTTAAACTTTATTTCACCTAAGGAATCTATTATATGTCTCCAGAGGACCTAAAATACAGAACATAAAAATCTAGAATGTTATAGTTGATATGCTGTTGAAAATCTCTTAATCTTGAATCTCTAAGCAAAAGAAAAAATCTTTTTATCAATTCCTCTGATGTTTTTTCTACCATGAAACTATACCATAAATCTTTAATTATCAGAATCAAGAATTATTTAATAGTGTTTCAGCAATATATGTTTTATCCCAGTATCTAACACATCCAGGAAAAATGCTAATTGTGAAGTTGTGTCAGGGTTAAATTAGAATGGTATTTTGATTCATATTACATTCTTCAGTACACAAATTAATTTACTATATACCTTTCTTTTAGTTTTTACTTCTAGTCCTCTGGATACATTGTGCTAGTCTTCTGGAGTATAGAAAAAGAAGATGTTGTTTTCTTCCTTAAAGGGTTTCAGGTCTAGAGAGGCACACAGACATATGAAAAATTGAACCAAAAAAAAAACTAATTCTAATAGGCCATAAAATAAAAGTGCTAATTAAATGCCTCAGGAGCTCAGAGGACTAGCAAAACAATATTGACTTAAAATTGCTTCCATCAACCTCAGAGTTTAAATAAACACAGTGATAAATATCATTCTTCATATTTTCTTTGCATTATAAATCCTCTTTGGACTTCCTTATGTCATAAAATGAGTGCATGTGTTTATATTCTCCCAATTAGTCTTGGCTCCTTAAAATTTTTCCTGAAGAGGTTATTATTCTGTTTGTAATATTTCAGAGGCATGATATCATAGTTAGATCATTTAATTTGGAATTTTTAAAGAAGTTAACTCCTTTATCATTTATTATTTGCAGCCAATTGGACACTTTAACTGCCCATATGGTACTAGAATTTTTAAGCCTTGAAACTTGCTTTTAGCTTTTTTGTTATCACCCTGCCCTGCAATATCAGACATCAAATTTTCTTCTCTAGCAAATAAAAGAATCTACAAAGCAATACTTCTTGCTTTCTCTTGTTTATCTTGTATATAAGTTGTCCAGTCTAAAGTTTGGTGTTTTTAAGCTAGTGAGTCTAAATGGTCAGTGTACAAAATAATACCAGCACAAAAGTTATGCTACTCTAATTTGTGTTTACTTCATTGTTACTAGATGTGCAGATGTGATCTTATCATCTGTGAATTCTGTCATGATTTTAAAATCCATTTGGGGTATGTAAAAATAAAATCTTTTTGGCAACAAAGATGGAATGTGTTCTTTTAAAAATTAATGTGTCCAGTTTGGGGAGGGGAGTAGAAAGAGACAGAGAGAGAAGGAGAGGGAGAGAGAGAAAGAAAGAAATACAGATACCTAACTGGGCAGGTCCTTTTGCCTTCAATATTCTTTAATCTCATACTTTCTTCCAGCTTGTGTCCTTATTGCCCTTCAAACTAAATGTCTTGTCCCCATCCTTATGAAAAATGGATTGCGAGTGGAGTACTTTAACCCAGTTTTGGGATCCAGACTCCTAAGAAAAATCCCAGACTCATCTCTCTCTCTCTCACTTCATATACCCAGTCAGGTGAATCACGAGGTCATGTAAATTCTGCCTTCTAAATAGCTCTTCTGTCTTCTGTTCTACTCCATACCCAAGGCCTGCCCTATCCAGGGCCTAACATCTCTCACTTGAATTATACTTCTCACTTGAAACCATCAGACAATTAACTGTACCACCTGCTCCAAGCTTATTGTCCCCCACTCCAAGTTACATCAAGATTACAAGATGCAAATCTGATTTTATCATTCATTTTAATGGCTTTCATTGCTCTTAGTAAAATTTAAAGTAGGTAAAATGGCTTTTAAAATTTTCTCCCATTATCTCTCCATCCTTTTACCATCCTCTAGAACCAACACTGTTCCATCCACTGGATTTGGTGAATTCTAGGGCCCTATATAAACTTTTGTTCCATCCCTCTACTAGCACTTTCCTGGCACCCTTACATGAGTTTAACTCCTATTTCACTACAAAGTCACATTTTTGTTATCATAAATGTGTTTTTATTTTCCTAGAATGCTGATGCTAAAGATAATTCCTCATCAGTACTCCAGGGTTGCAGAGGAAATCTTAGTGTGACTGTCTTGTGGATGAATCTTCATTATCTCTGTACATACTACCTAGAACAGTAGTTCTCAGTGGGGGAAGTTCAGACCTCAGAGAATGTTTTGGAAATTTGTGGGGGTATCTTTTGATTTCACAATGATTAAGCAGCACTACTGCCAGGGGCATTACACATCCTGCAGAATGTGAACAAAACTATCAAAAATTGTCCCATTTTGTTTGCAACTTTTGATAGTCATACAAGTAGTTTGTGTAGGTGGAATGCCTATTTATAATAATCAAGACTAGAATTTAACTTCATTATAGATATAAACACATTTCTTGCCCAATTTTAATATATACCAAAATTACCAGGAATGCAACTACAGAATAAATTGGGGAAAAATTGAGCTCTGTTATGATTAGAATTTCACAAAGGATTGGTTTTCTATTTTGGAAAATCCTACCACCATTAATGGTATTTGAGTTGGCAGTACAACACAAAATTATCAGTCGACGTTTATAATTGTCATATTCACAGTGCTTTTCCCTGTAGGTGAAAGTATCTATCTTATGTCTTTAAGTATAATAGTGACTGAGGATTTAAACACTGAAATACACGTTATTTTATGACAAATCACTTTCCCCTGATTCTTCCTTTATAGGCTAATTAGAGCATGATTTTGATCTTATACTATGAGAGTAGGTAGGCTATTTTATCTATGATTTTTGTTTTGGGGTATTATAAAATTGTATTTTAAAAGGGTTTGCAGTCTACCAAAGAATTCTCTAGAATTCACATTCATGTACCTGATACAGAGCTTAGGAAAAAGGAATCTACTGTACTTCTATTTGGATTTGTTGTTGATATGATTGTGTCATGGGCATTGACTCTCTTCAAACACACCCCTATTCCTACGAAGACTCTTAACTTTTCCTTTTTCCTGGACTTATTAACTACCAACTGGTCATGTGGCCACCCTGTCCATAACCAAATGAGTTACTAGGGGCAAGGCTCATAAGCAGTAGGGATAGACAAGCATCAACACGTAATTTTATTAGTGTCCTTTAGTACTGAAATGTTTAAGGAGCTATGGGAATACATTAATCCTTCCAGAAAGGTCAAAGATCATGACTCAATAGTTCAAGCCGACTTTGAAGGATTATTTGTTGTATTTAATTTATGGATTGACTGATTTATTTCCTGTCACATTCCATGGTATTTGTCTTAGATAGAGAGTTGTAGCAGTCACAGAGGTGTGATCTTTCTTTGCTCTACAAGAACTTGCCAATCAGTAGCTTTCAGGATCTACCACAGCATTTGTGCTTAGATTATGCTCTTCCTGAATAGTCACAGTCCCCGGTCCCCAGCAGCCATTTCTGCTCCTCTTTGGGCTGACCAAGACTTATTCATAGTTGTATTGTACCCAATCCTCCTTGCTTCCTCTTCTCTTTTGAATAAAAGAGATCAGACCTGCATTCCAAGCTGAAAGATTTCTTTATTCACTTCTCCCTGTTCCATTTATCTTTCACAGGCATTATCCTCCAAAGATGCCTTGAATTTCCAGCTCTACCTTATCATCCACTTTCAGGAGGACCCAGCCAGCACAGTAATGATGACTGAGTATCTCCCAGTCAAAATAGCATATAGAGAAGCAGAGAAGCATAAAAGAACAAGGTTTGTAAGAAGCTTCTAGAACTTCCGCTTGGTAAAAACTTAAGTTTGGTTTTGGAAAACATGTCAAAAATGGGACTGAAGAGGTAGGGAGAAACTATTCTTAAAGCAATTTATGATCAAATGATTATGATTTAATTCAGAAATATATGGAGAAGTATTTAAACATTTAATGCAGTATAATTAAATGGTAAGAGTTATGTTTTAATTAGAACAAGTTTTTTCAAGGCATGGTTTAGAGGTTGAATTATGGTGCTATGAAACAAGAAATCAAGAGATTAATCAGGAGTATATAATAATGTAGATGCATGGACCTAAGGCATTGTCTGCAAATAAATAGTTGAGAAAGTAATACCAATGTGATGAGGTTCAATTAGTTCACAGGTCACTGAGCCTTGGAAATTTGGGGAAAAGCTGACTTGGTGTGTGTTGAGATGTTTATTGGGCACTGCAAAACATCAATATGGAGCTCTAGAAAGAAGAATGAATCAAGGACAAGAATTTATTATTGGGAAAGAATTATCTTATTTTTGAAGTTGGTAGTTGATGAAATTATCTAGAAAGAGAGTAAGTATAAAAATATGCTCATTCAGAGAGAGCAATATCAGCATTCTCTGTGAGCCATCTTCAAGTTATTCATTTTATTAATTTGCAAGATCCAGGGTAAAATGAAATGTGGAGCCCGTGTTCAAAATATATTAAAGATTGTACTATGGTGACAAAAGATCATTAAATTAAGGGTGAGTGCCTTCTAAGCATAGGGTTCTATGTAACTATATAGGTCTCATGCCCATGAAGCCAGCTTTCTGCACATGTGTTCCCATACTCAAAAATTTTCATATACTATAGGACAGTGGTTTTCAACCCTACAAAACTTAATATCCCTTCTATGTGACAAATATATAATCTTCTCTTTACTACTTATAATTGAAATTATGGATAAAAATGATTTTATGTTCTATGTACATAATTTAGAAATAATGACCATGATGCCACAACTAAAATATAATGGAAAATGAAAAATAATTTATGATTAAAAACAGGTATTTAAATATATGTGGGTTTACAAGTATATTAGAATATATAATGAATTAACTAGATGCTTACATTCATTTAAAATAAGTTCAGATTTAAGAGAAGAAAGAGAAAGCCGTTCCATTGAAAAGGTATTGATAGTTGAGAGAGCTGTGTTATGGGTGGAGGAACTCTAGAGTAAAAACAAGTAAGTTAAAATGAGACTTATTTGCACATAGAAGTTAAAGAAAAATGATCTTAGTTGAAACAGAGATATGACATCATTACAAATTGCTAACTGCTAAAAAGTCAGTAAAATAAAGAAAATGTAACATCACAATCAAAATCTAGCTTAGAAATGTAGTGTCAAAATAATCCCCTACTTTATGACATTTGATAGGATGGACTATCCTATATTGAGTATATTCCTATGTATGCTTCATGCCAAAGCATAAATTTTATCTCTAGTGCCTAAAAATACCTTGAACAGTTTATATTTCATATATAAGTTGGAATAGGGAATGGATTAGAAAAAGAAATAGTAACATAGGATATGTATGGTATACCTTTAGGACTAGCATCAGACTACTGCCTGAAAAATTACAAGTAATCCAAACAGAAATATATTTTCAGTATAGACATTTATTCGTCATAGCTTTATAATCATTCTATTACAAAAATATTTTCTGTAATATTATGAAATATTTTTAAACGATACTTACTAACAAAATTAGATGAGATTACTGAATTTAGTATACTTTTTAGTTTAATAATAATATTTTCCCTAAGTCTGATGGAAGTTGTTTCAAGTTTCCTCTGTTACACATTCACTAAAGATTATACTGATTTTACAGTTACTGTCCTACTGCACTGGATATCCTTTTTAACCCACTGAAGGATTTTAAGCATCCCTGGCTCTGGCTCTAGCAGCTAATGATTGTACTTCCAACTCCCAAATTTTGTTCAGGCATTTTGCTTCTAAGAATTTCCAGAATGCCTCTTAAAGGGCCTATTCTAAAAGGACATGTGCACCATAAGTTTATGATTCATTATCACCAATGTGAGTTTTCTCTATCACTCAGGTGTTTAGCACAAAAAAAGTTTAAAAATCAGTCCTGTGGAATGTCAAAGGGACCAAACAGAGCCCTACAAGCCATGAATATTAAAGGAGCAAATAGAGCAAGCAAGAGAATCCCTTGAATGAAAGTAAGCTAGAACAGTCAGAGTTAGGAAGTAGATAATGGAAATAGTGTTTTTCCAGTTTAATGATTTTTACATTTTTATGGGAAACTGAAAAATCATAATAGAAGGAATAAATTAATAATGCCATTGCAGTACACTGGAAGAGGATAGAAAAAAAATCATTTTGAGACCCAGAGTTTCTTGTCACTGTATGGAAGACTTCCAAATTATGATTGTGATTATTTAATATTTTTTGTGAAAATTGTATTGTGAAATAGGTTTTGTCAAGATCTCCTGGATACACATACAGGAACACAGATCTTGAGTTTTTTTATTTAAAATGTTATTAATAGTAGACTATAACCCTACAAGGATTAGCATCAAGCAGATACAATATTAAAATAAATTATAGATTATACATCATAAACTATCATCTAAATGTACTCTCATTATAAAAACAGGTTGTGTATCATATGCAATACATAAAATTCATCTGTCTAGGATATTTAAAATCTATAAATAGTGAATCAATATCCATCATAATTATATTTAATAATTACCCTGAATAGTTTCTTTTCAATCCTCTAAAATATCATGGAGACCATATAAATTGATTTCAGTTACAAAGATTTTTTTTTGACTCTTATCTCCTCAATTAAGATTAATAATCTTCAAAGATAAAGAATAGAACAAACTGGGCTAACTGATATAAGATCAAAGTTAGAATCCTCACAACTATTTTCAGGACTATTAAGTTTACATAGGCTAAATTCTTACCCGGGAAAATGAAAGAAATGATCATTTCCTAATGCCACCATTTCCCTCTTTATAAAATATCAACATGCCTATCTCTACAGTTTTGATCACATGGAAGGGAAGGAAGCAGTTTCCAGAAAAAAAAGTTTAGGAGGAAGGAGTAGTTGAAAACAGGGCCAACAACTAATAGGCCCACAATAAGATCTATTAGTATGAAAACATAAAGTATGTAAGATAAGTAATTGTCTGCCAAATGTATATTTTAAAAACAACAGAAGAGTAGAGCAATATCAGATTAGGACAATCTGGAAAAGGCAAAAAAAAAAAAAAAAGCTTATCAAATTTTCAGAGGATGAGTCGAGTTAGGAACAATAGCTTATAAGTTAATGGACAGAATTGGGAATCAAAAACATCTCAAATAACATAGCACTACAGACTAACATGGTTAAATGTAATACAGTTTACCATTTAACAACAAGTTTGAACAGTACAGGTCCACTTGTATGTGTATTTCTTTCACTAAATATGTACTACATTACTACATGATCTGCAGTTGGTTGAATGTGCAGATGAGGAATCATGGAACCACAAGGTTAATGTAAAGTTAAACAGATTTTCGAGTGCTAGGAGGGTTGGCGCCCCTAACCCGCATGTTGTTCAAGGCTTAACTGTACATGTAAATGTACATCCGGAAGTCAAGATTAGAAGTGAAGACAAATGAGTATAGTATTATAAGTCAACACCAAAAGACGAGGAAAATTCTGAGCTGGCATCTGAACCTTGCAAGATAAAAGGCTATAATTAATGGCCAGTGTCTTCCATTCTGGCTCGTAGAGGGCATTGATGGTAGCCTGCTATGTTTTCATCATTCCTGATTTTAAAATACAGGATATGCAAAACTTAGCTTAATGGTAAAAAAATTTAAAAAATAAAAGCGAAACATGCAAGGAAAAGCAAGAACAACTACAAGAGTAGAAATTATTTTAACCACAGAGCAGTGAAACTTAACAGTCTGCTGAAACTCACAAAGTAAATAAAATCTTGACTTTCATGAACAGAAATATAATCCCAGAGTGTATTTCAATTGTTTCATTTGCACTTTGGCTGTTTCGTTGTATGCTCTATATTTGAAGAAAATAGAAATCTGACTGTAATAAATATTTTGGGAGAAATAGCTTTTGCCCTGGGAAAAGTTATTTGTTGATGTGTTTACACTGGAAAAGTGAAGACTTGGAAGCTCAAAACAGCTACTTTCAAGTATTATGGAGCAGAGGATGAGACTGATTTTATGTAGTTACAGGGGCAGAACTAGCATTAATAGATGAAAGTTAAGAATTAGGTGGGTTTCAATTTGTAAACTAATTATACATTTATTGAGAAACCACTATATGTGAGGACAGACTATTTGATGAATACAGCAATAATAAATGAAATTCCTTGGAAGAAGTGAGGTCCCTGCCCCCTTCAGCAAACATCATATGACCTCTTTCAGGGAATTTCTCTGCTAAATAGAAATTGACTTTAAAGATCATTTCCAAACCTAAAATTCAATTATTTAAAAGATGTTTATTAAATATAAATGTATATTATATAAATAAAATATATAAATATGAATATATAGGTATACATGATACATATGTGTAAGATACTGTGACACTTTATATATTGCAAAATAATATAGGAAATGGCTTTTAATTTTACTGTTAATCATTTTAAAAAAATCTCAGTGGTGTTACAGATCTGACATCCCTAAATTCTTATATTTATATGAAATATTTAACTTTAAATGGAATCTATATATCGTATTCATAACAGACATATTCTCTTGGCTCCATTTCCAAAAACACAGTGAAGAATGAGATTGATCTAACCTTTAAAAATAGCCATTTTATAGTTTCTGAAAAATCCTAGCTTCTAGGATTTTACTACCAAGAACAGGGTAAACATTTCTACATAATTAAATATCTGGCTAGTCTATGCAAAAGCGATTGTGGATTTATTTTTGAGTTTTTGGCCTGAAACACCATCTCAATCCAATCCTCTTTCTCATTTAGACTGTCAAAATACAGTTTGAGGTTTATCTTCATGATGCCAAGCCACTTTTCAGATTAACAACCATAAACTTCAGTGAATGTATGCTAAACTAGTTTTTTGGCTGATATTAACCCATGTTGGAATAAAATGGTCAGTTCAATCCTATTTGAATTATGATATTAAGGATCAGTTTTGCTAATAAAGTAGGATCAAACCATCCTTAAAATTGTACAAACTCATTTATAATATTTCATTAATTTTGAAATTCATATTAGACATCTTAAACCAAAACAATCTGGAAGATTAATCTTTTGCGGGGGAGGTCATCCAAAGGACATTACCACTAGTTGACCTATGAGCTGGACCTGGGCAACTGGAGGCCCATCACTCCTGGGAATATGCGCTCTGCTTGCCTTTCCTGCACTAAAAGCTGCCCAAGGACACAGCTGGGAGATAGTAACGTGGTGTTGAGACCATCTGGACAGTATATGGGCCTGAGCCCAGTTAAGGCCTTTATATAAACTTTTAAGATTCTGTTGGTGGACACTTTGGTAGCTTCTGTGTCTTAGCTATTGTAAATAATGACGTTATGAACATTGGTATGCATGTATCTTTTCATTTTTTTCTGGATATATACCCAGGAGTAGAATTGTTGAATCATATCATAGTTGTTTTTAGTTTTGTTGAGGAACCTCCATAATGTTTTCCACAGTGCCTGCACCAATTTACATTCCTACCAACAGTGTAGGAGGGTTTCCTTTTCTCCATATGCTCATCAACATGTGTTATTTGTGGTCTTTTTGAATGATAGCTATTCTGACAGGTGTGAGGTGATATCTTATTGTGGTTTTGAATACATTTCTCTCATGATTAGCGATGTTGAACAACTTTTCATATGCCTGTTGGCCATCTGTATGTCTTCTTTGGAAAAATGTCTATTGAGGTCTTCTGTCCATTTTTTAACTGGGTTGTTTGTTTGATATTGAGTTGTATGAGTTGTTTATGTATTTTGGATATTAACCCCCATCAGTCATATCCTTTGCAAATATTTTCTTCATCAACAGATGAATGGATAAAGAAGATGTGGGAGTATATATGTGTATATTATATCAATACATATAACTCAGCCATAAAAAAGAATGAAATTTTGCCATTTACAACAACATGTATGGGCCTGGAGGGTATTACGCTAAGTGAAATAAGTCAGAGAAAGGCAAATACTTTATGTTACAACTTACATGTAGAGTCTAAAAAATGAAACAAATGAATATAGCAAAACAGAAACAGACTCACAGATACAGAGAATAAACTAGTGGTTACCAGTGGAGAGAGGGAAGAGAGGTGGGAAATAGAGGTAGGAGGTTAAGAGGTACAGACTACTATGTATAAAATAAATAAGATACAAGGATATATTATACAGCATAGGGAATTTTTAAAATATTTTATAATAGCTTTAAGAGGAGTACAGTATAACCCATAAAAATATTGAATCACTATGTTATAAACCTGAAACTAATATAATATTGTAAATCAACTATACTTCAATAAAAAATCAAACAATAATAAAAGTTTCTGGTGGGAAGATTCAGAGATCTAGTAGTCTTGTAGCTGCCCAAGACAAGCTTCCTACGTAAGTTCCCTTGCTTATTAAACTTGCACCTACTAATCTGGAGTCATCTGCCTCTTTCTTCAGTCTGCCCCTGTCCTCCAGATACAGAGCTGGTTGCAGATTACACCTAAGAAATTCCCCAGGACATTGCAAGCAAACATCTTTCTAGGTCAACTATAAATTGAATGTATAACATGCAATTTTTATATTTAGAATTGAAATTCATTTTATCCAGTTAAAGCAGTAACGTGTTTATTTATATTTTATTTTATTCACTAATCCCAGTGTGCTGCGCAATAGGAATACATATAACACTAAGTCAGATTCCTGCCTTTGAGGAATTCATGTTTTTACACAGCTGTTAATTTGGGGAAAATATTTTTATATAAAAGTGATCCGTTGGACTTTATCTTTAAAATCTTTCATTTTTAAATTTTAATCTCACTATCACTACCACTACCTGCAAAGGCATCCAGAATTATTAGGTGTGGTTTTTCTCTCCCTTGAGTTTATGGTTCTCTGCTTCACTATATCCATGGGTTCACCACAATTGTTATATATAACACTTGTTATTTTCTATAGTTCAGGGGTTGGGAGGTGAAATGGAACAAGTCATATGTACATATTTTTCTACTGAGTTCACATAATGACAGATGGTGGGATACACAGATTTGCAAGTTGTGTGGAACATGATTGCCAAGCAACAACATCCTCTCCCAGTGGCACGGGAATTAAACACTAAGGTAGAAACTTGGGCTCCAGATACATTGTAATCCATCTCTACTGCAAGAACTAATACAGAAAATGTTGGTATGTATTATGTTAACATTAATCTTTTGACAGTTTTTTTCAGTGAGAAAATTGCAGAGCTGGAGGAAAACTAAAGAGCATTAGTTAACAGTTAAACCAACCAAGACAATGACATTTCAGATAGTCTTATAATACTCTATAATACTTCCAAGTTCACTAGGTTGACTTTTTTGACCTAGATATTGTATTGAACTTAATCATTAATTAAAATTTATATTCTATTTTAAATGCATTTCTTGCCTTTAATTTGCTAACCTCTATATTTGTTAAAAAAAAAAATCCTATCTATGTAAGTACTCTGAGGTGTGCATTTCTGTCCTGTTTTCCACTTTATTTTCTTTATATGAGCATGCAGATTATTTAATAAATACTTAGCTAATAGTCATGATAACTAAGACTGCTATACTAGCCATTTTCCAATATTATGTTAAGAAAGTTATTTTATCTTGCTATATATCAATTTCCTCATTTGAAAAAGAAAGGCAGTAATAACTAACCTTTATAATCTTAGAGGATATTAGGTAAGATAAAAAGGAGATAAAGCAATTTAATTGTAAATTAAAGCTCTCCCATAAAATTTTTTTTTTTTTTGCGTTACGCGGGCCTCTCGCTGTCGTGGCCTCTCCCGTTGCGGAGCACAGGCTCCGGACGCGCAGGCTCAGCGGCCATGGCTCACGGGCGTAGCCGCTCCGCAGCACGTGGGATCTTCCCGGACCGGGGCACGAACCCGTGTCCCCTGCATCGGCAGGCGGACTCGCAACCACTGCGCCACCAGGAAAGCCCCCATACAATTTTTTAAAAAATATATTCCCAAATTTAAAACTTTCTGGTACCCTAGATCACAAACTGACTCCTACTTGAAGCCTGCAGTCATTTTTCCAGACTCCATTGAGCAGTCTCACTTCTGATCTCTAGCAACATCCAACACTTACTAGCACTTAATTTTAAGGAGACAAATGATTTGTATTTTTCAAAAGAAAGTATATGAAACTGCAAAGTTTTCAGAAATATATGGCCCTGAATGTTAGTAGCTATAATTGTATTCAAATTATATTAAAATCACAAAGCGAATCAAAAGTTCTCTAGGGCTTCCCTGGTGGCGCAGTGGTTGAGAGTCCGCCTGCCGATGCAGCGGACACGGGTTCGTGTCCCGGTCTGGGAAGATCCCACATGCCGCGGAGCGGCTGGGCCCGTGAGCCGTGGCCGCTGAGCCTGCGCGTCCGGAGCCTGTGCTCCGCAACGGGAGAGGCCACAACAGTGAGAGGCCCGCGTACCGCAAAAAAAAAAAAAAAAAAAAAGTTCTCTAATTAGGGAACTGAAAATCACACCAAAGTACCAATGTCCATAGCTTCTAATCTGGCCATTTCTAAACCAAGCAACTGCATGGCTCTCTGCATTGTGTTAAAGGTTTTTAAAGTTAAGGATATGGGAATATACAATAGTTGCCTATACCAGTGTTGACTCATTCCTAAAGCTGACAATTTTTCCTAACATGTGGCATATATGGTAGATTGTTTTATTTGTTTAGTGCTATTCATTTCTTTCTTTCTTGCCATGCTTCTCTATAGGTAAACTGTAGTAGGCTGAATAATGATTTCCAAAGGTATCAGCCCCTATTCTTTGGAACTTTTATATTATTTGGGAAAAAATTGGTCTTTGAAGATGTGAATTAAGGATCTTGAGATGGGGAGATTATCCTGGGTTGTCTGTGTGGTCCCTAAATGTCATATATATCTTTGTAAGAGGGAGGAAGAGAGAGTTGATAAATACAGAAGAGGTGTCAAGTAAAGACAGAAGCAAAGATTGGAATCACAAGGCTACAAGTCAGTAATGCTGGTAGCCACCAAAACCTAAAAGAGGCAAGGAACAGATTCTCCCCCAGAGCCTCTAGAGGGAGTGCCACCTGGCCAATGTCTTGTTTTAAGCCCAGTCACGTTGATTTTGGGCTTTGGGCATCCAGAATTTTGAGAGAATAGATTTCTGTTATTTTAAGCCACGAGTTTGTGGTAATTTGTTACAGAAGCCATAGAAAACTAATACATACACTTTTTTTTTCTGCCTCATTGATTTTGGATGTCACCATGTAGTTTTCTTTGGCCAGTGTTGTAGAAAGCAGATGTTTATAGATGTCATGTTTAAGCAGAAATTTTAATGCATGCTTTAAGCAGTTCATCTTGTTCATATCCTCCTTCGTTATAACATATTCCCAATAGAGGCTACTCCTTCAGCCTAGGTTCCTAAAGAAAAAACACATAGACTCATGCCCAACAAAGCATAGTCAAACACAGTCAAGCCCAGTCAAGTCAAGCCAAGGTTAGCCAAGCCCAGCCGAACTGCAGCCAACCTGTAGTTCTTTCGTAATATGAACAAGAAATAAATCGTGTCACAAACTGTTGATATTTGGGGGTTATTTGTTGCTCACACCAAAGGTGAATGATAATGCACGTGGTGAGTTGATGAATATTTTAAACACTCTTAACCTTTTTTCTTTTGACTTTTAAATTATTATTTATTTTATTTTATTTTAACTACAGAGAAGTATTTCTTCTAATTAAATATTGTTTTCCTGTTAAAGTTCTCTAGGAAGATGAATATTCAGCCCTTAGGTGCTTGAAGGGGATTAATAATCATTCGTTAGTCTTCCCTTTACCATGACTAATGTCAACTTTTTAAATGCCTCCTAATTCCAACAGTGCTCTATTATTCTGATATCCTGGGAAGGTAATATTCTTTTGGAAATGTGCAAACTCTTCTTTCACATTATGAACATAATCAGAAGCTTAGTTCATATTCAAGGATATCTTAAAGACATTGGATGAAGCATATCTTCACTTCATAGCATTTACTTTTCTCTCTTCATTTTTTGGTCCAATCTCTATTTTTTTTCTTCAGATCCACACATTCAACATCCTGCCTCTTCCTAATGTCTGTTTTCTTTTCCATCAAAATTTGTTTTTCTATTCCTAAGGTTAATTGCAAGTACACAATTCTATTTTTATTCTTAAATTTCCACAATAAAACCATTCATAATTTGTTGATGAATATGCCTTGTGAAATATATGCAAGTTATCTTTACTGCATTGAATTAATCTCCCACTGCTTATATATGTATTTTGATATCTTTAAAAGACAAATTATGGATAACCTTAAGAAAATAAATTCTTCAAAATATTGCATTTTAATAGCATTGTAGACTTCAAACTCCAAAAACATTATTTTTTGGTTATGGCTTATGCTTCTAAGTAAAGTAACAAAGAAGACTGACATTTGTGTATGTTTATTTGTGCTACCTCATGTGTAGATTAAAATTAGAATTTTCAGAACATTGCTGGCATCATATAGTAAACCCGTGGCAAAAAGTGAAACGACTTATTTTCATGAAATACTTTAACTTATTTTATTCACATATAAATCATTTAAGCCTCACAACCACTGAGCTTTAGCTCGGTTAAATGATTTATACATGGACGGATAGCAAATAATCACAACCGGAGTTAAAAGGCAGATCTTTTGAGTCTGTGCCTGTTATTTATTTCAGCATAAGCATTTTTAAAGCTGTCTACTCATGAAATCTGGTTACAAAATGACCTGACATGATTGTGCTTGGGTGAAATAGAAGGGAGTGAGAAGAGAACAGGCATCCCATGAGAGAGAAGCACCAATTCTGGGGTTTCCTGATGATGCAAAAGCTCACAAGACCCATTATGTTTTGAAGGCATTAGAAGAGTATACTTTCTGCTTCTCTGACGGGCTTTAAGTTCTCCTTGAGTATTCCACCATGTTCCAGAGGGCAAGAAGTGCCATAGGATAAATGTTAGTGAAGGGCGTAAGTAAGCAATTTATCAAAAAGAAATACAATGGCTTTTAAATGTGTCAAGTGATACTCAACCATTCCCTTAATTAAGAAAACAAAGTATAGCAATAATGAAGTGTCACTGTTCACTTATCAGATTGGGAATGCTAAAAATTTTCTAATGCAGTATTGTTAATAATATAAGGATACCATATACAGTTGATACAACATCTTTAAAAAAAATACTGGCAATATTTTTCAGAACATTAAGAACAGTTAATATTTGAATTCTGCTTCTGGGAATTTATCCCATAATATATGAACACATGCAAAATGACATAAATGCAAAATATGTATAATAATAAAAGATTAAATATATTTCTATCAATACAGGACTAGTTAAATAATTTGTGGTTCATCTGTACAATGAAATATTATACATATATATAAATATATACACATATGTGGTAGATGCCTATGTGCTATTATTGATATATCTTGGAGATTGTTAAGTGAAAAAAGAAAGCAGTGTGAAAATTAGCTCTAAGTGCATAGAATACTCTGGAAACATATTTAAGTATCTTTTAAAATATTATTGCCAACAAAAAGGGAAGGAGACCAAAAGTCAGTGGTGATAGCTAGACGTGTTTTCATTGCATATTCTTTTGGCTTCTTTTATTTTTTTAACATTTACATGTATTTTAATAAAACACCAAAACCAGTGCAAAACATTCAGAATGAACAAATACTTACTGTTGTGGTAGCCAGGATTCTACAATGGTCTCCAAGATTTCTACCTCCTGATCTGCATGCCTGGCATAATTCCCAACCCTTGCAAGTGAAGGCAGGGCTTATTAATATGATGGATTTTTCACTTCTGTAATTAAATTACATTATATGATAAAGGTGAAGGGCTTTTTTTTTTTTTTCCCCGGTACGCGGGCCTCTCACTGTTGTGGCCTCTCCCGTTGCGGAGCACAGGCTCTGGACACGCAGGCTCAGCGGCCATGGCTCACGGCCCCAGCCGCTCCATGGCATGTGGGATCTTCCCGGGCAGGGGCACGAACTCGTGTCCCCTGCATCGGCCGGCGGCCTCTCAACCACTGCGCCACCAGGGAAGCCCAAGGACTTTTGTAAATATAATTAAAGTCCCTAAACAGTTGACTTTCAGTTAATCAAAAGTGAGATTTCCTGGGTGAGTCTGACCTAATCAAGTGTGCCCTTTAAAAGAGGGTTTAGAGGTCATAAAAATATTCCTCTGGCCTTGAAAAAGTAAGCTGTATGTTGTGAGGGGGCCTATGTGGCTCGAACTTGAGAGGAACTTTTATTTGCTGAGGGCAGTTCCTGGATAATATCTTGATTGCAACCTTCTGAGGCTCTGTGTAGAGGACCCAGTTAAGCTATGCTGGAGTCTAGGCTCACAGAAATGGAGAAAATAAACTTGTGCTGTTTCAAGCTGCTAAATCTTTGGTAACTTTTTCTGCACTTATGAAAAAATAAATACAATTGAGTACTTCCTGTGCACCAAGCAAATAAGTTTAAGCACAACATGGTAAAGAAATTTTTCTCATATTACCAAGTAAGGAGAATTGAATTCCATAAATTAAATTCTCACAATACAGCACACATGTGTGGGGATATAGTGACCACCACAGCATCTGCCAAAATAGAAAGTGGACAGTGGGAGAGCAATCTCACCCTGCATATTTCAGTACAGATTGGTGAATTTAACCTCTTAGAAAACATTTGTATTTATGTTGTCTGCTTAGCTATTACTGCAGAGAATATATCCCTTGAAAAGAGTCTGTCCGGATGGAGAGTTAGTGAAAGGGACTGGTGTCAGTCTTACTTTAACAAAAGTCATGGCCTGGGAAAATAAATAAGGATTAGAGTAAGAGATAGCCACTGTGAAAAAGTAAAACAATTTAAGAATGAAGCCACAGAATTGTGGTTCTGAAACTTAGGTCTCCAACACCTGATACGCTCTAGAAAGCGTCATTTCTTCAGCTTCAAACAAGCCTAGTCAGTATGATTAAGAAGGTCTAGGTTGAGGCACAGGAACTAGCCATTTTAACAAGAATGTCAGTTGGTTTTGATGCAGGAGTCTAGGACCATAAATTGATCTGCACTATGTAAGAACTGTGGGTCTCATCTATTGGTAGCAATCTGTAATGTACCCAGACAGAATGAGATAAAAAGAGAACTGACCTGAGAAAAGGATGTAAGCCTAAGGGGCTTTGGAAAAGGAGGTGTTACCGAGTCCACACTCATACTGCTTACCGCACAACAGGCCAATAAATCGAGAGACAAATTATTGGGGCAAGGAATAGTGACTTTATTTGCAAAGCCAGCAGGCTGAGAAGATGGTGGATTAGTGTCCCAAAGAAACATCTTGCCCAGGTTTGAATGCTACTTTCTTTTATAGAAGGAGTGGGAGGTGAGGGATAAAGTAAAAAAGGTAGTAAGTGGTTGCAGATATTTCTTTGTCTGAGGGGATGTGTTAATTTCTTCTTTCCTGCAATCATTCATAGGTGAGCCTGGTCAGGATGTTTCCTGCAAGCCAAACAAAGGTACTTTAGCTTAGTGCTCAGACATGAGAGGCAGGGTTCCCGGAGTTAGACCATTATGTATACTTTAAGCTGTAGGCAGCATCCCTTAAATGATTAACCTGTAGCAAAAGCACTAGAATACAAAGTTTAAAGTAAAAGAAAGAGATCCAATATGGAATCAGATTTGTTCTTCCCTGTTTCAGAGGCTCTAGGTAGTTCAATCCTTTGGGTAAATTAATTACCCTCTCTATAACCGAGGGACTCTTACCTGGAAGATGTATATAAAAATACTGCTGGGCTTCCCTGGTGGCACAGTGGTTGAGAGTCCTCCTGCCGATGCAGGGGACACGGGTTCGTGCCCCGGTCCGGGAAGATCCCACATGCCGCGGAGCGGCTGGGCCCGTGAGCCATGGCCACTGAGCCTGCGTGTCCAGAGCCTGTGCTCCGCAACGGGAGAGGCCACAACAGTGAGAGGCCCACATACCACGAAAAAAAAAAAAAAAATACTGCTGTCCCCTACATTTAAAGGTATTGTAAAGAGCAAGATGTAATTATGTATATAAAGAGCTTTGAAGGGCAAAGATTTTTTTTTAACCAATGTAAGATGTTATAACAAAATCATGTAGTGGTATCAAAACTCTTAAAATGTGATTTTTCCCCCTGTGGCTTTGGTGTTTTATGGTTAACTAACACTTACTTACACATAGAATCATCATGTATCTTCATTAACAAAAATAATTTGCTTATCACTTGTATGAAGACCAGTACTGGAACTATATGAGCCTAAAGAAATTGATTAATTCAGATAGTTACTAATTTTCTCATGCTTTGTTCATATACATGGGACAAGAACAAATATGTGCTAAGCACACAAAGAAGTGTCTTGGATTTTTCAGCAAAGTATTGCAATGCTATCTGATAAGTATGTGTAGAAACTATAGGTATAAACCTTAATCGCACAAAAGGGAAGGTGAATTCTAAGGGGGTGGGAATTAAAGGAAGACTACACAGAGGAAATAAATATAAGCGAATGTAAGTTGTGTATTAGCAAAGCATATGTCTTGGGAGCTATGGAAATTTGTATCAGAATGCTTTTGAGAGCAAAGAACAGAAGACCTATCTAAAAGTGGCTTAAATAATGTGAAAATTTTCATCTCTTATAACAAGATTGGAAGTAGAGTTAGTCCAGGGTTAATTCAGTGGCTTGAGGATATAATTAAGGAACCAAGTTTCTTTTCCTTTTCAGCTCTTCCATTCTCAGAGTTAGCTTTTGTCCTTGAGTTTTTCCCCCAGAAGCATTCAGTTATCACATCCTCCCAAAACTTGAACCAAGAGTAGAAACAAAGGGAAATTCATGTCTTGTCTCCTTGCTTTAAGAGTGAGGGAAACTTTACAGGGAGCCTTCAGAAGGCTGTCCCTCTGGCTCAGAGTTTTCCATGCTTATGCTGAAATTGACCACTGGCAAGAGGAGAAGGGGGAAGAAACACCATGATGGGCTTAGAGACTAATCATGATTCATCCCTGGGAGCTGTGGGGGGGCCTAGTGACCCCTGCTCAATTTCTAGTACGTGAGTTTTCAGTTTGTTGTTTGTATTTTGTTTTACAAGGGAAAAGGGAGTGAGAATGACTATTGAAGGCAAACAAATTTCAGACAGTGTGTAAATGAATGGAACCATTAGCAAGCATGTTCATTTGGGAAACTGCTATCAATTCCATATAATTGGGTCATTGAGAACAAGAAGAACTTGAAAGGGTATGGATCATGGAGTCTCACATTTTCCTTACAAAGAACAGGGAGCTAGGAAATGACATAATGAAACTATGTTCTATGTTATCATTCTGGAAAGATAACTGTGATTTTTGGAAGCAAACAAGAGAACCAACAAGAGAACATTATGAAGTTCAGGTGAAGGATTATGCCCTAAAGTCAGAGATGCTTAAGATATAAAATTAATTGGATTACTTACCAGTTATATGGTGGGAGGGGTAATCAATACCAATTTAAAGTAGTATTCAGTTCTCTCTATTTTATATACTTGTACATTAAAAATGTACAAAAGAGGTAAAAACAAAATTCTCCCATGTAGAACTGACAAAATACTGATTTAATTAAGTGAAATAGTTTCAAAGATGGCAATGGATAAATGTATTTAAAGTTTGTCACATAAATAAGTCACATGTTTCTAAAATTTACCACATACAGATATAATTTTAAAATATTCTTCTAAAACTACTGATTGATTCTTTGTTGAACATTCTAACTTTAACTTAGACCAGAAATATTTTACTTATTTTCACCCAAAAAAAATCTAGCCCACTTTATAAAAAACACAACTTTAAAAATACATATAATGGTTAAAATTTTGTACATTATTTTTTTCAAGGTTGATTTGCATTAATAACATTGTTTTTCCAGATATCACTGTAAAAGATCAAATCCCATTTTCTTTGTGATTGGTTGTCTTTACATTTTAGCAGAAATTATATTATGTGGAAGAGCATTTATGTGTTATTCGCTGGGGGACCCATCAGGTGTTTAGAAAGCCCAATCCTTCTTATGGGAATAGCCTCACACTTGGAACTCAGTTGGCACTGGCGAGAATAAGGCTGTAATCTATGTCTTTGTTACAGAGCGTTCTCTGTGCGAAGCAAACTGATCTGTTCAAGTATCAAGCTCATGACCTTTGGCTCACTGGCAGCAAACTCCAACCAACTAGCCTAGCAGCTGAGGATAGAATGGAAGAATTTCCTCATAAACATCTGCTTTAGCTCGATCCAACAGAAAATACATTATAGCCTCTGGAGCTGGAACACACTCCTTGTGAGACATAAATTAAGTCACAAGAACGGTTTTTGTGAAAATCTGCCTTTCTAAATCTTAGAAATAAAAATCCTTTCTATAGTCAAGCAAGCCAGACAAACAAGACCTACAACTGGAAATCCAGTCATTTAACATGGCAATTATCTAAAGCTGGTTTCTTTAAAGGTTTCTTTGCCTTACAACATTGCTCTGGCCCTTTTTTCTCCTCTTGAAATGTTAAAGGAGAGAACTCACTTTTCATTCATTATTTGCTGAATTTTCTAAAAAGTTTAGTTACTGTGTAAACATCTTGGTAACTATTTAGATTACTCCAACATATTTCCCTATCAGATTCATTGACTCGGTGCTCAGTGAGAATATTGAAAGTATTTTGCAGGGAAGATGGACTTCATTAACAACTCTGGGTTTTTTCAGACTTCACTCCCCACATAAAATGGCGCATTTATGAAACAGTTTTATCTAATCGTTTCTTGAGACCTCAGTCTATGTAAAACAAGTTAGTTAAAGAAGAAGAGCCTTAGACAACAGCTGAAAGTTTAGAAAGAGATGAAAAGATACTTGTATTAAATACTGAAATGTAACTGCTTATATATTTTGATCTCAGGGTTTGCTATAAAGTGAATCCTAGAGACCAAGACAATAGCTCAGCTATTATCTCATATGTTTATAGTTACCATATACAGCATTGTGTATCAAATAGCTCTTAAATTCCCTGAGAAGCTGGCATGACAAAAGAGAACCTATTATGCCTTTATCTTTAAAAATATTTCTAAGGGATTTTTTTCCTGAAATTTATACCTAAATTGCGTCAACTTATCGGCAACATCTGATTCTGTATGTTCTACATTAATTAGTTTTGCTTTCCCAACATAGATTAACCCATTTCCCCACCTTTGGATTAGAATATGTATGACTATTTTGCTAATAGTAATAATACCTATATGTGTTAATCTTAAATTTTACCCTCTAATATGCAACAGAAAAACAGTCAGTGGATGAAAAGAAAGTCCTTATTTCTATGGCTTTGCTATTTCTTTCTGCTATGATAAGGGGAACCCTTTTCTTAGAATAATGGAAAAGAAACTTGAAAGTCTACATTAGTACATAGCTTTATAGAGTACAATTTCCCATTTTATAACAATATAGCTCATAAATTATAAAAATGTATAAACATCACTTGAGGTCTACAAAATTTTAAACTTTCTATTTTGATATGTTTCGTTTACAGTCTTTATAAGATCATTTCCATTTTGCCAGTATTAACCTTTAGCTTTTATAATTAAATAAATTCTTCTCAAAAGGTCTGATTTGGGGTTCGGAGGAAAAAGTTTTATATATAAACCCAGATATAATGATGCATAGAACCTGTAATATTGCTTTAAAATGATTTCCATACTCACTTAGGAAAACACAGAGAAGGATAGACATTTGCAATCATGGTTTGGTGTCAGCTGCTGTTTGAAGCCAGGCTCTGTCATTGACTTCATTGGGGGAGATTATATAAGCTCCCTGAGCTTTGTTTCTCCATCTATAAATGAAGAAACTATTTCCTACCTCACAATTTCATAGGCTGCAACAAGGGTGAAAAGAGTTTTTTACAAAATAATGATTATGTAAACAGTATCAGATGACTTAGTACCTATTAAGAGGTGGTTACTCTATTTGTGTGCACTGTTGTACACAGGAAAAATGTTAAAGCTCAAAGCTATCCAGATCTAATGTTTAGATAGGTGGGTGCTCCCAAGGACAATTACGTGATTGTTTATTCTTTAAATAGGACTGCATCTATGTTCATCGGTGATATTGGCTGGTAATTTTCTTTTATTGTGATATCTGTGTCGGGTTTTGGTATCAGGGTGATGGTGGCCTCATAGAATGAGTTTGGAAGTGTCCCTTCCTCTGCAGGTTTTTGGAATAGTTTCAGAAGGATAGGTGTTAACTCTTCTCTAAATGTTTGGTAGAATTCACCTGTGAAGCCATCTGGTCCTGGACTTTTGATTGTGGGGAGTTTTTAAATACTGATTCAACTTCAGTACTGGTAATTTGTCTGTTCATATTTTCTATTTCTTCCTGGCTCATTCATGGAAGATTGTACCTTTCTAAGAATTTGTCCATTTCTTCTAAGTTGTCCCTTTTATTGATGTATCGGTGCTCATAGTAGGCTCTTATGATCCTTTGTATTTCTGTGGTATTGGTTGTAACTTCTCCATTTTCATTTCTGATTTTACTGGCTTGGGCCCTCTCCCTTTTTTTCTTGATGAGTCTGACTAAAGGTTTATCAATTTTGTTTATCTTTTCAAAGAACCAGTTTTTGTTTCATTGATCTTTTCTGTTATTTTCTTTGTTTCTATTTCATTTATTTCTGCTCTGATCTTTATGATTTCTTTCATTCTACTAACTTTGGATTTTGTTTGTTCTTCTTTCTCTAGTTGCTTTAGGTGTACAGTTAGGTTGTTTAATTGAGCTTTTTATTTTTTCCTGAGGTAAGTTTGTATTACTATAAACTTCCCTCTTAGAACTGCTTTTGCTGCACCTCATAGGTTTTGGATTGTCACATTTTCGTTTTCATTTGTGTCTAGGTATTTTGTGATTTCTTCTTTGATTTTCAGTGATCTATTGGTTGTTTAGTAGCATATTTTTTAGCGTCCACATGTTTGTGTTTTTTGAAGTTTTTTTCTTGTAGTTTCTTTCTAGTCTCATAGCTCTGGGGTCAGAAAAGATGCTTGATATGATTTTTAAAAATTACAGGCCAGTATCACTGATGAACATAGATAAAAAATCCTCAACAAAATACTCACAAACCAAATCCAACAATACATTAAAAGAATCATACACCATGATCAAGTGCATCAAGGGATACAAGGATTTTTCAGTATTGGCAGATCAATCAATGTGATACACCACATGAACAAATTGAAGAATAAAAACTATATGATCATCTCAATAGGTGCAGGAAAAGCTTTTGATAAAATTCAACATCTGTTTATGATAAAGACTCCCCATTAAATGGGCACAGAGGGAACATACCTCAATATAACAAAGGCCATATATGACAAACTCACAACTAATATAATATACAATGGTGAAAAGCTGAAACCATTCCCTCTAAGATCAGGAACAAGACAAGGATGCCTACTGTCACCATTTTTATTCAACACAGTTTTGGAAGTCCTAGCCACAGCAGTCAGAGAAGAAAAACAAATACAAGGAATCTGAATTGGAAAGGAAGAAGTAAAAATGGCACTGTTTGCAGATGACATGATACTATACATAGAAAATCCTAAAGATGCCACCAGAAAACTACTAGGCCTCATCAATGAATTTGGTAAAGTTACAGAATACAAAATTAATATACAGAAATCTGTTGCATTTCTACACACCAAAAATGAAATATTGGAAAAAGAAATTAAGGAAACAATCTCATTTACCATCACATCAAAAAGAATAAAATACCTATGAATAAACCTACCTAAGGAGGCAAAAGACTGAAAACTATAAGACACTGATGAAAGAAATTGAAGACAACACAAACAGATGGAAAGATACACAGTGTTCTTGGATCAGAAGAATTAATATTGTTAAAATGACCATACTACCCAAGGCAATCTACAGATTCAGCGCAATCTCTATCAAAATACCTATGGCACTTTTCAAAGAACTAAAACAAAAAATTTTAATTTCAGTGGAAAGACAAAAGACTCCAAATAGCCAAAAAAAATCTTGAGAAAGAAGAATAGAGATGGAGGAATCAGGCTCCCTGACTTCAGACTATACTACAAAGATACAGTCATCAAAACAGTATGATACTGGCACAAAAATGGACACATAGATCAATGGAACAGGATAGAAAGCCCAGAAATAAACCCACACACTTATGGTCAATTAATCTATGATAAGGGAGGCAAGAATATACAATGGAGAAAAGACAGTCTCTTCAGTAAGTAGTGCTGGGAAAACTGAACAGCTACACGTAAAATAATTAAATTAGAACATTCTCTAAAGCCATATACAAAAGTAAACTCTAAATGGATTAAAGACCTAAATGTAAGACCAAATACTATAAAAATCCTAGAGGAAAACAGGTGGAACACTCTTTGACATAAACAAATGGAACCTAATTAAACTTTAAAGCTTTTGCACAGCAAAGGAAACCATCAACAAAATGAAAAGACAACCTACGGAATAGGAGAAAATATTTACAAACAATGTGACCAACAAGGGATTAATTTCCAAAATATGTAAACAGCTTATACAGCTCAATATTTTAAAAAATCCAATAAAAAATGGACAGAAAACCTAAAGAGACATTCCTCCAAAGACATACAGATGGCCAACAGAAACATGAAAAAATGCTCACTATCACTAATTAGTAGAGAAATGCAAATCAAAACTACAATGAGGTATCATTTCACACCAGTCATAATGGCCATCATCAAAAAGTGTACAAATAATAAATGCTGGAGAGGGTGTGGAGAAAAGAGAACCTTCCCACACTGTTGGCGGGAATGTAAATTGGTACATCCACTATGGAGAACAGTATGGAGGTTCCTTAAAAATCTAAAAATAGAGTTACCATATAATCCTGCAGTCCCACTCCCGGGCATATATCCAGAGAAAACTGTAATTTGAAAAGATATATGCACCCCAGTGTTCTTTTTTTTTTTGCAGTACGTGGACCTCTCACCACTGTGGCCTCTCCCTCCATGGAGCACAGGCTCCGGACGCACAGGCTCAGCGGCCATGGCTCATGGGCCCAGCTGCTCCGCGGCATGCGGGATCCTCCCGGACTGGGGCACAAACCTGCGTCCCCTGTGTCGGCAGGCAAACTCTCAACCACTGCACCACCAGGGAAGCCCACCCCAGTGTTCTTACTAGCACTATTTACAATAGCCAAGACATGGAAGGAACCTAAATGTCCATCAACAGATTAATGGATAAAGCAGATGTGACATATATATATATATATATATATATATATATATATATATATACATATATATATATACACACACACACACACAATGGAATATTACTCAGCTGTAAAAAAGAATGAAATAATGCCATTTGCAACAACATGGATGGACCTAGAAATCATGCTAGTTGAACTAAATCAAACAGAGAAAAAAAAATATACAATACCGCTTTTATGTGGGATCTGAAAAAAATGATATAAATGAACTTACTTACAAAACAAGTAGACTCAAAGACATAGAAAACAAACTTATGGTTGCCAAAGGGAAAAGTGTGTGGAGGAGGGATAAATTAGGAGTTTGGGATTAACTTATATATACTACTATATACTTATGGATAAAATGGATAAACCACAAGGACCTACTGTATAGCACAGGGAACTATATTCAATATCTTATAATAACCTATAATGGAAAAGAATCTGAAAAAGTTAAATATAAATATATTTATAACTGAATCACTTTCCTGTACACATGAAACTAACAGAACATTGTAAATCAGCTATACTTCAATAAAACATAAATAAAAATAAGTAAATAAGACTGCAGATCTGAGGATTAGAAAAACAATATTATTCACAACTGCTTTTACATAAAAGACAAGAGGATCTGAAACATGTAGGGTTGTGAAAGAAGATCTCTTTTGCCCTTTGCCTAAACTGCCATGTCCAAGTGCTATTTCTATGGAGAGAAACCTCATCTTCAGGGAGCTAGAAATTCACAGAAGGCTCGAAATTGCAGGGAATCACCATATTCAGAAAAGATGGTGGCCACCTTGGAGAATAAGCTTTCAGTGCAGTTTTTAAATGATAAGAACAGTGAACCTTCTGCACTTTAAGGGGGAAAAGAAAGTCTGGAAAATAAATCTATTTTCTTAAGCAAGTTCTTAATAATGTTTATAGCTAATGCCATTACAACTACAGAAAGGCATTTTGCTAAGCATCAAAACCAAGTAGGCTTTCCTCTCTGAGTAGTGATCTCACCTCACTAGAACAGAAGTGCTTAGTATCAAATTTTATCTCCTTTTTGGAAAATAATTAGCTTTTTCTACTTGCAAGAACATGGCTTCATGTCACAGAAATAACATTGAAAAAGAAGACATAAAAATAGTATATAGACTATATAGTGTCACTTATACGAGGTCAAGAACCAACAAAAGTAATCTCTTAGTGATTGAAGTCAGAAGAGTGATTATCTTTGTGGAGAAGGATTTATTGAGTGGGAGGACCACAAGGGAGCCTTCTGGGGACTGTAAGTGTGGTGGTTATACACGTGTGTACATAAGTAAAATTTTATCAAGCTATAGACTTAGGAGCTGTGCACTTTAGTGTTGAATGTGCTATACATTTAAAAATTTGAAAATGTAAGTTACAGTTTTTTGAAGCCTCTTCTAAAATGTGATACAGTTTCAACTTTTACCTTATGACTACAGAATGATTTTTCCTCCCGATTACATTTTCTGAGCCTATAAAATAGCATTATTTTCTTCTTGGAATCTCAAGAAAAATAATTGAGGTGCTGGAGAAACTTAACACATAGCACTGCATAGATAGCAGTAGTAAGATATTTTCTGGGCTTCCCTGGTGGCACAGTGGTTAAGAATCCTCCTGCCAATGCAAGGGACACGGGTTCAAGCCCTGGTCCGCGAAGATCCCACATGCTGCAGAGCAACTAAACCCATGTGCCACAACTATTGAGCCTGTGCTCCAGAGCCCATGAGACACAACTACTGAGCCTGCATGCCACAGCTACTGAAGCCCGTGCGCCCAGAGCCTGTGCTCCGCAACAAGAGGAGCCACCACAATGAGAAGCCCATGCAGTGCAACGAAGAGTAGCCCCTGCTCACTGCAACTAGAGAAAGCCATGCAGCAACAAAGACCCAATGCAGCCAAAAGTAAATAAAATTTTTTTTAAAAGATATTTTCTTATGAAGGTATATTTTTACCACTTTCCTTCTCTGTCCTACAGCTAGGATTTTTCTACCTAAAAGGATTCATTTATTAACTAGAACAGATTATTTTGTGACCATGAAGACAAGTAGAAAATGCAACTGATATTTGTTATCAGTGCTGTCCAGAGCAGTGCTGTTGAATAAAACTTTCTGTGATTATAGAAATATTCTATGTCCATGTTGTCCAACATAGTAGCCACCAGCCACATTACCTATTAGTACTTGAAATGTGGTTAGTGTGACTAGGGAATTTAATTTTTAATTTTATTTAATTAAATTTATTTAAACTTAAATTCCCACATATGGCTAGTGGCTACTGTGTTGGACAGCACCATTCTAGAGCTTAAAAAAAATACTTTCATACATTTTATCATTTCTTAGAAAAAAACTGCACATATTATTTCCAAGTTACAAATGTTAAAACTAAAGGTAAGGGTGGCAGGGGGGGATTTAAGCAAGATTACACAGGCATTAAGTGGCAAAATTGGAATTGTAATTCTTTTTAAATTCACCTCAAAGCTTCTCTGGCTACCCCATGGTCTGTGTCATCTCCTTGTTTCCTTTCCTTTCGCTTAGTTACTCTCAGGAGAAAAAATAAAATGAGTTAAAAATCAGCAAGTCTCTTTTTCCTCCCTGGACTTTTGCCATATCGCTAATTTTTTGATATCAAGAAATCGATTTCTGGTATTTAACCTTCATGTATACAGTGTATCAGGGTATATATAAGGGCAATTGTAACTCCCTGTGGCAAGTCTAAATATGAATTGTTTCCTGAGATTAGCAGTTGGTGAATCAGACATGAGTAATCCTATAGTCATGACACAACACCCACTAAAACATCCATTATTTAATTCAAAATTACTCTGAACACTTCCGGCCCATCTATAAGTACCCAGCTTATGTATGAAGATTCCTCTGAAATGCCTGTCCATGATGCCTTTTATGATTCTCTAGGAAAAGTCATCTTCCTCTAATTCCTTTTTATGCCTGTTTCAAAATTGTCTTGTCCTATTTTATATGATTTTCTATTTTTTGTATATATTTTTGTTCTCTTTGAGATGGCATGATATTTTATGGTAGGGAGAAAATTATGTTTATTTTTTGTGCTTCTCTTCAAAGTCCCCTAACATAGTGCATTACACAGAGAGGAATTCAGTAAATATTTGTGAAATTAACCAATAGGTTTCCATAGTGAATATTTTAGTTAAGACATGCATGATTAAAAAAAAAATAGGGGCTTCCCTGGTGGCGCAGTGGTTGGGAGTCCGCCTGCCAATGCAGGGGACACGGGTTCGTGCCCCGGTCCGGGAGGATCCCACATGCCGCGGAGCGGCTGGGCGCGTGAGCCGTGGCCATTGGGCCTGCGCGTTCGGAGCCTGTGCTCCGCAACGGGAGAGACCGCAACGGTGAGAGGCCCGCGTACTGCAAAACAAAAAACAAAAAAAATATATTTATGATATGTGACTTCTTAGGAGTAGCAATATGAACATTTATAAAAGCCATTTTTAATTTGTCCAGTAAATTTATGTCTAGGCAAATTAAAAGTTGTCACCTCTTCAAACCATGCCTCCTTAATTATCTCAGTTATCTCTATTCTTTGTATAATGCTGTCTCAAAAAGGGATTACTGTATTTTGGATAAAAAACGTTCTTTGGCAGTTCTATCCTGCAACTTTAATATATTTTAATTTCTACAAGAATTTAAAAAACAAATTTTCCAGACTTCATTTATTTTTCATTAAAAGTATACTCTTTGATCTTTACTTCTTGTTAACTGATTTTACTAACTAAATGTCACTGTGTTCTGTAAGAAATTCCTGCCATCAGATACCTTTGAAATAAGAGAAATTTACATGCCATAAGAATGATGTTAATTAATTTTTAATTTTATCAACACTGTAAAATGAAAAATGGTTGCTGTAAAGTACAGAACACTTTTTTTTTTTTTTTGCGGTACGCGGGCCTCTCACTGCTGTGGCCTCTCCCGTTGCGGAGCACAGGCTCCGGACGCGCAGGCTCTGGCTCATGGGCCCAGCCTCTCCGCGGCATGTGGGATCTTCCCGGACCGGGGCACAAACCCGTGTCCCCTGCATCGGCAGGTGGACTCTCAACCACTGCACCACCAAGGAAGCTCTACAGAACACATTTCAATGGTAGTTGAAAACATCAGATTTAATATTACTTAGAAGAAAAAGTACAGTAATTTGTCATCCCCAAACTTCAAATGCTTTAATGGCTCTTAGAATGAACCCTAAACCTCTGTACAAGTCACAAGCCTTGTATCATCAGAACATTGCTCATCTCTAGTGTCATACACCTCCCTATTCTTGGTTGAATCCTGTGACTGTTGAGTTGTTATTTATGCTTCCTGGAAGGGTTTGCTCTCAGGGCTTAATTAGCATGGCTCAATTCTTGTCTCAGCTTAAGTATCACCTCTTCAGAAAGATAGTTCTTGACCAGCCAGTCTGAAGTAGTACCTACACTATCCCCTGGTCCCTTGACTTCTTTTCTAATACATCAAACATTTCTCTGGTTTCATTTATAGTGTTTTCAAATGAGTAACAGAAATTAAGAGTTAAATTGATTTCTACAACTGTGATCGCTGGCGTGACTGAATATCCAGAGGTAGGTGGAAATGAACATCGTTCAACTAGAGCCTGATTGCTCTGTTTCTCTGAGATTCTCTCAACCATATTAGGGATATGGCAGCAGCGGCAGCTATAGGAATTGCAACCATAGAAAGAAAGAAGCCATTTTTTCCCTGTCTCTTAAGAGTGAGGCAACTTTTTCCCTAGAAGTTAAGCACAATATTCCCCTCATGTTTCATTGTCTAGAATTGTGTTACATGACCATTCCTGAACTGATAAAAGTCAGGTGAATGCAAAAACTGCTTTAATTAGGTTTGAGTTGCTCAACCAATTGCTTGCAAAGAAATGAAACTACTTTTAGAATTATTGTGTTCGTACCTGTTACTAAGAGAGACATCAGCTTTCCCAGAAGTTTATGAGCTACATGGGGAAAGAGTAAACTTCCCAAAAAATCAGAGCAAATAGATGCTGGGGAGGCAAACAATTTGCATGACAGCCCAGTTTTAGTTCTTCATAGCACTGTTGCCATCTCAAATAATTTATTTATAGGTTTTTAAATTGATTTTCTTTGTCTCCTCCAACAGAATGCAAATCCATGAGAACTGGGATATGGTATTTTTGGTCCAGTGCTGTGTCCTCAGCAGCTAAGTTTGACACAGGGCATTATACATAAATACCTGTTGTCAAAAGAAAGGTCACTCAACCACTCCACTGCTCTTTTTCTAGTGAAATTCTACTCATTCTTTTTGTCTTAATTTTGACACATCACTTTCTCTACTAAAATTTTATTGACCTACCAAACTCATTGTCACAAGCATCACAGAATAATAGTGTATTTAATAATCTCTGTCTACCATGAGACCATAAACTCCAAGAAGCTGGTCTTTCTTTCTAACTTGGTCACTGTTAAGCATTATTTCTACAACACAACATATATTCTGTATATATTTGCTGAATAAAGGAATAAATGAACCTATATACATATAATAATACATATAATAAATATATGTATTATACATATATTTATACATATTATAAATAAATCTATATACATATAGGTTCTGCTTGAAAGTATCCTTTCTTTCAATTAATGTTACCCTTGGGGGAGAAGAAGTATAGGAATCATCAGTTTAGTATATAAATATGGCAACCCTGTTGTTATAATTAAAGGTGGCAAAAGCCTATAGTTACCATAAATAACACATATAAGTTAAGAAATGTGTAGCAAACAAGCAGATGGATGCCAATACTGGTGTCCATAGGAAAGGCTGCTGAAGTATGACTGGGCCTAATCAAGTAAAACACCGATTTTAGGATCTGGTCCTGTGCCTTAAAAAAACAGCTTTCAGTGCTCAGGAGTAAAGAGGTCATCAGATAACTGACACAAGTGTGAGAGCTTATTAATTTATGATGAGAAACAACTGTGACATGAACCAGAGCAATTGAAGTCCAGATTATCAGAGCATTCATTCCCTGGGCCAAGCTATATGGGAAGTCAAACATCAGAAGTATGCTTTGGTAGGTGTGAAAAACCAAAAACTATCTACCTATGTATGTGTGTATGTATGTATTTGTCTATATCTATCATCTGTATAGTGTAGTTATGAAATATTAAAGTTCTTTCTCATGATATATGGGAAATTGTATGAATATGAAAGTTTGCCAGTTGTATGAATATGAATTGTATGAATATGAAAGTCAGTTGACCAAGACAATTTTTAGCCAAAATAATTTGAGAAAACGTCTCACTATAGAAAGAGTTTTGCCAATTCAACCAGAATATTTGAATACTTAGCCAAAATATTACAAAATTCTGCTTTAACATCCTCTTGCTTTCTGTTTTATTATTTTCCTGATGATCCTAAGCTTATATTTCACTTGATGCTCTTATGTATAAATACCATTTTTATGTCACAGCCTTAATTACCAGTGAGAGTTGCCTATTTCTTCAATAGCTTCCTCCTTTAGAGAGAAAATTTGCATCACATTCAAACTTTTTGTTTAGCTTAGTCCTTTAGAGCAAGCTGGCTTTTCATTAAGTGTGAATTTTGTGGTTAAAACTTCTATGTAAACTTTAGAATATACTTCATTTGAGCCCCAAAGAAGGAACGGTGTGATATTCTATTTCATTTTATTTTCTACACTGTTCTTTGTCAAGATATCTACTCAAGTTTGGAATTTCATAAAACTTTTGATATCAACTCATATCACCAACCACTTTTTCTGTTGCTTTATTCAGCTGGAATCCTTGTTGACTAGGCCTTCTGACAACTTTGAAAATACCTTTTTGGTTTCTATGAGTCAATTCAAAGGAGGTGGGTTAATTTTGCTTTGTAGTCCTTCATATTATAAGTCATCCTCAATATGTCATTGCTCTTGAAATGCATATATTCCATATAGGCACGTGTTGTTTTCCTTTTTTTACATTGTCTCTTCTATGGTCTTCTTGATGTAATGGGAGAGATGAACTTTATTTCTAAATAAACCAATGTGGTATAACCAAAATAATGTTGGCTGCACAGAGGAGGGAGTTTTGGAAGTGTTTGTCATTTGAACATTTTTCTTGGAAATTTAAGGTGTTTATATTTTACTTGGGGATAGAAACATTTCTATTTTAAATAAGATAATGTCTTATAAAATTTAACTAAAAACTTTCAGTAAATCTTTTAAAATAAGTTTATTTTTTGAAAACATTGGCAGGGGATGGCATGACTAGATTGTATAAGAGTTGGTACCAGAATGTGGAAAACAGGGGATTTCCTTCATTCCTTTCTTAGACTTGCCGGGGTGAAGAGGATGGTCTTCAAAACTATGGCAAGGTTAATCAGAACAGTTTTCTTATCCATGCTAGCCAGTGGTATCACCTGAGTTAGGAAGACTTGTAGATTCATATCAGAACCTAGTACACACACACACACACACACACACACACACACACACACACACACACACACACACATCCCACCCAAGGAGGAGTAGGTCCTACCTGCTTATTTCTATAAACATCTAATACTCTATGTAAGAGAAACCAAGTCATTAGCACTCCTTAAGGAATTCATCATTAAAAATACTTATTTTTATCTGCCTTTGCTGCCTTGGCATATCACTGAGGAATGAACGAGCCACTGTTACTCTTGCTGCTTCCACATGGACACTGCTACCACTAAGAGTGGCAGTTTAATTTACTTAACATCTCCTCTGTCTCTGGAGCATTTGTGTACTTGTCTCAGCTGGAGCCTTCTCCTTAATGATGAAGAATGCAGCTTTGGCATCCTAAAAAAACTTATGCTCTTCTCTCCTGCTAGAGGCTCAGTGATGTGAAGGGCCATTAGACTCCTGGTGGCTGGTTACTGTCTCATGACGTGTGGACAGAGATATTCATTTTTGTTTCAGGGCCTTCATTACTAAGTAGAACCCAGCAATTAACAGCTACCGCCACCTCCCAAGACTGTTTGTGTATTTGGCAAAAGCCGTATGCTATCCTCAGATAGTTGTCTACCGCATCTGCCTCTCTATGCTTCTCTCAGTTTCCCTATGAACCACCACACACTTAGCAGCCAGGTCAGTACCTGAGACTTCTTGATGACTGCCACCCTCTATGAACAGCAATTAAAGGTGGGAGATTCCCTCTGCTTATATCCAGTTCCATACTTTGTTCTCTGGCTTGTTTATGGTTTAGTTCAATACTGGAGGGAAGAAGTAGGAAATCCTATTTGGTTCCACATTCAAGTCACATTCTCCAATTCAGTTTTAATGTTATCAATTTCTCCTGTATCAACTTCTCAATTGATTTAAAATCTGAATGGTAGAAATGGTGAGAAATAAGTTTCTCCATACTACAATGCATTCTTTTTTTTTTTTTTTTTTTTTTTGGTGGTACGCGGGCCTCTCACTGTTGTGGCCTCGCCCGTTGCGGAGCACAGGTTCCGGACGCTCAGGCTCAGCGGCCATGGCTCACAGGCCCAGCTGCTCCGCGGCATGTGGGATCTTCCCAGACCGGGGCACGAACCCGTGTCCCCTGCATCGGCAGGCGGACTCTCAACCACTGCGCCACCAGGGAAGCCCCTACAATGCATTCTTTTTGTGAAACTGTTGGTCTCTTCTCTCCCATTCTGTCTCTTTTCTACTATGATGGCTTCATCTATTTTTATTCATTTTTCTAAGTAAAATAGTTAAAAACGTTTTTTCTTATCCAAACCATACTATTAGAGTCTCACTTTTCATTCTAAATCATTTATCAGTTTGTTTTGCTAAACAAATAAAAGGTCCTTTCTAAAAGAAATTTTGATTTCAGCTGTGATTTTTTAATCTTTTCATTGTTAATGGATCCTCATCTTGCCTCATTCATTTGCTTGAGGCATAACCTGTAAGGGCTGATGCTTTAATTCTTGACACCTATGAAAGATAAGTAATTATTCTATATAATTAGCAAAATGTTGCCTGAGCTATGTAGTACTTCAGCTTTTTGTTCTCTACATGAGAGTTTTGTGTGTACATTCTGAAAGGAAAACTAATGCACAAGAAAACAAAAATAACAAAACTAAGCTAAACAACTCTCCCACTTTTTCACATTTATGCCTCAGCTCATTAATTAGGAAAGTTTTAGTTGTGGATAGGTGTCTACCCTTGATCCACTTCTCATTAGTTCTTTCACATAGGAGAAATGACAAGTGACTTTTTTAATGGGTAAAACTAGGAAGAGCTTCTGAGTAGACATATCTGAGCTGACCTGAGATACTCTCTTGAACCAGATTATCCACAGGCTACACTTGTTCTTCTCCATGATACTTCTATATGTATTATATGTAATGTCATCCAGACTGCCCTTTTTGTGGGATATCACCATTGTCCAGCTCCTCAACCTGTGAATGTGTGCTTTGGTTCAGTTCAGGAGGGAAAAGGCAGAAGTCCAATCTGGCTTCAAATTCAATCCTGAAATCCAGCTTTATGTCCAATTAAGTTGTTATTATCCTCCTTATCTAGCTCCTGTATCTATTTTTGAATTGGTACAGAATTTAAATGCAAGAACTGATGAGAAATAAGGCTATTTCAATATAATGCATCGTTTATGTAAGGGTTGATATTCTCTCCATGTGGGATCATGGAAAGGATTTAAACTCATTTGTTTTAACTGGATTCTTGTCTGGTTAGACAGGGAGCTGAAAACTGATACCTAAGTATTTCTGTGTAAGGACATAATGTTAATTCTTGCTTAGCAGTAGTTACCAGAAGAGACCAAGAATAGTTTGGAATTATTAAAGTTTAGTGCTAGAGACTGAACTGTGTCCCCCACCCCCAAATTCATATGTTGAAGTTCTAACCCTCAATATGTGGTATTTGGAGATGGAGCCCTTGGAAGATAGGTTTAGATGAGTTCATGAGGGTGGGGCCCTCATAATGGGATTAGTGCCCTTCTGAGAAGAGATATCAGAGAGCTTTCTTATATTCTCTATCTGCTATGTGAGGACACAGCAAGAAGGTGGTTCTACAGGCTAGGAGGAGAGCTCTCACCAGAATCTGACCATGTTGACATCCTGGTCTCGGACTTCCAGCTTCCAGAACTGTGAGAAAATAAATGTCAGTTGTTTAAGCCACCCAGTGTATAGTATTTTGTTATGGCAGCCCAAGCTAACTGACATTTAGTTATTTTAATTACATTAGCAGGGGACTTCCTTGGTGGCACAGTGGTTAAGAATCTGCCTGCCAATGCAGGGGACATGGGTTCGATCCCTGGTCCAGGAAGATCCCACATGCCACGGAGCAACTAAGCCCATGCGCCACAACTACTGAGCCCATGTGCCACAACTACTGAAGCCCACACGCCTAGAGCCCATGCTCCACAACAAGAGAAGCCACCGCAACAAGAAGCCCGCGTGCTGCAATGAAGTGTAGCCCTAGCTCACCGCAACTAGACAAAGTCCACGCACAGCAACAAAGACCCAACACAGCCAAGAATAAATAGAATAAATTTATTAAATAAATAAATAAATTACATTAGCAGAACTTTCTAGTGGCATGGCAGGGAACAAGGAACTTCAAGCTTTAGAGTTTCTGAGATTGTACGGAACCAGAGGTTTATTTTATGCCTACTGAAGAAATTTGGGTTTTTACAGACATATCACAAAAAGCCTGTAGATGTTTTCCAGGAGTGAAGGGATATGTTTGGATATCCCTTCAAGGATAATATCCCTTTGGATATTATAAGAAAAAGAATCCTACTCCAGACACTTCTAGTGCCCTCTGGCCAAAGGATACTTAAGAAAGGATAGAGGCCATCCATGTTCCTGTTTGCCTGTTTTTTTTGAGAAGATTATTGGCCCTGAATTGAATTGAATTGAATTGAATTGACTGAATTAAAGGAAAGTAATTGATGGTGATGTAAAGATCGAAAAGGAATATGGAGAGAGCAAACAGGTGTGAAAGATATAGTCAAATAAGTGACTGCTTCAGTGAGCAGTAGTCACCTAGGCATGAAATGTATCAAGGGAAGTGGGGATAGAGACAAGTCAGATCCTAAAGTCATTTCTGATGCAGTATCAATGGAATTTCTTTAACAATTTAATACATACCATCAATCCAAATTAAAGATAATTCAGCCTTTTTTTATTTCTATGACCCTACAATGATGAATGCAATCAATTCAATTCATATTAGGGCCAATAATCTCAAGAAAAACAGGCAAACAGGAACATGGATGTCCTCTATCCTTTCTTAAGTCCCCTTTGGCCAGAGGGCACTAGAAGTGTCTGGAGTAGGATTCTTTTTCTTATAATTGATCATTCCTATGATACATATGTTATCTTAGTGTAGCATGTTCTCTGTATCTATATTGTAGAGTTGGGAAAATCTCTCCTTACCTCTCTTCCATTGTTATTTTTTCTCTCTACTTTCTAACATAGAGATATTCATATCTAATAGTAAGAATCTGCAAGTCATAGTGTAGCTTTAAGAAGATCTGTTACTGGAGATAAAAAATACTAACAAGTGATAAGACACCTCACTTAAATTCCTTTTTCAGTCACTTGCCATGTAATCAAAGAACAGTCATGATATTAGTGTGTCTTATTAGACTGAGAATGAAATCCTTAAGGAATCCTCATCTGCCACTCAATTATCCAGCCATTTATTTCTCCTCTAGCAAAATTAGGAGCTACAGTATGAAATGTAAAATGTTCAAATATTGTTTTATGAATGAATATTCATGCCAAGTCTGTGTTCCATTCATTACGTACAATATCACATTTAATCCTTATATGATTATTTCTAATTTGCCTGTTTATCCCCAGGACTTACCCTGGGGCTAAGCATATGACAGATGTTCAACAAATGTTTCGGGACTGAAAACTCAAACCTTCCTGGCTTCAGATTCCTCATTTGTAAAATGAGAGTGCTGGACACTTGATTTCTAAGATCCCTCCAAGCTCTGAAAGTTCTATAACTAAACACAGGGTGGAGTTGATTAGTCTTGATCTCATCTCAGAGGATAAAATTCAACCCATAACCAATATAAAAGAAATAACATGGAAAAGAAAAGATTTAATATGAGTACATATTGAACATATAAATGCCTCATGAAATTATTCTATACGAATTTCATCAATAGGCAATATAGTGCAGATATCATCAGGAAAATAGGAGAGACGTTAACAACTTTCTTTTTTAACAAAATGGCACAGACAAAATTTATTCATACATATGCCGAGGTCATAAATGCCAGGCAAAGATAATGTGTTTATATTGATTATCAATCAAAAATGCTCAGCAGCAATTCTATACAACCCTGTAGGCTCTGAAAAAAGACTTGTCTCTGCTTTTAAGACATACGATCTAGTTAGGGAGATGAAGCATAAATACAAGAAAAGTTTCAGTACATTCAGAAAATTATAATATTTCATTGGATGCTGGGGTAAATAGACAAGGCTTCTCTAGGACTAGGAGATCAGCCCAAGGTCTGTGCCACACCAAAGATTGAGGGGCCCCCTCTAGGCATACCTAAACCCGTTTTCAACAAGCCAGGCTGCCAGGGCGTGGATTGATACGTTCTTTGGAATAAGAGGCTTCTCTAAGTGTACAAATATTGTAAAATGAATTCAATTAAAGATTGAAAGTTGGTACTGTAGACTGGCGTAGTTCCCAGAGCTCTCCCTATTCAATGACTGCCACTTGATGTATCTTCAAAAAGGCCAAGATTTAGAAGAAGGGGAAGAGCCTATTTTGGGGGAAAAATTTCCTTTGGTTTGATGTACAGAATCTGTAAATACTTGACGATTTTTGGTTTAATCAAAGTGAAGCCATCCATATAGTATTATACGTATAATATACACATATATAGGAGCATCCATATTCTTTTGTAATTAGTTTTTTCATTTAATAAATACATTGTGAGCTTTTTTCTACAATATTACATATCTGTATTATTAGTTTTAATGACTGCATGTTATTTAATTATATGGTGTTCCCCAATTTTTTCATCCCTTCTTATAAGGCTAAGATTTTTTTTTTCAATTTTTGACTGACCAACATCCCTATCTTTATTAATGTCCCTATCTGTGTAGTCTCATATTCCTAGAAGTGGGACTTTGAATGAAAGGATAGTCATTTTTTAATTTTTACACATACAGTTTTCTCAGCAAAAATGTAACCAGGTTACAACACCCAACAGTGTAGGAGAGGATTATTTTCCCTACAATAATAGGTATCAATGATAAATCTATTTTTATTGCATTTGTTTAGTTATTTGTCAAACTGATAGGATTACACATGATCTCTTATTTTAATTCACATTCATTTGACAATTAGCTGTTACCTTCACTATTAAATTTTAAAAATATTCCCACAAAAGCCTCAGTTAGTTGCTGTGTAATCCTAGTTCCCATATTTCTGAAATATTTCCTAGAAATACTATTAACATTATATAATCCTGCCCCCACTGCTCAGTGTATTTATGTTAATAGGTTAGTTGGATTTCATGTTGTTGGTCATTAGAAAAAAAAACCAAATTATTAAATTTAGTTAAATGTGATGCTGCTCTGAGAAATCACAAACACCACTGAATTTAGGCTTAAAACCCCATGAAAGATTTTTCTGCCAAAATAAGATTTGGAGGAGTGTTCTGCACTCCTCAGCTTGTTATGGTGAAAGCACTAACGTGGGAATTTCAAGCACAAGCAGAAACCTTGTGCAGATAAAGCTGGTTATGGAAAATATTAAACAATTACAGATGAAAGTGTTTATACATTAGCTTAGTCCTAAGAACAGCCCCCATGCTACAGCATGACATTCACACAATAATTATTACACTGAGTTATATAGAAAGGCACTTATGCAAAAGACATGAAGTCCAGAATTCTTGTGGCAGAAGATAGAATCCCTCACTACCAATACCCACTTTAAAACACAAATATCCTCATTGCATGGTTTTTGTTTGCTTGTTTGTTTGACTTTGTAATGGATGATTCTCAAATCTCTGTCTCTTGTCCTCATCTCCCTTCTAATTTTCCAAATGTTCCCTGAACATTCTCATCTGGTTGTTACCCTTTTGCCCTAATTCATCATGCCTGAAAACAAATCCACAGTTCCTGCCCTCCATCTCTGATCTACACCTCCCCCATACTCACCAGTTTCTTTTCAGCATTGTTGTCCCTTTTATTCTGGTTCAAAAGCTCTCGTTTCTCCCACATTAAATCTGTTTTCTATGTTCTTGTGATTTGTTGTTGTTTGCTAGTGTCTGTCCCCCTAGCCTTTCTTATCCACCCCAATGATAATTACCCTATCTTAATTATGATTACCCTATTTTTTTAACCAAAAAAAGAGAGAAACAAACAAAAGAATAAGTTCTTGAAACTGGTCTCCTTGCCACAGTACATAACCTGCAAATTCTTTTCCAGTAGCTGCTTGGTTGATCTTAAAAACAAAGCTCTTTTCATATCACCCTCTTAAAAACTTTGGGGGAGGGGAAAGTATTGGTCTCCCTCCTGCCAACGATTGTGCTTACCAAATAAAGTACAAATCTACAAGGCGTGACACTCAAACCCCTCATAATCTATTACTATATTAGCTTTGCATATAGCCATCTGCTACATACCTTCATCTACATTAAGCTAACTTGAAATACTATACAAATCTTGAATATTATTCAGTTCTTTACCTTTAAACATACCGTTCTTCCCGCCTATAGTAGCCTCCCCATAACCATCCACACCATTGTTTTTTTTTTCTTTTGTTATTGGTTTTTATTTTTATTTATTTATTTATTTATTTTTTCAAAAGCAATGTCACCTAAAATAATAGGTACTGTCACTGAGCAACATAGGATCATTACTCTAGTGACCTCTCCAGTTACCGTATTTCTCTATTTGGTCACCAACTGACACTGTACCCTGCCTTAAGATTCAGGTATATCGTGTATAGTTTTAAGCAAGGTGTATTCGGATCCCCATGACAGTAAGCATTACTCATCCAATTTTAGGACCACAAGCCCATTCTCTAGTATACCAGTCTTCCTCCACAGGCCCATTCTCTAGTATACCAGTCTTTCTAAGAGTGGAATTCCTAGCTGATGCTATTTCTACAAAGCCTGGCAACAGAAAGCATATTAGAGTGGGTTGTCTTTGAATACATCTCCCATTTAAGACATTCTAAGGAGCAAATGTTTAGTTTAAATGCCTCCTACTTTTTTTATGTACATACAGATTTTTAAAAAGGATTAATTTTTGAAAAGATTTGTTGATGAATGGTAACTACTTATCAGATAACCAGGAAGGTTGGTGTTCCAGAAATTCTGAGAACCGGAGGGAATCAGAAATATGACCTAATGTTTCAGGGTTACTCAATATATAAATTATTATCAAGATGACTTTTTTAAGAAGAAAACTACTCTTCAGCAAAGACGTTTATTTTTTAATTCTAGAGAATAACGTCATATTTAACTTTTGTCCAGACTTATGTAGCAATTCCAAAAGAGAATGTCAAAAAATACTATATATTCAAGTAAAGATTACCTTAGCTACAGATAATAAACTATAAAATGTTCAACATTTCACATAAAATCTTAGGTAAAACTGGAAAAAATGAATGAAAAGGAGAAACATTGGCACCCAACTTTGTTAGATCAATTAAGCAGTTTGCTAAAACATTTCTGGGCAAAAGATCATTATAGAATAGTAGTACTTATGTGAATGAAACTCAAACTACAATAAATGTAATAGAAAATTTAACTACATTGTTGACAAAATGACTTGCTTATATTTCTTTGTAATATGCCTTTGGGGCCTGATTTATTTACATTAGTAATCATCTCATGAACTCCAAGTGGCAGGGTTTCACATGAAAAATAATATAGGATTACAATTTCTAGGAGTCTTGATGTTAGGCAATAGAACAAATAGACTAAGTTTATGATGTAGAAATTTTCTGAGACAACGTGAAGCACTCAAATAGTAAGATTTTATTTTATCCTCAGAAGGAATCAAATAAATCTTGATTTGTTATACCAAGAGGACTTAAAAATATATTAATGGCAACACATGTAAAAGTGACACTCTTTATTTGATGTATAATTTGTCAGTCTTAGAATAATACCCCCAAATTCTGTGGGTTCAACTGCAAAATTATGGTTAACCAAGATGTCAATATCCTGTCTTGAAGTAAGACATCAAAGAGCTCTCATGCTTTTGGTGTAAAAGAAAAAATTCTATGGAAAAGTCTGGACCAAACCATACTGGAGTATAGAATAGATGTGTGTTGTGTCTTCTCCAAACTCTTCCCCAAATTTTCTTCAGTAATAAACACAACTTGTCTGAGGTTTTCAAAACAATGACCCAACTGGTAGGGCCTATCTTTTGGATAAATGTGATTTGAGCATTGATAGAAAGGTTCTTTCCCTACAAAATACCTCCTTCTCTCCTTGATAATGTTAGTAGAAGTACATGACTTATCATCCAATGGTTTCTTCTTTATATATGCTGACATCACATATATAAATATTTTCACTAATTACAGAGTTAATTTAGTATAACTTTGGGAATGATACAACAAGGCTATCATGAGGTTACACTAGGAAAAAAAAAAAACAAACACAAAGCTGCTAGAGTTATATCCAAAACCTTCCTTCCACGCTATGTCTTGGATAAATACATCTTGACCCCTGACAAAGGCTAGCTAGTTCTAAACCTCCCGCCCCCCAAAAAAGAAAAAAATTAAAATTTTGTAGAAAATAAGGAAAGATAGACGAGAACCTTGGGAAACATCTATATTTAAGAACTAAGAGAAACCCAAGTGTCGGCAAATAAGACAGGGAAAGCAAGAGAAGTTGGGAGGGCAATAATAAAAATTAACATTATAAAGCCAGAAACGAAAGGGCTGATTCCAAAAGCTATCAAAAATTTGAAAATAAGCCATAGAGAAAAAGGACTGCAAAGAAGACCATTGGAAAACCATAGATGACTTTCAAGTAAATTTCAGAAATGTGGTGTGATGGAAGCAGGTGTGTAAGGTTAAAGAATTACTTGGTGATGAATAAATGAAAAATTTTATAGATATGAATCTTACCAAGAAATTGAGAAGTAACGACAAGGCAAGAGATAGGACAGTAGTTTAATAGGGAGAGGTTGTTTGTTTTTTATTTTCTTTTGTTTTCTCACAGTGTACTTGTTTATATGCAGAGGAAAACAAATCCATGGAAAGGGTAAGCCCGGTGATGCAAGTGGGATAGAATGTAATTGATAGGGGAGGAGATGGCAGCAAGTGCCTGCAGGGGGACATTACTCATCTTTGGATTCCTAGTTCGTAACATAATTTCTGGCTCAGAACAGAAGTGAATAAACTGGTTTTTAAATTAATGAGCACAGTGAGAGACTTTAGACCAAAAAAAGAAGAAGCCACTTCTGAAACCATAGAAAAATGATAACAATATGGGCAAACTTATAAAAACAGTGTAGAAGTTAAGAGAGATCGGGAATATAAAGGAATTTCAGAGTATAGCAATTTTCAACCAAGTAGGAGACCTCCTGAGGCTGTTTTGGGAGACTTAGTAATGGGGATAAGTGTGGGAGAGTGATTAGAGTAGAAACTTTTGGAGATGAGCCCTGTGGAGAACTAAACAGTGCTAGGAAAACCAATTCAAAGATGCACTGACTGTTCCAAATGAAATACAAAACTTCAGTCAATAAAACTCAGGGTAACCTACTTATGTTTTTGACAGATCTTTATGATTATATCACTTCTTCTCAAAATCACTTTGGGCTTACGCGGAGCGGCTGGGCCCGTGAGCCATGGCCACTGAGCCTGCGCGTCCGGAGCCTGTGCTCTGCAACGGGAGAGGCCACAACAGTGAGAGGCCCGCGTATCGCGAACGAAAAAAAAAAAAAAAAAAAAAAAAAAAAAAAAAAAAAAAATCACTTTGGGCTTAATCATTAATATTTCATTTTATGTTTTTTGAAGAAATATTTCTATCACTTAAGACATTTAATATAGCTGCTAAATAACTTCTGGAATTTGGAAAGATAATACGCAGTTGCTGTTACTCTTGTAGTAAAATAGTTTTGTGTTCCTAGAAATCCAAGACAATAAGTAGTATTCCATTTATATACAGTTGTATTCAGCTATTCCTCTTAAATTACATTGTAATTTAAACAAAATGGAACAATATAAGTTTATTTCCATATCTAATTCTGTATCGACTTTTAGTTGAATGGTAACAAGACTAGTTTTCCTATTTCCAGCACTAGATTGGACCTAACAATGATAGATCAAAACTATTAGTCTGTCCAGAAGATCAGTTAAAGTAGGAAGCCTCTCATCATAATCCTTGCTACAGCTGTCATTAAATTCCTGCTGCCGCATGAAAAGCTGGAGCAGCTGGAAATGGAGAAAAGCAGTTAGGAAAACAACTGGGTTTTTGATCAGAAATGTTGCCTTACTTGTGTCTACTGCCTTTTGACAAGGAGTACTGCTGTGCACACACTGTGTCTAGACTATAAGTTGTCGGCACTCTCTTCTCAATTTTATTCTTTGAAATTGAATGAATATGCAGTGAGAAAGGAGATAGCTCTGATTTGAATTTGAGCACAACATTCAGCTGTGTGGTTAAAAATCTCTCAACTCTTCTCTACGTGAATTCTGAATAGCCTAATTACACTTGGCAATACTTTGAGATAGCATGATTTTGTTGATAAAGGATGAATTGTGGATGAAAGCAGAAATGTTTTATTCCAGACTCAGCTGCTATCTTAAGTGTATGAGTTGAAGAAAGGTATTTAATCTGATGTCTTAGTTCATCATCCTTCAAATTCAGGTAACACTAGGCACATCATAGGATTGTTGGGAGAAGGAAATACAAACAAATCACCTAAGTCGGTATCTGACACAACTTAGGCGCTTAATAGATGTATGTTTCAAGAATTGCCTCCTTTCATTCATGTTTACAGGAAGGAATCAGATTACGTTTGTTAGATATAGGTTGTTCTCATTTCATTGGTGTATTTATTCAGGAAAATGTTGTTAGTTTTCTTTGAAGAATGGCTAAAATAACCATCAAATCTGTTTTTATACAGTAATTAATTCACTTCCAATGCTTTCAGTTAGCTTAATATAAGTCCATTGTTTAAATCCCTCATCTTCTTTGGATAAAATATTCTCTTTTGACCCCATGTTTTGTTCCTCACAAAACTAAATAGTTTACATCCTGTAGTTCCTATCTCAATGGATTCAGACAATTCAAAAACTGCTTTATGAAAGAACTCATGAATTTTACCTTCTAAAAGAATTGCTTTCTGAAAAGTAAGTTTTTCTATTTCATTCAATAAACACAATTATCATTAAATAATATCAGTACCTTAAATCTAATATGCCCACAAGTCAGGTTCTTTTGTAATTCCACAAGATGTAATTCCACTAGGATATATTTTACTGAGGTTTTATAGTATCTAAATAGATAACTGAAGTGTCTTCAATTAGATTTCAGTGAGTACAGCATACTATTTCTTTATAGGTAGTTTGAAGAGAATTACAAACACATTCTGTAAATGTTTTCTCTTAAGGTAAGATGGGTTTTAGGGAAATGTAATCTTTATTTTTAAATCATTGCTATTAAACTCATTTTTGAAACCAAATTAGCTTACTTCCAAAAAAATCAGTTGGGTATTTAAAATCGTAATAAATGGAAATAATTAAGTCACAATTTGTCAAGAAAGATTTCAGTTTATTTTAGCACTAATCTTCAAGGTTAATCATGGTCATTTTTTCAACCTTATCATCAGCTTTTCATAATAATGAACATTTTACAACCTTCATTAGTTTTTATTGATTTCAGTTATTATCTTTTTCAGTTCTAAAATGTTTTCTTTTGTGTCTTCCACTTCTGTGTTGAGACATTTTATTACATCATTGGCGTCATGCATATCCATAATTGCTTCTTGAAGCATTATTGTGGTGACTGCTTTAAAATCTTTGTCAGGTAATCCTGACATGGTAGTCATCTTGGTTTAGCACCTGCTGATTGATTGGGTATAAATTTGGAGAAGAGGAGAAATTAATCTACCTGGACTGCCTTTTGTTACTAGATTGGGAGTCAGGAAATGCAAAGCATAGTTTATTTTCTTCTGTTAGGTGTGGGGCTCATAAGCAGCCCCTGGCACTATACTGTTCTTCCAGTCCTGGAGTCTCTAATTAACACTATCTTGCTAATTAAATTTCAAAAAGTTTTCTTTTGTCTTTCAGAATTATCCTTTGCTTGCCTCTTGTGTTATCTCCAGAGTTATAGTTGTACCTAGCACGGAGAAATGAATTTACATAATCTTTTCTAGGTGGAATCCCTGCACTTACTTTTTAAAGGAATGAGTAACAGTTCTAACTTCAAAACACTTTCAAAATAAATATGTAATACAAAAATCCCTTTTTAAAATTTATATTATAATCTAGATTGTATTCAGTGCAGTGCATATCACAAAATGAGACATAACTATAATATTTGCTTAAAGTAATATTTTAAATGGGTAAAGATGAAAATGTGAAGACTATTCACCTAGAGCAGTTTTAAAAAGCTTAAAATCTAAAAAGACTCATTCTAGTAGGAAAAAATATCTACAAATGAAAGTAAAAAAAAAAAAGGCATAGCAAATTAAAATGAAATGGACTATCGGTCCAGATTCTGCATCTCATTTTTATGAGCAATAATTATTCATGTTTCAGTTTGCCTCTATTCCTAATTTCTTGATCATGGACTTAGATCATGACATCCAAAAGTTAATTTTAAAGTGGAAAATTAGGGAGTGGTCTACAATGTGGCTGAATTACTGGAAAGTTTTAGGAATGAGATAAAGTGATTGTGAGTGAAATAATGCATTTGTTCATTTTATTGGAGGATATGGAGGTTTAGAGCAAAGACTTGGTTTAATTAGAAGGATTAAAAATTTAATATTTTGCTCTTTTCCTCCACTTTCTGATCTCTGAAATCACTGTGTGTTATGTGGAAATCGCCATAACATTATGTTTTAAAAGTTGACTTTCAGACCAGAGGGCAGAAAGCAGAAGCAAGAAGAACTACAATCCTGCAGCCTGTGGAACAAAAACCACATTCGCAGAAAGATACAAAGGATGGAAAGTCAGAGAGCTATATACCAGATGAAGGAACAAGATAAAACCCCAGAAAAACAAATGAAATGAAGAGATAGGCAACCTTTCAGAAAAAGAATTCAGAATAATGATAGTGAAGATGATCCAGGACCTCAGAAAAAGAGTGGAGGCAAAGATCTAGAATATGCAAGAAATGTTTAACAAAGACCTAGAAGAATTAAAGAACAAACAAAAACAAATGAACAATACAATAACTGAAATGAAAACTACACTAGAAGGAATCAATAACAGAATAACTGAGGCAAAAGAACGGATAAGTGACCTGGAAGACAGAATGGGGGAATTCACTGCTGTGGAACAGAATAAAGAAAAAAGAATGAAAAGAAATGAAGACAGCCTAAGAGACCTCTTGGACAACAATAAATGCAACAACATTTGCATTATAGGGGTCCAAGAAGGAGAAGAGAGAGAGAAAGGACCAGAGAAAATATTTGAAGAGATTATAGAAGAAAACTTCCCTAACATAGGAAAAGAAATAGCCACCCAAGTCCAGGAAGCACAGAGTCCGATACAGGGTAAACCCAAGGAGAAACATGCTGAGACACATAGTAATCAAATTGGCAAAAATTAAAGATAAAGAAAAATTATTGAAAGCAGCAAGGGAAAAATGACAAACAACATACAAGGGAACTCCCTTAAGGTTAACAGTTGATTTCTCATCAGAAACTCTACAAGCCAGAAGGGAGTGGCATGATATACTCAAAGTGATGAAAGGAAAGGACCTACAACCAAGATTACTCTACCCAGCAGGGATCTAATTCAGATTCGATGGAGAAATCAAAAGCTTTACAGACAAGCAAAAGCTAAGAGAATTCAGCACCACCAAACCAGCTCTACAACAAATTCTAAAGGAAGTTCTCTAAGTGAGAAACACAAGAGAAGAAAAGGACCTACAAAAGGAAGCCCAGAACAATAAGAAAATGATCATAGGAGCATACATATCAATAATTAACTTAAACATGAATGGATTAAATGCTTCAACCTAAAGACACAGGCTTGCTGAATGGATACAAAAACAAGACCCATATATATAGGCTGTCTACAAGAGACCCACTTCAGACCTAGGGACACATACAGACTGAAAGTGAGGTGATGGAAGAAGATATTCCATGCAAATGAAAATCAAAGGAAAGCAGGAGTAGCAATACTCATATCATATAAAATAGACTTTAAAATAAAGAATGTTACAACAGACAAGGGAGGACATTACATAATGATCAAGGGATCAATCCAAGAAGAAGATATAATAATTATAAATATATATGTACCCAACATAGGAGCACCTCAATACATAAGGCAACTGCTAACAGCTACAAAAGGGGAAATCGATAGTAACACAATAATAGTGGGGGACTTTAACACCTCACTTACACCAAAGGACATATCATCCAAAATGAAAACAAATAAGGAAACAGAAGCTTTAAATGACACAATGGAACAGATAGATTTAATTGATATGTATAGGATATTCCATCCAAAAAGAGCAGATTACACTTTCTTCTCAAGTGAGCATGGAACATTCTCCAGGATAGTTCACATCCAGGGTCACAAATCAAGCCTCAGTAAATTTAAGAAAATTGAAATCATATCCAGCATCTTTTCTGATAACAACACTATGAGATTAGATATGAATTACAGGGAAAAAATGTAAAAACACAAACACATGGAGGCTATACAATACGATATTAAATAACCAAGAGATCACTGAAGAAATAAAAGAAGAAATCAAAAAATACCTAGAGACAAATGACAATGAAAACACGATGATCCAAAACCTGTGGGATGCAACAAAAGCAGTTCTAAGAGCAAAGTTTATAGCTATACAAGCCTACCTCAAGAAACAAGAAATATCTCAAATAAACAATCTAATGTTACACCTAAAGGAACTAGATGAAGAAGAACAAACAAAACCCAAAGATAGCAGAAGGAAAGAAATCATAAAGATCAGAGCAGAAATAAATGAAATAGAAACAAAGAAAACAATAACAAAGATCACTAAAACTAAAAGCTGGTTGAGAAGATAAACAAACTTGATAAACCATTAGCCAGACTCATCAAGAAAAAGAGGGAGAGCACTCAAATCAATAAAATTAGAAATGAAAATGGAGAAGTTACAACAGACATGACAGAAATACAAAGCATCCTAAGAGACTACTACAAGCAACTCTATGCCAATAAAATGGACAAGCTGGAAGAAATGGACAAATACTTAGAAATGTATAACCTTCCAAGACTGAACCAAGAAGAAATAGAAAATATGAACAGACCAATCACAAGGAATTTAATTGAAACTGTGCTTAAAAATCTTCCAAGAAACAAAAGTCCAGGACCAGATGGCTACACAGGTGAATTCTATCAAAATATTTAAAGAAGAGCTTACACCCATCCTTCTCAAACTGTTCCAAAACCTTGCGAATAAAGGAACACTCCCAAACTCATTCTATGAGGCCACCATCACCGTGATACCAAAACCAGATAAAGATACTACAAAAAAAAAGAAAATTACAGACCAATATCACTGAGGAATATAGATGCAAAAATCCTTAACAAAATACTAGCAAACAGAATCCAAGAACACATTGAAAGGACCAATCAAGTGGTATAAATCAAGTGGGATTTATACCAGGGATGCAAGAATTCTTCAATATACACTAATCCATCAATGTCATACACCATATTAACAAATTGAAGAAAAACAAAACTGTATGATCATCTCAATAGATGCAGAAAAAGTTTTTGACAAAAGTCAACACCTATTTATGATAAAAAATCTCCAGAAAGTGGGCATAGAGGGAACCTACCTCAACATAATAAAGACCATATATGACAAACCACAGCAAACATCATTATCAATGGAGAAAACCTGAAAGCATTTCCTCTAAGTTCAGGAGGAAGACAAGGATGTCCACTGTCACCACTATTATTCAACATAGTTTTAGAAGTCCTAGCCACAGAAATCAGAGAAGAAAAAGAAATAAAAGCAATACAAATTGAAAAGGAAGAAGTAAAACTGTCACTGTTTGCAGATGACATGATACTATACATAGAGAATCCTAAAGATACCACCAGAAAACTACTAGAGCTAATCAGTGAATTTGGTAAACTTGCACAATATAAAATTAATGAACAGAAATCTCTTGCATTCCTATACACTAACGATGAAAAATCTGAAAGACAAATTAAGGAAGGACTCCCATTTACCATTGCAACAAAAAGAATAAAATACATAGGAATAAACCTACCTAGGGAGACAAAACACCTGTATGCAGAAAACTATAAGACACTGATGAAAGAAATTGAAGATGAAACCAACAGATGGAGAGATATACCATGTTCTTGGATTGGAAGAATCAATATTGGAAAAATGACTATACTACCCAAAGCAATCTACAGATTGAATGCAATTCCTATCAAATTACCGATGGCATTTTTTATGGAACTAGAACAAAAAATCTTAAAATTTGTATGGAGACAAAAAAAACCACGAATAGCCAAAGCAGTCTTGAGGGAAAAAAAACGGAGCTGGGGGAATCAGACTCCCTGACTTCAGACTATACTACAAAGCTACAGTAATCAAGACAATATGGTACTGGCACAAAAAGAGAAACATCGATCGATGGAACAAGATAGAAAGCCCAGAGATAAACCCATGTACCTATGGTCAACTAGTCTATGACAAAGGAGGCAAGGATATACAATGGAGAAAAGGCAGTCTCTTCAATAAGTGGTGCTGGGAAACTGGACAGCTACATGTAAAAGAATGAAATTAGAACACTCCCTAACACCATACACAAAAATAAACTCAAAATGAATTAGAGACCTAAATGTAAGACCAGACACTATAAAACTCTTAGAGGAAAACATAGGAAGAACAGTCTTTGACATAAATCACAGTAACATCTTTTTTGATCCACCTCCTAGAGTAATGGAGACAAAAACAAAAATAAGCAAATGGTACCTAATGAAACTTCAAAGCTTTTGCACAGCAAAGGAAACCATAAGCAAGACGAAAAAACAACCCTCAGAATGGGAGAAAATATTTCCAAACAAATTAACGGACAAAGGATTAATCTCCAAAATATATAAACAGCTCATGCAGCTCAATATTAAGAAAACAAACAACCCAATCCAAAAATGGGCAGAAGACCTTAATAGACATTTCTCCAAAGAAGACATACAGATGTCTAAGAAGCACATGAAAAGCTGCTCAATATCACTAATTATTAGAGAAATGCAAATCAAAACTACAATGAGGTATCACGTCACACCAGTTAGAGTGGGCATCATCAGAAAGTCTACACCAACAAATGCTGGGGAGGGTGTGGAGAAAAGGGAACCCTCTTGCACTGATTGTTGGAATGTGAATTGATACAGTTACTATGGAGAACAGTATGGAGGTTCCTTAAAAATCTAAAAATAGAACTACCATATGATCCAGCCATCCCACTATGGGGCATATACACTGAGAAAACCATAATTCAAAAAGACACATGCACCCCAATGTTCACTGCAGCACTATTTACAATAGCCAGGTCATGGAAGCAACCTAAATGCCCATCGACAGATGAATGGATAAAGAAGATGTGGTACATATATACAATGGAATATTACTCAGCCATAAAAAGGAATGAAATTGGGTCATTTGTTGAGACGTGGATGGATCTATAGAGACTATCCTACAGAGTGAAGTAACTCAGAAAGAGAAAAACAAATATTGTATATTAATGGATATATGTGGAACCTAGAAAAATGGTACAGATGAACCGGTTTGCAGGGCAGAAATTAAGACACAGATGTAGAGAACACACGTATGGACACCAAAGGGGGAAAGCCGTCGGGGGGTGGGGGGGTGTGATGAATTGGGCGATTGGGATTGAGATGTGTACACTGATGTGTGTAAAATTGATGACTAATAATGACCTGCAGTATAAAAAAAAATTTCCCTTTTCCCCTTTGTAACTGTCCTTATCTTCACCCTTAATTCTTGGCAAGTGCTGATCTGATTTCTTTTTTTTTTCTTTTCGAGAAGAACTAACATTTCTTGAACACTTCTCATACATAAGGCATTTGCTTAATCACAGAATATCTGTAACACAGGATATGTATTTTATTTTGCATGACTGCCCCTGCATAGTCTTATTACCCATATTTTTATTTTTTTAACGTATTTATTGGAGTATAACTGCTTTACAGTGGTTTGTTAGTTTCTGCTGTATAACAAAGTGAATCAGCTATATGTATACGTATACCCCGATATCCCCACCCACTTGTGTCTCCCTCCCATTCTCCCTATACCACCCTTCTACGTAGTCACAAAGCACCCAGCTGATCTCCCTGTGCTATGTGGCTGCTTCCCACGAGCTATTTTACATTTGGTAGTGTGTATATGTCAATGCCACTCTCTCACTTTGTCCCAGCTTACCCTTCCCCCTGCCCGTGTCCTCAAGTCCATTTTTTACGTCTGCATCTTTATTCCTGTCCTGTCCCCAGGTTCTTCAGAACCAGTTGTTGTTGTTGTTGTTGTTTTAGATTCCATATATATGTGTTAGCATATGGTATTTGTTTTTCTCTTTTTGACTTACTTCACTCTGTATGACAGTCTCCAAGTCCATCTGCCTCACTGTAAATAATTCTGTTCTTTTAATGGCTGAGTAGTATTCCATTGTATATATGCACCAATCTTCTTTATCCATTCATCTGTCTATGGACACTTAGGTTGTTTCCATTCCTGGCTATTGTAAATGGAGCTGCAGTGAACATTGCGGTACATGACTCTTTTTGAATTATGGTTTTCTCAGGGTATATGCCCAGTAGTGGGATTGCTGGGTCATATGGTAGTTCTATTTTTATTTTTTTTTTTTTAACATCTTTATTGGAGTATAATTGCTTTACAATGGTGTGTTAGTTTCTGCTTTATAACAAAGTGAATCAGTTATACATATACATATGTTCCCATATCTCTTCCCTCTTGCATCTCCCTCCCTCCCACTCTCCCTATCCCACCCCTCTGGGTGGTCACAAACCACCTACCTGATCTCCCTGTGCCATGCGGCTACTTCCCACTAGCTGTCCACCCTGAGTTTGGTAGTGTATATATGTCCATGCTACTCTCTCACTTCATCACAGCTTACCCTTCCCCATCCACATATCCTCAAGTCCATGCTCTTTTTCTTAGATTCCATATATATGTGTTAGCATACTGTATTTATTTTTCTACTTTTGACTTACTTCACTCTGTATGACAGACTCCAGGTCCATCCTACTCACTACAAGTAACTCAATTTCGTTTCTTTTATGGTTGTGTAATATTCCATTGTATATATGTGCCACATCTTCTTTATCCATTCATCTGTTGATGGACACTTAGGTTGCTTCCATGTCCTGGCTATAGTAAATAGAGCTGCAATGAACATTTTGGTGCATGACTCTTTTTGAATTATGGTTTTCTCAGGGTATATGCCCAGTAGTGGGATTGCTGGGTCGTATGGTAGTTCTATTTTTAATTTTTTAAGGAACCTCCGAACTGTTCTCCATAGTGGCTGTATCATTTTACATTCCCACCAACAGTGCAAGAGGCTTCCCTTTTCTCCACAGCCTCTCCAGCATTTATTGTTTGTAGTTTTTTTGATGATGGCCATTCTGACCCGTGTGAGGTTATAACTCATTGTACTTTTGATTTGCATTTATCTAATAGTTAGTTATGTTGAGCATCCTTTCCTGTTTGTTGGCAATCTGTATATCTTCTTCAGAGAAATGTCCATTTAGGTCTTCTGCCCATTTTTAGATTGAGTTGTTTCTTTTTTGATATTGAGCTGCATGAGGTGCTTGTATATTTTAGAGATTAAACCTTTGTCAGTTGCTTCATTTGCAAATATTTTCTCCCATTCTGGAGCTTGTCTTTTCATGTTGTTTATGGTTTCCTTTGCTGGGCAGAAGCTTTTAAGTTTCATTTGGTTCCATTTCTTTATTTTTGTTTTTATTTCCATTTCTCTAAGAGGTGGGTCAGAAAGGTTGTTGCTGTGATTTATGTCATCGAGTGTTCTGCCTGTTTTCCTCTAAGAGTTTGATAGTGTCTGGCCTTACATTTAGGTCTCTCTAATCCACTATGAGTTTATTTTCGTGTATGGTGTTAGGGAGTGTTCATTCTTTAACATGAAGCTTTTCAGTTTTCCCAGCACCACTTATTGAAGAGCCTGTCTTTCCTCCATTGTATGTTCTTGCATCCTTTATCAAAGATAAGGTGAATGTATGTGTGTGGGTTTATCTCTGGGCTTTCTATCCTGTTTTGTTGATCTATATTTCTGGTTTTGTACCAGCACCATACTGTCTTGATTACTGTAACTTTGTAGTATAGTCTGAAGTCTGGGAGCCTTATTCCTCCAGCTCCGTTTCTCTTTCTCAAGATTGCTTTAGCTCTTCAGGGTCTTTTGTGTTCCCATAGAAATTGTGAAATTTTTCATTCTAGTTCTGTGAAAAATGCCATTGGTAGTTTGATAAGTATTGCACTGAATCTGTAGATTGCTTTGGGTAGTATAGTCATTTTCACAATGTGGATTCTTCCAATCCAAGAACATGGTATATCTCTCCATCTGTTTGTATCATCTTTATTTTCTTTCATCAGTGTATTATAGTTTTCTGCATACAGATGTTTTGTCTCCCTAGGTAGGTTTATTCCTACGTATTTTCTTCTTTTTGTTGCAGTGGTAAATTACAGTATTTCCTTAATTTCCCTTTCAGATTTTTCATCATTACTGTATAGGAATGCAAGAGATTTCTGTGCATTAATTTTGTATCCAGCTACATTACCACATTCATTGATTATTCCCAGTAGGTTTCTGGTAGCATCTTTAGGATTCTCTATGTATAGTTGCATGTCATCAGCAAACAGTGACAGCTTTACTTCTTCTTTTCTGATTTGGATTCCTTTTATTTCTTTTTCTTCTCTGATTACTGTTGCTAAAACTTCCAAAACTATGTTGAATAATAGCAGTGACAGTGGCCATCCTTGTCTTGTTCCTGATCTTAGTGGAAATGGTTTCAGTTTTTCATGATTAAGAACGATGTTGGCTGTGGGTTTCTCATATATGGCCTTTATTATGTTGAGGTAAGTTCCCTCTATGCCTACTTTCTGGAGGGTTTTTATCCTTCAGTTTGTTAATATGGTGTATCACATTGATTGATTTGCATATATGGAAGTATCCTTGCATTCCTGGGATAAATCCCACTTGATCGTGGTGTATGATCCTTTTAATATGCTGTTGGATTCTGTTTGCTAGTATTTTGTTGAGGATTTTTGCAACTGTGTTCATCAGTGATATTTGCCTGTAGTTTTCTCTTTTTTTGACATCATTTTCTGGTTTTTGGTATCAGGGTGTTGGTGACCTTGTAGAATGAGTTTGGGAATGTTCCTCCCTCTGCTATATTTTGAAAGAGCTTGAGAAGGATGGGTGTCAGCTCTTCTCTAAATGTTTGATAGAATTCGCCTGTGAAGCCATGTGGTCCTGGGCTTTTCTTTGTTGGAAGATTTTTTTTTCTTTTTCTTTTTTTTTTTTTTTTTTTTGTGCTACACGGGCCTCTCACTTCTGTGGCCTCTCCTGTTGCAGAGCACAGGCTCCAGACGTGCAGGATCAGTGGCCATGGCTCACGGGAAGATTTTTAACCACATTTTCAATTTCAGTGCTTGTGATGGGTGTGTTTATATTTTCTATTTCTTCATGGTTCAGTCTCAGAAGGTTGTGCTTTTCTAAGAATTTGTCCATTTCTTCCAGGTTGTCCATTTTATTGGCATATGGTTGTTTGTAGTAATCTCTCATATCCCTTTGTATTTCTTCATTGTTCGTTTTTACTTCTTTTTCAGTTCAAATTCTGTTGATTTGAGTCTTCTACCTTTTTTTTTTTCATGAGTCTGGCTTATGGTTTATCAATTTTGTTTATCTCTCAAAGAACCAGCTTTTATTTTATTGATCTTTGCTATCGTTTCCTTCATTTCCTTTTCATTTATTTCTAGTCTGATCTTTATGATTTCTTTCCTTCTGCTAACTTTGGGGGTTTTTTTTCTTCTTCTTTCTCTAATTGCTTTAGATGTAAGATGAGGTTGTTTATTTGAGATTTTTCCTCTTTCTTGAGGTAGGATTGTATTGCTATAAACTTCCCTCTTAGAACTGCTTTTGCTGCATCCCGTAGGTTTTGGCTCATTGTGTTTTCATTATCATTTGTTTCTAGGTATTTTTTGATTTCCTCTTTGATTTCTTCAGTGATATCTTGGTTCTTTAGTAGCATATTATTTAGCTTCCATGTGTTTGTATTTTTTACAGTTTTTTTCTGTAACTGACATGTAGTCTCGTAGCACTGTAGTTGGAAAAGATACTTGATACGATTTCAATTTTCTTAAATTTACCAAGGCTTGATTTGTGACCCAAGATATGATCTATTCTGGAGAATCTTCCATGAGCACTTGAGAAGAAAGTGTATTCTGTTATTTTTGGTGGGAGTGTCCAATAGATATCAGTTAAATCCATCTGTTTAATGTGTCATTTAAAGCTTATGTTTCCTTATTTATTTTTATTTTGGTTGATCTGTCCATTGGTGAAAATGGGTGTTAAAGTCCCCTGCTATTATTGTGTTACTGTCAATTTCCCCTTTTATGGCTGTTAGCATTTGCCTTATGTATTGAGGTGCTTCTATGTTGGGTGCATAAATATTTACAATTGTTATATCTTCTTGAATTGTTCCCTTGATCATTATGTAGTGTCCTTCTTTGTCTCTTGTAACATTCTGTATTTTAAAGTCTATTTTGTCTCATATGAGAATTGCTACTCCAGTTTTCTTTTGATTTCCATTTGCATTGAATATCTTTTTCCATCCCCTCACTTTCAGTCTGTATGTGTCCCTAGGTCTGAAGTGGGTCTCTTCTACACAGCATATATTTGGGTCTTGTTTTTGTATCCATTCAGCCAGTCTATGTTTTGGTTGGAGCATTTAATCCATTTAAGGTAATTATTGATATGTATGTTCGTATTACCATTTTCTTAATTATTTTGGGTTTGTTATTGTAGGTCTTTTCCTTCTCTTATGTTTATTGCCTAGATAAGTTCCTTTAGCATTTGTTGTAAAGCTCGTGTGGTGGTGCTGAATTCTCTTAGCTTTTGTTGGTCTGCAAAGGTTTTAATTTCTCTGTTGAATCTGAATGAGAACCTTCCTGGGTAGAGTGATCTTGTTTGGAGGTTTTTCCCTTTCATCACTTTAAATATGTCCTGCCACACCCTTCTGGCATGCAGAGTTTCTGCTGAAAGATCAGCTGTTAACCTTATGAGGATACCCTTGTATGTTATTTGTTGCTTTTCCCTTGCTGCTTTTAATATTTTTTCTTTGTATTTAGTTTTTGTGTTTTGTTTTGCGGTATGCGGGCCTCTCACTGTTGTGGCCTCTCCTGTTGTGGAGCACAGGCTCCAGACGCACAGGCTCAGCTGCCACAGCTCATGGACCTAGCCACTCCACAGCATGTGGGATCTTCTCAGACCAGGGCACAAACTCGTGTCCCCTGCATCAGCAGGTGGACCCGCAACCACTGCGTCACCAGGGAAGCCCTGTATTTAGTTTTTGATACTTTGATTAATATGTGTCTTGTCATGTTTCTCCTTGGATTTATCCTATATGGGACTCTCTGTGCTTCCTGGATTTGACTGACTATTTCCTTTACCATATTAGGGACGTTTTCTACTATAGTCTCTTCAGATATTTTCTCAGTCCCTTGCTTTTTCTCTTCTTCTTCTGGGACCCCTATAATTTGGATGTTGGTGCTTTTAATGTGGTCCCAGAGATCTGTGAGACTGTCCTCAATTCTTTTCATTCTTTTATCTTTATTCTGCTCTGTGGTAGTTATTTCCACTATTTTATCTTCCAAGTCACTTATCCATTCTTCTACCTTAGTTATTCTGCTATTGATTCCTTATAGAGAATTTTAAATTTCATTTATTTGTTGATCATTGTTTGTTTGCTGTTTATTTCTTCTAGGTCCTTTTTAAATGTTTCTTTTGTTTTCTCTGTTCTATTTCTAAGGTTTTGGACCATCTTTACTATCATTCCTCCGAATTCTTTCTCAGGTAGACTGTCTCGTTCCTCTTCATTTGTTTGGTCTGGTGAGTTTTTACTTTGCTCCTACATCTGCTGCGTATTTCTCTGTCCTCTTATTTTGCTTAACTTACTGCATTTGGGGCCTCTTTTTCGCAGACTGCAGATTTTTAGTTTCCATTGTTTTTGTTTTCTGCCCCCAGTGGATACGGTTGGTTCAGTGAGTTGTGTAGGCTCTCTGATAGAGGGGGGTAGGTGCCTGTGTTCTGGTGGATGAGGCTGGATCTTGTCTTTCTGGTAGGCAGGAGTATGTCCGGTGGTTTGTTTTGGAGGGTCTGTGAACTTATTATGATTTTAGGCAGCCTCTCTGCTAAGGGGTGGGGTTGTTTTCCTGTCTTGCTAGTTGTTTGGCATGGGGTGTCCAGCACTGGAGCTTGCTGGTTGTTGAGTGGAGCTGGGTCTTAACGTTGAGATGGAGATCTCTGAGAGAACCCTCACCATATGATATTAGGTGGAGCTGGCAGGTCTCTGGTTGACTAATGTTGTGAACTCGGCTCTCCCACCTCAGAGGCACAGGCTTGACACCCTGCTGGAGCACTAAGACCCTGTCAGCCACACGGCTCAGAAGAAAAGAGAGGAAAAAAAAAGAAAGAAAGGAAAAATAATAATAATAAAATAAAATGAAGTTATTAAAATAAAATTTTAAAATATTACTAAAATAAACAAATTTTAAAAGTAATTTTAGGGGCTTCCCTGGTGGCGCAGTGGTTGAGAGTCCGCCTGCCGATGCGGGGGACGCGGGTTCGTGCCCCGGTCCGGGAGGATCCCACATGCCGCGGAGCGGCTGGGCCCGTGGGCCGTGGCCGCTGGGCCTGAGCGTCCGGAGCCTGTGCTCCGCAGCGGGAGGGGCCACAGTGGTGAGAGGCCCGCATACCGCAAAAAAAAAAAAAAAAAAAAGTAATTTTAATAAAGGAAGAGAGCAGCCAAACCAATAAACGAATCCACCAATGATAACAAGCGCAAAAATCTATACTATGATAAACATAAAAATCAGAAACTAGTCAGTTGCATACAGCAAACCCCCAATCTACAGTTGCTCCCAAACTCCACCACCTCAATTTTGAGAGGATCGTTGTCTGTTCAGGTATTCCACAAATTCAGGGTGTTATCAGTTGATTGTGGAGATTTAATCCACTGCTCCTGAGACTGCACGGAGAAATTTCCCTTTCTTTTCTTTGTACACACAGCTCCTGGGGTTCAGCTTTGGATTAGGCCCCATCTCTGCATGTAGGTCGCCCTCTGGTCTCTGTTCTTCACCTGGGGGGGGGGGGTTAAAGAAACGGCTGATTAGGGAGCTCTGGCTCACTCAGGCCAGGGGAGGGAGGGGGTACAGAATGCAGGGTGAGCCTGCAGCGGCAGACACCAACATGACATTGCACCAGCCTGAGGTGTGCTGTGTGTTCTCCCAGAGAAGTTGTCCCTGGATTACGGGATGCTGGCAGTGGCAGGCTGCAAAGACTCCCAGGAGGGGAGGTATGGATAGTGACCTGTGCTTGCACACAGGGTTCTTGGTGGCTGCACAAGCAGCCTTAGCATTTCATTCTCATGTCTGGTGTCCATGCTGATAACCGCGGCTCATGCCTGTCGCTGAAGCTCTTTTAGGCAGTGTTCTGAATCTCCTCTCCTCATGTGCCCCAAAACAATGGTCTCTTGACTTTTAGGCAGTTCCAGACTTTTTCCCGGACTCCCTCCCGCTTAGCTGTGGCGCACTAGCCCCCTTCATGCTGTGAAGCAGCCTGTGTTCATGTAGCCAACCCCAGTCCTCTCCCCAGCATCTGACCTCCAAAGCCTGAGCCTCAGCTCCCAGCCCCCACCAACCCCAGCAGGTGAGTAGACAAGCCTCTCGGGCTGGTGAGTGCTGGTCAGTGCTGATCCTCTGTGCGGGAATTTCTCCACTTTGCCCTCTGCACCCCTGTTGCTGCGCTCTCCTCCATGGCTCCAAAGCTTCCCCCCGCCTACCCCCCAGTTCCACCAGTGAAGGGACTTCCTAGTGTGTGGAAACTTTTCCTCCTTTACAGCTCCCTCCCAGAGGTGCAGGTCCCATCTCTATTCTTTTGTCTCTGTTTTTTTCTTTTTCTTTTGCCCTGCCCAGTTACGTGGAGAGTTTCTTGCCTTTTGGGAAGTCTGAGGTCTTCTGCCAGAGTTCAGTTCAATAGGTGTTCTATTGGACTTGTTCCACAAATAGATGTATTTTTTATGTATTTTGTGGGGAGAAAGGTGATCTCTACATCTTACTCCTCTGCCATCTTGCAGGTCCTCCAACACATTGTATTTACACTACTGAATATTTGCAATGAACCCTTACCTCTCAACTAGGGGGAAAAAGAAGTCCATCATTAAATAATCTGTGGGGCAATGCCATGTTTAACTATTCTCATTGTTTGATTTTAATTACCTGTTTGTATCAGGAAACTGATTCACATCCTCTGAATGCCATCTAAAATTACAACCTAAAATCTAAGTGTATTTGTTGTCAAACACTAAGTACCATGTAGGGAAAAAAGGAAAGGTTCCTGCCCATCAGTCTCTTTGTCATTGCTTTAAATAGACTTTTCCTTTTTCTTATGAAGAATTTCAAATATCACCAGCACTAGTAGCAGTCATAAAAGTTTACCTGTCGTGGTGAGCTCTGTTCCATGAACATTTCCAAAATTTGTACTTGCAAATCTAACATTAATCTGTCGGGAAAGAAATTAGATTCTAAGAAAACCAGATATCTGAAACTTTTCTCATTTTGCTTTTGGGAACATGCCTATTTTTATCTTATAACTAGTGTTTCTATAGATTAAAACTTTAATAGATCTGCTCTTAATTTATTGAATGAGTTATATATTCACATTGTTCAAAAATCTAAGGTTACGTTGATTCTTGTCATTCTAGCCAGTAGAGAGAGGAAAAGAGCAGATGTCCAGAGCCAGAGTTTACTTCTTAATTAAGGAAGACAGAAGTTGTACACATCACTTCAGATTATACTTCAGTGCCAAGAGCTTAGTCACATATCTACAACTACAGGAGCTTAGGGATATGGCTTTCCTGCATGGGCAGCCAGGATCCAAACCAAATTCTATTACTGTGGAAGTAGAGAAGAATGATATTAGTGGACATCTGGTAGCCTTCAACCACCAGAGAATGCCTATTCCCAAGTCACTGGAGCCTGTATGACTCCAAAGACTATGCTCTTTACATTTCATATCCAGATGTACTGGCAAGAAATTTATTTTGTTGTGTCATCTTTATAAATATACTCTCTTCCCAGTAGCCCTTCACTAACTGAGGATTTAAAGAGAAAAGTTACCTGTTTTTAGTATACCATTTGTTACTTTTGGAATACTGGATTTCCCTCCCACTAAGTTATAGTAGACATGAATTTTAGGTAGCAAGCATATAATAAAATGATTTATTGAATTTGGGAATTACATAAACATAATAGTACAACTAGCCCATCCAAGCAAGAATCTCTGCTGTAGCAATTCTGGTAAGTGACTCCTTAATCATTGTCAAAGCATTACTTCTTTGAGGTAGAGCACACTCTATTAATGAGGCAGTCCATTCCTTTGTTGGATTGAGTCTGATTGAAATGTTCTTTAATTAAACAAAAATCTCTTTCCCATTAATATTCACTCAGTAGCTTTAGTTTATGCCTTCTAGAGATTCACTGTTCTATATGACTGCCACTAGACTCATGTGACTATATAATTTTAAATTAAAATTAGTTAAAAGTAAATAAAATTGAGAATTCTTCAGCCACACTATTGAGCACATTTAAAGTCTCAATAGCCCTATGTGGCTAGTGGCTATAATACCAGACACTGTAGATAACCTATTTGTTATTGCAGAAAGTTCTTTGGGACAGTAGTATATCCAGATCAAAAGAGACTAAATCTATTATGGTTATTAATTGCCCTTCTAACATCAAAAATACGTTGTCTTTTTTTTTCTTTTTTTTTGGAAAGGTCAGCTTAAAAATCACTTTAATTCAATTAAAAATATCAAAATCTTACTTTGTTTCATGCCTATTTTGAGAATTCAGAATAAAGTAGTGGACAAAACAAAGATTCTTGTCCCCATGGAGGTTTCATTTTAACAGAGAAAGATAACCAAAAACAGACAAATCAAATAAACAAAACAACAACCATAATACATAAGTAAAATATGTAGTTTGTAAACTCTGATAAGTCCTATGGAAATAAAAAATGTAACGGAAGGGGAGGGAGGTGCAGGAATAGATGTGATTTGAAGTTTTAAATAGAGTCATCAGAACAGGCTTCACTGAGGTGGTATTTGAGCAAGGACTTGAAAGAGGTAAGGGAATTAGCCCTATGACTGTCTGGGGGAAGAGTGTTCCAGGTAGAAAGAACAGCCAGAGCAAAGAGCACAGCAAAACAGTCATTGTGACTGGAGCAGAGTGAACTAGGAGGGGTATAGTAGCAGATGAGGACATCAGAGCAGTGTGAGGGAGCGTTGTACACAGCTTTGTAGACCCTTATAAGTACTTTGTGGAGGAATTGTAGAATTTTGAGAAGAGAAGTGAAATTTTTTGACATAGTTTTTAAAAGCTAAATTCTGCCGTAACGTTGGGAATAGACTTACAGCAGGGTATGGGTATATAGTAAGGATAAAAGCATGAAGTTATATTTATTACTTTGCACAGTTTACAAAATTATTTCCTGACCCCTTATCATCGTAATTTCCATTGTATTCTCTACTTGGCATGATCCAGTTACAAGAGTTCTTCTTAAAATGTGGCTCTAAGAATAGAACACAATACCCCAAATAATGTGCCAAGAGATGTATAAAAGACAATTACATTTCATGATATGAACACTATTTTTCTAATGCTACATTTAAAGATTTTGTTAGATGTTTTTAATTAGTTACATCTCTTGAAGATTTTGATCGAATTAAATCCCTGATGATGTTTTTGGATTTATTAACAGCAGTTTCCTAAATTATGCAGTTTATTATTTTGAAATTAAATGCAAATCTTATGTTTATCCTTATAAAGTTTATCTGTGTTTTTATTTTTTTCTTCCTTACACATTGTATCCTAGTGTTTTTAGTTTAATGTTTAATATTAGCCATTTTATAGCTTTATTTAAACTTTAAATATAATAAGTATTAGTTATATGTTTTCACTCAAATTATCAACACATTTTTGTAAGACAAGGGCAAGAGCAGAGCACTGTGGCATTCCATGGCCTGGAATTTCCATTTAGCTGGAAAGATGGTAACTTGGATGAAAGAATAGAAAAAATACTCATTTCCCAAGTTAATACTGAAGCATTAATTAATTCTCATTTAGTACAGTTCAAACAGTTTCTAAAATCACTATCTTTACTATGAATAAAGTTTACAGAGAACTTTTCAAAATGCTTAAAATACCCATAAATTCCTATCCAATCAGCCCTCAAGCATTACCTATCTGGTCCTATCTCCTATTTTTCATCCCTTTCTCTCTCTGCTCTTGCTACTCAGGGACTCCTTCATGTCCCTCATACTTACCAAGCATGCTCCCTCCTCAGGCCCCCTGCATATCCTGTTCCCTTGTGTCCATAATGCTGCTCCCTGACCAGATACCTGCATATATAACCCCAAAACTTCCTTTAAATGTTTCCTGAAATTTCATCTCTTACAGAAGCCTTCACTCTCTACTTTATATAATATTGCAGTATGCCTTAATATTTCCTAGCCCCTTGCCCACTCTATTATTTTTCACATTAATTTACATTTTCTAACACAATATACTATTATTTTGGCTACTGTCTTTCCCTTGCCATGGAATCATATGATCCATGAGAGAGGGGCTTCTGTTTCCTTTAGTTTATTGCTGTATTTCCAGCACTTAGAATTGTGCTTTTCACATAATATACAATTAGTAAATATTTGCTGAATGAATAAATCATCTTATCTCCTGGGATTATCCCCTTAAATAATTTGATTTGATTAGCTGACTGTGGAAATTCAAGAAGAAAAATCAGTAAGGAAAATCACTAAAACCTCATATAATTTCTCAGTGAAGCCAAAGGATCTACTTGTTCCAAAATTGCAACTGACTTGTCACCACCAGAATCCACCCTTGTTCACATAATAAATATTATGTGAATTAATCATGAATACAATGAAAGATGATCTTCAAAACTTAATTTCACTGTAGATTTTAATATTGTTTACACATAAATATTTTATCAGTTATAAATGAGAACTGAAATTTATTTATTTGATTTTTTTTCTTATTTCTCTGGTTTACTTTATTTGGGATACTAAAGAACACAGAACTAGGGTGTGAAAAATATAAAAATTGAAATATCATTTGGTATATAATTTAGTTAAACCACATTGAGAAAAAAAATTTTAAAGAAAGCAATTTGATATTCATTGTTAATCTGACTGGAGCCTTGGTGGTAAAGCATGTGGTGATGGGGAGAGCCTGCATTTGAGAATGAACAGGTCAGTTACTAGGTCAAAATATTTCAATAAGTAAAAGCCAGACAAGCTTTTTAGATAAATACCCACAATCTTGATCTTTGGAGAGTTAACTAGTTACTTCCAAGAAAAATGTATCAGTCCCACTCATAAATTCCAAATTTGGTACAGAGATGATTTGGACAGAAACATGATTTGGTACAAGTTAATCCTTCCTCTTTTGAACTTCAGACACTGGAAACTAAAACCCATTGTTTAATGATTTCTGAAGTCATATGACCAACAAAAAAGTTTCTGCTCTAAATCTGTTTTTACTGATATTGGGTGGATATCTCCTGCATCCATTCATCAGGAATACTTATATTCCACATTTTGTTACTCTGGAAGTACAAATAGTTAGGTATGTCCAAATTTTAGGAAGTTCTAACTAAAGATTAAAATACTGGCATGGGGATTATTTTATTTCCAAGTTGGTTCTTTGTTTGCATTTTAATAACTTAAATATTTGGTTACTTCATTTTCAATAGAAAAAGTGGTAAAAAGAATGAGAATGACATGAATGAGCGTAAAGATTTTCTGAATTTGATTATATATGCTTTTACTTAGTTCTTATTCATGTGGGCAACATGAAAATCTATTTTGAATAAACTAAAAAAATTTTTAACTAATAAAAATTTTTGACCTATATTTGATAACTTTAATAAGGATGCAGTGTGTGTAAACACGTTGATGTATTGAGAATTAAATTAGAATAATGCATAGCTATTATTTTGTACCTTCAAATATACATTTAATAGGATCCAGATCAAAATATTTTAATTGATTGAAATCGTATGATTGAAACTACATTTGCAAAAGGAGCTCTTGAAAATTCTAATTTTAGTGATAGTCCTATATCTGCATTACTGCAAACCTTAAAATGTATTTTTCTATTCCACACAGTAATATTTTCACATTTTAACTATGGATTTTGAAGCACATAGATTCGATTAATTGCATTCAGACATATGTTCTTTTCTTCTAAGGAATTACAGCAAAGAAGTCAGAAAATGCATTAGAAAAGCTATACACGTCTTGATGCTCATCAATGCTATTAGAAAAATAAAATTCTCTTTCCAAACCTAAGGTTTTAAAAGTGATTTTCAATTGGAAATTATATTTGTCTATTATATCTTAAAGCAACTAAAATAGAATTTACAATTAAATTAAAGACTTCAATGGAACAGTAAAAGGAAAAAAGCAGTCTCACTGATAATGATAAACCAAAAACACCTGCTTAATAAAAGTTGTCAAAAATTATAAAAGGATAAAAGGATATTTTGAAAGTTCCTCCTTAGCAGAGAATCTGCTAAGGAACGTCTCAGGAGCTCAGTAAACATTTAGAGAATAAAAGAATGAGTAAATTAATGAAGTTTAAAGAACTTGATGTACTATTCTCATCTGTGCTGTCATAAATTAGTGTAAAGGGATAAAATTGAAGTGCTGTACACACCTTGGAAATCTAGTCCATTGGTCTATACAACAAAGAGAAATAAATCAAAAGGAGGTATGCAGCTTAACCTGAAAGGTTCACAATCATTCTGAAGTAAAAAAAAAGACAAAACTATAAACTGATGAAATAAACTACTGTATATTTTTTAAAATTAATTTATCAAATGAATATTTATCGAACATCTACACTACACAAGGCACAATGAAAATTAAAAAGGAATCAGAGGAATTGTAAATATCTGTGGAAATAAAAGAAAAAGGAAAGTCACAGTAAAAAACACTGAAAATTATTAACAAATTATGAAATAGTGAGCTTATCTCTTTAAAAGATTTTTTAAAGGATGACTGTACCATTAAAAGTTTAAAATTCTAATCACAATAACTTCCCTGTTCTATTTCTGTATTTACCACATTCTGAATTTCAGAAATTCAGTTTCCCACATAACCTTAAGGGAAGAATGATCTATCTACTTACCAGTACATTTAACATTATAAATTAATGATTTTTAAAAAATATTTGCATCTCATTTGCTTTATTTTTTTAAATCTTCCAAATTGTTTTTCAAAAAAGCTATACCCATTACCACTAGAAATCTGCAAGTTGATCCACATCCTCTCTCGTACAGGGTACTATCAGACTTTCAATTTTAGTCATTCTAATCGTTATTTGGAGGTATTTCACTGTGGTTGTTTTTTTTTTTTTTTTTTTTTTTTGCGGTATGCGGGCCTCTCACTGTTGTGGCCTCTCCCGTTGCGGAGCACAGGCTCCGGACGCGCAGGCCTAGCGGCCATGGCTCACGGGCTTAGTTGCTCCGTGGCATGTGGGATCTTCCCGGACCAGGGCACGAACCCATGTCTCCTGCATCGGCAGGCGGATTCTCAACCACTGCGCCACCAGGGAAGCCCTCACTGTGGTTTTGATTTGCATTCCTTTAGTTACTAATGAGGATGAGCATCTTTTATTTGCTTATTTGTAATACATATTTTCTTGGCTAAATATCTCTTCAGTCTTTGCCTGTGTACTAATTAGGTTATCTGCCTTCGTGATATTGAGTTGGAAGAGGTTTTTGTTTATTTGTTTGTTTCATAAATTCTAGACACAAGTCCTTTATCAGAACTACTTTTTCAAAATATTTTCTCTCAGTCTGTGCTTTGACATTTCATTTTCTTAAATTTTAGTTTATAGTTTGTAAGGTTATTTTGTCCTATTTTAAAATTATTTGTCTAAATGAATGTCACTAGATTTTCTCCTATTTTTATCTAGACATTTTATAGTTTTGTTCTCAAATTTAGCTCTGTGATCCATTTCTGGGTATTTTTTGTTAAAGTAACAAAATGGTGTAAGAGAAGCATCTGAGTTCTAGCACCATTTATTGAAAAGATTATCCTCTTCCACTGACTTGCCTTGGAAGCTTGGTCAAAATTCAATTGATCAGATGCATGTATGAATTTTAATTTGTTAATCTATATGTTTATCTTCATGCCAGTACAACACCATCTTGATTACTATAGCTTTATGTAAAAGCTTGAAGTCAGGTAGGTGAGATCCTTAAGGTTTGTTCTATAATTGATTTTTATATATTGACTTTATATCCTGTGACATTGCTCAACTCAGTTATTAGTTCTAGTTGCCCTTTGTTAATTCTGTAGGATTTTCTACATAGATGATCATCTTGTCCACAAATAAAAACAGTTCTGTCTATTCCTTTTCAATCCATTTCCTTTTAATTTTGTTTTTCTTGCTGTTTATTGCACTGGCTAAATCTCCAGTATAGAGTAGAATGGAAGAATACCCATCTTTACCTTGTTCCCAGCTTAGGGGGAAAGCAATCATGTTTTCACCTTTAAATATCATTTTAGCTTTAAAATTGTCATGTTTGTCCTTTATCTAGATGCCTTATAGCAAGCTCCCTTTTATATCTCATTTACTGAGGCTTTTTTTATTATGAATGTTGAATTTTGACAAATGTACTTTTCCCTGCATCTGAGATGATCCTCTTGTTTATTTGTGTTATTAGTATAAATAATTACATGATACCAGGATAATAAAACCCTGCAGAGACCACTCTGTACAGTCATTGATCTCTCCAGGCAATAGTTACCAGATTTTTGGGCGGGCTACTATTTTTAACTTCCATGACACAAAAAAATATACATTGTGTATTACCAGGAATTGTTATCAACTGATCGTGGTGTAATGTATATAAGTTGCTTTATCTTAAGATTTAGTTGGTACATTTAAAACCATGATTTTTACTTTAATTTTTATTATATACAATTTAAACAAACAAAAGCATAAAGAAAATTGTGCATTGACTCTCATATGGCCATCAGCCAGATTTAGCAATCATCAAAACTTTGCCTATTTGTTTCGTCTGTTAGTTTTCATCTTTTCCTTTTCCTTGCTGAATTATTTTAAGGCAAATTTAAACCTCTTTTACTTCAAACCAATACATTTAAGTATGCATATCTAATCACATAAAAATCCTTTTAAAAGTAATTTCTTATATAATTAAAAAGAAATTATCACACCTAAGAAACTTAAAAATTACTCTTTAATATAGTTTAATACCTTGCTTCTCAAAGCATAGTCTGCAAGCAAAAAGCAGCAGAGGGCTTCCTTAGTGGCTCAGTGGTTAAGAATCCACCGGCTGATGCAGGGGACACAGGTTCGAGCCCTGGTCTGGGACGATCCCACATGCCGCAGAGCAACTAAGCCTGTGTGCCACAACTACTGAACCTGCGCTCTAGAGCCCACGAGCCACAACCACTGAGCCCGCGTGCCACAACTACTGAAGCCTGCGTGCCTAGAGCCCATGCTCCTCAACAAAAGAAGCCACTGCAATGAGAAGCCCGCGCACTGCTAAGAAGAGTAGCCCCTGGTTGCTGCAACTAGAGGAAAGCCCGCGCACAGCAATGAAGACCCAATGCAGCCAAAAATAAAAAATTAATAAATTTTAAAAAAAGAAGCAGCAGAATTTGGTAGCTTGTTAGAAATGCAGTATCTGAGCTTCACTGAAAACTATTGAATCAGAAGCTTCATTTAAAAAGATCCCAGGGCTTCCCTGGTGGCACAGTGGTTGAGAGTCCGCCTGCCGATGCAGGGGACACGGTTTCGTGCCCCGGTCCGGGAAGATCCCACATGCCGCGGAGCGGCTGAGCCCGTGAGCCATGGCCGCTGAGCCTGCGCGTCCGGAGCCTGTGCTCCGCAACGGGCGAGGCCACAACAGTGAGAGGCCCGCGTACCGCAAAAACAAAAAAGATCCCAAAGTGCTTAGCATACATCTGAAAATTTGAAATCTAATGCTCAGATATGTAGTCACATTTCCCCAATTGCTTTAAAAATATATACTTTTTACAATTGGTTTGTTTGAAGAAGTTTCCAAACAATATTTACATGTGACATTGACTTTTTATGTCTCTTAAGTTATTTTATATAAAGCATCCCCCTCTGATTTCTTTTCTGCCTTTTGCTTACTGAAAAAACTGAGAGTTAATTAGAATGCCCCCAAGTTTTCTATTTGCATTTTTTGGTATCTTTAAAATTGTTCCCCTGCTCTCTGTATCTCTTATGATTTTAGATGAGCTTCAGAGGCTTGATTTGACTCAGGTTCAACTTAAATAAAATATGGGTGATTCTGTGTGCTTCATATTAATTACATTAGGAAGCACACAATGTGTTATTCCACCATTTTTAGTGATGCTAACACTAAAAACACAAATGGCAGAATTTCATTCTTTTTATGGCTGAACAATATTCCATTGCATTTATATACCATTTCTTATTTATCCATTTATCTGTTGATGGACACTTAGGTTGCTTCAGTATCTTGAGTACTGTAAATAACACTACTAGGAATATTAAGGTGCCTGTATCTTTTTGTAGTAGTGTTTTCATTTTCTTCAGGTATATACCCAGGAGTGGAATCGCTGGATTATATGTCAGGTCTATATTTGTTTTTTTTTTAGGAACCTCCGTACTGTTTTCCATTGTGGCTGCACTAATTTACATTCCCACCTACAGTGTACTAGGGTTCCCTTTCTCCACATCCTCACCAATAGTCATTATTTCTAGACTTTTGGGTGATAGCCATTCTGACAGGTATGAAGTGGTGCCTCATTGTGGTTTTGATTTACATTTCTCTGATGATTTCCAATGTTGAGCATCTTTTCATGTGTATGTTGGCCATCTGTATGTCGTCTTCGCAAAAATATCTATTCAGGTCTGCCCATTTTTAAATTGGGTTGTTTGCTTTTTTGATATTGAGTTGTATGAACTGTTGATATAGCTTTGATATTGACCCCTTATTGTTCATATCATTTGCATATATTTTCTTCATTGTTTCTTCATTCATTGTTTTTTCTTGTTGATGGTTTCCTTTGCTGTGCTAAATCTTTTAAGTTTATTTAGGTCACATTTGTTAATTTTGCTTTTGTTTCGTAGCCTTAAGTGCAGGCCCCCCAAAAATATTTCTCTGATTTATGTCAGAGTGTTCTAGGAGTCTTACGGTTTCTGGTTTTACATTTAAGTCTTTAATCCATTTTGAGTTTATTTTTGTATATGGTATGAGAAAATGTTCAAATTTCATTCTTTATATGTAGCTGTCCAGGTTTCCCAGCATCATTTATTAAAGATACTATCTTTTCTCCATTGTATATTTTTGCCTTTCTCAGAGATTGACTGTAGGTGTGTGGGTTTATTTCTGGTCTCTTTATTCTGTTCCATTGATCTATGTGTCTGGTTTTGTGCTTGTGCCGTACTGTTTTTTAATTACTATACCTTAGTAATATATTTTATTGTCAGGGAGTGTATTACCTCCAGCTCTGTTCTTTTTTTCTCAAGATTGCTTTGACACTTTGGGGTCTTTTGTGGTTCCATTTTAGGATTATTTCTTCTAGTTCTGTGAAAAATGTCATGGGTATTTTGATAGGGATTGCATTAAATCTGTAGATTGATTTGAGTAGTATGGTCACTTTAACAATATTAATTCTTCCAATCCACGAACATGGGATATCTTTCCATTTATTTGTATCATCTTCAACTTCCTTCATCAGTGTCTTGTAGTTTTCAGAATATAGGTCTTTCACATCCTTGGTGAAATTTATTCCTAGGTATTTAGTTGCTGGTTTTTGTTTGTTTGTTTGTTTGTTTTTCCGGTACGCGGGCCTCTCACTGTTGTGGCCTCTCCCATCGCGGAGCACAGGCTCCGGACGCGCAGGCTCAGTGGCCATGGCTCACGGGCCCAGCCGCTCCGCGGCATGTGGGCTCTTCCCGGACTGGGGCACGAACCTGTGTTCCCTGCATCGGCAGGCGGACCCTCAACAACTGCGCCACCAGGGAAGCCCTAGTTGCTGATTTTAAGAGTAAGGAATTGATGTTAAGTTTTCCAGTGGCTTGCACTGAGATTCTCTACCCCTTCCTCTCTTTTTTTACCTTTTTGTTTTTCTTTCACTCATTCTTTCTCTACAGTTTTGAGTACTGTGTACAATTACCATTAATCATTCTTTATGATGTTCAAATTATCCAGTATTTAGAAAATATGAGCTCTTTTATATTGATCTCCATGTTGTTTCACACAAAATAACAATTGATAAATACTTGAATGCCCACTGAAATTCTCCAGGTTCATTATATATTTTCTGTTTCATGGCTGAAATCAGTATTCTTTGCAAAATCCATAGTTCCTTTTAATGGGGAATCATATCTGAGGGCCATATCATGGATGAGTAGTGTTTATTCCTATTGGGTTGTCATTGCTTGTAGACATTTTCAGCGACCATATTTTGGAAATAATAATAATAATAATAGTTATATAATTATATATTATAATTATTATCCTAGTGCTAATTTAAAAATTTAAATATTCCTTTTAATTGAGATAATATTCACATATAATTAAATAACATTAAATAAATACACATGTGGAAACTCTACTTCTGTTAATATGGCTATCTAAGTGCCCAGGCTGACCCACTGTAAAATGTATAAAAATCTTAAATTCACCCATGAGCTGGCAAAAATGTAAGGATTCAGATCAAAATTAAAGGGGCACTAAATTTGCCTTTTCCTGAGGAATTTTTTCTGAATCAGCTTTTGCAAACTTGTGGAAACTGGGAATTGGAAACAAGAATTCAGTTTCAGAGGTGATGGATAGAGTTGAAGACTGCTACGAAGCCCAACCCACCAAATATCTTCACCTGATTTGTAAGGATGAGCTAGAAATCCCCTTCCCCAAACTGAGTGCTACTAGCCAACAGACTGCACAAAAGATTGAAAAAAAAAATCACTTGTGAGAATTTGATTTGTAACTGTAAGTTGGATATTATACAAGTTGACAGCCTGAGTTCAAAATAATGTGGTCCGAAAAGGTGGTCCAAAAACCACTTAAGCCAAGAATTTAGTTTAAAATACCCGAGATCAGTGCTCCCAGATGACTGACAAAAGTAAATACAAATACTCTCTGAAAGAACTCACCTTCATCCCAGGCTTAAAGTATTTCCATAGACAAGATTCCAACTAGCATTTATACTCAAAAGTAACAATACATACAAAGATCGTAATGAGCAAGAATCAGAAACAAAATATGTAGCTGAATTATACTAATGTGTTTATGTGTGTATATATAATTTACTATAGGTAAAAAAATACAAAGGACCTAGAATTAAACCTAACAAAATATGTGCATAATATCTGTACATATTGTATAAAGCGATAATAAAACATTTGAGAGACCTACCTAGTGGAGAAATATATCACGTTCATGAATTGGAAGATTCAGTATTATAAAGATCTCATTTTACCCACTTTGATCTACAAAATCAATGTAATCCCAATCAAGATCAAAAGAGTCTTTTTGGTAGAACTTAGATGTAAATTCTAAAATATATGTGGAAATTTAAAAGGTCGAGGAAAGTCAAGACAATCCTGTAATAGGGGAAAACTGTGGCTGAATTTGCCTTGCCAGATACCAAGACTTAATTTGAAACTGTGATAATTAAGACAATGAATAGTGTTAGTAACAGAATAGAATATAGTACCCTAAAATGGATACAAATATAGAAACTTGATTTTTTTTTTTTTTTTTCGTGCTACTCGGGCCTCTCTCTGTTGTGGCCTCTCCCGTTGCGGAGCACAGGCTCCGGACGTGCAGGCTCAGCGGCCATGGCTCACAGGTCCAGCCGCTCCGCGGCATGTGGGATCTTCCCAGACCGGGGCACGAACCTGTGTTCCCTGCATCGGCAGGAGGACTCTCAACCACTGCGCCACCAGGGAAGCCCCAGAAACTTGATTTCTGACAGAGCTGAAGTTGCAAATAATTGTGCTTGGACAATTGGTCATCCATATGTTAGTAAAACCTTTGACAGCATGTTTTCCTTAAAAATGTCTTTTTCTCTTATTGCATAATCAGCTCACTTGAAATACGCCTGGGAGATGAGGTCAATGACAATGTCCAAAAGCTATAAAATAAGTGATCGGATTTCCAGAGGGTGTAATAGTTTTAGACATAAAGAAAACTTAAGTGAAATAAATGTTAAACTCTATCCAGTTGAGAATAATAGAAGTTATAATTTGTTTACCCTAAATGAAAGGAAAAAGTGGGGTCAAATCCAATAATTTGAATGAAAAATCAGAGACCTTATATAAAAATTACTTCATTCAAAAACAAATGACTCAAAGACTATAACATGTCTTACCCAACTCAAACCAGGCATGAGTTGGACAGCAAGGATTAGATTTTTGCAATTTCTAATTCTCATGTAAATTCTTTCCAGCACAACACAACATCCATACGAGGTTAAATCATAGAACAACAGAGATAAATGATGGTGGCACATTAGAAAGTTTCAAATGAATTGTACAGGAAACAAATATATAGAAGTTGATAAAAGAATAGATTTACTTTCATGAAAGACTTGAAGAAAAGTGTTTATAAATTATGTAAAATAATGATCTGATTAAGTAATACCAAGCTGTAAACAAGAGTGAATAAGAAATGGAATGACTGAGTCATAATTTTACTCTATCATGAGTATGTAAGTCACCAATGAGTCAGAAGCCTCCACACATACAAATCATAATAGTAAACAAGTTTTACATCTGGAAAAAAATCCCATCTCTCTTGGCTTTCCCAATTGCTGCTATTTATAGATTTAGGGCTTTTATTTAAGATATATTTATAAATTTCTACAGTGTCTCTAAAATATATAGGAATTTATGTCTAATATCCAATTATTAGAGCATGAATAGATGCAGTCTTCATAATTAAAATATTATAGTAATATGAAAATCTATATACTAGATGTTTTTCAGAATTAAAATGTTTATTCCACAATTTTAAAATAATTTTTCCCATTGAAAATATTTAAAGTTTATGAAACCAAATTTTTTAAAAATTGAACCCTATTTTTTAGGAAAATGCAGCCCTGATGCAGAAAATAGACACATAGATAAGTTCTCTCCTACCCTTTAAAACATCTGAATATTGTCCTGTCCAACTCTAAAAATGAATCAGCGGTTCGATTTACATCTAATTTGATATTACATCTAGTCCTGAAAAATTAATACTGAAAATAGAGAATACAGGTTTCATTTTTTGAGTTCACAAATATAATTGCAGCTGAAAGTGATTTACAGGATTTTAAAATCATTTTAATGTTTCTTTTCATTGTCCTAATCTTCTTGGCAATAGCCAGCTGTTTATTGATGCCCCTTGGCAGAATAAAAGTGAAATAGTCTGTCCAGTGGTAACAGTTCCTGAACCCCATGATCTGCAACATCTCAACTTCTGGAACATTCTTTCACTATGCATCTATTTCTTGGCTCTGCCCTAGCTGGAAAACTAGGGAGTAATAATATTTCAGGTTTTCCACTGATTGCAAAAGCAATTCCTGTATACTTCAATCAGTATATCCTTTCCATTCTAAATACTAAGCAACTATATATTGATAAGTTTTTTGCCATTTTATATTATAATGTGATCTGTTCCCAGACTCTGAAAAACTGATTTTTTTTTCCATTTCAATTATTCTTTCAGAAATAAGAAGAACCATTCCATTGGTTGGTTTAGTGCCTTTGGGCTCCCTATCTAAAGAATTTCTCACATATAGCAAATATATTTTTCCTGTTTTCTTATGGCTTTTATTAAAGCTTATGCAATGCTTGTTAAATCACTCAGATTCTGACACTCAAAACAATGTGTAACTCTTGAATGATCAAAACCAATTTGCTGGGAATTTCCCCATGGCTACAATAGGGTAACTTTGGCTGACTAACACTCCTAGAGAGAAGAATTAGAAAAAAACAGCTAAAACTAAAAAGTGGGAGGGGATTTGTTTGAAGTCCTCGGAGAGTTGCTGAAGCTATCAGGACTAAAGGGGCCAAAATCCCAGAGAAATGAACCACAATGAGATGAGCTAACATTCTGTGAGCAGATTTCATTCTCTGAGCATTTACTGATTCTTGGAATGGGGAGAGAGACTGAGAATTCAGGCAGAAGACAGCAGTTAAAAGAAAAAGAAAACAGTTTTGGTTAACACATGTGGTATGTAGGGAACCATATGGGATTGAAAGACAAAAACTGGAGTGAGTCATGCAGAATTAAAGAAGCAAAATCTAAGAGTGAAGGAGGCAAAGAGAATTGGCATTACTTACACTTAACAGTATTCCTTCTTGAAGAATTTGTTCAATTTTATGCACAAAGAAAAAGTCTAAAAAACTAAGCATAAAGGAGAAACTATTTAAAAACCGAGAGGAGTATTTGGAAGTTTTTTAGTGCCAAGAAAATAAGAATTGAAATTAAGGATCTTAAGGAGAACAGACTCTAATAAGTATCTTAGGCTCTAAGGTAATGCTCCAAAGAACAATGGGAGCACTGGATAAGACAGAGATAGGGCCTTCCCTGGTGGCGCAGTGGTTGGAAGTCCGCCTGCCGATGCAGGGGATGCGGGTTCGAGCACCAGTCTGGGAGGATCCCACGTGCCGCGGAGCGGCTGGGCCCGTGGGCCATGGCCACTGGGCCTGCGCATCCGGAGCCTGTGCTCTGCAACGGGAGAGGCCGCAGCGGTGAAAGGCCCGCGTACCACAAAAAAAAAAAAAAAAAAAAAAAAAACAGAGATAAATTGAGCCATCTAAAAACTGCAATCCAGATACATAAACGAAGCCCTGATTTACTGTGATCTTTCTCTCAACTCAGGGTCTCCACCAAACGGTAGTCTAAACCCTTTCTGAACCTAATAGCACCACCCTGAGCTCCTACAACATTTTTAAAGAATTCTAGCTTTCAATCAGAAACAGACCCACAGATCACTTATGAGAGTTGGCAGCCACAGATTTTATTAATATGGTTTTTAAAATAGATAGAAATCTAGTTCTGTAAGCAGAATACCCGAGAAAAGAACCAAATGGAAAGTATAAAACTAAAAACTGCAGTAATTAAAATTAAGAACTGAATTGTTGATTTTAACATCCTGTTACACACAGCAAAAAGTAGGATTAGTAAACAGAAATATAGATCTGTAGAAAATATTCAAGCTGAAGCACAGGGATTCAAAGGAAGCACAGAAAATTCAAGAGAAGTACAGAAGAAGGAGGAAGAGGATGATAAAGTGAGGGGAGGAAGGGGAAGAAAGGGAGAGAAAAGAACATTGAAGAAATATGGGGTATTGTAAAAAGAAAAAAAGATGTATCGTATGTTTAGAGTCCCAAAAACTGAAAAGAGAAATTAAAACAAATATATAGACATCTATATATGTATATGTATTTGAAATACTAATATCTAAGCATTTTCTAAAACTGGCAAAGTAATTAAGCCAAAGATCCAAAAGTACCATACACCTCAAGCAAGATAAATTCACCACATTAAGCAAGAGGAGAGGTACTTTCCTGGCTGTCCAATGGTTAAGACTCCATGCTTCCAATGCAGGGGGCATGGATGGGTTCGATCCCTGGTCAGGAAGCTACGATCCCGCATGCCACATGGTGCGGACAAATAAATAAATAAATAAAAGAGGGGAAATTATAGGATGAGGTTAAGAGATGCAGAAAAAATTTTTTTAATAAAACACAACAAATAACTTTTTAAAAATCTAAGAAAACAATGACTAGGATAGAACTTTTGATTAAAAAAATATCTACCAAAAAAGAAAAAACCCATCAGCAAATGTGATATGTATTGTAAAATGTTGAAAGCTTTCCTCTTGAGATCAGAAATAAGATATTCGTTTCTATTAAACCTTGTATGGAAAGTCCCAGACAGTTTACTAATAAAGCAATAAAAAGGAAAAAAAAAAGTATAAATAGTGGGAAAACTCTAAAAGGGTCATAATTTGCAGATAATAGAATATAGAAAATCCTAAATAATCCACAAATTTTAAAAAATAGAGCTAACGAGCAAATAAACTGCACAATGTATACTGATATGGCCAATATACAAAGATCAATGAATATGTATATTTATAACAATTAATTAGAGCATGAAATTTAAGAAGGATACCATTTACAATAGAATAAAAAATCAAATAACTTAGAATAAGTTTAATGTTTGATATACAAGAATCTAAACAGAAAAATACAAAATATTATTGGCAAACTAAAAGAAGGCCTAAACAAGAGAATGTATACACCATACATTTCAAAGGTTCAATGTTATAAAAATATTTATTCTTCAAAAATTGATCAATAGAAAAAAACAATCTCAGTCAAAACCCTAGAAGATTATTTTTGTGTGTATATGTATATGGAAATTAACAAGATTATTCTAAAATTTACATGAAAACTTAGAGTCAAGTATAGTCAGTCTATTCTTGAAGTAGAATAAAGTTCAATGTTACATACTACAGGATATATCTAGACTTTTTAAAAGTACAGTATATTACTGGTGCAAGCAGGACAAACAGACAAATACATCAGAATACAGAGTTCAGAAATGAACTTACTCTTATAAATTCAGTTGATTTACAAAATGGTGCCACTTGAAATACAGTGAAGAAAGATGTTTTTTTCAATAAATAACATTGATTCATTTGGGTATCCATGTGAAAAATTAAAAATATCTACAGCTTACCCATACACAAAAAACGGTATGAATGGATTGCAGACCTGTAAATTTAAAAGGTGAACAATAAAATTTCTGAAAGATAAGATAGGAGAATAACTTCTTGACTTTGAAATAAGCAAACATTTCTTAAGCAGGATATAAAACCAATAGCAAGAAGAAAGGGATTAATATAGTCAAGCTCATTAAAAATAAATATTTCTGTTTATCAAAAGTTAACATTATGACAATGAAAAAGTAAGTCTCAGAGTTGAAAATATTTGCAATATATCAACCTGACAAAGAATTTTTATCCAGAGTGCATATTAAAAACAAACAAAAACATACAAACAAAACCCCTGCAATCAGTAAGGAAAAGACAGAATCCCAGTTTAAAAAAAAAAAGATTAAAAATTAAATGGAGGAGGGGGATCAAGATGGCTGAGTAAGAGGACATGTAGCTCACTCTTCTCACAAATACATCAAAAATACATCTACATGTGGAACAGTTCTCACAGAAAACCAACGGAAAACTGGGAGAAGATCACCTATACAACCAGAGCTGCAAGATAGATCTCCAGGTAACCAAATAGGATGGAGGAAAAGGGCATCAGGACAGGATCTGTGCCCCTTGGAGGGATCTGTAAGGAAGAAAAGGTCCGCATGGTCAGACCCTCACTCTGGGGAGCCCCCTTGCCTTCTGGGAAATCCACTGGAATAGACAGAAGGGATAGAGAAGCCTAAATTATACATGCAAGGAGTGTGCACATGCTGACTTGCTAACAATCAGGGCAGGGAGAGACTTGTGCCGGGGGCTGCTGCATTTCTGCACTTCCCAATTCGAAGGGGCAAACACCCTGGCCCTACTCGCTCCACACCACAGCCTGGCAGGAGATCAGGGCAGAGATTCAGTCTAGCTGCACATGGACAGATCACCGTGCCTGGGACATGATCCAGGCTAATCACAGAGACCATTGTCAGCACACATGGGAGCAGTGGGTGAAACTGGGTAGACACTGTCAGTGCTTATAAGGGGCAGTGCCACAAGAATGCACAGCAGTGAATCTCGGGTAAACAGGCCCTGGGGGAGGATTTGATCTAGCTGTGCAGAGAAAACCCTGAGGGCCTGGGGTATAGTCCCCGCAGGGAAGTTGTCAGCACAGGCATGGCAGGGCTAGACTAGCCACAGCAGACATTGGCAGACATTGTTGAAGCATGCACTCTGTGGCACCACAAAAACACACGGTGGCTGGGTGCTGAGTCTCATGGAATACATGGTAATTCATTACCTGGTGGGAGCGCCCTGGCTCTGCCCACTCCATACTCAGCATGGTGCCAGATTTGGTGCAGACAGGTCCTGGGAGAGGTGTGCCACAGAGGCAGCCCAGCTCCCAGGCAGCAACAGAGCCACCTCAATTTCTGCAGCCAGTGTCCTGCCCCTAACACCAGCCTGCTCCACACCACAACCTAGCACTAGGTCTGGGACAAACACAACAAATAAAGGGAAGTGACCTTGGGCTGCTTTGGGGCCAAACTGCAGATGCCTACATGGGTGCTGCGTAGATTTGCTGTGACCACATGTGCCTCACTTACTCAGTGGTCACCTCTTTCGGGGCAGGGCATGCCCTCAAGGGCAACAGAGCCTGATTGAACCCAACCCTCAAAGCTTCTACTCTAAGGACTGTGGAGCAGACCCTGCCCCCTGACAGGGCAGTGACAGCCAAGGGACAAAGAGTAGGCCCTGACTCACATCCAGTGCTGTCTCCAGACACCACAACACCAATCACACCCCCTATCAAGGGGATAACGGCCATCACACTCTGAGGAAAGACATGGCTGGTATACATACCAAACCAGCCCTCGCAGCAAAAATATTGGACTCACAGTCTACACAGGGATGCTCCCACATAAGAACAAACTTTCAAGACCACGGTACATAACTGTTTCTCCTAAATTCATAGAGACAGAGGAAGTTAAGTAGAATGAAAAAGCAGAGGAACTACTCCTACTTAGAAGAACAAGAGAAATCCCTTGAAAGAACAAATAATAAAACAGACCTCTCCAGTCTACTAGACCCCAAGTTCAAAAAGGAGTTAATAAAAATGCTAAAGGATTTAAGAAAGATTATCAGTAGAAATGCAGGTCACTGTAACAAGGAGCTAGATATTATAAAGGTGAACCAATTAAAATTAGACAATTCAATTGCTGAGATAAAAACCAATCTGGAAGCAATGGTGGCAGACCAAATGACACAGAACAAATAAATGATCTAGAAGATAGACTAATAGAAATTACCTCATCAGAGCAGCAGACAGAAAGACAGATGAAAAAAAAAAGCAACATATAAGATCTATGGGATAATGTAAAACATGCCAACCTTCACATAATAGGGGCTCCAGAAAGAGGAGAGAAAAGGGGATCAAAAATATATTTGAAGAATTATGGCTGAAAACTTCCCAATCCTAAAGAGGGAAACAGATATCCAGGTACTAGAAGCACAGAAGGCCCCAAACAAGATGAACCCAAACAGACCCACACCAAGACATATCATAATTAAAATGGCAAAATTTAAAGAGAAGGTTCTAAAGGCAGCAAGAAAAAAACAAAGAGTCACTTACAAGGGATCTCCCATAAAGCTATCAGCTGATTTCTCTGCAGAAACCTTGCAAGCCAGAAGGGAGTAGCATGACATATTCGAAGTCCTAAAAGGGAAAAACCTGCAAACTCTGATACTCTACACAGCAAGATCATCATTTAGAATGGAAAGAGAGATGAAGAATTTCTCAGCCAAGCAAAAACTAAAAGAATTCAGCAATACTAAATCTAACCTAAAAGAAATATTGAAAGATGTTCTCTAAATAGAAGAGAAGCAAGAATCTACATCAAAGGGAAAATCAAATAGGAAAGGCAAATATATAAAAGGATTGAAGATCATTTAACTAAACCAGTACATAGATTTAAAAACAATTAAAAATTTTTGTAAAATTGATTTTAAGTACAATTAACAGCAAAACGTTAAGCATGAAGATGTAAAACAGGACATCAAAATCACAAATTGGGGAGTACAGTATAAAAATAGAGATCTTTTAGGATGTGTTTGAATTTGTATGACTATCTGTTTAAATCAATAGATATAGTTATGGGTCAACATACTTGAACTCCAGGGTAACTACAAGTTAAAAAAGTACAATAGATACACAAAAACCAAAAAAATAAGGAATTCAAGCATATTACACAAAATAATAATAATAAATCAAACCATGAAAGGAAACACAAAAAGAATAAATGAACAAAGAAGAACTACAAAAACAACTAGAAAAGAAGGAATTAATTTCCAAAATATGCATACAACTCACACAACTCAGTAATGAAAAGACAATACAATAAAAAAATGGGCAGAAGACATAAATAGATATTTCTCCAAAAAAGACATACAAATGAAAATATGCTCAACATGACTAATTATTAGATAAATGCAAATCAAAACCACAATGAGATATGACCTCACACCTGTCAGAATATCTGTCATCAGTAAGTCTATAAATAATAAATGCTGGATAGATAACAGAGAAAAGGGAACCCTCCTACACTATTGGTGGGAATATAAATTGGTTGCAGTCCCTATGCAAAACAGTATGGAGGTGCCTTAAAAAACTAAAAATAGAGCTACCGTATGATCCAGCAATCCCACTCCTGGGTATATATCTAAAAAAAAAAAGATGAAAACTCTAATTCAAAAAGATAAATTCACCCCAGTGTTCATAACAGCACTATTTACAGTAGTGGAAACAACCAAAGTGCTCATCAACAGACAATGGCTTAAGGAGATGTGGTATATACAATGGAATATTACTCAGTCATAAAAAAGAATGAAATATTGCCTTTTGCAGCAACATGGACCTAGAGAATATTATACTTAATGAAGTAAGTCAGACAAAGACAAGTTTTATATATCACTTATATGTGGAAACTAAAGAATAATACAAATGAATCTATATACAAAACAGAAACAGACTCACAGACATAGAAAATAAACTTATGGTTACCAAAGGGGAAAGGGGGTGGAGGGATAAATTAGGAGTATGGGATTAACAAACTACTATACATAAAATATATAAGCATTAAGGATTTACTGTATTGTACAGAAAACTATATTCAATATCTTATAATAACCTATAATGGAAAATAATCATATATATACATATATATTATATATATGTGCATATACATATGAATAATGTACATATACATAACTGAATCACTTTGCTGTATACCTGAAACTAACACAATATTGTAAATCAACTATACTTCAATTTTATAAAATTGAGTGAGTACTTCAGAAAAGATGATATCCAAATGCTCTTTTAAAATATCTAACATATTTTTAACATCATTGCCCGTGAGATAAACAATTCAATTTTAAACTGCAAATCACCACTAAGCACCTGTAAAAATAGATAAGATTAAAAGACCATACCAAGTATTGGTGCACATTCAATAGTAGAGGACTTTTTTTAAAAATTAATTAATTAATTAATTAATTATTTTTGGCTTCGTTTCTGTACGAGGGCTTTCTCTAGTTGTGGCAAGCAGGGGTCACTCTTCATCGCGGTGCGCGGGCCTCTCACTGTCGCGGCCTCTCTTGTTGCGGAGCACAAGCTCCAGACGCGCAGGCTCAGTAGTTGTGGCTCACGGGCCTAGTTGCTCCACGGCATTTGGGATATTCCCAGACCAGGGCTCGAGCCCGTGTCCCCTGCATTGGCAGGCAGATTCTCAACCACTGTACCACCAAGGAAGCCCCATATAGGACTTTTTATACATTGCCAATGGGAATATAAAGGGACACAATCACTCTGAAAAATTGTTTGGCAATCATTTGTAATATTAGACTTATACATAACCAAAAATTCCATTCCTGGATGTATACGCAACAGAACTGCCTTCATATGTGGACCACAAGACAAATTCAAGGATGTTAATAGAAGTATTATTCATAAGAGCCCCAAACTGGGGAAAAAATGTTCAATACTGGGATTGATAAACTGTGGTAAATGCTTAAAATGGAACACTATAAGTCAGCCTTTAAAAAGACAAAACTCACGTTCCACCCAAGAGCAGGGCAAAATGTAGCATATTGTTGAGTGAAATAAGCCAGAACCACTTCAAGAATATTCTCACTTGCATCCCAGTCTCCCAGCCCTCCAGCCTCCTGGTACAGTTTACCTATCTACTTCTAATTGTCAATTATACCAGTATTAAATATTTTATATTAAATATTAAAGTGTTGCCTAATATGGTTAACAAAATTTTGATTTCATCATTATGTTCTTTGGGATTCATCTGGTCCCAGATTCATACTTTGTATTCTAATATTCATGCATCTGTCACCAGAGCAAAGAGTCACTGGCTCTTTCTCTATGTCTAGCATATGCTTCCTCCTGGATAACAGAGGAGAATCCTGAAATCGTCTCATTTCTTTTGCAGACACTGAACCTCTACTATGACACTGCCTCTGAAGTATGAACTATTGCTATATAAATTGTCAGCCTATCTAAACTTATATACTAGTTTCACTATTTTAAAGCATAGACCAAAAAATATGCTTTAGTTCAATTCAATAACTATATACTGAGCATCTATTATGTAAAATACATTCTAGTGCAAAGAAATAGACAGCAAAACTCCTCTCTGGTACCCGATACTGCCACCTCTAAAAGAGAGTCTCTGTATTTTTTCAACAAATAGAGTTGAATTTGTGCCATGGGAAAGGAATTTTATCTATGTACACACTAATTAAAAAATAGAGGGATAAAATAAAAGAAAAAAACCTTAATTTGAAACAAATCATATTTGACTGATTAAATTAGTCAAAACTACTAAACAATCTGAACTTGGAGAAAATAACCTAAAATAACCTCAATTATTTTTAACGTATTTTAAGAACCAGAGAGTGACACTTGTAGTAATAACTTAAATGTGTTATGCTGATGTTTTCAATCTAAATTCCAAACCCTTAGATTTGATTAGAAACATTGGACTACTGTAGGTTAGACGGGTGAAAATGTTCTCTGCTGGAAAATGAGGGAGTAGCCCCAGTCTTGGTTAGGTCAGCCAAGAGCTAGAGGGAGGAGAAAGAAAGGAGCAAAAATCAAAAGTTATTAAACCATATTGTATGCATTTTAAAAGCATACTTGATGTTATTTCTTCCGGGTAGAAAGAAGAAAAATCTGGTAACAATTTACACTGATATTTAGATCCATTCCTAAGAGTGTTAGTTAATGTGGAGAAATAATAAATGTACTGTTTGTATTTATTATTTTAAATTTTATGATTATAATTTTAAATTTTGGACTGTAACACAGGACACAGTTTTTTAATCCCGGTGGAACATGGACTCAAGCCTCACTATCCAGCCTCTGCAATGTACAGTGTTAATACCCAAACCTCCATGCTCCAAGAACCACCTTGCCTACCTGCAAGAACACTGCTGCCTATGCATCACTTTGAAATGTAATTTGCCCCTGCGAGCAGCACAGCTGGGTTTGGGTGGACAAGTCCACTGCAGATCCACAGATATAGTATTTCTATGAGGTCATTCCCAAGAGGACATTGGATGTTGGGAGATCTTAGGCATCACCTTCTACCTTCTTTCTGCTCTTCCAAAATAAAAAGGAGCGTATTTTTTTCCATGTTATGCCCATTTAGGACATCCAACAAAAGCTTCCTTAAGACAAAATATATTACAGAAATTATTAAAACTGTTCTGTCAATGGTTGCTTAGACAGCTGAGCCAGAACAGTGCAGCTGGTCCAGTTTTCCAAACCACAATGATTATGGTTTCCAGTGCACCTTCTGAGGCCATTGCTGTCACCTATGAGCTGGTGAAGTCAGAAATGTGCCACTCCAGAGTGGATTTGAAAACTACCTTTGGACCATGTAGCAGATGTGCAACATCTCTGTTCTAATAAAGTCAGGAAACAACACTCGTGTGTGACATTATGCTTGGTAAATAGGCAGTATACTAAACCAAATTTGCTTCTATTTTAAAAGATTATAGCTTTGAGCAGATGTTTCAAATTATGCAAAGAGCCTCTATCTTGTAGCACTGAAATATGGTGCCAAGGCAGCTGGGTTAGAATTAGCATAACTCATGAACCTGCACTTGGACTTCCTTTGTTCTGGAGCTATCTCTGTCTGCATCATCTGTCTGTCACCATCCTAATTCCTTTCTTTGGTTGACTTTTCTCTAGGAAACCCTTTCCTTGCTCCAGGCAATCTGAACTCCACAGATATAAAACCAGTCCTTGAAATCATTTTAATATGCTTGTGCCACAGTAGTTACATTAGCTCAAATTCTTTATCTGGGAGGATCATCAGTCCCAGTATAAATTAGTGGATATAAATAGTTAAAAGCAGGGATGGTATATCACCTAGTGCCATTCATTAGGGGACATTGGTATGAGTGTGATGGTCAGGAAAATTAAAGAGGTGTAGTTGCAGTGCCAGGGGTAGATAATAAGAAATCACAGAAGCTGAAGGTGACATTTTCAAATGTGTGGCAGCCAAGAAAAAGATGTTTTGGTACAGAAACACACGAGACAACATAGGGTGAAATTTCATTATGTCATGTACAAAATATAGAATTTTGCTATTATAGAATGTGTAAACATAGCAACTGTTTTGATATACGTTACCAAGAAGTCTAGTTTAAAAGAAATGTTTGGCTTCCTTGACTTGTGATTTGGTATATATTAATTTTCAGAAGATGCCTCTTCAGTTATTTTTGTTGTATTTATGTTCTATTGATACTTCTTTCCAGCAAAAAGTTAATAAATTATTTGATAGTAACATCAGCTTCCTCAAAGTAAAACAAGATCAGCTCAGATCAAGAAGTTAATTCCTATGGGATATTGAGGAGAAAGAAAATATATCTCCAGAGTGTTTGGATTCATTTGAATTTTTCACTGGCATTTTTTTTTCCTTTTTGAATGTTTCCGTGTCATAGATAATTCCAGTTTTACTAGTTTTATTTATTTATTTATAAATAAACACAAATTCTCTTAAGATTCTAGAGGTCAAAAGTCCAGAGTCAGTTTTCACTGTGTTAAAATCAGGGTGTCAGCAAGGCTAGTTCCTTCTAGAGGGTCTAGGGGAAATCTGCTTCCTGACTTTTACAGCTTTATAGCCACCTGTATTTCTTGCCTCTTGGCCTCTTTCTCTGTCTTCAAAGCCATCAACAATAGCAGTTTCCAATCTGTTTGTCTCTCTCTCTTCTCTCCCTGTCTCCATCACTTTGCCTTAATTTATACTTTGATGTCACATTAAGTAAATTGCACTTGTGTTTAACTGATTTCAGGACAAAACCAGAAAACTGCATCCTTTTGGGGTATTATAATAATAGTAATAACAATAGCTAGGATTTACTCAGTGCTTTCTATGTTAAATACCTGTACTAAGTTGAATCACATGACATTGCCTTTTTCGTAGATCATATAAGTGCAGGATTTGGAATTAAAATCCAAATATTCTTAGCCACTATGCTATATTCAGCATCTTTTTCAATAGGCTAATCAACCCTTAATACTGGAACTTGGAAAAGTACACATGTATAACTAGAACTCTCAGAAAGAAAGACTACATATAATTTTAATAGAAATGTAAACAAATAAAACCTGGGAATTGTTAATTTTGAAATCCTATGTTAGAATAGAGACAATTATTCAAAATTCTTCAGGTCAAAATATGTATAATGTTAATAAGAAAAAGAAAACCATGGTTTGGATTGTTAAAGTCTTTAATATAGTGGGTAATTATTTACATGTAAAACATATTACTTATGTGTAAAAATAGTTTCCGTATTCATTTTCCCATTGCACAAAATAGAATTCAGCAGATTAATCATGGAATTTTGAATCAAACTCTCTTCAAATTGAATGCATGCTCTGTGTTACTTTGGTTTGTTAATTTCTCCAGGCTGTATGATTAGTGAAATGGAGATGATATAATAGTATGTAATTGATAATAATAGTGATAACATATAACACTCATGATATGTTAGGCACAGTTCAAGGGACTCTGTGTACACTAATACATGAAAACATAAGGGTGCTGTGAGGTAGATTATTTAACCAAACCCCACAGGTAATAAATAGTGCACTAGGACTGAACAGAGGTAGTCAGACTTCAAGTCTATACTCATAAATAATGCACTCAGCTGCCACATTGTGTGTTTTCCCAGTTGAATGAAATAATGTGGGTAAAATGTTGATTATTGCACATAGTAAGATCTCAGTAAATGTTAGTCAATGTTAAATTTGAAGATTAAGGCACTTATCTAATTTTTTGACCTATTGAAAACTGAGCACTGTGGAAGCATTTGGCCTTGTTTGCTAATAAACATCACTAAAGCTATAAACCCAGTCAGTATTCAGTTCTGCGTGTTAAACTAACCATGTTTAATAAGTATGTTAGATTGCACGAACCACAATATACATGTTGCCTTTCACTGAAATTCTGGATGCCCAACCACTCTGATGCTGGGCTTGGCCATGTGACTTGTTTGGGCCAATAGGGCAATAGCAAACATGAGAAGAGCAGAAAATTAGGAAACACTTGTGTCACCACAGGTCATTGAGTCGAGTTCCCTATGCTACACAGCAGGTTCTCATTAGTTATCTGTTTTATACATAGTAGTGTATATATGTCAATCCCAATCTTCCAGTTCATCCCACCTCCCCTTCCCCCTCTTGGTGTCCTTCTCTATGTTTGTGTCTATTTCTGCTTTGCAAATAGGTTCATCTGTACCATTTTCTAGAGTCCACATATATGTGTTAATATACGGTATTTGTTTTTCTCTTTCTGACTTACTTCACTCTGTATGACAGTCTCTAGGTCCATCCATGTCTCTACAAATGACCCAGTTTTGTTCCTTTCAATGGCTGAGTAATATTCCTTTAAAAAATTTAAAAATTTAAAAATAAATTTTAAAAAAATGAAAATACTTGTGCATTGGGGCTAGTCCTTTTCTTGCTCATGAAGCTCTGCAACCACCCTGTAAGTGAGCCCAGGCTAGCCTGCTGGATGAAGAGAGATCCATAACCCAGCCACCTGTCAGCCATCTGCCAGGGCTATGAATGAGGTCATTCCAGACCAACGAGCTCCAGTCACTCCCCAAGTGAGTCCTGATGCATGAGTGAGATTAGGTGAGACCTGTGAAAAAGCCACCCAGTAAATTCAGCCCATTTTGCAACCTGACAAATTGTGAGCTAATTCAATAGTTGTCATTTTAAGCCACTAAGTTTCAAGGGTGACATATTACTCCCCCAAAACAATAATTAAAAAATGATATTTCAGTGAATCATTCTCAATGCTATGGTATGACTGGGATAGAGGGGAAATTATGTGGAAATTAGGCAATTATTGGATTATATGATGACATGGATAGAGAAATCGAGGAACTGAGATCTGAATTCTGCTTTTCATTATCTATCTTGGCTCTAAATAGGAGCATGTCATATGCAAATTATTAATGCACAGGTGACTGCTCATTTCTGGAGTTATTTAAGGTCATCTGGCTTTGAATTCAGTCGCATTTTTGAAGCTGGCATAGCTAATCCCTAATGTAAATTAGCAACTGAAAACTATTAGTTAACAAGTCCCAGCAAGATTGTATCTGGCCAGACTTCTCAGTTCTGTTCTCAGAGTGAATGAGAAAAAATGTCATAGGAAATCCTGCCAGTCTGGAGGAATGGATGCTTTTCAATATGACAGTCTCAACCATACTTACAGGGTGTGTCACCTTCCTTTGTATATATCTCCATTTTCAGAGGGATTGTTACAGACTCAAAAATGTGACTTTCCAGCTAATACCAAAATTGAAATCCAGAAAGATTTTTGTATTGAACTAGCTAACACTGTCAGCATTTCTAATCTGTTACATATTTGAAGACCAGCTAATGATCATATTTTTCTAGGTAAACAGGTAATCATTTTACAACATTAGAATAAAGAATTCTATATGTGTAACATAGCAGTATCAAAACAAAACAGTTTTGTTTAATTTTTTCTAAAACATCAATTGCACACAGAAAAGCCTGATATAAAAATTACTTAGACAGTTTTAGTCATTTCCCTAATTCCAATATCCAAAAAAACATGTAATTTGGCAAAACATTTATGAATGATTTTCTGTTTTAGTTTCCATTGTGGGAAAATATTTTTTCAAAAGATTAAAGGCTGGGTACTCTATACTTAAAAACATTCCAAATAATATAGCACAATACGCATGATCAAATAGATTTTTCAATATCCTAACATTTTTAATAATTATTTATATTTTCATTATAGGTAACATACATGGTATGATACATAATAACTCAAAACATTTGTGTTTTAAAGATAATTACATGTATTTATTGAGCACAAATATAGAATGAAGTCTCTTTGACCTGGGAACTGCACAGCATAGGAAGTGTTTGGCCATGAGAAGTGCAACTGTCAATTGGTAAGAATATATTTACCATCTGTCATCTACCATGTTTCTGCTTGGCACTGCCCACTGGAACATTTGGAGTGGCTTTTAGCATTAAAATTCTCTCCCAGTAGTGATCTCCCCAAGTCAGTATTTTTCCAACTACTACAATGCATATCTGTTAAATAAATCGTTCTTACTACCATAGCTTTGTCTGTTGGGAGGCAAAGCACTTAGACAGGGTGATTTGTACATAGCAGAAAAAGTGCAAGCAGGAGATGGGCCAGTGGGGCCATTATTGCTGGTACGTTTAAAATAATGGAAGAAGTTTTTTTTTAATGTTTGGGGGAAAAGAGCAGTTTGGGACTAGCTTTTCATTCACTGAGCTATGAACTAATGAGTGTATAGTAATAATAGCAGCCACATTTTTAATAAATGAAATTAATATAAATGTTCCATGAATTAATTTGACTCTGTTTATCTATTTGTTCATCACCACGGATACTTTCATAAATAACAGTGTTGATATTTCATTGTTAACATTGCCCAAGGTTAGAATTCCAAGAAATATCCAGAACCACTGACAGAAATTATTTGTAATATATTATGAACCATCTTCTGTGGGCTATACCATATGCTGATTCTTTTTTTTTTTTTTTTTTTTGGTGGTACGCGGGCCTCTCACTGTTGTGGCCTCTCCCGTTGCGGAGCACAGGCTCCCGACGCACAGGCTCAGTGGCCATGGCTCACGGGCCCAGCCGCTCCGCGGCATGTGGGATCCTCCCAGACCAGGGCACGAACCCGTGTCCCCTGCATCGGCAGGCGGACTCTCAACCACTGCGCCACCAGGGAAGCCCCTGATTCTATTTTTAATATTCTCTTTTCGGGTTTCCTCTAGTACTACTTTCATTAATCCTTTAAAAATGTTTCCCGAAATCATATTTAGAACCCAGCATAATGTAAGTAGACACACAAAACCTTAAATTGGTATTTTTTATTGTTTCTTCTCTTATCCAAAGAGCATTACAAGTAGATTTGGCTAATACTAAAGTTATAGCTGATATACATTTATAGATTATTATTTGTTCACTCAAAGTGAAGGTGACCCATTTATTTAGGTGCCTCAGTGGTTGACACCAACTACCATAGTTAAAGTGTATTATTTTGTGATGCCAGATAATGCCAACGACTGTGAGAACAATAGAAATCATTGCATTGATTATGCTCTTTTATAGCTCTTTCTGACACAAACATTACAATTACATAGTACACAATAAAGAATAAAAGATAATTATGTTCATGTTTTTCAATTAGGAAAACCAAATTATTGACACCAGGTGGAGAAAGAGTAACTAAATAATTCATATGTTAAAATACATAATTTCCCCATGTGTCTAGATATCTCAAATGACATTAATATTGAAAATACATTAGAGACCATATATATGTATCTAATTAATATTATACATTCTATAGCTGGGCTTCCTGGATTCAGATCTCAGCACTGACATTTATTTTGTGACCTTGGGAAAGTTTCCTAATTTTTGACCTTCGTATCTTTGTATGTAAAATAGGGATAATATTTCTACTTTCAGCATGGGATTTTTTTTTTTTTTTTTTTTTTTTTTTTTTTTGCAGTACGCGGGCCTCTCACTGTTGTGGCCTCTCCCGCTGCGGAGCACAGGCTCCGGACGCACGGGCCCAGCGGCCATGGCTCACGAGCCCAGACGCTCCGCGGCACGGCACGTGGGATCTTCCCGGACCTGGGCACGAACCCGCGTTCCCTGCATCAGCAGGCAGGCTCTCAACCACTGCGCCACCAGGGAATCCCCAGCATGGGATTTTTGAGATGGTTAAATGTAGTGCTTAGAGAGTGAGTGGAGCATTTGTTTTCTGCTGTCTATAAAGTGCAAATATTTGTAAGATGAGTCCATATCAATAACTTAGACATCGCCATAAATTCCATGTATGTACTTTTCTCATCAGTTTATTTTCTGATTCACCAAATAACCTAAAGGATATTTTATCCATTCGTGTTATATGATTTGCCTCAGCATGCTGTTTCCTTTCCTGCAGTGTTTTTTCCAACATCTTTATATGCTCACTTCTCTTTATTCAGAGAGGTTAGTTCCTGACCAAATTGTATTAAATAAACACATATCTGTATCATGCTCTATCCTGTGGCTCTACTGAATTTTCTTCATAACACTTATCGAAATATTAACATTATTTGTCATTTATTTTTTAACTCATTTATTGTCTGTTTCCCTCATTTTATTCACCACTGTGTTCCCCACGTCTAGAATAGCACTTGGTATAGAGTTGGTATCAATGAATATTTGAATAACTGAATGAATACATGCTCATGTCCCCTTGTTGCTTCCTTAGCCCCAGTTCCTACACATTCACTGCTATTTACACCTTTACCACATTTTCATCCTATATGGACATTTGAATTGGGTGGATGGAAATTTCAGCCTCTTCTGTATTGTACAATACTTGCCTTATCATCAGTTTTCCCATGAAAAAGATTCTATTGTATCATATTATATTATATTATATTATATTAGTTATGTTTTATGTATTTTTATATATGCAGAACTTTATCTTGACTTCCCTATGTAACAAATTCAGGTGTTTTACTTAAGTGTAATTTAGAATTCAGAATTTAGATGTTTGCTCGACTGGTGGGCTACATCACCCAGGAGTATCTGCACTATATGGTATTTCTGGAAGTCTGTTTTATACATGATTTTAAGTAAAGTTGTAGGTGAGGCATAGAAATGCATAAGAGGGTTTACTCATTTAAAATTACTTATTAAGCATCTACCATGTTTTATAAATGCTGGGGATTGGGACCTTTGTTGCCCAACATCAGAGAATCCAATGTCAATGGTGTCTATTGGACTTGTGCAGCGGTAGCCCTGGTAAGGAACACTATGCTATATAAACATACAAAGTTTCTGCCCTTACTAATAAAGAGTTTAGAGGTGGAAGAAGGGAAATGAAATCACTAACTACCATGATAGAAGTATAGAGAACTATGAGGACGTAAAGATGAGAGTTACACGTACCACAAGTCAGGAAATGCTTCCCTGGGAAAACGATGTTTATCCTCATTCCTGAAGGAAAAGTAGGGGTATCCTGAGTGTTCCTTACTGACACATCAAAACTAGAGGGAGCTGCATTCAGGAGGGGCTCCAGGCACTAATTGTGCTGTGCACAACAGAGGGAAAGAGACATAATTCCCATAGGTAACCCTGGAGCCAAAAACTTTCCTTTTAAAAAATCCTGGGAAATTGCCAGTGACTAGGTGCCTCCCCTTAAGACATTGCCTGACAGTATTCATTAACAAGAGGCTGGAGTAAAAGAAACAGAACTTCTGAGACAAAGGGCTCCAAGAAGTAAATGGCCAACATCTTCCAATATTTCATACTAGGAGGGAAAGTGATATCTTGCCATTGAGAGAGAGCCCGTGGGATTTGGGCATTAATATTAATGAATCCTTATCTGAACCCACAGGCTGGTGAGGCCAGCACACATTTCTGGGTAGATTGCTATAACAAAGAGGATATATTCCTAAGGCACTTTAACTTGGGAAATCCTTTCATATAAAGTAAAATTAACACATTTTGATTTGGGGGTGCTTTTAACATATAGATTTCTTTATGACTGCTCAACTCTAGTCTCTTGGGGGATTGCTAATCCCCAGATCACCTAGAAGCTGCAGCTCTATAATCTTCTCTTTCCTGAGGAGAGGCACACAGATTCCTCTGAATCATTCTCAACTCAGGAGCCCAGGTAACACTTTCACAACTCCTAAATTACATGGATTATGAACTCCAGGAATTTAAGTCCCCTTCATGAATGAATTCTGTACGGCTTTCTTTTTCCTCCTTGTCCACCACATGCCCAGGCCAAGCAAAGAAAAAACCTGAAGCCCTCCCAGTGTCCGTTACACACAGATTGATTTTGCTAAAGTACTATAACTTTATTTCCAGGTGAATTGCCAACCAAGATATCACTAGGATATGGTTTTAATAAGACGTTTATAAAAGTAGGGTCTAAAACACGTGTGTGCCTTTGAGTGTCACCTCTTGGTAGTTTATTTGCATAGCCCATTCAGTCTTTATAAAGACATATTCAATGCCATGCTAACATGAGATAATATATGAAACAAAGAATGGTTGTCATAATTGGCAGCATGGGCAGCAATCTTCAGTGGAGTCAATTCATTTAATTAATATTTATCAAGAGCCCAGACGGAGCCTGGCAGTCTGTGAAGTGCTAGCCACGCCCACCCTCACTGCCTTTTTGCCATCTGCTGCACATAGGAACGGCAGGCAGCCGGCCACCTCAGGATGAGAAAATGTTGTGTTCCTCACTTGTTTCTCTTCTGCTTCCAATTCCTTGGCTGTCTCTAATTTCTCACATGGCTTGAGCTTACATATAAATTATACTCAAAGGTACAAGATTCAAAGTTCCAAATATGTTTGTCTACAGAATAGTTTAGCGTTAGGGTTTTCTTTTTTGCTTTAGAGCCTAGTGAATCCTAGATTTACTATAAATGGGTTTGCATGTCTCTAATGATTTATGAAAACAGCAATGAAATGGTTTTCTCACAGAATCATGGTAGTCAGGAACTGTATTATACAGAGCTTATGGGTAGAAGAGTAAAGTTCTTCACCTCACATTTCACTGAGACATCAAAATCAAAACCTTCATTACTTTTCAAGTTGTATGAGCAGTCACAGAGTTCTGTTCTAAATTAGTGCTCATGTTTGGTTCCCCTCCCATCCTTCTCTTGCTACTCCATAGATTTCCCCAGTACAGAAACAGAGTATGTACAGCCTGTAGTATCCCAAGCATTGAATAGTCCATCCCCCAAATGAGCATCATAGGGCTGAATATAGCCAGGCATTGTCATTGCCCATATAATGGCCCTCCAACTCCTTGTTTTCTCTCACTTGTCATTCTTTATCTGCTGAATAGTGCTTTGAACCCTAGTGTGTTCCAACTCTGAAGGCTTGAGTTAGATCCTGTCTCTGCTACAGTGATGGCTTTTCCCATCATTCCTCATGACGTTTGCCCACAGTTCTGTGGCACCCGTGGGTACTGTCTCCTGCTGAAGGACTGAGATTCTGCCTTTGCCATTGTTACACCCCTCCTCATTGCCAGACACATTTTTTTCCCCTTGCTTTATAAGGGTGATTTTCAAGACTGTCTCACTTTGGCCATACTGCCCCTTGTTGCCATGACTTTTTTTTTTTTTTTTAACATCGTTATTGGAGTATCTGTTTTACAATGGTGTGTTAGTTTCTGCTTTACAACAAAGTGAATCAGTTATACATATACATATGTTCCCATGACATTTTCAAGGTTTGTACTTACTTTTTCTGATGAATCATGCTTAATGGGAAAATTGCTTTCACTTTTCTCACTGCTCTCGGAGACGAGGGTGTGAATTAGTTGAATTAACATAATCACCATGGGATTTATCTGACTTTCTCTGTTCCAAAGAGGGAGGGATTTCTAAGGTCAGGTGAATGAAAGATCGAGTGTAATACAGTTTCCCTTTCCCACTCTTACAGTTTTACCCCCACCTTCTCTCAGGAGTGTAGTTTACTAAATCATGGCATTTGAAGGGTTGAGGAACAGTGCCTGAAGTTTTTTCATGGGAAAGGGATGTACAAAAAATTCTATCCATATTTATTTTGCCAGTATTGGCAGATTCTATTTTAGCTTATCCTGACCCTTTGAATCACTTAATTTTCTGTGGAGAGAAAGTCCTCTCATCAAAATCAGTCTTGTTCAGGCTTCCAAGAACCTATGTAAATGGTTTGATATAACTCACTTCCTTCCCTGGCCTCTTTTTCAGGAGTCATACTTTCTAGGCACTTGAAAAAGAAGTTTTCACAAAATCTTGATTTTCATGTTTACATTCATTATTGAATGGTGAGTAACACTTATTTCACTACTGTTACCAGTGCAGTATTAGAATAATTCCTCCATCAACGTGGGAGAGGAGAGGTTGATTGCTTATTCATCAGCACTTACAGTAAAAAAAATATTTAAAGGTAAAATGAAAGTTGTCATTAAACTTTTGTAAATATTTTGAGAGAAACAACTATTTAAGAGAATTGTTATGATGATTATAATGCAATAACTTTAATGACTAATTTAAATGTCTGAAAGATTACAAGATGCTTATGTAGGTTTTATTCAACTCAAAAGTCCAAAATTCACTTAAAGTATTTAAATTGGAATAAAATAACTATCTCTAAAAATTTTCTCAAAACTAGTGTAAACATGCAAACTATTAAAATTTATACTGAAAAGGGTAAATTAAATAAGATTTTGCTCTTCATTTTTTCAATCTGATTTGTCTTATAAAATGATATTTTTACACACAAAAGAAAAATGATTCTGAATCATCAGTATGAGTAAAGAGTAGTTTTAAGTGTCATATGGCTTATTGGAATAGATGAGTGTTTCTCAACCAGGGCAATTTTGCCCACCGTGGGACATTTGGGAACTTTTGGAGACATATTTGGTTGTTCACACTGGAGAGGAACTTTTGGCTTCTAGTGTCTGGAGGTCGGGAACACTGTTAAACATACTAAAATGCACAGGACCAAGGTAGAAAAACTCTGTAATAGATAAGCTTTAAGATCACGTGTAGGGAGACGTAAGAGGGAAGAGATATGGGGATATATGTATATGTGTAACTGATTGACTTTGTTATAAAACAGAAACTAACACACCATTGTAAAGCAATTATACTCCAATAAAGATGTTTTTTTAAAAAAAATGACATGTAAGACTGTGATATAAACGAATCTGTACATAAATGACCAGTTTCAGTATCACAAAAAGTAGTTTAATCAGTTGCTAAATATGTATTATCTGTGTTGTACCAGTTCATTTGAATCAATAGTAAAACTCATAGTCTTAAACTAAATACTCATATTTATGTTCCCTAAAACTGAGCTGATAAGCACAAAGTGAAGGACACAAAGTGAAGTGACTATTTGGATGTCACTGATAAAAATACATCAATAACATTTGCTTTTAAAAAACTGCAATATACTGGTATTTTTCTGCAGATAAATTTTGCAACATCGTACTGCATCAAAATGAGGAAAATGATTATATACACATGATGTAAAAGATTTGTTTAAAGTTTAGATATGATGTGGTTTTAAAAAGGAGTTTCCAGGCTTCCCTGGTGGCGCAGTGGTTGAGAGTCCACCTGCCGATGCAGGGGACGCAGGTTTGTGCGGAAGATCCCACATGCCGCGGAGTGGCTGGGTCCGTGAGCCATGGCCGCCGAGCCTGCGCGTCCGGAGCCTGTGCTCTGCAACGGGAGAGGCCACAACAGTGAGAGGCCCGCATACCGCAAAAAAAAGGAGTTTCCATTTATTATTGTACTAATGTCCTAGGGTTACTTAGACTTAGCAGAACGTTTATGCACGTTCAATTTAGGAATATTATGAACTCTCAGTCAATTTGCTAAACATGGTTTTGTGCCCCCTTATAAATGCAAATCCTACATAGCACTGCATATGTTCCTTCATAAATGCAAACACTGAAAAAATCAGCAACTCTCTTTTCTTAATATATATCCTTCTTCCAAACTTTCAAATTGTGCTGACCACATTGAAAGACAGACACACAAAGAGAGATCAATGAAAGGAATATAAACTAAGATAGAGAAAGGAAAAAATAAATCAACTTTGGGATGTGTGGCCTCCATTAGAGCAAAAAACTGATCTATACTTGTGTATGTATAACTGAATCACTTTGCTGTACACCTGAAACTAACACAACATTGTTAACCAACTATACTCCAAAATAAAAAGTTAAAAAAAATAGTATTAGTAAGTAAACTTATTTTGTGAAGGCACTTAAAATAAAGAAAATGTGTTATTATTTATTTATTTTATTTATTTATTTTTTTAACATCTTTATTGGAGTATAATTGTTTTACAATAGTGTGTTAGTTTTTCCTTTACAACAAACTGAATCAGTTATACATATACATATGTTCCCATATCTCTTCCCTCTTGCATCACCCTCTCTCCCACCCTCCCTATCCCACCCCTCTAGGTGGTCACAAAGCACAGAGGTGATCTCCCTGTGCTATGCAGCAGCTTCCCACTAGCTATCTAATTTACATTTGATAGTGTGTATATGTCCCTGCCACTCTCTCACTTCGTCTCAGCCCACCCTTCCCCCTCCCCATATCCTCAAGTCCATGCTCGAGTAAGTCTGTGTTTTATTTCCGTCCTACCACTAATCTCTTCATGACATTTTTTTCCCTTAGAGTCCATATATATGTGTTAGCATACGGTATTTGTTTTTCTCCTTCTGACTTACTTCACTCTGTATGACAGACTCCAGGTCCATCCACCTCATTATAAATAACTCAGTTTCATTTCTTTTTATGGCTGAGTAATATTCCATTGTATATATGTGCCACATCTTCCTTATCCATTCATCTGTTGATGGACACTTAGGTTGCTTCCATGTCCTGGCTATTGTAAATAGAGCTGCAATGAACATTTTGGTACATGAGTCTTTCTGAATTATGGTTTTCTCAGGGTATATGCCCAGTAGTGGGATTGCTGGGTCGTATGGTAGTTCTATTTGTAGTTTTTTAAGGAACCTCCATACTGTTCTCCATAGCGGCTGTATCAATTTACATTCCCACCAGCAGTGCAAGAGGGTTCCCTTTTCTCCACACCCTCTCCAGCATTTATTGTTTCTAGAGTTTTTGATGATGGCCAATCTGACCGGTGTGAGATGATATCTCATTGTAGTTTTGATTTGCATTTCTCTAATGATTAATGAGGTTGAGCATTCTTTCATGTGTTTGTTAGCAATCTGTATATCTTCTTTGGAGAAATGTCTATTTAGTTCTTCTGCCCATTTTTGGATTGGGTTGTTTGTTTTTTTGTTATTGAGCTGCATGAGTTGCTTATAAATTTTGGAAATTAATCCTTTGTCAGTTGCTTCATTTGCAAATATTTTCTCCCATTCTGAGGGTTGTCTTTTGGTCTTGTTTATGGTATCCTTTGCGTGCAAAAGCTTTTAAGTTTCATTAGGTCCCATTTGTTTATTTGTGTTTTTATTTCCATTTCTCTAGGAGATGGGTCAAAAAGGATCTTGCTGTGATTTATGTCGTATAGTGTTCTGCCTATGTTTTCCTCTAAGAGTTTGATAGTGTCTGGCCTTACATTTAGGTCTTTAACCCATTTTGAGTTTATTTTTGTGTGTGGTGTTAGGGAGTGTTCTAATTTCATACTTTTACATGTAGCTGTCCAGTTTTCCCAGCACCACTTATTGAAGAGGCTGTCTTTTCTCCACTGTATATCCTTCCCTTCTTTATCAAAGATAAGGTGACCATATGTGTGTGGGTTTATCTCTGGGCTCTCTATCCTGTTCCATTGATCTATATTTCTGTTTTTGTGCCAGTACCATATTGTCTTGATTACTGTAGCCTTGTAGTAGAGTCTGAAGTCAGGGAGCCTAATTCCTCCAGCTCCATTTCTCGTTCTCAAGATTGCTTTGGCTATTCGGGGTCTTTTGTGTTTCCATACAAATTGTGAAATTTTTTGTTCTAGTTCTGTAAAAAATGCCAGTGGTAATTTGATAGGGATTGCATTGAATTGGTAGATTGCTTTGGGTAGTATAGTCATTTTCACAATGTTGATTCTTCCAATGCAAGAACATGGTATACTTCTCCACCTATTTGTATCATCTTTAATTTCTTTCATAAGTGTCTTATAGTTTTCTGCATACAAGTCTTTTGTCTCCTTAGGTAGGTTTATTCCTAGATATTTTATTCTTTTTGTTGCAATGGTAAAGAAAATGTGTTTTTAAATGAGAGAATACTCACTCTTTACTTGTATGAAATGGCTGATAACAACAATTTTTAGGAGGAATTTGCCACTGATACTTTAAAATTTCCCAAAATATTAATATTAATGGTTGCCTTGAGGAAACAGTGTTAAGAATAGGGTATAATAGAATTTTCTCTTGGTGCCAAAAGAAATCATATTATCTAGGTATATTGAGATCTTTCATACTTTATTTCTTTGGACCATTTCATTTTCTTGTTAAGGAAAAAAAAGGTAAATAGTGAAATAATAATGAAAGAATTTGAAAATATTTGGTCCTGAAGAGACAAAAACAATGTACATTAAAAATATGAAAAATAAAAATGTTCCTTTTTTGTATCTTTTAAATTTATTTTATCCCAGTTTTATTGAGATATAATTGACATACAGCACTGCATAAATTTAAGGTATACAGCATAATTATTTGACATATATATATATAATGAAATGATTACCACAGTAAGTATAGTGAACATCCATAATCTCAAATAGATACAAAGAAAAAGAAATTTTTTCCTTCTCATGAGAATTCTTAGGATTAATGCTCTTAACAACTTTCATAGTAATATACAGAAGTGTTAATTTTAATAATCATGTCATACAGTACATCCCTAGAACTTATTTATCTTATAACTGGAAGTTTGTACCTTTTGACCACCTTTGTCACCATACAAAGATATTACATTATTATTGAGTATATTCTCAACACTTTACATTTCACCTCCATGACTCATTTATTTTATAATTGGAAGTTTATACCTCTTAATTTCCCTCAACTATTTCACTCATCACCGTACCCTTCTCACCTCTGGCAACCATCTGTTCTCTGTATCTATGACTCTGTTTCTGTTTTGTTATGTTTGTAAATTTGTTTTGTTTTTTAATTCCACATATGTGTGAAATCATATGGTATGGGTCTTTCTCTGTCTGACTTACTTCACTTAGCATAAAACCCTCTGTTCCCATCCACTTTGTCGCAAATGGCAAGATTTTATTCTTTTTTATGGCTGAATAATGTTCCGTTCCATATATATAATATATGAATATATTCCATTCATCTATGGATGGGTACTTAGGTTGCTTCGATATCTTGGCTATTGTTAATAATGCTACAGGGAACATAGGGGTGCATATATCTTTTTGAATTAGTGTTTTTGTTCCTTTGGAAAAACACCCAGATGTGGAATTGCTGGTAGTTCTATTCTTAATTTTTTGAGGAATCTCCATACTGTCTTCCACAGTGGCTGCATCAACTCTCATTCTCACCAACAGTCCACAAGTGTTCCCCTTTTGCCACATCCTCACCAGCCCTTGTTAGTTGTTGTCTTTTTGATAACAGCCATTCTGATAGGTGTGAGGTAATATCTCATAGTGATTTTGATTTGCATTTCCCTGATGATTAGTGATGTTGAGCATCTTTTCATTTTCCTGTTGGCTATCTATATATCTTCTTTGGAAATATGTCTATTCAATAATTATTTTTCCAGCATTTTTGAAAAATTAGGTGGATATATATTCAGAAACATAGACACAAATACACAGACATATTACACAAGCATATCTGACCAACACACACACACATACACACACACACACACACACACACAACCATTTAGGTTTTTCTGAGTTTTTCCTCTTTGTTTTGAACTGGACTTAATATAGATTTCAGAAGTTAAATTGTAAAATTAAAAATATTTATTAGCAGAATGGTTATATTTATTTGTTTTGCTTAGTCCAAATTTAATTATGCTTCTTAAAAATCTAAACAAACAAAAACAAAATAAAAATGTGTGCAATGTGAGTTAGGTGTACAAAAGAAACTGGGGGCAAGAAAAGGAGAAATACTACCCAATGCTCTTCCACTTTCAGCTTGGCATTAAGTTAAATCCATAAATCCAAAATATATCTTTCTTTTTACTACTTTTATGAATAATCCCAAATATTGAGTTGACCTTAAATTCTCATTCTCAGGTGAACCCCTCCCCTGTGGTGTGCTCAGTAGACATACTTAAAGAAGTGGATTGAGAGCCAAGGCTCCAAAGTCTGAAAGTGTAAAACATTTAGCTTACCTTAAATATGCTAAAATATATGTTTAACATAAATATTTCAGATATCTTGGGTATCTGAGACTTAAAGAATAATGAGCTTTTACCCTTTGCATTAAGAATATGTAGCTACTTAAAGTTATAAAAATTATGATATACTAATTATTGAAACATAACAAAAATGGAATATTGAATGAATAACATGTTTTAGCTCTATAAATCTTATTCTGAATGCAATTTATCTGCATGTGCAAACTGTATATACAGTTGTCCCTCAGTATCCAAGGGGATTCAAGTACCATAGTTGGCCATCCCAATGGGAATTTCATATTGGGGGTTTTGCATCCACAGACTCAACCATTCACAGAAATTTTGATCTGTGTCTCAGATGCAAAACATGCAAATAAGTAGATCCTCACACTTCAAACCATGTTGTTCAAGGATCAAATGTAATTGCAACATAGATTAGGATTTTAGGTTAATATTTTAGAAAAAAAACCAGAAGTGATATTTATTCATGAGACAAGATAATAATTGATAAGAACAGATAGTAATTGATAAGACCAGCATAAGTTTTAGCAGTTAACTTATCCCTGTGGAGGATATACAATCTTGTAATTTATGAAATGTCAATATTTCATACATTTCAAAATATTGCATTTTCAAAGGATCATCAGCAATAGCAACATTGAATATTGGCAGAGAATATTCAAATAAGTTTATCTAGTGAAATAGTTTTCATTCATTTCCTAAGCCAATTAAGAACCTTAAAAATTAGGTTCTTATGTGATAAAATAAATATAGGATGTTTCTTTCTCTATTTTTACTTACTGGTGGTTCTACAACCATTAATAGTAGTTCAAAACAGATGTTTTTCTATATTTTACTGATTATTTGGCAACATTTACTATCCCTCTCACTGCACAATTGTATTTCTTGGATTTTACATTTGTATCAACTCAGAAACTCCTGAAAAATCTGTCTACAAAGCAAGGCATATCCACAATCTATACCCCACCCAGTGAAGGAATTTTTAATATCATGGCTTTAATGCTTTTTGCTGACTTTGTCATCACTTCATATTATTGATATATAAAATTTGATATGTTATTCTTTTGAAGAGCTATAAGAAATAATCCAGAATTATGGATAAACGTTGATTCTCAGCATCCTCTAGAAAATGTGACTATTGTCTCAATTACTTTTTTTCCCCTCATCTTAAAAAACATGATAGGGTAAACCTTAGGAATTCTTAGACCATCCAATGTGGTAGCTTGGAATGACCTTGCTATGATGGTAATTGAAATATAGCAGAAAGAAAATACCATTTTAATAGCTATATGTATGTGACAAAACCCCTAATTGCCTTGGCCTCCTTATTGATAGGCAATTAGAAAAATTGGGCCCATAAAGGGGTGAGAGAAAGATACCTCAGGAAATATTGCAAAGATTCCATCTCCAAATTATGTGAGCAGTAAAACAAATGGATTCATTGTTCTCTACTACTTGACTGGGGTAAGAGAAAAGCTTGTAATGGATAATAACCATTTCCAAAGTTAACTGGTGAGAAGGGAGTCATGCATTTGTTTGTTTTTTTAGTTTTCTTTTTCCCCAAACTAGCCTGGTTGCTTAAATTGGACTCTAAAATTCAATGTTTCTTATAAAGAGAGAGGGAGCCTATGGAGAATGTGTACTCAGTTACTGAGAAACTGCATTCTAATTGCCTTTATGGATTTTTATAGCAGAATCCAAAATAATCGTTTGGAAAAGAAATTCTGGATTAAAAAAATAGTCAAATGAATCTAAGAAAAGCTTTCCAATCCCATAGTTAAGGATTTCAGTGGGGAGAGCAAGAATATGAGATCTGTTATATGATTGGATAGCAAATAAGGCCTACTCAGAAACAAAGATACCCTTGATATTAAGTGAGAAAGACACTGTTGCTTCTCTGTCTTAAATTGGAATTTACTAATGTGCAGATCAAATCCACATGTAGTAGTATGACTTTCAGTTTTTTGGTTAAGACCTTCCACTGTACTTCAGCTGAATGTGTCTAATGGATTTAAGGCAATTGTTACAGACATATACATACATGCTTTTAAAGTCCTTTCAAAAAACTCATAGAATATTTGGTAATAAATAACGGAGTTGTAACAGTGTGTTTCATACTTCTTTGTGCATCTGTACACATTTTCTTTCAGGAATCTTTTTGTATACCTTTAAACATGTTTAATGATAATTGTGTACCTACTTATCATCATTTCTCAGTTAGAAATCTAACAAAGTATTTTGATATCCTTACCTAGTCATAAGGAAACTACTTAATAGGGGCGTAATTTTTCATTTTGTAAATGTTTACTTTAAAACACATTATTATTGTTACCAGTTTATTATTTTTATTAGATACTTGCATCATCACTTATATTTTGCTATTACAAACACTACTGCAATAAACATTTTACACCATACACTTCGCCCCACCCCGTATTTTAAAGGTTTTTGTCATAGATACATTTCTGAAAAGAAGCCTATTGGTATCAAATGGCGTGTACATGTTTAATGCTATTGACATCATAATGACTAAATGTTTTCACAAGGCTATACCAGTTTTATCTCCCACCAGTAATACATGAAAATGCCCATTTCAGTGTATCCTCTTTGGGAAAATGTTGTGAACAGGAAAGAAATTGGCTTGAATTTACTGAAAACATTCACTGAAAACACAATTCAGAATGTAATATTCACATGACATTCTTTTGAAAGACTACATGGTTTTCTAAGTATTTAATTTTTGTAAGTGATAGCAACAGTTGACAAGTTTTAAATGTAAGATTCCCTAGTTTTTCTCTGGTGGCAAATATCAGTCTTGACATATATTTGGAACTTGGATCTGAATTCTAAAACTTTAGCTCTGAGATTCCTGAAAGAGTGATTCTAAGTTGATTAGTAGGGGGCATTTTTATAGTCATACACATAGATGTGAAATAGCTCTTGATTAGAATTTTAATGTTGCAATTAAAGAAACACCTCTGTTCTTCCAAGGCCAACCCCTCCACTTCTGTCCCAATCCAGCTCTCATCACACTCTAGGAAGTTGTCCTGCAGTTACCCCATTTTGTCCTACTTCATACATTTCTATATCAAGATTGGATCATTCCCAGGAGATAGATATACCTTTAAATTATCCTTTTAAAAATAAAGTGCTGTCTTGGACAAAATTACCCTACAACTTCTCCAAAGGGTTACCTATTCTCACTTTAGTGCCTTTACTTTATAACCTTGTCTTTTCTCATCTCAAGTCACTCTGATCATGTTTTTGTTCCAATACTTAACAATAATACTTCATATAAAGGTCATTAAAGATTTACATAGTGAGAGAAGTTGAAAGTTCTCTTTCTCATCTTTTCAAACTCTCAGTGGGGTTGACAAGTTAAACACACACACACACACAGACTCTATGCTGATAATTCTAAAATCTCTGTCTCCTACTATCAAGCTGTTCTCCATGTCTTTTTTTCCACACAGCAGACAGTGATCGTTTAAATGCATAAATGAGAGAATATTGCACATTTGCTTAAAATATCCCAATGGCTTGACTTTGAAATTGTAAAAAAAATCCTAAATCTTTGAAGAATCCCAACTACTGGTCTACAACATCATCTCCTAATTCCCCCAGCCAACTCAGCCTCCCCTCCAAATTAGTCTGGCTTCTTCGTGATCTTCATCATGCCACCTTATAGCAGAGGCCACTGTAACTACACTGCCTAATGTTTACCCAACCTTTCACACAAGGTCTCTGGTACCTCCAGTAGGTGTGCCTACATTGGCCAGGGAAGGTAAGGCGGTAATTCCCATATGGAAAAATCTGACAAATGAGAGACAAAATGTATAAGGAGATAGATTTTTGTCTTCTTCCATCTACCCTAAAAGACTGTTGTGAGGTTCCACATGGGCCCTACAGAGATGCCCTTCGTAACTGAGCAACAATTTGTGGTTAGCTTAGTAAAGCCCTACTTGTACTTGCTTTTACTCCTTTCCTGCCTCATTTTCCTTTCTCACTCACATTTGTTACCCTGAGATTGTCCTCTTCCCACTACAGCGTTAGCATGTAAGCTTGCCTCAGGTTCTATTTTCTAAGGAAACCAGTCTGTGACAATATGCAAGGCCAACATAACTGATGACAGCCTACCTATCCTCTTTCTTTCCTCACCAGTCTCCCTGATCCATTATACTCTAGCTACACTAGCTTATTTCTGTTCTGGAATTTTTTCCTCCTCCTCTACCACTCTTCCCCTCTTTCTTCAGCTGGTTGCCTACTGCTCCTCATTTATGCCTCAGCTCAAATACGAGCGCCTCAAAGAGGTTTTTCTGCCCACTCTGCCTAAAGAAAAACCCTTCCTCCCTCCAGCACTTTTCATATCTCATTTTATTTTTTAATCACTCTTGTTTAATTTTAAGAAAGGGATATCAAAACTTTCTTCTACCAATAGCAAGACATACTACACTCAATCCTCCTAAATGGTTCTTACATTTCTTCTAGTCATGGTCTTATTCTAATTTCTTGCTTTGCCTGAAATAGTCTTAGCAGCCTTTCCTTTTCTTTATTCTGCATGGACCCAATCATGGGACATTCTCTTTTCTTATAAATCTCAAATCACTTTTGCACAAGAATATTTTGTATAAAAGCATTTTACTTAAAAATCAGTAATAGAGGTTGTCGCATGTGGTGGAATAGAGGATTACTTTCAAGTGCACAGAGCATAGCACAGCATAACTACCTACCATACCCATAGCTGAGACTGTCTCACAGTTGATTCATTCTTGGGCCCCACATTTCTACAATCTTGCTGGCCTTTTCCTTACCGGCCCTCCTCATCAACTCCAGCTGCTTCAGATCCCCAGGCAATGTAATGCTACTTATGAGCAGCTTTGGGAAACTGTGAATTATCCTAAATTTATTAAGGGGAGCAATTTAGTTTCCTTATATCAATCTGAACACGTCTCAGCCTTTTAATAGGCCTGAGGTCTATCTTTGCCTAACTAAACATGGCTCATGCTTAGTAGAAGTAGTGCTCAGGAAAAGACAGATTCCTGAGAAATTCTGTCACTAGCCCTTAAACTGATAATTTGTTTTTCACAGCTACCACTACAAGCATCCTTTTTTGCCATTGATGTTTATGAGATAAAAATTGGTTCAAATAAAAGATGAAGCAATAATTCCCTTGTATAATAAACACTGTGTTCCAAAAGAAAAAACTATTTGTTTACAGAATTTAGAGTCAATTTGTTTTCTCAGGTCACATCAGCACAAAAGCATAAGTTATACAAAAAAACTAATGTTTACAACTGATCCAAAGATGCATTTACTCTATCCTCTACCTCTTTCTCCCTTCCCTAGATGGTGATTAGACATAGAAGAGCCTTTCAGTGCTTTGGGGGTTGAAATTTTGCTGGCAGTTTTTCTCCCTTGCCTTAAAATTCAGCTCACTGGTTTATTTTTTCCTGTTAATCATGCCTATATGTGTAACAAGTTCCAGACCTGGGATCTGGCAGAAGTTTCTAAAACACATTCAGTAGTGATATTACTATGAGACACTCTTAGATTTACAGTCTACAGAATGTATGGTTTGTCTTTTAATCTAGGTGTGTATTCTGAGTAATTCTGCACCATTATGAGTCCCTTAGAGGAAGCAGTTATAGAATTTAAATTTGGAAAAATGTATATGTGTAGGTATGTATTTATATAAGGTTAAATGAATATATATTCATTGCTTTTGATGATATATCACTATAAAACATAGCTGTTATTTTAATGCTGAATAAGCACTATAGGTACAAAATGAAGAAGGATAAGATACTGTTTCTTTGAGGACAAGATAATTCCAAGGGAAATTGGTAAATGTTCCTCAACATTTTATCTAAATGTTAATTTTAGATAAATTAATTTTAAATGTTAATTAATAAATGTTAATTTTAGATAATTTAGATAAAGTTAATTTTGTAACTTCCTGTTAGTGTGTTAGGCTTTAACTATTTAATATTCCTGATAATTAAATTCACCCCCAGGCAACTATACAGAAAATTTTTATTCAGCCTAGTGACTTTCCAATTACTCTCAGCATATTCAGACAATTGCTGTATGTTCTCCATGACAACAAACTTGCAGTCAACATTGGTGTAAATTTAATTTTTGTAAAGTAGTGTATTTAAACAAAATCAAGTTATTTACTTTGCAAAACAACTTGATGAAACAAAGTTTAAAAAGATGCTTCCCAGCATTCCTTAAAAGATCAGACAAATTTTTGTCTAATGATGGCAAATCACGTCCTTCTTCATATTTTTCTTCCTCAGGTGAAATGCAAAACTCAACAAGAAAACACAATTCCTCCCACCCAAATAAGTGTTATTAAATTAACATTGAAATTGAAACTATAGCATGATATTTTTATCATAAATGAAATTTTTAAGGCCCATTTATTTGGAAATGAACTTTATATTTTTCATTGAAAGAAACTCTTTCCTGATAAAAGGTATTGGAATAGTCTGTCTCAAAAGCAAACAAGAATGGTATGTTGCATGGTCAAGTGTTTAGAAAGAAGCAATGGTTAAGTAATTAGATATACTTATATATGCCACTCTTTAAATTTAAATAGCAAAATGTTCTATATAGTATTTACTGCTATCTTGTATAACTTGTATATGTTGATTATAGAATAAAATATTTATTGGCCTTATTCCATAGTGACTTTATCATAATTATTTCTTTTGTTGTATTATTAACTTCAGGAGATTCAAAATACTTCAATTATCCCTATCATTAGAAATCTGGAATGAGAAGACTAACAATTTCAGTCAAAAATTTTGATGGCCAAAAACTTACATATAAAATATACACCGTAGTAAAATGTTGGAATAAAAATTTTTTTCTATCTGGGGTTGATACTCATTTCAGTATCTATAGACATATAAAAAATAAAGGCTGGGAATGCAAAAAATGGAATAGATTAAGTTACTAAAAATTTTACCATAAACCTTATCATCAGTTATTAACTGAAATTAAATTTCAAAGTCTGTCGCAAAACGTCATTCTTTTACATAAAATTTATTGAATAAATGGTGTGCCTAGTGACTCCAATTACTCTCAGCATATTTTATTTTCTAAACAAAATCTTACAAGAAACAACAATGATGAATAAAATAAAATATAAAAAAGTGGTCAGCTGTTTCTCAAGTAGCAATAGGAAGATGAGACTCTCTACCAACCTAACTTCTCCTTCACTGTTTGTAGCTGTATGTGAACCATATCTGGGACCCAGTAGGTCTCCAAGGAATAGAGTTCCAAAAATCACTTGTCAGTTTTAGTAATGTCATAGTGGCTTATATAAAACTAAGACTCCTGCAAATAACAATTAAATGTGGACAAATTATATATATATATATATATATATATATATATATATATTAAAAGCACTAGAAATTGAAAGCACTAGAAACTGACACAAAGCAGGCAGAAATTTGATGGAATTTAGTGCTTCAGAAAATGAAACTCACTGGGTGAGGTCTGTGTTTACATGTTGTTTTTTTCATGAGCATTACTCAGTCGAGTGTTCAGGGAGAATATTAAAAATCAAGCAGAAAGTTGCAGTGTAATTGGTTTGAGGCATAATGCCAGAGGACAGAGTTTGGGGTGACCAGATGGCTGTAAATTGAGAAGATGAATTCAGAAAAGTAGGAAGCCACAAACATAGACCAGTAAATTTGCATTTAAGTCTCCTCATATCCTTGGCTAACCTTTTGACTCTGCACTAGCAAGAAAGACTACAGGAAATCCATCAGGAAGCAAAAGGGAGAAAGCAGAATATGTTGAGTGGGACTTCAATTGCTGTTCACTGTAGGGGAGATAGAATTTGAACTTTGAAATGTGCTAGATTAGATGGGTTTACAATGAAGCCTAAGAGGGCCCACACTCTCACATAGCTCTATATCTTAGAACTAAAGAACCTTTCTTAAGACTAAGGGCAAAACCCAAACAGCCACTCTAACAAAGTGTAAAACCAAGCTTCCACAAGTTCATGGCATCAGTCAGTAATTTAACTAAATGCAAGAAGGTAAATGACTACTTTTCAGATGAATATAACAGAATTCAATGTCTGTACAATGTATCATCCACAATGTTCAGTATACAGTAAAAAAGATATTAAATGTGCAAAGAAACAGGAAAAATTGATCATAATTAAGGTAAAAGGCATTCAGTATATCCAGACCGTGGGACAACCTAGATAACAGAATTAGCGTACTTGGACTTTAAAACAGCCAGTAGATACATTCAATGACTGGCTTAAAGGAAATGATTATAATAATAAGTAAACCAGAGAGGAATATCAGAGAAAAAAATGGAAATTATTTTTAAAGGAATCAAATGAAAATTCTAGATGTAAAAATTATAGTATCTGAAATTTAAAAATCCATCACATGGTCTTAATAGTATACTGGAGACAGCAGAAGGGAAGGTCAGTAAACTTGAGTAAAAATCAGTAGCAACTATTTAATATGAAGAACAGAATGGGGAAAACATATTTGAAAACTAAATGAACAGAGTATCTGTGATCTGAGAGACAATATCAATTCGTTTAGTCCAGAAAAAGAGTATAGAGATTGGGAAAGAAAAATATTTGAGAAAATAATTGAAAATTCTTCAAAGTTGGTGAGAAACACCGGCTTACAGATCCAAGAAGCTAATCAAAACCCAATACAACAACATTATAAAGCAATTGCACTCAATAAAGATGTTTAAAAAAAACAATACAAATAGATACAGAGAAAATTACACATAGGACATTGCAATCAAATTGCTTAAAAAAAAAAAAGATGAAAGAGATGTTGCAATCAACCAGAGGTGGAGGAATGCTTAGTATTTATAGGGAAGCAATTATAAGAATGGTGGTTAAGTTATCATTAGAAATGGCAGAGACCAGAAGACAATAGAACATTATTAAAATGTTGAGGAAAAAAAGCCAACTCTGAGTTCTATAGCCAATGAAAATGTCCTTCAAAAATGAAGGCAAGAGTACTGAGCATAATAGAAGCTCCAGCTCACAACTGGCTTTGGCTCTAGCTCTTCCATCTCTACCTCCCCACCTCCCACCACAGTAATAGCTGCCAGGATGCCCTGGGGGAAGACATGATCCATGATCACTTCAGATCCAGTTCTCCCACCAAAGCCAATGGGCACACTCAGACTGCAATGGGACACTTCCACACAAGGACACCCCTTCAAGACTGGGATATATAACTGTTTCATCTAATTTCATAGAGACAGAAAAAGTTGAACAAAATTAGAAGACAGAGGAATTTGTTTCACATGAAACAACAAGAACAAAAACCCTGAAAAAGAAACTAAAGAAACAGAGATAATAATTTACCAGATAAAGAGTTCAAGACACTAGTAATAAGAATGCTAACTGAACTTGGGAAAAGAATAGATGAACGCAGTGAGAATTTAACAAGGAACTAGAAAATATAAAAAAGAACAGTCAGAGATGAAGAATAAAATAACTGAAAGGAAAAACACACTAGAGGGAATAAACAGCAGACTAGGTGATACAGAAGGCATAAGTGATCTGGAAGATAGAATAAAGGAAATCACCCAGTCAAAACAGCAAAAAGAAAAGCAAATAAGAAAAAAATGAGGAAAGTTTAAAGGACCTCTAAGACAACATCAGTCATGCCAACATTTGCATTATAGGGGTCCCAAGGAGAAAATACAAAAGGGTGGAAATGTATTATTGAAATTGTGACTGAAAACTTCCTAAGCCTGAAGAAGGAAACAGATGTCCAGGTACAGGAAGCAGAGTCCCAAACAAGATGAACCCAAAGAGACACACACCAAGAAATATCACAATTAAAATGGCAAAAGTTAAATATAAAGAGAGAATTCTAAAGACAGCAAGAGAAAAACAAAGAGTCACATGCAAATGAACCCCTATAAGGTTATAAGCTGATATTTCTGCAGAATCTTTGCAGACCAGAAGGGAGTGGCATGATATATTTAAAGTGCTGAAAGGGAAAAAATTACACCTAGGATAATCTACCCACCAAGGTTATCATTCAGAATTGAAGGAAAGATAAAGAATTTCTCAGACAAGCAAAAACTAAAAGAGTTCACCAAGACTTAACGGACCCTAAAAGAAGTGTTAAAGGTTCTTCACTAAGTGGAAAAGTACAGACTACAACAAGAAGTAAGAATTTTTAGGAAAGGAACAATCCCACCAGTAAGGGCAAATATACAGTAAGGACTATGGATTAACCACTTAAATAAGCTATTTAAAGTTTGAGAGGGGGAGAGGGAGACCATTAGTATTTCTCTACCCTCAGAGACTGGGGGTGGGGGATGTTTGCAGGTGAGCCTGAGGCTGTGGCTCAGGCAGTGACAACAAAGGAACAGCAGTGCCATCATGCAAGGGTGGAGGAAGAGCTCTCAGAATGTCCACCTGAATTAACAGCAAGTCGTCCTCCTTTTCATTAAATTCAGGCAAAACAGGTTTCTTTGCCTTCCCTTCCTATTGGACCATAATCTTACATTTTCTTTGAACAGATTTATTCTGATACGATAACATAAAAGACTGTATATAAGGTATTTCATCCCATTTTTCTTCTCATTTACAAAATAATTTTGGTTGCAAAATTGTATGGTGATTTAAGGATCTATTTTCAGGCCATTTTGCTTTGGAGTCTAAAGGATATTGTGGCCATACAGTGTTACAGAAAATACCATATTTTTCTTTTCCATGGATTCATAACTGAAAGTCACTCAATTTTAGAGAATGCAGCCTAGAGGGCTGCAAGGAGAGATTGAATTAACACTTTCCATTTTGAAGGAGTTTTGTTTCCAGGTGGTCACAGCAATAAAATCTTTCTAAGTGTCCTTGCTATAGTCACCAAGAAGCTCAATCCCCAATAGCCAGTTCTTAACAATTAAGACAGACATAGATGGACATAGACAAATAAGATCCAAAAAACAAGACCAAAAAGCAGAACCCCAGGCCTCTAACCTAGGTATGGTGTACTTAACAGCTGTAACCTTTTATACTGTCTGCCAAAAATCCTGCCAGGTGGGCCTCTATCTCATGATCTGGACAGGATTGCCAAACAATTTAGGCACAGCTGCATATTTTTAACAAGGTTAATCACCCAAATGATGTCTTCAAAACCTGAAACCCAAAACCCCCAAATCATTTCTTTGCTGCAAAACAAAACTAAGCACTGAAGTTTGGCCTGCACCTCACCAGGGAAATCTGGGGGACAGTCCCTGGAACCAACAGACCAGGCAGCTGCTTGGACTCATCCACAGCCTCTAAATACTGGCAAGGGGCCGACGATCCATGGGCAAAAGTTCCATCTGGACTTACCTCTTGGCTGGCTTACCAAATTTGTTAACCAACCAGGTTCCTTTAGCCCAACACACAAGCAAGCCAAAATGCTGAGATGCTGAGGTTTGCCACAAAAAGGTTTATTCACAAGGCATCCAAGTAAGGAGATGCAAAAACAAGTCTCAGATCTGCCTCCACAAAGGCAAGGGGCTTGGGGTATTTATAGGATAAAGAATAAAGAAGCAGGGCAGGGCTTCCCTGGTGGCGCAGTGGTTGAGAGTCCGCTTGCCGATGCAGGGGACATGGGTTCGTGCCCCGGTCCGGGAAGATCCCACATGCCGCGGAGTGGCTGGGCCCGTGAGCCATGGCCGCTGAGCCTGCATGTCCAGAACCTGTGCTTCGCAGCGAGAGAGGCCACAACAGTAAGACACCACGTACCGCAAAAAAAAAAAAAAAAGAATCAGGGCAGTCTGAGACATGGCGAGCAGTGATTAGAAAAGGTGTGGTAATTGTCATTCTACACTGGTGTAATTAAGCTATAGGCCTCTGCACATTCAAAAATGGAGATGCTTAACACAAACTGAAGATGGAATTTTCAGCCGTCTGGTGTTAAAAGGTCAGTGAGCAGACACTCCCACATGCCTAGTTGGAGGGTCAGTGGTCCTACCCAATCTTAAGCAGATCAGCTTGTACTAGATGCAACTGATTCCAAGTTCCTAGAAAATAACTTGGGAAAATATCATATTGTTTAGGCTACATACTGTTTGGAGGACATGCAAGTCTTTTGTAGATGACCTTGATTAGTGAAGGCACGTGAAATGGATTTGACTAATGATTACCGACAGTTCCAAAGCCATTTAAGATATTAACATGTAATAAAAAAAAAAAAAAAAAAGAAAAAAACCCCAAACTTGATTAACCCCAAATAACAGATGGGACAAATAGAAATTAAATAGTAAATTAGGATAGATCTAAATCAAAACATATCAATCACTAAATTAAAATGGACTAAATGTTTCTATTAATAGGCAGAGATTTTTAGAAGGATAAAAATGTAAGATCCATGATTTAAAAAAAGGACTCAACTACATTCTGTCTATAAAAGATGTACTTTAAAAATAAAGAGCATGGACTTGAGGATATGGGGAGGGGGAAGGGTAAGCTGTGACGATGTGAGAGAGTGGCAGGGACATATACACACTACCAAAAGTAAATTAGATAGCTAGTGGGAAGCTGCCGCATAGCACAGGGAGTTCACCTCTGTGCTTTGTGACCACCTAGAGGGGTGGGAGGGAGGGTGATGCAAGAGGGAAGAGATATGGGAACATATGTACATGTATAACTGATTCACTTTGTTGTAAAGGAGAAACTAACACACTATTGTAAAACAGTTATACTCAAATAAAGATGTTTAAAAAATAAATAAATAAATAAATAGAAAGATTGAATGTAAAATAGTAAAAGTTCATTCTTAACAAAGATAAAGCAAAATTTGACAGAACTAAATGTAGAGATTAACAAATTCAAAATTGTTTTTGGAGATTTTAGCATTCATCTCTGTGTAAATGATTGCTGAAATAAATAAATAAATAAAGTTAACAGTACTATCAACCGTTTTGATCATACCACTAAATTGTAGAATATTCTTTTAAGTGCACATGAAATGTTTCTTAAAGTAGACAATATATTCAACATAAAATGTTTCAATAAATATAAGAAGATTTAAATCTCACAAAGTATCTTTTTGTACCAAAATTAAATTAAATAACTCACAATAGGATAAATACAAAATCACACAGAGCTTTCTAACCTAATAAATCTTTCAATACAAATATGAAAGAAGAGTAGTTTTTAATTTATTTGAAGAATGGAATTAACACTTTTAAAAAACAGATAAACATTCAGGATATATATTATATGAGGAAATTAAAATTATGTAATTTTATCAATGATCCTTTGTCACTCTGCTTTTTAATACTTTGAGCAGAATATCTTTTTTAGATAAAGTAATTGGTTATATGAAAATTCAAAATATAATAAAGAGTTCTGAGTTTTTTTTCAACCACCTGATTGCATGGATTGCGTTGCTGAACAAAATTATTCATCTAGGTTAATTTTACTTCTTAATATTGTAAGATCATTTAGAACAGGGACAATTCCCCTCTGATATTTAGCAGTTAGTTTTGTGGCTTGAAGGTATTTCAGAAAATATTTGTTGAATGAATACCATTATCATTAGTTCAGAAAATGGAACAATAAACACAGGAAGAAATTTAGAACCAAATTTAGAAGAAATTTATATAAGGGAGAACTACAGTAGCCAGAATAGAGGAAGCTTTCGACATACAGCCTCTCATTAAGTGAAATAATAGGCTTTGCTCAAGTTCTTCATCCCATTTGAAGTCGAAGTCTTCAGCATTTTAGATGGTGTTAGAAAAATGTTTATGATAAAAATAGGAATATTTATTTTATTTATATTTTAGGATTCAAATTTATAGTATGAAGTCTGGTTTTGGACAGCATTCATGAAATTACATTTTTAGTATTCACATCTTGTTTTCCTTTGTACCGTTAGCCTCAGAGAATAATCCTTTATTTTTCCTGAATTAGGTGAGAATTGATGACCTTAGGACCAATGGCTTCACAAAAAAGTAATTCTTTTTACTTTATAAATAGGAAAAAGAGGTTTATACCATAAGCCTTTAGGAGAGAGAAATTATCCTACGTATTCTATTAATCCCTACTCTCCCTTTACCTCTCTTCTCCACCAAGTATCTCACTCAAACATACTCAGTCTCTATTTAACCTAATGCTGTTACTCTTAAATTATACACCAGGAAAATTCTGTTTAAAATCTTTATCTCTTACCATTTTGCCTTTCCAACAACCACTCTCCTGAGCTTTTATTCATCTGCACCCCCCTGTGATGTGGTGGAGAACAAAGACAGAGTTATTAGTGTGAAAACAGAAACACAAAGAACAAAGCAATTGTTAAGAGCATGTATGTTATCAACAATGATGCAAATAAAGCCCAGATATGCACTTTCTCAATTCCTGGATTCTTATGATCTTCTGCTGAAAATTTAAAATTACATAAGAAACAAAAGAAGTCTTTTGGGAATATCAAATAAATTACTTAATCTAATAAAGAATATAGCATATATTTAATATGAATGTCTTAATTTTTGTCTAGTAATATGTTTAGTCCCAAGTGAATAAAGTTCATTTAAAATAGAATTACAGCACATGTAAAGCTACTCAGCATCACTAATTATTAGAGAAATGCAAATCAAAACTACAGTGAGGTATCACCTCACACCAGTTAGAATGGGCATCATCAGAAAATCTACAAATAACAAATGCTGGAGAGGATGTGGAGAAAATGGAACCCTCTTGCACTGTTGGTGGGAATTTAAATTGATACAGCCACTATGGAGAACAGTATGGAGGTTCCTTAAAAAAATAAAAACAGAATTACCATATAACCCAGCAATCCCACTACTGGGCATATACCCAGAGAAAACCATAATTCAAAAAGACACATGCACCCCAGTGTTTATTGCAGCACTATTTACAATAGCCAGGTCATGGAAGCAAGCTAAATGCCCATCAACAGACGAATGGATAAAGAAGATGTGGTACAATATATACAATGGAATATTACTCAGCCATAAAGAGGAACGAAATTGGGTCATTTGTAGAGACATGGATGGATCTAGAGACTGTCACACAGAGTGAAGTAAGTCAGAAAGTGAAAACCAAATATCGTATATTAACGCATATATGTGGAACCTAGAAAAATGGTACAGATGAACCAGTTTGCAGGGCAGAAATTGAGACACAGATGTAGAGAACAAACATATGGACACCAAGGGGGAAAGCGGCAGGGCGTGAGGGTTGTGGTGTGATGAATTGGGAGATTGGGATTGACATGTATACACTGATGTGTATGGATAGCTAATAAGAACCTGCTGTATAAAAAAATAAATAAAATTCAAAAAAAACAACAACAAAAAATAGAATTACATAGCATGATTTTTAATTAAGTTATTCTGACCATCCCTAGTACTATCATTTTGTTATTAATAGGAATACAGAAATCTAGGTTACTGCCTACTAAAACACTGTTCGACCTTGGGGAAGTAATTTCAGCTTCCTGAGACACAATTTCTTTATCTTTAAGATGAAACTTTAAGACCACTTTTAGGTATAAAATTCTGAACCCGTAACTCTCTAGGTGGTAAGTGATTTGAATTGGGGTTATATGTTTGTGTTTTCAGTCTGGACCTAAGGAGAAAAAGCAAAAAAATAACACTGCATGTTTGGTATGTAGATGAATAAGCAGAGCTGAGTTTATTTTTGCTATTATTGCTTCTATTCTTGTTGTTTTGTTGTGTTATTTTGACAGATTTGTACCTGAAACAAAATAAACTCATTTTTCTGGATCCATCTGAATGAGAAACCCATGTTATTAAGAGGAGGGGAAAATGGTGTAGCTGCATAACTGCTGATGATTTCTGCTAATTGTAGGGAACCTTTTTGAAATTCTTAGTAGGAAATTTTGGTTATTTATGTTCCTATAATGATTGCTGGATATTGGTCATCTAACTAGGAACATCTTTGTACTCTAGTAATCGTGTAGATTTTTGCATGAGAGCAAAGTGATTTGTGAAGGGAAGTAGATGACGGTAGAAATACAGAACAATAATAGCTCTTAACCCACAGACCAAGGACCCAAAGTGGATTTTTGCCAACTACCAATTATTATTATTCTAATTATATATTCAGGGACTGGCTAATAACCATTAGGTGGATTCTACTATTTTCATTGCCACCAGTGAGCCTAGTTCTATAAAAATTTCTCATTCTGTCATCCCCGGCTTACAGAGCCATTACTGAAACCATCTTTTGGTAAAGTTATATCCCCCAGCCCCTCCCACAGTGGGTTTTCTCTCAAATGACCACTTCTCTGAGTTTAGTAGGTTTCTCAACCTTAGCTCTATTGATATTTTGGCCAGATAATTGTGTGTGTGTGTGTGTGTGTGTGTGTGTGTGTGTGTGTGTGTAGGCTGTTGTGTGCTTTGTAGGATGTTTAACAGCATCTCTGACCTCTTCCCCATAGATATCACTAACACCTCTCTAGCTGTGACAACCAAAAATGTCTCCGGACATTGACAATCCGGGGGAAAAGAGTGGGGGTAAAATTGTCCCTGGTTGGAAACTACTATACTATGGGAATTCTAGAATTGCAAGCTGCCTTAGCATGGGCCATAACTTTATATTTACTTCTACAAATATCCTGGTCTCAAGTTTGCACTATGCTAACAAATGCTGGAAGAATGTGGGTAGAAATTAATTCTGAGGGAGCCAGAATAAATACAGAAGATTCTAATTTTAAGTTGGACCAGATTTATTGATATGGGTATCCTTAGCAGGAATACAATTCAGTGTGCTAACATACAGAATTGGGAGTGATTTGAATTATTCACTTACTTAGTTGATTGAAAACAGACCCCAATGGAGGCCCACTCTAAATAAAGCTGAAATGCTAAAATCATGAGGCTCAGAGCAAGAGAAAGCTCTCCAAGTGATCCAGTCTGAAGTTTAAGTAGCTTTATTTCCAATTGCTTATGAACTTGTATATTCAAATGGATTTAAAGCATCCAAGGCAGTTTAGGATCCTCCCAATGGACAGAACTTTGGGCAGTTCACCTGGTCTTCCACTTTGTGTGAAACAAGGAGTGAATCTGGATTAGAATATATTTGAAATCATGGGAAGGGACATTAGCTTGTCTGGCTGATCTGGGTCCTAGAAGGACAAAGCAGTTCTGGAATAGAGACATGTGAGTGTACCTATAAAAGTGGCAATGAAGTATGAAGATATGTGTATGACACATTCATATCCATCGGAGAGCATCTACCAGAGAAGAGGCACTAAACAACTCAGCAGACAAAATTATTTGTCTAGCTGTAATTAGTCAAGTCTTTGTCAATAACACTCTAGTGCTGGCACTATGTGCACCTGAGTAAAGCAGCCATGGAAGTAGAGATAGAGTTTATGCATGGGCCCCAGAAATCAATCTTCTAGAAACAGAGACTCATGTTGAATTGCTTATATAGCACAATCTCTTAAGGATTGTCCTGGACAGTGTCAAATTGACTACATTGGACCTCTTCTACATTGGAAGGGACAACAAGAAATTCACTCTGATAGGAATAGACAGGTATTCTGGTACATTTTTGTCTTTCTTTCCTGTAGGAGTCACTTGCATGACACACCACAGGAATATGACATCAGAACAAGGGTCATATTTTAGAGTAAAGAAAATTCCAGAGTTGGACCATGGGCTAATATCATTTCACATACCCCCCCATCTAAAATCTATGCTAACAGATAGTGGAACAGCCTGTAAAGTCGTTGGTGAAGTGGTAGTTTGAAGATGACACATTATGATAATGTATGATAATGGGGCACTATCCTCTAGGATGCAGTAGAAGAGTATACAATTTAAATTAACGATCTTTATGTGACACTCTACTCCTAATAGAAATAATAGTCCAGGAACAAAATTATAGTAGCAGAAATAGCTCCACTTACCATCACTTCCAGTGATCCACTTGGGAGTCTGTGCTACCTGTTCTTGAAATTTTGTGCATTACAGGTTCAGAAATACTGGTTCTCAAAGTGGGAGAAATTTTCACCTGAGGGCACAGCAAGAATTTCATTGAATTATATAATAAATGATAGTGTTAATAATAACAATAACAGCATAAATTCAAAACAAATTTCTCAAACACCTATTGTATGCCAGACACTGCCTCAGTTTTGACCCTACTTGGGCAACTATATCCAAGACAGATCAATGTAGGGATATAAAGGACCAACTATCTCAACCAAACTTGGGATAGATCCAAAGGGCCACTCTAACTTCAGTTTGATTCACTGAATGAGGTTCTAAAACAGTGTGTTGAATTAGTTTGAATAGAGACATTAAAATCTCAAAATCAACAGTTGAACGTAGATGTATATTGCCTATTAGCTCCAAATCCAAATTTCATTACCTGCTCTGCAAAAACATAGATGGGCCCTTTAAAGATTTTACTTTTATCTTCTGGCTTGATGTTAAGTTTTGTGGAGGGAGCTGGAAAAATATTGCAGGTGGGAATTTTCTAGTGTGCTCTCCTAGAAGATTTGGACAATGACAGCTTTGCCGGTTCCTGGTTACCACAGTGAAGGCAGCTTCTCCAGCATCCAATTCTAACAGTGCATGTAGCATTCCTAGGGCCCAGCTTCTGCAGTAGGGGTTATGTATAAACCATGCCTTTTATTTTCTATACTGATGCTTTGACGTACTGGGGACTTACTGACCCTTAAGGGGCTGCCTCTCCCAAGGTTAGCTAATTTCTGTAGCTAGCAAACAATTCACCTTCAAGAGCTTCTTTCATATACATACTAACCAATCCAGAGCCCATATCCCCAACCATCTTCTTTATCAGGCTCTCACACTCTGGGCCACTATCCCCCTGCCCTGACCTTCCCAGGATCAGGTACCTGACGACTAGGGATAGCTCCTTTGTTCCAGAGCCTGCTCAAATTATTCAAACTAGCCAATCATGAGCCTGCTTACCCTGCCTTGCCTTTTCCTTCACATGGAGATCCCAATTAAAGTCTCTTGCCTATGCTTTTCCCTAACTCTTTTTGCCTCTTAACTGACACTGGTGCTTCCCTATGTGTTCCCCCATGGCACGTTCCCTCCTCTTGGGATGTGTGAGTATAACAAACTCTCTTTTCAATGGCAATAATCTCCTGATCTGTTGGGCTCATCATACCTGGGTAATAAAACCTACATTTTGAAACAGGTAGCTCCTCCAGCACTAGGCTTCTATAGAACAGTTATAAGCAGCACTCAGGTACCAGTAGCTTCCCCTGGCATGCCCCATGGGTAGTTTCATAATAGAGTGCCTTTGGTGAGACATCTTCCCATGAGTAGCTTTCCCCAGATACCAAGATAGTTATTTCTGGCAACTTCTAAAGGACAGATTCCTGCAAGATCCACCATAACAACTCCTTAGTCTTCGAGTGAGACAAGATTATTTTCTCTCCAACAAAGTCTGGATCTCAGGCCTGGGGTGGGGGAAGGGAGACTCTTCTTTGGACACCTTATCTCAGCCTTAGGGTACTGGCTATTCCAAATATGTTTCATTTACAAATCCATTAGAGTTATCTTTAATTCTTACTAACCAATACTTTGTTTCTTCAATCCCCTGTTATAGTTAATCAGTCTTTATAGTAAACTTTTCTTGCTCAGATTACTATGTGGTTTAATCTCCTGATTGGATTCAGACTTATACAATATTAAAATATATGTGATTATAAAAAGATATGAGTTTTCCCTGTTAGCACACCCAGTAGGAGTCAGATACTTTATGAGCATTGGTTTTGGAATTAAGTGTTCAGCAAATGCTTAGAAAGCACAGCCCCTTCCCTAATACTTATATTGATTTGCCTTATAGTAGTTATTTAACCAATTGTCACAAGACTAATGGCAACCCTTTGTGAATAAAGAACCAAACCTTCATTCATTTTTCACATAGATATAACGATTGTTTTTAATTTTACTAAAAATTATTTTGGACCAAGGAAGTTTTTAAAGTCTATGTGTGCATATAGAAAACACAGGGGAAAAAATAATATGAAATCTTCATGAGATGTGTGAGGGTTGGATAACTGAGTGAAAGTCATGACGCTCCCAGTAATGCAAGTCAAGCAATACATTTTACTAAAGATTTTTATCACAAAGAATGATCTAATCTTTTATACTATCTTTGATATATTTTCTAGTTACCTTTAGATTTCCATTGATTAACTGAAAGTTTGGACTCCCCAAGTCATTTGCCAGGCACTCTGTGGAGGACAAATTTTGGTAGTCATACTGATAACACCTAAATCAAAATAGGAATTATATAGACTTTCTATATTATGGAAATAATTATTATTCTGTATACTTTACTATTAAATGTGTTCTTTTCATATTCTTATAATATGACATAGTATTATTCTATAGTGTATAGAATAATTATTATTCTATATACTAATATTTATATGTTATTCTATGTACTTTCTATATTATGACATGGTTATAAAGTTATCTGACTTTTTCTATTAATGTTCTTCCAACAAGTGAACACTGGGGAAACCTCAAGATCTGTGAGCAACTTCTATAGGGAAAGTATCAGTTCTTAAATATCTCCTCTCTCCTTTTTATGGAAGATTCACATTGTCTGTTTAGAATTAGTATTAAACTCTATAAAGAAGTTAGGAGATAAAGATCAGGGATCAAACTCATGAGTTTTGTAAATTTTCCACATTATTTCTGCTTTTGACATTCTGTTTCCCCATAGCTAATTAGCAGTAAAACCCTTTACACAAAAAGGAAAATAAAGGAGTTTATGTAAGCCAGATATATCAGAATCTGGTAAAACAGGTGTTAGATTACCTCAAGATTGTTTCTCCATGTGTGAAACAGCAAAGTGTTAAATGCTTTGCTCATCAACACAAGGTTTCCCCCTCCTTACTTCTATCCCCATTACTTCAAAATTTCTTTGTCATAGCTCAAAAGCATTTCATTTTGGCTTTCATATATGATAAAAACCTACCATAAAAGGAAAAACTTAACCATAGATAAGGGGGAAATAAATAGTCTTTGAAAGATAAGGTCCCTGAATCTAATTCTAGATTTGCTTCTTATTTATTACACTACTGAATTTCAATTCCCTACATTGTGAAACAAGAAATCTTATTTGTCATATTATAAGAACATGAAAAGAACACCTTTAAAAGGTATTTTCTCATAATGTGAAAAGAACCCATTCTTACTAATAGAAATGCTTTTTTTCTGATAATTTCAAACACATGTTGTCTTAGTCCATTTGGGCTGCTATAACAAAATATCATAGACTGGGTGGCTTACAAACAACACAAATTTATTTCTAACAGTTCTAGAGTCTGGGAAGTCCAACGTCAAGGCACCAGAACATTTGATGTCTGTAAGAGTGCACTTCCTGATCCATAGACAACTATCTTCCCCCTGTGTGTTCACATGGTGGAATGGGAAGGGAGAAGGGAACTCTCTGGGGTCTGTTTTATAACGGTACTAATCCCATTCATGAATGCTCTGATCTCATGACCTAATAACCACCCAAAGTCCTGACCTCCAAATACCACCATCACACTGGGGGTTAGAATTTAACATATGAATTGGGGTGGGGAGGAGACACAAATATTCAGTCTGTAGCACATTTGATAACTTCTTTCAACACTACCTACTCTCTAACACATTTTAAGGTGTGGTTATTGAAAATAAACATTTGTTACAGTCAAGTGCATTCTACTCAGCCTCAAAAATAAAACAAATAGAATATTCCAGATCACAGATTCCCATTTTCCACTCCAACCTTTAATGTATTTCATTTGTTTAGAATTTATTGTGACTTTCTTTCTTGGCCAATATTTGACTGTAATATCAAATAGACATTAGGTCTATGTTATTGTATTGTGGATGGCTCACAGTTACTATAACCCTGCCCTTCTGGTAAATTTTATTTCCATACACAAGGACCACCCACTGAGGTAAGGAGGCTATTCATTTTTCCAACTCATTTTTTCTTCATGATTTAAGTGAACATCTCCGTTTACTATCTGAATCCTGGGAATACAGAGAAAAAGCAGGAATTCTTTAATATGTTTGCTAAGGAAGCAAAGAGCAGAAAAACTGTGGGTGGGGAGAGCAGAATGTTTAGAGGTTTTATGAGGGATGCAAAGAATTCATATCATTTAATACATTTAAATTGGACTAGGCAAACACTTAAGGATAAAGGGTAGGAAGCAGGTTTGTTGTAGCCTCAAGGAAAGAGGAAAACTGACCTAAGTGCTCTTTTGCAATTCTTACTGATGTGATTAAACAACTTGATCCTGGCCTTTTTACTGACTTAGCCAAAGAAGAAACCAATTGGTGGCAATTAGGATGTTAGCTTTACTACATGGACATCTGCTCTAGAAGCTAAGCTTAGAATTCATTAATTTCAAATATGTCAGCAGCTGTCAGGAGGTAACAATTTCAAGTCATTTCTAACCTAAGCCAGAAGAAAAATACAGGAGTAAAATTGCTTAAGAATCCATGGATACATCAAATTCCTATTACATATATATTTTGGTCACTTCTTCAGTTCAAGTGTTTTAATTTAAAAAACATTGAGCCATTCCTATATTTTATTTAATGGATTATTTATAAAAGGACTCTGGGTTGCCATTTTATTAGGAATACATACAGTCTCCAAATGTCAGCACAAACAATGTGCATTTGCAGTGTAACTTAAGTGTTTAATATAAACAAAATAACAGCATTTAATGCACTTTTTAACAATTCCCAAGTGTTTACTCTTATTGTGAATGCTTAAAATCTACAAATCCTATATTCTTATTCACCTTAGTGTTGAGTAGTTTTCTGCATATATCATTCCCCTGGCTTAAAGTCCCTCTTTGGCTTCCCTATGCTCTTAAGGTGATAAGAAATCTCATTACAAGATATTAGCACCAGGCTGGCTCTGGCCTCCATCTCTTTCTCCAGCCTCAAATTCCAGCACTTTCCCCTTTACTTTCTCTTCTTAAAACATTCTGCTCTTCTTCCAGGACCAGAACCAGTCCTGTTCCCTTCCATTGCAAGTTCTTTAACAATGCTGTACCCTCTGCTAGAATACTTCTCCCTTCCTTCTTTAACAAATTAATGTCTGCTCACACTGTGAGTTCAGTGCAAGAGCATTCCATCAGGGAAAGTTCCCTGAGATCCCCCCTTAGGTCAATGCCCTATTGTAAGCTCTTACAATGCCTTTTTATTCCCAGACATATTCACTAGTCTATCCTGGATTATCGCCTTTCTCCCAGACTATAAACTCTGGGAGAGGTAGGAAGCTGTATCTTCTTTGTTCAACGTTATATCATTAGCACCTAGAACAGTACACAGTACATGTCTGTTGAACAAATGAATTACAGGGAAGTAAGTAAATGAACATCACTAAGAAATCATATGGCATGTGTGAGTAAATTGCACTTGGGCCTGATATTTAGAAGGCTAGTCATTTCATATAAGTTTAAACCAACATGACCAGCTTCAGCTTCTATCACATCATTTGGCTAGTGTCCTGTTAGTGCTGTGTATGGCAACTGTATTTCCTATATCATGAAATGAAAGTGCAGCAAGTTTGCAAAAAAAAATAATCTCACAGGGAAGCAAAATCAATGAAGCAAGAGCTACATCTCAGGTGAAATTAACACATCCTCAAAAGAAGAAATAAAATCAGAGTAAATAAATAGAAAATAAAATTATATTAACACAATGAAATGAGAATCCCTCATTACTATTAAGAATACTAAAATTCTATTGAAATGGGGAAGAATACATCTTTCTAAATCTTAAGCAAAACTTAAGAATTTTTAAATGAGAGGAAAAGATAGGTGAAACATTGAGACTGGAATATATGCAGCAGGGAGTTTACACTAAGAATGTTAATAGATTAGATTGGAAAGCTCTGTGTGTGTGTGTGTGTGTGTGTGTGTGTGTGTGTGTTATGAATTTCATGCTGAGCCATTTGGAATTTATCATAGGAGGAATGTGGAATTTCTATATTTTTTTTGTTAAAGGAGTTGACAACATAAAATCATTTTCATAGTGATTAATTTAGAGAAAACAGGCATAAATTTTGCAAGCACAGAGACCATATTTTTGCAATAATGCAGACAGATAGCCAGGACTATGTGGCTTACAATGGGAATGAACATAGGGAACAGATATATAAGACATTCTGAAGGAGTAATTGTCAAGTTGATAATTTATACATATTTAAAGGAAAAGAAAAGGATCAAAATGATACATGTTCAAAGACCTACTGAAAAACTTTCTTTATAAACACATCCAAAAATAAGATGCTATTAGTCTTGACCATTCTACTAATTTTCATACCTCTCAAGGCTGAAAGGAACAAAACTTAAATATGGTACTTATTTTTCTACATGAGCCCTTTACAAAGAAAAGTCTTTCAGAAAATAAGCAAAGTACATCTGTCAAAATATCTGCCAATAATAAACCAATCCAGAAACAAATTTAGTAGCCAATAATATTTTTTAATTTTTTAGAATTACATAATTGTACATCATGTAAGTGCTGTACAATATTGTTTAGTTGAATGGTTTTCAAAACTTAAACTTAAGTTCTCTTGTGGTATTTGGGGGAGCTCTACAACTAATTAATTAGAATGTAAATTTTGAAAAATGTATTTTAACTCTTAAAGTTGTAATGAGAGACAACATCCACAGCAAACGTATTTTATGTTAAATGGCAACCCTGTAGAACCACTAGCACATTAACTTATTCTTCAGGGTTAACCCATCTTATGCAGATCTTACACTGTCTCCAGCCATCTTCATGCATATACTTGAATTTCTTGTAAATGTTGTTATCAATTAAGAAAGTGCGGTTCAGCACTATGTTTCTTGATTTTTTTAATACAGAATTCAATCCTGAGCATATCCAGTAATGCACATCAGTACAAGTGGGTCTGTTACTCAGGGATATGTATCTGAATCAAGCCCTGTTAGCAAGACCCAGTAGTTTCACATGTCTGGATAAAAGTGCAAATGGCTAAATAACAAGTGAATAACATTATATTACAGGGTATTACCACTAGTCAATTTTGAGGTCTTCTTTTCTGATTTTATATTTATGATAACAGTGCTTCAACTTCAACATTTCCTACCACTCATCCACCAAGCCTTAATAGAAGATTATCCTGAAATTTGCAAAGGTAAACCCTGGAAAAAAGTCATCTTTGCAGCTACTCATCTATGTCAGTCAAGATGGTCCATATATGGTACAATCAAAGCAAAATAGAGCAATAATGAATATTATCTGCAGCTGTGTTTTCTAGCCCTTGATTTCAGTTTTTAATATCTCTAAGACAACTAAATTTTTCTCACTGACATTCATTGAATAAGTAAAAGTTTTACTGTGAATTGAGGTCCACCTATGAGTTACCTTGAAAAGAGGGTTTTTGTTGAAAGATAAAAAAAGATAACCTGGAAACTATTAACATATGTGCAAGTGTTTGAGTAATCTACTTGCTTTCAGAGTATTACATTAGAAGATGGGTATGCTCAAGACTGGATGCTTTTAATAAGGGATATAAAATTCTACATTTATAGAAAGTTGAGGAAGATGCACAGTGAGAGCAGAAGCTGCATTATTCCATGGTCTATATAATGAGTTAACTGGTCAGAATAATTTAGTAACTTGATTGTTTACAGTGGATATCGATTATTTTATAATCCACTAAAGCGTAAGAAACACAGATTATGGAGCCAAAATGCCTGGGTTCAAATTCCAGTTCCACACCTAATCTTTGTGTGGTCATAGGCAAGGAACCTAACCTCTCTGTGCCTTGGTTTCCTCATCTGTAATTCAGGTTGATATGAGGTCAAAATTAATCATTATCTGTAGAATGCTTGTAAGAGCATTGGGCACTTAGTAATTGGTAAATAAAAGTCATCTTTTATAACAGTTTTTTAAAAGGTTAAAACTATGTCATAAGTAATAAAATTCTAATTTCATGTTTGTAGGGCTACTAAAATGCCTCAGTACATACCACGTGTCCTTTTTTACCATCATTAGTTGAACCCTATTTTTCTCAAACTTATTTTTGAGCAATTTCAGAAGTAACATTACATGATTTTCAAGGAGCTAAAATGATTTTGTGCTCCTACATCTCCAAACTGACGTATTCTAATGTCTCATGTTTCACATTTGACTTTATATGAAATGAACCTTTCACTGCATATAAACTTCATATAAACAACAACCCCAAAAAAGTGGAAAACCACTGATCTAGTCTAGTGGCCAGTTTGCAGAAAAGCTAAAAGAGACTCAGAAAAATATAATGGTTTCCCTCACAATTTTTGTGAAAACATAAACACACACACACACACACACACACACACACACACACCCCTGATCCCCAGATCTTTGCTTTTGCAGGTATATGATATCACCTTTTAAAATAATCAACTCGTCTTTTAATGTGTTACAAAGTTGTAGAATTCTAGAGGACTGTTCATGAAAGTGACTTGATTTTGGAAATCCTAACAAATTATGTTTTCCAATGATGGGAACCTTTTTTTAAAAACACTGTATTTGTCATATCCTGATTTTTTAGTATTTGACCTGTAAAGGGAACCATGTTATGGAGGTAAAATCACAATAGATTGCTTTACTTGTCTTTTTCTGTAAAACAGGATATCTGGGTGACGATGGATTTGGCATCTATTAGCTATGGTCCCAGGCAATACTGTTTCAGAGCAGTTACTTCACAAATGCTCCAATGGTTTCATCCAAAGGATGATTCCAAAGCTTCACATGCATTTCCTAAGGGCCTATACAATTTCTCCTGTTATCTGAAATGTCATGTCAAAGCTGTTTCTTCTGAATATGTGAGACTGGCAACCACATGATTATGAAGATCCAGGTTCAAATTGGTCAATTAACTTTTCAATCTATCAATTCCACTTATACATTATGTTTCTCTCACAGGGGCAGTTAACACTGAAGGATTTCATTAGTAGTTCAGGCACATGTTGGCTTACTACATTTTAAAGACAGTATGATATCTGTTTTTTGGTTTTATATTGGAAAACAGTGAGTAGTTTCCAAAAACTGTCAACAATGTGATTACAAGCCATATGTTGCATTTTGCTACTAATTCCCATTGAAAAGAAAATATATTAATGCTTTATATTTATATTTTCTACTTTGGATTTGTAGTAAACAACTCTTTTGCCCTTAGACTTTCATAGCATTTTAGTTTGTTTTTTATTATTGTCTTCTTTGGAGTTTTAAGTTCTGACTCAAATCACATTCTGACCAATTATTCCTGGAGGTCATTTGCATATAAGTTTGAGGCAAAACAATAGGCTTTACAAACATTTCTCTTACATTCAACTTGTTATCCCATCTGTAACCATTTTTTAAAAATCTCTGATTTTTCATTAATGAGGCAGCTTGAGGTACATACATGAATTATTGGAACAGAATATCTTCTTGTCATAGATGTATATATATATACATATATATATTTACTCGCACATATCATTTAAGGCATTAAAATTCTTTAGTACTTTTCAAGAAAATGATACTTAATACTTACCAAAATATGAAATATAGAAAACATATATAGGCAACAATAATTAAATTTTTCAAAACTTAAAAAAAATCAGGTTATTTGCAACAAATTACACAGTAAACAAACACTGTTTTAAGTATAAATGATTTACTGTGTACATACTATATACAGATATATAGCTGAAGAAAATAAATGACCCTACATTGAAGTGTGCACAATCTAATAGAACAAATCTATTATCCAATATTTTAAAGTAAATAGGCTACAAAAATTCAATATGTTACAGTAAACATTTCAATTAAAACTGGTTACAGATAAAAGATAAGCAAAATGTAAGAAATTGATCAAGTGGAATTGGTTTGGATAGTCAAAATACACATTGTCAGAGAGTGGGTGGGGAAGAAACAAAGAAAGTCATGTTTTTAGAATAAAAGATGAAGATGATGGATGAAGAATAGCAAACATTATCACACAAACAAGGTCATTCGAGGGATAGTACAATACAGCCAGGAGTGCAGAATTCTGGCAATTGCCTCAGTTTACCATGAACTTTTTCTCCTCTGCTGTATATTTGCACATTCTGTTCATCCATATTTATTCCCCTTTCCTACTTCTTCTTTTCCCCATGATTTCTTGGCAAAACTTTTCCTCCTGCAAATATCAAGTCAAGAATGACCTCTTCTGTGAAGCCCTCCCTGATCCTTCTGGAAGACTTGAGGATTCATTTCTCTAAATTCGGATTGATTCCAATTATAATCACTGTTCTAAACCACTGGTTCTTTATCTTGGTTACATATTGGAATCATCTAGGGTGTTTTAAATGTATTGATGCCTTTACCCCAACCTCAGAGACTCATATATATGTGGTTTAGGAGTACCCTGGGCATTGGGATTTAAAAAAAAAAAAAAGGAAAAAGAAAAAAACTTCCAATCCCAAGTTGGGATTTGGGAATTCTAAAGTTTAGCAAAGTTTGAGCACCACTGTTATGTGTGTTAGTAGTTGAGATATTTGACTTGTCTATATAAACCTTCTCCCATGCCATATGTGAATCTATAGATTTATACAGAAGAGACCTATGTCCTTTGGTGCTGGTTGGAAAGGGGAACTGTATGCTGCTAAAGAGCAGATGTTTTACCATGAGGCCAACTGAGTTAGAATTGCAATTCCCCGACTAACTAAGGATGTGCCTTTGGGCAGGTAATTTAATCTCTACAAGCTTCAGCTTTCTCGTAAGTTTATTGGGATGACTAAATGAAATGTAATATATATAAACATTAACAAGAACGTACAACACAAAGGTGACCAATTTTGTGTGGTTTTTTTTTTTTTTTTGGTTGTTGTTGTTGTTTTGTTTTTGCGGTACGCCGGCCTCTCACCGCTGTGGCCCCTCCTGCTGCGGAGCACAGACTCCGGACGCGCAGCCCCAGCGGCCACGGCTTAGGGGCCCAGCCACTCCGCGGCATGTGGGATCTTCGCGGACCGGAGCACGAACCCGTGTCCCCTGCATCGGTAGGCGGACTCTCAACCACTGCGCCACCAGGGAAGCCCACAAATTTTAAATAGCTACTATTGTTGTTGTCTACTCATAAATAATTGAACATGTTTTATGTCCCAAGAACTAGTCTAAGAGCTTTAATAATATCTATTGACTGAAACCATTAACAAGACAAAAGGAATTCCAGTATGTTTTCAGATACATAATAGGGGACAGAATTCAAATGGAATAAATGCTAGAGGAATTCAGAGAATAACATTTTAAAAACAGAAAACATATATAAAATTGTACTGTATACATGTATTATGTCACTAAATGATTTCACTGTTTTTTATCAGGTTCAGTTTTTTAAATTAATTTTTTATTGAAGTATAGTTGATTTACAATGTTGTGTTAGTTCCAGGTGTACAGCAAACTGATTCAATTATACATATTTTTTCAGATTCTTTTCCCTTATAGGTTATTACAAAATATTGAGTGTAGTTCCCTCTGCTATACAGTAGGTCATTGTTGGTTAACTATTTTATATATAGTAGTGTGGTTTTTTTAGGTTCAGTTTTAATGTATTTTCTGAATGTTTTATAGAGTTTATCCTCTTGTCATTCATAGACTGTGACTAAAATTGTGCAAAGATTGAGTAAGAATGACCCTAATTGCTAAACACGTTGATAAACCGGGTAACATTTTGTTGGAACTCTAGGCAAAAATAAGGATTTTAGTTATGGTACTGGTAAACCACCTCTTAAAATCAACAACAAAACCACTCTGACTTCTAGTGCAAATAGTCTCACATCATAGACAATTTCAAGCCAGTTTACCACTGGCTATCGAAATCCCTAAATATATTTAACATTCATGTCCTATGGGGCATAACCTGTCTCTACCCTGAACTCACAAGTTTGTCTTAAAAAAAAATAGAGAAAGAAAGAAACACAAGCACAGAATTTTTAAATTACCATTACTTCGATGTCAAATGCATTCAAGGAAATCTAGAAAGAACCCTTGTGCATGATGATTGCTTAACAACATTTCACTCTAATGTGCCCAACTCTATGCTAACTCAAGTGGTATCCTGGTAAATGTTTAAGAAACAGCTTGGGAAAGAAGACCCTCTTCTGTAGTGTATACTTACATTATGGTTGATTTAAGACTACCAAAGTGCTGTCAATGAGCCGTGTTGAAGAGTGAAGTGCAGTAGCACGCCGTTAAATGGCATTTCACCATACAAGGACAATATACTTAAATAGCCACAAAAGCATAAGTAGTATTATTAGGTAGTAAAATAATCAGGAAATGATGGGCTTGGATGCTTATTACCTTGCTTTCAATATTATTTAATTGTAAGTTTATGTAATTTAATTTTTAATAATAACTTTTGGACAACTGGATTTACAAAACTGAAAATTTAACAATCAGTTCTACAAGGCCAGTACCAGTCTACTCAGTATGCCACGTTTACCACCCACCCATCCTCCTGCCAATTATATGCCAACAATGGAAACATTTGGAATCACACACCAAACTAAGAGACCTCTACACAGAGAGAAGCTAAAGGGTCACTGCATGAATCTGCCAAAACTTGTATTCAAGGTCACTATTAGGATATCCCATGACAGTTTTCTATCCCTTTCCATAAACATCAACAGCAGCAAGGCTGTGATCATCTGTCATTTTTAGGCCCAGAGATGACATCAAGTTTAAATCCAAAAGCAATGATACTGGACATAGGAATAAGGATGCAAGCCAAGACCAGAAACATCAGATACATTCTGCTCTTTCTTATATCTCCATTTCCTGAAAAAAACCTGCTGACAAATGCTAGTCCTGTGAATACAGCCCAGTGTTCAGAATGCTGAATGCTCTAATGATTGGCGGCTAATTGGGAACAGATTGCTGTTTCCTCAGCTAAGATTTTGCTTTGCTCCAGGCACTATGATAGGCTCATAAAGTAGATGTTCTTATTTAATCTTGTTGCTGTCTTAATGTAAATCTTATATTTCCATTTTTAATAAGAAGAAACCAAAGCTCAGAGAAATTATATAACTTGTCAGCCCCCACAGACAACAAATGGCAAAGTGAGATTTGAGCTCAGGCTTCAAAAACCGTGCTCCTAACAATTTCACTATTCTACCTAGCATAATCATGATGATGTTTATTGACAATAATGACTGACATTTGTTAAGTGAAACTTATGTACTAAGTACTATTCTGAGTGCTTTACATTACTAACTCATTTAATCCTCATGAAAAACAGACATTAATTAGCACATTTCCTCAATTCTAAGATATTATCAATTGTAGACACTATTGATTTGATAACAGCATTCAAAGAAAAATAGGAGCATGACATGTATTATTTTAAATGTGATATTGATTACACATTTGACCCTTGAACAATGTGGGGGTTAGGGGCCCCCCACCCTCCTGAAGTGGAAAATTTGAATATTAACTTTACAATCGGCCCTTCCTTTTTGCAGTTCCACATCCTCAGATTTAACCAACTTTAGAACCTGTAGTACTGTAGTATGCATTTAGTGAAAAAAAAAATTTGTGTAGAAGTGGACCGGTACAGTTCAAAACCATGTTGTTCAGGGGTCCACTGTACTATGCATCCCAAATTCATAAATATTTTAAGATATAAACTTATGTCAGAGGACCAAGGAAATATGGTACCTTAACCCTGTATTAACAAGAACACCAAAGGAAGAAAATCTGCTCAAGGAAGCACAAGATGTAAGGGAGAATGGGAAATTCTAAATTACTTGAAAGCCATGTAGTTTCTCCAGGTTCCCAGATAAATTGGTGTTTATTACTCTGACCTCCTCTTCTGCCTTCCTTTTCCACATTTGAGGACTTGGTGATTACACTGAGCTCAATTGGATACTCCAGGATGATCTCCCTATTTTAAATTCAGCATATTAGCAACCTTTACTCCATCTGCAACCTTAATTCCCTTTGCCATGTAACTGAAGATATTTCCAGGGTCTTTGAATTAGACCACGGACATCTTTGTAGGGTCATTATTCTGCCTAACCACAATGACCAAAGTGCGGAAAGACAAAGACATAACTGCCCTTTCTGTCATCTTAAAAATAAAATTCCAATCAACCTGGCAAGGGCCACCTATCCATTCTAGTGATAACAATGGAATTGGGAGCCAGGCAATAAATATATCATAGTTGGGAGCCCCAAATAGAATCATGTATTTTTGAGTTAGATGAGAATCAGATGATTGAGAGAGGAGGTGGCTTTTCTCAGAATGAGGGAAAGATACAAGGCAGACCAAACAGTGGCTGTCTAGTGTCCTTCCATTTCACCCTAACCTCTTACTACTTCCTTGTAGGCACCCGATACTCTGCACACAACATAAACTAGCTGGTTCCCCCAACCCATTTTCACTTTCACATACCCTTCATATCTTCTCTCAGACAGTACAGTCTTCCTGTCATTCTCTGCCTATAGAAATCCTCTTTCTTCTAAGTATACCTCAAATGTTAATTCTTCTAGAAGAGAAGTGGATTTCTGTAACTGTCTAGTTCTCAAATATTCAAACCACTTACTACTATATGAAAGGTTTAACAATAATGTTGCCATGATTCTGAGAGCAAATGTTATTCTTTCTCATTGCTTGAATGTTTCAGAAACCCTCTTAACTCTTGGAAAGATTCATTTGTACTTGTCTGCCCTCTTCTTGAATTGTCTCCTGTTTCAATAGTTATTTCAAGTGCTTTCCAAAATTCCAGGATATTTGGTTTTGCTTTAGAGAGATTTGTAAATGCAAAGTTTACTTTCTAGTCCAAATCTCTTTCTCTATGGCACTAATAGGCAATAGTTACATTGCCTCCAGGCCATTTGACTTGTTTTTTACAAAGGGAAATTTAATCCTCAAAAGATAAAAACAGTATTCTGGCATATGCTTCATCATATGTTATTTTTGTACAAAATGAAGTTAGTCTTAGACATACATATCAACATCAGTTTACTGTTCTAGCAGGGACATCTAAGACCACCACATTACTATGTTCTCAAAAAAAGGTGTCATCTTATCATAGGGAGGTCAAATTAAAAGCCAACTCTTATGTTTAGGCAAATGAGATGATTTATGAAGTCAATATTTGGTAAAAACAAAATTAGTTAAATTTTCTAGACAATAGAGAATATCAAAATGGTGACATATAGCATAGAAGTTTGACTTTTAGCCTACAGATTTTATCTGTGGGATGAAATACTTCATTTCTTTCCAAGGCTAACTTTTTAACTTTTTAATTTTAATAGTCATAGTCATATGACTTTTCTAATAACATAATGCTAGTAGGCATATGACTAATTTTCTTGAAAAATAATTTCTCTTCCTTCAGAAAAAAAATCATAATAAAAAATTATTAAGTCTATTGCATTTTCTTTGTAAAAGTGCTCTGTCTTCTTAAATTGCTAGCTAGTTGGTAAAATACTTCACATATACTTTCAGTCTAATAGCTAACACCTCCTTCTTTATTAAACTTTTAAAAGCTGAAGTTCTTCGGGGCTCTTTCTTAGGCCTTCTTTCTTTACCACTCCATAATTTTTACCTGGGCCTTATTATCTTCTCTAATGGCTTCATTTATCCGATATATGTGGAAGAGGCTAAAATAGAAATCTGAATCCTATAACTGTCATCTGACTCCACACTAATATAACCATTTGCCTACTGGCAGCTCCACCCAGATGTACTACAGCTACCTCACATCCAGTATATCCAGAAGTAAATACAAGATCCCCTCATGGCCAGCAGACCCCCTCCTATGTTCCACTGGCAAAAAGTAACTTGGACTTCCACCTAATTGCTTAAGCCAGAAAGCAGATAATTATTCATCTTTGATACTTCCATCTCCTTTAAACTTTATGTCCAATGTAACATCAAGTCCTGTCAATTCTGTATCAAATACATTTCAAGCGTTTTTACTAGACTTCCCCACATCAGCATTATCTATCTCCAAGCTATGATTCCTTAGCCAGAAAATCTGTTAAGATCAACGTTCTATACAAATCCCTTCCTCTTAAAGAGAAGAGAAAATGCCTACCCGTTGCTTTTATAATAAAATTCAAAATTCTGAATATGACCTACCAAAATCTGATTACTCTCTACATCTCTACACTCAGCTTAATAAATGTTGACCCTAGGTTTCTGCTTCCAAACTGTACCTGCCTTGTTCATATCCTTGAATGCATTCTATACCATTAAACCATGGAGCAATTGCACAGGATATTTACTAAGCCTGGAACACTCTGTCACCCCTTCTTCACCTAAGTCCTGCCACTCCTCATATCATGGCTTAGATATCAGTTCCTCATAGAAAAGTTGCCTGACCACAAGGTTAAATTTTATTATTCAGTTCTATGCTTTCTTCACCCATGTCTCAAAATTACGATGATTCTTTTCTCATATAGTTTATTACAGAATATTGAGTAGAGTTCCCTGTGCTATAAAGTAGGTCCTTGTTGATTATCTATTTTATATGTGGTAGTGTGTATGGGTATGTGTATATGTATAACTGAATCACTTTGCTGTACACCTGAAACTAACACAACATTGTAAATCAACTATACTCCAATATAAAATAAAAATTAAATTAAAAAACAAAACATTACAGTGAAATAGTTAACTGATTATTTGTAATTTATGTTATTGCACATTAGTTATTGTCTTTTTTTTGACCTCAGAATAAAAGATTATATCTATTGTGTCACTTCTATCTAGCACAATCTTTTACACAGAGGAAGATCATCAATATACATTTTTTGAAAAGATAATAAATAAACACATACTAAGATGCTGCTTAATGTGTTACCCCTTCTAAGGAAATTTGCTTTATTAAGGGAGTAACTCTAATGGTTTGGCTTTCTTCTAAAATTACATCCATAATCCACTTTCCTAATCACCTAATGCTTCTCAGTCCTAGTCTAACTCTGTTCTAAAGATAATAAATAGCCAGCTCATTCCCAGGCAGATCTGCAGTTGTTACTACATTTCAATAATTTTAAAATCTGATGCCTATTTGGAAAGCTGGTGTAACAGGAAATGTTTATCTTTAATTAGTGCACTGACCAATACTCAACTAGTTTTGTGAAGGTCCTGTAATGCTCTTTCTTACACGTACATTCTGCCTCTCTCTCGACACAAATGTGCTTATGGCTTCCAGCGACTTCTGCCTAAACTTCACAATCAGTGTCGACAAACAGTTCTTCAAAGAACTCAGCGTTCAGGGAGGACTATCCAAAAATAATAAAAACATAGAGCAAAAACAAAAGTTATAGTTGAAATACCTTCATAGCTCCAGTAGCCCGTGATCTTTCAAAGGACAGCAACCATGTCTATCCTCCTTAGTACAGCAACCTAACACAGTTTTAGACCCTCACTGTTTTTGTTAGCTTCTGAAGAGCAGAGTGAGTGAATAATTATCTCTGTCTGGGAGATTGAGGGGCGACTTCACAGATACGATAGCATTTAAACCAAATCCTAAAACTGAGAAGAGGTGGTAATACGAGAGAGGAAGTTATGCCAGCTAAAGGGAAGAGCAAATGCGAAGGCATAGAGACTTGAAAGGGACCACATGTTGATAACAAGGAGTGATTTAGAGCACTCTGAGCTTGGAACCCATATGTGACAGGCAGAGGGAAAGGCTGGTTAAGGTCACCTTGAAAAGTCCTTTTACCATGCCAAAGGGTTTATATTTTATATTCTGGGAAATTGTGCGCCATGCAGGATTTAAACAGGGAAGTGGAATACTCACATTTATTAAAAAAAAAAAAAAAACTTGGTGGTATTTTGAAGCATGGACTTAAAAGGATGAATGACTACAGTTACTGCATCAAGTAGATTTTATCTGTAAATCACAGTTACCCAGAGAGAGGTCTCAGAATGAAATCTCTGCAGGAAATATTGTTGATCCAACAGTGATATCTGCCATATGTGGGAAATGGGTGTGGTGCATGAGTACATGAACATGAACACACTGGCTAGAGGGGGAGGTTCAGGAGGGAGCAGTTCTAATAACACTGGAACATTTGCGGGGAGATGGGGTCGGGGGACCAAAGGGAGTGCTTAAATTGAAGAAATATTTTAGGAGTTAACAGCAGTAGGGCATCTTGAAAAAGATAATCAGGAGACAGGGATATGAAGCAGTTTTCTTGAGTCTGAAAGAAAATTTGTCCATTCCTATACTTTGGTTTTGGTGCAGATATGACTATTAGCAAAATAGGGCTGAAAAGAAGACCCATTTCTGCATTTTCTCTACAATTCACTGTCTCCAACATCTTTTTTATTATGTTTTATACTTTTTATTCTCAGATGGCTATCTTTCTAGATTGGCAGTAGCAATTTTCTTTTGGAGGCTCTCCTGGGACAAAAGTAGAATACTGGCTGAAAGGAGAGAATGTAGTATTTGCAGAACCTAACACATTTCATATGTCAATCATAATGTTATTTATTAAATCAGCAAATGTTCATTTAGTAATTCTTTTGAATCATTTTGTTTAGCAATTAACATCAGCAAACATTTGTTCACTGACTATATTACTTGGGTAAATACGTATTACTCTGAGGGGGAAAAAAAAAGAAATAGCTTAGTTCCTCCCTTTGAAAAAAGGTATTTTCCATATTTTCAGAGTAAAATTAACTACTTAGAAACTATCCTACTCCCACAGCCCTCCAAGACAACCTGTTAACCACTATTTGCCTATAAGAATGAAGTGGTTCCATCTAGGGCTAACAGCCAAGAATTTTGCATTCCATTCCATTCATGGCTTCTTGATTTATTGAGTAATATTCAGTAGCAACTCTGCAAACTTTCCCTTTATCCTCCGGAGTGGGCATTGCACTGGAAATTCCACCAATGTGGACATGGCCTGGAGCATAACAGAGAAATAGGTGGAGACTAGAAATACATCTCTGGCACGTCTCAGGAATGTCCCTAGAGATGGCTCATTACTGAGTAGCTGAGCAGAGACATGACTCAGCCAGAGTTTCTGCAACAGGCTGTCTGAAGCAGCTATGAGAGTGCTGGCAAGAGCCATGGATCAGCCAGTGTTTCCTGGATATAGAAGAGAAAGTTGAGCCTTTTATTCAGAATCAGGGCTCTAAATAACAATCTGATTTTACAAACTTACTTTTTTGTCAACACTACAATATTAAGAAGTCTTCTGCTTACAATAACTTTCTCAAATATCATCAATATATTTGAAACACATTGAAAACAATTATTATTTAATCAGTGGACATTAGAATTCCTCTTTGGAATGGATTCATTAGAAAAATACCTTGATCTTTGCAGATGAAAAGTGAGAAATCTCTGTTGGCAAAGAGTTAACTAACTAAGGTTTATGTAAACTTGTTTCTTAGGAAATAAATACTAACTTGGTGAGGGAAGTAAAGGAGAGGAAAGAGAAGAGAGACAAGGAAGGTGACCAAACAACAGAGCAGAGAGGATGAAAGAAATATGTCATAAATGACACTTATAGGATATCAATTGTATAAATTTTTCTATGCAAATTGATATGTATTTTGCATTGGGGTTTTGATAGCTTGATATTTATTTTAGGATTGTGTTCACAGTCTCTGATATGAAGAATTTCAACATTTTCTCACTCCATTATGTATCATGGTGTTATTCAGTGCCTAATTTTTATGACAGAAACTGGGCAGTTAAGACCAAGTACAGTCATTCTGTTTAACTCTATTGGGCAATAGTTCCATGATCCTCAGTTTGTAAGAATTTGTGTCAAAGCTCATGTGACAATTTCTTTATGGCACTGAAATAAGACTGTAATTGTCTTCGCTATGGCCTTCCTGCCTGCCCCTGGTATACTCCTTATAACAATGAGTTCATATTTGTGAATCACAAGATGACTAATTTCTATCTGTAAAGTTAAGTTTAGCTCCCCATGAAGATACCAGCTGTCCCTATGTGAGGTAATTGCCATTTTCCTCAGGCCAAAAATTCCAGTTCTACCTAAGACAAAGCCTTGAAATGGGAGTCCCCAAGAGGCCACATTTGGTCCAGGGATCTCTTATCAAAGTGTCAATGAATTTCCACACACATGAACAAATTTAATTTTCTTTTTTCTTTTGTGATAAAGACCAAAGATTCCCAGAGGAGGCTACCCTAGAACTCGTGGTCCCAGAACCATTGTTCACAGCTAGCGTTACGTGTTCCTGGTTTATTAGCCAGAACCTAGTAGAATGGTCACAGCAACAGAAAACAGTAAGCAGATGGTGAATTTTAGGATAGAGCTGACTCAATACTGAGAAGTATGTAGTGGACAGTGTGGGGCTCTCCACAGATCCATTGGATCCTTTTCACTTTTTCTATGTGGAAGTGGTGGGGTATTAATGCTTTGGTATGTATTCAACAACCTATCTTCTACCCCTTAACAATGACAAAAGACTGACAGATGTTATGAAAACCAGCTCTCTTGCCTCCAGATGGGGCACCTCTAAGGCATAATATACAACTCCAGAGCTCCTTGCAGAACCAGGCTTAAGTTACCTTCTGCAGGACTTATGCCTGAGATTGCATCTGCACTGTTACTTGGCTTCCTTCCCTTCTCTCTCCTGATTCCTCCAACTCCTTATCCCTTGTGGTCATTAACCAGTAACTCTTGTGGTCATTTCCTTCATAAATCACTTAGGCATACATCCTTGGCTCAGGGTCTGCTTCTTTGGAACCTGACCAAGACAAAGGGAGAAGTGAGTGGAAAGGAAGAGACAGGGAGAATAGGAATCTCCAAGTACAAAATAGGAAAATAGATTACTAGAAACCAGGATGGAAGAGCAAGATAATCTGGGAAAAAGGAGTAGAAGTACGGTGAAGGAAAGTATTGAAATGCAAGATACTGTAGTCTGGGATCAGACTTCATGGGGCCTTCATTTAGGAGTCCCAAAACATGGTGGTTAAACACAAAGTCCTGAATTCATGCTGACTGGGGATAAAGTTCCAACTTTGCCACTTCATAACTGTAAACTTTGGCAAGGTGTTTTACTCTCCAAGCCTCTACTTTTCCATCTACAAAACATATCTGAGATGTTGACCCTTAGAAGTACTTTTACATATGGAAAGAAGCTTTATAACTAAAGATATTTATTGCAGCATAATTTAGAGATATGGTTTCCAACTGGGGGTGATTTGGCCATATCTGGATACATTGTTGTATTCACAACTTGCGGATGGAGAAGCTACTAGTTACTAACGAGTAAAGACCAAGGATGCAGCTATACATTCTACAGTGCAAGAGGCAGCATCCCACCTTTATACCCAACAAAGAAGTATTTAGGCCAATATGTCAATAGTGCCAAGGTTGAAAAACTTTAATCTAGAGCAAAAAAAAAAAAATATATATATATATACATATATATATATATATATATATATAGCAAACTAAAAATTTTAAAAATTAAAAGTAGAGAATAAGTAAATTATAATACATCTCCTAGGTTATATACTGTATCTGAAAATAAATTATTTTGTTAAAAATATCATTAACTCTTATGATGAGATTATAATAACAAAAAATGCTAAGAGTCTGCAAATCATGTAAGTTCATTTATTCATTCAAGTCATAATCTTTGAGAGCTACTCCATGCCAGGCATTGGACTAAGTTATAGTTGTAAAGGAGACAAATGTATTGCTTTCATGAATTTACATTTTAGTGAGTGTCTAAAAAAGACAATAGAAAGAAAGAAAGAGAGAGAGAGAGAACGAAAGGAAGAAAGAAATATAGATAAAAAGAAGTTATGGAAAATTTAATCATAATCAATTATGAATATAAAGTAAATAACCCTAACCACAACCTTAACCCTAATCCTAAAAATAAATAACTAAAATACGATAAATAAACATAAACAAATGGACAAGAAACAATTTTCTGAAGAGCTGACATTTCAACTGAGATCTCAATGACTGGAAGTTGGGAACGACGCAAGGATGGAGGAGAGAGCATTCCCAGGCAGAGGGACCCATTACATTGAATACCCTAAAGTGAGAACAAGGTCGGCAGTTTTGTAGAACATAGTGTGAAGTGCCAAAGAAAAGTATGGTTAACCGTACAGACCCCGGAGAAAGATAGAATTGACTTTGATTTCCTGCTCTGTGAAATATGAAGTGAGATGTTCACTCTCTCAAAGACTGTCTCTTCAACATTGCTTGCCTGTCTGTAATTGGCGATTAGGAAACTTCTCAAAGTGATTGTGAAAATTAAATTAGATAATATATGTAAAGTGCTAAGCATTATATCTTTTACATAGTAAGTACTGAATAAGTAGTTTTAATTGAATAAAAAATCAAGATTTAAATGTATACACAGGATATAAAATTAATACAAAAATAATATATGAAGCCTATGTAATATTACATATAACACACAGGAATAGAATAGAATAGAATAGAATGTAATATAAACTAGTATAATGTAATGTAATATAATGTTGGATGACTTCTAAGATCTTTCTTATTCTATGATACCAGGACTCTGTGAATTCCTGTACAATGATAAATGACAAATAGCTTTTGACATACTTATTCATTTATGTCAGTTCTTTGGGCCAATGAGGAATGAATATCTGATTTACTGAGGTATGGGAGTGCGGTGGACACAAAGTGGCAATGGAAAGAGCTGTGGACTGGTAACCAACACATAATGGTTCTATCTGATCTGAGGCTTTGCTGAATATTAGTTTTAGTATACTAACAATTCACCAGTCACCTCAAGTTTCAGTTTCCATAAGTATAAAGAATGAATTAGACAACATGATCTCAAAGATTCTTTTTAATTCTAGGATTCTAAATATTGCAGATAATTTAGGAATAAAAGGTGCTTTGACCAGATTTTAGTTCAATCAAGTATAAAACTGGTTTTAAGATGATAATACATGATTTCTCCCCAGAAGAAAAATTAAAGAAATCTTCTGGATTAAGGAAAGTGTCTATTGATAATTTTGTATAAAGTTATATTAATTATCATAACCAAAATACAATAATTATAAACACTTGGTTTTAACTTTACATAAAAATATAAAGATGGCCAGGTTTTTACAATAAATAGTTCAAAGATACCAGGCAGTCACATAAAGAAACTCTTTAAATACCCCAAGTTGAGAAAGACAAGGTGGCATAGCCCTCACTGAAATGGCCATACATTAGACAGAGGCCATTCCTGACATTGGAAATGACATCAAATGGAATGTTCAGCTCAAATGCACTGATCCAAAATTCACTCCCCAATAGTCTTTTATGCCATAATTGAAAATAACTATCTAATTTTGTCACTAATTCACCATATGAGTAAAAGCCATTTACAAATATTGTTTTGTCACAGAACAAAAGAAGTGAATTGCATGTACCAGCTTTGCTTCACATGATTTAACTGAATAAAGGACATAGGTCTAATGGTTTACAGAAAGTCACATACAAATAAGATAAGGTCAGGGTCAAGATCCACTTAAAATCCATTAAAATGTCATTGAAGTCATGGCCCCACTCCACATAAGAAGATACTTATTCTGTCTAGTGATAAAGAAAAATATCCTTATAAGGGCATGTAGAGACCTACATAGTCTTCAAGGGTAGAGAATGCATGAAAAATCTTACATGAATGTGTTTAGTACATATATTCTTATTTATTTATTAATTATATATTGATTTATTAAATTAGAAGGCATGGTTTATAATGAAGCCCCATTTAAGTTCACACGTAGACTTAGATAGGAAGACTTATGTGGACAAATTCCAAGATATGATTTCCTTTCACATATCAAAACCATTTCTGTGAATGCCTTGAAAGTGTTGAAAAATATTGTTTGGTTATAGTATTGAGATGTTATTTAAAATTATGAAAAATATTTCTAAGAGAGGGTTTATGTATAAAATTGAAATATATCAAATTTAGCAGAGAGCTCAGAGATATATATTTTTTGATTCAGTAGGTGAGGAGCTGGGGCCAAGAGTTAAGAGAGAAGGTAGTCTTCTCTACACCACATATAATGTATCTCATTTTTATAATTGTCTAGTTTCTTTTACATAGTAGACTCTTAGAACAGCCAATATCTAATAAGCAAGGCCTCCTGAAAGCAATTTTATTGGCATTCTGTTTTCCTTAGTCAGTAAATCTTCCCAGTGCAAAGCAGAATTTTTACCAATGTTGAGATGAGATGGAGGAATCTATTTCCAAATAGAAAGACGACTGGGAGAGGGGAAGCTTTGTTCAAAATGGTAGATGGGACATTTGTATTTCTATCATTCCCCACTTAACTTTATATTAAAGTGATCTGCAGCAACAAAGTGAGCAGAATGGGGTTATCCATGAGCTTTTGACACTTTTCTAGAAGACAGAAAGCAGATGGTAAAGTTGTTCTACTTCAAAAGGATAGCAAAATCTGTGGCCTAGAGAATATGAGGAAAAGGCAACAGGGGTGAGGAGAGAGTCAATATATGCTACAAACTTACAGGACAGTTCAGAACCAGAAGTCTCAGTTACCATAAAAGGTGAAGATTAATTTACAGTAGGTAGATGGAATAGTTAATCTACTCCACTTCTCACAACTAAATATAGCACACTAGACAGCCAGCTTTTTAACTCTGAGATCAAAAATTAACCTTTTAAAAGTTGTTAACATGTGAGCAAGTAGCCGCCCTATAATAAGTCCATCTATATTCTGATTGAAGGATCCAAATATGTAGCAATTCAACATTCTGACCTTATTCAAAGCAGTCTGGCAATCAGCAAATACCTCACACATCAGAAAAACTCATAGTCATGAATCTACATAAATGGATAACTAGAGTTGACAGGAAAGTTTAGAAAAGTATGAAATGTAAAAAAGCCAAAGTGAACAGATGAATAAATGACCCTAAGGAAATGGAAAATTTACAAAAGAGAATAAAACATTCAAAAATTGAATAGGGGCCTTAGATTTTTGTAAAGAATATATTGCTTTGGGGCTTCCCTGGTGGCTCTGTGGTTGAGAATCCGCCTGCCGATGCAGGGGACAGGGTTCGTGCCCCGGGAGGATCCCATGTGCCGCGGAGTGGCTGGGCCCGTGAGCCGTGGCCGCTGAGCCTGCGCGTCCGGAGCCTGTGCTCCACAACGGGAGAGGCCACAACACTGAGAGGCCCGTGTACCGCAAAAAAAAAAAAAAAAAAAAAAAAAAAAAAAAGAGAATATATTGCTTCCATAATATAAGAATAAGATTCTATGACAAAGAAGTAATCAGAGAACAAAAAGATCTCTTAGCAATTAATAATTTACTGCCCCTAAAATAATTAATTAAGAAGTTTAAAAGATAAAGTCAAAGAAATTTCTCAAGAAGATAAAAAAGGTAAAAGACATAGAAGATCAATCCTGGGGACTGAACATCAAACTAGTAAAAATCTCTAGAAAGCATGAAGAGAGAAAATACAAGGAAAGGGATTAAAAATAAATTAATAGACACTTCTGAAAGATGTCAGTATAAATCTACAGATTAAAAGGGCTAATTGAGTGCTTAGCAGAATATATGAAAAAGATATACATTTAGAAGAGTACTGTAAAAGCTCAGTATGGCAAGGACAAAAAGGAGTTCCTATAAGGCCAAACTGCTTAAACTATAGAGAAATAATACTCAGACTAGCATCAGACTTCTTAACAACAAAATTGAATCCTGGAAGAAAGTGGTACATGCCTTCAAAGTCGATCAATCTTCATCCTGGACAATATGGAGAGAATAGTGGACAGAATAAACTCACTGCAACACAATTAAGCTATCAAAAGATTACTTTCCACATACCCTTTTTTAGGCAGTTCCTTAAGTATGAGTTCAAGTAAAAAGGAGTAAATGAGCAAACTAACACTAAAACATGGAAATGGACATATGGAATTTAGAAAATAAAGAATTCAATCCTCAAGAGTCATATAGATATGGAACAGAATGTTTTATACAGTAATTAGCCCACATTGGAGAAGGAGAATAGAAGATTAGAGAAGGGAATTATTTCATGAGGAAAAAAAAAATATTTCATAGGTTTGTTATTTTGAGAATTTTAAAGAACAAAAAATGTGATAAAAGCTACAAAAAAAGAAAGTCACCTTAAACTACAGGAAAGATATAAATGATGGAATGAAAGGATGAATAAAACTATATAGAAAAGAAAATGTTATCACAGTATGACACAGTTCCATGGTAAACAGTATTTAGATGAACATGAATAAAAAATACCTCATATTGCCTTTCAATTTTAAAACTAAGCTGTAGATAGAACAGAAGGGTTACTTATTGTTATGGAACAGAATATGGTATAAACAACCTTGACAATATATAAGAAAATGCTCAAGTGACCAGAGAGAGGAAGTTAGAGAAGAGCTGGAGGAGAGGCTGTGGGTGATAATAATATGCAAATCTTACAAAATGAGGATTCAGGAGATATTGGCTATTGTTCATGGAAAAAGGAATAAAAGTGTAAGAATATAATTTATAACAGAAATAAAATTTTAAAAGTAACAAAAAGTGATAGCAATCTCACTTTTACAGGGATAGAAGATTGAAAGTAAATTAGATATTGTACAAGTTTCTGCTTCCACCTATCATTCCATGAACACAAAAGATCGTCTCTAAAATTATGTAAGAAGGGTTCCCTGGTGGCGCAGTGGTTGAGAATCCGCCTGCCGATGCAGGAGACACGGGTTCGTGCCCTGGTCCGGGAAGATCCCACATGCCGCGGAGCAACTAAGCCCGTGAGCCATGGCCGCTAGGCCTGTGCGTCCGGAGCCTGTGCTCTGCAACGGGAGAGGCCACAACAGTGAGAGGCCCGCATACCGCAAAAAAATAAAAATAAAAAATAAAATTATGTAAGAAATATTAGCATAGACCTTTATATATGTTTAAAAGTGGAGAACAGGAATAGAGGAAGAAATGAATTGGCCAGAGAATTGTAAGTCTATCTCTACTATTTACTTTTAAAATTGGTGCTACTTTTAAAAAAATACACTTTCTATTCTGTAATAATTTTAGATTTACAGAAAAGTGGCAAAGAGAGTACAGAGTTCACATACCCTTGCTCAGTTTCCCCCATTAACATTTTACATTACCATGGTACATTTATCAGAACTAAGAAACTGATATTGATATATTACTGTTAACTGAACTGTAGACTTATCTGGATTCCACCAAGTTTTTCATTGTCCTCTTTATATTCCAGATCCAGTCCAAGGTAGCACATTGCATTTAGTAGACAGGCCTCCCCAGGCTTCTCTGGTTTGTGGCAGTTTCTCTGTCTCTCTTTTTGTTAGTTAGTTTGTTTTTGTTTTGTTTTTTAAATAAATGAACTTATTCATTTATTTTTGGCTGCATTGGGTCTTTGTTGCTGTGTGCTGGCTTTCTCTAGTTGTGGCGAGCGGGGGCTAGTCTTTGTTGTGGTGCATGGGCTTCTCATTGAGGTGGCTTCTCTTGTTCCAGAGCACAGGCTCTAGGCACACAGGCTTCAGTAGTTGTGGTACACAGGCTCAGTAGTTGTGGCACACGGTCTGCAGAGCGCATGCTCAGTAGTTGTGGCACACGGGCTTAGTTGCTCTGCAGCATGTGGGATCTTACAGGGCTCGAACATGTGTCCCCTGAATTGGCAGGCAGATTTTTAACCACTGAGCCACCAGGGAAGTCCTCTCTTTGTTTTTATGACCTTGACAATCTTGAGGCCAGGTATTCTGCATAATGTCTTCTAATCTTCGTTTGTCTGTTGTTTAATGACGATTAGACTGTGGTTATAGGTTTTGGAAAGAATACAAAGGAAGTGAAGTGCCCTTCTCTTCATATCATATCAGAAGTACATGCTATCTAGATTACATCATTCATGGTGTTAATCTTAATTACTTGGTTAAAGTAGTGTTTTCCATGATTCTCCACTCTACAGTCACTATTTCCCCTTTTGATGCTCTATTCTTTGGAAATAAATCTTTAAGTGTAGTCCATCCTTAACTGAGGATAGAGACAAGAATTACTGTTTACCTCTTGTAGCGTGGAGTATCTACACATATTATTTGGAATTCCTCTGGGAAGAAACACTTGTTTCCTCTTCCTCATTTATTTATTCAGTCATTTATTTATATCAGTACAAACTCATGTATACTTACTTTATACTTTAGGTTATAACCCTGTACAATGTTTTTTATTTTGTTGCTCAAATTGTTCCAGCTTTGGCCATTGGGAACCCTTTTAAGTTAGTCGTGTCTTTGAAGTATTGCCATCCTTTCATTTTTTAACATTTCCTTACTTTTTGGAGTTACAAGATGATTGGGCTTTGTCTTTTATTTTTTTCTGCCCTGGTTCTACAATCAGCTATTTCTCCATGGAGCCCTGGTACCTTTTTATTGGAGAATAGTGTTTGAAACCAAAATCAAGGTATTAGATATGCTTGTTGTTACTGTATGTCATTGCTTCTCAATATATATAGCTAGATAGTATACATATACATACTAACCCCTGTGTACATACTGTATCATGGTTCTCCAGAAAAATAAAACCAATAGGATGTGTGCACCATAGAAGGAGATTTCTTTTAAAGAACTGATTCATGTGGTTATGTGAGCTGACAAATACAAAATCTACAGGATGGCCCAGCAAGTAGGAGACTCAGAGAAGAGCCAATGTTGCAGTTCACATCCAATAGTCATATGCTGCAGAATTCCTTCTTGCTTGAGGGATGACAGCCTTTTAATTCTATTTAGGCTTTCAGCTGATTGGATGAGACTCACCCACATCATGGAGAGCAATCCCCTTGACTCAGAGTCCACTGATTTAAACATTAATCTCATCCAAAATCAATCTCACAGAAACATCCAGAATAATATTTGATGAAATATCTGAGCACAGTGGCCCAGCCAAATCGACCCATAAAATTAGCCATCATGCATACATATCTGTAGCTGTTTCTGTACATATTTATCTATTAAACTCAACATGAGTTCATCATAACATCTCTGACTCTAATGCAATCTCAATGCTATTTTTGTAAATATTTCTTCATTTTTTGTTAAATATTTTAAGACATGAAACATCTTGACTTTCATTAATAAATATGAAATTGAGGATTTTACATTACATATAATTAGAAAATGTTCGAAATTAGTGAAGCAGGGAGATAGTGACTCTTATACATGTTAGATATTTCATGGTTTCTTTGGTTTTTGTTTGTTTTTTGCGGTACATGGGCCTCTCACTGTCGTGGCCTCTCCCATTGAGGAGCACAGGCTCAGCAGCCATGGCTCACGGGCCCAGCCGCTCCACGGCATGTGGGATCTTCCCGGACCGGGGCACGAACCGGTGTCCCCTGCATTGGCAGGCTGACTCTCAACCACTGCGCCACCAGGGAAGCCCTCATGCTTTTTTATTTTGCTTAAGCTATACAGTTATGGGAGGGAAATGTCATTGATAATATTGTACAAGCCAGGAATCTGAAGTTCAGGGAGAAGAGAACTTGTCCAAGTCCTTGCTGAATGTTAATTTATAACGAGTAGTAGGGTTCAGGGGAAGGAAGCACAGTGCAGGGAGCAGGAGCAGAAAACGAATTAACATTAGGTTCCCGGGGCTGCTGTGCACAGCACCGCAAACTGGGTGCCTTCAAACGACAGACATTTCTTCTCTCACAGTTCTGAGGCTAGGGGTTCAACATCAAGGTGTCGATAGTGACCTGCTTCCTCTGAATCCTCTATAGGAGAATCCTTCCTTGTCCCTTCCAGCTTCTGGTAGCCCCAGGTGTTCCTTGGTTTGTGGTAGCACAACTGCAATCTCTGTCACCATATACATATGACCTTCTTTTAAAGACACCAGTCATATTGGATTAAGGGCCCACTCGTATAATCCCCTTCTAGCTTGATTCTCTCTGCAAGGACCCTATTTCCAAATAAGGTCTCATTCACAAGTACAGGGGTTAAGATTTCAACACACCTTCTCGAGGGACACAGTTCAAACCACGATTCCTCCCACGTGATTCTGGCATAATTCAGAAAACCATTGAAACTGTAGTCAAGACAATGTGGCCATCACCTGCATAGAAAAAGGACATCCCGTAGGTTGTAGCAGGGCTAGATAGTGATGACTTAAAAGAGCTGGAGGGGGATGTAGATTCTGAGTACTACCTTCTGTCTTTCCTGTGTTTCATTCAGATTTATTTCCTTGCTTAGCTTTCCTTGTTTTTAAATCTTAGGTGAGAGGTGGAAGGTAAGATATGCTGAACATACAAGCTAGAAATGCTAACAGAGCTATTCCTTGCAAAATTCCTTAGGACAATAGGATGCAAACTGAACTAATATAGCTCTCTGTTAGAAAGTATCAAAAATGGGAAATAAAGCATTTCCCTCCACCTCCGACCCTCTTTGGTATTGAACACAGCAAAACTTTATTTCCTTAAAGATAATCCATATTTCAACAGCAGGCATGGGGGTTTTGACTCAAAAATGAGGGTGAGGAGGAACCGTTAGAAGAGAAAAGAGACAGTAAGTAGCAGGGTAGCTGTCTATTTGTAAGAGTGTTTAAGAAACATTTTGAGAAAAGCTATTATTCTAGTAAAGGACCTTATTTGGGTTAAACTATTGTATTACTTGACAAGTTCATTAAAATATGGATCATCTTTGTGACTTGATTAGTTACCAGGTGGCGATGTCTGAGAAAAGTAGATTTATACTTAAATTTATGCCAATCTGTGATTTTGGATCTTAACCTAAAAATGGTGAAACTGAGCAGTGAACAGATTATTTTTTTCAAGTCTAAATATGAGGAAAATGTTAAACTTTAAAAGCAAAGGACATTTGTTTGCCCTTCAAAATCTGAGAAGATTAAATCATAGCACATGCAAAACATCACTATTAGCCCATGCATTGTTTAAGCAGTCAGTGTTTAATATATTGCCAAAGGCTACATTCTCCACTAAAAGTAAATTCTTGTGTTTCAATTTGCAGATACTCTCATCATATTTTGGCTTCATTCAAATAATAATCCTAAAGTAAAAAAAGAAAAAGTCTGATAAGGGAGGAAATATAAAAAAGAATAAAAACAACAGAAGATTTGGGGGTTAAAGTGCCTTAAATCAAAGTGAAAGCCTAAAAGAATCAAACATGCACACTTTGTATTAATGTGTCATATAACCAAATCATACCCCAGGGTATGTATGTATATATAAAGGTAAAGTATATAAAGAACATAAATCCCATAGAGAAATAATATATATTGACCAAGGAGCTTATGTGCACTCAAGAGACTTTTAAATTCAATGTAATTCAAATAATGAAATATTTTCTATCAAAAATTTCCAATCAAAAATTGTTGCCTTTTAGAAACCTTTCCAATGGGGCTATACATACATACCTAGACAAATGACAACGTCAATAACTGGATGCTTAATTCTAATTCGTACTTTCAAAATTGAGGTCATTCCTTCAGTATATCTATGTTGTAATAGAATTATAGTATCTTTTAGTGTTTGTTCTTAAACTTTGTAGACCCAGAGTCAGAATATTCCTAGAAACTTTTAATATGACATTTCTTCAAAATATATGGATATGTATGGGGATAGGGGAGGTGGGCTTTTTAAATCCAAGAAGAGAAATGGTTCATTTTGAAAAGTTCTCTAGATAAAATCTTACCCATGTAATGAATTTTCTGGGGTTACAGGTGCACATTTATATTTTCTAAGGGATCAGTAGAAAAATACCCAACCCTAGAACTTAATTCTATGGCTGGAGCTCAATGTCTCTCAATAAGGTTTACTTTTGTAAAATTTTCATATTTTCTATTATAATGAAGGATAAATGCTTTTCTTTCCTAGTTGATATGGATTTGCTGTAGATAAATACACATAATATACCATATGTTCCTGAAATAATATGCTTATCATTTTTAAAGTTTTGCATTATTCTACCCAGCATAGCATTTTAAAACTGAATTGGTATTATTGGTGATATTTTTTGTAACTCTTCATTTAAACCATACATATTTTCTGAAAATTGATATATACATTTTTTTAACATGAATGCATTCACAGAATGCGTTAACTAAAGAAATCTTTTGGATAAATTGAAGAACCCTTTCGTAAAGCAAGGTTTTAAAAATCATGCTATTATTAATGCATTAGATAACCCCAGATTTTTAATATATGATATTATGTTAAATGATATATATCTTAAAAGTAAAAAAAAAAAATTGGGGTGGAAATCTATAGAATATTTTAAATTTAATTCTTAAAAGATTATGTTCTTGTAGCTTCAAATTAAGACCTTGGTAGAAGAAAGCTAGAAAGAACCTCTAGAGTGAAACATGAGAAGAAACAAAATTATATTCAATTAGTGGAAATAGATAATTTTTCCCTTTCTATGCCAAGAATTGCTGCTACTGGTTTCTTTTTAATCATGCTCTTATTTTTTTGTTTAATGTGATAAGAGTTTCACAGAACCTTGTTTTAAATTTTTAAAGAGAGCTCAGAACATGTTTTCTGAATTTTAATTTTAAAGCTCAAATTAAAAAATTTGAATTAATTCACACCACCTGTTCCTGTAACAGTTGATTATCAAGAATCAAGCCAGTTCAAATGTTTTTACAGTTCACAGCTTTTACAAATTCAAATTAAAATTCAAATGTGGCCTGAAGGGGAAAATACAAACATAATTACTTTGGGAGTAAAGTTATGAACCTTGGAAAGTGGTTACTTAAGGAGCTGGTAAGAAACTGCATGTATTGAAATGCAACACTATCATTTCAAAAGTTCGGTTTAGTTAATTGAGTAACCATTTATCCAGCAGTTACTGTGTGCCAAGACTTGGCTTCGGTTCTGGCTACAAAATGTCTAGAGTTCTACCTCCTTTCCTGTGGCATGGGAGTTAATGGAGAACATTTTCACATGATTGTAACACTAAGTATACAGTAGAGGGATAAACAAATTTATGGGAATACAATAGAGAGAGGTATCATCATGCATTATAGTATCTAATTAACCATCAGCCTGACAGTAGTTGGTATAATTCTCATTTTACAAATAACAAAAATAAAACTGGAAATCAAACAATACTCAAAATAGTAAGTTAGGTATCAAAAATTTAAATCAAAATCTATTTGACATCAAAATTAATATTGTTACCACTTTATATATAACATCCAGGACTTGACTAATTTTGCCTAGGATTGTAGAAGAGGAACATTCAACAGAGAGGATTTATTTGAGGTGAGTCTCAATGAATGAGAGAATTTAAAAGATGGGTGAGATGGGGGAAAACAGAGGAAATGGTGTGCAAAACCACAGAAGTGTGAGGAGGTATGGTGTGGTCAAAGAACTGTAAGGTGAGGCATTAGATACATAGAAGTTTAAGGTGCCAGGGGAAGGAATGGATGAGAGGGGATAAGGGTTTAACCTGGACCCTGGACCTTTTAGTCAGTGAAAGGGAATGTCTAAGCCATGAAAATAAGCTGGAACATTATCCTCAGTGAATGAAGAAAAGACTGCTCAGTAACCCTGGTGACATTTGGCATAACAGGTAACCTGTGACTTGTAATAATCAGATCTGACCTTCCCTGATATCAATGAAACTCATGTTACTTAGGCTGAATCCAGTGTACAAATTTGTTTCTGGACTGGCATTTACTGATTTGCATAAGTAACAAAATAGACATAAGGGAAGAGAACCAATTTATATAATTACAAATGTGCTTGGATGGATGATAAAAAGAATATGCATGAATTTTTTTATTTTTTTTTATTTTTATTTTTTTTCCGTACGCGGGCCTCTCACTGTTGTGGCCTCTCCCATTGCGGAGCACAGGCTCAGCGGCCACGGCTCACGGGCCCAGCCTCTCCACGGCATGTGGGATCTTCCCGAACCGGGGCACGAACCCGTGTCCCCTGCATCGGCAGGCAGACTCTCAACCACTGTGCCATCAGGGAAGCCCCATAAATTTTTTTTTATGCATGAATTTTTGTTTTATAATTGTGTGGTCTTTTACCTAGCCAATTTATTATTGATTCACTCTTCTCTTCCACCCATATTCCCTGAAATCCTTCTCCATCTATATTTCAAGGCTGTTCATTAATCACCTCAGTTCTAGCTCTTCTAAAGCTATGAAGGAGAAATAGACAGTGATTTTGCTCTGAAACTGTCTATAATTTCATGGTGATAATTAGACATCTGCATTTACAACTCAGATCTGTGAGATAAAGTGTTTAGTATCCAACAAAAACAGAAAACCTTCTTCGGGACCTAAATAGCCTAGGAGGAAAGGTAAAGGTCTCCACTCCCTTTTCCTACTTACTGGACTGGACTAATGTACCAATGGTAGTAGAAAGTGGGAAGTGTGTGGACTCGGGCACAGGCAAATCTGAATTCATTGCCTAGGGATAGGGCCCAGGTAGGGGAAGGTGACTCAAATTTTTGCACTGGCTTTCCTGTTTGCATAATGTCAATACTTATACCTTCCTTTTAGGACTGTTGTGGATATTAAAAGAAATACTCTTTGTAAAATATCTATTAAATAACATATTCTCTTTTAAACCATACTCTCCTCTGGTACACTTCTCGTCTAAAACTCAGTGAGCCCATTGCAAAAGACACAATCCATCAAAGGAAAAATATTTCACTGAAATGTATCCCAAGAGCTGCATATCTTGTGTTGCATTTGTTAAAAAATGAAAATTGTATATCCTTCTTTAAAGTTATTAGATGTCACTTGAAATTTCAAAGTATTAAGTATCGTGACTAAAATTAAATAAGTATAATAAGTAGTTGATGCTTTTTAAATTTACTTCACAGTCTTCTCTATCTCCTAGAAATCACTGGTATAGATGAGTTGGTCATATGATTTTCATTTCGAGAATGCCTCTGCTAGGATGTGAAAGTTGTTTATACAATTTAATATTCTACTTTCTAATCAACCACTTAAAGTCCATGAATAATAGAAAAATAGTAAAATCTGAAGATGACGTGGAAAAGGCCTTTGACCAGGCTGGACAGTAGATGGGAGTCAATTAGCCGTAACTAACAGTCCCGAATTCATTGCTCCAGCTGGTTATCATTTTGAGCCTCCTTACACACATATGACAATCAGAGGCACTTCCATGGGCCTCTCTTAGGTCTACTGTGAGAATAGATATGGGAAAGGGTTTTATACCGTCAGGTGAAGAGAAAGAGAGATTTAGATACAATAGATCCATCAAAGCGGTTTGCCTTTTTTTTTTTTTTTTTTTTTGCAGTACACGGGCCTCTCACTGTTGTGGCCTCTCCCGTTGAGGAGCACAGGCTCCGGACGCGCAGGCTCAGCGGCCATGGCTCACGGACCCAGCCGCTCCGCAGCATGTGGGATCTTCCCGGACCGGGGCACGAACCAGTGTGCCCTGCATCGGCAGGCGGATTCTCAACCACTGCGCCACCAGGGAAGTCTGACTGTGTGTGTGTGTGTGTGTGTGCATATATTCAATTAACAAACATTATTAAGTAACTATCACGTACTTTGCAACTGCTAATTGTTTATATTGAGAGTTAATCTCAAAGACAGATACTACTCCCCTCATGAGGTTTCCCATGAAATATTCCAATAAGGACAAAACAGAGTTCACATTTTACCCCTGTGGTGAAAGTGTGAGTGATCACAACACTACTTACAACTTTGTCATGTGCACATAAAAAATAAAATAAAATCACTAACAGGCTCCTAATACTGAAATTCCTTACTATTCTAATTTTACATTTGAAATACGATAATACATAGACATTAGAGGCCACATGCTCTTATTTTGGTTGAGTTGGGAAATACAGCACTTTATTGTGTTTGAGAAGTTTAAAGGTATTTAAAGTAATGTTGAGAATTAAATTTCAAATTTTATAAAAGCTTTTACATGCATCTGGTTTAAAATTACAAAGGCAAAAAGGGGAAAACAACGAAAATTCTCTTTCTGGCCAGTTTCCCTCTCCAGTGCAAACCACTGTCACCAGTTTATTTTGTTCAGTGCCAGGGACTGTACAATTTGAGAAGCCTAGGGTCTAGTATATATCAAAAGAGAAAGAGATCAAGGGTCAGGGATATAGATTAGCAATGGGTTAAGAATGAAAGTAGAGATACACTCATCTTATTGAAAAATAAGGAATGATTTTAATAGAGGAAATACTAAAGCCTATCATCCATGCAGATAGCAATTCCACAACAGATTTCTAGACCAGACCTGTTTGACTGGCTTGCTCTCAGACCAACTAAGGTAAACCAAGGAGAAGTAAGGCTGATGTGAACAATGTAAATAACCATTTGAAGTACAAACTTTCTAAAGATATAGTTCAGGAGGTTTAAAAGGCTGCCATTTGGAATTTGAGAAAAGGAGGAAGATAGGAGAGAGGAGAGGTAAAGAGGAGAGGAGGATTAAAGAGAAGAAGCAAGTGTAACCATTGCTCAGGTTTATATTGAAAGAAATGAAATGATGAGTCAGTCATGCCCCGTTTCTCTTTCTAGTCCAATATTTACTAGCCATGTGACTTTGGGCAAAATCTTCAATGTTCTCATATGTAAAATAGTAACTTCATTTAAGAATGCTGTTCATATAATATGCAAAATGACTAGAATATACATGAACTATCTTCTCCTGTGACAAATACTAGTTATAACTAATAAGAGGACAACTTTCAATCTCTGAAGGACTGAGATTCTCGAGGTAAAGTTTATTTATATAATTCATCTGTATGATGGAGAAAATCTGAAACTAATCTATTTTCTTTAAATTTGAAATAAGAGAATTCATAGCTGTACAACTCATTAAAAAAAAAGATGAGTACATTACTCAAAATCAGTCCTAGAGTTTAAGTTAAATAGTATTTTTTAGGACCACCAAAAATATAAAATATTAAAAAATAAGGTCACTATACTTCAATAGAGAAACTTCAGTGTACAAGGTTCTATAACATTTCTATAACATCTCAATGAGAGTGATTCTAGTATTTTAACTTGGATTTTTTTCCCAAGACATTTTGATGAGGGCAAAATTTGTAACTAGTAGCCTCAAAACTTGTGTCATTACTCTTGTACATCTATGTAGTGTCCACCTTTCCCAAATTAGCTTACACAATTAGCTCATGTTGTTTCCCACCTGTAAGGACAGAGTCAAAGACTGCATGGGAGCAAAGTAGCACCGGCCAGCTATGTTTCTTATATAAGTCCTGTCAAGGTGTTTTAGGCTCCTAAGCAGTTTGGAGAAAGGGGAGCAGAGATAAATCTTGCTATGGGCACTTAGTGCCACTCTTAAAATTTCACTATATGGCCCAAGTTTCAATCAAACATGAGAAGGAATTGCATCCTTGTGCTTGAATCTGCCTTGGCTAATGCCTATCAATATTTTCATGACTCATTTTGAGGCGTGGCCAATGGTAAATGTCTGAGTACTAAGCAAATAGCATTCAGTGTCTCAGTGCTAGGCAAATACAATTCAATTAAATGCATAGAAAAGAAGTTTATTCAAGAAAGATAGAGGGAATCACAGCACAAGTTTCATAGACTGTGGTTAAATCTAAGCTATTTGTCACACTTTCTTAAAGCCTTTTGAATATATATGAGAGATTGAGATAATGCTTTGGGTTTTTGTAAATTGAGTTTGGTAGTAAACTCCCCTGTAAAAACACCATTTGACATGCATTTTACCTTGCATTTCTTCATCTCAGTTCCCTGAAACTGAAAAATAAATGTGTAAATATATTCTACTTTACATGGATTTACAGATTAATCAGTGTCTAATGACCCCACATTTTGAAATTAAGAATTATATAATTTGTTAAAGCTCACAGCATTCTTCTTTCTTAATGACTTATTCCCTGTCTTCCTAATTTACAAATGCTGACTCAGGCATCAGTAGGAAGATAATAGTGGTCAGTATAACTTGGGTCTTAATCAGTTTCAGAAGTATTTCAGAGAAAACCATGCATAGTGCTTACTCATGTTTGCATCTGGTTTTTTGATAATGTCAGATGTTTTGTGGGTTAAATTCATTATTACAAACTTATGTCAAGGAGCTACTCACATTTTTCTTGCACTAATTATCACAAAAAATAATTTAACTGTATTCGATTTTTTTAAAAGAGCACATCCACTGAATTGGAAATTTCTTTCATAAACATAGTTGTGTTTGAAGATAATATTGGCCCTGGAATATAATTTTTGAACACTTAAATTTGCATTCTTATTTGACATGATCCCTTCATATCTCAGCTATATAGAGAGAGTTAGGGACATGACTTATGTCAACATAACAAGTGGTGCTTAGGTACATGAAAGATATATCTTAATCACTTCTTCACTTCCTCCTACCTGAGATTTAGTTCAGTTGTCCCACTCCGTCAAAGATTTTGCACTCTCAGAAGTGTTTTATATGATAGTTTATAAGAATTTAGTGATTTGCTTTACTTCATAAAGAAAATTATGAGGAACAAGGTGGAGACATTACACTCCATGTTCCCTCTGTATAGTGACATCTGCTGGGCTGTAGCCCACAGTGCTTTTTAAGCAAGTACGTGCTCATTTTATGGAGGTGGAAGCTCATTTCTCCTGAAGTTCAAATATGTAGCTCATTGTGATCCGGAGGAATAATTTTCACTTAAACATCAAAGTCATTCCAGAGTTTAACAAGTTTACCTGAAAGTTGTGCTGGAAATATATCCCCTGAGGTCTAGATTTGTAAACCTCTCTCTGTTGGCATAGTTCAGAACAGCCTTCCTCTACAAAACTGTGAAATAATTTCTTGTAATTATGTTTTGGTAATATCTGGGAGGGTAGAGGTAGAGTATTGTATTATGAGTCAACGTGGTGAGGTCAACAGAGTTACCGCCTATCGGACATTAAGGAAACACAATAGGAAACAATACCCATTAAAAGGATAAACTTCTGCGATGAGGCTGTTGGTATATCTCGACCGGTTTTAGAAAATTTTCTACAAGAAAAGGACGAGAGACTCATGTCCTTTTAAAAACGCATCTCTTTGCCTTAAAAGGATTTAGTGATCCTTCTCTTGCAAAAGCTGCTTTGCACTTTGATATTTAAGGCAAGCTTAATCTTGAATGCCTTCCAAGAGCGGCCGGTAACAAACAAAAACCTTGAAGCACACCCTGTTAAGTTGTTCACTCCACTGCAGAGCGCGAAAACAGCAGAGGTGTTCAGTTCGTCCCCCAGACTGCTGCGGCGCATTCCTGTATCTCTAGGGCGGCTTGTCCTGGGGTCGGCCCCGCCCTGGCGGCTCCCTGCCACCCTCTCGCGGGCGCGCTCTGGGTGGGGCCTCGCGGCGGGTGGAGATGCGGCCGAGTGTGCTGGGCGGGTGAAGCGAGCCGGCTGGGCGGCGCGCCGGGGCAGCCAGAGCCGCGCGCCGCGTCGCTGTAATCGGACACCCGAGCGCTCGCCCCATGCGCCGGCCACTTTCCATTCACTCCGTAGTGCTTGATTGAGCGACGCAGAGCAGGGCTCCCGGTGCCGCGCCACTGCAACGTTGAGGATTCCTTTACAAAGAAACTCAGAGGACCGGGAAGAAAGAATTTCACTGCTGGGACGCCCTAGAAATTACGGTCTTGGGGAAAAGGACTACAAACACGCGGATCCAAACCTGTAGCAAATTGACGACTTTTCCGTGCTGATCTCGTCCCACATCGGTAAGCTGGATTCGTTGTTTTCAGCATTACAAATTTAGAAAAATATAACTTTTGGGTCTGTGTATAGACTTTTCGCATATCGGTGTGCTCAGGTCTGGATATTTTCTTAAGAGCGCATGCAGTTTGTCATGGAAGTGTTTCCCTTGCTGAGAGCCCGGCTGGAATTGTTTCTTTAGGTTGTGACACCTGCGGAGAGTTTAAAGCTGAGTATTTCCCTGCCTTCTAAGGCAAAATTACTCGAGAGGATTTTATAAAAGAGTCCTTTTCTTACGTGTTATTAGTGTTCAATCAGTACAAGTGAAAACAACAAGCAGCATGTCTTAAGTGTTTGAGTTAAAGGGAAGAAGTCATAAAATATGAGGGGCGGGGGCGTGCATGAGACACTTGGCTTTCACTCCCTTAACTCTAGGTTGGCTTGAATTCACATTGGTCTGTATACTCACTCCACTTGACCTGTCATTTCATCTCCAATATTATTCTTTGCAGTTTGTGGCATATGTAGCTCTCATGGAGGCATATCAGATAAGATATTGTTAATAGCAATATGTACAAATGCGTGATTATTATCAGCCTGCTTAATAAAGAGACAAAGTTTAGGAATATTTATAGCTTTGTGGGCGGGGTGGGGGGGGACTTTAAAGTCAACAAAACCAGGGAGCAAATTACTAAGGGAAAGTCACCCTATAAAATCAATTTTCTTCTAAGTTAATTTAGGGATGACAAGGTGAAGAGGTTGTGGAAGCAGGAAGAAAGTGTTTCTTTTGAAAATTACCAACACAAACATCTCTAGGGTTTCCTCCATCTGTGTGGTAAAAGAAGCATACAATTTTGTTTCCGCCTCTTATAACATATGTACCACCTAGGAAATCAACTTATAATTTTTGTTTACAATGGCATGTTTGGTTTAATTGTTCCTTTGCTTCTGTATTACTAAAGCTTTTCTATTGCTTCTGTTACTTTTCAAATTTTAGTGGCATTTCTTTATTGAATAAAATTACTGGTAAAATTTTAATTTTAAAAGCCACATAATATTGAAGATCAGAATTGTTATAACCTGTAAAAATAAATTTCTAGATTAAACTCTGTCATGTCATCTTATTGTATAATTGTGGTAGATTCAAAATGATGAGGTTTCTTTTATGGTCCTGAGTTTATTTTGCATATTGTAGCCACTAGAGCTCCTATAGATATGAAGTTACACATTACCTGATCTTTGTTATTCAGACATTAGTTAATAGCATGTATCAATTTTATAGCTATAGTTTCAAACAGTAATACCTGTCTCTCTGATTTATCTTTTGACATTTTGACAGCCCACTTTCTAGTCGATTTATTTTAAATATGCATTGAGGGATATATGGTTCACTGGATTGCTCACCACTAAGTCATTGGTTTGAATTTGGCACAAATCCATGATTACCTCATCTACATCATTTAACAGCTGTATGGTCATCTGTATAAACTGGCAGATAACTAATTCCAGTGATCAAGGATTGAGCACTAGTAGATCTCTGTGTAGACATATCATTTCAGAGATGGTTACTCCAGAAGAGCTAATGAGTGTGTGGAAGTGAATGTTCATGTGGGATTTTCCTACTGCTACTCTATTTATGGTAGAAAGAGAAGTTTTCATCCACTAATACCTATCTGCACCATTCTCAAGTCTTTTCAGTGTAATGTGTCTTTTAAAGAGAAGAACAAGTTTAAATATCGGCTTTTCCTTTGGGAATCAGTAACTTTTTCCTGGCTGCCTTGTTTAATATTAGCATTATTTTGCTGGAAGATGAAATAATTTCACTTTTAACAAAGACTTCCAGACACAAATGAAATCAAATCCAAATTTTCACATCTAAGAAACAGTCACAGCACCTCCTACTGTTTGCATGACTGTAAAAGTTCAGCTGTGTCTTTTGTGAATAGAGTGCTCTGTCTAGATTGCTGGTTTTGTGTGTGGGGGGGGCAGTGGGGGTGTGCTCCTAAAATGTGAAGTGAAATATAACAAACTTGTTATCTTTATTTTAAAGGTATTTTCCCTTGGATATTAACTTGCAAATCTGCAGAAATGGCATTCCAGGCAATTTGGGTCTTGGTTGGAGTATTTGTTTGTTCTACCTGTGTAAAAGGATCATCTCAGCCCCAAGCAAGAGTTTACTTAACATTTGATGGTAAGAAAGTTGATAAACACTCTGAGGACAATGTTATTTGAAGTCTTTTTTTCTTATCCAGATTCAAAAATTACTAAAGACAGTAAAATATTATTGAGTATTGATTAGCTTTACAAATATCTAGTGGACAGCTTTTTGGATGACAGCTATTTTAAATTATTGTTTAATAGACAAAAGCCTCTATTGCATTTGTTTATGAAAATGCTTGAAGTATATTCTGCCCTTTCTGAAGTTTCTTCTGTGTTTGCATGCACATGTGTGAGGAGATGGTGAAGAGCTCAAAGCCTAAGATCTTTGATCTTAGTAGTCCTTTGGCTTTGTTGAGGAACACCCCTTAAGTGCTAATCCTCATCAGCAGAAACAGCTATGCAGGTTTAATTATTGAAATGTTTTCTAATACATTTTGGGCCTTAGCCTCAAAACTGGTCTCTCCGTACATTGTTCGACTGGTGTTTCTTCTATTTCCATGAGGAGTTCCTGAGGTGGGCAAAGTCTCCTAATTAATTGAAAAGGACTTAAAAGAATAGTTGGAAATAGGCTTTTGATTGCTGTTGTATGCAAATGTTCTCTTCAGAAGCTTAGGGAAATGAGTGTGATTTCAAATTTTCACAAACATGAAAGGCTTAAGGTCCTCTGAGGGTATGGTTTGCCAAATGTGTGCATGAGCTTTAACGTATATAGTTCAAATGACTTGTAGATGGATGATTTTGGTCAGTCACGTAACCCATACTAATTGGACAGATGGAATAAGAAATGGATCAGGAAGATCAGCCTGCCCGTCTGGGTCACTTATATTTTTATTACTTCTTTCAGCTCTGTCTCTGTGTAAACCTCAGTGTCACTGGGCATATTTTCATTTATTTGAGAAATAGTATACTCTGAAGCCTTATATAGCAGGGTGTCTTTGAAACTCTATCTTGAATGTCAAACAGCAGTATGACTGACACTTATCACTCAAATGGCTATCTTTTTTTCTTTCTTTCTTAAATCACCAAGTGCTTTCCCCAAGGTCATCATAAGCACTGAAGGGGCCTTATTTAGAACTTAGAGTGTGTGAGCTTCTAATTGTTTCCTTAGCTTCTGAGTTAGGCATTCCCCTCAAAAACCCATGGCTATCCAGTTAAGTTGGGAAGAAAGGAAAAACAGACCTTTGAAGTATCTTTTTTTTTTTAAATTACTAACAAATCTTGCAGTCTGCTAACACCTCTTCTCCAAAGATGAGAACTATGAATTACCTAATCAGATAAAAAAGAAAGGCATTAAGGAACAGTACAATTTCTCCCCAGTTTTCTGTATTTCTCTCAGCATATAGGAAGATGGAGTGGTCTCATAGATGAGGTATCTAAACCTGCTCTCTCTATTAACATCGAAACTAATCGAACTTCTTTTAACTGAAACTTAAGCCAAAATATGTAAATATTAAAAACAAGTGTGTCACTAGACATAATTCATCAAGTCTGTGTTTGACAAGACAATTACAATTTACCTTTTACAGAGGAAATTAAGTAATACAATCTTTTAAAACCAAACTTCAATACCATGTAAGACAATGACTGCTATTTACAAAGTGACTAGAAATTATGAAGCGCTTTTTAAAATTCTGAATATCTAAAATTGTAAATGCTCTTAAACTTAAAACAGATTCTTACAGAATAGTACTTTAATTTATAACATATGCAGAATACAGCATGATTAGATAAGCTAATGAACTGAAAGTCTTATAATTCCTATTTTATTCTTCCCAAGAGTCTTACTAGGAAATAATTAGAGAGATAGAATTCACTTAATTTGAATACTGTTTTAAAGAGATATATCAACAAGCATAACGAAATGCCACGATTTCTAAATTAATACCAAAAAAACTCCAAAAATGAACTGTTTGGTAGACAAAGTATCATTGGAAAAGTACCTTGAGCAAAACCAATTGTTAACATGTATATATTTTAATCATTAATTCATAGTAATTTTCTTAAGAGATTTGACAGTGTACCTGCTTGAGATCCTGTTCCAAATTTCTTATCACTTAAAGTGTCTCTTTGATCTTATTATGACTTCTCTGAGTATCACACTGAATAGGTTACTAAATTTCTTCCAAAATGGTTTAGTCTTAACATCAAAATATAGAACTTTGTACAGGGTTGATATATATATGAATATGTTAATTTAAATATATACAGATATATACTTTCATTTATTTCATATTTAAAAATTTCTGGGCCTCCCTGGTGGCGCAGGGGCTGAGAGTCCACCTGCCGATGCAGGGGACACGGGTTCGTGCCCCGGTCCAGGAAGATCCCACATGCCATGGAGCGTCTGGGCCCATGAGCCATGGCCACTGAGCTTGCGCGTCCGGAGCCTGTGCTCCGCAGCGGGAGAGGCCACAACAGTGAGAGGCCCGCGTACCGCAAAAAAAAATTAAAAAAAAAAAATTTCTGAGTGACACATTAGAAGAATCCTCTCAGTCTTGTCTTACTGTCCAATTAAGAATCACAGTCAATTTAAAGGTGTGTGAAGTAAGAGATCTCTTCTCCCATCCAAATTCCATCCCTGCTTGTGGTGGTGATAACATTTGGGAAACAATGATTTACAGATTTGCCTTCCCTATTCATCTAGTGCAAGGTCAACCAGATGGTCATCACTACTATGGGAGAATGTACTTCAGGTGTTATTAATTAGTTACATTTGTGCTAGATAAATCTTGCATGTTAAAAGAACTGTGACTCCTATTAGATATTGCATTTCATAATTTTTATAATTCTTATTTTATGCCATATACCTTTTCAAATGAATAAAAAGTTCATGCAAATTATTTTTGAGTTGAATTTTTCTTGAAAAAAATTCCAATTGTTTGACAAATTCACATTTCATAACATTATTGTCATATTTTTTTTCCAGAAAATCTTTAAGATCAATAAGGGTCATAAGGAAAGGCGAGGCTATGTATATAAATAGACAAAACTTGTTTTGCTTGCTAATATACAAGGGAAATCATTGTTGAAAAGATTCTGCTTTATCAAGAAGAAATTTTAGCATGTAGTCTTTTACAAAATCAGGAATAAATAGTCCATAATTTGACAGAAGATATCAGTTGCATGTAATTTTAAGAAAAGGTGCTGAGCTTCAGAAAAATGGAAATATTGTCTATATTTGAACAGATATGAAATCTGATGACTGCTTTAAATGTGTTAAATATTGTTTCTATTAAAAAATGAGATAGATTCTTTTCTCTTTTGTTTACATTTTTACTGTGATATAATTGACATATAACATTGTATTAGTTTTAGGTGTACAACATAATGATGCGATATTTGTATACACTGCAAAACGGTTACTGCAACAGGTTGTTACCGTATGTCATTGTAGAAAGTTCCAAAAATTATTTTTCTTGTGATAAGAACTTTAAGATTTGCTTTCTTAGCAACTTTCAAATACAGTATTATTAATTGTAGTCACCATGCTATATAGTATATCCCCATAATGTATTTATTTTATACCCAGAAGTTTATATCTTTTGACCCCTTCACCAGTTTTGCCCACCCCCCACCCCCTGCCTCTGGAACCACCAATCTGTGCTCTGTATCTAAGGCTTGGATTTTTTTTTTTAAGATGCCATATATAAATTAGATCATACAGTTTTTGCCTTTGTCTGACTTATTTCACTTAGCATAATGCCCTCAAGGACCATCCATGTTGTTGCAAATAGCAAGATTTCATTCTTTTTTGTGGATGAATAATATTCCATTGTATATGCATACTGTATCTTCTTTGTCCATTCATCCATTGATGGCAGCTTAGGTTGTTTCCATATCTTGGCTACTTTAAATAATGCTGCAGTGAACTTGGGTGTTCACATATCTTTTGAGTTAGGGTTTTCATTTTCTTTGGATAAATACCTAGAAGTGGAATTACTGAATCATATGGTAATTCTATTTTCAGTTTTTTGAGGAACCTCCCCACTGTTTTCTATAGTTGCTGCAGCAATTTACATTCCAACCAACAGTGCACAAGGGTTCCCTTTTCTTCACATTCTCACCAACACTTATTTCTTGTCTTTTTGTTGGTAGCTGTTCTGACAGATGTGGTCTAAGGTGAGCTACCTCATTGTGATTTTGATTTGCATTTCCCTGAAGATGAGTTATGTGGAGTATCTTTTCATGTGCCCCTTGGCCATTTGTATGACTCTTTGGAAAATGTTTATTCATATCTTCTGCCCATTTTTTAGTCGAATTATTTGTAATTTTGCTATTGAGTTGTATGAGGCCTTTATATATTGTGGGTAATACCCCTTATTGGATATATAATGTGTTTTGCAAATATATTCTCCCATTCAGAAGGTTGCCTTTTTATTTTGTTGATGGGTTCCTTTGCTGTGCAGCAGCTTTTTACTTTGATGTAGTTCCATTTGTTGATTTTTGCTTTTGTTGCCTTTGCTTTTGGAGTCAGACCAAAAAAATCATCGCCAAGACTGATGTCAAGGAAGTTATTTCCTGTGTTGTCTTCTAAGAATTTTTTGTTTCTGCTCTTACTTTTAAATCTTTAATCCATTTGGAGTAAATTTTTGTGTATGCTATAAAATAATAGTCTGGATTCTTTTTTTTTTTTTTTTTTTGCATTGGGCTGTCCAGTTTTTCCAACACCATTTATTGAGGAGGCTGTCCTTTCCCCATTGTATATTCTTAGCTTCTTTGTTGCAAATGATTGACCGTGTATGCTTGAGTTTATTTCTGGGCTCTGTGTTCTGTTACATTTACCTATGTGTCTGTTTTTATGCCAATACTGTACACTTTTGATTACTACAGCTTTGTAATATAGTTTGAAATCAGGGTGCATTATATCCCAGCCTTATTCATCTTTCTCAAAATTGCTTGGCTATTCAGGGTCTTTTGTGGTTCCATACAAATCTTGGAATTGTTAGTTCAATTTCCGTGAAAGACGTCATTGGAATTTTGATAGGGACTGCACTGAATCTGTATATTGCTTTGGGTAATATGGACATTTTAACTGTATTAATTCTTCCAATGCATAAGCACGGAATGTCTTTTCATTTCCATGTTTCTTCTTCAGTTTCTTTCAGTATATAGTTTTCAGTGTATATAGGTCTTTCACCTCTTTGGTTAAATTTATTCCTAGGTATTTACTCTTTCTTTCCTTTTAAATAAACTTTACTGTTAGAAGAGTTTTAGATGTACAGAAAAATTAAGAAGGTAGTACAGGGAGCTTCCATATACCCTACACCCAGTTTCCGCTCTTGCTGACATCTTATATTAATATGGTACATTGGTTACAATTAATAGACCAATATTTATATATTAGTATTAAATAAAGTCCATTTTTTTAGATTTCCTTAGTTTTCACCTAATGTCCTTTTTCTGTTCTAGGATCCCATCCAGGATAGCACATTACATTTAGTCATCATGTCTTACTCAGCTCCTCTCATATCTGCTTTTCAAAGCAAAACAAAGAGAAGCTCCTCCATGGTTCCTGTGGTAAATTAGTCTCTCCTGCTTCTGTCTTTGGTCTTGGGCCATGCACAACTAAAAGTTTAATATTTAAGGCATTCTTCCTGATGCTGCTTTTTGTAAGAACAGAAAATAATGGGAAATAGTAATATTCTAACACTCAGAAATTCATAGCACCAATGTAGGTGCTAAATACATACTTCACTGAGTTTATGTAGTGATCCAGTGAGGTAGTTTGTATAGAGTCTTCCAAAGCCACAGTCTGTGTTTTCATTGTTGATAGAAGCTCCCTTGCTGTCTTGGTCCTCCGGATTCCTTTACAAGTATGAGTGGCTATGCGACTCAAGTTTAGTCAATGTGATGTAAGAGAAAGATGCTAGGTAAGGTTTATATAATGCACAAACTCACCGGCATTCATTTGGCCCTTTATCCTTTGCCCTAATCCATGGTTCCTATCTGGAATATCAGAAATGGTTTTGATTAATAGAAATAAAGTATTTTATTCTTTCTGATGCAATTATAATGGGAGGATTGTTTTCTTAATTTCTCTTTCTAATAGTTCATTGTTAGTGTATAGAAATGCATCAAAATTTTGAATATTGATTTTGTACCCTGAAACTTTACTGAATTTATTAGTTTAACAGTTTTTTTGTGAAGTCTTATGAATTTCTATATATATAATCATGTTGTCCACAAATAGTGACAATATTACTTCTTCCTTTCCAATTTGGATGTCTTGTATTTCTTTTTCTTTCCTAATTGCACCGGCTAGGACTTCCAATATTATGTTGAATAGAAGTGGCAAGAGTGGGCATCCTTGTCTTGTTCCTAATCTTAGAGGAAAAGCTTTCAGCTTTTCACCATTGAATATGAGGTTACCTGTGGGTTTGTCATATAGGGTCCTTATTATGTTGAAGCATGTTCCCTCTATACCCCCTTTGTTGAGTTTTTATTGCAAATGAAAGTTGAATTTTGTCAAATGCTTTTTCTGCATTTATTTGAGACAATCATGTGATTTTTCTCCTTCATTTTGTTAATGTGGTATATTATGTTGGTTGATTTGCAGATGTTGAACCATCCCTATATCCCTAGAATAAATCCCACTTGATCATGGTGTATGCTCTTTTTAATGTATTGTTGAATTCTGTTTGCTAATATTTTGTTGAGGATCTTTGCACCTGTGCTCATCTGGGATATTGGCCTGTAATTTGTGTGTCTGTGTTTGGTGTCCTTTACTGGCTTTGGTATCAGGGTAATTAATGCTGGCCTCATAAAATGAGTTTGGAAGCATTCCCTCCTCTTCAATTTTTTGGAAGAGTTTTAAGAAGGATAGATATTACATCTTCTTTGAATGTTTGGTAGAATTCACCAGAGAAGCCATCTGGTCCTAGACTTTTGTTTGTTGGGACATTTTTGATTACTGATTCAATCTCTTTATTAGTAATTGGTCCATTCAGATTAGCTATTTCCTCATCGTTGAACCTTGGCAGATTGTATGCTTCTAGAAACTTATCCACTTCTTCTGGGTTGTCAAATTTGTTAGTGTTTAATTGTTCATAGTCTTTTATGATTCCTTTTATTTCTGTGATTTCTTGTATTTCTGTAAAGTCTCCTTTTTCGTTTCTGATTTTATTTATTTGAACCCTCTCTCTTTTTCTCTTTTTTTTTTTTTTTTTTTTTTTTTTTTTTTGCGGTATGCGGGCCTCTCACTGTTGTGGCCTCTCCCGTTGCGGAGCACAGGCTCCGGACGTGCAGGCCTAGCGGCCATGGCTCACGGGCTTAGTTGCTCCGCGGCATGTGGGATCTTCCCGGACCAGGGCACGAACCCGTGTCCCCTGCATCGGCAGGCGGATTCTCAACCACTGCGCCACCAGGGAAGCCCTCTTTTTCTCTTTGGTGCATCAAAAAAATTTTGTTTATCTTTTCAAAGAACCAGATCTTAGTTTCATTAATCTTTTCTGTTGTCTTTTAGTCTCTGTTTAATTTATTTCCACACTGATCTTTATTATTTCCTCCCTTCTACTAATTTGGGTTTCATTTATTCTTCTTTTTCTAGTCCATTTAAATGTAAAGTTAGGTGGTTTATTTGATCTTTTCTTGTTTCTTGAGGTAGGCCTGTATCACTAAGATTCCCTCTTACAACTGTTTTTGCTCTATCCCATAGATTTTGGTGTGTTGTAGTTCTTGTATTTCCATTTTCATGTGTCCCAAGGTATTTTTTGATTTCTCTTTTGATTTCTTCATTGACCCATTGGTTGTTCAGTAGCATGTTGGTTAATCTCCACATATTTGTGGGGGTTTTTTCTTGTAATTGATTTCTAGTTTTATACTATTATAATCAGAAAAGATGCTTGAATTGATTTCAATCTTCTTAAATTCATTGAGACTTGTTTTATGACCTAACGTATGATCTATCCTGGAAAATATTCCATGTGCACTTGAGAAGAATGTGTATTCTGCTGCTTTTGGATGGAATGTTCTGTATACATCTGTTAAATTTTTCTGGTCTAATGTGTTGTTTAAGACTGATGTTCTGTTAATTTTCTGTCTGGATGATCTATCCATTGATCTTAGTGGGGTACTAAAGTCCCCTGCTATTATTATACTGCTGTCATTTTCTCCCTTTCGGTCTGTTAATATTTGCTTTATATATTGAGGTACTCTTACTTTAGGTGCACAAATATTTACAAATGTTGTATCTACTTGTTGGTTTAACCCCTTTATCATTATGTAATGACCATCTTTGGTTTTTTTTTTTTTTACATTATTTGTTTTAAAGTCTATTTTGTCTGATATAAGTATAGCTACCCTATCTTTCTTTTGGTTTTGTTTGCATAAAACATATGTTTTCATCCCTAACATTTAGTCTATGTATGTCCTTACGTCTGAAGTGAGTCTCTTGTAAGAAGCATGTAGATGGGCCTTGTTTTTTAATCCATTCAGCCACTCTGTCTTTTGATTGTAGAATTTATTCCCTTTACATTTAAAGTAATGTTTAATAGATATGTACAAATTTGCTAATTGTTTTTTTTGCCTGTTTTGTAGTTCTTCTCTGCTCTTTTCATCTTCTCTTACTCTCTTCCCTTTTGTTTTTATGACTTTCTTTAGTGTTATGCTTAGATTTTTTTCTCATCTTTTGTGTATCTACTATAGGTTTTTGCTTTGTGGTTACCATGAGGTTTACATATAACAGCTTATATACATAACAGTCTACTCTAAGTTGAAAACAAGTTAAATTTGAATGCATTCTAGAACTGTATACTTTTACTCCCCCCACCACCTTTTATGTTTTTGATTTCACATTTTACATCTTTTTAGTTTATGTATCCCTTAACTAATTATAGTTATAGTTATTTTTACTACTTTTGTCTTTTAACCTTCACACTAGCTTCATAAGTGATTAATCCACTACCTTTACTATATAATCCAGTGAGATTTTTATTTTCATATGTTTTCTTGTTACTAATTGGTACCATTTCTTTTCAGCTTAAAAAAGTCCCTTTAACTTTTCATGTAAGGTCATTTCGCTGGTTATGAACTCCTTTAGCTTTTTCTTGCTTGGAAAACTTTATCTCTCCTTCAATTCAGGATGATAACCTTGTGGGGTAGAGTCTTTTTGGTTGGAAGTTTTTCCTTTCAGCACCTTGGATATATCATGCTATTCCCTCTGTCCTGCCAAGTTTCTGCTGAAAATTCTGCTGATAGTCTAATGGGGGTTCCCTTATATGTAACAAGTTGTTTTTTTCCTCTTGCTGTTTTTAGTATTCTTTCTCAATCTTTGAATTGTGACGGTGTAATTATGATGTGTCTTGGTGTGGATCTCTTTGGGTTCTTCTTATTTGGAACTTTCTGGGATTCCTGGATCTGGATTCTGTTTCCTTTCCCAGGTTAGGGAAGTTTTCAGCCATTATTTCTTCAAATAGACCTTCTGTCTTTTTTCTCTCTCTTCTCCTTCTGGGACCCCTATAAGGCAAATGCTGTTTCTCTTTATGTTGTCCTATAGGTCCTATAAACTATCTTAACTTTTTAAAATTCTTTTTTTCTTTTGCTGCCCTGTTTGTGTGAATTACCACTGCCCTGTCTTCCAGATTACCGATTCCTTCTTCTGTTTCATCTAGTCTGCTGTTGAACCCCTCTAGTGTATTTTTCAGTTCCATTTTTGTATTCTTCAATTCTGAGACTTCTGTTTGGTACTTTCTTATCTTTTCTGTATTTGTTGAAGTTCTCACTGTGTTCATCCAGTCTTCTCCCAAATTCAATGAAAATCTTTATGACTAGTACTTTGAACTGTTTATCAGATAAATTACTTGTCTTCATTTAATTCAGATTTTTTCTGAGGTTTTATTTTGTTCTTTGTTTGGAACATATTCTTGTTTCCTCATTTTGCTTGACTCTCTATATTTGTTTCTATGTATTAGATGAAACAGCTACCTCTCTCCGTCTCAAAGGAGTGGTCTTATGTAGGAGATGAACTTTGTTGTTCAACCTTGCAATAACTCTTGCTTGTCTCTCAAACCTTTGTAATTGTCTAAGCAACCTGATTTATTTTGGGGATGTCACAGATGTTGAGGGTGTACCAAGCCCCGTCAGTGTTCCATAGAGAGGGCTCTCAGAGAGCACCTAGTTTCAGGCTGATTGGAAAGAATACCCTAAGGTAGCAGCTTTTAAAGTATGCAAATATATACAGCTCTGTGGGACCACAAATGTAAGTCCTGCTGTCTTCCATATCAGGTGATGTGGAGGTGTCCCCTGGATGACAGTTGCAAAACTCAGGGCTCCAAACGAGTGTATAAACTCCTTTCTGGGAGGCACCAGTGAGCTGTAGTGAGGCTGAGGGAGGAGAATACAATGATGGCATTCCCTGTCCTACATTCCCTGAGAGCACTTCCATAGCTTCTAGATGTGTGGCAAACCTTAAGTCTCCCGCTCAGGTTGAAGCTCAAGAAAATAGGCCTTTTTTCACAGAAAGACTGGGGTTGTGTTTCATTCTGCTGACTGTTCAATGCCCTGGGTGTGGTAGCCCTCCAAGAACTGACTCTCTGATCGTTTCAGTCCTGTAGGGCCCAGAAACGGAAGCTCCCCTGGCCACCAGAGGCAGGTGATCAGGGTGCATCTCCTGTGTGGACTGTGCACACCTGCTGGCTTTAGCGAGGCAACAGGAGAACTCAGGGTCATGATGCATCTGCAGATGTTAACTTTAGAGATGGAGCAGGAGAGTACAGTAATGCAACTTCCAGCTTTAGAAGGCAGCAGGAGAACACACGGCAGGTCATGAATGCCAGAGATTTAGCGGAGCAGCAGGAAAGTGCTGTGACTGTATGTGCCTGATGGTACTAGCCAGGTAGAGGGGAGAACACAAAAAATGTCACCCACCAACACCTCCATCCCCAGAGAGAGTCCTAAAAGGCTACTACACCTCCAGCAGATGCTTTAAGATTAGCAAATGAATTTCCTTCACATATAGACCAGGAGGTTTTCAAACTGCTACTTTTGTGCTATGTCCCAAGGCGAGTTGTCTGTATGTAAAAGCCCTTTAATAGCAGAATCTCACTTCCCAGCAGCCTTCTGGGTCTCCTGGACATAAGCCCCTTTGTTTTCAAAACCAGACATTATGGGGCCTCATGTCTCCTGTGCAAGTCCCAAGGGTTGGGGTGCTTGATATGGGGCACAAACCATTTACTCCTCAAGGAGAAGCTCTATATTTGTGAGATCCCTCCTAATTGTGGGTTGCTGTGCCAGAGGTGGATTTTTTGGCAAAGAAGCACTAATTCAGTCATGTGGATGTTTTGGTTTTGTTATTATAAACCTCTAAGTTATCAGACCTTATTTTTTTAAGTAATCCTGATAAATACTGGATTATCATTTTTGTTTGTGCTTTTAGATCTAGAAAGATAATATTCTGAAATAAAGAAGTAGGATAAGACTAAGGAGCACTCAATAAAACACAAGCTTCAAAAAGCCTGAATATCATTGTACTGAATAGGCAGCTGTCTGGCTCCACTTCAAGTTTTCTTTTTAGAGTTTCTAAAAAACTCTTATGAGTTATCAAGATAACCATGGATATATTTTAAATTGCTTTATAAAGCTATGAATGCTCAAAAATAAATTCATTGATAGTTAAATGCATGGCAGAAAAGTCAATTGTTTGTGACTGCTAGTAATTCCTTGCTATGTTCAGTAAAGACTTTCTACTACTAAACTGTTCCTCACCCCATTTAAGCCTGTGACTAATTACCTAAAACTCAAAAGAAAAAACAATTAAAAGATTAAAACTCCATAAAGACTTTTACTATTTGGATACATAGCTAATATTGGCCAATTTTCCAGCCTAAAGTTGAGTTTTACATTTACATTTACATATGCATGACAGTGGTTTAAAAACATAAAAATGTCAGTGTGAGTTGTATCGGGAAACAAGTGTATTCAGTGTAGAGACTAGGGTTGCATAAGATTATAAGCTTTTTCAGTTATTTACTTTGTGATTCTTTTTGCCTTCTTTCAGTGCTGAATTTTAATTAATAAAGTTGTCAAAGTCTCCAGGTCATTGATAGTATACAAATGAAAGATGATGGAATTTTACAAAACTTCTTTTATCTTTTAATATCTGCCTCATTTGACAAGAGGCTTAGTTAATTAAACAATAAATGAAAGGACCCCTGTGAACTAGTAGGCTGAATCCAAAAGCTGATAAATTGTTATTGGACAATAAACTCAAAACAATAAATTGCCTCTTTATGAACTCTGGTAGCATTAACATCGCAAGGCACATTTGTTGAAAAGAGTTTGTCTACTGGTTGCCCAAGAGATAAAAATAAAGCCTTGATTACTCCATTAATCTTGGAGAATGCTCTCGGTTGTATTGAATCTTCTGAAATACTTAGTTCTAGGGAAAACTTATGTTACTACAATTTCCTTTAATTTCCCTTCCAGTGATCTCAGTTAAATGTCAGTTAAACATCTTAAATAACACCTGCATGTTTTAATAAACCTAACTCAACAAGGGGTGCTGTGTGAATAAGAAGCTCTTTGCATTCTTCCCCTGTGAGAGAGTCACTGAACTCAGGAAGGGATTGATGAATGCAAGTGTGAGTTGGATGTTACCTAAAGCATAAAGAATCTTTAGAGTAGCACTAAATTTGTGATGTAAAGAGCAAGTTAAAACAGTTGTAAAATACTGTGGGAATAGAAAATGAGAAGAAATTGCCAAAAAATTCATATGTCTATTTTGCCTTAAGGTATATATTGACATGGGACTCTAGTAGTCAAAAATAAGACAAAAATCTGTTTCAAAGCCTTGAATTGGAGGAGAGAAGTTTTAAGTACAGCAAAGAATGTCTCTTGGGAAATATTAGGACAGAAATGTATTACAATGATATGCTGTGGATCTCTTTTAAAATGATTTTTAGAAAAAATGTTGGAAACATTTCCTGTCATAAAAAAGTAATTCTTGTTCTAGGTGAGTTTTCTCAGAATCTAATAAGCTTAATTCTGTTGCCAAAAGATGATGTTCTGATGTTAAGCCATTCCTGGAGGTACAAGGTTCCTGCAGTTGGGAACAAAGAGGGATGCTTCAGTAATCTGAAATCAGAAGAGTGAGTTTATATGCTCTGTTAATTTAGTCAACCAACTATTGCAATTCCATGAAAAAAATGTGTCATATTCCGTGATTATCCATAGATACATGTGAATATTTATGATTGAACTGTCAAATGAAGGTGGCTCAAGTGATGCTTGATAGATTATTTTAAATCCATTTTACATGTTGATCAAATTTGTGGATATGTTTTTCACAAGTGTGGATAATAGGATGCGTTACATAGACTTTCTTTGCAGTTTTGATTTAGAAAAATATACCTAGAACTAAATATATGCATTTTTCCATCCTTCATAGATGTGTGCTACCATTTTGTCTTCTGTGTTTCTAAAATATTTTGATAATTTATTTGTATTCATTATAATAATAATCACTAACATTAATGTTGCCTTTGTGCCAGGCTCTATTCTAAATACTTCACATTACCGCATTTTATTCTCTAACAACACTGTGAATTAGGTACTATTTTCATCCTCATAAAATGGAGGTACAGAGAAAGTAACTTGCCCGAGGTCACAGGAATGGAAAGAGAGACGATAAAACACAAGCAGTCAGAGTCCAGAGCCAGAGCCATTTCTGTAGATGCTGCTAGAATTAGTTTTAAGGTCCACAAAAATCACAATTAAAATAAAAAAACATTTTCTGAGCAAGTCACACTATAACTCACTTTATCATGTTAAGGGTGTCACAGTATATTTTTGCTCTTCTCTTGGAACAACAAGCCTTCCTGAAAATAAAGGAAATAAAACTCATTCTGTATACCATTCCTAATTCCCTCTTCAATTTCAGTTTCATCAAGGTAAGGATGAGGGAATCACCCTCTGGAACAAGTTTATTTTGTTGCTGTAGGTGAGGTTTCCTTTTGTGGCTGTGAGAGCAAATCTGAACTCAGACAAAGGATAACTATAGAAAAACTTATTATTCACTCTCCTTACCTCACTATACAGATTTATCAGGGTGTGTCTCCATAAGTTCAATATAGCCTGTACTTTCTTTTAAAGAAAAAAAAAAATTTAGGTGTTTTTTTTTTATGGATACCATTGCAGCATCAACTAACTGTAGCACTGAGACACACTCAGTTTTTTCAGTTTCCTAATATCTCATATATAATGAGGTTAAAAAAAATCCAGTCATTTTTATTTTAGTTCCATCACTGTCAAAAAATAAAAGTATTCATAAAGAGAGCTGCAGGCTTTGGGCAAACTCCAGGACTCTTTTGCCTTCTGCATTTCCATTTATGTGTTACTGAGAACCTCTGCTGTTAATGAAAACAGTTAAAAGCAAGGAACAGAAAGGTTAGACGTATTCTAAGGCAGAGTATGAGTTGGCAAGAAGGGCATATAAAAGGCAGAGCTGAGTGCTGAGCCATGTGCTATTTTAGGGCAGCACTAGCCATGAAACAATGTGCTGAGCTGTAAAAGATGGCAAGTACATTCTACATTTCCAAGATGCATGCTCAGAAACAATCACTTCTATACTCCCTCCTTATTCAGTAAGAATTAAGTGCCTTTGAGCCCTCAGTAGTAATATTTTACTTCTGCAGGGTGCTTTTTACTTTTCGGAGAATTTCCACACGTTATCTCATTTATTACAGAGTGCTTAGGCAATAGGCGGGCATGGAGGCCCCAAGGAGCTAAATGTCTTGGCTAAGGATCTACAGCTTGATGGTAACAGAGACAAGACTGGAAGAGGGAAATGGTATAGGAAAAAGAAAACTAATTATGTAGAGAATAAGAGACATTCTGCAAAAATGTATATTACAAAATCTGCAGAAATGCCAGGCCATTAATTTCAATATTAGCAAATTTGTCACATGCTATTTGCTTCCCCAAAGTATGCACAACACTGTAGCTTTAACATACCTTACATTTTTAATTAACTACTGATTTTAGCATAATTTATGGATTATTATATGTCAGGCTTCAAATATATTGAACAACATATTAGAAATGCCTGTAAATTTTCTTTGAAAAGATTGAGGCAATACGTAAATACCAGAAGTTCATATTTTTGTTTCTAATTCATGTAAGTTAGTGAACATACTTTCCTTGCCTTGCCTTCCCCAAGTTACTGCTTTTGTAGTCAAGAGTTTCACTTGCTGTGCTGTGTACATTAGGATTCCATTTTCCCCTTTGTCAATCTTTAGAACAGAGTATTCTATGTATTATCTTAGAAGGAAACAATCATTAAAATAACCTTAAGATCTGGTTTGAAGTAATGTCAGTGAAAGTGCCTAATATTCTTGCCTTTATCAACTTTAACATTTTCTAGCATTTAAGATTCTTGATAATAAAAGGGTAAAATATTCTACCTAATTAATTCCTAAATTACTACTTTACTGAAACTATTTTCTTATAAAAAATTAGCAGATATCACACCTTGGATATAAGATTGCTTATATTTAAGCTTATATATAATGTAATAGATAATGTCAATTCTCTAGCCTATATGGAATTGATAGGCCAATGGAGTCAAAGCAATATAATTTTACAGAAGATAATTGCTATTTATCTAAGAAGAGGGTCAGACTGCTGATCCTGTGAAAAGAAAACCTTGAGGCTCTTCAGGAGTAATAGCACTAAAGAAACAGTTGTTAAATTCTTTCATGAAAAACTTCCTCTTTCCTTGGTATAGATTTTCACTTTCTAAAGATAAATGAATTATGGAGAGGGGATATATATCTGAGTAAAGATAAATGCACGATCTTTACAGCACACATACATGTATACACATACTCTGTGGGTAAAGATCAATTATATTTCATTACTGTTTTGGTGTTTTCTAAGTATATGTTCTCTTGTAAGTGCATATAACAAAAACTGAGAAGTCACGAAGAAAAGAGTTGAATTCCTGGTATCATTTTCAATGTGTTACTCGTATGTTTTCTTACTTTAAAGTTATAATTAGCACAAATTTATCATTTAATAATTGGATAATTAGCTTGGCAAACACTTTAGTACTCTAAATGTTACTGTAACACTTAGTTATACAGTAATAGCTAGTGCAAGTGAGCTGAGGACCAGGACAAGAAACTCTGGTGGCTTGTGTATTTTAGCTTTGCCTCCCTCCCATTATTTATGGCTAGTAATAGTGAGAACAAAATAACTTGCTGCCAGAAGGAGGTAATCCATCATTAGCACAGAAAACAGGAACTTAAAGGGAGCGAATGGAAAAAAATAATATGTAAAGGCACTGTAAAATAAATACCTAAATTTGTTTACAACATTTGCTTCTTTTACAGCCGTAAAGTCTTCCAGCCCAAGTGGCTAGTGTGACTATAGTTAGCATCAATTACCAAAGACTTAGCAGAGTCCCAACTATAGCATATGAAACATAATCTTTCATTATGAGCTTCTCCTTTCTAAAAATCCTTGCAAAATTTAGATTAGAAAATCCGTTTTTTCTTTTGTAAATAGATATAACTTTATACAAACTGTGTGAAGTGCACCAAGCTGGGACTTCATTCATTGCTGAAATTTTATGATGAATACAAGGGTCTGAAGCTTTTAAGACAGCACTAACAGGGCTTCCCTGGTGGCACAGTGGTTGAGAGTCCGCCTGCCGACGCAGGGGACACGGGTTCGTGCCCAGGTCCGGGAGGATCCCACGTGCTGCAGAGCGGCTGGGCCCATGAGCCATGGCCGCTGAGCCTGCACGTCCGGAGCCTGTGCTCTGCAACGGGAGAGGCCACAACAGTGAGAGGCCCGCGTACCGCAAAAAAAAAAAAAAAAAAAAAAAAAAGACAGCACTAACAAAATGAGAAACTGAGAGTAAGGGGAGTAGAACATCCTAGTATTCCTTTCCTTGCTTATTTGGGTCAGGTAGAAGTGGTGTATGTGGCCACAGTTTCTTTTAAATGGTAGAGACTATTACAGTTCCACAAAACTGTAATTCTTAACACAGGGACTTCTTTTTTAATGAAGAAGTGAGTAGTAGTAAAGTGATTATAAAATTAGCTTGTATAAAAAAGCATTTTCATTGAATTTCATTATGGAATTAGAGTTACGTCTATATGTATGCAAATCATTCAATAGACTGGATTGAAAATATTTTAATAAAGAAACTTAAAATGATGACCAGGCATGCCGAAGTTTTGATAATATGATGTGGTGAATATTTTGAAACTCTTTTTTTTTTTTTTTTTTTTTTTGCGGTACGCGGGCCTCTCACTGTTGTGGCCTCTCCCATTGCGGGGCACAGGCTCCGGACGCGCAGGCTCAGCGGCCATGGCTCACGGGCCCAGCCGCTCCGCGGCACGCGGGATCTTCCCGGACCGGGGCACGAACCCGTGTGCCCTGCATCGGCAGGCGGACTCTCAACCACTGCGCCACCAGGGAAGCCCTGAAACTGTTTTTATAACTTTTCCATCCTCTTAAATATACGCTATTTGTCATAATTCAAGCAAAAACAAAACCTCATGACTTAAATTATCTCTTGATTTGAAAGATTCTTTGGATAATTGATTGTGTCAGTTGCCAGTAAGAACCTTAAGCGTTCTCTAAACATCATCAACCTAGTTCTGTATTCACACCTAAATGTTATTATGTAATAATGATGCAGACAATGGGAAGAGATTGGAATCTCATTGCTATTATCTACAAATCTAGGTTTAAATAGAACCATTCCTTTCAGAAGCAATCTTTCTGGCATCAAAAGTTTCCAACTTTTATTGGTCTATCCAGTCAGATTGTCGCTCCATAAATTAAAACTCATGGATTTTTTTTCTTTTCCCTGAACAGTAATACTCAGAACATTTCAGGAGACCAGAACATTAAGCTGGAATAAAACAATGAGTGTATTATCATCACCAAAAGAGCATTTTGAATTTTATTAGTAGAAACCAATTAAGATGTTATTTTCAAGCAAAGGGCTTGGCAAGACTTCAGAAAGTTACAGTGATTTCCGGAGTCGGGTAGGGGTTTAGCTGGCACAGAGGGCAGATCTTTAGGTTAGAGTCTTGACAGCTTTAATGCACATGCAACTGGGATTTTTTTGTTTAAGCTGATTCTCTTAAAAGCCATGCTTCCTGCCACTGCTCAACATAATTGCATCAATTCCACTTTCCATTAGTATTCAAAACCTGCTGATATGACTGGAGTTTTAAAACCTTTGTGTGAAAATCTAATTATGCATATTTTTTCCAGGGAGATCTGATAATGCATATGTTCTACAAAGTTATGTTTTTTATTCTGATATCTAGCATAGATTTTTATGCTAGTCATATACTTTGGTTATTCATTTAATTGTACTGACTACAGTGTAAGCAATTTTCTATTACAGGAGGAAAAGAACATTCAATAGGCTCTATTTTGTTGAAGGACAAAGGAGCACATACCTATTTGCTATAGAATAATAAAATATTCTGATTTCAGGTGAAAGGAAATGATTATCTTTTTATTATGTGTATAATATCTATGTCCCTTTTATAATGTGCTTATTTTCTACAGTTTATCTTTATAGATATTTTATAAAGATCTGCATTGACTTACTTCATCTCATATATTTCTACTTTTTTGATATGTATTTGACACTTTTCTATACTTATAGTTATGTATAGACATTTCAGATATTACATTAGGAATTTAAAGTGTAAAATATATTTATCTAGCAGTTTATCACCTTGCATTTGTTTTCCTCACATTCTTTCTTTGGTTTTTCTTCTTTTTTAATTGAATTAAGAAAAAGATTATTAAGCTTAGCCTGGACTCATTCACAAAATGGTGAAAGCCTCAGAGCCTAGGTGCTGATGGAACATATAGCAGGAATTGAGTTAAAGATGGCCTAGAGTCAAGATGAATCATTTTTATATGCTTTGGAAATGAAATTTAGTTCCATAAGCACTTAGATGAAATTACCTTTAAAGCAATAACCATCTTTGGTTTCCAAATTTTACAATAAATATTTGATACTAAGGCAAAATTTTAAAACCTTTTCTAAAATTGCTTCTGGGTTGAAAAAATAGAATTTTAATAACCAAAGATAAATTTGCTGAGCCCCGTAATAACAAAGCATATATATTTTTCAAGGTATGTAAGTATCTGTATTAAGTTCCAACAGCACACATTACATTCACCTTAAAGTGGAAGCTGGAAAATCTGGTTAGAATTGATTGTTGGCAAATTATGGGTCAATATAAGAAAAAGCTTTCAGGCTTTTATAAAAAATGTTGTATCCATCTGTCTCTTATCCCTTTACTCCCCACTCATCCACCCTACTTTGGAGAGATTCCATTAAATACATTGTTCCATTTTTTAAAAAGACCCAAAGAACTGCACTGAATTCCACGAATATTTTAGAGAACCTACCTTGTACAATGTGGTTGATACATCTATAGGTACAAAGAGAAGTATGGCATGAATCCTGTCCTCAGTAACCACCCATTCTAATCAGCAGGGTAAGCCAACTACATAAATACTACACCAGGCACAGCCTAATGTGTGCCATAAGAGGGACACAAATAACTTATAGAAGAAGCCAGTTTTGAAATAAAAACATTATCTTAAGTTGGTTTTGAAAATTAGCTTTAAACCCATTGTGGGCATTAATCATTCTGCAAGCAGGGATTACAGTTTTATCATGGTTATAAACCGGACTGAGTGGGGAGTTCAACTGGAATGCCAAGGAAGAGGTTATTGCACTTAACCAAGGTTCTCCAAGCCTCTGGGGCAAAGCTCTTTTGCTAGGGTTTATTTTGTCTTGTTATTCACCTCTAAATCTCCAGCAGTCCTGTACAATGTAGAATCATTATGAGTGATATACTGACAAACAGTTTGGCACCAGTTTGCCAAACTGTCTCCGAATGCCCAGAGCATTTAAAATCCGAAACTGTCTATAGTGGTGGTAGGAGCAGGGGACTGTTTTTAGAGTCCTCTCCATTTCTCAGTTTCCAAATCTCTCTTGTTCTCTTATTTGATTTCTCTCTCTCTCTCATACACACACACACACACACACACACACACACACACACACACACAAATACACAATGTTGGCCATATATGAGGGATAGAACAAAGACATGAAGCAGCCTGTCTTAAACATCAGAAGTTCAAAATAACTAGGTCTTCAGAAATATCTTCTTTTATACATGAAAATGAATTCCATACCAGAGGTCAGAAGCTCCTTTCTCTGGGCTTTCATTCCCATCAGCAGTTTGCCATCTCATCATATGACTACAAGACAGTAGAAATTAGACCAGGGAAAAATCTATAACTCTAAATGTTTGGAATGACTGATCATGTTAAACCCAATACCTTATAACACTGATTCTCCATGTTGGCTACACATTAGAGTCACATGGGAGCTTTAAAATTCTGCTGCCAAGGCCACACCCAGACCAATTAAGTCAGTATCTCTGGGGATGATGTGTAGCCACTATTGTTTGTTAAACTTCTCCAGGTGATTTCAATCTGCAGTCATGTTTAGAGACCACTGCCACCAAATCCCTAAAGTTCAGTTTCTGTTAGAGAACATGAAATCTCCAAGGTTCTTTTAACAATGAAATATAATTCTATTCAGTCTATTGCTCTAATGGTTTCCAAGATAGAGTCTTTGCTAAACATTGAAATATAGCCACTTTATCCAACAGTGGAGATTTTCAATGCCAGAAAAATCATTAGTGTAGCCATAATGCAGCTTGAGTGTTCACTACCCATTGAGTGAACAAATACCCTTCACTTATTTCTTTGTGAAATATGAAAGTCATGTCAAAGTTATGACCTAGAAAATTATGTTCTATTTCCTTTATATTTTGAAATTTAGTGACATCTCAGTGAGATTCTTGACAACCTAAGCTAGTCTTGATTTAGGTTATGTCATCAGGTCTAACATAGAGCCTGGTGCTAAGAAAATTCGGTAAAGATCTGTGGCGTATGTACTCGCTCACAGACAATTTCATTGTGTATGTGTTTGTGTCTAAATGTGGGATAGCAGACTCTCTAAGACAAAGAGGCAGTCTATAGTGGTAGTGGTAGGGAGAGTGGGAGTGGGAGATAGGGAAGGTTTCTTCTCACTCAGAAAAAAAATATTTCGCCTATGGCAATGGGAACAGATTCTGATCCTTTTTTGTATACCATTCTTTTTCCAGTCTCTTTAATGATGTATGATATATAGTAGATGCTTAATAAATTCTTGAAAGTAAAAGAATGAATGAATTATGTCTGCATTAGCAGTTTTAGAGAACTGGAAGAGAGCAGAAGTAGGTCCGAAAACACAAAAATAGAGAATCAAACCCTGTCCAGCTCTGTGTTCCAGGATCATAAGTTGTCAATAATTCAGAGAGGCCTCTCTTGATATGCTTTTAACCTTTGTCTTGGCAGATTATCTTGGTTTAGATCTCTATCCTTTGTACTGTGATCCTACTATTGCCATGAAGGCAGGAAAGCCATGGAAAGCTTTCATTAGTTTATGATAAATATCTGCATACTCACAGTTGAAGACTTTCTGAAGAAGAAAAACTATGTGTAGTTGTACTAGGTAGAAATAAACCAAGCAATATTATGGGCAGGTCAATAGTAAACAGAACACAAATTGAGAATTTTGGGCCTTTGAAAATATCAGTATTCGCTGTGAAGGACCTGTCATGTTTACCTGTTGTTATTAATATGTCATGAATTAAAAAGTTTTCTTGGCCATTGTCAGGAGCTTTATAGTATATGTTTGTTTACCAAAGTGGTGTCTTTCATTAAAGGAGAAATAGGGAAAAAACTCTCTTTTTGTGGAAGATATAAGTTTAACACCTTGAAATGCACAATATACCTCAAATGGGCAAGTTCCGAAAAATGTTTTGTTTATTGGATGCAGTTTAGGAAAGAAAACAAATAGGCAGCTATCTTATTAAATGATACAGCAAATGATATTCTAGGACAGTGTGAGTTTTTAGGATTCTAGTCACATCAAGCTATCATTCTTTCCACGCTTCCACCTATAACTTTATAGATTGATCTTTAATGGAAAAATATGTATCTTGCCTTTGAAAGAATTAGATTAAGTGTGCTCCTATTATTTAGGACTTGGTCTGGCAAAGTAAATGAGGAACTCACAAGTAAGAGGTAAATGCTTAAAATATTTCCAGGAGTAAAATAACAATATCTGGTTTAGTAGACTGTAAGAATACAACTCCATGTGTGTCAAAATGCAAGTTACACAACTGTACTTCTCTGAAGGGTATAAAAAAAAATCGCTTTGCTGAGTGGAAATTACTTCTGTAAAATACTAAAATAGCCACATTAGTAAATTGTGGAGTCATGTAGTCAAAGGTAGTTTTTATTTTTCCTGGAGTATTTCACTTACCATTTATTTGTTTTGGAATATTATTGTTAAAACCCAAATTGTCATTTAATTCTAACTTGACAATCGGAAAATTTGCTTGACTATCTTGTGACATTGAGGTTCTTCATTTCTGGAGTTCATCCACCAAAATGAAGTGTGGTAATTCTTTCTACCACCTTCTTCAGCAGGCAAAACTATGACTCATTTCCCCCACCCAGTTACTCCAGAACTGTTCAGTGCAATGTTACAAAATGAGGTGTGATAGTACAATATTTCCCAATTTATTTTTGAGCCACTCAAGCAGTGTATCCAACATCTTCTGTTCTAGGGAACACACACTAAAACACATATTACACATTTTCCATACTTCATTCTGATCTCTGTGTCATCTCAGTAGTAAAGAGGGGAAAGGTGATGGAGTACTTATAGTGTAATGCAATAAACTAGTCATGAAAGAACTATATTTTATAAATTCATTTGTTATATAGAGGGACTTTACTTATATTTAATGAGAAATTTATAGGACAGTAGTGAATGGGCCCTCCTGTTATCTTTGCCTTGTTTAAACCAAAATGGAAATTATTTTGTTTTGCACCACCTCTAGTAGCTAGGCAAATACTCAAGCCTAGGTCAGGCCCAGGAGCAAACTGCCTGGGTTTGAAACATTGCTCTACCTCTTATGAGACATGCAACTCATGGCAGTTCCATCAACTTCTTTAAACTTTGTTTACTAGGCTATAAAATAAGGATAAATTAGTTCCCACCTGATAATGTCATTGTGAATATTAAACACGGTAACATATATAAAATACTTAGCAAGACATGACAACAGTAAAAGTATACTAAATGCTAGATATTATTATAATTATTTTATATAAAGTGAGAGAATTAAAAGATGACTAGGATATATTCCATCACCTTAAGAAATGTATTGTCTAGTTATATTAAGGAAACATTATTCTAGATGTGGAAAACCTGTGGGACACTGGCCTAGAAAAGGATGTTCTTGGCTCACATAATATTTAACAATGAGTAAGATGCTAACATTTAAGAATCAGGAGATTTTAGTTTATAATGTATATTTCTCTTTTTTCTTGAAAAGTCAGAGGATCTAGGAAACACTGATAGGGGCTGAGTAGGACTGTCCCTTCTAGTCTGATTTCCTTTATTCACTCATGTTGCCTGTCTGAACCTCACCAACATGGACTTTCTACTCTTGGGTCTAGAATGGGACACGATGATGGATAAAAAATAATTTCTAGATAAAGCAATAGATCTTGTAAGGATCCTGTCTGCTTGGTGGTATTGGGGCATAAAAGAAAAAAAATAGAATTCTTTCTTTCAAGGAACATATAGTTAGAGAAAAAAGGAAATAAAATCATAAAACAAGGCATATCATATCTTCCTTAATACATCTATCATTTTCATGATACCCACACTGAAAATAATACAATACATTAACTTTTGTCTCTGCTTATGAAAGTATTAGTTTGTTATGAAAAAAACAAGTTGAGAATATAGGGCATGTAAGAATGCTTAAATAATAGAAGCCCACTAATCTAATGGTTTCTTTCAAAGGGAATCAACAACAGCATTTCTTTTTCATAAATATATATGTATATGTCCATGTGTTGAGGTTTGCATGAAGGCATAAATCACCTATAAAATAGTCTAGGCCATGTTGACAGACTGGGAAAGAGTTTATCAAGCCACTCTCTGATCAGCAGTTCTAGCTTTTTGATCTCAGAGAAGTTATGGGTAGGCTGTGGTTAATGATGTGAAAATATGGGCTATTATTCTCTTATTTGTCAAGTTATTGACAAAACTTTTTACTTAGTCATTTCAATGAAAATCTAGTGTCAGCTATCCTAGCTTCATGCAGATTTATTAAAGGAAAGAAATATCCTACATAAGTTTCCTGATACTCAATACCAAGTTATTATGGAAGTCTGATTCCCAAGTCCTGTGAGCTGCAAGATGGGTGTGATTTGGTTCTACCCATATTTTGCTAAATATTGACAGACAAAAAACACTGCCTGGAACATATGTATCCTAATGAGTACAATAATTCTTGTTTTATTATTAATATGACACATCTTTATTTTATTTTTTTATTTTTTTAACATCTTTATTGGAGTATAATTGCTTTACAATGGTGTGTTAGTTTCTGCTTTACAACAAAGTGAATCAGTTATACATATACATATGTTCCCATATCTCTTCCCTCTTGCATCTCCCTCCCTTCCACCCTCCCTATCCCACCCCTCTAGGTGGTCACAAACCACCTAGCTGATCTCCCTGTGCTATGTGGCCACTTCCCACTAGCTATCTAATTTACATTTGATAGTGTATATATGTCTGTGCCACTCTCTCACTTCGTACAACACATCTTTATCTTTGCTTCTATTCTTATACATGGAGCTCAATGTTACTCATCTTTAATAAGAATTATTTCACATTTAGTATTTGGGTTTATATATTTTTCATTTTTTAATCTGGGAAATTATATAGAAAAAGTAAATCTTCTGGAAATGGTCAACATAAACTGCATCTAAATACTCTCTTGTTATTCTTTATGACAGTTGGCAGGAGTTTTAGCAAGTCATGTTAAGCTGTAACTACAAACAACAAAAAAGTACCATTTCCAAGTTCACGAAGAGTTTAGAAAGTTTCATTACGTATTCATACCAACATAATTTCTGCACTATCTGACTATACTGTCAATGAATAAAAGTACTGCATAACAAACTAAAAAAAGTCTTAATTTTAAAGTTTATAGTTAAAGTAGCACAGTAGCTTTAATCTTTAAACTGTAAATGCAACAACCTTCTTAGCTTGAATTTTCATTCCACTCTTTGTTTTCCTCAGTAGCAAATCTTGCAATAAATTAATAGCTTCACACTGTTTTTCAGTATTTTTCTCCAGCTAGTTATCTTTCTGCTCTTTGATTTTCCTGATTTTCATTTCTCCCTCTTCTTCACTGCTGAGCACTCTTTTCTATCTGTGTGTTGTGCCATCCCCACCTCCTTGAATGTTTCCTTCAGTTTTCTTCTGTGGTGTTCATGAAGGGAACCCAGAATTGACCTAGGCATGTAAGCAAGTCTGAAGGCTGTGGTTTAAAGCTTACCTAAGCAATCATTTTACCACTAAACATCTTCTATAGTCTCCAATCTCGAAAAGGAGACATTACTTCCCTTTGGATATCTGCTTATTCCTCAAGGAACTGAAAAAAAGAATGTTGATTTTTAATGGATTGTTTGTTGTTTTATGTTTTATGTTTTGGTGGAAATTCCTAAATTTAATATCTCCATTCAATGTCCTACAACCCCATACACTGCTGCACAACCCAGGAAACAAAAATGAATAATTTGATCTAGCCCTAGTTTATTTTAGATCTTTATTTTTCTAATAACTACTGAAAGGGAAGTTAGAGGGAGAAGAAGAGAATAGAATTACTAACTTTCAGAGAATATAGGCTGGTGGATTAGTTGGGCCATGCAAGCTGCTGGATGGTTGCATAGCCCCATGCTGCCCTAAGGGGTCTGTGTGACTCTGTGCCTCTCTCAGCCCCATCTCCCTCCAAAGGTGGTACTCACCAAGCCTTGCCACCCTGCCACACACAGTCTTATCAGATCTCCTTTTTTTTTTTTTTTTTTTTTTTTTTTGCGGTATGTGAGCCTCTCCCGCTGTTGTGGCCTCTCCCGCTGCGGAGCACAGGCTCCGGACGCGCAGGCTCAGCCGCCATGGCTCACGGGCCCAGCCGCTCTGCGGCATGTGGGATCTTCCCAGACCGGGACACGAACCCGTGTCGCCTGCATCGGCAGGCGGACTCTCAACCACTGCACCACCAGGGAAGCCCAGATCTCCTTTATTGAGAGGTTAATTCAGGAAGAAGATGAATACAAAATAAAAATTGGCACAAAAGGAAAAGAAGCCAAGATGTAAGCTAGCTGTGTTGCAGGATGGCAAAACTAGAGTAGACAACACAGAAGTGATGGCCACTTCTGAAGGAACAACCACGAGGGTTGATTGAGGGTCATAAGAGATCCATTCAACTATTAGAGCTACTAGTGTACTCCAGTTGAGGTCCAGCTCACTGTTGGGCTGGTCCAGGTGGCTGCTAAGATAACTTTGTTGCTTTCCCTTTCTATTTTTTTTTCTACATAGATCCTTTTACAAAAGGTAAATTCAGATATACCTGTTCTTGATAGTAGGTATATGATTGAAGCCTAGTTAAATGACAGCTTCTGAAGATAGTGAAATGAAGAACTCCCATAGTTGGAGTAACTAAAGGGCAACGACAAGAATTTTTATTATTACCTTGATTTAATGAAAATGATGATACCTATAGGTACCCAGAATAATCACGTTAAGATCCTGATTTTATTGAAGTAGGGAGCATTTTCAAGTTCTCTGCAAATGCATTCTTATTATAAATTAATAAATGAATCCAATGTTTGTAGTTGTAGGGCTATTTTAAAGACAAAAATCTACTATTTAAGCAAATTAAAAATTAAAGCAATTTAAATATCATATTTTGGGAATTCCCTGGCGGTCTAGTGGTTAGGACTCCACGCTCTCACTGCCGAGGGCCCGGGTTCAATCCCTGGTTGGGGAACTAAAATCCCATAAGCCATGTGGCATGGCCCCAAAAAAAAAGCTGTAATAAAAATCATATTGTAAAGTGAATTATAGTATTGTGATTATGCTAAAAATAGTGTGGGAATATTGAGTAGAATCAACATGGAAAAACTAAACACAAATCTTACATTCATATTACTGTATTCTCTGTGTTTTCTCTTTTCATTTCATAACATTTTAGAAAATATTATGAAAAGCATTAATTAAGAAGTGCCTACAAACTTTATTTATATACCAACATCATAGGCCTAAAGATCAGTCAATGTAAGGGTGAATTGTGTAAGAAAATTTTTTAAATGAGAGCAGTTGAAATACTTGATTTTTGTAGGATAAACTTTGCCTTAGATAGCCTAAATTAAATCATCCCTTCATTTTTCCAGATCACAGAGATATTTTAGAAAATGAGGTAACTGTTTGGATGTTTAACAGGAGATTTTCTTAGGCATTCTCCTCTGTGTTTTTTAGTGTCCCTCATTTTTCTAGACTTAGATAATTAATAGATTGCATGTATTACTGAGCCCCTTTCATGTTTAAACTTAATATCTGCAATTTTCTAATCATTCTGTGCTAATGTGTTGTTTGATGTGCATATTGGGAATTTGGATTTATTTATCAGTGATTAGAATGTCTGCAGATTTGTATTTAACACCTTTATGAAAGTTTGCCACTTTGTTGAGCATGGTCACGAAATACATTTTTAAAATTAAAAGATTGCTGTATCTGAACGTTGGATGCAGGGAACACTGCCCTGCGTTGTCAGTTTACATAGGGAAAACTAATGAGGCTATAAGAAATACTATCTGTTTTATTAGAATTTTTTTACTAGTGAAACAGCTGGAAAAACAGAGTTAGTCTGCTGGCTTCCATTTTCCATTGCTTTCTGCCCTTTAAATTCAGATTTCCTCTTGTTCGTGACCACATGCTCACTATACACAGACTCCTTGGTTTGTTACTTTAAACCACATGGATATTAAGCACCATTAGTAAAGACTAGTTTAAGAAAGGTTTTAACTAAAATAAATGGACTTTCAAAGAGAATGAGGATTTATGGAGTGTGTGTGTGTGTGTGTGTGTGTGTGTGTGTGTGTGTGTGTGTGTGTTCGGATAAATCAGTAAGGAAGAAATCAGATCATAGTGCTTGGGTTGGGTGCCATTAGTCATTGAGACATATCTTATGTTACAGACTTATTTCTAACAGTTTAATCGTAGTAAAAATGCTAAGTGACATTGTAGTGGCCAGAAATAATATGCATCACTTTACTGTATTTAGAATCAGAATTCTATTGCTGAAAGAAAAATTAGATATCACTTAATCTGGCCCTTTTATATTACAGCTGAGGCCCAAAGAAATTAAATGTCTTGGCCACTAGGCAGAATAACTAGAACTTGGGGATACTTGTTACTTGTACATAGCATTCCCACATCATCATCACTCTCTTCTCTACTTATCTGCTAACGGGGTATATGGAGAAATTGGAAATGCAGTGTGAAGGATGATAAGGGAGAGGATAGAGTGGAGCCAATCAGGCTTTAATACATAACTGTGAAAGGTAAACTGACACCAATAAATTGGGAGAGTTTTTGGACTACAAACAAATGAAAATTATTTGATTTTTTGAAAAACACCTATTGTTTGCAGTTAGATCTGAAAAAAGAAGAAATGAAAGCATTTATAGTTATCTACCTCCAAAAACCCATTAAGTGCTAATTAGCCAGTATCAGAGAAGGTCCAAATCTGTCTACTTTGGAAACATACTCTTTAGGGAAATATATGAATTTTGTTGAAAAAAATAGCATCTGTTGGTAGAAACATGCATCCATGACCTCTACATTTCTGAAAAATTCCCATAATCATTGTGGGAAAAAGAATCTGAAAAAACAAATCATGTAAGTTTAATTCTAACAAACGTCCTACTGCAATGATAAAGTGAAATAACTGAGTAACACATGAAATACAGCTTATATTCCACTTTATCAGGGAGGCACAAGGAGTTTAGCTTACGTGTATCCAAATCAAATTCACTGCCTTTTAAAAATATTCTTTACCAATAGAGGCCACCACATTAAATAAGAAAAAAATAGTATATTCTAATACACTCTCTTATTCAACTGCCAGAATTAAAATTGTAATTCACAATATTCAGAAACTAGTCTGAAGTATTTGTACTGTCTACCAAGGGAAGAATTATCTCATTGTTGTACTGTAAATTGAGTATTTATTTCATAACAATGGCAAAAGTGGGTTATCTTTGGGAGGTAGGATTAGTTTTCTCAGCATTCATGTGTGACAAAGGTTAAAACTCAAGTGAATCATAGCAATAGTATTCAAAGTAGAGAAATGTGTTCAGTTACCCTTCAGTCATGGTACAGCATTAAAATTCTTATAACTTTTAAGGGTTTGTTTACATTTTAAAAGTGCTTGGCTGTTTCATAATGTCTGAGGGGCAACTTAAGTTAATTTTTTGATAGGGTGGTCTTTGTTTAGTCTTCAGGAATTATTTGATATACTTTGGAAATATCCTTAATACAACTCCCTGAATTATTCATTTAATCTCAGAGCTAGCGTCTACATCAATACAGGATGACAGCTAACACAGTTCACAATGGTACACATAAATCTGACACCTCCCTCATCCTTTCAAGATATTTTCTAATTTAAAATATTCTGATTGAGAATCTACCACATTTAAGGCATTATCTCCTCTATTGAGTGGAATATCAGTAAATGATAGATTTCTTGCTTTCCAGGAATTTACAATCCCATTAAGGAGATGAAGAGAACACTAGCTATACAATAGATGACACTGTTAATGATTAGTGTTGAAGGCTAAAGAGATAAGGAAAAAATGAAAGAGGAGTGGTACAATCTGAGCTTTACCTGAAGAAAGAATACAGTTTAAAAATATACAAGCAAGAAAGATGGTAGAAAGTGCATCTGATAGAGCAATGGTGTAGAAATCGATTTCTCAACTTGATCTGTTTGAGTCTAAGATCAAGTCTTTACCATGTGATGGATTTGAACAATGTTGACTATAGGGATTAGGATGAAATGGAATTGGAGAAACTAACCTAACATGTGGTCCAAATAGTGAGGCAAGTTGCCATGACAACGCAGTTGGGTGGCATTCAAGGAACAACAGTAGGAGAAACAGAGGGCTAGAAAAGGAAACCAATAATAATAAACTAGTGAAAGGGGATTATTATGATTTAAAAATAAGTAAAAACTCTGGGTATCATATTTTTTGCCTCTTCCTCATTAATTATCTGACGAAAGAGCTTAGGGACAAAAGGTTTCATGAGGTTGAAGTACAAATTCAGGCTATCCAATGCAGCACCATTCCTAGCTTCCATCCTTTTCTGAAGAATGGGAAAATAATCAATAGTCAATGTTGAAATATTCCTTCAGAATAAAATCACAAGAAATTTAATCGTTTCTTGTTACAGCAATAATAAATGGAGATAAAAGATCATAATATAGCCACATATTCCAAACTTTAACAGTGGAGTTAGTTATTCAGAGTGGGAGTTTTGTTAGGAACCTGAGCAGACAGAGAGCAAAGTACTTACACCAGAATCATTAGAAACGTCTTTTTTAAAAAAATGCATGTTAGATAACATAATTTTCAATAGCCTATATTTGTGAAAATGATTTAGTGGCTTATACTTCTCAACTCAAAAAATACTGGTGTCTCTATAGTGTCTTATTAGGTGTAGGACACTATCTTGCTCTTTTTTTCCCTTCGGTTTCAAAGTTTTTTAGTGTATCATTTTCCTACAATGTCTAAGACCTACTTCTGTCTTGTTTTTAGACAGTGTACACACTGAACTTAATCACAGTTAGGTCTATAATAAGAAGTAGAGAATCATCTGAAAAGAAGAAAATATCATGACTATCTTTGAAATATTGTGCATATACCCCCAAGGAAAGAATCTATATAACTGCAGAATATAAATTACCTTGGTATTATAATAATAAGAAGAAAAGACATTAACTGTTAAAGTGAAGAATGATCTCTATAAATACACTTCAATAATCTCTACTGTCTCCTATAAAAACATTGCTATGTATTCAGCTTTAAACTATGGAAGATTACAGAGAACTACAAGATAATTAAATGTCAAAGTGACCTTAGTCAATTTGTACAGCAATAGTTTATTGTCTCCTGTAAAGATATTACCTACACAAGCCAATGATTTTATATGTGATCCTAAGGTAGTACCATTATGCTAAGAGTGATTGCAAAGCTGTATTTCTAAATGAAACAGCCTATAACCAATAGAAAAATAAGTGAGAGGAATATATGGTTTTTAAAAACATTGACTACTTCAGACTTTTGGTTAGGTTATTATCCTAAGCATATAGTAGTTACTTTTAGAAGGACGGGAGGAAAAAATAAATAAATTTTCCTAGTTGATCATTCTTGCCTAATTCCACAACTTCTAACGCTTTTTACGTTCAAGAATAAATGTTATAGTAATACCATTTTCTAGTTAGCATGGGAAAAATAATCTTCATTTAGGGAAAGTATAATGGTTCAATTATCTGGAGAACGTTTTTTAGATAAGAGGGTGAAATTACTAGTCCTTGTAGATTTGTAATTTCTAGTTTGATTTTGACCATTATATTCAGCAGAAAAGATAGGACATTTTTTCCCAGGACTCAAGAAAATAGTTTGCATATTTTTGTTTGTTCTTTAAGGAAATTTGATATTTTCTTCTTTGAACATAAATAGTTTTATCAATTCATATCACTTATGTATTTTATTTAAAACAAGGGAAAAAGCGTGAAAAGGGAACATATTTATGCCTTCTTGTTTTTCTTTGCTTTTTTGTTCTCTTTGCCTAATTCCCATTCCTCTCTATGTATCCCAAATTATTTGAAGATTTTGTAAGTGTGTAATGCAATGGATGATGTCCATTTATAAGCAAGGCTGGAGAAGATAAGCTGGTCTTATAGGCTACAGAAACAGTAGAGGTATCAAGGGGAGGCGCAAAAGGGGGGAAGACTCACTCTGCAACAGCTTGTGCATGGTGAAGAGGGACACCCATCAGGAGTTTGGACTCAAGAAGGGGTGCACAGGAAATATGGCAGAGGGGTTTCAATGACTGATGAGACCCCTCCTATCTCACTCATAGACTATTTGTAAATTTGCTAAGCATCACAAAATGCTGAATGTGTCCAAAATTTCAGTGGAAACCAGCAAAAAGTGGAAATTTCCAAGCCCTATCTCACATGGTGCAGAAGTGTGCTGACTTTTCTGAACCAACAGGAAAAGCAGAGAAAAAGCACAAGAGAGACTTGGAATTCCTAGGAGACTTTTTTTTTTTGGGGGGGGGAGTATAATTGCTTTACAATGTTGTGTTAGTTTCTGCTGTACAGTGAAGTGAATCAACTGTATGTATACATATATCCCCTCCCTCTTGGACCTCCCTTCCCCCCCCCATCCCACCCCTCTAGGTCACCACTGAGCACCGAGCTGAGCTCCCTGGGAGACTCTTAATTGTATCAAGCCCAGAAATATGGGGTCTGAAGCAAGATTCATTAAGTCTTGTAAGTCTTGCAAGGCGCCTTGGTAATATACAGAATGCCTGTGCATATGCCTCCCAAAGAAACCCACCGAAATCCAATACTACAATGATCATAAAATAATAGCATTATACCTATATAATGCATACATTTGATGCACAGGACATTTGACTGTTGTTTTGGATTTTGGAGAAAGTGAATATGCAAGTAATATCATATGGCCTATGATAGTATTTGTCTAAAATCTTGTCAGAATCTAAACTTTCTCTATAGAGATATTTCTCTGACACTGAGCTCTTGGTTCTTCTTTGGTATTTTTGGAGCTCCATGAACTGTGTAGTTCATTATGTGCCAGACTATTTGGGGAAAGTTCAGTCACTACTGAACATGTATATTTCAGCCTTGAAAGCAACAGATTTTAAAAAGTAGAAAGTATATATAATAAAATAACTCAGCCAAACCTCAAGTGAAAAACAACTTTGGTCATATTTGAGCCTTTAGATTTGGTTGTTTAGAAGTGGTTTCCAAAGTTTATTTTACCAAGTGCCCTTTCAAGATTTTAAGCTTTCTGAACTTACTTTCACTTTTCTTTATACACTCTTAAACTTGTCATTAATTTTTGTTGAGCTTTATGGTCTATGTTGAAAGGGTGCTGCAAGTAAAAGGAGGGATACTTTTGGAACCTTGGAAGGTCCTCAGCTTCCTTCAGGAAGCATTTGCCCATATCAACAACTGAGGAGATCAGAAATAAGAATAAGCTTTTGTTTTTGCTTGCCCTTGCTTGAGCCATGGTAAAATTTTATCTGAAAGTAACAGCAACAAGCGTTAAAAATTTATGTATTGAAAATGTGATAGATTAAATTGGACAAGTGCCCAGATTGTCAAAGACAACAGACTTTTAGTCACAATGTAAGTGCCTTCAATATGTCAAACTTCTAAAAGCAAATGGTTTCCTCTAACACACATCTAATCTGATTCTCTTCTGCATATTTTAATTACTTTTTCCAATTATAAGGACAATAGACTACATATAAGGAAACATTTAAAAAATGAATAATATGTCTTCTAATTTTGCTTAAAGTTGCCAGAGGTATAATTTGAATGATTGTTCACCCACAGTCAACTCCGTACAGCTGACTTCACTGAATTAGTTATTTGCGATTGTGTTATGAAAAATTGTCATAAATGGAAAAAATATTTATATTGTTGGGTATTATTTAGGAGGGTGCTAAAAATAAATCCTTTTTTTTTTTTTTTTTACAATATATGATGTGTCCTCATTTCTATCGTCATATTTATGCTTAAGATAACTATAGCTCAGCCTTTAAAACACTGTGCTCTATTTGGAAATGTATATAATTACTTTGCTTTGCATTCATGTTATCTAAAATAATATATATTTTAACTAATAATGCATAATGAATTTGTAACCATACTTCTTTAAGAAGAATATATTTTGCAGGTTAAACTAAATTATAATTTTGAACCAATATAACAGGTGTCTTAAGTCTATTACAGGGATGTGTGGTAATACATGAAAGAGGAAAATGACACTTTCCATACTAAAAGGAAATCATGAATAATAATTATTTGCAGATTTATTTATAACATAAAAATATGATTATGTATAACACAAAGTATACAGGATTAGGATGAGACCTAGATTCTAGTTTTAATTTTACTATGTCTTATTCCTTTCAACTTCACAACCTTTCCTTTTCTCATATCAAAATTAAAATAGTAATAGCTACCCTTTCTCAAACAGGGCTATTGAGAGATTAAATGGAAAAAAACTATTTATTTTTGTAATATAAAATTCAAAACATATTTCAAGTTTAAGATCAAATCAAAATATGCTTTTGCACTAAACTATGAGACAAAATACTGCATACTTATCTCCTTAATTAGATTTAATAACTTTCTTTAATAATTGTGGTTATAAATATTTAAAATGTTTATTATGTCTAAGTGTAATCAAAATCAGTTCAAGGATCCTTATACTTTTGAGACATGGAACAGAAGTAGTGGCGTAGTCGAAAATTCAGACACCTGAGAATGGTACCAGACCTTCTTCATTCTTTGTTAATAACAATGTAAATAGATATTCACTGTATACCTCCTTCCTTTCAGATGTCTCTTCACTACATTAGTGTTGTAAACTTAGTGTTCATGTCAGTATCTCGTATAGTTACAAAGTTTTCACTTTAAGTTTCCTAGAGGCCATCTCAGGAATCATCTCTGACTTTAAGTGGTTTAAGGGGAAAAAATGCCAGTATACATCTTTCTAAAATGTTTTGTTTATTTTATAATTATAAATTCATTAATCTTTAAAACTTCTTTAGAGAAATACTATTAGTCTATATTTCTGTCTTCCAAACTACATTCTTTATATAGATGGTTTACAACTGATAAACTAAGATTAAAATTATAGTCTTTGGATATCTAAGGTAACATAAAATATCAATATTTATAAAGCTTCTATAGTAGACTATGTTATATATTTGAATATTTCTTTAGAGAGATGAATATATTTGGAGTCTTGAGATTATTTTCCATGGTATGCAATTGCAAGTAGTTATCCAATCTCAGTAACTCTTTATTCTCAGGATAGGCAGTGCTTTCAAATCTGTAACTCTAAGAAATGTGAAACCTGTAACCAGCATCTCAATAACTGGTTTGACAGACTGAAGGTAATTGTCTTTAACCTTTGCTTCGAGGCTACTGTATTTTTCAATACTGTAATTTGTTAGACATACTACCAATGCTTTGATTTGGTGATTCTATTCATCCATTTAATCTTGGTTTATGGAGTTTAATCTTTCTACTTTTTCTAAATTCAGTATATTTCCTGGAGATAGAACCTTAGTGAGAGGCATTCAAAAACTCAGTTATAAAATTTCAATGGGTCACTCTTTTCTATTTATTAACATTTATTCTTCAACCTGTCTATTTCTGTTATACCAGATTGAAATAAATGTTTTGGATACTAACTAAAAAGTGGTAAGCTCAACTGTATAGATATTTAATATCTCTGTCCGTTTAAAACTTTGTTTTAAATAAATTACATATTTAAATACATTTAAATAACTATTTAAATAAGTGTTTCAGGTGAGAAAATATAAATGTACTTGATGTACCATGCTTTAAATTGGATCTGCTCTATAAAATTACATAGCTACATTAAAATAGAAATCTTTTCATGCGATATTTTAATTTATTTAACTAGTAACTCTCAGTATAAACTAAGCACTGAGAGAATGACAATGCATGCCATAGTTTAATTAACATAACCTGTTATTGAGTTTACACATACATGTACACATTTAAAGATCTTAGTGGTCACTGTTGGAAAGAGAGAAAAATCCATCAGTATTTGTTACTTAGAAATATTCTAATTCCTTTCTTATTGGTCTTGTTATAAGGAACTATTGACTTATTGAGATTTTTAAATACTTATATAAATTCAACTATATTTTCAGCATTAAGGACTAGACTGATTTCTGGTGATTTTTTAGCACAAGGCTGGTTTAATAAATTTTAAGATATTACATTTAACTAACTCCTAGAATTCTGCCCACCAAGCAATATTTGCTAAGGGAAATACTGAGAATGAAAGTAATCCTTAAGAAATTTAATTTCTAACTGTAAGTACACACTCAGCTGAGCCTTTTTTTTAAATACATGGACATATCAATACATGCTGCATATACAGTATAAGTTTATTACACAAATGCCAACTTAGAAACACTTTACCAGATGTTAGAAATAAAATAAACTCACAAAAGTAAAAAAAAAAAAAAAAAGAAAGAAAGAAAATAGATATGTGCAAAGCTATAATTAATTAATTTGCTCATTGGTATTTACTGTTAGATAGCATCTTCAACAGGATATTCATTAACTGTCCCTCAATTTGAATTAGTTTGAATGGATAATGTGAGTATGCTCTGGACTCAGTGGAATCTTACAAAAAACACAGCTGCTCTAAAGTCTCAAAGGGGAACAAACTGAAACTAAAAAATCAATATGTCACCAGCAGGTTTGTTGTAATAGATGCTTAGCACAGCAGGTTTGTATAAACTAATGGCTCACTAGGCAATGACAAGACAGTTAAATTAAAGGACTGCATAGGCAGAATCACTGGGGCAGCAAGGCATGCAAATATATAAATGAAGTATTTTTTTGGTGGGGAGAGGGGCAGGCAGGAGTGTGGACCAGAGTTCATAGGTACCTGTGTTGGGATATAGTATTGAAAACAGATTTTAAACATAACAAATTTACATGGATGTAACAATCGCTTTGAATTGACCCATGTATTTAAAACTCATTTTCAAAGAGCTGTTAATTTTTTACTTTAAACTATTGTAATTTTATATGAATTCATCAATGTACAGGCTTTTTAAGAAGGCAAAAATTATTCTTTACACAATTGATCTAGCGATCAAATAGGGAAAAAAGCTATGTTCCAAATATCTGTAAACATAAAAAGAAATTCTATTTATACTTAAGAGATCAGGTAATAGTCTGCTTCAGAAGCAATACATAGGGGAAAATCCAGAGCTGCAAAACGTTAAACAGGTTAATTATAAGAATCATCTTCTCTGTCTCATTCTAAAGAAAAATGTTATCACAATACTGTAATCTTATGAAAGCTTGCAACTGAAATGATTTCATTAAAAAAATGACTTCAACTCAACAGTAAAATATTTTACTTATACTACCTCATGGGAACCAAAGATTTCCTTAGAAGGCTTTTTTTAAAGGCACTAAAGCTGTGTTTTTTAATTCATACACTGGCCTTAATGTTTATTATTCTCTAGCTCGTTACACAGTTTTTCTTTACAGTCAATGTATTATTACAACCTGGATTGTGATATTTCAACACAATCTTGTGACCTTTAAGCAGAAATGTATAGTGTACATCAAAGCAGTAATAAACACATAAAGAAATTCATCTACAAAGAAACACAGTTATTTCAATATTTCTGCTGAACATGTGGCTAGAGTTTACATCTTGGTTACCTTGCACCAGCTTCCATGAAAAACAATGCCACTATGTGTATGAGAATGTACTGCTTATGTTCTCCCATCAACACTTTCCCTCCAAGGCTAGAGTTTTTCTCTGCCTGGCCTTTCTGTTTAGACTGCTGGAAAATATTTGCTGCTCATCTTCACTATAGAATTGCCCATAAAAGTCTGTAAAAACACAGGTTTTATTCATTTCTTTACCATATTGTAGCATAGTTGTATTTTTTTTAAATCAGAGTCTTCAGTGTCTCTCATGTTTGAAAAGTTAGTTTATGGGGCCTCAAATTTTTGTAGCAATTAAATAGAGGCTAGTTATGTAGTTTAAAGTCATCTATAGTGAAATCAAAAGAACTTTACCTTGATTCTTTCACTAACAGCCTTATGATCTTGGACTACTCTCAATTTTCTTACCTATAAATTGTGGAAATTCAAATGGATCCTTATATCTAAAATATTTCACACCTTTTAAAAGGAACAAGTTTATGGAATATATGAAATTTTACTTATATGTGCCAATATATAAAATTAGGGATAATTTCTTTTGCTTACAGCTGTTTTGACTATAAAAGGAAACTAAGCTTACCCATGAATTAAAATTAAAATTTAAAACTAATAAAATTCAAATGAAGACTGCTAAGTTAACATAGCAAATGTTTTATGCTGAAATGACATTTTTATTCACAAAGTAGCCGTGACACTGACTTTCACCCTAGAGATTAGGGTATATAGTACCTCACACTTAGTGTGGACTCTAGAAGCATTTCTTTTATAGGAAATAATGACTACCAAGTGAAAATGAAAGATGAGTGATGATTCTTGCAAATTATGGGTTATGATGGTATGAGGTAATTTTGTTGACATCGTGGATCTTTTCCTCATGATTTAAAGATGTGCTTTGATACTATGAAGGACTACAAAGCAGTGAACCAGTGCAAAGCTGCCTGTGAAGCTTGTCTTAGGGAAAATTGTGAGCCTTTATTTGTGTCCAGGGTGGGAGGAACAGCAAGAAGCATGCATGAGTCATAGGACAAAAACACAAAATGTCATTCCAAAGAGAGAGTGGTGACCTTATGTCTGAGGATGCAGAAACCGAATTGGGGAAGTAAGCTGTTTTGTTCTCAAAGGCCACATAATGAGGGTAAAACCAGCTTTTTCCCTTAGAAGGTTATACCATTGGATTAGAATTACTTTTATTTGATATTCCAAGTGAGTTACCTCTGATTCAGTTTGAAGCTATCCCAGATCAGGCAGAGTCCAAACAAGGGGTGCTGTTAAGGTGTGTGCTTCTGCCCTCTGAGATTTGGAACAGAATCTAAATTCTGTGTAGGCTGTGATGTACTTAGGTAGAATCTACTTTTCCAGGCCCCTTTTAATTTTAGAAAGAGGCTAAATGTTTGAATTACCATTCATTAATTTGTATATTTTTTATTGATTGCTAAATATAAAAAGTACAAACGGTAGGTTGTGGCATATTATCAAATACTTAAGAAAAAAAGTATTATAATAGTAAAACATGAAAGAAATCATCACTTGATGGAAGAGAACTTCTTATTTTCTGAGTGTCTGGTGTCATGGAATGTCAGGCCATGGAATACTCATTCTTTTATTTCAGGTGTGTTTACCATCATTCCTTCTTTTTCACAAATGGGTTTAGGTGAATTTCACTTACTGACAGGAGCCTCCTCTTCAGGATCTTTGTCTTTTTAAAATTTTCGTATGTGTAGATCCATTTTTATGTGGAAACTGTCCAAATTAAACATTTGTGTATAAAAGTTTTCCAGAGAACTCTCAAAGAGTTCTGTTGGATGTCTTTACTGTATTATAGGACTTATACTAAAAAAATGGTACAAATAATATATCCAATTAAAACAAGGAAAGAACTCTTGAACCCAGCCATGCATACAAGAAAAATAAATTGTCAGAAGTGAGACATGAGGTAATAGTGACTCCTCAAGGGGGAAGCCAGTACTAATCTGGCTTCTAGTGTGCTGGTTGGAGATGAAATGTTTCATTGACATTAGTGCTTAACAAAACACCAAATATTCAATGAATACTTACTATGAGTCAGGAGCTCTGTTAAATGGCTTTTCTTCATATGATTGCATTTCAGCAAATATGTAAGTTATATGAGGCATAGTTGACAGTGTCAAATACCAGGAAAAAATGCATTTCTCAAAAATTCCAGAATGTATTTTGAGGTTTTACTCAATGCTATACAGTGATTCAAAGTTCTTGCTACAGTCTAGCCTCTGAGAAAGTAAAAATACCAGAAGGTGTATTGCATTTCAGGCCATGAAAATACTTCCCAGGAAGTGAGGACTGTACTCATAGACATGACTAATACATCTCATTTCATATATTGAGATAATTTGCAATGGGTGAGGGGTACATTTTAGTGGTCTAAGCCATACAGTATTGAATCATAGCATTTGGGGAAGTAGGTGTAGTAATCTATATGATCAATTATAATGACTAACATCAACTTCTATTGTGGTTCTTTTTCATATGATCACAGTAAATTTAAAAAGTGATCATTACATTTAAAAGAATAGAGTCACTTCCTGTGTGCCCAAAGGTTTCTGTATGCTATAATTTTTCCCCTTACTGATATATTTATGTTTTACTTAAATATAATGCATTCCAAAATACTTATATTAAATCAGCAGAATCACATGAGTAGTTTATTTCATTATTTTCCCCTAATAAACAATATTTGTATTCATTTATGAACAAGTTTTTTCAGGCTGTTATGATTTTCAGCAGGCTTTCTTTGTCACTACAAATTTTCTGTGGCTTGACATTTTCTCCTCACACTGTCTTTATGGTAATGCACCGGCTAATTAGAGGATTTTAGCCCTACTCATTGGTTATCTCCACAAAGAACAATATGAATCCAGTTCTCTAACTTTATTTCAGCTCATTGCTGCTGCTCCTGCTGTTGCTGCTGTGAAACCAATTGTAGATGCAGATAATTGTTTCCATGATTACTAAGATAAGCACCACATGTAGGAGAGGTTTGCTTTTCTATACTACAAAAGATAATCCCTGGGAAAATGTAGCAATTGTAGCATTCTGTTTCCTAATCAATTACAGAAGCAAAACTCCTCCAATGATGCCATAACTTGTCCATTATTTCTTGCAAGCAGTGTGTAAGACTCAGAGTGCACTCAGAGGAAGTTTTCAATCTATTTTCTTGGAAGCTAGTGCCGCTACCCGCTACGTTAGTGTTAAAAAAAACTTCATCAGAAACCACATCTTATAGGTTGTTTTTGAATATAAAAATGATACAAGATTAGCTAAGAAACTATTGATAGAATAACATTTGGGTTTCCTTTGGAAGAATAATAATGTTGGTCTTGATGAGTTCTTGGGTAAAATGATTGATAAACATGAGTCTGTGTGTGTGTGTGTGTGTGTGTGTGTGTGTGTGTGTGTGTGTCCTTCCCCAGGCAATAAAAATAACAATTAGGCTTAAAAATTATTGGTAGAAGATCATTCTTTCAGAAACACCACTTCACATCCTAGCAATCAAATTAACTTTGGTTGGTTTTCATCAAAGTTATAATTCCATAAGAATGATTATTATTGAATATTTACAATGCAAGGGACTTCCCTAAAAGACATGCTGATTTATTTCTTGCTGTAGTATGATCTATATTTGGATAAGATTATTTTAATGGAGGTAAGAGTGAACATTTCAATATCCTAAAAGGCAGAGATCTTTTGAGAGATTTCTATAAATTATGTAACATGTATTTCTAAGATAAGCAACCAACATGATTTTTAAACATAGTAAATCTCCAGGACATCATTCAAATCCATTCATTTAATTAACAAGTGTGTATTATTTAGTACTATTATGTGTGGGATATTCTTACCGACACTCAGAACATATAAGTGAACAGAACAGATACCCCTTCTGTAGTGGACCTTATGTTCTTGTGGAAGGGGACAGATAAAAATCACAAAACATGACAAATAAATAAATTAGTCTCTTAGACAGTGGTAGGTACTATGGAAAAGAAAAAGTAGAATAGCTTAATGGTGTTTTGCAGAGATGGGGGAGGACAGCCTTCAGTGTTAAAATGGTAGTCAGGGTAGGTCTCTTTTAGACTTGAGATTTGCAGAGACTTGAAGGAGATGAGGGATAACCAAGGGAATATCTGTGGGAAGAGCCTTCCAGACAGAGGAAAAGAGCCAGAGTAAAGACCCAAAGGGGTAAGGGAGCATTCCTGGAATATTCTAAGAAGAAGCCCAGTGTGACTGAAGCAGAGTGAGTGAGAGATAGAATAGTAGGGATAAAGTCAAAATGAGTTGAAGGGGGGTTGGTGCAGATCTCTTTACAGCAGTACCATGATGAGTGTCCTTCAAAGAGGAGAACTGGATTTTATGAAAACCAGATAGAGGAGCCTTTTAAGCCTCTTGGCTCAAGGTCACCTGAATTAGGTTTGGTAATGTGTCCAAATTCATTTTAAATATCAGCTAACCTCTTCATGGTTTGTCTCCTGTTATTCTTATATTCTTACTCCATGCTGGTGTAGCTTTAGCACAGACGCACACGCACACACACACATACACACACGCACACAAAACTAGATGGATGGATGGATGGATGGATGGATGGATAGACAGATAGAAAATTCTTTTCTAGATCCAATTATATTTAGATATATAAATAAATATTCATGAATAATTCCATAAATTTATGGATCCCTGAAATTCCATGAATAGTTGAATGCATGGCCTGAAATGGGGTTTCACAAAGTGTTATATATGTTTGGAATCTGTGCTCCTTTGCCTCCCCTTCCTTCTGCAGCAGCTTGAGAACACAGTCAGGTGCCTGCAGTCTTGCTGCCTCTATATCTCTGCCTCTTGCTCTCTTGACTGAAAAGAATCAAGTGTTACTCTTTCTAATGCTATTTGATTCCCCGTGCTCTGGACTTCTGTATCCTTTGCCTGTGAAGGGACTTGGTTCTGTTACTTATTGTCCCTTATATCTCCAACAAATCTTGTTTAAATGACCATTTCCATTAATACATGCTCAGATGTCCCCCATCATTAAACAATTGCTTTCTAGGTCCCGTTTTCTAGCAGCGCCTGCCTGTTTTCTCCTTTTCAATACCAAGCTCATTACATGCATTTCTGTGTTTGCTGTTTGCACATCATCTCCTCCCCTTTAGTCTTCAGGCCTCTACAGTTGGGATTTTTCCATTATCTCACTGAAGAGTCACCTACCTCTTCACTACTACGTTAGTATTATTTTCATTCTTTATCTGATTTGATCTATTTATAACATTTGAGGCAATGGACCACTTTTCTCCCTGAAAATATTCTTTTCTTTAGCGTCAATGACAATATTCTTTCAAGTCATTTTTTTCAAGTCTACCTCTGAGGCAACTTATTTCTAATCTTTTCAAATTCTTCCTTTTTCACACGCCCCATAAATACCAGTGTCCCTAGGACGACATTCCACACTCTGGACAATCTCAACCCCTGGCAAAATTTCCTTCACCATCTTCATGCTATGATCTTTGCCAGATGTATCTCCAGTTGAGGTCTCCTGTGAATCCAATGTTCTTATATAGAACCATGACCTAGACACCAGTGTGAAAATCCATATCCCATAGGCACCCTCAAATTCAAGATGTCTAACTCTAAAACTCTAAACACCTCCCAACTTCTTTCTCTTCCTTGTCCTATATTTAGTGATTGGCAGTCCTAAATACCCCACTGTCCGAGCTAAGAATCTGAGCACCATTTTTTTGGAGAAGTTTTAGATTCACAGCAAAATTGAGAGTAAGGTACAGAGATTTCCTATATACTTCCTACTCTTCCACATTCACAGCCTTCCCCAATATCAACATCCCCCAACAGAGTGATACATTTATTACACTTGATGAACCTACATTGACACAGTATTAGCACCCAAAGTCCATAGTTTACATTAGGCTTCAGTCTTGGTGTTATACATTCCATGGGTTTGGATAAATATCCAATGACTTGTATCCATCATTATAGTATCATACAGAATATTTTCCCTGTGAGCACCATTCTTGATTCCTTTTTCACCGCCCCTATATGATCAATTACTTTGACTTTCATAGTTTATAACATAAAACTTCCTAAATTACCTCGGTGTCCCAGTGTAACTTCTTGTGAAATTATGTTTATTTTTTATTCTATAAAACTTGAAACAGATACAATAAATTCCATTGTGAAAATAAAATTCACATTAATGGAAGAGGCTCTAATCATAAAAAGTTATTAAATTTGAATGAAGAATATAAATTTTAAACTTGTCATTACAAAAAAAACTAATCAAAAGTTTGATTTAGGTTGAAAGAAATAATTCCACCCTTAGTGGGAATTCATTATGTAAGATCTACTGAGAGAAATTTTACCTCCTTTGAGTCATATCGCTTCCAACTGCACTACATCCAATCTCATACATCATAAACTATACTTCACATTTCAAAATCTGTGAAAGAGTTAATTTGGGGAAATTTTTTTAAATACAAAATATTTTGTTAAATCAGTTTTCTTATCAATGCAGAACAAAAGACTGGATGGGAAAATATATTTAAATTAAATAATCACTCCAACTGTGTAAGATGGAATTTAATTTCAAGAGGAAAACTGTGAATGTATTTTTTATTTTAGTTTCATCTGTCAACTAATAAGTATATTTAAAAATAAATGTAGTAAAAATACTGCTTGAAACATCAGTGGCCATTATCACCACATGGCATGAAAACATTGAGATAAGATTAGGTAGTAGAGTATATGGCAATTAAAATCGCATTTTAGGGCTTCCCTGGTGGCGCAGTGGTTGAGAGTCCGCCTGCCGATGCAGGGGACGCGGGTTCGTGCCCCGGTCCGGGAAGATCCCACATGCCGCGGGGTCGCTGGACCCGTGAGCCATGGCTGCTGAGCCTGCGCGTCCGGAGCCTGTGCTCCGCAACGGGAGAGGCCACAGCAGTGAGAGGCCCGCGTACCACAAAAAAAAAAAAAAAAAAAATCACATTTTAGGTTAATCTTTAAAGGAATTTTAAAAATAAACATTTAATATAAAGGAAAGTGTTTCTGCCAAAGTTAAAAAACCTCAGGTTATAAAGAGCTTAGCAGTTGGAGGAGAATGAGGCAAAACATTTCAAATTTGAAGTAAAAATCAGTAGGGCGTGACTAACAAATGTTATAACTGGGAATGTATAATAAACTAGCATACTTGTTAAAAATATATGGTAGCCACTGTAGAGAAAATTTATAATTAAGTGTGACTTACATATGTTTCCTGTGATATTATGCTTAAATTTTGTAACTATATATGATCAATATATGCTCATAATCTTGCCATTATCTTTTTCCAAGATAACAATAATTGCTTCAGACTTTACAAGGTTGGCTCAGAAGTAAACTGTAGCATGTCAGAAAAGTAATCTCCACAACTCACAGCTAGCGAGTGGTCATCTAACATAACAGATGGCACCCTGCCTGTCCTCAGCAGCTTGTGGGACAAAGCTGAATGTCAACACCACTGGGATGTAATTATTGCAACCTCTTGGGTCCAGTTTGGCGTGACCCTGAAAGCGATTCCCCAGGTGCTGCTGGAAGCAATACAGTGATGGAAAGAGCAAAGAAATGGGAGTGTTTTGAGACCAGTAGCGTTTTCATTTTACTGACAAGTGTTTTCACGCTGCTTGAGAATAAGTATTTTTCATGCGACAAATCAAGTTGACAAGGAAATTGAAAATTTCTTTCAATTTTCAGTGTGGCCTAATTTAAATATTATCAGTGTGGCTTTTATTTATATTGCAGAAGGAGCTATTCGACGATCAAAATAATTTTGAAAAATATTTTTAATGATTAAGAAGCAGTATCAATTATATTTAAATTATGTTTGCTAAATAACTTGATAATGCTTTGTTATATTTGGGGACATACATTGTAAATCACCACCAAAACTTATTTAATCTTTAAAACTACCCCTATAAGTTAGATATTAGCATTAGCTCCAATTTATAGGTGGTGAATGAGGCACAGAGAAGTTAAGACACAAAACCAGTGATAGATTGAGGGCCCAAACCAAGCCATCTAGTTCCAAAGCCCCTTAATCATTAATCATTCTTAATCATTTTGCTTCTTTGTATTCTGCCTTGTATGTTTCTTTAAAATGCTCAACCTACCTGTGTAGTGTAGTAGTACCTACAAGGATTATTGGGCTTGGTACTGTAAACATAATGTAAGAAAATCTAAAATTCCAAAGGTACTAAAAAATAGGTCATTAAAGAAATTATTAATATATGAATTGATTAGTCATAAATTTCTCTCCAGAAAAGTGCCTTTAAGTAATATATATACTGAGGATGCTGAAAACGTTTTTTATTACTAAAAAATTAACGTCACAAAAGAGGTATGCTTTCAAGTGCGTTTTAATGGGGAGAACTTTGTAAAAATGTCACAAATTTTTTTCTGATTTACGAATAGCATGAACATTTCTCTTGTACGTGAGAATAGGCATCTAAAAGCCATGCTGCTGATGGTAAAGAAGAAATGAGCACTGTTATCTCATTTAATCTTCACAGCAGCTCATGAGGGAAGTGCTGTTTATTATAACTTCACTTTACAGGTGAAGAAACTTGAGAGAGAAGATAAATAACTTGCCCATAGTATTTTAAATAATACATAGAACAAGGTGATACCTCTGTGGTGAAAGCAATTGTACATAGTATAGATAAAATTGTGGTCATTTCTCAAATGTTTGCCTATCGTGATCAATCAACTACTAAGCAAGAGATGGTGACAGCCTAGACAACATGAGGAAAGCGCCTAAGGAACTGTAATTGCTAGTTGTGATTTTTTTCTTGTTGGGGTTGGTAGGAGCAGTCAGTTCTAGGTAGTAGAAGCAGTAGAGAGATAAGTTCAGGCTCTCAAAGAATTTACAGTCTAATTGATGAAATTACTCTTACTGTGAAAAGCTCTAAAACCATGGATTATAAATTCTTTGTGTAAACAAGGAATAGCATAAGAGCCTCAGGGGGTGATTGTAGTCTGAGGATACCTCCCACTACATCTCCACTTTGAGGTAGATCTTAGAGGAAGAAAAAGTAAGGTAAGGTGTAAGTGGGAGGAAGGGCGGCGTTACTGTTGGGAAAGGCAGGAGCTAAGACCAAGGTCACGATGCTGGAGGTGGGTGGAGCTGGGTGGAGCCTGGCGAACATTTCAGAGGAGCTTCTACTCTTGCCCCTATAATTACTTTCCACACAATAGCTGGTTGTCTTTAAAAAACATAATTGAGGGCGTGTTTCTCCCTGCATACCACAGTTCAAAGATTTTCCATTTCACTTAAAATCAAGAAGCAAGTGCTGAAAAATGAGTCCCTGCTTAGAGGTCTCACACATACAATGTATGTGTGGGACAAGAAAAATGAGTTTAATAAGTAAATCAGGCCAGAATGGATAGCACTGGAGAGGGCTTCAGCTTTGAAGAAGCCATGAGGAGTGGTGGAGACTATGGCTCCTTCAAATGCGATATTAGGTGCTGCTCAGCTCTAGCTGCCCCATGTAGCAGTAGCTCTCCTTCTGCCTGGTGTTCTGGTCTGCTTAAGAGCATCCAGAAATCCAGATTTTTAAGTGAAATCCCCTTTTAAAAATATTTGGCTCAATAAGAATAGTGGAAAAAAAAAAAAAAAACACAACACTGTGCAGACAAAATACATCTGCAAGACAGATGTCTAGATCAGAACCACAGGCCACTAGCTTCTGACCTCTGCCCTGCTCAGTCTGGCTCTGCCTTGCTTGGCAACCACAGTTCATACTACCCTTTCCCCTGCTCACCATATTATCACCGCAGTGGCTTCCTTTCAGGTTCTCAAATTTTTTGAGCTCTTCCATACTCTGGGTCCTTCATGTTTCTTGTTTTCTCTGTCTACAGTTGTTTGGGGGGGCCTTCTCATTCTTCAAACCCCAGCGAGGCTTTCACTTCCTCAGAGTGGTATTTCCTGACTCCTATCTAAAAGTGCTACCCCACTCCTTGCCCTTTGTTTGCTTCCCTTATATCAGTGGTTCTCAAAGTGTGGTCTGGGGAGCCCTGAAGACCCCTATGATCCTTTCAGGAGGGCCCACAAGGTCAAAATTAGTTTCATTGTAGTAGTTAGATGTAGCTTTCTGTTTTCACTTTTGTTCTTTCATGACTGTATAGTGGAGTTTTCTAGAAGCCATATGACAGGTGTTACTGCAACAGACTGAATGCAGAAGCAGATATGAAATTTCTGGTCACTTCTATTAAACCAGACATTAGAGAGATCTGAAAAATATGCTACTTTTCTCATTAATCTTTTGCTTTGAAAACATAGTTATTTTCATAAAATCATATTACTTACATTAATATGTAATGGGTTTTATGGTTATTCTTAATATATTAATACATTTTTAAACTTTTTTCAATTGTAATTTCTACTGTAAATATCACTAAACATAGACACAAAACAAGTTCTTTGAGGTATATAATAATTTTTAAGTATGCAAAGTGGTCTTGAGGCCAAAATTTTTGAGAATTGTTGCTTTATAGATATGTATCAAACACTAAAATTACTTCTCTTATTTACTTGTTTCTTTTACTAAAATATAAGCACCATGTGGACTGGAACTTTGTTATATTCACCATTTTAGCAGTCTTCAGCACATAGAACAGTGCCTGAAGCATAATGGACACCCAGCAAACATATGCAGAACAAGTGAATTAGTAAATGAACTTAAGGTATATAAATGGGAGTTCTGTTTAGAAGGATAGGTTTGAGCTAGCTCTGTAAGAAGTTTTGCATACAAGGCAGGACTGTTAAACTGATGATGCAGTTAATGCAGAAAACTAAAGGTCTGCAAACAAGGAAGTAACAGGATATAAGTGGCATATTTGAGAAATCATTTTATAGTAAAAGTTAAATGAAATAAAATCATCTTAAAATTTTTCTTCCTTTGCCCACACATCTTTATCAACTCTTCAGCCCACTCTCCCCTTGGCTTTTTGAGTGGGGAGAAGTTTTTGAAACCCTTGTACATTTCTTACAGCTATACATACATGATGTCCTAATGAATGAGATCACATCAATTTAAAAGGAACACTGACAGAAAACACAATTTAGTTCATTAGTAAGGCATGACAAATTTACAGCCAGAAACTCATGTTGACTTTTATAGAGGAACATAAATTAAACATGGTCCATATTAAAGTCTGAACTCACTCAGGCAAAAATGCACATATTCCTCCAAGGCAAGCTGTTAATATAAAGCCAGGAGGTGTGGTATCTGTGGTGTGATTTGAAGGGCTCCAGGGGAGGTCTTTCTCCCTCCCACACAGGGAGCACAAGTGTCTAAACTCTACCATTAGAGAGACATACTTTGAAGTGACTGTTTCTGCTGTACTCTTTTAAAATACAAATCCCATAGAGAACGTTAAGAATTTGGGCTCCAGTACCAAGCTGCTGTGTTTAATTCTGCCTCCATGTTATATTAGCTGCATGACCTCGGGCAACTAATTAAACATTTCTATGCTTCAGTTTATGCATTTGTAAAATAGAGATTCCAAGAGAGTAGTTGTGAGAATTAAATAGCACATGTAAAGATAATTGGAATGGTCCCTGACACGTGGTATTACCTCTGGCAGTGTTAGTGTTTATTGTTATGGCATTGTGAGTAGCATAGGAGGCTGGATGTCAAGGAGAACTAACTTAACATCTAAACGGCCAAGAAACCCTGATTAAGTAATTTAGCACGTCTAAGCTTTGATTTACTAATCTAAAAATAAGAAAATCTGACTTCAGTTCAATTAAAAGGGAGAAAATGTGTTCAACAAATGGATGTGCTGAGTGAAAGGAATAAAGAATGACTTTCTAAAAAAAACTGAATAGTGGTCTCAGGTAGTTTACAGTCTAATGGGGATAGAACTAATGTAATGCACTCTCTGCCGAGCACTTTAATGTGAGGCATCTACAAGGTGCTGTGAAATCATGGAAGAAGATGAGAATTTTGACTACTGTCATCAGAAAAGATGTGGAAGAGAAAGGAGCTTCTCAGATGGGCTTTGGATATATTAGAAGGGTGTTGTCATGCTGCTCAAGTGGGATAAGGTAATTCCAGGTAAAGAAAGGCTCTGATTGAGCCTGTTTCTATAAGGAGGAATGCACAGTGCTTAGCGTACAGTAAGAGGTGACGTAGTGGAAACTTAATATGGGAAAAAAAAGAGTTCAGAAACACCGTGGAGAACATTGAACACTGGGCTTTTACTCTGCAAGAAAGAGAGAGTTTTTGAAAATTTATAAACATGAGAGGTTTCGATCATCTGTTATCATCTGTTCTATAAGAAAATAAGCTTTGGTAACAAGGCAAAGGAAGAATTGGTGAGAAGAGAGAGTAAAGTCTGAGTAAGTAACCGGAAAAAAGAGGGACTTGAAGTTGCAGTTAAAGATGAGGAGATCCCAGTCATGAAACCATAGACATGAGGCTGTTTTTTGGTTTGAGTAATGAAGGAATAAGGGTCAAGGATGATACTGGGGTCTGAATCCCAGAAACTTGAAAGATGCCTTTAAGTAAATAGTGCTTTCAGGAAAGGAGAAGCTGCTTTAGGGAAGAAAATAATACATCTAGCAATAAATTATCTGATTCTAAATACCAACAGAAGGAAAACATATTAATCCAAAACATATTTGAGGTGCTCACAGCTCCTATAATTCACTTCCCTCCTGCCACAGTGCCTGGCATGGAGAACGTCAATAAATATGAATCCAACTCTGATGGAAGGGCTCTGGTGTGGGTCTGGAAAGGCGAAGGAGAAGAATGTAGAACTGGGAGTGAGGCTATGTAGAAAAACATCCCATACTGCATATTTTTACTTCTTCTGTGAGAGTTTTTATGAGGCTATAAATGTTAAAAGTAACACAGAAAATTTGTGCTTTTAACATTTAAGAACCGATCTATGAACAAGTAGGTTTACACATCGAACAATCCCTGCTTGTCTTGTAATGAGATGCTGATTTTCTTTGCTGCTAAAAAACACTTTCATTAACATTTTGCTAGCTAATAACAGTTAATTATAACATTAAATTCATATGTGATTACTTACAGGAGTGCCAGGTCTGGGGGAGGGGAGCATTCTAGTTCATTCATCCAAGTTACTAAAAATTGCACTGAGTTGTAATAATACCAGGATTTTACATAAAAATACCCTTTTGAAAAATCTCCACTATCTTCATTGTAGTTAAAATTTTAGTTACTCATAATTTATCCATTTGAAATATGCAAGGCATTTTATACTTTTAAATACATTTAACTTAGGTTTTAGGAGTAGTAAATAGTCTTTCCTAATTTTAAATGTGTATTTTATTGTTATAATATAGCTTTTGCTTTGATGATGCAAGCTTATTATGCATTTAATACGGGTAATTCCCAATTTACAGATAAATTGTTTTCTAAAATGTTGTTGGTTGTTTGTTCCAGTTCCTTTTATGACACCTGGTATAGCCACAATAGCAGCTATAAAATCACACAGACATCAGCTGTGGATTCCTGCAATCTGCTATTTGTGGAATTTCTCCAGCCAACTGTAATAAACTCTCCTCCCCCTATTCCAAACAACAAATTTTGACATCATCATATAAATTTCATAAATAATCTTTGCTTCCTGAGAGAGGAAAGTATATGATCATCAGCTGGTTAAAAATACATGACTAATGAATATCTATATTAATAATCAGTATCCTATTTTAAATTATAAGGGAGGGATCTAGAGAGGAAAGAAGAGATTCCTGTTCCTGGTGCTGCTGTTTGTTTTGTTTGCCTTAACTGGAAGACAGAAGTGCAACGTCCTGTATTCTAGAAGTCACAGATTGCTACCTGCAGGTCAGATGACCCACAGACATGTAGACCTTGATCTACACAGTGTTAAAAAACTGTGGAATTTAAAAAAAAAAGGATACAGGGACTCCCCTGGTGGCACAGTGGTTCAGAATCCACCTGCCAATGCAGGGAACACGGGTTTGAGCCCTGGTCCAGGAAGATCCCACATGCCACAGAGCAACTAAGCCCGTGCGCCACAACTACTGAGCCCGTGTGCCACAACTACTGGCGCCTGCGCACCTAGAGCCTGTGCTCTGCAACAAGAGAAGCCACCGCAATGAGAAGCCGGCGCACCGCAATGAAAAGTAGATCCCGCTCCCCGCAACTAGAGAAAGCCTGCATGCAGCAACAAAGACCCAATGAAGAAAGAAAGAAAGAGAGAGAGAGAGAGAGAAAGAAAGAAAGAGAAAGAAAGATGTATTTGCATATGTGTACAAAGATTTCTTTTAAAAAAATGATACAAATAAACTTATTTACAAAACAGACTCAGACTTAGAGAATGAACTTATGGTTATGGCGGGGGGAGAAAGTGGGGGAGAGATAGACTGGGAGTTTGGGATCGACATGTACACACCGCTATATTTAAAGTAAAATGCCTTTCCATGAAAAATAAATAAATAAAATAGATAACCAACAAGGACCTACTGTATAGCACAGGGAACGCTGGCTCAGTATTCTGTAATAACCTAAATGGGAAAAGAATTTGAAAAAGAATAGATACATGTATATATATAACTGAATCACTTTGCTGTACGCCTGAAACTAACACAACATTGTTAACCAACTATACCCAATATAAAATAAAAAGTTTAAAAAAATTAAAATTAAAAAATGCCTTTCCATGAATAAATAAATTAATTAATCAATTAAATAAAATCGATAACCAACAAGGACCTACAGTATAGCACAGGGAATGCTGGTTCAATACTCTGTAATAACCTAAATTGGAAAAGAATTTGAAAAAGAATAGACACATGTATATGTATAACTGAATCACTTTGCTATATACCTGAAACGAACACAACATTGTTAATCATCTATGCTCCAATATAAAGTTAAAAAAATAAAACCTGTGGATTAGTTGTCTAATTTTGTAAGTTGTGAAATTTCATAATAAAAACTAAATTGTTTCTTTTGAAAAATTGGAAAATCTGTCAGTACAGACACTATGGTAGCTAAGAAATGGCTACCCCCTTTATAAGCGCATGCACTTTCTTATTTCTACTGTCCTTATCATGCTTTACTGTTATCCTAAAACTGAGACCAAGACTCAGTTCCTATTGACCATCAGTTTATAGTTCTCCTGGCCTGTTTGACTCACTTGCATTATATATGTAGTCTCTAAATGTATGGAGTACTTCCCTCTCATGATGTCTTCTTCAAGGAGAAGGTTAACTAGTGTGGTGTCTGTGTATGTATTTATACATGTGGATATATAAAGAAATGATAAATGTACTCTCAGCAATATAATGCCACTCTGCACCCTGTTTTCTTCCCTGGTTTCAGATCTATCACATGCCTCCTGCCTGTACTAACAATTCACAAAGCACTTGGGACAACAAGACAGGGAAACAGGGGGAGGTCAATCACCTCAACACTGTAGACAAAAGTAAGAACAGAATTAACTTCAAAATATTATTATATGTTAGTGATTTCCAAATTGTAATACTTTGAAATATTGGCATTTTTATTAGGACATTTGTCCCAATATAAAAATAATTGCCATATGTATACACCAACATAAATACATTTTCTCTTTGCTTGAAATGATATATTTTGATATCTCAAAATATTTCCCTACAACCATTAATCAGAAAATATTATGAATTCCCATAATAGCATGTTAAATTGGTAATTTGTTGTTTATCTCATATATTAACAAAAAAATGCTTTCCTAATAGGGATTTCTCAAATAGGCATTCCAACGGGACCCCTTCCCTGGAATTCTCTCACTTTTTTCTGCTTATCTGAAACGTACTCATTTTCGTTGGTTCACAAGCTTCATTGTTTCCACAACTTCAGACTCACATTACTCTCTGCATTCTTTCTAAGCATATCTAGTTAAGCAAATACGTCAGCTTTTAAGCTATGTAGTCCTAAGAACTTATTTCTGTGGAAATTTTATATTATTTATTTATTCAACCATAGAAATCTTATGTTAAAAATGCAGTGTCTCTAAATGCAAATAATGTTCCATATATTTTAAATGCTTCATGTGTCAAGTGATTATTTTAAATTACTAGAGTTATAAGAAGCTATAAGGATGAGCTCCTTCAAGACTAAGTTACTATTTGTTTCTTCAGAATGCCCAGTTTTCAGTCAAAACAAACACCTTCTCCAGCTGCCCTGGCACCTTGCAGGAGTGCTGATTTTAATTATGCATAGCCGTCCTCATGGAATTCACTGATAAACTAGGTTTTAACCAGGTGACATGACCGCTTCTTAAAGAACTGTGAAAAATAAGTGGAAGTAAAAATAATTGTGTTAGAAGGAAACTTTTTACAGTGCGGTTTTCATTGTTCAAATACATTTCTTTTAATTTGAATATTGACCATAATATTATAGAAAAAACACTGAACCCCTCAGAAGACAGTCTTTCTTTTAATCTCAGGCCTGAGTATCACCATCACTAGCTTATATAATCACCGATTATATAATCTTGACAAATTACCTAACTTACCTAAGAATCAATTTCCTTATATGTAAATTGAATCTGTGACTTTTATGCACATTACTTGAGGAAATATCAGAAAGCACTTTGGAATCATTAACCTGATATTTCCAATTGTTAGATCAATGTTATTAAAGAGATGCTTATTCAATACTTACTATAGGCAAAACACTGAATTAGGTACTACAGGGGACAAAAAGAGAAGCAAAATATAGTGCCTCCTCTTAATGCATTTATAGTTAGGAACTATAATGTAAGGAATTATCTTCTTACAGATCAAGCAAAGTAAAAGCACTATAAATTAAGTGCTATGGACATTGAAAATAGAGAGGTCAGGAAAGTCTGGATATTTGGTTTGCATCCTTAAAAATAGAAAGATGAATTTGGAGAAAGAACATTACAGATAGAAAGGACAATAAAACTCAGGACATGGAGATAAAATGATTGGAATACATTTGTGGCATATTAAGTAGATCAGTAGGCCAGAGTGGAAGATAAGTTTAGAGGTATCATGGATGATATGGCTAGAGAAGTTAATTAAGTATTATTGTCTAAGTATGTATACAGCTGACCCTTGACCCACACAGGGGTTAGGGGCACTGACCCTCCACGTAGTTGAAAATCCACATATACCTTGCAGTCAGCCTTCTGTATATGCAGTTGCTCCATGTTCACAGATTAAACCAGTGGTGGATTGTGTAGTACTGTAGAATTTACTATTGAAAAACATCCAAGTGTAAGTGGACCCACACAATTCAAACCCATGTTGTTCAAGGGTCAACTGTATTTTGGAGCCTTTAAGGTGTTTGTGGGGTTTTTGTTTGTTTTTCTTTATTATTTTTTAATCTCCTACATTATACTCAATCTTTCTTGATATTTTCTCTAATCACTGGATAATTGGAATTTACTTTAGTAACTACATAATAATCCTTGCAGTATTGAATTGAACATTGAATAAAAACTCCATACAGAGAGAAATATGGTGTTTAATTCAACATTGTATTCTCAGAGCCCAGTGGCTGACAAATAATACACACTCAGGAATATCCTTTGAAATAATTAATGTTGCTGTGTCAATGATATTTACATTTTTAAAACTTTAAGATCAAAAAAAAAAAAGTTTAAGATCATCTTTCTAAAGGCTTTAACTATTTAAATTTATAGCTATTTAATTTGCATGAACAAAGCTGAATTCTGACTTGGTATATATTTCACTTGATATATTACCCAAATAATTCTTATAAAATAAGATGTGGCCATAAAATGAAGTAACTTATAAAATTGGGGTATTCTGTTGTATAGTCAAAGCAGGCCCATAATATTGAAAACCATTGCAAGTAAATATGTGACTGTGACATCATGCTACTCAGAACAAATTTAACTGCATATTATAATATTACAAATGACTGAATTATTTCTAATATACTTATAAGTTTTCATAACTAACTGATCTGGAAGCAATGCCTTTTGAACATGCTTTATGATGTATATTTTTTCCTTTTAAGGATAGACACTCCTGTGCTTTAGGAATAATGGAAGGATGAATAAATTTAAAAATCAAAGTTTTACTGAATATAGGAGAAAGTAACTTTTTTTCATGTGCCCTACCCTCAAAATCTGTTCTGTAGTGCTGTTGTCAGGACATAAAATGGCAAAGGAATGCTCATATTGCTATGTTCTCATTTTCTTGTGTTTGGTCAACTGGATAAAGGTCTTTGTTAATTAAGTGAAAATCCATATTATTTCATCCTGTGTGCCTTTGATTTAAAGTCACACATAAAGCTATGTCAACATTGCTGACATTAAATAAACAAACATCAATTAAAGGACAAAACTGTGCTTTGGAGGTATCTACAGAAGAAAAAGCACTCACCAAGCAGTAGGTCTCCCCAGACAGAATTTTTCAAGCCCCACAGCACCTGTCTTTATGGTATTCTATGAAAAGAAGCAAGCAAGCAAACAAAGGTTTGTGTGGGTGGCCTTCTACTCGCTATCTATCCCCTTTGATTGAATGGACTTGCCAGTTCTGTCTCTGCCACTGCTGGAAGAATAATGGCTGTGGGCCCTTGACCTCTGAAAGTTTGGGATCTCAAACCTCCACTCTGGGTTTCTGCCAATTAAACTTAGATCTTGTTCCCTGATTGAGATTATTTTAATATTATCAAGTAGTCAGAAGGAGAAAAACAAATGCCGTATGCTAACACATATATATGGAATCTAAGAAAAAAAAATGTCATGAAGAGATTAGTTGTAGGACGGGAATAAAACACAGACCTACTAGAGCATGGACTTGAGGATATGGGGAGGGGGAAGGGTGGGCTGTGACGAAGTGAGAGAGTGGCATGGACATATACACACTACCAAATGTAAATTAGATAGCTAGTGGGAAGCTGCCGCATAGCACAGGGAGATCACCTCTGTGCTTTGTGACCACCTAGAGGGGTGGGATAGGGAGGGTGAGAGGGAGGGTGATGCAAGAGGGAAGAGATCTGGAAACATATGTATATGTATAACTGATTCACTTCGTTGTAAAGGAGAAACTAACACACTATTGTAAAACAGTTATACTCAAATAAAGATGTTTAAAAAAAAAAAGAAAGAAAAGAAACAGGATAATGCCTCTGTAGCCCTCAGGCTGTTGGACAGAGCTCAAGCTATGTATAGGTTTTACCATGTTAAATCAGTTTTCTCTGTCATGTTGTAGCAGTGTTTCAAGGGACACAGTTGGACCATTGTACGTCCAGAGACACATGTTAGCAGAAATGTGATGATGCTCCGCTCTGAAAGTGGCTATAATAGAGATGATGAAGTATCTTAGGGAAGCAATAACAGGATTCATATATTTCCAAAATCTTAACAAAGAAGCCAGGAAATAATTGGCCATCGTGAAAGATTCGTAATCTTTTTAAAAAGTTTATTTTATGATTATAAACTTAAGCTGCTGGACCTTAGTCATAGTTTATTCAGTAAAAACTAGGCAATAGTTAATTTCTCCTAGGAAACAGTAGTATTGCTGAAAAGTGAGTGGCATAAAAATGCTAGTCTATATGCATTTGCTGGGCATACATTTAACCACAAGGATTATTTCAGTGGAATTAAGACTTATTTGAGTAAAACCTAAGGGGGATTTATATAAATAGCCTTTTATATTTTTTCCCTCTTCATTAAAATATTTTTCCCAAGTTTAAATATAAGTTTATAGCCCAAGAATGAGACATTCTTGAAAACCGATTATTTAAAAAATAAATTGTGTCTGGAAGACTTAGAAAGGGACTGCTAAACCAAAACATATGTGAAAGGTGTTAGAGATTTCTAAATTTCATTTCAGTTCAGAAACATTTTCTGTGCCAGCCCCTGAGCTGGGAGCTGAGCTATCATCACCAAATAAGGCCTCATGCCTTGTCTCAGAGAGGAGCTTACCATCCAATGAAAGACACCCAAATGGAGGCTGTCAGCAAACTGTGGCAATGGAAGGATTTTCAAAATGTGTACCCCTGAACAATTGTTAACATAGAAAGCACACACGCCAAAAGTCATATCTTTGTTTTCAACATGGAGTTCAGTTCATGTAGTTGTATAGCCATGATTGAGAGGACTAGTTGCTACCCTGGCTTAGAGAGGCACTTGTAAGCATTTGTGAGCTCACTAGGCCAACCTGAGGCTTGATGTGAATACTTAGGATGAACTTGGAAATGATAGAGTAGAAGATAAGTTATCCCTTGTAGAGAGTGTGTTGGGTACTTTACCAAAACAACCAAAACTCTAAGACAAGCATACCAAAACTACACCTGTTATAAAAAGCAAAGGAAGTGATTTCTAGACCCATAAACATTAAGGAAAAAAAAGTTATCTAAATATGTATGTCTAAGCATATAATTAGGATAAACCATTATAATACCTCATCTATCTAGATGAAATAAATGTACTTCTTTTTACATACAAAAAAGTGGGAAATTATCTTGAGTTTTCACCTCTATTTTTTCTTGGATTTTTGGTCTAAGAACTAAAGTAAGATGAGTGCCTGTCTCAGGAGGGAGTTTTAGGTAAAAGTTTCAAATGATGAAAGGTGAAAGAGAGGGAAAAAAGCCTGAAAAATCCAAAGCTCCTATAAAGTCTGAGTGTTGCAGTGAAGGAGACAAATAATGCAACTCTAAGTAAGGAGCCTGAACTTCGTCCTCTTTAGATACCGTTCAGTTCTACATGTCTAAGGTTCAGTTATATTCAAATTCAAGTTGGATTGGAAAGGTTTGTTTCCTCCCTAAATTTAGACTCCTAAAATAAATGGAAAAGACAAATGGAGAGTTACTCTAATTCATAGTTGCTCTATGTAAAGCTAGATCCAGTCTCGACTAAAATGTATCTGGTCTAATTAAACTTTGCAGGGCTGTGTGAAAGGATGTAAAAACGTTGGGCTCTGATCTACACCTGGCAGGTTCATGAACGTGGATGGCTCAGCCTGATGTAACACAAGCTTCTTATTTCAATGTATCTTAGGCATTTTAAAAATTTTTTATTCATTTTATGTACTTCATCTGAGCATGTATGATTTGTAAACACCAGTGCTTGATGTAGGATTTACTTTATTTGATGATTTCCTTGTCTGTAAAAATAGGGCCTGAAATTCCTCCTCCAAAGTTTTATAGTTTTATGAGTTTACAACAAAAATCTCTAATCTCAAAGTCTCTTAAGTGCAGTACCTTAGTTTGCTGTACAGTATTTACAGATGTTTTTCAGTTTGTAATATATCTGTACTTCTGCATAACTAAAAATTTTCCTTTGGGGTTTAGTGTCAAGTCATCAGTTAAACCAGATGGAATCCCTAAAGGCAAATATCTTTCTTCTTTCATAATATAGATCAGTAGGTCTCAAACTTGCTTGAACTTCAGGATTCTCAGGAAGATTTATTTAAAGTATACATTTTTGAGCTCCACCCAAAGGAATTGTCAGCCAGTGGTTTATAGTAGGGTCCAGGATACATATTCTTATATGACTCTCCTGAAAGCCTCCTCATATACAGATAGGTTTAGAAGCCTACCATAATCTAGGGTCACAAATGTCTAAGAGTATTTTCAATTTGTCAGTGCCAGTAAGTGTGGTTGAGTCCTTTAGATGCTTAAAAAAAATAAGGTGAAATTAAAGCAATATCTTAGATAACACAACAAAACTCCCCATATCAGTGTCTAATATCTGAACATTGTGGAAGTTTTAAGGGAAGAGGAAAAAATCATCAGGCTGTTTGAGTCAGTTTCCAACTTTGTGAACATAGAATATCCTTGGTCATATTTAGAAACATCACAATTAATGACTAGATATTAACACACATGTCATACAACTAAAACACTGGTAAATGTTTAGCTGGTAAAAATGTTTGAGCTCATAGAAAATTTTAGTTTGTTTAGTTAGAAAAGAATCCTTAGTTCCTTTAAAATATTCTTCATGCTGACTCTAAGCTAACTGGTCTGATCAAAATATTTCCTTCAATATTATTGTCAAGTGGTCAGGAGTCTAGAGAAAGGGAAGAGCTGGCCATCCTCTCTAGAAAATAAGTTTCTGACAGATTTAAATGCTCATAAGTATATGATTTTAATTTTTTATGATGTATTCTTAGATGGAGAAAAATCCATTCATATCAGGTTATGACTACTAATTTTAAAAAATTTAACATACCTTAAGCAAACACTTTATCTAGTGATAAGTAATACTGAGATGTCATGGCTAATTTAGCAATCAATCATGCAATTAAGACATTGTTTTGTTTCGTTTTTCTTTTTTGGTCTTTTCTTGCCTTTTCCTTTCTTTTAACTGCTGAACATTTATGAAATTATTGTTTTGTGGAATAATTTGTTGGGTTTAAGAATATATGGCACATGGGCACATCCTTGAAAATTCAAATTCCCTTCAGTAAAGGACCCTATGTCACTGATGCCAAACCCTGCATCATTTGAAGTATTTATGTCCTCTTCTTGGAAGTCAGGAATTTGACTTGAATTTAAGGAACACATATATACATAAGCAGGCCAAAAGAAATTAAAATGGATTAAATTCAAGAATCAGTTTAATGAAAGGCTTAGGTGAAGGTGAAGAGAGACTTTCTTGTTTTAACATACATTGATGATGAAATTTGTGAGGCTAGGGCCTTAGTGACTGCTCCTCCTGATCCCATCCAGTGGCATGTGGTTGTTAGAATGAAATAAGAGGGAGGAAGAGGAGAGGAAGAGGAGACTGGAGCTAATGTTGATTTTTGCTTCACGCTAAACCCCAGAGGCTTTAATTTTCATCTCAAAACATAGGGGAGGTAAATGGAGTGGCCATTTAGGTTGATTAACACCTTGAATTTCTTCCATACTAGGTGACATGGTGTGTGTGGGGCAGAAGTCTCCTTGGTCTCTCACTAAGGGCCATAGGCCCAGGTGAAGGATCAGATCTGTTTCTTTTCAATTCTAGCTCCTTCAGCAGTAGAGACATGTAAGTGGATGAGTTTTACTCAGTCACAGAACTGTCAGTAAGATAATAAGATGCTTATAACATTTTTTTTCAGAAAAGAATTTATATCTACAATGCTCCTTTGTTTATTAATCCTTAAACTCTAAGATTAAAGTACACTTTAATGCTGATAAAGTATTTTATCAGCATAAATTCCTCTTCTGACGTACTTTTCCCAACCATTGCAGGATTGTGTGTCCTTCGAAAATCTCTGATCGGGGTGGCACCATTATTTTGAATGCAGGGCAGCACAGCAGTGCCAGCCTCTCCCTGCTTTTGCTAACCCTTGTTCCTTCCAGGTTATCATTTTGTTAGTTCAGGGTGAATTTATATTCTTGTTTTTTGTTTGTTTGTTTGACATGCCTTATCTGGTAAACAGAGGAGAGAATGGACAAAAAACAACAACTGTTCTAAAATTCAGCCTCAAAGCGGTCAGTTTTTAAGTTTAGAGCATCTAGTAAATCCATTGTTATCCTGACACCTTTATGAAATTGGAAGAATGGTAAATTTTTACCTGCATTTATGGAGAGCCTTTTAAGAAATAATTATAATTTAAAAACTCTAAAAAAAATAGTAACAATAGTTAATTAAAAATTCTTTTTCTGATTTATTAAAGACTATTTTAAAACTGTTTATCTGAATACATTTAATCCAAATATCCCCCCACACAAACCCTTTTTCAAGAAGCAAGAAATAAATTCATAAAGGCTTATCTTTTATCGAAATACATGATAATGAGTGCTAAATACATGCCAAGTCAGTTAAAACATAATATGAGAAACTAAGAAAAAGAAAGCTCTTTTTAAAAAGAGCTTCAAGGTGAAGTGAAATCTAAACACAAACAAAAAAGTTATCTCCTCAGCTCAAACTGGTGTTACAACTGAATATTTCAAAGGAGGTAAACTGTTACCATTATAATCTCCTTTTATCTCTATCAATTCCTTATTTGCATCATGTTGATTCTACTATAGCCCTCCAGGGTGTGATTAAGATCAAGGTCTCTGGAGCCAGGCTGCCCAGGGAGCCAGGCCTGATTCTGACACTAAGTAAATGCTGTGAATGTGGGCACATCATTGAAATATCTGTGCCCAATACCCTCCTCTGTGTAAGGATAAAAATAATATGTATGGTGACCATCCATCTTAGTTTACCAGGGACAGTTCCCATTTATGACAGTTGTCCTGAAGTAAATATAACTAGCTCCCCCTTTCACACTCAGAAATGTCCCATTTTAGTTGATAAATTATAGTTTCTTTTCTTAAATGGCTATTGTGAACATTCACAGTTATGTAAAGGGCTTAGAGAAATGTTACCTATAAATGTAAGATTATTGTATTTCTTGTAAGATTATTATATTTCTTGTGTACTATAATTCCAATATAAAGAAACGGAATTGACAAGGGAAATCCAGTAGTTCCACATGCCCTGTGCAATAACGTAATGGACAGTGGAACACCTTGGGCATCCTAAATACTCCCAAAAGTCTATTTTCAAAGAATCTGGGGCTTCCCTGGTGTGGTTGAGAGTCCGCCTGCCGATGCAGGGGACGCGGGTTCGTGCCCCGGTCCGGGAAGATCCCACATGCCGCCGAGCGGCTGGGCCCGTGAGCCATGGCCGCTGAGCCTGCGTGTCCGGAGCCTGTGCTCCGCAACGGGAGAGGCCACAACAGTGAGAGGCCCGCGTACCGCAAAAAAAAAAAAAAAAAAAAAAAAGAATCTGGTTGTGTCTTGTCATATATAAATATAGAAACAAAGTTGTTATATCAGTAGGTCTACATTCCAAAATTTTCAAACCAAGGGAGTAATAAAATACAAAAATGAAAAATAATGCTATTGGTAGAAAAACGTGTATGGATGTTAGTCTTTCAAGCAGACATCATTTTAGGCAAACAATAGGTTATACATTAGCCATAATATAACTGGGTTTAGTTGTTGGATAAACATCCTCTCCATAAAGATATAAAAGAGCACAGATGGCCACCCATTAATACAATGGCCTGATATTTGCCTGATAAGCATCAATATACCTGTGCTGTTATTAAAATGTTGAAAAACCCCAAGTAACCTTTCCCAGCTTTGTTGCCTCAGCCTTACCCAAGAACCTTGGTCTCACCAAGGATCCAGCAACTAAGAGGTTCATTTTTGCCCCAGCTGTGAATCCCCAGAACTTGGCTCTAGCTTAAGCCTATGACCTTTTTAATGGGAGGTACCTCTGCTGTCCCTTTAATAGTCCCCCCTCCCCCAGAGTGGAGGGCATAAGAAAATTGTTCCAAAACATAATTGGGTAAATTTAGGAAAGTAAGTCTCCCCTCTCCATGTAAATTCATAAGCTTGTGCAAGTTCATGTGGAGTCTGCTCTGAAGGTCACCTCAAGCAAAGGACAGATGGGAAACTTTGGAAAGACTTTCTGTCATTGTCCTTGATGGAATTTTGGGAGAAGCATATAATTTTCCAGAATTAAAAGAATATTTTTATCAGTAACCTCACTTTAAAGTACATAACCTATTTTTCAGGATCATTTTAATGCCTATTTATAATCGAACTGTGTTAGAGCAAAATGATTTTTTTTGAATTTTATTTTATTTTTTATACAGTGGGTTCTTATTAGTTATCCGTTTTATACATATTAGTGTATACATGTCAATCCCAATCTCCCAGTTCATCACACCACCACCATCCCTCCCCCACCAGTTTCCCCCCTTGGTGTCCATACGTTTGTTCTCTACATCTGTGTCTCTATTTCTGCTCTGCAATAGAGCAAAATAATTTTTAATTGTGTAATAACCTTAGTTTTCATTATGGAGATTATGCCAATGAAATTATTTTATTTTCTTTGTAAGGATGTCAGAAAAGAATCTCCTCTTCTTTTGAAGAAATTTGTGAATAGCAAGTGACCCCAGCTACTGTTCCAAAGGGACAGGCATGCATTTCAAACCAGTGACATCAATAAGGTCAGGGATTAAACTGCACACGTAACAATAATGTGAGGAGCAGACACTTGAGAGTATCTTGATTTTCCACAGGGATTGCTTTCAGAGACCCAACTGGGGACTATAGTGAAAGGGCTCTTCTGCTTCTAGTAAAATGTGTCTGAGTCTTGTTGTAGTGCCAGGGCGATGATGAAATGCTTGATCTCTAACAACACTCTGTCAGTGTGTTTGCATTAGCAACCTGAGTAACTCTGCATAACAGTAATGAGCACAGGCATTTAAAGGCAAAGGGTTTCAGAAGTGTGGAAAACAAACCAAAACAAAAATTGTTGATGATATTCACCTTTCAATCAAATTTTTATCATATGAAAATTACCATTTTCACTGGTATGATTTCTGATGTACAAATACAGCTAAAATTAATATTCTCTCTTTTCATGAAAATGTACCACATTTTAGGCACATGTTGATTTCTTTTTTTTTTTTTTTTTTTTTTTGTGGTACGCGGGCCTCTCACTGTTGTGGCCTCTCCCGTTGTGGAGCGCAGGCTCCGGACGCACAGGCTCAGCGGCCATGGCTCACGGGCCCAGACGCTCCGCGGCATGTGGGATCTTCCCGGACCGGGGCACGAACCCGTGTCCCCTGCATCGGCAGGCGGACTCTCAACCACTGCGCCACCAGGGAAGCCCACATGTTGATTTCTTTTACCAATAGTAGACTATATTAAACTTTGTTTTTCTTTATCACTTGGCATCTTTTGTGGCCATTTTGGACTGTGATGGCCTGTTTTTTTCTACATGTTCCAATACCGTTATCCATAAAAATACAGTTTTCCCCCTTCTGTTCCATGAGGGATTTCGGCTGATTCTAGTACTTGGTTATTTTTCTCCCCTCTCAACTCATAGTGATTACTATCAATGGCACTAGGTATGGTAGGCTGAATAATGGATCCCTGAAAGATGTCCACATCCTAATCCCTGAAACCTGTGAACTGTTACCTTATATGGCAAAATTTACTTCACACATATGAATAAATTTATGGTCTTGAGAGCTGGAGATTATCCTGGATTATCCAGGTGAGCCCTAAATACAATCACAAATTTGCTTATAAGAGAGATTTGACACAGAAGAGGAGGTGGTTTCTAGCCAAGGAGTGTCAGTAGCCCCAGAAACTAGAAGAAGCAAAGAAGAGATCCTCCCCTAGAGTATCCAGAGGGAACGTGATCCTGCCAACACCTCAACTTCAGCCCAGTAATACTGATTTTGGACTTCTGGCTTCCAAAACTGTGAGAGAATAAATTGTTTTCTTAAGCCACAAAGCTTGTGGTAATTTGTTATAGCAATGAGGAAACTAACACACCATGATTCAGAGACTATGTATAGATTTAAATACCTTTTCTTTTCAAAAGTACAATTTTCAACAAATCTTAGATACAGAAAAATTACAAAAATCTTCATTATAAAGAAATTACCACATGAGTTGGAACATACTTGTGTAACTACCACCCAGGTTGAAAAATATGTGTGGTTTCTTTTTGTCCATCTCAATAACTATCCTCTCCCTTTGATCCCAAAAGCTTGGCCTCTCTTCACCGGTGCCGAATCACATCTCAGAGACAAGAGTTTGGGGTGAAGTAGAAAAGAATAGCTTTATTGCTTTGCCAGACAAAGGAGGACACAGAGGGCTCCTGCCCTCAAAAACTATGTGTCCCAACTTGGGAGGATTTGAGGAGTTTTATAGCAGTAGTTCAAGGGTGGGGTTGCTGACAAGATTAGGGTGTGTGCAGGGGCTGCACTCCCTTAATGTCATCTCAGGTGATCAGTCTCCTAATCTGATGAGCTTCTCTGGTCCCTTTAATCTCACCTCAGGTGGTTTCTTGACTGCTCCTCCCTTGATTAGCAGCTGTTCGAATCTGCCCTTTGGAACTCAGGGATGGTCATGGAGGCTGGAGTCTTACCTACATGAAAACGGGGAGACAAAAAGGCTTTTCGTGCCTGGAAGCCCCACAGGGTCCTTTTCATTTCAACTTCTCCTTGAATGTATCTACTGTCCTGATTTCTAACACCATAGATGAATTTAGCCTGATTTCGAACTTTATGTAAATGGAGTTGTATCATATATTTTTTCTTTTGTCTGAATTATTTTGCTTAATATTTTGTTTGAGAGATTAAGTGACATTGCTATGAGTAGAAGTAGTATATTCCTGAGCAATACCCATTGTAGGAAAATACCATAATGTGTTTATCCATTCTCCTGTTCATAGACATTTGTGTCCTTTCCAGTTTGAGGTTATCATGAATAAAGCTGCTGTGAACATTTTCATATCCTTCTTTTGTACATATCTAAGAATTGAATTGCTGGGTCATATAGTATGCATATTTTCAAACTGAACAGGTAAAGCCAAATTATTTTCTAAATGGTTATATAAATTTATACTCTTTTAGCAGTATACAAAGTTGTTCTATATCCTTGATAAACTTGAAAATAACCATACTTAAAAAAAATTATTTATTTATTTGTTTTTTGGCTGCATCGGGTCTTAGTTGCAGCACGTAGGATCTTTTGCTGCGGCACACAGGATCTTTTCATTGCAGCACGCAAGCTCTTCATTGTGGTGCATGGGCTTCTCTCTACTTGTGGTATGCAGGTTTCAGAGCATGCGGGCTCAGTAGTTGTGGCACATGGGCTCTCTAGTTGTGGCATGTGGGCTCAGTAGTTGCAACACGCAGGCTTAGTTGTCCCGTGGCATGTGGGATTCTACTTCGCTGACCAGGGATTGAACTGGTGTCCCCTGCGTTGCAAGACCGGATCTTAACCACTGGGCCACCAGGGAAGTCCTGACCAGACTTTATTTTATTATTTTTGTGTTGAGGTTTCAGGTGTATGACATAATGATTTAATACTTTCATGTTGATAAATGGTCACCACAATAAGTCTAGCTAGCATCTGTCACCGCACAGTTACAGAATTTTTTCTTGTGATGAGAACTTTTAAGATCTAGTCTCTTAACACCTTTCAAATATGCAATAGTATTATTAATGGTAGTTGCCATGTTGTATATTACATCCCCATGATTTATTCATTTTATACCTGGAAGTTTGTACCTTTTGGCCCCTTTTACCCATTTTGCCCACCCACCCCAACCATCTACCTCTGGCAACCACCAGTCTGTTCTCTGTATCTGTGAGCTTGGGTTTGTTTGTTTTTATATTCCACATATAAATGAGATCATACAGTATTTGTCTTTCTTTGTCTGACTTAGTTCACTTAGCATAATGCCCTCAAGTTTCATCCTTGTTATTGCCAATGGCAAGATTTCATTCTTTTTTATGACTGAAAATATTCTACTGTATATATCAAAATATATGGTGCATTTTCTTTATCCATTTATTTGCCAGTGGACACTTAGATTGTTTCAATATCTTGACTGTTTTAAACAATGCTGCAGTGAACTTGGGGGTGCATGTATCTTTGCGAGTTAGTGTTTTGTTTTCTTCATATAAATAACCAGAAATGGAATTGCTGGATTATATGGTAGTTCTATTTTTAATTTTTTGAGGAACCGCCATACTGTTTCCTATAGTGAGTGGACCAATGTACATTCTTACCAACAGTACACAGAGTTCTCTTTTCTCCTCATCTTCGCCAACACTTGTTATTTCTTGTCTTTTTGATAATAGCCTTTCTAACAGGTCTGACGTCATCTCTCATTGTGGTTCTGATTCATTTATTTCCCTGATAATTAATGATGTTGAGCATACTTTCAGGTACCTGTTAGCTTATGTGTCTTCTTTGGAAAATGTGTATTTGGTTCCTCTGCCCACTTTTTAATCGTTGTTTGCCTTTTTTTCTTCTTTTATTTCTTCTTTTTTGTTTTTTGTTTTTTATTGCTTTTGAGTTGTATGAGTTCTTTATATATTTTGGATATTAACTCCTTATCAGATATATAATTTGCAGATAGTTTCTCCCATTCAGTTTATTGCCTTTTCACTTTGTTGATGGTTTCCTTTGCTGTGCAGAAGTTTTTTAGATTGATGTAGTACCACTTATTTATTTTTGCTTTTGTTGCCATTGCTTTTGGATGGAAAAGATGGAAATGGCCATTTTTATTTTTATTAAAACAAAAATTTTAGTGAACCTGGTAGCAATATAGTGATATCTCACTGTAGTTTTAATTTGAATTCTCTGGATCACTAACGAGTCTAAACAGTTTCAAATGTTTATTGGTAATGTAGATATCGTGCAGAGTACAAGACATTGCCTATTTTATTTTAGTTTATATTTTTCTTATTGATTTCTAGGAGTTCTTTATACATTTTGGATAGTTTACAAATCTTCTCCTATTATCTGGCTTGCTTTTTCACCCACTTAATGATGCTCTTGTATAAATGGAAATACCAAATTTAGTGTATTCCAATTCATCATTCTTTTCTTTATGACTTATATTGCTTTTGCTGTATTTAAGAAATGTTTACCTATCCCAAGGCCATAAAGATAGTATTCTGTTTTATTCTCTAGGGGATCTGTTTACCAACTGAGATTGAAAGTACCCTCACCTGTAGTGTTTATTTCCTTTTTTCTTTGAAAAATTATTATGAAATGGTACATTATTATCTACTACATTCAGTAGCACTCGCCCTTTAAGAAGTATTTTTATGCATAAGAATCTATTTATTATGTGTGATGTAGAGACCTTAATAAAAATAACATATAGTCTATCAGTTTAAAAGATATAGTAAGGCTTTAAAATCAGGGAAAAGTATTATGTCAGCAATGGTAATTTTTCCTTTTATGTATCAACTCAACAAAATTATCAAAGTTCTTAATTCTTACTCTTACTAAAGCTTAGCCATACTACTTCCCCTCTGGTTTGAAATTCTAGGTGGAAGAGCTGTTTATAAATGATACAAAATGAAGGCTAAATAAATATTCTTGTATTATTTTTCATGCAAAACAGTAACTGTAGAAGATTAAGCAATTATCCACTCATGGTAGAAGTAGGTAGACATACTTAAAGCTAAATTTAGAAACTTAGCTGCAAAATGATGTTTTGTATGACATTCAAAAGCTGGATGAAGGAGGCAGTAAAATCTCTTGCGTTAAGAAACATGTGTTGCTGTGAAACATGATAAGGGTAAGGGTGCCAAAGTGAGTTTATGAGTGATCTTACCATCTCCCCAGCTAAGAGACTGTGGTCAATTTCAAGACAGGGATTCTAGAGTTAGAAAAAGGCAGAATTCCTTCATCTAGATTTTACAACGATATTGTCATGAATAAATCCATCATCGATTGAAAAATGAAAAGAAAATATGGATGAAAATGACTACGTTTTATAAAATACAAAGGCTGAGTAAATATCTGTAAGAAAGAAATACTTCATTAAAACAAGATAAAGAAAGGAGGATGAAAAAGAATGTTCAGTTTGAAGAAATATTTGGACTTGGAATATTTTGCCTATGTTTTCTAAATGTACTTAACAGAGGAATAGAAAGAGTAGAAATCCTTTGAAAAATAAAAACATTGTAAACTATAAAAAGGATTGGACTAAGAAGTTGTTTTAGACTTCTCTAAAGAAGGCTATCTTTTTTTTTCCCTCAAGTGTATTAAGGGAAGAAATATTTGACAGCACTTCATGACCTGACCTTGGCCATATTCTATGTCCAGGGTATAGAGACATGAAGGTGGTAAAATTATCACCTAATAAATGTTTAAATTGCCTGATTTATGCATAGCGTATACTTGCTGTCTGTAGACACACTGGCTCTCATGCCTGCTGCCATAGTAAACTGCAGAGACTACTCAGTATTGGAAGACTTGTTGACTAATTACAATATTGACTCATTGTCTGAAATGCATCATAAGCAAAATGAGAATGCCAAGTGAATTTGCTTTTATTAATTTTGGAAAAGGAAAAAACTACTCTGTACCAGTACTATTCAGATTTGATCTTTCATAAATGGCAGAGAGTGCCCACACGTGGCAAATACAGAAAATCAGACTATTACCAGTCCATGACGTGGTAAATACAGAAAATCAGAATACAACCATTTGACAGAGTACTCTACAGTAAGTCCCTTACATATGAACCTTCAAGTTTCTAACTTTCAAAGATGCAAATGTGCATTTGCATGTCCAGTCACATAAGTTCATGTGTCTTGCGTATATTGTCACATGCTTACATCCTCTACAAGTGGGTGTGCTTTTGTGTACTTTACTGTACAGTCCTGTATAGAGTACAGTATCTTTATTTCAAGCTAGATCTGCAAGAGGATGACTTCATTGAACTCCTTGCTCTGCAACATGAGGAACTTACTAATGAAGACCTGATGGAATTGGAGCCCAGAGAAAGGACGAAGAGAGACAAGAGGAAGAAGAAGGAAATGAAGAACTGAAGAGATTCACAATGCAGGAAATGGCAAGGGAGTTTTCTTTATTTGAGGAGGCACTGTTAGTTTTTGAGGCACAGGACCTGAATGCAGAATGGTACACGAAGGTTGCAGCAGCCGTTCAGAATGCAATCTAGTGCTACCGTGTCATCTATGATGAGAAAAAAAGAGCTACTATCCAGACATCACTGGATCGTTTTTTCAAGAGGGTAGATAGAATTGAATCCAGCCAGGAACCAGAACCTGTGTCATCCACGTTAGGCATGAGTGACATTGCAGCTTGCCCTCCATCTCCTATTGCTGATGATCCTCAGCTCTACCATCTCCCACCTCCTCTCCCTCCTCCAGTCACTAACTCTTCTTGCCTGTTCGCTTGATGCCAGCCCCTGGATGCCAGCTGTTGTGCTGTACTACTGTACTTTTCAAGGTACTGTACTGTAAGATTAAAAATGTTTTCTTTTTTTGTTTGTTTTTTATGTATTATTTGTGTGAAAAGTATTATAAACCTAGTACAGCACAGTACTATATAGCTGACTGTGTTAGTTGGGTACCTAGGCTAACTTTGTTGCACTTACAAACAAATTAGAGTTAACGAACATGCTCTCGGAATGGAATTCATTTGGATGTAGGGGACTTAACGTAATGTCAGTTGAATCTAACGTTAAGAAATTTGGGATTGAATTTTGTATGGCTGAGTTGTTTAATTTTCATGTACCTAGAAATTCACTTTTATTATATGTTACAAAAATAAAACAAACAAAACAATTGTCCTTCACAACTGATCATTTGAAAAGGATTAGTCTATACCACTCTGGCCTCAAATTCCCTCCATGGTGAATGACAAATAGTTGAAGCCAGGCAATACTACCTGCTGGGACAAATAATCCTTTCTCTTCTCTTCTCCCTCCCTCTCCCCCAAATTGAGTTGAAAATTGAAGGCCAGTTTAAGCAATTTTTATTGAACAGGTACAATCTCCCAATGTCTCTAAAGCATTCCTGAGGTTTCTAAAATAAATAATAAAAATTTTTTAAAGTGCCCACATTTGTGGGACAGATGCATCTGGTTGAGTCCAATATGTGTAAGAATAGATGTGTACTCACTGTGTTTCACTGGAAAGAACTTTAGAGTCAAGCTTTCCTGGATTCTAATCCTGACTCTACCACTCCCTAGCCATAATCCATCAGCACACTTAACTCCTCTAAGCATAATTTCTTTATGTATAAGACACAAAGTACAAAATATACACCTCGCAGTGCAAAGATTAAATGTATGTAATTAAAACACCTATCTCAGTGCCAGTAAAATAGTATGTTATTAATAAAGATAAGTCATTATTTTCATTTCTCACAGGAATAGTGGGAATTGGTTAAGACTCTAAAGAAAGTGTAGTATTGGCTAAGCCTTAGAAAACATGGAAAAGTTAGCAAGGCAAATAAGACAAAAGAGACTAGTATGAACATAGCTGAGAGGCATGAGGTAAGAAGATGATTTTTAAGACATTACCGGCAGCTCTACTGGCAGGAGCATAAAGATCAAGGAGGAAATACCAAGTGCTGGGCTGACGAGGTAAGCAAGGGTCAGGTCACGAAGTGTCTTGCTTAGTACACTTATAGGCAAGGAATTTTCTCTTTAGGTGGGACATTTATAACATGAGTGTGTGGACCCCTACCTCCTATGCACCACCCCCATGGAACATGGAGGGATACTTGAATGAATTCCAGAGTTTCAGGGATACCCTGAAGTTTCACACATTTTATGACTATGATCATATATGAAATTTTTGAGAAAAAAAGTACCCCATGGCTTCTAACAAGCTTGTAGCTATTGGTTTAGAAAATAGGAAGTCACTGAATAGATTTAAAGTGGGACAGAAGTGCTAAGTGTAAAAGACATGGTCATGGTTAGCTTTTGGATGGTAGTTAATTCGGGTAGAAGCATGAAGCTGATGTGAGAATTCCACTTGACTTGTAGGGTGGAGTCTGAGTCTTTTATCCCTAGCTCCCAGCACACAGACTGCCCCATAATGCCCATGTTTCTCCAACATTCAATAAATATTTGAACAAAGGAGAAGTCTAAAAGCAGGAACAGTTAGAAGGTTCATGCAATTATCTAGTCAGAGACATGATAAGTGTCTAGAATTAAAGAGTGATAATTGGGATGGAGAAAAGAGGACAGATTTGAGAGACATTTTAGAGGTAAATCGGCAAGACTCAGAAACTGATTGATTGGCTGTGAGGGAGGAATTAAGAATGATTTCCTGGTTTATAGGTTGGATGATGGATGCTGGTGCCATTCTGTGCCTTGGGCAGTTATCTTATGCTGCCTTATATTATATTACCTTAAACATACCTTATCTTCTCTTGAAGACTGTAAGTTTCTAGAAAGTTTTATTTTTTAATTTTTATGGTATGCTCAATAGCAGTTGGTTTAGCCATGTCCAGCTAAGAAGTACTCAGGAAGGGCTTCCCTGGTGGCGCAGTGGTTGAGAGTCCGCCTGCTGATGCAGGGGACACGGGTTCGTACCCCGGTCCGGGAAGATCCCACATGCCGCGGAGTGGCTGGGCCCGTGAGCCATGGCCGCTGAGCCTGCATGTCCGGAGCCTGTGCTCCGCAACGGGAAAGGCCACAACAGTGAGAGGCCCGTGTACTGCAAAAAAAAAAAAAAAAATACAAGAAGTACTCAGGAAATATCTTAAAAAAAATTAAAGATGCTGTAGTAGAGGGTATAGCTCAATTTCTAGAGCCTATAGGAATGATTACCTTTTGTATCCCATTTTCAAACTTTCTGCCAGTTTTGGCCTCACAACAGTTTTCAGTTAATGTGAGGAAACAGGAACCTCTTATAGAATGGGAGTGAAAAGCTGAGCAGTATGGCTGACTGTGCTTTGTAAATAGTGAAGTAGGAGAGGTCGGAGAGGTAGGGTTTGGGAGTTCCTACTAGAGACTCAAAAAGAGCCGTTTCTCACTGAGCTGTTTTATATAGTTTGACTTCTGATTTCATTTGGAAAGTTCTGCTTCTGAAGCAGGTAGGGAATGAAACCCTCTGACAAAGAGATATGTTTTCACAGAACAGATACAGAGAATTTAGAGGGATATTTTCATGGTGGCTGTGTTATATATCTTGAAAATGATTTCAATGATGTACTAAATTAGCACATTGCATGCATTTCCTCAAAAAGACACAGTCCACCGCTGGTTGGGTATAGTTCAAAGGTTGGTGCCCTGATAGTATAGAAAGATGGTATGGTGAAGTGGAAAGGACAGTGGTTCTAGTGACAGAAAGACCTAATTTCAGTTTCCTTCCATTGGCATTTTCATTGTGTGACCTTGAAAAAGATGTCTGATTTTTCTGAGAAATATTAACCATTAGTCCCTGAAATTAGGAGTAACAATAATAGTTACTATATTATGAGCAATGTAATGTGACTATAAATGTTCTTACTGCTTTAATTTATTAACTTAATTCACCCTAACAGCAAATCCATGAGATAGATGATATCATTATCCTCAGTTTACAGATATGTAAATGGAGGCTTCAAGGCATTAAGTAACTTTGCTAGATAATACAAGGAGCAAGTGGCAAGGAGAGCATTGACCCTGGCACTCTGGACCCAGGGCCTAAACTGTATACCACTGTAGACATTATAGGACTGTAATGAGAAATAGTTTATGGAAAATCTTTGAAAATATTGGACAAACATTTGATTCAATATTTTCAGTAGTAATACTAACATGACAGATTTTCAGGGAGAAATGTGGATCTTAGCACAACTTATAACATTGGGTTTTATTAAAGGAAAAATTAGTCTTGAACCTCAAATAATTAGCTTGCTCATTAATTTTTGGATCATATTTGTATATAAGATAGGGATTTTCTGTACCAAAAACTGGGGAGAAGGCCTTTCTGCACAGGTATTATAGCTGTACATAGGGCTTCGGTCCCTCTTGCCTATTTCGTTCTCACACATTTTTGAGACTCTTTCCAAATTCTTTGTGGAAAGAGGAGAACTGGGAAAAAGTGTAAGTTATCTCTGATCTTCACAAAGTCTTGTGAAGAAAAGTAAGTTCACCTTTTGGAGGTTCTTGAATTCTTTGTCAGATGGCTTCAAATTGAAGTCATTGTCAAAAATTAGACATAAATGCAGACTCCAGAAACCATTCTTCCAGTCACACATTGATATTAATTCTACAATCAGCAGCATAATATTTAAAACAAAGTTGAGGCTTTAGGCCAGAAATAATTTTAAGACCTTGAAGATAATAAAAATAGAGGTAGTCCCTAGTAATATGGGAGGGGCTTGTTTGATAAAGTGGGAAGGGATATCCCTCCAGTGAGGTGTCTGTTGAGTTCAGAATCAGAAGGAAGAAGTCTTTGGAAGATCTGGTTAATCTCCTTGGCAGCAGCCCTGGAGTGTGTTCAGCAGAAAGATCCAAGAAGACCCTCTGAATAAGTGTTTTTGGAAGGAACTATTTTTATTCCTGTGAATTTTTATTTTTAATAAGCAAGTCACATATCTCTTATGTGTATTAAAATTTTAAAACCACTACTATATTCAGGTAAAAGTGAAGGAGACCAAGTTCTCCTGCTGAGTGTTCTTATCCTCCTTGAATTGCCAGAGAACATGGACTTTGGGTCATACAGACTTACATTCAAAACTTGAGAAAGTTACCCAAGATTCATCCAAAATTTTTTCCGTATGTTTAATGCAGAAAACAGTAGGACCAGTTAATAGGATTGTTGTGAGGACTAAGTGAAACACTGTAAACTTTTCTTAGTAAATTGGGTATTTTGTATGTTCTCAATAGATAGTAGGTAGCATGAGTGGTAATTTAAGAAAGGTAGACTGGAAAAAGATGAAGAAAAATTGTATTCTACAAAAATCATTTACTTTTGTGTTGGCATTTGAGAATTATTTTTGCTAGAATTTTGAAACATTATAACATTTTACTGGTGCACAGATTGCACTTCAATACAAATTAGATGTTAATTCAGCAAACTTTATTTAGTAGGATTAACTCAGAAAATAACTGCAGAGTAATGCCCCAAAGCTATGACGGTGCACAAATACCCTGTTTAAAATTGAAACTCCAGTCTTAGCACAGAAACTAACAGCTATGAGTGATAGCTACTATGCTCCAGGTGCTTTACACCTATTTTCTCTTTCAGTTAGCACAATTGTCCCCTGAGATAGGTATTCTTGTTCCATCATTCAGGTGGGGACACTCAGGCACTAATAATTTAAGTTACTTACCTAAAGCCATGTGGTTAGATGCAGTGCCAAAATTTGAGTATAGATCTCTCTGTCTCCAAACACCAGTCTTTATTCCAGAAAAAGCAGTGTTAAAAAAAAATAAAGAAAAAACAGAGTTCTATTTTAATTATCTGTATATTTTAGGTTAAAACTATTTTGAGACTTGAATTAATTTTCCACTTGGATGTTAAAAGACAATCTTGGTTGTTTTTATGTTCATTATTTATGAGTAATCAAGCTTGCAAAGTTTTAAAATTAGGGAAGTACAACTTATGTATCTTTGATGGAGATAAACCAAAGGCAAATGCCTAACTAAAACCTGTTTATCCACTCTTCTAGTTTTAGGGCGTAAAGTGGCTTGTTTGACTTAGTCTTGCTAAGTCACTTGAATTGTGTAATGTGAAATCCCTCAGATAACACCATTCCAACTATCTACACCTGTCGTTTTGCCTAATAAAATGTGTTTTGCTTTTTGAGATTCAGGGATAAAAATGGCTATAAATCAGTAGAATGAAACTTCCCTCCACGTTAAATAGGCGACCGTGAGCTGTTAATACTCAGGTCAAACTTTTGGTTTTTAATAGCTTGTCACTTCCTTGCTTAAGTGTGCCTTATTTCCACCAAAAGATTTTACTTGTACCCTGAAAATTAAAGAGACAGCCTTGGCTAATTCTTACCTCATGGAAGCAACAGCATTTTGTAAAATAAATAAGCTTTGAGTCCGTATTCTGCTGTTCTCCTTGAAGTGCCTGTAGGAATGATAAATATTATGTTACAGAGCAAAAGCAGAAAAGTACAACACTGATCTTCTAGTTTGAAAAATTGAGTGAGGCTGCATCTACTCCTTCTCAAAATAGGATCACGTTAAATTTGGAAACAATTGGTTTCCCAATCTAGGATGAAGTAAAGAGAAACCTCTTACATATACATTGAAAAGCCATTGTATATAAGATGAGTCTTGGGCTTTTCAAAGCTGCAGGAAACATGGTTGGTTCCTTTGTGCTTCTCTTGAAAAGAATCAAAGGGTAGCTCTATGTAGAGGCACACTCCCAAGGACTGTTTAAATCTCCTCTCCAGCAGCTGAGCACTGCAGTCACTGACCTTGTATTTTAGACAGTGTTAGGGGAGAGAGAAACAAGAAAAAAAGAGAAAAGGGAGCTTCTGCATTGAATGACTGATGAATATGTTTAAAGTGAAATGAACATGTCTCCACTGTCCTCTACATTTTTCCAAATGTGTTTCTTTGTTTTGAAGCCAAAAGCAGTAACTTGGCTAAACAGTGAGTCATGTTGAATTAAATAATGTTTAGATAAAATTGCTTGTCTTTTTAGGAAAACATCTCTGTATTTCTTTTTTCATAAAGTCTGGTCCTTTAGATTTGAGATTTTGTGGTATACAGTTTATTGTATTTTTTTCCTGTGTGCAAATGAAAATGGGTTTAAAGATGCATCAAGTGAAAGCAAAGTTCAAGAATTTTGGTTAGTGGGAGGAGCTGGATTGTTAATTTCCAAATACTCTTACTGAAAGTTGTGGGTGGTCTTTCATCATTCTGAAAGAATCTAGAGATAGAAAAATTTTGGCAATATATAGCTGTTTTCCAGTTAGTGATAATTGGTATTTCTTTCCTTGTCTAGTTCAACATTTTGTTATATGTAGTGCAACCAGGTTCTGGTATGAGAATATATTTAAATCATAGAGGTCTGTAGAGAAAGTTTGCACTGCCTGATTCTTGATTAAAGAGTAATTACAATTCTTTAAACTGACAGAATGTTGAATTGAGCCCATCAGTATTATCGGTTTCTTATTTCTAACTTAACACATCATGAAGAAGAATGTTAATAAGTTGAATTTTTTCCAAGACTTCTGTCCATGCATCTATGCAGGCATCTTATAGTTTAGTTATACAAAATGTTTTATTCTACTTTATTCACTTAATATTGTGTCATAAAATAATCTCACTCTTGAGAGCTCTTTAATATTAGAATGGTCTTTGTAAAACTTGCAAGTTATCATGTAATGTGCTTTCTCAGATTTTTTTCATTGGTGCCCCAAGCAACTTTGAAAATACTTCAAGTGCTTTGTTTTGATATACAAGGAATTTGCATCTTTACAGGTTACTTGTGTGACAACTGAGAAGTTTGCATTTTTGCTTGTTGGTTGATTCCTTGATTCTGCCCACCCAAATCCTCTTTCTTATCAACTCTAAAAACTTCTAAACATATCTGAATCTTTCATCTCAGTGTTTCAACACAAGCTCTTTCTTCTCCCTGGAAAATGCTTATCTCTTTATTAAGTCATGTTTATCCTTCAGGTCACAGCTTATATGACACTCACAGAAGCTTTTTCTGACCCCTAATGTAAAGCAGCTGCCCTTGCTTTAAACACTTATGCTGTCTTTTACCATACTTTGTGCATTTATTACTGTGTATTAATTTAATAGAGTGGCTCAACTAATTTTTGTTGAATGAAGAAATAAGGTCAAGTACTTCCTTCTTTTTTTTTTTTTTTTGTGATATGCGGGCCTCTCACTGTTGTGGCCTCTCCCGTTGCGAAGCACAGGCTCCGGACGCGCAGGCTCAGCGGCCATGGCTCACGGGCCCAGCCGCTCCGCGGCATGTGGGATCTTCCCGGACCAGGGCACGAACCCGTGTCCCCTGCATCGGCAGGCGGATTCTCAACCACTGCGCCACCAGGGAAGCCCAAGTGCTTCCTTCTTTTAAAGATTTTCTTGTTATTTCCAGAAGGACTTAATCTTCCTTCCTCAATTCCCCTTAATTTCCTGAGTCATCTTCTTGTACTGAAATTGTTTGTGTACCTCCATCGATGACTATCCATTTTGAAGGGAAACACCAAGAATTTTCATCTTTTAACTGGCCTCTGGCTCATTTACTATCTATTGAATGATTGAATAAACATATACCTCAAAGAATATTTTAATTTTGTGAAGAGCCTGCTGTATTTATTATTTTTTTTTAATGTAAGCTTTATATCATAGGGAACTGGCCTGAAGGGTCAGAGAACTTTATGGGGGTGAGATGGGAGCAGAGACCTCACTCAGCACAAGGTATCTCCTACTACTCTTTTTTTTTTTTTTTTCTTTCTTTTTGCGGTACGCGGGCCTCTCACTGCTGTGGCCTCTCCCGTTTCGGAGCACAGGCTCCGGACGCGCAGGCTCAGTGGCCATGGCTCACGGGCCCAGCCGCTTCGCGGCATGTGGGATCTTCCCGGACCGGGGCACGAACCCGTGTCCCCCGCATCGGCCGGCAGACTCTCAACCACTGTGCCACCAGGAAGCCCTCTCCTACTACTCTTGCTCTAATCAAGTCTGCTAACTAGAAGTTCCCACTGCAGGGCCACAGGGTATCCAAAGAAAGTTTTATTGAAAGCATAGAAAATCAATAAATGGTATAAATGTTGTGATAGACAAGTGTTAAATGCTACTATAAGAATCTTTCCATATGATGGTTTGTGTGGGGAATGGTTCACATTGGGGATTAGAGTGGGGGAGTGGGGGAGTGGGGTCTATTGTATTCTCTCTGCCCTGAGATTTTGCTGGCGTGATACAACATGTGAGCTCTTCACCTCTCCCCGCTGCAAACAGCTGAGTCTGAGGTATTGTCTCCCTACCTATTGTTCTTACCTTGGACCCACTGTTTTTGAATAACTTGCCCCAAGCAGCTTTTCCAGAAGTGTCAAGAGCTCTAGAAAGGAGGTGTCAGATGAAGTGCTTCCTCCTCCACAAGTTTATCTCCCTTGTTTACATCTTAAGTGGACACTCTGAAGCTGCAGTCTTCCTGACAGTAGGAATGTCAATGGTAGTGACAGCTCAGCTCATCCATGCTACCCTCTACAGCTTAGCAATAGTTTCAGATTTGGTTCTACTTTCCAGAAGTTACTTCCTTCTAATTTAAAGACTCTCAAGACATCTTAGCTATCCCCTAATTGTATATTCTCCATATTCTGAGATAGACTCCAGCCACCATTTGTCACATACATGGAGCCAAAGATTGGCATCTAACATCTTTTTTTTTTTTAGAGTTTTTTAAAAATTTTTATTCTTTTTAATTGAATTTTATTGAAGTATAGTTGGTTTACAGTGTTGTGTTAATTTCAGATATACAGCAGAGTGATTTACTTTTAGTTTTGATTTTGTTTTGTTTGTTTTTTGGCGGTGCCTCATGGCATGCAGGATCTCAGTTCCCTTACCAGGGATGGAACCCGTGTCCCCTGCAGAGAAAGCATGGAGTCCTACCACTGGACCACCAGGGAATTCCTGGCATCTAACATCTTTGAAGCCAGCTTTCATGCCTCCCAAGTAAGCTTAGAGGAAGGGTAGTCAGAATTTATAATTCTCTGGTAGATTGAATCACACAACACAGATGGAATATGCTTTAGGTAGGGAGAAAAAAAGCCTTGGTTTTTGGTTTAGCTTCTTTTCCAGAAAGGACACAGTTGTATTACTCTGTATTACATATTGCTAAGAAAGATTTTTAGAGAGGCCCTTTCTTCTTATCATTTTTATAGTAATATGAAGGATTACATTAGCTTTACAGATATTTTACAATAGTAGATAATACTTGTAAACAGTTAAAAAGGAATTATTTTCATGGACATTTTTATTGTTGCAGGGAACATTGGAGATCATTCTGGTTAATAAATAATCTCATTCCTCCTTTTATTTTGTAGATGTAAGACTTAAGGTGGGGGGAAATAGAAAGGGGGGTGATTGGGTGAATGGGGGCAAACCAAGCCCTGTATCAACAAATGATGAAACAAGAACTTCAGCCCCAGCTGGCTCATTCCAAAACTGGGCCTTTCTCCCCATAAACCTTACCTTTTAATAGTAATAAATTATTATCATGAAAACCTTAATTTAAAAAATTGGATAGCATTTTTTTCTCACTTTCTTGGTTCATGCTCATAATTTATTTTTTGAATTTTATTTTATTTATTTTTTATACAGCAGGTTCTTACTAGTTATCTATTTTATACATACTAGCATATATATGTCAATCCCAATCTCCTAATTCATCCCACCACCACGAACTCCGCCACCACTTTCCCCCATTGGTGTCCATATGTTTGTTCTCTACATCTGTGTCCCTATTTCTGCCCTGCAAACCAGTTCGTCTGTACTATTTTTCTAGGTTCCACATATATGCATTAATATACAATATTTGATTTTCTCTTTCTGACTTACTTCGCTCTGTATGAGAGTCTGTAGATCCATCCACTTCTCTACAAATAACCCAATTTCCTTCCTTTTTATGACTGAGTAATATTCCATTGCATATATGTACCACATCTTTATCCATTCGTCTGTCGATAGGCCTTTAGGCTGCTTCCATGACCAGGCTATTGTAAATAGTGCTACAATAAACATTGGGGTGCATGTGTCTTTTTGAATTATGGTTTCCCAGTAGTGGGATTGCTGAGTCATATGGTAATTCTATTTTTAGTTTTTTAAGGAACCTCCATACTGTTCTCCATAGTGGCTGTATCGATTTACATTCCCACCAACAGTGCAAGAGAGTTCCCTTTTCTCCACACCATCTCCAGCATGTGTTGTTTGTAGATTTTCTGATGATGCCCATTCTAACTGCTGTGAGGTGACACGTCACTGTAGTTTTGATTTGCATTTCTCTAATAATTAGTGATGTTCAGCAGCTTTTCATGTGGTTCTTGGCCATCTGTATGTCTTCTTTGGAGAAATGTCTAGGTCTTCTGCCCATTTTTTGATTGAGTTGTTTGTTTTTTTAATATTGAGCTGCATGAGTTGTTTATATATTTTGGAGATTAATCCTTTGTCCGGTGATTCGTTTGCAAATATTTTCTCCCATTCTGAGGGTTGTCTTTTCATCTTGTTTATGGTTTCCTTTGCTTTACACAAGCTTTTAAGTTTCATTAGGTCCCATTTGTTTATTTTTCTTTTTATTTCCATTACTCTAGGAGGTGGATCAGAAAAGATCTTGCTGTGATTTATGTCAAAGAGTGTTCTTCCTATATTTTCCTCTAAGAGTTTTATAGTGTCCGGTCTTACATTTAGGTCTCTAAACCATTTTGAGTTTATTTCTGTGTATGGTGTGAGGGAATGTTCTAATTTCATTCTTTTACATGTAGCTGTCCAGTTTTCCCAGCACCACTTACTGAAGAGACTGCCTTTTCTCCATTGTATATCCTTGCCTCCTTTGTCATAGATTAGTTGACCATAAGTGCGTGGGTTTATCTCTGGGCTTTCTATCCTGTTCCATTGATCTATATTTCTGTTTTTGTGCCAGTACCATATTGTCTTGATTACTGTAGCTTTGTAGTATAGTCTGAAGTCAGGGAGTCTGATTCCTCCAGCTCAGTTTTTTTTCCCTCAAGACTTCTTTGGCTATTTGGGGTCTTCTGTGTCTCCATACAAATTTTAAGATTTTTTTGTTTTAATTCTGTAAAAAATGCCACTGGTAATTTGATAGGGATTGCATTGAATCTGTAGATTGCTTTGGGTAGTATAGTCATTTTCACAATATTGATTCTTCCAATCCAAGAACATGATATATCTCTCCGTTTGTTTGCATCATCTTTGATTTCTTTCATCAGTGTCTTATAGTTTTCTGAGTACAGGTCTTTTACCTCCTTAGTTAGGTTTATTCCTAGGTATTTTATTCTTTTTGTTGCAATGGTGAATGGGATTGTTTCCTTAATTTCTCTTTCTGATCTTCTGTTGTTAGTGTATAGGAATGCAAGAGATTTCTGTGCATTAATTTTGTATCCTGCAACTTTACCAAATTCATTGATTAGCTCTAGTAGTTTTCTGGTGGCATCTTTAGGATTCTCTATGTATAGTATCATGTCATCTGCAAACAGTGACAGTTTTACTTCTTCTTTTACAATTTGTATTCCTTTTATTTCTTGTTCTTCTCTGATTGCCGTGGCTAGGACTTCCAAAACTATGTTGAATAATAGTGGCAGGAGTGGACATCTTTGTCTTGTTCCTGATCTTAGAGGAAATGCTTTCAGTTTTTCACCATTGATAATGATGTTTGCTGTGGGTTTGTCATATATGATCTTTATTATGCTGAGGTAGTTTCCCCCATGCCCACTTTCTGGAGAGTTTTTATCATAACTGGGTGTTGAATTTTGTCAAAAGCTTTTTCTGCATTTATGGAGATGATCATATGGTTTTTATTCTTCAGTTTGTTTACATGGTTTATCACATTGATTGATTTGCATATATTGAAGAATCCTTGCATCCCTGGCATAAATCCCATTTGACATGGTGTATGATCTTTTTAGTGTGTTGTTGGATTCTGTTTGCTAGTATTTTGTTGAGGATTTTTGCCTGTATATTCATCAGTGACATTGGTCTGTAATTTTCTTTTTTTGTAGTATCTTTGTCTGATTTTGGTATCAGGGTGATGGTGGCCTCATAGAATGAGTTTGGGTGTGTTCCTTCCTCTGCAATTTGTTGGAAGAGTTTGAGAAGGATGGGTGTTAGCTCTTCTCCAAATGTTTGATAAAATTCACCTGTGAAGCCATCTGGTCCTGGACATTTGTGTGTTGGAAGATTTTTAATCACAGTTTCAAACATTATTTGTGATTGGTCTGTTCATATTTTCTGTTTCTTCCTGGTTCAGTCTTAGAAGGATATACCTTTGTAAGAATTTGTCCATTTCTTGCAGGTTGTCCATTTTATTGGCATAGAGTTGCTTGTAGTACTCTCTTATGATGCTTTGTATTTCTGCAGTGTCCATTGTAACTTCTCCTTTTTCATTTTTAATTTTATTGAGTCCTTTCCCTGTTTTTCTTGATGAGTCTGGCTAAAGGTTTATCAATTTTGTTTATCTTCTCAGAGAACCAGCATTTAGTTTTATTGATCTTTGCTATTGTTTTCTTGGGTTCTACTTCATTTATTTCTGCTCTGATCTTTATGATTTCTTTCCTTCTACTAACTTTGGGTTTTGTTTGTTCTTCTTTCTCTAGTTCCTTTAGGTGTAAAGTTAGATTGTTTATTTGAGATTTCTCTTGTTTCTTGAGATAGGCTTGTATTGCTATAAACTTCCCTCTTAGAACTGCTTTTGCTGCATCCCATAAGTATTGGATAATCATGTTTTCATTGTCATTTGTCTCTAATTATTTTTTGATTTCCTCTTTGATTTCTTCAGTGATCTCTTTGTTGTTTAGTAATGTATTGTTTAACCTCCATGTATTTGTGTTTTTTATGGTTTTTTTCCCTGTAATTGATTTCTAATCTCATAACATTGTGGTTGGAAGAGATGCTTGATATAATTCAGTTTTCTTAAATTTACCGAGGCTTGTTTTGTGACTCAGGATGTGATCTATCCTGGAGAATGTTCCATGTGCACTTGAGAAGAAAGTGTAATCTGCTCTTTTTGAATGGAATGTCCTATAAACGTCAATTAAACCTATCTGGTCTATTGTGTCATTTAAAGCTTGTGTTTCCTTATTAATATGCTGTCTGGATGATCTGTCCATTGGTGTAAGTGAGGTGTTAGAGTCCCACACTATTATTGTGTTACTGTCAATTTCCTCTTTTATAGCTGTTAGCTGTTGCCTTATGTATTGAGGTGCTCCTACGTTGGGTACATATATATTTTTAATTGTTGTATCTTCTTCTTGGATTGATCCCTTGATCATTATGTAGTGTCCTTCCTTGTCTCTTGTAACATTCTTTCTTTTTTTTTTTTTTTTTTTTTTTTTTTGCGGTACGCAGGCCTCTCACAGTTGTGGCCTCTCCTGTTGCGGAGCACAGGCTCCAGATGCGCAGGCCCAGCGGCCATGGCTCACGGGCCTAACTGCTCTGCGGCATGTGGGATCTTCCCGGACCGGGGCATGAACCCGCGTCCCCTGCATCAGCAGGCGGACTCTCAACCACTGCGCCACCAGGGAAGCCCAACATTCTTTATTTTAAAGTCCATTTTATCTGATATGAGTATTGCTACTCCAGCTTTCTTTTGATTTCCATTTGCATGGAATATCTTTTTCCATCCCCTCACTTTCAGTCTATACATGTCCCTGGGTCTGAAGTAGGTCTCTTCCAGACAGCATATATTATATGGGTCTTGTTTTTGTATCCATTCAGTGAGTCTGTGTCTTTTGGTTGGAGCATTTAATCCCTTCACATTTAAGGTAATTATCGATATGTATGTTCCTATTACCATTTTCCTAATTGATATGGGTTTGTTTTGTTTTTCTCCTCTTTTGTTTCCCACTTAGAGAAGTTCCTTTAGCATTTGGTGTAGCACTGGTTTGGTGGTGCTGAATTCTCTTAGCTTTTGCTTGTCTGTAAACTTTTGATTTCTCCCTCAAACCTGAATGAGATCCTTGCCGGGTAGAGTAATCTTGGTTGTAGGTTCTTCCCTTTCATCACTTTAAATGTATCGTGCCACTCCCTTGTGGCTTGTAGAGTTTCTGCTGAGAAATCAGCTTTTAACCTTATGGGAGTTCCTTTGTATGTTATTTGTCATTTTTCCCTTGCTGCATTCAATAATTTTTCTTTGTCATTAATTTTTGTCAGTTTGATTACTGTGTGTCTCATAATGTTTCTCTTTGCGTTAATCCTGCCTTGGACTCTCTGTGCTTCCTGGACTTGGGTGGCTATTTCCCTTCCCATGTTAGGGAAGTTTTAAACTATAATCTCTTCAAATATTTTCTTGGGTCATTTCTCTCTCTCTTCTCCTTCTGGGACCGCTATAAACTGAATGTTGTTGTGTTTAATGGTGTCCCAGAAGTCTCCTTGGCTGTCTTCATTTCTTTTCATTCTTTTTTCTTTATTCTGTCTTGTGGCAGTGAATTCCACCATTCTGTCTTCCTGGTCAGTTATCCATTCTTCTGCCTCAGTTACCCAGCTATTGATTCCTTCTAGTGTATTTTTCATTTCAGTTATTGTATTGTTCATCTCTGTTTGTTCTTTAATTCTTCTAGGTGTTTGTTCTTTAATTCTTCTAGATCTTTGTTAAACATTTCTTGTATCTTCTCGATGATCTTTGCCTCCATCTTTTTCCAAGATCCTGGATCATCTTCACTGTCATTATTCTGATTTCTTTTTCTGGAAGGTTGCCTATCTCCACTTCATTTAGTTGTTTTTCTGGGGTTTTATCTTGTTCCTTCATCTAGTACAAAGTCCTCTGCCTTTTCATTTTGTCTATCTTTCTGTGAATGTGGTTTTCCTTCCATAGGCTGCAGGATTATTGTTCTTCTTGTTTCTGCTCTTTTCCCTCTGGTGGATCCATGCTCATAATTTTTAATTCAGTAAAATTAAAAGATCATAAAACTCAATATAACAGAAAAAAGGGATAGAGTGTGAATGAACAAAGAACTTTGTCTCATATTTTGAGGCAGTTTCAGATGCAAAAATATACAGAAGACAGTGTGGGCCTTAGCAAGTCATACAGTATAGTCCCCCACCCCCCCAATCCATGGCATTTTAAATTATTTCAAATGATCTTTCAGGCAGCCTTTAAGAGAAGAGAAAATTCAAAGGCAAATCGAGCAAATCTCAGCAGATCTAAGACCTGACATCAAGAGACCTGATCAAGAAAGCCTTTATGAAGCAGTCCAGTTTAAATTACATCGAAATTACTGATTGAGTTATGAGTAGGAGTTAGAAAAAAGGTAGGAAAAGTCCTCTCAGCAAGAGGAATAACATGTAGAAAGATAAGGCAGAAAGGAGGAAGGCAAGTTTGAAGATGTGAAAAGATCAGAAGGGCAAGAACACAAACAAAATATCCAAATAGTGATGACTGAGATTTTCTAGTGAGGTAATCTTGTGCCAGATTATAGCAGGCCTCAAAGGCCATATTAAGAATTTTGGATTTTGTTCTAAAAGTAATGGAAAACCATTCAATCCAGGAAGAGAAAGCTTAAAATTAGAATAATTATTTAAACCATGAATCTTTTGAGAGTGTAAAGGGGGCACTATTGATAATTACACTGGTAAAACAGCCCAAAGCTGGGCTGTTTGTGGCAAACCAGGATGAGAGTCATCTTTAGTTTTACTTATTTATTTATTTTTGCGGTACGCGGGCCTCTCACTGCTGTGGCCTCTCCTGCTGCGGAGCACAGGCTCTGGACGCACAGGCTCAGCGGCCATGGCTCACGGGCCCAGCCGCTCCGCGGCATGTGGGATCTTCCCAGACCAGGGCACGAACCCCCGACCCCTGCATCAGCAGGCGGACTCTCAACCACTGCACCACCAGGGAAGCCCGAGAGTCATCTTTAAAAGCTCTTATATATTGGTTAATTTGCCCTCTGATGCAGTGCCTGGGAGATCCATTCTGTGTTCACTGTTGTACTTCCCAGGCCAGACTCACTGAATAGAACTGTTTTCCTTTTTCTTTCTTTCATCCATTTGGCAGTTTGCTTCCACTTAGCCAATCATGCCCATCCATCAAAAACATAGAAAAGTAGAACCGTTTTACCTCTTACATGATGCTATATCTGACTCTCTGATCTCACTCTCACGCAGCTTTTCTTGGACTTGCTCTGATGATTTAATGAGAAAAGCATCACTGAGAATTTGATTATTCTCAAGTTGTTTGGAGTATGTCCTCCTCTCCCCACCCCACCTCACCCCCTGCTCCTCAAATTGGCAAAGAAAAAATTTGAGAGACTGAGGCATTTCTTATACTATATTTGGCACTGCACAGACTCATGGGCAGGTCAAGAACATAGTAAAAACCCAATAAGTAAGTGTTTAAATTGTCCATCTTATTTGAAAAACAAAAGGATGTCTGATAGCGTTCACAGATTAAGGAACCCACCTTGCTTTGAATCCTGGCTGTAGCCTCTTCTATTCTTTCCTATGTGATCTTGGTTAGATTGCTCAAGTGAACTGAATTTCAGTTTCCTTAAATGTGGAACAGGAATGATATTAAAGCCTAACAAAGAGGTTTTAAATGCAAATTAAACAGTTTTTTTAAGCACCTAGAACAGTTATTCCTGCTGTTAAACCCACAAATGGTAGCTATTTGGGTCTATTATTTTTGAGCAAATGTGCTTTTACTACATTCCTTCTGGTGTCTCTTTGCCTTAGGAATTAGGAACTGCAGTGTCAGCCTGCTGAAGTTTCACTGGTCTTATCTTTATCTGACTGTTTGTCCTAAAGGGATAGGTGAAGTTCAGTTTCTAACCCCTTTTCAAGATAGTGAGCCTCAGGGAGAGGATGGGTCATTTAAGCCCACTCTACTTAAAATTCTTCTGAGATAAGACATTCAGGAGAGGAAATTACCCTGTCAGTAGCAATGTCTCCAAAGTAAAAGACATGCTAAGGATTTACTTTAAAATCTGTAGGTGTGCATTCTGCCAGAGGGAGAGCTGAGGTTTATGGTGAGGAAACTGTCATGGTGGGCTTAGCCAAACAAAATAACAGAATGTAAGGCAAGATTTGCAATTGTCATAGGGGCCTGGTATGTTCATATTAGTGTCCTGTTTTGTGAGCAGATGTCTAGCTTGCCTTGATAAGGGCTTAATAAATATGTATTGAATATATAAATTAATAGCATATTCGGGGTACATGTGTCCTTTTGAATTATGGTTTTCTCAGGGTATAGGCCCAGTAGTGGGATTCCTCAGTCATATGGTAGTTCTATTTTTAGTTTTTAAAGAACCTCCATACTGTTCTCCATAGTGGCTGTATCAATTTACATTGGCACCAACAGTGCAAAAGGGTTCCCTTTTCTCCACACCCTCTGGGGCACACTCACTCACTTGGTTATTCCTGCACTCCTTCCACACATCTATTCTGAGTAGCTGCTCTGTGACAGGGCCCATGACATTAACATCCCTTGATTTCCAAACCATGCTTTCTCTCTCTGTGACAAGCTTCACAGCAGGGGCCCTGGGGATGGGACAGTCTTCAGGTGTGGTAGACACTTGGTCTTCATTAATTTTTCTGTTTAATAAATAGTGTCTGATGGCAGAAGATGACCTTGTTGCTTTCCTGCTTTGTAGCTGCCCAATGCTCACAAATGTCCTTAAAACAAAGTAGAAACCTCTTATGTTGGTACTCAAAGCCTTTGTGATAGGGATCCTGCCTCTCCAATATTTACCAGAACTTCTTAACTCATCTGTGGTCCCTAAAAGTAAAATATTGAAGTAATGCAAAAAAAAATAATAATAATAATTAATTAATTAATAGCACATCATGAACTTTAAATATAATTAATAAGCCACCATTGCATATGCTTCTCATATAGAGACCCCTGGGGATTGATTTTCAATCAAGTAATCTTTTGTTTGTTTTTGAAACTTATAAAAGACCAAAGATAATATAGTATTCTGAGGGAATGTGTTCCCTAATCAGTAGTTTAACAGATACGTATTATTCATAAAAGAGAACTCTAGACTCTCCACCTTCCTCCACAAAGAACACATTTTCGAGCACATGAATAAGTTCTAACTGACTTAGTCACCTCAGAAATGTTAAGATCACTAACAGAGAACAAATGTTAATTCTTAATATGGTTAGGGATAGAGTGTTAATTACAGACAATATATTCTGTATATTAAACTATGTTGTAATTGCTATAGCAGTGTGTTGACTATATTCAAGTGGTCCCAGAAGCTTATATTGCAAGGGTTTATATTTGGGGGGAACTTATTTTTCTCCCAGCCCTGGTTAAATTCTCAAGGCTCACAATGGTGTCCATACAAAGATAAGCCCATGTCAATACATGAATTTCAGGTGAGCATATCATGCTACAAATTTTCCCTCAGGGAACACTGCCATGGAAGGCATTACAGTAATTTTCCACCCTAGAACGCTACAATAATGTGGATTTCAGGATAGAAGCATGTAGTTTTTTTTTTTTTTTTTAATACTGTTTCCCAGGAGATTTTCCCAAGGATTTAGAGACCTACACTGCCCTTTGTGGGGCCACTGCATTTTCGAATACTGCATACTCTCAAAGTTCCTTCTCAGTCAGTTGAGCATGTCCGGAGAAACAGCTCAACTAGCTGTACCCCCAATGCTGTAAAAAGAATGACATAATTATTAAGATGTAAAGAAATGTAGGACAGGGCCATTCTGTGACTTGTTTAGATGAGAGACCAATAATTGTGAGTTCCTTCTCTCACTGTAGCCAAATCATTAAATCAGTCATTTTCTCTAACTGTAGCCAAATTATTGAATCATTCATTGACTTAAGTTGGATCTGCATTAAACCAAAAATGATGGATTATTCAGTCATTCTCTTTATAGATAAAGATCCTGGATGCTTTGAACTCATCTCTTTATTCTTTAAGAAAAAAAAAAGGTTCATTTTGATTTTTTGTTTTTCCCAAGCCCCAGAGTTCAACTATGGCTAAGTACCAGCAATTTAAATAGCATTAAAAAAAAATAGCCTTAGCTTCTAGGCTTCTAACAGAGGCACTTCTAAAGTAAATCTTCCTTGGTTAACAGCTGTCAGCTATCAATGAGCTATAGGTAATTAAATTTTAAGATAGCTTTATGGCCCAGAAAAAGAGATAAAATCCTTGGACCAGAAAGGTCTTAAGTTAATGCAGTTATTGCTCCCTCTGGTATTTGAATTAATGCAAGAAATTGATTATTTTCTGATGAAACAGGTAAAGAGAACTGCCATTGTTTGTAACTTGCAAGTAAAATTTAGTTGAGACTGTTTTCTCAGCTCAGTTCACACTCTTGGTTTTATTTCAATATACATTGGGAAGTGAAGGCAAAAAAAAAAAAAAAAAAAAAAAATTTTTTTTTTTTTTTAAATAGCCAGACTAAACAAACCATGGTAGAAAGAGTGAGAAGGTGTTAGGGGCTGTGAACACTGGAGAGATATTATCAGTTAGTAAGGGTTTAAACAATTGGAAATGAAAACCTCAATTCAAGGTGCCTAAAAATAAGCAAGGATTTTTTTAAAAAATTCATATATAACAGAAGGAATCCTGTAGTAGAGCAGTTGTAGGGTTAGCGCAGACATTGAATGATTTCTTATAGAACTCAGCATTTTTCCTAAATTTCTGCTTGCTATTCTCAGATAGCAATCTTTTTGGTAGCAGCAACTGCTGAAAGGATTATATGCTCACTTACCAATGTCCAGAGGCAGAAAAATAAATCACCTGTTTTTTTTTGCCATTTTTAAGACCGAAGAAACCTCTTCTAGTAACCTTGCAGAGGGCTTCCCTCTAAATCTCATCGGCCAGAACTAGTCACATGGTCATATTTTTAGTCACTCACTTGCTGGGGGATCCACTATGGTTGGCATATGGTTCCCTGCCAACAGGAAAGAAAAAGAATATATCTGTTAGACAGAGGGTCAGTAATCTCTCCTGCCAAAAGGAGCACACTGATCTTCTACTGTGTGCTGGTGGAACATCCTTTGAGCTATGTATTAACATAACCAATTTATAGATGAGAAAATCAAAACCTGGGAGAAGTAAGGTAGTTTTCTTAAAGTAACAGATTAGTAAGCGATGAAACTGGGATTTCAACTCAGAACTGTCTGACTCCAATTCTGTACTCTCTCCACAATATGAAACTGCTGCCTGTACATCATGACTCACTTTGAGCTTCAATTACAGAGATACTCTTTTTGGATCTGATGATCAATGCATCTCTGTGTTTTGCTTTTCACTTTAGACTTACTCTTCCTCAGAGCTTCCTCAGAGCTGTCTACTCTCTGAGCTTCATGTCATCCGTGAGAAGAATTGGAAATCTCTCCCTGCAGATTTGATACTTCTAATGACAAATTAGTTACCTAATTTTACATGCTTGTAGCACATTTCCACTTTTACTTGAATTTAATCTATCAACACTCAAGTAATCTCTTTACCAAAGTAATTTCCCTTTTGAATCTCTCAAAATTAGTAAAGGCCATGTTCATTTATCCTGTTCTTAGTTTACATCTTTGAAGATAATTGCCTCTTCCTTTTACCCAAAGACCAACTTCATATAAAATCATTCCAAATCGTTTAAGTGACCCTCACATAAACTCCTCTCTTCCTTTTTATTTCTGGCAAATCAGGTCTTTATCATCATCATATCTGGAAGAGCATCTCTTGGTTTTCCAACCTCACATGCCCCAAAATTATCCTGCACACCAAACTGTTATTCTTAAAAATGATTTACTATTTTACTGTACTGCTCAAATAATTTCAGTAGATTCTACATGTGACAAAAAGAAATATTAAATATATTAATACATATAAATCAGACTATTTAGTCTTCCATATTTTCTCCCTGTGTAAGGAATTGTTCTTCTTACTTGTCTGACTGAAGCTTGAAGTCTTGTCCCAACTCATAATAATAGGTAACCCATGTAACCCATGTCACTGTGAGACAGGTACTCTTTTAAGCTCTTGATGTATATTAACAAGTTAAACCTCACAATACCCCTATGATATAGGGACTATTATTATCCTGACTTTAAAGATGAGGACACTGGAGTCTAGAGGGATAAAGGCACTGGCCAGGTACATATATAAATGAAATGGCAGAGTCAGCATTCAGACTCCAGTGACTGGGCCCCAGATGCCACGAACTCAGTCATATTTTACTTCTTTAATCTGTGGATTTCACTGGAGAGTTATTTATTCATGAGGTATTTGTTGAATATCTTTTCTGCACCCAGCCAGCACCCTACAAATGATGTTTTACAGGAAAATTATGCAACCATGAATCTCCTCCATAGGATGAAAAGCAAGATTTATTAAACACTCTGGATTTTAGGCAAAATCAAAGGAGAATGTGTCTTTTCCAACCTTTGAGTGACATTTGTTGCATTTTATATTCTCTTTCATGTTCTGAGCTCTTGGATTTTTTTTCCTACTTCAGCAATAACCTCTGGTCTAACAGAGGCTAACTCTTTTCCTGAACAACATCCCATCCCTCCACTCTTTTTTGCTGTCCTCGCGAAAGAAGGTGTTCCAGTTTTTAGGCCAGTCGCACCAGGGCTGCCAGCTGCATCACCTGTCTGTCTGTGATTTCTAGTGAGGCTCAGTAACTAGATTAGCATGCTGCACAGTGCTCAGCATCTCAAATCTTTTATTTCCAAAGATCTGTCTTCCAGTCTCTTGTTTAAATGCTCTTTCAACGTCTTGTCCTCTTTTGTGAGTTACTTCATAAGACTCTTCTTAAATACTTCAGTAACTTGTTAATGGTTTCTTCCACATAAAAAATCTTACACTTTGCTGTCACTGAGTGGAAAGAATGTCAGAGACTTTGATTTAAGATCCTGTGTTAGTAATTTTAGGAATCTAGCTCCTTAAGTTTAAAAGAAAAAAGTAGGAAAATAGGCATCTATTTTTTTCTAGTTTCATGCTTTCCTATAATTAATGATTCAGAATTGATAATACTAACAGTAATAATTATTATAATTGATTGAATACTTCCTCTGTTACTCTTTTCAAATATTTACATGTATTCTGTTGATTTCCATATGGACTCTCAGACCATTATTGTTGCTTTTTACAAATGAAGAAATTAAGGCACAGAGAGGTTAAATAATTTGTTCAATGTCACAGAGTTCGGTGCCACAGGTGACTTCATAATCACTATGCTGCTCCCATAGTATTTGTAAATTATTGGCTAGATATAAAATCATTTGAAGGATATTATGACAGACATTCTGAACTGTTGTGCCCAGAGAACAGGTTAAATTCGTTGCTTCTCTATCTTCACACATGGAATATGGCCCAGGTACTCACAGAATATAGTTTGTGGCTGCCTATAAGGACTCTTATACTTTTTAATTTTGGTTTAAATCAATCCACGGCCCTATCAGAATTTCTAGAAATGTGTTTGTGATTCAATGACTAAAAATTTAGAAATAGTTCATCATTGAAAGAGTATCCCTGAAAGCAGACTCTTGTAGAGTTTGTCACTCTCTTAAGATCATAATTGAAAGAACAAAAGAGCTCCTGAACTACTTGAATGGAAAAGTCTTAAGTTGTGCAAAGGAGCATTTTGACTGGAAAGAAAATTGAATCTGCTATAATGATTATTGATTTTTTTTTAATTGTCCTGGTGCATTCATTGTCTTGAGAGTTCAGCTATACAGACACATATAATGTAAAAGAATTTAAGTGAACATGTGTCACTGCCCATTGAGATGATAAAAAATCTAAAAATTCAGAATATCTGAAAATTCATATTTTTCTTTTTATATATACATAGGCATATTGCTATTTAAATGACATTGCCTTCTGAATGACATGTAATGGAAAAAAAAGTAGGTCTGTTTTCAAGTAATTTATAGAAAAATATATTAAACTAGTTAGAATTACATTGAGGAAGTAAGGTAAATATTCAGGGTAGGAAACAACAATCCTAAAATGATGAACGTATTGAGTCCAACAATAAAATATTAAGAGAGTCTAGGAAGACATTCACACCATCATTGCTTTTATTTTTGTTCAATCTAATCACTTGCTGTATTTTTTGGGGTGATTTATTTTAACAAGCTTTGAGCTGATGACAAACAATAAACAACTGAGTTGAGGTCCTAGCAAAATGTGAATAATTTTGTAATCAAGCAGTACTACTATAAACTTTAACATTGCATTTATGGATTTATTTATGTTTTAATTCAGCATAGAGGCAATAAATAAAAATCTCCACTAACATAACTGTTTTAAAATTAATTTATTGTAGGAGGAAAATGTATTTTGACTTTTTTGGTAAATATTTCCATAAGATAATTTTCATTAAAATAATGGAATCAAGATACTCAGTTTTCACTTGTGCTATTCACTATTTCAGAGCTTCGAGAAACCAAGACCTCTGAATACTTCAGCCTATCTCACCACCCTTTAGACTACAGGATATTATTAATGGATGAAGATCAGGACCGGATATATGTGGGCAGCAAAGATCACATTCTTTCCTTGAATATTAACAACATAAGTCAAGAACCTTTGAGTGTAAGTTTATCATTTTCATGAGGGCAATGCTAAATTCCTAGGTGTCTTTTTCTTTAAAAGTTTCAAATACAATGAAAAAATTATGTACTTCATTAGAACAATAGAAAATACAGGTCATATATCAATAAATAGTTGGAAATTACTACTATTTCAAGGACTGAAAATATAATCAATTCAACTCTCCATGTCTAGTTTCATAGTTTTCAGCCATCTAAAACTTGAAGCTAAATGAGAAAATACTTCCTGTGTATACATACATCGAAAGGGAAAAGGAGAAGCATGGAGTATAGCGTGAAAAATGGTCAGATTAAAGGACAGCGTACCTTGTCATCTGTACATAAACCAAGAAGGCCTTGAAAAGAACACAATTATTAAATGCAGTGTTCTTTGAAAAAATGTGGCCTATACAACAGGGATTTGAACTGCACGGGTCCACTTATATGCAGATTCTTTTTGGTTGTAAATACTACAGTACTATATGATACATGGTTGGTTGAATCTTTGGATGTGGAACTGGAATATAGGGTCAGTGTCCCTAACCTCTGAGTTGTTCAAGGGTTAACTCTATTTATCATTCTATTTCACAGCAAGGAAATAAATTGAGCTTCATTAAAGTAAAGAAATAAAAGTAAATTAATTATAAATTTATTACAGCAAGAACACAACTGAATGTATTATTTTAACAATGAGTTACAGGCTGACAATGAAAAAAAAAAACCTTCCCCATCAGACCTGACCCAAGGCTGCAATGACTTAGCATGCTAGCACAGTATGTCAGAGAGAGAATCTTTACCCAGGTTATTTTAGCTGTTGAAGTACCTAGTTTGCAGTAAATTTACCAGCGTAGCTGTGTAGTTTACCAAAAAAAACCCAAGATAGCAGAATAAACATAAATTCATTGTGATATAAGCAGTTGTGAAAAGTGTACTATAAATCAGAGGGAGGGAAATATACATTATATTGTGCACATCAATAATTCCCTTATTTTAAAACTGTACCATTAGTAAATGAGCACATATTATAGAAAGAATTGTTGAAGGAAAAATTCATGGAAGAAACAAAAACACAATTGTTAGAATAAAGTAATAAAATCTTTATTAACTTGAGTTCATAAAATGAAAGAAGAAATTTCAAATATAACTATAGAATTAACTTAAAGAAATCTGTTAGCATAAAGTAAATGAAGAGCACTGAGCTGTCATATATACAAGTGAGATTATGCAACCTTTATTTTCCTTTCTGAGCAGGTTTTCTGGCCAGCATCTACAATCAAAGTTGAAGAGTGCAAAATGGCTGGCAAAGATCCCACAGTGAGTGCTTAAAAAAATCCCAAACTTAAATATTTGGTCTTTGAATTCATGTACTTTGAGTGCATCCAAGAATGAGACAAAGGGTATTGGTGTTTTGAATCCTCTGCTGGACACATAGTAAGAAATGTAAATGCAAAGTGATTGGAACTCTTAAACACTGTAATGTAGGAATTCCTGACTGGGTAAAAATTTCCTGCTTTGCTTTCATTATTGAACCCTGACACTTTTCATGATGGATTTCAGTAATAACCCCTGTTCAAAGTGGATCCAACCTGCAGAATTCTCAGCAGGCTGCTGAAATAATGATAATTCAAGTGTCTGGAGTAGCTCCCAGATACCATGTGGGCTTTTCCAAAGAAAGATTCTCGTCAAAAGGGTAGTGGTTAGCCAGCACATTCCAGAAGCATAAATCACCAGTAATGGCTGTTATCTTTGTTAATTAAAAATAACCACAGAAACAAAAATCAAGCAGATACAAATATCAGTAAATGTTCAATGTGCAATACTTTTACAAAATGTATTCCATATAAAGATTCCATATAAAGAATCAAGAAATAAATCTATATTGATTTCTACAAATGACTTGCTGAAACTGACACATTAAATTATTCTTGCATATTATAAAAACTACATGGAACAGCTCTTTAATGTGCACAAGTCATTTAATGTTTATAATGAAGCTTAGATATCATTTCACCTTCTTGTCTCAAACTTCTTCCTTTTGGAAGAAGTGTGGAAATGAAACTTTTATATTTTATTGATTCTTAGCAGTTCAGGTACAAAGTTCTGAAAAAGCCTGGCTTAAGGCAGGACCACAGCAGACTCTGGAGTGCAGATCTCCGGGTCTCACCAGAGGGTGTTTTGGCAAGAGTGCTCACCAGGAGTGACTCAGCTCAGGGTTTCATTGTTTTAGTTTCATAATTCACCTTATAAGAGAAAATTTTAAATGGGCAAAAGGAGCTCACAGGAGCATATTTGCTACCCACAGCATCTGTTGGACCACAATCAAAAAGGAAAAAAATCCAGAAAAATGTGATAGAAACATTCAAAAGAGTACATTACAATTGCTTTCTAGGGAACCAATAGCAGAATGAAGTATAATGTTGTAGAAAAGGCACTTTTTTTTTGGTCCCCTGAAGCTATGATTTCAATAATTTTTCATGAATTAAACTATTTTCTTTCATCCCCTAATGTAGGGATTTTTCCCATTGATGTTTATGCGATCATGTCTCACCTTTTGCTACAATAATATCCTGTGGTTGTAATTACTGGATTTAATTGTTCTTTGTTCAGAAAAATTTCTGTGTCCCATTCATACAAACTGCCACAGGCAGAATATATAGGATTTAGATACCTTTGCACATTCTCTTTCCAAAAATTGTTGTTGATTTTCTGAAGAGTCTTAGCCAAGTCATTTGATTTCCTTCTACTTTTGGCAAAGTAGAAATGCTCTGTTATTTGCTTTCTTATAATTAAACGTCATTAGATGAAATCTTCAATACATGCTTATGTTTTCACATAGTTTTGTCATGCTGTAATATCATTCATGGATATCTTTATATTCTGCCACACGGCCAATCAGAGGTAACTGGTAGTGGGCTCTGTTGTAGTACAGCCAACGCTGTTGGGTCCTGGGAAATAATAATCAAACTAACTTTCAAATAGATGCTCTGTCTATGCAAGAGAAGAGAATGTTGACAAATTCATCTCGCTTAAGGCATGTGAGGTACTTACAAACAAGTGTCCTTTAATCAGGATAACAGTGGCAGAAAAATGATGCTAAATAGAAGTTGTATAGAACAACATTTTAATTACACTTCTCAATGAAACTAAATATTTAAGAATCTCTTAGCTCTTTTGGAATAAATATCATCTAATTACTTAATATTTCATTTTTTAAAATGCAGGAACTGAATATTTTAATTTGTACAAATCAGTTAATTGAAGTGAAGGAACCAGAGGTAAATAAGGTGAAGTTCCTACCTTTAAGAGTCTTTACAATATACTGGAGATGATGAGACATATATACAATAATTACCAAGTACTACTAGCCAACACTTAATGGAATGGGCCAGGTGCTATTCTAAGTGTTTTGTTTTAATCCTCATGACAATGCTGCAAGATGGACATTACTGTCGTCATCCACATTTTTAAGATAGATAAACTGAATCACTAAGAGAGTAAGGAACTCACCCAAAGCTGCACTGCCTGCAAGTGGGAGGCCTCTGTCCGACTCAGGCACATATGGCTCTAGATCTTTTTGCTCTTAGTTGATAAAACATGCCACTTCTCCGTGTAGAATATGATAAATGCTGAGGATACACGCAAAAGACAAAGAAAAAATTCATTGCACCTGGGATATTTAGGAAAGGTTTGATAGATTTGGTGGCAACTATGCTAGGTCTTATGTTAACTTTTCCCCTTATTCTAGTTCAATAATACTGAAATTCAAATAAGTTGTACCCTTTCTCTCTTTCAGCCTTTGGTACAGGCTACATGTGATTCTCTTCTTGTTGAATTACCTTCCCATCTTTTTAACCTGGGAATCATCTACTTATCCTTTCAAATAACAGTGCAGATGTCACCTCTCTGGAGAGTCCTTTCTTGCCAGCCAGGACTGGGCTAGCTGCCCCTCCCTGTGCATGCACCTGAAACACTCTAGAACTTCTTTCACTGCATTTTTAGTGATTGCATCCAGTACCCAGATCTGTATCTCGGCACTTCATGAAATTTCAACAAGATCTGGAAAAATGGAGATGGAAGCAGTAAGCATGGGAATCTATTCCAAGTACTTTTCTCAGGTTGGGGGTAGGACACAGTGGATACTGAGTTATTAATACCTTTAGATTAGTAAGTTTATAATAAATTCATTATGTACTACTTTTAAAGGTATATTTTGGTTAAATTAATTTTTTTACTTTTAAATATTATATTAATCTTCTACTAAGAAAAGCTTAAACTAGTGACAAATTTCATATTTCTATAACAACTGAAAAAAACCAGTAGAATCAAACATCTCTTATTCCTTTATATTTACTTATATCAAACTTGAATTAAAGTTATAAAAATAATACTCAATTATTAGAAAATAATTCAATATAATTTAAAATTTGATACCAGGTAATGTGTATCATAATACTATATAATAAACTAATGTTTATCAGGAAAATAAATTATCATGGTGGGAATATAGCTTATTGTCTGCCTCAGCTAAGAGAGTATAACTTACCTCCCAATTTCCCTTTTTGCCCCTATTTATTCACATTCCTACATGCTCTGTTTATTTCTGAACATTAATATTTTATGCATACGCTAAATAAATTGAGCTTAAACAATAACACATGATGTCAAACATATCCAATGAGATAGAGCATAATGAATGTGCTAAGTAAATACTGTATGAGATCATTGAAAAATTAAGCATGGTTACATATATTTAGACCTATATGCATTACATACACACAATGTCAAACTTGATTTATTAATTGTAGAATATCAATTTCCCTGTTTCTGTGACCAGAGGATCCTAAACTATTTGAAAATATATTTTCTTTAGGAATACATTTGTCAAAATACCTTGATATATTCCCCAGACCAAGAAGTATAGGCCAAGAAGAAAAAAATTAAGAGGTATTTTTTTTCCATTGCATAGTATGGACCATGAAGAGTCAATATTTTTAAAGCCCTATTAATCTGAGCTCCAGGATATATTATTTTAAAACATCTATTTTAAAATTATATAACTAATACCTGTTAACACAGAAATTTTTGAAGGCCTAGAAGAGCATGCAGAGAGCAACAGAAAACAATCTCTTATTAGCTCTCTGACCCTGGAGACTTAACCTCTCTGTGCCTCATTTTTCTTAACTGTGTAATGGGCTACTCATAAAACCTATCTTATTGGGTTATTAAGAGGATTAGTGAATTAATATTTGCAGAGAGCTTAGAACAGTACATAGCACATAGTAAGCACACACTGTTAAGTAAATAAAATAAATTACACTACCCAAACATAATAACTTAAAAATTGGGGGTATATTCTTCCAGTATTTTAGTATATGACATGTATATGTATATACATAAAATGGTATTACATTCTGCATAATGTTAGTAGCTTGATTTTTCATTTAGCATTGTACGTTGAAATAGTTTTGAAAGGGGATTAAGTAATAAAAAGAAAGCATCCATGGTACTGAATTTCACTGATGTCTCATTCCGCAGACATTTTATGGATGTCTGCTGTGGTCAGGACCTGTACGAATCTCTATGCAGGACAAATTCCCTGTCCATTACACAGGGTTTCTACTGACAATTGGAACTGAAAATATATATGAAAGAATCTAATACCTAACACTGGGTATATTTATTATGTGCCAGACACTGTTCTAAGTGCTTCAGAAGTATACTGCTTAGAACAAATATTATCATCACCATTTACAGATAAAAAGATTGAAGCACAGAGAGGCTAAGTAAATATCTCAAGTTCAAACAGCTAGTAAAAGATAAAGCCAGAGTGTGAACCCAGGTCGTCTGGCTCTGAGATCTGTATGCTTAAATTCACTCTCTGCTGCCCATCATGCTATGGCATGATGATAGTCCAGTTCTAATTGCCTCTCTGGTTTCATCACACAATAATCCTCTGTCCTCTCTAGGCACTATTCCCCAACTAGATCCTGCACTATCATGCCTCCAGTTTTTCTGTTCATGCTGTGTTTTCTGTTGGAATGTTCCTTTCTTATGCTTTTGCCTGTCAGAATCTCTAGCTTATTCTGCAAGCTCCAGCTCAAATGACATCCACTGTCAAACCATTACACCCACTTCAGTGTTACTCATTTCCTCTTTCTATAGTACACTTTGAAAAATATAACCCTATTATAGCATCTACTACAGCCTGATGTATTATACTGTCCTTTCTCTGAAAACAGGAATTGAATCTATTCATTTCAGTATTGCTAGCACCATATACAGTGCTTTCACAGAATGAGTTCAGTAAATAAATATTTTCTGGATGGAATTGACACAACTGCAGTGGTCTAGGACAGAAATAATGTGGACAGAAACTAAGCACAATGGAAATGGAAAAGACCTAGAAAATGATTTTCAATAATTAAAGCAATTGATTTATTTTTCCTTTCATGTTTTTCTCTTTGGGGAGGCTTTGGAGGAGCACAGTAAAGCATCATCAGATAGTGTGGGAATTAGTCTTTATGGTTGAGGGTAGCCATGATTCAAGACCCAGAGTTATTTATTAAACCTAGAGCACTTCATTTAACATTTTTCAGAACTCAATTTCCTCATCACTAACATGGGACTGAATACTTTAATTGGAACATTGCTGTGAGGATTAAAAACAACTAATATCAAAGGATTAAGAGCTCTGTAAATATTAATAATTGTTATAAAAACTTCCCTCTAACAACTATGGAATTCTCACCCAATGACAAATTATAAAGTGGTTACAAGTACAAGATTCAATGTAAAACACATCTGTGTTTGAAAATCTGCTTTACCTGTTTCTAGCTACATGACCTCAGGCGAGTTAACTAAACAAGATCTAAGCTTTTGTTTTCTAAAAGGGGTTGAGTTGAAAAATCTGAATGAATATAAAGTGCCTAAGTACATATAGTTTGCTCAATAAATGTGATCTATAAATGTAAAAAATCAAACTTCCTGGGAAGTAAAAGGGGTTAAGTATATAAAATGATTATTCTAATGTCTAGCACATAATAAATTTTCAAAAATATTAGCCATAATAAGCATATATATAACAAATATGTTGATATAAACATATACATGAAACAAGTATAACCTGTATTTGAAATGTAAAGACAGAACCTATTATTAATAGAATTGGATGGAATTCGTGTTTTATGGGAAAATGTTATATACAGAATCCCAGAATGACTGGACTGGGATGTGAAAACAATAAACACAAGTGTCATTGCTCACAGATACCCTTAACATAGGCATACTATATATACACCATACTTCATCTATGCTTTTTCCTCCAGAGAAACACATTTCATCTGCAGTTATGTAGTTAATTTCCAGGTACCTCTATAAACAGGTGTCAAGATACAGTGACACTATATATTTAACAAAAATCCTTAATGTCTTAAAATATAAATAAAGTATATAGTCTGGTCTGTAAGGATGAATTTATTTAACAGCAGAGTTGGTGATTGATGATTTGATAATATAAATCCATAATAGAAACATGTGTATACAGTTACTACATATGAAAATAAACATATATTTGCTGGCAAGTAACAATGAGTATAAAAGGAGAAAATATAAAATAATATTGACTTTAAATTTCTATTTTAGAAAATTTTTTTAACTTTTCTAATAATATAAACAATAAATATGCATTATAAAAATTTAGTAAAATACATGGTACCTAGAAGAGAAAAAAAAATACACTGTATGACCACCCATGGGAAAACTCCTGTTAGATTTTGACATATTTCTTTATAAAAACTTCTGTCTCTAATTTCTAACATTATTTTTAATAATGTTCTTTGCTAGATCAATGACTTTGTGAAGGGAACCACATTCAACCTCAGGCTTGATTAATGTGTAGTCAGCAAAGGATAGTGACCCTGCAAGTGTAGAACGTTCAATGGTTAATTCAGTCACAGAGATCTGCATTTGGTGCTGACCATGTTTATGTATTTCTGCAAAGTCACAGTCAACTTATAATTACCATAATTATTTTGCATTTCATTGAGTGAATAAACGACAGCCTTTCCAATGGTTGGATTGGGAACAGGTGAGAAAGGAGTTTTGTGGGAGAGGAAAGTATTTTAGGGTATCAAGAGCAGAGAGAGGGCTTCCCTGGTGGCGCAGTGGTTGAGAATCCGCCTGCCGATGCAGGAGACACGGGTTCGTGCCCTGGTCCGGGAAGATCCCACATGCCGCGGAGCAACTAAGCCCGTGAGCCATGGCCGCTAGGCCTGCGCGTCCGGAGCCTGTGCTCCGCAACGGGAGAGGCCACAACAGTGAGAGGCCCGCATAAAAAAAAAAAGCTGTTTAAAAAAAAAAAAAAGAGCAGAGAGATCAGGATTCCATTATTTTTCATAGAAAGCAACAATGCTGGCATTTTGTTTAAGGTTTGCTTTATTCACCAATTATGAAGGCCAATAGTGTTTGCAACTGTAACTAATGATAATATGGACCTTCTATAAACACAAGTTCATTCAAAACATGTTTATATAATATCTGAGGGTGCGTGTGTGTATGTGTAATGTTTTGAGGAAAATTTGAGAAAACAATTTGGTGTACCTTTCAATTTCTAAACTTTCTCAGATAAAGAGTAAGCTCATAAAGTTTCAGAACATAAAAAGGTGCCCAGTATATAAATACTGAAATACGAGAGACATATCATTTTATTCATTATCTGGTAAACTACCTTCCTCCTAAAATTCACCATGTTCTCTTGTTATCTCCTAACAATAATTAAAAAGTTAGGGCAGAAAGGAAAATGTATAACAAAGTATCACAGTAATACTTAGAAATAGCTATAAAAGTCATTCGGTTACTAACCGCTTATTTACCCATTGTTTTAGCATGGCTGCGGGAACTTCGTCCGTGTAATTCAGGCTTTCAACCGCACGCATTTGTATGTTTGTGGGAGTGGTGCTTTCAGCCCAGTCTGTACTTATTTGAACAGAGGGAGGAGATCAGAGGTAAGTGTAACAATTTTTCATTCTTAGTTTGATGTTAGTGTCAAAGATTTCTTACAACTGTATTTAACAGTAAAACCTTGGAAATATCATTAATGGCCATAAAAAAAGTTTCAAGCCCTTTAAATACAAAATATATTACATTTGGTTCCTGTCTGCCAGGTTACTTAAAGTGTAGCCTTTTGCCTTCGATTAAATATATATGTTTCTGAATGGAAAAGCTACAGAAGATAAAGGAAGGAGAATGATATAATTTCATAATTACTCAGAGCATAAGGTATTGATAATATTTACTCCAAATTATAGAAATATTGTAGTATAAACTCACTTTCTCAAATCTATTTTAAGTAATTTCTTATTTATTATATTTCAAATTTGGTAAATTTTTATAAGGTAGACACTTGTAAGAGATGTATAAAGCAGGATGACTAGTGCCTTAGCTGAAAAGAACTTTATATAATTAATAAATCATACTTCCATTTTAGATCAACATTGGTCTACACTAGGCTATTATAGCTTTATTTTTACATTGGTTAAAATGATTTGGGGTTCTGTGAACAAAAGCATTTACTAAAGACTAAATACATAGCTAATTGTATAGTCAAATATAAGGCTGGTTGAACTTCACCTATGATATTTAAGACTGTGTTTGTCTCAGTTCACAATTATTGACTAAGGAAACTACGCATTACATCAAAAGAGTTTTCCTTATACTTTTAATGAAACATGTTGCTTTACTTAATATAGTATTTTAAAACTGAATTCTTTCCAATTAACCTGCTTTTGTTTCATTATGCATCTTAAATCTAGAAAGTCCAGTCCTTAAATAATACCTTAATTCAATTTTAGAGATTAGAATTGTAAAAAACGATTAAATATTGCTACTGATATACTTAATTAAGTTTATTTTTCTTTAACAAGGATTCATCCACTTTAGTACTAACATAATTGAACAATGATTTCCTCTATAGTCTTTTATTATTAAATTTTTGTCAGACGTAATTTATATGCATCTATCTTTCAGTGAATAGAAAGCCATTTAAAAATAAATGAGTAATTATAATTTGACCCCAAATTGAGTCATTTACAAGTAGTTTAAGATGAGATGAAATATTAAGATTCTTAAAGAAAAGTAAAGCTATGCTTCTTGGACGAGTACAGTTGGCTGCATTGAGCTTGTCTTTAGAACCACATGCCTGTGATCATCTGATTAAATAAACTAGTGGCCCAGACACCTGCAGTCTGTCAGACACTCCACTGAGGGCTGTGCAGTCACTGTACAGGCCAACAACTGCATAGCAGTTTTCATATTTTAAATAAAATCATTTTCCCATGTACAGATTGCCCACGATACACTTCAGGGTTTAATTGGGAAGTTGGTCCGAAAAATAATCTCCTTTGGAAAACCTGCATGGAATAAATTTTAATCACTTTACTAGATATGAAATGAACTACTTTAGTCTCACTTCAAAAGATGTGTTTCAAAGGGGAATCATTTCCATTAATTAAGCTCTTTAAATAATATCTTAAGAGCCTATTTAAGTGTGAAAAAGATTATGAAATTTTAAGCTTTTTGTTTTCCTTAATAGTCAACTCAAGTCAAAGTGTTTCACCACAACATCATTTTTATATCTCTGTAGTATATAAATAATAATGTAAATATAGAATGCACAGTTTTATCAAACATCTTATGTATTTATTTTCTTTAGTTTAGAATGAAAGACCACATAATGCAGAAAGTTGTATTTTGAGAGAATTCTCCTTATTCATCACTAACATTATATTTTGTAGTGATCAGAGGTAGCACTTACTGCTAACACCCTATGTTAGTACTAAGATATGGCATTTTTCCTGTATTTGAAACCACTTTGAAAGTGAACAAGGTTAGGGTGGCACAGTCATGAAGTATTCCTGTTTATTTCTGAGACACTATCTACCATCTTTTATCTGCCTGTCTAATAGCAATTCATTGGTTCTCAGAGAACATTTTATAACCCTACTTCACATTTGGAACACCACGCACTTTTATGAGACTCTATGGCTCTTCCATTATTTTGTGAGACTGATTCAGAGCTTTCCTAGAGCAATTCAATGGTGTCCATCCAAAGAGCCTACAATCTTTGCTACATAGATTCCTAACCATAGTTCTTCTCTTTTATTCACTGTCTTCTGTTTCTGGAAAAAAATAAAGCAACATAAGTAAATGATGACTTTAAATAATGAATAAAACATTAATAAGAAACAATTATTGTTAATTGTGCTGCTCATTCTTCGAAAGTTACCTCTCATCTCTGGTTGATTTTATCAGATGCCTCCATAACATCAGTTCCCATAATTGAATACTGTTTAAGCCCCGGATGCTGCCACTCATCAAGCAGATAACCTTGCCTTTGATTGACCAAGAATATCACAGGCATTCAAATTATTCCATGTGCTTTTTGAACAAAATTAATCACCAAACTTTTCTGTTTATGCCTCTTTTTGTAGCTTTTCTCTTGTCAGAAGAATAGCTGTGCATTTTCCTTATCAAGAAATTTCTCTGATCTTTAGCCTTCACTGTTTTACGTCTTCATTCCCTTTCCCTTATATTTACTCTTTTTTTGTTGTTTAACAATAAGTTTTCTTTCCTGTGACGTTTTTTCAACTCTTCTCCTTTCTCTCTCTTTTACTTTATCTCAAAACTTCTCGGATTAGTAGGCTATATTTTCAGCTTTTATAATCCTATTTTCCATGTCTTTCATTAAACCTTTCTCATCTAAATTTCATTTTCACCCATTAACTGAAACTCTTCCCTAATGACGAAGATTCTCAGTGATCAAATGGACTGCCCTAATCACCATCCTTTTTTCCTAGACCAATCTATGACATGTTGGTCATGCCCTCCATTTTTCAATGCCGTTATTGACATCTATAACCATGGGACATTTTGCCATGCCTTCTTTCCTGATTTTTCACCACGTACTCTCTTTCTGGTCCTATTTTTTCTCTTATTGATTCAATCTACAAATATGTATTTATTTAATAAGAGTAATGGCAGAAACAAAATCATTTCAGAACTTGTAAGCTACCTTTAAGATACTGGTCTTTGTCCTGTGTCCAAGAAGAAGCAACTGAAACAACCTTAAGCAGAAAGTGCCATGAACAGAATTGTGTTGTCACTTGTATTTTACATTACATTGATATTTTTGTTGTTCATTTTTTGTTTGTTTGTTTGTTAGCTTCTTTAATTATAAAGTTGCCATGAACTGAGATGAGAAACAATGAAGAGAACCATGTCTGAGGTTAAAATTATGAGCCTGGGCTTGATTGTGTTGAGTCTGAGATGCTGCTGAAAGATACAAGTAGAAATATCAAGTAGGCAGCTGAATATAAATTTGGCTATATAAATGTTAGAGTGATTGTTTCATAAGAGTAACTGAAGCCCAAACAAAGTGTAGGTTTAATCATACAGAAAGAGTATAGTATGAAAAGAGTGATTATGACTGAGACTTGAGGATCTCCTAACTTTAAATGGCCAGATGGAGGAAAAGGGATCTCCAAAAAAGACTAAAAAGAAACAACAAGAGGAGAGGAAAAAAAGAGTGTGTTGGTTCTGGGAATAAAAACAAGTCATTTAAAAAAGAAGTGGACAACAATCTCAAATACCATTGAGAATACAAGAAAGAAGAGGTCTAAAAAAATAAGCGCTGAATTGTGTACATGATAATCATTAGGGGTCTTGCCAAAAAAGGGTTTCAATAGAGCAGTTGAGGTTGGATGCCCAACTGAAGTGGATTGAGAAGAAAGTGAGAACTCAGGAAATGGTGATGAGTATATGTAATTCTTTAAGAAATGTGATTCTCAAGAATAGTAATGTGTAAGAGCTGAAGGGGTTGTTGAAATAATGTTGTAAAGGGTCCAGTTAATGAAATTAAAGAACAAGTAGGGGTCTTCCCTGTTGGCACAGTGGTTAAGAATCCACCTGCCAATGCAGGGGATACAGGTTTGAGCCCTGGTCCAGGAAAATCCCACATGCAGAGGAACAGCTGAGCCCATGTGCCACAACTACTGAGCCCATGCGCCACAACTACTGAAGCCTGCGTGCCTACAGCTCGTGCTCTGCAACGAGAGAAGCCACCGCAATGAGAAACCCGTGCACCGCAATGAGAAACCCGCGCACTGCAGTGAGGAGTAGACCCTGCTCGCCGCAACTAGAGAAAGACCGTGTGCAGCAACGAAGACCCAACGCAGGCAAAAATAAATAAAATAATTAGTTTAAAAAAAAAAAAAAGAACGAATAGGGATAATGGAAAGTATAAGTTGCCTAAGAAGACTGGATAAGATAGAATCTGAAACACTGGTGGAAGGATTGGCCTCAGAGTAAGAGAAATATTTCCTCTTGTGTATTAATGGATGTATTAGCGTATAGTTATATATTTGGTAGTGAGAAACTGTTGCTTCATTTAAGGGCTTCACTTTCTAAGCAACATGGCTGTCAGTCATATGAGCTGAGAATAAATTGGGAGATTTGACAATAGTGGCAATGGTTTGAAGTTATCAGTGGAAGAACCAGTTGACAGAGTGTCTTTGAAAGGTTGCTGAGCAGTGTAGAGGGTTCATTTTAAGTTGGTGATCACAAATATATACTATGTTGAATACACCTTGTTGGATAACTGTTGGCAAAATGTTTAGAAGTTTGGAGGCAGGTGTGGAGAATGTAGATAGATGTGTCTTTACAGACTATGGGTGCAATGAAAAAAGTCACAGATTCAAGGAAATTAATTTTGATATTTTTGAAAAAAACTTAAAAAGCATGGAATCTAAACTGGTTAATAAAGAAAGTCAAGAAGATAGAAGGCTGATAAATTGTGAAAAATAAAAAGGGTTCTTAGGCGATGAGTTTGAAGAATTGTTGCAGGGTGCTTGAATTAGTCATTATTCAGGTGGATCACATCCCTTCCTGGGGATGACAAGATCTAGACTATCACTGTGTGAGTACAAGGAGGCTATGCAATGGAGAAGGAAGTCAGTGGCGAGCAAGTGGTGCCTAAGCAATCTCCTCAATTCCTGCAGTGACAACTGTTACTTTTTTAGTCAAATCTGTGTATGACTCTGGCTACACAACCAAGTTTACTAAATTGTATTGTTTTCCTGCAAGTTTATCATTGTTTAGCTATTATATAAATGATGACCTCTTAGAAAGCAGACATAGTTAGGAGTCAGGAGACTGAATTTTAATTTTGCTTTTGTCACTATTTAGCTATGGGTGATCTTGGACAAGTCATATTTTCCTCATCTTTAGAATTAATCCATGAAGAGCGTCGTGTTATAGGACCTTTCTAGGCTAGAGCACTGTGATTCTTTTTAAACTCTCTAATTTCCCTTTACCTCAGGGATTTCCCGCCAATACATCAAACTCAGTATAACAAAAATGAGCCAGTTTTATTTTCTTTAAAAAGTCAAAACTTCAGAATCAACTTTGTTTTCTTCATCTTCTTGAGCTACCTCCAATTTGTTATTGATTGCCAAGCTCTGTCGATTTTCACTTTACAAATCCTGTTACATCTTTACCACTCTTACCCTGACCACTGAAATCCTGGCATGTCAGATTATTATTACCTAATTCCTGGACTACTGCAGTTCAAAACAAGTTTGTTTTCTTGAACCCAGTGTCTGTCTTTACAACCACCATTCTCAATCTTCTTAAAGCACAAGTAAGGCCCAGTCTTCTTAAAGCAATGTTTTGATCCTTTTATTCCATGCTCAAAAATGTTGAGCCCACATCTCATTCAGGATAATTTTGAAAAGCAGCTTGATAATTAAGGTTCTCTATCATTTTATGCAATCTACAAATGTGATCATTTTTCTTTGAATTTTGGTAGTAGCTTTTACTAACTTTATATAAGAAAAAAGATAAATATACCAACAAAATGCTCCCTCTCAGTGAGGCTACACTGACCATTATATTTCAAATTGAGCCCACTGGCCCCCATCCGTGGATTTGCCTAGTCCCATTCCCTGCTTAATTTTTTTCCTAAGCACTGAGTACCATCTAACATACTTTATATTTTATGTATTTATTCTGTTTATAGTCTTTATTTATATTATCTGTCATTAGATTATAAATTACCTACAGGTAAGGATTTCTGTCTATTTTGTTTACTCCCAATGTTTTGTCAGTGTCTGGCAAGTAGTAGGTGCTCAATAAATTTTTGTTAAATAAATAAATGAATGAGTAAAAGAAACATTTTTATCTAAATTATGAATTATTTTGTTGAATCTAGTATAATGCTTTATATAACAAAATAAGTGGTAACATAAAATTTTATGTTTAAAAAAATCTTGATTATTTTGAAAGTATCATAATCCTCATACACATTGTTTCTCTGTAATAAGTTTTCTTCTTTTGGCCAATGTTCAACATACCTAGTTCAAGTTTACAATGATCTTGATTTCCAAGTGTTTTTTATTGATGTTGATTTGAGAACTTGTTGGATCAGCTTTATGGGGAGTGTAGTAGGATGTGAACTTGACCTGCTGAGGTTAGCTTTATAACTTACAAATGGATTCTTCACATAGGCCAAGAAAGTCTTAATATAGTAAAATTGGGAAGGCATAAACAACCAAGTAGAAAGCATATTATTTATGAGGATGCTTTGTTTTACTGAAGAAAAATTGGTTAACTAAGATAAAGTAATTTATTGTTACTACATTTCCAATTTTATCTGTATTAAAGGACCAAGTTTTCATGATTGACTCCAAGTGTGAATCTGGAAAAGGACGCTGCTCTTTCAACCCCAATGTGAACACAGTGTCTGTTATGATCAGTAAGTGGAAAATAAAAGAGGGAGGCGAAAATATTTTTTTTAAAAGGAAATTGAAGAAAATAAATTCATGATACCATATACCCATTTTGGATAGCTGCATGGATCATAGCACCTGAGTAAAATAATAGAAAGAAAGTTGTGAGAAATTTTAATTTCTCGTTTCCAAGAATATTCATGATTAAATTATAACCATGTATTTTTTCATCTAATATGACTGCTGTCATTTGTAAAGCAAGTCAACCATTTAAAAAGCGTATGTGGGGCTTCCCTGGTGGCATAGTGGTTGAGAGTCCGCCTGCCGATGCAGAGAACACGGGTTCGTGCCCCGGTCCGGGAAGATCCCACATACCGCAGAGCGGCTGGGTCCGTGAGCCATGGCCGCTGAGCCTGCGCGTCCGGAGCAAAAAAAAAAACAAGAAATGCTTCAATAAAATACAGTTCTAATTACAAACTGATCAAAATGTTCTTGTGTATCAAGAGTAAGCATACATAGAAACTCAAAAAAACTCATGATGTCTTCTTACATACGAGTATTACAGGCTTGTAATTACAGGCCTGTGCTCCGCAACGGAAGAGGCCACAACAGTGAGAGCCCTGCGTACCGGAAAAAAAAAAAAAAAAAGCGTATGTATGTATATACATATATTAATAGGTATTGTGTATATGCATACATATATTAATATATATTATAAAGTAAATTTCAGTGTTTTCTGTAGTTGTTTTTCTAGTATTAATTATATTCACTTTTCCTCATGTTTTAGTAATCTTTTACAAATGATTAAAACTGGTATTGCTTTCATGCAAAAGAATAACAAAGTGCATGTGTTAGCCAAGTACATTCTCTGTGGATTGTCTAGAAGTTGCTGTACAAAAATATATGTGCTCGTAAAATCACTTTTTTATTTTCTCATTTTTTATAAAATATATCAGTTAAGAAGCAGGTCCAGTTGATTACTGCTACACACATTAAGAAATCAATGTCTTTGAGTCTCAATCATCCAGTGCCTGTCTATACCTCACTTAAAAGACATTCTTTTCTGGCTAATTAAGACAATTCTAGAATATGTCTGACTTAACATTAGTTGACTGTGGGACAAATCTTGGATTTCAGTATGCCGATTATATAGTAAATGATTTTCCCTTTTTGTTTATCTATGTATTGCCAGTGGTAAAATTGCATCATTTGACAGTAGAACAGGTGGAAAAATAATTTGTTCAAAACCCTTTGCTTTGATTCATTTAAAAAGGCAACTCATCTTTCTTTCTCAGATCTGGAAACTAAATTAAGACAAATACATCCAGCACTGACTGAAATGTGAGCTTGGAAATTATCCAGTAAATTATTTCCGTACAGTCATTCAAATTGGGCAGGGAGGAAATGAAAGTGTATCATAAGGACAGAAAAATTAGAAAGCTTTGAAACTTCAACATATCCAATTAAGTCTGATGCAGAGTATTTTCAAATAAGTTTCTAAATATTATTTAATAGAAGCAGTGTCTCAGAAAGTATTTTCTTCATGAGGAAGAAAATTTTATTCACCTTTAGAAACTGTAAGATTTGTTTAGTACGAGATAAATATATAAAGTTTTCACTTATTTCAAGTTAAATGCTATGAAAATAAACTTCAAAATTCTAAATTATTGTTAACACATACTGGAGTTTTATCTCATCAGATATTATTTAGAACAAAAAAGGGTTAAAACAAGGCAGTATAACTTTTCCTGTTAAACTGTAGTAAGTCATGTAATCGTTTTGAGCTTTAGAGAATTGGATTCATTTATGAAATTAAAGTTGTTATTGCTCTTCATTTTTCAAGGACTTGAGACTTCAATTCCTAGGCTTATATTCCTATGCTACTTTTTAATATTTTGATTAACATTATAATATTTACTCTCAAAGAAAATCATTAAACAGTTTGCTTAACTTGAAAGCTGAAACTAAAAAGAGCAGGAAGCTTTATAACCTTATATTTAGCATCTTATTTATTCTACTGATTATCCCTGTAATATTATCTCTAATATTGTACATTTCATTTGTGTAGTCATCTAACTTTGCCATTTGATGTTTTATCATTTCTGTTCAATTGCAGTGCACTAAATAACACAAATTGGTTAAAATATTTCTATCTATTAAAGTGCCAAGAAACGTTGAGCATTAGAAGAATTTCAAATTACACAATATAGCGTGGCATCTGGCCCAAAGTGCTATGTTCTTTTTCTATTTTTAGTAATTATTGTAGCACAACAAAGTCAGATGACATCTCTTCAAGAACCTCTTCAAAACCTCATGAGATATTTTTTAGTCAGTGGAAGTACAACTGGAAAGCAAAATATTTTTGGATTAAAGTTTAAATTGAGCAAGTTTATCTTTGCATAAAACCTACAATGGAATTCTGAAAAAAAAGAATTTCTACTCTCAAATAAAATTCTTTCCAAAGTGACATTAATTAAATATTTCTTACACAAAACAAAGCAGAAACTTTATTATCCTTAACTTGCTATTAAAATTGCTGAGAATTTAAGACAGGAAATGAAGCCAATTAGCCATATAACTCTTTTGGAATGTTTAAGACATAACTAATAAGGTGGTATACAGTAGGGTTAGAATCAGTCCTGTCTACCATAAACAATCCTCAGAGTGTCCTCTTATTTTCCTTCCTGTAAACAGATACAATAATACAGAGCTGTGCTAATAAATCTATCGAATATCAGGAATTTATAACCTCCTCTTTGGGGCATAATTGGGTATAACAAAGCTGCGAAATAATTAATTACAAAGTTATCTCAATTTAACAATCATTATATCTACAGAATACTTGTGTAGATGCTTCACAAATGTTCACAAAATTGTAAAGAAGCTAAATAGCTCAAAATTCTTTCAGGCAGGTTTTGTTATCTCCCAATATTCTGTTCCCATGGACTTCAGATCTCTACCAGGAAGCAGAATTTGGCGACACAACGCCTGACATACCCACTTGCTAACTGGTAGGGGTTCAGTTTGTGACCTGGTGAGCACATATTAAAAACATTCCATTCTCCATTCTATCCTAGGCCAACTGGTATTGCTTATTACTAAACAGTGAGCTTAGAGTGCTTTAAAATGTTTCAGTCCTGCCAAAATGACCACAATCTGAAGGTAGCCAAGGGAGTAATGCTAGAACATCAGTCAAAGAACACAGCTGCATGGTAGTTCAGTGGGCCAAAGCTGATCAATTTTATTATTTTTTAATAGATATTTAACTTTGTACTCAAAGGTCATACATACCAATTTACTGCTTACTCTCCTTACTAGAATAAAAATTAATGTGGATCTTAACAAATAAGCAAAATGTCCAGTGTTGTGCACATACAGATTAACATATCTTATTTTGTCATTAATAATGATAATTTAATTTAATTTTAAAATATCTTTTTTCTTATCTTTAAGTTTTATTTTATATGTGCTAATATGTTAAGCCATATATGGCTTATTAACATCATATTATATTGTTAACATAATGTTAACATGTTATGTGTTGCAATTGAAAAAGTAGCAGTTTGTTTACCTTAGAGAAACCTTCTAGCATAAAGATCAAAACATACATTTAATGATGAAATTGTTTTATCATTAATAGTACTTTGACAATTTGATGTGGTTTCCATCTCATGAAATAATAATAACTATTATTTTCAATCCATTTGGTAAAATCATAGAATTTTTAATATGTAGTGCGAACTTTTGATCATAATCCAATTCCCATAGAAGTTTGAGATTCAGGGTACTAAATGACTTATCCCTAATTAGCAGTTTAACTATGACCAAAATTTGAAATCAAGTTTTCTGACTCTTACAGTATTTTTTCTTTATTAAAGAAATAATAATTAAGCCATTTCTTTATTTTTATACCTATATTATTTCTGCCATTTCGGACACACACTACACTATATAATCAAGTTTAGTTAAGTATTTAGTATAATTAAGTACAGGCAGAGGAATTTTTATCTCTATATCAAAAAGATTGTTTTGGTCATTATACAGGCAATAATGGACCAAATTAAACTTTATCCAATTTTTTAACTTGGTGGACAATGGAAACCAATTAACAACTATAAATATTCTGTATTATGTGTCATGATCTAATAAGCAAATTCTCCTTGATTTTAAAAATAGCCTTTAAAGCAGTTAAGATTTGCTTTTAATTTTCTTCACATTTGCTTTTTCATAGATGAGGAGCTTTTCTCTGGAATGTATATAGATTTCATGGGGACAGATGCAGCTATTTTTCGAAGTTTAACCAAGAGGAATGCAGTCAGAACTGATCAACACAATTCCAAATGGCTAAGTGGTAAAATAACAGTTTATCCATTTTCTGAGAATCATACTTTAAACTAATTTGTTTAATTTCATAATGAAAATTACATTAAAATGATTAAAAAGTTAAAATATGAGTAACAACAATTCTATACTCTGTGATTTTAAATATTTAGGCTACATAAGTAAATGAAATGAGCCGTATTTCATATTCTAACTCTTTATTAACAATCATAGAATTATCATAGGATATATGAATAAATAAAAGTGACAGTGATATTCATATGTACCTATAGACAAGAATCTTCTCCAGGGCTTCCCTGGTGGCGCATTGGTTGAGAGTCTGCCTGCCGATGCAGAGAACACGGGTTCGTGCCCTGGTCTGGGAAGATCCCACATGCTGCGGAGCGGCTGGTCCCATGAGCCGTGGCCGCTGAGCCTGCGTGTCCAGAGCCTGTGCTCCGCAGCGGGAGAGGCCACAACAGTGAGAGGCCCGCGTACCGCAAAAAAAAAAAAAAAAAAGAATCTTCTCCAGTTGTTTAATTGTTGCATATTACAATTAAATGTCATTTATTTATTTGGTCTACTTGTATATTTTAATAATGCCAAATCTAAACATTTTCCTAAATTTATGACAGATATAATGAATAGGGCATATTTAGGAGCTCCTATTTGTTTGATGCTTAGATTCTAAACTTATAAAGCTGGTATATATTATTTTTTCACAGTTTGACTAATACTTAATGGAAATCATAAGTATGATAATTTTATGATTATCAGTGTTCAAATGTTTTCAATTTTGGGGGTCACATGGAATTCACATCATGAAAAGTGCTCATTTGAGTTAAATGTACAATTCCAATCAGTTGCTGTTGTTTAGAGGAAGAAGAAACCACTAAGACCTTTGTCATTTCACCCTGGGGAAAATTTAAGCTGACCTTAGATTTGGCAATTCACTTAACATTGCACAGTTAAGCATGAATCACTACAGTTAAGCATCTTATTTCACTGACAGACCAGCACAAGAAAGCAGTGATTGTCCATTTACTTCTTCAAATTATTCCTCTAGTACATCTGGAAATAGAGTATTCTAAAAATTGTTTTGTTCTTGAAATAAGGAATCCCTCTATGTCTTCAAATGACTGCATTTTTTCCTTGAAAAGTTTCCCCTTCATTTCATATGCTGTATTTTAAGTAAAATGTGTTTTTCAGATCATGGACTCCCAACTCCTCATTCTGCTTCAGTGAATTTGAGTTTATATGCACTAGATTGAAAACCACACGTTTAAAAACAAACTTTTTTTTCTATGAAACGATTATGAAATCCCATGGGAAATAACTGGTAGAAAAGTTTTTCAATATTTTTAAAACTCATCAGGCACAAAGAAGTTTTGCAATTAGTGTACTTCCAGAATGTATTGCAGACAGAGAAAAATAGTTTAAGCTTTATATCATAGCTATACTTTGTGGCACTTGACATTCCAAATGCGGTATGTTCAGTGAATACAATTGCTTGCTTTTAGACTTTTTGGCTATGAATATTGAATTGTTCCTTTATACCAAAGATGGAGAAGGCATGTGCCTGTGGTCTACTTGGATGGAGAGTAGATGGATTTTCATCATGAGTATATATAACGTCTTTGTATTTTTTTCTAGAACCTATGTTTGTGGATGCACATGTTATCCCAGATGGCACTGATCCAAATGATGCTAAGGTGTACTTCTTCTTCAAAGAGAAACTGACTGACAATAGCAGAAGCACAAAACAGATTCATTCCATGATTGCTAGAATATGTCCTGTAAGTATTAATGTTGTTCTAATTTGAAGAAAGACTAAGAAATTCAAATTATGTAAACATGTCTTCTTTTTCCAAAGTTTATCTTCCTACTTTTAAAATCTATGGTTACAAATTAATAAAATATTAAAATTAGACATTTATATTTAATGTTTATTCACATCAGTCATACAAGATAAACACACTATTTTGGAAAATAATCCAAGGAATATTTTGGTTATGGTTTTACACAAACAGTTTTGATTAATTTTTGCTTTTTTCCATTTAATGCATTAGTATTAAAAAGAAATTGCTGAATTGTATATTATAGAAAGAAATAGAACAATTGTTATGAATAAAATACAGAAAAACATCAGTAAAAGACAATTATTGAGGAACTGTCTACAATAGTGAGAATTAAGAAATGCTTTAGTAGGGGCTTCCCTGGTGGCACAGTGGTTGAGAGTCAGCCTGCCGATGCAGGCGACATGGGTTCATGCCCCAGTCTGGGAAGATCCCACATGCCGCAGAGCAGTTAGGCCCGTGAGCCATGACCGCTGAGCCTGCGCGTCCGGAGCAAAAAAAAAAAAAAAAAACAAGAAATGCTTCAATAAAATACAGTTCTAATTACAAACTGATCAAAATGTTCTTGTGTATCAAGAGTAAGCATACATAGAAACTCAAAAAAACTCATGATGTCTTCTTACATAAGAGTATTACAGGGGGCTTCCCTGGTGGCGCAGTGGTTGGGAGTCCGCCTGCCGATGCAGGGGTCACGGGTTCGTGCCCTGGTCCGGGAGGATCCCACATGCCGCGGAGCAACCAAGCCCGTGAGCCATGGCCGCTGGGCCTGCGCGTCCGGAGCCTGTGCTCCGCAACGGGAGAGGCCACAGCAGTGAGAGGCCCGCATACCACAAAAAAAAAAAAAAAAAAAAAAGAGTATTACAGGCTTGTCCTGACTCATTTATGATTACCATCTTCTGTGCAAAAGTATTTCTTAAAATATTTAGTGTTTAAAATACTCTATTTTTAAACATTACAATATTCCAATGATTTTGGAGCTTATCTGCTTCTCAGTCATTTAGAACAAGGCAGTAAAGCCAGCTGATGATGTGAAAGGCTTCAGGGAGTACAGAACAAATGTCATTCAATAGAGACTATTTGTGAATGATCCAAATACCATTTTCCCTGTCCTGACCAGAGAAATATGTATATAAAGTATCTGATTAGAAATATTAAGGATTAAATGATAATGCAGAGAAATGAAGGAGAGAAAATAGAATTATTGGGGACTATTTGGTGTAAGTATAAACCCACTCTCCTGACCACAGTAGAATCTGCATGCTTCCCTGTATACAATCATTTGTGTTTGTACTGAAGAAAATGAGTTATCAAGAAAAGGCAAATTAAATTATGTAGTGTCCATAACAGTTTACTCATATTTTCATCAGAAATTTAGAAAGCGTTATGGCATATATTTACTAAATTCATTTTGATACATTTTCAGTTGATATCATATAATAGGAGAATAACAGTATAACTAAGGCTATTTTTAAAAAATACTATAGATCTTAAATATTCCTCTTTAACTATTGATATGCAGATTTGGTTAACATTTCCATCTTTCAGATTATAACAAATCCCCAAGTAATAAGAATCCAAGGTAGGGCTTCCCTGGTGGCGCAGTGGTTGAGAGTCTGCCTACCGATGCAGGGGACACGGGTTCGTGCCCTGGTCCGGGAAGATCCCACATGCCGCGGAGCGGCTGGGCCCGTGAGCCATGGCCACTGAGCCTGCGCGTCCGGAGCCTGTGCTCCGCAGCGGGAGAGGCCACAACAGTGAGAGGCCCGCGTACCGAAAAGAAAAAAAAAAAGAATCCAAGGTAAATTTTAAATACACTTTAATATTTATGTAAGAAATCTGAAATGTGTTTACAAAATGGTTTCAGAATGACACTGGTGGACTGCGTAGCCTTGTCAACAAGTGGACTACCTTCTTAAAAGCGAGACTGGTATGCTCAGTAACTGATGAAGATGGCCCGGAAACACACTTTGATGAACTAGGTACGTAAATGTGAGATTGCAAGTGTTCTTGAAAGAGAGTTTGTAAAGTTTATGTGTTTCAATAAACTCTCAAAAGAGGATGTATTTTTCATGAATGTTTTCAGCATAAATAAGTGCTGGTTTGAATTAATGATCTGGATACTGTTCATGAATTTCCTGAAGTATTTTTAAAATCTGTCTTGCCCCTAAGTGCACTGCTGAAACATTTAGTTCATTGAATCCACCATGATATATGAATCCATGTGTTTTGTGTGTGTGTTTGTGTGTGTTTTAGAGAGAGAAGAGAGAGGTATTTATATAATTTATATATAAGTAATGATATGTTTGTGCTTTTCTAAAATAAATGTGTATTTCATATATATTTGAATTCTGATATTCTGGTTTAAAATCAGTTTGTATGAGAATACAGCTATATATTTTTACTACAATTAATGGACAGAATAGAGGTTAGATGGAAAAGTGTCAGAGGAGAAAGTAGACTTGTGCTCCAGTTTTAGTTCTTCTTGGTGACCCTGGGACTAACTATTCTCAGCATGTGTGACATGAGGAGGGTTATACTTTCCAGGTCAAATAAGGACTGACAATCTGATTCCTTTCTACCAAGGAACAGTTCTCTTTTTTTTGAATTTAATTTAATTTAATTTTTTATACAGCAGGTTCTTATTAGTTATCTATTTTATACATATTAGTGTATACATGTCAATCCCAATTTCCCAGTTCATCACAACATCACCACCACCCTATCCACGCTTGTCCCCCTTGGTGTCCATATGTTTCGAACAGTAGAATAACTTGGTACACATAATAGTATCATGTTTACTAAGTGCCATTTAGAAATGACTTTTATTTTGCTTTAATCCATTAAAATATAAAATGCTGGTTAGTCTCAAATACTGAGGCAGGTGATGAGATAAGCAATAAAAATGTATTATAATATGGAAAAAATACAGGTTATAGCAACTACAGTAACTGAAATAGACAGTTGGTCTCCTCAAAAAGCCATTATGTTGATCATAGAAACACAAGTTTTTATTTCAGCTTTTCTAGAAAAAAAGTTCTAAGTATGATTTCATGTTATAACCTAGTTACTCATTATTTTCCCCAAAATTCTTTGCAAGTATATTTATGTTTCAGTGACTTAGAATGTTTCAGTCTTTCCCGGTTTTAGGGAGAATAGACAGTGCCAGCCTTTTATGGAAAGACTAGTGGTTATTAATTTATTGCTTAAGAGGTTCTAAATTTATTGTGAATAACAAAATACATTTTTCTTTGTATTGGTCAGCAAGAATCTTATTTGCAAAAAGGTCACTAAATCTAGATCTTTCTTGCATTCATAACAATTGGTTATTAATTGGAATTTCCTATCAGAAATTTACTTCCAGGTTCTGTTATGTATTACTATACCTTACAATCTATACTTTTGCCTTTGCCTCAATATACTTTAAAATTCTTGTTGTTAGGGGAATTCTTGATTGAATAAAAATATCACTAGCAGTTTTGACTAAAAGACAAAAAGTCTTATAAGTCATTGTGAAAAAGTTTTCTTCCATGTTCCAAATTCTAACCCTAGATTAAAAAGAAATTGAGATTTGTAATACTTTTTAAATTAAAAATGTAATATATTATCATTAAAGATATGTAGAAAATTCAGGAAAAAAGAAGAAACAGGAAAATTTCTGTAGCTTTGTTAACAAGAAACACTCACTGGTAATCTTCTTATTATATTCTGATGTATACGTGGTTCTGGTCCATATTAAATACCATTGTGTCTTTTCTATTTAATATTATTTCATTAGCATAGTTTCCATAAGTGTTTGTATAACATTTTATTTAATTTACTTTACCATGTGCTTATCATTTAGTTGCTGTCAAATTATAATGATGTTGCAGGAATATCTTTCTGAATACTTTTTGTAGTTGAAATTATTTCTTAGGATAAATTATTTTAATATTTAGGAATTTTAAAAATTGCTATTTCCCTTTTATAGAGGATGTGTTTCTGCTGGAAACTGATAACCCAAGGACAACACTAGTGTATGGCATTTTTACAACATCAAGGTAATTATTAAACAATTACATTGTATGAGTTAAACAATAAACTTTATTAAGTAATAGCAATTATTATAAAAACGTTCTTTTCAACTCTTTAATTTTACTTAACACTTAGGATGTAACTCTCTCATTTTATTACTTTTGCCTGATTACTAAAATATATTTAAGCTGAACTCAGAGTTTCAAAATAGTTTTGTATGGGGTATTTATAATGATTATATGCTATTTTTCTCAAAGAAAGGACAATATAAACTACAATGCAGGGATAATGTGTATAAGCTATATTGTTTTAAGGAAATAATTTGAAGACTTATGATGCAAATAAAACTCTTGGCTTTTCTATTATAATTTTTTTTTTTTTTTTTTTTGCTGTACGTGGGCCTCTCACTGTTGTGGCCTCTCCCGTTGCGGAGCACAGGCTCCGGACGCGCAGGCTCAGCAGCCATGGCTCATGGGCCCAGCCGCTCCGCGGCATGTGGGATCTTCCCGGACGGGGGCACGAACCCGTGTCCCCTGAATCGGCAGGTGGACTGTCAACAACTGCGCCACCAGGGAAGCCCTATAATTTTTATTTCAATAGCAATCTAAAGTGATAACTATCAACACACTAAACCAGTTTTCATGTTCCATGTGACAGTATTTTAGATATTTGAAAATAGCTTTGCTTTCTAATTTATCTGGAATGCCCAATCCCAATTATCATGTATTTCAAGACAGTTCAGCATATTCTCATCCTTTCCTGCGTGTGTTCCTATGTACTCATTTTACACCAGGAATGTTACTCAGAATTCAGCACAATACTCCAGTTGTGATATGGCCAATTCAGAATGTCCTTTTCATCAGTCAACTACAAAATGAAAATCAAAAGATTTTACCGTTCTTCTCTAGTGGGGGAAACGTGATATAATTGTAAACTGTAATGAGCCAGTCACAGTAAAAGAATATCACAGGGATATTGATTATAAATCACTTTGCCCTATAAGATATCTAAAAAGATGTCTTTCAGGATGAGTTTAACTCCTGTTTTAACAAAGGAAATAGTCTTGATTTAACTCACAAAGAATTGAACGAAGCAAAAGGAACCAAATTCTTAAGAAGAAAATGTTTGTCTCAAAAAAATATTTCCCTAGTTTCTGTGTTTCCCTAGTTCTGTGTTTCCCAACACCAATAACTTTAACATAGAAAAAATTTTGTCATTTCTGACTATTAATGCTAATGATTAATAATATTTCTTGGTTTTCTCAATGGGCATCTAAGTTTCCCATTAGGCATGTAATTTAAGAGAAATATGTGATTCAGAAAAATGTTGGTTTCAGTCAGTCTGCCTAGTGACAACTGAAATAGTTTTCAATATGCATCCAAATAAATTTTATGAGAATTTATTGACTAAACATAATGTAAGGAATCTTTTTTGGACTCTGTTTACAGCAGAGTAGCAGGGAAAGTTTACAATTTCTCCAACCACTATTTAGGACAGCATTGTAAGAATACTCTCACATTGAAATAATCTTAAGGCAAAGAGATACAGTGTTCTCTTATTAATGAGATTTATTTCTGTGACGTAAACTATGATAGGTTATGTTGATACTGATCTAGAATTCAAATCATAATTTTTTTTTTTTTTTTTTTGCGGTACGCGGGCCTCTCACTGTTGTGGCCTCTCCCGTTGCGGAGCACAGGCTCCGGACGCGCAGGCTCAGCGGCCATGGCTCACGGGCCCGGCCGCTCCGCGACATGTGGGATCTTCCCGGACCGGGGAACAAACCCGCGTCCCTTGCATCGGCAGGCGGACTCTCAACCACTGCGCCACCAGGGGAGCCCCTCAAATCATATTTTTAAATAAATCATCAATTCACTTTTTGTTTAATATCTTCTACAAGATAAACCAGTTGGAAATTTCTTTGACTTGTCCTATATTTAGGACAAGTACATTGAGTACTTTTCTATAACTTACTGTCTACTACCTACTACCTTATTGTCCATGGGTGAACTAAATGTTTTGATGCTTTTCATATCAATGGCTTATTTCAAAACAGTAGAAGTTTTTTAGTTTTTTACAATGTGTACCATAACATTCAACTTTTCCATGATGAATTACATCAACTTTTTATCACAAAGTTTACCATTTATTTTTTTAAATGTATTAAAATTTTAAAAATAAGAAAATTAATATCTTTCTATTTTCTTTTTTAGCTCAGTTTTTAAAGGATCAGCAGTGTGTGTGTATCATTTATCTGATATACAGACTGTGTTTAATGGGCCTTTTGCCCACAAAGAAGGGCCCAATCATCAGCTGATTTCCTACCAGGGTAGAATTCCTTATCCTCGCCCTGGAACTGTAAGTATCCAGGAAACTTTCTTTGTTATTTTACTTTTTTAAAAAAAATATAAGTTACTAAGAAATGAATATCATGCTGATGTTTATTAAATACAACTATAGACCTACTGGTATACTCATTATAATTTTTCAGCTCACAGGTTCTTAGATTTGGGATTTTAAAAATATATATATTACAGCATTCTGTACAATTTTTCTAAGTGCTATTGATAATAAAATCTCATTTATATTTCAAGACAGCTGGATATGTTAGATAGGGAAGAGATATTTTCCTAATTTTACTGGCATAAAAACCATAGCTTGGAAAGTGTTAACATTTTGGAGGCAGCCTAAGAATTTGAATGCTAGTTGCTTTTCACAATCCTTCCTTATATTAAGGAATCTCATCTACTTTAATGAAAGAATAATCATGTGAGAATTAGAGATAAATCATGTGGAGATATTTCAATTTTAGGGATATATTTAGTTAAAAATTATATGTTGTATATATTTCTCAAAGAAATAAAATGGTATGTGTGAGCAAGTAATGACAATGAAAGTGATGTAATTCAAATAAAATATAAAGTTTTGAGGCATACAGATATAACCATGTCTTGCAACATTGTGGTATTAAGGGATACATTGTAAACTACCTTTTCCAGCTGAAGTTACAGACAGTGCACTGGCAGATTGGAACTGAGTTTTCTAGGACAATGATCACAGTCTTACTATTGGACCATAATAATGCTGCATTGCCTTCTAAAATATTGATTAGTTTCTGTCTCTGTAAAATGTCATACAACACACTGATTGAAAGGAGATGTTACACAATTGACCAAGAGGAATATAATTCTCTAATATCCTTGCATTTCATAAAGTAAGTTTATATTTATAAATTGGGTTGGAGGGAAGTAAAGAACGATTTTTTTAAAATTGAAGGATATTTATTAAAATAGTATTTACTTAAAATGTTTTTCTTTTTATTTGAATATGAAATCCCCTTTGTCAATATGCTTTCAGACATTTATTCCTCATAATTTTTACTGACTGTTGATTCACTTTAATTTTGTGTTATTATTAGTTTCTTTTCAATGCATTATTTACTCCTTTGTTTTCTGATCATCTTAAAGTATACTGCTGTCAAATGTTTTAAAAATAGAAAAAAGTGTGCTAAGCCTCTAAAGAACATGTTTATTCAAAATTAAAAGGGCTCAGGCTTGGTTCCCTGGCTAGGAAGCTCAAAGATTAGTTATTGATATGTGTTTTATTAGAACAATTAACTTTTAATTAATTTTGGAAAGATTATCAGAATTGCTACTTATCCAGGAAAGAATTGTTTTAAAAAGTTGTAGTAAATCACGGCGGGCAACAAAGTCTTAACCATATAATTACAATCTTTTTTTTTACAATCTCCTTTTAAATGATTTCACTTTGATGCTTATAGCTCAACAGAAGATGGAAGAAACATTTAATTATTTGGTACCACACAAGGAAAAGAAGTCAACAGATATATCCATCTTAGGGTACCTCAGGTTGGAGTGTGTTGGATAAGAAGCATGGTTTACATAAGAGAAGGGAAAGCAAAGGGGAAGCTGAGTAACTTTCAAATTCCATCATAACTGAAGGCTCTCATTATTTCATTGAATGTAGTTCATGTATTTTCAAATGATTCACTGATAAAGTATCCAAAGATTTGTCATATTTTTGAGAATTGCTTACAATTTGAATTTGACCAAGTCATTGCTTCATCTTAAATCAGCAAATTAAGAGGCGGTTGCGATTATATATGCTTTCATCAGTTATTCTTTTGAACAAAATATATATGGGATTAGTACAGGAGCAATTGATTTGTAAACTGAATAAAATTCCATTTCCCCCAAGTAAAACGTTAAGAGAACCCTCTCATATACAGATAAAAGAGAGCCACACTCATTGAATCAGGGTTCAAGGCCTCAGAGCCTCAATGAGTGTGTGCTGGAGTTACCTTGTACCTGGCTGGCAAGAAGAGATTGTGTTCACCTCATCTCAGTTAAGGACATCACAGTAGCAACTGGAGATCAGCCATGGTGGGAGTACTACACCATGGAAATTGGCAGATGTTACAAATCAGGGTTTTACCCCTAAAGAAAAGCACTCTCCCTGGTCCCGCAGTGCCTCCCTCATAAGACTCTTCACCCAATGGCAGCTCAAAAGGACTCTGAGAAGAACACTCATGTTGAATAGCAATTATCCTACATAAAATGTGAGACTAGATAAATCATTTTTAATAAAACAATATAAACCAATGCTAAATTAGAAAATTCTGCAAACAGTCCCACTTTTCACTATTTATGAACTCTTAAGAATAAGCTTGTTTCATGTTCCAAAGCAATGTGAAATAAGCCAGGGCTTAGTGACACACATCTGGAGGAGACTCCATGAGAAAAGGGAGTGAGTAGTCAGTACTTGAGACATATTTCTGTAATGTGGTTTCTTACATCTGGTGCTGAGACCAGAGCAACTCCTTTAAATTAAAAAAAAAAATTGTCAGATGAGTAATCCTTAGGGAATAAAAAAGGCTGGGTGGAGGAATGACCTCTGGAACTGCTCCTGGAAAAGCATACCTCCCTGAAAATGCAGTTCCTCCACACTGCACTGAGCAAAACAGCATGAAGTTAGCTCTCTGACTCAGAGTGGCCAGTATCTGTCTCTTTCTTGGGCTTCTAAGGTTTAATATCACCTTCGTGAAGCCAGAAGACCTACAGCCAATTGACCCAAAGCATTCTTTTTCTCTAGGGTTAAGAATGTTGCCTCCCAATGTAGGATCAACTATGATCGCCATACTTTTTTTCCTTATACAGTAGTCCAGTTGCCAGGTCAACCTCATAAATATATGACTGGATTCTTAAAGAAATGACACTGGCAGAAATCCTATACCCTCATTCTAATGTTCTGGGTAGGTGCTTCTTTTAAAGCAGCATTGATAGCTGTGTTAGCAAACTCGCAACTAGCAAGCCCAAGTCAGTAGGAAGAAGCCTGCCAATTGTGTCATAATGTTTTTCCATAAGTAATACAAGTTTGTGGAAGAAACAAGACACCTTTGGTATGTTGCAAAGGGCAGCCAAGGACTGCAGATTCTCTCTGTGGCTGAGCTAACATATTACATTATTCTGATACAACATGTTTAAGCTTCTGTAAAAGATTGTGTTTGCTTATACTATACTGTTAAAGCAGAACCTCACAAAAGTCTTCAGTTTTAACATCTGTTTATAACTGGACCAGAACCATCTGCTTCAATCACTGTGCTTTGAACAGGTCTACAACCTGGTGCACCAAAAGAACACGGAAAATTCATGATCCTGACAAAAGTGCCAGCAAAAATGTTTCCCTTTTTCTTGGGACCATTAACTATATGGATCATGTTCAAAGCATCTTTTGGTTGTTCTTATATTAGAAGCATTTTTATTCCTCATAGACATTTTAAAACATAGCAAAGTTTAGAATAAAATTGAACACATGAGGCATATAGACATGAAAAGTTAATTACATATTGTTTCACATAATTATTCAAGACATATGAATAAAGCAGACAATAAATATTATTGAAGTCTAGAGAAAAAAGAGGTTGTCACGGGACAGCCCTGTTTGGAAAGGCATTTAAAAATATATGAGATTGGGCTTCCCTGGTGGCGCAGTGGTTGAGAGTCCGCCTGCCGATTCAGGGGACACGGGTTCGTGCCCCGGTCCGGGAGGATCCCACATGCCGCGGAGCGGCCGGGCCCGTGAGCCATGGCTGCTGAGCCTGCGCGTCCGGAGCCTGTGCTCCGCAACGGGAGAGGCCACAACAGTGAGAGGCCCACGTACCGAAAAAAAAAAAAAAAAAAAATTGAAAAAAAAAAAGTATATATATATATATATATGTGTGTGTGTATATATATATATATATGTGTGTGTATATATATATATATATATATATATATATGAGATTGAGCTGGGCCTGAAGAATGGTTGATGTGGATAATTTGTTTGAGTAAGGAGGGATGTTTCAGGCAAAGGTTACTGCATACATTACAAAGCAAAGGCAGAAATTAATAAGTGAATCATAGAAACTCTGCATGGGCTAGTAGGACTGGAACAAAGAGCTCTTTTAAGTGTTGGAGGATAAATACAAGGAAGATGAGGGCCAGCTGGTGCATAAATACAAGTCTTCAACTTTGTACTTCTTTGACTTTAAATAAAAGACCTAGATTACCAAGGGTTTAAACATAAGATCAGTTTCTCTCCGAACACAAGTTTCAAAGACCAATGCTAGAAACTAGCCCAGATTCTAGAGTATCATTTATTTATGTCCATTTATTTATCCATATACCACTTGTCCTTCAAGTGTTAGGTCAAGTTCCTTTTGAACATGCCAGTCACTCCTTCTGTGAATAGTTTTGCATTTATTTTCTGTTACCTGTCTTTAGCCTCAACTCCTACCTCTTTCTTTCACTTTGTGCTCTGTGATTCAGGATTGCCCCAGGATTTATAGTTCCCTAAATATTCCAAACTCATTTTATTTTTTTTAATCTCTAAAACTCTTCACTAATTCTGGCAGCCTTAAGTTCTCTACTGTCCTAAATTCATTTTTAAAATATTGGCTCTTATTGATCATGAACCAAATTCTGTTATTTATTTTATATTTATCTTAAATTATAATTATATGTCTCAATCGTTGTTTACTTTGAATATGTCTATCTTCCTTACTAGAACACCTGTGTCTAGAATACAGTGGTAGCTCCCTATTCTTAAGTACCCAACTGGGCACATCAAAAAGCATTTTGAATAAAAGCTGTCCAAAGAATTGACATATAAATTAATATGTGAATATATTAATGCTGAAAACTAGTATAAATGGGTGAGTGGATTAGGAGCAGATACTCAAGAATACCTGAGAATAGGAAGGAAATTTGGCATACTTCCTTAACATGGCATTCTTGTTGTTCCTGCATTTCACTTAGCACTTTAGCAATCAAAACACTTAAAATGTCTTTACTCAAAAAAGGAGTGCTTTTAACGTGCTGTTGGATTCTGTTTGCTAGTATTTTGTTGAGGATTTTTGCATCTATGTTCATCGGTGATATTGGCCTGTAGTTTTCTGTCTTTGTGGCATCTTTGTCTGGTTTTGGTATCAGGGTGATGGTGGCCTTGTAGAATGAGTTTGGGAGTGTTCCTCCCTCTGCTATATTTTGGAAGAGTTTGAGAAGGATAGGTGTTAGCTCTTCTCTAAATGTTTGATGGAATTCGCCTGTGAAGCCATCTGGTCCTGGGCTTTTGTTTGTTGGAAGATTTTTAATCACAGTTTCAATTTCATTACTTGTAATTGGTCTGCTTATATTTTCTATTTCTTCCTGATTCAGTCTTGGCAGGTTGTGCATTTCTAAGAATTTGTCCATTTCTTCCAGGTTTTCCATTTTATTGGCATAGAGTTGCTTGTAGTAATCTCTCATGATCTTTTTTTTTTTTTGCGGTATGCGGGCCTCTCACTGTTGTGGCCTCTCCCATTGCGGAGCACAGGCTGCAGACGCGCAGGCTCAGCGGCCATGGCTCACGGGCCCAGCCGCTCCGCGGCATGTGGGATCTTCCCGGACCAGGGCACGAACCCGTGTCTCCTGCATCGGCAGGCGGATTCTCAACCACTGCGCCACCAGGGAAGCCCTCTCATGATCTTTTGTAGCTCTGCAGTGTCAGTTGTTACTTCTCCTTTTTCATTTCTAATTCTACTGATTTGAGTCTTCTCCCTTTTTTTCTTGATGAGTCTGGCTAATGGTTTATCAATTTTGTTTATCTTCTCAAAGAACCAGCTTTTAGTTTATACTCCATGTCAAGTGGGGTTTATTCCAGGAATGCAAGTATTCGTCAATATACGCAAATCAATCAATGTGATACACCATATCAACAAACTGAAGGAGAAAAGCAATATGATCATCTCAATAGATGCAGAAAAAACTTTTGAAAAAATTCAACACCCATTTATGATAAAAACACTGCAGAAAGTAGGCATAGAGGGAACTTTCCTCAACATAATAAAGGCCATATATGACAAACCCACAGCCAACATCATCCTCAATGGTGAAAAACTGAAACCATTTCCACTAAGATCAGGAAAAAGACAAGGTTGCGCACTCTCACCACTCTTATTCAACATAGTTTTGGAAGTTCTAGCCACAGCAATCAGAGAAAAAAAAGAAATAAAAGGAATCCAAATAGGAAAAGAAGAAGTAAAGCTGTCACTGTTTGCAGATGACATGATACTATACATAGAGAATCCTGAAGATGCTACCAGAAAACTACTAGAGCTAATCAATGAATTTGGTAAAGTAGCAGGATACAAAATTAATGCACAGAAATCTCTGGCATTCCTACACACTAATGATGAAAAATCTGAAAGAGAAATTAAGGAAACACTCCCATTTACCACTGCACCAAGAATAAAATACCTAGGAATAAACCTACCTCAAGAGACAAAAGACCTGTATGCAGAAAACTATAAGACAAGGATGAAAGAAATTACAGATGATACAAATAGATGGAGAGATATACCAAGTTCTTGGATTGGAAGAATCAACGTTGTGCAAATGACTCTACTACCCAAAGCAATCTACAGATTCAATGCAATCCCTATCAAACTACCACTGGCATTTTTCGCAGAACTAGAACAAAAAAATTGCACAATTTGTATGGAAACACAAAATACCCTGAATAGCCAAAACAATCTTGAGAACAAAAAATGGAGCTGGAGGAATCGGGATCCCTGACTTCAGACTCTACTACAAAGCTACAGTAATCAAGACAGTATGGTACTGGCACTAAAACAGAAATATAGATCAATGGAACAGGATAGAAAGCCCAGAGATAAACCCACGCACATATGTTCACCTTATCTTTGATAAAGGAGGCAAGAATATACAGTGGAAAAAAGACAGCCTCTTCAATAAGTGGTGCTGGGAAAACTGGACACATGTAAAAGTATGAGATTAGAACACTCCCTAACACCATACACAAAAATAAGCTCAAAATGGTTTAAAGACCTAAATGTAAGGCCAGAAACTATCAAACTCTTAGAGGAAGACATAGGCAGAACACTCTATGACATAAATCACAGCAAGATCCTTTTTGACCCACCGCCTAGAGAAATGGAAATAAAAACAAAAATAAACAAATGGGACCTAATGAAACTTCAAAGCTTTTGCACAACAAAGCAAACCATAAACAAGACCAAAAGATAATCCTCATAATGGGAGAAAATATTTGCCAATGAATCAACTGACAAAGGATTAATCTCTAAAATTTACAAGCAGCTCATGCAGTTCAATTTCAAAAAAACAAACAACCCAGTCCAATAATGGGCAGAAGACCTAAATAGACATTTCTCCAAAGAAGAAATACAGATTGCCAACAAACACATGAAAGAATGCTCAACATCATTAATCATTAGAGAAATGCAAATCAAAACTACAATGAGATATCATCTCACACCAGTCAGAATGGCCATCATCAAAAAATATAGGAACAATAAATGCTGGAGAGGGTGTGGAGAGAAGGGAACACTCTTGTACTGCTGGTGGGAATGTAAATTGATGCAGCCACTATGGAGAACAGTATGGGGATTCCTTAAAAAACTACAAATAAAACTACCATATGACCTAGCAATCCCACTACTGGGCATATACCATGAGAAAACCATAATTCAAAAAGAGTCATGTACCAAAATATTCATTGCAGCTCTATTTACAATAGCCAAGAGATGGAAGCAACCTAATTGTCCATCAACAGATGAATGGATAAGGAATATGTGGCACATGTATACAATGGAATATTACTCAGCCATAAAAAGAAATGAAATTGAGTTATTTGTAGTGAGGTGGATGGACCTAGAGTCTGTCATACAGAGTGAAGTAAGTCAGAAAGAGAAAAACAAATGCCGTATACTAACACATATATATGGAATCTAAGAAACAAATAAAAGGTCATGTAGAACCTAAGGTAAGACAGGAATGGAGACGCAGACCTACTAGAGAATGGACTTTAGGATGTGGGGAGGGGGAAGGGTAGGCTGTGACAAAGTGAGAGAGTGGCATGGACATATATACACTACCAAACGTAGAATACATAGCTAGTGGGAAGCAGCCGCATAGCACAGGGAGATCAGCTCGGTGCTTTGTGACCACCTAGAGGGGTGGGATAGGGAGGGTGGGAGGGAGGGAGACTCAGAGGGAAGACATATGGGAACATGTGTATATGTGTAACTGATTCACTTTGTTATAAAGCAGAAACTAACACACCATTGTAAAGCAATTATACTCCAATAAAGATGTTAAAAAAAAAAAAGGAGTGCTTATCACCCCTTGATAAACAGAAGCTAGAACTGGAGAAAAACAAACACTTAAAGGAGAAATTTAACCAAAATTACTTAATGACTATTTGTAGAGCAAAATTATCCTTCTTAAGAAAGAAACAACAGCCCAATTACTGGACAAAGGCTTTAGTTTATGGTAGCACGTGGGTGTTATATTATCTTGAGGTTTCAGTACACAGGCTTTCATATATCACAAAGTGAAGGATATGTTAATCACATCTTATTTATATTTGGCAGTTTTATACTGAGCAAACTCACAGTTCCAGATGGAAAGTCTGCAAAGGGTAATCAATTTTTGTTCTTGTCACCATCACTGTCACTCATTCTGTGTCTTATCTGCAAGCTTTATGCCATGAATCAATGGAAAAATTAATTATTGTCAAAAAGAATTCTGGGGCTTCCCTGGTGGCGCAGTGGTTGAGAATCCGCCTGCCGATGTAGGGGACACGGGTTCGTGCCCTGGTCCGGGAAGATCCCACATGCCGCGGAGCAACTAAGCCCGTGAGCCATGGCCGCTAGGCCTGCGTGTCCGGACCCTGTGCTCCGCAACGGGAGAGGCCACGACAGTGAGAGGCCCGCATACCGCAAAAAAAAAAAAAAAAAAAAAAAAAAAAAAAAGAATTCTGTAATTTTGAAAACAAACTTTTACTAGAAGACACTTGTTTCTAAGTAAAAAGTTTATTGTGAATATAAAACAAAAGTCCCAAATGGAGAACATTTGAATGAATATAAAATAATTGATTTGAGTTGATTTATTTGGGTTACCTACTTAAAAACTACGGTTTTGAGCAACTGAACATAATTTTTATCTAAATTTCAACTACTATTAAGTAAAACCCAGAAACTAGACACTTACAATTTAATAAGCTTATCACTCCTGAAAATATTGCTAACTGGAAATTGTATAAATTGCCTAGTAATATATGCTAACTTTGCATCTTTTTGGAAATTACAAATGAGAATACTTGCAAATATTTAAGGAGACATATCAGCTTAGCAGACCATCATTAGTGGTGTTTTACAAAGGACTGGAACTATTTAAATTGCCCATGCATTTGTTCTTTCCATGTTTTCATTCAGTGATAATGTATTTCCCATTTTCCACTTTGTGTGAGGAATGAGGGTAGAAAAAACCCATAATTCTACACTTTTCAGAAGTATTGTACACACCCATCAGTTTAGAATACTCTCACATGGAAATTTTTGTCCGCATTTGGTCTTTTAGTGTAGGCAATTTATAAACATGCATAAATATAATATTTCTTCCTAAAAGAAAAAGATATGAACCCCAGATGAAAGTCTAGTTAATGAGATAATGAATGAGAAGCTTTGTTTTATTACTTGTCTCATTATCTTTCTTCAGTGAAGTCATTTAATTGCTCCCTATGCCTTTCTACAAAAAAAGAACTATATTTACTTGTCCTAGAAAAAAATTCTAGTAATGCTAACTGGTCAGAGTTAGTCTAAAAATTGCATTCAGGATGATACAGTTCAAATGAGTGAGAGCACATTCATAATCTGCTGAGTCTTATTTGCAAATGTAGGACTGCCTGGCAACACTGGCCCAGAGGCACTGATACTGTAGGTCAGCTGTTGCATGGATTTAACCCAGAAATTGCCATGCTTTGTTTGCTCCCTAAAGTTGTTTTTCTTTTTTTGCATTGAGTCAACATTAAAATTTTGGCAGATTTCACATAAAATTCCACATTTCTATCTTCTGTTGGAATATGGCCACGCTAGGCTTATATTCCTGTATAGGAGCAGTCAACTAGAAATAAGTGTTCATTGCCACTGTCGAATGAGGTATAATTTTCATTTTATTACTGTCCCCATCACATCTTGCTGTTCACCACAGATGCTGTACCCATTGCTATTGAACAGGAAGTTTGCTTTGTTGCTTTCCTTTCACTTTGTACCTCTCTAAAGAGGATAAATGAAAGCTAGAACAGTAGTGCTTTTGTTTTTAAAAAAATGACCAAGTATTTTTGTTTCTGAAAGCAGAGGTATTGACAGTGTTTAATAGGGTTAGACAAATAATGTTTGTATGTGTTAAAAGCTTATATGTTGCTCATATAACTTAACACTCAGCTCCTATTAGTGAGTGTGTTTTAAGTTCCAAGCTTCAGCACCTCCCAGCCTACCCATGAGTTTGGCCTCAGATGCTCTGTAAATGGAATCCTCTTCTCAGAAGCCCTTGTCATGCTTCCTTTCCAGAACTGCTGAAACTGTCCAGCAGTCATTTTTAGATCTCATTATTGCTTTCTCTCTGCTTCTTTAAACTTGATGCTCTCAATCTTTCCTCTCCTCCCCAGAACTGAGGCGCCTGTTTCATATAGCCCCTGCACCAAAATTGGATGCCAGATATAATAGAGTCATTCACTCATTCAACTACTCTTTGTGGAATATTTAATATTCTTCAGCTTTATTATAGGTCTGAGGGTGAAATCATGAACAAAATATACCCAGTTAAGACTAATTCACAGCTTACATTGTAGAGGAAGAAACAGACAATAAAGATATAAGCAACAAATATATTACACACAGGTAAATAGAGCTGTGAAGAAAAATAAAGCAAACTAAGGAGATGGAGGGTGGAGGTGGCAATGCGGAGCTATTTTTGTACGTGTCATCACCTTTAAGGAAGGAACTGTTGAACTGAGAGCTGAATGAGGCAACAGAGAAAACCATGGAGCAAGTGCCAAGGTCCTAGAGCGGGAGCTGGCTTGAGGCTCAGGAAGAGAAAGAACTATGGGAGGGGTAGATGCAGATGCAGGCCAGACATTCAGGGGCTTATAGCCAGGCTAAGCTGTTGGGATTTTATTCCAAGAGTAATGGAAGTCACTGGAGTGTTTTCCAGAGGGAAATTATAAGGTCTAGTTTACCATATCCAATCCAAGCTCCAACTGTGGAGAGCCCTCTTTTGGGAGAGGGGATCAGATAGAATAAAACTCTCGCAGGTTAGAGTTCTGATTGAATTTGATAATGATAATCTAATTTGTTTTAGCCAGTAGCAGCATTAGATTATATCCACAAGATTTTTTTGTCTAACAACACTGGACCTGGCACAGAATGTGAAACAGAAAAGTGATGGATGAGAAGGGTGAAAATGTATACCATATACCAAATGGTGTCAGCTCCTCTCTGAAAACAAACTGCGGGATAAGTGGACTTAGCCTATTTAAATGATCAAATTATACACCTTGTATTTTCATTTTCTACAGATAGTACTATGCATAGTCATGCAGTTTTCTCCTCAATCGATAGCAAATATACTTACAACAGCTTGAGCTTCTAAGTATTTTGAAAAATAGAGGTCTTCTGATTATTATTAAAATAAAGCCATTATTGTATTAACTTAGTCTTTTAAAAAATTTTTTTTAGTGCCCAGGAGGAGCATTTACACCCAATATGCGAACCACCAAGGAGTTCCCAGACGATGTTGTCACTTTTATTCGGAACCACCCTCTCATGTACAATTCCATCTACCCAATCCACAGAAGACCTTTGATGGTTCGTACAGGCACTGACTATAAGTACACAAAAATAGCTGTGGATCGAGTGAATGCTGCCGATGGTAGATACCATGTTCTGTTTCTCGGAACAGGTAAGTATTTGAGCTCAAACTGGCTTAATGTGTAGTAAAAGAGCGTACTTGCTACGGGCATGATATTGAAATCAGAAAAACTCCAGTGTTTACTTGTGTCTGACTCTGAGGTGTTTTATGTCTCCATGCTTCAGTTTCTACATCTGTAAACTGGAGTTAAGATAAATTACTTTATAGGATTGTGGTGAGGAACAAATGGGTTAATATATGTAAAGCACCTAGAACTGTTCCTGGCATGTATTGTGGTGAAATAAGGTAATGAGATGAAAGAAGGAATGGGAAATTTTAAGCATGAGTGTTCTCTCAACTAAAACAAATTCTGTGACCTCTTCATAAACACATGGAGCCATCTATGCTTTCCTGGCATCTCCAGGACATTTCTTCATCAATTATATTATTATATACTTTATTCTTCCATTTCATCCCCCATTGAATCCTTGGTTTAGAAACCTTATGCCAGCAAATGAAACTAGGCCTATACCTTCACCTACTGCCACCTCTGCTATACTGCTGATTTCGCCAAGGTCTTCAGTGTTCCCATGATAAGAAAATCCAAAATCCTTTAACCACTGAAATGCCTCCATATCCTCTTTGCCTCATTTGGCGTTTTAGAATCACCCTACCTGTTGCTTCAGCCACAAGGCACATAATTTTCCTCTGTCTCTAGCAGTTCTCTCTGTTTCCTTCCATAGCCTGGCTTTCTCCTCCCCATGAGTGTAGGTGTTTCCTGAGGTTCTTTCCATGGTCCTCTTATTTTTATGTATTCTTTGGCCATCTCATTCATTCATTTGGTTTTAATTAGTCTGTGCAAACAATCCCAAATGTGTGTCTCTAGTCCTTGCCATTTTGTGAGCTCAGTATTTGCATTTACAATGTATTATTAGGTAACACAAGTTGTAGGACACGTTAACATTTCAAGCATCATGCTTCAAACTCAGTTTATTCACTTCTAAAACTCTTTAACCAATGCTTAATCCAGTCTCCCATATTTGTATTCATTACCACACATTCCTTTCAAGGTTCTTTTTCTCCTTGATGTATCATTTCTCTCTAAGCATATCACAGTACTGGGTAACCTCAGTAAATATTTGTCAAGATGAACTGAAAATCATAACTATATCTATTGCTACACATGCAATGAAATGAATTCATAACTGATTGCAAAAGCTAATCTTCACTTGCATAAAACTGTGTTCTCCAAAGATGTTGCCTCCATATCAATAATTATAAAGAGTTTCTTTTGACCTTGATTCTGATCATCCAATGTGGAGTTTGCATTTGAAAAAAAAATGTTTTTTTCCTTAAGTGAAGGGGTCATTTAGAGTCACACCTCTCTTTAATGTCTCATATTACTCAGAAAAAAATGACTGTTTTCTTATTTTCCTTTTGAAGGCTGTCTTAAATATAGACTCTTTTCTTCCCCAGTTTTATTGAGATATAATTGACATACATTACTGTATAAATTTAAGGTACACAACATAATGGTTTGACATATATAGTGTGAAATGATTATTGTAATAAGTTTAGTTAACATCTATCATCTCATATAGATACAATAAAAGAAAGAAAAAAACATTTTTTCCTTCTAATGAGAACTCTTAGAATTTATTCTCTTAACAGCTTTCATATATATCATACAGCAATGTAACTGTAGTACATCCCAAAACTATGGTGGTATATGTTACAGCCCTAGTACTTAGTATCTTATAACTGGAAGTTTGTACCTTTTGATTGCCTTCATTTAATTCTCCCTCTCTCCACGTCTGGTAATGAACGTGGTTTTTCATTTTGTTTTTGTTTCTTTATATTCCACATATAAGTGAGAGCATTCGATACTTGTCTTACTCTGTATGACTTTTTTTCACCTAGCATAATGCCATCAATTTCGATCTATCTTGTCACAAATGGCAAGATTTCATTCTTTTTATAAAAGGCAGAGTAATATTTTAAACCACACTTCTTTTTCTATTCATCTGTCAACAGACACTTAGGTTGTTTGCACATCTTGGCTCTTGTGAATAATGCTGCAGTGAACATAGAGGTGCAGATATCTTTTCCAGTTAGTGTTTTTGTTCCTCAAAGGTGGACTCTGATATCACATTCAGGTTGTTTTTTCATGAAAGTCTACATAAAATATGTAGGTTTCATGGATGGAATTTTCTAGTCTTTATAAACTGTTCAGCAGGGTTTATTTAGATAGAAGGCAGTAAGAAACATGCTTTTGCACAAATTCTTTGGCTTTTCTTACCACATAAGTATCTGGCACCTTTACATAGACTTTTTATGTTGGTATTTAAAAACTTGTATGGGCTTCCCTGGTGGTGCAGTGGTTGAGAATCTGCCTGACAATGCAGGGGACACGGGTTCAAGCCATGGTCTGGGAAGATCCCACATACCGTGGAGCAACTAGGCTCGTGAGCCACAACTACTGAGCCTGCGTGTCTGGAGCTTGTGCTTCGCAACAAGAAAGAATGCGACAGTGAGAGGCCCGTGTACCGCGATGAAGAGTGGTCCCCGCTCACCGCAACTAGAGAAAACCCTCGCACAGAAACAAAGTCCCAACACAGCCAAAAATAAATAAATTAATTAATTAATTTAAAAAATTAAAACTTGTATCATTTTGGAGACCTTCAAGATGGTGGAAGAGTAAGACGTGGAGATCACCTTCCTCCCCACAAATACGTCTGAAATACATCTACTCCTACAGAACACCTACTGAACGCTGGTAGAAGACCTCAGACTTCCCCAAAGGCAAGAAACTTCCCACCTACTTGGGCAGGGCAAAAGAAAAAAGGAAAAACAGAGACAAAAGAATAGGGGCGGGACCTGCACCTCTGGGAGGGAGCTGTGAAGGAGGAAAAGTTTCCACACACTAGGAAGCCCCTTCGCTAGTGGAGATGGAGGGGGGCTGGTGGGGATGGGGGTGGGCATGGGGAAGCTTCAGAGACACGGAGGAGAGCGCAGTAACAGGGGTGCAGAGGGCAAAGCGGAGAGATTCCCGCACAGAGGATCCGTGCCGACCAGCACTCACCAGCCCGAGAGGTTCGTCTGCTCGCCCGCCAGGGCAGGTGGGGGCTGGGAGCTGAGACTCCGGCTTTGGTGGATCCCAAGGAGAGGCCTGGGGTTGACTGCATGAACACAGCCTGAAGGGGGCTAGTGCCCAACAGCTAGCTGGGAGGGAGTCCAGGAAAAAGTCTGAACCTGCCTAAGAGGCAAGAGACCATTGTTTTGGGGTGCAGGAGGAGAGGGGATTCAGAGAAACACCTAAATGAGCTCCAGAGATGGACGCGAGCCGCATCTATCAGCGCAGACCCCAGAGATGGGCATGAAACGCTAAGGCTACTGCTGCAGCCACCAAGAAGCCTGTGTGCAAGCACAGGTCACTATCCACACATCCCCTCCCAGGAGCCTGTGCAGCCCACCACTGCCAGGGTCCCGTGATCCAGGGACAACTTCCCCAGGCAAACACACGGTGTGCCTCAGGCTGTTGCAACGTCATGCTGGCCTCTGCCGCCACAGGCTAACCGTGCATTCTGTACTTCTCCCTCCCCACAACCTGAGTGAACCAGAGCCCCCTAATCAGCTGCTACTTTAACCCTGTCCTGTCTGAGCAAAGAACAGATGCCCTCAGTTGACCTACACGCAGAGGCGGGGCCAAATCCAAAACTGAACCCCAGGAGCTGTGTGAACAAAGAAGAGAAAGGGAAATCTCTCCCAGCAGCCTCAGGAGCAGAGGATTAAGTCTCCACAATCGACTTGATGTACCCTGCATCTGTGGAATACCTGAATAGACAATGAATTACCCCAAAATTGAGGCGGTGGACTTTGGGAGCAACAACATATGTATTATTTTGCTTTTCCTCTTTTTGTGAGTGTGTATATGTATGCTTCCTTCTGTGATTTTGTCTGTATAGCTTTGCTTTTACCATTTGTCCTAGGGTTCTCTCTGTCCAATTTTTTTTCTTGTTTTTTTTTTGTAAGTATAGTTTTTAGCACTTGTTATCATTGATGGATTTGTTTTTTGGTTTGATTGCTCTCTTCTTCCTTTTTTTTCTTTTTAATTTTTTTCTTTTTAATTTTTTTAATTTTTTATTTTAATAACTTTATTTTATTTTATATTATTTTTTTCTTTCTTTTTTTCTTCCTTTTCCTCTGAGCCATGTAGCTGACAGTGTCTTTGTGGTCTGGCTGGGTGTCAGGCCTGTGCCTCTGAGGTGGGAGAGCCAAGTTCAGGACATTGGTCCACCAGAGACCTCCCGGCTCCATGTAATATCAAACAGAGAAAGCTCTCCCAGAGATCTCCATCTCAACGCTAAGACCCAGCTCCACTCAACAACCAGCAAGCTACAGTGCTAGACACCCTATACCAAACAACTAGCAAGACAGGAACACAACCCCACCCATTAGCAGAGAGGCTGCCTAAAATCATAATAAGGTCACAGACACCCCAAAACACACCACTGGATGTGGCCCTACCCCCCAGAAAGACAAGATCCAGCCTCATCCACCAGAACAAAGGCACTAGTCCCCTCCACCAGGAAGCCCACACAACCCACTGAACCAACCTTAGCCACTGGGGGCAGTCACCAAAAACAATGGGAACTATGAACTGGCAGCCTACAAAAAGGAGACCCCAAACACAGTATGTTAAGCAAAATGAGAAGACAGACAAACACACAGCAGATGAAGGAGCAATGTAAAAACCCACCAGACCAAAAAAAAAAAAAAAAAAGAAGTGGAAATAGGCAGTCTACCCGAAAAAGAATTCAGAGTAATGATAGTAAAGATGATCCAAAATCTTGGAAATAGAATGGAGAAAATACAAGAAATGTTTAACAAGGACCTAGAAGAACTAAAGAGCAAACAGTGATGAACAACACAATAAATGAAATTTAAAATGCTCCAGAAGGAATCAATAGCAGAATAATGGAGGCAGAAGAACGGAAAGTTACCTGGAAGATAAAATAGTGGAAATGACTACCACAGAGCAGAATAAAGAAAAAAGAATGGAGGACAGCCACAGAGACCTCTGGGACAACATTAAATGCACCAACATTCGAATTATAGGGGTCCCAGAAGAGGAAGAGAAAAAGAAAGGGACTGAGAAAATATTTGAAGAGATTATAGTTGAAAACTTCACTAATATGGGAAAGGAAATAGTTAATCAAGTCCAGGAAGCACAGAGAGTCCCATACAGGATAAATCCAAGGAGAAACACACCAAGACACATATTAATCAAACTATCAAAAATTAAATACAAAGAAAAATATTAAATGCAGCAAAGGAAAAAACAACAAATAACATACAAGGGAATCCCCATAAGGTTATCAGCTGATCATTCAGCAGAAACTCTGCAAGCCAGAAGGGAGTGGCAGGACATATTTAAAGTAACAAAAGGGAAAAACCTACAACCAAGATTACTCTACTCAGCAAAGATCTCATTCAAATTTGACGGAGGAATTAAAACCTTTACAGACAAGCAAAACTAAGAGAATTCAGCACCACCAAACCAGCTTTACAACAAATGCTAAAGGAACTTCTCTAGGCAGGAAACACAAGAGAAGGAAAAGGCCTACAATAACGAACCCCCCAAAATTAAGAAAATGGTAATAGGAACATACATATCGATAATTACCTTAAATGTAAATGGATTAAATGCTCCAACCAAAAGACATAGACTGACTGAATGGATACAAAAACAAGACCCGTATATATGCTGTCTACAAGATACCCACTTCAGACCTAGGGACACGTACAGGATGAAAGTGAGGAGATGGAAAAAGATATTCCATGCAAATGGAAATCAAAAGAAAGCTTGAGTAGCAATTCTCATGTCAGACAAAATAGACTTTAAAATAAACACTATTACAAGAGACAAAGAAGGACACTTCTTTGGAAGGGATCAAACCAAAAAGAAGATATAACAATTATAAATATTTATGCACCCAACATAAGAGCACCTCAATACATAAGGCAAATACTAACAACCATAAAAGGGGAAATTGACAGTAACACAATCATAGTAGGGGACTTTCACACCCCACTTTCACCAATGGACAGATCATCCAAAATGATAATAAATAAGGAAACACAAGCTTTAAATGATACATTAAACAAGATGGACTTAATTGATATTTATTGGGCATTCCATCCAAAAACAACAGAATAAACTTTCTTCTCAAGTACTCATGGAACATTCTCCAGGATAGATCATATCCTGGCTCACAAATCAAGCCTTGGTAAATTTAAGACAATTGAAATCGTATCAAGTATCTTTTCTGACGATAACACTAAGAGACTACATACCAATTACAGGAAAACAATCTGTAAAAAATACAAACACATGGAGGCTAAACAATACACTACTAAATAACCAAGAGATCACTGAGGAAATAAAAAAACACCTAGAAAAAAATGACAATGAAAACACGACGACCCAAAACCTATGGGATGCAGCAAAAGCAGTTCTAAGAAGGAAGTTTATAGCAATACAGTCCTATCTCAAGAAATAAGAGAAATCTCAAATAAACAACCTCATATTACACCTAAAGCAATTAGAGAAAGGAGAAGAAAAAAACCCCCAAATTTAGCAGAAGGAAAGAAATCATAAAGATCAGATCAGAAATAAATGAAAAATAAATGAAGGAAACCATAGCAAAGATCAATAAAACTAAAAGCTGGTTCTTGAGAAGATAAAAAAAAAAGATTGATAAACCATTAGCCACACTTATCAAAAAACAAAGAGAGAAGACTCATATCAATAGAATTAGACATTAAAAAGGAGAAGTAACAACTGACGCTGCAGTAATACAAAAGGTCATGAGAGATTACTACAAGCAACTATATGCCAATAAAATGGACAACCTGGAAGAAATGGACAAATTCTTAGAAAAGCACTACCTTCTGAGACTGAACCAGGAAGAAATAGAAAATATAAACAGACCAATTACAAGCACTGAAATTGAGACTGTGATGAAAAATATTCCAACAAACAAAAGCCCAGGACCAGATGGCTTCACAGGTGAAATCTATCAAACATTTAGAGAAGAGCTAACACCTATCCTTCTCAAACTCTACCAAAATATAGCAGAGGGAAGAACACTCCCAAACTCATTTTACAAGACCACCATCACCCTGATACCAAAACCAGAGATGTCACAAAGAAAGAAAACTACAGGCCAATATCACTGATGAACATAGATGCAAAAATCCTCAGCAAAATAAGGCAAACAGAATCCAGCAGTACATTGAAAGGATCATACACCATGATCAAGTGGGGTTTATCCCAGGAATGCAAGGATTCTTCAGTACATGCAAATCAATCAATGTGATACACCATATTAACAAATTGAAGGATACAAACCATATGATCATCTCAATAGATGCAGAGAGGGCTTTCAACAAATTTCAACACCATTTATGATAAAAACCCTCCAGAAAGTAGGCATAGAGGGAACTTTCCTCAACATAGTAAAGGCCATATATGACAAACCCACAGCCAACATCATTCTCAATGGTGAAAAACTGAAACCATTTCCACTAAGATCAGGAACAAGACAAGGTTGCCCACTCTCACGACTATTATTCAACATAGTTTTGGAAGTTTTAGCCACAGCAATCAGAAGAAAAAGAAATAAAAAGAATCCAAATCGGAAAAGAAGTAAAACTGTCGCTGTTTGTAGATGACATGATACTATACATAGAGAATCCTAAAGACTCTACCAGAAAACTACTAGAGCTAATCAATGAAATTGGTAAAGTAGCAGGATACAAAATTAATGCACAGAAATCTCCGGCATTCTTATACACTAATGATGAAAAATCTGAGAGTGAAATTAAGAAAACACTCCCATTTACCATTGCAACAAAAAGAATAAAATATCTAGGAATAAACCTACCTACGGAGACAAAAGACCTGTATGCAGAAAACTATGACACTGATGAAAGAAATTACAGATGATACAAATAGATGGAGAGATATACCATGTTCTTGGATTGGAAGAATCAACGTTGTGAATATGACTATACTACCCAAAGCAATCTACAGATTCAGTGCAATCCCTATCAAAGTACCAATGGCATTTTTCACAGAACTAGAACAAAAAATAGCACAATTTGTATGGAAACACAAAAGACCCCGAATAGCCAAAGCAATCTTGAGAAAGAAAAATGGAGCTGGAAGAATCAGACTCCCTGACTTCAGACTATACTACAAAGCTACAGTAATCAAGACAGCATGGTACTGGCACTAAAACAGAAATATAGATCAATGGAACAGGATAGAAAGCCCAGAGATAAATCCACACACATATAATCACCTTATTTTTGATAAAGGAGGCAAGAATATACCATGGAGAAAAGACAGCTTCTTCAGTTAGTGGTGCTGGCAAAACTGGACAGCTACATGTAAAAGCATGAAATTAGAACAATGCCTAACACCATATACAAAAATAAACTCAAAATGGATGAAAGACCTAAATGTAAGGCCAGACACTATCAGACCCTTAGAGGAAAACGTAGGCAGAACACTATGACATAAATCACAGCAAGATCCTTTTTGACCCACCTCCTAGAGAAATGGAAATAAAAACGAAAACAAACAAATGGAACTGAATGAAACTTAAAAGCTTTTGCACAGCAAAGGAAACCATAAACAAGACGAAAAGACAACCCTCAGAATGGGAGAAAATATTTACAAATGAAGCAACTGACAAAGGATTAATCTCCAAAATTTACAAGCAGATCATGCAGCTGAATATCAAAAAACCAAAAAATCCAATACAAAAATGGGCAAAGACCTAAATAGACATTTCTCGAAAGAAGATATACAGATTGCCAACAAACACGTGAAAGGATGCTCAACATCATTAATCATTAGACACAATGGGCGTCATCAGAAAATCTACAAACAACAAATGCTGGAGAGGGTGTGGAGAAAAGGGAACCCTCCTGTACTGTTGGTGGGAATGTAAATTGATACAGCCAGTATGGAGAACAGTATGGCAGTTCCTTAAAAAACTAATAATAGAACTACCATACGACCCAGCAATCCTACTACGTGGCATATACCCTAAGAAAACCATAAATCAAAAACTCATGTACCACAATATAATATCAAGGACAATAACCAGGACATGGAAGCAACTTAAGTGTCCATCGACAGATGAATGGATAAAGAAGATGTGGCACATATATACAATGGAATATTACTCAGCCATAAAAAGAAACGAGATTGAGTTATTTGTAGTGAGGTGGATGGACATAGAGAGTGAAGTAAGTCAGAAAGAGAAAAACAAATACCGTATGCTAACACATATATATGGAATCTTAAAAAAAAAAAAGAAAAAAGAAAAACGGTTATGAAGAACCTAGGGGAAGTACAGCAATAACGATGCAGATGTAGAGAATGGAGTTGAGGACACAGGGAGGGGGAAGGGTAAACTGGGACAAAGTGAGAGAGTGGCATGGACTTATATATACTACCAAATGTAAAATAGCTAGCTAGTGGGAAGCAGCTGCATAGCACAGGGAGATCAGCTCAGTGCTTTGTGACCACCTAGAGGGGTGGGAGGGAGACGCAAGAGAGACCAGTTATGGGGATATATGTGTATATATATAGCTAATTCACTTTGTTATACAGCAGAAACTAACACACCATTGTAAAGCAATTATACTCCAATAAAGATGTTAAACAAAAAAAAGAAAAGAAAAAACTTGTATCATTTTCAAAAACAGTATTTAGACATCTGTTTTTAATTGTAGTGGGAAGCTTCACTAATGATTGCTTACAAAGCCACATAAGTCTCTTGAAGACTGTATCCTAATAGGAAAGTGCGTGTTATGACAGTGCCTCTGCCAACAGCACCTTTCTGAATAGATGACAACTCACTTAACCATTGAACCTTATCCTCATGGTTATATCAGACCACATTGTAATTTTTAAAAGTGATGTCAACTTTCGTGAAACTAACAAGCAATATATCATGATGAACTATTTTCTGCCTGAGTAGATCTTGGGTTTCTGGTGAAATTTCGTCAGAAGAGAGTTCTCTGTGCTTGTTTGCTGCTAAAAGTGAATAAAATAGCCTTTTCTGAAACAGAACTTAGGAGAAACACAGGTCACTGTTCCCAGGATTTCTTAGCTTTGTTTATCTAAATGTCTTAGGAAGGATATAATATGTCTTGGGTGTTGTCAAATCCCCAAGTATCAAATAGCCCTTTAGTTGTTATAAATAAATAATGATGCTTCAGTTATTCCCACAATGAAGCAAACTTCTCTCGCTTCCCTTTTCTCTGAAACTTCATGGAGAATTCAAGGAAAATTGATGGAGACATTGGTTGTGTGGCTTCCTCATGGCTTCCCTTTTCTCTGGACCTTCATGGAGAATTCAAGGAAATTTGATGAAGACATTGGTTGTCAAAAAAGTTGCCATAGCAAAAACTTATGTGACAGGTCATTGGAGTGCAAATACGTATCTTGTAACTGTATCCACTTTGACTATTAGGAATGATTTGTAGTTCACAGAATCTCCCTGGTAGTTGTGTGGGCTCAATGCCCTATAACTGTTACAGTTAGTCCATTACAGTGTACTACTCTGGCTGAGCTAGAGAGGCTGGTAATCTGGCTTTCCACCCTTCTAGGACTGCCTCATTAGTTTTTGTGTGCTGTCAGCTGACAAAATAAACAAACAAATACATACATACGTATGTACATATGTACATTTATAAGTAAATAAATAGAAGGAAGGACGGGACGGAGGGAGGGAGGGAGGGAGGGGAGAAAGAAAAGTAAGCTTTGTCCTGTCATCTTTTATTTCTTAGTTTGCATTATCAATGTCTAGTCTAGGGATCATAAAACTACAACATGGGCCAGATCTAGCCCACTGCCCTCTGCAAGTATGGTCTTTAAACTAAGAATGTTTTGCATTTTTTTAACGACTGTAAAAAAAATTACAAGAAGAATGTTACATGAGCAGTGAAAATCATAAGATTTTTCTATTTTAGTGCCCACAAGTAAAGTTTTATTAGACCACAGTCACATTCATTCATTTACATTTTGTCTGTGACTGCTTTTGTGCTACTACAGCAGAGTTGAGTAGTAGCCACAGAGACTGCTTAGCCCAAAGAGCCTAAATTATTTATTATTTGGCCTTTTACAGAAAAAATTTGCTGACTCCTGTTTTATTTAATAATTATATAATTTTAGAAAAATTAAGACTTCTGAAAGAAGCTATTTTCTAATATGTAGCTATAATACAAGAATTTGTAATGTTGCTTCATGTAAATACATCTTCTTTAATCTTGAGTAAAAAATGTCTTGCTATTCTATTAAAACTTAAACTAGAAACCAAGTTTACTTTTTTTTTTTTTTTTTTTTTTTTTTGCGGTATGCGGGCCTCTCACTGTTGTGGCCTCTCCCATTGCGGAGCACAGGCTCCGGACGCGCAGGCCTAGCGGCCATGGCTCACGGGCTTAGTTGCTCCGCGGCATGTGGGATCTTCCCGGACCAGGGCACGAACCCGTGTCTCCCGCATCGGCAGGCGGATTCTCAACCGCTGCGCCACCAGGGAAGCCCCCAAGTTTACTTAATTATTTTCCCATTCCTTCCTGCTACTACATCCCCTAGAAAGGAGCACACGTTGAAAAAAAATGTAATTTAAAATAAGTGCTTTCTAAAATTTGGTATTATTTGTTGATACTCTGTAGCATTTTGGGTTTTTCATTTTTTAGTTTTTAGTATTTAGGGTGATGGGTATTTTTATGTTCCTTACACTTTTTTTTTTTTTTTTAAATTTTAGGAAGGGCTTTAAAACAGCAGGCAAGGGTTCTCATAGGCTTAACATTTCTATTTTAACTTTGCCACCTACTGCTTACATCCAGGCTATTTGTTCAAAGCCAACTATAATGCACAGTGAAGAGATTTTTGCCTGTTTTCCTTCTGCCTCTGGAGTTATGAAAATATTTAAGTGTCTCGGTCAATTTCAGACACGTTTTGTCAATTTACATTTTAGCACTAAATATGAATCAGAATGCCATGTGCTTTCTGATGAAAGAGTGAGAGTATTCTTGTGAATGGTTGTTAGAGGTTTAGGATGATTTAATGTCATTATGATATTTTAATGTAAGCTCAATACGTGTGCTACTCTGCGAAAATTCTTATATAGTGTGTAGTGTTTCATGCTCTTAATGTCTGTTTAACTGGACGAGTACTAAGTTGGACTGTGGGCTCCAATAAGTCCTTTGAAAGTGTGGAGTTTTGAAGTATGTGCCCACATATGTGACTCAAACCTTAATACGTTTTGCCTTGCAGCATTACAGGATAACTGCCTTCATAGCAACTAACAAGTTCTGGCAGTCACAGCTCTTGGAATGGCACACTTAATGAACTGCAGAGCCAGGCATTTTGATTTTTAAAGAACTCCCTAAATTACTCAAGATGTAAAATTTGATAGCTGGAACAGTACGTTTGACTTCAGAAAAGACTATACAGTCAGTTGGAAGCTGTGCATGAGTGTCACTCCTTTGCTTAGGAGTAAGGAACAAATCCCCTTATAAGTCAGTGGTTTTTAATAACATTGTGGTTTACTGCTTTCCAAAGCAGAATCTGGAAACTTCTGAGAGTTTACCAAGGATTCTACAGGGATTTTCACAGCAGGAAATACTAATAGAACAGAGTGGAGTGATGGCTGAATTGACAGGAGAAAGATGATAAATCATGGTGTGATGACTGCTTGATCATGTAGAAGAGTAGCAAAAGGGATATGTGAAGAGAAAAAAATGGAAGAGAGCCCATATAGTGATTGTTAATCCAGAGACAAATGTTCTCATTTAAATTTTACCTTAAAAAGACAATTTGTTAAAAATAAATATATGGATAATTGCTGAAAAAAAAGTTTTTTAAGCATAATTCTTTTCCTTTAAGCTACTCTTCAGAGATACATTCTTTTAAAGCTAGCATAAAATCTCACGTAATTATTTTTCAAATTTTAGTGTTGCTAGTTTGCCTGAATTACCCATTTACTTATTTAGTATACTGTTTATTGTGCAAATAAGTATACTTTTTCAAGTTTCTGAAATATTTTATTACTATTATAGTGATGTTAATTAGTTAGTTACAGTGCTTATCTTTTTCCAGATATGTTATTGAATCACCTCCAGCCCTTATAGCTACCCGACGAAGAATTGTGAGAATGTAGACTCCATAGAGAGCAAAGATATTTGATTTATTCATTGGTATATCCTCAGTACCTAGAATAGTGCATCACTCAAAGTTGTCACTCAGTAGATATTATTTGAATGAATGAGTGAATGAGTTGCACTTGTCCTCCATCGTGTTTGACAGAAGCTCAGATAAGTGAAGATCACATAGATATTGAGGGTGTGATACAACCCGAATATCACCTCTTGCTGTCTGATTTCACATCCTGAGCATTTACCCTCTTCAAGTTAATTACCTCACCTACCTTCATCACTTTACATATTTTCCTTTTATGAAGTTAAGGTAATTTAATTTATATTGTCTCATTTTACTATGAATTAAATGTTTCATCCACATATGTCAAGAAGATATTACTGATGCATTGACATTCAACATTAGCATCAGCATTTGCTTTGTTTGAATGACATCACTCACTTTTGCCCATCTGCATGCTGTCACCACGTCTTACACGTGAATGAGATACATCTTACAAGGTGACAGAAAAGACTTGGAACAGACTGGATTTGTATGTGAATTAACCAATTAACCTGTGATTGTAATATCTTTTTATGTCAGTTGCCATATATTTAGGAGTGAAGGAGGTAATACTTTGGGGGGAGAGTAGAGTACAGAAATGGAATAGTACTTCATCTTACTTTTTGATATATCACTAAATCTTTGTGCGTTTTAAAACTTGTTTTGAAATGGGGCTTATATCTGCGTCCAAAATGTCTTATGCACTCACCAAAACACATATATCTAATTTGCAGGTTTTTATTTACTTAAAATAGATTTTGCATATTCATTAGATAGATATGGAAGATTTCAGAATATCACACAAGGAGATAGTGCCTCTCAGCAGGAGAGATGGCAACGATATGCTCTTTATCACTGGTTCTTTTACTATTTAATCACTAATATAAAACAACTACAGTCAAACCGAATCCGTATATTGCCTTCATTTAACCCCTTACTCTTAAAAGAATGTAAGAAAATTTTCTAGCCTAAAGACATTAATTTATGAAGTCTTCTGTCTGCATCTTAAGAAGAAATAACCACACTCTGTTCTTGTTCTTGATGCGCTGCCAAGCTTCCCTGAGGTGGACTTGGCAGCCTTTGTCCCCAGGAGAAAAACTCACAGCCCACTAACCAGCCAGGCCAGGCCCTCTCTATGTGACTACCCAAAGGAGGTGTGTAGCCAGGTGTCAGTTGTGAGGGTGGTCTTTGTGGGAAGCCAGTTTTTTAAAAAAAGTTTTATGGAACTGAGAAAAGTTCAAATTGTCAAAAATGGAAAGAAAGGTTTCATTGTAGAATATGAAGTGTAGTGTGAATTGAACCAAAAAGATTTGAAACTGGATTTTCTGAGGTAAGTCATAAATGTTTTATTTAGTTTAGAGTCATAAATGTTTTACTTAGTTGTATGCTTATTTTTCTCTTTCACTAATGTGGTAAGCAGAATAAGAGTCCCCCAAAGTCCTAATCCCTGGGTCATGGTCTCTCTGCTCAGGGTCCCACAAAGCTGCAGCCAAAGTGTAAACCACACTGCATTCCTTTCTGGAGTTTAAATTCTCTTCCAAACTCACATGGTTTTGGGAAAAATTAATTTCCTTCCTGATGCAAGAAAGAGGCACTGCAGTTCCCTGCCACTGGCCATTCAAAACATGATAGTTTGCTCCTTCAGTCTGCTAACACGGGGTATCATACAATGGAGCATAATCATGGGATTGACATACCATCAATTTAGCATTATTCTTTGGCCTAGAAGCAAATCACACATCCACTTGCACTCAAGGGGAGAAGTTATACAAGGGCATGACTTATTAGGGTTCACCTTAGCATAGTTCAGTCACTGCCCAGATACACTTAAATAGATCTCTTTGGTATTGGTGGGAGGATACATTACAGACTGAGGAAAGAAGGCCAGTTAGGAGACTTTTGTTTTTTTATAGACAAGAATTGATGAGAGCCTAAATTAAAACAGGTATTAGCAGTCAGAGGTTGAGAGAGATTATCAAGAGATATTTAGGAAGAGGAAAGGACCTGATGATAACAAATTGATGAGGGAAGGTTAGGCAGATGAAGAAAAGTGTCTAAAGTGTTTTGTAGATTTATGGTCTGGCAAGGGGGTGAAAAGAAGTACCATTCACTGATCAAGGGAATATAGAATCAGCAAGCAGATTTGGGAAGTAATGAATTCCTTCTGAAGAGCACACCTGTCTTTTCCTATGACCTGTTATGATTAGAAGCTGAATTTACCACCTAAAATACACTATCTCATTAAAACCTCATAGCATCCCAATGAGGTAGAATCATTATCCCTATTTTACAACTGTGTAAACTGAGCTTATGTTCATGAAGCTATTAGAAACAGTAATTAAATTCCAACCCAGGTCTGTCTCACACTGAGTTAAAGATTTTGTGGACCATTCAGATGGATAAGTAAAAGAGGGTGTTGTTGTAGATACACTTCAGCAGAGAGGGCTGTGCTAGAGATGTAGATACAGGAGTCATTAACAATGTAGGTGTTAGCTGAATCCATGACAATTCTTGAGGTCAGTCTAGGAACTATACAGATAAGGAATTAACTCTGGGGAGCTCATTTAAACGGTAGGAAAATAAAGAGTATATACCAAGAAAATGGAGAAAAAGTGACCATGAAAGTAACAGGAGAATAAGAGGAAATAATATCATGGTGACCTGGAGAGAAGAGAACAGCAGGCAGGAAAGAAGCCGTGGTCGAGATCATCAGATGTAGCACAGTTATGTATGACTGCCCTTGCAATACGTTCCTTTCCTCATTAGCCTGTCTTCTTGAAGACCAGTGAAGTTTGAGAGGAGAACAAGCATTCCAGTGGAAAGAATGAGTTGTGAACAGGAGGCAGTAAGAAGGCATTAGCATGAGCAGGTCCATGGTGGATTGAGAGATGACTAAATGAAGAGGGGAAAACTCCTCTTTACCCAAGCACCCAGAAACATAGGTAAATGTTCCAAGTCAGCTTCTGTATGTGCTTTAATTTTTGCAAATTAATGCAGAACAGCCTATCATGGTAAAAATGGTGCAGAAAATAAATTAATTAATGACCATAAAATTCATTAATCTCAGATGAGTAATTCTTTCCCCAAATGATAAAGGATTAAGTAGAAAGAGTTAGCTCCAATTTTGCATCTTCGGAAATTTAGTTATTTCATCCTGTGTAGAATCAGTAAAACTTTACATAGGACAGGCACCTGCATGTAAGTCTGTTTGTTTTAAATTGAGATGTAAATAAAACATTCATGATATAATGCAATGAAGGATAATGAGACATGATATGTACCTTTTGGTAATTTACAAAATCCTAAAACATTAATTTTAGTGATTCCTGAGGCCCTATTTGAGTATTATTTTTAGCTGTATCACCAGGAAATAACTACAGTAATCCATATGTTGATGGATTATCCCTTGGTCTAATACTGTTAGATATTTTTCAAAATCATTACAGGGAAAATTAGCTTCTAGAACCAGAACATATTATATTGTAACTTAATTAAACACATTTTGATATATTAGATATTTTTCATGAGGACAGGAACCTTAGCTGAATAAATAATTAAGTCAACTTTTTAAACTGGCACATTTTGCTGTATTCTCATTTTTTGGTAAGCCCCAACTAAGTCAAAGCTTATAATTTAGTCACTCCTTATAAAATTGCCAGTTTAGTAAGATTGTTGGCCTTAAAATTTTGCCCCAGAGCACTACTTCTCGATTAGTTTATCTAGATATGTTTAGCTTATCTAGATATGTAACTCCCAAACTTTCTACAGCAGTAATGGATACAAGTGTGTGTGTGCTTACCTGTAAAATCCTAGGTCCTACATATGGCAGTGTGAAATGGGAAATTAAAATTTCCAGAGATATTCTCATAATGATCAATTCTAATTTTGTTTGGGATTTCTCCAAAACCTTGTTAAAAACAGAATAACTTGTTAGAATTGTCATAATAAGTTATTCTTGGATAAATTCTAGGCTAAGGGTTAGGGAACATGCTTTAACTTCAAAGGACGTATGTTTAAATTCTGCTCTATATCATCTACCACTTATATGACCTGGAGCAAATTATATAACATCTCTAAGCCTGGTTTTCTTAATTGTACCTACTTTATGGATGTATTTTAAAGATTAAATGAGATGATGTGTATAAAACCTTGAATGTACTGTCTAGAAATTAGTAAGCATTCAACAGGTACATATACACATGTATCTATGCAGTAGATATATATTTATTGACATCAGTCATACATATCTATGAATATAAATATGCATATATATAAGTATATTTGTGCATACATAAATATTTTTGAATTTCTATTGCAAATCCTGATACTATTCTATTTACCAAAAATAAGCGGTGAAAAAAATACACAAGTGTCTCTCCTTTTATAAAGTTCATATTCTTGTGGGAGGAAACAGGCAATGAATAATATGTGCATAATTATTTTACAGCATTACTTAAATTTGAGTACACTGTATTAGGAAAAGCGGAAAGGAAACAAAACCTTTAATGACAGACCATAGATGAATTTGCCTTTAATAAATGAGAGGCATTTCTTCTGTTTGGAAATTATAGATAAAAGTAAAGTGCTGGTATATAAGAACAGTAAGTAATTTATGTAGCAGGTAAAGAGTGACAATAAGGAATGACAATTTCAGAACACTAAGAGAAAAATTATAATCTCTGTAGAGTTTACAAAGAAGGTTCACATAGACTTTTGCCTTTGATCTTGAACAGCCTTGGCAGGTATGTAAAGCAAATACTATATCCACATTTTATAGAGAAATAAAAAGGCTTACAGGAGGCAGATTTGCTCAAGTTTACACCATTTTTAAGTATAAAACCAGATGGATAAGAATAGAGGACACTATTGTAGGTTTGGAGAAATAGGTATTTTTTTTTCAGTAGTGGTGTGGGAACCGCCATTCACTGGGCAATGCTTATCTACTCCTGAGCGCTAACTGCAAAAAGAGAACCATCATAGAGCACAGTTACAAGTGTACTCAGCGTTCAGTGTATGGTGAAACAGTACTAGTTGGTTGTATTCCTTCTAATGTAACTGATGTTAGGCAGACTCCATAGCAGTATCCTGAATTATACAGTAGCTTTAGTTTACTTCTGAATACTTACATTCTACTTTATCTTTTTAGTAATAACCAGAACATTATTTTGATCTATAGCTTTACTTAATTATATCTCTTAAATTACTATTTTTTTATTGCTTGAGCTAAATGTTTTTTAATCAAGAAAATAGATGAACAAAAAAAAGAAAAAGAAAAAAAAAGCAATCCTAGTTTGTATTCCCTAATTTGAAACCAAGTGTATTTCAGCATTAAGAAGTATGTGAATAGGACAAAGTAATGTGTACATATATATTAGATAAAATGGCTTGTAGAACCTTGGATCACAGTGAAATGCACAGGACTATTTCTACAGTGAAACATAGAAATCTTCAAACCAAGTGTAATAAATAAAGACCATAAATAGCCTTAAGTAAGTGCTGGTCAAATTATGTGACAAAGGAGTTCAAGTCAGGGCAGATTTTACCACCAAAGCACTTTAAAAATAAAATAAAAACTTTTGAAATTGAGAGTTGAAGAAAAAAGATTATAAGCCCATACTAAAAATGTAGTGTAACCTGCTACTTATACAGAGGGATTATACTATATATATTAATTATTTTTTTACTCTGTAAGATATCACAGATAGCTCTTCTTGGCATATTTGGGAGAGAAGAGAGGCATATTTTATTTTACTGTCACTTAAGATTCTCATAAATATTATTACTTACATTTTGTTACAGATTTATTGATTCACAAAACTGAAAAACACAATTGTAGAGTGGTTTTACATGTTGTTTGACCAGGACCCCAGCTTCTTTCTTTGGAGTTTTTGGCTCTGTCCTCCTTAGCAGGGAGCAGAGATCAGCTTTGTTCTTAGGTTAACTTTTCTCATGTTTGCAAATGGCTGCAGAAGTTCCAAAACATATCTACAAACCAATCAGCCCTAATGGAAAGAGGTCATATCTGATTCTCTTTATTCTTCCTATAAACCTGTTTCTATTTTGTATTATTTCCATTGACTAAAAGACATGCTTTAGCATTTCTTCAAATGAAGGGGGTCTGCAGGCAACAAAATTTCCCAACTTTTATTTATCAAAAAAATGATTGATTTCATCTTACTATTTAAAGAATATTTTCAATGGGTATAAAATTATGGGTTAACTCTTTTTTTCTTTCAGTATTTAAAAGAAGGTCACCCCATTATCTTCTGGCTCCATTGTTCATAATAAAAAGTCAGCAATAATTATATTCCTTGTTCTCATGACATAATATCTTTTTTTCTCTGGCTGCTTTCAAAGTTTTCTTTCTATAAGTTTTGTTTTCAGCGATTTAAATATAATGTGCCTGTGCGTGGCTCTTTTTATATCTATTTAGCTAGGGTCTCACAGAATTCCTAGATCTACAACATATTATTTTTCACTAAATTTGGGAAATTTTCAGCCATTATTTCTTCATATAGTTTTTTCTTCCCCAGTCTCTCCTTATTCTCCTTTCAGAACTCTAATTACACATATATTAGACCATTCAGTAATGTCAGGCATGCCCAAAAGACTCTGTTTATCTTCTTCAATTTTTTTCTCTATGTTCTTGCAAACTGGATAATTTCTATTGATCTGGCTTCAAGTTCACTGATTTTCTTCTTTCAACCCCAATCTGCTATTGTCTATAAAATTGATATTTTATCTTAGTTATTATAGTTTAGCTCTAAAATATCCATTTGACTTTTTTATAGTTTTTATTTCTTTGCTGAATTTTTCTTGTCTTCATTCATTAAGACCATAACTTCTTTTCATTTCTGATTTCCTTTTAATTTTTTGAACATAGTTATAATAGCTGCTTTAAAGTTGCTGCTTGCTAAGTTCAACATCTTGGATAATTTTAACTTCTTTTTCTTCCCGAAGACTAACCACTCATGCATTCATTCCTCTTCTCTCCCTCTCTCTCTCTTTCTCTCCACATACAATAATTTTTTGTTGCTGTTGATACTGGACGTTGTAGATAATACCTTACCTTTGGGTTCAAGCAGTCAGTTATTAGTTGATCACCTTGAATTTGTTTAGACTTGCTTTTCTCTCTGTTAAAATTCTTGTGCTCAAGCATTCTAATTTTTTTTTTTTTTTTTTTTTTTTTTTTTTTTTTTTTGCGGTATGCGGGCCTCTCACTGTTGTGGCCTCTCCTGTTGCGGACGGAGCACAGGCTCTGGACGCACAGGCACAGCAGCCATGGCTCACGGGCCCAGCCGCTCCATGGCACGTGGGATCTTCCTGGACCGGGGCACGAACCCGTGTTCCCTGCATTGGCAGGCGGATTCTCAACCACTGCGCCACCAGGGAAGCCCAAGCATTCTAATTTAACAGGACTCAAAACTCCAAACTCTCTCCCTTGTATCTCTTGTCAGATCTTGGTTACAAGTTGTGTTAGGGCAGACCTAAAGTAGTTCTTAACTCTAGAATGTGGCACTTACTCTTATAGGAGCAGCCTTCTTGTGTCAGCTGTATGCCAGGATTTTTAACAAGGTATTAATGCAATCTGTCTACTCTAATAGAGCCAGAGCTCCAATTTAGACCAGGATTGCTCTTCTCCAGAGCTGCTGCACCCATCATTTGTCTGTTCCATACTCCCAATACGAGTTGCAATCTATTAAGCCTTGGGAGTGTCATCCTGCAAATGTATAGCCCAGGAATTAGCCATAGACCCACAGGGGATTTTCACATGGCCTTCTAGAACCCCTTTTCTGGACACCTCCCTTTCTCTGATACCATGTGCCACAGAATTAATTTGCTTCTGCTGCCCTAAATTCTCATACCTGCCTTCTCATCTCAGTGGGACTACTCTGCACTACTTGGACACCTGCTCTCTGCACCTCTGTTGAGAAATTGTTCCCAGGCAGAAAGTGGGGTAATCATGAAGACCACCTTGTGAATTTTTTCTTCTTTTAGTCTTGTACTATTATCCATTACCTAGAAAGAATTGTCTCATATAACTCACCCAGTTTTATAGTTGTTTCTTACAAAAAGGATATTCTAGTATCAGTTACTACATCATGACCAACTGCCATATTGCCCTCCAGAAAGATTTTTCAGAATGCATTTCTACCAAAAGTGTATGAAAATACTTATTTCTTTATATCCATACCAGCTCTAGGTTTAACATTATTTTAATGTTTGGAGATTAAGTGGGTATTTTTGTAATTTCATATGTATATGTATATACACTTTTTAGATATATATACTTTTTTCATACATGTACACTTTTACATACAAATCATATACACTATGATTTTCAAAATATCTGAAACTTTTTATTATAATTTTGCTTGGGGACTCTCCCAGAGTATTTTAGTACATTCCAAATAAGTCATTAATTTTATATATCCATAGAAAATATGTTATTTTAGCTGACCTTAGGCAAAAAAATTAAAAATCAATAGATATTTTTAAATGAATTTAGTAGCTTTTTCTTTGACAAATACAGACAACTACCAAGAAATGAAATAGCTTAGAAGAAATATGTTCTTCTAAGAAAAGCATGTTCATCTTTTGTGATTTTCAAATGTTTGAGCAGATATATATTTATTTTGTAAAGCTTATTTAAAATTAGCACTTTTAAAAATTATAAATCTGTGATCTGACATGGGAATCAACATCAAAATATTTTGGAAATTCCCTAATTTTTTTAATGAGGTGGACTGAATACCACACTTTGAGAAACTATTTGCATAATAGAACATGGTATCTGAAAGAGCATGGGTGGTAAGTGCTTGGGAGTCAAATGAAATGAATGGTATCAGCAAATAAACTTGAAAGTCACTGAATACTATATTTTCCTCACAATGTGGAAAAGTATATTATAGTTCTGAAAGGTTCTGTAGTAAAGAGCAAAGAAACCTATTTAACTTAGGTAAATCTAGTGCTATCAAAATTTTTTCAACCCTACAAACTTTTTAACATTATCACACTCAGGGAGAGGCTGAATAGATAGCATTTGTTGATACCATCTTTCCAAGGACCTCCCTTCAAATAGAGATACTTGAGATGCCTTTGATGAACCAACTAGGGCTCTAACTGCCGAAGGGCTGAAGCTGCAGATGTCAACATCACAGCATTTAGATAACCTATTGAGTGTGAAAAGCTCTGCTAAGTGTGAGAAATTGTGCTAAATGACCTAGTTTAGAAACATATATACATATATATATGTGTATATATATTTTATATATATATATATATATATATATATATATATATATATATATATATATAGTACGGGGGGTCATACATGAATAGAATTGCCACCTCTTAAAGGTGTATTCAGTAAACTACTAATAAAGGTTTTATAAACTTAAGATTCAGTTTTATTCTCAAATTAAAAAAAAATATTAAAAGAATGTAGCAGCAGTTTGATAAACTAACAAGAAAAAGAAATCTATTATGAATATATATTTTAACTAACATGAACTAAAGCAGCCAATTGGTAAGGTCTAATTATTGAAACTAACAATGTAAGGTATCTAGTCATTTCATTCTTCCCTATATTATCTATAAAGCTTTCATTTGCCAAACAGAGCTTTTGCAGTTCTTTTTCGGGTTTATAATATATTTCTTAATTTTAATAAACAAATTGGTGCAGAAAACTATAATTTAAAAAGTGTTGTTATTTAACAAATATAGTGATTTTATCTTAGATAATACTAATTTTAATTAATAAACACTAGAACTGATTTTCCTGCAATAATTAACCTCTGAAGTTATGCATAGGGCTGCTTAGGTTGACATTTAGAGACACTATAGTGAAGATTGAGAGAAAGGAGGAAACAGTGAAGTATATGACTTTGGAATTTGTATGTTTGTCTTTACTAAATTGAATGAGGTCCCTCCTTAGCTAGTACTAATTGCTAACTTTAATTACCAACACCTAGAATAAGATTGGCTACGTAATTTGCAGGGCCTTCTACAGAATGAAAATTCATGGCGTCTTGTTTAAAATTATTAAGAATTTCAAGGAGGTGACAACAGAGCATTAAACTAAATATGAACCCTTCTGACCACAGAAATATGTGTGACTGAACAAGTCTAACACCCATGAAGCCAACCCTGACTGGAATATTTTTACAGAATAACAACCAGGGGTAAGGGACTGACTAAATCTGATTAAGGAGGCAGTGTTCTCTCAAATCCCCAGGCAGCCAGACGCCCAGGGGCAAGCAGACAGCTTGGCAGAGCAGTTTCTAGGGAAACCTCTAAGGACTAGTTTAGAGGAGACTCAGTAGACAGATACACATACACTGTTAAAATAACCTGCAGGTAATGAGTTATGTTTGATCACTTGTTTATACTGTGCTATAAATGCAAGCTGTTCTCTCATCTGGAGACAGTGGTAAGGTTTAAGGATCGTATTGCTATGATCTGTTGTACTAGAAAGAAAAAGAACACTAGATGTTATAAAGTATATAATACAGGAAAGAAGTTTGTCTGGGGAATTTTCTTTAAAGATTCAATGAAGTAGAAGAAAATTAAGAGCACTAATATGGGTTGGTGAGTCTACTATGCTATCTTACAAATCACTTGTAAGATGTGTCTTGCTTGATTCATGTCACAATGCTTTAATGTATTCAAGGCATGCATATTATGTATATCTCATAGATAAGAAAATTGGGGTTCAGAAAAAATAGTGACTCCAATAATGTCAAAAGTTTAGTAAGTGGTCGAGCTACAAATAAAAAATAATTTGCACTTTTTGCACTTATTGATATATATCTACTATGCACTAGACATCATACTAAGCAATTTTCATGTATTATTCATTTAGATTTATTAGTCAGAACTCTTTCAACTGAAAATGACCATACGCTTTACTTAAACTAGTTAAAGAATAATAATTTTTTGTGTGTGTGTTCAACTGGGAAATGCAGGAGGCAGCCTCAGATATAGCTGAATTTGTGCTAATGGGATGTTTTCAGGAATTTATCTTACCAACTTTCAGCTCTGCCTTCATCTTTATTGTTTATTTTCAAATGGAGTCTGTGCATGTGGTAGCAGGGATGGCCTCAGCACTGCCAAATTTACAAGTCTTTAACAGTCCTGATCTCAGAAAGAAAGAGGATCCCACCTATCTAATTCCCATGGAGTGCTAGGCCCTGACTTGTTTCTGTGCCCACTCCTGCATGAATCATAGGGGCAAAGAGTGTTCTAATTGCACAGGTCTAAGTCATGGCATCTCCCTGGGGCTGAAAGAGTGATACTCCACTCCTTAACCATGTAGACTGAGAATGAGAGAGGTGTTGTTTCCAAAAGATGTCTCAGGGTGTTATTACCAAGAAAGGGGAAGTGATTCTAGGTAGACCTTAGTAACAGATATCCATTACAAAAGTTATAATTATTATTTACATTTGCACACAAGCAAACTGTAACTATATTGTAGGCAAGGTGCTTTTCCCAAGGAAATATAAGCTATATCCCAATTCTGCAGAACAAAAGCAAAAAGAATTTATGCTGCATATATTCAAGGAATGCCATTCTCACCACCGCCAGAAGGAAGACATTTGATAACTATATTATCATCTTCAAGCTAAAGGGTTCAGAGATGGCTTCATGTAGACATAAGTAATTGGGAATTTTATGGACATTCCGGAATGCATATTTTTCAATGACTAACATTTAGTGGGAACACACTATTCAAAAAACCATTAAAAAAAACCCTGTAAATTCTAGCCTGTGAGCTCTTGAGCGCCATGCTCATTTATCTTTGTATTCATACTGGTGAGAGTGCCTGACATACTGAAGGTACTCAGTAATTTCTTGTTGAACCAATGAGTAAAAATGGGTGGAAGACAACCCAAGTCCTTTTATTTACTTAGTAGTGAATGATTCATCCCAAGGATACCTCAAAAGTACTTTCTATATATGGAACTGAGGTTTTGTGAGTATGTTTTGAAAGAAACCAAAGGTGTCTACCATGACTGCATTTTGAGAGAAATTTTCCCATTAACATGTGCCAACTTAAGGAGCAGCCATGGGTGATATCATATATATTGGCTCCTTCCTGGTGCCATAACTGATTGAAATGACACTAGCACTTGATAACTGATCTATCCACCAAGCAACAATTTACAGTGTGCCTTCATCATGACTAAATTGGACCAAATTAAATCTGCCTCTTGAGAATCTGAACTGGAGATTGGGGGAGTCTGGCAGTTTGTAAGAGGAACAGAAATATAAAGACATCTAGAGTGGAGCCTTGTAAATGTGTGCACTACAGTTGGGATCTCTGTTTATGAGGTTCCAAGTGCTAGAGATCCTGACCAATCACCTAAGTTGTTGATCAGCTAGAACTCCTGCTGTGTCTTCTGAATAGTCCCATCTCGGTGAGGTCTGCATTGTGGTAAAACAACTGCATAGTCATGTATAATTCTGAGCACCACATTGTAAATAGGATAATCCCAAACTGCAGGGTGTTCAGAGAAAGGCAGGTAAAAATATCTGATTTTGAATTTGAATAAAATATACTTGAACAGAGTATGGAGGGTATAAAGATACACTTGGAGAGATGTGAAAAAGAGATTGAGTACTGTATATTCTTGGCAGCTGTAGAAGAAAGGCCAATGAATAAAATAAACAGGGAGGCAGAGCTATTTGCATTCAACTAAAAAGAATTTTCCAGCCTTTTGCTAACTTGTGAAAAACTGATCTTGGATAATAAAATTGTAGTGATAAGATATTGTAGATGTGATTTCATTGGATAATTAGAGGTTCTTCAATTTAAAGGAAGTATCATTGTCCAGTTGTTGTTGTTGTTGTTTTTGTTTTTTCCTGTATTCGGGCCTCTCACTGTTGTGGCCTCTCCCACTGCGGAGCACAGGCTCCGGACGCGCAGGCTCAGCGGCCATGGCTCCCGGGCCCAGCCGCTCCGCGGCATGTGGGATCTTCCCTGACCGGGGCACGAACCCGTGTCCCCCGCATCGGCAGGCGGACTCACAACCACTGCGCCACTAGGGAAGCCCCATTGTCCAGCTTTATAGAAACTTTCTTTTTTTTTTTTTAATTATTATTTTTTAAAATTTATTTATTTTTGGCTGTGTTGGGTCTTCGTTGCTGTAGTTGCAGTGAGCGGGGGCCACTCTTCATTGCCGTGTGCGGGCCTCTCACTATCGCGGCCTCTCTAGTTGCGGAGCACAGGCTCCAGACACACAGGCTCGGTAGTTGTGGCTCACGGGCCTAGTTGCTCCGCGGCATGTGGGATCTCCCCAGACCAGGACTTGAACCCGTGTCCCCTGCATTGGCAGGCAGATTCTCAACCACTGAACCACCAGGGAAGCCCCGAAACTTTCTTTTTTTAGAAAACTAGGCTAATTGTCAAAGGTGGATTTACCAGAAACTTTAGAATTCCTCATTTGTAACTGTTTGGGAAAGGTCCAAACAACTCTGTTTTTGTGTTTATGTATTATTTTACTTAAAGAAGACCCCCCCAATTATAAAAGTTCAAGGTCTCATAAAATCCGAATTAACAACTGTTAATAGTGATAATTCCCACAAGGATCTAAAGCTATTCCATTCATATTGAATCCACAAATTTGAAAGATTTCTAATTTATGTATAAAAAGCTTTAATATGTAGTATGAGAAAAAATATGTTCATTTGTGACACACTGATGAAAATTGAACCAGTGTAATGAAGAACTCTGAATTGAAAGTACCAATTCAAGTCTAAATGTGGAAAAGTAAAGGAATTAAAATGCATATCTAGGTTCTTGAAATGATATATTTTTATCATAGATCCAAGCACATAGTAGGCATCCAATAAATATTTGTTTCACTGTGGGGCTCTTGCATTTCTATGATTTATTTCAACTTGATTTTGAGGTAGAAACATTACCAATATTTAAATATACTTATATTTCTGTAAGAATTTCAGATAAGTTGACATTTTACTAAGTAGAAAAATATATTTTTTAACCTTTTAATTTTTTTTACTTTTTAAAGGGAAATCTACTCATCATTACCAGCAAAACAAAAAATGACTAAAATAGGAAGGCAAACAATAGATAAAACTGGTGTTCTATCTTTCATTGCAAATGAGTCAAAACCAAGTTTTGCATTGTCTTTTCATTAGCCCATTTTTATAGCTACTCTTTGTGTAATATTTTATAAATTGGCCTGAATGAAATATTTTTGTTGTGGGCTTTTTCAGAAGAAATGATGATTTATGTAGAATAATATTCTCATAGTTAGTTAAAACATTAGGTAGAAAAGTAGCCAGTTCTCTCATTTGAGAATACTTAAAATTATTTTCAAAGCCGATAGTTTTATCTTTGGGAACTCCTGTAATCAAGATTTCCTCTCACGCAGCTTTATTTGGGGCTATGATTTTACATTGTTTCTGCTCAGTCTCTACTGAAGACGTGGTCATTGCTGTCATGTAGAATGTCAGTGATCCTTGCAAGCTTCAGCAGGGAACCGTACAACGCTGTTGTGACTTCAAAACAGAGTGTGATCTTTATGATAACATGACCTAAAACAAAGACAGTTTTACGCCCTCATCTTTCACCCTCCCACTCACACAGACACACCACGTACACACAATACCACACAAATCCTGCCCTAGGCATTATAATGTCAAGGCTTTAATTTTAGGGTTTTTGGTATATTCTATTCCTGTAGAAGTTTACACTGTTCTTTGTGATGAATTGTTAATAGAAAATGGGGAACACCTCCAATCACATTTATCCATTTTCAATTGTGATGTGTCTCTGCACCATATCCCCAAATGTTTTTTCACTTCCAATTTATACCTGCATTAATTATCTTCCAAGAAAATAGTGCAGATTGGTACAGAGCTAATTCTTAGGAAGCTGAACGGTGAAACAGAGAAACTTCCAAGTTTCTTAATTACACGTAGAGCCTGCAAATCTTTAGGATTTTTGTTTAGTTTTGAGTATGGCTTTGGAATTTTAAATTACAGAGCGTAGTTTGAAACTTCAAAGATCAGGTACTTAAACTTTGCAGTCTCACAAGATCCAAGGCTTGTTCTGGCAAAATCTCTGTCGTTTTTCTGTATAAAGATTTTTATTATTATTTAGTAGGTTTTAATTTTTTAGTTTGTTGGTAAAATTTTAAAGTAGAGTTTATTTTTTATTAAGAATTATTTCATCTTCCAGTTAGGTTCATAAAATAGAAACTGTAAACAATAAATAGGATCTTATATGTTAGAGTAATGCTTGCCTGTGTGATCGCCCAGCTTGAGACGTGAGATTTGAGATTTGTGGTATTGATATTCATCACTAAATGATTCCTAATTGTAAAGTCCTGTACAGCTCAGTTCAAGTTACCTCTTCTTAGTGACATTTCTCAACAGAATTAGAAAATGTTTTAGCATCTGTTGATGATAATGTACCTGTCCAAATTATAAATTCACAGTTACATGCTCATACTTTAACAGAGTGATGACTTGATATTCATGAAGCAGCTCATTAATTGTTTTAATAGAAACATATTTTGGTGAGGAAATATATTTTTACTTTCTCAGATCACTCACAAATTTGCTTTAACCCCACATTGCTAAATTTCAACTGGTTTCTTTTAAACTTAAAATTTAAGTGATTGGTAGAGTGGCATAATTATATGTTTAGAAAATGCTTATGTTACATATGAAAAAATCTTAATAAAAATCTTGACATAAGTAACATTTTCTGTATATAGTACATTTATTTGGGCATCTCCGTTTTTGGCAATCTGTAACTGAGAAATGCAAGTAGGTTTTTTTATTTGCTTAAGTTTATTTGACCCATCTAATTTTGAAATTTTCCCTATATTTTAAAAATACCCAAAGAAATATTCCCAACTGATAAAGATAATTGTGAAAATCTTAGAATTATTCTATGAATAGGTATCCACATCTGAAATAAAGCCATAGCTATGTTTCTGCTTTGAAAATTATTTTGAATTGTGAGTGAAACATTTTACCATGTCTAAAATCTCTCACCGCTACAGATCAAATGTTAATTTCTAGTACTAGTGATTTATAATAAAATTATTATAAAAACTCATTCATAGTAATTTTTTCTCTGATAATCAAATCATTATGTGTCAATTTTAACAAAAATATGAGAGTGTCACTTTATAATGTTGGTTAGGAGGAGTAATATTCTTAAGGGCCAAACTTAAAGTTATGTATTACTATTTCAAGAATATACACTTGGTTCAGAAATGGAACTTCTGACTTCATAAGACATTTGGACATTCCTTTCTTCTCTCATAATTATAACTATACCAAATATGTGCAAAATATAAGATGTTCCTATTAATTCCTTTTGAATTTTACATAATCTCAATTTAAACATATGAGATTTATAATGAAATCAGAATATTGCAAATGGTGATAGCTCAGTGTATATAATCTCTTTTTTGATGACTAAGTAATTACATAAACAATATTCTAAATTCTAAGCCAGTAGTAGTCTTATGTCTAAATATCTTTGTTTCCTACTCTCGTTGTTTCTTTCTCTGATTTAGATCGAGGTACTGTGCAGAAGGTGGTTGTTCTTCCTTCTAACAGCTCTGCCAGCGGTGAGCTAATTCTGGAGGAGTTGGAAGTCTTTAAGGTTTGAACATCTATTCTATTAGCCTCAGCACACACATGATAAATGCAATTCTTTAATCTTACAACTACTTGGGGAGGGAAAAAAAATCTGATAAAAGATCAAATAAATGAATGTTATAAATTTTTGAGGGTAGGAAACACCAGGTAAAATGAGAAATAAAGAACAAATATTTTTCTGAAGTAATTTTTTACCTTTTAAGTTATCTTAGCATAAAAGAATTAGTTTTTTAGCTATCATCACAACTTGAAGAATTTTGGTCAACATTATTTTTAAAAAATGAGTTCTTGTGGTCAAGGTCTAGAAGATTTGCCATGAAAGGGCTTTTATCATTTGCTTCACAAGCCACCGAGACCCAAATTCTTCCACATTATTGATTGTTAGATAAACTTTCTCATATTTTTTTAGCCAGGAACTTCAAGAAAAACTGCTCTGTTTTCTCTTATTTTATTGCTTTCAACTCAAATGTCACTCTAGTTAAATAAAACAAATGTTGTCTCTTAAAACTTCATGTTCTGTCTGAAATTGAGATTGCATTGTATTACTCTCTTTGTCCTTGAATTTGGGATAAAAAGAAAAATGAAAAAGAAAACACAGCAAAAAACAGGCACATAGAGGAAAATTCAGTCCAGTAAGGTGTAACCTACTGAGGGCAGAGTGCCAATTCTTTATGTGTCTGTGAGCCTGGAGAGCTGGTACATTATGTCCTGCAAACCCTTCTCTCCTTAAAGTATAGGTCATTGCAGTTTAAGTGGTCCCTCTTACCTGATTTGGAAAGATGGGTAAAGCACAGCCAGAGGATTTCAAAGAAACTTTGGTATGGAATCAATCCCACTGCAAACTTTTATTTACAACTAAACCAATTAAGAAACAATGGCCACGGACACCAAAAGGCCAGAGTCAGCCTATACTGGAGTAAAAATAGCACTTCAAAGCCCCTGGGAGCAGACTATTGCTAGTCCAGTAAGTTGCCTTGCTTTGTTGAGTGGACTCAGAATGTATTAACTTAATATATATTCCCCCAGTCACTAAAAATATTGGATTTATAAGCACAGAAATGGTCAAGATACAATGATATTAGATTTTACTAATACATTTTAAATATAAAGAACTATTTTAAAAATCAAATCAAATACAGAAACTGATGAATTCTGGCAATTTCCCAATATGTTATTAAAGTTACAATTTTTAATGCTAGACTAACTTTGACATAAGGTTCCTTGTGGTTAGTGCATTAAAATTATGCTCATAAAATATCAACTATGTGCATCCAAGTGCCTTTTCTATGCCTTGCTTTATAAAGAAATTGATTGTTTCATTGGATTAACCAAAACTGCATTTTACATATAATATATATATAATATATTTCTTCTCATTCAATTCAATAGGGACAACTTGGATGGCCAAAATAATATAAAGTACCTTATTCAGTAGTTTTCTTGAAAATAACAAAAAGGCCGTATTGCAGCACTGCATTTTTAATTCTGAAATATTTTTTTTATAATAAGGAAACATTAATTGAGTTTGACACAAACATTGAGTTTTATAATAAGGAAATATTAATTAAGTGAGTTTTACATATGTTCTATGGAAAGGTCTTAGAAATGTGAGTTATTCTGATCATGTGCTAACTACTTATGATCTGTTATATGAGTTATGGTGGTGTTATATCATAAAGAATAAACTCTCAGTGGAAAAATGGAGTCAGTCAAAATACATGTTGAGGGACATCAACCCAAGAGAGACTAAAGAAGTTTGAGCTTCCTTCCGGATGCGTGTGCCAGTGATTGATATGGATAAATTGAGAGACACAGTTACCAAATACAGTTACTGTTTTCAGCATGGTGTTTGTGTCACGTTTTCTGAGGTGAGGTGAAAATAATTGGGTGTGTATGATATACTGTGATGGGCACTTGAGGAAATAATACATTTAAACTGAAATAAATTCCTTAGCTAAGTGTTACACTGATATACTGCAGGAAATTCAATGTAAAAACCAGGCACTTTGTTTTTAAAGAGCACAGAACCATAATATATTTTTTAATCCTCTGTTCAGAATATTTTCTGAAAATATGTCCAACGTCCCTAAACTTAATTTGAATTGGAGGTACAACTATTAGTAGTTGCCTAGGTGGATATAAATTGCAAAACTTATTTTGTATGTGTGTGTATTTCTGAATGAATGTCATGATCTGTTGCAACTGAGTACTTAAAGATATCACCATTTTCTCTTTAAAATGTTTGTAGGAACACACAACTCCAGAAAGTGAAATAATTATGGGCACAGTTGACTTTGAGAGCGTGTTGCCACTTGACTTATTCAAATAAAACTTCACACATCTTTATCAGGTTATCACGAGTCTAATTTTTAATCTTTAAAAGGAACTAATCATGTTTAAGAAGTAAAGTTAAGAATAGAGGAACTTTCAGAAAGGATGACTATTTCAGATAACTCTTAGGTTCTTTCACTAATTCACATTTATCAAAAGATGACCTTACCTAACAATATTTCTTTGTATTCAACAAAGAGAATAAGTATGGCTCAGGCAAATACTTCTTGGCATAGCAACATTTGGCAGGTGAACAATAGTGTCTTATGCAAAGTGCTGTGTTGAGGAGGGGGACCATTCCACAGCCCCCACCCCAAGTACCCAGATCCAATCTTGAGTTATACATTGTGTTCAATATTCCAGGATACAGTTTTTTCAATTCTCTGAAATTTCTCAAATTTTCATTTTTTTCTAATGACTATATTGATAGATGTGTTATAATTGCCACTTTTTTTAGCTTAGGCATATATTTGTGTAACAAATCTATCCTTATTCCAAACAGAGGAAATGTACTTTATAGACAATTACTGCTAAACTTTGAAACTATATGTGCATTTAGAGAGAAATGATGATTTCTTGAATTTTAACAGAAACGAGAAAAGTTTTTGAATGTAAAATCTGTTTTAAGGATTATTTGAGCAACTAACAATGTTTTTCTAATTTTTTTAGAATCATGCTCCTATAACAACAATGAAAATTTCATCCAAAAAGGTAAAAACAACCCCATTTTTATTTTCTTAGTATGTAAAAATTTTACTGTTGTGGAAGAATGTATTTTATAATTTCTGAAAATTTAATTTTACTATTAGCAAAATAATTAATACGGTTCATAGTATACCACACACTTAATTTTGATATGGAATTTAGCTTTAGTGGAAGACAAAATAGGCTTATTTTTGTACAGAAGTTCATCAGAGTAGAATATATATATATTTATATACATATATATATGCAGCAAGATATTCCAACATTTGTATATCCTCTGTTCTCAAATATTATAGTGTATGAAGCCAACCAAAATAAAAATAATCTTTCTGAAGGAAGAATTTAGCATAATGTTTCGGCTACTGTAGCATCACGAACCTTCTCAGGGACTTGGAATGAGTAATCAATCCTCTTTTGAGTTCCTGTTGCTGTCACATGTTTGAAATATGCAGTGCATTCTTTCATGCTTATTTCTAAGGAAGTGCTATTTTATAGGGTTTACATGTCGTTTAAAAAATCTGAATGTGGGCTTCCCTGGTGGCGCAGTGGTTAAGAATCCGCCTGCCGATGCAGGGGACACGGGTGCGTGCCCCGGTCCGGGAAGATCCCACGTGCCATGGAGCGGCTTTTCCCCTGAGCCATGGCCCCTGAGCCTGTGCGTCCGGAGCCTGTGCTCCGCAATGGGAGAAACCACGACAGTGAGAGGCCCGCGTACCACAAAAAAAAAAAAAAAAAAAAATCTGAATGTCTTAAATCTAAGCCATATCAGGGTTCAGGATCTGGGGAATAAATGTTTTACTATGATTATCAAAAATGTTTGATCTTCTAATTTGTGCCTTCACACCCAAATACACAATGATCATGGAGAGGAAAAGCCCAATTCCAATCTACATGTGCAAAACACGCACCTCTCCAGACCCCAAAGTTGCTATCTCTAAAACAAAAGTTATAAGGGGCAGAGCAGTATAGTCAAAAATGGGGTAGGCTTCAGAATGGGACTGACATGCATTTGAACCCCAACGTGACCTTAAATTATAAATAAATATTTTACTTCACTGACCTAAGTTTCTGCCTCTGCAAGGTAATGCTTTCTCACAAATGAGTTAACATACAAATTGCCTAAAATAAAGTGGGTCTTCAGTAACTGCTGTTTGTAAGAGCCTAAGACTTATTTTTCTTGGAATATGGAATAAAGGTTTTATGTGTTGGCATAACTGATGATGTAACTTTAGTGTTCTTCACCATATTTGGTCTGTTACAGATAAAGAAGTATTCCACAGTTAGTCTTGTACTCTTTTCACTTGACTAAATTTTATGAAGAAAAATAAATAGGGTAAAAGGGAGCTAAAGATCTCATCTGTAAAAATGTTTGTATGGTGCATAACAAACATTTTCCCAAGTAACAAGAAGCCATTTGTCATTTTCCCCAATGTCCTAGGGAGCTGATCCCAAGTCAGAATTGTCTTTGAAGTCAGCATGGAATCCCTTTGTTTACAGTAGCTTAATGGAAGGAGAAAGTATCAGAGCAAGATTCAAAATGGACACAAAGCCATTTGTGTGACATACTAGTACAGTATACAATTATAGGTTTCAGATCATAATTCAAATGGTGAACTTGTAATACACAACCAATTCCATTAAATTGCAGTGTACAGCACAAACATACACTGGAAAAACTGAGTATTAAATTTGTTTCAACATCTTATATGGTAGATAATTTTAAATGTATAATTAAAGCAATTAGATTCAGGGCAAGGTAATTGTTTGATCTGGGGGAGAATTCATTTACACAACTATGTATTGTGTTATTTTTTTCAGTGGGAAAGAGCTACAAATTGCCAATGGTATTTTATATATATTTAAATTCCATGAATTTAGTACCTTCTCTAATGCTCAAACTAAAAATTTTACTTTTCATTTTATGCTCCTTTATTCTCTAATTTATCCTTGCATTCCATATAGCAGAAAATAAACTAATAAAAAAGATAATTTCTAGAATGGAATTACCTGTATCCTTTTCTCAAATAAACAAGTTTCCTTGAAATATTTTAATGAAGTTGATGTATTCACTCACTATATTATTTATTAATGTACTCAATGAACATTTATTTCAAGTATTTCTAGAGAAATGATTATCGTCAAAACATGCAGTTGTTTTCTTATAGCTTGAATGTCTCAAATGGGGATAAGTAATTTTCAGCCTATTTTCTGAATAAAATAATTATTTTATATTAGACGTGCTAGACTGAGATGTGATTCAAATGATTAATTAGAATTGAAAGTGTATAAATGCTAGCTTGTTCACTGGTAGTTTACTAATACTATTGCTTAATATTCATTAAGCGCTTAGGTGCCAGAAACTATTCTAAGCATTTTATGTGGAGTTAGCCCTTATATTTAGTCTTACATAAAATCTATGGAGTAAGTGCTATATTGTCCCAGTCTTAACAAAGAGGAAGCTGAGATTCAGAAAAGTTAACCAGCAAATTTGTGGTAGCTGGGATCTGAATCTCAGAGATGTGCCTCCAGAATCTGATAGACCAATGTTGCCCTCACTGATTTAATTTTAAATCTACATATAAGGCTCCCCTGGTGGCGCAGTGGTTGAGAGTCCTCCTGCCGACACAGGGAATACGGGTTTGTGCCCCGGTCCGTGAAGATCCCACATGCCGCGGAGCGGCTGGGCCCGTGAGCCGTGGTCGCTGAGCCTGCGCGTCCGGAGCCTGTGCTCCACAGCGGGAGAGGCCACAACAATGAGAGGCCCGCATACCGCAAAAAAAAAAAAAAAAAAAAAAAAAAAAAAAAAAAATCTACATATAATTTTAAAATTTATATATAATTTCTAAATTTATATACATACAGACACACACACATACACACACATATGTGTGCACATGTATTCAAGTTCCAGCTTAGAAATTCTATGTTAACTTGAATTATATATTATCAGTCCTTAGTAAAATAAGGACTGTGAATTAGAAACATCCCTTCAACTCCTGAGAACTGCTTTATGCACAGCTAAAAGAGTTGGAGAAATATCATAATAAGCTCTTGACACTGTACAAATGAAGGAGGATGAAATCTTTATTTATGATTTAGGCTGCTGAAGATCTCGGGATCATACAGAAAGTTTAAAACATGTCTAAATATAAATACTTACAGTCTTCTAAATAATTTTAAAATTGCTCTCAGTAATAAGTCACTTTCAAAGGCATGTGAAAGTTTTTAAAAATTTTTATCTAATATTTACCATCTATTTTTTCTAAACATAAAAGTGCCCTTTATTTTAGACTCTACTTTTTCAAATTTACAAAGTGATGGTTTGCCAGACTTGAAGAATAAGAAGGCTGCCTTGTGCTTTGCCAAGAGACAGCATTCAAAGAAAAAAGGCAAACATCATAATTTAAATCTGTAATACATTAGCTCAAATCTGAGAGAACAATGAATCCCAATGTCTAAAATACATTACCATTCTACATGGTGCTCTGAACATTTTTTTTTAAACAGGAAAGTGGTAATGTTATAGGCATATTAACGTAGGAAAATTCTATTTATTTTGGCTTTATACCCTTCTGTACTTTGCTTCTTGTTTTTAGTCTATTTCAAAATGAATCCAAGGGTTTGTGGGCATATATTATATTGTGTTCCTGCTGAAAGTCCACTTTTAACTTCCACATCTGAAATAAATCACCATCATTCTTCTAATAGCAACAGTTGTATGTGAGCTCCAATGAAGGACTTTCCCAAGTGTCTCTGCATCGCTGCCACATCTACGGTACAGCCTGTGCTGACTGCTGCCTGGCAAGAGACCCTTACTGCGCCTGGGATGGCCATGCTTGCTCTAGGTTCTACCCAACCGGGAAACGGTGAGTATTAATATTCAGCTGAAAATCAAAACTGACATCATCAGACAATTAAGCAATGCTCCACATTATTAGAATCAGTTTTATTGCAGTACTCTGTAACATGATACTAAAAGTAGTAGCTAAGTTTAGCACCATATGTAGTCTTTGAATAAAGAAAATGGCCATTCATAGAAAACAAACTTATGGTTACCAAGGCAGACAGAGGGGTGGGGGTTGGGAGGAGATAAATTAGGAGCTTGGGCTTAACATATTTAAAAAAACATCAACAACAAAACAGAAAATGGCCCTGCTTTATAACTTGAGATTCTCACAGACATTAGAATGCAGTACTTTGGAAAAATTCCTCACTCCTTTTAAAATTCCTCTGCAACACAATCCCCACCTCAAATATTTCAAGCAGCATTTAACTGTCACATTACCTACTTTTTATCTTTTTTGTTTTATATGCTTCAGATATCCTTAAATCTAACTTTCCTAGGATTTCCCTGGCTGCTTAATTCCCCTGTAATCAAATGCTTGTCCTACTTCAGGCAACAGGAGCATCGCTCCAGAATGGGTACCATGAACACTTTCAAAACCTTGATGACCATGCTTTACCCCTTAGAATGGTGAGTGCATGATTGCTGGTTAGATTAAGAGTTTAAGGCAGTCTGAGGCATAGTGCCTTTTATCCAAGAGAAGACTTAAGCAGGAAACTCTGAACCAACCAAGTTGGAAGGAAACACCAGTAGTGAAATTATAAAACAAAGAATAAGCAGAATTTAGGTTTAACCAAGGTCACAGCTATTTTCAAAGTTTGATATGGGTCATGATGGGTGACTGGAGGAAAACCTATAAAACACAGATCATCAGGAGGGAGCAAATAGGACCAGCCTTGAGCACCAGTGATATTTCAAGTAAAATCACTGGGGTGATGATGTTTTATAGCTCCTTTATTCTCTGTTAAAGATATAGGCCTTTAAGGATTTGACAGATTAAAACAACCCTAGCACTTCTGCATATCAAGATTATTCTGATCCTTTTATCTATTACTTCAATAAATTTGAATCATGAGACAATTATTTGCCAGGCAATATTCTAGAGCTAGGCATATAACATGAAAAAAAAAATAGCAACAAAAGGACAAAAATCTCTGCCTTGAGGGATAATAAGTTCTAGAGGGGGAATACAGACAATTAACAAATAAAGAAAGAAACCCTCCAGTATATCAAATAATGATAAGGCCTATGACTTTTTTTTTCTTTTTCTTTTTTTAAATTTTTTAAATTTTTTATTTTTTTGTGGTACGTGGGCCTCTCACTGTTGTGGCCTCTCCCATTGTGGAGCACAGGCTCTGGACGCGCAGGCTCAGCAGCCATGGCTCACGGGCCCAGCCGCTGCGCGGCATGTGGGATCTTCCCGGATTGGGGCATGAACACGTGTTCCCTGCATCGGCAGGCGGACTCGCAACCACTGCGCCACCAGGGAAGCCCAGGCCTATGACTTTTAAAAGAGCAGGGAAAGGAGATAGGGCATGTGGAAACAGGGGATTGCATTGTTAAATGGGTGGGCAGGGGAGGCCTTACTGAAGGTATATTTGAACAAAGCCTTGAATGCGATGAGGAATGATACCATGAGGTGAAACCACCATTATTTGGGAGAACAGCATTTCAGAGAGAGAGACCAGAAATCCTTAAAGCTTAAGTGTGCCAGGATTGTCCAAAAAACAACACCAAGACTAATGGGGCAATACTGGAATGAGAAAAAAAAGAGTAGGAAGAAAAGGGATCAGAATGCCAGATGACATAGGACTTAGTAAATCATTGAAGAGCCTTTATTTAGAGTTAAATGGAAAACTGCTGAGAGTTTTTGAGCTCAGGAGTGATATTATTTGACTTTTGGTTTAAAAAGATCATCTGGTTGGATTTGGCTGTGATTGAGGTCTTGGGATGGGAAGAAGATGTGGGAAAGAAGAAATAGAAGCTGCAAGACAGTTAGGCTACTAACTAATGATCCAAGTGAGATACAATGTTGGCTTCCAAAGGGACAATAGAAGTGGAGGTAGCTGAAAGTGGTCTGATTCTGGATAGAGTTCACAGAATCTGCTGACATATTACATGTAGGGATGTTAGAGAAATAAAGGACTCAAAAATGAGAAAGTTTTCAGAACTGAGCACTGGAAGTATGTACATGTCATTTCCTGAGAAAGAGAAGACTGTGGAAGGAACAGGTTTGTGGGGAGAAAGATAATGTTAAGTTAATGCTGCCTATGAGATATTCAAGTGGAGATGTGTAGGCAGTTAGAAATATGAATCTGGAGTAGGGAAAAGTGGCCTGGATAATTTCAAAGTCTACAGATTCAAGGTAACCCCTATCAAAATTCCAATGACATTTTTCACAGAAATAGAACATGCAATCCTAAAATTTGTATGTAACCACAAAAGACCCTGAATATCCATAAGAATCTTGAGAAAGAAGAAAAAGCTGGTTGACTCATGCTCCCTGACTTCAGACCATACTACAAAGCTAGAGTAATCAGAACAGTATAGCATTGGCATACAAACAGGCACATAGATCAATGAAAGAGACGAGAGAGCCCGGAAACAAATCCAGGCATATATGCTCAATTAATTTACAACCAAGGAGCCAAAAATATACAATGTGGAATGGACAGGCTCTTCAATAAAGAGTATTGAGAAAACTGGACAGCCATATGCAAAAGAATGAAACTAGACTACTCTCATACACCACACCCAAATATTTACTCAAAATGAACTGAAGACTTGAACATAAGACGTGAAACCACAAAACTCCTGAAAGAAAATTTAGGTAGTAAGCTCCTTGATATGTCTTGGTGATTAGTTTTTGGATCTGACTCCAAAAGCAAAAGTAACGAAAGCACGAATAAACAAGTGGGACTATATCAAACTAAATTGCTTCTGCACAGCAAAGAAATCCATCAACAAAATGAAAAGGCAACCTTCTGAGTGGGAGAAAATATTTGCAAAACATATATCCTATAAGGGGTTATTATCCAAAATGTATAAAGAGGAGGCGGAGTCAAGATGGCCATGTGGGAAGATGCAGAGTTAGTGTCTCCCCACAACTAGGGCACCTGCTGGCCACTGGTGGGGGACTCTGATGCTCAAGGAGATGGGAGGAGCCCCAAAGTGAACCAGCAGGATGTAGGGAGACTGAGGGGGGAGGACAAGTGGAAGCCAGACAGGATCTGCACCCCTGAGGCCAGGGAGATCAGGAGAGGCAGACGGAAGGAGCCCTCTGGGAGGAGCAGAAGACAAGTGCCCTGCCCACTTGGACCCGGGGAGCCTGCTGAGCTCTCAGGCTGATCCCCTGCCCTCCAAAGCCCCCTCCAGGGCATGTGGGTCCTTGGGGGCATAGGAGGGAGGCCAGGGAGATCAGGAGAGGCAGGCGGGAGGGGCCCTCCCAGACCAGAGGAGCAGGAGAGGAGAGGATGGCATTTCCCCGTCCACTCATGCCCAGGAAGCCTGCTGGGATCCCAAGTGAGGTCCCCCAGCCTCTGAAAACAGGGGTGGGGGCACACCTGGGCCCCTTCTCTTCCACTGAGCCTAAGCTCCACCCTCCCATAGCCCCCAGAGCCTTTTCCAGCCCTGTGGGTTCTGAGCATTGGCTCCAGCCACCGCTCAAAGCTCACCCTTGCTTAGGCCCTGCCTTCCACAGCCAAGGCCTCCCCCACCTTTTTTTTTTCTTTTTCCTCCTCTTTTTTACTATTGTGGTACTAATGTACCTTCCAGTTGTTTATTAATCTATATTTGTATTTTTATATTCTTCCTAACATATCTGTTAGTTTCCTAGTCTAATTTTATTTTTTACTTTGCTATTATTCTTTTTTTTTTTTTTTTTTTTTTTTTTTTTGCCACCCCAGGCAGCTTGTGGGATCTTGGTTCACAAACCCAGGGTTGGGCAAAAGCTCCTGCAGTGGGAGCTCTGAGTCCGAACAACTGGACTAACAGAGAACCTCAGACACCAGGGAATATTCATCAGAGTGAGGTCTCACAGAGTTCCTTGTCTCAGCACCAAGACCCAGCTCTACCCAATAGCCTACAAACTCCAGTGTTAGAAGCCTCAGGCCAAACAACCAGTAAGACAGGAACACAATCCCACTCATAAAAAAAAAAAAAAAAAAAGAAAGACACAGCAAAAAAATATGTCACAAATGAAGGAGCAAGGTAAAAACCTACAAGACCAAATAAATGAAGAGGAAATAGGCAATCTACCTGAAAAAGAATTCAGAGTAATGATAGTAAAGATGATCCAGAATCTCGGAAATAGAATGGAGGCACAGATTGAGAAAATACAAACAATGTTTAACAAAAATCTCGAAGAACTAAAGAACAAACAAACAGAGATGAGCAACACAATAACTGAATTGGAAAATTCACTAGAAGGAATCAATAATGGAATAACTGAGGCAGAAGAATGAGTAAGTGAGCTGAAAGACAAAATGGTGGAAATAACTTCCAAGGAGCAAAATAAAGAAAAAAGAATGAAAAGAATTGAAGACAATCTCAGAGACCTCCAGGAGAACACTAAACACACCAATATTCGAATTATAGGGGTCCCAGAAGAAGAAAAGAAAAAGAAAGAGTCTGAGAAAATATTTGAAGAGATTATAGTTGAAAACTTCCCTAACATGGGAAAGGTAATAGTCACCCAAGTCCAGGAAGCACAGAGACTCCCATACAGGATAAACCCTAGGAAAAACACACCAAGACACATATTAATCAAACTAACAAAAATTAAATTCAAAGAAAAAATATTAAAAGCAGCAAGGAAAAAACAAAAAACATACAAAGGAATCCCCATAAGGTTATCAGCTCATTTTTCAGCAGAAACTCTGCAGGTCAGAAGGGAGTGGCAGGATATACTTAAAGTGATGAAAGAGAAAAACCTACAACCAAGATTATTCTACCCAGCAAGGATCTCCTTCAGATTCGATGGAGAAGTGAAAAGCTTTTCAGAAAAGCAAAAGCTAAGAGAATTCAGCACCACCAAACCAGCTTTACAACAAATGCTAAAGAAACTTCTTTAAGCAGGAAACACAAGAGAAGAAAAAGACCCACAAAAACAAACCCAAAACAATTAAGAAAATGGTCATAGGAACATACGTATCGATAATAACCTTGAATGTAAGTGGATTAAATGCCCCAACCAAAAGATACAGACTGGCTGAAAGGATACAAAAACATGACCTATATATATGCTGTCTACAAGAGACCCACTTCAGACCTAGGGACATATACAGACTGAAAGTGAAGGGATGGAAAAAGATATTCCATGAAAATGGGAATCAAAAGAAAGCTGGAGTAGCAATACTCTTACCAGATAAAATAGGCTTTAAAATAAAGACTGTTACAAGAGATAAGGAGGGACACTACATAATGATCACAGGATCAATCCAAGAAGAAGATATAACAATTATAAACATTTATGCACCCATCATAGGGGCACCTCAATACTTAAGGCAAATGCTTAACAACCATGAAAGGAGAAATCAACAGTAACACAATAATAGTAAGGGACTTTAACACCCCACTTACACCAATGGACACATCATCCACACAGAAAATAAATAAGGAAATACAAGCTTTAAATGACACAGTAGACCAGATAGATCTAACTGATATTTATAGAACATTCCACCCAAAAGTGGCAGAATACACTTTCTTTTCAAGTACACATAGAACATTGTCCAGGATAGATCACATCTTGGGTCTCAAATCAAGACTCGGAGAATTTAAGAAAGTTGAAATCATATCAAGCATCTTTTCTGACCACAATGCTATGAGATTTGAAATCAATTACAGGGAAAAAAATGTAAAAAACAAAAATACATGGAGGCTGAACAGTGCACTACTAAATAACCAAGAGATCACTGAAGAAATCAAAGAAATTTTAAAATACATAGAAACAAATGCCAATGAAAACACAACAACACAAAACCTATGGGCCACAGCAAAAGCAGTTCTCAGAGGGAAGTTTATAGCAATACAATCTCACCTCAAAAACAAGAAAAATCTCAAATAAACAATCTAACCTTACACTTAAAACAACTAGAGAAAGAAGAACAAAGAAACCCAAAAGTCAGTAGAAGGAAAGAAATCATAAAGATCAGATCAGAAATAAATGAAATAGAAATGAAGAAAACAATAGCAAAGATCAATAAAACTAAAACCTTGTTCTTTGAGAAGATAAACAAAATTGATAAACCCTTAGCCAGACTCATCAAGAAAAAAATGGAGAGGATGCAAATCAATAAAAATAGAAGTGAAAAAGGAGAAATCACAACTGACACTGCAGAAATACAAAGGATTATAGAGACTACTACAAACAACTATATGCCAATAAAACAGACAACCACAAAGAATTGGACAAATTCTTGGAAAGGTACAATTTTTCAAGACTGAACCAGGAAGAATAAGAAAATATAAACAGAACTATCACAAGTAATGGAATTGAAACCATAATTAAAAATCTTACAACAAACAAAAGTCCAGGACCAGATGGCTTCACAGGAGAATTCTATCAAACATTTAGAGAAGAGCTAACACCTATCCTTCTCAAACTCTTCCAAAAAATTGCAGAGGGAGAAACACTCCCAAATTCATTCTATGAAGCAACCATCACCCTGATACAAAACCAGAAAAAGATATCACAGAAAAAGAAAATTATAGACCAATATCACTGATGAACATAGATGCAAAAATCCTGGACAAAATACTAGCAAACAGAATCCAACAGCACATTAAATGGATCAAACACCATGATCAAGTGGGATTTATCCCAGGGATGCAAGGATTCTTCAATATACGCAAATCAATCAATGTAATACACCACATTAACAAATTAAGGAATAAAAACCATATGATCATCTCAATAGATGCAGAAAAAGCTTTTGACAAAATTCAACATCATTTATGATAAAAGCTCTCCAGAATATGGGCATAGAGGGAACCTACCTCAACATAATAAAGGCCATATATGACAAACCCACAGCAAGCATCATACTCAATGGTGAAAAACTGAAAGCATTTCCACTGAGATCAGGAACAAGACAAGGATGTCCACTCTCGCCACTCTTATTCAACATAGTTTTGTAAGTCCCAGCCACAGCAATCAGAGAAGAAAAAGAAATAAAAGGAATACAAATTGGAAAAGAAGAAGTAAAACTGTCACTGTTTGCCGATGACATGATACTATACATAGAAAATCCTAAAGATGCCACCAGAAAACTACTAGAACTAATCAGTGAATCTGCTAAGGTTTCAGGGTGCAAAATTAATGCACAGAAATCTCTGGCATTCTTATACACCAACAGTGAAACATCAGGAAGAGAAATTAAGGAAACAATCCCATTCATCATTGCAACAAAAAGAATAAAATACCTAGGAATAAACCTGCCTAAGGAGGCAAAAGACTTGTACTCACAAAACTATAAAACACTGATGAAAGAAATCAAAGATGACAAAAACAGATGGAGAAATATACCATGTTCTTGGATTGGAAGAGTCAATATTATGAAAATGACTGTAGTATCCAAAGCAATCTACAGATTCAGTGCAATTCCTATCAAACTACCAATGGCATTCTTCACAGAATTAGAACAAAAAATTTTACAATTTGTATGGAAACAGAAAAGACCCTGAATAGCCAAAGCAATCTTGAGAAAGGAAAAGGGAGTTGGAGGAATCAGGCTCCCTGACTTCAAACTATATCACAAAGCTACAGTAATCAAGGCAATATGGTACTGGCACAAAAATATAGATCAATGGTACAGGATAGAATACCCAAGAACATACAATTGAGAAAAGACAACCTCTTTAATAAGTGGTATTGAGAAAACTGGACAGCTATGTGTAAAAGAATGAAATTAGAATACTCCCAAACACCATACACAATAATAAACTCAAAATGGATTAAAGACTTAAATGTAAGACCAGATACTATAAAACTCTTAGAGGAAAACATAGGAAAAACACTCTTTGATATAAACCACAGCAAGATCTTTTTTGACCCACCTCCTAGAGTAACAGAAATAAAAACAAAAATAAACAAATGGGACTTAATTAAACTTAAAAGCTTTTGTACAGAAAAGGAAACCATAAACAAGACAAAAAGAGAACCCTCAGAATGGGAGAAAATATTTGCAAATGAAACAACAGACAAAGGATTAATCTCCAAAATATACAAACCGCTCATGGAGCTCAATATCAAAAAATAAACAATCTTGTTAAAAAATGGGCAGAAGACCTAAATAGACATTTCTCCAAGGAAGACATACAGATGGCCAAGAGGCACATTGAAAGATGTTCAACATCACTAATTATTAGAGAAGTGCAAATCAAAACTACAATGAGGTATCACCTCACACTGGTTAGAATGGGCATCATCAGAAAATCTACAAACAACAAATGCTGGAGAGGGTGTGGAGAAAAGGGAACCCTCCTGTACTGCTGGTGGGAATGTAAATTGATACATCCACTATGGAGAACAGTATGGAGGTTCCTTAAAATACTAAAAATAGAATTGCCAAATGACCCAGCAATCCCACTACTGGGCATATAACCCGAGAAAACCATAGTTTAAAAAGAGACATGTACCACAGTGTTCATTGCAGCACTATTTACAATAGCCAGATCATGGAACCAAGCTACATGTCCATCCACAGATGAATGGATAAAGAAGATGTGGTACATATATACAATGGAATATTACTCAGCCATAAAAAGAAACAAAATTGAATTATTTGTAGTGAGGTGGATGGACCTAGAGTCTGTCTTATAGAGTGAAGCAAGTCAGAAAGAGAAAAACAAATACCATATGTTAATGTATATATATGGAATCTGAAGAAAAAAATGGTACTGATGAACCTAGTTTCAGGTCAGGAATAAAGAGGTAGACATAGAAAACGGACTTAAGGACTTGGGGTCAGAGGGCAAAGCTGGGGCAATGTGAGGGTAGCATCAACATATATACACTACCTAATGTGAAATAGTTGGCTGATGGGAAGCAGCAGCATAGCACAAGGCGATCGGCTTAGTGCTTTGCAATGACCTGGAGGGGTGGGATAGGGAAGAGGGGATGGAGGCTCAAGAGGAAGGGGATATGGGGACATGTATATGCATATGGGTGATTTGCTTTATTGTGCAACAGAAACTAGCACAGTATTGTGAAGCAATTATACTCCAATAAAGATCTATTTTTTTAAAAGTATAAAGAATTCATACCACTCAATAGCAAAAATACAAATAATTTGATTAAAAATGGTCAGAAGATCTGAATAGACATTTTCCAAGGAGACATACAGATAAAGAAGGGGCACGTGAAAAGATGCTCAGCATCACTAATCATTAGAGAAATGCAAATCAAAAACCACAGTGAGGTATCACTTCATACCTGTTAGAATGGCTATTATCAAAAAGTCAAAAAATAACGAGTGTTACCATGGATGTGGAAGAAAGGGAACCCTTGTGAACTGTTGATGTGAATGTAAATTGGTGCACCCACTATGGCAAAGTGTATAGTTTCCCGAAAAAATTAAAAATAGAACTACCGTGTAATCCAGCAATTCCACTTGTGGGTACTTATCCAAAGAAAACAAAAACACTAATTCAAAAAGATATATGTTCCCACATGCTTATTGCAACATTATTTTCAATAGCAAACACATGAAAACAACCCAAGTGTCCATCAGTGGATGAATGAATAAAGAAGATATGGTAGATAGATGATAGATACATAGATAGATAGATAGATACATACATACATACACACACACAATGGAATACTCTTCAGCCATAAAAAATGATGGAATCTTGCCATTTGTGACAACATGGTTGGACCTTAAGGGCATTATGCTAAGGAAAATAAATCAGATGGAGAAAGACAAATACTGTATGATCTCACTTTTATGTGGAATTTTAAAAACAACAACAAAAGCAAGCTCATAGATATAGAGAACAGATTTGTGGTTGCCAGAGGTAGGGGTGGTGGTGGTGAGAAAAACGGGCAAAAGGGGGTGAGGAGGTACAGACTTCCAGTTACAAAATAATTAAGTCATGGTTATGTAAGGTAAAGCATGGTGACTGCTTAATAATACTGTAGCGCATATTTGAAAGTTGATAGGAGAGTAGATCTTAAAAGTCCTCATCACAGGAAAAAAAAAAACTTTTGTAATTGACTACATAAGGTGACAGATGTTAACTAGACTTACTGTGGTGATCATTTTGCAATATATATAAATATGAAACTATACACCTGAAACTAATATAATGTTATATGCCAATTATACCACAGTTTTTTAAGTACAGATAGGAAAAAAACCATGTATCATGGTCTGAAAAAGAAACTAACGATTTAAAGAGCTATCTTGATACCTCTAGCAGTGTCTTAATTCTATCACAGAGATCCAAAAAAAATACTGTGTATATATATATATATATATATATATATATATATATATATCCATTCTAATAGGTGTGAAGTGATATCTCATTGTGGTTTTTTTTTTTTTTTTTTGTGGCACGCGGGCCTCTCACCGCTGTGGCCTCTCCCGTTGCGGAGCGCAGGCTCCGGACGCACAGGCCCAGCGGCCATGGCCCACGGGCCCAGCCGCTCCGCGGCATGCGGGATCCTCCCGGACCGGGGCACGAACCCGTATCCCCTGCATCGGCAGGCGGACCCTCAACCACTGCGCCACCAGGGAAGCCCTCATTGTGGTTTTGACTTATGTGTATTTGTGTGTGTGTGTGTGTACATATACACACACATAATACAAGGTATTCATTGGCCTACGCTTACCTGTCTTTGGCTAGTATACTGGGAGTTTCATTAAAACTATCTATACTACTTAAATTCTCCAAATCATTCCCAAACTTTTTTAAGCGTACAGTTATAGTGAATGCAAAACATGTTTGCTGCATGAATTATTTCCTAAATTCCATGTAGCATTTGTTCTTTAGAGATTAAATAGTAATAATGAAAATGATCATTTGGAGTATTTTTCATTTTCTTTAATAGTGTTAACTTACCTGATTTTACTTCGATTGCACTATCTAACTGGAACACAAGGATCATGTGGTGGAATTCATAGGAATGAAAAACAAAAACATGTCCTTTGTATGGAAATAAAGAAATACAGTTACACTTGGAAATCAATGGAGGTTATGTTTTGACATAATAGAGTTGTTAAGTATCATTGGCTCGGTAGTTTCTCTTTTTTAAAAAAAGGTTTTTCATAGTAAACAGCATAAGCATTTTTCCACTTCACCCTCAACTACCTTTATTTGTGCATCTGTATCAAATATTACAATTTAATCTCAAATGTTATTTATTTTGGATTCAGACATGAAGTTGGAAATTTTAAGACAAGATAATCAGTTCACTGTTAAAGTAAATACCTGCTTTTTACACAAGAAGTAGATGATCATTGTTTATCCAAAAGAATAGACTATAATGGCAGAAACATTGGCAACTTGAGCCAAATCCCCAATCCTACATGCACTATAATATGACTGTCTACCCTCATGCTTTCACAATGCTATACAAATGCCTGAAAGGGAATCTACACATATAGAAAGCTCAGATGGCTGCCTTGTTTTCATTATTCAAGCCAAGCCATAACAATGGTATTTGAATGGTATTTGAATGTCTGGAAGCTATGTGATACTGCAAGTTCAGATCGCCCAGCTTGGAGGTTCCTGTACTTGAGTAAACCGTAACATAGTGCTGATCACAGGACAATAAATTTAACCACTGTGAGTAATATTGCTTGTGTAGATGGCTGAAAATGACCAGTTCAGCCATAAGAACTGTCATATGGTTCTCATATAATATACGCTCACAAGTTAGCTGGTAGTAAATAATGCTGTGACTTCAAAATATAGCAAATACAAGGCAGTAAAAACCTGACATAGAATCTAAAGTACAGTATTAATCGTAATTTCTGAGACAAGAGTGACTTCCACTAGTTTGTGTGTGTGTGATTGTAAAGAAATATACAATTGAATAAGCATCATGTGGGTTTTGGGGAGAAACAATACTTAAATGACACAAAAATTGTACTCATGTTTTCATAAATAGATGTATATAATCCCTTGATTATTTAAACTATTAACTATTTGCTGTAACCTTAAAATAATTTTTTCATTATCATTGACTTTGAGGTTCGTTTTGCTTTGCAAATTTTATAATCCCAGTGTGATTTTAATATTTCCCTTCTTCTTACTGAATATTTAAATTTATCATTAAGGTTAAAAATATTAAGAGAGATTTAACTAACCCAATTAAGTGATATGCTTATCCATATAATGCTTTTCAGCATTGATAGTAAACAACTGATCTACCCCTGTACTCCCAATATTTGAAGAGCGTTCCCTTTCTTCTCTCTTATAACAATGTTCATGTCCACGATTCATTGCTAAGAGAATTTCAGTTGCTCTATTTTGATTTGTTGCACTATGTAATACAATTGAAGCTAATATGTAAGTGAATCTAAGACAAGAAATTAAATAGTTTGCAAATAACTTTAAACTTTTATTTAAATAATGACCAACTTACAAAGGATGTAACTAAATTTTTGAAACGCTTAAGTTGGTGATATTTAACAAGTAAATGCCCTGAGTGAACCTTGATTTGATCCTGAATAAACTTTAAAAAATTCGTAAGGGATATTTTGGGGACAAGTAGTCAAATTTTAATATAAAAGTTGTATTATATGGTATTATTAAATAAATATTTATATCTTTAGTATAATAATGATATTGTTCTTATGTAGGGAAATTACTTATTCTTAGAAGACATATACATTTAAGGGTATAAAATTATCATGTCTGCAACTTATTTTCTAAAGATTTTCATATATATGCATACACAGTATATACATGACATATACTTGCATATGAGAGAAAAAATAAATATGGCAAAACACGATTTATGAGTCTAGATATACCATCATTCATTGTATTCATATATCCACTTTTCTGTAGTCTTGAAATTTTTCAAAATAAAAACGTGAAGGAAAATTCTTATTCTAGTAAATGAAAAATTTTCCTTAACTTTATACTAAAAATCCATGTTCTCTGTATCTCTTGTTCTGGAAACTTTTTAGTATATCTGGAAATGGTTTGAAAACATTGACTTTTATAAGAGAATTATACTTATTTAAGAAAAAATTATAAGGAGGAAGATGCTAGTGAGTTTATACTTTGGAGTTATCATCTTAGAAAATATTCTATGAATGTCTCTAAAATAAAAATTTACACTATTAACTTGGAATCTAGCATTTACCCAGGAGGTACACATAATAGGAGGTTCATCTATCACAAGTGATAGATGGGGAGAGTCTGAATTAATTCGGATTGAAAACAAGGTTAAATACCCACTATATTTGAAGCATTGAACAAAAAAATGCAGATAATCAGACCACTTTTCTTTATGAAAGCTTAGGCAATCAGAAGATTGCAAAGTTTAAACTGAAGTCTTTTAAATGTGGTATAATTGGCAATGTTCATTCTAAGTCACTTGTATATACTTCTGTGCTTTATAGGAGGAGCCGAAGACAAGATGTGAGACATGGAAATCCATTGACTCAATGCAGAGGATTTAATCTAAAAGGTAATTTAAAGTGGTCAAACTTGGTAAAGAGTAGCAGTGCTCAATACCATATTTCAGCAAGGAAAACCTCATAATAGATTAAAGTATGTCATTTTAAAGAAAGATTCACTATAAAAATTACTGGTATTCATATATGGTAATTAAAAATTACATGTTATTTGTATGTATACTAAGAATTTTGTAAAACAGAAGTCCAGGAACACAGATACCTTGGGTATGTTAGTAGGTAAGTCTTTCACAAAGATAGTAATTATAGATTTTCCTAGACATTTTCTTTCTGAAGAAAAAAATTTACTTATTTTTTTGTTTACCACTGAAGAAAAAATAACATCTTGTTTGTTTGTTTTTTACTGTGTTAAATTACATAACAAAATTTACTATTTTAACCATTTTACAGTGTACAGTTCTGCGGCATTAAGTACATTCACAGTGTTGTGCAGCCAGCACCACAACTTTTTCATCATCCCGAAGTTAAACTCCATACCCATTAAACACTAACCCCCTATTCTCCCTTCCTCAGCTTCTGGCAACCACTGTTCTAATTTCTCTCTATGAATCTGAATACTCTATATATCTCATATAAGCGGAATCATACAATATTTGTCCTTTTGTAAATGGCTTATTTCACTTAGTCTAATGTCTTCTTCAGGTTTCATTCATGTTGTAACACGTGTCAGAATATTTTTTTTCCTGTTTAAGGTGAAAACATAATCCATTGTATGTATAATATATATCGCATTTTGTTTACCCACTCATCCATCAATGAACACTTGCACTGCTTCCAGATGTTGGCTATTATGAATTATCCTGCTCTGAACATGGGTGTACTTTAGTGCCTTGGTTTTACAGTTTACAGCCATTCCATTTACTTCTGGCAGTCCTGCCTTCTATCTTACAATTAATCTAATTCCTTTCTTCCCATCCTGACATGGAGATATTATGTTATTATACTTTGCCCACTGACGCCCACCCTCCACCTCCACCCCACCAACAGAGGGACCTTCCTCCAGGCTCACCTGTCGTTAACTGTTAACACTGAGATTCCTGTTGCTAATCTTTTTGAGTCTGGGCATTTTTGTTTTTATTTAAAGAATGAAATTCTTGTCACTAACTACACTAACTACAAGAAGAAAACTGAGACACATTTTGCTTAATTGTTCCATACATCTAACTGAGGGAATAAAGCCAGGTTACTGTTTCTCTGTTTGCTGAGTATTTTATAAATCTGAGTGTCAGTCATAGTGGTAAGAGTATGTGCAGCGGAGGTAATGATGAACAAACACCGATGTTGATTTTGTGTCAAAACCTGAGCTAAGTGCTTTTTTATGGATTATTTCAGTGCTCAAGAAATTATTCTTAAGTAAGGTCTATTCTTATTCCCACTTTATGAATGAGGATTCTGCCCATGTCTAAGCTACCACATGTTTATACTAAATACTCTTCCTAATTTAAGAATTTCAGTAAAGAATGTCTGGAAATGTCTGTTTTAGAACCAAATAAAACTGAAGCACAGAGATATTAAATAACTTCTCTAAGGTTACACAGCCAGTAGTGATGAAGTCAAGATTTTACCTCGGGTAAAATCTGATTTCAAAGATCGTTTTCTCAACCATCACATCCCACTGTGGCCACACCTTGCTTTCTGCCTTTTCCCAATGTTTCCAAATTTAATCTATACCACACTGAGTATGGAGTTTAGGGATGGGATGAAGTTGGCTTCAGTATTGCCTGGCACTTACTAATTCTTTAACTAGGATATGTTTCCTCATAACTCACAGCCTCAATTTGTTCAGCTATGAAAAGCTGAGAAAATTTAATTCACAAAGATGTTATAATAATTATATGTTCAAGATGATATTAAGTGCATTCCTTCGTGTAAAGTAATTCTTGAATAAACATTGATTCCCTTATATCTTTCTCTCCTTCCCTTTAGGTTAAACAAACCAGGCAAACAATGTATAATAGTCTGCTTGTTAAGTGATTAAGACTGCCTTTGGGGTTTGCCATAGTTGCTCACAATTTTATAGATAAACAAGCATTCATATAATAGAATATGTTCCAAATTCCATCGTCATCCTCTCCTTTTATTTTTGCTCTTCAGCATATAGAAATGCAGCTGAGATTGTTCAGTATGGAGTAAAAAATAACACCACTTTCCTTGAGTGTGCCCCCAAGTCTCCACAGGCATCTATCAAGTGGTTGTTACAGAAAGACGAGGACAGGAGGAAAGAGGTGAGTAACTCAGCCGAGCAGCAATCAGTCAGGGCTTTGGAAAGAGCATTAAATCACCATCCCTCAGTGAGGTTCAGATCAAATGAAAAAGGAAAGACATATGAACATCCTTTAATGTCTCTGGGATGACAAGTGCCACCTTCTTTAAAATCCTTTGTCCATAGAGTTGACGGATTAATTAGAAATCCTCTCTTCTTGCTCACCTCGATAACACAGTGATTAAAACAAGAGCAGATGGGGGTATTGATGTGAGGAAGCATTTGTAAAAGAAACAAGATGTGTGCAAATCCAGAAGCTAAGTTCTCATACAACAGCACCTTTGTGTGATTCACAAGATAAAAGGGGCTTTTAAAAAAGTTCAATTTTCCTCAGCAAGAAATGGTAAAGAGCATTTTTCTCCTCTGTGGTAATCTGTTTCCATTGCTTTATTATTCATAATTCCTGGGGTTTTTTTAACATCTTTATTGGAGTATAATTGCTTTACAATGGTATGTTACTTTCTGCTTTACAACAAAGTGAATCAGTTATACATATACACATGTTCCCATATCTCTTCCCTCTTGCGTCTCCCTCCCTCCCACCCTTCCTATCCCACCCCTCTGGGTGGTCACAAACCACCTAGCTGATCTCCCTTTGCCATGCGGCTGCTTCCCACTAGCTATCCACCCTGCGTTTGGTAGTGTATATATGTCCATGCCACTCTCTCACTTCGTCTCAGCTTACCCTTCCCCCTCCCCATATCCTCAAGTCCATTCTCTAGTAGGTCTGTGTTTTATTTCCATCCTACCCCTTGTCGCTTCATGACATTGTGTTTTTTCTTAGATTTCATATATATGTGTTAGCATACGGTATTTGTTTTTCTCCTTCTGACTTACTTCACTCCTGGGGTTTTGTTAGGTAATATACGGAATCATTGTGTATGGGACCATTGCCTTTATTTACTGATATGTTAAAAAAAACCTTGATTTTCAAATAAAAGGACACGAATATTAACCTTTCACTGATTGTAAAAAACTGCTTTAAAAGGAAAACATTGTAAAACAGCATAGAGTGAAATATTATAAATAATGAATTCCATAATATTGATGTCACATTGTCCTGACAAATGAGAGGTTAAGAAGAAAATATATATATGTATATATAAACCACTAAAGTAGCCGAGACTGCAGTGGTACTAACAGTGTATCATAAAGTCTGATGCAGCAAAGAGAAAATAGAGCCTTCTGCATTTGTGTGTGTTCTATTGTAGGCAGTTTCCATACTACATATTAGATTAATGAGGGCTATGTAGAATGGATACAATCCCAAGCTGTAGAACACAGGCATTGCATCAAAATTACTGAAACAGATGTTGGCTCTTTATGAGAAAATACTTCCCAATTCTCAGACCTGCCTATCCAAAGATGTTATGAGTTGTTTAGGAAATTTTGTGTCCCCTGTCACTGTAATATTAAACCATAGGCTGATGACCACTTGCATAAGATGAGACATAACTATCAAAGATGAGCTCCAAGGACTTCAGGGCCCCTTCTTGCCCCAGATTTCCATGATATTAAATTTTTTTTTTTTAGTTTTTTCATTAATAAAAAATTATTGTTTGAGACCTATTTTCTTTGCTATCAAATTAGTCTTGAATTGGCTACAGTCTAATTAATTTTAAATTATTTTGAATGGATGTGGAGCATAAGAATAATTGCCTTGCAGAGTAATCTGGGGTAAAATTCATAATGTACTATGATGATTATCATACAGAAATGGAATTCTTAGGCTAGAACATGACATGTGGACATGAACCATCCTTCCAGAGAAAGTCTGTATGTGCGTATGTGAATTGGAAATCCAAAACTCAAACGGGGGCTTACCTACCATAGATAAAATGCTTTTCTTTTATTCAGTAGAAAGTTCAGTGGAATAATATATAATGAGTGAATGTAATTTATATTATGTAAAATTGAAATAAGTGAATATATACAGTCTTGAATACATGTCACAGGAATTATCAAATGAAATTTAAAAGGGAATGGATCATGAATTTTATCACTTTTATGATATTTCTAATATTCTATTTCAGAAGGTTCAAGAATGTGGAGACTCAAATATGACTCTTGCTTTTTCTTCCAATCTCAAAAAGCAGAAGAATGCCATAATTTAAGACTATGAAAAAATTAGCTCTAATGTAATTACGAAAATCTGTTCTGTTCATAATTCAAGCAGATCACAATTCCACTCAGTCTCACTTTAGTTGAATAAACTATTAATATTTAATTAAATTTATCTTAATTCTTCCTTAGTAGTTTAGGCAAACATATACATATTTCTCATATTAATGGTGTGTAAATATTGAACTTTTATTTTGAAAAGACAAATGGTAAAAAAAAGCTTGCAGAGAAAAATGCAAATAGTTCATATTGAATAGCATAAGTGAAAACTAAAAGCCCTCCTCTTCTCCACTTCAATACTTATTCCCACTTCTCAGAGTATAAGGCTGCTAAGAATTATATATTCCTCCAAATTGTCTCCATAATCTTCCTATTTTCCTCTCTCTCTTTCTCTGTCTCTCTGATACATACACACAGACACACAGACACACACACACACACACACACACACACACTTCATATCAGTACATGTGGAGCTACCTTATTTTTCTTGGCTGCATAGTGTTCCACTGTATGAACATACCTTAAGTTTTCTAAAGCTGTCTACTGGTTACATTATTTCTTGGTTCTTGTCTTATCAAAAACATCATGTAAGTGAATATCTGCATACTTGCAAGAGTATATCTTCTATATAAATTCCTAGAAATAAAATGTCTGCACTGAATATTATATACATGCTAATAGATATTATCAAATTGGCCTCTAAAATTTTTCCCAATTTCACACAAATGGAAAAGGCTTTCTTTTCTTTTATTTCTGAATGCATTTCTACATTATTTAAAACTATTTTCAAGGCACATTTAAACTTAAAAAATTAAATGAACATAAAAACATTTGCTTTATATATTTCTGTCCTTATTTTTTCCTAATCTCTCTTTTCTGGTTCTGTTGTATTTTTTGTATTTCAATACTATATTTTGCCTTCCCTTATTTTTCTTTGGGTCAAATTTCTTTCTTCCCTCAATGAAAGAGCATTCCTGGTATACATGTGAAGGAACTACTTACCACTTAGGTTTTTATGTGTTTATTGACAATACTATAGCAGAAACTGTAAGGAAATGGATTTCAGCATTTAGTTTATATCTAGAAAATGATATTTTTCCAGTATAAGCCTGTAAAGTAATTAAATATTCACCTCATAGCTTCTTATTACTTTTCCTTGGAAAATAAAACCACTTGGAGTACTTACAAGATAATGAGTTCCAGCTTATTTTTAGTCATTCTTTGTGTTAGATAATAGGAAAAAGCCCTTGATAATGTTCAAAACTCTGCCTCTGCTTATAAAATTTTTAGTTAAGGGAATATTCATTTATTCATTGAAAAAAAGGTAAAATTCAACCCTTTAATTGTGGCTTCATGTTTTTTCTCAATAAGTGAGTATTTTTGTTACAATAAAAGGCAAGAACTACAGGATAAAATAGATATTTTAAACTGTGAATTTCATTTATATATGTTGACTGTGATTTACATTCCAGAAACATCCAAAACTCTGGCTTATATGTGGAGAAACTACTTCTATCCAAAGGGAATGCACTTTAAGCTATTATGGGCAGTATGAGTGATAACTTCACCCTCTCTTTAATAGATTCAGTACCGCTGAGACTAGATTTCCTGAGCAAAAAAAAAAGGCAACGGAACTTACCAAAAATCTGTGTCCACTAAGAAGGAAGTTAACACTCTGTATTGTTGGTCATATCTTTTTAGAAGATATATAGAGTTGGGTATTCAGAACTTTGATATCTCTCTTTTAGGTCAAGCTGAACGAGCGAATCATAGCCACTTCACAAGGACTCCTGATCCGCTCTGTTCAGGATTCTGATCAAGGACTGTATCACTGCATCGCAACAGAAAACAGCTTCAAGCAGACCATAGCCAAGATCAACTTTAAAGTTTTAGATTCCGAAATGGTGGCTGTTGTTACAGACAAATGGTCTCCATGGACTTGGGCCAGCTCTGTGAGGGCTTTACCCTTCCACCCGAAGGACATCATGGGGGCGTTCAGCCACTCAGAAATGCAGATGATTAATCAGTACTGCAAAGATACTCGGCAGCAACATCAACAGGGAGAAGAATCCCAGAAGATGAGAGGGGACTATGGCAAGTTAAAGGCTCTCATCAATAGCCGGAAAAGTAGAAATAGGAGGAATCAGCTGCCAGAGTCATAATGTTTTCTTAAATGGGGCTTATGCTTCCATCAGTAAATGATCTGTCTTCAGTGATCAACTTCTGAGCAAAGAATCTTGTGCTTTACCCATGGGAAATTCCCGAGAAAGGTGGTTACTCACTCCTAAAGGTGAACGTTACATGAACTGAAATGAGTATGCATTTTCTTGTATGATATTGACTAGCACTAGACATGTCATGGGCCTCATGGTGCATAGAAATATTTAACTTAACCTAGATTTTATTTATATTTTTATTTACCTTTTCTTCAAAACCAATATGGCGACAATAAAACTAGAATTCTTGCATCCTTTAATTGAACTAGGGCCATAACCTGTGATCTTCCATCCTTGCTTTAAGGGTTTAGAGTTCTGTCAATCATTTGTATACAAAACCAAATGCCAAGTTCACAATTTTTACATAGTAAAATTTATATAAATGCATGTGACAGAGTAGTTGTCAAAAGAAATGTAGAATAGAAAAGAGACAAGGAAGAGGGAATCTAAAAGTTGTATAAAACACGAGCGATTTTCATAAAAAGATAACATGGAGTTTATGTGCTTCCAGTGAAATATAGTGTTGGTTACTTTTAAGATTGCAAAAATTATCAGGTTTTTTTGTTTTGTTTTGTTTTTGCGGTACACGGGCCTCTCACTGTTGTGGCCTCTCCCGTTGCGGAGCACGGGCTCAGGACGTGCAGGCTCAGCGGCCATGGGTCACGGGCCCAGCCGCTACGCGGCATGTGGGATCTTCCCGGACCGGGGCACGAACCCGCGTCCCCTGCATCGGCAGGCGGACTCTCAACCACTGCGCCACCAGGGAAGCCCCCAAATTATCAGTTTTTGATATCTGTCATTGATCTCTGTTCCCTTGTTTCAGGAAGATAAAAGGACACCTAACCATTAATATCTTTAATTGGAATTATGTCAGTGAAGCATTGAAGTTTATATTGTTATGTAACCATCTTCCAAACAAAAGCACTTTCTTTTTTGGAAGTTATTTAAGTTATTCTAGACTCAGAGAATATAATCTTACACAGTTTAATTGATAAATGTGTTTATTCTAATTTTCTAGTTTGTATGGCATTTTAAAAAATATAAGAAGAAATTTCTTTTGAAATATCAAACTTGTATATGAGGGCCGAAACCATCAAAATGGAAAAAAAAAAGAAAAAAACAAGGTAGAAAATGCAATTTTATTGACAGAAGTTTATTTAAAATGTTACTAATTTTTAACTTCAATAATTAATTTCAATGATTAACTCACTTTTTTTTGTTTACCAACCTCAGATATCATACTGATTTTTAAGTCACCGATTCTTTTTTTTTTTAATACTCTTTCATGTATGCTGGAGAGACGTTCATTTTGTGGAGAAGTGAGAAAAATTCTAATTTGAACGAAAATAGACATACTTTATTTTAAAAGAATGTTGGTACATTATGTTCACTGGTATTTAAATACAAATGTGGTAAGTTTGTGATGAATAAAATAACTATCTTCTAATTGTATGTTTGGATCCTTTTATTAGAGTAATTTAATAGTGATTTTTTTTTTTTTTACTCCAAATAACAACTAGATGGGAGAAGTATGAAAATTTTCTTCATATCCTCCTATTTCTTTTAAAAACACAACTTTTGCTCTTTCATTTTACTTACTTTTAAATACATTTTCATGTTTCTAGGTGCAAACAGAACTTATATCATATACCTAATCAAAATCTAATACGAAAGTTTTATTTGTAGTTAACAAGCCATGAAGAAGGTAATCAAGGTAGATATATTACCTTCCTAAGCACTACAATATAAAGCGTCAAGAGCTAAAATCATTGTCAAAATGAATGTAATCACTGATCAAAATCTAGGAATAAGATTTATTATTTAAATGGTGGTAAATTATGATATTATAAGAGGAAGCCTCAATGGGGCAAAAATAGCAGTTAACAAACACAACATAAATAATGTTTATTCAAAAAAAAGCTATTAAATAAAAGCTATTGTTCCAAATGTATATGATTCTAAAGTAGTCTCTAAAGCAGTTTGTTTTGAAAGTAGGTCATTATTTCTACTCTACATGCACAAATAGAAATGTGCATAAAGCCAAAACCATCTTCTGTATTTATGGCCAATCTATTCTATGTACAGAGTTGAAAGTAAAATTGTTTTAGACTCAGAGGATAGGGTAAACTGTACAGGTTCCCTTGCTTCATGTAAACCCAAACTGATAGACAATAGGGTGTTTAGTGTTGTAACATTATTTGTGCTATTTAATACCTTCTATTTTGAACATTATTAAATTGTATATACTTTTATTACTTTACTTTTAAAATTATAGAGCCCCTCTTGAACAAAACTGCCAAATGTAAAGAAAATTTCCTTTCTTAAAATATTGTTAACGTATACTGAATGTTGGTGGTTGATTGGTTGGTTTTATTTTGTGTAGTTTGACAGTTCAATGACTTGATATGTTTTCCATTTGTACATAAAATTTCCTAGAAATGCACTTTTTTTCACAGTGTAGGTTTGTGAATAGATTTTAGCATGATGAAACTGTCATTACAGTGAATGTTCACTCTGTGTTAGAAAATGTAGTTAGCACAGTATTATTTAATTGGATATTGAAGAAATCATGTGCCTGGCAAAATAAAACATGTTGAATTCCCCAAGGATGTCTTCAATTTTTCCTTTTTAATGTTGGGTTTACAATTTCTTGTTGGCATGGTAGAATCTGCTGACTCGTAATTGTTCTTTTTTTCCCTGTTTTATTTATTTATCCTTTTTTTGTGTGAAAGTAATGCATCTGGATTTCAAAATTCAGAACTTCCAGAAAGATATACTTGGAAATCTCTCCTTGCACTACTATCTCTCCTTTATGCAAGTCCTACCCCAGAAGCATCCAATGTTCTCAGTTTCTGTGTGTATTTCTATATTTTATAAACAGCAAGCAAATTCATGTTTGTTTTCTCTTTAAGAGGCGTGGTACATGCATTCACATCTGTGGACAGTTATTCACACTTGTGTCCACAGTGGGAAAAAGAAAGTATAGCTTGTAAATGCTTTGGCTTTGGAGCCAGACTGCTAGGATTTGAATCCAAGCCTTCTGTCTTATCATGGGAAAGTTATCGAATCTCTCTCTGCCTCAGTTCTCTGCCCAAGTTCATCCCAGTAAAGTGTTAGGGCAGAACATAGCATATAATAAGTATTCAATAAATGTCTTAATATTTGTTTATTTAGAAAGTGACATATTGCTAGAACAAGAAGGAATATTTAAGTTGTGTCCTTTGACAAGTTAAATGCCAATGGTCTAGGCTGGGGAGCCTGCGGTCAGTGGATCAGATAACACCTTAACAAGATAAATGAGCCTTTATAAAAGTGAGCAAAAGGAAGCCACAGGAAAAGAAACAACAAAAAATAAAAGTAATCTCAACAAATCTTCCAACCTGATGATTTTGCACTACTCCCTAATTGTTTCATTTCTCAGTATCTCCCTTGCTTCTATTTGAACTTAACCTTAGTTTAAAATTTTTTTAATGCATTTCTTATCATTTTAATGCATTTCTTATCCTTTGTGCCTCCTACCTAAGTGAAAATATTTTTAAGGAAAGGATCACAGTTTCCTATATTTGCTCTCTGGCTAAAGTCAAGAGAGACACCACAGCTTTGTTCTGCAGCACAGTCAAGTCCATTGAAAACTTCAGTCTAGACAAGGAAATAAGCAGACTAAATAAAATGGTTGCTTAACCAGTGGCATTGAGAATTTCTTTGAATTTTATGCATGGTGACAAAGTTGTGGAAGACTATTGTGAAAAATATTTTTTTTCATAAGAGTTATCCCACCATCATTTTATCCAATCACCTTTTGCACAAGAATACAAGCCCCTCTGCAAAATCAAAACCAATTGCAACAAATTCTGTGTGTGTGCTGTTCAATGAACTTCACTGTCAATGAATTGTTTTTCCTAAGGGGCCTCTGGTATATATTTCAATTTTTATGATTTCATAACAACTTTACTTTCATAGTGCACAGGTATTGAGAATTGGAAGAACTACCTCCAAGATAAGAAAATGCCATCTTTACTCTAGTGACTAATGTATTTGTCTATGTAACTCATAAAATAATACTTTCCACACAGGTTGAATTTTATATGTCTCAGGGCTATTATGTTGCCATGCTTGCGTGTTACTTACATAAAGTGCTATTAAAGAATGACATTATAACAAACACATTAAAACTATTTATCCTATGTAAGGTTATCTCTCAACCCCCAAGTACAAAAGTGGGGTGAATTATATTCCTTAAGTGTTTTTTCCTCTGAGTTATTCCTCTGAATTATAAATATACCATCCAAACATTTTATGAGATCACGAACATAATGATTTCTGCATGGCCAAATGGATATATGATGGAATTATTATAAAAATCAAAGCCATTCCTATTGCTTCTCCGGATATTTTTCAATATCTTGTTTAATTTTTTCCCTTTCACTGATTTGTGTGGGTCGGGGGTGGAGAGGGTATGGTTAATAATCAACTTCCCTTCTCTGCTGCATCATGGCTCATCAAACAGAGAACTTGGACCTTCACAGTATCTTTTGAGTTGATGAGAGCTCACAGTTGTAAGCTGTGAATAGGAAAAGCAACCATGGGAAACAAAAAAACTAAGGAGGTGCTACCAAAGCCACATCTGCCTGGGACATTCACTGGATTCCCAGTGATATTTTAATGGATGCAGATGTATGTGTGTTGTATCCACAGATCATGCACATCTAGATCCACAAGCCAGCTGTATTCAATTTTTTTATTAATTCAAAATGAGTCTCAGTTTCTGCTTCAAGTTCCCATTCCAAATTCTCCACTTAAAAATGATACAGCCTGGGAATGTTATGTCCCTCTTGATGAGATGTTGCTTTCTCTAAAATTGGAATTATAATAATATCTTTCACATGCAGTAGTTGTGAGAATTAAATGAGTTAATACATGTGGAATTCTTATAGTACCTGATGCATAGTAAAAGCTCAAAAACATAAAAATCACTAAACAAAAAAAATCTTAAATGAAGATGTATATGAGATGGATGTAGCATGTTTTTCTTTCATTAATTAAATTACCTTGGATGAAACAAGATTGTCCCAAAATGCTATTTCTAATTTTTGTTTTTAGATGAAAGTGTGAGGAAATGTACTTACATAATTGGAGATGGGAGAAGTTTCATTATAGTGCTGCTATTCAAATATTTAAGTATCTTTTGAAGAATATGTCACATAATTATTATTAAAGTTTATTTTAATTAAAAACTGACAATTTCAGTAGGTTCTCTTGCAATTTTATTTTTTTTGATGTTTGGAAACCATCCTTCTTCTCAAAACTTGTACCTATAGTTCCAATCATGCCTTGATGAGTTGTGTGGCCCATATCCATGGATTTTCCAGGATAATTATCTGTAATGCAGACTCCCAGCAGCCAGTTGCTACTGAGTGGCCTTGGGAAAGTTACTTAACCTCTTTGTACCTTGGGTGCCTCATCTGAAAAATGAGGATAATAATGATAGCAACTCACAGGGTTGTTGTGAAGGTTAGAATCATATTTATACATAAAGTGTTCGTAACATTCCTGCCACATGATTATATATTATTAGTTGAATTAATGCTCTTGTTACATGCTGTTATAAGACCCCTCCACTTCATTCAGAAGCTCCAGTGAGGATTTGTTATCTTTATTGTTGCTCCTGTTTTCTTAGCCCCCTGCCACTGGCCAGCAGATATTTTGATGATCATTATCATGTTATGCACCTGTGGGTCTTCATTTTTAACCCTGAACTTCTATTTTCCCAATCCAAGAGTAGGGTCTTGATTCATTCTTTCCTCAAGTTGAATTCCTTCTCCATTCACCTTGTAACCTTGAGTTGCTGGGAGAAGCTGGCTCTCCTGGAGCTTAGATTTACTCACCGTGGATGTTAGCTGTCATCTACAGTGTTACAAACTTGACCTTTATCATAAGCGTCCTCGGTATTCCCATTCTATAGCCTCCTGTCACATCTCTCCTGGCAACTCTCCAGGCATGGTAAATCATGGCTGAATTCACATTGGTAAAGAAGGTAAACTATGTGCTAGGCAACCCATGACAGTCAACAGCTATAGCACCAGAAAACTACCACAATTATCACCCTCTTAAAAATAACCATTTACTGAGCATTTTCTGTGAGCATTCCTATGTAAAGGTACACACTATACATAGTTATCTGCTTTCTTCGTAGGATCTTCTGAAGGTATTAGTCTGTTTTGTAAATGGCAAAACTGAGAGTCTAATGCATTTAGATACTTGCCCTGAGTTAAATAACTTTCTAAAGGCCCCAAAGTGTGAAATACAAAGAGTCTAGCTCCAAACTTTAAGCATCTTCTATATTTCATTACTTAGAGTCTCACCAAGAAGGCTTTTCACTCCAAAAACATTCATACACAGCAGCCTTCATAATATAATTTATAGGACTCTGGGTAACATGTAGCCCAGGCCACGGAGTCAGAATGCCTAGACTCAATTTTCTAAGTTACCACTACCTAACTTTACAGGTCTGACATAATTATGATAATATCAATCTCATGAGAAAGTGAAGATCATGATAATTCATGTAAAGTGCTCAAAATTTACCTGAAGTAAAATGAATATCAGGTAGTATTAACTATTTTATCACTATGTCTTTGCTACTGGAAGTACCATTTATTAATTCTTTCACCAAATATTTATTGAGCACTTACTATGTGCTTGGCAGTATTTTAGGCATTGAGGGTACAGCAGGTAACAAAGCAACATCCTTGCTGTTGTGAAATTTACTTCCTGGATGGAAAAGGTAAAACAAACACACAAATAGCCATGTAAAAGTCAGGCTGATGGTGGAGAAAAGGGAACCCTCTTTCACTGTTGGTGGAAATGTAAACTGATACAGCCACTATGGAGAACAGTATGGAGGTTCCTTTAAAAACTAAAAATAGAACTACCATATAACCCAGCAATCCCACTACTGGGCATATACTCTGAGAAAACCATAATTCAGAAAGAGACATGTAGCACAGTATTCACTGCAGCACTATTTACAGTAGCCAGGACATGGAAGCAACCTAAATGTCCATTGATAGATGAATGGATAAAGAAGATGTGGTACATATATACAATGGAATATTACTCAGCCATAAAAAGCAACAAAATTGGGTCATTTGTACAGGCGTGGATGGACCTAGAGTCTGTCATACAGAGTGAAGTAAGTCCGAAAGAGAAAAACAAATATTGTATATTAATGCGTATATGTGGAATCTAGAAGAATGGTACAGATGAACCTATTTGCAGGGCAGGAAGAGAGATGCAGACGTAGAGAATGGACATGTGGACACAGGGAGTGGGGAAGCGGGGGTGATGTGAACCGGGAGATTGGGATTGGCTTACATACACTACTTTGTGTAAAACAGATAGCTAGTAGGAACCTGCTGTGTAAAAGCAACTATACCCCGATAAAAGAAAAGAAAAAGTTAGGCTGAGATAAGTTCTATGAAGGAAATTAAAGACAGGTGAAAAACTCTTGCAAAGATCAGAGGGAAAGAGCATTTCAGGCAGAGTGACAAGCTAGTAAATGCTCTGGGGCAAAAATAATTCTGGCAGATTTGAGGAAAAGAAAAGAAAACCTGAGTGGCTTGATCTCAGTGAAAGAAGAGAAGACAAGAATGAGACTGTATCCCAAAGGCAGAGAAACAGAGTCACGTGGGTCCTGACGACCACGGGGAGAAGTTTAGACTTGATTTTAAGGAATACAAAAGTCATGGAGGCAATGACATCACATTAGTGATTTACATTCCATACAAAATATCTCTGGCTGTGTTTCAGAGGACTTTTGAGAGCAAGGAATGCAAACAAAGAAAACAGAAAGACCAACTAGGAGCCAAAGACACATTTTTAAAAGAGCACGTAACTGGTACATTCAAGTATTGACTTTCACTCACAAAGAGGTATAAACAACTGGTAATAGTTCCTCCTGGAGTGTACTTTTGAAATAAAAGGCAGGGGTGATATGAGAGAGTACTCATCCCCTGAGGTTGAGGAAGAATTGTTGGAGTGGCCTGCCCCAGAAGGGAAAAAGGGACACCAAAAGAGGTCAAAGGTGGCTTGTAGAGAGCCCTAGGGGTGGTCCTGGAGCTAGAATATGCAGAAACTGTCAGAAAGAGGGATTTATTATGCAGTAATAGCCAGAGGAGGAAGTGGCTTAGGTTTCAATACTGAGAAGTAAATCAGTCATGGATAAAAATCCAAGAGCCATTAATGACAGTGTTGTGTGAATGCTTTTAAGACAGGCTGGAGTCACATGGCCAGGGGCTGTAAATAACTGAGGATGCAAACAGCCTTTATGGTTGAGAGTCCACAATAAATAACCTTACTGAGTATACAGTGTGACATGATTAAGAGACCAACAATTTGTAAAGACCAACTGCCTTAATAATCCAGTTAATTAATCCTGATTTTATTTACTGGGCAAGTGATGCAGTTTCATCCTGCATTTAGAAACAAACTGTCAAGTGAGTGAGAACTACTTAGAAAATGGAGTGTGTGGTAAAATATCCTTTTTCAGAAGGGTGAAATTACAATGCGGTTTATATAGGAATTCAAATCTTTAACTAAGGCACTGGGGTCAGCCTTGAAGCAGTGATTCTGGAGTTCTTATAGCTCTTCATAATGGACACTTCTCCACCCCAGATGACTGTTTCCTCTGCCTTGTTAAAAAGAGAAACTAGGTGTTGCTAGGAAAGATGGTTTCTGGACTGACTCCCTTGAGACAGCTTCATCAGAAGCTGTCATTGAGGCTTTGAAAACAGAGGGAAATCCAAGTGTCTTCTCATGAACAGAGTAATTATGGACATTTGTCGATAAAAATATCTATGGAAGATGAATGTGAGGAAGGGAAAGAAGGAATAAGAGGCCGATTCATTTGTGAATAAAGAGCATTAGCCTGTACCATCCCTATACCACTACCACCCCCAAAACCACTAGCTGGGTCCAGAAAAAAATATTTACAGCCAGAGAACAGCAGGGAAGGTGCCTAACATTTTCTGAGATTACCAGAATTGTTTTTCTTTTTTAAAAAAAATTCATTAAGAGAAATCATAAAAACCTTTTTGCAGACTTCTGTGCAACACTTTTTGTCAGGAAAAAAATTGCAGCTCTGTGAGGTTTTCTTCCACTCTCGCAGATTGGTTTATCCCTCCTTGCTGTTCCACATGGCTTGTCCACATGTGTCATAGCATTAGCCCTGTTTATTAACATTTAATTTCTTATTTTTGTCTCTTGCCAGCTACAGTGTGTTTTTCATTTTAATCATTTTTTATTTTTAGTATCTAGGACATTGCTGATTATATAGTAAGTGCTTAATAAACACACAGCATCTTCCCTTTTAGATAGTATATAGTAAATCCTTTTAAACTCTAATATCTAATGAATAGGGAATTGATACTGTATACTGTAATACAGATTTCAGAATGCGAACAGTTATTGGTTTGAAAATCCATTATAGTAACAAGAACACTCAAACTTATCATCAACCAACAATTTAAAATATTAATATACCATCTACCTTCAGGTGAGAAATGAATAACCCCAGCTCGATTGTACAAGATAAAGCTAAGACAAATTTAAAATATCTGTTAGTAAAAGATGATAAACAACACTCAAATAATTTATATTACAAGGGCAACAAGAGAACATGATTAAAATATCTACTTCGTTCTATGAGTGTTCTATTAGCTATAAGTCTGATGTATTCAGTAGTTCATCTAATCCCCACAGTAGCAATGATTTGGTAGGCATTGTTATATGAATTTTACAGATGGAAAAACAAGCCCAGACGTTCCCACCACGGCTAGCGCATTATTGGACTCGGACTGAAAACCGCGTTTACTTTTTGGCCCATACCTCCCAAGGAGTAAGAATTGAGAGAACAGACTTTACTATAGTAATCGGGGAACGTTCCTTGCTGCAGAAAGATCTTGAAATGGACTGTGGAGAATAGAATTCACATAGGTTACTGTGGAGGAAGAAGGACATTTCTAGAGCTTCAGAGGAGGGAAACATAATGGGTGTGCAAAAAGGAACCCGCTGATTGATTTTGAGAGTTGAAGTTATGGAAGAGCAAAGTTAAAGTTAGATGTGAGTGCAAGTGAATGGAGTAAATAATGAAATAAACGTGGTTTGCTCTTTGTTTTTGAGGATATATTTAAGAAGGGAGAAATGAGGGGCCAACATTTACTATAATTGATTGATGGGTGCCCTGGCTGCTTCTCAAAGGAATCTGAAGTGAGAAGATACTATTAGGGGTCCATAAGGTTAAGGTGGTGGAAGAGTAGTGAACACTTACCATTTCTCAACTCAGTGGGCACACTGAGGCTAGGTTTGTATTGCATGTAGGTGTCAAAAGTAAGAAGGCCCTTGATATTTAGACGTGGGTTAAATATTGAATAATTGTTGAATGGATTAGAATATTACCCATCTTGTGCTCTGTTTATGTTTTTATGTAAAAGAAATACTACTACTACTACTTACAATGACGATATAGCTAACATCAACGGGATGCTTACTAATTGCCAGGTAGTGTTGCTTATCTGCATTATCTTGTTTAATTCTCATCTGCAAACCCAGGAAATATACACTACTATTATTTACCTTCTTACAGATGATGAAACCAAGGCACACAAATGTTAAGAAATTTAACATTAATAAGAGAGTAAGTAGAATATTCTAATCTCTGATGCCTTTTTACATTATAATGAGTCATTCATAGGTGCTCTATGAGACTCAAGTGATCTGTTACGTTGGTGATACATTTTGGTAGGAAATATTAGAGTAATATCTATAAATGAGGACTTCCAGCTTTGTCTTCCTATTTATAGATATTGGTAGACTATATGGTTTCAGCATATCAGAATTTCTAGTAACTACCAATTGTACCAACAACAATTGTAGTGTCTCAGGACATCACTTTATCACAAGAAAAATCAATGATTAAGATTAGGTTAAAATAACACCCATATGTAGAATTATACACAATACTTGTGCACAATTTAGTTGAGAACATCTTTGTGACAAATTTAACAAATGTAAGGCTCAAGAATCCAAAAAATCTAAGGCAAGGGGAACACGCTGTCAGGACACACTGAAACAGCTAGAGCCAGAGGACAAATGTTCTTCGTAAATGGCTCTTCCAGATGAGAATACTCTGGTTTGAACAGTATAAAGCAGGTGGGGAGACAAGGGTGGTCCCAAGAGTTGTCACACACAACCGTTTTACAGATGATGGAACTGAGAGCCATAAAGAGGTCACATATTTTGTTACTAAGAACTACATTTATTTCTCAAGGTAGTGCTCTTTCCATTATATATAAGTGACCTAGAGATATGGCTATATAGTGCAGAAAAGTGCACACAAGAACAAAAACATGATTCTTTTTGGTTGTCAGCATCAAATAAGTAAAAGCCTGAGTTTCTGGGATTCCATATTATTGCCTGGATGCCGTTCAATTGTGCTGTCTTACTAGACCAGATTTTTTGGGGTCAGTCTCACTTGGCTTTGCTCAGCTACACATGGCCTCTGTATAAAACAGGGCCAAAGTGAAAGAATATGCTTTTCCTTAATCCACATTTTCTGCCTGGTGAAAAAAATGAAGAGCTTCACCTCAGGGTCACAACAACAACTTTCTCCAATTTTCTCAGCAGTACTTGAGAATTATCTTGTCAGCATCACTGTCTTTTTTAACAGGTGCTGGGAGGGGGACAAGCAACCACAGGTGTAGGGGATAAAAAAGTCATCTGAAAAAAATGTCGTTAAAGAAGCCCAAGTTCGTCCTCTGTTGTGCCTGCCTTTGTAGAGAAGCCAGCGTCCTATGGCCTGCCGACCGAATGGATGTGCCTCTGGCCTAACCCCGCATCCCCTTTTACCCTCCATCCAGGCCTATTCCTTTCCCTACCTCTCCCATGCTTCCGTCTCTTCGATTCCAATGCTTCTCAAGCATTAATATGTGTAAGAATTACCTGTACCTTGTTAAGAGGTAGATTTTTCATTCAATAATATTGCTCTGGAGGGTCTGCATTTCTTATAAGCTCCTAGGAGATGCCCATGCTGCTGGTCTGCAGATCACACTATGAGTGGTAAGGTTCTATGTCTACTTTTGTAACAGATGGTTGAGAGGATGAAAGGAGATTTTGGAGGAAGAGAAAAGACAATTTATTTCTCCTTTTCTCCCATCCTTCACAGTGAAACAATTGTTTCATTTCTCTGCAAACAATTGGAAACAATCTTCCCTGGGACAGCTGACACAGACTTGAAAATATACAATTTATCTTTGCATGCAGTTGCCTGTCTTTTAGTAATATATGGAGAACATTTCTCCAAAAAACTTAACTTTGCTTATTTTTCATAGCCATAGCTCATTAAATTAATGTGATTTTTGTATGTTTATTTTAAAAACAAAGGGGGAAAAGTATAATTATTTTCACCAAGTCTTAACCTGAATTAGGATAGAATTAAGATCAGTGATGCTCTGGTCAACGTTTTTTTTTTTTTTTTTTTTTTTTTGCGGTACGCGGGCCTCTCACTGTTGTGGCCCCTCCCGTTGTGGAGCACAGGCTCCGGATGCGCAGGCTCAGCGGCCACGGCTCACCGGCCCAGCTGCTCCGCGGAATGTGGGATCTTCCCGGAACCGGGCAGGAGCCCGCGTCCCCTGCATCCGCAGGCGAACCCCCAACCACTGTGCCATCAGGGAAGCCCTGGTCAACGTTTTAACTAGGTCTCCAGAAGAAAAACCAAAGAAATTATACCCATTTCGATGGCATAAATGTCACCACCATGGTTACCAATATGAGATCACAGGATACAAAACCAGGAAGAGATTCGTATAAGAGCCTTCAGAGCTGCTGCAGGAATCACTGAGGGGCGCTCCACAAGCAGAGTTGAAGCTACAAGGAAGGATGGCATCACTCAAGGGAAATTACAAAGGAAGAAGAATGTTGACGATCATTTTCTGTAGAACTTTGTATTTATATTCTTTTCTATTACATTTATCTTTGTCTCATAGTTAATTTTGGATTCGTTTCCCAGACATTAGATCATAAGTCAGTGTTCTAAATGTCTTCTGTCCTTTAAATTTATAGTAAATGGTTTTTAAAAATATATGTTGAATTGCAAAAGGAGGGGAGCATAAAATTAACTCCATTAGACTATTTTTGAAGCAAAAAAAGACTGAGTTTACAGGTACAATTTTTACTGAAAAAATAAGAGGATTGATAGAGTAAATCTCTATGGTGATCATCTGTGATTTTTAAGAACAGACAATATTTCCTAAATTATGGCTATTCTAAGGAAATTTCTGTATTTCTGAGACTAAAATAATTTCATCTAAAGTTGTGATGGCGGTGTGAAGCAGCCTTCCAGATTTAAGTTGGAAGAAAGGTGAACCATAGAATCCTGAGAGAGGCTATAGGTAGTAATTGTCTGCTTATGAACAGAGATTAAATCTAGTTGAGGAAGCAGAGAACAGAGAGACATTTGGAGCTAAGGAATAGAGTCGTACAAGGATTTCTCTTCACACGATTTAAGTTCACAGACAATTAAAACAAAGAATCAAGTGACTGTGAAGAAGTATTAAAAAAGTGGTATTTAAGTATAACTCAGAGACATGCATACCTGAAAATATGAAGTATAAATAGAAAGCTGCTGGGTAGAATAATTTTAAAATTAAACAACAAAATTATATATAAAATTTTTCTAAACTGGATGTTTTATTGAACTGTAGACTTGTCAATGATCTACCTATATATGAGTTTCCTACCTGCACAGACACATACACACACACACACACACACACACACACACACAGTCTAATCCTCATCATTTTAAGTGGCTTCTTGAGAAAGTTGAAACTTGGCTGATTTATCACAGAGGATAACTGGAAATGTTATCTAATGTTATCTAATGTTGAGGTCAAGGTTATGATTAAAGAGTCTATTGGATAATATCCCTGCTTATTTTATCACAACATCCAAGCATACGCAGATGTCATTATTTTAGAATGTAAAGTATAGTTTTGAACGATCTATTCTCTCTCATATTCTGCACCTCACTGGTTAGCACAGGATACAAGTGGAAAAATAGGTACGTGACATTTTTTAGAAGCAGAATTATTTGCACTGCTATCATCCTTGCTCTATACTTATAATTATCTAACATCTGCTTCTCCAATAACAGTTACCCAGAGGTGCAGGCTTTGCTCTTTCTTGAGATAAATGGCTAAAATATTTTCTTAGCTAATGAATGGATAACGATGCTCTCAATTTTATCACTTGTGCAAATTTATCTTTGGACACTGTATTCAGATTACCCTCAAATGTGCATTTAAGTATCGGATACCACATAAATGTCAGAGGGAGAAAAACTAGACGACTCTTGGCAGTCTGCAAGAGCGATGTTGTCAAAGGTCATCAACAAGTCTGACAAAACAGTCTTCATTAACAGTGTCTGTCAGCACCTCCATTTGGAAGTAATTTGGATATTTGCAGTGACCCCGTCAGTTCTGATTGGCTGGGCAGTGACCTTGACCAGGGTGAAACCTGTTCAGTGTAGCTCAGATAATGCACTGTAGGTGGAATCCAGGATGACAGATGGCAGTGGGGTCAGTGAAGAGGAACTTGTCCGTCATTGCTATTGAAGATGAAGCCACTCAACAGTGTAGTTCAACTGACACAAGAGCTGTGGTTTGCATACGCCACAAGAGAATTGTCCAAGTTCCTTTATTTTTAAAGAAATGCTATAGTCTCATGATCTCAGAGTGCATGAGGTTGATAAGTGGACAAGAAAGCCTAGCTGTTGGAGTTTAGCAATAGACTAGACATTTCAAAACTTGTCTTTGACTTAATAGCCAAGGTCTGAAAAGTCTTGTTGGCTGTATCTTTATTGTGGATAACTTCTGGACCCAAAACTAGTTCCTGTGAAATTTTTCTTCATTCTTATTCACAAACCTGGTTAGTGAGAGTAATAACCTTACTCTTCTAGTAGACACATCCGTTTCTTTTCCCTCCCTCGCATACCACAGAATCAATATGAAATATAACTTTGATAATAGAGTATTATGCTTTCTAAATGCTAGAATAATAAGACTATAAAAGCAATTATATTCTGGAAATAATTAACCTTTGATAAAACAATCTGGATCTGTTTCTGTAGTTTCAGGGGCACTTTTTTTTTTTTTTCCAAATATAAAAAACTAGGACTGGATAGGATATTGAGTGACCTATAGCACAGCATTTTGATTCTGGGCTCTGAAACTCTATCATTCAAAAACTACAAGACCCAAGACTGATAGGCTAACGACCTAATGGAAACACATCAACATCCAAGTAACACAACATGATGAATCAATAAGAAAATACACCTAATGTTCAATTACTCATGGGATGTTTAACAATCTTGAAGAAAATCTCTTAAGGCTCTTTCCTACACACTGACTGCCTGAGCTCAGGAGCTTTTACTAAATCTTCATCATTGGCTTTTTCCTTGCAATGTTTTTGGACCAAAGAGCCAACCAAAAACGAATAAAAAGTGAACAATTTAATAGAATAGTGAAGTATTAAAACTACAAGAAGGGGCTTCCCTGGTGGCGCAGTGGTTGAGAGTCCGCCTGCCAATGCAGGGGACACGGGTTCGTGCCCCGGTCCGGGAAGATCCCACATGCCGCGGAGCCCGGGCTCCGAGCCCGGGTGAGATGTGGGATCTCACCTCTCACCATGGCCGCTGAGCCTGCGCTCCTGGAGCCTGTGCTCCGCAACGGGAGAGGCCACAACAGTGAGAGGCCCGCGTACTGCAAAAAATAAATAAATAAATAAAAACTACAAGAAAACTGACCGATGATGTAGTTAAAGTGATTCCCTGCCTTGTGGATTACTCAAGGTTCATATCTAGCATGTTAGATGTGCCTCAGAGATGTTTAGGACAAGATAAGAGTAACCCACGGAACTCTGCTTAATAATTAGACATCATAATTTCTCCTATTTATCCTAGTTTAAAAAGGAGCTCCTGGGGAGGCAAAATAAGACCCTGTCCATCCAGTTCCCCAATCTGCAGACATTTATGCTTTCTTTATCAATTTGCTTTTTTCATTTGGTCATTTTATACATAAGAGATAACATCATCCAAATGGCTTTTAGGATAATGCATCATTTTCACTGAAACACTTTGCCTAACTGAATTTGAGATCCTCCCATTTGGGTAGAGCAGCTTTTATAAAAATTGCCTCAACCAGGCTCATTCCAGCTAAATTTACACCACCTGTTTAAATGTGCATATTGTCGTGACCCACAGAGACTGCATTAAGTAATTAAGAGACAGACCACATAGTGTCATTTGCTGTAAGTGAATCTGTGGATTCAATCAATAACCACCTGAAAGTGCCTAGGGCTACAGGATTAGGGCAAAACCTGCTGAGACAAGCCCTGGGGGTCCAAATGAGGGTGCATTAATTTGAGACACCATTATGCAGTTTTCAGTCCATTTTAATTAGTCATAAAACATAGTATAACCCACACTGTTAACAAAATCATCCAAGATAGATTCTGCTTTGCCTTAGCAAAGACTCAAAACAGAGCTCAAGATAAAATTAAATAGCCAGTTGAGCAGAAGAAGAAAAGACATTAATCTTATCTGCTTTTCTAAGGCATGGTTTATCTCCTAAAGAAGAACTGAACCCTGGGATTGCTGCAAGCTCTCTTATTTTCTGCAGGCAAAAAAAAGAAAAAGCCATTTTTGAAGTGCTAACACTACTGTAAACAAAATTTATTTTATGCGAATTTTTATAGGTCTACTAGTGAAAGGGTTGAGCAGCTATTGTTTGCTAAACTGTCATTTGTTTGGTTAAAAGTTCATCATACTCGTCCAGAGTATGGTCACTGCTTAGGAATCAGATGACCACACCAGAGCTACACACTATATGGATCATATAATTTGTTTCAGATCAGCTTCCTTCCAGATGGTAAAATCTGGTGTGTTTGTTAAGAACTGGCTTAAGCCCTGATTCACTCTAGAGTTCAGCTGAAACAGACTAATTAAATGGGACCCATCCCAACACACATGTCTTCTCCAGGCTGAAAGTGATTTAGGGTCTTGATGGCAGTTAGTGACCACTGGGTGGATTTGTATTCATTCTAGGCAGTCAGCAAGCGACAGTGTTTCCACCCTATGAGAAAACTTGAGGTGATTATTTCCCAGGTGGCTTTTTCAGACAGAGGTCTCTTACAAAAGAAGAAAGGAACACTTTGACAAAGTCCAAAGAGCAGCTCATATTTAAGACTTTTTGATGGACAAATTCAGGGGCCTTTTCAAACTCTACAGGGTGCTTTTGGAATATGTTTGGAATGTAAACACGTACTTGAATTGCCCAGCTGCCACCTGGCTTAGAGTGTGACCTTTCATATCATTTTTGTATTTTAAAGCAAAAAAGGAATCTTGGTGATCATCGGGGTCAGACTGTTGCTTTACAGACAAGAAAAATGGGACTAAGGTAAATTACGTAATTCACTCACATGAACTTGTTTTCCAACCAAGCCTCCACATTTTGTCCCATCCCAGAGCACATAGGTTCTATGGCATGGGTGCACCTCAGCAGAATGGCACTTATTGGTGACATTCTCTCTCTCTTGCTTTTATTTATATCTTTTTAAAATTTATTTATTTTGGCTGCATTGCGTCTTTGTTGCTGCGCGCGGGCTTTCTCTGGTTGCAGTGAGCGGGGGCTACTCTTTGTGGCGGTGCGCGGGCTTCTCACTGTGGTGGCTTCTCTTGTAGTGGAGCACTGGCTCTAGGCACATGGGCTTCAGTAGTTGTGGCTTGCGGGCTCTAGAGCGTAGGCTTAGTAGCTGTGGTGCACGGACTTAGTTGCTCCGCAGCATGTGGGATCTTCCTGGACCAGGGCTCGAACCCATGTCCCCTGCATTGTCAGGTGGATTCTTAACCACTGCGCCACCATGGAAGTCCCTCTCTTGCTTTTATATTCAGCTATCTCCTTTTCACTTCTGCTTCTTTTTCTTGCTTTCTCCCACATTACTCCTGCTCTCCCACTCCTTTTTTTGCCGTCTCGCTTTTTAAAAGCATCTCCCAATTCTAGCTCTAAGTTTTAATTATAGTATCAATAAGAATAGCCTTCGGAAGCAAAACAAACAAAACAAGACAAAAAGTGCCTACTGAATAATTGCTCACATGATTTCCAACTTTTCTCAAGTTTCGCCTGAGAATGTTTATTGTGCATAGCATTTGTCTGAAAAATGCACTGCTTATGACATTTGGGGCTTGCTTGTTACATATTTAATTTTATTTTTTATGTATATATGCAAAAGCAAAGAACTCAAAGTATTTTTGTTTGTTTGTTTTTGGTGGTACGCGGGCCTCTCACTGTTGTGGCCTCTCCCTTTGCGGAGCACAGGCTCCGGACGCGCAGGCTCAGTGGCCACGGCTCACGGGCCCAGCAGCTCCACGGCACGTGGGATCTTCCCGCACCGGGGCACGAACCCATGTCCCCCGCATCGGCAGGCGGATTCTCAACCACTGCGCCACCGGGGAAGCCCTCAAAGTATTTTGAATTCCTCCCAGGACCTAGTACAGAGCTAGACTATCTGATTATTCAGAGGTTGATTTTCTATCTGGACCTTTTAGATCAATGGCTTCGATTTACAAAATGTGTCTAATCAATCAAATGGTTGCTTACAACTAGTTTAGGGGGGAGGAAACACTTCTAAAGTGCAGATTTCCCTATGTATCTTGAATGGGACCGGAATTTGAATGCTGCATTTGATAGTGGCCTCAGATAATCCTGGTATTTAACTGAGGCATTATAAGGTTTTAGAGATTTAACTTCCCTACACAAATGAGAAGTTGTTTCAAAACTTTCATTAAATCTTTATTTAGTGAAATAAATAAATATTTATTTATTTATTCTTTATTTATTTTCTTTCATATTTAATGAAAACTTTTATTAAATCTTTACACACACACCCCTATACCACTACAGCTGGAGTGCAAATGTACAAAAGAAATAAGTTCATTTTAATCATAAAATTTCATTAACCTAATCTTTAGTGCTATATGTCCAGAATTTGTGCAATAACCACAACAAAATGAGTGTTAGAAATACTATGCTAGAATTACAGAAATATGTCATAATCCTGATCATTAACCATAACGGAGTCTATAAATTAAGGAAATGAGAGTAACCCAGGACAAAGAAAAGTCCTTGTGAAAGAGCAATAGAAAACTGTTACAATAAGACAGAGGCGGGGGGATGTGGCACGAGAAGTGCAAGGTTGACTCACAGAAGGTACGGTGGCCCGGAGCAGCCCGAAGATGCGAAAACGAAGCCGAGCCCCTGGGGAAGGGGGTGCAGAACGCACTGGCACGAGGTGCGATGGCTCATGAAGGTGGAACGACTGAAAGACTGCGCAAGGGAGCGAGGGGACCAGTGTCAATCATCACTGCTGACTAATGCGGGTCACACGAGAAGGTCAATGAGTGGCAAACCATAGTCGTTTGTACGCTATAACTACACAGGTGCCAGAAGTGAACTGTTAAAAGAGTGTGTGTGTGTCTGTCTGTGTGTGTGTTCACCTACGGCAGGATAGATTATGGAGATACTTTATTTTGCTCTCAGGGTGTTTGTTCTCGTCTTTTCTGCCCTTACACTTCAAAGCAAGTGTCCCGGCACGGTACCCCCTCCCTCCCTCACTCCCAGGTGATACTATGTTTTACGACTAATTAAAATCCTACACAAAACTCCTGCGGAGATTTGTGTAGCTTGATTGAAAATCAAAATTGCCTTAGGAAAATTGGATCTTTATGATTCATTACATGCTCTTCATATTATGTTAATTAACTATATAAATTAACTTTGTTTCCTAAATAATTGGATTTAAAAGTATGTTTAATGTTTATATTTTTTTAATTTACTATTTTCCAGTTTTACTGAGACTTAATTGATCTATAGTTCTGTATAAATTTAAGGTGTACCTACAGCATAATGGTTTGACCTACGTATATTGTGAAATGATTACCAAAATAAATTTGGTTCACATCATCATCTCATATAGATACAAAAAAGAAAAAGAAAAAATATTGTTGCTTTTCCTTGTGATGAGAACTCAAGATTTACTCCAAACTTATATACATATATAAAACACAGCAGTGTATGTATAGTAGTCATGTTGTACATTACATCTCCAGTACTTACTTATAACTAGAAATGTGTACCTTTGACCACCCGCATCCAATTCCCCCTCTCAGCACATCTGCCTCTCATAACCACAGACAGATGTGATCTTTTTTCTATGAATTTGTTTTTTTCTTTTCTTTTTTTTTTTGCGGTACGCGGGCTCTCACTGTTGTGGCCTCTCCCGCTGCGGAGCACAGGCTCCGGACGCGCAGGCTCAGCGGCCACGGCTCACGGGCCCAGCCGCTCCGCGGCACGTGGGATCCTCCCAGACCGGGGCACGAACCCGTGTCCCCTGCATCGGCAGGCGGATTCTCAACCACTGCGCCACCAGGGAAGCCCTCATTTTTTTTTTCTTTTTGGATGGCAAGTAGGCGAAGAAAGGAGTTAGCATTATCACTGGACGTGGTCCTGAATCCATAAGCAGGGGTTGCTGCAACAAAGTGTGGGAAGACAGGAGTACTTAGAGATCCCTCTGGTTCACTGGAGCATCTCTTGTTGTTTTCATGCCAACTGAGGAGTCTGTCAATTTCAGTAAACTCTTTGGCAATATTGAAGCAAATGAAAGCTCCAAACCCTTAAGAAGTAAGTCATCTAGAGTGAAATTTTAGCTAATGGTGAGAAAAGTATAAAACTGGTGACAGAGGAACAGGAAAACAAATATCACTTGTACCTTTTTAACTAGTTGCAACAGCAGAGGCAGTAAATTGTTTCAGTAACTTTTGAATATTAAGTCATTGTGTGTATCCTAGAAAAAATTTTGAAAAATAAAAGTAGTATGGAGTGCTCAGCCAATGTGATCCTTCATAGATAAAGTTATAGTGAATGGATTTACAATATCCAGGACATGGAAGCAACCTAAATGTCCATCAATGGAGGAATGGATAAAGAAGATGTGGTATATATATATATATACAGTGGAATATTACTCAGCCATAAAATGAATGAAATCATGTCATTTGCAGAGACATGGATGGACCTAGAGACTGTCATACAGAATGAAGTAAGTCAGAACAAGAAAAACAAATATTGTATATTAACGCATATATGTGGAATCTAGAAAGATGGTTAAGATGATCTTATTTGCAAAGCAGAAATAGAGACGCAGATATAGAGAACAAATGTATGGCTACCAAGGGGGAAAGGGGGTGTGTGGGATGAATTGGGAGATTGGGATTGACATATATACACTAATGTGTATAAAATAGATAACCAATAAGAACCTGCTGTATTAAAAAAAATAAAATAAAATTCAAGAAAAAAGAATATACTGTATAGCACAGGGAATTATAGCCATTACCTTGTAATAAACCCTAATGGAGTATTAAAAAATTTATAACACAAATGATTACAAAAATAATTAAAAGAGCCTCTAAAATTAACAGGGAAAAATCTATGAACTAATCATAAAATAAGCAAATGATATTAACCAATCCTTTACCAAAGAAGGAAATATAAATGCCTTTTAAATATGAAAAGATGCTCACCCTCCCTCAAAAATTGAAATACCATAATATATAGATTTTAATTTATCTATCAAAATTTAAATTGTATCTGAACCATTACAACAGTTTTTAGTAACAAAAAATTGAAAACAACCTAAATGTCCATCAATAAATTATAGCTGTACAATGATAGCTCTATTTAATCTATGACACCATGTCCAAGATATGATAAATTTTAAAACATAAGGTTAAGAAAGAAGTATTTAAAAATCTGTAGATAAAATGGACGTGTGTGTATAGTATGTGTGTACATGCTTGTATGTGCACAGGTTACCTAGAGACATATATGTTATCTATAATTATGTTTACCTTTCAGGGGAAGTAAAATGGAGACTGAGGGGAGCTGATTGCTTTTTCACTATAAACCCTTTTGTGTTCTGAGGAGTTTTCAGGGCTGGCCTTGAAAGACATCAGTGAGGAAGAATCCTCCCGATGGGCAGAACGCTTGCTCGTGGGCCTTGTCCGTCAACTTGTGTGGAAGGAGATTCGGCCGGAGATTAGTGCTTCCTGAATGCTGAGCCTTCGTGCCTCACTTGCCGCACATTGTCCTGGCCCTGCACGTTACTGCACCCCTCAGAGCCAAGCAGGCTGCGGGAGATGGACTGGCCTCTTAAAAGCATAGCTGAGGTGCCAGCTTGCGGAGGACACCCTGGGAGGACGGTGCCACCTTCCAGGATGTCACGTACAGCCTAGATCAACTAGTATTGCATGGAGCTGTGTCCACAGTAGGGAGAATTCAGGGGCTTGGGAACCAAACTGTTGAAGTAGGAGTGGCCCTTATTACCTCCACTCCCAGTGATCCACTTGGAGGGAATTCGTGTTTTCCACCCGTACCGTTGTAGATTCCACAGACCTAGAGACTCTGGCTCCCCGTGACAGTAGCACTGACATTTAGACTCCTGCTGCCACCAGGTCTTCCAGGATCCTCATGCCAAGAGGCCAGCAGGAAGAAGAGGAGCCGCCATCCCAGCAGCAGTGATGGAGCCCATCTTCAGGAGGAGGCAGGGCAGCTGCTGCCCAGTGTGGGGAGGGATAAACATGTTTGGTTCCCAGGTGATGCACTGGGTTGTCCGGGGCACTGCCATGCCAGGTTTAAATGGTGTGTGGAGAAGCAGCTGCAGCCTGGAAATGGCACCGTCACCAGGGGCTCCGACCCTTCAGGAATGACGGTGTAGGTCATCCAAGGAGGTAGAATGCCTGGACCAGCAGAGGTGTGGGCCGAGGGGAGTCTAGAATGGGTGGTGGAGGAGAGAGACGGTGAGTATCAGTTGTAGTTCTGAGATCAGGCACAGCAACGGGGGCTGTAGTTCATTCTACCAACCCTTCTCTCACAACTTTCCCCAGGAAGTCAGGCCAGCCAGAATCCTGGCCAAGCCTTTCCCTGATGGGGAGAAATTGGCTAAGAAGCAAGTGGTTGTGAGGCCCTCAGATATTGTGGCTCCACCCAGATCCCTTCTGTAGGGCCAGTTACTCCATCCTCAGCCAAGAGTCGCCATCCCCATAGGCAGTTGTCCTCAGTTGCAGGGCACTGCCTCGCACAGGCAGCCCAGGCCAGCGACTGTCTGACGTGGGGGCTTTAAAGGCCCAGCCCCCTTGTTTCAGTTGGAAGGGTTCCTGTGTTCCCATCAGGATCAACTGGGGCCTCAGCAGGAACTATTCTGTAGGTCACTTTCTCCATCTGCTTAATCCTGCCCCTTCACTTCCTTACTAGTGTATCTCCTGAGAGAATGTCCTCAAACCCCTTCAGTCCAGAATTCTCTGGTCCCAGACTCTGTTTCCAGAGACCCAGTGTGAGGCCTGGGTCTGAAGGCAGGCTGCTGTAGGAGGGCAAGGGGGAGAGGCCGAAGCACAGACAGTACCCCTGGGTAGCGCTTTCAATCAAGAGGAAAGAAACATGGTGGTAGCTCCAAGAAGCCGGTGGGGTTGAGAGTTTTTCTTTTGTCACTACTGGCTGTTTGTTTAAGATGGGAAAGACTTTGCTTCCTTGTTGACGGAACAGAGAAGGAGAGGAGGAACATAAAGTAAAAGATGAGGAAAATCAACAGAATGAATTTACACAGGTGAAAGGAAGGACGGGAATCAAAGGATTATGTGGCAAGTTAAGAGTTGACCTTATTTTAGTGTACGGTATGACATAAATCTGACTTCACGTTTTGCAAATGGTTAGTTCATTCTTTTCCCACATATACATATTGCTTCTTTTATCACAAATTAAATCTGCATATATTCATGAGCATGTTTCTAGATGCTTCCATTTCATAACATTATTCTTCATCCAATATTAAATTGATAAAATTACTATAGTTTTATATGACATTTTGATAACTGGTAGGACAAAACCTTTCTCCTCATTACTCTGTATTTTTAAAATTTCAAAATGTGTTTCATATATATCTTGTGCTTTACTTTGCTTTTTAGATTTCCAGGATGCTTTATCTTTTTGCTGTTATTCAGAATTTTTCCATTAAATTTTCAATCTTTTGTTAGTTGAGATGTGAAGGGCCTTAGATTTTATTGTGTTGCTTTTAGAGATTTTAATAGATTTTTGTGTATTGCTCTTTTATTGATCTCCTTATGGAATTTTTATGAGTTTTTGCAATTATTCATTTTCTTTAGGGTTTTTTCAGATAGCGGTTTTTATCTTTTTAATAATTTATATCTAATTTCTCTTTTGTTTTTCTTGTTAGCTAGAACCCGCTATATGGTTCTCTGAGATGGACATTTGACTGCAGGAAGACGTGCCCTTCTCGTGCCCTTGAAGGGTGAAGGAAGAGAAGGAAACGAGATTGAGCAGATAATAGAGAAGGTGCGTTGTTATGCAACCAAAATATTCCTTTGCAACCCACATGGAGCTCTAAAGCTTACAAGATCCTTCAGAGTTTCGGCAGGGACCCCGGATGTCCAGTCACGGGTTGCTGGCTGTTCCTGAAGGGGGCAGGGGCTTAGGCCAGGTGACTCACATCAAATGATGCAGTTCCTGAAGAGAGCTGAGCGCCGAGGGCTGTTGACCGGGCAGTGCTCCTGGCACCCTCACCAGCAGCGAGGAAGTAAGTGTACCTGTCCTGAAGGGGGATCTGGGTAGCACATTACAGAATTCACTACACACCTTCCATGAAAGACGAGGATATTTCTGCATCATGGTTTGAATATGATCAGGGATTAACTGATTTATGTAGTTTGGGACAAACTGCTACTAACACTTACCTGACATTTGTGCTACCTTACGTGTTGGGAGTTAGCACGATTTCCCCTCGTCTACTTCCCACCCCTAACCTCTCTCCACGGCCGCCCCGGGCTGCCCCCACCCAGTGTAACACCTAGACGCCTGGGAACTACCTGGGCCAGATTCTCTCGCAGGAGGTTCCAGTTTAGGTTCCACTAATTAGAAGCACCTGCTTGAGGTTTGAAAAAGCCGCGGACGCCAGTTTTGCTCTTGGGGCAGCAGGAGGCGGAGGTACGAGTTCCAGCAGAGAGATTGCCGCAGCCTCTGGCCATTTTCCCGTGAATCTTCTGCCTCAGTTTGCACAGCACAGTCTGGCCCAGAGGTTTGCAATGTGTCAACGTCACCCGGGAGCCTGAAACAGTGCGAATTCTTGGACTTACTCCAGACCTACCCGCTCAGAAGCTCTGGAGGTAAGTGTTTTCCTGAGTCCCTGGTTGATTCTATAAACCAGAGTGAGAACCGCTGAAGCCTGTTTTAATACAACAGATCATGACAGAGTTTTCTAACGGTTTGGTTAACAGAACTACCAGGAGTGATTCTGAAAACTACAGATTCCTGGGTCCCACCAGTATCTCCCTATAAATAACACTCTACAGGAAAAGGTCCCATGAATCTGTAGTTGCACAAGTATCCCAGGTGATTCTGATTATCAAGTGTAAGAATTTGATCAAGTATTGCTCTGTGGTCTCCCCAGTTTCTTGTTTAAACAGCATTCCCGTTTCCTTATAGTTGTAAAGATAAGGAAAAGCAATTACAGTTTAATGAAAAAGCTGTGACTTGTTTGGAAAACTGTGCTCACTCAGCATAACATCCCTTTTAAAAACTTTTGCCTTCTGCAGTTTTGTTTTTCTCAGTACTAATTCAGGATGACTTCATCACAGTCACAGTGATCTCATCACAATCACAAAATTGCAGATACCTGGGCTCCATTTAGGCATATTGAACGTGATCTCAGGGCATGGGGCCTGTCCAACAAACACACCAGGACATGAAAATTTGAGAGCCACTAAGCAAGTTTTCTCTAGTTTATACTAGACCACAGGAAGTACCACCAGATGTGCTATGTATACTACAAGCAAATATGAGAAAGGGTTACCTACAAAGAGTCCTGCTATTAGCTCTGGGCTTCAGTTTCTTCATGGGTAGATGAGAGTGTCAGAATAGATTATCTCTAATTCCTCTTCCTTGTTCTAAAGTGCTAAATTGTGTATTTATCAACCAGGACCCATAGCCACTTCCAAGAACCATGAATAATGTTATATGGTTTTCCTTGGGCTTCTTGCTTGACCACATTATTTACTGCATTGGCTGGAGGCAAATATTTCAACTTTATCACGCCTGTTGGTGCATAACAAAGGGGAAAGAGCCAAATGTTGTAAATATTTTCTTCCCATTTTGATCCATTTCTTCCAAATTTTTTCTACTCAAAATATTCAAAATGATGATCATATTCTTGGACAATCTTACAAGATAACTGAATTAGATTTTACTTCCAAATGAAAATATTAAATACTTAAAACATCAAAAAGTCAGTAATATCCAAAACATTCCATTTTAATCTCAGTATCTAATTTTAGTCAAGTATTTTTTATTGTAAAAATACAGTCTATATTAATATTCTTGTAATGGCTTATAGGACTACATGTCTAACCATTCAGGCTTTTTATGATTGTTTTTAGCTAAATGTGTCTTTTTAGGCTATGAATAAGTGATGATAAGTAGTCTATATGCTTGAAGAGAAACTAAACCTGTGTTGAGAAGCATTAACACCATGTCTTGCATTGGCATTTAGTAAATGTTTCTTGAATGGTGATGAATTACTCCACAAATTATTTCTGACACAAACAATGATTTTTAAAAACATCTTTGCATGATTTGAACAGTAAAGAGTAAATCCATCCATGGGCTTACAGATGCTTCAGGTCTTTTAGTCTATAATTGTAATGTATCCTAAAATTATTTCCCATTGCCCTGAAATGCTTAAATTGCTCTCAATAAATTAAGAGTTCCCAAGGGCATGGAAGTGACAAAAGTGAGATTGCAGCAGAAACCACATTGTTTCTTTTGTAATGGAATTTTGGTGTGTGCAGGGACCATCTTATTGAATACAGGTGTATCAGGAAATATTTGGATACAATCCAGCAACCATCCAAAATTGATTAAAAGTTGTCATGTTGTTTGGTGACTTAATCTAGAATGATAAATAAATAGAAAGTGTTTGTTGGCTTTTCCTGTCAGTTTTTAAAATGCTCCCCAAAGCCAATTTAATAGTCATTTTTTTCTGGAATATTCCACTCTGGTAAAGTGTTCTGAGTTAAAGACAAGAACAGTCCAGATCCATGGTTTGCAGCTCAGTAAAGCCAAGTATAGTAAAGCCAAGTCTATTCTCCTTCAGGGCTCAGTTCAGAATACATCTGTTTAGCCAGATTTTTATTTCCTAATTGAGAAAAATTCAGCCAGTTCCTTAATTTCAAAATTGCATCATTTAATATTATTTTGATGGGTTTATTTTTATATTCATAGTTTTGGTGATATTTGATACTGGTATATTTTTAGAAATAAAAGTCTACAGTGATTAGTACGTTTTTGGCCTTTGAGTAGGTTTCATTTTGTTACTGTTAAAATACTGGTGTACATATTAACAAACTGAAAAATAAAAACCATATGATTATCTCAATAAATGCAGAAAAAGCTTTTGGCAAAATTCAACAACATTTGTGATAAAAACTCTCCAAAAAGTGAGCATAGAGGGAAACTACCTCAACATAATATAGGCCATATACAACAAACCCACAGCAAACATCATTCTCAATGGTGAAAAATTGAAAGCATTTCCTCTAAGTTCAGGAACAAGACAAGGATGTCCACTCTCGCCACTATTATTCAACATAGTTTTGGAAGTTCTAGCCATGGCAAGCAGAGAAGAAAAAGAAATAAAAGGAATACAAATTGGAAAATAAGAAAAACCGTCACTGTTTGCACATGACGTGATACTATGCATAGAGAATCCTAAAGATGCCAACAGAAAACTACTAGAGCTAGTCAGTAAATTTGGTAAAGTTGTATGATATAAAATTAATGCACAGAAATTTCTTGCATTCCTATACGCTAACAACAAAAGATCAGAAAGAGAAATTAAGGAAACAATCCCATTCATAATTGCAGCAAAAAGAATAAAATACCTAGGAATAAACCTACCTCAGGAGGTAAAAGACCTGTACTCAGAAAACTATAAGACACTGATGAAAGAAATCAAAGATGACACAAACAGTTGGACAGATATACCATGTTCTTGGATTGGAAGAATAACATTGTGAAAATGACTATACTACCGAAAGCAATCTACATATTCAATGCAATCCCTATCAAATTACCAGTGGCATTTTTTACAGAACTAGAACAAAGAATCTTAAAATTTGTACAGAGACACAAAAGACCCTGAATAGCTAAAGTAGTCTTGAGGGAAAAGAATGGAGCTGGAGAAATCATACTCCCTGACTTCAGACTATAAGGCTACAATACAGTAATCAAGACAATATGGTACTGGCACAAAAACAGAAATACAGATCAATGGAACAGGATACAAAGCCCATAGATAAACCCATGCAGCTATGGTCAACTAATCTATGACAAAGTAGGCAAGGATATACAATGGAGAAAGGACAGTCCCTTGAATAAGTGGTGTTGGGAAAACTGGGCAGGTACATGTAAAAGGATGAAATTAGAACACTCCCTCACATCATACACAAAAATAAACTCAAAATGGATTAGAGACCTAAATATAAGACTGGACACTATAAAACTCTTAGAGGAAAACTTAGGAAGAACACTCTTTGACATAAATCACAGCAAGATCTTTTTTGATCCACCTCCTAGAGTAATGGAAATAAAAACAAAAATCAACAAATGGGACCTAATGAAACTTAAAAGCTTTTGCACAGCAAAGGAAACCATAAACAAGATTAAAAGACAACCCTCAGAATCAGAATGGAAGAAAATATTTGCAAATGAATCAACGGACAAAGGATTAATCTCCAAAATATATAAATAGCTCATGCAAGTCAATATTAAAAAAAAAACCCAATCCAAAAATGGGCAGAAGACCTTAATAGACATTTCTCCAAAGAAGACTTACAGATGGCCAAGAGGCACATGGAAAGCTGCTCAGTATCACTAATTATTAGAGAAATACAAATCAAAACTACAATGAGGTATCATCTCACACCAGTTAAAATGGGCATCATCAGAAGATCTACAAACAACAAATGCTGGAGAGGGTGTGGAGAAAAGGGAACCCTGTTGCACTGTTGGTGGGAATGTAAAGTGATACAGCCACTAAGGAAAACAGTGTGGAGGTTCCTTAAAAAACTAAAAATAGAATTACCATATGACCCAGCAATCCCACTACTGAGCATATAGCCAGATAAAACCATAATTTAAAAAACATATGCACCCCAATATTCACTGAAGCACTATTTACAATAGCCAGGTCATGGAAGCAAGCTAAATGCCATTGACAGGTGAATGGATAAAGAAGATATGGTACATATATACAATGGGATATTACTCAGCCATAAAGAGGAATGAAATTGAGTCATTTGTAGAGACTTGGATGGATCTAGAGACTGTCATACAGAGTGAAGTAAGAAAGAGAAAATCAAATATCATATATTAATGCATATATGTGGAATCTAGAAAATGGTACAGATGAACCAGTTTGCAAGGCAGAAATAGAGACACAGATGTAGAGAACAAATGTATGGACACCAATGGGGGAAAGTGGCAGGGGTGGTGGTGGTGGGATGAATTGGGAGATTGGGATTGACATATATACACTAATACATATAAAATAGATAACTGATAAGAACCTGCTGTGTAAAATAAAATTTAAAAAAATACTGCTGTATAGTTTGTACAAAACATGTGAAACGTTTTAAAACATGTAATTATTGTAAATTATTCATTAAGAAAATTCCTTGTTTTCCATAAGATTTTACTCACCAGTTGGCATAAGAAATGTTAATATGCTAAGCAGAAAAATATTATTAAGAATTTTGACATTGTAGAAGCCTTTTTTTTAAACAAGGAAAGGTATTTTATATAAAAGGCCATTAAATTCCTGACCTAAGTTACATTTGTTGTTATTAAACCATGCAGTTAAAGTAAAAGTAGATTTTACTTTTAATAAGAACTTTGAAATGATTTGTGTACATTTGAGAAACACATCAGGCTTGACTATAAAATCAAAATTTCTTTGGTAATATTTTTCTGGAAGAAAAAGCATCTTTTGTAAACTAACCAAGGTTCCTAAAGAATTGAAAGAACAATGATGTCACATCAATAATAATGAATCAGCATGATCAGAGTTATGAGATAGCCAACCAGCCCCAGGTACTGGGTTGTCATAAGTTCCAGACTTATTTTAGACAGAGACATAGGTCAGTCATGATTATGGTGGACAAGCTTTTTCGAAATCATGAACAATAGTGAACCATCAGATTATTATATATTTTCTCATTGTATATGCCTCATTCTAAATTTTTAAAAAGAAGAAGAATCAGCACAGATTGTATTTTGAGGAAACTCTTTAAGGCTCTATTTACTTGTCACATCTGTAGTAAAATCCTACCATAGTTTTTTCATCTTTGTTTCCATTTTGGTGTTTTTCTAGCACACAAGGTGTGAAACTGAAAAGACTCTACATATCTAAATGAATAAAAAAGTAAGCAAAGTTAGTTCCTCCAGCAAAAAATAAATCATTTATTTTTATTTTTTTTACAATGAAAACAAATATGACTTTATTTTGTAAGACTAAATTCTCTAATAATTTATTGTTTGAATTAAAAAAAATTGGGGGGGAGCGTATAGTTGTTTTACAATGTTGTGTTAGTTTCTACTGTACAACAAAGTGGAGTTCCCTGTGCTATACAACAGGTTCTTTTTTTTTTTTTTTTTTTGCGGTACGTGGGCCTCTCACTGTTGTGGCCTCTCCCGTTGCGGAGCACAGGCTCCGGACGCACAGGCCCAGCGGCCATGGCTAACGGGCCCAGCCGCTCTGCAGCATGTGGGATCTTCCCGGACCGGGGCACAAACCCGTGTCCCCTGCATCAGTAGGCGTATTCTCAACCACTGCGCCACCAGGGAAGCCCAGCATCAGCATTTTAAAAGTTCTCTGGTGGTTCTGTTGAGCAGCAGGATGGAGAGACAGCGTTGTAGGTCAACCACTTGCTGCGTGTTCAGCACAGACTAACCTGTGGTTGTTCCTGTTGTCCTTTTCTGTTGATCCTGCTTCCTTGCTTTTCCTCATTATTCCATTGGCTGAAGTACACAGCCAAACAGGGTGTGGACCAGCTGCCAGAATAGCTTAGATACGACATGCTCCCATTTTGGAAAGTTTTACTTTCAATTTAAAAATCAGCCCGCTACCCCTTGGATTATTAAACAGACTTTACTACTGATTTTCTTGCTCTTCACCTATCCCTTTCCAATCTATTCTCCACATTGTAGTCAGTGTTATCTTTAAAAAAATTTTTATTGAAGTATACTTGACTTACAATACTATCTTAATTTCTGCTGTACAGCAAAGTGATTCAGTTATACATATATTTACATTCTTTTTCATATTCTTTTCCATTATGGTTTATCACAGGATATTGATGATAGTTCCCTGTGCTTGTTGTTTATCTATTCTCTATATAATAGTTTGCATCTGCTAATCCCAAACTCCCAGTACTTCCCTCTCCTGCCCCTCCCCCAACCAAAGGCAACCACAAGTCTGTTCTCTATGTCTTTGAGTGTTTCGGTTTCATAGATATGTTCATTTGTGTTGTATTTTAGATTTCACATATAAGGGATATCATATGGTATTTGTCTTTCTCTTTCTGACTGACTTAGTATAATCTCTAGGTCCATCCATGTTGCTGTAAATGACATTATTTTGTTATTTTTTATGACTGAGTAATATGACATTGTATATATATATAAACCACATCTTCTTTATCCATTCATCTGTCGACAGACATTTAGGTTGTTTCCATGTCTTGGCTATTGTAAATAGTGCTGCTATGAACATAGGGGTTCATGTATCTTTTTGAATTATAGTTTTGTCTGGGTATATGCCCAGGAGTGGGATTGCTAGATCATATGGCAACTCTATTTTTAGTTTTTTGAGGAACCTCCATACTGTTTTCCATAGCAGCTGCATCAATTTACATTCCCACCAACAGTGTAAAAGTGTTCCCTTTTCTCCACACCCTTTCCAGCATTTATTATTTTTAGACTTTTTAATGATGGCCATTCTGACTGGTGTGAGGTGCTACCTCATTGTAGTTTCAATTTGCATTTCTTTAATAATTAGCGATAATGGGCATCTTTTCATTTGCCTATTGGCCATCTGTATGTCTTCTTTGGAGAAATGTCTATTTAGGTCTTCTGCCCATTTTTTGATTGGATTTTTTTTATTGAATTGTATGAGACGGTTGTATATTTTGGAAATTAAGCCCTTGGAAATTAAGCCCTTGTCAGTCACATCATTTGCAGATATTTTCTCCCAGTCTGTAGGTTGTCTTTTCATTTTGTGCAAAAGCATGTCAGTTTGATTAGGTCCCATTTGTTTATTTTTCCTTTTACTTCTATTGCCTTGGGAGACTGACAGAAGAAAACATTGGTATGATTTATGTCAGAGAATGTTTTGCCTATGTTCTCTTTTAGGAGTTTTATGGTGTCCTATCTTTAAGTCTTTAAGTTTATTTGAGTTTATTTATTTGAGTTTATTTATTTGAGTTTATTTTTGTGTATGATGTGAGGAAGTGTTCTAACTTCATTGATTTGTATGTGGTTGTCCACCTTTCCCAACACCACTTGCTGAAGAGACTGTCTTTTCCCATTGTATATTCTCCCCTCCTTTGTCAAAGATTAATTGACTGTAGGTGTGTGGGCTTATTTCTGGGCTCTCTGTTCTGTTCCATTGATCTATATGTTTGTTTTTATGCCAGTACCACACTGTTTTGATTACTGTAGCTTTGTTGTATTATTTGAATTTGGGAGGGTTATGCCTCCTCTTTAGTTGTTTTCCCTTAGGATTGCTTTGGCAATTCTGGATCTTTTATGGTTCCATATAAATTGTAGGATTCTTTGTTCTAGTTCTGTGAAAAATGTCATGGGTAATTTGTTAGGGATCACATTAATTCTGAGGATTGCTTTGGGTAGTATGGATATTTTAACAATATTAATTCTTCCAACACAAGAGCATGGGATATCTTTCCATTTCTTTGAATCATCTTCAGTTTCCTTTATTAATATTTTATAGTTCGCAGCATATGTCCTTCACATCCTTGGTGAGGTATATTCCTAAGTATTTTATTTTTTGAGTTGTGATTTTAAAAGGTATTGCTTTTTTACATTCCCTTTCTGATATTTCTTTGTCTGTGTAAAGAAATGCAACTGATTTCTATATGTTAATCTTGTATCCTGCTACCTTGCTGAACTTGTTTATCAGTTATAGTAATTTTTGTGTGGAGTCTTCAGGGTTTTCTATATGTAGAATCATGTCGGCTGCATATAATGACAATTTTACATCTTCCCTTCCAGTTTGGATACCTTTTATTTCTTTTTCTTGCCTGATTACTGTGGCTAGAACTTCCAATACTATGTTGACTAGAAGTGGCAAAAGTGGGCATCCTTGTATTGTTCCAGATTTTAGTGGGAAGGCTTTCAGCTTTTCACCATTGAGTATTATATTGACTGTCTGTCATAAATAGCTTTTACTATTTTGAGTATGTTTCCTCTGTACCCACTTCCATAAGTGCTGTTAACATGAATAGATGTTGAATTTTATCAAATGATTTTTTTGCCTCTATTGAGATGATCATGTGGTTTTTGTCTTTTCTTTTGTTGATGTTGTATATCACATTGATTGATCTGCATATGTTGAACCATCCTTGTATACTTGCGATGAATTCCACTTAGTCCATGGTGTATGATCTTTTTATGTGTTGTTGAATTCAATTTGCTAATATTTTGTTGAGATTTTTTGCATCTATATTCATCAAAGATACTGGCCTGTAATTTTCTTTTTTGATAGTGTCTCTGTCTGGTTTTGGTATCAGGGTGATGGTGGCTTTATAGAATGTCTTTAGGAGTGTTCCTTCCTCCTCAGTCTTTTGGAAGAGTTTTCAAAGGATTGGTATATGTTCTTCTTGGTATGTTTGGTAGAATTCGCCTGTGAATCCATCAGGTCCTGGACTTTTGATTGTAGGTAGTTTTTTAAAATTAAAAATTCTATTTTACCTCTAGTGATCAGTCCATTTAAGTTATCTATTTATTTCTTGATTCAGTTTTGGTGGGCTGTACATTTCTAGAAAGTTGTCCATTTCTTCTAAGTTGTCAAATTTATTGGCATATAATTGTTCATAGTGTTCACTTATGGTTTTTTGTATTTCTGAACTATCAGTTATGATTTCTTCTCTTTCATTTCTTATTTTGTTTATTTGAGTCTTTTCTCTTTTCTTCTTGGTGAGCCTGGCCAGAGGTTTGTCAATTTTGTTTACCCTTTCAAAGAACCAGCTCTTGGTTTTATTGATATTTTAAAATTGTTTTTTAAATCTCAATTTATTTCCTCTCTGATCTTTATTATCTCCTTCCTTCCACTGACGTTAGGTTTTCTTTGCTTCTTCCTTTCCTAATTCTTTTAGATGGTGGGTTAGGTTGAGATTTTTCTTGTTTCTTAAAGACGGTCTGTATCGCTGTGAACTTCCCTCTAAGAGCTGCTGTTGCTGCATCCATAGAACTTTGTATGGTTGTGTTTTCATTGTCATTTGCCTCGAGGCATTTTTAAAATTTCTTATTTGATTTCATTTTTGACCCATTGGTTTTTTAGTAGAATGTTGTCTGGTCTCCATGTAATTGTTTTTCTTTTCTTGTTTATTTTTCTGTGCTTGATTTCTAGTTTTGTGCCATTGTGGTCAGAAAAGATACTTAAGACAATTTCTATAATCTTAAACTTGTTGAGGCTTGTTTTGTGCCCTAGTATGTCATAAATCCTAGAGAATGTTCCATGTGCATTTGAAAAGAATGTTCCATGTGCACTTTAAAGAATGTGTATTCTGCTTGTTTGGGATGTAATGTCCTGAAAATATCAATAAAGTCTAATTGTTCTATTTCTGTTGTATTACTTAGGATTCTTTTGCCTTATTGATTTTCTGTCTCAAAGATCTGTCCATTGATGTGAGTGAGGTGTTAAAGTCTCTTACCATTATTGTATTCCTGTCAATTTCTCCCTTTATGTCTGTTAGTATTTGTTTTATGTGTTTGATTTCTCCTTTACTGAGTGCATATATGTTGACGAATGTAATATCCTTTCTTTGTATTGATCCTTTTATCATTATATAGTGTCATTGTTTATCTTTCTTTATAGCCTTTGTTTTAAAGGCTATTTTGTCTGATATGAGTATTGTGACCCCCACTTTCTTGTCATTTCCATTTGCATGAAACATCTTTTTCCATTACCTCATTTTCAATCTTTGTGTGTCCTTTGCCCTAAAGTGTATCTCTTTTAGGCAGCATATTGTAAGATCTTGGTTTTTTTAATCCAATCTGCCACTCTATGTCTTTCAATTGGAGCATTTAGTCCATTGACATTTAAGGTAATTATTGATAACTGTGTATTTATTGCCATTTTAAACCTTACTTTCCCATTGATTTTATATTTCTTCTTTTTCCCCTCTCTTTTTCTTTTTGTTTTTTTTCCTTCTGTGGTTTGATGATTTTTTTTTTGTATTATGCTTGTATTCTTTTTTTTTGTTGTTAATCTATTGTATGTTTTTGATTTGTGGCTACCCTGTTTTTAAAGTATGTTAACCCTTTACTATATCTACTTGCTTTAGACTGGTAGTCATATAGGCTCAAACACATTCTAGAAAAAAAAGTCTACATTTTCTTTCTTTTTTGTTTGTTTGTTTGTTTGTTTTTTGTTTTTTGTGGTATGTGGGCCTCACTGTTGTGGCCTCTCCCATTGCGGAGAACAGGCTCCGGACGCTCAGGCTCAGCGGCCATGGCTCACGGGCCCAGCTGCTCCGCGGCATGTGGGAACTTCCCAGACCGGGGCACGAACCCGTGTCCCCTGCATCGGCAGGCGGGTTCTCAACCACTGCGCCACCAGGGAAGCCCAAGTCTACATTTTCTTACTCTCCTCCTCATGTTTTATGATTTTGATATTCTGTTTTACATCTTTATGTTCATCCTTTTGCTGTTCATTGTGGTTATCATCACTTTCACAGAAATGTTTTGATTTTTAAAAAAATCTGTGTACTGGCTTATTTAAGTAATTTACTTTCCAATTGTGATTCCTATAAATTCTTACTTTTCTATTTAGAGAAGACCTTTTAATATATCCTTTAGGATAGGTTTAGTATTGCTGTATTCTTTTTTTGCTTGTCTGAGAAATTCTTTTTCTCCTTCTATTCTAAATGATCATCTTGCTGTGTATTCTAGGTTGCAGGTTTTTTCCCTTTCAGGACTCTGAATATATCTTGCCACTCCCTTCTGGCCTGCAACATTTCTGTAGAGAAATCAGCTGATAGCGTTATGGGGGTTCCCTTGTAATTGACTCTTTGTTTTTCTTTTGCTGCCTTTAGAATCCTCTCTTTAAATTTAACCATTTTAATGAAAATTTGTCTTGGTGTAGGTCTGTTTGGGTTCACCTTGTTTGGGACCCTCTATGCTTCCTGTACTTAGATATCTGTTGCCTTCTTTAGGTCTGGGAAGTTTTCAGCCATAATTTCTTTAAATACATTTTCAATCCCCTTTTCTCTTTCTTCTCTTTCTGGGATCCTTATTCTGTGTAGATTGACATGCTTTACATTATCCCGTTGGTCTCCCATTTGGCTTTCTGTCTGCTGTTCTGATTTGCTGATACCCAGTCATTCTATCTTCCAGATTGCTTATTCATTCTTCTGCATCATTCATTCTGCTATTCATTGCCTTTAGTTCAGCTTTAATTTCTGTGAATCAGTTCTCTAATTTTTCTTAGTTCCTTTTTATAGTTTCTCATTCCTTTTTACAGCAATCTGCATTTCTATCAATAGCCCTTCTTAATTCCTTCAGTGTTTTCATTATCTCCCTTTTGAACTTGGTGTCTATAAGACTGACGAGGTCTGTTTTATTGTTTGTTCTTTCAGGGGAATTCTCTTAATCTTTCAGTTGGGAGTGATTCCTCTGCTTCTTCATTTTACTTATATTTCTCTTGCTGTATGAGTTTAGGAGATACAGTTATCTACTGCGGTCTTGGAGTGCTATTTTTATGTGAGAATGTCCATGTGTAGCCTGCGTGGGTTTAATATTTTTGGTGTGAGGGCTGTTTTTAGTATGGATGTCTGCCACCTCTTTCCTCAGTGTATGCTAGCCATTATCCCCTTGACAGGAGGTGTGACTGGTGTTGTGGTGACCAGAGCCTGCCCTGGATATTGACCAGGGCCTCCTCTTTGCTCTGTGGTTGTCACTGTGCTGTCAGGGGCAGGATTTCCTCCCTAGTTGTTTGAGTACAAGCCCCTAGATTTGTTTCTGAGCTGCAGTATGAGGTAGGCAGGATAGAAATTCTCCTCCCTGGGAGAGGAGCCACTGAGTATTCCTTTGGCACAGCTGTCCACCACTGAGTGCACTCTGTTGTGTCACCTGTCACCCATTGTGCAGGCTTATAAAATACACTGTTTTTTTGGCACTGCCCTAGGCCCCGCTTTAAACATGGAATGCCAGCAGTCAGCCATGGTGTCCCTCAGGCATTGTTTTCACAAGGCTACTAGTACAGATCCAATGAAGTCAGGTTTGAGGACTACAGTAGCTATGCACCTGGACCCACTCACTGTGGGAGTATGGAGACAGCACAGACCCTGGCCCAGCAGACCCAGCCCCTGAGTGCATGTGCCCACAAAGCCCACTGCTGATGGGCAGACCCGTCCGTGCAGCAGGAGCACCTGTTATCCACTCAGATGTCCAGAGCAGGTGCTGAATTTTCAAAGCCAGCAGCGGAGGTGTAAATCCGTGGCTCATGAAGCTGCAGGGAGAGATTTCAGCCCGCTTCCTAAATCGTAAGGCCCCTGGACCTCAGCTATGATTTCAGCCTACCCACCCAACCCCCGTGGTTGGGCAACCTGCTGGCCTCTGCTCCCAGAGCCTGCAGAGGTGGTAGCTGAGATGCAGGAGCCCACCAAGGTGGCAGCTGGGGCATGCGCTCCCATAGCCCATGGAGATGGGGCTGGTGTGCAGACAAAGAGGCTGCTATGGCGGCCCTGGCCCTCCCTTTGCCAGCCACTTAACCTCAGTGTTTTGCTTCTTTGGTGGACCCAGGCTTCTTTTGTGAACATTCTTGGTTGTGGACATGCCACACTCCAGCCCCTTCAGGCTTTCTCTACACAGCCAACACCAGTCTTCTCCCCTCCCCAGGTCGGTCTTCTAAACCCTGAGTTTCAGCATCCAGGCCCCACTCGTACCAGCGGACAGGTGTTTTAGGCTGGGGTGTGCAGGGCAGTGGCACTGACTGTCTGTGCAGTTCTCTCTCTGTTCTGCCTGCTACAGGCCAGTTGTGCTCTCCTCTGAGCCTTTAAGTCTCCTTTTCTGTCCTGGCTTATCTCTCCACCAGTGAAAGGGCTTCCAGGGTGTGGTAACCTTTTCCCTTTTACATCTCCTTCCCAGGGGGTAGGTCCCGCTTCCTCTTTTTCTTTTTTTTCCCTTTCTGTGTACCCATTTATATGGAGATCGTTCTTGTCTTTTCAGGTTTTTGAGGTCTTCTGCTAGTGATCAGTAGGTATTCTGTGAGAATTGTTCCATTTGTTATTGTTATTTTGAATTGTTATTTTTGATGTATTTGTGGAAGGGGGTGAGCTCCATGTCCTTCTACTCTGCCAGCTTGATTGGAGCCCCCCCACCCCAGTGTTATATTTCTAAAATGCAAATCTGATCATGTCCAAACTCTTAAAAATGACTTGCAAGGTTGTTCATAAGCTCCAGCTTCATCCATTCACTATACTCTCCCCACATTCCTTCTATGCTGTAGCAATACTGATGTTTAGTTTAGTATATTAGTTTGAACCCAGTGTTTTCTCTCTCCTCCTATCAGCAGAACACATGTTATTCTCTCTGTTTGGAACACTGCTTCCTGAAATTTGTCACCTCACCATTACTCATTCATCAATTACTTACCTGAAATTCCCAGTGGACTAGAAAATTAAAGAAGGTATTGTCTATATATTCATTGTAAATTTTTCATTCCTAGATATAGCACAGAACCTATGCATAATATGTTTTCAATAAAATTTTATTGAGTAAATGAAAGGTTGAATTTAAGATAACCTCAAAACAAGAAACATATCCAAATAGCAAATTAAAGGTAAACAAGTAATGAACCAAAGAAAAAAACAATAATGTAATATAAAGTCAGGAGTGAAAGTAGTGCACTCAATGTGCTATGATAGACATAGGACCCAGATGACTGATCTCCCAGTTAAATGGCCTTTTTCTTAAACCATCCTGACACTTTAATCCTTTTCTTTCCATCTTGTGTGAAGTAACTGTTGTTGACCTGAAATAAGTAGAATGCTAGATATTTTTCCAGCAAAGATGGGTTTATTCAGGATCAGCAGAGAATTGCAATTTGGGGTCTGCAACCATAGCGAGTCATGTGTAATTTTCCCACACAGCAAGGCGAGAACACTTTTATAGGGGAAAAAGAAAGCTGAAAGAGCTGTAGTAAATAAAGGGTCCATGGCTTTTCATTGGCTGAGATTTTGCCCGAAAAGAAGAGGGTTCTTTGTTCTTCCTGTTGGGCTCTACTATCACGGCAGGATATGAGAGCTTCCCATTCTGGTCTCCAGACTATTTAATTGAGGTTTCTGTTGATTAATTTTTTACATTTCCCTATCTTGATCAAGATCTTTCTCTGAAAGCATTGCTGATCAAGAATCAGGTTTTCTAGTCTCAGTGCCTTTTTTGTCCCTCAGTGTAAGGAAGGAACTTTACTGAGTGCAACGTCTCATGTCCAAGGGCACGTGTACATATTGGGAACATATTGATGTCACATGAGAGTAACAAAGAGGGGTAAAAGGGAGAACTCTTAGGCACTTTTTATCTAAAGTCCATATGTTATTAAGATTATAAACATTAGAGATCATCTGAAGCATTATGTTATCATCAAAGGTTTGGTGACAAAATTCCAACAGTGGTCTGGATATTTTGGGAAAGCTGTCTTATCAGATGCTGTCTACTTCAATTCCAGGAAATCTTTACTTTCAGGTCACTAGATGATATGCAGGTCCATTTAGGGTTCCATGCTTTCTTTAAGTGTGTCACATGAATCCAAGAGTCTATTCCTTGGAGTTTGTTGGCATGAGGGTTGGTTAGCAGTACCTGATAGGGGCCTCTCCAGTAAGGTTGAAGAGAATTCTTCTGGAGGTGTCTTTTCCAATAGACAAAGTCCCCCATTTTCAAAGTGTGATTCTTAAGGTCTTTGTTTCCCAAGAGCGCACAGAGAAAAGATTGCTCTACCCAAACGTGACTGTATTTAGAAAGTAATTAGGTTTTTGCAATATTGGAGTGTCTCTCCTTTTATCAGTTGTGAGTCAAAAGAAGAAGGAGCCAAGTGCATTTGGCATCCTGTGACTATCTCAAATGGTGAGAGTTTCTGAGTTCCAAAAGTGATAGATCTAGGATTTAGAAGGAGTAAGGGTAAAGGTAGTTAGAAGGCTTCTACAGATTTTTCCAAATGAGTCTTAATGAAGCCATTAGTGTGTTTGACTAAATCAGAGATTTGAGGGTGGTAAGCACAGTGAAAGTGTTGCCAAATAGTGCGGATTTGTCAAAATTTCTGACCAGTAAAATGGACTCCTCTGTCACTGTGAAGTTCAAGAGCAGTTCCACAGGTAAAGGTAGGCTTTTCCAAAATGACTTTAACCATAGAAGAGGCGGTAGCCTGTCTACACAGGAAGGCTTCAGTCCAGTGTGAAAACATACAGACTATGACTAACACGTATTTACATCCCTGAGATGGAGAAAGTTGTGTGAAATCCATTTGCCAGAACTTGAGTGGTCCATTCGGCAGTTTTAAATGTCTGGGAGCAGTACAGACAGGCTTCCCTGGGTTGTACTTTGGACAAGCTGGACAAATGATGTAGGTACTTTCTATACTCTTGTTAATGTTTCCCCATCAATATTGATTCATGCAGGCTATCATTTTGTCAGGAGACCAATAGTTTAATGCAGGTATGGTGGCGAGGAGTGGGAGTTTTAGAGTCTCTAGTAGGACTGGGTTGTTATTTGGTCTAAACCAGAGCTCTCTCTGTTTGTCAAACCAACAATTGTTGAATTTCCAATCCTAGCACAATATTTGCCACTGTCACCTTTTAAATCAATGAACGATGAGAAGTCAGTGTTACCCAAAGGTGATCTACCCTGTAGATCATCCCAAGGAGTCTGGAGGTGATCTGTCAGTATTAAGCAGTCATGAGGGACTTCATTGGTGACAGAGAGGAAAAGAGTAGCAGAGTAATGTTATTATAAAAGTTATGTGAGGAGCAGATAACAAAAGGACTTCATAGGAGGTGAGGCAGTTGACAGAGAAATGTTTTGTGTGATTGAGAATTCAGGAGAGCTACTACTGCATGAAGTGCAAAAATAATGATTTTCACAGTGGTCTTAACCAGAAGGGCAGCAGTTGTAATGGCACAGGCAAGAGGGGTAGCCCTGTGTCACAGGGTCCAGTTGCTGGCTATAATACCCTATGGGTTGATGGTGGTTCCATGTTTTGGGATGAGTTCCCCAAGAACATTCCCTTCCTTTTCACCTTCAAAAAGGTAAAAGAGGTCTGATAATTGGGATACCCAAGAGCAGGTGGGTTCATCAAACTCTCCTTTAAGGTCTTGAAAGCTATGTTGTCCAGTTCTTCCCGTAAATTGGGTCTGGATGTTATTTTTAGTAAAACATACAGAGATCTGGCCTTGAGAGAAAGTTAGAATTTAATTTCAGCAATAACAACTAGCCTGAGAATACTTCTCGGCTTAGTTTTGGGTTTGGGAAGCTTAGGACACCATGAAGTCTCGCTGGATCTAGGTGTATCTATTGTTCTAATATCATAGGCCATAAATATTTAACTGGGTTTGGGCAAACTGAAATTGTTCTTTTGCAACCTTATGACACTTTAATGCTAAAAGCTTTAGCAATTGGATGCTGTCTTCAAAGTAGAATCTCTAGAGAACTTTACATCACCCACATCAGCCTTCAGAATTTGCAAGAATAAGAAGGACTCTCAGTAAAACCCTGAGGCATTATAGTCCAAGTGAGTTGTTTTTGTTCTCAAGCGAAGGCAAAAAGGTATTGGCTAGCTTTATCAACTAGAACACTAAAGAATGCACTGCACAAACCAGTTACTGTAGAGAATTTGCTTCCAGTGGGAATGGATTTTAGTAGCGTATGAGGGTTAGGAACAACAGGGTGTAGAGGGATAACAATGTTGCTTATTGCTCAGGGTCTTGGACAAGCCTCCACCCTTGGCCCTTAGGTTTTCTCACTGGTAAAATAGTAGTATTAAGGGACTGGCCAAGGGGCCTTGAGCCTTGTAATCTTCTATTAGGGGCTTGATGCCTTGAAGGGCTTCTTTACTTATAGGGTGTTGATTAATTCTTTGAAGAGGTTTTGAGGGATCTGTATGAATCTTGATGGGCGTTGCCTTGTGAATTTTGCCAGTACCAGTTGGCGATTTTGCCCATAAGGAGGATGGGAGCTGATTCAATAGGGACAAATGATCAGTGTTTCCAGAATCAAATCTGGTACAATCAGAGATGCAAAGGTCATTTAATTCACCTAGTTGATTACATTGATGACTGCTGTCAAATTCTAGAATGATTTCCCCCTTTTAGGAGAAAGAAATTCTTGCATGATATTTCTCTAAGAAGTTTCAGCCCAATAAACTGGAAGGGGCGAGGAACTAAAGAGAAAAGGATGTGTTTCTCTAAAGGGCCTAAACAAAAGGGAGTAGGTTCAGAGACAGGAACCTCTTGAGGTTCATTAGTGATCCCCACTCTTTGAGCTGTTTTAGTACTATTCTGAGGAAGGGGCTGTTTTATAGTAGTAGTGTTGAGAACTGAAGAGTGTTGTTCTGGTGTCAGCTAGGACTGAAAGAGACTCACCACCAATCCAGAGAAATGTTTCTCCAAGCCAATTAAGAGGGAAGACTGGAAAGAGCCTCTGTAGTTCTTGGAGCTCCATCATTGAGAATTGGGAGAATGCTGGGAAGGCTGGTTAGAGGGCTGTAGGCACCTAGTGCACTTAAATTTGTAAGAGTTTCTTTTGCAGTGTCTTGAATAATAACTAGGAGTGTTCTGGTTTCACTTAGGAGCCTTCATTTGCTGGAGTTGAAGATTAAGAATTTTGGCAGTCTTCCTTCTGGGTGATTCATTTAGAGTGAGAAAGCTTGTTTGCCAGATTGATTAAATCTAGGGTGGAACGGGACAAGTTTCTCGTTCCATCCTGGTCCTTTTTACTAAAAGTGAAAGGTCGCAGTTCAGCCCATTAGTAAACATAAAGTTAAAAACTACCTGGTGGAATCAATATCTGAAGGAAGATGAGAGTTTTCTTTAAAAACACTCTGAAACCAATTGCAGTAGTCACGAAAAGGGTCATCAAATTTTTGTGTGCAAGCCTGAATTTTGTAACATTCAACAGACTTTGGAAAAGCCCTAGGAATTACTTGATGTTGCCTAGTGATTGCCAGAGCCTGTCATACAATAAATCAGTTAGTGGGCTGGTCTCCTTGTTGTAAACATGGAGACATTTCAGGGTTTTTCCCAGTTAGCAGTTTTCATACAATGCTGGGCCTGGCCTTTACTGACAAGCATATGAACTAGCTGATATAAGTCAGAGAAACCAAGTTATAAGTTTGAATGACTGTATTAAATTCCTCAGCAAATCTGTGTGGATCTTCAGCTACTTTGGGAAAATCTTTGTCCGTGGCTCACAGCTTTTGTCCAGGTGTTATAAGAAATTAAGGGTTTAGTCTCTGGACCCTCAGAAGGCTTGATTTTAAAGAAATAGTTTTTGATAAGCTCAGAGGAAAAAGGAGTGAGGAGAGTTACAAAGATAAGAAGTTTGTCAACAGAATTTGTCTGGGTGACTTGAGGGTATAGAGGAAGTAGAGGGAGCATAGAAGGAAAGGAGGAAAATGGCACCGGAGGTGGAGTCTGACCATGAAAAGCTTAGGGAGAGAGAAAAAATGGTGCCAGAGGCAGAGCCTAAGACAAAGAAACAAGGAGGAGAGAGCCTGAGGCTTTGGGAGCCATTTAATCTCACTTTAAACCTTTGTTTGCTTCAGTTAATCTTAAAATTTAATTTTGCAGAGAGACAATTTTAGACTCCTGATCATGCATGGAAGCCTCAAAATCCCAGTCAAAATAGGCATACCATTCAGTTCCGGAAATTTTTGAGCAATTGTAGTACTAACTTTCAAGGAAATTAAGTTTGGGGATTTGAAAAATTTCCCATAATGGCCATTGGTATTCTACATTGCCTTTGGTCAGATCAGTCCATTTAGTTAGAAATGTACCTGAGAAAGGACAATGGTTTATAAAGGTAAAATTGGCTAAAGTTCCTTTGTGTGTTGGGGATGTCTTCAAAATACATAGATAACTAGGATCCCATTTCTCAGAGGTTTTTCTCTAGAGTAAAAGAACAATTCTCAAACAGTTTTAACTTGTTACAGCAAAAAACAGCTCAATTCAAACAGCTTACAAGCTAATACTAGCCAGTTCTACAGTGATAGCCTGGTCCAGGAGGAGCCAGGCCAAAGGCTTTTTCAGCCAGTTTGTAGAGAAAAGCCCCTATTCCAAAGGAGTGGGCCAAAATATTTCCTGTGACTGTCCCGGCACATGCCACAGTCTGAGCCAAATGACCATTCCAGCTCTGCTTGCTTCATGACTTAGCTGCACACTGGGACAAGGGCTGCTGTGGCCAAGGAGAGAGCTGCGCTGTAAGACACAGAGATGGCTCAGACTCAAAATGGTGTCTGAGTGGGGCAGGGGCAGCCATTATGGTGCTTTCACAGGCAGCCCATCAGAAGCAATCCCAATCTCTGCAGCCAGATGAACACACCCCATGCCCCAACCCATGCTGAGCCCCTGCACTGGCTCCACCTGCCCTGTGTCATGGCTCCACACCAAGGCAATGGCAGCATAGGCCAAAGGGAGATCTCAGCTATGAGGAACAAAGGAGGTTCACACCCGAAGCAGTGTCTGAGCAGGGCGGGGACAGCCATTTCTTATGCTTACAGAGGTGGTGTATTGGAAGCAGTCTGGTTCTCTGACCCCAGCTGGACTGCTGAAGCCCATGCCCTGACCCACACCGAGTGCTCATTGCCAGCTCCCTTTGTCCCAGCACTGTTCCCCTCTGAGGCAAGTGTGCCAGTGCTCAGAGAGGGGACAAAACACACTTAAAAAGAACAGCCCAGCATGGACCCAAACCTCAGGGCTTCGGCTCCATCAACTTGAGACCAATCCACACCCCCTATAGGGTGGTGACAGCCAATGAGCAGAGGAGAAGTCCTGGTTCACACTTGGCTCTGGCCCCAGCACCTCTACCTCCAGCCCTACCTCCTACCAAGGTGATAGCTGCCAGTACACCCTGAGGAAAGACATGACTTCTATATTCATGTCTGGTCCAGTTTTCCCACCAAAGCACTGGGCATACCTAGACTATATAGGGATGCTCCTACACAAGGACACTACTTCAAGACTGCAGTAGATAGCTATTTCACCTAATTTCATAGAGACAGAGAAAGTTAAGCAAAATTAGAAGACAGAAAAATTTTTTTGAAAGAGCAAATGGAAACCCTAGAATAATTAATGAAACAGAAATAAACAGTTTATCAGATAAAGAGTTCAAAGCATTAGTAATAAGAATGCTAATTGAATTAGGGAAAAGAATAGATGAACACAGCCAGAATTTTAACAAAGAAATAGAAAATATAAAAAAGAATTAGAATACAATAATTGAAATGAGAAACACACTAAAAGGAATAAACAGCAGACTAGGTGACACAGAAAAACACATAAGTGGTCTGAAAGAAAGAATAATGGAAATTACCCAATCAGAATAGCAAAAAGAAAAACAAATTTTTAAAAAAGACGACAGTTTAAGGGATCTCTAGGACGATATCAACATTTCCATTATAGGAGTCCCAGAAGGAGAAAAGAGAGAAGAGGGTCAAAAATGTATGTGATGAAATTCAGCTGAAAATTTCCCAAATGTGAAGAAAGAAAGAGATATCCAGGTCCAGGAAGCCCAAAGCGTCCCAAACAAGATGAATCCAGACAGATCCAGAGCAAGACATATCATAATTAAAATGGCAAAATTCAAAGATAAAGAACGCTAAAGGCAGCAAAAGAAAAACAGAGAGTCATGTAGAAAGGAAACCATTATAAGGATATCATCTGATTTTTCTGCAGAAAATTTGTAGGCCAGAAGGAACTGGCATGATATATTTAAAGTGCTGAAAAGGAAAAACCTGCAAACTAGGATTCTCTACCTAGTAGGAACATAATTTAGAAGAGAAGGAGAGAGAAACAATTTCTCAGACAAGCAAAAACTGAAAGAGTTCATCAATATTAAACCACCACTAAAAGAAATATTAAAGGGGTCTTCTCTAAGTGGAAAGAAAACACTATAACAAGAAGTAATAATCTATAGAAAAGGAAAAATCCCACTAGTAAAGACAAAGGATCAATCATTTAAAGAAGCTAGTATGAAGATTAAAGGACAAAAAAGTAAAATCAACTATAACAATAATAATGAGTAAAGGGATGAACATAAAGATTTAAAATATGCATCAAAAACAAAATCTTGGGGAAGGGAGTAAAAAATGCAGATCTTTTAAAATGTGTTTGAACTTAAATGACTACCTATTTAAAACAAATATAGTTATTTGTTAACATATATGAACCCCATGGTAACCACAAATCAAAAACCTACAATAGATACACAAAAAGTAGAGAGAAAGGAACACAAGCATACCACTAAAGCAAATCATCAAAACACAAGGAAGAAATTAAAAGAACAGAGAAGAACTACAGAAACAATTGGAAAACAAGTAACAAAATGGTAATAAGTACATATCTATCAATAATTACTTTAAATGTCAATTGAGTAAATGCTCCAAACAAGAAACATTGGGTCAAAGGTGGCTGATTGGATTTAAAAAAAAGACCCATCTATATGCTGCTTAGAAAAGACACACTTCAGAGTTAAAAACACACAGACTGAAAGTGAGAGGATGGAAAAAGATATTTTATGCAACAGAAACAACAAGAAAGTGGGGGTAGCATTTCTCATATCAGATAAAATAGACTTTAAAACAAAATCTAAGACAAAAGACAGAGAAGGGCATTATATAATGATCAATGGACCAATATAAAAAGAGGATGTTACACGCACATATGGGCCTAGTACAGGAGCACCTAAATATATAAAGCAAATATTATTAGACATAAAGGGCGAAACTGGCAATAATAGTAGTAGTAGGGGACTTTGAGGTCTCATTTACATCAGTGGACATAACATCCAAACAAAATCAATAAATGATACAATAGACCAGTTGGACTTAATAGATATCTACATGAAATTCTATCCCAAAACAGAATACACATTCTTTTCAAGTGCACATGGGATGTTCTCCAGGATAGATGACATATTAGGCCACAAAACAAGTCTCCACAAATTTGAGGAGAAAAATTATATCAAGTGTTTTTTCTCACCACAACAGTATGAAACTATAAATCAATTACAGGAATAAATATGGAGGAAAAAAATGTGGAGAATAAACAACATGCTACTAAAAAACCAATGGTCAATGAAGAAATCAAAGAGGAAATCAGAAAATACATCAAGACAAATGAAAGTGGAAATAGATCTTTCCAAAGTCTGTGGGAAACTTCTAAGAGGGAAGTTTATAGTGCTACAGACCTACCTCACGCAACAAAAAAAATCTCAAAAAACCTGAACACTCATCTAAGGGAAAAAGAACACACAAAGTTCAAAGTCAGCAGAAAGAAGGAAATATTAAAAATCAGAAAGGGGGCTTCCCTGATGGCGCAGTGGTTGAGAGTCCGCCTGCCAATGCAGGGGACGCGGGTTCGTGCCCCGGTCCGGGAGGATCCCACATGCTGCGGAGCGGCTGGGCCCGTGAGCCATGGCCGCTGAGCCTGCGCGTCTGGAGCCTGTACTCTGCAACGGTAGAGGCCACAACAGTGAGAGGCCCACGTACCACACAAAAAAAACCTGATTAAAAATGGGCAGAAGACCTGAATAGATATTCTTCCAAAGAAGTTATACAGATGGTGAACAGGCACATGAAAGAATGCTCAAAATCATTAGTCATGGGCTTCCCTGGTGGCGCAGTGGTTGAGAATCCGCCTGCCGATGCAGGGGACACGGGTTCGTGCCCTGGTCCGGGAAGATCCCACATGCCGCGGAGCAACTAAGCCCGTGAGCCATGGCCGCTAGGCCTGCGCGTCCGCCCTGTGCTCCGCAACGGGAGAGGCCACAACAGTGAGAGGCCCGCATACCGAAAAAAAAAAAAAAAAAAAAAAAAAAAAAATCATTAGTCATCAGAGGAATTAAAATCAAAACCACAAGGAGACATCACCTCACACCTGTCAAAATGGCCATCAACAAAAAGTGTACAAATAGCAAATGTTGGTGAGGATATGGAGAAAAGGGAATTCTATTACAGTGTTGGTAGGATTGTAAATTGGCACAGCCACTGTGGAAAACAATAAGGAGGTTCCACAAAAAACTAAAAATAGAGCTACCATATGACCCAGCAGTTCCACTGCTGGCTATATATTTAAAGAAAATGAAAATACTAATTAAAAAACATAAATGCCTCCAATATTCATAGCAATAATATTTACAACAGCCAAGACATGGAAGCAATGTAATTGTTCATGAACAGGTGAATGGATAAAGAAGATGTGGTACGTATATATATACCTACAGAGGAATACTACTCAACCATAAAAAGAATGAAATCCTGCCATTTGAACAATGTGGATGGACCTAGAGGGTATTATGCTTAATCAAATAAATCAGACAGAGAAAGACAGATACTCTATCATCTTTATGTGGAATCTGAAAAATAACAAACGCATATAACAAAATAGAAACAGACTCACAGATATAGAGAAGAAACTAGTGGTTGCCAGTGGGGAGGGGCAGGAGAAAGGTAGGGCATTAAGAGATACAAACTACTATGTATAAAATAAACAACAAGGATATATTGTATAGCACAGGGAAATAGAGCCATTATTTTGTAATAACTTTAAATGTAGTATAATCTCTAAAAATATTGAATCACTATGTTATACACCTGAAATTAATATAATATTGTAAATTATACTTCAGTTTAAAAAAATTAAAAAAGGAATGGGCCAAAGGCTGAACCAGTACTGTTTTTGTGAAGCAGCCGCTGTTCCCAAAGGAACGGACAGAGGCGTTGACAGCTTCAGTGGAAAGAGTCATCTCAAAATCAGACCAAAGTGCCAAACAAGTACCTGTGTACAGAACAAGGTCTTAACCAGAAAGATGAAACCTTAAAATAGATCCTGAATAAACCTAAAGAGCTCCACATGCAAAAAGGCCATGAGCTCAGATCCAAGAGAAATGTGTATCTTCAAACTCCGGTCATCAAGGAAAACAGTACGTGACAATGGGCTCGATTTGTGGGTACTGCACCTATTTGCTAACCAGTCCAAGGTGTCTTTTCTGGTCATTGGCTGGGCCACAAACATGTTGACCTGAAGTGGACTGCCAGATATTTCTCCAGCAAAGTTGGGTTTACTCAGGATCAGATTTGCAATTCAGGGTATGCAGTCATGGCAAGCTACATGTAGTTTCCCCACACAGCAGGGAAGGAGCACACTTTTATGGAGGGGAAAGGAAGTTGGGAGGGCTATAGTAAACAAAGAGTCCATGGCTTTTCGTCGGTTGTATACTTGCCAGAGAAAGAGTCTGTTTTCTTCCTCTTGGGTTCTGCTATCTTCACAGGGTATGAGAGCTCCCTTTCTGGCTTCTGGACTCTATTTAATTGAGGTTTCTATTTATTAAATTATTACACTGTCTTCTGGTAAAACATTTCAGAGAGATGCTGTTGTCTTATTAAAAGGAAGTTCATATTTCTTAACTTTTCAGCATTTCCCATACTATATTCCTCAAGCACTAGATTCACAAGATTTTAACAGACATTTCATTTAAAATTTTCTCTGAATCAGGAGGTATGAGGTTAAATTAAGTAGAGTTCTTTAGTACAGAGACATTCAGGACCTTTGTTATGCTAATCTACTTTGTAAGTCTCTGAAACAGGAAAATACTAAGCATTTCTTTGGAATATTTTTGAGAGATGTCTTGCAGAATTGTCATTTATTGAAACCATTTGAGAAACATTAGTTCAAATGTTTCAGTAAATTTTTCACTCCAAGGAAGTTGAGGGGAAAAAAGAGAGCAGGATTCTCCAGAGAGATTTCCATCTCTCAGTAAACGAATTGATCAGAATTATTTTCTGAATTATGTGAACTCTGTGAGCTCAAAAAAAGAAAATCTGTGTATAAAATAGTGATCAATTTATATATTTTCAAGGCTATTTAAAAGTATGCATTAAATATGTACAGTATGCAATATGATAAGTATTAGATATTGATCTTTCTACAACTGTAATTGTATGTTCAACTCTAACACTTGTTGAACATACGCTTCACAGTGGTGCATAGGTGTTCTAAATTGTAAAGTCTATAAATGCATAAGAGTTCAGACCAAAAGTATAGCAATGTTGGCTGAAATAGATGAGGAAAACATAAAGGAAGGACCAAAATGGGCTGTGAAGGAAAATATGTGGAGTCTTGGCACTTTGGGTTCAGATTATATTGAACAGTGGAATGAGGCATCATTTGTTTCCAAAGTTAGGCTTTGGGTGTCAGTGGGTGGATTTAGTGGGTGCCTCTCCCCCGTGTATGCATTTATATTTAGGAGACTTCTAGGAGAAAAGGCACTCACACCTTAATCGCTGAAATTTAAAGTCATAAAAGCATATCGGATTGACCAGAGTAGAACTGGCTGAGTGCAGCTTGCTGTTCTCAAGCTTGAGTTTCTCAAAAAGAGACTCACCTCAGTAGGGGAAGCTGGACCAGTGAATAATACTTAATGCCAAGGTATAAGTTATCTGAGGAAAGTGACTTTTTAGGACCGTTGTGCACTTAATTCCAGAACCTCTCTGAGCAGCCTTCTGGAACTGAGGGGAAATTTGGAGACTGACAGATTGACATGTTCATGCCATAAGAAGAGCCATCAAAGAACTCTTATACGTGAGGCCATGGAACTTGTTAGTGTAGGACCCCCAAATAGGACTAGTTTAGAGTGGCCTAGTGGACATTGTGTGTGTGTGCACGAATGCATTCATGCTTTATCACTACTGTTTCCTTTGGAGAATGTTCCTCCTCCATTCAGTGTCGTTCTGAGGAGACCCATCAATCACATAGTGCCACCATCTCCTAGCAACAAGGCTGGGCTCCACATCTGGCCTGGCTCATCAGGATAATCTATCTCCCTAATAAGTGAGTGCAATAGTTCAAGGAGTAGACATGCGACCCAAGCAGGACCTACCTGAGTCCTTCGTGAGATTGGATAGACACTGGGAAAGAGAGAGGCTCTCTATTTTTTGGTTCATAATCTATGGAGATATTGACCTGAGGCTGACAGCAGCCATTTTTGCTACCCTGTGGAAAAGCTCACATAAGAAGGACATCATCACATAGAGACAAGCAGAGCCCCGAGATAGAGAACTGAGTGTGACAGCTTTTTCAGAAACCCTGGATCTAAATGTGCTCAATGTCTAGCACGTGCTTAGACTTCCGAGGTGTATGAGTCCATACTTCATTCATTTACTTGCTTATTTGATTACTTACTTATATCAGCTTGAATTTGCATTTGGTTTCTTTTGAAGAGAGGTTTTCACTAATGGGTAGGCCATCCTTTTTCTAAGAAGGAGGAAAGGAATGGATGAGGCCACTGGCTGAAAACATCAGGATCTTGGGGAGTATGGCACTAAGGATTCAGGAAGAGGTGATTGATGTTTAGGTGAGCCACAGACTTGAAGAGTTGCTAGGGCTTCCAGCAAAGTTAGCAGTGACATTTTATGTCCAGCTGCATCACTGGGAGGAACAGCAGTCAGTCACTGTCAATGGCACATGGGCCATGGACAACTGGTGGAAGAAAGAGGTTTAGAAATGGAGTTCGACCTCTGGGAGCTTTATTTGAGGTATTCCTACCTTGGAGTCTGAAGGGTAAGACCAATGACAAATATTTTATAATTCACTGTAAGCAAATGTTGGACATTTCTAGGAAAGGGTAGTCCTTACAAATACTGAAATTTCTATAAGTAAGATTGGTACAGACTTACAGTTATTATGATTTAAGGTACAGTTTTAAGTGTAACCTCAGACTAATTATACTGAGAAAGAATTGAGGAGAGGTTATTCCAGAGGGAGGAAAATATTGACAATTAAACTTTGGCATATTCATAAGGTTTGAGAAGACCAGGTGGATAAGACAAGGTGAAATTTTGGACGAGGTTGTGAGAAATAAGCCTGGCTAATTATAAGAAGGCTGGATTAGGGTGCAGCTTTCCAGAGAAGTTTAAATTGGGGTTAGTATGAAATAGGAGGTAAAAGGAGGGGTCTTATATCAGCAATTAATATGAATTTGGTATACCTGTTTAACTTGTTTGCAATATAAATAAAGTCACTTTTATTTTCCAGTTAGTTGTTTGAGTTTTCAAGTTTCTTTATATAGTGTAATGTCCTCTATTTCCTTTTTCAAGATGTCCCCCTACATTCCCATCCCAATCCCACACTGAATTGTCTAAGAACAAAGGGGCTTACTGACTACCAAGGAGATTAGTTCTGCTTCCAAATACCAGTCAGGAAGAGAGGACTATAAGGTCAAATTAATCCTCATCCACCATTGGTTTGCTCATGGGCATTTCACAGAGTCAGATGATGTTTCTCCCCTCCTGCAGGGATGCCCTTGTCACTTCTGATAACTGATCAGGATAGAGTTGTGACCATCTTTCAGCTTCAAGGATACATATCTTAGATAAATATTTTCTCAGACATTGTTTTCTAAAACAGGACACCATACCACAGTTGCTGGGTCTGAACTCATGCTGACTCACAAGGGAGCAAGACCGCAGAGATGTTCTTAGAGGGTGAACTCAAAATTCCACAAGCTCTGCCTCCTGGCAGCTGATCATGGAGTAAACTTTGCTGCCCTGCTGCAAATTGGCTTCAAGTTTAACAATACAAAATGCTCTTGAGGATGTGAGTAATCTGTAAGCTTTATAGAATGCTGGTAGGAGTACAAATTGCTTACACACTCACCTTGAAAAACAGTTTCACATCTAGCAATGTTCAAGATGTGAACTTGCTTATACTTACTAATTCCGCTCTTAAGTATATGCTCAAGAAAGCATGTTCATGGCCGTATTGGCAAAAGAAGGGGAAATGGTCGAAACGTCCAGCAGTGGAGAATGACTACATAAATTATGATACGGTCATGGAATAGATTAAAATTCAGCAGTGAAAATAAATGAACAAGAGCTACATGTGTCAAAATGGATAAATCTCACAAAAGATGTTGAACAACAACAAAGGCAAGTCACAGAAGAACACATGCAGTTTGAGGCCATATACATCATTTCAGAAATATGAAAATTTAAACTATATTGTTAAACGATATGTACATGTGTGGTAAAGTAATAACGAAACACAAATAATAAACACAGATTTCTGGATCCTAGTTAGCTCTTGAGGGGATGGAGCAAACTGACCAGAGACAGGCATATGGGAGGCTCCACAGCTATTGTTAACTTGTATAGAGAGCAAAGTATTTGTTTTAGTCCTCTTTAACCCAAACATATTCATTATTTGTTTTGTGCACAGCCATTTACACAAAAACACATATATAATTTCATAATTTAAAAAATTTTAAAGACTCATTTAAGTGGGTTCTGTAGTTATATAAGTGCAAGTCTAATCAGAAAATCTTCATGGCTTTCTATTGACTCCCTGGATTGCAAAACTCTAGGGAGGTGAAGAACCATTTGCATAAGAATCTCAGAGGCTTTCTAAGAGAGGAAAGACCAAAATATCACCGCCTCCCTCTCTGCAAACAACCACAGATATTTGTGACCATATCCTCACATGCTGGGAGAGCTTCCTCACTTGAAAGGCTTCCTTTGGATGATGAGCTGCCCACATCTTCTTCCAGCAGTTTTACCCCCAAGTCTTTCCAGGCAACCATGCCTCTTGTTTACCCATCAACTCCATATTTCTTGAACATTTCTACTCTTCTTTTCTCCTCTTTTCTTTACTTACTTCCCTGTTTTTTAGAACTTCATTATCTACTTTCCAAATTCTTAAAGTTCAAAGTAGTAGAGAAGAGATGGCATGGGAAGAAGAGAAAAAGAAAAAAATACTTCCAAAAGTAGTTCTAAATAGACTCATTGTGTTCCTGTAGGTCTTTGAGAGGGACAGAATCTTCCTTATCAATGAAATACAGCAAATGTTGTAAAAAATGTTTTGTTTTGCTTTGTATAGTATGCTGTTTATTTCCATTTTTTTGACAAAAATTTCCCTGTTTCCCAAATGCTTATCTTGGATAATACCATGTTTAGTGTAAACATTATGGGAAATACTGACTTCAAATTATGACCAAGAATGTTCTCATAGTAAAAGGAGAAGGAGGTAAATATTATACTTTTTTTACATTAAATATTGGTAATAAAATATTTTAATCAAATATTCCTACTTTCTACAAGGAATTCTTTGTTTAAATAGATATAATAAATTCTCTGTGATAAATATTGTGGTTTAATGAATGCTCTCTCAACATATTCACCTTTAAACATTTTTTACTTTGTGCTTTCTCCCCTAAACTGGATGAATGTCTGCTCTATTTTAGGTACTATCTTAGTGTTAGGGACACAATAGTGAACAATATAGACAAAATTACTGCCCTTTGGAGAATTTATGTAAGAAAAAAATCATTAGAAATTAGTCATGTGGCCACTAAATGTAGTAAATATAGTAATAAAATAAAGAACAAAATTTTAAGTCAAATTTAATGTGATTTTTTTCCCCCAGTGTTTACAACTCTGTTTAAGTAAAAGCCTGAATTGGTTACCTGGGTATTCATTATTTTAGCTCTCCATAGTAAAGAATATTGCATAGGGAAGAAAAAGTCATCATATGATGAAAAATTCATTTAGAGCTTTCAATTCAGTTAGTCCCTGCTCAAACATCCTTCTTCTGTTAATAGGACTACATTGTGTCACCATGACAGCAATATCCTTGCCCATCCAGGCTTTTAATTATTGTGTTTGTATTTTATGACCGGATGTGCTATGCAAACATGTTTCAAATCAACTTTGAAGTAAATTTACCAATGTTATTGAGAATATAAGATATAACGCAGTTGATGAAAATAATGTTGGAAAAATATTATAATCAAATACAATAAAGAAATGAAAATCTGATAGAATCAGAATTGTTAACAGAGAAAAATGTTTATAACATTGGTAACAAAATAGATTATTCAGAAGTGAATAATTGCGAGGTGCTTGAGAAATTTGGTATGCCTTCAAATATACTTTCAGAAATGCCTCTTTAAGATCATTCCATAAAAGCCAAATATAAATGCAGTCATACTCTATCACATTAAAAAAATATTATACCAAAAGAGTTAACTTACTTTAATCTTTATTCAACAAATTAGACCACAATTGAAATGTAATGTGTTTTGTTCAACATATGTATTTTTAAATTTTTCAATTTTATTTGTCAAGAAAACATCCAATCATTCTTGGTTATCATTAATTATTATGGACTCCCCCCACCCCTTTATAAAGGGATTCACCTTAAAAGCCTTTTATTTAATTATTCTCAGATAATGAAGAATTTCTTACATTGGTATTCTCCTAGTTTAAACATACATGTAGAAGTCATATTGAAGTTTGGAGCCCTATTTTCTTAGTAAATGTGTTCCTGATTCTGGTGTTAGCAATTGTAGTTAACTGACTTAGTCTTGTGCCTGAGGTTGTTAAAATATTGTACCTTTCATCTTCAATAGGATGGTATTTGGTTCCAAGTGCTATGCTCTTGACACCAGAACAATGAAAACAGTGGCTCTCTCTGTAGGGTGAATAATGGGTCCTTAAAGATGTCTTTGTTCTAATCCTTGGAAGCGGTGGATATATTACTTGACATGGTAAAAAGAACTTTGCAGATATAATTACATTAAGGATCTTAAAATGCAGGAGAGGATCCTGTATTATCCAGGTGGGGCCCCATGTAATCACAAAGGTCCTTAGAAGAGGGAGGCAGGAGGATTCTAACATTTATGGAAAATGTAAGGGTGGAAGCTGAGTTCAGAGAGAAGAGATTAGGCTGCAGGTCTTGAAGGTGGAGGAAGGGGCCACCACGGGGCAAGGAACGCAGGCAACCTCTAGAAGCTGGAAAAGGCAAGGAAACAGAGTCTCCCCAGGAGCCTCCCAAAGACATGCAGGCCTGTGGACCCATTTTAGACTTCTGACCTCCTGAATTGTAGGAGAGACTATTTGCATTGCTTTAAGGCACTAATTTAGTGGTCATTGCTACAGTAGCAAGAAGAGATCAAAATAGTCTCATTTAGAATTTTCTACTTTCTGCTTTGCTGAAAACTCAAGGAAAACTTAGCCTTCCCCTGCCCATTTCCCTTTCAGGGGGACCTTGGAAAAGGAACAGAAAAATGGCTTTCTTATTCTAACCATTCCTTTTATGCGTCAGGTCAAAAGTCTTTTCCTCCTTGAGGCTTTAAGTTTATCCCCTGGCCTCTTGTGTCAAGTGTTTTTTACTTACTTTATTTCATCCCATTGCACCAATTCTGAATGAAATTGGTAATTATGCTAGAATGGGGATAAACTGGATCATTGCTGGGATAGACGGTCACCCTATTTATATTTCTACACATTTTGTTTTGTTTTTGTATTACAATTAAATACTTTCTCTCTATCTTCTTCCTCCTTTCAGAGGTAAGAGAAGTTTTCCTTTTTATCTCTATTCTCCATATCCATGATCATCATTGCCTGCAACATCATTGTCACCACCACCATCATGATCATTATAATAGCTGAATCTACCATCACACTTAAATGTTGGGTACATGGTCACATTATATGTAATAACTCAGTTAATCCTTGCAACAGCTATAGGAGGATGGCACTATGTTATCTTCATTTTAGAGAAAAATTATTTGTTGCTTGGAGAGGCTAACTAACATGCTTAGGTCTGCACAATGGAAGGTGTCAGGACCAGGATTCAGTTTCAGATACTTTAGCCTCTTTATCGCTATTGCCCCCAATATTTACCCTTTTCACAGAGAAGGATAAATATTCGTATGAAAAGTAAAGGACACCTGGATTCACATGTTTATATCTCTAATTCTGAATACTAATAGAAAAAAGGGTTTAGAAAATAATAATTTCAATATAATTTTTTCTCTCTAAACCTTTATGCCAAATTTAAAAAAACTATCCACATACAATGTTGTACTCGGTCTTTTGAAACTTAAATTACAATTATTAGAATTGATTTGGGGAAATAAGAATCAACAAAAGGAACATATGCATTATTTTATTTTTCTGTTTTTTTCTAATTTTTTCTGTACACGTGTCAATGTGTATAGTTAACATAGAGCACTGTATAAGTTTAAGGTGTACAACATAATGATATGACTTATACTTTGTAAAATGATCACCACAATAAATTTAGTTAACATCTCTCATCTCATACTTATAATAAAATAAAGGTTTATTTTCCTTGTGATGAGAATCTTAGGATCTACGATCTTAACAATTATCATATATATGATGTATGTATATATCAAATATACCATACTACAGTGTCAACTATAGTAATCATGTTGTACATTGCATATCTATTAATTCTTTATCTTATAACTGGAAGTCTGTACCTTTCTACCATCTTCATCCAATTCCCCCTCCTCTCATCCCCTTTCTGGTAACAACAAATCTTGATAACCACAAATCTGATCTCCTTTTCTTTTTTACATTCCACATGTAAGTGAAATCATACAATAGTTGTCTTTCTCTGTCTGACTTATTTAACTTAGCACAATGCCCTCAAGGTCCATCCATTTGGTCACAGTTGGCAGTACTTCCTTCCTTCTATGGCTGAATAATATTCCATTGTATATATTTACTACATCTTTTTTATCCATTCATCTATCAATGGACACTTAGGTGGTTTCCATGTCTTGGCCATTGTAAATTATGCTGCTATGAACATGAAGGTACAGATATCTCTTCCACATAATGTGTTTATTTCCTTTGGTTATATTCTGAAAAGTAGAATTGCTGGATCATATGGCAGTTCTATTTTTAATTCTTTGAGGAAACTCCGTGCTGTTTTCTGTACTGTAGTGGCTGCACCAATTTACATTCCCACCACCCATGTACAAGGGTTCCCATTCCTTCCTCTTCTCCCCAGCATTTATCTCTTTTTGATGGTGGCCATTCTAACAGGTACGAAGTGATATCTCATTGTGGTTTTGACTTGCATTTCCCTGAATTAGTAATGTTAAGCACCTTTGCATGTACCTATTGGCCATTCATACTTCTACTTTGTAAAAAGACCTATTCAGGTCCTTTCCCTATTTTTTAATTGGATTCTTTAGTTATTTTATTGAGTTTTGTGGGTTTCTATATATTTTGAATACTAACCCCTTATCACATATATTGTTTGCAAATATTTTTTTCCCAGTCTGTAGGTTGTCTTTTCATTTTGCTGATGGTTTCCTTTGCTGTGCAGAAGTTTTTTAGTTTAGTGTAGTCCCACTTGCCTATTTTTTATTTTTTTGCTTGTGCTTTAGCTGTCATATTAAAAAAAATCATCATCAAGAACCAGGTCAAAGATATTTTTTTCTGGGTTTCCTTCTAGGAGTTTTATTGTTTCCAGTCTTACACTGAAGTCTTTAATACATTTTGAGTTGATGTTTGTGTATAGTTAAGTCCAGTTTCATGCTTTTGCATGTAAGTTGTCCAGTTTTCCTAATACCATTCATTGAAGGAACTATCCTCACTGCAGTGTATATTCTTGACTCCTTTGTCATGAAGAAATTGACCATATATGTGTGGGTTTATTTCTTGGCTCTGTTCCATTGATCTATGTGTCTGTTTTAATGCCAGTACTATACTGTTTTAATTACTATAGCTTTATAATATAGTTGAAAATCAAAGCATGGATGCCTCCACGTTTGTTGTTCTTCTTCAAGATTGCTTTGGCTGTTTGAGGTCTTTTGAGGTTCCATACAAATTTTAGGATTGTTTGTTCTACTATGTGAAAAATGCCATTTGAATTTTGATAGAGATTGTTTTGATCTATAAATTATGTTGATTAGTGTGGAAATTTTAACAATATTAATTCCCCCAGTCCATGAGCATGGAATATTTTTCCATTTCTTTGTCATGTTCAATTTCTTTCATCAATGTCTTACAGTTTTCAGTGTTCAGGTCTTTCACCTCCTTATTTAAAATTATTACTACATGTCTTACTCTTCTTGATGCAATTGTAAATGGGATTGGTTTCTTTTTTTTTTTTTTTTTTGGCGGTACATGGGCCTCTCACTATTGTGGCCTGTCCCATTGTGGAGCACAAGCTCCAGACACGCAGGCTCAGCAGCCATGGCTCACGGGCCCAGCCGCTCTGCGGCATGTGGGATCTTCCCAGACTGGGATACAAACCCGTGTCCCCTGCATTGGCAGGTGGACTCTCAACCACTGCACCACCAGGGAAGCCCCAAGGATTGTTTTCTTAATTTCCCTTTCTGCTAGTTAATTATTAATGTATAGAAACAGAACAGATTTTTATGTATTGATTTTGTATCCTGCAAATTTATCAAATTTGTTCTAACAGTTTTTGATAGAGTCTTTAGGGTTTTCTATATATAATGTCATCTGCAAACAGTGACAGTTTTACTTCTTCCTTTCCAATTTGGATGCCTTTTATTTCTTTTTCTTGCCTAATTGCTCTGGGTAGGACTTCCAATACAATGTTGAATAAAGGTGAAGAGGGTGAACATCCTTGTCTTGTTCCTGATCTTAGAGGAAAAGCTTTCTGCTTTCCATCATTGAGTATGATAATAACTGTGAGCTTCTCATATATGGCCTCTATTATGTTGAGGTACATTCCTTCTATGTCTGATTTGTTAAGAAGTTTTTATCATGAACAGATGTTGAATTTAGTCAATTCTTTTTCTGCATCTATTGAGATGATTATAAGATTTTTTTCTGTCATTACCTTTATGTGAGGTATCACATTAATTGATTTGTGTATGGTAACTGTCCTTACCTCTCAGGTATAAATCCAACATGATCATGTTGAATGATCTTTTTGATGTGCTGCTGAATTCAGTTTGCTAGTGTTTTACTAAGAATTTTTGTATCTGTGTTAATCAGGGGTATTGGCCTGTTGTTTTCTTTTCTTGTAGTGTTCTTTTACTGGCTTTGGTATCAGGGAAATGCTGGCCTTGTTAAATAAGTTTGGGAGTGTCCCTTACTCTGATTTTCTTTGGAAGAGTTTTAGAAGAATTGGCATTAATTCTTTAAACATTTGGTAAAATTCACCAATGAAGTCATCTGGTTCTGAGCTTTTCTTTATTGGGAGATTTTTGATTACTGATTCAATATTTTTTTTAAATGTTTTTTAAAAAGTCTTTTTGATATTCTTTTCCATTATGGTTTATCACAGGATATTGAATATACTCCCCTGTGCTATACAGAGGACCTTGTTGTTTATCCGTTCTATATATAATAGTTCGCATCTGTTAACCCCAAACTCCCAATCCATCCCTCTCCCATCTCCCTCCCCCTTGGCAACCACCAGTCTATTCTGTATGTCCCTGATTCTGTTTCTGTTTCATAGATAGGTTCATTTGTGTCATATTTTAGATTCTACATATAAGTAATATCATATGATATTTGTCTTTCTCTTTCTTACTTCACTTAGTATGATAATCTCTAGTTGCATCCATGTTGTTGCAAATGGCATTATTTCGTTTATGGCTGAGAAGTATTCCATTGTATATATGTACCACATCTTCTTTATCCATTCATCTGTTGATGGACATTTAGGTTGTTTCCATGTCTTGGCTATTGTGAATAGTGCTGCTGTGAACGTAGGGGTGCACATATCTTTTTGAATTAGAGTTTTCTCTGGATATATGCCCAGGAGTGGGATTGCAGGATCATATGGTAATTCTATTTTTAGTTTTCTGAGGAACCTCCATACTGTTTTCCAACTGGTGGCACCAACTTACATTCCCACCAACAGTGTAGGAGGGTTCCCTTTTCTCCATGTACTCTCCAGCATTTGTTATTTGTAGACTTTTTAATGGTGTCCATTCTGACTGGTGTGAGGTGGTACCTCATTGTACTTTTGATTTGCATTTCTCTGATAATTAGTGATGTTGAGGAGCTTTTCATGTGCCTATTGGCCATCTGTATTTCTTCTTTGGAGAAATGTCTGTTTAGGCCTTCTGCCCATTTTTCAGTCAGGTTGTTTGCTTTTTTGTTGTCAAGTTGTATGAACTGTTTTATATTTTGGAAATTAATCCCTTGTTGGTTGCATTGTTTGCAAATATTTTCTCCCATTCTGTAGGTTGTCTTTTCATTTTGTTTATGGTTTCCTTCAGTGTGTGAAAGCTTGTATGTTTTTTATTCAGTCCCATTGTTATTTTCATTTTTATTTCCATTACTCTGGGAAATGGATCAAAAAAAATATTGCTGTGATTTATGTCACAGAGTGTTTTGCCTATGTTTTCCTCTAGGAGTTTTATGGTGTCCAATTTTAAATTTAGGTCTTTAATCCATTTTGAGTTTATTTTTGTATATGGTATGAGAGAGTGTTCTAGTTTCATTGATTCACATGAGGCTGTCCAGCTTTCCCAACACAACTTGCTGAAGAGACTGTCTTTTCTCCATTGTATATTCTTGCCTCCTTTGTTTAAGATAAATTGACTGTAGGTGTGTGAGCTTATTTCTCAGCCCTCTATTCTGTTCCATTGATCCATATGTCTGCTTTTGTGCCAGTCCCACACTGTTTTGATTACTGTAGCTTTGTAGTATTGTCTGAAGTCTGAGAGGGTTATGCCTCCTGCTTTTTTCTTTTTCTTCAGGATTGCTTTGGAAATTCTGGGTCTTTTATGGTTCCATATAAATTTTAGGATTCTTTGTTCCAGTTCTGTGAAAAATGTCATGGGTAATTTGATAGGGATCACATTAAATCTGTAGCTTGCTTTGGGTAGGACAGGCATTTTAACAACATTAATTCTTTTAATCCAAAAGCGTGGGATATCTTTCCATTTCTTGGAATAATCTTTAATGTCATTTATTAATGTTTTATAGTTCTCAGAGTATAAGTCTTTTACCTCCTTGGTGAGGTTTATTCCTAAGTATTTTATTTTTTGAGTTGTGGTTTTAAAAGGTATTGCTCTTTTACACTCTCTTTCTGATATTTCATTGTTGGTGTAAAGAAATGCAACCAATTTCTGTGTGTTAATCTTGTATCCTGCTACCTTGCTCAATTTGTTTATCAGCTCTAGTAGTTTTTGTGTGGAATCTTTAGGGTTTTTTATATATAGTATCATATCATCTGCATACAATGACAATTTTACATTTTCACTTCCAGTTTGGATACCTGTTATTTCTTTTTCTTGTCTGATTGCTGTGGCTAGGACTTCCAATACTATGTTGACTAGAAGAGGTGAGAGTGGGCATTCTCGTCTTGCTCCAGATTTTATCGGGAAGGCTTTCAACTTCTCACCATTGAGTATTATATTGTCTGTGGGTTTGTCTTAAATAGCTTTTACTATTTTGAGGTATGTTCCCTCTGTAACCACTTTGGTAAGAGTTTTTGTCATGAATCGATGTTGAAGTTTGTCAAATGCTTTTTCTGCATCTATTGAGATAATCATGTGGTTTTTGTCTTTTCTTTTGTTGATGTTGTGTATCACTTTGATTTGTGTATGTTGAACCATTCTTGTGAACTTGGGATGAAACCCACTTGGTCATGGTGTGTGATCTTTCTCATGTGTTGTTGGATTTGGTTTGCTAGTATTTTATTGAGAATTTTGATGCAGTATTCTTAAGAGTAATTGATATGTTTAGATTTTCTGTTTCTTCCTGATTCAGTTTTGGTAGCTTATACACTTCTAAGCATTTTTCCATTTTTTCCTAGGTTGTCCAGTTTGTTGGCTTATAGTTGTTTATAGTAGCCTCTTATGAGCCTTTGTTTTTCTGTGGTATCAGTTCTAATGTCTCTTTTTTGATTTACTATTTTGTTGATTTGCATCCTCTCTATTTTTTACTTGGTTATTCTAGCTAAGGTTTTGTCAATTTTGTTTACCTTTTCAAAAAAAAACCCATAGTTTTGTTAATTTTTCTGTTTTCCTGTTCTCAATTTTATTTATTTATGGCTAATATTTGTTATTTTCTTCTTCTACTAACTTTTGGCTAAGTTTTTTTTTTTTTTTTTTTTATTGTTCCTGGAAACATACAGGTAAATTGTTTGAGATCTTTCTTTTTTCTTAATGTGTTTATTGCTATGAACTTACTTCCTAGAACTGCTTTTTCTGCATCCCTTAAGTTTTGATATGTTGTGTTTCTATTTTAATTTATATCATAATACTTTTTAATGTCTTCTTTGGTTCATTGGTTATTCAGGAGAGCGTTGTTTAATTTCCATGTATGCATGAGTTTTCCCCATTATTTATTTCTAGTTTCATAACATTGTGGTAAGAGAAAATACCTGGTATGATTTCAGTCTTTTTGAATTTGCTAAGGATTGTTTTAACCTAACATATGGTATATCATAGAAAATGTTCCATGTACACTTGAGAAGAATGTGTATTCTGTTGTTGGATAGGATGGTCTATGAATGCTTGTTAGGTCAATTTGGTCTATAGTGTTCAAATCTGCTGTTTCCTTATTGATTGTCCCATTGCTCTATCCATTGTTGAGATTGGGGTCCCCAATTACTGTTGTATAGCTATTTATTTCTACTTTTAGCTCTGTTAGCTTTTGCTTTATATATTTAGGTGTTCTAATATTGGGTGCATATATTTGTACAATTGTTACATCTTGAAGAACTGAATGCTTTATCATTAGAAAATGACCTTCTTTGCCCTTTTTACCATTTTTAGTCTAAAGTCTATTTTTTCTGAGTAGAGTGACATTTTTTTTTCTTTTTTTTTCTGGTTACCATTTGCTTGAAATATCTTTTTACATCTCTTCACTCAGTATATTTGTGTCTTTAAGACTAAAGTGAGTCTCTTTTAGGCAGCATATGGTTAGATCTTGATGGGGTTTTGTTTGTTTGTTTTTTCATTCAACGATTGTGTCTTTTGATTGCAGAATTTAATCCATTTTTGTTTAAAGTAATTATTGGTAAGTAAGGATTTACTATTGCCATTTTATTAATTGTTTTCTCACTGTTTTGCAGACCTACTGTTTTTATTTTTTATTGTGTTGTCTTTGTATTTTGATGTCTTTTGGTATCAGCGTTCTTTGACTTTTTATGATGTTAACAAGCCTTCTTTTACTTCCACTCAGAGAATCTTTAGCATTTCTTGTAAGTCGGTCTAGTGGTGATGAGCTCCTTCAGCTTTTGTTTTTTAGGGAAAGTCTATTTCTTCTTCCTTTCTAAAGAACAGCTTTGCTGGGAATGGAATTCTTGGTTGACAGGGTTTTATTTCTTTGATATTTTGATTATGTCATCCTGTTTTTTCCTGGCTTGAAAAGTTTCTGTTGAGAAATCTGCTGAATGTCTTATGGTGGTTCCCTTATATGTAACTTCTCTCTTTTCTCTTGCTGCTTTCAAAATTCTTTCTTTTTCTGTACTTTTGTCAATATAATAATAATATGTCTCAGTGCAGTGCTATTTAGGTTCAAACTCTTTGGGGGTCCTGTGGGACTCATGGATCTGGATGTCCATTTCTCCTCCTAAGTTTGGAATGTTTTCAGTTATTAATGCTTTAAATAATACTTTCCCTCCTCCTTCTTCTCCTTCTGGAATTCACACAGTGCAGCTGTTATTTGTTTTGTTCTGTTTTGTTTTTAATTATGTTCCATAAGTCCTGTAGGCTTTCTTCATTCTTTTTTCATTCTTTTTTCCATTTGCTTTTCTGACTGGGTACTATCCAATGTTCTGTCTTTGGGGTTACTAATTCCTTTTTCTTCATAGTTGAGTCTGCTTTCAAAGCTCTCTATTGAGTTCTTCAGTCATTGTATTTTTTTCAGCTTTAGGGTTTCTGATTTTTTTTTTTTAATGGTTTCTATTTGCTGTACTTCTTGTTTTGGTCATGCATTGTTTTCCTAATTTTGTTTAGTTGCCTGTGTGTTCTTTTAGTTCACTAAGCTTCTTTAAGAGGATTATTCTGAATTCTTTATCTGACAGTTTACAGATCTCCATTTCTTTCTGATCAGTTATTGGAGCTTTATTAATTTCCTTTGATAGTGTCACATTTACCTGATTTATTATAATTCTTGATTCCTCACTTTGGTACCTGTTCATTTGAGTCCTTGGTCTTCTTTTCCACACTTTATGGTTTAGTTTTTTGGACATGTCTGCTGGTAATGTCCTTGGACAGGTGGGGCTTACTATTGAGGTCTACATCTGGGCAAGGCCATTGCCCAATCTCTAAGGTCATGAGTGGGAGTGGGGGATGCTGCTTGTTAAGAACAGTTGGATAGGACTGTTGAATTGGTTCCCTGTCCAAGTAAGGCTGTAGGAGGGGCTCTGTGGTTGCTTGGCTTTTCTAGATAATCAGATTCTTCTCTAGATTATCTAGGCTTACTAGATAATCAGACTTGGTACTATACTCAGACATAGGTGGGGCTATAAATTAGCTGTTCTGCTCTGGGCATGGTGGGGGGGGGGCTCAAAAGAATGGACCAGAGTGTGTTTACATGATTTATTGTTTGGGGACCCAAATCAAGCAAGATTATGCACTGAGTTCCCTGGCCAGACAGGTCACCAATTTTGTTCTGCAAGCAGGGAAAGTGGTGGGCTGTACTTTCTGTTCAAGTGCCTCTGTAAGCAGAGCCGTTGGATGTGCTATGCAGTTTCCCATGTGCTCCTTGTCAGAGGGGTTGAAAACTGTATTTAGTGATAGCTGGGGCTACAAATTAGTTTCCCTGCTTGAGTAAAGTGGAGAAACCATCTTCAAGCTTAACAAGGCTCTTTGTGGTCCTGACTCAAGCCAACCCACTCCTCAGGTTCCCTGGCTGAACAGTGTACTGGCTTTCCTCTGAGAACAATCAGCTCTGCCTATGAGACTATGTGCTCAAGCGTTGCTCACCTAGGTAGCTTCCATGTGTCCTCAAACATGCTTTCTGGTCAGGAAGGGCTAGGAGCTCTACAGTACTCAGCAGTGTGTTGGGCTAAGATTCAGCTCCCCTGCCTGGGCAGGGGCACATCAGGTTCCAGGATTGGCAAAGTTCTTTATTTGAGGACCTGAATCAGGCAGACCTTCACTCTGCTGAGTTCCCTGGTCAAACTGTACCACTGTCTTGGCTCCACAAATAAACAAAGCTACTGGTTGGGAGTACACCATGTGCCCTGAAGGTAGGAACTTGGTCTGCCACCATCCAAGTACTAGTTATTGCAAGCCCCTCATGACTTCTCCATAACAATCAGATTTCCAGTGGTCAAGTCCTAGAGATTCCCCCACAGTTCTTAAGGGGCAAGACTGGAGTGGGAGCTCCCAAGAAGCAGCCCGCAATTCTGGGAGAGCTGATGTCCACCCTAGGCTCTCTTCTCCAACTGGAGGTACCGTAGGCTCAGGGGTGATCGCTCAGCACAGTGCTGTACTAGCCTGGAGGAGGGGCAACGTGGTCATTGTGTAGCCATTCCTTTTATTCTTTTGATGTGGTCTATGTTGTGGTGTGGGATGGTACTTCGGCCTCAGCCTCATGTTTTAGGATTCTCTCAGTGGTGCTTTATATATGAATAGATGTTAGTTCTTTTTATGAGGGGGAACAAAGTCAAGAAGGGCTTAACGTTGTTCTCGTGGTGATGTTACTCCTAATTTATATTTTAATCTAATGTTTTCTCATAAATATTTCATATATTAAATTGTTTGTAATATGTTACATAGTAAATAATGATATAAATATATTAATTTATATTATATGAATTATAAAAGAATCTGTCAATATATTAATATTTAGTATATTACTATAGCTAATAGTAATCACATTGTTGCTCCCATCAGTTGTCTGGATAATAAAATCACCCTCAGTGATTGTTGAGCCTGAGAGCTTTTATTTCTCATCTCTTTTATATTATATGCTCTAAATTTGGAAGGAGAAAATTGGATCCTTTGCTTGCTGGGCTCTAAGAAGTTGTTGATGCCCTTGTCAATCTGTAGCAGTAGATGCTGTTTTGAGGCACATGCTACACTCAAAATGAGTGTAGCAACTCATTAGTATCAGGACACCAGGTCCTGAAATAGGGGTACCCATAAGTCCCAAGATAACACTGTTCCTCAAATATGAGATGAGCAGAACACTGTCAAAATTATTTTTAAAACCTTTGGCTCATGTGACACCCTTCTTTCTAAGAATTCAAAACCTTTTCACACATAGATAAGAGAATCTGATATTCTGTTTCAGGACACAATACACCCCTGGGAGACAAGAAGGGCAGATTCTTCCCTCAGCTTCTCTCCCCCACCACTCTGCCCCTTACCACAAGAATGGCAATAGAATCTATTCACCTTTGTGGCTCTCTAAGATGAATTATACTCAGCTATGTTACTGAAAGAAGATAGTTTACCATGATCTCATTTTGTGCTTTCAACATTCCTCAAAATATCAGTTGATTCTGGAAATACATACAGAAAATCTTGTCACTAGAGGAGGAATACCAGCTTTTTATTTTTAGTTTTTAAAGGATACTATACCTGCTTGGACATAACTTCTTTTTCAAATTTCCTATTTATGTGGACTCATGAAGGGTAATAAGTTGCTAAATTGTGAAGTAGGGCCAAGGAGATGGTTAACTTTGCTTTATGTTCAATTTGGATAGAAACTGCAAGTAGAGGGACTTCCCTGGTGGCACAGTGGTTCACAATCCAGCTGCCAATGCAGGGGACACGGGTTCTATCCCTGGTCTGGGAAGATCCCACATGCCGTGCAGCAACTAAGCCCGTGAGCCACAGCTACTGAGTCTGCACTCTGGAGCTGGCTACAACTACTGAGCCCGTGTGCCACAACTACTGAAGCTCACACGCCTAGAGCCCATGCTCCGCAATAAGAGAAGCCATGACAATGAGAAGCCTGCGCACCACAGTGAAGTGTAGCCCCTACTTGTTCCAACTAGAGAAAGCCCGCATGCAGCAACGAAGACCCAACTCAGCCATAAATAAATAAATTAATTTATTTAAGAAGAAAAAAAGAAATTTCAAGTAGAAATTTATATTAGCATGATTAGGTGATTGATGCGTTTGGTACCCGTGGCCTAATGCAGTCAGGCAACTATAGTTAACCCTTGAACAGTGAGGCAGTTAGGGTCACCAATTCCCTGCACAGTCAAAAGTCCATGTCTAACTTCACAGTCAGCCCTCCACATCTGTTGTTCCACATCAGTGTATTCAACCAACCTACCTTGGATCGTGTAGTACTGTTGTATGTATTTATTTTTTAAAATTTGTGTAAAAATGGACCCACACAGTTCAAACCTGTGTTTAAGGGTCAACTGTACTTAATTTTTCTATCCTACAAGAGAACACAAGAACACCCGAGAGAAGTTCAGGAGATGATCCTCCCCAGCTTTGGAACTAAAGCAAATTCAAACCCATGGATGAATTGATAGCTCATACATATGCATGACCCGTGTGAGCCTGTCAGTAGTGATGCCCTTATAGGAGCATCTTTTCCTAACCACGCTCTGTGGAATACTAATCCTCCCCCCTGCAGGCAGCTCCAGCAAGCAATGCTACACGCTGCATTCCTGTCTTCATACTTCACTAATATTTAACAGCTGAAGAATTCTGCAGTAAAGCAACCTGTTTAATTTTGTATACTCCATCCAGCTTTGCTCAGAGTTACTCTCACAGCCTGTCCCTCCTTTTTTTTCTTTGAGCACATAGCATCAACATTCTTTGGGAACAGTATTCTAAGATCATATTTTGGAGAACACTGTTCTCGACCATTTAAAAGTGAGTTATGTCCAAAGCAAAATAGGCCTTGCCAAGGTAGAAAGCTTGTATATTGCTTTAAAATTATTTTACCTTGGCTTTTAATCCTCTAATAAGATAAAGTTCTTTAAATTATATTGTTTTATTAACTGCATTTTCCAATAGTTAGAATAAAGAAGAAAATGGGAGTATCCTAGTGAAGGAGAATGAGGGATAAAAATTAAGAAATCTAAATCCTGGCTGTGTGCTGAAGGAGGCTTAACCTTTGCTTAGGGCTTTAAGACTTGGTCAGCTATCAGGCTGGACATGCTTAGTCCATCGCACTCCTCAGTTCATAGAAACTGAAAGCATGGTAGTCTAACCCAAATGTTAATCCCAATTGGCAGTAAGAAATATCCAGGAATTCTAGGCCTGACTCCTGATTCTCCAAGTCCCTGGGCCAGATGCAAGACCACAGGGGAGTAGTGACTCCAGAAGTATCACATGTAAGTCAGGAGGAGAAAGGGTCCAGGTGGGTGTGCCTGACAACAAGTTGTGCACTGTGCTATGTGTGAGGGTCTCTGTGTGAGTAGAGAGCCAGAGGGTACCCCAGGGACTCTGAGAAGCCAAATGGAGTCAATTACATATACAAGAAGAGGACAGTTAGGCCACCGGAGAATTCAGTTGTAGGCTGGAGTTGCTTGGTAATAATTAATACATAAACTTATAACAGACATGACAGCAGTATTTATAACACTTCCATCATTTGGAAATGTTTGCTATTAGCATAAAATTACAGCTTTGACCAGCAATTACCACTATTTGCATATGATGCAGTTATTAAAGTTGTAGTCTTGTAAACTTCCCATTTTATTGTCATCTTCTTTGGCATGCAGTTAGAAAACTTCCTTGTTATAGTTCTCCAAAGTTATTTAGGCATTTAAATTAAGTGATCCCTTTTACATATCACAGTACCCCAGTCACTACAGGATCTAATCTTTGATTGGTCATGGGTAGAAGAGAAAGGCAAAAGGTTTAGGAACTGCAGCCTCAGTTGGGTGAACAGGAGAGGGACACATACATGCACCTCTACATTAGGGTTGAGTTGAACTTTATAGGCTTTCTAAAGCTCATCAAGACAATCTGCTTGCAGAGGAGACAATGTGCTCACTGAGGCTGCAGTATAAGAGGCACAATCGGCAGTTTTAACACGTCACAACATTCTTGCTACCTCCTTTTAGTTTTTTGATTAACGTGTATGATGAGATTCAGTTATTGACCTCTTTTTCTCAGCTAGAACTCTTGAAAGAGTTACATACATGTTCTTTTTATAATTCCTAACACTTCACTCACTCTTGGGCAATATGGTTTCCACTACGGTTCTGCCCCTGCTCCCCTCCAAGGTTCAGCTTAAGGATGGGGGCTGCTAATCACTGATGCTTCCTTCCTAAAGCACAGTCTTTTCTTGGCTTCCATGATGGTTCTCCTTCTACCATCCCTGGCGTTCCTGTTAGGTTTCTTTGGAAAGGCTTCCTCTCCTAGCCAATCCTTTAAAGTTAATGCTTCTTGGGATTTTGTTTAGGCTTGTCTTTTTACTTTATACACTTCCCCTGGATGAATTCATTCACTTCCATGGCTTTAATGAAAGCTCTGTCTAGCTCCATTTCTTCAGTTCCACTTATTTATCCCATATGCAACTGAAAAAATAGCACTTCTACGGCTGAGCACATCACTTCACCCCACCAAAACGATACCTACTTTTGTGTTGCCTATGTCAAAGATTGGCATATCCATCCATCATGTTGCCCAGCCATTTAAATTAAGTCCTCTTATAGCCCACAAATTAATCAACAGATCCTGTCAATTCCACTCCCTTAATATTTCTTGACTACTTTCCACATTCATTTCAAACTTGAACTACCTTGGTTCAAGTCACTAATATCTTTCATTAAGTTTGTTATAACATCCTTCAGTTGACTCTCTACACAGTAGCCACAGTGATCTTCCTAAAATACTATCTGGTCATGTCACTCTCTTACCTAAAACCCTCAATGTCTCTATCTTGTCCTCAGTATGTCCAGACTCCTTAGCCTGCTTCACAGATTCTTTAATGTTTGTCTCTTAGCCCCACTCTTGCCAATCCTTAGCTTGCACTTGAAACTGTAGACACATGAAACTTGTTTTTGCTTCTGTGGGTGAATCTTCCTTCTCTGTAAGTCTTTTCATGTGATGTTAATTCTGCTTAGAACTCTCCCTGTTTTGATTTCATTAAAAATTTGTTTTCCGATCCTTCCTGGGTTTTTGGGTTTTTTTCCATTTCTCTCAGTCTGATTGACCCATAGCCTACTGTCCTGACCTGATTATAACAGTAAACAGTGTTATTACAATTTTCTATTTACTTATTTGTGTCCCCACTAAATTGAAAGCAACTTAAGTTGATCTTCTTTATAGTGGGGTAAGTGATGGAATCATCCATTAATATAGCGAATAAAGGAAAAGGGTAGGATAGGAAAGGGTACTTAGTTTAACACATTTCCGATTTCTCTAAATCTGTCCATTATGCATTCAGTGTATTTTTTTCTGATTTTGCATTTATATTAACTTCTCATTATATATAAAACTAAAAGTGCAATTTTTGTTGAGAAAAATTAACAAGTTGAACTTCAAAGCCTACAAAAATAAGCAATAATTGTTTGGAATTGGAGTTATGAATTTCAGGGAGACGGATAGCAATAAATTTTCATATATTGCATGATGGCCTGAATTAAATTTGATATAGCATTTTTCCATAGGTCACTAGAAAAAATTTTAAAGTATTGAGGCCTTAAAACACCAGGGAGAAATCTGTAAATAGCCTTTAGATACAAAGTTAAAAGAGGAAAATCAATCAGTGAGCGTGTTTATTGTTAGATCCCAAAGGAGACCACTTCTGTTTTTCTTAATTAGGAAACTCAATAGAGAATTCTTAATTTTTATAATTGTGGTATTAGTAAAATGTATAATTATAAGTTATTTCTCTTATGTTTCAGCTCAGTATAGCTCATGTTCCTAAATCTTAAATGCCCCACCTTTGAAAAATAGTTTTGAACAAAGCATTGGTCACTTATTTACATGGGTTATTTCCTGCTGGGTTTAATTAGATCTTAATATGCTCAAATAAGCCTTTTATCTCCTCTATTAAATTTATTTTGTATTTACAACTTATGTCACTAATTAGATAATTACTTCCTTGAAGGCTTCCTTATATTTCTCTCATTTCTCCCATAGCAAATAAGACAGTTCAGGCACATAGCAGATGTTCAATAAATATGCTTTAATTGAGTCCACTTGGATCTTCTGTTTAATGTTTGCAGTGTTAATCACCATCTGTGGCTCCATGTAATCATTTGTATATAATTGTAACCAAAAAAAGCGTGCTACCTTTGGTGATGCTCTCCTCTAGGTCTCTGCCTCTTTAAAATTCGCCCAGATTTGTAGGTCAGCTTGGGTAAGACAACCTTGTACACACACACACACGTACACACACACACGCACACACAGTTATTGGCTGGGGTGTGGTGTGTGAAGTGGAGGGTAACACTGATGTTGTTTTCTTTAGGAGTAATATATTGCTCCTTCCACATCTGATGCTGTCCCTAATTCCTCTCTTCCTACAAGTGTTCTGTTCAGAGTTACCGTATGTACATGGGTTTTAAATGTTTATCCTTTCAACAAACTTTTTAAAAAAAAATAACTTTTATACTGCCTACCCTCAGAGACTCTCGTAGGGGACACAGGCAATTATACTCATTTGTGATAAATGCCATATGAAAGTGAAATAAAGGATTCTGGAGAGCACATAGGAAGAATAGTTACCTTATACCTGGGTGGGAGAAATGGGGAAGGAAAGTGCAGAAAATTCTTCTCTGCAGAAATAATTGGCAGAAGTCTGAAAGATTAATAAGAGTCACCAGTGTTTTGGTTTTCTGTTACTGAATGTCAAATTATCCCTAATTTAGTGGCATAAAACAGCAATAGTCATTTGTTACTACTATCATCGCTCATGGTTCTGGTGTGAGCCAGCCTGAGGCAGGCATTTTAGAATAGGATCTCTGTTATGGACTGAACGTTTTTGTCCCCTCAAAATTCATATGTTGAAACCTTATCCAATGATGTGATAGTATTTGGAGATGGGGCCTTTGGGAGGTAATTAAGGGCAGATTAGGTCATGAGGGTGGAGCTCTCATGATGAGATTAGTGCCCTTATAAGAAGCGACACCAGAGAGCTTGCACTCTCTCTCCCCACACTACATGAGGAAACGGCAAGAAGGTAGTTGTCTACAAACAAGAAAGAGAGCACTCACCAAAACCCAACAATGCTGATAGCCTAATCTCAGATTTCGAGCCTCCAGATTGTGGGGAAATAAATTTCTTCATTTTAGCCACCTAGTCTATGGTATTTTTTTATATTAGCCTGAGCTGATTGATCAAGGTCTCTATTGTTGTTAGAGTCAGATGGTATTTGATGCTGGAGTCGTCCTCAAAGCTTCCTCACTCCCATGTTGGAGTGGGCTAAGGAGAGTCACACAGCTTGAGACTGGAAGCACTGGGACTTCATAGGTGTTTCTCTATCTCTCTGTGTTTTCTCATCCTGGTCTCTCCAGTATTGTGGTTTCAGAGTGTCCAGCCTTATTACATGGTGGCCCAGTGCTCCAAAGGGACATGTTTGAATAGAGAGACAAAGCCATGCAGAAGCTGCATCACCTTGTAGGACTTAGCCTTGGCAGCCATGCAGCATCAAGTCTGCCACATTCTACTGGTTAGAAGTGAGTCACTAAAGCCAACCCATATTCAAAAGGAGGAGAATTTGACTTCTACCTCTTGACTGAAGAAATATCAAAGAATTTGTGGGTATGTTTTAAATACATCACACCCAGTGAAGAAGTATCTGCATGCTTTGTGTGTATGCTGTGTGGATTTATAGTATGTGTGCTGCTCAGAAGAGAAGAGGGAAGAGGAGGCTTGTTTGGTGGGAAAAAGCAAGGTGCAAGAGTGATCATAGAACACTTGTAGAGATATCACATTTACTCTCACAGAGTTCTTCAAGCCAACATATCCAATAGAATGGTCTTTAGTCTTTATCTTCTTTGATACTCCTGACTGTTCCCCACTCCAGGAAGAGTTCATTCTTTGCCTCTCATTATGTCCTCACTCTCCTGGCTTTTTTAAAAAATATAACTTTATTGCAGTATAATTGCTTTACAATGGTGTGTTAGTTTCTGCTTTATAACAAACTGAATCAGTTATACATATACATATATCCCCATATCTCTTCCCTCTTGCGTCTCCCTCCCTCCCACCCTCCCTATCCCGCCCCCCCAGTGGTCACAAACCACCGAGCTGATCTCCCTGTGCTATGCAACTGCTTCCCACTAGCTATCTATTCTACATTTGGTAGTGTATATATGTCCATGCCACTCTCTCACTTTGTCACAGCTTATCCTTCCCCCTCCCCATATCCTCAAGTCCATTCTCTAGTAGGTCTGTGTCTTTATTCCTGTCCTACCCCTAGGTTCTTTATGATCTTTTTTTCTTTCTTTCTTAGATTCCATATATATGTGTGAGCATACAGTATTTGTTTTTCTCTTTCTGACTTACTTCACTCTGTATGACAGACTCTAGGTCCATCCACCTCACTACAAATAACTCAATTTCATTTCTTTTTATGGCTGAGTAATATCCCATTGTACATATGTGCCACATCTTCCTTATCCATTCATCTGTTGATGGACAGTTAGGTTGCTTCCATGTCCTGGCTATCGTAAATAGAGCTGCAATAAACATTTTGGTACATGACTCTTTTTGAATTATGGTTTTCTCAGGGTATATTCCCAGTAGTGGGATATGGTAGTTCTATTTGTAGTTTTTTAAGGAACCTCCATACTGTTCTCCATAGTGGCTGTATCATTTTACATTCCCACCAGCAGTTCAAGAGTGTTCTCTTTTCTCCACACCCTCTCCAGCATTTATTGTTTCTAGAGTTTTTGATGATGGCCAATCTGGCCGGTGTGAGATGATATCTCATTGTAATTTTGATTTGCATTTCTCTAATGATTAATGATGTTGAGCATTCTTTCATGTGTTTGTTGGCAATCTGTACATCTTCTTTGGAGAAATGTCTATGTATGTCTTCTCCCCATTTTTGGATTGGGTTGTTTGTTTTTTTGATATTGAGCTGCATGAGATGCTTGTAAATTTTGGAGATTAAATCCTTTGTCAGCTGCTTCATTTGCAAATATTTTCTCCCATTCTGAGGGTTGTCTTTTCGTCTTCTTTATGGTTTCCTTTGCTGTGCAAAAGCTTTGAAGTTTCATTAGGTCCCATTTGTTTATTTTTGTTTCTATTTTCTTTTCCCTAGGCAGTGGGTCAAAAAGGATTTTGTTGTGATTTATGTCATAGAGTGTTCTGCCTATGTTTTACTCTAAGAGTTTGTTAGTGTCTGACCTTACATTTATGTCTTTAAACCATTTTGAGTTTATTTTTGTGTATGGTGTTAGGGAGTGTTCTAATTTCATACTTCTACAGGTAGCTGTCCAGTTTTCCCAGCACCACTTATTGAAGAGGCTGTCCTTTCTCCATTGTATATTCTTGCCTCCTTTATCAAAGATAAGGTGACCATAGGTGCATGGGTTTATCTCTGGGCTTTCTATCCTGTTCCATTGATCTATATTTCTGTTTTTGTGCCAGTACCATACTGTCTTGATTACTGTAGTTTTATAGTATAGTCTGAAGTCAGGGAGTCTGATTCCTCCAGCTCCATTTTTCTTTCTCAAGATGCTTTGGCTATTTGTGGTCTTTTGTGTTTCCATACAAATTGTGAAATTTTTTGTTCTAGTTCTATGAAAAATGCCAGTGGTAGTTTGATGGGGCTTGCATTGAATCTGTAGATTACTTTGGGTAGTATAGTCATTTTCACAACGTTGATTCTTCCAATCCAAGAACATGGTATATCTCTCCATCTATTTGTATCATCTTTAATGTCTTTCATCAGTGTCTTATAGTTTTCTGCATACAGGTCTTTTGTCTCCTGACGTATGTTTATTCCTAGGTATGTTATTCTTTTTCTTGCAGTGGTAAATGGGAGTGTTTTCTTAATTTCACTTTCAGATTTTACATCATTAGTGTATAGGAATGCAAAGATTTCTGTGCATTAATTTTGTATCCTGTTACTTTACCAAATTCATTGATTAGCTCTAGTAGTTTTCTGGTAGCATCTTTAGGATTCTCTATATATAGTATCATGTCATCTGCAAACAGTGACAGCTTTACTTCCTCTTTTCCTATTTGGATTCCTTTTATTCTTCTCTGATTGCTGTGGCTAAAACTTCCAAAACTATGTTGAATAATAGTCATGAGAGTGGGCAACCTTGTCTTTTTTCTGATCTTAGTGGAAATGGTTTCAGTTTTTCACCATTGAGGACGATGTTGGCTGTGGGTTTGTCATATATGACCTTTATTATGTTGAGGTAAGTTCCCTCTTTGCCGACTTTCTGGAGGGTTTTTATCATAAATGGTGTTGAATTTTGTCAAAAGCTTTCTCTGCATCTATTGAGATGATCATATGGTTTTTCTCCTTCAATTTGTTAATATGGTGGACCACATTGATTGATTTGCATATATTGAAGAATCCTTGCATTCCTGTGATAAACCCCATTTGATCATGGTGTATGATCCTTTTAATGTGCTGTTGGATTCTGTTTGCTAGTACTTTGCTGATGATTTTTGCATCTGTGTTCATCAGTGATGTTGGCCTGTAGTTTTCTTTCTTTGTGACGTCTTTGTCTGGTTTTGGTATCAGAGTGATGGTAGCCTCGTAGAACGAGTTTGGGAGTGTTCCTCCCTCTGCTATATTTTGTAAGAGTGTAAGAAGCATAGGTGTTAGCTCTTCTCTAAATGTTTCATAGCATTCGCCTGTGAAGCCATCTGATCCTTGGCTTTTGTTTGTTGGAAGATTTTTACTCACAGTTTCAATTTTCTTGCTTGTGATTGGTGTGTTCCTGTTTTCTGTTTCTTCCTGATTCAATCTTGGAAGGTTGTGCATTTCAAAGAATTTGTCCATTTCTTCCAGGTTGTCCATTTTATTGGCATATAGTTGCTTGTAGTAATCTCTCATGACCCTTTGTATTACTGCAGTGTCAGTTGTTACTTCTCCTTTTTAATGTCTAAGTCTATTGATATGAGTCTTCTCCCTTTGTTTTTTGATAACTGTGGCTAATGGTTTATCAATTTGTTTATCTTCTCGAAGAACCAGCTTTTAGTTTTATTGATCTTTGCTATCATTCCCTTCATTTATTTTCATTTATTTCTGATCTGATCTTTATGATTTATTTCCTTCTGCTAACTTTGGGGTATTTTTGTTCTTTCTCTAATTTCTTTAGGTTAGGATTAGGTTGTTTATTTGAGATGTTTCTTAACGTATGATTGTATTGCTACAAACTTCCTTCTTAGAACTTCTCTTGCTGCATCCCATAGGTTTTGGGTCGTTGTGTTTTCATTGTCATTTGTTTCTAGGTATTTTTTTATTTCCTCAGTGATCTCTTGGTTATTAAGTAGTATATTGTTTAGCCTCCATGTGTTTGTATTTTTTACATATTTTTTTCCTGTAATTGATATCTAGTCTCATACCTTTGTGGTCAGAAAAGATACTTGATATGATTTCCTTTTTGTTAAATTTACCAAGGCTTGATTTGTGACCCAAGATATGATCTATCCTGGAGAATGTTCCATGAGCACGTGAGACGAAAATGTATTCTGTTGGTTTTGGATGGAATGTCCAATAAATATCAATTAAGTCCATCTTGTTTAATGTATCATTTAAAGCTTGTGTTTCCTTGTTTATTATCATTTTGGATGATCTGTCCATTGGTGAAAGTGGGGTTTTAAAGTTCCCTACTATGATAGTGTTACTATCGATTTCCCCTTTTATGACTGTTAACATCTGCCTTATGTATTGAGGTGCTCCTATGTTGGATGCATAAATATTTACAATTGTTGTATCTTCTTCTTGGATTGATCCCTTGATCATCATGTAGTGTCCTTTGTCTCTTGTAATAGTCTTTGTTTTAAATTCTATTTTGTCTGTTATGAAAATTGCTACTCCAGTTATCTTTTGATTTCCATTTGCATGCAATATCTTTTTCCATCTCCTCACTTTCAGTCTGTATGTGTCCCTAGGTCTGAAGTGAGTCTCTTGTAGGCAACATATATACAGGTCTTGTTTTTGTATCCATACAGCCAGTCTATGTCTTTTGGTTGGAGCATTTAATCTATTTACATTTAAGGTAATTATTGATATGTATGTTCCTATTACCATTTTCTTAATTGTTTTGGGTTTGTTATTGTAGGTCTTTTCCTTCTCTTGTGTTTCCTGCCTAGAGAAGTTCCTTTAGTATTTGTTGTAAAGCTGGTTTTTTGGTGCTAAATTCTCTTAGCTTTTGCTTGTCTGTAAAGGTTTTAATTTCTCCGTCAAATCTGAATGAGATCCTTGCTGGGTAGAGTAATCTTGGTTGTATTTTTTTTCCCCTCTCATCACTTTAAATATGTCTGCCACTCCCTTCTGGCTTGTAGAGTTTCTGCTGAAAGATTGGCTGTTAACCTTATGGGGATTCCCTTGTATGTTTTTTGTTGTTTTTCCCTTGCTGCTTTTAATATTTTTTCTTTCTATTTAATTTTTGATAGTTTGATTAATATGTGTCTTGGTGTGTTTCTCCTTGGATTTATCCTGTGTGAGATTCTCTGTGCTTCCTGGACTTGATTAACTATTTCCTTCCCCATATTAGGGAAGTTTTCAACCAGAATCTCTTCACATATTTTCTCAATACCTTTCTTTTTGTCTTCTTCTTCTGGAACCACGATAATTCGAATGTTGTTGGGTTTAATATTGTCCCAGAAGTCTCTGAGACTGTCCTCAATTCTTTTCATTCTTTTTTCTTTATTCTTCTCTGCAGTAGACATTTCCACTATATTATCTTCCAGGTCACTTGTCTGTTCTTCTGTCTCAGTTATTCTGCTATTTATCCCTTCCAGAGAATTTTTAATTTCATTTATTGTGTTGTTCATCAGTGTTTGCTCTTTAGTTCTTCTAGTTCCTTGTCTATTCCCCATTCTATTTCCACGATTTTGGATCATCTTTACTATCATTATTTTGAATTCTTTTTCAGGTAGGCTGCCTGTTTCCTCTTCATTTGTTAGGTCTGTTGGGTTTTTACCTAGCTCCTTCATCTGCTGTGTGTTTCTCTGTTTTCTCATTTTGCTTAACTTGCTGTGTTTGGGGTCTCCTTTTTGCAGGCTGCAGGTTCGTAGTTCCCGTTGTTTTTGGTGTCTGCCCCCAGTGTCTAAGGTTGGTTCAGTGGGTTGTGTAGGCTTCCTGGTGGAGGGGACTAGTGCCTGTGTTCTGGTGGATAAGGCTGGATCTTGTCTTTCTCATGGCAGGTCCATGTCTGGTGATGTGTTTTGGGGTGTCTGTGAGCTTATTATGATTTTAGGCAGCCTCTTTGTTAATGGGTGGGGTTGTTTTCCTGTCTTGCTATTTGTTTGGCATAGGGTGTCCAGCACTGTAACTTGCTGGTCATTGAGTGGAGCTGGATCTTGGCATTGAGATGGAGATCTCTGGGAGATTTTCGCCATTTGATATAACGTGGAGCTGGGAGGTTTCTTGTGGACCAATGTCCTGAACTTGGCTCTCCCACCTCAGAGACACAGCCCTGACACCTGGGTGGAGCACCAAGAGCCTGTCATCCTCATGGCTTTCGTGCCACCCTAGTCTCAAAGCTCCCACCCCTGCTCCTCAGGCCAGGGCCCCATGGTAGGAGGGCCTGTGTGCTTGCCCTCTCCTGGCTTTTTTGTTTGCCTCTTCTCCTTTGACAGCTCCTACTTGTTGCTCAAATCTATCTACTCCTCTCCACCATAATTTCCTGCTCTCTTAGTCCATACCAAGATGGCCATTTCTTTTGTTCAACATATATACCCTGAGCAAAAATGAAGGGACTAGGAATGGCATGCAAAATTAAATAGTGTGATTAGGGAAGATCTCTTGGAAAGGTGATTTTTAAGCAACAAGGTTGAATGGGTGAGGGGTTAAATCGTTGAGTCTAGAACCGAGTGACATAGGGAGAGAGGAACAGAAGGTGAATTCATAGAGTTAAAGGTGGATGGTGGGCTGATCACCTGGGATCTTGAGGATAGATATGTGTGGGAAGAAGTAAGAGTCTGGGCTCATTGAAATCATTCCTTTGATAGGCACCTTAACTATTTAGGGCCAGTATCCTGTTTTCTCCATCCTGAATCCCCTCAGGGTGCACCATCCGGGGACATCTGTAGTAGCTGATGTCTTGATGCCCATAACATCCTTTGTTTATGGATATGGCAGGTGACGTTCTTTGCTCACAGTGCATCCTCTTGGTCATAAATTCAACTAGCATTTGGGAGGCATTTCATGACCAATTTTGTCCTATATCACTTAGGAAGGCTCATTCCTAGATCAGCAAAGATTCTCTTGATAGGCCACTCAATGTGTTAATTTTTGGATTAGGCCCTGTTGACAATCTAAAATTCTCTGGATCGCCTGTCTTACCAGTCTATTATGATACAGGAGATGTTTTCCCTTGTTCCTCTTCCCATATCTAGAGTTGCACTTTATTAACTTGTTGATACATACTTAAGTATGTATCAACCCATACCTGCTCATGCCATTCATGTAGCCTCTTTCAAGTCAAATCATTCCAAACATAACCTTCCAATTTTTTGCAACTCTATCTAGTCATTTGTCTCTATTTCATAACAAAAAGACATAAACTTAATGCATTATATAGACCAGTAAAAGATGCTAGGAGGTCTAAGTCTAATGCATTTTTTTGGTTAAGGGCCTTAGAAACCAGTTAAAATCCCAACCATTCTTCCTACTTCATTCTATTCTGATTCCTTTGAGATGTGAAAAGCTTTGCAAGGAGTGTTTAATTTAATCTGAACTTACCAGATATTTATCATCCTGTGTAAATGCAGGTCTGAGAGGTAGAAATTTTTTTTCTTTTTACTAAGCAGTTTATTTGTTTTTAGTTCTAACATTGACATTTTCATAAATATTCATCTCACATCGCCAATAAGGCTCCTTGAGAGTAGTGCCCATATCTAATTTTTATCATGAATTAGCACCTGGTACACAACAGATGCTCATCAAGTATTCTGCTATGAGAGGTAGAATTTTATGGGTATAAAAAGGAAAAGCATAAATGTAGGGACATTACTGGAAATTGGGAGAGACATGTGACCAGAGAGGAATCACAGTGGATCAACAGCACCTCCTTCACAAATGAGGACAAGCTTATCTTGATAATGACATTAACAGTGAGGCATTAAACTGTTACTGTGAAAAATTATTAACAAAATGGACAGAGGAAAAGTTTTCATGATAGAACACATCTTTCAAATAGCCTGTAAATTTCAGATAAATGTTTCATTATTTGAAATTTAGAGTTTATTGCTTAGAAGTTTTGCAGACTATTCAAAGACTCTTCCTGCAAGCAGTGGCTAGATCTCCTTCTGCTTCATGCACTTGGGTCACACTTAACGAGACTTAGCCACAACCTTTGTTGGAGAATGTTCTACAACATATTGTGCTAACCAGCTACAGATCTGATGAGAAACATTCCCTCACATATGGGATAGCACAGTTGTCTTCACATGTTGCCTGCTTAGTTAGAACTTTGGGTCATAGTCCATGTCACCTCAGACTGGGTAATTAATTTGAATCTGAAACTAAGCTTTATTGTAGGGATGTTGTTTGCAAGTGTGAATCTATGGTTTTCTTGGGGATAGAGAGAGTTGGGGAAATTACTGAGTCTGAATGACTAGAGTGTAGACAGTAGCAGCAGGGAAGCAAAACCTCTACAGAAAGGCTACTAAAGGGCGAAGGATGTATGAGGGGACAAGTTTGACACCATCTGGCTTCTGTTCCATAGATTTGAAAATTAAATGACTCTAGCAATGTGACTTCGAATCAGTTTCCTGTTTTTCTCTCATGAGAGCCAAGTAAGGGCTTTAACTCACAGAACAAGCATCCTTGTGATATGCAGTATGAGAACCAGTAGAATGTTTTACCTGGAGTAGAGAAATTTGAGAATATCCATAGAAATCTGGAAATCAAATACAGACACCAGCCACAGGAGCTTGAGGGCACTGAGGGTTCTTCCCACAGGGAGGGTGGGGTTGGTTAAGGGCAACCTACATGACTTGAGGTCCTCAGCCCCACCATCTGAATCACAAAAGGAGGGAAAAGGCTTCAAAATAACAGTAATCAACACTTGTGCTTTATGGTTTACAAAGCGATCTTCCATACAACCCCAAACCCCTCTAATTTAGGTAGTGCTTTAGTATTTATTATTTCCAACTTATGGGTAAAAAAAATGAGATTGAGAGAAGATAATACAGTTCCTCAAAACTTTGACTAGGACCCAAGCCTCTTTTTATACACTTTCCACTATACCCTTGTCTGTATAGCCATGCCATTGGTTCAGTGTTAAACTAACGTATAGAAAGTGTTTCATATGAAGTATATCTCTGTATATTAGTATAGGAGTCTATTAATAAATTGAATAAACATGTCAAAGTCAGAAGCTCATTCTTTGCAAAAAGAAATATTTGGTTGTCCACCGCCCCCCCCCGCACATACCATCCCCTTTCAAGCTCACTATATTTAACATTGGATTTCTTCTGCCATCTAGTGGAATTTTGATAAACCACATGTAAAAACTGAGGAGTCATTCCCTACAATAGGCTGTCCAATGTATTTCTGAAATTTCATCAAATTTTTTATGTTCCCCTTACACTTTTATTTATTTATTTATTTTGATGTACGCGGGCCTCTCACTGTTGTGGCCTCTCCCGTTACGGAGCACAGGCTCCGGATGCGCAGGCTCAGCGGCCATGGCTCACGGGCCCAGCCCCTCCGCAGCATGTGGGATCTTCCCGGACTGGGGCACGAACCCGTGTCCCCTGCATCGGCAGGCGGATTCTCAACCACTGCGCCACCAGGGAAGCCCCACCTTACACTTTTAAAGCATTTGTATGTGCAGATTATTTCCTATATCAAAAATTAGTAAGTGTTCTACTTATCACCTTGAATTTTTGTACAACTCATTTCTTGACTACTAATATCTTATGTGACCTAGGATAATTATCTCTCTCCTTATTTTATTTTACCTTTTTTCTGACTCTCCATTTACTCTTCTACAAAATGACGTTAAAATCCCTGTCAGCTATAAAATTCAATGGCACTATGCTACATTTTGACTTAATAACAGTAAAAAATCAGTATGTTTTTAAAAAATTTGTTGATACTCTTCCCCTATTCCCATACCTAACTCTTCCCTACCTTTACTCAGATCATTCCTACAGATCAGTGAGCTATTAGAAGACCAGAATTATGTGGAAAATCAACAAGTGATGTTTTAAAAAATGGTTAATGTACATCACACATGTCATGGGAAAGAGGAAGAAAATACCCACTGAGAGAACCATTGAACCTACATAATTAACTTACATAGATAAAATATTTTTAAATTTTATTTAATCATTACATACAATTTCTTTTTATCTTCACAATAGCTCTGTGAGGACTTTGGAAATGGTATTGTTATCATTCTTTGCTAATGAATAAACAAAGGAACAGAAATATTTAGACGATCAATCTCACAAATGCAGGCGGTTGTAGAAAATGAATTAAACTCAAATCTGTACTACTCCCTGCAGAGTAGCAGCTTCAGGATCATCTGGGAGAACTTCCCTGGTGTCACAGTGGTTAAGAATCCGCCTGCCAATGCAGGGGACACGGGTCTGAGCCCTGGTCCGGGAAGATCCCACGTGCCGCAGAGCAACTAAGCCTGTGTGTGCCACAACTACTGAGCCTTTGCTCTCGAGCCCATGAGCTACAACTACTGAGCCCACGTGCTGCAACTACTGAAGCACAGGTGCCTAGAGCCCTTGCTCCACAGCAAGAGAAGCCACCACAATGAGAAGCCTGCATGCCACAATGAAGAGTAACTCCTGCTCACCACAACTAGAGAAAGCCTGCGCGCAGCAACAAAGAACCAATGCAGCCAAAAAAAAGAGATCACCTGGGAGCTTGTGAAAAATGCAGACTATGAACCCACATCCTAGACCTAAAGAATCAGAATCTGCATCCTCCCAAGATCCCTAGGTGGTTTGATGCTCATTAAAGTTTGAGAAGCACCAAACTAACCCATGAACCATTTTTCAGACCAAGATGTCTTTCCAGTGCATGTAAGGAAGCCATGTGGTCTTTGAGGACTGTTTGAATCAGTTTTAGTCTGAACAAAAGCTTAAATATGGGAAAATACTGTCTCGAGTGAGAGGGCAAGTTTCAAAATAGTCAAATCTCATCAGATATGTAAAATAATAAAATGCTTTGAATGATTTAGTTTTTTATTATTAAAAAATTTATTGAAGTATAGTACAGTTTTACATAATTTACAGGTGTACAATATAGTGATTCACAGTTTCTGAAGGCTATATTCTATTTATAGCTATTATAACGTATTGGCTATATTTCCTGTGTTGTACAATATGTCCTTGTAGCTTATTTTATACATAATATTTTGTACCTCTTACTCTCCTACCCCTATATTGACCCTCCCCCCTTCCCTCACCCCACTGGTAACCACCAGTTTATTCTCTATATCTGTGGGTCTGCTTCTTTTTTTTTTGTTGTTATGTTTCTTAGTCTGTTGTATTTTTTGGATTCCACATATAAGTGTTATTGTACAGTATTTGTCTTTCTCTGTCTGACTTATTTCACTTAGCCTAATGTCCTCCAAGTCCATCCATGTTGCTCAAAATGGAAAAATTCCATTCTTTTTTTCCTGGCTGAGTATCTTTTCAGATTAGTGGTCTTGTTATTTTTGGATATATACCCAGGAGTGAAATTGCTGGGTCATATGGTAGTATTATTTTTAGTTTTTTGAGAAGGCTCCATAATGTTTTCCACAGGGGCTGCACCAATTTACATTCACACCAACAGTGCACTAAGGTTCCCTTTTCTCTGCATCCTCGCCAACATTTGTTATTTGTGTTCTTTTTGATGATAGCCATTCTGAGAGGTGTGAGGTGTTATCTCAGTGTGGTTTTAATTTGCATTTCCCTGATGGTTATCAATGTCAAGTATCTTTTCATATCTGCCTGTTGGCCATTTGCCTATCCTCTCTGGAAAAATGTCTTTTCATGTCTTCCTCCCATTTTTAATTGAGTTATTTGGTAATTTTTGGATGTTGAATTGTATTAGCTATTGATATATTTTTGATATTAACCCCTCATCAGTGATATGATTTGCAAATTTTTCTCCCATTTGTTGTAGGTTGCCTTTTTGTTTTGTCTGTAGTTACCTTTGCTGTGCAAAAGCTTTTAAGTTAAATTAGGTGCCATTTGTTCATTTTTGCTTTTATTTCCTTGCTATTAGGAGACAGATCCAAAAAAATACTATGATTTATGTCATGTTCTGCCTATGTTTTCCTCTAGGAGTTTTATGGTTTCTGACCTTTGTTTTAGGTCTTTAATGCATTTTGAGTTTATTTTTGTTTATGGAGTTAGAGAATGTTCTAATTTCATTCTTTTATGTTTAGCTGTCTGGTTTTCTCAGCAACACTTATTGAACAGACTCTCTTTTCTCCATTGTATATTCTTGCCTCCTTTGTCATACATTAATTGACCATAAGTACCCAGATTTGTTTCTGGTTTCTCTGTTCCATTCCATTGATCTGTGTGTCTGTTTTTGTGCTATAACATATGTTTTGATTACTGTAACTTTGTAGTATTGTCTGAAGTCTAGAAGGGCTATGCCTCCAGCTTTGTTCCTTATCCTTAAGATTGCTTTGGCAATTCTTGACCTTCCATGTTTTTATACACATTTTAAAATTATTTTTTCTAGTTCTGTGAAAATGCCATTAGTATTTTGGTAGGGATTGCATTGAATCTGTAGACTCCCTTGGGTAGTACAGTCATTTTCCAATCCAAGAACACAGTATATCTTTCCATCTGTTTGTGCCATCTTCAGTTTCTTTCATCAATATCTTACAGTTTTCAGAGTATAGGTATTTTGCCTCCTTAGGTACAGTTATCCCTAGGTATTTTATTCTTTCTGATGTGATGATAAATTGGATTGTTTTCTTAATTTCTCTTTCTGATAGTTCATTGTTAGTGTGTAGAAATGCACCAGATTTATGTATATTAATTTTTCATCCTGCAACTTTACCAAATTCATTGATGAGCTCTTATAGTTTTCTGGTAGTATCTTTAGGATTTTTTAATATATAGTATCATATCATCTGCAGATAGTTGTAGTTTTACTTCTTCCTTTCCAGTGTGCATTTCTTTTAATTTCTTTTTCTTGTCTGATTACTGTGGCTAGAACTTCCAATACTATGTTGAATAAAAGTGGTGAAAGTGGGTATCCTTGTCTTCTTCCTAATTTTAGAGGAAATGCTTTCAGTTTTTCACTGTTGAGTATGATGTTAGCTGTGGGTTTGTTATATATTGCCTTTGTTATGTTAAGGTATGTTTTTTTCTATGCCTATGTTCTGGAGAATGTTAACCATAAATGGATGTTGAACTTTGTCTAAAGTTTTTTCTGTATCTACTGAGATGATATGGTTTTTATTTTTCAATTTGTTAATGTGGTGTATCACCTTGACTGATTCGTTGATATTGAAAAATCCTTGTATCCTTGGGATAAATCCCACTGCATCACAGTGTATGATCCTTCAGTGGATTTGATTTGCCAGTATTTTGTTGAGGATTTCTGCCTCTTTGTTCATCAGTGATATTGGCCTGTAATTTTGTTTTTTTGTAATACCTTCATGTGGTTTTGATGTCAGGGTGATGCTGACCTTCTAGAATGAGTTCAGAAGTGTTTCTCCTCTGCACTTTTTTTGGAATCATTTCAGAACAACAGCTGTTAACTTTTCTCTAAGTGTTTGATAGAATTCACCTGTGAAGCTCTCTGTCCTGGACTTTTGTTGGGAGTGTTTTGTTTTTGTTTTTGTTTTTTTCTGTTTTTTAGCGGTACACAGGCCTCTCACTGTTGTGGCATCTCCCGTTGTGGAGCACAGGCTCCAGACGTGCAGGCTTAGCGGCCATGGCTCACGGCCCCAGCTGCTATGTGGCATGTGGGATCTTCCCGGACTGGGGCATGAACCCGTGTCCCCTGCATTGGCAGGCGGACTCTCAACCACTGCGCCACCAAGGAAGCCCTGTTGAGAGTTTTTAAATTACTGATTCAATTTTATTACTGGTAATTGGTCTTTTCATATTTTCTATTTCTTCCTGGTTCAGTCTTGGGAAAATGTATCTTTCTAAGAATTCGTCCATTTCTTCTAGGTTGTCCATTTTATTGGCATATAATTGTTCTATATAGTAGTCTCTTATGATCCTTTGTATTTCCTTTTTAAGATTTTTTTGATGCAGACCATTTTTTAAGTCTTTATTGAATTTGTTACAGTATTGCTTCTGTTTTATGTTTTTTGGTTTTTTGGCCATGAGGCATGTGGGATCTTAGCTCCCCTTCCAGGGATTGAACCTGCACCCCCTGCATTGGAAGGCAAAGTCTTAACCACTGGACCACCAGGGAAGTCCTGATCCTTTGTATGTCTAGGGCATCAGTTGTAACTTCTCCTTTTTCATTTCTGATTTTACAGATTTGGGCCCTCTCTCTTTTTTTTTCTTGATGAGTCTGGCTAAAGGTTTATCAATGTTGTTTATCTTTTCAAAGAACCAGCTTTTAGTTTGATTGATCTTTTGTACTTTTTTAGTCTCTATTTCATTTATTTCTGCTCTTTATGATTTCTTTCCTTCTACTAACCTTGTGGGTTTTTTGTTCTTCTTTCTCTAATTCCTTTAGGTGTAAATCTAGATTGCTTATTTGAGATTTTTCTTGTTTCCTGATGTAAGATTGTATTGCTATAAACTTACCTATTAGAACTGCTTTTGCTGTGTGCCATAAGTTTGGATGTTTTTCTTTTCATTTTTCTCTAGGTATTTTAAAATTTCCTCCTTGATTTCTTCAGTGATCCATTGGTTGTTTAATAACATATTGTTTAGCCTCCACATAAGTTGAGGTCCAGTCTTACAGTGCTATGGTCGGAAAAGATGCTTGATATGATTTCAGTTTTCTTAAATTTACCATGACTTGTTTTGTGGCCTAGCAGGTGATCTAGCCTGGAGAACATTTCATGTGCACTTGAAAAAAATGTGTATTCTGCTGCTTTAGGATTAAATGCTCCATATATATCAATTAAGTCCATCTGATATAATGTGTCATTTAAAGCCCATGTTTCCTTATTGACTTTCTTGAGGATCTGTCCATTGATGTTTATTTTAAAGTGTGTTTTATCTGATAAAAGTATAGCTACTCTGGCTTTCTTTTGATTTCTGTTTGCGTGGAATAACCTTTTTCCATTCCCTTATTTTCAGTCTGTGTGTGTCATTAGATCTGAAGTGAGTCTCTTATAGGCAGCATATGTATGGGCCTTGTTTTTGTATCCATTCAGCCACTCTTTGCCTTTTGATTGGAACATTTAGTCCATTTACATTTAAGGTAATTATTGGTATTTATGTTCTTGTTGCCTTTTAAATTGTTTTGAGGTTGCTTTTGTAGTTCTTTTTTCCCCTTCTTTTGTTCTCTTCTCTTGTGATTTGATGACTATCCTTAGTGTTATGTTTGGATTCCTTTTTTGCATATATATCTATTATAGATTTTTGGTTTGTGGTTACCATGAGGTTTTTTTTTTTTTTTTTTTAACATCTTTATTTGAGTATAACTGTTTTACAATAGTGTGTTAGTTTCTCTTTTACAACAAAGTGAATCAGTTATACATATACATATGTTCCCATAACTCTTCCCTCTTTTGTCACCCTCCCTCCCACCCTCCCTATCCCACCCCTCTAGGTGGTCACTAAGTACAGAGGTGAACTCCCTGTGCTATGCTGTAGCTTCCCACTAGCTATCTAATTTACATTTGGTAGTGTGTATATGTCCCTGCCACTCTCTCACATCGTCACAGCTTACCCTTCCCCCTCCCCTTATCCTCAAGTCCATGCTCTAGTAGGTCTGTGTTTTATTCCCATCCTACCACTAATCTCTTCATGACATTTTTTTTTTTTTTAGATTCCATATATATGTGTTAGCATACAGTATTTGTTTTTATCCTTCTGACTTACTTCACTCTGTATGACAGATTCCAGGTCTATCCACCTCATTACAAATAACTCAGTTTCATTTCTTTTTATGGCTGAGTAATATTCCATTGTATATATGTGCCACATCTTCCTTATCCATTCATCTGTTGATGGACACTTAGGTTGCTTCCATGTCCTGGCTATCGTAAATAGAGCTGCAATAAACATTTTGGTACATGACTCTTTTTGAATTATGGTTTTCTCAGGGTATATGCCCAGTAGTGGGATTGCTGGGTCACATGGTAGTTCTATTTGTAGTTTTTTAAGGAACCTCCATACTGTTCTCCATAGTTGCTGTATCATTTTACATTCCTACCAGCAGTGCAAGAGTGTTCCCTTTTCTCCACACCCTCTCCAGCATTTATTGTTTCTAGAGTTTTTGATGATGGCCAATCTGGCCGGTGTGAGATGATATCTCATTGTAGTTTTGATTTGCATTTCTCTAATGATTAATGATGTTGAGCATTCTTTCATGTGTTTGTTGGCTATCTGTATATCTTCTTTGGAGAAATGTCTATTTAGTTCTTCTGCCCATTTTTGGATTGGGCTGTTTGTTTTTTTGTTATTGAGCTGCATGAGTTGCTTATAAATTTTGGATATTAATCCTTTGTCAGTTGCTTCATTTGCAACTATTTTCTCCCATTCTGAGGGTTGTCTTTTGGTCTTGTTTATGGTATCCTTTGCTGTGCAAAAGCTTTTAAGTTTCATTAGATCCCATTTGTTTATTTTTGTTTTTATTTCCATTTCTCTAGGAGATGGGTCAAAAAGGATCTTGCTGTGATTGATGTCATAGAGTGTTCTGCCTATGTTTTCCTCTACGAGTTTGATAGTGTCTGGCCTTACATTTAGGTCTTTAACCCATTTTGAGTTTATTTTTGTGTATGGTGTTAGGGAGTGTTCTAATTTCATACTTCTACAGGTAGCTGTCCAGTTTTCCCAGCACCACTTATTGAAGAGGCTGTCTTTTCTCCAATGTATATTCTTGCCTCCTTTATCAAAGATAAGGTGACCATATGTGTGTGGGTTTATCTCTGGGCTTTCTATCCTGTTCCATTGGTCTATATTTCTGTTTTTGTGCCAGTACCATACTGTCTTGATTACTGTGGCCTTGTAGTATAGTCTGAAGTCAGGGAGCCTGATTCCTCCAGCTCCATTTTTCGTTCTCAAGATTGCTTTGGCTATTCGGGGTCTTTTGTGTTTCCATACAAATTGTGAAATTCTTTTTTCTAGTTCTGTAAAAAATGCCAGTGGTAATTTGATAGGGATTGCATTGAATCTGTAGATTGCTTTGCGTAATAGAGTCATTTTCACAATGTTGATTCTTCCAATCCAAGAACATGGTATATTTCTCCACCTATTTGTATCATCTTTAATTTCTTTCATCAGTGTCTTATAGTTTTCTGCATACAAGTCTTTTGTCTCCTTAGGTAGGTTTATTCCTAGATATTTTATTCTTTTTGTTGCAATGGTAAATGGGAGTGTTTTCTTCATTTCCCTCTCAGATTTTTCATCATTAGTGTATAGGAATGCCAGAGATTTCTGTGCATTAATTTTGTATCCTGCTACTTTACCAAATTCATTGATTAGTTCTAGTAGTTTTCTGGTAGCATCCTTAGTATTCTGTATGTATAGTATCATGTCATCTGCAAACAGTGACAGAGCTTTACTTCTTTTCCTATTTGGATTCCTTTTATTTCTTTATTTTCTCTGATTGCTGTGGCTAGAACTTCCAAAACTAGGTTGAATAAGAGTGGTGAGAGTGGGCAACCTTGTCTTGTTCCTGATCTTAGTGGAAATGGTTTCAGTTTTTCACCATTTAGAACAATGCTGGCTGTGGGTTTGTCATATATGGCCTTTATTATGTTGAGGAAAGTTCCCTCTATGCGTACTTTCTGCAGGGTTTTTATCATAAATGGTTGTTGAATTTTGTCAAAAGCTTTCTCTGCATCTATTGAGATGATCATATGGTTTTTCTCCTTCAGTTTGTTGATATGGTGTATCACGTTGATTGATTTGCGTATATTGAAGAATCCTTGCATTCCTGGAATAAACCCCACTTGATCATGGTGTATGATCCTTTTAATGTGCTGTTGGATTCTGTTTGCTAGTATTTTGTTGAGGATTTTTGCATCTATGTTCATCAGTGATATTGGCCTATAGTTTTCTTTCTTTGTGACGTCTTTGTCTGGTTTTGGTATCAGGGTGATTGTGGCCTCGTAGAATGAGTTTGGGAGTGTTCCTACCTCTGCTATCTTTTGGAAGAGTTTGAGAAGGATAGGTGTTAGCTCTTCTCTAAATGTTTGATAGAATTCGCCTGTGAAGCCATCTGGTCCTGGGCTTTTGTTTGTTGGAAGATTTTTAATCACAGTTTCAATTTCAGTAGTTGTGATTGGTCTGTCTATATTTTCTATTTCTTCCTGGTTCAGTCTTGGCCGGTTGTGCATTTCTAAGAAGTTGTCCATTTCTTCCAGGTTTTCCATTTTATTGCCATAGAGTTGCTTGTAGTAATCTCTAATAATCTTTTGTATTTCTGCAGAGTCAGTTGTTACATCTCCTTTTTCATTTCTAATTCTATTGATTTGAGTCTTCTCCCTTTTTTTCTTGATGAGTCTGGCTAATGGTTTATCAATTTTATTTATCTTCTCAAAGAACCAGCTTTTACTTTTATTGATCTTTGCTATTGTTTCCTTCATTTCTTTTTCATTAATTTCTGATCTGATCTTTATGGTTTCTTTCCTTCTGCTAAATTTGGGGTTTTTTTGTTCTTCCTTCTCTAATTGCTTTAGGTGCAAAGTTAAGTTGTTTATTCGAGATGCTTCCTGTTTCTTAAGGTATGATTGTATTGCTATAAACTTCCCTCTTAGAACTGCTTTTGCTGTTTCCGATAGGTTTTGGGTCGTCGTGTCTCCATTGTCATTTGTTTCTAAGTACTTTTTGATTTCCTCTTTGATTTCTTCAGTGATCACTTCGTTATTAAGTAGTGTATTGTTTAGCCTCCATGTGTTTGTATTTTTTACAGATCTTTTCCTGTAATTGATATCTAGTCTCATAGCGTTGTGGTCAGAAAAGATACTTGATACGATTTCAATTTTCTTAAATTTGCCAAGGCTAGATTTGTGACCCAAGATATGATCTATCCTAGAGAATGTTCCATGGGCACTTGAGAAAAATGTGTATTCTGTTGTTTTTGGATGGAATGTCCTATAAATATCAAGTAAATCCATCTTGTATAATGTATCATTTAAAGCTTGTGTTTCCTAATTTATTTTCATTTTGGATGATCTGTCCATTGGTGACAGGGGGGTGTTAAAGTCCCCTACTATGATTGTGTTACTGTCGATTTCCCCTTTTATGGCAGTTAGTATTTGCCTTATGTATTGAGGTGCGCCTATGTTGGGTGCATAAATATTTACAATTGTTATATCTTCTTCATGGATCGATCCCTTGATCATTATATAGTGTCCTTCTTTGTCTCTTGTAATAGTTTTTATTTTAAAGTCTATTTTGTCTGATATGAGAATTGCTACTCCAGCTTTCTTCTGATTTCCATTTGCATGGAATATCTTTTTCCATCCCCTCACTTTCAGCCTGTAAGTGTCCCTAGGTCTGAAGTGGGTCTCTTGTAGACAGCATATATATGGGTCCTGTTTTTGTATCTATTCAGCCAGTCTATGTCTTTTGGTGGGAGCATTTAATCCATTTACATTTAAGGTAATTATTGATATGTGCGTTCCTATTACCATTTACTTAATTGTTTCAGGTTGTTCTTGTAGGTCTTTTCCTTCTCTTATGTTTCTTGCTTAGAGAAGTTCCTTTAGCATTTGTTGTAAAGCTGGTTTGGTGGTGCTGTACTCTCTCAGCTTTTGCTTGTCTGTAAAGGTTTTAATTTCTCCATCAAATCTGAATGAGATCCTTGCTGGGTAGAGTAGTCTTGGTTGTAGGTTTTTTTCCTTCATCACTTTAAATATGTCCTGCCACTCCCTTCTGGCTTGTAGAGTTTCTGCTGAAAGATCAGATGTTAATCTTATGGGGATTCCCTTGTGTGTTATTTGTTGTTTTTCCCTTGCTGCTTTTAATATGTTTTCTTTGTATTTAATTTTTGACAGTTTGATTATTATGTGTCTCGGCGTGTTTATCCTTGGGTTTATCCTGTATGGGACTCTCTGTGCTTCCTGGAGTTGGTTGACTATTTCCTTTCCTATATTAGGGAAGTTTTCAACTATAATCTCTTCAAATATTTTCTCAGTCCCTTTCTTTTTCTCTTCTTCTTCTGGGACCCCTATGATTAGAATGTTGGTGCGTTTAATGTTGTCCCAGAGATCTCTGAGACTGTCCTCAGTTCTTTTCATTCTTTTTTCTTTCTTCTGCTCTGCAGTAGTTATTTCCACTATTTTATCTTCCAGGTCACTTATCCGTCCTTCTGCCTCAGTTATTCTGCTACTGATCCCGTCTAGAGTATTTTTCATTTCATTTATTGTGTTGCTCATCGTTACTTGTTTCCTCTTTATTTCTTCTAGGTCCTTGTTAACTGTTTCTTGCAATTTGTCTATTCTATTTCCAAGATTTTGCATCATCTTCACCATCATTATTCTAAATTCTCTTTCAGGTAGATTGGCTATTACCTCTTCATCTGTTAGGTCTGGTGTGTTTTTATCTTGTTCCTTCATCTGCTGTGTGTTTTTCTGTCTTCTCATTTTGCTTATCTTACTGTGTTTGGGGTCTCCCTTTTGCAGGCTGCAGGTTCGAATTTCTATCTATTTTTGGTGGCTGTCCCCAGTGGCTGAGGTTGGTTCAGTGCGTTGAGCAGGTTTCCTGGTTGGGGGGACCAGTTCCCCTGTTCTGGTGGATGAGGCTGGATCCCGTCTCCCTGGTGGGTAGGTCCACGTCTGGGGGCGTGTATGGGGATGTCGGTAGCCTTACTGTGATTCTAGGCAGCCTCTCTGCTAATGGATGGGGCTGTAGACCTGTCTCGCTCTTTGTTGGGTATAGGGTGTCCAGCACTGTTCATTGCTCGTCCTTGAGTGAATCTGGGTCTTGGTGTTGAGATGGAGATCTCTGGGAGATTTTCGCCGTTTGATATTACGTGGAGCTGAGAGGTCTCTTGTGGACCAGTGTCCTGAGGTTAGTTCTCCCACCTCAGAGACACAGCCTTGACACCTGGCTGAAGTGCCAAGAGCCTTTAATCCACACGGCTCAAAACAAAAGGGAGAAAAAAGTAGAAAGTCAAGAAAGGAAGGAAGAAAGGAGGAAGGGAGGGAAGGAAGGAAGAAAGGAAGGGAGGGAGGAAGAAAGGAAGGGAGGAAGGAAGGAGGGAATAAAGAAAGGAAGGGAGGGAGGAAGAAAGGAAGGGAGGAAGGAAGGAGGGAATAAAAGGAAGGGAGGGAGGAAGAAAGGAAGGGAGGAAGGAAAGAGGGAATAAAGAAAGGAAGGGAGGGAGGAAGAAAGGAAGGGAGGAAGGAAGGAGGGAATAAAGGAAGGAAGGGAGGGAGGAAGAAAGGAAGAGAGGGAGTAAGAAAGGAAGGGTGGGAGGAAAGAGGGAATAAAGAAAGGAAGGGAGGGAGGAAGAAAGGAAGGGAGGAAGGAAGGAGGGAATAAAGAAAGGAAGGGAGGGAGGAAGAAAGGAAGGGAGGAAGGAAGGAGGGAATAAAGAAAGGAAGGGAGGGAGGAAGAAAGGAAGGGAGGAAGGAAGGAGGGAATAAAGGAAGGAAGGGAGGGAGGAAGAAAGGAAGGGAGGAAGGAAGGAGGGAATAAAGGAAGGAAGGGAGGGAGGAAGAAAGGAATGGAGGAAGGAAGGAGGGAATAAAGGAAGGAAGGGAGGAAGGAAGGAAGGAGGGAAATAGGAAAGAAAGGAGGGAAGAAAGGAAGAAAGAAATGGGAGAAGACAAAATAAAGTAGGGTAAAATTCAGTTATTAAAATAACAAAATAATTATTAAGAAGAAAAATTTCTATTAAAGAAAAAAAAAAAAGACCAAAAAAAAAAATGGTCGGTCTAACCCCAGGACAAATGGTGAAAACAAAGCTACACAGACAAAATCTCACACAGCAGCACCCACATACACACTCACAAAAAGAAAAAAGGGGAAAATAATAGTATATCTTGCTCCCAAAGTCCACTTCCTCAACCTGGGATATTTCGCTGTCTATTCAGGTTTTCCACAGATGCAGGGCACTTCAAGCTGACTGTGGAGCTTTAACCCGCTGTTTCTGAGGCTGCTGGGAGGGACCACCCCCTCTCTTTGTTCGCACAGCTCCTGGGGCTCAGCCGTGGACCTGGCCCCGCCTCTGCGCGCAGGTCGTCCGAGGGCGTCTGCCCTTCGCTCAGAGAGGGTGGGGTCAAAGGAGCAGCGTTAACGGAGCAGCTGATTCGTGGTCTCTGGCTCACTCAGGCGGTGGGTGGGTGAGGGCACGGATGTGGGGCGAGTCCGCGGCGGCAGAGGCCGGCGTGACGCTGCACCGGCCAGAGGCGCACCGCGCGTTTTCCCGGGGAAGCAGTCCCAGGATCCCGGGACCCCGGCACTGGCGGGCTGCACAGGCTCCCGGGAGGGGCGGTGTGGAGAGTGACCTGCGCTCGCACACAGGCCTCTTGGTGGCGGCAGTAGCAACCCTAGCGTCCCACACCCGTCTCTGTTGTCCGTGCCGACAGCCGCAGCTCGCGCCCGTTTCTGGAGCTCCTTTATGTGGTGCCCTTAATTCCCTTTCCTCGCGCCCCAGGAAGCGAAGAGGCAAGAAAAAGTCTCTTGTCTCTTCGGCAGCTCCGCGCCCATTTCTGGAGCTCCTTTAAGCGGCGCGCTTAAACCCCTCTCCTCGCGCAGCAGGAAGTAAAGAGGGAAGAAAAGGTCTCTTGCCTCTTCAGCAGCTCCAGACTTCTCCCGAACTCCCTCCCGGCCAGCCGTGGTGCGCTAACCCCTTCAGGCTGTTTTCGCTCTGCCAACTCCAGACCTTTCCCTGGGATCCACCCGAGGCTCAGCTCCCGGCCCCGCCCCGCCGCGGCGGGTGAGCAGACAAGCCTCTCGGGCTGGTGAGTGCTGATCGGCACCGATCCTCCGTGCGGGAATCTCTCCGCTTTGCCCTCCGCACCCTGTTGGCTGCGGTCTCCTCCGCGGCTCCGAAGCTTCCCCCTCCGCCACCCGCAGTCTCCGCCCGCGAAGGGGCTTCTAGTGTGTGGGAACCTTTCCTCCCTCTCGGCTCCCTCCCACTGGTGCAGGTCCCGTCCCTATTCTTTTGTCCCTGTTTATTCTTTTTTCTTTTGCCCTACCCAGATATGTGGGGAGTTTCTTGCCTTTTTGGAGGTCTGAGGTCTTCTGCCAGCGTTCGGTGGGTGTTCTATAGGAGAAGTTCCACGTGTAGATGTATTTCTGATGTATCTGTGAGGAGGAAGAGTGATCCCCGCATCTTACTACTCTTCCGCCATCTTCTCGTTCCCCTACCATGAGGTTTTTATATGGATATGTATATATATGATCCCAAATTCTTTGATCATCTTTATGATCATTACCCTGAACTCTTTCTCAGGTAGATTGTCTATCTTCAATTTATTTAATTCTTCTTCTGGTATTTTGTCTTGTTCCTTCATCTGAAACTTGTTCCTCTGTTGTCTCATTTTTCCTAAGTTACTGTTTGTATTTTTATGTACCTGGTAACTTAATTATGTTTCCCAACCTTTGAGAAGTGGCCTTTTGTAGGTGACATCCTGTGCATTCTATCAGTGAGCTCCCCTTTTGTCATACAAGCTGTATGTTCTAGAGTTTATCCCTATGAGAGCTGCATGGGTCCTTATGTTGTGGCAGGCTGACTATGTAGGAGGTCTGGTAGGCTTGGTTGACTCTTGGTCTGGTTGGTTGCCAGGCCATGCCTTGTTCAGAGGCTGCTGGCTGGTGGGACAGGTCATGAAGTGGCTGACTGCAGAACCCCAGGGGACCCCAAGACTAGTACTGGGTCACTGGTAGGCAGAGTCAGTGTCCAGAAGATTCTGGGGCTCTTGCCCACCCTCTGGTGGGTGAAGCCAGTTCTTGGGGTTAGTGCCAGACTACTAGCAGGTAGAGCCAGGTCCTGGAGTTTGGTTACAGGACCCTGGGATCCTAGAGCTAGTGTCAGATAACTGGTGGGGAAGGGTGGTTCTTGACACAGTTGGTAATGGGGTCTGGGGTGTATGAAGCTTGCATTGGCCTGCTAGTAGGCAGGGCTGGGACCTGGCTGGTCCTAGGGCATTGTCTGGCCTGCTGTGGGCAGGCTGGGTCCACAGGCTGTGGGACTGTGGTTTTATTGCATGTGGTCTCTGCCCCCTGGTAGGTGAAGCTGGTCCAGAGGCTAGCTAAAGCTTTCTGAGTGCAGTGCTGGACCCAGAGGACTCTGAGGCTGGTGCCTGCCCACTGGTGGGTGGATCTGGGTCCTGGACCCTCTCGTGGGCAGGGCCATGTCCACAAGCTGCTGTGGGCTCAGGAGATCTTTAGGCAGTGTGTCTGCTAATGGGTGGGGCTGTGTCCTCACCCAGTTAGTTGCTTGGCCTGAGTCATTCCAGCACTGGCAGCTAGAGACTGTTGGGTGGGACCAGGTCTTCATGCTAATGACCTGGAGGAAGGATTCTACAATGGCACTCACCAGCACAAACATTTACATAGTAGTAGGACCTCTCAAAAATGGCTCCCACCAGTGCTTATGTCCCCAGGGTAAGCTTCAGGCACCCCCTGCCTCTCTAGGGATCTTTCTAAGACAGTTAGGTCTGGCCCATGCTCCTATCAAATAACTCTTTTGCTCTGGGTCCCAGAGTGTGTGAGATTTTTCTATGCCATTTAAGAATGAAGTCTTTATTTCCCCAAGTCCTGTGGGACTCCCAAAATTAAGCCTCACTGGCCTTCAAAGCCAAATTCTCTGGGGCCTTGTTTTCCTGGTGCAGGACCACTGGGCTAAGGAGCGTGACATGGACTTAGAAGTCTGACTCCTGTAGGAGAACCTCTGCAATGTAATTACTCTCCAGTTTGTGGGCTGCCCATCTGGGGGTGTATGGTATTTGACTATATCACAAGTCTGCCCCTCCTACCCATCTTGTTTTTGTTCATTCTTTGTCTTTAGTTGTAGAAGCTCTTTTCTGGTAGGTTCTGGTCTTCTTACTGATGGTTTTTCTGCAAATAATTGTGATTTTGGTGTGTTTGTGAGAGGATGTGAGCTCAGGGTCTTCCTAGTCCACTGTCTTGGCCTATCTCTCCTGAATAATTTCAATCAGATTACTTTCAAAATATAATCACTGTTGTTCTTGTTTACCAATTTTCTTGTTTAGTGTATTTCTGTACCAGTGTATTATAAGTAACATAGGCTTCTTTAAGAAAATCTAGAGTTTGCAAGATAAGTAGCACTTAGTTTAGCTCAGTTGCTTCAGTTTACAGATGAAGGAAATCAAATCCACTCAGAAAGCTATTGGCAGTTAGCACTAAAGTTGGCAGCTGGTCTATTTTTCTTCAACCATTTCGTCTTTCCCCTTCACATATATGGATCATAATTTGTCTGGATGACCATTTCCTAGGGCCTGTTCTACACAATACTCATCCTGCAGGTTGTTCTGCAAAAATATGTTTCAGAAATACTACATAACATAGCTTGTTTGTGGTGATTCTTGGTACATCCTTATAAAAAATGAGAGAATCTATCTTAAAGAAATCTAACTCCTCACCTCAGTTTACCAAACCCTGAATGAAATGTGCTTGCCTTCTTCCCTCTGATGTTTCCTGCTACATTAATTTTGCCTCCAGGCAGAAAAAATTCTCTGCTTTCAGGACTCACGCAATTAGTTCAGACCCACCTGGATAATTTCCCTATTTTAAGGTCTGTAACCTTAATTACATCTGCAAAGTTCCATTGTCATATAACAAAACATACAGGTTCTAGGGATTAGAACATAGGCACCTTTGGAGGGCCACACTGCTTATTGCAAATTCCAAATCATGTCTTCCCTGATTACCCAATATGAAGGAACTACTCAGCCACTTTATCATATCACCTTAATTGAATTCTTTATACATGCCTTTTAAAAAAATGTTATATCACTTTCTATAATGTAAGCGTAATAAGAAACGAGAACTAGAATCTGATGATCCTGGAATAATATTTGGCACATAATAGGTGTTCAGTAAATATTTTCTGGCTGAATTTTGTTAAATTCAGGTTTTCCAAACTTATTACTCATAAAATTTAGGATATATGCTTGTTCGAGAAACCAAATATTGTGTGAAACAGGACAGTTTTTATGTTCTTATCTGTATACACATACATATATAAACAGACACATATATGCACACATGTATATACATATGCAAGTGTGCACACGCACATGCGTTTGTGTGCACTTGTACTTCCATATGTTTATCTGTTTCAAAATTTTATAAGTAATAGGAAATTTTTCTTATGACTGAGAAGTTAAGGTTCAGGTGCTTTAGGCACCCACTCAAATAATCTATTTGCATTTGGGGCTTGACTTTTGCCAGCTAAATTTGAGTGTTGTCCTCACTTATTTCATTCAAGCACTTCCTTAGGAGTAAAGGGGCTGCTTTTTTGAGCCAACATGTATCTTCTTTGTCTTCCTTATATTGTACCCATTTATCTGGAGCTCTTGAAATATATGAAATATGTATAATCCTTCTATCACTTAGCAGCCCTATTGGAAAGAAGTACTAAACATTTCTCTATGTTGGCTTTCCCAAATTAGAATTCTGTGTTACTACCCTAACTATTTAATGGAAAAAAACGTGTTCCATGCTTACATTTAGAAAACATTGGATTAAAGGAATATTTGTGTCTTGGAACATGTATCATGCTTTTATATTTATTGATTCCCCAAGAGGGCTATTTAGTTTGCAATATTTCCCAAATATTTTACAAGAGGACCAATTTTTCCCATATAACATCTATTATTATATCCCAGAATTAGTGTTCTAAGGGACACCATTTAGTAAACATTACTACAGAATATCTTAATTCTCAAATATAAGAAACTTCAAGATTTCCAATTTTATTAACACAGGTAGTATATATAGGCTGTTGGTTACTTCAAAGACAACTTTAAAACCTTCTAGCTTTGGGAGTTCTTTTATTTTTCAAAACTGATTTTCTTTTCATGATAATATAACTTAACAAAATCTGCATGGCTTAACACAACAACAGCTGATTTCTTTCTCATAACACATGCCTCACACTTGAGAGCTGGTGGGGCTGTGCTCCACACGGTCACCCAGGAAGTCAAGCTGATGGGAGCCCACTATCTCATCTGCACGTGGTCATGTGTAGCAGCAGCTGATAAGAACCTGAATGCTCTGCAATACTTCTGAGGAAGTATTTTGTGGCACTTCTATCCATGGACAGTCAGCCAGAATTTATTGCATAACTGTTCCTAATTGTAGGGGTCTTTGAGATGCAGGGGAGTGGACAAAATATTTGGGGCTACTACTGTATCTGCCACAGCTAATAACACTCCTTAACTTCTTTTTATGAGCAAAATTGCCATGGCATTAACATATTGGTGTCTCCTGAATGTCATGATAGCTTAATCTAAATATTGTACAATGGTGAATAGAATTTGTCACAGAGTGAGGACATATTAAATATAAAATAAGATTAAATCATTAGTAAGCTATCTCACATGTAAGAGTAAGAGAAGAATTTCAGAAATTTACAGCAGGGAGTTAAAGGAATATTTAGCATTCAGTTAAAAGTGGTAGCTGTGTGGTCCAGGAATATGTCATGTACAAAAAGTTAATAAAACAATGCAGTTACTACCATGATCAGATGATTAAAATTAGCATGTAAGTGAAAGCCACGGAATAGGGAAAACAACAATTTCAAATATTGAGCACTTTATATGTACTTTCTGCCTAAGCACTTTATATTCATGCATAGATTAAGTATATTAAAGTGTTCTTTTTAAAAAAAAAAAGAGAAGAAAATAAATTGTGAGAGGCAAGCAGAATAGCAGTAGCCAAGAGTACTTTTAAAAAATGTGCTTGGCATTTTTAAGTATTAAGTAAAAAGAAACCATGGTCATAAAACTTTGGGAAACACTGAACAGTAATTTTTCCTCTTGGATATCTTACAGCACCTTAAGCACTCTGAGCAGTCTTCCCAGAAGAAATCGCTTTAGTGTCTTTTACTCACGTTTACCAAACTTTTTATCATATAGCCAGAAAGAATAAAGAAAAACTAACCTATTATACCCTGCTCAGCCTGGCATACAACTGAAAGAAACAAAAAGAGGCCTTGCTTACCGCTTGCTTTCAAAGTGGTAGATTCCTGAAATTCAGTCTTCCTCAGCTATGATATAAACTTACTATGTGCACAGTCCATTTGACCTTGTTGCATCTCCCCTGTGAGATTTGAGGTCAAGGGGAACTGAAAGCCAATAGGCTAATACTCATGCTTTTTTACTGAGCTGTAAACCTATATTTTCCCATATAGGTTATTACAGAATATTGACTACAGTGCCCTGTGCTATACAGTAGGTCCTTGTTGATTATTGATTTTATATATAGTAGTATGTATACGTTAATCCCAAACTCCTAATTTATTCCTCCCCCCACCATTCCCCTTTGGTAACTATAAGTTTGTTTTTGAAGTCAGTGAGTCTGTTTCTGTTTTGTAAATAAGTTCATTGGTATCATTTTTTAAGATTCCACATATAAGTGATATCATATGATATTTATCTTTCTCTGTCTGACTTACTTCACTTAGTAAAATAATCTCTAGGTTCATCCATGTTGCTGCAAATGGCATTATTTCATTCTTTTTATGGGTGAATATTACTCCTTTGTATATATGTACAATGTTTTCTTTATCCATTCTTCTGTTGATGGATATTTAGTTTGCTTCCTTGTCTTGAGTATTGTAAATAGTGCTGCAGTGAACACAGGGATGCATATATCTTTTTGAATTAGACTTTTCTCTGGATATATGACCGGGAGTTGGATTACTGGATCTTACAGTGGTTCTATTTTTAGTTTTTAAAGAAACCTCCATGCTGTTCTCCATAATGGTTGTACCAATTTACATTCCCACCAGCAGTGCAGGAGCGTTCCCTTTTCTCCACACTCTCTCCAACATTTATTTTTTGTAGACATTTATATGATGGCCATTCTGACCAGTGTGAGGTGACACGTCATTGTGGTTTTGATTTGTATTTCTCTAATCATTAGCGACGTTGAGCATATTTTCATGTGTTTTTTGGCCATCTGTGTATGTCTTCTTTGGAGAAATGTCTATTTAGATCTGCCCATTTTTTGATTGGGTTGTTTGTTTTTTATGTGATATTGAGCTGCATGAGCTGTTTGTATATTTTGGAAATTAATCCCTTGTCGATCACTTTTTTTGCAAATATTTTTTTCCATTCTGTGGGTTGTCTTCTTGTTTTGTTTATGGTTTCCTTTGCTATGCAAAAGCTTTTAAGTTTAATTAGGTCTCATTTGTTTATTTTTGTTTTTATTTTTATTACTCTAGGAGACAGTTCAGAAAAGACATTACTGTGATTTACGTCAAAGAGTGATTTGCCTAGGTTTTTCTCTAAGAGTTTTATAGTATATAGTCTTACATTTAGGTCTTTAATCCATTTTGATTTTATTTTTGTGTATGGTGTTAGAGAATGTTCTAGTTTCATTCTTTTACACATAGCTGCCTGTTTTCGCAGCACCACTTATTGAAGAGACTGTTTTTTCTCCATTGTATATTCTTGCATCCTTTGTTGTAGATTAATTCACCATAGGTGTGTGGTGTTATTTCTGGGCTTTCTATCCTGTTCCATTGATCTGTATTTCTGTTTTTGTGCCGGTACCATACTGTTTTGATGACTGTAGCTTTGTAGTACAGTGTGAAGTCAGGGAGCTTGATTCCTCCAGGTCCTTTTTCTTCCCCCCCTCAGGATTGGTTTGGCTATTCAGGGTCTTTTGTGTTTCCATGAAAATTTAAGAGTTTTTGCTCTAGTTCTGTGAAAAATGTCGTTGTAATTTAATATGGATTGCATTGAATCTGTAGATTGCCTTTGGTAGTTTAGTCATTTTGACAATATTGATTTTTCAAACCAAAGAACATGGTATATGTTTCCATCTGTTTGTGTCACCTTCAAGTTCTTTCATCAGTATCTTATAGTTTTCAGAGTACAGGTCTTTTGCCTCCTTAGGTAGGTTTATTTCTAGGTATTTTATTCTTTTGATGCCATGGTAAATGGGGTTGTTTCTTTAATTGCTCTTTCTGATCTTTCCTTGTTAGTGTATAGAAATGCAAGAGATTTCTGTGTATTAATTTTGTATCCTTCAACTTTACTGATTTTCTGGATGAGCTCTAGTAGTTTTCTGGTAGCATGTTTAGGATTTTCTGTGTATAGTATCATGTCATCTGGAAACAATGACAGTTTTGGATTCCTTTTATTTCTTTTTCTTCTCTGATTGCCATGGCTAGGACTTCCAAAACAATGTTGAATAAAAGTGGTGAGAGTGGACCTCCTTGTCTTGTTCCTGAATTTAGAGGAAATGCTTTCATCTTTTCACCATTGAGTATGTTGTTAACTGTATTTTTGATGTATATGGCTTTTATTATGTTGAGGTAGGTTCCCTCTATGCCCACTTTCTGGAGACTTTTTATCATAAGTGGGTGTCAAATTTTGTCAAAACTCTTTCTGCATCTGTTGAGATGATCATATGGATTTTATTCTTCAATTTGTTAATGTGGTGTATCACACTGATTGATTTGTGGATATTGAAAAATCCTTGCATGCCTGGGATAAATCCCACTTGATCATGGTGTGTTATCCTTTTAACGTGCTTTTGGATTCAGTTTGCTAGTATTTTGTTCAGTATTTTTGCATCTATGTTCATCAGTGATATTGACCTGTAATTTTCTTTTTTTGTGGTATCTTTGTCTGATTTTGGTATTGGGGTAATGGTGGCCTCAGAGCATGAGTTTGAGAATATTTCTTCCTTTGCAATTTTTTGGAATAGTTTCAGAAGGATAGGTGTCAATTCTTTAAATGTTTGATAGGCAAGGTCTTAATTAACATTTGAGTGGTTACTCTCCTTCATTTACTGTGGAAATGACTTTATATGCACTAACTTGTTTACTACTCAAAGACACTCCATGATGGAGGTGCCAGTATCTTCATTTTACAGATGAGGAAACTAAGACACAGAGGAGTTAATTAATTTTCTCAAGGTCACACAGTATATGGTAGGCCTGGAATTCAAACCTAAGTATCAGAACCAAATTTCTATCCATCACAAAAAGAGAAAGGAGATAGAGGAATTTTAAATTTATTCACAGTAGAAACCAGAACAATTGTTACAAAAATAATAATAAAAGATTTCATTGAAAAAAGATTTTTTGAAATATTAAAAACTTGAATTTGTAAATTTCTACCCATTAAAAGAAAAGCAAATCAAAATTTAATTGTCCAACAAGTGTAAGGAATACCTGAGAAGAGAGCAAATGAGTTTTCAACTAAAAGGGAGGGCCCTACTGATTGAAGATACGGTTAACACTTTTTCTTTCTTTCTTTCTTTCTTTCTTTCTTTCTTTCTTTCTTTCTTTCTTTCTTTCTTTCTTTCTGTCTTTCTGTCTTTCTGTCTTTCTGTCTTTCTGTCTTTCTGTCTTTCTTTCTGTCTTTCTGTCTTTCTGTCTTTCTTGTCTTTCTGTCTTTCTTATCTTTATTGGAGTATAATTGCTTTACAATGGTGTGTTAGTTTCTGCTTTACAACAAAGTGAATCAGTTATACATATACATATGTTCCCCTATCTCTTCCCTCTTGCGTCTCCCTCCCTCCCACCCTCCCTATCCCATCCCTCCAGGTGGTCACAAACCACCCAGCTGATCTCCATGTGTCATGCTGCTGCTTCCCACCAGCTATCCACCCTAGGTTTGGCAGTGTACTTAATCATGCAGATCATATCAAGCAGAGCAGCCCCATTCAGATGGTAACACGGGCCTCTAATCCCCAAAGTCCAGAGTTCATTGTTGGTGTGGCAAAGCAATTCAGTCAGCTGAAGAATAGCTGTTTTATGTAGTCCGAATTCAACATAACATATATTTTACATAGCTGTGATTAGTTAGCATAATTGTAGTGTTGTAGGAAACTTTCAGGTTAACCAAGCTACTCAAAATGATTACTCATAATACCAAGATCTACAAAATTGAAGCACCTTCTGCTACAGGAGTCAACAAACTATGGCATGTGGGCCAATTCTAGTTCACCCTTTGTTTTGTGAATAAATTTTTATTGTGACACAGTCACGCCCATTTGTTGGGTATTGTCTATGACTGCTTTGTGCTACAATGACAGAGCTGAGTAGGGGCAACTGCCACAGAGGCCATATGACCTGCAAAGCCTGCAATATTTCCTATTGGGTCCTTTACAGAAAAAGTTCGCTGGCTCCTGTTTTAGTCCTTTAAGCACATTTTCATCAATAATAAATATCTTCTCCAGTGTGTATATAAAAGTGAGTCAAACATGCAGCTTTAATGTCGAAAAGTGAACCTTACTATTAGTATATGGTGAACTTTGAGAATTTTTATTTGTAAATATTTCTACAGTGTGACAGTGAATTAAATTATTTGACCATAAATGTTTTTCTCATTTACTGATGTCAGTGGTTAAACCTACACATTATCTTGCTCATTTCATAGTTACCTTTAGGGACTTTTCCTTTCCCTAGAGGTCCAGGGATTTTCTCTTAACATTTATCATGATAGAGCTTGCTATCTGTTCGTGGTCTTTGGTCTACACAGATCTTGGACTGTCTGTTTATCTTTCTCAGCCAGATTCAGTCTTTCTCAACCAAATGATTTCAGGCAACTACAACCAAACCATTGCTTATTTGCCACCTGGGCTTTATACTGCATACATTATTTGTAATTTTTGTTTATTTAGCAAGTGTGTTGAATATTTTCCTTTTATTTTGTATGCTGGTTTACTCTAAATAAAAAGAAATTTGTTTTTGATCCCAACATAACTATAGAGTTGGGTAGGAAACTACCTTGACACAGTAGTGGCCTCCAAATACACTTTGAGGCACTCTCCCAGAGGTCTTAGAACAAAAAATCTCAGAGAATTTTAGATGGTTGAATACCATAATTTTAAAATCAGTTTAAAATACATAGTGAGAAATTAGGAGAGAGAGGGTAGGTTTCCAAACTTTGGACAGGGTGCAGTCAGGGCAGAAGACTCACTACACCTGAATCCTGAGGTACATGATTCAAGAGCAGGGGAGTCCAAAATACAGAAGGTGCTTGGTGTCTAATTCTATGCTTGTTGTGTTGGAGAGACACAGGAGCAAGTATTGCCACAGATGTAGACAACCAGTGACCTGATGGACAGCATAGTTTTTACTTTTGTTTTTTCCCTGTGTGATACGGACAGGGGACAAATAGGATACCTCTGTGTCTCCTACAAGTGTAATGTCTTACACATTTATTGACTCTTGTGTACTTGACATTTCCACCCCTTCCTTTTTTCAAAAAATGCTAAACTTTATATCTAATGAGTCACACCAGCTTCTTCCTTTCACACTTAGTTTCATCTATTCTTGTTATTTGTTACTCTTATTAGCATAGCTGAATACACTTTTAAAAACTTGTATAATTGAGAGACAGTCAGTGTTCCATATCCATAGGCTTCCCATCCACAGATTCAGTCAAACTTGGAATTCAGTCTGTGGTTGGTTGAATCTGGGGATGTGGATGGTGGACATGGAGGATCAACTGTACCATACCATCTTATATATAAGGGACTTGAGCATCCCTGAATTTTGGTGTGTGTGGGTGTCCTGGACCAGTCCCATGCAGATACCTAAGGATGACTGTCTAACATTACCTTAGTTTCAGGTATACAACATATGATTTGATATTTGTATATGCTGCAAAATGATCACCACAATCAGTCTAGTTAACAGCTGTCACTGTAAATGGTTACAAATATTTTTTCTTATGATAGACTTAAGATTTACTATTTTAGCAGCTTTCAAAATGCAATACATTATTATTAACTAGAGTCATAATGTTGTACATTACATGCTCAGGACTTATTTATTTTATAACTGGAGGTTTGTACCTTTAGACTCCCTTCACACATTTGCCCCACACCCATCCCTTGCCTCTGACAGCAACTGATGTGTTTTCTGTACTCATGAATTTGTTGTTTTCTTTTTTTCTTTTGGATTCCACATGTAAGTGAGAGCATATGGTATTTGTCATTCTCTGTTTGACTTATTTCATTTAGCATAATGCCCTCAAGGTCCATCTGTGTTATCATAAATGGCAGGATTTCAAGTTTCACGGCTGAATAATATTCCATTCTGTGTGTGTGTGTGTATCAGATTCTTTATACATTCATTCACTGATGAACCCTTAGGTTATTTCCAGATTTTGGCTTTTGTATATAATGATGCAATGAGCATGAGGAGTGCGTATATCTTTCAAATCAGTGTTTTTGTTTTCCTTGGATAAATAGCCAGAAGCGGAATGGCTGGATAGTATGGTATTTCTATTTTTAATTTTTTAAGGAACCTCCAACCATTTCCCAAGTGACTGCACAATTTACATTTCCAAAAACAGGACACAGGGGTTTCCTTTTGTCCATATTCGTGCCAACACTTGTTGTCTCTTGTCATTTTCATGGTTGGTATTCTAACAGTTGTGAGGTGAGATCTCACTGTACTTTTGATTTGCATTTCCCTTATGGTTAGTGATGTTTGAGCATCTTTGTATGTACCTGTTGGCTATCTTTATGTCTTCTCTTGAAAAATGTCTATTCAGATCTTCTGCCTATTTTTAAATCAGGTTGCTTTTTTTGCTATTCAGTTTCATGAGTTCTATTTATATTTTGAGTATTAATCCCTTGTTACGTATATGGTTTGCAAATATGTTCTCCCATTATGAGGCTTGTCTTTTAATTTTATTGGTTTCCTTTGCCTTGCAGAAGATGTGGAGTTTGATATAGTTCTATTTGTTTGTTTCTGCTTTTGTTGCCTTTGTTTTTGTTGCCAAATTCAAAAAATTTTCACCAAGAATGATGATAAGGAGTTTTCTTCTAGGAGTTTTATGGTTTCAGGGCTTACATTCAAGTCTCTAATCCATTTTAAGTTAATTTTTGTGTATGCTGTAAAATGGTGGACTAATTTGATTCATTTGCATGTGGCTCTCCAATTTTTCTAGCACTGTTTACTGAGGAGACTATCCTTTCCCCATTGTATATTTTGGTCTCCTTTGTTGTAAATTAGACAATCATATATGCATGAGTTTATTGCTGGGCTCTCTATTTTGTTCCATTGATATATGTGTCTGTTTTATGCTAATACCATACTATATTGATTACTATAACTTTGTAATATAGTTTGAAATCAGGGTTCATGATATCTCCAGCTTTGCTCTTATTTCTCCAAATTGTGTTGGCTATTCAGGATCTTTTATGGTTCCATACAAATTTTAGGATTATTTGCCTTATTACTGTGAAAAATGCCATTGGAATTTTGATAGGGATTGTGTTGAATCTGTAGTTTACTTTGGATACTACAGACATTTTAACAATATTAATTCTTCCAATTCATGAGCATGGAATATCTTTCCATTTCTTTCTGCCTTCTTCAATTTCATTCTTCATTGTCTTACAGTTCTCTGTGTGCAGGTGTTTCACCTCCTTTTTGCACCCTTTATTTCTTGTCTGATTGCTGTGGCTAGGACTTTGAATACTATGTTGAATAAAAGAGGTAAGAGTTGGCACCCTAGTCTTATTCCCAGTCTTAGAGGAAAGGCTTTCATGTTTAAACTATTGAGTTTCATATTAGCTGTGGGCTTGTCATATATGGCCTTTATTATGTTGAGGTAAGTTCCCTCTCACTTTGTTAAGAGTTTTTATCATACATGGATGTTGACTTTTGTGAATGTTTTTCTGTATCTATTGAGATGGTGATATGATTTTTATCTTTCATTTTGTCAGTGTGGTATATCACAGGCTTTGATTTGAATATATTGAACCATCCTTGGACCCCTGGAATAAATACCACTGAACATGGTGTATGATCCTTTTAGCGTGTTGTTGAATTTGCTATACTAATATTTTATTGAGGATTTTTGCATCTATGTTCATCAGAGATATTGGCCTGTAATTTTCTTTTGTTGTGGCCTCCTTATCTAGCATTGGTATCATGGTAATGCTGGCCTCATAAAATGAGCTTGGAGTGATCCCTCCTCTTCTATTTTTTGAAAAAGTCTTAGAAGGATTGGTGTCATTTCTTCTTTGAATGTTTGGTGGAAATCACCAATGAAGTTGTCAGGTTCTGAACTTTTGTTTGGTGAGTGTTCTTAGATTACTGATTCAATCTCTTTACTAGTAATTGGTCTATTAAGTTTTTCTGTTTCTTCATGATTCAGTCTTAGCAGTTTGTATTTTTCTAGGAGTTTATCTGTTTCTTCTCGGTTTTCAAATTTCTTGACATATGATCGTCAATAGTTGTCTCTTAGGAACATTTGTATTTCTGTGATATCAGCTGTAATGTCTTCTCTTTCATTTCTAGTTGTTTTTTTTTTAAATTTGGGTCCTCTTTTTTTCTTGGTGTATGTAGCCAAAGATTCGTCAATTTTATTTCTCTTTTCAGAAAATCAGCTCTTAGTTTCATTGAACTTCATTGAGCATGGTTATAGTGCCTACTGATGCTGTACAAAGGATTCCAGAGAGAAGGAAACTTAAGTAATGTATGATAAATGGTTCATAGGCCAAACATTTGGTTACCATTCTTAAATGTCTTTCAAAATAGTTGATGCTTGTGAAATGCAATGTCCTTACAGTCCTGGGGTCTGTGTGTTGCAGGGACACTGATGAGGGTAATGGTATTTCCTCTTTGATGAGGAAGACAAGAGTTCAGGGCCCAGGATTTGTTTATATTGCCTACTCCTCTGTCAAATTTGCCACCAGGGAATGAATTAGTGAATCAATACCAAGTAAAAATAATCGGATCATGAATAAGTGAAGTCTATAGCAACTTAAATCAATTCGATTGTGTGTACCTGTTGAATTTTAAAAGGTACCTATTTTTGTTCAAAGTATGGACTTCAGTGGCATCCTAATAATCCTTTAGAAATGTACTGATGCTCAGTGCAAAAAAAAAGTGCCCCCAGTTCTTCAACTATAAGATAAGTTATGTTTTGCAAAAATAAAGCATACAAATCTTCATTTTATAGGTTGATATTAAGAATGGTCCTGACGTATTTGGAGCATGAATGTTAAGACTCATTTGCTTCCTGGAAAATAGAAGAGAGGTAAGTACTTAGTACTTATCAGAAAGTTGTGAAAAAATAAAACAGGTAATACTCAAATTCTCTCTATATATACAAGATATATTTTCTGTAAGTTAGCCCAGTTTCTCAAGCTACAGAGAAAAATTCTCTGATGAACTTCATGGATAAGGCAATTATTTTCCCATTCCAGGATACATGGAAGGCTGCTTCCCAGCTCTCAAGAGCTGCACATGGCCAGATAAGGAGGGGTAGCTCATTAAATCTGCTCTGGATGAGCATTTCCACTCTTTTCTGTCCCTTCAGAACATTCTCCATTTAGCAGTGTATATACTGCTACTTTCAAAATGACTATTGGCTTACTCTCTTTGTGATTCATTGAGTAAAAGCACACCTTAGCTCCACTATCTTTGCTTTATTCCCTCTTGTATACCCATTTCCTTATTTTTTCAATTGTGTGTAAATCTGCCCAAAGGCATAATTATAACAATACTAAAACTGAGGCTTATTTAAGGAAATCTATACCTGTAATTCTTCTAAATCTAGTAAATCAAGTAATCTACAGAGAACAGTGTTCTTCTCTATTTATAAAGAAAAAAAGAGACAAATCATTGTGTAAAGAGCAGTAACTTTTCCTTGCTAACTGTCAAATGTTTAAGCCAAGTCAATATACTTGTTGACAAAGACACTCTAGAAAGTTTCCAATCTTTCACCTTAATTTAGCCACATAGAGACCCAAGATATTGGACATTCAGGGCTCATTAAGCACTGATGAAATAGATCATATAATATTAATAGAGAATAGTATCAGAATGTTTACAACTACTGTATACTTATTTTGAAAAGCATATTCTCCCACTACAACAAGGTTTTGTTATAATTTGGCTTTTAAGTGGATAATCTTTTCTATCTATTATATAAACAGTCATATGAATTACTTTGTTTAATCATAACTTATCTGTTAATTGACTAATGACAGGTCTTAAAGGTGATGCAGTATTTCCTTCATTTTAATCTGAATATATTAGATTAGCATTTTGAATATATTCTGTTCAAAGGATTGTAGGCAGAATTGTTCAGTCTTTTTTTTTAGTGAATAAATATAGGCAGAAAGCATCAGAACAAAAGATTGAGTTGCCTTCCTAGGCCCAAGCTCTCAGTCTCACATACACACAAATATTGTTCCAAATGTTCCACTTTATTTTTTTAATATTAGATTTGATTCACTTTTTGAAAATGGACAGTTTTGCACTGTTAAAATTTTAAATTTTCTGGAATGTCTCAAATAGAATGGTTGCTGATGAATCCCTGGCTATTGAAAACATAAAATTTTATTAGGGATTAGTTGTGATAATTCATGTAAAATAGCATAATTTTGGTGCATAATAGCAGCTCAGTAATTATCAGTGGCAGCTCTAGAATTTCTGTATAAGACAGCTTACAGTCAGTAATATGATTGGAAGTAGGGTAAGAAGACTTGTTTTGAAGTTGTGATTTTCATACTAAGTATATTGCTTTTATTTTGATTGTGTATATATATATATATATATATATATATATAGTATATAGTTTTTGAGGTTCTAGGAAGGGAGGGTGGATGGAAACTATGGTTAAGTGGAAAATTACCCCCAGCAGGCCATACTTATACCACGTATAATTATTAAAGAAAGGTTTCCATTTAGGGGAGATAAGGTCCTCTATGTACAAGGGGCCACAGGCAGTAATGTCTAAAACACAGAGGCCTGAACCGCCTCTACAGTTTTGCTAAAACTCCTACTGTCCACATTTACCTGTTTTTTTTCCTGTAAACTCCGAGTAATTCAGTTTTCCTGCATTGAACGTTGTTTTTCTTCTCTTTTCTTGTACTGTTGTATTCAGTTTTAGTTCATGAATTGTAATCATTCATCAGGGCATCCACATTAAACATATAGGGTGCATGCCATGATTTTGGACAACATGTCTATATGCTAAAATCCTGTTTCTGTATTACTATGTTATCTTCATTTTAAAATAGCATATTTATTGTATTTTATCTCTATCATTTAATGAGTTTTTATTTCTCATTAATTTCTAGGTTATTTAATTTTGCTTTTTATTTTCTTTTCTCTTGTAAATTTCAGTCTCCCGAAATATCTACCATTTTCATTTTTACCTAACCTTTCCTAGTCAGTGACATTATAAATTAATTGTTTGTGATTTCTAAAATAATTAGCTAGAAATAATCAAGAAATGAAAAGTTAGCATATATATAGCTTTTGTGCAACATTCTAAATTTTCAAGGGTGACAACTTCATATTTTAGCCCATTCCTCCCAGAATAAACATGTAACATAGTGATATGCTTGATATTAATAGGCCTTAGTACTCATTCAGCCTTCATTTATGTTTTAACTTACATTAAGCATCTCAAAACTTAAAGGATGTATTAAAAACATTAGTTGACCAGACATGTTCAGAAATATTTGCAGCCTAATTTATAACCTCTTTTTGATAAAATGAAAACAGGTAATATATTAACTAATGTTATTGAAGCTCTATATAATTTTTGTTATATACTTATTTTACTTCGATCTGCATGCACAGTATGAAATCATAAAAGCAGTAAATATCGCCACACCAACACTCATTAAGATCATTTCTACCAGACCAAGGAGGTTTATTTTTCCAGTCACTTGATTTATGAACATTGCTCTCTTCTCATCACCCAGTGGTGCCAGTCTGTAATCAAGTTAATAATTTTTAGCATTATTTGGGTAGTTTAGTGGAGCAAAATAGTCAAAACCGTCCACTTATGTATCAGTCTTTTTTCAAAACACTGCATAAATTTTAGTTGTCATTATCTGTAAGACAAACCAATGGAAGTCCTTTTGCATGTCAAACAAGGTAATAAATGCCAAGGTGGAATATTTAGAGAGAAATATAATCCTCTTCCCTTTAAATATGTTATATAGCAGTTTTCAATACACTGGCTTCACTGATCAATACAGAGGTCCTACAGAAATATTTTCCAGTTTTCTGAAGGATGTTTCCTAGTGACAGAGGGAAATGGCAAATATCAACAGTTTCCTTCCTCTAAAGGCTTATGAAATGTGTTTCCTAATTCTGTGGCTAATCAGTTCCATGATTCACACTAAAAATATCTTGTCAGATAATAGATAAACTGCCTATACCTACATTGCTTTCCCTGACCTGTGAACAATTAAAAAGGTCTATAAAATTCCACATGCTAAAAAACTAGAATAGAATTACTGTGACATTTCATAAGCAACAATAGGAAGAGATCAGTGTAATTTTCATTGAGATAAAAGTAAGTAATTTATCAAGATTGTGATGTAATGAATATGATCAATAAATGTGATTGAGAAAATGGAGATAATTTAATTTTTCCTTCATTTTTAGAAAACAATATTAAACCAATCAGATCAATAATGTAGTTGCTTACAGGTTCAGCATCTAAGTACGCACTATGTTCTTCTTCATTTGGATTTAAGCCTTCAAAAGGTTCTGTAATTTCAGGACTTGCATGTAGAAAATGAGGAAGTGAAATGTACATGGGTTTTCCTGAAAACAAGTTTTAACAGACAATCAGGATAAATCATTTTCCTCATTACACATACCTCTCAGAAAAGATTTCCTTGAAAATAAAGCTTTTTAAGTTAAAAAAGAAATGCAAATTTGGCTTTGAATACTAATTGGAGGGCCAGGGTAGGGGAAGATTATAACATCTAATCACTTTTGAACAAAAATAAAATTTAAACTTCTCCTAGTAAGCAGTCAATTGATGTCTGTTGTTCATTGCTTAGGTGTTTATTTTAAATATGTAAAGCTTAGCTGTTGAACACAAAGTTACAACCATATACCTTCATGTTTCAGGCAGTAATATGTCTATGGACTGAGAATTTATTCAAGAGGTTTTTCTCTCTTTAGTCACACTAACTCCAACATGAAGTAGGTGAGCAAAATAAGATAGACTCCAAATTTCATGTTTGAGTCAATTCTTGTTTCAGGGACATTGAAATATACTTATTTTTATTTACCATTTTCTAGGGTAGAAAAAGTTAGAAAAATGTCAGCTGGATAAGTTGGGGTGCTCAAAGTATTCTGGAAATTATTTTCATTTTGCTCTAAATCTAAAAGGAGCACAGGGATTCTGCACAGCAAAGGATGCCATCAAAAATGAAAAGCCTACCTATGGGATGGGAGAAAATATTTGCAAACCACATATCCCATTAGTGATTAACATCCAAAATATACAATGGATTCACACAACTCAAAAAAATAAATAATCCAATTAAAAAATGTGTGAGGGACCTAAAGTTATATTATCCAAAGTAGCACAGGGAAATATCAGTATGGTTTTACCTAACAGTAACTAAGTTTTGCAACACTGAAAGAACTGGGAGCTTGAAAGTGGTAAAAAAAAAAAAATCAGAACAAAAATATCCTACCATCACCCTAACTTTCTGCCCTTATTGCTTTCTCACTTTAAATTTCTAGTGGAAAGGAATCCCGGGTGAAGTTTACATTTTAAAGAATAATGAAAATTATGCCATGGATAGTGACACTGAGAACTTGTACTCACCTTCTTTGCATTTGCTAACATCTAGCACACCATATAAGGTATAGTTTTTGGAGGTAATTTTTTCTGTGCAGAAACAATGGTTGTCTGGATTTTGAAGTGGAGATGCAAAAGCCCTGGATGGAAAAATGAATCTATACACAGGGATTCCTATCAGATCAATTTTGGCTTCAAACACAGCATAGAATGACCTAAACACAGATAAGAAAGAGCTTCATTCTGGGAAACTGAACTTCATTCTGGAGACCCATTTTTTCCTATTTTAAAATTTGTATTATTGCTTTAACTTACAAAAATTAGATATAATCTTGTTAGAATTCATGCTTAAAGCTTAGGGAAAAAAATCTTGGGAAATTTTAAGGCATTGTAGAACTCTACTTGAGTATGAGCTATTCTTATCTTTGTTTTCAAAAGCTTCTGAGATTAGTTTTTGCTTATGAACTACCAGAGAGTGTTTATATTGAAGACATTTCTCATAGTTAGTTTCCTCTATGGACTAAATATTTATATGATTCCCTCAAATCCTTTATTTGTGCCCAGTTTAAATGAAATAAACATAAAGTTTCAGTCTTCCAAAGCTTAATCCTGGAGAGAAGGCTGCTCACTTGCTGGGGTACGTGCATGTGGGTGTTTATTGTATGTCTCCTACGCTCCATTGTTTACTACGTGTCCACCATAACCCCTAAGTTTGTTGTCTAATTGTGAGTCTGTTTCTGTTTTGTAAATAAGTTCATTTGTATCATTTTTGTTTTTTAGATTCTACATTTAAGCAATATCACATGGTATTTGTCTTTGTCTGATTTACTTCACTTAGTATGATAATCTCCAAGTCCATCCATGTTGCTGCAAATGTCATTATTTCATACTTTCTAATGGCCGAGTAATATTCCACTGTATATATGTACCACATCTTCTTTATCCATTCATCTGTCCATGGACATTTAGGTTGCTTCCATGTCTTGGCTATTGTCAATAGCACTGCAGTGAACATTGCGGTTCATGTATCCTTTTGAACCACGTTTTTCTCTGGATATATGCCCAGGAGTGGGATTGCTGGATCATATGGTAGCTCTACTTTTAGTTTCTTAAGGAACTTCTGTACTGTTCTCCATTGTGGCTGTACCAGTTTACATTCAAACCAGGAGTGTAGGAAGATTTCCTTTTCTCCACAACCTCCCCAGGCTTTATTTGTAGAGTTTTTGATGATGGCCATTTCTATCAGTGTGAGGTGATATGTCATTGTAGTTTTGATTTGCATTTCTCTGATAATTGACAATGTTGAGCATCTTTTGATGTGCCTCTTGGCCATCTGTATATTTTCTCTGGAGAATTGTCTATTTAGATCTTCTGCCCAATTTTTGACTGGGTTGTTTGTTTTTTTGATATTGAGCTGCATGAACTGTTGAAGATTTTGGACATTAATCCCTTGTTGGTTGCATTGTTTGCAAATATCTTCTCCCATTCTGTGAGTTGTCTTTTCGTTTTGTTTATGGTTTACTTTGCTGTGCAAAAGCTTTTGAGTTCATTTAGGATTTATTTATTTTTCTTGTGATTTCCATTACTGTAGGAGATGGATCAGAAAATATATTGCTGTAATTTATGTCAGAGAGTGTTCTGCCTATGTTTTCCTCTGAGAGTTTTATAGTATCCAGTATTACATTTAGGTCTTTAATCCATTTTGAGTTTATTTTTGTCTATGATGTTAAAGGATGCTCTAATTTCATTTTTTTTTTAACATGTAGCTGTCCAGTTTTCCCAGAACTATTTATTGAAGACACTGTCTTTTCTCCATTGTACAGTCTTGCTTCCTTTGTCATAGATTAATTGACCACAGGTGTGTGGGTCTATTTCTGGGCTTTCTAGCCTGTTCCATTGATCTATATTTCTGTTTTTGTGCCAGTACCATACTGTTTTGATGACTGTAGCTTTGTAGTATAGTCTGAAGCCAGGGAGCCTGATCCTCCAGCTTTGTTTTTCTTTCTCAAGATTGCTTTGGCTACTCAGGGTCTTTTGTGTTTCCATACACATTTTGAAATTTTTGTTCTAGTTCTGTGAAAAATGCCATTGGTAATTTGATAGGGCTTGCATTGAATCTGTAGATTGCCTCATGTAGTATAGTCATTTTGACAACATTGATTCTTTGAATACAAGAACATGGTATATTTTTCCATTGGTTTGTGTCATCTTCAATTTCTTTCATCAGCATCTTATAGTTTCATAATATAGGTCTTTTGTCTCCTTTGGTAGGTTTACTCCTAGGTATTTTATTCTTTTTGATGAAGTGGTAAGTGGCATTGTTTCCTTAATTTCTCTTTCTGATCTTTCCTTGTTAGTGTATAGAAATGCAAGAGATTTCTGTGTATTAATTTTGTATCTTGCAACTTTACCAGATTCATTGATGAGCTCTAGTAGTTTTCTGGTAGCATCTTTAGGATTTTTTATGTGTAGTGTCATGTCATCTGCAAACAGTGACAGTTTTACTTCTTCTTTTCCAATTTGGATTCCTTTTATTTCTTTTTCTTCTTTGATTGCCATGACTAGGACTTCCACAACTATGTTGAATAATAGTGGCAAGAGTGGACATCCTTGTCTTGTTCCTGATCTTAGAGGAAATGCATTTATCTTTTCACCATTGAGTATGATGTTAACTGTATTTTTGTCATATATAGCCTTTATTATGTTCAGATAGGTTACCTCTATAGCCACTTCCTGGAGAGTTTTTTTTATCATAAGTGGATGTTGAATTTTGTCCAAAGCTTTTTCTGCTTCTGTTCAGATGATCATATGGTTTTTATTCTTCCATTTGTTAACATGGTGTATCACACAGATTGATTTGTGGATATTGAAAAATCCTTGCATGCCTGGGATAAATCCCACTTGATCATGGTGTGTTATCCTTTTAACGTGCTTTTGGATTCAGTTTGCTAGTATTTTGTTCAGTATTTTTGCATCTATGTTCATCAGTGATATTGGCCTGTAATTTTCTTTTTTGTGGTGTATTTGTCTGGTTTTAGTATCAGGGTGATGGTATCCTCATAGAATGAATTTGGGAGTATTCCTTCCTCTAAAACTTTCTGAATAGTTTGAGAAGGAGAGGTGTTAAATGTTATCAAACATTCTCTAAATGTTTGATAGAATTCGCCTGTGAAGTCATCTGATCCCAGACTTTTGTTTCTTGGGAGTTTTAACCACAGTTTCAATTTCAGTACTTGTGATTGGTCTTTTCATATTTTCTATTTATTTTTGGTGCAGTCTTGGGAGACTGTACCCTTCTAAGAATTTGTCCATTTCTTCCAGGTTGTCCAATTACTGACATATATTTGCTTGTAGTTGTGTCTTATAATTCTTTGTATTTCTGTGGTGTTTGTTGTAACTTCTCTCCTTTTCACTTCTAATTTTATTGATTTGAGCCCTCTACCTTTTTTTATTTTATGAGTCTGGCTAAAGGTTTATCAATTTTGTTTACCTTTTCAAAGAACCAACTTTTAGTTTTATTGATCTTTTCTATTGTTTTCTTCATTTCTATTTCATTTATTTCTGCTCTGATTTTTATGATTTCTTTCCTTCTACTAACTTCAGGTTTTGTTTATTCTTCTTTCTCCAATTGCTTTAGGTGTAAGGTTAGATTGTTTATTTGAGATTTTTCTTGTTTCCTGAGGGAAGATTGTATTGCTATAAACTTCCCTCTTAGAACTGTTTTTGCTGCTTCCCATAGGTTTTGGATTGTCAGGTTTTCATTTTCATTTGTCTCTAGGTATTTTTTAGTTTCCTCTTTGACTTCTTCAGTAGTCCATTGGTTGTTTAGTAGCATGTTGTTTAGCCTCAAATTTTTTTTTTTTTTTTACAGTTTTTTAAATTATAGTTGATTTATAATCTCATAGCCTTGTGGCTGGAAAAGATGCTTGATATGATATCAGTTTTCTTAAATTTACTGAGGCTCATTTTTTGTCTCAATGTGTGATCAATCCTGGAAAATGTTCCAAGTGCACTTGGAACAGATATTCTTCTGCTTTTGGATGGAATGCTCTCTAAATATCAATTAAGTCCATCTGGTCTAATTTGTGTTTTAAAGCCTGTGTTTCTCTTGGTCTTCTTTCTGGATGATCTGTCCATTGACGAACATGGGGTATTAAAGTCCCCCACTATTATTGTGTTACTGTCGATTTCTCCTTATATGGCTGTTAGTATTTGCCTTATATATTAGGGTGCTCCTATTTTGGTTGCATATATATTTACAACTGTTATATCTTTTTGGATTGATCCTTTGATCATTGTGTAGTGTCCTTCCTTGTCTCTTGTAACAGTCTTTAACGTCTATTTTGTCTGATATGAGTATTGCTACTCCAGCTTTCTTTTGATTTCCATTTGCGTGGAATACCCTTTTCCATCCTCTCATTTTCAGTCTGTATGTGTTCTTAGGTCTGAAGTAGGTTTCTTGTAGACAGCATATATAAGGGTCTTGTTTTTGTATCCATTCAGCAAGACTGTGTCTTTTGGTTGGAGTATTTAATCCATTCATGTTTAAGGTAATTATTGATATGTATGTTCCTATGACCATTTTCTTAATTGTTTTGGGTTTGTTTTTGTAGGTCCTTTTCTTCTCTTGTGTTTCTCACTTAGAGAAGTTCCTTTAGCATTTGTTGCAAAGCTGGTCTGCTGATGCTGAATTCTCTTAGCTTTTGCTTGTCTGTAAAGCTTTTGATTTCTCTCTTGCATCTGAATGTGAGCCTTGCTGGGTGGAGTATTCTTGGTTGTAGGCTCTTCCCTTTTATTACTTTAAATATGTCATGCCACTCCTTTCTGGCCTGCAGAGAAATCAGCTAAGAAATCAGCTGAGTCAGTTTCTGCTGAGAAATCAGCTGTTAATCTTATGGGAGTTACCTTGTATGTTATGTGTTGTTTTTCCCTTTCTGCTTTTAATATTTTTTCTTTGTCTTTAATTTTTGTCAGTTTGATTACTATGTGTCTCAGCATGGTCCTCCTTGGGTTTATCCTGCTTGGGCACTTCCTGTACTTGGGTGATTGTTTCCTTTCCCATGTTAGGGAAGTTTCCAGCTATTATCTCTTCCAATAATTTTTTGGGTCCTTTCTCTCTCTCTTCTCTTTCTGAGACCACTGTATGTGAACGTTGGTGCGTTTAATGTTGTCCCAGAGGTCTCTTAGACTGTCTTCATTTCTTTTCATTCTTTTTTTTTTTATTCTGTTCTGCAGCAGTGATTTCCACCATTCTGTCTTTCAGCTCACTTATCCGTTCTTCTCCCTCAGTTACTCTGCTATTCATTCCTTCTAGTGTATTTTTCATTTCAGTTATTGTATTTTTCATCTCTGTTTGTTCTTTAGTTCTTCTAGTTCTTTGTTAAACATTTCTTGCATCTTCTTGATCTGTGCCTCCATTCTTTTTCCGAGATATTGGATCATGTTCACTGTCACTACTCTGAATTCTTTTTTGGGTAGATATCCTATCTCTGTTTCACTTAGTTGTTCTTCTGGGGTTTTGGCTTGTCCCTTCATCTGGGACATACTTCTCTGCCATTTCATTTGTCTAATTTTCTGTGATTGCAGTTTCCATTCTGCAGGATGCAGGATTGTAGTTCTTCTTGCTTCTGCTCTCTGCCCCTTGGTGGATGAGGCTGTCTAAGCAGCTTATACAGGCTTCTTGTAGGTGTCAGAGAGATCAGCTAGGTGGTTTGTGACTACCTAGAGGGGTGGGATAGGGAGGCTGGAGGGAGACGCAAGAGGGAAGAGATATGGGAACATAAGTATATGTATAACTGATTCACTTTGTTGTAAAGCAGAAACTAACACACCATTGTTAAGCAATTATACTCAAATAAAGACGTTAAAAAAAAAAAGAATGGATCCTTATAGCCCCACAATAATTCTTTCAAAGTTCTCTTTTGAAACATAGACGAGCTTGATCTTTTGATAAGTAAATTGAGTACGCCTTGAATAAATACATTTGGATAGAGATGCGGTACAGTCTCCAAAAAAGGAATCACTGTTTAAGACACCAATTGCAGTATCAGATTTTTTTTTTGTTTTTCGGTACGCGGGCCTCTCATTGTTGTGGCCTCTCCTGTTGCGGAGCACTGGCTCCGGACGCGCAGGCTCAGCGGCCATGGCTCACGGGCCCAGCTGCTCCATGGCATGTGGGATCTTCCCGGACCGGGGCACGAACCCGTGTCCCCTGCATCAGCAGGCGGACTCCCAACCACTGCGCCACCAGGGAAGCCCACAGTATCAGATTTTTAACAAATAAATGGAAAATACTAGAATTCAGCTTAATAAAAGAGTTGTCAGCTATATCTTTAAAATGACTGCCAAATCTTGCCAGAACTAAAAGTGTATTGTTTTTGTTTCTTCATCTCTGAATGATTACATTTCTCTGGAGACTTTCAAAGTTAAATCCTACTTTTTAAAATGATACACTTTAAGTGGTCTTCTAATTCAGTTGATTATTACATGATTTTGTCATCTTCCCAAAGGGCCATAAATCAAAATAATGCCATAAGAACACATTTTCATAAAAATGACAAAATAAATAATATCTAATGATAGTTCTAATGAGATTAATTACAGTGGATTCTAGATATTTCAAAACCAATAATTTTGCTGTCTATTCACTGCTGCAGCCGATTGAGAACAGTGAAAGTGTCATTCTTGGTTCCAACTGATAGTGAGCGTTCAAAGATGGTACCATTGGGCTGCAGAAAAGAGACTGTGTGGGTCTTGGAGTGCCAGGTTATATTTTCCTTGGCTAGATAACAAAGTCTGAAAAACAAAAATAAATAAAATTCATAATAATTGTTGCAAGTGAACATTAAGTCTCAAATGCCGTTCATTCATGCAACAAATAATTTTTGAGTGCATAGACTATGTCAGAAATTAGGCTAAACAAGTAGGTTAAAATGATCAATAGGCCAATGCTGAGCCTCTAGCAAAGTTGAGAAGAGGAATCTTAGATGTGTGTAGCAGAGGAGAAGGAATAAGTGTTACTATAGTGGGTTACACAGATTCTGTGGGAAAACACAGATCAGGAACAAACCCAGGCTTGGGATGGTTGTGGTGGAGATAATGGACAAGATAGGAGACTGGGATTGACACGTATACATTATTGATACTATGCATAAAATAGACAACTGATAGGAACTTACTGTATAGCAGAAGGAACTCTACATAATGCACTGTGGTAACCTAAATGTGAGGAAAGTCCAAAAGGGAGGGTATCTGTATGTGTACGGCTGATTCATTTTGTTGTGCAGTGGAGGCTAACACAGCATTGTAAAGCAACCATACTCCAATAAAAATTTTTTTAAAAAAGATACAATTCCAAATAAATGGTCTGAATGACAAAGAGACGTTTAGTTAGGTAAAATAGTGTAGAAAATAGCATGTATTAGGTAAGAAGTAGGAACCAGGTGTAATTTTAGAAATGCAGATGTTTCAATATAGTTGGCTTAGGGAGTAAGGAGAGAGGTGGAAATAAAGCAACTGTAATAGGCAACATCTGGAACATAAAAGGATTGCATCCATGCTTAAATGTTTAGCTTTTATCCTGAGAGTCAGGAGGAGACAGCAGAGAGGTTTAAACAGGGGAACAGTAAAAGCACGTTTCCATATATTAGAAAGACTTTTCAAAGTGCACAGCCTTTCCAGTACTGGCTTTTCCATAATTTCCAGTATTTTCATGAGAATTAAAGATGGCTAATGGAATACAATTTCCACTTTGGAGATCAGTTCCCCTCCATCCCTGCCCCATATACTGTATACTCATTAGTTCTAAGCTCCTGGAAAGTACCAACTACTTTTTAGGAATGAGGTGAAGGGTGATTATTATGGAAAAAATCTTTTGCAAGTACAAGATATTTACTGAGATGAAATAGGGTATTTATTATTCATTGCTCTATCATATATTTGAATGTCTGCTTTGTGAGGCTACAGTAGATATCTGTTGTTATTTAACTAAGGTAAAGACTGAAAAAACAGGAAACTGAAGTGTAAAAACAAAAACAAACCAAAGAAAACATGACCTGATTTTAATCAGGTATAATAAAAAAGTAAATTCCTATAGGATAGGTATTATGTGTGTTTTGTATCCCCAGGCAGTGTCTGGTATATGGCAAGTACTTGGTAAATATTTTTTAATAAATAAATTAATTAATTGTTCATATTCTTTAAAAAGGGAATTCACAAAAAGATAGAAATATCTTATTTCTAATATAATTTCATCAAAACTTTATTATTTACTGTTCTTGGAGTACTGTAGATATGCAAAGAATATAAAAATCTGAAACAGCAGCCAGGACAGTCTATTAGTAGTCAGTTACTTTTTTCTCTTAGCTAATTGTATTTTAAACTTAGATTACATATTATTAACATTTAAAATTAAAATACTTTAATTTTCAGGAAGATTTCTGTATATATAGTAGTTGAAATAATAGCAAACATAATTGTGACCCAAATTCTAATTTACTTGGTTGTACTTACAATACTATACCAGTAGATGGCACTCACTAAGGGAAAAATCCTTCAAACTGAGGCTTGTGCTCACCTCAACACGTGGAAAACTCTCAAACTATTAACTTTTTCTGAAAACTAAACGGTCGTTTTCCCATTATTTAAGGCATCCAAGCAGGCACTAAGGACTCTGTGTTGTTGACATCATGAGACAAAATGACTCATAGTTGATCATAATTTCCTTTAACATTGTTATGTAAATAGGAGTTTATTGTTTATGTACTTTAGCTGCAAAATCCAACTTCTCTAACCCTCATTTCATTGCTTCTCCAAGTAAATCAATTATATCTAACCCACCCTGCTTTCTTCCCAGATAGAGATAGGTTAAAGTCTCTAAGAATAAAATTTATATAACCTATCAAGCAAGACTAGGACAGGATTCAATATTATGTTTATGTTTTCCCATACTCCAATTAATATCCTTAAAAGTAGAAACATAACCCCTCCAAACAAACAAAAAATTAAACAAAAACTGTGATGAGTTCTCAAATTCTAGAAACTATTCTCTTTTCTTACATGTGGTCAGTTCACAGAGTTGTGATTTTTAAACAGTTATGCTTAGATTCTTATTAGGTCATACGTGAATTCTAGATTTTCATAGGTACACATCACAGCTACAACATTTTTTGAACAAGGTATTCATATTGGCTTTTGATAATGACATAGAACTATAAGACCCTGAAAAAATAAAAGTATTTTTGAAGGTAAGATTTTTTCCTGTAACAATGAAAACCAAGTCTTCTTTGACAGAGTTGTGAATAGTCGCAGACCTGTGCCTGGAGACAAGGAGACGTGGGGATAATTACTAAGACAGAATAGGCACCAAGGTGCTCTGCAGCTTATATATCATGTGCTGCGGCAGCGGGCATCGCCCTCCCAACTACTGTTATTTCATTATATTTGAGTGTGAGTTGTCAATCTAGAAACATATTAATGCATGGAGAGGAAAGAAATTATATAATTCTAGAATATCTGAAACAGATAAGAAAGTTAAACTATGAATTAGAAGAAACCATTATAAATATGAAATTTTGTAATAACGCTTGATCATAGTGTATAACTAGTTGTAATTATCCTTGAGGAAAAAAATCATACATTTGTATAACAAATCATACAGCAGGACTTAACTCTGTTCCCATATGGGCACCATAAATGTATTCCTAATCCTTGGTTAGGTTTAGTGTTTTTATCACCTCAGTCTTTCCTTTCCTTACTTTGATAGTTAGAAAAGACACACAGTCTAAAATTTAGATAGAAGAAAATGTACTCAACAATCTAAGAGCTATCAGTCCTAAGTTTGTATGAATATGGTAAATCACTTCAAATCCCCTGGTATCAGTTTTTTAAATTTACAATTGAAAAGTTCTGGCTAATTATTTCCCCCTAGTTCTTATAGTTTAAGAATGAGTTCAAAAGTCTATTAAACTGTCAAGGCATGTAAGACAAAGGTATAGCTTATTTAGTCTCAGTACTGAAGAAAATATAAGAATGAAACTATTGAATAAATACAAATACCCTTAAGACCTGGAAAATAGTTTGACTAGAAGTCCTTAGCAGGTATTGTAGTCAGGTCGAATCAGTTTAATGCTGTGGTTCTCAGAATTGAGTGTGTATTGCAGTCCCCCAGAGTACTTGTAAAACTCATTACTGGGGTCTAAACCGAGGGTCTCTGATTCATTTGGTCTAAGGTGGGGCCTGAGAATTTGCATTTCTACTGAGTTCCCAGGAGATGCTGATGTTGCTGGTTCAGGGACCACCCTTGGAGAGCCACTCATATAACCTACACTTTCAATTTTAGGATTTCAAAGTGCTCTGGTTTTAAAATTGTGATAGATTTTTTTCTATTTAGCATGCATATTTTAGACTTGTTGAGAATACATGCCACAAGTGTAAAACTCCTGTAACTTCCTAAATGTAGGGCAGTTAATTGATGCTGATAAATTCATAATAAAATATATATTTCTTATCATCATTAAATCCTTAGATTAGGGTTTTACATAGGCAGAAACAAAAATTTCAGTGTATATTAATGGTAAGAAAATAACAAGTATATTTCAGTACAATGGCAGTTGTCAAGTGGAAGCTTTTTCAGAAATACATATGGTCAAGGAAAGAGTGCCACTTATTATGGGGACTCGTTCACCGATACATGTAAGGACCTCTTTGCTTAACTTTAATTTTGCTGCTGTTAACTGCCATTCCCTCTGGATTCTGCACATTGAAGATTCAGAACTGTCTGTAGACTTCTGTGCCTGTTTTAACCCAATTTTTATAAGCAGTTATACCTTCATCAAGGACAGCTTCCTATGAAAAAGAAAACAAGTTTGGGTTATTTCTTTGTAGTAGGTACTGGCACTTGTTGGAGTTTAAAACCTTTAATTATTCAATAAAAGGACTAAGCTCAAGTATCTTGCTCATGAGGACCTTTGTAACCTGCCATATGTTTGCATCAGAAATGTTTTCAACAAATTATGATAGCAATCTCTTTTAGTTAATCTTTTACAAAGAGAATCAGTGTGTAATATTGCAGACATGTCTGTTGATTTGTAAGGCCAACCATTGGCAAGCTTTAGAGTGACCTTATGTGAGAGTTCACAACACAATTTACTAAGGAAATTTTATTAAACCTTTTCCAAAAAGTTCTTATCAGGTTGAACATTAACTTTTTTTCTGCCCTCAGTGAGTTGGACTGAGAAGGCAAACCAGAAAAACAGAGAAAAATCTAGTGGTATTGGAAGCTTTTTCTCTTTTTTCAAAAGTTGGATACTTCAGGGGGAAGTCACTTATCACTTGTTAAATTAAGAAAAACACAAATTTGACTTCTCTCCTTCAAAATCCTGCTCAATGTGGCTTCCCTAACTCTCAATATATTCACAGCAACCTGTTAGTACATGTTTCCAAAAATTACAACAGTCTAATTCAGTACAATTAGGTTACTACTTTTTAGATAAAAGGATGAAGGAAGTTTTCCTTGTTTTCTTTTGTGAAATCCATTAAAATAATTGATGCCCCTTGTAGTAATGATAGACAAACAGAAAAAAATACCAATGACAGAACCAGAAAACCCTACATTAGAAATCTGTCCTGTGCTTCAGGAGCTGGGATTGAGTAGAAAGTCACCAAACCCCTTGGGTCGATTTCAGTATCTGTAAAACGAGAGAGTTATCATAGATGCTCTCCTGGATTCCTTCCAAGGCTTTCACTGTCTGAGCAGGAAGCCTCTGAAGCTCTAGTAGCTAGTGCAAACAAAGGTGACTTTGTAGCAGGCAGTGTTTCCAAGTAAGTACCTTGGGAGGAATGCCCAGGTGTAAAGTTCCAACTTACCTTAGTGCTAGAGGAAGAGGGAGAAAAGTATGTCATACAAAATGAGCCTAACAAGACCCATGAATACAGGGACAGTCTGACCTGTTTGTTTCCTTCACCTGCATTCATAGAATGATGGATCAGGAAAGGACATTGAACATTAGTACATTTTCTAGGAGAGCGTGCTGAGGCTCTGAGAAACCAGGTGTCTGGCCCACGGGTAACTGAGGCAAATACCTAGAAGTAGAATCATGATGAGGATCCTAGTCTCTGACCCGTAAGCTGGTCCTCTTTTACACCATGTTTTTACTCTTTTTTGTAAGTTTCAACCTGCTTTGTTCAAGGGTCACCTGTAGTTTTATTCACCTGAAGCAAAGGAGGGACAAACATATTATGTAAGGCATGCAGTGAGTACATAAGAAGAAAGTTCAGGTTACTCAGCACATCTTATTCAACAGCTTTTCTACTTATGTTTATCTTCAAAAAAAAAAAAAGGTGGTTTGTCCCCACTTTTCTCTCAAATGCAGCTATTTATAGCATGTAAAATTTTTTTTGCTTACTTGATTTTCTTAATAATGCAGCATCTTACATATTAAAATTTATTTTATTTGCTAATTTCATATTAAACTTTTTCTTTATTTCTTCATAGAAATAGACAAGATATTGATGTCTGTAGTAATTTACTGCTTATTTAAAGTACTTAAATTTAGAAAACAAAGGTGCTGGAAAGAAAACTAATTATTAAGACTTATGTCAAGAAGAGAAAGTAAAATGTTTGTTTTAAGATATCACTAATCACATACTTTTCTTGAGTCTGTAGGGATATCAGCTGTATCCTATCAGTTCATAGATCATAAATTCTATTTCTTTTATAGAATTCCTGAGTATATCTACATGTGGGCTTTCTTTGAAAGAAGGAAGAGTAGAATTTTTCTGTTTCTATTTTTGTTATATCTACATAGTGTTTCTAGAATGAGCAGTATGCCTTTGCACTATATTGCACTGGTGGTAGGAACTGAGGCTGAGCTATAAAAAAGCATCACCAATACGTAGTTCAGAACAGCAGAGAACGTTTCCAGGGAGTCTGTAATTATCCCCATGTGTGGATAGAGCTTTGTTCCCTGGGAAACTCCACCTAGAAAAGGCATCACCCAGGGACATCCCTGATGGCTCTTTGGTTAAGAATCTGCCTGCCAATGCAGGGGACATGGGTTAGATCCCTGGTCCAGGAAGATCCCACATGCCATGGAGCAACTAAGCCCATGTGCTACAACTACTGAGCCCGTGCGCCACAGCTACTGAAGCCTGTGCACCTAGAGCCCGTGCTCCGCAACAAGAGAAGCCACAGCAATGAGAAACCTGTGCACCGCAATGAAGAGTAACCCCCGCTCGCCACAGCTAGAGGAACCCGCATGCAGCAATGAAGACCCAACACAGCCAAAAATAAATTAATTTTTTTAAAAATTAAAAAATATAAAAGCCATCACATAGAGGTAAAATTTCCTGGGTTGTGAACCACAAAACTTTAAAACAGTTTCAGATTACAAGTATATATACTTGTACCGTAAATGAATGCCAGGACCTGGATGACATTTTCTAACTCATGAGTGAGTATCTCAAATTCCCTATTCTATCCATAAGTCTTCTTTCCATTTTTCCTTAGACTAGGAAACCAGATCAGACACCTCTGTTTTCCACTAGACACATACTATTATTCTTTTGATACTCAATCTTCCTCACCTAATAAATACAGTATCTGCCCATAAAACTCAGTTTTAGAGTTTTGGGTGTGATTAACACAACAACAGGTTGAATACAAATGATGAAATTTAGCTTTCAAAATTAATTAAGTTCCTTTTCACACTCTCACTTTACACAATATCTAGGTGTGTTTACAAAGCCATGATTCCCTAGACATGAGTAAGATGCAGATACACATCCAAGCTAGTTAAACAAGTCATTTAAATCTGGTTGTGTTTCATCATGTGGAAACAGAAGTTCATTAGACTAGTACCTATTTTACATGTGATCCCAATATGTAAAGATAGTTAAGAGCTATTCTGGTCAAAGTGGGAACTATGGACTGTTCCCCTTCCACTCACATCTCATTTGGGCTCTGAGTCATCCCCACAGAACCCAAGGGCTCTGTGGAAAATGTTTAAATAACTAGATTAGGAGATCTCCAACACATTTGTTTCTTCAACTTACCATAATCCTTTTAATTGTGCATTTCCATCCTATCAGAATATATGGAGGTAAAAATATGTAAAAGAAAAAAGTTTATAGATATCTATAATATAAAACAATAATATACATCACTAAATTATGCTTTTCAAATATAACAAGTTAAAACATGTTTTGGACCAGCCCTGAACCAAGATGGTGGAGTAGAAGGACTTGCTCTCACTTCCTCTTGTGAGAAGACCAAAATCACAACTAGCTGCTGGACAGTAATCAACAGGAAGACACTGGAACTCACCAAAAAAGATACCCTACAGCCAAAGACAAAGGAGAAGCCACAATAAGACGGCAGGAGGGGTGCAATCACAGTAAAATCATATCCCGTAACTGCTGGGTGGGTGACTCACAGACTGAAGAACACTTATACCACAGAAGTCCACCCACTGGAGTGAAGGTTCTGAGCCCCACATCAGGCTTCCCAACCTGGGGATCCAGCAATTGGAGGAGGAATTCCTAGAGAATCAGACTTTGAAGGACAGTGGGATTTGATTGCAGGACTTCAACAGGATTGAGGAAACAGACTCCACTCTTGGAGGGCACACACAAAGTGCGCTCATTGGGACCCATGGGAAGGAGCAGTGACCCCAGGAGAGACTGAACCAGACCTACCTGCTAGTATTCGAGGGTCTCCTGCAGAGGCGGGGGTTGGCTGTGGTTCACTGTGGGCACAAGGACACTGGCAGCAGAAGTTCTGGGAAGTACTCCTAGGTGTGAGCCCTCCTAGAGTCTGCCATTAGCCCCACCAAAGAGCCCAGGTAGCCTCCAGTGTTGGGTTGCCTCAGGCCAAACAACCAACAGGGAGGGAACCCAGCCCCACCCATCAGCAGACAAGAAGATAAAGTTTAACTGAGCTCTGCCCACCAGAGAAACAGTCAGCTCTACCCACCACCAGTCCCTCCCATCAGGAAACTTGCACAAGCCTCTTAGATAGCCTCATCCACCAGAGGGCAGACAGCAGAAGCAAGAACTACAATCCTGCAGCCTGTGGAACAAAAACCAGATCCACAGAAAGATAGACAAGATAAAAATGCAGAGGGGGCTTCCCTGGTGGTGCAGTGGTTGAGAGTCTGCCTGCCGATGCAGGGGACACAGGTTCGTGCCCCGGTCCGGGAAGATCCCACATGCCGTGGAGCGGCTGGACCCGTGAGCCATGGCCACTAAGCTTGTGCATCCAGAGCGTGTGCTCTAAACCGGGAGAGGCCACAACAGTGAAAGGCCCACGTACTGCCAAAAAAAAAAAAAAAAAAAAAAAAAAAGTGTAAAAAAAAAAATGCAGAGGGCTATGTACCAGATGAAGGAACAAGATGAAACCTCCGAAAAACAACTAAATGAAGTGAGATAGGCAACCTTCCAGAAAAAGAATTCAGAATAATGATAGTGAAGATGCTCCAGGATCTTGGAAAAATAATGGAGGCAAAGATCGAGAAGATGCAAGAAGTGTTTTAACAAAGACCTAGAAGAATTAAGGAACAAACAGAGATGTACAATACAATAACTGAAATGAAAACTACACTAGAACGAATCAATAGCAGAATACTGAGGCAGAAGAATGGATAAGTGACCTGGAAGACAGAATGGTGGAATTCACTGCTGCAGAACAGAATAAAGAAAAAAGAATGAAAAGAAATGAAGATAGCCTAAGAAACCTCTGGGACAACGTTAAATGCATCAACATTTGCATGATAGGGGTCCCAGAAGGAGAAGAGAGAGAGAAAGGACCAGAGAAAATATTTGAAGATATTATAGTCAAAAACTTCCCTAAGATGGGAAAGGAAATAGTCACCCAAGTCCAGGAAGCACAGTGAGTCCTATACAGGATAAACACAAGGAGAAACATGCTGAGACACATAGTAATCAAACTGGCAAAAATTAAAGACAAAGAACAATTATTGAAAGCAGCAAGGGAAAAAAGACAAATAACATACAAGGGAACTCCCATAAGGTTAACAACTGATTTCTCAGCAGAAACTCTACAAGCCAGAAGGGAGTGGCATGATATAGTTAAAGTGATGAAAGGGAAGAACCTACAACAAAGATTACTCTACCCAGCAAGGATCTCATTCAAATTCGATCAAAAGCTTTACAGACAAGCAAAAGCTGAAAGAATTCAGCACCACCAAACCATCTCTACAACAAATACTAAAGGAACTCTCTAAGTGAGAAACACAAGAGAAGAAAAGGACCTACAAAAACAAACCCAAAACAATTAAGAAAATGGTCATAGGAACATACATACCGATAATTACCTTAAACGTGAATGGATTAATTGCTCCAACCAAAAGACACAGGCTTGCTGAATGGATACAAAAAGAAGACCCATATATATGCTGTCTACAAGAGACCCACTTCAAACCTAGGGACACATACAGACTGAAAGTGAGGGGATGGAAAAAGATATTCCATGCCAATGGAAATCAAAAGAATGGGAGTGTTTCAGTCTTTTTTTTGTTCAGTGTCCTCGGCATGGTAGTCTGCCAGGAACTGTCTGTCTGATTGTTAGAGTCCCATGAGACTCAGGAACACAAGGCCCTTTGGCCTCTAGAGCCAGGTGAATGGTATCCCCTGGAAATCATCCTCCAAACCCAGGGCATCAGGTATAAAAACTGAATTATTAAATTCATGTAAAACTCTATTATGGGAGATACTGGTTTTCCTTAACACTGCAGAGGGAAAGTGTGAAATCGGCATCTTCTGGCTGGAGTGGGGCAGGGGGGGTGCATAAGCATGGTGCTCATGGAGGGAGGGGGAGGTGGCACCCACCTGCTGGAACAGGGCAGAGGAAGAGTGTGAAGATGGTGTCACCAGCCTCTGTCCCCCAAAAGTATCCCAGCAGGCTCTTATGTGTGTATTAAATGAGATGCCTGAATCTCAGTCTAATATTTTACAGTTAACAAATGAGCCTCTTTGATATACAGTCTGGGTGCCTCTTATTCTGCTGCTTCTGTACCTAGCCTTGGGGGAGGTGAGCCTGAGCATGTGAGCCCTTTAACTGAGTCATTTCTCAGTTTTTCTGTGCCCTTGTGGGTCTCATGGAATTGCTCAGCTAGTTTTTAGTTTATTCAGAGAAAATTGTTCCTTATGTTGCTATAGATTTGAAGTGTGTGTGGGAGAAGGTGAGTTCAGGATCTTCCTATGTTGCCATCTTCAACTGGAACCAGAGGTAAATATTCATTAATAACACAGCAAATATAAATAATACAGAAAAATAATACATTTCAGCAAGAAATTATTTGTAGAAGAAATTTCTGAATCCTAGTGACTCAACTGCCCACTCGGTTACTCCACTGATACCCCTCCTTATAATTCTAGAAACATACTACATGTGTGCTGGTGGAAGGCTGGGTTAGGAAGGGAATGGGGGATGGGCAAAAGGAAGTGGCTGACTATCAATACAGATAGTTCTCACAATCTTATAGGACTTTTAATTTTAAATGATTATTCAGATATCTATGAAAAAATGTGCAACACTAATGTATGTTAACATTTCAAAAAAGTTTCAGAAGAAAGAAAATTTTTAGAATCCTGCTCCCTGGTCTCTATCAAAATCTGAAGATACTTAATACTTTCTCACAATCCATATTTCTATTTTAAGACAGTTCCTCAGAAGTCTCCAATAACTAAATTCTTCTCTTTAATATTTAGGAGGTGGAATTTATAAAACTACCCACCACTTATTTCCCATCCTTTCATGTAGGCCCATCTTTTTGTAATGACCATAGTCCTCAACTATGTAGACTGAGGGTAGGATTAGAGAAGAAAAGTAGCTGTCAACTCGGCTCTTTGAGCCTAGCGAGTTCCAAGCTCAGTTCTGTCCTCCACACTGGCCTTATTTATTCTTCTGTAACTGTATAGACACTCATTCTCCTCTAGAAATAAGCCCTCATCTTTATATGCTTCTTCATTGCCCTTACTGCTTATCCCTCTCCAGACATCCTCCAAGTAAGCAATCCAACTCATTATTTTGCCCACAGTAAAGCTCTGTAGATCTGCAGCTTTATATTTATATTCGTGCAATATATAAGACTCATGGATGCTGAAGAGTCCCTTTATTCCAGTGGATAATTTCCATCTCAGATAAATTGTGGGGAATATCTCCAGTGTTAATATCTCTTACCTGCCCCTGACCTATATACTACTTTACATGCAGCAAATAAGAATATTTGTCATGAATATTGTCAAGCAGATCAAAGAACACATTCTAGAAAATTTAGAGAATATAAAGTTAGTACTACCTCACTCTCTACTCTGCCATATAGATAGTTCTATTACCATCTGAAAATGGCGTTTACAAGCTCAACAGTCAAATGACAAAACTTAGTAGAATATTTATAACAAATTTTAAAATCTGATGGGTTTCTTCTCATCTCAGTATGCTTATATAGCTTTGCTCTCAGTTGTTCTGCTGATATATCAAACTATTACCAGGAACAGGTCAAATAAAACTGTTACACAGTGGTCCAATTTCAGTATGACTTGAATCAGGGCTTTTTCAATTTTTTGTGTATATAAATCACTTGGGGATCCTATTAAACTACAGATTCTGATCCAGTAGATCTGGGTTAGCATCTGAGATTCTGCATTTAAAACTGGTTCACAGGTTATGCTGAGGCACCTGACTCAGATTTCACACAATTAAAGAAACAAGACTTTAAAACATTTATGTTTCCCTAGGTATGTCACAGTTCTCCTTCATGAGTGTGTAGAATGGAACATTTCTGAAGTATGTACACATAAGCTTACTAGCATCTGAGAACAGTTGGGAAAAGAAAATAGGAGTTAATATGTCAATAACTCAGACAAAAACAGCTAATATACAATTATAGTAGCAATATCAAACAATATTGAAGTCAAGCACATTCAAAAATTATAAATGAAAAGCAAATCATTTTTCTAATAAAGTTTTTATTTTCACAAATATTTAAAAATGTAGCTTCCTTTGAGCCAGGAAAGGAAAAAGCAGAGTATACCTGTATGTATTTGATACAGATATTCAACACTGACTCATTCTTAGTTCATTAACTCAGCTCGCTGCAAATAACTCAGAAAAAACAATCATAGGTAATTCTGTTAGTGTATGCAGAAAAGGGTAATGGACAGTGATCATTTAAGTGGAGTGAGTGGAGTGGTTATTTAGAGTTGTAGATGGGCCAGAAGAGGCAGACAAAGAGAGAGCAGCCACAGTGTCTCTAACACACTGAACTTCAACCGGAAACACTGAACTGACAGGTGGAACACACGTGCAACAAACTCGAGCTCCAAAGATAATTAATGTGTAGCTCAGACATTGAAAATGGGTTAAGATTGACAGATTATTTCACATGTAAAAATCCAAATACAAATATTTAGCACTTTCACGAGAACAAATTTTCAGGGATAACCAATTTGCTTTATTAGTACATTTTTTTCCTGAACTGATACCCCCTTTCCTTTCTGAGAACTGAAAGCTGTATAGCTCTTTTCATGTACTTGTCAGCAACAGTAAGCCTTCACCCGTTTTAAGATGCTATAGATTCTCTAACTTAACTCCTTTGCATATGCTATACATTTTCAAACTTAAGTTTTGAACAACTGTAGTTTTGTGCTGATTAAACATACTTTGGAATAAAAATGTGCCACTTTACAAAATGGTGCAGGTTTTTTCTATGGAATAAAACATACAAATTCATTCATGTGTACAATGACACTTTCTCTAGGTTAAACAAGTTACATTTAACACATTCCCCAAAGCGCCCACTCCCAACCAGCATACGCACATGCACACGGAAACACACACACATCCAAATCCATTTTTTTATATGAAAAATTTATCTCCCATTTATTAAAGGAAGTATTATTTTTTTCTACTGGGTATTTTTTTTTTTTTTTTTTTTTTTTGTGGTACACGGGCCTCTCGCTGCTGTGGCCTCTCCCGTTGCGGAGCACAGGCTCCGGACATGCAGGCTCAGTGGCCATGGCTCACGGCCCCAGCCGCTCCGCGGCACGTGGGATCCTCCCGGACCGGGACACGAAACTGCGTCCCCTGCATCGGCAGGCAGACTCTCAACCACTGCGCCACCAGGGAAGCCCCTCTACTGGGTATTTTTAATGTATTTCACTTATCTTTGAGTATGAATTATCTTTCCTCTTATACATAATATATAGAATTTAGAGAAAACATGGTGAGGAATGGTAAAGATTAGAATATTCAAGTATTTAGTTATAGACACATAAGTCAAAGCCTTTTTCCTGATATCTATATACTATGAGATGCATTTTTGTATGAAGATTTAAAAATGAGTAATTGATTGGTTATGCAGTTCTACCATGAGGTGGATATGTAATTTCTCAACCATTTCTTTTGAACAGTTTCTACTTTACATCATTCAGCCCTGCTTAGTTTAAGATTTAAAGAAGTATCCTTTATATTCCTCCTAGATCAACATGTCCACAAATATCCTAATAAAGCAAAAGTAGACTCAAGTATCAGATGAGGATGTTTAGGATCTCATATGTCCAGATCTTAGGGGGATACTTTTTTCTGTTCTCAATAAATGAGAGAACATTATTACATCAGTATGTTTTGAGTAGCTTCAAGATTTTCCAACAATCCTTCCAAACTGGTACTACTTCAGTTTGGGGTTTTCAGTATTTACCCTGGCAGCTAATATGAGGAGATTAATTATTCTTGATTTTAGTATCTCAACAAACCAGTTACTAATAATTTATCCTAGAAAACTCTGTGGGTGAAACACAAACAGAATGTGGTCCACCTTCCCTTTCTATGGTGGGCCTTTCTAGGGGGCCTAGTGCTCTTTGCCATAAGTGATCCCCTGCTAATGAAAGGGGTTACCTAACAATATGTCTTCTAATGAAAAGGCAATATCCTTCCTAGTCTAGAATTTAAATACTGCAACTCTAAAGCATGACCAAGTATCTTTTTATTTCTTTTTCCCCCAACTGGCTCAAAAAATTAATGAAGGAAAATGTGGTCAAGATTGAATTTAGAAATGTTTCAGAAGGAAATATAGATGCATAAAGAAATAAAAATTCGATAGAATACATTGGTCAGAAAACTAGAGTAAATGTTTTGTGACACAACTGGACAAAAGCACAGGAATTTAAGGAGCAACATTTTTGAATGTTTGAAACCAGTCTTTCTGTGGTGACTATGAAAGCAAGAAATATTACGACAAATAACTTTGAATGCACATTCTACTCTTTGTAATCTCCCACACAATAATTTCTTTATTATCATTTACATCTCTTAATACCAGCACAGCATTCTGAAGTTGCCAAGCATAAGTTATATGCAACTGAATGAAAAGATCAAAATCTACTCAGATTTCCAGAAGAGCTGCAGAATGTGGAAAACAACAAAGTCCCCAAACATGTTCATTTGCATTATCACTGACAAAAATGTTAGCCATATTGTTGTAAAGAGCATGGTGATATGGCTTGCTCATGCTGTGTGAAGGATTTAATAGAGAAAGAATATTAAGTAATGTTTAATAAATGGTTCATAGGGCAGTCATTTAGTTTCCATTCTTAAATGTCTTTCAGAATAGTTGATACTCATGAAATGCAATGTCCTGACAGTCCTGGGGTCTGTGTATTGCAGGGATACTGATGAGGGTAGTGATGTTTTCCCTTTGATGAGGAAGATAAGAGTTTAGGGTCCAGGATTTGTTTAGAACATCCACCCGTCTGCTGAATTTAGCAAAGTGGGACCAATCAGTGAATCAGTACCAAATAAAAATAACTGGACCATGCTGAAGCCACATCTGTAGAAACTGAAATCCATTCCATTGTGAACATGTTGAATTTTAAAAGGTGCTGTTTTTTTTCAAAGTATGGATTTTAATGACATCTTAAAATCCTTTAGAAATGTGCTGCTGCTCAGTACAAAAAAAAAAAAAAAGTGCCACCAGTTCTTGAACTATAAGATAAGATGTGTTTTGCAAACATAAAGCATATTAAATCTTCATTTTGTAGGTCGATATTAAGAAAGGTCCTGATGTAGCTGGTTCATAAATGTAAAGACTCATTTGCTTCCTGGAAAGCAGAAGAAAGGTAAGTACTTATCAGAAAGTCGTGGAAAAATACAACAGGTAATATTCAAATTCCAAATTCTGAAGATGTCATGTTTTCTAGTAATTAGCCCAATTTCTCAAGCTGCAGAGAAAAATTCTCTGATGAACTTCATGGATAAGGCAATTATTTTCCCATTCCAGGATACATGGAAGGCTGCTTCCCAGCTCTCAAGAGCTGCGCATGGCCAGATAAGGAGGGGTAGCTCATTAAATCTGCTCTGGATGAGCATTTCCACTCTTTGCTGTCCCTTCAGACCATCCTCCATTTAGCGGTGTATATACTACTACTTTCAAAAGGACTATTGGCTTATTCTCTTTGTGATCCATTGTGCAAAATCACACCTTAGCTCCACCATCTTTGCTTTACTCTCTCTTGTACATCCATCTCCTTATTTTTCAATTGTTTATAAATCTTCCCAAAGGCATAATTATTATAATATTCGAAACTGAAGCTTGTTTAAGGAAATCTATATCTGTGATTCTTCTAAATCTAGTCAATCAAGTAATCTACAGAGAACAGTGTTCTTCTCTATTTGTAAAGAAAAAAGAAAAAAGGCGTATTGTTGTTTAAAGAGCAGTAGCTTTTCCCTGTAACAGTCAGATGTTAAGCCAAACCAATATACTTGTTGACAAAGACACTCTAGAAAGTTTTCAATCTTTCACCTAATAGAGCCATGTACAGACCCAAGATAATTGGCATTCAAGGCTCATTAAGCACTGATGAAATTGTTAATGTAATTTCAGTAGAGAACAATACAGAAAAAATTGACGACTCATACTTCATTTTGAAAAGCATATTTTCCCACTAGAAGAAGTTTTTGTTGTAATTTGGCTTTTCAGTGGATGATCTTTTTGTCTATTGTATGTGTTCATGTGAATTACTTTGTTTAATCATAACTTATTTGTTTGTTACTGGACTAATGACAGATCTTAAAGGTGATGCAATATTTCCTTTATGTGTTATAATGTGAATATATTAGGTTAGCATTTTGAATACCTATTCAAATGGATTGTAGGCAGAATTGTTCAGTCCCCTTTTGAGTGAATAGTGACAGAAATAATCAGAACAAAAAATAGAGTTGCCTTCCTAGTCTCAAGCTCTCAGTTTCATATCCAAAAAAATATTGCCCAAAAATTCCACTTCATTTTTCTTCATCTTCAGTTTGACTGATTCACACTGTGAAAATGGACAATTTTGCACAGTTTAAATTTATAACTTTCTGGGATGACCCCATAAGATAGAATAGATGCTAATGAATCCCTGATTATTGGAAACACATGAAATATTATTACGGATTAGTTGTGATAATTCATGTAAAATATTTAGCATGATTTTGGCACATAAAAAAAGCTCAGTAATTATCAGTGGCAGTTCCAGAATTTCTACATAAGACAGGTTACAGTCAACAGGCAGATTGGAAGTAGAGCAAAAAGACTTGTTTTGAAGTTGTGATTTTTTTCATACCAAGTATATTGCTTTTATTTTGATTGTGTATATATTTTTAGGTTTCTGGGAAGGGAGGGCAGACAGAAACTATGGATAAGTGACAAATTACCCCCCACCCACCCACAGGCCATACCTATGCCAAGTATGATTAATAAAGAAAGGCTTAGGGAAGATAGGGTCAGGTATTCATTCCTCTATGTACAAGGGGACATTTGCGGTAATACCTAAAACACAGAGGCCTGAAACACCTCTACACTTTTGTCAAAACTCAAATCTGTCTACATTTAGCTGATTTTTCCTGTAAACTCTGAGTAATTTGGTTTTACTGTGTTGAACATTTTTGTCTTCTGTTTTCTTGTATTGTTATATTCAGTTCTAGCTCCTGAATTGTAATAATTCTAAACACATTAATACACTAAACATCTAGAGTGCACACTGTGATTTTGGACAGCATGACTATATGCAACAATACTGTTTCTATATTAATATGCTATCTTCATTTAAAAATAGCATATTTTTACCTAATTTTAGTTCTATCACTTTTTGAGTTTTCATTTCTCATTAATTTCTAGCTTATTTAATTTTCCTTTTTATTTTCTTTTCCCTTGTAAATTCTAATTTCCCCAAATAGCTACCATTTTCAGTTTTACATACACTTTCCTGGTCAGTGATCTATTAAATTAATTAGTTGTAATTTAAAAATTTTAAAATAATTAGCTAGAAATAATCAAGAAAAGAAAAGTTAGTACATATATAACTTTTGTGCAATATTCTAACTTTGAAAGGTGACAATTTCATATTTTAGCCCATTCCTCCCATAACAAAGTTGAAATATAGTGATCTACTTGATATTAATAGGCCGTATTACTCATTCAGGTTTCATTTATGTTTTAATTTACATTTAGTATCTCAAAACTTCGAGGATGTATTAACAGTGATAGTTGGCCAGACATGTTCAGAAATATTTGCAGCCTAATTTATAACCCATGTTTGATAAAATGGAAACAAGTAATATATAAACTAACATTACTGAAGCCATATATATATTTTGTTATATACTTACTTATTTTATACTCTTCAATCTGCATGCACAGTATGAAATCATAAAAGCAGTAAACATCATTGCACCAACACTGATTAAGATCATTTCTACAAGGCCAAGGAGGTATATTTTTCCAGTCACTTGATTTCTGAACATTTCTGCCTTCTCATCACTGATGGTGCCAGTCTGTAATCAAGTTAAAGATTAGCGTTATTTCAGTTGATTAGTGGAGCAAATTACTCAAAACTCTCCGCCTATGTATCACTCTTTTTTCGAAACACTGCATAGATGTTAGTCATCTTTATCTATAAGAAAAGACAATGGAATTCCCTTTTCATGTCAAAGATGGCAGTAAATGCCAAGGTAGAATATTTAGAGAGAGAAATATAATCTTCTTCCTTTGAAACATGTTATATAGCCCTCTCCAATACACTGACTTCGTTGATCTATACAAAGGTCTTACTGAAATATTTTCCAGTTTTCCAAAGGATGTTTCCTAGTGACAGAGGGAAATGGCAAGAGCCAACAGTTTCTTTCCTCTGAAGGCTTCTATAGTGCATTTCTTCATTCTGTGGCTAATCAATTCTGTGATTTGTACTAAAAATATCTTGTTAGGCACTCAGATAGACTGCAGAAACCTACTCTTACCTGGTCTTTATAAGTTTAGTTTGCTCTTATAAGCACTACAGTATTCACATTGAGTTACTTGGAGTTACATGTATGTATGACTCTTTCCTAACACAAGCACTATGACAAGAAAAAGTGTTTACTAGTTGTATTATGAAAATAATCTAAAATTATAGGAAGTACTTCATCCTTCTGAAATAAAAACACTGGAAACTAACAAAAAACTGATATTTCTGTGTGGCTTGGTTCTCTCAGAATAATTAATTATATAATTAATAATATATAAACTCACCTATATAGGTAATGGAAACACATACAACTTCAAATTCTATACATATGTATTCAGTTTTCAAACATTAAAAGCTTTTTCTATATACAAGGAAGTTTACAGTTTTTGGTGACTAATAGATAAGAATACTAACCTCATTAAGCCAAAGAACAGGCACCATATAATTCTGTTTCAGACCCTTTAATGCTCTGTAATAAACATTGAAAATAATTATGATAATATATACTAATATAATACCCATATATAACAGAAATGTTAGTAATTACTAGTGTAAATAAATGTTCAGAAATTAGTTGCTCTTAAACTTGCTAAGTTCCTTGATTTTTTTAAGTCCCTGTAATGAATCATTTAAATATTACTATGGCTGTTTATCAGACATCTTTCACTCTTATAAATCTTTCTAATACATATTTCTAATTAGATTGACTTTTTCTAAGCATGTATTTTCCCTTTTGACAATTTATACCCAGGAAACTAAAATTGAATTTTAGAAACAGTTGTCCTGGAAATATTTGGACAGCTAGCAAAATGAGAAATGCCATCATACACTAATTCCAGAATATGTGTAAATACTATTTCAATACACACTAGATATAATTCTAAATTACAGATAAAAGTTATAAACAGTAATTATTTCATGATATTAAGCCAAAGAGAAGTTGAAATTTTATATTATTTCCACTTAATTTTATACATATACTCACTTTCTGACAAGAAAATACTAAAAATCATAATGAACCTGTTCAAGAGACTCACCCAATATTTTTTCCTGGCTTAGCCAGTATATTGATCTGCAGGCGTTTTGCAAATTGTAAAGTGAATCCAGTTATCTAAAAAGAGAACAAACTCAAATATTTACCAACTTCTTTTAAATAATTCATTTCTAATATCCAAAACTTATTTTTACTGTTATATAGAACCTAAGGTAAAACAGTAGTACTTGAAATGTGTGAAATTTATTAAATAATTAATTAGATGTATTAAATATTATGTACATAACTCTTCATAATTACATTTTATCTGTATATGCATGTGTGTATACAGACCTATACACACGTGTATGTAAGCACACACACACAATTTCTTTGCCCAACCTACTGTCAAGGTTTTAGTTAGATTTGTGATATTTATCTGAACTAGTTTTGGAAAATCAACAACAACAGCAGTGAAACTTAGAACTCATATAGTCAATTTAAATCCCAAATTATATATGGTCAGATATATATTCATTCAGAACCAATGTGTCATCAGTATAATTATAATACTTCTATTAGTTAAAATTAAACGTGACTACTAAAATTCTGGCATGTCGTTTAACTTTTGAAAAGGACAATATTAAAATAAATTAAAAGTTGAAACTGTTACACTATAGGAAATTTAATAGATTTTTCCTGACGCTAAGTATAATAGATCTTGCCTCAAATGCGCATATACCCATAAAATCTCTTTTAATCCCTCATAATCTATAGTGTCCCTTCATGTAAGCAATACTTGCAGTTAAGTATAAATTGACAGTGAAATTGTAATTTATACCAAAGTGTTTTAAGACAATTAGAATCATACCCATCATTACTATCCCTGACCTATGAACAATTAAAAAGGATTATAAAGTTCCATATGCTGAAAAACTACAATAGAATTACCTTGACATTTCATAAGCAACAACAGGAAGAAACCAATGTGATTTTCCTTGAAATAAAAGTAGGTAATTATATACACATTACTCTATATAAAATAGATAACCAACAAGGACCTACTATGTAGCATAGGGAACTATACTCAGTATTTTGTAATGACCTATAAGGGAAAAAAATCTGAAAAAAATACATATATATATATAAATATAACAATCACTTCGCTGTACACCTGAAATTAACACAACATTGTAAATCAACTATACTTCAATAAAAATTTTTAAGTAATTTGTCAAGATTGTGATGCAGTAAATATCATCAGTAAACGTGATTGACATTTGAAAGGCGAGAACTTAATTTTTCTTTCATTTAAAAAAATGCTAAACCAATCAGATCAATAATGTATTTGCTTACAGGTTCAACATCTAAGTACGTGCTATGTTCCTCTTCATTTGGACTTAAGCCTTCAACAGGTTCTGCAATTTCAGGACTTGCATGTAGAAAATGAGGAAGTGAAATGTACACGGGTTTTCCTGAAAACAAGTTTTAAGAGACAATTGGGATAAATCATTTTCCTCATTACACATAACACTCAAAAGATTTCCTTGAAAATGAAGATTTTTAAGTTAAAAGAAATGCAAAGTTGGCTTTGAATGCTAAATGGGGAATGAGGGTGAGGGAAAATTATTACATCTAATCGCTTTTGAGCAAAAATAAAATATAAGCTTCTGCATCATCCTACTAACCATTCAGTTGATGTCTGTCGTTTACCCCTTAGGTGTTTATTTTCAATATGTAAAGCTTAGCTGCTGAACACAAATTTACAACCACATACCTTCATGTTTTAGGGAGTAATATGTCTGTGGACTGAGAATTTAAGAGGCTTTTCTTTCTTTATTCTCACCCACTCCAATATGAAAAAGGTGAGCAAAATAAGATAGACTCCAAATTTCGTGTGTGAGTCAATTCTTCTTTCAGAGACATCCTGAAATATGTTTATTTTTATTTACCATTTTCTAGGGTAGAAAAAGTTAGAAAAACGTCATATGGGTAAGTTGGGATGCTGAGTATTCTGAGAACTATTTTCATTTTACCCTAAATCTAAAAGGAGCACAGGGATTCTACACAGCAAAGAAAAACATCAAAAAATGAAAAGCCTGCCTATGGGATGGGAGAAAATATTTGCAAAACACATATCCCATAAGTGATTAAAATCTAAAATATGAAAGGAATTCACTTGTACAACTCAAGAAAGTAAATAACCCAATTAAAAAGTGAGCAAAGGACCCAAAGAGACATTTTCCAAGGTAGCACAGGGAAATATCAGTAGGGTTTTTTACCTAATAATAACTAAGTTTTGCAACACTGAAACAACTGGGAGCTTGAAAGCGGTACAAAAATCAAAACAAAAATATCCTATCATCACCTTTACTTTCTGCCCTTTTTACTTTCTCACTTTAAATTTCTGGTGGAAAGGAAACCTAGGTGAAGTTTACATTTTAAAGAAAACTGCATATTATGCCATGGATTGTGACCTCAAGACCTTTTACTCACCGTCTTTGCATTTGCCAATATCTAGCACACCATATAAGGTACAATTTTTGGAGATAATTTTTTCTGTGCAAAAACAGTGGTTGTCTGGATTTTGAAGTGGAGATGCAAAATCCAAGGATGGAAGGATAAATCTATACACAGGGATTCCCTTCAGATTAATTTCGGCTCCAAACACAGCATAGAATGATCTAAACACAGATAAAAAAGAGCTTCATTCTGGAAAACTGAACTTCATTATGGAGGTTCTGTTTTTCTTATTTTAAAATTTATATTATTGCTTTAAGTTAGAAAAACTGGATATAATCTTGTTAGAATTCTTGCTTAAGTCTTAGGAAAAATGTTCTTGTGATATTTTAAGACACACCAGAACTCAATACCTGAGTATGAGCTCTTCTTACCTTTGTTTTCAAAAGCTTCTGAGAATACTTTTTGCTTGTGAACTACCATGGAGTATTGATACTGAGGTCATTTCTCAGAGTTAGTTTCCTTTATAGATTAAATATATGACTTCCTCAAGTCCTCTATTTGTGCCCAGTTTAAATGAAAGAAAATAAAATTTCAATCTTCCACCACTTAATCCTGGAGAGAAGGCTGCTCACTTACTAGGGTGTGTACATGTGGGTTTTGATACATGTCTCCTATGCTCCACCATTTACCAAGTGTCCACCATAACCTCAGCAATGTACTGGAACTGAATACATAATATTTCTAATGCCCAGATAATTCTGTATGAAGAAATGCTGCTCTCTTCAGTTTTATAGATAAGGAAAAGATTCAGAGATATTAAATACTTGCCCACACCACACAGTGTCTAGAAACAGAGCTAGGATGCAAGCATACCAGTGTAGGAGCCAGTGCTTGTGTGATAGCTACTGGGCCCAATCAATTTGAAAAGATGCTGTAGTGTCAGTAGAGCACATGAACATAGTTCTGTGACTGTGGTATCACCATCTTGGAAATATTTTTAAATTGAAGTATAGTCGATTTACAGTGTTGTGTTAGTTTCTGGTGTACAGCAAAATGATTCAAATATATGAATATATATTCTTTTTCAGATTCTTTTTCATTATAGGTTATTACAAGATATTGAATATAGCCCCCTGTGCTATAAACTAGGACCTCGTTTATATAGTAGTGTGTGTATATGTTAATCCCAAACTCCTAGGTTATCCCTCTCCCACTTTCCCCTTTGGTAACTGTAGGTTTGTTTTCTGTGTCGATGAATCTGTTTTGTAAATAAGTTTATTCATATAATTTTTTTAGATTCCACCTATAAGTGATATCATACACTATTTGTCTTTCTCTGTCTGACTTACTTCACTTAGTATGATCATCTCTAAGTCCATCCATGTTGCTATCACTTACTATGATAATCAGTAGGTTCAATCTGTGTTGCTGTAAATGTCATTATTTCATTCTTTTATGGCTGAGTAATATTCTATTGTGTATATATACCAGATCTTATTTATCCATTCATCTGTTGATGGACATTTAGATTGCTTCCATATCTTGGCTATTGTAAATAGTGCTGCTATGAACATTGGGGTGCATATATCTTTTCTAATTAGAGTTTTTGTCTTTTCTAGATATATGGCCAGTAGTGAGATTGCTGGTAACCGTAGTTTTATATTTTAAGGAACCTCCATTCTGTTTTCCATAATTGCTGCACCAATTTACATTCTCACCAACAGTGTAGGAGGGTTCCCTTCTCTCCACACTCTCTCCAGCATTTATTATTTTTAGACGTTTTGATGAGGGTCATTCTGTCGGGTGTGAGGTGATACATCACTGCAGTTTTGATTTGCATTTCTCTAATAATTCGCAGTGTTGGGCATCTTTTCACGTGCCTGTTCGTCATCTGTATGTCTTCTCTGGAGAAATGTCTATTTAGGTCTTCTGCCCATTTTTTGATTGGGTTGTTTGTTTGTTTTGACACTGAACTGTATGAGCTGTTTGTATATCTTGGAAATTAAGCCCTTTGGGGTCACATTGTTTGCAAATAATTTCTCCCAGTCTTTATTTATTTATTTATTTATTTATTTATTTATTTATTTATTTATTTATTTTGTGGTACGTGGGCCTCTCACCGCCGTGGCCTCTTCCGCTGTGGAGCACAGGCTCCGGACGCACAGGCTCAGCGGCCATGGCTCACGGGCCCAGCCGCTCCGCGGCATGTGGGATCTTCCCGGACAGGGGCATGAACCCGCGTCCCCTGCATTGGCAGGCGGACTCTCAACCACTGTGCCACCAGGGAAGCCCTCTCCTAGTCTTTATGTTCTCTTTACAGTTTGTTTATGGTTTCCTTTGCTGTGCAGAAGCTTATAAGTTTGATTAGGTCCCATCTGTTTATTTTTGTTTTTATTTCTATTGCCCTGGGAGACTGACCTTAGAAACCACTGCTATGATTTATGTCAGAGAATGTTTTGCCTAGGTCCTCTTCTAGCAATTTTATGGTGTTGTGTCTTATATTTAGGTCTTTTAGCCATTTTGCATTTATTTTTGTGTATGTTGTGTGGGTGTGTTCTAACTTCGTTGATTTACTTGCAGCTGTCCAGCTTTCTCAATACCACTTGCTGAAGAGACTCTTTTCTCCATTGTATATTCTTGTCTCCTTTGTTGAAGATGAATTGTCCATAGATATGTGGGCTTCTTTCTGGACTCTCTGTGCTGTTCCATTGATCCATATGTCTGTTTTTCTGCCAATACCACACTGTTTTGATTACTGTAGCTTTCTGAAGTCTGGAAGGGTTATGCCTCAAGCTTTGTTCTTTTTCCTCACAATTGCTTTGGCAATTCTGGATCTTTTGTGTTTCCATATAAATTTTATGATTATTTGTTCTATTTCTGTAAAAAATGTTGTGGGTAATTTGTTAGGGATCACATTAAGTCTGTAGACTGCTTTGGGTAGTGTGACCATTTTTATAATACAATAAGTCCCCTACATACAAACCTTCAAGTTGTGAACTTTCAAAGATGAGAACATGTGTTCATATGTCCAATCACGTAAGTTAGTTCACCTGTCTGGCATACATTGTCATGTGTGTGCATCCTCCACAAGTGGTTTTGCTTTTGTGTACTTTACTGTACACTACTGTATAGAGTACAGTAGTACAGTATCTTTATTTCAAGCCCAGGATGTCCAGAAGTAAGAGTAAAAGCGGTGGTGGTGTAGCTGGTACTACTGTACTGTACTGTAAGATTGAAAATGTTTTCTTTATTTTTTGCATTTGTTTGTTTTTTATGTATTATTTGTGTGAAAAGTATTATAATTCTATTACAGTACAGTCCTGTATAGCTGATTGTGTTAATTGGGTACTTTGGCTAACTTTGTTGGACTTACAAACAAATTGGACTTACGAACATACTCTTGGAATGGAACTCGTTCGTATGTAGGGGACTTACTGTATTAATTCTTCCAAGCCAAGTGCATGAGATATAGCCATTTATTTGAATCATCTTCAGTTTCCTTTATCAATATTTTATAGTTCTCAGTGTAGATCTTTCACCTCCTAGGTCAGGTTTATTCCTAAGCATTTTTTTGGATGTGATTTTGAAAGAAATTGGTTTTTTACTTTCTTGTTCTCATATTTTATTGTTAGTGTAAAGCAATGCAACAGATTTCTGTATGTTAATCTCGTATCCTGCTACCTTGCTTTTGTGTGGCGTCTTTAGGGTTTTTCTATATAGAGTATCGTGTGATCTACATATAATGAGAGTTTTACCTCTTCCCTTCCAATTTGAATATGTTTGATTCTTTTTCTTGTCTGATTGCTGTGATGGGGACTTCCAATACTATGTTGAATAGAAGTGGTGACAGTGGGCATTCTTGTCTTATTCCAGAATTTAACAGGAAGGCTTTCAGCTTCTCATTTTTGAGTATTATGTTGGTTGTGAGTTTCTAATAAATAGCTTTTATTATGTTGAGATATGTTCCCTGTATATCCACTTTGGTGAGAATTTTTATCACGAATTGATGTTGAATTTTATCAAATGATTTTTTCTGTATCTATTGAGATAATCATATTTATTGTGATAATCATTTTGTCTTTTCTTTTGCTGATGTGGTGTATCTCATTGATTATTTGCATTTGTTGAACTATCCATGTGACCCCGGAATGAATCTAATTGATCATAGTGTATGATTCTTCTTATATATTGTTGGATTCAGTTTGCTAATATATTGTTGAGGATTTTTTCATCTACATTCATCAAAGATATTGGCCTGTAATTTCTTTCTTGGTAATGTCTTTGTCTGGTTTTGTTTTCAGGGTGGAGGTGACTTTATAGAATAACTTTGTGAGTGTTCCCTCCTCTTCAAAGTTTGGAAGAGTTTGAGAAGGATCGGTATAAGTTTTTCTTGGTATGTTTAGCAGATTTCTCTAGTGAAGCCATTCAGTCTTAGACTTTTGTTTGCAGGGAGGTTTTTTGTTTGTTTGTTTTATTACCAATTCTATTTCACTTCTAGTGATCAATCTGTTCAAATTATCTATTTCTTCTTGATTCAGTTTTGGTGGGCTGTATATTTCTAGAAACTTGTCCATTTCATCTCAGTTGTCCAATTTGTTGGCATTTAATTGTTCACAGTGTTCTCTTTTGATTTTTTGTATTTCTGTGGTGTCAGTTGTTATTTCTCCTTGTACCTTTCTTATTTTGTTTATGTGAGTCCTCTCTTTTTTCTTCTTGGTGAGCTTGGGCAGAATTTTGTCACTTTTGTTTATCCATTCAGAACACCAGCTCTTGATTTTATTTTTTTCTATATTTTAAAAAATATCTCTTGTATTTATTTCCTCTCTGATCTTTATTATTTCTTTCCTTCTGTGCATTTTAGGCTTTGTTTCGTCTTTTTCTAATTCTTTTAGGTGGTAAGTTAGATTATTTGAGATTTCTCTTGTTTTCTGAGGAAGACCTATATTGCTATAAACTTCCCTCTTATGACTGCATCTGCTGTGTCCCATAGATTTTGTATGGTTGTATTTTCATTGTTGTTTGTCTCAAGATATTTTTAATTTCCTCTTTGATTTCATGATTGACCCATTGTTTTTTTAGTAGCATGTTGTTTAGTCTACATGTAATCATTATTTTCTCATTTCTTTTTCTGTGGTTGATTTCTAGTTTCATGCCATTGTGGTCAGAAAAGATGCCTGAAATAATTTCTAACCTCTTAAATTTGTTGAGGCTTATTTTGTGTCCTAGTTTGTGGTCTACCCTAGAGAATAGTCCATGTGCACTTGAAAAGAATGTGTAGTCTGGTTATTTTGGGTGTAATGTCCTGAAAATATCAATTAAGTCTAACTGTTCTATTGTGTCATTTAAGATCTCTGTTTCCTTACTGATGTTCTGTCATCTATCCATTGATGTCTGTGAGGACTCTATGAGCACACTGAGAATAAGGTTGCTCAGGTGGAGCCATGCCTCACTGTTTTACTAGTTTAGTAAAAGAAAAGAAATGTTCTTGCTTAGAAATGAAGAAAGAGAAAATGATTTTCATTATGCAAAGTATCCTTCTACAACCTTCATTTTTTAAAGACTTCATAAACATATTATGAATTCCATACTGTATTTATTCTTAATACTTCAAGAAAAACTTGCCTAAAAGTATTTTATTTTTCTCAAATAATATGATTATCAAGTATGATCTTCTATGCCTGTGGTTTTTTCACTTGGAGAAAGAATTCTGATATATAGAAATATATCAGTTTCTTTGTCTTACCTGCAAACGTCAGAAGAAAAGAATTGCAATACCCGGGTCTTCTCAATGAAAGGTGGAAATGAGGCTGCATCTGTTTAAAAATCAAGCAATTGGCAAGGGATTAGGTGAAATATGTGTCCTAGAAAAATCTAGAAATCTCAATTCCAGCATACTTAAGAGATATAGAATACAAACTGTATATATAACATTAAAATTCTCCAATAGCCACATTTTAAAAATAAAATAAGTATCAAGTATATTTTATCTAACCCACCATATCCAAAATATCATTTTAGCATGTAATCAATATAAAAACTAACAAATCTCAAGATCCAGTGTGTACTCACAGCCTATTTCAATTTTTACTAGCCACATTTCAAGTGCTTAATTGTGACACATGGCTAGTAGCTACCATATTCAACAAGTCTATATACTATACACATTCACTGGTATCCATTCATATTAAATTTTCCTACCCTTTAAAAATAAATAAAAGTTAAAAAAATGGCAAAACTACATGTTGTTAAAATTGTGTTTGTTTTTTGAAATCCCCACCCTATCTGTAGAGTAGCATTTTTCTTACCATGAGGTTCATTTAGAGCTCCTGTTTGGTAAATGTTTTTCTTACTTTTAATAGTGATTCATTCATCTGCCCTAATGGCTGATTAATATTTTTAAAATCATTTATTGAAGTTCTCTCACTAAATAGAATTTCCTGAAAATGGTTGGAAAAATATACACATCAAACTAAAAGGGGCATTTGTTGAGTTTATTGAATATCTACTATGGTTATGATCCATGCACACACTGGATATAAGAAGAAATAGTTAGATAATTCCTCCATTTGCTCCACAAATCAATACGACCAAAATGTGTTTGTTCAAAACAGTAAGACCCATCCTTCAATTATGACTACCACACTCTTTTTCTGGTAACTGCACTAACCTTGTGATCTTATTCCATTTCACTTATACTCTTGTGATAAGTGAAATACAACAGATGATCACAGTGAACCGGCATTGAGAGAATGAGATATTCAAGATTAGCTTAAACTCCCCATATAGGTCCCTGAATGGGCATTGCCTACAACTGCCTTCCCAACACCTTAGCCATAAAAGAAAAGAATACATTGAAAAGCTTTAAAAAAATCATTTGAAATATCATCGAAGATTATGTCTTAATGACACCAGCAATTACCATGGGTCATGATCATAATATAGCTGATATTAGCAGGGCTCTTTTTTAAATGCATTCAAATGTAAATCAGTGTTTTCATTTTCTGTCTCTTTAAGTTTGTTGAAGAAGGTAGAGGAAGTACTTCTAAATCATGGTTAAAACTCCTTGGAACATTTTCCATTTCATTAGTCTCTTTTCCCGAGTGCCATAACCAAAAATCTCTCTCACAGGGATGCCATCAGAGTCCTCTGGCCTGTTCAGTCTACCTCTGCTCCTAGTTTGTTTTACATCTATTTTCTTCTTAGATACTTTTAACTTCATACCTGATACTCATGTAGATATGTTATTGTCATTAATAAATCCTCTACCTCGTTTTTTAAAACTTCTTTGCTTCTTAGTTTTGGACAAAAGTGTTTAATTTTTTTTACTTAAACCCATAAAGACTCCTTTATTATTTAGAGAAGCACAATATATTTCTCTCTGTATCTAAGGATACAGTATGAATTTATGGTTATGAAATTACTAGAGTTAGTGGTATTGGAACACTTGACAATTTATTGGCAGAAATGAACGACTTAGAAAGGAATTTCTTCACCCAATTCCATGACTCAAAGCACTACAAAGCAAACTCAACAGTGGTTTTGCTGTTTTTTCTACAAGAGAGTATTAAAAAATTAAATAAACATGCAAAACTCAGTAATACCTTTGGAAAAGTAAACATTCCCCATGTTTGCTTTTTATTCCCTACCTTTTACATAACTTTATATTTAACATTTTTCATTATATTACTTTCCTATGAAGTATTGCCTAACTAGCTTTGTAAGCATTATGCTCTGCTTCTACTTTTTAGCAGCTGAGAGCTCACCTCCTGGTATTCAATTCCCATTGCTTTTTACAATCTTAATTCTTAAACTAATAAGCATATATATACTTTGCTTTACTTCAAGGAGAATAATAAGCTGGATCTAACCACGCTTAAATCTAAGTACATAGTACTTTCTTTCTTCCTAACTCTAAGTCAGAATGTTCATTTTTGCATACATTTTTCATAGTTAGTACACATGTAACCTTGTTTTTGTTGCTGTTGTCATTCTTTTCTCTCTTTCTGACCGTCTTCTTCAAAATAGATGGCTCTGCTTACAAGTTCACTGATTCTAACTCAGCCTGAAATCTTTGGAGGTATGTCTTACCTTTTGTAATTATCCTGATATTTTAATTCTTTTAACTTTAAATTATTACTTTATAGTATTTACAAAAGATGTGAACAGTAACCACTACTCTAAGGTTTTCTAACCCTTTACTTTTGTGGTCAGGAAGGAGTTCATCAAGTTTGTACAAAGCAAACATTTCCCCAGAAATGCAGTAGAGGCTCATCCTCCATGGTTAATCTTGAGAAATTCCATCACATTAGACAGACATTTACTAAACCTACATAAGAACAGAGACTCTGAATTATGCTGCAGGGATACAAAGATAGGCAAACGCATACGCTCAACCCCCAGAACATTGTAGGTATGGAGGTGGATTTGTGGGACAAAGGAGTTGGTTTCACTGTGATTATTACCACAAAACATATGCCCTTACCTGTACCATTAATCATGTCACAATAACTTGGCCAATAGGAGAGATGCCTTAGGAATAAAAAAAAAAAAAGACAATGATATTCTTATTTCAAGGGCACCTTTCTCACATCACTTTGTCTATTATGATTCAATACTTCTGCTAAAATAATAAATATTGATTAGACTAAATGTGACAAGCTAAGTTTAAGAAATGTTCTAAATCATTTGATCCATGTTTTGTTTGAAGTTTCCATTTTGTTGAGATTAAGTGCATGAAACCATTAAGTGATCAGATTATAAAATAAAAACTGACAAATGTTGTTAGTTAGAAACAACATGGAACAGAAATAGTTCTGCAGAAAAGAAAATTGAGAAACATTTATCAGACACTTAGATCTTTTAGGGGAAAGTTATTTTTTCCAATGGGATTATTTCATACTATGTTGCATTCAAACTGAATAGGAGGGAGATAGTAAATGGATAACTGATGTAAACTCAGTATGAGGGAGAAGAGGGGAGTGTGGAGGAGGAAAGAAAGAGAAGCAGATGTTGGATCAGTAGAGATTGGAAACATAGATAATTTATACTTTTCCTTCTCTTTTAACTCTTGCATGAACTGGCATTTAAGTAGGACAGAGTTTATTAATTTATATTCTGGCATCTACAAAAGATATATATATATTCAATATATATATATCTGGAAGCAATCAAAACAACAGTAGTGATAGTTTCTCTGCACACTCAGCCACTTATTGGTGATGGAAAATGGGTTTTTCACACTCCTAACATACCATCCAGTAAGATGTCAAGGCAAGCTATTGCTTCTTTTTTAAACAGAATAAATGATTAATCATGCTCAGTCTTGCCATGATCAGTTAAATTAACCTTGTCATAATCTTAAACTCTCCTCAAAACCTCTCTGTAATATTGAAATAGAGGAAATGCTCATTTTCCTCAGTACAGAGATGTGATTCCCCTGAAGTGAGCATTTAGAAGTGTTTGTTTTCCTCCATTAGACTTTTCTATAAAAAAAAAAAAATGTGACTCTGGACTCTGTGGAAGAAAAAGGACTACATGAGTGAGTGATTAACTGTTTTCAGCAACTTTTAGATAGGAACTCAGTGTGAGGCAAGGGTTACTTAATCAAAATATTTCATCTCTTGATTTTGATTACTTTATTCTTTGTCAGGAAATCACTGATCTAAAACTCATTTTAACTTTAAGGCGGAAAGACTTTCTCCCTTGATATTCATTGGGTTCTTCCTATTTTAGACATATGATGAATTTGGTATACTCCGGATAAACAGGCAGGAGCTAGGGGAAAATAGGAAATCATGGCTATGTGAACATATCTCATTTTACTACTATTTCACAGGAGGTGTGCTCTTCATCTTCAAGTTTAATATGTCAGTTTTAGAACTTGAAATACTAATTCCATTTTTGCATTGATAAAGGTTTAAAAAAGCTGAGTTATCAATATAGAAAATTATTTCAAGAAAAGTTTGAAAGGGGAGGTCATGAAAGCTTTGGCATGGATACATTGAGCTTCCACCTTATGACATATTTAGTCACGTTACTGGAATGAGCAATTTTTATATTCCATGCTCAGTAAAAAAAAAAATACCCAGTAATATATACTTTTCAACCTGCTAGACACCGAGTTGATATGTTGATTTTCTTCCTTTTCATTTGTGGTTATGTAATTGTACGGGTGCTTGATACTGCTGGTTATGCAGCAGAGAAGGAAGTAGTCCCTTTAGATTTCTTTATGTAAGAGACCCTGTGCATAAAAGTCAACCCTCAAGTGGGGCTGACACTCAGCACCTATGCACTAGTGTGACCAGTCATCACAACTAAAGGGTTAACACCTGGCAGAACAGGAGTTTCTAGGGCTGAGATACAGGCAGGTTTGTTCCATAGGTTGGTACCTGTGCATTACCAGTTGTTAAATAAGTTTCTTATCTGCCTTAGAGTATCCTAGTGACACACACACACACATACACATACACCCTTTGCCTGGATACTTACTTTTTGCCTTTATATGTGTCAATTATGGCAACTTTGCTTATGTCATCTTTTCCACTGAAAACTTTATAAACTCCATCTGCAGTATTGTGGTACTGAAAAGATGCATACAAGAAAAAATTACTTCTAGAACAAGCCATATTTTCCAAGTTATAAAATATGTAATTAATTCACTTTTGCATTTCTCCAACACTGGTTGTTTATAATTATTTTATGTGATTTGAAATAAATATGCAATAAAGTTTTAAAATTATTGGTCTTTAACATTTTAAAAAGACAGAATATAAAAGGTGCCTAGAAATAAGTGCTAGATGCTGAGCAAAGGAAGAAAACAAATACAAGAAGCTGATGTGATCCAACTCTATCACTCTGCCATAATTAAGCCAGAAAGGCCATTTTGATCACTACTCCTATTATATTGAGGTGAGGGGATAGTGAACAAAACCTATGAGAACTGTGACAGATTTCTAGAAGTTTTCTCAACGTTGTTATTTCTAATAAGTGTTTACTAAAGATTAGGTAGACAGAATTAAAAACAGAATTAGCCAAGGAAAGAATTCAGAGTATTTAGTTAAATACCAGTAACTGAATTTTTTATCCCTTAATGCTTTCTTAATTGATATATAACCTTACAATCCTAAAAAACCATCTACAGTAAAATAACAAGAGTGAACTGGAGAATATAACTAATGTCACATACAGTGCCAAGTGAAATCATGGTCAAAATTTCAATTCACTAGTCAGATTATCCTATTTATAACTTGAAACATTAAGGTATAACTAAGTACATCACCAAGTTCACATTTTTCTTAATCTCCAAACTGCCATTTCATAACTTTTGTAGATTATAGAAATTCTTGTCAACTAATTTTGTGAAAATATGACATTGCTGATGTATCAGTCTCATTGTGTGCAATTTTGGCTAGGTTTTAAATATTCAGTACAACAAATTTGTAGGATGTCTAGAGAAGGGAGAATGACATGATGAATATATTTCACATATATAAATAAAAATGTGGCATTAAACTTCATTTTTTTAGACAGGAAATCAAAACCAGAAACAGTGCTCAAAGCCTTACCAGCTTACAATCTAATTTTAGACAGTTGTATATTTATCAAAGAGTAGAAACTTGATTAAATGTCAGTTTCTTAATTTTAAATTAAATTGTTAAAAAAATTTTAATTGTTAAATTCAGATAAGTAAATTTTCCCAACCAGGAAAGCTAAATCCATGTGAGATGGAGACTTAATAAACAGAATATGTATTCCCAGATCAGAAATAGGGTTAACACACTAAATGATAAAATTATGAATGAACAATGCCATTATATTTATTCAATTAAAGTTGAACAATATTGACATTCATATTTGGTACTCACAGGGTAAAACACACCAACTGTAGTTGGAATCGGGTATGGAATCAAGCTCAAGAATGGATCTTTATAGCCCCATAATAGTTCTTTCAAAGTTCTCTTTTGAAACATAGAAGAGTTTGATTTTTTGATAAAGATATTGACTATTATTTGAACAAATGCGCTTGGATAGAGATGGGGCACAGCCTATAAAAGAAAAATCACTGTTTAAGACACCAATAGCCATATCAGATTTTTAAGAAGAAATGGATAAACACTACAATTAAGTTTAATAAAACAACTTTCAACTGTCTCTTTAAAATTACTGCCAAATCTTTCCAGGACTAAAAGTGTAATGTTTCTTCATCTCTGAATGATTACTTTTCTCTGTCTCGGTGTGAGCCACAGGAAGAAGATTTCAAAGTTAAATCCTACTTTTGTAAAATGATACACTTTAAGTGGTCTTCTCAATTCAGTTGATTATTCTATGATCTTGTCATCTTTCCAAATGAGGGTAATTCAAAATAATGCCATAAGAACACATTTTCATGAAAATGACAAAACAAATAATATCTAATGATAGTTCTAATCATAAGATTAATTACAGAGGATTCTAGAGTATTTCAAAACCAGTAATTTCGCTGTTTGTCTACTCACTGCTACAGCCAGATTGAGAACAGTGAAAGTGTCATTCTCGGTTCCAACTGATAGTGAGGGTTCAAAGATGGCACCATTGGGCTGTAGGAAAGAGACCGTGTGGGTCTCAGAGTCATGGGTTATATTTTCCTTGGCTAGATAACGAACTCTGAAAAAAAAAGTAAATAAAATTCAAAATAATTGTTGCAAGTGAACATTAAGTCTCAAATGCCATTCATTCATGCAACAAATAATTTTTGAGTGCATAGACTATGTCAGAAATTAGGCTAAACAAGTAGGTTAACATGATATATACGCAAATGCTGAGTTTCTAGCAAATCAGAGAAGGCGGGGAGGGGCAGGTAGGGAGATGTCTTAGAGGTGCAGAGCAGGGGAGAAGGAGTACGTGTTATTATAGGAGTTTACACAGAGTCTGTGGGAAAACACAGAACAGGTACAAAGCCAGGCTTGGGATGGTTATGGGGGGATAATGGACAAGATACAATTCCACATAAGTGGTCTGAATGACAAGGAGAAGTTTAGTTAGGTAAAATAGGGTAGAAAATAGCATATAGAAGATTAAGGAGTAAGAACATGGTGTAATTTTATATATATAAACATTTTTTTAACATCTGTATCAGAGTATAATTGCTTTACAATGGTGTCTTAGTTTCTGCTTTATAAGTCAGAAAGAAAAACAAATACCGTATGCTAACACATATATCTGCAAACATTTTACTATGGTTGGTTTACAGAGTTAGAGTAAGGATAGTGGTGGAAATAAAGCCACTAAGATAAACAAGATCTTAAACACAAAAGGGTTGTGTCCTGTACTCACATATTTAGCTTTTCATCCTGAGGGTCAGGAGGAGACAGCAGAGAGGTTGAAGGAAGGGAACAGTAAAAGCACGTTTTCTTATATTAGAAAGACTGTTCAAAGTGCACAGCCTTTCCAGCACTTTTTTTTCATAATTTCCAGTATTTTAATGAGAAAGATAACTAATGGAATATAATTTCCACTTAAGAGATCAATTCCCCTCCATCTCTGCCTCATATATTGTATACTTACTAGCTCTAAGCTCCTGGCTCTAAACTCTCTAGGCAAAGTACCAACTACTTTTTAGGAATGTGGTGAAGTGTTATATTATGGAAAAAAAATCTTTTGCAAGTACAAGATATTTACTGAGATGAAATAAGGTAGACATTGCATTATCATATATTTGAATGTCTATTATTTGAGGCTACAGTAGTTATCTATTATTATCTAACTAAGATAAAGACTGAAAAAAACATGGGACTGAAATGTATAAAGCATAACAAACCAAAAAAGCCACACATTTCAGTCAGGTACAATACCTGTAGGGTAGGTGTTATGAGTGTTTTTTTATTCCCAATCACTGTGCCTGATACTTGGTAAGTTCTCAACAAAAAATTTTGAATGAATAAATTAATTAATACCCTACATTAATATCTCAGAAGAGAATTCAAAAAGGATAGAAATATATTTTACTTTTAATATAATTTCTTCAAAGCTTTATTATTTACTTTTCTCTGAGTACTGCAGACATACAAAGAATATAAAAATCTGAAACGGCAGCCAGGACAGTCTATTAATAGTCAGTTACTATTTTCTCTTAGATAATTGTATTTTAAACGTATATTACATATTATTAACATTTAAAATTAAAAATACTCTAATTATCAGGAACGTTTATGTGTATATAATAATTGAGATAACAGCAAAATAATTCTGACCCAATTCTAGTTTACTTAGTTGTACTTACAATACTATACCAGTAGATGGCACTCACTAAGAGGAAAAAATCCTTTAAACTGAGGCCTGTGTTTAGAATGTACTTTTAAAAAGAGAACATAATCACTGAATTTTTGGTTTAAAAATTAGAGTATAAGGAATTTCCTGGAGGTCCAGTGGTTAGGACCCCATGCTTCCATTGCCGGGGGCATGGATTCTATGCGTGGTTGCAGAACTAAGATCCTGCATGCCGTGCAGGGTGCAGCCAAAAGAAAAAAAAAAAGAAGAATATATACAGGTTTTAGAAAGTTTTTTTTTTTTAATTTTTATTGGGGCATAGTTGATTTACAATGTTGTGTTAGTTGCAGGTGTACAGCAAAGTGAATTAGTTATACATATACATATATCCAATCTTTTTTATATTCTTTTTCTGTATAGACCATTACAGAGTGTTGGGTAGAGTTCCCTGTGCTATACAGTAGGTCCTTATTAGTTATCTGTTTTATGTATAGTAGCATGTATATGTCAATCCCAATTTCCCAATTTATCCCTTCCTCCCCACCCTTACCCCCTGGTAACCATAAGTTTGTTTTCTATGTCTGTGACTCTATTTCTGTTTTGTAGATAAGTTCATTTGTACACTTTTTACAGAGTCCACATATAAGTGATATCATATGACATTTGTCTTTCTGTGTCTGACTTCACTCAGTATGACAGTCTCTAGGTCCATCCATGTTTCTGCAAATGGCATTATTTCATTCTTTTTTATGGGTGAGTAATATTCAATTGTATATCTGTACCATATCTTCTTTATCCATTCCTCTGTTGATGGACATTTAGGTTGCTTCCATGTCCAAGCTATTGTAAATAGTGCTGCAGTGAACACTGGGGTGCATGTATATTTTTGAATTATGGTTTTCTCCAGATATATACCCAGGAGTGGGATTGCTAGATCATATGGTAGCTCTATTTTTAGTTTTTTAAGGAACCTCCATACTGTTCTCCATAATGGCTGCACCAATTTACACTCCCACCAACAGTGTAGGAGGGTTCCCTTTTCTCTACACCCTCTCTAACATTTGTTTGTAGATGTTTTGATGGTGGCCGATCGGACAGGTGTGAGGCAATACCTCATTGTAGTTTTGATTTGCATTTCTCTAATTATTAGTGATGTTGAGTGTCTTTTCATGTACGTTTTAGCCATCTGTATGCCTTCTTTGGAGTAATGTCTGTTTATATCTTCTGCCCATTTTTTGATTGGGTTGTTGGTTTTTTTTTTTTTTTTTTTGACTGAGCTGCATGAGCTGTTTGTATATTTTGGAGATTAATCCCTGTTTGTTGCTTCCTTTGCAAATATTTTTTTCCCATTCTGAAGGTTGTCTTTTCATTTTGTTTATGGTTTCCTTTGTCATGCAAAAAGTTTTTAAGTTTAATTAGGTGCCATTTGTTTATTTTTGTTTTTATTTTCACTATTCTAGGAGGTGGATCAAAAAAGCTATTGCTGCAATTTATGTCAAAGAGTGTTCTGCCTATGTTTTCCTCTAAGAGTTTTATAGTTTCTGGCCTAACATTTAGGTCTTTAATCCATTTTGAGTTTACTTTTTTGTATGGTGTTAGGGAGTGTTCTAATTTCATTTGCTTACATGTATCTGTCCAGTTTTCCCAACACCACTTATTGAAGAGACTGTCTTTTCTCCATTATATATCCTTGCCTCCTTTGTCATAGATTAGGTGACCTGCCAAAGCAAAGTAATTTAAAAAAAAAAGACTTATGTTGGATCTGAAAATATTCAGAAGGAGTTACCAGGTCTTCATAGAGATGGTGTAGGTTGGAATAATAATAATTAAGATCTCTATCCAGGTAATTTCATTCTTTGACCCATGTCACACCTTGTCAAAGTTTCATCAAGCTCACGTTAGCAGCCATTTTGTTTAAGGAGGGACATCCTCCACCACTTCCAATTTCAACTGAGTTCAGGGTGTAATTGATGGGGAGGCAGGTTCACCTCAACACATGGAAGACTCTCAAATTATCAACTTTTTCTGAAAGGTGACCAGTCGTTTTCCCATCATTTAAGGCATCCAAGCAGACATTAAAGACTGTTTTGTTGACATCATGAGAAAAGATGAGTCACAGTTGATCATAAATTCCTTTAACATTGTTATATAAATAGGAGTTTATTGTTTACATACTTTAGCTGCAAATCTAACTTCTTTTCTCCAATCCTCCCCATATTGCTTCTCCAAGTAAATCACTTATATCTAACTCACCCCCTTTCATCCCTTAGATATGTTAAAGCCTCTAAGAATAAAATTTATATTAACTGTCACCTATCAGAGCAGGACTAGCACAGGATTCAATATTATGTTTATGTTTTCTGATACTCCAATTAATATCTTTAAAAGTAAAAACATAACCCCTTCCAAACAAATAAAAAATTAAACAAAAAACTTGATTAGTTCTCAAATTCTAACAAATATTCTCTTTTCTCACACATACTGAGTTCTCTCAGAGTATATTTATTTATTGACTGATTAATTTAACATTTACTCTACTGTGTTGTATAAAGTACCTATGTAATGCAAGCATATACTGTCCTAAAATTCCATATTTCCAAATAACATGTGGTATAGCCCACAGTCTCTGCAGAAGCACTGTGAGTAACCTTTACACTTTACAATCCATTTATGGCTGCTGTGAAAAGTGTGATAACAGATGAAGAAAAAAAATAAAGCTAAATATGAAAGCACTTTTCCACACATACACAGCTTAAAATGGAACACCAATGGAAAAAGTCAAATGAACACATTTGATGTAGTATCTCTAAAATGTACACTCTTCAATAAAAAGCCAAAGGCACATAAAATATATTTTAACTTTAAAATAACTTACAGTAATACTTTGCTTGTGTCTTACCAACATGTTGCTGGCAGTCAAAATTCCAGGATAAGGATATAATATATAGGGATATATAAGAGCTACAAGCAAATCTCTAAAACCCATCAAGTTGTTCAAATGTGAAAACAGAGAAAAATTTTAACAATGGAGAATTTGCTATGGTGAACTCAAACAATATAATATAGAAAGGAGTCTAGAAAAAAGGCTTAGGTGTTAAACAAATTTTGACTTCCTCTTGCTCAGAAAATGTCAAAGTATTGTAAAGGTCCTTAATGTGACTGGCACAGCCCTTCATAGCTAGATAGTGCGAATCTTGGCCAAGCCAGATTTCTGACCTGTCTGGAAGCAAAAAAATGTGAGCTGTACATCAGCAATGCCCGCCAAAAATGGGTTCTGACTCTCTTCCTCTCTTTGTCAGGACAGTTGGTTTTTTTTTTTAACTGTTTTTGCAAACAGGGCACAACAGGTAAGAAATATTTTGTTGGAACGTTATTCTAGAAAACCCATCATGTAATGACAAATATAGTCAGTGAATCTTTCTCTTTGACTGTGGTTAGTTTTGTTTTGATTTTTGAAACCTTTTACCCCAAAGGAAAAGAGCCAGAGGTGTACTGTTACTTATTTTTATCCGTGACCTTCAGCACGGCATCCAGAAATGAAGGCCCAAGATCGAGCTGCAGGAAGAGGAGGGAACCCAGTGAGATCAGAGAGGGACTCCTCTGATTTTTAGTCTTTTCCTTGACGAACTCACACCAGGCAGGATCGTCAAACATATTCTTGGCTGCCCAGTAGGGGTACAGTTTGGAGAGGCTGGAGGAGTGGCAGGACTGGGATGTGGACCCACCAGAGCCCCCATGAAACGTCCCCCTGTTAGACCATACTGTTCTCCTCCATGACCCGCTCACAGCTAAGCCAGGGCAGCTTTCCCGGACCAAAGGACTCCTGTTTGGAATTGAATGTCACCGTTGACAATAAGGGCAACATGAGTACTTGGGACCCTCCAATAGTCGGGAGGGAGATGGTGTTTTTGAGCACCAGGGTGAGTGTTCCTGTGAACATGGAGTTGGTGGTGCTGCTGACCCTGAAGAACTCCATACACTCAGGGAACTGGCCCATGTGTGCTTTCTCCTGGTTTCCAGATAGAAGATCAGAGTTCCCCTGAAGAAAGGAAATGTCCTCAAAGACATCGTGCTGGCCATACTTGACCATATGAATGGTGTGGCGTAAGTCTCTAAGGAGAGGACTGATCATAACGGGAGACAAGGTGCCCCTCGGTTTAAATTTCTTTCCTTTCTTATTATTGGCAGCCTTCAGGTAAATTAGGGTGTTGGCTACCCTTCTGGAGTTGGAGAATGTCGACTTCGCAAAAACGGTCACTTTCTTTCCGGATGTTATTTTTCCCCAATATCCTTTTTGATAGGAACTGTCACATCATTTTTTCTCAAGCAGCCTCAGAAGTGGCTCTGAAAGGAGACGCGGGTGTAGGAGACCTTCTTGGACTTAGAACCGACTGGGGCTTTCAGGAGAGCGGGCTACATCCTCCAATCCCTGGCACAGTGTGGAGAAACCAGAGGTGCCAAGGATCCCAGCTGCTGCGGGATCCACACAGGTGGATGTGCGGGAGCCACACCGCCCGAGGGAGTACTCAGCCCCTGTCCATCACGCGCACATCCAGCCAGGTCAGCCAGCGCCTGCTCACAGCATTATCTGCGCAGAGGCTGTGTGAAGGCTCCTAGGGCCGGGGTCGCTGGGGTCTCCGGGCTCGCCCCCCGCTGCTTGGCCCCCGCAGCTGCGCTCCCTGCCCTCTCAGGCCGGGATAGGAATATTTAAACAACCGTGCTTAGATTCTTATTTGATCATGTGGGAATTCTAGATTTTCATAGGTACACATCGTAGCTACAACTTTTTTTTGGAACGAGATAATACTCACATAGGCTTTTGATAATAACATAGGAACTATAGACCATGAAAAACTAAAAATATTTTCCAAGGTGAGGGTTTTTTTTTTTTTTTTTTTCCTGTAACAGTGAAAACCAAGCCGTCTTTGACAGAGTTGTGAATAGTCACAGATGTGCCTGGAGACAGGAGACGTGAGGATAATTACTAGGACAGAATAGGCACCAGGCTTTTGGCAGCTTATATATCATGTGCTGCGGCAGCAGGCATCACCCTCCCAGCTACTGTTATTTCATTATATTTGCGTGTGAGTTGTCAATCTAGAAACATATTAATACATGAAGAGGAAAGAAATTATATAATTATAGACCATCTGAAACAGATAAGAAAGTAAAACTATGAATTAGAAGAAATCATTACAAATATGAAATTTTATGATAATACTTGATCATGGCATATAACTAGTTGTAATTATTCTTGAGGAAAAATCACACATTTTTATAACAAATCATACAGCAGGACTTAACTCTGTTCCCATATGGGCACCATAAGTGTATTTCTAATCCTTGGATAAGTTTAGTGTCTTTAGCACCTCAGTCTCTCTTTTTCTTACTTTAATAGTTAGAAAAGACACATAGTCTATGACTTAGATAGGAGAAAATGGACACAAAAATCTAAGAGTTACCAGTCCCTAGGTATGTGTGAACTTGGTAAATCACTTCATATCCCCTGGAATGAGTTTTCAAAATTTACAAAATGAAAGGTTCTGGCTAATTATTTCCCCCTAATGCTAATGTCTAAGATTCTGTTCAAAAGTGTGTTAAACTATTAAGGAATGTAGATAAAGGTATAGCTTATTCAGTCTCAGTACTGGAGAAAAAATAAGAATGAAACTACTGGATGAATAAAAACACCCTTAAGACCTGGAAAATAGTTTGAATAGAAATCCTTAGCAGTATTGTAATATGTAAAATCAGTTTAATGTTGTTCTCAAATTTGAGTGTGTATTGCAGTCCCCCAGAGTACCTATAAAACTCATTACTGGGGTCTAAACCAAGAGTCTCTGATTCATTTGGTCTAAGATGGGGCCTGAGAATTTGCTTTCCTACTTAGTTCCCAGGAGATGCTGATGTTGCTGGTTCAGGGGCCACCCTCGGAGAGCCACTCATATAATCTACACTTTCAATTTTAGGATTTTAAAGTGTTCTGGTTTTAAAACTTTGATAGATGGTTCTTTATTTAGCATGTATATTTTAGACTTGTTTTTAAAATTCTATTATTATTTTTTAATATTTATTTTATATTGGAGCATAGCTAATTAACAATGTGTTCATTTCAGATGTACAGCAAAGTGATATATATATATATATTTACATACACATATCTATTCTTTTTCAAATTCTTTTCCCATTTAGGTTATTACATAGTATTGAGCAGAGTTCCCTGTACTGTACAGTAGGTCCTTGTTTATGTTAAATATAGCAGTGTGGATAGATTGGGAGTTTGGGATTGACATGTACACACTGCTAGAGTTGTTGAGAATATATGCCACAAGTGTAAAGCACCTGGAACTTCTTAAATGTAGAGCAGTTAATTGATGCTGGTAAATTCATAATAAAATCTGTATTTCTTATAATCATTAAATCCTTAGATTAGGGTTTTATATAGGCAGAAACAGAATATTTCAATGTATGTTAATGGCAAGATAATAAGTACATTTCAATACAATGACATTTGTCAAGTGGAAGCTTTTCTAGAAACACATATGGTCAAGGAAAGAATGCCACTTACTGCGGGGACTCGCTCACCTGTACGTGTAAGGACCTCTTTGCTTAACTTTAATTTTGCTGCTGTTAACTGCCACCTCCTCTGGATTCTGTACATCAAAGATCCAAATCTGTCTGTAAACTTCTGCGCCTGTTTTAACCCAATTTTGAAAAGCAATTGTACCTTCCTCAAGGACAGCTTCCTATGAAAAAGAAAACAAGTTTGGGTTATTTACTTGTAGTCAATATGGGCAGTTGTGGGAGTTGAAAACCTTTAGTTAGTCAGAGAAAGCAATAAGCTCAAGTACGTTGCTCACGAGAACCTTTGCAGCCTGCCACACGCTTGCAACAGAAATGTTTTCAACACGTTATGATAGCAATCTCTTTTAGTTAACCTTTTACAAAGAGAATCAGTGTGTAATATTGTAGATATGTCTGTCGATTGTAAGGCCAGCCATTGGCAAGCTTTAGAGTGACCCTATGGCAATATTGCGACAGTTCGTAACACAATTTATTAAGCAAATTTTATTAAACTTTTTCCAAAAAGTTTTTATCAGGTCAAACATTAACCTCTCCTCTGCCTTCAGTGAGTTAGACTGAGGAGGCAAAACAGAAAAACTGAGAGGAAAAATGTAGAGTGGTATTGGAAGCTTTTTCATTTTCTTCAAATCTTGGACACTTCCAGGGAAGATGATCACTTAACATTTGTCAAACTAAATTTGGCTTCTCCCCTTCAAAACCCTGCTCATTGAGGCTTTCCTAACTCTCAGTACATTTGCAGAAATCTATTAGTACATGTTTCCAAAAATTACAACAGTCTAATTTGTTACTATTAAGTTACTACATTTTAGATAAAAGGATGAAAAAAGGACATGTCCTATTATTCTTTTGTGAATTCCATTAAAAATCTTTGATGCTCCTTGTAGTAAAGATAGATACACAGAAAAAATACCAATGACAGAATCAGAAAGCCCTACATTAGAAATTGGCTCCTGTGCTTTAGGAGCTGGGACTGGGTAGAAAGTCACCATATCCCTTAGGTCAATTTCAGCATCTGTAAAATGAGGGAATTATAGATGCTCTCCTGGATTCCTTCCTTTCACTGTCTGAGCAGGAAGCCTCTGAAGCTCTAGTAGCTAACACAGACAAAGGTGACTCTGTAGCAGGCAGTGTTTCCAAGTAAGTACCTTGGGAGGAATGCCCAGGTGTAAAGTTCCAACTTACCTTAGTGCCAGAGGAAGAGGGAGAAAAGTATGTCATACAAAATGAGCCTAACAAGACCCATGAATACAGGGACAGTCTGACCTGTTTGTTTCCTTCACCTGCATTCATAGAATGATGGATCAGGAAAGGACATTGAACATTAGTACATTTTCTAGGAGAGCATGCTGAGGCTCTGAGAAACCAGGTGTCTGGCCCACGGGTAACTGAGGCAAATACCTAGAAGTAGAATCATGACGAGGGTCCTAGTCTCTGACCCATAAGCTGGTCCTCTTTTACACCATGTTTTTACTCTTTTTTGTTCCTGTCACCTCTGCACTTAGTTGATAGAAGTCAAATTAAGTTTCATATCTTCAGGAAACTTTACTTATTACTTAATGCAGAGAAGAAGGGAATTCCTTAGAGAAGAACAGGGCATCGGGTATAATGTATTACAAAATCCTGTGCTGTTGCAATCCTTTTACACTGGGTACATTGGAACTGCTAAAGTGATGTTAGATCCTACTTTTGTACAATGAATTAGCCTTAAAAAATGCTTTATTGCTTCTAAAAATCTTATTTCCATAGCAAGCTGAAAATTAAGACAGTATTGCACGTAGATAAAGTATTATGGCTGTTCCTCTAAATGTAAAGGTGTTAATGAGGGTGTTGAAGCTGAAATCTATACTAAAGTTGAAATCTGTGTTAATCTACCCATTTCAAGAAAACACACGAACCTATACCTTATTACTCTCACACTATTGATATAAGAATCTTAAGGACTAATATAATATCAATTGTTTACCATGTACCTCTCAAGGCACATATTTTATTTCCGTTCTTAACGAAAGGAACTCTATAAGTACTTAAAGAATTGAAAAGGGACTGTGACAGAATGTACTTGGCAGGACAGAAAACTTCCTCATTCTAATGGCTATGCATTTAATATCAAAAGGCATTGTAAGCCTATCATGTCTTTCTTCTAAAGGCCATGAATCACTTTGCCTTATTTGTTCATCTGGAGATATTTTTTCAACTGGGAAAGGTGAAAAGCAAAGAGTTGAAATGAATGCATTGAATTATCAGCTATTAGAGTTAGGGTCATCTAATTCCATCCATTTTTTAGAGGTAGAAGTGGGTCCTACAGAAAACAGATGTCCGATTCAATACTGTATGACAATTTAGTAGTAGATATTGGAGAATCAGGTCTTTTACTACAATCTTGAGTGCTTTGCATAACACCACGATTTGTTCACAAAGAAAATAATATTGAAACAGAATAGGAATGCATTTCTTCTGATCCTAACACTGCTATATGTACTAGAAAATTGTACAGACCTCCTTGACTACTAAGATTATTTTATCATCAGTTCCTCTAATTTTAAAAGGAGCAAAAGTTTTTATGTCCTTTGATTCTAAATTGACTTTGGACTATCTAGTCTATTTTGCAAATCTTTTGCTAAATTTGAAGTACAAAGGTGTTAATTATGTGTACAGAAAAAGTAATATAATTTAAGATCCTCGCACTTGGCTGATTCAGCTCTAGTAATGACTGGATTCCAGCCTGATGACTCTCACATGGCTTGGTCTCCAGCTGAGTTGAAAGACATTTACCTTGAAACTTCTACATTTGCTACATTTTGTTTACCTTGAAACTTCTATTTTGCTACATTTGTTAATTTGAAAGCAGACGTTTGGAAGAGTAATAGCTTTCATCTAGTCACATGGTCATTTGATTATTGCTGTTACAAGAAAACAGTACTCATCCACATGACTGGCAACTTTAGTGTAACTATTAAAATGTCCTTGATATCTTCCTATGCATGCAGAATGTAGAGCACATATGTCAAAAATATACTGTCCCATTTCTCAAGGCTCTTATAGTGTACCAGGAGACAGAATCATGTGTAGCATATTATAATCTATGAGTTGATTTCCTTACCCTACTTCCAGCCTGACCAAGTCCATTGGCTTCTTTACTCAAAGTCTAGAGTGAAGTGGTTAACAATGAAACAAGATGCTATGAGTTTGATCCCCAGTTTGGTCACGTGCTAACCATTTAAACTTGGGCAGGTTATTTAATTTTTTGTACCTCAGTTTCCTTATCTGTAAAATGGGGTAATAATAATATTACGTTGAACTATACGAAATTAGTATTTTTCAAAGTCAAAATAAGTAGAACATGTGTAATTAAATATTTATCTTCATGGGTTGTTATAAGATTTATTAAATGTGAGCATTTAAAACAGTGTTAGCACATAGCACACATTCAATAAATGTTGGCTACTGTTATACAAATCCTATCCACCCCTTAGAAGGAGAACTCTCATCTCACTTGCTTCCCATGTTGCTTTAACTACTTTGCTCTTAGCATTACTGTCTAAACCAGTTATGTGGTAATAACATGTAAAACCCTGCAACACTTCCTTTTCTGCTTTTTAATTATTTATATATTTATTCTCCATCAATTGAAACCAAAACTTCCTTAAAAAGCAGAAACATACTGAAAATACTTTTCATCTTCTCCACTCATTACCAAAATCTGTTCTATTTGGGACCAATTACAAGCAGTTTCCACATCCAAAAATTTTTCTAATATGTGTATGCATTATACATATGCATGTGTGTACAGGCTGAGAGAAAGAAATCTTTAATTTGCTTCTTGGTGTTCTGCAGTTAATATCATAGGGAAATTAAATTAAAATTTATTTTAAATTACCTGTGTTATACAGTATTTACTAAGCATTTATCAAGTGATATGAACATTGTCAAGGTGACAAATTATCCTTTGTAAATAGTGGCAAAACTTTGTCCTTCTTCTGAAGTCCTTTGGTAGTTTCTACCTTCCACATACATGGCAGCTCATGCCATTGACTTTTAGTCTGTCTAGCAAGATTGCATAAACCTGCTCGCCCAGACAAATCTACTAGGAATCATAGTGTAAAATACTGGTTAAAAAAAAATAGTTTTCAGCTATAACGCATAAAAACCATGAAGTCCTTAAGAAACATCCCCTGGAAATAAACAGTAAAGAAATATGAATACATACACACACACACACACACACACACACACACATATATATATATATATATATATATATATATATATATATATATATGAAGTAAACTGTATGCACTATTTTAGGCCATTTCAAATGCTGGATTCTGGGGGCCATCTTGTAGAATTGAAAGGTATTGTAGAGTACCAAATCTATACTTTAAAAATTAGATAACATCATGAGATGATTTTCTGATCTGTTAAGATTAAGCACTTTAATTCTTATTTTTAAAAAAATGGTGTTTGTATGCAGGTAATAACTTTCCCAATTTGGTATTAGTCCATTAAATGAAGCAAGTAATCTGCAATGATTTCAATGGTAAACAAAAACTGACCAGTACTAAAACTTGTATATATTTGTAAAATAACAGCATTAACTTAAGTGCTCTTGAGGTAGGGGTAAGACACTTGGCTCACTGGGTTTACACATAATTCAGAGATGTGACTCCTACTGTTGGCCAGTTTCTCTGTCTTTTTGTCTCTACGTTCAGACTCTCTAGAAAGTGAAACTATTGCCTAGTTTTATCTGTAATCTCTATAGTAATGATCAAATCTCTCTGAGCATTGACCTTTGAAATACATACTGATGTTCATATCAAATCACTTCTAAAACCTGTCTTTTATTCTTCTAAGGAATACCTCTCCTTCAATAACTCAACTGGTCATCTTAGAGTTTGCAACTTTCACTCTTCTCCCTATTTAGTCCTTTTATTCCATTGAATCCCATCACCCATCAGTTCTATGTACTCCACCACACTAGACCAGAGTGCCTTTTATTATGTGCAGACTGTGCAATAATCTTATTAAAAGGGAGTCTTAAATGACACGAAAAGAAAAGCTAGAAAAAGAAAAACAGGTGGATGTTATATAATGTACTTCTAAACAACCAATGGATCTCTAAAGAAATCAAAGAGGAAATAAAAAATTACCTAGAGACAAATGAAAATGAAAACATGATGATCGAAAACCTATGGGATGCAGCAGAAGTAGTTTTAACAGGGAAATTTATAGCTATACAAGTTTACTTCAGGAAACAAGAAAAATCTCAGTTAAACAACCTAACCTCACACCTAAAGGAACCAGAGAAAGAAGAACAAAAAGAAATCCAAAGTTAGTAGAAGGAAAGACATCATAAAGATAAGAGCAGAAATAAATGAAGTAGATACAAAAATAAAAGATAAACAGCAACAAATCTAAAAACTGGTTCTTGGAAAAGATAAATAAAATTGATAAACCTTTAGCTAGACTCATCAGAAGAAAAAGAGAAATGGCCCAAATCAATAAAATCAGAAATGAAAAAGAAGTTACAACCAACACCACAGAAATGCAAAAAATCATAAGAGACTGCTGTGAACAAATGTGTGCCAATAAAATCGACAACCTAGACCAATAAATGGATAAATTCTTAGAAAGATATATTCTTCCAAGACTGAACCAGGAAGAAATAGAAAATATGAACAGACCAATTACCAATAATGAAATTGAATCAGTAATTTTAAAACTCCCAACAAGAGAAGTCCAGGACCAGATGGCTTTACAGGTGAATTCTACTAAACATTTAGAGAATAATTGACACCTATCCTTCTCAAACTATTCTAAAAAATTTCAGAGGAAGGAGTATTTCCAAACTCATTCTACAAGGCCAGCATCACCTTGATATCAGAAGCAGACAAAAATATTACAACAAAAAGAAAATTAAAGGCCAATATCTCTGATGAACATAGATTCAAATATCCTCAAGAATATATTAGCAAACCGAATCCAACAATACATTAAAACATTCATACATTATGATCAAGTGGGATTTATTCCAGGGTTGGAAGTATTTTTCAACATCTGCAAATCAATCAGTGTAATACACCACATTAAGAAATTGAAGAATAAAAACCATATGGTCATCTCAATAGATGCAGAAAAAGTTTTTGTTAAAATTATACATCCATTTATGAGAGAAACTCTCTAGAAAATGGGCACACAGAGAACATACCTCAACATAATAAAGGCCATACATGACAAACCACAGCTAACATCATACTCAATGGTGAAAAGTTGAAAGCATTTTCTGTAAAGATCAGGAATAAGATTAGAACACACACTCCTGTCACTTTTATTCAACATAGTTTTGGAAGTCCTAGCCACACCAATCAGAGAAGAAAAAGAAATAAAAGGAATCCAGATTGGAAAGGAAGAAGTAAAATTGTCACTGTTTGCAGATGACATGATATTATATGTAGAAAATCTTCAGTACACCACAGGAAAAGTACAAGAGCCCATCAGTGAATTCAGTAAAGTTGCAGGATACAAAACTAATATAAAAGAATCTGTTGCATTTCTATACACTAACAAGAAACTATTGGAAAGGGAAATTAAGGAAACAATCCCATTTACCAAGATATTAAAAAGAATAAAATACCAAAATAAACCTACCTAAGCAAGTAAAAGACCTATACTTGCAGAAATGTAAGACACTGATGAAAGAAATTGAAGATGACACAAGCAGTTGGAAAGATATACCGCATTCTTCGGTTGGAAGAATTAATATTATTAAATTACCATACTACCCAAGGCAATCTACAGATTCAATGCAATCCCTATCAAAATACCAATGACATTTTTCACAGAACTAGAAAAAATAATTTTAAAATTTGTGTGGAAATACAAAAGACACCAAATAGCCAAAACAATTTTGAGAAAGAGCAGTGCCAGAGGAATCAAGCTCCCTGAGTTTAGACTATGAAACAAAGCAACAGTAATATACTGGCACAAAAATAGATACATAGGTCAGTGGAGCAGAATAAAGAGCCCAGAAATAACTACACCCTATGGTCATTTAATCATCAACAAAGGAGGCAAGAATATACAATGGAGAAAAGACTGTCTCTTCAGCAAGTCGTTCTGGGAAAGCCGGAGAGCCTCATGTAAATCAGTGAAATTAGAACACTCCCTCACACCATATGCAAAAATAAACTTAAAATGGATTAAAGTCTTAAATGTAAAACTGTATGTAATAAAACTCCTAGAGGAAAACATAGGCAGAACACTCTTTGACATAAATTGCAGCAATATTTTTTGGATCTGTCTCCAAAGGCAAAGGAAATAAAAGCAAAAATAAATAAATGGGACCTAGTTAAACCTAAAACCTTTTCCACAGTAAAGGAAACCATACACAAAAAAAGACAACTTACTGAATGGGAGAAACTATTTGGAAATAACATGACTGCCAGTAAGGGGTTAATATCAAAAATATATAAACATCTCATACAACTCAACACACATACACACACAAAAAGAAAACTTTTTAAATGGGCAGAAGAACTGAACAGACATATTTTCAAAGAGGAAATGCAGATGGCCAACAGCCACATGAGAATATGCTCAACATTGCTAATCATCAGGAAAATGCAGATCAAAACCACAATGAGATATCACCTCACACCTGTCAGAATGGCTATTATCAAAAAGAACACAAATAACAAATGTTGGGGAGGATGTAGAGAAAAGGGAACCCTCGTACACTGTTGGTGAGAATGTAAATTGGTGCAGCTACTGTGGAGAACAGTATGGAGGTTCCTCAAAAAGCTAAAAATAGAACTACCATATGACCCAGCAGTTTCACTCCTGGGTATATGTCCAAAAAAACAAAAACACTAATTTGAAAAGATACATGCACCCCAATGATCATAGCTGCATTATTTACAATCACCAAGGTATGAAAGCAACCTAAGTGTCCATCAACAGATGAATGGATAAAGAAGTGTTGGTATATATACACAATGGAATACGACTCAGCCATAAAAAAAGAATGAAATTTTGCCATTTGAAGCAACATGGTTGGACATGGAGGGCATTATGCTAAGTGAAATTACTCAGACAAAGAAAATACTGTATGATATGACTTACAGTGGAATCTAAAAAATGCAACAAACTAGTGAATAAAACAACAAAAAAAGCAGACTCGAAGATATAGAGAACAAACTAGTGGTTACCAGTGAGGAGAGAGGAGGAAGAAGGGGCAATATAGGGGTGGGGGAAAAATGGTTATTATGGGATTATATGAAATCATATGTGTGAAACTTTTGAAATTTGTAAAGTACTACAGAAATTAAAGAATATTTCTTTCAATAAAAAATGGTATATATGTATACAATAAAAGCATATCAACATACTCTTTGGACATAATTAAAGACAATTATTTCTATTAATCTGCATACCTAATATAGTTTTTTATCAAAATTTGGGTATTTAGACTTAAGATGACAGTGCATTCATATAGAATATACATCATGCTTTGACCATTTCTCTATCATGTAATTTCAATTGTTCATTATCACATTTGTGTCAAAGACACAAAGTTGCCAGTTACAATGAAATATAAAACAGGCACCCTGAGCCAAAAAGGGATGGAAGGTAGAAAAAATCAGGATGACAAGAAATATTCTTGATCATACTTGTACCTTTTTAACTGTCTTCTCAATAAGCATGTCGCCAACCGGCATTAGAATACCTCCAAATACAGCCATGAGTGCACCAATGACAGCACCGGCGATGACCCCGCAGTTTCGATCGCAGCCCATTTTACTTGTTCAGGGGGACACCTAAGGTTCAGCACCTGCTTCTTTCAAACTCCCAGGTCTGATGAACGTGGTTTCCAAGAGGTCTGGTTCTATCATTGGAAGGAGATCATAAAGCAGAAACTTAAATACCAGTAGAAAAAGATCAAAGTAAACATGCAACTGAAACAGATCATCTTGCCAGTTATAAATAAACAGATGCTTTTTTTAATATACAAAACTTTCTAGGTCTTGTCCTTTCTTGATTTGAACTACCTAGCAGTGGTAGAAGTAATAAATATTGTCATATAGAGCATTTCTTTAAAATTCTCCTCTTTTAAATTTTCTTTCTATGGATCATTAACACACTGAAATATTAACTAAGGAGAATATGCTTACTGTACTCTCACCCCTTGCCTACCTTCCATCAGCCTGGGACACTTACGGGCATCTTTATCCTCTATCTGGCTTCTCCACTCAAACATAACCATCAGTCTGCACCCTACCTGGAGTTCTCTTGCAAACTGAATGTGGGTGGACTGATGTCTTTTCCATCCAAATGCTAAGCAAGTACAGTGACAGATGTTTTCTTTACTATTCCTTTTTCACAAATAGAAAGATAGGGATTTTATAGGAAATGATCTGATGAGTCTGTGAAGAAATCAATTTTTCTAATCATTTATAAGCTATCTGTTAAAACAGAAAAGCATGAGTAAGTTGGGAAAATAATACTAGAATAGTCTCTAATATCATCAAAATTATAAGCACCATTAAAAGAAAATTCCACTGTCAGGAATACTGAGTTCATGCCTGAATTCTTTGTTATGCACAGTGTTGAAAACATTGAAATATTTTAAAGAAGAGTATTTTCAATTTAATTTTTAATAACTGACTTTTAGGAGGTAAAAAAGATTTGAGGAAAATATGTAAGGTAGAGGATACCTAGTTTTTGTCACAGCATTGGTTTCTTACTAGTCTCAAATGAATTTTTTAACATATTCAAGTGCAGTATTTTTCATTTTGTCATGGACAGCTGACACATGCAAATTCTGTTAAAATATGTAGATTGTGTCAGTATGTATTTCACCTAGTCAGTCTTATCTTTGGTATGTTCATATAATATATGTTCCTTTCATAAAGATTGAAAGAAAACTCTTAGTGGAATTGGTAGATCCTTTTGTAACAAAGTTAGTAAGAATTTGCTATTCTAGTATTCGAAAACCTGTTCATTTGAGATATTTTGTTTGCAACACCATTTTTTTAAATGGGGTTGACCTGACATTGATAAATGGAATGTGCTTTGTACTTATAAAAAATTATTCCCTGATTCAAAATACCCATGGCAAAGGGAAACAAAAATGCCAAAAGAATGGAGGCTACAGACAGAAAAGACACTGAAACAATATTTTTGTCATCCTCATGACTATAACAGTAAAAATTATATTTTGTTATGGTCTCAATTTTTCACTCCCTAGCTTTGTAGTGGTAGAAATACCTCTCTGATGATTTTATTAGTATTTCTCTCCACTTGAGGAACCATTTAATTCTTTTAAAGTCTTGATATTAATTAATTATTTAAGAAAATAAGGAAAGTTAGGTTTTCTGCCAAATATATAACAAAATTGTAACCATTTTTCATGGCAATTTTTTTTTTATGCAGCAGGTTCTTATTAGTCATCAATTTTATACACATCAGTGTATACATGTCAATCCCAATCGCCCAATTCAGCACACCACCATCCCCACCCCCCTGGGGTTTTCCCCCCTTGGTGTCCATACGTTTGTTCTCTACATCTGGGTCTCAACTTCTGCTCTGCAAACCAGTTCATCTATACCATTTTTCTAGGTTCCACATACAAGCGTTAATATACGATATTTATTTTTCTCTTTTTAACTTACTTCACTCTGTATGACAGTCTCAATATCAATCCACGTCTCAACAAATGACTCAATTTTATTCCTTTTTATGGCTGAACAATATTCCATTGTACATATGTGCCACATCTTCTTTATCCATTCATCTGTTGATGGGCATTTAGGTTGCTTCTATGACCTGGCTATTATTGTAAATAGGGCTGCGATGAACATTGGGGTGTATGTGTCTTTTTGAATTATGGTTTTCTCTGGGTATATGCCCAGTAGTAGGATTGCTGGATGATATGGTAATTCTATTTTTACTTTTTAAAAGAACCTTCATACTGTTCTCCATAGTGGCTGTATCAATTTACATTTCCACCAACAGTGCAAGAGGGTTCCCTTTCTCCACACCCTCTCCAGCATTTGTTGTTTGTACATTTTCTGATGATGCCCATTCTAACTGGTGTGAGGTGATACCTCATTGTAGTTTTGATTTGCTTTTCTCTAATTATTAGTAATGTTGAGCATCTTTTCATGTGCTTCTTGGTCATCTGTATGTCTTCTTTGGAGAAATGTCTCTTTAGGTCTTCTGCCCATTTTTGGATTGGGTTGTTTGTTTCTTTAATATTGAGCTGCATGAGCTGTTTATATATTTTGAGATTAATCCTTAGTCCGTTGATTCATTTGCAAATATTTTCTCCCATTCTGAGGGTCGTCTTTCATCTTGTTTATGGTTTCCTTTGCTGTGCAAAAACTTTGAAGTTTCATTAGGTCCCATTTGTTAATTTTTGGTTTTATTTCCAGTACTCTAGGAGGTGGATCAAAAATATCTTGCTGTGATTTATGTCAAAGAGTGTTCTTCCTATGTTTTCCTCTAAGAATTTATAGTGTCCGGTCTTACATTTAGGTCATGAATCCATTTTGACTTTATTTTTGTGTTTGGTGTTAGGGAGTGTTCTAATTTCATTCTTTTACATGTACCTGTCCAGTTTTCCCAGCACCACTTATTGAAGAGACTGTCTTTTCTCCATTGTATATCTTTGCCTCCTTTGTCATAGATTAGTTGACCATAGGTGTGTGGGTTTTTCTCTGGGCTTTCTATCTTGTTCCATTGATCAATGTTTCTGTTTTTCTGCCAGTACCATATTGTCTTGATGACTGTAGCTTTGTAGTTAAGTCTGAAGTCAGGGAGTCTGATTCCTCCGGCTCTGTTTTTTTCCCCTCAAGACTGCTTTGGCTATTCAGGGTCTTTTGTGTCTCCATTCAAATTTTAAGATTTTTTGTTCTAGTTCCATAAAAAATGCCATTGGTAATTTGATAGGGATTGCATTGAATCTGTAGATTGCTTTGGGTAGTATCGTCATTTTCACAGTATTGATTCTTCCAATCCAAGAACATGGTATATCTCTCCATTTGTTGGTATCATATTTAATTTCTTTCATCCGTGTCTTATAGTTTTCTGCATTCAGGTCTTTTGTTTCCCTAGGTAAGTTTGTGCCTAGGTATTTTATTCTTTTTGTTACAATGGTAAATGGGAGTGTTTCCTTAATTTCTCTTTCAGGTTTTTCATCATTAGTGTATAGGAATGCAAGAGATTTCTGTGCATTAATTTTGTATCCTGTAACTTTACCAAATTCATTGACTAGCTCTAGTAGTTTTCTGGTGGCATTTATGGGATTCTCTATGTATAGTATCATGTCATCTGCAAACAGTGACAGTCTTACTTCTTCTTTTCCAATTTGTATTCCTTTTATTTATTTTTTTCTCCTCTGATTGCCATGGCTAGGACTTCCAAGACTATGTTGAATAATAGTGGTGAGAGTGGACATCCTTGTCTTGTTCCTGATCTTAGAGGAAATGCTTTCAGCGTTTCACCATTGAGAACGATGTTGGCTGTGGGTTTGTCATATATGGCCTTTATTATGTTGAGGTAGGTTCCCTCTATGCCCACTTTCTGGAGAGTTTTTATCATAAATTGGTGTTGAAATTTGTCAAATCTTTTTCTGCATCTGTTGAGATGATCATATGGATTTCATTCTTCAATTTGTTAATATGGTGTATGAGATTGATTGATTTGCATATATTGAAGAATCCTTGCATCCCTGGGATAAATCCCACTTGATCATGGTGTATGATCCTTTTAATGTGTTATTGGATTCTGTTTATTAGTATTTTGTTGAGGATTTTTGCATCTATATTCATCAGTGATATTGGTCCGTAATTTTCTTTTTTTGTAGTATCTTTGCCTGGTTCTGGTATCAGGGTGATGGTGGCCTCATAGAATGAGTTTGGGAGTATTCCTTCCTCTGCAAGTTTTTGGAAGAGTTTGAGAAGGATGGGTGTTAGCTCTTCTCTAAATGTTTGATAGAATTCACCTGTGAAGCCATCTGGTCCTGGACTTTTGTTTGTTGGAAGATTTTTAATCACAGTTTCAATTTCATTATTTGTGATTGGTCTGTTCATATTTTCTATTTCTTCCTGGTTCAGTCTTGGAAGGTTATCCCTTTCTAAGAATTTGTCCATTTCTTCCAGGTTGTCCATTTTATTGGCATAGAGTTGCTTGTAGTATTCTCTTAGAATGCTTTTTATTTCTGCGGTGTCCATTGTAACTTCTCCTTTTTCATTTTTAATTTTATTGATTTGAATCCTCTCCCTCTTTCTTGATGAGTCTGGCTAATGGTTTATCAATTTTATCTTCTTAGAGAACCAGGTTTTAGTTTTATTGATCTTTGCTATCGTTTTCTTTGTTTCTATTTCATTTATTTCTGCTCTCATCTTTATAATTTCTTTCCTTCTGCTAACCTTGGGTTTTGTTTGTTCTTCTTTCTCTACTTCCTTCAGGTGTAAGTTTAGATTCTTTATTTGAGATATTTCTTGTTTCTTGAGGTAGGCTTGTATAGCTATAAACTCCCCTCTTAGAACTGCTTTTGCTGCATTCCATAGGTTTTGCATCATCATGTTTTCATTGTCATTTTTCTCTAGGTATTTTTTGATTTCCTCTTTGATTTCTTCAGTGATCTCTTGGTTATTTAGTAACGTATTGTTTAGCTCCATGTGTTTGTGTTTTTTACGTTTTTTTCCCTGTAATTGATTTATAATCTCATAGCGTTGTGGTCAGAAGAGATGCTTGATATGATTTCCGTTTTCTTAAATTTACTGGGGCTTGATTTGTGACCCAAGATGTGATCTATCCTGGAGAATGTTCCATGCACACTTGAGAAGAAAGTGTAATCTGCTGTTTTGGGATGGAATGTCCTATAAATATCAATTAAATCTCTCTGGTCTATTGTGTCATTTAAATCTTCTGTTTTCTTATTTATTTTCATTTTGGATGATCTGCCCATTGGTGTAAGTGAGGTATTAAAGTCCCCCACTATTATTGTGTTACTGTCGATTTCCTCTTTTAGAACTGTTAGCAGGTACCTTATGTATTGAGGTACTCCTATGTTGGGTGTGTATATATTTATAATTGTCATATCTTCTTCTTGAATTGATCCCTTCATCATTATGTAGTGTCCTTCCTTGTCTATTCTAGCATTCTTTATTTTAAAGTCTATTTTGTCTGATATAAGTATAGCTACTCCAGCTTTCTTTTAATTTCCATTTGCATGGAATATCTTTTTCCATCCCCTCACTTTCACTCTGTATGTGACCCTAGGTCTGAAGTGGGCCTCTTGTAGCCAACATATATATGGGTCTTGTTTTTGTATCCACTCAGCAAGCCTGTGTCTTTTGGTTGGAGCATTTAATCTGTTCACGTTTAAGGTAATTATCCATATGTATGTTCCTGTGACTATTTTCTTAATTGTTTTGGGTTTGTTTTTGTAGGTCCATTTCTTCTCTTGTGTTTCCCACTTAGAGAAATTTCTTTAGCATTTGTTATACAGCTGGTTTGGTGGTGCTGAATTCTCTTAGCTTTTGCTTGTCTGTAAAGCTTTTGGTTTCTCCATCGAATCTGAATGAGATCCTTGCTGGGTAGAGTAATCTTGGTTGTATGTTCTTCCCCTTCATCACTTTAAATATATCATGCCACTCCCTTCTGGCTTGTAGAGTTTCTGCTGACAAATCAGCTGTTAACCTTATGGGAGTTCCCTTGCAGATTATTTGTCATTTTTCCCTTGCTGCTTTCAATAATTTTTCTTTGTCTTTAACTTTTGCCAATTTGGTTACTATGTGTCTCAGCGTGTTTCTACTTGACTTTATCCTGTATGGGACTCGCTGCGCTTCATGGACTTGGGTGGCTATTTCCTTTCCCATGTTAGGGAAGTTTTTCGTTTTTTGTTTTTTTGGGGGGTTTTTTTTGTGGTATGCGGGCCTCTCACTGTTGTGGCCTCTCCCATTGTGGAGCACAGGCTCTGGACACGCAGGCTCAGCAGCCATGGCTCATGGGCCTAGCCACTCCGCGGCATGTGGGATCTTCCTGGATCGGAGCATGAACCTGTGTCCCCTGAATTGGCAGGTGGACTCTCAACCACTGTGCCACCAGGGAAGCCCGTTAGGGAAGTTTTTGACTGTAATCTCTTCAAATATTTTCTCTGGTCCTTTCTCTCTCTCTTCTCCTTCTGGGACCCCTATAATGCGAATGTTGTAGCATTTAATGTTGTCCCAGAGGTTTCTTAGGCTGTCTTTGTTTCTTTTCATTCTTTTTTCTTTATTCTGTTCTGCAGCAGTGAATTCCACCATTCTGTCTTCCAGGTCACTTATCCGTCCTTCTGCCTCAGTTATTCTGCTATTGATTTCTTCTAATGTAGTTTTCATTTCAGTTATAGTATTGTACATCTGTTTATTTGTTCTTTAATTCTTCTAGGTCTTTGTTAAACATTTCTTGCATCTTCTCGATCTTTACCTCCATTCTTTTTCCAAAGTCCTAGATCATCTTCACTATTATTATTGAGTTCTTTTTCTGGAAGATTGCCTATCTGCACTTCTTTTCATTGTTTTTCTGGAGTTTTATCTTGTTACTTCATCTGGTACATAGCCCTCTGCCTTGTCATCTTGTCTATCTCTCTGTGAATGTGGTTTTTGTTGCAGAGGCTGCAGGATTATAGTTCTTCTTGCTTCTGCTGTCTGCCCTCTGGTGGATGAGGCTATCTAAGAGGCTTGTGTAAGTTTCCTGATGGGAGAGACTGGTGGTGGGTAGAGCTGACTGTTTCTCTGGTGGACAGAGCTCAGTTAAACTTTAATCTACTTGTCCGCTGATGGGTGGGGCTGGGTTCCCTCCCTGTTGGTTGTTTGTCCTGAGGAAACCCAACACTGGAACCTACCTTGGCTCTTTGTTGGGTCTAATGACAGACTCTGGGAAGTCTTACGCCAAGTAGTACTTCCCAGAACTTCTGCTGCCAGTGTCCTTGTCCCCACGGTGAGCCACAGCCACTCCCTGCCTCTGCAGGAGACCCTCCGACACTAACAGGTAGGTCTGGTTCAGTCTCCCCTGTGGTCACTGCTCCTTCCCCTGGGTCCTGATGTGCACACTACTTTGTGTGTGCCCTCCATGAGTCGAGTCTCTGTTTTCACCAGTCCTGTCAAAGTCCTGCAATCAATTCCCACTATGCTTCAAATCTGATTCTGTAGGAATTCCTCCTCCCACTGCCAGACCCCCAGGTTGGGAAGCCTGACGTGGGGCTCAGAACTTTCACTCCAGTGGGTGGACTTCTGTGGTATAAGTGTTCTCCAGTCTGTGAGTCACCCACCCAGCAGTTACGGGATATGATTTTACTGTGATTGCACCCCTCCTACCATCTCATTGTGACTTCTCCTTTGTCTTTTGATGTTGCGTATGTTTTTTGGTGAGTTCCAGTGTCTTCCTGTCAATGATTGTCCAGCAGCTAGTTGTGATTCTGGTGTTCTCGCAAGAGGGAGTGAGAACCCATCTTTCTACTCTGCCATCTTGGCTCCTCCTTTCATGGCAATTTATTTATTTTTTATCCTTTAGGATTTCCCTTTACCTATGCCTAATACCTAGGATACTTCCCTTGTAAATCAGGATGAACAGACTGATTCACACTGAGCTCTTGGTGGCTAAGAAACTTGTATAGTCATTAGTGTCACATGATTTTTCCAATGTAAACAAAATGTTTATATTGGAGAAATCACAAGCCTAAACAAGTGATTTACTTTTCCTATGGAATTTTACATGTCCCTGAGCAAGTAAGGTGGGATTTTTATTAATTGCTTGGGGATGGAGGGTGAAAAATAACACACTACCTCCTGTGGCTTTCACCAGGGTTGTCATAATGCAGTGAAACAAGTTATTTAAACCTGATAGTAATGACTAGATAGTCTCAAGTAGAATCTCCTTTGCAAAGGATAATTGCACAGCCCCTTAAAATTTTTGTGAAACATCATCTTTTAAATGATCATTGTAATTGCTAAGTAGAGACTATCATCCAGGTGTTCTGTAGTAGTATATACAAGTGATCTTATTCAGGCGAGCTGATTAAGTAATGTTTTACCGACTGCCCATTTCATAGACCAGGGGTCCCCAACCGCCAGGCCATAGACCAGTACCGGTACATGCTCTGTTAGGAACTGGGCTTCTCAGCAGGAGGTGAGCGGTGGGTAAGCAAGCAAAGCTTCATCTGTATTTATAGCCACTCCCTATCACTGGCATTACTGCCTGAGCTCCACCTCCTGTCAGATCAGTGGCGGCATTAGATTCTCATAGGAGCACGAACCCTACTGTTCATGAACTGCACATGTGAGGTATCTAGATTGCATGCTCCTTATGAGAATCTACTGCCTGATGATCTGCGGTGTAGCTAAGGTGGTGATGCTAGTGCTGGGGAGTGGCTGCAAATACAGATTATCATTGGCAGAGAGGTTTGAATGCAGAGAGACCATAATAAATCAATTGCTTGCAGACTCATATCAAAATGCTATCAGTGAGTGGCAAGTGAAAACAAGCTCAGGGCTCCCACTGATTTTGCATTATGGTTAGTTGTATAATTATTTCATTATATATTACAATGTAATAATAATAGAAATAAAGTACACAATGAATGTAATGCCCTTGAATCATCCCAAAATCATCCCCCCTCCCCGACCCATGGAAAAATTGTCTTCCACAAAACTGGTCCCTGGTGCCAAAAGGTTGGGGACCGCTGTCATAGACTATTCCCCAGTTCTCACCTGCAGGTTATCAGAATACAGGGATCCAACATGGTATAATTGGGCATCTGCTATGGAAGTCAAAGGACCTAAGTGGAATTTGGAATGCTTCCCTTCCTACAGTGTGTGACTTGTTGCTAACTACCTTATCTCTCTTAGTCATAGTGGAAATAGCTCCCTCTCAGCATTGTTGTAGAGATCAAGAGTGGTAATATGAAGGACTTAGCACAGACTCTGACATATAGTATTTGTTGAATAAATAATTGTTATGTGATCATTGGCAAATTTTTATTTTAGGAAATTCATTAAAGTAATACGGACAAGTAAAAAATACTGAAAATTATAGAGAGGTATAAAATGAGAAGTCTCGTTCAACCACCAGTTCTGTTCCTTGGAAGTGACTGATGTCAGGTGTGTCCTCATACCTTCCGTTAATTTTAAGATTTTAAACTTATATACATACGTATATGGACTAGTACATACACTGAATCATACTTTCTGCAACTTGCCTCTTTTAATATCAGGTGCCTTGGAGATATTCTCATGTCTGGATAGTGTTAACTCTCCCTTTTTCCGTTAGTGAAAAATAGTCCATAATAAATGTAGTATTCTCTTTTAAATGACCATGTTTAATGGAACTTTTGATGTTTCTAGTTCTCTGATCTTACAAAAATGATGCTAAAAATTCATATCTGTATAGTTTTGTTTATGTGCTTGGGCACTAGTAAACAGCAAAAGTGAAATTTCTGGGTCAAAAATACGTACTTATTTTTTTGGTAGGAAGAGTTTTACCTAATTTCTGTTCCTACATGTACACAGCAATGTGTGAAAATGCCTATTTCCATACATCACACACACTGGTTTATACTGAAATTTAAGTTTTTAACAAGTGCTTATTTTATTGGTAAATATTTAATTGAGTGAAGTTTTAACCTATTAAGTATATTGGCATGTCTATTTTAAAATATTTCTGAGAATATACTTGTTCATCTTTTTTGTTTCTTGTGGGTTTATTTGTCCTTTCCTTATTAACTAATAATGAAATAGCCACTCTTCTTACATTTGACACTTACATTTTTTTGACTATATTAAACTTTATTTTTATTGTATTTTTAAATTACTGAAAATTTCAATTTTTATGCCATTAACTTTCACTTTTAAATAGTGTCATGCTTTGAAAGGTTTTCTCCACGAATATAAAAAATAACAGACAAACTTTTTTCTAGCATTTGTATGGTTTCAAAAAATCCTTTAGAACAGTATTTCTAAATGAGCTGATTCATGGACTTTATCACTTGTGAAGTAAAAGAGGAAGAGTAAAGTACATTGAGTAATTGTAAATATTACAACATATTTGAGAAGCAGACAATGTATGCATAATAAGAGTTCTAGAAGAGGAATCACACAGCCCAAGTCCTGACCACAGCTCTTTTAATAATAGGTTTTGTGAACTGGGCAGCACACAGTCATCATATTCCTGATTTCCTCTTTTGTCAAAGAGAATAACTACAGAGCCTACCTACAGCCTCTAGCTGAAGATCAAATTATATGGTAGATTTAAATTTAAAATGTAAAGGTGTATGCAGATTCTATGTAGTAGATAAAAATGTTTGATTCTTTTTTTTTGCAGTCTAGCAAATGAAAAGAATTTTAGTGTCATATGCTTTGCAATTCTAGATTGTATGGGCAATCAAAACCTATAAATTATGATGATGATAAGGTAACAGAGTTAACATGTACTGGGGGCTTACTGTCTGCCAGTTGTTGAAATAAGTGTTTCACATAGGTTGTCTCGTTGACCCACCACACCACCTTACTATGTTCTTTAGACAACTAGCGGAGGCACACACCTAACGTGCCAAAACAAGGATTAAAACCCTGATAGACTGACTGAAGAGCCTATACTCTTTCCTGAAAGAAAAAAAAGATATACATAAATGAGTTCTTGGTCAATACCTAACTTTACATATTCTTTTTAAGACATTTGTATAAACTGAATAACAATTTTAAATAACCCTATGTTAGAAAATTATATCTGAATTCAACAAATAAGGAATGACAATGAACATATTCTGTATGTGGCAAATAATAGAATTGTTCTGAGATTAAATAAAACAAAACTCATTCTAGAGACCTGTAACACATACACTGTAAAGTACTTCAAAAGATTAGTTACCAGTGCAAAACGATAAGCTAAAATTCTTCTTATCACTTTAATCCTTGGGATAACTAATCATGGAGATTACACACACATATTTGTGCACATGCATAACACACATGCTTGTGTTTGTGTATATATATACATAAACAAACATCTATTTTTTCAATCGCTGCCTTGTTCATTTACAGAAGTATTAAACGAATGGCAGGTTCTATCTGCTTTATATGGTGAGGAGGGGCTTCACATGCAGGAATAAAAATAAATATATACATACATAGTTTAAAAAGAATATTAAATGCACAAGACATAACAGTATACAGCAATGACAGTGAAAGTTTGAGAGATTAAAGCTGAGGTTTTTATATCACTTTTAAAAGAAAATTTCAAGGACATCATTAAAGATAAAATTCAGAATATCAAGGTCATTAAAGTTTAGACTTAAGCCATGTTGTCTAATTAACGAAAGCACAGGATGAAAGTAAACCTACTACATCAAAGACATAAAATAAACTTACACATATGTTTCATAGAAGCCGTGGTAGGAACTGTGTGTAAAAGACAGGTTAAATTGAGAGCACCTCTGTATATGTGGATAGTTCTCATGTGAGCAGGGCTAGATCAATATGTAAATGTCAAAGGCCTCCTAAAAATCTTGGCAGACCTAATTTTTAGTTGACTTGTTTGCAAAGCTGACGCAACTCTCTAAGAAAAGGGGAAAAAATCATTTTTATGTTCTTATCTATATGCACCATATATATGTATATACACATATACACTCACATGCACATGTGTGTATGCACATGTATGTTTGTGTGTATGTGTGCCTCTTGTACTGCTTCAAAATTTTATATGTTACAGGAAATTTTTGTCATGACTGAGAAGTTAAGGTTCAGGTACTTTAGGGACCCACACAAATCATCTATTTGCATTAGGAGCTTGACTGCTGCCTGCTGAAGTAGAGGATTGTCCTCATTTATTTCCATCCAAGCACTTTCTTAGGAGTAAAGAGGCTTCTTTTTGAGCTAACATATATCTTCTTTATCTTCCCTATATTGTACCCATTGATCTGGAGCTCTTGAACTATATAAAATATGCATAATCCCTCTATCACTTAGCAGCCCTATTGAAAAGAAGTACTAAACATTTGTTTATGTTGGCTTTCCCACATTGGAATTCTGTAAGTTACTCCCCCAAATATTTAATGGGAAAAACTATGTTCCATTCTTACTTTTAGAAAATTGGATTAAAGGAATATTGGTGTCTTGGAACATATATCATGCTTATATGTTTAGTGACTCTCCAAGAGGGCTATTTAGTTTGCCATATTTCCCAAATATTTCCCCAGAGGACCAAATTTTCCCATATAGTATGTATTATTATATTCCAGAATTAGTGTTCTAAGGAATACCATTTAGTTAACATTACTACAGGATATCTTAATTCTCAAATACAAGAATCTTCAGGGTTTCCATATTATCAAACAGGTAGTATATAGGCTGTTGGTGGCTTCGAAGAGAACCCTAAAAACTTCCAGCTTTGGGGGGATCTTTTATTATTCAAAACTGGTTTTGTTTTCATGATATTATAACTTAACAAAATCTGCATGGCTTAACACAGCAACAGTTGATTTCTTTCTCATAGCACATGCCTCACACTTAGAGCTGGTGGGGCTGTGCTCCACACGGTCACCCAGGAAGTCAAGCGGATGGGAGCCCACCATCTCATCTGTGCGTGGTCAGGTGTAGCAGCAGCTTATAAGAACCTGAATGCTCTGCAATGCTTCTGAGGAAGTATTTTGTGGCACTTCCATCCATGGACAATCAGGCAGAATTTATTGCATAACTGTTCCTAATTGCAGGGGTCTTTGAGATGCAGGGGAGTGGACAAAATATTTGGGGCTACCACTGTATCTGCCACAGCTAGTAACACTCCTTAACTTCTTTTTTATGAGCAAAATTGCCATGATGTTAACCGATTGATGTCTCCTGAATGTCATGATAGAGTCATCTAAATATTGTACAATGGTGAATAGAGTTTGCCACAGAATGAGGATGTATTGAATGTAAAGGAAGAATAATCATTAGTAAGAAATCCCACATGTAAGAGCAAGAGAAGAATCTCAGAAAGTTACAGCAGGGAATTAAAAGAATGTTTAGCATTCACTTAAAAATGGTAGCTGTGTGGTTCAGGAATGTGTTATATGGTACAAAAAGTTAATAAAACAATGCAGTTACTACCATGATCAGATGATTAAAGTTAGCATGCCAGTGAAAGCCACAGAATAGGGAAGGCAACTATTTCAAGTATTGAGCACTTTATGTGTACCTCTTTCTGCCCTCGGTGCTTTATATTCCTGCACAGATTAAGGGTATTATAGTGATTTTTCTTAAACGACCAGGAAAGAAATTGTGTGAAGCAAGTAGCATAGCAACGTCCAACAGTACTTTTGAAAAATGCACTTCGTATTCATAAGCAATTATTCTTAAGTAAAAGGAATCCATGGTCATAAAACTTTGGGAAACACTGTACAGTAAATTTTACCTCCTGGAATCAATCTGAAAAACAATAACTGTGCATAACTGAATCACTTTGCTATACACATGAAACTGACACAACATTATAAGTCAATGATAAGTCAATTAAAAAGAACTTAAAAAAATATTTTTTCCTCTTGGAGATTTACAGCACGTTAATCACTCTGAAAAGCCTCCCCAGAAGAAATTAGTTTAATGTTGTTAAACCCAAGTTTACCAAACATTTTTATCACAGAGCTAAAAAGAGTAAAGAAAAATTAACCTATCACACACTGCTGGGCCTGGTGTAGAACTCAAAGAACTAGTAGCCATTGGGCTTCTTGTTTTCTTACGTGTCTTGCTGGGTATGCCAGGAAGGAAAGGTGCTAACTGCTTGTTACATGAGCCTTTACTTGGGCTTATGTTTGCAGTGGTGAACCTGGAGGAATGATGTAATGTCTCACTCCTGCCTCCAAACCATAAGAGGCCTTGCTCACTGCTTGCTCTCAAAGTGGTGGATCCCTGAAACTCAGTCTTCCTGAGCTGCAGTACCATCTCACGATGAACAGCATCCCTTTGACCTTGTTGCATCTCCCCTGTGAGACTTGAGGTCCAGGGGAACTGACATGTGCTTTTTACTGAACTATAGTAACGTCTTTTGCCAACATCCATGAACAATTTAGGCTAACTTATTAGCTTGTAAGTAGGGTAACTACAAATCCAGGATATAACAGTACAAAGTGGTAATAATAAACTTTCAGCTCTTTCCATAAATTGATTAATTTGAATAATCTTTCCAGGGCTACTAATTTTGACAGAGGAGAAGTATGAGTTACGAGATAATCAACTCACAGATGCTATGATCTACCAAAGTTACAAGGTCTTAATTAACGTTTGAGTGCTTACTCTTTTATTCACTGTGGAAAGAACTTTATATGCATTAACTTGTTTAATCCTCAAAGCCACTGTATGCTGGAGGTATCAGTACCTTCATTTTACAGATGAGGAAACTAAGACACGGAGGGCTTAATTATTTCATAAGGTCACACAGTAAGTGGTGGGCCTGGAATTCAAACCCCAGGCACCAGAACCAAATTTCTATCCATCACATTTAGAGAGAGGAGATATAGGAATTTTAAATTTATTCACAATAGCAACAAGAACAACTGTCACAAAAAAATAATAAAGACACAATTAAAGAAGGATTTTTAAAAATATTAAAAACCCGAGTTTGCAAATGTCTACCCATTAAAAAAGCAAATCAAGATTTTATTGTCCAACAAGTGTAAAGAATACCTGCGAAGAGAGCAACTGAGTTTTGAGCTACAAGGCAGGGCCTCACAATTCAAGATACAGTTAATACTCCTTATTTAATCATTCAGATCGTATCAAGCAGAGCAGCCCCATTCAGATGGTAACACGGGCCTCTAATCCGCAAAGTCCAGAGTTCATTGTTGGTGGTGGCAAAGCAATTCAGTCAGTTGAAGAATATCTATTTTGTGTAGCTCCAATTTTGCATAACATATACTTTACATAGTTGTGATAGGTTAGTATAATTGTAGTGTTATAGGAAACTCTCAGGTTAACCAAGCTACTCAAAGTGATTACTCATGATGCCAAGATTAAGCACCTTCAGCTACAGGGATCAACAAACTGGCAGGTGGGCCAACTGTAGTCCACCCTCTGTTTTGTAAATTGATGTTCCCTGGATCACAGTCACACCCATTTGGTGGGTATCGTCTATGACTGCTTTGTGCTGCAGTGACAGAACTGAGTAGGGCAACTGCTATAGAGGCCCTATGACCTGCAAAGCCTGCAATATTTTCTATCTGGTCCTTTACAGAAAAAGTTTGCTGATTTCTGTTTTAGTACCTTAAGCACATTTTCATCAATGGTAAATATCTTTGTTTTGTTTTTAATTTTTATTGGAGTAGAGTTGATTTCCCATGTTGTGTTAGTTTCAGGTGTACAGCAAAGTGAATCAGTTATACACATATTACATATATCCACTCTTTTTTAGATTCTTTTCCCAAATAGGCCAGTACAGAGAATTGAGTAGAGTTCCCTGTGCTATACAGTAGGTCCTTATTAGTTATCTATGTTATATATAGTAGTGTTTATATGTTAACCCCAATCTCCCAATTTATCCCTCCCCACCCCTCTTAACTCCTGGTAACCATAAATTTGTTTTCTTCATCTATAACTCTATTTCCATTTTGTAGATAAGTTCATTTGTACCCTTTTTTTAGATTCCACATATTAGCAATACCATATGATATTTAAATACCTTATTCAGCATGTATATAAAAGTGAGTGAAACATGGAGCTTTAATGTTTCGAAGTGAACCCTACTATCAATATATCTAAACTTTGAGTGTTTTTGTTTGTATTTCTACAATGTGACAGTGAATTAAACTAGTTGACCATAAATGTTTATTCCATTTAACGATGTCAGTGGTTAAAGCCAGACATCAATTTGCCCATTTCATAGTTACCTTTAGGGCCTTTTTCCTTCCCCTAGGGATCCATGAATTTTCTCACTTAACTTTTCTCATAATAGACCTTACTAACTGTTCATGGCCTTTGGTCTACACAGATTTGGGCTATCTATTTAACTTTCTCAACCAGTTTAAGTCTTTCTCCACCAAATGATTTCAGGTAACTGCTATCAAATAGATGTTGAAAGAAACTTATTTGCCATCTGTGCCTTTTACTGCATACACTATTTGTAAGTTTTTGTTTATTTAGCAAGCCTGTTGAATATTTTCTTCACATTTTGAATGCTAAATTATTCCAAATAAACAAACATTTGTTTTTGATCCCAACATAAGAACTATAGAGTTGTGTAGAAAATTACCTTAGGGCAATAGTGTCCTCCAAGTACACGTCCCGGCACTCTCCCAGAGGTCTTAGAACAAAAAATCTCAGAGAACTTTAGATGGTCGAATACTATAATTTTAAAATCAATTTAAAATACACAGTGAGAAGTTATGAGAGAGAGGTGGGGTAGGTTTACAAATGTAGGAGAGGTTGCAAGCAGGGTGAATGCCTCACTGTACCTGAATTCTGAGGTACATGATTCAGGAGCAAGAGAGTCCAAAATACAGAAGGTGCTTGGTGTCAAATGCTACCCTTGCTATATTGGAGAGACACAAGACAAGTATAGCCACAGCTCTAGACAACTAGTGACCTGATGGACAGCATAGTTTTTGTTTCTGTTTTTTACTTGCTACTGATAAGGTACAAATGGGATATCTTTATGCCTCCTATAAATGTAATGTCTTACACATTGACTGACTCATGTCTATTTGGTATTTTCACCCTTCTGTTTTCAGCAAATGCTCTACTTTTGTATCTAATGAGTCACACTAGCTTTTACACTTAGTTTCATCTGTTCTTGTTATTTGTTCTCTGATTAGCAGAGCTGAGTACACTTTTTAAAAAAATTGTATAATTGACACACAGTCATCTCTCCATATCCATGGGTTCCCCATCCACAGATTCAACCAAACTTGGAGTTTAGTCTGTGGTTGGTTGAATCTGGGGATGTGGATGGTAGACATGGAGGACTGATGGTCCTATGCCACTTTATATAAGGGACTTGAGCATCCCTGGATTTTGGTGTCTGAGGATGTCCTGGACCAATCTCCTGCAGATACCTAGGGATGACTGTATAACATTACCTTAGTTTCAGGTGTACAGCATAATGATTCGATATTTTCATACACTGTGAACTGATCACCACAATATGTCTAGTGAACAACTATCACTGTAAATAGTTACAATTTATTTCTTGTTATAAAGACTCTTGAGATGTACTGTCTCAGCAGCTTTCAAATGTGCAATAGAATATTACTAACTAGAGTCATCATGCTGTACAATACATCCCCAAGACTTACTTAACTTACTTATTTTATAACTGGAGGTTTGTACTTTTTGATTCCCCTACTGACTTCACCTACCTCCACGCCTTGCCGCTGGCAACACCAATCTATTTTCTGTATTTATGACCTTGTTTTTTCTTTTGGATTCCTTATATAAATGAGATCATACTGTGTTTGTATTTCTCTGTTTGACTTATTTCACTTAGCATAATGCCCTCAAGATTCGCTCATGTTGTCACAAATGGAAAGATTTCACTTTTCATGGTTGAATAATATTCCATTGTATGTCTGCCTGTCTATCTATCTGAGTTTCTCTATCCGTCCATTGCTTAATCAACACTTAGGTTGTTTCCAGATCTTGGCTATTGTCCGTAATGCTGCAACAATATGGGGAATATATATATCTTTCAAAATTAGTGTTTTTGTTTTCTTCAAAAAATGCCCAGAAGTGGAATTGCTGGATCTTATAGCATTTTTATTTTTAATTTTTTGAGGAACCTCCAGCTGTTTTTCCACAGTGGATGTTCCAACATACATTTCCAACAACAGTGCACAATGGTTTCCTTTTCTCCATATCCTAGCCAAAACTTGTTATTTCTTGTCTTTTTGATAACAGCCGTTCTAACAGGTGTGTGGTAAGATCTCAATGTGGTTTTGATTTGCATTTTTCTGATGATTAGTGATGTTGAGCATCTTTGAATGTACCTATTAGGCCATTTGTATCTCTTCTTTTGAAAGAATATCTATTCAGATCTTCTGCCACCTTTGTAAACAGATTGTTTTTTTTTTTCTTTTCTTTTCTTTTTCTTTCTTTCTACCTATTAGGCCATTTGTATCTCTTCTTTTGAAAGAATATCTATTCAGATCTTCTGCCACCTTTTGTAAACAGATTGTTTTTTTTTCTTTTCTTTTTCTTTCTTTCTTTCTTTTTTTTTTTTTTTTTTTTTTTTTGCTATTCAGTGTTAGGACATTTTATTATTTATTATTATTTTTTTTGTGGTACGCGGGCCTCTCCACTGTTGTGACCTCTCCTGTTGCAGAGCACAGGCTCTGGACATGCAGGCTCAGCAGCCATGGCTCATGGGCCTAGCCACTCCACGGCATGTGGGATCTTCCCGGACCAGGGTACGAACCCGTGTCCCCTGCATCGGCAGGCGGACTCTCAACCACTGTGCCACCAGGGTAGCCCATGAGTTTTTTATTCTTTACATATTTCACATATTAACCCATTATCACATATATGATTTGCAAATATTTTCTCTTATTCTGTAATTTGCCTTTTTATTTTATTGGTTCCTTTTGCTGTGCAGAAACTTTTGAGTTTGATATAGTTCTATTTGTTTGTTTTTGCTTTTGTTGTAAAATTTGAAAAATTATCACCAAGATTGATGTCAGAGAGTTTACTGCATATCTTTTCTTCTAAGAGTTTTATGGTTTCAGGTCTAACATTCACGTCTTTAATGCATGTTGAGTTAATTTTTTGTATAGTGTGAGACAGTGGTCTAGTTTCATTCATTTGCATATGGCTGTCCAGTTTTTGCAGCAACATTTGTTGAAGAGACTGCTCTTTCCCAATTTTATATTCTGAGCTACTTTCTTATAAATTAATTGGTCATCTGTGCATAGGTTTATGGCTGCATTCTCTTATTCTGTTCCATTAATCTGTGTCTGTTTTTATGCTAATAACATCCTGTTTTGCTTTTCATTACTTTGTAATATAGTCTGAAATCAGGGTGCATGATGTCTCCAGCTTTGCTCTTATTTCTCAAAATTACTTTTGGTATTCAGGGTCTTTTATGGTTCAATAGAAATTTTAGGACGATTTGCTCTATTTCTGTGAAAAATACCATTGGAAGAATCTGTAATTTGTTTGGAGTAGTATGGACATTTTTACAATATTAATTCTTCCAACTCATGAGTGTGGAAGTTCTTTTTTTGTGACTTCTTTAATTTATTTCATCAGTGTTTCATATTTTTCAGTGTACAGGTCTTTCACATCCTTGGTTAAATTATTCCTAGGTATTTGGTTCATCTTGATGGAATTGGAAATAGGATTGTTTTCTTAGTTTCTGAGAGTTCATTATTAGTGTGTAGAAACACAACATTTTTGTATTTTGATTTTGTATCATGCAACTTCACTGAATTTATTTATTAGTTCCAACAGCTTTTTAAATAAAAGTCTTTAGGGTTTTTATATATAATATGTCATCTACAAACAGTGACTGTTTTACTTCTTCATTTCCAACTTAGATATCTTTCATTTCTTTTTCTTGTCTGACTGCTATGGCCAGTGCTTCCAATACTATGTTGAATAAAAGTGAAGAGAGTAGACACCCTTGATCTTGGAGGAAATGCATTCAGCTTTTCACCATTGAGTATGATGATAGCTGTGGGTTTGTCATAAATGGCCTTTATTATATTAAGATATATTCCCTCTAACTTTGTTGAGAGTTTTTATCATAAATGGATGTTGAATTTTAAAATACTTTTTCTGTGTCTATTGAGATGATCACATGATTTTTTTAATCTTTCATTTTGTTAATTTTCTGTCTAACATGGATTGATTTGCACATGTTGAAACATCCTTGTGTCCTTGGAATAAATTCCACTTGATCATGGTGTATGATCCTTTTAAAGTGTTGTTGAATTTGGTTTGCTAATATTTGTTGAGATTTTTGCGTCTATGTTCACCAGGGATATTGGCCTGTAATTTTTTTTCCTGTGACTTCCTTGTCTAGTGTTGGTATCATGGTTTTACAGGCCTCATAAAATGAGTTTGGAGTGTTTCCTCCTCTTCTGTTATTTGAAAGAGTTGGAGAAGCATTTGTTTTAATTCTCTTTGAATGTTTAGTGGAAAACAACAATGAAGTTGTCAGGTCCTGAACTTTTGTTTGGTGAGAGGTTTTAGATTACTGATTCAATCTCTTTACAAGTAATTGATTTATTCGGTTTATCTGTTTCTTCATGATTCAGTCTTGGTAGGTTGTATGTTTCCAGGAATTTATCCTTTTCTTCTATGTTGTCAAATTTGTTGATGTGTACTTGTCAATAGTAGTCTCTTATGAAACTTGAATCTTTGTACTTCTATGGTATCAGTTCTATTGTTTTCTCTTTCTCTTGTGATTTTATTTATTTGAGTCCTCTTTTTTCTTGGTGCATGTAGCTAGAAGTTTGTCAATTTTATTTCTCTTTTCAAAGAAGCAGCACTTAGTTTTGCTGATCTTTTCTACTGTCTTCTAGCCTCCATTTATTTCTGCTCTGTTTTTATTTCCTTCCTTCTGCTAACTTTGGACCTCATTTTTTTTCCTTTTTCTAGTTCCTTGAAGTGTGAAGCTAGGTTGTTTGAGATTTTTCTTGTTTCTTGAGGTGGAATTTATCATTTTGAACTCCCTCTTAAAACTGATTTTGCTGCATCCAGTAACTTCTGGTATTTTGTATTTCCATTCTCATTTGTCTCAAAATGTCTTCTGATTTCTCTTTTGTTTTACTTTCTGACGCATTGGTTGTTCAGTAGTACAGTAGCATGTTGTGGAATTGGCACATATTTGTGAATTTTCCAGTTTTCTTCTTGAAATTGATTTCTAGGTTCAGAGCATTGTGGTTGTAAAAGTTGCTTGATATGATTTTAGTCTTTGTAAAGCTATTAAAACTTGTTTTGTGGTTTAACGTATAATCTATTCTGGAGATCCATGTACATGTCAAAAGAATGTGAATTCTGTTGCTTTGGGATGGAATGGTGTATATATATCTGTTAAATCCATCTGCCCTAATTTATCATTTAAGGCCAAAGTTTCCCTATTGATTTTCTATCTGGATGATATATCCATTGATATAACTGGGGCATTAAAGTCTTCTCCTAGTATTGTATTCCTATTTCTCCCTTTAGGTCTGTTAATATTTGCTTTATATATTTTGTGCTCCTATGTTGGGTACATAAATATGTACAAATGTTACATCCTTTTATTAGATTGACTCTGTTATCATTTTGCAATGCTCTCCTCTTTCTCTTATTACAGTATTTGTTTAAAGTCTTTTTGTCTGATATAAGTATAGCTACCCCAGCTTTCTTTTGGTTTCCATTTCCATGAAATATAATTTTCTATCCCTTAACTTTCAGTGTGTATGTGTTTTTACATCTGAAGTGAGTCTTTTGTTGGCAGCAGATAGATGCATCTTTTAAAAAAAGTCCATTCAGCCAATCTTTGTCTTTTGATTGGAGAATTTAATCCATTTACATTTAAAGTAGTTATTGACATATATGTTCTTATTACCTTTTGTAAATTGTTATTTGTCTGTTTTATAGTTTCTCTCTGTTCCTTTCTTCTCTTGTTCTCTTCCATTTTGGTTTTATAACATTTTTTGTGGTGTGCTTAGATTCCTTTCTCTCTATCTTTTGTGCATCTGTTACAGGTTTCTGCTTTGTGGTTCTCATGAATCTTATATATAACAACATTATAACATGCGCATAAAGGCTTACATATAACAACACATTTATAACAGTCTATTTTAGTTCATAACTACTTAAGTTTGAATACATTTTAAAGCTCTACATTTTTACTCTCCCACATGTTTTATGTTTTTGATGTCAAATTTACATGTTTTTATGTTGTAAATCCCGTATGTAATTATTGTAGTTAGTTGTTTTTGCTACTTTTGACTTTTAACCTTCATACTACCTTTAATATATTTAGTTTTACCAGTGAGGTTTGTATTTTCATATGTTTTCTTGTTACTAATTAGAACCCTTTTTTCATTTTATAAAAAAAACACTTTAACATTTCTTGTAAGGTTGGTTTAGCAGTAATTTATTCTTTTAGCGTTTTTAGCATCTATTTTCTTTTTTTCTGAATTTTTACTTATTTTTTTATTGAAGTATAGTTGATTTACAATGTTTCAGGTGTACAGCAAAGTGATTTAATTATACACACACATATATTATTTTTCAGATGCTTTGCCATTATAGGTTATTATAAGATATTGAACATAGTTCCTTGTGCTATAAACTAGGACCTTGTTGTTTATTTTATATATAGTAGTGTATATCTGTTAATCCCAAGTTCCCAGTTATTCCTCCACCCTTTCCCCTTTGGTAATCATAAGTTTGTTTTCTATGTCTGTGAGTCTATTTCTCTTTTGTAAATAAGTCCATTTGTATCTTTTTTTAGATTCCCCATATAAGTGATATCGTATGACAGTTAACTTTGTCTGACTTACTTCTCTTAGTATGATAATCTCTAGGTCCATCCATGTTCCTGCAAATAGAATTATTTCATTCTTTTTGTATGGCCGAGTAATTCCATTATAGATAAATAAATAAATAAATAAATAAATAAATAAATAAATAAATAAATAAATATTTCTGTAACATCTTACAGAAAAGTCCAAATGAACTTTTTGGTCAACACAATACATATATATATACACACACACACACCACATCTTCTTTATCCATTCATCTGGCAATGGACATTTAGGTTGCTCCCCTGCCTTGGCTATTGTAAATAGTACTGCTATGAACATTGGGGTGCATATGTCTTTTCTAATTAGAGTTTTTATCTTTTCTTGATATATGTCCAAGAGTGGGAATAGTAACTCTATTTTTAGTTTTAAAAGCAAACTCCAGACAGATTTTCCATAGTGGCTGCACCAATTTACATTTCTACCAACAGTGTAGGATGGTTCCCTTTTCTCCACACCCTCTCCAACATTTCTTATTTGTAGACTTTTTGATGATGGCCATTCTACCTGGTGTGAGGTGGTGCCACATTGTAGTTTTGATTTGCATTTCTCCAATAATTAATGATGTTGAACATCTTTTCATGTGGCTATTGGTCATCTGTATGTCTTCTTTGGAGGAATGCCTATTTAGATCTCCTGTCCATTTTTAATTGGGTTATTTGTCTTTTTGATGTTAATCTTTATAAGTTGTTTGTATATTTTGGAAATTAAGAGCTTGTCAGTTGCATCATTTGCATATTTTCTCCCAGTTCTTAGGTTTTTTCTTTTTATTTATGGTTTCTTTTGCTGTGCAAAAGCTTTTAAGTTTAATTAGGTCGTATTTGTTTATTTTTGCTTTTGTTTCCACTACTCTAGGAGACAGATCCAAAAACATATTGCTGCAATTTATGTCAAAGCATGTTGTGCCTATGTTTTCCTCTAGGTGCTTTATATTTTCCAGTCTTACACTTAGGTCTTTAATCCATTTTGAGTTTTATTTTTGTGTATGGTGTTAGGGAATGTTCTAATTTCATTCTTTTACATGTAGCTGTTCAGTTTTCCTAGCACCACTTATTGAAGAGACTGTCTTTTCTCCATTGCATATTCTTGCCTCAGTTGTTGTAGATTATTTGACCATTTGGGGGTGGGTTTATTTCTGGGCTTCCTATCCTGTTCCATTGAGCTATGTGTCTGTTTTTGTGCCAGCATATACTCTTTTGATTACTGTAGCTTCATATCACAGTGTAAAGTCAGGGCATGTTATTCCCCAGCTCCATTCTTCTTAAGATTGTTTTGACTATTTGAGGTCTTTGGTTTATCCATACACATTTCAAATTTTTTTGTTCCAGTTCTGTGAAAAAGGCCACTGGTAATTTGATAGGGATTGCATTGAACCTGTAGATTGCCTTGGGTAGTATGATCATTTTAACAATACTGATTTTTCCAATCAAAGAACATGATATATCTTTGCATCTGTTTGCGTGATATTGTTTCTTTCATCAGTCTTTAAATTTTCTGAGTGCAGCTCTTTTGCCTCATTACGAAGTTTTATTCATAGGTAAGCATTCTTTTACATGTGATGGTAAATGAGATTGTTTCTTTAATTTCTCTTTCTGATATTTCATTGTTAGTGTACAGAAATGCAACAGATTTCTATATATTAATTTTTTTATCCTGCAACTTTACTGAATTCATTGATGAGCTCTAGTCGTTTTCTGCTTGTATCTTTAGGATTTTCAATTTTGAATGATAACTTTTCCAGGTAGAATATTCTTGGTTGAAAGTATTTTGTTTTCATTTTTGTTTTTGTTTTTTGGTTTTTTCCCCAGCATTTTGAATATATCGTGTCTCTCCCTTCAGGCCTGCAAAATTTCTGCTGCAAATTCTGCTGATAGTCATATGGGGTTTCTTTGTGTAGACTAAATTATTTCTCTCTTGCTGCTTTTAAGATTCTTTCCTTCTCTTTTACTTTTGATTTTTTAATTATAATATCTCTTGCTGTGGGAATCATTGGGTTCATCTTATTTTGCACTCTCTGTAGTCCTGGAGCTGGATGTCTGTGTGCTTCCCCAAGTTAGGGAAGTTTTCAGCCATTATTCCTTTGAATAAGTTCTCTGTTCCTTCCTTTCTCTCTTCTCCTTCTAAGACCACTGTAATGAGTATGTTAGTCCACTTGATGTTGTCTCAGAATTCCGTTAAATTTTCTTCACTTTTTCTCATTCTTTTTTCTTTTTGATGTTCTGATTGGGTGAGTTCCACTGCTCTGTCTTTGAGTTCATTGACTGTTTATTTTGCTTCATCTGCTCTGATGTTAAACCCCTCTTAGTGTATTTTTCAGTTCAATTATTGTATTCTTCAGTTCTGTGACTTTTTTCCACAAAGTATTTTATTTATTTTTTGGGAGGGGGCCTTCATTTTATTTTATTTATTTATTTTTAACATCTTTATTGGGGTATAACTGCTTTGCAATAGTGTGTTAGTTTCTGCTTTATAGCAAAGTTAATCAGCTATACATATATCCTCATATCTCCTCCCTCTTGCATCTCCCTCCCACCCTCCCTATCCCACTCCTCTATGCGGTCACAAAGCACTGAGCTGATCTCCCTGTGTTATGCGGCTGCTTCACACTAGCTATCTATTTTACATTTGTTAGTATATATAAGTCCATGCCATTCTCTCACTTTGTCCCAGCTTACCCTTCCCAATCCCCATGTCCTCAAGTGCATTCTCTACATCTGCATCTTTATTCCTGTCCTGTCCCTAGGTTCTTCATAACCAATGTTTTTTTTTTTTTAGATTCCATACATATATATGTGTGTTAGCATACGGTATTTGTTTTTCTCTTTCTGACTTACTTCACTCTGTATGACAGACTCTGGGCCCATCCACCTCACTACAAATAACTCAATTTCATTTCTTTTTATGGCTGAGTAATATACCATTGTATATATGTGCCACATCTTCTTTATCCATTCATCTGTTGATGGACACTTAGGTTGCTTCCGTGTCCTGGCTATTGTAAATAGTGTTGCAATGAACATTATGGTACATGACTCTTTTGATTTTTGGTTTTCTCAAGGTATATGCCCAGTAGAGGGATTGCTGGGTCATATGGTAGTTCTCTTTTTAGTTTTTTAAGGAACCTCCATACTGTTCTCCATAGTGGCTGTATCAATTTACATTCCTATCAACAGTGCAAGAGTGTTCCCTTTTCTCCACACCCTCTCCAGCATTTATTGCTTGTAGATTTTTTGATGATGGCCATTCTAACTGGTGTGAGGTGATACCTCATTGTAGTTTTTTTTTTTTTTTTTTTTTTTTTTTTTTTTTTTTTTTTTTTGCGGTACGCGGGCCTCTCACTATTGTGGCCTCTCCCGTTGCGGAGCACAGGCTCCGGACACGCAGGCCTAGCGGCCATGGCTCACGGGCTTAGTTGCTCCGCGGCATGTGGGATCTTCCCGGACCAGGGCACGAACCCGTGTCTCCTGCATCGGCAGGCGGATTCTCAACCACTGCGCCACCAGGGAAGCCCCTCATTGTAGTTTTGATTTGTATTTTTCTAATGATTAGTGATGTTGAGCATCCTTTCATGCGTTTGTTGGCAATCTGTATATCTTCTTTGGAGAAATGTCTGTTTAGGTCTTCTGCCCATTTTTGGATTGGGCTGTTTGTTTAATATTGAGCTGCATGAGGTGCTCGTAAATTTTGGAGATTAATCCTTTGTAGGTTGCTTCTTTTGCAAATATTTTCTCCCATTCTGAAGGTGGTCTTTTTGTTTTGTTTATGGTTTCTTTTGCTGTGCAAAAGCTTTTAAGTTTCATTAAGTCCAGACTTTTTCCTGGACTCCCTCCCTGCTAGCTGTGGTGCACTAGCCCCCTCCAGGCTGTATTCATGCAGCCAACCCCAGTCCTCTCCCTGGGGTCTGACCTCTGAAGCCTGAGCCTCACCTCCCAGCCCCCGCCCACCCCAGCGGGTAAGCAGAAAAGCCTCTCGGGCTGGTAAGTGCTGGTCAGCACCTATCCTCTGTGTGGGAATCTCTCCACTTTACCCTCTGCACCCCTGTTGCTGCACTCTCCTCCATGGCTCAAAAGCTTCCCTCCTGCCACCCTCCCATCTCCATCAGTGAAGGGGCTTCCTAGTGTGTGGAAACCTTTCCTCCTTCACAGGTCCCTCCCATAGATGCAGGTTCCATCCCTATTCTTTTGTGTCTGTTTTTTCTTTTTTCTTTTGACCTACCCAGGTAAGTGGGAAGTTTCTTGCCTTTTGGGAACCTTGAGGTCTTCTGCCAGCGTTCAGTAGGTGTTCTGTAGGAGTTGTTCCACATGTAGATGTATTTCTGATGTATTTGTGGGGAGGAAGGTGATCTCCATGTCTTACTCCTCCACCATCTTGAAAGTCTCCTCCAAAGTACTTTCAAATGTACTTTCTTAGATTTTCTTTTTCTCTGTGTTGAATTTCTCATTGTGTTGTCTTGAATTCGGTGAGCTTCTTTATGACAATTATTTTTAACTCTTTATCAGGTAAATTACTTATCTCCATTTCATGAATGTTTTTCCCTCACGTTCTACCTTTTTTTTCTGGGGAATATATTCCTTTATTTCTTTATTTTGCCTTTCTCTCTGTGTTCGTTTCTATGCATGAGATGTAATAGCCATCTCTCCCAGTCTTAAAGGATTGGTCTTGAGTAGGAGATGAACCATACTGTTCATCTGTACCCTAGCTCTTGATTTTCTCTCACACCTTTGTGATTGTCCAAGCAGCCTATTTTATTTTTAATAGCTCAAAGTAATTGCACGTGTGCAAGACCTGTCATTCTCCCAAATAGGAGGAGCTCATTGAGCACTTTTATTCAGGCTGATTGGAAGCAGTACCTTAGGCTACAACTTTTAAATTATGCACATTTATACTGTCTGGTGGGATCACAGATTTATGCTGTTTTGGGCTCTAAAACCAAGTGTTTTAGAGGTGTGCCCTGGGTGGCAGTTGAAAAAATCAGGGCACCAAACAAGTTAAAATAGTTCTTTTCTGGGAGATACCAGTGAGATATAGTGAGGCAGAGGAAGAGCACAGAGATGGCATTCACCAGCTTATGTTTGCTGAGAGTATCTCCACAGGACTCTAGATATATGCCAATCCTGAAGCCTGCCCCTCCGGTCAAAGCTCCAAGTCAAGCAAAAACACCTCCTTCACAGAAAGAATGGGAGTGTTTCAGTCTGTTATTTGTGCAGTGTCCTCAGCGTGGTAGTGTGCCAGGAACTGTCAGTCTGATTGTTAGAGTCCCATGTGACTCAGGAACACAAGGCCCTCTGGCCTCTAGAGCCAGGTGATCAAGGGGTATCCCCTGGGAAGCACCCTCCAAACCCAGGGCACCAGATGTAAAAACTGGATCACCAAATGTGTGTAAAACTCCCCTCTGTGATATATTTGCTCTCTTCACACTGCAGAGCATGAGTGTGAAATTGGCATCTGTTGGCTGGAGTGAGGCATAAGGGGAGCATAAGCACAGTGTCCAAGTTGGGACAGGGGAGGTAGCACCTGCCTGCTAGAACAAAGCAGAGGAAGAGTGTGAAGATGCTGTCAGCAGCCTCTGTCCCCAGAAAGTATCCCAGCACGCCCCTATGTGTGTGTCAAATGAGATGCCTGTCCCTCAGTCTGAGGTTTTAAGGTAAGCAAATGAGCCTCTTTGATATACAGTCTGGGTGCCTCTGGTTCTGCTGCTTCTGTACCTAGCCCTGGGGGAGGAGAGCCTTGAGCGTGTGAGCCCTTTGACTGAGTCATTTCTCAGTTTGTTATACCTTTGTGGGTCTCGTGGATGCAAGATCTATTGGCTTTCAGACCGATATGTTTTGGGGACTCATGTCTCAGGTGCACATATTAAAAGTTAGGGTGCCCAATGTGGGGTTCAGACTCTTTGCTCCTCAGGGAGAAGCTCTGGGTTAAGTTTCCTCCTGAATGTTTCTTGCCAATGGCAAGATTGGGTCTCAGCCTCTCCTACCTGCTTTGATGTGGGTTTTTTTCTCATTTGCCCTATGTGTAGGAATTGCTCAGCTAGTTTTTAGTTTATTCAGAGAAAATTGTTCTTTATGTTGCTGTAGATTTGAAGTGTGTGTGGGAGAAGGTGAGTTCAGGATCTTCCTATGTTGCCATCTTCAGCTGGAACCAGAACTTATGTTATTCAGTAATAACATAAATAATGCATCAAATAACACATGTCAGCAAGAAATTATTTGTGAAAGAAGTTTCTGAATCCTAGTGACTCAACTGCCCATTCAGTTGGTTACTCCACTGATACAGCTCCTTATTCTTCTGTAAACATGCTACATGTGTGCTCGTGGCAGGCTGGGGTGGGAAGGGAATAGGGGATGGGCAAAGGAAAGTTGCTAACTTAATAGTCAGTGCAGACAGTTCTCACAATCTTATAGGACCTTTAATTGTAAATGATTATTCAGATATCTAGTGGGAAATACATAACATTAACATGTGATGATATTTCAAACAAGTTCCAGAAAAGAGAAAATTTTTAGAATTCTGTTCCCCAGTCTATATCAAAAGCTGAAGATATTTAACACTTTCTCACGAACCATATTTCCATTTTAGGATGGTTCCTTGGACGTTTCCCATAACTAAATTATCTTCTTTAGTACTTAGGACGTGGAGATTATAAAACTACCCACCACTTATTTCCCATCCTTTCATGCAGGCCTGTCTTTTCATAATGACCATAGTCCTCAACTGTGTAGACTGAAGGTAGGATTAGAGCGGAATAGTAGCTGTCAACTTGGTTTTTTGAGCCTAGATAGTTCCAAGCTCAGTCCTCTCTTCCACACTGGCCTTATTTATTCTTCATATAACTTCATAGATACTCATTCTCTGGAAATAAACCCTCATCTTTGTATTCTCCCCCCTTGCCCCTGCTCCTTACCCCTTTCTAGACATCCCCCAAGCAAGCAATCCTGCCCATTATTTTGCCCAGAGTAAAGCTCCATAGCTGTTAATATATTCCTTATAACTTATATAATATGTTAAACTCCTGGATGCTGAAGAGTCCCTTTATTCAAGTGGATAATTTCCATCTCAGATAAATTCTGGGGAATATTTCCAGTCTTAATATTCCTTACCTGCCCTGAGCTATCTCCTACTTCACATGCAGTAAATATGTGATCAAAGAACACATTCCAGAAAATTCAAAGAGAAAAGTTACTTTCATTTCACCCTCTACCCTGCCAAATAGATTAGCTCTATTACCATCTGAAAATAGCATTTACAAGCTCAACAGGGTAAATGAGAAAACTTAGTGGAATGTTTATAGCAAATTTTCAAGCGAGATGACGTTCTTCTCATCTCAGTATGCTTATATAGCTTTTCTCTCTTAAGCTGTTCTGTAAATAAATCTAATACCAACAACCAGTCAAATAAAACTTTTATACACAGGTAGTCTGGTTTCAGTATGACTTAAATCTGGACTTCTCAAATTTTCTTGTGTATATAAATCGCTTTGGTGTCCTATTAAAATACAGATTCTGATTCAGTAGGTCTAGGATAGAACCTGAGATTCTGCATTTTTAACAAGTTCACAGGTGATGCTGAGGCCCCTGATTCAGATTTCACATAATAAAGGAAACAAGACTTTAAAACATTTATATTTGTCCTAACTACATCAGAGTTCCCCTTCATGAGTGTGTAGAATGGAGCATTTCTATAATGTGTGAGCATAAGCTTACTAGCATCTGAGAACAGTTGGGAAAAGAAAATAGGAGTTAATATGTCAATAACTCATGCACAGGCAAAAACAGCTAGTATACAATTATAGTATTAATATCAAACAACATTAATGTCAAATGTATTCAAAAATTATAAATGAAAAGCAAATCATTATTCTAATAAAGGAAGTTTTTATTTTCACCAATGCTTAAAAATGCAGCGACCTTTGAGCCAGGAAAGAAAAAAGTAGAGTATGCCTGTATGTATTTGATACCAATATTAAACACTAACTCACCTTTAGTTCATTAGCTCAGCCTGCTACAAATAACTCAGGAAAACAATCATAGGTAATTCTGTTAGTGTATGCAGAAAAGGGTAATGGGCAGTGAGTCTTTTTTTCTTTCTTAACATCTTTATTGGATTATAATTACTTTACAATGGTGTGTTCGTTTTTGCTTTATAACAAAGTAAATCAGCTATATGTATACATATATCCCCATATCCCCTCACTCTTGCTTCTCTCTCCCACCCTCCCTATCCCACTCCTCTAGGTGGTCACAAAGCACTGAGCTGAACTCCCTGTGTTACGCGGCTGCTTCCCACTGGCTATCTGTTTTACATTTGGTAGTGTATATATGTCCATGTCACTCTCACTTCATCCCAGCTTACCCTTCCCCCTCCCCATGTCCCCAAGACAATTCTCTATGTCTGTGTCTTTATTCCTGTCCTGTCCCTAGGTTCTTCAGAACCTTTTTTTTTTTTTTTTTTAGATTCCATATATATGTTAGCATACGGCATTTGTTTTTCTCTTTCTGACTTACTTCACTCTGTATGACAGACTCTAGGTCCATCCACCTCACCACAAATAACTCAATTTGTGGCTGAGTAATATTCCATTGTATATATGTGCCACATCTTCTTTATCCATTCATCTGTTGATGGACACTTAGGTTGCTTCCATGTCCTGGCTATTGTAAATAGTGATGCAGTGAACATTGTGGTACATGACTCTTTTTGAATTACAGTTTTCTCAGGGTATATGCCCAGTAGTGGGATTGCTGGGTCATATGGTAGTTCTATTTTTAATTTTTTAAGGAACCTCCATACTGTTCTCCATAGTGGCTGTATCAATTTGCATTCCCACCAACAGTGCAAGAGGGTTCCCTTTTCTCCACACCCTCTCCAGCATTTACTGCTTGTAGATTTTTTGATAATGGCCATTCTGACTGGTATGAGGTGATACCTCATTGTAGTTTTGATTTGCATTTCTCTAATGATTAGTAATGTTGAGCATCCTTTCATGTGTTTGTTGGCAATCTGTATATCTTCTTTGGAGAAATGTCTATTTAGGTCTTCTGCCCATTTTTGGATTGGGTTGTTCATTTATTTGATATTGAGTTGCATGAGCTGCTTATAAATTTTGGAGATTAATCCTTTGTCAGTTGCTTCATTTGCAAATATTTTCTGCCATTCTGATGGTTGTCTTTTTGTCTTGTTTATGGTTTCTTTTGCTGTGCAAAAGCTTTTAAGCTTCATTAGGTCCCATTTGTTTATTTTTGTTTTTATTTCCATTTCTCTAGGAGGTGGGTGAAAAAGGATCTTGCTGTGATTGCTGTGATTTATGTCATAGAGTGTTCTGCCTATGTTTTCCTCTAAGAGCTTTATAGTGCCTGGCCTTACATTTAGGTTTTTAATCCATTTTGTGTTTATTTTTGTGTATGGTGTTTGGGAGTGTTCTAATTTCATTCTTTTATATGTAGCTGTCCAGTTTTCCCAACACTGCTTATTGAAGAGGCTGTCTTTTCTCCATTGTATATTCTTGCCTCCTTTATCAAAAATAAGGTGACCATATGCACATGGGTTTATCTCTGGTCTTTCTGTCCTGTTCCATTGATCTATATTTCTGTTTTTGTGCCAGTACCATATTGTGTTGATTACTGTAGGTTTGTAGTATAGTCTGAAGTCCAGTGATTCTTTAAGTGAAGTTGTAGATGGGCCAGAAGAGGCAGAGAGAGAGAGCAGCCACAGTGTCTCTAATACATAGAACTTCAACCAGAAACACTGAAGTAACAGGTGGAACATACCTGCAACAAACTCCAGCTCCAAAGATAATTATTGTGTAGTTCAGACATTGATAACGGGTTAAGCTTGACATATTATTGCACATGTAAAAATCTAATGTATAGCTATGTTTTTTTTCCTGAAATGATACCCCCTTTACCTCTCTTTTTCTGAGAACTGAAAGCTATATAGATTGTTCTCTTTCTTCATGTACTTGTCAACAACAATAAGCCTCAACCCATTTTAAGATGCTGTAGACTCTCTAATTTATGTTAACCCCTTTGCAGAAGCTATACATTTTCAAACTTAAGTTTTGAACAACAACAGTTTTGTGGTGATTAAACAATTTTGAATGAAAATATGCCTCTCTAAAATATGGGGTAGTTTTTCTACGAAACAAAGCAAATTCATCCTTGTGTATAGTTACAGTTTCTCTGGAGCAATAAGCAGGTCAACGTTTAATACATTCCCCAAAAGTGCTCCACTCCCACCTCAGCATGTGCACATGGGCATGCACACACATATCCAAACCCACTTTTCACATAAAAACGTCTATCTCTCATTTTTTTAAAGAAAGTATTATACTTTCTACTGGGCATTTTTAATGTGTTTCACTTATCTCTGTGTATAGATTTCTTTTTCCTCTGCATAATTTATAGAATTCAGAGAAAATATGGTGAGGAATGATAGATTAGAACATACATGTATTTAGTTGAACAGTACTAAAGACACATAAGTCAAAAACTTTTTACTGATACCCAAATACTATGGAGGCGCATTCCTGTATGAAGAGTTAAAAACTGAGTCACTGATTGGTTATGCAATTCTACCATGAGGTGGATATGTAATTTCTCAACCAATTCTTTTGAACAGTTTCTACATCATTCAGCCCTACTTAGTTTAAGATTTAAAGAAGTATCCTTTATACTCCTCCTAGATCAACATGTCCACATGTATCCTAAGGCAGCAAAAGTAGACTCAAGTATCAGAAGAGGATGTTTAGGAACTCATCTGTCTATATCTTAGGGGGTTATACTTTTTTCTGTTGCCAATAAATGAGAGGACATTATTACATCAGTATGTTTTGAGTAGCTTCAGATTTGCAAAAGATCCTTCTGAACTGGTGGTATCTTGGTTTGGGGTTTTCAGTATTTACCCTGGAAGCTAACATGAGGAGTTTAATTATTCTTGATTTTAGTATCTCAACAAACCAGTTACTAACAATTTATCCTAGAAACCTCTGTGTGTAAAACACAAACAGAATGTGGTCCACCTTCCCTTTCTATGGGGGGCCTTTCTAGGGGGCCTAGTGCTCTCTGCCATAAATGAACTCCTGCTGATGAAAGGGGTTACCTAACAATATGTCTTCTAATAAAAAGGCAATATCCTTCCTAGTCTAGAATTTAAATACTGCAACTCTAAAGCATGACCAAGTATCCTTTTATTTCCTTTTCCCCCAAATGGCTCAAAAACTTAATGAAGGAAAATGTGGTCAAGATTGAATTTAGAAATGTTGCAGAAGGAAATATAGATGCATAAAGAAATAAAAATTCGATAGAATACATCGGTCAGAAAACTAGAGTAAATGTTTTGTGACACAACTGGACAAAAGTACAGGAATTTAAGGAGCAACATTTTTTAATGTTTGAAACCAGTCTTTCTGTGGTGACTATGAAAGCAAGAAATATTACGACAAATAACTTTGAATGCACATTCTACTCTTTGTAATCTCCCACACAATAATTTCTTTATTATCATTTACATCTCTTAAAACCAGCACAGCATTCTGAAGTTGCCAAGCATAAGTTATATTCAACTGAGTGAAAAGATAAAAATCTACTCAAATTTCCAAAAGAACTGCAGAACATGGAAAAATGACAGTCCCAAACATGTCCATTTGTATAATCATTGACAAAAATATAAGCCCATATTGTTATAAACAGCATGGTTATAGTGCCTACTGATGCTGTAGAAAGGATTCCATAGAGAAAGAAACTTAAGTAATGTTTAATAAATGGTTCATAGGGCAGTCATTTAGTTTCCATTCTTAAATGTCTTTCAGAATAGTTGATGCTCATGAAAAGCAATGTCCTGACAGTCCTGGGGTCTGTGTATTGCAGGGACATTGATGAGGGTGTGATGTTTTCCCTTTGACGAGGAAGACAAGAGTTTAGGGTCCAGGATTTGTTTAGAACATCTACCCCTTTTCTGAATTTTGGTTCCCTTTTGCTATCAGTGAATCAGTACCAAAGAAAAATAATTGGATCATGCTGAAGCCACACCTGTAGAAACTGAAATCCATTCCATCGTGAACATGTTGAATTTTAAAAGTTACTGCTTTTTGTTCAAAGTGTGGATTTTAATGACATCTTAATAATCCTTTAGAAATGTGCTGCTGCTCAGTGCAGAGAACAGAAGTGCGCCAGTTCTTCAACTGTAAGACAAGGTGTGTTTCGCAAAAATAAAGCATATTAAATCTTCATTTTGTAGGTCGATATTAAGAAAGGTCCTCATGTAGCTGGTGCATAAATGTAAAGACTCATTTGCTTCCTGGAAAGCAGAAGAAAGGTAAGTACTTATCAGAAAGTCGTGGAAAAATACAACAGGTAATATTCAAATTCCAAATTCTGAAGATGTCATGTTTTCTAGTAATTAGCCCAATTTCTCAAGCTGCAGAGAAAAATTCTCTGATGAACTTCATGGATAAGGCAATTATTTTCCCATTCCAGGATACATGGAAGGCTGCTTCCCAGCTCTCAAGAGCTGCTCATGGCCAGATAAGGAGGGGTAGCTCATTAAATCTGCTCTGGATGAGCATTTCCACTCTTTGCTGTCCCTTCAGACCATCCTCCATTTAGCGGTGTATATACTACTACTTTCAAAAGGACTATTGGCTTATTCTCTTTGTGATCCATTGAGCAAAATCACACCTTAGCTCCACCATCTTTGCTTTACTCTCTCTTGTACATCCATCTCCTTATTTTTCAATTGTTTATAAAGCTTCCCAGAGGCATAATAATTATAATATTTGAAACTGAAGCTTGTTTAAGGAAATCTATATCTGTGATTCTTCTAAATCTAGTAAATCAGGTAATCTACAGAGAACAGTGTTCTTCTCTATTTGTAACGAAAAGAAAACAGACATATCATTGTGTAAAGAGCAGTAACTTTTCCTTCTAACAGTCAAATGTTTAAGTCAAGTCAATATACTTGTTGATAAAGACACTCTAGAAAGTTTCCAGTCTTTCACCTTAATTTAGCCACATAGAGACCCAAGATATTGGACATTCAGGGCTCATTAAGCACTGATGAAATAGATCATATAATTTTAATAGAGAATAGTATCAGAAAATTTTTACAACTACTATATACTTCATTTTGAAAAGCATATTCTCCCACTACAACAAGGTTTTGTCGTAAATTAGCTTTTAGGTGAATGATCTCTTCTGTCTGTTATATATAAATGGTCATATGAAGTACTTTGTTTAATCATAACTCATCTGTTACTGGACTGATGAGAGGTCTTAATGGTGATGCCGTATTTCCTTTATTTATTATAATGTGAATGTATTAAGTCAGCATTTTGAATACATTCTGTCCAAAATGACTGTAGGCAGAATTGTTCAGTCTTCTTTTCAGGGAATAAATATAGGCCAAAAGCATCAGAACAAAAGATGGAGTTGCCTTCCTAGGCCCAAGCTCTCAATCTCACACACAAAAAATATTGGTCCAAAAATGCCACTTCATTTTTTTAAATCTTCAATTTGACTGAGTCACGTTTTGCAAACGGATAATTTTGCAGTTAAAATTTACAATTTTCTGGAACGTCTCCAAAAGATAGAAAGATGATGATGGATCCATGGCTATTGGAAACTCAAAATTTTATTAGGGATGAGTTGTGATAATTCATGTAAAATATTTAGCATGATTTTGACACATTAAGAAGGTCAATAATTATCAGTGGCAGCTCCAGAATTTCTATATAAGACAGCTTATGGTCAACAACCTGATTGAAAGTAGAGTAAGAAGACTTGTTTTGAAATTGTGATTTTTCATAGCAAGTATATTGCTTTTATTTAGATTCCATATTTTTTTGATGTTCCTGGGAAGGAAGGCTGGGTGGAAGCTATGGATAAGTGGAAAATCACCCCCCTCAGGCTGTACCAATGCCACGTATGATCATTAAAGAAAGGCTTTCATTTAGGAAAGATAGGGTCCGAGATTCATTACTCTATGTACAAGGGAGCACAGGCACTAATGTCTAAAACACAGAGGCCTGAACCGTCTGTCTCTTCAGTTTTGCTAAAACTCCTATCTGTCCACATTTACATGATTTTTCCTATAAACTCTGAGTAACTTGGTTTTACTATGTTGAACATTTTTTGTCTCTATTTTCTTGCACCGTTGTATTCAGTTCCAGCTCTCGAATTGTAAGCTCCCGAATTGTAATCATTCATCAGGGCTTCCACATCATGATTTTGGACAGCATGTCTATATGCAGCAACTCTCTTTTAATATGCTATCTTCATTTTAAAACAGCATATTTTAATCTTATCATTTATTGAGATTTTAATTCTCATTAATTTTTAGCTTATCTAATTTAAATTTTCCTTTTTATTTTCTTTTCCTTTGTACATTTCAGTCTCCCCAAATATCTACCATTTTCAGTTTCACATACCCTTTCCTAAGCAGAGATATAGTAAACTAATTATTTGTGATTTTTAAAAATAACTAGCTAGAAATAATTAAGAAATAAAATTTAGCACATGTATAGCTTTTGTGCAACATTCTAATTTTTCAAAGGTGACAGTTTCATAATTTAGCCCATTCCTCCCAGAATAAAGATGAAATGTAGTGATCTGCTTAATATTAATAGGCCTTATTACTCATTCAGGCTTTGTTTATAATTTACATTAAGCATCTCAAAATTTCAAGGATGTGTTAAAAATGCTAGGTGACTAGACATATCCAGAAATATTTGCAGTCTAGTTTATACCCTCTTTTTGATAAAATGAAAACAGTAATATATAAACTAATGTTATTAAAGCCATATATAATTTTTATTATATACTTACTTAATTTACTCTCTTTGATCTGCATGCACAGTATGAAATCATAAAAGCAATAAACATCACCACACCAACACTGAGTAAGGTAATTTCTACCAGGCCAAGGAGGTTTATTTTTCCAGTCACTTGATTTCTAAACATTTCTGCCTTCTCATCACCAATGGTACCAGTCTGTAATCAAGTTAATAAATAGCGTTATTTGGTTAGATTTGGGAACAAAATACTCAACTCGCCACTTAAGTGTATCACTCTTTTTTTGCAACACCGCATAGATGTTAGTCATCTTTATCTGTAAGACAAGCCAATGGAATTTCCTTTGCATGTCAAAGAAGGCAATAAATGCCAAGGTAGAACATTTAGAGAGAGAAATATAATCTTCCTCCCTTGAAACATGTTAGCTAGCATTCTTCAATATACTGATTTCATTGATAAATACAATGGTCTTACTGGAATATTATCCAATTTTCCAGAGGTTGTTTCCTAGTGGCAGAGGAAAATGCCAAGGGTCAACAGTTTTCCTCCTCTAAAGGCTTATGAAGTTCATTTCCTAAACCTGTGGCTAATCATTTCCCTGATTTGTACTAAAAATATCTTGTCAGACACTAGACAGACTGCCTACATCTACTCTAATCTGGTCTTTATAAGTTTGGTAGGCTTCTATTAGCACTACAACATTGGCATTGAGTTATTTGGAGTTACACGTTTGCATGACTCTTTCCTAACACGTGCATTATGAAAATAAGAACACTGAAATCTAACATAATCGTGATACTTCTGTGTGATTTGGTACTCTGAAAATAATTATTATATAATCAATCATATATAAATCTCCCATATATGCAATGGAAACACAAGTTCAAATACTATATATGTGTATTCAGTTTTCAAACATCAAAAGCTTTTTCTATCTACCAAGAAGTTTACTGTTTTTAGTGACTAAGAAATAAAAATACTAACCTCGTTAAGCCAAAGAATAGGCACAAAATAGTTCTGCTTCAGACCCTTTAATGCTCTGTAATAAACATTGAAAATAATTATGAAAATATATACTAATATACTACCCATATATGACAGAAATGTTAGTAATTATTAGCGAAAATAAATGTTCAGAAATTAGTTGCTCTTGAAACTTGGTTAAGTACCTTGATGTTTGTTCCCTGTAGTGAATCATTTAAATTTTAATATGGCTGTTTCTCAGACATCTTTCACTCTTATATATCTTTCTAATACACATTTCTAATTAGACTGACTTTTCCTAAGCGTATGTTTTGTCCTTTCAACAAATTATACCCAGGAAACTAAAATATGAATGCTAGAAACTATTCTCTTGAAAATATTTGGACAGCTAGCAAAATAAGCAGTGCCACAAATACTCATTCCAAAATATGTGTAAATACCATTTCACACTAGATATAATTCTAAATTACAAATGAAAGTTATAAGCATTTAGTAATCATTTAATGACATAAAGCCAAATAGAAGGTGCAAGTTTTATTATTTCCACTTCCTGTCATAGATACACCCACATTCTTACAAGGAGGTAGTAAAAATCATAATGAAACTTTTTCCAAGGGACTCACTCAATTTTTCTTGCTGGCTTGACCAATATGTTGATCTGCAGCCGTTTTGCAAATCGTAAGGTAAATCCAGTTATCTAAAAAGAGAACAAACTATAAAATTACCAACTTATTTTAAAAACATTCTTTTATAATAGCCAAAACTTATTTTTACTCTTATGTAGAACCTAAGGTGAAACTGTTGTACTTAAAACTTGTGAAATTTATTAAATAATTATTTGGACTTATTAAATATTACATACATAACTCTCCATAATTATATTTTATGTGTATATGCCTGTGTGTATACAGATGTATACACACAGGCATATATATGTGCACGCACGCACACACAATTTTTTGCCCAAACTACTGTCAAGGTTTTAGTGAGATTTTTGATTTTTATCTGAACTGCTTTTGGGGAATCAACAACAACAATAGTAGTGAAACCTAGAACTCATGTAGTCAGTTTAAATCCTGAACTATATATTGTCAAATATATATTCGGTCAGAATCCATGTATCGTCCATATAATTATAATGCTACTTCGGTCATTATTTAAACTGAAACGTGACTACTAAAATCCTGTCATTTCATTTAACTGTTGACAAGGGAATATTAACATTAAAGTTAAAACTGTTACACTATAGGATATTTAGTAGATTTTTTTCACTAAGTATATCATAGCTCTTGCCTCAAATGCACATATACCCGTAAAACTTTTTTAATCCCTCATAGTCTACAGTGTCCCTTCATGTAAGCAATACTTGCAGTTAGGTATAAAAGAAGCATCAAAGAGTACCTTATACCAAATTGTTTTAAACTGATTAGAATCATTTCCATCATTGTTATTCCTGATCGTTGCTGAAAAACTAAAATTGAATTACCTTGACATTTCATAAGCAACAATAGGAAGAAATCAATGTAATTTTCATTGAAATACAAGTTATTTATCAATATTGTGATACAATAAATATCAATAAATGTGATTGACAAAAGGAGAGAATTAAATTTTTTCTTCAGTTTTAAAAAAACAAATGAGATAAATAATATATTTGCTTACAGGTTCAACATCTAAGTATGTGCTGTGCTCTTCTTCATTTGGACTTAAGCCTTCAATAAGTTGTGCAGTTTCAGGACTTGCATATAGAAAATGAGGAAGTGAAATATACACGGGTTTTCCTGAAAACAAGGTTTAAGAGACAATTGGGATAAATTGTTTTCCTCATTTCATATACCACTTCGGAAAGACTGCCTTGAAAATAAAGCTTTTTAAGTTAGAAAGAGAAATGCATAAAGTTGGCTTTGAATACTAATTGGGCGATGAGGGTGAGGGAAAATTATTATATCTGATTGCTTTTTGATCAAAAATAAAATATAAATTTCTGTATCATCCTACTAACCATTCAGTTGATGTCTGTTGTTTATCCCTTAGGTGTTTATTTTCAATATGTAATGCTTAGCTGATGAACACAAAGTTACAACCATATACCTTCATGTTTCAGGCAGTAGTATGTCTTTGGACTGAGAATTTATTTCATTTAAGAGGCTTTTCTGTGTTTATTCTCACCCACTCCAATATGAAAAAGGTGAGCAAAATAAGAGAGACTCCAAATTTCATGTTTGTTTGAATCAATTCTTGTCTCAGACACCCTGAAATATACTTATTCTTATTTACCATCTTCTAGGGTAGAAAAGGTTAGAAAAATGTCAGATGGGTAAGTTGAGATGCTCAGAGTATTCTGAGAATTATTTTCATTTTACCCTAAATCTAAAAGGAGCACAGGGATTCTGCACAGCAAAGAAAACCATCAAAATATAAAAAGCCTGCCTATGGGATGGGAGAAAATATTTGCAAACCACATATCCCATTAGTGATTAACATCCAAAATATACAAGAAATTCACACAACTCAAAAAAATAAATAACCCAATTAAAAAATGAGCAAAGTACCTGAAAAGACATTTTCCAAAGTAGCACTGGGGAATATCAGTAGGGTTTTACCTAATAATAACTAAGTTTTGCAACACTGAAACAATTGGGACCTTGACAGCCGTACAAAAATCAAAACAAAAATATCTTACCACCACCTTTACTTTCTGCCCTTATTGCTTTCACACTTTAAATTTTTGCTGGAAAGGATTCCTGGGTGAAGTTTAAAGAAAACTACAAATTATGGCATGGATTGTGCCATCGAGAACTTTTACTCACCGTCTTTGCATTTGCCAATATCTAGCACACCATATGAAGTACAATTTTTGGAGACAATTTTTTCTGTGCAGAAACAGTGGTTGTCTGGATTTTGAAGTGGAGATGCAAAAGCCAAGGATGGAAGGATAAATCTATACACGGGGATTCCTTTCAGATTAATTTCGGCTCCAAACACAGCATAGATCGACCTAAACACAGATAAAGATCTTCATTCTGGGAAACTGAACTTCATTTTGGACATTCTTTTTTTTCTTACTCTTAAATTTATATTACTGCCTTAAAATAGAAAAACTGGATATGATTCTTGTTGGAATTCTTGCTTAATTTTTAGGGGAAGAAAATCTTGTGAAATTCTAAAATATACCGGAACTCAATACCTGAGTATGAGCTCTTCTTACCTTTGTTTTCAAAAGCTTCTGAGAGTAATTTCTGCTTGTGAACTACTATGGAGTGTTTATACTGAGGACATTTCTCAGAGTTTCCTTTATAGTTTAAATATTGATATGACTCCCTCAAGTCCTCTATCTGTGCCCAATTTAAATTAAAGAAAAATAAAATTTCAATCTTCTACAACTTAATCCTGGAGAGAAAGGCTGCTCACTCGCTGGGGTGTGTGCATATGGGTTTTGATATATGTCTCCTACACTCCTCCATTTACCAAGTGTCCACCATAACCCCGGCAACGTACTGGGACTGAATACATGTTTTCTAACCTCTAGATGAAAAAATGCTGCTCTTTTCAGTTTTACAGATAAGGAAAAATTCAGAGATATTAAATGCTTACCTACACCACAAGCATTTAGAAACAGGGCTAGGATTCAAGGATATCAGTGTGTGTGCCAATGCTTTTGTAATAGCTGCTAGGCCCCATCAATTTGAAAAGATGCTATACTGTCTGTAGAGAGCATTAACATAGCTCTGTGACTGTGGTATCATCCTCTTTGGACATCTTTACAAAGACTGAACATGCCTTTCGAGACTTGACTGTTATTACACATACTACTAGTTTAGTGAAAGAATGAAAATATAGTTCTTGCTTCGAAATAACAAAGAAGAAAATGATTTGCATTATGCAAAATACCTTCCTACATCTTTCAATTTTTTAAAGACTTATGAACACATTATGAATTCCATATTATATTTCTTCTTAATACATCAAGAAAAAACTTCCCTAAATGTACTTTATTTTTCTCAAATAACATGATTATTAAGTGTGAGCTTCTTGGTCTGTGTTTTATCTCGTAGGGAAAGAACTGTGACTCCGAGAAATACATCTATGTCTTTGTCTTACCTGCAAATGTCAGAGGAGAAGAATTGCAATACCTGGGTCTTCTCAATGAAAGGTGGAAATGATGCTGCGTCTGTTTAAAAACCAAGCAAAGGATTAGGTGTAATGTGTGTCCTAGACAAATCTAGAAATCTTGATTCCAGCAGGGTTAAGAGAAATACAATGCAAACTGTATATATAATACTAAAATTCTCTGGTGGCCACATTTTAAAAATGAAAAAAGTATCTGGTATATTTTATTTAACCCAGTACATCCAAAATACCATCATTTTAACATACAATCAGTATAAAAATTAACAAAAATCTCAAACTCCAGTGTGTGCTGTATACTTACAGCACATTGCAGTTTGTACTAGCCGCATTTCAAGTGCCGAATTGTGGCATGTGCTAGCAGCTACCACATTGAACCTGTCTGTACACTATACACAATCACTGGTATTCAATTTCATACTAAATTTTCCCACTCCTTAAAAATAAATGAGAGTTAAAAAACAATGGCAAAGTCGCATGTTGTTAAAATTGATTGTGTGTTTTGAAATCCTGCACCTATCAGTAGAGGAGCACTTTTCTTACCTTGAGGTTCCTTTAGAACTCATTTTGGTAAATGTTGTTCTTACTTTTAATAATGATTCATTCACCTACCCTAATGTCTGATTAATATTTAAGTCACTTATTGAAGTTCTCTCAGTAAACAGAATTTCATGCAAATGGTTGGAAAATGTACACATCAGACTAAAAAGGGCATTTGTTGAGTTTATTGAATCTCTACTATGGTTATGATCCATAGCACACACTGGATATATGCAGACATAATGAGATTATTCCTCCATTTGCTCCACAAATGAATATCACCAAAATGAGCCACCACTGAATGTGTCTGTTCAAAACAGTAAGACCCATCCTTCAACTATGAATACCCACGCTCTTCTTCTGGTAACTGCACTAACCTTGTGATCTTATTACATTTCATTTATATTTTTGTGATAAGTGAAATGTAACAGAAGATCTCAATGAACTTGATACTGACATTGAGAGAACAGGATATTGAATATTACCTTAAACTCCACAGATAGGCCCCTGAATGGGCATTGTCTACAACTTCTGTCCCAACACCGTAGCCATTAAAGGTAAAGAGTACCTTGTAAAGCTTTAAAAATGATCTGAAATATCATCGAAAATTGTGTCATAATGACACCAGCAATTACCATGGGCCATGACCATAAGATAGCTGATATTAGCAGGACTCTTTTTTGTAATACATTCAAATGTAAATCAATATTTTCATTTTCTGTCTCTCTAAACTTATTGAAGAAGGTAGAAGAAGTACATCTAAATCATGATTAAAAACACCTTGGAACACTTTCCATTTCATTAGTCTCTTTCCTAGTGCCATAACTAAGAATCTCTCTCACAGGGATTCCATCAGAGTCCTCTGGCCTGTTCAGCCTACCTTTGCTCCTAGTTTATTTTACTGCTTTTCTCTTAGATACTTTCAACTTCATGCCTGATGCACATGTATTTATATTATAGTCATTAACAAATCCTCTAATTCCTGTTTTAAAACTTCTCTACTTCTCTGTTTTGGACAAAGTTTTTAAATATATTTTTAAGCCCATAAACAGTAGTTTACTAGAAGAAGCACAGTATATTTTTCTCTGTATCTAAGGACTGAAGTTTATGCTTATGAAATTACTAGAGTTAGTGGTACTGGGACACTTGACTATTTGCAGAAATGAACTGCTGAGAAAGGACTTCCTTACCCATCCCCATGACTCAAAGCACTACAAAGCAAACTGAACGTTTGGTTTTGCTGTTTTCTTCTAGAAGAGTGTTAACAAAATTAAATAAACGTGCAAAACTCAGCAATACGTTTGTGAAAATGAATATTCTGTTTCCTTTTTATTCCCCGCCTTTTACATAACTTTGTATTTAACATTTGTCATCTTCATTATATTACTTTCCTATAAAGTATTGTCTCACTAGCTTTGTAAACATTATACTCTGCTTCTGCTTCTTAGCAGCTGAAAGTTCACCTCTGATTTTAATTACCTCATGGGATTCGATTCCTGTTGCTTTTTACAATCTTAATTCTTAAAATAATAGGCATAGGTGTACTTTGCTTTTCTTTAAGAAGAGTAATAACCTGGATCTACCACACACTAAATCTAAATTCATAGTGCCTTCTTTCTTCACAACTCTAATTCAGAATGTTCATTTCTGCACACATTTTCATGGTTAGTACACTTATAACCTTGTTTTGTTGCTCTTGTTGTTTTCTCTCTCATTTCTCATCATCTCATTCAAAAATCCATGGCTCTGTATTAACAGCTTCACTGATTCTACCTCATATTGAAACCTCAATTTGGATGCATGTTTTACTTTTGTACTTATCTTGATTTTTTAATTCTTTCATTTTTAAACTATTATGTACACAGTACTTACAAAAGATGCAGCCAGTGACTACTACTCTAAAACTTTCTAACCCCTGACTTCTGTGGCCAGGGAGGGAGTTCAATTAAGCAAAGCTTTTATGAAGCAAACATTTCCCCAGGAATGCAGTAAAGGCTCATCTTCAATGGTTAATCTTCAGAAATCCCACCACATTAGACAGACATGTACTAAGCCCACATAACTCTGAATTTTGTTGCGGGGATACAAAGATAGGTAAATGCATACCCTCAACCTCTGGAACACTGTAGGTACCCTGGTGGGTTTGTGGGAGAAAGGAGTTGGTTTCACTGTGATTATTACCACAAAACAAATGCCCTTACCTGTACCATTAATCATGTCACAATAACTTGGCCAATAGGAGAGATTCCTTAGGAATACAAAAAAGAAAAGAAAGAAAGAAAATGATCAGTCTCATTTCAAGAGCACCTTTTCACATTACATTGTCTATTATGAGTCAGTACTCCTGCAAAAATAATAAATATTGATTAGACTAGATGTGTCAAATGCTAAATTTAAGAAATGTTCTAAGTCATTTGGTCTATGTTTTGTTTGAAGTTTGCATCTTGTTGAGATAAATGAAGTGCCTGATGCCATTAAGTGGCCAGATTATACAATAAAAGCTGCCAAAAGATGGTAGTTAGAAACAACTTGGAACGGAGTTCTACAAAAAGAAAATTGAGAAGCACTTATCAGAAATGTAGCTCTCTACTTAGGGGAAAGTTTTTTTTTTGTCTTGTGTGTTCAGCTGAATAGGAGGAAAATATTAACCAGATAACTGGTATAAACTCAGGGTGAGAGAAGAGGGCAGTGTGGAGGAGGACAGAAAGCAGCAGATGTTTGATCAGTAGAGATTAGAAACATGTAGATAATCAATTTATACTTTTCCTCTTTTTTACCTCTTACATGAGTGGGCATTAAAGTAGGATGGAGTTTATTAACTTGTACTCTGGTATCTACGTAAGATATAAGTATCAACATATATATATCTGGAAACAATAAAAACAACAGTAGTGATAGTTTCTCTGCACACTCAGCCACTTTTTGGTGGTGGAAAATGGGTTTTTCACCCTCCCAACATACCATCCAATAAGATGTCAAGGCAAGCTATTGCTTCTTTGGTTTTTTTTTTTTTAAATTTAATTTTATTTTTATACAGCAGGTTCTTATTAGTTATCTATTTTATACATATTTGTGTATATATGTCAATCCCAATCTCGCAATTCATCCCACCACCATCACCTCCACTGCTCCTGCTTTTTTAAACAGAGTAAACTTAATCATGCTCAGTCTTGCCATGGTCAGTTAAATTAACCTTGTCAAAATCTTAAACTCATGTGAAATTCTTACTCCAATTTGGAGCATTTAGTAACTCTCCTCAAAAACTCTGTAATATTGAAATATAGTGATTTCTCCTAAAATGAGCATTTAAATGTGTTCATTTTCCTCCATTAGAATTTTCAACAAAGATACGTGACTATGAACTCTGTAGAAGAAAAAGGACTACACCAGTGTTTAATTGTTTTAAGCAACTTTTAGATAGGAACGCAGCGTGAGGTAATGTTTACTTAATTAATAAAAATATTTCATCTCTTTTGATTTTGATTATTCTTTGTCAGGGAATCACTGACCTAAAAGTCATTTTAACTTTGAGGAGAAAAGGCTTTTCCCTTGATATTTATTGGGGTTCTTCCTATTTTAGATATATGATGAATAAATTAGGTGTACTCCAGATAAACAGGCACGAGCAAGGGGAAAGTAGGAAATCATGGCTATATGAACATATCTCATTCTACTACTACTTCACAGTAGGCGTGCTCCTTATTTTCAAGTTAAATATGTCAGCTTTAGCACTTGAAGTGCTACTTCCCTTATTGCATTGATAAAGTTTTTAAAAGCTATGTTATCAATATAGAAAATTATTTCAAGAAAATTTTGAAGAGGAAAGTCATGAAAGTGTTGGCATGGATTCATTAAGCTTCCACCTTTATAGGCACATTTAGTCATGTCCTTAGAATGAACAATTTTTATTTGACATGCTCTGTTAAAATAAAAAAAGCAGAAAGATATATTTTCCTACTTACTAGATGATGAGTTGATGTATTGATTTTCTTCCTTTTCATTTGTGGTTATGCAATTGTATTAGTGCACAATAACGCTGGTTATGCAGCAGACATGGAAGTAGTTTCTTTACATTTCTTTATGTAAGAGAACCTGTGCATAAAGGTCAACCCTCACTGGGGCTGACACTCAGCACCTATGCACTAACGTGACCAGTCGTCACAACTAAAGGGTTAATGCCTGGCAGAACAGGAGTTTCCAGGGCTGAGATACAGGCAGGTCTGTTTCATAGGTTGGTGCCTGTGCATTACCAGTTGTTAAATAAGTTTCTTGCCTGCCTTAGAGTATCCTAGTGACACACACAGACACACTTTGTGTGAATACTTACTTTTTGCCTTTATATGTGTCGATTACTGCAACTTTGCTTATGTCGTCCTTTCCGCTGAACACTTTGTAAACTCCATCTGCAGTATTGTTGTACTGAAAAGATATGTACTGGAAAAAATTACTTCTACAACAAGCCACATTTTCCAAGTTGTAAAATATCTAATTAACTTACACATTTCTTAGTGGTTTTTCATAATTATTTTATATGATTTTAAATATATATATGCAATAAAGTTTTAAAATTTTTGGTCTTTAACATTTTAAAAAGACATAATATAAAAGGTGCTTAGAAATAAGTGCTAGATCCTGAGACAGAAGGAAACAAATAGCAAAGCTGACATCCAACTCTAGCACACTTTCATAATTAAGCCAGAAAGGCCATCTTAATCACTACTCCTATTTTAATGAGGTGAGGGGATAATGAACAAAACCTATGAGAACAATGACAGATTTCTAGAAGTATTCTCAATGTTATGATCTTTAATAAGATGATAAGTGGTTACAAAAGATTAGGTCACAAAATTTAAAACAGAATTAGCTAAGGAAAGAATTAAGAATATTTGCGTTAAATAATAGTAACTGAATTTATTATCCCTTAAGACTTTCTATATTCATATTTGATTGGTATATGAACTTGCAATCCTAAAAACCATCTAAAGTAAAATAACAACCATGAACTGGAGAATATAACTAATATGTCATATAGTGCCAAATGAAATCACAGTCATATTTTCAATGCAATAGTCACCTTGTCCTATTTATAATTCAAAACAATATGCTATAACTAAGTACATAACCAAGTTCACGTTTTTCTTTATCTCCAAACTGCCATTTCATGACATTTGTAGATCCCTAGAAGTTCTTATCAACTAATTCTGTGAAAATATGACATTGCTGACTTATCAATCTGCTGTGCAATTTCTGGTGACTTTTACATTTACATTGAAATAAATTTGTAACAGGTCTAGAGAAGGAAGAATGATATGATGAATACAATTAACAAAAATTAAAATATGGTATTAAACTTGATTTTATCAGACAGGAAATCAAAACCAAAAACAGTGTTCAAAATCTTACCAGCTCATAACCTTATTTTTTTTTTTTTTTTTTTGTGGTACGCGGGCCTCTCACTGTTGTGGCCTTTCCCATTGCGGAGCGTAGGCTCCGGACGCGCAGGCTCAGCGGCCATGGCTCACGGGCCCAGCCGCTCCGCGGCATGTGGGATCTTCCCGGACCGGGGCACGAACCCGCGTCCCCTGCATCGGCAGGCGGATTCTCAACCACTGCGCCACCAGGGAAGCCCTCATAACCTTATTTTTGACAACTGTATATTTATCTAAGAGTGGAAACTTGATTAAATGTGCTAAATTCGGATAAGTAAATTCTCCCAACTAGGAAAACTAAATCCATGTAGGTAGAGACTTTTAAAAACTTAGCACATGTATTCCCAGATGAGAAATAGGGTTAACACACTAAATGATAAAATTATGAATTGCCAGTGCCATTATATTTATCCAATTAAAGTCTAACAGTATCGACATTCATATTTCATACTCACAGGATAAAACACACCAACTGTAGTGGTAATAGGGTATGGAACCAAACTCAAGAATGGATCCTTATAGCCCCACAATAGCTCTTTCAAAGTTCTCTTTTGAAACATGGAGGATTTTGACTTTTTGATAAGTGAATTGAGTACTCCTTGAATAAATATGTTTGGGTAGAGGTGGGGTGCAGCCTGCAAAAAAAAAAAAAAATCACCATTTAAGACACCAATTGTAGTATCAGATTTTAAACAAATAAATGGAAAATACTTAAATTAAGCTTGATAAAACAGTTTTCAACTGTATCTTTAAAATGACTGTCAAACTTTGCCAAGACTAAAAGTGTATTTTTTCTTCATCTCTGAATGATTACATTTCTCTGCCTCAGTGTGAGCCACAGGAAGAAGACCTTCAAAGTTAAATCCTACTTTTTGAAAAATACACTTAAAAAAATAAATTTTTATTTATTTTTGGCTGTGTTGGTTCTTTTTTGCCGCACGCGGGCTTTCTCAAGTTGCGGAGAGAGGGGGTACTCTTCTTTGCTGTGCGCGGGCTTCTCATTGCGGTGGCTTCTCTTCTTGTGGAGCACGGGCTCTAGGCGCGTGGGCTTCAGTAGTTGTGGCGCACGGGCTTAGTTGCTCCGCGGCATGTGGGACCTTCCCCGACCAGGACTCGAACCTGTGTCCCCTGCATTAGCAGGTGGATTATTAACTACTGCGCCACCAGGGAAGTCCTAAATAATACATTTTAATAGTTTTCTAATTCAGTTGATTATTCTATAATCTTGTTATCTTTCCAAATGAGTGTAATTCAAAGTAATGCCGTAAGAACACATTTTCATAAAAATGACAAAATAAATGATATCTAATAGTCGTTCTAATCATGAGATTAATTACAGAAGATTCTAGAGTATTTCAAAACCAGTAATTTCGCTGTTTGTCTACTCACTGCAACAGCCAGATTGAGAACAGTGAAAGTGTCATTCTCGGTTCCAACTGATAGTGAGGGTTCAAAGATGGCACCATTGGGCTGTAGGAAAGAGACCGTGTGGGTCTCAGAGTCATGGGTTATATTTTCCTTGGCTAGATAACGAACTCTGAAAAAAAAAGTAAATAAAATAAAAAATAATTGTTGCAAGTGAACATTAAGTCTCAAATGCCATTCATTCATGCAACAAATAATTTTTGAGTGCATAGACTATGTCAGAAATTAGGCTAAACAAGTAGGTTAACATGATATATACGCAAATGCTGAGTTTCTAGCAAATCAGAGAAGGCGGGGAGGGGCAGGTAGGGAGATGTCTTAGAGGTGCAGAGCAGGGGAGAAGGAGTACGTGTTATTATAGGAGTTTACACAGAGTCTGTGGGAACACACAGAACAGGTACAAAGCCAGGCTTGGGATGGTTATGGGGGGATAATGGACAAGATACAATTCCACATAAGTGGTCTGAATGACAAGGAGAAGTTTAGTTAGGTAAAATAGGGTAGAAAATAGCATATAGAAGATTAAGGAGTAAGAACATGGTGTAATTTTAGATACGCAAACATTTCACTATGGTTGGTTTACAGTTAGAGTAAGGAGAGTGGTGGAAATAAAGCCACTAATATAAACAAGATCTCAAACACAAAAGGGTTGTGTCCTGTACTCAGATATTTAGCTTTTTATCCTGAGGGTCAGGAGGAGACAGCAGAGAGGTTGAAGGAAGGGAACAGTAAAAGCACGTTTTCTTATATTAGAAAGACTCTTCAAAGTGCACAGCCTTTCCAGTACTGGCTTTTTCATAATTTCTGGTATTTTAATGAGAATTAAAGATAACTAATGGAATATAATTTCCACTTTAGAGATCATTCCCCTCCATCTCTGCCCCATATATTGTATACTTATTAGTTCTAAACTCCTGGCTCTAAACTCTCTAGGCAAAGTACCAACTACTTTTTAGGAATGTGGTGAAGGGTTATATATGGAAAAAAATCTTTTGCAAGTACAAGATATTTACTGAGATGAAATAAGGTAGACATTATTCATTGCCATATCATATATCTGAATGTTTATTATGTGAGGTTCTAATAGTTATCTGTTGTTATCTAACTAAGGTAAAGACTGAAAAAGCATGGGACTGAAATGGAAAAAAATAAAACAAACCAAGAACACCTGACCTGATTTCAATCAGGTATAATACAAATGTAAATTTCTATAAGATAGGTATTATGTGTGTTTTGTATCACCAAGCAGTGTCTGGTACATGGTAAATTCTTCGTAAATATTTTTGAATGAATAAATTTATTGTTCACATTCTTTAAAAAGAGAATTCACAAAAACTGGAAATAGATTTTATTTCTAATGTAATTTCATCAAGCTTTATTATTTATTCTTCTTGGAGTACTGTAGACATGCAAAGAATATAAAAATCTGGAACATCTCCCTGGAGAGTCTATTACTAGTCTATTAGATAACTGTATATTAAAATTAGATTACATATTAACATTTAAAATTAAAATACTTTAATTTTCACGATTTTATATATATATAAATAAAATAATTGAAATAGCAAAATAATTGTGACCCAAATTCCAGTTTACTTAGTTGCACTTACACTGTACCAGTAGATGGCACTGACTAACAGAAAAATCTAAACTGAGGCCTGTATTTAGAACGTACTTTTAAAAAGAGAACATAAATCACTAAAGTTTTTCTTTAAAAATTAGAATGTATACAGGTTTCAGAAAGTGTTGGTTAATAAGGCCAAAGGGAGGAATTTGCCTCAGATTTTGCTATGTACTCCTGCCAAAACAAAGTAATTAAAAAAAAAAAGATTGGATCTGAGAATATTCTGAAGGAGGTACCAGGTCTTCATAGAGATGGTGTAGGTTGTAACATATATTCAGACTTCTATCCAGGCAATTTTATGCTTTAACCCATGTCATATCTTGTCAAAGTTTCGTCAAACTCACTTCAGCAACCAAAAGCCAAATAAGCCTGTGGTTCTGTTTGAGGAGAGACATCCTCCTCCACTTAGAATTTCAACTGAGTTCGGTGTAATTGATGGGGAGGCAGGATCACCTCAACATGTGGAAAACTCTCAAACTATTAACTTTTTTGGAAAGGTAAACAGCATTTTCCCATCATTTAAGGCATCCAAGCAGACACTAAGGACTGTTTTGTGGACATCATGAGACAAAATGACTTGTAGTTAATCACAAATTCTTTTAACATTGTTACATAAATAGGAGTTTATTGTTTATGTACTTTAGCTGCAAATCCAACTTCTCTTCTCCAATCCTCCTCTCACTGCTTCTCTAAGTAAATCAATTATATCTAACCCACCCCCCTTTCATCCCTTCGAGAGCAAGGTTTAAGCCTCCAAGAATAAAATATGTATTAACTGTCAGCTATCACAACAAGACTAGGACAGGATTCAATATTACGTATATATTTTTCCATACCCCAATTAATATCTTTAAAAGTAAAAACATAACCCTTCCAAACAAACAAAAAATTAAAAACTGTGATGAGTTCCCAAATTCTAAGTATTCTCTTTTATCACATGTATTCGGTTCTCTCAGGGTATGATTTTTAATCAGTTATGCTTAGATTCTTACTAGGTCATATGTGAATTCTACATTTTCATAGGTACACATCACAGCTACAACATTTTTTGGACGAAGGTATTCATACAGGCTTTTCATAACAACATAAGAACTATAAGACCATGAAAAAATAAAAGTATTTTCCAAGGTGAGGTGTTGTTTTGTTTTGTTTTCTGGTTTTCTTTTTGTAACAATGAAAACCATGTCTTCTCTGACAGAGCTGTGAATAGTTGCAGACCTGTGCCTGGAGACAGGAGACGTGGGGATAATTATTAGGACAGAATAGGCACCAAGGCTCTTGGCAGCTTACATATCATGTGCTATGGCAGCAGGCATCACCCTCCCAACTACTGTTATTTCATTATATTTGCATGTGAGTTGTCAATCTATAAACATATTAATGCATGGAAAGGAAATAAATTATATAATCATAGACTATCTGAAACAGATAAGAAAGTAAAACTATGAATTAGAAGAAATCATTACAAATATGAAATTTTGTAATAATACTTGATCATGGCATATGAGTAGTTGTATTATTCTTGAGGAAAAACCACTCATGTGTATAACAAATGATACAGCAGGATTAGCTATGTTCACATATGGGCACCATAAATATATTCCTAATACTTGGATAAGGTTAGTGTTTTTAGCACCTCAATCTCCCCTTTTCTTACTTTGATAGTTAGAAAATACACATAGTCTATAATTTACATAGGAGAAAATGTACACAAATATCTAAGTTACCTATTCCTAGGTTTGTGTGAACATGGACAAATCATTTCACTTACCCTGGTATCAGTTTGTTTTTAAATTTACAAAATGAAAAGTTCTGGCTAATTATTTCCCCCTACTTCCAATAGGCTACGATTCTATTCAAAAGTATGTTAAGGCATGTAGGTAAATGTATAGCTTATTCAGTCTCAGTACTGAAGAAAACATAAGAATGAAACTACTGAATAAATACAAACACCCACATGACCTGGAAAATAGTTTGACTAGAAGTCCTTAGCAGGTATTGTAGTCAGGTAGAATCAGTTTAATGCTGTGGTTCTCAGAATTGAGTGTGTATTGCAGTCCCCCAGAGTACCTGTAAAACTCATTACTGGGGTCTAAACCAAGGGTGTCTGATTCATTTGGTCTAAGGTGGGGCCTGAGAATTTGCATTTCTACTGAGTTCCCAGGAGATGCTGATGTTGCTGGTTCAGGGGCCAACCTTGGAGAGCCACTCATATAACCTACACTTTCAATTTTAGGATTTCAAAGTGCTCTGGTTTTAAAATTGTGATAGATTTTTTTCTATTTAGCATGCATATTTTAGACCTGTTGAGAATACATGCCACAAGTGTAAAACTCCTGTAACTTCCTAAATGCAGGGCAGTTAATTGATGCTGATAAATTCATAATAAAATATATATTTCTTATCATCATTAAATCCTTAGATTAGGGTTTTACATAGGCAGAAACAAAAATTTCAGTGTATATTAATGGTAAGAAAATAATAAGTACATTTCAATACAATGACATTTGTCAAGTGGAAGCTTCTCCAGAAACACATATGGTCGAGGAAAGAGTGCCACTTACTGCGGGGACTCACTCACCTGTACGTGTAAGGACCTCTTTGCTTAACTTTAATTTTGCTGCTGTTAACTGCCACCTCCTCTGGATTCTGCACATCAAAGATCCAAAACTGTCTGTAAACTGCTGTGCCTGTTTTAACCCAATTTTTAAAAGCAATTGTACCTTCTTCAAGGACAGTTTCCTATGAAAAAGAAAACAAGTTTGGGTTATTTCTTTGTAGTAAATATGGGCACTTGAGGGAGTTTAAAACCTTTAATGAGTTAGTGAAAGAACCAAGCTCAAGTATCTTGTTTGTGAGAACCTCTGCAACCTGCCACAGGTTGCGACAGAAATGTTTTCCACACATTTGATAGCAATCTCTTTTCGTCAACCTTTTACAAAGAGAGTCAGTATCTAATATTGCAGACATGTCTGTTGATTGTAAGGCCAACCATTAGCAAGCTTTAGAGTGACATTATGGCAACATTGCAACAGTTTATAATGCAATTTATTAAGCTAATTTAAAGCTTTTCCAAAAATTTCTTATCAAGTTGAATATTAACTTCTCTTCTGCCCTCAGTGAGATGGATTGAAGAGGCAAAACAGAAAAACTGAGAGAAAATTCTAGTGGTATTGGAAGCTTTTTCATTTTCTTCAAAAGTTGGATACTTCAGGGGAAAATCACTTAATATCTGTTAAATTAAGAAAAACACAAATTTGACTTCTCCCCTTCAAAACCCTGCTCAATGAGGCTTTCCCAACTCCCAATATATTTGCAGAAAACTACTAGTACATGTTTCCAAAAATTACAAGTTTAATTTGTTATTATTAGGTTAATACTTTTTTTAAAAAAAAAGGATGAAATAAGGAAGTTTTCATGTTATCCTTTTGTGAAATCCATTAAAAATCTTTGATGCTCCTTGTAATAAAGATAGACAAATAGGAAAAATACCAATGACAGAATCAGAAAACCCTACATTAGAAATCTGTCCTGTGCTTCAGGAGCTGGGACTGAGTAGAAAGTCACCAAACCCCTTGGGTCGATTTCAGTATCTGTAAAACGAGAGAGTTATCATAGATGCTCTCCTGGATTCCTTCCAAGGCTTTCACTCTCTGAGCAGGAAGCCTCTGAAGCTCTAGTAGCTAGCGCAGACAAAGGTGACTCTGTAGCAGGCAGTGTTTCCAAGTAAGTACCTTGGGAGGAATGCCCAGGTGTAAAGTTCTGCCAGGGGAAGAGGAAGGAAAGTATTTCACACAAAATGAGCCTAATAAGACCTATGAATACAGGGACAATCTGACTTCTTTGTTTCTGTCAACTGGAAGCATCAATTCATAGAATGATGGATCAGGAAAGGACAGTGAACATTAGCACATTTTCTAGGAGAGTGTGCTGAGTCTCTGAGAAACCAGGTGTCTGGCCCAAAGGTAACCGAGGCGAATACCTAGAAGTGGAATCATGACGAGGATCCTAGTCTCTGATCCTTAAGCTGGTCCTCTTTTACACCGTGTTTTTACTATTTTTTGTTCCTGTCACCTCTGCACTTAGTTGGTAGAAGTCAAGTTAAGTTTCATATCTTCAGGAAACTTTACTTATTACTTAGTGGAGAGAATAAGGGAATTCCTTAGAGAAGAACAGGGCATCAGCTAAAATGCCTTTACAAAATCCCGTGCTTTTGCAATCATTGCTGTTGCAATGCAATTGGAGCTGCTAAAGCGATGTTAGATCTTCCTACTTTTTATAAGCAATTGTCCTTGAAAATCTTTGTATTTGCTCCTAAAAAGTCTATTTCCATAGCAAGCTCAAAATTAAGACAAAATTGTGTACAGATAAAGTATTGATGTTATTCTTTTAAATGTAAAGGTGTTTACCCTAAATGATGGGGCTTTTGAAGCTGAAATCTATATGGAAGCTGAAAGCTATGTTAATTTACCCATTTCAAGAGACTGTATGAGGGGAAACCACACACGAACATGCGCACATACACATTACTCTCACACTATAGAATGTTAAGGACTAATACATATAGGATCAATTGTTTATCATGTACCTCTCAAGGCACATATTTTATTTCAGTTCTTAATGAAAGGGACTCAATAATGTACTTGGCAGAACAGAAAACTCCCTAACTCTGATGCTTGTGCATTTCATATCAAAAGACACTGTAACTGTATCATGCCTTTCTTCTAATGCCATGAATTACTTTGTCTTATTTGTTGACCTAGAGATCTTTTTTAATGGGGAAATTGAAACACAAAGAGTTGACATGAATGCGTTGAATTACTAGCTTTAGAATTAGGGTCATCTAACCCCATCCAGTTTTTAGAAGTAGAAGTGGGTCCTAGAGAAGCAGATGTCTGATTCAATGTTGTATGACAATTTAGTAGTAGATAATTGAGAATCTGGCATTTCACTCCAATCTTGTGTGGTTTCCATAACACCATGGTTTGTTCATAGACACAGAGAAAAATACTGAAGCAGTCACAATAGGAATGAATTTCTTCTTATCCTAACACTATCAAATGTACTAAAAAATTATATAGGCCTCTTTGACTGCCAAGGCTAAATATATCATAAGTTCCTCTAAAAGGAGCAAAAGTTTTTGTGTTCTTTGCGAATTTAGGAGGCCTTGATTTTAAGTTGACTTTGGACTGTCTACCCCATTTTGCAGATCTTTTACTAAATTTGAAGTACAAAGGTGATAATTATGTGTACAGAAAAAGTAATATAATTTAACATCCTCTCACTTGGCTAATATGTACATCAGTATCTGCCCCTGATTTTAAGTGTTCAGACTATCCAGCCCTAGTAATGAGTGGATGCCAGCCTGATGACTGCGACATGACAGGGTCTCCAGCTGGGTTTAAAGCCACTTACCTTGAAACTTCTATTTTGCTACATTGATTTAAAGGCAGATATATGGGACTGTAATGCCCTCTACCTAGTCACCTGGTCACTTGATTATTGCTGTTACGGGAAAACAGTACTCATCAACTTTAGTGTAACTATTAAAATGTCCTTGATATCTTCCTATGCCTGAAGTATATAGAATACATATGTAGAAAATATATCGTTCCATTTCTCAGGGCTCTTACAGAGTACCAAGAGATGGAATCGTATATAGCAGATCTTTTTTTCTTTTTTTTTTTGACCACGTCATGTGGCATGCAGAGCCCAGTTCCCTGACCAGGAATCAAACCTGAGCCCCCTGCAGTGCAAGCGTGCAGAGTCCTAACCATTGGACCACTGGGGAAGTCCAAGAGATTTTAATCTATGCATAGATTTCCTTAGCCTACTCCCAGCCAGACCAAGTATACTGGCTTCTTCACTCAAAGCCTAGAGTGAAGTGGTAAACAATCAAATAGATGCTATGAGTTTGATTCCCAGTTTGGTCACATGCTAACCAGTTAAACCTGGGCAGCTTATTTAATTTCTTTGTACCTCAGTTTCCTTATCTGTAAAATAGGGATACTAATAACATTAGATTGAACTATATGAAATTAGTATTTTTGAAAGTCAAAATAAGTGGAATATGGTGTAATTAAATATTTATCCTCATAGGTTATTGTAAGAATGAATAAATGTGAGCACTCAGAACAGTGTTAGCACATTCAGTAAACATTGACTATTATTATTATACAAATATTCTCCACCCCTTAGAGGGAGAACTCTCATCTCACTTACTTTCCAGATTGCTTTAACTACTTCATTCATAGGATTCCTGTCTAAACCAGTCATGTGGCAATAACTCATGTAAAATCCTGTGACACTACTTCTTCTCTTTAATCACTTTTGTATTTATTCTCCATCCAGTGAAATCAAAACTTCCCTAAAACGCAGAAACGTACTGAAAAGAGTCTTTATCCTCTCCACTCACTATTACAATTTGTTCTGTTTAGGACCAGTTACAAGCAGTCTTCCCATATTCACAAAATATCCTCCTATGTGTGTACATGATGCATATGTGTGTGTGTGCATGCTGAGAGAGAGAATGAATTAGAATATTCGTACCAGTTGTGTTGAGAGTCAAAAAGTGATTTTAGTCTCAGGTTATCAAGTCAACAATTAAACCACAGAATAACATTTGGTGAAATGCATCAGATTTAATGTGTTTCTGAAACTCAGAAATCAGCCGTCAGGAGTTTATGTAAGAACCTAAAATGGGAGATTTTGTATTTGGCTTGAAAAGTAAACTATGTTGATATTAGATTGGGCTGGAGGAAGAAAATTACACATGCTGATCTGCTTTTTCTTAAAACATTTTAAAGTGATTTTATTATTGGAGCTAATATGCAAAAATATATGTGTTTAAACCATGTTATTCTGCTATTTAAATTTATAATTTGTTTTAGATTATTTCCTGTTCTCATATATTATCATTAAATTTAAAACAAATGCTACCATCTTTAACAACCTATACTTCTGGCACTTTTTTTGAGCTTTTTAGGTACTATAATTATGTAAAAATTATTTTATCATATCTGGAAATGCTTTAAGCATATATTATGAAATTAATATAAATATAAATTAATTTTACTATTAAATATGTACTGTTGATTTGAAATTCTAGTTGTTTTAATGAACATAAACAATTATTTCAATTTATTTTATCTGGAAGCATTTTTTTGGCTACTGAAGGATCATTCTTTTCAAGACTGGGGGAAGGAAATGATGGTATAATTGAATGCTGGTATAATTGAACATTAGTTTTTAATTGGAAAAAGGGTATCTTTAATTCCCTTTTTGGTGTTCTACAGTTAATATCATAGGGAAATTAAATTAAAATTATTTGAAATTGCCTATGTTATATAATATTCAGCAAACATATATCAAGTGACATTAACAGTGTCAAGTGATATATTAACCTCTGTAAATGGTGGCAGAACTTTGATCTTTTTCTGAAGTCCTTTGATAATTTCCACTTTCCACATTCGTGGTAGCTCATGCCATTGACTTTTAGTGTGTCTGGCAAGAGTGCATAAACCTGCTGGGCCCACACAAATCTACTAGGAATCAAAGTCTAAAATACCGGTAAAAACGTTTCCAGTTATAATGCATAAAAAGCACAAAGTCCCTAGAAACTATCCCTTGGAAATAACGAGTAAAGAAATACATACATATATATATATACACACACACACGTACACATGAAGTAAAATGTATGGACTAGTTTAGGCCATTTCAAAGGCTGGTGTCAGGGTGCCATCTTTTAGAACTGCAAGGTATCATAGAGTCCCAATTCTATATTTAAAAATTAGATAACAACATGATATGATTTTCTGATCTTTTTCAATTAAGCACTTCTTTTTTTTATGGTGCTTGTATGCAGGTAATAACTTTACCAATTTGCTACTAGTCCGTTAAATAAAGCAAGTAATCTGCAATGAGTTTCAATTGTAGACAAAACTGACCAGTAGTAAAACTTGTATATATTTGTAAAATAACAGAATTAACCTAAGTGCTCTGAGTCAGGGGAAAGATACTTGGCTCCCTGGAATTACACATAATTCAAAGATTTGACTTAGGTTGCATGCCGAACAGATACATATGCCAATCTCACTTTAAAAATAATTTTGTAAACTAAATTAAAAAGAAACAGTTTTATTTAAATAAAGAAGAAGTCCCAGCATCTTTACATGATTCAAATGGGCAAGATCATCATGGATATATGAACGTCTGAGAGCAAACTCAGGCTTAGTCTTAAATGTACACACAGCCCCTGACCATTGAAGGGATTCTGATGATGTCTTAGTCTGTGGATACTGAGCTGGGTTACAATGTAAACCAAAGATTGCAGATAACCCTTATTTCAAAAACAAGAAGGGAAAGCACTCTATTTCTTTATTTTATCCCTGCTCTATTACCCTACCCTACTGAAATTATACTTTCAAAGTCATTACTGACCATTTTCTAACCATTATTTCCTTAATTTTCATCTGCCTGAGATCATTTTATTCTTTCCCTGAAAATTGGCTTCCTATTAACTTCCCCAAAAATGCACTCTATTGTTTTCATTGCTTCATATAAAATAATTTTACCCTTTTCTGTTTTTGTCTTCTTACCTACCTCTGAATGCACAAATCCTATAGTAATTTCTCTGCCCTTTTGTCTCTACATTCAAATTCTCCTGAAGCAAATCTACTGTTATTTTTATCTGTATTCTCTATAATAATGATCAAATCTCTTGAGCTCTGACGTCTGAAATATACACTGATGTTCATATCAAATCGCTTATAAAATGTCTGTTTTTTATTCTTCTAAGGTATAGATTTCTATCAATAACAGCTGGACATCTTGCAGTTTGTTCTTTTTACTCCTCTCTCTCCCTGTTTAGTCCCTCTATCCCACGGCATCCTATCACCCATGTTCTATGTACTCCACCACACTAGACCATAGTGCCTTTTGTTATGTGCAGACTGTGCAAAGATCTTTCTAAAGGGAGTCTTAAATTCTCCTTGAAAGTGGTCATGCCCTACATAGCGCTTCCTGTTTTTGCTCTCCTCACTTTCCAGTACATTCAATTGTAGAATTATAGAGTACAAAACTGTGTAAATCATCTAGTCTCTCCCTTCAGATTGCTTAGGTTTGGAAACTAGCTCGTCCTCCTTTTGGCTAGGTGAGTTGGCAAGTTGATTTAGGGTCTTGTGACTGTAAAATGGGTAAAATAATAGTACCTTCTCATAGATACTTGTGAAGATTAAATGAATTAGTATATATGCAGCTCTTAGTAGAACTAAATAAATACTTTATTAGTATTTTATTATATAGTATGGTATATTAGTATGTATGGCATATAGTATATTAGTATATTAGTATACAGTATATTTGATAGCCATCTCTGAATGCAGATTTTGTTATATCTAACACCTACCAGAAAACATACACCATCTATTATTGCCTATCATTTCATTAATTAGTCTTCTGACTCATGTTCAAAGCTTCCTAAATCTTCCCCCATGTTCTTATTTTTCTAATTGTCTCTCCTGTTAATCCTATATTTTTGACACATTTTTAAATATTCTTCCTTCCCTCATCACAACATTTAGTTGCATTTCCACAACTTTCCCCATAGTATTAAACAGTCCTTTGACACTTTTATTGGAGCCCTCTTTGGACTTTCAAAATTTTATACTTCAAAATCCAATTCAAGTCTCACTTTCTTCCTGAAGTTATTGAATAGTCTGAGAAAGTTCTCTTTCTAAATAATATTTATTTTCTATAGTATATGCTTTACAATTCAATTACAGAGTTTTACATATTGTAGTTTTCTACAATATGCTTTTTCCCCAGTTAAAGTGTATATTTCTTGAGATAAATATCTATTTCATTATCTCTTAGCCTCTATATAAAAGCCAATTTTTGATGATTCAAAACTCTTATTTCCTCAGGATTAGCCATTATGAACTTAGAGATAAATATTAAACAATTAAAATAGATGCTGGCACCTCTCATGCCATCATGTTGAATAATAAGAAAGAATAGATGATCACTATTCAGCTACAGATGATCAATTATGTATCAAAAAATAGTCTTAGTCTAAAATGCTGTGCACTGGAAGATTATTGTCACTTTTCTATTCTGAAGATTTTTCCAAAAGATAAGTCATAGTCTCTGTGTTAGAACTGATCCTGTTCTCTCGCCGCAGAATATACAGAAGAGAAGCAAGTTTGTAGAGCAGAAAGGGTGTTGAACAATGGCAATTCCCTCTCGCACTATTAGATACTCCCCACCTCACCATCACCTGTCTCTATTGAACTGTATTAAAAATATGGCTTCCCAGTGGCACAGTGGTTAAGAATCTACCTGCCAATGCAGGGGTCCTGGGTTCGAGCCCTGGTCCAGGAAGATCCATCGTGCCGCAGAGCAACTAAACACGTGAGCCACAACTACTGAGCCTGCGCGCCACACTACTGAGCCCGCGTGCCGCAACTACTGAAGCCCACGCGCCTAGAGCCCATGCTCCTCAACAAGAGAAGCCACCGCAATAAGAAGCCCGTGCACTGCAACGAAGCGTAGCCCCTGCCACCACAGCTAGAGAAAGCCCGCGTGCAGCAACAAAGACCAAGTACAGCCAAAAATAAATAAATAAATTTATAAAATATAATAATAATAATATCAAGAAAACTGGGAATTCCAAGGAAGGAGATGGAATTTAATGTATATTTTCAGTTAAATGCATGAGGTTGAAAATTTTGCAGTCTGTTAACAAGAGAAAGGATAGAAATGACTATACTGTTATTAAGCAAATATAGCATGCAAGTATAGAAACTGTACCTAAAAATGTCCTATTTTTTAAAAAATATGTTATACTAAGACAAGAGCTATAATGGTACAGTGAGAAAAGTTTTTAAATTTAAAGACTAAGCATTTTAGCTAAACCAAAAAAAACATTGGAAAATAGTAACTTCTTGTCCTTGGTAACTAGATTTGAAATTAAATCTTCATATTTATTTGTCAGTTAGACCAGTGCTTTAGTGAAATATAATTGTATGTGTTTATACTCCTAGTAAGAGTAAGATGTTAAACATGGATGAATGGATGAGACAGATCAAGGTCTTAGCAGGAACAGAAATTGCAGTATGAGTTTGTAGTCTAGCCCTTTTTCAGATTCAATTCTTGTTGTTCTCCATGTGCACTGTGCTTACTAACGTCTAGACCACTGACATCTGAACAGGGCTGAGAGCTGAGGCCAGCATTCAGATATGTTTTATTTGGCTAGCATTGTATTTTTAAAATGAACGTACATGCCTTTGGGCAAAGTACACACTTTTAAATTCACAATAGTCCTTGTCTTGTTTTTACCTTGTTCTTGATAGTTCTCCCCCCTTTTATTTTAAACCTTGTCTCCAAACCCCTGAAGCCATTTGAATTTGCCATCCCTGGTTTAGGACTTCAGCAGATCTACTTTACTTTATTCTAGTCTTCCTTGTCTTTATCAACTAAAGTTGGTGAGTATGAAACTGAATTAGAAGGAACTAGGGTGGGAGATGAATTCTAGTTTGTTGTACAAAGCCTATATATGAAGTCACTTTATTTTTAGTGACTTAATATATAGGTGACTGAATATATTTTAGTCACTTTTACTTTTAGTTTTGTTAAAACTACAGTCAACTTGTTACATGTATACTAGGATATGTTCTACATAACATTTCTGGAAGTATTTTCTAAAAGTCAATTATCAAACTTCATCAATAAGAAATGTTTATAAGACAATCATATATTATTACACATATCATATAGAGCAGTTTACCAAACAGCAATAATTTTTACCAGTTTTACCAAATATTCCTACATCAGTATTAAACACAATTTTAAGTTATATATATATTAAATATGACATTACTTTTCTCAACATTAATCAAAGTGCAACTATTTTATAAATGTACCCTCACAAAATAACACTCATTTCTCATTCAAAAGCTTATCAGCATACTCTTTTGACATAATTAAATGCAATTATTTATGCTTACCTGCATACTTATAAGAGTTTATCAGAAATTAAATATTGAGACCTAAGATGACAGTGCATTCATATAGAAGATGAATAGTAGAATATACATCATACTGTGACCACTTCTCTATCATGTAGAGTTTCAGTAGTTCACAATCATGTTTGTGTAGGAGACACATTATTGCCAGTTACAATGAAATATCAAACAGCCACCCTAAGCCAAAAAGGGATGGAAGATAGAATGAATCAGGATGGCAAGAAATATTCTTGAAATTACTTGTACCTTTTTAATTGTCTTCTCAATAAGCATGTCTCCAACTGGCATTAGAATACCTCCAAACACAGCCAGGACGGCACCAATGACAGCACCAGCGATGAGCCCACAGTTTCGATCACAGCCCATTTTTCTTGTTCAGGGAAAAAACTAAGGTTCAGAACCTGCTTCTTTCAAACTCCCAGGTCTGATGAAGATGGTTTCCAAGAGGTCTGGTTTTATTATTAGAAGGAGATAATAAAACAGAAGCATAAGTATCATACAAAGAGATCAAAGTACAAGGAAAACGTGCAAATGAAACAGATCATTTTGCCAGTTATAAATAAACAGATGCTCTCTTTATTTACACAAAACTGTCTAGGTCTTGTCCTTCCTTGATTTGACCTACATAGCAGTGGTAGAAGTAATAAATAATGTCACATAGAGCAGTTCTTCAAAGTTCTCCTCTTTAAAATTTTCTTTCTGTAGATGATTAACATTCTGAAATCTTATCTAAGGAGAATATGCTTACTGTACTCTCACCCTCTGCTTACCTTGCATCAGCCTGGGACACTTACGGGAATCTTCACCCGCTATCTGGCTTCTCCACCCCAACACAACCATCTGCACCTTAACTGGAGTTCTCCTGCAAATTGAATGTGGGTGGACTGATGTCTATCACATCTAAACACTAAGCAAGTTTGGTGACAGATGTTTTCTTTACCTTTTTCACAAATAGAAAGATACGGATTTTACAGGAAATGATCTGATGAGTCTCAGAGGAATCAATTCTTGTAATCAATTGTAAGCTATCTGTTAAAACAAAAAAGCATAAGTAAATTGGGAAAATACATTGTCAGAAAATTAGCACTAGACTACTCCCGAATATCATCAAAATTATAATCACTATTAAAAGAAAATTCCACCTTCATCAATATTGAGTTCATGCCTGCATTCTTTCTTATACACGGTGTTGAAAACACTGAAATATTTTAAAGAAGAGTACTTCATTTTCAATTTCTTTTTTTAATAACTGATTTTTAGATAGTCTAGAGGTGAAAAGACTTTAAAGAAAATATGTAGAGGATGTCTAGTTTTTGTGATAGGCATTGCTTTCTTGCTGGTCTCAAATATATAAATTTTAACATATTCAAGGGCAATATTGTTCATTTTGTCATGGGCAACTGACTCATGCCAAAAGCAACTAGATTGTGTCCATATGTATTTCACTTAGTCAGTCTTATCTGTGGAAGAAAACTCTTAGTGGAATAAGTAGATATTATTGTAACAAAGTTAATAAGACTTTATTATTCAAATACTGAAAACATACTCACTTGAGCTATTTTGGTTGCAATCGCATGTTTTATAATGGGGTTGACCTGACATCAACAAACAGAATGTGCTTTGTAGCTTATTAACAAATATTCCCTACTTCAAAATGCCCCTGGCCAAGAAAATCAAAAATGCCAACAGAATGGAGGCTACAGACAAAAAAGAGGCACACGGAATATTTTTCTCAACCTTGTAAGTATAATAATAATTATATTTTGTTATGGTCTCATATTTTCCCTCCATAGCTTTGTTGTGGTTGAAGTACCACTCTGATGACTTTATTAGTAGTTCTTTCCACTTGAGGAAACATTTAGTTTTTTTAAAGTATTAATTGCATAGCTAAGAAAATAGTGTTAAGACTAATGTTAAGAAAATAAGACTTTTCCCCCAAATGGAAAAAGATGTTATAAAATATTTTCATGGCAATTTGTTTATTTTTCATCCTTTAGGATTTCCCTTTACCAATGTCTTATAGCTAAGATACTTCCACTGTAAATCAGGATGAGCAAACTGATTCACCCTGAGGTCCTCATGGCTAAGAAGCTTGAATAGTCATTAGTCTCACATGTTTTTTTCTAATGTAAACAAAACACACAAGCCTAAAAAAATGATTTATTTTTCCTGTGGAATCTTATGTGTTCCTGAGCAAGTAGAGTTGGCTTTTTATTAATTGCTTGGGGGTGGAGCGTGAAGAATATATACTACCTCCTATGGTTTTGGCAAGGATGGTCATAGTGCAATGGAACAAATTATTTAAACCTGATAATAATGACTAGACATTCACAAGTAGAATCTCCTTTGCAAAGGATAATTGTACAGCACCTTAAAATTTTTGTGAAACATCATCTTTTAAATGATCATTGTAATTGCTAAGTAGAGAATGTCACCCAGGTGTTCTGTACTGTATACAAGTGATCATATTCAGGGGAGCTTATCAAGTACTATTTTACTGAATGCCCATTTTATAGAACATTCTCCAGTTCAAAATCTGCAAGTTATACTTAAGGTAGTCATCAAAATACAGGGATCGAGCCTGCTATAATTGAGACTGATAGATTGGAGAATAAATAAACTGAAGCGTGATTGGCTACTCTCTTGCCAGCTGACCTTGGGCAAGTCACTTAATAGCTCTATTCCTCAGTCTCCTCATGTGTAAAATAAGATGCTAAGATGAGATCCCCAGTTTTTAATTTAGGCAGTTGAACTGTTTCTTCACTCAAATTCTTGCATGGAAGACTAGGCAGAGTGACTTTGATTACAACAGTGGTGGGACCCCCGAGACCCTGATTCCTAACTTGGTCTCCCCACTCCCAACTAACACTATTCTATCCCATGTTTAGGAAACTTGAGGAGAATCTCTGTAGAAACAAATGGGCTGCACTATGTTAAAAAAAATTGGGACATGAAATCCCAAGGGTCAAATTCTAGTTTTGTTTCTATAACATCATGAATCCATTAAAAAATACAACTCAAAGATAAACTCATCTCTTTTGGAAAGATATTGTATTTTCTATATAAACACCCCTAACAATTATTCAATATTAATGTCATTTGCAATTCTGACAGATGGAATATAAAATGAGTTAAACATTACAATTCTTTTGTTTCTGAGATGGACAGAGGTCTGTATTATTTGCCCCTTTCCAGATCTATGCCATCACCTAGTTAAGAATCTCCCTGACCTTTCCCAGAATCATTCTCCTTTACTCAAGCAGCCCCATGGACTACAGGAAAGAGTTTCTGCAAGAGGCAAAGAGTACCAAGAAAGTCCACTGGATGACCCAGGGGGTAACAGTTTATTCAATGCCTCGCTCTCTAAACCTGAAAACTCATTATTATGACTTCCAAGGACCCTGAGCCCAGAGATGTGAAGTCATGGGCAGACCTGGGTACTGCCTAGGCTCTGTCTGCTTTGAACTTAAAACTGAAGTGAGATAGTATACACAGCCCACTGCTGTTGAGTCAAGTTCATCAGAAAACAGAAGTGTCAATAGTTTATTGGGTTGAATTGCATGGTTAGACAGTTCCTAGTCTGACACTGTCTGGATGATGCATAAGCAAAGATACAAGAGTTACTCTAATATTCCTGCATATGTGTACTGATATTTTCAACAGAAAAAGATTGAGTTTATCTAATTTTTCACATTTTCTATTGGCCGACATACTTTTGTTACCTTGATGTAAGTTTCCATTTTTTTTTCTAAAAATAGGCAAAATATTTCACACGTGTAGTGTAGTCGTCCTTTATCAATGGCTTTGCTTTTCACAGTTTCACTTACTCATGGTCAAAAGTGGTCAAGTGAAGGTAACTGAACCTACAGAAAGCAAACTATTGGCTACAGAGGGACTACTTAGAGTTTGGTGCTATCTCTGGGTTCAGGCACCCACTGAGGGTCTTAGTGGTATCCTCCACACTCGTGAATATGGGGGAGCTACTTGCGTTCATTTATTATGCTTCAGTGCCCTGTCACCATAAGTAAGTATTGCTATTATAATTATACTTTAACCTTATGCTTCATACTACAAAATTACAAATACAAGTTGACCCTTGAACAACACAGAGGGGTTATGGACCCTGCAGGCAGTGGAAAATCCACCTATAACTATACAGTCAGTCCTCCTTATCTGTAGTTCTGCATCTGTGGATCCAACCAACTACACATTGTGGATCAGGTAGTACTGTAGTATGTACTGAAAAAATTCTGTGGAAAAGTGGACTCACAAAGTTCAAACCTGTTCTGTTCAAGGGTCAACTGTAGTTTTATTCACCTGAAGCAAATGAGGGACCAACAAATTAAGTAGGACATGCACTGAATACATAAAAGTTCAGGTTACTCAGGACACTCTATTCAAGAGCTTCACAAAAAAACTGTAGTTATTCCCCACTCTCCTCTCACACGTAGCCATTTAGAGCACATAAAATTTCTGTTTTGCACACTTGGTTTTCTCCATAGTAGAGCTTCTTACATAATAAAATTTATTTTACTTGCTAATTTTAGATTAAGTTTTATTCTTTACTGTTATTTCTTCATAATGAGACATTGATATCTGTAATAACTTACTGCTTGCTTAAAGTACTTAAATTTAGAAAACAAAAAATAATCAAAGGTACAGGAAAGAAAACATATTTTTGAGACCTATAAGAAGGAAGAGAAAATAAAATGTTTTAAGATATCACTAATCTCATAACTTTCTTGAGTTTATATGGAGATCAGCTGTGTCCTATCAGTTCACAGACATTAAGTACTATTCCTTTTGTAGAATTCATGAGTATATGTACACGTGGCTGTTTCTTTTTTTGCTGTCATTTCTATGAAATGTTTCTAGATGAACTTATAAGCGTTATGCCTTTCCACTATGTTGGAAACCTCGTGGCAGGAACTGAGACTGAGCTATAAGAAGTGTCTCCATTAGTAGGTCAGAATAATAAAGTTCCCAGAGAATCTGTAATTATTCCCATGTGCAGATAGAGCTGTGTTTCCTGGGAAACTCCACCCAGAAAAGGCATGGCCCAGAGGTACAGTTTCCTGCGATGTGAACTACAAAACTTTAAAACAGTTTCAGATTATAAGAGTATGTACTTGTACCATAAATGAATGCCAGGACCTGGCTGACATTTTCTAACTCATGAGTGAGTTAGAAATTTCCTATTCTATCCATAAGCCTTCCTTCCACTTTTCCTTGGAATAGGAAGCCAGATCACATACCTGTTTTCCACTAGACACACACTGTGATTCTTTTGATACTCAATCTTCCTCACCTAATAAATACAGTATCTGCCCACAAAACCCAGGTTTAGAGTTTTGGGGGGTGATTAATTCAACAACAGGTTGAATATGAATGATGAAAATTAGCTTTCCAAATTAAGTTCCTGTTCACACTCTTACTTTATATGATATCTAGGTGTGTTTACAAAGCCATGATTCCCTAGCCATGATTAAGATGCAGATTCACATCAAGCTAGTTAAATCAATCATTTAAATCTAGTTGTGTTTCATTATGTGGAAACAGAAGGGCATTAGACTAGTACTTATTTTACACACAATCTCAACATACAAAGATAGTTAAAATAATAGCTATTCTGGTCAAAGTTGGCAAGAACTGTGGCCCTTTCCCCTTCCAGTCACATCTCATTTGGGCTCTGAGTCATACCCACAGAACCCAAGGGCTCTGTGGAAAATGTTTAAATAACTAGATTAGGAGATCTCCGACACCTTCTCTTATTCAAGTTACCATAATCCTTTTAATTTATATGGGTATTTCCATCCTATCAGAATATATGGAGGTAAACATATATAACAGAAAAAAGTTTATAGACATCTATAATACAAAACAATAATATACTTTACTAAATTATGCCTTTCAAATATAACAACTTAAAACTTGTTTTGGTGGTAGTCTTAGAAAATTAAAACAATAATTACATTGACTTCATTTTACACTAAATGTGCTTCTAGAAGCAAACCAACCTTTTTGGAGTAGTTTTTGGAGTACTTGAATATAGAGATTACTATAGGATTGAAATGATTCTCTTACAGTCATGTCCGTTTAAATAGGATTATCTAGAGCCATTCTTGATTGTTGAGTCCTAGACAGAAATGCTATTATCTCTTTTTTCCCAACCCAACTCTTACTATAAACAGTAGAATACTATAAGATTTGCAATAATTATGATTCTGAGCTTTGAATTCAAATAATTAGGTTCAATTCACAGTCTAACATTATAGTTTTCTGTGGCTCAGTTTTCTCTAAAATGGGTGTAAATACATCATATATGGTTAAAAATGTCAAATAAAATTCAATGATAATGAATAAAAATTCCTATCATAGCACATGTTATGTTATTTGAAATATGAAATATTATATTGAACAACTGTAACATAATAGTAAAATGTTATTGCAAATTGGCCAAGTATAATTTTTAAAAACATCTAATAAATGTGTATAAGTTACACAAAGAAGAATGATTATTTCCAAAACGCTTAGGTTACAGTAAAATCTGATGAAATGGTTTATTCTTACGTATACCAGGATTTAGAATATCATGCAAATGAAAAGGCAGCTTCTAGGTTAGACTAATGCTCCTTGAAACTTTCAGCCATGACTTGGGCCAGTGAATTAAAACACGTTTGGATTAAATGAGAAAATAGTTACAGAATCCATTCCTTCAGGAAGAAAAACAAAATCCACAAGTATTTTTTGCTAACATTTTCTTAAAAATTAAGCATAGCAACTATAACTCCCAAAATAAATTCCAAAATATTTAGTACACTCTGTCCAATACCTCTCCAGTTGTAATTATGTTATTCCTCCCAGCTTAACTTCTGATGATTTTGTATTGGATTTATTGTTCCAGTCTCATAATGATTTTGGTAAATGAAAAAAATTTCTATGTATTTTTTTCTCTCATAAAATCCAGTCCACTACTGGACTCTCTACATAACAAAAATTTTTTTTGATTATTATTTTGGTTATTTTTTGAACGAATACGAAAAGCACTGTTTCTTTTACTAATTTAAAACTACACAGTCAAGGACTGAAAAGTACATGAAAAGATTTCAGAAACATCTTTCAATATGTTACAATTCTAGAAACTGTTAGAAATTTACTTTAGAGAATTTATGCCATTTACAGTTATGTATGAATTCACTTACTATAAATTGCTATAAATTAAAACTTTTAATTTCTCTAGAATAATTTGTCCTTTAAACTTTGTATCATCATTCAAGAAAATAATTTGCTGATATTTGTAATAAGCTTCCTAAATATCCAAAAACTTTAATTTTGTTTTTTTATTCTGTTACCAAATTTTATATAATTTAAAAACATTTATATAAATCAGAATCATTATTTGGAATTAATACAATTAACCATCCCCAGTAACAATTACAATATCTTTGTTCATTTTTAAAAAATGCTTAATATATCCAAAACATGCATTGCATTTAACTATGTAGACAAAGTCAGGTTCACTAAAAGTTGTGAAATTTAGAAGATTAAACAAAATAATGACTCTCTAAAATAATAGGTAGTTAACAGTTGCACATTAGAAAGCATGTTGGCATAGACTGGCAAGTCATTTATAAGAACTAGTCCTACTATACTGCTTTTTATTTATGTTGATTTTCATTCATGATTTAAATTAAAAATCATGTATAAATAGCCTTAGTAGACAATGAAAGTTCTGCAATAATCAAATTGGATAGTACATCATTTTAAATATTAACAAATAAATATTTACAAATAAACATAAGATTTTAAGCATCAAGAAACAAAATGTCATAGGCTGGTGGACAAGGTTTCAATATTTTTTTAAACATAAAAGGCAAGAAGACTGATAACTTGGAAAACAACACAAACCTACGTTTTAAAAAAAGCCTAATGACTTCATGAAAACAGTTCCTGCTTGCTGTTGCTGTTCTATAACTTCTAATGGGTGTTTATATAGTAGTGTCATTCCTATCATTAGGGAGATAGAAATCTTTTTATTAAAAAAAAATCATTATGACTTACCTTTGAAAAGGCTAAGAAGGATTTTTCAATCAAATGCTCCAACATTTGAATGGTCAATTCTTAGTAGGACCAAATGGTATTCTGCAGAAAACCCTACACTGTAATCCCCATTATTAAAAGTGTGAGTTTAAATATGCTTTTAGAAAAAAAAAAAGAGAGAGAGAGAGAGACAGACAGACAGACGTCAGATCCCAGTGAGTGTTTTGTTGCAAGAGTAATTAAAACAAACAAACAAACAAAAACCCCACACACATCCCACCACTGATATGACTCCTATGGGTCTATTTTTATGTTCTGGTAAGGACCCATTACCTATATCTGAGATCCTCTGCAGTACTTTTTTTTTTCTTTTGGCCATTTTCCCATCCAAGTAAGTCAGAGGCCAGAGAGACAAAAGGAACTAACTTGTTGAGTGGCCTCTAATATACTCTTTTACTATAGAATCATTATTCCAGATGATAAACTGGGCCCAGGGGTGGAAAGTGTAGATTGGGCAGAATTATCAGAGTCTAACTTTCCTGTTTGAAAACTCCACTTCATAAAGTTTAAACAAAATGCACTTTTCATAAATCTAAAGGGTGTTCAGGATAATAATTGCGAAAATGACTGGAGACTCTGTCATTCAACAAGGATGACAAACAGACGTTTAAAAAAGGAAATAGCCTATTGTTCTAACTGGAAGTTCTTCACTATTTATTATTTTCTCTTAGTTTTATAGACGTTTCATGAGCACAGCAAAATCCTTCTATGAAAACCTCCCAAATTAAATTTCTCTTAGATCTCTTCAGATAAAAAGACAACTGTTACATAACATTTAAATAATTCTACTATTTAGGATGACCTTTGGGTATATATCTATCTAATATATGAAATAAAACTTCAAGAAGCAAATATTTTCCTGGAAATGTTATAAATCATTTAAATTTCTTTCTATATATCTTATTTTCATGACTATAGTCTATAAATCATAAACATTAAAATCCAAACAGAATAAAAGTGACAGACTACTACTCTATCATGCATAGGTAGATATCATAAAAATTCAGAATTCTAAAATATCAGAACCCTGCAACTGTTCTGCATGTTTCTCTGTGACAGTTGGTTATCTGCTTGAATGAAAGAAATGACAACTAGTCAGGGGTACGGTAAAACCTTCCCGTTAGTATCCTGCACACTTAAGTTTTGAATAATAGAGAAGTTCAACTTACCTATTAAACTTCATTTTAGCCCTAATGTTTTAGTAGCATCATTAAAGTTTGTTTCACATTAGGGGGCACTGACAATGGACTTGATAAAGGAATTTACCTTATGGTTAAGTAGAAAGAAATCTTCTATTCTGAAGTAGGTTTAAATAACATCAGCTGTGTCTTTATGCAAGTGTCTGTCATCCTCATTGTTCTCCAACAAGAGACCAAGGACTCAAATCATGTTCATTCTGACCATCCCCTTTCAGATTCCTGAATGTGGCTCTTCTCTTTTATCCAGAGGTTGTGACTTAAGTAAACAGTAGCAGGTTATGGAATCTGAATTGCTATGGAATGTCACCCTAAATGACTCTACTGGTCCTGCTAGTTTTGCGCTAGTTGATTAGTACATTTATCCTCAGAGATTGTTAACACAACTGTTTTCCTGGCTTTCAGGGCCCAGGGCCCTCAGTTGTGGCCTTTAGCAAGCAGACTGTCCTACTCCACATTGCCTCCTGTTCATGGGTAAAGAAACAAATGTGAATCGAGATGCTTATGTTACCCGAGTGCGTTTCAGTGTACTCTGTAGTACACCTTTTGTTAAGGACACAGGGCTTTCCTGTTGAGAGTGAATATGCTGAGATCCTTATTGTTTTCCCAATCTGTGTATAGGGGCAAGGCTTGGGGCACCATCCTTCATGTAGTCCAAGGACTAAAAACATTTTCTGGACATGATCCAAGACTGCTGCAGGCCTGTTTTTCCTCTCATTTTCTACAACTCCTCAGGGAAAACTGGATAATCACAGTAGGTTGAAGAAATGAAGACTACAGTGAGTAATATTTGGAGGTGAAATAAGCCCATAAAAACATGGAAACCATACCATTTCATGTAACTCAAAATTAAAAACCACTAAATATTTCCCTTGTTGTAAATAAGTCTGTCCCAAAATATTATTTTTATAATGTTTCAGTATAGACTTCTCTCCTCCACAAGATTCTCAGTTTTCATTTTTCCTTCTTTTCTTCCTTGGTTTACCTTGCATTTAACTGTCCTAGTTGATTTTTGTTGGACATCTCATTTTTATCTTTCTAATAGTTTTTCAAAATTAAATGTGGTTTTAGGTATGTAAATTTGAAATTGTATCCAAATTAACTTACTGCAATTATACTTACAAAATCACAGCTAATCCTAAATGAGCAGAAACCATGAATTCATTTGTTCCTTCACTCTTTTTTTTTTTTTTTTTTAACATCTTTACTGGAGTATACTTTCTTTACAATGGTGTGTTAGTTTCTGCTTTATAACAAAGTGAATCAGTTATACATATGTTCCCATATCTCTTCCCTCTTGCGTCTCCCACCCTCCCTATCCCACCCCTCTAGGTGGTCACAAAGCACTGAGCTGATCTCCCTGTGCTATGTGGCGGCTTCCCACTAGCTATCTATTTTACGTTTGGTAGTGTGTATATGTCCATGCCACTCTCTCACTTTGTCACAGCTTATCCTTCCCCCTCCCCATATCCTCAAGTCCATTCTCTAGTAGGTCTGTGTCTTTATTCCTGTCTTACCCCTAGGTTCTTCATGACCTTTTTTTTCTTTCTTTCTTAGATTCCATATGTATGTGTTAGCATACGGTGTTTGTTTTTCTCTTTCTGACTTACTTCACTCTGTATGACAGACTCTAGGTCCATCCACCTCACTACAAATAACTCAATTTCGTTTCTTTTTATGGCTGAGTAATAGTCCATTGTATATATGTGCCACATCTTCTTTATCCATTCATCTGTTGATGGACACTTAGGTTGCTTCCATGTCCCGGCTATTGTAAATAGAGCTGCAATGAACATTTTGGTACATGACTCTTTTTGAATTATGGTTTTCTCAGGGTATATGCCTAGTAGTGGGGTTGCTGGGTCATATGGTAGTTCTATTTTTAGTTTTTTGAGGAACCTCCATACTGTTCTCCATAGTGGCTGTATCAATTTACATTCCCACCAACAGTGCAAGAGTGTTCCCTTTTCTCCACACCCTCTCCAGCATTTACTGTTTCTAGGCTTTTTGATGATGGCCATTCTGACTGGTGTGAGATGATTCCTTCACTCCTTTTATTGATACACTCACATTATCCACTTAATGGGTATTTCTGTTTTGAAAGACATCTACCTCCTGATGGCAGTTCAATACACAATCACAGGTTTCCAAATATTACCAAAAAATATTTTAGTTACAACTGAACCTTATTCTGCCACTTATTCTTTTAAGCTCATATTTATTTACCATCCTGTGTAGTAGAAAATATTTAAATTCTTCAAGCTATGAAACTAAAAAAAATAAAGATTAAAGTAAATTCATACTGTTTACTAAACTTTCTCTGGCTTATTTGCCATGTCATTTAGGTTAGGGAAAAAATACTGTGGTGATTTTCGTTTTTAAGTCTTTTGGTGCCATTTAATTACAGGGAAAACCTTTTCTTCCTATGATAAAACATCCTACCATTGAAGATGTCACCCTTTCAGGCAATCTTCCTCCAATCTTAGGTGAATAAAATTAAAATTGAAAATAGACACTATCTGTTGCTTGACAAATTCCAATATGCATGTGTTAAGACATGTTTTAGGAGACTGGCTTCAATTTTTTAAAGATGAAACATAATGAATAAATATAGCTAAATTCACCCATTTTGATTGACTAAATCATAATCTCGATGCGACATTTCTACATGCTTAAGAATTTCCCAGAGGAAAGGAAGATAGTAATGTTTCTTCAAGAACTTATCCTCAGATCCTTAGTATATCCTGTGTAGTGAGAAGCAACTAGTGTTCTAGAAGCCACAAGCAGCTGACTTTGCTTTCAGAGATGCCCCTTAATATTGAGTACAGAAGGAAAGATTCAAAAGCTACCTCCATATTTTGATTTATAAAACATGTATTAACATGGTACTAACATGATATTGCCTCTAAAGAGGTCAGTGTTCTATTTAATATTTTCCTTTATTTAATTAAATCCCTATTTATTTGTTATAAGTTAAAGCATTATCAAAAGTTTAGTGTTATAAGAACATATGTCTCCTCAGGACTCACAAAATCTAGGCTCCTTTGTTCAATATGGGTGGGAGTTGATCTTCCCACAATCATGTTTCCCCATTCACATACTCTATGCGTAAGAATGTGTAAGAATAAGGGAACATGTACTCATGCTGCCAGGAACCATCTCAAAACTTGAATGAAGGCCAACCAGGGTTAAAGCCAACACCCAAATAAAGGGAAGAGCAAAGAAAAATCAGAAGAGACAGCACTTAGATCCAACTGTGCCTGAAGAGTGCTAACTCTGAAGTTTTCAGTTAAGTGGTCCTCTCATATCCCTGTATCAATTCAGCAAGTTTGAGTTGAAAGTACTCAAACTGATACCCTGAGATGCTATGTAAAATATGGACTGTAGATCACATACATTTTAAACTAAACATATAACCAAATTTCTCACTCATTAAGTGTGGTCAAGAAATATGATTTAATCAGTAGGTCCCTAAAAAAAAGTAAAGAAAGAAAAAAAAAAAAACCCTGCAACATGGTTTTCTATAATATGTACAAGAGAGGTTTTAATATTAAGCACATACAAAATACCACGTGAATATATTTTATTCATCTCTATATCTCCATAGTACTTTAGTGTCCTACTTGAACAAAGTATCGTAAAAAAACTCAATTCATTATTCATTTGCTCACTAATGAGTTGCAAGAGAGTAGGTCCCAATGAAACTCCTTATAAATGTATTCACTGGGAACTGTGTTCGGTAATATGCCAGATTCTACAATAGTTCCTGACACATAATAAGTGCTCAAATATTCATTGAATAGATGCTGAAAAACCTATACTACAAGTGTCCCAACATACGTTAAAGAGACATGGGTATGTTAAATACTTTGGTAGAAGAGTATATTTACTTTTCCAGGTTATCCAACATCAAATTTAAAAGGACTGGTTATTTTCCAGATGTGCATTTTCATGTATTTGCTATGTATTATAAACTATAAGTTATTCTTTTCAAAATTTGGTAAGTTGTAGTATTATTTAGTTTGAATAATAAATACTTAAGTGATAGAAGAGCTGATCTGAATGGTCTTACTAGCAAAATATGGAGTTTTGGCAAAATGCCAACTAAGTTACTTTTGCATTCACTGATAAATTGTGTTGCCATCACAAGAACATAGTCACTGAGTTTCTAAGCAACCTAAGACTCCACAGACTTCAGATACATAGGAGCCCACTGATCTTTTATCATCCTTAAGGGAAAAACATGAGAACCTGTGGTACCAAACTCAGTGGAAGATTCCCTGATTACCAAGTAGAGCAGTGACCCCTATATAACATACCCTATATTGACAGATTAAATTTATTAAATAATGATATTTATGCTGGGGAATTAATTGATCACTCAAAGTGCTAAGTGGATGAAATTCAGTACAGAAAATGGTCAATGTGCAGTATGTGATGGGCAGACAACTATTTGTTGAATGAATAAACAAGATGCAACACATAATCCAATTCTCCAAAGTCATTTACATAATGCTGACATTCACAAAGTCCTTGACTTTTCATATAAAAATATATCTGTTTGTGAATGGATAAAGAAGATGTGGCACATATATACAATGGAATATTACTCAGCCATAAAAAGAAACGAAATTGAGTTATTTGTAGTGAGGTGGATGGACTTAGAGTCTGTCATACAGAGTGAAGTAAGTCAGAAAGAGAAAAACAAATACCTAACACATATATATGAAATCTAAAAAAAAAAAAAGGTTCTGAAGACCCTAGGGGCAGGACAGGAATAAAGATGCAGATGTAGAGAATGGACTTGAGGACACGGGGAGGGGGAAGGGTAAGCTGTGACAAAGTGAAAGAGTGGCATGGACATATATACACTACCAAACGTAAAATGGATAGCTAGTGGGAAGCAGCCTCATAGCACAGGGAGATCAGCTCGGTGCCTTGTGACCACCTAGAGGGGTGGGATAAGGAGGGTGGGAGGGAGGGAGACGCAAGAGGGAGGGGATATGGGGATATATGGGTATGTATAGCTGATTCACCTTGTTATTAAGCAAAAACGAACACACCACTGTAAAGCAATTATACTCCTATAAAGATGTTAAAAATAAAAATATATCTGTTTAGTAGCATTACTATACAGCATGTTATTTCAAGTTTTTTGTTTTCTGATTATTTACATTTAGGTAACATACATAATTTTAAGTCAGTAATTGTTTTGTGATCTTGGATCGAAATATTTAATTATGGGTTGTCTAGAATGCTTAAATAACAATATTAACTACCAAAATGTCAAACAGAATTGTAAAGGTCTGAGGTGCAAGCAAGGTTATGAATTATTCCTTGAATGAGCTTGTATTGACATTTCCTGTCTCTGCCTATGTTACACACTTTCTTCAGTATGCTATCTTCACACAATACCCACTGAGGCAAACCGTTGCCTCCAATTTTAATTCACAGTTTACAACTATTTAAGATAATCACAGTGAAATAAAGTTAAAGTATACTAATGTTGTTTGTTCCTACAGAACACTGTATCATCATACGGGTTGAAATAAAATGTCATTAATAGTAATGGTTATATGAGACCAATAAAACTATCATGTCTGGAATCTAAATTTCTACCTAATTCTTACACCTGGTTTTTATGCCTCCCATTATCATTCGATGTAGCTAGTTCTTGCCATGAAAAACCTCATAGGAATGATTTGCAAATGGAAAATTGGCTTTAATTTAAGGGCTAATTTTTTGACGTTACTTCCTATATCCTGTTAGCTGTTGCATCAAAGATTCAGTAGCCCAAGTCAGGTATACAAGATGATGACTAAGTTTCCCTAACCTGAGGGTAAAATAAAATTGTGAAGTCACCTCTCTAGCAAGTCACAGTGACCACTTGCTGACTAGATCCATTCCAGGAATGCCCCAGTAGAAACTGCCTGTGACCTCTACTGGTTACTGTTGACTATAAGAGATGGGGGAGGATAGATTCTTCTTTCTCCTTGACTGGCAAGACAACCACTCTGCCTTACAATCTTAATATAAGAGACTCCAAAGCATGTATAATAATATTCATTCTAAGTGCCTCTTCGGGTAAAAGTGGCCATCTATAATTTAACAGTCTTCCTGGGCATATATTTTCTTAAGAATAAAAGGTAGCTGCACATGAATTTGCCCTTTTAATATGGTGCTCTATTAAGATATTCCATCATTGCATGTATACAAGAATAGGTAAATTGGAGGGTTTGGACAACTTCAAATATTTTTGAATGTCCTCTTATCACTTAGTATTGTAGTTATTACTGACAAGATCATAGTAAAATTATAACACCTGACCAACTCCTTCCATTTTCTTTTAGACACAATTTCTTATCTAAAAGCTTGGGACAGGGTGCCTGAATGTCTATACCATCTCATATATTCTATTCCTTAAGAGAAGAGAAAATGCACATATAGCTTAAACTGGACAAGAACAAAGCAAAACTGAGAGCAAAGTAAGAGATTTTAGTATTGCAGGCACTGGTCTTGAGTCCTACTCTGTTAGGCTAGATAACTTCACTGTTAGGCTAGATTATATAGGTGTAATTACCAGTTAGAAGACCGAGGAAAAAGTGCAAGGCCACCAATGTCAACGCACTTTCAAAATGCTGGTTGGAGGATATGGAATTAACACTGATGACTCTGGTTGTGTTTGCCTCAAGGGCTGGGTCAGGTCACCACTGTACATCAATCAGCTCCACCTCCAAGTATCCAAGAATGGCTGTGGAACTTTGATTGACCCTCCAGTGAGGCAATGGGATTCCTAAACCAAAGTAAACCCTGCAGGCTATATTTGCCAAGCTCTCCAGTTTGAAAATGAGCTGCTCTCCCCGCTGGTTCTTTTCCTTAAAAAAAGAAACAATTACTCTCTGACATTTAAGAGAACACAGAAGCAACTCCTTCTTCAGGGATATCCCTACTTATTTTCTCATAGCAATTCCCTTGACTCTTTTCAGCCTTCGTCTTCGTTTAGGACATTACAGTCTTCCTAGGAACCACGTAACAACATGCACACTGGTCTTTAGGATAAGAAACAAAGCATCAGGGAATATTCTAGTTTGTGGAAAGCTGGAGATGCTAGCAACATTGGGCAGGGTCTTGCAAAATGAACAAGTTCAGGTTTATGATAGTTATGACATTCTTTTGCCATGTAAGATTAGCAATATTTGGTGAGTATGCTATTATATATGCAACTCATAAGAATAAAGAAACTAAGACAAAAATAAAGATATTCTAAAAGCAAATCAAACCATTACAGTATATGCTACATTAGACAAAAAATGTATGATTTTCCCCGTATCTCTTAAGGCAATAATTCTGTAAAGGTTAAAGTTGATGACATGCATCCTCATACACACACACACACACACACACACACACACACACACACACACACACTCAATGAATATTCATGATGTGGCCACTGTGTGCCTAGAATCCTGTCACATAGAAGAAGAAAGCATGATCCCTACAGTGAGGTTTTCTGTAATGAACTTCAAATATTCACATATAAAAAGCGGTGAGGGAGTACTGAATACTTTTAATCTACCATCTCGAAATGGGCAGCTAACCTACTTGTGAATATTCATTCTAGAACTGTTTACTTAGCGTGTAATCAAAATCTGTAATTTAGTTATCTTTATCTCCTAAAATCTGGAAATTTTCATAATAAATGTAACAATGAGGTTTTTTACTGCTGGAATTAATGGTCTCAAAGATTTACGAATTGGCTAGAAATATTACTGGCCTAAGTCTCTACCCTTACATTATAGGCTATAAAAACCCACTAAGCCCAGTTCAGAAATGGCCCATTGTCCAGCTCTTGATTTCAGGGCATTCCTGGTTGCCTGACTGGGACTGGATGGTTAGCTGAATTCTGTAGTTAGTATGTTAAGTCTGTGCCTCTGAGGAATCTTCCATGCCAGAACTACTGGGATACTTAAAAGGACAGAGTGGGGACTTCACAGAGCACATGAAACAGGTTGGGTTCCTCCTGGCTACTTAACTCCTTCCATCAGAAACCAATTCTGAGAAGGTTTCTCTGTAGCTGTCTTTCGAAGAGATCTATAGCTCACCCTACTGTTGTTTATTGGAAGCTACTGATATTTACCAAGATAAACCAATAACAGTGTGTGCCCAAATTGGCTTGGATTGTGTAGCAATGCTTACCTTCAAGGAGGTCCTATTTTAGAGGTGTAGCTCAGACACAGAGGACAATTCTACATAAAGATTCTAGCGTAAACCACCACAAGCCTCCAGGCTCACAGGACATTCACATTTACTCAGATATAAATAGCTGTGACTGTCAGTTCAAAGACCTTTTACGCACTTCCATGTATGACACATTTTTTCTCTCTCTCGTTTGTGACCTTTATATTACAAAATGTGAAGAAATTTTAAGAATCAGCTAGTCTTGATCATTTAGCAGATGAAGTTTCAGAGGTCTGGGGAAATGCTCGTTTTACACTGCCCTAGTGGCAGTTAAAAAACAAAACCTCTCAGCTAGAATATTGCTCTCTTTTTCTCCTTTTCACATATCTTGTCCCAGGATCTGGCCTGATATTTGCTAATGTATTACTTTAGTTTTTTTGTGTATGTCATTGTACTCTGTTCTTCTTCAGCAGTGCTAGTCAGTTTAATATTAATTTCCTGGATAATTGGAATAATTTACACCTCTTCGATTCCCATACACCGTACCCTGTTACTAGAGTGAAGTTAGTTTTTTTAAATTATTCTGGTTCCAATGCTCTTTTGACTTTTTAAATTTTACTTTGTTTTAAATATGTTTTCTAAATTATTTAAATTAAATTATTAAATATAAAAGTAGAATACTATTTCTTCTCCCTTATAAGGACAACTTGAAAAGTTCTAAGAAAGGATAAGGGGGAGGACAAATATTTGTTAACATATTATCATGCTAAATGCTTCCATGTCATTATTTAAGTCTACAAAAAAATTCTATAATTAGGTACTGTTAACCACATTTTTACAGAGGGCATAACTGACAGAAAATTAGGAAAATTAGATAAATGCTAAGATTTCCAGGATTTGTATGAAATAGGTCACCTTGGGTTTATGCATTCAGGTGACAAGTAATATCAAACGTTAGTTGAAAGACATAAGGATGCATGATCATGTCAGGCATTTACTTGCCCATATCTAAATCCTTACCTTGTGTCAATATAAATTTCCCAGCAAATGCATTCTGCTATGCTACTTTGATGTTTCAGAATTATTTTCATTATTTTCATATACAGATTATAGTTAAAATAACTCATCTGTTCACAAAATTACTTAATTTAATAAACTATTCCTGGGCCTCCCTGGTGGCGCAGTGGTTGAGAGTCCGCCTGCCAATGCAGGGGACACGGGTTCGTGCCCCAGTCCGGGAAGATCCCACATGCTGCGGAGCGGCTAGGCCCGTGAGCCATGGCCGCTGAGCCTGCGCATATTGGCTAACACAAAGAACACACTGGCTAACATAAAGGCAGAGAATATTTCTCCATCTTTTGAAGGATACAGCAGTTTCTACCAGAAGCCAGTGACTTCAAGGAAGAAAATATGAAAAGTTGCTGTGGCAACATCAAAATATATAAGATTAGAGGAAATTCAATGCAAATGAATTGAGTGTCTGCTATGTCCAGGCACTGTTAGGGAAAAAAAAATGTAGTTTCGCCTTAGAATTTAAAAGAAATTTGCATTAAACTACCAAAAGTTATAATCTTTTATTGCATAAAAACAGTACAAGTAAGAACTAAAAATTCTGCTTCAAAAAGCACAAAAATTTTACTTCATACTGAAAAAAGAAGAAAACCATACTGGATGCATTTTACAAGTATCTTTGTTATGTTACTTACTATCTGGTACCTTTATAGATAAAGAAAGGCTCATTTAAATTTAGAAAATGAAAGCAAATATGTTGACTGTTATTAAAAAAAAAACCCTACCAGTTTAATTTGAAAATGATGGAGATTAAAAGTAAAGGTGTATACATAACTTTGGAAGCACTTAATGATTTTTAAATTGAAAACTAGTCAGACTAAATGTATCAAAGGTAAGTGTTATAGATAGTTACAGATTTCTTTGCTGTATTAAGTAATGTAAATTTTTAAAAAGATCTTAGTATGTCTCTATGTCTCTTATTATAGATAAAACTTATCACCTTACTATGAACGTTAGGGACTAGAGAAAGCAAACATTCATGCTCAGGGCTAAGGAAATAAGAAACCTGAGTTTGTATAAATACGAATTCACAATAAGATAGAAAATGAATAATGCATTCTTATTTAAAAAAATAATAAACCTGGGGGAAATTTATTTCCATTTGAAAGCACAGAGGAAAAATAGTTTTAAATAGAAATTTCTTGCTTCTTCTATTTTTCACCATAAAACTTTCTGAAAATATGTAGAGCCTAGATTGTAGCACTATGTCATGGAAGTTGGCTTTTTAGAAATACTGCTTTGCCTCTAATCTCCTTTATTCCCCTCACTTTAAAAGTGTTTTCACAATCTCAGATCACTCATTTTAAAATCTGCTCTACAGATACCACCCAATTATAATGCTTTCTGATTATATTCACTTTCAAGCTCTACTAACCTTAACAGACCCAGAGGCAAGGTGAGGACAGCACACTCTCTCCATGTGTAACCCTCCCTCTGGCCCGTTGAGCAGTTTGTCCTGGAGTCTCTCCCTCTTCTCTATTGCTCAACTGGATTAAGTAAGAAGAAGCAGAGTCTTGCTCTCGCGTATCTAATAGGTAACTCCCAGAGCCCCTGGGGGCAGGGGCTGGACTCTTCTTGCCTTGAAATTCACTGAGCTTCAATGTCTAAACTCACAAATCAATGTTCAGGTACCTGGGCAACCTTGTAGAATGAGACAATGGTTCAAATAATTATTTAAGTCTAACTGTAAATACCACCTGAATGGTATCTTGTGCCCTTTCCTCCTTTAGGCTAAGTGTAACCAAAGTTATTTCTGGCAAGTACTTTTAAAAGTCATTGAACTTATCTTCAGAATCTGTCTGGAGGGCAGTTGACACACTTGTGTGTTGGCTGACTTTTAAAATAACCACATCACCATTTTTATTCCTTGGAATATCACTTGGCATTTAATGTGAGAAATGATAATCTTATTAGAAGCTCATTTTCTGAAAAACTCAAATTATGTCATGTTATACAAATGGCTGACACTGAGGGTGCTTACTATAGGCCAGACACCATTCTAAGGACTCTGTGTGGATTATCTAAATTAATCATAAAAATGACTTGAAATAAGAATTACTGTTTTGCTAATATTACAACTGGCAAAAATACTAAAGCACTGAGAGGCAAAAGGACTGAGAGGTTAAGTAAACTGCTCAAGGTCAAAGAGTGCCAAGCTACTATGGTTGTATCAATTAGGATGCTTGTGTCTGCAAGTAACATAATACTCCAATAAAAGTAGATCAGAATATAGTGGGAACTAATCTACTTGTCAAATGATACATATTAAGAAATAATTATCACTTCCAAAATGCTAGCTTTTCTCCAAAGCAGCCATTTCACAATACTGGGCTGTCATACCATCTTGATAATACAATTATTTGCTCAAATTGCACATACATATGTATGTATATGCAATCAACGCTAAACAAAGGCCATAGAAATGCCACCACCTCTCCTGTCACCTATAAGGGTATATTTCTTTAAAGGGAGAAAAAATTACATGTTAAGTTTTCAAAATCAAATCAAAGTTCAAAATAAAAATCAAGTCCAAGTTTCCATCACTCCCGGAAAACAGAATTGTCTATCCTGACAAAGGGAATGTGAAATATAAAATTAACTAATCTAAAACAAAGAAAAGCTATCATGGTTACCTGGAAAGGTTTTGCATTTTTTTTGGCCAGAAAGAAACTTTGGGGATGGCTGTATATTACTGAGGTGGAAATGAGTGTTATAGTCATAGACTCAGGTATGCAAAAATGAAATTTCATTTTACCTCAAGCCTCCATTCTACCTGATCCAGCATAATTAATTTAGTCACTTTTAAGAAACTTTTCCCTTTTGATATTTCTCAGTCATTTCAAGTTTAAAACTGTGTTATATTTTTCTCAATAGGTACTATTTTTAGAGGAGGAGATGAGAACACAGAGCATGCCCTCTCTAAATTTGTGGCTATAACTTTCCCTCATCCTGGCCTTGAGCACTTTGCAGGTGATGGCTCTCTTTTTCTCAGCTGACTTACACAAACTTCAAGGGCCTTAAGCTCAGTGTTGGGGTCCCAGGGGCTCCATAACACATAGCTGCCTACACACTACACACAGCCCAGGATACTCCACTGCTCTGGTGCCATGACAGATGCAGTGTTTTCTGAGGCTTTTTCTCCGAGCGACACTTCCACTCTGAGATCCTCACACTTGAGGGGTGAAAGGGGAGAAAGAACTTGCCTTCAGGAGTGAGTGTGCAGCAGGGCAGATCACAGCAGCTCTCTGGGATTTATTCACGTCTAGGCTCCCACGCTCTCACTTCTATCCAAGCTTATGGCCCTTTTATCTTTTTTAGGACAGTGTTGGAAAATAACGGTTTCAAGTTGACCATAACTATTTTCCAAGTCTTTATTAAAACCGAATAGTAACATAATGTCAGTTCCTTGTCTCCACTAAAAGTCCTCCCTCAACTTGCTGCCTCATACCTTGCAGTTAGAAAAGATAATGAAGTGGGAGGAACAAAACCACATGGATTAATACCGCACAATATCATTTTATCATAGTATAAAAACTATAAATTCTGGGAAACAAACACATGATAGAAGTTTAGCTAAGAAAGAGATCAATGGGGACTAAATTCCTAAGAATATGGTCACAGAACTCTTAGATCCTTAATCTTCCCTAGAAGATTAGTTAAATGTGATAAAGTAGAAGGAAGTGGGAGTCTCAGCAAATAAAATTAGATAATCACTTAAAGCATTTAGAAATGTAACTGGGATGGTTGAAAAAAGGCATGTGCACAAGCTAAGCCTCGTGTGCCATGAAGGTTCATATCTACAAGTAGAGGGAAGTATATTAGACCAGGTTATAGGAGACTTAAGTATCTGAACATAATCTGACAGAAAAGATTGAAGAAGGGAATGAGAAGATGATTTTAAGGTTTAAATGTGGCTGATTGAATACATTTTCACTTGCACCTGAAATCTCATTAAAATGCAATTAATAGAATTTACAAAAATATGAACACCCATGTTGAGCTCAAAGATTTAGATGAGAGAAGACAGGAAACCAGTCAACATAGAGAAAGCCATAATGGACTAACAGTAATTGCTCAGCCTAACGTGTCATATTCTAACCATCTAGACCTAGAGCAGAAGCCAAAAGAATCTACTATATAATCCCAGATAGGACCATGGGTGCATGGGAAGAAGAGTCTAACTTGGTAGAATATCTTTAGAAGTCCTAAACCCTAGATCTTCTCCCCATATACTTTGCACAGCCTTCTCACTCTCCTTCCTCACCTGTCAGAAGGTGGTGTTTCTTTAGAGACTTGGAGTAAGAGATCTCTGGACCTAAGACCACGAGGCCCAGCTAAGGGTATGAGAAAGATCCATGTTAAAATAAGTTTAAGTCCACATGCTGATTCCTCTTCCACTGCCACTTCCAGAACTCTACCAAGCAAAAGATTACAGGATTCAAAAGTAGTGTTGGGCTTCCCTGGTGGCGCAGTGGTTGAGAGTCCCACATGCCGCGGAGCGGCTGAGCCCGTGAGCCATGGCCTCTGAGCCTGCGTGTTCCGGAGGCTGTGCTCCGCAACGGGAGAGGCCACAAAGGTGAGAGGCCCGTGTGCCGCAAAAAAAAAAAAAAAAAAAGTAGCGTTGATACTACTTTTTAGTGGAAGTGGGGAGTTCAGGGAGCATAATGAGATAGGCCCTTATCTGATCACTGCAGAGCAGTACTGCTCCGCGGAAGTGTCATACGAGTCTCATGCTAAATATCCTTTTGATATGTCCAGTAGCCACATTGAAAGTATAAGTAAATAGGTAATATTAATTTTAATATTATGTATTACTTAGTCCAGTATCATAACTACTATCATTTTAATCAATATAAATCATTAATGTCATTTTTTTTTTCAGCACAAAGTATTGAAGTTTGGTTTTTACTTTACTCTTGGAGGACACCTCCACGGGGATTAAGTACATTTCAAGTTCTCAATAGCCACCAGTGGCTAGTGGCTACCGTACTGGACAATGCAGCTCTAGAATGAAATCTGTATTCATCTGGCCACAATCTTAAATATAAAGGGACAATCAGGGCTTCCCTGGTGGCGCAGTGGTTGAGAGTCCGCCTGCCGATGCAGGGGACGCGGGTTCGTGCCCCGGTCCGGGAGGATCCCACGTGCCGCGGAGCGGCCGGGCCCGTGAGCCGTGGCCGCTGCGCCTGCGCGTCCGGAGCCTGCGCTCCGCAAAGGGAGGGGCCACGGCAGTGAGAGGCCCGCGTACCGCAAAAAAATAATAATTAATAAATAAATAAATTTAAAGGGACAATCACCAGACATTTGAGGAATACTTCCGACTTGCATGAAAAAAGTTCAAAACAAATAAGCAAACAATAAGGATGAATACAAGAAAAGGGAATAAAAATCACTAAATATTTTTGTGATTAATATCTTCAGACAACAAAGAGATGATATTACATCATGAAATCACGAAATCCTGAAACCCAGAGAAATAGAAGGCAGCAATCTGGAAAATTAAAACCATGACTGTAGAAATAACACAGTCAAAAGAACAAGCAGTTGGAATATCTGAGTACAGAGGAGCCTCTGGAGCAGCGTTAAGAGTAGCCGTAGAATAGATCCAACCTCCACATAACAGGGTTTCCTAAGAAAACAAGATAAAACCAGACAGAAAGTGGGGAAATACGACACAGGGCATGAATATTTTCTAGAATCAAAGGACATAAGTCTCCAGAGTGCAGGAAGCCACCCAACTATAGCACAGTGGATAAAAAGGGCCACAGGACATGGTCTACCTGACTGTCGTCATGTCACAAGTACCAAGAATAAACAGAAGATCTTAAAAGCCTCCGGTGGGTTTGGGAGTAATGTCACATATAAATCAGATAGACAACAGACAGCAGCACTGGGAGTTTAGAAGTCAAATGAGCAATCTCTTCAGAAATCTTCAAAACTGATTTCCAACTGTTAGTCTATATGCAAACACATTTTCAAGAATGAGGATATAGACATTTTAATATATACAGGGTCCTAAATTTTACTTCTCTTTTACTCTTTCTTAAGGAGCCCAAGAAATCCCAGAATATAAACTATACCGAAACAAGGAAGTAAACCAGGAAATCAGAAGACAGGGTATTAAGGAAATAGCTAATCTGACAAATGAGGGGCAGAGAGAATTTCAGGGAAGTTTCAGGATAAGAAATATGTTACAGGTTGAGGGGAAATAAAAACCAAACAGTTAGTATTGGACCAGGAGGACAGAGGATTTAAGGATGCAATTATCACCAGGAAAACAAATTGTACCAGAAAGAAAGCACTCATTGTTTATTTCTTGGCTCTGCTGCTCAGAAAATTCATAATAATGATTTAAACAGTCAATAATATTAAAAAATAACTACACTGGGTGGAAGATGAGAAGCATGTATATGGATGTGGTGGGTGGAGTGGTATTGTGTGTGATAACTATAAAAGTTAGATCCTTCTCTTCCACAGGAGGAAATTGTGTAAAATAAAACAATTTGTTTTTTTAAATCAAGGAGTAACACTTCTAAGTATGTTATCTAGAAATAGTTCAGTGTCCTCCTTGGAAAAAAAACATGGGGAGTGGGAGACAGTGGGAAAAATAGGGCAATTGTCTTTTTATTTTTCTTCAAGCTTTGAAAAACTATTTGACCTTTTTTTTTTTAATAACAAACATTCATTTGACAACCACACACATTTTTAAACAAGATTATATTTGAACTTAGCCATGCTTACCAATCCTTTACTTTTTTTTCCTATCTTGTGACTCTTACCTTCACTCTCTTGGCCTTGCTGTGGCTTCTTCATTTTCCTAAGAATTTTCCAGGAAATCTATGTTCTCAGGATACAGCTTTATTTTCCCTGGAAACCTATGTTCTCAGGATACAGCTTTATTTTCTACTTTACTGAAAAGTTTGAGGCCATCGACTGTGTATCTCTTAAGATCTCTTTAAAATACAGTACCTCCTTCACTCAGAATCTATAATCCCTCACCTGGAATCCTGAGCTCTTGTGAAGGTATTTTTGTGCATGGATAGTTCTTTAAATTCATGTTTCTGGTAGGGGATGGGTGTCGAAATTCCTGTAACGGCCACTTTGCTTACATCATTTCTGTTTAGTCTAAAAATGTTATTGAAGTCTTTACAAACAGTTGCTATATAATTCTATAATCAGAAAGTCAACACCAAAAATGCAATACAATTCTTTCTTTGGAATTTGGCCAAGATATTATAGCCAGTTGTTTACTAGCTCCCAGTCACCTGCCCTGTAAATCTAGAACACTTTCTCCTATTGAAATTATGTTCATTTGTCAATAATTTTTTTTAAAAAAAAAGTACTTGGGAAACTTTAGTGTAATAGTATATACACAAAAGGAAGGAAAAGGAAACACAGATTCACATAATAAATGATCAAATAAACCTAGCATTGGAAGATTCTTTATAGATCATCTGGTATAACTGCTTCATTTTAGCTAAGAAGCAGAGATAAGATGTTAGAAATTACTTTTTTAGTGTCACAGATAGTAAGAGAACAGAGACAAAGTTAATGTCTCCCAATTCTGAAAGCGGTATTAAAAATAATTTAAATGATTTATTTTTCTGATGAGGAAACAAGAGTGTTCCCAATTGTTCATATATAGTTTGATTTAAAATCTTAACCATAAGATAATTTTGTAGCCATTTTACAGATGGGAAATCTGAGACACTGAGAGGTTATATAATTGATTCAAGGTCACAAAACTAATATGTGGTAGTTAACACTTGAACTCAAGTCTATCCAATGCCATGTAACCTCTAGTTTTTACATGTGGCAACTACTATCAGGAAAAACCACTGAAGCTTCCTCACTAAGCCTTCATGGGAGAAATTATAAAAAGTAGAAGTAAACACAATTCCAAGCTTTGGGTTAAAAGAAAGGAAAGGTGTTCAGGAACTAATTTATTCATCTGAACACTTACTGACCATCAACTATATATAGACTTTGAACTTAGCACTGGGACACTAAGATGAATAACATATGGTCTTTAATAGATTGTGGTTTTGTTGAGAGAAGTTAGACTATAAAATAATGGAAGGGCTTCAGTGACAAAAGACATTTTCTAATCACACAGGAGGGAGAAAGGTCAGTACAAGCAGAAAGAACAGCATGCGTAAATTCAGAGGCAGGAGGGAATAACATATTTGGAAAATCATAAACCTTGATTTTTAGGGGAATAGCAAAAAGTGAGACAAATGGGTGAAGACCAGATGTTGAAGCTCCTTGTGTAATATTCGAAGGAGCTTGAACTTTATTCTGGAAGCAGAACAGAATCATTAAGTAATTGTAATTAGGGAAAGGGACAGGATAAGTGTTTTCACTTTTAAAGGGTCAAATTAAAAGCAGTAAATTGGGATGAGAATCTACGGAGAAGACTAATAAAATAATACTGGAAAGACATATAGCTCTGAACTAAGACTTGTGTTCAGTCTAATGAAGAGAAGGTGTCCACCTTCAGACAGTTTGGATCTGTGGGAAAATGGGTGCAGTTTATGGTGGCAGCCTTTGGAAAGAGGGATGTAAAAATAAAAAGCAAGCCCTTACAGTCATCATCATGAGTGGGAGAAATATGCTTTCTAAGGTTTTTTGCTTTTTTTTTTTTGATGGCACTCTGGAGCATAACAGCAGGGGTATAAAGAAGAAAAGTAATGAAAACTGGCTAAAAACTGAAGTAACAGTCCTGGTACAAGCAGAGACAATACACTAAAGATCAAAGGAACTGAGGGACTTAGCACTTCTTTTATACTGTCTCTGGTTGAAGTGACAAACGTAATATCTGCTCTACAAACAGCAGACCAGATAACAAGAGCAAGCACAGACTTCAGTTGATATTAAGAAGTATTTAATCTCCTAATTTCTCAATTTCCCCACTTCACATTCCAGGCTGAGGTTTGTGGAATTAGGGCCGTGTTCGACATCTTTACCCCGAGTTGGGGGAAAATATGTAGGGGCTGAGGGTGAGGAACAAAGGTCAGAAGATGGAGAGCTCTGATGCAAACGGCCACGAAACAGTAAGCAGGAGACATCTATCATTTGATTTACTTAGTCTAGAGTCAATAACTGGCCCTTGTCAGGAAGAAGCAATGGATAAAATGATTGTATGAAACTACTTTTTGTTGAACATATTTATAATTTATCTTGTTTGGCCAGTAGGTGTGTAAAATGTAACTGCATTATGACAGTTCAAAAAGGATAGGATAAGAGAGAAAGAGAATCTAAGCCTAAAGACAGTCAGAAAGAAAGGAGACTCTCCAAGAAATCATCTGGGTGGTTTTCACAGTTGAAAACAATTGCCACTGTTTGCCTGCAAGCCTGATATGCTCTGAGAAGCACGGATTACTTGTAAGCAAAAAAGAGAAAGCTGACATTTTATTCTGACTTAAGTCATACGATAACTATTTTGGGAATATCTGTGATGTGTAAAGAATTTGCAGAAGCACACCATGTGCAGGAATATTTCAGGTAAGAAAACTGACTCTAATCCTTTTATTTTCATTTCAAATAGGTACCTACTGCTAAAATGGATACACAAAATACTCCTTTTGACAAAAAGCAGTAATAAATGTTCATCTGCAGTAAACTTCCAGACAGTAATATTAAAGAATATACATATCCAAAAGCACGTTATACAAATTTGACTGCACATAAAATCGACTCCAAGAATAATACGTTCCCAAGTAACCAATGGATATTTATTGATATTTTTCCCCTTTTATTACTGTTAACAAAGAATTAAATCAGTTATCAGGATTCGGATGTAATTTAATTATTGAACCATTCAGATTTAAGGATCCAAAGTGCTGCCATTGGTTGTAGGAGGCTTGAATAAACCCACCTCTAGGCCCATGACAGGCATCTGTAATCTTTAAAATGATTTAAACCTTGTTGTTTAATTACAAGTTAAAATGTTTAACTGGAACTTTAACTTCTCAATTTCAGTTTCCCATTCAGTAAATTATTATTTCTGGCTCACGTAAAATGTAGCTACATGTTTTACTCAAAAACAGGAAAGATGAAATAGGATCATACAAAAGGGTAAACCGTAAGGAGAAAGTGAAAAATGAGCATCTTTCTTTGTTTAGATCCTATCTTCAAGGGTAACTAAAGGGCCAAGTCCATGAAGTTCAATCAAGACACCTTCTCCTTATTAACAAGATAATATGATAAATAAAGCAGAGCTGGAAAATAAATAGCTCTTTCTTCTGTACTGCCTTAATTCTATTTTAAAACCAATCAAAAGACTCAAAGATGAAGAAACTTAATTTTACTTATGGGACTGTAACCTTGAATTGATTATATAGCTCATGTTTAAAGAGCATATATGTGTAAGTCAAAGAAAGTGTTATATTTAACAATATTCTAAATACCTTAAATATTACATTATGGAAAGATGTTTTCTCATGCATGACTAAGCCTAGTTTATACAGACTCATCTCACCTCCTCCTCTCCCCAGAACCCCACAGCATTGCCTCTACAGACCTATGACAAGTTACAAAGCAAATTATCAGCACAGGACATTTGTCCATGGTTCTACCTATTTTAAATCCACACATTACTTAAATATTGAATATTAGTCATGAACTTGAATCACTTACAAAATGTTCTTTTCTTTAAACAAAACTTATGGTAATGATAGTCTATTATGTAAGAGAAAAAGTAAGATTATCCCTTTTATTTTAGGAGGCATCTAGAATGTCTAAGTAGAAAGTTTTTTAACCACATTTACATTAGTTTAACTTAGATGTATATTTCCGGAGATATGTTGATTTATGATCATTCCCAACTCCAAGATTCTACAGTCTCTGATTATTAAGCTCTTTCTCTCTGTAGTAAGTGGAAAGACCCTCTAATTTCTTCACGAGTAACTTTCACTAAATAAAATCAAGATTTTATTCCATCTATTTCCTATCTGCCAATGGTATATATTTTCATTTATATAACAAATCAGTGTTTATGGTATAAGTACAAAAAAATTAATCAATTCCCTAAGCAATTTGTATACTTTTATTATACCCAGATTAATCTTCTCTTGTGGTTCTTATTGGTCATCATCGTATTGCTAGCATAAGGGAATGAAATTTTGCATTAAAATACCCAATGTGTTGAGCATACCATAGCACTTAGGGAGGAAATTACAAAGAAACTGTATGAAAATCTTATTGCCAAAGTAGTGGAAAGTGTATTTCATGGAAGTAGGTTTAATTACTGAAGTAGCAAAAAATTTTATCATGAGATAGAGAAAACAGCCCCTGACATCCAGGACCTGGCCCAGTGCTATCTGTTAGGTCTTGTTGTTTCTGGACACTGGCCTGGCACTCACAGCCTGGCCTTGGTATCCTCTTGTTGAGCGTAAACGATTTCACAGAACATCGACGCTAGATGAGAACACTCTACGATCATGAAGAATCAAGACAAAAACAAGACACTCTGTAACTGTGTCTGAATACAGACCAATCATGAACACTGTCTAAGTCACAGAAACCATATATCCCCCTTTCCTAGCTAAAATGGGTCACCGCTGCTTCATTACCCAGCCAGTCTCCTCTTTCCTCTTCCTAGATAAGACTTATTAAGGCACCAAATTGTAAAAATTATCCTGCTTCCTAACGACATTCAATTCAGAGCAATGCTCTACTTCCTTAAACCCTCTCCCCACATCACTCAACCCAAGTTCAAATTCTATAAGACATCCTTTCTAATGCCTCAGACCAAGTCACCATTGGTTCCATATGGTATACACTTCTCCCTCTTTGCAATAAGTAATGAATTCAACTTTTTCAACTCCAGGCATCTTTCTGGCGGTCCCTGGCTGAAGGGCATGTACAGTAATAAGGCAGCTAAAAAGCTTGACTCCTCATGCCAGTGTTATCAGGAGGCTCTGACATATTTGGTAGCATAATTGCCTAGAATTTTGAAAGAGAGTAAATAGAACTTCAAAGAAGGAAAATTAGAAGATGACATAGTGATGAGGAACAGGAGAGATTATTATGGGGTTTGCAAAATGACACTGGACAAAGATTTTGAGGTAAAAGTAGCTGTTTCAGGTACAGAGTAAAAGATCCTGCTGAGATGGGGACCACAGGCCAGGGCACAGGGAGGGGCAGATCATCAGCCAAAGGACCATGAAACATCAAAGAGCTTTATAACCCTGTTTCAAAAGTATCAATAGCTAGAAGAGTATTTTAAGTCTGAATCACCAAGTCCCAGCCACTATGTTGAAGATATTATACTATTCTTATATCTGTAAAAGAGCAGAAGAGAATAGCATAGTATCACTAGGGGAGTAGGACCCTCCCGGGAAAGGGCTATCAAGATAATAGGTGAATTTTAAATGACTTAGAAGGGATTAAGACAAAGTCAGTATTTAGAAGGGATTAAAATTTTAAGTCATCAGTGAGGTGGGGAGAACAGGGTACAAATGTAGATTAGGAAAACAATAAGAATAATGATGACGGGCTTCCCTGGTGGCGCAGTGGTTGAGAATCCGCCTGCCGATGCAGGGGACGCGGGTTCGTGCCCCGGTCCGGTTAGATCCCACATGCCGCAGAGCGGCTGGGCCCGTGAGCCATGGCCGCTGAGCCTGCGCGTCCGGAGCCTGTGCTCCGCAACGGGAGAGGCCACAATGGTGAGAGGCCCGCGTACCACAAAGAAAAAAAAAAGAGTAATGATGACAATGAATATGAAGATAATTATAACAACAACGAGTTTCTTAAAAGCAGGCACTGTGAGTACTGAGTTAAGCACTGCTGGGCATCACCCCACAGGCCTGCAAGCCCTGTGCTTGCCCAGCCTCAAGACTGAAGAAACAGCCTGGATTCAGTGACAGAGACATCAGTGGTTCAATGGATGAGGGACCTTACACGTCTGAAGTAAGGTCCTGGAGTGACAGTGCGGCAGACAGTGAGCAGGACAGGGCAGCAGTCTTTGCTGGGTGCGGGGGTGGCGCGGAGAGGGAGGTTACCAGCTGACATCAGGTTGGGTCATTGGTTACCACGGAAACCAGCAGGGGAGCACATCCTTCACTTCCACCTTTGATAAGCTATCTTGATGGAGATGTTCTGATCTACAGATTAGAACAATCACTAGCTGGGGCGTGGGACAAGTTTGTAGGGTTTTTTTTTTTTTTTTTCCTATTTATTTTTTTATTTTTTATTTTTTTTGCAGTACGCGGGCCTCTCACTGTTGTGGCCTCTCCCGTTGCGGAGCACAGGCTCCGGGCGCGCAGGCGCAGCGGCCATGGCTCACGGGCCCAGCCGCTCCGCGGCATGTGGGATCTTCCCAGACCAGGAAACGAACCCGTATCCCCTGCATCGGCAGGCGGACTCTCAACCACTGCGCCACCAGGGAAGCCCTGTAGGCATTTATTGATTAGACTCGATGATTAACAGGGAAGGTCAGTCATGTGAGCAGGATGTAGGTGGTCAGGGACTGGTTGAGCAGTGGATGGACAGAGAGCAAGAGAACGGCCATCTTGTGTGGCCTGATCATGCAGCATTCTTGGTTATTTTCATGCACACCAATTTTTTGAGATCTACTGTGCTAAAATCTAATCTGATTTAAACAACTGTTAAAACTGAGCTGAGTGCCATGAGATAATGCTTCTTACTCTCTAGTTTCCAGCACTCACTTGCTAGTCCTTATTTTCCAAGAGAAGGAAGAATTTAAAACCAGACCAGACTCTAAACTTGGCTTACCCATCATAGTACATGTCCTTCCCTAATCTTATCTTGCCCTCAACCTCTTGCCTACATGGCAAGCACCTGCCAGGCAGTCACGCCTGCAACCTGAACGAACTTCTGATCTGGCTCCCTTCACAGCCAGATCACAATCCAGAAAATAAGCAAATTCTGTCTGCAGTCTTTTTGCAATGATCTTTACTGGTTCTCATATTGTATCATTTCCCCTATCAAACTCTTTTGCATTTTTGAAAATTTCAGATTACTTTTGAAACTACTTTCCTAGAACGGTTTGAATCATTAACTTTGCTTTTCATTTATTTATGCTTTTATTCCTCCAATGACACTCACACGTGTTTCATTAACTGGTTGCCCTTGCGAAAGTAAAATAAAATAAATTCCTTAAGCATTCTTAGCCTGGACTTTTCATTGGGATAAAATGAGAGAATCAACAAAACAAAAACCTGATATATTTTCGTGTGAGTAGCTCACAACATGCCTAGGAAGACAGATTTGTAAACAGACAATTACAATTATAATACATTGTGACACCTACACCCAGGTTCAGAGAAGAATGGTGGGTCATGGAAGGATGTGAAAGGACAGCAAAGGGATCAAAGGCATACCCCCAAACTACAGATGCATAAGAAAACGTAAAACTACGGAAATATAAATAGTTTGGTATGGCTTTGGTTCAGTGTACTAGTTTTGGAAAAGACAAGAAAGGACATTGGAGTGGTGGGCACAAATGACATCATGAAACCCTAACATAATGCATAATATACCACTGAGGGTTGTTCTTGAACACCTAGGAATTCATTCTCTCAGGAATTTCTCTTGGAAGCAATATAGAATCACTTAGGCATTTTAGGGAAGGAGTATATGATAAAATTTGGATTTAGGAAGACGGCTGTGGTGTAACATGGAGAAGAGATTGGAGCTAAGGCATGAGAAAGTCTTTTGAAATAATCTAGGTAGGAAATGATATGGTCTGAATTCATGCAGTGGTTGAGGAAGAAGACATTGGGAAAGATTTCAGAGATATTTAGTAGAGATGCGGAGATATTTAGAAAGTAGCATGAACAGCTAAGCTTTGGTGAGTAATGAGCTAGGTAGAGAGGTAAAAAATCAAAAATGGATTCTAGGTTTCAGGCTCAGAGTAACAAGATAAAAGGAAAGAATGGAGAGGAAATAAGAGATTTGGGTGGGGGGAGAGGATAGTTCTATCTAGCATTTTCACAAACTAGCTGCAGGACCCTGGGCCAGTATTTCAGTCTCTGTGAGTCTGTTTACTCAGTCTTATGTGAGGGTAACACTGCCTATTTAAAATTATTTTGAGAATTAAATAATAATAGTTAACCCTTCTATAGCACTTGTGCAAGGCACTTGTGTAAGTATTTTACGTATAGTCACTTGTTTATTTTGAACTACTGACCCATGAAGATGGTACTTCTATTATTCTTAACAGACAAGGAAGCAGAGACACAAAGAGGTTTACTATTTTGCCCAAGGTCACAGAGCTGGAAAGTGGCAGATCCCACGTTTCAAACCTTTTCAATCTAGCTGCGAGTGCATCTCAACCAATAATTTACACTGCCTCTCATTAAATACTAGGCATTTTGCATAATTATTATCAGAGTGCCCTGAGCCCACCAGTAGGTTATAATTAGCTCTTATAATTTAATCCATCCTATTTGTTTAAAAGTATTTGCAGAGTACATGCATGTGCACATATTTTACTGAACATTATAAGAGATTCAAGCAGAGTAAGAAACATACCACTCTTGGGTTTGTTTACAATTTAATTTTGAGTATAAAATGCACATCATGAATCAGAACAGAGTAACAAGGTTATGTGTTGAAAGAGGTTAGATACTTTCAGCTCAAAAGTAGGGCATCCATGTCTACAACTTGACCAGCAGGCACATAAATGGATGAGTCTAAAGCCCAGGGAAGGGCTTCCCTGGTGGTGCAGTGGTTGAGAGTCCGCCTGCCGATGCAGGGGACACGGGTTCGTGCCCCGGTCCGGGAGGATTCCACATGCTGCGGAGCGTCTGGGCCCCTGAGCCTGCGCGTCCGGAGCCTGTGCTCCACAGCGGGGGAGGCCACAACAGGGAGAGGCCCGCGTACCGCAAAAAACAAACAAACAAAATAAATAAATAAAGCCCAGGGAAGAGACTGGGGTCATGAAAAGTAGATTTGGGTCTCTTTAACATCTAGGTTATACGTTGAAACCATAAAAACTAAATGTTGGTGTTGATGGGAAGGGGGAAACTAGAAAAACCGCAGAAAGGAAAACGAGAATGACAATCCAATGGCTAGGCCAGGACATAAAAGCTCACTTCACTGCTATGGGCCTCAGAGTCCTCACTTATAAAAATGAGTGGATCTTGGTTTAAGACTGTGCCAAGAACTATTCCCACTTCCAATGTTTGCAGCTTTTGCCATGAACAAATGTGAACACTGGGAGACCTGCTAAAAGGTGACTTTTAGCCTTAAGCCGCAGACAAAAGCCAAGCTTCATAGCTGCTGCTCTGCCATGGTAAATAATTATTAACCAAGTTTTCTTCTCACAAAAGCCCATTCAGATGGTTTCAGTTGCTTTTCTTTATTCTACAGGATTGCAGCTTCAGAAATGCTCTTGCTGTTACTATGTACAGAGTTCTGCATGGAAGTGTGAGAGAGAAAACAAAATGGCATCTTTCGTACTCAGGAGGAATATTAATGGGGTAGAGAAGATAGTGGGAGTCATTATAGTAAGCTTCCTTTCTGCTTGCCTCTCAATATTAGAATTTACTTTTTTCCTTGCCTAATCCTGTTTTTCCTGACTTCGTCTGGTAAAACATAGAATTTTGCTGAAATACTATAATAGGACTGCAGTATAAGAATGCAAAACACAGAAGTTTGGCTAACTAGAGGCAAAGAAACTCTCAACGAGGTCTGGAAGGAACTCTGACCAATGAATTGAGGAAGAGAACAGATAATGATGTCTGCATCTCTACTACCCACTGGCTTCTACATCCACCCCAAGGGAGGGTTTTGGAGGTATGTGTGATCAGGCTAGCAAAGAACAACTACTATACATACTGCGGTTTCCCAACAAGTAAGAAGTGGAGAAATCAAAATCTATTCGTTTCCTGTTAGCAAATCTTAAAGATGACCATTGGACCCAGAGTGGAACAACTGAGCAAAGAGCTTTTCTCTGGCTTTATCCAGAAACTTGGTACATGTAGTGAAGACATCTAAGAGACTGAACACACAAGCAAGCGCATCTAGGCTTTCCATGTAGATTGGGGAAAAGGACTGAAGCTGCGGTGGCATTAGCTGAGATGAATGAGCTTCATAGACATGAGTCACTGAGAAGTTATCCCTGTCTGTGAGTTTACATACTTAGTATAATATGAAATATAGAATGTTTCTCTGTTAAATTTTATAATTAACTTTAATAGATGATCTGCTCTATCTTTTTTTTTTGTGGTACACAGGCCTCTCACTGTTGTGGCCTCTCCCGTTGCGGAGCACAGACTCCGGACGCAGAGGCTCAGCAGCCATGGCTCACGGGCCTAGACGCTCCACAGCATGTGGGATCTTCCCGGACCGGGGCACGAACCCGTGCCCCCTGCACTGGCAGGCGGACTCTCAACCACTGCGCCACCAGGGAAGCCCTGCCCTATCATTTTAATAGATGACTGCCCTATACACCCCCCTCCACCAATTAAAAAAAAAAACAAACATACATTCTGGGAAAGGCAGGGTTGGTGCTAGCGATGGTGATCGTCCATGAAACTACCTACCTGAGAATTTCTCACTCACAAAACTGCACACATCTATATATTACTTTATAGTAGAGATTTATGTCAATTTGGATATTTTTAAAAGTGCTAAGCATAAGAGATGGGTAAAAAAAGAAAGATTTTAAATTATTTTAAGTGACTAAAAATTCTTAAATTCTATTCATAGACCTCACTGGAAGGTGAACATTTTGGGTTAGAAAAAGTTTAGACCTAGTTGACATATAGACACTACTATGTATAAAATAGATAACTAATGAGAACCTACTGTTTAACAGAGGGAACCATACTCAATGATCTCTGGGGACCTAAATGGGAAGGAAATCTGAAAAAGAATGACTATATGTATACATACAACTGATTCACTTTGCTGTACAGCAGAAACTAACACGACATTGTTAAAGCAACTATACACCAATAAAAATTAATTGAAAAAAGATTTAGACCTATTTTTGAATAAATGGATGCAATCTGTCTGTTGAGTGCTTATTATGTGTCCGGCATTGGATATTGCTGATACTAAGTTACAAATGACTCCTGCCTTCATGGAGCTTACAGCACAGCAGGAAGTGTAGACTCTACCTAGTAGCAAAGTTCTGTAAACAGAGCCCTTATCACTGAGCATTGCCCTTATCACAGCTCATGTTCTCTTGCATTGGAATTGCCTGTCTACCACTCTGCCTGGATGTGACCTTTGACCAAACAGTTCTTTAAAGGATGGGGCTCATATCAACTAGAGGTTTCCATGCAGACTAGAGGTCTTCCCCCTAACCAAGAGACTCAGCTACAATTTAGATTAAAAATGTTCCCCATTTCAGACAAAAATAGTTCAACCAGAAATAAATTTAGGAAGCTATGAAACCATAGTGCACAGCGCAGTTATTTTTTTCTGGAGTTATTTCCATGTGCTGTATGTTAGTTACTTAGAATTTTAAGAGTCGATTATGCATTTGGAAAGGCAATGGCAAGAAGCGAACTCTGCCCGGTATGTTCCTTCTACTCTTCCTGTACATACAGCATTATTTTTAAGTCACTTGTTTGGCCTGTTTTCTTCAGGAGACTGACCGCTGCTTAAGGGGTCTGTTTGTGGGCAGTGCTGGGAAAGTATCCACAGAATTCAACTTATGTCTTCATCATTTACTAACTTAACTTTTTCTTTTTTAATTTTCATCAAAAAGTTTCATTCCATATAAACAAAATGTAGAACCACCACCTGACAAAAAGATCCTGGATCCTTATAAATGTCCAGCACAATAAGGTTTCTAAAAATGTTCTCTGTAGCATACAACATTGTCTGACACACAGTAAGTGCTCATAAATATTTTTCAACAAATGCATCAGTGAATAAGTGTATCTGAAAGATAGTGACTCCATTATCTATTCAACCAAAATAGCTTTTTGCTGTTTTAAGGTTCTGTCTTAAAGTAAGAATACTTGTAGAAAAGATCCCACTTATTAAAATGTATGCCTGCTCTGAGAAGACGTGTTTAGGGTCCATGCTTTGGGCCCACTGTACTGAATAACCTTTTATTACTTTATTTCTAAAGCTTCCTAGAGTGAGGCACAAGAAAGACCCCTTACAATAGCATCTGTTACATTTCAAATAGAGTAATAATGAAGTTCCACATAGAACAAAGTGAGCCTCCAAATGAATTTCAGTAAGACTGCATTCTCATGACTACTAATATCCCTTTTGATTTCCTAAAAATTAAAGTGGGAGAAATGTAAGATTTAAGTTTGAAAGATTTAATGAGAAAAAAAAAACATTAAGAGATCAAACTTATCATTTTTAAAACTGTTCTGATTCCACTTTTAAACTTCACAAACACTGAAGGGTGAACAATGCTTTTCTATTTGAGCACACTCTGGAGACCTTGGTGACTGTAGCCAAGCTGTCTGCTATGTCCCCTCCAGAATGTTTGCCAATTTTCTGTCATTTCCTCCTTCAGATGCTAGTGTTTGTGTGACAAAGGTCTCTGGGTATATTTCAAAACATCTTAAACTATTAACAGTGTACTATCAAGCACCGATTTAAAAGTGTTATTTATTCTCTACACGACTAAATTTGTCAGAAGACACAAAGCAGAATTCACCTTACCCTTTTCCATATAGAAATGGCTAGAAAGTTCATTGTGGAATCACTGGCATACCTACTAACTGCCCATTGTAATGGAAAAAATTTCCAGTGGCTTAGCCAATATCTATACTTCAACATAAAACACATGAAACAGTAAAACTATTTACTAAACTGTATTTCTTTTTTTAGTCCCTGTGCACTTAAGCTAGCTTTAGACTATTTCCTTTTCCTGACAATTCATTGTTTGTGATTGAGAGAATCATTTTGGATTAGGCATTATTTCTGATTCCAGGAACCTGATATGGAAATAGCATCACTCCTCCACCAGTACCACCCTGCCTGCTTCTTACTCCAGATCTTTTAGGTTGTAGTAAAGTGGTGACACACTTTTCAATTTTCACCCAAAAGCTTCAAAAACATATAAACAACTGACTAATAAAAAACACTTTTCATTTTAAAGCATTTCTTTTTCATTTCAAAATTTTATGAATTTTTTTCAAAGAATTCAAATGTGAAGCTTCATTTTTAAATACTAAGACTATTAAATTCCTTAATTAGTAATCTCAATCAGCAATCGGTGCTAAAAGCAAAACTAGCCTTAGTCACATCAACAGCAATATATTACTATGTATTTTTTCGCTCCAAGAAAAACATATTCTTCCATTTGACTGGTCCACTCTGCAGTCTTACATGGTCTTTGCCACTGATCTGTTAGCACTTTAAAGCCTTTTGCTTTTTCCTTTTTCTTTTCTTTTTTTCTTTTTTTTCCTAACGATGATTCTTCTGAGTTCAGGAGCTAACCTTCTTTTCCCAGGTGAAAATCGTTTTATTATCCTCAGGTGTTTGTTTTCTTTCTGAAACTTTCAGAACAGTTTATTGCAAAGTCCTGATTGTCCTTTACAAAATGATCCGATTCCAAATAATTAGTTTGTGTTGTACGTCATCTGAAAATCTCTCTCCTTTCCCCTTGTCGGGATTGCAGGAGTCTCATATATTGCCTCACAAATCACACTTCTATTACTTCGTCAGGTATACCTGAGAACAAGACAGGCTGCCTTTTTCTCTTCATCTGATCCTGATCCTACCTGAGTTCTGAATTCTCTCACAGGAAGCGAACCAGAAGTTAATACTTTTGTAAGTATCAGTCTAGAATGCTTTCCCCTGAATTCAGCACAGCTCCAAGAAACCATTCGCCAAAGAATGAAAGGAAATGACCTGCTTTAAAGGTAAAGAAACCTGTCCAATTCATTCTCAGACTTTGTAGCATAGCCTAGAGAGTCAGAGGGAACTGATTTTTTTTGTATCAGCACTTAATTTTGTCTCTAAATGAGTATATCCTTAAGTTTCCTGTCTGAGTAAGTCATTACTCTATCATTCTTTGAAGTGTTTTCTGGTCTTATATAGCCATTGTATGAAACATACCATGCAACAAAAATTCTGCTATGTAACAAAATCCCCTCCCCTCAAATATCTGGTGCCCACAGTCAATACAATTTCTATGATCACTAGTAATCAATACGTTTATGTATGGAATGAGTTTTTTTCCTTCTAGCAGTCAGTTTGTAAAGAGGATTGAGTGTTTTAAATTATCAGTCTTGACAACACACCAAAAAACATTTTTAGCTCCCATGAACACAGGTCATTCAACTTCTAGTCTCACTTAAAAAATGTTTTTCTAGTTTGGAGGCAAAAAGTTGAATTGGTCAGAATTTTAGAGCATCCTTTTCAAAAGAGTAACATTTTTAAAAGAAGATGCACAGAAATTTAAATAAAATAAGAAATCAGTTTAGATTAGGACATTCCAGATCAACTAAGAGAATCTGAAGGAAGAAAAATTTCCACTAAAATTGTACTTTTTAAAATAATTAGTTCAAGTTTCTGATACTTTCTAAATAAAAGGTATGAAAATATGCAAATGGAAATTTCATAGGATGAACTGAGAGACTAGTGGAAATGAAAAATTTGTGTTAAGTCTGTCCATTTAGTTGAAAGTTTATAACTGTTATAAGAAGCATCATAAACTAAATTATTATACCAGTTAATATTTATCTTCTTAAGGAGTTAGAAATAACAGTTACTAATATTTACTAGATGATAGTCCATCAACTACAAAGACATTTATAGCCACACCCCTAAACAAATAATTGTGCTCACCAACTTCTAGAGGAGCTTGCTTGCCCAGATGAAGGATCTTAAAACTGGCTTCAGAGTGACTGTTGTAGGAGGAGACGCAGAAAATAAACACATGATTTCCACAGCACAGCAGCTGAGAACTCAGAAATGAGGCTCAGGGTTTGACCATTCCTCTGTCTTTAAGGTTATCCTGACATGTGAAAGCCATTGACATCCTGAGACTTCCAGTGCTTCGGAGCATGCCTAAACCGAGATAAATATAGATCCCTGACACCTGAGCCAGATGAAATGAAAATTAACTTGAAAAAAACCTCACTCATTTTGTGCCTCAGGTGAGGAAAATAAAACCCTTAATCCTTTTCCTTTTAAAACCTGTTATGCCCCTTAACAGATAGCTGCTTTGCTTATGAAACATGGGAATTCAGATCATCAATCTTAAACAATCAATTTGCTTCCCTCTATGATTAGCATTTGTTGTGATAGTATAGAGACAGGTTTGAATTTTCCTTGCTTAAGTATGAAAGAAACATAATAGTGAATAGTAAATATTTATTCAACAAACTTTTGGGGGGAAATTTTGCAGATGGGTCCTTGAAACATGAGTATCTATTTGGTAAGCTTTCTAGTATTTTTTATCCTACATGATTTAGGTAGTAATTTGGTCCATTTTGGTTTGCTACAATTAACAAGGCAGAAAGTGTCATGCATTGCCAGCGTGCTTCATTTTAAGTTAATCTTTTGGTATAGGTGCATAATGTAGTAGATTTAAATTGAATTTTGCTTAGTCCTGTTGGTAAGCATATGAATAAGGCTCTACCCTCAGCCTCAGACTCTATGATTAAAGTTATTACCCTGAAGCTATAAAGGCAACATTTCTAACAATAAGTCACTTCCTGGGATTCATACATTAAGGATCTATAATAATATATTAGAACAAAGTGACTAGAGAAACTAGAAAAGTCATGCTGTTTTCCTAAGATTTTGAGGTATTAATTATTTTCAGTTAATATTGTCTTTACAGAATGGCATTAGAGAAAAATGATGGATTTTGGAGTTACCACTTTCTAAATGAACTGATCTTACCTACTGTACTATCTATCATCCCAGGAAAGAGAATGACTTTTTTCAAATTACCAAACCTGGTATTTTCATATCCTGATAATAGATCCCATGCACTGAGCACTGTCTACATGCTTGGCACTTTGCTAAATTAGATATTGTATAATCTCATTCTCTTTTCCTAATCCCCAAATATCTTTTCAAATCAAGTTAGTATTTTTAGGTCCAAATGTTTACAGAAAAGAAAACAAACTCAAAAGGATAAATATTGACAATGGACACATGGTTAATAAGTAGTTCATATGAGAGTCTAACTCATACAGTTTTGACTGAAAGCGTGTTTCTTTTCCACCCTAAAATATAGTTACGGGTTAAAAGTGAATTTCATCCACACATTATCTGTGTCAGATTAACCATCCTATGAGTAATGAATGCCAAGGCTGCTTTAATTCTTTTCAAAGTTAGGAAAAGTACAGAAATGGTCCCTATGGAGTATTGCTATGACACCAGGAAATCCCCGGAAGCATTATGTCCCTAACACAAGGAAAAGATAGAAGATCTGTAAGGCACAACCTTACAACCAGAGATATTTCTCGTCTCTTGCATTTACTTTTTTCAACTTATCCTTGTGAGTTTGCATAAACAGAGTTTGACCTATCAGAGCCTTGAGAGTCAGTCTCATGGCCCCTTCTCAGCCATTAATATCATGTTTGGCAGTCGGAGGTTGGATAACTGGCATAGGGGAGTGACATCCAGGTGGCAAGGAGTCAGCTGGTGAGGTCAGGAGATCAGAGAGATTTTGTCATGAGAGGGAAGGCCAGGTTCTCATCTATCATAGAACGTAACCCTTTTCTTTATAGGAAAAAAAAATGTTCTATATGTATAAAAAGTTTTTCTATTACTTGAACTAGGAACTTGTTAAACAAAATGTTTTATCAAAGAGGTCAAAGGACAAACCACAAATTCAGCAAACTCAGGATCACACATACTTTCTATGAATCACAATAAGTATCATAGCATGGCCACACCCGACACACCATTATCTTTGAATAAGGATTATGTCCTATAAATAAGAAGAGGAAATGTGGAATTTCCTTTCTATGAGTTATATATTCATTATCATTAAATTTTTTACTCCCTTCTGGCATGGACTTCTGAAGGGTGGGTGGTGAGGGGAAGGGAAGAATAGTGGTGGATTGAGCTAAAGTATAACTGGGCTCTGGGGTAACTAACTCCAACAAGACCTCTGACTCTCTTCAATGAAAGAATCGTCATTCTTCAACAACTATCTTCAAAATTAAACGTTTCATCACAGGATGTTAATTAAACCTAGGACTTTTTCACCCCAAATTGGTTGCCTTTCAAGTGTTTATGAACTTAAAGTATTAAACTAGGCAAAATCAAAGACTTTCCGGGTTTTTGTTGCACAATGAGTGCCATAAACTGTAAGGCATGAAAGTTGAACCAAAAGTCCTGCTGCTAACAGCAGCTTTTGCCAGCTGTTGATAGTATGTTCTTTACAAGACATTATTGAGAAATCTCCCATTTCTATGTGAAACTTTTCTCTCAGAACAGCAATCAAATTAATCCATCCATACACATAGCATCATGGTTACAGTGGCAGTAGCCACAATCATATTTTCTGTCCTTCCTAGTGCCCCACCCACCAGATCCTGTTTCCCTGACGCCCTCAGGGTGCCATCTCTCTTTCAGATGTCTCTTCTCCATCCGACCAGCACGATCCAGGGTGCTTCATCAAATACTATTTACGGCAATGACTTCATCCCTAAGTACTATGTCCTGCTGAACATGTTTAGGCCTTTTCAATTAATAATATGATGCTTTTAAAAAATTCCCTTCAGGACTTCCCTCATGGCGCAGTGGTTAAGAATTCGCCTGCCAAGGTACGGCACACGGGTTCGAGCCCTGGTCCGGGAAGATCCCACATGCCATGGAGCAACTAAACCTGTGCGCCACAACTGCTAAGCCTGTGCTCTAGAGCCCGCGATGCACAACTACGGAGCCCGCGTGCCACAACTACTGAAGCTCATGTGCCTAGAGCCCATGCTCTGCAACAAAGAGAAGGCACCACAATGAGCAGCCCGCGCACCACAATGAAGAGTAGCCCCCGCTCGCCGCAACTAGAGAAAGCCCGCGCACGGCAACGAAGACACAACGCAGTCCAAAAAAAAAAAAAAATTCCTTTCAGAAAACTTCAAGTTTTAAATCAGAGATTCACCCCTTTGTTTATATTCCTGTCCACTGTATAAGTGTTAACAGCAATCTGTTCTTGAGTCCCTGGCTCTGTAACATAACAGGGAAGGAATGGTTGTGGCCTTAGGAGATTTTGGCATAAACCCCTGTACACACTTGAAAACAATGAGAATATTCACCAATATACTTTAACATGTGAACCTTGCTAACTTGTTTTCAGGAAAAACACATTTGAAAAACACCCTTGGATTATCATCAGCTTCCATAAAGTATATATTTAGGATCTGAAAGACATTTTGAGGACTAATTTTTCACTGATTCTACTAACACACCCTTCTTTCTAGGCTTTTCTGTTTGTCTGTTTGCTTTCCCATGTTAGCATGGAATAAATAATTTCACTCAGACATTCTTTGTAAGGACCATTTTCTTGCAGAAAAGCTGGGGAAAAGACTTTTTTTAAAAAAATTGGGGTATAGTTGCTTTACAATATTGTGTTTAGTTTCTGCTGTACAACAAAGTGAATAAGCTATATGCATACATATATCCACTCCCTCTTGGACCTCCCTTGCAGCCCCCTGCCCCCAACCCACACATCTAGGTCACCACAGAGCACCGAGCTGAGCTCCCTCCCACTCAAGGCAACTAGAGAAAGCCCACGTGCAGCAACGAAGACCCAGCACAGCCAAAAATAAATAAATAAAGATTTTTTAAAAAAGCAAAAGTAACGAGGATTGATGGAAATCTATACTATTAAAAATGATCTAATGGATTAGTGCTCTTGTCTTGACGTCTAAAATTATTGCTCAGTTGTATATCTTTATTTTTTTTCTCCCTTCCAATGTCATCTTCATTAGTTGTAAAAGCCTTACCAACAATTTGCAGTGTGAAGGATACTCCAATAAAAATTAATGAAAAATATAATTTGCAATGAAATATTATAGCTCCAAAGTAACATTCTTCCCTTCTAAGGTGGATGGTTGATCATTTAATCATTCATCTATCCAACAACAAAACACATTGAGATTGTTTATGTGTGTGGTATTGTGCTACTCCTTTGAGAAAAAATGGTGAATAAAGGGCCAAAGTTTGTGCTCTCAGTATCTTATTGTTTAGTGAAGGGAGACAAGCAGTATTTCACAAATCATAATGTATTATCATAAAGTGGGATAAATAATGAAGGAAAGTTTTATTGTGATAAGCTAAGCTAAAAGATCAGACTTTTCCCTAATATACATATACATTTGAATGTATATATATATGTGTGCATATATGTATATATACATTGTATGTATTTATATATGTATATACACGTGCATATATGTATACATCTATATATTGTATGCATTTGTTTATATGTGTGTATATATCTATATAGATATATGCAGATATTGATTATTTATAAATATATGTATATAAATATACATATTATACAGGGAAGCCTATATATAGATATATTAGGGAATTCTTTCTGACCGCTCAGCTTATCACAGTGTAAATTCCTTCAAAATTTATCCTTGCTTATCTCAGTTTATTATAATATATTAAGATGTCTTAAATACTGCTTGTCTAAACAATAAGATACTTGAGAGCATTAACTTTGGCTCTTTATTTACCATTTAGTTCAACCATATATAAATACTGACATATATTTATATGGATATCATATATATCATACACACACGCACACACACAAATATATAAAAATGAGTTGCTTTTAAGTGGCAAAGAATTACGAAAGCATTCAGAGGTAGGGGTCCAGCAACTCTAAGGAGGCTGCCATCCATGTGACTGGATGAGAGAGGACAGCGAAGAGTAATATGAGATGAGGCAGAAGAGTTGGGGAAGAACCAGATGTCACAGGGCTTTGTAGGGATTTATCCTAAGAACAATGGGAAGCCTTTGAAAAATTTTAATCAAGAGAGATACATGATTGGATCTGAAACATTTAAAAACAAGCTCTCTGATAGCTTCATGGTTAATGGATTAAAGAGAGGTAAGGATGGATGTGGGGAAACCATCAAGGCAACTATTACTGACTTTAATGGTAATGTCCTAAAATGATTGACAAAAACATGGATTTGTGAAATATTTAGAAGGTAAAATCAACAGAGTTTGCTATTGTGGTATGTGAGGAAAGGGGAAGAAGAATAATTGATAAACTGTTTAAATTGAAGCTATTCTAGAAATTAGTCTACACTCTAAAATGAACACTTATTCTTCAGTTAACATATGAGGACACATCTAGCTTAATGACTGGCATATTTCAGCTGGTGCTGAAACAACATTTCTTGAATGACAGATTATATAAATGAATGAGTGACTGAGTGGAACTGAGTACAACGTGAACAGGAGTGAACGCTTATTGCAACGTCCATTTATCTTTTTTGTTTGGGTTATCCTACAAAGCTTTCACAAGACTATGGCAGGGAGAGTCACAACACAAGTGACACCTTAGAGACTGGAAGTCCAGGGAGATGATTAATTCTCACAGAGGAAGGACCAAAGGAAACTGAATGAAACTAATACTAGAAGCAAAAAACTTTTAAGTGACTTAGAAATTGTGCAAGAGTCTTGCACACATCTGGCTCTGTGTATAGAGCTTGTAATCTAATGGAAACTTGAGTCCCCCTAGACCAAGAGCAAATAATATCCACAGGACATAAAGTTCTTCTAGCACAACAAAACAACAGGCTGGTGGCCAAATTATGGTAGCAACAAAGCAGATGTCCCACTGGTTTTTAAATGAGACACAGAGCTTTGGTTTTTTATAATTATTACTTACATGTTGTAGCACTTTCTCTTTATGAAATTTTGTTTTGATGTTATCACATGATCATCAGCTAATAATCAGACAGTTCTTATGTACTTTTTTGGTGAGCAATTGTACAAAACACTATCTAGTGCACTGTAGCTCTGTTTTCTTTGGGAGAGACAGGGGAAGATTAAGCAGGAGGATACTGAGACCAATCAAAACGTACTAACAAAGCTCTGGAACCAAGATTTCCAGCCCTTAGATCATACTTCAAATAGGATTCCTCTGTTTCTGCATAAATTCTTCATACCCATGTTCTTGATTGTCCTTTCCCTCTCGATTTTTGTGTTCCCCTTGCTCTATCTGCATTCTGAAAATAGGTATCTTCTATGTTTTAGTCCTATCCATTCTCTTTTCTTCCTGTATCTTCTCTTCCTGGGCAATGTATGCTATTCTATGGGCTCGATTTAGCACCTCTGCACAGTTAATCCTGAAATCTATTTTTTACCCCTAAATTCTACCCTAATAGTAAATTTACTTAGCATTTTTGAGAATTCTCTATACACTAGTAAAGTGTCTCTATTAACTCACTTTTTAAAAATTCTGGATCTAAAACTAATGTTTACCATTTTACACATTTAAATGAAAGTTTAGTAAAGTTAAATAACTTACTTCACTGTTACAGTGCTCTGAGTAGCCAGATTTGGGCCCAGATCCCCATGGCTCCAGGTCTTAAGCTCTTAAACACCGTGTTTTGATTGACTCACTGTGATATAACTGCACGTCAACCTTCCGTGCACATCTCTACCCTGCTGCCTTAAACACATCTCCCCTTTCCTACCTCTATGTCTGTGTTCTTCATCTCTGTAAAATTACATCACCATACCTCCTGTTACCCAGCCTAAAACTGTTCCCCATACACCCAATCATCTTCCAATTCCTAACAACTCTAACCTCACCATATATTTTCCATTTGTCTCCTGTGTTTTATTTTCACTGCCTCTACCTAAGTCAGGTTTCAATCACCACTTACCTTTAACCATTGTCATGGTTTCCTGATTGATTTTTCTGCATGCAGAAATACTCCCCTCTCATTTATCCTTCTCACTGCTTTCAGGGTAATCTTTCTAAAACCCAAATTTGATTTTATGATTTATTTATTTAAAATAAAACATTAATAGTACCCATTTCCTAGAGAATGAACTTTAAACTCCTTAGACCAGTACGGAAGTTTCTCAACTATTATTCCTATTCCTGCATGAAGTCTATTCTTCAATGAAATAATCTCTGCATTTTTTCTTGCATTTTCCACTGCTTTAAATATTTCCTCTATCTAGAATTTTCAATTCTCTACCTAAATGTTACTCTCCAAATTCAATGATCCTTAACATGGTGTGGACACTGAAAGCTTTAAAAAACATAACACGTTCATTCTTCATCCCAGACAAATTGAACTGGAATTAACAGATACTTTCATGTTTAAAAATTACTGTTAGTGCTACTATTGGCCTATGTGGTTATTTTGTGCAGATGAAAGGAACCACTTCTTTAAAATACTTTGAAGTACCCTACAAGAAAATTGCCATTATATATGTACATATATTATATCATATATAATACATCACATATATATATAATATCATGTATACAGTGTAACTGACACCATTTAGTATTGTTCAGTGTATAATGAGTCTTATCATATTCAGCAGGAGTCTTCTTTTAAGCACCTCCTCTCTGTGATTTCTTCTTCAATTCCCCTTAGCCAACAAAAGCTCTTCATGAACTGACCTCCCATAGTGTTATATATGAGACTTTAATTCCCTGTAAGTTTAAATCTTATTTTATTATACTTAGCATACAAATTTTTCTCTTTGATGGAATCGAGGGCTTATTCATTTAATTTAATCCATTGTCTCTAAATACTAACTAATTGTTTAATAAATGGATGTCATATGAATCATAGTTTCAGAAAGATCTCTGACTGGCAGATTTGGTCTTTTCTGTATTATACCTATTTCCAAAAGGTATTTAAAGCAACAATAAACAACAGAAAATTAATGAAGATGTGAGACAAATTTAAAAAATCGTGAAGGAGTGGAGATGAGTTTACCCCAAAACCTTAGCTGAGGAACATTAGTTAACTCAAGCTTGGTGTCTCCTGGCAGCCATGACCACAAGGATACTGTTATGTGTTTTAAAACTCTCATCATAAAAGAAAACTTAGCAGTCCTTCAGAAGGTATCAAATTTCTTCATGAACCAAATTTTAAGATAACTTGATTACTAGGTCTTTAAAAGAGATATACATTAAAATGGACAGCGTCGTCAAAGAGTTCTAACAAAAGGTTCAGAAGTTGAAAATATCTTCAAAGGTTCAGAATCTAAAAGACCTCATATGGTTGGCCATTGACCTCTCCTCCATCTTTAACTCTTACTTTGTTCTACTTCATTCACTCTGCTCACACCATACTGGCCTTTCTGGAACATGCCAATATACATCCTACCTCTGGGCCTTCCACCAGCTGTTCCCTCGACCTGAGACCCTCTTCTCCCAGATATTTGTGTGTTGGTTCTGTTCCCCCTCTTTATTCAGCTTCTCTGCTCAAATGTTATCTCTCTAGTGTCCAATGTATTTAAAACAGCAATCTCTCATCATACTCTATCTTCTAACTCCACTTTGTTGCATTTATTATGCTACTTGATTTTATCATATATTTCTTTGGTGTTTTTAAAATCTGTCATATATATTATATGAAGGTGTAAAGTCCTTGGGGCCAGGGAATTTTCACTGTCTTGTTCACTGCCATATTCCACATTGCTTAGAAGAGTACCCAACACATAGAAGGCATACCAGAAATATTTGCTGACTAGTTGAATAAACTATTTTTATATATTTATTTATGGCATTAACCTGCAACTAAAATGTTTAAGATTTAACATGGAACCCTTAATTCCATGAAAGAATTTCTGTGGGGAATGGAAAGTCTTTAGTCCCAGAAATAGCTTTCAGGTTATTTGTTTTGATATAAGAAAGAATGGGAATTAATGCAACAAAAAAAATAAACCAAACCAAAACAAAAAACCCTATCATATTAATTTTCTATTGCTTCATAACAAACTTAGTGGCTTAAAGCAACACCCATTTATTATCTCACAGTTCTGTATGTAGTTTGAGCATAGAGTGGCTGAATTCTCTTCTCACAGTTTCACACAGTTTCTGCTGGGCTACTTTCTCATTTGAGGCTTGAGGTCATCTTCTACACTCATATGTTTGCTGGAGAAAGTGAGTTCCTTGTGGTTGTAGGACTGAGATTCCTGCTTCCTTGCTCGCTGTTGACTAGGTGTTGTCCACAGTTACTAGAGGCTGCCTTCAGGTCTTAGCTATATGTGATCCTCTCAAAACATGGCAGATGACTACTTGAAAGCCAGCAGGAGAGTCTCTCATACTGCATAATTTTAAGACATACATTCTTATTCTAATGAAACTTTTGATCCTAAAATTCCAGTCATTATAGATATATTTTGTTATTTGATAGTCAATAGTTAAATGTAATTTCAATCCATTTTCTCTTTTTAGAACAGCATTCTCAGACATGTTTGTGGGAAATAATGGAGAAGAACAGAGAGAACTGAGACTTCTATCTCTTGGTCAATCCATAGATTTATCCAGCCAAATATAACAGAAGAAACTAGAATGGTGCTGCTGACTTTGAGGTTTAGGCATGAGAAAATTAAGAAGATTATCTGAGCTTATGAAAAATATCTAGGTGATAATATCTAATTCCCTCCCTTAATTAGATGAATGATTATTATTTATTAGATTGAATTTTATAATTTTTTAAAAGTTTGGTACAATGTATTATGAAAGGTAGATGAGATGGAAGACTAAAAGACTAGTCTTAGTCTTTTAGTCTTCCATCTCATCTAGGAAAGTAATGGATGATATCAAAGAACAGTGGGAAAAAATGCAATTGAATTTGGATAAATGATGATTACACAGAAGAAAGCTGGGAAGAAATACTAACTTCTAGGATTTGTGTCTTTCTCCTGAACATCTCAACACAGGTTGAAGCCACGTGTATACCACATGCAGGCTGAAACTACACTCAAAGTAGAGCAAGAAAAGAATGGGATAAAAACTTTGCATAAGGACTACTGCATAGGTAGGTATATTACTAGAACTGCCATATCTATTATTTTTATAATTAACTTGTGCTCAAAGACTTTTGGTGGGATATCTTTCCTAAGGACCTATAGCTCATAAGTGGCAGTTTTAAAAATTCAAACCAGGTCTGTCTGGCTTTACAATCAATTTCTTCTCTAACAAATCTTGCTCTTCCCTCCTTCTAATTCATGTATTTATTCATCTATTGATTTATTTATATATCATATTTCTAAGTGAATGTAAAGTATTAATTTGTTATATTCAGTTTTTAATTATTTTTATTTATCAACTAACATTTCCAAACCTTTTCAGACCTGTGACCATTTTCATAGTTATATCTATAGCCTATCATGTTAAAAAATTTTATTCATTTTTAATGATATAAAGAGTCAGATTTCTAATTATATTAGGAAATTATTAAGGATTGTGTATACTTTAATATAGCCATAATAGAACACTAAATTTGATTTTTTCTACTAAACAAGGAAATTTTACCTTCAAATAATTAAGTAATAAGAAGCTTAATTTGTTAATGCATAAACTAAAGTTTTAATGTATTGTGTTTCAGTACCAAATATATAGTGAAATGTGACCTGAAATTTAACAATTTTTGTCATCAAATATGGACAAAAACAACGTTTCCTTAATTAATATTTGACTTTTTGTATTTCATACTTTTAAACTATATCATACCATTTTTTATATTTCTATTAATTATTTAATTTCTTAATTATGGGATAAGAAAGAAGATTAGAGGCTGCTTTATGAAAACACTTCTACATCAATAACACTATTTGGATGTGACTTGCTTTTGTACCTAACAAGTAAAATATTAAATATATGTGACACATATATTTTCTTTGGTTACTGATCTTGAATTTCCAGACACAACTCTTTCTTCTTTATTGAAATGTGAATTGCCTGAATGCACTTTTCAAACCTGATAAAGATGGTGTTGGTGCAAATGTGCAGATTTACAAACTTCCTTACTTCTACTTTCATCTCTGGTTTTCAATACCCTTAGGTCTCTCAAAATATCTTTAGTCAACGATTTATAAAATAGTTTTAAATATAAGAATAATGATAGTTTAAAACTGAATAGAGTTTAAAGTTCTTCCTTTCAGCTGGCATTGTTCAGTTTTGATAAACTGAATGGGTATTTGTTTGACAGTGTTTGATACCTCAAACTGTTTTTTTTTCTCTTTTAAACAGTTATATTTCAAGTTGATTTTAAAATTGAAATTGAAATGGACACATTTACCATCTTTATCATTGTTAATCTATAAATATTTTAAATCAGTGGTTGGAAAAACTGCTTTACAGTAAAAGATAGGTAGCTAGTTTTACAATCATAGGATATGCATAACTAATTTGCTTTGAGACCTCAGAGAGAGATAAGGAAATGCAGAGATAGCAAGTTATTATGTTAAGCTTTGAAAAATGAGTAGGATTTGAACAAGTTGAAAAGGTGGAAAAAGGGGCTTCTAGGTAGGTCACACAATGTTAAGAAAAATTCTGAGGTCCTTAAAAGTGTGGGATGTGTACAGAAAATAGATGGGCAATCAATTTGCCTGAAGTTCTGCCAACTCAAGAAATAGGAGATAATTTTTAAATGGGGAAAAAAAAGGAAGAGAAAGTCTGTATGTTTGCTGATCACAGAAGCAGTTCAATTCTTGGCCAAAATATCCATTCAGGGACTGTGGAGATATCAAAGATTTATGAAAGAAGTTGGTAGAATTTAATCTCTGTATTATCTTGGCTCATATGTTCCCTTTGCTTCCCCCCCCCCTTTTTTTTTTGCTTTGCTATTTTTAACTCCCATTATTCTCCTTGAAAATTATAAGTATCTCAGGACAGTAATAAAGAACATTAGAATGATATTCAAGATGCCTATACTATCTTTTGCCCTGATATTGCTGTTATTTTTACCCTAAATTTTGTGATCCATTACTCTCCATGATATTCTATTTCCTTAATCACATATTGGCATTCAAGTACCAAATTTCTGTTTTTTACCTTAGAACGCTAAGCATATAAATTGAATGTTCTTTGCCACACCATTTTCTGAGTATCACCAACGTACATGTAAAGAGTATTTTTATTTTAGTAAATAGTTTATAACAACTTACTACTAGAGGGAGATAAGGGATAGCCAGGTTAAGTCTATGTACCTTATTACTGAGTTCAGGTCATATCATTGGTCCTGTCCATGATTCAGCTGGAGACTCAACAAGTAGCCAGAAATCAGTCATGACTATAAGGGTATAAGAAACAGTTTTGTTATAAAGTCTAAAAACTTAATAATAATATTACATAAGAGGATGTTTTTATATTTTTGTATGAGGTAAAGTTCAAGCAACTGTTTAATAATTACAGAACATATCACAATAGTCTCTTTTATTAGATGATAATGAAAGCCTGTATGTTTGCTGATCATACTTGTTTATTATTAAATTTCGGCACTCCAGTAATACATTCCTGAAAGACATGAGCTAAATTCACCTTTAACTTTTGCCTGTTCATTTGTAGATAAGATACCTTTCAGGGTATATGACACCAATAACAGCTTTCTGTACTTTATTTCATGTATCTCTGATGAGGTTTTTATTTTGCTTTTTTTCTAGAAGTTATTTGCTTTGTTTTATTTTTGCCTTTTCAAGTACAATAGATAGATTGACTAACTTATACACAGTACTCAAAGGACACTGTTGTCTACAATTGCTGATGGGGATTAAAGTGGCATAACGAAGCAGTGATCATTCTGCCTGAACGGAGGCCATGTCAAATTATATTTGAAAGTGCACAGATATAAATGGGAAACTTTATGGAACGACTGTAGATTTACTACATGTCTGTTAGTCCAAAGAGACAAAATATAAAGGCCAAAGCATAGAAGACTGACAAGGTCATTGTTTGAGCAAAGGTCAAAGTTCTGAAAACTAAATGGATCCACTGTAGCCATGGAACTGTGGAACCATTTTTTTGTGATCCTATCAGTTTTGTTAATGTATCCTTCCCATGATGGCTCCTTCTGCTGTGCATTGGATGTGAATCACTAGTATGTTTTTTAACCCTGGATCCCTGCAACTTTTCCTTGGGTGACTTTTTGCTCTGAGACACATCATGACTCTGAAACCTGAGAATATTTTTTCTTTAATGTTCCCCTAAATAATATTTCAACAGCTAGCACAGACAGTGGCAATACACTCAGTGGGGACCTACCATGCATTTTTCAGTGACTGAAGACACTAGAAATTATTGAATATAAACTTTATGTGATATGCCTGATGTAACTGCCACAAACCTTCCAGCAGGCAGATGCTAAGAAATTGTTGAACATGCAATAATGTAATTTCTTTCCCTTTACTTCCAGTTTAAATAGTCTGATTTGTGTGTGGCGTGGAGGTAGGGGGGCAGTTAGGGAGTCTGAGGCCTTCATTGAGAACATAGGTTATTATTCCTGATGGAAAAAAAGCCCAGCAGAAAGCAAAGAGAATTTTGCTAAATCACTGCATCTAATCACTAGCATACATTTCCATTCAGAATATGGGAGAAATTAGTCTGCATCACTGGCATCTGAACTCAGCTGCTCAGTTCAGACAGCCTGTGAAACTCAGACCTGTTTGCTCCTTTCCAATCTGTGTTCGTGACATTGCTCATTTCCAGTCTGTTTGCTCATTTCCAATCTGTGTTCATGACATTCTCTCATCCAGCTCTGAATACTTCTCTGATTTTAACTTTAAGCTTCATCACTGGATGTGGTGTTCATAGGTGCTTTGCCTGGAATATTGATCTCAGCTTTATCTTATGGTCTTTGATTAGGCTCATGCCATTGGCAAATAGGGTTTCCCAGATTTCTGAGTGGGATATTTTCAATGAGGTCTTGGACCTTGGAAAAATCAGTCTTCTTTCTCGACACTCGGATGGTGCTTCAAATGACAAGCTTGTGTACAGTTTGGGGGTTAAAAATAAAGTCTAGATAGGTCTCCTGAATTCATTTATCACCTATTAAAATGCATTTCAAAAGAGATATTTGAGTATTTAAAGGCGTTTTAAGAATCTGTTTATATACTGTGTATATGTCTATAAAGTTACTTGATAGCAAAATAAATCTTATCAGTTTCTTCTGAGTTGTGAATTGGCATGTATGCAAAACAAGCAAAATTTAATGACTTTTCCCCTAGTGACATGGTTCCTCATCACAGTTTCAATGAGACTTTAAGTTAGCCTTTATCCATAAAATATACCATCTACTTTGAAAAAGAAAAAAAAAGATACTGTCTTGTCATTTTGTTCTTCTGGAAATATCCTGTTTCTAAATCTAATAGATTCTTAACAGATAATGTAGTTTTTTAGGCAAAAACATTATGTAACCACTTGCAATGAGATTAGATAAAATTCATCACTCAAACCATTCAACACATTTGAAAATCAAATGACAACCTGGTCGAGATTCATTTACATCTTCTGTAGAAGACTTTTGAAAAGCTGGGGAAAAAAACCTGGAATATATATTTTTAAAAGCTGTGTTTCTTTTATTGTCAAAGGAAATAAAAGTGCTTTTCATTAATGGGATCCCTTGAAAATTAAACAGTTCTGAATCAGGAGATCTGGCAGTGCTTATAATGGGAGTATGATTCTCCCACTTTGAGATGTGTGAGCATAGGATACTTACCCTCTCTAAATGTTAATTTTATCAATTATAAAATGCAGCAGAAAGATAATAACTTACAGGACCTGAGGAACTTGGTTTTTGTAGTAGCCAGTATAATCCTGAATGCCTTTTGATGGTGCATATATTCTATTTGATCACATGGAACAAAAGTTACATCAAAAGAAGCATAGTGAACGACATTGTCAGTATTTTGTTTTTCCCACTAAATGATATATAAAATTTAATGATACAATGAGAATATTAAGCCATGGAAATAGTCATATTCTAAAATAAAATTATTAAAAGTTTATCCCAATATTAAAGTAACCTAAGAAAGCAGATTGGAATGTTTCCCCATAAGATGTTCTTTTTTTCCTTCTACATTAAGATCACAGTTAAACAAGTTGTAAGAATGTTTTTCTCTTAGCTTCATCTGGTATATCCATACACTGTGCTTGTTTCCTTTTTTTTTTCCTTCCTTTTCCACCACATTTTTCTCTTAGAGCTTCCTTCCTTGTCCCTGAGACACTATTCCAAGCTTCCAGCTCAAGGACTCTACACTGTAATGTCTCTAAAACAACCTCGTGGAAGATGTATATTATAAGAAAAACAAGGGAAGCAACTAAGAAACCCTACCCTGATCTAGAGGAAACATCTGGTCCCTAACGTTAGTGATATGTTAAAAAAGAAATGCAGGCCTGTAGAATTTTAAATGTAAGTTAACAACAATGACCACAACATAGAAATTGGTGAATTTAGCAGTTAAGATTCCAAGGCCTGCTGACCAAGATTTATATGACAGCACTCCATCAAGGAATCTTAGAAACGATTAGAGACTGACAGTCTTTCATATAAAGACTTGATTGCACACACACTTCTTAAAGCAGAAAATCCTTGCGGTTTTTGATAGACAGAGGTAGCACAGTTAGGCCTATGAGTCTTTCTCTAAACTTCTCTCTTCCTGTAAAGTTAAACATCAATTTCATACTCATCTGTTTCTCATATACAATATCTGAAAATCACTTCTATTATGGTTTTCTTTGTCTTTTGACTTTCTCCTGAACTTTTCAGAAGTGGAAATAAGGGTATAACGACCTTGTATGACCATCCCCCATCTTCAATGTTTATCAACATTTTGTCATTTGGACAGCAAATAATTTGGGATCTTCAGTCCTAAAAGCCTTGATGAAAACAATGGGAAACATGAAGGACTCATACAAAATAAATGGTTATGTAAATACTGGGAGTTGGAAGCTAAGTCAGAGATTAGATTAAAGTCACAAAGACCAAGGTCTGGAGTCACCAGGAAAATACAGTTATGAACTGTATGTTGGTTTTGTATGCATGCCAATCCACAAGCCAGAAGACACTGTAGATCTATTTCACAATAGTATGCTATAGTGTTAAGAAATTTGTAGGATTGGAGAGATGATATAAATCACTGAACCTAAAAATGTCAACTCTACTTTTTTTGATGTTATCTCAAATGAGAATTCTATTCTATTGCCTTAATGTCACCTAAGGGTTTGTCACAATGTAATACAATTTCCCTTGGAGGTTTGGTTTGGGTTTTTTTGCCAGCATTAGTGAGTTTACCCTTGTTTAGCACAGAGCCTGTCACACTGAAAGCTTTCCATGAAAATTTACTGCACAAATTAGTTCAATGAGCCATGTAAGAAAACGTGTTCCTGGGTACCAGAAGAGGCAATTGAGAGATTAATGTGCTGCCAAGGTGACAAGAGCCATTAAAGGGAAGACTGGTCATACTCTGAGGACAAAAGTCACCCACTTTACATTTCTGAGCCATGTCAGCACTGGCTCTATGAGTAAACTAGCTGAGCTCACCTGATGACATTAGCAAACCTTCCCACACTCCAATGAGCATTATAGAAGCCCTAAGAACAAAAGGTGTATGTGACCAGTGACTCTCCATCTTCCTTTTCTCCTACCTAAACCCAGCCTCCCTTCCCCATCTTTGAAAATCTTTCCAGACCATACAACTAAATCAGATTTCTAGATCCCCTTCCTCTTTTTCCCATGCTGAGGATTTCATTCCCAATTTCACAGGAAGAAATTAGAAAAAAATCAGTAACTTGCATAGCAATCTAATATGTAAGGAGCTTGTAAATATCCTGAGGAGAGTCTCAACACTTGTGTCACTTGTCTTAAATCACTGATCAACACTTAGATATCCTCTAGAAACTATAAGAAGAAGCATTTAGATATGGTACATAAAAATTAGAAAAGATATTATATCCCTACATTATGTGAGGTATCTCAGTGTATGCCTTTGAATGATTTCATGGAGTCAATGAAGATTATTAACATCATCTAACTTTCCATTCATCATTCTATGAATTCACAAACTTTCTTTTGCAGTTCTTTGAATAACTACCTTACAAACAGCATGACACATATGCTTTTCTATCATGATTTCCCTCAGGAAGGACAGTTAGGTTATCTGTTCTGGTGACTTAAAAATTATTTTTAATGTATTTCTACAACTGCAATGTAAGAGAATGATCAAGATGTATTATCAAGGCAACTTCTTTTTTCTTTCACCAAGAACCTAGGTCCTAGATAAACCTTCACATTATTTAGTTTATCAGTAGGCTTGATGTTTTTCTGTATTTATGAGATATAAGAGTTTCCTTTTCAAGTAAATTTTTCACATTTAGTCAGGTAATAGAAACTTCTAGTAATTTTGCATCACAGCTTTAAAAATATGTTTTTAAAAGACACAAATGAAATATGTTCAGGGAATATTACTAATGTCTTCATTTGTTTGTTGCTGCTCCCAGTCATGTTATAAAATACAAATAAAGAAGAAGTTGCTTATGGCAATAATAAAGCCAAAGGGAATTCTATATAAACAACAGCTGGTTTTCCTTGGGGAAGAATTACATTTAGCTGAACATTTCACTTCCCATGAGGCTGGACAAAATACTGTCAGGAAGCAGAAAAATTTTATGAGCCCCTCTATTCAAAGAGATTGTTTCTTCTGATGAACTCCTAGAGAATTTACTGTCAGTGACACTCATTTGAAAATTAATGAATGCTGTTTTGTGTTATTAATTATCATTATCCACTAAATTAGAAGCCTCTGGAAGGAAGTGATTGTGGCTTCATAGTCGTCATTGTGTCTAGAACACAGTGGATGCTCAGTAATATTTTTGAATACATGGATTCATCAATACTTTAAGGGAATAATCAATTATCAATCAATACTTTGATTGAATCCTGATCCTCTATTATATCAGAATCCTGTACAGTGAGTCTCCCTCACATATAAGGATTTCCTATTGCACAATCAAGCAATTTTAAAGTTTAGTTTTAAGATCAAGCTAAACGATCTCTCCTCTTGGATTTCAGAATTCTCTCCAATGTCAAGCCATTCTTAATGACTTCTTATGTTTGCACTTTGCAGAGTTAGGCTGAATTTTAAGAAAAACTCTTCTGATGACTAGTGACCATAAAATCCAGACTGGCTGACACATATACGTAAAGCAATTTACATGGTGAATGCATATTAATAGTGCAAACTCAAGTCACACATATGGCAGAGGAGGAAACTTAAATGCCTTCCTCAAGGTTCCACAGCTATGAGTGGACAACTCCATCACAAACTCTACACTGAGTTTATGTCTCAAGGTATAACTTAGGACTGATGTTCCTTCAATGTGCAGTCTATATCTACTCTTTTACCACTTCTACCCCTGCTGCTACACCCCACCTTAAAGCTACTTAGCAGTCACAGAACTAATTCATTAACCATCTCATTTAAGCCTCATGACGTCTCCTTTGAAAAGAACACTATAGTGCAGGTAATCTATGAGATGAGGAAACTATCCTATATATTTGCCAGACATTGCTCATTACCATTGCTATTAGAAGAGCCACTCATCAGGTGTCAAAATCTAGTTTGATAATAACATCTTTCCTTATCCTGGTAGTCAGCTCTTATTGTCTTTACCCTTACAACTACAGTTCTGGAACAGGAAATGAATTTTTAATGGATCACCCATGAATCTATGTTTTCCAAACACTGTTACTTGGATGATTTCCCAATACTCAGCTGCCCCAACCCACCTTCTTCTAAAACCAAGGACCACTTTTCCTCAGCTATGAGCAAGAGCTATGAATCCTGGGCCCTTGAAGGTTAGATTGTGGGTTACATGGATTCTAAATTTGGCCTTGGACTTATCACTATATAAATTTGAAATTGAGATGTGTGAAAGGCCTGAAATCAGAATCAAGGGTGTTTTTTGTTTTTTTGTCTTATTTTGTTTTGTTTCATTTTACTATGCTCTATAGATATTTGCTATGATAATATCTAGGAATAGTGGTCAAAATGAACAATAACAGATATTTAGAACATCAGAAAATACTCCAATCAGAAAAAAAAAAATGAATCCAATAGATGCAAAGCCTAAATGAATGAGAACTAAGTTGTCATGATAAATTTAGTTAAGTATGACTATTTTATTTCTATCATTTCTTTCAAATCCTAATTAATAACACTGGGTTTCTTAATTTTTTGATACTTTACAATAATTGATCTTCATTAAGTGCTACTCTTAAGCAATAAGAAATAGGCTTTTCATTGGAAGAAAAAATACAAAACCTTTAGAGTGGTCACCTTTAGTTAGTGGAACAAATAATAAATATATAAGTTTTTCATTTTTAAGTATTTCCCTAATTACATTTAAGGAACATGTTCATCTTTAACACAAAAACCCCCCAAAATATTAGTTTTAAAAAATAAAAAGTATGAAAGGACAGTATGAATGCTATGGTTTAAATATTTTTCCAAGGAAATGTCACTTTATATGCTACCTGCCAGAATTACACTTATATTCTTAGTTTATGTAAGAGTCTAAGAAATAAAAATATAAATGTTTATTTACTTATAGTAGAATAAGAAATAGAACCAACAGTGCCTCATAAACAATATTCTATGGTTTTTTTATAACTACTTTATGAGTATTAATTCAGTGTAAAATTAGTATTCATTCAGTTTGGGGAAGTTGATCATGCAAGTGAAGATTCCTTAAGGACTTTTACAAGAAATAGTATGTCAAATCACTTCATAGCCTGTGTACTCTTTTTTCTAACTTGTACCTTCTTCTCCAAAATAATCATCTACCTCCTCCAAGATATGTACAGTGTTGAGAAAAAAAAAAAAATCAGTTTTAAGTCCAAGAACTTTGATTGAAAGAGCTGGGAGAATGACTTAAGAACAATTGTCTTCCACCTGGGAGATCTTGTAAATAAAAAGGGAATACATTTCCTCCCTAGAGAAATCAAGCTGTAAATAAACAGAACGAGCTAAGATCCTAAATTATCTGACATCCAGACATCTCTTACACACCTGGTCCCAGAACGTTTCTTTCTGTAATGTTAAAACTATTTAGAAAATCTTGGGTACAGGTAAGTGATGACATTAAGGTTCCTGAGAGCAAAGTTTGAACAAGATGATTTGAAAAAATATCATCTCAAGGCTCTTACAGGAACACGTAGAGATGTTAGTGTCTTCAACAGGAATCCCTTACCACAGTCATTTTCTAATCTTTACTGTATATAAAATTACAGTGTATGGTTATCCAATTTTGGCCAAATATGCAAGAGCATTAGAAAACAATCATTTGAGGGTAAGCAGAAAACGATAGTGCCTAAAATGGGGAAAATGCGCTATGAAGTGAAATCCCTTTCCTTTCAGATTTTTAAAACAAATGACACTTCAGAGATTGCATTAAAATACATTCTAAAACTTTTCTTATTTCTCCTATAATCCCTTGGAACAAAATCTGTAACAAATTTCAGAGAAAAATGAAGTACAAACAGTATTAGTGAGTGATCCCAGACTCTACCATAGCTTTGCATGTCCCAGCTATACTAGGGAGATCACAAGCTCTGTGCCACAAAAGGAAATGTCTATTTCTTGTCTTGATTCATCGATCAAGTGGTCTAATAACTCTTCTCATAGTTAGATTCTGGATTTTATTTCAACCTTTCTCTATCAGTAAACTCTCTGACAGCATAGCTGTAGAAGAAGCTGACAGCCTCCCCTGCTTCTAGTGCATTGTGGTAGCAGTTCTCTGGTTTTCTCCTTTCCCCTTTCACTCTGTCTTACTTCTTTGGCTTCCCCGGCTCACTTTGTCCCATGTCACAGTATCTGATTACATGATCCAGGCACTTATGCAATGTGCTGGCATGCCTCCTGACGCCCTGGCACCTTGGCCAACATGCTTATGGCAGAGATTATCATGGGAACCTCTGAGTCTATTTAAAATATGATGAAACATATTCAATATCAAGGCCAAGGGGCAAAAGGTGCTTGGGAAATAGGGGAAAGTGGAGAAAAATGGAGAACATTACTGCAATAAGCGAGGTGAAAAAGAAATCGTACATTTATTCTAGAAACACTTATTTAGTACATTCTACATTCCAGGCATGGAAGATGCAATATATATATATATATTCCAGGTCCTTAAGAAGTTCAAAGTCTGGTAAGGAAGACAGGCACAGTATATATCTGTGGCTCCATGGTTCTTGAATAATTGAGTCCATAATTTTGTCTACATAAATCCTTTTAGGGATTAGATTTTTTAACCACAAAAATTGCTCTGAATGAACTAAAGGCCCCAAACTTGTTTTTTCCTAATTGGGCCTTGGGCAGCTGCTATGGATATCCCCTGATACATTATTGTACCTAATATAAGAATATTGATTATCTATTTGCACCAGACATGAAGGTGCTTACATAGGCCACTTCATTTAGAAAACTTGATATTATCCACTGAATGCCATTCAAAGCCTAAATGAGTGTTTCTTGTGGCCTCTTGTGGTGGGGTCAGTGTTAGACGCACACATGAGACAGCAAGCCTAAAGACTGATATTTACCGGTCTGATCTCCGTTCCTCTTTGACATGTCCCATCTAGGAACTTATAGCTTCATTGGCATCCAAATGTTTTTATTTTTAAAAATTTTTATTTATTTATTTTTGGCTGCATTGGGTCTTCGTTGCTGAGCGCGGGCTTTCTCTAAGTTGCCGCGAGCGGGGGCTACTCTTCGTTGTGGTGTGCGGGCTTCTCATTGCAGTGGCTTCTCTTGTTGTGGAGCATGGACTCTAGGCACGCAGGCTTCAGTTGTCGTGGCACGAGGGCTCAGTAGTTGTGGCTTGTGGACTCTAGAGCACAGGATTGGTTCCTGTGGCGCAGGGGCTTAGTTGCTTCGTGGAATGTGGGATCTGCCTGGACCAGGGCTTGATGGAGTCTGCCGGACCTTGGCAGGTGGATTCTTAACCACTGGATCACCAGGGAAGCCCTCTAAATGGTTTATACTCTCTATTTTAACTCCGAATTATGTCATCAGCACTGAGTGTATCTAGAGTATTCTTATTCATGGACATTTTTTTTTTCTTTTTTTTATGATAAAAAATTTTTAAATGGGGATTGGTGCCTTCATCAGCATCACTGTGGCAATTGGGAAATATCTAAGTATCTAGACTTGACCATTAACCGACATCTCTAGAATTGTTCTAATCCACCCAACCACATTATTCTGTCCATATTCTAACCTCGTTTGACTTGGTTCCTCAACTCCAAATTCTTTTCTTAAGAGCACTAGCCTTAATCTTTAGAGTCAGACACACGCAAATACCTTGGCCTTGTAAATCTCCTTGGCTGATTTTCTGATATTTGCCCTCTGGAACCAAGCACAGTGGTCTGAAAGACACTCTTAAAACTCTCTGCACTATCCCTTCAGACCTGAGAAGCTGGGTCCTTGCGTGATCAGGCTTCCCACTAGGTCAGGAAACAAGATATTCTCTCTTTTCCTGCCCTTCTCAAAGAGGAAACACCCCCAAGAGCAACTGCAAGGAGTTTTTGCAAGCATACACAACTCTTTGTGGGAAAGAAGAACATTTCAGGGCGAACCACACCCACTCAAGGAAACAATACTCAGCTGATATTGATGGAATAAAGTCATAATACTGTTTTGAGCAACTGACATTTTCAGAAAACTGACATTTTCTACTCCTAAGCAATTATTCTCCATAACTTCTCATTTTTCTCTCACCCTTGAAAGTCTGATCCTCAGATGGGTGAGATAAAGAAGCCAAACTAACTTAATCTGGGAAAACATCAGCAGGAGATCTTGATAAAGGTATGGCAGAAGAAAAGGGATGATTAGGAAGATGACATTGTATTGGTCGAGATAAGATTCAATGCTATAATCGCCAGTGATAAATATAAACTTTATATAACTGCCTTTAGGTCAGACGTGCTTATGTTTAGGACAAACACAGGTGAGAATAAGTGGGGCCCTAGAACCCTTCTAAGACGGAAACCCTGGGTGGGATGGAGCTGGTGGTGGGAGGAGGATTAAGAAAAGTGAGCTCCTGAAAGGGGTCATCAAACATTATCCTGGCACCCAAGCTCACCTTCCTAGTTCCTGAGATGTCGACAGGCACTGTTTTGTGTACATGTCACACTATGGGGTAACATCTCCGTACAGGATGATGTGTATATGTTTCAGCTTTCTGGTGGTGGTAGAGATGGTGACTGTGATAATGGTATGTGGTCACACAGGAATGGGAAACAAGTATTCTTTGAGAGGACACAAAGGTTTTCTAGTGGTACAAAGTGACTAGATAAATTATTGAGTTACGTATATGTGAATGACCTCCATTTTTTCCTTCTCTTATTTCTAAGCATATGGTTGTGCCATTTGAATATTCTCACCATAAAGATTCTTGTAGAGCAGAAAATAGGACTCACTTGAAGTTAACTACATGTTACAGCTTTTTAAGTGTTCAAACACATTTGAAGAGATTATGCTTGATATCATGGAGAAGTGACTTTGGTATAGGGTGGATAGGCAGGACTCTAAAAGGCAAAATAAAAAGAGGACTTTTCTCCATTTTCATTACCATACCGCAGGGGGAGTGTTAGGATTTCAATGGCTGTAAGCTGAGCCTGGGAAAGCATCTCCCAGCATCTCCAGGACTCCCACTTTCCATAAAGGTTTTTTGTACCCAAAATATAACACAGAAACAACAGAGTCCCAGAAACCCAGGGTACCATGAAGACTTGGTCTTTGGACATTTTAGTAATAATCAGTGAGAACAAAGTACATGAACAGCCTCTGAGGCTTTCGTGCATATTAACCTTCTAGAATTTATCCAAGACCTTGACAGGAAGAGAATCTCCAAAGTAAACAAAGACTGAATTCTCCCAGTTGATTGGGTTTTCAGAACGGAATCTGAGTTTATAAGAAGGCATAGGTATATGACATATTTCTCACTCTTCAGCTTGTGGCTATTAAAGCCATATCCACTACAAACCATACCTACAAATATTGAGGGTGACTTCCCTGAGCCCTATTTCTGAGAACTCCTACCCTGTGGTTTGGTGATAAGAATTCACTAAGTGAACTTGCCAGGGAGTGATAGAACATTCACCAGTCACTCATAACTTAAATACTTCTGCTTTCTTATCCCTTTGAACTCAGTTCCTTTCCTTAGATAAATAAAGCCTCACGCTCACATGAGTCATTGGCCCTGCCTCTTGATGATGGGGCCCCAGCTCCTCAACTTCATGTTTCTAAGAAAAACTCTTCTTCTTTACCCTTTCCTGAATTTTACTATTTTCTTCCGTCTCCACCTTGTTCTGTCCTTTATGCAATTTTTGACAGCCTAATCTAATCTGCTGCCAGTATTTTCATTTACATATCTTGATTTCTACCTACAGAGAAGACTGTAAGTCTAATCTACAATTTCTCCAGTCTTTTCTAGTGTTTTGCTCTTTTTTTTTTTTTTTTTTTTTTTTTTTGCGCGGTACGCGGGTCTCTCACTGTTGTGGCCTCTCCTGCTGCGGAGCACACACGCTCCAGACGTGCAGGCTCGGCGGCCATGGCTCACGGGCCCAGCCGCTCTGCTGCACATGGGATCTTCCCGGACCGGGGCACGAACCGGTGTGCCCTGCATCGGCAGGCGGACTCTCAACCACTGCGCCACCAGGGAAGCCCTAGTGTTTTGCTCTTGACTCGGTCTGATCTCCTTGATACTGACCTACAGCATATACTGTCTTCTTTTCTAAACTTGGAAATTACAACTAAACACCAACTCTTCCTAACATCCTCATACCATACTGCCTATTACTCCGTGTGACATGAGGATGTTTTCAACTTAATAGGTGACTCTATAAAACCAAAACACTTTAAAGATATAAAAATAATTGTGGCATTAGTTTTTTATTGATTTTCCCCTTTTTCTTGTTTTGTTTGTTTGTTTTGTTTGTTTTAAAGCAAAGTTCATACCCCTAATCATGTGTAGCCAATCACATCTATTTCTGCCTACTAATAAGCTCCTGATAGAGATCAAATTGACTTAAATCACCAATGTTTTGTTATTTCCAAAAAAATTTAAATGACATTAAAACGTTACTGAACAGAAAATTAATGAATTGTAAAGGAATTCCTTTATGGCACCTATTATCCATATTCATTGTCCCACCTTTGCAGTTTGGCTTCTACATTAAGTGAAATTTGAAGAACATAAAGTAGTTCAAGAGAAAGACCTAAAAATGACTAGAAGACTAGTGGTATAAAGAGAAGCAAAAAAAAAAAAAAAAGTTGGAATAAAGAACTAATATGAATATAGTACATAAGACCACATAGTTGAGTGGAAACCATCAATGAACATATGATTTGTTATTCTAGAAAACAAACAGATTTGTTTTACCTTTAAACATTGGTAAGCAACACTATGAAGCATTGAACATGGTTTTTAAATTTTTTTTAGGTTTTTTTTTCATTTCAAAGAAAATCATCTGCCTTAATAAATCATCACAATCCAATAGGCAAATAAACTCAAAGGTCAGCAAAAAAGGATGTTCTACTAGTTAACTATTGCCTGCACACCAAAACATTGTTCTTGAAACAGTTATTCATAACTAAACCCATCTTCCAATAATACTAAAGTGTGACTGTATGTTTAGTGATGACTCATCTACTCTTTTATGGAAAGCCATTATTATTGATATGACATAAAACATATGGTATGACAAGAACAGCAGCATTTTGGAGATCACGTACACCATTCTTTTCAGCTTACAAACAAAGCAAATGGAATACCCTAGGATTCAGTGACTTGAATAAATACATATTGTTATTTAACAGAGTTGGAGGTATCCTCATTTCTAATATAGTGTTCAACTGCTATGTAGGAAACTGATAGATTCAAGGAGCCTATGTGGAATAGATAGAAAACCACATACACTAGCAAGGTGACCATCATAAATAAAATTTGAATGCATTTAAAAGTTTTTAAATTTACTGTCTTTTAAAATTATTCAAAGAGCTCATCAGCCTAGAAACGTCTTGAAGCCAATAATTTATAATTTTTAGACTGTTTCATAAAAATGTCATAGGATGTAGCTTCCAAATAAGATTTACCATTGAGTTCAGAAAATATTATTCTTTCTTTTTCTTTCTTTTTTTTTTTTTTTTAACACCGTTATTTTTGCCAAACACTCTAGTCAGCACTGGGGATAAAATGGCAAGGCAGACATGTTTCCTGCTCTGTAATTGCTTGAAGCCTAGTGGGGATTTGAAGCAATTAAACAAGCAATTAGAATCAAAGTAAGAACCTTTTTGTTTTATTTGAAATATAGTTAACTTACAGTATAATATTAGTTTCAGGTGTATAACATAGAGATTCAATATTTTTATAGATTATACTCCATATAAATTAGTATAAAATGTTGACTATACTCCCTGGGCTGTACATTACATGTTTATATTTTAATTATTTTATACCTAGTAGTTTGTAACTCTTAATCCTCTTCACCTATCTTACCCCTCCCCTGCCTCCCCACTGGTAACCACTAGTGTGTTCTCTGTATCTTTGAGTCTTTTGTTTTATTATATTCATTTTTTTGTTTTATATTTTAGATTCCACATATATGTTAAAGTATTCAGTATTTGTATTTTTCTGTCTGACTTATTTCACTGAACATAATATCCCCCAGGTCCATCCATGTTGTTGCAAGTGGCAAAATTTCATTCTTTTTATGGCTGAGTAATATTCCATTGTGTATATATACCACATCTTCTTTATCCACTCATCAGTTAATGGACACTTAGGTAGCTTCTGTATCTTGGCTATTATAAATAATTCCACTATGAACACTCGATTGCATATATCTTTTTCAATTAGTGTTTTCATTTTTTTCAAACATAACTCAGGAGTGGAATTACTGTATCATATGGTGGTTTTATTTTTAATTTTTTGAGGAACCCCCAAACTGATTTTGTTAGTGGCTATACCAATTTACGTTCCCATCAGCAAAGTACTAGAGTTCCCTTTTCTCCATATCCTTGCCAACACTTGCTATTTCTTATATTTTTGACAATAGCTATTCTGACAGGCATGAGGTAATATCTCATTGTGGTTTTGATTTGCATTACCCAGATGATTAGTGATATTGAGCATCTTTTCATGTGCCTGTTGACCATCTGTATGTCTTCTTTGGAAAAAAGCCTATTCGTGTCCTCTATCCAATTTTTAATTGAGTTGTTTTTTTTTTTCTTTTTTTGTATGAGCTCTTTATATATTTTGGATATTAACACCTTATTAGACATATTGCTTGCAAATATCTCCTCCCATTCAGTAGGTTGCCTTTTTGTTTGGTTGATAGTTTCCTTCTCTGTGCAAAGCTTTTACATTTAATTAGGTCCCATTTGTTTATTTTTGTGTTGTTTTGATCCAAAGAAATATTGCTAAGACCTTTGTCAAGGAGAATACTGCCTATGTTTTCTTCTAGGAGCTTTATGGTTTCTGGTCTTACATTTAGGTCTTTTATCCATTTTAAGTTGATTTAGTTAAATAGTATGAGAAAATGTTCTAACTTTGTTTTTTCATGTGTAGCTGTCCAGTTTTCCCATCACCACTTATTGAAGAGACTGCCTTTTCCCCATTGTAAATTCTTGCCTTGTTTGTTGTAGATTAAGTGACCATAAGTGCATGGGTTTATTTTGGGGCTCTCTATTCTGTTCATTGATCAACCTGTCTGTTTTTGTGCCAGTCCCATGCTGTTTTGATTACTATGACTTTGTAGCAAAGTCTGAAGTCAGGGAGTATGATACCCCCAGCTTTGTTCATTTTTCTCAGGATTGCTTTGGCTATTCAAGGTCTTTTGTGGTTCCATACAAATTTTAGGATTATTTGTTCTAGTTCTGTGAAAAATGTCATAGGTATTTTGACAGGGACTGCATTAAATCTGTTTGGGGTTGTATGGATCTTATCAATATTAATTCTTCCAATCCATGAACATGGGATATCTTTCCATTTATTTGTTCAATTTCCTTCAACAATCTTCAGTTTTCTTTATCAATGTCTTACAGTTTTCGGAGTATAGGTCTTTTATCTCCTAAATTTATTCTTAGACATTTTATTTTTTTATTTGGTTGTAAATAGGATTGTTTTCTTTATCTTTATGATAGTTTGTTTTCAGTGTGTAGAAATGCAACAGATTTCTGTATATTAACCTTGTATTCTGCAACTTTACTGAATTCGTTTATTCTAATAGTTTTTTCAGGGGGAGTCTTCAGGGTTTTCTATGCAGTATCATGTCATCTGCAAATACTGGCAATTTTATTTCTTCCTTTCCAATTTGGATGCCTTTTATTTCTCTATCTTGTCATACTGCTGTGGCTAGGACTTCCAATTCTATGTTAAATTATGATAGTGGGCATCCTTGTCTTGTTCCTTATCTCACGATATGAGATCCTTTTTATGTTTGTTGAACTTGGTTTTCTAATATTTTGTTGACGATTTTTGTATCTAAGTTCATCAGTGATACTAGCCTGTAACTTTCTTTTTTTGTAATGTCTTTGTCAGGTTTTGGTATCATTTAATGCTGACCTCATAAAGTGAGTTTTTAAGTGTTCCTTACTCTTCAATTTTTTGGAATAGTTTTAGAAGGATAGTTATTAGTTGTTCTTTATATGTGTGGTAGAATTCCCCTGTGGAACCATCTAGCCCTGGACTCCCAACAAAAAGTTTGGAGGTTTTTGATTACTGATTCCATTTCAATACTAATAATTAGTCTTCAGATGATCTATTTCTTCTTGACTCAGTCTTGGAAGACTGTATGTTTCTAGGAATTTATCCATTTCTTTCAGGTTGTCTAATTTGTCGGCATATAACTGTTAGTGGTATAGTCTTATGATTGTTTATATTTCTGTGATATTGTTTGTAACTTCTTTTTTAAAATTAGTTTTGCTAGAGGTTTATCAATTTTGTTTATCTTTTCAGAAAATCAGCTCTTAGTTTCGTTAATTTTTTTTTTGGTCTCATTTATTTCTGCTCTGATCTTTCTTTCACTGACTTGGGGTTTGTTTGTTCTTATTTTTGTAATTCCTTCACAAGGAAAAGTAGGATGAGATTTTTCTTATTTTTTGAGGTAGGCTGGTATCTCTCTTAGAACTGACTTTTCTGCATCCCATAGATTTTGGAAGTTTGTGTTTTTATTTTCATTTGTCTCAAGGTATTTTCTCATTTGCTCTTTGATTTTTTCATTGACCCATTCGTATTTTAGTAGCAAATATTTAATCACCACATGTTTGTATTTTTCCCAATTTTCTTCCTGTGCTTGATTTCTAGTTTCATACTGTTGTGGTCAAAAAAAGATGCCTGATATAATTTCAGTCTTCTTAAATTTACTGAAACTTCTTTTGTGGCCTAGCATGTGATCTATCTGGGAGAACATTCAATATGCACTTGAAAAGAATGTACAGTCTGCTGATTCTGGATGGAATATCCTGTAGAAATATTTTAAGTTCATCTGGTTTAACATATCATTAAGTTCACATTTTCCTTATTGATTTTCTGTCTGAATGATCTATCTATTGACGGAAGTGGGTTTTAAAGTCACCTATTACTATTGTATTACTGTCAATTTCTCACTTTATGTCTGTTAATATTTGCTTTATATATTTAGGTGCTCTTATATCAGGTGCATATGTGTTTATGAATGTTATATCCTCTACATGGAATGACCCCCTTTATTATTAAATAATGCCCTTCTTTGTCTTTTATTATAGACTTTGGTTTAAATTCTACTTTTTTGATATGAGTATTGCTACAGCCAATCTTTTTTAGTTTTCACTTCCATGGAATATCTTTTTCCATCCTCTCTCTTTCAGTCTTTGTCTTTAGCTCCTAAGTGAGTCTCTTGAGAGCAGCATATAGACCAGTCTTCTTTTCTTATCCAGTCAGCCACACTAAGTCTTTTGACTGGGGTATTTAGTCCATTGACATTTAAAGTGATTATTGATCGTTAGGTACTTATTGCCGTTTTGTTACTTGTTTTGTAGGTGTTTTTGTAATTCTTCTCTGTTCTTTTTTTTCCCTTCTTTTAGTCTCATTTAGTCTGTCATTATGATATGATGATTTTCTTTAGTGATATGTTTGGGTTCCTTTCTTTTTAATTTTTGTGTATCTCTTGTAGGTTTTGGATTTGTAGTACCATGAAGTTCATATATGCTTACCTATAATTGTACCTATGTATTTTAAACTGATAGTCATGAAAGTTGAAACACATTCTAAAAGATCTACATTTTTTGCTCACCTCTCCCCCATGTTTTGTGTGTTTGATGTCATATTTTTACATCTTCATGTCTGACCCTGAAATGTTTATTGTAGTTATAGTTGACTTTATAATTTTTGTCTTTTATCCTCCATACTAGCTTATTTAAGTGATTGATCCACTGCCTTTACTATATATTTACTATGTATTGTACATTACTACATATATTCTCACCTCCTACTAGACTGCATTTGATTCTTTCTTTACAGTCTTGTTTACAGAAGAGTGATTCTGCTAGTTCAGGTTATTCTCAGTGAGAGTTGCTTGGTATTTAGTTGTAGTTTTGATACGTTCACAGGAGGATGTGAGCTCAGAGTCTTCCTAGTCTACCATCTTGACTCTGCCCCCTCTCAAAATAAAAATATTTTAAGTCCGTATTATTTTTCAGGCACTATCCTGAAAAAGCTGCTAGAAAAAGCTGTACATCAGCAAAGGAGGCAGGCAAAACCTCTCCTCTACTCTTCTATGGAAGGAAAGAAGAGGAAGAGAAAGAAAGAGAGAGAGATGGAGAGACAGAGGGATGGAGATAAAGAGAAGTAAAATATAAATAAATTTATATTCATAAATAATTCATGTAACACCACAAAATGATAAGCTATGAAGCAAATAAGTTAGGGCAAAGGGAACAGAGTGCCTGGGTCTGAACAACAAGCATGGCTCTTTTCGAAGTCCTCTCTAAGGTGATGCATTGGAGCAAAGAAGTAAATGGGAAGTAGATCAGCCATAGAAAGATCTGGGAGACCATTCTAAGCAGAGGATACCACAAGCGCAATGGCCAAAAGATGGAAAGTGTTTGACAGTTAGAGAAGCACCAGAGCCAGTATTATGCAAATGGAGTAAAGGAGTGAGAGAGAGATTAAAAGAAGATGAGATGGGAAAAAGTCATGTCAGATTAAGAAAGGTTTATAGGTCATGGTAGGAGTTTTGATTTGATTCTATGTGTGTTGGGAAACCCTTTCAAAATAGTGAAATGTAGGGGAAAGAGTGGAAGCAAGGGAACCAATTAGGAGACTGGGACAGGAGGCTAGAATCATAGGGGTGACCCAAGAGAGGGTGGTATTGGTGTAGTTGTTAAGAAAAGACTAGATAAATATGTATTAGAAGTAAAGCATACTTGCTAATGAAAAACCTGCTGTATAAAAAAATAAATTAAATTAAATTAAAAATTTTTTAAATGAATAGATGATATTACACGCCAAACACTATTCTAAAATACTTCAATATATTACAACTTATAAAGGTGATACATCCATCTCTATTTTACAGAGGGACTGAAGGTTAATAAGCCAAAGCTCATCCAGCTAATAAGTGGTGAAGCAAGGATTTGAACCCAGACTCTACACTTTTAGTCACAACATTATGCTCACTGCACATACAATTGTGGAGGAATTGCAATGAAAACTAAAACCAGAAATAGTTTAAAGAGGTTATTTCAGAGAAATGGGACTGGGGCTAGGCAGAAATGGGACATAGATTGCACTTTTTCTTTTTTAGAGGTTCCATATCTTTAAACATTTGCAAATATTACTTAAAAGTAAAGAAACAAAATTTTTTTAAAAGAAGTAAAACCAAGGGTTCTAAAAGCATTAAATTGTATTGAGTAATGTGAATATATTCAGATTGCCCTAACATAGAGCACATGAAGAGTTTTCTCTGTTTTTCAGTTTCCATGCTAGGATCCTAAGGATCAACAAAAACAACAACTTCATATATCAAGAGACTCATATTTTCAAACTTCAAATAGTTCCATGGCCACCTCTTTAATATTTAAAAGTGTACAAGGACCTACTGCATATAGCACAGGGAAGTCTACTCAATACTATATAAGAGCCTATATGGGAGAAGAATCTAAAAAAGAGTGGATATACGTATATGTATAACAGATTCACTTTGCTGTACACCTGAAACTAACACAACATTTTAAATCAACTATAACACCAATAAAAATTTTTTAAATAAATGAATAAAAGTGTACAAGGAAGAAAAAGCCTAAACCTAAAGAGCCATAACTTAATAATACAGAGTCGATATAATCCAAACCCTCCATAAGGGTTATTTATTTTTCCCATATGAACTTAGATTCTAAGAATGAAATTCAGAAGGAAATCCATTACATAAAATAACCAACACCAGGAACTGATGATCTTACTGTGTGAAGGCCACAGAGTCCCAGAAAGAGAGACCATAATTATTTAAAAATAAGAATAATTAGTTGAGATGTATATTATTTTCTTAGGTCCTAGGCCATCATCTCAATATATATCTCATGAGCATGAGTAAAGCAGGAAAATATAATCAAAATCTAGCTTTGAAAGAGATGGTTTAAGACAAAGAGAAAGTTAATTGATTTTAACAAGTTTTCAACCCAATAGAGCAAAAATCAGCTGTGGAGTTCATTAAAAGTTCAGGTGGCTGGACCAATGCTTGCAAATTCTGTTTACTTGGGTAAGTGTGCAGCAGAGATACTGGAAAAAACAAACAAAAAACACAATATTTCCACAGCCAGATGCTAAAAGCCCTGAGCTAGTTAATAGAATATCTATGTTTAGGATAGATTACTTCCATTTGAAATCATCTTGTGACTCAGCTGGAAACAATCTATCCTAAACATAGAAAAAATGGATTATCCAGCCAAAAATAGTTAAGGATAATTGGGGCCAGGAATTCTCTTTATTTTTGTTATTCCCATCAATTCCAAGGGAAATAAAGCACCAAAGAGGATAAATGGAATACACATTAACGAGTGTCTTCAGAATATTTCCTCAAACAAAACAAAAATATGTGATTATTAACCTGATCCTTCTCTACTGTCATACATTACAGCCATATTTTGCAAAAACCATATGGATGACAATGGAATACCTTGGACTTAACAAAGTGGCTCCGTTTACAGCTGCAATGTGGATGTGTTATTTTTATGGGAACACATCAAGGCAACCTACAGCACTTAGTATGTATCTACTGATCCCACAAAAATATTTTTTCCATCCCCATCAATAAAGAGAATTTTAAAAATCAGTCTGCCTTTACATGGGAAGGGCAGCAATAAACATTTACAGTCATGGTCCTAGGCTTTGTTAAAGTGGTTGCTCTCTGTCATAATACAGGACACAGGATGCTTCACATTCTGTACAATGTCACTCTGGTTCTATATATAAAGAGAAAATGATATACAAATTGGAACTGGTGAATATAAAGCCCAAGTACTCTGGATGGCCTTGTTAGACACTTTTCAACTAGAAGGTGGAAGATAAACCTACCAAGATTCATGGGCCAGATCATCAGAGAGGACCTTAGGAGCCTGGTGATTTTTAGGATACCCCCTTAAAGGAAAAGAGCAGGTTATTATACCTTGTATATGCTACCTCTAAGAAAGAAGTACATAGTTTGGTTAGTCTATTTGGATTTCGGAAGCAACATATATGACATTTGAGAATACTGCTCCAATGAATTTATCAGGTGACTTAGAAGGCTGCCAGTGCCGAGTAGAGTCCAGGACATGAGAGAGCTCTGGAGAATGTCCAGGCTAAGAGCTGAGGAACCTGCAAAGAGGTTCACAGGCTAAAGACTTATCCAGAGGTCAAACCTATGATTCCAAACCAATAAAAAGAGTAGAGATAAAAACAGTTCTGATTTCATAATTTATATAATACAATTATGTTCTTTATATCAATAGTATTCTGTTTTGTGCTTATATAGATGTAGGTAATGAATAGCACTATGAATCAGATTCCTGCCTTATTCAAAAAGAGCAAGTAATAATATAGTTTACCGTGAATACATTCACAATTAACTAGCTTCATTGGTGCACTTTACCACTTTAGACTATCATATTAAAAATAAGAGAATGATATAACTGGAATAGCATTTTCTTTATTCTGTGCATGTATATGAGACTGCATACAGAAGTGAAAACATTTTTAAACCTTTTGTTAGAAGTGAATTATACTTAATTCAGTAAAAAAAGAGTCAGTAAAAACATAGTTGTTGCCCATCTGATCTTTTAGACATCTTTATAAATGTACACATACTGCTTAAGAGCATTGTCTCTGAAGTCAAATATATGTGGGTTTATATTTTGCACTACCACTAACTATTCGATATTTTATTCATATTCATTTTCCTAATAGTACAATGTTTGTAGAAATTGTATAGTTTATGGCATTATGTTATTCTTAAACAGAACACTTCTGTGCCTAGCACTGTGTCTAGAACATAATAAAAGTTTAACACATGTTAACTATAATTATCATTACTATTATTATCTTGCATATATATACACATAAACACATTTTATATATGATCTTATATTTGTATATATATGACATATATACATATATACATATATATGAACTCTCACTTGTAGTCTATAATATATGCATACAAACACACACACACACACACTCAAAAGGAGAGATTCTTTTAGCATAATGTGGGATGGTCATTTAAATTCTCCATTTGTATTCATTTAATAAACAATTGCTGTCCTAAGGCTAGGAATAAACCAGACCTGGTCTCCATCTAAAGGAGCCTACCTTCTATTTCAGAACAAGGAAGAAGCATAACTACACCTATAAGCATCCTCATGATTTCATCTTTTATTGTAAGTACTTTAACTTTTCCTCTTCCAAAGGATACTCGGAATGCATACAAAACATACATGCCCCAGTCTGAGATTAGTTACTAAGAATTCAATTACTATTTTATGCTTAGCTCCAGAGTTCCTGCATCTAATACACCAACATTGTGTCACCTGGAATGACTGCTCCACACAGTTTCAGGTGCATATCTGAGCCAAAGAGTCGAATCGTCTCAATATCTCCATTATCTCTTTACATCCAGTTAGAACAACACTTATTAGGAAATAAAAATTGAAAACCTTTTCATATTACAGCCACCAGGTAACATAAATAACAGGCCAAGCACTACCTCCAAGTCCACCAAGTGCCACATTCAAAGGAACACACTCCAATAACTCAAATAATTTAAAGCAATGCGTATCTATAACTGCATCTCCCAAAACATCAAAGTAGATCCAATCCATAATTCCCAGCACTGAGGAGCCATTCCTTAATAACTCATTCCCCTTCCTGTTTTTGTGCTTAAACCCTTCTTTCCCACACCAAAATTCTCCTTGAATTTCAGAGTACATAGACCCTTCTTCAATTATTTATCTTATATTATACATTTATCAGCTATTTAGGGAAGTAACTTGGAACAAGCCAAAGCCCCATAAGGACTAGATAGATGCTTAACAGTCCATTCTAAAGGGACACATATTTTCTTAAGGTTCCCACAATTTTTTTGGAAATCAAACATGGTCATTTGATAATCAAAGAAGATGCTCCATATAAAACTTCTGACTGATTCTAGAAACATTTCTTTTTCACTGAAGGTTTTCCAACTATTACCATATTTATGCATTTATTATTAGTAGTATTTATTTGATGATGATAATAATTATATAAAAAATTCTAATATTAGCATCTACTGCCTTTTAAATGTGATAAATTCATATGACTAGTTCGTAAATTTATGACTAGGTCACCAGAGTTCAACTAAGAATCAGAATTAAGGGATACTATACGTTATGAAAATCAAATGTTCGCATTACTTTTGTATTACCTAAGTACGCTGTAAATTTTGAGAAATTGACATGCAAATTTAAACACTTCCTCATCCAGGAGCTTACTTCTCTGTGAACTCTTTTCTTTCATAAAAATTTAAATCAAAAGTTACGTAAGACCATTGTAAAGCAATTATACTCCAATAAAGATGTTGAAAAAAAAAGTTACATAAGGCATTCTGTTAATAGTCAACTCTGAGAAAAAAAAAAAAAAAGGTAATAGCTCCTCAGCCTTTCTTGACCAGAGTTTTCACAATATGGTTTTGAGTTCAATACTTGAACTACATTTATTTGGGGGTTTCCCTCTGTAAAACTAGAATTCACTCAACAAATATCACTCACTGTGTGCCAGGCACTGTTCATGAACTAGAGGACAACTAAGTTTTTACTTAACATTTTCTATATATTAGTTTATTTAATCTATACAGCAAATTTTGTGGCAGATATTCTTATCTTTATTTTTACAGCTGAGAAAAATAATTTTCAGCAAGATTGAGGAATTTTCCACAAATATATAGCTAATATATGGCATAGGTGAGATTTAGCCCTAAATCATATCTGACTTCTAAGTTCTTTCCACCTACACAAAATGTTTTCACAGAAGGAATATTAACAAAAAAAAATTGCTAAAAATAACAGTTCAATGTGTCTAAGATGCTAAGTGAGAACAACATGTAAATAAAAATACAGGCATTTAGACATTGAAGGTACTTATTACTTTTACACAATAGGAAAAAAGAATGTTTGAGGAAGCAACATAAATCAAAATCAGTATTTTGTATCTGGTAGGACAAGATTATGCTTTTTTTTTTCACATGGGAAAATACTCGAGCAATCATAATTTAAACAAGTTTATTCTCCCTCTAATTTCACAGTAGCAGGGATCCAAGAGACTTCTATCTTATTATTGTTTGGTTGTGGCTTCCGGTCTCATGATCCGAACAATAAATCTTTCAGAATTCCTGCTGAAGCTTCAGCCATGGCCTCTGCCTTCCATCTATCCGGGTGAAGGGGTGCAAGAGGAGCATAAATTTGTTCCTTAATGACATTTCTTGGAAACTAAACATTTCATTTACTTCCTACTGGCCAGAATTTTGTCACATTTCAACACCTGTTTGCAAGAGAAGCTGGAAAATGTATTCTTTATTCTAGACAATGAGGTAATAGTTAAAAATTGGAAGGGAATTGATTGTGGAAGGAGAGGAAAATGGACATGACAGCCAGAGTTTCTGCTTCAGTATCCAAACCAAACTCATTATCATTCTCCGTGGCTAGTTTTTCCTCTTGTCATTATTAATAGCATCATCCCTTTTTCCTTCAATAAGACTCAAAATCTCCTTGTAAATGCATTTTAGTGAGGTAAGGCAGAAAAGTGAGAGTTCGTAGAATCAAACTATAGGGCTGGACTTGCAAGATAGTCTTCTACTTGCAAGTTCTTTTTATCCATCAAAGTGTTCTAACTTCTTTCTGCCTCAATTTCTTCTTTTTAAAAATAGGAAAACCAATGACATGTGACTTTGAGAATCACAAACATATAATTTAATATATTTAGCATTGTGCTTGACACAGAGTAAGTTTTCATTAAATATCAGCTTATTATTATTCCCTTCTTAATTTTGCCTCTTCTTTCCCTTCATGATCCACACCAAGTCAGTTGCCACATCCTTGAAAGTTAACTAAAATTGGATTAGCAAATGTGCTCCTTGTCCTTTGCCATATCCTGTACTCAGTTTTCTTTCATTAGTACTCACATAGCTCTCATACCTAGCCTTCTAAACTGACCTCCATGCTTTCATTCTTTCTTCCCTGAAAGCCATTCAACATAACATGCTAGAAATTCTTTCCAAATAGTACCTCTGAAGAAAAAAAAATCTCTGTTATCTACAGAAAAAGTTCAGAACATCTTATATATAAAATAATACAGATGAGAACATACAGCATAGGGCTTTACACAAAAGAAGTTAGATCCCTTCTATCCCCAGCATCCCATTACACATGTTCTTGAGCTTGATGTTCATATGATCCAAATGAAAGTTATATGATGACCTTGGTTTCTCTTTTGTCCCTTATCCTCTTATGCCTTGTTCTTAAGCAATCCCTGAGTGACTTTACTCCAGTGCCTTTCTTTATAAAGTTTCTTTTAACTAAAATGTCTACCCTGGCTTTTCCACCATCAAAATCTAATTTTTTGAAGCAAATATGGCAAAATGTTAATAATAGTTGAATCTAAGGGATTGGGTATATAGGTTTCACTATACTGTCCTTTCTGATTTCCATAATTTTGAAAATAAATGTTAAAAAAAATTTTTTTAATCTAATTTGTTCCTTAAAGGTAAAACAACTCCTCAAACTGGAAACATTCTTTCTCTTTTCTTTTCTTCTTTATATGGCAGATGGGATGTGGCTCTCATACTATCACTTAATTTTCAGTTTGTATTGTAGCAGCTGGTATATGTATTCTGACTTCTGCTCTAGGTTGTAAGCTCCATGTGGGCTTAGTGCACACCTCACTCATCTATGCATACAATATGAACAACTCGAAAAGAGAACATTCAGGAGATAAACCCTAATATCTTAGTCAGTTCATAATGTTATAAAAATATCATAGACTGGGTGGTTTAAACAACAGTTATTTCTCACAGTTTTGTTTGCTGGAAGTCAAGATCAGCATGGTCAGGTTTTTGGTGAGGCCTCTCTTCCTGGTTTATAGACAGCTCCCTTCTTGCAAGGAAAACACTCTCTGGTCCCTCCATCTTCCTTTAAGGGTATTAATCCCATCACAGGGGCTCTACCCTCATGATCTCATCTAAACCTAATTACCTCCCCAAGGTCCCATCACTAAATACCAACACATTGGGAATTAACGCTTCTACATATTGAAGTTTGGTAGGACACATTCTGTCCATAGCACCTAATGTCTCACATACTTTAATTGAATTAAAAAGAGAGATATGTATCTAGTACATGTATTCAGTGAGTAGAATTGGCTTCATAAAAAATTAGTGAAGAAAAATAAAACAAACAGCAAAAGCAACAATAAAACACTATAAATAAATATTTTCAACATGATAAACTAGTGAAAAATTTGGAAAAGAAAATTAAAATTCACCATAAATTATTGACAATTTTTTAGATGATCAAAAAAATTCTGATGATTAGGATCATTCCCACCAGATCATTTTTTACATCCAAAAAGTATCTATAAGACTTGAACCTGAGTTTCAGTCAAGTGAAATCAACATTTATTTATCCCCACCCTCCATATCCACATATATTACATGTTCAAACTTGTGCATGTCATAGGATTCTGAGTCATAAGAGGAAAATTAAAGGTCATAACATTTGGTAAATTAAACAAAATAGAAGATGTTTTTTAGAGATGTGGAAATTGGCTAAACAGAAGAGATATTGATTCATCAAAAAAGGAATGAATTACTAAGTATATAAGAATATATTTAGTCTCATAAATAAATGTTATCATTGAGAGATGAGCACCTGGAAGTTGTTAGAACTTTCCAGTTTCTCAGTATGCATGATAAGTATTCCTAAGTTAGTTCTCAAATATCTTACTTCACACTAAGTCCTTAGTCATTCTCAACAGATAATTTTGACTCCTTCAGTTATTCTCAAGTTAGACATGCTGTGACAACTACCTTCATTCAAGGACTGGTGGCCCAGAGATAGTAAAAGCAAGAAAAACAGAAACCGTACTATATTTTCTGGATGTCTTATAAATTATAAATGTAAGTTCTATGTCCTGATAAATTACTTAGCCAGATTTAAAGCATGCAACTATTCAAAGTAACCATTTTAGAGTAGTATCTTGAGAAATATCATTATAAGTAGTCCCAATTTCCACAGCAACTCTGCAGGAGAAATTCTAATTGATTTATTCTTGCTGGAAAAACTTATAATCAGGAAAGGTTATCTCTGGGTCATTAGGATGAAGGCTAACACTGAGAGACAGGAACAGTGGCGGAAGCTCTGCCTATACCCCTGACTGAAAAGCAGGAAGTTGCAGTATGACTTTTCCTCTTGACTTTTACCCCAGTAATTACATGTTTATAATTCATTAATTAGAGGCACAGGGGTCTCTTGACCCAGATAAGCAGGTATACGTATACTAGCAGAGATGAAAATGAAATCTCAAAGTAGTTCCCCCCTCCAATTTCTTCCTGACTAATGGATTCTTGCCTAAAACATCTATTTCTTTCCATCTGGTTTTGCTTTTACAAAGGTCATGTGATACATCAAGAAGGGAAATGAAAGTATTTTCTGTCAGACTTTTTTTATGGAGAGATAAGCTTTCCTTCCTCACAGCAATCATGTTATTTTGTTCTAGCATCATATTCACCAAAAAATGCATTTCTTCAATACAAATTCATACAGTCACTTAAGAGAGCCAACCTTAATCATTTAAGAGTCATTTGAGGTATTCCTAGCCACCATTAAAAACTGCAAACTAAAATTAGGAAAGTCTTTGGGACTAATTGAGACAAATGTGCCATGCCTACTGATTACTGAGAAGTTGCAGGGGAAAAACTTTCTGGTTTTCACTAGGAAAGATTGGATGGTTTTACTTTAAACTAGAGTAAACTTCCTCCTCTTAGCATGCAGATGAAAGATGGAATCAGAGGGAGAATGGGTAGGAGAGCCAGAAAGCAACAAACCTAAGACAAAAGTAGGACTTGAAAAAAGGAATAGCATCCAGTAAACACAAAATGGAATGAAAGACCCCATGTGTAGAGCAGAATTCAGGCAAGTGCTTCTCCCATAAACATGGTAGGCATCTCTATAACTTGGCACGTGTGCTAAGTCTCAGTTCTCCCTCATATTTGTATTCCATACACTGGGAACTCCACGTGGTGTGGGAAATACTGAAGCAACTTCAGGAGAGGCAGCTTACAAACTTGGGCTTTGGAGTTCGAGATTTTGGCTTCTATACTTCGTAAAGTTGGGCCAGTTACTTAAACTCCTAAGCTTCAATTTTCTCAACATTTAAATATTAACCTTATGGGATAATTCTATTAGGTAACATGTAAATATAAACATTATATTTTATAGGTATTATATTAAATGATACTTAACACATATAGAGATTACCATGTGGCCAGCATTATTCTAAGTGCTTTCATTTACCAGCTCTTCACAACAGCACAAAGAGGTAAACACCATTACTACCCAGTGTTATACGTGAGAAAATGCTAATAAATTAGAGATAACATGTGCAAATTTCTTGCCCCAATGTTTCATACACAAATGGAGCTCAATAAACAAAAATCATTGCTACTTAAAATATCACCAACGTATTTTATATTGTGGGGGGAAAAAAACAGTTTCTTAAGTGATGAAGTTTTGTAATTGCTGAAACTATCTAGAAAGAGAATGTAACCTGTAACAAAAATATTTGATAGAAAGGAAATATCTCAACAAATAATTAAGGAAAACTATAATGATATCTACCTGAGGAGTTAATGAATTAGGAGTTGATATAAATTTGTCAAGTCTTCTTTAAAAGAGAGAGAGAGAAAGAGAGACTCAGTTATTCAATAAAATAGTATAATCATTGTGCAAAGGTAAAACTTTAGATTTAGAATATTTTTCCCCTCTAAGGTTTAAGACTGAGAATTTTGTTTTTTAATTCTGAAGTCAATAAAATGTCAAATCATTAAGTGTGAACACTACAGGGAGTAAATATCTATCTAGGCAATTCCATTTCACATATGAGCAGGATGAAGCAGTTGATATTTAATGCTTTTTGGTTTTCCTTTTATAAAATCAAAAATGGGTGAAATTCTTAGATCTATGGATTTTCAAAAGCACTTGTTTTTTCTTTTCTTTTCCCATGAAGCAGGAGAAATAGCTCAGAAAAAGCAGTGGGTTTTTAATCATTCTCTCTATTTCCCTTCTAACTTTTACATCTTGATAATTGTTCACAAAATATTTTGCAAAACAAGGCCCAGTTTTTTTGACAGCTACATAGTGCTGCATCAATTCTAAGTTGTCTTCTCATAATTGTTTTGCCCTTCTCAGGTGAAATGTCAAATAGTTCTTTAACACAAGATATCTTGCTCCAAATTTGAGTTTAAGTCCTGTGAACAGTTTTGGATTACTATTTGGCCCTTTGGCTCCAATCTTAGAAAACAGTTGGCCTCCACCTGGTAAAAATACTTGCCAAACTGCTCTTTGGAGTCAACTGATTGAAAATTTGCATGTTAAGGCAGCCATCTGGAACTTGATTTTTAATTGGGGAAATGGAGGAGGATATCACTCCCATTGTACAATGGAGACAAAAAGTGTTTATTTCCTCTCATGCTGACTTAATTTTAAAGGGAAAGGTTAAAGTGGAGAATATGAAAAACAGAACTTTGTTCCCATATGTTCTGATTGCCTTCTCATGTATATTTGAAGGCACTGTGTGAACTGGCAGCTCCTAAGACTGCCAATAGCAGGAACTGAAACAATCTAAAATTATATGTTAATGGGGAAAGTCTCTGGGGATGTTCAAAAATGTTCTTTTGTTTGTTTTCTTTTGTCTCATTAAGTAAATGTTGTAAATCCTAGGCCAAAGTTTCTGGAATGCTTCCAAAAGCCAACTCCCTTTTACACTGAGCACAAATACCAAGAGAATTATAGAAAAATAATAGGAATTCACTATGAAAGAGAAAAACACTCATAGTATAACAGTAAACTAGTTAAACAAAAGACAAAACCACTAATTAAGATACTCAAACTATGATAAGGAGTAGATAGTAAAAAAACAACAGATGAGAAATTAATGAAAAAATACGACATGTGCCATTTTGAGGGAGAGCAAGAAAAAGAGCGAGAGCTAGAGAAAGAGAGAGACAGAGAGAACTAAGACCCCCAGTCAATCCTTGCCTATGGAGAAAATCCCTAGCCTTCAATCATAAATGCAACTATGACTTGCCATCAAATTGATGAAGCCATTCCAAAAACTACTCCCCAACCCCAGGAGAACTAATAAACCCACCCACAGCAGTCCTACTGCATGGCTGGTATAGTTGTGTTTCACATTTATGTCATTATGCCTTGTACTAGAGGAAAGTGTACACATGCCATTCAACTATGGATATCACACATATTCATTGATCACATTCTATTTACCAGAGAAATTTCCCAAGGTCTTGGTAAATGTTGGTGAATGGTCCTGCCACTGGGGATTTTACTGGCTACTGAGGGAGACAGACAATAAACAAACAGTTAAGTAAATCTGTGAAGAAATGGTCAGAAATGTATTAATTTGACAAACTAGTACAGCATTCTACATAGAGCAGATGGCAAAGACGTGTGACTGAGAGTGAAGAGGGTAGTACAGAGCTGGTGAAGAGTTGGTGATGGACACCCCACCAAAGCTATGACCTAATTCAGAGGGCCTTGAATGCCAGGCTGAGGAGTTTAGGCTTGATTTTCTAGTCCAGAATCTCAGTTGGTAGGGACTCAGAAATGTACATTTTAACAAGCTTCTAGGACGATTCTTGCTAAATCATCCAGCCTAATCAGATAAATAACCTTTCTGCCATTATCAGAGATCATTAACATACCTTATATATTATTTTTCCAACACTATATACAATTATTATTTTTTCTTAGTCTTAGAATGATACATAATTGAATTTATGTCAGTGATTTTTCAATTGAAACATGAAATTGCTATCTCTATAGGTGAAACATGTTCAAATATCAGTAGTTTCATATAATTCCACCTATTTACTAAAATTTCAAGAGTATTTAAGAAAATAATATCAAATATTTCAGGGCTTATATATCTTGGACCTTATTATTAACATAAAAGCTTTATCAGAAACCCTTCAAAAATTGTCTTAATGAATCAATGTATTCAGTACACATTCATGTATCCCACAAATACTAGTTAAGTGCCTAATATCGACAGGCATTGTTTTTGTTTGACTGTAGAGACACCACAGTGAAGCAGATAAAAATCTTTGTTCTCAAAGAGTTTATATTAATAACATGAATAACTTTTTTAATGGCTTCAAGCAGAAAAACCTGTATTCTAACTTTGTCTTGGCCCTGAACTGGCTGAATTACTTTGAGAAAAATATCCAGGGCTCTATTTCATGACATAAAAACTTTTTATTATATAACCTCTACATATCACCCACCATGAAATTACAAGTTTCTGTTTACACCCAGATTTCATAAACTCCCATACTTTTCTCAGATTTTTATGTCATAATTTATTAATATCCTACTTTACAATACTCTGTATTTGCATTTTGCTTACTCTCTTTGAGTTCCATTTTGTTTACTACTACCTTTTCACTTTCTTTTTTATTTTTTATACCTCTGACAGGTGTATTTTCACTCCTTTAATTTCTTCTTATTATCACAGTCATAGAACTGGTATGAGACAGCAGGCAAAATAAAGCATTTGCCCAATTGTCATTCAGGATAACAGGTTCTTGACGTTACCTTTTTGAAAGTCTTATAAGAAAAGATAAAGAGCCACAAGAAAGCAGACTATATTCCCTCTGAGGAATACCTCCTTGACCTGAACAAATTGTGCTTTCTTTGGGCTTAGTGTTTCCAAAATACAAAGAAAAGGAGAGAAAACAAGAAAAATAAATAAATATATTGGTTTCAAATATTTACAAAGACACACTAGTTTTACATGCTTTTTTGTTTTCATCTTAAATTTGAGGACTTTAAAATAACAAGTATAGCAGGCTATAAACCAAAACACTGTTAAGGATTATTTTTTAAAAGGCAAAATATAATGAAGAATAAGCTAATTACAATGACCGTCCTCTTAAAATAACTTGAAAGAATAGAGGAAGAGCAAGGAAGGGAGTAAAGTATCTGTATTAATAAAAATGATTATTCACTGCTTTTCTTTCATCACAGACATTTAGTCAGTACAGCAGTCAGAAAATCAATACATAAGTTTTAAAGGTCTTCTATGCCTCAGGGATTCTAAGGGAGACAAAAATAAAAGGATAAATAAAACATGTTCCCTGCTTAGAAAGATCTTCCAGGTAAGTTCCCGATTTCCATAGTTTGTCCTCCAGGAAACTGAGGAGGATGCAGTAAATTCTCGGGGTTTATGGGGAGACAGGAGGAGGTGGGGCAGGGGAGGTTCAAATAAGGATTAGAGAGCCTCAGGACAACATAATAAGTTTTCAAAAATTTTAAATCCCCCAATTTTCTACTCCATACATTTTTCTAGGTGGAACTTTAACGCGAATAACTGTGCATGGAAATGGTTTCTTCTGAGTGCAGAAAAGGCTGAATGAGCCGCTACATTCTGTGTGTGCCTTGAAATTCCTTTTGGCTCGTTGTCAAGATGAGTCAATAGGTAGAAAGCCTCAAAATCAGGCTCTAGGCAATTGCAGATGTAATCAAGGAAGTAAATTCTTTTAGAGATTCTTATCAATCCATTGATGCCCCATATCCTGCTCTGTACTTACACTGCTTCCAAGAGAGTAAACCTTTCTTAAGTAAGATTGTGGGAATAATTATAATGGAATTGGGTGGCTTCCACTACCACTTGCATTTCAACTTAATTAGAGAAAAAAAATCACTGGAAGATTTTGAAATAAGTGAATAAAATGAGGATTAAGAAATATATGCATCCTCTTTAACAGAAGAAAAGATGTATTCGTAAGTCACAGAAAGATAGTTTTCCTTGACCCTTCTGATGTTGCCTTGATTAATAATTCTGATGGAAGATGGTGGAGTAGGAGGACATGCACTCACTCCCTCTTGTGAGAGCAGCATAATCACAACAAACTCCTGAATAGTCATTGACAGGAAGACACTGGAACTCACCAAAAGAGATACCCCATATACAAAGACAAAGCAGAAGCCACAATGAGATGGTAGGAGGGGCACAATCACAATAAAATGAAATCCCATAACTGCTGGGTGGGTGACTCACAAACTGGAGGACACTTATACCACAGAAGTCCACAGGCTGGAGTGAATGTTCCGAGCACCACAGCAGGCTTCCCAACCCGGGAGTCTGGCAATGGGAGGAGGAATTCCCAGAGAATCAGATTTTGAAGCCTAGCAGAATTTGACTGCAGAACTTAGACAGGACTGGTGGAAGCAGAGACTCCACCCTTGGAGGGCACACACAAAGTAGTGTGCACATCTGGACCCAGGGGAAGAAGCAGTGACCGCATAGGAGACTGAACCAGACCTACATGCTAGTGTTGGAAGGTCTCCTGCAGAGACAGAGGGTGGCTGTTGGAAAAGGACACTGGCAGCAGAAGTTCTGAGAAATACTCCTTGGTGTGAGCCTTCCCAGAGTCCACCATTAGCCCCACCAAAGAACCTGTAGCTACCAGTGCTGGGTGACCTCAGGCCAGACAACAAACAGGGAGGGAACTCAGCCCCACTGATCAGCAGACAAGCAGATTAAAGTTTTACTGAGCTCTGTCCACCAGAGCAACAGCCAGCTCTACCCACCACCAGTCCCTCCCATAAGGAAACTTGCACAAGCCTCTTAGATAGCCTCATCCACCAGAGGGCAGACTGCAGAAGCAAGAACTACAATCCTGCAGCCTGTGGAATGAAAACCACATTTATAGAAAGATAGACAAAATGAAAAGGCAGAGGATTTTGTATCAGATGAAGTAAGAAGATAAAACTCCAGAAAAACAATGAAATGAAGTGGAGATAGGCAACCTTACAAAAAAGAATTCAGAATAATGATAGTGAAGATTATCCAGGACCTCAGAAAATGAAAGGAGGCAAAGATCGAGAAGATACAAGAAATGTTTAACAAAGAGCCAGAAGAATTAAAGAACAAACACCTAGAAGAATTAAAAAACAAACAAATAGATGAACAATACAATAAGTGAAACGAAAAATACACTAGAAAGAATCAATAGCAGAATAACTGAGGCAGAAGAATGGATAACTGACCTGGAAGACAGAATAATGGAATTCACTGCTGTGGAACAGAATAAAGAGAAAAGAATGACAAGAAATGAAGACAGCCTAAGAGACCTCTGGGACAACATTAAACACAACAACATTCGAATTATAAGGGTTCCAGAATGAGAAGAGATAGAGAAAGGACCCGAGAAAATATTTGAAGTGATAATAGTCAAAAATTTCCCTAACATGGGAAAGGAAATAGCCACCCAAGTCCAGGAAGCACACAGAGTCCCATACAGGATAAACCCAAGGAGAAACACGCCGAGACACATAGTACTCAAATTGGCAAATATTAAACACAAAGAAAAATTACCGTAAGCAGCAAGGGAGAAATGACAAATAACATACAAGGGAACTCCCATAAGGTTAACAGCTGATTTCTCAATAGAAACTCTACAAGCCAGAAGGGAGTGGCATGATATAGTTGAAGTGATGGAAGGGAAGAACTGAGCAAGGATCTCATTCAGATTTGACAGAGAAATCAAAAGCTTTACAGATAAGCAAAAGCTAAGAGAATTCAGCACCACCAAACCAGCTCTGCAACAAATGCTAAAGGAACTTCTCTAAGTGGGAAACACAAGAGAAGAACATGACCAACAAAAACAAACCCAGAACAAATAAGAAACTGGTAATAGGAACATACATATCGATAATTACCTTAAACATGAATGGATTAAATGCTCCAAACCAAAAGACACAGGCTTGATGAATGGTTACAAAAACAAGACCAGTACTTATTTTGTCTACAAGAGATCCACTTCAGACCTAGGGATACATACAGACTGAAAGTGAAGAGATGGAAAAAGATATTCCATGTAAATGGAAATCAAAAGAAAGCTGGAGTAACAATACTCATTTCAGATAAAACAGACTTTAAAATGAAGAATGTTACAAGGGACAAGCAAGGACACTACATAATGATCAAGGGATCAACCCAAGAAGAAGACATAACAATTATAAATATATATGCATCCAACATATAGAAGCATCTCAATACATAAGGCAACTGCTAACAGCTATAAAAGAGGAAATCAACAGTAACACAATAATAGTGGGGGACTTTAACACCTCAATTACACCAATGGACAGATCATCCAGACAGAAAATTAATAGGGAAACACAAGCTTTAAATGACACAATAGACCAGATAGATTTAATTGATATTTAGAGGACATTCCATCTGAAGCCAGCAGATTACACTTTCTTCTCAAGTGTACATGGAACATTGTCCAGGATAGAACACATCTTGGATCACAAATCAAGTTTCGGTGAATTTAAGAAAATTGAAATCATATCAAGCATCCTTTCTGACCACAACATTATGAGATTGAATATCAATTACAGGGGGAAAAACGTAAAAAACACAAACACATGGAGGCTAAACAATACATTACTAAATAACCAACAGACCACTGAAGAAGTCAAAGAGGAAATAAAAAAATACTAGAGACAAATGACAATGAAAACAAGACGATCCAAAACCTATGGGATGCAACAAAAGCCGTTCTAAGAGGGAAGTTTATAGCAAAACAATCCTACCCCAAGAAACAAGAAAAATCTAGAACAATCTCACCTTAAACCTAAAGGATCCAGAGAAAGATGAACAAGCAAAACCCAAAGTTAGTAGAAGGAAAGAAATCATAAAGATCAGAGCAGAAATAAATGATATAGATACAAAGAAAACAAAGCAAAGATCAATTAAACTAAAAGGTGGTTCTTTGAGAAGATAAACAAAATTGATAAACCATTAGCCAGACTCATCAAGAAAGAGGGAGAGGACTCAAATCAATAAAGTTAGAAATGAAAAAGGGTAAGTGACAACGGACACCACAGAAATACAAATCATCCTAAGAGACTACTACAAACAACTCTGCCAATAAAATGGACAACATGGAAGAAATGGACAAATCCTTTGAAAGATATAACCTTGTAAGACTAAACGAGGAGTAAATAGAAAATCTGAACAGACCAATCACAAGTAATGAAATTGAAACTGTGATTAAAAATCTTCCAACAAACAAAAGTCTGGACCTGATGGCTTCATGGGTGAATTCCATCAAACATTTAGAAAAGATCTAACACCCATCCTTCTGAGACTCTTCCCAAAAATTGCCGAGGAAAGAACACTCCCAAACTCATTCTATGAGGCCACCATCACCCTGATACCAAAACCACAAAAATATATTACAAAAAAGAAAATTACAGTCCAATATCACTGATGAATATAGATGCAAAAATCCTCAACAAAATACTAGCAAACAGAAGACAACAGCACATTAAAAGGATCATACACCAAGATCAAGTGGGATTCATACCAAGGATTCAAAGATTCTTTAATATGCACAAATCAAGCAATGTGATACATCATATTAACAAATTGAAGTATAAAAACCAGATGATCATCTCAATAGATGCAGAAAAAGCTTTTGACAAAATTCAACACCCATTTATGAAAAAACTCTCCAGAATGTGGATGTAGAGAGAACATACCTCAACATAATAAAGGCCATATATGACAAACCCACAGCAAACATTATTCTCAGTGGTGAAAAACTGAACGTATTTCCTCTAAGATCAGGGAAAAGACAGGGATGTCCACTCTCACCACTATTATTCAACAGTTTTGGAAGTCCTAGCCATGGCAGTCAGAGAGAAAAAAGAAATAAAAGGAATCCAAATTGGAAAAGGATAAGTAAAACTGTCACTGTTAGCAGATGATATGATACCATACGTAGATAATCCTAAAGATGCCACCAGAAAACTACTAGACCTAATCAATGAATTCAGTAAAGTTTCAGGATACAAAATTAATGCACAGAAATTTCTGGGCTTCCCTGGTGGCGCAGTGGTTGAGAGTCCGCCTGCTGATGCAGGGGACATGGGTTTGTGCCCCGGTCCAGGAAGATCCCACATGCCCATAGCGGCTGGGCCTGTGAGCCATGGCCACTGTGCCTGTGCTCCACAATGGGGAAGACCACAGCCGTGAGAGGCCCACGTACAACAAAAAAAAAAAAAAAAAAGAAAAAAAAAAAAGAAATCTCTGGCATTCCTATACACTATCAAGGAAAGATCAGAAAGAGAAATTAATGAAACATTCACCATTGCAACAAAAAGAATAAAATACCTAGGAATAAACCAATCTAAGGAGGTAAAAGACCTGTATTCAGAAAACTATAAGACACAGATGAAAGAAATCAAAGATGACACAAACAGATAGAGAGATATACTGTGTTCTCGGATTGGAAGAATCAATACTGTGGAAATGACTATACTACCCAAAGCAATCTACAGATTCAGTGCAATCCCTATCAAATTACCAATGGCATTTTTTATGGAACTAGAACAAAAAATCTTAAAATTTGTATGGAGACACCGAAGATTCAGAATAGCCAAAGCAATCTTGAGGGAAAAAAGTGGAGCTGGAGGAATCAGGCTCCCTGACTTCAGACTATACTACAAACTTACAGTAATCAAGACAATATTGTACTGGCACAAAAACAGAAATATAGATAAATGGAACAGGACAGAAAGCCCAGAGAGAAACCCACGCACCTATGGTCAACTAATCTATGACAAAGGAGGCAAGGTTATACAGTGGAGAAAGACAGTCTCTTCAATAAGCGTTGCTGGGAAAACTGGACAGCTACATGTAAAAGAATGAAGTTAGAACACTCCTTAACACCATACACAAAAATAAACTCAAAATGGATTAAAGACCTAAATGTAAGTCCAAACACTATAAAACCCTTAGAGGAAAACAAAGGAAGAACAAACTCTGACATAAATCACAGCAAGATCCTTTTTGACCCACCTCCTAGAGTAATAGAAATAAAATCAAAAATAAACAAATGGCACCTAATGAAACTTAAAAGCTTTTGCACAACAAAGGAAACTATAAGCAGAATGAAAAGACAACCCTCAGAATGGGAGAAAATATTTGCAAATGAATCAATGGACAAAGGATTAATCTCCAAAATACAGAAAGAGCTCATGCAGTTCAATATCAAAAAAAAAAAAAAAAAAAACCAACCCAATCCAAAAATGGACAGAAGACCTAATTCGACATTTCTCCAAAGAAATGTCAAGAGGCACATGAAAAGCTTCTCAACATCACTAATTATTAGAGAAATGCAAATCAAAACTACAATGAGGTATCACCTCACACCACTTAGAATGGGCATCATCAGAAAATCTACAAACAACAAATGCTGGAGAGGGTGTGGAGAAAACGGAAGCCTCTTGCACTGTTGGTGGGAATGTAAATTGATACAGCCACTATAGAGAACAGTATGGAAGTTCCTTTAAAAACTAAAAACAGAATTACCATGTGACCCAGCAGTACCACTACTGGGCATATAGCCAGAGAAAACCATAATTCCAAAGACACATGCACCCCAATGTTCATTGCAGCACCTTTTGCCTAGTCATGGAAGCAACCTAAATGCTCATCAACAGACGAATGGATAAAGAAGATGTGGTCCATATATACAATGGAATATTACTCAGCCATAAAAAGGAACAAAATTGGGTCATTTGTAGAGACATGGATAGATCTAGAGACTGTCATACAGAGTGAAGTAAGTCAGAAAGAGAAAAACAAATATTGTATATTAACCCACATATGTGGAATATAGAGAAATGGTACAGATGAAGCCTTTTGCAAGGCAGAAATAGAGACACAGATGTAGAGAACAATAATATGGACACCAAAGTGGAAAGGGGGGTGGGTGGTGGTGGTCGGATGAACTGGGAGGTTGGGATTGTCATATATGCACTAATATGTATAAAACAGATAACTAATAAGAACCTGCTGTATAAATAAAATAAAAATTTTAAAACATCAGTGGACTTTGAGTAAAGTGGATTATCCTCCATAATGTGGGTGGGCCTCACTCAATCAGTTGAAGCCCTTAATAGAACAAAGACTGACTCCTCCCAAATAAGCAGCAATTCTGACAGCAAACAGCCTTTCGAACTGAACTGCAGAATTGATTCTTCCTACACATCCACCCTGAAGATTTTGGATGTGTCTGCTCTATAATTGCATGAGCCAATTCCTTAAAATCAATTAATATCTCTTCTCTCTCTCTGTTCTGTTTCCCTGGGTAACCCTGACTAATACAGTTACTGTCAAGACAGTTAATCAGTGTAGATTGGGACCTCTAGCCATTTCACCTTAAAGGCAAAAGTTAACACCCAGGTGTGATTTTGAAAGTGCTGCACATAGAGAGGATCTCCTTCTTCACTGTCTTTCAGTGACATGCTGATGGGGCTGTGATGTTACAACTCTTCCCTTCCTGCTGGTGCCATACTAGACAGAACTATATTTGAGTAAGTTCTTTGTTAAATATGCTGCACATATTTTCTCCTTTTCATTCTCTTAGTGATATCTACAAATGAACAAAAATTCTTAAATTTAAAGTAGTCCAATTTATTATTTTTTCATTTATAATTAGTGCTTTTTTCTATTTAATAAATCTTTACCTATATTGGATTCATGACTATTTTTGTCTACATTTTATTAAAAATGTTTTGAAGTCCTGGTAATTGAAGTGTGGGAAAGTCAAGCAAATCCCTCAAAACAAGTATACAACTGAACAAAATTATTTTTAAAAATTTCACTGCACTAGAAATTTACCAAAGGGGACAATAAGTTGAGAAGTGCATTTACATGAAAACTGCTAGCAGAAAGTTTGTGGCTTTCTTGCCTGGATGCTGTCCTGTTTTGCTACTTCAATGCTCACTCTCAGCTTAGGCTACAGACACCTGCCCTCTTTCTGGCTGGACAGGATAGACTCACTTCAGTGTGGCTGATAGAGCATATAAAAGTCTATTTGGGGAGTGATAGGGCCACAGATAGATTGAGTTTATAAATCCTCTATGCATCCCTGCTGACTGCTAACCAGTGCATGTTGGAAGCCCCAGATAAACTTAGAGAAAATTTGAAGCCTGAAGAAATCTGTAAACTTGCTGAACCATTCAGTGTGACCCTCAACCTACAATCTACTCAGAAGGGAAGAGGTAGAAACCTCATTGGCATAAAATTTCTTAGCATAACGACTGCTCAAATCACTGCCTGCTAAATTGTGAACACACAGGCGAGGCAGCTAGGGGTGCTGGGCTTAAACAAAACAATATGAAACAGAGTAGAGATATCAGGGGTTGTATATTGTGGGGTAAGATATTTCACATTTGAAATTCAGACAAGGTTATTGCTTACTAAAACCAACAGCATTTAGAAGAGCAAAACAAATTTAGAGATGTTACAGAACAAAGTTATATATGTGGACCATTTCGATTCAATGATTTACTAAAAATCTTAGGTAATGCAATAAGGCAAAAAGGGAAAAGGACTTGATTTTAGCAAGGTAGTATATTTTTAAAAGATACAATGTGATATACAAAGAGTCAATTGTATTTCTATTATATACTAAAATTCCCAAATGAATATTTTAATTGTTCATTTAGAATAGTGTATAAATATTTAGAAATAAATCTGACAAAAAAAATTCTTATGGGACAAGAAAGGAAATAATTGATTTGAGCTGTGCTAATCGCATCTGGCCTGTGGATGAAGCCTCTCTCTCTTCCTTTCCTTTTTATTTACATTTCTAAAATAGCTCACCAATTTAAGATTGCTCTTTAAAACTCTAAGAAATAGAAATGTGAAAACAAGGAATGACATAGAGAAAAGAGTTAACATTTGAGTTAGTTTGAGTTAACATTATTAATGTGCCAGAATAGCGACTCTTAAGAAGGCTGGCCAACGTGGGAATGTGAGACACTGGAACTCATTGGTGGGAGAATTTGAAACCACTAAAATTATATCATACATTTATCAATCTACCTATTCCATGCATGGGCAAAGTTGGCCCTTTCTTGAAAATATTGCCTATAGAAGGAAGCAATAAGCTAGAAGAAGCTGGGCAATAGTAGGAGATGATATATATTAACATCTAACAAAGTGTCATAATCTGTACTCTCAGTAGTAAAAGACATAAAATATAAAATTCTTAAAGTCAGACATTCTCTCCACTTGTGGGAAATAAGCTAGAGAATGCCAGCACATCAACTGGAAAACAATTTCCCAAAGAACTAGAATCACTGTTAATAATAATCAAATACTTCAAAAAAGTCATAAAAATAATAAGGTTTTGGAATTTGATTCGAACTAATCTAAGTCATAAAACCTAAAAAAATATAGTAACATGCCAACAATTCACAAATTGTCATTAAAGTCTTCTGTGAGAAAGTTTTTCATTCTTGCTAATTCATGTATCTAAAAAGGAAATGTCCTTTCATGTGTGTTTATTCTGAAATATTATTGGAAAATTTTTAAGAAATTAATAATTACTCTTTTAGAGAAAAATAGTCATATAATTCAAAATACAAATACCTCACTTATATAAGAAAATGTAATGAATAGGCTAGGTTGGATATTTAACTATTCTTAAAGACACAACTATAAACTTTATTTTTGCTCACATAGGTACACAAAAATGCATTTCCGTGCAGTAGAAACTGATAGAAGTAATTATCTCCATGTAATTATACTTAAATACAGAAAAATTTCCTCTTTATTTTACTTGTTAAATATTCCCGAGTACTCTGTCCTTAGAATTCTGGTCTCTCCATTCCATGAATACCATCTCCATGCAATTTTATCCACATGTAGTATAAACACTATATGAAATCATTGTTGTTTCAAGTCCCTGAGATGTAGGCATTGTCTGTTCATGCAATATGTCTTGTTCCATTTTGATTGATGCAGATCCCTAAAATTATATCCATACTTTAAGAGAAAAAAATTTCCCCCAAAATGTCCACAGCTTAGAACTATGCCTAACCACATTCAAAACAACAGTTTGATTCTATCAAGTAAGCGAAAAGAATACTCATTCTACACAGAAATCACTCATTCTATCAACAAATTTTGAGTACCTACCATACGTCAGGCACTATGTCAAGATCTAAGACTACAACAGTAAATAATACTTAGCATCTTTCCTAGTTATTTTGGAACCAAATTTGATGAATCAAAAATGAAAAGATTCTGTTTCATGTATTGGTGAATACTATTAGCTAGATAAGCCAAGAGTGGTAAGAAGAATACCCGGCCTCATGCAGGGTAATAGAAAATGTTTGGTTTTGTTTTCAATTTTAAGAAGATAAGACATTAAATTCGATACTTGAAAGATTAGAGGAGCTATCCAAATTGGAGGAGTTTAAAGTAGTTAGGAAATTCAAGACAGAGGAAGCAATTTGTGCATAATCTTTGGAGTCCAGAGAAAGAATGTCATGTCTGTGGAGGCTAAGATGCTTATTATGACTAGGATCGCCGTGTGGTGTGGTGACAAGAGAAGTGCCTGTGGAGCTAAGGAAAAGCTGCCTCATGAAGAGCCCTGTACACTGTAGAAGACCGACTGCTTCTTGTTGAACTGAGTAGGCAAGGCAAGCAAGCTCTCTATCCAGCAGCCTGAGCGAGTGAGTATGAGTATGTGTGTGTGCATGTGTGTGTGTTCTTCTTCCCTATAGTAATATATGATGGACATGTTATAGTTAATTTATTTCCCACCTATAATTTTCTTGGAATATTTGTTACCCTAGGCAAAACCATGTATTTATTGTCCTCAAAGAATGGTCACAGTGTTACAGGTGAAGGAAGGTGATGAGAAGAGTGTTGCTATTAATAAAGTCAGTTATGTTCAGGAATAGATAAACTACAGACAGTCCACTCCTCAGTCAACTGGAAATTTACTGTTGTCATTTGAGCCTCCAGTTTATTTATTCTGTTCAATTTGTTCTATTTGCTGTCATCCTTTCCACACCCTTCCCACACTTCTAAGTCCTCATGACCTTAGCCTAATTCCTAGCAAGATCTGATTTAAAGAACAATCTTCAGCTCATTCACTGCAAAGCAGAAAGAATAATAACAACTTAAATAACTTTGGTTTATGGTAATACAATCTTCCTTCAAAAAAAATCTATCTAAACTTATTTAAAAGTTTTGTATTTCTGGATAACTTTATTTTTTGTGGAGGAAGGAGTGATCATTTGAACAAACAATCTAAGAATCTTCTGTCTTCAAAATTATTATAAATCACAAGTGTGTCCTTGGGGGACCTAGGGAAATCACTGAATATTAAAACTCTGTACATGAATCTATACTAATACATTTTAAATGTATTGAAGAGGCACCATGAGAAAAACATGGCACCAATTAGTGTGCTATTGCAATAAATCAGAGAAGAAATAAGTGAACAAAAGCAGTGGAAATATGAATGAAAATGAGTCATAAATTTGAGAGATTTCAGAGTTAAAAACACAGACTAAACTTCAAATTTCTGGTTCGAATGTAAGGAGCTTGGAAGTCACCACTGTATCCAAACAAGTAAAATTGCTGAACGAACTGTAAAATCAACAACTGTCTTTAGATCCCTAAGAGAAGTGAGGTCACAGGGAAAATTGCTACCTCACCCCCAAATTGTAGAGATATAAAGGCAAATACAACTTACCAGAATCACAACTTACCAAAACAGAAACCTCTTGGAAACCAGTGTCAGGGTAGGAAAACCTGAACTGTAATTGACAAATTGCCAGAGGCTCAGTGTGGACAAGTCTGAGAGCTTAAAATTCCAAGGGGACTCAGTCAGAGGAGATCTCCCATACTTTGAGAAGTTTTACCTCCTGGAGCTTGACCAGGTTGTCACAGTGAAGATCAGTAAAAAAAATCCCCTCATGCTTCCAGCAGAGGGAGGGGAAAAGGAATCACTTTGAAACATGCCAGAGCACTCTATTCTTAACAAGGTCTGTCCTCAGCAGAAACCATTTAACCAGTGCCTAACCTGCTGGGAATACAGTAAGTCCCCTACATACAAACAAGGTCCGTTCTGACAGCACGTTTCTAAGTCCAATTTTTTCCTAAATCTAACAAATTTAGCCTGGGTACCCAACTAACACAATCAGCTATATACTACTGTATTGTGATAGATTTATAATACGTTTAACACAAATACATAAAAATCAAACAAAAAAATAAAGAAAACATTTTTAATCTTACAGTACAGTACCTTGAAAATTACAGTAGTACAGCACATCTGGCATCCAGGGGCTGGCATCGAGTGAACAGGCAAGAAGAGTTAGTGACTGAAGGAGGGAGGGGAAGTGGGAGATGGTAGAGCTGAAGGATCGTCAGCTATAGGAGATGGAGGGCAAGCTGCAGTTTCACTCAGGCCTGACATTGATGGAACGCAAGTTCACATCTTCAAAAGTTCACAACTTGAAGGTTCGTATGTAGGGGACTTACTATATATCAGAGCCTAACTGAACTGGGGGAAGGGAAGTACCCAACTTCAGCCCACCCTAGACATCCTGTTCCCTCCTGGTTGGGGAGGGAGGACTGAGAAGCCCTTGTGAATTTCACAGTCCAGAGGCACAGACTCACTAAATTGGGACTAACTTCAGGACTATAGAACGCTTCTCTTCCCCCACCACATTTTACCATCACATTACTAAAAGCCCACTGCAGCAGTACCTTTTACCTAGTACTATGACAAGGTATACTAAGAGGCAAAAAACACAGTTTGAAGAGTTTGAGCAAGCATCAGAAACCAGACTCAAATATAGCACTGATGTTAGAATTATCACACTGGGAAGTGAAAACAACTATGAGTAAGATGCTAAGGGATCTAGTGAATAAAGTAGAAAGCATGCAAGAACATATGGGCAACCTAAGCAGAGATATATAAATTCTAAAAAAGAACCAAAAAGAAGTGCCAGAGAACAAAAACACTGTAACAGAAATGATGAGTGTCTTTGAGGACTTAGTAGACTAGACACAGCTGAGGAAAAAATTTCTGAGCTTGAGGATATCTAAACAGAAATCTTCAAAAACTGAAAAGAGAGAAAAAACAATGAATAAAAGCAGAACAGAACAGTCAAGAACTGTGGGACAAGTACAAAAGGCATAACATATGTGTAATGTGAATACCAGAAGGAGAAGAAAGGAACAGAAGAAATATTTGAAACAATAATGACTAAGAATTTCCCCCAAATTCATGTCTGACACCAAATCACAGATCCAGAAACCTCAGAGAATAGCAGGCAGGATACATGCAAACAAAACAAAAAAACCCAAAATGACACCTGAGCATATTATATTCAAACTACAGAAAATCACAGGTAAAGGACAGATCCTGAAAAAACCAGAGGACAAAAAATCACTTTACCTCTTGAGAGAAATCTCCCACCAACCTAGAATTCTGTACTCTGAGAAATTATCCTTTACAATTGAAAGAGAAATAATAATAAGGAGGGACATTAAATGATGATAAAGGAGTCAATTCTCCCAGAAGACATAACAATCCTTAAGGTGTTTTTACCTAGCAACAAAATGAGGAAAAAATTGTTAAAACTGTAAAAACAAATAGATGAAGCCACTATCACAGCTGGATACTCCAACATCCCTCTATCAGAAATAAACAGATCCAGCAGGCAGGACATCAGTAAGGACATAGTTGAACCAACAATACCACCAATCAACTGGCTATAATAAACCTCTATAGGCTACTTCACCTGACAACAGCAGAATACACAATCTTCTCATGTTTGCATGGAACATTCACCAAGATAGACCAGATTCTGTGCCATAAAATATACCTTAACAAATATAAAAGAGTAGAAATTACACAATGTCTTCTCTCAGACCACAGTGGAATTAAACTAGAAATCAATAACAAAATGATATGCAAAATGATAGCTGGAAATTCTCCCAAATACTTGGAGATTAAACAGCATACTTTTAAATAATATGTGGGTCAAAGAAGAAATCTCAAGAGAAATTTTAAAATATTTGAACTAAATGAAAATAAAAACACAGCTTATCAAAATGTGTGGAATGCAGTGAAAGTAGTGCTCAGAGGCTAGTTTGTAGCAGTGAATGCATATATAACAAATGTTCCACTCTGGTGGGGCATGTTGATAATGGGGGACTCTATGCATGTGTGGGGACCACTGTGTAGGGACAATCTCTGTAACTTCTGCTCAATTTTGCTGTAAACCTAAAACTGCTCTAAAAAATAAAGTACATTATTTTTAAAAAATGAATAGTCTGTGTTTCCTCGGTTGTGGGAATAGATTGAGATTGAGTGACAAGAACGTCTTCCTTGATCGGATTGAAATTATGTTGTTCGGCACGCAAAATGCAGGGTGAAGTACAGACCTGCTGGAAGGTGTGATAGTCTGTTTTGGCTTGAGGAATGTTACTTGGTGTGTTTCCCTGAGAAGCTAACTCTGCAACAGACTGTTGAACGGGGAAGGCCCTTTGGATTTGTGCTGGTTTGAGGTGCCAGTCACTGGATGCAGACTAGCCCCCTTGGAGGCATGTGACCTTAGGAGAAGTAGATATTTTCAGTGGAGGGAAGTTTCTGGAGAGAACTGACAGCTCTCAGCTATCAGAAAGCAACATTCTAGCAAGTAGGGGAGTCAGTCCTGAAGGAGAGTGCAGATGGATAGCACAGCATCCACACAGGAATATCTATGGACAATCCTAGTAATCATGACCATTAGGCTACCCACAGGATAAAGAATTGTGCTGGAGATATAATCATTACTGGTTACCTAGGTGAATGTTATCAGAACACCTCTTTTTGACACAGGACAAGAATATAATTTTTTAAAAACAGTCATATGCAGACACTGTTCTAATATTCTCTCATGTGTTGTTAGTTCATTCACTTGTGACAATAGATTTTAATGTCTTCACTTTTAGATAAGAAGATTTAAGCTCACTGAGTTGCTTGACTTTCTGTTTCCCTACACTGCTTACTAAGACAGCTTTAACTACTTGATCTTTGGAGGGTAGAATAGGCCTGAATTATGACATTCTGTTTAGTGGGTGGCTCTGAAGGAAATGTGACATTTGGAAAATGGGAAGTCTTGGGAGGCCTCTGAGCTTTTAAGGAAGAATATACCAAAAGGCAGAAGAGATAACTCTCAGAGGGGAGGTAGGATGGTGCAAATAATATTTCATTTACTTCAAACTAGGGAAATTCTCTTTAAAAGGACTGGCCTCAGGTCAAATAAAACTGTCAATGATTATTCAGTTATGTCAGCTGCCCATCTAGGCAAACACTATGGTAAGTAATAAAGCCTCTTCTATACTCTGTCAATGGTCCATTCCTGCCCTTAATGAGAAATTTTTGGGTTTGCAGTATTTTTAAAGCTAGGAAAGAGGAAGGACAACCTGATTCTCCCTTATTTTGCATGTGACCCAAGTTATTTGAGTCAACACCTAACAATATAAATCCAATACCCTGACTGCTAGATCTAAACTTACCTAAAAGACATTTTCTAATTTACATAGAACATATTTTCAATTTTAAAATGAGTGCAACCCTGATATCCTGGACATGTATGGGATTCATGATAACATTTCACATAGAAATAACTTCAGCGCACAGAGAGATAAAGCAAAGACTTTGTTGTGAGGAACGTTGAAAAGTCCTGGGGGACTTTACCTAGAACAACAATGAACTTATGGCAATGTGGTGAGTTATGAGACTAAATTGGTTCATTGGATCCATATAGCAGAAAGATGAGAATGTCAAGCCCCCCAGATCAGTGGAGATTTTCAAACTTGGGTTAGGAGAATATATTTAGCCATGTTGTGGAAACTGAATGGGAGGGGTAAGAGCGGCAGGCTAGGAAACCTATTACCAAGGTCTAAGTAAGATTTCTTCATGGTCTGAACTCAGGGAAGGAGAAGTGTACGTTCAAAAACCTCACAAAGGGGAAACCTTCAAGATGGCAGAGGAGTAAGACGTAGAGATCACCTTACTCCCCACAAATACATCTACATGTGGAACAACTCCTACAGAATACCTACTGAATGCTGGCAGAAAACCTCAGACTTACCCAAAGGCAAGAAACTCCCCTATGTACCAGGGTAGGGCAAAAGAAAAAAGAAAAAATAGAGACAAAAGAATAGGGTTGGGACCTGTATCGCTGGGAGGGAGCTGTGAAGGAGGAATAGTTTCCCCACACTAGGAAGCCTCTTCACTGACGGAGATGAGGGGTAGTGCGGGTGAAGCTTCGGAGCCACGGAGGAGAGTGCAGCAACAAGGGTGCAAAGGGCGAAGCAGAGAGATTCCCACACAGAGGATCGGTGCTGACCAGTGCTCACCAGCCCAAGAGGCTTGTCTGCTTACACACCGGGGTGGGCGGGGGCTGGGAGCTGAGGCTCAGGCTTCAGAGGTCAGACCCCAGGGAGAGGACTGGGGTTGGCTGCGTGAACACAGCCTGAAGAGGGCTAGTGTGCCACAGCTAGCTGGGAGGGAGTCTGGGAAAGAGTCTGAAACTGCCTAAGAGACAAGAGACCATTGTTTTGGGGTGTGCGAGGAGAGGGGATTCAGAATACCAGCTAAATGAGTGCCAGAGATGTGCACGAGCCATGGCTATCCACGTAGACACCAGAGACAGGCATGAAATGCTAAGGCTGCTGCTGCAACCACCAAAAAGCCTGTGTGCAAGCACAGGTCACTATCCACACCTCCCCTCCCCTCCCAGGAGCCTGTGCAGCCTGCCAGTGCCAGGGTCCCGTGATCCTCAGGCAGTTGCAACATCACGCTGGCCTCTACCACCAGAGACTATCCCCCCATTCTGTACCCTGTCCTCCCCCACCCCAGCCTGAGTGAGCCAGAGCCCCCAAAACAGCTGCTCCTTTAACCCCATCCTGTCTGTGCGGGAACAGACGCCCTAAGGCAACTTACAGGCAGAGGCGGGGCCAAATCCAACGCTGAACCTTCAGAGCTGTGCGAACAAAGAAGAGAAAGGGAAATCTCTCCCAGCAACTTGAGGAGCAGCAGATTCAAACTCCACAGTCAACTTGATGTACCCTGCATCTGTGGAATACAAGAATAGACAACAAATCATCCCAAAATTGAGGCGGTAGACTTTTGGAGCAATGGTAGAATTGAGGTTTCCTTTATGCATCTAATTTGTTTCTGTTTTTTTTGTTTTGTTTTGTTTTGTTTTTTGCGGTATGCGGGTCTCTCACTGCCGTGACCTCTTCCGTTGCGGAGCACAGGCTCTGGACGCGCAAGCTCAGTGGCCATGGCTCACAGGCCCAGCCGCTCTGTGGCACGTGGGATCCTCCCAGACCGGGGCATGAACCCACGTCTCCTGCATCGGCAGGCGGACTCGCAACCACTGTGCCACCAGGGAAGCCCTTGTTTCTGGTTTTATGTTTATCTTAGTTTAGTATTTAGAGTTTATTATTATTCATAGATTTTTTATTGATTTGGTTGCTCTCTTGCTTTTTTGCTTTTTTGTTTTATTTTTTTATATACAGATATAAATTACTTTCCTTTCTCGCTTTTTGTGAATGTGTAAGTATATGGTACTTTGTGTGATTTTGTCTGTAGAGCTTTGCTTTTACCATTTGTCCTACAGTTCTGTCTGTGAGGTTTTTTTAAATTACTTTCAAATTTTAATCATTTTTTAAATTTTAATAACTTTATTTTATTATTTTTTCTTTCTTTCTTTTTTTCCTCCCTTTTCTCCTGGGCTGTGTGGCTGAGAGGGTCTTAGTGCTCAGGCCAGGTGTCAGGCCTGTGCCTCTGAAAGGGGAGAGCTGAGATCAGGACATTGGTACACCAGAGACTGCCCGGCTCCACATAATATCAAACAATGAAAGCTCTCATAGACATCTCCATCTCAACGCTAAGGCCCGGTTCCACTCAATGACCAGCAAGCTACAGTGCTGTACACCCTAAGCCAAACAACTAGCAAGAAAGGAACACAACCCCACCCATTAGCAGAGTGGCTGCCTAAAATTATAATGTCACAGACACCTCAAAACACACAACCACACGTGGTCCTGACCACCAGAAAGACAAGATCCAACCTCATCTACCAAAACACATGCACCAGTCCCCTCTACCAGGAAGCCTACACAACCCACTGAACCAACTTCACCCACTGGGGGCAGACACCAAAAACAATGGGAACTACGATCCTGTAGACTGCAAAAAAGAGACCCCAAACACAATAAGTTAAGCAAAATGAGAAGACAGAGAAACACATAGCAGATGAAGGAGCAAGGTAAAAATCCACCAGACCAAACAAATGGAAAGGAAGTAAGCAGTCTACCTGAAAAAGAATTCAGAGAAATGATAGGAAAGATGATCCAAAATCTTGGAAATAGAATAGAGAAAATACAAGAAATGTTTAACAAGGACATAGAACAACTAGAGAGTGAACAAACAATGAAATTAAAAATTGTCTAGAAGGAGTCAATAGCAGAATAATTGAGGCAGAAGAACGGTAAGTCAACTGGAAAATAAAATAGTGGAAATAACTATCACAGAGCAGAATAAAGAAAAAAGAATTAAACGAATTTAGGTCAGTCTCAAAGACCTCTGAGACAACATTAAATGCACCAATATTCAAATTATAGGTGTCCCAGAAGAAGAAGAGGAGAAAAAAAGGACTGAGAAAATATTTGAAGAGATTATAGTTGAAAACTTCCCTAATATGGGAAAGGAAATAGTCAATCAACTCCAAGAAAGACAAAGAGGCCCATACAGGATAAATACAAGGAGAAACATGCCAAGACACATATTAGCCAAACTATCAAAAATTAAATACAAAGAAAAAATATTAAAAGCAGTAGGGGAAAAACAACAAATAACATACAAGAGAATCCCCATAAGGTTAACATCTGATCTTTCAGCAGAAATTCTGCAAACCAGAAGGGAGTGGCAGGACATATTTAAAGTGATGAAAAGGAAAAACCTACAACCAAGATTACTCTACCCAGCAAGATTCTTATTCAGATTCAATGGAGAAATTAAAACCTTTACAGACAAGCAAAAGCAAAGAGAAATCAGCACCACCAAACCAGCTTTACAACAAATGTTAAAGGAACTTCTCTAGGCAGGACACACAAGAGAAGGAAAAGACCTACAATAACAAACCCAAAACAATTAAGTAAATGGTAATAGGAACATACAAATTGATAACTACCTTAAATGTAAATGGATTAAATGCTCCAACCAAAGGACACAGACTGGCTGAATGGATACAAAAACAAGACCCATATATATGCTGTCAGCAAGAGACCCACTTTAGACCTATGGACACATACAGAGTGAAAGTGAGGGGATGGAAAAAGATATTCCATGCAAATGGAAATCAAAAGAAATCTGGAGTAGCAATTCTCATATCAGACAAAATAGACTTTAAAATAAAGACTATTGCAAGAGACAAAGGACACTACAAAATGATCAAGGGGTCAATCCAAGAAGATATAACAATTGTAAATATTTATGCACCAAACATAGGAGCACCTGAATACATAAGGCAAATGTTAACAGCCATAAAAGAGGAAATCGACAGTAACGCAATCATAGTAGCGGACTTTAACAGCCCACTTTCACCAACGGACAGATCACCCAAAATGAAAATGAATAAGGAAACAAAGCTTTAAATGATATATTAAACAAGATGAATTTAATTGATATTTATAGGACATTCCATCCAGAAACAACAGAATACACTTTCTTCTCAAATGCTCATGGAACATTCTCGAGGATAGATCACATCTTGGATCACTGTGGCGAGCATTGCTCTCTGAGGAATGTGCCATTAAGACCCTCATAAGCCTCAGGGCCCAATTGTACTCTCCTTGGTATGCATCCTGGACTTTATGGTATGAACGTAAAAAAGGATATGGCCTTTGGCCAGATCGCTCCAGAGACCTGCTCAATTACTGGGAGTCCCTGGTTGTTCCCTAAAGCTAGGAAAAGCAACGCTGGAGGGGAAGTTGGTGCCTTTGTGGAACAAGCAATAAACCCGCTGATGCAGATATGATGGCGACTAGCCCAGATGAAAGCCCAGTTCTATAGAAAAATGTCTACGCAAAGTCCCTGCTTTACAATGTCTATGCAAAGTCCCTGCTTTACAATGTCTATGCAAAGTCCCTGCTTTACAATGACTATGCAAAGTTCCTGCTTTAGGGGTATATATATGGCTATGCTTTGCTATTAAATTTGCCTTGCAACCATCAGTTGTTTCTGCCCTTCTGATCCCATACCTTGGTGCTTTCAGTTCCCTACCCCCTCTCGTCGATTGTTGCTGCACTTTGAGGACCCACCGTGGCTAGCAGCAGATCACAAATCAAGCCATAGTAAATTTAACAAAATTGAAATCATATCAAGTATCTTTTCTGACCACAACGCTATGAGACTAGATATCAATTACAGGAAAAAATATCTGTAAAAAATAAAAACACATGGAGCCTAAACAATACACTACTAAATAACCAAGAGATCTCTGAAGAAATCAAAGAGGAAATCAAAAAACACCTAGAAACAAATGACAATGAAAACAAGAGGACCCAAAACTTATGATATGTGACAAAAGCAGTTCTAAGAGGGAAGTTTATAGCTATACAGTCCTACCTTAAGAAACAACAAACATCCCAAATAAACAACCTAACCTTAAACCTAAACCAATTAGAGAAGGAAGAACAAAAAAACCCCAAAGTTAGCAGAAGGAAAGAAATCATAAAGATCAGATCAGAAATAAATGGAAAAGAAATGAAGGAAACAGTAGCAAAGATCAATAAAACTAAAAGCTGGTTCTCTGAGAAGACTAACAAAATTGATAAACCATTAGCCAGACTCATCAAGAAAAAGGGGAGAAGACTCAAATCAACTGAATTAGAAATGAAAAAAGTGAAGTAACAACTGACACTGCATAAATACAAAGGATCATTAGAGATTACTACAAGCAACCATATGCCAACAAAATGGAAAACCTGGAAGAAACTGACAAATTCTTAGAAAGGCACAACCTTCCGAGACTGAACCAGGAAGAAATAGAAAATATAAATAGACCAATCATAAGTACCAATCACAAGAAATTGAGACTGCTATTAGAAAACTTCCAACAAACAAAAGCCCAGGACCAGATGGCTTCACAGGCGAATTCTATCAAACATGTAGAGAAGAGCTTACACCTATCCTTCTCAAACTCTTCCAAAATATAGCAGGAGGAGGAACACTGCCAAACTCATTCCATGAGGCCACCATCACCCTGATACCAAAAGCAGACAAATATACTACAAAAAAAGAAAATCACACACCAATATCTCTGATGAATATAGATGCAAAAATCCTCAACAAAATACTAGCAAACAGAATCCAACAGCACATTAAAAGGATCATACACCATGATCAAGTGGGGTTTATCCCAGGAATGCAAGGATTCTTCAATACATGCAAATCAATCAATGTGATAACATATTAACAAACTGAAGGAGAAAAACTATATGATAATCTCAATAGATGCAGAAAAAGCTTCTGAAAAAATTTAACACCTGTTTATGATAAAAACTCTACAGAAAATAGGCATAGAGGGAACCTACCTCAACATAATAAAGGCCATATATGACAAACCCACAGCCAACATCATTCTCAATGGTGAAAAACTGGAACCATTTCCTCTAAGATCAGAAACAAGATAAGGTTGTCTACTCTTGTCACTATTATTCAACATAATTTTGGAAGATTTAGCCACAGAAGTCAGAGAAGTAAAAGAAATAAAAGCAATCCAAATCAGAAAAGAAAAAGTAAAGCTGTCACCATTTGCAGATGACCTGATATTATATAGAGAGAATCCTAAAGATACTACTAGACAACTACCAGAGCTAATCAATGAATATGGTAAAATAGCAGGATACAAAATTAATGCAATGAAACACACCCATTGCAATGAAAAGAATAAAATACCTAGGAATAAACCTACCTAGGGAAACAAAAGACCTGTATGCAGAAAAGTATAAGACACTGATGAAAGAAATTAAACATGTTACAAACATATGGGGAGATATACCATGTTCTGGGATTCGAAGAATGAACATTGTGAAAATGACTGCAATACCCAAAGCAATCTACAGATTCAATGCAATACCTATCAAACCACCTATGGCATTTTTCACAGAACCAAAACAAAAAAATTCACAATTTGTATGGAAACACAAACGACCCCAAATAGCCAAAGCAATCTTGAGAAAGAAAAATGGAGCTGGAGGAATCAGGCTCCTGGACTTCAGACTATACTACAAATCTACAGTAATCAAGACAGTATGGTACAGACATAAAAACAGAAAAATAGATCAATGCAACAGGATAGAAAACCCAGAGATAAACCCACACACATATGATCACCTTATCTTTGATAAAGGAGTCAAGAACATACAATGGAGAAAAGACAACCTCTTCAATAAGTGGTGCTTGGAAAACTGGGCAGCTACATGTAGGAGAATGAAATTAGAACACTCCCTAACACCATACAGAAAAATAAACTCAAAATGGATTAAAGACATAAATGTAAGGGCAGGCACTACACTATCCTCTTAGAGGATAACATAGGCAGAACACTCTATGACATAAATCATAGCAAGATCCTTTTTGACCCACCTCCTAGAGGAATGGAAATAAAAACAAATATAAACAAATGGGACCTAATGAAACTTCAAAGCTTCTGCACAGCAAAGGAAACCATAAACACGATGAAAAGACAACCCTCAGAATGGGAGAAAATATTTGCCAATGAAGCAACTGACAAAGGATTAATCTCTAAAATTTACAAGCAGCTCATGCAGCCCGATATTAGAAGAACAAACAACTCAATCCAAAAATGGGAAGAAGACCTCAATAGATATTTCTCCAAAGAAGATATACAGATTGCCAACACACACATGAAAGGATGCTCAACATCACTAATCATTAGAGAAATGCAAATCAAAACTACAGTGAGGTATCACCTCACAGCAGTCAGAATGGCTATCATCCAAAAATCTAGAAACAATACATGCTAGAGAGGGTGTGGAGAAAAGGGAACCCTCTTGCAGTGTTGGTGGGAATGTAAATTGATACAGCCACTATGGAGAACTGTATGGAGGTCCCTTTAAAACTAAAAATAGGACTACCATACGATTCAGCACTCCCACAACTGGGCCTATACCCTGAGAAAACCATAATTCAAAAAGAGTCATGTACCACAATGTTCATTGCAGCTCTATTTACAATAGCCGGGACATGGAGGCAACCTAAGTGTCCATCGATTGATAAATGGATAAAGAAATGTGACACATATATACAATGGAATATTACTCAGCCATAAAGAAAAATGATATTGAGTTATTTGTAGTGAGGTGGATGGACCTAAAGATGGTCATACAGAGTGAAGTAAGTCAGAAAGAGAAAAACAAATACCGTATGTTAACACATATATATGGAATCTAAAAAAAAAAAAAAAAAAAAAAAAGGTTTTGAAGAACTTAGGGACAGCACAGGAATAAAGACACAGCCGTAGAGAATGGACTTGAGGACATGGGGAGGGGTAGGGTAAGCTGGGACGAAGTGAGAGAGTGGCAAGGCCATACATACACTACCAAACGTAAAATAGATAGCTAGTGGGAAGCAGCTGCATAGCACAGGGAGATCAGCTCGGTGCTTTGTGACCACCTAGATGGGTGGGATAGGGAGGCTGGGAGGGAGACACAAGAGGGAGGAGATATGGGGATATATATATATATATATATATATATATATATATAGAGAGAGAGAGAGAGAGAGAGAGAGAGAGAGAGAGAGAGCTGATTCACTATGTTATAAATCAGAAACTAACACAATTGTAAAACAATTATACTCCAATAAAGATGTTAAAAAAAAACCCCAAAAACTCACAAGGTGATGTCATCCCAGGCTTAGATTTCTTTCTCTTACTTCTAAAATAACCTTCATTTTCAAAATAAAATAACTGTGTCTCTCTTGAGTACTAATCATGTATTTTCAAATGTCTATTCTATGCTGCCTAAAAGAGACCTGCTGTTTTAGTAAATCAGGCAAATAAAATGTTAGTCGTCTTATTTTCTATTTCAAATATGTTGTTTTTTTTCAGCTATCTTGTTCTTATTTTCTATTTCAAATCCTGTTTATTGATGCTATCATAATCTCAATTCAGAATTTAAATTATCTTCATACTCCATCTTATTATAATCACACTGCAAAATCAATGGTATCACTATTTTTATTTTACAAATTAACTAACTGAGGTTCACAGAGACTGGGTATATGATTAAATTGACAGAAAGAGTGAAGGCAGGTTTTTGAGCCCAACTCTTTGACTCCAAAAAAAGGTATTCCTTTCACTGCATCGAGTTTTCATTTTATGCTCCTCTTTTCATCAAGCATCTATTAGCTTTTTCTAGACACTAGTTCTTATGTTTGTACATTATTTTAAAATTACTTTTCCACATTTAATACCCTAATTCTCATCCTTATTTTCTAATGTTTTAATTACTGTAATAGACTCCTGACTTGATAATCTATTTCTATTCCCTTTCTTCCAAGCCAGGTGACATGGTACTGGTGGGTTTATATTCTTAAGGTGTCACTTCTACTTGGATACTCCCTTACTCAAAAATATTTATTGGCTCCTTCCAATCTTTATAGTAAACTTTCTACCTTGGAATACAATTCCCTTCACCATCTTGTTTCAATCTATTTTTCTAAGTATATCTCCCATTTTTCCCAAATACACACAGTCCTTGAGCAAAACTGATCTGTTCATGGCAACTCACCACACTCTCTCTTAAACTTACCTGTGTCTATAGGGATTCCTGCCTCTGGTTCTCAGGACATGCAATTTTCTTCATCTGGAAAAGCCGTAAGTGCTACTCTGTACTAAATCCCTATGATCCTCCAGGAACCATGCTAGGAGTTTTACAGACATTATTTCTAATCTTCAAAAGAACATTGTAAACAAAAAACAAACACCCCAAATGAAAAATGGGCAGAAGATCTAAACAGACATTTCTCCAAAGAAGAAATACAGATGGCCAATAGGCACATGAAAAAGATGTTCAACATCACTAATTACTAGAGAAATGCAAATCAAAACTACAATGAGGTATCACCTCACACTGGTCAGAATGGCCATCATGAAAAATTCTACAAATAACAAATGCTGGAGAGGGTATGGAGAAAAGGCAACTCTCCTACACTGTTGGTGGGAATGTAAGTTGATGCAGCCACTGTGGAAAACAGTGTGGAGTTTCCTCATAAGACTAAAAATAGAATTATATTATCCAGCAATCCTACTCTTGGATATACATCCAGACAAAACTATAACTTAAAAAGATGCACGCACTCCTACGTTCATAGCAGCACTATTCACAATAGCCCAAACATGGAAACAACCTAAATGTCCACTGACAGATGAATGGGTAAAGAAGATGTGGTATATATGTATACAATGGAATAATACTCAGCCATAAAAAGAATGAAATAATGCCGTTTGCAGCAACAGGGATGAAACTAGAGATAATCATACTAAGTGGAGTAAGTTAGAAGGAGAAAGACAAATACCATATGATATATCACTTACACGTGGAATCTAAAATATGACACAAATGAACCTACCCATGAAACAGAAACAGACTCACAGACCTAGAGAACAGACTGGTGGTTGCCAAGGGGGAGGGGTTTGGGAGAGGAATGGAGTGGGAATTCGGGGTTAGCATATGTAAGCTTTTACATATAGAATGGATAAACAACAAGGTCCTATTGTATAGCACAGAGAACTATATTCAGTATCCTATGATAAACCATAATGGAAAGAATATTCTTAAAAAGAATGTATATATATGTATAACTGAATCACTTCACTATACAGCAGAAATTAACACAACATTGTAAATCAACTATACTTCAATAAAAAATTAAAACAAAAAAAGAACACTAAGCCTCTCAGTCCTTAAATACTAAGGAATTTGTACAAGATGACACAATTACTAAGAAAATGGCATGTCTGCCTACAAATTACATGTCCTTTCAGTATTCTACACTGTGTTCTGAATGCCTTTTATTTTAAATTTTATCTATAATTAAAAGTATAGCTAGGGCTTCCCTGGTGGTGCAGTGGTTGAGGGTCCGCCTGCCGATGCAGGGGACGCGGGTTCGTGTCCCAGTCTGGGAAGATCCCACATGCCGCGGAGCAGCTGGGCCCAGGAGCCATGGCCGCTGAGCCTGCGCGTCCGGAGCTGTGCTCCGCAACGGGAGAGGCCACAACAGTGAGAGGCCCGCGTACCACAAAAAAAAAAAAAAAAAAAGTACAGCTAAAATCATAACTTCTTCATATCACATTTCTAATATATAAAAGCATGTAAAAACCATAGGTCTCTCCTCTGAACTCCTTAAATCTTGTGTGTGTATGTGCGTGTGTGTGTTTGTGTGTGTGTGTACAATTCTTTTGACATTAACTATAAACCTCATGTATCATAGTTCTCTTTTCATGTATACCTGTATTGTTGCCCTAACTATATTTTATATTCTTAAAGAGTGTCATTTTTCATTGTGACTACAGTTCAGAACTTTGGTAGAAATGTAAGTAGGGTTGAATAGGCAGAGAAATCACTTGATGATTTGCCAGGGAAAGGATAATTCAATGAAGATGTGAAATTATTCTTTAGCTAGCACAATGAAGGGCGAGAAAAATGCACAGTCATTGAAACAGGTTCATTTCTCTTCCTGCTCCCATCAAGCAGCCAGTAATGTCTCTCTAACCCATATGTGGGTAGAATACAGAAATGACAACAAAAAAGAGTTAAAATACAAGAACGAGGGTTAGCGTTTTTGTGACTGCTTTCAGGCTTTCACGTGCTTCAGGTGGTCCGGGAAAAGGAGGAAATAACCAGATCAGGATTCACGTAACGTGAGTCATAGGAAGAGGGCCAAAGTTGGTACATACAGTGAAGTTCTGCAATGGCTGGGTGAGGTCTGAATCTTATAGCAGCGTTCACAGCAAGGGTTTGCATGGGGTGAGATGAATGGATTTTGCAGAGGGAGGTAGCCCAGGAAATCTTAGAGTCCATTTGCAGGCCAAACATGAAATATCAAAAAGCGGGCTTCCCTGGTGGCGCAGTGGTTGAGAATCCGCCTGCCGATGCAGGGGACGCGGGTTCGTGCCCCGGTCTGGGAAGATCCCACATGCTGCGGAGCGGCTGAGCCCGTGAGCTGTGGCCGCTGCGCCTGCGCGTCCGGAGCCTGTGCTCCGCAACGGGAGAGGCCACAGCAGTGAGAGGCCCACGTACCGCAAAAAAAAAAAAAAAAAAAAAAGCCACTTGCAGTTATTTAAATAAAAATGATTAAAATTAAATAAAATTTAAAATTTAGTTCCTTAGTTGTACTAGCCACACTTCATGTGTCCACTAGCCACACGCAGCTAGGGGATGCTGAACTGGGCCGTGCAGATACGGAACATTTCCTTTCACTGCAGAAGAGTTCTGACTAAAGTACCAATACATATAGTATTTTAGATTTTTGTTTCCAAAGCCTACAGCATGTCAATTAGTATGAGTAATAAGTTTGATAATTTAAATAAATTGCAATAAGTTCAATTAGTACTATAAAAGTGGTGCCAGTAAAATTTTCTATTTTTCACAAAATATTACTTTCAAGTTAGGATAGAGTTGAAAGTACTCGATGCAGTGGCGTTTCAATTCGGCATTAACATATTTTTTAAGTTGAGAAAGGGCTATGTGGCAACAAGAATAGCCCAAGGTTGACGATGAAATGCATGAAGTTTCACAAAATGTGTGGGAAATAGTACGTGATTCCTTTTGAGTGGGATTTAGAATAAACAGGAAAGAAATGTAAAATTTAGGAGAAAGGTGGATTGAGATCAACTAGTGTAGGCTTAAAAGTTTGTCTTAAATTTAAACAATGGACGTGTCATAAGAGACGTTGCCATTTGCTCCTTGGGAATATAAATCTTCCAGCCCCATGATGCCAGATTGAATAAGAGTGTCGTTAAAAGAAAAGAGGAATTGAGAATCTTTAAGGGACTGCTCCAATAATCAGGGAGAGAGAGGGAACTGTGTGTCTGGATAAGGGAGTTGGCAAAGGAAGTGGAAAGGGAGAAAAGGATTTGAAAGCGCTTTTGAGTGCTATCAAACTATATTAAACATAGGAAGAAAGGAAGAAACAGAAATGTCTCAGATTTCAAGTGTGAGGGATGAAGAGAGTTATGCTGCTGCTCAAGAGAATGAGGGAGGGTTCATCAGGAACTATGGTGAGTTCACTTTCAAACACTTTCACTTTGAAGTGCTGTAGGACTAAACACAAACTGAAGTGGGGGTGGTCTATGTGGAGGTATACATTTGGGGTAAACGACTTCATCTTGTGATCGTTGAACCCTAAAGAGGAAACGAGACTGCCTGGAGAGGGAACAGGGGATTTAAAAGACAGAAACATGAAAAAACCTGGCTTTAGAAATGAGTAAGAGAAAGAATTTAGCGAAGACAAGGTGTGAAGGCAGAAAAGGAGAATAGCCCTAGCAGGAAAGCCCTAGTGAGAGAGGCTTCAGAGGAATGAGTGGTTAGCAATCTCCAGATTTGCAAAGAATTCAAGGACAACTCCTAAAAGAAAAAGGATTGGATGATTTGGAGAACATGAATGGCTGTTGAGAAATCGTTGGTAGAGGCCGGTGGGTGGGGTTGCATGACTGATACAAGGAGTTAGTTAAATAACAGCTGATAAGGAAGTAGGTTACTATTTTATTCTTTTTCTTTTTTTCTTGTATCTCCAACACATGTTCCCACTGTTGCTATTTCACTGAGAAAAGAGAAGCAACCAGCAAAGACATTTAAACCCTTCCACCATCACACCTAACCTCTACCTGCTTCTATATTTATTTACTTTTCCTTCTCTCTTGTTACTGTGAATGAACTGTCTGGTGTTCTAACAGAAAACAACCATCCACGGTGCATGACATCCCATTCCTCATCACCTACTCAAGGATATCACTTTGACAATACCATCCCTTCTCTATTATGCACTATCAACTTTTAACATTTTTCCTCTCCACTGTGTCTTTCCATCAGCATATACAAAACCATCCTTTTTTAAAAAAATTGGGGTATAGTTGCTTTATAATGTTGTGTTATTTTCTACTGTACAACAAAGTGAATCAGCTATATGTATACATATATCCCCTCCCTCTTGGACCTCCCTTGCAGCCCCTCTTCCCCCATCCTCCCACCTAGGTCACCAAAGAGCACCGAGCTTAGCTATCTGTGTTATACAGCAGATTCCCACTACCTAAGCTATCTGTTTTATACATGGTAGTGTATATACGTCAATCCCAATGTCCCAATCCATCCCTCCCTTCCCCCTGCCCTGTGTCTACACATCCTATCTCTACATCTGCGTCTCTATTCCTGCCCTGCGAATAGGTTCATCTGTACCATTTTTCTAAATTCAACATATATGCATAAATATACGATATTTGTTTTTCTCTTTCTGACTTACTTCACTCTGTACGACACAGATGGACCAAAAGCAGCCTCTTTTTTTTTTTTCTTAACATCTTTATTGGAGTATGATTGCTTTACAATGTTGTATTAGTTTCTGCTGTATAACAAATGGAATCAGCTATAGATATGCATATATCCCCATATCCCCTTCCTCTTGCATCTCCCTCCCACCCTCCCTATCCCACCCCTCTAGGTGGTCACAAAGCACTGAGCTGATCTCCCTGTGCTATGTGGCTGCTTCCCACTAGCTATCTATTTTATATTTGGTAGTGTATATATGTCAATGCTACTCTCTCACTTCATCCCAGCTTATACTTCCCCCTCCCCATGTCCTGAAGTCCATTCTCTATGTCTGCATCTTTATTCCTGTCCTGCCCCTAGGTTCTTCAGAACCTGTTTTTTTTTTTTTTTTTTTTTTCGATTCCATATATATGTGTTAGCATATGGTATTTTTTTTTTCTCTTTCTGACTTACTTCACTCTGTATGACAGACTCTAGGTCCATCCACCTCATTACAAATAACTCAATTTTGTTTCTTTTTATGGCTGAGTAATATTCCATTGTATATATGTGCCATATCTTCTTTATCCATTCATCTGTTGATGGACACTTAGGTTGCTTCCATGTCCTGGTTATTGTAAATAGAGCTGCAATGAACATTGTGGTACATGACTCTTTTTGAATTATGGTTTTCTCATGGTATATGCCCAGTAGTAGGATTGCTGGGTCGTATGGTAGTTCTATTTTTAATTTTTTAAGGAACCTCCATACTGTTCTCCATAGTGGCTGTATCAATTTGCATTCCCACCAACAGTGCAAGAGGGTTCCCTTTTCTCCACACCCTCTCCAGCATTTATTGTTTGTAGATTTTTTGATAATGGCCATTCTGACTGGTGCAAGGTGATACTTCATTGTAGTTTCAATTTGCATTTCTCTAATGATTAGTGATGTTGAGCATCCTTTCACATGTTTGTTGGCAATCTGTACATCTTCTTTGGAGAAATGTCTATTTAGGTCTTCTGCCCATTTTTCAATAGCGTTTTTTTTTTTTTATATTGAGCTGCATGAGTTGCTTGTATATTTGGGGGATTAATCCTTTGTCAGTTGCTTCATTGGCAAATATTTTCTCCCATTCTGAGGGTTGTCTTTTCATTGTGTTTATGGTTTCCTTTGTTGTGAAGAAGCTTTTCAGTTTCATTAGGTCCCACTGTATTTTTTTTTTTATTCCCATTTCTCTAGGTGGTGGGTCAAAAAGGATCTTGCTGTGATTTATGTCATAGAGTGTTCTGCCTATGTTTTCCTCTAAGAGTTTTATAGTGTCTGGCCTTACATTTAGGTCTTTAATCCATTTTGAGTTTATTTTTGTGTATGGTGTTAGGAAGTGTTCTAATTTCATTCTTTTACATGTGGCTGTCCTGTTTTCCCAGCACCACTTATTGAAGAGGCTGTCTTTTCTCCATTGTATATTCTTGCCTCCTTTATCAAAGATAAGATGACCATATGTGCGTGGGTTTATCTCTGGGCTTTCTATCCTGTTCCATTGCTCTATATTTCTGTTTTTGTGTCAGTACCATACTGTCTTGATGACTGTAGTTTTGTAGTATAGTCTGAAGTCAGGGAGCCTGATTCCTCTAGCTCCATTTTTCTCTCTCAAGATTAAAGCAGCCTCTTTTTATCAACTTCCCCTACCAGTTACCATGCTAGTCCTCTTGTTTCCTGTACAGGAAAGCACCTTGAAAGCAATGTCCATTGCAGTCTCTAATTTTTCTCCCCTACACCCTCTTTTTTTGTTCTTTTGGGTTTTTTTCCCACTCTTGACAATGCCTTGAAACCACTATTATCCAGGACAATGTTTCTAAATTCTGTATCACCTCTAGAACCAGTCAACAAGGGACACTTCCCTGGGCCCTGCAACTTGGAAATTCCTGCTCTGGCCCTTCACAGGCTGAGCTTCTCCCCAGTGGAGCAAGGAGTTCAGGAGGCCAAGGGGAAATGCCCACCTGGAGCCTACACTCCTCTTGTAGCCCACACTCCAGGCAACCAGAACCCCATAATTTCCTGCTAAGATCACTTAAACCCACTTCAGGATCTGCATGGGCCTCTTCTGTGAGTCTGACCACTCAGGAGTAGATCACACCACTGACATACTTATCCCTAGGCCAGAGGGCTTGCCAAAAGAGATTGCCAAAAGGCAGCCTGTCTGTCGGCTGTTAACAGAACCTGGCCAGGGCTTGCCTGTGCAAGAGTTCTCAGGGCAGAGCACTGAGTGGATAGTGGGAAGAGAAGGGGGAGTAGGATCCTTACACTTTCATATTTCACTAATGAAAAGGAGGCAAACTGTGTTAAATTTGAACATGTCTTTTCACAGCATTATCAAGTTACTTTTTTAAGTAAGAGGAAAGAATTTTTCTTTTAAGTTTGTAAGCTTGATTTATAACATAAATATTTAGATGTCTAATACACATGCTTTGAATGATACTCTGGCCCTGGAAATATTAGATGTAGGCCTTATCAGACTCAATGATTAATTCTCAGTATATTTTTTACTTGACCAGTCAGTAGCTTTTGACCGAGTTAGTCACTCCATTTTCTTAAGACCCTTTCTTCCCTTGGCTTCTAGGAGAACAATCTATTCTCCAGACTCTTCTCCTTCCACATTAGTGGCAACTTCTCAGACTTCTTTAAATGACCTTGGACACAGTCCCTGAACGTCTTTTCTCTCTTTACATGTTCCCTTGATTATTTCATCTACTATTGTAGCTTTAAATGTCATTATCTGCTGATGACTTTCAAATTACATTCTAGCCCTCATACGATATTACTTATATGTGGAATCTGAAAAAAAATGATACAAATGAACTTATTTTCAAAACAGAAACAGACTCCCAGACAAAGAAAACAAACTTATGGTTATCAATGGGGATAGGGGGTGGGATAAATTAGGAGTATGGGATTAACATATACACACTACTCTATATAAGATAGGTAAACAGCAAAGACCTACTGTATAGCACAGGGAACTACACTCAATATCTTGTAATAACTTATCATGGAAAATTATCTGAAAAAGAATACATACATATGTGTATGTATGTATAACTGAATCACTTTGCTGTACACTTGAAACAAACACAACATTGTAAATTAAGTATACCTCAACTTTAAAAGTTATATTCTACCCAAAATTCTGACATTGAAACGCATGTATGGGTAGCCTGCTTGAACACTTAATGTGGCTAATAATTTTTCAAATATGATATTCAAAATTGAGCTCCTGATTTTTCTCCTCTAAATCTGCTTGTTCCATAGTATTCCTCATCTCAATATGTAGAAACTCCATTCTTACAATTACTCAAGCCCCTTTCTTTCTCTTAAACACTGCATCTCAAACCCTACCAGTTCTACCTGTAACATGAGTCTGAAATCTGTCCATTTGTTACCATGGCAACAATTCAGCCTAAATCATGTTGCCTTTTACCCGTATTACTGTGAAATTTTCCTAATTTTCAACATGTTATCCATAATTCTCCTGTTAACGTGTTGGCTCTATCAATTTATTCCCCTGCTCAAATCCCTGCAGTGTTTTCCAAACTCTCACAGGGTTAAGTCTTTAGCTAATTTAGGAGTCCCTTAATAATCTGAAGGACCCACCCCATGCTCACTCACTCTTTTCTTCTTCTACTATTGTCCCTGCACTCACTCTACTCCAGCCACCCTGGTTCCCTGTGATTCTTCAATCACACTAGACCAATGCCTGCCTCAAAGCCTTCAGAATTACTATTCCCTTTGCTCAGATTTGTCTTCATCTAGATGTCCGTGTTTTTCATTCCTCATCTCTTTGATGTCTTTGCCCAAATGTTACTGAAGTGAACATTCTGCTGCACCACTAAGAGCTCCTTTCACGACTGAGACACTTGTTCTTCCAGCTACTGGCAGTGTTGGCAGATGAGTACCTGTCCAGGGAGGGGTCCTTGACCAAAAGGAGCTGCCTTTCCCAAGGTTATAACTCTCACCTGAAAGCAACCCTCATCCAATGACTGGCAACTTGGGAGTATAAACGTTAATCTTCCTTCTCAAGTACAACTTTGAAGAATCATTCCAGTTACAGACTCCCCAAAGGATCAGTTGAAGCCCTCGTTACAACTGTATATAGTTCACCCTTTCCTACTGCCGAGTTCTACCTCCCTCCTTCCATACAGGTATATCTGCCAAAGGTGTTCTCCACTCCTCTTCTTCATGAAAATCTGCCTCCGATTCTGTTTCCAGGAAACTTAATCTGAGAGAGTTGGTACCAGGAGTGGTCGCTTAGAAGCAGACTGTAAATGGGATATTGGAACTAGATTACCCACCGCCCACCCTCAACCTTCAGCCAGCTGGGCAATTAGGGCCCCATTACTGGTGGTAGGTTTATGACTGATAGCCCCCGGCTTGCAAAAGCAGTTAAGTTTTTTTAAATTTCACTGGTAGTAATCTGAGATTGGAGATCAGTGAGAGACGATATATAAGTAAGAAAAATCTCAGTGTTTGAAAGCGTTAGGGCAAGTAGAAATTATAAGGATGGTAGCATCATGGTTGTTGCTGGGAGCTATCAATTCACTGAAAAATGACAATGGAAGGTCAAGGGTGATTAATCAGAAACTTAATGCATAGTCCAAAAGTCAGAGGATCTCCTGTAGAGATGAAGGTGGAAAAAGTAATGATCAGGCATAGGACTTAATTATAAAGGTAGGAGAGTCCAACAGAAGATTGAATTTTCAAACTTGGCAAGACTGTAACACCAAAGTCAAGGTCTTCATGGAAAGGAATGGGACCTAGATAATTAGAATAGCGACACCTGAGCCGATGCATCAAAAAATCTTGAATCCTTAGATTCTACTTGGACCTTCTGAGCTGGCAAAAGTGTTACAAAATTCCCTTTTAAAGATAACACCCCCTCTTGCATGAAGACAATGCAGAGTCCTTTGTCTTACAAGGTAATAGTCAATCTAATGAGGATCTTTACCCACTGCTTCAGGAGACCAGATTAATAACTATAATCTACTTATGACATAACCTGACCAGGGAAGATCTGGACCTGCTACCAGAAGAAAGAGCCCACAAACCAAAAGAGCTCCAGAGATTAACCATCATGTACTTAGAGGATCTAGATGAGTGTATATGCATATTTATATATATACCTATATATGTTTGGATTTTAAGGGTGCTAGATCAAAGGAAGGTAGAACATAAAGTTGGATAAAGGAGAAGTATCATACAGAAGCCCTTTCCTATGATACAGGATGCCGACCCCCTAGGAAACAGTACCAACATATTTTCTAGGATGGGTCTTAGAAGCCTAGATATAGTGTTGTCCCAGGGCAAATGGTAGAGGAAGGCAACAAAAAGCTCAGAGAAGTTGGTTTCCTAGATTGGAAAAATAATCAGACTTTAGGAAATGATCAAGCAGATTTCCATGTATTAAAATAGTAAGGAATGCACTAGTGGGGGGAGGAATTTCAGCATTATTGAGATGGTTCTCTATAGGCAGGGGTTGATGACAGAAAATTCAATTACAGACCTAGGTTTCCTCAAAGCAATGGGAATTATAAGACCCCAAAATAATAGAAACCAGCTACCAGCATTTAATTATGAGCACCAAAGCAGGTATAATATTATAAAGAGAGTAAAGGTCAGAGTGGCAGCCAGCAGAGCCTGATATGCAGAGACCTATGGAAATAGTTAATAGAACAGAGTGTTCTTAAGACCAAAATAAATGAACAGGCCATATGAATATTGCCGAATTTAAACAACCCCAAGAGTCAAGGATAATTATTAGAGGGATAATGTCAAAAAATGTCTTGATCCCTTATCCTTTTTCCAGAACTGAGATATTTCTCAGAGCCAGATCCCAGATACTGAAAGAGCCTCATGAAGGAGAAATCTTCAATACCATGACAAATGTATAGAATAAAGATTCACTAAATAAATCCTAGGAGGTCTGATTGGACTTTGATACGTGGGGACCAGCAGTAGCATTGCGGCCCTCACGTTAGAGTGGAGACATGGGAACCAGGTAATAAGTGTCTCCTGGACCACATCAATATCACAGTGGGCCCAGTGGATTCACAGACCCAGCCAGCAGTTATTTCTCAATTCCCTGAATGTATAATTGGAATGAGTATATATCGCAGTTGGAATGAATATACATGGCAGACTCCCCATTTTGCTTTTGCTGGCTTGTACAGTAAGAGTTAGCATAGTGAGGAATGTCAGAGGGGAGCCTCTGTTACTGCCCCACCCAGTCCCCAGCTGTCATGGTCCTTAAATGGAGTGGACTGCCCCAGTCTTTGTGCTCCATTTCATTATAAATCTGAAGGACCATCTCAGCTTTGAAGCTCCCCAGAGGGCTGGCTAAGTTCCCTGTTGCAACTCCACAACACTCCAATTTCTCCTTTTGCCAATATTCCTTCCTTCATTCACTTACATGGATTATTCCAAAGAACACTTTCCAGTAAACTTTCTGCATGCCTTTTTCATATAAAAGTCAGTTTTTATGGAACTTGACCTAAAACAATTACCTTTTCAGTTTGGTCTTTCTTGGATGTATTAAATAAAATTTGAATCACTCACCCTTAACACTACCCCCATTCTCCTTATGTCCATTGTCTGTTTTTTTTTTTTTTTAAACAGATGTCATCATCTATAATTCTATATCCTTGAAATATTTAGTGTGTTTATTGTCTGTGTGAACCCCCCCTATGCACTCACACACTACAAATTGAGCTCTGTGAGAGGAGGCACCTAATTTGTTTACTACTGAATCTCCCATGCCTGGTACGTAACAATGGTTAAATATATCAATTGTTGAATAAATGAAGTCCTGCCATTCTAGAGGTAATATTTCACATTTGCAATCATTTGGGAAGGAGAATCGTGCATTTCTAAGATGGAGCAAAGAGCTGTCAAACAGCATATATCTACTGATCACTCACTATTTACTAATTATTTCAATAAACAAGATTTTCTTCTATGTACTCTCAGTTTGGAGCTTACAAACAGAAGAGAGGTAGCAGAGGGCATGGTCACTGCAAAATACTCTGCCTAGTTAATGAGGATGGACAAACTGATCAGCAGCAGATTCCTCTTAGGAATTTGAAAAGTAAAGAATCACTTAATGGGGGAAAGTAGGTGTGAAGCATATTGGGGAATATACAGATTAGGTTCTCTCTTAAAGGATGATTATATGAGCAAAAGTCAGCCATGGAAGATCAAGATATTCCCAGTGAGAAAAAAAAAGCATGAGTGAAAGTTAAGTTGGGACACCTAATTAGGAAGGAGGGAAAAGCCCAGCTCTAATAGAGAATGTGTTATGAGAAGTCACGGGAAGTACATTTTGATAGTTGGGTGGTGCTGACCATATTATTGAGTGCATGGTGGTAGGATTAATATAGGACACAGTGATAAATAAGAAGTTCTTTTTCAACATGAAAAGTAGTGTGATGAAACTTGAGTTTGAGGTAATTTAACATGGCACAAGCAGACAGGTGAAAGCTAAATAAGAGGTGGTTGCAAATCATCAGGACCGAAGTTACTGAGGAGTAAGATTAAGCGAGTATGTAGTGGAAATGTTGCATTAAAGAAATATAAAAGTTTTTTTTTAAGAGACAGAATTTGGGACAGAAAGAAGTCCCACAGGAAATAATTATCTACTTTATCAGTTAGGCTTGTAACATTTTTTATTTCCAATAATCATTGTATATAATTACATCCTAATCCATAAAGAGGAGTATGTAGAAAAATAAAGGTAGAAATCAACTGCAATGAATAAAAATACGTATTTGCACTACCTCTTAAGGTATGAGCTGCTTAAGGCTGGCACTGTAAACTTATTGCACCATCTAAATGTGCTAACTTGAAACACCAATTTTGCCCTATTCCCTCAAGATGGAAAGACTGCTCTCAGGAAGTCCGCAAAGACATGAGCTCTCTGGAGGAAATACCATGCACAGAGCTCCCAGAAGTGTACATCTGAGTACAATTAGCAAAGAAGGGATAGTTTGCCTCAAGTATCATGGGAATACACAAGGATAAAGGTCATTGCTAAGGGAGCCAGGACTCAAACCGCCCAGGGACCCAATGCCTGAAGTCAACACCTCCTATTAGATATGGAGACAAAATAAAGAATAATACAGCTGGCAACCTGACTTGACAATTTTCAGAAGGAGCTGAGCCACTGAAGCCACTTATTGAAGTAAGCCACATGTCACAATCTCAGGGGAAAACCAGCTTGGTGACTATTTTAGATCCGGTAATACTGGCAAAAGAGACATATCTAAAAACGTAGGTTGACATCTCAATACTAAAAGTAAATGGTAAATAACTGCACATTATCTCAAGCTAGATGTTGAAATATAAATGTAAAATGGTGATTATTCAAACTGTTTAAAGGCTAATGTCCCAGTCTGAAGATTCAACAGAGAATCTGACCAAAAACAGACAGAGGAAAAATTATGACACCATATAAGCTTGCAGTATTTCAGTGACCTTTAGCGCTGAGGACTCACCCTCTGTATCTTACCCCTCAATTTTTTTTCTTGCACAGCCTGTTGCCCAAAGAAGATGTTGCCAATCAGGTTTGTGATTTTTTTTTTAAGGCAACAATGTTTTTAGAAGTCATTTTTGAATGACTATTTTAAAAGACCATGAGGCTCCAACAGTGTGTTTTGCTTTGTGTGTGTGTTTGGGTTGTGCATGCACATAGATGTGTATCTGTGTTTGTGTGTGTGTGTGTGTGTGTGTACACAAAGTAATCTGCCTTCTTTAGCTGGTCAATATATAAAACTCTAACATGGTATGGTCTTGAATAGTTTTATGTTTCTGTTTTAATGAACAAAATTTATGGCCACATTTTTCCTTGAAAAAAAACATCGAATTTAGTTACCTTTTCCTATTGTCATCGTCTATCAATTTTCCCTCATTATGGAGCAAGGTTTAACAATAGACAGGGAGTGTGCTGGTGTTATTTTTAAGGCTGAGAAAAAGAAGGGGGTAAATATTGGGCTAACAGTTGTCATTGTACCAATAGATACTGACATAATTTCTGACTAAAATTGGGCTTTTTTGTTGAACTTTTGAGTCACTCTAAAATTTCTAGGGTGTTGAGATAGACCCACTATGATGTTGAACCTTGGAAAGAAATGCTAACGATACTGTCACCTCAGCAGAGCACACACAAAAAAGGCCCCAGGTCTGTATTAATTGTTTAAAAAGAAATCATTTTTGAACATTTCCTCTGGTTAGCACTGTGCCAAATACTGTGGAGGACATCCAAGCTAATAAGATGTTGTGCTCACTCTAGCAGAATTTACTGTTTTATTGTCATCATTTTCTTGGGTCCAGAAAGCCATAATCCCAAGTGAAGCAACATGGATTAATAGCTGTATTAACCTCAGCTCATTATTGAAGCTGTGTCCCAGGCACCCAGGGGAGAGCGATGGGAAAGAAGCCTTTCTCTTTTCTCTGGCTTTCTCCAGCCTCCCTCTCTTAAATATAGACACATCTTGAATTTTATGTCAAGATTATTTTAGTCACTGATGAAAAAAATCACATAATAATCTCATAAAGTTGATGACTAAACATTCTGGGTTACACAGAAAAGTGGAAATTTGTAATTTTATACAGTGCAGAAAATGCACAATTCTACTCCTGAAAGAACTGGTCCATTTTTGTCAGTAACCCACTTAGGAAGTCCTACTCAAACACATCCTTTCAAAGCCAGGGTATGTCCTCACCAAAAAGCTATGGGGTATATTTACCTGAATGCAATTATATGAAGTATCTTATCCATTCATAATTGCTATAGAACATACAAGAGTCTTTTATATTCAAGTTACTTTACATTCAATTTTTATGTAAAAACAAAAGGCAAAAAGATTTTAGTGGGGGCTTCCCTGGTGGCGCAGTGGTTGAGAATCCACCTTCCAATGCAGGGGACACGAGTTCAAGCCCTGGTCCAAGAAGACTCCACATGCCGCAGAGCAACTAAGCCCGTGCACCACGACTACCGAGCCTGCACTCTAGAACCCGCGAGCCACAACTACTGAGCCCACGTGCTACAACTACTGAAGCCCGTGCACCTAGAACCCGTGCTCCGCAACAAGAGAAGCCACTGCAATGAGAAGCCCGTGCACTGCAACGAGGAGTAGCTTCGGCCTGCCGCAACTAGAGAAAGCCTGCGTGCAGCAAGGAAGACCCAATGCAGCCAAAAATAAATAAAATAAATAAATGTATAAGAAAAATAAAGATTTTAATGTTTGTGATCTTGTGTTGTGGTTAGCATGGACTCTGTGTTCGTGGGTGAATATAAATAAAGCAGTCATGGCAAATCTTGTTCCCTTGGGGCAGGCCCTTTTCATTGTAAAAGCAACACCGCGTGATTTTCATGGACCCTCACATACCTACCTTTCCACATCCTTACACTGTCATAATATGGCTTTGGATGGATGAAATCCAGGAAGTTTTGACTACACTTATGTATTGACAGCCTAATATTTTATGTGAAAAAGTAAACAAAGCAGGACTATGTATTGAATTTGACAGCCTATTTCCTTGTTCTATGAATATACAAACAACCACCTGTTCAGACTTTGCCCATGGTCCCACAAGAACAGCACCAACATGCTGATGGACTGACTATATTCTAACATTTCCCGGGTAGGCACGTTCACAAGTCCCAAAATGTGCACTGAGAGATTTGCCTGCTGCCACAGGTAGCCAACTCTGTTTATAAGGAAAACATCACTTAACTACCTAAGCACTTTATGCTTCATATGAACAAAAAATTATACAACAGAATCTCTGCCCCCAAGCTTGCAGATTGTCAAGAAGGGCATGGCATCTATTGGGGTAGTCAAAAGACATAGAACACATTTAGGTGTATTTACTGTTCTTACTTTTCAGGAGAAACCAAATGACCTACTGTTACAAAGAATATTGCTTTTTATTCCCTCGGTACCAAATCAATCAAAGTCCTTCCAGCACAGCAGCTGTTGCTTAATGGCCCCAAAGGTTAATGTACTCCCTGAATCACACACATTTCAGTGTCTACACCAAGCAGATCCTCAATTAATGTTGATGGATTGACTTTCTCACAAGCAGTAAAAGCTCAATTTATAGAAATCAATCCTAAGAGATGAAAATAAATAATTTAAGAGCACTGTTTGTTGAATTCTCCATTTGGCAACACAGCAATGTGTATAGATGTAAGAACTACATGTATTTATTTTCATTTTGTAAATAAAAAGCTGTTTTCTAGTTGGCTGACATATACTAAGTCTCAGTCATTTTGAGTCATAATTTAAGCATAGCAAGGCTATAAATTTGGGTGATTCAATATAAATATTCTGATAGTAATATTAGAGTGATTATGAAGAATTTCAAGATTCGTATATCTAAAAACAAGATGCAAGCTTGTTCATTAGTAATTATAACTTTAAATCATGTAATAAAGATTGCTTATTAGTTAGAAACATTCTATTTGAACTGTTCATTTCAGATTATCTTTAGGGTACAGATTTTGACAACTTTCTATATTATTGTATGCTATTCTTTAAGGAAGAAGAGCAGGTTTGAAGATGTGTCAGAAGTAACCATTTAGCTGCCATAGGGTTGTATGGTTTTACCCTTTGATCAGGTGACAGCTCGAAAGCATCTCCTTAGTCAAAGCAGAATCTTAGAAAATGAGGGAATGGGCTATTGGGTATTTCAGCAGAGCATTGCTTTTTACATCCTATGTCCAAAACAGAGCTGTGCTCTACATTTCAAAAAGTTTGAGCAAATAAACTGACAAGTATCAAATACTACAAGATGGGAAGTGGAATTAGTTCAGAGAGCAAGGAGTCAGCCAAAAGATCAAAAGAACTGGAGAAAAAGCTTCAGGAAGATGCTGAGTGAGATGCAAAAACTGTAAAGTTGCTGTTATTAGGTAATACCTTTTTTTTTTCTTTTGCCTTTAAAACCCTGATTTTTTTTCAATTGTGATTTATTTACTTTTCTCAAACTTTAATTTCAAGGGTATTACCATATGGGAGATTTATTATCAAAATGTGTTTGGAACTTGACTTTGTAATGCTCTATAAATATTTGTTTAGCATTTTATTACATGTCTTTTGTTAAACACAGAGACAAATATTTACTAGATAGCTCAATTTCTCTATGTCAATAATCTTTTATTATTTGTTTAAAAACTCATGGACATTTATTATTTTATTGTACCCTAGTCATTTCCAGAATACCAACTTTTTATATGGAAAACAACTCTTTAATTACAAGTTATAAAGATTTATATCATTTTGTTTGAAAATATGTTGAGTTGTTTGATATCAACACTAATATGTTATTTAATTACTTATACTGTTAAAACCAATTAGTCTCAAGTTATTTGGAGAGTAATGATAAAGTACTTTAAATTATACTAATAATATTATTTAGGCTTCTGAATACTGCCTATAATATTGTCTGTATGATTGAAAAATACTCCTTTTAAATCCTTTTAGGATATTTAAATATTCATTCAGGTCAGGAGTTACATCTCTTCTATCTCTTATTCTCTCAAAATTCAGCACAATATTTTACCACAACTATAAACTTAATAAATGTTTAATGAATTGAAAGAATGAAAATAATCTAGATGTCACACATCTTTCTAAAAAATTTTAACATGTTATAGTCACTAGAAGATAAATATATTTTTGAAATAAAATAAAGACCTATGAAAAGAATACAAAACAGCTTTAATTTAATCATAGCTGTATGTTTCTCCTACTCTTAGTTATACACAAAAGGACTTCATTTTCTTTCAGAATTGTGAATCTTTCACACAACAAAATGCTCTCATTTGTGTGTATGTGTGTGTGTCTGTGTGTCCCTTTACTGTGTCTAATATGCTCCCAGTAGCAAGAGTATCTCAGAAACGAACTATAGCATTCCCAGCACTTGCTCCTCCAAGGAAAGGAAACATTTTCTCCCTTTATGCCCAAGTACTGAGGCCTCACACTTGCCCACAGCATTTGCAAGTAACCACCAAGAGAGGTTGATAAGTTGGAAAGATGTAGGGGTCAGCTCTTATGAAACCAGAAAATAGACCTTCCTTAACACTCCAGAGTATTCTCCAAGGCTTTGATCAAGAGTCAAAGTAATAAGTGGATGTAGAGAAAACAAAATATGAGAGGGAAAACCAAGCATTCCTGCAAATGCATTCTGTGTCCTTCTTGCACTAAGAACAATGGCACAGGAATAGTGATACAATACTTTAAGAATCCCTATGTTTGAATAAAATTTCAAAAGAATACACAATTTCAACATACCAATTATTTTCAGATTAAAGTGGTGGGCTAGATAAAGAGGAAAGGGTAACATTTTATAAGAAATGTAAGGGTAGCCCCCCTTCGCCGCCAACTAGAGAGAGCCTGCGCACAGCAAGACCCAACACAGCCAAAAATAAATTTAATTAAATAATTTTTAAAAAAGAGATATCAAAGAATCTTAGTGGTATTATTACATCTTTAACTTTCCTAAAACAATCAGAATTGCACAAATTCATTTCCAAAGTCACCATACAATAAGCTTGGATTCATCTGTTTCCAACAGTATGTCACCGAAATTTTCTGTCACATCTTATTTACATAAAATGAATCAAATTCTCTTTAGCTTTTCACATTTCAATGTCCAAACACTTGACTAAATTTTCCCTTCTGGACTCTATATGAGTTCTATATCTAATGATTAAGTTGTCAAAGTTCAAAACAATAAAGTTTTGTAACAACTCTGCTTCAATTCTCATGTTTTGAATTGAAAGCAAATTCTCTAATCTATAATCTTTATATTTAATTTGGTGTCACTAAGATATCATAAAAGCATTCAGTGGAACTAAACAAAACCTTCCCACCCTCAAATCCCCTCACTAATGAAATCTATCTAGTTTCTCCCATCATTGAGACAATGATTCTCACTCATCAATCTAGTCTGAACAACTGTTTTTAAGTTTATCAGTGCGCGGATGTCATGTGGGACTAAACCAGGTAAGCGTTGGTAGTAATCAGTCCTTGAGTCTAGCTCTATTTTTATAAAAATTAAAAACCTGAAAAACATTTTCAACAGAATTCATTCTTTATGTTGATCCTCTTGTTATCCAATGAATTTCTAGGTGCTTTAACACAACTTTCCAAATTTAACATGTGCTGTAAACTAGACGTACCATTTGGTATTACTGAATACAAGATTTCACTTAATCTGAAGAGCTATCTATATCAAAGTACACTTTACAACTAAAGGATCACCTCGCAGACAGATTCCCTTTTATTGTACTGTTCAGACATTCAGTAAAATTATAGAAGAAATGCAAAATCTGTTCCTAGAAGCAGGCTTCTAGGAAACACTGGAGATGACATACATTCCTGGCTCATTTGATAACTACTATCAAGACAATAATGTCACATACTTTAAAAAAAAAAAAATTAGCCTGTAAAGGTGCCCCAGGAAGAGTGCATTTTAATAAGAAAAACAAATGTTAATGAATAAGCTGTTCTCTTTTGTAAACTTTCTATGTTACTTTTTTAAAATCTTAATTTACAAATGTTTGATTAAACTTGTATTCTATTCAAAAGTAATACATGTCATTTGATTGTGAAATCAATGTGGATCATGTTTCTGTTTTTCCTGTCTCCTTTCTTTATACTTATTATTTTAAATTTCAGTTCAAATTTATTCATTTACCACATTACTTTTTTTTTTTTTTTTTTTACTTTTACAAATTTCTATCACATGAACTAGTTAGATTCAAAGCTGTGAAGTACAGGGAAAAAATTAGTTTCATTCTTTCTTCATATCTGAAACCTTGCCTCATTCACTCTACAATTTTGAGTTATGATATTATAATGAGATTTTAGCCAGTGATTCCCAACATTGTCATGGACTGTTCATCACTGGTGTTCTATTCCTTTCGTTCTAAAACCATTTATTTTTTTATGTGCTATCTTGTAAGCATCACACTATCATTTTTTTAATGGTGCCATCTGAGTTTTATTATTTTAAAATATTATTCTAGTCATCTGGCTCTTAGAAACATGAACCTGGATAGAGTCTAAAATTTCTTAATCTACTTTAAATATGTTTATATTTACTTACTAATCAACACCAAATTTTCCAAATTGGCCCACTTATTCAACAAGTGGATGTTTTAGAAGATGTTCCATTGTTTTAATATGACAGTAGGAGAATTATAATAATTCTGACACTATGTAAAAGCCTATTAGAAAGTAACTGATAAAATAAAACTTGCAAAGCAGAATTAGCTAAATAGGTTTATCCACCTGGCAGAGTGGAGAGAATACAATTTACAATTCTTGTAGAGTAGAATGTGTTTTTAAGCCTTTTGAGGTAAAATTGATTTGTTAATATTGTCATCAAGTGTTATGCTTTTTTCACTTCTCTGAATGACCTCAGCTAGACACAACCTCAGAGAAATTATGGGTGTCAAAGCATTTGGTGAATTGTAAAACTCCAGACAAATGTGATTTACTCTTACTGTATAATAGATTCCTAGATCTGAAATAAATTGAATGTCAGTAAATGTATACAGGTTTTCTTCCTTTTATGTACATCAGGAGGAAAGAGGACATAAGATTCATATCAAAGTTATTTATATTGTATTTGTTTAAATAGATCTTTATTTTTTAAAAGTATTTCTATATATGAGTGGGAGTGGATGCAGAAAACTGGAGGTGTTCCTGAGTCACTGGCTAGAGTATAAATTCAACAAGTTTAAGAAGTTCTGTTTTGAATTTCTATTACACCAATAGAGTCAATGCCTGTCTGTGGATGTGATCACATACACAGATCCCCTGGAATAATTATGTTACACTTAAAACTTGTAAAGAAGAATTAGCAGAATTAGAAAGAAAAAAATTCTTTCTCATCACTAGTGTTAAGAATCTTGTGAACAACATGTAGAACTTATTCCTGAATAAGGTTTCCATTTTTTAAATTAAAGTTATTCTTTCCTTTCAGTAATATCAATACATTTTTGTTTTAAAATATTTTACAATATTTTATTTTGTTTCTATAGATATCAATCTTGTGGGTGTACAAATATTTTTAATATAAATGTTTCAAATTGCTTTTCAGTAAATAGAGAGTAAATAGGCAGTAAAGGTCTACTTGGAGAATTTCAAATCATCTCAAAGCAATGAACTATTTGCACCATAGCAATTTGAAAGTTCCAGAGGAAAAGCCAAATATTTGCAGTTGTATTTATTTATAAAGAACGGCAGTTGGCAGCAACAAATATCTTTTTACAATGTCTCTTTTTTCTAACAGGAAAAAAGCACTTAGACGAATGTTTTGCATATATTTGGTTGCTTGTTTTAGATTAATTTATCTCAAATAATCAGGACACATTAACCATAGGCTCATAAGTCTCTCACATAAAGGTGCAAACCATTCATTAAGACATTCCATATTTAGCCAAATGATGGTGTTTGTTAATAAGATTAAATATCCTGACTTGCTGAGAATAGCTCTCGTTAACTATAATTTAACAGAACTTCTCTAGTTATATCACAGAGCATTTTTATATTCATTTATTTATTCAAACCTGAATTATTGACTCAAGAGCAATACTGTACCTTTAAAAACATTCATATAAGCAACGTGAGCAGTTAACAAAAATCGTTTACCCCTCCATTGTGTTAGAAAGGAAAGAGGGTCGTGAAACATCTGATGGTGTAAAGGCTCCATGATATATTTTACATAAAATAAAAAGTACTACCAGTTAAGATTTAGATTCAAATTCAGAATCCATCTCCTTATTTAAGTTTCCTCCAAATACATCAATGTAGAATTTGCACCTAAGGAAGCAGAATTCAAGGAGAAACTGAGGGTGAAATTAATCAAGATATGAAAATCTCCATTCTGTTTACTAGATTCTGATGCTAATAAAGTAGAACTCAAGCATTTAATTCCTGCCTCAATATTTTATATTCATATAGAACAAATTTGCTATTTAGAATAGTTACTCTTTTAAGATATCCGGAAATTTCTCTCTCTGACCAGAATGTGATTCTTTACTATCTCATACTTTTTCAGTTACTGAATTAGTTCTTTAATTTCATATATTTTCATTCAAAGTCAGCAATTATACCTGTGCTCCTCCTAAAAGTCTGAAATATTCTGTCCCCTTAATCTCCTACCTTACCTGGCATTCACAGCCTCAAACCTGGATACTTCCTCAAAGTTCTCCATTTATCATTGTTTTAATACACTGTTCCCAACTGATTTCCTCCAAAGTGATGCTATTTAACATCTTTTCAGCCCTCAGTGCTCATCCTGGTCCCCATGTAAACTCTTAATTTCCTTCATTCCCAGATGTTTTAGAATAAAACGATTTATCATTGTCAGTTTCCTGGCTGACAATTTCCTGTTTTTAACTTTAGCTGGGCTAATAATTGTTTTACTTATTCCTACTTTTCTACTAAAATATTCCAAAAGGCGGCTCTTTCTACATTTCCAGCATCATTTTCTTCTAAAACATCCTCTCTTCCCACCTCACCCTAGATGACCACCCCTGTGTAAGACAGTCATCACTCATCGTCTCCAAACTCATTAACTTTCATTTATTCTCTTCTACTTCAACTAGTTTTAAGGAATTGGTGGTATTCCATTTTCATTTAAGGCTAACTTCAGCCTTTGTGCTATAAATTCTATCTCCTTCTGTATCTCAAGAATTTTGCTTTATGAATTATTTTATCTCTTTGCCATTTTCAAAATTCTTCTCTGCTAGCTCCTGCCCCTTGGCATTTAATATTTCTCTCCATTTGCCTAAAAAGCTTTTACGCTTTTCTTTGACTCCCTTTGAATTCACCTTACAGAGTTATCTTTTAAAATGTTATTATATTGGAATGCTTACAGAAATAGTCTATGGTCACTGCTTCTATTTATATACCCTCTACATTCCCTTCAGTTAATTGCAAAATAACTTGTATAACCTTCTCTCTACTAAAAATGATCTCTCACAGATCCCTAATAACCTGCAATTCACAAAACTGAGACCCCAGTAACTGAATCTCTCTTCTTTTTTAACTCCTGTAACACTGAAATACCCTCTCATTTTTTATATCCCTTTACTCCCCACTTCACTGAAGCTTGCTTCTTTTCTCTCCATTTGTAAGTGGTTTCACTCACCAAAATTTGTCCTTGGGCCTTTATGTTTTTCAAATCTGTACTCTCTCAGGGACCTCATATCAGGACTTAACTAACACTTCTAGAAGAATGACTATGATTTGTCCAATTTCTTGATCCATATTTGCAAATTTCTGTTATTTATCAATAACCTGATTGTACTTTGAGAGATCTCAAAATTATTTTCCAAGTTTATCTTGTTTCCAGTCATCTTCAAACTTTATTTTTTTAATGAGATCCCTCATTATATTCTTTCCCATAAGATCAACTTGATATTTCAATCTTCTTTAGCTCCTTTCTTTGTAATCATTATCTATCCATTGTCCAAAGCCTGTTACAAAGTTTAGTTTTAGCTCTTCTCTGATAGAATGGGTCTCACATTTCTCATTTTTCACTACTTCTGTTATTGTTTTCAATCTACGAGGAAACCCTATGAAATAGTATTTTCATTATATAGAGAAGAAAATGAGAACTGATTAAGGTAATTCCATTTCTAAGATGACAAATGAGTTTACAGGAGAACAGAGCCTTTTCTTTATTTTTATAAAAATCTTTATTGGAGTATAATTGCTTTACAATGGTGTGTTAGTTTCTGCTATATAACAAAGTGAATCAGCTATACATATACATTTACACCCATTTCTCCTCCCTCTTGAATCTTCCTCCCACCCTCCCTAACCCACAACTCTAGGTGGACACAGAGCACCGAGCTGATCTCCCTGTGCGATGCGGGTGCTTCCCGCTAGCTACCTATTTTACATTTGGTAGAGTATATATGTCCATGCCACTCTCTCACTTCGTCCCAGCTTACCCTTCCCCCTCCCCGTGTCCTCAAGTCCATTCTCTATGTCTGTGCCTTTATTCCTGTCCTTCCCCTAGGTTCTTCAGAACCTTTTTTTTTTTTTTTTGATTCCATATATATGTGTTAGCATATGGTATTTGTTTTTCCCTTTCTGACTTACTTCACTCTGTATGACAGTCTCTAGGTCCATTCACCTCACTGCAAATAACTCAATTTCGTTTCTTTTTATGGTTGAGAAATATCCCATTGTATATATGTGCCACATCTTCTTTATCCATTCATCTGTTGATGGACACTTAGGTTGCTTCCGTGTCCTGGCCATCATAAATAGTGCTTCAGTGAATATTTTGGTACATGACTCTTTTTGAATTATGGTTTTCTCAGGGTATATGCCCAGTAGCGGGGTTGCTGGGTTGTATGGTAGTATTATTTTTAGTTTTTTAAGGAACCTCCATACTGTTCTCCATAGTGGCTGTATCAATTTACATTCCCACCAACAGTGCAAGAATGTTCCCTTTTCTCCACACCCTCTCCACCCTTTTCTTTTTATCTTTGTTAGTTTTAAATTACTCTCTGCATTCTAAGTTCTATGAAAACAGAGAGCATATATGCTTCTGCTCTTCTTGAATTCCAACAGCTTAGCACAGGAAAGCATGCATGCATAATGCATGAAAGAATGACAGAATCAGAACCTAAAATATTTCGGTATGTTGGTCATGGTGACTAAACCATAGACATACATTTGGTATTTGGAAATAAGCTGAAAAAGAGCCATATATGTCATCTCATAAGGAGCTTGGGTTTTTTTGTTTTGTTTTGTTTTTATATTCATATATATGTTCACATATAACCAGAGTTAAGGATAATATTATATCATTGAAACTGGAAATTTACACTTCTTTTCTTTCTTCTTGTATTCAATTTCTTTTCTTTTTTTTAATGTTTATATTTTATTTATTTTTTCTTATTACTCATCCATTTTATACACATCTGTATACATGTCAATCCCAAACTCCCAGTTCATCACACCACCACCTCCACCTCCCACCTTTTTCCTCCCTTGGTGCCTATATGTTTGTTCTCTACATCTGTGTCTCAATTCCTGCTCTGCAAACTGGTTCTTATGTACCATTTTCTAGGTTCCACATATATGCATTAATATATGATATTTGTTTTTTGCTTTTTGGCTTACTTCACACTGTATGACAGTCTCTAGGTGAATCCACGTCTCCATGAATGACTCATGTTCGTTCCTTTTTATGGCTGAGTAATATTCCATTGTATATATGTACCACAACTTCTTTATCTATTCACCTGTCGATGGTCATTTAGGTTGCTTCCATGACCTGGCTACTGTAAATAGTGCTGCAATGAACATTGAGGTGCATGTGTCTTTTTGAATTATGGTTTTCTCTGGGTATATGCCAGGTAGTCAGATTGCTGGATCATATGGTAATTCTATTTTTAGTTTATTATGGAACCTCCATACTGTTCTCTATAGTGGCAGTATCAGTTTACATTCCAACAAACAGTGCAAGAGGGTTCCCTTTTCTGCACACCCTCTTCAGCATTTGTTGTTTGTAGATTTTCTTATGAAGCCCATCCTAACTGGTGTGAGGTGATACCTCATTGTAGTTTTGATTTGCATTTCTCTAATAATTAGTGATGTTGAGCAGCTTTTCATGTGCTTGCTGGCCATTTGTATGTCTTCTTTGGAGAAATATCTATTTAGGACTTCTGCCCATTGTTGGATTGGGTTGTTTGTTTTTTTAATACTGAGCTGTCTGAGCTATTTATATATTTTGGAGATTAATCATTTGTCCGATGATTCATTTGCAAATATTTTCCCCCATTCTGAAGGTTGTCTTTTCGTCTGTTTATGGTTTCCTTTGCTATGCAAAAGCTTTTAAGTTTCATTAGGTCACATTTGTTTATTTTTATTTCCATTATTCTAGGAGGTGGATCAAAAAAGATCTTGACGTCATAGAGTGTTCTTCCTATGTTTTCCTCTAAGAGTTTTACAGTTCCTCGTCTTATATTTAGGTCTCTAATCCATTTTGAGTTTATTTTTGTGTATGGTGTTAGGTGTTCTAATTTAATTCTTTTACATGTAGCTGTCCAGTTTTCCCAGCAACACTTATTGAAGAGGCTGTCTTTTCTCCACTGTATATCCTTGCCTCCTTTGTCATAGGTTAGTTGACCATAGGTGCGTGGGTTTATCTCTGGGATTTCTATCCTGTTCCATTGCTCTATATTTCTGTTTTTGTGCCAATACCACATTGCCTTGATTACTGTAGCTTTATAGTATAGTCTGTAGTCAGGGAGTCTGATTCCTCCAGCTCCCTGTTTTTCCTTCAAGATTGCTTTGGCTACTTGGGGTCTTTTCTGTCTCCATACAAATTTTAAGATTTTTTTGTTCTAGTTCTGTAAAAAATGCCATTGGTAATTTGAAAGAGATTGCATTTAATCTGTAGATTGCTTTGGGTAGTATAGTCATTTTCACAATATTGATTCTTCCAATCCAAGAACATGGTATATATCTCCATCTGCTGGTATCTTCTTTGATTTCTTTCATCAGTGTCTTATACTTTTCTGCTTACAGGACTTTTGTCTCCCTAGGTACGTTTATTCCTAGGCATTTTATTCTTTTTGTTGCAATGTGAGTGTTTCCTTAATTTCTCTTTCAGATTTTTCATCATTAGTGTATAGGAATGCAAGCGATTTCTGTGCATTGATTTTGTATTCTGCAACTTTACCAAATTCACTGATTAGCTCTAGTAGTTTTCTGGTGATTCTCTATGTATAGTATCATGCCATCTGCAAACAGTGACAGTTTTACTTATTCTTTTCCAATTTGGATTCCTTTTCTTTTTCTTCTCTGATTGCCATGGCTAGGACTTCCAAAACTATGTTGAATAATAGTGGTGAGAGTTGCCATTCTTGTCTTGTTCCTCATCTTAGAGGAAATGCTTTCAGTTTTCCACCATTGAGAATGATGTTTGGTGTGGGTTTGTCATATATGGTCTTTATTATGTTGAGGTAGGTTCCCTCTGTGCCCACTTCCTGGAGAGTTTTAATCATAAATGAGTGTTGAATTTTGTCAAAAGCTTTTTCTGCACATATCGAGATGATCATATGGTTTTTATTCTTCAATTTGTTAATATGCTGTAACACATTGATTGATTTGTGTATATTGAAGAATCCTTGAATCCCTTGGAAAAATCCTACTTGATCATGGTGTATGCTCCTTTTAATGTGTTGTTGGATTCTGTTTGCTAGTATTTTGATGAGGGTTTTTCCATCTATATTCATCAGTGATATTGCTCTGTAATTTTCTTTTTTTGTGTTGTCTTTGTCTGGTTTTGCTATCAAGGTGATGGTGGCCTCATAGAATGAGGTTGAGAGTGTTCCTTCCCCTGAAATTTATTGGAAGAGTTTGAGAAGGATGGGTGTTAGCTCTTCTCTAAATGTTTGATATAATTCACCTGTGAAGCCATCTGGTCCTGGACTTTTGTTTTGTTGGAAGATTTTTAATCACAGTTTCAATTTCATTACTTGTGATTGGTCTGTTCATATTTTCTATTTCTTCCAGGTTCAGTCTTAGAAGGTTATACCTTTCTAAGACTTGTCCATTTCTTCCAGGTTGTCCATTTTATTGGCATAGATTTGCTTGTAGTATTCTCTTAGAATGCTTTTTATTTCTGTGGTGTCTGTTGTAACTTCTCCTTTTTCATTTCTAATTTTATTGATTTGAGTCCTCTCCCTCTTTTTCTAGATGAGTTTGGCTAATGGTTTATCAATTTTGTTTATCTTCTCAAATAACCACCTTTTAGCTTTATAGATCTTTGCTATTGTTTTCTTTGTTTCTATTTCATTTATTTCTGCTCTGATCTTTATGAGTTCTTGCCTTCTGCTAAGTTGGGGTTTTGTTTGCTTTTCTTTCTCTAGCTCCTTTATGTGTAATGTTACATTGTTTATTTAAGATTTTTCTTGTTTCTTGAGGTAGGCTTGTCTAGCTATAAACTTTCCTCTTAGAACTGCTTTTGCTGCATCCCATAGGTTTTGGATCATCGTGGGGTTTTTTTTGTTTTTTTGGTTTTTTTTGCAGTACACGGGCCTCTCACTGTTGTGGCCTTTCCCGTTGCGGAGCACAGGCTCCGGACGCGCAGGCTCATTGGCCATGGCTCACGGGCCCAGCCGCTCCGCGGCATGTGGGATCTTCCAGGACCGGGGCACGAACCCGTGTCCCCTGCATCGGCAGGCGGATTCTCGACCACTGTGCCACCCGGGAAGCCCGGATCATCGTGTTTTCATTGTCATTTGTCTCTGGGTATTTTTTGATTTCCTCTTTGATTTCTTCAGTGATCTCTTGGTTATTTAGTAACATATTGTTTAGCCTCCATGTGTTTGTGTTTTTTACGTTTTTTTCCCTGTAATTCACTTCTAATCTCACAGTGTTGTGGTCAGAAAAGATGCTTGATATGATTTCAATTTTCTTAAATTTACTGAGGCTTGATTTGTGACCCAAGATGTGATCTTCCTGGAGAATGTTCTGTGTGCACTGGAGAAGAAAGTGTAATCTGCTGTTTTTAATGGAATATCCTATAAATATCAATTAAATCTATCTGGTCTACTGTATCTTTTAAAGCTTGTGTTTCCTAGTTTGGATGATATGTCCATTGGTGTACTTGAGGTGTTAAAGTCCCCCACTATTATTGTGTTATTGTTGATTTCCTCTTTTATAGCTGTTAGCAGTTGCCTTATACATATTGAGGTTATCCTATGTTGGATGCATATATATCTATAATTGTTATATCTTCTTCTTGGATTGATCCCTTGATCATTATGTAGTGTCCTTCCTTGTCTCTTGTAACATTTTTTTATTTTAAAGTCTATTTTAACTGATATGAGTATTGCTACTCCAGTTTTCTTTTGATTTCCATTGGCATGGAATATCTTTTTCCATCCCCTCACTTGCAGTCTGTATGTGTCTCTAGGTCTGAAGTGGGTCTCTTGTAGACAGCATATATATGGGTCATGTTTTTGTATCCATTCACCAAGCCTCTGTCTTTTCGTTGGAGCATTTAATCCATTCACGTTTAAGGTAATTATTGATACTTATGTACCTATTACCATTTTCTTAATTGTTTTGGGTTTGTTTTTGTAGGTCCTCTTCTTCTCTTGTGTTTCCCACTTAGAAAAATTCCTTTAGTATTCGTTGTAGAGCTGGTTTGGTGGTAGTGCTGAATTCTCTTAGCTTTCGCTTGTCTGTAAAGCTTTTGATTTCTCCATCAAATCTGAGTGAGATCCTTGCTGGGTAGAGTAATCTTGGCTATAGGTTCTTCCTTTTCATCACTTTAAGTATATCATGCCTCTCCTGGTTTGTAGAGTTACTCCTGAGAAATCTGCTGTTAACCTTATGGGAGTTCCCTTGTGTGTTACTTGTTGTTGCTTTCAGTAATTTTTCTTTGTCTTTAATTTTTGCCAGTTTGATTACTGTGTGTCTCGGGGTGTTTCTCCTTGTGTTTATCCTGTATGGGACTCACTGCACTTCCTGGACTTAGGTGGCTATTTCCTTTCCCATGTTAGGGAAGTTGTCAACTACAATCTCTTCAAATATTTTCTCAGGTCTTTTCTCTCTCTCTTCTCATTCTGGGACCCTTATAATGCAAATGTTTTTGCATTTAATGTTGTCCCAGAGATCTCTTAGGCTGTCTTCATTTCTTTTCATTCTTTTCTCTTTATTTTGTTCCACAGTAGTGAATTCCACCATTGTTTCTTCCAGGTCACTTATCTGTTCTTCTGCCTCAGTTATTCTGCTATTGATTCCTTCTAGTGTATTTTTCATTTCAGCTATTGTATTGTTCATCTTTTTGTTCTTTAATTCTTCTAGATCTTTGTTAAACATTTCTTGCATCTTCATGATCTTTGCCTCCATTCTTTTTCCAAGTCCTGGATCATCTTCACTATCATTATTCTGAATCCTTTTCCTGGAAGGTTGCCTGTCTCCACTTCATTTCGTTGTTTTGGGGGGTTTTTATCTTGTTCCTTCATCAGGTATACAGCCCTCTGACTTTTCATCTTGTCTATCTTTCTGTGAATGTGGTTTTTGTTCCACAGGCTGCAGGATTGTAGTTCTTCTTGTTTTTGCTGTCTGTCCTCTGGTGGATGACAGGAGTTTGTTTTTTAAGTCAATCAACATTTTGATAGGTTTTAATAATGTAATGAAAATAATAATACTTGGATTTTTTGTCGAAGACTATCCTGGCTCTATTATGAGACAAAGATTTCATGAGGGTGGTTATGGTAGGTAGGCCATTTAGGAAATTGTCACTTCCTTCCAAACACTTGATGAGATTGTAAATTAAGGCAGAAATTATAAGTCTGAAAGTGAGATTTGAAGAACATTAAGAGACAAAAATCAGTAGAACTTGGTGACTTGACTGCCTGTGATTGTTAAATAAGAGGAATGATTAAGAGAAGAATTGGGAATAGTGATTATTTTATTCATCAGTATGTGAAAGAGAGGACAAAGTTTAGGTTAGGGAAGAAATGAAAGGAGTAATAATTTGAGACATTCAAATTTCTGATGTTTCTAGAACAATCAAGTTGAGATATCTATTAAATAGATGAATATATGGGTCTGGAAAGCAAGTGAGAGCTGTCAATTTGATATATTTATTCCTCTGTTCTCCCTTTCCCTGATATACAGTGTGTAAAGGCCAAACTTACACACTGTAAAATTAACCAAGGTCTTTTTTTGAAGTGTTAATTTTTATAAAATGTGTGTGCATAACCGCTCCCACAATTAAGGAACACTTAGATAAATTCTATCTATCAATTCATCTTTCTATCTATCTATCATCTATGTTTCTATTTAAAGCAGGCCTGTGTGGGAAAAAAAATCACAGAATTCTAGATTTCAGGGTTTTCTCCCCCTCTTTTAGCATAAGAAGTATGTTAAAAAGATAAGAAAGATCACATATCTATTAAAATACTTCAAAATCTAAGAAGGCTTATGTAAATAATATTTTAAATATATTATCAGATATTTTTAAAACAAGTATAAAATTGAAAATATTTAAATAAAATTTCATTAGAAAGAAAAGATTACATAACCACAACATTCTTTCTCACAAATGAAATATGTTTGTTTGGGTGATGACATATTTTATAGTTTAATAATGCTTATCATTACTGTACCACAGGAATAGGTACTTGGACATACTAATAGTAATAGAAATATATCTGATACCATATGACAACTGATGTGATTCATTGATAAAAGACAATATTACTTACATCATATTTATGCTAAAATATTTACATTGGATCTAACCATCAAATATAGAATATTGGACATTTTATAATAAATTGTCCTAGGCTTTAGAAAAATGCCAATATCATGAAAGCAAAATAACAACAATATAACAAGGGAAATATTCTAAATTAATAGTTTAAATATTATAGCATAATATCCAAAGGAAATGTGTAAGCCTTGATTGGATCTTGGGCTCACGACGTATGAAATGTGTGAAAAATATATTTTGGAACAATCAGATAAATTTGAATATGGAGTATATATTAGATAACATTTTGGATTTATTCATCTCAACCATGAAAATAGTATTCTGGTTTTCTGGGGAAATGGCCTATTCATACGAGATGCATTCTGAAGTATTATGGGTGAAGTGTCTGATTGCTTTCAAGAGGTTCAACAAATCAAAGCATAAATATGTGTATATATATATATATATATATATATATATACATATATATACATACACACACACACGTGTTGTGTAAATTTATATATATATATATATATATATATATATATATATATATATATATATATGAAACAAGACAAATGACAAAGTGTTTGGTAAGGTGAAGGGTATAAAAGGTATAAAATATAGGTTTCTAATGTATTATTTTCTCAAACTTCCATAGGTTTATAAGATTATTAAAATTAAAATTTGGGAAAAATAAGTGCATTTTTTGGCAAAAGGAAACATACAAATATATCTGTAAATTCATGTACATTTCCTTACAAATGAATTCTATGAGATATCTCATGAGCATATCACTTTTAAATCACATAAACTTTTTTAGGAAATTCTTCTCAATGCATTATTTGATAACCTTGACAAACAAAATTTGGCCAATCTCCTTGACAAACACAGATCCAAAAACCAAACCAAAATATTAGCAAACTGATTCCAACAATGTATAAAATGTACTAAAAAAAAAAAAAAAAGCCAGAGGTGGGAAGGTTGTTATCTCAAGAAGGCCTTGTTGAAATACTATTAGAAGATTAATATATTCAAATTATCAAAGGAGAAAGATCATGATTATGACAGGAGATACATGCAGGCACACATGTCCGCATGCACACATGCGCGCACACACACACACACACAAACACACACACTAAATAAACTTTTTATCCATTCCAGATAAAAACTTTTATCACACTAGGAATAGAAGGCAATTCCTTAAACAGGATAAATAGTATGTACAAAAACCTGCAGTAATTGTCATATTTAATGGGGAACATTTAGCATCATTAACTACAGATAGTGAACATGGACTTAGGATGATGAATGGGCCTGACAGTTTCCTGCCCTTGACCTTCTCCTCTTCAATGCTCTTATCAGGGATTTGGGTAAAGATAGATAAGGCAACATTTCACATTTGAGTAAGATTCAGAATTTGGAAGGATACAGTGACAGGAAAGGCAATATTCCAAGTGATCTCAACTAGCAGAAATTCTTGGCCCAAATGAGCAAAATAGAGTCTAACAGATATCTTCAACTGAGGCTCAAAATCAACTATACTCATGCAGTATACACATGTAGTATGTGGGAGAATCTTTTTGCTAAGAAGTGATGTGAAAAAAAGTAGCAACAAATTAACTGCTACAAGCTCAATATAGGTTAAAAAAAAGTAATAAAGCTACAAAAAAACCACAAAAAGAAAAGAAAAGAAGAAGAAAAGAGGCAAACTAATCATGGTCTCTATTAAGAAAAGTGTTCTATTTAGAAATAAGTACCAGGATTGAGGCAGACCTATGTTGCACCCCTATCTTACTACATCAGAATATCAGTACTCTCAATAAAATCACCTAATATCTATGGCACCATTTTCAGTAGGACAGTGTTTCAAAAGGACATTGTCTCTTGCATGGAGTGTGGTTCAGAGGGTAAGGAATCTAAAACTCATGTTCCACCAGGAACAGTTAAAGGAGTGGAACATATTATACTTGAAAATTCTCTTGGAAAAAAGGTGGGGCATGCTTCAAATAATAGAGAATGTTGAGAGCTCACTTTAAGTTAGAGTATGCACCAGGTACTTTATATGTTAATCTACCCAAATCCTAAGAGGTAGATATTAATAAGCCAGTTTTATTAAAGAGGATACTCTCAGAAATTAATTTTGATCAAGACACCCAAAGTCAGCAATGAGTACACGCTCACTTTTATTTAATTCCAAAGTATGAGTTTCCTTATTATATTGTTCTACCCTCTGTCTAGGCTATTTGAAGGGTTGTAATGTGGAAGAGACAGGTAAGTTTGTTGTTGCTCAATGAGAAAGAGGAACAGTGAGTGTAATAAAATCAAGTTGCTTCAAAAAGGTTACCCTAAAAATCTTTTATGCAAACAGCCCACCAACAGATGACAAGCAGACACTGCAAACCCATATGTCTATGAAAGTTCACTTCTTCCATATTAATTTAAAATAAATGATTTTAAAATAATTTATGTCTTGACAACATTTTGATATTGACATTACCAGTGCATACCTAAAAAGAAAGCAACAGGGCTTTCCTGGTGGCACAGTGGTTAAGAATCCACCAGCCAATGCAGGGGACATGGGTTTGAGCCCTGGTCTAGGAAGATCCCACATGCTGTGGAGCAACTAAGCCCATGCACCACAACTACTGAACCTGCATTCTAGAGCTCGTGAGCCACAACTACTGAGCCTGCATGTCACAACTACTGAAGCCCACAGGCCTAGATCCCGTGCTCCACAACAAGAGAAGCCACTGCAATAAGCCCGCGCACCACAATGAAGACTAGGCCCCACTTGCCGCAACTAGAGAAAGCCCGCACGCAGCAGTGAAGACCCAACACAGCCAAAAATAAATAAATAAAATAATTTTTTTTAAAAAAGAAAGCAACATTATAGCATTAATATGCAAGTCAGGAGACTTAATTTCTTTGTTTTAAAATAGGTCTGGGACTTTGGATGACTATCGTTATCTCTACTAGAGTCATTTTTCTCATGCATAGAAGGAAGATACATGCACAGCTGGTTGATTTCTAAGGTTTCATTCTTCTGCACAATTATGTGATTTTAAGACCACTGACAATAAAGCTTCTGCATGACTGATTATAAATCAGAGTTTATTTTCATTTTGCCTGTTTTAACAAATTGTATGAAATGAGTGAGCAGGCCTCAAATGTGTTCAGGTAAAATTCAGTTACAGGTATAAATATCATGTAGCTTTAAAAATGTTTTGGTTTTTGCAAATGAAAATGTGGATTAAAATCTCTAATTTATACCTATTAAGAATAAAATAATTTGTGAGTATAAAGTATGAATTAAGTATAAATTTAAATATTTATTTAAAACACTTTCTACTTCTAAGAAATAAATGCATATCTCGTTAAAATTCCCTTGATACCCCTTGACCCCTTAGTGATGACCACAAATAGGAAGGAAGAGATTATTTCAGGATGCCCTTGGCCTTGGTAAACACGCTATTGTGATGTCTATATTTGGCTCTCTAACATGGTCTAATCTTACAAGAATGGAATGATTATTGTGAATTAAGATGTACAAACGTTGTGAGAATGGTAGTCAATAATTTATTAACTTTGCAGTGGGGTTCCAAATAATAGATGAGATTTTGGACAGATGAGCTTTCCTTCAGGAATTTTCTGGTTAATGTTGTAGTTGCCTATACTGGACCTTCATATGGAAGCCTGAAGTCACCATATACAGGAAGAAATGATCCAGGTACCTTTTTTTAAAGTTTTCCAAAAGAAAATATTAATGTTTCATATGGAGTTTCATTGATGAGTACATACTATTTTTCAAAAGTGATTATTTGACACACATCATGAGAGATTAGTTACCAACAATCTTTGGATAATAGCATACCCACTAGTGTCAGAAATAATTCTGGAAACTTGCCAGGTCTTAGTATCATCAGTATGATTACCAACTGGCCATATTTATGAAGTATAAAAGACCATTTAAAATGTATATTAACTCTCTCAGTCTAAAAATCACTTTTTTCCAAATTTATAATACATGTTTGACTAATACAGTTAATATAATGAAATTTGGTTGTGATTATTTAAAGTTTTTTGTGTGTCCAATAGTGGTTCTTAATTGATACTGTATTTGTCCATGATACATATGCTGGTACAATTCTGGAAAATTCTTTACACACTTTTTAAATTCTCATGGTAGATAATTGAAATTAAATGAAAATTATCTAAATTATTTTTACTTCATTGTAGAAATCATAGATATAATAGCATTATGTAAGGAAATGTAATTGATAGTCAGAAATGAGACATTCTTTTCTCATTCTCACATTTTCTCCAAAGTTTTTTCTCCCAGTATTTCCACTGTAGTTGAAGAAAATGCAGTATTGAATACATCTGAATGGACAAGTACTGGAATTCCTATTGGGCCTATTGGTTTTCCTCTCACTTCGCCATAACTCTGAAATTTTCCATACAGCAAAATTGAAAACATATTTAGAGAAGATATTCTATAAATCTTTCAGCTGTGTAGGATGATGCTACAATTTCTAACGTCCACTTCTACTGTTGGAGTTTTTTAAAAAACTACCAAGAACAGTTTTATAATCTTATCGGACAACTATTCTTTCAAAGTGATGCACAGCCCGGAGCAAAATAGCAAATTATATTAAGCCAGCAAACCAAGATACTGTGCAAAGCTCCTTGATTTACCCTTGTCACTGTCACAAACAATTAACGTTCAGCCATTCAAAATAATACAGCCAGTTGTCTTCCGAAAACATGAGGTGAGATTTTCATATGATTTTCATTTTAATCTCAAATGTTTCATCCTTGGACATAGCAGCCTCTGTTAAATGAAACAGTTATGCCCAATCTGTGAGTTCCTGTTTGATTACATTAGAAGTCTATGAAGAAAGATAATCAAATTGCTGAGACTGATTTTGCATTTATCAACTTTGTTGCCGAATTTCACACTGTGTGGTGCGGACCACACTAACCTAAAACCATAAAGCCAAGTATGCTGGAGGTTTTCCCAAGAGGAGGAATCGATAAATCATCACTGGCAATAAAATCATATTTCCCATAGCTTCACCGTTCTGATTCCCTCTATATCCTGTAAGGTGGACAGCTCTTTCAGATAAGTGCAGAAACTGGACATATTTAAATATGCCTAAGAAAAAAAACTTTGCTGTGAAGTAGAATTAGAATGAGGTGTCCTTATATCTGTTCATCACAGCTTAAGAAAACATGGAGTCAGGCAGAAATGATTCTATGTGAAGAAACTGATACAAAACACAGAGGACAAAATTTATTTTTCAAGCATTCAATATGAATTTAAAGAACATATTTGTTTCATTGAGATTCTACTATTAGGCACTGTTCTAGGTGCTTCAGATATGTAAGTGAACAAAACAGGCTAATTTCCCTGCCCTTGTTGAATTTACCTTGCAGTCTTGGAAGACAGACAGGAAAAGGTAAAAACAACATGTGAATAATTTGTAACTTTGTAGAATGAGATAAATGCTAGGAAAAAAGTGGGGTAAGGAAAGGAAGACAGTGGGTGACAGTGGGGTTAAACGTTTAAATAGGGTAGTCAGGGTCCTCTGATCCAATGTGGATTTTCATATAATTTGAATAAAATTCTGAGATTCAGGGTTACCAGAAGTCCTATTATTTTTGCTTACATAAAGTCATACTAGTTTTGGTAAAACAAGGCAGTTGATTGCCATGCTGGTAAGGGATATGTTTATGTCTGTTAATTAGTTTTCCTGAATTTGGGTTTCTCCTGGAAATTCTTTAAATTGCCTTAGTTGTGCTACTTTGAAATTTGTCCAAAATTAACAAGCACACAGACTTTGAAGATGTCCTGTGACCCAATTTCACAGTAGTATTTCAAGGCCTTTGCTTCTCTTAAGGATACAAATATTAGTATAAGACTAAAAATTTACTCACTGGCATGTTATATTAGGTCCTTGGTCAATATCATATTTCAATGATATCTCACAGATTTCATTGATGAATGGTAATTATAACCTGAGCATACATTTTAAAAGATACGATGTCATATCAATTATAAAACACTGAGTTTTCCTCAATGCTTTAGAGTTTAGTGGTTCTATATAAAACTTATGAACAAATTTGTATTATCAGGTTTTACCAACTCTTGGTGACTCCCTGATTTTCTCCCATCTATAAAACCAGAATGTACAAACTTCAAGAAATTGCCTGACATCATTAAAAAGTCTACAAATAACAAATGCTGGAGAGGGTGTGGAGAAAAGGGAGCCCTTCTACACTGTAGGTGTAGTTGGTGCAGCCACTGTGGAAAACAGCATGCAGGTTCCTCAGAAAACTAAAAATAGAATTACCATATGATCCAGCAATCCCATTCCTGGGCATATATTCAGACAAAACTCTAATTCAAAAAGATACATGCACCCCTATGTTCACAGCAGCACTGTTCACAGTAGCCAAGACATGGAAACAACCTAACTGTCCATCGACAGATGAATGGATAAAGATGTGGCACATATATACAATGGATATTACTCAGCCATAGAAGAGAACAAAATAATGCCATTTGCAGCAACATGGATGCAACTAGAGATGATCATACTAAGTGAAGTCAGAAAAAGAAAGACAAATACCGTATGCTATCACTTATATGTGGAATCTAAAATATGACACAAATGAACCTATCTATGAAACAGAATCAGGGACATAGGGAACAGACTGGTGGCTGCCAAGGGGTTAGAAGTGGGAGAGGGATGGATTGGGAGTTTGAGATTAGCACATGCACACTATTATATTTAGAATGGATAAACAACAAGGTCCTACTGTATAGCACAGGGAACTATATTCAATATCCTGTGATAAACCATAATGGAAAAGAATATGTAAAAGGATGTGTGTGTGTATATATGTATATATGTGTGTGTGTGTGTGTATAAATGAGTTGCTTTGCTCTACAAAAATAATTAACACTAAATCAACTATACTTCGATTTAAAAAAAAATGTCACCTGAATTTGCTTCTTCCCCACCCGCATCCCTTACATGTTTAGGACTCATAGATGAGTAAAAAAATTGAAAGTTTGTTTTTATGGTCTATCCATACCATACATATTAGTTTTAATCAAATTCTTTCATGATTTCCACTCTCAAGAGTCATATTCCTTTTTAGTCTCTTTTCATACAGTTGCCATTTTTATTCTATTAATCATTTTGAACATCCTTATATGAATTCTCCTGAGTCCCATTACATTTATCCTTACAAATCACTTCAAATTAATTTTGGTTTGTTGTCATTTAAGAGTCAATATTCTTTTTCCACATGGACATTCTGTTGCTCCCACATCATTTGTGTAATACACGTAGGGTGTCTTTAGACTGTTCTGTTTTACAAAACACTGCAACGTTTCTTATGACCTTAATTCTCAAATAACATCACTTTATGTTGTATTTTGTGTTGTAGTTTGCAAACGATTTCATGCGTATTATGTCATCATGATCTTCTAATAATCTTGAAGTAAGTATTCTTAGTTTATAGATGAGGAAACTAAGAGGTTAAAGGATTTACTAAAGATCTCTCTCACACATGCACACATGCACACATACACACACACACACACACACATGAGCACACATACAAGCACAAAGCCAAATCCTCAAATCTAAGTCATCACATTTTATTTCAGTACTTCTTGGTTTTCACTTCCCAAATAAATACACCTTATGGGTAAAGGAGACTCAAGAAATATGCTCAAAAGGCCTTGAGGCATAGCCTGAAATAATCACTCATCTTTTCATTAAAGGTTCATGTTTTAAATTTTTTAAATGTGAATTTTGTATCCTTCTACATGTTTGCCAACCATACCGAAATAAAGTTGTACATTGCATATCATCAACTAAATAGATGTCCCAGATAAATGCAACTGGTTCTCTATGACATTATCGCCACCCTATCTCTTGCCCAGGAACGTGTAATCCATTTTGAGACATTCCTGTATCACTTATCTCACATGCTCTTTAGGTTTGCTTAGTATTATTAACAACTTTCCTATGCTTAAATCAAAGAGAAAGTGCCTGTATAACAAGGTAAACATGATGACAAAAACAAGATCCCATCCTTCAATCAAAATAGTCTTTGAACTCTTCTGGAAATAAAAGATTATTGTCTCAGGTTTTTTTTTCCTTGCTGTTTAATCAAATAGGATATAGGAGGAGACATTCTGGGAGAATGAGAGCGATCTAGAGACTATGAAGTTGGGACCATGTTGGGGGAGAGTTGCAAACGCAGCAGATAGAAGCGTTACAAATTATGTTCGAATGCAATAGAATTTTTTCCTGATGGTATACACTTCTTGTTTTAGAAAATACATTCTACCTTGAAGCCAGACCTATATCTGAATCTAATATCAAAACAGAGGGGTTGCTAATATCTTTGAAAGTAGACAACGAATAATACCTTCCAATACTTGACAGATTACTCTTTCTTTACGTAGGAGAGGTGTCTAGATTTACCCACAAGAAAGTGATAGTCACAGGTTTTAATATTTATATGAACTTGGTGTATCAGTTGATAACACTCCCATCTTTCTGTTGCAGGAGCAGGAGAATCTGGAAAAAGTACCATTGTGAAACAAATGCACTGGTATTTTAAACGTTTAACATTTGATTTCTGTCTGTCCATGTATTTGCCCATCACTAAAATAAATACTTTTGGAAAATCTGTTGGATAGTCTCTAAATCACAGGTAGTGGCAGAGCTGTCACATTTCCTGTGCAAATATTCCTCCTATCCTTTAGCAGAAAGCATAACAGATGAGTAATATTGTAATTTCCATTTTTCTTTTGCATTTTGCCTCTCAAACTTAATAGCAATTATGTTTTAAATATATTAGTATAGGTATGATTTATGGTCTTAATATTGTAAGCATAAGCCATAAACATTTCAAAATATGTCAGTGATCCATTTGAATTTAGGAGGAAACAATATTTTTAACCTAACTGGCAGTTTGTATACCTGGGAATGAAATGCATATTTAAAGTTCTTACCATCACGGATTTCAATTTATTTTTGCATTTATTTTCTCTACATGTTTTTTTCTCTTTCTAATAAAATACGTAGACCTGAATTTCTTAATAAGGACATTATGAACACAAAAATGCTGTAATTCAAGAATGCGATGTCTAAATTAGTAAAATGGCATTGATAAGGGGAGATGAATACATGAAATCTCATGGCTCTGTCACTGCTGGAGAATTTTAAAGGAACATTATTGCTATAGGAGAAAAAGATAATGAAAAATAAGCTCAAAAATGATTACGTTGGAGGATCTTGTTCTTTGGAACATATCCTGTGAGGGGATGATCCTAATTAATGATGAAATTATCTGTCTGTAATCTAAACCAGGTTTTTTTCTTCTTTCTAGGTAATAATGTAAGTTCCATAACAACCAGTATTTAGGTTTCACTTTTGAAATCTTCTGTCACCTCTATCTGCAACAAATTTTTGACTTTTTTCCTTTCTTTAAAAATAGGACTTCTTGAACATGATCCCCGATCACACTGCTTTGGGGGTCTCAGCTCCATCCTTCCCCCAGGTCTTCTCACATTCCCTTATAACACCACGGCTGTGTTCACCTATTCTTTTCCTTCAGGTTGTAATCATGCTTGGATACCTCTTATCCTTCTTACCTCTCTATTCTCTATGGGGTTAAATGCAGTTAAAACAACAACCACAACTATTTGGCTATATAAAAATTAAAACAAAGAAAAAATAAAACACTAGAAAAAATATCTATAATAAATATACTAGATAAAAGATGAATATACAGATTAAGAACAATAAGCTGCCCAATATATAGAAATAGGGCGAGACTATAGATCAACAATTCAAAGACAAAATTCAAATATCTATTAAATATATATCTATTTTTTAGTTTAACTTCACTAATAAAAAATAAATAAAAATTACAGCAATGAGTTATTTTTCATCTTAGTAAATCAGTGAACAATAATTTAAACATAATATTACCCAATACGGTGAAGTTTTGAGAAGTGACTATTTCTCATGACTACCTGTAAAATTATATACTACAGCAAAGTTGTAGAAATAATTTTTGTAATATACACAGTAAGCTGGGAAAATAATTATTGATCTTCCAAATACACTTCTGATCATTTTAATAATGAAATAATTTAAATGTCAAAATGTATAAAAATAAAATAATGGAAATATGGAAATTTATGTACAAAGACATTTATATCAGTCTTATTTAAAATAATTAAGGAGAGCTGGGAAAATGGCGCAAGAATAAGACGTGGAGATCACCTTCCTCCCCACAGATACATCAGAAATACATCTACACATGGAACAACTCTTGCAGAATACCCACTGAACGCTGGCAGAAGACCTCAGACCTCCCAAAAGGCAAGAAACTCCCGACATACCTGGGTAGGGCAAAAGGAAAAAGAAAAAACAGAGACAAAAGATAGGGACGGGACCTGCATCAGTGGGAGGGAGCTGTGAAGGAGGAAAGGTTTCCACATACTAGAAGCCCCTTTGTAGGTGGAGACTGCGGTGACTGACGGAGGGAGCTTCGGAGCCATGGAGGAGAGCGCAGTAACAGGGGTGCAGAGGGCAAAGCGAGAGATTCCCGCAGAGGATCGGTGCCGACCGGCACTCACCAGCCCGAGAGGCTTGTCTGCTCACCCGCCGGGGCGGGCGGGGGCTGGGAGCTTAGGCTCGGGCTTCGGTCGGATCGCAGGAAGAGGACTGAGGTTGGTGGCATGAACACAGCCTGAAGGGGTTAGTGCACCACGGCTAGCATGGAGGGAGTCCAGGAGAAGTCTGGAGCTGCCGAAGAGGCAAGAGACTTTTTCTTCCCTCTTTGTTTCCTGGTGCGCAAGGAGAGGGGTTTAAGCGCGCCACGTAAAGGAGCTCCAAGGACGGGCGCAGAGCTGCCGAAGAGACAAGAGACTCTTTCTTCCCTCTTTGTTTCCTGGTGCGCGAGGAGAGAGGTTTAAGAGCGCTGCTTAAAAGAGCTCCAGAGACAGGCGCGAGCAGCAGCTATCAGCACGGACCCCAGAGACAGGCATGAGATGCTAAGGCTACTGCTGCAGCCACCAAGAAGCCTGTGTGCAAGCACAGGTCACTATCCACACCTCCCCTCCCAGGAGCCTGTGCAGGCCGCCACTGCTGGGGTCCCAGGATCCAGGGACAACTTCTCCGGGAGAACACACGCGCGCCTCAGGCTGGTGCAACGTCACGCTGGCCTCTGCCGCCGCAGGCTTGCCCCGCATCCGTACCCCTCCCTCCCCCTGGCCTGAGTGAGCCAGAGCCCCCGAATCAGGTGCTCCTTTAACCCCGTCCTGTCTGAGTGAAGAGCAGAGGCCCTCAGGCAACCTACACACAGAGCCAGGGCCAAATCCAAAGCTGAGCCCTGGGACCTATGCGAACAAAGAAGAGAAGGGGAGGTCTCTCCCAGCAGCCTCAGAAGCAGCAGATTAAATCTCCACAATCAACTTGATGTACCCTGAATTGGTGGAAAACCTGAATAGACAACGAATCATCCCAAATTGAGGAGGTGGGCTTTGAGAGCAAGATATATTATTTTTTCCCCTTCTCTTCTTTTTGTGAGTGTGTATGTGTATGCTTCTGTGTGAGATTTTGTCTGTATAGCTTTGCTTTCACCATTTGTCCTAGGGTTCTGTCCATCCGGTTTTTTTTTTTTTAACTTAAAAAATAATTCAAAAAATTTTTTTTTATTTTAAAAACTTTATTTTATTTTATCTTACTTTATTAATTTTATCCTCTTTCTTTCTTTCTACTTTTCCTCCCTTTTATTCTGAGCAGTGTGGATGAAGACTCTTGCTGCTACAGCCAGGAGTCAGTGCTGTGCCTCTGAGGTGGGAGAGCCAACTTCAAGACACTGGTCCACAAGAGACCTCCCAGCTCCACGTAATATCAAACAGCAAAAATCTCCCAGAGATCTCCATCTCAACAACAACATACAGCTTTACTCAACCACCAGCAAGCTACAGTGTTGGCCACCCTATGCCAAACAACTAGCAAGACAGGAACACAACCCCACCCAATAGCAGACAGGCTGCCTTAAAACATAATAAGGCCACAGATACCCCAAAACACACCACCAGACGTGGATCTGCCCACCAGAAAGACAAGATCCAGCCTGATCCACCAGAACACAGGCACTAGTCCCCTCCACCAGGAAGCCTACAGAAACCACTGAAACAACTTTAGCCACTGGGGACAGACACCAAAAACAACAGGAACTACGAACCGGCAGCCTGCAAAAAGGAGACCCCAAACACAGTAAGATAAGCAAAATGAGAAGACAGAAAAACACACAACAGATGAAGGAGCAAGGTAAAAACCCACCAGACCTAACAAATGAAGCAGAAATAGGCAGTCTACCTGACAAAGAATTCAGAATAATGATAGTAAAGATGATCCAAAATCTTGGAAATAGAATAGACAAAATGCAAGAAACATTTAACAAGGACCTAGAAGAACTAAAGTGGAAACAAGCAACAATGAACAACACAATAAATGAAATAAAAAATACTCTAGATGGGATCAATACCAGAATAACTGAGGCAGAAGAATGGATAAGTGACCTGGAAGATAAAACAGTGGAAATAACTACTATAGAGCAGAATAAAGAAAAAAGAATGATAAGAACTGAGGACAGTCTCAGAGACCTCTGGGACAACATTAAATGCACCAACATTAGAATTATAGGGGTCCCAGAAAAAGAACAGAAAAAGAAAGGGACTAAGAAAATATTTGAAGAGATTATAGTTGAAAACTTCCCTAATATGGGAAAGGAAATAGTTAATCAAGTCCAGGAAGCACAGAGAGTTCCATACAGGAAAAATCCAAGGAGAAACAAGCCAAGACACATAATAATCAAACTGTCAAAAATTAAGTACAAAGCAAACATTAAAAGCAGCAAGGGAAAAACAACAAATAACACACAAGGGAATCCCCATAAGGTTAACAGCTGATCTTTCAGCAGAAACTCTACAAGCCAGAAGGGAGTGGCATCATATATTTAAAGTGATGAAGAGGAAGAACCTACAACCAAGAGTACTCTACACAGCAAGGATCTCATTCAGATTCGATGGAGAAACCAAAAGCTTTACAGACAAGCAAAATCTTAGAGTGTTCAGCACCACCAAAACAGCTTTACAACAAATGCTAAAGGAACTTCTCTAGGCAAGAAACACAAGAGAAGGAAAAGACCTACAATAACAAATGCAAAACAATTAAGAAGATGGGAATAGGAACATACATATCGATAATTACCTTAAATGTAAATGGATTAAATGCTCCCACCAAAAGACACAGACTCTCTGAATGGATACAAAAACAAGACCCATATATATGCTGTCTACAAGAGACCCACTTCAGACCTAGAGACACATACAGAGTGAAAGTGAGGGGAAGGAAAAAGATATTCCATGCAAATGAAAATTGAAAGAAAACTGGAGTAGCAATTCTCATATCAGACAAAACAGACCTTAAAATAAAGACTATTAAAAGAGACAAAGAAGGACACTACATAACGATCAAGGGGTCGATCCAAGAAAAAGATATAACAATTGTAAATATTTATGCATTCAACATAGGAGCACCTCAATACATAAAGCAAATACTAACAGCCATAAAAGGGGAAATCAACAGTAACACAATCATAGTAGGGGACTTTAACACCCCACTTTCACCAATGGACAGATCATTCAAAATGAAAATAAATAAGGAAACACAAGCTTAAATGATACATTAAATAAGATGGAGTTAATTGATATTTATAGAGCATTCCATCCAAAAACAACAGAATACACATTTTTCTCAAGTGCTCATGGAACATTCTCCAGGATAGATCATATCTTGGGTCACAAATCAAGCCTTCGTAAATTTAAGAAAATTGAAATTGTATCAAGTATCTTTTCCGACCACAATGCTATGAGACTAGATATCAATTACAGGAAAAGATCTGTAAAAAATACAAACACACGGAGGCTAAACAATACACTGCTTAATAACGAAGTGATCACTGAAGAAATCAAAGAGGAAATCAAAAAATACCTAGAAACAAATTACAATGGAGACATGATGACCCAAAACCTATGGGATACAGCAAAAGCAGTTCTAAGAGGGAAGTTTATAGCAATACAATCCTACCTTAAGAAACAGGAGACATCTTGAATAAACAACCTAAACTTGCACCTAAAGCAATAGAGAAAGAAGAACAAAAAACCCCCAAAGTTAGCAGAAGGAAAGAAATCATAAAGATCAGAGCACTAATAGATGAAAAAGAAATGTTAACAAAGATCAGTAAAACTAAAAGCTACTTCTTTGAGAAGATAAACAAAATTGATAAACCATTAGCCAGACTCATCAAGAAAAAAAGGGAGAAGACTTAAATCAATACAGTTAGAAATGAAAAAGGAGAAGTAACAACTGACACTGCAGAAATACAAAAGATCATGAGAGATTACTACAAACAACTCTGTGCCAATAAAATGGACAACCTGGAAGAAATGGACACATTCTTAGAAAAGCACAACCTTCCGAGACTGAACCAGGAAGAAATAGAAAACATGAACAGACCAATCACAAGCAGTGAAATTGAAACTGTGATTAAAAATCTTCCAACAAACAAAAGCCCAGGACCAGATGACTTCACAGGTGAATTCTATCAAACATTTAGAGAAGAGCTAACACCTATCTTCCTCAAACTCTTCCAAAAGATAGCAGAGGGAGGAACACTCCCAAACTGATTCTACGAGGCCACCATCACCCTGATACCAAGATCAAACAAAGATATCACAAGGAAAGAAAACTACAGGCCAGTATCCCTGATGAACATAGATGCAAAAATCCTCAACAAAATACTAGCAAACAGAATCCAACAGCACATTAAAAGGATCATACACCATGATCAAGTGGGGTTTATTCCAGGAATGCAAGGATTCTTCAATATACGCAAATCAATCAACGTGATACACCATATTAACAAATTGAAGGAGAAAAACCATATGATTGTCTCAATAGATGCAGAGAAAATTTTTGACAAAATTCAACACCCATTTATAATACAAACACTGCAGAAAGTAGGCACAGAGGGAACTTTCCTCAACATAATAAAGGCCATAAATGACAAGCCCACAGCCAACATCGTCCTCAATAGTGAAAAACTGAAACCATTTTCACTAAGATCAGGAACAAGAGAAGGTTGCCCACTCTCACCACTCTTATTCAGCATGGTTTTGGAAGTTTTAGCCACAGCAATCAGAGAAGAAAAAGAAATAAAAGGAATCCAAATCAGAAAAGAAGAAGTAAAGCGGTCACTGTTTGCAGATGACATGATACTATACCTAGAGAATCCTAAAGATGCTACCAGAAAACTACTAGAGCTAATCAATGAATTTGGTAAAGTAGCAGAATACAAAATTAATGCACAGAAATCTCTGGCATTGCTATACACTAATGATGAAAAATCTGAAAGAGAAATTAAGAAAACACTCCCATTTACCATTGAAACACAAAGAATAAAATATCTAGGAATAAACCTACCTAAGGAGATGAAAGACCTGTATGCATAAAATTATAAGACACTGATAAAAGTAATTAAAGATGATACCAATAGATGGAAAGATATATCATGTTCTTGGATTGGAAGAATCAACGGCGTGAAAATGACCGTATTACCCAAAGCAATCTACAGATTCAATGCAATCCCTATCACACTACCACTGGCATTTTTCACAGAGCTAGAACAAAACATTTCACAATTTGTATGGAAACACAAAAGACCCTGAATAGCCAAAGCAATTTTGAGAAAGAAAAATGGAGCTGGAGGAATCAGGCTCCCTGACTTCAGACTATTCTACAAAGCTAAAGTAATCAAGACAGTATGGTACTGGCACAAAAATAGAAATATAGATCAATGGAACAGGATAGAAAGCCCAGAGATAAACCCATGCACATATGGTCACCTTATCTTTGATAAAGGAGGCAAGAATATACAGTGGAGAAAAGACAGCCTCTTTAATAAGTGGTGCTGGGAAAACTGGACAGGTACATGTAAAAGTATGAGTTTAGAACACTCCCTAACACCATACACAAAAATAAGCTCAAAATGAATTAAAGACCTAAATGTAAGGCCAGAAACTATCAAACTCTTAGAGGAGGGCTTCTCTGGTGGCACAGTGGTTGAGAGTCTGCCTGCTGATGCAGGGGACACAGGTTCGTGTCCCGGTCCGGGAGGATCCCACATGCCGCGGAGCGGCTGGGCCCGTGGGCCATGGCCTCTGAGCCTGCGTGTCCGGAGCCTGTGCTCCACAAGGGGAGAGGCCACAGCAGTGAGAGCCCCGCGTACCTCAAAAAAAACAACAAAAAAAACAAAAACAAAAACTCTTAGAGGAAAACATAGGCAGAACACTCTATGACATAAATCACAGCAAGATCCTTTTTGACCGACCTCTTAGATAAATGGAAATAAAAACAAAAATAAACAAATGGGACCTAATGAAACTTAAAGGCTTTTGCACAGCAAAGGAAACCATAAACAAGACCAAAACACAACCCTCAGAATGGGAGAAAATATTTGCGAATGAATCAACTGACAAAGGATTAATCTCTAAAATTTACAAGCAGCTCATGCAGCTCAATATCAAAAAAACAAACAACCCAGTCAAAAAATGGGCATAAGACCTAAATAGATAGTTCTCCAAAGAAGATATACAGATTGCCAACAAACACATGAAAGAATGCTCAACATCATTAATCATTAGAGAAATACAAATCAAAACTATAATGAGATATCATCTCACACCAGTCAGAATGGCCATCATCAAAAAATCTAGAAACAATAAATGCTGGAGAGGGTGTGGAGAAAAGGGAACACTCTTGCACTGCTGGTGGGAATGTAAATTGATACAGCCACTATGGAGAACAGTATGGACGTTCCTTAAAAAACTACAAATAGAACTACCATACGACTCAGCAATCCCACTCTTGGGCATATACCCTGAGAAAACTGTAATTCAAAAAGAGTCATGTACCAAAATGTTCATTGCAGCTCTATTTACACTAGCCAGGAGGATGGAAGCAACCTAAGTGTCCATCATCAGATGAATGGATAAAGAAGATGTGGCACATATATACAATGGACTATTACTCAGTCATAAAAAGAAATGAAATTGAGTTATTTGTAGTGAGGTGGATGGACCTAGAGTCTGTCATACAGAGTGAAGTAAGTCAGAAAGAGAAAAACAAATACCGTATGCTAACACATATATATGGAATCTAAGGGAAAAAAAAGTCATGAAGAACCTAGGGGTAAGATGGGAATGGAGATACAGACCTACTAGAAAATGGACTTGAGGATGTGGGGAGGGGGAAGGGTAGGCTGTGACAAAGTGAGAGAGTGGCATGGACATATATACACTACCATCTGTAGAATAGATAGCTAGTGGGAAGCAGCCACATAGCACAGGGAGAGCAGCTCGATGCTTTGTGACCACCTAAAGGGGTGGGATAGGGAGAGTGGGAGGGAGGCAGATGCAAGAGGGAGGAGATATGAGAACATGTGTATATGTATAACTGATTCACTTTGTTATAAAGCAGAAATTAACACACCATTGTAAAACAATTATACTCCAATAAAGATGTTAAAAAAAACACGTCAATTCACTAGGTAGACATAACCGTCTTACATTTGTATGCACTTAACAAATTGCCTTAAAGCACAAGTAAAAATTAATAGAATTTTTTAAAAATTTACTCAGTTGAATTTTGTTTCTAACACCAGTTTTCACTCAGAAACTACATGTAAAAATGAACAAGAATCTTGCAAAATATTGTTGCGAAAATTAACATTTAAATAGCAATTCAGATTAGGTTGAATCATGAAGATATATTCTTCTGAACTTCATAATCATTATCATCACATTACTTTAAAATAGGTACTTAATGTGTTACTTCATTCCAAGCATTTAAAAACACCTACAAACTGAAGGTAGGTTAGTTCAAGTAATGTACAACAACATCCCTAACATTATTTACTGAGAGATTAAAAGGTTGGTTTTAAAATAATTTTTCTCATACTGTAGTTTATAATATTTTTAACTTAAGGAGAATTTCTTTATAAATTTATACATGTGAAAAAATACAACATTTATAATTTACTTTCATGACTTTCCATTTTAATAGTAGGGATGAGCAAACATATTCTACATGTGGGAGTGGAGATATAATTTCCACTCACTCCCTTGAGTATGTAAACCAAAAAGGAAAAATAAGCATACGTATTTGGAGGAGGAGAAGAATGGCAAGGGAGAAAAAAATCTAAGAGCCAATTTACCAAAGGATGATGGAAAATCATGGATTTAACATGCATACATTTGTTTTCCTTTGTGTGAGTAATACATCTGTGAGGTCTCAACAAACCTCAACTAGAGGCAGGTGATCTAACAAAGTGAATAAGAGCAAAAGGAATGTCTCATTTATTTTCTGATATAAAATTAGAAAGTTTCTAAGGTGGAAGCAATGATTCCAGAAGAAAAAACTTGACAGCAGCACTCTAAAGGCACAGGATTTTAATACACTATTGATTAACAGAACATGACATAAATAAGAAAAGGAGAAAAACTTTAATGAGATTGTGCTTACAGGGAATAAATCACAACTTTCTGCAGGAGAGGTACCTACATTCAGTGGATCGCTGAGTGGGAACCATAGACACCTGCAGTCTGGGAGTGAGAGAAACCCTGTTACCTACTCCCTCCCTCACACTCCCAGACCGCAGCTTTTGAAAGCAACATGCCAAGTGACTATAGTCAACTCAGCCTAGTGCTTAGGACTGTAAGAGCTCAAGTTCAAATGAAAGACTCAGAATCTGAGTTCCAACTCCAGCTCTGCTATTTGCTAACTATGTGACTTCAATTCTGAGCTTCAGATTCTCTGTCCTTAACATGTTAGTTCTTTCATGCTTCTATAAAAGAATTCCACAAATTGGGTGGCTTATAAGGAACAGAATTTATTCTCATAGTCCTGGAGGCTGGGACATCCAGGATCAAGGTGCCAGCAAACTTGGTGTCCCATGAGAGCAAATTTCCTAGGTCCTAGAAGCTTGTCTCTTCATTGAGTCCTCACAAGTCAGAAGGAAGCAGCACTAATCCCATTCTTGAGTGCTCCACCCTCATGACCTAATCACCTACCAAACACCTCACCTCCTACTACCATCACATTGGGGGTTGGGATTTCAACATGTGGATTTTAGGCAGACACAAGCATTTAGTCTATAAAGATGGTAATGATAATGATTTCCTAATTCAATGAGTTGATGTAAGAAGTAAGTAATGTATATAAAGCACATAGCACAGAGCCTAGGGAATATTAAACAGATAAATGCTGGTTGTTACTATTCTGATTTCAGCCTTCTAAGAAACACAGAAGTGATGACCTTGTTAATCAAAAGAAAGTATCTGGGCTTCCCTTCCCTGGTGGCACAGTGATTGGGAGTCCGCCTGCCGATGCAGGGGACACAGGTTTGTGCCCTGATCCGGGAGGATCCCACATGCCGCGGAGCAGCTGGGCCCGTGAGCCATGGCCGCTGAGCCTGCGCGTCCGGAGCCTGTGCTCCACAACAGGAAAGGCCACAACAGTGAGAGGCCCGCATACCACAAAAAAAAAAAAAAAAAAAAAAAAAAGAAAGAAAGTATCCAAGTTGTATCAGAGGCTACCCAGACCTATATCTACTTCAGCTAATCCACAAGGAAAAAGTAATATAAGATTTTTTCACTTATATCAATATAAAAGCACAATGACCATGACCTAGAGGATTCATACATAAAAACCACATTGAAAAGCCTCTGAAATGGCACAAGGTGACGGGTGGAAGACAGAGGGACTCCATATACATGGGGCATAATGAGAAGTGGCAGGAATTGATATGGGTAATAAGGTGGAGTCAAAGGGATGTTATTAGAGAAAAAGTGAATGAAAGTGCTCACAGAGGACAGTGGCGGGGGATCAATGGGGATAGTAGGTGAGGATGAACATACTGAGCAAGTCAGCCAGGCAGCAGTCAGGGAGGGCAGGAAGACAAGGTGGAGAGGCCTGGCGTTGACGTTAGGAGGAATTCTTTTTTTTCTTTCTTTTCTCATTTTTCTAAAGTTTTTACAATGTTGCTATTGCTCTTATACTTTAAGTTGTACTTTAAAGTAATTATCTGGACAAGCATGTCTAACATCAATATGGTTCATTTTCAGTGAATGAAAATGGGTAGTTCTTTGGTAACTTTTATTCAACATTTTAAGACATTTCAAATTCATGTGAAAAATAAGGCAATTATCCTCAACATTCATGTAACAGGTTGGAATGTTTCTTTGCTTATTTTTAATATAATTCTGTTTGTCTTCCACTTTACTTGAAACATTAATCTACTGACCTAGATATTGTGCCTAGTCAATACATTATTTTATGTCCCAAAGTTAGCTCCGTATAGTAGGTGGAAATCTAAGATGGCCCCAAGATTCCTGCCCACTGGTGTACACCTCTTGTAAAATCTCCTCCCTTCAAGTGTGAGCAAGACTATGAATATGATGGGCTATCGAGTTAATCAAAAGGAATAGTATACTGGGTGGGCCTGTCCTAGTCAGGTGAGCTCTCCTGTGGGCCCCAAAGATGCAGTGAATTACAGCATTGTGAGGGCACCTATGGGTGGGTCAGGGATGTATGGTCTCTAGGAGCTGACAGTCAGCAAGAAATCGAGGACCTCAGTCACACAGCCATTAGGGACTGAATTCTTCCAAAATCTATCTGAGTTTGCAAGAGAACACCCCAAGCCTTAGATGAGATTGGAATCCTGGCTGATACCTTGATTTCAACCTGGTGAGACACTGAGTAGAAAAGCCATGTCACCAATACCTGGACTCCTGATCCAGAGAAATTTTAAGATAATAAAATTGTACTGTTTCAAGTCACTAATTTTGTTGTTATTTTTAGGAATAAGGAACTAATACAATGAGGAAAGTCAAAATTTTTTCTGTAATGTTCAAAGATGTGAAATGTAAAGCAACAAGGTATAATACATCAAGAATTAGTATCAGCTGTTAATTCAACAACAATTTAAAACTAACTCCTAACACTAATACAAGTATGGTAAAAATGTGCTAGTACAAAGACTAGAAGGCTCTATCTAACAATTTAGGAGATCTGGTAAGGTGGTTCAATTTCTGCACCAGCTGAAATCTCACTAATGTCATTACAATATTACTTGTATAATTAAAAAAATGTTAAGGAATCAATATTTTTTGAACCACCTGACATTTGATTCACATTTTGAGAAAAAACAGGAAAATGGCAGAGACTGAATCTGGTGGCCTTGAGTTTGTTGGGATTTGAGTAATTGAATTTATGGAGTTCCTACAAACTAGCTTATATTGTAATCACTAGCAATTCTACCTTCTAGCATCTACATTTTAGGCAAATAGCTATTAAACTCTACTATCTGCTGACACTAATACTGACGTTTACATCAATGGCTATGTGTCACCCCTCCTCACATCTCTTGGCCTTCTCTCTTACTTCAGCCAGTGTTTCAACAGTGTTACTCTGGTGATTCTCTACAATGCCTAGTCTGGGCCATGCAGCATGCTTTCCCCGACCAGGGCCTCCTCCAATTCTTTGGTGCAGGGACACCCTCAGGAGCCCAATGGGCATTCAGACAAGTGCAACCAAGGAGTCGAGGTAGTTAACACACCCACAGGGCCAAGTACCAGCAAAGGAGATCAGAAGCTTATTGATAATGCTTTCTGCTTTTGTCCTCTCTGGACAGACAGCTCCTCAAAACTCCCAAGGGATGGAGCACATCGTAACAATCAACTCAAAAGTGCATCCTTGCGTTGAGTTTCTCTGGGGCCAGTTCCCACCTTCTCCTATCTCTCCTCCTTGCTCCCCAGGACCACTTCCCGAATTCATCACCTATAATGAATCCTTTCTTTGAGGGTCTGCTCTCTGAGAAACTCAGTTTAAGACAAACTATGTGAAACATATTTAAATTCTTTAATCTGAAGTACATTTGATTTGATTACAGATATTTAAAAACTTAATGATTATGTTTTGAACTCTAAATTACAATTTTGTGGGAGGGTATGTTAGAACAGAAGTAAACAGTCTCAATCAGATTAAAAATGTTTACCATATTTAAAAGAATGCAGGATGTAATTATATTCCTAACAATTGGAAAGTTTGTGAAGTTGTCTATTTTCCCTTTACTTTTAGTAAAAATTTCACAGTTACTAACATGCCTTTCAGTTTGTGACAGGTGCTGGCCAATCAAGGCTTTACGAATCATCCACCTTCTCTAAGTTTGGATGAAGATTTTGATCCTGTTGTTATCTGGGAGACTTTCCCCTATCATATATTGGCATAGCTGATCCTAGTAGAAGATTGCTTTCAATTAATATGACGGGGTCTTCCTGTGCAAGAGAGGATGAGAGCAATTACAAAACCAGAGAAAAGAAAAGTGTAGAAACTGGACACGCACGATGTATGCTAATGTGACAAATCAGTTTGAAGCAAAGTGACCCTGGCCAGGGTCATGTATAGAGACGTGGGATTCAATGAATATGTACCATTCTAACAGCTTGAGAAATAAGCATATGGTTTGTCTACTGGAACAAAGCAAAAGAAATTAAAAGGCAAAGAAAAACTAAGCTTTTTTAACAGCTCTAATTGAAAACCTAAGAGAGGAGTAGGGGATTACTCTTAAGAAGAACGAATAAATGTCCAGTACCCATGAGCCAATTGGAAGCCTCTAGACAAACAGACCATATCAAAATTCACAATGAAGAATTTTTCATAACATGGAAAGCAGCCATTTGATTCAATATGAATAATACAAAGAGAGCTTATGGCTGAATACATAGTAAGAGATTATCAAATGAGAACTGCTTTATGAACGGCTGACAAACCATAAAATAAATTAGGCTATGGGGAAGTAAGAGTCTTAAAAGGAATAGAGTGATTGTTCTAACCTCTTAAATAGCTCATTATGTTTTAACCCATGATGTGCTTCTTCAAAGTAGAACAAATCTGAAGTAGTATTACTCAAATAAAATGCACCCTTGCTCTCAGGATTTTGCTGAGTCTTTACCTGAGCCTTGGAGACTCAAGTAGATCTAAATGCTCCAGAGGCTTTCTTTATATGTCTGTCATTCCTCATAAACCTGTGTTTTGGGGGGGAAAGGCTTTAAAATGACAGATATTTTCACACTGTTGATAAGGAAGTTAACTCTGCCTGAGAAAATCTGAGGCTATGTAGTTTGACTAAAAACATGCCAAGGAAGTTCAATACTATTATCATGTTTGAAATTTCCCTGAAAAACAGAGACCGGGGAAACAGGGAAAGGGGTCGCTAACATTTTAAATTCTCTTCCACTCGCCACCTTGAACCCCACACCTTGTCTGATACACTCCAAGGAAGCTATCTCATGTGGATATTTAAGGGGGGAAAAAAAAAAATCTTCAGATGATTAAATTAAGGCCATATCTCCCTTCTCCCTTTCTCTCTTCTTTACTGAGAATCCCTCAAAGGCAGACAGTGCCTTCAAAAATGTAACCCCATATAAGTGCCATGTTGTTGCATGTATCAATAGTTCATTCTTTTCATTGCCAAGTGATATTCCATTGTATAGATATACCATAATTTGTTTATCCACCCACATAGTAAGGAACCTTTAAGTTGTTTTTCAAGTCTGGGGCTGTTACAAATAAAGCTTCTATGAGTGAACATGTACAAGTCTTGGTGTGGACATATGCCTTCAGTTCTCTTGGGTAAATACCTAGAGGGAGAATGGCTGGATCATATGGTTCAACTTTAACAAATTGTCAAGCTGCTTTTCCAACATGGTTGTACCATTTTACATCCTCATGCCAGTATAAAGAGTTCCAGTTGCTTTACATCCTTGCCAACACTTGAAAAGATTAATCATATTCATTTTAGCCAAATAAATATGTATCAGTATATCACTGCAGTTTTCATTTACTTTTCCCTGATGAAGAAAGGTTGAACATCTTTTCATACTTTTATTGATCATTCATATAGTATGTACAACAGTATAATTCCATTAATATAAATTCAAGATCTTATAAACAAATCTATATTGACCAAAAGTAAATCAACAGTTGCCTGGGGACAGGAATGGAATAACAGCTGGATTGCAAGGGTGTAAAAAAACAACTCCTGTTTTCTGTCTACTACTCTATTACTATTCTCAGTACTTCACTTCTGACACCAGATGTGAGTTTTTTGCCACACTAAGCAACTCTCTGGTTCTCTGGACACCAGCCGAGTGCCCTACAACTTAATTCAATTCTGACAATAACTAGCTGGAGATAGCATCAGATCGCATAGGTTAAGGGCTCAGTCCCACAAGACTCCCCCCACTTCAGATGCCAATTGAAATTCCCAGGCTGCAGTCTATGCTTCTGACCAACCCAGTATAAACCAGAGGCTCCTGATCCCCTTTCTCCAGTTCCATCATTTGCTAGAATGGCTCACGTAGCTCAGAAAAACAGTTTACTTATCAGCTTATTATAAAAGGATACAACTCAGGAACGGCCACATGGAAGAGAAGCCTAGGGCGAGGGATGTGGGAAGGGGTACGGAGCTTCCGTGCCCTCTCCACACACACCACTCTCCCCGCATCTCCACATGTTCACCAATGCAGAATCTCTCTCCCTCTCAAACTTTTGGTTTCTTATGAAGGCTTTATTACATAGTAATAATTAATTGAATCACTGACCATTGGTATTAATGGTCAACCTCCAGCCCCTCTCCTCCCCTTGAAGGTAGGGACAGGGTTGAAAGTTTCAACCCTCTGATTACACAGTTGGTTCTCTTGATAACCAGGCCCTATCCTGTAGTTATCTAGAGACTTTCAAAAAAAAATCACTGGGACATAAACTCAGGTGATAAACTCAGGTGATTGGAATGGCTTGTTATGAATAACAAAAGACATCTTTATAGTTCTTATCAGTTAGTAAATGCCAAGGATTTTAGGAGCTCAGTGTCAGAAACAGGGACAGAGGCCAAATTCTTCTTATTATAAATCACAATATCACAAAGGGGCATAAGGCAACATTTTGAAGTTATGGAAATACTTGTTACCCTTACTAAAGTGACAGTGCTACAGGTATATACGAATAACAAAACTAACCAAATTGTTTACTGTAAACATGTGGAGTGGATTGTATGCAATTAAGCCACAATTAAGCTATAAAAAATGCAAAGACTTTATTACAAGGTACAGCCATTATTAAACATACTTCACAGATTTGTTCTCAGTCCCCATGGCAGAACCTACTTCACAGATTAGTTTTTAACCTCCGCGGCAGAGCCTTGTATTTTGATGCGAGTTGTCCAGAAGGTTAGGAATGGGCCACATGTCAGAGAAGGAAGCCCAGCCCAGCACATGGAAGGGAGAAGAGAATGGAAGGAAACTGGCTACAGCAGCAGGAGGCAGAGGAGAAACAGGAAGAGGACTGTTCCAAGGAAGAGAGACAAGGGAATTAAAAGAGGAGGTTTTTCCTTCAGGACAGGGCTCTTTCAGCATTTTTCTGGGTGATATTTACTCTCTGTATATAGAGCTCCTCCTCCTACCCCATCCTCACTTGTAGATTTGGGGAATGTCTTCTGAAGTAAACTTATACAAGAGTAGAAAAGGAAACTCCGGGAAGCCAATCTACTTTGTTACTGCTTCTTTTGAGCCATCTTGGTCTCAATTCAACTCATGAGATATCAGTCTATATGGTGGATTCAAACACTTTTATTTGTGGGATCCTGGGAATGAGGTGCGTGGTGGTTGGAAAGATCTTGAGATCTAGAGTTAGGCCTGTGTTTGAAGCCTAGCTTTACCAGATATATGACACTGGGTAAAGTACATAATTTATTAAAGCCTCTTTTTTTTTCAGCTGTAAAATAACATTGAATGATATACTGTATACAAAGTTCCTGCTAGTTTGCTCAGAAAATTTTAGTTTATTTCCTACAGGTAGGTCTCTGAACACTCAAAAGCTAGAATTAATGCATTTTAAAATTCTGTGGACTTCCTTGGTGGTGCAGTGGTTGGGAATCCACCTGCCTAAGCAGGGGACACGGGTTTGAGCCCTGGTCTGGGAAGATCCCACATGCTGCAGAGTAACTAAGCCCGTGCGCCACAACTACTGAGCCCTCCTGCCACAGCAACTGAAGCCTGCATGCCTAGAACCCATGCTCCACTACAAGAGAAGTCACAACAATGAGAAGCCCATGCACTGCAACAAAGAGTAGCCTCTGTTCACCACAACTAGAGAAAGCCCGCACGCAACAGACCCAACACAGACAAAAAAAGAAATAAATAAAAAATAAAATAAAATTTTGTGTTAATCAAGGTAAATATAAAAGATTGCCTTGAAACATAATATTTCTTTATCTTTAACCAAAAAGTTTACTCACTAGGTGGTTTGAATTTCTCTTCTATTTCTAGAATTCCTGTCTGTGTCCTCAGCAAACAATCATGATTTTTCTTCTGTACATTTAATAATTATACCATCAAACTCAAAAAACTATTTTTTAAAACAAAGCATCTGATGAAATAGCAGATTTGAACCCAATTAATAAAATAGCAAACAAAGGATATATCATACTTATAACAAAAACCCAACTATTCAAGTTGCCTTCTAAATACAAAAGTAAATTCCATCTTGTAGTAGTATCATGTTCTCTTTCTTACAGGCAGTAACTGACATTACTTTGTTTCTCATACACCAAAATTTTAGGTGCTGGAAAATCCTAGATGCATCAATTTCCAAGCATTTATTTTGTAATATTTCTCTTATTATTCTGAGTTAAGAATTTATGTTTATGATCAATATTAAATTAAAATTTTTTTGATCCTGAGATTATTTATAATCATTTCTATTTCTAAGAAGCTTTTTCATGACTCTCAAACAGAATTGACAACACAACTCTTTTAACTAATGAATATATAATATAATAAGGAGCAAAATGCTAATCTATGTATGTCACAAACTGTCTTCTCAAGGTAGGACCTTATTGTTATAGGTTCAGTTTTTCACTACCTTTGTACAGTGGACTCTTCAAAGGTCTTTCTTTGTCTTACTTGTAATGTTTGCTTGCCGGGACAGTGAAAGTTTGTGTGTGTTGCTGTGTGCTGCCCCCTACCGGAGAAGGGCAAAGCTGTGTATTCAGGAATGGGGTATTGCCTCAAGAAGCCGACATATCATTGTTTTCTCACCTCTGATAAAAAACAGTGAAAGTAGCTCTTTTGCTCCTTTCCTGTTTGCCCATTTCTGTTCCCCTCTAACTTTAAAAGAACCTAATTATAGGAATGAGGTCACTAAGCAATTGAAACTAACTCCTGACTTATGCTCCCCTGAATGCACACCACGCCTTGCCTAACCTGTTGATTCTTTTCCGAGATAAAAAGAAGAATGAAGAATTAAGCAGTTAAAAAATGACTAGCTTTCTACTCCCAACAGCTCCCTTAGCAATCCTGAAGGCAGATCACGTGGGCAATATAACATCTGAATAAAGAGTCAGCCGGTGTGCACTCACTGGAGAATGATGCAGAACCCAATCTCCTGCCTTGATGATTCACTACGATTCTCTGCCACCCGAACACCCATTGTTCCCTTTAAAAACTGTCATGGTTGAGCAGAATCTTTGCAGTTGACCTCTGGACATGAGTCCACCTTCTCCCAGATTGCTAGGTTTCCTAACTGAAGCACCTTCTTCTTTTTCTACTGACACTTGCCTCTCCAATTATTGGCTTATGAGTGACAAACAGCCAAACCTGGGTTCAGTAACAATAGACATTTAGGAATCAGAACACTTACTTAAGCTTTCATATTTCATGTACACTCTAGATTTATATTCCTAGTCATTAAAACAGGCCATGTATTAGTCAAATACACATCACACTCAAAACGCCAGCAATTGATAGCCTCTTCCAATTTATGGAAAAGATTAAGGCCAACGTAATAGATATACTGATATACTTGTTAGAAGCAGAGTTATACAAGCCTGGGTCTAAATCATACCTTCATTGTTCTGTGACCTGATCCTACATGCTAAAACTCAGTTTTATCAACTGTAAATTGTGATTAATAATGTTACTCCATTATATCACTGAGAATTAAATTCCATGCATAAGGCACCTAACAGAGCTTGAGAAAAAATACATGCTTAATAAACGCCAAAGAATGAAAATCACTTAATGAGCTACGCATTTTCTGTAACTAAAAAATTTCTCCAAAAGCAACTTCCCACCTTACCTCAACATCTATCAATTAGAAAGGTGTTTCCTTCTGTCAAAGGTTCCACCCTACACTCGTATTCTTTGTCTTATGCTCTATCACCTCACTTGCTGCTTTTCTCCATTAACAATTCCCTCTCTTAGAGTTTCTTTTCTTTGTACTGAGTTTTCTTCTCCAATTATAAACATGTTTTCCTACTTTGACCTATAACCTTATCACAGTCTTCCCTTTCAAATCAAAATTACTAAATATCACTCTACATTGGCCACATCCCTGTTACTCCTTAAACCTTTGTTGTACAGTACTACTTTTCACAACCTCCCAAAACTCTTCTCTGCAAGGTCACCAATGTTTGATCTCCCTTTTGCCACATTTAGTATCCAAGTATCCATATCCCTATTCTTGCTCTGCATGAACTATTTGTAGCACTGACATGGTTTCTTCTTCAGTTTCAGAACACAGCTCTGTTTTACTCCCTTCTTCAATTTCACCAACCCATTGACTGCTGAATTGTGGACATGCCCTTGAATCAGCATTTTGCCTCTTTCCTTTTTGCTCTGTAATGTGAATGATCTTATCTTTATTTTCATATTCTCTTATCACTCATCATCCCTCCGTGAATGAGTCTCAAATCCACCATTCCTGGCAATATTTCATCACACATACCATATAACTCAACAGTTCTACTGCTACTTGTATACCCAAAAGAAAACATGCATCCACACAAAAACTGGAACATATATGGTCACAGCAGCATTATTCATAACAGCCAAAAAGTATAACCAACCCAAATATCCAACAACTGATAAACTAATAAAATATGATACCATATAATGGTAATATGAAAATAAAATATGAAATCCTTATAATGGAGTATTATTTCACAATAAAAAGAGCTGAAGTATTGATACATGCAACAATATAGACAAACATTGAAAACATTATGCTAAGCGACAGAAGTCAGTCACAAAAGGCCACATATCATTCCTTACGTATGACATATTTAGACTCGGCAAATCTATGGAGACAGAATGCAGATTAACAGTTGACCAGAGTTGGGGAATGCCAGAGCTGATTAACTGCTAATGAGTCCATAGCTTCTTTTAGGAGAGAAGAAAATATACTAAAATTAGATCATGGTAATGGCCGCACAGTCATGTGAATATTCTAAAAATACCGTAGCGTATTCTTTACATGGGTGACTTGTTTGGTATGTGAATTATGTCTCAATAATGCTACTGAAGTTAAATACACACACAAGTAAATCACTAATAAGCATCCAAGTGACCTTTTAGAAACTTGTTTTTCCTTAGAATAAAGCATTTTCATTTTGAAAGTGTTTCTGAATTAATCCCATTATCACATCTTCCTGTGTTTTATGTATCTATTTCTTATCTAGTTAATTAGGCAGTCTTTCAACCTAGAGAGAGAATTCTATCTTTACTGTTTTCTAAAAAAGCACAGGATAAGGAAACTAATAGAATACCAGATTCATTCTACTTAATGTGGAAACAGTGCATAATTTTTTTCAATCTGTGGTGACAACTCAAAGCCTGTAACCTTGAGTTTTCTTTATTGCTAAATTTTCAATCCTTCTAATTTGCAAATGGAAAGTATGACTTATTGGATGTCTATGACTACATACATATGGAGTATCCATATGTCTTCCAACAAAGTGATGTATCTAGTTGTTGAGAAGAAGATGGTACCAAGGACAGATTATTTTTAGCTGTGGATGCCAGTTATTCTGCAGAAAATTTGTCCTCTAAGGAAGCAATGTCAGGGTTGTTTTTTTTTTAATGCCATGTATGACCTTTGTTTCACCAAGTTTTTACTCCTGCAATAAAACGAAGGTAAGTGATAGGAAAATGGGGCCACTTTTTTAGAGTGAATTATCTGTCAAACACACAGTGAAGCTGATCAACATCAAACTTAGCTTGTTTTTAATATCTTACTATACCCATTGCTCAAATTATTTCAGCATCACTAAAGATAGAGAGGACAGGTTTGGGGTTTTTTGGATTTTTTAATTCACATATTACTTTTCATAGGAAAATCCAAAGTATTGTTTTCTGTTACTTGACCCTATTGAACTATTGAATGTGATGAGGATTCACAGATCTTGATTAATCTAAACAGATTAGAACTAAGAATGTTAACTCTGTTTCTTGAAATACACATTGAAAGACTGACATGCAGAGAGATTCAAAAGGAGAAAGTAAGACAAGCTTAGCAGACAGAGAGTAACTTATCTTAAAAAAAAAAAAAAAAAGAAGATTAACAATAAGATGGCGGGGTAGAAGGACATGGTCTCACTCCCACTTGTGAGAACACCAGAATCACAACTAACTGCTGGACAAGCAACAACAGGAAGACAATGGAACTCACCAAAAAAGATACCCCACATCCAAAGACAAATGAGGAGCCACAACGAGATGGTTGGAGGGGCGCAATCACAGTAAAATCAAATCCCATAACTGCTGGGTGGGTGACTCACAGACTGGAGAACACTTATACCACAGAAGTCCAACCACTGGAGGGAACATTCAGAGCCCCATGTCAGGCTTCCCAACCTGGAGGTCTGGCAACTGGAGGAGGAATACTTAGAGAATCAGATGTTGAAGCCTAGTGGGATTTGATTGCAGGACTTCGACTAGACTGGGGGAAACAGAGGCTCCACTCTTGGAGGGCACACAGAAAGTGGTGTGCGCATCTGGACCCAGGGGAATGAGCAGTGACCCCAGGGGAGACGGAACCAGACCTACCTGCCGGTGTTGGAGGGTCTCCTGCAGAGATGGGGGGTGGCTGTAGCTCACCATGGGGATGGGTACTCTGGCAGCAGAGGTTCTGCAAGGTACTCCTTGGTATAAGCCCTAGAGGACTCTGTCATTAGGCCCACCAAAGAGCCCAGGTAGGCTCCAGTGTTGGGTTGCCTCAGGCCAAACAACCAGCAGGGAAGGAACCCAGCCCCACCCATCAGCAGAGAAGCAGACTAAAGTTTTACTGAGCTCTGCCCACCAGAGAAACAGTCAATTCTACCCACCACCAGTCCCTCCCATCAGGAAACTTCCACAAGCTTCTTAGATAGTCTCATCCACCAGAGGGCAGACAGCAGAAGCAAGAAGAACTACAATCCTGCAGCCTGTGGAACAAAAACCACATTCACAGGGGCTTCCCTGGTGGTGCAGTGGTTGCGAGTCCGCCTGCCGATGCAGGGGACGTGGGTTCGTGCCCCGGTCCGGGGGGATCCCACATGCCGCGGAGCGGCTGGGCCCGTGGGCCATGGCCGCTGAGCCTGTTCGTCCGGGGCCTGTGCTATGCAACGGGAGAGGCCACGGCGGTGAGAGGCCCGCGTACCACAAAAAAAAAAAAAAAAAAACACATTCACAGAAAGATAGACAAGATGAAAAGGCAAAGGGCTATATACCAGATGAAGAAACAGGATAAAACCCCAGAAAAACAATTAAATGAAGTGGAGATAGGCAACCTTCCAGAAAAAGAATTCACAATAATGATAGTGAAGATGATCCAGGACCTCAGAAAAAGAATGGAGGCAATGATCGAGAAGATGCAAGAAATGTTTAACAAAGACCTAGAAGAATTAAAGAACAAACAGAGATGAACAATACAATAACTGAAATGAAAACTACACTAGAAGGAATCAAGAGCAGAATAACTGAGGCAGAAGAACGAATAAGTGACCTGGAAGGCAGAATGGTGGAATTCACTGCTGCAGAACAGAATAAAGAAAAAAGAATGAAAAGAAGTGAAGACAGCCTAAGAGACATCTGGCACAATGTTAAATGCAACAACATGTGCATTGTTGGGGTCCCAGAAGGAGAAGAGAGAAAAATGACCCAAGAAAATATTTGAAGAGATTGTAGTCAAAAATTTCCCTAACATGGGAAAGGAAATAGCCACCCAAGTCCAGGAATTGCAGTGAGTCACATACAGGATAAACCCAAGGAGAAATATGCCGAGACACATAGCAATCAAATTGGCAAAAATTAAAGACAAAGAAAAATTATTGAAAGCAGTAAGGAAAAAATGACAAATAATATACAAGGGAACACCCATAGGGTTAACAGCTGATTTATCAGCAGGAACTCTACAAGCCAGAAGGAATGGCATGATATACTTAAAGTGATGAAAAGGGAAAACCTACAACCAAGATTACTCTACCCAGCAAGGATCTCATTCAGATTCGGGGGAGAAATCAAAACCTTTACAGACAAGCAAAAGCTAAGAGAATTCAGCACCACCAAACCAGCTCTACAACAAATGTTAAAGGAACTTCTCCAAGTGGGAAACACAAGAGAAGAAGAGGACCTACAAAAACAAACCCAAAACAATTTTTAAAATGCTCATAGGACCATACATATTGATAATTACCTTAAATGTGAATGGATTAAATGCTCCAACCAAAAGACGTAGGCTTGGTGAACGGATACAAAAACAAGACCCATATATATGCTGTCTACAAGACACCCACTTCAGACCTAGGGAGACATACAGACTGAAAGTGAAGAGATGGAAAAAGATATTCCATGCAAATGGAAATTAAAAGAAAGCTGGAGTGGCAATACTCACATCAGATAAAATAGACTTTAAAATAAAGAATGTTACAAGACAAGCAAGGTCACTACATAATGATGAAGGGATCAACCCAAGAAGAAGACATAAGAATTATAAATATATATGCATCTAACATAGAAGCACAACAATACATAAGGCAACTGCTAACAGCTATAAAAGAGGAAATCAACAGTAACACAATTATAATGGGGGAATTTAACACCTCACTTACACCAATGGACAGATCATCCAAAATGAAAATAAATAGGAGACAGAAGCTTTAAATGACACAAAAAAAACAGATAGATTTAAGTGTTATTTATAGGACATTCCATCCAAAAACAGCAGATTACACTTTCTTCTCAAGTGTGCATGGAACATTCTCCAGGATAGATCACATCTTGGGTCACAAATCAAGGCTCAATAAATTTAAGAAAATTGAAATCATATCAAGCATCTTTTCTGACCAAAATGCTATGAGATTAGAAATGAATTACAGGGAAAAAAACATAAAAAACACAAACACATGGGGCCTCTACAATACATTACTAAATAACCAAGAGATCACTGAAGAACTCAAAAGGAAGTTTAAAGATACCTAGAGACAAATGACAATGAAAACATGATGATCCAAAACATATGGGATGCAGCAAAAGCAGTTCTAAGAGGGAAGTTTATATCAATAAAAGCCTATCTCGAGAAACAAGAGAAATCTCAAATAAAAAATGTAATGTTACACCTAAAGGAACAACAGAAAGAAGAACAAACAAAACCCAAAGTTAACAGAAGGAAATAAATCATAAGGATCAGAGCAGTAATAAATGAAATAGAAACAAACAAAACAGTAGCAAAGATCAATAAAACTAAAAGCTGGTTCTTTGAAAAGATAAACAAAATTGATAAACCATTAGCCAGACACACCAAGCAAAAGAGGGAGAGGACTCAAATCAATAAAATTAGAAATGAAAAAGGATAAGTTACAACAGACAACACAGAAATACAAAGTGTCCTAAGAGACTACTACAAGCAACTCTATGTCAATAAAATGGAAACCTGGAAGCAATGGACAAACACTTAGAAAGGTATAAGCTTTCAAGACTGAACCAGGAAGAAATAGAAAATATGAACAGACCAATCACAAGTAATAAAACTGAAAGTATGATTGAAAATCTTCCAACAAACAAAAGTCCAGGACCAAATGGCTTCACAGGTGAATTCTAGCAAGCATTTAGAGAAGAGCTAACACCCATCCTTCTCAAACTCTTCCAATAAATTTCAGAGGAAGGAACACTCTCCAACTCATTCTATGAGGCCACCATCACCCTGATACCAGAACCAGACAAAGATATTACAAAAAAAAGAAAATTACAGACCAATATCACTGATGAACATAGATGCAAAAATCCTCAACAAAATACTAGCAAACAGAATCCAACAGCACATTAAAAGGATCATACACCAAGATCAAGTGGGATTTATCCCAGGGATGCAAGGATTCTTCAATATACACAAATCAATCAATGTGATACACCATATTAACAAATTGAAGAATAAAAACCATATGATCATTGCAATAGATGCAGAAAAAGCTTTTGACAATATTCAACACCCATTTATGATAAAAACTCTCCAGAAAGTGGGCACAGAGGGAACCTACCTCAACATAATAAAGACCATATATGACAAACCCACAGCAAACATCATTCTCAATGGTGGAAAACTGAAAGCATTTCCTCTAAGATCAGGAACAAGACAAGGATGTCCACTCGAAGTCCTAGCCACAGCAATCAGAAAAGGAAAAAGAAATAAAATGAATCCAAACTGGTAAAGAAGTAAAACTGTCATTGTTTGCAGATGACATGATACTATACATAGAGAATCCTAAAATTGCCACCAGGAAACTACTAGAGCTGATCAATGAATTTGGTAAAATTACAGGACACAAAATTAATGCACACAAATCTCTTGCATTCCTATGCACTAATGATGAAAAACCTGAAAGAGAAATTAAGGAAACACTCACATTTACCACTGCAACAAACAGAATAAAATACCTAGGAATAAACCTACCTAGGGAGACAAAAGACCTGTATGCAGAAAACTATAAGACACTGATGAAAGAAATTAAAGATGATACCAACAGATGGAGAGATATACCATGTTCTTGGATTGGAAGAATCAATATTGTGAAAATGACCATACTACCCAAGCAATCTACAGATTCAATGCAATCCCCTTCAAATTACCAATGGCATTTTTTATGGGACTAGAACAAAAAATCTTAAAATTTGTATTGAGACACAAAAGACCCTGAATAGCCAAAGCAGTCTTGAGGGGAAAAAAACGGAGCTGGAGGAATCATACTCCCTGACTTCAGACTATACTACAAACTTACAGTAATTAAGACAATATTGTACTGGAAAAAAAACAGAAACATAGATCAATGGAACAAGACAGAAAGCCCAGAGATAAACCCACGCACCTATGGTCAACTAATCTATGACAAAGGAGGCAAGGATATACAATGGAGAAAAGACAGTCTCTTCAATAAGTGGTGCTGGGGAAAACTGGACAGGTACGTGTAAAATAATGAAATTAGAACACTCCCTAACACCATACACGAAAATAAACCCAAAATGGATTGGAGACCTAAATGTAAGGCCAGACACTATAAAACTCTTAGAGGAAAACATAGGAAGAACACTCTTTGACATAAATCACAGAGAGATCTTTTTTGATCCACCTCCTGCAGTAATGGAAATAAAAACATAAATAAACAAATGGGGCCTAATGAAACTTAAAAGCTTTTACACAGCAAAGGAAACCATAAAGAAGAAGAAAAAACAACCTTCAGAATGGGAGAAAATATTCACAAACAAATCAACGGACAAAGGATTAATCTCCAAAACATATAATCAGCTCATGCACCTCAATATTAAAGAAACAAACAACCTAATCCAAAATGGGCAGAAGACCTATATAGACATTTCTCCAAAGAAGACATACAGATGGCCAAGAAGCACATCAAAAGCTGCTCAACATCACTAATTATTAGAGAAATGCAAGTCAAAACTACAATCAGTTATCACCTCACACCAGTTAGAATGGGCATCATCAGAAAATCTACAAACAACAAATGCTGGAGAGGGTGTGGAGAACAAGGAACCCTCTTGCACTGTTGGTGGGAATATAAATTGATACAGCCACTATGGAGAATAGTATGGAGGTTCCTTAAAAAACTAAAAATAGAATTACCATATGATCCAGCCATCCCACTACTGGGCATATACCCAGAGAAAACCATAATTCAAAATGACACATGCACCCTAATGTTCACTGCTGCACTATTTACAATAGCCAGGTCAAGGAAGCAACCTAAATGTGCATTGACAGAGGAGTGGATAAAGAAGTTTTGGTACATATATACAATGGAATATTACTCGGCCATAAAAAGGAATGAAACTGAGTCATTTGTTGAGACATGGATGGATCTAGAGACTGTCATACAGAGTGAAGTAAGGCAGAAAGAGAAAAACAAATATCGTATATTAATGCATGTATGTGGAACCTAGAAAAATGGTACAGATGAACCAGTTTGCAGGGCAGAAGTTTAGAGATGTAGAGAACAAACGTATGGACACCAAGAGGGGGAAAGCCGCAGTGGGGTGGGGATGGTGGTGTGCTGAATTGGGCGATTGTGACTAATATGTATACACTGATGTGTATGAAATGGATGACTAATAAGTACCTGCTATATAAAAAAAATAAATAAATAAAATTCCAAAATTAAAAAAAAAATGACAGGAACCATATAACTGGAAATATGTGACATCTCAGAGTAGTAGGAAAAGTGCTCTTTTTTCCCATATATGGTTGGTGATGGTAACATTTTCAATTTTCACTCCCTTTTATATGATTAACTTTTTTAAAAAAGCATCTTTGTATATTACTAATTCTTAAAGTTCTAATGTCTAAATATTTTTCTCTTTCCTTCTTATTCAGAAATATATTTTCTTAATATATTTAATGACAAAGTTACTTATGATACACTGTGCATACGAAAAGTATTTTTATGGCTTCTCAAAGTTTTCCTATGCTTTATCTACATTTTCCCCTTACAAAATTTCCAGTTCTTGGGTAGGGCAAACATTGCTATACATAGTTTACAAATGAAGGGATTGAGGTTTAGAAAGCTTGAGTAAGCAGAAAACTTGCTTAAGGTTTGTGCTTAGTAAGTAACATGATCAGGAATAGTATCAGTCCTTTTGACATTAAACTCAAGTGTTCCTTCTAAAATTTTAATTATTATTTACTTTTTAGATAAAAGAATCTTGGTTTTTCTTTTTTCAAATCACAAGTATAATACACACATTAGAAAATGGTCAAATAATGTACAAATTTATACAGTGAAATATGAGATGCCCCCAATTTTTTTTTTTTTTGGCGGTATTATGCGGGCCTCTCACTGTTGTGGCCTCTCCCGTTGTGGAGCACAGGCTCCAGACGTGCAGGCTCAGCAGCCATGGCTCATGGGCCCAGCCGCTCTGTGGCATGTGGGATCTTTCTGGACCGGGGCACGAACCCGTGTCCCCTGCATCAGCAGGCAGACTCTCAACCACTGCACCACCAGGGAAGCCCGAGAAGCCCCATATTTTAAATTCCAGTGTTTACTACTGTTAAGTGTTTGCTGCCTCTTCTTTCATTTTCTTCCCTTATACACATATTAGGATTTTTAACAAAATAGGTTTATATAACTATCTTAGCTCAGGCTGCCATAACAAAATACCATGGACTAGGTGACTTCAACAATAGAAATTTATTTTTCACGTCTGGAGGATGGGAAGTCTAAGATCAAGATGCCTGCAAGTTAGGTTTTGTTTTGAGGCCTCTTCTCTTGGCTTATAGGCAGCCATCATCTCCCTATGAGCTCCGCATGATCTCTTCTTCAGGCACCCATGGGGAGAGATAGAGCAAGCTCTCTGATGTCTCTTCTTAAAGGACACTAATCCCCTCATGAGGACCCCACCCACCCTCATGACCTCATATAACCCTAATTGCCTCCCAAAGATCCCATCTCCAAATTCCCCCACATTGGGGGTTAGGGCTTCAACATATGAATTTTGGGGGGACACAAACATTCAGTCCGTAATGACAACATGTATTTTTCTGCAAACTGTTTTTATAAATTACATTTGTAAAATACTCCTTGTTAGTACAAGCATGCTATTTCATTAACTGAGTGGCCATATATTAATCTACCAAATGGATTCAGTAAATCATGTTTATTGAATTATTACTAAAATGAATATTCTATTATGTATCATTTGTGCTTGAGTTGGCAGTTCCTATTGATATAGAAAACTATACTATCAAGTATGAACATTTATTAATTTAAGTATTATTGCTATTAAAATTTGTTTCTTGAGAGAAATCCTATGAAGGAATGACAACCTTGGTCTTAAATAAGTTAATAGCATAAAGAAGTTTCACATCTACTATCTTTTTGATTCTTCCAGAGACAATGTAAAATTAACAGAGTAGACATATTTAACCCTATTTTTATACATTAGGAAATCAAGCCATAGAGTTAAAGATTACTCATCCAAATTCACATTTGAATAAGGACCAGAATTAGAATTCAGGCCCAAGTCTGTCGGAGTCAGCGATTCATCTTCTTTATTTTCTCTGATACACTCGTAGAAACAAAGAACCACGTGGGAAATGTGTACTGTTCACTTTGAATCTACAGCTCTCTGCTGCTGGGATTCTCTTCAGACTACTTCCATAATCTGTTTGCCCAATCTCACTTTTTCTCTACAGGGCTTTTTTTCCCAGATGCACTTCAAACTCAAAATGGCAACTTCCCAATTTTTTGTCACTTTCCTTGGACTTGACACTCTAGATTGTGCCTTTACAGACAGCAAAAGAAGAAAAACTTGGAGAACAAGAAGCGCCAGCAAAAAACATACAAAGCTCCATAGCACAGTTCTGCTACCTACACAGTTTCTTCATAATTTAACGGGAGATGTTCAAGGTCATGGAAAGGACAAGGAATAAACACGTGTATTAAATACCTGTACATCATAACCTTTAGTCAATGGACGATATATAAGCAGATCTCTTTCTGACTGTGCTGGTAGCTCTGTTGATTTTTGGTTTTTTATCTACAGAGGTCATTTCGCCTCTGTTTATAGCTGTCCTTTCAACAAAATAGAACGTGTTCTACCAAAAACAAAAACTCACTATTCTAATGAGCAGAAATTCAATTATCATGGCCTGGAAAGAAACTGGAGCATAACAAGGATTATGCTTATAATTTGTGTTGCCAATGTACACCAGAAATTTCATCAAGTACATAAACTAAGACAAATCTTGTGCCTAAAACATTACATGAATTAATCTATGCAAAAATGGGCACAATCACAGGAAACGTGATCAGGCACTAATTAGCAAATAGCAGTGTTTCAAGAATGGTTATGTACTTTATGTCCAAACCTCAAATTATATTGTGAGCCTTACAGAAGTCATTAAATATGTCCCCTTCCCCCAAAGTTTCTCACCTTTATTTCCTTCCCTTTTTTCACTTTCTTATAGTGACTGAATTATCATCAACTGAATATTTACAGAGGTTAAAGTGTCTTATTTTAAAATTCAAATTTTTCTCAAAGGATTTGGAAGTGGGTGTGGGTTATCAGCTATTCATACTTTCAGTATCAGATAGTATAATCTAATTGCTTTCTTTTCAGATCCAGCCGACATCAGATTCATTATGAGATTGCAAATCTGAATGGAGCTAAAAGGTTTAGGACAGGGTGCTTTAAAGGGAGCTGAGAAGGTGGTTATGTGTGGGTTCTTGGTGCCCCAGGGGTGTTGGACAGTAAGAAGACACTGAGCCAGGAGCACAGGAGAGAGCGCACCCTCAGCTGACCTGAGCCAAGGGAACCAGGGATGATGCCGAAGCCAAACTCGGTCCTTACTGATGTCTCTCTAAGAGACTTGTCTTTGAGGGGACAAGTAAGGTGTAAAAAATAGCATCTTAATCTACAACCTTTCTACTTTTATAGGACAATATTAAAGTTTCCCAATTACAATTCTTAGATCTATGCATCTCATTTTTCAGACATCTTCTCATCCTCTGCGCTTCACAATATCCCAGAGCTGCTTCCCCTGTGACTCAACCTAATATTCCCCTTGCTTTCTCTCTGGTTTAAACTCTCTTTTGTATGGACAAACTAACGTAGACATCACTAGCTCATGCAGTCTCATTACTCTACCGTCTCAGGTCTATTTGCCACACCATGCTCCACTAGTGAACTCGAAACCAAAGGAAGGCTAAATATGGAATTCAAAAATTACTGAGCAGATCTATTTATTCTTTATCCAGAAAAGGGCATCACACCAGTATCAACACCAAACAGACTTTAAAAGGCCACCGCTTAGTAAAATTGCTGAACTATCTGACTCATAGAGTTCATTATTGTGTTTCTTAAAGGTTATTCTTGGATTTCAAAACAGATTCACAAAGAAATATGCCCAACCTAAGAGCTTATCTTGACATGGATAATCATACATACGTACTTCAGCTTATACTAAAATGGAAATGTTTTCCCTTCCACCTATTAGAAACAGTTCATAATGTTTTTTCTATGTAGTTCAAAATGCTAATCTCTCAAATATAGACTGGTAAGTGTATTGAGACAGGTGTAGACTTCTTTCTTCATAGGCTGATTAATTTCTGCTGTGAGTAATTTTTTGACTGCCAAACTAAACTCATGCCATTTTGTTTATTGATCCATATCAGAACATTGACAAGGCTTCATAGTTTGCTGGAATTTGGATTAATTCCAAATTAATATGCTTGATATGCTTTTAGTTATTGTCTTGATTTATGACATTTCATTTGGTTTTTGTACAACTTCTAAATTTCATTATCTAGTTATCTAATCATCATTAACTTTTTTCTTGCAGTCTTTCTTGGCCATGTTTATGTATTGTAACCTACACTCAATATTTTTAGGTCTTAATTTTTATTCTCATTCTAGAATCCAAACTATTTGTATGTTTTTAACATTCTGTGAGATGTTTTTGTTTTGTTTTGTTTTGTTTTTTTGTGGTACGTGGGCCTCTCACTGTTGTGGCCTCTCCCGTTGCGGAGCACAGGCTCTGGACGCGCAGGCTCAGCGGCCATGGCTCATAGGCTCAGCCGCTCTGTGGCATGTGAGATCTTCCCGGACCAGGGCATGAACCCGTGTCCCCTGCATCAGCAGGCGGACTCTCCACCACTGAACCACTAGGGAAGCCTAGATGTTTTATTTTTTATACATTATAAACTTTTTATCTTCCAGCATTCTTTATATTATATTAATGTATTTCTATTTTTTACAAATAATTTTTTATTTTTCTGATTCCAGTTCTTTTTTTAAATCACATGTTACTTCTTTAAATACGCTTTTATTATTTGTACCTATTTCTCAGTTTTCTTCCCTTTTTACTATCTGCTTTGCATTTGTTAATTTAGTTCAACTTTCCATATTTATTTTTTCTCCCAATGTTTTAAATATATTGTTTTATGATAGTCACAGTGATTATGGCCATGGGTTAGGCATATGGATAAAGTCCACACCACAGATCAGGGAACTGGGAAGTGTTCTCTGACTCAGCTGTCCATGCAGCTACTGCTCTAAATCTCTAAATGGACATCCTATCCTTTCAAGGAATGGTTTCCGCAAGTCCTTGTAATAACCAGCCCTTAACAATAACAGGTTTTTTCTCATAGTGAAAATTATTCCCTTGACGTAGATGTTTTATCATTGGATACTATACATCTATTTCCTTATATAATGAGCTTTTGTTTAATGTCTGTTCTGTGACATACATAAATATTAGACTTGGAGAAATGTGTTAACAGCCTGTTTTGGTTAAGACACTGATGTCTGGATACAGAGGGACCAGGTGGACCTGATCCTCCTACTAGATATTCATGGCAGGAAGCACAGGGAAGTGCTACCATTTCAACATTTGCTTCCTGCTAATGTATTTATTAGCAAGTTGGTCCTCCTTTTTCTTGGGTCCATGGGAAAATTTTCTTGGTGTATGACTCATCTCCCTCCCTTCATTTTCATGGTCTAGGGGAAGCTGTATAGACTGGAGGTTATCCTGATAAGCATTTCTATAGGTCATTGGTGTACCTATTCAGCGGCTTCCATAAATTTTCAGAAACTTTCTGTGGGCCTGGACCAATGGAGAAAGATAGAATCTAAGAAAAGGGGAAATATTTGATTCATGCTGTATATTGCCTGAAATAGGGAGACATAGATGGACCTCTCCCTGTTTTTTTAAAATTATTATTATTTTTGCTTTTTCTCTATAGGTAAAGAATAAGGTACCTTCAAAACTGAAAATATTGTTACTCTGAGAATAAATTAGAAAGATTCAACATGTAAAAAGTAGATTTAGCCTTTTCAAGAGACGACATAAGAATTCAATAAAACTAATCCTGAGTATAAGCTCAAGGATGCAAGACTGAAAAGTGATTGTAAATGAAGAAGCTCTTATCTTGGTCAATTTTTTTCTCTGTCTGAATTAAGAAATGTGTTCATGAAAGGAAATTTTTCTAAAAACTATCTACAAAAAGAGAAAAGAAAGAGAAAACTGGCATGATATTGCCAGCATCTTTTCAGGGGTGCCTTGTCCCATAGACATTCTATATGGCATATATATATATATATATATATATATATATATATATGGTGAAAGTGTACCATTGGGTACCATGGTTTAATGAAGCATTAACAGCATCCAAGTTTAATGAAACATTAACAGCATCCAGTGAAACCCTGGTATTCTCATTATTTACAGGCCTGTGGTCAATTTCATCATTTGTGAAATGGGAAAAATAACAGTATCTAACATATACTGTGAGGTTTAAATAATGTAATGTAAGTATGTCTCCTACAACATAATAAGTGCTCAATAAATAAAAGGTATCTTTATATACTATCAAACTTAGGATTTATAACTGCTGTTACAAGTATTACAAGTTTCTTGTAGACATACATATAATAAGTGTAGTATTGTAGAGCCTTTGTTAAATAAGCAGTGACATTATAAAATATTTTTTTGCCTTATAATTCTAAGAAAAAGTACTGATTTTTGCCTGAGGCTATTGTCCAATTAAATACAATTCATAAGTAATCAGTTTGTTTTAAAATCTGGGGTGCAGCTTGTTCAATACGCCAGGAGTCCTTCTATCAAGGCACTCTAATTACAAACTGCTGTATTAGTCAGCTTGGGCTACCTAAAGAAAATGTAGACTGAGTACCTTAAACAGACATTTATTTTCTCAGAGTTAGAGATGCTGGAAAGTCCAAAATCAAGGTCTGACAGTGTTCAGCTTCTGGTGACAGCTGTCTTTCTGGCTTGCAGACAGCTGCCTTCTAAGGCCACAGTCCTATCAGATCAAGGCCTCACTCTTACGACCTCGTTTAACCTTACTTATGTCCTAAAGACCCTATCTTTAATACAGTCACATTATGTGTTAGGGCTTTAACATATGAATTTTTCAGGGAGAGTTCACAGCAACTGTCTAGTCCAATTTAAAAGAATTGTCATCATACTTTGAAGAATATGCAGCTTGCTTTCAGAGTACTCAAGTGAGCAGAAGTCCAGGAATAAGACATACGGCAAATTTTTTTATTTAATGAAAATAGTTAGATCCTTATATTAACATGAGAACACATTCAGTTCCGTAGACCAAGATCTTTGTTTTCCAACTATGAAAAGAAACAGATTAGTGGAGGAGGGCTATCTGCTATGTTGGGATGTTTACTATTAAGGATCTACTTAAAACATTTATTGGGAAAGTTTCTTCATTTTTTAATAATAGTTGTAGTAAGCCCAATTTGCTTACAAATATTATCCCCCAAGGCAGGCAACCAGGAATATGAGTTAAATATATCTCATCATAGAAGGATGATGATAATCCTTTATTAAGTAATCTTATCTCCATTTTAGTTGGGATCTTTATGCCTAAAATGAGATGTGTTCATTGAAGTTAGGTTTTCATTTGGTCACTGAATAAGCAAAAACACATGTTAAATTCCTTGGTTTTTTTTGCTGATCAATGTTAGTCACCACAGGTAACCTCTTATGTAGTAACCCTCACCTATCTACAGAGAAGCCAATATAAATTTTTGCCTCACCTATAATGTAGTCATTTCACACTCATAGAGCCATCTATCAAGTCATAAACTCAAATATACAGTCTTATTTACAGTCTGTGCATCAAAGGATGGCTGACCATGAGAGTAAAACAACATAATTTTGCACTGGGTGTTATTTTTGGTTACAATTACACAGTCATTTTTTAAAAATCTTAAAAACTTAACTCTTTTAGAACACAATACTTACTTTTTTTTATTAAGTGGAAAAAAAGCAAAACTGACACACTAGATCTTGATTTAGAAGCAGTTTTGGTGACTTGAAAAGTAATTTGCCAAGCTACAGATGTCTAGTACAATTGGATCTTTATATACTAAAAAGCATATAAAGCTATATACCCCACCAGTTTTTCTGGAAGTCAGTAGAACATCCTAGAGTCAATCATATAGCACAGCTTGAACTAATAATGGACACTTAGGATTATCAGACTAAGCAACTCATTTGGGACTGAGACAAGCAGTTCCTAATTCTAGTCTCCTGGGCTATCATTCAAATATATTATTATTCAAATAACTAATGAGACAGGAAGAACTCGAACCATAATTGACTTGCATCCTCTTGGGAAGTCAGCTCTGAGAGCAGATTTAAATAAATTCCCCAAGTGTACTGTAGGTAGAAAATATTGTAATTAATTGGCTAGTCATGCCCAAAGCATTGTGACTGAAACAACTGCCTAATTCCTCCTTTATCAACGGCTAGATTCCAACCTCTCTAGGAAACATTAAAACCTACCTCCACATATTCTGAAACAGAGGTGTGATTTAAAACATGAAATGTGATTTAGAGAAATGTGTACATTATATTTTTCCAAAGAATATGGTGCAAAGAAAATAAAAGCACCCGTAGATGGTACAGTACAATTCCAAATGTCACAGAAGTTCCATTATATTAAATATATCATATTTATATTACTATAAACAATCATTATTACTACTATATAACGTGCTCTGTGTTCTAAATCCTAATTTACTAATTTTTATTGTAAAATTTTAAACATGGCTAAAACTATTTCTTGTCAAGTGCTAGTAAAATAAGAATAAAAATATATATATATATATATATATATATATATATATATATATATAAAACACAACAATCACAAAGAGGAAAGAAAAGGAAACAATAGAGATGAGAAATTTCAACACATTTTGGAAGATTGAAAGCATGCAGTTAAGTGGGAAACTGATATTTTAGAGCACAGAAAGCTAAAACCTGGGCCCCTTTAGAGGAACGTCCTGGTGAAAAAGGGTGTAGTTTTTCATAGATCCTAGGAGTGCATATTGAAAAAGGTAATGTGAGATATGGAGTAGATACAAGGAGACTTATTGAAATTCTACATTAATGTAGTTAGTCTCCAGATCTGGTCCTCAAATGACTACATTCCTCCAATGACCCCCAAAGACCCTAAGGTTCCATTTTACAGAATAATTGAATCAGAGAGTTTCTAGACTAGTGTTGGAGACATAGGAGAGTAGCAGGAGGTAAGAGGCTAAAATTAGGGCAACTAGTTGAATGATGAAAGCATTAAGGGCCCCATTTCTAGTATGAGCTCCAGCAAAGTGGACACTACCCAAAACTGTTCTATAGGCAGGAGGTCATAGATTCTTCTCTAGGAAAATGGAATGGCCCCAGAAAATGTGATATATGAATATAGGGATTAGGTGGTACCCCAATAAAAACATTATCTAACTGGAAGCCCAGAAGTCAGCAAACACTACTATGCACATGTAGCTTCAAATTCACTCAAATATAAACAGATAGCCAAGGGTCAGCTAGACAACGAAGTATGCTTCCAACCTGGAAAAAAAATGATCAAACTAAACAAGCAGAAGAAAAGGAACTAAGGAAGCCAGAGAGAATATAAAAATTCCAAAATTAATATCCTCAAAATAGGAACATAGAATAATATACGAAGACAAAAAAATGAAGATATAGTAAAAAGGCAGAACAGGAAAAAGCTGTTGCAAATTAATAAGATAGCAGATATTTTTAAAATTCAACATAAAGTTTTGACAAATATAGGGAAAATCTCCCTATACACAAACACACAGATGGAAAACAACTACCACCAAAAAAAAAAAGACAAAGCAACATATCATTGGAGAAAAAGTGGTAAGAAAATTAGAGGATCATTACAAGTGGGCCAACGTCCAACTAAAAACAGTTTCAGAAAGAGAGAAGAAAGGCAAGAAATTATTATTCTCCAGAATTGAAAGACTTATGTTCTGGATACTATTGCCAACAAAATACCCTAGCATTTAGCTGCTTTAAATAATTGTTTAATCGTGCTCATGGCTTCAGGGATTATGAATTTTGACAGGAACAGGGAGAATGGCCTGTCTCTTTTCCACAGTTCCAGGACCCTCTCCTGGGGAACACCTGATGGCTTGGGGTAAATGAATGGTGGTGTGCTGGCATCATTTGGAGCCATTTTCATGCATATATCTGGCAACTGGTGCTGGCTTAACACCTGTGACCTCAGCTGTGTCCATATGAACTACATCTGGCCTCTCCAGGTGGAGAGGCCTCTCACACAGAATGGAAATTACAAGGTAATGAAATTTCTTATATTGTGGCTCAAGCCAACATTCTGAGTGCTTCAGCATGCAATATAGAAGATCCATCACTTTTTGTGACATAAACTTGGAAGGTCACACATCATTTCCAATTCAGCTATTGGTTATAAACAAGTGACTAAATCTATCCCAGATTCACGCAGATGAGACACAGATCTCTACCTCTCTCTTGGAGGTGTGTCAAAGATTTGTAGATAAAACGGCCACATGCTTGAATGTCAGAATAAAGGCCTTGCATAAGGATTGTAAAATTTCCTACATTAAAGCATTGATAGTAAAATTTCAAAACATTTAATATTTATATATATTTCAGAAGTTTCTGGAAGGGGAAAATAACCAATATAAAATATAAAATAGAATAAAAAAATAAAATAAAATAAATATATAGAATATAAAAATTTTGAATGTTTACACTAGAATCTACAATACTATATCAACGCTTCCAAATTTCTAAAGACTCAATGTTTGACAAAGAAGTAAAGAAAATTAAATGAGGGAAAATAATCTTTTCAACAAAAGGCGCTAGGACAATGAAATAGCCACAACCAAAAGAATAAAGGGGTATCTCTCCTTCACATCATATGTAAAAAATTAATTCAAAAAGAGTCAAATGTCCAAATATAAGAATGCTTCTTGCATTTTCTAAACTCTTAGAACATAGGTATAAATCTTTGTGAATTTGGACTCCCTCTTGTGAGAGCATTGGAATCACAAGTAACTGCTGAACAATAATCAACAGCAAGACCCTGGAACTCACCAAAAAAGATACCCTAAATTCCAAAACAAAGGAAATGCCACAATGAGATGGTAGGAGGGGTGCAATAACAATAAAATCAAATCCCGTAACTACTGGGTGGCTGACTAACAAACTGGCAAACACTTATACCACAGAAGTCCACTGACTGGAGTAAAGGTCCTTAGCTCCACATCAGGCTTCCCAACCTGGGGGTCCGGCAACCTCAGGAGGAATTCCTAGAGAATTAAACTTTAAAGGCTAGCAGTATTTGATGGCAAGACTTTGAGAGGACTGGAGGAAACAAAGACTCCACTGTTGGAGGACACACACAAAGTAGTGTGCACATTGGGACCCAGGGGAAGGAGCAGTGACCCCATAGGAGACTGAACCAAACCTACATGTTAGTGTTGGAGGGTCCCCTGCAAAGGCAGAGGGTGGCTGTGGCTCACCGTGAGGACAAGGACACTGGCAGCAGAAGTTCTGGGAAGTAGTCCTTGGCATGAGCCCTCCCAGAGTCCACCATTAGCCCCAGCAAAGAGCCCAGGGAGGCTCCAGTGTTGGTTCACCTCAAGCCAAACAACCAACAGGGAGGGAACACAGCCCCAACCATAAGCAGGCAAGTGCAATAAGTTTTATTGAGCTCTGCCCACCAGAGCAGCACCAGCTGTACCTACCACCAGTCCCTCCCATCAGGAAACTTCCACAAGCCTCTTAGATAGCCTCATCCACCAGAGGGCAGACAGCAGAAGCAAGAAGAACTACAATCTTGCAGCCTGTGGACAAAAACCACATTCACAGAAAGATAGACAAGATGAAAAGGCAGAGGGCTATGTACAGATGAAGGAACAAGATAGAAACCCAGAAAAACAACTAAATGAAGTGGAGATAGGCAAGCTTCAGAAAAAAGAATTCAGAACAATGATAGTGAGGATGATCCAGGACCTTGGAAAAAGAAATGGAGGCAAAGATCGAGGAGATGCAAGAAATGTTTAACAAAGACCTAGAAGAATTAAAGAACAAACACCTAGAAGAATTAAAGAACAAACAAACAGATGAACAATACAGTAACTGAAATGAAAAAGACACTAGAAGGAATCAATAGCAGAATAACTGAGGCAGAAGAAAGGGTAAGTGACCTAGAAGACAGAAAGGTGGAATTCACTGCCACAGAACAAAGAAAAAATGACAAGAAATGAAGACAGCCTAAGAGACTTCTGGGACAACATTAAACATAACAACATTCACGTTACAGGGGTCCCAGAAGGAAAAGAGAGAAAGAAAGGACCCAAGAAATTATTTCCCTTGTTAGTGAAGTCAAAAACTTCCCTAACATGGGAAAGGAAACAGCCACCCAAGTCCAGGAAGCAAAGAGAGTCCCAGGCAGGATAAACCCAAGGAGACACATAGCAATCAAACAAACAAAAATTAAAGACAAAGAAAAATTATTGAAAGCAACAAGGGAAAAACAACAAATAACATAGAAGGGAATTCCCATAAAGTTAACAGCTGATTTCTCAGCTGAAACTCTGCAAGCCAGAAGGGAGTGGCATGATATATTTATGATGAAACAGAAGATGAAAGGGAAGAAGGTACAAACTAGATTACTCTACCCAGCAAGGAGCTCATTCAGATTCAATGGAGAAAACAAAAGCTTTACAGACAAGCAAAAGCTAAGACAATTCAGCAGAACCAAACCACCTCTACAACAAATGCTAAAGGAAGTTCTCTAGGCAGGGCACACAAAAGAAAAAAAGGACTGACAAAAACAAACCCAAAACTATTAAGAAAATGGTTATAGGAACATACATATCAATAATTACCTTAAACGTGAATGGATTAAATGTTCCCACCAAAATACACAGGCTCACTGAATAGTTACAAAAACAAGACCCATATACATGCTATCTACAAGACACCCACTTCAGACCTAAGGACACATACAAACTGAAAGTGAGGGGATGGAAAAGGATACTCCATGCAATTGGAAATCAGAAGAAAGCTGGAGTAGCAATACTCATATCAGATAAAATAGACTTTAAAATAAAGAATGTTACAAGACACAAGCAAGGACACTACATAATGATCAAGGCATCAATCTAAGAAGAAGATATAACAATTATAAATATATATGCACCTAACATAAGAGCAGCTCAATACATAAGGCAACTGATAACAGCTATAAGAGAGGAAATTGACAGTAACACAATAATAGTGGGGGACTCTAACACCTCACTTATACCAATAGACAGATCATCCAGACAGAAAATTAATAGGGAAACACAAGCTTTAAATGACACAATAGACCAGATACACAGCTCATATTTACAGGACATTCCATCCAAAAACTGCAGATTACACTTTCTTTTCAAGGGCACATGGAATTTTCTCCAGGATAGATCACATCTTTGATCACAAATCAAACCTCAGTAAATTTAAGAAAATGGAAATCATATCAAGCATCTTTTCTGACCACAGTGCTATAAGATTAGAAATCAATTACAGGGAAAAAAACGTAAATGACACAAACACATGGTGGCTAAACAACACGTTACTAAATAACCAAGAGATAACTAAAGAAATCAAAGAGTAAATCAAAAACCACCAAGAGACAACTGACAATGAAAACACAATGATCCAAAACCTGTAGGATGCAGCAAAAACAGTTCTAAGAGGGAAGTTTATAGCAATACAAGCCTACCTCAAGAAACAAGAAAAATCTCAAATAAACAATCTAACCTTACACCTAGAGGAACTAGAGAAAGAAGAACGAACAAAACCCAATGTTAGCTGAAGGAAAGAAATCATAAAGTTCAGAGCAGTAATAAATGAAATAGAAACAAAGAAAACAATAGCAAAGATCAATAAAACTAAAAGCTAGTTCTTTAAAATAAACAAAATTGATAAACCTTTAGCTAGACTCACCAAGGAAAAGAGGGAGAGAACTCAAATCAGTAAAATTAGAAATGAAAAAGGAGAAGGTACAACAGACACTACAGAAATACAAAGTGTCCTAAGAGACTACTACAAGCAACCGTATGCCAATAAAATGGACAACCTGGAAGAAATGGACAAATTCTTAGGCATAACCTTACAAGACTGAACCAGGAAGAAATAGAAAATATGAACAGACCAATCACAAGTAATGAAATCGAAAATGTGATTAAAGAATCTTCCAACAAACAAAAGTCCAGGACCAGATGGCTTCACAGGTGAATTCCATCAAACATTTAGAGAAGAGCTAACACCCACCCTTCTAAATCTCTTCCAAAAAATTACAGAGGAAGGAACACTCCCAAACTCATTCTATGAGATCACCATCACCCTGATTCCAAAACCAGCCAAAGATACTGCAAAAAAAAATGAAAATTACAAGCCAATATCACTGATGACTGAGGATGCAAAAATCCTCAGCAAATACTAGCAAAGGCAGAATCCAACAACACATTAAAAGGATCATGCACCATGATCAAGTGGGATTTATCCCAGGGATGCAAGGATTCTTCAATATACACAAAATCAACATGATACACCATATTAACAAACTTAAGAATAAAAATCACATGATCATCTCAATAGTTGCAGAAAAACTTTACAAAATTCAACACCCATTTATAATAAAAACTAACCAGAAAGTGGGCATAGGGGGATCCTACCTAAACATAATAAAGGCCATATATGACAAGCCCACAGCAAACATCATTCTCAATGGTGAAAAACTGAAAGCATTTCCTCGAAGATCAAGAAAAAACAAGGATGTCCACTCTCACCACTATTATTCAACATAGTTTTGGAAGTCCTAGCCATGGCAATCAGAGAAGAAAAATAAAAGGAATACAAATTGGAGAAGAAGTAAAACTGTCACTCTTTGCAGATGACATGATACTATACATAAATAACCCTAAAGATGCCACCAGAAAACTACTAGATCTAATCAATGAATTTGGTAAATTTGCAGGATCCAAAATTAATGCACAGAAATCTCTTGCATTCCTATACACTAATGATGAAAAATCTGAAAGAGAAATTAAGGAAACACTCCCATTTACCACTGCAACAAAAAGAATAAAATACCTAGGAATAAACCTACCTAGGGAGACAAAAGACCTGTATGCAGAAAAGTATAAGACACTGATGAAAGAAATTAAAGATGATACAAACAGATGGTGAGATATACCATGTTCTTGGATTGGAAGAATCAACATTGTGAAAATGATTATACTACACAAAGCAATCTACAGATTCAATGCAATCCCTATCAAATTACCAGTGGCATTTTTTTTAACGGAACTAGAAGTAAAAATCTTAAAATTTGTATGGAGACACAGAAGACCCTTAATAGCCAAAACAGTCTTGAGGGAAAAAAAACTGAGCTGGAGGAGTCAGACTCCCTGACTTCAGACTATACTACAAAGATAAAGTTATCAAGACAATATGGTACTGGCACAAAAACAGAAACATAGATCAATGGAACAGGATAGAAAGCCCAGAGGTAAACCCACACACCTATGGTCAACTAATCTATGACAAAGGAGGCAAAAATATACAATGGAGAAAAGACAGTCTCTTCAATAAGTGGTGCTGGGAAAACTGGACAGCTACCTGTAAAAGAATGAAATTAGAACACTCCCTAACACCATACACAAAAATAAACTCAAAATGGATTAGAGACCTAAATGTAAGACTGGACACTATAAAACTCTTAGAGGAAAACATAGGAAGAACACTCTGACATAAATCACAGCAAGATCTTTTTGGTTCCACCTCCTAGAGTAATGGAAATAAAAACAAAAATAAACAAATGGGACCTAATGAAACTTAAAAGCTTTTGCAAAGCAAAGGAAACCTCAAACAATACAAAAAGACAACCCTCAGAATGGCAGAAAATATTTGCAAACGAATCAACGGACAAAGGATTAATCTCCTAAATATATAAATAGCTCATGCAGCTGAATATTTAAAAAAACAACCCAATCCTAAAATGGACAGAAGACCTAAATCGATATTTCTCCAAAGAAGACATACAGATGGACAAGAATCACATGAAAAGCTGCTCATCATCGCTAATTATTAGAGAAATGCAAATCAAATCTACAGTGAGGTATCACCTCACACCAGTTAGAGTGGGCATCATCAGAAAATCTACAAACAACAAATGCTGGAGAGGGTGTGGAGAAAAGGGAACCCTCTTGCAGTGTTGGTGGGAATGTTAATTGATACAGCCACTATGGAGAACTGTATGGAGGTCCCTTTAAAAACTAAAAATAGGACTACCATATGATTCAGCACTCCCACAACTGGGTGTATACCCAGAGAAAACCACAATTCTAAAAGACACATGCACCCCAATGTTCATTGAAGCCCTATTTACAATAGCCAGGTCATGGAAGCAACCTAAATGCCCATCAACAGATGAATGGATAAAGAAGTTTGGGTACATATATAAATGGAAAAATACTCAGCCATAAAAGGAACAAATTTAGGTCATTTGTAGAGACATGAATGGATCTATAGACTATCATACAGAGTGAAGTAAGGCAGAAAGAGAAAAACAAATATCGTATGTTAACGCACATATGTGGAACCTAGAAAAATGGTACAGATGAACCAGTTTGCAGGGCAGAAATAGCGACACAGATGTAGAGAACAAACATCTGGGCACCAAGGTGGGAAAGTGGCGGGAGTGTGTGTGTGATGAACTGGGAGACTGGAATTGACATATATACACTAATATGTATAAAATGGATAACTAATAAGAACCCGCTGTATAAAACAATAAAATTAAAAAAAAAATCCTTGTGCACTTGGATTTGGCAGTGGTTTCTTAAAATGGCACCTACAGCACAAGCAACCAAATAAAAAACAAAATGTACTTCATCAAAATTGAATACTTTTGTGTATCAAAAGAAACTATCAAGAAAGTCAAAAGACAAACCAAAAAATGAAAGAAAATATCTGTACATCACATATATGACATGGGTCTCATATCAAGTATAAATAAAGTTCTTATAACCCAACAATAAGACAAATTATTTAATTTTTCAATAAGCAAAGGAATTGAATAGCTATTTCTTTGAAGAAGATATAGATATAGTCAATACGCACACACACAAAATTATCATTGTCATTATAGAAACACAAATCAAAATTACATTAAGATTCTATTTTTCATACAGTAGTATGGATACAATCAAAACAACAGATAATAACATGCATTAGCAATGATGTGGAGAAACAGGAACCCTTGTACACTGCTGATAGGAATGTAATAAAGTGCATTCATTGTGAAAAACAGCTTTGTGATTCCTCAAAAAGTTCAACATAGATTTCCATATGACCCAGTATTGCCATTTCCAAGAGAACTGAAAATATATTCTCATGCAGAAACTTCAACATGAATGTTCATAGCAGTATTTTTCATAATAGCCAAAAAGTATATAGAAACAACTCAGATTTCATCAACTGTTGAACAGGTAAACAATGTGTGGTATATTCATACAGTGGAAAGATACTTAGCTCTAAAAAGGAATGAAGTATTGATACAGGTGACAACGTGGATGAACCTTTAAAACATGCTAAGCTAAAGACGCCAGACTCAAAAGGTTACATATTGCATGATTCCATTTTTATGAAATATCTAGAATAAGGAAATCTACAAAGACAGGAAATGGATTAGCGGTTGACAGGAGCTGGGGGTTGCGGGGAGTAACTGCTTAATGAGTATGGGATGGGGGTGGGGTGGGTAATGCAAATATCCTGGACTTAGATAATGGTGACGGTTTCATCTTGTGATAGATTGTGAATAGACTAGGACCCCCAAATTGTACACTTTAAATTGGTGAATTTTGTGGTATGTGAATTATATCTTAATATGTACATGTGTTTTAAGATTAAACTTTTTATTTTATCTCCACCTGTATCATCTCATTAGTTGCCTCAAGAAAATGATACTTGATGGTGAGGACCAAGGCAGGGCTATTCATTGTAAGCTTTTGAGTGTTATGAATTTTAAAATTATATACATATTTGTTATTTTAACTTTCATGAAACTTTTTCACTATAATTGTTTTTTCATTATAATCATGATTTTTAAACTAAATGGTTGTTTGATTTTTTACATAATCCTTTGATATAGTCCAAAAAATTACTAATTTTGCAAATTACATCATTTTATTTAATACAAGCAATTAGAGAGTTCTCTAGTCTGTGTTAATAACATTTCAATGAGTCTGAAATTTAGCTCTGAAGTATTTTCTACACAAGTTTTATTATTTTGTGGTTCCAATGATATATCTAAGTGTATACTGATTTACCATGTAGAGGACGAAACCATTAGTTGTGGGCACTCAGAATGCCTGAATGTACCATCTACTGTCCATTTAAACCAGTAATGAGCAGATTTTTTTTTTTCCTGAGGCCATACAAGAGCTCTACCCTAATCCAAGAATTTCTTTTAAACACTAAGAAGTAGATCCTTTCAAATGTTCCACAACCCTAGTTCTGATTACTATGCTTCGTTCCATCTGATATAATAGAATTATCAAGGAAAACATCTGTACTTTACATATCCAAAGAATTGTTGGTACAGCAAGGAAGCAAGTAAACTGGATAATCACAGAAACCCAGCTGTGAAACCTAAAGTAACTGCTTTCCAGGGGACAGAGATAGTCTCGACTATAGAATCTTACAGATCATTTGTTGGCATGCGTCACTTGTATTTAGTTGTTCAACAGTCATATTACGTTGTTAACTAAAATCAGTAATTTTATATTTGGTTTCAGCCCATTTACTACCTGTTTGATTTTGTCATCATTATTGCTGGTTTTTTTTTTTTTTTTCAGGACAGAATTTGGCTTCAGGCTAAGATAACATGCATCTGGCTTTTTTCTTATTTCAGCTTTACTGAACTCTCTCACAAAGAACCTCATAGAATCCATCTGTTCATCTATAGAGGCTAGACACTGACCCTAGTGCCTAACTTGAGACCAAGTGCACGTGTTCACATCCAGGACTTTTAGACAATACACGGTATGATAGAAAAGGAATAAAAATGGTATACATACACAGCAATATGAACGATGGGAAAAGGGGATTCAGCAGATGAGAGTTTACAACAAAGATACCGAGGAAAAGGTGTTAGCCTGATGAAGTAGAGGAGGAAACCTCCACCTCAAACACTCTCAGTGGGCTCTGCAATTGGAGAGAGCCTGTAAAGTGGAGCTCCAGAGAAACTCAGAACCCAAAGAGCATAAGTTGAAGAAGGGCAAGAGTGAGGGCCAGGGCATTAAAAATTGAACTAACTGGAGCCTCTAAGGAAACCCCTTTCCTCCAATAATATTCAGTACATTACCTACAGTCACATGTTTTAGGTCTAAATAAAAATCATCAGGAATCTCTCTTTAAAAAAAGAAGTGTTGGGCTTCCCTGGTGGCGCAGTGGTTGAGAGTCCGCCTGCCGATGCAGGGGACACGGGTTCGTGCCCCGGTCAGGGAAGATCCCACATGCCGCGGAGCAGCTGGGCCCGTGAGCCATGGCCGCTGAGCCTGCGCGTCCGGAGCCTGTGCCCCACAACTGGAGAGGCCACAGCGGTGAGAGGCCCGCGTACCGAAAAAAAAAAAAAAAAAAAAAGAAGTGTCTGGGAATAACCAAGGAAACTTAAGTGGAGGTTAGCACTGTAGGGTGAAACTCCTTCCTTCCGGCATTTAGTGATACACCATCAGAACTTCTGGCTCTGTACCATTCACTCCAAAGTGAAGTTGTTAATAATCCCCAAGTACTTTCCAGAGCTCCCAGCCACACTTTTGTCAGATATGGCTAACAACCAAAGGTTATATGACATTTGAAAAAAAGCTTTGATATGAAAGAGCAGACAAACAGGAAAAGCAGGAAAAATGATTTTGGAGGAACCAGATAATTTAAAAATAAAAGGATTAAATATTCTGATAACATCCTCATATGTGTGTGAATATATTACATCCATCAACTACAAATAAAAATCTATGACAAATAGAATAATAGTGAGGTATTGTAACTTAAATATATATTTGTAGAAATTTTTCTCAAGACAGGACAAACAGTGAAGAGAATCTTTCAGAATATAGAATGAAAAAGCAGAGAGAAAAAATGAAACACAAGAAGCAGCAGAAAACAAATCCAACAAGACTAGGAACAAATTAGTGAAAACTCAAACAACTGGGAATGGCAGATATGGAAGGAAAGAAATTACCAAAGAAATAATTCAATAAAAAATTCTAGTACTGAAGAGAGCCATGGGTCTTCAGTAAGAAAGGGTCCATGAGTGCTGAATGAATAAATGACCCACACCTAGGTATATAAGTTAGAAATTTTATAACAGAAGGAACTAAGTCTTTATCCCATGTCTCTTCCTAATTTTTTGATAGTACTCCAACTTTGCACATTTTCTTAAAAACTGCTCTGTACCATGAAACAGTTTATGAGCTTATATGGCAGATTCTGAGCTTTTTCATGTCAGGACTTTGGCCTACGATCTGTCCCCGGACTCCCCTGAGGTCATGTTCTAAGTGTGTCACATGTCAAGTCATTCCAGTCACACTTCAGCCTCCATCCCACCTAACTGAACACTTATATCTGCACACTGCCCATTAGTGGATTTTCCTCCTTGCTCCACTTACGATTCCCAATCTCTTCTTATGACTTTTTCCAAGATAGCCTTAGATTACCTATTGTGTGGAAAGAGAAAAATTTTTTTGTGTTTCTAGAGAGTTGGGGCCTTTTGCATGTATTTTGCTAAAACTTGGGATCCTAAACTAAGAGTAAGACAAGCTTGGGAAGTTGGTTGACAACTGTAGAGATGCTGAGAGAACTCCAGAGATACTGATCTAACTCTAGGGGTACATATTTGCATTTCAAGGGAAAATGAGGCCTAGAACCTTGGAGACATCTTTAGTCATAAAATTCAGAGTCACTGGATCTTATCTGGCCTTCGCAGAGATGTATTTACAATCCAAAAGATTAGAGTGAGAACACAGAATCCTTTTCATCCATCTCCAAGAAGCAAAAATACTTTTTTCTCCTTTTGGGAGGGTAGGAGGAGGCAGTTGCCTCTTTCTCCAGTATATAAAGAGAGAAAATTCATTTTTCTCTGTTTCTCTCCTATGATACAAATTTTAAAATTTCACTTATAGGACATTATACCTAACTTATCTCATTGCCTAGGGATAAAAATTAGAGTGTGGAGAATTACACAATCATTATTTTTAAGTGAATAATGATAACTTATCTTTGATCCAGATTTCATGTGCATATTTAGAATTAATAAAGATGAATACTTAAAAACCCAACGTTTATCCTGCTCTTACTCACGCCTGACCATCAGTCCTCACAACAGTCCCCGAGGTCAAAAATCAAAACTCTCAAATGTTAGCTTTTGAAGGAGCGAAATGGATACCATTTTTCTATTTGTAATTTATGATTAGAGCATAAAACATTTAATAATAATGTGAAATAATAAAGTAATGAATTTTTTCCTCACTTAACAAAAGATAGATAATATTAACCTATTTAGAGTAATTTATTTATAAATAGCATTGAATTAAACATAAAGGAATGGCTACAACTGGAAAATAACATTTCCAGCTGGATTTAGGCTACATTCAAGACTGAAATAAGCTGAATATTTTAAAGGATATTTTCTAACACACTTATCTGCCTCTCTAAGAATTATCTACCATGGAGAAATAAAAAATAAATATCATTTTCTATCTTGAACCAAGACTAACTTTAGCTTTTGTATTGGGGCTGGGGGATTAGGATTTAGACTCTGTACTTTTTAAAAAAGTTTCATTTTAATTTCATTAAGCTTTATATCCCTATTGTGAACACGTATATGATGGAATTCTTCCTACATCATTACTCTACATCAACCATATACATAGACCAGCAAAAGTTTTGAGTGATTGATGTCATTTTGAGCTTGATATTTTTCTATTCCCTTTGGTCTGTGTTTATAGAAAACATATATTTACAGTTGAAGTCTTTGAGATCAAATCAGTACTGATGTAAGTTTTTCCCAGAGGTAAACCTATACCAGAAAATTTCCTGAATCAGTCTTTAGTTTGGCATCCCAATACTTGTAGTTTCATTCAAATTGTTCCAAGGACCTCACTTCTCCTGTTCAATAATAATTCCTTGGTCATAATTCCTTGGTCTCTTTGTCTTTTCACCACAACTATCCTGATAATCCCATCTCTGGAGGAATCTAACCATCTCCTTCTGCCACTCCAAATCTTAGGCTGCCAGGGAGAATCAGATGCAACTAAGCATCATTACAAATAAATATCTTTTTTTTAATCAGTCCATAAACTGTCCAGAATTCTATTTTTTGACTCTAAGTCACCCCAAATCCTTTTCTGAAAGCAGATATTCACCATTTTGAGTACTATCTGCAAGTCTTTTTTCCTTACTCGAAAAACCTTCATCTAATAGTTGATTTTACAAGATAATCTTTCAAAAAAACTTTCCCTCTGCTCTCATACTTTTTATATTCAGCCATCCCTATTCTTCCACTTTAAAATTTTAATGGGAGAGGTGCCTATTTTCCAAGGTTAGCTCTTTCATTCATTTGCGATCTTTATTCACCTCTTCCACCTCCTCAGGATTTGCTCCAAGTATCTTCTTTGCCTTTTGGAGCTACATACAACTCTCCTTTGAAGACAAAAAAATATTTTCACTCTTGTATCCTAAATCTACCCTAGGTCCCTATCAAACAAATTCTATCTTTCTCTTGAACTTCTTTGAAGACTAACAACTTTCCCATGTAGTGTTAAATGCACAGCAATCTCTTTGTCTGCCAAAGGCAAGGTCAATAGTAACATCTCAATTGCCTAAATAATAGCTAAACGTCTGTTTAATCCTCTGACATTTTACGTTTTAGGTCAATCCATTCTTGAAATACTCTTCACTCATGACTACCAAGGAACTATTTCTTTCTGGTGCTCATGCTGCCCATGGCTTCTGGTTTCTTCTAAGTACCCTTCACCTATTACATTTCTGGACCTTCCCATGCTTTCCTTGAATAATTGCATCAAACTCAGCTCTAATAGCACCTGTGAATCAATATTCCTCAACTCTTTATCTCCATCTCTCTCCTTGGCTCACGTTTTAGTAGAGATGGAGTAACTTCTATGTAGAAACTCACCCTTGTTAGAGATTTAACTTCCATAAGAAATCAATTCTACAATATATAACTCTTTGCTGAAACCTATGTCTGCTCTTAACTGGCAACTAGAAAAGTAGCAGTACCCTAAGTACTAACCAGGGAGAAAAATATATATACCTGTGTTTAATATTTTTTCAATATTAAATATTTGTTCAGTTGAGCAAAACAATATTTATAAGGTATTTCCCAAAGGATATGTGGTATTCCTATAGATGCTAAAAAATGTAACCTCGGATTATGTCAGACTATTAAGGATTCTGATAGATTCCTGAATTGTTTATTATTGACCCTCCTTCCGAAGTTACATTTAGGGAGCAATCTTTGGCATAATCAGTTGGTCTGTATTGAGAGGTACTGTAAGAAACAATTCCAAGATTCTTATCGCAGTATTTCCTAAAAAAAAAAAAAAATGTTGAGAATGAGAAATATGGTTTTAAGAATTGGGACAGGGCTTCCCTGGTGGCTCAGTGGTTGAGAGTCCACCTGCCAATGCAGGGGATGGGGGTTCGTGCCCCGGTCCGGGAAGATCCCACATGCCGCGGAGCGGCTAGGCCTGTGAGCCATGCCCACTGAGCCTGCGCATCCAGAGCCTGTGCTCCGCAACGGGAAAGGCCACAGCTGTGAGAGGCCCGCGTACCGCCAAAAAAAAAAAAAAAAAAAAGAATTGGGACAGAGTGATGTCAGCATCATGGTGGTGTGAGTTCTTCCTTTTTGTTCACTCCTGTGATTTATTGTGCAATTAGTTGGGCATCCATAACCAGAAACAAAGAAAAAGGCATCTCTGCATAACATACACCTGGACGCCTGAGTAATACATCCATTTGTGCACTTGAAACTGGTGGATTGGACCTCAGAGGTCACTGTGAAATGAGGGGAGTGGTGGTAGGTCCAGCAGTGGGCCGCCACAACCCTTCTGGCAGAAGTGAAGGGTGAAGGACGTGAGTGAGTATTGACCAGCTCCTAGTGTTACAGCTGCAAAGGCCCATTGTAGTTTTTTGTGTGTGGAGAGAACGGCAGTGACTGGGGGAGGGAAAAGAAATGGAATAAGGCAGACAAAGATCTGAAGGAAAGCATTTCCTGCTGTCTGCCCTGGGATTCTGGCAAAAGAACCACCCACAAACCTCTGAGACCCCCCAACTCAAGGATTCCACTACCAGGCTGTGATACACCCAAAGCCCCAAGTGCTATGCACACATCTCCCCCACTCTGCTACCACTCTTTTTCTCTATTTTTTCTTTTTTCCCTTTGCCAGTTTCTTTGTTTGTTTGTTTTGTTTTGAATGCACAAGTTCCCAAGCTTAGTAGCCAGTCAGCTCCAGTAAGAGAAACCAAAAACTTGGTGCTATAGTGCCACCTTCTGGGAAAAAAGGAAGGCTCCTAATTACCAATCTGCTGAATTGTTAGAATCAAAGCCTTACCTAAACAAGGTATTTGCTACTTCAAATGTGGCAACAGAGGTGCTTTCCAACTAACACTATGAAAAATCATTGTAATACAGTATCACAAAAAGGAAATGACAGTTTTTCAGCAACTGAACCCAAAGACATGGAATATTGCTATCTACCTGATAAGGAATTCAAAATAGCTGTTATGAAGAAATGTAACGAGTTACAAGAAAACCCAGAAAGGCAATATCATAATTGTGAGAATAAAATTAACAAACAGATAGAGTGCTTTACCAAAGAGATTGAAATTCTAAAACAGAACCAGACAAATTCTGGAGTTGAAGAACTCAAATGACATGAAGAATGCATTCAAAACACTGCAGAGGGCTTCCCTGGTGGCGCAGTGGTTGAGAGTCCGCCTGCCGATGCAGGGGACGTGGGTTCGTGCCCCAGTCCGGGAAGATCCCACATGCCGCGGAGCGGCTGGGCCCGTGAGCCATGGCCGCTGAGGCTGCGCGTCCAGAGCCTGTGCTCCGCAACGGGAGAGGCCACAAAAGTGAGAGGCCCACGTACCGCAAAACAAAACAAAACAAAACAAAAAAACACTGCAGAGTGAGCAGATCAGATGGAAGAGAGAATAAGTGAGCTTGAGGATACAAATACTGAAATGACTCAAGTGAAAGAGGAGAGAGAACTAAGATGTTTAAAAAGTGAAGAAACCCTACAAGAACCATCAGACTCCATTAGGAAAGCCAAGATTAATGGATATAAGAGAAGGAGAAGAGAGCAGAAAGTGTATTTAAAGAAATACTAGCTGAGAACTTCCCAAACCTGGTCTAAGAACTCGAAACACAAGTCCATGAAGCTAATAGAGCACCTTATTATCTCAACAGAAAACGAACTTCTCCAAGACGCATTATATTAAAAGTGTCAGAAGTCAAAGATAAAGAAATGTAAAGGCAACCAGAGAAAAAAGACAATATGCTACAAAGGAACCTCTAGTAGATTTTTCAGCAGAAATTCTATAGGTCAAGAGAGAATAGAATGATATATTCAAAATAGTGAAAGATAAAAACTTCCAGCCAAGAAGACTATCCAGCAAAGTTATCCTTCAGATATAAAGAAGAAATAAAGGCTTTTCTAGAGAAACATAAGCTGAGAGAGTTCACCACCACTAAACCTGCCTCACAAGAAATGTTGAGAGGAGCTCTTCAAGCTGAAAAGAAAAGACAAAAGTACACAAAACTCTAAATAAGGTGATAGATAGACAGAATTGGAAAACTGATCCTGTTTTGAATAGTATATTAAACCCTTCATTATAGTATAAATATTAAAGAAAAAGAGCACTAAAAATAACTAGAGCTACTACAACTTGGTAATGAAATCACAGCATAAAAAGATAATTGGTGACATCAAAAAAATAAAAGGGGAAGAGTAAAAGGATAAAACCTTTATAGGTGAGTGAAGATGAATTGCTATCAGCACGAAAAGGACTATTTACCTGTGAAATGTTTTATGTAAACCTCATGGTAACCATAAAGCAAACAATCTAGAAAAGAGACATGAAACATAAAACTGGGAGGTCACGCAAATCACCATAGAAAATCACCAACTTATACAAAGATAGGGAGAAGGAGAAAGAAAAAATGGAGAGAAAAATTAACCACAAGGCAGAAGATAAAATGGAAGTAGTAAATCCTTACATATCAGTAATCACCCTAAATGTAAATGGGTTGAACTCATTAACTGAAAGTTACAGAGAGGCTGGAGGAATAAAAAAAGAAGACCCAACTATATGCTGTCTACAGAAGACTCATTTCATCTCTAAAGACACACACAGGCTCAAAGTGAAAGGATGAAACATGATATTCTAAGCAAATAGAAAACAAAAGAAGGCAGGTACAGCCATTTTTATATCACACAAAACAGATTTCATGCCAATAAGAGTGACAAGAGACAGAGATCATTATATAATGATAAAAGGGTCCATACATTAAGAAGATATAACAATTTTAAATACATATGCTCCCAACACCCAAGCACCAAAATATATTAAGCAAATACTAAATAATCTTAAAGAATAGACAACAGTAATAGTAGAGAATTTCAATACCCTACTATCAGCAGTAAACAGAGCATCTAGACAGAAAATCAATAAGGAAACATTGGAATTGAACCACACTTTAGAACAAATGGACTTAGATGTATACAGAACATTCCACCCAACAGCAGCAGAATACACATTCTTCTCAAGTGCACATGGAACTTTCTCCAGGACAGATTATATATTAGGCCACAAAACAAGTCTTATATTTAAGAAGACTGAAAACATATCAAGCATCTTTTCTGACCACAATGGTGTGAAACTAGAAATCAATTACAAGAAGGAAACTAGAAAAATCACAAATATATGGAAATTTGACAACATGCTACTGAACACCAAAGAGATCAAAGAAATTAAAAGAGAAAAAAAAAATACCCCGTGACAAATGAAAATGGAAATACAACATACAGAAATTAGTTACATTCCTTTACACTAAGGGTGAAACATCTGAAAAAAGAATTAAAGAAAACTATCCCATTCACAATAGCATCAAAAACAGTAAAATACTTAGGAATAAATTTAACCAAGGAAGTGAAAGATCTGTACAATGAAAAATACAAGACTTTGCTGAATGAAACCAAAAATCACACAAACAAATGGAAAGGCTTTCTGTGTTCATGGATCAAGAAATTAATATTCTTTTTTTTTTTTTTTTGGTGGTATACGGGCCTCTCACTGTTGTGGCCTCTCCCATTGCGGAGCACAGGCTCCAGACGCGCAGGCTCAGTGGCCATGGCTCAGGGGTCCAGCTGCTCCATGGCACGTGGGATCTTCCCAGACCGGGGCATGAACCCATGTCCCCTGCATTGGCAGGTGGACTCTCAACCACTGTGCCACAAGGGAAGCCCAAGAAATTAATATTCTTAAAATGGCTTTGATTTTTTAAAAACGGCTTTGGGTAGTATGACCATCTACAGATTCAACACAATCCCCATCAAAATATTAAAGCCTTCCATCACAGAAATAGAAGAAACAATCCTAAAATTAGTGAGGAACCACAAAAGACCCCAAATAGTCAAAGCAATCCTGAGGAGAAAAACCAAAGCCAGATATATCACACTTCTGGATTTCAAACTATGCTATAAAGCCATAGTAATAAAAACAGTACAGTACTGGCACTAAAATAAACACACCGATTAATAACAGACTTAGATCCCAGAATTAAATCCTGGAATACATAGTCAACTAATATTTGAAAAAGGGAGCCAAGAACACCCAATGGGGAAAAAGACAGTCTCTTCAACAAATGGCTCTGGGAAAACTGGAGAAACACATGTGGAACAATGAAATTGGACCCCCATCTCACACCATTCACAAAAATTAATTCAAAATGGATCCAAGACTTAAACATAAGACCTGATACCATTAAACTTTTTGAATAAAACATAGGGAAGAAGCTCTTTGATATTGTCTTGGCAAAGTTTTTTTTCAAACATCTTTATTGAAGTATAATCGCTTTACAATGGTGTGTTAGTTTCTGCTTTATAACAAAGTGAATCAGCTATATGTATACATATATCCCCACATCTCCTCCCTCTTGCTTCTCCCTCCCACCCTCCTTATCCCACCCCTCTAGGTGGACACAAAGCACTGAGCTGATCTCCCTGTGTGCTATGCAGCTGCTTCCCACTAGCTATCTAGTTTACATTTGGTAGTGTATATATGTCCATTTGGCAATGATGTTTTGGACATAACACCAGAAGCACAAACAACAAAAACAAAATTCAACCAATGGGACTACATCAAACTCAAATGCTTCTGCACAGCAAAGGAAACCATCAACAAAATGAAAATACAACCTACAGAATGGGAGAAAATCTTTGCAAACCATATATTGGAAAAGGAGTTTATATCCAAAATATAGAAAGGACTTAGTCAACTTAACAACCACCACTACCAAAAAAAAAATCTGATTAAACAATGGGCAGAAAAACTAAAAAGACACTCTTCCAAAGAGGACATCAAAATGGCCAACAGGCACATGAAAAGATGTTGAACATCAATAATTATCAGGTAAAAGCAAATAAGAACCACAAGAAGATATCACCTCACACGTGTTAGGTCAGCTATCACCAAGAAGAGAAGAGATAACAGTTGTTGGCAAGGATGTGATGAAAGGATATATTGCTGGCAGGAATATAAGTTGGCCCGACTGCTATGGAAAACTAGATGAGGGTTCTTCAAAAAATTAAAAACAGATCTACTGTACAATCCAGAAATTCAACTTCTAGGTATGTACCCAAAGGAAGAGAAAACAGGATTTTGACAAGATTTATGTGCTTCCATGTTTATTGCAGCATTATTCTAAATAGTCAATATATGAAAACAACCCAAACACCCATCAATGGATGAATGGGTAAAAAAGATGTGGTACATATACACAAGGGAATATTATTCAGCCATGAGGAAAGATATCCTGCCATTTGCAACAACAGTAGGTGGACCTTAAGCAAAATGCTTAGCAAAATAAGTCAGATAAAGACAAGTACTACATGCTATCACTTATATGTGGAATCTAAAAAAGTTAAACCTGTGGAAAAAAGAGTAAAATGGTGATAACCAGGGGACGGGAGGTGGAGTAAGACTGATGGTGTTTAAGGGTACAAAGTTATAGTAAGTAGTAAATAAACCATAGCGATCTAATGCACAGTATAATGTATATAGGCAAAATTGTACTATAATTATGTAATGCAATAAATATAGCTATATCATATATTACAATATATAAATGTATTAAGTTAACACATAGTACACCTTAAACTTTTACATTATATATCAAATTTATTCAATAAAAAAGGAAAAGTGTAAAATACCTCAATAATTTTATATTGATTACATGGATTGAATAAAATATAATAAACATTTCAAAAAGAATGGGGAAAAAAAAGAATGGGGAAAAATTATATCATCACAGATTACACAAATTACTAAGAAAAATTTATGATTTTTTCAAAAACCTCAGAAGTCTAGTCTATATAATAGTTACCAAGTTTACATTTTTCATTTAAATTTCTCATTAAACATATTCTCCACTCAGTGTCTCTGGTTAATGTACAAAATTAATATCTAAAGAATTATGAATATAGTTTTAAGCATTCTATCATATAAGCTTATTAAAACACTTATGTTTCTATCACAGAGGAAATTTGTAAATTCACTGAGCATATCAGTAAACAGTAGAGACTGTTAAAAACATTATACTTCATCAAAATGATCCAAAGCAGAGCAGGTTTCATCAGGATTCCTTTTTCATTTAATGAATACATTTGCATTCATATTTGTAATGTCTTCATTAGAAGACTGAAAATAAATTAACAAAATATTTTCCAGCAAATATGAAAAATGCAGAATGGAGGCAATGTTACAGAGTAGAAAGCATATTGCCATGGAAGTTACTAAATATGAATGGAATCTAGTCTTAATTTTGCTACTGATTAGCTGGAAAAGTTGTTTCACACAAGCTTTAGAGTTTTAATTTATCTGTAAAAAAGACTTTAAAGGCAAAAAGATTATCTCTAAGGTGCAACTAACATTTCATAATTTGGCCTAGTTTTATCATTCTCAATCATTGCTTACCTTTGCAGCCAAATCCAAATATAATTGCTTTGGTTATTAAGCCCACTTTGTTAGAAAATGTTGCCACTCTTGAAAGTACTACAAAGAGCAATGGGCATGTCTTCTTTACAAAACATACATTGAAAGTACAACCTTATGATTCACTAGACAACTAGGGGAAATACAATGGTTACATTTTTGAGCTATCAGAATGAATGAGTGAATGAATGAGATGTCTTTTTTCTGACTTTCTCTGGTACTTGAATAAGAGTTATTAATGCTTATTAATAACTCCTATTAATGTTTATTCCATGAATAACTGATGTAAGAAAGACAGAAACTTTCAATTATCCCAGTTGGTAAATTTAGTACCAACTTCATGTCATTATCAAAAAATTATGGTATTATGATAATATTAGTTAGTATATGTTAATTATAAAAGTCTCAGCCAATATATGAAGAAAGAAGAAAAGTTAAGATCATAACTGCCTATCAAGAGACTGAACCACTAATATTTTAGTAACTTGCCAGGAAGATAGTGTTGGGTAGTGGCTAAGAGCACCTCCTTAGAGCCAAGTTGTTTGCTGAATCCCAACTCTAAAAAAATTCTATTTCAGCCTCTTTCTTTTGTGATTTAGTGTCTGCATTATATTTATATATTTATACATATATTTTTACAAATTTCAGAATGACATCATTATTACACTGCATATTTAATGCTGAGAATTTCCCCTGAAACTATTAAAATCAGTCATTTAATCACAGTTTTTGTATATATATATATATATATATATATATATATATATATATATATATATATATATATATATATAAAATGAAACATTCTCCAGTCAATGTCTTCAGTTAAAGGGTTTAAATATACTGCATAGTATTTGCAACTTATGTATTGATTTAACAATTACACTATTGAGTATTTAGGTTGGCTTTAGTATTTTACAATTATAAGTAATTCTTTTATTAATAGAATAGACTTGCTTCAGTCCTTTATGAAGATTATAACTATTTGATACTCAGTCTAACCTGGAAAATATTTATTGATCATATTCTCCATATTTATCTAAACAAAATTCTAAAAAATACTCCTCAAAATTTTGAAACACTAAAAACATTCACAAGTTCCCATGCAAGAAATATCAAATTTTAAAATGACATAGTTTGAGGAGAGAAGATTCATAGATTCTCAAATGTCTCCTTAGCATTTAATCACATTCTTGCATATGCATTACCATTTATAATTCACTGATGCTTTAAAAAAATGGATCCTAACTAGATAGGTAAAATGTTTAATGCTTCCTTTTTTACACTAGTTAATCCTGATCATAGCTATTACTTCAGAGAGGGAAGAAAGAAACTTATGTGGGTCATTAGACCAATCATGTCAATTTTTTACTCTTTTGTAATCTTTTATTTAAATATTAGTTTATGTCATATACAGTTCTTACATATGTCAACCCCTTTATCCAGAATACCATTTCTTATCCACATCTCTACCCACCATATCTAGTTAGTAAAATGTCTATTGCCTTCGTTCAAGATTCAGCTCGTTTTTTTGTCCTATTCTGTACAGCTTTTCTTCATCCTTATTCTCAAGAATTTGTCATTCTTTCTGATTGCACCTTGCCTTTCAAATATCTGTCATATTGTTCTTTTCATGCTGCATAAACTCTCTCACACTCCTCTGTAATATCTGAGCTCCTATAAAGGCAGAATTCATTTTGAATCATTACCTGTATCATCCGAGGACTTAGCACCTTATCATCTTTGTATACTTAGCACTAAGCCAGAAGTTGTGCTGGGTGCTAACCATGAAGAAAACAAATGAACAGATATTCTGAAGGCATTTAATTAAGGAGCATATTTAAAATGTCTTGTGTCCTTTTAATTTCAAGTTCTAAAGGAGAAAGTTACTACACAGAATATTATTTAAGATGTAGTTGTTTCATTTCCTATTTTATAGACATACTTCTCAAAAATACATTAAGAAAGGAACAGAAAATGATGATTGGTAAACTTGCAAGAATGGTATTTTTATAAATTCATCCTTGGCACAGAGAAAATTGTGATCACAACCTGTCACCATCCTAAACATCATTTTTACGGTTGTGAACAAAATATATTTGGTGGAGAATAATTTTAGGAAGAAAAAACCATCCTGATTTCTTAAATGGGAATGGAAAATTCCCTGTGCTATCACCAACATATCAAGGTTATCCATAGAAATGTTCTAAGATGTAGGTGCTAGAGCTATTTTTATTTGTAAAGTTAGCACAGTAATAACTACACACAGTATAAATCCAAAAAGACCTTCTAAACACAAAATCAAACTTAGAAGAAGCCTAAAAAATACTAAAGGAAAACAAACTTGATTAACTTGAGTATTTATATCCCTGGTGAATACTTCTTTTAATTATACTTTAGTGATGGCACTTACTTAAAAACAAACAAACAACGATCATGCAAAAGTCCATAGGAGGGAGGGTGGGAAGGAGGGTGATGCAAGAGGGAAGAGATATGGGAACATATGTATATGTATAATTGATTCACTTTGTTGTAAAGGAGAAACTAACACACCATTGTAAAAAAGTTATACTCAAATAAAGATGTTAAAAAAAAAAAAAGTCCATAGGAAGGTAAAGGTAAATGTGGAGGAGACGGTGTCCCTTCGCATTCTACCCACATACATTGCTTGGCCTCTGACCAGTAGATTTCTCCTCCATTTCTGTGAAGATTCTTTTGATAATTAATAATGCTGGACCCCTGTATAATGTCTTCTCTTCGGTAGGGACTTTTGGAAGAGTTATCATCAAGATCTAAAAGAACTGCATCTTTAATTGCAAAATTTCAACTTGAGTTTGGCAGTAGTAGGTGGTGATAGCTACCAGAGAGGGCCTCATTCTTACCTTCAGTCACTTTCTGCGTCTCCCTATACACTTAGACTACATCATAAATTGACTCTTTGTGGAAAAATTGCTCTCTCTCAAACAATATTCTCTTTCTGCTGAATACTATTTCCTTCTCTTTTTTGAGCTGGCTGGAACCAGGGATAGAAAGAAGCAAGTAGCATGGGAGAAATGTAACATAATATTATAGTTTTGTAGTGGTATATTTTTATGAATTCTTTAATTAACAATATATTTATTGATCAACAAAAAAACTTCTAGTGCAAGTGGAGTATGTGTTATCATCCCAATTTTCAGGTAAAGGATTATTTGATTCACTATTGATTCACTAAAATCATTCAGTGAAATCAATTAACAGAACTAGGCCTGGAATCCCAATAGATTATTTTGTAATTCTACATCCTTATTCCAACAAAATAGAAAAAACTCAGAGCCTTCAAAAAGAACAGCAAATAAAACTTCAGTTAATACTGAAAATGTTCTTATCTATGATGAATCAGCCCTGTTACACACACAGCTGCAAAGGCTTAAACAAAGAAATAAGCCTCATAGGATGAACCCCAGTCTAAGAGGAAGAACTTCCCACAGAGTTGAAGGTCCTCTTTGATAGGCATGAGACAGTAGTGGTTCCTGATAAGCAGTCATGTTTTAACGATAGTCCTGAACCCAGAGTCAAGGTCTTAAGAGGTTAACAAGTAGGTTTGACCCTGAACCTAGGGAGAAGGGATCTTTTGTTTAACTACATAGCCTGGGGATTATCTTATATTATTTCCACGATAACAATGTCAATGTATGTTCTTTCCCATCCCCCCCTCCCCGGCTACACTCAATTCCTGCTACATTACATTCTTTGCATGATTAGGAAGGCATACTATAAATTGAACTTCGGTTTGTGAGCATTTGGCCCTTCACTTCTGCAGTCTAGTAGTTATTTGTCTTCAACTGCACTGATAACTACACCTTGCTTTTACAATTTGTATTCAGTTTTACTTGTCCACTCTTAAACACATTAACCAAAATTAATAATGTATTCTAAAGCCACCTAAAAATTCCTTCACTTTCCAAAAATGTACTAATTTCAACAAGGAGGTGAAAAATAACTTAGAGCCTGTTGAAAGAAAAAGCTTCATTCCAAAACAATACCATTTATAGGATTCAACACAATAAGATATTTGTGTGCAAATAATTTAATAAGTATGTCATAAATTTTGACTGAAGAATTCAGAAAAGGAGAATATAAACCATTTTTTCCATGTGTAATGCCCTGAAATGCATGCCAGTTTCAATAACGGCAAATTGCTCCATGAGAGGCAATGTATATTCATATGTGTGCACAAAGAATTCATACAGCTTCATAGACAGCAAGAATGTCAGCATTTTCAACCACCAGATGGCAGAAACAAAGCTACAGAACTTTAGAATCTGGATTCAGATTATAACCAGAAAAATATAACAGCTGTCCCCATCTTGATTTTTTTCAGTTGAAGAGAGACACATTGATGCAAAATTCTGCTGCGTGTTAGGTAGAGAAATTTTGATTAACAACTTTCCGTTTGAATGGGCTGCCAACTCATTACATTTTTCCATCGTTAGATTATGGAGGCTTTTAAAAGAATCATTTTTAAAGAAAAGCTACAACCAGATCTGGACTCTAAAAGAATTACCCATTCCATCAGCATCTCCCTCTGGGAGTCATTCTAAATCAATCCCACCTGTTTTCAACCATGCACTCTCCTTGTTCCACTTTCTCAACCACTTGTCCTCCTCATTTTTCCAAAATTTATCAGTTGTCTATGTATCTGCACTGCTCTGGATGGTTGGGTTTGCTTACGTCATTCGACCATACATGCCAGTATGTTTTCTTGTGATTTCCAATACTGACAATATGGGTTTTAAATTTGATTTGTTGCAATAATTTTTATGTATTAGGTAGGTGTAATAACCACAAAAATAATAATAAAGAGGAAATGTTGCTCGAACATATATAAATGAACTAATGCTAAGAATCTGGAATTCTCACTCCCGTGGTATAAATCATGATATTTCAATATTTCCATTACCTTCTACAAGAGACACTATGAAAGAGATACCTAGTTGATCAAATTAAATGGCTTCTATGAGCTCCAATAATTTGTTCTTCCTTAGATTAGTTAGAATTTTAAATATCTTCAATGTAACATTTTATTAATGTAAATTAACAGTAGTAATATGTTTAGTGTTTACTGGGTACTAGAAAGCGTTCCAAGCATCATTTTAGGACACTGAGCCATATTTAAGATACATAACTTTCTTCCAATTATGTGAGTTATGTGTAGCTGAGTCTCGATTTATACCCAGGTAGTCAGATTCTCCAATTTCTGCCCTTAACCATTGTTCGATTCACCTGAACTACACTACTAAAATTTCAGTGTTTATCTGTACCTTTATTCAAATATTTATTGAATGACAATTTGGCACTAATGAATCGTCATAGAAAAAATTTTAAATGGAAACCATCATAAAAGATGTACAGTATGGTGGAGAATTGAGACATATAATTAGTAAGGACAATAAGGCTTTATGGGTGTCATGACAGTTGTGTATAAGAACAAAAAAAAAAGGATACATTTCCTGTAAGGTACTTTGTCCAGGTGTCTTTTGACAGGTGACAAGAGAAGGAAGTGTCTTAAGACAAGGGAGAAAAAGCATACACAAGTGCAGAAGTACCAAAGAGTCACACATGTAAGTAGTTCATTATTCTAGGAACTTAATTTTAAAAACTGTGTACAGTTTTTAGAGGGTCAGGAAGAGGCCTTAGCATAGTTGGTTCTGCAAGACAGCCTAAGGAAAATGCATTTTACCACCTACACATTGGGGAGCTTCCAAAGGATTTTTTTTTTTAATGTCTATAGTCTCATTTATTTATTTTTTTAACATCTTTATTGGAGTATAATTGCTTCACAATGGTGTGTTAGTTTCTGCTTTATAACAAAATGAATCAGCTATACATACATGCCCATATCTCCTCCCTCTTGCATCTCCCTCCCACCCTCCCTATCCCACCCCTCTAGGTGGTCACGAAGCACCAAGCTGATCTCCCTGTACTATGAGGCTGCTTCCCACTAGCTATCTGTTTTACATTTAGTAGTATATATAAGTCCATGCCACTCTTTCACTTCGTCCCAGCTTACACTTCCCCTTCCCCGTGTCCTCAAGTCCAATCTTTTTTTTTTTTTTTTTTTTTTTTTTTTTTTTTTTTTTGGTGGTACGTGGGCCTCTCATGTTGTGGCCTCTCCCTTTACGGAGCACAGGCTCCGGATGCACAGGCTCAGTGGCCATGGCTCACGGGCCCAGCCGCTCCACGGCATGTGGGATCTTCCCGGACCGGGGCACGAACCCGTGTCCCCTGCATCCGCAGGAGGATTCTCAACCACTGCGCCACCAGGGAAGCACCATCTCAAGTCCAATCTTTACATCTGCATCTTTATTCCTGTCCTGCCCCTAGGTTCTTCATCACCTTTTTTTATTTTATTTTTTTAGATTCCATGTATATGTGTTAGCATACGGTATTCGTTTTTCTCTTTCTGACTTACTTCACTCTGTAGGACAGACTTTAGGTCCACCCACCTCACTAAAAATAACTCAGTTTCGTTTCTTTTTATGGCTAATATTCAATACAGCCACTATGGAGAACAGTATGAAGGTTCCTTAAAAAACTAAAAATAGAACTACCATATGACCCAGCAATCCCACTACTGGGCATATACCCTGAGAAAACCATAATTCAAAAATAGTCATGTACCACAATGTTCATTACAACTCTATTTACAACAGCCAGGATATAGAAGCAACCTAAGTGTCCATCGACAGATGAAGGGATAAAGAAGATGTGGCACATATATACAATGGAATATTACTCAGCCATAAAAAGAAAGGAAATTGAGTTATTTGTAGTGAGATGGATGCACCTAGAGTCTGTCATACAGGCTTCCAAAGGATTTTAAGGAAGGGAGTCAGAAGACCAAAAAGGGTTCTAGGAAATCATCCTGGTGGCAGAGTGAGGATAGATTCAAGTGACATAAGGCAGGAGATAATCAGACCACAGAGGACAGCTGCAAATGAAATAAAGAATGAAAAACTGAGCTTGAAGCTGTTTGGATATGCCATTTACTAATGTGCCGAAGGGATACAGTCTGGACCAGAGGATGTAGGAGTCTCGTGCACCAGATATAAACAAGCTTGTCTACCTGGACTAGAGAGAACATGGTAAGGATGGTAACAGGTTATATTTGTTCCTTAGCTGATCACCTCGATTTTCTGTACATAGTGATGTGGGAAGTCACAGGTCATCTCTAAAGAGAGAAGATTATAACCATGCAGGGAGACAAACTGAGGCAACAGTGAGGCTTTTTAACAACTGCTATGGAGAATAAAAAAGTGAATGGACCAGAGACATGTAAAATGATGTCCACTTCTGACAGGAAGTTTAGGGATGAAGTAGAGAAAGGCACAGAGGAAACTAAGGGTGAAGAACCAGGGTGAAGAAATATTATAGAAGAAATACAAGTGTAGTATGTCACATTACTCAGCTGTGAATCATAATCAGTCATAATAGATACTAAATCTTGATCTAAAGATTAACTTATTAAATAACTATACCTATACTCACAGAAGGGTAAGGAGATAGACTATAAGTGGGGAGATGGGGATAAGTGAGTCAAAGATAAGTCTTCCTCTGTAAGAAGTTAATAGCAAGTACCTAAAACTGAAGAGTCAAGAAAAAATATACATATATATACGTTATTTATAAATTTGGGGGCAAATTCTAAAAGAAACAGCTGAGAACTAAAAGTGTTGCCTCCAGGGCATGTGATGGGGCTTGGTGTTTTGGAGACTAGATTTTTCTAATAAGCTTTGCAGAGAAATGTACATTTTAAAAGTATATCCATGCACCACTTCAATAAAAACATGAATTAAATTTAAAATATTTCTTTGAAAAGAAATAGTAGTAGTAGTAGTTTGGAAACCATCTTAGGGATTTAGGAGATGCCACCTCTGTTTTGAGACCCTGTGGCACATGGAATATGGGCAGTGTTCTCCCCAAGCTGCACATTTGAGGAGCTGGTGCGATCAAGAAGAGGAGTTTTGCTTAACATGAGGAGGTATTAAGTGCCTGAGGATGTAGGGAAGAAGTTTGTTCAAATAAATGTTAGGTTTCCAGAGTGTAAAATGAGAGAAAAATCTGTAAGACTCACACAATATATATAAAATATAATATATATAATCCTCCTAATGAGGATTAAGAACAGTTATAATAGTAGATTAATAAAAATTAACAGACCAATGGGATTTTTAGGCAAATGAATGATTGATGGGAAAAAAAAAATCAACATCTTGGTACAGTTGAGAGACTATATTTGATGTTGACCTTTGAGACATTAACTCCTAAGCCTAGTGACTTCCCTACCCATGATTTGAAAGTTAGATGCTTACTAAAGACAAAAGAAGAGAAAATTATTAAATACACACAGACACACACACAAACTGGATTTCTTACCTTAGAAGGTGATGGTGTTAACAAAACAGCCTAGAAGGCTGCTGAACAATTTAGAACAGTTCCTGAACCCTTCTGTCCTAAGGCATACATACAAGTTGAAAATTTCACTAACAAAAATCATGCCTTGAAGCCATAAAAATACATGCAAATATTTCTAGGATCACATTTTCCTAGCAAAACAAACAAACAAAAAACCTCATAGTAAGCAAGGCAGAATATAGAGCTGAGGGTCAGGAGTGAAGTGGAATTGCTTTGCCTCGGGGCAATCATTAATTTGCTGGGTGAAGTCAAGCAGAGCGCTCCAAGGAAACACACACATTCGTTTGTTGTTAGTTTTTCTTTTTCTTTTTTTTTTTTCTGACCTTCACATAATTCATTCAAGAAAGGAATACCTCAAAACAGGTCAGCTCCAATCCACACAGTTGGGAAGACATATAAATATTTAACATTTACTAATGTTTGACTAGCAGATAGAAATAGTAGATAGCATTTTGAAGAATTTACACCTGTTGTAATTGTTGGACTTTAGACTTCACCTTTTCCTTGATCTCACTTTATTTAGGGATTTAAGAATCCTAAGACCTTGAGAATAGAGATTCCCTCACCCCACTCATTCTCTCTTGATGATGTGGTTCCTCTATTGAACCATTAGCTGCTGGAAACTTTATGGTGAAACAAAATCTGACTTGATAGCTTTAAAAAAATTATGCTGCGGTTTGGAAACTTACAGAAATATTTTCAACTGAGTAAATTCCTTCTCTCTCCTGTCCTCTGTTCTGTGCATTCTAAAGAACTTCTAGTTCCCTAAGTGTGACATGGTGACAAGTCCCAGCCTCACCTTGTTCTCCTGGATGCAATCTCCTAATTTTTCCAGACTAAGCTTATCTACTTTGAATTTCCTCTCAGATTAATGATAAATTACCAACTCAAAAGTAGTGGCTATCTCAAATTTTCCTCAGCCATAGAAGATAAAATCATTCCCGGCTTCCTCGCATAACTGTAGCCTGAGGATTTTCATTGATTCATACTTCAGCTACCTTGGTTCTCTGTAAGCAACAGGTTTAAGGATGACCTGGAGGACTGGCTAACACACACAGATCTCTGAGCTCCACACACAGGGTTCCTGATTCAGTAGATCTGGAGTGGGACCCAAGATTTGGCATTTCTAACATGTTATAGTTAGGGACCACATTGTACATCTCTAATGTTTTAGATCTCTTTCTATTACAGGTCTTCATCCACATGTCTGATGCACCTTCTAAGTGCAATCATATTTAATGCCCATTTTGTACTTGACAGAGGCTAAGAGAGATTAAGTAATACACCCAAGGTCACAGACACATGGGAGGCATAATCCAAATTCAAACTAAATTCGGAAGTTATCCTAGGTAAATAATCTGCTTTTGACAGGCACATCATTAAATAGCAAGACATTTCTACTTAAAAAAAAAAAAAAAAGGCTGATACAGAAGAAGAGAAAACATTAATGTTTCCTTCTCTACTTCTCTCACCTCTGCTCCTTAGTCCAAGCTACAGATAACTAGCATTGCCTTCTCAGATTAATAACCTTTTATCAGCTCAGAAGTAGCTAAGAAATAGTTGTTCAGAAATGTCCAGGAATGTGAAAATACTATGTTTTTTGATCTAAAATTCCTCTTGCAAGGCAGCAAACTGCTTGAGGAAAGAGTGAAAGCAGATAGGAGTTAGTATTTCATTCCAGCTAACAACAGTTTCTACTTCTCTGTGTAATTAAGCCAAAGAGGACTTGAAGTCAAGGTTCTTTACAATGAGTATAATTCACCTGTTGATAGTCAGGAATTAAACATTTCCATTACTGTTTTATAGGCAAACAAACAAGAAAAAGCAGACTCCCCCAGGAGAGTACAATAGGTCAGGAGGAGGTTAAAAAAACAGTTCTCTGATTTCCCTTACTTGAGCTAGTGAATTAAACATTGTGAGCAGATTGGAGAATTACTGAAGAAAACCTAAAATGCTAATAGTCTACTCTGCCTATTTCTGGAAAAAAAATTCTTGTGTCAGGTAGAAGTTCATTCTAAATTCCATTTTACTGTCAAGTCATACTGACTGAACTTAATGAACATATTTCTGGGAAGTTAAGTAGGGCAATGATGACACACACAAAAAAATAAACACCATCATTTTGAAGAGGGCTATGAATGTCAGGGTCAGAACTTGAAGGCACCTAGTTGAAGATGTTTTAACAAGATCGAAATGTTAGCAGGCTGTATTGGTAAAAGGATGATTTTCCAGTATGTAGCTTACATTTGGGATGTCTGTGTAAGGAGCAGAAATAAGATTCAAATATGCCTTTTATGTTAATAGAGATATTAGGGATTGAAAAGGAGAAATAGACAGGAAGGCATTGTGTATCTTTGGACTTATCTGAAGATGATGAGGTAGTAGCTTGTCCAGGAGCTGTACATTAATGCAGAGCATATGTCTTATTTATCATTGTATCTTCAGTGTCTAGATGACTACCTCTATCTACACACTCCTGAACCACAGGTTGTACATAGTGATTTACCTCCAGAAGTACAAAATGGAAAGGGGGCAAAATAAAATAACTTTACTGTGGTGGAGTATCTGGATAAATACTACTTCAACCAAGTTATCAAGGTCAATATCAACAGTCATAAATCATGTAACTAGTAACTGTGATAAAACTGATCCTTTACCTCTATTGTCTTCCTTCCTAAAATCCATAATCCCAGTCTAATCATGGGAAAGAACAGAAGAATCTCAATTGAGGAATGTTCTACAAAATACTTCAACAGTAAGGTTATCAAAAACAAGAAAGTCTGGAAGACGTACAGATGACCAAAAAAACATAAAAAGATGCTCAACATCGCTAATTATTAGAGAAATTCAAATCAAACCTACAATGAGGTATCACCTCACATCAGTCAGAATGGCCATCATCAAAAAATCTACAAACAACAAATTCTGGAGAGGGTGTGGAGAAAAAGGAACACTCCTACACTTTTGGTGGGAATGTAAATTGGTACAACCACCATGGAGAACAGTAGTGTAGTGAGGTTGTTTAAAAAACTAAACAGAACTACCATATAACCCAGCAATCCCATTCCTGGGCATATACCCAAAGAAAACTGTAATTCAGAAAGAGTCATGTACCACAATGTTTGTTGCAGCACTATTTACAATAGTCAGGACATGGAAGCAACCTAGGTGTCCATCAACAGAGGAATGGATAAAGAAGATGTAGTAGATACACACAATGAAATATTACTCTGCCATAAAAAAGAATGAAATAATGCCTTTTGCAGCAACATGGATGGACCTAGAAACTGTCATACTTACTAAGTGAAGTAAGTCAGACAAAGAGAAATATCTTATGATACTACTTACATGTGGAATCTAAAAAGCAATGATACAAATGAACTTATTTAGAAAACAGAAATAGAATCACATAGAAAACAAACTTATTGTTACCAGGGGATAAGGTGGGAGGGGAGGGGTAAATTGGGAGATTGGGACTGACATATACACATTTCTTACTATATATAAAATAGATAACTAATAAGAACCTGCTGCATAACACAGGGAACTCTACTCAGTACTCTTTAATGGCCTATGTGGGAAAAGAATCTAAAAAAAAAAAAAAAAAAAAAAAGAGCAGCTAGATGTATATGTATGCCTGAAAAAACACAATATTGTAAATCAACTATACTCTAATAAAAAAAAAATTTTTAAAGAAAGTCTGAGAAATTATCACAGCAAAAAAGGAGCCCGAAGAGATAAGATGACTAAATGTAATGTGGTATCCTGCATGGGATCCTGGAACAGAAAAGGACATTAGGTAAAAACTAATGAAATCTGAATTATGGACTTGAGTTAATATTACTGTATCAGTATCAGTTCATTAATTGTAAAAATGTGCCATACTAAAATAACATGTTAATAATAAAGGCAATTGTGGAGTTAGGGTAGGGTATATGCTAAGTCTCTGTACTACCTGCTTGATTACTTTTAGAATAGTTTGACTTTCAAAACCAAGTCTATTAATTTAAAAATGTAATTTTTCAAAGATGTTACTTACAATATCATTGAAAATGTAAAGTTCATAGTAAAAATTTAAGATTATCAGATCTTTATAGATACATAATCTACTGGAAGACCTAAATATAGAAAATATACTATGAACATTGAATCAAGAGTCTCAGTATTGTACGGATATCAATTCTTCACAGACTGATCAGTAGTTTCATCAATGTCAGTTAAAATTCCAAACTATTATTTTTCTGGAATTTGTAAAGATAAGTGAAAAACATATATGGAAATACCAAGATCCAAGAATACATAAGACACTCTTGAGGAAGACAAAAATGTGGGAAGAATTACCTTACCAAATGTCAAGAAGTATTAGAAAGTTACAGTAATTAAAATAATGTGATACTGGTTACAGGATAAACCAGTTGGACAGGACTCTCATTCCCTTTGCTTACCCCCAACCAAAAGCCCATACATACCTGGAAATTTGATTTATGATAGAATTAGATTTATTATAGGTCAGTGGAGAAGGATAAAGTTTAATAAAAGGTACTGAGACTATTGTTTAATGTTATGCAATTATGGCATTGAAATCTTCCTCACATCATATACGAAAAAGTTAGTCATGTAAAATTTAAAGGTCAAATATAATCTATAAAACTTAACAGATAATATAGAAGTTATCTTTATGTCGTCAGTTAGGGAAGCATATCTTAGGACAGAAAGTTACATACGCAAAAGGAAATGATTAATAAAGTTGTATGGTATCAAAGATACCATAGAGAAAATAAAACACAAGATGGGATAGTAACCAAAAAATATAAAGAAATCCTAAAAGTCTATTAAAAACACACACAACTCAATAGAAGAAGTGGCAAAAAAGGAATATAAGGCATGTCACAGAAGATTAATCAGAAACAGCAAATAAACATACGAAATTATGCTCAACCTCAAAATTAATCAAGGAAATAAAAATTAAAATCATGAAATAAATTTTCATACCCACAAAAATGGGGAAATATAAAAGCCTGACCATGTCAAGTGTAAGATATGAAACAAATGAAGCATTTATAAAGTGATGACATTGGTGCCAATTGCTTCAAGCATTTTGGGAAAAAAATTGACATTCTCTAACACAGCTATACATGTAATCCAATAATTCAACAAGTGAGTATTTACCTTAAAGAACTCTAGCACATGTACACTTGGACAAAAGTACTCATAGTAAGACTGAATATTTATGGGAACAATCTAAATGTACATTAGCAAAGGCACTCAATAAATTGTGACATGTTCATGTTATATTGAGACAACAGTAAGCATAACTGTATTAAATCCTTAAACAACAGTAAGAATGAATTTCTGGCACATAATATCTAATACAATTTAAAGACAAATCAAAAAGACAGTTTTGTGCAGTGTAAGTCCTATTTCGACCTACGAAAACATTAAACATTTTGTTTTGGCATATAAAGATATACAGTAAAAGTCCAAAGGAAAGCAAAGTTAACCACAAAATGTATTATTTAACTTCATCTGAGCAGAGAGAAAAGGGAATGGAATTCAGGCCGATTACAAAGCAGATTCCAAAGGGAATGATTACCATTTTTCTCAAACCGAGAGTCGACAGGGTGTGCATTTGGATCCTCATTCCTTATACCTTACACATATTGTATATATATTTTTAGTTTACTTCATATTTACGAACATTACCTTAAAGCATAAAGCAATAATATCATGTCACAACCCCCAGTTGAAACAAAGACATTTCTACACAATTACTATGAAACATCTCAGAGTAACCTTAAACAGATTGGATTATTTCTCTACGTTTGCCCATTTTTCTGAGAACATGATAGGAACACAAGAAGAAAAATACTCAAGCTCAACTGTTGAAAATCTGAATGATTTCTGCTGTATTTCTGAACCCTAGGATGGTAAGCAAGACCAAAGAACTTGGGAGGGTATGAGAGGAGTGTAGAATAAGGATGAGTTTTAGCAGGCATTTCTGACAAGGTTTGTTGTCACAGATAGTACTCATACACATCACTTGATCAACTGCAAGGCTCAGCAAATTGCTGTTCTGATTATTTTTCTTACTAGCTAATTAAGATTAAACCTTTATTAATTAGAAAGTCCTCTTTACTTTTAAAAGAGGTCTAAAGATAGCAGAAGTTGTTGACACTAGAAATTTAAGATGATCAACAAGGGCCAGTACAGATGTGGCCCAACCTCTCATGTAGAAACGAATACAGATCTTTGGAGCTCAAATCTCCTTAGAGTTGTTCTATTTCTACCCCTCATTTTGCTGTGGTTACACTGAATCTGAATCTGCTCTTCGGGAACAGAGATGGTACTGTCAAAAGCTGCTGCTCACTTGACATGTAAGAGCATGACTGGGCCTTATGGTAAAGCTTCAAAGCATATTGTGATGACTGACCAAAGACATACATCTGCCTTTCAGAGGAAAGGGCACTGACTGGTATATCTTGGAAGATATTTTAACAATGGCAAAAATAAAAGGATTGCCTGCTGTATAAAAGGTTAATGGGGGACTTCCCTGTTGGTGCAGTGGTTAAGAATCTGCCTGCCAATGCAGGGAGCACGTTCCAGCCCTGGTCCAGGAAGATCCCACATGCTGTGGAGCAACTAAGCCCATATGCCACAACTACTGAGCCCATGTACCACAACTACTAAAGCCTGTGCACCTAGAGCCCGTGCTCCACAACAAGAGAAACCACCACTATGAGTAGCCCCCGCTCACTGCAACTAGAGAAAGCCTGCACGCAACAACAAAGACCCAACGCAGCCAAAAATAAATTTTAAAAAAAGGTTAATGGTACTTGCTAGGACCACTAAATAATGGAAGAGCTATGGTTTCCCAAAGAGAAAGCTGCAATTTCAATTCAGCATGAGAGTAAATAATTACTATTGTAAACACATCATTCTTTAAGAGTCTCTCATGCTGTTCTACCAAGAGCACTTAGAGCTGAATTCTGAACTGTATAAACGTTCCAGAGAGCTTATTGCCATCAGTGAGGTATAGGGTAAAAGCTGAGTATATCAACAGGCAGAAACTAGTAAAGATCATTATAGATTTTAGCTTTTATTTTAATGCATGGTTCTTCGGATTTCAAAACAAATTTAAGGTATTATATGGGTCCTTTGTCATGATTTATGATTCATGTAGTGGTTGCTCTCATTGAACCTACTGACTTGGCAAGAATTTAGCATTATTATGAGTTTGCAGCAGCCTAAGAAGTGATTGCTCATGTCTTAGGAGTGTTGTATTATGGAACAAGTGAGTATATTTTTAGAACAAAATGCTGCATTTCAATGTCATTTGAAAATCCAGCTTATGAAACCAAAAAGCTGAAAGTTGAAGGAAAATATGTTGAATTTCTTAGAGGAATATGGAAAATAAATTATAAAATTCATATTATTGATAGTAATATGCCTTGTTCTTGTCAGAAGTAATACACTTACTAGCATCATCTCAATTTGTGACAGCAATCTCAAGCAAACATAATTTACTCAGAATCTGGTCTAACATCTAAGATAGAAGCATAAAAGTTTATTCCTAGTCAACACCCATCACACTGAAATCACTGAAATTCATACAGTCCCCATTGTTTTAAAATAATCCCTGGAGTTCTTTATACAGGAAATTCCCTACTTTTGTTCACAGATATTACTGAGCTGGGAGTTAAGTCTTAAAATCTTGTTTCAAATCTGCACCATTTGGGGAAGTCACTTTGCCTCCCTTGGTCTGCTTCAGTTTTCTGATCTGTAAACTGGAAAGAATAAATTTATTCTTCCCAAACTGCCTCACATCAGCACCAGCAGTAACTCAAGAATTTCTTAAAAACCCTGATCCTCAGGCTGAAATCAGTGTGAGGTAAGTCCTAGAGACCTGCATTTTAAAAAATTATCTCCCCAGATGAGATAAACAAGCTTGTAAATGAATAAACTACATGATTGCAAAGGTTCTTTTTGACTCATTCAAAAGATACCGGCTTGTTGGTAGAGGTTTCAATTCAGAGTTCACTCATATTAGAATTGTAAAAGATTTTGACTGCAATTAAATTAACCTTAACTCTGAAGCTATGCTGAAAATAATGCTTTGAATATCTAGAAATATCCAGTTCTAGGAGATGATTCAAAGTTATTATTAGAATTATGTACTGTAGACACACACATAGAGCCAATTGATAGATTGCTTTGAAAAAGATTTAATCCACATGTGAATGAAAAAAAAAGAAAACCATGTTTTACCTAATTCTTACAGAATCAGTCTCATTTTGTAAAGACAAAATTTTATTGAGATATGGATTTCTACAATTTTTTTAAAAAAACGTCAGGTTCTCAATGACCATCTAGTTTTTAATCCAAGTGGCTTCCCCATGCCCCACCCCACCACAATGCCTACAAACTAGCTGCAAAACTTATCTTCAGAGTTTTAAACTGACCAATTTTCTGTATGGAGTTATTTGGCATAAATAAACCAATATAATATTGGAAACTGTCTAAGAAAGCAATTTGAGAGTAACCAGTAAACCCTTCTTACTGATGAAATTGATGATAATTAGGCCATTGAGCCAACTGTCTATTGATATGGGTCCTAGTTGCATTATTAAGAGCAACTTTCCTATTCACAATGGCCAGGGCATAGTCACTGAATTCTTCTAAAAGCAGCATCAGGTTATTCCCATACAGGTTTACATCAGAGAGATTTCAGGTTTTGTTCCAGACCACTGAAATAAAATTAATATTGCAAGAAAGCAAATATTGCAAGAAAGTGAGTCAGACGAGTATTTTGGTTTCCCAACGTGTATAAAAGTTCTGTTTACACTATATGTGGTGTATTAAGTGTACAATAGTATTGTGTTAAAAAACAATGTACCTACCTTAAATACTCTATTGCTAAATAACGCTAACCATCATCTGACCCTTCACCACATTGTAGTAGTAATACAGATCACTGATATCACAGATCACTAACAGATACAGTAATGAAGAAGTGTGAAATATCCCGAGAGTTATCAAAATGTGACATTTAGACACAAAATGAGCAAATGCTGTTGGAAAAATGGCTCCAGTAGACTTGCTCCACATGGAGTTGCCAGAAACCTTCAATTTGTAAAACAAATTCAAACAAGCAAAAAAAAACAAAACAGTATCTGCAAAGTGCAATACAGTGAAACACAGTAAAATGAGGTATGCTTGTACACTTTATAGGAACGTTTGAACATAAATTTCACATCATCAAGATTACTCTGCCAGGATAGTGTTTGCAAACCCTGGTTCCTACTGGATTTTTAGATGTGGATCACACATTCGTAATGATGGGAGTCCGCATCAAAGTACTGCCAGAGGCTGGCATCAGCATCTGCACAGGCAGAGGCCAATGGAAACAGCAGAGCTACATCATTCCTGACTTATTTGTTCACAGGGCAGCAGAGCAGGGGTAATGCTGTACGGGAAGCCTACTTTGTCTTCATGTAAAATGTTGTCCTAAGGATCCAGATTTAAAGCTTGTTTAGAAACAAAGAAGCCAGCAAGATTTGAAATAACAGTAAATCTTTACCTTTGTTATTTACCTTGCTGATTTTTTGTTCTCCATAAAACTTTAATAAATACTCTTTGTAACTTTAGACTTCAACACTCCTTGCATATTGTATAAAAGAGAATGGATCTTATCTGGGACCACAATCTAATTGAGAAGCGGTATCTCCAGGACATAACATGTTGGTGGCAGTAGTGACTGTGAGACACCCTGAATGGAGGGTGAAACTGTAGGAGAAGCATCAGACTGGATGCCTTTCTGGAGATCCTCAGTATGGTACTAAGACCTTGGAAATTCTGTGTATTGCTTTAACAAGAAACATAATTATTTAAGAAATAGTTATTTTAAGAAGTGAGAGAAACTACCCGGGAGCTTTAGCAGAAAAGTTAAAAATAAAGGAAATACAAAAGGAAACAGAATGATATAGCGGATTTGAATTTTAGAAAGATCACCCTGGAGGCAGTGTGAATGAACTGGAGAAGGGTGAAAATTGAAGGTTGGAGACTTTGTGACGAAATTTACTCTTTCACTAAACCAATGATGGTAGGGGTGGAAGGGATGGACTGGTGGGATTTTAAAGGACTTAATAGTCATTGCTAAACCAAATATATCTGGGGCACAGAAGAGTATTTTCTAAGCTTCTAGTTTGGGAAATGAATACACGGTGGTGCAATTGACTAGGAGACAAAAGCTGAAGGAACAGAAAGAAAGGATTTGGGTGAGATTACCAGTTTGTATTAAAGCAAAGTTTGAATTGCCTACAGCACATCCTGATGGAAACATTTAACGGTCAGTTACATATGTGGTCAGTTGTACATGTGGTATCTCTTTACGAGAGAGATCCGGGGTGGAAACAGATTTGGGAGTGATAAGCATATGTTGACCACTAAATTTACCTATTTAACTAAGAAAAACAGGGACTGTAAAGGGTCTGCTAGAATTGACAACGGTAATTGTTGACGATGATGACTGGAGACCTTGGTAAAAGATATACACACTTAACAGTTGGGGGAATATTGAATCTTAGGCTGGAGAGTAAATTCTAAGTGAGGAATCAAACAGAGGGCATCCTTTTAGAAAACTGGATTGAAAAAGTGACAGAAAGACAGGATCAAACGGGGTTGATATAAGGATCGTATATATATTAATAGGCTGAAGTGAAATAGTAGAGAAAGCATGTTTTAAGACAGGAAAGGAGTGAAATATGAAGCAATATCTAAGATGAGATATGAAGGAAGGGCATTCAAACTCTGAAGAATACATTAGTCTTGGACAGGAGGAGAGAGATCTTTTTCAGTGAAAAGACAAGAATAGAAACAGATGCCAGCAAATTCATTTGAAGATGGGGAGACACAAAACGTTTGAAATATTACATGATTCTTTTAAAATAAAATTATAATTTAGATTATCAAAATACATATTAATTGTGAGATACTAAACATTTGAAAAGAAAATATTAAGAGTTCTTATGCACATAAAAATCATCCTTTCCCCTTCTCTCCTCCTTCAAGTAGGTCCACGTTGCTACATTCTATCATAATTCATGCACTGAGAAAGTTCACAAATATTAATTACTCTTTAGGTCTCAGCTCAGTCCTTTCTTCCTTTAATCCGGAACCCTTTACTCTAACTCTCCCATGTTTTTCAGATAGTCATCCTCTTCACTGATTTTTTACATTTTCCCAAACATGGTCAAAAATATCTCTTTCTTTCACCACACTTAAGTTTCATGAAACAAGAGGCACATTCCACTCATCTTCAGAATTCCACAACACAAATACAGAGCTTTAAACATTGTAAATCAGCACAGCCAAACAGAACATTCTGTCATGATGGAAATATTTATTTCTCTGCACTATCTAATATAGTACCCACTTGCTACTGTGGCTATGAAGTACTTGAAATGGCAAACTATAGAACTGGATTCTTAATTTTAATTGAATATAGATAGGGGCTACTTACTTAATAGCACACTGTAGGCAATTATTATAGTGGTTAAATGATTTTTTTTTTTAGCTGTCTTATTGTGTGGTTGATTTTTATTCTTTTTCTTTCTTGAAAAAAAAAAAAAAAAAAAGATTCCCCAAGGCTGAGAGTAGATTAGAGGGAACAAATTGGAGGAGAGATGACTAGGAATGAGAAGTTTAATCACAAAAAAGAACTCAAAAAAGCCTCAGCTTTAAAGAGTATGTGGTCAAATAATCCTAATCTCTCAACTGATGTTCACTATAACGATCCTGAATCATCCCAGCAATGAATGTGCCAGGATCCTTTGTATAAGCTCGATCAAACTTAATTTTCAGAATTTCAGGAGATATAACATTATCCTTATATGTCAATTTAAAAAGTTTCAAAAACTTAAGCAACTTAAAAAAATGCTGCTAAGTGATAAAACTAGAATTCTAACTCCAGTCAACATCAAAGCCCATGAGCTTTAATATGATGTCTATTGCCTAAATTGTCTTCATCACGCTCTCTAGTCTTAGGAACAGACACACAAAATATTTTAGAAAATAATTCTAACTAAACATAGTTAAAACCTAAAGCAAATCACTGTAGTGTATCAAAGGATAAATCTTCAGCTAATTAAAATATATTTGTTTTCCAAATGCCTCATGGTCAATGAGTTTGTATAGATGATACCATATTTATTTTAGTAAGTCAGTACAGATGTAGTAAACTATGCAAACCCTGAATATATGTCATACAACATTTTTTTGAATATATCTTTTCTCAAATAAATTTACTACATTTGTCTTAAGAAAAAAAATCAATGGATTACAGAGATAAATTCTGTTCCATTACCTCCAAAGAATAAAATTATAAAACTTACTCTTACCTTTTTGTTTGTTGTAAATGTGTGGTATACTCCTATTCTCCTTCACGACAAACTTCTCTAAAATTCCTTCGATTGTTTAGGTCCCAAGTGATATTATATATATTTTATATGTATATTTTCAAAGCATTCTTAATCTTTAAAGAAATGCCTTGAAACTCTATTTTCAATGTCTCCTAAAACTCAAAGAAACATGACGTCTGTAAGACGTGGTGCCTATGGTCAAAGGGATACACTTACTGCATCCCAGTGTCTATAAATAAACTATGGTTTCTTAAAAGGCCCATAAAATAAGAACTAATAACCAATGAAGTTTTATTTCTTAATTAAAGGTTATATTTGTTAGGAATGGAACCTAACTATTTATTGATTTAAGTAATTTTCAAATATATTACCTTAGGATAATTTATTTTATACTAGAATTCTTAGTTGCCTTTGTTATTCTTCTTACTTTCATTCCATATTCCTTCTAAATTATAATCATGTATTCTATTCTGGATGAAATACTCTCATTTTCCTCTAAAATGCAGCTGGTAAAAAAAAGCATGTAAGACTACACATAAGAGGGAAGCTACATCTCTTTCATCTGTGACTTTTCTTTTAAAGTTATCCTTGGCTTACTAAACTGTGGGTTGCTGTGGCTGTTATTGTCCCAGCTAAACATAGACCCTAATTTAGATAATCATAGGATAAAACCCAAACTGATGTACGATTTCAAATAAAATACTGGTACCCCTTCATACAGACCAGGGTGGCAGAGACACACTGTATTTAACATTCAACCAGGCGCCTTCGGTGGTGGACTCTGTTATTTCAGATGTCAGTGTAATCATAGCCAGAGAGAAGCAAAACAGGAGGAGAACAACAAAAACTTCTACTTTTGCATTCCCTTCAGCAAAAATGCCTTATTAGGGGGAACAAAAGAGAAAAAATCCTTCTACTAAATGCATCAATATAATCAAGAATGTGTGACAAGTATTTCATCTAAGAGAATGTTGCAGAATTTAGCATTCTTTATCCAAACCCAACAGGTTTGATTCAAATTCAGTTATTGAATCATTTCTTCAGATAAAAGGTTTGTGTAAATGACTATAATAATGAACGTTGTATATAGGCCTCAGTGACAGAGAACAAAAGAAAATGGCAAAAGAAACTCACACACCATCAGCTTGAAGCAATCGTTTTCAGATGGAAAAGTCCCTAGATGATTGCCCACATTTCCTCATAACTCGATAATTAGGAGTAAACGGTCAGATAAAAATAGTTTACAAAGGCTTTATCTTTGCAATTATAAATGCAGTATTTTCATAGTAAGTTTACACTAAAGGACTGAACATTAAGGCATTGGGTATAATTCCAAGTAAGTCACTAACCAATCAGTCAAAAACTAACATTTATCTCTACAAAATAGGCTTTTCTGACTCACTAGCTATTGAGCCTGCAGGTTATCTTATATTGAATCATTAGCAATCACTACATGCTCATAATGGCCCTGAGGAATACACAAATGTGAAATCAAAGAAACTCAGCACAGCATTATGAACCGTAGGTGCTCTAAAATACAAATGCACGGAGGATGGTGGAGGGGTCCCGTCCAGAACCCCTTTGCCTGCTGGCGCATCCATCTCTCAGCTGCTGAGCATTGGCTGTCAGCGCCTCACAGATGCCACTTCCTTGGAAAACAGCCCTCCATCAAAGACGGACTGGCACAGGGTACAAAAGCCCGTCCCTTGCTTCAAGGATGAACTAACTGGTGCAGTTTGTGCTCTTGAGGGTCTCCCTGCAATCACAGTGCAGTAAGACTCCAGGGGAGATCTCATCGCTGCTCAGCCTTTTTCCTTTGCTCCTCCTTGCTTTTCTCACTACTGTGGACTTGAGATTACTTTCCAAATAAATCACATTAACTAAATCCCCATCTCATGTTCTGCTTCCAAGAAACGCTCACTTAGGAGACATAGGTATCATTAAAACTTTAAATTAACCATGTTTTTTTAAAAAGCAGCAAATACAAGAGATGGAATAAAGAATGGAAAAAGAATTTTATTATTTTATTACCAAGATTTTTGAATGAAGCTACAACATTGAGCATAATCCACAATTTCAACTTAGCACTTATTTTCTATGTGTTTGAGAATCCATTTCTTTATCCTTAAAATGGAAATTATATCTCACTATCCAACATATAGCTGTAGTGTTGTATTTAGGTAGTGGAAGAGTTGGAAAAAAATATTATTTCCCCTTTCCTCGCTGAGTTTTCTAACAGAAAAAAACAAACCATAAAAACAAAAAGACCTTTCTATTTGTTGAGATTTTCTTTTCCTTTTCTTTTTCCTTCTCAGCATAGAAATATAAAAAATTCATTTTTAAAAAATATAAATGAATCTCAAAAATGTAACTGCCAGTGTTTTAAACCAATAGTTCACTCAAAACACTTTTATTAGGGCAATCCATGATTGTCTGTGTTTAAATTGAACATTCAAAGGCAGGGACCTTTGTTTCCTAGTGTCCTTCTCAGTGACTGGCACATGGTCAGCATAAAATAAATATCTGTTGGTTCAATGGAGAGTTTACTTAAAGCATCAGAACCATATAGGAGAGGCAATATTCATAAGAGTTAAGGCTCTAGTCTCTGAAGTGTGACAGAAGCTTAAATCTTACCTCTATCTCTTAATAGCTATGTAAACTTGTTGCCTAATTTCTTGAAATCTCATTTAACTAATCTTTAAAAATCAATGTAATATTATTCATCCCATAGGCTCTACAGGAATCCAATGAGAGTAGGTATTTAGCAAGGTAAGTTCTAATATATATTAGCTAGCTAGTAGAAATAGTGGTATTATAGTATGAAATTTAGACCCTGTTTATAAATCTATGGGCAAGTGTTGTTAATAATAAAGTCATGGTCAATTAACACATTTTAAATAGCATATGTATTATTGTTATTGTTCCTATTATTATAATAATTAGGGGTTGATCATAAGACAGTTTTCCAGATTATAAAGACAGAAAATTTTCCTAAGAATTTCCCAAGAACAGTCCATGGTAACTTGTTAGTCAATAAAAGGATAGCCAAGAGCCAGTATTAATATCATCTTGTCTGATTATCAAAGAAACATAAAGAAGATCCAGTATTAAGAAAAAAACCAGTTCCTAAGCAAAGAATTTGACCAAAGGACAAATCATACATTTGACCAATACAGGAAGAAATATCTGCCAGTTTTAAATATTGTTATCTGTACAGGTATTTAACCATACTAACATGTTCTTTCAATGGAAAATTTACCTCATGTCTTTCATTCAAATGAAAAATTGTAATTATTACAAAGCAACCTTTTTAAATGACAATTTCTTAAATATCTCTAAAGAGAACTGACATGGGAAAGACAAGTTTAACGCTTGGATATAAAAAAATGATCACTCATGTTTTAAACTATAAGGTGTATGGTTGAGGTTAGAATACAGCACTGGCAAATAATAATGATAAAAATTGTTGTGAACTAATGAAATGAAGTAAGCAGGATAAAGAACCAAACCAACCCCTGCCAACTCCCCACACTCTCCTCCACACATAAAACACCAGTACCTGGAAAGGTAGGCCAGACCACTGAAAATAGAAGCAGCTATTATCATTGCAAGATAATCAGGTATAATTTTAGGCATTCTTCATAAATTTTCTTGGCCATTTTTAAATGGATGTTACATGTCTACCCCTTTGGATTTCCTATTTCTGTCTTGTACATACTTATTTAACCCAAAAGCTATGATTATACTCACCTTAACTACCTATATAAAATCTTCATTTAGACGTATTTTAATGTCATAATTTATTACAGTGGAAATATTAAGAAATGAACAAATGTTCTGTATCTTATGTAAAAAATCATTGTTAAATTTCTCAGTGAAATTCAATTTTCTTCATAAAATAATTTCCTTTTAGATATTATTATCCACAAACTATCTTATTCTCCTGATAAATTAAACGTTCCCTTTTATCAAAGAACACACTACATAACCCATCACACCAAAAAAAGTACTATGATAAAAGGAAAAAAGTTTTGGCTTTATAATGAGATAGATTCATATTCCTATACATATAGCAATGGGACCTCTCTGAATCTCAGTTTCCTCAAAGTTCAAGTGGGCAAACCCTATTAGGTTTCAAGGTCTATGAATAATCCTCTGTCGCCCATGGACATTCTGGGCTTGAGGTTCTGAAAAGAACTGAAAGAAGATGAATACAAATATCAATGTAGGCTGTTGGACTCCCAAGATTCTACAGACAGAAAACAGGCTGATAAAAGTAGTCAGCAGCAAACATGTTTTAAAGAATAAACTATATAGTTGAGGTTGTAACATAGCAATGACAAAGAAATAGATACTACAGTGGACAGTTACTCAGCTAAATGAAAGAATGAAATACCAATATATACAACAACAGTGAATCTCTAGCACATTGTTAGACAGGCTGCTTTAAAATCCCCAAACCCACAGCTTCCCCTGGATACAGCCCTGCCCACTCAATAGCCCAGGACCAGGCCCTATACACCAGTGTACAGGCACTAGATCTGGGACACCCAGGGCCCTGCAGCCAGAGACCATGGGACCCAGCTCCATCCACCAGTGAGCAGGGACCATCCCGAGAATACCTGGCCCCACCAACCACTAAGCCATTTCTAGCCTCAGGACGATCCTCACCCTCAAGTGGGCAGTTAGCAGCCCCAGAAAAACCACAGCCTTGCAGCCTTCATACCCAGCCCATCCACCAGCAGGCTAGCACTAGCCTTGGTATCAGCTGGGCCCCAGCCATGCCCACTAGCATGGCTGGCACTAGTCTCAGGACTTGGTTTCAACCAAGTCCTGGATGGGCAGACACTAGCCCTGGGATATCCTGGATCCCAAGTCTACTTGTCAGTGACCAAAAACTAGCCCTTGGTGGCCCCTGGGGGTTCTGCTGCCAGGCATCACATAACCTGGCCACATCAAGAAGAGGCCAGCAGCCTCTGCACAAGGCAGGGCCAGGCAGACCAGGGTGCAGCCAAGCCTACCAGACCACCCACAGTAGGCAGCCCATCACAACAGAAGGACCCAAGCAGTCCACATAGGGAGCACTCCTAAGATGCATAGTTCTAGTGACCAAAGAGAAGTGGATGCACAGGACATCTCCTGCAAAAGGCCATTTCTCCAAGGTCAGAAAATGTAAACTAAATACCAGATACATAGAAATAAAAAGAGCAATTAAGCAAAATGAGGAGACAGAGAAACATGTTCCAAATGAAAGAACAAGATAAAACTCTGGAAGAATTAACTGAAGTGGAGGTAGCCAATCAAGTTCAAGGTAATGATTGTACAATGATCAAAGAGTTCAGGAGAATAGACGAACCGGCAAGAAGTTAGAAATTTTTCACAAAGAGACAGAAAACAAAGAAAAACGCAACAGAGGAGGAATACAAGAACTGAAACGAAAAAATACTCTAGAAGGAATCAACTATAGACTAGATGATACAGAGGAACAAATTAGTGAGCTGGAAGACAGAGTAGTAGAAATCACTGAAGGTGAACATTAAAAAAGAAGAAAAAAAAAGGAATAAAGACAATTTAAGGGACCTCCGGAACAATGTCAAATGTATGCACATTCACATTATAGGGGTCCCAGAAGGAAGAAAAAGAAAGAAAAAGGGTCAGAGAATATATAAGAAGATGTAATAGCTGAAAACTTCCATAACCTGTGAAAGGAAACAGACATCCAAGTCCAGGAAGCACAGAGTCCCAAATAAGATCAACCCAAAGAGGACCACACAGAGATATATCACAATTGAAATGAAAAGAATTAAAGATAAAGAGAGACTATTACAAACAGCAAAGTCAAAGCAACAAGTTTTATACAAGGCAACACCCATAAGGCTAATCAGCTGACTTTACAGCAAAAATTCTGCAGTCTAGAAGGGAGTGGCATGATATATTTAAAGTACTCGGATTGGAAGTCCTAAACATGGCAATCAGAGAAGAAAAAGAAATAAAATGAGTACAAATTGACAAAGAAGAAGTAAAACTGTCACTGTTTGCTGATGACATGATACTATACATAGAAAATCCTAAAGATGTCACCAGAAAACTACTAGAGTTAATCAATGAGTTTGATAAGGTTGCAGGATACAAAATTAATGCACAGAAATCTCTTGCATTCCTATACATTAACAATTAAAGATCAGAAAGAGAAATTAAGGAAACACTTTCATTTACCACTGAAACAAAAGAATAAAATATCTAGGAATAAACCTACCTAAAGAAGCAAAAGACCTCTACTCAGAAAGAAATCAAAGATGAAACAACAGATGCAGAGATATAACATGCTCCTGGATTGGAAGAATCAATATTGTGAAAATGACTATACTACACAAAGCAATCTACAGGTTCAGTGTAATCCCTATCAAATGACCAGTAGCATTTTTCACAGAATTAGAACAAAAAATTATACAATTTGTATGGAAACACCAACGACCATGAATAGCCAAAGCAATCTTGAGAAAGAAAGATGGAGTGGGAGGAATCAGGCTCCCCAACTTCAGACCATACTACAAAGGTACAGTAATCAAGACAGTATGGTGCTGGCACAAAAACAGAAATACAGATCAATGGAACAGGATAGACAGCCCAGAGATAAACCTTTGCACCCATGGTCACCTAATCAATGACAAAGCAGGCAAGAATACAAACTGGAGACAAGACAGCCTTTTCAATAAATGGTGCAGGAAAAACTGGACAGCTACATGTAAAAGAATGAAAGTAGAACCTACTTAACACCATGCACAGAAATAAATTCAGAATGGATTAGAGACCTAAATGTAGGACCAGACACTATAAAACTCTTAGAGAAAAACATAGGAAAAACACTAACATAAATCACAGCAAAATCTTCTATGACCCACCTCCTAGAGTAATGAAAATAAAAACAAAAATAAACAAATGGGATCTAATCAAGCTTAAAGTTTTTGCATAACAAAGGAAACCATAAACTAGACGAAAAGACAACCCACAAAGTGTGAGAAAATATTTGCAAATGAAGCAGCTGACAAAGGATTAATCTTCAAAATATACAAGCAGCTCATGCTGCTCAATATTTAAAAAAAAAAAAAAAAAAACACAATATAAAAATAGGTGGAAGGCCTAAACAGACACTTCAGAAAACAACTTACAGATGGCCAAGAGGGACAGGAAAAGATGCTCAACAGCACTAATAATTAGAGAAATGCAAGTAAAACTACAATGAGGTATCTCCTCACAATGGTCAGAATGGCCATCCTCAGAAAATCTACAAAAAAAAAAAAAAAAGTGCTGAAACATGCCTCTTAGATAGCCTCATCCACCAGAGGGCAGACAGCAGAAGCAAGAAGAACTACAGATCCTGCAGCCTGTGGAACAAAAGCACATTCACAGAAAGATAGACAAGATGAAAAGGCAGAGGGCCATGTACCAGATGAAGGAGCAAGATAAAACCACAGAAAAACAACTAAATGAAGTGGAGATAGGCAACATTCCAGAAAAAGAAATCAGAATAATTATAGTGAAGATGATCCAGGACTTTGGAAAAAGAATGGAGGCAAAGATCGAGAAGATGTAAGAAATGTTTAATGAAGACTTAGAAGAATTAAAGAACAGTTGAACAATACAATAACTGAAATGAAAAATACACTAGAAGGAATCAATAGGAGAATAACTGAGTCAGAAGAACAGATAAGTGACCTGGAAGACAGAATGGTGTAATTCACTGCTGTGAAACAGAATAAAGAAAAAATAATGAAAAAAAATGAAGACATCCTAAGAGACTTCTGGGACAACATTAAACGCAACAACACTAGCATTATAGGGGTCCCAGAAGGAGAAAAGAGAGACAAAGGACCCAAGAAAATATTTGAAGAGATTATAGTCAAAGACTTCCCTAACATGGGAAAGGAAAAAGCCACCCAAGTCTAGGAAGCACAGCAAATCCCATACAGGATAAACCCAAGGAGAAACATGCCGAGACACATAGTAATCAAAATGGCAAAAATTAAAGACAAAGAAAAATTATTGAAAGCAGCAAGGGAAAAATGACAAATAACATACAAGGGAACTCCCATAAGGTTAACAGCTGGTTTCTCAGCAGAAAGTCTACTAGACAGAAGGGAGTGGCATGATATACTTAAAGTGATGAAAGGGAAGAAACTACAACCAAGATTACTCTACCCTGCAAGGATCTCATTCAGATCCCTGGGAGAAATCAAAAGCTGTACAAACAAGCAAAAGCTAAGAGAATTCAGCACCACCAAACCAGCTCTACAACAAATGCTAAAGGAACTCCTCTAAGTGGGAAGCACAAGAGAAGAAGAGGACCTACAAAAACAAACCCAAAACAATTAAGAATGGTCATATGAACATACATATCGATAATTACCTTAAACGTGAATAGATTAAATGCTCCAACCAAAAGACACAGGCTTGCTGAATGGATATGAAAACAAGACCTATATATATGCTGTCTACAAGACACCCACTTCAGACCTAGGGACACATACAGACTGAAAGTGAGGGGATGGAAAAAGATATTCCATGCAAATGGAAATCAAAAGAAAGCTGGAGTAGCAGTACCCATACCAGATAAAATAGATTTTAAAATAAAGAATGTTACAAGAGACAAGGAAGGACACTATATAATGATCAAGGGATCAATCCAAGAAGAAGATATAACAATTATAAATATATATGCACCCAACATAGGAGCACATCAATACATAAGGCAAGTGCTAACAGCCAAAAAAGAAGAAATTGACAGTAACACAATATTAGTGGAGGACTTTAATGCCTCACTTACACCAATGGACAGATCATCCAAAATGAAAACAAATAAGGAAACAGAAGCTTTAAATGACACAATAGACCAGATAGATTTGATATTTATAGGACATTCTATCCCAAAACAGCAGATTACACTTTCTTCTCAAGTGCACACGGAACATTCTCCAGGATAGATCACATCTTGGGTCACACAACAAGCCTCAGAAAATTTAAGAAAATTAAAATCATATCAAGTATCTTTTCTGACCACAACGCTTTGAGACTAGAAATGAATTATAGGGAAAAAAAAAACATAAAAAACACAAACACATGGAGGCTAAACAATACGTTACTAAATAACCAAGAGATCACTGAAGAAATCAAAGAGGAAATCAAAAAATACCTAGAGACAAATGACAATGAAAACACGATGATCTAAAACCTATGGGATGCAACAAAAGCAGTTCTAAGAGGGAAGTTTATAGCTATACAAGCCTACCTAAAGAAATAAGAAAAATCTCAAATAAACAATCTAATCTTACACCTAAAGGAACTAGAGAAAGAAGAACAATCAAAACCCAAAGTTAGCAGAAGGAAAAATCATAAAGATTAGAGCAGAAATAAATGGAACAAAAACAAAGAAAACAATAGCAAGTAGAATAAAACTAAAAGCTGGTTCTTTGAGGAGATAAACAAAATTGATAAACCATTAGCCAGACTCATCAAGAAGAGGGAGAGGACTCAAACCAATAAAATTAGAAATGAAAAAGGAGAAGTTACAACAGACACTGCAGAAATACAAAGCATCCTAAGAGACTACGACAAGCAACTTTATGTCAATAATATGGAAAACTGGAAGAAATGGACAAATTCTTAGAAAGGTATAACCTTCCAAGACTGAACCAGGAAGAAATAGAAAATATGAACAGACCAATCACAAGTAATGAAATTGAAACTGTGATTTAAAATTTTCCAACAAAAAAAAGTCCAGGACCAGATGGCTTCACAGATGAATTCTATCAAACATTTAGAAAAGAGTTAACACCCATCATTCTCAAACTCTTCCAAAAAATTTCAGAGGAAGAAACACTCCCAAACTCATTCTATGAGGGCAAAATCACCCTGATACCAAAACCAGAAAAAGTTACTACAAAAAAAAGAAAATTACAGAGCAATATCACTGATTAATATAGATGGAAAAATCCTCAACAAAATACAGGCAAGCAGAATCCAACAACACATTAAAAGGATCATACAACAGGATCAAGTGGGATTTATTCTAGCAATGCAAGGATTTTTCAACATATGCAAATCAATAAATGTGATACATCATATTAACAAATTGAAGAATAAAAACCATATGATCACCTCAATAGATGCAGAAAAAGCTTTTGACAAAATTCAACACCAATTTTTGATAAAAACTCTCCAGAAATTGCACATAGAAGGAACCCACCTCAACATAATAAAGGCCATATTTGACAAACCCACAGCAAACATCATTCCCAATGGTGAAAAACTGAAAGTATTTCCTCTAAGATCAGGAACACAAGGATGTCCACTCTCAGTACATTTATTCAACATAGTTTTGGAAGTCCTAGCCACGGCAATCAAAGAAAAAGAAATAAAAGGAACACAAATTGGAAAAGAAGTAAAACTGTCACTGTTTGCAGATGACATGATACTATACATAGAGAATCCTAAAATTGCCACCAGAAAACTACTAGAGCTGATCAATGAATTTGGTAAAATTACAGGATACAAAAATAATGCACAGAAATCTCTTGCATTCCTATGCACTAAGGATGAAAAATCTGAAAGAGAAATTAAGGAAACACTCCCATTTACCACTGCAACAAACAGAATAAAATACCTAGGAATAAACCTGCCTAGGGAGAAAAAAAGACCTGTATGCAGAAAACTATAAGACACTGATGAAAGAAATTAAAGATGATCCCAACAGATGGAGAAATATACCATGTTCTTGGATTGGAAGAATCAATATTGTGAAAATGACTATACTACCCAAAGCAATCTACAAATTCAATGCAATCCCTATCAAATTACCAATGGCATTTTTTTTTTTACGGAACTAGAACAAAAAAATCTTAAAATTTGTATGGAGACCAAAAGACCCCAAATAGCCAAAGCAGTCTTTAAGGAAAAAACGGAGCTGGAGGAATCAGACTCCCTGACTTCAGACTATACTATGAAGCTACAGTAATCAAGAAAATATGATACTGGCACAAAAACAGAAACATCGATCAATGGAACAAGATAGAAAGCCCAGAGATAAACCCACGCACCCACGGTCAACTAATCTATGACAAAGGAGGCAAGGATATACAATGGAGAAAAGACAGCCTTTTCAATAAGTGGTGCTGGGAAAACTGGACAATTACATGTAAAAGAATGAAATTAGAATACTCCCTAACACCATACACAAAAATAAACTCAAAATGGATTAGAGACCTAAATGTAAGACCAGACACTATAAAAGTCTTAGAAGAAAACAGGAAGAACACTCTTTGACATGAATCACAGAGAGATCTTTTTTGATCCACCTCCTAGAGTAATGGAAATAAAAACAAAAATAAACAAATGGGACCTAATGAAACTTAAAAGCTTTCACACAGCAAAGGAAACCATAAACAAGATGAAAAGACAACCCTCAGAATGGGAGTAAATATTTGCCAATGAATCAATGGACAAAAGATTAATCTCCAAAAGATATAATCAGCTCATGCAGCTCAATATTAAAGAAACAAACAAGCCCATCCAAAAATGGGCAGAAGACCGAAATAGACATTTCTCCAAAGAAAACATACAGATGTCCAAGAAGCACATGAAAAGCTGCTCAACATCACTAATCATTAGAGAAATGCAAATCAAATCTACAATGAGGTATCACCTCACACCAGTTAGAATGGGCATCATCAGAAAATCTACAAGCAATAAATGCTGGAGAGGGTGTGGAGAAAAGGGAAACCTGTTGTACTGTTGGTGGGAATGTAAATTGATACAGCCAGTATGGAGATCAGTATGGAGGTTCCCTAAAAAATTAATAGAATTACCATATGACCCAGCAATCCCACTACTGGGCATATACCCAGAGAAAACTGCAATTCAAAAAGACACATGCACCCCAATGTTCATTGCAGCCCTATTTACAATAGCCAGGTCATGGAAGCAACCTAAATGCCCACTGACCAATGTATGGATATAGAAGATGTGGTACATATATACAGTGGAATATTACTCAGCCGTAAAAAGGAACGAATTTGGGTCATTTGTAGAGACGTGGATGGATCTAGAGCCTGTCATACCAAGTCTAGTAAGTCAGAAAGAGAAAAACAAATATCATATATTAACACGTATATGTGGAACCTAGAAAAATGGTACAGATGAACTGGTTTGCAGGGCAGAAATTGAGACACAGATGTAGAGAACAAACGTATGGACACCAAGGGGGGAAAGCCGCGGGGGATGGTAATGGTGGTGTGATGAATTGGGCGATTGGGATTGACATGTATACAATGATGTGTATAAAATTGATGACAAATAAGAGCCTGCTGTACAAAAAAAAATTTTTTTTAAACCCAGAAATGCTGGAGAGGGTGTGAACAAAAGGGAACCCTCTTGTACTGTTGGTGGGAATATAAATTGATACAGCCACTGTGGAGAACAGTATGGAGATTCCTTAAAAAACTAAAAATAGAACTACCATATGACCCAGCAATCCCCCTCCTGGGCATATAGCCTGAGAAAACCATAATTTAAAAAGATACATGTACACCAATGTCTGTTGCAGCACTAGTCACGATAGCCAAGATATGGAAACAAACTAAATGTCCATCAACAGATGAATGGATAAAGATGTGGTACATATATATAATGGAATATTACTCAGCCATAAAGAAAAAAAATTGGGAATTGGGTCTTTTGTACAGATGTGGATGGACCTAGAGTCTGTCACACAGAGTGAAGTAAGTCAGAAAGAGAACAATATTGTATATTAACACATATGTGGAATCTAGAAAAATGCTACAGATGAACCTACTTGCAGGGAAGGAATAGAAAGGCAGACATAGAGAATGGATGTGTGGACACGGGGGTGAGGGAGAGGGTGGGATTAATTGGGAGATTAGGTTTGACATAAATACACTACTATGGGTGAAACAGATAGCTAGTGGGAACCTGCTGTATAGCACAGGGAGCTCAGCTCAGTGCTCTGTGATGGCCTAGTTGTGCAATGGTTGGGGAGGAAGGTCGGAGAGGGAAGGGATGTGTGTGTGTGTATGGCTGACTCACTTTTCTGTGTGGCAGAAACATAACATTGTAAAGCAATTACACTCCGATAAAAATAAAAAAATATTTTTAAGTAATGGAGATACCTACAGTGAATACTCTACCTGACAAGGCCCTCATTTAGATTTGATGAAGAGATGAAAAGCTTTACAGACAAGCAAAAGATAAAACAGTTCAGCACCACCAAACTAGCTTTACAAGAAATGTAACAGGGATTTCTCTAAGTAAAAAATTAAAGATTACAACTACAAAACATGAAAAATATGAAAAGAAAAAGCTCATCAGTAAAGGCAAATATACAATAAAGGTAGTATATTAATCATGTACAAAGTTCATAGGCAGGTTAAAAAACTAAAGTAGTAAAATAATCTATATCCGCAATAAGCAGTTAAGGGATACACAAAACAACTTGATGTAAAATATGTATACTTGTGGCTGATTAACTTCACTGGATGGCAGAAACTAACACAACACTGTAAAGCAACTATACTCCAATAAAAATAAAAAGTAACTGAGGGGAAGAGTAAAGTGAAGAATTGTTAAAATGCATTTGAAATTAAGAGATCAGTAAGTTAAATAATGATACACACACATACACACAGCTATATATAAACCTCATAGAAACCACAAACCAAAAATTTATAATAGATATACACAGAGAAACTAGAGGAATCCAAACATAACACTAAAGATAATCATCAAATCACAAGGGAAGAGAACAAAAGAAAAAAGGAAGAAAAACGGACTACAAATGCAATCACAAAACCATTAACAAAATGGCAGTAAGTACCTAGATATCAATGATTACTTTAAATGTAAGTGGACTAAAAACTCCAATTAAAAGACAGAGTGGCTGAATGGATTAAAAAAACAAAATCCATGTGTATGCAGCTTATAAGAGATTCACTTCAGATCTAAAGACACACACAGACTGAAAGTGAGAGCAGGGAAAAAGGTATTCCATGCTAATGAAAATGAAAAAAAAGGTGAGGTGGAAATACTTATGATAAAAAAACAAACTTTAAAACAAAAACTGATACTAGAGACAAAGAAGGACATCATATAATGATCAAGATCAATCCCAGAATAAGATTTAACAATTATAAATATATAAGCACCCAACATAGCAACACCTAAATGCATAAAGAAAATATTAACAGACATAAATGCAACAATTGACAGTAACACAGTAATAGTAAGGAATTTTAACACCCCGTAACATCAATGCACAAATCATCCAGAAAGAAAATCAATAAGCAAACACTGGCTTTAAATGACACTTTAGACCAGATGAACTTCATAAATATAGATAGAACCTGCCATCCAAAAGCAGCAGAATACACATTCTTTAAGTGCACATGGAACATTTTTCAGGATAGATCACTTGCTAGGTCACAAAACAAGTCTCAGTAAAGTTAAGAAAACTGAAATCATATCAAGCATCTTTTCTGACAATAATACTATGAAACTAGAAATTAACTACAAGAAAAAATTGCAAAAAACCCAAACACTTAGAGGCTAAACAATATGCTACTAAACAACCAATGGATGACTGGAAAAAAAAAACCAAAAAATATCTGGAGACAAATGAAATCAAAACCACAATGATTCAAAAATCTGTGGGATACAGCAAAAACTGTTCTAAGAAGGACGTTTACAGCAATACAAGCTTACCTCAGGAAACAAGAAAAATCTCAAATAAACAACCTAACCTTACACCTAAAGGAACTAGGAAAGAACAAAACCAAAGTTAGTAGGAGGAAAGAAATCATATAGATTGGAGGATAAATGGTATAAATACTTTAAAAAAATAAAATAAAAGATCAATGAAACTAAAAGTTGGTTCTTTGAAAAGATAAACATTTAGCCAGACTCATCAAGACAAAGAGGGTCCAAATCAATAAAATCAAAAATGAAAAAGGAGAAGTTACCACAACTAATAACACAGAAATACTGAGGATCATAAGACATTACTACAAACAACTATGTCAATAAAATAGATGACCTAAAAGAAATGGACAAATTCCTTTAAATGTAAAACCTCATAAGACTGAACCAGGAAGGAATAGAAAATATGACCAGACCAATTACCAATAATGAAATTGAGTAAGTAATTTTTAAAAACTCCCTAGAAACAAAAGTCCAGAACCAGAAGTCTTCATAGGTGAATTCTATCAAATATTTAGAGAAGATTTAACACCTATCTTCTCAAACTATTCCAAAAAATTGCATAGGAAGTAATGCTTTTGAACTCATTCTATGATGCCAGCATCATGCTGATACTGAAACCACACAAAGACATTACAAAACAAGAAAACTACAGGCAACATCAGTGATAAACATAGTTGCAAAAATTCTCAACAAAATATCAAACCAAATCTAACAACACATTAAAAATGAATCATGTAACATGATCGAGTAGGATTTATCCCAGGAATGCAGGGATGGTTCAGTATTCACAAAAATCAATGGATGTGATACACCACATTAACACATTGAATAAAAAATGATATGATCATCTCAATAGATGCAGAAAAAGCTTTTGAAATAAGTCAGTATCCATTTATGATAAAAATGTCTCCAGAATGTGGGTATAGAGGGAATCTCCCCAATGTAATAAAAGCCATATATGTTCAGCCCACAGCTAACATCATATTCAACAGTGAAAAGCTGGAAACATTTTCTCTAAGATTAGAAACAAAGGATGCCCACTCTCAACACTTGTATTCAACATAGTATTGGAAGTCCTAGCACAGCATTCAGAAAAGAAAAAAGGAATCCAAATTAGAAAGGAAGAAGTAAAACTGTCACTGTTTGCAGATGACATGCTACTATAAGTAGAAAAATCCTAAAGATGCCACCAAACTACTAGAGCTCAATGAATTTAAGTTACAAGATACAAAATTAATGTACCGAAGTCTGTTGCATTTCTATACACTAACGATGAACTATCAGAAAGAGAAATTAAGGAAACAATCTCATTTACAATCATATTAAAAAGAATAAAATACCTAGCAATAAACCTCCCTAAAGAGGTTAAAGAAAACCTATACTCAGAGAAGTAGAAGACACTGATAAAAAAAATTGAAGATGACACAAACAGATGGAAAGATACACCTCATTCATGGACGGGAAGAGCTAATATTGTTACAGTGACCATACTACCCAAGGTAGTTTACAATACAATGTAATCTCTACCAAAATTCCAATGGTATTTTTCACAGAACTACAACAAATAATTTTAAAATTTATATGGAAACACAAAAGACTCCAAATAGTCAAAAAAATCTTGAAAGCTAGAGTTATCAGGCTCCCTGACTTCAGCCTATACTATAGAACTGCAGTAATCACAACAGTATTGTCCTGACACAAAAACAGACACATACATCAATGGAACAACATAGAGAGCTAAGAAATAAACCAACACACTGATGGTCAATTCAACTACAACAAAGGAGGCAAGAATATACAATAAGTTGTTCTGGAAAAACTGAACAGCTACATAAAAAGAGTGAAATTAGAACATTTCCTTACTCCATGTACAAAAATAAACTCAAAATAGATTAAAGACCTACATGTAAGACCAGAAACCATAAAACTCCTATCAGAAAACATAGGCAGAACAGTCTTCGAGATAAATCATAACAACAGTTTTTTTGGATCTGTCTCCTAAGACGAAGGGGAAAAAAGGCAAAAATAAACAAATGGGACCTAATTAAACTGAAAAGCTTTTGCACAGCAAAGGTAACCATCGACAAAACAATAAGACAACCTACTGAATGGGAGAAAATATTTTCAAATGATATGGCCAATAAGGGGTAATTTCCAAAATACACAGAGGACTCATACAACTCAATAAAAAAAAATACCTGATTAAGTGATGAGCAGATGACCTGAATAGACATTTTTCCAAAGAATACATACAGATGGCGAACAGATACATGAAAAGATGCTCAACATCACTAATCAGAGAAATGCAAATCAAAACCAAAATGAGATATCACCTCATACCTGCCAGAATGACTATCATCAAAAAGACCACAAATAACAAATGCTGGAGAGGGTGTGGAGAAAAGGGAACCCTTGTACACTGTTGGTGGGAATGTAAATTTGTGCAGCCACTGTGGAAAACAGTATCAAGTACCCACAAAAAAAGCTGAAAGTAGAACTACTATATGATTCACCAATTCCACTCGTGGGTACATATTTGAATAAAGTGAAAATGCTAACCTGAAGACCTACACACACCCCAAAGTTCATAAAAGCAATGTTTACAATTACCAAGGCATGGAAGCCCCCTAAGTGTCCATCAACAGATGAATGGATAAAGAATTTGCGGTATATATGTGGAATACTACTCAGCCGTAAAGAATGTAGTTTTGCCATTTGCAACAACATGGATGGACCTGGAGAGTATTACACTTAGTGAAATAAGTCAGAGAAAGACAAATACTGTAAGTTAGCACTTATATGTGGAATCTAAAAATAAAACAAACTAGTGATTATACCAAGAAAAAAAACCACAACAGACTCACAGATACAGAGAACAAATTGTGGCTACCAGTGGGGAGAGGAAAGGGGGGAGGCCCAATATAGGGGTAGGAGATTTTATGCATGGTACAAACTACAATGTATAAAGTAAGCTATAAGGATAATTTGTACAGCACAAGGAATATAGCCAATATTTTATAATAACTATAAATGATCATCTATGAAAATTTTGAGTCACTATGTTGTACACTTGAAACTAATATTATAAATCAATGATACCTCAATTTATAAAACTGTAATAGGAGGGTCAACTCCTATAACAAACACACATTCCCAATCCTAGCTGTTTAACTGTGTCCATGTTACATTTTTTTTTTTTGTCTGGGACATGTAAGGAGGATGATGATCTGTAGCAGTAATTCAGGGATCAGGGCCTCTTCCATCTTAAGGTTCCATTTTCCTTTAGGACACTCAGAAGATGCACAGAAGCAAATCATGGGAAATTTCCTACCTTCTTTAATAATCTTGTCCAGGAAACGACACACATACCTTCTACTGCATTTATTGGAGGTGGTCAAAGTAGCCTCGTCTAGAAGCAAGGGAGCTGGGAGATTTAGTCTAGTTCTCTGCCAGATAATGGTGAACACTAAAATTTCCTAACTAAAGAAACCAGAGTTCAACACTATCAGTGTAACAGATATATCCAGTAAGGAGAAGACTTGAACAATTATAGGAGAGACAGAGACAAACAGATGAAAAGACAGAGATAGAAAGACAGAGAGACATCATTTATAGAGCATTACATAGAGGACATGGGTTGAAGTGAGATCAAGTGTAAAAATGGGGAAAGCTCCACTTAGATAAGTCTACCCAAAGTAATAATATAATTTTTAAGAATATTCTTTCCATCACTCCTGGGTAGATGGTTGATGAGGGGAAAAGGTTTTGTTTATCTTTCTAGTTTGTTTTTTGCAGAATGTTGGAAAATTCAATCATCCTGCCTCATGATTTGAGATTAAAATAAACTGCTTCTAAGGCAGGGGCCAGTGGAAACCACAGACCCATATCCCTGTAGCCTTTTGACATTTTTCCCTCAACAACATGTTCTCTTCTATCAAGTTGTAAGATTTATAAGATCAAGGACAAGACAGTTATGCTTAAAATACAGAAGAAGAAATTCATATTCAAACTGCTGCTATCCTGTCCCATCAGAAGTTATTTATACCAATTATTTATATTAACTGATATGAACAAGAGTAAACAAGCTATTAGCAAGAGCAATCTCTGCAGATTTCCTATAGCACCTCAGAAAGATGAGAATTTACTGGGTCCTTCTGGACCACATCAAATTGTTGTTTTATAGGTAAAAAGGTCAAGTATCATTCCTTTCATATGATGCAAAAGAAGAACTACAGAGTAAGTTGTTTTGCACATGAAGCGCTAATAAAACAGAATGGACCCTGGATAAGTGTGGCTGGCAGGTACATCTCCCTAAGACTTTTCTGTGCTAATTTATCCTATGATCAAAGCTAAACCAAGGTTGAATGGACAGCTGCACATCAATCTAACAACAAGAACAAGCACGCAATGGATGGTCTCTTTATCTCCCTGAAGACTTTTGGGTGAGCTAGAGTAAGATTTTACCTTCATCTAGTCCCAGGAAAAGTATTTTTGTACAAATATTAAGTTCATCATAATTAAAATTTGCTTCTTTTTAAAAGTATCCCCTTAGTCAATCTAAACTAACTTTAACATTATAACTGTAGTGAGGAAATTGTTTTAATATTTATAAATTTGTTTAATTATTTATTTCATCTGGCAGAATTCCTTTTCATGATTATTTACTTGCCTTCCTATGCAGTCAAGTCTGCTATTTACCCTTGGCCTATATCCTGCAAAGTCATTCTTTCCTAAGTCATGTGGCCAAATGACTTACTTTAAGATATTTATAATAGTTATATTAAATTTTAAAATGCTCTTTTGAGTCAGACTGCCACAAGAAACCAATATTACTAGCAGCTGGTGAAATTTAACAGATTGCTGTCACTTGGTCTTGTATTATTCTGTTTCTGCTCCTTTCACTTGGCTTAAAAAAATTCAAATACATTTTAGAATAAGAGAACCTGCATTTCAGGGCAAAATGACATATAATTAACTCTTATGCTCTGTTCCCTTTCCCAGAGCAGGTAACAGTGATCTGAACTGGGAAATCAGAATAAAAGGAAGGACTTTAGAGTGGGGTTCTAATAGAAAGCTTTCAGAAAAGAATTCAAGCCATTAAATTGAAGAATTTTTTTTAAATGGCTTCTTTCTTGCCATCACAGGGTGGCTTTACAGTTCTCCCAAGCCTAAAAACCTACCAAGATTTACTCTATTCCAATTCAAGTAGCACTCATTCTTTACCAAAAAAAAAAAAAAAAAAAAGCAAAGAGAAGCACAAAAATGCTTAGCAAACTTGCATGCGATCTGTTTGCTGCTCTGAAAGGAAAGTAAATATTTGTAGCATTATAAAGCATGCTACAGGATCCTGTAACCAAAACAAGAGTCTGAATGGCATCTTTTTTTCTAACTACATAAACATCTGGCTCTTAGACGGAAGTTTGGCTGAAATACTTTACCTTCCTAGACACCACGTTTACTTGACTAATGCAAGGAATTTTTATAGTGTGCAATAACATCTGCTACCAAGCTATGTGGAATGTTTTATCAAGCTATCTACTCCAATCGCTCTTCCAATAAGTGAACAGCATACTTTTTAAATAACAGTAAAAAAACAATTTTGAAAAGTTATACAATTTAATAATGCTATCCTTCATAAGACATAATGCTATCCTTCATAAGACATAATGCTATCCTTCATAAGAATAGCAGAATAGGCTAGTGAACTAATTATTGACATATAGTTGTTGGTTAGAAAGCTAAGAGTTAGTGACTTAGTTAAAAGAGTTTCTGGATATCAGGAACAAAGATGGAAATACTTTTAAAGTCAAAATTGGTTCATAATTTTTGTCTTACTAACATTTATTAATTTCAATGCTATAAAATGTTTGCTTTAGTGACCCTGAATGAGGTAATTGGTATCTTTATGCTTCTTCAGTCCCACATAGATATTTAATGAGATTTGACCTCAAATTGCAATTACTTCATGCCATGGCAATGTAAAAACTTCAGAAAGAAGTTTGCCTTCTTTTTCCAGTAGTCTTCTCTTTTTTTGGCCATGTGTTTAATGCTTTTATGTTCTGTACATGCTCCCTGGACCTAGAGCTGCAATACTGGGGGCTCCATTCCTGCCCATCATATCCCAATAATTTATGAACTCATTCTGATTTCTCAAACATGGCTCTTAGCCTTCCATTCAACAACTGTATCTGACCAATAAATTTATATGCTTTAACCAAGTCCAGGATTGGAAGTAGAGAGAGAAAGTAACTAGAAAACATGGCTGGAGATAGAGAATTTGAGGGTTTATAATGGTACTAACAGTGAGAAAGGAGGAGGAGGAAAAGGTAAGATGAAGGAGATTATGGAGAAACTGGACAGGATCTGGTAAAGTGAGTTAAGCAGGGAGAATATCACAATCCGACCTTCAGTTTAGAAAGATGCTTTTGGCAGCTATGTGAAGAATGGTTTGGACTGAGGCAAGAATAAAAGGGAGGAAAAGAGGATTTTGTAGCAGTGATTCATGTAAGAAATCATAGGAACTAAATTGACAATGGTGATGAAGAAAACTAGAAGGATTCAAAGACATTAGAGACAATAGTTCATGCCATTAATTTAGAAATATTACTACAACTGTATATGGACAAAATTATCTGTATCAAAGAAAACTGAATGAAATTATTATTTCCTTTACACAAATAATTCCCAAAGGACTAGGAAACTAGTTTCCTAAAAGAAAAAGTTAAGCAAGTCTTTGTCAGTTTGTTTGTATACAGAAGCAAATTTGAATATTTTTCTAATTACAAAAATTATTTAAAAAATCTGTGCCCTTACAAGGAAATTTGAGCTCAAAGATATGACTTTAGGTCATATTCCAGTATATTTTCTCTTCAGTTGCGTCAAATATACTGTTAAACCCATGCATTGATTTCTTAATCTCATCCTCATATCCTTTAGTTCTTGAATTTTCATTTGGTTCTTTAGTAGAATCAAATAAATATGGCAAACTTAGTTTTATTACATTTGGTAACTATATTACAGCATTTACACAGGTCAAACTTTCACTGTGATTTTCATGCCTTCATAGGGTTCACTAAAAGCTCTGGAACTCGGGGAATGTAGGGTCAGTAGAAACCCAGAGGAGACTCCCTCAGGGGTGAAAAGTATTGGGCAGTTGTAGTTTGGGAATCAAAGAAGCCGCAAGTTTGATATTGAAGAGAGTAATCAAAAAGTCCAAGTATCATTGTAGACCACCTGCCACAAGGAAAAATTGGGACGCGTTTGTAGGCAGAGGCTAAAGAGGCTGAAAAGTCGACATTGGTGCCCCTTAAAAAACACTCAGGTTGAAGATAGATGAATCTACCATGGAAATCCAGAAGTTATGAAAGGATGTGAAAGAAAGCAATCCAAAATTGATAATTGAATGTAATGATGCCAGAACAACCAGATCTTCATGTTGTGGCTTCCTTTTCTGAACACCCTGAGATAGTTCTCTTACATGTCCCCAAAGGGGACATGTAAGAAAAGTATCTGAGATCTCTAACACATCTCATTAATGAGGACCAGAGCATTATATGTTAATTACTGGATAAAAACATAGAATTGAGCACTGGTTTTCACTCTCTGGTTTCTGGTAAATTCTGCACAAGTCACGTACCCACTTTATGTTAAAATGTTATCTCTTACAAGGACACAAGGATAATAAAGGCAAAGCACTCTGAAAAGAGAAGTCAACATTGGCAAAGCCAGCTAAACATTTCAAATCCAAATATCTTCATAAATTGCCCCACAGAGTTAAGTCCAGTGAGTAAGAAACAGAATCAAGGATTCCAAAGTACTATCCCTATCATAAGCATATTATAATTTTGGTCATTTATCACATGCTAATTGAGACACCAGTATTTTTCTCCACAACTTCAGCATGTTACAGTTTATTGTCCATAAAGAAAAAGATCCTTTTAGAAGTAAATAATATCATGTGGCATCTTGGCTCAAAAGCATTCAGTAACTCCCCATCATAATTATAATGAAATCTGAACACTTCATTAGAGCCTACAGTGATCCTCCATAGCATAACCCTTGCCTACTTCCACAATGTGGCATCTCATTCAGTCTGCTCTCTCTCTCTATGAGTATTTATTTCTGTCTTAGAACCTGGGTCCTGTTGGTCCTTCAGCCTCAAAAGCTTTTCCCCCAGATGGAGATGTGGTTTGATCCTTTAGGAGAGGCCTTCTCTGACCACCTCATTTAAAATAACTTCCATACCTACCCTTGCTCCCACAGTCACTCTCTAAACTTTTACCCTGATTTTATTTTACTTCATAGGACGTATCTCCACCAGAACTTGTGTTTTATCTGTTGATTTCTTTCTTCCCTACTAAGATCTATATGAGCAGGAAAGTTGTTACATCTACTGCCTTCTCCTAGAGGCATAAAAGACTGCTTAAAAAATCAAAGTATTCTATATTCTCTCTATATATATGTAAATATTTGTTGAATTAGTAAATAAATAAGAAAATGAGATACATGAATCTGATCTAGTTCAAGGAACGAGAGCTGGAGGACCCTGGCCAGATACTACCGACTCTATACGAGCCAAATTCAGAGCCCTGAAGGGAAGCAAGAGTGAAAGCGAGCCCCACAGTTGGCACCGAGCCATAGAATCATGACTTCATTTCAATCCCTAGAGAGGTGTTGGAGCCAAGGTTACAGACACACTTGCTTTATTAGTCAAGTTCTTAAGGCCCGGGGGCAGGCTTGGGCCTCCAGGCCATCAGGGTGAGCTGGGCATTAGGGTAGGGGGAAATATTAATAAATATAGCTGTGAGGAAATGCTGACGATGGAAACAGAGGAGCAATGAGAAGCCTTTGTTAAAGAAGCAGATTCTTGCTGATTTTCCCAGCATTATCCTATCCCTTCTCATGAGTATTCTAGAGATTTTCAGAACGTCGTTAATGAGAAAGAAGCCCTTCCAATAGTTCTGTCATTCTTGGAGAGTAGCACTCATCCAAAGGAGAATAGGCTATTGTGTTCTGGAAATAGTCGTGCTACACAAGAAACTGGTGAAACCACAGGCTGGGGCTGCATAGAGAATCCAATCAGTTGAAGGGAAGCATAGTTTCTTTATTCACATTAACAGGGGAAATGGTTGAAAAATTCTATTATTCAAAACATACACATAATTAATGTTTCAGTCTACGTTTATCTCCAGTTTTTATTTTTTTCTAGTCTCAAGAGGTGAGAAAGGTTATGTATCATACAAGTGTACAATTTCTGTCTTTAAGAAATCACATTAGTTGTACAACTGTTGGAAATGATCCACAGTAAGAAGACACTATCATATGCAAAGCCAGCTTTACAAAAAAAGTTAGATACCTGCTTACAAATCATATCCAACTCCAAGCTGTGTCATAAAACTAGTCAAGCCTAACTCACTAAAGTGCATCCCCATTAATGAAAGCAGTGAAGTTTAAGATGCTTTTTCTTCACCTTTTGTCAAAATCATGATTTATAATCTGATTCTGCCCAAGATGTTGACAAAAAAGCATTTTATTCTTTGCTCTAGGTGTTATTTTTATACAGCAAAGAACACAAGAAGTATGTCTCATGGTAACAAGAAAAATTGCCCACCATAAATAACAAAATTAAAACACAAATACAGGCAGCTTTTTAAAAAGAGGTGAGAGAGGGTTAAAGGGAGACCAAACAGGTATAATATTATGGGTTAAGTAAATGCTATAAGCTCTGCCATCTTTCTTTTCTAAGAACATTTTCAGAAATGTAAAATTCCTGGGAATTTCTCATAGCTTAGAAACACAGGTTCAGAAAATAGATGTGAGGAAATGGTAGGAAAAGTAGAACTAGGAAACAGTGGATTGGCTGAGGACTAGGTGGAATGTACAGATCTAGTTTCACTTTTTCCCAACTTCCCCTACATTACTTCATAAACCTTCCCAAAGATTAGTTTTGTTTCACTTCTCTATTTTTGGTTACTTCTCTATATTTTCTATTTTTGTTATATGATTTATCATTATTTTTATTATTTCCTTCTTTCTTACTTCTAAACTCTGGTGAACTTTTTCCAGCTTCTTGTATTGAATTCTTGGTTTACGTGTTTACAGAAAACCATGTTTAAAACTAAAAAGTTCCCTCTAAGCACTACTTTAGCTTTGTCTCAAATTTTGACAAGTAGTGGCTTAGCTATTAAGTTAAATAATTTTGTGGTAACTCAAGCTTTTAATTGGAAAGATTCCCAGCATCTCCACTTAAAATTTTATCTATCCCTTTCTGAGAAGTATATGTTGATAGCTTCAACCTTGTTAGTTTATACTTATCTCTTGGCAATTCTGTCAGTTGCTTCACATAATTTGTTGAATGCATGTATGTTCAGTGTTTATATATCCTGGTTCATTTTTTTTTCTCTTTAGCATTGTATAACACCTTTTTGGAGGGGGAGGGTGTGGAATAAGAACAGTATATAAATAAAACCATGACCCTTAAAGCCAGACACCAGAGTTAAATCCTGGTTCTGTAACCATCTTTTAATCAACATATTTTTATGAGAGTAATTGGTTTTTTCTGCCCACAGTTAATCTGAATAATTTTTCATTTATCAAGTTGCTTTGTGATCTTGGCAACTTATTTAACTTCTGGATTTCTATGTTCTTTACCTGTAACATGGAACATGAATGTTGCAAAAAATAAACGAGGTATCAAAGATACAAGCTTTTACTTCGGCGTTTATTCAGTAACACTGTTTCTATTCACCTTATCTATTCACCTGAAACACCCTGACCCATTTTATGACTTACAGCTCATTTTCCAAGCTCATTTGGAGGGAAACTTCTCTCCTCCAGGATAACTGGCCACTCTTTCCTTTGAAATATATAACTTGAACATGCTTTAGTAATAATTCTGTGACTGTATTTATGTGCCTTGCTATCCTTAAAAGACTGAAAGATCTACAAGGAAAAATCCCATTTCTTCCTCATATAAATTTTTTATCTCTAAAGCCTAGCAAAATATTTGCAGAAAATTCTCTGGGAGGGGAGCATACATTTTTTTTAGAATTAGTGAATAAATAGTATGATTAATCTAGGTTAGCATTATCCAAGAACTTTCTGCAATGGTAGAAAAATTGTATTCTGTGCTGCCCAAAATTATAGTCGATAGCCTCCTCTGCCTAATGACAGATTCTCCAAAACAAGCTCAGCTGTCAGAGATCCCCTCCCTGAGAGTTTCACCAACAAAGAAGATTGACTGTTATCACAGGAGAGGAGACTAGAAGCGAACACCAAACACAGACAAACTTTGTCCCAAACCATAATACCTCCCCTCTGTTCTTCTAAGGGCCCATTCATCTTTCTGAAAAATCATTTACTCTCCCCTAAAAGGCCTACATTCCTCCTCCCCTTTCCTTTTGAAGATGATATTTAAACCTAAATTAAAAGCCACCTCAGGGAGTTACTCATTTTCTCCTGGGTATTGACCATGTAATACATGAGGTATACATATTAATAAACTTCTGTTTGTTTTTCTCTTGCTTATCTGTCTTTTATTACAGGGGTCTCAACAAAGAAATCAGAAAGGTAGAGGGGAAATTATTTTTTATCCTCTATATTACACACACACGCACATATACATATGTGTGTATCTCCAAAAGATGTGGCTTTTTATTCAGGTTACTCTTCAGTACCAACATCTCTAGGTATACCTGTTGGGCTCCTTTTCAAGATCTATTCCCTCTTAGAAGGTACTGTGGCTTTAAATTACATACACCTGTGCTCAGTGAACTCTTAAAAAAATCACTTCTGCTCCACTGGGTCTGTGAGTCATTGACAAGGAACAATCCCCAGCTGCATCATTTCCCCAGACTGTTTGCAAAGTAAGCAGTCACGTATTAATTTCTACTATGCTACATCAAATTACCACAAACACAGTGGCTTAACCAATGCAAATTTATTATTCGTTCTGGAGGCCAGAAGTCCAACTTGCTTTGGTGTAAGACACCGTAAGATACCTTAGATCAAGGTGTCTGCGGGACTACATTTCTTTCTTGAGATTCTAGGGGAGAAGCCATTCCCTCACCTTTTCCACCTTCTAAAGGCCCACATACCTTGGCTCATGACTGTCTTTTTCCATCTGCAAAGCCAGCAACGATGGTCTGCGTCCTCCTCATGCGGCCAAGTCTCTGCTTCTCTCTACCCAGCCTCCCTCTTTCCATTTTTAAGGGCTCTGGTGATTAGATTGGGCTCACCTGATAATCCTCAAGGTCAGCTGACTAGCAACCTTATTTTCTTCTGTAATTCCCCTTTTCTTCTTAAATCCCCTTTGCCATGTAGTCTAAATACTGAAGGGTTCTGGACGGTAGGACATGGACATTTGGGGGGGTGGCTATTTTGTCTACCACAGAACAGGCCAAACTTATCTTACAGTCCTAATAGAAATGCCAACATCCTTATTTCCAGTGTATATTTCTTCTAAAGCTGGATTTGATTGCTTATAATTCTAAGACTATCTAACGGCTGCTGGTTATGGAAAGGTGAGGGAGGAAGAGAAGAAAAAGTGTCCAAAGAGGAATAAGCAGGAAAATGCAAAAGTAGAGAAACCAACAGGAGAGAGAATGAGATAAGCTGAGAAAACAAAGATAGATAAGGGAGAATACTGTTCACCTGAAGGAGGAAGAGAACAAAAGAGATGAGAAATCTCTATTGAAAAAGCTCAACCAAAACAGAAGGGTAATTCACCCTCTCTGTTCTCAATTTTTCCTTTAAAGCAAGTTCAATTAGTGACCCAGGACTGCATTTACTGAATTCAAATAAATTCTTAGCAAAGAAAAATAATTTCAACTTTTTTTTCTTTTTTTCATGTTTTTCCTTTGCTCCTTCCCTAAGAAATGGTTCTATTTGAACATTTTGTAATTATATATAGGAAGAAAACTTGTACTAGGCTGAGTTGTTCATGGAGATCTCCTACTTCCATGACTGAATTGCTTACTATATGTCACCCCAGGGGCTGGTTTCCTGAGGGCAGACACTGTATTCTATCAACCATTATAAACCAGCAGCTGACATGGTTCCTGGCATTGTAAACACCTCAAAATATTAATTAATAAAATCAATAAAGTAATCAGTTGCCTTCCTCAAATTTTCTAGCCTCTTATCTAAACTTCCAAACACATCAGTCAAACTAAACAACAGCACAACTCCATTCAGAATGTGGAAAAAAGGGAGAGGGGGATGGATGAGGATGATATAAGGCATGATACCTCCCATTTCCCATTAGTTTTAAGATGCTTTTTAATTTTAACTCACAATTTGCTACAGGAAAACCAGAAATTTTCTTTTCTCTTTCTGAATATTTCAGCTTGGAAATGTGATTTTTTTTTAAGCTATATTTTTACTTAACAAAATCACACTGCAGTAAAATGGCTTGGGCACTCTACAGTTTATAATGAGGGGCTTTTACATGCCAATGGTGAATAGACATGTTGCTCAGAATACCGTTCCCTTCTGTTTCTACATAATAGTTGAAGAAACTGTCCTTTGGCCAGCTCTAACGCTCTTTGCTCTTGGGATCCGACATCCCTCTTGATGAGGTCTTCTTGGCAAGATTAGCCTAAAGCAAGACTGTGACATAGAGAGACTAAGGACTCCTCCACTTCAACCCTGGGCTTTCTTACCCTTGCTCTCAGTCACCCTGGGGCCCCGTGCTATCCCAGAAGGCACCACTGGGTGCTAAGGCCCCTCCTGCCACTCCTGATTCATCATTCCCCTTCTTGCCTTCCCACATGAATACACACACACACAAACATACACACATATGCACATAAACAGGTGTGAGATTCTGAGGGTAATCTTGAAGGCTAAATCTTTTCCAGAGTTAATTTACACCTTTTTATAACCAAAGTATACATGCAGATGGTTAACACTCAAGTAATTTAGAGGAATTTATAATGAAAATCATCAGTTTCCTATTTGAATTCCTCTTTTCTAAAAAAAATGTTCCTCTTTTTAGAAGCCTACTTTTAAATTTTTCTGGCTTTTGGCTGCTTATACAGTGATTTCTTCTCCATTTTTACATTATTTCTACACATTATCAATTTATTTTATGTTTCAGTCTCTAAAAATTTATCTTATACTACTTCTTACCACTCTTCTTCCTCTCCCCAATAAAGTTCTATCACATATCTAGCTCCTCTATATTACATCATACGTTATAAAAGTAGAAGGCTCAAAGTATTCTATAGCTATGATAATGATGTAGTCATGAAAAGTCATGTTCTGAAGATGAATTAATGGCATGGGGAAAGAGTCACCACTTAGGGACTTCCCTAGTGGTCCAGTGGTTAAGAATCCGCCTTCCACTACAGGGGACATGGGTTCGATCCCTGGTCGGGGAAATAAGATCCCACATGCCATGGGATAACTAAGCCTGCACGCTGCAACTACTGAGCCTGTGCACTCTGGAGCCCATGCACCAAAACTAAAGAGAAGCCCACGGGCCAAAAGTGAAGAACCCGCATACCGCAACGAAGATCTCACGTGCTGCAACTAAGATCCAATTCAGTGGAAATAAATAAAATTAAATTAAATTTTAAAAAAAGAGTCACCACTTAAAATTAAATGAAAACTAAAAACTACATATTTATTAATATGCTTTTATTCAAATTCTGTAGATATAGACTAAAAAATAAAATTATAGAAACAAAATATACAATAGAATTAATAATGTTTATCTCAAAGGAAAAGGATTGTGGAACATTTTTCTTTTCTTTTTTCTATTTTTCTAAAATCTCTATAATAAATACATATACTTTTATAGTAAAAAATATTCAGAGGAAAAAATATTCCCTTTTAAGTAAAAGGAATGGGTACAAAATAGTAGAATCTTAGGCCAGTGGAACAACTAATTTTAGGCCTTGCCCTTCAATTATATGAACTTTGGAATGCTTATCCCACCCAAATCCTCCTTTCTCACTTAAAATATGCAAACTGGTGGCCTTTCAGAGATCTAAATCATTATAAAAATGCAGGACATCATCAGAACTTTTTAAAATAAAAATCCAACAGTTTTAATTAAGTGCATAATACATATGTATGAGTGTATTGTCTTTTGTAATAGAAGACAGCTGCTTGCTATGAGTTTGAAAATCCCATTTAAAATTTTTTCATCCTATGCTAATTCTCTAAAGAGAAAAGGAAGTGGCAGACAATAACATTTTACTTTAAGTGTTCTCAATGCTAGCAGAGTCCTCAGTATTTCAGTGTTAATTACAAACATTTTCTCTTACAGTAGCATATTCACTTGTGGTAGTGACTCCCAACTCTAAAAGTATACCAAATTACTTTTAATGAGGAACGCTTTGTACATCTCTGAATTTAAGAGATTCTGCCTTCCTCAATACTCAAGATTATATAATCTAATGAACACAGTTGGGAATATTTTGCACAAAGTCGAGAGAGAGTGGGACTGGCTGAGTTATGTTCATTCCAGCCCCCAGGAAATTACAGCTGACCCCGCCACACGCTGTTCTGCCCACAAGTACCTCGTCCTCCGCCTGGGCGTAGACAGATTAAACAGAATTTCTCAGATCTCCTTCCACCAGCCTACATCCTTCCATTTAACTTCTGGCAGTCTAGCTAACTGTCCCAGGGTCAGCCTGATTCTTTCCTGCTCACAGAAAGCAGACCGATGGTAAAGTTCTCTGCCAGTGTCTGCTTGAGGCCCCTAAGTCTGCCTAAGACTTGACATCTGGAAGTTGCAACTTCCTCCTTATTTTGCCTGTCACCATGTGCTTCCCCTGCTTCTCTGCTCACCAGCCAGAGAACACAGAAGGGGCTCTCTATCTCTCTTTGTTTCTTTCACTACCTGATCAGCCTTAGGTCACAGAGAAAGCTGGAGACACTCTCCTTCCCAGGTCCTCGTTAGCGGCCCCTACTCTCCAGGTCTCTGCTAACGCTCTCCCCTCAGCCCTCCACTGAGGTCAGAGGCAACAGGCAAATATCAACTAATCCACTACTACAATCTATATTAGCAGCTCTACTGCCTGGGTTCAAATCATTTTAGCTTTATGGCCTTAATCAAGGAACTTAACAGTTCTGTGCCTCAGTTTCCTTATCTATAAAGAAAATAATAATAGTGCCTAAACCATGGTTACAGTAAGGATTAAATCAGACCATATATATAAAGTGCTAAAAGCAGTGCCTTGTACACAGTAAGCTCACTATAAATGTAGCTATTGTTATTGCTACAGAAGGCACACACAAATTTCTCTGTCTCTCACACACACACCAACGCACACCACACACACAAAGATATACTTTCAAAAATGCTGGTCCAATTCAGACAGGAGACAGGAAGACTTATTTAATAGGAAAGCAAGGCTTAGCAAGGGGGAACTGCTCCTTAGCTAACTGTCCTCAAGCCACCGCAGACCTCAGAGACAAGCAACGAGTTGCTAAATAACAGCAACTATATGAAGAAGCATCTCCCAACTCGTTCTGAGTCAAAAGGAACTTGAGATCAGTAACTGCTAGACTGGCTTAGTACTAGAAACACTTAGCTGCAAAATCAAATCGGCACCTAAGGAGAAGAGTTAAGGACTCTTTACGACCTGTCTGCATGTGTGAGGATGCCCAGGACCACAGAGATGCTGACAAAATTCCAGGACTGACTCAGAACAAAAACTGCATTAGGTGCTTTGCTCCTTTGGCAGAAAACCTTTATCTCTAGGGCTTCAGGTCAGCCCACAGGCAAGGGTCTGGTTCAAGCAAGGTGCATTTGGAAAGTAATATTAGATGAACACTTGATGATTCATCAGACTTCACCCATTCCTCTGACTCAATTCTGAAGAAGTGTACTGGCAGGTGGTGATACAGCTACCGGAAATGGCAAGGGTCTTGGTTATATTCCAATAGCAGTACTATAACTTCATGCCTACAGCAAACCTTTCTCCAATTACACCCACACTATAATCAGCTGCAGAGGCCTTTTGTGACTATTTATAAAGGGCACCCTTATAATTTAGTTGGTAGCATTTGTTGGAAATTTTAACGGCTATGCAGTGCCAATCCACTTCTACAAAGTGCACGGTCTCCTTGCTAAGTGTAGAGCATGCTATGTAGCCATGAAATGGTCATTAATACAGTTGCCACCAAATTCTGCTGTGAAATTATAACATTCTTCACTTTTGGCAATTACAGACATTTTAGAAGTGCCACAGAAAGAGCCTGGAAATGTTGGTCCGTGTCTACCCCAAAATAAACCGCACAGAAAAACTTGCAACCTGAAAGCTGTACCCAGGGATAACCCATTGACAAGTCCAACTTCTCATTGAAGATGTACATGAGGTTCATCAAAGGTGCTCTAGAGCAACTTTCACATGCATGCTGGTGACCTGGAGATCTGTTAAAGGGCAGATTTGTGGTCAGTAGGACTGGAATAGGCCTGAGATTCTGCCTTCTACCAAGCTCCTAAGTCATGTCAGTGCAGATCACAAGGTGAGTAGTAACAGTGTTCGTGGCCAGGTTGGGAAGATTTGGGGAGAACTGTGGGTCCAGTTGACACATGTGCGAAGATCGTGTCACTGAATCTTTCTGGTGGTTATTAAATCATCTATTGAAATCAGTACAGCTGGTTCTCATATCAGTCTTTATAGCCTCCTCATTATTTTTACCATCATCATCATTGTCATTCCAAATAGAGTAATAATAACCGTAAATAGATTCCTAAAGTAGATCCATGAGTAAGCAGAGGGTTTGAAGTTGCACAGATGACATCAATGTCTGTAGTTTTGGAGCTCATGACTATATTAATAACCAAAAGGCTACTCTTCACTCAGATTTAAAAAAAGGAGATCAGCTTTTGGTCTTTGGGAAAATCAATCTTTTATTCCCCAAGTTGCTCATTAATAAAGGAAAAGAATTTAATTAATTGATCCATAGTTTCTTTCTAGTCCTAAAATATTAAGATTCAATAAATGATTTTTAATTCATATGTCATACCTGTCACTTTTAAAACTGAATAATACATGTCATACTACATGCAAAATAGTACCTTTTACCAACCAAAAAAATAAAATTGAAGCAAATAATGATAAATATCTTCTTGTCACTCAATTATAGTAACAATGTTATAAAGTAAGCAATCTCAAATATTTAAAAAGGAAAAATGCCTGGAATCAAAGACAATTCTTTTGTCTACTAATGGAGCTATTGGTTTATTTTGTGTTATTATTTTCAAAATTTCATATGGAAGCTCTATTTTCAAAATACATTTATTGCATATTAATGATAACATATAAATGAAATAATCTTTGACTTTTTGAAAAATTCAAGACCATTTTCATGAATATGTCACTAATTGTTTCAGCAGAAGTATTTCAGTATATTTATGGTAAAATATCAATTTCATGAGCATAACCTCCCAAAATTCATAGCACCTACCAAACATGTCTTTTTCAGACTGCATGTGTATAAGATTCTTTTCTAATAGTTTTCTTTGATATGCTAAGACTCCTTCTGGCTTAGGGAATGCTATTTGAGAAACAGAAGATAAATTATCATGAAAGATTCTATGTAGTCAACTTTCAATTATTTAATTCTATCTAACTTATGTATTTTCAAGTATTCTATCTTCACTCATTTTGCCTAACTACCTATTTATTTCCAAAGTGGAAAAAGGCAGGAAGAAAAGGCAGAAGCTGCACCTGAATATTAACAACTCTTTTGTCTTTACACGGTCTGAGAGCATGTTAGGAATATTAAACGTAAGAACTAAGGATTGTTATATTTACTTGCACAAATTTTGCTTATTTTGAGTTTTTTCCTAGTCATATTTTCACTGTGGCAAAGGAGAATATTTTTATCTTACTAATTAATTATGGAGAAAGATCATAATGAGCAACTATAGGACTTTTTAATTCTCTAAACTACCATTATTTTACAGAAGGAAAAAATAAATCTCAAAGTGGTTTAGTACCTTGCCCATGACCACACAGCTAGTGTGACAAACCTGAGTTACAAAATCTGATCTTCCGGACTCTAAAACCCATAGTTTTTCAATGTTTCATAAGTATCCCTCAAACTTTCTGCCCAAATAGTTGGATGGCTTCTCAGAGCATGTACTGATTATACAATGTAAAAGCCCCCAGTTAGTAGAAACTAGGAGGTGGAGAACGCTTAAACCTTAAGTCTATTCTGTAAGGGAAAATTACAAAACAAAAGCAAAAAAATAAAATTACCTTTCCCGTTTATTTCGTTTATTTGTTTTTACTTTTTAAAAAAGAAAAGTATATACTTTAGAAGGGAAGAGAAAGGGAGAATGTGAAACTCAAGAGGTTGAAAAAACAAACAAACAAACAAAAATGGCCTGATATTTCCAAGATGTCATTCTCGAGGAGATTAAGTTCAGGGACCTTTGAGAAAACAGAGTGAAGCAAGCCTATCTGCGCCCCACGCACACACACTGCTGAATTCCAGGATCTGTTAAGGTGCCTAGAATATAAAAAGGGCTCAAGAAAAATTTATTGTTAATGACAAAAATGCCCATGTTGTGCACACACCAAAATAAGGCTGCTCTCATCTCCATAACGAGGAAATCTCCTGAGTCATCAAATATGATATGTTTGTGTCAACTCTTTCATCATCAGTGCCATTCAGGAATGTCCACCTCACTAACCCTTTAGGATCCAAAGGATGCCTGCAGTTCCTGCTTTTCTCCTCCTTTTTTGTCTGGAAGCTCCAATTGCTGTACCGTCCTTTCCTCTTCGCCATATTTGTGCTTCAGTGCATTTATTGACACCCAAAGGCTAGTCAGACATAGTCTTAAACATTCAAGCACCCACTACACTTGCTATAGTTTTTTCAGAGAGTCTGATATTCCTTTCACTGTAAGAACTTCATTCCGAGCTTTTCTCATACTACACATGTGCTACATGTGATTTGGTTAAGCAAGCTCTACTATCAACAAGCTGGCAGTCTACATTGGCCACTTTATGTTATGCTACTCTGTTCTCTCAACATTTATTCCATAGCTCACTTCTGTAGTGTCTTAGTGTTGCAATACAAGTCATAACTCAAACTACTTAAAATTTTATCTAGATAAAGACTTCATAGTTAACCCACATGGTACTTTGTTGAAGACAGAAACAGAAAATACACAGGTCAAATTGTCAGAATCTGAAGCAACAATAAATACCCTGAGTTTGTATGATATAACCTCATGATGTTTACACTACTCACAAATTATATTTATTTAAATTTCCCACCAAAAGCAGTTTTCTTTGATCAACAAAATGGTGTGCAGAAGCAACTACTTCATTTATATTTTAACAATTTGCCTTAGGAACTAGTTTCTAGGAACACAGTGGATTTCAGGAGAGGGAACTCTTGTGTGTTCTCCATATTGAAATAGCTCTAGTTGTTTAATACATTTTTACCATCTAAGAATCCTCTTTGTAGTTTTGATGGAAAATTTTTTAGCAAATTTCACATTACACACACACACATGCACAGACACATACACACATGCACAGACACATACACATACACACACATACACAATGGAACTACAGTAATACACCTTTCCAAAAAAAGTAAGAGCATCCCCAGATAAACTCACCTAAGAGTCAATAGTTTGGGCTCTTACATACCATGATATGTTCAAGGGAAACCATTGAATGGACATATTTTTGGCATCAGAAGTGATAAATGATATAACTGAAAGGACACAATACTGGGAAAATGAGTTTAATATGTTTTCCTACAAATGCCAAAAGCCATACTCATCCAGTTGAATTGAAATCAAATGTAAAAGGATATATGAAAATATGGATAATCTGGATACGATTATCTCCACATAGGCTATAACCTACATTTTATACAGATTACATATTTATATACAAATTAGCCTCATTGTTATAAATACCTGTGGTAATGAATAGTGCTGCCCAGCTGAGCCAATGATTCAGTGAGGCATGAGGTATCCACACCACCTTCACTACATACTGAACAAGGAGAATGAAATGTACTGTTTTCATTTTCTAATCATAAATGTATATCACTTTTTTCTTTCAGAATGCTCATTAAAAAATATACTGATGGAGCTGAATTGCAGTTAAAAACTATGACTACACCCATCCCTGTGATTCATTTCTCACTCTCATGATATATTTGGAAGCTGTTCCTTCAGGATTTCCAGAATCTTGTCGACCACTCTGCTCTTAAACTTGCCATTTCTACAAAGTAGTTCTTAGTGGAGTTTTGAAGTGTTGTGTTTTCTCACCACTGTGTTCCTTAAAGAGAGCTGAAACTTACATTTTGAAAGCAAAATGAAACACATACATTAATTGTATTTTAAAATTTGGCAAAGCACATCAAATTACTTTTACTCGAGTAATTAATTGAGTTAGATTTTAACCGCGTAGTCATTTGTGTACCTGCAATAATCTTTTTTGCAAGTGAAAATTCTCCACTCATTTCGAAATGATGCATGAGTCATTTGTGACAATGGTAACTCAAACTTTGTCTTTCTAACCAACAAAGTTTAAGCACCAAGAGAGCCCTTCAACTGTAATCACCAGTGTTCTCTGATTTTTTGCTAAAGGTGCTTTGAGATGAAAAATCTCCCAGATTTTCTTCACAGGAAATGCTAAGTAGTAAGAGAAGTTTGATATTCTGAACAGAACACTTGTCATTCTTAACTTCTTCCAGTTTTTCACACTTGTACGCCTTAGTCACCAAATCTTTCAAAATGTCTATGAATCTATTTACTTCTCTCCATTTTTGCTACCACCATCTTAGTCCAGGCCACCAACACATCTGAAATACTTCCACAAATGTCCTCCTTGCATGACATCAGGTCTACTTCCAAACCATTCTCGAAACCACAGCCCTGTGGTCCCTTTCAAATACGTTATCAGATAAAATTCCAGCAACTCCGTATCAGCCTCAGTATAAAATCCAAGCACCCCAAACATAAAGCTCAGTTTCAAAGTCTCACTGTCAGCTACTGACTACCACATACTTACTTTCAAAAAATAACATTCTGCTTGTGGGGCCTGCATGCATCACGGTGTCTAGTGTCCTTGTCTATTCTTACGTTATCGTTCACATCTAGAATGCATTGTGTGTGTGCACGTGCACACACACACTTCTTTGGGACAAAAGGCAGATGTCACCAATAGCAGGATCTAGCTTTAATTTCTTGAATCACTAGGAATTTTTTTTTTAAAGATCTCACTGCCAAGGCCACATTCTACATCAATTAAGTCTGGGTAGGATCCATGCATCAGTGTTTTTTTTTGGGGGGGGGCATCAGTATTTTTTTTTTCTTTTGCGGTACGCAGACCTCTCACTGTTGTGGCTTCTCCCATTGCGGAGCACAGGCTCCAGACGCGCAAGGCTCAGCGGCCATGGCTCACGAGCCCAGCCGCTCCGCGGCACGTGGGATCTTCCCGGACCGGGGCACGAACCCGTGTCCCCTGCATCGGCAGGCGGACTCTCAAGCACTGCGCCACCAGGGAAGCCCGGCATCAGTATTTTTTAAAGCTACCCAGGCAATTCCACCATGCAGCCAAGACTGAAAGTCACTGCAGTAGGGTTTCAACTGTTTTTCCTAAGAACAATCCATCTTCTGAATTAATCCCTCATACTCCACTGCCACATTAATCGGAACTTCTGTTTGTTCTCACCCAAACCGTGTCACTAAGAGCATTGTCAAGTGCTTTGTTGAATTCCAAGGCCTCGATTATTTGGTTATTATCTTATTAATCTGCTAATTAATCAAAATAACACATGCTAATCCTAAATTATATGAGATTTTTCTACATTCAGCAAAACATCCATCCATAGAAATTAAATATTTTTTCTTTCAATGCAAACTATGTGAATATATACTAAATGTTAATTGTAGACATAATATAGTCCATCCCAGCCATTAAATGAGTTCTGGAATGAAACCTTAAAGTCAAGTTGTTTTATGTGTAAAGTACGTTCTTTCATACATATGTGAATGTGGGCTAATACATTTTCTACTCCTTTTCGTAGAATCCAAATACCCCAGAAGATGACAGTTATCATGAAAGACCCCAAAACAATATCCACATCACAGTTTAAATTATTCAGTTCACTTACAAACTCAGTATTTCCAAGACAGGCAGATTTATTTCTCATACTGATTTTTCTTTTTGGATAATAGTGAACACATCACACAATAGCAAAACATTTTTCCAAATCTTCCTGTGCATATGGAGCCTGCTATGCAAGGAGTCCGGACCCCTAAATGTCAGCCCTGCTTCAGCACAGCCTATGACCTTGGATGACGCTTTGAGTTTCCCAGGCCTCAGTTCCTTAAACACTATATAAAATGAGGACACAGCTATAGGCTAGAACTCCTCAGAATGTTGTAAAACATCAATGGGAATGGCATGTGTGCTTCTTGCCGGAGACAGAGGCACAATCAAGAAGAAACTGAGGAGAATTTCATAAAGGTCTATTTACAAAGTTGTGTGCAACAGAAAGAAACCAACAAGGGATGATAAAGCATCCAAGGGCTAACTAAAATAGGAAGGAGTTACTCCCACTAGTCCTAGGGGAACGACGGTGGGGGAATAGGAGAGCTGTTTCTAGAACCAAGTGAGAGCTCTGTCTGGGGAAGAAAGGCTCCAGGTGCAGCCATAGGTGGAGGAACACAGCCATTGCCACACCATAGCTTAACAGGGAGGAATAAGGGAATAAACACCCTGATCTCTCTCTCCTCTCCTCCTCTGATCATCTCTCTGCTGGCAACTTCCCCTGACCAAACCCAACCCAAATTCAGAAGGGAGTCCCAGGGATGCCCTCTGTAGAGGTGTAGAGCAGGATGAAGAGAAGGAATGATATGAAGAAGCAATTGGAGAATAATGGCCACAAAGTGAAAGCTCTTTCAACCTAACAGGTGTTCAGTAATTTTTTTTTAAATATTAAATAAAAACACAATATCACAGTGAAGCTATCAATCTATATGACACTATAACAGTGGATACATGTCATTATACATTTGCCAGATTTAATGTATAACAATACCAGTGAACCCTAATGTAAACTATCAACGTTACTTAATAATAATGTATCAGTATTGACTCACCAGTTGTAACAAATGTACCACACTAATGTAAGATGTTAAAAACAGGGGTAACTGGTGGGCAGTAAGGGGCATAGGGAAATTCTCTGTATTTTTTTCTCAATAATTTGTAAACCTAGGATGCTCCAAAAAAAAATTAATTGTCTCTTAAGTTTTTAAAAAGTGTCCTTTTCATTACCTACATCCATTGAAAATGTCCCATGATCCCCACAGATTCCACCATGCCACAGCACCCATGAAAATGAGGTGGAAAAGATATAACCTCCCTATGATATTGAGTTATGAGAGGTTAATTCCCAAGATTGGAGACGCAGAAATACATCTGGGAAACCGCCAACCGCAAAGAGTTAATGGTGCCTTCCTTTTCTAAAATCTCCATTTGCCTACTCCTTGTTCTGCTAATTCAGAAAGGCAAAGTTCTCCTTTGCTTCTCAGTGAAAGCTCTTAATAATGTATTCCATATTATCACTGTAGTTGTAATGATTAATTTCTCACTTAAAGCTAAGGCTTTGTTTTTATAATAATTTAAATATGAAAGTTCTTTGCCCTTTGAAGAGATTGAAGATACAGTTTGGAAATGTTTTCATAGTGTGATAATTACCATATATATCTCCTGCTGATAATCTGCACTAAGGTGAAAGAGAAAATCAAATATGTTTTGGGTCAAAAAAAAAAAACTCTGACACACTGGAATACATTCAATTTGGAACCTGACATCAGATTTTTTTTTTAATCTAGTTTATTTCTGTATGATTTACCATAGTCTTATAGTAGGTCCTCTGAAATGCATGTAACATACCATAATAATGAAATTCTATACATTATACAATGAATATAAAGGTTCTTGTGTTTTATATTTTTTGATGTATGACAAACAGGACCATAGGTATTAGTGAAATCCTGTTAGCGCTCTCTTAATAAAAGAGAGTTTATAATTTAAGCACAAAATTATAGTTGTTATTTAACAGTAGATTAGAAAAAAATCAAGTAGCAAAAAACTATGTTTAAAAAAACAAAACAAAACACTAGCCTCAACGTTCCAAAGTAGATTCTAGATAAATGACAACAGAATTTAGGGAGCATTCCTGATGCCGCTGCCTATAGAAACAGGTGTGGTCGAAAAGAATACCTAGCCAGCTGTCTCTTCTCCAGAGCACAGAGTAGAACTGTCCTTCCCCTCTTCACAATAGTCCCCCAATTAAACCCAAACACCCTGCATCCCTGCCTCAGGGGAGGGCTCAAACCAACAGGGTCTTCCAGTAGGCCTGGCTTTTGTCCTCCAGGGTTATAGGCACTAGAGAACACAGAATCCCCATTCTTCAATATACTGTGGTCTAGCAATGACAGCTGAGCAGCTGGGGGGGCTCAGAGATGAGCCTAAAAATGAGGGCCGCTCATACAGTTGACAACTTCGATGATACGACTAACTAACTTATTAGTCACAGAGCAACATTTCGAACATCTTTCCCTGCCTCCTTTTTGTTCACTCGTGCATAAATGCAAACTTTGTCAGGATATAAATGCCCATCTTTCTGGTCTTATCGACACTGTTTGTATGCACACTCCAGCCCTGGGAAGGCTGAGGAACAGACCATCACATTGAGATACAGAGTGCTTTCTGGTTTGCAGAGGCAGCTGTTGTTTGCACTGTCTGATGCCTTTCACAAGCTTTTTTCTCATCCATATCTGTGCAGAGACTTTTCTTGAAAAACCTTCCCCCAAACACTGAGCTGGTGTGTCTAGCCCTGTGACTTCCCACAGATCCATAGGATATTAAATCTTCTACAGGATTTTAAAACAGAAAAGCTGCGACGTCAACTATCAAAAAAAAGGAGAGGGTGGCTTTCTTTTCTTGATATAATTAATAATATTTTAAAGAATATTTCAAAAGATCAATCCAGGATTCATCCCTTTGGCCAAAGGGAGGCTGTAATTACAGTTGAGCCCTCTAAGAATTATTTAAAGAGTCCCTTATCATCTAAGGAAGTACATTTTTTGGCCAGGGATGCATAAGTTGTCAAATTAAGACGAACAACATCTTAGTAGGTAATGGGTTCAGCAACTACTTCACAATTTGTTCTTGGCAAGATCACCAAGGGTTCTGAGGCTCTGTAACACCCTGGAAAAACATTTAGGGAAAGAATGCAGGATGCAGCAGGAAAACAGATTACAGCTCCCTCAAGTGAAGAGAAGAATGTTTCTTCCCATGTAGCCAATGTTTGTATTTGTTCCTGTAGATCTTGAGAAATAATGAAACGAGTTCCAGTGGCAGTTTTAAAATATATCTATAACTTTATTTTCCCTGGTGAGGGAAGAGGAAAGGGAGGAGGAAAAATTAATCTGTACATAAAACTATGTACGTAAGAAAGTAAGGAAAAAATACATATAACTGCTGCATAATTACTCTCTGAGGTCTTATGACTAAATTATAAGGATAACAACCAGCAACAACACACACTATTTAAAATAGTAGAAGGGGCTAAGAGGGAAAACATAATTGGGTTAATATATACAAATACATGGGCATGTGTGTGCACATACACACACACACACACAGGTTATCCTCAAAATCTTAGTGAGGTTTTGAGTTTTAATAACTTGAGAAGTACAAGTGCTACAAACGTACAAAACAATACCATTTCAAGACAATTTTTTTAACTTTTTATTTTGTATTAGGGGATAGCCAATTAACAATGTTGTGCTGGTTTCAGGTGCACAGCAGAGCGACTCAGCCATCCATACACATGTATCCATTCTCCCCCAAACTCCCCTCCCATCCAGGCTGCCACATAACACTGAACAGAGTTCCCTGTGCTATACAGTAGGACCCTGTTGGTCATCTATTTTAAATATAGCAGTGGGTACAAGTCAATTCCAAACTCCCTAACCATCCCCTCTCTGTACCCATCCCTCTGGTAACCATAAGTTCATTCTCTTAGTCTGTTTCTATTTGGTAAATAAGTTCATTTGTATAATTTCTTTTTAGATTCAGCATATAAGTGATATCATACAATATTTCTCTTTGTCTGTGGAGACAATTTTTAAAACATCTTTATTGGAGTATAACTGTTTTACAATGTTGTGTTAGTTTCTGCTTTACAACAAAGTGAATCAGCTCTACATATACATATATCCCCATATCCCCTCCCTCTTGTGTCTCCCTCCCACTCTCCCTATCCCACCCCTCTAGGTGGTCACAAAGCACCAAGCTGATCTCCCTGTGCTATGTGGCTGCTTCCCACTAGCTATCTATTTTACATTTGGCAGTGTATATATGTCCATGCCACTCTCTCACTTTGTCACAGCTTACCCTTCCCCTTCCCCGTGTCCTCAAGTCCATTCTCTAATAGGTCTGTGTCTTTATTCCCATCTTGACCCTAGGTTCTTCATGACCATCTTTTTTTTTTTTTAAGAGTCCATATATATCTGTTAGCATACAGTATTTGTTTTTCTTTCTGACTTACTTCACTCTGTATGACAGTCTCTAGGTCCATCCACCTCACTACAAATAACTCAGTTTCATTCCTTTTTATGGCTGAGCAATATTCCATTGTATATATGTGCCACATCTTCTTTATCCATTCATCTGTTGATGGACATTTAGGTTGCTTCCATGTCCTGGTTATTGTAAATAGAGCTGCAATGAACATTGTGACTCTTTTTGAATTATGGTTTTCTCAGGGTATATGTCCAGTAGTGGGATTGCTGGGTCATATTGCAGTTCTATTTGTAGTTTTTTAAGGAACCTCCATACTGTTCTCCATAGTGGCTGTATCAATTTACATTCCCACTAACAGTGCAAGAGGGTTCCCTTTTCTCCACACCCTCTCCAGCATTTATTGTTCATAGATTTTTTGATGATGGCCATTCTGACCGGTGTGAGGTGATACCTCATTGTAGTTTTGATTTGCATTTCTCTAATGATTAGTGATGTTGAGCATCGTTTCATGTGTTTGTTGGAAATCTGTATATGTTCTTTGGAGAAATGTCTATTTAGGTCTTCTGCCCATTTTTGGATTGGGTTATTTGTTTCTTTAATATTGAGCTGCATGAGCTGCTTGTATATTTTGGAGATTAATCCTTTGTCAGTTGCTTCATTTGCAAATATTTTCTCCCATTCTGCAGGTTGTCTTTTCATCTTGTTTGTAGTTTCCTTTGCTTTGCAAAAGCTTTTAAGTTTCATTAGATCCCATTTGTTTATTTTTGTTTTTATTTCCATTGATTTAGGAGGTGGGTCAAAAAGGATCTTGCTGTGATTTATGTCATAAAGTGTTCTGCCTATGTTTTCCTCTAAGAGTTTTATAATGTCTGGCCTTACATTTAGGTCTTTAATCCAGTCTGAGTTTATTTTTGTGTATGGTGTTAGGGAGTGTTCAAATTTCATTCTTTTACATGTAGCTGTCCAGTTTTCCCAGCACCACTTATTGAAGACGCTGTCTTTTCTCCATTGTATATTCTTGCCTCCTTTATCAAACATAAGATGAACATATGTGCATGGGTTTATAAGACAGTTTTTAAGTTTATTTTATACTAATTTAGCTCTGTGAATGCTGAATAATATATTTTTAATTTTAACATTTTGTTTCAGTCAGCATGTACCATCATCTGTATATGTAAACAGAGCAAAGATGAGAATACACACAGAAACAAGTCATGAGGCTACAGTTGAGTTTTACAGCTTCTTGCTTCTGGTATCCAGTTCTTGTTCCTTGTCTCTCAGCCAACATTTCTGGGCTGGTTTTGTTCTTTACCTGGTTGGGTGACCTAAATAGGACTTCTGAATTGTTAGTAGTAGTAAAGCAGCAGCAGCAATAACGGTGGTAATAAAGGGAAGGCCCCAGCATATACAACTGCAAACGCATTTCCCTTTGATAATCAAGACCAATCATCCAGACATTAAACTTCTGCTTTGCCTTTTAGGTCAGGATTGTGAGGAGTTCAAATTGGTTCAGTGGAATTCTCAGCTTCCACTTGGATAGAACCATATTTGTGAGAACTAAACTGATAGATCCAGCTAAGATCAAAGTTACAGAAATGGGAAACAATTCTTAGTGAATGAATCATTGAGGTAACATGGGAAGAGGCTACCCACACTCTCACATTCTTAAGCCCATGTCCTGGCTATTGTAGAAACAGAATTATGTATTAGTTGCTGTTGCTGTCAGTTGATACCGGAATATATACTGCATCTTGTCAGATGACACCTCAGAGTTGCAAGTTCTTATTCACATACTTGCACTTTTTCTTCAATGGATCAGTGTAGCATTCTATCAGAACAGTAGCTTCTGGGTTTTGTAGTACACGGTAAGACCAGTAAGTCTCACGGATATGAGTCACTGCTTTTGCTGTAAGATGAGCTCTTTGGTCGGAAGCCATATTACATGGGATACCAATATAGGGAATAGGTATTCAATAAATACACAGATGGTGATGCAGGCCGAGGCTTTGTGAGGGAGGAAATACAATTCATAGCCAAAGTCAGTATATTTTTTAAAGAAAAACATTTCTTTCCTTCCAGGCTGGCAGGGGTCCAATATAATCCTCTGCCACCGAGGGGCTCACTATTCCCACTAGGAAATGATGCTATATTGGGGTATGAGATTTGGTTTGTGTTGTTTGGTGAACCATTCAGCTGTGGCCTTTGTCATATGAGTTTTGTGGGAAAAAAATCTTGTGTTGTTTAGATTCCATCCTAATTCTGGTGATTTTATTCCTGAGTCCAATTACCAAGCACTGGAATGACTAAGAAAAGAGAGAAACTGATCTCCACAGAGTGGGTTGTATCCAAATATTACTGAGGGCCTTCTCTGGCATGCTCTCAACAGCATTCACATACTCCTTGCCTAGCTCTCCATACCACCAAGGCTCCCATCTGATTCCCTTCAAGTCTGTGATGATCCAACTTTTCCATTAGTCTTTGCTCGTGTACTGGTATCCAGCTGTACCCCTGCCCATTATCCCTTTAAAGTAAAGTTAGAAATACAGTGCACGTCTTAAAGTTCTGTCTACTGAGAGGGCTTTTTTCCCTCACTGTCTCTCTATGACACTCTTAAACAGTGCTGAGAGAACGTTGCAGTTCATTTCAAGCTGGTGGCAGCCTATATCATCCAGAACTATCTCTAAACCAAACCTGAAATTTTGTCTGCTTCAGACAACTGGTCGTAGGGAAATACTGACCATGAGTCCACATGTTACAGCCAAAGGAAATGTGACAATGAAGCAGGAGAACACACTTGTTCTGGGAACCTGAGTCACCAGCTTACACATCCTACTTGCGTCCCCATGGCTTGCTGGAACATGATTTCTTATATGTCGCTTCCACTTGATGATAGAGTGATGCTGAGCATGCTCTTCTTTATGGTTGAGATCAGATAACATCCAGTTTGTGATGGGAAACTTAGGCAGCATGATCAATTTATATCCTATAGTGAGTCATTCTATCACTGTCAGGGTTGAAAAGCAAGCCAGCGACTATTTCTTAAAAAGAGAATAGTTAACTATGAAGGATAGTACTTTTTAAAAAATCCTGGGGATATATGCTGTCACATACCTTTCAGGGCTTTCCAGTGGTGCTACATAGTAAACCTGTCTTCCACAGACATCATGGGCACTCATGGAATTTGCTGGTTCATAAATTCCAAATAGCAAAGCAGCATGTGCTTCAGTCCAAAACAACAAGAGCACTTTCTCTTCTTTGGGCTGCTATTAAAAATTAGCAGCTTCAGGTGTTACTTGTTAAGTGGATTAGAACCTCCTGAAAGGTGATATATGTTGCCTCCAGAACCAAAGGTTCCACCACGAACTATGACTCTTCTTACGGTGGTAGTAGAAGGCACAGTAACATTTTAAAATTCTGGTTGGGATACCTTGACATGCCCATTTGACCCCTAGAAAATCAACCAAGCTCCCTGAATTTCCATGAGGATTTTGTGCACCCTCTGGTACATATGTGTCTTAATAAGGCAATTGGCATGGTGTCACTAATATAGTGGACAAATGCAATATCCTGTGTGATATTACACAGGATAATATCACACAGGATATGTGTAATATCCTCCCTATAATGACAGAGAGCAAAAGAATTGATATAGCCCTGAGGTAGGATAATGAAGACGTACTGCTAAATAGCTGTATCCTAGATACTAGGGGCTGAATTGATTTACTCTAATAAAGGTAGTACAGCTGGAACAGCAATTGAAATTAGAGTCACCACCTAATTAATTTTATGAAAATTAACTGATGTTCTGCAAGATCCGTATATCTTCTGCATACAAAAGATAGGTGAGTTAAAAGAGAATGTGATTTTAAACAATTATTTTGTATCTTTCAAGTATTTGGTGGTGGCAATAAGTTCTTCAATTACCCATGATTTGGCATGAATTTTCACTTTCCATTTTGGTAAGAGGAGCATTTCCTCAGCTTCTAATTTTCCCATCCTACTATAGTGGTCCTCTTCTACAGGTCAGAAAGCCAATGTGGGGACTCTGTCAGTAGCTATGTCTATTCCAACGAATAATATTCTGGAATAATAAGCACAGGGTGTTAGAGGACATTGGCTAAAACTCTGTTTATTGCCTGATCACAGTAAGACCAAACTCTGACTGAGGCATTTTGAAGCCTCGTGCATTAGTGGCTGTTTGGGACCAAGATCCAAAGAGATTTTAGAACTCTGGGCCACCCCGTTACTCAGTGTACGGTCGCTCTGGCACATGGCCTCAGGTCACTCCATGGAAGACTGAAAGGAACGTTTACAGTATACACTTGTGGCAGTTTTGTTGGGACCTTCCTCAAGCGAAACTGCCTCCTCTTTATTCAAAAGCTTCTGGGTCTGTGAAGTGGATCAAATTGGGGATTCGAGTGAGTTATGACTTTTCATTGTAGTGACTCATTTCAGATCTCTGATTACTAAACCTTGAGTTCTTAATCAAACATGCAGATCAAGTAGACATTATAAGAATCAAGTAAAATGTTAGCAGGCTGCTCAACTATCAAAACCTAGACTCTCACAGTCAAGTGACGCTGCACCATCCTCTACCCTTTGCTGTAATGGCACCTCTGTGTCTCTGGTTTCTGCCATTCAGTCTTTAAAACTGGGGAGTACATTTCAGTGGCACCATCTCGCACAGTCTTCCCCAGCCTACAATGAACAACTACCACCATGCTTTCTGCTGGTGCTACTTTCATCAGCATTGCTCCAAGCTTTGGCGCAGGGAGTATTCTCTAAACTCTCCTCAGGGATACAGTAAGGCCATAGATGTGAGAGTTTCCCATGATTAATATTCTCTGACATTCTTATTTCCTTAAGCTTTTAGACACATTATTCAACTTCATACTAAGGAAGTCCTGGCACCTCATACTTATCTATTGTAGATCATTGATATGTTCAGGTTTAAGTCAACAGACTAAGTAAACTGTTGAAGTCACTCCCAGCTGTTTATGGTAACACAGTTACTCCAGAATGTCTTATAAAGGCACCCATTCAGTAAATTAGGTTTATGTATTTTTTAAAATTGTTATTGTTATTGCTTTGTTTTGTCCTGCTGTAATTCCTTTAGAATCATTTTGACCAACATTCTTCCCAGTTTTCTGTGAATATAATTTTGGAAATTATTGCTTTTGTTTTAGTGTGTGTGTGCCATCTCCTCCTGGATTAGAATTTGTAATCATCCCCAACATCCTGTGCGCAGCCTCTGATTACATGTCTGGAAGCAATGAGAGGTGTGTGGATAGGTTCTGAACAGAACTGGCATGGCCTTACCAGGGGACGCTTCACCGAGGTAATTTAGAATCAACAGGCAAAGCGAGGCTAACGTCCCCTCATAGGGGAAGATAAGCTGCTTCTGATGGAAAGCAAGGATTAGTGGAAGTAAGCAGTTTAAACTCCTCACATTCACTGGAATCCATTGGAAAATTCTTATTCCAGTTCTTAGAGTTCTACTCCTTCCTAGTCAATACTCCACCTTTTACATAAGAGGCAAAGCATTGATAAAAATTCCATTTGCCTTGTAAATCTATAACTCACAAGACCAAATCTTATTTCTGGTTCTGAATTTATAGCTCTGTATCTATTGACTTGCTGAAAAATATATTTCTAAGAGTAGTCATAAAAGGATCTTGCCCCTCTGATCATGCCATAAACTTCTCTTTAATAGACACTCTTTCCTACTTGTCTTTTCTTTGGACTACCTATTTTTGTTTTCCACTGATGAAGAAGTCATATGGCCTTCCAATGACTAATCCCAGATTCCCATATGTGAGAGTCTGTTTTCCGGATCCGTGTTTTTATATATTGTATCAGACAGAGTTTGGTCAGGGAAACAGAAAATACACTAAGTATTATAAGCAGGAAGAGGTTTAATATAGGGAATTAGAAACTTACAAAACATTTGAATATCTGGGTTGGGGAAGATAGCAAAGATCTGTTAGATTCAAGAAATCATGAAGTGAGGAATTGCAAGACACAACTGTTTATTTCCTCAGCTGCCTTCAGCATTAAAGTGGGTGATCAAACAGAAAAAGCTCAGAAAACACTGGAAAAAAATCTCCACTTTTTTATAAAACTACAAACCTATTTGCTGCTGCTCATTCAGTAATAGTGCTTCCTTCCCCTCTTTCTGTTAGGAGATGATTCTCCATGGGTTTCTAGCATCTCTGCGCATCTTGCAAGTAAAGGCACTGACTGACTTCATTCCAGACTATCTTTTCAGAGAGGTTTATGTAGCAAGTAGCCTTAGAAGACTGAGAGAGTGTCTCCCTCCAGGGCAAAGGCCAGATAGGGTTACTGGTCTAAGGTCACAGTTCCTCTCCTGTAACCCACTCCGTTGTGTGTTCAGGTATCACCCAGCCCTCTTTTCATTGCTCTGTGGGATTTCTGCCTGGCAGAACCAATGCAAGTGCTGACCCTCTGACTTCTTCTGTAGCTCTAAATAATAAAGTCCTTCATCTCTGACCCAGGAGTTTTATGCCCTCTGCCAGCTCTATAAAACAAAGGCAGACTAATTTAACTTGCAAGTAGTATAAAATTTCAAACCTCCCAGTTCTTGACACCAAATTTCATATCTCAGAGGAGGACCTTTGTTCTCTACAAAGCAGAAAAAAAGCACAAAAATAGGGGAAGATAGATAAATGTTGCCCAACACCTCAAAAAAATCATCCAACAGCTTTTTAAAAATACGAATATAAAAAATATTTCAGTTTTTGGTTTTCGGTTCATTTTTTTCATACCTCATTAACTTTATCTTTTGTCTTTATGAAATCCTTACTTATATATTCTCATTCACAGTGTCTCATTTATATAGTCATTGAACGATTGAATTCTTACTCTCTGCTAGGCTTTGAGTTTAAAATTATGAGCAAAAATATACATGGTCTCTATTCCATTGGCATTTTTATTGATTGTTTTTTCCTAACTCCTTAAGTTGAATGTTTCACATATTTTAAAACTAACTATGGCTTTAGTTACATTTCATATTTATTTGAAGTATTCTTATTTTCATGAATTTCTTAGTTATGTGTCTTCTATAATTTGATTTCTTCTTCTAAGCAACAGTTTTTAGAAAAGTGTTTTTGTGATTCTCCTTTTAAATCTTAAGTGTGAAAGGTATTTGCACAAAGTGCCTGTCATGCTAAATGTAAAAGAGTAGAGAGCAGATTCTCTAAAAATAACTGAAAATTTTTTTGAGTTTGAGTAAAAAAGCATTGGTTCAAAGCATAGTAAACATCAAAATATACAACGCTTCAAGAATGGATATTTGTTAGACCTTTTTTCTTGCCCTAGAGGTGTAGAATGTCTTATTTCCTTTCTCCCAACATTCTTCGGATTTTAAATTCATACAAACTTTCTAATGGGCCATTTAGCAGCATAAACAAAAGGTTGAACATTTTCATAATATTTAATTAAGAAATTCTACTTCTAATACTATACTATAAAGAAATAATTGTGCAGTTGGCAAAGATATATATTCAGGAGAATGGTCACTGTAGAGTTATTAGTGAAAAGTTAAGAACAACTCTAAAAATGCCCATTAACAGGTACTTGAGTAAAAGCTGATAAATCTACATATTGAAATTCTATGTATCATTGAGAATGAAGATAAACATGTATTAACAGGGAATGGTATAGTATTCATGGTAGAGGACTGAGTTATGTGAAAGCAGATTTAGTTCCAATATCCAATTAAAAATATATACATATATTATAAAGTATACATACGAAGTATGAAGGCTTTACACCAAAATGGTATTAATTATTTTTCTGAGTGTTTTGATTATAGGTAATTTTTCCTCTTTTAGTTTATTTTCTATTTTTTTTCTAAAGGTTATATAATGTTTGTGCAATATAAGCAATATTAACAACAAAATTCCTGTCTTTTGCTGTGTTTTCAATGTATATAGGAAGTTTCCTGCTGTTACAGATGCAGAAGTAGTTAAAAGAGATGGAGTGTATGGATTAGAAATGCTGATAAAAACCTGTAGATGTTTCATTAGATGAAGAATTTATTTTAAAAACAACAACAACCACACTTGGTCCAAGCAACCCACAAGATCACAGGCAAGATTTTTCATGATTTTTCTGTGTTAAGTAACCTGAAATTCCTTGAGGGTGCTAAAGCAATCGTATTAAAGAACACTTTACTTTTAACTTAGTTACTGCTAGATTTTAATGATGGGTGTGGAAGGAGTTGGGTCATGGCACTTCTCAGTACTGAGCTTTGGGAGGAGAATTGCACAGTTTTGGAAATAGAATCTCAGTCTTCTCTGCTTTCTTTTATATGAGTTGATTAAGAAAATAATCTGAAAAGGGTTCCATTGCTAAGTGAATGCTGCTAACCTAGGATATACAGTGTAAAAATGGCATGGACGTTGCTCTTCCTGAAGGGTAGGTTTCCTGTTTTCAGAAAACTCAGGAATGAGTCCAAAGTCTCCTTTGTAAATGAGAATGCCTAATTGTCTGGGCTTTTACCTTTGTACTTTCATCTTCCTAAAGCATCATTTCCTTGAATCTTGGTCTTGATTCCTGCTGGGTTAAATTCCCCTGGCATCAGTCCATATAGCAGAGACATTATAAACTTTCACATGAATTCAACATTCTCTACATACTTCCTTAATTGGATCATTGTCATTTTCTCTGTATACTTTGGATACTGGCAAACTGCCTTTGATTTTCTTTGTAATTGCATGTCCCTATGCCACCCATCCGTATACTAGTTTGTGTTGTAGTTAAATTAATCACAGAACTCTATCACCAAGATCTCCCTCAATATCATTACCATCACACAATCTTTTATTGGTTTAGAGACTATTCTTGGCTGTTACTAAAAAAACAAACAAACAAACTTTAATCTCTTTACATTCTGTTTCTCCTTTATGGAGAGAATAATTGAATTAATTTTACAACATAATTTCAGAAATAAAAAGTTACATGGTACATCTCTTTTGCAGCTGAAACCAGTAATCAACCAAATACAAGACAACAGAGTATGTAATAGCAATTACATTTCTTAAAGTCAGAAACTTCTTTTTTCTGAAACAGAAACTAGAGCCTTCCCACAGTCTCTCCTACTTAATTCTTCAACAATAAAATGATTTCTTCTAAGAAGTCCTGTGGAATCTCTTTAGCTTTTCTATACAGATGGTTACCTTTGTCAAAGAAAAACCAGTCTGATAGTAAAGTAATTTAAAAAAAAAAAAAGATTTTACGCAGGAACTATTGCAATAGGAGAAAAGAGACCTCAGTATAGAACTGGGCTCAATTCTGAATACAACAAGGAAATGTGGGAATTTATAGCCCAAGAACAGATGTAAGGGTGGGGATGGAAACTTATTAAGAGGAAACAGGGGTGAGGGGATTCTGGTTAAACTCACCTAACAGTATTCTTGCTGAAATCAGCAGGCTAGGGTAATCAGACATCAGATATCGAGGCTGATCAGGTACCAAGCGTGGGGGATTTTGGTTAAAATTGGGCCATTGGGCAACATGCCCAAGAATGGGGCTAGTCTGGCTCAGAAGAACCGGACTAAAGTTTGGTAAAGGAGAGAATCCTTGTCAGTCTCTCCTTTCCATTCAAGGAAAGAAGCATGTCTCTTCGAATGTAAGTCCATTTCTCATTTGGTAGCATTTTGTTCATTAAGGACCAACTGAAGCATCTGTTGGAACTTGGTAGTAGAGGATATCTGCTGGATGGTGCTAGCAGACAGGCATTAAATGAAAGCAGTTTCTGTGAAAATAAAAGAAAAACAAAGATTAATAGTTGGAAACCCAGTTTCTGAGTCCCGAGTAGAGTCAGCTGAGATTTCTAGATGCTGGACTCGAAGACAGCAGTGGCCATCCAATGGATCTCCTGGTTTACAGTTTGAACGTCTTTGGTGATGGTGTTGGGTGTTCGGGTGAACTTTCTGAGTTGCCCCCATAGAAACAGGCGTGACGGTTGCTCATGTATAATCTGTTGTGATTTATCTGAAGTTTATATCGAGCCCTCCAGTTTCAGCTTCCAGATCTCAGGAAAGAAGGCAGGAAAAGGGCAATTTTTGTTCTTGGTGCTGACAAGTAATTACAGTGGATGAAGAATGAGAAACATTAATTTGGAGAGTTATTGCCAGATTATCAGAGGAAACTAGGAGAATCGAGAACCCACAGATGAAGGAAGAAGCTGGTCTAAAAGCTTGAGTGGAAACACTGAGCATGTGTGTGGGGTTTTTGAACTTTAAAGTATGACTGTGTAGATGAACCACAAGTGTTAAAGTCTTTAGTTCTTTCCTTGTGAACTGGTCAGATTCCCCAGAATGTTCTCTTCCATCTCCTGCTTGGTGGGTAAAGGTCTGGCTGTAAGAATTCTGGGGCTTCAGTAGAAAATGAAGACTGGGGGTTTCAACCCAGCCTACAACATGCATCTGGTCACTGCATGCCCTACTTTCTGTGTGATACCAACATTTTCATTCATGCCACTTGATCCCCATTCCAAAGACCCTCAATCTTACCTTTTTCCAGGACATGAATACTCTGTCTTCTGTCCATTGAGATAGCAGGGAAGAGGAACTAGAGTTCCAACTACTTTGCAGTTTCCCCCAATTTTCCTCATTTTAGCTTCTCTCCCTTCACTCCTATTTCCAGAGGCACATGGTGTGACCTATTCCTGACTCTTTGGATGATTCTCTACTTTAAGTCAGGGGGCTTCTCGGGTCTCAGATCACTGCTGCCTTAGGATTCCTCTTTTTCAGGTCTGCTCAGCCAGTTACCACAGGTCCATCTGTTTTCCAGCTTGCGAAATGCATTTCTGTTAGCTTTGCAAATGTCATGAATTGCCCAGACTGTAAATCTTAGTTCCTTTTTCCCAGTTAAACTGCTGAAGATCTGCATATTCCCCTGAGATCATCTTTCGGTCGCTTGAGAATATACTCCTAGGAGTATACCCCTGAACTACCCAATTTGTATGCAGCACACCATGGGCTGCCACAGAAGAGTTGTGGGTGTGTCAGGAAATGCTTTCGGATCACTGAAGCCCTTTCTCTCTGAGTTCCTCAGACAATGGTCCAGGCAGAGCCAGCCAGAAAGTGTGCCCAAGGTCCCTGTGAGCAGTGAACACATGAAAAATCCAGCACTTACTGTTCTATAATAAGGAAGGGAATCCTCTACCACCTGGACATCTATATCAGCAGCCACTGTAGATGTGGGTCCATTGAGCTGCTGTATGTTGTATGTCCGAGGTGCGCAAAAGAGTGTGGTACGCAGACCAAAGTCAGGGCTAGGATCTAAAACTGTCTTTGCATACATTCTGTTCCTCTTGCAATCCAGGTGCATTTTTAGAGGCATCTAAGCTAGCGGCTGGGTCACAGCCCTAGCAACGTATGTATATTCTGCAAATGCAAGATTCACCATTATTTTGAAATATTTGATTGGAAAGAGTTTGAATGGATTTTAAATCTATTACAGTTATTATAAGACATTTTATCATTAAATTATTAATGAAGGAAAATATCTTTAATGCCTTTACACATAATTTCAATAATTTCAAATGTTTAGTTTTAAAATGTGTTTAAATGATATTTCATATATCTGTATGAACAAAGGTTTTCCTTGATGGTGACTATCAAGAATTTGAAATGATCATCATTAATAGGTCTTGATCAGGAGCAGTGTATAGCCCTTTCAAGTGTAAAGTGAAATTTTTTAAAGTATTTTTTAAACAGACATGAGCTCAAGTTTCTCGTTTAAAGTTTTCAGTGAATGTTATTTGCATGCTTCATATACCTTCAGTATCTAAATATACCCCCAAATTTTGTACTTCATTTCCTTTCATATAAAAACTGTACTTCAGTAATAACTGTAAATGGAAAGTAACCTTTAAAAATTGTATAAAATTTTAAAATTGTTTAATTAAAAATAAATAAATAAATATTTTTTAAAAGAGAGTGAAAAGACCACTCACATAATGAGAGAAAATATCTGCAAATCATATACCTCACAAAGGGCTTTTATCCAAAATATATAAAGAAATCTTACAACTCGATAATAAAAAAATATAGAGAACCCAATTTTAAAATGGGAAAAGAATCTGAATAGACATTTCTCCAAAGAAGATATACAAATAGCCAATTAGCACATGAAGAAAACAAGAAAAACCTGTACTTAATTTTCACCAAGCTACATGGGGAATCACTTAACTCCCTTCAATTTATCTGTCTTAGACTGGATCCCTGGAAATATATTCTGAGACAGAGAATTTGAGGCAGAAGGTTTACTGGGAAAGGCCTTTTGGAGACACACCTGTAAGGAATTAAGAGCTGAGGCAACACAGGACAGGCAGAAGCTGACCGACCTCACGTTTACAGCTGAGGCCTCAGCTGATCTCACCTGGAGATATGGTGTTGTGATGGCCTTTCAGAGTTGTCTCAAATTGGTGCAGGGGGCTGGGCCTATATATTCTCACAGCAGCCATTTATTACACCTGCTCAGAGGGCATAAAACGTTGAGTGAGTTGCACTGTGAGAAGCTGCAGTTTCATTTCCTATCAGCTTGGAGATGGGTAAGTCTGCCCTGGGCAGGGCACTACAGAATTTGGTGCACTGAGTGCTCAGGAAGCACTGCTGAGTTATTGCTGAGTTATCACAGAAACTGATTTTATTTCTTTAACTTCCTTGGGCTTTTACTGAGCAACATTCATTTGGATTATTTACATTGGGCCTACTTTTTCTGAATACTCTACCTCCTGAGATTTCATCAACGTTGCGGATGTTAGTAGTAAGTGCTATAAAAGGGGAGGGGGAAGGGTAAGCTGGGACGAAGTGAGAGAGTGGCATGGACATTTATACACTACCAAATGTAAAACAGATAGCTAGTGGGAAGCGGCCGCATAGCACAGGGAGATCAGCTCGGTGCTTTGTGACCACCTAGAGGGGTGGGATAGGGAGGGTGGGAGGGAGACGCAAAAGGGAGGGGATATGGGGATATATGTATATGTAGAGCTGATTCACTTCGTTATATAGCAGAAGCTAACACACCATTATAAAGCAATTATACTCCAATAAAGATGTTAAAAAATACAGTACTATCTAATATTATAAACTAATTTACATGTTGTCACATCTTTGTTGCTACCGTAAAACTTAAGGGGATGTTGACAGCTTCCTTCATTATTGTATCGCTAGCACCTATAACACTGACTGGAATAAAAGCAGGCACTCAGTAAATATTTACTAAATGAGCGATAAAATAAATGAATGCACAAAAGGCTTTCTGGACCCAGTTCCAACATGTGTTTTTGGAGGCTTTCATACACCAGCAAGCAATTCTCAGATGCCAGCAGGGTGTCGGAGAACTCAAATTAATTCTGACACTGTTTACCTGGAGATGGGGTCAGATTCTACAGGTAAAGGGCTCAGTCCCACAAGACAACTCTACACTTCAGATGCCAGTTGCAAGCCCAGGTTTTCACCTGTGCTTCTGACCTACCGGCTTTCGGTTAGAGGTTTCCACAACCCTCTCCTCGGGTTCAATTAATTTTCTAGAATGGCTCACTCAGGAACTTAGGGAAACCTGTTTACTCACTAGTTTACCAATTTACTATAAGAGATATTAAAGGATACAAATCAACAACCAGATAAGGAGATATATAGGGTGAGGTCCCAAACAAAGGATCTTCTGTCCTAGTGGAATTTGGGGCTCGGCACCACGGCGCGTGGAAGTGTTCTGGTTCCCCAGTGTGGAAGGTCTCTGAAAAGGGCCAAAAGGCTGTCCTTTTGGGTATTATGGAAGCTAATTATACATTAGTTATGATTGACTCAATTATTGGCTAATGGTGACTGTTTTAACCTCAAGCCTCTCTCTCCTCCCGGGAAATCAGGGGGTGGGACTGAAAGTTCCAAGCCTCTACTCACATGGTTGGTTCTCCTGGCAACCAGCCGCCACCCTGTGGTGAGATCCAAAAGTCACCTTCATTAACATAAACACAATTGTGATGGCAGAAAATCCAAGGGTTGGGAGCTGTGAGGCAAGAACTATGAATGAAGACCAAATATATCTGAGAAATATATTTTGGTCATCTGAATGAGTACCACAATTAGTGAATGCACTAACTTCTCTTTCCTCTTCTTCTTGTCCTTCTTCTTCTCCCCCTTCTCCTTCTCCTTTTCCTCCTCCTCCTCCTTATTCTTCTTTTACTTGTGTTCTGCTTCTCAATATCTTATTCTGCTATAAAATGTGTTTGAATGGCAAAGTCACAAAGTCAATTAATCCCAATAACTCCCTTGGACATCAAAGGGTTCACACTTTCTTGAAAGATCACCTGATGAGATGTCCTGTCGAAGAATTCACTGTCTACATTTTAAGGAACATCATTTTCTTAATTTCAATCTATAATTGCCTTAATTTTTAAGTGCTTTTTTTTTGTATTACAGTTGATATGTAAGAGCAGATTGTCAGTTCTATTGAAAATGAAGTTCCATGTGCAAACATTTCTCAACAACTTGCCACCATCTTTGAGTAGATTTAGATCTGAGGAACATAGACTCGATACTATTTTCCATCTCTTATCTCTTTCAGGATGTCTTACTCTGATAATGCTCTCTCTTAAAGAGTTATAAATTTTCCTCTTCTGGGTGTTGATAACTTATCTGAAAAAGGTATGGTGCATTTTATACCTTCTGTGTGGACTTTTTGCTATTAATTTGTTCAGAAATTATTTCATATACTTCTGTATCACTAGAAATAAATGGTCACAGCAGTGTTTTGTTTTTGTTTTTGTTTTTTCTGGTTTTTAATCGGGCCATCAGAGCTAGCTCCTTCAGTTTTAAAATACATTTCAATTTTTTCATTTTTCCATTTCTCTCCCATAATCATTTGATTGGTTATTAACTTGGGACCTCTTTTTCTTACAGTCCATAGTGCATGTGCCATCGCAAATGTTATGGAACTTGTGACACATTTGGGAGACAACTTTAATAATACAACTCTTACACATTCCCAGTACAGAAAAAACTTTTCTTAAGATTGACTGAGGATATTTCTGTTGGCAAATGAACTGCCTTATTTTCTGAATTTTTCTTTAGGTCTTAATGTTCTCCGTTGTATGTCCAAAATTATCACTTCCCTGCACTGTTCCTTGTCTCCCTTACAGACAGTTGATGATCTTTCATATAAACACCTTTTTGTTGCTGTTATTTTTAGGGCCTTTGTTTCAAACAAATGTAGTCAGTCACATTTCCAGTCTCAAACAGTTTAATTCAAACCAAGTTCCAGGTAGTCAAGCACCATATACAAGAGATACTATCTTTTATAGGACTCAAAGTTTATCTTTCTATGAAAATAAAGTCCTTAGAAAGGATCAGCTAGATTTGTCTCTGTCCTCATTCTATTTAGATCTTCCTTTTCCTGTCTATGAGCTTTTTGTATGTTTTTATATTCCATGGCAATGGTTTGTTTACTTCCTACTATTATGGGGAGTTTCTACTTGCTTAAAAATTGCTCATTAATTGCAATATATAATAATTAACATTTATTAGTACCTTGTTTCAAGTGCCTCTAGTTTGTAAATCATTTCATCATTTCCTTTAATGTTTTTTACATTCCTCACAGAATATTATTATGACCTGTTTTATGAATGAGGAAACTAAAATTAGATTGGTTCAGGAATTGTCCATCATCAAACCCCAGTGCACAGGGGAATCATGTTTCAAATCTTAGCTTATCTGTGATATTTCACTGCCTTGTATGTATGGTCTTCTTTAAAATACTGATTTCTTTCCTCCATTAAAGCCCCCAAATCATAATTCCATTGGTCTTGTAATTCCTATGACTCTGTCTAAATTTATGAATAAGAGAATGCAATGCAGTAATTGCTGGAGATATGTCTTTCTTGTAACATTGTTGGATGCAAATCTTCTATGTGATGTGAGTGTGATTGCAAGCAAACTTCCCAGGGTAAAGAAATTTGTTGCTCTTGTGGCTGAGAATACTCAAATTCAGTAATATAACTGAACTTACCAAACATCTCATGTTTTCCCTATATAAGATATTAATTCTCTAGTGCTACCACCTCTAGTGCTACCATCCCTGCTTTAAAAACTCCTATATTCAATGTCCATTTTTCAGGTTGCATACATTCAGAACAACTTTTGCAATGTCTTTTTGAACTCCTTCCCAATATTAACTTATTCATCCAAGGTGCTCTGTACAAATAAAATTCTACAAACTGAGCGCAATATGAAATATTTCTGGCAAAATAAGGACTCCTTACAAGTTTGAGATAAATGTTAAAAATAAGGCAGAACAAATAAAATGAAAAGAAATAAAACAGAAAAGAAAGAGCATTGGAAATTTTGATTGGGGGTGAGGACTTTATTAGTCTTATCTGGAAAAATTAAATGAGAATTGTGAATCATGCTATCAGATTATAAATTTCATTTTAAAGATATAATATTTAATATAGTGTGGTAGTAGCTTAGGAATTGAGGGACAGATAATGGAGTAGCTCTAGAACAAATGTTAGAATCGCAATATAGGATTTAAAATATCACAAATTCGAAGAAAAATAGGTATTATGTTTAACATTGCATTGGAAAAATTAACTATTTTGAAAAAAGCCAATTCTCAGTTGGCATTACATCTAAAATATATTGAAGCAATGAAAAGTTTAAAGGTAACAACTAAAACTATAAAATATCAATACATATAGATATTTAAGATATGGAAGATGAGAACTTACTAAGAATGAAACCATAATATGTATGAAGATAAAATACATTTGCCTATTACATAAAAATTTAAACCTTTAATATATCAAACATTAACATTTTCCATTCTATTAAAATGTCTACTTCCTTTTATATCTAAATAATTAATATAAATCAGTAAGCAAAACAGCCAAATTTATGAATAATTATTTTACAGAAGTCATATAATTAAGTAATAGGTACATAAAAATCCAACTCATTATGAATCAGAGAAATGCAAATAAAAGTATGTATCCTATAATAGCCTATAAATTGACACCAAGAAAAGTATAGTACTGACTGTTATTACTTCAAAGTTGGCATCACAAGGTGGCAAGGAAGATGGTAAAGAATGAGGTTAAATACGTTTGCCAAAGAGCAGTGAATGTAGGAGAAAGTAAATACTTCTGGTCCATATAATTTGTGGATCTACCTCTCCATTATTTCTTGGGGTAAAAAAACACAGGCAATTTCAAGAAAATTGAGTCCAACTTAAGACAGAGAGGCTCTGCGTTCAAAACACAGATATCAGGCTTTGGAGTGCAGGTGGTATCTTAGTCTGTTCAGGCTGCTATAACAGTACCGTAGACTGAGTGGCTTATAAACAATAGAAATTTATTTCTCACAGTTCTGGAGGTTGGGGAGTTCAAGATCAAGGTGTCAGCAGATTTTGTGTCTGGTGAGGTCCTGCTTCCCGGTTCACAGGCTACAGTCTTTTCTCTGTGTCCTCACGTGGTGGAAGGAACAAAGGATCTTTCTGGGGTCTCTTCTTAAAAGGGCACTAATCCCATTTATGAAGGCTCCACCTTCATAACCTTATCACCTAGCAGAGGCCCCACCTTCAAATACCACCACATTGGGGATTAGATTAATATATGAATTCTGGGGAAACACAAATATTCAGTCTATAGCCAGTGGTAAGTGTTTACAGATATTATGTATATTATATGCGTATATGTAATATATAGTTACATTTAATCTGTATAGATGTAAAAGCTATGATGATCTTTTAAGATTCATTGATGCCTATAAGTGCTCAAAGTTCATAAATGTATGCAAAGTTTAAAAATTCATAGCTTTGGTCAGAACTCAGACATACTAAATATCTTTATATATTATTTAAAATGAAAAAATTATGTTTAAACTCATGCATCGTTTTCCTTTTCAATTTTAATATAAACATGATGCCAGCTGATTAATTTAATTTTTCTTCCATAGCTTCTTTTTTTTTTTTTTTAATGAAGGAAACACTTTATTTTTCCTTGTTAAAATTCACTATTTTTTTTTTAACATCTTTATTTGAGTATAACTGTTTTACAATAGTGTGTTAGTTTCTCTTTTACAACAAAGTGAATCAGTTATACATATACATATGTTCCCATAACTCTTCCCTCTTTTGTCACCCTCCCTCCCACCCTCCCTATCCCACCCCTCTAGGTGGTCACTAAGTACAGAGGTGAACTCCCTGTGCTATGCTGTAGCTTCCCACTAGCTATCTAATTTACATTTGGTAGTGTGTACATGTCCCTGCCATTCTCTCACATCGTCACAGCTTACCCTTCCCCCTCCCCATATCCTCAAGTCCATGCTCTAGTAGGTCTGTGATTTATTCCCATCCTACCACTAATCTCTTCATGACATTTTTTTTTTTTTTTTTTTTTTTTAGATTCCATATATATGTGTTAGCATACGGTATTTGTTTTTGTCCTTCTGACTTACTTCACTCTGTATGACAGACTCCAGGTCTATCCACCTCATTACAAATAACTCAGTTTCATTTCTTTTTATGGCTCAGTAATATTCCATTGTATATATGTGCCACATCTTCCTTATCCATTCATCTGTTGATGGACACTTAGGTTGCTTCCATGTCCTGGCTATCGTAAATAGAGCTGCAATAAACATTTTGGTACATGATTCTTTTTGAATTATGGTTTTCTCAGGGTATATGCCCAGTAGTGGGATTGCTGGGTCATATGGTAGTTCTATTTGTAGTTTTTTAAGGAACCTCCATACTGTTCTCCATAGTGGCTGTATCATTTTACATTCCCACCAGCAGTGCAAGAGTGTTCCCTTTTCTCCACACCCTCTCCAGCATTTATTGTTTCTAGAGTTTTTGATGATGGCCAGTCTGGCCGGTGTGAGATGATATCGCATTGTAGTTTTGATTTGCATTTCTCTAATGATTAATGATGTTGAGCATTCTTTCATGTGTTTGTTGGCTATCTGTATATCTTCTTTGGAGAAATATCTATTTAGTTCTTCTGCCCATTTTTGGATTGGGCTGTTTGTTTTTTTGTTATTGAGCTGCATGAGTTGCTTATAAATTTTGGATATTAATCCTTTGTCAGTTGCTTCATTTGCAACTATTTTCTCCCATTCTGAGGGTTGTCTTTTGGTCTTGTTTATGGTATCCTTTGCTGTGCAAAAGCTTTTAAGTTTCATTAGATCCCATTTGTTTATTTTTGTTTTTATTTCCATTTCTCTAGGAGATGGGTCAAAAAGGATCTTGCTGTGATTGATGTCATAGAGTGTTCTGCCTATGTTTTCCTCTACGAGTTTGATAGTGTCTGGCCTTACATTTAGGTCTTTAACCCATTTTGAGTTTATTTTTGTGTATGGTGTTAGGGAGTGTTCTAATTTCATACTTCTACAGGTAGCTGTCCAGTTTTCCCAGCACCACTTATTGAAGAGGTTGTCTTTTCTCCAATGTATATTCTTGCCTCCTTTATCAAAGATAAGGTGACCATATGTGTGTGGGTTTATCTCTGGGCTTTCTATCCTGTTCCATTGATCTATATTTCTGTTTTTGTGCCAGTACCATACTGTCTTGATTACTGTGGCCTTGTAGTATAGTCTGAAGTCAGGGAGCCTGATTCCTCCAGCTCCATTTTTCGTTCTCAAGATTGCTTTGGCTATTCGGGGTCTTTTGTGTTTCCATACAAATTGTGAAATTCTTTTTTCTAGTTCTGTAAAAAATGCCAGTGGTAATTTGATAGGGATTGCATTGAATCTGTATATTGCTTTGGGTAATACAGTCATTTTCACTATGTTGATTCTTCCAATCCAAGAACATGGTATATTTCTCCACCTATTTGTATCATCTTTAATTTCTTTCATCAGTGTCTTATAGTTTTCTGCATACAAGTCTTTTGTCTCCTTAGGTAGGTTTATTCCTAGATATTTTATTCTTTTTGTTGCAATGGTAAATGGGAGTGTTTTCTTAATTTCATTCTCAGATTTTTCATCATTAGTGTATAAGAATGCCAGAGATTTCTGTGCATTAATTTTGTATCCTGCTACTTTACCAAATTCATTGATTAGTTCTAGTAGTTTTCTGGTAGCATCCTTAGTATTCTCTATGTATAGTATCATGTCATCTGCAAACAGTGACAGCTTTACTTCTTCTTTTCCTATTTGGATTCCTTTTATTTCTTTATTTTCTCTAATTGCTGTGGCTAGAACTTCCAAAACTATGTTGAATAAGAGTGGTGAGAGTGGGCAACCTTGTCTTGTTCCTGATCTTAGTGGAAATGGTTTCAGTTTTTCACCATTGAGAACAATGCTGGCTGTGGGTTTGTCATATATTGCCTTTATTATATTGAGGAAAGTTCCCTCTATGCCTACTTTCTGCAGGGTTTTTATCATAAATGGGTGTTGAATTTTGTCAAAAGCTTTCTCTGCATCTATTGAGATGATCATATGGTTTTTCTCCTTCAGTTTGTTGATATGGTGTATCACGTTGATTGATTTGCGTATATTGAAGAATCCTTGCATTCCTGGAATAAACCCCACTTGATCATGGTGTATGATCCTTTTAATGTGCTGTTGGATTCTGTTTGCTAGTATTTTGTTGAGGATTTTTGCATCTATGTTCATCAGTGATATTGGCCTATAGTTTTCTTTCTTTGTGACGTCTTTGTCTGGTTTTGGTATCAGGGTGATGGTGGCCTCGTAGAATGAGTTTGGGAGTGTTCCTACCTCTGCTATCTTTTGGAAGAGTTTCAGAAGGATAGGTGTTAGCTCTTCTCTAAATGTTTGATAGAATTCGCCTGTGAAGCCATCTGGTCCTGGGCTTTTGTTTGTTCGAAGATTTTTAATCACAGTTTCAATTTCAGTGCTTGTGATTGGTCTGTTCATGTTTTCTATTTCTTCCTGGTTCAGTCTTGGCAGGTTGTGCATTTCTAAGAATTTGTCCATTTCTTCCAGGTTGTCCATTTTATTGGCATAGAGTTGCTTGTAGTAATCTCTAATAATCTTTTGTATTTCTGCAGTGTCAGTTGTTACATCTCCTTTTTCATTTCTAATTCTATTGATTTGAGTCTTCTCCCTTTTTTTCTTGATGAGTCTGGCTAATGGTTTATCAATTTTATTTATCTTCTCAAAGAACCAGCTTTTACTTTTATTGATCTTTGCTATTGTTTCCTTCATTTCTTTTTCATTAATTTCTGATCTGATCTTTATGATTTCTTTCCTTCTGCTAAATTTGGGGTTTTTTTGTTCTTCCTTCTCTAATTGCTTTAGGTGCAAAGTTAAGTTGTTTATTCGAGATGCTTCCTGTTTCTTAAGGTATGATTGTATTGCTATAAACTTCCCCCTTAGAACTGCTTTTGCTGTATCCCATAGGTTTTGGGTCGTCGTGTCTCCATTGTCATTTGTTTCTAAGTACTTTTTGATTTCCTCTTTGATTTCTTCAGTGATCACTTCGTTATTAAGTAGTGTATTGTTTAGCCTCCATGTGCTTGTATTTTTTACAGATCTTTTCCTGTAATTGATATCTAGTCTCATAGCGTTGTGGTCAGAAAAGATACTTGATACGATTTCAATTTTCTTAAATTTGCCAAGGCTAGATTTGTGACCCAAGATATGATCTATCCTGGAGAATGTTCCATGGGCACTTGAGAAAAATGTGTATTCTGTTGTTTTTGGATGGAATGTCCTATAAATATCAAGTAAATCCATCTTGTATAATGTATCATTTAAAGCTTGTGTTTCTTTATTTATTTTCATTTTGGATGATCTGTCCATTGGTGACAGGGGGGTGTTAAAGTCCCCTACTATGATTGTGTTACTGTCGATTTCCCCTTTTATGGCTGTTAGTATTTGCCTTATGTATTGAGGTGCGCCTATGTTGGGTGCATAAATATTTACAATTGTTATATCTTCTTCATGGATTGATCCCTTGATCATTATATAGTGTCCTTCTTTGTCTCTTGTAACATTTTTTATTTTAAAGTCTATTTTGTCTGATATGAGAATTGCTACTCCAGCTTTCTTCTGATTTCCATTTGCATGGAATATCTTTTTCCATCCCCTCACTTTCAGCCTGTAAGTGTCCCTAGGTCTGAAGTGGGTCTCTTGTAGACAGCATATATATGGGTCCTGTTTTTGTATCCATTCAGCCAGTCTGTGTCTTTTGGTGGGAGCATTTAATCCATTTACATTTAAGGTAATTATTGGTATGTGCGTTCCTATTACCATTTACTTAATTGTTTCAGGTTGTTCTTGTAGGTCTTTTCCTTCTCTTATGTTTCTTGCTTAGAGAAGTTCCTTTAGCATTTGTTGTAAAGCTGGTTTGGTGGTGCTGTACTCTCTCAGCTTTTGCTTGTCTGTAAAGGTTTTAATTTCTCCATCAAATCTGAAGGAGATCCTTGCTGGGTAGAGTAGTCTTGGTTGTAGGTTTTTTTCCTTCATCACTTTAAATATGTCCTGCCACTCCCTTCTGGCTTGTAGAGTTTCTGCTGAAAGATCAGATGTTAGCCTTATGGGGATTCCCTTGTGTGTTATTTGTTGTTTTTCCCTTGCTGCTTTTAATATGGTTTCTTTGTATTTAATTTTTGACAGTTTGATTATTATGTGTCTCGGCGTGTTTATCCTTGGGTTTATCCTGTATGGGACTCTCTGTGCTTCCTGGACTTGGTTGACTATTTCCTTTCCTATATTAGGGAAGTTTTCAACTATAATCTCTTCAAATATTTTCTCAGTCCCTTTCTTTTTCTCTTCTTCTTCTGGGACCCCTATGATTCGAATGTTGGTGCGTTTAATGTTGTCCCAGAGATCTCTGAGACTGTCCTCAGTTCTTTTCATTCTTTTTTCTTTCTTCTGCTCTGCAGTAGTTATTTCCACTATTTTATCTTCCAGGTCACTTATCCGTCCTTCTGCCTCAGTTATTCTGCTACTGATCCCGTCTAGAGTATTTTTCATTTCATTTATTGTGTTGCTCATTGTTACTTGCTTCCTCTTTATTTCTTCTAGGTCCTTGTTAACTGATTCTTGCAATTTGTCTATTCTATTTCCAAGATTTTGCATCATCTTCACCATCATTATTCTAAATTCTCTTTCAGGTAGATTGGCTATTACCTCTTCATCTGTTAGGTCTGGTGTGTTTTTATCTTGTTCCTTCATCTGCTGTGTGTTTTTCTGTCTTCTCATTTTGCTTATCTTACTGTGTTTGGGGTCTCCCTTTTGCAGGCTGCAGGTTCGAATTTCTATCTATTTTTGGTGGCTGTCCCCAGTGGCTGAGGTTGGTTCAGTGGGTTGAGCAGGTTTCCTGGTTGGGGGGACCAGTTCCCCTGTTCTGGTGGATGAGGCTGGATCCCGTCTCCCTGGTGGGTAGGTCCACGTCTGGGGGCGTGTATGGGGATGTCGGTAGCCTTACTGTGATTCTAGGCAGCCTCTCTGCTAATGGATGGGGCTGTAGACCTGTCTCGCTCTTTGTTGGGGATAGGGTGTCTAGCACTGTTCGTTGCTGGTCCTTGAGTGAATCTGGGTCTTGGTGTTGAGATGGAGATCTCTGGGAGATTTTCGCCGTTTGATATTACGTGGAGCTGAGAGGTCTCTTGTGGACCAGTGTCCTGAGGTTAGTTCTCCCACCTCAGAGACACAGCCTTGACACCTGGCTGGAGTGCCAAGAGCCTTTAATCCACACGGCTCAAAACAAAAGGGAGAAAAAAGTAGAAAGTCAAGAAAGGAAGGAAGAAAGGAGGAAGGGAGGGAAGGAAGGAAGAAAGGAAGGGAGGGAGGAAGAAAGGAAGGGAGGAAGGAAGGAGGGAATAAAGAAAGGAAGGGAGGGAGGAAGAAAGGAAGGGAGGAAGGAAGGAGGGAATAAAAGGAAGGGAGGGAGGAAGAAAGGAAGGGAGGAAGGAAGGAGGGAATAAAGAAAGGAAGGGAGGGAGGAAGAAAGGAAGGGAGGAAGGAAGGAGGGAATAAAGGAAGGAAGGGAGGGAGGAAGAAAGGAAGGGAGGGAGGAAGAAAGGAAGGGAGGGAGGAAGGAAGGAGGGAATAAAGGAAGGAAGGGAGGGAGGAAGAAAGGAAGGGAGGAAGGAAGAAGGGAATAAAGAAAGGAAGGGAGGGAGGAAGGAAGGAGGGAATAAAGAAAGGAAGGGAGGGAGGAAGAAAGGAAGGGAAGAAGGAAGGAGGGAATAAAGAAAGGAAGGGAGGGAGGAAGAAAGGAAGGGAGGGAGGAAGAAAGGAAGGGAGGGAGGAAGAAAGGAAGAGAGGGAGGAAGAAAGGAAGGGAGGGAGGAAGAAAGGAAGGGAGGGAGGAAGAAAGGAAGGGAGGAAGGAAGGAAGGGAGGAAGAAAGGAAGGGAGGAAGGAATGAGGGAATAAAGGAAGGAAGGGAGGAAGGAAGGAAGGAAGGGAGGAAGGAAGGAAGCAGGGAAATAGGAAAAGGAGGGAAGAAAGGAAGAAAGAAAGGGGAGAAGACAAAATAAAGTAGGGTAAAATACAGTTATTAAAATAACAAAATAATTATTAAGAAGAAAAATTTCTATTAAAGAAAGAAAAAAAAAATGGTCGGTCTAACCCCAGGACAAATGGTGAAAACAAAGCTACACAGACAAAATCTCACACAGCAGCACCCACATACACACTCACAAAAAGAAAAAAGGGGAAAATAATAGTATATCTTGCTCCCAAAGTTCACTTCCTCAACCTGGGATATTTCGCTGTCTATTCAGGTTTTCCACAGATGCAGGGCACTTCAAGCTGACTGTGGAGCTTTAACCCGCTGTTTCTGAGGCTGCTGGGAGGGACCACCCCCTCTCTTTGTTCGCACAGCTCCTGGGGCTCAGCCCTGGACCTGGCCCCGCCTCTGCGCGCAGGTTGTCCGAGGGCGTCTGCCCTTCGCTCAGAGAGGGCGGGGTCAAAGGAGCAGCGTTAACGGAGCAGCTGATTCGTGGTCTCTGGCTCACTCAGGCGGTGGGTGGGGGGGCACGGATGTGGGGTGAGTCTGCGGCGGCGGAGGCCGGCGTGACGCTGCACCGGCCCGAGGCACGCCGCGCGTTCTCCCGGGGAAGCAGTCCCAGGATCCCGGGACCCCGGCGCTGGCGGGCTGCACAGGCTCCCGGGAGGGGCGGTGTGGAGAGTGACCTGCGCTCGCACTCAGGCCTCTTGGTGGCGGCAGCAGCAACCGTAGCGCCCCACACCCGTCTCTGCTGTCCGCGCCGACAGCCGCAGCTCGCGCCCGTTTCTGGAGCTCCTTTATGTGGTGCCCTTAATTCCCTTTCCTCGCGCCCCAGGAAGCGAAGAGGCAAGAAAAAGTCTCTTGTCTCTTCGGCAGCTCCGCGCCCGTTTCTGGAGCTCCTTTAAGCGGCGCGCTTAAACCCCTCTCCTCGCGCAGCAGGAGGTAAAGAGGGAAGAAAAGGTCTCTTGCCTCTTCGGCAGCTCCAGACTTCTCCCAAACTCCCTCTCGGCCAGCTGTGGTGCGCTAACCCCTTCAGGCTGTTTTCGCTCTGCCAACTCCAGACCTTTCCCTGGGATCCGCCCGAGGCTCAGTTCCCAGCCCCGCCCGCCGCAGCGGATGAGCAGACAAGCCTCTCGGGCTGGTGAGTGCTGATCGGCACCGATCCTCCGTGCGGGAATCTCTCCGCTTTGCCCTCCGCACCCTGTTGGCTGTGGTCTCCTCCGCGGCTCTGAAGCTTCCCCCTCCGCCACCCGCAGTCTCCGCCCGCGAAGGGGCTTCTAGTGTGTGGGAACCTTTCCTCCCTCTCGGCTCCCTCCCACTGGTGCAGGTCCCGTCCCTATTCTTTTGTCTCTGTTTATTCTTTTTACTTTTGCCCTAACAAGGTACGTGGGGGGGTTTCTTGCCTGAGGTCTGAGGTCTGAGGTCTTCTGCCATCGTTCGGTGGGTGTTCTATAGGAGAAGTTCCACGTGTAGATGTATTTCTGATGTATCTGTGAGGAGGAAGAGTGATCCCCGCGTCTTACTCTTCCGCCATCTTCTCGCTCCCCCTTCCATAGCTTCTTTTCACATTTTAGTTGAGCCATAGAAATACTAAATGAATACTATGTATATATTTTTAAATGGAATATTTTTTCCAGGTGTGTTTCTACCAGAATCTTTTGTTGCAAGTCATTGAGTACATTTCATAAGAATGAGTCACTTCAAAATGAGATTTCTTGGATTATAAGCATAATATCCATGTGTTTAGAAAAAGAGAAGAGAGAAAGATTTTTCAAAAAACAAAAACAAAAACCATATGAGTAAGATAGCATAGCCAAAGGGCAGCAACATCTGATGTGGCGACAGTCTTTGCATGCTTCATGTATTAATGCAGTTTCCATAGCAGCCAACATATCACATGATAGTTGAAAATAATTTATAATTACCAAGAATTCTTAAAGGGAAACATACCCAACTCTGATATAATATACACCATGCCTGCCTCATAGAATAAGTGATTAATAGTTATGAACATGCTTTGAAGGGTGAAATCTGATGGACAAATATGGGACACAGTTAATTTGCAGAATCATAGACTATTATAACTTGTAGAAATGTTAGAGGTCACCTGGTCCCAGCCCCTCACTTCACAAATGTAGTAAAGGCACTAAACTTGTCCACAGGGTCACATTAGATGAGAAAGAAGGTTGGTCATTTGTTTCCACATCCAGCACACTTGGCCTTTACACCTCTCTGTCCCTGTGGTCAGTTACTGCTCTATGAGATCTACCACCCCCTGCCTGCCTGAGTCTCCACACTGGTTATTATGGTCCAGTCTTCAGAGGACACAGTCTGCACAGATCTAGTCATATAGAACTTCAACATTTATCTTTTTTCACAGCTGAGAATCTTCCTATTAATCCCACACTGAGTCCTTAGAATACTCTTCTTCTAAGCTCTTTCAATTGTTTTAGTGTTTGAGAATGATCTTTGACATAACAGGGATTTTTAATAGAACCTTCAAGATTCTAACTAAATTTCAAGTGACTAGGCATTATGTAAATCCAACAGGGAAGAAACTGTCTCCTGAAAGAGTTATTGTCTGAGTAGTCAATTGAAATGATGCAACATCCATAGCCCATTTTCATTGTGTATGGTATATTTTAGTTTGGGGGCAATTTCATGTACAGATCTAGTTTAATCCTTTGTAAAAATATTTATTTATTTGTTTATTTATTTGGCTGCACCAGGTCTTAGTCGTGGCACAAGGGATCTTCACTGAGGCATGAGGAATGCTTTAGTTGTGACGTGCAGGGTCTAGTTCCCTGACCAGGGATTGAACCCGAGCCGCCTGCATTGGGAGCACGGAGTCTTAATCACTGGACCACCACGGAAGTCCCTAGTTTAATCCTTAAATAAAGTCTCTTTGAGGAAGGTTAACCCGATTTTGCTGTTGGAAAAACATGATTTTCAGAGATATTAATTAACCTTTCTACTGTGACAGTAATATTGGAGTGAGGATTTGAACTTAGGTTTTTTGTTTTGCTTTGTTTTTAATCAGATGCTTTTTCTATAACTTAAAAATCAGTAAGTGCTTTTGATCAGTCTTGCCCACTGGCTTGGTGTCATCTGCCTGTGTGCCCTAGAATGAATGAAGCTTGGCTCAGCAACCAAATTCTTACACAAGTTCCGAGATTTCCTAAGCCTTTCGAACATGCCTTCTTGGTCCGTTTCTTCTGACTTAGCTGCTAACCTTGCCTTTCCACTTGAGCCATTGTCTCTCAACTCTTGGCTGTAACACTGATTACTGATTATGACCATCTTGATTTCATCCTACTGCCACATGAACAGACTTCACATACCCTGTCCAGGCCTGGTAGATAAAAACTGCTAAGGGTGAATTTGTTAACTGTGATTGGCTAGTGCTTGATCAAAAATAAACTGCTAGTGGCAGGGATTTAGCAGCTTGACATCCCTAAACTATAATATATTCTAATGACTTTGTTTACTTTGTAAATCACTTTTTCACTATATGTCTGTATCTACAAACTATCACCATTACTCTTCTCAATCTCTCCATACCCCATTCCCTGCACAATATACCTCTTATTTATAAAGCACTTAAATATTAGAAATAGAAGGCACTTCTAGAGATCATTAACCCTAACCCCACCATTTTACATATTATGATTCTGGATCACAGAAAACGTAAGGTCATCCAGGTTATTGGTGGCAAAGTCCCTGACAATCAGCTATCAATCTGTCTTCTTTCTAGAATATCAGTTTTTAATTTATTCATTCTCATTGTTAGCTTCTCCCCTTTCTACAAAGCATACATCAAGGATACCATGTTGAACAAAGTTTACAGATAAATTTTACCTTATCTAGTTATCCTGATGCCATCTTCCTGCCCAGAGTGTAGTCGTTGAGAGAAATCATAACAACTCTACCAATTTACAAGACAGGAATAGTTATTCATATAAGTGTGGCATGTCTTGGAAAATTACCCAAACGTTAATAATAAGTCCAAGAATGCTTTGGCAAAGAGTGCAGGATTTAAGTCTGCAGCCAGTCAGAATACATTAGCAAAGAACCAGTCATCTGATAGCCAAATTCCATGGACTTCAAATGGTCCTAATTAATGGTGCTTCCTGGACTTCACTTTTCATGCTAACAGACAAACAGTATATCCCAAAGGGAAGGTAATAATATATCCCAAGTGGGAGGTACCCTTCAACACTCTAAACTTCATGAGTGTTCAATAAATGTGAATGATTGACTAATCCATTGAACATGCAAAGTAGTGGTAAAGGGTGTGAGCCCTGGAGTCTAACTACCTGAATCTTATGTCCCTCTTACTTTTTGGAACTTAGACAAGTTACTTGTTCTCTGATCCTCAGTTTCCTGGTCTTTAAAATGGAGCTAATAATACCTCAAAGGATTATTGCAAGCCCTAATGAGATATTTCAGGGAAAGTGCTTAGAAATTCTCTGACACAGAGGGAGCACTTGATAAATGTCAACTGTTATGTTTAAATCATTGAAAATTTTCTTTTTCGTAGACATGAAACAAATGACAGATTCTGTTCTCTTTCAGAAAAAGGAATCCATTCATTTTCAGAAAAAAATGACAGTTTTTACAAGAACAGCCTATGTCTGAGTTCCAGCCACCACCTAATTGTGTGATCTTAGCCAAGTAAGTTAACCTTCCTGTTTCTGTTTCCTCCTATTTAATATAAGTATCATAGTACTTGCTACTTTGTGGCATGTTATGAGGTTTAGATGAGTTACTACATATGAAATACTAAGTTACTAAGTTGGCCTATAGTTAGCATATTGAAAACATTTGCTTTCATTCTCGCTCTTATGCATAAAGAAGGATACCATCAGAATTACTCCAATCAGCAGACTTACTTGAATGTGAAATAAAAAGTTTTGCTAGCCATTTTCATTATTCTTTGAAACAAAATATTTTATTTTCTAATTGTACCCAATAACTATTACTCTATTTGACAGGAAATGGTGTGAGATGAAAACACCTATAAATCACACTTTTTTTTTTAAGAGTCTCCTGTTGAATTACTGTTTTGGCCTCTCAAGATTGAGTCAGATTAGTTGAATAACATGCCACCTTCCACCACCACCCAGTTCTCAACCAGGTTCTCTGTGGAGTTGTGAGTTTGTAAGTAGAAGAGATTGCTTAAATTACAGAAGAGCACAAATGTCAAGAGTGTTGCCGTGCTCGCAATATTTCTGCTAGGTGAGATGCATCAGCCCTCCTGGTTCAGGACCCCTTACCACAAAGATTACAATACTCTGGGCCATGAAAAGGGACAGGAAGCTGTTGCTGTATTGCAGGCTGAATGAGAATGAGAAAGCGACACAACATCACTGATGAGTCTAGTTTTCCCCTCCCCTTAACATTTTCTGCCAGGACACCTTGACTTTTTTTTTTTTTTCTAATATTATTTGGCTGCATTGGGTCTTAGTTGAGGCATGCAGGATTTTTAGTTGTGGCTTGCGGACTCTTAGTTGCAGCATGTGGGATCTAGGTCCCTGACCTGGGATCAAACCCAGGCCCCCTGCATTGGGAGTGCGAAGTCTTAGAACGCTGGACCACCAGGGAAGTCCTGACACTTTGACCTTTGATTTTTAGGCTCTATCAGATATCGTGTGCATATGAATGTGTGTGTGTGTGTGCATGTGTACAAAGAACAAATAATTATACCTATATCTTAAAGAAAAGTTTAAAAGAAAAAATTATATAGCTCCACCACACAAAATATTTTTCTATTTGTCTTCCTGTTTGCTTCTGTATACTTTGTTACAGAAGTAAAATTAATATATATGTGTGTATGACTTTAGATCATGATTTTTACTCTAAAAATATCATATTTTTACATGATATAATTTGACAAATACCAGGAATGCTGTCCCCTGCCTTTGTGTAAAGCATGGCCCTTTCTAGTTATTTTATTAATTTTCTTTCATAACTATTCCTGAGAAGAGGAGCAAGCTATTCTTTTAAATATATTGAGTTCCTAACGCCTTAGAGACTATTTCAACCCTTTCATTTAGGAGTGACAGGAAATCTGGGGCCTCATGTTCTGACTATTTACAGGTAGGTAAGGAAGGAAAAGAAAATTAAAAGGAAGAAAATAAGACTAACAAGCAGGCAATGGGAATTATGAGTATTTCCTACTTCCATTGCTGCCCAAGCTGTGTTCTACCCAAAATATTTCCCTACAAGTCCAAAGAAATATGCACTTTTTTTCTCTTCCAGAGTGGGGACAAAATACTTGCATAGTTTGGAGTAACTAACCATATATTACACATAGTCTCTACTTACTCTACTCCACTGGCTATGCATTCGCCTGTCATGTGGTGATCTAAACACATCGTGTTTTTTCATAACATCTCTTTTTTTTTTTAGTCCAGAACAGCATAGCAAAAGAATCATTACTTCTATGACCAATCAAGAACTCATCTCTCTATATGATATTTCCACAGGCTACTCTTCCAAAAAGAGAGAATCTGCTACAAAGTAGTCATGTATTGGCTCTGTTTGGGAACACTGTGTTGCCTGTGCTCAGGGCTGAATTAGTGCTAATGGGAATGAGGTCACGAGTTTAATTCTCACGAGGCTTCTCTTTGTTCCACAGTTGGCCTAACCTTGCCTGGTTTGCTGGCTTGCAAAAAGAAAAGGAGACTCACAGGCTCCTCTGTGCCTCCATATTAGGTGGAGAGCTGCTAGACCTAGACTTTGGAGAGTGTCAGGATGGATGGGACTTAGGGCATCTCCTTGGGATCCCTAATGACACACAAATGCCTTGACAAAGGGTTCCCTGTGACTTTAAGAGGTCAGAGCTGCCCAGCCTAGGGACCAGGCAAATTTTCCCAAAGGAAACTACATCTCAGCCACCATCCAAAAGGGACCCTCTAGGTCAGCTTTTCTTTGGAGCTGGAGTTTCACCTTTAGGAGCCCATAAGTCTGCTGCTTCCTCTTCTGTACAGGGAGCATTTGTGCAGGCTCTGTGGAGACATCGGCTTCTGCTTGTTTCTCGGAGTCAAAGGGGCCTTCTTCAAAGATCTAAGGGTCTTTTCAAGATCCCTTTTCACTTTCTATTTCTTGACCTGAGTTTCAGAATTTGCTGGAGTATGCAGATGGTCCTCTTTTTCCTGTAAAGTGAGATATAAGGACTCTTTCCAGCAGGAAAGAGAGACCAGAGGCTGCGCTGGAGGGAGAGCACCAAATGTGAAGCTCCTCTGAAGAGGACTAGGTAGTGATTTCCTGGCCTTTCCCCTCCAACAGCCTGGACTGTTTGACTCACCTTCTGGGAGCCAGTATAGTGCATGAACACAAAAAGCCCTCTTCCTCCTTACCATAGGGTTCTACATCTAGATGAAGCCCATTTTGATTATATCATTGTGTGAAATTCTCCCCTCTTCTCCCCTGGGAGATGGGAGAACATAAGAGCCATGTACATTTTACTGGATAAAGAATTTAAAACTGATATGAAAAGTAAAAATATAAATGAGGTCATATACCAACAGTATGAATAACATCATGGGAAAAACTTATTGTGGATAGTCAGACGTATTCTGTGAGAGATTTTCTACTTTGAAAAAAATTACCATACCAAGATTGTATATCCAGTCCTTTCTGAATAAGGAGAGTAGTGAATAAAATCAAAATGTGCAAAACCATAGCAACAAATCATCATGTAATTATCATTGGACATTTTATACTGTGTGATCCAGATACTGCCAAATATTCCAGTATAGGTTTGTGTACTCACACAATCTTGTAAATAGAATGAAACATACACACATGCTCAGATCAACTCCTTAAGAGAATCTGTGATGGAGTCTTGCCTACCATACTGAGTTAAGCCACATGGTACACCACTTGCCTCCTACTTCATACATGTCCACGGTGGTCTTTGGGTCACTGTTGCTCAGGAACTGTATACTATTGTCATCCCTCCCTTTAAGGCTGAGAGCAAACAATGTGCTAACCTGAAATATGTGCCCATAGACTCCAAGTTCCCCAACATTTATTACAGCTAAACCAGTGTGAAGAAAGAACAGTTAGATGTCCTAACCCTCACAATTCAAATTCACTGCAGCCTTAGATATAAACGAGAATGGCTGAGTATTGAAAGAGAAGATCATGCCATGAGAGGTTTAAAAACGCCCACCTGATCAACCCACCTCTGCCATTCCAAATCGTACCAACATGTTGAACAAAAACGTCTCAAAGCCGGGACGTGTTGAACAAAATTGCTGAGAAACAAATTAAAAGTTTAACTAAGTGGTTAAAAAGAAAAAAAAAAGTAGGCTTGAGTAGAAGATGTTGGTAGAAGTGTGTGATGGGAACTGATCAAAGTTTTCAGGAAAAAGATAAATTGATAAATAAGAGGTTAAAAGTTTAATACAAAAAGAGAATTGATAGAAGGACCATCATCTATCACATTTCTTTAAATTATCTGACAATTCCAACCCCTCCAGATAACTTAAGCAAGCCAAAGCCCAAGGAAGTAAAATAATTTGTCCATGGAAAAATTGCAGGCATAGCTAGGTCTTAAACTCATCTCTTGGACTCTTAGCCCAGTGCTCTTTCCATCCTCCTCTACTGACATTAAAGAAAAGCACTTTATCGTGACTTTTAGAAAGAATCTTATGACATCTCCTGTGCAGTACGCACAATATATTTCCATATTAGTCTGCCTTGAGGCCTGGATCCTATCACCGACCAGGGTGTGTTTCTGAGGACTCCAAAAAGTCCCTTCAGAAGATGACACACTTCTGAAGATGATATTATCATAAGACATAAGTAGATTTTCCTCACCAGAATTTTGCAAAAGCCATGACTAAGTGACTCATCTCAACATGCATAAAACTCTCCAGCAAAAAATGGATACATAATTTGCTAGTGAATGTTCCTTGAGGAGGGAAAGGGAAATTAAAAAGAGAATTCGGATAGGTATTTAAGAGAGATAGTTTGATATAAATGTTGTACTTACATCTTTTAGGAATTCTGTTTTCATATTTCTATAAAACATGATTGATAACAGAGAAGGAACATTGTGGTGCCTAGTGAATACAAAGTCTGAAAATAAACACTTGTTTTGTTCAAGCTGGATTGGTATCTGTTCTACATCTAATTGGTTCTACCTCTTGAATTGTGGGTGGGGCTAAAGCTGAGGTTCTAAAGCTTGGTTCTATTATTAAGCAGGAAACTTTTCAAGTAACTTAAGATGAATGATTATTTCTCATTAAAGAATTCAATGTGAGAGTTATACTGAAAACATATTTTAATGTTTTTTAGAATAGATTTGCATTACATGTACACTACCCACTTGCCTTCTGCCGAGGGTCATTTCACAGGCTACGAGATGTGGAATTGCAAGAATACTGGGGTCAGTTTCACTCAGGCAACTGTTTACTCGAATTCCCCTGGAGAATGTGAGCCATGACTTGTGGAGATTTAAGGGTCAAGATCAAGAATGTATCAAGTTTCAACAATAAATTCAGAGCTGGAAATGAATGTATTGCTTAGCAAGTGTTTGGGATGAAGTAAAAGGGGAAAAGCAAGATGAGCAGATCAGTTATAATTGCCTCAGCTGGGAGATGTTTTTTCCAACGGCCATCTTTAATGACTAGTGACTCACCATATATACAGCTGAGAGTGGCTTAATGGTTCACCACTCCGTTTTTCCATCTCTCACAACTAGGTGCAGTATTTCCCAGACTTCCCATCAGCAACTTCTGAAAATTTACTACATCTTCTAGTGTTTTCTAGAGATAGGAAAGTTGCTCTCACACTTTGTGTCTGAATGTCTTTGCATTATGAGTAGTATGGACTAGCTATTTTAGCACACAACATCTGCAAAGTAGGGCTAATAATGCCTATTCTGTCCAATTGTTTTGAATATTAATGAGATAATGTACATACCACTACTATAGGGTTTGGCATCAAGTAAGTGCTCAATAAATGATAGATGCTACTACCAATTACTACCATTTACTTTATTCTGGAACTGAGTCTGTCATGATTCCCCTCATTCTGTATCTTAAGTGCTGACTTCCTCTCTTGGATTTCTGGAAGATGTGGCAAGGGCAAGGATGTAAAGCAGAGATTATGCTCCCCAGCAATAACAGGGATTATTGGAAATCTGATTTCATGGATGTTCACAATCTCTATGATTTTGAAGGGGTAGAGGAAGTGGTTCCAAGTTATCCAGGGAATATTAAAAAGTCTTTGTCTGAAAAAATCACACGCAAACCTTCAAAATTTACTCTGTTATTATGCCATCTTATTTCATGCTCACTACATTCTCTATCACAAAACTTCAGTACTTGACATGTAGTAGAGATTCAGGAAATATTTGCTAGAGGGTAGACATTCTCAAAGAAAGTAAGTTTTATTTATTAGCAGGCAAAAGCTAAACCACTATAGTAAGCTGCTCTCTACTGTGCTTCCTCTGATGGTGTGTTGGTCTCTGTGACCAAACTGACTCTTAAAATTATCCCTATCCTGTTTGGTTCTATTTTGAATGATGAAGTATAGTTTGGTATTTAAATGCTCCTGGAGTTGTGTAGGTCTGTTCTCAAAACATAGCACCATCACTTCTTATTTGTCTCTAAACAGCAATATCATTATCAAGAACATGTATACTTCCCTGACCTAATGTATGCACTCAGTGTGTCTTTATTACTATGAGAAGCAAACATAGCTGCAGAGTAGAGGCATGTATTTAATTAGTCTACCATAGCTTTCATTTGGGGAATTCTCTCATTGGTTCTTATCCATTCAAATGTGTCTTGACATTTGTTTGAAATTTTGTACAATCCACCATGTCCTTTGAGTATGATCACATTCATATTATGTAGTAGTTTGTCTGATAATGCCAAGTATGAAAGTATCTTGGAAAAGTTCAGTGTTGTCATGATCATGTTCACTTAACACAGACACCTAACATAAATATCATATTTTCTTTCCTAAGTTATAAACTCTTTTGAGGCCCGACTTACTTCACTGCTCAGTTACTACTGTTAAAAAGCAAAATTCAACTGAGTGAATTTTAAAGATCTAATTGGCTTTATTCAGTGATTCATGAATTGAGCGGCATCCCACCCAGCAAACAGAAAGAACTCCAAAGAGCTATACAAAATGACAGATTTTCATAAGCAGAGGTGGGTGGGACAAGGAAGTTACCAGCAAACAGTGGGTTGTTTCAGGCAAGGTCACCTTCCTTTGGGAGATAGCTGCAGTCTACCGGGCAGCTTACCTCACCAGTGTTGACCAGGAAATTCCACACTGACTGGTTATGATTACACTCCTGGGAGAGGCTGACACTGCAATGAGGTTAGGTATTAGGTCTGGGTTTAGTGATGTGAGCTTAGTACAAGTGACTCCATTATGGGTCTGTTACCTCTTTTTTAACTTTTAAGGACTACAGTTAAGAAATCATGGCATTTTATTTTTATGTTGTTTATGTGTACTGACCAAAGTAATTTATTTGTTATATTTCCCCTGTGATGCTTGAGTATCACTATAGTTAAATGTTTCATCGTCAAATTAAGAAAATTGACAAAGCTATGGGATGTTCATATTATTTGTAGTCATGGTTGCAAGTATGGAATGCCCCACCTCTCCATGAATAATAGCTTGATTTCTCTCCAGTTTATCTTTAGCGTTGCATAATGCACTAGTAAAATCATGTCCCAAATACCAAGTATTTGTCTTTATAAAGATCAAAAGATTCTGAGCCAACATTAATTTTCTAAAGTCAAATTTATTTCAAAGGGAAATAATGTGACCAACATTCTAACAAGAAGGAAATAAGATATATTTATTTTTAGCCAGATACAGAAAGATAATATTGCATGATCTCACTTATATGTGGAATATAAACAATTTGAATTCATAGTAATAGAGAGTAGAATGGTGGTTACCAGGGGATGGGGGAGTGGTAAAGGGTAGGGGAAATGGGGAGATGTTGATCAAAAGTTACAAATTTTCAATTATAGAATAAGTTCTGGAGACCTAATGTACAGCTCGGTGACTATGGTTAATAATAATGTATTGTATACTTGGTATTTGCTAATGGAGAAGATCCCAAGTGTTCTCACAACACACACAAAAAATGGTAACTATGTTGTGTGAGGAGTGTGTTAATTATCTTGATTGTGGTACTCATTTTACATTGTATATGTATATCAAAACAACACATTGTACACCTTAAATAAATACAATTTTTATTTGTCAATGATAACTTAAGCTGGGGAACATGATACATTTATTTCTGCTGAAATTATCATATTTTGTTCTTCATAGCACCCATATAACTAAGAATAATCAAAATATATCTATAGTATAAATTTTATGTTAGCAAAGACCATTTACATAAATTTCTGCATGTTTTGTTATGGTTTATAACAATATCATCTATTTCAATGATTAGGGTGTCCTATATGTCAAAATGTTGGTTTTAAGACACTAAATGAAATGATTGATCTATTGCATTTAGGTGTCCATTGTGATAAGTATCTCTGGGACATGACAACAGCTCAGTAATAAACTCCTTGGCAGCAACTACAAGCTTGACAGTGATGTATGTCTCGGGCACCTTAGGAGGTGCTCCATTTACTCAGGTGATACCTGGTTTCCATTTTTCTCCAAGGCAAGAATTTAATTGGTTGTATCTGGTAGAGATGGTGGAGTGGAATGATAGGGGAAGGACAGAGGAAAGGGGGGGGATACACAATCATGAAAACCGTTTCAGAAAGTTCCTTCAACAAATCAGGAAAGGAAGAAAGGAAAGGAAGAAGGAAGAAAGGGAGACTCTCACTTGCCACAGGTGAAAAGCCCTTTGCTAGTCTACTTCACATAGATAAGAGCAAGGTAAGAAAAAACTGGTTTTGTTTTTTGGTTTTTACTGTTTGTTTGTTGGTATATTGGTATAAACTGAAGGGCACAGACTCATGGGCCCCTATGCCAGTCTTTCAGTAAACCACTTTTTTTTTGCTTAACTTAAGCATAGTAGTTGATATGCATAAAAAAGGAAAAGAATTAACTATCATTTGTTCCGAAGGCAATCCACTTGGTTTCTCGTAGATGAGCCCTGGGAAAAGCAACAGTTAAGCCTCAGGAAAAGCTCCTGAAACCCAGATGCACTCAAGACTGACTTGTGACTGAAAACTAATTTCATCATTTAAACTACAAATCCATCATTTTAAAGAAAAATTAAACATAGTTGCTCATGCTTCAGTTCCACACAGCCAGTGAAAGGTCCAAATTTCTCCTCAAAATTTGGCTTTCTGTATTAGCTCAGGAATAAAAGCCTCAGTTAGATGCTAATCTCTCTCGTAATACCTGTAACCTAAGCACTTGAATACCACATAAATCGGTTCAACATATTCTGTTACAAAGCATTCCCTGTACCTACCTTTTAAGTTGAATGTCCTTTTAATAGTGGTTTGAGCATTGTCTCAACTGAAAGCTTTGATAGTTGTCTCCCTAGCTTTTACTAGTAGAAAGTCATGAGTCAGATGTTAATTTTAGAACTAAATATCTTTATATAGGCTTATTTAATAGCCAACATATGTTTAATGAACATCTATTATGGGTAAGAAATTATGTCTGTAAATTATTTTGTCTCTACCAGTAAGAAAGGTAAAACTTCATGTTATTCTAATATTAATCTTGATAAAGTTAATTCATGTATTGAGCTTACAAAATGGAGCCTGCTCCAGTGACTCCATGTTTGGCCCCTTATCACAAATCTAAACCTAAATCAGCCTGCACTGACAGGAAACACCTGTCAAGGAATCCTAACATACGTCAATCACCATCCTCCCTCTCAGCTAAACTAGCTCACCTTACCCTAGAAAATAGGACCTGATAGTCTTACAAGGAAATGCCTGACCTCTTGACCAATCATGCCCTGTTTCCAGGCTGCCTCTTCTAACGAGCTCTTCTGTAGAACTCGCTTTCACCCAAAATCCCCAGGGAAGAGCGTTTCACTGCTTGTGAAGTTCTGAACTCCCTGCATCCATGAGCTGTTTTCCCTTGAATAAAGAACAGCAAACTCGTTACTAAATGTGTTGGTTTTGTCATTTGACAATCCCAAGTATCATAATTAATAAACAGATAAATTTCAAAATAAATAATCTTCAAATCAGTTTTTTAAACTGATTGCTCAAGTTTCTACAACTATTTCTCTTGATTTTTCCCTATGGCTGAGTTGCTAGTATTAGAGCCCCTTTTCAGTTAGCTCCCTTTTCAAGTGAAAGCCTACCTTCCTACCTTCCTTCCTTTCCTGATTTGTTGAAGGAACTTTCTGAAACATTTTTCATGATTGTGTATCCCCCGCCCCTTTCCTCTGTCCTTCCCCTATCATTCCACTCCACCATCTCTACCAGATACAACCAATTAAATTCTTGCCTTGGAGAAAAATGGAAACCAGGTATCACCTGAAGTAAATGGAGCTGGGCTCCTCCTAAGGTGCCCGAGACATACATCACTGTCAAGCTTGTAGTTGCTGCCAAGGAGTTTATTACTGAGCTGTTGTCATGTCCCAGAGATACTTATCACGATGGACACCTAAATGCAATAGATCAATCATTTCTATTGTCTTAAAACCAACATTTTGACATATAGGACACCCTAATCATTGAAATAGATGATGTTATTGTTTTGTAGAAATTTATATAAATGGTTTATGTCAATATTTTGCTTCTTCATATATTCCATGATAGCAATTTCAATTATGAAATTTTAAACTAAGAAAACGTAGAATCTTGAAACCTGAAATACTTTTGCTTTCAAACATTTCCAAAAAATGAATAGTCTTATGTCTTTTTAATATTCTTTTAATGAATATTTTATTGTGATTTTAAAGTAATACATGCTCATGGTAAACAAAAATAATTTATTAATAATGAGAAAAGTAAAAGGCTTCATCTCCATAATTTCTTTGTCTCTAAGAATATCCAATGTTAACTGTTCCACAGGTACCCTTAGGAAAATTTCAATGAGTTGACCAGTACGTAAGTATGGGTATTGTAGGAGAGGGTAAAGTTCTCCTCAACAATCTTAGGGTATCTGGCTGGATCTGAAAATTAAACTGACAAAAACAGATTAACAGGAGAAAAGCATACAAATATATTTAATATAAGTTTTATGTGACATGAGAGCCTTCATAAGGAAAGAAAGACCCAAAGAAACAGTTAGACCTGAGTGTTTTATGCCAGGTTTGGTGAAGTGTACGGCAGTGGAGGAATCTGATAGGTTAAGGAGTATGAGGTAATGGCAGTAAACTCGGGGAAACAGCAAGGCCTGTTAGGATTCTTCTCAGCATCCCATCGTTGTCAGAGATAAGGATGCTCCCTTTCTCTGGGTTTAGGGAAAGTGCCTCTCACATGAGTGTTTCTTGGCCTGTTTCAGGGAAGAAGTGTAATGGATGGTTTCTGCCTCTGCCATTTTCTCAAACTCCTTCAGCTAAAGGTATTTAATATGCCAAGGTGTTATATTTTGGGTAGCTTGTTTGGAGCCTCATCAGTGTATATGTATGTAGGTATATCCATCATGGTCATCTATCCTTATTAGCACATAGACAACTACATCATGAACTGATTTCTACAAAAAATAGCTTGACTTAACCATTCTCCTACAAGTGCACATTTAGTTTTGTTTCATTGTTTTGTTAACACCATCAGTACAGCAGTAAACAGCCTGGTATCTTTGAATACTTGTGCAAATTGCTAGCGGTGTATTTTCTGGGTCAAATTTTATATGCGTTTAAAAATTTGATGAGATTGCTAAATTTCTGTCTAAAAGGGTTGAAACAATTTACATTTCTACCAGGACTGTATGAGCATGCCTGTTTACCCACACTGTCATCAACGCTGGGTATGATCAAGCTAAGCTTTGCCACTGTCGTGGGTTTTTAAAAAAAGGATTCTGCCCTGTTTTGACTTTCTTTTTTCCTTATATGTCACTGTATTTCTTCAGCAAATGTTAAATAACTAAAATCAATGGTCAAATGTTTGATAAGTAAATTAGAATAGCCCTGATGCTTTCCTTTATTGCTAATCTTTAAGAGAGAGAAGTGAAGGTAGGGGAGAGAAACACCCAAACGCATATGACTGTGCCTAGATCGGAAAATATTCAAGGCACACAGAATGTGGAAACAAGCTCTAAAAACTAAGCTTGTCTTTTGTTCCACAAATGTACTGTAATATGCACTAGTCAAAATAAAATCTGTCTTGCAGAGCATTGAATTTTTCAGCAGCAATAATTATCTCTGTGTATTTCATTTTCTACTTTGGGAAAAGCTTATGATGCATGCAGAGTGTACATCTGAGTTGCACAGATGTGATCTAAATTACTCAGATGCTAAGCCCTTTTATCTGGCCACTGCTGGGTCAATTGCCCAACATAGAAAAGAACACAGTGACATGAAAGAGTTTGAAATTGAATTGAGCTTACAGTCTAGTTTTGCCTTTGAAGACACTATTTAATGCAGTGAAGCTCTACTCAAAGTAAAAGGGATACTGTTCACTATTTTCTATCCTGTGTCCTAACCAAAGAAAATAAACAGCAAAAATGCTCTGACAGTATACGTATAACTGATTCACTTTGTTATACAGCAGAAATTAACACAACATTGTAAAGCAATTATACTCCAATAAAGATGTTAAAAAAAAATGCTCTGTTAAAAATAATGCTCTGACAAACATTAGGCTCAATTAATCAAAGTAATTGACTTATTACTTTAAAAAATAACAAAAGGATGCTACACACACAAAAATATTTGTACCTACATAACAAGAGAATAGGAACAGTAAAAGAAATATGAAAATTCTCCATTGATGTACAATTATTGCTGTGTGGGGGTATTCTACCAAAGAATGCTTAAGTTACAAGAAACATTCAGGATTTAAATTCAGATTTTGTTCAAATTTTATCGGTATAGTTGATATATAAATAATTAATTCTATTACTTTGGCCATGTAACTATTACATTAAGTTGTTTACCAAATGACTACAGACTTCCTAATTTTTTCATTCTAAATTTTTTTCATTTGCATATTTTAAAATATCTTTATTAGAGTATAATTGCTTTACAGTGGTGTGTTAGTTTCTGCTGTATAACAAAGTGAATCAGTTATACATATACATATGTCCCCATATCTCTTCCCTCTTACATCTCCCTCCCTCCCACTCTCCCTATCCCACCCCTCTAGGTGGTCACAAAGCACCGAGCTGATCTCCCTGTGCTATGCAGCTGCTTCCCACTAGCTATCTAATTTACATTTGGTAGCGTATATATGTCCATGCCAGTCTCTCACTTTGTCCCAGCTTACCCTTCCCCCTCCCCTTCCCCATATCCTAAGGTCCATTCTCTAGTAGGTCTGCATCTTTATTCCCGTCTTGCCCCTAGGTTCTTCTGACCATTTTCCCTTTTTTTTGTTTTTTAGATTCCATATATATATGTTAGCATACAGTATTTATTTTTCTCTTTCTGACTTACTTCACTCTGTATGACAGTCTCTAGGTCCATCCACCTCACTACAAATAACTCAGTTTCATTCCTTTTTATGGCTGAGTAATATTCCATTGTATATATGTGCCACATCTTCTTTATCCATTCATCTGTTGATGGACACTTAGGTTGCTTCCATGTCCTGGCTATTGTAAATAGAGCTGCAATGAACATTGTGGTACATGACTCTTTTTGAATTATGGTTTTCTAGGGTATATGCCCAGTAGTGGAATTGCTGGTCATATGGTAGTTCTGTTTTTAGTTTTTGAAGGAACCTCCATACTGTTGTCCATAGTGGCTGTATCAGTTTACATTCCCACCAACAGTGCAAGAAGGTTCCCTTTTCTCCACACCCTCTCCATCATTTGCATATTATTCTGATTTGAAAATACAAAATTACTGGGATAATTTTGGGGAAAATTATTATTATTTTGGATAAAATTGGGAAATTCAAGTTGTTTCCACACTCTGGTAAAAGTAAAAGCAGAAACAGAAGTCTTTTCAAGTGCCTTTGTACAGTTTAACAAAATTCATAGTTAGTTTGGTCAAATTACTGGTTAATTAAAGAAAAATTTGGTTGATAGGTTTTGAAGCCCCTTTTAATAAATATAACTGACTAGTTTGTCCAAGATGAAAAATCAATTTAAATTATACAGTTCTACAGGCTCCTTCCTATGACTTCCTATGACTCCTAACCGAGTCTTAAAGTTAGTTGGTTCTTCATTTTATATAATGTAACTTTAACTTTTGTTCCATATCATCTCTTCTTCCTGAGGGTGATCCTGTTATCTCATGTTTAGACCCCCACAACTTTCTGTAATTATCTCCCTGATTATCTTAGTCTTTTCTTACAAACTGTATACTGCATGCCAATGCAAGATTAATATTTTTTTTAAAAAAGACTATTTTTTAGAGCAGTTTTAGGTTTACAACAAAACTGAGAATATGTTATAGAGATTTCCTGTATACTCCCTGCCCCACACATGCATAACCTCCTCTGTTATCAACATCACTCACAAAACTGGTACATTTGTTATCAAGGCTGAATGTGCATTGACACGTCATTATCATCCAAAGTCCATTAGGGTTCATTCTTGGTGCTGTACATTCTATGAGTTTGAGCAAATGTCTGATGACACACATCCATCATTATGGATATTATACAGAGTATTTTAATTGCCCTAAAATCCTCTTTGTTTTGCCTAGGCATCCTTCCCCTCCTTTTCCATTCCTGTCAACCACTAATCTTTTTATTGTCTCCACAGTTTTGCCTCTTACAGAATGTCATATAGTTGGAATCATACAGTATGTAGCCTTTTCAGATGGGCTTCCTTCACTTTTCATACTTAAATGTCTTTTCATGGCTTAATAGTTCATTTCTTTAGCACTGAATAATATTCCATTATCTGGGTATAACAGAGCTTATTTATACATTCACCTACTTAAAGACACTTAGGTTACTTCCAAGTTTTGGCAATTATGAATAAAACTGCTCTGAACATCTGTGTTTAGTTAGGTTTTTGTGTGGATGTAAGTATTCAACTCTTTTGAGTAAATACCAAGGAGCATGACTGCTGGATCTTGTGCTGAGTAAGTTTAGTTTTGTAAGAAACTGCTAAATGTCTTCCAAAGTGGCTGAACCATTTTGCATTCCCACCAGCAATGTATGAGAGTTCCTGTTGTTCCACATCCTTGCTAGCGTTTGGTATTGTCAGTATCCTAAATTTGGGCCATTCTAATAGGTACATAGAAGCATCTCATTGTTTTAACTTGTATTTTCCTGATGACATAAGATGTGGAGCAACTTTTCATGTGCTTATTTGCTATCTGGTGAGGTGTCTGTTAAGGTCTTTGACCCATTTTTTTTTTTTTGACCCATTTTTTAAATTGGGTTGTTCATTTTCTTTTTGTTGACTTTTAAAAGTTCTCTATATATTAGGGATAAGAATCCTTTATCAGATATGTCTTTTGCAAATTTTTTCTCCTAGTCTGTGGCTTGTCTTCTAATTCTCTTGATATTTTCTTTCATAGAGCAGAAGTTTTTAATTTTAATGAAGTCCAGTTCATTAATTATTTCTTTCATGGATTATGCCTTTGGTATTTTATCTAAAAAGTCATTTCCATACCCAACGTCATCTAGGTTTTCTCCTATGTTATGCTGTAGAAGTTGTATAGTTCTGCGTTTTCTATTTAGATATATGGTCCATTTTGAGTTAATTTTTGTGAAGGGAGTAAGGTCCTTGGCTAGATTTTTTTTTTTTTTTTTTGCATGTGGATGTCTAGTTATTCTAGCACCATTTGTTCAAGAGACTGTCTTTGTTCCATTTTATTGCCTTTGCTTCTTTGTCAGGATTAGTTGACTATATTTATGAGGGTTTATGTCTGAGCTCTCTATTCTGTGCTGTTAATCTATTAATCTATTTTTTTTTGTCAGGACCACACTGTCTTGAATACTGTAGCTTTATAATAAGTCTTAAAGTGGGTGTCATCAGTCATCCAACTTGGTTTTTTCTCCTTTAATATTGTGTTGGCTATTCTGGGTCTTTTGCCTCTATATATAAACCCTAGAATCAGTTTTTCAATATCCATAAAATAAATTGCTGGAATGTTTATTGGAATTACAACTTAATCCATAGATCAATTTGGGAAAAACTGACATCTTGACAGTATTGGGTCTTCATATCCATCAACATGGAATATCTCTCCAATTATTTAGTTCTTTCCTGATTTCTTTCTCAATGTTTTACAGTTTTTCTCATATAGATTTATATATATTTTGTTACATGTATACCTAAGTATTTCAATTTTGGGGTGCTAATGTAAATGGCATTGTATTTTTAATTTCAAATTCTATTTGTTCATTATTGGTATATAGGAAAGCAATTGATGTTTGTATATTAACCTTGTATCCTACAACTTTGCTATAATTGCTCATTAATTTCAGGAGTATTTTTGTAGATTCTTTCAGATTTTAAAAATCAGATGATCATGTAAACAGGGACAGTTTTATGTTTTTCCCCCCACTCTGTATACTTTTTGTTTCCTTTTTTGCCCTACTTAATTAGCAAGGACTTTTAGTACAATGTTGAAAAGCTGAGGTGAGAGGAGACATCCTTGCTTTGTACCTGATCTTAGTGGGTAAGCTTCAGGTGTCTCACCATTAAGTATGATGTTCACTGTAAGGTTTTTGTAGATAGTCTTTACGAAGTTGAAAAAGTTCGCCTCTGTTCCTAGTTTGCTGAGGATTTATCATGAATGGGTGTTGAACTTTGTTAAATATTTTTTCTGCATCTATTTAGCATGATCATGTGATTTTTCTTTTTTCACTTGTTGATATAATGGATTACATTAAATGATTTTAGAATGATGAATCAGCCTTGCATACCTGGGATAAATTCTACTTGGTTATGGTATATAATTATTTTTTAGTTTTTTGGATTGATTTGCTACTATTTTCTTGAGCATTTTTGCACACGTGTTCATGAAAAATATTGGTTTATAATTTCCTTGTACTGTCTTTGTTTGGCTTTTCTATCAGAGGGATGCTTGCCTCATAAAATGAGTTAGGAAGTATTCCCTCTGCTTCTATCCTCTGAAAGAGATTATAGAGAACTGGTATAATTTCTTCCTTAGATGTTTGGTAGAATTCACCAATGATCTCATCTGGGCCTGGTGATTTCTGTTTTGGAAGGTAATTAATTATTGATTCAAATTCTTTAATAGATATAGGCTTATTGCTATCATTTATTTCTTCTTGCCTGAGTTTGGGCAGATTATGCCCATCAGGAAATTGGTCCATTTTATCTAAGTTATTAAATTTGTGGGTATAGAGTTGTTCACAGTATGCCCTTATTATCCTTTTAATTACTATGGGAACTGTAATGATGTCTCCTCTTTCATTTCTGATATTAGTAATGTGTGTCCTCTTTCTTTTTTCCTTAGGTACCCTGTCTAAAGTCTTATCAATTTTATTGATTTTATCAGAATAGATTTTGGTTTCATTGATTTCTCTATTGACTTTATGTTTTCACTTTCATCACTTTCTGCTCTAATGATTTCTTCTGCTTTAGATTTAATTTGCTCTTTTTCTCTAGTTCCATAAAATAGAAACATTATTGATTTTAAAAATGTTTTCTAAAATATGCATTCAGTGCTATACATTTCCATCTAAGAACTGCTTTTGATGCATTCCACAAATTTTGATAAGTTGTATTTTCATTTAGTTCAAAATAGTTTTAAATTTCTCCCAAGGTATGTTCTTTCACCCATATGTTATTTAAAACTGTGTTGTTAAACTTTTGTATTTAGGGATTTTCTATTTATCTTTCTGATATTTTTTTAAACATCTTTATTGGAGTATAATTGCTTCACAATGATGTGTTAGTTTCTATTTTATAACAAAGAGAATCAGCTATACATATATATATATCACCATATCCCCTCCCTCTTGCATCTCCCTCGCACCTTCCCTATCCCACCACTCTAGGTGCCCACTGAGCTAATCTCCCTGTGCTATGTGGCTGCTTCCCACTAGCTGTCTATTTTACATTGGGTAGTGTATATAAGTACATGCCACTCTCTCACTTTGTCCCAGCTTATGCTTCCCCCTCCCCGTGTCCTCAAGTCCATTCTCTATGTCTGCATCTTTATTCCTATCCTGCCCCTAGGGTCGTCAGAACATTTTTTTTTTAGAATCCATATATATGTGTTAGCATACAGTATTTGTTTTTCTCTTTCTGACTTACTTCACTCTGTATGACAGACTTTAGGTCCATTCACCTCAATACAAATAACTCAATTTCCTTTCTTTTTATGGCTAAGTAATATGCCATTGTATATATGTGCCACATCTTCTTTATCCATTCATCTGTCGATGGACATCAATGGACAGTTACATGGCTTCCATGTCCTGGCTATTGTAAATAGAGCTGCAATGAACATTGTGGTACATGACTCTTTTTGAATTATGGTTTTCTCAGGGTATATGCCCAGTAGTGGGATTGCTGGGTCGTATGGTAGTTCTACTTTTAGTGTTGTAAGGAACCCCCATACTATTTGCCATACTGGCTTATCAATTTACATTCCCACAATCAGTGCAAGAGGGTTCCCTTTTCTCCACACCCTCTCCAGCATTTATTGTTTGTTTTTAAATGATGGCCATTCTGACCAGTGTGAGGTGACACTTCATTGTAGTTTTGATTTGCATTTCTCTAATGATTACTGACGTTGAGCATCCTTTCATGTGCTTGTTGGCAATCTGTATATCTTCTTTGGAGAAATGTCTGTTTAGGTCCTCTGCCCATTTTTGGATGGGGTTGTTTGTTTTTTTAATATTGAGCTGCATGAGCTGCTTATATATTTTGGAGATTAATCTTTTGTCAGTTGCTTCATTTGCAACTATTTTCTTCCATTCTGAGAGTTGTCTTTTTGTCTTGTTTATGGTTTCCTTTGCTGTGCAAAACCTTTAAGTTTCATTAGGTACCATTTGTTTATTTTTGTTTTTGTTTTGTGGTATGCGGGCCTGTCACTGCTGTGGCCTCTCCCATTGCACAGCACAGGCTCCGGACGTGCAGGCTCAGTGGCCATGGCTCATGGGCCCAGCTGCTCTGTGACATGTGGGATCTACCTGGACCGGGGCATGAACCCATGTCCCCTGCATCGGCAGGCGGACTCTCAACCGCTGCACCACCATGGAAGCCCTATTTTTGTTTTTATTTCCATCTCTCTAGGAGGTGGGTCAAAAAGGATCTTACTGTGATTTATGTCGTAATGTGTTCTGCCTACGTTTTCCTCTAAGAGTTTTATAGTGTCTGACCTTACAATTAGGCCTTCAATCCATTTTCAGTTTATTTTTGTGTATGGTGGTAGAGAGTGTTCTAATTTCATTCTTTTCCATATAGCTGTCCAGTTCTCCCAGCACCACTTATTGAAGAGGCTGTCTTTTCTCCATTGTATATTCTTGCCTCTTTTATCAAAGATAAGATGACCATATGTGCATGGGTTTATCTCTGGGCTTTCTATCCTGTTCCTTTGATCTATATTTCTGTTTTTGTGTCAGTACCATACTATCTTGATTACTGAAGCTTTGTAGTATAGCCTGAAGTCTAGGAGCCTGATTCCTCCAGCTCCGTTTTTCTTTCTCAAGATTTCTTTGGCTCTTCAGATCTTTTGTGTTTCCATATAAACTGTGAAATTTTTTGTTCTAGTTCTTTCAAAAACGCCATTGGTAGTTTGATAGGGATTGCATTGAATCTGTACATTGCTTTGGGTAGTATAGTCATTTTCACAGTGTTGATTCTTCCAATCCAAGAACATGGTATATCTCTCCATTTGTTTGTATCATCTTTAATTTCTTTCATCAGTGTCTTATAGTTTTCTGCCTACAGGTCTTTTGTCTCCTTAGGTAGGTTTATTCCTAAATATTTTATTCTTTTGTTGCAATGGTAAATGGGAGTGTTTCATTAATTTCTCTTTCAGATTTTCATCATTAATGTATAGGAATGCAAGAGAATTCTGTGCATTAATTTTGTATCCTGCTAGTTTACCAAATTCATTGATTAGCTCTAGTAGTTTTCTGGTAGCATCTTTAGGGTTCTCTATGTATAGTACCATGTCATCTGCAAACAGTGAGAGCTTTATTTCTTCTTTTCATATTTGGATTCCTTTTATTTCTTGTTCTTCTCTGATTGCAGTGGCTAAAACTTCCAAAACTATGTTGAATAATAGTGGTGAGAGTGGGCAACGTTGTCTTATTCCTGATCTTAGAGGAAATGCTTTCAGGTTTTCACCATTGAGAATGATGTTGGCTGTTGGTTTGTCATATATGGCCTTTATTATACTGAGGTAAGTTCCCTCTATGCCTATTTTCTGGAGGGTTTTTTACCATAAATGGATGTTGAATGTTGCTGAAACATTTTTCTGCATCTATTGAGATGATCATATGGTTTTTCTCCTTCAATTTGTTAATATGGTGTATCACATTGATTGATTTGCATATATTGAAAAATCCTTGCATTCCTAGGAAAAACCCCACTTGATCATGGTCTATGATCTTTTTACTGTGCTGGATTCTGTTTGCTAGTATTTTGTTGAGGGTTTTTGCATCTATGTTCATCACTGATATTGGCCTATAGTTTTCTTTCTTTGTGACATCTTTGTCTGGTTTTGGTATCAGGGTGATGGTGGCCTGGTAGAATGAGTTTGGCAGTGTTCCTCCCTCTGCTATCTTTTGGAATACTTTCAGAAGAATAGGTGTTAGGTCTTCTCTAAATGTTTGATAGAATTCGCCTGTGAAGCCATCTGGTCCTGGGCTTTTGTTTGTTGGAAGATTTTTAATCACAGTTTCAATTTCAGTGCTTGTGATTGGTCTGTTTATGTTTTCTATTTCTTCCTGGTTCAGTCTCGGAAGGTTGTTCTTTTCTAAGAATGTGTCCATTTCTTCCAGGTTGTCCATTTTATTGGCATATAGCTGCTTGTAGTAATCTGTCATGATCTTTTGTATTTCTGCAGTGTTAGTTGTTACTTCTCCTTTTTCATTTTTAATTCTACTGATTTGAGTCTTCTCCCATTTTTTCTTGATGAGTCTGGCTAATGGTTTATCAATTTTGTTTATCTTCTCAAAATACCAGATTTTAGTTTTATTGATCTTTGCTATTGTTTCCTTCATTCCTTGTTTATTTATTTCTGATCTGATCTTTATGATTTCTTTCCTTCTGTTAACTTCAGGGTTTTTTAAATTCTTTCCCTAATTGCTTTCGGTGGAAGGTTAGGTTGTTTATTTGAGATGTTTCTAGTTTCTTGAGGTAGGATTGTATTTCTATAAACTTCCCTCTTAGAACTGCTTTTGCTGCATACCATAGGTTTTGGGTCATCATGTTTTCACTGTCATTTGTTTCTAGGTATATTTTGATTTCCTCTTTGACTTTTTTCAGTGATCTCTTGGTTATTTAGTACTTTATCATTTAGCCTCCATGTGTTTGTATTTTTTACAGATTTTTTTCTGTAATTAATATCTAGTTTCATAGTGTTGTGGTCAGAAAAGATACTTGATATGATTTCAATTTTCTTAAATTTATCAAGGCTTGATTTGTGACCCAAGATATGATCTGTCCTAGAGAATGTTCCATGAGCACTTGAAAAGAAAGTGTATTCTGTTCTTTTTGGATTAAATGTCCTATAAACATCAATTAAGTCCATCTTGTTTAATGTATCATTTAAAGCTTGTGTTTCCTTATTTATTTCCATTTTGTATGATCTGTCCATTGATGAAAGTGGGGTGTTAAAATCCCCTACTATGATTGGTTACTGTTGATTTCTCCTTTTATGGCTGTTAGCATTTGCCTTATGTATTGAGGTAATTCTATGTTCAGTGCATAAATATTTACAGTTGTTATATCTTCTTCTTGGATTGATCCCTTGATCATTATGTAGTGTCCTTCTTTGTCTCTTGTAATAGTCTTTATTTTAAAGTCTGTTTTGTCTGATACGAGAATTGATACTCCAGCTTTCTTTTGATTTCCATTTGCATGGAATATCTTCTTCCATGCCCTCACTTTCAGTCTCTGTGTGTCTCTAGGTCTGAAGTGGGTCTCTTGTAGATAGCATATATATGGGTCTTGTTTTTGCATCCATTCAGCCAGTCTGTGTCTTTTGTTGGAGTATTTAATCCATTTACATTTAAGGTAATTATCGATATGTATGTTCCAATTACCATTTTCTTAATTGTTTTGGTTTTGTTATTGAGGGTCTTTTCCATCTCTTGTGTTTCCTGCCTAGAGAAATTGCTTTAGCATTTGTTGTAAAGCTGGTTTTGTGGTGCTGAATTCTCTTAGCTCTTGCTTGTCTATAAAGGTTTTAATTTCTCCATCAAATCTGAATGAGATCTTTGCTGGGTAGAGTAATCTGGGTTTTAGGTTCTTCCCTTTCATCACTTTAAATATGTCTTGACATTCCCTTCTGGCTTACAGAGCTTCTGCTGAAAGATCAGCTGTTAACCTTATAGGGATTCCCTTGCATCTTATTTGTTATTTTTCCCTTGCTGCTTTTAATAATTTTCTTTGTATTTAATTTTTGGTAGTTTGATTAATATGTGTCTTGGCGTGTTTCTCCTTGGATTTATCCTGTATGGGCCTCCTGGACTTGATTGACTATTTCCTTTCCCATGTTAAGGAAGTTTTCAACTATAATCTCTTCAAATATTTTCCTAGACCCTTTCTTTTTCTCTTCTTCTTCTGAGACCCCTATAATTTGAATGTTGGTGTGTTTAATGTTGTCTCAGAGGTCTCTGAGACTCTCCTCTCTTCTTTTCATTCTTTTTTCATTTTTCTGCTCTGCAGTAGTTATTTCCACTGTTTAATCTTCCAGGTCACTTATCCGTTCTTCTGCCTCAGGTATTCTGCTGTTGATTCCTTCTAGAGAATTTTTAATTTCATTTATTTATTTCATTTATTTTTCATCATTATTTGTTTTCTCTTTAGTTCTTCTAGTTCCTTGTTAAACGTTTCTTGTATTCTCTCCATTCTGTTTCCAAGATTTTATATTATCTTTACTATCATTACTCTGAATGCTTTTTCAGGTAGACTATTTCCTCTTCATTTGTTTGGTCTGGTGGGTTTTTACCTTGCTCCTTCATCTGCTGTGTGTTTCTCTGTCTTCTCATTTTGCTTAACTTACTGTATTTGGGGTCTCCTTTTCGCAGTCTGCAGGTTCATAGTTCCCATTGTTTTTGGTGTCTGCCCCCAGTGGGTGAGGTTGGTTCAGTGGGTTGTGTAGGCTCCTGGTGGAGGGGACAGGTGCCTGGGTCCTGGTGGATGAGGCTGGATCTTGTCTTTCTGATGGGCAGGACCACATCCTGTGGTGTGTTTTGGGGTGTCTATGACTTTATTCTTAATTTAGGCAGCCTCTCTGCTAATGGGTGGGGTTGTGTTCTTGTCTTGCTAGTTATTTGGCATAGGTGTACAGCACTGTAGCTTGCTGGTCATTGAGTGGAGCTGGGTCTTAGCATTGAGATGGAGATCTCTGGGAGGGCTTTTGCTGTTTGATATTACATGGAGTAGGGAGGTCTCTGGTGGACCAGTGTCCTGGACTCAGCTCTCCCACCTCAGAGGCACAGGCCTGACACCCGGTCAGAGCACCAAGACCCTGTCAGCTACATGGCAGAAGAAAAGGGAGAAAAAGAAAGAAAGAAAGAATAAAATAAAACAAAGTTATTAAAATTTTAAAAATTATTAAAAATTTTTAAGTAATAAAAAAAGAAGAGAGCAACCAAACCAAAAAACAAATCCACCAATGATAACAAGCGCTAAAAACTATACAGAAAAAAAAAAAAAAAAAAAAAAAAAAAACAGACAGAACCCCGGGACAAATGGTAAAAGCAAAGTTATACAGACAATATCACACAGAGAAGTATAAACATACCCACTCACAAAAAGAGAAAAGGAAAAATATATATATCTCTACATATATAAATGAAAACAAAGGAAGAGAGCAACCAAATCACTAAACAAATCTACCAATGATAATAAACTCTAAGGACAAAAGTAAGACTAAGATGAACAAACACCCAGAAATAAATTAGATGCAGAAGACACACACCAAGTCTACAGTTGCTCCCAGAGTCCACTGCCTCAATTTGGGGATGAATCATTGTCTATTCAGGTATTCCAGAGATGCAGGGTACATCAAGTTGATTGTGAAGATTTAATCTGATGTTCCTGAGGCTGCTGGGAGAAATTTCCCTTTCTCTTCTTTGTTCACACAGCTCCTGGGTTTCAGCTTTGGATTTGGTCCTGCCTCTGCATATAAATCACGTGAGGGCATCTGTTCTTTCCTCAGGCAGGACAGGGTTAAAGTAACAGCTGATTAGGGGGCTCTGGCTCACTCAGGCTGAGGGGAGGGAGGAGTGCAGAATGCAGCGCGAGCCTGCTACAGCAGAAGCCAGAATGACGTTGCAACAGCCTGAGGCACACCGTGTGTTTGCCTGGGGAAGTTGTCCCTGGATCACGGGACCCTGGCAGTGGCGAGCTGCACAGGCTCCTGGGAGGAGAGGTGTGGATAGTGACCTGTGCTTGCACACAGGCTTCTTGGTGGCTGCAGCAGTAGCCTTAGCATTTCATGCCTGTCTCTGGTGTCCACGCTGATAGCCACAGCTTGCGCCTGTCTCTGGAGCTCGTTTAGGCGGTGCTCTGTATCCCCTCTCCTCGCACACCCATAAACAATGGTCTCTTGCCTCTTAGACAGTTCCAGACTTTTTCCCGGACTCCTTCCTGGCTAGCTGTGGCGCACTAGCCCCCTTCAGGCTGTGTTCACGCAGCCAACCCCAGTCCTCTCCCTGTGATCTGATCTGTGAAGCCCGAGCCTCAGTTCCCATCCCCCATCCATCCTGGTGGATCAGCAGACAAGCTTCTTGGGCTGGTGAGTGCTGGTCGGCACCGGTCCTCTGTGTGGGAATCTCTCTGCTTTGCCCTCTGCACCCCTGTGGCTGCGCTCTCCTCCGTGGCTCCTAAGCTCCCCCCCCCCGCCCACTCCCTGTCTCTGCCAGTGAAGGAGTTTCCTAGTGTGTGGAAACTTTTCCTCCTTCAAACCTCATTCCCAGAGGTGCAGGTCCTGTCCCTATTCTTTTGTCTCTGTTTATTCTTTTTTCTTTTGCCCTACCCAGGTACATGGGGAGTTTCTTGCCTCTTGGCAGGTCTGAGGTCTTCTGCCAGCATTCAGTAGGTGTTCTGTAGGAGTTGTTCCACATGTGGATGTATTTCTGATGTATTTGTAGGGAGGAAGGTGATGACCACGTCTTACTCCTCTGCCAACTTGAAGGTTTCTCCTCTTTCTGTTATTGATTTCTAGTTTAATTCCATTGTGGTCTGAGAACAGACATTGTATGATTTCTATTCTTTTTTTATTTTTGTTAAGGTGTGTTTTATGGCCCAGAATGTGGTCTATTTTGGCAAACATTCCATGTGAGTTTGAGAAAAATGTGTATTCTTCTGTTTTAGAATGTAGTAGTCTATAGATATCCATTATATCCAGTTGACTGATGGTGTGTTCACTATGTCCTTACTAATTTTCTGCTCACTAGATCTGTCCACTTCTGATAGAGGGTATTGAAGTTTCCAACCATAATAGTGGATTAAACTTTTTCTCCTTGCAGTTCTATCAGTTTTTGCCTCACGAAGTATGATTCTCTATTGTTAGGTGATACACATTAAGAATTGTTACATCTTCTTGGAGAATTGAGCCTTTTGTCCTTAGGTAATGTACTTCTTTATCCCTGATAACTTGTCTTACTTTGAAGCCTGTTCTGTCTGAAATTAATAAACCTTGTGATACTTTATTTTTATCATTGATAGTGTGATATATTTTTCTCTATATCTTTACCTTTAATCTATATGTGTCTTTATATTTAATGTGAGTTTCTTGTAGACAGCATATGTTAGGGTCTTTTCTTTTTTTTTTAATCCACTCTGATAATCTGTCTTTTAATTGGTGCATTTATACCACTGACATTCTAAGTGATTATTGATATAGTTGGATTAATATCTACCATATTTGTTACTGTTTTCTATTTGATACCTTGTTTTTTCATCCTATTTGTCTTCCACTCTTTTTCTGCCTTCTGTTCTTACATACTATCTATGTTATTCATTAGAGCATTTAGCATATTAATCATAGTTGTTTTAAATTCCCAATCTGATAATTCCAACATCCCTGCTATGTCTGGATTTGATGCTTGCTTTGGCTCTTCCAACTGTGTTTTTGTCTTTTGGTGTGCCTTGTAATTTTTTTTTTTTTTTTTTTTTGATAGCCAGGCATGGTGTACTAGATAAAAGACCTTTAGTAGGTAAATAGGCCTTTAGTAATGTGATGGTCGGGTGTGAGGAAAGGGGAAGCATTTTGTTGTCTTATGATTAGGCTTCAGTCTTTTAGTGAAACCATGCCTCATCACATTTAGTGAATGTGAACTTAAGTGTTTTTCAGTTTTTTTCCCTCCTACCTGTCCTTCAGGTGTGGAACAAGAAGGCTAGAGTGAGTTACAGTTGGGGTAATTTCCTTCTCTAGGTCAGTCAGACTCTGATAATATACCAGTAGGTTAAGCTCTGGTTATCTGGTTTCTCCTGAGCGCAGGCCTTGTTTAGAAGAACAGAGTGCTTTGGTGTATTTCAAATGGTTATTTTTCCCTCCCCCCACTGCAGGAAGCAGGAGGGGATTTTTTCTCAGATATTTACTGTGGGAATCTGGTTGAGCTCCTGGAGATAAATCTCACAATACTGTGGCAGCCTCCTGTCTGGATCCCCCTGGAGTTATTAGCTCTCAGATTTGTCCATACTGAGCCACCAGCAATTTATCAATCACAGTCCAGGTTTTCCTACTCTGACACTGGCTTATATAGCAGTTTCTGCCCCTGAGTCTCTGGTCTGGTAAGCTGTGACTCCCTGTATTCACCTGTCTGCCTCTCTAATCTTGGGGGCAGCAGTTTTCCACATGTTCTCCCCTCTCTTATGGTTCCTAGGAAAACTGATTTTTCACTCTCTTCAGCTTTTTACTTGTTAGGTTGGAGTGGTGACTTCCAAGCTCCTTATATGCAGAACAAGACAAAATTAATATTCTCAAAACATTATTTTCTTCATTTCACTACCCCCCCAAAAAAAATATTACACTAGATTTGTAGTAGCTGTGTCACAACTCCTTAGATTGGCATTCCAGGTCCTTCAAAATCTGAAATAAACCTGTCTTTCAAATGTTGTTTCTCATTTCTTCCTACATATGGCAGAGACTTTTGATAGCTTCCTAATATCCATCTTCCCCCTTTGCTTTGCTATATTTTGTCTAAGCACTTTGTCACCTGGTATAATTACTACATCTCCCAGTCACTTCTGTAACTAGATGTGGCCATGAGATTAAATTCTGTCCAGTGAGTTGTTAGCAGGAGAGTGGCGTGGGATGTCTGTGACAGGTCTTTAAAGAATAGTTATACAAAGAAATTAGATTCAATTGATAAATGTATCCCTTTTGCACTCTTGCATTTTCTTTTTCTATCCTTCTTTCCTTCATTCTGTTCTAGGCATTGTCCTATATGCTAGAGACAGAAGACAGAGCACAATAATATAAACCTAGTGCTCCCATTCAGCTTATATCCTAGTGCTTTTTAGAATTTAATGCAATGACTAGAGCTCCAGCAGTCATATCACATCAGAAAGTAAATTTTAGGATAGAAATCATGTGTGCAGAGAAGAAGAAAAGAACAGAAATCACGGTCTTTAATGACTTCATGAAACATTAACTTGATCCATAATCCCAACCACATGTGTCACAACTTCTAAACTTCTTTCACCATAAACTCTTCTGTGTTTAAACCTCTTTGAGTCTCTGAAACTAGTAACCAAAACTCATCCTTCTTGATACTCATTTTTCAAAGAGTATCTCACATACCCTTCTGTAGTCTTTGCATTATTAGTTACCTTTTCATGTGTAAATTTTAGTTCTTCAACTATACTATAAATAACCTAAGAAAAGGTAAAATGTTTATTCATTCTCGTGATTCCTCAGGGCAAAATGTAGTATCTTGTAATAAATATTTAATAAGTGAATGAAATATATATTTTTATTACCTGATTACAATTATAGTAGGTGAATACTGAAATAGGAAGATTTTTCCCTGGGTTTCTGTTTATAATCTACATTAGATGATGTCTAGGTAAGACTGTTCTAATCTAATAGATGTTCTTTCAGTTCATTCAAATAAGATACCAGTGTCTATCTTACAGCAGGAGGAAATAAAGTAAAATAGTTTCTGCCCTCAAGGATCTTACAAACCAAAAGCGGAGACTGATATTTAACAAGTAATTACAATAAAGAATTAAAAGTATTATATTAGATGGAGTAGAGGGTTTAGTGGAACAGAGAACTGTGAAACCATAGTGTGTCAGGTGATAAAAAAGCTCCTTGAAGATGTGACGTGTAACCTGAAATCCAATAGTGAGTATTCTTAGCATTTTGATTCAAATCTGATGTGCAGTAACACCAGATGCAACACAGTTCATATGGCTACAGAAATCCAAGAAATACAAGAATGTCTTTGGGCAAAGTTTATGCTGAGAAAAAGAAAGAGCAAAAGAAAGAAAGAAGGAAAGAAAGAGAGAGACGAAGAGAGGTAGGAAGGAAGGAAGAGAGAGAGAGAGGAAGGGAGGGAGGAAGGAAGGAAGGAAGGAAATATCACTAAGGGATATATGAGAGATTCAATTGGAAGTATTTTAGATGAAGAAGGAGGAGAAAGAGGAGGTGGGGGAGGAGAAAAGAAGAGGAGGAAGAGAAAGATAGGAGAAACAGGAGGAGGAGAAGGGAAGAAGGAGGAAGAAGAAAAGGAGAAGAAAGGAGAAAGGGTAGAGGAGGAGACATCTCAAAGATAGCCTTGATACAAATCAATCTGAGGACAAAATCCAAACATGAGAGCCTTTAATCTCTTTCAGATTCTTGATCGTCTAGATGTGTTTATTCACAAAAATATGTTTTTTGTAGGATTAAGAAGCCTATATTTTTTAAAAACTTTATAAGGTATAGTTGACATAAATACAATTACTTAGACACTTGTAGGTATACAATTTGATGAGTTTTAACCTGTATATTCATCCATGAAGCCATCAACACAACCAAGTTAATGCCCCCAAAAAGTCTTAGTGTCCCACTGTAATACTTTACCCCTGCCTTTCCCTACATCCCTCACCCTTGTTGCCAGGCAACAAACAATCTGCTTTCTATAGATTCATTTGCATTTTCCAGAATTTTATATAAACAGAATCATACAGTACACACTACTATATGTTTTTCACTTGAAATAATTATTCTGAATTGCTATTTAAGTTGTTGCAGGTATCAGTAGTTCATTCCTTTTTATTGCTGAGCAGTAGTCAGTTGCATGGATATACTATGATGTGTTTATGCATTCACCTTTGAAGAGTTCTTCAGTTGTTTCCAGTTTAAGACAATTAAAAATAAAGCTGCTATGACCATTCTTGTACAAGTATTTGTATAGATATACGCTTTCATTTCTCTTGGGTTAAATACCTAGAATGGAATGACTAGATGATATTATAGGTATATGTTTAATATTTTTAAGAAACTGACAAACTATTTTGCAAAGTTGTACTGTTTCACATTCCCACCAGCAGTATATGTGAGTTCCACTTCTTCCACACTCTCCCTAACATTTGATCAATCTTTTAAATTTTAAACATGCTAATAGATGTCTACTGATATCTCTTTGTGGTTTTAGTCTCCATTTTCCCATGGCTAATGATATTGAGCATATTTTCATGTGTTTCTTTGGTGACGTGTCTTTTCAAATCTTTTGACTATTTCTATTGAGTTATTTGTTTTCTTATTATTGAGTTTTGAGAGTTCTTTATATATTCCAGTTAAAAGTTGTTTATCAGATATGTGATTCTTGGTAGGGTATATTTAAACAAATATTTGCCTGCCTAAGTGGAAAGAGAAATATTTAGAATATTTTATATTTATTTAAAATAATACAAAACAGAGAAAAAAACAATAAATTCAGAAGTGTTTATTAGAAATAATATATAAATATAAATTTATAGATACATATATGTATTTGTGTATATGTGTATACAAAGAAACCAAAAGAAAAGTCATTAAGCCAGTAAATTATGTCTATCATTGGAATAAAAAACACATGAAGAAAGAAGTGAGAAGTTGCTGCAGTCAAAGCTGTCTCATCCTCTTGCTTGATCCGGCCTTTCTCTCTTCTTATTCCTATGACTGATCATGGGTAGTGGCCTACAGTTTACTTCATTAGTTATTAATGACTCGGTTAAAATTTCCAATTGTTCAATACACACAGCCTTCTAAAGATCCATTTTAAGCTATTATTAAAGACTACACAGGAAAAAGGTTTACTATTTATGGAACAACCTTGAGCACATTTTCTGGCCGGCATCTTCAGAGGCAAGATTTGCATCAGCTGCAGTTCTAACTTTCAGTACTTAATCTTACTAACTAGTCTAGACGATAACTCTTCAACAAGCAATTGATAATCATGCTTTGGTGATGGCTAATCTAATCATTTAATGGGAAAACAGGAAAAAAGACTAAGATAGTAGTTTGTTCCCTCCCTATGGGACAAAACAATATCAATAACATAGTTACCAAAGGGCAAAATATTAACTCAGATAGTTTTATAAATCATTTCCTTCCTAAGGTAAAAATTAAAGGGTCGATAAACATTTTTATTAGAGAAGAAATTCAATTTGGTACCATGCTGTACAGCACACTAAGAAGATCAGTAAAATTACATGTCTGTATAATGGAACTTAAAATTTCATAAATTTACCTGAGGAAAATGTGGGCATTGACCAATTAGTCTAGGGTTCCCATTATGAAAATTAAAATGTTCCAGATCTGAAGTTCATGATATTCTGATTCTAGTTTACATTCCACTTTGCATATTTATTCAAAATAATGGGAATATATCAAAAAACAAATGAAAGAGACAGACCATTTTACGGTGCTGTTTACTCCTTCCACATAAGTTACTGTTGGTGTTTGGAGTGTATATTTCTGTCTGACATTTCACTAGCCTAGATTCTGTTTTGTAGTCCTCTTTTTAGTTTTGACTATGTAAACCAAAGAAAAATTGATCTACTTCCTGAAGTATCTCTATTTTCTTTTCATTAAAATCTTGTTATCAAAACCTTTTACAATGTCTCTCTAATATTATCATCAGACCAAGTAGATAAGTAAACAAACCAGATGCACACTTCCAAAAAATATACCAAATACACACTTCTAAAGAATAATATCCATAAAAAACCTGAAATTGCATTCTTAGAGAAAACTCAACAATAGTAATAAATCATAACTATAATAACACATTCAGTCACTTCCCAATAAGTTTACTTTTCAGAAAAGAGTAATATTTAATTTCACAAAAACACATTTAACATGTTTTTTGTTTTGTTTTGTTGTTGTTTGAATTAAATAATTCTGTCTCCACTTTGACATCAGAAGTACCAAATGTAAAAGCTGGAAACAAACTTAGAAATAGTTAATCTAGCTATTGAAAGCCAGCATATGGAGTTCAAACAAGAAATTAAAACCTACAGAAGCTAAAGAATATTGTTTAATATTGCAAAATCTTATTTCTTACCTTGGAAAAACTATGAATCAGGTTTGAAAGGTAGTACATTAGACTTTAGGCCCAAGCTCTGGTCCTCACCTTTATAAATGAGAGTTCTATGTAAAAAATATCTTTGATTACTTTAATAATTAAACCTTTCTGTATTGTGGCCCAAGAATAACTGATCTCATACTAAAAGTTATTTTATAGGAATCAGTGTGTTCTAAAAAGAGGTCAGTGTGCTGCTCTTCTTCAACAAAACTATCCTTTTATCTAGCAATTATCTTTGAAGTTAAAAATTGTTACGCATACCTATTTGTGGTATGTATATCCACACATCATAGTCTTACCCTAATACAAAAGTTTTACAAGTGTGTTTTATTAAGGGAAGAAGAGCAAGTTTGCTGTTTATGGTAACACTCTGTAAATAGGCCATAAATATTTGCTGAAAGAATGACTCACTAAGAAAAAAACTCAAGTAACAAGATGAAAATCTAAATTAACCTTTAAGTTATTTGTGCCAGCATCAAATAAGCACATACTAGAAATAAGTTTGAATGTACTTTGAAGGCCTAGTCATTGGGTAATACAGAGTGACTTGAAAGAGTGAATATCATCAAGCTGAGTAAGGTCAGCTTTGAGACAGGAGAGTGTGGGAACAGTGACATGGCACCTGGGACACTGGGTTTCTGGCAAAGGTGTTGGGGGAGTTTGCCCTTGAGTGATCAAGTCTTGGCCTACAATGGCTACTCCAAACATCTGTAGCTTCCTTATACCACACATCCCTTGCCCTGTCTGCCCAAGAAAATGTATTCATATACCCATTTTGTTATGCCAATTTCATCATATACACACATAAAAATAGATAACTTACTATATTAAAAGTTGCCCAAATTCATTTAGACTTTGGCTATAAGTAGGAACTATTTATTTCTATGTTTTGGGTAAGAAAGAACATTCATTATGGCAAACCTACTCACTTGGGCCCCAAACCTCTTCCTTCATTTCTGGAAAAAAACTGTTTCCCTTGTGCTTACTGAACATGAACTTGGAGCTCCCTGGGTTCTGCTTGCAGAATTGCACTGTACTCTCTTTTCCTTTCTCTGACACTATTCTTCAGATTTCCAAAGGTACCTGTACTCAGACAGCTTCTTCATGTTATTAACTTCTTTATCTCCTGTGTATCCTCATAATTTCTATAAAAGCAGCCAATTACTTTTCCCGAAAATCTTCCTTTCCAGCCTCACTAGTCTTCTTAATTGACCTGAGTCTCACATGCATTTGTCATTGTTATTACTAGGCCAACCAAATTGTAAATGTTTATGTACTCTGTCTATAAAATGTTTGTATATTGGTTTGACCCTAGCCAAATGTGGTTTACTCCCAAAGCTCACAAAATTCGAGGGGTGGCTTTTTTTAAACTAAATTGCACCTCTCTGACGTTCAGACTCTAACCTAACAGCAGTTCTCCAACTTTAGTCTAGGGACACTTGGCTATCTCTGAGAATTTCAGGGTATCTGCAAGATCAAAATCATGCATAGGTAGAAGATCTATTCAGAGTACTAGATAGACCAATGGATTTTATGTTACAAAGTAAGAAATGTTTACTGAAATGATTTCAAATTCCACATTACAACTAACCTTTAAGGAACTACCGCTTGTTGAGTTTTTTAAACAGATTTATTCACAGATATACTTCACATACTATATAATTCAAATATTTAATGTGTACAATTCAGTGGCTTTTTGTGTATTAACAAATAAGTGAAGCCATCTCTTTAGTAAATTTTAGAATGCTTTCAATCACCACAAGAAGAAATCTCACATCTTTCAGCTATTATCCCCCTATTGTTCCATTCCCCCCAGCCCTAAACAACCACTAATGTGCTTTCTGTCTCAATAGATTTACCTATTGTGGACATTTCATATAAATTTCATATAAATGGAACCATACAAAATGTGACCTTTTTTGTTCACTTAGAACAATGTTTTCAAGGTTAATCCATGTTGTAGCATGTATTAGTACCTCATTCCCTTTTATGGTCAAATAATATTGCATTGTATGGATATGCCACATTTTGCTTATACATTCATACATTGATGGACGTTTGGGTTGTTTCTACCTTTAGCTATTATGAATAATGCTGCTATAAACATTCATATACAAGTTTTTATGCAGACATGTTTTCTTTTCTCTTGGGTATATCACTAGGAGTAGAATTGCTGGATCATGTGGTAACTCTATGCTTAATTATTTGAGGAATTGCCAGACTGTTTTTCAAAGTGGCTGTATCATTTTAGATTTCCACAAGCAAGATATGAGGGTTCCAATTTCTCTACATTTTGTCAACACTTGTCATTATGTGTCTTTTTGATTACAGCTAGTGGATGTGAAGTAGTATCTCATTGTGATTTTGATTTGCATTTCCCTGATGACTAATAATGTCAAGAATCTCTTCATGTGTTTATAGCCAATTTCTATTTCTTATTTGGAGACATGTCTGCTCAAATCTTTTGCCCATTTCTAACTTGAGTCAATTTTCCTTTTATTATTTAGTTGTAAGAGTTATTTATATATTCTGGATACAAGGCCTTATCAGATATATGATTTGAAAAAATTTCTTTCATTCTGTGGGTTGCCTTTTCACTTTTTTGATAGTGTCCTTTGAAGCACAAATTTTTAAAATTTTGATGAAGTCCTGTTTTTGCAGTTTTTCTTGTGTTACTCGTATTTTGATGTCATATATTCATGGCAAACCTAAAGCCATGAAGATTTACCCCTATTTTTTTCCTAAGAGAGTTTGATAGTCTAGTGCTTCCATTTAAATGTTTGATACATTTACGATACGAGTTAATTTTCTGTATATGGTATGGCAAGAGCCTAATCTCTCTTTTTTTTTTTTTTGCATGTGACTATCCACTTGTCTCAGCACCATTTGTTGAAAAGGCTGTTCTTTCTCTCACTGAATTGATCATGGCCCTCTTGTTAAATGTCAGTTGACCATAGACACATGGGTTTATTTCTAGATTGTTAATTCTGTTCCATTGATTTCTATGTCTATCTCATGCCAGTATCACTCTGTCTTCATTACTGGTGCTTTGTAGTTAAGTATTGCACTCAGGAAGTGTCAGACTTCCAACTTTGTTTTCAAGATTGTTTTGGCTAGTTTGGGTCCCTTGCAAATCCAAGTGAATTTTAGAATCAGCTTGTCAATTTTAACAAAGAACCTAGCTGTGATTCCTATAGGAATTGAGTGGAATCTGTAGATCAATTTGGGAAGTACTGCCATCTTAAAAATGTTAAGTCCTCCAATTCACTTCTTATTTTTTGGGTATGTGTGTGTGTAGTTGCTTTACAATGTTGTGTTAGTTTCTGCTATACAGTGAAGTGAATCAGCTATATGTATACATACATCCCCTTTTTTTTGGATATCCTTCCTATTTAGGTCACCATAGAGCATTGAGTAGAGTTTCCTGTGCTATACAGTAGGTTCTCATTATTTATCTATTTTATACATAGTACTGTATACATGTCAATCCCAATCTCCCAGTTCATCCCACCTCCCCTTCCCCCCTTGTTGTCCATACATTTGTTCTCTACATCTTTGTCTCTATTTCTGCTTTGCAAATAGGTATATCTGTACCATTTTTCTAGATTCCACATATATGCGTTAATATACAATATTTCTTTTCTCTTTCTGACTTCACTCTGTATGACAGTCTCTAGGTTCATCCACGTCTCTGCAAATGACACAATTTCATTTCTTTTTATGGCTGAGTAATACTCCATTGTATATATGTACCACATCTTCTTTATCCATTCATCTATTGATGGACACTTAGGTTGCTTCCATGTCCTGGCTATTGTAAATAGAGCTGCAATGAACATTTTGGTACATGACTCTTTTTGAATTATGGTTTTCTCATGGTATATGCCCAGTAGTAGGATTGCTGGGTCGTATGGTAGTTAGTTTTTTAAGGAACCTCCATACTGTTCTCCATAGTGGCTGTATCAATTTACATTCCAACCAAGAGTGCAAGAGGGTTCCCTTTTCTCCACACCCTCTCCAGCATTTGTTGTTTGTAGATTTTCTGATTGATGCCCATTCTAACTGGTGTGAGGTGATACCTCATTGTAGTTTTGATTTGCATTTCTCTAATAATTAGCGATGTTGAGCATCTTTTCATGTGCCTCTTGACCATCTGTATATCTTCTTTGGAGAAATGTCTAAGTCTTCTGTCCATTTTTTGATTGGGTTGTTCATTTTTTTGATATTGAGCTACATGAGCTGTTTCTATATGTTGGAGATTAATCCCTTGTCCGTTGCTTCATTGCAAGTATTTTCTCCCATTCTAAGGGTCACCCATTCACTTCTTGAGTTTTTTATATAGTCCCAAAAAAGAATATCCACAATTATCTGGGATAATTGTGAAAAGACTCATAAAAACTCCTCCCTTTTCCAAATATTTATCTTGTGAGGCTAAATTTTCTCCATTATTTCAGCTAAAATAAAGTAGTGATTGTAGAAACATATATGAGAATCCAGCTGTATTCTGTTAAGCTAGACATTAAGGAGATTTGCAAAAATGTAAAACTTACCTGCTATTTTTTTGGTTTGGGGAAATAAAATTATTTTTCACAAAATATTATTTATGTAATATTAAATGGGTTTCTCATTATTTTCCAATAGATTAATAATTTTTTAAAAAATTCCTAGCTTCAATTCCAGTATGGTAAATATCAAAGATATATAATCCATGTAACCAATAAAGGGATCCTGAGACCAAAATGTGAACTGTTGGTCTAATACATGATGCCCTTCATTGATGGGTCTGGTCGACTTTTCTGTCCACATTCTCCAAACTGATCATCACACAACATTCTTTTCACATTGATCGTAAAAAATTACTTGCAGTTTTTTCAATGTTTCAAGCTCTTCCAAACCTCCGAGGCTTCTCATCTGTTGATGTTTCTACCTGGAACGAACGTCCCATTGCTTTCCTCCCTCTTCTTGATATGCCAAAACTCCTTTAAAACTTGACTCAAGTCCCAAATGTTTCAGATCTGACCTCTTTCCATGTGACCACTCTGCTCTGTTCTTTGGACATTTATTTTTTTTCTTCTCTCTCTCTAAATATTGTAAACTCCCTGGAGTAGGAAACTTCATTGTATTCATTTCTATACACATTGTTAGCACATAATAAGTGATCAATTAATATTTGCTAACAAATATATAATCCTGTAATACCACAGAAAAATTGTCAAACCTATTAGAAAATAACCCCACACTCTATGTATTGTTTAATATTTTATTTCCTAAAAAGAACAAACACTTTTAAGTATAATTATTTAGAATTTTTAGAAATATATTTTTCCAGAATAAAAAGTACTACACGGAAAATTTATTAGGGGATTTTCCAATTCATAAAATATAATCCTCTGATGTTCTGTTACCTTTGTGGTTTTCAGACCCATTATCATTCACATATAGATGCTAATGGCTTAGAAAAATATAGGATAGCTTACCTAAAATAAATTATTTTCCTGAAAAATAAGATTATAAAAGTACCTTAATTAATTTAATGGGTACTGAATTATTTGCTTAGGATATGGGGATATAATGGACTAATAGCCACCTCCTCTTTAACTAAACATATATGACTATTTTGTTATTATTTCCCTGAAAAATCAGTATATTTCTTTATAGTCATAAATCTTCCTTTTCACATAAAACTTTTCAGTTCCCCAATATCCAGCTATAATAAAACTCTAAATTAGCTATATGGCTACATTGTATTTTGTGAATAAGTTCAGTGAAATCAAATAAATACCAAATATACTATTTTAATATGACATGATTATATAGATTCAAATATCTTAGCTTTGGATTTATGATTGCAAAACCACAATAGGTAGTGATGTATATTACACTGTAATTAGTTTGTGACATGGGTGTTATCTCTCTCTTTAGCATAATAATGAGACTTGATGTATTTCTCTTTTTATAAATTCCCTGAGAAGTCACTAGGTACAGTATAGTTTGCATTTTGATGGTAAGGAGATAGTTTCAGAAAATAGGCTTTGGAAAGTCAGTCTTCTGAAGGTCTCATCATCATGTTATGGGGAGACAGGGAGGAATAAAGCATTTTGATGTGGTTAAAAATTGATATCATGTTTTCAGAAAACGCACATGTGATTATGAGCCCTAGGAAAGGGAAGATAAACAGTAATGAAAACCAGAAGGACACTCACATTAAAATGGAGGAATGAATAGCAGATCAAACTCACAAAAAAGAGTAAAAAGAGGGAGAAAAGGAAGAAATCTCAAAGTAAAACAAATAACATGAGATAATATAATAGGAATAAAATCCTAAAGAATTCACACTAAAATGTAAAAGGGATGAATTATCTCCCTGAAATACATAGATTGGCATTTTGGATTATCAAACAATAAACGTGCTTAAAGCAATTGATATATAATGGTTGAAAATACTGGGATGGGCCAAGAGATACTCTGTAATTTCAAACAAAAAGAGAGCAGGAGTGGTAATATTAATGTCAGAAAAGGTAGAATATTAACTTAAAAGAAGCAATAAGAATAAATTACAGCAATAATAAAGAAATAGTTTGAAGTAAGTTTCATAAACATATTCACCAAACAACATATCAGCTAAATATAAATTATTCAAAATTTATCTAAGCAGTGGAAGAGCTAAAATTCATAGAGGAGATCGAAGAGATAATTAAAGATCTACCATTTTTTTTAAAAAGCTGGGTCAAAGGGGGTCAAGGGCTTCCCTGGTGCCGCAGTGGTTGAGAGCCCGCCTGCCGATGCAGGGCACACAGGTTCGTGCCCCCGTCCGGGAAGATCCCACATGCCGCGGAGCGGCTGGGCCCGTGAGCCATGGCCGCTGAGCCTGCGCGTCCGGAGCCTGTGCTCCGCAACCGGAGAGGCCACAATAATGCGAGGCCCGCGTACCGCAAAAAAAAAGGGGGGGGGGGGGTCAAAAGTTACAAACTTCCAGTTATAAAATAAGTAAGTCCTGGGGATGTAATGTACAACATGGCAACTATAGTTAATAAACTATATTGTATATTTGAAAGATGTTAAGCAAGTAGATCTTAAAAATCCTCATCACAAGAAAAAGAAATTTTGTAGCTATATATGGTAACAGATGTTACCATGTTAGACTTATTGTGATGATCATTTCAGAATACACACAAGTATCGAATCATAGTGTTGTACACCTGAAACTAATACAATGTTATAGGTCAATTATACCTCAATAAAATAATTAATAATAATAAAAGCTGGACCAGCTGTATTCAAAGCTAAGTGCAATATAACTTCTAACAAAAATATAATTGCAATACCATTTAAATCAACCAGATCGTTTAATGAACGGAATGATTCCTAATTTAACTTTATTATAATATCTTAAGCTAAGAGCAATACAAACAGGAAAACTTGTGGACTAACTTGATTTTGATTATAGGTACAAATATTCTAAATTAAATTTTAGTAAATTTAGGGGGAAAATATTCCATTCACAGTAATGACAAAAAGTATGATAATTCATTTCACCTAGGTTGGCACTATGCACCTGATTTTGGAGATACTAAAATGTGAAAGTAGCATGCATGGCATCCTAGAATCAATGAAATATGATATAAAATGCCTAGAAATAAAGCTTTAGAAAAACATAAATCTTAAATTTAAAAAAAACTATAAAATCTCACTGAATACTCAAACACATCCTTAGTTCTATTTACAACAGATTTTATATTTAAAGTTCCCCAATAGATTCCCACATACAGCCAAATTGGAGAACTGTTGGCTTTAAAGGCAGAAATGAAGGTGGTGGGAGGGGATATAGTCAGCTTCTTCTTTATATATTTTTATGTTGAAATATGTCACTTACTAAAATCATTATTATATTGAATTTGAAATTTCTTGTTATTTTCAATATTATATAAAAAGAACAAAACTGGGATGTGTTAGTAATATTGGATCCATAATTGGACACCTAAAATATCAGATAAAGGGAAAGAGCAAGAAGACAAATGAAAAATGAAGGTTTAGAAAGGAAAATAGGCTTCTGAGTCTCAGTTCTCACCCACAAAAAGGGTTTCCTCCCTCTATAGATTTCTTAATCTTCATGTTAATGAAGAACAATGGTTACTCCAACTTTTCATTTTTAAAAATTGAAAATATAAGAATGGGGTTGTCCAGAGTTTAGGTCCTAACTCTCCATTGATTGGGATAAAATATGAATTATAAGATCCCTCTTCAAAAGAGTAAATTAAGGCAATTATGTTAAAAACTTGGAGGAAAAGGATTCCAGAGGAATAAAGAAGAGAAAGAGAGAAACTTGAAAAAGATGCAAAAAAAGAAAATGTACTGTGTTTGATCCTTTAATAATTTTCAGCTTTTAGACTATCAACTTGATAAAGAAGTAATTCTTAAAAGCAAGCTTGGCATTACACTTAAGCAGAATAGAGAATAGTGAGTAGTCTACATGAAATTAGTTTGGGGGTGCTAGGAGATCTCCCCTAAAACATTTCTTTCATATACTGAAATGTGAAATGTCTGAAATGTTTCTAACAGGAGAAAAAAACACTCTTCATTTTATAATTAGAAGCACACCCCTTGGGAAAATTAAGTATTGAATAAAAATTCATACAAGTTATAATAAAGTAATATCAGATCTTCTGATAATTATAGGGAGATGAAAAAGATATGTTGTGTGGTCGAGGGGTTTCTGTGCTGAAGAATGAATAGAGGCATCACAGCAGAGCCTAATAAGTCCACAGAAACCTCATGATTTGTCCAGGGTAGGCCCTACCCCCAAATCCTCAAGTTCTACAACATGCCAAGTGCCACCAAGAAATAAGTCCACAAGAAATAAGTTTCTCTTTTCATTCTCTCATGCTTGATTGGAGTGTTTGAAAAGAATAGAGCAAATGGCAAGGTGAGTAAATAATATGTACTTCACAGTATTCTCTGACTCATAGAACTCCCTCCTTGGCGTCTCGTCACAGAACACACACAACTACCTTAGCAGAGCGCTGAAAAATCACCCAGGACATAGGAAAGGCAAGTCTGTCAGGTTCCTTATTGCCAGTAATTTCGTATCCAGACCCTCACTAGAGACAGCAGCGGGTGATAATTTTATCACTGGCTTTCAGGAGGGATCCTGCTGGGAAAGGAAAACAAAATAAGCTCTTCGCCTAGTGACAATAACTTGGCAGAACCTTGCTGGCTGAGATATAGGAAATATGCTTTAAAGCCGTGTTTGCCAATCTTTTTTATTATTACCTTTTTAGCCATTTTTCCTCTAACCTCTTCCTGTGAAATTTTAATACCACATATATACTGTATATTTAATGATGTACGGTATGCATGTCTCTGATTTACACACAAAAAGAGCAAGATATTTTTCCTCCCACAAGAACCACTGAAGGAGATTTTGCTCCCAGTGAGAATGTTTGTTTTATTTAGTTATTTTTTTAAATTTATTTATTATTTAGTTTTGGTTGCATTGGGTCTTTGTTGCTGCGCGCGGGCTTTCTCTAGCTGTGGCGAGCGGGGGTTAACTCTTCGCTGCGGTGCGCGGGCTTCTCATTGCGGTGGCTTCTCTTGTTATGGAGCACGGGCCCTAGGCGCGTGAGCTTCAGTAGTTGTGGCTCGCAGGCTTTAGAGCGCAGGCTCAGTAGTTGTGGCGCATGGGCTTAGTTGCTCCACGGCATGCGGGATCTTCCCGGACCGGGGCTTGAACCCGTGTCCCCTGCATTGGCAGGTGGATTCTTAACCACTACACCACCAGGGAAGCCCTGAGAATGTTTGTTTTAAAGTAATATCATTGAATGTTATTATTACACGAGGCAGCTTATATTCTCTTTTTCCTAATTTGTGAAACTAGAATAGGCCATTAAAATTTGTTTTCATCCTTAAGAAAAAGACTCAACACCATGTTTAGGAAACTACTGTAGCAAAATCATTTAGATTAAGCAATTAAGGAGAATGAGTCAATTGGAGTTTTTCTGGCATGAAGTCAATTGCTGGGATGCTTTCACATCTTTCCCACTGCTAGAATTTGAAAGAAAATGTCTCATGCCTTTAGAAATCATCTACATATAATTAGTAAGTCATTTGTATTGCAAATACTCCATATTCTCATATAGTTGTTTAGAACAAAGAGTTGGGATTTTACAGAATCAAAGTAAACCAAAGAGGCAATTCTGCCTCCAGGATGGGATCACATGACATTTGCATGTTTAACCAAATTTACTTAAATGTTCTCCATAGTTAGATTTATTCTACTACACATTTTGAAAATAATATCAAGAAAAATACCGTATACATCTTCTTATCTGAGCACACACACACACAAACGTTCCCTCCTCTCTTAGTAAATTATTTTATTCTTCTCTGAAATAACAGCTCTGCCTTCAGTACCATGTAATGGACTATGCCCTTTACAAGGTAGAGGAACAAGTTTTTATCCAGTTTTACTTGGGAAGGGAAGAAGTAAGAATGCCGCGCCTTCCGTCCAGCACTGCTCACTTTATTTATGAGTGTCTCCCACCTGCTGCAAGGTGAAAGCACACAGCTTTATGCCTTCATGATGTATCCCCTCAGGGTTTTGAAGGCACTAGGAATAAGCTGGGTGAGCAGCACCCATACCAATAGAAAAAAAAAAAAAAAAAAAAGCTAAAGTTCCATTAGCTGAAACTTTAAAGAAAAGAAATACAAAATGCAAATGAATGATTTCGTCCATTTTCAAACTGTCATCTACTGATAGAATCAAAGCAGGTACTCAGAAATGTATGATGGAGCTAGGGGTTCAGGCAAACATGGTTGGAATTCCAGCCCCACCACTCACTATGTGACCTTGTAAAAGTTTGCTTTATTTTCCTAGACTCTGAGGCTAATTCTATACGACTGGGTTAATAATAGTCCCAACCTTGAGGGTGGCTATGAGGATTGCAGAGCAGAAGTGCCAGGAAAATGTCCAACACACTGCAAGCATTCAAAAAGTGCTTGTTGTTGATAACAATATTACCCTACTTTTCTTGCCTATTCTTTAATTATCCCCAGTATTGCCTTGTACTTAAGTACAGAATAAATACATGAATTAATGAATATAATTATGATACAACTATATATAACACCTAAGAATGGATATACCTAAGTTACATATTTTCTTCCTTCTTCTTTGATTTTGGTCGTTAAAGACAAATAGTCATGACTGTCACTATATCTAGAAATACAGGGATTAGATTTCATAATTTTTCCTTTGACTGCAGATTGACTATTCTATATATACGATGCTGAGAATCTCAGAGTTTAGTTGTGATTATCAAGAATGAAAGTTGTCTAAAGCTCAGATGCCAATTCATGTGTTCAATATGTAACATTAAAATCTTGAGATGGGAGTAGAAGAAATTAGCAATAATATATATTTCTATTATGACATTCTACAATTTTAATTTTTATGAATCTCATCATCCAGGAAACTGATAAATTAATTGATTAGTTTTATGTCTCCCTGAAAATAGACTAGAGCATCTAAAATGATTTTTCTCAAACAATAATGGACAGATGAACTACTAGGGGATCTTGTTAAAATGTAGATCCTAATTTAGTACATCTTATCTAAGGCCTGAGATTCTGCAAGCATGTAGGCAATGCTGATGCTAATGTATGCAAACCACAGTTTGAAGATTGAACATCTTAATATACTCCACACTGCTTGAGGTAAGGGATAAATAAAATTGTTTTGAGTCACTAAACAGAGATAAGTTATAATTTTTTAAAAAACAAGTTTATCATCCATTTGCCTCACAGGGCAAATTTTAAGCTCTTTCCATAACTATCAATAACTGGAAAAATAAAAAATGATGATACACAAGTGAAGATTATAACAGATAAGTAAAGACAAGTGACAACTAACTGTGACTGGCAGACTTTATTTAGCTTTCACTAACAAGCCTGGCAAAAACCAAAAAGCTCTCCTTGAAAGAGACTACTCAAATGTCAGTTTTTATGGAAAAAAAAAAAAACACAAGAAAAACACGGAGGGGTTGAATATTTAAAATCATGATCAATATTAGAAGGCAAATAAAAAAGTGAGAAAATATTTGCATTGTATTTGATGGACAATAGGTCAGTCTTCCTAACTTATAAAGAGGTCTCAGATATAAAGCGTTCTTAGGTAAAGAGGTCTAGTTTAAAAATGGGCAAATGATTTGAACTGGGCACCCAGAGAAGAATAAGTTTATATATATTTCAAAAATATAACCATACTAGTAAACTAAGAATTGCAAATTTAAAATACGATGCTATTTTTCAACTGTTGAATTGTGAGACTAAAAATTCTCATTCCCAATTTTATCAGAGATACGGTGAAATGGATACTCTTATACAGTGTACTCTCATAATGTTTTAAAAATCATTTAGAAATCTGTATCAAGGACCTGAAAATAGTCATACAGTAGATGTCCACTCAGGAACATAGAAGATTTGCCATTCACAAGTAGAGGCTTTCTCTCCTTAGTCCTGCCTAGATATAAAGAGACAAATTCCTAGCCTTAGTATTTGATGTATTCTTCTGTGGTCATGCTCTATTTGATTTGACTGAAAGCAAAATAACATCCCAAAGACTAGTGTCCTGATGAGGGTCACAGGATCAGATGACTCACATGCCCTGGTTCATATCCTCTCAGTCCAACTTGTTGCTCTGGCCATTGCTACAGTAACCAGCTACATGCAGATGTAACCCAACACCTTGCCTTCTCTCCACTCTATCTTCTCTTCTGACCCAGGGTTTCTCTGCCACCACTATGTGGGACACGTGCACGAACCCATTCAGTCTTTCTGATGCCTGTGCGAGCATGGATACATCAGGGAGTTAACCTCCGTGGGATAACCCTAAGTCAATGCAAAACAAAGTACAAAATTTCCATTGAAACTGCTTATCTACCCATTGTAACTGTAGAATTCCTGAACTGCCAGCAGCAGAAACCAATACCAAGCCTTGCACCACTAGGACCCAGCCTTTCACTTTATGGCAGGTTGATGACATTGGGCCACTTTACCCTGGAAGGGCAGCAATTTTCTCTTCTCAGACTTGAAATTATCTCTGGATACAAGTTTGCCTTTTCTGCCTTCAGTGCCTCTGCCAGGAGCACAGCTCAAAAGCTTATACCTGATTAAGTTACATAGAATCTTCCATAATATAACCTCAGACCAAGGGGCCATTCTAAGAGAGAAGGTATGACACTGAGTGCCAGACTCCAGAATTCACTCTCTGGTCCTACCATACAGGGTGCCATCTTGGAAGCAGCTAGCATAATAAATTTTTGAAGCACCTGTTAAAATGTCTAAAGCATCATCTTTGGGTATCTGCTAAGATGAGAAATATGCATTGAACTAATGCCTGATATGCATCTCAATGGCCCCAATCTCTAGACTTACCTGGGACCGTGAAATGAGGGGTAGAAGTAGAATTGGCCCACTGCATCACTCCTCACAGTGACCATTTTGCAGAATTTCTACTTCCTGACCCTACAAATTTAGGTTCTGCTGGATTAGAGGGCATGAAGCCAAATGGGACTGGGGAAGGGAAGCAACAAGGGGAAGCTTCTTCCTGTGTACACTGTAAGGGTTCCATTAAAGCAGAAGCTAGTCAAGGTTCCCTCATACCAGTGGAACAGTGGGCCAGGAAAAGAATTACCATATCGTTGGACACGATCCCAAATACCATAAGGAATGGTTGCTGCAATACAATGTGGGAAGACAGGAGTGTATCTAGAACCTAGGAGTTCACTGGAGCATCTCTTGGCATTTTCATGCCTGCTGATGAGTCTAATAGGCAGTTGCAATAAACCCAAACCGGCAACATTAAAGCAACTGAGAACTCCAAACTCTTAAACTCAGATTCCAGACTCAAGCCATCTAGACTGAAGTTCTAGTCAATGGTAAGAAAATTATAAAATTGGTGATAGACGAAGGAGAAAATAAATATTACTTGTACCTTTTGGACTAGCTGCAGCAGTGGAGACAGCACATCGTTCCATTAATATTTGCATATTAAGTCATTGCATGTATCCTAGAAAGTTTTTGAAAAATAAATGTAATGGATGGTCAGCCAATACAATCTTTCAAATAGTTAGAGTGATTGATGATAAGTGATAGTGAGAGTTAAATAGTTACCCATTTTAAAAATAAGATAATGACAGGCAAAGAATATTTACACAGATCAATGAATAAAACATACCAGAAATAGATTTAAAATTATGTCAACTTACCACAAGATAAAGCTATTTCATGTAATTGGGGAAAAGACAAAATTTTTCAACAAATGATAAGATAACTAAAGAGGATCCCTACCTCTTTCCTCTATTATTTTTAAAATGCTAAAGGGATCACAGATGTAAATGTAGGATATGAAAATGATAAATGTAATGGAAGAAAATATGAAATAATATAAATGAACTAGAAAAAAGATTGATCAACTCAACTACACAAAAATAAAATATAACTACAGAGCACAAATATCATAAATACATTCAGGATAAAAGAAAAGATTGTAAAACAAAAATTGTAACACAGACAATTATAGGAATAATTAGATTTAAAAGAGCTTCTAAAATTAACAGAAAAAATCAATAGCCCAATTAAAATAAGCAGGGATATTAACCAATCATTCACCAAAAAACAGAAATATAAATGTCTTTTAAATGTGAAAAGATTTCCATCATCAATAAATTATAGTGCGTATACACAGTGGTAGTTCTACATAAACTATGAAACCATTTCCAAGACACATTGTTAAATTTTCAAAAACAGGGTTAAAAACCAAGAATTTTAAAATGAATATGTGTATATAGTGCTTACGTGTATATTTGCTTCTATATGCATAGATTATCTAGAGAGATACATAAATTATCTATAATCATGTTGCCTCTTGACAGGGGATGAAATGGGTACTGAAAAGGAATGATTACTTTTCACTACAAACCCTTTCATATTTTCTGGATTTTGTACCTTATACATTTATTCATTATTTTTAAAAACTGGTTACCTAAAAGTCAATTATTTTCATCATTACTATGACTTTAGATATTCATTTACATCATTTTTAATACTTCTTAGAATTCATATATATATATATATATATATATATACACACAATAGTTTATTTAATCATTTCTCTATTGTTGAACATTTTTTCCTAATTTTTTATGTTAAAGCTTTCACATGTTTGTATATACTATTTTTCTTCATATGCGTGATCTAGCCAAGCTGGTTTCTGCATAGTCTTTTCCTTTCCACTAACTCCACATGCCTTCCCTGGCCTCTTCTCAAGAGTTTTAAGTTCAATCTATCTTTTATACTCTATTTTCTTTTTCATCTCTGGCCCTGAATTTTTTCTTTCATTTACTTCCTATGTATTTATTACTTCTCTGTACCTATTTTGCTTCATCAGTAAAATAGGAATACCAATATCAATCTCAGAGAGTATTTGTGAACATTAAATGAAATTAATGTGGGAAACATGTATAAGTGATTAAACACTACAAAAACATAAATTATACAATTCATATTCTGTTATACTTTATTATAATTATTTAAGTTACCATTTGTTGTATTAGTGTAACTATTATATCGTTACCATTTTGTGTACCTCCAGCATACGTACATATTGCCTTTTTACTAGCTTGTCAGTACCTTAAAGAAGGATTCACTGTTCATCTATGTATCCTCTACCAGTAGGTATAGTTGGCACCTTGCACTGAGCAGTCCTCAGTGATGTTGATAGGGCAATAAATGCAATAAATAAAACATGATTGATTCTAATACTTGGATTTGGAGTTATGAACTGTTCCATTAAAAAAATTTTAATTCAGCAATCAGAGTATAAATGATATACTCATATATATTACATATTATATATATATATAAAACTTATATATAATGCTGCACTAAGAGAAATGCTCAACAAAAGGGGACACCTTTCTTGCCCTGGTATGCCCCAATCCACCACCGACTCATACAAGTACACATCTTGAAGGAGGCTATTGAATCTACTATAAAACACAGTTTAGATCCCAACTTCTCTAAGGGACCTATAAACCTCTCAGATACAATCACATTCTCTCTGACTTATTACTATGTCACCTACTTCATCTATGGACTTTGATTTACCTGTCGTCCTGCACATTATTATTCACTTACATGACTTTTTCCTCTAGCATATAATGACTCTTTAAGCATAGTAAATATGATTTTTCATCATCATATTCTCAGTCCCTATCACAGTGCCTGGCACATGGTGCATCTATAAATATTCATTAAATTGAAATTAAGTTAATTTGAGGAAAGGAATCACTTACATTGCATTATAGTTAAAAAATGAAAAGATTTTGGAGCAAATTTGATTCTGGGAAAATATATATGTTTTATGTAATTTTTATCATAATAATCTTTGTTATAAGCAGTAATAATAAAACCCCAAAATGATATATTACCATCAAGTATAGAGTTGAAAAGAAAAAGAATTGCACAGTGTCTACTTAATATAGTTCAGTTAATATCTGTTTGTGGTGCCATTAGTTACTACCTACTGGCTAATGTTCAATCATGATCAGCAAATTAGGAGGTTGTATTCCTGATGATACGTCTATCTTCTGCCTAATGGTGTATTAATGTAGCTGACATTGGCTGTCCTGATGAGAATCAATTCACGCATCAGAACATTGTTTATTGAGCATGACAAATATTTGCCTTAACTCCTTTGCTTTCCTGCCTTTAAAAAAAAATAAATGATGCACTAAGAAGGCCTAATAAGAAAAATAATTTAAATTATTCTGTTCAGAGCATCCCCATTCCCAATCTCTTGATTTTCAGATCACTAGTGGACTACAATATATATATAACTTCTTAGATAAGACACAGATAAAATAGTTGTGTGTTTATGTATGTAATTTATTAATGTTTCTAATAAAATAGATTTATGTATAAAATTTATATCTATATATAAATATATATTCTAAATTATGGATGTTGATAAATTCATGAAAATTTTAACTAAGGAAAAAAAAGCATAATTGGAGGTATAGATTATACTGTAACAGGCACATTACTTTTGGCTAACATAAGAAGTTGGACCGCAATTATAAATTCATAATCAATTGAACACTGTATTGTATGCATTAAGGCAGGATGTGGGCAACTAGTCCTTAAAACTAGTTTGATGTACTGGTTTTTCTCCATTTAACTTTTCCTGTAGCTGCTGCTTTAAAATTTTCAATGGATTGCATTCCTGTGCTCACCTACTCTCTGGTTTATGATTGGATCTGGTCCAAAAAGGCACTAGCAGGATATGAGAGGAAGGAAGGAGTCCAGAGCGTTTATTCCCTTGACCCCTTCCACTCTGAGATACTGTTTGATTATGCCTGTACTTTTTTTATGGTCTAGCTTCTGTCAGGGAGATTTATTCCCCTGGCTGTATCTTCTATCAAGTTCTAACAACACAATGGAACTTCTAGTTTCAAGATGGACTGAACATGCACGCCAAAATTTCTGACTCCTATTCAAAACTGACATTCTGGTTTATGTTTAATACAGATACTGTAGAAAGTTTATAAAAGTAAATAAGTATTAATATATAACTACATTAAGAGGGGGAGATGGGATAAAATGTTCTGATATCAGTGAAGCAATGAACAAAGGCCGCCACTACTCCTGGACTTAAACCAATGACATCACCAAGAAGGTGACTGCAAGGAAAGGCCATGGTGTCAACAGGTGGTCATAATTGAGGACATAGATTCAAAACTAAGAATCATCAGGCATTGGAGAAATGCTGGAAAAGGAGGCGACAAATTCATGAACCAAAGAATTTATACCCAATAACTTAGAGATAATATAAAAATATCAAAGGGAGTTGGAATACATATAGTTACTATTCACAAAGAGATCAATAAAAAACACCCATGACACAGAAGTAAATAGCTATAAAATAAAAATGTACACTTGTGGAAAAAGAAGTTAGAGATCATAGAAATAGCAACTTGTTTGAAATTAGTAAAAAAGAAACTCATTATAGTCAGGTTAAATAACAAACTGAAAATAGCTAAAGAACAAAATAATTCGTATACATGAAACGTGCATCTTTCCCCCCAGGAACAATTGCTCAGTATTTGCTCATTCAAGGTTCCCAGAGACTTTATAGATTATAACTACCAAGAATAACAAGAGTTGGGCGGGCGGGCAGGGAGGACAGGAGGGAGCCGTGTTGCACGCAACTCCAGGTGGGGCAGCCCTGGAGGCTGAGGGACACTTCAAGACCTTGGTGGGATGAGGATTTGACTGGGGCCAGGCCCAACGACCAAGGTAGAGAGGTCGCCGGAGCCATTTAGGCAACCACGAAATGTGGTGCACGTGTATTTTTTGGGTTGGCCAAAAAGTTGACTCGGGTTTTTCCATAACACGTTACGGAAATATATAATGCAAATAATGCAGTGGATTACCTTATGAAGACAAAAGACAATAGAAGCCGTGAGCCTGCTTCTGAGCAAGATGTTTCTGCTCACTCACTTCAGTGCTGGAATCACTTTGGTGTTTGCTTTACTCGCAGGTCCCTTTCCAGGTTTGCCTGCAATGAGATTTCACTCTCTAAATTTAAAGGACATCCTTTCTGAGCTGCTGTGAATAAATCTGGAATGATATTTGAAATCTTCATCTAATGGAGAATTAGCTGTACCTTGAATAAGGATTGCTGCACTGATCGACTTCAGAATATCACTCACAATGTCATCCAACAGGAGCCAGGATCCCCATGGACTGAAGCAGATTGGCCTTGACCAGATCTGGGACAACCTCAGAGCTGGAATCCAGTAAGTGTATACCAGACAAAGTATGGTGAAATCCAGCTACATGGAACTCTACACTCATGTTTATAACTACTGCACGAGTGTTCACCAGTCAAACCAAGCTCAGGAGGCTGGTGTACCTCCTTCTCAATCAAAAAAGGGGGAGACGCTGGGGGGAGTTCAGTTAGTTGGCTTGGAATTATACAAACAGCTTAAAGAATTTTTGAAGAATTACTTGACAAATCTTCTTATGGACGGAGAAGATTTGATAGATGAGAGTGTGCTGAAGTTTTACATTCAACAATGGGAAGATTACCGGTTTTCAGGTAAAGTGCTGAATGGCATTTGTGCCTACCTCAATAGGTATTGGGTTCTCCGAGAATATTACAGAGGACCAAAAAGGAATATACGAAATCTATTCTCTTGCATTGGTGACTTGGAGAGATTGTCTTTTCAGGCCATTGAATAAACAGGTAACATGCTGTTTTAAAACTGACTGAAAAGGAAAAAAATGGTGAAACCATCAATACAAGACTGATGAATGGAGTTGTACAATCTTATGTGGAACTGGGCCTGAATGAAGATGATGCCTTTGCGATGGGCCCTATGCTAAAGGTGTACAAAGAATCCTTTGAGTCTCAGTTTTTAGCTGACACAGAGAGATTTTATACCAGAGAGAGTACCAAATTCTTGCAGTAGAACCCAGTTACTGAATATATGAAAAAGGCAAAGACTCATCTGCTGGAGGAATAGCGGAGAGTCCAGTACCTTCACGAGAGCACCAAGAAGAGCTAGCCAGGAAGTGCAGGCAGGTGCTCATTGAGAAACACTTGGAGATCTTCCACAGGGAATTTCAGAATTTATTGGATGCCGGAAAAAGTGAAGATTTGGGTCGCATGTATAATCTTGTATCTAGAATCCAGGAGGGCCTGGGGAAAAAACTCCTGGAGACACACATTCATAATCAGTGTATTGCAGCAATTGAAAAGTGTGGAGAAGCTGCTTTAAATGACCCCAAAATGTATATACAGACAGTGCTGGATGTTCATAAAAAATACAACACCCTGGTGATGTTGGCATTCAACAACAATGCTGGCTTCGTGGCCGCGCTGGAAAAGGCTTGCAGTCGCTTCATAAACAACAATGCAGTTACCAAAATGGCTCAGTCGTCCAGTAAATCTTCCGAGTTGCTGGCTGGATACTGTGACTCCTTGTTGAAGCAGGGACCCAGAAGAAGCAGAACTAGAAGACATGTTCTACCAAGTGATAGCGGTCTTCAAGTATAAGAGGACAAGGACGTGTTTCAGAAGTTCTACGCAGGGCTTCCCTGGTGGCGCAGTGGTTGAGAGTCCGCCTGCCGATGCAGGGGACGCGGGTTCGTGCCCCGGTCCGGGAAGATCCCACGTGCCGCAGAGCGGCTGGGCCTGTGAGCCATGGCCGCTGAGCCTGCGCGTCCGGAGCCTGTGCTCCGCAACGGGAGAGGCCACAACAGTGAGAGGCCCACGTACCGCCAAAATATATATATATATATATTTGGAGCGAGTGGATGGTGAACAGGACACCTACAGTTACTTGGCGTAACCCTTCTGGAAGGGTCTGACCGCGGGCGCAGCCCCTCGTCCCGTGGAAAGGATGGAGATGAGTTCACCGCGGCAGCTACGGCCCCCATGCCTCCTGCTCGGCCCCCTGGCTCCCACTGAGGGCTCGGGGTGATCAGAACTGCTCAGGATCGCCACACTTCAAGTCTGTAAATACGGACACTGATGCCATTTACCCTAATTTAAGACCAGAGGGAATGGAACCTTCCATGCTGAGGGCTGCATGCTTCTGCATCCGAATCAACCCATTGGCCACGTGAATAACAGCTGCCGGCTGGGCGGCCCCTCGGAGGCCAGCAACACCTAGAGAGCAGATCTGAACGGACCCACGTGTAATATGCTATGAAAAACCATTTGTATAGTATGGTGCATTTTTTAATGTGTGAAAAGAAAGAAAATTAAAGGAAAAACAAGATAACAAGAGTCGACTCTAGAAAGTATCAAAGGGACGTTCAGAAGCACGGAGAATAAATCCAGAAGTTCAAATTTTTATTTCAGTGTAATTCCAGAAAAAAGTAATAGAGAAAATAAAAGAAAGCCAATATTTAAAGAAATAATGGGAAATAATACCTCAGAATTATGGAAATATATGATTCCACATATTACAAAAGTCCACTTAATGCAAAGCAATATCATAACATTTAAAAAGCAAGAAACAAAAAAACTTCACACCTGAACACATTGCAAAGCAGCTTCCGCATGCTAAGGATAAAGTGAAACTTCAAAAGCCATCAGAGGGGAAAAAACAATGTAATAAAGTGTAAAACTCACTTTTCATGAGCTATTTTATCAGGTTCATTAGATACATGACATCAATAGAGCAATACTTCCAAATTACTGAGGGAGAGTTCTGCTTCTGCAACACAGACGGCATCAGGGAAGTTCAAGGTAGTAAAGACAGACAATAGTAAATTCTGAAGAAGATCAATCGTAAGTGGGAATTTGATATATTTGGAGGTTGTATGACAAATTAGCGGTTGGAGTGACCAACTAATCAATATTGGCTCTGGTTCTCCACAGAAATATATTTAAATAGAATGTATATTTGTTATTACTTACCTCAAACACAAACACAAATTCCAGATGGAGAACAGACCTAAATAAAAACAGAAACATGACTTTTTAATAAAGAAAACTGTCTCTATGATACTGAGGTAGGGAAGCCTTTTAATTAAACATTTTTCCAAGGTAAAATTAGTCAAAAAAAAGATTGCCAAATGTTGTGGCTATCTCAAAGTACTAATAATCATTTGACGAAAGACAGCATCAACAAAATTAACAGGTGGAGAAAAACTGGAAGAAATAGTTATGTATAAATATAAATAAAATATTATAAATATAGAAAATACAAATTACAAAGTAAAGGACTAGTATGTAGCATAAAGAATACAAGTCAACAAGAAAGGCACAAACAACTAAGTGGGACACTGGAAAAAGACAGTTTTTCAAAAAATGAAAAAATTGTCTTAAAAATATATTAAAAAGTATCCAAACACTAATAATTAAACAAATGCGATTTGAAAGAACAGAAATGCATCATATTTCCCTCATGAAATTAGGAAAAAAATTAAAAATGGTTTAAAGGTCGCTTAAGTTTGGGGAAACATAAACTCTCAGAGTTCTGATGTTTACATTGGGGCAGCCAGTTTTCAGGGCAATTTGAGACTGTCTTTGCAAATATGAAAGGTGCATGCTCTATAACTTAGTATTTCTGTTTCTAGGTACCTCCTTTAGCGATCTACTCATGCATGTCAAAGTAAACACTCATAGGTTGCTGTTCCTTAATGTAACTTGTTTATTGGCCTTCAAGGACATCACACGCTATTGTTTTTTCTCCTTTGTCACTATTCACTCCTCACTCGTCACTGTTGTTTTCTCTCTTTGCTGATCCTGTAAGGTTGGAGTAGCCCCAGGCTCAGCCCCTGTCACCTTCTTAATTATCACAGATGGCTCACAGCTTTAAACAGCATCTGTAGGCTGATAACTCCAAGATACCTGGCTCCAGATCAGATCACTCTCCTAAACTGGACTCATATATCCAGTGTCCTAATCACTCACTGCTGTATCATTAGACAAAAATCTTCTGTGCTTCCTCAAATTCCCTTGGCCACCTCTTTATTTACAGAAATGCTTTCTTCCTTGTGGGCTACACTGCTGCTGCCTTTGCCAGTGCCCTTGCCAAGTTTCCTCAACTGGCTGGAGGTCAAGGTGAAGTCCTAGACCTTCACGCCTCTCATGTCCCACAGACCAATCCCCGTCCACTTGCAAACCTCAATGAAAAAAATGGGGTGTGGGATTTGTCTTCCTTATTGACCACCAAGGAGCTGAACAATAACATACAGTAAAGCAGGACGTTGTATCCTCTTGACTAATGGGAATCGAGAGATGGAAGGAAACTGAGTAGGTAAATTCTGTCTCCTCTCTCTTCTAAACTATTCTGAGGTATAGTTTCTTGGGGCTAATAAATTCAGACTGGGAGGAGATGAGAGAAATCACTGCCCTTAAAAAGTGAAAGGCGCCTGTGAGTGAGTCAAAGCAGACCTGTAGTCAGTCACACATTTGTGGCTCCTTCTCCATCTCCTGCCCACACGCATCACTTCCTCCTCCAAATTCCTAAACTGAGTCTAGATTTCTTTTTCTCATGTATCCCCACGGCATCTAGCATCTTGTTGAACACACATTAAAAACTCTCTAAAATAAATGTCTTTTTAAAGAGAAAGACAATGAGGATGGGAGATGGAACATGTGAGAGGGAAAGAGGAAAGAAAAGAAGAAAAAAATAATTCAGACCAACACATCTGCTGTTCTCTCTCTACACAGTTGTGAAGAGCTATTTGCTTTTTCTCTAAGTAACAAAATCCCAATAATTTATGCAGTTAAGAGAAAAATCTATGTTCTTCTGGCAAAGGATCTGAAACCTATATTAAAATTTAGACTTATCAAAGTAAAAGTAATTAGCTTCTTGGCAGATATGGAAACATTAATTGGGCATCTTAAGTATCCTTCTAACCTCTCTTTCCTCCCTTTTGGAATTTGCCATATTTATAACCGACAGGTTATGCTTCATAAATATTGCTATCTTTGGGCTACTTTTCTGTACCAGGACTTACATTTGTCCCCAAGAGTTTTTAGTATCAGCTCTATAGTCTTATTCCAGGATTTATGATCTACTCTTTAACCATACCTTAACAATACTCTAACCTTGCTGCCAAAGAATCTTATGTTTTACAACTGCCCTAAACAATATCCATTTTGGTCAGAGAGTTTTAACTCTCTTCTTTTTATGTCTACAGACTCAGGGTAATGCTGCTTTCTCTGCGTTGAATGTTTTTTTTCCTTCCTACCTCTAAATATGTTACCACTATAAAAACTTTCCCTTCTCAGTGACTATAGGCCCTTTCAGTCATGGGATAAAGAAAGAAAATGAAGACATAAGTCTGGCTTCCAGAATTCGATAATTTAATTGATCTCATGATGACTGTCACCATCAAGAGATGTTGCAACACAGTTGGTACTATGACCCAGCTATAGCTTAAACACACCTTTATAAGGCATAAAGACAACTGTTTTTTTTTTTTTTTTCGGTACGCGGCCCTCTCCCTGTTGTGGCCTCTCACGTTGCGGAGGACAGGCTCCGGACGCGCAGGCTCAGCGGCCATAGCTCACGGGCCCAGCCGCTCCGCGGCACGTGGGATCCTCCCGGACCGGGGCACAAACCCGCGTCCCCTGCATCGGCAGGCGGACTCTCAAGCACTGCGCCACCAGGGAAGCCCGACAACTTTTTTTTATTGCCATCACAGGTGAGCCCTCTGTATTTGCCTCTGTAATATCTCATCTATTACAAACGAGTCAGCACTAGTCATTCAAAACATTTATCCATAGTTTTTATATGCCAGGTGATCTTAAGACACTGACAACTCATTGGTGATCTTCCCTGTTCTTTTAGAACTTCTATCTTAATGAAGAGAATTAATACATAAATGAGATAGTTTCAAGGTTATAAATGCTATCAAAAAACAGGATGATCTGACAGTAAATTGGACAAACGAGAGACAACTATAGATTGAGTCATCAGGGCAGATTTTCTGATATTGTGCAATGTGAGCTGAGGCCTGATAAAAAGACACAGCATTTCAGGAGCTTGGGAAAGAAGATTCCAGATAGTGGGACCAACAAGAACAAAACTCCTGAGGTTGAAAGTATATTGGGGTAACAAGAGGGTACTGTGTGGTTGCAGCATAGTGAGGAAGGGAGAAAATGGCACAAGTTCGAAGGAGGCAGGGACCAAGCATCCAGACCTTGTAGACCAAAGTATGGAATTTGCATTTTATTGAAAGTAAAATGAGAGGCCACTAGAGGATTTTAGCACACAGGGTTGACATCCAATTTCCATGTCAAGATTACTCTGTTCCCTCCATAGAGAAGGGGGAAGGCAGCATATCTGTTCTCCCATTGCTCCTATTTCAGAGGTAGGTTCTGGAAAAACATTATGAGTTTTGGAATAAAGTGGCTTTTAATATCTGCTAATGATTATCAAGAAGGTTCTAGGTAGACCCTTGTTCTGTTGACAGCACCAAAGGTGTTGGCTGCAGAGTATCCCACATTCAACATCGGAAATCAAATGACTACCAAACATTCCAAAGGTATATATGCAAGGAGACAGACCAGAGGGAAAAATCTTCTAGGATAAGAGGAAGTTCCATTACAACTGGGTAGACCAGTTTATTAGACAAAGAAATAATAAGGCTGAAACAATGCCTAAATTACAAATGCATTAACCAGGGCAATTTTGTCTTTATATGAAGAACACAGCATAGCTTCCCCAAGTCTGATTTACTCCCTTTCAACTACTTTCAGCAACTAGGCATAATTCATTTTATTGGGTTTCAGTTTCTTGGGCTTCTTTTTGCAGATAATATGCTGTTAACAAATTGAAGGTTTGTGGCAACCCTGTATCAAGCAAATCTATCGGCACCATTTTTCCAAAAGCACTTGCTCACTTTGTGTGTCTGTCACATTTTGGTGGTTCTTAGAATATTTCAAACTTTTTCGCTATTACTATATTTGTTATGGTGATCTGTGATTAGTGATGTTTGATGTTATTGTGGCAAAAAGATTGGGCTTCCCTGGTGGCGCAGTGGTTAAGAATCCACCTGCCAATACAGGGCACACGAGTTCAAGCCCTGGTCCGGGAAGATCCCACATGCCGCAGAGCAACTAAGCCAGTGAGCCGCAACTACTGAGCCTGCACGTCATAACCACTGAAGCCCGTGCACCGCAACAAAGAGTAGCCCCCGCTCGCCGCAACTAGAGAAAGCCTGAGCGCAGCAATGAAGACCCAAAGCTGCCAAAAATTAATTAATTAATTACTTTTAAAAAAGGATATGACTGGCTGAAGGCTCAGTTAATGATCAGCACTTTTTAGCAAAGAAGTATTTTTAAATTAAGGTATGTACATTGTTTTATAGACATAATGCTATTGCATACTTAATAGACTACACTATAGTGCAAACATAACTTTTAAATGCGTTGGGAAACAAAAAAATTCATGTGACTCACTGTATTGCAATATTTGCTTTATTGTGATGGTCTGGAACCTAATCTACAGTATCTCTGAGGCATGCCTGTATCTATAAATCCCCTCTGCTTTTAAGATTAAAGTCAGGTCTCACTTCCTATATGAAGGCTTCTCTTGTGTTTACGAAGATTATCACAGAGTGCAATATTGTATTATTAAATGTGTGTAATAATTATTTTTATCTCACCACTAAATTCAAATTTCATTTAGAATAAGGTCTAAAAGATTAATGGGCAACCGAGGTGGAATTTGGTAAATATTTGATTGATCCATTTGACATGAGCTAGCTGGACATACAATCTTAAACAAATTTGGCTCACATTTAACAAAATATAAAAATATTCCAGTTTTATGTCATTTATGTGCTGAATGTGTACTCCTGCTGAAAACTAAAACTATTGCAGTAGCCCAGGAAGCAAAACAGAGAATTTGGACAATTTATTTTGGGACAATATCTGTCCTTAGAAGGTACCGCTAACAAAAACAGATAGTATTCAATAACAGAAGTGAGCCAGGTTGCATTCAATCTGTTCTAACCTGTTCAGAAAATTACATAATCCTAGTAGGTAATAAGTGGGAAATACTGACTAGCAAGGAAGGAGAAAGTTCTGATTAGAAAAAATATATCAGAGACATGTGAGCCCAAAAGCGAATGGGAGCAGGGGTAAATTAGGAAGAGCTGGGAAAAGTATGCTCTCTAGCATCAACGGTTATTAAACTCAGCTCAATGGGATGTAGGTGGCCTCAAATGATCACCCCACTGGAGCTCATGGTAGATATTTAATGCTGTTCTTTCTTGTGGTTGCCTAGCATTTAAGTTTCTACTTCCTATTAGCACCTTATCTCCCTGTTGTCAAAGCCCTCATTTGTGCAGCTTTCATGTAAGATAGTGCCAGCCCATAGATACCAAAGGGGGTGATGTTTCTCACTCCATTCCAGCATAGCCGGGAGATAGCACATGATTTAGGATTGGCCGTTTTGACGTTAAGTGGCAGTCTGGACCAGCCTCTTATTGCTGCATAAACCTTGTCCTACTTCCATTAACTAGCTTTCTAGAGCTCCCTTGGTCTTTGCCCATTGCCCAAATCAAATCCTTCAGGCTGTCATGAATTTTTAGAGCATCCAACACCCCTCTAATAAAATTTCTTTTTTTGCTTAGAATAGCCAGAATTTGGTGCTAACACTCAAACGCCAGAAATGTGATTACCACTGACCCAGGAAATATTTAATCTGTTTTCCGTGGTGTGCAAACTCCCTCCAAGCTAACTCTGCTCAGTCCTGTTAACGCCTTCAGTGAAAGTCTCTGCTGGCTTCCCAAGGTGCATGGTTCCCCCAACCATAGCCCCAAACACCAAGATGCCTTACACTTTTCCTCCAATTCAGAACCTCCCCTCAGGATACAAAGATTATTAAGAGCAGTGTGAAGCCAAAGCTAGAGCAGCTATTCTTAAACTTAGTATTCTTAGAATCTGACACTGTGTATGTGAAAAGTGGGGTCTCAGAGACCACACTTACCAAAAAGTAAAGCATGGGAGAAGCCCGGGAATTTGCAATTTTTTTACAAGCGAAACAGAGTCCTGTTAAACAGATCTAAGGAACTAGAATTCTATTTCGTGAACACATCTGCGTCTATTTGGCTTTGAAAGAAAAGAGCCACATCTGGATGGTCCCCTGTGTCATCATGTACTTCATATTTCCTTCATATTTACCTCACTGAGTGATTTCTTGAACAATATGTGATTTCTTTGGCCTTCAGTGTACAATTTGCTCTGATTTGTCTGTGCTTTCTTGTGAATTTCCTGTTACCATTTAAAGCTTGTTTATTTATTTTGTTGAAGTGTCTAGCTTCTTATAATCAACTTCAGAGCATTTTGCAAAGGTCAGTCTAATCACTGCTCTACTGAGACAACTTAAATTCTGCTCCTCTGAAGAATCCTTCCTCTTAGCTTGGGGATTGGTAAACATTTTCATTAGTAACCAGTTGCCAAGGAGTCCTGTTTTAAGTTGAAAAATAAATATTTACTGCTTCAGTGTCTCAGAGAACACAGAAATGTGTTTCCTTTTACTCTGTCAAAAATATTGACTACTGAGAAGGAAACATCTTCAGAGCAAATTGAAATTAAATTTTTCTCTTTTGAAAATAACTGTACATTTACTATTGTAAGTAGAACTTCTGTGTAGAAGAAAAAAACTCAAAACATTTGTTCTAAGATTCATAGTTTTCATTATAGCTATATAATAACAATAATCCTGGCTGGAGCTTGAAAATATAAGTTTTCATCCCTAATCTAACTTTTTTTTATTCTTATAATTTAAGGATTCAATTTTTTCATCTGTTAAATGGGTATAATTCTACCTGGCCTGATTATGTAAGACAAGATTAGATTTTGTAAACTATCAATATAAAAGCAGTTCACAAACAGAAAATGATAAATACTATATAAATATGACATTCAATTTAAATAGTATTAAGAGATAACAAGAAAAACAACAGTAGTTTATATAGTTTTATTTATTTGGCTTTATTCTAAGCTGTGTGTGTCTGTGTGTGTGTGTGTGTGTGTGTGTGTGTGTGTGTGTAGGGAGAGAGAGAAAAAGAAACATTCACTAAATACCCAAAAACACTCTATGAAATTGATCTTTTTCAGATGAGGAAGCTGAGGCACATAGAAGTTAAATAACCTGTCAAAGATCCCATAAATTTTTCACAGGTATTTTGCAGACATGTGTCAAGAACAAAAGATTTTTTTTAATGAACATACCAATATTCACAAATATTTTAGAATTGACCCTGCATCTTGATAGTGCTATGACATAAATATACATTTTTCTTTTTATGAAGCTCAAAAAAATGCATTTGATTTAGCTAAGTGGAGTTTGTACTATTCTCACTTCTCTTCCAAATCCTATGACTCTAAGATGATTGCCTGCCTTTACGCAGATAGCAAAAATAGCCAACTGGAATGCCATGTAATTGCTGGAATTTTAATTGGCTGGGAAAGAGGAGCATAAAATAGTATTACAGTCAGAGCCAGACTAGATTTAAAGTTAGTGACTATTTAAGCTTGTGGTTTCTGAGGCTCCTTCCTCAGAATCCTTCACCAGAGAACTACACCTACACCTTTTATTACCTAATCTTAAATTCCCACCAACATCACTTCTATGTTATATCATTTTTTTATCAAATTTGTTTTGATAAAATACATAGAAATCACACTCATTGTGTAGCACCATGAATTATTGATTAATATTAACCATGAAATTACAGCAATGATTTTGTCCAGTGATTCTGTGCTTACTAGATTAGGACATATCCTTAGAAGGGTTTTAAGAAAAAGGGTTAAAAATATAAAATTTGATTTATCAGTTTCATTTGCCTCTTAAAATTAGAAAAAGGCTGCCACTATTGTATTAATTCCAGGAACAGTCAAGTTCAGTGGGAGATCTTTGAAGTTCCCAGGGTGGATGCAGGAAATCTGGAATGGGGAGAGAAGAGAGTCCTACTCTGTCTCTCTTTACTGAGAGCCCATCCACAGTGACTGCATTATATATTTTATAAGTTAATACTCACAGAAGCATGGAGAATCTGATGGCCCCAAGATCATGACATTCAACCAGCCAGTGCAAAAGGGCAGCAGAACAGGAGCTGGGCAGTTACATGACAGTGTACAAGCAAGAGATGTCAACCTCAGCCGGGCACCAAAATGAAGACCTCTGGGCCTTGACTCAGTGCAGAGAGTAGCGTCAGATTCTGGAAGAAGAGCCATCCTGGAATGGGATGTGTCAGGAAAGCCAAATCCTTGCCACCTTTTGGCAGCTATATAGGAGGCATTTATTTCATGCCAGATTCTTTGTCAAGGATCTCATGCTCCTGAGCTGTCTTTCAGTGTGGAAGTATTTTAGTTGGACTAGCCCTTCTAATCTCCTTCTACCAATTGGACAAGTATGACTTGTATGATTAGTAAGTTTGTAAGGAGGAAATAATCATGCTCAGCCCAAAAAACATGGGGTCTCTGTCTCGCAGGTCTACCTACTTTTGGAGAGAGCTACTCTGTGATCTCAACTGCGTGGTTAAGTGGTGTGTGCCTACAAAGCGGGGGTGGGTGGGTAGGGGCTAAGATCATTCTACTGAGTGGATAACTAAAAGTGTGAATTTATTTCCTTGAGTGAAGTATTAGAAAGCCCATGGTGGCCGCACATTGAGGTCATATCATCCAATTCAGCCTTTATCAGTAATAATACTAGCATTTCATTTTCCATTTGTCTTTCGTGTCTTATTTCTCAGTCACTTCTATGTTTAGAGATGAAAGGGATGTGATTTATGTACTCCCTACAGCCCTAATCCATGTGTCAGTTCCTTTAACTCTTGCAATGTTATTGGTATCCGTGTTACTTTTCATTGCTGTTATACAAATTACCACAAACACAGCACCTTTCAACAACACAAATTGATTATCTCATCGTTTCTGTAGGTCACAAGCATAGCATGATGTGGCTGGATTTTCTGCTCAGCGTCTCAGTGGCTGAAATCAAAGTACTGACTGGGGCTACAGTCCTCACCTTGCACTCCAGGTCCTCTAGGAAGATAACTGATCATTGCTGGAACTCTTTCCTTCTCTTGTTTCCCAAGTGGGCCCTCCATCTTCAAGCCAGCAACAGCACATCAAACACTTCTCAGGCTTCAAATCCCTCTGACTCACTCTTTTGCCTTTTTCTTTTTCTTTTAAGGCTCCACGTGAGTACAGTGGCCCAAGCTAGATGATTCAGGATAATCTCCCAATCTTGAACTCAACATATTAGTCACGTTAAGTCCCACAAAGTCCCTTTTGTCATGTAAAAGGTGCAACACCAGGGAGCAAAAATCATGAGGGCTACATTTCTGCTTACCACAGTTAGATAATAACTTTCCCATTTTAGAAATAAGAAAGTTGAGACTTAGAAAGGATAAAGAACTTGCCATAAATGACACAGATCATAAATGGCAAAGCTAGAATGAAAGGCCAAGTGTGTTTGTGTTAGGCTCAGTACTGCCCTTGACCCTGAAATACCTACATTCCTGCCCACTGTTCACCTTGGACAAATGATGCATAATCAAACACAACATTTTTCTCTATAACAGGGAAGAGGAAGACATGCTCACTGTACTTCCAAACCCCTCTCTTTCCTTCATCTTGATTTTTCTGTTTTAATTCCCATTTGATAAACGTTCCCCCTTCCTCACAAATGAGAAATGGTTAGGGAGAGAAAAAGAAAGGGTCGATAGTAAAGCAAGGAAATACAAGAGAGAGGTATAACAGAAAAAAGGGATGGGGGAGAGAATGACAGGGAAAAGGGAAAAGAAAAAGTGAAGGACGGGGAGGGTACAGGCAGAGATGACACTGAAGTACTCAGAATTAAATAAACTCACTATAATCTAGGATAATGGTTTATACACTGAGAGATCAGTGTATAAAAATTGTCCCCACTATTCTGTTTGTACTCCTAAGCAAAGCCTGCACATTCCTGATTACGCCCCAAACAAAACACACAATCTATCATTAAAGAGCTCAAGAGTCTTTAACTGCTTTATTATGGGAACAACTTTGAGGCCTGAATTTCAGCTTGAGGTAGCGTCAACCCACTTTGCTTCTTGTCCTTGTCCTACTGAACTGTCCTCAATGCCAATCCCGCCATCCCTCTCTCCTACACCGTACTTTTGTTGTACCTTTGCTCTTCCTTTTCCCCCCCATCCCAGTCCCCACAACTTACCTTTCTTATTACATCTTTTCCATCTTGTCTCCTGAAACCCCTATTTTACTGGAAATGTACCCTCAACCTTTTTTTTAAACACTGTGTTCCCTTCGCAGGCAGAGCTCTCAAAAGGTCAGTTCATTTCACCATTTACTATGTGGAAGATACTGTTCTGGTGCTGAGGACACAAAAATATGAAAGGACGTGCTCATTATCTCTGAAGATTTTACAGCCTGGCCATTAAGTGGGACAGAAAATAAGTAGATAATGTTAATGTAATGAGGTTAAAGGGAATAATAATTGACACCATGATTCTTTGCCTTCCACTCCGGTTTAAGACCATCACTCTCCCAGTCTCAAAAAAAATCTCTTTCTTTAAGATGTGTACTGTGCTAATATATTATGCCTACCCTCAAGGCTACCTAGGTATAATTCTAAATATCCCCAGTCCACTCATTTCTCTTTTCCCTTCAGGTGATTTTCCAGGTTTTTCTCTTCTTGGTGAATGCCCTCCCTCCACTAACATCCACCTCCTTCTCTCAGGTGCTTAAATTTCCTCTACCCCAGGTAAAAAATTAATTGAATTTGTACACTTCCTTTTTTGCTTCCCTCTTAATGGAAGAAGTGCCTCTCGCTTTCAGATCAAGTCTAACTCTTCCTCCTGTTCTTTAGATTTATTGCTTTGTGCTCATCAGAAACTGTGATTCATCAGTGATCTCTAGTTTCCTCTTTGTGCAACATAGAAACACTGACAGGACCTGGCCTTCTTAAACAAAAAACGCTTGCCTTCATCCCATCTTAATCCTTAGTTAACTGCTTATCTCTCTTCTATATTTTACTATACACCTTCCTGAAGAAGTAATATTGGCTATTATCATCACTAGATCAACTTAAGTTTAATCTAGAACCCAAGAAAATGTAGCTAATAATACTTCACTGAAACTCCCAGCAGGTGTGACTTTATGCCTAGACACACACATGGAAAAATGGTAACATTTCTTATTTTCTGTCAGTAAGAGTAATACACTTGTCAGATGGCTATCATCAAAAAGAACACAAACAACAAATGTTGGCGAGGATGTGGAGAAAAGGGAACCCTCTGCACTGTTGGTGGGAATGTAAACTGGTGCAGCCACTATGGAGAACAGTATGGAGGTTCCTCAAAAAACTAAAAATAGAACCACCATATGACCCAGAAATTCCACTCCTGGGCATATATCAAAAAAAACCCAAAAACACTAATTCAAAAAGATACATGCACCCCGATATTCATAGCAGCATTATTTACAACTGACAAGGCATGGAAACAACCTGTGTCCATCAACAGATTAGTGGATAAAGAAGATGTGGTACATACGTAATGGAATACTAATCAGCCATAAAAAATAATGAAATTTTGCCACTTTGCAGCAACATGGATGGGCTTGTAGGACACTGTGCTAAGTAAAATAAGTCAGAGAAAGACAAATACTGTTTATCACTTATGTGGAATCTAAAAAAATACAACAAACTAGTGCATATAACAAAAAAGAAGCATATTCACAGATATAGAGAACTAACTAGTGGTTACCAGTGGGGAGAGGGGGAGAAGAAGGTACAAACTTTTGGGTGTAAGATAGGCTCAAGGATGAGTACATACAATTCTAAGTCTCCAACCACCAGGATGTTGGGAAATCCAATCTTTGCTTTTCTAAGGGCTCCATGGTTCCCAGGGTCACAGTGAACTGAGGAAGTTTACGGTACCTGGGAAACAAGGGCTTTACTTGTGTAATCATCTCTTCACTACCAGTCGCTGGCCTTGCCTCCCACCACTTCCTTGCTCACCCTTTTGCAGCAGTCTTATCAGCTACTTGCTGTGATGCCAGTTACCTAGTCTAAACCTTCTCCAATCCTGTCTTCTCTACAGAAATTGCCCTTTTCTTCCTTGTCCACTTGGATCTCTCTTGTTTATTCTTCAGGACTGAGTTCAAGTTGTCCCCTCTTCTTTCCCTGAACACGCCCTAACCCCGCAGAATGATTTATACACCCTCATATCATTGCCATTGTGTTCTGCACAAACTTTGTGTAATCATTACTAGAATCTGTGATAGAACAGAGAATATATTAGACTCCCAAGGAATTTATAATCTAGAGAAGTATGTAAGGGAAAAAGTAGGTGATTGCAATACCATATGCAAAGCCTGGTAGGAGTAATTATAGAACTTAGGAAAGTTTTTAAATAGTTAATATCTATTCAGTGTTTTGTGTCTCATATATTCTAAATACTTTATGTGTGTTATCTCATTTAATTCTCACCACAAAACTATGAAGGAAAAACTTGTACCCATTTTACAGGGGAGGAAACTGAAGCACAAAGAGATTTAGTAATTTGTTCAAGGATTCACAGCCAACACCCAGACCTATGGGTGTCTGGCTTCAGAACATACTCTATTAAACAATACACTAGATTATTTCATTACATTTGATAGCACTTCCTCAATAGTTTGTATCAGCCAAGATATTGGAGCTGCAAAGAGATTATCTAGTCCAAGGCCAAGTGCCAATAGAAAAGATAGAATTTGAGGAGTGGTGAAAAATGAGCCTGCAAGGAGGAGTGGTCAGATAATAAAGGGACCGATGAATCCTACAAGAAGTTTGCGTTTCAGCATGATAGCAATGGGAAGCCATTAGAAGGCTGTTGATATGGTCTGATCAAAAATGGGGCAAAAGAGGTAAAGTAGATGAATTTGAAGTAAAGTCAACTGCAGCTGGTGACATCGAATACTGAACATGAGAAAGAGTGAGAAAGGAGTCTACTAGGTTCTGACTCTGTTGAAAGGTGATGTCATTCTCCAAGATAGGAAACCTGAGAGGAGAAGCCCATTTTTAAGAAGAGAACATAGTTTCCTTTTTTGACATGTCAAGCTTAGATGTGGCCATTCCAAATATCCAAAAATTTAGGATAAAATCAGCATATAGATATGACCTATATTAACAAACTATCATTACATGGACTGTAATTGATCCTACACAATTGTGTGATGCTGGCTGGGGATGAGAAAGTCCTTGGGAAGAACCCTGAGGAAAACCAACTTCTAAAGGATGGGCAGGGAAACAGAACCTGCAGTAGAGACTGAGCAGTGGCCAAACAGGGAAAACAAGAGATTCTTGTATCAGGGGAATAACCTCAAGGAAGCCAGAGAAAGAGTGTTTCAAGAAGGGAGTGGTGACCAAAGAATCTAATGCTGAAATAAAATCACATTAAAGTCTAAAAAGTGTTCATTGATTTGGACAAGACAGGCATAGATTTAGTGAAAACCAGTGAGGAGTAAAGTTCTCCACCCAGATCCCCTTCCAAGGCCAAAACATCCATCCCCACCTGCTCCAAATATCTCTGGTTATTAGTTCTCAGTTGTGCCCCTCAGTGGGAATTGCACTCAGCCACAGGGAACTGCCCTACTGAGAATTATGTCCTCCCATAAGGGTGGACCATAACCCGTAGTCGCCAGCCTGGGCGGCCTTGTGTGTAGTGGTGCCCTGCAGCTGAGGACAACTGCCTATGGGGATGGTGACTCTTGGCTGAGGATGGAGTAACTGGCCCTACAGAAGGGATATGAGTGGAGCCACAATATCTGCTACATCTCTGCTCTGAGGGCCTCACAACCACTTGCTTCTTAGCCAATTTCTCCCCATCAGGGAAAGGCTTGGCCAGGATTCTGGTTGGCCTGACTTCCTGGGGAAAATTGTGAGAGAAGGGTTGGTAGAATGAACTACAGCCCCCGTTGCTGTGCCTGATCTCAGAACTACAACTGATACTCACCATCTCTCTCCTCCACCACCCATTCTAGACTTCCCTCGGCCCACACCTCTGCTGGTCCAGGCATTTTACCTCCTTGGATGACCTACACCGTCATTCCTGAAGGGTCGGAGCCCCTGGTGACTGTGCCATTTCCAAGCTGCAGCTGCTTCTCCACACACCATTTAAACCTGGCATGGCAGTGCCCCGGGCAACCCAGTGGATCCACCTGGGAACCAAACATGTTTATCCCTCCCCACACTGGGCAGCAGCTGCCCTGCCTCCTCCTGAAGATGGGCTCGATCACTGCTGCTGGGATGGCGGCTCCTCTTCTTCCTGCTGGTCTCTTGGCATGAGGATCCTGGAAGACCTGGTGGCAGCAGGAGTCTAAATGTCAGTGCTACTGTCACGGGGAGCCAGAGTCTCTAGATCTGTAGAATCTACAACGGTATGGGTGGGAAAAACAAATTCCCTCCAGGAAAAAAGGCCAACCAGAATCCTGGCAAAGTTTTTCCCTGATGGGGAGAAATTGGCTAAGAAGCAAGTGGTTGTGAGGCCCTCAGAGCAGAGATGTAGCAGATATTATGGCTCCACCCAGATCCCTTCTGTAGGGCCAGTTACTCCATCCTCAGCCAAGAGTCACCATCCCCATAGGCAGTTGTCCTCAGTTGCAGGGCACTGCCTCGCACAGGCAGCCCAGGCCAGTGACTGTCTGATGTGGGGGTTAAAGGCCCAGCCCCCTTGTTTCAGTTGGAAGGATTCCTGTGCTCCCATCAGGATCAACTGGGGCCTCAGCAGGAACTATTCTGTAGGTCACTTTCTCCTTCTGCTTAATCCTGCCCCTTCACTTCCTTACTAGTGTATCTCCTGAGAGAATGTCCTCAAACCCCTTCAGTCCAGAATTCTCTGGTCCCAGACTCTGTTTCCAGAGACCCAGTGTGAGGCCTGGGTCTGAAGGCAGGCTGCTGTAGGAGGGCAAGGGGGAGAGGCCGAAGCACACACAGTACCAGGGGTAGCACTTTCAATCAAGAGGAAAGAAACATGGTGGTAGCTCCAAGAAGCCGGTGGTGTTGAGAGTTTTTCTTTTGTTGCTACTGGCTGTTTGTTTAAGACAGGATAGACTTACATATCCTTCATTGTTGACAGAACAGAGAGGAAGAGGAGGAACATATATAAGACATGAGGAAAATCAACAGAATGAATTTGTGGAGGTGAAAGGAAGGATGGGTATCAAAGGCTTAAGTAGCAAGTTAAGAGTTAACCTGGAGGCCCTGAACCAAGATGGTGGAGTAGAAGGACATGCTCTCACTCCCTCTTCTGAGAACACCAGAATCACAACTAGCTGCTGGACCATCATCGACAGGAATACACTGGAACTCACCAAAAAACATACCCCAAAGACAAAGAAAAAGCCACAATGAGATGGTAGGAGGGGTGCAATCACAGTAAAATCAAACCCCATAACTGCTGAGTGGATGACTCACAGACTGGAGAACACTTAGACCACAGAAGTCCACCCACTGGAAGGAAAGCTCTGAGCCCCACATCAGGCTTCCCAGCCTGGGGGTCTGGCAACGGGAGGAGGAATTCCTAGAGAATCAGACTTTGAAGGCTAGTGGGATTTGATTGCAGGACTTTGACAGGACTGGGGGAAACAGAGACTCCACTCTTGGAAGGCACACACGAAGTAGTGTGCACACTGCGCCCCAGGGGAAGGAGCAGTGACCCCAGAGGAGACTGAACTAAACCCACCTGCCAGTGTTAGGGTTTCCTGCAGAGGCGAGAGTGGCTGTGGCTCACCGTGGGGACAAGGACACTGACAGCAGAAGTTCTGGGAAGTATTCCTTGGCGTGAGCCCTCCAAGAGTCTGTCATTAGCCCCACCAAAGAGCCCAGGTAGGCTCCAGTGTTGCGTTGCCTCAGGCCAAACAACCAACAGGGAGGGAACACAGTCCCACCCATAAGCACTCAAGCAGATTAAACTATTACTGAGCTCTGCCCACCAGAGCAACAGTCAGCTCTACCCACCACCAGTCCCTCCCATCAGAAAACTTACACAAGCCTCTTAGACAGCCTCATCCACCAGAGGGCAGACAGCAGAAGCAAGAAGAACTACAGTCCTGCAGCCTGTGAAACAAAAACTACATTCACAGAAAGAAAGACAAGATGAAAAGGCAGAGAGTATGTACCAGATGAAGGAACAAGATAAAACCCCAGAAAAACAACTAAATGAAGTGGAGATAGGCAACCTTCCAGAAAAAGAATTCAGAATAATGATAGTGAAGATGATCCAGGACTAAGAAAACGAATGGAGGCAAAGATTGAGAAGATGCAAGAAATGTTCAACAAAGACCTAGAAGAATTAAAGAACAAACAAACAGAGATGAACAATACAATAACTGAAATGAAAACAACACTAGAAGGAATCGATAGCAGAATAGCTGAGGCAGAAAAACGGATAAATGACCTGGAAGACAGAATGGTGGAATGCACTGCTGTGGAACAGAAGAAAGAAAAAATAATGAAAATAAATGAAGACAGCCTAAGAGACCTCTGGGACAACATTAAATGCAACAACATTAGCATTTTCGGGATCCCAGAAGGAGAAGAGACAGAAAGGACCCGAGAAAATATTTGAAGAGATTATAGTCGAAAACCCTAACATGGGAAAGGAAATAGCCACCCAAGTCCAGAAAGTGCACAAAGTCCCATACAGGATTAACCCAAGGAGAAACATGGCAAGACACATGGTAATCAAACTGGCAAAAATTAAAGACAAAGAAAAATTATTGAAAGCAGCAAGGGGAAAATGACAAATAACATACAAGGGAACTCTCATAAAGATAAGAGCTGATTTCTCAACAGAAACTCTACAAGCCAGAAGGGAGTGGCATACAAGGGAACTCCCATAAAGATAAGAGCTGATTTCTCAACAGAAACTCTACAAGCCAGAAGGGAGTGGCATGACATACTTAAAGTGATGAAAGGGAAGAACCTACAAATAAGGTTACCCTAACCAGCAAGGATCTCATTCAGATTCAATGGAGAAATCAAAAGCTTTACAGACAAGCAAAAGCTAAGAGAATTCAGCACCACCAAACCAGCTCTACAAAAAATGCTTCTTTAAGGGGGAAACACAAGAGAAGAAAAGGACCTACAAAAACAAACCCAAACACTTAAGAAAATAGTCATAGGAACATACATATTGATAATTACCTTAAACGTGAACGGATTAAATGTTTCAACCGAAAGAAACAGGCTTGCTGAATGGATACAAAAACAAGACCCATATGTATGCTGTCTACAAGAGACCCAATTCAGAACTAAGGACACATACAGACTGAAGTGAGGGTATGGAAAAAGATATTCCATGCAAATTGAAATCAGAAGAAAGCTGGAGTAGCAATAAACGTATCAGATAATAAAGACTTTAAAATAAAGGATGTTACAAGAGACAAGGAAGGACACTACATAATGATCAAAGGATCAATCCAAGAAGAAGATATAACAATTATAAATATATATGCAGCCAACACAGGAGCACCTCAATACATAAGGAAACTGCTAACAGCTATAAAAGAGGACAAATCAACAGTAACACAATAAGAGTGGGGGACTTTAACACCTCACTTACACCAATGAGCAGATCATCCAAAATGAAAATAAATAAGGAAACAGAAGCTTTAAATAACACAATAAATCAGATAGATTTAATTGATATTTATAGGACATTCCATCCAAAAACAGGAGATTACACTTTTTTCTCAAGTGTGCACGAATTCTCCAGGATAGATCACATCTTGCGTCACAGATCAAGCCTCAGTAAATTTAAGAAAATTTAAATCATATCAAGGATATTTTCTGACCACAATGCTATGAGATTAGACATCAATTACAGGGAGAAAAACGTAAAAAAACAAACACATGGAGGCTAAACAATACATTACTAAATAACCAAGAGATCATTGAAGAAATAAAAGAGGAAATCAAAAAATACCTAGAGACAAATGACAATGAAAACATGACCGTCCAAAAACCTATGGGATGCAGCAAAAGCAGTTCTAAGAGGGAAGTTTATAGCTATACAGCCTACCTCAAGAAACAAGGAAAAATCTCAAACAATCTAACCTTACACCTCAAGGAGCTAGAGAAAGAAGAACAAACAAAACCCAAAGTTAGCAGAAGGAAAGAAATCATAAAGATCAGAGCAGAAATAAATGAAATAGAAACAAAAGAAATAGCAAGGATCAATAAAACTAAAAGTTGGTTCTTTGAGAAGATAAAAAAAATTGAAAAAACATTAGCCACACTCATCAAGAAAAACAGGGAGAGGACTCAAATCAATAAAATTAGAAAAGAAACAGAAGTTACAACAGACACCACAGAAATAGAAAGAATCAGAAGAGATTACTACAAGCTACTCTATGCCAATAAAATGGACAATGAGGAAGAAATGGGCAAATTATTAGAAAGGTATAACCTTCCAGGACTGAATCAGGAAGAAATAGAAAATATGAACAGACCAATCACAAATAATGAAATTGAAACTGTGATTAAAAATATTCCAACAAAAGTGCAAGACTAGATGGCTTCACAGGTGAATTCTATCAAACATTTAGAGAAGAGCTAACACCCATCCTTTTCAAACTCTTCCAAGAAATTGCAGAGGAAGGAACACTCCCAAACTCATTCTGTGAGGCCAAAATCACCCTGATACCAAAACCAGACAAAGATACTACAAAAAAAGAAAATTACAGGCCAATATTACTGATGAATATAGATGCAAAAATCCTCAACAAAATACTAGCAAACAGAATCCAACAACACATTAAAATGATCATACACCATGATCAACTGGGATTTATCTCAGGGATGCAAGGATTCTTCAATGTACACAAATCAATCAATGTGACACATCATAATAACAAATAGAAGAAGAAAAACCATATGATCATCTCAATAGATGCAGAAAAAACTTTGAAAAAATTCAATGCCCATTTAAGATAAAAACTCTCCCGAAAGTGGGCATAGAGGGAACCTATCTCAACATAATAAAGACCATATACAACAAAACCACAGCAAACATCATTCTCAATGTTGAAAAACTGAAAGCATTTCCCCTAAGATCAGGAACAAGATAAGAATGTCCACTCTCACCATGTTTATTCAACATAGTTTTGGAAGTCCTGGCCATGGTAATCAGAGAACAAAAAGAAATAAAAGGAATACAAATTGGAAAAGAAGAAGTAAAACTGTCACTGTTTGCAGATGACATCATACGATACATAGAGAATCCTAAAAATGCCACCAGAAAACTACTAGAACTAATCCATGAATTTGGTAAAGTTGCAGGATACAAAATTAATGCACAGAAATCTCTTGCATTCCTATACACTAATGATGAAAAATCTGAAAGGGAAATTAAGGAAACACTCCCATTTACCACTGCAACAAAAAGAATAAAATACCTAGGGAGACAAAAGACCTGTATGCAGAATACAATAAGACACTGATGACAGAAATTAAAGATGATACCAACAGATGGAGAGATATACCATGTTCTTGGATTGGAAGAATCAATATTGTGAAAATGACTATACTACCCAAGCAATCTACAGGTTCAATGCAATCCATTTCAAATTACCAATGACATTTTTTACAGAATTAGAACAAAAATATTAAAATTTGTATGGAGACACAAAAGACCCCAAATAGCCAAAGCAGTCTTGAGGGAATAAAATGGAGCTGGAGGAATCAGACTCCCTGACTTCACACTGTACTACAAAGCTACAGTCATCAAGACAATATGGTACTGGCACAACAACAGAAACATAGATCAGTGGAACAAGATAGAAAGCCCAGAGATAAACCCACACACCTACGGTCAACTAACCTATGACAAAGGAGGCAAGGATATACAATGGAGAAAAGACAGTCTCTTCAATAAGTGGTGCTGGGAAAACTGGACAGCTACATGTAAAGGAATGAAATTAGAACACTCCCTAACACCATACACAAAAATAAACTCAAAATGGATTAGAGACCTAAGCATAAGACCGGACACTATAAAACTCTAAGAGGAAAACATAGGAAGAACACTCTTTGACATAAATCACAGCCAGACCTTTTTTGATCCACCTCCTAGAGTAATGGAAATAAAAACAAACAAATGGGACCTAATGAAACTTAAAAGCTTTTGCACAGCAAAGGAACCCATAAACAAGACCAAAAGACAACCCCCAGAATGGGAGAAAATATTTGCAAACGAATCAATGGAGAAAGGATTAATCTCACAGTTCATGCATCTCAATATTTAAAAAACAAACAACCCAATCCAAAAATGGGCAGAAGACCTAAACAGACATTTCTCTGAAGAAGACATACAGATGGCCAAGAAGCGCATGAAAAGCTGCTCAACGTCACTAATTATTAGAGAAATGTAAATCAAAACTACAATGAGGTATGACTTCACACCAATTAAAATGGGCATCATCAGAAAATCTACAAACAACAAATGCTGGACAGGGTGTGGAGAAAAGGGAACTCTCTTGCACTGTGGTGGGAATGTAAATTGATACAGCCACTATGGAGAATGGTATGGAGGTTCCTTAAAAAACTAAAAATAGAATTACCATATGATCCAGCCATCCCACTACTGGGCATATACCCAGAGAAAACCATAATTCAAAAAGACACAAGCACCCCAATGTTCATTGCAGCACTATTTACAATAGCCAGGGCATGGAAGCAACCTAAATTCCTATCGGCAGATGAATGGATAAAGAAGATGTGGTCCATATATACAGTGGAATATTACTCGGCCATAAAAAGGAACAAAATTTGGTCATTTGTTGAGACGTGGATGGATCTGGAGACTGTCATACAGAGTGAAGTAAGTCAGAAAGAGAAAAACAAATATTATATATTAACACGTATATGTGGAACCTAGAAAAATGGTACAGATGAACCGGTTTGCAGGGCAGAAATTGAGACCCCGATGTAGAGAACAAACGTATGCACACCAAAGGAGGAAAGCCATTGGGTGGTGGTGGTGGTGGTGTGATGAATTGGGCAATTGGGATTGATGTGTATACACTGATGTGTATACAATTGATGACTAATAAGAACCTGCTGTATAAAAAAAGAATTTTTTTCTAATGTAAAGAAAAAAAAGAATTAACCTTATTTTCGTATACAGTATGACATAAATCTGACTTAAGGTTTTGCAAATAGTCACTCATTTCAACACTATTTTTGACTAATTCATTCTTTTCCCACCTACATAAATTGCTACTTTTATCACAAAATAAATCTTCATATATTCATGAGCCTGGTTTTAGACTCCTATTTCATAACTTTATTCCTCATCTAATATTAGATTGATACAATTATTATAGTTTATACAACATTTTGATAAATGGTAGGACAAACCTTCCTCCTCAGTGCTCTCCTTTTCAAATATTTCAAAATATATTTCATATATATCACAAACTTTAATTTGCTTTTTAGGTTTATTTCCAGGATATTTTATCTTTTTGTTGCTAGTCAGAATTTTTACATTGTATTTTCAAATTTGTGTTTGTTGAGATGAGGAAGGTTACAGATTTTATTGTATTGATCTTTTATTAATTCCTTTATGGAATTTTTATGAGTTTTTGCATTTCATTTTCTTTAGGGTTTTTTTCAGATAGCAATTTTTCTTTTTTCAACAATTTATATCTAATTTATTTCTTGTTAACCTTATTAGCTAGAACCTACCGTACTATCCTCTGAGATGAACGTTTGAATGCAGGAAGATTTGGGAGTAGTTCTCTTAGAGTCAATACCTGTGAGAGGGAAGAGAAGGAAACGAGATTGGGCAGATAATAGAGAAGGTGGGTTGTTATGCAACCAAAATATTCCTTTGCAACCCACATGGAGCTCTAAAGCTTACAAGATCCTTCAGAGTTTTGGCAGGGACCCCGGATGTCCAGTCACGGGTTGCTGGCGGTTCCTGAAGGGGGCAGGGGCTTAGGCCAGGTGACTCACATCAAATGATGCAGTTCCTGAAGAGAGCTGAGCGCTGAGGGCTGTTGACCGGGCAGTGCTCCTGGCACCCTCACCAGCAGCAAGGAAGTAAGTGTACCTGTCCTGAAGAGGGATCTGGGTAGCACATTACAGAATTCACTACACAACTTCCATGAAGGACAAGGACGTTTTTTGCATATATGAATCCCCCAATCTCTACGTTTCTATTTAGGGCATATACTGCAGAATTTTTGTTTTTGTCTTTCATAGAGAGATTTTTAGTTTTGTTGTGCAGCTTTTATTTCAAGAATTGCAAGATTTATGTTCTTGTCTGCAATCATATTCCACATTATTTTAGCATTAATTCTGTGTTTCAATGGATTACATATTCATAACTGGTCTTTTACACAGTGACTTCTGATTAATGAGTTTATGTATATATGCATGTATGTACTTAGAAGGACATGAATGTATTCTTGGGCACTTGCTCATTGGAGAATGTCTTTCTGACACCTTAAATTATTATTATATTTTTGTGAAACGAACTTTTTTCTCACAACTCAGCAGATATCACTTCGTTGATTTCTGGTATAAAATGCTGCTGAGAAGATCTCTGAGGCCAGGGGAGTCAAGAAAATGCGCAAGTAATCAATTTTTCTAAATCCAGTATTTTACTATTTAAATGCTAAATCTTTTATGTTTATAAAACAGAAGGTTCATTATCATTTTTTAGTGTATTTGAGTTTTGAATAAAAAATATAAGTTCCCACATGCCGTGGAGCGGCTGGGCCCGTGAGCCATGGCCGCTGAGCCTGTGCGTCGGCACAACAGTGAGAGGCCCGCGTACCAAAAAAAAAAAAAAAAATATATATATATATATATATATATATATATATATATATGTTCCCTTTTTTCCCTTTCCTTCCTCAATCCTACTGTACCAGTTTAATGTATATCAGATGTTCCCACTTTGCTAGTTTACTGTATTTCTCTTCCTATTCATTTATTTATTTTATAAGATGTGCTTATAAGCATGCATGTTACACTGCAATTTTTTGTTCATTCAGTAATCTATCTTAGGCGCTCTTTATTTACAATATACATTTTTTTACATAAAGAGGTTTTAATTTTTTCAAATTAAATTATGTTTAATTTAATGTTGGTTTATTATCTGTATGAGTTCTTCTATTTAAGCATTGCTAAATGTGTAAATGGAACCTAAAATGCATTTAGATATTGCAGCAATGTGGGGTATTTAATTTACTGAGAGCAAAGAATATTACTTTTTCATTTCCCTAAAATAAGGATTCAAGAGGAAATTGAAAAGAACATAGTGTTTAAAGTCTGCTTCTGTGCTAATGTGATTATCTGATTATCTTGAGCCACCCAAAATCTGTGACAGCTTCAACGTCCCTGTTTAGTGTCATTTTGTAAAACTGAATCTTTTATACCAAGGATATTCTCTGTTTTAGTGCCTGATTTTACAGTGGCGTCTGTACAAATGCAGACCTGGCAGAATGCAGTCAAGTTAACTACAGTCTTAATAACTTGCGTCTTTCCCTTCTCTGAACTCTAATTTTTAACACAATGCTTCTTGCTTTAGCTACTGCTTTACCCTATGGTTATACCTTTAATATTCATTTATTTCTCTGTTCCTAAAGTTCTTTTTTTCTTCTTATTTTTATCATTGCATGTAAGTGCATTCAGTTGCCTAGTGAGTGTGAGACTTACCTTTGTATAATTAGAACAGATTTTAGTGTTTGTTTCTCCCTAGCATTTTCATTTGAAGTATGCCTTATTCTCTGTAAGCCTCTATTTTCCCAGCACATATTTGTGGCTCTCCTCATGATCTCTTTGTTTTTGCCTCCAAAGCCTACTCTTTCTATCGATCATTTACACATATAAGGATAGTTTTCAGATGTCCATGTGGGATTCTACATTCGGTGCATTGCCAAAACAGCAATGATCTTCTCTGAATTGTACAGTCTGGTCTCATCCTGATCACCTAAATCTTCAAATATTTTTCTCTTTTAGGTGTCTTACTTTTTTCCTTTTCCTAGGCCCTCGGACCCTATTAACCTTTCAAATTCTGAATATGTTCAGAGATTAACTGAATTCCACGGTTTGGGAAAAACTACTATTAAAATTTACCCTGCGGACTTATATACACTACCAAGTGTAAAATGGATAGCTAGTGGGAAGCAGCTGCATAGCACAGGGAAATCAGGTCAGCTCGGTGCTTTGTGACCGACCACCTAGAGGGGTGGGATAGGGAGGGTGGGAGTGAGACGCAAGAGGGAGGAGATATGGGGATATATGTATACGTAGAGCTGATTCACTTTGTTATACAGCAGGAACTAACACACCATTGTAAAGCAATTATACTCTAATAAAGGTGTTAAAAAAAAACAACTTACCTGACATTTGCTCTACCTTACATGTTGGGAGTTAGCACTATTTCCCCTCGTCTACTTCCCGCCCCTTACCCCTCTCCACGGCCATCCCGGGCTGACCCCACCCAGTGTAACACCTAGACGCCTGGGAACTACCTGGGCCAGATTCTCTCGCAGGAGGTTCCAGTTTAGGTTCCACTAATTAGAAGCACCTGCTTGAGGTTTGAAAAAGCCGCGGACGCCACTGTTTTGCTCTTCGGGCAGCAGGAGGCGGAGGTACGAGTTCCAGCAGAGAGATTGCCGCAGCCTCTGGCCATTTTCCCGTGAATCTTCTGCCTCAGTTTGCACAGCACAGTCTGGCCCAGAGGTTTGCAATGTGTCAACGTCACCCGGGAGCCTGAAACAGTGCGAATTCTTGGACTTACTCCAGACCTACCCGCTCAGAAGCTCTGGAGGTAAGTGTTTTCCTGAGTCCCTGGTTGATTCTATAAACCAGAGTGAGAACCGCTGAAGCCTGTTTTAATACAACAGATCATGACAGAGTTTTCTAACGGTTTGGTTATCAGAACTACCAGGAGTGATTCTGAAAACTACAGATTCCTGGGTCCCACCAGTATCTCCCTATAAATAACACTCTACAGGAAAAGGTCCCATGAATCTGTAGTTGCACAAGTATCCCAGGTGATTCTGCTTTTGTGGGAAGTTAGTCAAGTATTGCTCTGTGGTTTCCCCAGTTTCTTGTTTAAACAGCATTCCCTTTTTGTTATAGTTGCAAAGGAAGGGAAAAACAGTTATATTTTAATGAAAAAGCTATAACTTGTTTGGAAAGTGTGCTCACTTGTTTGGAAAGGAAAACATCCCTTTTTAAAACTTTTGCATCCTAGGTTCTATATTTCTTAGAATGACTAACTAACCAAAGATAACTTCATCACAATCACTGTTGAAATTGCAGACAGCCAGGCTTCATTTAGACTTAATTGAATCTCTGAGTGCAGGGCACGTTCAGCAAATACCAGCACCCTGAAATTTTGAGAGCCCCCAAGCAATTTTTCCCCTAGTTTATACTAGACCACATGAGAAAGTAACACCAGATGTGCTATGTATACTACAAGCAAATATGAGAAAAGGATACCTACAAAGAGTCCTGTTATTAGCTCTGGGCTTCAGTTTCTTCATGGGTAAATGAGGGTGTGGAAACAGATTCTCTAATTTCTCTTTCTCTTCTAAAGTGCTGTGATGAAATTGTGTATTTATCACCCTATACACGTAGACACTTCCAAGAACCATAGATAGTGTTACATGGTTTTCCTTGGGCCTCCTGCTTGACCACATCATTTACTGCATTAGCTAGAGGCAAATGTCTCAACTTCATCACCCCTTTTGGTGCAAAACAAAGGGGTAAGAGAGAGGAGTGCTATAAATATTTCATTCATACTTTGATCCATTTCTTACAAATTTGTTATTCCTTTTTTTCTAAAAATATTTGAAATGATAACATTCTTGAACAGTCTTACAAGATGACTGATTTATTTTATTTTATTTTATTTCCATATGAAAACATTACATTCTTAAAACATCAGGAAGTCAGTAATTGGGACTTCCCTGGTGGTCCCGCGGTTAAGATTCCTTGCTTCCACTGCAGGGGGCGCTACTTCCATCCCTGGTCAGGGAACTAAGATCCCACATGCCTCATGGTGTGGCAAAAACTGAAAAAAAAAGAAAAACAAAAAACATTCAATTTTAACTCAATGTCTACTTTTAGTCAAATATTCTTTTTTGTAAAAATAGTCTATATATGTTTTTAAATTTTATTGAAGTATAGTTGGTGTACAGTGTTGTGTTAATTTCTCTTGTACAGCAAAGTGATTATTATGCATATATATATATATATATACATACTTTTTCATATATTTTTCCAGTATGGTTTATCACAGGATACTGAATATAGTTCCCTGTGCTGTACAGTAGGACCTTGCTATTTATCCATCCTATATATAACTGTTTGCATCTGCTAATCCCAAACTCCCAGTCTTTCCCTCCCCCTCCAGCACCTTGGCAACCACAAGTCTGTTCTCTATGTCTCTGAGTCTGTTTCTGTTTCATAGATATGTTCATTTGTGTCATATTTTAGATTCCACATATAAGTGATATCATATGGTTTTTGTCCTTCTCTTTCTTACTTTGCTTAATTGCTGCAAATAGCATTTTATTCATTTTAATGGCTGCAAAATTGCATCCATGTTGCTGCAAATAGCATTATTTCATTCATTTTAATGGCTAAGTAATATTCCATTGTATATATGTACCACATCTTCTTTATGAATTCCTCTGTTGATGGACATTTAGGTTGCTTCCATGTCTTGGCTATTGTAAACACCACTGCAATGAACATTAAGGTGCATGTATCCTTTTGAATCACGGTTTTCTTTGGATATATGCCCAGGAGTGGGATTGCTGGATCATATGGTAACTCTACTCTTAGTTTTTTAAGGAACCTCCATATTGTTCTCCATAGTGGCTGTACCAGTTTACCTTCCCACCGACAGTGTAGGAGGGTTCCCTCTTCACACCCTCTCCAGCATTTATTATTTGTAGACTTTTTTTTTTTTTTTTTAATTTATCTATGGCTGTGTTGGGTCTTCGTTGCTTTGCACGGGCTTCTCATTGCAGTGGCTTCTGTCATTGCGGAGCATGGGCTCTAGGTATGCGGGCTTCAGTAACTGTGGCTCGAAGGCTCTAGGGCACAGGCTCAGCAGCTGTGGCGCACGGGCTTAGTTGCTCCGCAGCATGTGGATCTTCCCGGACCAGGGCTCAAACCCGTGTCTCCTGCATTGGCAGGCAGACTCCCAACAACTGCACCACCAGGGAAGCCCTATTTGTAGGTTTTTTGATGATGGCCATTCTGACGGGTGTGAGGTGATAGCTCATTGTAGTTTTACTTTGCATGTCTCTAATAATTAGTGATGTTGAGCATCTTTTCATGTGCCTCTTGGCCATCTGTATGTCTTCTTTGCAGAAATGTTTATTTAGGTCTTTTGCAAATTTTTTGATTGGGTTGTTTTTTTGGTTTTTCTTGGATATTGAGCTACATGAGCTGTTTGTAAATATTAAATAAATATATTATATATATAATTATATATTACATTATATTATATATATTATATTATATTATATATATAATATATTATATTATATATATTATATATAAATAAATTAAATATTGGAGATTAATCCCTTGTTGGTCACATGGTTTGCAAATATTTTCTCCCACTCTGTGGGTTGTCTTTTTGCTTTGTTTATGGTTCCCTTTGCTGTGCAAAAGCTTTTAAGTTTAATTAAGTCCCATTTGTTTATTTTTGTTTCTATTTCCGTTACTGTGGGAGATGGATCAAAAAAAGTATTGCTGCAATTTATGTCGAAGAGTGTTCTTCCTATGTTTTCCTCTAAGAGTTTCATAGTATCCAGTCTTACATTTAGGTCTTGAATCCATTTTGAGTTTATTTTTCTGTATGATGTTAAAGACTGTTCTAATTTCCTTCTGTTGTGTGTAGCTGTCCAGTTTTCCCAGCACCGTTTATTGAAGAGACTGTCTTTCCTCCTTTGTATAATCTCACTTCCTTTGTTGTAGATTAATTGACCATAGGTGCATGGGTTTATTTCTGGGCTTTCTGTCCTGTTCTGTTAATCTACATTTCTGTTTTTGTGCCAGTGCCACACTGTTTTGATGACTCTAGCTTTGTAGTATGATCTGAAGTCAGGGAGCCTAATTCCTCCAGCTCTGTTATTCTTTCTCAAGATTGCTTTGGCTATTTGGGGTCTTCTGTGTCTCCATACAAATTCTGAGGCTTTTTGGTTCGAGTTCTGTGAAAAATGCTATTGGTAATTTGATAGGGATTGTATTGAATCTGTACATTTCCTTAGGTAGTATAGTCATTTTGACAATATTGATTCTTTCAATCCAAGATCATGGTATATCTTTCCATCTGTTTATGTCATCTTCAATTTCTTTCATTAGCATCTTATAGTTCTCAGAGTACAGGTCTTTTGTCTTCTTAAGTAGTTTTATTCCTAGGTATTTTATTCATTTTGTTGCAATGCTAAACGGGATTGTTTCTGTAATTTTCTGATCTTTCATTGTTAGTATATAAGAATGCAAGAGATTTCTGTGTATTAATTTTGTATTCTGCTACTTTACCAAATTCATTGATTAATTCTAGTAGTTTTCTGGTGGCATCTTTAGAATTTTCTATGTATAGTATCATGTCATCTGCAAACAGTGACACTTTTACTTCTTTTTTTCCAATTTCGATTCCTTTTGTTTTTTTTTTCTTCTCTGATTACAGTGGCTAGGACTCCCAAAACTGTATTGAATAAAAGTGGTGAGAGTGTACATCCTTGTCTTGTTCCTGATCTTAGAGGAAATGATTTCAGCTTTTCAACATCAAGTATGATGTTAGTTGTAGGTTTGTCATACACAGCCTTTATTACGTTGAGGTAGTTTCCCTCTCTGCCCACTTTCTGGAGAGTTTTTATCATAAATGGGTGTTGAATTTTGTCAAAAGCTTTTTCTGCATCTATTGAGATGATCATATGGTATTTATCCTTCACTTTGGTAATGTGGTATATCACACTGATTGATTTGCAGGTATTGAAGAATCCTTGCATGCCTGGGATAAATCTGACTTGATCATGGTGTATGATCCTTTTAATGTTGGATTTGAGTTGCTAGTATTTTGTTGAGGATTTTTGAGTCTGTGTTCATCAGTGATTTGGGCCTTTAATATTCTTTTCCTGTGGTGTCTTTGTCTGCTTTTGGTATCAGGGTGATGGTGGCCTCATAGAATGAGTTTGGGAGTTTTCATTTCTCTGCAATTTTTTGGAGCAGTTTCAGAAGGATGGGTGTTAACTCTTCTCTAAATGTTTGATAGAATTCACTTGTGAAGCCATCTGGTCCTGGACTTTTGTTTGTCTGGAGTTTTGGGGTTTTGTTTTTTGTGTTTGTTTGTTTTGTGGTACGCAGGCCTCTCACTGTTGTGGCCTCTCCCGTTGTGAAGCAGAGGCTCTGGATGTGGAGGCTCAGCAGCCATGGCTCACAGGCCCAGCCACTCCGAGGCACGTGGGATCTTCCCGGACCGGGGCACGAACCCGTGTCCCCTGCATCAGCAGGTGGACTCTCAACCACTGTGCCACCAGGGAAGCCCTGTTTGGAGTTTTTTAATCACAGTTCCAATTTCAGTACTTGTGATTGGTCTGTTCATATTCTCTATTTCTTCATAGTTCAGTCTTGGGAGATTGAATCTTTCTAAGAATTTGACCATTTCTCCTAGGTTGTCCATTTTATTGGAATATAGTTGCTTGTAGTAGTCTCTTATGATCCTTTGTATTTCTGTGGTGTCCATTGTAACTTCTTTTTCATATCCAATTTTATTGATTTGAGCCCTCACCCTCTTTTCCTTGATGAGTCTGCTAAAGGTTTATCAATTTTGTTTATCTTTTTAAAGTACCAGCTTTTAGTTTCATTGATCTTTTCTGTTGTTTCCTTCATCTGTATTTCATTTATTTCTGCTCTGGTCTTTACGATTTCTTCTACTAATTTTGGGTTTTGTTTGTTCTTCTTTCTCTAATTGCTTTAGGTATAAGGCTAGATTGTTTACTTGAGATTTTTGTTGTTTCCTGAGGTAAGATTTTATTGCTATAAACTTCCCTTTTAGAACTGCTTTTGCTCTGTCCCATAGGTTTTGGGTCATCAAGCTTTCATTTTCATTTGTCTCTAGGTATTTTTTGATTTCTTCAGTGATCCATTGGTTGTTTAGTACCATGTTCTTTAGACTCCACCTGTTTCTGTTTTTTTTTACAGTTTTTTCTGGTAGTTGATTTTTAATCTCATAGCGTGTAGTCAGAAAAGATGCTTGATATGATTTCATTTTCTTAAATTTACCACAGCTTGATTTGTGGGCCAACATGTGATAAGTCCTGGGGAATGTTCCATGTGCACTTGAAAAGAATGTACTTTCTGCTGCTTTTGGATGGAATGCTCTATAAATATCAATTAAGTCCATGTGGGCTAATGTGTCTTTTAAGGTCTGTGTTTCTTTTGGTCTTCAGTCAGGATGCTCTGTCCATTGATGAAAGTGGGCTGCTAAGTCCCCCACTATTATCATGTTAATGTAGATTTCTCCTTTTATGGCTGTTAGCATTTTCCTTAATATCAAGGTGCTCCTATGTTGGCTGCATATATATTTACAATTGTTATATTTTCTTCTTGAACTGGTGCCTTGATCATTATGTAGTGTCCATCTTTGGCTTTTGTAATACTCTTTATTTTAAAGTCTATTTTGTCTGATATGAGTATTTGCTACCCCAGCTTTCTTTTGATTTCCATTTGCACAGAATACCTTTCTCCATACCCACACTTTCAGTCTGTATGTGTCCCTGAATCTGAAGTGGGTCTCTTGTAGACAGCATATATACAGCTCTATTTTTTTTTTCCTTTACAAATCAGAGTTTGTATTTAAATTGTACAAAAAGTATATAAGGTTTACTTTTTTTTCTTATTAGTCATCAGTTTTATACACATCAGTGTATACACGTCAATCCCAATTGCCCAATTATTAAACAACACCCCCCCACACAGCTTACCCCCCATTGTGTGCATACATTTGTTCTCTACATCGGGGTCTCAATTTCTGCCCTGCAAACCGGTTCATCTGTACCATTTTTCTAGGTTCCACATATACGTGTTAATATATAATATTTGTTTTTCTCTTTCTGACTTACTTCACTCTGTATGACAGTCTCCAGATCCATCCACATCTCAACAAATGACCAAATTTTGTTCCTTTTTATGGCCGAGTAATATTCCACTGTATATATGGACCACATCTTCTTTATCCATTCATCTGCCGATAGGCATTTAGGTTGCTTCCATGCCCTGGCTATTGTAAATAGTGCTGCAATGAACATTGGGGTGCTTGTGTCTTTTTGAATTATGGTTTTCTCTGGGTATATGCCCAGTAGTGGGATGGCTGGATCATATGGTAATTCTATTTTTAGTTTTTTAAGGAACCTCCATACCATTCTCCATAGTGGCTGTATCAATTTACATTCCCACCACAGTGCAAGAGAGTTCCCTTTTCTCCACACCCTGTCCAGCATTTGTTGTTTGTAGATTTTCTGATGATGCCCATTTTAATTGGTGTGAAGTCATACCTCATTGTAGTTTTGATTTACATTTCTCTAATAATTAGTGACGTTGAGCAGCTTTTCATGCGCTTCTTGGCCATCTGTATGTCTTCTTCAGAGAAATGTCTGTTTAGGTCTTCTGCCCATTTTTGGATTGGGTTGTTTGTTTTTTAAATATTGAGATGCATGAACTGTGAGATTAATCCTTTCTCCATTGATTCGTTTGCAAATATTTTCTCCCATTCTGGGGGTTGTCTTTTGGTCTTGTTTATGGGTTCCTTTGCTGTGCAAAAGCTTTTAAGTTTCATTAGGTCCCATTTGTTTGTTTTTATTTCCATTACTCTAGGAGGTGGATCAAAAAAGGTCTGGCTGTGATTTATGTCAAAGAGTGTTCTTCCTATGTTTTCCTCTTAGAGTTTTATAGTGTCCGGTCTTATGCTTAGGTCTCTAATCCATTTTGAGTTTATTTTTGTGTATGGTGTTAGGGAGTGTTCTAATTTCATTCCTTTACATGTAGCTGTCCAGTTTTCCCAGCACCACTTATTGAAGAGACTGTCTTTTCTCCATTGTATATCCTTGCCTCCTTTGTCATAGGTTAGTTGACCGTAGGTGTGTGGGTTTATCTCTGGGCTTTCTATCTTGTTCCACTGATCTATGTTTCTGTTGTTGTGCCAGTACCATATTGTCTTGATGACTGTAGCTTTGTAGTACAGTGTGAAGTCAGGGAGTCTGATTCCTCCAGCTCCATTTTATTCCCTCAAGACTGCTTTGGCTATTTGGGGTCTTTTGTGTCTCCATACAAATTTTAATATTTTTGTTCTAATTCTGTAAAAAATGTCATTGGTAATTTGAAATGGATTGCATTGAATCTGTAGATTGCTTAGGGTAGTATAGTCATTTTCACAGTATTGATTCTTCTAATCCAAGAACATGGTATATCTCTCCATCTTTTGGTATCATCTTTAATTTCTGTCATCAGTGTCTTATTGTATTCTGCATACAGGTCTTTTGTCTCCCTAGGTAGGTTTATTCCTAGGTATTTTTTTGTTGTTGTTGCCATGGTAAATGGGAGTGTTTCCTTAATTTCCCTTTCAGATTTTTCATCATTAGTGTATAGGAATGCAAGAGATTTTTGTGCATTAATTTTGTATTCTGCTACTTTACCAAATTCCTTGATTAATTCTAGTAGTTTTCTGGTGGCATGTTTAGGATTCTTTATGTATAGTAACATGTCATCTGCAAACAGTGACAGGTTCACTTCTTCTTTTCCAATTTGTATTCCTTTTATTTCTTTTTGTTCTCTGATTACCATGGCTAGGACTTCCAAAACTATGTTGAATAAACATGGTGAGAGTGGACATCCTTATCTTGTTCCTGATCTTAGGGGAAATGCTTTCAGTTTTTCAACATTGAGAATGATGTTTGCTGTGATTTTGTCGTATATGGTCTTTATTATGTTGAGATAGGTTCCCTCTATGCCCACTTTTGGGAGAGTTTTTATCATAAATGGGTGTTGAATTTTATCAAAAGCTTTTTCTGCATCTATTAAGATGATTGTATGGTTTTTCTTCTTCCATTTGTTAATATGGTGTATCACATTGATTGACTTGCATATATTGAAGAATCCTTGCATCCCTGGGATAAATCCCAGTTGATCATGGTGTATGTTACTTTTAATGTGTTGTTGGATTCTGTTTGCTAGTATTTTGTTGAGGATTTTTGCTTCTTTATTCATCAGTGATATTTGTCTGTAACTTTCTTTTTTTGTAGTATCTTTGTCTGGTTTTGGTATCAGGGTGATGGTGGCCTCATAGCATGAGTTAGGGGGTGTTCCCTCCTCTGCAATTTTTGGAAGAGTTTGAAAAGGATGGGTGTTAGCTCTTTTCTAAATGTTTGATAGAATTCACCTGTGAAGCCATCTAGTCCTGAACTTTCTTTTTTTGAAAGATTTTAAATCACAGTTTCAAGATCATTACTTGTGATAGGTCTATTCGTATTTTCTGTTTCTTCCTGGTTCAGCCTTGGAAGGTTATACCTTTCTAAGTATTTGTCCATTTCTTCCAGGTTGTCCATTTTATTGGCATAGAGTTGCTTGTAGTAATCTCTTCTGATTCTTTGTATTTCTGTGGTGTCTTTTGTAACTTCTCCTTTTTCATTTTTAATTTTATTGATTTGAGTCCTCTCCCTCTTTTTCTTGATGAGTCTGGCTTACGTTTTATCAATTTTGTTTATCTTCTCAAAGAACCAGCTTGTAGTTTTATTGATCTTTGCTTTGCTTTATTGATCTTTATTTATCTTTTCTTTGTTTCTATTTCATTTACTTCTGCTCTGATCTTTATGATTTCTTTCCTTCTGCTAACTTTGGGTTTTGTTTGTTCTTCTTTCTCTAGCTACTTGAGGAGTAAGGTTAGTTTGTTTATTTGAGATTTTTCTTGTTTCTTGAGGTAGGCTGTATAGCTATAAACTTCCCTCTTAAACTGCTTTTGCTGCATCCCATAGGTTTTGGGTGGTCGTGTTTTTATTGTCATTTGTCTCTAGGTATTTTTTGATTTCCTCTTTGATTTCTTCAGTGATCTGTAGGTTATTCAGTAATGTATTGTTTAGCCTCCATGTGTTTGTGTTTGTGTTTTTTTATGTTTTTTTTCCCCATAATTCATTTCTAATCTCATAGCGTTGTGGTTAGAAAAGATGCTTGATATGATTTCAATTTTCTTAAATTTACTGAGGCTTGATTTGTGACCCAGGATGTGATCTATCCTGGAGAATGTTCCATGTGCACTTGAGAAGCAAGTGCAGTCTCCTGTTTTTGGATGGAATGTCCTATAAATATCAGTTAAGTCTGTCTGGTCTGTTGTGTCATTTAAAGCTTGTCTTTCCCTATTAATTTTCTGTCTGGATGATCTGTCCATTGGTGTAAGTGAGGTGTTAGAGTCCCCCACTATTATTGTGTTACTGTCAATTTCCTCTCTTATAGCTGTTAGCAGTTGCCTTATGTATTGAGGTGCTCCTCTGTTGAGTGCATAAATATTTACCATTGTTATATTTTCTTCTTGGATTGATCCCTTGATCATTATGTCGGTCCTTCTATGTCTCTTGTAATGGTCTTTCTTTTAAAGTCTATTTTGTCTGATATGAGAATTGCTACTCCAGCTTTCTTTTGATTTCCTTTTGCATGGAATATCTTTTCCCATCCCCTTACTTTCAGTCTGTATGTGTCCCTAGGTCTGAAGTGGGCCTCTTGTAGACAGCATATATACATGTCCTGTTTTTGTATCCATTCAGCCAGTCTGTGTCTTTTGGTTGGAGCATTTAATCCACTTACATTTCATGTAATTATCAATTTATACGTTCCTATTACCTTTTTCTTAATTGTTTTAGGTTTGTTAGGTCTTTTCCTTCTCTTGTGTTTCCTGCCTAGAAAAGTTCCTTTAGCATTTGTTGTAAGGCTGGTTTTGTAGTGCTGAATTCTCTTAGCTTTTGCTTATCTATTAAGGTTTTAATCTTTCCATCAAATGTGAATGAGATCCTTGCTGGGTAGAGTAATCTTGGTTGTAGGTTTTTCTCCTTCATCACTTTAAATATGTCCTGCCACTCCCTTCTGGCTTGCAGAGTTTCTGCTGAAAGATCAGCCATTAACCTTATGGGGATTTCTTTGTATATTATTTGTTGCTTTTCCCTTGATGCTTTCAATATTTTTTCTTTGTATTTAATTTTTGATAGTTCGATTAATATGTGCCTTGATGTGTTTCTCCTTGGATTTATCCTGTATGGGAGTCTGTGCTTCCTGGACTTGGTTGACTGTTTCCTTTCTCATGTTAGGGAAGTTTTCAACTATATAGTCTCTTCAAATATTTTCTCAGACCCTTTCTTTTTCTCTTTTTCTTATGCTACATCTATAATTTGAATGTTGGTGCATTTAATGTTGTACCAGAGGTCTCTGAGACTGTCCTCAATTCTCTTTATTCTCTTTTCTTTATTCTGCTCCCTGGCAGTTATGTCCACCATTTTATCTTCCAGCTCACTTATCTGTTTTTCTGCCTCAGTTATTCTGTTATTGATTTCTTCTAGAGTATTTTAAATTTCATTTATTGTGTTGTTCATCACTGTTGTTTTCTCTTTAGTTCTTTTAGATCCTTGTTAAATGTTTCTTGTATTTTCTCCATTCTGTTTCTAAGATTTTGGATCATCTTTACTATCATTACTCTGAATTCTTTTTCAGGTAGATTGCCTATTTCATCTTCATTTTTATGGTCTTGCAGGTTTTTACCTTGCTCCTTCGTCTGTAAGTAATTTTTTTGTTATTTCCTTTTTTTGTTTTTGATGGGTGGTGCTGTATTTTTGTCTTACTGGTTATTTGGCCTGAGACGTCCAGCACTGGAGTTTGCAGGCAGTTGGGTAGAGCTGGGTCTTGGTGCTGAGATGAGGACGTCCAGGAGGTCTCATTCCTACTGATATTCTCTGGTGTCTGAGGTTCTCTGTTAGTCCAGCAGTTTGGACTCAGAGCTCCCACCACAGGAGCCTTGGGCCCAGCCTCCAGCCTGGAAACCAAGATCCCACAAGCTCCTTGGCACGGAAAAAAAAGGAAGAAAGAAAGAAAAAAAAGGAGCAGTACAATATCAAAGAACAGAAAACAAAATAAAATTAGAATGATAAAAAATATATTAGGAAAAGTAAAACTATAATTGAAACAACTGAAACAAGTTAAAATAAAACCACAGCAGGATAAAGAAAAAAAAAGGCGGGGATGGGGTGAGGGACAAGCCAAAAGGAGAGATCACTAACAAAGTATAAAGAATAAAATAAAAGTTTTAGTAGGAAAAATAAAAATATAAAAGAATCAACAACAGTGAATCAACAAGGTAAAACAGAGCCCTAATCTATAAGAGGAAAAAAGAAAAAAAAAAAACAAACCTTGGCCCTGGGGGCCGAGTTTAGGCAGGGGATGGAACTTAGGCAGGGACAGGTTTTAGGGTAGGGTGGGACCTACACGGGTGGGGGGGTTGATGTTTGAGTGTGGGGCGGGGCCTGAGCGGGACGTTGTTCAAGTGTGGGGTGGGGTCTCTGCTTAGGATGTGCGCAGAAGGGGAAAGGAGAGCCTCTAGAGTGTAGGGTTCTGGAGTTTGGAGGTCAGGCCCTGAGTGAGGGTGTGTGGGTGAGGTTTAGTCCCAGCTCATTAGAGGGGGGTCTCAGAAGGGGTTTCCGAGTGTGGAGGTAGGGCCCTGGGTGCGGGTGTAGGGGCAGAGCTTGGGCTATGCACGGCAGGAGGGATGCTCCGAGGATGGAGGATTAGGCCCGGGAGCCCAAGAGGCTCCCTGCTGCCTAAGTGGACAGGGAAAGCACTGGCTCCATTCCCTTCCATTCCTTTGTGCCCCTCTCCCATTGTGTCCTCCAGGGTCTCCCCCATTGCCGCTGGGCCCCTAACCATGGGTGTGTCCCGCTGGGTGTAGGAACTCCTCCCCTCCCCCAGCTGCCCCTCAGGGGTGCTGGTCCCGGAGGTCTGGCTTTTACTTTTGCTCCCCCTTCCCTCCCTTCCACTCCCTCAGGACCCGCTGGCTGGAGGGGGGCCTAGGTGGGTAGAGGGTCAGGCCTGGGATCTCAGTAGGTTCCTGGGGTCCAAGTGGACAGGGAAAACCTCGCCATGCGACCTTTTGATCCTCTGCCCTCCCAGTGGTTCCCCAGTATCCCCCTTTGGGTGTGGGATCCCTTCCCCTCCCCCAGCTGCCCTTCAGGGGCACCAGTCCCATCCTACCTCCACTTCTCCTCCCCCTTCACTTCCCCCATGCCCCACATCCTACCCAGTTGCTGGGGGTTCCTCCTGTCCCCTTAGGTGTCCATGGTCCCCCACTGGTGCCTTGTAGGTGCCCTAGTTGTGAGGAGATGCAAATTCCACATCCTCCTAGTAGGCCATCTTGACTCCACCCCCTCCCCCTTAGTATCTCATAAGGTTTTGAGAAGACCAAACTGACAAGACAAGGTGAAATTTTGGACAAGATTGTAAGAAATAAGGCTAGCTAATTAAAAAGGGCTGGGTTAGGGTGCAGCTTGTCAGAGAAGTTTAAATTGAGTTTAGTATGAAATAGAAGGTAAGAGGAGGGGTTTTATATCACTAGTAATATGAATTTAGCATCACCTATTTGACTTGCTTGCAATCTAAGTAAAATCACAGTTCTTATTTTCCAGTTAGTTGAGTTCTCAAGTTTCCTTATATAGAATAAGGTCCTCTGTTTCTTTTTTTAAGATGTCCCCCTACATTCCTGCCCCACCCCTCACTGAATTGTCTAAGAACCAAGGGGTTTACCCAGTACAAGTGAGATTAGTTCTGTTTCCAGACACCAGACAGGAAGAGAGGATGGTACAGTCAGATTAACCCACATCCAACATTGGTTTGGTCATGGGCATTTCACCCAGTCAGATGATGTTTCTCCCCTCCTGCAGGGATGCCCTTGTCACTTCTGATAACTGATCAGCATAAAGTTGTGACAATCTTTCAGCTTCAAGGGTACATATCTTAGATAAATATTTTCTCAGATATTGTTTCCTAAAACAGGACACCATACCACAGTGGCTGGGTCTGAACTCATGCTGACTCACAAGGGAGCAAGACCGCAGAGATGTTCTTAGAGGGTGAACTCAAAATTCCACAAGCTCTGCCTCCTGGTAGCTGATCATGGAGTAAACTTTGCTGCCCTGCTGCATATTGGCTTCAAGTTTAACAATACCAAGTGCTCTTGAGGATGTGAGTTGAGCAATCTGTAAGCTTTAGAGAATGCTGGTAGGAGTACAAATTGCTTACACACCCGCCTTGAAAAACAATTTCACATCTAGCAAAGTTCAAGATGTGAATTTGCTTGTACTCACTATTTCCACTTCCTAAGTATACACTCAAGAAGAGCATATTCATGGTGGTATTGGCAGAAGAAGGGGAAATGGTCAAAATGTCCTGCAGTGGAGAATGACTACATAAATTATGATACAATCATGCAATGGATTAAAATTCAGCAGTGAAAATAAATGACAAAGAGCTATGCATGCCAACATGGATAAATCTCACAAACAATGTTGAACAACAACAAAGGCAAGTCATAGAAGAACACATGCAGTTTGAGGCCATATACATCATCTCAAAAATGTGAAAAACTGAACAATATATGGCTAAAGGATATGTACATGTGTGGTAAATTAATAAACACAAGGGAATAATAAACATAGACTTCAGGGTCCTAGTTAGCACTTCAGCGGATGGAGAGACAGGCATATGGGAGGCTCCAAAGATATTGTTAACTTTACATAACATAGAGAACAAAGTGTTTGTTTTAGTCTTCCTTAAACCAAATATAGGCATTTTATGTTTTGCCCACACCCATCTACAAACACACATATATATAATTTCATAATTAAAAAATTTTCAAAGAATAATTTAAGTAGGGAGATGAAGAACCATTTGCATTAGAATCTCAGGGGCTTTCTGAGAGAGGAAAGACCAAAATATCACCTCCTCCCTAAATGTTCTCTACAAACAACCACAGATGTTTGTGTCCATGTCATCAGATGCTCGGAGAGCTTCCTCACATGAAAGGCTTCCTGTGGATGACGGGACCCCCACATCTTCCAGCACTTTTATCTCCAAGTCTCTCCTCTCCAGGCAACCATGCCTCTTTGTTTACCTCTTCCAACTTCTTTTTTCCTTCTCTCTTCCTTTTTTCACCTACTTCCCTGATTTTTTTAAACTTTATTCTCTACTTGTGAAATCTTAAAGCTCAAAGTAATAAAGAAATATTAGGTAGGAAGAAGAGAAAAAGAGAAAGAAGTACTTCAAAAACAGGTTCTAAATATAGTCATTGTGTCCCTGTAGGTATTTGAGGGGGGTGGAGCCTCCCTTATTAAGTATAGCAAATATTATAAAAAATGTGTTGTTTTGTTTTCTAGCAGGACTTATCAGAGTCTTTGAAAATCTAAGAGGAAGATTATAGTATGTTGTTTATTTCCAAATTTGTTTGACAGAAAATTTCCCTGTTTTTCAAATGCCTATCTTGGATAATACTATGTTCAGTGGGAAAATTATGGGAAATACGGAGTTTGAATTATGATGAAGAATGTTCTCGCAGAAAAGGAGGAGTTAAACATACTTTTTCAACATTACATATTGGTCACAAAATACTTTTTTAAATGGATTCTCCTACTTTCTACAATGAATTCTTTGTTGATATGGATAATACTTATTCTTGATGGTAAATATTACAGTTTAGTGAGTACTTTCTCAACATAATCACCTTTTAAAAAAATTGATATCATGCTTTCTCCTCCACTACTGAATGAGTCCCTACTCTATATTAGAATCTTAGTGCTAGGGACATAATAGTAAACTATAGACATAATTACTGATCTCATGGAATTTACATGTAAGAAAAAAATTGTTAGAAAGTAATCATCCCTCTATTAAATGCACTTAATATAATAGTAAAATAAGGAACAAAATTTTTAAAGGCAACTTGAGTGTAATTTTTAGTCCCAAGTATATTTTTTCCAAATTATTACAACTCTATGCAGATAAAAGCCTGAATTAGTTACCTGGGTATTCATTACATATTTGAATTCCTCATAGTAAAAAATATTGCATAGAGAAAGAAAAGTCATCATATGATGAAAATTTCATTTAGAGCTTTTGATTCAGTCTCTGCTCAAACATCCCTCTTCTGTTAATAGCACTACATTGATCACCCATGACAGTAATGTCTTTACCCATCCAAGATTTTAATTTTGTTTTTGTGTTTTATGACCTGATGTTCTATGCAAATACCATTCAAACTATGAAATAAAATTACCAATGTCATTGAGACTCTAACATTTAATGCAACTGATTAAAATAATGTTGGAAAAATTCTATAAACAAATCCCATAAAGAAATGAAAATCTGTCAGAATAAGAATTGTTAGCAAATAAAGGGAAATATTTATAAGAATAACAAAATAGATTAATCAGGGGTGAATTATTAAGACAGATGCTTGAGAAATTTGGTATGGTCTCAAATATGTTTTTAGAAAGGATTCTTTACTATCATTCCACAAAAACCAAATATAAAGGCAGTTATACTCTAACACATTTTTTTGTAAAATTCTATACCAAAAGAATCAACTCTTTTGCTTTACTCTTTGTTCAACAAATTAGAGCACAATTGAAATGTAATCTAAATTTTGTTAAACATGTGTATTTTTAGAATTTTCCATTTCATCTGTCAAGAAAACATCCAGTCAAACTTGTTTATCACTATTTATTATGGATTTCCCTCCTATCTTAAAGGTATTAACTTTAAAAGTCACATTTAAGTTTGGAGCCCTGTTTTCTCCGTAAATGATTTCCTTATTCTGGTGTTGGAAATTGTAGTTGGCTGACTTAGACATGTACCTGAGATTGTTAAAATATTGAATCTTTCATCTTTAATAGGATGATATTTGGTTCCAAGTACTATGCTCTTGACACCAGAGCAGTGAAAACAGCAAGTCTCTCTGTAGGCTGAATATTGGCTCCCCAAAGATGTCTATGTTCTAATCCTTGGAACCTGTGGATATGTTATTTTACATGATAAAAAGAACTTGCAGGTAGGATTACATTTAGGATCTTAAAATGCAGGAGAGGATCCTGTATTATCCAGGTGGGGCCTCATGTAATCACAAAGGTCCTTAGAAGAGGGAGGCAGGAGGATTCTAACATTTATGGAAAATGTACGGGTGGAAGCTGAGTTCAGAGAGAAGAGATTAGGCTGCAGGTCTTGAAGGTGGAGGAAGGGGCCACCACGGGGCAAGGAACGCAGGCAACCTCTAGAAGCTGGAAAAGGCAAGGAAACAGAGCCGGGAGCCTCCTGATGACATGCAGGCTTGTGGACCCATTTTAGACTTCTGACCTCCTGAATTGTAGGAGAGACTATCTGCATTGCTTTAAGGCACTAATTTGGTGGTCATTTGCTACAGCAGCAAGAGGAAACTGATACAGTCTTATCTAACATTTTTATGCTTTCTGCTTTGCTGAAAACTTCACCTTCCCCTGTCTATTTCCCTTTTAGGGGAAGCTTGGCAAGGAACAGAGAAATGGCTTTCCTTTTCTAACCATTCCTTTTATGGGTCAGTTCAAAAGTCTTTTCCTCCTTGAAGCCTTAAATCTATCCCCTGGCCTCTCCTATCAGGTTGCTTTTATTTACAGTGACCATAGGTCAATTCTGAAGGTGCAGTGGGAATGAAATTAATAATTATGCTACAACAGGGACAAACTGGAACAGTGCTGGGACATATGGTCACCCTATGTATATTTCCATTACAGTACTCATTTTGTCTCGTATTTAAATTACCAGTAAATTCTTGTCTTTCTTCACATCTCCTTCCTCTTTCTGCCAGAGGTAAGAGAAGCTTTACTCTTCACCTGTGTTCTCCATAACGTATCCGTCATCGTCATTGCTACATCATCATCGCCATAATCACCATCACTATCATGGTCATTACAGTAGTTGAATCTTCCATCATTCTTACTATATCTCTGGTACGTAGTCACTTACGTGTAATAACTCAGTTAATCCTTGCAACAACTATAGGAAGATGGCACTATGTTATCCTCATTTTAAAGAGAAATTATTTGAGGCTTGGAGAGGCTAACATGCTCAAGGTCACACAATAGGAGGTGGCAAGACCAGGATTCAGTTACAGACAGTTTGGTTTCTTTATCACTATTGCCCCCAAATAAGACTTCTCATAGAGAAGGTGTAAATAGTCATTTGAAAAGTAAGGGACACCTAGATTCACATGCTTATACCCCTGATTCTGAATTTTAATAGAAAAAAAGCATTTAGGAAATAAACAATAATTTCAGTATAATAATTTGTGTTCTATCTATTGCAAATATTAAAAAACAAAACAGGTATGCACACAAAATGTTGCCCCTGGTCTTCTAATAAGTTAAAATTATTAGAATTGATTTAGGGAAGTGAGAGTTATTGGAAGGAACATACACATTTTTGTTTATTTTCCAGTTTTGTTGAGTTATATATAATTGACATACAGTACTGCCTATGTTTAAGGCATATGGCATAATGATTTGACTTACATATATTGTGAAATGATCACTGCAGTAAGTTTAGTTTACATCTATCATCTCATACTGAAAGAAAAAGAAAAAGGGTTTTTTGCTTGTGATGAGAACTCTTAGGATCTACTCTCTTAATAACTATCAAATATACCACACAGCAGGGTTTACTATAGCCATCATGTTGTACATTACATCCTCAGTATTCATTCATCTTATAACTGGTAATTTATACCTTTTGATCACCTCTATCCAATTCCCCCACCCTGCTCCCCCCAACTTCTGGTTACCACAAATCTCATCTCTTTTTCTATGAGTTTGGTTAGGGTTTGGTGGCAGGGGGTGGAGGTAGTGTTGGTTTGTTTTTAGATTCTCCAAATAAGTGAGATAATACAGATTTTGTCTTTCTCTGCTTAACTTATTTCATTTATCACAGTTAACGTCAAAGGTCTCATGGCAGGATTGCCTTCTTTTTATGGCTGAATAATATTCTATTTTGTGTGTTTACATATCACATTTTCTTTATCCATTTATCCATCAATGGACACTTAGGCTGCTTTCTTCCAAGCTATTGTAAATAGTGCTTGCTATGAACTTGGAAGTGCAGATATGTCTTCCACATAGTGTTTTCATTTCCTTCAAATATATCCCTAGATGTAGAATTTCTGGATCATATGATAGTTAAATTTTTAACTTTTTGAGGAAACTCCATACTGTTTTCCATAGTGGCTGCACCAATTTACAATCCTACCAACAGTGCACAAGGACTACTTTTTCTCCACATCCCCTCCAGTATTTATCTCTTGTCTTTTGGATGATAGCCATGCTAACAGGCCTTAGGTGTTATCTCATTGCAGTTTTTGATTTTCATTTCCCTGATGGTTAGTGATGTTGAGCACCTTTTCATGTATCTGTTGGTCATTCGTACATCTTCTGTGGAAAAATGTCTATTCAGTTCTTTTTCCATTTTTATATTGCATTGGTTTTTTGCTATTGAGTTATATGAGTTCTTTATATATTTTTGTTGTTAGTCTCTTATCTGTTATGTGGTTTATGAATATTTTTCCCATTCTGTACATTATCTTTTCATTTTGTTCATTGTTTCTTTTGTTGTGCAGAAGCTTTTTAGTTTGTTATAGTCCTACTTGTTTACTTTTGATTTTGTTGCTGTGCTTAGGTGTCATATCCAAAAATAATCATTGCTAAGCCTGATGCCCTATTGCCTATGTTTTCTTCTAGGGGTTTTATGCTTTCCAGTCTTACATTTAAGTCTTTAATTCATTTTGAGTTGATTTTTGTTAGTGGTATAAGATAGGTGATCGTTTCATTCTTTTACATACAAATATCCAATTTTCCCAGCTCTGTTTATTGAAGAGACTGTCTTTTCTCTGTGGAGTTTTCTTGGCTCCCTTGTCAAATATTAGTTGACTGTATATGTATGGGTTTATTCTATTCCATTAATGTATGTGTCTGTTTTTATTCCAGTACTGTATTTTGATTACTGTAGCTTTATAATATAGCTTGAAACCAGGAAGTGTGATGTCCCCCACTCTGTTCTTCTTTCTCAAGATTGCTTGGGCTATTTGGCGTTTGTGGTTCCATATAAATTTTAGGATTGTTTTTATACTTCTGTTTAAAAAAAATGCTACTGGAGTCTTGATAGGAATTACATTGAATCTATAGATGGCTTTGAGTAGTATGAACATTTTATCAATATTAATTCTTTTCAATGAAAACAGAATAACTTTATTCTATTTATTTGTGTCTTCAATTTCTTTCATCAGTATCTTGTGGTTTTCGGTTTAGAGATCTTTTACCTCCTTGGTTAAATTTATTCCTAAGTATTGATATTTTATTGATTTATACTACTGTAAATGTGATCATTTTCTTTATTTCTTTCTCAGATAATTCATTGTTAGTGTGTATACATACTACTAGTTTTTGTATGTTTATTTTGTATTCTGCAACTTCACTGAATTTGTTGATTAGATCTAATGGGGTTTTTTGGTGCTGACTTTAGGATTTTCCATATATCAAATCATGTCATCTGCAAATAGAGACAATTCTACTTCCTACTTTGCAATTGATGCTTTTTCTTCCTTCCTTCTTTCCTTCCTCCCTTCCTTTTTCTTTTTCTTCCTTCCTCCCTCCCTCTCTCTCTTCCTCTCTTCCTTCCCTCTCCCCCCCTTTTTATTTCTCTTGCTTAATTGCTCTGGCTAGGTCTTTTACTACTATTGAATAGGAGTGGTGGAAGCACACATGTTTGTCTTGTTCCTGATCTTAGAGGAAAACTTCTCAGATTTTCACCACTGAGTATGATGTTAGCTGTGGGCGTGTCATATATTCCTTCTATACCTAATTTGTCAAGAGTTTTTGTCATGAATGGATATTGATTTTTTTTCAAAGCTTTTTCTTTATCTATTAAGATGATCATATATTATTTTTCTTTGATTCTATTAAGATGATGTATCACATTTATTGATTTGTGTATGTTGAACTGTCCTTGCATCTCAGGGATAAATCCCACTTGATCATGGTAAATGATACTTTAAATGTGCTGCTGCATTCAGTTTCCTAGTATTTTATTGAGGATTTTTGCGTATGTATTCATCAGTGATACTAGCTTGTACTTTTCTTTTCTTGAGAGTCCTTTTCTGGCTTTGGTAACATGGTAATGCTGGGCTCCTAAAATGAGTTTGGGAGTATTCCCTCCTCTCTGATTTTTTTGAAAAGTTTGAGAATTGGCATTAATTCTTCTTTAAATGTTTGGTGAAATTCAACAATGAAGTCATCTAGTCCTGCGCTTTTCTTCACTGAGGGATTTTTGATTACTAATTCAATCTCCTCAAAAGTAATTGGCCTGTTTGTATTTTCTGTGTCTTCCTGATTCAATCTTGCATTTTATATTTTGAAAAAGTGTCCATTTCTTCTAGGTTGTCCAGTTTGTTAGCATTTAGTTATTCATAGTAGCCTCTTATGATCCTTTGTATTTCTGTGATATCAGTTGTAATGTCTCCTTTTTCTTTAAAATTTTGTTGATTTGGGTCCATTTTTTCTTGGTTAGTCTAGCTAAAGGTTTGTTGATTTCATTCATCTTTTCAGAGAACCAACTCTTAGATATGTTAATCTTTTACATTGTTTTCCTGTTCTTGATTTCACTTATTTCTGCCCAAATTTATCATTTTCTTCCTTCTGCTAGCTTTGGCTCAGTTGTTGTTGTTTTTTTTTCCCTAGTTCCTTGAGACATAGAGTTAGGTTATTTGAGATCTTTCTTTTTTCTTAATATAAGTGTTTATTGCTATGAGCTTCCATCTTAGAACTGCTTTTACTGCATCTCATAAGTTTTGGTATGTGTGTTTTCAATTTCATTTGTCTTAAGATACTTTTAAGTTTCCTCTTTAATTTCTTCTTTGATTCATTGGTTGTTCAGGAGAGTGTTATTTAATTTCCATGTATTTGTGAGTTTTCTAGTCTTCCTCCTGTTAATGACCTCTAGTTTCTTACCATGGTAGTTAGAGAAGATACTTTGTATGATTTCAGTCTTCTTGAATTTACTAAGACTGGTTTTGTGACCTAACATTATGGTCTGTCATATAATGTCTCATGTGTGCTTATGAAGAATGTGTATTCTGCTGTTGTTGAATAGAATGTTTTGTATGTCTGCCAGATCCATTTTGTATATAGCGCTATTCAAATCTATTTCCTTGTTGATTTTCTGTCTGGATAATCTATTCATTGCTGAGAGTTGGGTATCAAAGTCCCCAACTATTACTGTATTAGTGTTTATTTCTCCTTTCAGCTCTGTTCGTTTTTGCTTTTTACCATTAGGTACTCTGATGTTGGATACATAAATATTTACAATTGTTAAATCTTCTTGAGGGATTGTCCCCTTTATCATTATATAATGATCTTCTTTGTTTCTTTTTACCATTTTCAGTTTAAAGTCTGTTTTGTCTGATGTAAGTGTAGCAATGCCTGCTTTGGGGGCGGGGGTTACCATTTGCTTGAAATATCTTTCTTCATCCCTTCACTCTCAGTCTATGTGTGTCTTTAAGTGACGCTTTTGTAGGCAGCATATCATTGGATCTTGTTTTTTATCCATTCAAACATTCTAAGTCTTTGGAGAATTTAATCCATTTACATTTAAAGTAATTATTAATAGGTAAGGACTTACTATTGCTGTTTTGTTAATTTTTTTCTGACTGTTTTATAGATTCATTTTTCTTTTTTCTTATCCTTCTGTCTTTTTTTGTATTTCATGTCTTTTAGTATCAGTGTGCTTTGACTACTTTATGATGTTCTGTTGTGTAATTACTACAGGTTTTTCCCTGTGGTTACCATGGAGCTTACATAAATATTTCAAAATTATAACACCCTATTTTAAGCTGATAACAACCTAACTTTGATAGCATTCCTAAAATTTACACTTCTTTTACTTCTCCTCCAGCTCACATTTTAGGTTATTGATGTTATAGTTTACATATTTTAATATTGTATATCCAATAACAGATTATTATAGTTATGGTTACTTTGCTACATTTGTTTGTTAACTTTTAGAATTGTAAGTGAATTATCACCACCACTACCATATTACATATTTCTTCTGAGTGGTCAAGTCAGCTTTTGAAGCTCTCTATTCAGTTCTTCAGATCAGTCATTTTATTTTTCAGCTCTAGGATCTCTGTTTCATTTTTTGGATAGTTTCTATTCATTTGTTTAATGTCTTTTGTTCATGTATTGTTTTATTAAATGTGTTTAGTTGTCTGTGTGTTCTTATAGTTCACTAAACTTCTTTAAGAGAATTATTCTGAATTTTTCGTGTGACAGTTCCTAGATCTCCATTTCTTTAGTGTCACTTATTGGAGCTTTATTAGTGTCCTTTGGTGGTGTCATGTTTACCTGATTTTTTGTGATTCTTGATTTCTTTCATTAGTATCAGCACATTTGAATAAGTGGTTTCTTCTTTCAAACTTTACAGCTTCACTTTGGCAGATAGTTCTTCACCAGTCAGCTCAGTTTGAGCTTCTAAATGTGTCCACTCATAACATCCTTGGGCAGATGGAGCTTGCTATCAGGGTCTGTTTTCGGGTGAGGCCACTGCCCAAGCTCTGAGGTTGGGGCGGGTGTGTTATTGGCTGAGAAGAGTTGGTTCCATGACTGTGACTGCTGTCTTGGTTCCCTGCCCAAGCAAGTCTGAAGGATGGGTTCTGCAGTTGCATGAGTTCTCTAGTCAGGCTTACTAGATGGTTGGGACAGAGTCCTATACTCAGTAGTAAGTGGGTTTATGAATTAGCTTCCCTGCCCTGGTGGGAGAGCAGAAGGGGCCCCAGGGCCTGCATGGCTCGTTGTTTGGGAACCTGAATCAAGAAAGACTATGCACTTAGCTCCCTGGCCAGACGAGAACACCAGTTTTGCTCTGCAAAGGGAGAAAGCCCTGGGCCGGACACTCTATTCGGGTGCCACCGTAAGCAGGGATGTTGGATGGGCTGTGCAGCTTCCCCTGTGCTCTAGTTAAGCCTGATCAGATGAGCTGAAAGCTACCTTCAGCAAGGGGTGGAGTCATGAATTAGTTTCCCTTCCCAGGTAGAGTGGGAAAATCGGCTCCAAGATTGGAAAGGCTTTCTGTTTGTGGTCTTGACTCAAGCTGACCCATGCACGAGGTTTTCTGCCTGAAACAGGCCACTAGCTTGGCTTTGCAAACAATCAGCTCTGCCTGCCAGACTCTCTGCTCAAGTGTTGCTGGGCTGTGCAAATTTCCAGGTGCTACAACCAGGCTTTCTGATCAGGCAGGTTGGGAGCTATACTTAGCAGTGCACTGGGCTATGACTCAGATCCTCACTTCCCCACCCCCAACCTGGGTAGGGGCAAACCAGGCTCCAGAGCCAGCAAGGTCCTTATTTGAGCACCTGAATCAGGCAGACCTGCATCCCACCAAGTTCCCTGGTCTGACTGCACCACCATCTTGGTTCTGCTGATGAGCAAAGCTGCTGGTTGTGTCTTCTACTTGAGTGCTGGAAGTGAGGAGTCAGTCTGTCAAGATCCAAGTGCTGGTTTGTTGCAAACCCCTCCTCCCTTCTCCATCACAGTCAGATTCTAAGTGGTCAAGCCCGGAAGATCCACCAGTTAATTTCCAGGGGGCAAGACTGGAGTTGGGGCTCCCAAGAAATAACCCACAATGGTGGTGGATGTCCACCATGGGCTCTCTTTTCCCACTGGAGGAACTGTAGGCTCAGGGGTGCTGGGTGGCCTAGAGGAGGGGCAATGCAGTCAGCATGTAGCGGCTCCTCTTACCCTTCGAATGCCGTCTGTCCTGGTCTCTGTGTTGCAAGGGTGTGCTTCAGTCTCACCCCTGTGTTCTAGGGTTTTCTCAGTGGTGTCTTGTCCATGAATAGTTGTCAGTTGTTTTTCTCATGAGAGGGAGCAAAATCAGGAAGGACATATGTTGCCATCATTCCTGCATTTTTAAGTTGCTTTTTGATTAGCAATTAACAACCATAGTGTCTATAAGTGGAGCTGGTTTAACAGGTCAAATGCTTTCCAGCTGTCCTTGACAATAACTAAACAGAAAGGACATTTTTGCCAAAGCTTCAAGGAAAAGAGAGGTAACATTTAATTAGAAAATATGGTACTTTTATATGGCTTATTAGATGAACTCTTGCCAAATTTGAAGCAAGTCATGTTGAGAAAGAGCTCTGGCCTGGAACTGCCAGCCAAATGTGTGACGTCTTCTACTGCTTAGTAAACAGAATAACCATTGATTTTGATTATCTACACACTGATGTCAAGAAAAATCACAGGCCTAAAAAGTAAAGTTGGACTCTAAGAAATTGGGTAGAGGATTGATGCTGCTCTTTTCCTATGGAAAATAATGGTTCCAATGTGAACAATGATGTATTTAAGTAAAGGTAAATGCAGTCTACTGATTTAGTGATATGAAGGGTAGAAACAGACTTACCAGAATGAAGATAGGACTTGTGTATGAGCATGATTTGATTTCCTAAAGATGGATTCTTTCAAACATTAGAATGTTTGACATAAAAAATGAATATAAATTTACTTGAATATTAATGCCTTTAATGAATACATAATCATTTAATTAAATGATAATTAAGTGGCTATAAAACCTATTCTTTTTCTTCTTATAATTGTTAGAGCAACTTAAATCAGCTTTAATTATTTAAGCTATTCCAAACTTTTAAAAAACCCCAAACTAAACATATTTCTAAAATGTGTCTTGATAATTTCAACTATTTACCAATGAAATTATTCACATATCCCAATATAGTTTTATTTGGTACACATTGTACTGAGTAGAAAACATTACATTTCTCATGGAATGATTTATGTATGTATACTCTCATTAGAAGTATGGCTAAAATATGCATATATGTAAAATAATCTTTCTCAGATTGATACTATTCAATTAATGAACTCAAATCCTGAGGGAAGTTTGAGAATCTAGAAAGCTTCAATTATACAGAGAAACAGATGTGATTTTATTGAAACTTAAAAGAGATGTGATTTTATTGCTGTCTTCTGTCTTGATGAGAAATACAAAGCATGCATCTAAGACCTTGGAATATTTGATGTCCTATCCTGATTTAAGCCCTGCAGAATATCAGATTCCTGTCCTCCTCCACACCTCCAGGGAGCTACTCTTTCTGAAAAAAGTTCAGAAGCTTTTTTAATGCATGACTGTGCTCAGCCCAGTCCTGTGGGAGGTGTGGAGGAAGAAAGGAATTTGGCTGGAGGAGTTGAAAAATATTAAAAAACAAAATGCAACACAGTAACAACATTTTTAAAAAACACTAATATTGTGATTTGACTTAAGAATGCTAAAGAGATGGGTTTGTAAACCAGGATTTAGTAATTTTCCAGTGCCCTGATGGATCTACTCCTAATCCACATATTGGAACTAAAAATAAAAGTACAGCTATTTGAAAAACTCAGTTTTAGTTTTAGAGTATGGATTTTAAATGGGTATTGCTCTCTTTTATTACAGCTGACATATTTGAAGTGAGAATGAGATAGCCAACCCCCTCCCCCTGACAGTAAAGGCCATATTACACCAAACCAAACCATAGTATTTTATAACTGGAGTTGTCTTCAAGTCTCAGCTTTTCATCCATGGTATCTGCTTCTCTTAAACTTGGGAACTGTTCCATGGAATGTAAATAGAGTTGTTGTGGAAGAAAAAAATCAGTGTTTCACTTCCAAGTAGAAAGATAATGCAAGATGCTTGAGTATTTTATATATTCCATGAGGCACATTAACTAAGTAAGGAGAAACAGGTGGAATTTTAAAGATATATTTAATTTAACTCAGTATATCCAAAATATTAATTTAACATGTACATTCTTTGTTTGCATAAGTCTTGGAATTCCTGTGTGCCTTTGCCCTCATGCCACACCTCAGTTTGGACCAGCTACATTTTAAGTGCCCTGGTATCACATATGGGTGGTGACTGCTGTGTTAGCACAGCTCTAGGTTTGTAAAACAACGGGTTAATACAATACACAGAGGGGCTTCTTTATTGCAGGACTTTTCATGGCCATTGACATGCTAATGTACACCAGGCACACTTCACATCTGCTTAGGCAACACCATTTGGTACACGCTGCACGACACCCCACCCTGCGGCACTCTCAGGGAAAAAAACCCCTTGATGCCACTGGATTCTGAAGCCATGGCTAACAAATGACTTTCAGCCCTGGATTTTACTCCCACTCTGCCATTTTCCAGGGATTCAGCATTACACCAGGTACTTAACGTTTCTTAATTTGTCTCCTTATCTGAAAAATGGAACTTTGACCAATGACATTGCAGGACTGCTCTGATGACTAAATGGGGGCATTCGTAAAGCACAGTGAGAAGTCCTGGGGCACAGCAGATACCAAGGAAATGTATTATGTATGCATTTTTTATGTATAGTTATGATATTAGAAGGGACAGGTATGTGTAATATATTAGAAACTATGTGTAAGCTTATCATGTTGAAGGAATCCTTATTATATTAGTAAAACTTTTCAAGGGACTCAATTTGGAACTATGTTGGGTTTTTTCCTATATAAATAAATATATATATATATATATTTAAGCTGAAGTACAATTGATTTACAATGTTGTGTTAGTTTCACGTGTACAACAGTTATTCAGTTAACTCACACGCACGTCTATATGTATATCTATCCATCCATCCAACTATCTATATTCTTTTTCAGATTCTTTTCCATTACAGGTTATTATAAGATATTGAATATAGTTCCCTCTCTACTATACATAAAATAGACAAATAACTTTGTTGTTTCAAATCTGTACTTAGAAGCCTTAGGTGTAAGAGATCAGAGGTGGGGTCTCAGAGAGAAGAAAGGGCACTTTATATTGGCTCCATGCTTTCCCCTCTACCTTTGGCCAGAAGAACTCTTTAATCATTAGATGTTAGATGGGTTTCCTTTTGACAAAAAATATACACAGTTAAAACTAATTGGTAATGTAAAATAATAGGGAATTTAAGAATGGAGTAAAATATATTCCCAAGCCTGCAAAAAAATTCAATTTATTAGAGGTTAATTGCCTTGTGAAGTAGATTGCTATGAGAAATGGTCACTTATATTAACAGGTTACTTATGTTTGTGAAAAAGGGAAACACAAAATATTCTAGTGGAATGCTGCAAAATGAGCACCACAAATTAGATAAAAGAATTTGCTGCTGGGATGGTCCGCCTTCCACAAGCTACAGAATCAACAATTCAGTACTGTCGGGCTGGCCAAAAAGTGCCTTCGGTTTTTAAGTAAAAATAAAAGACACTGTTTTCATTTTCATCCAGAACTTTATTGAACAATGTATTCACCCTTTTGTTCCACTACCTTCTGCCATTTTACAGGCAACTTCATAATTCCATCTTCCCAAAACTTTATCTTTTTGAGCAAAAACTGTTCCAGTTGCCTTTTACAGTCTTTTACAGCCTTGCAGGGAATGGAAATTTTTTCCATTAAGGGAATTTTGTAAAGACCGAAATAAATGGAAATCCAAAGGTGCAATGTCTGGTGAATATGGCGGATGAATCAGAACTTAGGGAAGAGCTCATAATAGAGGACTCCCTTCTAATCCCACCATATATACAACATTACCTTCTTTGGATGGAGACCGGCCTTTGGTGTTGTTGGTGATGGTTCATTTCACTTGCCCCACGATCTGTTCTGTTCCACATTATTGTACAGTATCCCCTTTTCATTTCCTGTCACAATTTGTTTTAAAAACGGAATGTTGTCATTACATTTAAGTAGAGAATCGCATATGGAAATATGGTCAAGAAGGTTTTTTTTTGCTTAACTTACGTGGAACCCAAATATCAAAGCGATGAACATAACGAAGCTGGTGCAAATGATTTTCAACACTTGATTTGCATATTTTGAGCATGTCGGCTCTCTCCCGTGCGGTATAACGCTGATTGTTCTCACTTAATGTCTCAGTTTGATCGCTATCAACTTCAACTGGTCTACCCGACCGTGGAGCATTTCCAGCAAGAAACCTCCAGCATGTAACTTCACAAACCACTTTTGACATGTTCGATCAGTCACAGCACCTTCTCCATACACTGCACAAATCTTTTTTTGCATTTCGGTTGCATTCTCTTACCTTTCTTGAAATAAAAAAGCATAATATGCCGGAAGTGTTACTTTTTTTCTTCCATCTTCAGTATTAAAATAGATACACAAAAATTCACCAATTTTGATGTGTTTTTTTACGTGCACGCTGATATGACAGCTGTCGCATACAGTCTAACAAAATTGTTTCGAATGAAGCTAAAGACAACTAAGTGCTACTAGAGCCATCTTATGGAAAAAAACAAATGAACATTTTTGGCCAACCCAATATTTTTTTTTCCTTGAATGAGTACATTTCTATTCATAGACAAATAGAATTTTAAAGGTGGAAGAACATTAGGCATTTATTCCTTATTCTACTTATTTTTATTTAGATATAATTGACATTGTTTTCCACAGTGGTTGCACTTATTTACATTTCTACCAAATGAACAAGGATTCCCTTTTCTCCACGTCCTTACTAATGCTTGTTGTTTCTTGTCTTTTTTATAATACCCATTCAACAGGTATGAGGTGATAGTTCATTCTGGTTTTGACTTGAATTTCCCTGATGATTAATGACTTTGAGCACCTTTTCATGGACCTGTTGTCCATCTATATGTCTTCCTTTGAAAAATGTCTACTCAGATCCTCTGCCCATTTTAAAATCAGATCGTGTGTATTTTTTTGCTAATGACTTGTAATGAGTTCTTTATATATTTGGTCTTTATATATTTGGATATTATCCCCTTATCAGATTACATGGCTTACAAAATTTTCTCCCATTCTGTAGGTTGCCTTTCCAGTTTGTTTATGGTTTCCTTTGCCATGCAGAATCTTTTTTAGTTTGATGTAGTCCCACTTGTCTATTTTTGTTTTGTTGCCTTTGCTTTTGGTGTCAATTCTAAAATATCACCACCAAGACAGCTGTCACGTAGCTTACTGCATATGTTTTTTTCTAAGAGTTTTATGGTTTCAGTCTTATGTTCAAGTCTTTAATCTATTTGTAGTTAATTCTTTTGTTTGGTGTAAGATAGTGGTCTAGTTTCATTCTTTTGCATGTGGCTGTTCAGTTTTCCCAACACCGTTAATTGAAGAGTCTGTCCTTTTGTCACTGTATATTCTGGGATCCTCTGTCATAAATTAATTGACCATGTATGTGTAGATTTATTTCTGGACTCTCGATTGTTCCTCAGATCTATGTGTCTGTTTTTAATGCCAATATCATACTTTTTGATTACTATAGCTTTGTATTATAGTTTGAAATCAGGGAGTGTGCCTCCAGGTTTGTTCTTGCTCAAGATAGCTTTAGCTGTCTGAGGTCTTTTGTGGTTCCATACAAAATGTAGGATTGTTTGTTCTATTTCTGTGAAAGACATCATTGGAATTGTGATAGGGATTGTATTGACTCTTTAGATTGCTTTGTGTTGTATGGATACTTGAACAATATTAATTCTTCCAATCCATGAGCATGGAATATCTTTCCATTTGTGTCTTCTTCAATTTGTTTTATCAGCGTCTTGTAGTTTTTAGTGTACACCCTTTTGGTTCAATTTATTCCTAGGTATTTTATTCTTTTTTGTTAATTTCTCTTTCTGATTGTTATTAGTGATAGAAAGGCAACAGATTTTTGTTGACATTTATATTGACTTTATATCCTGCAACTTTACTGAATTTGCTTATTCTAATAGGCAGCAGCTTTTAAAATATGAAAATATACATAGTCCTGTGGGACCACAAGCATAAATCTTACTGGCCATCAGAGCCAGGCGATCTGGAGCCATCTTCTGGAAAGCAGTTGCAAAAATTGGGGCATGAGGTGTGTGCAAGCCTCTTTCCAGGAGATGCTGGCAACCTGGAGTGAGGCAGAGGGAAGCACACAGATGGTGTCTGCTTGGCCTCCCTCCCCAGAGAACACTTCAGTAGACCTCTAGATGTATGCGAAGTCAGAAGCCTGCCCCTTAGGTTGCAGCTCCAGGACAAGCAAATAGGCCTCTTTTCCATAAAGACTGGGGGTGTGTTTCAGTCTGCTGTCTGCGCTGTTCCCTGGTGGTGGTAACCAGCTAAGAACTGTCTCTCCATTTGTTACAGTCCCATGAAACCCATGAATGAAAGCCCCATTTGCTACCAGAGACAGGCAGTCAAGGGGCATCCCCTGGTTGACAGACAGAAAAACTGGGCCACCAGACACGGGTACAAGCTCCCCTCTGGCAGGTACTGTCACTCAGGAGCTCAGCAGAGGGAGAGCGAAAAGTGAGTGCCAGCTTCTGAAGTCTCTGGAGAGGATTAGAGTTGGTCCTTAGATGTGTGTTTAACAAGCAGCCTGCACCTCTGGCTGCAGCTATGAAGATGAGCTAATGTAGCACTTTCACAGAAAGACGGGGCACAGCAGTCTCTGGTCTCTTACTGGGCCCTGGGGATGGTAGCCCGTTAAGAACTCTTTCTCTGTTTGTGACAGTCTCTTGGGAATGGTTAGTGTAAGCCCCACTGGCCACCAGCACCAGGCGTTCTAGAGGTGTCCCCTGGGCAGCAGCTGCAAAAATTGGAGTACCAGATGAGGGTGAAATTTCCTTTCCAGGAGATACATGTGACCTGGAGCAAGGCAAAGGGAGCCCACTGTCCTCTGTCCCTGGAGAGTATTTCAATAGGTCCCTAGATGTTTGTTACGTTAGATGCCTGTCTCTCAGGTCCATGCTTTAAGATAAGCATAAAAGCCTCTTTCACAGAAAGTTTGGGTGCTTTTCAGTCAGCTGCCCCCGTGGATGGGCCCTGGCGTGGGTGCGTCTGTGCTCCATCCTCTGAGAAGTGTTTCTGTTTGCTATAATCTTGTGGGTCTCATGGACGTGAGCCTGTTAGCTTCAAAGCTAGATGTTTTAGGTGCTCATCTCTGAGGTGCAGGCCTTAAAAGTTGGGGTGCCCAGTGTGGGGTTCAAACCCTTTGGTCGTCAGGGAGAAGCCTGGGGTTTTGAGTTCTCTTCTGATTGTGGGTTGCCATGCCGTGGCTGGGTTTTATGACAAGATTGTGTCTCAGTTTCTCTTACCTGTTTTGATGTGGGTTTTTTTTCTCATTTGCCCAGTGTGTAGGAGTTGCTCAGCTAGTCTTTCCAGAAGAAATTTTTCCACATGGAGCTGTAAATTCAGTGTGTCCATGTGAGGCGGCAAGTTCACGACCTTCCTATATTACCCTCTTGAACCAGAACCCAGGATTATTTCATTCAATGAAAATTAAAGACAGAATTGTTTAGAAGTAGCTTTGACTTCACTCATTTTTGATTTTCAAAAGTAAGGAAAAGGATCAAAGTTGAAATGACTGTGATATTTTCACAGAAAATAAAATTCAAGAGGGCATGACAGAAAATTCCAGGTAATATCCGGTCTTCATAGTGGCTTATTTGTAAGACTAGCTTTACAATGAAATTGTACAAATATGTCAATTTAGTAAAAATTAACTGCAAAATTGTACACCTGTGTTGGAAAAGGAATTTCTTTGGCTTGGATTCTTAGGTTTTCAAGAGGCCTACTCCATGTACTTTCTTTCAGGTGAGGCACTATGCAATTCAGAAGGATATGGTACCTCCTTTTGCTAAAAGTGGCACTACCACCTGCTGAAATAGTAGTTAAAATCTGCTTTGACTTATCTTCTATGCATGGTTTCCTAAATACTAGCATCTCATTTTTAATGTTACAATGCATTCTTAATTTGAACAACTATCCCTTGGCAATGTTTCCATTCAGTTTGTTGGTATGGAGATCCAGGAAGATGGCCAGTAAATCAAAGAAGTTGAAAATATTTGATCTTATATATGGTGCTCGAGATTTATAACATGGTAGGCCTGTCCCAGTTCAGGCCTCCTCAGCCCTGGCCTGCTAGATTGCAGCAGATTCCTGCCTGGGCATATTTGGGTGTTTATGGACTTGATGAAATGTGTTTCATAACCTTTAAAGTAACTAAAAAATCCAAGTAAATAATAGAACACATCACAACAGACACCAAAGCAAGCAGTTATTGGTTAAGGGAAAAATGCCTAGGAAACAGGCCAATGGAGTTGTAAAATATAAAAGTTTTGATATCAAGCCATTTTAATTATTAAGATGGGGGTTTTCAGAAGCAAGAGAAAATTTCCCAAACTTTAAAGTAACATAAATCTCCCATATTTTTGGTTACGTTAAATAGTCATAATAAATAACGTAAATAATAAAAAAATAAAGATAACAGAAGTGTCCTGAAGTTAAGCAGATGCATTTTTTTTCTTCTCACATTTTTCCAATATCATTATCAATGTGAGACACTGAAGTTTTAACTATAAAGATGAATTATGATAGTTATCTTGTTTGGAGACATTTCATTCAAAGCTCATAACAACAGCTGCTGGTTAAGCACTTATTATGACTTTAAAGGCACCCCCAAATTAAATAGTTTTTATAGTCAAATAGCAATAATACTTACTGAATGTTTACCACATGCCAGGCTCACTTCCAAGTAATTAACATGCATGTGAACTTAATTTTAATGGTCTGATTATTTAATCCCTGTTTTTTCAGATGATAAAAAGGAGGCCAAGAAAAATTAAATAACTTGCCCAGGTTTACCCAATTAGTAAGAGATAGAGCCAGGGTTTGAACTCAGACTGAATGCCAGGGCCTAGGCCACCCCCACTACTTTCAGCTTCTCTCTAAAATAACACATTAAGCAATGACAATGCTAACATCTGTAATATAGATTACATTATTAAACTCCTTTACACAAGGCACCATGGGTGGTTCTGTAGATAATAAGTGATGTAAAAATGCCCATCACTGTTTGTCCCCTAAGTGCCTTCAAATCTATTGGGTGTTGATAACATAAATAGCTTTGATACAAGATATAAGTATCATGTATATTGTTTGAAGTTTTTATGTATTTTTATTGATATATTTGACATATAACATTATATTAGTTCAACATAATGATTTGCTATTTGTATAGATGGCAGAACGGTCACAATAAGTCTAGTTAACAGCCATCACCATATAGTTACAAATTTTTTTTCTTGTGATGGATGAGAACTTTTAAAATTTACTCTTAGCAACTCCCAAATATGCTACCCAGTGTTTAACTATAGTCACCATGCTGTACATTATATGCCCATGACTTATTTCATAGCTGGAATTTTGTAGTTTTGACTTTCTTCACACAGTTTGCCCACCCACACACCGCCTCTGGCAACCACCAATCTATTCCCTGCATCTATGAGCTGAATTTTTATTTTTGATTCATAAACAGGTGGTATTACATGATATTTTTCTTTCTCCGATTTATTTCACCTAGCATAATGTCCTCTTCAAGGTCCATCCATGTTGCCGAAAATGGCAAGATTTCATTTTGTTTTATGGCCGATATTCCTCTGTATATGTGTGTATCATGTTTTCTTTATCCATTCATCCATGGATAGACACTTAGGTTGTCTCCCTGTCTTGGTTATTGTAAATAACGCTGCCATGAACACGAGGGTTCATGTCTTTTTAAGTCAGTGTTTTTACTTTCTTTGGATAAATACCCAGAAGTACAATTTCTGAATCATATGGTAGTTCTATTTTTAATATTTTGGGGAACCTTCATCCTGTTTTCCATAGTGACTGCCCCAATTTACATTCTCACCAATAGGGCACAAGCGTTCCCGTTGCACCACATCCTTAGCAACACTTACTTCTTGTCTTTTGAGGATAGCCATTCTAACAGGTGTGAGGTGACAGTTCATTGTGGTTTTAGTTTGCAGTTCCCTGATACTTAGTGATGTTGGCCGTCTTTATATCTTTTTTGGAAAAAATACCTTCATATTCTCAGGCCGTTCTGTAATCAGGTTGTTTTTTTGCTTTTGAGTTGTATATTTTGGATATTAACTAACCCCACATAAGATACATGATTTGCAGTTTTCTCCCATTCCACAGGCTGCTTTTTCAGTTTGCTGATGGGTTCCTTTGCTGTGCAGAAGCAGCTTCTCGGTTTGATGAGGTCCCACTTACTTTTGCTTTTATTGCCTTTGGTTTTGGTGTCAAATCAATTATCACCAAGACCAATGTCAAGGAGCTTACTGCCTATGTTTTCTTCTAGGAGTTTTATGGTTTCAGGTCTTACATTCAAGCCCCTAATCCATTTTGGGTTTTATTTTTGTGTGTGGTGTAAGATAAGGATCCAGTTTCATTCTTTTGCATGTGCTGTCCAGTTCTCCCAACACCATTTGTTGAAGCGACTGTCCTTTCCCCATTGTGTATTCTTGGCTCCTTTGCCATAAATTAATAGACCACATATGCCTGGGTTTATCTTTGGGCTCTCTATTCTGTTTCTCAGATCTGTGTGTATGTTTTTATGCCAATACAACACTGCTTTACTCTCGTTTTCTAATATAGTTTCAAATTATGGAGAATGATGTGTACAGCTTTGTTCTATCTTATGTATTTTTATTCTAAAAATATTATGATTCAGATAAACTCAGAAGGTGAGAGTGGGAATGGTTAAAAGACTACTTTGCAATTTTCTGGAAATAAGGTAGCATTATTTGGAGTTCTCTGATAGACGTGAAGTCAGAAGTCATAGGTTTGAAATCTTGCTCGGTAATTAACCTCTCTGAGCCTTTTCTGATACATCTCACTGTTACGGTTGGCATTCAGTAAGAACATACGCATTTTATAGTATGGATTTTTTGGGGGGGAAAAGATTGAAACTGAATGAATGAGATGAAACATGAAAGTATTTTTTAGAAGCGTACTGAAATAGATGTAAGGGGATTTTAGAAACCAGAACAGCTTTAGGAACCTTAGGAATGGGAACTAGAACTATTGGTTCAGCTGGGGTGCTTGCCCAGTGATGGGGACGAGGAATGGTCCAGGGAGGTGAGAACTGTGATTGGCAGCCCTATCAGAACCATGCAGTTCCCAGGAGGGCAGACTGAAGAACAGATACCAGTTGATCTAAAAAAGAGACCACAAACAAAAGTGCTAAGAAATAAAAGTAACAACATTAACAGACGTGAATGAACATTTCCCATGTTCCAGGCATTGTTTTAAGCATATTTCAGGTAGTGTGTAGTACAATATTTGAAGGAAAGCCCAGGCTATGCACAAAGTATTCTTAGAATGTGAAGGAGAGAGAGGGGACGTAGTAAAGTGGGCTCAGATGATGAAGAGCATGGAATGGAAGGCTAAGTTAGATTTCACTTTATTGACAAGTCAGAGCCAATGCACAGAAAATAACACAGCCAGAGTTCTAGATTAGGATAAGTAACATGGATTAAAGAAGGGAGAAACTGGAAGTGGAGAATGTAATAAGCCATTTTAAGTGGAAGTTAAGCAAAGACCCGAATTCAGTAGGTGGTAGTGGGAATGGAAAAGAGAAATAAACAAGCAACACATGTGAGGCACTGGGAAAGTAGACTTGTGAGCAAACGGTGACTTATATGGCTGAAAAATTCCCCACTGAGGGATTAAATGAATGATGGTGCAATGGCAAAGTCAGAGGGTGAGAACTGGTTGACAGGGAAAATGATGAATTTGGTTTGCACATACTGAATTGGAGCAGGCAATCACTTCTCAGAAGGGGATATCAAACAGGCAATTCCAAATGTGGCACCACATCTCATGACGAAACTTGGGGCAGGGAAAACTCAAGCTTCTAGAGTAGATGAAATTGCAGAAGAACAACACAGATAAAGAAGAAATGAACACACAACAGACTGATACTTAAATGCTAATGCAAAACATGTATTAGCCAACAGGTTTGTAAAATTTTAAAAATTCAAATTTATTAGGTTTTATTAGTAACACAATTACACAGACTAAAGTTCAGGAATTCATCAATTATGGTCACCAATATGTGCTTCTTGTGGCATTTTAAACTTATTTCTCACGATTCAAATTGATTTACAGGATAGTTGAACTTCATACATAGCTTCATAATATGAATACAACAGTCTTCCATCCATAAAATTAATGAAAACGTATCTTTCATGAAAGGCACATAAAGAATCTAAACTAACACATTTGAAGAATTTTGTTAAGAAATTTTTGAATTGCTCTACATTACAAAGAAGAAAAACAAATCCCCAAAATGAAACAGTTATACACACACGTGCGCGCGCACACACACACACACACACACAACCACAAAGAGAGACTTCAACAAAATGACAGCACACAACTAAATTTAGAAACTACTTACCCATGAAGCTTACTGAAAGACTAACTTTTTCAAGATGAGTAAAAATGAGAAATAGGGTATGGAATGCTGTTCACTTTGCTGAAATGAGGTCATAGAGACACACCATGAATAATTAAAAATGACTATCAAAATACAGTATCTAGCAGAAATGTAACACTACTTGAGGATACACACAATCACTGAATTAAATACTGTTACTCATTTTCTAAGTGTAATTGCCCATTTCATTCTCAGAAATAATAGCACAGTTTAGAAAGAAATAATACAAACTCAAGCAAGTGGAGGAAATTTGAATAATCTAAGGGAAAAATGTAATTTTAACATAGCGTGATAATTAAATTTGAAACTAGTTACTTACATATATGTATTTAAAGCTTGCATTTTATCATCATCAGAATATTCAAAGATCTTTCTTGTTATCTTCTAAACAAGGAGCTATCATGTATAGTAGGTACAAGGGATTTCCCAAAGGAAATACGCAAATGAATGTCTCAAAATTCATTATGCTAACTTATTTTTTACCCACAAAAATGCTCTCACACCCACCTAAACTTAGTTATAAATAAAAATGTAGTTATTTAAAGTGTATAAAAATCTGGCATCACCTTTAAGGCAATGCATGAATACCATCCAAATATTAAAATTCAAAGTGAAAACAAACCAACCAAATAAAAATTAAGAATTTATAATAAGTCTGTAAGTATATCCTCGAAAATCTGAAATTTGTTTTCAAACCAAATCTAATGTAGAATCAGATTAGCATGCATTCTTAAAAGAAAAACTGAAATGCATACAATGTTTAACTGATCCAAAGGCAGGTATACTCATCCACTTCAAGAACGTTTCAATAAAACACGTTAAATTTAAAGAACAAATCATGTTATTAAAATAGTCTGTGCAATGTTTGTACAAATAACATTTTTATGATTACAAGTATACATATAATCAAGACAAGGGCTGCAATGTGTCTTAATATTAATTACCGTACTTAAAAATTTACAGGACATGAACATAAATAAAGCTGTTTAAAACTGGCAAACATAATAGTCTGTCATTCAGTACAAAGTACTTAGTATTTGTTAATTCCCAAGCCATCACGCTAAAATCATAAGTTGCCGCTCTTAATACCTAAAAGTAATGTGGAAAACTAAAGTCATAAATACATGTATACATACATTTGCATATTTACACTTACACAGAAGTCATCAATACACTAGAGTCCAGCTTTAACACTGCCCTTAGTTTGACACTGCAGGACCACCTCTCACATTTAAGAAAGGACCTTCCATTATTTTCAGTTAAAAAAAAAAAAAAGAACAATTTTGGTCAGGTCCCAGATGCATTTCCCATATACTACATTCTGTGTTGCTGCAAGACTCTAGTGTAGAGAGATCCACATATAAGTACTCATTTGGTTTGAAAATGCATTTTACCATTTACTGTAAAACTCAGAAGAGACCACAATCTTTTAGATTATTTTTTATGATGACATCTGTGACAGCATCAAAGACAAACTGCACATTCTTGGTATCTGTGGCACATGTGAAGTGGGTGTATATTTCCTTCGTGTCCTTTCTTTTATTGAGGTCTTCAAACTGACATTGAATATATGCAGCTGCCTCTTCATATGTGTTTGAGCCTGATATGGGAAAAGGAAAGAAACATAAGGCGAAGTTAAAATGAGTATACCACTAAGCAACATGGACCTTAAAATACTGAAATCAGTTTCTTATGTGTAAAGTATGTGGACTCTATCTTATTCTTGAAGGGCAAAGACGATTATAAACTATTCCTTCTAAGTGAAAAATACCCAATGTTAATCACGCTGTAATGATGATAAGTTACCATTAAAAAAGACACAAAACAACAAAAAGCACAGTATTCCATGTTCCCCATGATCTTTGTTCCTGCCTCAATCTCCAATTGTCAGAGTCTCTTTTTTTCTAACCCCTTATACTCTACATCCTAACACGGAACCACTCAGTTTCCTGATGGTGGCACGCTATTTCACTTCTAGCCTAGTGGCTGGATCAAGAAATGTTGGCCGATGCTGATCGGTATTTTTTATTGCCATTCCTATGTATACATTAATCAGCATTTCTCAATTTTTGTATTCAAAAACTGTACAAGGGTCTACAATGTGGTTTATGCCTATGAGGTTACAAAAAAGTGAATGACACACTTCTGCTTTCAAGTGACTGACTGAAGACTCCTGAGTACAACACTTTGATACTTGGCAGTATCTAAAGATAATCACACATACTCTGTGACCCAAGAGTTGTTTTCCAAGTGTGTCTTTGACAGAACTATATACATATGTTCACCAGAAGACATATAAAGACTGTTAACAGCAGAACTTCTACTTTAGGAAACAACCCAAAAGTTCATTAACTGTTGACTGGCTAATAAATCCTGGTATATATTCATACAATGAGCTGCCACAGAGAAATGAGAATAAAAAAATGACTGCTACCCACAATACTATAGATGAGCTTTATAAACATACTGTTGAACAAATGAAGGCAGACACAAAACAGTATATACTGTAACAACTGATGTTTAGAAAACAAGTTTGGAAACAATCAAAATTAACTGATGAAGACAGAAGTCATAATAGTGGTTACTCTTTGTGTGAGTAGGTGGGTGGATGGAAGTTGATCATTTACGACTGGGACGGGGCATGACAGGGTTTCTGGGGACCTGGAAATGTTCTATTTCTTGACCTGAATGGTGCATATATCAGTGTTTTCACTTTTTAAAATTCAGAAGTTTCACATTTGTGGTAAGCAAGTGATTATCTATATACTGTATCTATATAGTTTATATATGTATACATATGATATTTCAACAAAATGTTCCTTTGAAAAAAATTGTTAATTCTGTCTCTTGCAGTAAAAACACAAAATTATGTGCCTGGACTTCAAGGTCCTCTGTTACCCAGCCTGCTTGGTAAAGCCATTCTGAGACCCTCTGTTCCACATTTGAGGCTCACTCCATGTCAGGAGGAAACCTGTATTCAAAGTACCACCTGTGTTACTGCAGTGCTTCCCCTCCCCTGTACTTCACCGGTTGTTTTCATAGCTTGGCTACTCTAATGCTGGAGTGAACAGAGAGGTGCATGTATCTTTTTCAGAAAGTGTTTTCAGGGTTTCCCTGGTGGCGCAGTGGTTGAGAGTCCGCCTGCCGATGCAGGGGGCACGGCTTCGTGCCCCGGTCTGGGAAGATCCCGCATGCCGCGGAGCAGCTAGGCCTGTGAGCCATGGCCGCTGAGCCTGTGCTCTGCAACGGGAGAGGCCACAACAGTGAGAGGCCCGTGTACCGCAAAAGAAAAAAAAAAAAAGTTTCAAAGAAAGTGTTTTCATTTTCTTCAAATAAATACCCAGAAGTGGAATTGCTGAATCATATGGTAGTTTTATTTTTAATTTATTGAGGAATCTCCATATTGTTTTCCATAATGGCTGCACCAATTTAAATTCCCAGCAATAGGGTACAAGGGTCCCTGTTTTTCTACGTCTTTACCAACGTTTGGCATTTCTTTTCTTTATGATAACGGCCATTCTAACAGGTGTGAGGTGATAGCTCATTGTGGTTTTGATTTGCATTTCCCTGATAGTGATGTTGAGCACCTTTTCACGGACATGTCGGCCACTGGTATGTCTTCTTTGGAAAAATGTCTATTAGATCCTCTGCCCATTTTAATAGTGAAATTGTTTTTGTTACTGACTTGTATGAGTTCTTTATACAGCTAGCCCTCTGTATCTGTGGGTTTATAACCAGCAAATATGGAGGACCAACTGTACTATGCCATTTTATGTAAGGGACTTGAGCATCCATAGATTTTGGTATCTATGGCAGATCCTGAAACCAATCTCCCGAGGATACTGAGGGATGACTATACATTTTGGATATTAACCCGTTATCAGATAAATGTTTTGCAAATATTTTTTCCCTTTCCTTAGGCTGCATTTTTATTTTGTTGATGGTTTCCTTTGCTGTGCAGAAGCTTTTTAGTTTGATGATGTCACCCAACTTGTTTATTTTTGCTTTTTTTGCCTTTGCTTTTGGTGTCAGTCTTAAAAAACAATCACAACTGTCAAGCTTACTGCCTGTGTTTTCTTCTAGGAGTTTTATGGTTTCAGGTCTTACGTTCAAGGGTTTCAGATCTCACGTTAGAGTCTTTAATCTGTTTGGGTTTATTTTTGTGTATGGCAGAGAAAGCAGTCCAGTTTCATTCTTTAGCATGTGCCTGTCCAGTTTTCCTAACACCGTTTACCGAAGAGACTGTTCTTTCCCCATTGTATATTCTTGGGTCATGTGTCATAAATTACTTGATTATGTATATATGGGTTTACTTCTGGGCTCTCTGTTCTGTTCCTCAGATCTGTGTCTATTTTTTATGCCAATACCACACTGTTTTGATTACTGTAGCTGTGTAATATAGTTGGAAATCAGGGCGCATAGTGCCTCCAGATTTGTTCTTCTTTCTCAAGATTGCTTTAGCTTTTGGAGTCTTTTGTGATTCAGAATTTTAGGACTATTCTCTTTCTGTGAAAAATGCCATTAGAATTTTGAAAGGGATTGCACTGACTCTGTTGGACAACTTTAGGTAGTATGGACCTTTTTAACAATATTAATAGTCCTCCAATCCATGGGCATGGAATATCTTTCCATTTATCTGTGTATCTTCTTCAATTTCCTTCCTCTATGTTTTAGTTTTCAGTGTGCAGGCCTTTCCCCTCCTTGGTTAAATTTATTCCTAGAAATTTTCTTTTAATGCAACTGTAAATCTGACTGTTTTAGTTTTTCTTATAGTTCATTACTAGTGTTAGAGATTTTTGTACACTGATTTTTTATCCTGCAACTTTACTAAATTCACTGATTATGAGTTTTAAGTTTTTTTGTGAATCTGAGATTTTCTATGTATAATACCACGTCTTGTGCAAATAGTGACAGTTTTACTTCTTGCTTTCTGATTTGGATGTCTTTTCTTTTTCTTGCTTAAACTGCAGTGGTAGGACTTGTAAATACTATGTTGAATGAAAGTGGTGAGACTGGGAAACCTCGTCTTATTCCCTATCTTAGAGGAAAAGCTTTCAACTTTTTACTGTTGAGTAAAGTATCAGCTATAGGCCTTTATTATATTGAGGTACATTCCCTCTGTACCCATTTTGTTGTTTTTATCCCAAAGGGATGTTGAATTTTGTCAAATGCTTTTTTTTTTTTTTTTTTTTTTTTTTTTGCATCTGTTGAGATGATCATGTGATTTTTATTCTTCACTTTGTTTAGGTGGTGTGTTGCATTAATTGATTTGCAGACAGTGAACTATATGCTTGCATCCTTGGAATAAATCTCACATAGTTGTGGTGTAATGATCCTTTTAATGTACTGCTGAATTCAGTTTGCTAATATTTTGTTGAAGATTTTTGCATTTGTTTATCAGGGATATTGGCCTATAATTTTCTTTTCTTGTGGCATACTTGCCTGGATTTGGTAACAGGGTAATGGTGGCCTGGTAAAATGAGTTATAGAAAAGGAGAGAATGCTTCCAATTTTGGAAGAGTTTAAGAAGGACAAGGACTGCTAACAATTAATTCTTCTGTGTTTGGTAGAATTCACCAGTAAAGCCATTTGGTTATGAACTTTGTTTATTGGGAGGTTTTTGATTACTGATTCAATCTCCTTACTAACATAGGCTGTTCAGATTTTCTGTTTCTTCATGATTCAAACTTGGTAGGTTGTATGTTTCTATGAATTTTTCCATTTTCTCTAAGTTGTCAAAATAAGTTTAAATTTTATCTCAAGTTGCTAGCAGACAAACATATACTCTACAAATCAAATTTTAACTTATTAAATCATAATTAGGTTGGTACTCTGAAATTCTATAGCAATAAACAGTATCTTCTTGACTCACAGAAGCTAATACAACCTCTAAATTAAAAACATGTTTTGAGAAAACAGCTTGCCCTGAGTGCATGGCTCAATTTGCTGTATCTATTGGGGGTAGCTAGTTAGATTATTGAATCCTTAGAACTACAAGATACATTCCTCAACTTGATTTTAAGTTTTGGAAAAGAATGACTAGGGGAAAGGTGACAAATATTTTCTAACGTGATAGAACTGTCCTGAATAAAGGTTAAGTACAGATGATAATCTGGTTCAATACTGGAGAATTGGGTGCCTGGTGATATAATTCAAAGGGAGATAAAGGAGACTTGAATTTAAAAAAATAACATGAATTCAGTTGGAGTCTCAGGTGCTAAAAAACATGGATAGATTCAACAAGCAGTTGGAAATGCAAGCCTGAGTCTCAACAGAGAAATTAGAGGTGACAACTGAATTTATCATGCTGAGAATAAATATGACTATGAAAGAATGGAGTGCTAGAAGATTATAAGACTGCAGATGGAATCTGGTGAAATGCCAAAATGTAAATAGATAAGAGGAGAAGACAGGAGCAGAGAGAGGTAGGGGATAAACCAAGTGAGTAGTTTGGAGGCTACAATGGGTTCTCCTATAGCAAACAGTAGCCACAGGGATTAAGAGTTGAGGGTGCAACAAGAGGTGACAGCATCAATACTTAGCATGTGCAATGAAGTGTTTAATTATAGTCTTAACACTGGGACTGTGAAAGAATTATGTAATACTCTCTTTGCTCAAAGAGCCTGAGATCAGTCATTCTTATAAACTTGACAACATACAAAAAACATTGTGAACACAACACATACGTGGTAAAAAAAAAAAAAAAAAAAAGCTAACAACTATCTTCTTGGCTGCTCTAAAAATCCCTGTAAGTATGTAATATTTGAGGATTGATTTGGGTCCTCTGATAATATTAGCACAACAGGGCTACTTCAAAATAGAAAATGACAAAGATGAACTGAAAGACAGAGCAATGTAAAGGCCAAACTGAGCCACCTTGATTCTGGGTAACTTCAATCTTGGAATTAGAACTATAAATAATCTTATTCCTAACAAAGCACTAAAAATGTTTCTGAATAAGGTGACTTAGGACACTATGACTTTGAAAAAGAAAACAAAACTTTTAAAATAAGTTAATTCTGTGGAATTATTTCAAAGTATAACTTTGCAATACATTAAAAGGGCTGTAGTAATGAGTAGGAGGATCATACTGACTGGAGACCCTCCTGCTTTGCCTCCATTGAAAACATATAATTAAATGTATTCTGGTTGTTAATGTCCTGCATGCAGTAGTGCAACAGACTTGGGTCTGGATTTGGACTCTATTGCTTCATTAAATCACAGTGCTCTCACCTGCATAAGTGGGATGTAAAAGCACTGACATCATATGGTTGTTTTAACACTGCCTGTGAAAAGGCAGTGAATACTCACTGTACAATTTACTGAATACAAAATTGACAAATTTTGTTTATAATGAAACAACTTCTTGAGACTTGGGCAGCAGTGGGGGAAGCCAGATTCCACGACAGCAACAGCAGGGATCATGGCAAGAATCATGGCTTGAAGGCTGCCCCGGGTGGTCTCATCTTCCTGCAGCTTCTAGACCCTCAAGCTTAGCGGAGCTGTTAACAGAGGCAGCGGTCACTCGGAGCAGCAAGAGTAGCACCACCAAGCTCCTTCCCCTGGAACTACGCTCAGCATCACAGCATCAAGATGCCATATGTCTCCATGAGGCTGACAGGGACTGGGTGCCTGGGCCTCGAGTCAGGCCTGAGCTGCTGAGGTGAGAGAGCCGAGTTCAGGACACTGGACCACCAGAGACCTCCTGGCCCCATGTAATGTCAATCAGCGAGACGTCTCCCAGAGATCTCCATCTCAACTCCACCCAACGGCCAGCAAGTTCCAGTGCTGGATGACCCATGCCAATCAACTGGCAAGCCAGGAACACAACCCCACCTGTTAGCAGACAGGCTGCCTAAAATCTAAGTTCACAGATACCCCAAAACACACCACCGGATGCTGCCCCTCCCACCAGAACAAAGGCACCAGTCCCCTCCACCAGGAAGCCTACACAACCCACTGAACCAACCTTACCCAGTGGGGGCAGACACCAAAAACAACGGGAACTACGAACCTGCAGTCTGCGAAAAGGAGACCCCCTAAACACAGTAAGTTACGCAAAATGAGAAGACAGAGAAACACATAGCAGATGAAGCAGCGAGGTAAAAACCCACCAGACCAAACAAATGAAGAGGAAACAGGCAGTCTACATGAAAAAGAATTCAGAGAAATGATAGTTAAGATGATCCAAAAGCTTGGAAATAGAATGGAGAAAATACAGGAAATGTTTAACAAGGACCTAGAAGAACTAAAGAGCAAACAAACAGAGATGAACAACACAATAAATGAAATTAAAAATTCTCTGGATGGAATCAATAGCAGAATAATTGAGGCAGAAGAACAGATAAGTGACCTGGAAGATAACATAGTGGAAATAACTACTGCAGAGCAGAATAAAGAGATAAGAATGAAGAGAATTGAGGACAGTCTCAGAGACCTCTGGAACAACATTAAATGCACCAACATACAAATTACAGGGGTCCCAGAAGAAGAAAAGAAAAAGAAAGGATCTGAGAAAATATTTGAAGAGTGATATTTGAAAACTTCCCTAACGTGGGAAAGGAAATAGTCAATCAAGTCCAGGAAGCACAGAGAGTCCCATACAGGATAAATCCAAGTAGAAACATGCCAAGACACATATTAATCAAACTATATCAAAAATTAAATACAAAGAAAAAATATTGAAAGCATCAAGGGAAGAGCAACAAGTAACATACAAAGGAATCCCCATAAGTTTAACAGCTGATCTTTCAGCAGAAACTCTGCAAGCCAGAAGGGAGTGTCAAGACATATTTAAAGTGATGAAAGGGAAAAACCTACAACCAAGATTACTCTAGCCAGCTCGGATCTCATTCAGATTCCATGGAGAAATTAAAACCTTTACAGACAAGCAAAAGCTAAGAGAATTCACAACCAAACCAGCTTTAAAACAAATGCTAAAGGAACTTCTCTAAGTGGGAAACACAAGAGAAGGAAAACATCTACAATAACAAACCCAAAACAAATAACAAAATGCTAATAGGAACATACATATCAATAATTACCTTAAATGTAAGCAGATTCGATGCCCCAACCAAAAGGCACAGAATGGCTGAATGGATACAAAAACAAGACCCGTATATATGTTGTCTACAAGAGACCCACTTCAGACCTGGGGATACATACAGACTGAAAGTGAGGGGATGGAAAAGGATATTCCTTGCAAATGGAAATCAAAAGAAAGCTGGAGTAGCAATTCTCTTAACAGACAACATAGACTTTAAAATAAAGACTAATACAAGAGACAAACAAGGACACTACAGAATGACCAAGGGATCAATCCAAGAAGAAGATGTAACAATTATAAATATATATGCACCCAACATAGGAGCACCTCAATACATAAGGCAAATGCTTAACAGCCATAAAAGGGGAAATTGACGGTAACACAATCATAGTAGGGGACTTCAACACCCCACTTTCACCAATGGCCAGATCATCCAAAATGAAAATACAGAAACATAAGCTTTAAATGACACATTAAACAAGATGGACTTAATTGATATTTCTAGGACATTCCATCCAAAAACAACAGAATACATTTTCTTCTCAAGTGCTCATGGAACATTTTCCAGGATAGATCATAATCTGGGTCACAAATCAAGCCTGGGTAAATTTAAGAAAATTGAAATCGTATCAAGTATCTTTTCCAACCACATGCCATGAGACTATCAATTACAGGAAAAAATCAGTAAAAAATATAAATACATGGAGGCTAAACAGTACACTACTAAATAACCAAGAGATCACTGAAATCAAAAAACACCTAGAAACAAATGGCAGTGAAAACACGACGACCCAAAACATATGGGATGCAGCAAAAGCAGTTCTAAGAGAGAAGCTTATAGCAATACAATCCTACCTCAAGAAACAATAAACATCTCAAATAAACCTAACCTTATACCTAAAGCAATCAGAGAAAGAAGAACAAAAAAACCCCAAAGTTAGCAGAAGGAAAGAAATCATGAAGATCAGATTTAAATGAAAAAGAAATGAAACAGAAAGATCAATAAAACTAAAAGCTGGTTCTTTGAAAAGAAAAACAAAATTGATAAACCATTAGCCAGACTCATCAAGAAAACAAGGGAGAAGACAATAGAATTAGAAAGGAAAAAGGAGAAGTAACAATTGACACTGCAGAAATACAAAGGATCATGAGAGATTACTACAAGCAACTACATGCCAATAAAAGAGACAACCTAGAAGAAATGGACACATTCTTAGAAAAGCACAACCTTCTGAGACAACCAGAAAGAGAAAATAAAAACAGACCAATCACAAGCACTGAAATTGAAACTGTGATTAAAAATCTTCCAACAAACAAAAGCCCAGGATCAGATGGCTTCACAGGCAAGTTCTATTAAGCATTTAGAGAAGAGCTAACACATATCCTCTCAAACTCTTCCAAAATATAGCAAGGGGAGGACCACTCCCAAACTCATTCTATGAGGCCACCATCACCCTGATACCAAAACCAGACAAAGATGTCATGAAAAAAGTTAATTACAGGCCAATATCACTAATGAACATAAATGCAAAAATCCTCAACAAAATACTAGCAAACAGAATCGAGCAGCACATTAAAAGGATCATACACCATGATCAAGTGGGGTTTATCCCAGAGATGCAAGGATTCTTCAATATATGCAAGTCAATCAATGTGATACACCATATTAACAAATTGAAGGAGAAAAACCATATGATAATCTCTATAGATGCAGAAAAAGCTTTGGACAAAATTCAATACCCAGTTATGATAAAAACTCTCCAGAAAGTAGGCATAGTGGGAACCTACCTCAACATAATAAAAGCCATATATGACAAACCCACAGCCAACATCGTTCTCAATGGTGAAAAACTGAAACCATTTCCTCTAAGATGAGGAACAAGACAAGGTTGCCCACTCTCACCACTATTATTCAACATAGTTTTGGAAGTTTTAGCCACAGCAATCAGCGAAGAAAAAGAAATAAAAGGAATCCAGATCAGAAAAGAAGTAAAACTGTCCCTGTTTGCAGATGACATGATAATATACATAGAGAATCCTAAAGATGCTACCAGAAAACTACTAGAGCTAATCAATTAATTTGGTAAAGTAGCAGGATACAAAATTAATGCACAGAAATCTCTTGCATGCCTATACACTAATGATGAAAAATCTGAAAGAGAAATTAAGGAAACACTCCCATTTACTACTGCGACAAAAAGAATAAAATACCTAGGAATAAACCTACCTAAGGAGACAAAAGACCTGTATGCAGAAAATTATAAGACACTGATGAAAGAAATTAAAGATGATACAAACAGAGTGATATACCATGTTCGTGGATTGGAAGAATCAACACTGTGAAAATGACTACGCTACCCAAAGCAATCAAAAGATTCAGTACAATCCCTATCAAACTACCAACGGCATTTTTCACAGAAGTAGAACAAAAAATTTCACAATTTGTATGGAAACACAAAAGATCCCGAAATACCCCTTCCCTAAGTGTAAGGCTAGACACTATAAAACTCTTAGAGGAAAGCACAGGTGGAACCCTCTATTACATAAATCACAGCAAGATCCTTTTTGACCCACCTCCTAGAGAAATGGAAATAAAAACAAAAATAAACAAATGGGACCTAATGAAACTTAAAAGCTTTTTTTGCACAGCAAAGGAAACCATAACCAAGACCAAAAGACAACCCTCAGAATGGGAGAAAATATTTGCAAATGAAACAACTGACAAAGGATTAATCCCCAAAATATACAAGCAGCTCAATATCTAAAAAACAAACAACCCAATCCAAAAATGGGCAAAAGACCTAAACAGACATTTCTCCAAAGAAAATATACAGATTGCCAACAAACACATAAAAAGATGCTCAACATCACTAATCATTACAGAAACGCAAATCGAAACTACAATGAGGTATCACCTCACACTAGTCAGAATGGCCATCATCAAAAAATCTACAAACAATAAATGCTGGAGAGGGTGTGGAGAAAAGGGAACCCTCTTGCACTGTTGGTGGGAATGTAATTTGATACAGCCACTATGGAGAACAGTATGGAGGTTCCTTAAAAAACTAAAAATAGGACTACCATACGACCCAGCAATCCCACTACTGGGCATATACCCTAAGAAAACCCATAATTCAAAGAGTCATGTACCACAGTGTTCACTGCGGCTGTACTTAGAATAGCCAAGACATGGAAGCTACCTAAGTGTCCATTGACAGATGAATGGAGAAAGAAGATGTGGTACATATATACAATGGACTATTACTCAGCCATAAAAAGAAATGAAACTGAGTTATCTGTAATGAGGTGGGTGGACCTAGAGCCTGTCATGCAGAATGAAGTAAGTCAGGAAGTGAAATACAAATACTGTATACCAACACATATATATGGAATCTAAAAATTAAAAAAAGAAAAAGTGGTTCTGAAGAACCTGGGGACAGGACAGGAATAAGACGCAGATGGGGCTTCCCTGGTGGCGCAGTGGTTGAGTCTGCCTGCAGGGGATGTGGGTTCGTGCCCCAGTCCAGGAGGATCCCACATGCTGCGGAGCGGCTGGGCCTGTGAGCCATGGCCACTGAGCTTGTGCGTCCGGAGCCTGTGCTCCACAATGGGAGAGGCCACAACAGTGAGAGGCCCACGTACCGAAAAAAAAAAAAAAAAAGACACAGATGTAGAGAATGGACTAGAGGACACAGGTAGGGGGAGGGGTAAGCTTGGACAAAGTGAGAGAGTGGCATGGACATATATAGACTACCAAATGTAAAATAGGTAGCTAGTGGGAAGCAGCTGCATAGCACAGGGAGATCAGCTCGGTGCTTTGTGTCCACTAGTGGGGTGGGATAGGGAGGATTGGAAGGAGATGCAAGAGGGAGGGGATATGGGGATATATGTAACACAAATAGCTGATTCACTCTGTTACACAGCAGCAACTAACACAACATTGTAAAGCAATTATACTCCAATAAGGATGTTAAAAAAATAATGCAATAAATATAATATTTCACTTTCACATTTTTCAACCAAAAAATATTCTTGAGACTTTTTTTTTTTTTTATAACAATGAGGATGGAGTGAGGGTAACTTGTATCAATTAGCTAAATTAACCAAGCTTCATAATGTTTAGATTTAGAGATCAGATAAACTATTGGTAGTCAAACTCTTTTTTTTAGGCATCAAACTTTCTTCATTAAAATAAAATAAAGCATTATTCAGAAACCCAATATGCAAAACAGATGAAAGCTAAATTACTCTGCCTTAGGGAGGGAGATGTTGAGTGTGGAGGGGGGCGGGGGTGAGGGGTATCACTGTTCCTTGCACCCACTTTCAATAGCAGCCAAGAAAGTGTTCCAAGGAACTAAACTTAACCAATGTTTTAGCCCAACTTCTGATTTCACAGATGGGGTAGTGAGACCCCATTAACTGCCTTGTTCAAGATCAAAGAGCTAATTATGGAAAAGCCAGGACTGCACCTCAGGTCTCCTTTTCTCACTGCAGACCATTTTACACAGTAGTAAAATTAAAGTACCACTAACAGTCTCATTACCAAAGCCTGGATTTCTTGTGAAACCTTCCCTGACTCCCCTGAGGAGTTAGCTAACTCATGGACTCCTAATTTTTTCCCCCTTCCAATCACTCTCCATGTTCCTTTGTACTCACGTGCTGCACTGCTATTGTGTATTTGTTTGTTTAGGAGTACCTCTGTCTTTGAGATTAAGTCAGTGACCAGAGACACATTTTATTTATTGTGCATCACACAATACGTGACATAAGATCTGTTAACTGGATGAACCAATCAATATCGTAAGTTTATGAAGACTTGGAGTCATCACAGAAAATTATCTAACAGCTTTTCCCTAAAATGAATGTTATCTTCAATCATCTCACTCACAACTCAAGGAACTACTTGTGCTTGAATGCAGTTTGATAAATAATTTCTCTTAAAGGTTAAGAATTACTAAGCCAAAAGATTCAAATCAACAACTGAAATCTTGCCTTAGGGGAACGTTCACTTAGAAATATACGAGCTGACAAGTTATCTACAGAAAGTAAAATACCTGCATATTCTGGATAGCATATAGTGAGAGGGCTCTTTTTGATTTTTTCTTCGAAGAGATCCTTCTTGTTTAGAAAAAGTATAATAGATGTATCTGTAAACCATTTGTTGTTACATATGCTGTCAAACAACTTCATGCTTTCATGCATTCGGTTCTGTAATAGAATAGAGCCAGTTTGTCATAATGTTAAGGATTTTGAGAAATATTACCTTAAAAAAATGAGCGTGGAAAAAAAAAGTATGGTAATACAATAGAACTTAGCTGAAAAATAGGTAACGTCTCACAAAAACATATTTTTGCCATTTAAGAACAAGCACACACTTTGATTTTACACAAGATGAGTGTCTACATCACTCATCACTTTTTTGCATTCGAGCAGTACTTGCTGAGTGCTGGCAGTGTGTCACTGTGCTGCAGGACCCTGCAATCTAGAAATGCGAAGTGCAAACGTTTCAAAGGAGATCTCATTATTACAGAGTGAATTGAAGTTTCCATTCAAAGATAAATAAAGGTTTTTAAAGATTAATAAATTAAACTGAAAAAGCTGAAACACAATTAGCCCAATACCCTAAATATAATGGTATATTAGGCAAGGAAACTTCCAGTTCCTGTTTCCTGCCCTTCCAGTATTTGTGGTTTCAAAAAGGGCACTAATGTATCTTATAGTGCCAGAATGACAGGAATGAACATGTGCACTACATCTACTGCATGATAATTGTATATAACTTATTTTAATAAAATGATACTTATAGCTTTTTTCAAATTAAAAATATTTCTCCCAGATTAATGGTGCACTGAAACACATCTGAAAATTACATGACAGTAGCAAAGTATAACAGAGATCAAGGATTACTGAGCTGGCAGAAGTAATAAGTTAAGAAAAATAAGCCTTGGACTATAATGGAACTAACTTTATTTTCATTTAGTATGTAGATACCAGATCTCAGAAACGCCTAGTTAAGCAACTAGGGTTGAGGTGAGATCAACTTTTTGTCTTTTCCTTTTTTTCAGGATCCATCTGTTCTTTTTGCATTCTAAAAGGGAAATATACTAAACAGAAAAGTTAGAGAAAAGAGCCTGAACTTTCAATTAATTTAGGCATTAGCAAGAATTCAAGAATTTTTCACAGGAAAATTCTTGGCAACATCTCCAGCTCTTCATATGTCATGCTCAATCTTTAAAAGTGGTTCTACTTGCCATTTCTTCATCTTCAGCTAGAACCAGGTCATAGTCACTCAGTGCCACACAGAAGATGATGGCGGTCACTCCTTCAAAGCAATGAATCCATTTCTTCCTCTCAGATCTCTGTCCTCCCACATCAAACATTCTGTAAGAAGAAAAATAATGAGTTTGACATCACGCTGAATGTTCAGAGGCTCTGAGGAGTTCTATAAAAATCAACAAAAAAACTTCCAAATCACATAGGGAATGTGGGATGGAAAGAAAGGAGAAAAGGATTTTATGGGAGGAAAATAATGTCACAAATTGATTTTCACAAAGGAAAAAATGTCTGCTGGTTTTTAAACCATTTTGTTTTATCTCACAGTAAAACAAAACAAAAAACCCAAAATACCTTAAAAAAAAATAACACATTCATTAACATGAGAACACTTTAGAACAGAACATGAAAACAAATACAAAAGAAGGGGCAGCACTATAAGAATGCGGAGATAATAGAATATATTCAATTTGCTAAAGTCACAGAACATTAGAGGCAGAGAACATGGTCCCCTCATCCAACTACAAAATGTTTTCTCTCAGAAGCAATACAGCAGAACTTCGATGTAAAGGACAAACCATCCCAGGTAAGAAAAGCTGAGCAAGCAAGTCATATTTAAACAGGGGAAAACAGGCTGCCTAAATTAGAAAGTAAAACCATGGTATAGAAAAAAAAAAAAAAATGAGATGAGATAAATGGATGGCCTACTGAATAGTCTGAAAATTAGGATCGAAAAAACTCAATTTTTATATGATACACAACAGTAGACCATTGTAGGTTACTGTACAGGGTAGTAACACAAACAGTATAAAAACAATAATCTTTTCCTCTTTTCCTTTTAAGAGTTTAAGTTAAGCACAAGTTGAAATTCACAAAGATTACATTATGCAACCTAGAAATAACCACTTACATAATGGAAACACTATGCAAACTGGTACATTTTTAAAGGCTCCATTTATCTAGATACTGCACTAATTAAAATAGTCCCTATTTAATTCTCAGGCAAAAAGAATTTTCCCTGTAGAATAGTTCTGGCCTATAAACCAAACCCAAGTACATAAGATCTGTACTCATTACAAAAATAACTAGTATTGTTACTTTTATCATCATTTAAGTGCCCTTCTATTAGTTTAGCTAGTAAATTGTTCATTAAGTTTAAGTATGCTATATAACAAAATGATTTTACTAGACACTAAAATGGGTACGATATAAAAAGGACAGCTGGTAATAAAGATCAAACAAGAACAAAAGAAATTAAAATGATTACCCATCTGTTAAATTGCCAAGGAACACAATTTGAAGACAACTTTACCAAAAAGATAGTATATTTTATCTATCTTCTCCGATCAAATGTCACATATTTCCTGACCACTCCATGTAAAATAACAACAAAACCTACCCTGTCCCATATTATCCCTCTGTTGATGGCTGGTTTTATGTGTCAATTTGGCTAGGCTATCATACGCAGCTATTTAATCAAACACTAATCTTGGTGCCGCTGTGAAGGTATTTTTCTGGTTATGGTTAACATCCATAGTCAGTTGATTTCCAGTAAAGGAGATTATCCTTGATAATGTGCGCAGACCTCATGCAATGAGTTGAAAGGCCTTCAGAGCAAAAACTGATGTTTCCCAGAAGAAGAAAAAATTCTGCCTCAATACTGTAACATCGGGCTTCCCTGGTGGCGCAGTGGTTGAGAGCCCGCCTGCCGATGCAGGGGACACGGGTTCGTGCCCTGGTCCGGGAAGGGCCCACATGCCGCGGAGCGGCTGGGCCCGTGAGCCATGGCCGCTGAGCCTGTGCTTCGCAACGGGAGAGGCCACAACAGTGAGAGACTCGCGTACCGCAAAAAAAAAATACTGTAACATCAGTTTCTATCTGAGCCTGCTGTCCTGCACTACAAACTTCCAATTTGCTGGCACCTACAGTCACGTTAAGCCAGTTCCTTGAAATACACAGAACCTACTGGTTCTGCTGCTTGCGAGAACCCTGAATGACACAAATTTTAGTACCCAAAGTGGGGTAATGATGTAAAACAAACTCCCAAAACTGTGCAAGTATATTTGGAAGTGGGTAATAGGGAAAGGCTGGAAGAATTTTGAGTTACTTGACAGAAAAAGCCCAGAATGCCTTCAAAGATGGTTGGTTAGAAATACGGTGATTTTGATGAGACTTAGATGGAAGTGAAGAGGATGGTAGAAAAGCTTCTATCTTAGAGAATGAATACATATGATCATGAACACAATGTTGAAAGATATATGAATGTTAAAGATGTTTTTGTTGAGGTCTCAGAAGGAAATGAGAAGTATATTATTGGACACTGCAGAAAAGGTAATCTTTCTTTTAAAGTGGCAAAAACTTGGCTTAACTATTCTAGTGCTAGGTGTAAGGTAGGACTTGTAAGGGATGAACCTCGCTACTTAGATTTAGCTGAGAAAATTTTCAAGCAAAGAATGCAAGGTACAGCCTTGGATCTCCTTGCTGCTAAAGTAAAATGCAAGATGAAGGAAAGAAACTGACGAGTGAACCAATAAGCAAAGAGGAACCAGACCCACACAGGGAAGAAGGCCAAGGACTGGAGTAATATGGCCATAAGGCAGGGAACACCAAGGACTTCTGACAACCACCAGAAGCTAAAGAGGATTCTTTATTCGAGCCTTCAGAAGGAGCATAGTCCTGCTGACAAACTGATTTTAAACTTCTAGCTTCAACTATCAAAGAATAAATTTCCATTGTTATATGCCACTGGTTTGTGGTAATTTGTTACAGCAGCTTTAGGAAACTAGAATATCCCCCTCCCATCTTGCTTTATTTCTCTTTGTAGCAATTATGACCCCTTGAATACTAAATAGTTATTTCATCTCCTCTCCTCCCCCATCCCTAAAACAACATAAAGGCAAAGACTTTGTTTTGGCCATGTTATATCCCCTCCACTGGACAAACACATGCACTTCATAAACATCTGCTGAATGAAAGAATCAACTGTGTCTACAGAATATTTTAAAACACTGTCAAGCAATATGACTATTTTTTACCAATGGCATTTTTCACAGAACTAGACCAAAAAACTTTAAAATTTATCTGGAAACATGTAAGACCCCGAACTGCCAAAGCAATCTTGAGAAACAAAAACAGAGCTGGAGGAATCAGACTCCCTGACTTCAGACTATACTACAAAGCTACAGTAATCAAAACAGTATGGCACTGCCCCCCAAACAGAACTATAGATCAATGGACTAGGATAGAAAGCCCAGAGATAAACCCATGCACCTATGGTCAATTAATCGATGACAAGGGAGGTAAGAATATACAATGAAGAAAAGACTGTCTCTTCAATAAGTGACGCTGGGAAAACTGGACAGCTACATGTAAAAGAATGAAATTACAACATTGTCTAACACCATACACAAAAATAAACCCTAAATGGATCAATAACAGGTTTTACCATGTTGAAGATCTAGACCTTCCAGTTATGCTGTGGGAATGTTAAATATAAAAGTGCTTTAACTTGATAATCAAGTAATATGAATACAGAAGAAATCTTCAATTTATTTAATTTAGAAATGAATGAGGGTCATTCATATACTGGTCATAAAGAACCTTTAATCTAAGCCACTGCTTCTCAAACTTTAGTGTGCATTAGAATCACCAGGTGGGTAAGTTGATGCTGCTGATCTGGGGACCACACTTTGAGAATCACTGGCCTAATTCATAAGGAGCAAAAATGACTAAGAACTAACAAGACAAAGGATCAGACTGTGCACAGAGCATTTTCATTATTTCACAAATACAGGAGAATTATCTTCAGATTCTGAACTTCTATTTCTTTAACCCAAAACAAAGCAAGATTATAGTATCTTTTCCTTCATATGAAAAGATGAAACTTTTGACTAGTATCAAATAGGGAGTGAAATTGAGTTTTCTTAGGTTTCTCTTTTTAGAGGGAGCAGGGGGAGGGAGGGAAGATGGAAGGGGATATATTGGCTATCCTGAGCTATGCTGACTTACCCTCAGACTGTCATCTAATTCCACTGTGGCCAAGACTGAGACAATGCTAGTTGACCATATATGAATACCAACCCCATAAATGACATTCCACCCCAAAACCAATTACACATTACATTACTAAAGGAAAGGAATAGAAACATGTTATGATGATTTTCTAATAGAAGGGATGCTTTAACTCTATATTCAGCAAAAATATAACAAGATAAAACTGTTAATTCTTTAAAGCAAAATAATCCTCATAGACACTTTCCATAAATGCCCACAGAGGTGATACTATATATTAAGTTATAATGCTTCATTGCCTCATTTTGAATTTGTTAATTCCCATACAAAATAAGTGAAACAGTTAAAAATCAGACAATGAATTTATACCACGAAACACACAAAATGGTAAGCACACTTGAGTTTCCAGTAAAATTATTCTAAGTATATTTTTGCCCTCAGTCTTCTGAGGCTCACTTAACATATAAAAAGCAAAATTGGAAACATATGTTAGCAATGATAGTAATTTAACAGAATTCAAATCCAAAATAAGACAAAGTTTATTTGAAGTTCCTGACAGACCTATGTTTACCTATAAGTCAGCAAGTAAAAACAGTAACTAAAAACATCCTGTGAAATTTTACCTCACCCAAGGAGACTAAATAGAGCAAGATAAGTGGACTTCCTGGAAGGATCATGATGACAGACAACTCCTGATGCTGAAATGGCAACTTTGAGAAACCTAGGCTGGAAGTGAAGTGTATGGTCTGGAAGCGAATGTTTAGGGCACACCTACCGAAGAATGAAACTGAATTTTGCACAGTTAGATTGTCCAAAGCACCAAATAATTGATGTGACATCTACCTTTGCCGTCTCTCATCATTTACAGAGCTCACACCTCTACGTTTCCTTTTATATACAGTAACCATTTTATGTATAAACCTCTGACAATGAGCAAGATTGGAAAAGTCTGTTAAGAATCTTAAACAAGTTTGTCCTTACCTAACCAGGGGCCTACATCCAGAATCCTTACTTGCTAACCCTAACCCCATGCATTTTCTCCTGAAACTTCATGGTTAGAATAAAGTCATCATCTGAACATAACAATTTGTTTGCTATAGAATATGGTCTTAAAGCAAGGTAAATAGAAAGCAAAAAAGTCAGAATTTAAGGTATACTAGGATTAAAAAAAGACCCAATAAAGCTTAAAATCTAACAGTGAATTTCCTTATAATTAAAATCGCTTTATAATTTTTAAATACATCTGGCAATAGTTATCAAATAAGACAAATCAGATTATTTAAAATAATACTATTTTAATATTCCTGAGTTTGGTTATTTAATATTCTCCAAATAGTAAGCAAACTATAAGAAGGTAAATGATTTCAATAAGAGATCATACCAGCAGGGAAAGGAAAAAAAAAAAAAAAGTGAAAACAGAAAAAAAAACAGAAAAAACTTAAAAGCAAATGCAAAACAGTACGTTACAGTACCAAAAGTTACACGGTCAGATAAACTAATTATGATCTATATCTCTGTTTAAGAAAGCAGAGCAATGTTTGTTGTTTTGGAGGGAAACTGCCAGGGAAAACTGAAATTGAATTTTAGTTTTCCGGAAAACTTAATTACGTTTATCACTGAATGTGGGATAATGTAGTGATAAATGATAGTAACAAAAGTATTATTTTTAAAATACTTATGGAGAGAATCAGAGGTATAGTTGCATATATTTAGCTGTGCTCCCCACAACTTGTAATATTGAGCTTCTTTTGAGCTGATGAATATTTGTTTTTAATCTTTCACTAGGAGCCTTTCTTTAAGATGGTTTCAGAAATTCTGCTTTATTATCATACTGTTTCAGAGCACTGGAGTTAACTGAAGCAAAATTCAGCAGTTTTTCTCATACTTTGAAAACGGTTACTTATTGGAAAAAGAAAAACATAGTTCTGTAAATCTGAATGTGATGTTTAAGTGAACTTCCCTGAGCCCAGTTCATTACACAATGAGCTGACTAGACAAAATGAACTCCAGATTCCCTTTCATTCTAAAGGCTACCACTTAGTGCTTCTCTGTTCAGATTTCAGTAAAGTTATAGTATCACTGTAAACTAAATGAACATTTTTCATCATGAGATAGTACTAACATGAGTTTGCATAAATAAAAATCTTCGTGAAAAATTTTTAAAAGGTAACTTTAAAAAATATTTCCATAAATAAGCATATATTCTATCAGTAAAACCTAAAACTGGATGGCAACACTTTCCCCAAAATATAACATATTAGAGCAGTATTTTCTTTTAAATATAAAAGCCAAAAACTATTTTTATTTAAGTCACTGTGAAAAACATAGGCAAAAGGAATTTGCATGGCTATTTTTTCTTAAATAAAAATATAAATATTCCTTCTGAATGTTTCTTGACCTCTTTCAGCCCCAAATTCTTTTGTCCAATCAGCTGTGAAACATTTTTTGTAATTTCAAACTCTAAAAATTGTAAAACTTTTATTAGTATAACATTTTTTCCTTAAACAATGTGTTCTGTATCTAAATTCATAAATCATATGTTTTGAAGATACTCACTTAAAATGAAGATCTTTGAAAGTAAAATGGGTTTCAACAATTCCTGTAGTTTTCACTCGGGTTCTGAGAACATCTTGTTGAGTTGGGATATAATTTGGCTGTGCAATTCTGTCCAAGTCATTCAAATAGCTGAAAAAATAAACAACAGTATGCTAATAGTTAACACTGTCAATAAAGATCATCTAAACCAAAGAGTAAAACATTCTGATGCATGCAATACTCCAGATTACTGAAGTTTTTATATTTCTGTGGAATGATGTAATTTTAAGTCTATATCTTACACAACTCTCACAGAAATGAAAATGTTTATACTTCTCCAGCCACAAAGTTTCTTAAATATTTCAGTAATTCTCCTTGTTGGAAAAGAAAACAAAGTAATAACTTCATAAACGTCCAAACTCACGGCACACCATGAATTTGTCCCTTAAAACTCTTTATTACACTTCTTTGATGTAGCACTGTGTTTATGTTCCAGACATTATTCGTTTGTTGAGAAATTAGAAAGCCTTCCTAAGTAGTGAGGAAACCTCTGGCCAAAGGCTGAATTCAGTATTGTTCCTTTTCAACCAACCTTAAGTAATATACAGGAATACACGACACATGCTCCTGTACTCTACATTTTACTGCCTCTATGAATCAATATTCATATTTTACTTCTGATTTCAGTCACTCATTCAACACTTTCTGCCAATGATGCAAAATATGTGTGCTATAAAAATGTAGTGGTGTCATACCATGCAATTCTTTTATTTTGTGTCCACTTACGTAGTAGAATCACTAATGTTACAGTGCAGGTATGGAGAGATTAAGGTGAAGCTGAGTGGTTCAAGAGGGCTTCATGGATAATGAAGGGCATAAATAGAAATCTGACAGGTGCAACAGATAAAAGGGAATGTCATTCACATCAGGAAAAGCAGTAGAACAGTATGGAGGTAGGAAGAGTCACATCTTGTATCTCAGAAAGTAAGTCCACTAGTAGGCTACGCATGGAATTAATCCTAAGGTCAGTTGCATGTGGAGAGCATCAGTGAAGTGTTTTCTAATACTAGAGTGGAAGAGTCCAAGATAATTTAGACGATACATCTAGGTGTATTACAGAGAGGTACCAATTTTTGCAACTTTAATTGATGTTATCCTCTGAAACTGTTCCTTAGCCATTTAGAATGGGGTCTTACAAACAAAAGGAGCTCAATAAATATTTGATTTCTGGAGATGGGGTTGGAAAGCCATCCCATGAATTAGTAATCAAAATGTTTTTTAGACAGTTAAGTCTATGTATGTGATGCTGATACCAGAATACATGGAGAGGATAGCTTGAGTTATCTGTATTATATTTACTGAATTTAAAATAATCAATTTATTACTGCATTGGTGATAATCCCCTAGTACTTCATCTGTGTTTTCAGTTCCATATATATAACGTTCACCTTAGTGTAAGAAAACCTGACTTAAAAAACAAACAGGCCATGGCTAGATTTTACTAATTGTCCCTTTGAAATAGTGAGTTATTCTTATTTAAAATTTACTCTGATTACTCCTATATACATTTCTTTGCTTAAAACTGCTATAGTTTTATTAGCCTCTAAAAATAATGCACATTTATATTTCAACAAGACAAAAAACAAAAACAGGCATAGTGAAAAACTCCAATTGTTAAAAACAAAAACCAAAAAAACCCCAATTGTTTTAAAAGATCACAAATTTAAAATGTAAATTGGTGGTTAGATGGTCTTAATGGGCAGCTTGGCAGCATCCCCTATCTCCTGTCAAGAATTCAGAAATCAAGATAGCTTGTAACTACCACGGAGAAAAAAGATTTTGATGATTTCCTTCATGCTTGAAAAATGGCTCCATTATTGCCATCTTAAGATCAGAACTGCTCAAACGGGGAGCCAAAGCGACATGTCTTTCAGAGCGTGTCCAAGCATTGTGCACAGGACAAAGGGTCTTGGTAACTATACTGAGGGGGGTCCAGAAAAGTAGGGGGAAAGGAACTTCAATCTATTGTCCCTAAGAAGCACCCCTTAATTATTCAAATAGTTCCCCTTGCTGGGCTCCGCTCAGAGAAACCTTCTCACCGTGAGTGATTTCCACTTAGATCTTTCTTCAGGTTCTGGTGGTGCCAAAGCAAGTACAGTGGACTAAAAGCTGTGTCCTTGCCCTAAGAAGTTTTTTTCTAATTTTCTAGCTTCTGTAAAGTCTGGTTTAGTAATTTAAGGGCATATTGAGTGATGACCATGTATCAGGCAATGGAGATATAACACTGGGCAAAAACAGACCTTACTGAATTTACAGTGCAGTGGCAGAGATAAAAAAAGAATCAAACAGTCTCAATATAAGTCAAATCACCTCAAAATAAATGTAAATCTGTGTGTAGTATGGAAAAAAATACATCACGTTATGAATACCTAACAGGGAGTCAAAGGCATACTCATTGAGTCGAAGAGTATTTCCTTGTAGAAGTGAGGACACCAGTTGGAGAGATGGGCTACACAGCAATAAGATGATGTTATATATACATATATAAACTATGTATGTAATAATTTATGTTTATACACTTGTAAAACACTAAAAATACATATTGAGAAATATAGCATTATGAAAATTGTGACAGGCTACACAGTAATGTGTATTACTTATTCATTCACACTAAATCATTTACCTAACACTGAGTACTCCGACGTGCAATACATGACATGCTATACGATAATAAGGTCCTCAGGAGCCATACCCGTTGGTTTTCCACTGTGGCAAAGTATGTGTATTTACCTGGACCTTCTAATACCTGTCATCTTCTATTTAATCCTCACCTGTGTTCCTAAGAGCCAATAGCTCTGTCAAGAAAACTGAGTAATTTTGGAAAGTAGAATGAGTGCAAGGCACATGTTTCTAGTCATTATCATCTTTGACATTTCTGAGTATGTGTGCCAAGTAACGGAAACAAATCCTTGATTTTTTTTTTTTTAATTCTATGCAGATCATCAAACAGAAAGCTCCCTGATTAGGTTTTATCAAAACTTGCTTTATAGACTTTCTGGGGCCACCACCTGAAAAATCAGGGCAGATTTTTCTTCTAAAAAACTAGACTTAGAAATCTGTAAACAATGTCCAATGCAACAGGGCACATACAGTTGACAACTTTCAACTGTACAGCTATTTTATTTTCATAAGTGAGAAAATATCTTGGGATCACCATGCACCCCTTTAAACGGGGTGCCTGTCACTCAAGGTGCCTGTCACTGGACAAGTAACTTCTCAGGCACTTAGTAAACAAAAAGCACACAAATCAGTTACCCTCCCCCACTTTGGCTAGCCCCAGGTAAACTAGAGATGCACCCAAATTCAGAGTGAATTTTGGCAAGTTCCAATTACTTTCTTGGAAATATACTGGAAACAGCTCCATTCTGCATGTTTCAATTAGTTACATGAGTCCCTTGAGACAACTTTTGAACACAAGGGAAATCCGAGCCTTGCTACCTACAAACACACACAAAAAAGACAGAAAAAGTTCTGAAATACTGTCATCCTAAATATCCTGAGTTGTACAAGAATGTGTCAGCCAATTCTGCTAAAAGTGACTCGGAGGTATACCTGACTTTCAAGTAATTATCCATGATAGTGTAGTTCTGAAGTTATGATTACTTACTATGCTGCAGAATCATTAAGCTGGTACTCTCGGGATCTGTTGAAGCAGGCTTGTACACCACTGTCTTTCCACAATCTCTTTATAACTCCAGCAAGTTCTGCAGTCATAAAACCTTCCTCAGCAGCGCCAGCAAGCACAAAGAGTTGGCGGGCATCATCCTGAACATTCAAAGTCCATTTTTATTTAAAAAGTAAAAAGGCAGACAGACACTACAGACAAAGTATATTATAGATTACAAAAAGTGCAATAGTGAATTTCCTTTATGCCTTTTATTGGTGTCATAACTTGGATTTTCTCTAAAAGCACCACTTAAAAAAATGGCTTAATCAAAAAAGCATATTCTTAAATCATGAGTCCATGTTTTGTGATATTAGTAACAGCTATCAAGGCACTAAAGAGCTGAAAGAATGACGACACTTGCAGCTCATGAGAGAATATATTAACCAACTACCCACTGACAGTCTGTTGTACCCTTTTGAGAAAACAGAAGAATGTATGCTTTGCCTCTCCCTTACCAAAATGTTTCTAATCTAAAAAACACATTAACACCATTAGAGGTTATTTTTAGAATCTAATTAAATGTTAGCTTTGTGATATACTTCACAGATGCAAAATAAGTTCAGAGAAGGGAGAAATCCATGTGGAATAAAGCAAGAATAGTTCCACAGAATGGTGTGAGATTTTTTCAGAAGATCTTAAAGTATGTATACCTTAAAATCAATGGGCCAGGAGATGGGGATAGCTGTTTGCTAATCCAGGCAAGGAAACAAAGTAAGTACAGCTTTGGAGTAGAAATACTCATGACACATATAGAAGAGAGCATGCAAAGTTTTTAAATGAAGGAATACTACACATAAATTTAATTAAATTTTGCTTAAGTTTTGAGGCTACAATATTTACAGTTATTCTGATCCATAGGTAATCAAGCTCACTAGGTCAGTGTTGTCCAAAAGAGATATGAGCCACTGACGCAACTCTAAATTTTCTAATAGCACATTTTAAAAAGTGTAAAAAAAAAAAAAAAAAAGTAAAATTAACTGTAATATATTTTATTTAACCTGTATATAAAATATCATTTCAACATGTAATCAATATAAACTTATTGAGATATTTCATATTATTATAGATATTTAGTCTTTGAAATGTGTTTCTTTTATACAGACAATGCATCTCAATTCAGATTAGACACATTTCAAATACTCAGTAGCTACACATGGGTAAGTAGCTACAGTGCTCTATAACACAACTCTAGTCTTCAGGTAATAACACAGTTAATACAAAAATAAGGAATATGTGAAGTTACCATCTACGCAAAGATTCTTTCTGGCTTGAGATATGCAGCTTTATGTTAAATGATAGACAGACCATAATTTTTCTCTAGGGGCATTTTTTCCAACGTGGTGTAGTAGCTCTTTATAAAGAAATGGCACATATTATGATAAGGCATACAGAAGGGAAGCATTTGGTGACACAGGCTAGCAGAGGGTACTAGCTGACAATATAAATTCATTCTACTGCCAATTTGTGAAACATTTTCTTTTCAGATGGAACCCATCGTGAGAAATAATTAAGTCACTCAGCATGGGAACTTATTATTCAAGCATATGTTTCCCTTTTTAGTAAATCACAGGAGAAATGCATGTAAGCAAGTAACACTTGTACCATGTCCTTAATAAACCCCAACAAAACACAATTTCAAGTCGTTTTTAGCACCATTTACCTAATTCCAGTAAACAGTTATTCAATTTTCCAAATAATGACTTATATGAGAAATTTCTAAATTTGGTTATTTTTATTTTTAAGTGACATCAAACACTTTTCTCCAACCATTTTAGAAAAGTGCTTTTCACTTAAGTGAGCTTTAAAATGAGCTTTCATTATGGTATATTTATTCAATTTCCATAAAATTTGTTGACAGAAAAGACTAATGTCCTATGGCATTAGTATGGGTCATAAGATCATGTTCTCTTCAAACTTTCCAGGAAAGAAGCCTGAAGAAAAGACTTGGGAAACTGTGGAAGCTCTATTTATAAACTGTGGCATTCAGAAATGTCTCCTCTTCACAAAATGTAAAGAAGTCTCTTTTCCTTAAAAAACAAACTGGAATACTCATCTCCATGTCATTAGCAGGACATTCAGATGTCTGCAGACGAGCTTTAAGTAATAAATTTAAGCAGGAAGGTACTTTAGAAATTATTCTACCTAATTTTTTGTTTTGTTTAAAAAGTCCCTGAGACATAGAGAGATTGTGCAATTTATTTAAAGTTCCACAGGTAATTAGTCACCCAATCCCACATATTAGTCAACAATTACTAAGCAGCCACTGCCTAAGACAAGATAAATTTGACAACTGCAGAATGACAATAATCCTATCTTGTCATGAACTGAAGTCTTTTCAAGATTCATTTAAAATGTTACTTAAGAACATTTAAGAAAGAAAGACAAACTTGAGTGTACTAAAACAGTATGACATAGTGCTGGAAAAGGGTAGGGATTACTAAAGGGCTATAGGTAAGTAAAGCAGTTTACAGGAACTCTTTTTGTAGTGTTAAAAAGAAATTTATTTGCCAGGCAAGGAAAAAGATCCTTGGATGTAGCTGAGTTAATATGTTTTCAAATGACTAAGAACTAAATGAAAATAAGATGGTTTAAAGAATGTAAATTCTAGTTCATATAACTGCATGTTTGGGGAACTCAGAAAGGAGATACGAAATGCTATCCTGTCAAGAGACATAATAGCCTCTTCTCAAACAGTGATGATCAGGGAGCACCTGTTAGTTAGTGACAACACATTTTATTTGAAGCCGTCATCTATTTTGTGAGAATTGTGGGGAAGAGAGGACTTTGAGGGACCATGATGGCTGTCTTCTGATATATCAGGAATCATCAAAGGTAAGAAAGAACAGACTTTGTGCTTAGGCACAGAGCAGAGAAAGAATTCTGAGGGCAAAAGCTATCAGATTTCTTTTTTTTTTTTTTTTTTTTGTGATACGCGGGCCTCTCACTGTTGTGGCCTCTCCCGTTGTGGAGCGCAGGCTCCGAACGCGCAGGCTCAGCGGCCATGGCTCACGGGCCCAGCCGCTCCGCGGCACGTGGGATCTTCCCGGACCGGGGCACGAACCCGTATCCCCTGCATCGGCAGGCGGATTCTCAACCACTGCGCCACCAGGGAAGCCCTATCAGATTTCAATTCAATAAGAACACTCTTTCACAACCAAAGCTATCCAAAAACACAAAACAAGGAGGGAGAGTGAGAGACTGAAACTGTTAAGCAAAGGCTAGATGAGTGTTTCAACAGAAAACATCAGAAAGCCCTTCTACAATAGAGGCTAAGTAATATGATAAAGGGGTGTCAAAAAAAATAGTGCACCTTTGAATTTTTGACCACAGGGATAATATATTGATGTCATGATTGATATAGGTATAGAAATCCTTTGTTTCAATGGTTTAGGATAATTATTTCATTAATAACATTAGGCAACAATACCGAACACCACATACAATGAGAATTACTGACATATTTAATCTACCACATTTCTAGAGCATACAATCACTCCTATAAATTTAAGACAGTTATACTGCTTTCACCAAAGTTAGCGTACTGGTAAGGAAAGCTTGGGAACTTTAGTGAAGTCACCTCTCCATGGTGACTAATCCCAGATGTTAAAGAATTGCTCTAAGAAATAAACAAATGTAAAACTTTTTTTCTCTAAACACACAACCGTAACCAAAGTAAAAATGACTGAGGCAAGGAAAGAGGAAGTTGTTTTTCTTTTTTTCCCCGTAACACTGCTTAAAGGGGAAGGGGTGGGGGATAAAAGTAAAATCATCTAAATTAATTTTAACTAAATTGCAGACAGCAAAATTTTTGAATAAATTGCAGTGAGCATGAGCTTCATTATGTCAAGAAGAGAAATTATAATAAGTATGTTACACATATATAACTTATGTATACATTTATGAATCTTATAACTGTACAGCTTTAATTTTCAAATTAATAAAATAAATATTAAACTGTTCTCTGTATGCACAATAGAACCTATTGTGAAAAGATAGACAAACACGTAATAAATAATACATGAACTGAGCAAAGTGGAAAAATACTGTGCTGGAGGCATATAATACATTTCAAATGAAGGTTAATATCACTTTGTCACATATATAAATCAGTATTTCTCAGAATCAAAAACAACATAATATTATAGCTTCTTCATCTTAGTTCTCAACGATAAACCGGACTACTACTGTAAATATTTCATACATTCATCCGGAAAAATGATAAGTAGAAATAACTAGAAACATTTTGAAAAAGAATACTGGGGACAGAGGGCTGAAATGATCAGATATTTAAAGTCTATAATATGTAGAACATCTAGTATTAATGCAGATCAACAGGGGGAGAAAATCCCAAATGTGAACTTACATGACAAAGGTGGCAAGATAAATCAGTAGGAAAGAATACAATTATTTAAAAAACACTTGTGAATAATTAGATAGCCATATGAAGAAGAAAAAAAATAATGTAGATCCTTATTCCATGCATACAACAAAGTTTCAGAGGGATTAAAGAAATAACATAGAAACGATGTTGAAATTTACTCTCCTAAAAAACTTTTAAAATAGTACAAATATTCAGTAAATCTTTGGTTGAGAGAAGATTTTCTAAATTTAAACACAATGGAAGAAATAACAGGGGAAAATTTTTTAAATGACAACCTAAGATTAAAGGCAATAAGCCAAATGTGAGAGAACATTTGTATTAGTGGACAAAGGGTTACTATACAAGTACATACAAACAAGCAAATACATATTCAAAACACCAAGGCTCCAATCCGTAGATGAATAAAGGATAAAATAAGCCACTAACATAGAGAAATAAAAACAGTCAATAAAGAAATGGAGGGCTTCCCTGGTGGCGCAGTGGTTGAGAATCCTCCTGCTGATGCAGGGGACACGGGTCCGTGCCCCGGTCCGGGAAGATCCCACATGCCGCGGAGCGGCTGGGCCCGTGAGCCGTGGCCGCTGAGCCTGTGCGTCCAGAGCCCGTGCTCCGCAATGGGAGAGGCCACAACAGTGAGAGGCCCGCGTCACACACACACACACACACACACACACACACACACACACACACACACACACACAGAAATGGAAAACTGCATAGTTATATTAAAAAATTGAAAATGCAACAAGGTAAATTAAAATAAGAGTTACTAATAAATTACCCAATATTTTAAACATGTCAGACTCCAAATTTTGGCTACCCAGAGTGCTAAGAAAAGGCACTGCTGCTAGGAAAGTAAACTGACACAGCCTTTCTCAAAAGCAATCTAGCAAATCTGGCAGAGACATAATCTAACTAAATAATGAAATTAATTTTAAAATTAGAGGAAGAGAAAAGTGGCCCTTATGCAGGAGCACGCTGAGGTTTGGGGGAAAAAGGGAGCTTCAGTCAATTCAAGGCAAGGTTTTCTGTTCCTTACAGCCCAGCTTATTCCAAGGAAGTGATTTTCAAGCTTTCTGGGATGAAAGATCAGTCTTGTGTTTTACTTGTTTCATTTTCTTTTGTTTCCAATCTTTCAAAACTAATACTATTGGAAAAATGACATTTAAGTGACGTAAAATATAAATACATTTTTGTAAACTATCAGAGTTAACATATAAATTACTCCGTCAATTGCTGTAAAAGTTTGTCTAATCGCTTCCTTTACTGCTGTACTCACCTGTTGCACATGCTTGTGTGCAGGCACTGTCCATGGACCACACTCGGAGCAGCACAACTCTAAGTGATGCAGCAACATGTTGATAGGCCCCTGTTTAACACTTCCCTAACTGTACATTATCAAAAACAAAATAATCTATTTATCAATAAATTGTCATCCACAGATTGACTACACGCATTATGAGGGTTTTGAAAGGATATTAGGCACAAATTTTGATTGCTCTATGCCAGCCTTGAGAACAGTTTTGTTTCCTCTCATTTTAAATAACTAATGTGTAATCTGCTTTGCATATCTGCTAGCTGCCAAATACGAAGCAAACCACAGCAAATTGTCACTGTCTCTTAAAATTTTACATCTTTTAGGCACTTCTCACCCAGTTAACCTACATATTAAAAATGTAATTCCAATCAAGATACTGACAGGCTTTTTTTGTTTGTTTCAAAAGGGATGTGAGGAATTAAGTTGATTCCCAAGTTTATCTGGAAGAGAAATGCATTATAGCCTTTATATTTTGGTTAAAAAAGAACAATGGGATGGGTGCACTTACCCTACCAGATACCAATATCCTATGAAGCAAGAGAAACTAAAGTAATGTGACTCTGACAAAAATAATAACAGTAGTGTAATCATTATAAATAACAACAGCAATAACAAACATTTACTGAGCATCGATTATGACCAAGGCATGTAGTAAAGGCTTCTCATTATTTCTCAGAACCCCTGTAAGGTAGATGTTATTACTATTTCCATCTTATTATGAAAATAAGTGACTGAGCTAGGGAAGAAAAGAATATATCAATAAAAAACAATGGAGTTCAGAAAAATACTCAATTTAATGCTAAGGGTAGCATTTTCAAGTCACTCAGGAATGGAGTATGTAATACATGGCTGTAGGCAAGAGATGATCAGATTATAAAATATACTTAGATTCTACCTAGAAAAAGGAAGATAATTAAAAAAAAATAACTCTAAGCTGAAGAATGTCTGACAAGGCACAAAACACAGAAGTCACAAATGATTGAAGAAAATTCAAAGTTCTGTAACAAGAAAAATACTGTTTCAAAAAAGTAAAAGAAATATGCCGAATAATAACATTTGTAAAACATAAAGAAGAAATATCCCTAATATTCAAAGAGATTCAGTGTGAAAAGGACAAGGAATTTAACAGAACTGAGTAAAGAATACTAAGAGGAGTCCACAGAAGAGATACAAAAAGACAAGATTCTCAACCTCACTACAAATCAGGAAAATAAAAACTAAAAAAGAAAGATATTTTTTCACTAAGATATTAAAAAATTAAAATGTTAATATATCTAAGTTAATGACACTCTGGGAAAGATGACACTGATGCACGGTTGCTAGAAAAGATTATTCACTTCGTGTTTTTTTCTGAAAACAGAAAAAACTATGGTACCTATCAAACTTAAATCTCTGGTTATCCTTCAACTTAAAAGGCTAATACTTCCAGGAATTGATACTGTAGAAAAAGAAATATATTCAGCCTTTCTCTATACTGTTCTACTCTTAACACATGCTCCAATACCAAGCTCAAAGTCCCCTCCTCCTGTCTAGGCCATGTTTAATTCACCTTTGTATTCCTTAGTACAATTTCAATAGCCTCAAAGTATTTTAAAATTTGCAGACTTCCCTGGTGGCATAGTGGTTAAGAACCTGCCTGCCGACGCAGAGGACACGGGTTCAATCCCTGGTCTGGGAAGATCCCACATGCCGAGGAGCAACTAAGCCCGTGCGCCACAACTACTGAGCCTGCGCTCTAGAGCTTGCGCGCCACAACTACTGAGCCCACGCGCCACGACTACTGAAGCCCGCATGCCTAGAGCCTGTGCTCCACAAGAGAAGCCACCACAACGAGAAGCCTGCTCACCACAACGAAGAGTAGCCCCCACTTGCCGCAACTAGAGAAAGCCCGCAAGCAGCGACAAAGACCCAGCGCAGCCACCAATAAATAAATAAATAAATTTATTTAAAAACAGAAAAATAAGATTTGCGTAGAGGCAAGGCAACAAAGACACAGAGTAGACCAATCAGAACCAATGAGAGAGACTGAAGATGTTTATGTGAAAGAGTAACAATGGCTAAAGCTAACAGAAGTAACAGTGGGAAGGTAGGAAGAAAACAAGGGACCAGGGGACAGCTAGAGAGAGCCTAAAAAGAGTGGGTGAAACTAGCACCAGTGAAACAAAAATGAGCAGTACAGGCCCCCATGGAGATTCCAAAGCATCAGAAAACCAGTTTTAAAAAAAAGCTTGTGGTGAGAGAGCAGTTATTTCCAGTAGGTCCGGAAACAGCCCAAATCTGCCCCAAAAAGGACAGAAAATGACAATATTTCTTGAGAGAAAAATATGAAAATAAAAAGCAGCTTGCATCGACCCATCATTACCTCGTACAATGGAGGCTACAAAAACCTCTCTCTCTAACAATCACATGTAAGATCTGAACACAGAATACTGTACACGTGAATTGGAATTAGAGTACAATTTATTCAATTCTTTATCATAGGGTAGCTCTCTTTTGGGTAAGACTAAGAGCTCAAAAAAAACTTGCTGAATGAATAAAAGATAAATGAATAAGTTACAGCCTGAATGGATAGTATTGATAAGGCAAAAATTGTCTGGATATGATCAAATCTAATTTCAGATAAGATAATTTAGAAGAATGCTATGAACTATTATCAAAAATGATCTTGAAATCTATTTGAAAATTTTAATTCATTACACTAAGCTTTTTAATCTTTGTTTAAAAGGAAAAGCTTAGTAAATTAATATGGCCTAGCAACTTATAAAGAAATATTAGATTAACTTATTATAAAAAATAAACCAGATTTGCTTTACAGATTTCTCCAATGTATGTTCTCTAATGTTGCCTTCAACCATTTTTTTTTCTTGTTAAGCACAAATTGAGCCTCTATGTAAAAATAAAAACCTAGCAGAGATTGAGAAGACAAAAAGTTACAGTTCTCTATGCAAAAAATCTTCATAGTATTATCAGGGAGATAACACACACATATTGAACACATAAAAATAAAAGGGAACTATAAAAAGGGGTAACAGTAGTAGTAGTAATAATAAATCTACTTTGTACAAAAATATTAAAAATTAATCTAGAGATTCAGTTAAAGGTTTCTGGGAAGGTCAAGTTTTACATCAGTTATTAAAAAAAGAATCAGTGAAGAATAAACCATAATAAAATAATAAAACTTGACATAAACAGATTAAGCAAGCAAACTGGGACTGGGGGAAAAGGAGAAAAAGAAAAGACCCTATGGACTGGCTGGGGCTACTTCCAATCAAACTGAAAATAAGTTACACATTGGGCCAAACAAGGAAGCACAGGCACACTGCATTGGTTACCACCGTGTGGCAATCTTTCTTTCATGTAATGTCCTGGGTTCCAGTTTCTTTACTGATAAAATAAAGAGGTGAAACTAGCTTGTCTCCTAAGGTCCTAGCTGTGAAATTCTGAAAGATGTTTTCTAATAGCCAGTATTTTCTGATTCCAAAGATTAGCAAACTTGTATACTGTTTTCATTATCTGAGACTAGACTGCGTTACAGTCTGGGCATGAATGCAAATAATTAGCTCATTTCAGCACTCCAAATCATTAAAACAAATTCTGAAGAATGCCAGTGTAGGCAGTTTACTAAACTCAGTAGTAACTACTAAAAACTGCTATGGAGACACAGAGGTGCCCAATATGCCATGTTATATAGAAAACACTGCAATGGATATTGAGTGGTCCCAATCATCTTATGGATAAGGCAAGTATTCTAGCTCTAAAGGGAAGATTATGCAAACCTGTGTATTCTTACTTCACTTACTTCTAAAGCTTCAGACCTACTTCACTCACTACCATCCTTCTAGTCCTGAGACAGTTGATAAATCTATGTTATACAACATGGTGTTAATCATGCAAGTTGTTTTTTTACTCATCAGGTCTGCTCCAAGGACTTTAGTAACTTACAGCCCGGGCCGAGTCACCGAAGTCTATCTTCAACCTCCCCATGGCCCTAATGATAGCGATAATTGACTGGATGGTGTTACTGTAGACCACTGCTTTGTACTGTTTACATTCCTCTTCCGAATAACCAGCTTCATGGATAATTCTAACAAGACAAAAGAAAAAAGGTAACACTTACTTCCTTTGATGGAACAGTACACTTAAACATAAAAAAAATCTAATGTTTTAAATCTACTTACTTCATTTGCTTCACAATTGTACTTTTCCCAGATTCACCAGCACCTAAAAAAAGGGAAATAAAAGAAATGAGGGATTTCTAATTTTATCACTTACGTATATCCAACTCCCAACACACACTCTCTGTCTCTTAGTTAATTTTTTAAAAATTTTTATTGGAGTATAGTTGATTAACACTGTTGTGTTAGTTTCTGCTGTACAGCAAAGTGAATCAGTTATACATATACATACATCCACTCTTTTTTAGATTCTTTTCCCATATAGGTCACTACAGAGTATTGAGTAGAGTTAGTTCCCTGTGCTATACAGTAGGCCCTTATTTATTTTATATATAGTAGTGTGTATATATCAATCCCAATCTCCCAATCTACCCCCACTTCCCCCAAGTTTGTTTTTTACATCTGTGATTGAATTTTTTTATATCAAAATGATCTTTACTGGTTTCCAAACATACAGAAAATTTCTTAAAAGTAAGTCCCATCTGTTTATTACATCATAATTCTTAAACTCAGCTTAAAAAAATGCTTTCATCGATGTTTTTATGTATTCCCTGAAGTATTAAAAAAATTCTTTCTTCTATAGCTTACACTGAAGCAGTATAAATAAATTTTACTCAAGATTTTGCTCCCCACTGGAAGATGTTTAACTGCCTGGCCAATTATCATAATTTCAACCTTTGCCTCATGTGAAGTAGACAGCCCAGTGGTGCCAAGAAACCACAAATATTATTTTTAAATATTACGTTATAATAAAATAGCTATCTCACGCATTGTATAGTCAACCACCATTACTGAACAAGTGACACACAGCCAACATGCTTTGCTAACACTGGGATGCAGTGGTATGGCAGAAATGTCTCCCCTATGTTTTTCTTTATTCCCTGTCATAAACCCATTCTCAAAACTCTCCTTCACTCTCTACATATTCATGACCTCCTCACAATGAGTCTCTAGAATTATGCCACCGTAACACGAAAATATCACTAACAAAATGGCCCTTTATAAAATCAGAGCCCTCTAGATACTGTGAATATCTGAGCACAGGACACAAAACAAGGAAGGAATGACAAGTCTATTGTTTAGCTTCATACTGTCTTTGACCAGGGCTACAGATCATGGAGCTGTTAATTACTGTCTGAGAGACAGGGCTCAGGATTTTCATTATCTAGGCCTCATATTCCCATTTTTCCAAAGCCACTGCTACATGCTCTATGCTCCAGGGTCACTGAACTTACAGTACTGACAACACCTACTGCTGATGACGCCACCAATCTTCAAACATACTGTTCCCTCCTGCCAAAGTGTAATTTGCTCTGCTTCCTAGAGCTACACTGGTGATGCTGTATCAACCATCAAACCTACCTCCTTCCTCAGCCTTTCCTGACCCACTCCCGCTGTGATCCCTGTTGCCTCTCCCTTTGAACATTTTCTACTTGAATGCTCAGCAGCTAACTTGTGCTAGACACACAATCAACCAGAAATGTACCTGAACGTATTCAAGCTATCTGTGACGGATCAGTTAGATGGCAAACTTCTGGGCCTCATTCCCTTCTCTCCTTCCCCCTCCAGCTACACACATCCAAATCATCAGAGGCATCTGAGAATAAGTCATAGTTAAATGGCCTATTTGAAAACCTGGGGGGAAAACTGCTTAAATTTTACTTGTGATTTGATATTCAAGAAATTCTCCCAAGATAGCTGCATATTAAGTAGAAAAGCAGGCACTGAATAAACAATGAGGGCATTATTCATCTACAGACAGCCTTTGAATCCTGGCAGGGCATCTGCCAATACAAACAACTCCAAGATAAACAACCCATTATATATTAATCAATAACAATATACTTGGCTCTATGAAAAGCACAATTGTAGGCATTATGGCTCACACATTTCTCTAATTCAAGAGAAGTCCGCCCAATAACACACCCTCGGCGGTTTCCAGCAGGGCTGTCTTCAAGGGGGCCCTCTGTGCTTCTATGGCACTGCAAGTTGACTCAGCAGCAGCTGTGTTTTGCTGATAGGACATTTTAGATCCCAACATCCATTCACCGGGTGGTGATTCCACATGCACAGTGAGCTTCGATGAACAGCCAGCCACCCATGGCCCATTCTGTTTGTGAAACAACTCAGAGGTTCAGAGAAAGGCTCACATGATACAAGCTCATGAGGTCTGAGAGCCACACAAGGGGAAAATCAGAAATAGTAAAGAACAAGATGGTTGCCAGCTGAATTCTGTGTATGCAGATGAGAATTTTTAAATCTTAATGAGAAAAAAGCAAGTTTTCCTAACGACAGACATTATCTTTAAATTCTAACTCATTTCCTATCTCATACAATAGTTGGTGACATGGGGCATTGAGCTTACTCCACAATAAGCATCTAGTCAATGGCTTGCGGTTCCAAAAAATCCTGAAATACGTTTAGTACTAAAGAGTGGAGATGGCAGTGTTATTGGCTGGATTTCTACCTAATTTCTTTGCTAGTTAGACAAGGTACTCTCTGTGGACCAGATTTCCTAAAGACAGAAATACTGGCGAAATAACTTTCATAATTTAGCAGTTTATATAATTACTTTTCAATTCTTACTTCCATGCAGAGACTCCTAATAGGAAAATTAGAAAAGCTGCACGGTTATGGTTCCAGCATTCTAAATACTGGTATTCTTTCCACATAGCGTACAGGAAAGAGTTAAAGGTTGTCCTCTAGAAATCTCAGTCGGCACAGTCCTGTTTGAGAGACTGACAGGAAGCAATATTGTAACAAAACAAAACAAACAAGAAACCTCTCAGAGGTAGTGGAGGCAGGAGAAAGGAGAAAAGGGTAAATTTTCCTAGCAGTATTCGGCTAGGCAGCTATCTATTGCTTTTCAGTTCAATCTATAGGCAAGGTTAAAAGAGTGAGAGTAAACACGTATCTATGTAAACACGTATCAGTCAGGAAAGATCAAAGCGTGGGACCGCTGCGGTCACAAAGCTGAGACGGTCAAGGTGACTAGGTGGCCTGTAAAGTAACTGTTGACAAGCTGGTCGCTGTGAAATGAACGAGACTTTAGGGTAGTGAGAAGGGAGGATGTAGCTCCCCAGGGCAAGAATGTGTGTGGTGTCCCACAGCGAGCCAGGAACCATAAAGCCACTGAGGGGGATCCCCAGACCTCTCTTTAAGGAGGAAGTGGCAGATGGAAAACTGCATCTCTGAGAGTAAATATGGAGCCCAGCAGGTGTGTGAAGTGGAGCCGGGCACCTGATAATGCACTACACAGATAATGGGAGGGCAAAGGAGCATCACCGCAGTAACACAGACAGGGACTCACCTGCGGCTCCCGGCTACACACACAGGGCCGCTTATTAACAGGGCTTGGAAAAGCAAAACGTTATCAAAACGTATCAAGTGAGGACAAGGAGAAGGACGAGGGAGGGGAAAGACTAAAAAGAAATCAAGGTCTAAGTAAAGTAACCCCTTGGCTAGATTATAAGTCCTTGAACAGAATTATATAAAAATGATAACCAAATAGTGCTGACCCCTGATTTCCGTTGAGGGGCAGTCTAGAGAAATTTGGAATTTTAACTGTGGCGAGGTTTAAAAGAAAAAAAGAAAATACCTCTGACCTCGGAAAACACATACTCCCCGCCGCCCCCAAGAATATTCTTTATCCAACTTTGCTTGGGTTCACATTTATTTACTGGTTTCAGCTGCCTAACATCAAGGCTGTTCAGCATTAAAATGGTGATTGAGTCAAAGTCATCTTACACTGAATTCCTGACACCACTACTCCACTTTAAAAAACTCCCAACTTTTACATACAGTTAAACCATTTTTACATTCAATAAGACTAAATTACAATTCAGTTTAAACTGGAATAAAACCAAATTTACAAGTGCATTTGAAGTCGCTTCTGTTTATCATAATGCTATTGTAAGATTAATAAGATCAAGGTCCTTATTTTTAAGATAGAAGCAAATAAAGAGGATGCAAGGGTAAATATTAATTAAAAATAAGAGGCTTAATTATCCCCCTTGAAAGTAAAGGAAAATTTCCCTCCCTTTTTCTTAGGACATTTACTTTAGAAAAATTTTAAATGTAAGTGCTTTCTCCTCTCTTTGAAATGTTGACCTCGAACAACCTCGGTTTGAACTGCATGGGTCCACATATACGTGGATTTTTTTTTTTCCAATAAATTCATACAGCACTATGCAGTCTGAGGTTAGCTGAATCTGTGGCAGGTCCTGGAACCAATCCCCTGCAGATACCAAGGGACAACTGCATACCCTTTTGAAAACTAACCCGGCCTTTTTTGTCAGCTTTATGATCAAGAATGTCTTTCTCAAGGACCTGAGAACCATCTCTTTGAAAGGTAAACATCACAGGAGATAACACCCCTATCTTCCAGTTTCTGCAGGTAGGTAGGAGTCTAACTTGGGTGAGTGTCTTGCTCCAAGTTGCAAAACTACCTCTTGTCATAAGATAAGTTTGTTTCTCTTCTGGATAAGGTCAATGAGCTAAAAGATGGTTACCTCAATTACCAGGTAAAGTTAGGATGAACTGTGTGTGACATAAGGTGTTGTAAAGCCTCTCATTTAGGGACTAGTTGTCATTTATCTCGAAAACATGTACGTAACCTGTTGAATCAGATTGGCTGTGTTAAGTGGGTGACATACCTTTCTGTCTTGCAGTCTCTTAATGGACTGCTTGTGATGAAATCCATTCAATAAAAAAAAAAATGTTTTCCTTCTCCACTACCTTTGTGAAGATGATTTCTGGGTTGGGAGAAGACTCTGTTTTTAATTATAATTCCCCAACATGGGTAACAGTCTAGAAATGTTTATTATTTAGCCATGAGAAGGTCTGGATATATATGTATTTATAGGCTATATCTGACATTCTGGGGTATAAAAATAATGACCGTAAACAGGAGACTCTAGATTCCCCCAAATGATCCCCTTTCTCCAAAAATTAACTCCCCATAAAATTACTCCCCGAGCCATTCATGTCTGAGATAGGGATCACGCTATTACACTGCACAAGGATGATTACACACACAAGACTACTCTAGCATCCAGGAAGGACAAAAGCAAGGAGAACTGTGGGCAACACAGGAAGCTTTTTCCTGGCAGCCTAGTCAAAGAGACCACAGAAGTAACTAATTGAACTGAGAGATCAATGTTCCTACCAGTCGAGTGTCAAGACTCACACGGTGAGGGTAAGGAAGGAGAGAGGACTGGGGGCCACAAGTATACTCTTCGGGGGTCTACAAGTTTGCTGCAAGAAATTTTAATTCAGTGTTTTTATTTGTATAACAAGAATAATTTAAGAAATGCTGAGTCATCTGAATGCCTCTATCTAACTGAATTTCAGGATCTATATTTGAGTTTGGGTTTATAGGTCCTGAGATACTCAAGCAAGTGCCAAACATTGTACCTTGCTTGAGAATCTATCCATCCATCACTCTATCTGGTTTGGCTGTCAATCACTAGACCCCCTATCCAAAGGAAGGGCCGTGTGTTTCCAGCAGGCCAATCCGAGCTGTGTTTGAGAGTAAAATTCCCTGTGCTTATACATCTTATACAAACCATCAAATAGAACATTTTACAAATTAATATATGTAAACATATTTATATATAATATACTAAAAACTTAACAAAATAATCACTTTGGATACACTGATTTTTTTTTTTTTCCTCCAAGAAAGGAATGAGATCTAGGTGCCAGAGATTTTCCCTGGCCTTTTATGTGAAAATTATCAAGAAAAAAAAAAATCACAGCACTCAAAGCATAATGTGAAATCTGGCCCACAGAAGTCATTTTCCATGATCACATCATGGAAAACACCATTAAAGGATGGGGCTAAAACAGAGGGAAGCAGCACTGAGAGAAAACTAGGATAAGAGAAGCCAGACAGCACCCCTTGAGCCTTTAGACATAGTCATATTTAGGGAGTCACATTACAATTGACCATCCAGAGTGAAACACTGTTGAGAGTTAAAGGGGGCACAAGCATAAACTAGGACTGACCTGGGAAAAGGAGAAAATTTATCACTCTAGTCAGAACTGAAGACAATTTCAACTTGATTTCCAAGCTATGAGTCAGTTATGAGTTGGCTTTCTGTCACATGGACCCGAAAAGAGTTTCAGAGTAACCCTGTGCCAAACAGTATTACATTAATTATCTTCGGCTAAGGAAGGAAAAACAAAGGAGGTTAATGATGCATTTGCAGCAAGTAAAGGTCAAATGATAATTACTGCATGCTTTACAAAAGAAAGTTACAGAGGTAAGACAGAGAAAAGCTGTGGGAAAATCAGTCATTATATAGCCCACTGTAGAAGAGGGATGTCTTAAGCCAAGAGTCATACTGTAAGTACAATTTATTGTGACTTATATTGGGTTGGCCAAAAAGTTCGTTAGGTTTGTCTGTAAGATGCTAGACAAACCCGAACGAACTTTTTGGCCAACCCAACCATCATTATTTGTCTTACTAAATTCATATTAACTTTACTTTTTAAATGTTCATATACATTATGTTATAAAATTGCTTGTTTTTATAGTTCACAGAAGACCTATAAAGCATAAGGAACTTTGTTCCCAATGACAGTTACACCCATTTGTGAAAATAATTTAGAACTACACAGGGGGGAAAGGTTTTCCTTTATCAGAGGGCCATACACGGCACTGTCTAAAACTCAAGTCTAACTGCTCTCGTGTTTTTGCTCAGCTGTTTACTATTAAGGATGAGTAAATAATTAACATATACAAACTCTCAACTCTTCCTATGTTGCCCTTCAATTCTCCGTGGGTCTCTGTCACATTTCTGCACATATGTGAACAGAGGCACTGACTGCCTTTACTCTCAACCATCTTTTCAAGGATGTTTATATGGAGAATAGTCTTGGAAGACGAGAGAATGCTTCCCTCTGGAACAGAGAGCAGGTCTGTTTGTTGTCTAGCATAATAAAGATAACATGCTCTGGGACAAAGATCAGGTGGGCTTACTGAACATTATGAAAAAAAATACTGGGGATCCCTAACTTAAAGGCTCCTCTACTGCAACATAACCCATTGCCTGTGCAGCCATGGCTCTCTTTGTGTTGCCCTTAGGGAACTGGGGCTGGGTAAATCGCCATAAAGGCTGATACTCTGGCAACTGCAATTGCTGTAATAAAGTCATTTTTGTCTCTGAACCAGGACTCTCATGTCTTCTGCCAGCAACCATGAAACTGGGGTGGGAATTCTCCAGCAGTCCAGTGGTTAGGGCCCCCATGCCCTCGCTGGGTTCTATCCCTGGTTGGGGAACTAAGATCCTGTGAGCCGTGTGGTGTGTGCCCCTTCCCCCCCACCAAAAAAAAGAAAAAAGAAACTGGGGTAATCTAACTTGTTAGCTTGTAAGTAGGGTAAAGTCTCAGGTACTGAATAATTCTTGACATGCTCTTCTGCTTAATTTTTAATTAATTCCCAAATTTCTGACAACTAAGGACGCTTCCAGCCATGATCTCTACACCTGTACTACTTATCTTTCCTCAAACGGCAGCTTAATCAGGTTTGTCCAATAAACCCAAAGAAACAGCTAGAACAGTGGTTCTCAAAGCATGATCTAAGGACCAGTAGTATCAGCAACACTTGATATCAAGCTCCCAGTGGTAGGGACATGGTTTTTAAATTTCTTTTTCCTTTTTTTTGGCTTGAAAGATCAAATTTTATTATTGGCAACAAATACTGTTTGCTATTTTCCTTGAAGTGACAACCGACTAACTGCCAAATCCCCAAGTCGTATTAACCATATTTTTCTATCAGTCTTTCTTTCAAGTGAAAATGGAATGGTATTCCAGGAAAAGAGCAACTAGTTCAATTCACAACTCAATCAATCACACAGCTGCTCTTCCTCAAGACAACCAACGTGCTCTGGCATATGCAAAAGTAGTTTGGGAGTACTTCCCATTTGGTCACACAGAATATTAAAGACATATGTACTTAATGATCAAGATTTAATAAAAATAATCATGCTTATGACTTCAGCATTTTTTAAATCACAAGTGCATAGTAGTGAAGAATACAATGACTACTGGTACAATCTCATGCTACTGACATGATTCAGCAGTTTTACCATTATTACTTTGGTACCATTAGAGCAAACAACACAATAGAAAAGGCAAACAACATCTTAGTATTACTATGAAAATGCTCTCACGGCCCCCAGAGTCCACAGATCCCTCCTAAAATCAGATTTAATGTCTTTCTCACATACTGGACTATGAACTATGAGGGAAGAGAGCCCCTTTCTGTCACCATGATATTCCCAAAGCTAACTCCTATGGCAGGAGCACAAGACACTTATTCACCAGCTGGATGACAGGAAGAGAGCGAGGAGAGAGGGAGGAGAGGGGAGGAGAATATATAACACGAAGAAAGCGTAAGGAAATGTAACTGAATATTTATATGAATTGTGGAAAGGGAGAATTCTGTTAGAAGACCAGAAGAAACAAAGAAGTGGGTGGAAGCTTGTGACTGCCCCTTAAAAACAGGTTCTCACACACACACCCAAAACAAACAAACCCAACAACAGCAACAAAAAAAACAAGTTCTCTCCTTCTTCTATTGTAATAAGCGTAGTGGCTTGGAACATGGCAGCTAGAGACGACATTGCTTATCCTTCCTTGCTGCTAGGTGTAGCCACTTCGCCCCATTTCTCACCAAATCACGATGTGTGTAAAAGGAAAATGCAGCCTTGGATTCTCTCTCTCCTGTTCCTACATATGAGCCAGAAAATGGGTGTCCCTGTGGTCTTGTTCCAACCATGTGAATTAAGACAATGTCCAGGGACGGTAGGGCAATGAGAAGGCAGGAACTCAGGTCCCTGAATGGTCATGTGAGGCAGAGCACTCCAGCTCTAGTTAACCTTAGATCCGTTACACAAGAGAAATAAACACCTATCTTCTTTAGGCCATGGTCAGGTTAGGTTTCTCTGATACAGAGCTAGGCCTTCATGCTGACGATTTTTTAAAAAGTGGTCTCGATTTAAATATACAAGCAAATATAAAACAAACTAAAAAGTCCCCAAACCTACAAATGTTTTAAAAAATTACCATAAATAAAGCAGAAAGGCAAACTACAGAATAGGGAAACATATCAGTAATTAATGAGTATCAAAATGTAGATTTCTTTTTTTTTCCAGTGCACAGCAAAGTGATTCGTGTGTGTGTGTGTGTGTGTGTGTGTGTATTCTTTCTCAGATTCTTTTCCATTACAGGTTATTACAAGATATTGAATATAGTTCCCTGTGCTATACAATAGGCCCGTGTTTATTTTATATATAGTAATGTGCATATGTTAACTCCAAACTCCTAATTTATCTTCTCCCCTCCCCCACTATCCCCTTTGGTAACCATAAGTGTGTTTTCTATGTCTGTGGGTCTATTTCTGTTTTGTAAATAAGTTCATTTATATCGCTTTTTATATCATATGTGATAACATGATACCTGTCTTTCTCTATCTGACTTACTTCACTTAACATGATAATCTCTAGATCCATCCACGTTGCCATATATATATATATATATATATATATATATATACATATATATATATATATATATATATACACCACACATCTTCTTTATCCATTCATCTGTCAATGAACACTTAGGTTGCTTCCATGTCTTGGCCATTGTAAACAGCATTGCTGTGAACACTGGGGTGCATGCATCTTTTAGAATTAGAGTTTTCTCCAGATATATGCCCAGAAGTGGGATTGATGGATCATAGAGAAGCTCAATTCTCAGTTTTTTAAGGAGCCCCCATACTGTTTCCATAGTGGCAGCACCAATTTACATTCCCACCAACAGTGCAGAAGGGTTCCTTTTTCTCCAACCCTCTCCAGCATTTACTGTTTCTACACTTTTTAATGATGCCTATTCTGACTGGTGTGTAGCTGTCCAGTTTTCCCAGCACAACTTACTGAAGAGACTGCCTTTTCTCCATTGTATACTTGCCTCCTTTATCATAGATTAATTGACCATAAGTGCATGGGTTTATATCTGGGCTTCCTATCCTGTTCCACTGATCTATATGTCTGTTTTTATGCCAGAACCATACTGTTTTGATTACTGTAGCTTTATAGTATAGTCTGATACAAAACCAGAACCTATATATATGCTGCCTACAAGAGAAGGATTTCAGTTCTAGAGACACATACAGACTGAAAGGGAGGGGATGGAAAAAGGTATTTCACACACATGGAAATCAAAAGAAAGCTGGAGTAGCAATATTTATATCATACAAAATAACTTTAAAATAAAGCCTGTCACAAGAGACAAAAAAGGACACTCCATAATGATCAAGGGATCAATTCAAGAAGATGATATAACAATTGTAAATATATATGCACCCAACATAGGTGTACCTCAATATATAAGGCAAATGCTAATAGCCATAAAAGGAGAAATCGACAGTAACACAATAGTGGGAGACTTTTGCACCCCACTTACATCAATCCATAGATCATCCAGACAGAAAATCAATAAGGAAACACAGATCTTAAATGACACATTAGACCAGATGGACTTAATTGATATTTATACAGCATTCCATCCAAAAGCAACAGAATATACATTCTTCTCAAGAGCACATGGAGCATTCTCTAAGACAGATCACATGCTGGGCCACAAAGTGAGCACCACAAAGTGAACATCAGTAAATTTAAGAAAACTGAAATCATATCAAGCATCTTTTCCAACCACAGTGCTATGATATTAGAAATCAACTACAAGAAAAAAGCTGTAAAAAACACAAACACATGGAAGCTAAACAATATGCTACTTAACAACGAATGGATCACTAAAGAAATCAAAGAGGAAATTTAAAAATACCTAGAAACAAATGAAAACAAAAACATGACAATCCAAAACCTAGGGGGTGTAGCAAAAGCCGTTCTAAAAGGGGTGTTTACAGGGATACAAGCTTACGTCAGAAAACAAGGAGAATGTCAAATAAACGAACTAACCTTACACATAAAGCAACTAGAAAAAGAACAAACAAACCTTGAAATTAACAGAAATCATAAAGATCAGAGCAGAAATCAATGAAATAGAGATGAAGAAAAAAAATAGAAAAGATCAATGAACCTAAAAGCTTGTTCTTTGAAACAATAAACAAAATTGATAAACCTGTAGCCAGACTCATGAAAAACAAAGAGAGGGCCCAAATCAATAAAGTTAGAAATGAAAAAGGAGACGTTACAACGGACATTGCAGAAATACAAAGCATCATAAGAGACTACTACAGCAATAAAATGGACAACCTGGAAGAAATAGACAAATTCTTAGAAAGGTACAATCTCCTAAGACTGAACCAGGAAGAAATAGAAAATATGAGCAGACCAATCAAAAGTACTGAAATTGAAACTGTGATTAAAAAACTCCACACAAGCAAAACTCCAGGACCAGATGGCTTCACAGGCGAATTCTATCAAACATTTAGAGAAGAGTTAACACCCATCTTTCTGAAACTGTTCCAAAAATTTCAGAGGAAAGAAAACTCCCAAACTCATTCTATGAGGCCACCATCATCCTGATACCAAAACCACACAAAGATACCACAAAAAAAGAAAATGTACATTTTAAAAATTCATAATGAATTAACATTAACTGACAAGAAAAACAATACTCCAAATAACAAAAGACAAACACAATTCATAGAGGAAAAACAGATACAGTAGTTTTAAACTGTATATAGATATATATATCTTCATACTAAAAAAAGTACCTTGAAAGAAATACACTGAAAAGTGTTTGTATGTGACTAATGCAATTTTATGCCTCAAACATTTGTGTAATTCCAAATTTTTAAACTGTAAGACTGAATCAAAATTATGCAATTTATTTATAAAAATTTGGTCATATCTCTCCAATGATTAAAGCTGAATAAGATCATCTTCTTTAATCTCGTTTGTTTCAACCCACGTTCCCATCTCATCACTCATGCACATAAATCTCACATTCTGATCACAGCAAATTACTTTTACTTCCAAAGTTTCACGATCATGCCCGCCTCCATTCCTCCCCCATACTTTCTCCCAAGTGGAGCCCTTATCAACATCGGCACTACAAAGGACCACACCATGTTCAGGCAGGGAGCATCTGGGATTGAATTTTCCCAGCCAAGGCACGTCCAGTTCTCAGGGACAGTGAAAACTGAGCAGACAGACACCAGGCCTGCTATATGGCCCAGTAATGGCAGGCGGGAAAACCACACAGCCCGCAGCCATACAGAGGCTCAGGGGAGAGAGTCCGAGGCCTGCACTTTGAGGTAGCTCAAGCAGGCAGGCTCTAAGCAGGCCATGAGTTACAGCACCGGAGACTTCAACTGTGATACCAGGAGCACCTAGCTATGACCTCCACGATCAGAGGAGGAAGAGGGCATTACATCTAAGGGACTGGACCCTGTTCCCGCTGCAATGAGCTCAAGAAAGTCACTCTTCCCTCCCTTGCCACTCACAGTCCCCCACACCAATTTGGGAGAACAGCAGGAAGGAAGGATGACAAGGGATGAAACATTTTTATCTGAACACTACCTAAGTAGACTGTTTAAATAATCAGATTGGGGCTTCCCCGGTGGCGCAGTGGTTGAGAATCTGCCTGCTGATGCAGGGGACACGGGTTCGTGGCTCGGTCCGGGAAGATCCCACATGCCGCAGAGCGGCTGGGCCCGTGAGCCACGGCCGCTGAGCCTGCGCGTCTGGAGCCTGTGCTCCGTGGCGGGAGAGGCCACAACAGTGAGAGGCCCGTGTAACACACACACACACACACACACACACACACACACACAAATCAGATTGGACGAAGGCTTAAGCAACATTGAACACTTTGTAATTTTCCCTGCTAATAAGCAGGAAGTAAATTGATTTTAGGCTAAGTTAAAATTAAAATAGTGTGAATCAACTCTTGTAACCCTCACTATTAATATACAGGCAATGACTTTTAAGCATATATTTTAAAAGACAAGGATATTATACTTTCCCCTATCAAACATCCCAAATTTTACATACTACCTCCATAGCCTGTTCAGAGGAATTATTATTATTATTATTATTATTATTTTTTTGTGTGTGTGATATGCGGGCCTCTCACTGTTGTGGCCTCTCCCGTTGCGAAGCACAGGCTCTGGACGCGCAGGCTCAGTGGCCATGGCTCACGGGCCCAGCCGCTCCGCGGCATGTGGGATCTTCCCGGACCGGGGCACGAACCCGTGTCCCCTGCATCGGCAGGCGGATTCTCAACCACTGCGCCACCAGGGAAGCCCCAGAGGAATTATTAAACCAGACTTGGATGACCACATGTCTCAGATCTGACGTGAGCTGACATCATCCTTTCACCACTTTGAACACTTCCCTTCAGTACGTAATTCGATGCACATTCCCTTTTCTACTTTCACCAACTCAAAACAAATCAATTCCGTGTGGTGCCAAGCTTCTGGCAAGTATACATGTACCTTAAAGTTTTAATTCGGATTCTGGTTCAGGCAGTGGAAGTGGTTTAAACACGAGAGAAAGAATTGCATCGTTCTTTCACAAAGCAGTCCAGGGATTGCAGGACAGCTTGATACTGTGAGAGACCCAAGCACCTTCTATCTTATTGCTCTGCCACCTTCATGACATGGCTTCCAACTCAGGTTAGGTATCTGTTCAGGATCCCACTGGCACATGAACTTGCAGTCCGTGGGAGGGACAACAAGTAGAGGAAGTGAGGGATTGTGCTTTCTCTTTAAGGGGACAACCCAAAAGTTGTAACTCATTTCTCCTCATATCCCCGTGACCAGAACCTAGCTTCCTGGCTTCACTTGGCCACCAGTATAGCTGGGAAATACAGTCACTAGCTGTGTAACTATGTGTCTAGAAAATAGATATGGAGGGACCGTGCATACTGGGGAATAACCAGAAATCTCTCTGCTTCGCTAGCCCATAAGCGTATTCTTTTCTTTCTTGCGCCATCTGTTCCACCTTTAAATTTTAAAAAAAGCAAAAACTTTAAAAATGAAACAGTATGTCAGTCAATATATACAAAATGAAAGAGTTGGGTTTGTGTTTTGTTTTTTATTTGTTTTTGTTTCCTCCTGAAAACTAAGTTGGATGCCTTGGAAAAATGTAATAAAGCAAGCTATTTAAAATGGCCACTGAATTAGATAAGTGTGAGAAATTGTCCAACAGAGACAAGCAAAAAAATTAAATCTAAAAGGATTCTTCATTCATATCCCTTTGCAAGTATCTTTAATTGAAAAAAACAAACTGGACATAAGGGGTTCATTTTGGATATGCCAAAAAGACAGCTGCGAACTATAGTCAGTGATTCATACTCCCCCCCAAAAGGCCATGATCGTACATCAGAAGATTGCTGAATAGCATTATACCTATGTTTTCAACTGAAACAAAATATTCAAGTTACATTTGCAAAAGTTCTTTTTTTGGGGTTTCCCCTTAAGACAGGTAAATTCTGGTCACAGCAGCACAGAGAATTTCTACGAAGCCAACTTCCCCCTGCATATCAACATATTCAGAACTTAATTACCTTTATCTCCCCATTTTTATACTCCTCCCACAACTATTTTTCTAAAAATGTTTAAATTTGTATCAACTGTTTAACCAAAAACTTCTGAGCATGGCACTGCAAGGATGCTAAGATTTGGATCCACATGCCTTTTACCCTCACATCTTCTATACTATACACCTCCAATCATTCTCTAGCCATGTAAGTCTTCAAAATAATCTATCTAACCTATACAGCCAGAATTCTAGCATCTGTGCGTCAAGGATTATGTTAAGCAATCAACTCAAAGTTGAATAAATCACGGGTTCTGACTCTAGAAAGTTGTATCCGGAATCAAGAGATAGTCAAGAGAATGAACAATTTCAATATACTTTCTTTCATTCAAAACATATGAAGTACCCACACGATGGCAGGCACAACTCAGGGCATCGAGCGCAGATAACAGCTGGGGCCCCCATCTCATGGGCCGGGGGTGGGGGTGGGGGTGGGGGTGGCAGGAAACACTTCACACTTCAGATCTTGTGGAGAGGAAAGGCTACTTAGAGGGGGTGATTGATACATGCAGATCATTTACTTAAAATATCAACACCTGCTACTAATGTATCTCAACAAATTGATGTATCCAGTAAGTCAGTGGAAGAGCTCAATTAATGAAAGGAAGAAAATGACGGTAAAAGGTTACAAAAAAGTTAGTACAAACAAAACGTGTACAAGTATGTAATTCCAAAGTATAAGAACTACAGCCCTAATATACTTTTCACTGGTCCAATAATGTCTAAAATACCCTCTTTAACCACTCTCCTGGGAAGGACACTAATAGGATTATGTCCAGAGAGGAGGTGTAGAGGACTATAAACTCCTTCATTTGAGCAAAGGATGATGGAGGGAGGAATGTTTAGAAAAAGACCAGGAGACAACAGGATGTCTGATAAACAGCTGAAGAGCCCTCTCATGGGAAGAAAAGTTATACTGTGTGACACTCAAGGCGGCTGAATTAAGATCAATAACAAATTACACAGAAGCAAACCTGTCTCAGTAAAAGGAATAACCTATTAATAAAATGATGCCAGAATCTATAAAAACACATCATCTGTCAATAGGATTATTATTCCCCCCAATTCTTTATAGCAGGAGGCATATATAAATATATGTTTATATATATATATAAAATACAAAATTTTGTTAGATGTCATTTTACATCATTAAGATATAAGTTAAAAAGAAATGGTGCAACTCCCCATTTCCCACAGTTAAAAATATTGTACACTTAACAGTTTGTTAAGAGAGTAGATCTCATTTAAGGTATTCTTACCACAATATAAGGGTGTGTGTGTGTGGAAGGAATAGGGCAATACAGAATTCTGGATTACACTACTGGAAATCTTTAAAATTACTTGTACCACCTTGATTTATGCAGTGGTGTTTAAACTGTAGGTTTCATACAAACAACAATAATAAAAGATTATGTTGAATTCATATATTCTAGCCATAGCCAGTTTCTGTATGAGGTCAAAGTCCCATGGAGACGAATAAAAGAAAAGCCTTCACTGCCTTTTGTCATCAGCTCTCTCCACCAAACAAGAGTGAGTCTAAAAACTATCAAATGATGGGGCAGCTTTAACTAAATACCCCACTCCATGCAAAATGACACATAGAAACCTAAAGTCTATAAGTAATAGAAAAAGTCTTCAGTAAATGTCTAATAAATTAATTTTTGCAAGGAAATATTTTTAAGTAAAAATTAGAATAAACAAGGCATCAAATCCCTCATGACTGGCTAGGACATAAAACAGGTTGGCAAGTATTGGCACACTAATCAGAAAAGATTTATTTAAGCAAAGAGGCTTCACATCACTTAAAAATTTAGTCTCGTTATCTGTAAGAGAAGGAATTACTTGATGCTAATTTGAGAACCCTTTAGTTTCTAGTTGAACCGGTTGCTCTAGGACTATGGAACCAGAAACAGAAAACTTCTTAAATGCCGACTGGGTTTTCTTTTCAAATTGTCTTTATTATAGCCGTATTACACTTACTATAAGATGTGCTAATTTCTGTATGTTAAATGTGAAACACGTGTATAATTAATGAAATACATGTCTTGATTCATCCTCTCTAATGGATGTAAATGCCAGATTAGGGCTTCCATTAGGGATTTAGTATACTTAAATTTTAAGAGTTAAGTAAGAGTTAATAAACATGAAAAGATACTACTGATACATCAGTAGTCATCAGGAAAATGCAAATCAAAACCACAACAGGATACTACTTCACACCAAGATGCTTCTTGCCATATAGCACAGCAGTCCCCAACCTTTGTGGCACCAGGGACCGGTTTCATGGTAGACAATTTTTCCATGGATGGGGAGAGGGGGCTCAGGCGGTAATGTGATCAATGGGCAGCAGCAGATGAAGCTTTGCTTGCTCACCACTCACCTCCTGCTGTGCTGCCTAGTTCCTAACAAGCTGCGGACCGGTACCAGTCCATGACTCGGGGGTGGGGGACGCCTGACATAGTGGGTACCAGGATGGCTAGAATCTAAAGGTCAGATAATAACAAGTGTTGGTGAGTATGTGAAGATATCAGAACCCCCATACACTGGCAGTGGGAATATAAAATGGTGCACAGACTTTTGAAAACATGCTGACAGTTCAAAAAGTTAAACAGAGTTACCATTTGATTTAATGTTTCCACTCCTAAGTATGTACCCAAGAGAAATGAGACATAAGTCCATGCAAAAATCTGTAAATCAATGGTCAAAGCAGCATTATTCGTAACATCCAAAAGATGGAAACAACCCAAATATCCATCAATCGATTAATGGATAAACAAAATGTGGCATATCCATTCAATGGAATATTATTGGGCATATAAGGAATGAAGTACTGAAAAAGGCTACAAACATTATTATGCTAAGTGATAGAGGTCAAACAAAAGGACCACAGAGTGTATTACTCTACTTACATGAAATGCCCAGAAATGTCAAACAGAAGTAGATTAGTGGCTGCTTAAGGCTGGGGATGGGGAGTTGGGGGGAGGGAGGAAATTGGAGGTGACTGCCCAAGGATACAGGTTTCTTTTGGAGGTTATGAAAATGTTCTAAATTTGACTACAATGATGGCTGCACTACAATGTGAATATACTAAAAAACAATGAATTGTACACTTAAAAAGGGCAAATTGTATGGTTGGGGAATTATACCTCAATAAAGATATGTTAAAAGTTAGTAAAAATTTGAGGGCTTCCCTGGTGGCGCAGTGGTTGAGAGTCTGCCTGCCGATGCAGGGGACACGGGTTCATGCCCCGGTCTGGGAAGATCCCACATGCCACGGAGCGGCTGGGTCTGTGAGCCATGGCCGCTGAGCTTGCGCGTCCGGAGCCTGTGCTCCGCAACGGGAGAAGCCACGGCAGTGAGAGGCCCGCGTAACCACAAAAAATAAATAAATAAATAAATAAAATTTTAAAAGATAATAAAAAAATTGATAGTTAATAATTATAATTAAAAAGATAATTTTAAGAATACTTTAGTAGAAAACAAACTTATGACTACCAGGGGGGAAAGCTGGGGGGCGGGAAGGGGGGATTAACTGAGAGATTGGGATTGACATATACACACCACTATATATAAAATAGATAACTAATGAGAACCTACTGTATAGCACAGGGAAGTCTTCTCCATACTCTGTAATGACCTATAAGGGAAAAGAATCTAAAAGAGTGGATACATGCATAACTGATTCACTTTGCTGTACAGCAAAAACTAACAATACGTTGTAAATCAACTATACTCCGATAAAATTTTTTTAAAAAGAATATTTTAAAAACCAGATTACAGACATTCCATTTACCTCCTTCCTATGAAACTGTCTTCAAAATTGACTAACACTGGGTTCCCTGCTCATAGAAGACCAAATCCTTTCTAAATTGAAACTTTGTTGTACCTTTCCTTCTATCGCAGAGCATTTCTGACCACAGTTTGCTAAAAGACTAGTGATTTTATCTAAAGCAGAAATCCAAAGATTTTATACCTAGCAGATTCGTGGTGTCTGTTATGACAGTATGATGTATTTCTACTACTTTAGCCTTAATCTAGTACTAGCAAAATACTCCCTGAGGAGAAAATTTTAGTCTGTACAGTCTCTTGACTTGCAAAAGTTAAATGCTTTTAGACCACTCACAGTCATTTTAGAACTTCATTAAGGAGAGCCAGAGGGCTCCTACAGGGGCAAGTGGATGGAAAAAGCCACCCCAAGTGCCAGATGTAGGACAGGATATGGGATCTTCCTAAAACTGTCATCTTTAAGTCATGATTCTTGCTCCCTCTTTTAAATCCAGGAATATTTTAAAAAGAGAGAAATAATTATTTTTTCAATTCTGACAGACAAAATAGTTAAAACTACAAGAATCGGGAAAAGAACTACAGAAAGAGGGTAATGAGAAAACTATTATTTAAAATACTTAAACTAGGTAAGATGAACCCAACAAACTAATACAGAGTAAGCAACAATAAAGAAACAAAAAATAAAGTACAAGAATGGCAACAGAGGAAATACAGAAGCCCTGTAAATTTAAAAAGATAATCAATCTCACTAACCACCAAAAAGAAAAGTAATAAAATATTTTTAGCCAAATCAGTATGGTAAATTGTAAGAAATGGTGTGGGAGTGTAAGTACACTCACATACTATTCCTGTGAGTAGAACTGTTACAACCTTTTGGAGGGCAACAGACTACATATTTCGAAAGCCTCAATAAATACCCTAATCCAAAAACTATGATCCTTTTTAGAGATCTGTCCTAAACATATTTATACATTTTCACAATATGAGAAGAAGATACTCAACTTAAACGTCCAGTAGCTGATTAAACAAATCATGCTATAGCCGTATAAATTTATTTTAATAAAAGCATTAAAAACGTGATGGCTCTATATGAGTCAACATAGAAAAATGTTCAGGATGCATTATTTGAAAAAAAGCAGGATGTAAGAGTGTATGGATAGATTAAATGTGTGTGTATGAATACACACATACACAATCAGTATCTAGAAGGATATACACAAAATTGTTATTATCCCTTGAGACTAGGATTATGAATGCTTTTCATTTTCTAATTTACATATCTTTTTTGGTAATCCTTATAATAATCACATATCACTTTATAATAAAAATAATATTTGAAAAATAGCATTCAAACCAAGTAAATAATATATCAAGTGGGCGCGTGAAAAAAAGAGGTAAGACATATCACGGATAAAAATAAGAAAGACTAAAAAAGAAGGCAAAGCTGAAATAATTTCAAAATTTAAAAAGAATGTGCTTATATTTAAGAATAAAAATGACTGCATAATACAAACTAGAAAATAAGTAAAATATTTTAAAAATTAAGTAGATGGGCTTCCCTGGTGGCGCAGTGGTTGAGAGTCCGCTTGCCGATGCAGGGCACAAGGGTTCGTGCCCCGGTCCGGGAAGATCCCACATGCCGCAGAGCGGCTGGGCCCGTGGGCCATGGCTGCTGGGCCTGCGCGTCCGGAGCCTGTGCTCCGCGACGGGAGAGGCCGCAACGGTGAGAGGCCCGCGTACCGCAAAAAAAAAAAATAAAATAAAATAAAAAAATTAAGTAGAAAAATGTTATATATGAAAGGAGATGGATATTATAACGGTGAGATAGCTAACAATTCTGAAAGTGAAAAGTTTAAAATCTGGTAAATTAAGGAGTTCCCTGGTGGCCATGTGGTTAGGATTCCAGGCTTTCACTGCTGTGGCCTGGGTTCAATCCCTGGTAGAGGAACTGAGATCCCACAAGCCTTGCGGTGTGGCCAAAACCAAACAAAGCACACACACACACAAAAAACAAAAAAACATGTTAAAGAACGAAGTTGGGGGAGTTCCCTGGCAGTCCAGTGGTTACGACTGCACTCTCACTGCCAAAGGCCAGGGTTTGATCCCTAGTCAGGGAACTAAGATCCCACAAGCTGCAGGGCACAGTCAAAAAAAAAAAAAAGAATGAAGTTGGATCCTTACCTTGTACCATATAAAAAAAGTTAACTCAACATGCATAAAAGGTCCAAACATAAGGGATAAAACCATAAAACTCTTAGAAGAAAACACAGGGGAAAGCTTCATGGCATTGGCTTTGATAATGATTTCTTGGATAAGACACCAAAAGTACAAGTAACAGAAAAAATAGCTGAATGGGACTTCATCATACTTTAAAACTTGTGCATTAATAGACAGTAAAAAGAAAAGACAGCCCACAGAATGGGAGAAAATATTTTCAGATTAACTATCTGATAAAGGATTAATATATCCAGAATATATAGAGAGAACTCCTACAACTGAACAACAAAAAGACAAATAACCCAATTAAAAAATGGACAGGCTTCCCTGGTGGCGCAGTGGTTGAGAATCCGCCTGCCGATGCAGGGGACACGGGTTCGTGCCCCGGTCCGGGAAGATCCCACATGCCGCGGAGCGGCTGGGCCCGTGAGCCATGGCCACTGAGCCTGCGCATCCGGAGCCTGTGCTCCGCAATGGGAGAGGCCACAACAGTGAGAGGCCCGCAAAAAAAAAAAAAAAAAAAAAAAAGGACAAAGGAGTTGAATAGACTTTTCTCCAAAGAAGATATACAAATAGCCAATATGCACATGAAGAGATGCTCCATGTCACTAATCTTTAGAGAAATGCCAAATCAAAACAGCCATGGGATACCATCTCACACCCATTAGGACAGGTACTTATCAAAAACCCAAAATTAACAAGTGTTGGGAAGGATGTCATGGGAATATGAAATGGTGCAGCCACTACGGAAAATGTTATGGCAGTTTAAACTTAAAAAATATAATTTTTTGATTCTAAAAAATGAAAATAAAAATAGGATTACCATATGATCCAACAATTCCACTTCTGGGTATATACCCAGAAAGAATGAAAAGTAGCATCTCAAAGAGATACTTATTTATACACCCATGTTCAAAGCAGCATTATGCACAATAGACAAAAGACTCAACAGCTGAAATGTGTATCAATAGATGAATAAACTGTAGTATACACAAACAATGGAATCTTATTCAGCCTTAAATAAGAAGGAGATTCTGATACGTACAACAAAATGGATAGACCTTGAAGACACTTTGCTAAGTGAAATAACCCAGACAGAAAAGACAAATATTTCATGATTCCAATTACATAAGGTATACAGAATAGTCAAATTCATAGAGACACAAAGTAGGATAATGGCTGCCAAGCTCTGGAATGTGGAGTTATTGTTTAATAAGTACAGATTCAGTTTGGGATATGTAAAGGTTCCAAAGATGGACAGTGGTGATGGCTGAACAGTGTGACTACACTTAATGCTACCGAATTGCACACTTAAACATGGTTAAATAATGAATTTTATGCTGTGTATTTTACCATAATTTAAAAAAGAAATTTAAAAAGTAGTATCTGGTGTTCTAGGTGTGCTTTCTTATGCATGGGGGTTGTTTCTAATATATTTCTAAGTAATTTAAAAATAAAATCTAGGGCTTCCCTGGTGGCACAGTGGTTGAGAGTCCACCTGATGATGCAGGGGACACGGGTTCGTGCCCCAGTCTGGGAGGATCCCACATGCCACGGAGCGGCTGGGCCCGTGAGCCATGGCCGCTGAGCCTTGCGCGTCCGGAGCCTGTGGCCACACAGTGAGAGGCCTGCGTACTGAAGGGAAAAAAAAAAAAAAAATCTAGTAAATTAGTGAAAAGGGGTTAAATAAAGACTAAAGATTTCTATAGCACATTTTACATGCACAGGTTCATGTAAATTTTTTGACCTAAGGAAGTTCCCAGGGCTTCAAGGTGCTGGTAAAATTATACTGGAATCAGCACAGGGCAGAGATTCTCAAAAGGATGGTGCAGCCTCATAGGCATTGTAAATGAAATTTATGAGAGCATTTTTGGTTATTGGAGTAGTTGGGTGTATTACTGCAATATACAAAACAATCCTATCAATGACGCACTGTCCTGTGTTCTGCACAATTTTCTAATGAATTTCTGGACATCCCTGTTGCTCAAAAAAAAAAAAAAAACAAACTCTACTCAATACTGTGTAACGGCCTATATGGGAAAAGAATCCAAAAAAAGAGTGGATATGTATATGTATAACTGATTCACTTTGCTGTACACCTGAAACTAACATACCATTGTCAATCAACTATACTCCAATAAAAATTTAAAAAGAAAAGAAGAAAAAGAAGGCAAACAACACAATATACAAGGGCAGAAGACTGGAAAACCTCCAATAAAATGTTAAGAAAATATGTCATCATGGCCAAACAATATTTATTCTGGGGATCAATGAATGACCCAGTATTAGGAAATCTATTAATATAAATTATTATGTTGATAGTTCTGAGGCAAATAATTGTACATGTGTCTCCACTGATATATTTTCAAAATTCAACACAAAAGAGAAGTGAGCTTATCTGTATATCAACTGACAACATATCGACACAGAAAAAAATTAACCCAAGTAACTGGTATTATTTTAAATGTATACCTTTAATAAAAAAGGTACTAAGAAAAAAAGAAACACAAAGATATCTTGAACTTAAAAAAAAAAGTTCATAATCTGAGTCTAGAACCTAATCTCATTGCTCATATAAACACAAAGGCCTTTTTGCATGGTTTTAATATATACTGGATGTTTCCAGGAAAGCAACTACTGCATAAATGGAGAGGATAAGTCCTTATCATTTAGAAATTTCAGGAAAGTTGAGCTCCATTTCTGACAATCTCATGTATCAGCGGCACACATACTGCACTTTGCAAGCATAGCAAACTACAAGTGATTCTACACGCAGAAACAAGTATCTGACTTTTATAATCATTTGCAGTATGGCTGAGTCACATACTGAAAAACATAGTATAAATTACTTCGTTTCTCTTAATACAGTTATAGTTAAGAGTGTTATACGGATTGTTTTTTAATAAGTATATAAATATAAATTATTATCTACAAATTTTGTTTCAGAATATTATGAGGCACATTAAAATTATCTGCCACGAAAGGGGGCATTGGGTCTGATAAGGACGGGAACCATTGCTCTAGACCAAGTAAAACATAGACCTCTTTTCCTCTGTCAGACACCAGACTCCATCTTCACTTCAGAACACTGACCCCTGTCTCAAGTACAGAAAAGAGAAGCTAGACTCCACGTGACTCTCGCTGCTCGTTAAGGACGTTGTAAATGTCTGTTTTCCACAGAACGCCAAGCACTGCAAGGAAGAACTTTCTTTTCTCCCTTCCACATCCATCCATGTACAGTGCTCAGAGGCAGAAGGCCCACCAATCACAGATGCAGAATGATGAAGGTCATTCCTACAATAGCTGAAGGCAGGACAAGGGTCAACTCCAAGTCTCTTTCTAACTCCAAGAAGTCTGTGAAACTCCCGATGATTCTAAGGTGATTTTAGGTTACCGAACCCCAGGACACAGCAAGCCATTAACCTATCCATTCTCAATGGTTTTTGTTTATAAGATGTCAACCACTTCATCAACTCCCATGGTTAGCAGACATCCGGTCCTGTCCAAAACGTCCCTAAGACATTTGGTTCATAAGACATTTGATCCATGCCAAAACGTCCTTGATATTTGTAGGAACATTTAGCCCTAGTCCAAAAAGTCCATCACACATTTATTTGGTCCATGACAAAAGGGCCTTGATATTTGGTCCTGTCCAAAACCATGTGGCATGGACCGAATACACTCATGGATATTTTAAATAGTACCAAATGTCCTACAAAGGCTCTCACAGGCAACATACTGCCCCAGGTGATACATCCCAATGATTGCAAATAAACCTGTCATGACAACCTTTATAGATCTTGTCAACCTATAAACCAGAAGACTGAAAAGGAAAAGACCATTTGGAACCTGCTTTGGGAACTGTAGCACATCATTTTTAAAAACCACTGGTATATATTTTATAGAGGATAATGTGTAGAAGAAGATCCATTTTTATCCCCAACCAATGACATTAAGAATGGGGGGGGGGCTTCCCTGGTGGCACAGTGGTTAAGAATCTGCCTGTCAATGCAAGGGACATGGGTTCGAGCCCTGGTCTGGGAAGATCCCACATGCCGCAGAGCAGCTAAGCCCATGCATCACAACTACTGTGCCTGTGCTCTAGAGCCCGCGAGCCACAACTACTGAATCCCGCGTGCCTAGAGCCCATGCTGTGCATCAAGAGAAGCCATGGCAATGAGAAGCCCACGCACTGCAATGAAGAGTAGCCCCCCGCTCGCCACAACTAGAGAAAGCCTGCGTGCAGCAACAAAGACCCAACTCAGCCAGAAATAAAGAAATAAATAAATAATTTTTTAAAAAAAGAATGGGGAGCAGGGGGGATGAAACTAAAAATAAATTTATAAATATATATACTGTCAAACTCCCACATAGTTTGAAAAGACTAAAATTAAATTATAATAGAGGTAAAGCAACAAAATTAGAATGGAGACTCAATCCGAGGAATCATAAAGTCAACCTAGAATACTAAATTAATATCAATATGCAAATATTCACAATGGAATTATCTGTGACAAGCACTATGCTAAGCATTTTGCATTCATTTTTTCATCAATCTTAATAAGCACTGAGCCATGTTATATTATAAATGGTAAAACTGAAGCTTAACAAAGATTAAACCAACTGCCCAAGGTCACACCACTTGTAAGTAGAGATCCAGAAGTCAAAGGTTTTATATTAATTTACCTTCTCTGTCTTTAATTCTCAATGAAATACAAACTAATGAAGGTCAAGTGGGATGACACTTCTGTCTAAATGGTGCAGTAACTGTTATGGAAATATTTTATGGATTTACTCTGATATTTTGACTATATCTATTATTTATTTTATTTCCAAGCCAGAAGAAATTGGAGATATTCTCAAATAGCATTTGTTCTTTTCAGATAGATAATTTGACCAGCTTAAGAGTAATCTAGTTTCTAAAAAGTACTACAGTGAAAAATTCTTCCAGTTGTAGAATAATTTAGCTAAAAAAAACTACCTACTAATGAAATATTTGAAAGCTGAACTAAAAATAAATGTATGGCATATTCAATTTCACAACAGACAGAAAAATGTTCAGCCAAAACTCTTAAGGTGAATTGAAAACTAAAGATTGTCATTAAAAACAGTTTTCAGAGCTTCCCTGGTGGCGCAGTGGTTGAGAGTCCGCCTGCCAATGCAGGGGACACGGGTTCGTGGCTCGGTCCGGGAAGATCCCACATGCCGCGGAGCGGCTGGGCCCGTGAGCCATGGCCGCTGAGCCTGCGCGTCCGGAGCCTGTGCTCTGCAACGGGAGAGGCCACAACAGTGAGAGGCCCGCGTACCGCCAAAAAAAAAAAAAAACAGTTTTCAAGTATCTCCTGCCATTTAAATTATTGAAATATTACATGAAGCATTTATATTTTACATAAACATATTGAGTTTTATTTTTATACAGAACAGTACATTAAACTGCAGTCACTTTTCCATTAGCAGATTCATGATGCAATGTTAATAGCACTTTAATTGACAGAAAGAGAAAGAAAAGGAGTGGCTCTAAGGCATCAGATCTCTAGATGTGAGGTGAGATTTGTCAAAAGACAGAATCACTGGGCCAGAAAGGACTTGTAAACCTCAGCCAGTATCTCTGTTAGCCTTGGGAAGCACTCTAAGGCTACACCATTACTGAGAGATGAAAATCTGTTATTTTTAGAGACTTTAGAGGGGAGGAAAAAAAATCCTACTTCCTCTAAAAAGTCACTCCAGAGATGAACAATTTATTTAGAATCATAAAATCTCTATTTATACTCAATATAAATCTTTGAATAATCCAGCTTAAATCCATTTCCTTTTGTTTGGTCTTCGTGGAATGTGCAAAACAGCTGGCCATCAGACTACAAGTAGAGTTTTCAGCTTTCTCTTTTGGGGGGACAAATAAGCCACCTTTAGCTTTTTCTCATAGGCTTTATTTTCTAACCTGTTATAAACCCTTTTCTCTTAACCCTCTCCATTCCTCTTAAAAGGCCAAGTGAGGAGGTAGGTGGTTTCTCATGCTCTAAAATGTCAACCTGGGCTTCCCTGGTGGCGCAGTGGTTGAGAGTCCGCCTGCCAATGCAGGGGACACGGGTTCGTGCCCCGGTCCGGGAAGATCCCACATGCCGCGGAGCGGCTGGGCCCGTGAGCCATGGCCGCTGAGCCTGTGCGTCCGGAACCTGTGCTCCGCAACGGGAGAGGCCACAGCAGTGAGAGGCCCGCGTATCACAAAAAGTAAAAAAAATTTAAAAATAAAAATAAAATGTCAACCCGCTGTTCTTAAGCCATCATTCTTGCTCCTCCAATTGCTGGTATCTTTGTAAAGTCGTCAAATGAAAGCTGAGAAATCATGGAGAATGCTAGAGAAGAGAAGAAATGGGCAAGGAGGAGTGGAGAAATTAAAGAAGCCTGGAATCAATTTCTGACAATTTTGAAGACAACTCACTGAAAGGTAAATTGTGAGCACTCAAAACAGAAATCCCTGGCATGAGGAAGTAGCACCGGTTCACTAATAACAGTCGGTCCTGTATTGATGAGATTATTAGACAGAGAAAAAGGCATGACTACATTTGAGCCCAAGAGTAGCTTTAGTTTCAGAAAGGCGTTAACAAATGTCCAATATTCTTTTGCTCATTACAAGAATACAATGCTTGACTCTAGTTCATTTAGGTGGGTTTGTATCTGGTATCTATTTAAAGAATGTTGATTAATGAATTATTATTTGTGAATAATGTGTTATAAAAGTTATACTTTAATCATGAGGTAGGGAAAAAAAATAGAAGGAAAACCAGTGTCTCTTAGTATCTCAAAATTCAGTAACAAAGGACTAGAACAAATTGTCTTCACATATGTTAAAATGGATGTAAAATACAGAACTTAGACTCAAAATGTCCAATTTTTCAAACGTGTTACGGGTCTGAGCTAAGTAGTTACGTAATGAACTTTAGTGGAATACAATTAACGTGTTAACAGTGAAGAGTTTGCTACGCACAAAATACAGTGACGGAGAATCTACCCTAAACAGACCATATTACTGGAGGATGTACAGAGATCAAGCAGGGTCTAAGTACTTCCTATTGTACAAACATATCTGGGGTTTGCAAATAGATGTGGGCCCGCCTACAGAAGGGCTATTTGGATGCCAGTGTGTCTGGGGGTGATGTGATAATGATGATTACAGAACGAAAATTATTTAACTTAAACAAAATATTGAGAGGTTTTAGGGTAGGGACAATTCTGTCCTTTGAACATCTAAAACCCTTTCAGATGCTATATAAAAGAGAAGTGATACATATACCGCCAGAGGGAAATGAATACAAGGACCACAGACACACATGGAACCTAGATGTGTCAGCCTCCCTTGGGTCATCTCAGCGAGTCAGCTCTGAGTCTCCCATGAAACTGCAGTCAGTATGTGGCCTAAAAAACAAATCCAGGTTCACACATTATTTTTTTAAAGTTTAATAAAGATTCTGTGGGGAGACAAGGAATAAGATTTGCATCACACAATGCATACCAGAAACCATCCATTCTTCCTTCCCATTTCTCTTCACTGAAAGTCACCGCAACCCTCTCCCATTCCCTTCTCATATACCTTCTCAAAATCCAGCCACCATGCTCAGCCACCGCAAATCCGAGCGTGTGGCTGAACAAGGACCATTTATTATTTCTCCCAGTTATCTTAACATCTCTCCCCCAAACTCGAGGAGCTGTTCAAAATACTCCTTCAACCAAAGAAGGGTTTCTTTTCTAGGTGGAGAGATTTACCACTGCTACTGAAATAATAGCTCCAAGAGCAAAACCTCTTTGAAAACATGAAACTGAAGACAATTCTGCTGATTTTGCTTGTGTATCATCAAAGCCAAGTCCAGAAGAGGTAGCAGAGTTCTTTTCCTGCCTTTGGTATTAACCTTGGTATTCAGGTATGTAGTCTCAGTCTGAGATGCATGAGAAGAGTATCTGTTTCCTCATCTATAAAACGAGTGTAATAATACAAACTTCCTCAGCTAGTTGCTGTAGGATTTAATAAAATACCTTAAAGATCCAGGCAAACTACCTGGCATATTAGCAGACGCTCGATAACTATGAATGAAATAAGCTGATATTTACAGATTCCCTGGGACACTGTCTGGAAAATGCTAAGCAATGTATAAGCATCTGCTAATAAATAAAACAACTGAGCACCTTCCAGTGACTTTCAATCATGCTATACAATTCCATGATCCAGCAGGAATGTTGCAGGGATAATTTCAGCTTTTAGAAAAGGGAGATGGACTAAGGAACATCGAAAATCTCTTTGAACTCACCTTCCTATCGGTCTATGATTCAGTGTTTTGGACTGTGGGGTTCACACTTTAGAAACAAATACAGACTGCCTCAGCAAACAGTAACGTTATACATTAACATGTATTTTTAAATTTAATAAGAATCCAAAGAGTTTATATTGCAGAGCCACAATGTACTTTTAAAAACATACAACATTTAAAGAAATTCCTTCTTGTTGACACAAACGTAATTAAGGAGTGGAAATTTTCACTTGCCTGCCCTGTGGTAAATAGCTGACATTCTTAAACTCTCATTCTCTAAATCAATGTCTCCTAACAGATTTCTTTTTAATCACCAAAGCTGTACTCAATTAACTGCTAAAATACTTCTCAAAACAACACGCTATTGCTGATTTAAGATCAAATTTCCTTCTCAACATAAATCTCCAGCTAAGTAAATACATGCCTTTATAACACAGCCACAGTTTCTCCAACATTCGTGTACCTGACTAGTAAAACAATACCTAACAGGGTTGTGAAAATCAAAGGAGGTAATAATGCAACAGTACTTTTCTGAGCTTCTCACAAACCGTATCCTTGGAACACTAATATTATGAAGAATGCCCATAGGTGTTCTGTGATAAGCAGGCTGTATAGTATAAGGTGTGTACTATACCTACTTTTTGAGGATATACACAATGCACATTAGCATATTAAAGACTCAGAAGTGTCCTACATTTTAAAGTCTGTTAACTCTAACTCGGCACTTCTTAGAGGTAATCAACTGAGAAACCATTTTACTTGATTTATGGAAATTCAGAACACTGTTCCAAGATATACTGTACAATATCAACTATGATGTTAGCTATCAAAACATTTTCGTTTCTGAAAAACAGTATTATTAAATGTAAGGAATATAAAAAATATACTTCCTGTCTTCCTTAGAAAATACTCAAATTATTTTATCAAAATATCCCCTTTAATAGATTTTCACATTGCTCTCAAGAATATGCTATAACAATTCAAGGTAATATTCTTCTTTAACTGGTAAAATCACTCCAGATAATACATTGGCAAATGACTTGAAATGAAGTCTCTGATTTGCAAATGGATATCATAAGTACTATCCATTTTTAAAATTTAATGAAAACCCTCAAAGGCAACAACCAAAAGGGGTCAGATGCTGTTGGATCAATTTCCAAACTCTGACTGGCATTAGGTTTCTCCTGGATACTTCCTTATTCCAGGACGGGAACACCAGAAAACATCTTACTTACGTGCAAACCACCTGCCTAAAATACAAAGTTGAGCACAGTAGATCTTGTCTTACAGAATAAAAAAAATTTTTTTTTTTTAGCATGGAGAAGTTCTTCAAAGATCACCTGGTTCATTCCTGCCATTTTTCAAAATATCCAAGCTGAGGTCTAGAGAACTACAGAGAAGCTGGGCTCTGTGAGCTGCTGCGTTTTAATCTAGACTCTGCTGACTGTCACATGCTCACATCATGTGCAAACAGTTCTAATGTTTCCCGCCACATATGAAAGGAAAATTGGTAGCAGTGAGCTACCAACACATACTATATAAAAGTCACTTCTGGGGTGGTTGGTGGGATCATTTAAACAAGGAGCAGTCACTTTCCAGAGAAGCTGCAGGTAACTGATCTGCAATAGAGCTGCCTCCAAGCTCAGATCTATGAAGCAAAGTAACAAGAGGAATTCATTTATTTACTGATGATTAATGAGCAATCCAACCAACTCAGGAAGGTCAACATTAGTTGTCACGTAATAAGCATCCAGCATGTGCATAGCACTTGATGCATATCTAGTCCTCACAACAAACCCTATGAGACAGATAGATATTTTCTTACAATTTCACAGATGAGGAGATTATGTTCCCCAGAAATGTAGAAATGTGTCACGGTCATCTCACCAGTTAAAGTGCTGGAGTCGAGATTCAAACTGAATTCTGCTTGCTTGAAAACTAGGATCTTTTAGCACAGAAAAGTGAAATGGAGAAAATCGACCTGGAGACAATCACAGCTGAAGATCCTCAGCCACCCAAACAGGAAACAAAGCATAATTCAAAATGTTAAAACGGTTTGCTGAAAAAGAAGACAGTAAATAGAAATGTCTCAAGTGTCTATTAAGGACGACCCACTGAGTGTACTGCTTGGACTTGAGCTGTGCTCACCTAGGATTTAGACTTTTCTAGACACTAGAAGACACTATTGCAAAAGAAATCAGGGGGGTGAGGAGTCAATCCTCACAGTGTGCTTTGAAAACAAAGAACTATGGAGCCTCAGAGCTATGTTTCTTAGCATGATGTCACACAGCCAAGCCTATCTGAACTTGGGCCTGAATAGGGCACAAGGGCACTGCAGTAAACAAGCAAGTAAAACCTAAACAGAACTCCTTCACAGAAGTCTCTGTGGGCATGTGAGAGCACAAGACTCCAGAACCTGTGCCAGCAGCTGTGGCCCAGGACAGTACTCTGAACTTGACACGGGAAACATCAAAAGAGACTTGGAGAGACCTTGAGACAGACACAGCAAACGCAAGCCTGGGCACCGAAGGTACCAGCACGTCTGGGTGGGCAGTAAGCAGTGGCAAAAGCTAGGGTGCCTCTGACCTCAACAGATATTTCGACGACATCACCACGGTGAGCCACAGCAAAAGGGCTGGGCAACGACAGAGTTCACGTGGAAGCCAAGAGCAAAGACACAGCAGATTTGATTCTCCCTAACAAATCTCAGGATGGACCTGGAGGAATTTAAAAGGGATGGATTTCCTGAGGCTGGCAAGAGTAGCTTGGTGCATACTGAGAATACAGTGTTTCCCCACTTGCACTGTGACTTTTTATTTAAATGTCACTCTTAGGAAAAGAAAAGTTTAATTACATATCTAGAAACATTGTTAAATATTAGTGTACTGATTAAGCATGCAAACACCTCATTAAGAGTCCTGGAATTTGAAGGAAATGATTTCATTTCAGTACTCAAAAGCCCTTCTTTAGAATAAGTATACTTATACCTGGGGGTCTGTTTCACCTAGAAGGATATCTAAATCTCTTACCACTAGATCCAGGGTACAAGAGCCTTCTCTTCCCTTGTTTTCTTTCACTTCTGCCAACAGTATGCATGGCACATGATAAGCCCACAGTAAGTGCTTACTGACTGACACAGCATATTTATTTAAGACAGAGGGAAAGTGTTTGGGAGAATTATGCAAAGGAGCATGGCATCCTCGACAACTAAAGACTGCTCCAACAGCTCTGATTTTAAGGTCACCGGGAAAAGAGGCAAACGTGCCTGCTCATGTGTACATTCGCTTTCTGATAGTCTGCTCAGTGACACACTGGATTCTGTTCTCTTAAACATCTAGCTGAATAACTCTGTTATCATTCTTTCTGGAATGCCATTGCTACTTAAAATTTCAAAACCTCAATTATAATCACTGATCTTCAATAATAAAGACACCAGCCTACTCACTGTCTTTGACACCTTAATGACTAAGAGTGCAAAGTCTTGAAAACTAGACTACATAAAAGATATTTAAGGAAGGTAAGCACATACGAGTTTTTGTTTAACCCTGATGAAATCATATGATTCAGAAGAAAAACAATACCCCAACAACCAAATTCTGAAACCACTAAAATCTTTAACTATTATAGACCTGGCACACACCAAAAAAAAAAAAAAAAAAAAAAATCATTTTTATGCTTTATACATGCATTGTCTGATAGAAATACAGAATTAGAAATTATTTGAAATGTACAATACTAGCAAAGAAAATTTTGTTTCCTTTTTTATGCAGTAAAAAGCAATTCAATTATGATTAAGATATTCAAAAACAAAACAATTCATGTGCTTGATTAATATCAACTCTTGGAATGCTTTATCTTATTCATGTTAAGGAAATTCTATTAAAAACATTAAACTTTTCCTTTTACCAAGAAAAGCTCAATAATTCAAAAGTTGGATAATCCCACTTATTGAATCAGTAATTTTGGAAAATCTCTGCACTTTAGTTACAAATACAACATTCAGAGGCAATCCACTTAAAAATGAATTCAAAAGCAGGCTAAAACTGAATAAAGAATAACCAGCACATTATATTATTTTCCCCATAACATGTAATAATATGTATTTCTTCTGTAGCAGTACATCTCATTAAAGATGAAACAATATTTTATTAAAAATAATCTACTTTAAAAAATTTTATATCTGTAACCTAATAAATAAGTCCAAGTCTTTCACAATTAGACTCCACGTATAATTCTGGAACACAGGCCAGAAAGCTATTGCTGAGGCCAAAGCTGTAGTTACAATAATCAAAATCTTTCAAAGTTCTTGCAACTTGGAGAAAACACCACTTTCAACAGATATTTTATATTTTTTTCTTAAATGTAAAATGTACCCATCATTTGCTTTATTATAACAAAGAAAACAACCTTAATGATATAACTGAAATGTATTATTTGTCACCCATGAACCTATATAAAGTTACCGTGGTAAAGAATATAAATTATGGTACAAGATTCTTTATCTAAGAAGTACCCAAATAAAAAATGAAAGCTCAGATAACTTCAATCTGGAAATTAATGTATACAAGAGTTCACAGAATCAGGTTCTGTCACGCCATCTGCCCTTCTTTCCAGGGCAAACTCCCCAGAATTTGGGGAAGATTAGGGCTTTATTTCTCAAACCCCTGTGCACAGAATGCAATCCTAGTTTACCATAACTGCACCAAATACAAAATTCACTGTATTTGCATAGAGGCTTTAAAGTATAACCTTAACAAAACATTTACAACCCAGAACTCAAACACAAGCCATTACAACCATAAAAATAACAATTAAAATAAAGGTATACCTCACCATTTTTTCTTAAAAAATCAAATTAGTTGAGTATATAAACCTGATTTCCACAGAGACTTCGTAAGTTGGCTCCTTGAAATATTTCTAGGAATGATACTAAAGGAAACAAAACAGAAGTCACAAAAGATTGAGAGTAAGAAAACTAGACAATCTTCTAAATGCGAGGGGAAAAAAATGTATTACTTTCAGCTCATTAAAAATTTTTTCCTCTCCTGACCATGGAACAAAGGATGTATCTCTTTTTTTGATGGTTTCTGGAATAAAGTATCTAGGGCCATATTTCAGAACATTAAGGCCATTAACTAATAGGACCCCTCAAAATAAGCTCACCAGAAACACTCCTTTATATATTTACAGTATTTTAGCATTCTGGAGGGAATAAGCATCCTAGCCCTAGAACCTCTGACTTACTAATCATCTCACTGTTTTTCTTGTATAGAATCAGAGCAAAAATACCCCCAACATATTCCTGGTTAACCTGCAGAAATGGAAATGGTTTTAATTCCCATTTGATAATTAAACATACCAGTGTTCAGATATACTTACAAAGTTAGAAAAATACAAGCATGAACTACACTTACCAATTTTTAAGATATACATTTTATAACCAAAACCTTAAACCAAAAATGTAAAACTGTGTATTATGCCTATGTCAAAGAAAATAATTAAAATGAATACTTTGATTCTTCCTGAGGTGTACGTTAGACATGACAGGCTTGATTTAATTCAATCTGCCCTCTTAGAGTCTCCATCATTGTCAAGCAGGGGCCACTGTGTCAATGAGATGGGTATTTTTACATTGTGGCATATTCTTAAAAATTAAGTATTTTAGTTACCTTGGTTAATGGGAAAGTCACTGATTTAGAAAAAAGTCGTTCTAAAATAAAATAGCCCATAATTTTTCTATGGTATAGTAAAATTAGTAAATATAGTATAGTAAGTATAATTAACTCTTTCTTCAAAGATTCAGTTTTATCAGTTTTTTAAAAATAATAAATTTCATTTGAAATACTTCAGCTCTAGATTTGGAGATGGAAGGGATGAGACTGAATCTGCGCTAACCCGAGATTAGATCCAGAGGTTGGTTTCTCATACTCAACAGTGACACTATTTTAATGAACAAATATGATTTAGTCTCCCCTTAACAAATATCTAGCTAAAACATCTCATTTTGCATATCAGTTAATATTGGTGTTTTAAATTATAGTTATTAATTCTTTCAACATAAGACATAATTGTTAATTTATTCAACCAACATTTACTAAATGTCTGCTCTTTACCAAGCCCTGTCCCCCTAATATACCCTTTAATTTCACAAATGCAAAAACCCACATGAAATAACAGAATAGTAGTTTACTTTAGATCTAAGCTAAGAAAGTACTGACAGGCAGTATATGAAGAGTGTTAAGAACCTGGAATGTGATCAAGAGATATCCAAGACCCAGCCTGGCTACTTACTAGTTGTATATCCTTGGGCAGATTACATACGAGTACAAGCCTCAATTTCCTACTTTGTAACATGAGGTTAAAATTACCTTCCTTAGCTCTAGGAAACTGAAGGAAATAGGTCCATGAAAAAGAAATGAAGAGTGGCAATGAAAGGAGAATGAAGAACATAAATATGAAAGTAGAGAAATCAACTCAAAATAAACACATCGACCTAATATTTTTGTTTGTATCCTTTAATAGCTTAAGGGCTATTAAATGAACAGCTCTGAATTTGAAATCCAGGTGTCTCCCTATATATGTTCAGATACCCAGCATTTATTCCTCCTATAAATAATGTTTCCTTTTGCTTTATATTACCAATAAACTCCTTAAGGGCAGGATCCCCCCCATACACACGTCTGATGTGTGTATGGATCGATACACTTGACACAGCCCATAGCTGATAGCAGCTAATTTAATATTTATTGGTGATACCTGGATTTAAGTCTAGATATACTTCTTTTCACATACAAAATTAGGCCACTTGGTGGGAACACTACTGAGCCTTATGATTCACGATATCACAGATGATGCCTCAACGAAGCATTTATACCAATGAAGGTGGGAGCACCACAGAAATGAGGGTTTTCCAATAATTCAATTACAAAAAGGGGAGGAGAGAATTGGGACATTTTGTGGCATCTGGTAGCATAGGCATGCCAAATGCAAAGGCAATATATACCTGACTCATACCACAACCAGCACAGAATAATGTTAATGACAATTGTATACGTAGTTTTGTTTGTAATTTTTTTGGCTTTGTGGTTGCTCAAGAGTAAGAAACATGATTTTTTTTTTTTTTTTTTTTTTTTTTTTTTTTTTTTTTGCGGTACGCGGGCCTCTCACTGCCGTGGCCTCTCCCGTTGCGGAGCACAGGGCTCCGGACGCGCAGGCCCAGCGGCCATGGCTCACGGGCCCAGCCGCTCCGCGGCATGTGGGATTTTCCCGGACCAGGGCACGAACCCGGGTCCCCCGCATCGGCAGGAGGAGTCTCAAGCACTGCGCCACCAGGGAAGCCCCAAAACATGATTTTTTACACCTAATTACATGTTTGCACAATTGTATATATTTAAATGATATTGCAATACATTTAAATCAGGAATCTATAAGAACTGTTAGGAATCTATAAGAATATAGAATTAGTAATATTAGAAATCTATAAGAATTGTTTCCTCTTTGTTAAGGATCCAGATATTATTCAATTTTGACAAAAGTTGTCCCAAACTCTACTCATGAACATACATGGGCAGGACTGGAAATAGGTAAGGATGGAAGGGTATTCCTAGAAAGAAGAATAGCATGAGGAAGGGTATCATCATGGGAAAGCATGTGAAGTGCTCAGAGACTGGCAAGAGAGCATCATGGGAAATACGGAAAGGCAGGGTGGAAGTCAAACCACAGAGGGTCTGGATTACCAAAGTAATAAACAGGGGGATACTCTGTAAGTAATCACAAATACTTAAGACTTCTGAGCAGTTACTGATAAGATGAAAGCTGTCATTCACGAGGATTAATTTAGAATGAAGGACAGAAAGTGTGTGAGTAGGAAGTCCAGGTAGAAAGGAATTACAACAGATTAATTTATATGAAAATGTAAAAAAGAAGATGATGGACAAGGCAATGGAAATGAGAGTAAACAAGGCTTGGGAAATAACAGATGTGAAAGCACAAAAAAAGAGGATTCCAAAATTGACATCAATTAGCCTACAGTAACAAAACTTCTGTGTACTTATGAAATATTTCAGTCATACAGAAATAGCCAGAAAATAAGAGAATCAACACCTGTGTGTAGTGCATCCAGCATACTGCTTGAGACATAAAGCACTACATACCTCTCTTACATCCACTTCTCTCTCTCTCTTCTCAGAAATCACCAGCACTCTGAATTTGATATTTACCTTCCCCATGCATTTCTTCATACTGTGCTATATACGTGTGTACCTACAAACATATGGTATAGTTCTGAAGATTTTTTTTAACTTTACATGGATGTGCCATACAGCATATTATTTTACAAACTGTATATGTAACTTAACATTATCACTGAGATTCATCATATGTTCCCTTTCTCTGGAGAGTATTTCATTTGTATAGTTGTATACATTTCATTTTTAATATATACTCGCATTTATTCATTCCTGATTATTCACTCCTGAAGATGAGTAAATTCTGGTATTTCCAAATTTTGCTTTTACTACTAACAATATTGCAGAAAATATTTTTCTTGGTATAAGTATACTTATACTAAGTATAGTATAAGAAAAAGTTTTTAGGTTGTATATCCTGAAGGCATATATAACTAAGTGAATATAAAACTATCAAGGCATAGTTATATGGTCTAACAATTTAAACACTTCCCAATCTTTTTATTTAACTTGAAGTAAGACAAGCAATGTATGTCAAAAAGCAAATTCGAGAAAGAAGCACACAGTGGGGAAAAATATATGCAAAAGTATGCAGAGTATTACAGGACAGGTTCTGATGAATCTCAAAATGGACCAGATTAACTTGAACAGAAAGCCCTTCTACTGCGCTTTAGTAAATCCAAGATTGCAGATTAAAGTAACAACGTGAAGCCATTTTTATTCAATTTAGTACTTTAGTATTTATGAGAATACTCAATGCTAATGAATGTGAGGTGAAACAGCAGCCTCACATACCACGTGTAGGGGTACAAACCTGAACAACTGGGGAAAGCACTTTACCTGTACACATAAAGCCTTTAAGCAGTTCAAACCTTTTAAGCCAGTAACTTAAGGAAATAATCAGGAATACAGGCAATGATACATGCAAAAAATATGATCATCTCGGCATAATATCTGATCATAAAACTCAAAGATCTCTATTTTCAAGATTAGTGTGATTAAATAAATCATAGCAGATCTATAAAATGGATTATTATGTAGCCAGTGCACTTGAAATTCACAGAAAACATTTAATGACAGGTAAACAATTAAGACAAAACAGTTTTACACACACACACACACACACACACACACACACACACACAATTATGTCAGCTGTTTAAAATCCATCAAGAGGACTTCCCTGGTGGCACAACGGTTAAGAATCCACGCCTGCCATTGCAGGGGACACGGGTTCGAGCCCTGGTCCGGGAAGATCCCACATGCCGCGGAGCAATTAAGCCCATGCACCACAACTACTGAGCCTGTGCTCTAGAGCCCATGAGCCACAACTACTGAGCCCACACGCCACAAATACTGAAGCCCGCATGCCCTAGAGCCTGTGCTCTGCATCACTAGAAGCCACCGCGATGAGAAGCCCGCACACTGCAACAGAGAGCAGCACCCGCTCGCTGCAAGTAGAGAAAGCCTGCACACAGCAACAAAGACCCAATGCAGCCAATTAATTAATTAATTAATTAAATTAAAAAGTGCACCAAGAGAAGAAACTTACTCAAAGGTTTATTTCCCCAAATGTCCAAAGAAACTTTCCAAAGAAACTTACTCAAAGGTTTATTTTCCCATATGTCCAAAGTGCACATATAAAGGATTTGGAAGCACACACCATGCTTCTTTTTTTTTTTAGAGAGTCTGACAGCCCTTTCCTTGGCTTTACTGAGAAGCAGGCTGAATAACCCTACACTACTCTCACACCACAGCTGCCTAGACCAGAGAAGAGTGAGCACTTGACTGAAAGGTAGCCCAGTATTCACCTACCAAAGACCTATGAATCCATAGCTTGGGGCAAAAGTTGAAATGCGCAGGTGATTTGTCTGATTTTGGAAAGCTAATTAAGGGTTTGAGGCAGTGAGTGGTGTGAGCTGAACTTAAAGCTCATGGAATGAGAAAACCAAAGGCTGGATGGAATTCACTCCACTGCAATGTCATGCAGCTCCAGAACCAAGGGCACCAGTCTTGGTTCCTGACACACCAGCTTTCAAGAGTTTGAGCCTTGGGCTGCCTCTGAGTCTTCCGTGATAATGATGCCTTCTCTGCTGCAAGAGCTAGTTTGAGGAGTATCACTTCCTAGCCCATAAAGAGCCCCATCTAAAAACAGAAGTATTCTTCACACACTTATCATGTCAGATATTTACTATACCTATCAGCACAGATGCCAATTTATTTTTAAGAGAATGATATATAAACATTAAATATAACATTAGAGAAACAGCTAGGAAGGAAGAAAAACACTTTATGGATGTTTTACGCCCAAGAAAGTTGAAGAATGAATCTTTTATAAAATCTCAATACTGAAATTGTAAAAGTAGACTGCATTAAAGTACGAAACAATCTTGTATCTAAATTATATAATCCATTATTAGCAGAAGAAATGTATTCAAAGAGTACTTTTAATAACTCAAGTACTCTGGCTGACTGCTTCAATTTAAGACATATACTTCAAGTTTTAGAAACTTTAGAGTACACTAAACTGAAAATGCAACAAATGTAAATGATATATACATTACTAAAAACCAACTTTTCTTCAATCACAGACTACTTATATGGGAAACACATGACAAGTAATTATACCTCTATATTTGTACTCAAAACGTTCTATCAAATAAGGTGACTTTCTTGGTTGCAAACTTATCCACATAATATTTAACGATTAAAACTGTCATAAAATCTAAATACCTAATCTTAACTTTCAGAATCCAGATGAAACCATTATATCAAATTATTTTTTAGAATACCATATGATTCTTTTTTTTTGAATAGAAAAACAATGTAAATAAAGTATTTATTAGCAGAGGAATGGTTAGATAAATTATTTTTGCCATACATTATAATATTATACTTGAAAATATCTGCAATTATTTTTTTTTCTATATGATTCTTAAAATACTAAAGTTCAACTCCCAACTTACTCCCCCATGTACATGGATCCATTCTAGAAATTCCTCATGGCATTTGCTATCTTTATTCAGAAAAAATAAGTTGCATATCTGCCAGACTCATTCTCTTTGAATTTTCTAATGTTTCTGTTCTTTAAAATAACATTTGTCCACAACGAACAAAAAAATCCACACACCCCCAAACAAATTCAAAATCTACACAAGTCTATGAATTATAAAGCATAAGTTCAGCTGACTCTCAAAAGGTAGCCACTAGGAAGAGTCTGTTTAGAGTTCCATATTTTTCAGAATCACTCCTCATATACTTCTTAGATTAGAGCTTAAGCTATTTCAGATGTGACTGCTAAAACTACAATGGGCTACATTTGTTGACTGATAACTTTTCAGGAAGTTTGTTCTGAAATTATACTAAGCATCACTATGTGCACAGTACAAGTTACTGTGGAGCTCATTACTTATTCTCTGCTCTGAAAGTTTTTTAATAGCTTTTGGCAAAAAGCAATAAAATTCAACTTGACGTATAAAATGCAATCATCCAAAGCGAAGTTAAAATGATCTACCACAAAGGCTTAGTAAGACAAACGGTAGAGTGGAAGAAACCCAGAACCCATTTTTTTATACTTAAACTTATAACTAAACAAGCCAAAATAACCATACTGTTTTTATCTAATGGTAAAATGCTTAAAGAATACTTTCTCTAATTAATTTCCGCTTCCCAAAGATTTTTCCATTCCCAGATACCTAAATGCAGGCCATAGGGTTGGCATTCCATAAATATTTGTTGAATGAATTTACACATTTCATAAGAACCAGATGTCATAACTAACTTAAAGTAAGCCCAACCAACTAAAGATACTATGATGAAAGCAGAAGTTATAGAACATTTATGCTATATTTAATCACATTTTGTAGGTACCTGTCAGTAAATATTAATGTGACGGATAGTTTTCAAAGATCAGAATTCCCTTTCAAGGGCAGTGGAAAATGTGTTGTATGTGCATATAGATTAGGAGAGCTGAGATTATATACAAATAGCCATGGCTATAAACTTGCTCAGAATTTGCAACCATATTTTACTTACTTCTAACAAAGGAATTTCATCATGAACTTTACCAGATGAAAATGTCCATAAAAACATTATTATAAGGTCACATTCAACCTGACCTGAATAATCATATCATCACAAGAAGCAATCCACTGTAAAAATTCTTACTAAATACACAGAAGATTCATTATCACTAATTATAGTTTTTGATCACTTTCCAAGAAGTGCATGTTTCCATGCAAGAAAACATCAATTAGTTTTTCTCAAAATGCACTACTAAAACAAGGTTCCAGGTTAACATCAGAAGTTAACTATATAATACTAAGTGGGTAGGCATTATATATGTGTGTACATACATATGAATGTATAAAACATAATGAGTGCTTACTTCGTGCAAGGCACTGTTTTAAATACGTTCTTAATAAGGTTATGGGAGGCTTCATGAATGTGCAAAGACCAGATAAGTCTTGAAAAATGCTTACAAAATGGATAAATGGAAAAGATCCAGGAGGATCACCTCTAGGACGCTGCTTCTTGACGTATGGACTGGACTGTGGATCAGCAGCCAAGGCATCCCCTCTGAGCTTGTGAGGAATGCAGAAACTCAGACCCCATCCCAGACCTACTGAATGAGAACCTGCATTTTAAAAATTCCAACTTAGGGCTTCCCTGGTGGTGCACTGGTTGAGAGTCCGCCTGCCGATGCAGGGGACACGGGTTCGTGCCCCGGTCCGGGAAGATCCCACATGCCGCGGAGCGGCTGGGCCCGTGAGCCATGGCCGCTGAGCCTGCGCGTCCGGAGCCTGTGCTCCGCAACGGGAGAGGCCACAACAGTGAGAGGCCCGCGAACCGCAAAACAAAAAAAACAAACAAACAAACAAAAAAAAGATTCCAACTTATTTCTATATGTATTTAAGTTTAAGAAGAGCTGCTTTAGGAAAATGAGGTGAGCACATACGGAGCAGCAAGAACATAAAACTGTGGAGAAAACCAACTTCGGAGCAGGAATGTAAAGGATAAAAGAGAATGTAATGCGAGAAATGCTTGGAAAATTACTGCGTTTTTTAAAATCTTTTGCATGTACATGAATAAGGGGAAAGAGGCAGACAGGGTACCTTAGTGTCATCTAGATACAAATGGAAGAATACAAGTGGTGTACTCTCCAGACGTCACATGGCAAGACTGTAACCCTGGCAGCCACAAGGGGCCCAGTGGCCTAGGAGCAAACTGCAGGACGCAGATGGGGATAAAGGAGGCAGGGAGTCACCTCTATCCTGATCTCCTCTTTGGGCCAAAGTTTCAGGGGTGAATGGTATGTGAGAGAGGATGAGGAGATGGCTAAAGGCAGAGGGGCCTATTTGGGATCCTGGGAGCAGAAAGTCGCCTAGGCAGCAACACATCCACGCAGCCTGGCAGAGACGTGCTGTTCTGCCAAGAGAACACGTGAGCTCATCTCCCCCAGCACCGTGGCACCATCCTAGAATCGATGCAACTCAGAACCCGCAACGTGCTTGAGGTGGCTGGAGAGCGCAGAGTACTCAGGGGGCTAAGAGCCTGGCTAACACGCACCGGCTCTGCAGCAAAGGACCGCCTGGGGAGGAGCGAGATCAGGGGGCCCACAGCGTCCGCGCGAGACCAAGGAGGGCCACGCCAGTGAGACAGATGGTCCTGGCTACGATCAAAACGAGACATCATGGACCAACAAGGATGTCCACACTTAAGCAGTAGGTGCCAGGAGACAAGAAAGAAGCTGGCTGCCAGGGTCACGGGCACGACGCAAGTAATCGAGGATCCCCAGAAGACCCTCCCCACGGTGCTCGCACCCGGACACACACACCCGGACACACACACACACACCCGAACGGACACGGACACACACACACCCTTCTCAACCTAAGCACAGACCATGTGAGCAAAGGGTGGAGGGAGGCAAAAAAACAACACAGGAATAAATAAGTTCAGTGCTGCTGGATGATAAGAAGTAAGGCAGGAAAATAACTAAAATATTTAGAAAATAAAGTCAGTGGAGATTTTGATGAATGGGGTGTGAAGACAAATAAGAAGTCAAGGGCTGGTGGTGCCGGGAGCTAAGAAGAAAACAGGAAGAAGGAGGAAGTGTAAATAAGTGGGTGAGAGATGATGCTTTCAATTTTGGAACACCATGTTACATAAATGAGAAATAAACCTGCCCTCCACCCTCCACCGCAAGACTGAAAGGAAAACTGCAGCCAGTCCAGGGTGCCCAGGATTCACACGGGCCACGTGTTGGTTAATATATGCTCACAAAAAACATTACAAGAGGATGCAATCTACTTACCATGAGATACAGTCAAGACCCTACAAGTCGCTGAACAGCAAAATTTTTTTTCAAAAAATCAATTTTTTGCAAAGAGACTATGAAGTGTAGTATTAATGAAAGTTACTTTTTTAAAAAGAAAATACAATGAACTATTTTTAAAAGATTAGAAATAGTTTCTAAAAATAAAAATGTCACCATTAAAAATAAAGACTCAATTATGTTAAAAGGCACATTAGTTGATTAATGAAGAGAGAAAGTAAATTAGGAGATATCTAAGTGGCACACAAAAAATAGGGAGATAAAAAACAGGAGAGAGGAGAGAGGTTGAGAGAGAAGCTAGAATGAGAAGCCCAAACTAATTAAAAAAGAAACTCCAGTGGACAGAGAAAAGTCACAAGATACTACCTCTTTAAAAAAATATAGTGATGTGTGTTCCATGAGTGTCTGTGATATTTCCCAAAACTTCTGTACCACTGGAAAAGCCCACAATTTTAAAATAAAAAGCAGTTTAAAGACTGAATGGAAGGTGAAAAAGACGGGAATGCAGCCTAATATTTTGAAAAGTTCAGATGACAAAATGTGGGAATGAAAAGTTATTTAAGGAGGGTATGAACAGTTTTGTCTGGATTTTATTACTTTTAATGCTGGGCATGACTTGAGAATGCTTACAGAGCAGGACACAGGAGTCTTTAAAGAAGCGTGAAGATGGTAGAGAGAATCATGGAGGATGGGAAGGTCCTGAGGGTGAGAAGGGATGGAAGAGTGGGGGAGAGCACGGAGCGCTGGCCTAGAGTTGGCGGGGCACCTTCTCATCAGTTCCAGCAACTCAACTGACCGGCATCACCGCTTTGTACTGTCACAACACATCTCTTGCAGGCATGTCTTGATCTGGTTGCTGATGACATTGATGTGCTCAGTTTGTGAAAACTCAGTGGATCAATTTTCAAACTGCATAGAAATGTTATGCTTCAAAAGATTAGCTTCAGAACTACCGATCAGAAGGCAGTTTTCTTCTAACTCCTATTATATTATATTAATCTTAAATGTGGTTTCCTTACAGGCTGCATGCTTCTTAAATACATGAAAGGCTATCAAATAAAAGGCATGTGCCCAAACAAGAAAAAATATAATGTACATTAGATAAGTATATTAACAGGAAAAAAAAAAAAAAAGAATCTGGAGGGTACCTTAGAAAGACAAGGTAAACAGAGGAATTCAGGTAATTCAAGGCTAAGTCTTAAGTGACTCCTTTGAAAAATTATTAAAAGGCATAAATACTGTCACAGATTCAATGCTTGTTTCTATTTCAAGGTTACAAACACTTTTCAAGAGATGTTGCTCCTCTTTTAAAAGTAAATTCAGGGCTTCCCTGGTGGCGCAGCGGTTGAGAATCCGCCTGCCGATGCAGGAGACACGGGTTCGTGCCCTGGTCCGGGAAGATCCCACATGCCGCGAAGCAACTGAGCCCGTGAGCCATGGCCGCTGAGCCTGCGCGTCCGGAGCCTGTGCTCCGCAATGGGAGAGGCCACAACAGTGAGAGGCCCGCATACCGCAAAAAAAAAAAAAAAAAAAAAGTAAATTCATTGTAATTCTGGAGTTTTATTAGTAATCTCTTTGAGTTATCAGTACAGGGAGTTTCAGAAAAGTTTTAAAATTTGTAGGAAATAATCATAAACTCCCCTGATAAATGGCACATTTATTTGAGTCAACTCAATGTTTCGTAATTTATATTAACAGCTGTGTTTTATTTTCAAGAAAGATAAAAGTAAAGTTTACAGGAAATTACTGCATTTATTCTAAAAATGGGTAATAAAATGGAGAGAAATTACTTTAAAATCATTTGTAAAGTTTTCTAATTACTCAAAATTCATGTCTATAGAATTCCTAACCTAGCACAGATATTTACCTGGGCTACTCCCAGTGGGGAGTCTGTTAACAGAAATCCAAGCCCCAGAAGGAAGCTGTGGTGGGGTCAGAAACTAGTAATTACAATTGATTTTATACTTCTTGAAATCTTTGCTATGTGCACACCCTCTGCTAAGAAGAGCCAACAAAAGGATTTAATGTCTATGACCATAAATGGATCTATCCACAAGGAGGCAGGGAGGGAGGGCTGATCGCAAAGTCTCTAAAATATTTATAATAAAATATCTAAAATATATAATAATATTTATAATCGCAGAGAGTCTCTAAAATATTTATAATGTGCCCTCCTACTGTATTCTAGGGGCAGGTAATGTGTTTTCTAGCTTCACAGGTTCACAGAGAGAAAGAAATTTGGTCCCAGTATGGACCAAATAAAAACTTGTGCCATGTACAACTGCTCTAAGTACTGTAGATGCATTAGCTTACCTTGTCCCCAGCCCTATAGGGTAGGTACATTTATCATCTGGAATTTATAGAAAACTGAGTCTTAAAGAACTGGATAACTTGCCCAAGGTCTTAAGGAAAACATTTTACAGCCCAAGTTCCTTATACATGGAAAAAGAAAGAAAACTAAACTATAGATGTCAAAATCTCCTCTAGATTGCAGGTTTCTGTATAATACAGAGCCTACAGCCAATCAGAATCCAAAAGTCTGCTCAGAAATACATGAAGGGGTTTCCCTGGTGGTCCAGTGGTTAAGACTCCACTCTCCCACTGCAGGAGGTGTGGGTTGGATCCCTGGTCGGGGAGCTAAGATCCCGCATGCCGTGAGGCACAGCCAAAAAAAAAAAAAAGAGAGAGAGAAATACATGAAGGCAATGGCCAGATCCTTAACTGCTGTAATTTCTGAGAGGCATGCTATCTACACCCTCATCCCGCAAGATCAACAATGCACACTCCCATATTAAAGTGCATGTCCCCGGGTATCTGTTTATACCACTTCTTCCCCATTTTCCCTGATAAGTAGTTATCTTTATGTACACATTTTCTTTCCCTAAGTAGACTGTAAATTCTCCTAAGGATTTAGTAAACTTAAGGCATAACTGGATACCAAAAACATGCAAGACACTTTACAAATGCCATCAATGACAATTCTCACCACACAAGGACAGGCAAGGACCTCCCTGGTGGGGCAGTGGTTAAGAATCCGCCTGCCAATGCAGGGGACACAGGTTCGAGCCCTGGTCCGGGAAGATTCCACATGCCATGGAGCAACTAAGCCCATGCGCCAGAACTACTGAGCCTGCACGCCACAACTTCTGAAGCCCACGTGCTACAACTACTGAAGCCCGCACGCCTAGAGCCCGTGCTCCGCGACAAGAGAAGCCACCACAATGAGAAGCCCACATACCGCAATGAACAGTAGCCCTGGCTTGCTACAACTCGAAAAGCCCACGCGCAGCAACAAAGACCCAGTATAGCCAAAAATATAAATAAATAAATTTATTTTTTTAAAAAAGGACAGGCAAGACGTAAACAGACCATGGTGAGTTTTGAGTGCCCTGCTGGCTCCCGAAACCCAGAGTTAAACATAATCTCATCATCCTGTAGGACAGATACGGTTGTGAGAATATATTTAATGCCTTGTTATTAAGAAAGCATTCAAAACAACAAAGCATTCAAATAACATGTGGAGTAGCAATGTAACAATCCTGTTAAAAACAATGTGTTCAGAATATACAAATATAAAAATCACATTTCACTCCACCACTTAATTTACCAAGAGTCAAAATATTTTTCTGATCATGCAACAAGAATTTGGTCCTCCAAATTAATTTTATTTTTCAGAACTGTTAGGAATAATGTGGTAGGCTTTAGTTACTCTAAGTAGCAAGCTAAGAAACATATAAATGGGGATACAATGGGCCTAAATTTACTAAAATTACCCAAAGCACAAGGAAAATGTATCAACTTTTTCCCCTTTAAAAGACTATTACTCAAGGGGCTTCCCTGGTGGCACAGTGGTTAAGAGTCTGCCTGCCAATGCAGGGGACATGGGTTCAAGCCCTGATCCGGGAAGAACCCACATGCTGCGGAACAACTAAGCCCGTGCACCACAACTACTGAGCCTGTGCTCTAGAGCCCACGAGCCACAACTACTGAGCCTGCGTGCCACAACTACTGAGGCCCGTGTGCCTGAAGCCCGTGCTCCGCAACAAGAGAAGCCACCGCCATGAGAAGCCCGCACAATGCAATGAAGAATAGCCCCTGCTCTCTGCAACTAGAGAAAGCCTGCACACAGCAGCCAAGAGCCAATGCAGCCAAAAATAAACATAAATTAAATAAATTTAAAAAAACAAAATTAAAAAAAAAAGACTATTACTCAAAATGAATCATTTAACTAGTCACTCATTTAATTAACATTTATGAAAAGACTAGTACGTGCCACCTCATTAGGTGATAAACAAGTTGGACAGGATTCGTGCTCTGATGAGCCAATTCCCATGGAGAGATGCAACAGACAATAAAAAAGTAAACGCACAAGATGATTTCAAAACGGACTAATTTGGAAGGCAGAGCAAAGAAGACTAATTTAGACTGGATGGTCAGGAAAAACTTCACTGAAGAGGAGGCAAACAAAGGAAAGTCTTATTCGTTCACACTAATCCTCAAGTGAAATAACCATGAGTTCAATAAGAAACACCAGAAACTGGTGGTTTTGCTATTTCCATAACAGTCACATAAATTATAAGGGACCAAAGAATATAAAATTACCATCATTATGCATTCCCTAAAGTTATACATGAGGTATCAATGAGGATATCTGGAAGTAGGGTGTTGCCACAACAAACACTAAAAACGTGGAAATGGCTTTAGAATTAGGCAATGGGGAGAAGCTGAAAGAATTTTGAGGACCATGATAGAAAAAGCCTAGATTGCCTTGACACGCTGTTAAAAACACAGATGTTAACGGCTCCCCTGGTGAGAGCTCAAAAGAAAGTGAGGAACGTGGTAGAGAAAACTAAATACGGTCATGAACAGACTGTTGATAGATATGTGGACTTTACATGTGCTGCTGGTGAGGACTTGGATGGAAAGGAGGAACATATTATTAGAAACTAGAGGAAACAGGATCCTTGTTATTTTGTGGCAAAGCATAAGTGAATTATGTCCGGCAGTTATGTGGAAAGCAGAACTTGTAAACTATAAATTTGAATATTTAGACAAGGAGATTTCCAAGCAAATTGTTGAAGCTGTGACCTGTTTTCTTACCAGTTATAGTAAAATGGGAGAGGAAAAGATAAATTAAAAGAGTACATAATGCGGTGGTGGTGGTGGGATGAATTGGGAGATTGGGATAGACATATATACACTAATATGTATAAAATAGATAACTAATAAAAAACCTGCTGTATAAAAAATAAAATAAAATGCAAAAAAAAAGGTACAAAATTAAAGAATGCTGTCAGATCACCATCATACAGGCATCTAAAGAGGCTGATAATATAACTCCGCTGCAAACGTGTGCTACCTTTGATTGAAAAGGAAGGATGACTTGAAGGGCAGAGTTCAGAGGCCAGAAAGTCAAGCAGAGTCACCAAGATTATTTGTAGGCCTTGAAACCAAAAGCAGTTTGGAAAGTGCATGGGACTGAATACTCACTTCTTTTTCTTTCCACTTTCTCCCTTTCTGAACGAGAGTGCCTATAACTGGTATCCTATGCCTGCTCTATCATTGTGCCCTCCTGCTGTATTCTAGGAGCAGGTAATGTGTTTTCTAGCTTCACAGGTTCACAGAGAGAAAACACTTTGGTCCCAGTATGGATTATATGGAGAATCTCACCCATACCAGAGTTAGATTCTGAGATCTGGATGAGATTTTGGATGTTGAGTTGATGCTGTAAGGGGTTGAGGCTTTGGGAGATGTTGGGACAGGATAAGTGCATTTTGCATGTGGGGTGGACATGAATCTTTGGGAGCCGGAGGGCAGACAGAATAATAGCACCCAAAGACACCCATGCCCCCAGTCCCTGGAACCTGTGGGCATGTTATCCTACATGGCAAAGGAACTGTGCCGGATGTGATTAAGATAAGGATCCTGAAATGAGTCTGTTATCCTGGATTATCTGGGTGTGCCCAATGTAATGACAAAGGCCCTTGGAAGTGAAGGAGGGAGACAGGAGAGTAATGCTACATGAGAAAGACGCCACTAGCCATTGCTAGCTTTGAAGATGAAGAAGAGGCCAGGAGCCAATGAAAGCAGGTAGCCTCTAGACCAGGGGTCCCCAACCCCCAGGCCACAGACCGAGAGCCGTCTGAGGCCTGTCAGGAACCTGGCCGCACAGCAGGAGGTGAGCGGCAGGCAAACGAGTGAAGCTTCACGTGCTGCTCCCCACTGCTCACGTTACCGCTGGAATCACCTCCCCCCCCCCCGCCACGCCCGTGGAAAAACTGTCTTCCACAAAACCGCTCCCTGGTTCCAAAGAGGTGGGGGACCGCTGCTCTAGACAGAGGTTGGAAAAAGCAAATATACGGATTCTCTTCTACAACCAGCAAAAGAAAAGCGGCCCGGCTGACACCTTAATTTTAGCTTGGTGTAACCTTCTGACCTACAGAAATGTGAAGTTAATAAATTGTGCATTGTTTTAAGCCACTAAGTTATGGTAATGAACATTCGTTTTAAAATTATTTTTGCCCCATTTCTGTTAAGATTTTAAACCCTATTTCTGTTAAAGTTTTTAATTAGTATTTAACAAATTATGACAGAAAGCAGCCTAAGCGCTACAAGATTAGGTGCAGTTGACCTTAGCTCATTCAACTCAAATGCCATCTGAGATCTGAGCTTCACCAATGTCACACACTCCGGGAAGTCAGACATTGGGTAACTGCGTGCCTGAACATGTGACCAAGAAATTTATGCGTCCTAGAAATGTGACAGATACATCAGGTCCTCCCATGTGAATCTGTGGTATCTTGAATTTTCCAAGACAGAGAGAAATGCATAAGAAAATACAAATTAAGATTGTGGTTGGATACACAATTTTTGTCTTAAAAATTACAGTGATCTTTTTCAGGTTTAAATAACATCTTCGACTAAATCCTATAATATAGGTATTGTATTTCCTATCATTGATAAGTTAACAAGATTCATGCTCTTTATAGCTAAGAGGCCAAAAATAAAGAGTAAAAAAACCTGAGACCTATCCTTACCAAAAGAAATTATTTTAAGGACTAACACTACACTATAACACTATAACAACATAGAAGACCGTCCTCCAATGAATATCCATTGTCATTTTCTTGAATTTATCTAACCTGTCAAATAAATATAACGACTGTGAAAAGTTCTTATAAATATGAAAAAAATTCTTAAACCAAACAACTTACTTTTAGATACCGTGCGCTTACTTTGGTTGTCATTTACTTTTACTGTTCCCTTTTTGTTTACATTCCTATCAATACTGGAAATGGCAAAGTATAAGGTTTATATTCTAGGTAAATCCTAATCCTACACAAGATATTAACATAATTAAGAACTAAATATGCTCATGACAAAAGGAAAGGGTTGTTATGATGACCTACAAAGATCCTGCCCCTGAAGTCTCACACTAGTGGGCGAAGCAGGCGGGGCATAAAACTAAATCACACTAGAAACCAGAGTGCAAATGTGCTCTGCCATATGCCGACTATTCCTGTTTGGAGAAGAACGGGGCCCTGAGGAAAAGAGTATGAGGCTAGAGGGAAGCCAGGTCTAGAAGAAAGTTTTTATTCTGCAGGCAATGGAGAAGTCAAGAATGGTTTACCAAGCAAGGCGTTTAGCATGATACCTGCTGCAGGCTAGAGGCAAACACCGGAAGCAGGAAAGTCTACTGGAACTAGGCTGCCAGAGGAGAGGAGAACTTGGACTATAAAAGTGAGAAGGAAAAACAAAAGATACAGAAAAATCAGCACTTTCAAAACATATGTTAACACCACCTGTGGCTTCTAGTAAAGTAATTGCTAATACAAAGTAGGTGAGGGAGAGAGAAGCACATAACCCCTGTAGAAATACCATATCCATTCACTCACTAAGGAAAGGGGCTTTCTGACATCTAAGATCCTGAGCCAACTCTAAGGAAACGGCTGAAGCAATGCAAAATTAAAAGTTCTGCAATGCCAGAATTTCTCAACTAGGAAAGTCACAGGGCAAGTTTAAAGAAAGCCAAAAAGATGAACGGTTTGGTTTCTCAAACAGCTAGTGGGTGGTAGCAATGTAAAAATATTTACCAAGCAGAAGAGATCCAGTCCCTCACCTCATTTTAAGAAGTTAAAGAGATAAAGGGTATGGATTTGTGTTTGTTTGTTTGTTTGTGGGGATGAGTTCAGTGGAGGGAAGGCTAATGGGAGGAGGGAAGGATAATGGGAGGAGTGAAGGAGAATACAAGCTCAAAACTTCAAAGTGAAGGGACTTCCCTGGTGGCGCAGTGGTTAAGAATCCGCCTGCCAATGCAGGGGACACGGGTTTGAGCCCCGGCCCGGGAAGATCCCACATGCCGCGGAGTACCTAAGCCCGTGTGCCACAACTACAGAACCCGCTTGCCACAACCACTGAAGCCCGCACACCTAGAGCCCGTGCTCTGCAACAAGAGAAGCCACTGCAATGAGAAGCCTGTGAGCCACGACGAAGAGTAGCCCCTGTTTGCAGCAACTAGAGAAATAAATTAATTAAATAAATTTCAAAAATTAAAAAAGAAAATTCCAGATTGAAATAATTTAAGAACAATTAATTCATAAAAATTTTACTTGTATATACTCTACCCTCATATATCTTTGAAAATTACCATAAGATATTTAATAAGTAACCATATGTACAATGTAGTCACTGAAACAACCTAGGCCTAATGCTATACCCTTAAAAGGATAAGCTGTAACATCCTCAAAGATATAACAATGAATGATGTTTTCCCTTGAGACAATCAGCCATATACAATGGAAAGAAAACTTTAATTATTAAAATAAGTTTCATTATTTAGGATTATTATTCTAATACTAAAGCCTGAAAGCTAAATCTTTAGAACCACTCAAACCCTGACCTGATTTCCTTTAGGTCAAGGATTAGACTAGGTCCTCTTTTTTTTTAAGGCCTAATTCACTGCTCCTAATAAGGATGGTGAAATACCTCTGCGTTTAAAAAAGAAACAACTATATATATATATATATATACACACACTATATATATATATATATATATATATATACACATAGTATATATACACATACATGTATAAAATAGACATCCAGTGCCCAAATCTTTGTATGTGTCTTATACCCGAATCTCTCAACCCAAATATCTAAAATGACAACACATGCCTTAAGAAAAATGAAATACAATGAACTATTTACTATACCATCTTAAATGTGCTGTATACCTTAAATGAAAAAAAAAATCATTTGATTAGAAAAACAAAGTAAGTGAAGAGGAGGAAAATCTGATGTAAACAGAATTGACACTGGTTATAGGTTACCTAGAGACCATTTCACATTTCTAACTGATTCAGTTGCCGTGTTTTACATGGACTGATTTCACTGAGCTCCTTACACGTATAACTTTAAACATCCAAAAAGGAACCAAAGGTCAACCCTCCACTGCTAAAGTCAAACTAGGAAAAAGAAAAATGTTTTCAAACATTCCAAGAATAAGCCAACATTCTGTTTATAGGAACTAGAATGCTGGAACTCTGGGCAAAAGGGTAGAACAGAATGGGAGTAAGACAGACAAAGAAGAGGAGTGCTGGGCCAACAAGACAGGGATCCTGTGACGGGGATTTCTACAGAGAAAAGGTGTAGGGAACAGCAAGAGACTAAAGCCAGAAAAGAGAGCTAAAGAAATTCAGTTACCTAAAGATTTTTAAATCATTGTGAAAGCTTTCTAATGTTACTGGTATGGAGAAACAAAAATTCCCTAACTTCTGAAAATCGCAACTCCGCTACACTTTTCTCAGGCTCTCTCACTATAGTTCGTGGTAGAGATGCAACTCTGGGTTCTATGTTACACATTGAAGTATATTTAATTGTTAGTCTAAAAGAGTGATTCTCAGCCAAGATTAAATTTTGCCCCCAGGGGATGTTTGGGGGATATCTGGAGACTTTTCTGGGTCACGAGTGGAGGGGGGCTGCTATCTAAAAGGTGGGTGCCAAAGATTCTGCTTAACATCCTACAATGCACAAGAAGCCTGCACAACAAAGAATTATTCCACCCGAAACGTCAACTGTGCTGAAGCTGAGAAACACTGATCTCTTCTGAATATAAGCAAAAGCCAACTTGTCGGACCTTGATCCTAGCCCATCTCTCTCTAACAGACATCTATTTAAAGCATAAAACAACACCAGAGGACTCATTTTCCAATGCTTTAAACATGGTGGATGGCTGACTCAAACTCAAGAGTCACACAATACACTGAAATAATATAACAGAGCAGGAGTGCAGGAACTGCAGGAAAAGAACTTCTCAAACCTTTTTCCATTTTTGTCGCAAGCACATTGAATTCGAAAGAGGAGGACCTACACGTTTCCATACAAAGGTGTGTCTCTTCTGTGCTCAATACACTAAAATACACTGACTTCCTCAAAAGACAATATTCCTCATTAATGTAAAAACCTAAGTAAACAGTATTAACTGAGAAAGATTTACGTTGGGGCGCGGGGGTGCAGAAAACCACCAGGTCTTTAAAATGCAAAGTTATTTCACAGTTACTTGCAGAATGACTCAGATCATTATTACTTTTAGTCATGCCAAGTTTGCTGCTTCTAAGCCTACTAGTAATGGAGAAAAAACCCACCATTTTTCCTGCAGTCATTAAATCAGTGAAACGGAAGCTTACCGAAAACAGGTTTGTGCGATAGTATTTCTGTTTTATTGTAACTGTTACAAAAATAAAAGCAGTCGCTGGGAGTGCAAATGATGATTCTGAGAGATCTTTCACCTACTTCACTGCCTACAGGGTGTGTGTTTGGGGGGGTACGGGGATGCAAACAAAAGAAAACCCTAACTCACACATCAACAAATCTTAAGCTGCGAGTATTTTCCTAATGCATCCCTTAATCAAAATCCTGGCTTAGTCTTTTTACGTTCCCTCCCTTCAAACTGCAAAAGACCTCCACAGAGCGTTTCACCAGGAGAACAATACTAAACAAATAAGAGCCTTGCGTGTACCTGGCAAATCTCATTCATCTGAAGCCGTGGCAGCAGAGAAGAGAATCTTGTTGTCCAATGTGACCCACTCACACCTTTCACATCGGTTTTCACTGCTCGAGTATCTTTCTGAAGCCAGTGTTACCTAACTTTGATGGTTTCCATGTCCCCACCGTAATAAAAAACCAGCGTCCAGCATAGCCTACTTCCTTACGCAAGATAAATATAATCAGTGCTCCCCTAACGCTTACTGAGTCGCCACAGGAAGTTCAACAGAAAGACACAATTCAACCCTACGGAGACCCCACAAAAGGTGCAGTGATTTCACAAAACGTGGCACTCGTGACATGAGAAAACCACAACCGCGATACGACACCTTGTAGGAAGGGTTTTCGCGCGGGGGAGGGGTGGAGGGTGGGATGTGCTTCTATTTCCCTGTAGCCAGTGCCCTTTCATCTTCACAAAGCTAACTTCAGAGAAAAGGGGTTCCTCGCGATCCGCTCCTCGGCTCCTGGCGGGATTCACACCGAGGCACGGGAGTGAAGCCCCTGCACCGCCGCGGGCGAGTTCCCCCACGGCCAAGGGAACAGAGAGGAAGGGGACCGGGGAGAGGGGCACCCGCCTCGGCTCTGCGCCGCGCCGCACAAGCTCGCGCTCCGAAAGCATCCTCGGGCGCTGCAAGACGCGCCCTCAGCCGCTTTGGCACGTCCCCTCCGGGCTTCTCAAAGCCGAGGAGCCCGCGCCCAGCACACCCGCCAGACCCTGGCCCCAGGCCCGCCGGGGGCCCCCGCCCGCCAACCCGGCCCGGCCGCCCTTTACCGAGCAGCAGCAGCTTGACCTCGCGCGCCGCCTTCTCGCCATCCTCGCGGAGGTTCCGGTCGATCATCTTACTCCGCTCCACCGCCGCCTTGTCCTCGGCGCTCAGCGTACAGCCCATTGTGCCAGGAGCAAGAGCCGGCCGCCGCTCCCTTCAAGTCCGGCGCGCTGCCTCGAAACACAGGTGAATTCTTTCTTCCTGGATGCGGGCGTTCGAATTCCTCCCGACGCCGGCCACGCCACCCCCACCCACTTCCGAAACGGACCTAGGGAAGCGCTGTCTGCAAAGGAGCTAGCAGCACCGTGCGGCTCTTGCCTACGGCCGGGCTCCGCGCCTCGCCTCCCTCCGCGGCCCCGAAGTCTTGGGTTTCCAGGCTCTTGGGTACAGCTACCGGTGGCCTCCTGCTGGTGGCCGCGCCGCAACCTCTAGAAGCCCGGCGCTGCTCGGCGTCCGCGCGCCGCCGCGGCCCCGCCCCTGCTCGCCCCTCCCGCCGCCCCGCGACCACTCCCAGAGCGCGCGCCCGAGCACGAGCCCTCGGACATCACCCCCTCGGACGGGTGCGCGCGCCCACGCTGCCGCGGACGCTGGCGCCCCACAGCCCGAGAGCCGGCCACCGCGCGCACCGTTGGGGAGCGCCCCCGGAAGGCCGAACGTCGCGGCGAGCTCCCCTACCTTGCTTCCTCCGCGGGAGTGTGATAATTTCTTCCCGTTTACTCAGACCCAGGGATGTGTTCGGACCTGCCCCTTAGGGGTGCGGGTGGGAGAGCTGCCAAAGTTGGAAACCGAAAAAAGCCAGTCCTGGGCGTTTGAGCATGCCCAGCTCGGGCAGGCGCGCAAGGGTTTTCCAAATGTAAACGCGTGTCAGCTGGCCTTCAAGGGTGAGGGAAATAGAGGGAGCTGGGGCCGGGAATGGAACGGTGGAGAAAGCAGAGAGGGTAAAGTGGGGAACAGAAAAGTCTGGGGAGGATAGGAGGTCAACTTTCTTCCGCTTTTTTCTTTTTCCCTTCTCTCCTCCCTCCTTCCTTCCACTCTCACGTCCCTTTCCACAAGCAAAGAACATTTTGAAGGATTTCCTCAAACCTGAGAAAATGTAAGATAAAGAATCAAAGAGCATTTTTTTTCTCCTATCCATGCAATTTTATGTGCCATAAATTTTATTCAGAAAGTCTTTTCCATACTGTGTCCATTCATCCCACTTTCAAAATTATCCGCAAAATGTCCAGGGATTGCCAAAATGATGGGATACTCTACAGCATTAAAAGTTTATTATAGAATAATATTAATGATATAGGAGAGATATTTATATTTTAAATGAAATAGAATTTTTAAAGCAGTGTGAAAAGTACGATAAATTTTTTCTTAAATAACAGATACATGTTGATAAAGTATTTGGAAGAACGCCACTTAACATTAGAAGAGATCATAATCGTCACTTAGCCCAACCTCTCCATACTACGCAGATTTCACAGCTGCTACCTATTCCCTCCTGCCACAGATTCAGACATATTCCTGGCTTAAGTGTTTTCATTGACTGAGAATTCAGAAACGCAGGGGCATCAAAGTCTACTGCTAGACTGCTCTCGGATATTTCTTACTTGCATTAAACAAAATCAACCCTTAAAGGACTGAAACAATAGAAACGTTTTATTTTCTCTACAGTACCAGGGTAATTATATTTTCAAATGGATAAGCTTTAAAAAAAGAGCATATTTTAAAGTAAGACCAAGCAACACACCCACACAAACAAACCTCCACACCTTAACTGACCTCCTCTGGGATGACATGGAAGCTTCCAGGCCAAGTTCTGAACCAATATTTATGACCATGTTAGTAAATCATAAGCCACTGGGCATGTCATTCCTTATTGCAGGCCTTGGCTTCCTCACCCATGAAGTGAGATGGAGTTGATCCAGACCATCCTCCATCCTTCCAGCTCTACCTGGTCTGGGGGGAAATAGCTTCTGTGGCCCTGGGAGGCATTTCACCCAGCACGGTATGAATGAGCATAGGTTTAAGGTCTGGTCTCTCCCTGTCACTTCTACGACTACACTTTTCCCTTATAGACATCGCAGGAAATGTTGACTGATTATAAGATCGGGTTGGTAGCAAAGAAAAACATCTTTGATGTGTTCAAAAATTAGGAAATTGCTCCGATGGAAACCAAAGAGCAACCATCTGGAAGTCTTATTTTCTGAAAAACATTTGTAAAAACTGGGCTTGAGTTTTCCAAGAAGGTAAGGCTGAGCTGATGCTACAGGAAGAACAGCCTTAGAGTGGGTCTCCTAAGCAAGGCCTGTGGACTCGCAGAGGTTGCCAGTTTCCTCCTTATTGGACATGCCCTTTCCTGTTCTCCTGCAATAGTCAAACCTGCTGGGCTTAAGAGCAGCAATTTCAAGAACTGCCTCAACTTTTCCTATGGCCTTTTGTAATATACCAACAAAAACGAACAAGCTATAAATTGTATTTAATCACCTCCTACCCTCTTTGTATTTCTTGGCAGTCTAAATGCTGATGTTCATCAGAAACTCTAGAATTAAACTTGACAGAGTGAGCTTTCAACATAGTGTTTACATATTACCACTTTGGATTATCTGTGAGTCTTTCCTATAAGCTTTCACGCCATATGGAGTATGGGACCACCAATTGCAAGAAAAGAGGAAGCAATCATGACTGAGTACTAGTGGAAATGACTACAAAACTTGTGTTTTGGAGAAAAGAAAGCTGAGCAGAATGATACACATTACCCCTCTCATTTGTCAAGTAGGTGAGGAGTTAAAATACAATATATGGATGAATAAGAACTGAAAATTAGCTTTATTATGAAGCTAAACTTCTGAGAGGATGCAGAATAATGGAGTGAGCAGTATGAGGGGAAATTCCAAGAGGAGAAAGTTTTGAAAAAAACTTTAGAAGGAAGCCATGACTGGGGATTGATGGGGATTTTCCAGGGCTTTCTGTTGGTCAACTCAGGCTGCCATAACAAAGTACCACAGGCTGGGTGACTTAAACAATACGAATTTATTTCTCACAGTTCTAGATGCTGAGAAGTCCAAGATCAAAGTACCAGCCAATTTAGTTTCCCCGTGAGGACTCTCCTGGCTTTCAGATGGCTACCTTCTCGCTGTGCTCTCACTGTGTGGAGAGAAAGAGCTCTAATCTCTCTCTCACTCTTCTTATAAGGACACTAATCCCATCATGGGGTCCCCACCCTCATAACCTCATCCAAACCTAATTACCTGCCAAAGGCCCCACCTCCAAATTCCATCATACTGGAGTGAGGGCTTCAACAAATGAATGGGGTCTGGAGGGGGGCACAAACATTCACTTCATAACAGGGTATATTTTAAGAGGAATAACCAGCTAAAAGGGTTAAATGCAAAGTACATGATGGAAATAACAGTTGTTTTATAATCAAAATGTAGTTTGGTTGTAAAGAATGATAGGAAGTATGGCACAAAGTTGAAAGAGAGCTTTAAATGTTAAGGTGAAGAGGTGGACTTTTTTACAATGGGTACTAAGTATTCCCTACATTCTCCTGAGCTGGGTAATAGGTGTTAAAAAAAAAAAAAAAAAGCTTTTACCCAACAAAACAAGTGGTGTTACCAGCAAGTGGATTGTGTTAATAGTCCAGATATGAGGTGGTGAGAATCATTCAAATTAACAATTTACATAATTATGATTTTGAAAAATATGATTCAACAACCTTGTCAAGCAGGTGGAAAAAGTAGTGTTAACTCAACTATTTTATAGAGAGTGAAATTGATACACAGATGTTGAAGCAATCTACCTCAGAGTACTGTTTTCCCTTCTGGACATCATATGTTTTAAGCAAACATATTGAGATATAATTCACATACCATATTATTTATCCATTGAAAGTACAAAATTCAATGGTTTCTAGCATATTCACAGAGTTGTGTGACCATCACAACAATCAATTCTCGAACATTTTCATTACCTGAAAAAGAAACCCCATACCCTATAGCCATTATTCCCCCAATCTTTCCACCTTCCCTGCTACGCCCAGTCCTAGGCAACCAGTAATCTACTTTCTGTCTCTATAGATTTACGCATTCTGGACATTTTATATAAAAGGAACCACGTATGTGGTCTTTTGTCTATACCTTCTTTCACTTAGCATAAAATTTTCAAGGTTCATCCATGTTGTAACACGTATAGTACTTCATTTCTTTTTGTTGCTGAATAATACGGAGCATCATATGTTAAGAAAGTTAGAGACATATGTTAAAAGACAAATTGAGACACATTCAGCTGAGAGCATCTAGGTCTTAAAGTAACTCCAAACCATGTCATAAGGAATAATTGAAGAAGCTAGGGATATTTAATGCAGGAATGAGAAGATACAAAGTGACATGATAGCTATTTATAAATGGTTGAATAGATATCATAAATCAGAGGGAATAGACTTCTTCTGTCTGGATTCAAGGTGGTGGATTTAAGACCTATTGGAAGAATGCCATAGCCAACAAATTTCACCTTGAAGTGAACAAAAAAAGTGTACAATTTCCCCCGAAGGAAATAGGGAACCTCAGAAACTCGTTTATTCTTGACTAAGATGTAAAACTCTAGACTGGATGATCATATATTGGGAAAGATCTAAAGATCATTGAACTTTTGGGATCCCTTACAACCTTGAGATTCTATATCCGTCAGAAGTCAAATGGGATTAGTGTGAGACATGATATTAAAATCCAGAAACTCCTTCTGGTCTTCAACCATTTTCTTACTCATCCTGCCATGAGATATACAAGCAGAAGTGGGAAAGGAGAGTTTACATGAGACATGTTGGCTTGGTGTATTGATGGATTAGTGTGGGGATAAGGATGAACCAGAGAAGAGAGAGTCAGGACAACCAGACGTGTACACACACACACACACACACACACACACACACACACACACACACAACCGAAGGGCAGTGTGTGTCTTTGGCTAAGTTGGGAGTAGACGTGACATGCAGACACCTTGCCATTGTCTACATTGACAGTTTTGCTCTCTAAGTAAGAAGGAGAGAGTCTGGTTTGGGGAGAGGCTATAAATAATTGGAGGATAGCGGGGCTAGCATGGCATCCGTACCTGTCTATACTTAGAAAGGCCCCAAACCAACACTATTTTTATTAGAGATGTGAGATTCTGGGCAAAGGTTGAAATACAAAAGTTCATTGAATTATTACTGAAAGACTTTAAAAGACAAGCAGCACCCTTCGGTTTGCAAGTTACAACACTGTGGAGCAGAGATAACATAAAGGCCATCGTCTCTGCATGGAGCATACCACCACCCAGGCACCAGCACGTTGGTGGACTGAAAGCATACAGAGACAGCCCTTGAGTATGGACATTTACATGCTACTGATGGGTACTGCATCACTGGCAATGCTCAGTCTCCCTCATTTAGCTTCAGAAACAGCAGCCATGACAGAAGAGAACTGGAAAAGAAGAGGAAAAACATGTAAGGTATTAAGCAGTGACTTCAACCATCAGACTGGTTTGCGAGCACATGTGAATATGATGCCAATTTCCTGCTGAAACAGGTAAATCTTGAAGTCATTGTCCATGAGGCCAGGGGGTATTGAGGAATATAACAGTACATAAGTAAAGGAGGGAGATGTTTAAGAAAAAAAAAAAGTAATATATTATTTCAAAGGCATCAAAAATACTCCCAGGGACAAGTATAAACAAAAGAGAATTGGAAATAGTATTATGGTAGAAGAAGCTCTAAGCAGGTAATCAGATAAGATAACCTTGGAGCAATTCAAAGCTCTATTTTCAACTGCATATCTGTCTTTGAAAGTCCCTTAACTTATATAAACTGCAATATCCCTACCTATAAAAGTGTGTTGAATTAGATCATCGGCAAGATCCCAATAATTCTGAATTCCTTTGAGTCTGTCATTTCAACAGTAGATAGTTGGTACAGATGAACCAGTTTGCAGGGCAGAAATTGAGACACAGATGTAGAGAACAAACGTATGGACACCAAGGGGGGAAAGCCGCGCTGTGTGTGTGTGTGTGTGTGTGTGTGCTGAATTGGGCGATTGGGATTGACGTGTATACACTGATGTGTATAAAATTGATGACTAATAAGAACCTGCTGTATAAAAAAAAAGTGCCTTCTTGATAAAAATGTTTAAAATAAAAAAACCACTTTGCTCTATGTATTTATTAAGAACTTTGGGGGAAAAAAAGAAAAAGAAAAAACAGTAGATGGTTGGCAAATGTACCAAAGTACTGTGATGTACTGCTGTGAATGGAAGTCATACTATGTAAAATTAAGGAGTAAGTAAGTGCTGAGAATGAAGAGATTAATGAGGAAATTTTCCAGAATTTTTAACCATGGAAAGTGGTAGACACATGGGATGGTAGACGGAGAGGTGGGTTTGGGATTTGTTGTTGTTTCATTTAAGCCATGACTCTTCTTCCCAAGTATTAGGCAGGGGTAGAAGAGGAAATTGTTACTATGCTAAGGAAAGAACATGGCTGCCCCACTCTCTGACCTCTACCTCTGATTTTTCCATCTCATGCCCTCTGAAACCTCATCACCATCAATTCTTCAATCCACAGAGACCTTCCATCCATTGACCATATGCCTTTTCCCTGTCCCTCATGCCCTGTCATGTGATCATTTCTCTCCTTAAGCAACGTATGCATCTTGTACCAGGATAATCATTCCTTTGCAGAAACCCTCAAAATATCCTCACCATTGTATTCAACAGGAAAACCTCAAATTTGGTTAAATCAACTCTTGGCCTATCTGTGTCTGTACAACTGAGCTTGACTGGAGGAAAACACAGTACTCAGCAATTCTATCCTTCCATTCGCTCAGGCCAAAAAGCTGGCATCATCTATGATTCCTCCCTTTCCCTCAACCCCCTGAGGAAATCCTGTTTACTCTGCCTTCAGATGTATTCAGAATTTGGCCAAATATCACCATCCATTGATATATCCTAGTTTGAGATATTGATGGAATATCACAATAGCCTGCTTTCTTGTCCCTCTGTCTCCACCATTATCCCCTCCTATTTTCTATCTAGCAACCAGAGTCATCCTTTTAGAATTGTCACTCCTTTACTAAGAACTACCCATCCATTTACTTTCCATCTTCCTTAGAGAAAAATCCCACCTAAAGTTCTTATGATGACATACAAGGATTTACCTGGTTTATCAAGTTCACTTCTTTCACCCTAAATACTACTTCCTACCAGTCTCCTTGCTCTTAGTGGTTCAACCTCACTGACCTGCATGCTATTCTTTGAACTTGCCAAGCATGCTTGTCATGGGACATTTGTACTTATGTTCTCCCTGCCTGGAACACTCTTCCTCCAGATAGCTGCTTGGCTGACTCTCTTACATCATCTCAGTTAAACGCCACCTTATCAGGGAGATACATTGCTTAACCACCCACATGTCACGCTTCATTCCCTTACTATGCACTGCCATTTCTTTATAACTCTTATCACATCACACTTATTTTTGTGATTTGTTTACTGCCTGTCTTCGCTCACTTGAACATAAATTCAAAAGAGCAGAGAATTTGTCTCTTTTGTTTACTGTTTTATCTCCAATCACTAGCACAGTCAATACCCATATTAAATAAATAAAGGGAAGGAGCTGGATTTAGAATATAAATCTAGTCTTCTAGACCATTCATTCATTCATTCAACAATATTAATTAAAGACCTGACATGAGTCAGGCAATGTTCTCAGCACTGGAAATGAGGGGGTGAAGAAGACTTATTTTGTTGGGACAGAGCAGTGGTAGAAGAGAGATGTTAAATAAGTAGGTAAGTGGATCAATTAAACAGGATACAATTAAAAATAGTTGTAAGTGCTATGAAGATAAAGAGTTTTACAAAAAGAGTATACCAGTTCAGGTCTTCCGAGAAGCAAACGCCAAGACAGAATTAGACGTGCAAGAGGTTTATTGGGGGAAATGCCTGTGAAGGATAAATGAGAGCAGGGAGTAGGAAGAGATGGGGAGAACCTTCAAATGGGATGCATTTCTGACACCTGGGGCAGGAGAGAAAGAAAGAAGAATTGGGTAAGAAGAGTCTCAGACTATGGTACGACTCTGAGAAAGTCTTGGCCAGGCCAATCGGGCTCCCTTCTCCCTGACTCCAGAGGAAATACTGCTCATTAGAGGGGTCCTGCCTTGGGCAGAAACAGCCTGGGTCTAGTAACCCCGTGATGCTCAGTGCTGGACTCCTAGCAGCTTCAGATGTGAACACTGCAGTGGATCTAAAGATGGGGCAGTTGAAAGTGGTCAGCCAACTACACTCCCCTGAAGTGGGATCTTAGCGAAACACTTTCATGGCTACAACAGGGAGTTACTTTGAGGGAAGAATTGCTTTCCACTGAGGGTTCAGGGAGGTCAGTCTGAGGAGGTGACACTTTGGAACTGAGAACTGGAGGAGAAGAAGGAACCAGATGTGGGCGAAGAGGATTCCAATCTCTCTCATTGCAAAGTGTCGGGGCCAGGTCCCCAGGATAGAACTGAGGTTGGCCTAATCAAGGAACACACAGATCGGTTTGGCTGAAGCATAATAGTGAAAGAGAGTGGTAGGAATGAGAGAGGAGAGGGCTGCAAGGGAGGTGGGGCAGATCCTGTAGAGCTGGGCAGGCCATTCTCAGGTGCTCAGAATTTATTCTACCTTCATTCTAAATTGGAAGTTGTAAGCCTCAGTTTCTTCTACAAAACTGGATATATCAGCAGATGTGTTTTCATGGTTAAATAACATCAAGTGTAACACAGTTCCTGGCACATCATGTGCTCCTAATTATAGTTCTTTTTCTTTCTGCTTTGTCAGATCCAAGAGTTTAAGTATTTTACTTTTACACAAAATAGGAGAGAGAAGAGATTAAGGTGATTTAATTAAGAGATTAAGAGGACAACTAAGAGCATTGAGGGCCAAGAGGAACGGTTTGGATAAGATCCAGAGAGGAGAAATTATATAATAGTCAAATTCATGATATACTATCTATTTGTATCGTGATTGACAATGCTAAAAATTTTGAATGTTTTTGTGATTCCTATTTGCCTTCTCTTTTCCTGGTTCTTAAACATCCTGCCTCTCTTTGTGAGAGAATAAGCCTAAGAATAAGGTCATGTCTTTTTTTTTCCCCTCCCATTTATTTGTTTGACCTTGCCAAAATTTCAAAACGCTGTTCTAAAAAAGGATCAAGCAAAGCTTGGGCCGAGCTTGAATCATAAGCTAACTTCTCAAGGAAAGAGCTACCTGGCTTTATTAAAGTCTATGTGTTTATTTACTACACTGGATTAGAAAAAATAGGTATGTTGACACCTTCCTCGCAGTTTATGCTTCCTGCTGGCTCAGCTGTTCTTCTGTAGCTCTCTCTTTAAACTGTGAAACTGGCATGTGTGTCTCTTGTTCGGCTCAGCAGGAACTGCAACAGAAGGGTTGATAAGGACTGGAATTAGGAACCAGGCCAAGGGAATTCAGGGAAGCGCTTACTGCTTTTCTGTCCTAATTACCAGTATTGGCAATATTATTCCAAATCGTGGTAGTAAGGAGTTTAGCAAGCATTCATTGACTATCAACACCTTATTAGGCTATGTATGGATTACGGGCTAAAAGGGACAAAATTATGTTTCATATTAAGTTATTAAGAAATGAGTTCTTTGTAAGAGTTCAAGGTCACTGAATGGGGAAAAAAACCACGTATGAGGAACTTCAAGGCATGAAATTGTCAAGGTTTTCCTTGAAAAAGAACCACAGTACTCAACCACTAATTGACTATTTTACTCAACCACAGGAAAATAGAGTCAATCAGTCAAATGCTGAAGATCAGACCTTAAACCTTCTATGAGAATAGCGACTGGGGTAAAATTTATGTATTGGCAGAAAATCTCTGGTCACCCCGCCCTGGGCCGGGCCTATCCTTGATCCCTCTACTCCCAGCTCACTGTTACTCTACCCTTAACACCCAGGAAGAGAAATTCAATAACTCAGGAATATGGCATGGGTGCTGGTACGTACATTGGTTTCCGCCTGGGATCCATGCTCTCCTTGCATATCCTGCTTCTAATTCCCGTGGGGTGGGCAGATGAAGGCCTGGCCTCGGCAGAGCTTCTCTCTGCCCCTTGATGAGCTCTCGGTAGGTGCATGGGCTCAAGGCCTGCCTGGGGTACACTGTTTTTCACAAGCACGCTGAGTGTGTTGGCCCACAAATGTTTAATATGTGTTGACTGGGAAGTGCTGCTTAGCCCTCAGGCTTCAGCCACAAGTTCACCCTCATCCTTTTACCAAAGCTCTGCTTCAGACACCTGGTGCTGCACAGGTGCCGACAGACTGGTGCTCTGATTCACAATGTGCTCCTGCTCCTTTCCTAAACAGCTCCTTTCGAACACCTGGGTGAGCAAGAGTGTCTACGTTGGCGGAGCACATTCCAAGCCCTTCTTGGTCCTAGAAAGTAAAATTTTAAATAATTATCAAAGCTTTACCCTTAGCTTCTAAAATTCTCAAAGCAGAGAGACAACTGATCTATCCTATGTTGAGTCACTAGCAATTGCTTTTTCAACAACAAGAAGAAGTTTATGCTGAGAACAGTATCTACAAATCACAAAACAGAGCCAGAATATTGAGAAAGGTAAGGTACAAAAGGGCATTGGCTCTTTTTTAGAAGTTCATCAGATTATTCAGACTCCTTTTTAATATATAGTGGTTGAGGGAATTTTGGCGAGCATAGGAAAACAATGAAAAGGAAAATGTAGCAATGGAAGTAGCGATTGCAGTGGAGTTAGTGTTCATTTTCAGAATCATTTTATTATCCTTAATTTATACACAATTAGAAATGTGATGTTAGTTTTTTTTAATTGGGATATAATCCATGTATAAAATCCACCATTTTAAAGTGTACAAGTCAATGATTTTTAATAAATTTATAAGATTCTGCAACCATTACCACTAATTCCAAGACGCTTTTATCACTCCAAAAGAGATCTCATACCCTTTAGCAAGCATTCCCAATTCCCTACCCACCCCAGCCCTTGGCAACTAATCTACTTTTTGACTCTATGGATTTGCCTATTCTAGACAGTTCATGTAAATGGAATCATACTATATATGGCCCTTTGTGTCTGGCTTCTTTTATTTAGCATATTGTTTTTAAGTTTCATCCATGGTGTAGCCTGTATGAGTCTTCATTTCTTTTTATTGCTCATAATATTATTCCATTGTATGGATATGCCACATTTTGTTTTTCCATTCATCAGTTGGTAGACATTTGGGTTGTTTCCACTTTGGGGCTATTGTGAATAGTGCTGATATGAACATTTGTGCTTAAGTATTTGTTTGAATACATGTTTTCATTTATCTTGGGCATATATTAGGAGTGGAACTGCTGGGTCATATGGTAACTCTATGTTTAATTTTTTGAGGATCTGACAAGCTGTTTTCCAAAGTGTCTGCACCATTACATTCCCACCAGCAATGATTGAGGGTTGATGAGGTTAGTTTCAGAATCTTAACTGTTCAGTTCTGCTGCTGAAACTGGATCAGGCTTTGTGTGACACTGCGATTTCAAAGAGTACTTAAAAAAAATCAAGAACACTGTGAACTGCATGGTCCTCCATTACTATTTAGTCTTTTTGTTTTACAATTTTAAGATTCACTTTGGTCAAACTATTCTTGCTCAGAAGCAAGGGGCTGTCACCTACTATAGAGCTGGTCACAGAATAGGAATTCAACAGATATATATTTAATGAGTAGATGAATGAATAAGAGGTAATCTTAGTGGTTTCATTAAAAGCATTTAAAAAACATTAAAAGCATTTTGTGAAAAGTAATGTCTTCTTGATTCTTGCCACTAAGGTATGCTACCCCTGTTCTGTTGGTGTCATAACATTTGAAGGAAAAAAAGAAAATTCAGTGCAGTAACATGAGCCCAGGAGTGAGGAAACATAGAGGCTTCGGTCCTGCTCTGAGACTAATTGGCCATAAGACACTGGGCAAATGATTTTTAGTTTCCTCATCTGTCAAACACTAATGATGTGTTTCAATTACTTGACAAGTTGTTGGGCAGATCATAGGGAATAATACATGTATAGCCCTGACTCAGCTGCTGCCTCGCTGCCCTTGAGACCCTGGGTGGTGTATGCTCTGCCTCTCATAAGCAAGGGGCTTTTTCGTTCTGCATACATTTCTTCTCTTCCTTACTGATTTGGTCCAGATGAACGTAAGTTACACACACACGCGTGCGCGCGCGCGCGCACACACACACACACACACACTTACCTCATTTACATAATGTCTACAGAGCAGACATATAATCCAAATTACACAGAATCAATTAAAAACCACATTGAGTTATTTTCCTCCTTAAAAGACTTTTTTAGCTTAGATGGAGGCTGAGGCTTATTCTACCACCAGGGAGATTTTTACAACTTCTTTACTCCACGCAGCTTTGATGCACAGCATTGCTTGGACTCTTGGCCTCCCTGTCTCCTTTCTTCCTTTTCCTCCCCAGTTGTCTTAAGAGCTGAATCTGATGCCTTTCATTTTCTGGAACAGAGAACACTCAAGCACTCTTTTGTTCTTGGGACTCAGGTGGTACCCACACGCTCAAGATCTCACATTTCTTTCGAATAGCTTGCCAAAGTATTTTTTCTCTTCAACAAAAATAGTTTCATCCCTCAGAGAATTCTATCTGTTGTGTATTAAGACATTTTTTCACCTCACTCACATGCGAAAATGCTTTCGAAAGTAAAGGGGAATAGTGGATACCTAAGGGATTTGATGTCTGACAGCCCCTTTTCTAGGGAAGGAAAAAGGGTCTATCTTTCCAGTCTATTGGAGAATAGCAGTATTCACTGAACAGCTGTTTCATTTGTCTTGTCCTTGATCATTGCTCACAATATAGGGCATGGGTGGGCATGTCATCCAAACATAACCAGATTCCCCGTGAATTTGTAGTTGGAAATGAAAGAGATCAGTGTCTTTAGGTGGCTGGATCTGTAAAATATATGCTCTGGATCTGTGGGTAGCCACATTTTCATTCATGGAAAAGCAGAAGAAATCTATCTTTAGATTAAAAATAAAAAAGCTTCAGGCAAATAGAAGAGAAGAGAGAAGTAACTGGTTCCAGTTTTTTTCCTAAGATCTTGATGTGCTCCTGGTTTCATATACCAAGAGATGATTTTGCATCCTTATATTACAAACCTCTCTCCATGTTTTGCCCCCCTTAAGCTTCCTTGAGTTGATTTCTTTTGCTTGAAATCAGAAGATTCCTAATAAAAGAAATACTTACAAAATGAGGACTTGTCATTGTTATTACTAATGAAATTTTTCTAAGCTTCAGAGAATAATCTCTCTTTTTGTTTACAAAATGTATTTATATGTTTTACCTCATTTGATTCTCATGACAACCCTGTGAAGTAGGTAGCACAGGATGTACTGTCCCCATATTATATACAAGGAAATTAATTTTCAGAGATTAACTGACATACCTTGCTAAAAATCAGTAACTGGCAGAGCCAGAAATAGAGGACAGACCTTTTTTCTGGTGCTTCTATGACACTGTAGGAATGATGCAGAGAGGAGTGGCTTCTAACTGAATTACAATGTGTTTATATAAAAGGTGTAACTGTTAGAAATTTAACAGTGCCTCGGTCCTACTTATTATCTATTTAACTTGAGTGAAATGTGGGACATAGGAGGTAAAACCCTTACTGCTGAAATAAATGGATGAAAAAGACTCAACTATACTGCTCTTAACCAAGAAAGTCATATGATTTTATTTATGGGGTAAGTAGCATAACTGGTTCAAATTTTAAAAGACTTTTTCTACCAATGCTAAATATGATATTATATTTTATTTCCATATAATACCATAAAATATTTTTTCTTCTGTATCTGTAATTTTTTCTATATTAGATTTCAATCTTTTCTGTCTAGGAACCTACCAGTGGCCTGACAACACTGGAATTTGTAATTCACACAATACTGAAACACTGAGCATATACTGGACTCAAACCTCTGGGCAAATCAAGACAGTCTTACTCTGTTTATCTCCCCTAATGTGGAATGTATTAGAAGTTCTCTGGAGACAATACTGTTACCTATTCTGGACACCTGGAGCAGAGCTGACATTTTGGAGCACAAAGGATAAAGGCCTCCCTGAATTGGTCTGAGAACCATTCCATTCCACATCCCTTGGCAAACCCCTGAGGTTGGCCTAGATGGGTTAATTCTGATGTGTTCTCAGGAGGGCTGGACCAGAGTACCTGTCCATGCAGGCTCTTTGTCTTCTGACATTGTACTCACAGCATCTTCTAGAGTCAGGCAAAAATGATAGATATCGGCCAGAGCATTCAGCCTCTTATATCCATGAGCTTGTATTCTGTTTTTAAAAATAGCAGTATTTCATTTATCTAAAATTATTTTTTAAAGTGTTCTCAGAGAGATGAAATCATCATATAACATATTTTCCCAGAAAATTAGAACTGTCTTAAATAGAATTTAAAAAAAGCATTTAACTGTTGTTGATAGAAATCTTCATGATATGTTATTTACTTTCTGTCTTAATAAGCAGAAGGTATGAAACATATAAAATCTCTTATTTATTATTCATAGGGACGTGATTCTATTAGAACAATACATGTAGGAGTTGGGTAAGGTTATTTGGACCAAATGTCTTCAGATAACCTTGATGCCCTTGATTTTAGCCACTTCTGTCTTCTGCTTGATACTGCTCCCATTGTCATTGAAAACTCATCTTGCCACCACTTGTGTTCCTCCTGGGACCCACTGTGACTGATTCTCTATCCATTCTTTCACCATTATGCATAGTAATCCACTACTTTTGCTTTCCATTACTCTCATTACTTCAATGATAATTGAAAAATTTCTCCTTGCCTTCTTTAATTGCTTTAAAATTTAGCACTGAAGGTGTTTGGCCTTTATAACCATCGCTCATGCATAAACATCCCTTAAATTATGTCCCTAGCATTGTATTTAAAGTGAAAATTTAGAAATCATCTAAATGTTCAGTAACAAAGAATATATCTAATATTCCACACAGTGAAATACTAAACAATCATTCAAATAAGCTAAATATAGATCTGTATTTATTGACTTCAAAGGATGTTTGGACAATATCATTAAGTCAAGGAAGTAGTTTATAAAAGAATATGTTTTATAAAAACCTATAATGTGTAAGTATATGCATATATAAATATAGATGTATATGTATAAAGTGATATTCAATAGAAGTATGACGTAAGCCACATATGTAATTGAAATTTTGTGGTAGCCACTTTAGAAAAAATAAAAATAGATTAGATTAAAAATATTCTATTTAATCCATTATATCCAAAATATTAACATTTCAACATGTAATCCATAAAAGAGTTATTACTAAGATTTTTTGGATTTTTTATATTGTCTTTAAAATGCAGTGTATATTTCACACTTATAGCACAACTCAATTCAGACATTGTATTTTCAGTAAAGCAAAATGTAGTCATGCCAAACAATTAAGTGGTGTTTGGAAAAAAGATATTTTATACTGCCTCAATTTTAATTTTAGTTTTATTAAAAATAAATAAGTAAGCTAAAAATTCATTTCCTCATTTGCACTAGCCATGTTTCAAGTGCTCAATGACCATATGTAGATCTCCATGGGAAAAATCTGGAAATTATATAATAAAACATTATTTCAGGTTTTGACCAGTTGATAGGATAGCAGGTATTCCTAGATTATTTTTCCTTATAATATTTTCTAAGATTTCTGCAATTATATATACATTTATTTGTAACTTTTCAAAAAGGAAAAATGTGTCCCCTTAAACTTAGTATGTTTATTTTTTGTTCTCTCAGCTGTACTGTTGCTCCATATGTTCTTGGATTATTTACATTTTCTGAATTTTCTAGACAATTGAGGGTATTGACCACTTAGTTTGGGTTAGATTGTGATGTCATCCAATTTCACACTCCTTGACCTTTTTCATGTAATAAACATACTTTATAAATAATCTATTCATTTAGTCATATATTTATTCAACAATTACCTGTCAAGCACTATACGGGGCAGACATTGGCCTGGGCTTTAAAAAAAACAAAAACTGATCCAGAGAGATAATGTCCCTGTTCTCCAGAAGCTTCCATTCAAGTGAACATTCAAATGGATAAAGAGTGAACAAGAAACCAAATCAGGGGACTTCCCTGGTGGTCCAGTGGTTAAGACTCCACACTCCCAATGCAGGGGGCACAGATCTGATCTCTAGTCAGGGAACTAAGATCCTGCATGCTGTACAGGGTGGCCAAAAAGTTGGATGTTTTCAGGTGGTGTTATACAGGTGTAGGGCAAGGTAAACAGAGTGAGAAGATAAAGAGTCGTAGGCAGAAGCTACTTTAAATGGTTTGGGTAGAGAGGAGGACTCTGCAAAAAGGAGACATTTGAGCTGAAATAGAAAGGATGAGAATGAGCCAGATGACGGTTAGGTGTGGGAGGAAGATCATTTCAAGCAGGGAAAGGCAACGTGGATACTGGAAGGGCAGTGTGAAGGCCAGGTGGCTGGAGAATGGAAGGTAAGCAAGAGGTGACACAGAGGACCTGTATTTGCAGAGGTAAATAGGAGCTTGATCATGGAAAGACTCCATGGGGAACAATTAGACGAGAATAAACAGATAAGTGATATGATCTTATTTATTTTAGAACATCACTCTTAATACAGTTTGGAGAATGGAAGAATTGTTCATGAGAGCAGGGATTATAATTAAGAAGTTTTTGTAATATTTGAGGCAACACAGGGATGATAACTTAGAACAGGGCTGGTGCAGCTCAGAATCACAATTGACATCTTTTAGATAAGTTCAAGACATATTTTAGAATTAATTAGACCAGGAGGACTTGATGATCAATTGGACTTAGGGATGATGGTGTAGAACAGAAGGGAATCAAGTATGATTTTTAGATTTGTTTGTTTGTTTTTGTCTTGAGTAACTGGCAGAGCCATTGTACAACATGGGAAAATAGAGAAAGAAATAGGTTAGTGGAGAGAATCATCAGCTACGTTTGAACATGTCTTACCAATTAGGTATCTAAGAGATGATGGCAGATAGGCAGGAGAATACATAGTCTCGACTTCATGAACCAGGATTCAGACCTAGAGGATAGGTCTGACATGGAAAAATAGATATGGAATGTGGGAGAACAGGAATAGTATCTAAAGCTATGAGAAAGAAAAGGCAACCTCGGAAGAAGATGTGGATAATAAAGAGAAGGAGGGGGCTTCCCTGGTGGCGCAGTGGTTGAGAATCCGCCTGCCGATGCAGGAGACACGGGTTCGTGCCCTGGTCCGGGAAGATCCCACATGCCGCGGAGCAACTAAGCCCGTGAGCTATGGCCGCTGAGCCTGTGCGTCCGGAGCCTGTGCTCCGCAACGGGAGAGGCCACAACAGTGAGAGGCCCGCATACCGCAAAAAAAAAAAAAAAAAAAAGAGAAGGAGGCATACTAGGAAGGCATTTAGGAAGATCTAAATCAAAAACAGACTGAGGAGACTGTGAGGTAGGAGGAAAAGCCTGAACTATTAGGTGAAGGAAGTCAGGAGGGAAGGTTTCCAGAGGACCAGCATTTCCAACATGTTGAATACCGTCAAGAGACCAAGTAGGTTAAACACAGAGAAATTCCTCTTGGAATTGGCAGCTCGGAAGTAGTTGGTGACCTTGAAAAGAATAGAGTGAGTTAAGGAGAATCAAGTCATATATGTGTAGTTTGATGTATGAGTTGGAGAAATGAAGTCAGGGAGAGTAAGTAAAGCCGCTAAATAAAGAATGTTTTCTGGGAAGAGGAGTAGGAAAATAGAACAGTAACAGGAGGAAATGAGGGGTTACAGAAGGGATTTTAAAATAGAACTAGTAGAGAATATCTGTATGCTGATAGAATTATGCCAATACAGAGGAAGAGACTGATGATGGAGAGATGAACAGATTGAGGAGGTAGGGGAGGGGAGGCATGGCTGAGGAGTGAAGTTCTTGATAAGGCAAGAGGGTATGGAGGCCAGTGCATGCAAGAATAGACTTGATAGGACACTCGTTCCTACTCTAAGTAGGAGTGCAGAGGAAATGAATAGATTTGCTGCTGGGAATGTGAGGGAGTTCCCCTGCAGTAACTTTTCTCAGTGAATGATGAGGTGGGGTGTGCATCAGTTGAGAGTTAAAGACTGTGGGAGAGGGAAGGCAAGTACCAAGGAAATGGACAATGTGAGGAACAGTGAACTGGAGGTGGGGTGGGGAGGCAGCATTCTCACTAAGAAGGAGGGGATGTTTCTGTTGCATTTTAATGTCATGATGAATGGGTTACTTTTTAAGACATGAAGGATGAGTGCATCAAGTAATATGACTGACATATTTTTAAAGGTTCAGGAAAATAAGGTCCCATGTAAATTTTAGCATTAGCTTTCTAATATCTGTTAGAATCAATTAATTCTAATTCCATTTAGGTCACTTATTTTCTGTTCCATTTTTAGTGATCTGGGAAGCACTTGATTATCTGTATTTACTGACACCTGACCAGACTAAACGTCTGTCTTCAATAAAGTGATGTTAAATAGAGTTCCTGAGATGTAATGACAAGTCTTAGAACTACCATTTAGTGTAGTATTATTGAAGGATTCTACATCATATTTTATATTATTGAAGAATTCTATATCCTGTTTTCCACAAGGATTTTCTAAAATATGTACATATGCACACACATGAAAATTCCTTTAAAAATATTCAAATAAATTAATAATAGAAACTATAAAATAATCTGAGATCCTAAAGGACAGAAATCACAAAAACATGGATTTTAGTAACCATAATAAGATTACATAAATAAAAAATCTAATACAAACTAAAGCAATATCTAGTGTCTTAATAAATTAACCAGATTAAAATTTAAAATAGTCTTTTTTACCACTTTAAAACACCAAATTGCCCCATCTTTTTATGTATCTGTACATTTTCAACTGGGGTAGTATATGAGCTGTGATTCAGTACATGTATGTGCATGTACATTTGTACATAGCAAAACTATTTTTTTCATGAGTAGTAAAATAAATCAATAGAGAATGTACATATATTAATTTTTAATTTCCTTAGTGCACTGAATTCTAATAGATTTATTTTTTGTTGAATCATGCATTATGTTTACTGGGTAAATGAAAATATAAAATTACCTTTCTCTATATTTTCTTACTGGACTCAATTGATTTGACTAGGTCTCACACAAAATTAATATGTAACAACAGTATTTTTTTCTTTCATGTTTATTAACTTGTTAGTAGTCTGTCATACCAACATAAATACAGAAAGTGTATTTTTTTATCCTAATACTGTTTTAAAACAACTACATTCAGAAGTTTCAAAGGAACAAAACTCAGTACCTTTGGTAGGAGACATGCCTTTGATATGGTCATTAGGAAAGATGTTGCCCTTCACTTTGTATCAAAACCTCATCTCTGGGCTTCCCTGGTGGCGCAGTGGTTGAGAGTCTGCCTGCCGATGCAGGGGACACGGGTTCGTGCCCCGGTCTGGGAAGATCCCACATGCCACAGAGCGGCTGGGCCCGTGAGCCATGGCCGCTGAGCCTGTGGGTCCAGAGCCTATGCTCCGCAATGGGAGAGGCCACAACAGTAAGAGGCCCGCGTACTGCAAAAACAACAACAACAACAAAAAAAACCCAAAAACACCTCATCTCCGAGGCTTCAGCCCACCATCAAGAAACCCAATGTCTCTTGATCCTCCCCACTTGAAAACAGTCTCCTACCAAACTGTATCTTCTTTATCTTTTCTTTTTTTTTTAATGCCATGAAGGTCAATACCATCTAATAACAGATGACTTCCACTAACCAACTAATTATACTACTTATACTAACTAGTTCCACTAATCACAATATACAATCTAGAGATATCTACTTCAGCTCCTATTAATTTATTTTTTTTGTGGTATGTGGGCCTCTGTTGTGGCCACTGTTGTGGCCTCTCCCGTTGTGGAGCACAGGCTCCGGACCCGCAGGTTCAGCGTCCACGGCTCACAGGCCCAGCCGCTCTGCAACATGTGGGATCTTCACGGACCAGGGCACGAACCCATATCCCCTGCATTGGCAGGCAGACTCTCAACCACTGTGCCACCAGGGAAGCCCAGCTCCTATTAATTTTAATTAAATATAATTAAACTCTATCCACATTTCTCTCTGACAACTACCATCTATGTAGTTCAGACTACTATCATGTCATACCTATACTACTGACATATAGTTTTGACTATTCGCTTTAAATTTCAGTCTGGGATAATTTTGAGAATGAAAGAGTCAAATTACATTACATAGTTTAAATGAGAAGACAACCCACAGAATGGGAGAAAATATTTGCAAATGAAGTGACCGACAAGGGATTAATCTCCAAAATATACAAAGAGCTCATGCAGCTATGTCAAAAAACCAAACAACTCTATCAAAAAACAGGCAGAAGGTCTAAATATACATTTCTCCAAAGAAGACATACAGATGGCGAAAAAGCACATGAAAAGATGCTCAACATCACTAATTATCAGAGAAATGCAAATCAAGACTACAATGAGGTATCACCTTACAGGGGTCAGAATGGCCACCACCAAAAAGTCTACAAACAATAAATGCTGGAGCAGGTGTGGAGAAAAGGGAACCCTCTTGCACTGTTGGTGGGAATGTAAATTGGTGACAGCCACTATGGAGAAGAGTAGGGAAGTTCCTTAAAAAACTAAGAATAGATCTACCATATGATGCAGCAATCCTACTCCTAGGCATATATCCGGAGAAAACCATTATTCAAAAAGATACATGGACCCCAATGTTCCTTGCAGCACTATTTACAGTAGCCAAGACATGGAAGCAACCTAAATGTCTATCAACCCCAGAATGAATAAAGAAGATGTGGTACATATATACAATGGAATATTACTCAGCCATAGAAAAGAATGAAATAATGCTATTTGTAGCAACAAGGATGGACCTGGAGATGATCATACTAAGTGAAGTAAGTCAAAGACAAATATCATACAATATCACTCATATGTGGAATCTAATTTTTTAAAATGATAAAAATGAACTATTTACAAAACAGAAACAGACTCACAGATATCAAAAACAAACTTATGGTTAACAAAGGGGAAACATGGCAGGGAGGGATAAATCAGGAGTTTGGGATTAACACACACGCACTACTATATATAAAATAGATAACCAACAAGGACCTACTGTATAGCACAGGGAACACTACTCAATACTCCATAATAACTTATATGAGAAAAAAAAATCTGAAAGAGAATGAATACATGTAGATGTGTAACTGAATCACTTTGCTATAAAAACCTGAAACTAATGTGACATTGTAAATCAACTATACGCCAATAAAATTTTTTTAAAAAGAATTTAACTAAAGACATGAAAAAAAATTACATTGTTTTTTGAAATGTTTATCTCTTTACTCCCCAAATTATTTTATTATAATGTTGAAACTATACAAAGATTTCTAAAAATAAAAATAGCATATATCCATGTTCATCAAAGCAAAAATTTTAACAATTATTTATATTGATTATATAAACGTTAAAAAATATAAGCAGAATCATTAATTTTGGCACATATTCATGTTCTTTAATCAGTTTTTTACATAATGTCACTGGTGCTTTTCTTAAGAATGTATTTTTTCAACATCTTTTCTTAAAAATGTCTTAATTATTTTATTTTCATACAATTACCTGCAATATTCTTTGAGGTTGTATTTTATGTTTCCTAAATTTGAAATTGTTGACAATTTATATAAATATTTCTCTGTGGACCATTTTTTTAAATTAAATAAACAATCTCTTTATAGATGTTACAATGCCTGGTAAGATCTGAGCAAATTTTGCTAAATGGAGGATATTGTCAGTTCTTCTTTTTGCCATTCAGCTGTGCAAATACTTCACCTAAATATTTTGACAGGCTTTCTTTTTGCCTCTGTTCAGGAAACCTTTCTTTGATGTATATTTCATAAGAAAAAAACTTGTCAGTTATCTCTTTCTATTATTTTCTGATGTTTTACCATATTTATAATTGTAGGTCTTTTATTCAGTTTTTGTGGAAATTATAAATTTATCCATTAAAAATAAGGCCTCTGTCAAAAGATTCATCCCACAACTTGCGATATTCCAAAGCTCAATTTTAGAATTCAAAAATTAGATTGTGTACCCCGTTTGAGCTCTCATCCTTTAATTTATTCAGTTTCTCCTTTGTTTTTAAACAGATATATTTTAATGCCTTCCTGATTTTAACATTGTTTTAAATAATTTTTCTTTTCTAAAAGTAAGTTTTTTATTGTTTCATTTGCAGAAAATTTTGGTTAAATATTTTCAACTTTAATTTTGAACAAGGACTTCCCTGGTGGCACAGTGGTTAAGAATCTGCCTGCTAATGCTGGGGACATGGGTTCGATCCCTGGTCTGGGAAGATCCCACATGCCGCGGAGCAACTAAGCCAGTGCGCCACAACTACTGAGCCCACGTGCTGCAACTACTGAAGCCTGCGCGCCTAAAACCTGTGCTCCACAACGAAAGAAGCCACCGCAATGAGAAGCCCACTCACTGCAACGAAGAATAGCCCCCAGTCACTGAAACTAGGGAAAGCCAGCGTGCAGCAACAAAGACCCAACACAGCCTAAAACACATAAATTAAAAAAAAAATTTTTTTAACAAAATGCAACCACAATTTAGAAGCTTTTTATTTTTTTTAAGAAGTTCAATTCCACTGTAGGCCTTTTAGGTTGTTTTACAAAATTGTGTCTTCCAAGTCTCAGATATTTTTAAAAATCAAATTGATGATGAGCAGCAAAGAGAGAAAGCACATACTTCAAAGCCGAAGTGTGTTTGTTTATTTAACATCAGCTTTATTCTTCCAAATTTTGTAGTTTACTCTGTGAACATATTAAAAAATGTAAATTTTGACATCTACAGCCTCTGTTTTGACTATAGAGCACAGTACTTTATGGGATGCAGTCAATTATGTATGAGCACAGCCAATTCCAAGTTTAACTGTTTAAGAGCTTATTGCTTCCAAAAGGGTTTGTAGATTGAATGACTGGCCCAAATCTTTGCATCCTTTTTTGTATCTACACCCTTGTCATCCTGAGCAGAATCTACTTCCCACCCCTTGGCTTATTTTGGCCAGCGGCATGTGGATAGATTTGATAGTGTGCTAGTACTGACCTCTGGCTTTGAGAAGTCTGCAGCATTTCTGCTTGCTCTCCAGAGCCTTTGCCGTAACCATGGGAAGAACAGGTCCTTGTCTATCCCATTGGGTCCACAGGAAGGATGAGACAGACATAGAATAAAGTGGCAGCTGAATATAGCCCAGATCAGTTGACGCAGAGCTGACCCATGTATTTAAATTCAGTCACTTCTTATCACTCCCCAAGTCATCACTCCTATCATCCTAGCCTGAGCCACCATCATCTCACTTTTGATTACTGAATTCATCTATTAGCTGGTCTTCTTACAGTAAGCTAATCATATATCCATGCAAATAAATAATTTTTGTTTTAAGCCACTGAATTTTGGGAAAATTTATTAAGCGGCATTAATGTGGCAATAGCCAATTGATAAAATAGGTTTCTTAAATTAGCCACAACATTGTTTCTATCACAATGCTTGCTCCACCAAAATCTGTATTCATTTTATCATTGTACAAATAAATAATTGTATCTTAAATGTTGAACTTTTTCATTGAATTTACAACTTTTATGTAATGTTGTAAATGTCAGATGTTTCACCTTCAAAATTTTTCCCTTGCTTGCATGAGCTGGTGGAAAAAATCTGAAGCATTATTGGAATTAACTTAAATGAATTCTTATTTGAAGCATATAATGACACATATAAAACTGATATCAGAGCTACTGCTTCACTTTATACATGTGTCCAAGAAGAATTGGGATTGAAAATAAATTAAGCTTTTTAGAAGGACACTCGGGCTTCCCTGGTGGCGCAGTGGTTGAGAATCCGCCTGCTGATGCAGGGGACATGGGTTCATGCCCTGGTCCGGGAAGATCCCACATGCCGCGGAGCAGCTGGGCCCGTGAGCCATGGCCGCTGAGCCTGTGCGTCCGGAGCCTGTACTCTGCAACAGGAGAGGCCACAACAGTGAGAGGCCAGCGTACCACAAAAAAAAAAAAAAAAAAGAAGGACACTCATTTGATCCAAATGAAAACTCATGTTTCTCAAGAACGAAATGTATCAACTGTATATATTAAATTGTTGTCTTTGGGAACATTCTTCTTAAAATAAGTATTAACTTTTCAAATAGATGATGTTTCTTCAGAGATTTATTTTCTCGCTTTGTAGTGAGTATTAGCTTTACTCTGGCTCCTTGGATGAATGGTATCCATTGATAAGCTTTCTGTGCAAATTCACATTATAGCTACTTGTTTGAAAAGTAGATGTTTAGTACTAAAGTTTTCATTAAACATGCTTTTCATATTTTGAGTTCATTGTTGCCCAGAGTCTATTGCAAAATTTAAAAAGCTTTACCAAGCAATAAAATAAATATTTGTAATTTACAGCATTTGATAAATGACCAAACTACTACATCAAGAGATTTTAAAGTACACTATACTGCAGAAGTACCGTATGCATCTAACCTTTAATATTCCATATTTCCCATTGACCCTATTGACTGGTGGCTTCATGCATCTGCCAGACTGGGACACGTGCCACCAAACAGTTGACTAGTTTACCAAATGTCTGGCAGAGGCTGCAACTTCAAAACCATCTCCTATCAGCACCTGAAACTGCAAAGTTAACTATCCCTAGCCTTTCATGTCCAAGTGTACTTGGTTGTATCAGTGTGCATACTGTATGCTCTTCTTGAAAGGGAGGGGCTTGTTATACTGAATCTGAACAGACTCAGGAAAAGGTAGGTGGTTATTAAAGGTTATTTTAAAGGTATAACCGTGTTCCTGACAGACAATGACAGACCTGGAAACACAAAGAGTAGATCTAACAAACTCATCCCTGATTATTTTAATATAAATACTAAGAAAAATAAAAAGTTCTGAAAAATGCTAAGTAGGTGTAAATGAGGCCTGTTCTAGCTAAGCTGGGACAAAGATACACACATACACACGTAAACACACATACAGTGGGGTCGATGGGCTCTTAATAGGATCGGGTTCCTTCAATCCACTCTTCCTGCCATTCAAAGCATTTCTCCAAAAGAAAGAAAAGAAGAAAAGGAAGAACAGGTAGGGCAAATAGTAAGAAAATGTCTCTTGTACTAATCAGATGACGATTTAACCTGAACCCAGACAATCATATATCCATTCTGTGGGTTTAGTATATTCTAATGGTAAAAAACTATGTATCAGTTTTTCAGGCTTGATGGCACAAGCCACTATAATCACCCATCTAATGTCTTTGGCTCACAATAACTTTCTGATTATAATATTGCTTCCCACACAAAGTTGCCCAGGAAGAGAATGTGCTAATCAGCAAACATGGGTATCCTTTCTTCTTGATAATGTAATTCTCATCTTTAACAAATTGCCTATCTGGTTTTACAAACAGTCAAACAAAAGCACTTTAAATGTATCTTCCTTTTGGATACTGCCCTATATCTTTCTCTGGTACAATCTATTCTTGAAAGAATAGTCTTTGTCTCTAACATTGATTCATTCACTCAACAAATGTTTGTAGAGGACTCAGTGTGAAAGGAGGAAACCTAGCTATCCATCTAGCGAATTGCTAAAACAGGACCAAGTCATGTGCACTTTCCCTATTACAGCTTGTTTAGATTTGGAAATCTTTTCAAGTCATGCAAGGAATGTGAACAGAATGCTCAATCATTTGACTATTTAAGGATATTTATATTTAGTTCAGTGACATATTAAATATTATTGAAATTATGATTTAAAATAATGAAGAAATTAGCCAGAAAAATATATCACTAATAATTACTTGATATATTTTTCTATTTTAAAAAAAATTTTCCAACTTAGAGTACTATGCAAATAAAATCTCTTGTTTCTGCTCAATTCTGAACTATACCCATGTGTTTAAACTGACTCATTTAAACGGCTCACTTATAATTTATTGATTATAAAGAAAACCCAAGATGTGAAAAAGTAAAGTTGAATATGATTTGAGCTACATGTCTTTGAAATGTATTTTCTTTCCACACCACTTGGGACCTTTAAACCCCAGCATACTAGGTTTTTACTCCCTCAAGCATTTCTGCTCAAATTCTAATGTGCGTGCAAAGCATCTGAGAATCTCATTAAATTAAAATTCTGATTCAGCAGGTCTGGGGTGGAGCCTGAGAGTCTACATTTTTTTTTTTCTTTTTTCTTTTTTTTTTTGCGGTACGCGGGCCTCTCACTGTTGTGGCCTCTCCCGTTGCGGAGCACAGGCTCAGCGGCCATGGCTCACGGGCCCAGCCGCTCCGCGGCATGTGGGATCCTCCCGGACCGGGGCACGAACCCGTGTCCCCTGAATCGGCAGGCGGACTCTCAACCACTGCGCCACCAGGGAAGCCCGAGAGTCTACATTTCTGACAAGCTTCCAGGAGATGTGGATACTGCTGACCCCAGGGACCACATTTGAATAATAAGGCCCTCAAAGACAGACCAAGATACAAATAACTTGGAATGTTTTATAAACAGAATTCTTACAAATAAAAACATATGCAAATTATGATAAATAATCTTGGTAATATACACTGGTGTGTCCTGAGGGTCTAAGCCTTAGGCCCAGCAACGTCCAGAGATGCAGAAACAGAGAAATGAGGTTTTTGTTTTAAAAACTGAGAGTTCACCCAAATTACTACAAACCAGTAAGTTAATCATTCTCTGTATTATTAGATATTTAGGCATGTACAATTTAGGTTAATATTTAGGTATGCACTAATTTAGGTTAATCAGTAAAACTGACAAATTTATAGCTTGTTTCGGTTTCTTAGCTGCCAACACAAAACTCAGTTTGCACACCATACTTGTGGAAGCTTTTTGAAACATGAAAAATAATCAAGAACTTGAGAACAACAGCATTATTCACATCCTATGTGTGTGCTCTTATTCTTTTACAAACTATTTAACATATCATTATTAATATTTGTTACTTTCCCCTTGGTTGAATTATCATATATTTAAAAGAAAATTTCTATTGTATAACATGAATGTTTTTTAAAAAATAACTGTTTCATCGTTTCATAGGAAAATAACAAATCCAGTATACAAGTACAAAATATAAAATATCATGAATGTAATGTTTTATTATCAATTAATTATATGTTGAATGAAGTATATATAAGATCTTTCTGACGACATACTGTTTCTTCTACCTCTCAGTAAACCTTGAAATGACTTGCTGTATTAAGAAAAGAGGCATTAAACAAACTCAGTTATTCTATATTTCTATGGTAATCAGAACTCTCAATTTCTATCTGATTTTTGACTTAAAGCAGTCTCATTTACATGAGTACAATAAACGTTTTTAAGTGTGGCTAGGACCATTTCCATACTTCTATATTTTTTCTCTTTCCTTAATCTTCTTGAACCCGACAGTATACTATAATTTGCAAAACTAAAATCCATTCAGAAAAAAAAATGTTTGGTAGAAAAGTAAAAACCAAGAAGACAGGCACCACATTCAATGCTGCTCTGCTCTTTCATCATTAACCTAATGGGCAGGAAGAAAAGCATTACAAAGTAGTTCACCATAAGGGCAGGATTAATTAATTTGCTAGAAAGAGACATCATTTTCATCCAAGTTTCAATTGGCTCACACCAAATACTGTGTGATTTCACTTGGAAGTGGAACCAGCTACAAGCAGCCATGTGCCCGAGCTGAATACAGAAAGTATACCTGTGCTATTACTCTCCTTTTTGGTCTAGATTATATAAACATAATGATAAAAGCAAAGAGAAAAGGCACGAATGTGAACAGCAATACTAAAATACTTATACAATTTTTCCTTGAGTTTGTGTGTTCACAAATATCTCTATACAACTTTTTTTTTCAAACAAGAGTCTTTCTGCATGTCTCTTGGCATTCTAGCAAACATTTGTGTCATGTTTAATTATGAATGTGTTCATTTAATTGAGAGGATTGAATAAATTATATGCTTAGCTGATGAAATCACTTTCTTTTCTAAATAAGCAGATTGAGATAAAATACTTCAGTCAGTCACTTATCTATATTTGACTGATTTTGAAATTTATGTCAGGAACTTACAGTTTATCTATAGGAGTTACATATTTAATTAACAGATTTTTTTTCCTAAAATAAGGAACTGTTACCAGATGAAGTCAAATAAAATTTCCATGCAGCTTTTCCTTATATCCTGAAAAGCAAGCACTTAGGCAAATAAAGTAAAAGTCTGTCATAAAGCCACATCCTCGGTGGATGTTTCTTAAAGGAAGCACTTTTTAAAAAAAATCGAACCAGGACATTTAGAGCCTTCAGAGATAAAATAGCAGAACCTACCCGTCTCTTAGCATCTGAAACCACAGTCTGTACTTGTCATTTATTGTTTTGTAAATCAACTAAATATACAAGGTTGATGGGCTATGTGAAATCCATAATTTCTGTTAATGGCCTAAGAAGGCATGTGTTTAGGACTCTTGTTATTCAGTGATCCTCCTTCCACGTTGTTTTAAAGAGAGCTCTCAGAGCACTTGTGTAGTCATTTTTTGCTATTTCAACTTTGAAATAAAATAATAATTTTAGCTTATTCAATTTAGTTTTTTTCTATAAATATTTTTAGCATGTGATATTGCTTTCTAACTTCACAGAAAGTCAAGAGCTCTCAATTTCCTGTTCCCTCCCCATTTAACTCCCTGAAAACAAATTATTTTTCTTTCTAGTCTCAGGGGCTGTGCTTATGTCCAAAGCTAGTGCTAATATATATCGTTGTCTGGTTATTAGTGTCTCCTTCTGCTCAAGAAAATATACTAATTATCTTCCTCCCCAACCTCTCATTCTACCTCTCTCCTTCTCTCTCTCTCCCTCTCTCTTTCACTCTCTCTCTCTCTCTCTCTCTCTCTCTCTCTCTCTCTCGCTCTCGCTCTCGCTCTCGCTCGCTGTCTCTCTGTCTCTGTCTGTCTGTCTGTCTGTCTCTCTCTCTCTTGCTCTCGCTCTCGCTCTTGCTCTCGCTCTCGCTCTTGCTCTCTCTCCCTCTCTCTCCCTCTCTCTAGTATTTCAACTTCTTCAGCTCCAGCTGCTTTTCCTTTCAAACTCTTTCCCTTCTAAATATACACTCCGAGTCTCTTGTTCTAAAAATAATATCCTATAACTGCCCTCCTTTTTCCTTCCTTGCAAAACCAAACTTTTCCATAGAAAAGAAGAGCACTCCCTACTTCATTTCCTTACCTCTAATTCAATCACAAGCTTACTGCAATTTGGTCTCTGCTCAGAGAACCCCTCAAGGCACCAAAGATGTCAATAACTTTCTCCGTACAAAACAGTTTCCCGACTGTATTTTCTTGGAGTCTGTGGCATTCGATAGAGTTGACTCTTCTCTTCTTGAACACATCCCTTTCTTGGCTTGTCGTTTTGTTTATACATTTCCTTCTATCTCTCACTAGTCTTGAACCAAATATATTTAAATAAAACTATGTGTAGGGGCTTCCCTGGTGGTGCAGTGGTTGAGAGTCCGCCTGCCGATGCAGGGGACGCGGGTTCGTGCCCCGGTCCGGGAGGATCCCGCATGCCGTGGAGCGGCTGGGCCCGTGAGCCATGGCCGCTGAGCCTGCGCGTCCGGAGCCTGTGCTCCGCAATGGGAGAGGCCACGGCAGTGAGAGGCCCGCGTGCCGCAAAAAAAAAAAAAAAAAAAAAAAAAAAAAAAAAAAACTATGTGTAGAGCTTAAAAAATTCTTAGGTATAAAAGAAAAAAAAAAGCCAATCTCATTGTACAGAAAAAGGCATCAAATTGCCCAGGCCCTAAAATTATATATGGAAAGCAGTTGTCATCTACACTTCTAATTAGCTAAATGTATAAAACTGGAATTTTATCTTCAGTTATCAGCATAGGAAAAACTGTTTTATTCTATGCACTTACCACTGGGTGCTTGAGCTGACCCGACCAGGAGAAACCACTAAGGACAAAAAATCAACACTAAGTCCTGGAACATTGTATGATTATAGGGAAGAAGTTTTAGATTCTCAACTGTCTGCATTTTCTGTTTCTCAAAAAGGAAGGTTTAAAAGGTACTAATCGGAGACAAGTTTTTCAAAAGCAACTTAATCTATTTTTGCTAAATTATAAATTCATCTTAATGGGGAAAGATGTTTCTAGGGCTGCTGTAACAAAGTACAAAAACCAGATGACTTAACAGAAATTTATTCTCTCATAATTCTAGAGGCTAGTATCAATAGTTCCAAATCAGGGGGTCAGCAAGCCATACTCCCTCTGAAGCCTCTAGGGAAGAATCCTTTCTTTCTTATCTCTTCCAGCTTCTGGTGGTTGCCAGCAATCCTTGGTGGTGCCTAGCTCATACATGTATCAGTCCAATATCTGCCTCTGTCTTCACATCCCTTCTCTCCTGTGTGTGTCTCTGTGCTCAAATGTTCCTCTTCTTATAAGGACACCAGACATATTGGATTTAGGACCCACGCTACCCAGTATGACCTCATCTTAAGTTGATTACATCTACAAAGACCCTATTTCCAAATAAGGCCACGTTCACTGGTTCAACATGTGTTTTGGAGAGACACTATTCAACCCAATACAAATAAAAAACCAAAAATTCGTATTCTGGAAAATTAAAAAGGAATTTTGTTTTTTAACCAAATGACTGATCACATGTTGTTATTTTTCTTCCTTTGCAAACCTTACTAAAATAATAGTAAAGGAATAAAGCAATAAAAAAAATACCATAAGAGATAAAATCCACTGGAAACAGAGATAACATAGAGAATACTATTTTTCAATGTGGAAATACTATTTTTCAACGTGTATATTTTTCAATAGATATACTAATAGGATGCTATGAAAAGGAAAAAAATCAGAGCACAAAAATAATAGAAATAAATAACATTCTAAAATAATTGAAAGATAAATCGAGGACCAAAAGTAAAACAAAACACAAAGAAGTGAAAAACAGGAAGTAGAGAAAAGAAAATAAATAGATAAGTCTATGGGGGTTTAGAATCCACTTGTTAAGACACTTTGGAGCAATGTCTTCAAAAGTTTTAAAAAAATGGTATTTAGTGAACAGTTCTATACTCAAGACAAGTTAATGTTCAAGAATGAGAGTAAAGGGAATTCCCTGACAGTCCAGTGGTTAGGACTCCATACTCTCACTGCCCAGGGCATGGGTTCAATACGTGGCTGGGAAAGTAAGATCCTGCAAACCGCATGGTGCGGCAAAAGAGAAAGAGAGTAAAATGAGGACATTTTTAGGAATGCAAGGATAAATATATACACACAAACACATATATACATATATATATATATACACATATATATATACATACACACCGTTCAGTCATTCATTAATGGGAAGCTACTACTAGAGGATAACTCTGAACAAAAGCAAATGCAAATTAAGCAAAGAGACAGATATACTATAAACAGTGGATAAAACCTAGAAAAATGACTGAATTTTTTAGGATGACAATGAAGGGAAGTACCAGTAATGTGCAGCTAGCCTGCAGGGCAACCAGTCCACACTGGATGAGGATAATGGACACTTACTGTCAGGGGTTCTTGGTTCAAAGGAAAAGTCAGAACAGCATAAATTATTAAGGAATAGAGGAATGTTCAGATGAATTGCAAATGGAGAAAAAATTAGTTTTCCACAGAGGGAAGGAAGTCAGTTAAATCACTACCAGACAAGACAATTTACTTATCTCTCAGTTACCTACAACCTATAGAGTTCCAAATTAGCTCAAAGAAAAGTAACAGGGCTGGAATATGATAACCTAGAAGGGTATACTACAAAAGATGCACAGTTTTCCATGGAAGCACACGGAAAAAGTATTATACAATGTCTATAAAATAAAATAAAATATGAAACAATATATAAGGTAACTTTGTGAGGCAGGCATTCTTCATTGAGGAAGAAACTGAAGCTTACAAATTGGTTACTCAATTTATATTCCCATAGTCAGCAACAGCATAATTAGGACTGTAAATTATATGTGTTTGTATGTGTGTGTTTTCAGGAATCACCCTTGATACTGCTAACTGTGTTTTTTTTCTAATTTTAAAAAATAATGAAGAGAATGATATCAGTTTCTTCAGTGGCTTCTTATTTTTTTCAAAGCTGATATTGTCAGTTTATCACCTGGGACCCAGTCAAAGTAAAATAATTTTACTTTTCAGAGTCTTTACCTACCGTGAATAGTGACATAATCTTTTTCTAGTTGCTTCTAAGAAGAAGAGGCAACTTCAGGACAGCCAGGGAAGGAACATGTACCTCTGTCAGTCTTTGAAGTGGCTGTGAAACGACACAAAGATTCCACCTTCTTCCCCAAAGAATGGTAGCCCTGGAGAGGCAGGAACGTGCAGTGACTTTTTCTGGGGACACAAAGGCCGGTGCGCATTATTTTTGGAGCCCTCCCTCTAGCCTGCTAGCACCAGTGGGCATTCTCTGCACACCACCCACCCACGCAGCTACCGAGAACCCACTCTTAAAGGGCTCAACCACAGACCAACTTGCCCTGAGATCCATCAAAAAGCAACAGTTTGAAAAACACCCAGACAGTATGTGAGGGAGACCCAGTTACTAATCTCAAAGTGTCTGCCAGACTTTCTCCAGGGATGAAAATGCTGGTGGGTACCATTTTTACAATCTCATTCTAACTTGCTGTTGACAGAGCTGGCGGGAGCCATTTTTGGTGCCTCCCTCTAACCTGCTGGCATGGTAGGCATCCTCCATGCCCCACCCACCCCACACAGCAGCCATGACACAACCAAACTGGGCAAGTGCACCATGTCCTACCCTCCCCACACACTAGCAGGGCTGCATCTGGGCAAACTCCCTGCACCCAACCCACCTGGCACAGCAGCCATACCACAACCAGGCCAGGTATGCGGGCTGTACTCTAACTTCCCTGTGCCACAGCCATGCCACATCTGCACAGGGAAACTGCATCACACCCTGCCCTCCCTATGCAGCAGCTGAGGCCCCAGGACAGTCCACAAAGGAATTCCTCTTGAGCACCTGGCTCTGGAGGGCAGGGAAGACAGCACTTCTGGGCATCACAGATCATCTCCTACACTCCTACACTTCAAGATTACTCCTTCAAGACTCAGAAAGGTAGATGTTTTGCCTAATACATATAGAAAAACACAGAGAGTCAGACAAAATGAGGAGATGGAGGAATATAAAAAATTTGATAATAACCTACTTGATAAAGAGTTCAAATTAATGTCGTAAACATGCTCACCTATCATAGGAGAAGAACAGATGAACATAGTGAGAACTTCAATAGAGACAGAAAATATAATAAAGTACCAAACAGAGAATATAAATGAACTGAAAAATACACTAGAGGGGGTTCAAAAGCAGAAGGGATGAAGTAGGAAAACAAATCATCAAACTCGAAGACAAAGAAATAGATCTCAACCAGTCAGATAGAGAAAGACAAATACCATATGATTTCACTCATATATGGAATCAAACAAAAGAAAACAAAGGAACAAATAAAATAAAACAAAAACAAACACATAGATACACAGAACAGATTAGTGGTTACCAGAAGGGAAGAGGGTTGGAGGTGAGCAAAATGGATAAAATTCAAATGTGTGGTGATGGATGGTAACTAGATTTATGGTGTTGATCACTCTGGAGTATACACAGATGTTGACCTGTAATGCTTTATACCTGAAACTTACACATACACACACACAAAAGTAGGGCAGCCCTCTTTATGTGTACATGTTTTTCCTATGTATAATTAGCACAGCTTCATTCATATCCCCCCCGCCACCCGCCACCTCCTACTTTAAAAATTTGTCTTTGTAAATTCTGCCTCTTCCACTGTGTTTTGCCTCACTAGTCTGATTCTGATATCCTAGCTCTGGTCTGAACCTGGCTAGAATTTGCTAACTTTGTGTACAAACCTGCCATAACTGGCTTAGACAAAGGCAGCAAGGACCACAGGGACAGCGCTGGTCTCTCTCACCCTTAACCAGTTTAGTTCTTATGACATTTATAACCACCAGGCAACAGTTACATTATCTAGTAGGTTCAAATGTCATCCCTTTAGGCCTATACCTCTCCTTGGGAAGCCACAAAACTGCCCCCCCGCACCTCCCATATTCATACTGTGTGCTAGAAGGGCTACTGGGAAAACTAGATATTTAAAATAAGATATCCTTGAGAGGGCAGACAGCAGAAGCAAGAAGAACTACAATCCTGCAGCCTGTGGAACAAAAACCACATTCACAGAAAGACAAGATGAAAAGGCAGAGGGCTATGTACCAGATGAAGGAACAAGATTAAACCCCAGGAAAAAAACTAAATGAAATGCAGATAGGCAATCCTCCAGAAAAAGAATTCAGAATAATTATAGTGAAGATGAGCCAGGACCTCGGAAAAAGAATGGAGGCAAAGATTGAGAAGATGCAATAAATGTTTAACAAAGACCTAGAAGAAATAAAGAACAAACAAACAAAGATGAAAAATACAATAACAGAAATGAAAACTACACTACAAGGAATCAATAGCAGAATAACTGAGGCAGAAGAACAAATAAGTGACCTGGAAGACAGAATGGTGGAATTCACTGCCATGGAACAGAATAAAGAAAAAAGAATAAAAAGAAATGAAGACAGCCTAAGAGACTTCTGGGAAAACATTAAACACAACAACATTCACATTATAGGGGTCCCAGAAGGAGAAGAGAGAGAGAAAGGACCAGAGAAAATATTTGAAGAGAATATAGTCGACAACTTCCCTAATATGGGAAAGGAAATAGCCACCCAAGTCCAGGAAGCACAGAGAGTCCCATACAGGTTAAACCCAAGTAGAAACACGCCAAGATACATAATAATCAAATTGGCAAAAATTAAGAGAAAGAAAAATTATTGAAAGCAGAAAGGGAAAAATGACAAATAATATACAAGGGAACTCGCATAAGGTTAACAGCTAATTTCTCAGCAGAAACACTACAAGCCAGAAGGAGAGGCATGATATAATTAAAGTGATGAAAGGGAAGAACCTACAACCAAGATTACTGTACCCGGCAAGGATCTCATTCAGACATGATGGAGAAATCAAAAGCTTTACAGACAAGCAAAAGCTAAGAGAATTCAGGACCACCAAACCAGCTCTACAACAAATGCTAAAGGAGCTACTCTAAGTGGGAAACACAAGAGAAGAAAAGGATCTACAAAAACAAACTCAAAACAATTAAGAAAATGGTCATAGGAACATACATATCGATAATTACCTTAAATGTGAAGGGATTAAAGGCTCCAACCAAAAGACACAGGCTTGCTGTATGGATACAAAAACAAGACCCATATATATGCTGTCTACAACAGACCCACTTCAGACCTAGGGACACATACAGACTGAAAGTGAGGAGATGGAAAAAGATATTCCATGCAAATGGAAATCAAAAGAAAGCTGGAGTAGCAATACTCATATCAGATAAAATAGACTTTAAAATAAAGAATGTTATAAGAGACAAGGAAGGACACTACATAATGATCAAGGGATCAATCTAAGAAGAAGATATAACAATTATAAATATATATGCACCCAACATAGGAGCACCTCAATACATAAGGCAACTGCTAACATCTATAAAAGAGGAAATCGACAGTAACACAATAATAGTGGGGGACTTTAACACCTCACTTACACCAATGGACAGATCATCCAAAATGAAAATAAATAAGGAAACAGAAGCTTTAAATGACACAATAGACCAGATAGATTTAATTGATATTTATAGGACATTCCATCCAAAAACAGGAGATTACACTTTCTTCTCAAGTGTTCATGGAACATTCTCCAAGATAGATCACATCTTGTGCAACAAATCAAGCCTCAGTAAATTTAAGAAAATTTAAATCATATCAAGCATCTTCTCTGACAATGCTATGAGATTAGAAATCAATTACAGGGAGAAAAATGTAAAAAACACAAATACATGGAGGCTAAACAATACGTTACTAAATAACCAAGAGATCAGTGAGGAAATCAAAGAGGAAATCAAAAAATACCTAGAGACAAATGACAATGAAAACACAACCATCCAAAACCTATGGGATGCAGCAAAAGCAGTTCTAAGAGGGAAGTTTATAGCTATACAGCCTACCTCAAGAAACAAGAAAAATCTCAAATAAACAATAAACCTTACACCTCAAGGAGCTAGAGAAAGAAGAACAAACAAAACCCAAAGTTAGCAGAAGGAAAGAAATCATAAAGATCAGAGCAGAAATAAATGAAATAGAAACAAAGGAAACAATAGCAAAGATCAATACAACTAAAAGCTGGTTCTTTGAGAAGATAAACAAAATTGATAAACCATTAGCCAGACTCATCAAGAAAAAGAGGGAGAGGACCCAAATCAATACAATTAAAAATGAAAAAGAAGTCACAAAAGACACCACAGAAATACAAAGCATCCTAAGAGACTACTAAAAGCAATGCTATGCCAATAAAATGCACAACCTGGAAGAAATAGACAAATTCTTAGAAAGGTGTAACCTTCCAAGACTGAACCAGGAAGAAATAGAAAATATGAACAGACCAATCACAAGTAATGACATTGAAACCGTGATTAAAAATCTTCCAACAAACAAAAGGCCAGGACCAGATGGTTTCACAGGTGAATTTTATCAAACATTTAGAGAAAATCTAACACCCATCCTTCTCAAACTCTTCCAAAAAATTGCAGAGGAAGGAACACTCCCAAACTCATTCTATGAGGCCACCATCACCCTGATACCAAAACCAAACAAAGTTACTACAAAAAAAGAAAATTACAGACCAATATCACTGATGAATATAGATGCAAAAATCCTCAACATACTAGCAAACAGAATCCAACAACACATTAAAAGGATTATGATCCTTGGACCATGATCAAGTGGGATTTATCCCAGGGATGCAAGGATTCTTCAATATATGCAAATCAATCAATGTGATACACCATATTAACAAACTGAAGAATGAAAAGCATATGATCATCTCAATAGATGCAGAAAAATCTTCTGACACAATTCAACACCCATTTATGATAAAAACTCTCCAGAAAGTGGGCATAGAGGGAACCTACCTCAACATGAGAAAGGTCATATACGACAAACCCATAGCAAACATCATTCTCAATGGTGAAAAACTGAAAACATTTCCTCTGAGATCAGGAACAAGACAATGATGTCCACTCTCACCACGTTTATTCAACATAGTTTTGGAAGTCCTAGCCATGGCAATCACAGAAGAAAAAGAAATAAAAGGAATACAGATTGGAAAAGAAGAAGTAAAACTGTCACCATTTGCAGATGACCTGATACTATACATAGAGAATCCTGAAGATGCCACCAGAAAACTACTAGAGCTAATCAATGAATTTGGTAAAGTTGCAGGATACAAAATTAAGGCACAGAAATCTCTTGCATTCCTATATACTAATGAAGAAAAATCTGAAAGAGGAAATTAAGGAAACACTCCCATTTACCATTGCAACAAATAGAATAAAATACCTAGGAATAAACCTACCTAGGGAGACAAAAGACCTGTATGCAGAAAACTATAAGACACTGATGAAAGAAATTAAAGATGATACCAACAGATGGAGAGATATACCATGTTCTTGGATTGGAAGAATCAATATTGTGGAAATGACTATACTACCCAAAGCAATCTACAGATTCAGTGCAATCCCTATCAAATTACCAATGGCATTTTTTATGGAACTAGAACAAAAAATCTTAAAATTTGTATGGAGACACAAAAGACCCCGAATAGCCAAAGCAGTCTTGAGGGAAAAAATCGAAGCTGGAGGAATCAGACTCCCTCACTTAAGACTATACTACAAAGCTACAGTAATCAAGACAACATGGTACTGGCACAAAACCAGAAACATCGATCAATGGAACAAGATAGAAAGCCCAGAGATAAACCCACACACCTATGGTCAGCTAATCTATGACAAAGTAGGCAAGGATATACAATGGAGAAAAGACAGTCTCTTCAGTAAGTGGTGCTGGGAAAACGGGACAGCTACATTTAAAAGAATGAAATTAGAACACTCCCTAACACCATACACAAAAATAAACTCAAAATGGATTAGAGACCTAAACATAAGACCGGACAGTATAAAACTCTTAGAGGAAAACATAGGAAGAATACTCTTTGACATAAATCATAGCAAGATATTTTTTGATCCATCTCCTAGAGTAATGGAAATAAAAACAAAAACAAACAAGTGGGACCTAATGAAACTTAAAAGCTTTTGCAGAGCAAAGGAAACCATAAACAAGATGAAAAGACAACCCTCAGAATGGGAGAAAATATTTGCAAACGAATCAATGGACAAAGGATTAGTTTCCAAAATATATAAACAGTTCATGCAGCACAATATTAAAAAAAACAAACAATCCAATCCAAAAATGGGCAGAAGACCTAAGTAGACATTTCTCCAAAGAAGACATACAGATAGTCAAGAAGCACGTGAAAAGCTGCTCAACATCACTAATTATTAGAGAAATGCAAATCAAAACTACAATGAGGTTATCACCTCACACCAGTTAGAATGGACATCATCAGAAAATCTACAAACAACAAATGCTGGAGAGGGTGTGGAGAAAAGGGAATCCTCTTGCATTGTTGGTGGGAATGTAAATTGACACAGCCATTATGGAGAACAGTATAGAGGTTCCTTAAAAAACTAAAAATAGAATTACCATATGATCCAGCCATCCCACTACTGGTCATATACTCAGAGAAAACCATAATTCAAAAAGGCACATGCACCCCAATGTTCATTGCAGCACTATTTATCACAGCCAGGTCATGGAAGCAACCTAAATGCCCATCGACAGACAAATGGATAAAGAAGATGTGGTACATATATACAGTAGAATATTACTCACCCCTATAAAGGAAAGAAATTGGGTTATTTGTTGAGACGTGGATGGATCTAGAGACTGTCATACAGAGTGAAGTAAGTGAGAAAGAGAAAAACGAATATTGTATATTAACACATATATGTGGAATCTAGAAAAATGGTACAGATGAACCGGTTTGCAGGGCAGAAATAGAGACACAGATGTAGAAAACAAACGTATGGACACCAAGGGGGGAAAGCGGCGGGATAGTGGTGGTGTGGTTTGATGAATTGGGCAATTGGGATTGACATGTGTACACTGCTGTGTATAAAACTGATGACTGGGCTTCCCTGGTGGCGCAGTGGTTGAGAGTCCGCCTGCCGGTGCAGGAGACGCGGGTTCGTGCGTGCCCCGGTCCGGGAAGATCCCACATGCCGCGGAGCAACTGAGCCCGTGAGCCATGGCCGCTGGGCCTGCGCGTCCGGAGACTGTGCTCCGCAGCGGGAGAGGCCACAACAGTGAGAGGCCCGCATACCGCAAAAAAAAAAACAAAAAACAAAAAACAAAAAAAAAAAACTGATGACTAATAAGAGCCTGCTGTATTAAATAAATAAATAAAGATATCTTCTAAAACTATAGCAACTCTCAAACAAACAAAAAGCATAGAGGATGTTTTTAAAAGGATGTTAAAGGTCTTTTAAAAGATAGGGAAGCAGGGTACGTAAGGTCAAATTTGTCCTCAGGTTTGCATGTTTAGTCAGTCATTCCACAGAGTTATTGTGTATCTATTATATGCCAAAGTCACAATTTTATCAGTTTACTCAGAGATTATTAGGATTTGGGGAAATTATTTCATATGAATAACCAGAGAAGAATAAAATAGAAGTTTTAATTGGCACATTCTGGAAATATTATCTGCTTCCATCCAGGTTATAGCTTGGGAAGGGTGAAAGGGTGAAAGGGTGAAAACCATTCCAATCAATGGAATTAATCACAAAACAAAGGATAACACAGCCAGATCTCCCTCACATTCTAGTTTACTAAGAAATAAAGCTGATAAACACTCATTTTAAGAGCTTTCAGTAGGAATTATAGTATTATTCAGATAAAAGGCATATATTTAGATAGAGGCTTGAAATAGACCATCACTTTGCCAAGATTATTATTTGTATGTAATACAGAGTCATGGTAGAGAGAGTTGAGTGATTTCGGAAACAATGTCATCAAGCTATTACATCTTAAGTCACCTATTTACTTCTGTTAGTAAAGGAAACTGCCTGAATAGTATGAACATACAATGACAGAGTCAACTCACTGTTTCTATTTATAGACTCCATGAAATCATCATCCTTGCCCTATGACAATATTACCTTGAATATTCAAAAATTAAATTAGTTGTCTAATAATCAGATGATAGCTTAATAGTCAACATCAGTTTTGGAAAACCTTTTAGTAACTTTAAGTCACACTTGATCTATATCTTAGACTGGACTTTAGAGTTATTTGGAAAGTATAAAAAACTCATCTATTTACAACTTTCCACCAAACTTCCATATATATTCAAATACCATGTTCTATGCCAAAGCAAAGGGGCACCAACTCTACCTGACACTAAGGGATTACAGTAGTGATTTTATTTTGAGGAACAAATAGAATCAGCCCTTATAACTTAGCATATTTATAAGAAAAAGGTCTTCTGTATTTGGCTATCAATGAGTTGGTTACGTCTGAAGATAATCTCTACCTTTTTTAGTTTTGATGTGGGCCTATTTATATCCAACTTTGGGTCAATGCCAATTGATAGATTAAGGAGAGTTTTCTTAAAAATCATTTTCCTACATTAACTTATATGTGATCCCATTTCTAATTTTCCGTAAGCTATCATGTAGGAAAAGAAAGTATTTTGGAACCAAGCAATATGTCTCAGTTTAAAAATGCTTATGCAGCTATCTTATCACATATATTCAAATTACTTAAGTTTTCAGCTCATAAAACCTTTGATTATTGATCAATGATGATTCAGCTCTAACAGCCAAAGATTTATATTGATAATGGTAATTTTTTTGGCTTTATCACTTCTTTCAAATATTGCATTATTTTATTTTGGTGTGAGTTTGAATAATCCAAGACAAAGAAATATACTCATTTTAGAAATATGATATGCCAATAACCCAATTCAATATGTGACTTTAAGAAGAGAAAAGAATAAATTAGAAATCAGTTATATCATTTAATGAGTTTTCCACAAAACACTGGCACCTAGTGGCTATACAAGTGCTCCCCATAGCTGCTTCTAACTTGTCTTTGTTATTAGTTTACATCTCATATTAGTTGCCTAATGGTTCAATTGCCATTGAGGTTTACTGAAGATCACCTGCTTTACAGATTCAAACCTTTGCAATATTAAATCAGTCTTTTATTTAGCAGTTGGGTGCTTAGCCTAATGTCCACAGTGCTATTTTTCTTACTAAAGAAGTTATTCTAATATAGAGCTTTATATGTAGATGGTGGTAATGACTTACTGCTACTTAAAACAGATAAATTACTTTTGAAACATCAAACAAAAGACTACCTTATTACAAAGAGCTATAAAAAGAGATTCACCTTTGGAAGTTATAAAATTTGCCTCTCTATTTCTATAGCAGAAAAGAGTAATGTAAGCTATTTTATCACTACTTTGTATTAATAGTATAATAAATATTCTTTCAGGTATTGCCTAGCAGTCTGTAAACCTGATCACAACATGTCTGTGTTTTGAACTTTCTCGAATATTGTTCAGAAGATGTCATTATCTTTTATTTATTATGACCAAGTATGGTGTACACCCAGTTGATTTAGAAAAGACAAATAAAATACTGTCTTCTTTACATAAATAAATCGATGAATAAGAATAGTATATGTTTTTCTATCAAAGTGACACACACACACACGCACACATACACACATATATGCTCTTAAATACAGGTGTTTCATTTTTGTTTGAGAACGTCTGTTCACTCATATGACCATTACATGTGAAACTCAGATCTCACTATCACTGTGCTCTAACTATAAAAATGATTTTAAATAATTCTGACTGGAAATAAACTAAGAAGCAGTTAGATGGCAACTATTAATTTAAACAAATTCATATTTGCATCTAGTTTCACATTTACAAAACAAGGAGGGACTCTGTAATATTCTCTTTCTTGATCTGGAGGCTAGTTACACTTGGTGTAAATTCATTGAGCTCTATACTTATGATTTGTATATGCAATTATGTATAACACATATATACAAATAAAATTTACATTAAAAAAACTAAGGGAGGCGAAAATGGATCATGTTTTTTAAGAAAGTTCTTGACAGTGTGAGCACTGTTTGGAACTTGCAGGCCTAATGGAGGCCAATTTTTTTAATTAAAAGAATTATTTCAATCTCTTTTAAAAATTAATATCAAATTTTCCCTATCAATATAATTTAAACAGATATTTAATGTTTATTTTTATACATTACTTAAGGAGAATAACTCAATTATTTATATGGAAAATAACTTATAGATCTTTTAACATTAACCCATCCCTAGGATTTAGAATTATTTATTTAGTTAACACTAGATTGTGCCAAAGTTTGAGGTTTTAAATTACTTAGATAGGTTCATTTATTCTTGAGGTACCTTTAAGGCAAGTTAATATTACCACTCAGTAGTAGCCTACAATATTTAATGCCAACATAAGGTTTTTTAATAGTGATATTTTATTTGTAAATCTGCAGATCTCACAACTAATTCATATAAAAATATTATTTTTTGCAGGTGGTACCAGAAATAGAAAAGATAGAAATGAAAAGAATCCTTGCTGAAGGAGTTCAAACTGAAAACTTTATGAGGAAAATATTGCTTTATGATTAAATATTAAAAAGTCACGTAACTCATTTTAGTCATCAACATTCTAAACATCAGATTGAGAGGTATAATTAGAAGAAAATATAGTAATTTGGGAAAAATATTTTAGGAAATAATTTGAAAACTCTTAGCTGTAAATATTCATAAATTATAAGCTGATGATCTGAAATGCCTATTTATTTTCAAACTATTTCACAATTATAAGCCACATATAAATTTGTCAGTCATTTTGAAAATAACTAAGAGATAGTACTGCTATATGGCTTACCCTCTTTTATTTAAAAAATTACCTAAAATTATTCTAAAGTACTGAAGCATAGATGGTACGTGTGTTTAGGAGACATTAACTATCAGATCTACTGATGCAGTTATATGGGGTTTATCAAACACTTTTCACACTTCTCTGAGTTTCCTGGCCTTAACAAGCTTTCACAGCCTGGGCTGCTTGCCCCACCCACAGCCAGCACTGCAAAATACGGGATCTGCCTGCCCTAGAGGCCATCATAGAGACCAGGTGACACAACACAGAAGTGCAGGGTAAAATCTTCTCATGGGGAAAATTTTGACCAATGGTTGGCAAGAGACACAGAGACAACAGTAGATAAATTTGCTCTCTATTCTTCCTGTAAATGGACTATTTCATTACACAGGCTTTCCATGCATGTCTTTTCAAGGCTTGTCAAACAGTGATGGCCAGCAGAGCACCACATCACCTGCATTTCCTTTCCAACTCTCTCTACCTCACTTCCGTTCCCTCTCACTCTTGGTGCCCTGGGATTGTACTCCTAACTAATTAACATGAGGGTATCCTCTCAGGCTTTTTTTGTTTTCTTCTCTAAAGGACCCAAACTTAGACAGGGGTTCCTTGAGTTCAAGTTATATAAGGAAATAATATATTATTAAATTTAATCCATAAAAATGATATCTTTAATAGTGAAATTGAATAGCTATAGCTTTAATATTTAACTACATCTACAAGGCAACCTCCACATTCTCCAAATTATCTTCATAGAGTTAGCATTTGGGGGGATAGAAAGTCTGTGGAAAACATTTTTGTTTTGGTGGTGATGGAGGAGAAATATTAGTAGTTTAGTTTTGAACATTTAAACTGGAGGTGACTATTGGATACCCAAGTAGGGATAAAGAGAAGGCTGTTGGTCATAAGTCTGGAATTTGGAAGAGAGGTCCAGGATGGAGGTATAAATGTGGGAATTATAGCATATAGACGGTATATCATATGATGAGATCGGATGAGGTTTCCTAAGGATTGAATATTGATATAGGCAGATGATCCCAAAGGACCAAACCCTAGAAAATTCCTACATCTGGAGGTCAGGAAATAAAGAGGGAACAGCAAAGAGACTGAGAAATTGTCCAGAGAGGTAGGAGAAAAACTCAGAGAGTGTGATGTTTTGGATGTTAAGAGAGAAAAAGAATGTTTCAAGGGGGAGAAAGTCAGCTAATGGGTTAAATTATATTGACAAGTCAAGGGGAAAAAAAAAGAACTGAGAATATAGATTGGATACAGCGAAGAGAATGAAAAGTTGATTAGAATAGATTCAAGAGGATATGGGATGAGGAAAAGTGAGTGTATACACAGCTCATTGAAGAGATTTTGATATAGAGGAAAAGAAGGAAATGAGATGTCAGCGGAAGGAGACAATGAGGTTACGGGAGAATTTTTTTTCCAAAGATAATTTTGAAAGAATAGTATGGTTTTATACTGAAGCGAATGATCCAGAAGAGAAGGAAACATGGATGATTCAGGGAGAAAGAGGAGAACTGTCAGTGCAATACCCTTGAGGGCATGATAAGAGATGGCATCCAGTGGACAATTGAAAACTGGCCCATAATAACAAACTGAACAGTTCACCCATAATAATAGGAATGCATTCAAAGATTCAGATGGCTTTATACTTTAGTCTTGTGAACCCACGCTCCATCTTTTCTGGTTGCTTCTATTTTCTTAATTAAATAGGAAGTCAAATCAATAGCTGAGAGCAAGGATCAAAAAGGAATTGCTGAAAGTTTGAGAATAGAGCAGAAAGGAAGGAACAATGTCTAGGCGAATAAGAGAATGAATGGTCTATGAATTGATGATATAGTAATCATCAGCATTAAAAATGATTTGGGTTAGTGTTCATGAATTTGAAATGACACAAGTAAATATGACTGTATATTTTTCTCTAGTTATGCTCAGCTACGGAATTACATGCAAGGAGTAGACAGATAATTGGTTTTAACTAGGGGTATGGATTAGCCATACAAGTAAAACAAATGAGAAAGGGATAGAGAATTGAATATAGTCAGGGGAGTAATTATAATGAACGAACATAAGATTTAAGCTAGGTAAATGAGAGGAGTAAAGACACATGGGAGGTGGGAGAAGAAGAGTGAGAGGGTGGTATTCTCAGTATGAAAATAATGCTGGTGTTTAGGGAGTGATCAGGAAAGATTTGGGGTAATACTGGAGGGAGGGGTAAAGATTACCTAGGAGGTTGTAATTTTCGGTATTGATAAAATCATAGTAGTGAGTGGCTGAGGAGGGTGAAAGAGACCTCTGGCTGAGAGGAGGTCCAGGAATTAAAAGGCCAGGGAATGGAAAGGATCACCTGCGTGGATGTTGCAATCAACAAAAAAACTGACGGAAGTAATGCTGGGGAGCTTGACAATGATCTAAACCGCCAATGATCTTTATTTAAGATAAGGGGAGGATGAGCTGACCTTGGGAGTTATAGATGACCGCACAAAGGACAAATAAAGGGAAACACAAACTGCTGACACAAGTTTGAAAGCTGAGAACTTTTAGGGAAGAAAACAGGGAAATGGGCTGGAAGCGGCAAAGAGGAGTGAGGAAGATACCAACTACTTTTCTAGCCCTACTTTAAGAAGAGAGTGGAAAAGAAATCAGTCATCATTTGAGAAGACTATAAAAAGGGAAAGTCCTCAGAAAGAAAACAGGTTTCCATTAAAGCAACATGATACAATGAAGCCTCACAGAAGAGACTTTATTAATAACCTAGCATGAGTTTCAGTGGCCACAGTGAGAAAAGATGCAAAGAGTGGAATATGGGGTCAGAAATGGCACCATATGGGCAGTATTATAACCCAGGTAATCTAGGAATCTTAGGTTTCTTCTGGTGACTGACATCAACTGGTATAAGAAAAGTAAGGAGTTTAGTCCTAATACTTCCAAGGCAGAGAGTGTCAGCCAGGCTGTGAGTGAAAGAGTTGGAAGGTGAACAGTCTTAGGAGGACTATGGCTACTTCTGGGCTCCCATTTTACTCCTGACATGGAAGCACAGAGCTCTTTAGACTAGGGTCTTCCTTCCAGGGCAATCTATCCCTCTTGACTTCTGTAGAAGGAAGCCTGCTGCTGGGCAGTGAAGCAGTCCTACCTTGAGCACAGGGCATCCAGCATCCTTTGACCACTGTCAAGGGCAAACTATAGAGGAATGGTCTTCAAGTACATGAGCTCCTTCTTGACTACTCCTGAAGGAGGTCCATGGAAAGAACACAATACTCACATGAGAACCAGGAACTTGTTTGTGTCACGAATTTAACAAGCTCTCCTTTTTCTCTATTACATGCAGTTATTATTTTCATCTGCAAAAAGTCTGGGAAGTTGGGCGGGCACTCTCTTTTGCTCCCATTCCTGCTAGATCTTCATTATGACTATAGCAATGGAACTAGAATGAAAGTATGAGTTAGTGAAAATTCACAATATCTTTTAGAAATTATCATACCAGGATTTATTACAATTTCAATTAGTTTTGACTGAACTTTTGATAAACATGCCTATTGGAGTCAACTTTCACTTTTGAAATCGATATTAAGTATCCATCATATATTAGGCACTGGGCCATAAGCTGGTTTATACTCAAAGAACTCACAATCTAATGAAAGATTATATTTTAAAAGATAATTTCATTTCCCCTATGACATGATGGAGGTATGTAAAATGATCTAAGAGGGTGGAGAGGTTAAGATAGGTTAGCTCAATTTGATATTGAATCTTTATCTTAATGGTTCTCACACTATTTTCTGCCCCAGCTCATTTGAAGGATGCAATGCATTCTCTTTCTATGGCAGTGGCTTTCTATTTTAATGATTCTCATTTAAGCATGTGGGATGATGTGTCATCCTATAGGCAATGGATCATAATCTCCAAGTGGGGAGGGGACAGCTGGAAAAGATTCCTCCTCTCAGAGGAGTATCCTCGATTCTGAAGATAATTTTCTCCCACCCTGTGAGAATACTGCTTTATAGGTTAAGTAGTTTTATTTAGAATTAGGAATATGCATTTCAGGGCTATGATTAGTGCAAAAAATAGGGAAAGCTGGAGGTGGGGGGCACAGATTGGGAGCAGGTTGTGGCAAGAGGCGAGATAGAAGAAATAAGCAGAGATTAAAGTATCATATGCCTTCATAGCAGCACTATTCACAATAGCTGAGATATGGAAACAACCTAAATGTCCATCGACAGAGGAATGGATAAAGAAGAAGTGGTATATATATATACAATGGAATACTTCTCAGCCATAAAAAAGCTATAAAAAAGAATGAAATAATGTCATTGCAACTACATGGATAGACCTAGAGATTATCATACTGAGTGAAGTAAGTCAGAAAGAGAAAGACAAATACCATATGGTATCACTTATATGTGGAATCTAAAATATGACACATATGAACTTATCTATGGAACAGAAAACAGACTTGTGATTGCCAAGGGGCAGGGTGTGTGCAGGGGGTTGGGGGATGGATTGGGAGTTTGGGATTAGCTCTTGCAAACTATTAAATAAAGCATGCATAAACAACAAGGTCCTACTGTATAGCCCAGGGAACTATATTCAATATCCTATAATAAACCATAATGGAAAAGAAAAAAATATATAATATGTCTTAAATTGCATGGTAAGAAGGCTTAGATTTACTTTACTGAAGGTTATCAGGAACTATTGATGATTTTAAAGCAATGGCATGATATAATCAGGCATAAATTTTCCAAAGCACATTCTGGTCAGAAAATAAACTAGAGAACATTTAGACTGGAAATTGGAAGACTAGTTGAAGATATTGCCAATCCAAGCAAGCAACAATGAAGGACTAATATGAGGCAGTGGTAATAAATATGGAAAAGAAGGAATGGATTTGAAAAGATATAGGCAGAAGATTGAGGAAATGATGAATTGGACGTGTGGTGAATGAAGAGAGAGGAAGGGAAAATCAGTACTTTTTGAAGGTCTACGATGTGTTTCATGCTAGGTACTTTTACATATGTTACCATTTACTCACACCTACAAATCTGAGAATCTAGTGCTGCCCCCATTTTGACAGAAGAGAAACCTGAAGATCAAATAATGTTTTTTACATGCCCAAAGATTACCAGCTAGTAGTGGAAGGGCTAGAATTAAGCCAGGTTGTTTTGGCTGCAAAGTACACACTTTTCCTTACACTATAGTTCCTCCAAAATTATGAAAGCAACAATAGGCCTAACAGATTTCTGACATGACCATTTAGATAAATGATGGGACCATTAATAAAGGTATGCAAAATTGGTGAAGGTAAAAGGTGACGAGTAGACTTTTGCATATGATGAATTTGAGGTACTTGTGACTTATCCAGTTAGATATATACAGAAGGCATTTGTACATGCAACTCCCAAGATCAAAAGATACATACTCTGGATGTAGATATATAGTTAGAGTCATTCACCTAAGATTTCAGTCACAGGGAATAGAATGATAAGAGAAGAGAACCTAGACAGAAATTTGGACAATAACAATCTTTGACAGAAGCAAAAGGACTGAGGAGACCAACAACAACAAAGGATACCGAGACTAATCAAAGAGGAGAAGAAAAAAATATATATATTATTTGCACAAATAGTATGAGAGAATAGAGTTTCAGGTGGATTTAATAGTTCATGGGGAAAAATGCAGCAATACATTCAAGAAATGTAAGAAATGGAATATTTTCCTTGGCATTGGAAATTAGGTCATCAGAGGCCCTGGTGAGAAGCAGTTCATTGGGATGGTATTGGAATTTATTAGGACTACTCCTGCAAAAGAGTAAACAGTTGGATGTTACACATATGTGGGGACTATTACAGTAGGGTTACTCATCAGAGATCATGTTTCCATAATACTTAACTAAATATATTGAAGAAACAAGGAAAAAAGAAAAGATAGACATCCATCAGAAAAATGGTCAAAGAACAAGAGCTGAAAATTCACAAAAGAAGAAATACAAATTTAAGGAAAGCAGGCTTCCCTGGTGGCACAGTGGTTAAGAATCCGCCTGCCAATGCAGGGGACACGGGTTCAAGCTCTGGTCTGGGAAGATCCCACATGCCGCAGAGCAACTAAGCCTGTGTGCCACAACTACTGAGCCTGTGCTCTAGAGCCCGTGAGCCACAACTACTGAGCCCTCGAGCCACAACTGCTGAAGCCTGCGCACCTAGAGCCTGTGCTCCGCAACAAGAGAAGCCACCGCAATGAGAAGCCTGTGCACCACAACGAAGAGTAGCCTCCGTTCTCTGCAACTAGAGAAAGCCCGCATGCAGCAAAGAAGACGCAACTCAGCCAAAAATAAAAATAAAATAAAATACAGAAACTAAATAAATAAATTTAAGGAAAGAATGCTTAATCCTATAGATAAGCAAAATATTATAAAGTAAACCACAATGAATTTCTCATTTTTAGCAAACAAATGAATAGAAATGTTTAATACAATGATAATCCAACATTGGGATGCAAGTTAGTATAACTTTCCTGGAGGGTAATTGGGCAATCTGTATGGTAATGTAGGACTTCTCTGGTGGTACAGTGGTTAAGAATACGCCTACCAATGCAGGGGACACTGGTTCCAGCCCTGGTCCGGGAAGATCCCACATGCCACAGAGCAACTAAGCCTGTGTGCCACAACTACTGAGCCTGCACTCTAGAGCCCACGAGCCACAACTACTGAAGCCCATGAGCCTAGAGCCCGTGCTCCTCAACAAGAGAAGCCACCATAATGAGAAGCCCGTGCACCACAACAAAGAGTAGCCCCCACTCGGCGCAACTAGAGAAAGCCCGTGTGCAGCAACAAAGACACAACACAGTCAAAAATAAACAAAAAATAAAAATGTATGTAATGTAGATTTTCAAATGTAAATTTATTTTGATTCAGATATTTACTTTTTAGAATTTTTTCTTAAATATAAAAAAGCACACTGAAGTGAACAAATACTTAACTGTGAGGTTTTAGCTATTGTATACTATTTATATTAGTAAAACTGCTGTAATTAGTATATCATCATTTTATAATGCTAATAAATTAACAGATGTAGGAATTGATCATCAATGGCTGATAAGATCAGAAAAAAGACAGACAATCCAATTTTATGTACCACATGAGAACAGCACACTGTATCACCTATGAGATGTTATTGTCAAAACGTGGAAACTGAATCTGAACAAATTCTAGATCTAAGTACTTATTTATAGCTGATAGAAGAACATGTTAAGTGGCACCAATGATGATGTAATCAGCAAATCCAGGACATGAGAAATACTATAGCTCCATTGACCTATTATTTTCTTTGTCTTTCTTTCCCCAACAAATAAATTGCAAAGGAATAAATAAAAAGAGAAATGGAGAGGAATCTATTCATTAAAAGAGACTTACTGATTATTTGCTGTGTATGGATCTTATCTGGATGTTGATGTGAACAATTTGAAGAGAGGGAAAGGGGGAGGAGAAGGGGAGGAGGGGGAGGGAGAGGAGGGGAGGGGGGAAGTGGAGGAGGGGGAGGGAGAGAGAAAGGGAGAATATCAAGGATATTTGAACATTGCTTGGATATTTGATATTTGATGATACGAAAGAATTACTTTAAATTTTTTGAGGTGTGAAAATACAATTCTGGTTATGCTTTTAAAAAATTTCTTATCTTTTAAAGTTTTAAAAGGTAGATTGGGGAATGAGTGAGGGTATGGATGAAATAAGACTGACCGTGAGTTGATAATTGTTGTAGCTGGGTCATGGGTACATGGTGGTTCATTACATCAATCTTGCTTAAGAATAACAACAACAGGGACTTCCCTGGTGGTACAGTGGTTAAGAATCCACCTGTCAATGCAGGGGACACGGGTTCGGTCCCTAGTCTGGGAAGATCCCACATGCCTCAGAGCAACTAAGCCCATGAGCCACAACTACTGAGCCTGCACTCTAGAGCCTGTGAGCCACAACTACTGAAGCCTGTGCACCCTAGAGCCCGTGTACCGCAACTACTGAGCCCATGCGCCACAACGACTGAAGCCTGTGTGCCTAGAGCACATGCTCTGCAACAAGAGAAGCCACTGTAGTGAGAAGCCTGTGCACCACAACGAAGAGTAGCCCCCACTGGCCGCAATTAGAGAAAGCATGGGTGCAGCAACGAAGACCCAACCCAGCCAAAAAACAAAAAAAGAACAACAACCCTAAATGTTTAACAATATGGCTTTGTTTAAATAATTTATAGTATATCCATGAGATAAAATAATATGCATCCACTAAAATGTTCTTTATATTATATATTACATAGAATGTTTAAGAATATTCAGACATTCAAAATGTTCATAAAATATTAATAAATGTAAAAGGTTACAAAGCAGCACGCAGAGAATTATCCCATTCAAATGCATAGAATGGAAATAAGGACTCCCAAATCAGGAGTAATTACCTCTGGAAAAAAAAAAAAAAAAACCCTTGATTTTTGAAGGGAAATATAAGGTCGGGGACATTTCATATTTTTAGATAAGAGAACCCTAAATATTATTTTATTTATAATTTTTATCAAGGACTAACTATTTATCAGACGTTGTGCTAGCACTTTACAAACATGAAACATCGATGAGATAACTAACTTTGTTATTGACAGAAGCCACGGAAAGTACAGAAAGTTTAAGACACTTGCCTAAATAAACTGACTAGAAAGAGTTAGAGCCAGGATTCAAACCCAGGCAGTTTGACTCAAGAGTCTTCATGTTTAACCACTACCTCTTGAGGAAAAGTCAGGAGAGGCAGAGACTGAAGGTCCTAGAGGGAGAAAACGAAACGGATGGAGTGAAAACTCAGAGCTTGTGGAGAGGGTGGAGCCTGATCCAGAGCAGAGGAGGAGTCATTTCTGCAGTTGAGGGAAGGGAGCATGACTCCGCCTCTGCTGTGGCAGATGTCTGTCAACTGGGGATTCCTATCTAACTAGAAGACTTTTTTTTTTTAAGCACAGAAGGTCTAATGTAAATATATAATTTTAAAAATTAGTTTAAATTTTTTCCAGTTTTATTTTAATGTATAGATCACCTTTTTCCTTTTGTAGAAATTATAGTATTTCTATATACTAAATACTGACAAATACGATAGAGATTCTGAATTTTCTATTCTGTTCAATTGATCTGTCTGTTTATATACAATAACACACTTTACTTACTAGTTGTGGTAGCTTTATTCTGCATTTTGATACTCGTCCATAAAACAAATATTGAGCTTTTACAATGTGCTTGGCATATTATTTAAATACTCACAGTGAATAAGACCTGTAGACGTAAGTAACACCAGCCCTTCCTCAAGAAAAGCTCAGGAAGTCCAGGTATCAGCAATAATTTTTTTTTTGTAAATAGTTAGATAATCAATACTTCAGACTTTGAAAGCCACTCTGTCTCTGTTGCAACAACTCAACTCTGCTATTGTAGCTGAAGTTGGCCAGACAATAAAGAATGAAGAGTATGGCAGTGTTCTGACACAGATTTATTTACAAAGACAGGCGGTGGACTGGATGTGGCCTGAGAGCTGTAGTTTTCTTTGTTCTAGGTGGGCAATGCAGCTCTCTGGATGATGAGTTGTTAAGTAATAGAGAAAAAACATTTTGGAAGTGACAGTGAAGATTTAAGAGACTCTACACTTTGCTCTTACCCAGCTCTAGTCCCGTGTTGTTTGGGGTTGAGGCAGTGTGACATATATCCTTGTTTGACAATTCAAGTTTATGCCTGTTATCCTGGTATAACGCTGCTCCCTAACCCCCGCCTTCTCACTCTTTGAAATTTCTTAGTTAACACTGTAAACTGTATGGTTATCCTAAGTTTAGGAGCTGAACAATGATCTCCTTCGAGAGGAAAAGGAATCAGATCTCAGTTAAGGCAAAACTATGGGAGGAAGATAAAAAGGACATAGGTAAGTTTACTGGAGGAGGTTTTCCAGAGGGCATACTAGGAAAAAATTGGGAAGGAGGAGAATTGGAATTCTTATTTAATAGTGTCTTAGTTCAGGCTGCTATAACAAGGTACTATAGACTGCATGTCTTATATACAACAGAAATTTATTTCTCCCAGCTCTGGAGGCTGGAAGTCCAAGACCACCACCAGCATGGTTAGGTTCTCATGAGAACCCTCTTTAGGGTTGCAGACTATCATCTTCTCCCTGTGTCCTAACAAGGTGAAAAGATCAAGAGCTACCTCTAGGGCCTCTTCTTACAAGGGTACTAATCCCCTTCATAAGGGCCCCAACCTCATGACGTAATGGCCTCCCAAAGGCCCCACCTCCAAATACCCTCACATTGCAGGTTAGATTTCAACATCTGCATTTTGGGGAGGACACAAACATTCAGTCCATAACAAATGGTGTGTATTAAAAAGGAAGGAAACAGTTGAAGAACGGGAAGTAAAGAAACAAGATCAGTAAAGGAAAGAGTCTGGGAAAGGAATTAAAGATACACTGATTTCTCTGATCAATATTACAAACAGTATTATTGATAAGTTGTGCCTCCTTTAAAAAAAAAGTTGACCTAAATACTTGCCTCATCCTTACGGCAAGCAAAGCAAGTGTTCTTCAGGCAAAATTTCATAGAGGAAGTAATAATCTAATTAGAGTCTATTCCCAGAATATTTACAGTCCTATTTGTTAAACGTAGTTGGTTTTCAGAAAACAGCTAGTTGAGGTAAACATTCAAATTCAGAATGTTTATCCACGCGAGATATTTAAAGCTACACCCATTAGGTGTTTCCTGTTGATTTTTAAGACCAGTATTTTCTCTCTACCTGCAAGATCCAATATCTCCTTGGTAAAGTTTTCCTCTTACTCCCTCAGGCAGGTTTAGTCACTCTCTCTTCAGTGCTCCCTTATGACAAGTACACTTCGAAATAGATTGGCTGTGAAGAGAATGATGTGAAAGTTTCAAGAGGAGCTCCTTCCAAGCCATAGAGATGATTCTACCACATGTCCACATGTTTATATGTTTTCGTGAAATTGGCAAACATAAGATTTAGTTGCATAAGTCACATTTCTTTCCTCTCTGCCTTCTACTTGGCACTTTTCTAGTGTCCATGGTTTGGGGGAAGCTGCAGGCATTCCTGGAATCTGGCTAAGGGGATACGGTGAGTATGGATTAATTGGCCTATACTTACATGTTTCCTAGTCACTTCCAAATGCAACTGTGTTGTTGCTCGCCTACCAGTTCCATGTAGAAGTGGCTTCCAGCTGCCTCCTGTGCGGGCTCACCCAGCCTTGGGAAACACCCCAAAAGTACAGATCAGACATTATACAGTGATACGTAGGCATCTTTGGGTCAAGTCTATGCATGTGGAAGAGGAAGAAGGAACGATGCAGGGTCTGCCTTAGTGGCAGAGAGCCTCCTTGGCCGACACCCTCCTTGGGACGGACAGCCTGCACCCAGCGACTGAGGCAGGGGAGGTAGGTGGCCTCTGCAGGGCTTTTTAAGGGGCTACACACGGGGTTAGCAGAGGCAGTCACAGGCTTGCTCTGCAATTCTACTTGTTCTTTGGCCCAATTCTACTTCCTTTCTTTCCCTTCCAGTTGTTAATCTCTAATAAACATCTCACACCCCAATCTCTGCCTCAGCGTTTGCTTTTGCCAACTTGTGGCATTCATCTTAGTTTGAAAAATTCTGTCAAAAGATAATTTCCAGAAAATGGTAAAATCATGACTCTGATACAGATGTAAAAGTGACCGTATACATAGTAAAGAACTTATTTTACTCATGGTATGACGCAGAGCCTAAAACCGGTTCAAAGTAAAAGTCAAAACAGTACAAAACAGTATAGAAAAAAGGTACATCGAGATGAATTGCAAATGGAGACAAAATTAGCTTTTCCACAGGGTGGAGGAAACCAGTTAAATCACTTCTGGAGGAGACAGCATGTACACTTGTCAGTTACCTACAGTTTATAAAGAATTGAAAAATAGCTCAGAGACAACCAACAGGGCTGAAAGATACATAGTTTTCCACTGAAACACACCTTTTTGGGGTACATGTCTTATTTGCAAACGTGCTTTCTATCCCACCTCCCTTTTACTTTCAAAAGAAATGTTTAGTCATCAAATTCTGTTGGGCTTTCAGCACACATATAGACAGCTAAAAATGCTTTTTATAAACTTCCAAACAATTATGGATTAAATAATAAGAAAAATTTAACAATCTTAAACGGCTGTAAATGAGTCCCTATAATTGAAAACCAAACACAATCAATATTTGGTCTAATATCTGCTGTTATTCAAACACAAGCTTTCTGCTAACAGAAATATAAACCTAAGCAGGCCCATTTGAACAATTAAATACACAAATATTATGATCAAACTTAGTGACTTATAAATACGGAATTACATATTGACTAAAACAGAAAATCTGGAATATAGATATATAATCTATAATAATATTGTCAGTATGTGGATGATCTAGGAAGGAGGTTTAGAAATGTATAAAATTATGTCTGACTAGACACCTCTTCAGGGCCCCAATTCATTTGTTTCTTGCAATATTGTTACAAATTCACAAATGAGACCAGGTTCTGTTGAAGCTTCCATTTGCACGTTTAATTTTTAAAGTATAAATTCTGTCATAATTAAAATTTTTAGAGAAAAATTTAGTCTTCTGGAAATGTGTGGATTTTAATATTAAATTTTATAAGGGGGGAAATTGTTCATACTGGATATTTCATTAATATTTTATAATATTAATGCTTATATTTTCCAATTTGAATGTTTGAAGTGTAACAATGATTTTAAATGATTGATGTGAATAATGTTAAATGATGTGTTTGGTATTTTAAGGATGCTATTTATTCCTCACAGTCCAGTGATGTGTATGGGTGGTTATTTGTACAATTCTTTCACATTGAATGAAAGAACAGAGTTCTTTGTATTCAAGAAGATATTTGGAAGCTTGCTCTTTAGAACAAGCTTTTGTATCTTAGATACAGAATTGATCTCGGAAAACACTAAGAGAAAACAGGCTGTATTGTTCTTCCTCAAAGAGCACAAAAGGCAATGAAACAAGTGAACTAGAATATGGTAATTATTGAGCATGTGGCTGGCACCCTTAAGAAGATTAAGCCACAGAAGAGAAATGCTTTTCTGGGGATGAATTTTCGGAAAAATCTACTAAGTGGGGGTGGGGAGAGGGTGGAAAACTTCTGCTTCTACCTTGCACAAAACAAGCCGTTTGGGTGATCTACCAAATCATATTTCTTGATTTAGCTTACAGAGCCTGGAGAGGTAACAAATAGCTATGAGAAAAAGAAAAAAAAGAAAAGAGAGGTAAAAGGAAGATAATAAAGATCTATTTCCAGAAGATCTCCGACATGCCACGATTTGAAAAAGCAGAAACCTAAGCATTCCATTTAGTTTACTGGGCAGCCTCCAACAATGAAGATGAATTAAAGATGCAGGAAATACATGCCCTTGATATTAATTCCCTCACAGTTATCTTTCTCTCAGAAACTCCTTGGAGATCAGAGGCTAAGACCTGATCTCTATATTGATGTTTCTGTAACTTTAAAATGAATTTCTCTCTGCTGCTCCTTAGACATGGACAACTAAATCTGTAAGGCAAATACTCAGAATGCTAGATTTTGAAACAAAAGAAACAAAGCAAAACCTTTATTCTAGATTAATATATATTTGTTAAATCAGTAACTTCCATGGCTAAACAATCACGTTAGAATTTATAATTGTCGTTTTAGAGTGGGGATAACTTGCTGGCATGTGAAGCACCCTTGCATTGGCCTCAAATGATGCATTTTTGTTGTCTGACTCTATTATTGATGAAAACATCAAGAAGGCTCTTCACTGGGTTGTGAAATATTGTGACTATTTTAAGTTGCTCTGATTCTTTTTGCTCTTCCAACCCTCCTATTTGACACCAAGTGCTATAGTGTGAATGCTTGTGTCCACCCCAAAATTCATATGTTGAAATCCTAACTCCCAAGGTGATGGTATTACGACGTATCTTTGGGAGAGGATTAGGTCATGAGGGTGGAACCCTCATGAATGTGACTGTGCTCTTCCTCATAAAAGAGGCCCTAGGGGCTTCCCTGGGCTTCCCTAGTGGCGCAGTGGTTGGGAATCTGCCTGCCAATGTTGGGGACACAGGTTCAAACCCTGGTCCGGGAAGATCCCACAAGACGTGGAGCAAATAAGCCCGTGTGCCACAACTACTGAGCCTGCATTCTACAGCCTGCGAGCCACAACTATTGGGCCTGCGTGCCACAACTACCGAAGGCCGAAGGCCTAGAGCCTGTGCTCTGCAACAAGAGAAGCCACCACAATGAGAAGCCTGCTCACTGCAACGAAGAGTAGTCCCCACTCACCGCAACTAGAGAAAGCCCGCGCGCAGCAACGAAGACCCAATGCAGCCAAAAATAAATTAATTTTTTTCAAAAAAGAGGCCCTAGAGAGTTTACTGACCCCTTTCCCCAGGTGTAGATACAGCAGAAGTCAGCAGTCTGCAACCCAGAAGAGAGCCCTCATCAGAACCTGATCACACTGGCACCTTGATTTTGGACTTCTAACCTTCAGAAATGTAAGAAATAAATATCTATTATTTATAAACTACCCAGGGTACATTGTTTTATTATAGCAGCCTGAACAGACTAACACCTCAAAGTATTTCCAGTCCAGAAACAGCTATAACTCCATTCTTTAAAACAGTGGAATAATGAATTTTATTTATTTGATACTTATAGTGGAAAGCCTCCTGAGAAGTCCTTTTTAAAAAATTATTTTATTGAAGTATAGTTGATTTATAATGTTGTATTAATTTCTGCTGCACAGCAAAGTGATTCAGTTATACATATATATTCTTTTTTTAATATTCTTTTCCATTACAGTTTATCATAGGATACTGAATATGGTTCCCTGTACTATACAGTAGGACCTTGTTGTTATCCATTCTATACATAATAGCTTATATGTGCTAACCCTAACCTCTCCCTCCATCCTTCCCCCATCCCCCTCTCCATGGGCAACCACAAGTCTGTTCTCTATGTCCCTCCGTGAGTCTGTTTCCGTTTTATAGATAGGTTTAATTGTAGCATATTTTAGATTCCGCATATAAGTAATATCATATGGTATTTGCTTTTGTCTTTCTGGAGAAGCCCCTTCCTTCAAACGTAAAAATGCATGTATTATCTTAAATCACCTAGTTCACAATATATACTAATTATTATTATTAACATGGCCCATGACTTAAGAATAAGTATATATTATGAGGAATAAGAATTTTTTTTTTGGCTCACACATATGCATATTTATCATAAGCACAGTGAACTGTCCTATTTCAAGCCACGTAATCATAAAGCAACTTTATCATTGGGACTCCCACCACACCTTGAAATTTACTCAGTGGGACTATGTCTTTCCTTGCACATGCCTGCAAATCTATACTGAATTAACTTGACTTGAGTTTGGTTTTGGTAATTGAAATCCCTATGGGCATTTTCCCATTTCAATTCCAAAATTAAGCAAACTTGATTTTAAGTTGAGATTTCATCTCTTCCTCTAGCTGATTTCTTGTTATCTTACTGCCATTTCTGCTGTAAATAAAACTGCTTCACTCATTTAAGGAATTTTTTTAGCATCTCTTTTGTATTAGTCACTGTGCAAGGCAAACCGGACATGACTGGTCCCTTCTTTCCAGGAGCTTACAGTCTGGTCAGGGAATAATGGCAATAAACATTTAAAGACAAGCAAAAATGAATAAATAACTGTCATGAGATACACAAATGAAAGAAACACATAAAAGCTGTGATTGCGCTTCCCTGGTGGCGCAGTGGTTGAGAGTCCGCCTGCCGATGCAGGAGACACGGGTTCGTGCCCCGGTCCGGGAAGATCCCAAGTGCCGCGGAGCGTCTGGGCCCGTGAGCCATGGCCGCTGAGCCTGCGCGTCCGGAGCCTGCTCTCCGCAGCGGGAGAGGCCGCAGAGGTGAGAGGCCCGCGTACCGCAACAACAACAACAAAAACCTGTGATTAACTTCTCTGTAGGGACGGCCAAAATCTCATGGTAGTCTCTGTAGATATTCCCATTCCATCTTCCTGGAAGAATCAATGTTGCTTATTCCCCATAGTACAACTAAAACTGGGCTCTGAAATTTAACCATGTTTTATAGAAGGGCTAGTAATAATAGTCTGAGTATATCACCTGGAATGAACAACCTCCGGCAATAACTGGTGAGTGTTAGAAACCAGGGGACAAAGGCTATGTGCAGAGTCCCTGTACAGAGTGAGGGTCAGTTTCCACCCATGTGAAGCTGCAGGCATTTCTTTCTACATGGTACAACCTAGGCCCAACTGCCCTTTGGACCAGAGTCCAATGCCTGTATGGGATGACAGATACTAAGTCTATCCTCTTCCTTCTGGGGTATGTACTCTCACCATCGTGAACTGATCAAGACATATACAATAACGCACATCACACATCCAAAACTGAGGTTATTAAGTCTTTAACAACACTAATCTTACGACAAAACCCACTCACTCTAGGTAGCCCTTCTCCAAATCCAACTTTGTTACAATATTCGCTCTCTTATGAATAGGAAAGATCCTTCCCGTGAATCCATCCTACTATATTATAGATTTAGAACAATCTATCCTTTCAGGAAATTCTTGGGCAAAAACACAAAGATGTCCCAAGAACAAATAGCAATCTTCAGACATAGGTCGACACAAATCCAAATTTAAGTAGAAAATATTTTCTTAATATTCAGAGGGACACATAATTTATGTTTATATGTGGATTCAAAACCTCTGATTTAAATCAGTTCACCAATGATCAGGACTTGTAAGAACAATGCATAGGGAGTTGCTTTATCATTCCTTATCTACAGGGTATCATCAAAGAGTGACTTTTCAGAACAAAGTAAACAACTCCCCTAAAGATATTTAAGTGTCTATGGTGAAGGGCAAAAACTGGTTATAAAATCCTCAAACCACAATTTTTCCACCCCAGATCCATCAGGTACCTGACTAAACATGTTTAACTCTACACACAACTGAGCCACGTAAAGCCTGAACTCATATTTTATCTTTGTGTTCTCAAGTCTAGTCAGTGTTCAGCTGCAATATTTTATAAAAGCCTGAGTGAAAAAAACGAAAGAATTGTCTATCAAAGTTCAAACCCTTAATAGCTTCACAACAAAGTTCAATTATTTAACCAATCAAAGGCTCAATTTCATCATCTATATGTTTTCAATATGATACTACCTGCTTAATAAGTTGTTGTGAGACTGCTTAGCACATTATAAGTAAGAGCTATTATAATTATTATTGTTTTAAATAAATTATATAGATCTGATTATAAGTAGCTTCATAAGTAGTGGGCTCCAATTAGGTAACAGAGAATCAATCTGGGGAAATCAACTAGGAACCAGTAAAATGATTTACTCATATTGAAGAAACTATAGGTAGGATACTCCACAGGCATGACTGGCAGGTCCTCTGACTCTGCTGAGGTTTGTAGGAAACATTTTTAAGGCTAATGATAACCACACACATACTCTTTGTTATGGAGTCCTAGCTACTTTTTGTTATTGTATAGCAATAGGTTCATCCTTTTATATAAGTAGACAAAAGACATATTGGAAAGTCTTTTAAAACATGGCCTTATAGAAGAACTTTCACTTGCAGACAAGCCTCAGATCCCAGATCTGTCATAATTTTTCAAAATTTTAGATTTTTTTTGGCCAATTTTAGTGGACATAGGAAATTTCACAGATGGTAATTATATAAATGATGGATGTTTTAAAATATACATATTGACAAGGAGAATATTTCTTTTTTTTTTTTTTAATTTGTTTTTATTTTTTGGCCGTACCACATGGCATGTGGGATCTTAATTCCCTGACCAGGGACTGAACCCGTGCCCCCTGCGTTGGAAGCCTGGAGTTTTAACCACTGGACTACCAGGGAAGTCTACAAGGAGATTTCTTTATGTCAAACATATTATAGCTCCTTCCTCTTCCCATCTCGTTTCCTCTTAGAAATAAATGTTCCATAAGCATTTAGGATAAAAATGGATGACTGGGTGATGGCTACACAGCAATGTTAATGTACTTAATGTTACTGAGTTGAGTTGTATACTCAAAAATGGTTGAAATGGTAGATTGTTATGTATATTTTACCACAATTGAAAAACTTAGATTACTGGGTATAGAAGTAATAGATTCCTGTATAAATATAATTGTGCTAAATAATGAAGCCCTTATTTTTATTTTTGAACATCTTCATTGGAGTATAATTGCCTTACAATGGTGTGTTAGTTTCTGCTTTACAACAAAGTGAATCAGTTATACATCTACATATGTTCCCATATCTCTTCCCTCTTGCGCCTCCCTCCCTCCCACCCTCCCTATCCCACCCCTCTAGGTGTTCACAAAGCACCAAGCTGATCTCCCTGTGCTATGCGGCTGTGAAGTCCTTATTTTAAAATTTTTAAAGTACTGAATTACTTCAGGAGGGATAGAGAAATGATAGAGAGTATCATCATCTCCCTCCTTTCTCTTTCTTTCCAACCAGCTCTCATCAGCTACCCCTGCCCTATTCTTCGAGTCCAACCTCACAAGATTAGCGGCTGGGTCTCTTTCTTCCTTTTTTTTAACACTTATTCTGGGTCTTTGAATTGCTGCATGCCTCTAGCTGAAATAGAGGAATGAGATTTTAGATGAGGGATTCCTCTGCTCTATGAAATTTTTAGTTGGTATACGCCAAAACAACCAAAACAGATTTCAATGCCAATAGCTTTGCTCATCAACAGCTATGGGTACCAAGCTAAGTTTACATTTTCAAATGTAAAGAAAAATGTATGCTTTAGTGGAAAACTAGGGATTGTCCAGATCCTAGAGGATACCTCTTTGGGTTATATCATTCCATTTCTTGGAAGCTATTTTGCAACTGTGTAAATGTTAGCTGACAACGATGCAAAATAATTCTTGTCTATAGATGTACAAATTTTTTCCTGTCTGGCAGAGGTTCCGTTGAACTTTCTCTTTCCCTCTTTGTGGAAAACCAGTTTTGCATCCATCGGCATATTTACTTCAGTACTCCTGATCTATAAATGTGTCTAAGCTTTGGATTCTCATCTGAATGAATTAAAACATCTGCCTGGTTCTGTCATTGGTTATGAGTTAAATAACATCCTTAACTAACCTGTTTATTTTTACATCTGTATGAGAATCATGACTTTATCTTTCTTGAAAGTTGTTTGTTAATAAAGATAAATAGATATTTATTTGTTTTCCTTTAGACATAAGGGGGAGAAAAGAATTTTTAAGTTTGTAATTTATCCAGTCCTATTAGGAGAAGATTCACATCAGAAAGTTAATTCTGTAATAAGGATTATGTTATTGACTGAAGCTTTTACATATAATAATGAATAATTGTCTCAAATTTATGTTGCTTCTAGAGCCCCTTTATATTAAACGATTTACACTGTGGCTCATCTGTTGCTAAAATTCCAAAAGATTGTGCACAGTGAACCACAGATAGCGTTTAATATTTTTCCTACAGAAAAAAGAAAATTCCACAGTAAATAAGCTACCTGAAAAAAAAAAATAGTGTGGTACAGATTTTGATAGCAGCTGGTTGACTAAAATTCAAACTATTTTCCATAAAACATTAGTATATGTTAGTTCTAAATAAAATATGTTGGTCCTTTTCTCATCTAAACATTTATAGACAGTACAAGTGTTTGTGAGCCCAGGTGTGCAGAGAGCGAGAACACATGGGGAGACGTTTTAAAAATCACTGAATTTCAAAAAGCATGCATTAGTTTCCACATGGTCTTTAATAAATACTTTCAGGATGGATTAAACATTTCCTTACAAATGTGAAAAAAAAAATCAAGTTACTACTAAATATGTTGAGAAAAAATCTGCAATATGTATTTTTGCAGAAACAATTGAGAAATCTGTTTACCTGAGTATCTTAGAACATATTCAAAACCCATCCAAGGCTTCTAAATATTTCTAGCAATTGTATACTTTTACCATGCTACAGCAATCAAGATAGTTGGAGACACTGAGAATAGTAAATATTGAAGATAATCTACAATAAGCTTGATCATTAGCTGAGCCATAGGGAGGACCCTCTCCAGGATCTTTCTCCCAATTTCTCTAAGATAGGTGTGTTAGTTGTCCAGAGAAACAGAACCAGGAGGATTTATATGTAGATTTAGATATATATAAACCCATATACATATATCTTACATATCTATCTATCTATCTATCTGGAGATTTGTTATAAGGAACTGGCTTACATGATTATAGAGACTGACAAAGTTCCAAGATCTCCAGTTAGCAAGCTAGAGACCCAGGAAAGATAATGGTGTAGTTTCGATCTAAAGGCCAGCAGGATGGAGACCTAGGAAGAGTTAATGTTTCAGGTTGAGTCTGAAGGCCGGAAAGAACTGAAGTCCCAGCTTAACGAAATCAGGCAAGATAAGTTTCCTTTTACTGTGGCAGGGTCAGCCTTGTTCTGTTCAGTCTCTCAGATGACTAAGTGAGATCCACCCACATTAAGGAGGGCAATGTCCTCTACTCAGTCCTGTCAATTCACATGTTAATCTCGTCAGTAAGACTCTCAGAACAACATCTGACCAACTGTCTGAGCACCATGTGGCCCAGTCAGGTTGACACATAAAATTAACCTTCTGCTCACAGAAGGTGAGCAAAACTCAGAGCCTGAGAGATTCATGTTAATACATCTAGAACAATATGCTCCCCAATTCTGCCCCTCTAGGTAAAAAAGGTCTAGAATATTGACTTGCATACATAGTTTTCCCTGCCAGAGTTAACCTCTGGATATTCTAACATGCTTTGATGATCTAGGCTTGGAGGTCAGGTAGGATCAGTTGGCTGTGTATTTACATTTCATTTGGAATGCATTGGGTTGGCCAAAAAGTTCACTTGGGTTTTTCCGAAACATCTTACAAAAAACCCAAACAAACTTTTTGGCCAACCCAGTAGAAAGTAATGTTTGCTTTCCCGTTACTCCAGAGTCTCTGGAATCTCTTACTTCAATGATTCCAGAAAATGCTGATAAATAAAATAGTACTTAAGCTGGAAAATAATTTGAAAAGACTAAAAATTATACATTTCCTCATATAAATGAAGAATTGGGACAAAAAACCATGATATATTGATATAAACACAGGTGAAATAGTGAGAATCAATATTTATATTACATTTTATATAATATTAAAGATAGAATGCTAGGAACTTTTCATAGACTGACTTAATTCTCATAATAAGTGTCTTTGGTAGGCTTTGTCATTCCTGGTTCATAGAGAAATAAGCTTATAAGGAGCACCGCTGAAATTGGTACCCTGGGCTGTTTGATTTCAAAAACACCATGTTCTTCCCACTTTGTCATGTAGCCTCATTGCTTCTTACTTCTCTTCCCTTTGTCAAAACATCAAATATGGAAATCATGTAAAAGCTGAATATTAATGTTTATTATTTTTTCTGTTTCATACTCACGCAAACTATTCTTTAATTGGGAATACTTAACATATGAATAGATATCACCTTTAGAGTATGTCAGCATGTATGTATACTCTAAACTGGGTTGTTGTGAATAGAACTTGGCCACTGCTAGATAACTGGTGAGATTAAGATTCTTGACTTAAAAATTGAGCAGAACTTGTATCCATGGTGACTCCACAAATGTGCCAACACCTGGCAAAGCTCACTCGGAAACATCCTGTCAGCTTCTTTCAGAAAAGCACAAAAAAAGAGGAACAGGATAATGAGAAATCCATTGAAAAGCAACTCATGAGTAATAGAAAATTAAGAAAATACAAGTAAACACATTTGCTCCCCACGTGCAAGTCATTGTGGAAGCAAAGATGAACAAAATATGATCTTGACCCTCAAAGAGCTAATATCTTTATAGGAAGTGATAAGGATGTATAGAAATCACAGTACACATTAAAAGTGGTGGGCGTTGTGAATTAAAACACAAAGTGCAAAGGTTCATTGAGGGGAAGAATTTGGATTAGGGCTTGAATGAATGGTAATATTTCTGAGGGGGCACTGATAGGTAAGGGAAGTGAGAAATAAGGGCAGGGTTTAAGTGCCCTGAGGTGGAGGTGAGTCATTCAGGAATGTCACATGACACAGTTGCTCCCAGACCACCACCCCACCCACTGACTGGCACATTTAAGACTTCGAAGTAATTTATTCTGCATGCACCAATGACCTTCATATGGCTAATTCTAATGGATGTATTTCAATTATTATTCCAGCTGATGTGTCAGAAGAAATTGGGGCTGTTAATCACTTCCTGCATCTCGATAAGGCTTCCTTCCTTTAGCTGCTTTTACTCCTTGGCATCTGAAAAGCCTTCTTATCTCTAGAGCTGCCCTCAAATTTATATGCCCATCACATGTCTGCTCTGAGCTCCCAATGTCACCACTGAGAGCTTCAATAGGCAAGTAAAAATCATTATACCTGAAAGTGAAGTCTTCCCTCCTCCTCCATTGTAAGCCTGGGATCACTTTGGTGTTCTTTTTCAAAGCAAATAACATGATCATCCAACTAGTTGGTAAAATCAGAAATTCAGGAATCATCCTCGATATCTCTCCTGAACAACACCAGATCCAGTGCATCCAGAATAATGTTGACATTTTCTCTAACTCTCTCTCAAATCCTTATCTTCTCTCGTCCTCCTTCACTGTTCTTTAGACACTATTCTTTAGCTTGTCTTGCTGTTTAGAACATACACTGCCTCTTTCTGCCTTGAAGACTTTGCATGTGCGGTATGTATCATTTGCCATTTTCTATCCCACCCACCCCACAATTACAAACCATTCATTTTCAGATCACAGCTCAAATACAACTTTGTTGATAGTGATGTTTATGAAACTCACAGATTAGATCTTTTTTCTCTATTATATCTTCTTACAACTCCTATAGTTCTCTTTTGTATTAATTATCACAACTGTACTGTAAAGGTCAATTTTGTAATTATTAAATCAGCTAATTAATCACTACTAGACTGTAAGGTACATGAGAACAGGGACAATCTGTCTTGTGCTAATGCATAATAGAATTTAAGTATATATTTGATGAATGAATGTAAGAATAAATTCATGAATGAACTAGAGGCAGGGAGGCTGGAAAAGAGGCAGTGATCTAGGCTTGCACTGATGCAGAAGTAAGTGGGCTGGAATAGATAGTAAAGCTATGAGAAATGGTAAGAAAATAAAATACACGTGATTATTTTTTGGATGTCAGGGTTTAGGGAAAAGCAGAATCAAGGAGGACTCCTAAGTTTCAAGGTTGGTTGAGTTGGTTCATTGACAGCTGAATGGAATACCAACCGGCCAAGGATACAGACCAAAGAATGCCAACAGAAAGCGGTGGAGGCAGCAACAGAGAACCAAGAAACAAACAAAATTTGAAGGGGGAGAGAAAGCTTTTATAATGAATAATATAAATATCCTGCTCCCTACCAAAGTTCTAATTTATATAATTAATTAATATAGACTCATGGGTTTCTACTTTATTCAAAGGGTTATAATACATTAATATAATTATATATTTTGAGGAGCAAATTGTCCCAGATACGGCTGGTGGGAGTCCTTTCACTTGGCTTCTATGCCCTTTCGACACATTCCCTTTTATTCTTTGAGCATTTCCTTACTTTCTGGCTTAGTAATGTGTTCCAGGCTCACCAAGTACATTTTTTAAATGGCTTTGAAATCAGCCTTTTAAAATTTTTGTTTGTTTTATGAGTTCTGGTTCCTTTTAGTAGAGAATATTATAAATCAAGATCTGGGGGCTAGGTTTACACACACACAGACATACACACGTGCACACATCATACACATTTACATTTACAGCCATCTATCAGTCTATACATCCATTCATCCATCCATCCCAAACCATGAGTTAACACTGATATCTCCAATTCCTATCTAACACTGTAGCATTCTTTCTAGTTTTCTCCTTTTTCATATTGGTATCTCTCCCTGATTTTATCAAGCTCCCTATATGTAGCTAATCTCCTGCCACTGTCACCACTGTCCCTATACAGACAGCTTCCTTTCCCCACTCAGCATATGACACTCTTCACCAGGTCAATTCCTACATGCAAGTTTTCATGACACCTCTTGGGCTCTGACACCCTGAGCTGACCACTTTCCTATGCAAAAGCTCTCCTCACTCTGGTCAGGTTCCCACATTCAGTGTCAGGCTACTTTCCAGCACAGATGCCCTCCTCACTCTGTAAGGATTCCCATACTCCATACTGGCCCACTGCCTTCCATACATGCACGCTTTACAATCCACGGGGGCTCCTACCCCTCCCCACTAACAAAATCTACATAGCTTGCACTCATCTGGTAGCTTTGGGGCAGAACTGTAGGAAAAAGGCAAATTACAAACTCTTCGTAAATCTACTTTTTACAATATATAAATTAATACTTCCTATATTATTAAATGCCCCCCGACTACATGACTTTTATGGTATATCATTTTATTAACGCTCCTATCTTTTAAAGAATGTTTTTTTCCTACAATGGGAACTACTGATAATATTTGAATAGGTAAATTTGATTTTATATAGATTATGTAATGCATGCACATTACATCTTGGTTTTTCATTCCTTGAGGAAGAGAAATGTGCTTTGAGTAAAGATATTTTGGCTTGAGTACAAGCTTTCTTGTGTGATCGTCAATTCCCAGGATCTTGGTTTCTCCTCTCAAGATGAAGGTGTTCAATTCATTTTTTGCATCAGGAACTTGGTACTCATTGTTTCCTCTGCTTGAATCACCCTGCCCTTGGATGTAAAGTTTATTTCCTCCGGTTGTTCAACTTTCAATTCTCTGAAGAACTGGCATGTTAATAGGGATTTTTCTTTACTTCCTGGTGTGGAAGCCTCAAATTAGCTGGGAAAAGTTATTTCATTCTTTGCTTGACAAGCTTTCTCTCATTAAGTGTCCTCCTGGAAATCCCTCCAATTTTCTCCTCAAATGGCCACAGGTAACACTGTGTCTGGTATACAGTAAAAGCTTAATATATATATGTTTAATGAATTAACAAGTTGATAGTGATGGAGACTGCAAATGACATTTTAAAAATAGCAATTGTGTAAGGAAAATGATGTTTTAGCCTAATAAGTATAATACATAGACTAAAATACTATCATATAAGGGGAAATAGTTGAAAATGGTAATGATTGTTGAGGTGATGCCAAATATCAAAAGCATCCTGGAGAAAATTTCACAGTATCTAGGCCACTAGATATATCGAATGCACAGGTCTCCACACCCCTCCCCATAGAGACTTAGGCCTTAACACCTAAAGTTTTTCATAAACCTGGAGTATGCTAGATTAGAGAAATGCTGAGAACACAGCTCTTCTCTAGCTGTATTTTTCCATTTCTTGCTTATTCATATTCTCAGTATCATATTCCCATTTAGCGTTTCTTTCTCCCAATTCAGCATACCCCTGATGACCCCCCAATCTACCTCACGGTATTATTTCAGCTTTAGTCCTCACTAATAATGGCTTCATTTTTCCCATGATGTTTTCAATTCAAATAACTGTGAAGGAGAATATAACTGCCCCAGCTATCTGTGAGAAAATGCCGCAGAACTCTGTCACATATACCTGAGACTTGGGGAAGTGTCATCTGTTTTATATCAGTTGGCTGTAGATGGCACAGTTGTGTTTAGAAAGGACAACGGTTAAGAAAGACATGAATTCATTTGTCTACTCAGGTCCCAGAACAACATTCACAACAACAACAAAACCAAATCAAAAACAGAACTACAAACCGAAGCACACTGATATCACAGTTATACAGGAGATTCAGGCTATCCAGTCACTTCTTAATAAGCATAGAGTCAGTTATTGGTTTATGATGACTTTGATTCTTCACTTATGGAATATATAAGAATTTTTTAAAATGCTTTCACGTGTAGAAAGCTACTTACAATCTGTACAGCCTTATCATTTCAGGGACAAAATTATCTATCTGATTTGAATTTCTAGATTTTGTTTTTCAAGTTTTTATTAAAAGAATTCCTGCTATATTTGGTTTATATTACTAATGTAGACCTACTGAATTTTCCCTTAGAAAATATCTCCAACCCATCTTCAAATAGTGATTTATGTGGAAAATCTTACCAGGTTAAGCATCAGAAGTTACAGGAGATGATAGGCTTAATTCTGGCATTTGTTCCTATTTACAAAATACATATTTTATATATATAGGTACAGAATATTTTATAATTCTATGACAAGTGTGTCACTGAGATATTGTTCCAAGCCAGAGAGAAAAAGAGACAGAAAGGAAAAGAGAGAGAGAGAGAGAGATCGAGACTGAGAGTATGAATGGGGTGGAGGGAAGGAGAGAAAAGGAGAATAAAGTGTTAGACTTAAATGGAAAACAGCTGTTTTCCACATGTAGTTTAACAAATATTTCATAAGGTTTTTAAGTGTGACTTAAGTTTTATTGAGCACAATATAAGGCACATTTCTTGCTATTTGGTACATAAAATAAATTTCTTTAAATATAAATCTAGTAAAGATCAGAACATATGACATATGTACATGATGACCAGGTGGAGTAGTTACTTATTACCTATTTATTGTGAATAAATAGTTTTTTCCCGACAGATATCAATGTTAGACGCTATCTCCTTGACTATGTCAGTGTTCCACAGTGACCTCTGGATTGGGCAGCTAGAGGTACGGCAGACAAGTCCCTGGCTCTGGAAAAGTATCTGGTAAACAACAAAGCCTGTCTTCCCATAGACTGCTGGAAGTCACATGAAATCCCCACATGTGTCCTACTTTATGTATGCTCTAATTCAATTCCAGTTCAGATTATAGGAGACACTAAGTTGCCAGTGGCTTTTCACTGGGCTTCAAGAGCCCTTCCCCCCTGGTTTTGACCTAGTATTTACAAAGAGATTCAACCCATGTTCTTATGAAGCAAAACGGAAGGCTTAACTCTCCCAATATGAAGGAGAATTTATCCCATGCTTCCTTAACTGAACTATGGGCTGCTCAAATTAAGCATTCATTTTTAAAAATACCTATTTATTAGCAGTGCTCTGGTCAAGTAGGAAATACAAAGGGGCTTTCATCTTCCTTTATTCCACCTCTTTGTTCTTGAGGTACAACACACCTAACTCAGCAGTCTTGCAGATCTTTTGATGCAGGAAATGCTTGCATCTGTGCAGGTGGCCACATGAGGGAAACGTGGGAGGGCTACCACACTAGTTGTGAACAAGGACAACTGTACGAGGCAACCGCTAAAATCACTTCCCTGACTAATTTTAGAATTCTTTACTAAACTTGTGAAAGAAACAGTGGCAATGTTCTTTGCTTCTCATTATAGTGACTTCTTTCCTTTAACAAGGATGGCAAAGGACCACCTTTCCCTTTTCCCTTTGGATGGACCTGGAAAATTCAGAAGGGATTCTGCCCAGTCTGACACGTCATAAATCCTAATAAAAAGCAAGCGCAGACCTCTTCATGTCACTTGAGAAAAAGCAAAAACAATTGAGAGATGCTGAAAAAGATACTGTTGTTCATGATGGGAGAATTTTATATGAGGAATTAAAGCAAATATCTCAGTCTGAAACAAAGTTAGTCTGAGAGATCATTACCAATATGCTATAGGACATGAAAAGCAGAATAGCCAGATTTATTTTTTAAAGTGCAATGGAAACAGTTGACACCATTTTGGATATCAGAGAGAAGTGGAAGGCATGAAAGAGAATTTTTTAAAGAACTTAAAGGAAAAGAATAAAGAGATGAAAAAATAATAGGAGAAAAGATATGATACAGACCCAGAGAATGAGATATGCATATAATAGGAGGTACAGCAATGAAGGATAGATAGAGTGGACAAAGGGGCAGCTTCCATCTAAGACAAAAGGAAGATGACTGCTCTGAGTTGGAGAAACATTTTTGTATTTGGATTTATGGGTTTTGTTAACAATAATGTTAACAAAAACCCAGAACTTCATACACTTGGTGACGTTTTAGAGTTTCAAAGGTGAATTTACAATCTCACAGTATCCCACTGGGTGGCTGTCTACAATGAGAAAAAAACAGCAATTGCTCTACAGCAATAAATACTAAAAAATTGCTGGAACAATATCGTCACCATTTTGAGAGGATATTATTTTGATACGAGATGTATAACTACATGGATAGTTTTCTGCTCTTTACCCTTGCTTACTTTTGCCTTCTTGATCTGTTAATATCTACTATTATGTTCAACTTTTTATATTTTCAAGAATTCTTTCTATGTATTTGTGTGTCCAATACCCAGGTTTTTTTCTTAGCAGATATATTAAGATACAGTTTCCATACAATAAAATTCAGCTTTTTTTTTTTTTTTTTTTTGCAGTACTTGGGCCTCTCACTATTGTGGCCTCTCCAGTTGCAGAGCACAGGCTCCGGACGCGCAGGCTCAGCGGCCATGGCTCACGGGCCCAGCCACTCCTCAGCATGTGGGATCCTCCCAGACCAGGGCATGAACCCGCGTCCCCTGCATCGGCAAGCGGATTCTCAACCACTGCGCCACCAGGGAAGCCCCAAATTCAGCTTTTTTAAGTGTACATTTTGTTGAGGTTTGGTGAATTAGTGCCTTTTGCTCCTACTCAATGCTCCTCTCACCTAATTTTGATGTTTTTCATTCCAGCAGACTCATGGTAGAGAAAGTGTGGATAATGCTGGAAGCATGAAGCAAATGTTAAGAGTTTTCAGTTGTCTCATTTCTAGTTCTCCATCTTCAGCAAAATAACCAGAGTAACTGTACCATTTTCAGGAATGCAGCCACTGAGGATTGGTTCAGCCTGCTTTAGTGAGGTGAATAACACCAACAACAAACATAATGCACATATATGCAGGCAAGGTAAGTGTGTGTGTGTGGGGGGGGGGTCTAGGGGAATTTTACTAATTACCTTACTGAAATTTGTCTCTTATGGGTTGAGTTCAGAACGTGTTTGGAACTTTATATGTAATATTCTTAGATTATAACTCTGTATCAGTGATCTTGGCAGCCACGTTTTTTGTCGTTGTTTAAAAAAAAGGGATCACAAGCTTGTGATCTGTGCTACAATTTGAACAAATTAAATGGTCTAAGCTCAAAACACTTTGATTGCAACCTTGTGAGACCCTAAGCAGAGGACTGGGCGAAGCCAAGCCTGGACTCCTGTGCAATAATAAATGTATGCTGTTTTAAGCTGTGAAGTTTGTGGTAATTTCTTACTAAGCAATTGATAACTAATGAGGTGGGCATCCTATTGTGTCCCTGTGTTTAGTTGAAATGTCCCTGGAGTTCCCCTATTAAGAAGAATGACAGATTTAAACTGATATTGTGTCAAACAGAATGTATGACATAGAAGAGAAATTAAACATTTTCAAAAATTGAAATTAAAAAAAAAAAAGAAAATGAAAAATAAAAAACAAATTGGAAAAGAAACCCCCAAGATACAATGTCAGTGAAAGAAAGACAGATGTTTAGGATAGAGCTGGACCCTTTTACTTTACCCTGTGCTTTACCACTTCCATTCTTCCTACATTGTTTCTGACTTAACTCAGATGGTTTTGAGATCCTTTACCCATAAGGAGTCCATAATTTCACTGAAACTATAGTTTTTGGACTTTTTGTTTTTGTTTGGTTTTCAGGTGGAGAAAGGGAAATATGTTGACTTATTAGAGACATATGCTTACAGGACATCCTGACATCTTTTAGATGCACCCTTCTGTTTACCATGAAAGAGAATGAAATGCTTTCTCCTTTAGAATTTTGGGACTTGGGCCATCTTTTCTCTGAAGTTTTGGAGCTCAGAGTTCTACACCATACAAAGCATAATTTTCCAGAAAAATAAAACTGTTTAAAAATCGGCTGAGCATTAATATTTTTAAAATTTTTGAATAGTGTGTAAATGGACGTTACTTATTTTTTCTCTGTTATTTATATAAAACCTCTCTAATTAAACAAAAAAGAACTAGAAAACAGTAGGTTTATGCTGCCTTGTGAGACAGTGCATTTTCTCTAAGTGAAAATGTTTTATAGGAGTGTAAATAATTAATAATCAGTAATATTTAAAAATCAGTTTCAGCATAAAGTAAAAGCTTAGTCTCAGTGATATTGAAAGTCCCTTTCAACTTGAGAATTTAGTTATATCGTATATAAAAAATCATTTTAAATTTAAGTTTAGCTTTGGCTTTAAGATAGATGGTTCAAGCCAATGTTTTTAACTTTTTGTGCTATTTTTTAAAGTTTACTGTGAAGATTGGTTTTCTTTGAGAATATGAACTACATATAGGGTCACTTGAATAAGAGAACAAAATTTTAAATGTTACAAATCAGAATCCAGTGAACATCTTTATTTCGAATGCAATAACATTGAACAGGGATTTCAGGCCTTTCTTGATATTTGACATTACAAATGTTACTTTGCCACCTAGTGGTTCATCCTGATATTTCCTTAAAAAAAAACCTTAAAAAATTTTTTTAGTCTTTTTAAAGTAATATATGAAATATACACTATTTAAACTACAAGATATTTACTACATTCATATTTAGGATGAAATGATTATGGGAATGATTCAATATATATTTTTTGTGTTGTATCTTGGTAAGCACATAGTATCTAAAATATTATTTTTATCAAACAACATCAAACTGGTGCAATTTAAAATTCTTAGCTCAAATTTTCCTTTATAAAAATATGTCTCTTGTAAACTATTCTTATTTGAAGGATTAAAATAATAGAAGCTCTCACATTATTAAAAAAATAACTTTTAGAGGGTGATAAAATCATTTCCTATAAAGATATAAAAATGAACGAGTGTTAATTTATTTAACCTAATTATGAAACTGGTGATATGTAACAACTAGTTCAAGGGAAAAGTACAAAACAGACACATTTATAGTTAAATGATTAGCAAATGAAGGCAAAAGTAGTAGCTTCTTCCATAATGGAGTAAGGAAGTCAATAGATCTTTTCAGACAGAATTTGCACGACTATGGACAATAATCATTTTGCATTGCTATCAGCTATCTGCAATTTACAGAGTTATAAAATAGCTTTCATAGAATCAGATCAGATAATAATTAAATAGCAGAGCTGTAGACATTTTGTCTTCCACTGAAAAACAATGTTTTTCCTACACATGATATAAGTTCTGTCTCTGCTTTGCATATTTCCCCATATATAGGACTATTGCAGTTTGTATTGTTTCATGATATAGGTTTATGATTTGAAACTGGAATAAGCAATGAAGCGCATATAACAAGTACGTCAGGCCTCCATATCTATGGGTCCTGCATCTGCATCTATAGATTAAACCAGCCTGGGGCCTACTTCAAACCAATTTAATCAAAATCTCTGGAGGTGGAATCTGGACACTGATGCTTTTAAAAAACTCCCCAGATGATTTTAATGCACATCCAGTGTTGAGAAACATTTGTTTCATAGCTATTAGATAGTTGAGTGATGGCCCTTACAGACTCTAGTCGATAATTACAGCTTCGATATGGAGAATCATGCAGTGTAAATAAAGGATCGGGATAGTTCAATCTCATTAGTAAAATCATCATTATCGTGAGATGTGGGATGTGGCTTGATGTCTTATATATTTGAATTATTAGAATCCATATTCCTTAAGGAAACTTCTGATTATCATTAATTTCAATTGTACAATGCATATAGTTAATAAAACACTTTGATCCCCTTGCATGTAAACAAATTTGGTCCTCTTTGAGAACATTTCCAACTGAGATTAACAAATTGGCTTTTAGACTCTTACATAAATCACATGAACTTGATTAATATGAATATGGCTCGGGGTGGAGCCCAAAAGGCCTTACTTCTCAGATGGTGACATCCTTACATGACCCTTACCTGTATATATTGTTTTTTACACATACTATGTTGTGGTTTATTATGATTAAGAAACAAAATGTTTCCAAAGTAAAACCAAGTACTTTACAAATATTAAAGACATATGGTCCCAGTCTTTTAACTAGTGCTTCATAAACAGTAACTCTTACTATTTTCACCCTCTCTTTCCACAAACATTACCTTTAATTGGAGGGCTTCGCCCCAGTTCAAGTGTTTCCAAATTAGTGTTATCAATTCTCCAGGACACACTCTGTGGCTCTGCTCCCAGTCTAGGCTCTCCCAGGCAATATCCCTCAGTTTAAGCCTTTTGCATCTGCTTCTTCTCTAACTTGGTTTCCAAATTTTTATTTTATTTCCCACCTGCACAGAGCAGTGAACTAATTATGAATATCTATCTATTAATTGATCAATACACATAGGAGAGTGTTACATACTCATCGTGCCTTTGCCCCTTTTAAATAAATAAAGTACATTCTAAAGTTTTCCTTTTAAACTCAATCATCTTTCCTTTTCAGTTTAGTTTTGAGAAGTAAAAATCCAAAAAAAAACCCTTTTGACAATAAACACTACCAAGGCAGGTGGACATCAGCATTTGTTAAAATTTTTCTAATGTATCACAGGGTTGCAGATCCCTGCCCTGGAGTCCGCAGTTCTCAACCTTGGCTAAATATTAGACCAGTGATTCTCACAGCCTGCATCAGAAGCACCTGCAAGGCTCATTGAAGCACAGCTGTTGGGCTTCCTTGGTGGCGCAGTGGTTGAGAGTCCGCCTGCCGATACAAAGAACACGGGTTCGTGCCCCGGTCCGGAAAGATCCCACATGCCGCAGAGCGGCTAGGCCCGTGAGCCATGGCCGCTGAGCCTGCGCGTCTGGAGCCTGTGCCCCGCAACGGGAAAGGCCACAACAGTGAGAGGCCCGCGTACCGCCAAAAAACCCCCAAACACCACAATTGTTGAATCTGCATTTTTTTTAACAGGTCCCCAAGTGATAATGATGCTGCTGCTCCAATGACCTACATTGAGAACTCCTGATCTAAACAATACCAGAATCAGCTTTGTCTGAGTTTTCCTTTATTACTTAATTCTTTAAGCATCCAAGGCTGACTAAAACCACTTTTTAAAAAAAGTGGTAAAATACCAAGAAATTTACCAGAATCTTGTGATTCCTTACAAAGAAAAAAATGTATATGTACTTGTACTCATATTTGTGTGTTTGTATTCTTTTTTAAACACACAAAGTGATTACATTTATTATGAATTTTTGATACTATTTTTCTAATACTAAAAGTTACTTACATAGCTTGACAATATAAGACAGGAGAGTACATCTTTTCAAGAGTTTTTTTTTCCACAGGAAAAGTAAACCTGCTATTACAAATGTGCAGCAAATGAGCCACAATGGATAAATTTTAGTGCAGATTATTGTAGCCATATTTTTTTTAGGAGATTTAATAAGAATGATAATTGATGTAAAAATTTATGTTAAGCAGATTATGGCCAATTACACTATTGATACTTTAAGTTGTTTTTCTAGTGTTGTCATACTATTTTGTAGATGGCTCTTTAAAAGTTTTATAGTTACTTATTAAAGAAAATATAGCTTAGTCCTGACTTGATTAACAAGCTGTTTGGCCTTGAGCTAGTCTTTCAACCTCTCTAGGTTTTATTTTATTTGAAAAATGATCTATGAGTTTCCTTCCATTTATATGTATCTAATTCTTAAAATCAAGTATTGTACCAATATCAAAGAATATTTGTTTAAAATATATAGGTATAAAGAATAATGTCATGAAGAATACCTGCATTCTACCACCCAGTTGTAAAAATTTTTTGCCATATTCTTTAAAGTCTCCATGTGTCCCTATACGATCCCATCCCTTTTTCTTTCTGCTCAGAGGAAATATTACCAAGAATTTAGTGGTTACAGTTTGTCCTCATAGTTTGGCCACACGTTTGTATGACCAAACATGTTTATTTTAGCATGCTTTAAATGTTATGTAGGTGCATTTCTACCATATGTTTTCCCCAGTAATGGGTAATTTCCTTACTATAACCCTAGGGAAGCAGGCTTATATACATTTTGCTAATCAACCTTGGGTAACCTGTTAGACTTCTTAAACTGTGTCCTGATTCACTCCTTAAGTGAGTGAAAACTAGAGTCCAATTCACTTTTACTTGGATGGTATTCTCAAGGTGAAAATCATCTGTTGCTTACCTCTGATTTCCACTGTCACTTAAATTTTGGTCTTGATTATCCCTATTTTCTTGTTAATTTCTCAAAGCAGTTAACAATGTGTTTTCAATATTTTATCCATATTTTTAGTAGTCGTTTGGACCAAAGACTATATTAGGCAATTAAGACAAAGTTAAATAATCATGGATCCTGACTCCTAGAAGGTTGAATCCAGACTATGAGAAGACAGTCATGTAAACAATCAAAATATTTATTGACCATCCATCTTCAGACACAAACTAGACTCAAAGCAAGCAGAAGGAAAGAATAAGAACATAAATTAATGAAATAGAAAATAGCAAAACAGTAAAGAAAAAAAATCAACAATACCCAAAGTTGATTCTTCAGAAAAATAACAAAACCAATAAACGTTTAGCTAGACTGACCAAGAAAAATGGGGACAAGCCTCAATGACTAGAATCAGGAATGAAAAAGGAGCTCAACTATTTGAAAAACAATCTCGTAGTTCCTCAGAAGGTTAAACTTAGAGTTCACATGAACCAGCAATTCTACTCCTAGGTGTGTATATTCAAGAGAAATAAAAACAGGTATTCATATAAATACTTGTATATGAATGTTCATATCAGCACTCCACACTAGCTCCAAAGTGGAAACAACCCAAACATCCATCAACTAAAAAATGGAAAAACAAAATGTGGCACTTCCATACAATGGAATAATTTATTCAGCAATAAAGAGAAATGAAGTTCTGATACATGCAACAGCGTGGATGAATGTTGAAAGCATTATGTTAAGAAGCCAGCCACAAAAGATCACATATTTTAAAATTCCATTTCTATGAAATGTCCAGAATAGGCAAATTTATGGAGAATGAAAGTAGATTAGTGGTTATCTAGGACTGGGTTGGAGAGTTGTGGGAAATAATGGGGTGACTGCGAAAGGATATGAGGTTTCTTTTTGGTGTGATCAAAAAAATTTTTTTTAAATTGGGGTATAGTTATTTTACAATGTTGTATTAGTTTCTACAGTACAGTGAAGTGGAGTTCCCTCTGCTATACAGCAGGTTCTTATTAGTTATCTATTTTATACATATTAGTGTATATATGTATAAACCTCATATTAGATAACTAATATGAGGTTTCTTTTTGGTGTGATCAAAAATTTTTTTTTTGATTTTTAATTTTTAGTTTTGGCTGCACTGCGTGGCTTGCAGGATCTTAGTTCCTGGACCAGGGATCAAACCTGTGCCCTCTGCAGTGGAAGCATGGAGCCCTAACCACTGGACCACCAGGGAATTCCTGAGATCAAAATGTTTTAAAATTGATTGTGGTGATTGTTGAACAACACTATGAACATCACTGAATAGTAAACTCTAAATGGGTGAAAACTGTATGGGATGTGAAGTCTATCTCAATTACGTTGCTACTGAATGATGAAATCACCAAAGCTCAATTTAAAATTAGATATATTTGTGGACATTTAGCATCTGATCTCAGCAGACAAGGCAACTTGAGCCATAGCCATCAGATTAAATAACACATTTCAAATAGAGATAAGGGGATGCTAAGTGAATTTAGATGCTTTAGGGAATAATATCAGATAGACCTTATTTCACTACTCCACTCTGTTCTTATTGTGGTAATTAAGATAAACTTACTTAAGATCTTTGAAATTTAATTTCCTAATTTGTAAAATAAAGAATGATTGTTATGAACATGTAATAAGTCAAATTGTAACAGGGAAGAGCCAGATCGGACCACACGTTGGATCTGTTTCTTTTACTTTAACCTTTGCTTTCCGCTGCTTTCAGTTCACTAAAAGGATACTGTTTATACACAATGGCCTGCCTTGGGGAACACTGGCCCTCTGCCTGAACGTTAAACCAAAGTGCCTTTGTTCAGGGAAACCTCCGGACCCCGTTCCACCTGTGGATAGCTACAAGAAAGAAGAAATTAACACATCCCCTCCCCCTCCCAGAGGTTGGCCATTCCAGGTGATATTTACAAAACTTATGGTCTTTTTATTTTACTTCCTTATCTCCTCCCCCTCTTTGTGCTATAAAAGAAACTGGCATCCAAACTCCAATAAGATGGTTATTTTGAGACTTTAGTCTGCCGTCTTCTCTGTCTGCCTGCTTTCCGAATAAAGCCGTATTCCTTGACTCAACACCTCATCTCCAATTTTTTTTTTTTTTTTTTTTCGGTACGCGGGCCTCTTACTGCTGTGGCCTCTCCCGTTCCGCAGCACAGGCTGCGGACGCGCAGGCTCAGTGGCCACGGCTCACAGGCCCAGCCGCTCCGCGGCATGTGGGATCTTCCCGGACCAGGGCACGAACCCATGTCCCCTGCATCGATAGGCGGACTCTCAACCATTGCACCACCAGGGAAGCCCTCATCTCTGACTTATTGGCCTGTAGTGCAGGCAGCAGAGCGAGCTTAGACTCGGTAACAAAATCATAGACCTTAGCCTAGTGGCAGGGAGGTGCTTACTGTAATTACTAATTTTCTTGCTGTATTCATCAAACTATTACAGACCCTGTGTTATAGAGACTATAGGGGAAAAAACATCTTGGGTATATTTTCATCCAGAGTCACTCACACAAAATACAGCTTTTTGGGAATTTACATCTCAAGTCCTACTTGACCACAGAGAAAACACTAACAGCATTTCTGAACACAAAGGAAAAGGAGAGATGTATCGAATTATTTACTTTCTATTCACTGGCGCATCCTTATGCATACATTTTTCTTTTTGAACCTTGCTCTCCAACAGAATCAGAGAACATTAAAGGCAGCCAACTGCTTTTCCAACCTAGCAACCACCCTCTAACGCTCTTATTTGCTCTTTGACTACCGCTCTGCTGTTGCTGTGATGTGCCGCTTTCCCTGGAAGCACTTCAGAACCTTTTCCTGGCGTGTCATGCAGCAGTGAAGCAGAGAAAACAGGTGGCCTCAATGGGTGACTTAATGGTGCATTAAGTGTTCATTTTTGCTGAATTGAACACAGGCTTTTGTGTGTGTCTAGTTTTATTGGATCACTGTCAACCAACATGCATAGAGTACTAAATTTTGAAGAAATCTGTGGTTTGAGTGGAACAGAGTATGAGGAAAATAACTAGAAGGTTGGTGTGAGGTGATCATAGGCAACAGGATGAGAATGTATATCTCCTCTGCCTCCAAGCTTTTTTAAAAAAAATATAAGCATGTGTCAGTTATTCTGCTTTGAAATCATTATTCCCCTCCCCCCCATTAAGATATCTAGGAATACTGGATATCTTATGTTGCTTTGCTTGACTTCTCTAAAGAAAAAGATATCCAGTAATTGTAAAAATTTTTTAAATACTTAATAGAAGAGGAGAGCTATCATATTTATTATTTTATGAAATACTTTTAAATATGTGTACTTCAAAACAAAACTTAAAATATAAAAAATCTTAGTGTGTGAAGTATATTTCAAATGACTCCATTGCTTACCATATGGGCATAATATTTGTTGAAAGACAAATAAGCAAGCCATAATTTCATTAGCTAAGCATCCACATCTTTGAAAACAGACTGCTGATATGTTAGTGAAATCATAACTTTAGGATCTATTTGTATCATTTGAGCAATAAGAAAATAAACATTAAAAATAGCTTGCTAAAGAATATTAACAATGACCTTGGTGTTATTACCATATAATCATTGACAAAGTGCTAATAGATAAAGGAGAATCACACATGACAAAAGAATATTTGCCATATTTTTGCTCATATCCTCACAAGCCTCAATATTGGAAGTCAGTGCTGTCCCCCACAATTATCAAGTGAAAATTATAAATAAAACAAACATGATTATATGTATAGTTGATACACTTTTTTTTCACTTGGAAAAACTAATCACCCATTAAAATCTTAGTATAGATTTTATCCTGATTGTAATAGCAGTGGAATGATGGGAATTTTTATAACAGTAGCATGAGGTGAAAAAGTTGAGTATACTATGAAAGAAAAGTTTATAAATTGTACCTCCAGGATTTTAAAAACATAAAACTATAATGGTAAATATTCTGTTCAATTATCTGATCAGTGTAATGGTGTTTTTTACAGACATCTCCATGAGTAGTCACTCCCTCAGAGGTAGGTGGGATTCTCCTTACTTTCCTAGAAAGGTTCCAAGGTCCTGAACCTTTAAAAGTCCCAGAATTTATTAAAGTTCTCAGAAAGGGTCTAGATCCCCAAAAGGGGCTGGGATAGTTGTACTGGAAATACACAACAGGTGGCAGCTATTAGGGGACTCAAAAAGCTTCGAGGTAAATCCACAGCCTAAAGAGCTGGGCAACTTGGGAAACTAAGACAAGAAATTTGGACTGTTTTGACCCTCATAATCAAAATCTAAGTAGGTGCAAGTCACACTATTAAAAGCCATCAGGGCCTCTGTCACTATAAAGAAATCTTTCTGTGAAAGGAATAACAAGTCTGTTGCTAATGGGAAGCTCTGAAGTCAAAGCTGCAAAATTGACACTAGCGCACTGGCTATCCAAATCTAAGTCTCCCGAGCTAGGATAAATTGGTCATGGAAAAGGTTAGGTTGATACTAGGTCACCCCCCGACTTTAAGAAAATTTCCACGCAACAAGATACACTGTAAAACACCACAAAACCCCCAACCCAGAGACACATCCCTCATAGGTATTACTATGGCTCAGAGACCCAAGGCTTAGCTAAAGACATGGGGTCCTTAAGTTTCAAAGAATTGAGCATGCCACCTTCTGGCACACATGCTTCTTTTATGTCTAAGAACTGTAGTCCCAGAAGCTATAGGTATCTACAAAAATGGTAAATTCTTACAAGACAAGCTAGAATTATAATGGCTATTATGGGGAATGTTCCATTTAGACAAGACTGTTCATTTAAGAAGTGTACTTAAGGGCTTCCCTGGTGGCGCAGTGGTTGAGAGTCCACCTGCCGATGCAGGGGACGCGGGTTCGTGGCCCGGTCCGGGAAGATCCCACATGCCGCGGAGTGGCTGGACCTGTGAGCCATGGCCGCTGGGCCTGCGCCTCCGGAGCCTGTGCTCCGCAACGGGAGAGGCCACAACAGTGAGAGGCCCGCGTACCGCAAAAATAAAAAGAAGTGTACTTGAAAGCAAGGGTTTTCACATCAACAAACAGAAGAGAGGTATCTATGTGAATTGACATGCAGAAGCCGCTGAAAAGCTTAAAAATTCCAAAATAGCTTCACTGAAAGATTCGCTGTGAAAGGCTAATAAAAATTAAAGACACAGAGGTACCTAAAACGAAAGACTGGAAGACTGACGTGACTTCTACTACTTCCCTCTATCCCTTTCACCTGGGTGCTCACAGTCTACTAATCTTCTGAATTGCTTTCCACTCTGAAGAGACCACAAGACCATAAACAAAAGTCCACCAAGTTAGTGGCCTGACAAACGCAACAGCTCCAAGACCAGAAACCTAAAACACCTGGGCCTCCCCTGCCACACCCTCCTGGGGTGCCTCTTCAAAACCCCGGGTCAGAAATCGATGTCTCATTTGCAATCAAATGGCACACTGGAAAAAAAGACTGTCCTCAAAGATTTTGTCAAATTCTTTCACACCAACGCAAATGCTTCCATATCTACCCTCAAAAGAGGGGCCCCCATGGGCCTCTCCCAGGACTGCTGGGACTCTGAGGGATTCTCCAATAAACTGCTACCAGTTATGCCCTTCAATAGCCAAGGGGAAACAAGTAAGATTAATGGAAAACCTTGCCAAATTCTGGTAGATACCAGGGCTACACTCTCTACTTTAAATCCCACTTGCTTGGCTTCCCTGGTGGCGCAGTGGTTGAGAGTCCGCCTACCGATGCAGGAGACACGGGTTCGTGCCCCGGTCCAGGAAGATCCCACATGCCGCGGAGCAACTAAGCCCGTGAGCCATGGCCGCTGGGCCTGCGCGTCCAGAGCCTGTGCTCCGCAACGGGAGAGGCCACAACAGTGAGAGGCCCGCATAACACACAAAAAAAATAAAAATAAATCCCACTTGCTTGGAAGCCTACAGATGGGATCCTGAGAAAACTGGCAGAAGACGGTGAAGAGGGAGAATTCTTACCGGAGTCAGCTCTGGCGGAGCGCTGCAGTGCCCGTGGAGAAAGGGAGTGACAAGGTTAGTTAGTATATCGGCACCCACAACATGGAGGCGGCCCAGTGGCCTAGCCCACATCACAAATCTAAACCCAAGTCAGCCTGCGCTTAGGGGAAACACCTGTCAAGGAATCCAACATACACTAGTCACAATCCTGCCACTCAGCTAAGCTAGCTCACCTTACCCTAGAAAACAGGATCTGCTAGCCTTACGGGGAAATCTCCCACCTCTTGGCCGGTCATGCCCCGTTTCGCATTTCTTTCTTCTTCCAACACCCTATAAAACTGGCTTTTGCCCAGAAACCCTGGGGAAGAGTGTCCCACTGCCTGTGAGACACTCTACTCCCCCAATCCATGGATTGTTTTCCCTTGGAAAAAGGACATCAAACTTGTTATTAAATTTCATTTGACGGAAGGTAAAATTTCACATTGTCCCTTCCTTTCTAAAGGTAGACTCTGGTGAATTTGGTTCTGGGGTTTCTATTAATTACCAATCCTTTAGGTCCCAGGGACAGCTATTGTCTTCCTATTTGTCTCATTTGTGTCTTGAGAACTTGCCTTGGCTTTCTGCCTGCCTAGGGCATGCCGGCTGTTGGTTCTTGCATATGCAGCTCAACTGTCAGTTGGGGGGGCCCCGAAACATGGCCAGACAGAAATGTGGGTTGCACTGCACTTGCGGCCAGTGTCCTATCGACCGTTGCCAGCTCTTGGGGGAAATGTCTTTCTTTTGGCTGTCTTTGGGAGTGGCTCTGGATCTTGGGAGGATAGTTTCTTCTGCACCCTCTTTGGGGAAGCCTGTTTCGTCCATGGGGCCTTTCAATACTGCCAGGAATTTTTACTGTTTGTATAGCTGAAATCTGACAAGATAATTGCAAGGATTATTATTATTATTTTTTTAGTAGCTCTATAGTCTATAGTGAGGAGCTGGTAAATTTGGAAGTTGATATTCAGAGACTGATAGAAACTTTTTAAAGGTCTTCTTCCCTAGGCTAAATGAAACTATGTACCCAGAGGGAAAGAAAACCTTTTCAGAGACAAATGGCTCTAAAACTAGAACATAGGAATATTTTTATTTCTATTTTAGTTGAAGATCCCCCTGATATAAAGAAGCAAATTGTAGATAATGTAGTTGGATGGATGGATCAGAGTGTTGGAATCATTCAGGTTACAATCCAATTCTTTGAGAAATTAGAAACAACTGTTCTTGTCTTTTTACAGAACCAGAATTGTGGCTCCAGAAGCAATTCAAAATACACCTTATCCTTTTTACCAATCCCCAACTTCCCATATTCATTCCAAAAGGCTTGTAGGTATTGTATAAATTCTAGCCTTAGGAAACAAAAGTTCTCCCTGCAGGAGCTTGCATTCTTTCTCTGTGCCTTTGAGATGTAAATATTCTACCTGGTTTTCTATAGAAATGAGGTTTATCTCTTTGAAATGCAAACTTCAGGAAGGTAATTCTTAACAGAAAGGGGGAAAAAAAGGCTATTTGGAAACTAGGAAAATGGAAAACCTTAAGTCTTCTCTACACAAATTAGTAAAAAGCTTAAGCCATCTCAGCAAGTAACGCTTAAATTATTCCATCTGCCAGAAACACAATTTGGATTCAACTTTTAAACTAGTGAATTTTGCATTTTCATACCTGTCTCATGGTTACAATTTTAAGATAAAAGCTATAAAATCTCTTTTTGTGTCTGTCTGTATGTTTATGAAACCGAGCAGGACCCTGTCGGGCCCTCCTGGACACAAAAGCCGTTCTGTGTCCCCCGTTTCTTTTGGTTTGTTTGGCCTCACTGTGCATTGAGCACATGGACTTGTGCTAACAAAAGAGCTAAATCTGTCACAACTATTTAACTTTCTGTATTTAAAAAAGTCTTCTATTGTCACTATAGTTAAAAAGATAATTAAGTATTAGAACATAATGACCTATGATCCTATTAGTCAAATACACCTTTTGACATTTTGACTACGTCCCCAAATCAAATTCTAAACAGTCTTTTTGACCTCAAAGTCACTTTGAGATTTCCCAGGGGACCACTGGAAAATATCAAAGGATTTGTCACTTATCATATTTATATGCACATGTTATTAACACAAGTTTTCCAAAAATTGTATAACATTTCTAAAATTCTGCTTTGTCCTAGTATAATATCAGTCATAATTCCAGTTATCATCTTAATGTTGTGTGCTACAGAAATAAGCAAATTTCCTTGTCAATTCCACTGTAATAAACTCTTAGCAGATTTTTAACAATGGAAATTTTTAAGTCGTTTGTCACTTATAGATGGTTATTATTTTACTCTGATTCTTTTGCAAAAGCAAGATTCATGGAAAGGACCCTACCAAGTACTCTTGACCATTGACACTGCTGTCAACTTACAAGGTGTCAAGCCTTGGGTGCATATTTTTCACAACTGAAGAAGGTTCCACCTGATACCTGGTTCTGTGCAAATGCTGAAGATCTCAAAATCAAATTGACTAGGAAGAGAAGTAGCCAACATCTAGGTAGACTGCTTCTTCCCAAGACATCAGATCAAGAGGATCAAGAACATTTCCCTTTCTGACCATCCTTTTAATTCTTACACCGCAAAGGTGTTTGTGATTCTTCTGTCCACCTTTTTCCTTGCGTTGGCCTGAAACGATAATGCCAGTGTTCACATATCTCAGGCTGGTAATCCAACCTCCAACTGACATGCTACAATGTTGGTGATTCTATATTTCTTTCTGCCAGTGACAAAGCTCTCTGAGATTTCCAATGCCTCAGTTTCTCTGGAACAAGTTCGCTGGATAAACAATTATGGGGAAGTGGAGATAAGGTTACACGAAATACATAAACAGGCCAACTGGCCTAAAGAAGTATCCCCCGCTTTGGGATCATTTCTTGCCTTATTTAATTCTGGCTGGTTTGGGTCATGGGGACTCTGGCTCAGGAGTGCTCTCCAAATCATAGGCATTCTTTTGTTGCTAATAATTATTATTGTCTCCCTGATATATTACGTTCTCTCACAAGCTTTAAATGCATGTAGGCAGCCATTGACCAGTCTACAGATGGTCTCTGTCTGAGTGGAATGACAAAAGGGAACAGAAAAATGGACAAAAGGGAACAGCTCCAAGAATAGGAGCCTGACATCTTCTCTTGTGGATGGTACACTGAGACCCAAAGAGGCAATGATAACCAAGAGTTACATTAAGACTGATACATATTTTTAAATAAATTCATTTATTTATTTATTATTTATTAATTTTTGGCTGCATTCGGTCTTCATTGCTGCGCGTGGGCTTTCTCTAGTTGCTGAGAGTGGGGGCTACTCTTTGTATGGTGCACAGGCTTCTCATCGAGGTGGCAACTCTTGTTGCAGAGCACAGGCTCTCGGCACGCAGGCTTCAGTGGTTGTGGCTTGTGTGCTCTAGAGCGCAGGCTCAGTGGTTGCGGAGCACGGGCTTAGTTGCTCTGCGGCATGTGGGATCTTCCGGAACCAGGGCTCGAACCCGTGTCCCCTGCATTGGCAGGTAGATTCTTAACCACTGCACCACCAGGGAAGTCCAAAATTGATATTTTTGATCAAACCTCTTGAATGGTTAAAAGAATGATCAAAAAGGGGAAACTGCTGAAATACCTTTTTATGAGTAATATGGAGGTGATTTTTCCTGGCATGCCACATCAGCGAAACCAAATCTTAGATAACTTTTGTGTCCCTATAAACATTCGGCTTGACCAGAAATGCAGTATATTCAATCAATGCAAATGCCAATCCAGCTCACTTCAAACAAGGCTGACTATGGGGCCCCAGCAAAGCAGATGTTTTCTATTTGTCTCTTCCTTGTTTTTTATTCTTCATCCTGCCTTTCGCCCCAGTATTTGGTTCTCCAAAGGAGACTGTCTGCTTCATGAAGTGTTAAAGTTTGCTTGGATCAACTAAGTTGTCTTCTTTAATCTTTTTTTTTTTTTTTTTTTTTTACCAAAGGTAACTTATTAATTCATATATGAATAAAAATAGTATATACTTTGGATTCCCTGGTGGCGCAGTGGTTGAGAGTCCGCCTGCCGATGTAGGGGACGTGGGTTCGTGCTCTGGTCCAGGAAGATCCCACATGCCGCGGAGCGGCTGAGCCATGGCCGCTGAGCCTGCGCGTCCGGATCCTGTGCTCCGCAACGGGAGAGACCACAACAGTGAGAGGCCCGCGTACCACAAAGAAAAAAAAAAAAAAAATAGTATATACATAACAAGCCATTATAAGCCTGTCTCAGAACCCCTCAGTTGGCACACTACGGCTCATGACCACTTTCCTTATTTGTGTGACGTTCACGAGGGTGAGGTGGAGTCAGTGAATCTTTAATTGAAGGGACCACATGCTGGCATTTCATACTAGCCCACAATCTGTCAAAATTTGACTAAGTGCCCCAACAAATAGTTTCCACAAGATTTTAGTAAACAATTTCAGTTAGCCTTTACCTCAGAATGCAATGGTTTGGGGATAGTTATTCTGATATCATTATGTTTGAGGAAGTAACTGATTACACATGACTTCGGATGTATTCCAGGACCTTCAGAGTAATTCAGTCATTAACAGCATCATGAAGCTTTTCACCACACAGGCATGATTTCTTTACTAATGAAAAGAAAAGAGAATCCTTTGTGGTACACTGTGCGATTGCCTTATTGTTGAATAATGTCAAGGAATAATGCCTTAATGATTGGCAAGCATGAAAGTATAAAAACTCCAAATCATAATTTTTGTTTAAATCCATTGATTGAATTTAAGGAAAATTCCATGAGGCATCCAACAACACAACCGTAAGCATGACACATTTTAACGTTTATAGGTAAAAGTTATAAATAAAATATGTACTCACATTTTATAGAGCAAAATATGAATTATATACCATTTAAAACATTTATAAACATCACAGGGCTATCTCCAGAAAATGTCAAATCCTAAGAATTAATTTAATTGTCAGGGAAATCAGTGTTAAACTGCCCTAGGAGGGAAATGAAATATTTTCCTTGTAGCCCAAATAACAATCTGAACTCTGAGTCTGTGCACAGTGTGTGTGCGTGCGTGCGTGTATGCGTGTGTGTGCGTGCGTGTACGTGTTCATTCTTTGTGATTAGGGGACATCTTCTGGTAGCAAAATATAATAGTAGAAGTGTCCTGCTACCCATTAACAACAGGATATGGACACTTGCCTGGCACCTTTATTTTGTGGAGACAGTACTGTCAAATCTCAAGATTTGGGAATCACACTGTTTTCCTTACCAATAGTTCTTTTTGAGAGTGATTTTTCCAGTAGTGTTGACACAATATAGCCATTAAAAAACACTAGCTCGACTAACCACCACATTTTTTCAGTTTTGATCTAAGCTCTGTTACCAAGTCAGGAAAACCAAGTCAGTCAGCAACTTTCCTTCTTTTCCTTAACTGTAAATAAATTAGGTTTTAAGAAATCCCAATTAACCTTTATAAGGTAAATTCTCAATATACTAATAATAAGCTGAAAAGATTACCTTGGGATTTATTTGACTTTCTGTGTCCTGTAGAAAGCTTGGCTTAAAATGTAACCCAGCTTGTATTGCCACTAAAAAATCTCTGGATAAAAAAAATGAATGAAAGTCCATGGGATTTTTCAAAATCAAGGAAGATCTACTACATTTTCAGAAGAAGCAATGTTTTATTATTTAATTACAATATGTAGTGAATCATTATTTAAATGTTGCTCTAGTGTTTGTCTGAAAATTTCTTTGTTCAGTATTCCCACTCTGAAACATTTTATTATATTATCAAAATAATACATGTTTATTCATAAAGCATACTGCACTCACAATTGAAGAATTCTTACCTTGTCCTCTATAAGCATGTTCAGTGTAATTTTAGAATCGGGGTTTAGAAGATTAACAATAAGTCAACCTCAGTGATTTTCAAAACTGTAATGGCAATGCTGTAGTAGTATGCATTTTGAGTAAGACAGAATTATGTAGCTAATAATTTAAAATTACTCAATGTAGCCACTAGATAGCAGTATAAGTCTTTGGATTCTGAATATGAAATACAACCTGAACAATTTTAAAATTATATGTTTGATAATAGCTTTCACTAAATCACTCCAAAAAGAAAAATCTGAGGCAAAAAGTCAACGTTACGGTATAAAGTTTTTCTGAGTTGTGTTCCACTTTGGTTTGGTATTTTCCTTTGTGAAATTAAACAAATAATTTTCTAGTAAATTGTAGCTATAGTAAATAACTTCAATTTATTTTATTTTATGTATTCACTAAATATAAAAATAGCAGGATGTATTTATTACTGAGTATAATACTCAATAATGATGTGTAAAAAATTGAGATTATTATTATTATTTAATATATACTGTACTTTCAGTGCTGTCATTAAATTATATCAATGAAAAAACATAGCTCTATTTTGTTTTTAAATTTTGGCTGCTCCGGGTCTTAGTTGCAGCATGTGGGTTCTTAGTTGTGGCATGTATGTGGAATTTGGGATCTAGTTCCCTGACCAGGGATCGAAACCAGGCGCCCTGCATTGGGAGCGTGGAGTCTTACCCACTGGACCACCAGAGAAGTCCCTTGCTCATTTTAAAAATGTGAGTATGCTTATTGCAAGTAAATTTTAACCTTATGCTTATATGGTAATCAAATGTAGAGGTTTACACATCTGATCCAATGACAGATGGAGCTCACATTCTCCAAATCCCATAAAAATGATAAAAGAAACAAAAATGAGAAGTATCTATAGGATTGTTGGAAAATATAAGATGTTGTTAGTGTGACAAAGCACTGAAGAATTGTTGGGAGTTGTAAAGCAGATGGAATTCAATGGAAAGAAATTTTTTAAAAGCATATACAGTCATCCCTTGGTATCTGTGAGGGATTGGTTCTAAGACCTTCAGATACCAAAATCTGTGGATGCTCAAGTCCCTTACATAAAATTGTGTGTACTGGCATACTACATACACACACCCTTCCGTATAAGTCAAATCATCTCTAGATTACTTACGCTATCTAATACAATATAAATGCTATGTAAATAGTTGTAAATACAATGTAAATACTACATAAATAGTTGCCAGCATGTGGGAAATGCAAGTTTTGGTTTTTGGAATTTTCTGGGATTTTTTTGGTGGGGGGGTGGTGGTATTTTTGTTCTGAGGTTGGTTGAATCCACCCATGCAGAACTCATGGATGCAGAGGGCTGACTGTATGTGCTCTGAGGAATCAAAGACAGGCCAAGAACGGGGCACCAGAGAAGTGAATAGATTATGTTCCCCGCCAATCATGGAAAAAGCTGAGTCTGGAACCCTGACTGGGTAGTCTAACAAGTAGGGGATTTAGAGACTGGGACTGTGGGTACACAGCCATGTGCAAGAAGAACAGCTGGCTGTGGTGTTTACTTACAGATTAAAGCTGGCCCCCCAGTATTTTCTACATTAAATAAATGATGCACCTTGTAAGATCCTACTTTGGGTATTGGGGTTGGAAAGAGACTCTGGCTATATATAAAGTATTTCAGAACCACCACAAAGTATTTATGAAATGAAATTACTTCTGTAACAGGAAGGGAAAGTCCCAGAGTTTAACATAGGAACTTATTTTGTAGCTGGAACAACTGTGTTCTGGGTCAATAAACACTGTAGTTCACGCTTTTGTGAATGATGATGCTAAGAGAACTTAGGTTTCCTTAAAAGGCCAATGTAGTTAAGCAAAGACAGTAAGTCTTTTACAGAATATTCTTCATTAGAAGTGCGATGTTTCAAAATGGCTTTATTTCTTGAACTACACAATTCAACTTTTCCTTTTTAAACAACTTTTTAAGACTTTGAGTTAACAGCTTAACTGTTCACTGTCATAATTAACATAAGAAATAACTTTTGCTCAGTTGATTTGTCAAAGAATTTAAGTACTACCAGATTACTAAAATTTTAATGTTAGCTAACATTTTTGAAAGCTTACTATGTGTCAAATGTTAAACTAAAAAGCTCTTTAGATTTATTTTTTAAATTAATTATATAATCAATGACACAGATAGTATACTATCACCATAAGAGACCTACAGTTAAATCTCGTCAATTCTTAGTGAGTTATAATTCAGATACGTCAGTTTCCCAATCCATGCCCATACTATTTGTGGTAGACAGAGTAATAGCCTCCCAAATCCCTGCCAAAGACTTCTATGTCCTAATCCCCAGAACCTGTGAATACGTTATATTACGTGGCAAAGAGGAGTGAGGGTTGCAGATGGAATTAAGGTTGCTAACCGGCTGACTTCACAATTGGAAGATTATCCCAGATTATCAAGGTAGGACCAATGTAATTAACCCCAAGTGTTATTGAAAGGGGAAGAAGGAGGCAGAAAGAACCAAAGAGATGGCCGCATAAGGACTCAGTCCACTGCTGCTGGCTTTGAAGGCAGAGCAAGGAGCCACAACCAGGAAATGTGGGTGCCTTCTAGAAGATGGAAAAGGCATAGAAACAGAGTTTCCCCTAGGTCCTCCAGGTAGGACGTGGCTCTGCAACATCTTGATTTTAGTCAGTGAAACCCATTTGGACTCTGTAAGACAATAAACTTGTGTTGTTTCAAGCTATTAAGTTTGTGGTAATTCGTTCCAGCATCAATAAAAAACTAATACACTTATTATACTCTCTTTTTTCCCCTTTCTCACCAAAGCAAATTACTGAGTCGACTAACACACATCAGAGATGCTTTCCACCATACTTACTGAATCTGGGAAGTTTTCCTATGCAGCCTTTACCTACATAAAACCCTGAACCTTCCAAATGAGTTGTGCTTTATGAAGAAGCCCAGAAATAACAGATATCTATAAGACATTTATGAATTATGCTCTCTGAGCACCGCTCATTGGTAAGAACTCTTGTTCTTCCATTACTGGGCTAAAGTACGACATTATAAGTATATTAACATCCACCCTTCCAAAAGTCTGCCCACGATCACGTGGTCACATAGTACACAGCACCATTTACATGGGCTGCTGGACTCTCTCAGGTTGATGACCAAGAGCAACCACTAGGCACTCCTCAGGACCATCAAAATTATGTCTGCCAAAATCACTGAGCCAAATTGTTGCCTGTTTTTATTTGAGTACCAAGTTTGGTTAAATATTGTATTATTCTTTTTTAGAAAAGAAATTGGAAAACAAGTAACAATATGGAAGAAACATTAGATTGGCAACCACGGGGTGCAAATCCTGGTCCTGATTCAGTCATAGTGGTTCTAACACCTTTGGTAGTTATTTAATCCCTTAAGTGAAAGCACTATTGGAGAAGAGCAGCTGTTCTAAAATTTTTAGTCGTAAGGCCCTTTCTCCAGAAATCACAGGCAAATGAAACAGAGAAAGGCTGACATTCTTTGGCTGAAGGAAGGAAAGATTGGCTGTCCCAGTGTCCACTTCTTCTGCCTCACCTCGTGCCTGTCTCCCAAGCCCCTGTGGGAATGTGGAACACAGGTTGAAAAATCACTGCATTATCGGCTCTCTCAAATGTCTTCTGTGGACCAGTGCTCACAACGTGCACATGGTGAAATGGAAGGATACACAAGTTACACTCTTTGTTACATTGCCATCTAAGGGCAAGAATTTAGTTCTTTAAATATCAATTAAATGAAGCAAAACAATATGAATATTATTCAGAAGATATTTCTTTCAGAAACAAGGTAGACTAACCTCTAGAAGAAACTAAATTTCAAATATACATTCAGAATTGAAAATATAAATATAAAACATAGAAATGGAATAAGACACATGAAAAATTCAGTCAAGCACACATAAGCAGTGAAATGATTAACTTTAAAAAAAAAACAACTTTACAGTCCTTTCAGTGTCTTTATGCTACTGCTGTTAGCATGTGCTTACTCCTCACATCAATCCTCCAATCCACCCATACAAAGTTTGTACTATCCCTTTGCAATAGGACTTTTAAGTGCAGATTTTGATCCTAAATTTCAGAAAATGTAAATTTACTGAGTTGTGAAAACTCACCTTTCCCTCCATAAGGCTCCAGATTTTAACACAGACAACAAAGGTTTCCTAAATTATTAGCACTATAAACATCACTTTTGTGTATTTCCTCTTATTAAAATAAGAAAACAACAGTAAGAGGAATCTTGTACAGTTCTAAAGAAGTATAGTTTAGAAGGCTTTAGAACCACAGAAAAGTAGGTAGTTTTAAAAACATTATTTTGAGGAGGTGAATATATTTATATCTCTATATTTTATCCTAAGTAGCAATCCCTATGTCTGTGAATTTGTTATAAAATTCTAGGTTTAAAATGCATATATATGGGCTTCCCTGGTGGCGCGGTGGTTGGGGGTCCGCCTGCCGGTGCAGGGGACGCGGGTTCGTGCCCCGGTCCGGGAGGATCCCGCGTGCCGCGGAGCGGCTGGGCCCGTGGGCCATGGCCGCTGAGCCTGTGCGTCCGGAGCCTGTGCTCCGCAACGGGAGGGGCCACAGCAGTGAGAGGTCCGTGTACCACAAAAACCAAAAAAAAAAAAAAGCATATATGTATACACACACGTAATATATATATGGTTTAGTTCTCCTTTTGATATTTAAAGGTTATATATAATGTTATTTAAAAACAATATATGATTGTGTTTGAACATCTCTATCTATGAGAAATTTAAGAATTATGATCTCTAGCCACTGCTCATTGCCATTCTTCTGTATACTTCTGTATACTGAGCTAAAGGATGACCTTAAGAGTATATTAGCTTTAAGACTTGACAGCATCCATGGAATAAGTGCATATGTTTTGAGTACAAAACCCATTGCACACTAATTTCTAGTGAAACAGTTAGCTTTACTCATGCTAGACATCAACAGGAACAGATTAAATAGGTGGTTAAGTATTTTGAAACAACTGGATTTTTCAAAAAGAGGTAGAAGACTTCTAAGAGGGAATGGGAAGCAGAACTAGGAAAAATATATCAAGATTCAGGACTTCCCTGGTGACTCAGGGGTTAAGAAACTACCTGCCAATGCAGAGGACATGGGTTCAAGCCCTGGTCCAGGAAGATCCCACAAGCTGTGGAGCAACTAAGCCAGTGTGCCACAACTACTGAGCCCACGTGCCTAGAGCCTGTACGCCACAAGAAAACCACCACAATGAGAAGCCCGCGCACTGCAACGAAGAGTAGCCCCCACTCACCGCAACTAGAGAAAGCCCGTGTGTAGCAATGAAGACCCAACACAGTCAAAAATAAATAAATAAATAAATAAAATTTAAAAAAAGACTTAGGGTAACATAATAAAAGGAGTTAGACATGTATATGCTAGATGGAGTCTTTCTAATCTTAAAATAAAAACTCCTCAATCTATGATGATGCCCAATCCATGATGATAACACAATTTGAGTGTGGATTTTAAAGCTGTGATTTTCCTTTTTCTCAGCCAAAAATACTGTAAGCAAGACCCTTGAGCATTCAGAAGTTGTCTAAACTACAGTAAGGATCTTGATAGCATCAGCAAATATAAAACAGATGGGTCAATAATTAAAGGCATCTAATATGCATTTGAGTATATAATAACAGCAAAGAAAAGCTATGTACTCTGGACTCTTTATTTTGAATCCAGTTTGCATTATATTAGAGATTCTGAGACAAGTATCATCATTAAGAGTTTAGTAACTAGCTGTATATATATCTGACTATGTATAAGGAGTTACATATGGTACTTCCCTGGTGGTCCAGTGGTTAAGAATCCACCTTCCAATGCAGAGGACATGGGTTTGATCCCTGGTTGGGGAAATAAGATCCTACATGCCATGGGACAACTCAGCCCGCATTCCACAATGACTGAGCCCGTGCACTCTGGAACCTGTGCACCACAAATAGAGAGAAGCCCGCACACTGCAATGAAAGATCCTGTATGCAGCAGTGAAGATCCTGCATGCTGCAACTAAGACCCAATGCAGCCAAATAAATAAATTAATTAATTTAAAAAATAAACAAAATAAAAATAAAATTTAAAATTAAAAAGCTAAGTAATTAAAAAAATAAAATGTTTATTTTAAAAAAGTTACATAAACGATGTGAGTGGGAAAAACTTGCCATCCTGGAATAATTGGCAACTTAAGACTTAGTGGTTTGTAAGAGATCACTGAAGAAATCAAAGGGGAAATCAAAAAATACCTAAAAACATGGGCTTCCCTGGTGGCGCAGTGGTTGAGAGTCCGCCTGCCAACACAGGGGACACTGGTTCGTGCCCCGGTCTAGGAGGATCCCACATGCCGCGGAGCGGCTGGGCCCGTAAGCCATGGCCACTGAGCTTGCACATCCGGAGCCTGTGCTCTGCAACGGGAGAGGCCACAACAGTGAGAGGCCTGCCTGCGTACCGCAAAAAAAAACCCCAAAAAAGCCCCTAAAAACAAATGAAAACATGACAAACCAAAACCTATGGGATGCAGCAAAAGCAGTTCTAAGAGAGAAGTTTATAGCAATACAATCCTACCTCAAGAAACAAGAAACATCTCAAATAAACAACCTAACCTTGTACCTAAAGCAATTAGAGAAAGAAGAACAAAAAACCCCCAAAGTTAGCAGAAGGAAAGAAATAATAAAGATCAGATCAGAAATAAATGAAAAAGAAGTGAAGGAAACAACAGCAAAGATCAATAAAACTAAAAGCTTGTTCTTTGAGAAGATAAACAAAACTGATAAACCATTAGCCAGACTCATCAGGAAAAAAATGGAGAAGACTCAAATCAATAGAATTAGAAATGAAAAAGGAGAGGTAACAACTGACACTGCAGGAATAAAAAAGATCATGAGAGACTGCTACAAGCAACTATATGCCAATAAATTGGACAACCTGGAAGAAATGGACAAATTCTTAGAAAACCACAACCTTCCAAGACTGAACCAGGAAGAAACAGAAAATATGAACAGACCAATCACAAGTACTGAAATTGAAACTGTGATTAAAAATCTTCCAACAAACAAAAGCCTAGGGCCAGATGGCTTCACAGGTGAATTCTATCAAACATTTAGAGAAGAGCTAACACCTATCCTTCTCAAACTCTTCCAAAATATAGCAGAGGGAGGAACACTTCGAAACGCATTCTACAAGGTCTCCATCGCTCTGATACCAAAACCAGACAAAGATGTCACAAAAAAAGAAAATTATGGGCTTCCTGGTGGCAGAGTGGTTAAGAATCCACCTGCCAATGCAGGGGACACAGGTTCGAGCCCTGGTCCGGGAAGATCCCACATGCCACGGAGCAATTAAACCCGTGCACCACAACTACTGAACCTGTGCTCTAGAGCCCACGAGCCACAACTACTGAAGCCCACATGCCTAGAGCCCGTGCTCCGCAACAAGAAAAGACTGCAATGAGAAGCCTGCACGCCACAACAAAGAGTGGTCCCCGTTCACTGCAACTAGAGAAAGACCCAACACAGCCAAAAATAAATAAATAAAATTAATAAATTTATTTTTAAAAAGAAAGAAAATTACAGGCCAATATCACTGATGAACATAGATGCAAAAATCCTCAACAAAATACTAGCAAACAGAATCCAACAGCAGATGAAAAGGATCATACAACATGCTCAAGTGGGGTTTATCCCAGGAATGCAAGGATTCATCAATATATGCAAATCAATCTATGTGATACACCATATTAACAAATTGAAGGATAAAACCATATGATCGTCTCAATAGATGCAGAAAAAGCTCTCCACAAAATTCAACACCCATTTATGATAAAAACTCTTCAGAAAGTGGGCATAGATGGAACCTACCTCAACATGATAAAAGCCATATATGACAAACCCACAGCCAACATCATTCTCAATGGTGAAAAACTGAAAGCATTTCCTCTAAGATCAGGAACAAGACAAAGGTGTCCACTCTCACCACTACTACTCAACATAGTTTTGGATGTTTTAGCCACGGCAATCAGAGAAGAAAAAGAAATAAAAGGAATCCAAATTGGAAAAGAAGAAGTAAAACTGTCACTGTTTGCAGATGACATGATATTATATAGAGAATCCTAAAGATGCTACCAGAAAACTACTGGAGCTAATTGATGAATTTGGTAAAGTAGCAGGATACAAAATTAATGCACAGAAATCTCTTGGACAGCTACATGTAAAAGAATGAAATTTGAACACTTCCTAACATTACACACAAAATAAACTCAAAATGGATTAAAGACTTAAATGTAAGGCCAGACACTATCAAACTCTTAGAGGAAAACATAGGCAGAACACTCTATGACATAAATCACAGCAAGATCCTTTTTGACCCACCTCCTAGAGAAATGGAAAGAAAAATGAAAATAAACAAATGGGACCTAATGAAACTTAAAAGCTTTTGCACAGCAAAGGAAATCATAAACAAGACGAAAAGACAACACTCAGAATGTGAGAAAATATTTGCAAACGAAGCAACTGACAAAGGATTAATCTCCAAAATATACAAGCAGCTCAGGCAGCTCAATACCAAAAAAACCAAACAACCCAATCCAAAAATGGGCAGAAGACCTAAATAGACATTTCTCCAAAGAAGACATACAGATTGACAACAAACACATGAAAAGATGCTCAACATCACTAACCATTAGAGAAATGCAAATCGAAACCACAATGAGGTATCTCACCTCACATCAGTCAGAATGGCCATCCTCAAAAAATCTAGAAACAATAAATGCTGGAGAGGGTGTGGAGAAAAGTGAACTCTCTTGCACTGTTGGTGGGAATGTAAATTGATACATCCACTATGGATAACAGTATGGAGGTTCCTTAAAAAACTAAAAATAGAGCTGTCATATGACCCAGTAATCCCACTCCTTGGCATATACCCTGAGAAAACCATAATTCAAAAAGAATCATGTACCACAATGTTCATTGCAGCACTATTTACAATAGCCAGGACATGCAAGCAACCTAAATGTCCATCAACAGATGAATGGATAAAGAAGATGTGGCATATATATACAATGGAATATTACTCAGCCATAAAAAGGAATGAAATTGAGTTATTTGTAATGAGGTGGATGCACCTAGAATCTGTCATACAGAGTGAAGTAAGTCAGAAAGAGAAAAACAAATACCATCTGCTAACGCATATATATGGAATCTAAAAAAACGGTACTGATGAACCTAGAGGCAGGACAGGAATAAAGATGCAGATGTAGAGAATGGACTTGAGGACACAGGGAGGGGAGGGGAAGCTGGGATGAGAGAGAGTAGCACTGACATATATACACTACCAAACGTAAAATAGTTGGATGGTGGGAAACAGCCGCATAACACAGGGAGATCAGCTCAGTGGTTTGTGACCACCTAGAGGGGTGGGATAGGGAGGGTGGGAGGGAGGGAGATGCAAGAGGGAAGAGATATGGGAACATGTGTATATGTATAACTGATTCACTTTGTTGTAAAGCAGAAACTAACACACCATTGTAAAGCAATTATACTCCAATAAAGATGTTTAAAAAAAAAGATTAAGTGGTTTAGTTCCATGAACAGTACCTGAAGAGATTAATGAAGACTAATTATGTTATGGTTCCTATATATTTCCTATTAGAATAAAAGAGTCATGATTTCTGAATAGAAATTGTACTTTATGTGATTATTTAGTTGAAACTCAATGGGAAAAGAACACTGAAATATCTCAGACCTGGAGTCCTGGGTCTGTTTTATATGAACCTCTAGCTAGTAGCAGCAATTTAAACTATTTTTTCTTGTGTACAACACATTGTCAAAATCATCCTTCTGTGAGGACAATGAAAAGACATAAATGGAGAAAAGATTTTGCCATTGTGCTTCCTATTCATCTATCTGCATTTTAAATGCCTGCCAGAGCCTTTGAGTAAGAAGATGATGAAAGCGAGACAAACAGGTCAGAGACCTGACCTCCTTTCTTCATCTTGCTACTTAACAGTGAGTGCATGGTAAAGCTTAAGAAACTGAGTCTCAGTAGTTTTAAAAATTTGAAAATTGTAGAAATAGGCAAAGAAGATGTACTCTAGCCTCAAGCATTGCTAGAAAACAAACAAACAAAAAAAAAACAAACAAAAGATAACTACGTAAGATACGGGGGAAGATTTTGAGTGATGAAAATTTATAAATAGCCTTCTCAGAAAATAATTTATTCAATTATGTCTACTTCAGTGGAGGATGATTTTCATACAGAAATTCTAATTACTGGTTGTTTTCTTCCTTAGTTATAAACGTATAGTCTGGGGAACCTAATTTTTTCATTCACTTAACATAATTTGTTGAAAGAACTGTAGGACACTGGGTACATATTAATTCATCATATGGTCTTTGCCCTCGAGAATTTTTCTACCTAGTTATCACAAACACAGTCGTGGTCCATATGATAAATGCTGAGATAAGTATAATAACAGAATCCGGAGAACACTAGGAAACCTCACAATGTTAATATTTGAGTTCAGGTTTGAAAGATGACTTGCAATTTTCCAAGCATTTTAAGATACGCAAAGTGATGAACAACAGATTCAGTGCAATAGTGATTCAGAGCACAGGGCTATGCAGGATCATGTGGGAAGAAGCTGGGTATATAGGGGTCTGAAAGATTACAGAGTTTTGTATTAAAGTAACAATAGGTGCTACAGTGTGTATATATATATATGTATATATATGTATATATATATTGTAGTCCAAAATGTCATTTCTGGTAAACTTGACCTTTTGGGGATCTTAGCTGATGGAAGCTGCCTCATCTTTAATACAGGGCTTCTGAGATAGCCCTGGGCATCAGTTTGCAGCTGCAAGCCTGAACTAGAAACTATTTACATCACTTTTGCCCACATTTTATTGGCCATAACTCAGTGACTTGACCATGTCTTACAGCAAAAAGGCTTTTCAATGTGGTCTAGCTGTCTGCCAAGGGGAAAGGAAAATGATAAATAGTTGGCTTGTCTTTGCCATAAGTGCTGATTTTCTCATTTGGGGAGTCTCATCATCAGATTTGCTACTCTGAAGATCACTTGGGTACAATATAAAATATATGATAGGATAGAATAAGACTTGTAGGAGGGAACCTAGGTCAGACACTGGCAGCATCATAGGAAAAGAGGTAAAATATAGAAAATATTTCTGAGATAGAATAAACCAGATTTGGTGACAGACTGAATACTAAACTGAGGTACAGAGAGGGGTAGAAAATGACTGAATATTTTATTAAGAGAATGTACCAATGGTGATACTACTAACTAAAGTTAGGAACATGTCAGTTGAAGCAGGATTACATACAAAAAAAAGAAGCACAGTTTGGAAATGGTAAGTTATTAGTATTTGCAGGACGTCTGAGTGGAGATGTCCAGTGGGAGAATGAAGCCACAGATCTGAACCTTAGATGAATACAGGAGGTGTGCTTTTTTGGGGAAGGGTATTCCACAAATAGTTTATAACTATGAGACCAGAAACAAACACCCAAGTAGATGTCATGGAGCAAAATAAGAATCCGGCAGGTCAGAGTTCTCCTACGTCTATGAAAAATTGAACATTGGACTTTCCCTGTTGGCAATTATAATATTCTTTCTCATTCAGTTGTTGTAGGATTAAATCAATCACATGATGAATTTAAAATACTAGTCTTAGTGTCTGACTAAAGAATTTAATAAACGGTAGCTGTAACAATAATATGAATGATAAGAATGGTAATCACCAGTTGACTCTGAGTGCCTTTGACTGTTGGGTGGGAAGGTCTCCACTGTCCTTTCTCATCTACCTCTGCTTTTACTAATTCTGCTCCGTTCTGCAAGCAATGCTTTTCCCCACATGCTACATAATTGTTCTGCAGTAATTTCTCTGAAGCAAAGGAAACTGCCCCTCGCACTGATTGCAAATTCTACACAATTATTCTTCACAGTGCTGCGCCTACTGCCTGCGATTATAATGGCCTCTCAGAGAATTTTGATGATAATATTCTTTATCAAGTGATTGCTTTGTCCACGGCTGCCACATTAAAAAACACAATTAAAACTAAAGTTAAAATCAAAGCCAAAAATCTATGACAAATGTAGCAATATTTCTTGTGATAGAAGGAACAATATGTCTAAAAGAGCTTTCATGCTGTTGTATAATGTACCTATGCCTTAAATTTGATTCCTCTGAGTGTTCAATTAATGTGGAAACAACAGACAGCCATTTTATCTCCTTTCTTGAATTTTGCTATTACATTGACCATTAATGCATTTTTTGTTCTACCCAGGCTCCTCTCTGTTAAAAAAATAAGCTATTTTATCATATGAGATAATACATTAAAAAAAAAATAAGCTGATTTTAAAGTGCTGTTCAAAGTTTTTTCTCTTTTAAATGAATCACAGGCAAATTGTTTTAAGACAGCGATGCTGATTTTACCAATCTATTCAGTAAGTCTCTGCTGGGTGTAAAGAATATGCCGCCAGGAACTTGACAGCAAGGAAATGGAAGGGCCCCTCACTCTAAAATTATGTAAAGAGCCTGATCTGAGATACATAAAATCTTGAAACTAACTTAGAAACACAGATTGACCCTCTGAGCACAGCAAGACAAGACTAAAGCTAAGGAATGGCTGGGTCATTCAAAAGGGTGGATGTGGGCAGACTGCCAGTCAGATAAGCTCATTCTTCCAGGAGATAGGGGACCATAGACCAACTCTCTCTCAGTGACAGATATCATGTAATTGTGGAGATTGCTATCTGTGGTTATAGCCTGATGTCATTAAACATACAAATCATACAAATTACTTTGTTCTGATTGCATGATCATCAAGCTATCTTTTGATGATAATTTGGCTTCTCATGGCTTTTCTGATAGAGAATGGAACATTATGACCAGAGGATGCATATCTTCATCGTCTATCCTCTTGGCAGATATATTTCTCAATATAAGTTAACATATTAGGCAATTTTGTTATAGTTCATTTTATGTGAGTGAGTTTGTGTGAATCTCTTCGAATCATCCATTCTGTGATGACAAAAAACTAACTTCTGAGGTTGCAAAATGGAAGGTCAAACCAAAAACCAAGGAATGTTTGGTCCTATGAGGTCTCTTGGGAGAAAGTCAACAAAGAGATACTCCTCTTTAATCATCCCTAGAGCCAATGCCACTAAAGCATCAAGGCTGACAGATGGAATAACTTCAGTGTAAAGGAATATTGACAATTTGCAAACACAGGTTTTAATTTCAGCATTATAATAGCCGACACTTATGGAGTCTGAGCAAAATTAAACTGTTCAGCTCAAACAGTTAAGAAGCTGCAGGTTTTATGGGCCTGAACACTTTTAAAAGCACAAGTATTTAGTACTTTCCCAGCCAGAACACTGTGCCCAATCCTCAGTTCTCTCCCTTCCCCACTTTTACCCTTAGTGAAACATGATTCTAATGTCTCCAGGGACAGCTCTGTTACTTGGCCTCAGAAACAATTTTTTTAAAATACCCACCAAATATAAATTCCCTTAAATATAACTGATTACTATCTCATTCACACCAAAAAAAAAAAAAAAACCCCAAAAAACCCGAAAACTTAAATTACAGTATTTAAAACCTTATTTTAAAAGAGTGAAAATACATATTTTTAACTTGGCTCATCTATTATCTTCTCTACCACCCACTGAAAAATATAGTACAATGGTCTAGTTAAAGACTCAGAAAAAAAAAGACTCAGGATATTTCACAGATCCAGTATTTGGATCAGTAACCATTATTTTGCACCTTAACAGAATGTACTATATATAATTTTAAAAATTATTTGAAGTACATTAATTTTAAATAAAAATGTGATAGGAATAAAATTAAGTTGTTCCGATCATGTGTGAAGATAGAAAAATAAACATTATGGGTCTGGTGTCTTAGTCCCCAAGTACTAATTATTTTCAGAAAAATTGTATGTATCTCTGATTACTGTTACTCAAGAGTCCATTTCATGCAGCAAACACCACTGAAATATTCTAACAAGCACACACAATTTTATATATATATATATATATTTATATTTATTTTTGGCTGCGTTGGGTGTTTGTTGCTGTGCGCGGGCTTTCTCTAGTTGCGGCGAGTGGGGGCTACTCTTCATTGCAGTGCGTGGACTTCTCATTGAGGTCGCTTCTCTTGTTGCAGAGTACAGGCTCTAGGTGCCTGGGCTTCAGTAGTTGTGGCATGTGGGCTCAGTAGTTGTGGCTTGTGGGCTCTAGAGCACAGGCTCAGTAGTTGTGGTGCACGGGCTTAGTTGCTCCGCAGTATGTGAGATCTTCCCGGACCAGGGCTCGAACCCGTGTCCCCTGCAATGGCAGGCAGATTCTTAACCACTGTGCCACCCGGGAAGCCCCACAATTATATTTTTAATTTGTAGTTTTCAGCAATTACCAGAATGGGAAAGCCAAGCTTTCCTGGTATTTTTTGCAGGTGGTAAGTATTAATGTTTAATGCTTATAATATTTTTGAATGGCCACAGGAATATTCACAAAGGAATTGGAAGATCAGATACACCTTTCAGAATCACTGCATTTGTAATCTCTCATTTTAAGATCAGGTGGAACATAAAGTTGTATTCTGTGAGGTTAAAAAACTTAATGATTCTCATAGTTCTACTTTCTCAAGATAATTTTTTTTTTTTTTTTGGTAGTACATGGGCCTCTCAGTGTTGTGGTTTCTCCCGTTGCGGAGCACAGTCTCCGGACACGCAGGCTCAGCGGCCATGGCTCACGGGCCTAGCTGCTCCGCTGCATGTGGGGTCTTCCCGGACCGGGGCACGAACCCGCGTCCCCTGCATCGGCAGGCAGACTCTCAACCACTGTGCCACCAGGGAAGCCCCTCAAGATAATTGTTGAATTTGAAAATGACTACTTTTGCCATCACTGCATATTGATTTTGATGAAGAATATTGATATTAGCACACAAGTACTGAGGGGGAAAACTGATACATACTTCAAAAATGAATACAAGATAATAATGAAAACAGAGGAAACTACAGTTATCTCTCAAAGATTCTTGTGACAAGTGGAAATGTGCCTATTGTCAAGGTTTGGTAACACTTGTTTTCTAGTATGTATATATATACATATGTATGTATATATACATATATTTACTATCACTTCTAAAGCAACTCCTCTTCAATTAACAGTTAAGAAACGAACAGATTTTAGCCTACTGATCTTTTTTCTGATTTCATATATCATGTGTCATTTACATAGAAAAAAAAGTTTACAAAAATTCAAAATTCTAATTATTGTTCTTTTATTTTCAGGAATAAAAATTGCATGCACAAAAGCACAGTAAAACTTGTTGTGAGTTGTTTTTATATTCCCATTGCATCCTTCAACTGAAACATGCAGCAGTGTTGTATGGATGACAGAGCCTCAGTATTATACCTGTGGGTGGCTTTGTTGCTTCCAAAAGAATTTTTTTTTTTTGGTTGCCAAATAAGCTATTGTTTGAATCCAATCAGTTGTAAGCACCCATAGAGACCAACTGGGCTGTTTTGAATATGAGTATATAAAGTCATTTCTGTTTCAAAATATATTTTTACAAATAATATCAATAGCCACATTTTATTGAGTATTTATTTTGCCAGCCAGATACTGCATTAACAGTTTTATAGGTATGTTTTCTCATTTCATTCTAATACAAGTTTTATAAAGGAGATCTTATTCTGCACCCCCTCCCACCACCGCCCAGCAGTATGGGGGAAAAACAGGATGTCTAGAGATGAAAGTGTTTCACCTAAAGTCACGGTGGTAAGAAGTGAATACAACTCATCTTCATTTCTGTGTGCCTCCACAGCATGTGCTCTTATCCACGATTGCATTTCATTCTGATCTGTTACGAATGTAGACTACACACTATATATTGGTTACATCTATGCATAAACACAGGTAGGGCATGTTGAAAGAAAGATTTGTGTAAGTTTCAAAATCATTCCCATTATTTTATAGCAGCACCTCATATATTAGTGATAGATACATACTGAATCTCTATATTTCTTTCCATTATTGGGGATATTTTCAAAGAGTTCAGGGAATTATTATGACAGCAAGACATGCAATATGGAGCAAACATTTAGACATTTGATGACTGGGAAATAAATCTCCCAAGAATATGTCATCTCTTTTCTTATAAGCAACAATTCACAGTGTAGCAAAATTTTGAAAAAAGTGCTCATAAGGTTTAAAGTGAGGAGATTTCTAGAGAAACAAGGCATGTATTTAGAATGATATCTATTCTAAAACATAGTAAAATTTTGTTTTGTCCTGCCTATATTACTCTTTTGGGGAAAAATAAAAATAGAAGCCATAGAGGATCACAGGGAAGGGAGAACAATGGGTGGGTGAGGGAAGTTTATGTGTGAGCCAGCCAGAAAGCGGAAAGTGGAAAAATATATTCTACATTCAAACTCTCTGTTTTCATTAAATCTTTGAGCCTTAAACAGAATCTATCACTGAGTCTAGGACGGGGAGTCTCAGCACATTCATTGTTACCTGTTCTCTAAATTGTGACAATGATGAAAATGCCTTTGCATAGTTTTTGACAGATGGAAAAAGAATTCTGTCACAGAGCTTCTAAATGGTTATTAGAAATATGCCTGAGTTGTACTGTCAGACTGGCTTAGATTCTAAGCCCTATGGAGGAGGGATTGATGTCTTTCTGGTGAGATTGACAGAATACACTGCAACACTTAATAAGAACAGTAGTAGACACGCAGTGGGGGCAAAGGAACTCCTCAATCCCAGATTACAAACTCTGAATAAAGCCCTGTACCTTCCATAGAATTCCATTACCAGTGTTGGTATGAGTTTCAAGGGGACCCTGCATTGAAAATATATTCTCTGCAATACACATTCTGAGATAAATGTTCACATGAAGCAAATAAGATTATTCACAGTACAATTCTTAGTGGCTAATAAAATTAACCACTCTTTTCAGTGATATTAATCAGTGGTTGTTCCAGTATGCTTGAACAAACAGAGCACCTGACTGTAGATTAACTGCACCTAAAGATGTTTTGTGAATATTTGCGTATCAGCAAACCATATGGTAAATTAGACTTCTCTCTGGTAATTTACTGGAAGGAAGTCAAAATAATTAGAAATCACTCTCAATAACTGCAGTTGCATACAGCAACTCAGTCACTGAAATGAAATGGTTCTCAGAAATGTCTGTTTTGCAGGTGTATTCCAATGACAGGCTACAAACTGGCTGCTTATATTAAACATCATCATGTAAAATGGGCTTGCAGAATGAATGTTAAACTGAGAGGTTGTTTGCCATCTGCTTTCTCTGTTGATTTGACTTTGAAAGGCTTTGTTTGTTTGGTTTTTTGTTTACGAAGAAAACCTGATCATGTCCTGATCACAAGGGTAGCCAAACATGGTCTATATATTTTCTTATAACAGGCATCCATCGGAGGGTGATAGAAATCAACCGTCAGTTAGTCAGCTGATTTTTCTCAGGGATGTGCTCTATTATATTGAAAAATTTTAAATAATTTTAAATAGTTAATAGCATAAATATGAAGATACTATGAATCAGTGCTTCTCAATTTTTTAATATGTGTCTGAATCACCTGGGGATCTTGTTAAAACGCAGATTATGATTCAGCAGGTCTGGGGGTGGGGAGCTCGAGAGTCTGCATTTCTAACAACTTTCTACGCACTGCCAAAGCTGCTGGTCTGTGGATCACAATTCGAGAAATTAGGCTGTAGATGCACCATATTTTACTAAACAAATAAGTGGTCACAAAAACGTGACATCTATTTGCCATGTTTTCTTCACTAGAAGCAGTAGATGTTTTTCTATTTATTGACTTCCTGTCCTTTGAACTCTGTTGAGAATCAAGGATTACCTTACCTACCTAACTCAAGCCCTGTATGTCACTAACCCCAAATGGCAGAAAATAAAATTTTTTTTAACATCTTTATTGGAGTATAATTGCTTTACAATGGTGTGTTAGTTTCTGCTTTACAACAAAGTGAATCAGCTATACATATACATATGTTCTCATATCTCTTCCCTCTTGCGTCTCCCTCCCTCCCACCCTCCCTATCCCACCCCTCTAGGTGGTCACAAAGCACCGAGCTGATCTCCCTGTGCTATGCAGCTGCTTCCCACTAGCTATCTATTTTACGTTTTGTAGTGTGTATATGTCCATGCCACTCTCTTACTTCGTCACAGCTTACCCTTCCCCCTCCCCATATCCTCAAGTCCATGCTCTAGTAGGTCTGTATTTTATTCCCGTCCTACCCCTAGTCTGTTCAAGAAAAATTTTTAAGTATTATTTATTAATACATTTATTCCACAGATAAATTGGCGTCTGAACTAGGTGAGACACAGGAAATAGACATAGATAGTTCTTGAACCCATGCAGCATAGGTGAAGAGACAGACAGACTAAATCTACAGAAATAGCTATGTATTTATTTGGAAAGAGGTTGCAGAATACTAAAGATGCCAGAGGACCTAACCTGGTAAGGCTTCCATTCAGCTAAGCTCTGAAACACATGAAGGTGTTATTCAGGAGAGTGGTGCGAGACAGTATTGAGTAACGGGGAGATAAACCCACAGTCTCTTCAGTCATGCATGAGACAACTGAGGGAGTGAGTGGTGCAGAGATGAGACTGGAATGGTGAGGAGAAGTCCTGTCACAGAGACGTTGTGGAGCATGTCAAAGATTTTAGAATGAAGCTAAGAGTAAAGGGAAAAAGTTTTTAAGTGTAAGCATCTTCAGATACACATTTTGAAGAGCTCTTTCTTGCTCCTATGTACTGAATTGATTAGGACAATAATGGTTGTGAAAGTTAAGGCTACGGAAGTGCCCCAGGCCAAAGGTAATGGGGCTCAGAAAAGGCAGTGGTAGTGGAGATGGGGATGGAGAGACAATTATATGTATGTTCGGGAGGTACTTCAACTGATTCAATGTAGGAAGTGAGGAAGAAAGAGAAGTCAATGATGGCCTCTGGGCAGAAGCAATTTTGGTAGATGGTACCATTTGCTGTGATTAAAAACAATAAAGGAAGAACACGCTTTGTGGGTAAGATATTAAGGTAATATTTTTTGGTTATAGAAGTCCGTAAAAGTCCCATCGGACTTTTCCCACTGTGCTCATTAGGCTATTGTGCAAAATAAATAAATGCTTACACTTACTATCTTTCTGTTGCTTAGTCAAAATAACTCTATAAAAATAATAAGAGTTGATATTTATATAAGAAGGAAACTTAGAACAAAAAGGTAGAGAGACTTGCAGAATTACACAAGAATGATGATAAAATTGGTCATAAAAATTTAGATATCTCAATTTAATGCCTACCCCTCATTTTACTTGTGAGTTTGATTCTTAAGAAACAATCATGGTGAAACGTGGTAAGATCTCAGACAGGTGTCCAAACCCTCACTACATGGGTTATCATTGATTTACTATATACTCTATATTAAAGTCAACTTTCTTCTTAATCAGAGGTGAGTCTCTTGAGATTGGGGGATTTAAATTTTTTTTTAAACAGAAAATATAGTCAAAAGGATCTTTAGTAAGCTACTTTATACACTATAAATCTGTGCTAATATTATAGCTATACAGTGTCTGGCTAAGCATACACTAATAATAAACTAATCATACTGCGTTGGCTGAGAGATGAATATAAAAATAAACTATTCATACCTAATATGGATTTTGTCACCAGCTATTATACGGTAACTATTTAAACTCCATTGTCTTGCCTAACTGAGAAAGCTTTACTGCCTCTGCATTTCTCAACTTGCATGAATCACATGTAATGTTAATATGTGCTAATAAATCTCCTCAGATGCACTGCACCCAGCTGGGGCTTCCCAGAAACAATTGTCACATTGATAGTAGTTTTTCAAAGCCTGGTATGAGTTTTGTAACAGAAGACATATAGGTCATATATTAGATATATAAGTACATATCAATATATTTATATAATTTTTCTCACTTTCTTTAGATTCCCAGCTGACCATTCAAAAAATAAAATAGTCCTCTGCCCTCTCAGTGTGTCCTAGCCCTAACTAAGAAAGAAAATGACTAAAAATAGTCGTTTTAATCATGGATACACTTTAATGTAGTTTTTCTTTTTAACATAGGATTTCAAAAAGCTTTTAATATGAAATATTATAGAGTCACAGGAAGTTGAAAAAAAATGTACAAGACAGGCTATAAGGTTCAGGATGGTGCAGGAAGGTGCAGGAAGACCCTGAACTCATCCCCTCCCACAGACACACTGAATCTACACTTACCTCTAGAGCAATTCCTCCTGAAGATAAATTGAGGGCTAATTGAAAAGCTTCTGCACAACACATGACAGAAGGACTCCCACAGAGATGGGTAGGAACCCCACCCTTAATGCTGAGAACTGCAGTGTTATAGAAAATTATCAAACTACATGGGAAGAGACCAAGAGAAGAAGAAAGGAACAGAGAAAAACTACAAAAACCCAGCAAAAAAACCCAGCGGTTTGAAGGACGCCTAGACTACACACGAAGGAAACCATTTACTAACCTTAGAGCATCTGCTAAACGAGCAGGGAACTGCTGGAACTCTCTCTGGGACTGGAGGTCAGAGTTATCAAAAAAAAGAGTGATGGCCCAAATAAATAAAATCAGAAATGAAACAGGAGAAGTTACAAATGATACCACAGAAATGCAAGGTATCATAAAAGATTACTATTAAAAATGATATGCCAATAAATTGTACAACCTAGAAGAAACAGATAAATTCCTAGAAACACACAATCTTCTAAGACTGAATCAGGAACAAACAGAAAATCTGAACAGAGGGATTTACTACTAATAAAATTGAATCAGTAATCAAAAAATTCCCAACAAAGTCCAGGACCAGACAGCTTCACATGTGAATTCTAGCAAACATTTAAAGAAAATTAACACCTACCCTTCTCAATCTATTCCAAAAAATTGAAGAGTGAAGGAATGCTTCCAAATTTATGAGAAAAGCCTTGCGCTGATACCAAAACCAGACAAACTACAAGAAAAAAGAAAGAAAGGAAGGAAGGAAGGAAGGAAGGAAGGAAGGAAGGAAGGAAGGAAGGAAGGAAGGAAGGAAGGAAGGAAGGAAGGAAGGAAGGAAGGAAGGAAGGAAGGAAGGAAGGAAGGAAGGAAGGAAGGAAGGAAGAAAGTGACAGCCCAGTATCCCCGATGAAATAGATGCAAAAATCCTCAATAAAATATTAGCAATCTGGGGCTTCCCTGGTGGCGCAGTGGTTGAGAGTCCGCCTGCCGATGCAGGGGATGCGGTTTCATGTCACGGTCCGGGAGGATCCCGCATGCCGCGGAGCGGCTGGGCCTGTGAGCCATGGCCGCTGAGTCTGCGCGTCCGGAGCCTGTGCTCCGCAACGGGAGAGGCCGCAACAGTGAGAAGCCCGCGTACAGCAAAAAAAAAAAAAAAAAAAAAAAAAAAAAAAAAAAAAAAAATTAGCAATCTGAACTTGACAACACATTAAAAGGATCACACAGCATGATCAAGTGGGATTTATTCCAGGGATGCAAGGATGCTTCAATGTCCACAACAAGTCAATCAACATTAAGAAAACAAAGGATCAAAACCATATGATCATCTCAATAGGTGCAGAAAGAGCATTTGACAAAATTCAACAAACGATGATAAAAATTCTCAACAAAGTGGGTAGAGAGTGAACACACTTCATAATAAAGGCCAGATATGACAACAAAATATTTTCATATGATATGTTCAATAAGGGGTTAATATCCAAAATATATAAGGAAGTCATGCAGTTCAATATCAAAAAAACAAACAATCAGATGAAATATGGGCAGAAGACCTGAATAAACATTTTTCCAGAGAAGACAAACACATGAGTAACAGGGCCATGAGAAGATGCTCAACATCGCTAATCATCAGGGAAATGTAAATCAAAACGGCAATGAGGTATCACCTCACACTTATTAGAAAAGCTATTATCAAAAAGACAAGAAATAAAAAGTGTTGGGGAGGGTGTGGAGAACAGGGAACCCTCGTGCACAGTTGGTGGGAATGTAAATAGGGGCCACCACTCTGGAAAACATATGGAGGTTCCTCAGAAAATTATAAATAAAAGTACCATACAATCCAGCAATTCTACCTTTTGGAATTTATCCATAGAAAACAAACACACTAATTTGAAAAGATATATGCACCCCAATATTCATTGCAGCACTATTTACAATAGCCAAGATACGGAAGCAACCTAACTGTCCATCGACAGATGAATGGATAAAGAAGATGTAATATATATGTATATCTTATATAAATATTTTATATATATATCTTATATAATATATACACACACAATGGAATATTACTCAGTACAATGGAATATTACACACAATGGAATATAAAAAAAAAAAAGAGGGCTTCCCTGGTGGCACAGTGGTTGAGAGTCCGCCTGCCGATGCAGGGGACACGGGGGGAATAACTGACATGGAGGGGCAGAGGACGGATGTAGATCTAAGATTTCCAGGTTAGAAATCAACTCAAAAAGGTCTGAAAAGCTAAACTAACGAAAAGCTCAGTATCCCTGCCATACCTATAAGGGCAGGGTCACTATTCATCTGTGCTACCTGATATCAGACATCGAAATTATTTTTCGTTCTCTTTCTTTCTCTTACATTTTAATTAGAATAGATCCTTATTAATTGCTCTGGGTTATTATATGGTTCTACGGTATGAGATGCTATGGAAATACTATATATATAACTTTTAAGGAAGTCATTAAATACTCCTCTTTAACACTATTTATTTTCATTTAACAATATATTATAGAAATCCTTCTAAGTAAATCCATACTCCAAGTCAATACCTTCTTGTTTCTTACAGGTTCATAGCATGGGATGCCTGCCATGGCTGTGTGGATGTGGCTAACAGTCCATCAGCTACAGCAAGTGTAAATGAGGGACCTAACAATTGTCCTGTAATTCATCACTGCGTTTGCATACAGGCCATGTCCCCCAGGAGCTGCTTGCAGCCAGTGATTGACTGTGGCAAGGATAGTTTGTTCCTGGTTGACATGGGCTCCTGTGATGGCTGACTTTGGCTTGAAAACTCTGATGGCTTTGCCGAAGCTTCCTTAGATTGCATGGCAGTCTCGATGCTTCCATCCAATCTTCTCTCGCCCTCTCCTTACTGGGATCAGACTTGCTTTGCAGCCTGATGGCTCTTTCAGCCTTATCTGGCTCCCTCCTGATTTTCCCTCCTATAAGCATTTCCCCTAATGAAATCCTTGCCTTCTGCATCTCAGAAGACCCAACTAAGCAATGCCTACTCCATAATTTGTGCCACATTCCCTTATGGATAGACAGCTTATTTTCAAATTTTTTTGTTAATACAAACAACATGGTAATAAATATCATCCACTTGTATCTTCATATATTGGCAATTTTTTTTCTTCTGTTGACTAAGTTCTGAGAATGGAATTGCTTAAAGGGTATATATATTAGAAATTTAAATAAATGCAGTACAATTACTATAATGAATACAATTAAATCAAAATACAACTTAGGTCATTAAAACCTTTGGTTTTAATGAAGTATTGATACTTTTCTCATCTAGAAGAGACAAAGAGACAAGGTAGCAAAAATACAGACTAATGAAATTAATCTCTTAATATGGTGTCTATAATTTGTGTCATGGCTTAACAATAAAACCTCTGTAGGCTGTTTGTAAAATATCAATTAATAATTAAATTAAAATTTATGTCTATTAATTATCTTGAATATAAATAACTGCTTACCTTCTGATAGCAAGCACTTAAATCAAAGGGAAAACCAAGAAGAGATATAAAATGGAAATAATTATAATGTTTCTTTTTATTCAGTAAGTTTGATAAGTTATTAACATTCAAAAAGCGACGTCTAGATGTTTGTATCATCTGTAGCTATATCTTACTCATTTTTCCCTTTAAAAATTTTCAAAGATTAATAAAACTTGACAGTAGTTTCAAGTTTAAAATCCACTGGACTACATGGTACTTTAAAAAAATTATATAATATAGAAATTTACTGTGTTACATCTGTCTCATCAATATGCACTATCTAGGAACTTGCATTAACAACTGATCATAAATATGGATTAAACAAACAGAAAGAGTGGTTATCTGGAAAAAATATAATGTTCTATGATGCTTGTTGCAAACGGTACTGGGTAGCTAAATTCTTTGATAAAAAATGAACACTTGGGACTTCCCTGTGGGTCCAGTGGTTAAGACTCTATGCTTCCACTGCAGCGGGCATGGTTCGATCCTTGGTCGGGGAACTAAGATCCCACATGATGCGTGCGGTGAGGCCAAAAAAAGAATGTTTGTTTGTTCACGGTCAAATGCCATTTGTGTTTAAATGGAATTTACATAAAGCCGTCTGTTTCACACATTTCCCAAGTAATTATTCTACTTATTATCAAAAAATAATATTATGCCATTTTTCCCCTAATAATAGGCAAGGATAGAGTAATACACAAGATCAGGATGTAATCTGATAGAATTTAAAAACCACTACAAACCAATAGTCTTTTAGACTAACACTTCTATAAGTATTTCATATATTCTGCCAAAATATCTAAACATCATTTAATCTATACAGTCACACTATAAGAAGTCAAAATTAAACATCTAATCTATAATTATATAGAGGAAGGGGAAAAAGACCTTAAATGTTGTTTTAAACCTTGCTACTCTGGTGAGTTGATCAAAGGCACTTTTAAGACACATCCTTTTACATTTTCTTCTTGCTGATATGTGTAAGAACTAAGATGTACTCCACACTCACATTAAAAAAACATTTAGTGAGTTTTTTTTATGATCCCTTTAATGAAAACTCAGTTTTTCACATGAAAGAAAGAGAAAAGAATGAAAGAAGTAAAGAAAGGAAGGAAAGAAGAGAGGAAGAATCTTATCTTATGTGTAACCAGGTATGAAATTAACCACTTGCTATTTTAACTTTTTTCTGGTTACAATGGACAATAGAAATACGAGGAAAAAATGAATATACGATAGATTCGACACTCAAAGGTTAATTCTATTTAAGCAAAACCATTCAAAGCAGAGAGCAGGAAAACAATATTTTTCATTTTACCTTGGACAACATATATCTTTCCATCTTAAATATTTTATTGGAAGTTCAAAATAATTATTTTAAAAGATACCATCTAGACACAGTAGCTTAATTCTATAAAATGTACTTAGAGCTTTCATTCATTTCATTCTTTCCTTTCATTTTAAAGGAAAACTTACAAATGTAGCCACACACTATTTCAGAAATGATTAGTCAAGAGCTTTCTCACCCCAAATAAACTTAGTAAATAATATATAAAAATCGTAGTGTATATATAATGCATATGTATGCCAGATAACTAGATATCGAAATATATATATATATATACACAGACATACATACCACTCACTGTGCCTGCTGTCTTCTCTGTGGGAGTCCATATCTACTCTTCACCCTTCCCCATTCTGCTCTGTGCTTGGGGCTCAATGAATGAGCTGCATCAATGGGCTGCCTTGTCCCTTGTCCTCTGGACTCTGGTTAGTTTTAGCCAATGGCTTTTGAGTATTTCCAATGCGCCCGATTCTCCCAGCCAAAATCTAGTGGGGGAAGATTCACAGTACCCACAAAGACAAAATAAAGGTGAAAAAATATGAGTTGGTACAATACTTTGTAGTAATTGTTCACAGTGATTCAATTAGTCTCGTTCTAGTAATTGTGATATTAATATAACTAGGCATTTTATTTCATCATTACATGTTCTCATGCCCTCCAGAATTAGATTCCTATTATTACCAGCCAAGAAGCTGTTGAATAAATACCAGTGTTTGCTGTTGTTCTGTAGCCAGTAAGGTGCTTATATCTTTTTATATCTTGGAAAAATTTAATTTCTCTATATGTTCCCAGGAAGATATCCTCTTAATAGGGTCTCACTGCTTCATAGGATCTCACTAATCCCAAGGAGAAATCACACTTTAATATGATTTCTGATAGATGTTAAGTTTTTTTTTTTTTTTTTTTTTGTGGTACGCGGGCCTCTCACTGTTGTGGCCTCTCCCGTTGCGGAGCACAAGCTCCGGACACGCAGGCTCAGCGGCCATGGCTCACGGACGCAACCGCTCCGCGGCATGTGGGATCTTCCCGGACCGGGGCACGAACCGGTGTCCCCTGCATCGGCAGGCGGTCTCCCAACCACTGCGCCACCAGGGAAGCCCAGATGTTAAGTTTTTAAGGTACATTAAGATTTCAATTTTTCTTTTAAAGCAGGAACAACTATTTAAATATGTTAAATGCAATTGGAATTGCCAACTTTAATAAAAACAATTAACAAATTAATAAATTAACAACTTCAATACTGCAACCCCCAAAACATTTGTATAAACTAGTGACTATAAAGAAACACTGGCACATATGCAAGATCAGAAACCAAGATTTAGTACAATTTATCCTGAGTCACCCAAGGTGTGGAAAGGGAAGATAACTCAGCAGAAGGAAACATGAGTGTGTATGTGAAGGTCTGAACAGGTTTGCAGTGACATATTTAGTGTATAATGTATGGGGTATAATGTACCCAAGTTCATATGAGAAATGTATAGTGTCAGTGGCAGGAGATGAAGTGGTGATGAGGAGTTATTTTTTAAAGCATTTTTTTAAAGTACTTGTTATCTTTTGCCTCTTGGCATTCTGCCATACTACTCTCATTTATTCCAGAGTGCTAGTCACTACAAGGGAAGGGTAAAATGTGTGCTTGTAAAACACACACCTTCTCAAAAAAATACATCTTCTCATTGAATGAATTCATCAAACAATAACATAAGCTTTCATAATTTTTTTTACTGTAAAATTTTCTTGGAAGGTTAAAATTATTTTGGGTATGAGTTTTCTAGATATTCTGCATTTAGTTTAGTTTTTTCCAGCTGTATTGAGGTATAACTGACAAAACTGTAAGGTATCTAAAGGATACAATTTGGGGATTTGACATACATACATACTGTGGAAGGATTCCCCCCAAAGAGTTTATAACACACCCATCACCTCACATGATTACCTTTCTTCGTGTGTGTGTGAGAACATTTAACTTCTACTATCTTAGCAAAGTTTAATCATACAATACAGCGTTGTTATCAACTATAGTCATCATGTTATACATTACGTCCTCAGACTTTACTCATAACTGAAAGTTTGTACCATTTTACCAACCTCTCCATATCTCCCCACTCCCAAGCCTTGCCAACCACTTTTCTACTCTATGTTTCTATGAGTTCAATATTTTAAAAAAAGATTCCACATATAAGTGAGATCATGTGGTAATTTTCTTTTCTTATCTGGCTTATTTCACTTAGCATAATGCCCTCCAGGTTCATCCCTGTTGTTACAAATGACAGGAGTTCCTTCTTTTTCAAGGCTGAATAATATTCTACTGTAGATATGTACACACACACACATGCCATATTTTCTTGATCCACCCATCTGCTGATGGACATTAGTTTGTTTCAGTACCTTGGCTACTGTGAATAACGTTGCAGTGAACATGGGAGTACAGATTAGACACACCTCATTTAAACCAGAAAATAAATTCAGTGCTATTTAATTGAGATTGCCATCAGCCATATAAACTCAAAGTCACTTCTATAGTGAAGTTTATTCTAAAATAAGCCTAAAATAATCATTGAAATGTATGTCTATATTCTTACACTTCCCATTTTTTTTGGTTTCTTCTTGTTCTAAAAGCATGACTTTGACTGTGGGCTGTGTTCAGTGTTTTGAAATTAAGGCACCTCCCAACCAGTGGCAAAGGTCAATGGTAACATGCCCACTGCTAGAAATATTTACTCCTTCCGTATGACATCTGTGTAAGGGAAGTGTCTCTCTCCCTCATCTCTGTTGCAATAATGCCTATTCATTTTTTAAGGCTCAGTTTCAGTATATTATCCTCTAGGAAAATTGCCTGGACCACTTGGACTGGATTAGGTGGTCCTATTTGTGATCTTTAATGTCCTATGCATTTAAAGATTAGTTATGACTTCATCTTCGCACCCACCATGTAATTTAATGATTGTTTATGTGCTTGTTTTCTCACTAGAATGTGAACTCATTGAAGGACAGAACTGTATTTTATTTTTCTTCGTATTTCCAGTGCCTAGCATGTTTTTGATTACTTAGTAAGTAATCAATAAATATTTATTTCATAAATGAATGAATAAATGAATGAATTTCACTTTTATACATCAAGGCAAAGCCCTAAATAGTTGCCCCGTTGAGCTTAAAATCTCAGCAGAATAGCTGACATTGAGAGTTGTCAAAGAGCAATTCTAGCATCATTACAACAGTTAAACCTTCCTGGAAACAGTCAGTTCTGGAAGCAGTCATCGGGAGTTGCTGGTCCTGAAGGTAACCTATTCTTGACTCTCTTTCAGTAGTTTTTAATTATCTTTTAAATACAGATTTTTTGATTTAGTTTTAAAGGTACCTTGTCAGCAAAAGAATCCACCGATTAATTAATAATTAATAATTCTGGTCTGACTTGAGAAACTGACCATGACACTAGGGAAATTTCACAATTAAGTGCCTGATTTCAGGTATTGCTCTACAAAGTCATGTCTCTCCTATGAAGTATAATGGATTCACAGCTTCTTTAACCCAAAGGACATTCTGAGCAAAGTATCACAAAATATAATAGCTTACTACTTGAACTTCTTTTTCAAGTCTTAAGTATGGCTGGGCATAGGTAAAATAATGTAGCTAGCATCATTTCTCCAGCATTGCCTTTTCTTTCCGACTTACTTTCAGCTTTCCTATCATCTGCACTTGTTTCTGATGATAACCTGGTTACTTTCAGGGATCTCCTGCCAGGCTGTTCTCCTCCACTCTTGGCCATAATGTGGCCCTCTTAGGGCTCATTCATAGTCCATGACCACTGAGACTCTCAATATACCTTACATCCTATGATCTGATTCCATCACTGTCAGGGTTTCTGACCCTGTTAAGAGAATGTTAACAGGACTAATATGAGAAGTGAATTTCTTTCCTGGAGGAAGATTAAGAAACATCCAAGGATTTATACTGTGGCAGTTGTTTTCCAATTCTATGGAAACCTCTGTCATCACACTTGCTTGGAAAACCAATAAGCGCTGTCACATCTAATTCTCCCCTCCTCAGTGCCTACACCCTTGCAACTGAACATGGCTGAAGAAACACACTCATGAGAAGCAGTCTCACTTTAAATTTCTCACTGATATCTTTAAGTTGGCTCTCATTGCTGCCTGGAGTACATTCTCTATTGCCTCAATTCATTCACTCTCCCACATTCCTGTTTCCAAACTTCGTATCTCTCTTCATTGTTCAAACATCCCTTTCTCAACTGATTACTCTTTAATTTCACTGAGAAATTTGAAGCAACCAGAAGAGAAATCCCTTAAGTTCTCATACCACATTTACTCACCTACCAGCATTTGTAACAAAATCCTCCCTTTCTTTCTATTACTAAAATTCAATTGCAGCATCCTTGCTTCCCCTCCACTCATTCACTCACATACAAATATGCTACTATTCCTCCCATTAAAAACCAAACAGATAAACAAACAAACCTTTCTTACCTCCCCATCTCCCTCCAGCTACCACCCCATTCCTCTGCTCTTTTTTTAGAAGTTACCTCATTAAAAGGGTTATCTATATGTGCTAACTACACTTCCTTTCGATTTATCCTATCTTAAATCCACTCTAATTGCACTTTCAAATTCAACACTCCTCAAAACTTCTCCATATTAATAAATCCAATGGTTGATTTTTAACCTTCATCTTATTTTTCAGCAGAATTTGACCAATTATTCACTCCCTCCTTGAAATACGTTTAAAATGTATCTTCCGGGACAACACATCCTTCTGGTTTCTTTTCTTCCTTACTGGCTGTCTCTTTAAGTGTTATTTTCTGGTTCCTTTTCACATCTATGAACATCTGGACCTTTGATGATCTTATCTAAGTTTATGGCTTTGAATATCATTTAAATATGACAAGTACTAAATTTATATCTTCAACTAGCACCTTCCCCAGAGCTACAGATTCCTACATCTAATTGCTGACTGGACATTCTTACTTGGATATCCAACAGACATCTTAAATTTAGCATGTCCAAAACTGAATTCATTTTCTCCAACCAAACATGATTCTTCCAAAATCTTTGCCATTTCAGTTAATTGGAACTTTAGTTTCTTAGGCCAAAAACCTTGGAGTCATACTTAACTTTTCTCGTCTTTCTACATTATATTCAACTAATTAGCAAATCCTCTTGGTTTTACCTTCAAAACATATTTACACTCTAACTACTTTACTGCCTAGCATCTTGGTCCAAACAAAAAGATTTCTCATCTAGATTACTGAAATAGCCTTCTAACTGGACTTCCTGCTATCACCCTTATCCGATATTCATCTAAACACAGCAACCAGAGTGATACTCTTAAAGCAGTGTCAGATTACTTCTCTCTTCTACTCAAAACTTTACAGGCTTCCTGTCTCATCAGAGTAAAAGCAAAATCCTTATGGTATTTTAAGAGGTTTGTGTGATCTTTCCAGCTATTCTAGATTTCTTGGCTGTTGCTCAAATACCCCTGGTACACACCTATCTCAAGAAATTTGCATGTGTTATTTCCATTTCCAGACTGTTCCTCCAGATACTCAAGGCTCACTCCTCACTCCCTTAAAATTTTCACTCAACGTGGTCATCTTAGTGAGGATTCCCTGATCACCCTTTTAAAAATCACAATGCTTACTTCTTCCCTGTATCCCTAACTTTTACCCTGCTTTATTTTTATTTACTTAGCTATTTTATTGTATGTTTCCACGCAATAGAATGTAATCCTCACAAGAGTAAGTTTTTTCTTTTTCCGATCTCTTGTTCACTGCTCTAACCCCAGAATCTAGAAAATTGTCTAACACATGCTAAGTGTTCAGTTAATTTTTGTTGAATGAATAAATGCATAGAAATTAATGCTTAAAAATGTACACTTGGGGGCTTCTCTGGTGGCGTAGTGGTTGGGGGTCTGCCTGCCGATGCAGGGGATGCGGGTTTGTGCCCCGGTCTGGGAAGATCCCACATGCCGCGGAGCGGCTAGGCCCATGAACCGTGGCCGCTGAGCCTGCGCGTCCGGAGCCTGTGCTCCGCAACGGGAGAGGCCACAACAGTGAGAGACCCGCGTACTGCAAAAAAAAAAAAATTACACTTATATAGGTTTTAGCCACATCTTTGACAAGTTATATTCTCATATATTTTTAATCTTTTCAGTTGCTTCTGGCTTCCTTTGTCAAAATATAGAAATTTGCTGAATATTATTACTTTTATTATTCATCATACTTTCAGTAAGGTCACTCTGTCTGTGTTTCCTATTAAAGTTAGACCATGATGCCTCATTATCTAATAAGATGTCACAACCTGGGTTATTAACTAGCCCTTTTCTCACTCTCACATTGATTAAGTGAGCCAACCTCAGAAAAGCAGGATAAAATTATTTCCATGCCAAGCCCAGTAGATTATGTAATCACTTTAAATAAAATACTGGGAAATTTTGCACATAGTAAAAGGGTAAAAGTTTTATACCCTACAAGTAACATTAAAATAAATGCATTTGGGAAGAATTACTTCAGGCATTTCCAATGGACACTTTTATGAGGTGCTGTTGATCAACATTTCTAAAGTATTGCATTGAGCAGTTTCATTTCCTATTACATCTCTTCTTTTAAAAGTAGTAAATAACTGTGATAATTCTTATTTCATCATGCCTGTCACATGTAACAAGGGATAATCCGTCTTGTTTTCATTATTAAATACGGTTACTGAATATTGAAAGACTAGCTATAGCAACTCTGTCAAAGTCTTGCTGCTACCAGGGCAATAATTTGTCTGTGAGTAACGACTGAATGTAACAGAAACATGTAATATTTCAACCAAGAACTTGTCTTTTTTTTTTCTTTTTTTAAAACATAATTATAGTGTTTCCCAAAATGTGGTTTGTGTTCCCATGATTGTAAGTAAAATGACCGTTAGGTAGGGCATGGACAGACACATTAAAAATTAATTGGTATCTTCATTGTAATGTATGCAAGAAAATGATAAGTAAATAATAGTAAAAATAGTAGTCAGCAAATACCAAGAAGGTGATAATCTGAATGAGTGAAGTTTGGAAAATCCTTGTTATTTGGGTATTCGATTAAATCACCAACTAATACCTAAATATTATTTTGGTTACGAATGTTGAGTTAATTCACTTAAAGAAAAAAGGACTTCACCTGATATCCACTCTCCAAAGAAAACACTCATTCAAGTATCTGGCTCCTCATGAATGAATCAAATAAGCAATAACGAGCAAGGTAAGCATTAGACAGTAGTGCAATTTAAGACATACCATGTTGTCTCAGTTTTACTATTCCTGCCCGTTATTTGGCTCCTGCTAGTAACACTAAGAAAGATGGACATGGGCTTCCTTGGTGGCGCAGTGGTTAAGAATCCACCTGCCAATGCAGGGGACATGGGTTCGAGCCCTGTTCTGGGAAGATCCCACATGCCACGCAGCAACAAAGCCCATGTGCCACAACTACTGAGCCTGTGCACCTAGAGCCCAGGCTCCCTCTAGAGCCCACGAGCCACAACTACTGAGCCCACATGCCTAGAGCCAGTGCTCCGCAACAAGAGAAGCCACTGCAATGAGAAGCCTGTGCACCTCAACGAAGAGTAGCCCCTGCTCACTGCAACTAGAGAAAGCCCGTGTGCAGCAACAAAGACCCAACGCAGCCATAAATAAATAGATAAATAAATATATTTTTTAAAAAAAGAAAAGAAAGATGGCTGTAACTGGCATCTTTCTCTCCTTAAAAGTTAAATATGTCTGAATATTTCTCAGTTTCTTTATATATATATATATATATATATATATATATATACACATATTCAAGAATAAATTGAAAAAGTCTATTACCCAAAACTCAGCATCTGTATATATAAAGTCTAATCACACCCACACTTTTGTACAGCCAGGACAAAAATATCATTCTCCTGCTTTCCAACTCATTATTAAATGGCATCAAAAAATACTTTTCTCTTAATCTTTCTTATGTAATGACTGTAATCGAAGTAGAACTTAACAATTATACTCCCTGTTTGGATATTTTATAATCATATTCTATAAATTCTGAGATTAGCACATCTTTGTTTTTGTTACTTTAACACTTAAAATTGCACGGTTTCTTCTAGCCTGTGCTTAGAACGTTTAACATGATAGAATAGGAAGAAAACAAGCAATTGTTACTAGTTTAAGTTCAGTACTTGCCCCTCACCTTTTACTAATTATGTGACTTTGAACAGTTAATATTATCTCTGAGAAAATTATTTTTCTCATGTGTAAATTAAGAAAAAGAATACTTTATCTTGGGTTTGTTGAAATAATTATGTGAAATGACATCAAAGTATTTCATAAACTAAAGTGTCATACAAATGTTATTTTATGAATAAATGTATTCTGGTAAATTTTTAAAAATGTATTTAATTTAGTTCAGATAGAATTTTATGCTTTTTTTTTCTTTTTTTGTCATAACTTTTGTATGACACTAAAGTGTCATCAAATGTTATTTTATGAATAAATGTATTCTGGTAATTTTAAAAAATGTATTTAATTTAGTTCAGATAGAATTATATGGTTTTTTTTCTTAAAGCACAGTTTTAAGAATGTTTATGCACACTTATTGGGAAAATGCTTATTTCTTAAAATGCCTAGTCAAATAAGTGTTCTGATTATAAAGACTTGCTGGCCCTTTATTTCTGGATGAAAACATTCAAAACCTTTTCAAAGAACAATGCTTCTCTAGTTTTATCTGTTGGATTAACAGTTATGAGAATGAATTAAATTTGCTAATCTTTTAGGTGTAAGATCAACCTTTATGATTTTGGAGTATTTAATTACGTTCATAAATTTTACTTATTTTTATTTGTCTGTAGATATATGGGATTCTAGAGGCAGTGATGTTTAGGGCATACATCTGTCACACAGCTCTACTATGATCCTTAAGACACAACTTTGTGAGTACTTTAAAACTATTAGAAGAAAATATAGAAGGAGATCTTTATGATCTTAGAGTTGGCAGAGATTTAACAAAAATAAAAATGAAGGATCACATCAACCATATAAGAAAAAGTCCAGGTTTGATTAAATTAGGAAAAATATAATACTATGTTAAAAGTTAAGCAATGCATTAGGAAGCTATTTATGGAGTACATAGCAAAGGGGTATCATGAAACTATATTAAGAAAATCCACAAATCAGTGCTAAAAAGATATTTTAAAATATTAGCCAATGATATGAACAGAACATTAATCAAAAAATAAACTCAAAAGGTCAATGTATATATGAAGTGATGCCCAATCTGAGAAAAATAAAAACATGCTGAAATAAAATTCTCAACCCATCAGATTCCTAAACACTAAAAATTCAGATATAAAAGTTGGGTAAGAATTTATATAAATATGAATTTTTTGAAAGGGACTCTGAGATATTAATTAGTACAGATAATTTGGAGAGAAGTTTGGCAGTAAAATATTAAAACAGTGTGTAATTTATGACCCAACCATTCTCTTCTAGGTATATGCTTTACAAAAATTTTTCCACCTATGCAAAGAAAAAAATGCAACTGTTGATACTAGAAAATTCACTGAAGAACTGTTTATAAATCAAAGAATTTCAAACTAACCTTCATATGCATTGGAAAATAAATGGATATACAAGCTATCATATAATAGTAAGTGGAAAATGTAGACAATATTCTATCTTTTACATGTATGCATCTGAAGAACACACTGGAGAAAGTGATTTGAGTGTAAAATTATTTATGTACTTTCAGAAAAGCATAAACATACAAAAATGCTATATTTAAAGGACAAGTATAGTATTGGAAGGGCACATCAAATACAAGATAGTGAGTGCCTATGGGTTGAGGAGAGGAAGGAGTGGGGAAAAGGGATAAATGAGACAAAAAATAATAAGGCTGTAGTTATATGATTATGTGTCACTAGCATAGGATTATGATTAATCATATCAATCCAACTCTTAAGATTCCATGTGCAGAAAAGGAAAAAAGGTAAATCTAATTCAATGGGATTATATAAATAAAACACAGTGTAGTATATCATGGACACTCAGTTTTAATTTGTTTCATTACTTTTCTTATAAAGTTTAGTCAAATTCAATTCTAACTTGACTTTTCAGTCTCTTAAAAGTTACTATTTTCTCTGTCCTAACTAAATATCCAAGTTTCACTGAGCTTGTAAAACAATATAAGTGGGAAATATGGTAAATTCAGAAATCACATTGTTAGTAGGAAAATATTATTTTTAATACCTGAATGACAAATATGTGAAGATAAATAGCATTGATATTGACTTCCCCCTGGAATCTGAAATTTATTTCCTATATTAATCAAAGCACTTTGTGTTTAGAGAAACTTTCCCTCGAGCTGACTCAGAAGGTAAAGTTTGAATATCTGTCTCTGAGAAGAGGATGGGAGTCAGGCAAACACTTTTCATCCATAGACGAGTGTGAGGACTTTCCCATTACAAAAGATATCTTTCTGACTTGATAATCATAGCTTGCTAACAGCCAGGATCCTCCATCCTGGGTAAGCTTGCGCACTGCTAAGGGATGGTTGTTTGTAACCATATTGGGTCAGTGGTAGGGAGAAAATACTTCCTTACATCCCTTCTGAGTTTCTGTTCAAATATTTTTCCTTCTATTTTCAATAAGGAACCTCTTAATCTATGCCAGAAACTACACAGAGACAATTTCCCACAGAGTACCAACAGATACTTAAAAACTGTTAGAAGAGATAGAGAACAAAATGTTAAGGCTTTACAGTAATGGAATTATTGTGCATTTCATACTTTCAGACCCTCAAAATGAATTATGTCCCAATAATTTCCCAAATGTAGAATTACAGAATTTTACCTACTAGATAATTTAGCCAAATCTTTATATTAAAGTGGCCAAGTTAATTGTTGAAGACTACATAGCATATCCTTAAGACTTCTGATCCAAAGTAGTGTACTATTCTGTTTTGTCATACAACTACTTAAAAGTACATTGACATCCACACAAAGTAGTTTTTTTTGTTTTTTTTTTTTTTTTTCCGGTATGCAGGCCTCACACTGTTGGTGGCCTCTCCCGTTGCGGAGCGCAGGCTCCGGAAGCACAGGCTCAGTGGCCATGGCTCACAGGCCCAGCCGCTCCGCGGCATGTGGGATCTTCCCGGACTGGGGCACAAACCCATGTCCCCTGCCTTGGCAGGCGGATTCTCAACCACTGCGCCACCAGGGAAGCCCGCACACAAAGTAGTTTTAAAACGCTCTAGGTAAACACAACACCTCCTCTCTCCCCGCGACACAACAATCACACGAAGACTCATAGGGGCTGTTCCTCTTCACATTACCAAATGTTTTCATTAGCTCACGATGAACTGTTTATATTATCATCTCCAAAACACAGACAGTTTAAGACATGACATAAAAATCTGAATATTGTATATTAGCAATAAACTGATTTCTTTGATGTTACCAGTCAAACATTCCTAGCAGGGACTTCCTTGAGGGGAAGGATTAAGTCATATTAATCTCTCTCTCTCTCTAACATCAAACATGGTGCCAGGCTCCTTTTAGAAACTCTATAAATGTCAGATGAGATGAAAAAAAGGCAGGAAGGTAGGAAATGAGGAAGATGGTTTTGGTCCCCCATCTTTCTAATGCTTCTGACATTATTCCTGCTAGTCCTTCAGCCACATCCTAAACACCTGTTTGCTCCCTCCTTACAGGTCTCACCCCATCGAGGAAGGCCTGGTCTATACTTAGCCCTTGCTTATTAATACACTTTCTCAAACAAGGATCCATCTCTGGATGTTCAGTAGTTATGACACGTTGCCAAATTTTGACTCCCTCCTTAAAATCATTCAAATGAGACCCACATTTTTTTTGTTAAGCGGGCATTACCCTGGGTTATTCATACTGCAAGCACTAGCTGATTTGAACATTGTCTTTATTATACATTAATTGATGTAATCACTTATCTAGTATGTATCTAATTGCCAGGCATAGTTAGATTTAGGGGCTAAACAGGTGAATAGAATATAACACTTGATTGAACAGAACATGATACTTATTCTAGGGGACATCATGTTTAGCCAGGGATACATATAAATATCCATATAGGGAAGTTATTGTTCAGAGAAAAATATCCTTTTACCACAGACTTTAGTGCTATGCAGGCCAGCTATCCTGGAAACCATTTCCCTTTGGTCATAAAAGAGACTACATAAAAATATTCATCTCTACTAATTTAAAATTTTATTGACTGCCTCATATCTCAGGCACTGTGCTTGGTGCTTGGGGATCATTAATGAATGAAATGCATTAATTTATGCCTTTAAAAGTCTGCCTATAACCCTGAGAGACTCTTATGTAGAAAAGATTATTTTCAGTGTGGAAATAAGAAAATTTGATACATTTTTATTCACTGGAAAAAGAAACCCAACCTGGCATTATTTATTCAAATAAAATGCAGGCTAGCAACAATTCCTGGGGAAAAGGTGTAGTTATGAGTGGCTGAACCTTTGGGTGGATAGTGCTAAATTTTAACATCGTTCCTTTCTCACAATTTTGTCTCAAATTAATCCCACGTATGTCTTAGTGCTGTAATATAGAACTAATTTGGATTTAATGTTTTGATATATGTTTTCATTTTTAGATGAAAAATTCACAATATTCTAATACTGGTAAATATCTCTCTATATATCCATGTAGCTTACATGACATTTTGTGTGAAATGTTTAAACAAAGATAGACCTTAGTATGGCAGTGGTGGAGGTTGGGGATGGAGCACATAATGGTACCCCATGGAAATTCTTATGGCAACAATGTTTGTCCAAAGCTAAGTAGAAGAATCTGTTTAGCTTGGACCCTACTTAGTATGTGTAATCTTCCCTTCTTGAATCTTCCATATTTACTCCAGTAGCAGGGAATGGTAGAACGCAGAAAAGAAGAGGAAGATGTCTAAGGTGGAGGGCACAGCGCTTGGATATGAAAGAGACTATCCCAAAGTTATTAGGTAAATTTTGGCAGACATTAGATCAAGATGATAACAACTCCTAATCAAGAAAGCACCCAGGCTTCCCTGGTGGCGCAGTGGTTGAGAATGTGCCTGCCAATGCAGGGGACACAAGTTTGACCTGGTCCGGGAAGATCCCCCAGGCTGCGGAGCAACTAAGCCCATGCACCTCAACTTCTGAGCCTGTGCTCTAGAGCCCATGAGCCATAACTACTGAGCCCGCTTGCCACAACTACTGAAGCCCGCACACCTAGAGCCCGTGCTCCGCAACAAGAGAAGCCACCGCAATGAGAAGCCTGCACACCACAGCGAAGAGTAGCCCCCGCTTGCCACAATTAGAGAAAGCCCGTGTGCAGCAACAAAGACCCAATACAGTCAAAAATAAATAAATAAATAAATTTATTTTTTAAAAAAAGAAAGCACCGAATCAGAACAATGGGTGGAGGGAACGAGACAAGAACAATGTGAGAAACCAAAAAATAATCAGCAGAACCTAAAAGAAAATTTGAAATTAGATTAAGGCTGAGACTGACAACACTTCTAAAGGTTTCTAAAAGAGAAAAGAAACTGCAAGTTTATAACATAACTTCATGCACCAATTTGGAGGAAAGGATAGCATTTTTCCTTTAGTTTTTATCTGTAGAACAGAGCATCCTATATTCACTCAATAGTTCTTCAAGTAAACAAACAGTTGATCCAAGATAACTGATAATGAGCCCGTAAGAATATCTCTCTGATTTTTTGTCCTAATGATGGAAGTGGTATTTGTTATCAGCTTGAAAGAAATGATGGACTATTTTTTAGTTTAAGATAAACAATGAGGATGCATTGTTCCTTTAGCCATCATATTCCTTGAATATGACATGTAATTTCAACTCTCCTTTATTATCCTAGTTCTTATAAGTTTTTAATGAGACATCAAAAGTCGCATCTCATTAACTTAATAGTTCTTCTTTTGCATTCAAAATGATTGAGGGCCTCAGCCAGGGATGGGCTTCAAGTTGTCTGCTGCACAAAAAGTATACAAACTAGACCATAGTTTATAAGAAACATATTTAAGCCAAGAAAATAAAGAGATGGGCAAATAGATTTCAGGCAAAAATATACAAAATAAGGAATGACTGACAAGATAATATGAAATATGGTAGAATTAAGGTTAGAAAATAGAAAGAATGATAAAAAGCACAATTTATGATGAAGGTATGAGAAATAAACTTACTGCACCAGAAACAGAATAGTCAAATATATAGCATAATCATTGTAGATGGATAATCATATAATCATATCACAAAAAGCAATATGGGCAGTTTAAAATACACCTCTATCAACATTAGACAGATATACGGCATCAAAATAAGTACAGAATAGACAAGAGCTTTTGTTTCTAGTAATGTGGCAGCCTAAGATTACCTAAAATTCTTTCCAGTAGAAAGCATTTAAATGCTGGATAAATTGTAAAATATTTTTGTAAGTGAATATGAGCTTGAAATAAAGAAAGGTAAATCCTTAGGGGCCAACCACAAAGAAAAAGCTGGTTAAAAAAAAAAGAAGAAAAAGTAAACTACTGTTGATTCTCTTGCTCTGGAGGCACTCACTCATGTTGGTAAAGAAGAGGCTTTTGTTTCGATGACCATGTAGAGCCGGGAAACGAAGCATTAGGTTTAGGAGAGATTTGTGTCTGAACTGAAAACTCTGAATAAAGTTGGGACACATGAAGAACTACTTGATGAAAGCCTGGATTAAGAAAATGTGCCCAACAGAAAAGGTTGTCTGAAAAATAACTTATTTGCCTGACCTGAGACATAGATGTAGATAAATGCCTCATCTGAGTGTTTGTATTCACCATCCTGTCATCACAAGGATTAAGATTAAAATTTATACTCATTACACTTGGCTGGAGTACCCCCAGCTGAACAATTAACATAAGACGGGTAACACATTTGAATATACCTGGAAGGAAAACATGCTCAGAACACAAAAAACAAAATTATAAAACCTTTGAGGAAATGAGTCACCATGTGCAAGTGTTAGCAGAAACCATAAAGAGGAGAATAAGGACCATAAGAATCTGAGCTAATAGAGTTTTAGGCTATAGACCAACACTGCTCAACAAAAAAAATAATGTAAGGCACATTTTGAACTTTAAACTTATTTAGTAATCTCATTAAAAGAGTAAAATAGACAGATGAGATTAATTTTATGACATAATCTTTTAATCCCAAATATAAAGAATATTATTTCAACATATCAATAAAATTGTTAATTTTATTAATGTCTTATTTAATTAATTTTAAATTTTAATTTAAAAAAATTTAATTTTTAAAATTATTGATTTTATTAATTTTAAAAATTTTATTAATTTTTTATTAACTTCTTTTTTCACACTAAGTTTTTGAGATCAGTGTGCATTTTACACTTCCAGTACATTTCAATTCATACTCGACATACTTCAAGTGCTAAATAGCTACATGTGGCTAGTGGCTACCATACTGGACAGAGCAGAAATAAGACTATAAATATTGTTATAATTATCTGATACATAAAAAAATGAAATAAAAATATGAGAAAGAAGGTAAATAGTAAATGGAACTTCAAGACATCAAAATATATTAATCAAAATGAAAACCCAGTAACTTAGAAAAAGAACAGATTAGAAACAGCTGAAGTGGGAATTCCCTGGCGGTCCAGTGGTTAGGACTCTATGTTTTCACTGCCAAGGGCCTGGGTTCAATCCCTGGTTGGGGAAATAAGATCCTGCAAACTGGGAGGTGTGGCCAAAAAAAAAAAAAAAAAAAAAGAAAGAAAAGAAACAGCTGAACAGGAAAAGATGTGCTCAAATACTGAATAACAGAAATTACCCAGAATGCAGGAGGAAGAGAAAAAGGAAAAAGTGTAAAAGAGGTTAGAAGATAAGAAAGATATGGTGAAAGGGTCCAATATACACATAACTGTAATCTTAGATGGAGAAAGTAGAGTAAGTGAAAGGAGTATTTGAAGAGATCATGACTGAGCATTTGCCAGAATTAATGAAAGAATCCTTAGATTCAGAAACATGAGTCTCAAATCACATAAGTAAAATGCTATGCCAATACACATCTAGTGAATCTATAGAACAAGAAAAGAGAGAAGGGATATCTTAAAACCAATTAGAGATAAAGACAGATTTCACTTTATTCTTATTATTTTTTTGACAGTTACGTTCTATAAAGTGGCTATGAACACTGAATTAGCTCGCGTGGAACCATTGCTGCTGGGGAAATACAATGTTAGTTTCCTGTGAGCCTCTCGTCGTAACCTTTTCATCAACTGATCAATATGTAATCTTTTTCATGTGTGCTTCTATTCAAAGATACAGGATTTAATATATATTTCTTACAAATTATTAACTGTATACTCTTTGAATGATTTGTAGACAGGCATTTGGGAGGCCATTTGTGTGATATAAGTACATTTGCCAAAGTCCTTATAAAAGAACCCAGTCTCAAAGGATACTATAAACTCTTAAAGGAAAACATAGGCAGAACACTCTTTGACATAAATTGCAGCAATAATCTTTTTTGATCTGCCTCCCAGAGTAATGGAAATAAAAACAAAATAAACAAATGAGACCTAATTAAACTCAAAAGCTTTTCCACAGCAAAGAAAAACACAAACGAAACAAAAAGACAACACACAGAATGGGAGAAAATATTCACAAACAATGCGACTGACAAGGGATTAGTCTCCAAAATTTGCAAACAGCTCATGTGGCTCAATATCCAAAAAATAAACTAGCCAACCAAAAACTGGGCAGAAGACCTAAATAGATATTTCTCCTAAGAAGACATACAGATGGCCAAGAGACACATGAAAACATGCTCAACATCACTAACCATTAGAGAAATGCAAATCAAAACTACAATGAGGTATCACCTCACACCAGTCAGAATGGCTATCATCAGAAAGTCTAAAAACAATAAACTTTGAATAGGGTGTGGAGAAAAGAGAACCCTTCTACACCACTGGTGGGAATGTAAACTGGTACAGCCACTGTGGAGAACAGTATGGAGGTTCCTTAAAAAACTAAAAATAGACCTACCATATGATCCCGCAATCCCACTGCTGGGCATATATCTGGAGAAAAACATAGTTCAAAAGGATACATGCACCCCAATGTTCACTGCAGCACAGTTTACAATTGCCAATATATGGAAGCAACCCAAATGTCCATGGACAGATGAATGGATAAAGAAGATGTGGTACATATATACAAAGGAATTTTACTCAGCCGTTAAAAAGAATGAAATAATGCCATTTGCAGCAACATGGATGGACCTGGAGATTATTATACTAAGTGAAGTAAGTCAGACGGAGAAAGTCAAACATCCTATGATATTGCTTATATGCGGAATATTTAAAAAATGATACAAATGAACTTATTTACAAAATAGAAACAGACTTAGAGAATGAACTTATGGTTACCAGGGAGGAAGGGTGGTGGGGAGGAATGGATTGGACGTTTAGGATTGACATGTACACATTGCTGTATTTTAAATAGATAACAAAAAGGGCCTACCATAAAAAAATTAAATTAAAATAAATTTAAAAACAAAAAACATACAAGCAAAAAAAAAAAGGAAAAAGGAAGCAAGTCTCATCAGCTATGAAACCTGGCTCTTCCGTGTAACCCTTTTCCTATTTACACTTAACAAATATTTCAAAAATTTTTCCACAGACTCCTAATCTGCAGAACTTGGCTCACCTGTAATTTTTACATTTTTCATGCCATATTGCCTTTTGAAACATGCAAGCTAGTCAACACCAGCCAAGAAAAGTTTTATATTTTCATGACTTTAGGTAATGTGACTGTAAATTTGTTCGGCTTTCAGCCTCACAAGAATGCTGTTCACTATGTTTTTTTGTTTTTTTTTTAATGGTGAGGGAGCTTGTTTTACTAGTTATTAAATCATTTCAAAGATAATGTAATTGAGCAAAGTGGTAATGTAACAGAAGTGGACCAATTGTTCAATGGAGTAGAAAAAGCTCAAGATATTTATAGAAATTTAGTATATGTAAAAGCTTGTATTTCAATTGAGTGGGAAAGGACATTCTATTGAATAAATTATGCTGGCACAAGTGGCTACCACTCATCTGGGAGAAGATAAGAGTTGAACACTTATACAACATACAAAAGCAAATTATAGATGGACAAAATAAATGTACAAAATATAATTTTAGAAATAAATGTAATATATACCTGTAATTTTGGGGCAAGTGAGAATATTGTAACGGAGCTCATAAAGTGAGTTTTCTAGTTCCGTATTTGGAGACTAAAGAGTTTTTGAGAGATTGGTTCTGGTTCAATGGGGATTTCTGGTTTACAGTAGAGTGCCTTACTTCCCAGTCTGTCTCTCTCCATCTACGTAGCTGTGTTCTAGCCAGTGTAAATGAGTTATTCAAGAATCTCCTCTACCATGTGTGGCTAGCCAGAGCTCTTATAGTTTGAGATAAAATTATCTATCTGGACCAGCCTTTCTGGGCAAAGGGTGGTTAAGGTCTAATCATGCTTTTATAGTATTGAAATACCTCTGAATTATTCTTGATACACCGGAAAAAGAACAAAGATAATAGCCCCCAAACATTATTACATTACTCTGCTGAGTTGCCACAGGGAACAGGTGTTAAATCACAGGCAGCAAGTCCATGCACCGTCAACCTCCATCCCTACAGATAAGAGCAGATCTGTGCTGTTGCTGTCAGATGGAATTAACAAAGAACCTTAAGACTAAGAAATATAAAGTAGCCAATATAGACATGTGGTTAACTTTTTTAAATGTGTGCTTTTAAAATCGTTTGATAGAAACAGTTGACAATACCTAGATTTTAAACCTGAATTGTATATTTACATGTGAAAAACATGTTTTTATTTTTGGACAAAGATGGCACCTGATCTTCTAGTTTTCAGGAATTCAAAGTTCATATTAAGATTAAATTTCCTATGAGCATGTAGAAATACATTTGTTTTATTAGGAGCTCATTTTAAAATAAAGACTAACTCTGTTTCCTCATGCAAATACAGGATAGTTACAGAGATTCAACTAAAAAATTTGAAAAATGGCTCTCTGTAAATTAATACTGAATATGATTACTTGAGATGACATAAACATAAAGGATGAGTGATGAGAACATCTGATCATGTAGCAGCACTTAATGAACAGATGCCCAGTGCTGCAGAGCTTATCAAACCAGAGAGCTTTCAGGATGGCAGAGGAGTCAAAGGAACTTAGTTCTTCCCCCCTCCTGCCTTAAGAGAGTTAAGTTTCACTGTGTAATAAATGACATATTTTATATATAGTTATCGTTGATTTATTGACCTTAGTACAATGAAACCTGCTGAATTGTACAAGCTCTCTGATTTTCTTTTCCTCCTTTTATGCTTACAGGATTCATGATTTTCATTTAAAATTTTATTCTGAATTACTTTGATGTTTTCATAACCTTCTGTCTCCTGGATGTTTTTTAATCCCAGATCATACTTTTAAAGTTTTGTCGGTCATATATATGCATTTTCTACTAGAAAAAGTGACAGTAAGAAATAAGGAAGCAGTAGAGTATTATATCTGAATATCACAATTCAACTAATTTACCTGCACATAGAAAAAACTGCAGTAAATAACAGTGATAGAACTTTAACAACTTGGATCTAAAACTGGACTTAATTTAAAAATCATCTAGTTTTCAGATAATCAATGTTGTTCTGTAAATATCTGAAAAGTTCACTTTAAACTAGCTTTTGGATATTTGAAATACAATCGTGTAATATTATCTACTTCTTTCCTCACCTTAACTGAACTATAATTGACAAATAAAAATTATATATATTTAAGATGTACAACTTGATGTTTTGATGTACATATACATTATAAAATAGTCACTACAAGCAATTTAATTAAAGTACCCATCACCTCACATAGTTACCATTTTCTTTTTTTTTTCTGGTGTGGTGAGAACACAAGATTTCCTCTCAGTAAATTTCAAGTATGCAATACAGTACTGATAACTAGAGTCACATTGCTCTCTATAATAGATCTCCAGAACTATTCATCTTGCATAACTGAAACTCTGTACCCTTCACCCAAATCTCCCCATTTCCCCCTGTCCCAGACTCTACTCTTTGCTTCTATGAGTTGGACTATTTTCGATTTCACATGTAAGTGAGATCATTCAGTGTTTGTCTTGCTGTGCCTGGCTTATTTAGCTTAATATAATGTCCTCTAGGTTCATTCATGTTGTCATAAGTGTCAGAATTTCCTTCTTTTCAAAGGCTGAATATATATTGTGTATATATATATATATATATATATATATATATATACTCACATTTTGTTTATTCATTCATCCTTTCCATGCAGCAAAACTACATTCCCATGACCCTCAAGTTAGGAACCATGTGGCTAAGCTCTGGCAAATGCTATATGCTATGCAGGCAGGAAATTATATATGTAAATTCTAGGCCTGGCAATAAAAATTCCCCATAGACATTCTCCATCTTTCCCCTTCCATGGCAAACTTGCAGGGAGGCCTCATGTTGAAGATGAGGGAGACATTACATAAAAGAATTCTGGATCTCTGAATAGTCATACACAGAAGAGGATTATTCCCTGCCGCAGCCAACCACAAGTGTGCATAATAAATTTTAATTGTGTTCAGCTGAAATGTGGGTGTTGCAGCCTATGCTGATTAATGCAAGGACTATTGACAGCAGAGGCAGTATAATGAGCAATTAAGGGCTTAAGTTCCAACATCAGACAGCCTGAGTATACATTTTAGTTTGTCTCTCACTATCTGTAGCTTTATATAAATCATTTAATGTCTTCAATTTCTTGAGGCTAAGAAGGGAGTGTATTAGGAATGCTTAAATGACTACAGTTATTGAGATAAGGAGGTCCTTAAAAATTTGAGCCATTACTACTATTCCATAGTTGTTTCTAAATTTCTACATTATTAGTTAGTCAGTTGTTTCCAAGTTTTTCTTTATGAACAGAAAACACAAAACCCTAAATCTCCTAACCGAATACTATTAGTTTACATAGGATGTGCTGAAATATATAATGAATGATAAGGATAAGGGAAGTAACTATCTTCAAGTTAATGGTCATACAGACATTCCCCAAGTCATATTTTATGGAAATACACACTAGTAAATTAATGCTATGAAATTCATCTTCTGGAGAGGATAATATAGTAGCATGCATCTCTAGTCAAAGCTAATTAGATGTTTTGGTTACCATAGGAATCATAGGAATAAGTTTTATCAGCATTTTTTGCAGAGTAATAAATAATACTCATTAAAATTTTCAGGTATCTCCTGTACGAAGTGTTAAAATGTCATTTTTCATCAAGATAATAAATGGCATACTTAAAAAATATTTTGTCAGCCTAAAGATTTATTGTAATTAAAAAGTTTAGGGCTTCCCTGGTGGCGCAGTGGTTGAGAGTCCGCCTGCCGATGCAGGGGATACGGGTTTTTGCCCCGGTCCGGGAGGATCCCACATGCCGCAGATGGCCGCTGAGCCTGCGTGTCTGGAGCCTGTGCTCTGCCACGGGAGAGGCCACAACAGTGAAAGGCCCACGTACCACACACACAAAAAAAGTTTAAAGATAATTTTTCACAGTTAAACTAAAGATTTTAGGATCTATGTAAAAATCAATATTGCAGAAAATTGCTTAAGATATTATACATGGTACACTAAAATCTAGGAAGAGTTTTAACGAAAATGTTATTCCAAAAACAAAAAAGCTTTACTACATGTGTTCCTCACACTTTTCAAGCAGGGCTCACAGGAGTTATGCTAAGTAATTGGTGTCTCTGTCTATCGGCACAAGAGTAGAAGCTATATTTCATTATGTTGGGAAAAGCTGAATATTATTGTAACTTTAAAAATTTTAAGGCTCTGTTAAACATTATTTGTCAGTAAACTCTGAGGATTTCAGGACATTTATCATATAAATTGTAACTACAAAGTTTCCATGAAGTTTTTAAGAATATTTTTCGGATGGACTTTTTCCCTTAAGTGAAACTACTGACAAGACTGACAGATGTTGATAACTGTAAAAGTTGGTGATGGGTACATGGGCTTTTTATCATACCAGTTCTTTGAGGTTGAAATCTCCTAAACCAAAGGTTTAAAAATGATGAATTCACATATGCATTTTTTTGTTTGTAAAATGATGGAAAAAATAGTGAAGAATTTAGATAGTAAACAAACTTTGGAGCCCTAATTTATCTCCCTCCAACCTCCTAAATCATTTAGGTATATTGTTTTATTTTAGGGTATGATTTATGTGTTTAACAGGATTTTTTTTCGAGATAGGTTTGGGGGATTTTTTTTTTCTATTATAGTAAGAACATTTCTTCACAGATGTGAAGAAATTGGAACCCCTGTATATTGTTGGTAGGAATGTAAAAATGGTGCAGCCCCTATGAAAAACAGTATGGAGTTCCATGAAAAAATTTAAAATAGAACGATAATGTGATCCAGCAATCCCACTTATGGGTATATATCCAAAGGAAGTATATCCACTATCCACTCAAAGAGATATCTGCACACCCATGTTCACTGCAGCATTTTTTACAATAGCCAAGATATAGAAACAACCTCAGTGTCCATCAACAGAAGAATGGATAAAGAAAATGTGAGATTTGTGTGTATATATATATATATATATATATATATATATATAATGGAATATTATTATTATTATTATTTTTTGTGTGTGTGTGTGGTATGCGGGCCTCTCACTGCTGTGGCCTCTCCCGTTGCAGAGCACAGGCTCCGGACGCGCAGGCCTAGGGGCCATGGCTCACGGGCTTAGTTGCTCCGCGGCATGTGGGATCTTCCCGGACCAGGGCACGAACCCGTGACCCCTGCGTCGGCAGGCGGATTCTCAACCACTGCGCCACCAGGGAAGCCCTGGAATATTATTTATCCCTGAAAAAGAAGGAAATCCTGCCATTTGGAACAACATGGATGACCCTGGAGAACATTATACTCAGTAAAATAAGCCAGTCACAGAAAGAAAAATGCTGCATGACTCCATTTATATGAGATATCAAAAACAGTCAAATTCATAAAAGCAGAACATAGAATGGTGGTTGCCAGGGTCTGGGTTGGGAGGGGTAATGGGGAGAAGTTGTTCAACTGATATAAAGTCATGCAAGGTTAAAAAGTTCTCCAGATCTCTCTGCTGTACAACATAGTGCCTACAGATAGCATTGCTGTATTGTACACTTAAAATTTTGTTAAGTGGATAGATCTCACGTTAAAGGGTTTTTCTTGATTTTTGAAATGAGGATGAATTGCAGCAGTCAAAATTCATTTCAGTTTCCTGACTTATTTCAGTAAAACAGTGGGAAGCTCAGTAGTTCCTCCATCTTCCTTGCTTTAATGAGCTAGTAAGGAGTACCCCCCAAAAGGGTGATGTATTTCGTGGGACATTTACTTAATTCTCTGGCAATTGTCATAATTATTAACACATTAGTATGATGTGTCTATAATGGAAGCGGTGGAACTATTTTTTTCCTTAAAATATGGTAAATAACATATAGTCACAGGAAAAGCAACAAATTCGTTATTGGTGTTAGCAACCTTTTTGAATTTTTAAATATTTCTATAATAGAGAACTTTTGCTTATAATTCTTGATGAGATTTCCCAAACTCTGTGCTTTGGATAAATAGTTCTAAAGGATATCTGAGAAAAGAGTGCTTTTCATAATCAAATAAGTTTGAAAATGACTATGTTCAGGAGAGACTATGTGAGATTTAAAATATATTTTAGCACATTTAGAGTGCTGAGAAGCTCTCCAGTATAAAAATCTATTTATCTCAGAATTTCTCAAATTTACTTTGTCACAGAGACCTTTCATTTTCTAATAATAGATATTAATATCAGATGGAACTAGTTTCCATGGAACAAACTTTGGGAATCTCTGATATATAAAGAGAGCTTTATCTGCTTTCCTACTAAGTTTTATTATTGAATACTTGACTAGTCACCTGTTCAAAAGTGAACTATTAGGTATATAATAACTATAACACTGTTCCAATTCAGCTTCTGCCTCTGTCAGGAATCTCTGATGATTCATCAGAAAGTTCTAGCTATGTCTCAAAACATTATTATTAATATTTTTGGTAAAAACCCATTATTTAATGTAAAATATGAATTTACAATGTTTCTATTATATATACATCTTGTAATTATAAATATGAAACTTTTTTTTCCCCCTAATTTTAGCATCAAAGAGGAAAGATTCATCCTGGCTATTTCTTTCATGATTTATCCTAAATAATTTAGCCTCTCACTCATTGCTTTTGCATGTAGGAAAACAATGTTTGTGTTAACTATTAATAAAACTGTGTTCCTCTGTTAAATTCTTTTCTTCATCATTCTTCATTTCTGTTTCTTTTCCAATTCCATTTATTTCTTACGAGGAGTGATGAGCAGAATTCAAAGAGATTTTTCAAATGCAGAAGCATATGTTTGTACAGGGGTGGCAAAATATTTTTTATTTCCTTTCCAAAGTCCCAACTATGTCCCAGCTGCAATGCTTTATTGAAAGTTTAACATAATGTTCACAGTCGATCTCTGATTCATTTCCTGGGCTGTAACAGAGAGCTCAAATTCCATCACATTGGAATTAAAGTTTGGATATTTTTTCTTGAATGAATCATATGCTATTACATACACTAAATTTCATTATGTCTCCAAATTGTTAAATCTACTTGCAGTTTTAATTTACAAGGAAGAGAAATAAAAGTCTTTAGATAAAGCATGTCCTTTAGCAACCCATTAGACCTGAACATGATTTTTTAAGACTCCAGAAAACTGCTAATTCTCTTTAGAAAATGTTTATATTCCAGTTTACCAACAATGATCTATTTAGTAATTAAAGACATATAATAAGAGAACTCTCTTGCTTCTAATTTCTTACCTAATATTCTTATAAATTAGAAATTTCTTCACACATTTTATTTAGTTTTAATTTGACATGAGAACATGTTAAATTTATTGATTTGTTGTTGATATTGTCTTTACATCTTAAATTGTTAGCACAGTCATATTCAGTCTAGAATTTTTTCTTAGTGATTAAAGCCCTTTCAAATTTGTTTTAATTTCTTCCTGCTGAATATAAAAGTCTATAATCATTTAACCTTATCCTCATTTGAACAAATTCACCTGTAGAATGTCCCAGCACCTGCAATACATGAATGAAAAAAAAGGTATACGTTCAGGTCTTTATGCTCATGGGCTGGCTGACAGGTCTTTGGAACGACCTGTTAATCAATAAAGGAAGATGCCAGATGTGCCATTAGTCTAGCAGCTGCTGCTAATGACAGAGGAAGGTGTTGGTATATATCAACTGAGGCTTTCTAACTGCCAGTCTCATGAGTCCGAGCAAATCAGCATCTGTTCAGGGAATGCAGAGAATCACAGAGGTAGGAAATGTGTTCAAGTTTGAGGTCTTGAGTAACTATGCAGCAAGCTTGCTTCTTTTGCATTTTAGTAGCATGCATTACTCGGGGAGACATATGCTAGGAAGGGTGATGAAAGGACAGAGAAGATTTTTTTAAAGAACCCATTAAGGTAACCAGGAAGGCTTTTGTGAATGCTTCTGTAAATTGCTTCTTTACAATGGATCTTTACTTACTTAGAAGGATCTGAGTGGGTGGACATTGTTGCTGTTTATACCTCCTAAATAAATCATTATCTATCTGAAAAGAAATGCATTCATCTTTCTTTATTTAAATAAATTTATTTATTTATTCTTATTTTTGGCTGTGTTGGGTTTTTGTTGCTGCACGCGGGCTTTCTCTAGTTGCGGTGAGCGGGGGCTGCTCTTCGTTGCGGGTGCACGGGCTTCTCTTTGCAGTGCCTTCTCTTGTTGCAGAGCATGGGTTCTAGGCGCGTGGGCTTCAGTAGTTGTGGCTCACAGGCTCAGTAATTGTGGCACATGGGCTTAGTTGCTCCACGGCATGTGGGAGCTTCCCGGACCAGGGCTCGAACCCTTGTCCCCTGCATTGGCAGGTGGATTCTTAACCACTGCACCACCAGGGAAGTCCATGCATTCACCTTTTTGCTTTCACCGGAAAAAAAAAAAAACTTTAAGGCAAATATTAAGATTTAAAAGCTACATCAGTGCAAAATAATGACTGCAGTCTCTCCAATTCTTCATGACTGTTTTATCCAATTTGATATACTCTTCACAAGAAGTGAGAGTGACTTTGCTACCTTGGGGAAATGTTCAGGCAGCAATATGGTATTACAGTAGTCTGCCTCAGGCCACAGGTATCCTGCCTTTAGTTTGTACATTAAGGACCAGTCAAAAGTCATGGAAAGACATGTCATAGAAGATATAAAATGAAAATAGTTGCAAGATTAAAAGCGTAACAAAAATATGTGGAAACATTTGCTAAACTACAACTTCAAATTACAACTTCAGGGACTTCCCTGGTAGCGCAGTGGTTAAGAATCCTCCTGCCTATGCAGGGGACACGGGTTTGAGTCCTGGTCCGGGGAGATCCCACATGCTGCGGAGCAACTAAGCCTGTGTGCCACAACTACTAAGCCTGCGCTCTAAAGCCTGTGAGCCACAACTACTGAGGCCTGTGTGCCAAGAGCTCGTGCTCCGCAACAAGAGAAGCCACCACAATGAGAAGGCTGCACACTGCAACGAAGAGTAGCCCCTGCGTGCAGCAACAATGACCCAATGCAGCCAAAAATAAATAAAAGTTTTAAAAAATTACAACTTCAAAACAGAAAACTCTAAAAGAGAAGGTTTAAAGCACTCTAAAGTGATTCTTTAAGGTCCTTGCTCCCTTGTACAGGAAACACATACACTGGAAATCTTTGAGGCACTTATTGAAAATACAGATTCCTGGGATCCATGTAAGACTTGCTGAATCAGAATTTGACAAGCAGAACCCAGGAACATATATTCTCACAAGTCCCTTAGGCGGTTCATATGCATACTAAGGTTATAAACCACTAATTTAGGGGAGTTGGAAAGGATATTTTGAGGGTACATATTAAAAAGGAATAAATGATTTTCAGAAATTATGTGCATAGTCTGTATAAACTTTTTTGTCTTCTCTCTCCAACATGAGAACTTGACAAAGTAACAAAGGATGTTTAATTCTGGTTCTTTGAAATAAATACTGGGACCATCTAATGCGTTGAACAGAGTTGGGAGTAAGTGGAAAGGCTATGCTTCATTCACATTAGATCCAGTGAGAGAAGAATGAACTTTATTCTGAGCTCTAAATTCTTAGATTTAAGAATGATATTTGCTCCTGAGAAATTAGAAATATCTTTAAGAAAGTGGACAGAGGTTCTACCACTTTATTTTATCCATTTGTTTGCTAATTAACCTTTTTATTAGGCTCAACTTAAGTCAACAATTCCTATTGTACCTAACAGAAAAATTCAAAGGTCCTTAAGAACACTTTTTTCACAAACTTTACAAAAAGAAAGGGAAAATAACTAATGGTTTATATTCCAAATACATTACAACATTTTTAGGACTTAACGTGTGTTACTGTCAAACCTGTACTTCTTGTATTGTTTATATTAGTTTTATTATCAATATACCTAATGACATCTTTGGTTATTCAGGGGCCCATATTAGAACTCTCAGAGACGTCTTTAATTTTATTTCCTCTCTTCTCATTCCTTCATAGTCAACCAGCTGCCAAGTTTAGGAAATTCCACATACCTCAAACGTCTTCAATCTGTCATCTCCTCTAAGTTATACTACTACTGCCTTGGGAGTTGAAGGCAGAAATGCCCTTGGCTAAATTATTGGGGCATTATTTTAACTGGTTTCTCACTCTTTACTCTGGATGTCTTCCAGCACATTTCTATAAACTGATGTTCAAGATATTCTTTTAAACAAAGGACTGAAGATGTTGCTTACCCACTGAAAAACACTTGCTGGTTCTTACTTTCATTTAAGATCATGTCCAAACTTCTTAGTATGGCATGTCTTTCCACAACCTGCCTTGGTATATATTTTCAGTACCTTATAGCTCTATTCCACAAAAAGTTGGAAAGTACTATGTTGTAACTTAGGGAAATCTAGTGCAGTATTTCAGACAAAGATGGGTATCAGGGATTTTACCACAGGGGTCCTCCCAGTACTTGGAAGAAATTGATCTCGCTGGTCCCTTCCCAAACCATGGAGCTATAACTTTCTCCAGCAGAAAGAATTTTATTTCTTGGTGTTCTTCTATTCAACGTCTGTATTAATAGGAACACTCAGAAACAAACTGAGGTCATTGGGAACTAGAAGATAAGCATTTAGATGATAAAATATTGATTTTTTTCAAGGCAAAAGTGCTTTTATAAAAAAGTAAATAAAACCCTTTGTGGACAATTTACCAGTGAAATTGGCTTCTTCTAAACCATATATCGATTAGATGTTCATAAACACTTTTGCTTGTCAATACGGTGTGATCGCTGCTTGATCTTTATGAAACTACAAAAGGACATAGCTACCCAATTAAATTTAAGTGAAACATTATTTATGTTAGATTAGCAATTATGAGATGAGCTTCTTTGTAAAATTTGAATGCAAAATGTCACATCTGGACATTTTCCTAGAGTTCTTTTAAATTAATTTCATCAAAATGTATGTACTTCATGTCACATGAGTTTATCAATTTTATTATTTGTGTTATCCTGATGAGAATTATATTATGAGAAAAGATTTGCTTATATAAAGACACAATCTGTACATTACAGTATTTAAATGGAAGCAATATAAAAGATAGTTGACATTTATGCAATACTTGCTATATGCCAGACCCTGTGTCTTTGATAATTAACTCATTTGATCAAACTTGGTGAGTTATTATCTTTAGTTTTATAAACTCAATAATTTATGACTCTTAGAAATACATATTTTACATTTCTCTAGAGAGTAAAAGATAAAAAATTAAAAACATCATAATTTAGAAACCAGTTTCACAAGTCACAGACTGGGAAGAAATCTTTGCAAAATGCATATCTGATAAAGACTGTTAACCAAAATATACAAAGAACTCTTAAAACTCAACGAAGAAAACAACCAACCAAATTTAAAACTGGACAAAATATCTGAACAGACACCACACCAAGGAAGACATACAAATGGCAAATAAGCTTGTGAAAAGATGCTCCACATCATATGTCACTGGGGAACTGCAAATTAAAATAACAACAAGATACTGTCAAGGAGGTGGAGCCACAGGAACTCTCACTCATTCCTGGTGGGAATGCAAAATGGTACAGCCACTTTGGAAAATGGCATGGAGGTTTCTTACAAAACTAAACATACTCTTACCATTCGATCCAGTAATCATGCTCCTTGGTATTTACCCAAAGGAGTCAAAAACCTGTATCCACACAAAATCCTGCACACAAATGTTTATAGCAGCTTTTTTCATAATTACCTAAACTTGGAAGCAACCAAAATGTCCTTCAATAGGTGAAAAACTGTGGCACATCCAGACAGTGGCATTATTATTCAGTGATAAAGAGAAATGGGCAATCAAGAGGCAAAAAGACATAAAGGAAACTCAAATACATACTGCTATGTGAAAAAAGCCAATATGAAAAGGCTACATACTGTATAATTACAATCATATGACATTCTCGAACAAGGAAAACTATGGAGACAGTAAAAAGTTCAGTGGTTGCAAAGGTTGGGGTGTGAGGAGAGATGAACAGGGGGAGCACAGAGGATTTTTAGGACAGTGAAAATACTCTGCATGATACTATAATGACAGATACATGTCACTATATATTTGTCCAAACCCACAGAACACAATACAACGCAAAACATAATACACAAGAGTGAACTCTAATGTAAACTAGGGACTTTAGTTATTAGTAATGTTATCAGCATTGTATCATCAGTTGCAGCAATTACACCAGCTAATGAAAGATGTTAATAGTAGGGGGACTCTGTGTGTGTGTTGGGGCCAGGGTAATATGGGAACTCTGTAATTTTTGCTCAATTTTTCTGTAAACCTAGAACTGCTCTAAAAAATAAAGGCTATTAATTAACAAAATTAGTCCCAAGGCTAGTAAAAATAGAAATATAATACTTCACCATTTTTATACACTTAATATTTTTTCTTCTGCATCTTAGTTAACTAAGTGAATTAGATAAGAAATTTCTCCTAAGCAGCATGGCCCTGTTTCATTACTGCCTACCACATATTCGCAGCTGCCTGAGAGCAATCTATTACTGTACCATCTAACTTGGGGATAATCCTCTGCTTGCTTTATTTAAGTGCCCCAGAGGCCAACTGACAGAAGAGTGACAGACAGCAAAGTACCAGAACTTTGCAGCTTTCAAAATTCACTTCAAAAAAATATATTAAATATTCCTCCTGAGGGTTCTAAATACTCGAGATTCCTCACTGAAGATTCTTTGGAGCTAATTCTAAGAACAGTCCCTGCAAGGAGGAAGGAGCATCTGGCAGGAAATGTTCTCATCAGGAATATCACTATAGGCAACGTTCCTCCCCCACTTTGGGGGTTTATTTAGAAAGGCCTGTGGATATATGGGAATTTGCTCCTCAGGCAGGTACTCAGATATGTGGTAACCCTCACATCCTCTCTGTGAAGTCCAACAGAATAACTGATGTTACCAGAAGTAAGCTATGAAAACAAAGACGCCTTGGTGAAAATATGTTTAGAAAATTGAGACCAGATTAATTTCTAAATTATTTGATTCAGAGATGAAGCTTTTGATATTGATGATAACATTATTGCAACTAATATAAATGTTTAAGGAATTATTAGATCAAATCTACTTTAAAATTAATAATATAATGCACGAATATTTACTTGAATATCTTGGTTCAAAGTACACATTAAAAGAGCTTTAGACTGAGGTTTTACAATTTAATTATTTACTAGTATATTCCTAGGGTCATAGGCTGTTAGATTTAACTAGGAAGTACAATTTAGGTTATGATATGCACTTAAATTTCAAACTGAATTTGATGTGTTGAGGGCAATTCTCAAATATGTATAGTGGTGACAGATATTCCATAAGGATAATTATGAGTAAATGACAATTTTCAAACTATTATCAAGGATAGGTTTTTAATATTAAGATTTGAAATAATAATGAAACGAAATGAAATGAAATGCCTCAGCTCCTGGTCTTATGGGCCTTTCTACTGGGCTGCCTGAAGGTCCTTGTGACATGGCAGTTGGCATCCATCAGAATGAGTGACAGAGAGCAAGGAAGAAACCTCTGAAGTGGCATATCATCACTTCTAACATATTCTAGTATTTGTATAGACCAACCCTGACACAAGGTGTGAGGGGACTACACGGGGAATGAACTCCAGAAGGCAGGGATCATTGTGGGTCATCTTGGAGGCTGGCTATCACATGGCTAAATGGTTTTCATTTGAAATAATTGTGCAGTCTTGTAATAAGATATAGTTAATCCAGGAGTTAATGATAGCTAAAAGCACATGGCACTCAGTGTACATAGCTACACTCTATTTCACACTTTATAGTAATATATTAAAGCTTGAAAATGAAAAAAACAAATACAGTTTGTAAATTTAAAGTAATCTCCTTGGACTTATATATAGTATTGACAATGGTGGTATTTATTAAAGAATATACTTTTTCATTAGGAATGTGGTTGAGAATATCAACTCATTTCATATACCATAGTCTTCTCAGATAAGTGTACACTTAAATTACTGTTAATCTACACTGTGTAGAAGCTTAGAGGTTACAGGTTTCAGTTAATACCTTCTATAATTCTTCCACTTAGATTTTAAACTTTCTAATTTCACCTGAAAAGTGCCCTCAATCACAGAAAGAAGAAACTATAACTACAGGTAAGATTTTCTGCTAGGATCATTCAGCAGGACTTTTTACATACTTAGAGCAAACTGATTTTGCCCAAAGAAAAAAAGGAAGTATTATTTATCACCATTTTAAAAACAATACTGAGATATTAAAGGGTTGTGGAAGGAAGCACAATGAGTATAAAATTTATTTGATCTTCGGAGTGATATGTCTCTGATATTTCAGGGCCCAGTTACTCTCATTTAAACTCTTCCTTTAAGTTGTTATCGAAATTTACTTTCAAAGTCTTATTTGACAGTAGAACTTGCAGCATTTTACAAAAGCAATCTATTTCATATGCAATTTATGGTTCAAATCACTGGCCTTCATGACCAAATTGCTTGACTGAACTCTTCACTGGCTCAAAACCAAAGTATAGTTGAAATTCGAGTCTTTGAACACATTTAAAGACTTTAGTTATTTTAGCATTATATTCCCCATTCTTATATTCATATTGGTTTGGTAAAACATATCATGTTCATAACTAAAAAGAAAAGATGAATGCTCTGTATCTTTTATGAGCAATGAAAGCTTAAAGAGTCAAGCTAACTTGGTTTCTTCCCCAGTGAAATTTTTGAGAAGCAAGTATACACTTAAAATCATATTAATTTAAAAAATAAGAATAATTGCTACCTAAAATCTAGTATATAGGTTTCTTCGCTCTTTCTCTTTTACAAGAGAGTAAGTCCAGCTAATACATTATCATCTACTAGCACTTCTCTCACCACAGCTGAGGATCATGGGCTAAGATATTTGTGCCATTAAGTGCCATTGCATTTTGATACTGCAAGCCTAAAAAATAATAGGGAGCATTATATTCCCCATTATACAAAGTAGTTTATGAGTTTATGGAAATTATTGTCTAGAATTGAATGAGAAAATCTCCAGATTTACAGTATCTCCTTCCAACACATGTTAACTATTTTAGTGTGAGAAATAGGATTGGCTCTTTCAGACTTATAAGCATAGATAGAGTTGAAACAATTTTCTGGATTGGGAGCTTGGCTTATTTTCCTTTAGTGACTGTTGATTATGCAATGGTATTCTCATTGTTCACTGTCCAAATCTGCAAATGTGATTTGTGGCATAGGTATTGTTCTGTTACGGGATGAATGTTTGCATACCCCCAAAATTTCATAGGCTGAAATCCTAATCCCCCAGTGTGCTGATATTTGCAGACGGAGCCTTTGGGAGATAATAAAAGTTAGATAAGGTCATAAAGGTGGGGCCCTCATGATGGAATTACTGCCCTTACAAGAAAAAGACACCAGAGAATTTGCTCTCTCTCTGCACGCAATGAAGAGATCATGTGAGCACACATAGCAATGGTGGCCACTTACAAGCCAGGAGAGAGGCCTCACAAGAAACCAACTATGCTAATTAGTATAAGTATATCCCATGAACTATTTTTTTGTTTATCTGAAATTCAAATTTAATAGCATCACATATTTTTATTTTCTACATATGGCAACCCTATCACAAGGCAGAATTTTCTTTTCTTCTTGGAGGGGAGGATAGTATTGCACTTACTAAGCTACCAAATGGTCCAGAGCAATACCAATTATCAAGTGCCTACTGTATGCAGTGATTCAGTCACTGGTCTCAGTAATGAAGGTCAAGGACAAATAAAAATATTAGAGGCAGAAAGCAGTGAAAGTATTACATTGTCTTTCCCTGATATAATTCAAAATAAAACTATCACTAAGCTATAAGATACATGTAAGGGAATTCAAATTGTGATTTTTCACATAATGACTAATAAATGTCAAATTTTCAAAAATAATTATTCTCTCTTATTTTTTTCCCTGTGCCACATTTGTAGGTTCTCTAAAATTGAGCCTGGTCAAATTACACAAGTAATTCATTATTGCACAAACCACAAAGTAAGATCCCAGTGATTTTCTGATAAATGAATATATGAATGAATGAAAAAAGATAAGATATAGTAAATGAAATATTTAAATGATATAACATCTTAAGAGAACAAAAGAGAATGAACTAAAAAAAAAATAAAATACATGGAAATCAATGAAATTCCATAATCCATGAGTAGATTAAGAGGAATAGGAAAACTTTTTATGGGAGATTTTGGGACAGGAACCACTGGATTACTATGAGCTCCTTTACTAGAATATTAGATTATTAAAATAAGGATTGCATTTTCATGTTTTCATTTTAGTATCTGGAACAGGGTCTTGTCCATTTTTAGTAATAAATATCAATTTAGAAAGAATAAAAGAAAGAAAGTAGGAAGGAAAGAATGAAGGGAGAAGGAAAGGAAAGGAAAAAGAAAGAAGAAAATAAATAGTAATTGTAGGGGACAGGTGTAGAGGTAGAAAATTGCATAATACACTTACGTAGGACAAAGAATAAGTATACTGAAAAGAGTAAAATATAAAATTAGAAAAGAAATTAGGTCCAGAATATGCAGAATTTTAAAGAACACAAACATATATAAAATAGACAATCAAAAAGGACCTACTGTATAGCACAGGGAACTCTACTCAACATTTGTGAAAACCTTCATGGGAAAAAAAACACAAAAAAATAGAGATCAGTACCTGTATAACTGAATCAGGTTCTCTTAAACCAAAAACAAACACAACTTTGTAAATCAACTATCCCCTAATATAAAGGAAAAATTAAATTAAAAAAACAAAAAGAACTGAAAAGAAGAGAAAAGAAATGCCTACAGTATTCCCCTCAGGCCTCCAAGACCTGGGTTAGTATCACATCTGTGGAGACTGAGCAGCCTTTGGACCCAAGGCTCGAACGAGGTGGGGCTGAGGGAGCTGTGGGGGATGAGCCAGCAAATGAGCCCCCCTCTTGGACCTGTAGTGCCTGGTCCCCTCTGGATGGGATGACGATCTCCAGATCCAGGCAGACCCTCGTACAGCTATGCCAAGCCTAGTGCACACAAAAATGATGGACCGTGTGAGCTGGAAGGGCACTGAAAAGTCACCTGGTCTCCACGTCTCCTGGTGCTGAGAAGCCCACCTCCAGCTTCCTTCCTTAGAGTCACCCCACCTCCGGAGAAGAGCACCTTAACATAGAGGTTTTGCAGGGGTTGGGATTTGTCCAGGAGGTGAAGCGCACGGGAGAAGTAAGGAGACACAAGCCTTGGCACATTCTCCTGGCACATTCTGCTCTAATTTACAACCCAGAAACAGGACATTCCCTAAGAACGTCTAGTTGCCCCAGAAGCCAGACTTGGGCAGGAAGAAATCCTGCGCCTGGTGGCCGTTACCTGAAACAACAACTGTAAAACAGTGCTTATGGGCACTTCTTATTCACAAGGCCATCAGGGCTGTAATGATACAGGCCCTCAAGAAATGTTCCCGGGGTAGGTGATCCAAAAAAATTTAAAACTTAGATACTTTCAAGAAGCCAATTTCAAGAGGTAAATTCGACTCACAATGTTTTAAAAAAAAAAAAGCACATGAAGAGATGCTCCTCATCATTACTTATTAGAGAAATGGAAATCAAAACTACAACAAGGTAACACCTTGTGCCAGTCAGAACAGCTATCATCAAAACATTTACAAACAATAAATGCGGGAGAGGCCAGGGAGAAAAGGGAACCCTCCTAGGCTCTTTGTGGTTCTGTAAATTGGTTACAGCCACTAAGGAGAACACACACTATGGAGGTTCCTTAAGATACTAAAATAGAGCTACCATATGATCGCGCCATCCCACTCCTGGGTGAGTATATGGAGAACCCATCATTCCAAAAGATGCACGCACCCCACCATTCATTGCAGCACCATTTTCAATAGCCAAGACGTGAAGGCAAGCAAAATGTCCATAAACAGATAAATGGATAAAGTACATGTGGTACATACATGCGATCAAATACTACTCAGCCATAAAAAAGAATGAAATAATGCCATTTGCGGCAACATGGATGGATCTAGACATGATCATACTAAGTGACAGAAGTCACACAGAAAGACAAATAGCATTTGTAGTCAATTATAGGAGGAACTTAAAAATTCATACAGATGAACTAATTTACAACACAGGAACAGTCTTATATACGTAGAAAAGAAACTTATGGTTAACAGGAGGAAAGGTGGGTCGGTGGAGGCACATATTAGGAGGTTGGGATTAACACATACACACTAATATATATAAAATACTAATTGACAAGGACCTACTATATAGCACAGGGAACTCTACTCAACACTTGCAATAACCTCCATGGGAAAAAAACCAAAAATAATAGATATCAGTATATGTATAACTGAATCAGGTTCTCTTAACTGAAAACAAACGCAACCTTGTAAATAAAGTATTCTCAAATATATAGGAAAAATTAAATTAACAAAACAAAAGAATTGAAAAGACGAGAAAAGAAATACCTACAGTATTCTCCTCAGGCCTATGAGACCTGGGCTGTTATCACATCATCAGAGTCTGAGCAACCTTGCATCCCAAGGCTTGACTGGGTGGGGCTGTTGGAGCTGGGGGTGATGTTCCAGCCAGTGAGCCCTGCCTCTGGGACCTGCAATGCCTGGTTCTCTCTGGATAGGACCACAATCTCCAGATCCAGGCCAACCCTCCTACAGCTATGCCAAGGCTAGGGCTCCCAAAAAACTGTGGACCGTGTGGGCTGGAAGGGCACTGAAAAGTCACCTGGTCTCCATGTCTCCTGGTGCTGAGGTGCCCACCTCCAGCCTCCTTCCTCAGAGTTGCCCCACCTCCGACGTCAGTACCCTCAGCATAGCAGTTTTGCAGGGGGTGGGATTTGTCTGGGAGGAGAAGTGTAAGGGAGAAGAAGTAAGGAGACACAAGTCCTTGGCGCTTTCCCATGTCACATTCCACTCTAGTTTATAACCCAGAACAACTTTCCCTAAGGACCTGTAGTTGCCCCAGAACCCGGACTCTGGCAGGAAGAAATCCTGCTGCCTTGTGGCTGTTACCTGGAACAACAACTGTAAAACAGTGCTTATGGGCACTTCTTATTCACAAGGCCTTCGGGGCTGTAATGATACCTGCTCTCAAGAAATGCCACCGGGGTAGGTGATCAAAAAAGAATTCAAAACGTGGCCAACTTTCAAGAAGCCAATTTCAAGAGGTAGATTTGACTCACAATGTTTAAAAAAACGAAAGCACATGAAACGATGCTCCTCATTGTTACTTATTAGAGCAATGCAAATCAAAACTACAATGAAATATCACCTGGCAACAGTCAGAATGGCCATCCTCTAAAAGTTTACAAAGAATAAATGCAGGAGAGGGTGTGGAGAAAGGGAATCTTGCTACAATGTTAGTGTGAATATAAATTGGTATATCTACTCTGAGGAGCAGTATGGAGTTTCCTGAAAAAACTATAAGTAGAAGTACCATTTGATCCAGCAATTCCACTCCTGGGTATTTACCCAGAAGTAACAATAATAGGAAAACACTAATTTGAAAAGATATATGCACCTCAAACTGATCACAGTATTATTTACAGTAGGCAGATATGGACTCAATCTGAGTCTTCATCAGTAAATGAATTGATAAAGAAAATGTGATATATTTACATATCATGTTATATATAATTGAATATTAGACTGCCATTAAGAAAAGAAATCTTGCCATGTGTGACAACATGATAGGACCTTGAGGTCATTATGCTAAATGAAGTAAGTCAGATAGTGAAAGACAGTGCTTAACTTTACTTATATATGGAATGTAAAAAACAAGGAAATCAACAAACATAAAAAACAGACACATAGATACAGAGAACAAACTAGCAGCTTTCAGAGAAGAGGTAGGTAGGGACATGGATAAAATAGGTGAAGGAGATTTAGAAGTACAATCTCCCAGTTATAAAATAAATGAGTCACGGGATGTAATGTAGGCCATGTGGAATGTAGTAAGTAAAATTGTAACAACATTTTATGGTGACAGTTGGTAACTAGACACACAGTAGTGATCATTTTGTAATGTATAAAAATACTGTCACTATTTTACACACCTGATACTAATACAATATTGTAAGTCAACTATACATCAATTAAATGTTATAACTTTAATATTTCTTATATTTATCAAACATGCATTTTTTTTCTTTTTGTGCAGAGATCTATAGAACAATGTTTATTCCATACAACTTATTTCAATGATATTTTAAAAACTATCAATAATCAGTTAAGGGTTTGAAAAGGGACAGAAAATAGGTATAGCCAGATCTAGCTATAGCTCTATAAATACTCATCAATGGGAAAAATCACAAATTTTTTGAATGTAAAACAAAAAGATCTCATAAGTTGAAATACTTGTAATATTTTAAATGTTTGTAAATATTTGAAGGAGTGAGGGGAATGGAAAAGGACATACTTATTTTTGAGACATACATATAAAGATAAGTCTATAGAGATTTGAGGTTACAGAGCTTTAATATTAATAATAGGATGTGTAAAACCTCAGTTTGGTTGAAGTAAATACTGAAAGAAAGTGTTTAAATCGGACAATGTTTCATTTTCTTCTAGTTTATCCTTGAATGGCCAGAAATGTCATTTATTTCCTGTTTCATTCCCAAATAATCAAATTTGAAAGTCTATTCAGTTCTGATATAACTTCGAGGTCCTTATAGTTGTCTTGTGAATTATGGAAATAGCAAATAGGAATATCAGAAAGAATTATGAATGTATATTTTTTCTGTTTGGTATATTCATACAGTCTACCTAGTTTAAGATTTTGATGTGTGTCATTATGCAATTAAGTGTCTTCCCTGTCTTCTTTAGATATAATATGACTGACAGAATTAGAGGGACATTGGAGAAACTATTATATATTGGTGCTTACAAAATCTTTGCAAAAGTTTTTTTTTTCTCTTTTTGACTAAGACACTGTCTGAATCCCATGGCTTGGTGGATTCCAGGTGTCTATCAAACCTCCTAAAATGTTTTGGGCCTAAGTGACTTGTCTTTTTCTAACTTAAATAGAGATTCCAATTCAATAATTCTTGAAGTGAAATGTGCATAAAGATTTCACGGTGCTTCTATAAAATTCACATTTCTGTGTTCCATCCCTGGAGATTCTAATTCAGTAAGTCCTCAGGGAAACTTGGGAATTTACATCTTTGTAAACAGCCCAGATGGTTTTGATATAGGTAGTCTAGCAGTCACACTTGGAGAAATATAACTACCTGAGCTGTGACTGCCCCTTGATATCAATTCTTCCCCCTCCTCCTCCTCCTCCTCCTCCTGATGATGATGATGATGGTTACAAGTCACCTACTAAGAGCTGCTCCTCCAATCAACTTTCCAGAATTTTCCCGAATGGGAGAACAGTGATAACGAAGATCCAAAGCCTTTCATATATTACTGTGAATTGATTTTTGTATTTATAATAGAATGTGAATGTCTGATCTTAGCTGCATCTCCCAAACCTTAATTCCACTGGTTGTTAATGGATGTTCTACAAGAAACATGGTCAAGTAGCTTACACAGTATGTGATAATACTTTGTTTTTGATTATAGAGTTACAGACACATGGCCACACACAAAATTATGTAGCTTTGTTTTAACCAGGTTTCCCAAGATTCTGACTCTGGAATCTTATGAATAAGGGACAACTGTTAACATGACGCAGAAATACTATTCCTCACAGAGAGCTAAGCCTCATCTTGCCCTCTTGCCAAACCTAATATCTTTTCAACAAATCAAACTACTGTTTTGATCTAAAAGTACTCTCTTTGGCACGCTTGAAGCTTACATGGAGTAAGATTAGTCAGAAATGGCAATGCCAACAGCAGCTAAGAACAAGGGGTATTCCAAACTAAATCCTATTACAGAGACAAAAGGATTTTCATATGGCTAAAGATGGTGACAGGCGCAAGGAGTATAAGCGGCCCTTCCAAATCCCTCTTTTTAAAAGACTTGGAAATAAAATTGGGAAGATTTGAGTAAAAATAAGGAGTTCAACATTTAGTGGGTGAAATCAAAGATACATAAAGTCACACTGAGCGACTGCTAGTGTAGACTGGACTGTGGTCAAATAAACTTTATAAACATATTTGAAGAAAGGTTCCTTTTTCATCATAGGGTCTTGGATAACAATGAAGAGAAAAACATTGTCAATATGCTCAGCGTTTGATAGGAGAGAGAATATTTTGTCATTGACTAGGAGTAATACTATCTGGCAAGGCTGTCTTCCAGAAGTTGTGTAGAAGCATTCAGATTCCTAGTGCTGGTTCCTTGGATAACAAGTAAATTTCTGTTTTAGTTTTCATGCAATTCTGCCATAAAGCAAGCATATCTTGACCATGGCAATGTGTGCATTCTGGTCAGAATAAAGTCATAATTCTTATTAAAAATGAATAAATTGGTATTCTGTTTTACATTCCAATCTCTCACTAATTTAATTTAGAGTCAGTTAAAATCCCTGAGTCTGATCACATCTGAGGAAGTACACAATTGATTTTCGGCGCAAAGAAGTTTCAACAAAACACATACCGCAATGAAATCACCCTTTAAATGCTACCCTGAGAGCTTTTAGGTAGACCCTTAAAAAATACATCCCTGGCAAGCCCCCACTGTTCTATTTGCTTCTCTTCAAAAGGCAATATATTCAATGTAAAGATTTGTATGAGGACACTAACCTTGTTTCTAATAAGGATATTTTTCTTGTTTTGAGAAGAAGAAAGTAAATTTAGTTCCCACCATTTGCTATTTGCTCAATGTTTAGCAGGCTCTACAAAAGGGATTATTCACTTGAAAATTGGTGTCTTTCTTTACTGTTTTTTTCTCAGAACCCTGGCAAAATAGAGGAATAAAAGGAAGTTATATTAGGCAAATATCTTATACTCTATTTTTAAATCTTGCAAATACATTTCCCAGCATCCCTCATCTAGAGTCACTGGGTTAAACTTGGCTCATTCGTGCAGGTCCAACTGAAATATGTTGAGACTGAAACTGCAGAGATAAGTGTTCAATTCAGAAGTTCTCCCTGCATCTCATTTTCACCCAGTGGGAAAATATGAAGTTATCACAGCGATTGTAATGTGAATTAAAGTCTGTATAACTCTTAATACTTCCAACAGCGAGTTCTTTTGTGGGGACTTCCTACATGAGATAAGAAAGCTTCTTCTGCCTTTTTTCTCCCTGTAAGCCAGCATCTGAGATATTACAAAGTAAAAGATTTTTAACACATATTACAAAAATATTAATCCTTCATATTTTATAGGAATTAGTAAAATGTCCTCACATATAGCTACATAATCTCAGAGCTGTCTATTTTCTCATACATTTCAACTGAAAGACTACTCCATAGTCTCTCTTTTGTCAATACTTTTTATTGTGGTTTCTGGTTATTACTTAAAAAAAAAATCTGCCTACCTAATTTCCTAATGTACAGATCTGAAAATTGGGTGATGGAGACTTTATTCTCCTTACTTCTCTTAGCTGAGCTAATGGTAAATATCACTAGAGTATTAATCAGTACCAGTAGCACAGAGATTTGTCTATAGAGCAATTTCAATTAACTATTACCCTGAAAATTGCTCCAATACTATAATTAGAAAAGTTTTATAGCTCTTCCAATAGGCAGGGATCCTCTAAACTTCTCCCTACTCCCCACCTGATCTCTGGAAAGAAAACATGTTTTATTTCATGTCAAAATGTACATTTGTTGTTTTCTTATGCCATATTATAAGCAACTAAATTTAAGTGGAATGAAAATTAATATTTACTTGAATCAACACACCCATTTACATGTCTTTAAAAACATATTAAAACAAAAATTCATAATCAGCTGAAATGTTTGTCAGAATTATTTGTTTTGCCATAATCAGGTAAAACACCTGGGATACTTTGCCAGTTGAAAATTTTCAGAAATGTTTTTTTCTTAGTCTCTTTTAACATGGCTTCATTTTCACTCTGTAAAATTACTACCCTTTTAAGAAATGAGGGGATATTTAAAAATCAATAGTTAGACCACACAAATACTTCATGACTCACTTTGAAATGAATCAGGAGACTCTTTCGTCAGTTTTCATAAGTACTTTGATAGGTATTTATTGGGTACTTACTTCAGGCCAAGTGCTGGATGTGGAGGTATGGACTGGAGATACACTAATCAATCAAGGTCAAATGGTTTTTAAAAACTATGGGAGGAGTCAGATAATCACAAAATTATTTACACCATTATTAATTACAAGGTCCCTGGGAAGAAAGCTTTATTACTTTGTAAAAACTGACAAAGAAAGGTATGATTAGAGTTAATGTTATATGAAGATAAATGTCATTCTATGAGACTTAAGTTTCAGGGAGTGATCCAGGCATATGGAACCTTTATACCTTGTTAATAATTCTAGAATGAATCCAAAAAAGCAGTGGAAAACTAACACAGGCTTTTAAGCATGGGGACAAAGCATCCTGCCAGATTTACATATTTCCCCCCCAACATTTTGTTATGGAAAATTTTCAAATACTCAGAAAAGTTAAAATTATTGTGCAGAAAACTCCCAAATATCCACTACCTTGACTCTGTAATTATAAATATTTTGCTATATTTGCTTCAGCCCATTCTTCTATCCATTCATGTAGCCATATTTTGATCTACCTTATCTTTTGAAGCGTTTATAAAATTGAGATGTAATTTACAAACAGAAAATTTTACCCTTTTCAGTATACAGTTGTACGAGTTTTGACAAAGCATAGTGTCATATAACTACCACAATCAAGATAGACAACAATTCAATCTGATTTTTTAATGCATTTCAAAGTTTTTACAGACATTAGTACATTTTCACCAATAAGCACTTTAATATGCATATTATTAATCAGAATTCAAGATTTATTTAAGGTTATTTATATTTTTAAGGTAAAATGTACATAGTACAGTGAAATGCACATGTCACAACCTTTCTATGAGCATTGCAAATGCATAAACCTAATGTGTTGCAGCCCCAGACCCCTATCAAAATGATCTTAAAGTTCTGATCACAAGAAAAAAACTGTAACTAATGGATATGAATTAAATTTACTTTGGTGACCATTTCACAATATATATAAATATTGAACCATTATGTTGTACATCTGAAACTAATACAATGTCATATATAAAATATATCTCAGTTAAAAAAAGATGTAGAACATTTCCATCACCATAAGAAATCTCTGTATGTTCCCTGGCAGTCAATTCCTGTTTCTTCTTTCCCCTTCCCATTGACAGCCAGTGCTCTGATTTTTTTTAATCATTAGTTTTGCCTATTCTAGAATTCTAGAATTTCAGATAAACAGAATCAAAGAATATGTGCTGTGTAAGGCATCTTTCAGCCAGCACAATATTTTTGAGATTCAGATATGTTGAGACGTCAGTAGTTCTTTTTAAATTACTGAGTAGTATTCCATTGTATAAATACATGACAGTTTGTTTATCCATTCTCCTGTTGGTGGCTACCTAAGCTGTTTCCAATTTTGCCTGCCATGGACATTCTTATATAAGGCTTCTAGTAAAAAAAAAAAAAAAAAATATATATATATATATATATATATATATATATATACACGCACACACATATATATGTGTATATATATGTGTATATATATATATATATATATATATATATATATATATACATGTATTTACTTATGACTCTTAGGTAAATATCTGGGATTGGAACTTCTTAGTCATGGTGGTAAGTATATGTTTAGCTTTATTTTTTTTTAAGCCAGACTTTATTCCAAAAGGATTGTACCATCGTCATAATAGTTTTTAAAATGATGCTGCCTGTAAGGATAGAGAGGACTTAGCAATAGGTAAAAGTACAGAAGGGAAGACAAATCGCAATGTTTGGACATTACAGGGACCAGTGGAAATAGAGGAGTGAATATAATTAAGATCTGTTTAGAAGATAGAATCAAAAAGACTTTGTAGTGGATAAGATTCGAAGGGAGGAAGATGGATTAGTCAAGTTTCAGGCATGAAAAAATGGTTGATGGAGGTATGATTTACCAAGGTGGAAAGCACTGGTGGGGCACCAGATTTAGAGGAAAAATCCTGAGTTCCATTTTGAACATGTGCAGTTCCATGTGACTGTTTTCTCTCTTGGAAGAAAGATTAGCTGATTTGTTACAATTTACATATTGTCAGAACCAGGGGGAAAATAAAAAAGAAATGCAACCCATTTTGCTAAGCAGCAAATAAACTTGTGTTTTCTAAATTTACCCTTTCCTTGAACCAAAACACTAAATAGTATATCCTCACTTATGATTTACTCAAAAAAGGGAGCATAGATTTCTATTATCTCTTAATGTTTACATTTACACTATTTAAAATATAACCTATTAAATTATACTCATTTCAATACCTTGGAATGTATAACTTTTGCTTGAAAAAAATCACAGCACTTTACTGGACAAGGAGATGATTTATTACAAAAGACCTAACTAGGATAAATGAGTGGATATGATATGGTACAATATTTTCACAGATGGTTGAAATCAGTTTGGGAAAAGCTTGGATTCAAGTTCATCTATATAAACCGCTTAGGATAATTAAGATGGAATTCAAAAGAAATAAGTTTACTAGCAGTTTAAATCATTAAACTTATAAACAAACACAAACAGTAATTATAATTCTTGTTTAATTTGCTGCAGAACTAAAACTCTCTAACCAATGAAGTCAAATAAAACCTTTAAAGAGAATCTTGAAGTTCTTTGTAATTTGTGTTTTGCTCAAAAATCATATGTATGGTTGCCTAATATTAACAAGGATTCTCTTCGAACTGATTTTAGGCATGATTTTAACCAGAATACATGCTTCCAAGTTAGCTGTCATTGAAACAAGATAATAATATTTTTAATAATTACAGAAGCGCTATGAAAGATAACAAAAATGATAAATAGACTTGCTCCATATATGAAAGGGACATCTACAAGCCATTTAATCATTAAATGTGTTTTTATTACTTAGGGTTTTATAAATGTTGAGAAAAACAATTCAAAATCTGCATTAGCAGTCCCTAACTTCATGTTACCACCTAACATATTTATGTAAAATAATAAGTTGTCATTAAAATGTAATTAAAGATTCACATTTCATGTCAAGCTGTCAACAAGCCTCAATTTGCTAAATTATCTACAAACTTTCAGAACCACCAGTTTTCAGAAGGACTTTTCATTTCCAGGAAGTCAGTGAAGGAAAGGAAAAGGAAGATTTTGCCAGCCACCTTGTTTATAACCCACTGAAGAACGACTTTGGATTCCCTTAATGCTTGGTATTTCACTCTGATCTAGTGGTTGCAGGCTTTTAATAGCCAGTTACAAAGTCTAGCTGATAGGGACAGAGTAAAGGGACAAAGTATGTAATTATATGGTTAATCCCGCTAGGGGATTGTAAGTAAAGAAAAAGTATGGGGGACCCCTGTAAGTTAATGATCACTGTAGAAAACAGGTTTGCTTAACCACAAAACCAAGCAGGCTTGCTTAGCAACAAAACCATGCAACAGAAGCATGAGACATGCCCCCAAACAATAAAACAATGGCGGCATGAGACCCACATCCTGCCAGTGAGCTCAGTAAGCTAATGATTCCTAGGACATGCTCCTCTGGGCACATTAAATACAAAAATATAAGGAAAGGGTGACATTATACTGAAACCTGAAATGATTTTCCATTTTTAGCAAATGTTACCGCCTCTCTATTCATTTCCATTGTGCTGTGACAGTCCTGGCTTGACCGTATAGGGACAAAAAAAATCTCCCCTGCCCAACATGGCGGAGGAGCTGAAGATGGACGTTTGTGTGATGTTTACTCAAGAATGGGAAGGAAGGTGGTCTTTTCCCCCTCCCTACTTTTCCTTTGATTATAAAACTGTAGCCCACTAAGTTCTCGGGGCATGGCACGCTCTCACCCACCCGCTTGTAAGCCTCACAAGTGTCCTATTCTAATAAATCACTTCTTATCTATCCATCACTTTGCCTCTCACTGAATTCTTTCTGTGCTGAGACATAAAGAACCACAGCTCCTCACAGCTCCACAATACGCCACCTAGCAGTTTCACAGCTAGAAGCTACAAAGAAAAAGGAGAACTATTTTAACAAATATGATTTAAATACTGCAAAATGCAATTTAAATACTGCAAATGTGGTAACAGTAAATTTGCTTTTTAGCTTACCAAAGTCTCCTACATTTCCTTCTTAATGTTAAATATTTTATTCATTAGCGACTGTTTCCTACTTGCTAATGTGAAGTCTGGGAACATATAAATTTTGATTAGAAAGATTATATTAATTTTCTAATGATCTACATGAATGTATATAAAGTAATGTTTAAAAATAAAGAATACTAAATAGATTATTATTTATTAGAACTGACATTGAGAGAAGAAGAACCCTGGCTTAAGTCAAAAATAATCTGTAGTGGCTGACTAGTCAGTGTTCTGCTTTGCTTTTCAGTATAGTTAGAGATTTATTGGCATTTAGAAAGTAAATATTTATAAACTTTAAATCACACATCAGTTTTCCTTTAAATTTCTTAAAATAGTACATTTCTTTCTTTTTTTTTTTTTCCTCTCACTGCTGTGGCCTCTCCCATTGCGGAGCACAGGCTCTGAACGCGCAGGCTCAGCGGCCATGGCTCACGGGCCCAGCCGCTCCGCGGCACGTGGGATCTTCCCGGACCGGGGCTCGAACCCGCGTCCCCTGCATCGGCAGGCGGACTGCAACCACTGCGCCACCAGGGAAGCCCAAAATAGTACATTTCTTATGGAAATGCAATGTAGGACCAGTGGTTAAGACTCAGGCTTTAGTGCTAAACTGCTTGACTTCAATTCCACAATTATCATTCACTAAACATTACTTTGGGCAAGTTACTTAACGTCTCTGTAATATCCTCATCTGTAAAGATTAAAACAACTCCACCTTCTTAAAATCGAAAATTAAGGACACTTAAAGTGGATGTTCCAGGTAAGAGATGATGCCTTAGGCTAAGATAGTAAAATCGCACATAAAAGAAATCAGACACTAGAGCAATATATTTTGCAAATGGAATTGACAGTATTTGATGAGCAATTAGGATCTGGGGAATTTTTGGCTGCCAGCTGAAGTTGAGTTGCTTGCTTATCCTTTTTTCGTATATATATATATATATATATATATATATATATATATATGTATAAAATATAAAACTTCGGTGACAACACGGGCTCTGGCAGGTCACTTATATTCATCATGATGAATGATGAGCACTTATATTCAACATGGTCATGGGGGGTAAGTGATAAATGGAATATTGCCTGCCATTATCAGTAAACAAAGGATGTCACAGTCATCAGTGATTGCAGCAATGCAGTCACCACCGAAGCTGAGCTGGTGAGCCCTGAGGGAACTCAGGAAGGAAACAAAGAATACCTGCTATCTAGAGGCCATCAGACTGCAGCCACTCCATAAGGTGAGCCCTGAGGAAACTCAGGATGTGAAAACACAGGATTTGGCCCCAGAGAGCTGAGGTGCATATCAAAGGAATGATTTCAGTGAGCAGAGACTCTTGCATCTTCCCATACATAGAAAAGCACTAAATTCCTTAACTTGGGATTTCTGGTTTTCTTTAATTAACAGTAATCTTTTGATGTTCTGACTACCTCCCCTTTGTTGCAAAACTATATCTCCTAGCTCCTCCCTTGCCTCCTTGGAGCAGTTTTCTCAGGGTTAGTTGAGAAACTGCCTCCCGGGCTTGAAGTCTTAAAAATTCCCGCCGAATAAAACATAACTTTCAACTTTGAAGTTGTGAATGTATTTTTTTAGCTGACATAGGTCAGAAAGAGATCACTTCCTCAGCCTTAGCTGGAAATACTTTTCCTTGCGCATATAAACGAGAATGGGCACATTCAGGTAGGCAAAATGAGCTCAGCTTGGGACCAAAGGAGAGCTGGGGATGAATCTGAAAATGAAGTTGAAAGTGTAAGGCCTCCCAGAGGGAGGGTTATCAGCCCAGAAGAAAGCAACAGATTTGGGATGTTGTGGAGAGTGTTTGGATCAAAGCAATCTACAAAATGAAGGTTACTTTAAAATTGGCTACTATATACCAAGCACCCTGCTAAGCACTGGTAAAACAACGAAGAATATGCTAAAGCATTATCAGGTGTTATCCTGGTAGGGTAGGGTTTATACACCTGTGGAGGGGACAGACATATAAACAAAATTACAATACAATTTTGCAAATGCAAACATAGAAGTCTGCAGAAGGAGCTTAACTTCTGTGGGCACCTTGCTCGAAGTTATAAAACTAACTCCTCATACAGATGGCCAAGAGGCACATGAAAAGATGCTCAACATCGCTAATTATTAGAGAAATGCAAATCAGAACTACAATGAGATATCACCTCACACCAGTCAGAATGGCCATCAACAAAAAAACTACAAACAATAAATGCTGGAGAGGGTGTGGAGAAAAGGGAATCCTCCTGCACTGTTGGTGGGAATGTTAACTGGTACAGTCACTATGGAGAACAGTGTGGAGGTTCCTTAAAGAACTAAAAATAGAACTACCATATGATCCAGCAATCCCACTCCTGGGCATATATTTGGAGAAAAACATGGTTCAAAAGGATACATGTACCCCAATGTTCATCATGGCACTATTTACAATAGTCAAGACATGGAAGCAACCTAAATGTCCAATAACAGATGAATGGATAAAGAAGATGTGGCACATATATACGATGGAATATTACTCAGCCATTAAAATGAATGAAATAATGCCATTTGCAGCAACATGGATGGACCTGGAGATGATCATACTAAGTGAAGTAAGTCAGACAGAGAAAGACAAATATATGATATTGCTTATATGGGGAATCTAAAAAAAAGATACAAATTGACTAATTTATAAAACAAAAACAGACTCATAGACTTAGAGAACAATCTTACAGTTACCTGGGGGGAAGGTGGGAGGGGCAGATAGATTGGGAGTTTAGGATTGACATGTACACACTGCCGTATTTAAAACAGATAACCAACAAGGACCTACTGTATAGCACAGGGAGCACTGCTGAATATTCTGTAGTAAACTAAATGGGAAAAGAATTTGAAAAAGAATAGATACATGTATATGTATAACTGACTCACTTCGCTGTACACTTGAAACTAATACAACATTGTTAATCAACTATGCTCCAATATAAAATAATTTTTAAAAAATTAACTCCTATCATGAAGGGAATATAAAGTTTACTTTTCCTTTGGGTAAACCTACTTAGGAAATACAAATAGCCTATGGTGCCCTTTTTTTGCTCATCTTCTCCAGTGAGATATTCTTTAATATTTACCAATACATTTTGTCAGTGTTGCTTTCAAAATTTCTTACACTGTACCATATTTCATTTGCCTATCTTTTTAGATAGTGTTTTATGTGTTCCACCTTCTTTTTCTTTCAATGAAGAAAGTATTCCCCTATACTGAAAAAGATCCATCTTTCCATTTTTGCTCGGATTCCTATCCCCTCTCACTTTTAAAGGACTTTGCTCTTTCAGTCATCCATTCTCTTTCCTTCAACATTGATGCCACTAAATGTACTGGAATTTTACACATAGCCTATAAATATGCTTTAGCATCCTCCATTTTAAAATAAAACCCTGTCTTGACTCCCACTATTGTCCCTTTTCTCAGATCACCATTCACAGAACAAACTTCTCAAGAGTTGTGAATCCATTTGTTGACCTACCATTCACTCTTCAACCCACTTTTTACTAGCTTCTGCCATCATTTGTCCTCTAACACTGCTGTTGTCAAGGTCATCAGTGATCTCCCTCATGCCAAATCCAATGGAAACTTGTCAACGTCTTTGACATAGTTGGGCAAATTTTCTATCCAAAGATCTAGGTTCTTACTTAATTTAAATTCTACCTTAGTGATCACACTCATTTCCATAGCTTTAAATGCTATTTCACATCTATAGTTTAACACTTTCTTTCGTACTCGATATCCTTATGTCCTCTGATTAGCCAAGCAGTTCTATTTAGATGTTTTACAAATATCTTAAATATAAGATATCCAGAACCAAACTTTTTATTTCTACCTGTAATCCCTTCTTTGAACATTTTTCTCCCTAGTCTATTCCTTTCCAAGAATGACAATGTCACTTCCATAGTTTTTCAAGCTGGAAGCTTGGGATTCATTTTCAGTTATTCCCACACCATCTACATGTTCATCCCTCAATCCAAAGCCATGATGCCTATTAATTAACACTGTCAAGATATATTTCAAATCTGTCCACTTTTCTCCGTATCTATTATTGCATTCTAGTGTAAGCCATCATTTCTGACTTATTTTCCCAATTGCTATCTTTTGATCAATTCAATCAATTTCCATATTGTGATCACACTCACATTTTTAAAACATAAATTTGATCATTTTACTTCTCTGCCTTAAATCTTTCAATGGCTCTCCTTTGCATTTAGAATAAATTATACACCCCTATTGAGGCCTACAAAGCATACCCTGCCCCCACCTCCAATAGAATAAAAGTTATTTCTCCAGTCTCATTTTTTCCCATTTCCCAATGATCACCATGCGTCAGCCACACTGAACTTTTCCTTCCTATACTCACCCCCAGGGCCTTTGCACATATTCTTAAATAGGTCACTCTTCTCCACTCTCCTCTTCACTGTATCATTAGAAGTTTTACATCAGCCTAAGTGGTTGTCTCTATCAGTTATATCCAAACTAGTTCTCCCTATATTTACTGTCACAGAAAAATGTTCATTTTCTTTATGTCATGTATCATTATTCCCTTTCTGTTAATTTTATTTGTTTGCTGCCTGTCTTCCTCGCAAGCCTGACTAGCCATGAGATTTGGGACTCTGTCTGTCTCCTTAAATACTATATCTCCCTCACCTTCCATGCTGTCCAATACATTGGAGATGCTCAAAACATTTATTGGCTGAATGAATACTCCTGTTGGAAATCCATTTCTGGCTCTATGTGGGTAAATTTTGCATTAATACATGTGACCTAAATGGACTCACACTAAGAGGATACAAACATTAGTTCAGCATGTTCTTGCTAGTTCCTTGATCTTTTAAATCAGAAGTCACTGAAAGGCAAGAAATGCCTTTTTCTAAAGTGGCTTCTGCTTTTAGTGCTCTTTAAAAATTGTGCCTAACCAAGTTCTATTAAGAGTATATTTTATAAAATTATCCTGACTGAATGAAAATGGGCAAGGAATGGGCTGAATTTGGCTGCTGTTCTACACTAATAAGATTTTAACAGTATACTTGAGATCACATAGGATGTATAGTCACAGCCGCAGCTATTCAGTGCTGCTCTGTGGCTCTATTGAGATCGTAAACAATAAAGAGACCAAAACTGAAGCTTCCACAGAAAGAAACAGGAAACTTCAAATCTACTTAAGTCAGCACAACTCTTGGAAATTGTTGCCCTGGAGAAAGCAGATGTGCAGGAACACAAGTTAGTTATCAGAACAGATTTATGGTAAAACACATGTACGAGAGTATTTATATATATATTTAGATGTACGAACAAACATAAACCCACTGAATAGCTGAGTTATGTCTGGAAATCGATTTTATTAAGTACTCAGCATTGTGATATTCTGTGATTGAGCTAAAAATTTTATAAGAATTATTATTATTTTTTAGGGTGAGTCATTCTTTCATCTTGTGTGTGGCTGAAAAGGAGCACTTTTCTGTGATTGTTCAGAAATGAATGGGTACTGAGCAACAACAGGGAACACAGCTTAAAAAAACCAAGTATAATTATTTTGACTTGAAATTTTATCCCCATTTTTTATTGTATGGCATGGTGAACATATATAAGCTGTAGGTAAGAACGTTATATGTAGCAGGTTTTGTTTGCTTCTCAAAATAAGTATTGCCCTCAAATTCGTTTTTTAATACTCAGATAGTCTAAAATGAATCCTATAACCTAGAATAAATAAATGTCCTATTTTGCTCAAAGCTTTTCTTAACCTCCACGGTCTGAGTTAGGCATGCATTTCTCTGTGTTCCATAATGATTTGGACATATGTGCTCTATTATTATGTTTAGCCTTGATGTATTTTACAAGACTCAAAAGCAGAAAGAATATATTTTACATGTAGGTTTCTACTGCACAAAGCAGATGCCAAATGACAATTTTCAATTTGATTTATTAATAATATTTCCAAAAGAAGACTTTTACTTTTAAAATCTCATTGTATGCAATAATATATATTTCTAACTGCACTGTATTTATATATATGGTGAGAAACTGAAATTAGGATACTCTCTAAACATGTGAAAAATTTACATAAAAATCTCCAAAGTTCAGAAAAATTTTGAAACATAAGCAATGAAATATAAAATAATGTATGCACACATAAGCATTCCTACATACATATATGTATGTATATGTATACATGTATATAAAAAACTATCAGACTGATCATTTTTTTAATAATAAAAATAAATGCTAGGGAGAATACAATGAAAGAGCTATTACTATACTCTGTTGGTAGAAATCTGGATTTTTTTTCCAACCATTTTTGAAAGTGATTGAGAATTAAGGAATAAAAATTAATAAGTGACAAGCACAAAGATTATTGCTCAAAGGTGTTCATAGTATTTATTAAAGTAAATACTACTTAATGAGGGAAAAACCCTTAAATATCCAACAATAATACTTATGATGCTCTAAAATGGATTTTGCACCATTATTAGCCTTATGTTTTCAAATAATTTTAATAACAGGAAATACTCATGAGTTAAGGGTAACTTCAAAATGAAGCATATGCAATTATTTGTGTCTGTGTGTGTGCATGTGTGTGCATGTGCACTGGTACAATTTTTAAAAAGTAAATATATGAAAAACAAAATGACCCTCTGGTTCAAAATGGCAGAATAATTTTTTCCATTTATCACTGACCCACTACAGCAATTTTTAAGTGAAAGTAAAGGAAATAAAAGGTATAAATTCAAAAGACATTAAAAAACAAAAAACAAGAGAAGAAATGACAGATGAAAAATTCTGGAAGATAGAGGGCACTTGGATAAAACTGAACTTTCAGCAACATGACATGAATTACTCAGAGAGACTTTTCTGTATGGAACAATTAGATCCTTGATATGATACAGTCTTTTAATGGATTGCTGAATTTCTTCAAGAATTTCCCCTCCTGGTAAAACAAACAAACAAACAAAAATAAAAAGAGTGAAAAAAAAGAGAAATCTGTAATCTGGGGCTCAGGCTGGGAGCAGTAAGTAGATGAGAAAAGCAAGGATTCCATGCGGTTGGAAGCTAATATCAACACTGTGAACCAGATGCTGGGCCTAGGGCAATCGTAAAGTGGTTGAAAATATTTTCTTCTCATATTGAGGTAAGACCTTTGGAGAGCTGTACAGTCATCCCTAGTTGGTGACATTCCCTGGTTCCTGCCAGAAGCAAAAACCTTCTTGACTTAATTAAGATCAAGATTTCTTACAGATCAGATCAGCCAATAAACTCATAATCAAAAATCACCAACCACATGAAGGGGCAAGCCACCACAAGTGAGAGTCAGAAAAGAAATAAGTAACAGATTCAGACACTCACATACTACATACATTAGAATTGGCAGCTACAGAATATAGAACAAGTAAAAATGTTTACATAAACAAACGATGGAATCTCAAAGATTAGATGAAAATCAGGTATAATCAGGTAGTTAAAAAATAAATAAAATCTCTTAGAAATGCAAAATATTATTGGTGATATTTTAAATCTAAAGATATTTTTAAAGCGTGTTTATTTCAGTCAAAGAGGAAATTTATGACTCGAAGATATATCTGAATAAATTAACCAGAATTTGCAATTTAGAGAAATAAAGATATGGGAAACACTGACGAAAAATTAAGATACATCAAGAACTGAGCTAGAAGGCCCAACAGGCATTTAATAGGAAGAGACAGAATGGTTTTCAGTTCCAACCAAGATGGACTAAGCGCACTAGAGCCTGTGTTTTCCACTGATTATAATGAAAAACTCTCTATAAAATACAGAAAACGACTACCTGAGGACTCTGAAAAATAAACAAAATCAGGCAGACTGGGAAGGGGAATCCAAACTTGGAGAAACAACCTATCTGGGTGTGAACTCCTCATTTGTTTTTTAATTTTTTCATGGCTTTGCCTCAGGGTGGGCCTAGGCCAGAGCTTAAAACAATACAAATTTATCATCTCACGTCTATAGATCAGTAATTTAGGAATGATAGTACTGGATTCTCTGCCCTGGTTTTCACTGGATGAAAATCAAAGTGTCAGCCAGTCTGGACTTTTATCTGGAGGCTCTGGAGTAGAATCCACTTTCAGACTAATTCAGGTGGTTGCAGAATTCATTTCCTTCTCATGTGGTTGTAGGACTAAAGCCCCCATTTTCTTCCTGGCTGTGGGCCAGAAGCCATTCTCATTGTTTCTTTGATTCATGGCCCCCTCCATCTTCAAAGCTGGCAACAGCTCACTAACTCCTTCAAGTGCTTCAAATCAGACTTCCTCTTCTGTTGGCTCTCCCTGACTTCCACTTCTGTTTTTAAGAGCTCATGTCATGACATGAGCCCATCTGAATAATTCAAAGCAGTGTTACTATTTTAAGGGCAAGCAGTACCTTAATTACATCTCAGTTTCCAGGGATTAGAGCATGGGATATTTAGGGAGCTTTGTTAGAATTTAATTTATCATACTTCACAAAACAATCAAGAGATAATTATTCAATTCTCTGAAAGAGTTTGTATAAGGTTATAATTAACTGTTTCTTAAATATTTGGTATAGCTCAGCTGTAATGTATTCCTGATCCACTGTTTTTTTAATGCAAAGGCTCTAAATTATTGTTTCTCTAATTTATTTATTTATTCCTAATATATTATTCTATTTATTATTTATTTATTAATAATATATTATTCCATTTATTCAGTATTAATATATTATAGTTTAATATATTTATCTCTTTTCCTTATCTGTTTTGAGATATTTACCAAATTTATTAATCATTTTGAAGTATCACCTATTAGCTTTGTTGCTTATTTTTATCTTCTTTTCAGAATTAATTACCATTTTTTTTGGCTGTGTTGCATGGCATGTGGAATCTTAGTTCCCTGACCAGGGATCCAACTGGTGCCCACTGCTTTGGAAGCATGGAGTCTTAACCACTGGACCGCCAGAGAAGTCAAAGTCCCACCATGTTTATCTTTACTATTTCCTTTTTTCTACATCTTTTGGGCTTATTCTGCTGTTCTTTTTCTAACTCCTCAAGTTGGATTTTAGAGTCCAAAAATTTTTTTTCAATTGCATTAAAAACATATAATTATATGTCCCTGATATGTATTTTCCAGCTTTTGAATACAGGATTGATATGTAGCCATTAGATGAAGTTTAACTGTTTAAATATTTTCTATCCTTGCTTATATTTCTAAAAACAGATTTAGCCACCTTTTTCTTAAAAGTTCATTAAAATCTTCTGCTATTATGAATATCTCAATTTTTCCTTGGAGTACTTTAAAATTATTTTGAAATCATTTTACCATACATAAAATGTTACATTTTCCTGTTCAACTAAACCTTATAGTACTACATAGTTACCCTTTCTTTTGTTATCTCTCATAATAATTTAAGCCTCAGAATTACTTCATCTAGGGACTTGCATGGTTGTCTCGTAGTTAAGACTCTGCACTTGCAATGCAGGGGGTGTGGATTCAATCCCTGATTGGGGAACTAAGATCCCATATGTCACACGGCCAAAAGATAAAAAAATAAATAAAATAAAAATAAAATAAAAATTTTTTAAATTACTTCATCTAATAAAATTGGAACCTAGGACTTTTCTGTAGTATTTTCTTTTTTATATAATTTCGGTTTCAACATTTCTTCTTCCTTTTGTTTTAATCATGCCTATTGCTATGGGTATTTTTCTTAAACGCCTTAATACAATTTTTAACTATTAACTGAAGTGTTTAGTCCATTTATACTAATAATGACTACTCACGTCATTCAGTTCATACTTAATATGTTAGTTTGTGTTTCTCCTTTTTCCTGCTTTTTCTATTTTCTTTCTTTTTCTATTGTTTTCTTTTGGATTGACCATTTTTACCTTTGTATTTTTCTAATACTTTGGAAGCTACATATTCTACTTCTGTTCTTCCAGTGGTTACCCTAGAAATTTTAGCATGAATACTTAACTTAGCAAAGACTTACTTTAGTCAGTATTTCTGTTCATATAGATTTCTTTATTGTTTCATTACCAACTCAGAAATACTTTCAAAGGGATTGTTTATAATTTACTTAGCATTTTATGGCAATTTTTTCTGGGAAATATTTTAATAATTTGTTGGAAGCAGTAGCCCCCAAACCTAGTATTTTTACTAGGTTTTTTACTAGTATTTTAAAACATATTATTATATAACTTGTTGAGACAGACATTTAAAAAAACAAAGGAAGGATTATGAACCAGTTAATATATTTGAAAACTGAATGAAATGGAAATTACTAGAAAAATAAAAAATGCCAAAAGTGTTCCAAGTAGAAATAGAAAATGTGATTAGATTAATAAAATTTAAGAAATTGAAGTAAAAACAGAATCCTTTACAGATAAATTCTACCAAAATTTTAAGAAATAATTCTATATTAAACAACTTATTTTGGAAAAAAATTTTACTATTAAGTTATTCTTGTATATTAATTTCTTTTCCTATTATAGTCACTTCATATTAGGTCATTGCCTTATATTTGGAGAATTTTCTTTCACCAATCTGAAAATCTTTGTCCTTTATAAGAGTAGACAATTTTGTAGTTTAAAAAAACCAACACATTAGTTAATGGTTCTACTTCTTTCAGCTTTGGAGCTAATTGTTTTTAAAAATTAAGGATATTTCAGGGGCTTCCCTAGTGGCGCAGTGGTTGAGAATCCACCTGCCAATACAGAGGACACAGTTTTGAGCCCTGGTCCGAGAAGATCCCACATGTCGTGGAGGAACTAAGCCTGTGTGCCACAACTACTGAGCCTGAACTTTGGAGCCCATGAGCCACAACTACAGAGCCCGCATGCCACAACTACTGAAGCCCGCATGCCTAGAGCCTGTGCTCCACAACAAGAGAAGCCCCCCACTCACCACAACTACAGAAAGCCCATACTCAGCAATGCAGACTCAATGCAGCCAAAAATAAATAAATAAATATATTTTTAAAAATTTAAGGATATTCCAGATACTCATCCATCCCCTAACAAATAGTTCCTGCTCTGTGATCATATTTTACAATTGATAAAAAAAGAATGGCATGTGTTCAGTGAATCCCGATCCACTTAAATGTTGTAAATAACTTTTCATCTTGGGTTCATAAAGACGATCTGATTAAAGTTTGTAGTTACCTGAAAAATTATGTTTCATACAGTTTTTCAGTTGTTTTCTACAGTTTTTGTAGAATGACTGAAGTATTCTTACTACTTTAAATATTATATATATGGTTATTTCCTTATTATTTATATGTGTCTATATATGATTTTTTAAAATATTAGGTTAGCTAGAGGTTAATTTATTTCATTAGTTTACTTAATAAACTGTTTTTTATTATTATTTATTAGTTCTACCACTTTTCTGTTGTCTAATTCTTAATTCCTGTGTCTGTCACTGTTAAATCCTTCTGATACCTTTCCTTACAGTAAATTTCTACCTACTTCTTTTTTTTTTTTTTTTTTTTTTTTTTTTTTTTTTTTTTTTTTTTTTTTTTTTTGCGGTATGCGGGCCTCTCACTGTTGTGGCCTCTCCCGTTGCAGAGCACAGGCTCCGGACGCACAGGCCTAGCGGCCATGGCTCACGGGCTTAGTTGCTCCGCGGCATGTGGGATCTTCCCGGACCAGGGCACGAACCCGTGTCTCCTGCATCGGCAGGCGGATTCTCAACCACTGCGCCACCAGGGAAGCCCCCTACTTCTATTGAATATTCACATCAATTATTTTCATATACTTTGTTAGTAATACAGCTACGAGGTCTATATATTTTCTTATCAGCACTTTTGAACTATATGCCGCAAGTTCTAATAAACAGTATATTCCTTGTAATTATTTTTATTTATTATGCCATTTGTTTCTATTTTTTATTTGAAAAATTATCTTTATTTTCAGCTTGCCCATTTGATATTGAGTTTTTAAAAACTTTATTGAGATGTAATCCACATAGTATATAATTCACCCTTTCAAAGCATATAATTGAGTGTTTTTTTGTTTTTTATTTTTTGGCTGTGCCAAGCAGCATGCAGGATCTTAGTTGTTCCCTGACCGGGGATAGAACCTGTGCCCCCTGCAGGGGAAGCATGGAGTCTTAACCACTGGACCATCAGGGAAGTCCCTTACTGTTTTTTACTATTTGTATTTTTTATTTTAATTCCTAGTTTTAGTTCATATTAACCACAAATGATATGTCCACTTTTTGAAATTAGTCAAGATTTCTTTCCTGCTTTAAAACGTGGTCAATTTTTGTTAGTATGCCTGCACTCTCGAAGAAAAGGTAAATTATTACTTTCCAATGTATAAAATTTGTCTTTGTTATTTGATTCAATATGAAATCATTTTCATTATTTAATTATTCTTTTATTGTAATGACAGATATACCTGATCTTAGGTCTGTTTCATATTTTTGTTAGAATTTTTGAATGCTTCTTTCATCTTTCTTTAACATTCTTATTCCTAATGTTTGCCTTTCCACTGGTTCTATGTCTATATTTAAATGAATTAAATGCTTATTCAAGCCTTACCATACTTCCACTTAACATGGTTTTTCCCTTTCTCTTTTTCTTTCTTTCTTTCTTTTCTTTTCTTTTTCTTTCTTTCTTTCTTTCTTTCTTTCTTTCTTTCTTTCTTTCTTTCTTTCTTTCTTTCTCTCTCTCTCTCTCTCTCTCTCTCTCTCTCTCTCTCTCTCTCTTTCTTTCTTTCTTCCTCTCTTTTGTTTTGGCTGGAATTCATTATCAATTATTATTGCCAAAAGACAATATATTCATGAATGCTGTATTTCCCGAAATATTCTGCACTAGAAATCACTGATATAAGTAGAAAGGCAGATGTAGAACATGCTACACAAATCACAATTTTTCCAATTATCACCTTTATCCTTGTGCCTGGAAATGGCTTAAACAGTTCCAGACTTCACATAAAATCATAATGTCCAGAGGAAGAGGAACAGCTCTTTTCTCTCTTAGCAGCAATCTCTCAGGAGAAAGATAACATTCCCCCAATACCCCTATCAAGCTTCTCTTTGCATATCAGTGATTCAACTTGTGCCACATGCCCATTGCTGAACCAGTCGGTGTTGTTAGAAGAAGAGCATGTGATAACTGCAAAGGACAGATTTACTGAACCTATCACTGAGAAGGTAATACTGCCTTCTGCTAATGTGGGAGCTGCATGGGGAGGGACAGAAAAATGCAGGGTAGCATTTGGAAATAAGGAAATGGATGCTGGTGAGAGAAACAGCAATAGTCCCATGTTAGTTTCTTTTTAATTATTACTCTGCTTTGAAATGGGGGCATTCATTCCACACCAGCTATTAATTAAAGTTTAGTGTTGGAGAGAGGCCAGGGGACTTTGCAGAGTCAGCATAAGGCTTGGATTTAGACATGGTATTCTGATCATTTTCTTACTAGCTCTACTGGGTACTCTGCCCTTGGGAGAGTCTCTTCTCTTATAGTCCTCTATTTCTTTCCTTATGTGTGATTGTATGTGTGTGTGTGCTTTGTTTTAGGATTTATCCCCACCCATGTAACTGTCATTCACAGCTGCAGAGTTAGTTGCCATCCAAGCCTTACTCCCTCTACTCTGCCACGCTGATACTCTGAAAAGAGATTGTGTCTTTAATATTCTTGTTTATCTTCACATTCTCTGATAGGCTACCATCATGAATTTGGCTCAAATGCACACCTAAACTGCATCTGTATCCTATGACCTTGTACTCTGGAGTAAGTGATTGCTGGTTTCAAGTCTACAAACAATAAATGCTGGAAAGGGTGTGGAGAAAAGGGAACCCTCCTACACTGTTTGTGGGAATGTAAACTGGTACAGTCACTATGGAGAATAGTATGGAGTTTCCTTAAAAAAATAAAAATAGAACTACCATATGATCCAGCAATCCCACTCCTGGGCATATATCTGGAGAAAAACATGGTTCAAAAGGATACATGTACCCCAATGTTCATCATGGCACTATTTACAATAGCCAAGACATGGAAGCAACCTAAATGTCCATAGACAGATGAATGGATAAAGAAGATGTGGCACATATATACAACGGGATATTACTCAGCCATTAAAATGAATGAAATAATTCCATTTGCAGCAACATGGATGGACCTGGAGATGATCATACAGAGTGAACTAAGTCAGACAAAGACAAATAGCAAATGATATCACTTATATGGGGAATCTAAAAGGATGATACAAATGAACTTATTTACAAAACAGAAACAGACTCACAGACTTAGAAAACAAACTTATGGTTATCAAAGGGGAAAGAGGGGGGATAAATGAGGAGGTTGGGCTTAACATATACACGCTACTATGTATAAAATAGATAATCAAGAACCAACTGTATAGCACAGGGAACTCTACTCAATATTCTGTAATAACCCATATGGGAAAAGAATCAGAAAAAGAATGGATATATGTATATGTATAACTGAATCACTTTGCTGTACACCTGAAATTAACACAACATTGTAAATCAACTATACTCTAATATAAAATAAAAATTAGATTTAAAAAATTCAGTTAGATTCAAAGTATAGAGTAGGGCTACTATGTTGAAAGTTTCCAATTTTTTCAATGCTTGTATTAGTTTCTGAGCAAACTCAGTATTGAATGTTAAGTCAAATTTAAATTACAGAAGTATATTAACTAAATTATGGTTCCCCCACATTTCCTTTAATGGCAAACTACTGCATCTAAACTGAAATAAGGCATTTAAAACTATGCATCAGAATTCTATCGGTTGAACGAAGAATGGTGCACATAGAGGACTGTGTTTCCAAACTCTTTCCATTTTACTTAAGATCTCCAAACTGCAGAAACTATTAAGGACATTTTCTGTGAGATACCTTATATTCTTTTCTTCCAAACTCAAAATCCTGAGACAGCTCATAAAAATGTATTCAACACTATTATTTAAATTTAAGAAAGGAAAATATAATGTATGCCAGAATTCAAGGTTTTTTCCAAAGTGAAATGAGCTAATTTGGAGTGAGGTCTGAAGAGAGTAAAAGCAGTTTCTTTATAACTTTATGCCAAAACATACTTATATGAAATATTTGGTAAATGATATGTTATAAATGCATTGAAGAGTTGTCCATACAAAGGAAGAATAATTTTATAATATTTGAATTAATTTTTCTAAAGAAAAAGATTATTTCAGTTACATTTTAATTCTGTAATAGTTTTCAGGCATTTGAGTATGAAAACACATTTGAAGGGGTTTAGGAGTTAACAAAGCAGATCATCACCATGTCACTGATTTATCTTTAGTAGATTCACCCATCTGACCTCACATATTTTTTCTAGGGAGGCATATGCCAGGCAAAGATGTATTGGATCAACCTGTCATAAATAGCTAGAGAATAGCTAATGTCTAGGTGGTTGTTTAAAAACTCTGAATTTAATAAAATACCAAGTATTTTGGTAAACGCAAAATAATAAATATCACCAAAGACTAAAGGTGGCACATTTATTCCGCAATTTGGTATATGGTACATTTTGCTATTTACTCATATATGTTTCAATAATTAACTGAAGCTTATTCAGGGAACTTCTCCTGCAGGCACCAAAGTGTTTCATCTATAAAAGCTAAGTTATGACTAGTTTAACACCAAAGGTATAAGCAGTGATGTACACTTCTAACTGCAATACGTCAACAAGTCATTCATACCTTCCTAGGTTTTTAAAGTAATATTTTGTTTGTAATTTATGAAAAGAATGTGTGTGCATGAATTCAGGCACATTGCATTTGATGAGAAAATGAATAGAAACAGATTATGTGCCATAAGCCTATTACAAACCTTCATAGGCTTGAAAAAATATAATTATAGTTTTGTGATTTTCTTGGTGTTTTACTATAGCAGGTTTTCTCACAAATAAGAATAATATTCTTATTTTCTAAAATAACTGCTAAATCTGTTGATATATAAATGAACACTCAAGTCTACTATTGGTCATACTTCTCTGTGATTGAATTTTATGAAAACAAAATTCATTTAAAAAATTTTATTTTTATTTTTAAAAAAAGGTCTTCAAAGGAAAATTCAATCTAGACTCAATAATTTTTGTATAGCATTACTTCATGGATAGGATCAAAACATGCTTGTTCTCTATTTTTTCATCTTCCCTACAAACAGTCATCTTGGAAGCTTGTGTTTTCTTTCATAACAACAGGCTTACAGAACCCTAAGTGTTTCTGGATACTGGGGCACAATATTAAATTTTCATTCAAGCCCCAGTCCATTCCCCCTAATGATTTACTCTGCTATTTACTGCTTTCTCTTCTTCCAAATGCCTCCCTTCAGCTTCCTTGAGGTACGGTTGGCTGGCCTCACTTACACCCATTTTTCCAATGTGTCAGATTGAGTTATGTGTCTTCTTATCTGCTTTTCTATAACGTCTTGGAGATATGCTCCCGTGAATTCACTGACTTCACACATTTGATTTCTATTAATTAACCCTAAGTTTTTTCTTTCACACAACAGATTTCTAGTTATATTAATAGCCAACATGTGCATAATCTTCCCCAACCCCAAACTTCTCCTTTATGCTTAGTAAATTCTTATTCATCCTGCAAAATCCAACTCAAACATTACCTCTTGTCCTTAGCAACCAAAGATATTAGTAATTATTTTTCCATATCTTCAGAAAATTTATTTATTACTCCTCACATTTATTATCCATTTATGGACTTTTTTCACATTTCAATTTTATTTATTTTAGTTGCAAAAAGTATACAAGCTTACTTTAAAAAAAAATCAAACACCACTCGAAAAAAAAATCATTCAGTTACCTCCTTACTGATGCTGTGTTTTATAGGGTAAGTCCCATACATAGGAACTATCTCAATGTAAAACCACTTTCCTACCAACAAAGACAAAAACAGCAAACTTTACTGAATCATTTCATTGAGACACTTAATGCATTTTATCCAATATGCTGTGATATAAGGATATAAATGAATAACTGCCTGTATTTATATTCTGTGAATTCTTTATACTATGCCTAACAGATAATCAGATAATCGTTGCCCAGGAAGTGTTTAATATTATCCTAAATCACAGTTGTTGTTTGTTTGTTTTTAGTTTTAATACAGTGGATAATTTAAAGCTTGAAAAACACCAAATCTTGCTATATTCAATTGGCTAGTTTCCAAGCAAGGTCAATTATTTATATAGAAGAACTCAGCATGATGGCTTTAAAAGATACTATGACATGCTAGGAAACTGGAGATAGATGTCATGAATAAAAGTATTTAGAAAAACTCGGTTGTATTTTACAAATAATATTTCAGAAGTCATTTTTTGGGCATTGTTTTAAGAACTATCACGACTAAAAAAATATGAATAGACATTTAGTTTCAGCAAGAAATAAACTTAGAGGAAAACATCTTGCAGGAAATTTGTTTTGTCATTTTAAAGCTGTCAAGAGGAAGGCAAATGATTCATCTCCTCTAAACAATGCCAATTAGTGCTTTGCAAACAGATATGGCAAAAATACTCAGGAAACAACTGGGGCTGGAATAATCTCTGGACAGTTGTCATTCCTGCTTTATAGTCCTTATTCTTTCAGCCCCTGTGACTGAATGCTTACTCCTCAAATAGTTTCTGATTATCCATCCCTATGAAAGCGCAATAGGTTACTGAGTTTCAAAGCTGTCATTTCTATGACTTTTTCACGAGTTAGTCTTGCATGAATTTTCACAGAACACTTGGGAATATTTTAACAGGAAGCCTCACTAGAATGGATGAGATAGTCATGAAATACCAAACAAACATGAACCTAAGTGGACTAGTAGTGGGATGTGTGGAAAGAGATTATGATGTTGAAAATCAGAAGTTGGATTTTATTAACACAGACTTCACAGAAAAATGTTGGTTTCCAAATCAGCATCTATTTTTCTTCCCCAAATGCTTAATCTCTCATGCCTCATCCTTGCAGCTTTTGTGAATCAGGTGAAATTGCCTCTATCCTGGGCTCTCAGAGGGAGCTTCATTAGTTTAAGGGTCAGCACCAGTCATCCTTATATCTATGACCAATGACTGGCTAGGGAAGTCAGGCTAAGTGAAAGAATACATGGCATTCTTTGAGGGCATGTGAGCCAAGTTTGGATCTAGGAGATGTAAGAAAATAGTCGAGAGAGGCTTCCGAGAAAGAATTTTCTTTCTGCTAAGTGAGAATGATCGGAAGAAGTAGCATCTTCCTTCCTTGTCCTCTACATATTGGGTACACATTTGAGGCTCTGAACTCAGCAGTGTGAGAATGAGGTTGGCGGACTCAGAAGCTGTGATTCAGCCATTTCTTAGATCTGCATATGCACATATGTGAGTAGAGAGAGTTCCTTACTGATCATGCCAACTTAAATCAGGTTTTCCCGATGCTTCAGAAAAACAGGGATTTCCTTTGAATGTAAGAATGTTTTATTTTATTTACTACTTATATTTAATTCTTATTAAAAACATTTCAGAGGGACGTGGGGATTTTCATTTTTAATTAAAATCCACAAATTATCCTTTTATTTTAGCCAATAACTACACTTTCCCTTACACAATCTCTCTTTTCAAGACCTTTTTAACAATATCGTGCCTCTTTGTGTACTGATGTCACTAGACACATAAAAAATGGACTTGTTTAGTTATGTGGTAGTGGTATTTATATTGTGTTTTCTTTTTTCTGTCTTACAACCAACAATATCTATATACAGGAATCATGACCCAGAGAATGACACATATACACCATCCTGAAGTAACTGGAGTTTTCTCCCTTGAATGCAACATTCCTGATATTTGCACCAAATAGCCTCAGAAAACCTGAGTTCAATAACTCTTCAGTGCAAGTTTAGGTTTCCCATAAGTCTAAGAACTAGCTGAAGACAAAAAAGAAATTTCATCTCAATAAATGTTTTAGTATCTCCTATGGACTAGACATTGTTTTAAAACTGAAAAAAGAAGTATGAACAAGACAAATATTCCTAGCCATTAAGGAATATTCTAATTTATGTATATACTAAAATAAAGAGTGAATGAACAGATAAATCCAGGTTCTTGTTTAAGTGCTATGAGAAAAATAAGTGGGACAGTGGGATAGACATATAAGTGGAGGGGAAAAGTTTGAGATGGGATAGTCAGAAAGGCATCTCTGAGGGGAAGAGAGCAGCTATGCAATAGCCAAGGGAAGAGGAGTTTCAGCACAGACAGGGAAGTAAAATGAACCACGAAATGTATGAGGGCTTGTCGTAGACAAGGAACAACATTTTTAAAAGGGAGACATTATGAGATGAAGATGAAGAGCTAGGGAAAGGTCAGATATTTGGTTATAACTGCAATGACAGGCCCTTTGAAGGCATAAAGTGGAACAAAATGTGATTTATATTTCTGAAAAAATTACTCTTGCTGCTTTGTGGAGAAGGGATTGGGGGAAGCAAGAGAAGACACAGGAGAGCCACTTAGGAGGCTCCCACAAAAGTCCAAACACAATATGACGATTCAGATTTGTATGCTGGCATTAGAGAAGGAAAGCGGTGGTGGAATTGAGATATATTTTGGAATTAAACATTTAGAATATGATCAAATGTATTAGTGTATAAGAGAAAGGGGGAAATTAAGTTTGGGTATAAGAGGGGTAAATAAAAATGGTATTTGCTATACTAAAACTGGTGGCATTTTTATTAAGATCATGTTAAATTTACATATCAACTAAGGGAGAATTGAACACATGATGTTGAGTGTTCTTCCCCCAAAACATGGTCTGTCTTTCAGCTTGTTCAAGCCTACTTTTGCGTTTTTCAGAAATGTTTCTATTATCCCCATTTAGATATTTATATTTTGTTATCTTTCATCATAAATATTTTTGAAAAACCTGTTTTGAATAGGTTTTTCTCTCCTATTATATCTTCTGATTTTTCTATCATTCACATATAAGAATGTAATTATTTTGGTATGTCAGTTTTACATGTTAGCTTACTAAATAGTTTTATTGTTTTCATAATATTTCTTTTGGTTTTCTTGGGTTTTTACATGCATGATCACACCATCTGCAAACAGTTTTAGTTCTTCTTTTCATATTCCTATGCCTCTACTAGCTTTCTTTGATTTCAGCAATTGATAAGCTAATGTTATAAATCCAATTTTTAATAATAATGACAATAGCAGGTATTTATGTTTTGTTTCTGCTTAAATGGCCTCCAGTGTTTTACTGTTATTTAAGATGTTGATCTGCAGGTTGAGAGTTTTTTTTATCATGTTCAGGGTATGTATACCAATGCCTAATTTAGTGATGGTTTCTCATCAAGAATAGAAAATTATTTTTATATGTCAAATGCATCTTCAGCATCTCTGGAGATACTTTCAAGACGTTTGTCCTTAGAACTACTAATATGAGTAATTACATTAATAAACAATACAATATTAAAGGGTGCTTACACTCCTACTTTAATGTAATGTACTGTTATGTTTTGAATATTTATTTAGGATGTCTTTCACAGGTGAGAATGATTTTTTATATTTTTGTGCAATTTTTTTCAGATTTTGGTGTTTGCTTTAAAAATATTTTAAAGGTTTTCCTTTTTTTTCTGGTCTGGAATAATTTTCAGTAGTATTGGGATTATCTGGTCTTTAAAGATTTGGAATATTCCACTATAAGTCCATCATAATCTATTGTTTCTTGTGTAAACAGACTTTTTCTAGCTTCATCGTTTTTAGGAAAATTGGTTTTCTCTATCACTAGTGAGGTCAGTTTAAGTAAATTTTTTTTCCTAGAAAATTATCCATTTCATGTAGACTTAAAAATGTATTGATAGGGAGATCTACAATTCTCTCAGAATTAGAAAAAGTAATTGATTTGATGGTTACTTTACCTTTATCATCTCTGCTTCATTATTTTACGTATTTATGCTCTTTGTTCTCTTTTTTTCCCTAATGTGGTTGTGTGGTGAAATGTCCCTTTGGTTGTTTTTTAAAGAATTAGATAATTTATTTATTACTTTCTTTTAACTCATTATTTCCTGCTTTCACCTTTGTGAATTCCTTTCTTCTGCTTTTTTTTTGGTTTCTCTTTTCCCCCCACCTGACATTTTGGTTAGACACTTATTTTTTTCATTCTTTCAATATTAGTAATATGAGTTTTTTTGATATGAATTTTCTTCTGAGTACTATTTTAACTATATTCCATAAATTCTGGTATATATTACTTTTACTATTGTTATATCCTTCTATTTTAATTTGTACTTTTCCATTAGTTATTTTATTAAGGCCATTTAATCCAAGTAAAAATTTCTAATTTGATTTTAATTTTGTTGTTATGATTCAGTACATTGTGGTCAGAGAATATTATTTGTTTTTCAACTTTTTGTGTATTTGTTGAAGTATTCTTTATGGCCTAAATTATTTTTAACCTTTAAGATTGTTTCATGTACAACTACCAAGACATTATATTCTTTAATATTGGGATATACGTCTCAATAAATTATATAGACATAAATATGATCAGTCTAGATCCTTACATAATACTTTTGCCCTTGACCTGTCTTAGACCAAGACATTTTTACTGTATTAAAATCTCTTATTATTAGTGTGTGTCCAATGCATCTTCTGTAGATTTTGCTTTTTGAAAGTTGTTGGTATATTATATGGTGTTTAGAGATTTATAACTCTTTTATCTTTACTGTGAAGATATAACATTGTAACATATATCTTGTTCTCATTAATAGCTTTTTGCCTGAATTATACTTTGATACCAAGTTGTTATCTTTGCTTCCTTTTTGGTTTTTGCTATTATTCTTTTTCCATCCTTTGACTTTTAGCCTCTGTGAAACATTTTCTAAGGTGGTCCTCTTGTATACAATATAAAATTGCACTTTGCTTTGTCAGTCTATCTGAAATTTTTTTCTTTTAGTAGATGAGTTAAGCCTATACACATTTAGTAATTAGACATTCACTATGTCATCTATTTTTTTTAATGTTTCTTTCAGTATTAGAAAAACTTGTATTTTGTATTTCCAGTGCCTACCTTTATGTGAATATCTCATTCTCCATTTTCCTTATGAACAAATAGAATATTCACTTGGTAGCTCTTCTTTCTTTTTCTTTCCTTCTCCTCCCCCATCTAATTTTGGCAATCATATTTTCTTTCTTAAAGTTTATATTCTTACTCTTAAATATATTTGTGATGAATAATTTTACATGTCAACTTGACTGGATCACAGATATTTGTCTAACCATCATTTCTGGGTGTGTCTGTGAGGGTGTTTCTGGGTGAAATTAGCATTTGAATCGGTGGACTCAGTAAATTCGTTTGCATCCCCAGTGTGGGTGGGCATCACCCAATCCATCAAGGGCCTGAGTAGAGCAAAAAGGTGGAGGAAGGGAGAATTTGGCTCAGTAATTTGGCCTGATTACTTAGCTGGGACATCCATTTTCTCCTGCCTTGGTGCTCCTGGTTGTCAGGACATGGACTGGAATCTACATCATCTTCTCTCCTGTTTCTCAGGCCTTTGGACTCGGACTGAATCACACCACAGGCTTTCCTGGGTCTCAAGCTTGCCATGGGAAGGTCATGAGACGTCTGTCTCTGTAATTATGTGAGCCAATTCTTTATAATAAATCTCTTCCTATATATATACTATTGGTTCAGTTTCTCTAGAGAATCCTGCCTAATACAACACTCAAGCTTCTCATATTCAAATGTTATTTGACTCCCAATCAATGTTCTTTAATCTTCTTTCACATCTATAATTTCTTATTTTGATATTTTAATTTCTGGCAGGAATCCTGCTTGTTTAAAGTGCTTTCATCTATGAAACTGTTTTGATTCTTACTTTAGTTTTTATTTTTTATAGAATGGATGCCATGACTTTATTCTTCTTTTTCCCTGTTTTATTTTCCTGGAGTAGTGACTGGGAAGATATCCTTTTTTGTGGGGGCAGGGGTGGCAGGTGGCCTTTTCAAGTTCTCATATCAAAGGCTCTGCTTTTATTTCAACAGGGAGTGGAAGTTTTAATATATTAAGTCATTATTTGATGATGGGGGGAGTTTGCTTCTATTTTCATTTTCTATTTTGCTACATTAGGATGCTCATGATCAGCTGCTTCTTTTCCTCTCTTTAAAATCAGCTGCTGACTATAAATGAAATCACTGCTGCAAAATAACACAATATCAGATAATTGAAACACCTGATGGAACTCCACAGGGTATACTCATAAAAAGCTTTCATACAGGTGAAGGACACACTCAGCAGGAGAAAGAACATGCAGCCATTCATGGAGATGCCCCAGATGTATAAGGTGCAGCCTTCTGGGGTCCTACCTCAGTCACACAGGACATGCTTCATCTTTGGTTTATACATACAAGATACTGTGGTTTCATCGGAGCCAAGACACAGTTTTACTAAGGAGTCTTTTATACCTGCTGGTCACATAGCTAAAACTAGGCTTCACAACTCATTAAACCAGGTGTAACTATCAATCCATACATTTTCACTAACCAATGTAGATAACAAGCTAGCACAGCATGTGTCCAGGATAATTTCAGACTTTACACATCACATTAGAACTCAATAGCTAGTCTATTTCATTCTCTCCTGGGCCAAAGGTTAATACTAGACTTCCAAGCATCACTGGAGACAAGCTTAGAGTTACCCAGAGAAGCTGCAAGGCATCCCTATCCTTAAAAAACTCTCTTCCAAATACACTTCCCTGAAGCTGCCTTTCTAAGCCCCTTCTCTTTGTTCCTGTTGCCTTAGCTGTGACTTACAAGCCTAATAACTGCTGTCTGTAGTTTTCCACTCAGGACAGGGTTTTCTGTTTATGGGCGTGAACCCTTGATAATGTTTCCTGAATTTCAACACTACTGCCCACTATCCCACGCTTCTGTGCAGCTCCTTCCAGACTGAAGTACAAGTGTGGGCTCTAGATCAACTCTAGTCTCAGTTGCTTATTTCCCCTTTTACTCATAAATTGGTACTTATTCTCTGTTCCCTGGTTATGCTATGCTGTAAGTGTAAATTATTGGTGTTTTAATTTAACTTCTCTGTTAATCTTTATGGTATTTTGGAGAAGGTGTGAAAAGACTGGAATCTATAGAGACTGCAACATCCTAAGGTAATCTGGAACTAGCTGCCTTGGTTTTTAACTTTTCAATCCTTCAGGAGCTAACGTTACTTCAGTGACAGGAGAAATATCCTTTTCTATCACAATTCTTTCCTATAGCAATCGATATGCCAATCTTGTTTCTTTCTTCTGCTTTTCACTACTCTTTTCATAAAATGCTTCCCTAATTGTTCTGTTTCTATCATCATTACCTCATTATCAAGTAGGGCTACTATTCTGCATTTGCCTTATTTTTTTTTTTTTTTTTTTTTTTTTTTTTTTTACTTTCTTGCTTTTAGTATCTGACATTAGTTTCCCTAAAATATTCTCCCAGATTTAGTGTTGGGTGTTTTCCATAGCAATATATATGAATTCAATAAATTCCGTCCCAACAAAAAGCACCCATCAATTGAACAAATGATGACACCCTCACCTCCTCAAGTAGTATCCATTCAGAAACAGCTCCCATCAGACCAACATTTAATCAAGCCTGTTCAAAATGTGGAAGTGCCTTCCAGGACTTCCCATAATTACTTCTATATCCTCCTTGTACCTTCTTTTAGAAACCTGACACTGTAACACCGTAGACGATCCCCCTACCTCAATTTGTGCAATAGCTCTGTTGATTTGAAACTTAGTAAATGAAGTAAAAATATTCTATGTCTATTGTTGAAGTCTTTATTTCTAAAATATGTCCAGATTTTATGAAACTAGTTAGCTATCCAAGGGAGTTTTCCCAGGACCTCTCTGGTACTTTAAAGGTTGTCTTCATTAGCTTCTTTTATTCAGACTGCCTCTGGAGTCATGCAAGCTTAGACTCTGATGTCTTCCCACAAACAGTGGACTGTTCACTCACCATGATACATGCCTTTTTCCTAGCTCCATCTTTAATGGTACTTAGGGACATGCTTATCTCCTTTTCTCTTTTATTTATGTCTAGGCTGGTCAACCAGATAGAAATATTTATCCTAAGCAAGTCCTTGAACATATCTTCCACTATACTCTATTTCTCTCACTACTCCTATACTGATTGTCAGAAAAAAATTCTGCTTTTAAAACAAATGTCTTTTTTCTTGAGAAATACTAATTCCTAGAAACAAAATGCAGGTTTTGAGCTTTTACAATCTTATTCTGAGCACTGTAATTAACTCCATGTTTTTCTATATCTCAACCCAAGGTGATTACTTATCCAATAAGGACCAAATGGCCTTTTACCTGTTCATTGATTAAATATGTATCGGTCTGGTGTTTGAACCCATAGTCTCTCTTTATGAAATCCACAATGAGCAAGATTTTTGTTGAGTTCATTTACAATAATATAATGAGGAATGTGGAGGAGTGACTCAGGAATTTTAGGACAGTCCTCATAATTTAAGAAGTAAATGGGGACATCCCTGGTGGCGCAGTGATTAAGAATCCACCTGCTATTGCAGGGGACATGAGTTCAAGCCCTGCACCAGGAAGATCCTACATTCCACGGAGCAACAAAGCCCATGCACCACAACTACTGAGCCTGTGCTCTAGAGCCCGTGAGCTACAACTACTGAGCACATGTGCCACAACTTCTGAAGCCTGTGCACCTAGAGCCTGTGCCCCTCAACAAGAGAAGCCACCACAGTGAGAAGCCCATGCACCACAATGAAGAGTAGCCCCTGCTCACCACAGCTAGAGAAAGCCCGTGAGCAGCAACGAAGACCCAACACAGCCAAAAATACAATATAAATAAATAAATAGTCCTAGGAATGGCCACTGCCAGTGTCTATGTCCCCAGGGTGAGCTGTAGCAGCACCCCCCTCCCCTAGGAGACTCTCCAAGACCAAAAGGCATGGATGGCAGACTTCACGCAGGAGGAGATGAAGATGCTTAGAACTGCATCTTTCCATAGAATCTTGGATCTGGGAGGATTTCCATTCCCTGATTTCCACTGCTGATATCTCGTTTGATCTCATGCAGTTCATCAATGTCTTCTTGAGGAAGTTGGTTATGAAGTTTCTGTCCAACTCCAAGCTGGTCTGCTGACCTCTCTGCCTGCTGCACAGAGACCACACTCAATCACTCTTCACTGTGTCCTAAGAGTCCCTTGGCCTCTCACTTGTACCAGGTCCCCTGTTGGATCTCATGTCATCTTCTTTCTTCACTTATTTCCTCATTTTGGTAGAGTGTATCCTCCAGTAACTTTCTGAGAAGGGGTTGATGGGAGGCAGTTTTACTTTCTTGTTTTGTTTTTTTAACATGCCATGTGGTTGACAGGGTCTTGCTGCTCTGGCCTGGTGTCAGGCCTGAGCCTCTGAGGTGAGAGAGCGGAGTTCAGGACATCAGACCACCAGAGACCTCACAGCACCATATAATATCAATCAGTAACAGCTCTCCCAGAGATCTCCATTTCAATGCTAAGACCCAGCTCACTCAACGGCCAGCAAGCTCCAGTGCTGGACACCCCATGCCAAACAACTAGCAAGACAGGAACACCACCCCACCCGTTAGCAGAGAGGCTGCCTAAAATCATACTAAGTTCACAGACACCCCAGAACACACCACCGGATGCAGCCCTGCCCACCAGAAAGACAAGATCCAGCCCCACCCACCAGAACACAGGCACCAGTCCGCTCCACCAGGAGGATGATACAAGCCACTGAACCAACCTCACTCACTGGGGGCAGACACCAAAAACAATGGGAACTATGAACCTGCAGGCTGAGAAAAGGAGATCCCAAACACAGTAAGTTAAGCAAAATGAGAAGACAGAGAAATATGCAGCAGATGAAGGAGCAAAGTAAAAACCCACCAGACTAAACAAATTAAGAGGAAATAGGCAGTCTCCCTGAAAAAGAATTCAGAGTAATGATAGTAAAGGTGATCCAAAACTTGGAAATAGAATAGAGAAAATACAAGAAACATTTAACAAGGGCCTAGAAGAACTAAAAAGCAAACAAACAATGATGAACAACACAATAAATAAAATTTAAAATTCTCTAGAAGGAATCAATAGCAGAATAACTAAGGCAGAAGAACAGATAAGTGACCTGGAAGATAAAATAGTGGAAATAACTACCACAGAGCAGAATAAATAAAAAAGAATGAAAGGAATTGAGGACAGTCTCAGAGACCTCTGGGACAACATTAAATGCACCAATATTCGAATTGTAGGGGTCCCAGAAGAAGAAGAGAAAAAAAAGAGTCTGAGAAATATTGGAAGAGATTACAGTTCAAAACTTCCCTAACATGGGAAAGGAAATAGTCAATCAAGTCCAGGAAGCACAGAGAGTCCCATACAGGATAAACCCAAGGAGAAACATGCCAAGACACATGTTAATCAAGCAATCAAAAATTGAATACAAATAAAACTATTAAAAGCAGCAAGGGAAAAGCAACAAATAACATACAAAGGAATCCCCATAAGTTTAACAGCTGATCTTTCAGCAGAAACTCTGCAAGCCAGAAGGGAGTGGCAGGACATATTTAAAGTGATGAAAGGGAAAAACCTACAACCAAGATTACTCTACCCAGCAAGAATCTCATTCAGATTTGATGGAGAAATTAAAACCTTTACAGACAAGCAAAAGCTGAGAGAATTCAACACCACCAAACCAGCTTTACAACAAATGCTAAAGGAACTTCTCTAGGCAGGAAAAACAAGACAAGGAAAAGACCTACAAAAACAAACCAAAAATAATTAAGAAAATGGTAATAGGAACATACATATTGATAACTACCTTAAATGTAAATGGATTAAATGCTCCAACCAAAAGACATAGGCTGGCTGAATGGATACAAAAACAAGACCCATAAATATGCTGTCTACAACAGACCCACTTCAGACACAGGGACACATACAGACTGAAAGTGAGGGGATGGAAAAAAAAATTTCCATGCAAAAGGAAATCAAAAGAAAGCTGGAGTAGCAATTCTCATATCATGCAAAGTAGACTTTAAAATAAAGACTATTACAAGAGACAAAGGAGGACAATACATAATGATCAGGAGATCAATCCAAGAAGTTATAACAATGGTAAATATTTATGCACCCAACATAGGAGCCCCTCAATACATAAGGCAAATGCTAACATCCATAAAAGGGGAAATCAACAGTAACACTATAGTAAGAGGGGACTTTAACACCCCAGTTTCACCAAAGGACAGATAATCCAAAATGAAAATAAATAAGGAAACAAAAGCTATAAATGACACATTAAATAAGATGGACATAGTTGATATTTATAGGACATTCCATCCAAAAACAACAGAATACACTTTCTTCTCAAATGCTCATAGAACATTCTCCAGGATAGAACATATCTTGGGTCACAAATCAAGCCTTGGTACATTTAATAAAATTGAAATCATATCAAGTGTCTTTTCTGACCACAGCTCTGTGAGACTAAATATCAATTACAGGAAAAAAATCTTTAAAAAATACAAATACATGGAGATTAAACAGTACACAACTAAATAACCAAGAGATCACTGAAGAAATCAAAAATACCTAGAAACAAATGACAATGAAAACAGGATGACCCAAAACCTATGGGATGCAGCAAAAGCAATTCTAAGAGGGAAGTTTATAGCAATACAAGTCTACCTAAAGAAACAAGAAAAATCTCAAATAAACAACCTAACCTTACATCTAATGCAATTAGAGAAAGAAAAAAAAAAAAACACCAAAACCCAAAGTTAGCAGAATGAAAGAAATCATAAAGATTAGATTAGAAATAAATGAAAAAGAAATGAAGGAAACAATAGCAAAGATCAATAAAACTAAAAGCTGCTTTTTTGAGAAGGTAAACAAAATTGAAAAACCACTAGCCAGACTCATCACGAAAAAAGGGGAGAAGACTCAAGTCAAAACAATTAGAAATGAAAAAGAAGTAACAACTGACACTGCAGAAATACAGGATCATCAGAGATTACTACAAGCAGCTCTATGCCAAAAAAAATGGACAACCTGGAAGAAATGGACAAATTCTTAGAAAACCACAACCTTCTGAGACTGAACCAGGAAGAAATAGAAAACATAAACAGACCAATCACAAGCACTGAAATTGAAACTGTGATTAAAAATCTTCCAAAAACAAAAGTCCTGGACCAGAGGGCTTCATAGGTGAATTCTACCAAACATTTAGAGAAGAGCTAACACCTATTCTTCTGAAAGTATTCCAAAATATAGCAGAGGGAGGAACACTCCTCAACTCTTTCTACGAGGCCACCATCACCTTGATACTAAACCCAGACAAAGATGTCACAAAAAGAAAACTACAGGGACTTTCCTGGCAGTCCAGTGGTTAAGACTTCACCTTCCAATGCAGGGGTGTGGGTTCAATCCCTGGTCAGGGAGCTAAGATCCACATGCCTCATGGCCAAAAAATCAAAACATAAAACAGAAGCGGTATTGTAACAAATTCAATAAAGACTTCAAAAAAAGAAAGAAAACTATAGACCAATATCAGTGATGAACATAGATGCAAAAACCCTCAACAAAATACTAGCAAACAGAATACAACAGCACATTAAAAGCATCATACACCATGATCAAGTGGGGTTTATCCCAGGAATGCAAGGATTCTTCAATATATGCAAATCAATCAATATGATACACCATATTAACAAACTGAAGGATAGAAACCATATGATAATCTCAATAGATGCAGAAAAAGCTTTCGACAAAATTCAACACCCATTCCATTTATGATAAAAACCCTCCAGAAAGTAGGCATAGAGGGAACTTACCTCAACATAATAAAGGCCATATATGACAAACCCACAGCTAACATCACTCTCAATGGTGAAATACTGAAACCATTTCCTCTAAGATCAGGAACAAGACAAGGTTGTCCACTCTCACCACTATTATTCAACATAGTTTTGGAAGTTTTAGCCATGGCAATCAGAGAAGAAAAAAAAATAAAAGGAATTCAAATTGGAAAAGAAGAGTTAAAGCTGTCACTGTTTGCAGATGACATGATAGTATACATAGAGAATCATAAAGATGCTACCAGAGAACTACTAGAGCTTATCAATGAATTTGGTAAACTAGCAGGATACAAAATTAGTGCACAGAAATCTTTTGCATTCCTATACACTAATGATGAAAAATCTGAAAGAGAAATTAGGGAAATACTCCCATTTACCATTGCAATAAAAAGAATAAAATACCTAGGAATAAACCTACCTAAGGAGACAAAGACCTGTATGCAGAAAACTATAAGACACTGATAAAAGAAATTAAAGATGATACAAACAGATGGAGAGATATACCATGTTCTTGGATTGGAAGAATCAATATTGTGAAAATGACTATACTACCCAAAGCAGATTCAATGCAATCCCTATCAAACTACCAATGGCATTTTTCACAGAACTAGAACAAAATATTTCATAATTTGTATGGAAACAAAAAAGACCCTGAATAGCCAAAGCAACCTTGAGAAAGAAAAACAGAGCTGGAGGAATCGGGCTCCTTGACTTTAGATTATACCACAAAGCTACAGTAATCAAGTCACTGGCACAAAAACAGAAATATAGATCAATGGAACAGGATAGAAAGCCCAGAGATAAACCCACGCACGTATGGTCACCTTATCTTTGATAAAGGAGGCAACAATTTACAATGGAGAAAACACAGCCTCTTCAATAAGTGGTGCTGGGAAAATTGGACAGCTACATGTAAAAGAATGAAATTAGAACACTTCTTAACACCATACACAAAAATAAATTCAAAATGGATTAAAGACCTAAATGTAAGGCCAGACACTATCAAACTCTTAGAGGAGAACATAGGCAGAACACTCTATGACATAAATCACAGCAAGAGCCTTTTTGACCCACCTCCTAGAGAAAGGACAATAAAAGCAAAAATAAACAAATGGGACCTAATGAAACTTAAAAGCTTTTACACAGCAAAGGATACCATAAACAAGACCAAAAGACAACCCTCAGAATGGCAGAAAATATTTGCAAATGAAGCAACTGACAAAGGATTAATCTCCAAAATTTACAAGCAGCTCATGCAGCTCAAAATCAATAAACAAACAACCCAATCCAAAAATGGGCCAAAGACCTAAATAGACATTTCTCCAAAGAAGACATACAGATTGCCAACAAATACATGAAAAGATGCTCAACATCACTAATCATTAGATAAATGCAAATCAAAACTGCAATGAGGTGTCACCTCACAATGGTCAGAATGGCCATCATCAAGAAATCTACAAACAATAAATGCTGGAGAGGGTATGGAGAAAAGGGACCCCTCTTGCACTGTTGGTGGGAATGTAAATTGATACAGCCACTATGGAGAATAGTATGGAGGTTCCTTAAAAAACTAAATATAGAACTACCATATGACCCAGCAATCCCACTACTGGGCATATACCCTGAGAAAACCATAATTCAAAAAGAGTCATGTTCAATGAACACTGCCATGTTCATTGCAGCAGTATTTACAATAGCCAGGACATGGAAGCAACCTAAGCATCCATCAACAGATGAATGGATAAAGAAGATGTGGCACATATATACAATGGAATATTACTCAGCCATAAAAAGAAACGAAATTGAGTTATTTGTAGTGAGGTGGATGGACCTTGAGTCTGTCATACAGAGTGAAGTAAGTCAGAAAGAGAAAAACAAATCCTATACGCTAGCACATATATATGGAATGTAAAAAAAAAAAAAAAAGGCACTGATGCATACTACCAAATGTAAAATAATTAGCTAGTGGGAAGCAGCGGCATAGCACAGGGAGATCAGCTCTGTGCTTTGTGATGACCTAGAGAGGTGGGATAGTGAGGCTCAAGAGGGAGGGGATATGGGGACATCTGTATGCATATTGCTGATTCACTTTGTTGTACAACAGAAACTAACACAGTATTGTGAAGCAATTACACGCCAATAAAGATTTAAAAAAAAAAAAAGAGAGATAGAGAAAATGGATGATAGAAATGTAATTTAAAATGTCCTAAAGAATTATCCATTTTATGTTTGTTTAAGAAAATATCATTTTATATTGCAAGAAAAGATTGTAAGTCTTATCTTGTGGGAGAGTTTCACATCACCATTTTGAAAATAAGGGACACTCAGGTGGTCTTTACAATCCAGAGATGGCAGCACACTACCACCCCTTGGTGGCAACATGGCTGAGGTGTAGGATCAACAGCTTGTAAGTAAAATAGCAATTTATACGCAATCTATATTTATCTATCTATCTATCTATCTATCTATCTATCTATCTATCTATGCCAATTGGCCAAGCCTATTTTAAAATACTATATCTACATTGTTATGGCGTATAGCCCTTACATTCTATACTGCCTCCCTTATAACATTTAATCTTACATTGTCAGGTAAATATAAATTTTTGCTTGATGGCAGTACTTATCACTAATCATGTTGGTTGTTTGAGTCATGTTCTCTAGTAAGTTCCTTAAGAAGGGCTCATAGAACTACTCTGAGTTCTTGCTTCTTCCTGTTAGCCCACAATCTTTATTTTTGAGGCTATGTTTGTCTGGATATAAAATTCTTGGCTAACACTTTTATCTTTTTGTGAATTTCTTAAATATATTGTACTTTTATCTTTTGGTATAATGTGCAGCTGAAAGTCATATTTTCTTACCATTATATGTGACTTGGTGTTTTTGCTTAGGTGCCCAAGACTTTATTTTCTTTTTCTAGCTATACAATAGATTTATAGAACACTACTATCTTGGCTATTTTGGGTCTATTTTCCAAAATACATAATGTATCTTTCAACATTTAGTTTCAATTTTTTAATGGAATTTTTCATGGATTATAATTTTTAATATTTGTTCTGTATCATTCTCTTTTTAAAAAATATTTATTTATTTATTTATGGCTGTGTTGGGTCATAGTTTCTGTGCAAGGGCTTTCTCTAGTTGTGGCAAGCGGGGGCCACTCTTCGTTGCAGTGCGCGGGCCTCTCACTATCGCGGCCTCTCTTGTTGCAGAGCACAGGCTCTAGACGTGCAGGCTCAGTAGTTGTGGCTCACGGGCCCAGTTGCTCTGTGGCATGTGGGATCTTCCCAGACCAGGGCTGGAACCCATGTCCCCTGCATTGGCAGGCAGATTCTCAACCACTGCGCCACCAGGGAAGCCCCCGTTCTCTACCTTTAATATCTATCATTTTATATCAAATTCCTCTTGTCACATTATTCATCCCTTTTAAAAATTAATTTTCATTGGTGTATAGTTGCTTTACAATGTTGTGTTAGTTTCTGCTGTACAGCAAAGTGAATCAGTGATATGTATACATATATCCCCCTTTTTTTTTGGATTTCCTTCCCATTTTGGTTATCACAGAGCATTGAGTAGAGTTCCCTGTGCTATACAGTAGGTTCTCATTAGTTACCTATTTTATACATAGTAGTGTATAATATAGGTCAATCTCAATCTCCCAATTCATCCCTCCACCCTTTCCACTCCTGGTATCCATACATCCGTTCTCTACGTCTGTGTCTCTGCTTTGCAAATAAGTTCATCTGTATCATTTTTCTAGATTCTACATATAAGTGATATTACATGATATTTGTTTTTCTCTTTCTGACTTACTTTACTCTGTATGACAGTCTCTAGGTCCATCCACATCTCTTGCCAATTGCACAGTTTTGTTTCTTTATATGGCTGAGTAATATTCCATTGCATATATATGTACCACATCTTCTTTATCCATTCTTCTGTATTCATTCCTTTTTGATATTTAAAAATGTCCATCGAGATCATGATAGTTCAGTCTCTAGACTGAGAAGAGCCGGAAGTCTGAAAAGAGCCAGACTCATACTTTTTTGTCCTCCTGCATTATTCTATTTTTCCTGTCAGCAGTTGAATCTCATCTCAATATTTCTCATTATATTTTTTTCTTTAAAAAAAAATCACTTCTCACTTCACTCACTCTGATAGAGCTACTGAACCACCTAAGAGAACAGTCTTGGGAATGCAAAGATAATATTATTTTAATATTATAATATTATTATTATATATTATTATATTATTTAAATAATAATATTAATATTATTTTAATAGTTTAATATTTAATTTTAGTATAATTATAGAGATAATATAATCTCTATTAAGATTTATACTCCTGTGATGGCTGGAGTATAAATTATTATTTTTTAAAATATTATTATTAAAAATAATAACAAATTATTTTTAATAATAAATTATTGTTTTGTCTTCATATTCTACACTTAAAAATATTTTAAACACTGAACTATGCTAATATAGATAACATTAAAATTAGAAATTTTTTAGCCAAGCATTGCTTCAAGACATGCTACAATTTTTAGCATACATATTTGATGACCTAAAAAATATAAAAATGAAGAAGTCAGTTCGAAATTTTTTTAATTTAAAAAAACCTCTAAAAGCTTCCTAACTGCTGGTATTTACTCATTACACAAGTCAAATTAGTTTTCCTTCACAAATGAAATAATACATTGTTCTTTAAAGATTTTTTTTTTTTGATGTGGACCATTTTTTAAAGTCTTCACTGAATTTGTTGCACTATTGCTTCTGTTTTATGTTTTGGTTTTTTGGCCATGAGGAATGTGGGATCTTAGCTCCCCAGCCAGGGATCAAACTCGCACTCCCTACATTAGAAGGTGAAGTCTTAAAAACTGGACCACCAGGGAAGTCCCACATTGTTCTTTATACTTTCCCTTCTTACATCTGTATTTTTGCCCTGGTTTGTATTTTTAGAGGTAGGAACCAGAGGGAGTTTAGCTCCAAGTATATGGTATAACTAAAGTATGGGAACAGTTTTGCTTGCCCTGGTCTTCCTTTCTTTTCTCCCTTCTTTGTTCTTTCTTAAGCTTTATTGGTTTAGTCATAAAAGTTGTTTAGTATGAAAATCTCCTCACCATCTTCAGTATGAGTTTGGGTATTCTGACCTAGTTGCAATCCTAAAATGTGGCTCCAGTAAATGTTATTGCCATATTTTTCAAATATTAAGTTCAAAGAGAGGATGTTCTTACATCCTTGAACTACTAATTGCACTTTTAAAGTTTTGCTAATATTAAAATATTCAGGGGAAAATATTACATCAAAGAAAAGGCAATCATAACATAATATGAAAAGATATGAGAAGTGAACATACAGGAAATCTAAGTGTGGCAAGTCAGTTACATATTAGGAATTAGACAAAACAAGAATTTAAGGACATCAAAAGGAGCTCCAAAACATGTGATGTGTAAGTACATCAAAAGTAGAAGGTAAGTGGGTACCATTATTGATAAAAGTATAAAAATGCTCTTGTGTCTAAAAGGAAATGATATCTTTTCCTGAAAGATTTGAAAGATTACACTTTAAATTATTAGCACTCAGGAAATATTAACTAGCCTTGATATGTTAAGACATGTTTAATATGTAAATATTCTAGAACTATGACAAAAATGGAGTCTTCTACAGATTTTGGAAAAACTTTTGATTAACATACATAACCAGATTGGAAAAAAAAAAGGAAAATTGAGCAGTTAAAAAATATTTGAAACGATAGCAAAGATACAATTTAAAGAGGATTAAATTAAAATGCACAGGTTCAGCTTTAGAGAGAAGTGGGCTTAACCAAGAACCTGTAGTTTAAATAATCTATGCCTCTACCATGTAGTTTTCCTCCCTCCACCAGGAGATCCATAGAAGTTCATTGAGAGGGCACCTAGTGCTCAGATACTGGTTTCTAAATATCATTCTCCACTGAAATGAACCAGGGTTTTTAGTGAGATGCCTGATTATAGGCCTTTGGCAGGGAAACAGGAAAGTGAGCTGGAATAACTTGTTGTTCCAGAAAACAAGAAAAGGTTCAAAGACTGATGGGGCTATGCTAAAAAAACCCCCCACAATTTACTGAAGAATAAAATAATATCTCAATAAGTGCAGACATATGCCACATTTACGGAGTAAAGACTCAAACTAATCTATAAATTTTATGTAATTCCTATCGCTATAACTATATTATATTTAAATATAATTAATCTAGATGATGAATAGTTTATATGAAATGAAAGTGAGCACTTTGAAAGACAGAGTTGTGTTATCTTGACCTCACAGAAAAAAATTACATTCCATAAAACAACAATTTGAGTAGTTTAGAGCTCATATAAGAATTGAAAAATAAAATGAAACATAATATCCAGAAACTACTACTATAAATGTGGGCATTTGAATAAAAATTCTTGGGAAATTAATTACATGTAGAGGAACATTTCTACCTCACAACATACTATAAATTCCAGGTAGATTATATATCTATAAGCCTTTGAATGAAAGTGGTAGAAAATATTTAGTATGTAATATATATGAAATATACTACTATTAGAAGGAATATTTTGTTATTAAATGAGAAAAGTAATAGAATTTAAGGAAAATAGGGGTAGTTTGGATTTGTGATGTAGTAAAAATGGTGGTGTTAAAAAATATTTTAGACTTTTTATATGTACGGTCGAACTTTGAACAACATGTGCTTGAACTGCACAGACTCACTTATATGAGGATTTTTTTCAGTAAAAAATAGTACAGTACTACATGATCCTAGGTTGGTTGAATCCATGGATGCAATACTGCAGATACAGAGGGCCAACTGTCAGTTATATCGGATTTTCGACTGTGGGGAGGTTCAGAGCCCCTAACCCCGGAGTTGTTGAAGAGTCAAGTGTAATCCAAAGTATCATATGCATAATAGAATATTCTATCTTATAAACAACAGGACTTTCTTCTGTGGAGTTAAATATAATTTTTAAGACAGTCTCACGAAGTTGGATGAATAGACAGCCCCCTTAGACACAAATTCCCTACTGAACACTGCAGGGATACACAGGCACAGTTCAGGATTCCTTTGGAAATTACATTGCTGAAATGGTCTGCAGACAATCTGTCTCATCTCTTAGCCTTAGCAATTATGTTTCAGATAGTTGCTTTTGTTTCCCTATGTTATTTTTCTAATTGTTGGTCTATTCTCAGTTACTCTCCTGGCATTTGACCTCATGGATTCATTTCCCTGACTTTTGCTTGCTTAATGTTCCCAGCTAGCTGAAGTCAGGGGATACACCAACTGTTGATTTAATCATATCTATCCATTGAAACAGACCTAGAAAAGCCCTCCACCAATGCACTACCACCAAAAACAATACCAAATAGTTGAGCTCAGACTCACATTGGACTTACTTCTATCACAGTGTAGTCTTGGGTAGGCTGATTCTCCATGGAGAAGAATTATCCACCTTGAGAGCTGCTGAAATTTATTAGAGGAAGTCACCCAACTTACATGACTGGAAACTCTAACTTCAAAGTCTCAAAACAGCACTCAACATGCTCCAGCAATCTTTTTACAGGTCTCTATTGGTTTCCCACCCTCACTAATATTTAATACTTTTTTCTTTCTCCCCAATCTCTCCTGCTTCATTTCTCATTCATAATCTAATTTTGTATTTAACTGAGAAAACAGATGTAACACTAACTTCTTCATTCTCTTACCATCTATCTACAATTATATATAATATATATTTTATATTATATATAACTCTGTCTTCTCTCCTATAATCATAGAAGAATGACCTTATGCCCATTAAAGGCTAAAACCTATGCTTGTTCTCTGAATCCTAAACTCCTTTCCTTTTCTAGGACTTTGCTCTTTCATTTACCTATTTTTTTATCATCAACATTTCCCTCTCTTTTCTCATTCCCATTAATATACAAATATGATCCACAGTTCTGATCTTAAAGGCAGTTGTTCCCTTGAGACCACATCTCCCATTTCTCTTCTCCCCATCATAGAAAAATATATTGAATGAGTTAACTACTCAACCTGTCTCCATTTTTTTAACTCCTTTCCTACCTAGCCATTCCATTTGTCTGCAGACCCATCAGTCCAGTTCTCTGGCCTTATATTCATCAAATTTCATTAGGATTAAGTGCTATTGAACACATCTGTCTGATTTAAATTCTCTTCTTTTGTTTTCAGTGACAAAACTCTCCTAGTTTTTCTTTTATCTCTCTGGTTCCTCCACTCCATTGCACTTTATTTTATAGGCTTCTCCACCATTTCTTCACTTCTAAATGTTGGAGTGTTCTAAAAATCTGTTGTATCCTCTCCGTGCTCTTTCCTTAACAGTAGGTAATTCTAATGTTGTTTTGGCTTTAAACATTGAGTATTCACAAATAATGCTCAAAATTATATCAATATTCCTGAACTCTCCTTTGAGCCACAGTACTTACACATTTAACTACCTATTTGACATCTCTCCTTAAATATGTAATAGACATCTCAAATACAGAACATTCAAAACAGAGCCATCTATCTACATCTCTAACTTTTTCCTCTCCTAGTATTTGTCATTTAGTAAATGATATCATGATCCAGTAAAAAACTTAGGCTACATGCCTGACAGTTTTTCTTTATTCCACACATCAAATTCATTATCAAATCGAAAAATCTCCAAACAACAACCAAACCTTTCTATGTTTCTCCAAATCTATACCATTAATCTGGTCTAAGCTACCCTTATTTCTCACTTGTGTCATTATAATATTTTCATGACTGGTGTGCCTTCTTCCACTTTGTCCTCAACACCTTCAATCCCAATTCATTTGACATGGAGAATCTATATTGTTCTCTAGAAATAAATACAATCATGTCATGCCTCAGTTTAAAAATCTTTAAGGCTTTCTTTTTGGATTTATTCCTAAAAAATCCCTACCATGCCTTAAGTGATTTGACTCCTGCCTGCATTTTTAACCTCTTCCAGTAGAACTATCCCCTTGCTAAGTATATCCTATCCTTACTGTCCTCTTTATTGTTTTTCAAACAAGCCAGGAATGTTCCTGGCTTATGGCTTTTCCACATCTTAACAGTATCAGAAATACTTTCTACTAGATTATATGGCTGACTCCAGTTTGTCTATAATTCATTCATATAAGAATTATTCAGTTAGTACCATCTGTATGCTGAGATACATTATAATCTGTTATGAGGTTCCACTTCATTTTATATCCTTGTGTTGCCTCCTCCTCTTAAATGTGAAACTGTTACCTGAGCAATACAGTATGGCCGAAATGATGGGACACTTTGCTAGTTCTGGTAGTTCTGGGCTTAAGCTTTAAGAAGCATTGGTACTTTGGGAACAGTGTGCCATCATGCATGAAATTCAACTACTCTGAGACCAAGATGCTGTAAAAACCCCAACCTAGCCACATGGAAAGATCTCATGGAGGAGAGCTAAGGCCTCCTTCAACAGCTTCAGATGAACTTCCAGGCAACAGACTGTATCAATGTGGCCACCTTGCAAGTGAGGCCATCTAGGAATTGAGCCTAGCAACAGTCAAATCAGCCCAATTGGTGCCATGAGAAGCAGAGATGTATAGACATTCACCTACTTGAAGGTAGCCAGACAGAGCTACATGATTGCTTACTTTTCACCTCTAGGAGATTACAATTTATTAGAATATGGAATACAGAGAACACTTCTCACTTCAGAGTGAAAGTGAAACTATTATTCAGCTTTTGTTATATATTAAATTCCATATCCATTTTGTTAAAAACTGGAAAGAAATTTGGTTCATGACCTTCAATTTATTTTCCCTTTTGAAATGGGGAATAGTGGTAATACTTCACTGTTGTCCTCAGAGGAGCTATAGTCACTAACCTTTTAAATGCAGTTTACGTTATGATTGGTATGCAATTCAAAGTATTTCGTTAGAAAAGTATTACCAGAGCTAGCATGTTTGATTTCTTTTGTATGATTTTACTATGTGATATTAGAGATTTGCTTGGGTTTAAAGTCCAGTAATAATAATGAATTTATTGTTTACTATATTTGAAATGGTCATGATATAAGATAATGGACTTCATCACCAGCGGGGTCATAATTTCTGCCATCCTTCCTTATAATACATTTATATATAACATTCGATTATATTTTCCATCAGCTTCACAGATGAGTTTGCTTCTGGAAAAGCACATGCATTCAATTTAGCTTTTACTGCCCCCATTCACCTGTGCCCCTATGAATTTCAGTCAAATCCCGTTAACAACAATAACAAAAAGTTCCCTGTGAGGTATGATGCTGTTAACTTTCATATATTACGATATGCACTAATGCAAAGGAGTTTTGGGCAGAATTATATTGTTTTTATTTTGGTACTTTGACCCGAGGTTTTATTGGAGTATATATTCACAGAAAGCTTTTACCTAACCCCACCAAGAATGCATCTGATATATGGGGCACTGGGTATGTTTCTTTATTTTAAGTAATTTCTTAAAAAAAAACAACCTCTAAGACTTCCCCAAACTGTCTATCTGAAAAGTGAGGTGGTGCTGTCATCCTCCTTGAGACATGGAAAATCTATCAGGCAGTTTACACATGGGCTGTTTCAATTTTCTCAATTGATATTTCCTTTCCCCTGAAAGATATGTAAGATGAATGTGTTGCTCCTAAACTCTAATCTGAGTTTTGGTCTTTGGTTTATTTTTTGTTCTTTGTTCTCTTGAAAGGAAATCAAATTCACAGATCATATTCAAATTTAAGCAATATTTTCCATCAATATCTTCCTCCAAAATGTATATTGAAGGTCATAAAACTGAATGGTAAATCTATAAAGGAGCACTGATATTGAAATGGATCTTTGGTATAAGTTTTTAGATGAAATCAGTATAAAGATGGAATGTCTCCATGGAAGGAATATCTGCACCATTCTGGAGCATAGTGTGGTAGTTTGATAAACAAAAGTGTTTCTGTGTTTCCTGTTGAGATGCAACTGTGCTATGTTTCTATGAAATACACACATTTAAAGTAGATCTAAAAACAAACATTATCTAGAAATCCTCAGTAAAACCCTTTGTTTTTAGGGTTGAAGTATTATCTACATAATAGACAACCCACAGATAGGTTCTTAGCCTTATCAGTGGTAAGCTGAGCAAAAGTGTCCAGTAGAAATTTGGGAAACAGAGAGTATGCATCATTAAGACCCAAAGATTGCACTTAGAAACTGACTTTCTGGGCTTCCCTGGTGGTGCAGTGGTTGAAAGTCCACCTGCTAATGCAGGGGACACGGGTTCGTTCCCCGGCCTGGGAAGATCCCACATACCGCGGAGCAGCTGGGCCCGTGAGCCATGGCCGCTGAGCCTGTGCATCCGGAGCCTGTGCTCCGCAACAGGAGAGGTCACAACAGTGAGAGACCCGCGTACTGCAAAAAAACCCCCAAAAATAAAAAACTGTTAAATTTTATGAGATTAGGGTCCAAAGTTCAAACTGAGATTAAGCATTTATTATTATAGTCATTAGAAAATATAAAGGAATGGTAGGAAATACAAATGTAGATGGAAGGGATGGAGATATTCTAAGAAATATTTCATATTTTTTCCATTTTAATACCACTTTAGAATCTGAATGATTCTTCTAGAGAAGAAAAAAGTAGAGCACAACTAGGTTCATACTCTTTGAATCAAGTCATAATAGAAAACATTTCCTAATGACAAAAATACTCATTTTTCATCTGTATTTCTTAAGAGCTTTTGGCACATTTTTTTTTCTACATTTATATTACCATGTATAAAGAAATAACAATTTTACAAAAAGTAGAAATGCACTTATTTTTAAATTAGGCATGACTATCTTCCTAGCTAATAGTCTTTGAAACAAGTACATATTTATATCTGCTCATTGTTAAAATAATTTCTAACTCTTCAAAATCATCTTAATCTTATAAGTAATATTTGAAAATTTATAAATAATTTTTCCTGGACTTCTCAAATACAGAATTTAGATAGTCATGTAAAGATTAAGCACTTCTGGGTTCTGGTTCATGATAGGGATGTAGGAAGATCTCAGGATCTCACCTCCTTGCATAGACACACCAAGACTACAGCCACATATGGAATAATTTCCTCTGAAAAACACCTACAGGCTGGCTAAGCAACAACTACACGTTGCACAAATGAGAAAAAAACACATGAAAGCAGTTTGAGAGACTAGGACACAATCTAACCATAAACCCACCTCTAGCACAGTGATGCATAACTGGGAGGGAACTCAAAATGTGGACCTTCTTCCTGAGAAGTGAAGGGTTTGAACCCCACATTGGGCACCCTAACTTTTAAGACCTGGACCTGAGAGATGAGCCCCTAAAATATCTAGCTTTGGAAATGAATGGGGCTTGTGTTCAAGAGACCCACAAGGCTGTAGCAAGCTGAGAAGTGCCCCTTACAGGGCTCGCACACTGACTCACCTGCCCCGGGGCTCAGTGCAGACACAGCCTATTGCAACCGTAAAGCATCAGCCTGGGGGATAGGCATCTAAGTTAACACACATGTTTAGCAGCCTGCTGGAACACCCTCCAGAACAGACAGTGGCGGGCACCATCTTTGCCCTCTCTGTCTGCCATGCTCCAGAGTGCCAGTCCCTTCCAGAAGGGAACTTTTACACACATCTGGTGCCCAGTTCTTTTGGCTGCCACCCAGGGAACACCCCTTGACTTCCTGTCTCTAGAGGCCACGGGAACTTGTGTTTCTGGGTCCCATGGGATAGTAACAGTGGGATAGGCAGGTCTTAGCAGGCTACCACCCCCAGAGCAATGCATAGATCACAGACTGTCCAGTCTTTCTGTGATAGAGTTCCAGTTTCTTGTCCAGGAGTTTTATCCTGAGAGGCAGGCTTCAGGTTTGGAGCACATCTAAGGGACCATGTAATTGCCATCAGGGAATGGAGGCCAGTGGACACAATCTTCATTCTCACCCTCTGCCTCATGCCAGCTTGCCAGTATCTTCCAGAAAGGAGTCTATGTCCTTGTCTGGAGTGCAAATTTTTGTGGCTGCCAACAGAGAACATCTTTATATGGCCTGGCTCTGGTGGCCAGTGGGGCTTATACTCATGGGTCACACAGACCTGTAACCAACAGAGAAAGAGTTCTTAAACAGCCACCACTCCCAGGACACAGCAAGAAGCAACAGACCAAGGAACTCAGTCTTTCTGTGAAAGAAGCATATTTGCTTATCATCATAGCTGCAGACTGAGGGGCAGGCTTCTAATTAAGCACACATATAAAGGCTGACTGTTGGGCGCTATCTTCGTGATTTCCCTCTGCTGTGCTCAAGTGCCAGCATCTCCCAAATGGGCCTACATGCATCTGGTGCCCTGGTTTTTATATCTACTGTTCCTGTTTTTGCAGCTGCCACCCAGGGGATGCCCCTTGATCACCTAGCTCTGGTGACCAGGGGTCTTGCATTCCTGGGTCCCACAGCACTATAACAATTGGAGAGACAGTTTGGGGCAGGCTACAACTCCCAGGGCATTTCACTCACAGCAGAATGAAACACATACCTAGTCTTTTTGTGAAAAAGGCCTATTTGCTTGTCCTGGAGCTTTGACCTAAGGGGCAAGCTTCAGGTTTCGCACACATCTAGGGCTTTGGAGATTATTCTCAGGGAATGTAAGCTGGTAGATATCATCTTTGTCCTCTCCCTCTGCCTCACTACCACTCACTGTATCTCTCAGAAAAGAGCTTATACACTCATCTGGGGCCCCAATTATTGAACTATCACTCAAGGTACACCTCATAATCACCTGGCTCTGGTGGCCAGCAGGGCTTCCACTTGTGGCTCCACAGGATTGTATATATTTTTATACTTTAAAAGCTGCTGCCTGAAGGTCTGGCTTCCAATCAGCCTGAATATAGGTGCTGACTGAGATCCTTCCATTTGGGACACTGACAGGTCTTGGTATACCCTCGACCACAAGGGTGTACAATCACAAGGGTTTGAGAGACAACCAAGAGCTAGGGCAGGGTTGAACAATAAGTTTCACCTCCTACACAAGGCCACTTTTTCAAGACTGGGAGAGGTGGCTGTTTCATCTAATACATAAACAGCAACACAGAGAGTCAAGCAAAATGACAAAATAGAGGAATATGTTCCAAAGGGAAAAAACAAGATATAACCTCAGGAAAGAAACCTTAATGAAATGCAGATAAGTAATTTATATGATAAAGAGTTAAAAGTAATGGTCATAAAGATACTCACTAACTCAGGAGAAGAATGGATGAACACAATGAGAACTTCAAAAAAGAGAGAGAGAGACTATAAGAAAGTACCAAAGAGAAGTCACAAAGTTGAAGAATACAATAACTGAAATGAAAAGTACCATAAAGGTGTTCAACAGCGACTAGATGAAGCAGGAGAAAGGCAAAGACAAGGAAGTGGAACTCACCCAAACAGAGCAGGAAAACAGGAAAAAGAAAGAAAAAAAGAGAAGATAGCTTAATGGACTTATGGGACAATATCAAGTGGACTAACGTTTGCATTATAGGGGTCTCAGAAGGAGAAGAGGGACAGAAAGGAGCAGAATATTTATTTAAAGAAACAATGGATGAAAACTTCCCTAACCTGGGAAAGAAAACAGATATCCAGGTCCAGGAAGCCCAAAGAGTCTGAAACAAGATGAACATTCCATACAAAAGCAACAGAATACTCACTCTTCTCAAGAGCATATGGGAAATTCTCCAATATAGATCATAGGTTAAGCCACAAAACAAGTTTTAATTTTAAGTTTTAAATTTAAGAAGATTGAAATCATATCAAGCATCTTTTCTGACCACAACAGTATGAATCAGTTAGAAAAGAAAAAACTGGAAAATTCACAAATATGTGGAGATTAAACAACCAATGGGTCAATGAAGAGTCAAAAGAGAAATTTAAAAATACCTTGAGACATGTGAAAGTGGAATACAACATACTGAAACTTATGGAATGCAGTGAAAGTAGTTCTGAGGAAAATTCATAGCAATAAAAGGCTATATCAAGAAATAAGAAAAATCTCAAATAGCAGAACTTTACATCTCAAGGAACTAAAGGAAGAAGAACAAATGAAGCCCAAAGTTAGTAGACAGATGGAAATAAAGATAAGAACAAATCATTCTATAAATGAATAGAAACTAAAAAGACAATAGAAAAGATCAATGAAACTAAGAGCTGTTTTTTTTTGAAAAAGTAAGCAAAACTGATAAACCTTTAGGTAGATTCGCCAAGAAAAAAAGAGAGAGAGGTCAAATAAATAAAATCAGAAATGAAATATTACTACTGATACCACAGAATTCCAAAGGATCATAAGAGACTAACTAGTATGAACAATTATGCACAAAAAAATTGGACAACCTAGAAGAAATGGATAATTCCTAGAAACATACAACCTGCTAAGACCAAATAAAAAAGAAACATAAAACCTGAACAGACTGATTACTAATAAAGAGATTGAATCAGTAATCAAAAACCTCCCAACAAACAAAAGACCAGATGGCTTCACTGGTAAATTCTACCAAACATTCAAAGAAAAATTAATTCCAACACTTTCTAAAAAATAGAACTCTTCCAAACTCATTTTATGAGGCCAGCATTACTTTGATACCAAAACCAGAAAAAAATGCCACAAGAAAATTATAGTCCAATATCTCTGATGCTAAAATACTCAGTAAAATATTAAGAAACTGAATTCAACACTACATTAAAAGGATCATAAAGCATGATCAAATGATATTTATTCCAGGGATGCGAGGATGGTTCAACACCTGCAAATCAAACAAATAATACATCATATTAACAAAATGAAGAACACACATCATATGACTATCAATAGATGAGAAAAAAACATTTAACAAAATTCAATTTCCATTTATGATAAAAACTCTCAACAAAGTGGGTATAGAGGGAATGTATGTATACTGAGGTCAACATAATAAAGGGCATATGTGATAAGCCCACAACTAACATCATACTCAATGGCGAAGAGATGTGAGCTTTCCTCTAAGATCAGTAAGAAAAGAAGGATGTTTACTCTCACCACTTTTATTCAACATAGTACTGAAAATCTAGCCAGAGCAATTAGTCAAGAAAAAGAAATAAAAGGCATTCACATTGTAAAGGAAGAAGTAAAACTGTCACTGTTTGCAAATGATATAATATTATACAGATAGAACACTAAAGCCTCTACCAGAAAACAGTTAACTAATAAATGAATTCAGTAAAGTTGCAGTAGACAAAATCAATATGCAAAAATCTTCTGTGTTTCTATATTCTAATTATGAACTATCAAAAAAGGAAATATAAAAAATCCCATTTACAGTGCATCAAAAAATAAAATACCTAAGAACAAATTTAACCAAGGAGGTTAAAGACCTGCACACTGAAAGCTATAAGACATTAATGAAAGAAACTGAAGAAGGCACAAATATATGGAAAGATACTCCATGCTCATGAATTAGAAAAATTAATATTGTTAAAATGTTTGTACTACCCAAAGCAATATACAGATTCAATGCAATTCTTATCAAAATTCCAATGGCATTTTTCACAGAACTAGAACAAATACTTCTAAAATGTGTATGGAACTACAAAAGACACTATATAGCCAAAGCAATCTTGAGAAAGAATAAAGTGGGAGGCATCACACTTCCTGGTTTCAAATTATATTATAAAGGTATAATAATCAAAACAGTATGGTATTGCATAAAATCAGACAGATAGACCTGAGGAACAGAATATAGAACTCAGGAAAAAAACCCACCCATATAGAGTTAATTAATTTATGACAGAGGAGTCAAGAATATACAATAGGAAAAGGACAGTCTCTTCAATAAATGGTATTGGGAAAATTGGACACCCAGATTCAGAAGAATGAAACTGGACCACTGTCTTACATCATACTCAAAAATTAACAAAAATGGATTAAAGACATAAATGTAAAACCTGAAACTATGAAACTCCTAGAAGAAAACTTAGGTTTTAAGCTCCTTGACATCAGTCTTGGTGATGATATATTGGATTTGACACCAAAAGCAAAGGCAACAAAACCAAAATTAAACAAGTGGGACTGCATCAAACTAAGAAGCTTCTGCAGAGCAAAGGAAACCATCAACAAAATGAAAAGCAACATACTGAATGGGAGAAGATATTTGCAAATCATATATCTAATAAGAGGTTAATATCCAAAGTATATAAATGACTCACATAACTCTACAGGAAAAAAACAATCTGATTAAAAAATAGGCAGAAGATCAAAATAGGCATTTTTCCAAAGAAAACATACAGATGGCTAAGGGTGCATGAAAAGATGCTCTAAATCACTAATTACCTCTCATGCTTGTTAAATGGCTATTATCAAAGAGACAAGAAATAACAAACGTTGGCAAGGATGTAGTGAAAAAGGAAGCCTTGTATACTGTCGGTGGGAATGTAAATTGGTACAGTCACTATGCAGAACAGTCTGCAAGTTCCTCAAAAAACTTAAAAAATAACTACCATATGATCCAATAATTCCATTTCTGGGTATTTATGTGAAGAAAATAAAAACACTAACTTGAAAAGATATATGCAACCACATGTTCATTACAGCATTATTTTCAGTACCCAAGATATGGAAACAATCTATCCATATTCATCAATGGATGAATGGATAAAGAAATTGTGATATGTAACACAATCTCTCTCTCTCTCTCTCTCTCTAAGGTCAGCCATAGAAAAGAATGAAATCTTGCCATTTGCAACAACATGCATGGGCCTTGAGAGCATTATGCTAAATGAAATAAGTCAGATAGAAATACAAATACCATATTATCTCAAGTATATGAAGAATCTTAAAAAAAAAAATCTAAGCTGAAGATACAGAGAACAGATTGGTGGCTGTCAAAGGCAGAGGATTGGGCGGGGGTGGTTGCAGGTGGTGAAACCAGTGAAGGGAGTCAAAAGATATAAAATTCCATTATAAAAATAAATGTGTCATGGAGATATAATGTATAACATGTTGTGTATAGTTAATAATACTGTGTTGTATATTTGAAAGTTCCCAAGAGGGTGAATCTTAAAAGTTCTCATTACAGGATAAAAAATTGTTAACTATGCATGGTGATGGATGTTAACTAGACCTATTATGGTGATCATTTAGCAATGTATACAAATATTGAATCATTATGTTGTACACTGGAAACATAATGTTACATGTCAATTATACCTCAATTAAAATTTAAAAAGGGGTTTTGCAGCTATGGAAGTAGATACATTAAATGATCTCCTGATAAAAAACAATTAAAAATGTTTTCTAAAATATTTTAAAAGTTTTTTAAAAGGCAACGTAGAGCTGTTAAGATATTAAAGAGCTAATAGTCCAGGGCATTTGCTAAGATTGATCTTGAATTTTTAGCTTAACGTATTTACAGTTTATAGTGCCCTCATGAACCTAAGAAGATGCAAATTCAGATCCTGTTTGGAGAAGCCTGTCTTTAGGCCAGGTTTCAAAGAGTCTTTACAGAAGAAAAATTCTAAGGAATATGAACCTACAATGAAACTCATGAACAAGAGAAACAACAAATTAATTTTTAGGTCCAATAGGGGAAACAAAAACCAGATAGTTTGGTCAAAATGTTAAAAATTATTCAGATATTTGAGTATCAATATCAAACAAAGTATGTTAGAAAAGAAAAGGAAAGGACATCAATCACTCATTATATTCAGATGATACAATTTTCCATCTATGAAACACAAGAGAAAGTACAGATTATTAGAACTACTAAATTTACCATTATTTCTGAATATAAGTTTATTATCAAAAATGCAATTGCATTTTTAATAGATTTTTTAATGTAATATTTATAAAAGTATCGATATACAAAACATTAATAAATTAATATATAAATAATTAATAATATTAATAAATATAAGTCTTTGAGATCTCTGTGAAAAAATTAAATGTTCAAATACACTGAAAAGACATAAATAATTAGAGAGATATATCATGTTCTTGGTTTGGAAGATGCAAATATTTTAACCAGTTGTCCCCAAATTAATCCATTAAAACTTATAAGATTTTGTTTGTTAATTTCAGATTTTGACAGACTAAATTGTCAAATTCTAAAGCTTATGGAAAATGACGAAGGGCCAAGTACTAAGATATTTCTGAGGAAGAACCAGCTGGGGGGGCAGTATAAAGTGCTAACGATGTTTATAGGACAGAAGTGGCTTTGAGGATAGTGGGGAAAGACTGAGTTTCAATAGTGATGAGATAATTATTTTTCCATGAATCTGAGTTCTCACCTCAAATCATATGCAAATAAATAAATTCTAGGTCAAAAATGCCAAAAATATAAAAGTTTAGAGGACAATAGAGAGTAACAATTATGAACGTGGGATAGTGGAAGACTGCTTATATTATACATCATAAGCACAAATAATAAAAATGACATTGAGAAACATAACCACCTTACAAGCTTCCATTTATCAAAAGAAAAAAAAAGCATGGATATAAATGCTACAAGATATTTCAACTGATAAAGATTATTATCTACAAATCAATAAGAAAAACCAAGCAATATTTAGTAGATGCTACTTATTGACTCATTTCCACCACCATTCCTCTCTCTGTGTTTCTTCATATAACTTAGAGGATATCAAACTAAAAGCTATGTTTACTAGATTCTGGTTCAGCTAAGCTTTCTGGATGCCAAGTGGATCCTGCCAATTCACATGGAATTCATAGGGAATTTGGTCAGCAGAGGTCTTTTTATTATTCTTTTTGGCTGTTTTCCTCTGGCAAACCAAGTAAGTGGAAAAGTACATTTTTTTTCCCCTGCCTTGGCAACCCTTGTCTCTCTCTCAATCCCTCTGTCTCTGTCTCTCCCTCCCCAGATTTATAAAGGTATTTATTACATACCTTATTCATCCATTTTAAGTATTACAGTTCAATGACTTTGGGTACTTGTGTACAGTTGAGTAAACATGATCACAATATATTATAAAACATTTAAATTACCTCAGAAAGTTTCCTTGGGCCGTTTTGAAATGAATGCCCTTCCCCACTTGCCAGCCCCAGGCAACACTGATTTGCTCTCTGTCATGATAGGTTGCCTTTTCTAGAACTTCTTATAAATGGAATCATATAAATATAGCCTCTTGTGTTTGACCTCTTCCGCTTTGCCCAATGTTTTTGAAACTTATTCATGGTGTTGTGTGCATCACTAGCTTGTTTCTTTTTGGCCTTTGCAGATCCTGCCATCACCAACCTAGCTTTCCAGGCCATCAGGAGCTTGCCACCAGTGCCCAGCTGAGCCTGTGGCAGCATCCTCCCCGAGGTAACGTCAGCAAGATGGAGACATACCTCGATCCACTTCAGTCCCCCTCACAAGAAGATCAGCTAGCATCTGCCCATAGACAAGACACCATTGAGAAAAATCCCAGAACGTAGCGGCAAGGCTGAAGCACGCCCCCTGGATCACGGAGACTGAGAAGGGCCACATTAGAAGGTAGGAGGAACGTTACGCTCTGACCACATTGCCCCTCCTCCAGGCCGGCGCAGCATTGCCTGGAGAGGCTCGCTCCTCACCCCCAACCTACAGTTTCTCCAGTAAGAAAAAGAGAACCCACAGTGGACATCCAGCTTTCCCAACACGGTGGAACGCATTTCCAACGAGGCCCACTCGGGTCTCGCCTCAGAGATCACTTGGGGAACCGGCAGGGCTCCACCACCGGAAATCGAATAGAGACAGAGAGCACGCGGCTTGCAGCAACCAGCACTCAGAGCTCCGCGGACCACATTCCTACTTACTATGCGCCGGAGCAGAGATCCAAGTCATGGTGCTGCTGGTGGTCCTGTCTGGTCCCGGGACACGGTTGTTGGGCAGTTTTGACTGATTTGGGTCTCCAGTCAAAGGGCCCTACCGGTTCATTTTACTGCTTCGCTTCAGCAGGAAAGCAAATACGCAGCCTCCGTCCCTGCCCATCCAGGAAGCCTGGCTAGAGAACCTGGGCAGCTGCAGACCACACCCTATAGTGCTGGTTGGTCTGGGATCCAGGCCAGCAGCCCTGCCCAACTGTTGCGCATGGTCTCTGGCCTCACGTAACCAGAGAGCCTGAATAGAGGCCTGCGCAGCCTCAGAACACAGCTCCATGGTAGCCCTGAGCTGTGGAGCCCAGTCTACAGCCCCGCCCAGCAGAGAAGCCCAGCCTATATGACTCTGCCTCATCACCAAACACGGCCAATGGCCTTGTCCAGGCAAGGAGACTTGCCAGTGACCCAGCCCAGTCGTGGAGCATGTAGCCTGTGACCCCACCTGAAAAGGGAGCCCGGACAGTGATCCCACCTCAGGAAACACAGTCGCTAGCCACACCCAACTGTGGAATACAGCTGGAGGACCCTCTCAATCAGAGAGCTCTGCCAGTGATCTGCGCCAAAGTGGAGCTCAGCCAGATGTCTACCTGATCACAAACAAAGCAATGAATTTTTGGATATGACACCTAAAACGCAAGAAACAAAATAAGAAATAAACAGGTGGGACTATCTCAAATTAAAAAGCTTCAGCACAGCAAAGTAAACCATCAGCAAAATGAAAAGGCATCTACAGAATAGAAAAAATATTTGCAAACCATACATCTGATAAGGGGTTAATATCCAAAATATACAAGGAATTCATACAACTCAACAGCAAAAAAACCAAATAATCCAATTTAAAAATGGGCAAAGGACCTGAATTGACATATTTCCAAAGAAGATGTTCAAATGGCCAACAGGTACATGAAAAGATGCTCAACATCACTAATCATCAGGGAAATGCAAATCAAAACCACAATGAGATATAGCCTCATACCTGTCAGAATAGCTCTCACCAAAAAGACAAGCAGGAACAAGTGCTGGTGAGGATGTGGGGAAAAGGGAAGCCTTGTACACTGTTGATGGGGATGTAAATTGATAGTCACTATACAAAACAGTATAGAGGTTCCTCAAGAAATGAAAAATAGAATTATTATATAATCCAGCAATCCCACTTCTGGGTATATACCCAAAGGAAATAAAATCACTACCTCAAAGCAGGTAGTGATCTATATCTTATTCATTGCAGCAGTTTTGAAAATAGCCAAGTGATGGAAACAACCTAAGTGTCCATTGATGCATGAATGGATAAAGAAAATGTGGGAAATATATACAATGGAATATTATTCAGTCAAAAAATAGACGGAAATTCTTCCATTTGTGACAACATGGATGAAGCTTGAGGGCATTGTACTAAGTGAAATGTCAGACAGAAAAAGACAAATACTCTAGGATATCACTTATATGTAAAATCAGAAAACAAAACATGGAAACAGAGTAGATTGGTGGTTGCTGGGGTGGAGGAAGAGTGGGAGAAATGAGTGAAGTTGGTCAAAGGGTACAAACTTACAGTTATAAGATGAATAATTTCTGGGGATGTAATGCACAGCATGGTGACTATACTTAACACTGTATTGTATATTTGGAGATTGTTAAGAAAGTGTATCTTGAACTTTCTCATCACAAAAAAAAAAAAAATGTGTAACTACGGTGAGGTGATGACTACGTTACCTAAACTTATTGTGGTAATCATGTTGCAATGTCTACATGTATCAAATCATCACATTGAACACCTTAAACTTACACAGTGCTAAACATCAATTATACCTCAGTAAAATTGGAAAAGATAGTTTGTGTCTTTTCATTGCTGAATAGTGTTCCTTTGTTAGGATATAGCACAGCTTTCTTATGCATTCACCTCTTTGTAGACATTTGAGTCTTTATAATAATTTTGGGCTATTACAAATAAAGCTGCTATGAGCATTTGGGTGATGAGATGTAGACATATACTTTTTGTTGTTGTTGTTTTTAACCCAATAAGCAGAATTTATTAATTGTATTTGTGTCATATATATTTTTAAGAATTAAAATATATATCTACTCCCTATATTCAATTCCATACTTTTTTTAACATCTTTATTGGAGTATAATTGCTTTACATTGTTGTGTTAGTTGCTGCTGTATAATGAAGTGAATCAGTTATACATATACACATATACCCATATCCCCTCCCTCTTGCATCTCCCTCCCACCCTCCCTATCTCACCCCTCTAGGTGGTCACAAAGCACCGAGCTGATCTCCCTGTGCTATGTGGCTGCTTGCCACTAGCTATCTATTTTACATTTGGTAGTGTGTATATGTCCATGCCAGTTTCTCACTTCGTCTCAGCTTACCCTTCCCCCTCCCCATGTTCTCAAGTCCATTCTCTACACCTGCATCTTTATTCCTGTCCTGCCCCTAGGTTCTTATATATATACATATATATATATATATACATATATATATGTATATATATACACACACACAAACGAGCCCCCCTCCCCCAAAAAAGCAACTGCAATCTCATACACTGTTGGTGGGAATGTAAAATGATACAACCACCTAGTAAAATTGTTCAGCAGTTTTTTTAAAAATTCACATAACTTTATATGTCCCAGCCAGTCTATTTGTAGGTATTTACCAAAGAGAAATGAAAGTATAGTTTACACAAATACCTGTACATAAATGTTCATAACAGTTTTTTTTCCCATAATTGCTACACACCAGAAACAGCCATCCATTAAATGATGGATGGGTTAATATATTGAGGTGTATCCATAAAATGGATTAATAGTCATAAAAATGAATGAACTGTCAAGAACTGTGAAGGATCTGAGATTTTACTCTATTTGCCAGCTAACAAGTTTGTCTGCCACAATTTCATGAATGATGGCAGAATACATGAGCATCTTGGGTCAGAGACAAAGGACTTTCTTACGTACAATAGCAGTAGGCTGAGTAGCATGGGTTCCCTAAGCCCCAGTTCCAACAGGGAAATATGAAGAGGGCACGCACAATACATTATGTTACAGGCCAAGGACCTCAAACTTAGTGACTCAAATATTTTATACTAGGCAATAAGCCTTCTTAACCTTTGCCCTACAGGAAGACAAATATCTTTACCATACTGGACAGTATACCAGCCTGCCTTTTGCTCTGGAGGGAGACATTCTACCTTTCAAGTCTCTTCTCTATACAAACATCCCCAAAACATCATACAGAACAAAGGCCATCAGTGACTCTGCTCACAAGACATGCAGAAAACATGAGAGACTCATGGAGGATTGCTTCTCAATAGCAATAACATGGATGAATCTCAAAATAAATATGCTGAGTGAGTGACAGCACACCAAAACAACATACATACTATATCATTACATTTTTATAAAATTATAGAAAAAGCAAACTAATATACGGAAACAGAAAGCAAGTAAATTGTTGCCTGGGATGAAGGAGGGTAAGGAAGGGTTACAGAGAGTAACAGAGAAGCTTTTATGGGTGAAGCATATTATGATTTTCTTGATTTGGTGAGGCACTCACAGTGTATACATATGTCAAAAAGTAAAACCATACTCTATAAGTTAACAGCTTATTGTATGTAAATTTTACTTCAATAGAACTGCAAGAGCATAGACAGAAGTCTTTCACCTTCTCTAGTTCTTTTTACATATACCTGTCAGCTCTAAAATTCTTTGAGTCTACTATCAAAATGTATATTGGACTGACACAGGAATCTGCTCATTGCTTGTACATTCACTAAATTATCTCTCGCTTCATGTAATTAATACACGGATTTTCAAAACATTTAAATTTTTAATGAGCAAGGAAGCTGAGAATTTAATGGAGTTGATAATTCACGTTGGAGTTTCTGAGTTCTAATCTGCATTTACCTAGAACAAGTTTCTTACCTTCCTTCACCTCTATGTTAATTTAAAGTCTATAAACTATATTTGGGAAATTCAAGAAGGAAACTAGTCTTGAGGGAAATAATGAAAGCATACTTGAGGAACACACTTAATAGCATTAAGGTAGGTAAAAATAATTTTAGAATTTGATAGTACTTTAGAGATTAAGTCCAAAGCCCTCATTTTACAGTTTAGGAAAGTGACACCCAGAGAACTGATATTTGCTGGAAGGTAAGTAAGTTTGGTAGTGACAGAGTAAGGATTAGAGATCAGAAAGTCCTGATTGCTAGGTCAATATTCTTTCCATTACACGAAATTTCTACTCCTAGTAATAATAAGATTTATTTCTTCAGTTTTAGGAATGAGTTCTTCTGTATTCTCCCCTAAATTGAAAACAAGGCAATTAAGTAGTTTGAAAAAAATATACCTCATATATTATTTCAGAAAATCAATATAGGCAGTGTAAAAGCAACTTATTTTTCTGCCCAGATAGAAATTGAGATCGATGTCTTTTCACAGTAGCTTGTTTACCTGTGAGCAAAGTGAGCACAATTAAAGTGAACCTAAGGAGAAGTTACTTATTAAGTAGTTAACTTGTCTTCCAATCTTTTTTTGAATGTTTTCTTAACAATTTTTCAAGAGGCATCATTGACTCTTTGACAAACCACACAATTTCTCTTGCAAGATTGCCCAATAGTATACGTACACACACATATATAAGAGTTAAAAACCATTTGGATTTTGATGGCTCTACAAATTACCTTACATGTTACGCAGGAAAATCACTTATTGGAAGCCTTTACTTTGGCATGCTTTTTCTTAAACCAACAAGCACTGAAGTGTTAAGTGGACCTAAACAGGTGGAGTAGCAACAGAGCATTACGGGAAAGCAGGAGAGGAAGGTCAAAGAGTCCTGGAGGCAAGAAGGAAACGCTGATGGGGCTCTTTATTTTATATATATATATATATATTTTTTTTTTTTTTTTTTTTCAGTACATGGGCCTCTCACTGCTGTGACCTCCCCTGTTGCAGAGCACAGGCTCCAGATGCGCAGGCTCAGCGGCTATGGCTCACGGGCCCAGCCGCTCCGTGGCATGTGGAATCTTCCCGGACTGGGGCACGAACCCGTGTCCCTGCATCGGCAGGTGGACCCTCAACCACTGCACCACCAGGGAAGCCCTCTTTATTATATTTTCATCGACTTTTATATCCACATCTAACTTAGAACTCAGCTCAGGATTTTGTCAGAAAGTACCAACATAGGTTAAGAACTCACTTTCAACTCATTAAGGAGGCCTAATTGTTTTACACTCTGATTATAGAAGAACCATAAGCAAGAGCGTTAGGCGTGTTAAGGGTTTTAACCAGGTTTTAGGGATCCAAATAAAATAGCATGTTCCTTATTATTTGGAGAACCCTGTAGTATACCATCTGTTGCTGTCCTTATAACCATAGGAATTTTATGTCTGGAACCCATTCCTTTGTACACTGCCTCATCCTCCTAGCCACATATTTGTCCCCAAACTGGGGAAAACAGTTTGCATGTTGGAAAAGAAGTCTAGACATACTAATATTTGCTGTCATTTAATCTGCAGAATACCAGGGACAAACACATGTCTCAGATATAAATGAAAGCCACAGAGAGAATTGTTCTGATGTTAAGAATGTGCAAATTATTTTGTATTAAATTATTTGATTACCTAAAAATTATTTTCAAAAATTATTAATCAGGGCATAGAGTTTTCTTTTTTGGTTTATCTGGGTTTTGTTTGTTTTTCCTATATTTTTTAGGTGATGAAAAAGATTAGATAGACATATTTTAGAAGTATAGTCCAGTCTGTCCTTCCTTTGACATTCAAAAATTATTACCAGATTTTTTTTTTAATAGTCAAACTGGCACCATCAGGATATACCAGGAATCAGAAATTTCAGATTTTTTTTTTTTTTTTTTTTGCGGTACGCGGGCCTCTCACTGTTGTGGCCCCTCCCGTAGCGGAGCACAGGCTCCAGATGCGCAGGCCCAGCGGCCATGGCTCACCGGCCCAGCCGCTCCGCGCCATGTGGGATCTTCCTGGACCGGGGCATGAACCCGTGTCCCCTGCATCGGCAGGTGGACTCTCAACCACTGCGCCACCAGGGAAGCCCTAGAAATTTCAGATTTTGTTGCAACGCTGTCAACGATGCTGTGAGTGAGTCTGAGCAGCACATTTTAATCTGTGCTTAATAGTTAATAGTCTTTATTTCCGTTTTTGCTACATAGAAGTATATTTTCGTTTGATAACACATTGCCTATGAAGTACATTGGCCTGTTGGAAAATGCAAAATGATGCCAAAGTACCCTGTGATAATGATAACTGAGAGTGAGAGTGGGAAAATTCTAGAATTTCAAGGGGGATTCATTGACAAACAGTCCTGAAAAGGAAGACCTTCTTTATGTATGTAGAGAAATTTAATAATTGCTTGTGGTGACCAAAAAGCCTACTACACTACTAATAAAAATCTTAACAGGGACTCCCCTAGTGGTGCAGTGGTTAAGAATCCAATGCAGGGGACACGGGTTCGAGCCCTGGTCTGGGAAGATCCCACATGCTGCAGAGCAACTAAGCCTGTGCGCCACAACTACTGAGCCCACATGCCACAAATACTGAAGCCCGCACACCTAGAGCCCATGCTCCACAACAGGAGAAGCCCATGTACCACAACAAAGAATAGCCCCTGCTCACCGCAACTATAGAAAGCCTGCATGCAGCAATGAAGATCCAATGCAGACAAAAATAAATAAATAAATTTATATTTTAAAAAAGTCTTAACAGAAGCATGATTTATTGCTCTGAATAATTTTCTACAAAAAGTGCTAGTTCTTTAACAGTGGTTCATTTACCAGATTCTCCATTAGACTTGTTGCATTGCCAAGAACAAAAAGAAGTGAAGGAATGGGGCAGAGACTGGGTAATATTTGAAGCTAGCATTTTCACAGAGCTGGCTGGATATCACAATATTTGCCTCTACATCAAGAATGATGTTTTGGAGGGAAGCAGAAACAAGGTTAAAAAACACATAAAAAGAGGTTTAGGGACACAAAGGGCTAAGTTTACTGGTAAAAGCAATATTGTAGAGTTTAGAGGGCAAGGATTTTAGAATCAGACTTGAGATTGAATCCAGTTCTGACACACAAAATGACATTGAGGACCTTTGTATTTATGTCAATTCGTAGTTATTGGTTATTATCATTATTTTCCTTAAGAGACTCTGCCTTTTAGTTAATGAAATATATTTATTCTGGATTAAAACAATAGCTGACATGAAATTATTTTGTAAGTCGAAATCTCATTTCTATTTCTAATCTACTGAAATTGTAGATGGATCAGTGTCTGAACGTAAGCTAACAAAGACTGCATAATAATGTCAAAATGTCTGAATCATTTTGATTCATTACAAAAAAATAGTTTATTCAATACCAATATATACTTGGCATCATTACAGAAGAAGAATAATTCTACTTCTACATTTTATTCCAATTGGAAATAATCATTGCAAATAAAGATGCTTCTTTGCATGCACATGAGGTGTTTAAAACCTTCTTCATTAAACACGTCATTTATAGAAATATTTCTCCTAGTATAGTTTTTCTTTAAATAAAAGAAGATTGTAAAATCTTTGATTCTGTTCAGTTCATTAATTGTAGCTAATTTGCCATTCTGACTACTTTTACTTTCTGGAAACAAAAATATTTCCCTTTAACGACTTAGATTTCAGAAGGAAAGCTTAGCTGGCAATGTCAATTCTTCCAAACTTTTCCCCGTAAGCATACTTTAGATATTCTAAAATTAAATTCTTCCAGGCCAAGTTACACAATGGTGCCACTAAATGCAAAAAGGAGATTACACTAAAAACTATAACGATATTTCAGGGAGTTCACAAGTCATGTCATGCCTGGTTTACTACGTACATTAATTCAAGATTATTTTACCCACATGGGAAGCTCATTCCCTTTTAACATGTTCCTGATTCGGCTTTAACGCCACACTGACCAAGCCAGTGGACTCTTCATTGCTGTTCTACAAGATCCTAAATATTAAAGCTGCATCTACCATAAATTAGTAAAAATTAGTAATTTTACCACCAAGAATTATTTGGTTTATTAAGTAAATATTTAATACATACTGTGGGTCAGTACTTTTTAAGTGCTGGGAACTAGGTATTAGAGTTATGAAGAGAAATTAAACACTAACCTCACCCTTAAAGTTTTAAAGTTATTTTCTTTGCTTTTAGAGGGTAGGAAGCACATCTTTACAAAACAGTTTGGTAAGAGCTATAGGAGCGCTTTGCACAAGAGTACTAGGTGGCAAAATACTGGGGTGCCAGAGGTTGCCTCACGGGAGAAGTAAGGTCGAGAAGAAGTATGCTTAAATCATACTTATATTACATAAGGCTAGGGAGTGAGGGAAATGGGGAGGTATTGGTCAAAGGGTACAAAGTTTCAGTTATGCAGGATGCATAAGTTCTTGAGATCTAATTAATAGCAGTGTAACTAGAGTTAATAATCTTGTATTATATACTTGAAATTTGCTAACAGATTTCATCTTAAGTGTTGTCACCACCAAAGCAACAGCAACAACAAAAAGGTAACTATGTAAGGTGATGGATATTGTAATTACCTTGATTGTGGTTATCACTTTACAATGTATACATATATCAAAACATCACATTGAACACCTTAAATATATATAATTTTGTCACTTATTCTTTAATAAAGATGGAAATTTTAAAAATTATTTTAATTAAAAAAAATTTTTAAATGCAAACCAAAATATGTCTTACAAACCACTTTTTTTTTTTTTTTTTTGCGGTACGCGGGCCTCTCACTGTTGTGGCCTCTCCCGTTGCGGAGCACAGGCTCCAGACGCGCAGGCTCAGCGGCCATGGCTCACGGGCCCAGCCGCTCCGCGGCACGTGGGATCCTCCCGGACAGGGGCACGAACCCGTGTCCCCTGCATCAGCAGGCGGACTCTCAACCACTGCACCACCAGGGAAGCCCCAAAGTACTTTAAAAAATATTTACACTTTGTGGGTGAAAACAACTGAGACAGAGAATTAAAAAATTTTCTCAAGTACACACCCAGGGAGGGTGCTGTCCCCCGTGGACACAGGCCACCCACGAGGGACAGCACCCTCCCTGGGGGACAGCCACAGTTATGTATATGCATTGTGTATGAAAAATTCCATTGTGGACACATAGTACGTCCACAGTTGTGTATATGCACTGTGTACCCAAAGTTCCTTTGTGGAAACATAGTAAGTACACAGTTGTGTATATGCATTGAGTACCCAAAGTTCCTTTGTGGACATATATTATAAACACAGTTGTTTACATAGGTGCTGTCCCCCTTGAGCGTTGCTTGGCCTGATTCAATCAGCCCCCTGGATCACGTGACTCCTATGGTTAAATCAGTTGCCATAAATCAGGTGACTACCATTGGTTCAATCAACACCCTTGTATCATGTGATGAGGAGAACTGGCCTGAAAATGAAGCATTTGCTTCCTGCTATCCTGTGAATAATACATTCCTTTTATTTTGGCCCAGGGTCTCCTGTCTTCTACCAGCATCCATGAAAGGGTAAAAGTTATCTTTTTAGTTTGCAAAGAGGGTAAAATCCTAGATTCTTGCCAGGTATTGACAGTCAGTACAACCCAATTTAGAGATAGGAAGTGTTACAGACTGGATACACTATAAGGGTAGCTACTTCTTTTCCAGGATGGGGTTCCCAGTCAATATACCACAGAGCCTCTGAGCTATATACACTGTAGTACCATTTCTCAAGAGAGGTATTCCATCAACCATGGAAAGTTTGTTAAAAGACATTCTCTATTGATGCTTTAAGTCATTTAAAAATTTTACCCTGAAGATGTTAAACATCTACAATTTTCTCTATAAAGTAAAATTCTAGCATGCTCTCTAATGTTAATACATGAGTACAAAATCCTCCTACCATATAGTAATATTCAATAAATATTCATTATAACATAACCCCCCAAAATGGTTCATGCTAGCCAATCTCACAGCACCTGCATTCAGAATTGTTGTGCTATAAAACTTGTAGAATGTATGGATAGACACACTAAGCACACATATCCAAAGCTAGACAAAACTTAAATACATAAATATATATACACATACATTTATATATCTGACCCTTTAAACATAATGAACATGAGGACTCATATATCACTATTAATGGTAAAAATAATAAAAATCCTAGTAAAAAACTTTATAAAACAAATAAATTTGCAGCAGAGATATTAAGAGACAACATGACCTTGTATGATATTCTTGATGCAGTAGGTGTTATCTTTGACAAATAATACTTGTAAACCAGGGCTAATGTGGTATGGTCCCAACTGACACGTAAAATATAAGTGCTTCTGATGAACTTTATAAATGACAAACAGCAGATGCATGTGTTGGCTATTAACATTCATGGATTTTCTTATTAAAAAGAAAGGTAGAAATTATATATAATGTAATTGCTTGGTCATATAGTGAAATTTCACAATGAGTGTGTCCAAGATGATCCAGGCTTTGAGAATTAAAGGGAAAAAATAGCCTTAAAACTCTACATGTAAACTAAAGACATATGGTTTTGTCTATAAATGTTTCCAGACACCTTAAAATGTTTTATTTTGTTTAGGTTACTATGACCTATATAACAAAACAAAAATGCCTGTGAAAGTGCCATGTTTCTAAGTACTTGAAAATTAATATATATCAAGGTGATATCTGAGACTATATGTTTACCCAATGACTCTACTAAGCAAACATTGAAAATACATAGCACCTCCTTTTACATCTAATTTTGCCAAAATGTTAAGAAGAAAACAACCAAGAAAAATATCTGATTACTGATAAAGGCTAACAAATAAATCAGGAATTCAAAATTCTTTCAGAATAGTGTACTACAACTTTCTTCCTTTTTTCAATAACACAACATCTACCTAAAATGTGTTATTACATATATATAAATTAAACAAATGGGTATTGAGTGACAAGGATTATGCTGGGCACTTGGAATGCACCAGTGAACAAAACAAATAAGCCTACCCTCTTTGGGCTTACAGTATAAAATTGGCAAAATAAGTTTTAAACTTTATTTGAAACGGAAAAGACTCATTCTCAACTATAGTCCAAACATGCTCAAGAAGATAAATTTTTATTAAATGACTTAAAATATAAATAAAAAGAGTCCCTTGTACTCAAATGGTAAATAGTAATGGTTATTTTTTTGGTACACTGTGGATTAATAAGTTTACTAAGTAGCCCTCTCCCTTCTAGATATTTGCCTAGCTGTGTCATAGGAACACATTCAAATGCAGTTATCGTATTAAAGTTTAAAAAAAAGGAATAAAAATAGAATTGTCTAGCTCACCTTTAGACAGATGGAATGAGCAGTCTTTGATTGACAGAACAGAGTTAACAAATTCTAGGCTTCTCTTATTCTGGATTTGGAACGCTTACTCTACTTTAAGTGCTTAGATCTTCATGACTACATTAAAATGCTCACTTTCAATATGTTTGTTAACTTGGGCTAAGAAAAATGGGGATTTGAAGCTGAAATGCTGTGCTTCAAGTAAATTATCTGAAAATTAACAGTTCATACATTCAAGTTTATATATTCTATAACAGTTTATAGATTCAAGGTGAGTAAATTTTATTTAAAATGACTATTCTCTGGTGGTCTCTGCTACTTTTAAACTTAAAAAATAATCTGTACTTTGGCACAAATTCTCCATGCAAAAGCACTGTATAACCCGAAGAAAGCTGTATGCAAAAAACAATAAACATATTTTTGATTAAATTATTTAAAATGTTTTACTTCTGAGTCAGGTTTTACAGAGTATATAATATAGATAATATAGTACATAATATATACCACACACTATTTTTTTTTTTTTTTTTTTTTTTTTTGGTGTTACGCGGGCCTCTCACTGTTGTGGCCTCTCCCGTTGCGGGGCACAGGCTCCGGACGCGCAGGCTCAGCGGCCATGGCTCACGGGCCCAGCCGCTCCGCGGCATGTGGGATCTTCCCGTACCGGGGCACGAACCCGTATCCCCTGCATCGGCAGGCGGATTCTCAACCACTGCGCCACCAGGGAAGCCCCTACCACACACTATTTTTAGTGTTAGTCAGAAATATTCTTAAAAATTAATATAACTTACTATATTTTAGAGTTTATAGCATGAAACATTTAATGAAGGAAGCATTATATTGTAAATTGTAATACAACCTGTTAGCCACTGTAATTTTACATTATATTAATATCTATAATAATAATCAGAATTATAAACTTTTAACTTTGAATTTTGACTTGAAATTTGAGGCTCCAAAATCTTCCTTTTTCCATTATATCCAAAAATAAGTAGACTACTCATGCAGTCTATTTTTATATTGAAAATATAACACTAAAATTATATACTTCTAATGAATATTATAAGTAAATATTCCAAATACCTTAAAATAGTAAACTCCATATGTTTTTTAAAATTAATTAAAATGTCTGCCTATAAATTAAGATGTAAAATGATTAAATCACATTCCTATAATATTAATATACAGCATTTTCCCCCCCAAAGTATAGTGGTACCTGTTATTGAAAAGATTGCTAGTACAGAATATTGAAAGAAAGTTATTTGCATTCATCCCCTGTTTCAAATAAATACCAACATCACTAAAATAATACATTCTGAAATAGGAAGCATGTCACCCTAACTGAATAGCTCTCTTATATGAAGTGTCAAGGGAAATTGCTTTACTTAAATACTTATCAGAAGTGCACACAACCCTTAGGTTTGACTGGAATTATTAGGAGCAAAATAACTTTAAAATAGCTTGGTTTCTTCCTTTTGCTAGCTTTACTTTTTTTTTTAGAAGTATGTTGCATTTTATAATGATTATAAAGAAATGGCATTATTAAAATATTAATGGATGTGTAGTATCTTTTTTGTATTACCTTTTTAATATTACTTTTAATCAAATTGTCTATATTATAATATGATGAAAACATGAATGAAAACAAATACAATAAAAATTCTTTTACATTTTTCAATAGATAAATGTAGTAGATACCTCAAGAATAAGGAATCTATATGCTTCTACGATTTAATTTCATTAGATGAATTTAGACCAACTATTCAGTAAATACACATTATACTACTTTCTATATTTATTTTTTAATGGAAAATTTATGTTCTCTAAAAAATAAAAATTAAAAATAATGAGGAAAATGGAGTGGGGAAGGGGGCAGAGATTGGAATGTGCAATAAATAAATAATAAATGAATATTGAATAAATGGCTACAATAAAACCATCTAAATATATCAAGGGTTAAAAAATAATTATAATGGGAAGAAAATATTCACAAATAATGAGCAATGAAATCTCTATTTTTAAAAACAAAAATGCTCACAAAGGCATGGGCAACTCCAACTCTCAACCTTACACCTGGAGCCCTGATTGCCAATTGCAGTCCTCCTGCAGAAGGCTTGAAGGTTAGGCCATGTTATCTCTAACATCTCTCAATTGGCTGAGTCTTTGATTCTCTGTGAGAATATACTTTCCTTAAAATATAAGAATTTGCATCAATAAAATTTGTCAATAAACTGATTTTCTTAAATATCTATGTAGACTGAATCAATATTTTTCAAAAAGATTTCTAATATATTTAATAACAGATTAAAATTTTAACTCTAAAAAACTAGAATGCATAGCTGTAGGAAACAATACATGTGCTTTAAAATTATTTTAGAATACATAAGAACAAACTGTAAAATATAGCAGTATTAATTATTATAGCAAAATCACTGAAGCCAAACTCACTTAACATGTCAGTTTTTGACCTTTTAAGTTGGATGATCGAGTGTTGGAAAAAATAACAACACAGGTCTATATCCAGTCAAAGAGATTCTGTTCATAGTTACAGATATCTAGAAAGTAGAGTAAATAAGTTAGTGCAATGCCTTGTTTAATTTAATGTGACATGTGTGTCTGTCCTTCTCGCTTACATAGAATAGCCTTGGGCATCTACCCATGGTCTGGATACAGAAGGAGGGATTCTCACTCTTGATAATATCTAGATGCCATGTGCTCTACTAATTGTGCTATCAACTTGACATAAAAGAGGAAAACAATTTATTCTTCCTCTAGACTCCATACTTTGCATCCTGATCTAATATTTTCTTATCATTAAGCATCATCTATTTCCCAAACTTCATATGAAAAAAGAATGATGGTAAGGCATCAATGGAATTTTTGTTTTATTTGTTTTGGTTTTCACTTTTCTAAAATTTGAAAATTAAAAAAAAAATGTAAAAAAAGTGTCTTATTTTATGGATAAAAAGTAAACGATCATCTAATTACAAGCGTATCCTACTTGCACTTCTCTGAAATACTTGTTTAATTTATAACCTATGAGAGTTGAGACAGGTGTTTTTTATCTGTAAAATTTGGGGCAGGTAAAATTTAAAAAGGGAAATGCGTAATGAATAATGAAATAAATGTTATAAAAACTGCTTTATTAAGCATTTTTATTTCAACAGAAGGTAGTATGAATTATTGAATATAATATATATCCCATGTTTGGTCTTGAGATACTTAATTCTTCATAGGGAATATGAATATTCTTCATAATTCTTGCATGATAAAAAATAAAGTCAGATGAATAAAATAAAACTATTTAGAAGTCTTAGAATTATTTCATTGGTATATATATAAATGAAAACTAATTTTTAAAAAATCAAAATCTGCATTTTTCAAAAATGAAAAAAATTTGAACATGTTATTTGTAATGGGGTAAAGTTTCAGTTTAACACACTCATCAGATGAGTATATAATACCAAAGGTTACATGCTGATTTTGAGGTGAATATGCATGAATAGGTACACGCATGTTAAGCAGTCAAAGATGAAAATTCGCCTGGGCACTGGGCACAGACTCATGAGAATTCTTTCGTCTAATCACAGTCTTTGAAGTCATTTGCTGTTACACAAAATGTAAACATTATTAGGGCAATAGACATGAGGTGGTTGGATCCACTCCCTTAAAAATATTATTTCAGTATTCTCTCTGAAGGCCTTTTGTCAATCGTGGAATATTTTGTGAGTGTTTAATCAACTAAGTATTAGGATAAAAATTGTGCTTGTAGCATAGTAGTGATCACAAAGCACATAATTCCACTGATTTTTCTCTTGAAATATTGTCTCATTTAGCAAGTACATAAGTTTTAGGAATTGTGATGGCCTCTTGCCTAATGATAATCTCATTAGGTAAAGATAAATGAATATGTTTGTCAAAAGGAAATTATTAGAATGATGAAAAATACCAAATCCATAAATCACTAAATGTGTATACATAAATATATACATCATTGTATTTATACACAAAAACAAATACATAAATCATTTGAATGTGTAATTTTCCATCTTTTGATAACTGAAGACATTTCATTTCATGATTATATAATAGTAGTTTAAAATATTTGTGTCTGTATAAGTTATACTCTTAGTGAGCCATTACTGATTATCTTTCTCTATCAATAAATTCCTAAAATTATCATTTGTATTTCTATTGCAAAGTTATGAAAGTACAAGTGTACTTTCAAAAGCAGAAAACAGCAGTGTAAGCAAATGTATGGAAAATTGAATTTGATCAGAACATTTCTATGACCAGTTTTTTTCCTTTCAATAAGAGAAATAGTTAAAACCTTTAGATGTGGCTTCAAATATTTCACTTCAATTAAATATATCAGCAAATACTGTTGTTCTTTCTTGACATTTAAAATTTTGGAGCAAAGTATATGATGCCTTGAATTAATTTCATTTCTACTTTCAATTAATTATTTTCCACTGTAAAATTCAATTTTCCAAAATTTAATATGTTAAAAAAGAATAATAGTTGCTGATAGAAATTTTTCTAAGGCAGATGGTTTGTTCATGTGGCTCAATGAATAGGTTACACTCATTTTTATCCTGTATAATGCAAACTTTTTTGTTTTGGTTTGGTTTTGTCTATGTGAGCATTTAATCTCCTGTTCATTCACTCATCACTCAATCCATACATGTATTCATCTTTCTTTTCTGCCATTATTCCATTCTCTCATTAAGCAACTATTTATTGAGTGATTATAATATAGAAGGCACTATGCTAGTCTAGGTGTGAGTATGGAATGAAACCTGCAAACATAGATATTTGCTCTCAGAGAGTTTCTTGTCTATAGTTGGAAATATTGATATTAAAAAATCAATAAACAAGTATAACTGTAAACTGTGACAAGTGCTAAAAGTGTAGATGTACTAAATGTATTTATAAGTGGTTTCTTATCAAAGAAGACAGCATGTACACACACCTGTCACTATGAGAAAAGAGGAAGAATGGAACAAATGCAACTAGTATAGAAGAATTGGTTATGGGAAGACAAGGCGTCTCTAGTCTGAGGGCTTCTATCTTTTCAAAAAAAGTATAGAGCAGGAATATCAAATGAAAATTTGTTTTTTAGAAAAGTTGAGGAGAATAATAAAAGGTGGGAAAAGATACTGCAGATCATGGGAAGCAGATTTACTAGAGAAATATACTAATGCTACTGAGCATTGTAGGATGATCATTTGGTATTAGCAATCGTGAACATAAAATGACCACACTGTGTAATTTTCTCCAGCAATGTTTGACCACATGGCTACAGAAAGCTCAAAGGGAGATTTCTGTAATGCAAAAAAAAAAAAAAAAAAAAAGGAGAGAGGAACAATAGAAGAAAATGTTAAATGGTTGCATAAATTGAATCAGAAAACTGCAGACTGGAAAAAAGTCTCTAAGGCAAATAACTAGATTCCCTCAAAAAAATAAATTGCAAAGAAAAAAGAAGAGATGGAATGAGGATACAACTAACAACTAATTGCAATGTATGGACCTTATTTGGATCCTAATTCAAACAAACTGTAAGAAAATAAAAATTAGGAAACAATCTCTATGATGTGGATACTATCTGTTTTTTTGATATTGAGGAATCATTATTAAAGTATGATAATAACAATATTGCTGTGCCTTTGTCCTTTAGAAATATACACTAAAATAATTACAGATGAAATTATATATTTGATTTCCTTCAAAATAATCTGTAATGGGAGGGTGGAGGAAGTGGGTGAGGGTGTAACTGAAACAAGATTAGCCATAAATTGAGTATTGTCAAAGCTGAGTGATGGGTACATGGTACATTTTTTCATATTTGTGTACATATGTGAATTTTTTCATAACAAGTTGTTTAGGAAAAAGTATATACCTCAGCAAAATATTGCTTTAATCCAACCTCTCACTACCCTACTAAATAAAATCAGATTTCTGAGCTAACCCTAAAAACTTCTCTGGACATTTTAACTCTCCATAACAGTTCACCTTTGTCTATTGCCACTCCCCCTCCAAATACCTTCTACTTCATTCATAAAGTACCACTGTTAGTGATACATATGTTCCTCCTTGTCACTTGCTCTTTGTTTGCATTGTTTATTATACTAGGAAACTCCTTTTATTCACTCCAACTTCCGACTTTTCTAATCCATTAAAGTCCAGCTCAAAAAAGACATTTTCTTTATAAAACCCTTCTCAATCTCTTCCAGGGTAGTTGAATAGTTATCACGGTTCATAACCTTTTGTGAGTGTGACTATTATAATATGTTAGATTTGCATGGTATTAAAGCTGTGTGTGCTTACATATTACTTTACCTACTAAACTATAAGCTTTTTGAGTTTAGGGACTCTGTTTTCTTACAATTTTTAATCCATCATCAACAGTGGAAAGTAATAGATGCCCAATGAAAGTGAGTTAAATTTTAAAAGAGCCATTTAATTAATATCCTACCCTATTTACAAAATACATTGTGTATATTGTGCAAAATTTTAAACACTTCTGGATAGATGGTTTTCAATAACAATTTATATCTATGATTTTTTAAATGATGGTGCATAATTATTTTTAACTTTCTTAATTGATTTTCTTATATTGGAATATTTCAGAAAATAGAAACTGGGAGCATTGAATCAAAAAATAAAAGAAAATAATTGTAACTACCACAAATCCACTTTCCTTATAAAGAAAATATTCTTAGAAAGCTCTAGTCTTTCTTTTAAAACAATTTTTAACACTGTTCTCATTAAAGAAACCTATTGGTCAGAGGATTCTTCAGTTCCATGCAATTTGCAATCATTCTACTTTCATCAACTCCTCAAGAGCCAATTCCTTCAGTCATAAACAAAAGGCTGCCTCTTGCAATCAATATCAATCGAATTCAAGTAAGACACTTCTTTGTGAACATGCTCATTTGAAATGTCATTATAGCACAAAATGAGCCTATGGTAGTGAACAATATTCCATCATTATTTAAACTAAATTAAAAACTTCAAATGAAGTAATCACAATAAAATTATAATGATAAAATATCAATATTTTATATAGAAATCACAAGAAAGCCTTATAATGTTAGGTTTAGGGTTCTGGGTAAAATCATCATAAACAGAAAAAATGGGTCAGTAGATAGTCATTCCTAACTCTTTATATTAATATTACCTAGAGATTCAAAATGTTCAGTCTATTGTCGGATTTTAGATGTGAGAGGAGCAGGCCTAGGGAGGTTATCTTGTCAGTCCCTGCCTTCAGGGATTGCAACTGAGGGGGAGATGAGTAATATGGTGGTTGATGCTGAGGGAAGTTTATAGAGCCCACTGCCTAGTGACAGAGAGGTAATCCTCCTAGTTTGCCTGACTCCAGAAGGCTGCTCACTCTACTCCCACCTCGTTGTGTCTTGACTGGCCCCCAAAAGAGTTCTAGTGACATTTTAACAGCACTATCTTATTTATCCAATATTGTTCATAATTTAAGAAAAGCATCCTAGGCGTGATCATCACATTTCCAGATTATGAGAAGGTCGAAAAGATAGTAACAACATTGAATTGAAATTAAAGTTTAAAAAAACGTTAAAAGGCATGAATAATAGGTTAAATATGGTACAATTTCCTAGAGATAAATAACATTTTAAAGAATAAGTTTATATATTGATTAATAGCTACACATATGGAAAACCAGAATTAAGTTCCACATGTCAGCAATGGAATGTGGCTCACTTTTCCTTTATCTACACAATTTCAATTGGGTAAAACTTTACTGTACAGGGATGAGAAATGTGTGTGTGGTTTTCTTTATATTCTTTAAGAACTAGGAACTGATATAGTCTGGTAGTGGAATGTGTTGGGTTTGGCTCTGTGCCTTGAAACTATTTTTACAGATTGGAATTGAGAATGAGGGGGAGTGGAATTGGAGGATTACAAGGCAACATTGAGCACCCAGCTGAGATCTGAGATTCTGATATCACAGTGCCCATCTGTGTCACTGACGGATGTCATCTTGTGTAACTAGTAGTACTGGGCAGCCTGACTCTAGAAAGTGGGTCAACAATTAGATAGATCTGCTTAGGGGTGGAGAATTTTAAGCTGGTTAGGGTAAAAGAACAAAGGGACGAGAGTATTGAGGCTATGTGTAAGAGAACTGCTGAAATAATGGGTGGAATCTGGATTGAATTTGATGGTAAAACTAGAAAAGAATATTAAAGTGAGATCTTGAATTATTTGCCTTACTCTAGTTCCTACAATTTTAAAAGGGTCATAGGGAAGCTCAAGCATATCCAGAGGATGGATATGAGAAAAGTGAAGCTGGGGGACAATATAACATAACTGCTTAGAACTGTTTGATGAAGCTACACATTAGATCTTGGTTTAATATGTATAAAATTTTGCTTACCTATAGAAGTGTCCACAGTTGTCATGGAGAGTTAGTTTCTTGTAAGTCTATCATTAATGGTTTTCAAATATATGCTCAATGATATTAATATGAATATATGAAGGGATCTACTCTTCAGACATAGGGCTAGAGCAAATAGTTTTAAAGTTTGACTCTTCAATTCAAAAAATCTGTTAAAATATGTAAAATCTGGCATATACCTTTCTCATTAACAAAAATTACACTACAATATAAATCTCATTAATTAAAAATTAGCTTAATATATTTATGCAATCATACATATAAAGTTCATCAGAATGTGACAGTATTATTTCCTCTACCTGTGTATGTAAGCTTAGGCCCACTGAGTAATAAGGTTTATCTCTTGTTCTAGAGATACACTATCCAACGTGGAGCCACTAGCCACAAGTGTCTATTGAGCACTTGAAATGTGGCAAGTTTAAATTGACATGTGTGTAGATGTAAAGACACAGAAGATAATATTATAGACATACTGGGTTAAAAATATGATTATATCTTTTATAACTAATTTCACCTTTTTTCTTTTGACCTTTTCTAATGTTACTACAATATTATAAACTATGTGGCTCAGAGTAAATTTCTATCGATCATGCTGCTCATGAGGAAGGAAATATATGGTTCAAAAATGCAGTTCTTTTTACAGTAAAATGACTACATCACAGACATCATCCTTTGCATTTCCCTATAGTGATTCTCTTTGTTCACTGATTTGCTCCTACAATGTGCCAAACATTGTTCTTGGCACCAGAAAAAGCAATGATCAAAACAGAAGAAAAAAAAAAGAATTCCTGCACTAAAACAATTTATCTTCTAATGTAAGGAGAAAAACAATAAACATAGTAATAAGTAAAATATGTAATATGTCAGACAATAATGATTGCTACAGGAAAAATAAGGCACTGAAGCAGGATTGGGGTTGCTGATGGGGAAATGCAAGATAGATCATGCATTTGGAATTGCAATTTTCATAGATGGTTTCGGAGGGCATCCCTGAGAGGGTAACACACATGCAAAGAAGGGAGTGAACCATGTGAAAGTCAGGAGGAAAAGTGTGATAAGCAAAGGAAAGATCAAGAGCAAAGTTCTTGATGCCCAACTGGGATGGAGTATTCAAATAACAGCAACTGCTTGTAGGCAGTGTGGCTGAAGCAGAGGGAGGGAGGGAGAAACTGGTAAAGGACAAGGTGGTGTAGGACCTTGTATGCACCGTCCACTTCCCTGCTCTGCTCTGGATGAAAAAGGACACAATTCAAGAGCTTTAGCAGAGGGCTTCCCTGGTGGCACAGTGGTTGAGAATCCGCCTGCTGATGCAGGGGACACGGGTTCGTGCCCCTGTCCGGGAAGATCCCACATGCCGCGCAGCGGCTGGGCCCGTGAGCCATGGCCATTGGGCCTGCGCGTCCGGAGCCTGTGCTCCGCAACGGAAGAGGCCGCAACAGTGAGAGGCCCGCGTACCAGTTTACAAATGAATCTCCCTGTGGGACATCGTACATTGAGAAAAGGTAGAGGCTGGTGATTAGTTAGGACGCAAGAAATGGTCGGGGCTTGGACCAAGGTGGTAATGGTGGAGGGTATGACAAGTGGTCAGACTCCGAGCCTACAGAATTTGCTGACATTGTGTCCTGTGAGAGGAGGAGAGGTGTCAGGATTCTTTTAGTGACCTTTCAGCTCCATTATATCACTAAATTAACATTAGAAAAATGAAAAAATGTACATACTCAGTAGAATTATTTTTATAATGAACATATCTTTCTGCTATGAAATTCTGACTTTCAAGAGGGGAAAAGTGAGGATTTGTTTTTAAAAATATGCAGATTAGAACTTGTACAATAAAACAGTATACTAACACTACAATAAAAATTTAAATTTTAAATGATGATGTTTGAACCACTTTGAGGCATTAGATAGACTGACTTTTCTTCAGTAGTTTATCTAAAATATCAAAACTAACTGGTACATTATATAAGTTGTTCAACAGAATAATTTTTCCTGTAATACATTTACCAGTTATTGAAACATATATTACTTAACTCAAGAGAGCTTTAAAAAAACAGTGCAGAGTTTAGTATCAACTCATTTTATACTACAAATTTACTCAGTTTCAGCCCTATTGACACTTGGAGCCAAATGATTCTTTGTTGTGAGGATGTTTTCCCCATCCAGTGGTGACAACCAAATGCTCCCTGACCACTAGAATCTCTTCTTAAACTTATAACAAATTAACCTTTTATTAATTAGGTAATTAAAGCAGTAGCTGACATTTATAGAAACACATTGTACCAAGGATCCTATTATGTGTGTTAAGGGCATAGTCGCATTTATGCACCATAGCCATGTAATTAGGGGGTTATTGTCATTCTCTCCTTCTACAGATAAGAAATTGCAGTTTAGATAGAGACCCACTTCCACAAAGTCTCAAAGCAAAGCACTGGAGAAAAGTGATCTGGAAGACTGGGCCCTTCCTAACATTTCTTCAGGTGAGACTCCGCAAACCTAGATTTATTCATGAGCTTGTCTACATTATTTAAAAATATTTAGTGGATTTAATTAAAATATCATAGTTAGATTGTTTATCAGAAAGAAAATGGTTTGGTTTAATACGTGTTTCCATTTTTAACTTTTTAATACTTTTGAATTCGCATATGTGCAAAAGTAATTTTGAAGATATATTGTTCCCAATCAAATTGCAACACTGTTAATATTCTTCAGCGTTTACATCTAAGCAAAAACTATATGATAGCAACTTTGTAAACAATTAGGTTTAATTTTTTTCCAGAGGGAACATTTTAAATATGGTGTTTAAGCTGGATTTCATTAAAATATGTTTCTTCAGCTGTGTGAAGGGCTGTAAAGGAGTGAGGGAAGGAGTGGAGTGTGACAAAACTATGACAAAGGAGTTAGGAAAAACATTTCAGGAACAAAGAGAATTAATTAACTCAAACATATGATTCATCTCACTCTGGTACGAGCTAATTGCCTTTTATGCACTCCAACTGTTAAAAGTACTATGATGTGACACTCATGTGAACATAAATAGAAAAACTATTAGAATGCATTGAAATTCATAATGCGTACTATATTTTACATAATAAAAATCATTTCCTTCCTAACATAATGTTCCAGTATATTAAATTTCCTGGTTAACTTGAAATATTCCTTTAATTTTCCTAAGGTAGATTAGTCTTTATTTTGTCTTAATAAAAATACTATGATAAATACATTTCAAAGATGAGTGGATTTCTTTTAGTACTCCAGAAATATCAGGGGTTAAAAACGTTACTGTGTAATTCTATAGAGTTTGACATAAAACATGCAGAAAAAAAAATATGAATCTCTACTGTTCTCTGGACATCTCTATAAGGGTATTATTTTGTATATTTTTGAAAATTGTTTTATGAACTATTTCTCTTAAATGTATATCTTAGAGTGTAAGGAAGAAAGGATAATTAATTGCGTTTTTTTTTTTTTTTTTTTTTTTTTTTTTTTTTTTTTTTTTTTTGCGGTACGAGGGCCTCTCTCACTGCTGTGGCCTCTCCCGTTGTGGAGCACAGGCTGCAGACGCACAGGCTCAGTGGCCATGGCTCACGGGCCCAGCCACTCCGCAGCACGTGGGATCCTCCCAGACTGGGACACGAACCCGCGTCCCCTGCATCGGCAGGCAGACCCCCAACCACTGCACCACCATGGAAGCCCAATTAATTGAGTTTTGAATGAGATCCACACTCCTGTATAATCTCTCTTTAACACAAAATAATTCAAATCTGAACTAACTCTTGCAAAGCAAATGTTTCAGGAGCAGAAACATTTAAATTTTTTAATTAAAAAATTAAAGAATTAAAAATCATTTTTATTCTTTCTCAGACTAACTACTTCATTTTCTGTTTATATCTACTGGAGAGTGTTATTGCTGATAATTCTAAATACATATGTCCCTGGATATTTTCCTAAATAAGTCCCAGGAGTGAGTGAAGGAAATTTATACTCTATAAAGGTGATTTTCTGCCTTAAGTATCTGCCAGAGTCTCCCTAATCTATAATCAGAAGTGTGGCTCCAACCTCATCTACTGATCAATCAAGACTTAAATGTACATTAGGGTCCCCTGGGGGCTTGTTCAAACACAGAGTGCTGGGCCTACCCCCAGAATTTCTGATTCAGTAGGTCTCAGGTGCAACCTGAACGTTGCATTTCTAACAAGTCGCAGGTGATACTGATGATACTGGTCCAAGAACTACACTCTGGGAACTTCTGTATTTGAGGAAACTTTCCCTGAAAAACTAAACACTGATCAGTAGCATATCCTAAGATCTCTCAGCAGTAACCACCTAAGTGTATTATACATGTTTTAGCACTTAATAATACATTTAAAAATGATTCTCCAATCTTATTTAATTTGTAAACTCAGTAGCAATAAGAACAATCCTATTTCTTTTCTACTTTCCAGAGAATCAGGTATATTTGTCCCTCATAAATACGCCATTTAGCTGGTAAAAATAAATGTGATAGACATATGAGAAATGTGTAAAAGTGTTTTAATCCATTAGGTACTTATTTGTACGCTATATTATTTGGATGATTTACTCTTATGTCACGTTTTTATATTCTGAAAATAAATAACAAGTAAAATAAAAAGAATTAATTTAGGAAAGTCATCTTGGAGTAAAAAGCTCAGAACTTCCAATCTAATTCTGAGTCTACCAATAGTTGGATTTATGATTTGGGGCAAATAATTTGTTCCCTGTGGGCCTCCGTTTCTTCTATAAACTGAGGGTATTGGATTAAATGAGGTCTAATCCTGGGAGCAGGTTTTAAATTGTATGATAATAAGTTTTTAAAAAGACTCACATTGCTGGGGCTTCCCTGGTGGCGCAGTGGTTGAGAGTCCACCTGCCGATGCAGGGGACACGGCTTCGTGCCCTGATCCGGGAGAATCCCACATCCCGCAGAGAGCGGCTGGGCCCGTGAGCCATGGCCGCTGAGTCTGTGCTCCGCAACAATGAGAGGCCCGCGTACCGCAAAAAAAAAAAAAAAAAGGACTCACATTGTTATCTTACAGACTGATGTTATTCTAGAACACAAAAAGAGAGTGAAAATTTCAAGCCCTCTTTTTAACAATAGGTTACTTGATATGCCAGCTCTAAACAAGAGATAGCATGGAAGAAAACAAGGAATGCATACCTTTGAGGAAGAAGGTATGCATTCCCACATGCCTAAACCAGTAGATGAAAAGGCAAATAGTCCTCGTATATAGTGCTATGTGTATTCTAATTATAAGTAGAGTTTCATATGGGTTTTCCATGTGCTTGATATAGAATTTTTTAAAAAAATGTATCAAACCCTCAACTGTAAAAATATCAAATATCATTAATTTATAGTTTAAAATAAACCTATCTGGGGCTTCCCTGGTGGCACAGTGGTTGAGAGTCCGCCTGCCGATGCAGGGGACACGGGTTTGTGCCACGGTCCGGGAGGATCCCACATGTCGCGGAGCGGCTGGGCCCGTGAGCCATGGCCGCTGAACCTGCGCGTCCAGAGCCTGTGCTCTGCAACGGGAGAGGCCATAGCAGTGAGAGGCCCGCGTGCCACAAAAGAAAATAAATAAAATAAAATAAAATAAAATAAAATAAAATAAAATAAAATAAACCTATCGTGAAGAGAATAGAATGTTTTATCTTAAATTAGATTTTAACATAAACCTCAATGTGTAGTTTGTTCCGTAGAATTAATGAATATACACCACTGCTTATTTTCTGTTTTATTGATGTAATAAATAAGGCTTCTAAATTGTACTTTGAAGAGCTATTTCTTTTCTCTCCTTTAACTAAATGGTTTCATTTCAGTACTTTTTATTTCCCTTAATAACATTAGTACCGATGGCATTTAATAAATCTTATAAATTTAAGATTAAAATGTATCACCCCACACTCCTGTTTTTTATGAGTCTGACTTGCCTGTCGAGTATGCTGGAAGAAAAAAATACTGGTATCACAATTCTTTTAGAAGAGTTCAGAATAATTTTTGTTTACTTTAACAGAGTAGGAGTAAGGTAGAAACTAAGTCTGTCTCAGAATTAAGTTTTTTATTGATGCTTCTAATCTCTCTGACCATAAATTCACTTTTCTTTGATCAACAATCATCAAAAGCAACAGAAGCAGCATACACAAACACAAATGAACTAACAGAAAGCTCAGCCTCTCCATTATACTCCTATTTGGTCCACTCAGCACATTTGCTACATTCTCCAAGTAATGAGGAGGAGCCAGTGTGTTAATTACAAAACCATAAGGAATGTACAAGAAAGAAGTTTTTCACTATTCCTCCCGTGCTTTGATCTAATTCAATTTGAGAACTATTGGGATCTTTACTTTGTCAAAGACAATGCTGTGTTCAACACCCTAATGCACAAGCAGAAGGTTTGGCAGAGTAGGTTAGCACAGGTGGTTAACACCTACAGCATGCCTGAGTACCCTCCAAGGAGGATAGCACTCCCATTGATTCAGTATGCCTTCTTAAATATGGTGACCCTAATTAAATCAATCATCCTTCTTAGTGGGTGTCAGGAGACTTAAGAAGGCAGATTGATTTAGCAGGGGCCAAGATATTTAAGGGAGTTGATTTAATCAATGGGAGTCATGTGATCTAGGGGCTGATTGAATCAATGGGAGTGATACCGGGGACTGAATCATTGGTTGTCCCATGATTTAAGGGAACTGATTGAATCAAAGGCAATCACGTGATATAAGGGGGCTTCTTGTTTTAACAAGGGTCAGGAGATTAAGAAGGCTTATTAATTTAATGGGGTTCAGGAGAATTAAGAAGGCCCAATGACTTCATGGGTGTCAGGAGAGTTAAGACGGCAGATTGATTTAATGAGGATCAGGAAACCTAAGGGATTTGATTGGTATAATGGGCAACAGGAGATTTAAGAAGGATGATTGATTTAATGGGGGTCAGGCTATATAACTGGGCTGACTGAATCAATGGGAGTCACCTGATTTATGGGGACTGATTTAACAATAGGAGTCAGGTGATCCAATGAGGTTGACTGAATAAGCACAAGCAACCCGCCACCAAGGGGACATCACCTATGTACACAACTGTGTATATAATATATATACACAGTATATATATACACAACTGTGTATATACTATGTGTCCACAAAGGAACTTTGGGTACACAATGCATATACACAACTGTGGACATACTATGTTTCCACAAAGGAACTTTATGTACACAATTCATAAACACAATTGTGTACCCCAGGGGGTATACTCACAGAATATCACATTGCTCAGTTGTGTAATTTTGTATTTTGTTATGATATGAGGTAAAGTTCCTCTTCATTAGTTCCTTTTCTGAAATACCACTGACTATCCTTAAAATTACTTTTCCACATAAACTTTGAGATAAACAATTTGAGAACTATTTTAAGCCAAATATATACATGCACATACATATAATTACACACACATCTCATTAGGATATTGAGTGGAATTACATGGGTTTTATGGTTGCATACAAGGACAATTAACTTCCTTTATATTGAGTCTTTCCATTTTAGAGCATGATCTTTCTTACCAGTCATTCCTTTTGACCATCAATAAGTATTTAGCATCTCTTGCTACAGCTGTTTACTAAGTATTTTGTAGTTTTTGATGCTATTTTCATTGGAATTTTCTCCATTGCACTTTCCAGTTGCTGATTGTTGTCAATATTTACAGGAAAGATATCAATTTTTGTAAACTATTTTTCTATTTTCCATTATTAGATTCTTACATTAGTTTAACAATGTTTCTTTGATTTCCAGAAATTATCTAGAAACACTGTCACTTCTTGTGTAATTTGAGGTTTATCTCTTCTTCTTAGTCAATTTTTAAATATGATTTTGTTATTTTTGTATTAACTGGAACTCCCAGAATTAGGCTGATATAAAGGAAGAAAGTATATGGGGTAAGTGCCCAACTATTTTGACTAACCTGAGTCTTTCAGGTATAGTCATAATGGGCTGTGCATTTGTAATTGCCTTATTGAATGAACTAGACTCAGAAGAGTACAATTCAGAAAGCAAGTCCCTAATTTTATTTTCCATTCATTTTATGGCAGCAAAATCTTTCAGGTCAAAGTTTTATTTCTGTTTCATTTTTTAATACTTTGTTCATCTTTTAGCATTTAAAAAATCATTATTTACAGTATTTATTTTCGTATACCCTACACATAATGCAAATATCCCCCAAACACTGTCATTGCAGAACCACTCTACTCAATAAATTTAGAAAGGCTGATAAGACATCTTCACATCCACAATAAAGCTCCTACTACAAAGGAATTAATCTTTATCTCGCTGAAGCATATATGATCAATGCTGATTTCATCCTAAATTCAGGTATGACTTAAAATCAAATGGGGAAAGGAATCATAAAAATTCCAACGAACAAAGACATTTGCTAATCCATAATATCTTGTATTGTTAGCAGGTGACTTAAAAATTTTATTATAATAGAACCCACATTTAAAAACATTTTTTCTGGCCTCACCAAGCAGAATGTGGGATATTAGTTCCCCAACCAGGGATCCAACCTGCGCCCCCTGCATTAGAGGTGTGGAATCTTAACTGCTAGACCAACAGGGAAGTCCCCCACATTTGTTTTTTATTCTGATCCCAAACCTTAGAGAAGGAATTCATAGAATATGGTGTAATGAATTATATATCGCTAGAACTATTTTTCCTTTCAGATGACTGTATCAGATATTATAACTTTTTATATATCTTACCCTAATAATACAAGCAAAACTCCTCATTGATATCATTTTTCCCTAAGAATTTTACAAAGTATCATTATTGCTAAAATTAACTTCTTAATATTTTTGTAAATTTCACTTTGTTGCATTATTTCTTTTAAAATTTCTAAACATATATAAGGAGAATAATAAAGCTGTGCTTGTCCAATTTGATACATATTACCTTCAGGTGGCTATTTAAATTTAAATTAAAGTTAGATAAAATTTAAAACTCAGTTCTTTAGTCTCACTAACTATATTTCAAGTGCTCAATAACAACTTATGTCTAGTGTCTACCATGTGGGACAGCACAGATATAGAACACTTCCAACATTGCAGAATGTTCTATTGGACAGTGCTGGTTTAGAGTATAGCAAAACTAGTGTATGTTTGTTACTTATAAAACATTGATGATTTTTTTTTGCAATTTAAGAGTTTGTAATAAGTTTTATAGAGATTAATTAGTTTGATTGTTTGATCTTATATTGGAAATAATAACTATTTCCAGTTTTAGTCCCTTTCACAAAGAGCACCAGAACTCTCTGGGTAGAACTTGTAGAACTACAAAATTAGAAACATCAGGATCCAAAAAAAGAATATCAGAAACATAATGAGGAGTCACTTAAAAAAAACCCTCACCTGATGATATTGGTTCATAAACTACTTCAATTTATTTCCTTCTGCTTCCTCATTCACCTCTTCATTAATTCCACAACTATTTACTGAGGATACTGGACATAGACAAAACAAAAATAATATGTATAAAATGTCACATAGTAATAAGTGCTAAATTTAAAAAATTATAATAAAAGAGAGGACGGAATAAGTAGATAGGATTGGGGAGGAATTCCTGCTTTAAATGGCATGATCAGAAAAGAGTCCAGTCAGGTGACACTTGAGCATGGACCAGAAAAACCTACTATGTTACTGGCACTGACTTATTGTTAGACTTTGCATTAGACTCAAGAGCATTTTTGTTTTAGGCATTATGCTAGGGTTTGGAAGCACAGAGAAGGAAAAGACTTTTCTTCTTGCCTCAGGAAGATCTAGGGACGTTTAGGGAAGAAGATAAATGAGACGATAACCCATTACCACACAATCTGCTAAGTGACATACTACAAGTATGGGCATGTAGTATTATGTTTCCTTATCCATTAGGTAACAGTTTTCCCCAAAGGCATATTAAGCCCCATTAACAGTATTGAAAAAAATTATCCATTTATTTATTTCAAAATTAATTTGTAACAAAATAATATTAAGGAATCATAAAATATCTATTAGCTAAAGTTGGTTTCATTCTGGACATTATAAAAACTTTTAACCACTTTTCAATTTTTTTTTTTTGAAATTAATCCATCTTCCCTTTCAGTGGGATAAGATAACATTAATAAGACTAATGAACATAGAATCTAAAACATAATAAATGACCAAATAAAAATTTTGTGTCTTCTTTTTTGTCAAGCATATCCTAATAAATGTGATAAAACATAGAAGCTTTTTATAGTTATTCTTATTCTACTAACAGGATTCATTATTTTTACAACTGATTTAGAAAAAATGTAAATTAATAATAATTGGCCTATTATTGTTGAATAACTTCAAATACATACTACAATATTAAAAATAGTCCTATTTTTGAGTTTTGTTTTCTGAACTGAATATTAACAATCTCAAAATTAAAATAGATATAATTTTTCATGTACTTCATGATGGATGCCTTCGAAAGATTTACATGGAGAGAGGTAAACACTTCTATTAGTTAACTCCAATTAACCATGAAACAAATAAAAGGCAAATGTATGATTGATAACTAAGAAGCTGCAAGTAACTGGGTAATAAGGCAAAAGTAATGTTATATATTCATAGATTATAATCTAAGAACATAATTTTGTTGGTATAAATTGATTACAAAGCACTTGAAATTAATATGACTGTTAGGTAAGGACACAAATGTAAAGAGTTTCGAAGACAGCAACCATCTGGAAACAAACCACTCATACCATTTTTCATGAAACTGTAAGAGAAAGTCTTACTCTACTGTATTTAGAGATCATTACTTGTTTTCAATGAGACTTATAAGCAAAAAATGACACTTACTTAAAGCTTGTGTTTTAACTAAGTAAAGCTTTCAGTGTAAATTAATTCAGACTAGATTTTACTGATCTGTAACATCATACGATTTTACTGTTATTTCTACAGTCCATTAGTTTAAAATTTATTCAATTTACGTTAACATGTGAGTGATTAAATAATTTGAGGAAATTTTAATTATCACTATGGCTGTTTTCTCTATATAACTAAGATCTTAAAGACACACAAATTGAATTAAGGAAAAAAAAAAACTTTTTAGAAAAGCCAGAATCTATATTGGAAACAAAAGATATTCCTGTTCTAGTCAACATTTTAATGTTTAGTTCTCCTTTTTCCTAAGTCATATATTAGTGTTGGAGTAAGAAAAGGGACTTGAGGTGTCATCTATTTATGTTATACCCATCATTTTGAGGATGGCCTTCCTCAGGGCCTTTGCACGTATGATCCTCTTAGCCTCTAGTACCTATTCCCAGAATATTAATTAGTATATTTCACTTCCTCACTTAATTTGTGTCCCTGCTAAAATGCCACCTTTTAAGAGAGGATTATCATGACTACCCCTAGTCCCTTACCCTGCTTTATTTTCTTTATAACACTTATTAACAATGCAGTACTCTGTTTATTTCTGTAATATTCTGTCTCCCTCTAACTTTGCCACCACTAGCATGTAATAGCCATGAGAATGGGGTGTCTATTTTGTTTAAAATATGTATCTAGGGCCTGAAAGAGGGCCAGGCAATTTAGAAGATGCTTGTCAATTATTTGGGAATGCATATGTGATTAAATGATTACCTCTATATTTAACTAGTTCATACAATCAGATGCTTTTCTATAGACACAATTGATCCAATTGAATTCAGTTGCAAGACAAATGAAAATCACAACCAAAATCAACTGACTAATAAACCCAACTCTTTCTGTGGTTTCAGGAAATAAAATGGTGAATTTAGTTGTGTTTTGCTCATGTCAATCAGTTGATCTAGGACTGTTCACAAGTCTAGATAGTCTTCATGATATCCAGATATCTAGGTTATCGAAGATTGTCTTTTGGTTTTACAATTAATGTTTTATGCAAATTTCCATATTTTTCTAGGTCTTTCAAAATACACTTTAATATATTGATAGTTTCTAAATCTGGTTACAGGTTTAGGATTTTTGTTTGCCAGAGCAATATTTCTGCCTCACAAATTATTGCCAAATTTTAATTGAGTTTAAAGAGCCATTTTCCATGAGTTAACCAAGTATTAACCTGCCAGAAGATGAGCATGTTTACACAAAGTCTTTTTGCAATGCTGTGCTCAACATTTAATTTTTTGGCAGAAAAAATGCCTTCTTTAGAGCCTCGATTACTTCATATTCAAGTGGGAGGTATGGTAGAGTGAAAAAGAGGTATTATTTAATTTTAAAAATTTGGGCTAAGGGCTTCCCTGGTGGCGCAGTGGTTGAGAATCCGCCTGCTGATGCAGGGGACACGGGTTCGTGCCCCGGTCCGGGAAGATCCCACATGCTGCGGAGCGGCTGGGCCCGTGAGCCATGGCCGCTGAGCCTGCGCGTCCGGAGCCTGTGCTTCGCAATGGGAGAGGCCACAACAGTGAGAGGCCCGCATATCACAAAAAAAAAAAAAAAAAAAAAAAAAAAAAAAAAAAAAAAAAAAAAAAAAAATTTGGGCTAAAATCTCAGCTCTTCCACTTTGTAACTTTGAGATTCAGTGTCTACATTAATATAGAGTGGGTGAAGGAATACTCACCACATATCATGCTTTTATCACATTCACACACACACACACACACACAGTCAAAATATAAATTTATCAAAAGAGTTTCTGCTACAAAAAGAACACCTGATACATTTAATTCTTTTTTCCTTATCACCTCCCATTCTCTAAAAGTACCTTTGAATTAGCTTTTTTTTTTTTTTTTTTTGCCGTGGTATTATAGTCTCAATTTCAGATCATTCTGGATTTCAAATTAATTCATAGGTGATGAATTTTAACAGCTATTGCTCTTATTTTAGATTTTAGTCTTATAATGAAGCTATTACATTAAATTTTCTTAGGAAATACATGAAAATTTATATTAGGAACTGAACAAGAAAAATTTATACTAGGAATTATGGCAATAAAACTTAAATCAAGGTATAGTACTATCCCTTTAGAAATGAACCAAAATCGTAAAAAATGGAAAAGGAGAAAAGAGAGGTTGGGGAGAGATGGAACATTGAATGGAAGGATATTGTAAAATATATACTTAAGAATTAGGACAGAAAACTAGAAGAATAAATACATAGATGGATAGTTATATGTGTGCTGATTGAGCAGAACATTTAATTAAGCCAACAAAATTTTTTGGAGTGCTGTAATATTTCATAGAGAAACTGAAATTGAATTGGCCTAGAAGAAAAGCAAGATTCAAATGGTTAGAAAGGAGACAGAAAGTAGGAATAAAGTAAGCAGATGAACATTTTAAAGTTACCTGAAATAGTACTTTTTTTCTATTTTGAGGAGTTGCCTATAATCTGAAATGATTCCCCAAACTAATATAAAATGTCAAGTGAGCTGTGTCCTCAATGGATTAATACTGATATCAGGCGAATTCCCAACAGATGGATAAAGTAGAGAATACTCCAGAAATTTGACTTGTATGAACAGTTCTCTTGATTTTCTCTTTTGAAAAGACATTTAAAGTTAAATGTAACGTGTATTTTTAGAAAATATACAAATTTCACCATCATTAAGTTACAAAATAGATATGCATAAATGTGGAACTTTTGCCAGAAAAATTCTAAGGATAGGTTTATCTTTAAATTCAAAAAGGTACTGTCATTGAGAAACAGCTCTATTACTATTAGCCTACAAATTGTCCTTTTGGGAAGAAGAGAAAGTTAATTAAATATGTGAAGTCAAAGACTTGAATGAGTGTCCCCTTTAGTGCTCCTGCTGCTACTTAGGTTGCAGTTCTGGCCCCAGCATACTGTGCCTCCCCTCCCCCAGGCTATGGTTTTATTGTTTACTTTCCCTTCTTCACGGGTTTTCTTCAGTGCCATTTGGACAAAATTATCTGTCCTTACCCCCACGATTAATCCTTTTTTTCCAGAGATACCAGGCCTTGTGTGGTTTGGGTGACAGACTAAATCTTGTATCTTCTATTTTTTGGAAGACTTTGCACAGAATTAGTATAATTTCTTCCTTTAATGTTTGGAAAAATTCACCAATGAAGATATCTGGGCCTGAAGTTGTTTTTTGTGGGAAGGTTTGAAAGTAAAAATGTGGTTTCCTTAATAGATGTATGGACTATCTAGGTTATCTATTTCTTCTTAATTGAGCTTTGAAAGTCTGTCCATCTCACTTAAGTCGTTGAATTTATTCCCATAAAAATTTTTAAATCTTTTATTATTTTTAAAATATCTGTAGAATCTTTATTTTATTTATTTATTTTTATTTTTTTTTGCGGTACGCGGGCCTCTCACTGCTGTGGCCTCTCCCGTTGCGGAGCACAGGCTCCGGATGCGCAGGCTCGGCGGCCACGGCTCACAGGCCCAGCCGCTCCGCGGCATGTGGGATCTTCCCAGACCGGGGCACGAACCCGTGTCCCCTGCATCGGCAGGCGGACTCTCAACCACTGCGCCACCAGGGAAGCCCCTGTAGAATCTTTATTGATGTCACCTCTCACATTCCCTTTTGATATCTTTCTGACCCACAAATAATTTTGAAACTTTTAATTAAGTTTCCAAATATTGGGGGATATTCCAGATGTGTCTCTTAAATATCTTTTGTTGTATAATAAGTAATAGTTCTCACACACATATATGCACAATTTTTTTCCAAGTCATTTATTTCTTTAAGAAATTAGGTTAATCATTCTGTACCATATTCCACAATCTATATTTGATTTAATGCTCTCTCCTGATACTATTCAACATGTTTCCTTTTCTTTATATTTCCTGTAATTAAACCTGGAAGTTTGCAGATTCAGCCTCAAATTTTAGCAATAACAATTTGTAGATAGTTGTTATCTTTCTTTAACATTACATTATGGGCAAATACAGTCTGTTTTTCCTAAGACAGAGCAGTGTTTTCTGTTGTTGTCAGCCAATCCATCCTTTATTGAGTTCACCAGCAACATTTCATGTGATTTTTATAGCATCTAGTTAGGACTTTTATCTAGGCCCATTATTTAATTTGAGCTTGAAAATGATGATTTTAATCTTCTATCATTCCTTCTGCTTTATTAGTTGGACTTCTATAAAGGAAATTAACCTTATCAAATGTTTGGCTACTCTGAAACAGTTTATATTGTAAAGTAGTGTAATTTCTTCTTTCCTTATACTTGCCAATTTGCAGAATAACAAGTTATTACATCAGCTCTCTAAAAAGGAAGAGTAACCATATAATTTAACCTTCAAACTGAAACACTTCTGAGTGAGATGAGGTGGTATTAACAATTACCCTAGGAGAGCAGTTATTGTGGATATTCCAGGCAAAAGTGACTCACAGTGTTTTTTAAAATTCATGGATTTCTGTGTATTTTATGTTTCACTTCACTGTAATTCTTATTTTTTATTGCCCCAATTGTTTTATCTTTGATCATGGAAAGCCTATTCAAGTTGACTCCTATGTCCTTTGGAGATGATCTCAGTAGTCTTGGACAGATTTCTTGATTTCTTAGACAAAAACATACTTCATTCTCATCTTCTGTATTTCCTTCTCCCAGATCTGGAAACAATTTTTCAAAAAAGCCTTGCTCGTTTTAGTAAGTAATGGTATTCAGATACTAAAATACTGGTTCTAGTGTGTGATTGCTTGCATGTTGCCATTGCTTTTATGCCTCTCAACAAACAGAGTTAGGAAAGATGTATATTTCAAAAGAGAAGACTGATAATAAGTGTATGCTGATATTTTTAAATCAAAAGAAACAATACTGGGATTTTATTTAACTTCTTTATTTTATATTTGCTTTTCATTTTCTCTTATTCTAAAAATACTGATTAAATTATTGGTTTGTATATTATCTCTTTTATCTACTATCATGTATATTCACTTAATACCAATATTTTTACTAACAATGACTAATTCAGCTTCAAATTTCTTTGGTGCTATTTTTAATCCTTACAGCATATCTCAGGAGCAACGTCAGTTACAATACTGTTTTAAAATAATGTTAAATAATTCTGGTCAGAGGGGTTATGTAGTCAAATTGATGTGTGATTTGGGGTTGGTTTTTTTTTTTTTTTTTTTTTTTGCACAGGATCCGAAGGTGCAGGCTCAGCGGCCATGGCTCACGGGCTTAGCTGCTCCACGGCATGTGGGATCTTCCCGGACCGGGGCACGAACCTGTGTCCGCTGCATTGGCAGGCGGACTCTCAACCACTGCGCCACCAGGGAAGCCCTATTTTTTAAAATTTATTTTTATAATGTATGTAGAATGTTTAAAGTTCGAAATTCAAAACTGTAAAAAAAAAAAAGATATTTTAAAAGAGTTGTAGTTTATCATTTAACATGTTCCTATTTTTGCCAGCCTCACAAAAGATAACATTAATAAAACCTAAGTAATGCTGCAATATTGAAACTAGTTTGACTATATTTACTGACATATGAACACATAAAGGTAACTTATATTATAGAATAACTATTTTAATGTCTTTGGTCTCATTTTAATCATAAGCAACTTTTTTCCTGTCCCCATTACATTTTTATGTAAGCTATGCTAGTTCACACAAACTGATCACTTTCAGGTGTCTGTTTTGATATGCTAATTTCAGGGAAATTGCTATAGTTTTTTCAGATGCCAGTCCATAAATTCAGATTATTTCATCACAGTTCTTTGTACAACGGCTGAGTTCATCAAGCACATTTTTCTTACGTTTATGTCCTATTCTGACCCTACTGCTGTTGTGCAGATTTGTAGAAAGCAGAAACACTGGATGTATGACTCTCCTGTGAGAGTGGGTGAGTGTTAGAGATGCTGGAAATGCCATTTTTAGAGGTGTTTCATGTGAAGGGTCATATATTCTAAAAAGAATGTCTCCCAAGAAACCCTCATCCTGAAAGGTTCTGCTGCATAATTCAAAATGGCTACAAATGTCTGTAATGAAACTATGGAAGCATGGGGAAGTATCTGTCCTTAAGGCATGGCTTAACTTTGTGGTTGAAACTTCGTTTGGTAATATGATTTTTCCAGTTAATTTTAGATGATGGCAGGGAAAATAATACGTCTCTAAAATAGTTAACAGTGTTCATTCATATACAGAAATATAATATACTGGAAAAGATAGGAAATTTCAGTTGATGAAATACTGTAGGAAAGAAAACTTAAATTTTATTTAACCCATTAATGCTCGAATTTATCTGACCACAGAAATTTCTGCTTTCCTATATCACATGTTAATATGCAGAAGAATTATTGTTCTATAGAACACATCTAAGTTTTGTAAAGACTGTGTTAAATAAAGCTCAACAGGTACATTTATGAGAAACCTTTTCAAGGCTTTCTATTTATTACTGTGAATCAGGAATCTTCAAGCTGGAGTATAGTACATGGGCCATCTCCCAAACTTATTTATATAAGAACCACTTTTCTACATGACACAAACTGTGAAATATTGTTTGAGAGGTATAATCTTTCTTAATTTTCACAATTTATACCCCTCTTTCTCACCCAGAGAAGGTCATATAATTTATCATGAAATGCAGAGAAATATGATTTTATTGCTATTCTTCTGATTATTAATACATTTAACTTTTAAATTGAGGTATAATATACACACAGAATTCTGCATACCTTGTAAATGAAAAGTTTAATGAATTTTCACAAACTGAGCCAACTGTGTAACTAGCATCTAGCTCAAGAAATAGAATACTATACCTACCTAGAAAAGGAAAGGAAAATGCATATTTCCTCAGACATTCCAGGACCATCTCATTTTCTTTAAAAGAATAGTAAGCAATGAGGTAAGTAAGACAAAATTTTACAAAATATACTCCCAAGTTGTATTAGATGAACTTATTCTAGGTTGTAGAAATTAGACTAGAGATTTTGCATATCAATTGCATGGACAACCACTCTATAGATTTGTACCCCCTCCCAAAGCTACAGATATAAGAAATTGGCCAGAAAAAATGTAGAGTAAGTGAAATCTTACTCTACTTTAAGTGAAATCCATTCAACCTGTCTTTCCACAAATGTTCCATGCACTAAGACTATTTCCCTCTATTCCTTGATCTTTTGTACTTTGGCAATAGGGTTAGTGATGTGAAAAATACAAATAGATTTGTTTATATAGGTGGTAATTGATGGGAAAAAGAGGAACGATGACTGGCAGTTACAAACAGTGTTCATGGACAGTGGTGAAAGTGGCAAAGAAAATTCTCTATTTGGAGTGACATCTGTATCACTTGAAGACACAGCTCCTTAGTTTCTTGTGCTATCTGTAATTGTCTTTTTTGTCTGTTTGCACGGCCATTTAAAATTGATCTTGGAAGAACTAATGAGGTACTGCCAACTGTCACTGTCTTAACTCTCTGCTTATAATAGCTATAAAAAATTGATGCCTATTATGTTCCCACCACTAAGTTTAGGTTTCAAACTACATAATCCCTAAATCCCACCTCAACACTGTGAAATAGGTATTGTTAGTCCTATTATATTAACTAGTAAAACCAACAGAGAGACAAAGTACCTTGCCCTAAATTGTACAGATAATAAATTGAGAAAGCAAGTTTTAACTCTAGGTACATCTGGCTCAAAAATCAAGCTCTTTGCACTTAAACATGCATCCTATAATTTCTTTAGGTTCTGTATTCTTGAGAGCAATGCTGTGAAATAGGGATTGTTTTTATTTCATGGAGGTGCAATCACTGAGAGTTGGGGTTTGAACCCAGGTCAGAAGATTGTGGATGTACTACTTTTTCAACTAACCCAATAGCATACATATATATATATTTTTTTTCTTTTTAAATTCAACTTTAAAAAACTCTTTCTATTAAGAAGTTCAGAGACTTACTATATCAAAGAAACGGAAGCATGCTGCTGACTTTTAATAGAAAATGAAAACACATGGTTTGAAATGGGGAGAGGGCACTAACATGTTTCTGATTTTTAATGAGGTTAAAAATGTTTCTTAAAAAAATGTTTCTTAAGGTACAGCTTAAGAAATGGCTTCTTAGACAACGAGACAGAAGGTTAGAGCCAGATTTCCATCATTCATCTCTGTTTATATGACTGACTACATTAATAATTCTATGCTGCAGTAAGAGGTGAATTCATTTTTTTCAGTACTAATAGGTATTGAGGTTAAAATATAAGTAAAAGAAAATTAACATATGAAAATCATTAAACATAAAATTACATCAGTTAGCATTTTGTACCCAAAGAGAGATATATTTACAGAAATTTAAAACATTTTTTAATATAATCAGAGAGAGAGACATTATAAGGTATACCACTTTTGGTTTATTTGTTTTACCAGTAATTTTCTCAGACTTCTCCGCGGAACTGGTCTTGTCATTCCTTAATTGATTTCACACTTAATAAAGTTAACATGCCATAAAGGGAACAAAAAACCAAAATGTAACTGATTTTGGACATTAAAAATAATGTATAATTAAGATATATATTTATATACAATAAAAAGATCTTTCTATAAAATGATTGTTTTAGTATTTATTGGTAGACTCCTTTTCTAAAAAAGAGAAAGCATATTTTATATAGCACAGCCAAGAGGCACATGAAAAGATACTCAACATCACTAATCATTAGAGAAATGAAAATCAAAACTACAATGAGATATCACCTCATACCAGTCAGAATGGCCAGCATCAAAAAGTCTACAACAATAAATGCTGGAGAGGGTGTGGAGAAAAGGAAACCCTCATGCACTGTTGGTGGGAATGTAAATTGATACAGCCACTCTGGAGAACAGTATGGAGGTTCCTTAAAAAACTAAAAATAGAGCTACCATATGATCTAAGAATCCCACTCCTGGGCATATATTTGGAGAAAACCATGGTTTGAAAGCGTACATGCACTCCAATGTTCATTGCAGCACTGTTTACAATAGCCAAGACATGAAAGCAAGCAAAATGTCCAATGACAGAAGAATGGATAAAGAAGATGTGCTACATATATTCAATGGAATATTATTCAGCCATTAAAAACAGTGAAATAATGCCATTTGCAGCAACATAGATGGACCTGGAGATGACCAAATTGAGTGAAGTTAAGTCAGACAGAGATAGACAAATATCATATGATATCGCTTATATGTAGAATCTAAAAAAATGATACAAGTGAACTTATTTACAAAACAGGAACAGGCTCACAGACTTAGAAAACAAACTTACAGTTACCAAAGGGGAAAGGTGGAGGGGAAAGATAGATTGTGAGTCTCGGATTGATATATACACACTACCATATTTAAAATAGGTAACCAACAAGGACCTACTGTATAGCACAGGGAAACCTGCTCAACATTCTGTAATAACCTAAATGGGAAAGGAATGTGAAAAAGAATAGATACATGTATATGTATAACTGAATCACTTTGCTGTACACCTGAAACTAACACAAAATTGTTAATCAACTATACTCCAATATAAAATAAAAAAATTTTTAATATAGCATAAATTACAGTTCTACTGACAGAATTGTTTTTTATGTTTTATCAGTGGTGTCAGAGGTTTTACAATTTTATCAGCCTTATTGAGGTATATTTACATATAAAAACTATATCCATGTACAGAGTGCAATTAATTAATTGTGATGATAGATGTACACACTGTAAAACCACTGCCCAAATCAAGATACACATTTCTATCACCTCCAAAAGATTTCTTAAGCCCGTTTAGAGTTTATCCCTACCTCTGCACCCTGCCCCAAGCAATCACAGGTATGTTTTTGGTCAGTATAGATTAGTTTGTATTTTCTAGATATTTATATAAATGGAATCAAACGGTATGAACGTTTTTGTAACAGGCTTTTCTCAGCATAATGACTTACAGATTCAGACATATTATTATGTATAGCAGCAGTTTCTTCATTTTTATGCTGAGCATACAAATATTTAGGTAACAGATTAATGTGTTTTGATACTATTTTAAAGGGAATTTAAAAAATCATGTTTCAATCATTTATAGCTAGTACATAAAGTCCAATTGACTTGTATATATAAATCTACCATGCTGTGACCTTCTAAATTCACTTAATTCTAGTTGTTGTTTTGTACACTTCTTAGGATTTTCTATATAAACAATCAAACCATCAGCAAATAGAGACTATATTATTTCTATCACTCTAATCCCTATGCCTTTTATTTACTTATTTTTCCTGTTTTATTTCAATGGCTACATCCTCGATTGTTATCTCAAATAGAAGTGGTAGGAGTAGGCATCTATGCCTTCTTTCTGACCTTAGAAGGGAGCATTAAATATTTCACTATTAAATATGATATTAATCGTAGGTTTTTACAAAAACTTTCTATTAGACTGAGAAAGTCCTTTGTCCATTTTTATTACTACTGTACTAAGCATTTTTATTATGAATAGATGTTGAATTTTGTCAAATGCTTTTTCTGCATCTATTGATGTGATCAGGGATTTTTGTCCTTTATTTTATTAATAAAAGTATTTTATTATCATGAAATAACACTTTTTATTTCTGGTAGTACCTTTTGTCTTGAAGAATGTTTTATTCTGATTTTATTATATCTACTATCAAGTGTATTCTTGGAATTTCATATCTTTTCCCATCTCTACTTTCAAATTACCTATGTTTGTATATTGAAAGTGAGTCTTTTGGGGATAGCATATATTTGAGTGTTCGTTTTGTAATCTCTTATGATTATCCATGCCATATATATGGAGTGCTTAGTCCATTAATATTTAATGTAATACTGATATGGTTTGATTTTGTTGTACCATTTTACTGTGCTTTCTTTTTGTCCATTCTAATTTTGTGTTATTCTTTTATTTTCTTGAATAGTTATTTTGATTATTTGAATAGTTTCTATATATATTAGTTTTATACATATAGAAACTCTTTGAATAAGGCATACTAATATGTACTGACTTTATACATATAACTGTTTGCATTTTTAATGGTTTCTCTAAAGATATATTATACATCTTTAATTGCTCACAGCCTAATCAGAGTTAACATTGTACACATTCATGTGAACTGTAGAGACCTTGTAATCATCTAGTTCCATATACCTCTTTTGATATCCTTTATGCTAGAATTTTCACATGCATTTAAAAATCTGTAAGAAAATATATTTTTTGCTTGAAAAGTCATATATTTTCATGTAATAAAGAATAAAGATAGATGTGTATATATAATATATCCATATATTTATCACTCTTTATAGTATTGCAGTAGCTCCTTGTTTGAGTTCCCCTCTGCTACCATTAACTTTGACCTTGAAGAGTATCCTTTAGCATTTCTTGCAGTTCATATCTTCACATAACACTGTCTTTTAGTTTCCTTTTATCTGAAAATATCTCTAATTTGCATACTTTCTTGAAGGTTAGTGAAAATTATCTACTACATGTGGAAGTCTGTGTTGCTAGCTGTTTGTTTTTTCATTACTTTAATGATGTTATTCCACTGCCTCTGCCTCCCATAGCTTCTGATGAGATGATCACAACCATTTAAAATATTGTCCCCTGTACATCATGTGCCATTTTTCTATGGATTCTTTCAATATTTTCCTTGTATCTCTGGACTTCTGCAATTTGGATATGATATGCCTAGGCAGAGTACATTCACTGATTTTGCTGTACATCTTCCATATTTAAATTAATGTATTTCACCAAATTTGGAGCATATCTGGACATTATTTCTTTAATTTTTTTTGCTCCCACATTTTTTTTCTACTTTTGGGACTACCATTACATTCATTCTAGACAATCTGATATTATCTAATATTTTCTGAGGCTCTGCTTGTTTTTTTATTTTAATATAGTTATCTCTTTGGCCCTCAGCCTGGATAATTTCCATTGAACAATTTTAAAGTCTATTTGGTATTTCCTCTGTCAACACCATTCTACTATTAATCCCATCCAGTCTGGATAATTTCCACTGAACAATTTTAAAGTCTATTTGTTCTTTCCTCTGTCAGCTCCAATCTACTATTAATCACATCCAGTTAACTTTTTATTTCACATATTTTGTTTCTGTTTCTATGGTTGCCATTTTCTATTTATTATTTTTATTTAGCATTCTTTTTTTTTCACATCTTTATAATTGCTTTACAATGGTTATGTTAGTTTCTGATTTATAACAAAGTGAATCAGCTATGTATATATATATATATAAATATATATATATATATATATATATATATATATATATATATATATATATATATATATATATACCCATATCTCCTCCCTCTTGTGTCCTCCCGGCCTCCTTATCCCACCCATCTAGGTGGTCACAAAGCACCGAGCTGATATCCCTGTGCTATGCAGCTGCTTCCCACTAGCTATCTATTTTACATTTGGTAGTGTATATATGTCCATGCCACTCTCTCATTTCGTCCCAGCTTACCCTTCCTCCTCCCTGTGTCCTCAAGTCCATTCTCTATCTCTGTGCTTTTATTCCTGTCCTGCCCCTAGGTTCTTCAAAACCTTTTTTTTTCTAGATTCCATATATATGTGTTAGCATATTGCATTTGTTTCTCTCTTTCTGACTTACTTCATTCTGTATGACAGTCTCTAGGTCCATCCACCTCACTACAAATAACTCAATTTTGTTTCTTTTTATGGCTGAGTAATATTCCATTAAATATATGTGCCACATCTTCTTTATCCATTCATCTGTTGATGGATGCTTAGGTTGCTTTCAGGTCCTGGCTATTGTAAAAAGAGCTGCAATGAATACTGTTGTACATGACTCTTTTGAATTATGGTTTTCTCAGGGTATGTGCAAAGTAGTGGGATTGCTGGGTTGTATGGTAGTTCTATTTTTAGTTTTGTAAGGAACCTGCATACTGTCCTCCATAGTGGTTGTAACAATTTACATTCCCACCAACAATGCAAGAGGGTTCTATTTCTCCATACCCTCTCCAGAGTTTATTGTTTGTATATTTTTTTGATGATGGCCATTCTGACTGCTGTGAGGTGATACCTCATTGTAGTTTTGATTTGCATTTATCAAATGATTACTGATATTGAGTATCCTTTCATGTGTTTGTTGACAATCTGTAAACCTTCTCTGGAGAAACGTCTATTTAGGTCTTTTGCCCATTTTTGGATTGGCTTGTTTGTTTTATTTGCTATTGACCTGCATGATCTGTTTGTAAATTTTGGAGATTAATCCTTTGTCAGTTGCTTCATTTGCAAATATTTTCTGCCATTCTGAGGGTTGTCTTTCTGTCTTCTTTATGGTTTCCATTGCTGTGCAAAAGCTTTTAAGTTTCATTAGGTCCCATTTGTTTATTTTTGTTTTTATTGCCATTTCTCTAGGACGTGGGTCAAGAATGATCTTGGTGTGATTTATGTCGTAGAGTGTTCTGCCTATGTTTTCCTCTAAGAGTTTTATAGTGTTTAGGCTTATATTTAGGTCTTTAATCCATTATGAATTTATTTTTGTGTATGGTGTTAGGAAGTGGTCTAATTTCATTCTTTTACATGTGGCTGTCCAGTTTTCCCAGCAACACTTATCAAAGAGGCTGTCTTTTCTCCATTGTATATCTTTGCCTCCTTTATCAACGATAAAGTTACCATATGTGTGTGGATTTATCTCTGGGCTTTCTATCCTTTTCCATTGATCTATATTTCTGTTTTTGTGCCAGTACCATACTGTCTTGATTACTGGAGCTTTGTAGTATAGTCTGAAGTCCAGGAGCCTGATTCCTCCAGCTCCATTTTTCTCTCTCAAGATTGCTTTGGCTATTCGGGGTCTTTTGTGTTTCCATACAAATTGTGAACTTTTTTGTTCTAGTTCTGTGAAAAATGCCATTGGTAGTTTCATAGGGATTGCACTGAATCTGTAGATTTCTTTGGGTAGTATAGTCGTTTTCACAGTGTTGATTCTTCCATGCCAAGAACATGGTATATCCCTCCATCTGTTTGATTCATCTTTAATTTCTTTCATCAGTGTCTTATAGTTTTCTGCATACAGGTCTTTTATCTCCTTAGGTAGGTTTATTCCTGGGTATTTTATTCTTTTTCTTGCAATGGTAAATGTGAGTGTTTACTTAATCTCTTTCAGATTTTTCAATATTAGTATAAAGGAATGCAAGAGATTCCTGTGCATTAATTTTGTATCCTGCTACTTTGCCAAATTCATTGATTAGTTCTAGTAATTTTCTGGTAGCATCCTTAGGATTCTCTATGTATTGTATCATGTCATCTGCCAATAGTGACAGCTTTACTTCTTCTTTTCCAAATTGGATTCCTTTTATTTCTTTTTCTTCTCTGATTGTTGTGGCTAAAACTTCCAAAACTATGTTGAATAATAGTGGTGAGATTGGACTACCTTGTCTTGTTCCTGATCTTAGAAGAAATGGTTTCAGTATTTCACCACTGAGAACGATGTAGGCTGTGGGTTTGTCATATATTGCCTTTATTATGTTGAGGTAAGTTCCCTCTATGCCTACTTTCTGGAGGGTTTTTACCATAAATGGAATGGGTGTTGAATTTTGTCAAAAGCTTTTTCTGCATTTATTGAGATGATCATGTGGTTTTTCTCCTTCCATTTGATAATACGGTTTATCACATTGATTGATTTGCATATATTGAAGAATCCTTGTATTCCTGGGATAAACCCCACTTGACCATGGTGTATGATCCTTTTAATGTGCTGTTGGATTCTGTTTGCTAGTATTTTGTTGAGGGTTTTTGCATCTATGTTCATAAGTGTTATTGGCCTGTAGTTTTCTTTCTTTGTGACATCTGTGTCTGGTTTTGGTATCAGGGTGATGGTGACCTCAGGGAATGAGTTTGGTAGTATTCCTCCCACTGCTATATTTTGGAAGAGTTTGAGAAGGATAGGTGTTAGCTCCTCTCTAAATGTTTGATAGAATTCACCTGTGAAGCCATCTGGTCCTGGGCTTTATGTTGGAAGATTTTTGATCACAGTCTCAATTTCAGTACTTGTGATTGGTCTGTTTATATTTTCTATTTCTTCCTGGTTCAGTCTCGGAAGTTTGTGCTTTTCTAAGAATGTGTCCATTTCTTCCAGGTTGTCCATTTTATTGGCATATGGTTGGTGGTAGTAATCTCTCATGATCCTTTGTATTTCTGCAGTGTCAGTTGTTACTTCTTTTTCATTTCTGTTTCTGTTGATTTGAGTCTTCTCCCTTTTTTTCTTGCTGAGTCTGGCTAATGGTTTATCAATTTTGTTTATCTTCTCAAAGAACCAGCTTTTAGTTTTATTGATCTTTGCTATCGTTTCCTTCATTTGTTTTTCATTTATTTCTGATCTGATCTTCATGATTTCTTTCCTTCTGCTAACTTTGGGGGTTTTTTGTTCTTCTTTCTCTAATTGCTTTAGGTGTAAGGTTAGGTTGTTTATTTGTGATGTTTTTTGTTTCTTGAGGTAGCATTTTATTGTTATAAACTTCCCCCTTAAAACTGCTTTTGCTGCATCCCATAGGTTTTGGGTTGTTGTGTTTACATTGTCATTTGTTTCTAGGTAGCTTTTGATTTGCTCTTTGATTTCTTCAATGATCTCTTGGTTATTTAGTAGTGTATTGTTTCGCCTCCATGTGTCTGTATTTTTTTTTAAGATTTTTTTTTCCCTGTAATTGATATCTAGTCTCATAGCATTGTGGTCGGAAAAATACTTGATACGATTTCAATTTTCTTAAATTTACTAAGGCTTGATCTGTGACCCAAGGTATGATCTATCCTGGAGAATGTTCCATGAGCACTTGAAGAGAAAGTGTACTCTGTTGTTTTTGGACAGAATTTCCTATAAATATCAATTAAGTCCATCTTTTTTAATGTATCATTTAAAGTTTGGGTTTCCTTATTTATTTTCATTTTGGATGATCTGTCCAATGGAGAAAGTGTAGTGTTAAAGTCCCCTACTATGAATGTGTTACTGTCAATTTCCCCTTTTATGGCTGTCAGCATTTGCCTTATGTATTGAGGTGCTCCTATGTTGGGTGTATAAATATTTACCATTGTTATATCTTCTTCTTGGATTGATCCCTTCGCCATTATGTAGTGTCCTTCTTCGTCTCTTGTAATAGTCTTTATTTTAAAGTCTAATTTGTCTCATATGAGAATTGCTACTGCAGCTTTCTTTTGATTTCCATTTGCATGGAATATGTTTTTCCATCCCCTCACTTTCAGTCTGTATGTGTCCCTAGGTCTGAAGTGAGTCTCTTGTAGACAGCATATATATGGGTGTTGTTTCTGTATCCATTCAGCCAGTCTATATCTTTTGGTTGGAGCATTTAATCCATTTACATTTAAGGTAGTTATCAATATGTATGTACTTATTACCAATTTCTTAATTATTTTTGGCTTGTTATTGTAGGTCTTTTCCTTCTCTTGTGTTCCCCACCTAGAGAAGTTCCTTTAACATTTGTTGTAAAGCTGGTTTGGTGGTGCTGAATTTCCTTAGCTTTTGCTTGTCTGTAAAGGTTTTAATTTCTCTGTCAAATCTGAATGAGATCCTTGCTGGGTAGAGTAATCTTGGTTGTTGGTTTTTCCCTTTCATCACTTTAAATATGTGCTGCCACTCTCTTCTGGTTTGCCTATTTTCTGATGAAAGTTCAGCTGTTAACCTTATGGGGATTCCCTTGTATGTTGTTTGTTAGTTTTCCCTTGCTGATTTAAATATTTTTCTGTCTATTTAATTTTTGATAGTTTGATTTATATGTGTCTTGGTGTGTTTCTCCTTGGATTTATCCTGTATGGGTCTCTCTGAGATTCCTGGACTTGATTGACTATTTCCTTTAACATATTAGGGAAGTTTTCAACTATAATCTCTTCACATAATTTTTTCAGTCCCTTTCTTTTTCTCTTCTTCTTCTGGGACCCCTATAATTTGAATGTTGCTGCATTTAATGTTGTCCCAGAGGTCTGTGAGACTGTCCTCAGTTCTTTTCATTGCTTTTTCTTTATTCTGCTCTGCGGTAGTTATTTCCACTATTTTATCTTCCAGGTCACTTATCTGTTCTGCCTCAGTTATTCTGTTATTGCTTCCTTCTAGAGAATATTTAATTTCATTAATTGTGTTTTTCATCATTGCTTGTTTGCTGTTTAGTTCTAGGTCCTTGTTAAATGTTTCTTGTACTTTCTCCATTTTATTTCCAGGATTTTGGATCATCTTTACTATCATTACTCTGAATTCTTTTTCAGTTAGACTGCCTATTTCCTCTTCATTTGTTTGGTCTGGTGGGTTTTTACCTTGCTGCTTCATCTGCTGTGTGTTTCTCTGTCTTCTCATTTTGCTTAACTTACTGCGTTTGGGGGTCTCCTTTTCACAGACTGCAGGTTAGTAGTTCACATTGTTTTTGTTGTCTGCCCCCAGTGGGTTGTGTAGGCTTCCTGGTGGAAGGGACTGATGCCAGTGTTCTGGTGGATGAGGATGAATCTTGTCTTTCTGGTGGGCAGGACCATGTCTGGTGGTGTGTTTTGGGGTGTCTGTGGCCTTATTATGATTTTTAGCAGCCTCTCTGCTAATAAGTGGGGTTGTGTTCCTGTCTTGCTAGTTGTTTGGCATAGGCTTTCCAGCACTGTAGCTTGCTGGTGTTTGATTGGAGCTGAGTGTTAACATTGAGATGTAGATCTCTGGGAGAGCTTTTGCCATTTGATATTACGTGGAGACCAGAGGTCTCTGGTAGTCCAGTGTCCTGAACTGGGCTCTCCCATTTCAGAGGCACCGGTCTGTCACCCAGCCCAAGCACCATGACCCTGTCAGCCACACAGCTCCAAGGAAAAGGGAGAAATAAGAAAGAAAGAAAAAAAAATGAAATACAATAAAATTAAGTAATTAAAATAAAATTAAAAATAAAACAATTTAAAAGTAATTAAAAAAAGAAAGGAGCGTGACCAAACCAAGAAACAAATACACCAATGATAACAAGCATAAAAATTATACAAAAACAAACAAAAATGGACAGATAGAACCCTAGGACAAATGGTAAAAGTAAAACTATCTAGACAAAAATCACACAAAGAAACATACACACTCATAAAAAGTGAAAAAGGAAAAAATATATATATCTATATATTAAAAAAAGGAAGAGAGCAACCAAATCAACAAACAAATCTACCAATGATAATAAACTCTAAATACTAAGCTAAGATAAACATAAAAGCAGAAACAAATTAGATGCAGAAAGCAAACCCCAAGTCTATAGTTGCTCTCAAAGTCCACCGCCTCAATTTTGGGATGGTTTGTTGTCTATTCAGGTATTCCACAGATGCTGCAGGTTACATCAAGTTGATTGTGGAGATTTAATCTGCTGCTCCTGAGGCTGCTGGGAGGAATTTCCCTCTCTCGTTGTTCACACAGCTCCTGGGGTTCAGCTTTGGATTTGGCCCTGCCTCTGTTTGTAGTTCGCCTGAGGGCATCTGTCCTTCATTCAGACAGGACGGGGTTAAAGTAGCAGCTAATTAGGGGACTCTGGCTCACTCAGGCTGGAGGGAGGGAGGGGTACAGCATGCAGGGTGAGTCTGCGGTGGCAGAGGTTGTCGTGAGGTTGCAACAGCCTGAGGCATGCTGTGTGTTTCCCTGGGGAAGTTGCCTCTGGATCACGGGACTCTGGCAGTGGCAGGCTGTACAGGCTCCTGGGAGGGGAGGTGTGGATAGTGACCTGTGCTTGAACACAGGCTTCTTGGTGGCTGCAGCAGCAGCCATAGAGTTTCATGCCAGTCTCTGGTGTCTGAGCTGATAGCCACAGCTCACGCCTGTCTCTGTAGCTTGTTTAGGCGGTGCTCTGAATCCCCTCTCCTCATGCACCCCGGAACAATGGTCTCTTGCCTCTTAGGCAGTTCCAGACTTTTTCCCAGACTCCCTCCCGGCTAGCTGTGGCACACTAGCCCCCTTCAGTCTGTGTTCATGAAGCCAACCCCAGTTCTCTCCCTGAGATCTGACCTCTGAAGCATAAGCCTCAGCTCCCAGCCCCCACCCACCTTGGCAGTTGAGCAGACAAGCCTCTCAGGCTGTTGAATGCTGGCTGGCACAGATCCTATGTGCAGGAATCTCTCCGCTTTGTCCTCTGCACCGCTGTTGCTGCACTCTCCTCTGTGGCTCAGAAGCTTAGTCCCCGCCACCCCGTCTCTGCCAGTGAAGGGGCTTCCTAGTGTGTGGAAACTTTTTCTCCTTCACAGCTCCCTCCCAGAGGTGCAGGTCTGTCCCTATTGTTTTTTTTTTTTTTTTTTTTTTTTTTTTTTTCGTTTTTCTTTTTCCCTACCCAGGTACATGGTTTTTTTTTTTTTTTTTTTTTTGCCTCTTGGGAAGTCTGAGGTCTTCTGCCAGCATTCAGGAGGTGTTCTACAGGAGTTGTTCCACATGTAGATGTATTTCTGATGTATTTGTGGGGAGGAGGGTGATCTCTACATCTTACTCCTCCACCATCTTGAAGGTCTCTCTCAGCATTTTCTATTTCTATCTAGTATTTTCCTGTTTTTGACTGAAATTTTCTATTTTTTTTTCTTTTCTTCCTAGTGTATTTTCCTTAGCCTCACTTGTTATCATCATAAGAGATGCTTTAAAGTCCTTGTCTGACAATCCAACATGAGGGACATCTTAAAACTGATGTCTGTTTATTTTATTTTCCTTTAAGAAGAATGAATTACAGTTTCTCAGTTCTTCTTATTTAAGTAACTTTGGATTATATTATGGACATTGTTAGAGTTGTGTTGTTGATGGTCAACATTCTGTTATATTCCTATAAAGGGTGTTTTTCTTTTTAAAGCAAAGGATTGCCTTGCTTATGGTCAAATTGTAAACATTTTCTCAGCTATTGGAAGCAGCACCTCAAATCTTAGTTTCCTCTTTTTAGCCTTAGTTGAAAGCTGCTGTAAGTCTTTCCCATACTTGCATGATTCAGTGGTTAGCCAGAGATGTGGGGAGAGTTTATACACAGAACTTGGGGATTCCTTCTGTTCCTTGCTCCTTCCCAGGATTCCATCCTCACTTTCTAGGAGTGTGATTGCCCTAGTTTTATCTTCTGTTTCTTTAGGCCAGAAAAATATGTGGGATTTTTACCAGACTTTTAACTTCCTTGAGCTACACTGGGATTGCAGCCTGCCTTCAAACTAATGTTTTAAAAATGGGAAACCACCCATGCTGTGACCATCTTCCAAGTTTTACATCCTCTTTAAAAAACATGCACACAAGCTTTTCTCACTTTTATCTTTTTAAAAAGTTTATCCAGATTTAATGTTTGTTATCTTTGAGATGATTCACTCTTTAGAAGGCTTTTTTGGCCATATTTGAAGAGGAATTCCTTGGGATATAAAAATGTAATCCTTTTCTCAGAAGGCAGTAATATCTCAGAAGGCAGTAATATCTCTCTTGGATAGATTCCCAAACATATGTTATTGTGTAAAAACATTATCTGAGAGATTAGATACTCATCAAAACAAGATTTCCAAAAAGCAGGCATCCCAAAATACAAAGAATTGCAAAGAGTGGAATTCGGCAAAATCTTAAAAAAGCCTAAGGTATTTTTTTTCCAATTGGATATATAGCTTGTGATTTTTTGAACTGGATTTTATTTTGGTTGTTGCCTGTACCCCTCCAGACGGCACAATATAAATTATCTGTCTTAGAGAAAAGCAAAGAGAGAGGCACTGTCTGAACGTGGGGCTCTTGAGAATCTAATGTGCAAACAGAATTTCCTCCTCAATTAAAGTTGCTGCCTCTGAACTCCTTGTAACAAATATAACTTAACTTTTTTTATATTAGATGCATATCTAATCCTAAGAACTCAATCAACAAGACTGTTTCCTTTCAATTACAAATTATAATTTATGATTGTGAATAAATGAATTTATTCTTGTAAAGTAAAAATCCTCATAGGATATATGTTTAGAATTTTGATCCAAAGCCAAAATTAAAATTTTCATTGATTTTGAGAATCAAGTATGGGTAGGTTACAGATCAAACTGCTTAATGCTCTCTAGAGACTTAAAAAAAAATTATTACTTTTAAAACTAGGGAAAATCAATGTTTTTAATATGTTTATATTTTTAATAATGAAAGTCTAGTTGTTGGGTAATACTGACAGTTGGGTATTTTAGGCAATTCATCTTGAATTAAGCATGGTGAGAATGCCAAAAAAGATGTTATCTGAAGTCACATGCAATGATAGCTGACCAAGAATTCCATAGCTGGGCAGCTTACAACACAAAAATATTGGCTTCCATTTGAGATGTTATAACAGTGAAAAGTTACCTTGTATTTCTATTCTTTCATTTACTTCACTTACTAAAATAGGTGTAAGTATTAATTCATCTCATGATTAATTTTTTGAGGTTTACTGCCTTGATGAAATTCTAACTTCAGATAGTTCTGAGTCATTTAGATAATAAATCCAAATTTTTACTCAATTTTTCATTTAATGAGAGAAAAACCATTCCAAACACTTACAGTAATAAAAGATACTTCAGTGACTGGCCTTCAAAATTATAGAAGTTACCTGTAATATTTTACATATTCCTTTGAAAAGTTGGGTAGTACTGAACTTCCAGTTTTCATTTTTTCATAGTAAATATACTAGTCATTAAATTCACTGCTTAATCTTTGTTGATGAAACAGGGCATCATGAGTATGATATATCAAAGCATATAGTTATGTTTTCCAATTCATATTCATATTTATAATAGTGAAAGAAATATCGCTGCAGAGGAAACTTTCAGTCTATTTCATTTCTGACTATAGTTTTAAAGGATGTTTTATATTAGAATATAATGCAACTTTCTATTTTGAAATCTTTTGACCTAATCCTTATTTCAAATATTACCAATTACCATCATATTTCATCTGTCTGTGTTAAGGTTCTAGATTTAATTTACTTTTAATGCTTTGGAATTAAAATAATTTCTAAAAACTAATTTTTCTATTACATTATATCCTAGAATAATTTGTTTAAAAGACTAGAATTTGTTTAAAAGACTAATACTAGAAATGGCTTTTGCTTTTACAAAGGATTTTGATCATCAAAACTTATCAGAGCACTAACAGCTAAAAGCAGAAGGCACTTAGATATTGTGAGGAAAACATAATTTATTTTAATTAAATGTCTCACATTTCAAGCTTACTCAGTTCATAAATCTCAGGCAATGTTTCCTCACTTTTCCGTCTATTAATCAAAATTATTTTCTCCATTGTTCATTCATTATTTACTTTTATTAACCTTCAGTTTGAAGGTTTATATTTTCATACATATCCTTTGCACTGCAGCCTAGGTTGTGTGTGTTTTGGTGCACATAACATGTATTTTTCCTTCAAACCATTTCTTTGAAAAAAAAAAATAGAAAGTGTCCTAGAATAGCATGCCTCTGAACAACTTTTGCAGTCAAATTTGCCGTTGGGTTTGCTCCATTCAATGCTCACTAGTCTAAAGAGACATGCAGGGCCTATGCCAGAGAGAAGCACCTGGCCTCAGGCCAGGACACTGCCTTTTCAGCCAACTCTCAGTATACCTCTCTGAGACTGAGAATATGCTTAGAAACTGTCAGGATCAGCTGAATGGTAAAATATTTCAGATGTGTTGAAGAAAAACAGTAAAACATCAAGATAAACACATCATTAGGGTGCTTGATGGGCATCCTTGAATAAGAAGATGTTGAGCTATGAATACTGTGTGTTTACCTTTGCCCACAGGACATAAGTCAATTCTGTAATTTGGTAACAAAGTGAAAGAGTATTGTTTTACTCTCCAGCTGGATTCCTGGGGAAAAAATAGTATTATTTCAAAGCAAAAGTATTGTCTTAAACATATTTCTTTACCAATAACTTAGTTTTCAACATTTCAACTCATATATCGCTATTTTACTCTAGTGTTTGGGTAAAAGTGCCAGTAAAAACAGGCTTTCCTTTACCTTCTTCTGAATAACAAACTATCAGTTGGAACCCTTTCCTCATAATAAGGCTTGTATGCTATAACAAGAAAATGTTTGGAAACCCAGTAAAAGTGAGCATGCTAATTTAGTGCACTGAATATATTCTGGCGTTGAGTCTCAGTGAGTTATTATTGATGAAATGGTGAATAAAGATTTTTAAATATATTTTTTTAAAAAACAATATCTGTTATTATTTTACCAAAAAGAAAAAAGAAAAGAGAAACTTTGCAAAATTGTGTATTGCCACAGAATAGATCTTACTGGTATCTCAGAGACACGAAAACTCTGTGAGGAGTTATACTGAAAATCCACCTGAGGGGATGATATGAAACCAGTTCTTATCCTGCAACTTTTAAAATACCATTTGAAAGTTAAATAGAAAAAAGGATAGTCTTTAAAAAATGCTTTCTAAAGTTATAAAATCTCAGAGTTAAAAATGAGTGGATCATAGAGATTTATGTGTGTTTTAACTAACTTCTCACTTTTCACATTTATATATACATGACAAAAACATATCAGGGAAGTTAAGGAGAAAGTAAACAAAATATATTCGGCAGAACAATGATCATAATCTCAATCTTCTGGTTTTCTATACACTACAATTTATAATGAAGAAAATTTAGATTTTCTTTTTTTCCTCTTTAGAGACTCACACATGAATTTTGTATAATAATTTCAAATAAATAAAAGAAACTGTTTTATGAAGAATATTAAAACTGGCAAAACATATAAAAGTTGGACAGAGTGTTATGGTTGTCTCCGGATATATACCCATGAGTGGGATTGTTGGATCACATGGTAGCTCTATTTTCAGTTTTTTAAGGAACTTCCATACTGTTCTCCATAGTGTCTATACCAGTTTTCATTCCTACAAACAGTGTAGGAGGGTTCCCTTTTCTCCACACCCTCTCCAGCATTTATTGTTTGTAGACTTTTTGATGATGGCCATTCTGACCAGTGAGAGGTAACATCTCATTGTAGTTTTGATTTGCATTTCTCTAATAATTGGTGATGTTGAGCATCTTTTCATGTGCTTTTTAACCATCTCTATGTCTTCTTTGGAGAAATGTCTATTTAGATTTTCTGCCTGTTTTTTGATTGGGTTGTTTGTTTTGTTTTTTTGATATTGAGCTTCATGAGCTGTTTGTATATTTTGGAGATTAATCCCTTGTCCATTGCTTCATTTGCAGATATTTTCTCCCATTTTGAGGGTTGTCATTTCGTTTTGTTTATGGTCTCCTTTGCTGTGCAAAAGCAAGCTGTAATTCAAAAAGATACATGCACCCCAATGTTCATTGCAGCACTGTTTACAATAGTCAGGACATGGAAACAACCTAAATGTCCATTTAAAGAGGAATGGATAAAGAAGATGTGGTACATATATACAATGGAATATTACTCAGCCATAAAAATGAACAAAATAATGCCATTTGCAGGAACATGGATGGACCTAGAGATTATCATATTGAGTGAAGTAAGTCAGACAGAGAAAGACAAATATATGATATCACTTAAATGTGGAATCTAAGAAAAGGCCATAAATGAACTTATTTACAAAACAGAAATAAAGTTACAGATGTAGAAAACAAACTTACGGCTACTGGGGGAAAAGGGGGAGGAGGGATAAATTGGAAGATTGGGATTGAGACATACACACTACTATATATAAAATAAATAGGGGCCTACTGATAGCACAGGGAACTCTACTCAATACTCTGTAATGGCCTATATGGGGAAATAATCTGAAAATGAGTCAATATATGTATATGTATAACAGATTCACTTTGCTGTACACCTGAAACTAACACAACATTGTAAATCAATTATACTCCAAGAAAAAATTTTAAAAATAAAACATATTGAAAAGTAATAAAATACTAAAATTACTCACATTCTTAAAAAAATAGTTGGACAGAGTATTCCCTGCTCATTCCCTTCTTAAAGCCAAGTGCTTAAATGAGAGTGAAACCACTACACAATAATATACGTTAAGATATGTTTGGAGGAGGGACCTTCAAGATGGCAGAGGAGTAAGACGTGGAGATCACTGTCCTCCCCACAAGTATATCTGAAATATATCTACATGTGGAACACTCCTACAGAACACCTAACTGAACGCTGGCAGAAGACATCAGACTTCCCAAAAGGCAAGAAACTCCCCATGTACCTAGGTAGGGCAAAAGAAAAAAGAAAAAACAGAGACTAAAGAACAGGGACGGGACCTGCACCACTGGGAGGGAGTTGGGAAGGAGGAAAAGTTTTCACACACTAGGAAGACCTTTCATTGGTGGAGACAGGGGGTGGGCAGGGGGGAAGTTTGGAGTCACAGAGGAGAGTGCAGCAACAGGGGTGCAGAGGGCAAAGCTGAGAGATTCCCACACAGAGGATCAGTGCTGACCAGCAGTTACCAGCCTGACAGGCTTGTCTGCTCACCAGCTGGGGTGGGTGGAGGCTGGGAGCTGAGGCTCAGGCTTCGGAGGTCATATCCCAGGGAGAGGACTGGGTTGGCTGCATGAACATAGCCTGAAGGGGGCTAAGACGTCACAGCTAGCTGGGAGGGAGTCCAGGAAAAATCCTGGAACTGCCTAGGAGGCAAGAGATCATTGTTTTGGGGTGCACAAGGAGAGAGGATTCAGAGCATCACCTAAACAAGCTCCAGAGACAGGCATGAGCCACAGCTGTCAGAGCAGACACCAGAGATGGGCATGAAATGCTAAGGCTGCTGCTACAGCCATCAAGAAGCCTGTGTTTTCCTGGGGAAACACATAGTGCACATCAGGCTGGTGCAACATCACGCCAGCCTCAGCCACCACAGTCTTGTCCCACATTGCATATCCCTCCCTCCCCCTAGCCTGAGTGAGCCAGAGCCCCCTAATCAGCTGCTACTATAACCCTGTCCTGTCGGGGCAAGGGAACAGATGGCCTCAGGCGACCTACACGCAGAGGTGGGGCCAAATCCAAAGCTGAAACCCCAGGAGCTGTGTGAACAAGGAAAAGAAAGGGAACTTTCTCCCAGTTGCCTCAGAAGCAGTGGATTAATTCTCCATAATCAACCTGATGTACCCTGCACCTCTGGAATACCTGAATGGAAAATGAATCATCCTAAAATTGAGGTGGTGGGCTTTGGGAGCAACTGTAGACTTGGGGTTTGCTTGCTGCATCTAATTGGTTTCTCCTTTTACGTTTATCTTAGTTTAGTATTTAGAGCTTATTATCATTGGTTGATTTGTTTATTGATTTGGTTGCTCTCTTCCTTTTTATATATATAAAAATATATTTTTTTCTTTTTCTCTTTTTGTGAGTGTGCATGTGTACACTTCTTTGTGTGATTTTGTGTGTATAGCTTTGCTTTTATCATTTGTCCTAGGGTCCTGTCTATTTTTTTTTTTTTGAATAGCTTTTAGCACTTATTATCATTGGTGGATTTGCTTTGGTTGCTCTCTTATTTCTTTCTTTGTATTGCTTATTTATTTTTAATAATATTTTAAATTTTATATTTAATAACTTTATTTTATTTTATTTTTTTCTTTCTTTCTTTTCTTCTCCCATGTCTTCTAAGTCGTGTGGCTGACAGAGCCTTGGTGCTCCAGCCTGCTGTTAGGTTTGAGCCGCTGAGGTGGAAGAGCTGAGTTCAGGACATTGGACTGCCAGACACCTCCTAGCTCCATGTAATATCAAATGGTGAAAGCTCTCCCAGAGATCTCCATCTCAATGCTAAGAACCAGCTCCACTCAACAACCAGCAAGCTACAGTGCTGGACACCCTCTGCCAAACAACTAGCAAGACAGGAACACAACCCCACCCATTAGCAGAGAGGCTGCCTAAAATTATAATAAGTTCACAGACACCCCAAAAGACAACACTGGACACAGTCCTGCCCACCAGAAAGACATGATCCAGCCTCATCCATAAGAACACAGGAGCTAGTCCAATCCACCAGGAAGCCTACACAACCCACTGAACCAACCTTACCCACTGGGGGCAGACACAAAGAATAATGGGAATTATGAACCTGCAGCCTGCAAAAAGGAGAGCCCAAACACAGTAAGTTAAGCAAAATGAGAAGACAGAGAAATACACAGCAGATGAAGCAGCAAGGTAAAAACCCACCAGACCAAACAAATGAAGAGGAAATAGGCAGTGTACCTGAAAAAGAATTCAGAGTAATGATAGTAAAGATGATCCAAAATCCTGGAAATAGAATGGAGAAAATACAAGAAATCTTTCACAAGCACCTAGAAGAACGAAACAGCAAACAAACAAAGATGAACAACACAATGAATGAAATTAAATATTCTCTAGAAGGAATCAATAACAGAATAATTGATGCAGAAGTGACCTGGAAGATAAAATAGTGGAAATAACTACCACAGAGCAGAATAAAGAAAAATGAATGAAAAGCATTGAGGACAATCTCAGAGACATCTGGGAGAACATTAAATGCACCAACATTTGAATTATAGGGGTTCTAAAGGAGAAGAGGAAAAAAAGGGACTGAGAAAATATTTGAAGATATTATAGTTGAAAACTTCCCTAATATGGGAAATGAAATAGTCCACCAAGTTCAGGAAGCACAGAGAGACCCGTACAGGATAAATCCAAGGAGAGACATGCAAAGACACATATTAATCAAACTATCACAAATTTATCACAAATTAAATACAGGGATTCCCTGGTGGCGCAGTGGTTGAGAGTCCACCTGCCGATGCAGGGGACACGGGTTCATGCTGCCGTCTGGGAGGATCCCACATGCTGTGGAGTGGCTGGGCCTGTGAGCCATGGCCGCTGAGCCTGCATGTCCGGAGCCTGTGCTCCACAACGGGAGAGGCCACAACAGTGAGAGGCCCGCATACCGCAAAAAAAAAAAAAAAAAAAAAAAAAATTAAATACAAAGAAAAAGTATTAAAAGCAGCAAGGGAAAAGCAACAAACAACATACAAGGGATTCCCCATAAGTTTAGTAGCCAATCTTTCAGCAAAAACTCTGCAAGCCAGAAGGGAGTGGCAGGACATATTTATTTTAAAGTGATGAAAAGGAAAAACCTACAACCAAGATTACTCTACCCAGCAAGGATCTCATTCAGATTGGACAGAGCAATTAAAACCTTTACAGACAAGCAAAAGCTAAGAAAATTCAGCACCACCAAACCATCTTGACAACAAATGCTGAAAGAATTCTCTAGGCAGGCAACACAAGAGAAGGAAAAGACCTACAATAACAAACCCAAAATAATTAAGAAAATGGTAATAGGAACATACGTATTGACAACTACCTTAAATTTAAATGGATTAAATGCTCCAACCAAAAGACAGAGACCAGCTGAATGGATACAGAAACAACACCCATATATATGCTGTCTACAAGAGACCCACTTCAGAGCTAGGGACACATACAGAATGAAAGTGAGGGGATGGAAAAAGATATTCCATGCAAGTGGAAATCAAAAGAAAGCTGCAGTAGCAATTCTCAAACCAGATAAACTAGACTTTAAAATAAAGACTATTACAAGAGACAAAGAAGGACACTACATTATGATCAAGGGATCAATCCAAGAAGAAGATATGACAATTGTAAATATTTATGCACCCAACATAAGAGAACCTCAACACATAAGGCAAATGCTAACAGCCATAAATGGAGAAATCGACAGTAACACAATAATAGTAGGGGACTTTAACACCTCACTTTCACCAAAGGACAGATCATCCAAAATGAAAATAAATAAGGACACCCTAGCTTTAAATGATACTTTAAACAAGATGGACTTAATTGATATTTATAGGACATTCCATCCAAAAACAACAGAATACACTTACTTCTCAAGTGCTCATGGAACATTCTCCAGGATAGATCATATCTTGGGTCACAAATCAAGCCTTGGTAAATTTAAGAAAATTGAATCATATCAAGTATCTTTTCTGACCACAACACTGTGAGACTAGATATCAATTACAGGAAAAAACAACCTGTAAAAATACAAACACATGGAGGCTAAACCAGATGCTACTAAATAACCAAGAGATCACTGAAGAAATCCAAGACAAAATCAAAAATACCTAGAAACAAATGACAATGAAAACACGACAACCCAAAACCTATGGGATGCAGCAAAAGCAATTCTAAGGGGGAAGTTTATAACAATAAAATGCTACCTCAAGAAACAAGAAACATCTCAAATAAACAACCTAACCTTACACCTAAAGCAATTAAAGAAAGAAGAACAAAAAAACCCCAAAGTTAGCAGAAAGAAAGAAATCATAAAGATCAGATCAGAAGTAAATGAACAAGAAATGAAGAAAACGATAGCAAAGATAAATAAAACTAAAGCTTGTTCTTTGAAAAAATCAACAGAATTGATAAACCATTAGCCGGACTCATCAAGAAAAAAAGGGAGAGGATTCAACTCCATAGAATTAAAAATGAAAAAGGAGAAGTAAAAACTGACACTGCAGAAATACAAAGGATCATGAGAGATTGCTATGACCAACTATATGTCAATAAAATGGACAACCTGGAAGAAATGGACAAATTCTCAGAAAAGCACAAACTCTGAGACTGAATCATGATGAAATAGAAGATATAAAGACAAGTCACAAGCACTGAAATTGAGACTCTGATTAAAAATCTTCCAACAAACAAAAGCCCAGGACCAGATGGCTTCACAGGTGAATTCTATCAAACATTTAGATAGGAGCTAACACCTATCCTTCTCAAACTCTTCCAAAATATAGCAGAGGGAGGAAAGCTCCCAAACTCATTCCCCAAGGCCACCATCACCCTGATACCAAAACCAGACACAGATGTCACAAAGAAAGAAAACTACAGGCCAATAACACTTATGAACATCGATGCAAATATCCTCAACAAAATACTAGCAAACAGAATCCAATAGCACATTAAAAGGATCATACACCAGGATCAAGTGGGGCTTATCTCAGGAATGCAAGGATTCATGAATATATGCAAATCAATCAATGTGATAAACCATATTAATAAACTGTAGAAAAAAACATATGATCGTCTCAATAGATGCAGAAAAAGCTTTTTATAAAATTCAATACCTATTTATGATAAAAAAAAACCTCCAGAAAATGGCCATATATGGCCACATATATAGAGGGAACTTACCTCAGCATAATAAAGGGCATATATGACAAACCCACAGCAACATCATTCTCAGTGGTGAAAAACTGAAACCATTTCCACTAAGATCAGGAACAAGACAAGGTTGCTCACTCACCACTATTATTCAACATAGTTTTGGAAGTTTTAGCCACAGCAATCAGAGAAGAAAAAGAAATAAAAGGAATCCAGATCAGAAAAGAATAAGGACAACTGTCATTGTTTGGAGATGACATGACACTATAGATAGAGAATCCTAAGGATGCTACCAGAAAACTACTCGAGCTAATCTATGAATTTGGTAAGGTAGCAGGATATAAAATTAATGCACAGAAATCTCTTGCATTCCTATATGCTAATGATGAAAAATCTGCAAGAGAAATTTAAGAAACAGTCCCATTTACCACTGCACCAAAAAGAATAAAATACCTAGGAATAAACCTACCTAAGGAGACAAAAGACCTGTATGCTGAAAACTGTAAGACAGTGATGAAAGAAATTAAAGATGAATCAAACAGATGGAGAGATATACCATGTTCTTGGATTGGAAGAATCAACATTGTGAAAATGACTATACTACCCCAAGCAATCTACAAAGTCAATGCAATCTGTACCAAACTACCAATGGCAGTTTTCATAGAACTAGAGCAAAAAATTTCACAATTTGTATGGAAACACAAAAGACCCTGTATAGCTGAAGCAATCTTGAGAAAGAAAAATGGAGCTGGAGGAATCAGGCTCCCTGACTTCAGAGTATACTACAAATCTCCAGTAATCAAGACAGTATGGTACTGGCATAAAAACAGAAATATAGATCAATGGAAAAGGATAGAAAGCCCAGAGATAATCCCATGCACATATGGTCACCTTATCTTTGATAAAGGAGGCAAGAATATGCAAAGGAGGAAAGACAGCCTCTTCGATAAGTGGTGCTGGGAAAACTGGACAGCTACATGTAAAAGAATGAAATTGGAACACTCCCTAACACCATACACAAAAATAAACTCAGAATGGATTAAAGACCTAAATGTAAGGCCAGACACTATAAAACTCTTAGAGGAAAACATAGGCAGAACACTCTATGACATAAATCACACCAAGATCCTTTTTGACCCACCTCCTAGAGAAATGGCAATAAAAACAAAGATAAACAAATGAGACCTAGTGAAACTTAAAAGCTTTTGCACAGCAAAGAAAACCAAAATAAGACAAAAAGACAACCCTCAGAATAGCAGAAAATATTTGCAAATGAAGCAACTGATAAAGCATTAATCTCCAAAATTTACAAGCAGTTTATGCAGGTCAATATCAAAAAAACAAACAACCCAATCCACAAATGGGCAGAAGACCTAAATAGACATTTCTCTAAAGAAGATAGATTGCCAACAAACACATGAAAGGATGCTCAACATCACTAAACATTTGAGAAATGCAAATGAAAACTACAATGAGGTATCACTTCACACCAGTCATAATGGCCATCATAAAAAAATATACAAATAATAAATGCTGGGGAGGGTTCGGAGAAAGGGAACCCTCTTGCATTGTTGCTGGGAATGTAAATTGATACAGCCACTATGGAGTACAGTATGCAGCTTCGTTACAAAACTAAAAATAGAACTACCATATGACCCAGCAATCCCACAACTTTACATATACCTGAGAAAACCATAATTCAAAAATCGTCGTGTACCACAATGTTCACTGCAGCTGTATTTACAATAGCCAGGACATTGAAGCAACCTAAGCATCCATCAACAGGTGAATGGATAAAGAAGATGTGGCACATATATACAATGGAGTATTACTCAGCCATAAAAAGTAATGAAATTGAGTTATTTGTAGTGAGGTGGATGGACCTAGAGACTGTCACATAGAGTGAAGTAAGTGAAAAAGAAAAAAACAAATACCATATGCCAACACATATATTTGGAATCTAAAAAAAAAAGGTTCTGAAGAACCTAGGGTCAGGACAGTAGTAAAGATGCAGATGTAGCAAATGGACTTGAGGACACATGGAGGGGGAAGGGTAAGATGGGACAAAGTGAGAGAGTGGCATGGACATATATACACTACCAAATGTAAAACAGATTGCTAGTGGGAAGCAGCCGCATAGCACCGGGAGATCCGCTTGGCGCTTTGTGTCCACCTAGAGGGGTGGGATAGGGAGGGTGGGAGGGAAACACAGAGGGAGGGGATATGGGGATATATGTATATGTATAGCTGATTCACTTTGTTATAAAGTAGAAACTAACACTCCATTGTAAAGCAATTATACTCTAATAAAGAGATTTAAAAATTCTTGGTATGCCAAAAATTTAATAAGTAAATAAATTTTTTTAAAAAGATATGTTTGGGGGCTTCCCTGGTGGCTCAGTGGTTGAGAGTCCACCTGCTGATGCAGGGGACATGGGTCTGTGCCCCAGTCCGGGAAGATCTCACATGCCATGGAGCAGCTGGGCCCGTGAGCCATGGCCGCTGAGCCTGTGCGTCCGGAGCCTGTGCTCTGCAATGGGAGAGGCCACAACAGTGAGAGGGCCGCGTACCACAAAAAATAAATAAATTAAAAATAAACAAATAAATAAATAAAAAGATATGTTTGGAAAGTTCTGAACTTTGCATTGATTATTTACACTGATTGGCATTTCTCTGCAAGAATAATAGGGGCTTACTAAAACATACAACAAATTTCCCACTGTTCTCAGCTTTAGCAATCTTTGAATGTTTCTGTATATCACATGATAGAGAAATCTTAAATGTAATTTTTCTGAGAATATTTTTCAGATTAAGTACTTCATTCAAAATAACATGTCACACGTTCATGTAGAGAAACAAAGAAAAATACTAATTCTTGCACTCTTGTCACCACTTTGTCTGTATTCCAATGTAAAGAAATATAATCTTTTAATTATTTCTCATTTTAGATTATCTTTATATATATTCTCCAATTTCTTATATGGAATGTAAATGTTACTTTAACTCACCACCATGGAAACTGAGGATTTTGATCACTTAAGTTATCTTCTACCTCTGACCATCCCCTTCTCCCAATATTTTGATAATTTGATAATTATTCATTTTATTGCTTTGCTGTGCAACTTTATATAATGTACTTACATATTTATTTTATACTTCATCAATTATCATCAAGTTCCCATCTACATTAGATGGGGATACCTTACTCCTAATCTTTTTACTTTTTCTTCTCATTATACCTACTACCTCTGTCTTCAGCACATTAGTTTATGCTGAAAAATAATACAATTTATATTCTGTTTTATGATAAAATATTGGAGAACTAATGAACTTCATTTGTATTATTATGATTTTGTAAAGTTATTACGTGCAATCTGAGTTGTATTTTAAAATAATGTTTTCTTTTCTAGTGTTTCAATATCATGACTTCTGGATCACTCAACGTATAATATAGCCAACATTAAGACCATGTTGATTATTTTTTTGTCAGTTTATCAGTTGTTTAAAATTATGCCCACATTTTAGTATGCTTCATAATTGGACCATGAAATTCTTGTATTGGGATTAGCTTTTCCTGGTGTTTCTCATTTCTCCCCAACCTTTTTTTTGATAAGATAATGTACCTTCTATGTAACCTCAAGTCTATTCAACTTGTAAACTTTTTGAAAAGCTTCCCAAACAATTTCCAATGCACAGTAAGTGAGAAAGATAGGTTCCAGGTGTACAGAGATCCCCTTATCTCTCTGATCAGTGTCACTAAGTTACCTTACCAGGTTGTATAAATATAAATATTTCTTACATATAATACGACATGAAGAAGGTTGAGAAACACTTATTTAGTGCCTTTAGACCTGTTTATCTCCAGTAATAACACTTCTGGAACTTTTTTTCCCTCTGCCCCAATCTGGGGTAGTACCTTTCTGGTCCTACCTCAGAGATGTGGTCCTATGACTTCCTGTGTCTCCAGTCCTGGGTTGGTGTCTAATTTCCTGATTCCACAACTTTGGTTCTTTTCCTTCTTAATTTTCTCCTTGTTTTATAGTAGCTCGTCCCCAAGTAATGTCTAAAAACAACTGGGTGAAGAGTCAATTTTATGAGTCCTTGAATTTAAAAAATGTCAGTATTCTGCCTTCACACTTGATTTATGAATTTATGAATGTAGGGACAGCGTCCTACATTCATAGTCATTTTCCCTAAGACTTCTGGAACCATTGTTCTATAGTTTTCTGCCATCCAGAGTTATTAATGAGATATCTGATGCCAGAGAGAATATACAGTAGTGGTTATGAGTTTTTGTCTCCAGAAGCTTGCATTTATTTTGTGTGTGTGCTGCTGTTGTTCTTTTATTGATTTTACTTATTGCAGTTAACCGTAATTTCTTGACTTTCTATGAAACAGAAATTATGCTTGTCCATGCACTTAATTATCCAATATTTAGTTTTGACTTCTTTTAATTTTATAAATTAGGTACTATAATTCTTAGGGTAAATAACTGTTTAGTCTTACCTTCATAGTTGGTCTTCTCTTTGATCACCATTCTGTCTTGCACCCCTCATTTTCCTTCAGTAATCATTTTCTTTTCTCTTTAAGTACCTATTTAGAAGTTACTTTAGCAAAGTTCTTTCTAATGATGTTGCAAAAATTTTCTTGCTGGAAAAATATCTTCATTCATTCTTCTTTTTATAAAGATAGCTTTGCTGTGATATATCTTACTTCCTATATTTGTGGATTTATATGTTTTCATCATTTCTGGTAAATTCTCAGCCATTACTTTCTTATATATTGCCTCTTCTTCATTTTCTCCTCAAAATGAGAGCTGCATAATACCTCCGGAGAAGGCATCCCGAGAGTGGGTTGATATCAGGAAAAAGGAAACTGTAAAAGAAAGGAAAAGACAAGGCTAGTGAATAGGGAATCCAAGAGTTGGATAGGCAGTGTAGTATCTGTTCCCAGAGGAAGAGTTAGGGTATAAGTCTGTAAGATAGAATGTCACATACACATGCTCTGAGCAGATAAAGACCTTTCCAATACTTTACATGCGAGGATGATGAAATTATTATTGCTCCTTGTTCTCAAACTGCTGGTAAGAAAAAATGTTTTCGTAATTTTAATAGTCACATTCCATTTTTCTTGTCAGTCTCATCATATTTATTTCTCAAAATTCTCCTTACTGTGTGTTAAATTCCATTTTTCTTACCCAGTTAATTAGACTGTCAAAGCAGCAAGATCTAAGGATGGGCAGTATGTGAAAATAAAAGTTCACCTTGACTAAATCTTATCCCGTAACATCTTCTTGGTTTATTTCATTCTATATATATCTTCATGTCTTATCTCCTTTCCTTCTCTATAGAATTCTGTGTCTTCTTTCCTCCCTCCTGTTTCATTATCTCCATTTCCATATCTGTCTCCATGTGGTGTCTTTCTCTCTTAACACATTAGTCCTGTATATTTCTTTTCCGTGGGCACCTTTCCTTTTCTTCTCTACCTCCTCCTTATCTCTCTATCTTATTTTGCCCTATTTTAGTCTCTTTCCTTTATCTTTCCCCTGAACCATCTCTTATCTAAATCAAAAAAGGAAGAAAAAATTTAATTTATAGATCTTTTAAATATTACTGAGCATTCAGATATCAAAATAAAAACATTATTTGATTGTTTTATATGTCTAGATAAAAAGTATATTTTAAAAAAATTTATATGATTGACAAAATCTCTCATTTATCCAAAGTCATACTCTGTTTTGATAAAGAAGTTTTATGTGGGCAAAACCTTTCCATCACCAACATATTTTGAATAGGTTTTGCCTATCTATCCATTCATTCATTCATATAGTTCTTTCCTCTAAATGAGTTTACAGTTTATCAGGGTGTTTAAAGCCTATACACAGCAATCTCTATACAGAGAGGAATAGTGGAAGGTTCCTGCCTTCTTGTAGGAAAGTGAGTTACATAATCAGACAGGAAGATTATTTTGGTGATACTATGTTGAACATATTTTATGCAGGATACTCGGGGTCATAATCAGATATGGTGATAGCCAGGATGATATCCAGGATGGCAACCTGAACTGAGCTGGTGGCTATGGGCATGGAATTGGACTCTATACCAGACTCTGGATTCACTTCAAGCTTCCTTCAAACTATTTCTTTGCTTACTCTTAGATCTGTGGTGCTCCTCTGTCTCTGGGAAATTTTACCCACTTTCAAGGCCTTGCTTTAATTACCCCTCCTCCTTGATACTTTTTCTTCTTCACTCTCTTGTATGTCTTATCAGAAATTTGGATGATTCCCTTCCTTAGAATTCTCACAGAAAGGAACTGATGTAGAGTTAGAAATGGATTGAAAAGAGGCAGGGGGTGGGGAAAGCAGTGGTTCCTACTGGAATGCACTTTGTAGTGAATCTTAAATAAGTTAAGGGCCTATTTATAATTTTCTCTCCAATTTTTCTTGTTATTGGGGTCTTATTTTACTGGACATAGTTTAACTCTAGTTCTTGACATTGTACTCTAATTCATGCCAGCTACATCATACTAACTTTCTGGTTCAGCAGTGTTCATTTTCACAGTTTTAAGTTATTTCAAAATCCTTTAAAGTTAGTATTTGATGCATTGGCTGATTGAATCAACACATGATTTTTTTTTTTTTTTTGCACATAAACTTGAATGTACTTTGTGTCTCTCATTAAAATAAATTATTCATATGACATATTTATAATTTATAAGGTTATTCAGCTTACTCATGAAAAATACTGTCAAAGAAAACCATGCTAGTTTGGTTGTAGAAATAAGATCATAAGAAATTTAAGAAATTAAATTTAAAAATAAAGAAATAAGAAATATTAATTTAAGAAATAAGAATTTTTTTGGTTGAAGTGTAGTTGATTTACAATATTGTGTTATTTTCAGGTGTACTGCATAGTGATTCAGCATTTTTACAGATTATACTCCATTATAGATTATCACAAGATAATGGGTATAATTCCTTGCACTCTACAGTATTATTTTATTTTCTTGCTTATCTAGTTTATATATAGTGGTTTCTTTCCATTAATCCCATGTCCCTAATATATATATATAACAAATGGCTTTCCATGGTGCTTGTATCATTTTGCTTTTTCATCAGCAATGTATGAAAGTTCCAGTTGCTTTACATCCCCATCAGCACCAGACTGTAAGAGAGATAATAGATATATAAATACATGCTTGCACCTACATATACATACAACAACAACTACAGCATCAGAGTAGGGGCCCACTCTACTCCAATATAACCTCATCTTAACTAATTAAATCTGTGATGACCCTATTTCCAAATAAGGTCACATTCTCACATAGTGGGGTTGGGACTTCAACATACCTCTTTTCAGGGGGATACAATTTAACACATAACAAATAAAAATCCAGATAATTTCCTCCTAAAACCAATCCAGAGTAGGACACTCTTAATTGTTACATTTCATTGCCTCTATCTTATTAAAGTATAGCCAGAATCACTCCTTTTTACTAAAGCCTAAAGCATTGTTACTGAGTCAAGCTTTACTCTACTAACATTATGTATGAGAAAATAGTGAAAACGATGTTGTCTAAACACACAACTCTCTGATGGTCTTATTTAATGAAAGAGTTAAATTAGCAAAAGTTAGTTATTCTCTCAGAGCTCATATAATGGGGGACAAGTTTCTTTTCGGCTCTCCATGGCTACATCCATGGAGTCTCTATATCTTTTTGCAAAACTCTCTACTTCTATATAATATCTATAACACTCTACCTCTCCTAAATAGTGTCATTTACTATTGTCCAACTTACCCAATTATTCACTTTCATTTACTGAATACACTGATATCAAGTCCAAACTTCTCCTGTTTGCTCCAACTCCTACTCTCAATCCGACTGATTTCAAAATCCATGTAGAAAATTAAAAATGTAGCTTTGACTTCACACATCAGTAACTTTCAACTCTAGTCCATCTTTACTATCCACTCCATAGTAATAGCCTAAGATATCACCCCAAAGTCCTGTATCACCCAAATCCCACTATCTTCTATTCTTCTTTTTTCCCTATTCAATTATTTGTGAATTGAGTGGTTGTGAATTTCCCCAGGAATTCCAGTTTACTGGTTTCTCTTTTTTTTCTTTGTCCTTTTGCCCATCCTTAGTTCACTTCCTGTTGACTTAGATTCCATGATCTATCATTTTACTCATTCTCTTGGAAATATCCCAAACCCCTTTTCATTATATGTTTTAAACACACATGTTCTGGCAAAATCCAAATCTTGAATAAAATCTAACTTTCTTCTGCATGATTTCACACATATATCACTGTACATGACAGGAGAAAAGTCACACATGGAAAAAATGAAATGTATAAAGATGATTAAGGTAAACTAGACTCTCAGTATCATGATTCTCCATGATATTTTTAAATATTTTTCACTCTAATTCACTTTTTTCTGTTTCTGAAGGACTCTTCTGTTTCTAAAGTACTATCCACATAAACCCATTCTCTAAAAATGATGCATACATATTTTGAAACTTTATTAATTAAATTACAGAATTAAAAAATACAGTGTTGAGCTCTCAGGTCAGTTTTGTTTGAAAGCTTGTGATAGATTAAAGTGCAATATCAGATGAAAGTGCAATATCAGAACTCCAATGACTTTGAAGGCATTGGCCAATATATAACACTTAAGTTTTGGTTCATCTGCTGTACTGAAAGAAGTAAAATCTCAGGTCTTGACCAATGTTGAGAGTCTTAAAGAAAACCTCCTTCATGTTAAGCTGGGATGTAAAAGCTACAATCACAAGAAAAGATCAAATCAGACCTAAACGTAACTACTGCCCTAATCCCAGAAGAAAGTAGGAAACTCTGAAGGAGAATAGAAAGGAAAGGAAACATATTTTTGAGACATAATGTCCATAGAATAATGGTGTGATAACTTTTCACCCCAGCTACATATTTTGGGATATTCAAGGAACTGCAATCCATGAACTTCTTTAACTGTCACATCCAACAGTTAGTTCCCCTCAGGCAAAAAGCAGAAGCAAATGCAATTCCTCTCTGGAAAAGGATATACTTAACTCCGGTCTCAAGGTACCTCCAAATTTCTAAGGCACCAACCATAATCAGTCAAAGATGACCAGGCAGTTAAAGAAAGAAAGATGCATAACAAAGAACCAGAAGACACACGAGACAGAAACATTAGACTTATACAGACCTCAGATAATGGAATTCTCAAATGTAGACTTAAAAATAACCATGGTCACCTTATTTAAAGAAACAACTGACATTGTAAGTTGCTCTAGAAACCTTAAATAAAAAGGACAGGGTCAAGAAAGTCAACCCCACGTTGTATTTTGAAAACAAAAAGTCCTCTATTTCCAGCAATTGGAGGGCAGACTGAGTAGAAAATCCTAAATCTGGGAGAATTTCAAAGCTGACTGGCTTCTCAGTCATGACCCTCTTATGTTAAAGCCATGGCCCTAGTAGAAAAGGCATGGAACTCTGATAACTAGAATGAGAAAATTGGAGAGGATTTGTCTGGGAATCTTGAAACCCCTTATGTATATATTCCCCTAAACACTCCAGGCCAGATGAAGTAGCCCACTTCTCCTTGCTAGAGGCAGATAGCACCTTACCCTCTGCCCCTAGTTGTACTTAATTTTGCTGAGGAATATATAGAATAAATAAAAGTTAAATGTGGTTATATATTAAAGAAGACATCATATATGTTGGCAGGATCATAACCATCGTGCCAGAAATCTAGGGAGAGGTCTATGTCATGTGAGCCAGAGAGCTTGATACTGGATCTCTGAAGTTGACAGAAATCAAGGTGATATGCTGATCTTATTTTCTTTCAGTTTTTCCCCTTTCTACCCTTGTATAATACCTCCATCATATTGAATTTTTTTTTTAAAAAAGGTCCAAGTTCTTAGGAAATGAGTCATATACATCCAAATTTATCTCACCTGAAAAGCCAACAGATTTGAGGCCCTACCTTCCCTTCAGGACTATGTCTGATTATGTCCAAGAGAGAACAAAGAGTTCATTTTGTCTTCAGAAATTTGTTGAACATCAATTTTAAAAAAGTGATAGAAAGGCTAAATGTTATATTGCATGATAACAGTGTATGAGAATACCACTAAAGAAAGGAGGAAATGATGATGTTTATACTTTTTAAAATTCATGGCAATTTTCTCTGAAACTAACTTTAAATGAAATGTAATTACATACAGGAGAAAAATTGTAATAGTTCAAATCAATCTTTTGAAACAAACTGATTATCCAAATCAAAGACTCTACTCTCTTCTAAATAGAGCTGACTGCATTCTAGTACTAGAATTATTGACACAATCGAAATAACTATAAGAACTATGTGTGATTTCTAGTTAAAACAAATAGAAATAGCTCTTTGACCTTGTAGAAGTTATTCAAGGTCTTTGGAATCTAGTTTACCCAAATATAAATGAATATTTTGACGAAATGATTTATGAAATCCTTTCAAGCCTGAGTATTTTATATAGTTTTTTGTGCTCCGATTCAACTGTATTTTATCTTCAATTCAAAAAGGAAAGAACAAGCCATTAACATCATCATTAAAATATATATTCAGAAAGCGTTTTTAGTCTTTTTATGATCTATTCTGTAAAGTTCAAGCTCATTTTAAGCCCGCATATGGTATAATTCCAACCCACTATTGCATTCTCTAAACCTTATGTGGTCTGTATGTTAGTCAATGATTATTCTCCATTCCACAAATGTGGATGAATCCTATACTGTTTCTTCCTTTAACTTTCCTCTATTTTATTGCTTCATCTCCCTTTCTTTTGGATGGCTTTCATCCTATACTCATGTGAATGTCAAAAATTTCTTTATTAAAGTTTAAGTCAAATGCCAACTCCTTTATAAAACCTTACTTAGTCACCCAGAAGAAAAAGTGTTTCTTTACTTAATGCTTAGTAACTACTATGGATTTTAATCTAAAATATAACTCATCACATTGTCTTGTAGTTTTGTTCTTTGTGTTTACATCTTACTCTCTCTGGGAGAAAGCAAGTTCCTTTAAGGATGGTACCATGAATTGGGCATCATACAACATTCATCCTGACATCAGCCCCATCACCCCCTCAGTGCCTAGGAACTAAAAGACTTTCCCAGAGAATTTGACTGGTAGTGGTCTCTAGGGAAGAAAGTTTAAAAAGATTGGGATAATTTTATCTAATGCACATTCATGACCCAAATCCCAGGATCAGTTACAGGACTGATAGGTCAACTTAGACTTTCATTAGATTGCTTTATCAGCCCTTCTAATGTTTCTAGATGGTGCATCATTTTAAGCCTCATCACTAGCCATGTTTCTAGTCTAGAACTGTGGTCATATTCTTCCAGATGCCTTGACGAAGTAACCTCTTTCGAACAACAGATAAACTAGTGTGAAATGCACTTAACTAAATTAAAATAGCATGACAAATTAGAGCAATAACATGCTTAAAAAAGAATTTATAACAAAGGAATTTCTGGGTTTCATTAAAGCCAAAGGCAGATTCTAGCCCTTGAACAATCTAAAGCAAAGGCTTTATAAACTATAAGGGATATACAATTGTTCATTACTTTGTATGACTGTTCATATTATCCCTTAAAACTTTGAGTTAATATTTAAAATAGGAGAGTATCAAATATAAAAAAGTATCAAAAAGACACTTCATATATAATTACTTTGAAAATAACTAGAAAAATTATAGATCACTTTATAGTATTTGACTAGATAATTGTTTGAAACAAAAAATGTTAAGAATTATTACAATGAAGAATTCTTCTGTGAGAAAGAAGTAGATTAATTTTTGCTGTTTCCTTTTCATATTAAAAATTATTTTACTTTTTATTCATGGGGTCTTGTGCTTCAAATACTAATTACATAGTTTATTTGTGACTAATACAAATTGTTGAATCTTTATGGTTAATAATATATGTTAATTAACAACAAGAAGCATTAGTTATAAAGCTTAATTTCTACTAAACATCTTAGTTGCTTATGTAGATATATTTCTCTGTAGATTTATGAATGATATTATTTCCCTATTAAATGTTACAATATATCCAAACATCTATTTTATTATAAAGTATTATTTTAAATATAGGTGGTGAAAGTTAATATTATATATAATCATATAATTAGGTTCTTGCCCATTTAAATGTTTTGACATTTATATTAAGTTAAATTCTTTTTCTTATATGGAGAAAGAAAACAGCAGGGAGTGCTGTTTAAACAAATTTTGACCATCGTTCTGTAGAATCTTGTCCAGTTGTGTTGCACAAATATTGCTATAAATTAAAAATAAATCTCAGTTATTTTTAAGCACATCTAGAAAGACCTATATTTAGAAATCATCTGGTCTGAATGGCAAAGATCTCTTCTAGATGCCAGGATATGAGCTTATAAAAGTCTTTCCATATAATTGGAATTATAGACTATGTATTTAAAGAAAACATATATAATGCAAAATACATTTTTGTATATAGTATTAATAAAATTATTTTTTGTTATTTTATTTGTATAATAAGAACTATAAAAATGTTTTTAAAGACTGAATGTTGGATTGGCCCTTCAGAATGGATTGGATCTGTGTGAACAAACAAGTGACTAGGGGCCATTCTCAACAAGTAAACCACATGGACCAAACACAGGGACTGGAATGTACACAGTGGTTCAAGGATGATGAAAAAACCAAGTATATGGTTTGTATACGTGATTCGTGGGAACTACATTTTGAGAAGAAGAATGTAATACTTTCAAATTTAATTAATACTATCATTCAGTGATTTTTTTGAAGACCTTATGAGTAAAGAAATAACATGGTCATGCTCAACAGAGCTTCTCAAACTTTAAAGTGCACACCAATCACTTGGGGGATCCTGCTAAAATGCAAATTCAGACTCAGAAGTTCTCAAGTAGAGCCTGAGATTTCGCCTTTCTAACGAGTTCCCAGACGATGCTAATAGTGCCAATTCCCAGACCACTCACTGAATAGCAATGCTGAAGAGACAGCTGAAGAACCTGGAAATAAAGAAGAGAGCTTGAAGTCTAATGCAGGAATCCTGGTGCAAGGCAAGGAAAGTTAGTGACAGTGAGGAAGGAAATTACAGAATGTCAAAAATGTTACATAGGAAGAATTAATAGTTATCTGTCAGTTATACTTCAATTTTTTTAAAATTAAAAATCCAAAAAATAAAGAATAAATGCTCAAAAAGTAATATGTTAGGTAATTTGTCTGGATTTGGGAGGATCACTGAAAAAAGATGAATCCATTTGTTTTTCTGTTTGTGAGATTGAAAGCATAATGCTAATTTGAAAATAAATTCTGGAATGTGATAATGGCATGGAGGGAACCACGAGGATCCTTTTAGGCTTTACACTTGCATTGATGGTAAAACACCCAGTGGAAATGTGCACCAAGTGAGGATATGAAGCTCGGAAGAAACCTGCACATTTCTGTTTTGATATGGTAATTTCAGCCACAGAGATAGCTGAAATCATCCAGGAAAAGTCAGTCACAAGAACATAAGAATCAACACATAGAGCAAGATAAACTCAAAGGAGGAAAAGCAGTCTGAGATGTAGGTAAGAAAACATGGAAGTTAGGAGGCCCTTAAACTTAGGAACCAGAATGCCATCAATGAACTGAGATCTGTAGGGCAAATACCTTGTTTTAGTAGTGAAAAACCACAGATAACCATGAAATGTCAAAGTTTAATTGAATTCTTCTGAGCTATATCTCATAAAAAATACTTCTTGAGCCTAAAATTTGGGAAACTCAGAGTTTTACAACCTTCACGCCTATATGAATTTGAAATAATGCCAGATTTAGCTTATGTTTTCTTTCATTCAATGATTAAGGACTCAGCAGAGATACTCAATTCGTTCTTTAATAATATTACTTCATACACTTAAGAGATATTATAAATCCTTTTTTTAAATTCAGTTTTTAAAAAACTATCTTTAGTTTTTCCTGTTGCTTCTTTGACGTTTTATTTTCTAACTACCCTTTGTCATCATTTAATTTTAATAAATTATGTGTTTGAATACCTTTTTTTTTTTTTTTTTTTTTGCGGTACGCGGGCCTCTCACTGTTGTGGCCTCTCCCGTTGCGGAGGCCAGGCTCCGGACGCACAGGCTCAGCGGCCATGGCTCACGGGCCCAGCCGCTCCGCGGCACGTGGGATCCTCATGGACCGGAGCACGAACCTGTGTCCCTTGCATTGGCAGGCGGACTCTCAACCACTGCGCCACCAGGGAAGCCCCAAATACCTATATTTTAATTTTGAAGACTAGTGTAGGATTAAACCTAGTATAGTACAGTGTCCAGTAAAAAAAACCCCACGCCCTATTCAGAAAGTGGTAGGGAAATTAAATCATAATTTGTATTACATTTTCTTTATTTCTACTCCTATTTTTTTCTGGTTGTCTTGTGTTACTTAGCATTCATACTTTGAAAGTAAAAATTTTCTGATGATAAAATCCACCTGATAATACTTAAATACTCAAGCACTGGAAACACTTATGACCAAAGCCATACATATGCATATTACTTTGGGGAATTATTCACAGACTTGTGTAACACGCCTTAGTATAATATTGCCTTAAAACATACCAATTCGGGATTCCCTGGTGGTGCAGTGGTTCAGAGCCTGGGACTTAATAGTGCTCAATAAATACTGGTTAAATAGATGGGTGAATTAATAGTCATACTTTGAATTCCACGAAAAGACAATGGTAATGAGTATAATAAATCCTTACTTAGAGATGTGAAACTATCACTTAACAGAAAATAGTTTCATATTTTAAAACCATTAAAAATGATTTCTATCAATTTACAAACTTAGTTGATCTTACACAAACCCTTAATGTAGATCTAGAAAGGGGGGCTGTTCTAGGTAAAGTTACATGTAGGATAATTTTAATTCATGTGAAATTATTCTGCAAAAGGGTTAGGATGTGGAGGAAAAGTGGCTGCAAGAGAGAATATCATATATCATGGAATTCTAAGAACTAGAATTGTAATAGAAATGGGCCTCATGGTCATTAGAACTTGAGAATAGATCTAAGTCCAAGGAAACGTCATAGACTTTAGCAACAGGGATTTGTGAAACCTTTTTTTTTTTTAACTGCTCCACTACAAATGTCTTCCGTTTTTCTTCCCCACTATCAGATGGCTGACTATAATCTCCTTTTATTTATTCTCTCATAGTTCCGATGTGCACCTGCTTTAGTTACTGTGGGTCTTCTCCATGCCATTCATTGTTAGAACATTTTAGTTACTAAACTACCAGCTAGCTGGGTCAGCCGATTAGTATTTCTTGTTTCAAATTTCAGTGAGAGTATCTTTGTTCTAGCTCCAAACTGAAGGTCATGGGTTGGATTAGAATTGGCTAGTTTTAAGTGGTTTGCCCATACTTGGTTGAAACAACTGTGGCCAGGAATAGACTTGTGTGACACACAAAAAATTTCTCCTTCCTCCAGTTGGGATTTGGCTAAGGTAGTTTCCATTCGGTGGAGATGTAGGGAGGGAAAGCACAGTGACACTTCTAAGAAAATATTTTCCCAATTTTATGAATAAGAGAACTAAGGCTGAGGAAAGTTAAATAACTTGCCTTGGTCACACACCTTGTAAATTTTTGAGGACTTAGAGAATTGCCCTTTCCATATCATCACATTATCGCTTAATCCTCACGTTCAGTCCTGTCCTTGGACAGGTTCTTTTATTCTCTCTCTACTCTTCTTATAACTAAATTCTATTTTTGGATGATTAAAAAATGTATATTTATGAGAAGAGGAGAAATATAAAAAGAGAGGAATATAGTGAAGGGAAGAGTAGGAAAGGAGAAAAGAAGTGCAGCTGCAACTGTGACCAAAAAAAAAAAAAAAAAATTAGTCCTAACTTCATATGTGAGTCAATATTTCTAGTTAGAGCTCAACCAGCTCTCTTAAGTGCCTATATTTTATAATTCTTTCCATAATCTGTTCTGATTATGTACTGCTGCAAGCCTACTATTAAGATTTGATTGAATTCCTCAAAAAGTCTAGATTCCTAAATTTACCAAGCAAAGTTAAGTAGTTCTATATACCATCATGCTTGTACTTCTGAAATTCTATGAACTCAAAAATTATATAGTATAAGGAACACAGTGCTGTGCAGTTACACATGAGCTATCCAAAGAACTCATCTAAAATTTGTACTTATGAATACATAGAACACGTTTGCTGGCAACGTGCTTAATAATGGACAGACACACACAGGAGAAAAAAGAACAGGAGCTCTATTAAAACTGATAAGGAAAGAATTTAGTTGAAATATCAGCAGTGAGAGCTAACTCCTTGTGCATAGTCGACTCCAGATATTATATTTGTGAATTTATCTTTTTCAGTATTTTAGAGGAGTGTAGTGGCTGGTAAAATAATGGTTACCAAATTAGTTTTAAATTATTCAGATGCAAAACCTTACTGTTTTACATCTTTATTAAATGTTCTCAATGAATATTTCTTCTTACCTTTACCTATTTTCTGTCTGAGAAATCAAGAAAGAGAAACAGGAAAATGTCTCACCCAACTAGTAAAAGATCAATATAGGGCACAGAGAAAAATTAATAAAAGAAAATAAAAGTTTAGCTATGAGTTATTTGAGTGTGTCCTTTAACCAGTTTGAGATTATGAAAAGAGGAGATGAAGTGATGGTATGGATAAGTTTGGGACCCCAGTTAATTTCTAAAATTTACTTAATAGTGTATTTTGTGAATTAATTTAGCCAATTTAACAATTAAAATCTGAGTGTGCTGGCTTACCATGAGGGTGATTAACAAACTGAGCAATCTGGCTGTCACTTTCATAGAAACTTAAAACTCCAATAAAGTTCATGTAAAAGGTAAACCTATTCTATAAGATCTGTATCTTATATAGTACAGCCTTTTGGAAGAGAAAAGTGCAATGTATAAAATGGTATCTAGCTTAATTTTATGTTTTGGATAAAGAAAGTTATCTTTATGCTTCTTCAGTGATTAAACATCAAATTAAAAACAGAAAACTCCTTCCAACCAAAACAATAACAAGTAGTAGCTGCTAAGCACTCTTCTATCACCTCCTAAAAGCAACGTCATTGGCCCCATTTTCATTTCTAAAAGCTCAAGACCGGAAAGAAATAGAAGAGAAAATTCATTCTCAAAGAACAACCCGATCATTTGAAATATAGTATAGTACGACTGACCTATGAAAATATTTTATGAATAAATGGAAACTATTTAAATTAAGAAGTGTTATTGACAATAAAGATGCTATCTTTTATGAGTTTTAATCCCTGATAGGGAGTTTAAATTTGATTGATGCCCTTTTATATAAAGTCTCATTTGAATAATGTCTTCCCTATGTCCTCTACTATGATTTTAAACATTTTTAGAATTTGATCTTTGTAACCAACCCTGGGACTTTAAAGACATGTTGTATGTCATGACATTTTCAGCATCACCTGCTCTTATTTTCTTCTTTCATGTTTCCAGTGCCTTTTCAAGCATGTTATGTCATTTCAAAGTTCTGTAACGATCTACCAATATAACCCACAGATTTCAATGACCAATGTACCAAATACTTTTTTTTTTTTTTTTTTTTTTTGCGGTACGTGGGCCTCTCACTTGTTGTGGCCTCTCCTGCTGCGGAGCACAGTCTCCGGACGTGCAGGCTCAGCGGCCATGGCTCACGGGCCCAGCCGCTCCGCGGCACGCGGGATCTTCCCGGACCGGGGCACGAACCCGTGTTCCCCACATCGGCAGGCAGACTCTCAACCACTGCGCCACCAGGGAAGCCCGTACCAAATACTTTTAACAAAAAATAATCAAGGTAAAAGTAGCATTTACTCAAAATAATTTTTCTGCAGTATGAGATAAATTATTTAAACTACATTTTAATCATTGACAGAAAAGTTGGCATACTAGCTACTAATAAACTAGGTAAAACAAAATAATGGAAAATGCATGCAATACTATCAACAATTCATGGCAAATGACTCCTTATTTTACACTCACAAGTTAATCAATATGTTATTCATCATGCACTGATGTTCAAGACAGAATATCTATAATCTGAACTACAGAAACATTTCAAGATGTTGTTAGGTGTTAAAAGTTCCCTACAAGACTGATAATTGTTTACCTCTGAATCCTTAAGTATAGCTGGCAAAATGAGTGTACCTAACTAGGTACTTAGTATACTTGTTAAATGCTGGAAAATAAAAATGAAAAACCTTGTTCAGAACAAGTTGAGATTTTTGTAGAAAAGATACAGGAATAGTTGATTCAACATTCAGAAAAATTAAGGTAGCAAGAGTGCAAAGAAAATGAGAATCAAATATAGATTAATGAAAATTCCAGAAGAAATAGGAAACCAAAGGGAAAATAATGTAAAGAGTGATGAAAAAATAAGACAACACTACTTTGATCCTATACATCCTGTAATTGCCGTCCTATCTGTTTCCTCCATTTTCATGCAAACTTGAGTTGTCTTCATTTGCTTGCCTCCTCTTTCAAACCTCCCACTTACTTCTAATTGAGTTGGAATCTAGTTCCATCTTCGACATTTTCCCGAGTTATTAATAACATTCCAATTGAACATTGTGTTAGTCTGCTTTTGAAAATTCTGCTGATCTAGCACTGTTGACACTACTGAAAACTAATACTACCTTATGTTATGTGACATTGCACTCTCAGTGTTTTTCTCTTATCTCACCAAACTCTTTCTTTCTCTCGCTTTTTTGCATCTTCTTGCTTTATGCATCACTTACAAGTTGTTCTTTATAATACTTGTTTTCTGCTCTTCTCACTCTTCCATCCAGTGTCATAGTTTTAAATAATATCAATTTGCTTGTGATTCCCAAACCTACATCTATCTTAGATACTAATTCCAACATTTAGTGACTTGCATACAACTACCTTTGGGGCATTTCCAGCCCCAGGCTACAGCTGTCTTTCTCCTTGTTCCCATAATATTCTGTGAATATTACTATCGATTTACTTACATTATCTTCTAATTATAAATATGTTGAGGTGTATATACTATGAAAAAGTTGTGAACCATTTGAAGATGCAGGATGTGCTTTTGTCATCTTTATAGTTGCAATATCTAATAGAACATTTGTAATATAGTAGGTACTATTCAAGCATATGAATTCATGATAAAAAGACAATTTTTATATGAATTTTAAAACCAGATACAGCACAGAACATTAAAAAAATCTTTTTTTTAAGACATGAAAGCACAATATTTTAAATAGATTCAATTTTTTTTTTTTTTTTTGCTGTACGCAGGCCTCTCACTGTTGTGGCCTCTCCCATTGCGGAACACAGGCTCCGGACGTGCAGGCTCAGCAGCCATGGCTCACGGGCCCAGCCGCTCCGCTGCATGTGGGATCTTCCTGGACCGGGGCACGAACCCATACCCCCTGCATCGGCAGGCGGACTCTCAACCATTGCGCCACCAGGGAGGCCCAAATAGATTCAAATTTAACAATTCTAGCTCAAGCTAGTAGGAAGATGACTGCAAGGGAGGGAGTTTTCAATTTCTTTTACCTCCAGAGGAGTCCCGTTTTCCTAGAGCTCTGAGACATTTATTTCACTTACTTCTATTAGTTTTTGTGGTCTTCAAATAATTTGTTTAATGCAAAGATATTTATATGTGTTCATTAGAGACAAAAAATATATTTAGATGATCGAAATGTGATTTAGGGTAAGTGTAATGACTAGTAATGCACCTACAGTACTTCATACTATTCAAATCATTTTCACATTTGTCAAGCTGTTTAATACTTATAAAATTAGAAAATTATTGTATATGTGTCTGAATATTTTAAACTGTTTTCTATCAAAAGATTGAGAAAATTGCAAGAAAGAAAACATTAAAGTTATTACATATTGGTTTCTAACCAACATGATACACTAAAAATTTACATTTTTAAATATATTTCCCTCTTCCATGATACACAGCATATTTAACACATTTAATTTATTCTTGTTCTCCTCCAGTATCTAGTACAATATATTATTATTTCTTAACCTGTGTTTTCTCTGTGCTCCCTATTAATTATATATTGATGGCAATATCTATTTTGCTCCATAAACAATTTGTCTTCAATTTTCAGAGCTTCATATTTATTTTATGGTTACAAAATAATTTGTATTACAGAAAATTAAAAAGACAAAAATCACAAATAAAGAAATGAAAGGTGGGCACAAGATGGCAAAGCAGGAAGATCCTGGGCTCCATGGACACATCAAAATTACAACTACATATAGAGAAACTATCTCTGAGAATGACCTGAAGACTAGCAGATAAAATTTTCTACAACTAAAGATGAAAAGAAAAAAGCCACACTGATATGGGTAGGAGGAGGGAAGATTTGGTCTGGCTGGAACCTACAACCCTGGAGCATCAATCCACAGGTGGATGGGATATCACAGAGCAAGGGGCTCTGAATCCCACATCAGGCTCCCCAGTTCAGGGAAACTGCATGGGAAGGATGAGCCTCCATAATGTCTCTCTTTGAAAATGAGCAAAACTTATGTCTGGGAGAACTGGAGGGTTGTAGGAAACTAAGAGCCCATCCCTAGAGGGCACAGGCAAAAACTCACTCACTCTAAAACCCAGTACAGAGGCAGCACTTTGAAAAGTGCCTGGGTCATATGTGAAGGAGATTCATTGACTGATTTTAGGGTGTGTGCCTAAGGGCAAGAAATCCATTGAAACTTTCTCTAGGAATGGAGGAATTGGCTGGTGCCAGTTTTTTTTGTTTCGTTTTGTTTTCTGTTTTTGGCTCATCTTCTACCTAGCTGGCCCAGCACTGGCAGGAGTCATTTCTGACTTCCCCCCTCTAAGTTACTAGCACCACTTGCCCTGCCCCAGGTTTACTTGTGGACCTGACCCAGCCTGCAATCCTCCAAAGCAGCCCCACATCCCACTAGACCCAGTGGACACCCTTGGCCTGCACCAGAACCCCTCCACAGTGGTTCTTGCCCTCCTAGTCCTGGTGGGGGGTGCCCTCACCAGCACTAACATCATACCAAGACATCTCCTACCCCAAAGGCCAGCCCTGCATACTAGACTACCTGCAACGGTTCTGGCCAGAAATGACAGCCAGCTGCACCAAGCATCAGGCTCACAAACTAGTGTGTCTGCAGCAATTGCAGTCCAGCCACCAAAGGAGGGCACAGAAGCCCACACAGAAGCCACTCCTGGAGCATCTGACTATGGTGACCAGAGGGCCCACACTACTAGGCCTTACATACAGTACACAAAAAGGAACAAAGCTGGAGGTATCACATGCCCTGATTTCAAACTATACTACAAAGTTATAGTAATCAAAACAGTATGGTACTGGCACAAAAACAGGCACATAGATCAGTGGAATGGAATAGAGAGCTCAGAAATAAACCCAAGCTTATCTGGTCAATTAATTATGACAAAGGAGGCAAGAATATACACTGAGGAAAGGCTATTCTCTTCTGTAAATTGTGTTGGGAAAACTGGATAGCTACATGCAAAAGACTAAACTGGACTATTTTCTTTTTACACTGAATACAAAAATAAACTCAAAATGAATTAAAGACTTAAATGTAAGAACTAAAACCATAAAATTCCAAGAAGAAAACATGGGCAGTATGCTCTTTGACATTGATCTTAGCAATTTTTTTGGATCTGTCTCCTCAGGCAAAGGTAATAAAAGTAAAAATAAACAAATGGGACTACATCAGACTAGAAAGCTTTTGCACAGAGAAGGAAAACATCAACAAAACAAAAAGGTAACTTACTGAATGGGATAAAATATTTGCAAATGATATATCTGATAAGGGGTTAATATCAAAATCATATAAAGAAATTATGCAACTCAATGTCAAAAACCCAAAAAATTTGATTAAAAAATAGGCAGAGGACCTGAATAGACATTTCTACAAAGAAGACGTATGGAAGGCCAACAGACACATGAAAAGACATTCAACATCACTAATCATCAGGGAAATGCAAATCAAAAACCACAATGAGATATCATTTTACACCTGTCAGAATGGCTATCATCAAAAAGACTACAAATAATGAGTGTTAGTGAGGATGTGGAGAAAAGTAAATGCTTGTGAACTGTTTGTGGGAAGGTAAATTGGTGCACCCATGTGGAAAACAGTATGGCAGTTCCTCAAAAAATTAAAGGTAGAACTACCGTACCATCCAACAATTCCACTTCTGAGTGTTTACCTGAAGAAAACAAAAACACTAATTTGAAAAGATATATGCACTCATATGTTCTTTGCAGCATTATTTACAATAGTAAAGATATGAATGCAACCTAAGTATCCATCATTAGATGAATGGATAAAGAAGATGTGGCATATATATATGTATATATAGGCATATGTATGTTTATGTACACACAATGGAATGTTTCCAATAAAAAAGAATGAAATCTTGCCATTTGCAACAATCTGGTTGGAACTAGAGTGTACTATGCTATGTGAAATAAGTCAGAAAAAGGCAAATACTATAAGATTTTACTTATACATGGAATCTAAAAAACAAAAGAAACAAACAAACCAAAACAAAAATAGACTTGTAGACACAGAGAACAAACTTGTGGTTGCCAGAGGGGTAGGGGGTGTGGAGTGGGCAAAATAGGTGAAGGCTATTAAGAGGTACAAACTCCTAGCTATTAAATAATTAAGTTACAGGGATGTAATATACAGCATAATGAATATAATCAATATTACTGTAATAATTTTGTATGATGACAGATGGTTTCTAGACGTATCATGGTGATCATTTTCATAATGTCTTTAAATGTTGAATCACTATTTTGTACACCTGAAACTAGCATAATGTTGTACATTGGCTATACTTCATTTAAAAATAAAAGAAATAAAAGTTACAAAAACCTCACACAGAGGTAATTTCTATTACTGTTCTGAGGCATATATTTCCACTTATTTTTATGCACGAAGAACATAAGCTTTACTTAATCTTTATAAATAAATATGCTTTATTTTTACAAAGTGGAATGATGGTGTGCCTCTTGTTTTATAATCTGCTTTTTAATTTATCAGTATATTAGGAATGTAATATTAATAAATATTTCTATAGAACATAATGACAACAAATGGATGCAAATATACTGGGTTTTATAATAGTAAACAATGCTTTGTAAATATTCTAATGCATATCTCTATGTGTGTGTCTCATTTTTAATTTTGCAGATCCATTATTAGGTGATGTATTATTACACTGACTGTGATAAGCATTTTTAAGTTATTAATACTCTACCACAGTAGTGTCACTAGAATAGGAAGAGAAGAATGAAATGAATTGAGGTTAAACTTTTCCAGTGAATGTACACATGCTATTTTGTACATGTGCACTTGAAGGTATATGTTTTCAGGTGTGTGAACATGTTCTCTAAGTTCTTGACTCTCACTTGTAGAATAGTATTGGATTGGCAAAGAAGTTCGTTCAGTTAATGAATACATTGTTCAGTAAAGTTCTTGGTGAAAATGAAGAATGTGTCTTTTATTTTTACTTAAATCCAAACGAAGGTTTTGGCCAACCCAATACTTGTCATAATGTGTTACATTAGCTTTTGCTCCCCTTGTAGGAAGGGTTTTTTATTTTGGGCTCATTTACTAACACAGTGCTTGGCACATCATAAGTATTAAAAAAATGTACATTGTAAAAACGTCTGGATCAGTACATGTAATGTACACTAAATACTAAAATTACTGTAATAAAATAATAGCTTTGCTACCCATATATTTTTGTTGCATAGCTACTTCTAAGACTCCATGAAAATTATAACTAGTATATACAAAATGCTTCCAGTCCCTACTGGTAGTAGGAAAGTTAAAAATACTTAAGGTTAATGACATTTTTTCTGACGTTAGTGTCTTAGTATCGCCCCCGGAATTTAAATAGAAACCTTTCTTTTCCTTTCTAAAAATTGATATTTTTTTCTATGCACAGCCTACATTCAACACTTTATTTTAAAAGTGGAATAAATATTTATAAATCATTCAATGCCTTAGTTACTGGCAAATGTTTCCAGATAGGAGATTATATTTTCCAAAACAAGTGTCTCCCTCAACCTTGGAAAAATGCTACTGTACTCTGAATCATTCTGATTTAGGTTTCATCTCAAGTCCTTTCTCTCAATAGAAATATTTTCATTGGCTAATTCTCAACCTGATTTTACTTCAAAACTGATTTTTGGTATTGCATTAAATAAAAAGGAATACAGCTTTCGTTTTCCTACCTCTTTTGAATTTTTCAAAATCCAACTCAGATTCCAGATATTCCACAAAAAATAGCCCCCAATCATATTGATATCTCTTTTATTTGTGTGCCTTTGGCAGTAGAAATTTGTGTTTTTATTGGAAGTGTAGCATATGTTATGCATTTTTATTTGTTTCATGGATAAAGCTCTCAGGGTCTAAGACTTAATTTAACCTTCTGTGAAGAAATGAATTATAACAGACAAAAGGCAGCTATCTTTAAAAGAGCCTGCTTGCAAGACTGCCCTTCAGCTGACACCTGGGAATTTGGCACTTGACCAGTCCTCTTACTAATAAGAATAACTCACTGTGTCTAGATGGTTTGAACAAATATTATGGTTTATGGTGCATACGTGCTTTTCTTCTGAGAGTCTGAAATTTAAGGACATGATAGGCAGAGGGTGCTTCCATCACCAGCCTACAATGCAAAACTTAGGTGCTGAGTCTCTATTGGGCTTCCTTGGGCAGAACCATCACACATGCTGCTGCATTTTTATTCCTGGATGAAGAAACATGCTCAAATATGCCACTTCATAGGAGAGAGAGAATAAGGAATATGTGCATGGATATCTCCAGATTCCGTGTCTCTTCCTTTGCTGATCCTGTGGTGTGTTCTTACCCTGTAAATCTTGGCCATGAGCACTCCTACATGCTGAGTCCTGTGAGTCATTCTAGCAAATTTCCCAATGTAGGAGTGGTCTGAGGGACCCCCAATATACTTCATTGCAAGCTACTAATTCAGTCTATTACTTATGGATAGTATCAGAAGACACGAGACCCCCTGGGTCAGAGACAAAGGATTTTCTTACTAATAGCATAGAAGACAGCATGAGTATCATGCTCGTGTAAGTTCCTATTGACCTGCAAGTTCCATGGGGGTGAAGCAGAAGGTCTTGGGTAGGTGGCTGCTGCACATAGTGGGTTGGCATTGCAGCCGAGGAATACTGATCTTGGAGAATCCACCTCTTTTATAGCCTTCCTGTCATTTATCCTGGAAGGAGACATTATCTCATCTTTCAAGGCTGCTTACAGCTTCCTGCATACATACCCTGTAGAGTGGTCAGGATCTTGAATTCTTGGAATACCCAGCAAGAACATATGAGATGCTCAGGGTCCATGAAAGATCACTTTGCCCAATAATATCCTTGCATATCCCACAAGTCTGTAAACATCTCAAAAACAGTACATGTGTTTTCTGATTTTTAAAATGCCATCAAAGGCAGTTGTAAAGTGTTGAATCCTACAAAAAGACTCGGTGACTCTTGCATTAGTTTCCCGTGACTGCTATATCAAATTACCATGAATCTGGTGGCTTAAAACAAACAAACAAAAATTCTCTCACACTTCTGGAGGCTGAAAGTCTGACATGAATATCACTGGGCTAAAATGATGGTGTTGACAGGTCTGAAGTCCCTCTGGAAGCTCTAGAGGATAATTCATTCCTCACCTCCTCCAGCTTCTGGTGGTTGCCATTATCCTCTGATTGTGGTCACTGCATCCAATCCCTGCCTCTGTGGTGAGACTGTTTTTTCCTCTTGCATCTGTATAGTGAAATCTTCTGTCCATCTCTTGAATAAGCATATATTTAGGGATTGTATTTAGGGCCTATCCTGATAATCCAGTATAATTGCCTCATCTCAGATTCCTTAATTTAATCACACCTGTAAATTCCTTTTTTTGTCTTGTAAAGTAACATTTAAAGGTTCCAGGGATTAGGACATGGATATGTTTTGGTGGGGGGTGGGCACAGGATATTTTTAAACTTATAAAGATATTTAAACTGGATCATTAGAAAACAGAGTAAAATAATATAGTTATATAGTTACAAATAGGAAGTACATTATTGTTCTACTTAATATGTCACCAGAGGCACTTTTAATCCCAAATACAAATTTTGGATAAGAGAGATAAATATAAAATCTGAAATATAAAGCAGAAGTATTTTTTATACTTAAAATAATAAAATTAGCAGTGCATCTGATAGAAACTTGAAAATAAAATTTCCTGAAACAAAATACATTTGTTTTTGTGGACTCACAAAGAGGTTGGAATGATGGCTAAGATAGTAAATATTGTTCATTTTTTCTTATTATAAGTCAAAAAACAATAAGCAACACACTTTTCTAAAATGTACTTTGAGAGACCATTGCTGTGACAGATAGGAATATACTAGAAGGAAAATAAAAAGTGATTTATAGACTTTTGGTGATTTACAATCTGTGGATTAGGAAACTTAACAAATACTAGTCTTTTTAATGCCTGTGTTTAGGATCTAGAAAGCTTTTGCTTCTGTGTAGAAAGTAAGGAATAAATGAGCACCAAAAAAGATATTTATACCCTAAAGGAATGGCTGCTTCCTTCCCTTTCTAGGAACACACATCATACACATACAAGTGTTTTTAAATCCAACAGACAGTTCCAAACACAAAGTTGAATTAGCAGTTTAGTTTACCCTCATAACTGTGATTTTTAAATTTTCTATGTGGTTTTTCATACATCAATTTAAAACAACTCTCTTAAGCTATTTCTGGCTCACTTACATTTCCTAATTGGCAAGAAATAAATATTTCTATTTGTTACTTCCTCAGTTTGGAAAGTCAGTATGTGAAAATTTAACTAAATCAGTTGTGGTTAGATTTTTGTAGTTTAAGTGGTAGATGCAGGAGTCTGATATGCTTCCTTCCTTTGGCAGAACGTTCCATAGGGTCAATGTGGTACAAGGAGGACTCAAGAACTGGTGTTAGTGAACTATGACCCCAGGACCAAATCTGGCCCCACCCCTGTTTTTGTAAATAAGATCTGATTGTAACACAGACATGCTCGTACATTCACATGTAGTCTAAGGCTGCTTTTGCTCTACAATAGCAGATTTAAGGAGTTGCAATAGACACTGTATGACCCACAGAACCAAAAACTATTTACTACCTTTCCTTTTAGGACAAGTTGGCTGATCTACCCTAGAAGAATGAGAAGATATACATAGTCTGTTTATTAAATATAAAGCAGACAAATATAGACCCAGCTGAAATACAGAATCAGACTGAAAAAGACATTAAAAGGCTGAAATACTAGGTTAAAAAACAAAATTAAATTTAAAAGAAATAGGGCTTACCTGGTGGCGCAGTGGTTGGGAGACTGCCTGCCAATGCAGGGGACGCGGGTTCGTGCTCCGGTCCGGGAAGATCCCACGTGCCGCAGAGCGGCTGGGCCCATGAGCCACGGCCACTGAGCCTGCGTGTCCGGAGCCTGTGCTCCGCAACGGGAGAGGCTGCAACAGCGAGAGGCCCGCGTACCACAAAAAAAAAAAAAAAAAGAAAAAAAGAAAATTAAAAGAAATAAACACAAAGTCATAAACTCAGAATCTCAAATTTAACAGCACAAATTAAACAAGAGTTAGCTTGGTCCTTAACTTGGTATAGATAACCATAAATATAACATGAGTCAATATTACATGGCTAACAAAACATATAGAATTATTTTATAAATTTATAGACAGTTCTAGATTAATAGAAGTTAATGTTTCTAGATTAATAAAGCTATTAATAAAATAATTAAAAATTATTGAATATGCAGTATGTGTCATATACTTTATAAGACTACACAGATACATTTGTGTATGTATATGTGTAGGTATGTGAATTAAATTAATCCCATGACAACCCATTTATGTAGATACTATATCACATCTCACATATGAGAAGATTGAAGTACATAGAGTCTCTTGCCCAAGATCATACAACTAATAAGCTCTAAAGGCAGAATTCAAACCCAGGTTGTCTATCTCCAGAGCCCCCACTCTTAACCCGTAGCCCAGTGTATTAGTTCATGCTCCTAACACAAAAATATCAGACTTCATCGCTTACACACCAAACATTATTTCTCACAGTTCTGGAGGCAGGAAAGTACAATAGCAAGTCCAAGGAAAGTCCAAGAGCACTGGGTAGACCCAGTGTCTGGTGAAGACCTTCTTCCTGGCTTGTAGACAGTCACCTTCTCACTATATTCTCACATGGCCAAAAGATCAAGCTTTAGTCATTTTCTCTTTTTTATAAGGATACTAATCCCACCATGGGGACTCTATTCTCATGACTTTGTGTAACCCTAATTACCTCCCAAAGGCCCCACCTCCTAATACCACCCCATTGAGGGTTAGGGTTTCACATTTGAATTTTGGGAGGACACAAACATGCAGTCCATAACACCCAGATAACAAAATATTTAGAAGGAACATAATAACTATATCCAAATATTTGAAAAACTTTAATGTGTAAGAGAACACACATTTATTGGGGTTGTTTCAGAAGTTCAATAACAATAAGAACAAATAAAGATAATAAGATTAAAAACTAGAGTTGACTTTTATCAAAGGAAAACTTTTGTTTACAATTGGAAGAACTATAATATATGGGATAAATTGCATTTGATTTCTAAATTCATGAGTGAATTTCTCCAGGAATCACTGAAAAATCATTTTTAAGGAATGCTCTGGTCGAGATTTTTTTTATGAGGTAGAAGAATACCAGATGTGCTCTAACTAAACCTATGCATTTGATGTTAGAGAAGAATAAATCAGGGAAATGCGGATATGCTCTGGCATCTTATTCTGATATTACTTTGCCATAGGAAGATGACTTGCCTGGAGCAGGATAGAGTCCAGGATTAGCTTAATATCACATTGTAAAGCATGCTTCACACTCATGGGGGGTTTAGCTAGCACCCTAGAGCACAGTTAATGAATTATTTTTAGACCATTCTGCAATTTTTTCAATTAGGCTTAAACATGACAGCTAAGGAAAGTTAAAACATTTTATTCTATAAAGTTCAAAGTGGAAAGGAAGCATTAGCAATGCAAGTTTCCCCATAATGTTCTATCAGTTTTACGCAACTTTCTTCAGGGGATTAAAGGATAATTTTTATTCTTGACCAATCTTGAGTTTCACTGCAAGACTTGCTATGCTGAAGCACAAGGATAGATCTTTGAAAATGACTTTCCAATCCCTGGCTATTTAACACAGTGAAGTACTAGACCATTATAAAGAGAGACGTTTATTATAAACATAACTAAATGAAAGTGCAAAATTCTGCTTAAAATGAATAACTTTGACCACCCAAACAGAATAGTAGTCAAATAGATGCATGTACCAAAAATATGTATGGGATAAATGTCTATGTACAGGTACACAGCTATAGTTTAATGTTAATAATCTTGGGGGCTTCCCTGGTGGCGCAGTGGTTGAGAATCCGCCTGCCGATGCAGGGGACACGGGTTCGTGCCCCGGTCCGGGAAGATCCCACATGCCGCAGAGCAGCTGGGCCTGTGAGCCATGGCCGGTGAGCCTGTGCATCCGGAGCCTGTGCTCTGCAACGGGAGAGGCCACAACAGTGACAGGCCCTCGTAAGACAAGAAAAAAACCCCCCAAAACAAAAAACAAACAAAAAATATAATAATCTTGGTGGCTTATCTTAGTTACTATTTTATTTTTAAAAGGATACATTTTCAGTCTTAACTACCTGCTCAGATAAAAATCATATGTGCTTAGTAGCTACACCTCTCAAATTAATTTAAATTATACATAAAGATTTATTTTAAGGGTCTTTGGTCTTTTGGAAAATTAGTTTACATTTCTAGCATCTCAGTGATAAAATATAGTGCCAAATCCCTATTGCTGAGAAAGCACATTCATATAAAAGGCAGGATCCTTCACCAGATCTTTAAATTCCATGCATGGAGAATATGACTTTGAATATAAGAAACTTCTGATGAAACCTAAGAAAAAGTAAGATGCAAATGCAAAACTTCAGTCCAGCTAGAAACAAAACAAGTAAACACTGAAATGCAAACATTATGAGAAAGAAGACTTCATTTACCTTATTCCCAATAGTATTCTTGGTGTCTGTGAGAGCAGAGGACATATAATAGGTACTCAGGTGATTAAATACATGAATGAACAAAGGTTATAGAAATATTATTTGATTTCCTTCACAGAATTGCTTACTCAGAGAAATGAAGCAGAACTCAGAAATAATAATGTGTGTAAGTGTAATTTTATGAGACAGAAAATTAAAAGTATAGTAAACAAAGGATATTGTAGGACATTTTCTCATAAGAAACAATAAAAAGTTCCATTCACATTTGAATGCTATTAATTTATTGGCCCTAATTCAGGTCAGGTAAAATGGTTTGATATTAGAAACACATCTGTAAAACATTTGTGTAAGATTTTAGAAAATAATTTCAGAGACATTCTATGCTAGAATTTCCAAAGTCACCTGTTGTAAATCAAAGCAAAAACAAACATTAAAAAAATTACTTTCTCCTTATCACTGAAAACTGTGACCTTTTGCCTTGTTACCTAGTCCTTCTAAAGCCAACAGTATCAATTGAAGAATAAAAACCATATGATCAGTTCAATAGATGAAGAAAAAGCTTTTGACAAAATTCAACACCCATTTATGATTAAAAACCCTACAGAAAGTAGGCATAGAGGGAACTTACCTCAACATAATAAAGGCCATATATGACAAACCCACAGCCAACATCATCCTCAATGGTGAAAAACTGAAACCATTTCCACTAAGATCAGGAACAGGACAAGGTTGCCCACTCTCACCATTATTATTCAACATTGTTTTGGAAGTTTTAGTCACAGCAATCAGAGAAGAAAATGAAATAAAAGGAATCCAAATTGGAAAAGAAGTAAAGCTGTCACTGTTTGCAGATGACATGATACTATAGACAGAGAATCCTAAGGATGCTACCAGGCAACTACTAGAGCTAATCAATGAATTTGGTAAAGTAGCAGGATACAAAATTAATGCACAGAAATTTCTTGCATTCCTATATACTAATGTTGAAAAATCTGAAAGAGAAATTTAAGAAACACTCCCATTTACCATGGCAACAAGAACAATAAAATACCTAGGAATAAACCTACCTAAGGAGACAAAAGACCTGTATGCTGAAAACTGTAAGACACTGATGAAAGAAATTAAAGATGAATCAAACAGACGGAGAGATACACCATGTTCTTGGATTGGTAGAATCAACATTGTGAAAATGACTATACTACCCAAAGCAATCTACAGAGTCAAGGCAATCTGTACCAAACTACCAATGGTGTTTTTCACAGAACTAGAGCAAAAAATTTCACAATTTGTATGGAAAAACAAAAGACCCTGTATAGCTGAAGCAATCTTGAGACAGAAAAATGGAGCTGGAGGAATTAGGCTCCCTGACTTCACACTATACTACAAAGTTCCAGTAATCAAGACAGTATGGTACTGGCACAAAAACAGAAATATAGATCAATGGAACAGGATAGAAAGCCCAGAGATAAACCCATGCACATATGGTCACCTTATCTTTGATAAAGGAGGCAAGAATATACAATGGAGAAAAGACAGCCTCTTCAATAAGTGGTGCTGGGAAAACTGGACAGCTACATGTAAAAGAATGAAATTAGAACACTCCCTAACACCATACACAAAAATAAACTCAGAATGGATTAAAGACCTAAATGTAAGGCCAGACACTATAAAACTCTTAGAGGAAAACACAGGCAGAACACTCTATGACATAAATCACAGCAAGATCCTTTTTTGACCCACCTCCTAGAGAAATGGCAATAAAAACAAAAATAAACAAGTGGGACCTAATGAAATTTAAAAGCTTTTGCACAGCAAAGGAAACCATAAACAAGACAAAACCAGAACCCTCAGAATGGGAGAAAATTTGCAAATTTGCAAATGAAGCAACTGACAAAGGATTAATCTCCAAAATTTATAAGCAGCTCAATATCAAAAAAAAAAAAACCCAATCCACAAATGGGCAGAAGACTTAAATAGACATTTCTCCAAAGAAGATATATAGATTGCCAACAAACACATGAAAGAATTATCAACATCATTAACCATTAGAGAAATGCAAATCAAAACTACCATGAGCTATCAGTTCACACCAGTCTTAATGGCCATCATCAAAAAATCTACAAACAATAAATGATGGAGGGCGTGTGGAGAAAAGGGATTCCTCTTGCACTGTTGGAAATGTAGATTGATACAGCCACTATGGAGAACAGTATGGAGGTTCCTTAAAAAACTAAAAATAGAGCTGCCATATGACCCAGCAATCCCACTGCTGGGCATATACTCTGAGAAAACCATAGTTCAAAAAGAGTCATGTACCAGAATGTTCACTGCAGCTCTATTTACAATAGGCAGGACATGGAAGCAACCTAAGTGTCCATCGACAGATGAATGGATAAAGAAGATGTGGCACATATATACAATGGAATATTACTCAGTCATAAAAGGAAATGAAATTGAGTTATTTGTAGTGAGTTGGATGGACCTAGAGTCTGTCATACAGAGTGAATTAAGTCAGAAAGAGAAAAACGAATATCATATGCTAACACATATATATGGAATCTAAAAAAAGAAAAAGGTCATGAAGAACCTAGGGGCAGGATGGGAATAAAGACACAGACCTACTAGAGAATGGACTTGAGGACACGGGGAGGGGGAAGGGTAAGCTGGGACAAAGTGAGAGAGTGGCATGTACATTTCTACACTACCAGATGTAAAATAGCTAGTGGGAAGCAGCTGCATAGTACAGGGAGATCAGCTCGGTGCTTTGTGACCACCTAGAGGGGTGGGATAGGGAGAGTGGGAGGGAGGGAAACGCAAGAGGGAAGAGATATGGGGATATATGTATATGTATAGCTGATTCACTTTGTAATAAAACAGAAACTAGCACACCATTGTAAAGCAATTATACTCCAATAAAGATGTTTAAAAAAATAAAATAAAAATAAAGCCAACAGTATCAAATTATAATGTATTATAGAAATGGTGGATTTAAGATGCACCTAAATGATATTGTTAAATTTTGGAGTTACTGAGGCTTCAGAAAGGAAGTCTTACTGATACGTAAAATAACAGTTTGAAATGATAAATACCAAAGAGTCAACTCCAAGATGAGCATGATGCCATATGTTCAAAACAGAGTAAAGTATATAAATGAACATTCTAGCTGAGTTTTGTATAATGACTATAAAGAAAACAGATTCAAACTGAAGGTTAGGAGTACCTAACCTTCATGGTAAGTTAACTATAACCTCCAATCCAGGCATGAAGGTATATTGCTTTTCTAGGAATCAGAATGGAGTGGAAGTAGTCACTAGCTGGGTATTAAAAAGCAACAAAAAAAGGACAAGAATCCAATTGGTTTGGTCTGGAACTGGGATTAGTTTCTAGGCAAAGAAAATGGAAATAATTAGTAATAAAATAATTGTACTTCAAATGAGCTGAAGAAACACAGGAAAATAAGACTAATTCTAGACTTCCCACCAGAGTCCAGTTTGCATGAGTACATCCTACTGAAGACGATGTGAGTCGTTGCTCTGTTCATTCGTTAACTCACTCAACCTACGTTTTTCTTTTTCTTTTGAAATGGATTAAATTTCACAAGAAGTTGTAAAAATAGTGCAGAGAGGTCCCACAAAGGCAATATACTTTTAAAAATAATATTTACATAACCATAATACATTGTCAGAAACAGGAGATGGACATTGGTAAAATACTATTAACTCAAATATAGTCATTATTCTGATTTCACCAAGTTTTACATCTTTTTTTTCTTTTTTTGATGTATGGTTGTACACAATTGTATCACACATATAGATTAAACTTCACCGCAGTCAGGAACTGTTCAAACACCACAAAGAAACTACCTGGTGTTACTCCTTAATAATCATACCTTTCCCCGACTCTAAGTCCTGGTTACCACTTTTTTGTTCTCCATCCCTATAATTTTATCACTTTAAGAATGTGAAACAAATGGAATCATATAGTATGTGGTTAGAATTTTGTTCTGTTTTTGTTTGTTTGTTTGTTTTCATTTTTTTCTTTGATCAGCACAATGCCCTTGAGATCCATTCAAGCTATTGCAGGTGTCAAAAGTTTATTTCTTTTTACTGCTGATTTTGTATTCTACTGTATGAATATATCACAGTTTATCTATTCACTTAGTTGGAAGACACTTGGGTTATTTCCAAATTTTAGCTGTTATGAATAGAACAGCTATGAACATTCATTTATTGCAGATTTATTCATTCTTAGCTGGCTAAGAAATTGCCTACCAGCAAAGTATGAAGAGTTCCAGTTGCTGTGCATTCTTACCAGTCAACACATATTTATTGAGGACTAAGTATATGCGAGGCACAATACTAGTATCCAAAACTTTAACAACTTGGACATAGCTTTGCCTTTATGAATTAGTAAGGGAGGCAGACTTCATAAAACTGACCAGGTTGTTAAATGGAAAATGTAGAAATGTCCCTCTTTTTCAAGGTTTTCAATACTATTACAGTTCCAACATGTAATACATTCTATAAAAATTATTTAAGACCAATACTTAATAAATAATTATTAGAAAGCACCGATTAAATACAATTCCCACATTTTATATATGACAAAACAGTGGATTGAGGACCTGGTGCCTTCATTATGGTCCTAAAACTACGTATGTCAGAACTTCAGATTAGGACCTCAAGTCTCTTGTTCTTATTTTCATATTTTCTCACAAGGCCACTAATGAATTTTTTTTTTATTTCATAGATGTTACACCTAAAATATTCCCATGCTTTAAGGAAAACTGGTATTATACAAACATATAATTTTCCACTGCCAAGAAATGAGTTAAAATAAAAATTAACATCCACTACAATGAAATCAATTAAGAAAGTAATATGGCAATTTGAACATATCATTTGAAATAAAAACATTATTAAAACATCAAGTGTGAACCGCAATTAAAAAAATCAAATTATAGGCTTAGCATAAGCTTTCCTTTTCCTGGTTAAGAGAAAGTAGAAATAGAAATTAAATATGCTCCATTAGTTGGCACTTTTTGAAAACTGTTTCAGGCGTACTAGGGTACCTGAACTCACATCTATCTTTCATAGTTTTCAAATTCCAGTCTTAAATGAAGTATTTTACCTTTTTAAAATTTATATTTGGTTTCCATATTTAATGATTATTTAGTAAGTGTAAGAACTACATCCAAATAAAATCAGCCCATGTTCTCAACAATTAATGCAAGCAGAAATAAAACAGCTATATTTCTTAGAGAAAAGTAATTAGTTATTATATTTGGATAATTGTTGGAAAACACTCATTGTACTGTTGGACTCTGACAATGGAAACACGATCATGTTTTTTTCTTTTTCTAAAGCCAGACAAAGTCTAGGATGACTAAACCTCTAAGTTATAATATACACTAAAAATCTCTGTAATCGAAAAAATGTAGTGCTAATTCATGAAGAGATACAGAGATCATTAGAATATAATAGAAGATACAGAAATAAAGCTAAGTACAATAAATGAAGACATTTAGTGTATTGATATCTGAATACCTGAGGCAAACATCTATTTAAATGCTCCTGGTACAATTTGTTTGCCATTTGGGAAAATACAAGATTATTTCTAATCATTACAGCATATGCAAGAATTAACTCTAACAGGATCAGAGATCTAAATGTAAAACATGAAACTATCCAAGTAGCAGAAGAAACCATGAATGACATTTTCTATAACCTGGATGTAGAGGAAGGTTTTGCAATCAGAATTCAAAATTTCATGCAATAAAAAATGATTAACAAATTGGTCCACATATAAATAATTTTAAAATACTTTTAGATGGCAAACTAAACAAAATGAAAATAACAAAAAACCATAAACTAAGTCAAAAACTAGATGACAAATTGGAAAAAAATATTTACAACATATATTCCATATGAAGAGTAATATGTCAAATATATACAGAAGTTTTTAAATATAGGAATTTTTAAAAACTCTTCAAAAAATAAACAAACGTTTAAAAACAAGTTGCATAAAAGATATAAGAATAGCCTTAAATATGAAAATATGTTTAACTTCATATATAAAAAAGAGTTACATAAATCAAAACTGCATTTCGATACCATTTCTCATGTACCAACCCGGCAAAAATTTAGAAATTTGAGAATACATTCTGTTGATGAAGCTGTGGAGATATTTTATATATTGCAGGTGAAATGCAAAATGGCAAAAGCCCCTTGGAAGGGAATTTGGTGATATTAATAGAACTACCTATGTATTTGTCCTTTGACACAGCCATCTTGCAACAAGAGTTCATAGGTTGATATGGAGTGATTTCCAGACTATATCATAACGTTTTTAGAAAGCAAATAGCAAAACAGTCCAGAGTATATATGGTATAATATTTCCATATAAGACAGAAGGGAAAATAAGGAAACATCCAAGTATTTGCTAATTTTACAATAAGAAACACAGCAAGGACATATAAGAGAACAACACTGGTTATCTACAAGTGTAAAAGAGAAAGTGAAAAATGTGAGAGGAAGTAACATTTCATTGAATATTGCATTTTCTACAGTTTCAAATTTTGGAATCATATCAATGCTCTACATAATTAAATAAAATTTTTAAAAGAATGGAAAAATAAAACCTCCAAATTTAATGCAAATAGACACAAATTAATCAACCATATATCTAAGGAATAAAATCTCCACTAAATAAAATAAAATAAAATGAAATGAAACAAAAATAAAAACAGGAATCCAATTAACTTTATAAAGCAATTCTTTGACTATATATCCTCAGGCTAAAGAAGAAAAAGAAAAAAAGGAACTCCAAACATATCTTGAACTTTTAAAAATAGGTCTGATTTTAATTTCTTTGGGGTTTAACAAGTGTGACTATTTTGTATATGCTATAATATTGAGCAAATGAATAAATATATTTATATTTCTACTGTGGAGGAAGGAAAGTACAACAATGGGTTGGGAAAGGCAAATTAAATCCCTTTGGATGTATCTATGTACGTATGTATCTATCTCCCACCTCCACCTCTGCCTGGAAACAATGACATTCTATTGGCAATGAACAAACCTAACATTCAGAAAACTAGGTCCTTTTTTCTAAATACCATTCTCCACTAAAAGACAACAGGGAATCTTGGAGAAATAGCTAATTCCAAGGCTGGGCAGAGAAAATTAGGATGAACCTAGAATTTTTCTGTGCCAGAAAATTAAGAAGTGATCAAAAAGTGATGTTAGCATGCTACAATGACACAGGGATCAACTTGAAGGGGCATCCCTCTGGCCAAATCTGGAACAACTTGAACCTCTAATTAAATAAAGACATTAATGGATTATAACCCATCGAATAAAATAAGAACATGTGAATGCAAACTATCAATACAAATAAGTAAACAAATAAATTAAGGAGAATAGAAAAATTCTTCCTCACAGTAGAATGATCACTTATAAATATAGAAGAATAATAGAGTTAGGAAGTTACTATTTTGCACTATCACAGGCAAGAAACAAATAATTGCTGAATTTAGAGGTGAAAAATTAGATGAAGAACAGGAATTCACATAGCCTCAAATTATCTTCCTCAAAACTACGTATTAATCACAAAAGGGAAAATATTCAGTTTATAGTAAATAAACCAGTCAACACATCAGCCAAGTGATCAAAATTATCATTATCACTAAAAAGGTACAAACATCATGGGTGTATAGATGATACCTTAAGAAGGACACAGCATAACATACATAGTTTTCCAGCCCCTAAATGCATAACCTAAATCTAAACATAAGGAAACACCAGCAAAACCCATGTGAAGAAAATTCAAATAAAATATCAGACCTATATTATTAAAAACAAAAATGTCAGTGCCCTGGAAAACAAAGAAAAGTTTAAATAAATGTTCTAGATTTAACCCCTCAAAATTAAATTTAATAAACATTTCAAGTAAATGCATACACAATCATGGATATGATTTTACACCAGTAAAAAATAGCCAGAAAGGATATATTGGGACAGTTGAAGAAAATAGAATGTGAAATATAGATAAAAATACACCAATGTTCAATTTCATGAATTTGATCATTTTACTATGGCTATGTAAGAGGGGCTCTTCATTCCTATAGAAATCGTATTAAAGCATTAAGTGGTAAACGATGCATGTTGTATGTATCCTCAGAAAAATATTAGACGTAGAAAAGTGATGAAGCAAATGGGACAAAATAGTAAAAAATTGATGAGGGCTTCCCTGGTGGCGCAGTGGTTGAGAGTCCACCTGCTGATGCAGGGGACATGGGTTTGTGCCCCAGTCCGGGAAGATCCCACGTGCCGCGGAGCGGCTGGGCCCGTGAGCCATGGCCACTGAGCCTGCGTGTCCGGAGCCTGTGCTCCGCAACGGGAGAGGCCACAACAGGGAGAGGCCTGCGTACCGCAAAAAAAAAAAAAAAAAAAATTGATGAATCTGGAAGGGCATTTGACATGGCTCGTTATTTTTGATTCAATGCTAAATATTTTGGATAAAAAATTATAATGATTCTGGAATATGTTATTTTTCTTTAAAGAGGGTTAATTTTTGTTGACAGCAGACGGTGTATCAGTGGACAGTGGATCAATTCCTCCCAGTGTTGATTCTGTTGAGTGCCATTATTAAAGGGCTATTCTATATCAGTTTTGCTGTTACGTTTAGGTTGTAGTCTTTATTCCTAAAGTATGTGCCTTATACTTAAAGTGTGACTTGACTCCTAGGGTGTCTCCTTCCTGGAGCTGCAACAGAAGACTTTAAGTGTTTGAGAAGATTCTTCCAACATTCCAGGTCTTGACGTTCAACTTCTGTCTTCTCAGTACTATGTGAATGATGAGATTTCTGCTCAGTTTTTTTGCCTCCAGTTACCATTTATGGCTGGGCTTTAGTTTTAGGTTTTCTTTTATCTTTCCTTTCTCTTTCCCTTCCTTCTTTCCTTCCTTCTTTCCTTCCTTCCTTTCTTTCTTTCTTCCTTTCTTTCTTCCTTTCTCTTTCTCTCTCTCTCTCCCTCTCCCTCCCTCCCTCCCTTCCTTCCTTCCCTCCTTTTCTTTCTTTCTTTCTTTTTTTCATCTTTTTCTTTCTTGTCTCATCTTTCACATGCAAGGATTAGGAATCAACCGACTTCTTCAGGGAGATTAGTCTGAACATTTTTTTTACTTGCTATTGTAGTTCCCTCATTTCAAGGATTTTGCTTCTCAAGTCCCATCCAATTTAGCAGCTTTAAAATCCTGCCATTGTTTTTCAGCCTTGTGAGACTGCTACTTTTTGCTTGGGTTCTGCTCCACTGTGCAGTGAATTGGAAAATGGCTTCAAGGAAAAACCCGGGTGAATGTAGAACTCATCTTATGTGCTTCAATTGTCTCAAAGGTTATAGACTCTCAAACCCTGCCTGCTTTGGTTCCTCTCCAATGCTTTCAAATAGTTGTTTTATGTGTTTTGTCTAGCTTTTATAATTTTTTTGGTGGGAGAATTTACCTGAAACAAGTTACTTTGGTGTGGTCAGAACCAAAACTTTGAAAATTGTTATTTGGCTTCACATTTATTATTCTTACTTTAGGGATTCACCCAGAGTATAGAGGTAGTAACAGCAGAACTATAGTTTAAATCCAGATCTTTTAATGACAAGTCATCTTTCAGTTATACCTAAAGTGTTATAAGTACTTATTATAAAAGTACTTGCAGAATCTACTGTGTATAAAATTCATTAGAATATACGTTATTTGTGTTAGACATATTAACCTTCATATATGCTACATATATGTGTGTGTCCATATATCTATGTGTGTATATACATATATATTTCCTTCCAAGCACAGTAGAGCTCAGCATATATAAAATCTATTTCCAAGCATCCTATTCTAAAGTGCTATTACTTTTGTGATATGCATTTATTTGACATGACTGATGCTCTCAGGAGAATCTAGGGCAGAAGAGAACTTAAACTGTTAACTCAATATCAAAATTGCTAGGATGAGTCATTAACACTAATGAAGAACGTTTTCTCTTTCCTTTTTATATTTTATTCACTCATGTAATAAATAATAGTCATAAGACAACTATAAAAGTGATAATGATGATTTGGGTGCTTGTATAATTTCACACTTCCAGAAGGGCTAAACCCATCCATGACTGGTTGTTTAAATTATATGTCTTAATATGGCACTTGGTGTTTTAAAAAAGAAAATGTATTTTGAGAGAATTTCATACTAAAAATAAATCTGCCTCAATTAGAAAGCTTGGATCCTCATTCTCCTGCTCATTTAGCTTAACGAATGCCATTAGCATGGGCTGTTGATCATAATGGATAAGATATGACTTGCTTTCTCTCTCTCTTATGTTTTCTAATCCAGGAAAAAAAATCCCCCATCCAGGTTGGGTTGTTTTTTTTGTTTGTTTGTTTTTGTGGTACACGGGCCTCTCACTGTTGTGGCCTCTCCCGTTGCGGAGCACAGGCTGTGGACGCGCAGGCTCAGCGGCCATGGCTCACGGGCCCAGCCACTCCGCGGCATGTGGGATCTTCCCGGACTGGGTCACGAACACATGTCCCCTGCATCGGCAGGTGGACTCTCAACCACTGAGCCACCAGGGAAGCCCCAGGTTGGGTTTTTATAAGCTTAGTCATTCCTCGTTGCAGAATAAGGATGATAATACAAAACAATTCATTTGGAGTTAATTCTGATAAGAACACAGTCAATAAATCCTTGCTTTCCAACTTATCATTTGTGGAAATTCAAACACACTGAAGAAGAATATGGATGATAATGCTTTAGAGTTTGGAAGATTAAATATATTTATAAAATTATAAAATATGTCTATAACATACAATATGTAGTTTTTTAAAAATTTATTTATTGGCTGCATTGGGTCTTTGTTGCTGCACACAGGCTTTCTCTGGTTGAGGCGAGAAGAGGCTACTCTTTGTTGCGGTGCGTGGGCTTCTCATTGTGGTGGCTTCTCTTGTTGCAGAGCATAGGCTCTAGGTGTGCAGGCTTCAGTAGTTGTGGTGCACAGACTCAGCAGTTGCTCAGTGGCATGTGGGATCTTCCCAGACCAGGGATCAAACCAGTGTTCCCTGCATTGGCAGGTGGATTCTTAACCACTGCACCACCAGGGAAGTCCCTATATTTTTAAATTTACTCTGACAAACTGATGTAGATATATACATATATATATGTATATGTGTATGTGTGTGTGAGAGTGTGTGTATATTTATGTATGTATAGCTACCAACTTATTATAACGTCAAAGCTTAACCCCTCTTATTCTCAAAAGGGATAAGTTCCCTTTAGGGAATAAAATAGTTTTTTAGGACAAGCTCTCTGATTCATCAATAGAGAATGTTAAGGGAAATTGTATCACGATAATAAGCCAGAGGAAGAGGGCTGAATAACACTGGCTAGATGACCAAATTTAAAGCATATGAACTTTGAAATGGCTTTCTGTTGATGTCAGTTTACTTTCATAGTTTACTATATCATATAGTAGGTTCTACAGGAACAAACTTATTGGTAGAAATTTCAGACCTGGAAGCTGGTACTACAGTAACACAGGAATGGTACATTTTTGTCTCAGAAAAACCTTGTCAAATCAAAGTGTACCTTTCCTATCAAGTATGGCTCAGAATTTTTGATATTCTATTTTTCTGATGCAGGGGACTACTTTAAAAGATTATTCAGAAGTACCCTAGGGAGACAGTTGGGGAAATTGTCAACCTGTTGACAATACCAAGAAACAATAAGGGGTTTATAAATAATCTCTGTCTGTCATGTAGAGCCGAAAAACAGAAAAGCAAACAAAAAAGAAAATCATAAAAACAATTTCAATAAGACATAAAAACATGAATCTTAACAGTATAGGTGAAGTCTGAATGTGGAAGAGTGAATAAACAAGGGGGAAAGTGTAAGAAGATGAAATAATAAAATAAAATACTAGAATATAGTACAAAACACAGAGTTTACAAACAGGAGTAATAATGTGTATAAAGGGAAAAAAGAGTACAATGTAGCATAAATGCAAAATTAGGGAAACAAGGAATCTTATTCAGGTTTGTATTTAGCCCCATCAAAGCTTTTATGAGATTGCCAAGAGCTGGATGCTGAGATATTTGCTCTCCCCCAAATATCAGCTACAACAAGGACAGCTCATTTTCTCAAGTTAAAAACAAATATTCCAACTGGAGAATCATTAAAGGCTTGCTGACTGTCATTTTGAATTTACTTAATCCTTCAATAAAAACAGTTGGGATACTCTGCCTAAATAAAAGAGAGACTCCCTCTCCTTGGAAACTGCCATTACCATCTATCTCCTTGGCCCTTAGAGCCAAGCTTGTCAGTGTATTATGGACAATAGCATAAAACTCTAGAGCCATAGTGTCTGAGCTCAAATTCTAGCTTTGACTCCTACTCCTGTGTGATCTTTGATAACTGCTATTGACTGCACGTGTCCCCCTGAAATGAAAATCTTAAAACCTCATCCTCTGTATGATGGTATTAGGAGGTGGGGCCCTTGGCAGGTGATTAGATCATGAAGTGGAGCCCTTATGAATGAGAGATTAGTGCCCTTATAAAAGAGAACCCAGAGAGCTCCTTTGCCCCTTCTGTCTAGTGATGACACAGCAAGAAGTTGGCCATCTATGTCACCATTGATCTGCTGGTGCCTCGATGTAGGATTTCTCAGTACCGAGAACTGTGAGAGTTCAATTTCTGTTGTTTATAAGCCATCCAGTCTATGGCATTTTGTTATAACACCTCAAACTAAGACAATAAATATTCAATGATAATAACTGTTTGTGCTTCAGTGTTCTAATCTACAAAAAGGGAGCAATAAGACTGTCTCATAAGGTTGTTTTGATGATTAAATGTGTTGAGTAATGTAAAGTGCTTAGAATAGTGCATGACATATACTAAGCATTGTATGTGTGTTAAAGGAGAAATAACAATTATATGTGCCTATTAGAAGTATTCTCTCATTTATTCAGTAAATGTTTATGGAGCATCTGCTGTTTGCCAGGCACTGTTCTGGCACTTCAGATTCTTTATCAACAAAACAGACAAAAATCTTTACTTTCTTGGAAATAGCATTCAGTTAGATGCACTCAAGTGAAACATTCTAGGTATAATTATGATGCTAATATCTAGTTATACTCTATTCCAACCTTTTTGGATGTATTATCAACCCTGACAAGTAGGTCCTATTCCTAGTCCCATTTCAGAGATAAAGAAGCTGAGTTACAGAAATGTTAACTGAGATATATAATACCTATATGTGTTTAATACCCATCTTTCCTCCAATTTGTTATCCACATTTTATTAATTAATTATATATTCACCTTCTCATTCATCTATTTATTTATTCAACGTATAGCTATTACTGTTTTCTGGCAGACCCTGAGTTCAAAGCCAGAATCTGGTTGCAGAATCCCTGCTCTTAACTAATTTGTTTTGTTGACTCAATTAACAATTTGGTAAAGCTGGAAACAAACTCATCTATGTTGAGCTTATTATAGGTTTTCAATTCCCATTCAATTTCCAATTCAAGAACATTACCTATGTAGTGTTAAATTTTTAAATACTTGAATAAATTGATATCATCTAAATAGTTTTCTTCATTCTTTAATACAATACTTTAAAATGGTCACAATACCCTGTCAACTCTACCTTCTAAATATTTCTTGAACAAATTGTTACCTCCAATTTCCAACCCTATCACCTTAGTTTATGTTCTCATCACCATCAGGTTAAGAGAAGTATGTTTAAATATAGAGAACAGACTTGTGGTTGCCAAGAGGGAGGAGAGGTGGGGTAGGGAAGGATTGGGAGTGGGGGTTAGCAGATGCAAACTATTATATATAGATGGATAAACAAGATCATACTGTATAGCACAGGGAACCATATTCAATAACCTGTGATAAACCAAAGTGGAAATGAATATGAAAAAGAATATATAGATATAACTGAGTCACTTTGCTGTACAGCAGGAATTAAATACAACATTGTAAGTCAATTATACTTCAATAAAATTTTTTTAAAAGGATAGAGTAATTGAGAAAAAAAGAGAGAAGTATGTTTAGATTACATCAATTTCTTAACCAGTCTCATTCTCTACATACTTCTTTCATAATATTACTCAAAATCATGTGTCTGATCATGTTTATCTTATATGTATAACCCTTAGTGAACTCTTCAGCATGCATTGAATCCCAGACTCATTACAATGACACACAAAGCCTTTCATTATGTTGGTATCACCTAGTTCTCTAACAGGGCTCTTGGCTTGGAATGATATTGGTCCTTCAAAATATTACTTAGATGTTGCCTGTTATTAGTCAGGTTTCTCCAGAGAAGCAGATATATAGATATAGATCCTATTGATTCTGTTTCTAATATCTTTACATTTCTAAATACCTATCTTTCCTCCAATTTATCTTTTATTTATTATTTATTCACCTATTCATTCACTCACTCATTCATTCATATATATAAAGGGCTTTATAATAAGGAATTGGCTCATGTGATTACGCAGGCTGAGAAGTCCTACCATCTGCAATCTGTAAGCTGAAGATCCAGGAAAGCTGATGGAATGATTTGAAAATCTGGGAGCAGGACAGCCAATGAGGATGTATATTCCAGTCTGAAGGTCTAAAAACCAGGAGCACTGAGGTCAGGAGAAGATCAATGTTCCAGCTCAATCAGTCAGGTAGAGAGATAGTGAATCCTGCCTTTCTCTACCTTTTTTTCTATTCAGGCCCTCAATAGACTGCATGCCTCCCCTCCCACACTGGGAAGGGCCATCTGCTTTACTCAGTTTACTAGTTCAAATACCAATCTCTTCCAGAAACACTTCACAGACATACCCAGAAATAATGTTTAACAAGATATCTGGACATCCTGTGATCCAGTCAAGTTGACACAAAAAATTAACTATCACATTATCTCTTCAGAAAACTTTTCCTGGTCAACCTCTTTATACATCTCCCACCAAGATTTAGTACTCCCTTCTTGATCTATATCCACAGCTTGCATATTTCCCATTTTGTCCTAATTAATCAGTATTTACTCTTTATTTGTTTACACATATGAGTCCCTTACTAGAAGGATTCTGTTTCTAATACCTATATGTTTTTAAGTGATTATCTTTCTTCCAATTTACCTACTCTTATTTATTTATTCACCTATTCATTCCTGAAGGGAAGCCCTGTAGGGCAAGTTTTGTGCTTTATTCATTATCCTATCCTTAGGCTTAGCACAATATTTGCTATAGACTAGTTGTTCAATAAACACAAATTATATTAAACATTGTCAAGTTGAACATTGAGGAAAATCTAAAATTGGTGTCCTATAATGCAGTTGTCCCATTAGCCATTTGCTGCTTTTTACTTATTTGATCATTACTCACAAGTTGGTGTCAAAAAAACCCCACTGCTTTTCCTGTCAAGGGATTTAATTGCTTTGTTTTCTCAGATTGACATTGTAACAAATGGATATTTGGTAGATCTTTCCATCTGGCAGTTTTCAGACAAATAAATTAGAAGAGAAACTGAAACAACTGAAGTCTCATCATCTTTGCCCATCTCACACTTATTTGAAAAACTTAATAACCAGAGCCAAATTATGGAATAAATAGCTATAAGGAAAGTATGTGCAATACTGAACATTGTCATCTCTAGGACTTCACATCCTGTAAAGAGTCCAACCAAGAAAACCACTCTGAGATTACAATCAGAGGGTACTTAATGCAGGGAACTGGTTACACAGGTAATGAAAGAACTGAGACACACAATGGAAAATCTGTAAGATGATTCAGAGATTAAGAAGCAGAAAACCATTACTGCCCCTAGGTCTGAGTGGGAAAGTGAAAAGGCTGTACTACCAGAGCTCAGGGGTAAGAATCAGCTGGGGGAAGTTGCAACCATGGAGGGAGATGGAGATTTGGAGGAAGAACAGCTATTGTTAAAGACACCACTTCTGATAGAGAGGGAGGCACATATCCTGGATTCTCCCTTTCTCTCCCTGCCTACTCCCCTGCCAATGCCTGCCACTGACCAAACCCAGGAGGAAAGCAGCTGACATGGAACCTCAGAAATGCAGCCTGTAGTAATTATCCTTTCTGTGATAATCAGCAGGACATAGAAATTTTCAGAAATGAATCTGAGGGCAAAGCTGTCCAGGACTATGATTGTCTAAGGGATATGACGTCATTTCTATATTAAACTTCTAAGATCGGACCATAGGTTGCTTCTTTTGGGGTAACTATTTTTAGAGCATGTCAGTAAACAGAATATATAACTTGAAAATTCTTTTGAGGATTATCAAAATATTTTGTGATAGAGTCATACATGGATCTGAACAAAAAAATAAAGAGAATTTTTTTTCCAGAAAACTGTGGTCACTTGAGAGAGTGTTAACCTATATTCATTTATCTGACCAATTAATTAACACTTTAGGAACTGATTTTCTCTTGATTACATTAGGAGAAAGTTCAGCAACCATATGTCTAAGTTGTGGGGAAAAGGGTGGAAGAAAGAATTATAACAAGAGTAACAAGAATGAAAAGATTAGGATGGTGGCTTCTTGGACAGAAAGCTGGGAAGTAGCACAGAAGTTGGGAGAGGAGAATAAAAAGGGAAATGAGGACCATTGAAAGCCACTACTTCCAAGTGTGGTCCAGAGCAGTTCCTGGGTGATTCTCAGACTTAGTTTCTGTCTGAGGTTGGTAGCAGCTTCAGCTTCCCTTTAGGAAGGAAAATATAGCAACAAAAAATTGAGTAAAAACTAAACTGTTTGTATTGAAGCTCTGTTTGCATAACTAAATGCAGATTCTGTTTATTTGGTTTGGGGTATAGGGTATTGGTGGAAACTGAATAAGGTCAAGAGTCTTCTCTAAGCAAACTCTGGACACTGCTGCAATCTCTGCTTTTTATTTCTTTGGATATATAATGCCAAGTTTACACTGATGTATTTTTCCTCATTTGAATCAAACAGGCTTCTGTTTTATTTCATCTCTCATATTATCTTGCTTATGTTACTCTTTTTTTCCAAAATGAAAAATAAATTCAACATTGTAGTCATACATCTTCATTAATCTTTAATGCCCTGATGCAATGTAGTACAAAAAGCATGGCTTTTTTTTCCTTAAGAATAGTAAAAATGCCATTTAAAAGATGTTTCTTAACTAAAGTTCTATAAACTTTCTTTGATTTATACCCTCATCTTGGTAAATTTAAACATGGTAAAAATGGAAAAATTTTATTAATATGTAGCATCTTGATCATGAAGATGAAATTTAATGAATTACATATTCATTTTCATATTAATGAAAGTACATGGAAATGTATAAATCCAATCAAAACACTTCCAGAAAACATAATATAATGCAATCTTGTTTGGTTGGTTAGTAGCATTGTGAAGAGGATTTTTTTGTCAAGTTTGTTGTTGTTATTGAAGATATGAGAAGCAGGTATCTGGAATAGGTAATACTCATGAAATATTGTTTCAAAATATCTTCTAAACATGCCTCCATTTGTAAACATTTTGGAATTAATAAGATTCTCTTTTAAAATGTAAATACCATATTGGTATATGAAGTTGTTTTTGTACTTACACATCATATAATAATTCTATTAAGATAAGGTCTTCGGGTTGAAAGAGTACAACTTTATTTGGAAGCTTCAAGTAATATAGGATTTATTATATGGGTATCCACAAAGAGAAACTCAGAAAATGAACAACTGGGACACAGGAAGAGGAACTCTAGGAAGGATCCTGGTATTGGCAAATGGGTGTTAATTCTAGTGCAGTTCCTTAGGTTTTTTTGGTTGTTGTTTTTTGTTTTTGTGGTACATGGGCCTCTCACTGCTGTGGCCTCTCCCGTTGTGGAGCACAGGCTCCGGACGCGCAGGCTCAGCGGCCATGGCTCACGGGCCCAGCCGCTCCGCGGCATGTGGGATCTTCCCGGACCGGGGCACGAACCCGCGTCCGCTGCATTGGCAGGCGGACTCTCAACCACTGCGCCATCAGGGAAGCCCAATTTCCTTAGTTTTATTCTTTTTCTACTCTCCATGACTACTAATCATTTGTCTTATGCTGTACTTTCTATTTTTCTCTATATCTCATAGGTTTATCCATCAGACTTGCTGCTTCCCAGTCTTATTCATATTTGGGATTTCCTGATAAATTTGGGCCCAATCACCTCATTATCCTTCTCACATCCTTTAAGCTTCAGCAATTTCTACCTGTGCCATTCTTTTGCTATATTCTTAGAGAAAAATCAATCCATTTGGCTAATCTTTTCAGGCCACTTGGAACACTGCTCTTGGGTTAGCTATCCATCTATGATACAGTTATGGTCAGAAACCTAGTGTCCCAAATTTAGACAAAATCACCAACACAAACTAGGTTTTCTACTCGTGTTGGTGTTGGTTGGAAGGGTGGGTTGTGGTGGTGTTTAAATAACTGTGTCATTTGTTTTAACAAAGACAAGATTTTCCCTCAGCCCTAGCTTATTTCAAATTCAGTCATGGAAGAAAGAGAAATGCCTTTCTGCTTCTAAAACTTCAATATCATACATTTTAGTCAAGAATAATATCTCTAATTTTGCAAATGAAGAAAGTGAGGGCCAAAGAAATTAAGTGACATGTGCCCTATTGTAGAATTTGTTACTGGAATAGCTGTGACTAATACCTAGGAGTTATATTTCTTGTAGTATACTAAGCTGTTTCCAATTCCTCATTCATTTGCAAATGAGTAACAGAATTTTTTTTTTTTTTTTTTTTTTTATTTTTTGCCTGGGAATGAGCAGTCCCTGTACTAAGCCTGTTTGATGTAATTCTGCAGATCATGGCTGACCAGAGCTTTGGGGAAGGCACTAACTGATAGGCTTAAAACTTCTGAACAGCTTGTAACCAGTTTGCATTTCAAGGTACTGATACCCACAAAACATGTTTCTTGCCGAAGGGTTTGTTTTCTTTCTGGCTATAGAATATGAAAATAAAGATAGAAAATTTGGCTAGAGCCAAATAATACCAGCTACTTTCTTTACCTAAGATACACTGCATAACCCAGATTCTATTTTTCTATTTCTGAGTTATAATCATACCCAAAATACCACTACTTAGAAAGTAATTCATGTATTTCAAGGAGTGAAAAAATTATATAGAGATGGTAAGAACATTTTTTTTCTGAAAACAAGGTCTTTGGATTTCAGAAAGTAATGAAATATGATGGTAAGTAAGAACAGCTTGATCAAAGCTGTTGATGCTGACTTGGTAAAAGTGAAGAGCAGTGAAAAACCCAGAGTATCTTTTGTCTTTCCCCACCCCTTCAAACATTACCCAAGAGACTTTATATCAAAGTTTATGAATTTGAGGTATTTCTCATATATGGATTCAGGTGACTCCTGAAAGATGAAATTTAGTAAGAGAGAAGAACTTTTAAATGATCTACTTAACAAAGAAAAAGGGAGATGAGAGGAAAATATTTAACAGACGAAATGAAAAGGAAGGGATGGGTAAAGAGAAGAGGAAGGGAAAGAAGGTAGGCAAAATTTTGTTTCAGAAAGTTTCAAGAAATAGGTAACAGATAGTGATGTTGGCCAAGTGTAACTTGGACATGATGTGGTGCAGTAGCTTTCACCTCACCTTTTGTATTTATAAATCATTTCCAAGGCAATTATAATGGAAGCAAAGGTATATAAAATGTGTACGTTATTTGATACTTAGCAGAATACTTCCTACTTAAAGGTACAATATTACACTTAGAGAGAGTTATGTTTTTGATTCTCTTGGAGAATGAAGAAAAGAAATACAAGGGGAAAGAATGTTACTGATAATACATTTCAAAAGAAAATAGTAATTACCTATCTTAGTTATGTTTCTATTGACTACCGCTTATAATGTCACGTTCAAATACCATGAAGTAGACATTTTCCATGGAGAAAAAGGAAGAAAAATCATGTTATGATGCTAGGTACCAGCTCTCTATGACAAGACCCATTTTTCCCTAAGTGAGTATGATGGAAGTTAAACATTACAAAGGTTCTATAGTTATGCTTCTTGTGTTAGAAGTGGGATGGGTGCACTGTAGCCAGAGAACCCAAATTATAACTTTGAGTTAGGAATTCTGAATGTGAAATCAGAAATCATTAAAGAGTATTGCATCTCTGAGATAGGTTTAGAACATGACCCAAATATCCAAGATATTTAATAAAAAAATTTTAAGTGATCTCTTCACTCTAACTGCTGGCTGTTTTTGTTCTTGGCATCATTTTTCCTAGTTTTGTTTGTTTGTTTTTGTTTTTGTTTTTTAGTTTTTTGGGGTTTTTTTCTGAGCATTATGGAAAGGAGCCAAAGCCCTAAACTGGAAGAGTTAATTGTTCACCATTGAAAATGGATGATCTATGCCATCTGGGCTGACAAACAGAACAAAAGAACAGAAGTCATTCAATCAAATGTTAATAAAAAATAACTTCTTCTTGTTTGAGATAATATCTTCAGACTTAAGTTTGCCCTTTAGCTTATATAAGTTACTAATGAAATAAAAATTAATTCTTTATGATTTCTTTTATTAATAAAAGTAAAACAAATTTAAAAGATTGATAATTGGGTTAATTTAATAAATAATAATGGTGAAATAATTTATTGTTCATTGTAGCTACATTCTTGCCAATATTTAAACATACTTCATAATTATTTTTATAAATGAATTAATCAGTAGCATAGGAATTCACTCAGATTCAACTCAGTTGTATTCCCTTCCCAAATTTGATTATATTGTTTCTGTCTTCATTTGACTGTTAACTGTGCTCTCCTCTTCCTCCTTTTTCTCTTGTTCTTTCTCCCCTTTCTCTTGCCTCTCCTTTTCCTCCTTCCTCCAAACTTGTTTTAGATTTTGATTGTTTTGAACACATAAATTATCCCACTGCAAACATTTATCAATGGCTCATTATTCTTTCTGATAGTAGATCTTGACACTCTTAGCAGGATTAAGACAAAAAGAGAAAAAATAATGTTATTATAAAATGATATTGTTAACAAATCAATTTTCTTGGTTGTTTTGATTGATGTAGGCGCTATTCAAATTCCAACTTTTAGAAGTATTTTTGAGTCAGAAAGTAAAATTTTACTGCTGTATGAACAATCCATCTATAGATGATTTTAAAACATATCAAGAGTTAAAAATTGCAAATGTAGAACAGCTCAACCATTTATAATTACTTATCAAGCTTTTAAAATGGAGCTGCATTTCAGAATTTTGAAAGCTTAATGGAAACAACACAAAATGCTCTATTTTCATTGTCTCAGGTTGAGGGAATGGATAAACTGGTTTTGTGATTAAAAGAGTTAAGAATTTTGCATAAGGCTTGAACAGATGAAGTTTTTTTTTTTTTTTTTTCCTTGTAAGTTATCAAATTCTCCTCTGCAAATGGACCACGGTGTCTGCCCTTTAAAATTTATGATGGATGCTACACAATTAACATTATCATGACAACTGAAATGTGAAAGCAATAGACCTACAAAAAGTAATTGCAATAAAAAATACTGGCATTTTTCAAGTGCAAGAGTAGAAAATATTCTAACTCAGCAACTGATCTTTTTTTCTAACTTCACTTAACATATAAATTTGTTTTTACTATTTAATGGATTTCTTTTTTCTTATTTAATGTCAATACAATTATATTATTCTGGATAAATATTTTTTTCCTTTCTCTTTAAGAATAAGTAAGAATAGCCTCATGAAAAATAAATTCAGCAAATATTAGTTGGTTTACTTATTTTACTTTATATTAGTCACCTTTAAAAAAAAATTATTTTTGGCTGCGTTTGGTCTTCGTTGCTGAGTGCAGGCTTTCTCTAGTTGCAGGGAGCGGGGGCTGCTCTTCGTTGTGGTGCATGGGCTTTCTCATTGTGGTGGCTTCTCTTGTTGCGGAGCACGGGCTCTAGGTACGTGGGCTTCAGTAGTTGTGGCTTGAGGGCTCTAGAGCGCAGGCTCAGTAGTTGTGGCACATGGGCTTTGTTGATCTGGGGCATGTGGGATCTTCTTGGACCAGGGCTCGAACCCGTGTGCCCTGCATTGGCAGGTGGATTCTTAACCACTGCACCCAGGGAAGCCCTATATTAGTCACCTTAATTCATGACTGTTGTTACCTTTAAGAGTCAATATTTTATTGGACTACCAAAAGAGATAGTTATGTCAGCTTTAGCATTATTCACTTTCATTCTATATGCTTTTGTGGATTCTCATAAGTAACCTTTATGTCCTATATTTATGAGTGCATATTATTGTTGTTGTTATTTTTTTTAGTACCTTTACCTTGTAGAGCATACTGGGATTTTGCATTTCAGCTTTACTTTCCTTAAGTAATTGTTGGCATTTTATGCCTTTCCCTTTAAGTCTAATTCATATTAGCAATTAGAATTTGAAGAGAATTGAATGACTCCAGAATTTTTAATTTTTTTCCTGCCTTTTAATAATAGCAATAATAAATGTGCTATAATTTTAAGAGTTTATGTATATTTATATTTCTGGACAAAGATTCTTAGATTCTAATTACATGAAAGTTTTGATTATTTAGTTTCTCAGATCAGATTTGATGTTATAATATAATTTCTAGTCTATATGCAGTAAAATCATATACTGTAAGTGAGTGGGAAAGGAATAGGAAGCATGCTTTGGAAATCAGCAATAGTGAAAGTCAGCATGGAAAAATCTCTAAGCTTGCAGTTATGCCTTCAGAGTTCCACGTCTAGCTCTGTTATTACCTATTATCTAGGTGGTAAACGTGATCCATTTATGGAGCTAATTTGAATAAACTTTCTAATCCTGTGTATTTTATACAATTGTTGTGATGATGATTTTAAATAATTTTTTAAAAGAACTTTGTTCAATCAAAAGAATTATGCACTATAAAATTACCTATATTATTAAACAGCATAAAAAAGCAAGGTAAGCTAGAAATAAGAATAGCAAAATATGTCCAATAAAGGAAATTGCCATAGAGAACGCTCAAGAAACAAATCAAAATAATGATGACTATTCGCCATTTTTAACACTGGTGTAGTTATAAGTTAAGAAAACATTTTTTTTCTCCTGTTAAATAAGTATTAGTCCAAGTAAACTGATCTTACTTTTTTTTTTTTTTTTTGGCTGTGCCTCACACCATGTGGATCTTAGTTCCCCAACCAGGGATCAAACCTGTGCCTCCTGCATTGGAAGCACAGAGTCTTAACCACTGAACCACCAGGGAAGTCCCTAAACTGATCTTTGAAAAACCATTATGCTAGAGAGATTTTGCTGCTTTGACAGGAAAAATCTTCTCATGACCAGTGTAAAGACAAGTTTCCAAAAATGTTAGTGCCTCCAGGAAGTTAACCTGGACTTTACCTTTCCAAGTCTGTCAATGAGAGCTATGATGTGTATGCACTCACGGTAAAGTTCAGCCATCCTTTCAAACTTTTGTTAAAAGAGTACAAGATATTAGTTGCAATCTCTACAATTTCACATAAATCTGAAGATAGAATTCACAAGGTTTTCTATCTTTTTTTGAGTAGACAAATGTCCAGATTTTAGGCACTGTTAAAAAAAAATCTGCTTGCTACTCTGTAGCAGTTCTCAGGCTCATAAACATTTTCTAGACCATAATGTTTTGATGTGCTGTTTTAGGAGTTTCTAATCAAAGCATGTTATATTCTTATACTTTAGCATGTGTTTTTAAATTTAACAAAGGGAGAATCTAAATTTCCAAGGGAAAAAAAAATAGCTCGTGGGATTAATAGACAAAACAGAACTTTTAAGAGTATCCAATTGACAGCACCAGCCTAATAGCACTAGTGGGCTGTATTAAGGCAGTTTTTCTACACTAATGAGTAGTTACCATTTCATGGGTGGAACATTCACTATAAGCTTTGGGAACTATGGGTGGGTAGTAACGCTGATTAATTTACCAATTCTCATTCTCTGCATGTTGCTAGAAACTGCTTTCTTTTTCTCCATTCCAGTAAACACTTAATATTAAGAATTACAGCGTTTCATTGTCAAAATAAGGGGAAACTGGCCTTGGGCCACATTTGTAAATCTACATTCAAGTACACCATCAATCAAATCTTACCCGAATGCTAGTGTGCATCTGGGTATTACAGATGTTCAGTAGAGTCACTCAACTTCTTTCCACAAAAACAGATCTAGGGAAAAATTTTAAAACAAAACCAAAGAAAAAAACAGAAGAAATTAATTTTATATTACAACTCTACTTCATCTACCAACATTAAGTTGTTGACTTACATATGAGTCTGTGATATTTACAGATTATTACTTGTACACATTTAAGCATATTCAGAGTTCTGTTTCTCTACATGTTTCCATTTCATTACTTTTTCATTTATTCAAGATATTCACATGACTAAACATGGGAGAGCTGTTACTTTGAAACTACTCAATAGTACAATGGACATTGCCTTTTACTTTGTTGAATGTTTTTTGCTTGAACTGGTTAGAATATTTAGAGCACTGGTTTTAATGTACTGGCTTGACATGAAGTGACACTAAAATGATGTCCCCGAGGCCTTATGTTCATTCAACCGAGTTAAAGTTCTTGTTTCTTAAAATGAAGAAAATGTAGATATCTGCAATATTCTCTGAAGCTTATTTGAAAATATTTAACTACTTTAGATAACACCTACATTCTTTTAGATTTATTCTGTAAGTATTTTTTAATGTCACCTTTAGGTCCAAGAAAGAATGGCAAATATTTTCATTTTTCTTTTTAAAATGATTTTTAGTCAAGTATTACATTTCATACATTAGGTGGACTATATTATAGTTTACATTTGCTTAAAAGTCTTCCATAAATATTATATAGGATACACAGAATTGAATAAGAGTACATATATTTATAGTCTTATATGTACAAATACTGAAAATGAACACATATGGTAAAATATTTGTAATTAATTTAACTAGATTATTAACAAGTCACATATAGACACATTGGTTCTAAAAGAGATTATTTTCCTAGATTAAAAATTTTTAAAAACCCACCATGGTATTCAAAGAAAAGGTTTCATGGTAAAATATTTCACAAAAATAATTGTTATTTTAACTTCCTACTATTTCTGGTCACCAGCACAATTCATAAGGTGACCAAGGACTACATCACTTCTTAACAATGGCCTGACAAATTATGCATAGACTTTTTAGAAGCTGGTGACATGAATTGAGAAAAAAAAGAAAGCATCATTCTTAGTAGCATTTTTTAAATTTAATGCCCTTAACTATGAATATTTTTTAAACTTAGAGACCAGAGAATTTATCATAGAGAATACAAATATAATAAATGTATATCGATTTGCTTAAAAGAAGTGACTATTCAGACAAGTTCTTCTACCCACTTGGGTCTACTCAAATTTCACACATTTTTTGCTTTCATATTTTGTTTTAATGAAACAACGCTTCTGGCAAGTCCTGTGTTTGATTTCCTAATATGTACAAAACCTGCTATTTGAGTGGCAGATTCACCAGCCAGAAGCTGGCTCTGAACATGTCAGGTATATTGGCACAAGCAGAGCTCAGGTGCTATTGGAAGTCCCTGCCAGCAGGTCAAAGTCAGCTCAGAGTTGGAATCAGAGCCAAGAATTACATCTGGGTCATCAGGCACTCTGAGCAATCATTGCAGCAGGATCAGATTTCAGACAAGCAGTCATAGTCAATGGCCTGTCACAGGCGTCCTTGGTAGACATGAGCACATAGGGGGTGGTGAGAAATGTAAAGCAAGCAGTCAATCAATGTTGATCTCTTTCTGCTTTTTGTATCTTACATAAACACTGGCAAAACACAGAAGATGAAATGTGGAATCCTGTCTGTGAGCTGCCCACAATTGATAAAATGATGCATGATAACAAAAATTGCTCCCAGATTAATAACAACAGATATTTTTATAATACCACAGTTTATTTCTGCTTTTCTGTGCACTCCAATTTTACACTTTAAACTGCTATATTTAAATTTTCCTTTCTTTCCTTTCTTGGTATTTTAAAATTTGTATTACAATTTCATTCACAGCTATTGTATTATTGCATATATTCTAAAGATAGATTAAAGAATTCCCATTTCAGTCATGTAATTGAGCTCTTTTCATTATAGATTTTGATTTTAGAAAATCCTAACATATGTGTTAATTTTAAAATATGCTTTCTTTTCAATTAAGAGTAATTAAACTACCCCTTAAAGAGTTAAAATGGAATTCCAGACCTTCAAGTCAGTTTATAATTGTACTTGTACATTTAATACCTGATATGTTTTACATTTCATCATATCTGATGATTATCTTTTAAAGTCTCCATTATATTAAGTATATACTAGAAACTCACTATTGCAATAATGTGGAGAAGTCAATTTTACAGGACGACTTCAGAAACAAACTGTCTTCGGAAGAAAGCCTTTCTCCATGTGAGTAACCAAACTCACTTGAAAAGGTTGTAAGATAAACTCACTACACGTCAAAATTTGTTTCTTAGGTTATAGTTCGTATTAAAGTTCAACTTTCAGACTATAACATTCTTCTAATAACAATTTAATTTTTAAATCTGAAATACCTAGTGTGTAGTGCTACTTGGTAGTTCGTCACGTCATTCTCTATAGTGGTTATTAAATAGATCTGAGCAACATATAGCAGAATAAGATCATCTACACAAAGCACATTTATATCTAAAAAAAGAGAGAGACCTATGTTATTCAAAACTGAGGAAAGCTCTAAGTGAAAAATCTAAAAATAAAACTGATTACTGAGGTAATGGGGCTTCACGTTATAAAAAACAAGTGTATCTAAAACATTACCTATTTTTCATAATAAAATGTAAATGTGTTCCTCAGCAAAAAAAAGGTAAAATTATATTTAAGTGTGTGGTATAATTTTCTAATAAAATCCAAGTAAAATTAATAATACTCAATAGTTGTAAAAGATATCTGGGTTTATTTGAATGTTTCAAAGTGGTCAAAAGAAAAAATAAGCACCGCTTAATAAAAGAAAACAAGTATCAAAGATCCTCCTTTTTCTAACAGGCTACAGCTTAATTTTCTTTTAGATTCTTATCATTCCCTAACATTTGTGAAAACTACAAATACTTGGTTTTTCAAATGGAAATTAAAAGGTTATACAGACACATATGATGAAATTGAGAAAAAAGATTCAAAATGTGGTCATAGTGAGGCAGGAGACAGATGGGCCCCCAGGGCAAACGGTTCGAGTTGGTTCCTTGTGGACCCATACTCCAAGATGGGAATAACAGTACAATTGAGATAGGAGGCTGGGCCCTGCCCAGATAGAAGATAAGAGACCACACATTCCTCATTCTTGAAGTAGGGAGATCTCCCTGACTACACATGTGCAGAAAGGCTCCTTGGAGCTCAAAAGGGGAGTGATGCCAACTAATGCTCAGTTACCCATAGGCCCCTTCGGTAGAATCCATCTTGGCTAAGAAATTCGCACACACACACGGGAAAATCCTAAGATACACTAAATATGGACTCCGAACCAGGCAAATGAAAATGATTGGTCAAAGGAAACACGGAAGAAATGCCCATAAAAGTGATTCAAACTGTCACGAGGGCACGATTCTCTCTCTGAGTCTGCCTGTGTGTCTATCCACACGTTCTGGACTCTTTTTTTCCTAATAAATACTTTACTTGTTTCACTACTTTCCGTCTTTGTGGGAATTCTTTTTCTGCAAAGCCATAGGGCCAGGGCTTTGTCACTGACCACTGGTCTAGTGGCTAGGATTCGGTGCTCTCACCACCACGACCCGACCTCAATCACTGCCAGGGAACCGAAACCCTGCTTCAAGCTGCTGCAGGCCGAGCCACCTGAGATCACTAGCAAACAAATTGAGGCAAGGAAAGAAAAACAAATATATGTATGCATAAATTTATTTTCAGGCACTCTGCTAAGAATTTTTCGTTTTTTTTACCTATTTTTATCCTCACGACAGTCTTACATGATAAGCATAATTTTGCCCATTTAACAAGACAGTTCAGGCTGCTGTACTTGCAGCTCCTCATCCGACTGTGCACAGATAGTAAAGGACTAAAGTGGAGAAGGAGATCTGTGTCTGGCAAAGTGCTCACTCAACTAAGATTAATGGCCTACTGCACCAATTCTAACATGCCACTCAGAAGCCAATGACTGCTACTAAACTCTTTTGCCCTTTGACATTCCTCTAAGACTCCCTGGTCAAGTTACCAGGGAAACCAGTGATGGTACTTCTCTTTCTCTCACAAAGTGTAGCTGTTCTAAACGCTCAAATTTCCATTAACTGAAGTTTCAGTTGATGAACAGAACAATTCTCTACTACAAAAATTTGGGAATTGCTGAACATGATATAACACACTATTAACTTATTTCATTTGCCCAACTCCTTTTCATACTTCCTAAGTATCCACAATGTCCCTAAAGTTTTGCCTGTAGACCTACATCACAATCACCTGGGGTACATATTAAAATGCAGATTCCTTGACCTAATGTATTGAATCTCTAGGCATGGTACCTAGGAATCTGTTTTTTTAACATACTTCCTTGAGGATTTTTACATACATTAATATTACATATAAGTTTATTTGAATTTATTAATATTAATATTTAAGACAAATCAAAAAAATTACAAAGAAAACAACCACACTGGCCAATAGGCTACAGGATCTAAAATTAAGATGGGAGACAATGCAGATCAAGCATTCCTGGCATCAGCAGCTATCTTGCACATTTAGCTAGCTAAGAAATCCTTGGTGAAGGGGTTTCCAGGAATGCAACAGTCAGAAAGTAGTCAATGTAATCATTATTTTCAGGAAGAATTGTATAGAAATAATTTAGTGGATAATTTTATCTCCTTTATGTTCTCAGTTTTCAGATTTTTCTTACTTTTATAAATATTATATATTTTAATTTTAATATATACAAATTTATATAAGAATTACATAAATACTTACATGAATATTATAAATATAAGACAGTAAAATTACCTAAACTGGTCTATTTTGCAACACTCTATGCAAGCAGAGTAAAAATTTCAAATGACTAAGTGTTTACAAAATGTTATGGTCAAAACTCTTATGACTATACTAGGAAGGCTACTCAAATTTGAACTGATTTGTCTTTCTTCTTCAGTGGGATAGGGACGGTGGGAAGGAGGGAGACACAAGAGGGAAGAGATATGGGAACATATGTATATGTATAACTGATTCACTTTTTTTTTTTTTTTTTTTTTTTAATTTTTATTGTTTTGCAGTACGCGGGCCTCTCACTGTTGTGGCCTCTCCCGTTGCAGAGCTCAGGCTCCGGACGCGCAGGCTCAGCGGCCATGGCTCACGGGCCCAGCCGCTCTGCGGCACGTGGGATCTTCCCAGACCGGGGCACAAACCCGTGTCCCCTGCATCGGCAGGCGGACTCTCAAACACTGCGCCACCAGGGAAGCCCAGATTCACTTTGTTGTAAAGCAGAAACTAACACACCATTGTAAAGCAATTATACTCCAATAAAGATGTTAAAAAAAAAAAGAATCAGGCATTTGCAAATTGAGTCAAATTGAGCCACTGTAGGTAAACTATAGGATTCTAAGGTGATGCTACTGTAAATTTATTTGGTTCTTATTTAGTACTTCAAAACAAAATTATAAAATTGGTCACTTAATTGTCAGCATATGCTTGGTGTCTCTAACAGTGGGATTTGATGAGATTCATTAAATTAAAATGGTATCAATTTTAACTAGCATTATGAGTCAGGATAATCTGCAACATGGAAAAATTCCATTTTGCTTTTTTCCCCCATCTAATCTGATATCTATAAAAATGCCTACTGCAATAGGATGGTTGTTTTTCATTTGCTGTAGTTAATGAACCCACTGAATTCTCTAATATTATTTAAAACTGTGCATTGAGAAAACACAACTGCAGTACATAAAATCAGCTAAAGAATATCCTGTGCCTCAGGCATATTGTTATACTGTCTTTACTATAACCAGAATATCAAAATTTGTCTTTATGTCGCAGGAAATAATTATGTTTATCTTTTATTTCATTTAACAATCAAAAACTCTCTCAAGACTATGTTACTTGCTTTTTTATTTTCCTATTTTTTTAATTGCATATTAGGTAAACAATGAAGGTGACTTCCCTTAAATCGCTTATTTAGTACACATTATAAATCTCATAGGATATGCTATGTTTTATAGAATTTAATTAGATGCATTTCTTGGAGAAGCCACTCCCTCTGTGTATATATCTTGGGCTTAATTTACTGATACCTAAATATTTAACTTGAGAGATAATTACAAAGATAAATACTAATTCAGAATCCATCAGAATATAAAAATAATTTAAATCCCTTCATTCATGGAGCATTATTTAATTAAGCACCAATGGGTTAACCATTGAATTTATCAGGAAAAAAAGTGTATGCATTTGATATTTTTGCTATAACCGTAAGTATACTCACAAACACAAAATTTGTGCTGTAAGTATATTTTACAGATTTACACTAGTTAGACAACTTCCATTCTTACAACAGTTTTAATTTTCTTATACTTTTGAAGAAAATATTGGATTTTCCTCAAATGGGATTATTTTTGTTCATAGAGGTCACTTAAGATTAGCTGAATGAGTAAAATTAATTAAGGAATTTAAATTGAAATCTGCATATAGGCACAATCTAAGTAGGTTTATATGCTATTGACATAGACTATGTGACTCCAGTTTTGAGAAAATTTGAGAACTCCCAGAAGGTTGAAGCAAACTAGTTAAAATTGGTGAGGGGGTGGCAAATAGGAAAGGAAACCAGAGTTTCAAATCTCCAGCAGTCATCAAATCACTTCCCACTCTGGATTAAATAAGTGGAGCCTGGTGATGAGGAGTTTGGGAAGAGAACCTCTTATCCAGCAGATGTCATTACAACAAATCAAAATGAAAGACACACAGAGGCTAAGAAGAATTGGAAATGCAACCAGAGCCCTCAGCAAATTGGACTGAAGTCCTAGACTAGTCCTGATTTAATGGGGAATAAGGGATTCTACTGAAAGACTTAGCAGGATAGCTACAAAGAGTAGGTGGTAAATGATGTCTGAAGGCTAATTCCTCATTGTGTGTCCCAAAGGGTAAAGTTACTATAGAAAGCTTTTAACAGACCGGTGTAGAACACTTTCAGTGGAGCCTCTAGTGGCTCAGAATCTGCTCTTTCTAAGACACAAGAGCTACAGAAATTGACCACTGCTTGTGCTTCACCAAGACGTTATATAGCATTTGAAGGGTGATGTTTTCCTGGACTGGAGGTTCACTTTCTTAAAATTCAAAGCTAATACAGTGTTCATTAACTTTGCTGTCTCGTTCACATCTTAGGGAATAACCCAATCCCGGGGACATTATAATGTGTTTGCCAGAAATTCTTTATTAATTTTGTTCAGCTGTTCAGGAATTCACCCAGCATTTATTAAATACTTGCTAAGTTCTTCCCACTAAATTAAATATATCTCTTTCTCTATGTGTCTGTATCTCCCTCTGCCTTTGTAGGTAACTCTAAACACATTTACACAGATATATATTTTTACATATATATATACATATATATATATATAGCATGTAAATATACAATGGTAAATCTCAGTGTCTAAAGATCACCAGGAACACACCTACAGTCAAACTTGTTTATGTATATGAACTTGCTGTCGTAAGAGAAATCGTGTACCATAAGAATTACGGTGTATATAAGTAAGAGGAAGTTAAGGTAAGATTATTATAGACTCGATCCCATGCTGAGTAATTTGGAGCAAAATTTAAGGAAGTATGGGTTTGTATGGGACTGGGTGCTGTCAGGTATTAAGCCTAATTTGTGATTTGAGTATCTTATTTATTCTTATCTAGGCCATTTAGATTAGCTGAAAAAGTAAAATTAATTAAGGTATTTAAATTGAAATCTGCATATAGGCACAATCTAAGTAGGTTTATATGCTATTGACATTCACTATGTGACTCCAGTTTTGAGAAAATTTGAGAACTCCCAGAAGTTTGAAGAAAACAAGTTAAAATTGGTGAGGGAAGAGGAAGAAGTCAAGTTAGCCAGAGTTGTTATTGGAAAAGCATTAGCATTCATATCAGCCAGGAGAGAGAGATGTTTGGTCATTGTGATGTTTACATTTGTGGTGGTTTGTATTGTTCTATCATAGTCGCAGAATGATCTCACCTAATGTTAACATTCTCTGAAGTTCTTAATGTCCAACAGGGCACACCACAACTCAGTTGTGAGATGCTGAGCTGACTACAAGCTATCAGCAGCTATATATACAATTTTTCTTTCTCAGCAGCTACATGAAATAATCAAATTTTTACATCATAGCAGCTTAATTAATACCTGCTTAATATAGAAAGGATAAATCTGAGATGAGTCTTACAAGCATGTAGAAAGAAATTTTAAAATCATCCAATACCTCTACACTTAGTAAAATGGATAATATGATAAACCTGTGGTAAGAGAGCTTGTAGTATTGCTTTGGCAGATATTTTGAGAAGCATTTGAAGTATAACTTTTTTTTTTTAAGGACACACTTTGAAAAGAACTAGAAATGTAAGCACAATATGAGTCTTTGAGGAGTTTAGAGTCTAAGAAAATTTAGTAACATTATAATTGGCTAGTGATGCAAGGTACAGAGTTTTTGTGTAAATCAAGATAATGTGTAAAGAGTGCTTCAAACATTTGACTTGCAAATATATGGTATTATTTCTTTATTAATATTAGATGCATCTCTATTTTTCTTTAGACTGGGGATGAGAAAGACTAATGTTAAATAAATTTGGAATTTTTTAAAGTTTAGAATTCATCCTAATTCAATGATTTGGAGGAAACTTTTTAAATTACATGATTTAAAAGTAATTTAGTCTGGAAAATTAAAACTATCAGCAAGAGGAAAATGTAAAATTTCCCCTCAAATTGCTACATTTATCTTCTGGATGAGTTTTACCCATTTTTCTCCATACATTTTCATGAAAAGCAGATGTTATAACCATGAAATGGACTTATTAAACCCTTGGATTAGAGTAAATCACATGTCCTGCAGACAGCTGCCAAGAGCTAACCATAGAAAAAAATAATTTGTGGGACACAATGTGGTAGAATAACTTCAACTGCCCTATACTGCCTCCAAAGGTAAAAGTGAAGAGAAACTACTGGAAGTTATTGGAAGAAGAAAAAAAATCTGTAGCATTTCATGGGTAAAGAATGCACTTGAAAGTTCTGCCTAAAAAGAACAACAATAACAGTTATTTTTATGATTTTTTGTGTAGTGTTTTTGGACTTCTATTGTCATCTGGGTTTTATATGTTATGGTAGTTATATAAGTTGCATTGAAATTATCAGATATATACATTGTTGAAACTATCTCTCAACAGCAATATCTAAGGGGAGAAAAGCAGACTTTGTGTGATTTTTGCCAATAATCACTTTGTGTGATTACTGTCATCCTCATTCTGATAACATTTAATAAAATTAATTGCCCTTATATACTCACATTTATCCTCATAATGGATGATACTACAATGTCATATACTATAATCTTCTAACTAGACCAACAAAGTGTATGTGAAGGTCTTCTTAGTTCAATGTTCCTGTGAACCCATAACCTTTGAATTTGATCGGTTTAAACCCTCTCTACAGGTTTAGTCTCATTTCAACCTCTTGGATTAATCAAATTTCTAACTAGAGGGAGTTTAAGGAACCCTATGTAAGTAAGTCAGCAATTTAGTTTCAAACAAAATTTGCAGTGCTCCTATGTGAAGTTCATTTAATCAAAATTTCAACCATTGATTTATTTCTTTTGATGTGTAATTTCAGCTAGCTAGCAGTACTTGGCTCATTGTTCTGTACCTTCAAAATTCCCTCAATAGCTATGTGGATTGAAAAGGAAAAAAATAAATCTGAGTTGATTTTCAGATGACATGATCATGTAATAGAAAATCCTAAGGAATCCACTAAAAAACGATTAGAACTATTAAAATAGTTCAGCAAAAAAGTTGCAGGGTACAAGATCAATATACAAAAATTAGTTACATTTTTTTTTTTTTTTTTTTTTTTGCGGTATGCGGGCCTCTCACTGCTGTGGCCTCTCCCATTGCGGAGCACAGGCTCCGGACGCGCAGGCCTAGCGGCCATGGCTCACGGGCTTAGTTGCTCCGCGGCATGTGGGATCTTCCCGGACCAGGGCACGAACCCGTGTCCCCTGCATCGGCAGGCGGATTCTCAACCACTGCGCCACCAGGGAAGCCCAAGTTACATTTTTATATACTGGTAGTCCTAAATGGAAATTAAGAAGACAATTCCATGTACAATAACATCAATGAGAATAAAAATACTTTGAGGCAAATTTAACAAAATACCTATAAAACTTATACTCTGAAAACTACAAGACATTATTGAAGGAAATTAAGGATGACCTAAATAAAGGGAGAGATATTCTGTGTTCATGAATGGTAGTACTCTGTAAATTGCAATCTCTATAAAAATCCCAGCTTGTCTTTTTGAAAGTAATTGAAAAGGTGGTCTTACAATTCCCATGGAAATTCAAGGGATTCAGAAAAGCAAAGCAAAACTTATTATGAAGGTACAGTAGTCAAGATGGTGTGGAAGTAGGATAAAATAGGCATATACAATGAAGTAGAATTTAGAGTTTATATATAACCCTTATATTTAAAGTAAATTGATTTTTGACAAGAGTATCAAGACAATAAAATAGAGGAAGAATAATCTTTTCAAAAGTCGGTGGCAGTTCAACTGAATATCCATAAGCAACAGAAAATATTTGGACCGTTTCCTCAAATCATACCCCAAAATTAACTCAAAATGGATCACAGACCTAAATGAAAGAGCTGAAACAAAACTCTTAGAAGAAAATATAGGAGTAAATCCTTGTGGCTTGAAGTTAGTCAAAATCTTCTTAGATAAGACTGAAAAAGCACAAGTGACAAAAGATAAAAATACATAAATTATAAATTGGACTTTATAAAAGTTAAATATTTTGTGCTTCAAAAGACACTATCAAGAAAGTGAAAAGAGAACCTACAGAAGAGGAGAAAATATTTGCAAATCATTTATTTGATAAGATACTTGAAACTATATATATATATATATATATATATATATATATATAGAGAGAGAGAGAGAGAGAGAGAGAGAGAGAGAGCTTTTATAATCCCATAGTAAAGACAAATACCCTAATTAAAAATAAGCAAAGGATATGAATAAAAAATTTCTCAAAGGAAGATATATAAATGGCAAATAGGCACATGAATACTCAGCACCATTAGTCGTTAGAAAAATGCCACGCAGCACCACAAAATGGGGCTTCCCTGGTGGCGCAGTGGTTGAGAATCCGCCTGCCCATGCAGGAGACACGGGTTCATGCCCCGGTCCAGGAAGATCCCACATGCCGCAGAGCGGCTGGGCCCGTGAGCCGTGGCCGCTGAGCCTGTGCTTCGCAACAGGAGAGACCACAACAGTGAGAGGCCTACGTACCACAAAAAAAAAAAAAAACAAACCCACAAGATGCTACTTCACATATTTTAAGATGGCTATGATCAAAAAGGTAGGTAATAAAAAGTATAGGCAGGTGGAGAAATTGGAACCCTCATATATTGCTGGCGGGAATGTGAAATAGTGCAGCCATTTTGAAAAACACTTCGGCAGTTCCTCAATAACTTAAACATAGAGTTATCACATGACTTGGAAATTCTACTCGTAGGCATATACCCAAGAGAAATAAAACTATATGTCCACACAAAAACTTGTTCACAAATGTTCACAGCAGAATTATTCCTAATAGCCAGATGGTGGAAATAACCCGAATGTCCATCACTTTAATTAGGAACCAGAGTTTCTACCAGATTTGTAAGGCTTTTGTTTTACAAATCGGTCCCAGTAAAGGCCACCCTCAAGATAAACATCCTCGATTGAGTATTTTTTTGACAAATACTTATGGTAGCAATAATATAAAATTCAGTGTACATGGTTTACAAAAATTCTTAGCAAGAGAATACATAATACTGTACTGGGGATAGAATATTTTTTCATCAAAATATTAAGGTCTTGTGAATGCCCCTGCAATATTTTCTGTTTGGAAAAAAAAAAAGGATTTTGCTGAGGATTTTGCAACAATCATAGAAAATTGGACACAATTTGCATTTTTCCCAGATCTATAACTGGACTCTGGCCACTGAAAGAATTATAAGCAAATCACCTTTTAGATACAAATATAACTAAGAAGAAATTAGTATTTCCTTGCAACTACTAAATAAATCAAAATAACCATTTTAATGATATTTATCTGAAGACATGGCTAAATTTTAGTTTAAAATTTAAACTTTGTCCCTTTTAATGTCAAATATTTTCTCCATAAAAAAAAAATTGCAAAATCTTTTGTATTTGTTCTCAATATGCATCAAGAGATGGGTGAACTGGACAAAAATCAAGCTATTAGGAAATAAAAAGGAACACTGTGAGGTTAAAAAAAACAAATTACTTTCATAAGAAAAACATGATCAAAAAATTAATAACTTCAATATATATACAGTGAAAAGAACATTGGATACTTTGTGAAATGTAATAAAAAAGTAGAAGACAAATTGCACGTTTTCTAAGAAATCAGAGGAAAAGGATAGACATAATATTGAAAAACTAAAAGATGTATGAGAAGATTAGGTGAACCAGTTAACTTATAATTCAAGAAGAAGCAAATGTAGCCTGGCTAATAATGAAAAAATAAAGGGATATTTAGGAAACTGTAGGATGTACATATTGATACAAGGAAAATAAACTAAAATAAAGCAATATTGAGACACAGCTTAGTGCCTAAGACTGATATTATTTTTTAAGTTAAGAATAAAAGGAAAGTTGAATAGAGATTCTAGATTGTCAATATTTGCCTGCAAAATAATTACATGAGGCTAATCTAAAATTTTTATTCACTACTAGGTTCCAGAAGACAATGATCAATCTACACAGCAGTTTCTTTCTTTCTTTAATATTTATTCATTCATTTGGCTGCACCGGGTTTTAGTTGCGGCATGCGGTATCTATTTCCCTGACCTGAGATCGAACCAAGGCCCCCTGCATTGGGATCGTGAAGTCTTAACCGCTGCACAGAGTGGTTTCTTTTTTTTTCCTTTCTTTTTTTTTTTTTTTTTTTTTTTTGCGGTACTAGGGCCTCTCACTGTTGTGGCCTCTCCCGTTGCAGAGCACAGGCTCAGTGGCCGTGGCTCACGGGCCCAGCCGCTTCGCAGTATGTGGGATCTTCCCAGACCGGAGAATGAACCCGTGTCCCCTGCATCGGCAGGCGGATTCTCAATCACTGCGCCACCAGGGAAGCCCACAGAGTGGTTTCTTGAAAAGTGATTTGGATCAGCTTGAATGGCATTTTTTTGCCAAAGGAAAAAAAAACGTATTTTCAGCTACATAAGAGCTTAGAAATGAACACTAAAGGGCAATAAAGTCAGTATATATCAAAACTTAAAAGATACTGTTAAAAAGAAAAACATATATAGTAGATATACTTAAAAATATTAATGTAAATGATTAATTTAACCTTTAAAGAATGTAGAATAGGAAGACATTAAACCCAAATAAGGCAGATGCCCTCCATCTAAAAAGATAAAGCAGAAATTAATAAAGTAGATAATAAAACAACTGAAAAATTTGATTTGATTAATAAATGTTTGTCTAAAAAATAGAATCTTAGCAAGAAGAGTTACATAGAAAAGAAAAGACGATTAACTCAGTATTCAGTAAAATAAAGAAGACAAACAAAAAACCATAGAGAAATAGGAAGAATCAATGTAGTAAATGCAGACATTTATAAATGGTAAATTATAACACTAATAAAAAGCTGAAAAACTTTTCCTTCATATAGAGTCCAGTAAGAAAATTTTCTAAGAGGGGTAAATCAAGTAAACAACAATAAAGAAATACAAATACAGAAAACTAAAAATCGTATATACTAATATCAAAGAAACAACTTTAACAAAAACCAGAGAATACTATGCAATGCCATACTAATTTGAATTAAATATCAATTATGTGAAATATTTTCTGAGAAAAATTTCTGAGAAAATAAAATTACTAAAAGTGACCTAAGTTAAACATTAACTAAGCAAGAAAATTAAATGTTTTAAAACCAACCCTGTAAAAAAGTTCATCTTATAAAATTTTAAAGATAGCAAAGAAAAAAGTATACCCCAAAGAAAATAAAAATCTCCCCAGTAAGAAAAAGAGGAAAAGTGTCCTAATTTATTTCACAATGCTATGAAATCTCTAATGCCATTTTGATCATGATGGATTTACTAGTATCCAATGTGCCATCTGACATAAACAAGTAGAAATCTGGTAAAACATAAGAAACAACAGTTTTTAGATATTGGAAAAAAGGTGACCCAGGACTCTGACCCTTGAAAGAAGAAACAAATGAGATGAGTTTTACTATTGCCTTAGCTTTCTCAGAAGAGTTTTGGACAGTAAAATGGGCTGGGGGTTGGGAGCAACTCAAGTAGGGCACAGCTGTCTAGCTGTGTTGTGGAATCAATGATCAGATTTCAGGGAGACTACAGCAGAAGTAACTTTTGGTGCAGAGTATCAGAAAAGAAGGAGCCATAAGAAGAAAGGGATCCTGAAACCTGCATAGGATTCCCCTTGAATGAACAATAAGGGTTGCATGTGTAGTAATTCTCCATTAGGCTAAGAAAAAAACTACCAGGAGGCAATAAGGTAAACAATTCCCAGATTGGGCTGAGATATTCAGGTATGACCAGCCAGAATAAAGAGAGCACATCAGACCTTGTGGAAATTCAGTAGAGGCCATGGAAGTCTAAACCTTTCTAGCAGGGCTAACCTAGTCCTAAATGAAAAGCTACTCTAAACCCACCCTAAACAGTCATGGAGAAGAACTGGGGCTCCTGCCAACAGTCAGCCATGTGAAAGACCTCCTTGGAAGTAGAGCTTCTATCTCCAAACAAACCTTCAGATGACTGCATTCCTGGCCAATATCTGATGGCAACTACATGAGAGACAGTGGGTCAGAATTCCTGATCCACAAAACTGAGAGAGATAAGGTTTACTGTTGTTTAGCTGCTAAACTTTAGAGTGATTTGTTACATAACAATACATAATTAAAACACCAAGATGAACCCAGTTACCTTCACCCATTATTGTTCAATCTATGACACCAGAAGCCAATGCTAAGCCCCAATTTCTATCATCCATTGGGTGGACCAACCAGTTACTTGGGAGGTCGTTATTTCATTCGACCCCTTCCGTAAATAGAAGGGAATTCACTGTCCTCCTAAGAAAATATAAAAATCTAGGTACAGATTTGTCTTTCTTGCTGGAAGGACTTGTTAGTCAACTTATAAAATACTTATTTCATCACCATGGCAAGCCCACAATATGGTGTTTCACCTGGGGATATAATTCATGGCAAAAATTGTGGTATTGATCTCACGTGTACAGAGATTGGTCTTTCATCATTACTCATCTATAGAGGGCCCTATTTTGATAGAGCAGTCGAACAGCCTGCTGAAGGCTCACATACTATCCCAGCTGAGGGACGACACACTGTGAGTTTGTGAACAAATTTACAGTATGTAGTATATCCTTTAAACCCACAACCAATAAATATATTGCCACTCTCCCATAAGTAGGTATGGAGAGAGAGACGAGTGCTCCTGACAGAAGTCAGGAGAGAGACAGGAGTGCTCTTACTATTCTACTTAATAACTCACTGGAAAAAAAAAAAAGTTTGCTTCACGATCCTACAACCCTGAAACTAATGGATTTGGAAGTCCTAGTGGCCAAGAGAGGACTGCTTCCAAAGTATATGCAATCAAGTTTCTAATGAATTGGAAGCTAAGTATGCCCATGTCCACTATCTAGTAGATCTTCACTTGTTTTTTCCCAATTAATTATATAAAATCGTTTTTACAAAGTAAGATCACTTCTAAGATTTGATTATCAATTACACACATAATGTCTCCCATATATGTGAAAGTATTCTCTGCATAGAAAACATTTAAAACTACCAGGTGAGAGATAAATAACCAATCAGTAAAATAATGTATCGCTAAAATTAGCATTATGGACTTTAATTACGTTGCCTCTCTTTTTATATAATACATCCTAAGAAGAAGCTCTCATTTAGAAATTTATGTGATAATTAATGTGAATTCCACTTGAATCTATTTATGTCATCTAATCTATACAATCATATCAGTAATGTTACCACCCACCATTTAAAAACCATGTTCTTTCTTGTCCTACATCCACCTCTTCTCAACTTTCAGGAATGGTGGCTCATTCTGCTTCTGGTTCTCTTAAAATTCACATTTTCTTTTCCCCAGGGCCATTTGCCTGTATGGGTTCAGTGAATCATTATACCACAATCTCATTTCTCTAGATCATTAACTTTATTTTTGTCCTTTCTTCATTACAATTTTGATTTTTTTTGGCAGAAAATTATTCATGAGGAAATGTCACCTTAGCTACCATGTTCAGGCACTTTCAGTTTGAAGCCAAAGACAATTGTAGTGAATAATAAGTTACACCTTTTAAATTGAGGTGGTTGACCATGTGGATATTTCTGGGTATGTTAATTCAGTGTGTATATAACACCTAAAATAATTAAGTTATAATTTTTACTAATTTGTTATTATTATTAACATCAGATTTTATGCTGAGAATAAGAATGTAAGACACAGTTTCTGCCTCTGAGGCACTCACAGGCTAGTAGAGTCACGTTGAGAAATGTAAATCCCTAGGGTATCTGACAAAGATTCATTACACTTAGAAATCCCCCTATTAAGTCTTCATATTTTGGTGTATGATCTTCTCAAGTCCGAACAATTTCACAGTGTCCAATTTGAAGCTGGTTTAGATCACATTTTATATTACTTTTAATTTTATTTTTGATAGTTACAGTATAAATTTGATCACCTCTCAAGTTATATCAAAATAAATTTGTCCACACCAAACAAACCAATATAAATGGTTAACAAAGCAATATAATTTTTTCCAACATTATTGTCACAACCATGAAGGTTTTTAATTCCTTAGGTTTGGGAATCATTAAAGACCTGATTCTGTTGAGGTGTATGTCAATTTGTGATAACACCTCCCTAGAAATGAAGCACTGAATCATATGTTCAGACCTTGTTTAAAAATAAAAGATGAAAGAGACAAAGAGGGGAGAGAGGAATTAAAAGAAGAAAATGATAAGGAAATATAAAAGCAAGCAACAGAATTAAACTAAATTTTGTCTTTTAAATTCCTTACATTTAAAAAAATACAGGAATTTATTATGATTTGTTTTCTTGGGTGATACTAAACAGATTTATTGCAATTTAATATTTGATTTCTAAACTTAATTTGGGGAATAAGGCAGTGTTGCTAAAGAGCAGCTGTACTAAAATAATTAGTAAGAGGGGCAAGATAAATCAATCAGGTCAAATAGTGTCCTTAAGATTGATGATTTTTGATATTCTGGACAAATTTTAGCAAATCTCACTTATCTAAAGTTAATTACCTGAAACTGAAAATATTCATAATCTAGTCAAGAAGTCAGAAGAAAACACCCACTCTACCAAAATGTTTTAAGAAGCCAAAACATAATTGAAACACATAGCACTGAAAGTGTATGCTTAAATTTCCTAATTTAAGGGTAAGGGTAAGACTCAGTTGCTTGAAAATTTCTTTATATGGATTTCTCCCTGCCTAACAGTGCTCAATGAATAAAATATCACTATATTTATAAAGCAAATAAGTTGGAAATTTTAAAAATTCTTCAGACTGCATGTAATATAAATGGCTATGCTAAAATAAACTTGATGATATGCAGATATATAAGTTCAATTAAATAATGCATGAATTGTAAAGGAATTAAATATGAGCTTAAATAATTTCAGATATATCACACATTTTCATTACATTATCAATCTTCAATTTATGTAGGAACTATATAGTATAGAGAGCAACATACTCTATAATTAGTAAATAAATCAATCAAAATGGCAGAGTAGGAAGATCCTGAACTCACCTCCTTCCACGGACACACCAAAATTACAACCCTGCACATCTGCAAACCCACAGGAGTCATGGCTGGGCCTTGAAGCCGCCTGCATGGGATCCAACCCCATACACCAGTACTCCCAGAGCAAGTGACCCAAACACAACAGGAGGGCATACCCAGTCCACATAGGAGTACCCCTGGAGCACCTGACTCGTATGACCTTTGGGGATTGTGTCACTGGGTCCCACAGGACACCTTCTACATAAGGCCACCCTTTCAAGAGTAGGAGGTGTGGCTGATATACCGAATACATAGAAACAAACAAAGAGAGTTAGGAAAAATGGAGAGACAAAGGATACCTTCCAAATGAAAGAACAAGACAAAAATTTAGGAAAAGAACTAAACAAAATGGAGATAAGCAATTTATCAGATAAAGAATTCAAAGTAATACTCATAAAGATATTCACCAAACTTGGGAGAAGAATGGATGAACTCAATGAGAACTTCAACAAAGAGACAGAAAATATTAAAAAGAGACAGTCAGAATGAAGAATACAATAACTGAAATGAAAAATACAGTAGAGGAAATCAGATCAGAGGATGAAGAAGAATGAATCTGCAACCTGGAAGACAAGACCCAACCAAAACAGCAAAAAGGAAAAAAAATTGAAAAAAAAAAGTGAGGCTAGCTTAAGTGATCTCTGGGACAACACCAAGTGTGCTAACATTTGCATGTTAGTTCATTAGTTAGACCCTCCAAGGGGTCTCAGAAGGAAGAGAGAAAGAAAGGGAAAGAAAACCTATTTGAAAAAATAGTGGCTGAAAACTTCCCTAAACTGATGAAAAAGAGACATACCAGTTCAGGAAGCACAGAGTTCCAAACATGATGAACCCAAAGAGATCCATACCAAAACACATTAAAATTAAAATGTTGAAAGTTAAAGAAAGAATCTTAAGAGCAGCAAGAAAAAAACAACTAGTTATGTACAAGGGAACCCCCATAAGACTATCAGCTGATTTTTCAACAGAAACTTTATAGGACAAAAGGGACTAGCACAATATACTCAAAATACTGGCAGGAAAAAACCTACAATCAAGAATATTCTGCCTGGCAAGGTTATCATTCAGAAGTGAAGGAGAGATAGAGTTTCCCAGAAAAGCAAAAGCTAAATCAGTTTTATAAGAAATGTTAAGGGAACTTCTTTACTTTATTAGTATTATTATTTTTTGTGGTACGCGGGCCTCTCACTGTTGTGGCCTCTCCCGTTGCGGAGCACAGGCTCTGGACGCGCAGGCTCAGCGGCCATGGCTCATGGGCCCAGCCGTTCCGCGGCATGTGGGATCTTCCCGGACCGGGGCACGAACCCGCGTCCCCTGCATCGGCAGGCGGACTCCCAAACACTGCGCCACCAGGGAAGCCCGGAACTTCTTTAATAGGTCATAACTAGAAACAAGAAAATTATGAAAGAAAAAATCTCACTGGTAAAGGCAAACTTACAGGTAGACTAGTGGATCAACCACCTATAAAGCTAGTATGAAGGTTAAAAGACAAAAGTAGTAAAATTATCTATATCTAAAGTAATTAGCTAAGTGATACACAACATAAAAAGATGTAAAATGTGACATCAAAACATAAAGCTTGGCAGGGAGTAAAAATGTATTGCTTTCAGAATATGCTTGAACTTAAATGAACATCAACCTAAAACAGACTGCCATACACATAGGTTGTTAACCTCATGACAACCACAGACCAGAAACTTACAACTGACAAACAAAAATAAAAAGAAAGGAATACAAACATAAATCCAAAGAAAGTCATCAAATCACAATGGATAATGCTAGGTAAATCAGTCAGACAGGGAATTTCCTGGTGGTCCAGTGGTTAGGACTCATGCTTTCACTGCCGTGTCCTGGGTTCAATCCTTGGTCAGGAAACTGAGATCCTGCAAGCCGCATGGCTTGGCCAAAAAAATCAGTCAGACAGAGAAAAACAAATACTGCATAATTTCACTTACATGTGGAATCTGAAAAACAGAACAAACAAAACACAAACAGACTTATAGATACAAAAAACAAACCGGTGGTTGCCAGAGGGGAGGGGGTAGTTGATGGACAAAATAGGTAAAGAGGATTAAGAGGTACAAACTTCCAGTTATAAAATAAATGTCATGGGAATGTGATGTACTGAATAAGGATTATAGTTAATAATAATGCAGTAACTTTGTATGGTAACAGATGGTTACTAGACATTGTGGTGATCAAATCTGTAAAGCATATAAATGTTGAATCACTATGTTGTACACCTGAAACTAATATAATATTGTACATCAACTATACATCAATAAAATAAATATTTTTTTAAAAGTAAATAAAGCAATTCAAGGAGTAATTGGCTTCATTTGTATACCCATAGGTACACATTTTCTGGACTAGGTAAAATTAGAATGGGAGATCTGATCAAGGATAATCCAGGCAAAAAAGTTGTTCAATACATGGAAAACTTTCATTAATCAAATTGTAGAAGAATGAAAGAATAATTCATAAGGTAAAAAATGAGGATCTACCTTTGACATACACTGAAGATACAGCATATAGTACTTTGAAAACACAAATGTGTTTGAGTCATAGGTGTGGAACCTTTCTAGACACAAGTGCGCTTGAGCCTGCAGTTATACAGAGGGAGATGTGCATCAAAGACTTGCAATTTGAGTTGTGTTTGGTTTTTGATAATTGAAAGGCTTATAGACCAAAATGTCTTTTCAGGTCGTACAAAGATTATATCTGTTAGTGTTAAATTGAAATTCAAATAATTTCTTATTTCATCCTTATTCTGTGAAAGTTTAAAAAATCCTATAAAATATCTAGTGGGTATGTTTTCTGCCTTCCTTCAGTTAAGTGTAGCACTAATGAAAACACTTTTGAATATACAAACTATGCAATTTTCTTCACATAGTTCAAAAGAAAGTCATAAAAAGCCCTGGGTTATTTAATCTATGGAATATATTAAGAGAAATCAAAGGCTGGCTCTTTTGAAAATTTATACTTTTAATATAAATTTCATCAAAATACTCCATTGCAGATAAAATTCTGGACTTAAGGACAATAAGCTTGATTCAGCAAAATGTTTCCTACGTTCTAAGAAACTTCCTTTAACACACTACTTTTTGTAATTGTTATAATGTAGATTTGGGGCAATATAGAGATTGTTTAAGTGAATTACAGAATCTGATTCTTAGTATTCAATTTTTCAAGGTAATAATATTTAGACTAAGGAGGACAAGAATAATTTCAGAGAGATGTTTGAATAATAAGGAGATATAGCCCATACCAGATGCTTTATCTTATTCTATCCTTCTAATCATGACTGTTTAGAAATCCATATATTCTTGCAGTTCCCTGAAAGTTCCTGTGTACATGTATTCATGTTTGCATGTATATATGAAATATATCTATGCTACTGTATAACCATGCTATGGGTGAATAAAAAATGGTTTTAATTAAATTTTTTTAAAAAAGAATTCCTTCTCCATAAATCCAATTAGTAAAATAGGTACATATCAAAGTATGTGACTGCATTATACATTATTCATTCCAAGGTGTTTTTCTAGTATGTAGAATGACTTTTCTGTCTAAACAAATTTTAATTTTATGGATATGCTGAAGTACAATATATACCCTACAAACATCTCATTTCTGACATTTACTTGCTTCTTCTTGAGAACATGGGAATCACAAGTGCACAGGTTTTTACCACTAGTATCACTAAGTAAAAAACAAACATGACACATGAAAAGATGCTCAGTATTGCTAACCATCAGGGAAATGTAAATCAAAACTACAATGAGATAACACCTGACACCTGTCAGAATGGCTATGATCAAAAAGGACATAAATAACAAGTGTTGGAGAGGATGTGGAGAAAAGGGAAACTTTGTACACAATTGGTGGGAATGTAAGTTAGTGCGGCCACTGTGAAAAACAATATGGAGGTTTTTCAAGACTGGAAATAGACCTATCATATGACCCAGCAATTCCACCCCCAGTTATATATCTGAAAAAAAAACAAAAACACTAATTCTAAAATATACATGCATCCCAATGTTCATAGCAGCATTATTTAAAACTGCCAAGATATGGAAGCAAACTAAGTGTCCATCAAAAGATGAACTGATAAGAAAGATGTGATATATATATATATATATATAAAATACACACACACAATGGAATAGTACTCAGCCATAAAAAAGAATGAAATTTTGCCACTTGCAGCAACATGGATGGCCTTGGAGGGCTTTATGCTAAGTGAAATAAGTCAGATAAAGACAAACACTGTATGATATCACTTACATGTGGAATCTAAAAAATACAACAAACTTGTGATCATAACACTTCTTTTTAGAAGCAGACTCACAGGTATGGAGAACAAACCAGTGGTTACCAGTGCCGGGGAGGGCAATATAGGGGTGAAGGAGTGGGAGGTAAAAACTACTGGGGGTAAGATAGGCTACAAGGATGTACTGTACAACACAAGGAATATAGCCAATATTTGTAAAAATTATAAATGCAATGTAACTTTTAAAATTTTATAAAAAATAAAACAAATTTTAAAAAGAGAGAAAACAAGAAAAGAAAGAAAAAGAAAGAATGAAAGAAACACAGAGGGCAAGCTTCAATACAAAGGAAAGGAATCAATATTTTCTAGTACTATCTGCTGCACCACATTCAGAGAGTTACCTTATTGAAACCATACAATAATACTGTGAAGTAAATTCTCACTCTATTTCACAGATTAGGAAATTCTTAGAGGAAATAAGCAATATTCCTAATGTTAACCTACTAGGAAATATATAAAATTGATAATGAAATCCAAGTCAGTTTGAATCTAAAGACCTCATTATGAAAATAATAAATCACTTTTTACATTCATGGTACTTTTAAAGCTTCTAATCTATATCCTAAGCATAATACTGGGCACTTTTTATAATTTCACAGTTGCTTCTGCCAAATGGTTTTTCCTATTACACTTAACTTCTTAAAAAAATTATCATTAAGAGTTTACCTAATTTTAAAAAGCCCATGACATTTAGGTGGAGAAAAGATAATTTATTACAACTAGCATAACTAAACTCTGAACCTTTTTTTCTTATTTACCTATGTGAAAAATAGAACAATTCATTATAACGTTGGGATTGAAAGTGTATTATAAACTGTCTTATGGTTGAATTGGGTTACATGAAATATTCTCGATTCAGAGTGATAATACGTGAAGTATGTTTAAGAGACATTATACGTGGAAAGAATAATGCTTACCTGATAATAACAGGATTCTGCTTTTAAAATAATGGCTTAGTTTAGCTATAGTTGGGAAACTAGTAATGCATTCTAAGTACAGATATATAAGAATTTATAGAAATATAAAGCTATACAAATAACTGGTTTTATTGAAAAGCTGTAGCTGAAATATTTGCTCTGATCATTCAGTGAACAATTTAGATATCCCCAAATGTTAAGGCAAGCAATTTATTTCACTACAAGTTCTGGGGGAAAAAGTCATTTAAAAAATTTTCATAGATCCGCACATTCTCTCAAATGTTCTGTACTTATTATTAGACCCTCAATTTCACCAAGATTGTATTCACCTACGAAATATAAAAAGTTTAAATTACAAGCTTCAGAAAGATAGCATGGAATGGTTACATGCAACTTGCCAATGAGCACTAATAACAATCCCATTGAGTTCTTCCTGGATAAGTTACTGTTATTCCTCTTTTGTCTTCCCACCAGAGAAAACCATTATCAATATGTCTTTAGTTTACCATCTAAGTCGTAGAAATAAAAATCCTCAGAGGAACCAATTATTATTAAGTAACTCAAATGATTGAGTCAGAACAATTCCACACTTGGAAACTGTAGTTACTTAGAAAGCTTCTGTTTCTAAATTCAGCTTAGTATGTGAAAAAATAAAGAAGGCCTTAACAGGTACATGCATTTTCAGATTATAGATTCAGCTAATGCACAGGAGATCATCCTTCTCCTAAGTTTGGCATTTATTTTCTTTGTAAAGAATAACGTATCTGGGCTTCCCTGGTGGCGCAGTGGTTGAGAGTCCGCCTGCCGATGCAGGGGATGCGGGTTCGTGCCCCGGTCCGGGAAGATCCCACATACCATGGAGCAGCTGGGCCCGTGAGCCGTGGCCGCTGAGCCTGCGTGTCAGGAGCCTGTGCTCCGCAATGGGAGAGGCCACAACAGTGAGAGGCCCAAGTACCGCAAAAAAAAAAAAAAAAGAATAACGTATCTCATAACTTTACATGCAAAGACCCAGTTTTCAGGGAAGGGCACAATGGCTTATAGCCTATACTGTATTGGGGTTCATTTTATGGCCTCATTGCCTTTCAGAGTCAACCGTAGTGATTAAAGAGAGAAATATACAAATATATTTAATTTTCTTCTCTTTCATAATATTAAAATATATCTATAAATCATCACATTTATAAATTGAAAGCCTTCCAAGTATTTACTTTAACTAATTAAACTAATAGATTTTATAAGCACTGAGTACCATAATATATAATAAAAATATAGTTTATTTTATATTTTCCTTTTTTAATGTGATGTTTTCCAGATTTTAAGTGATTTACGTACTTTTTTGGTAATGAATGCATACCCTACCACGGATAAAAATTATCAATTCTATACAAAGTATCTAAAAGCTGCTATTTGAAACACCTGTGAGTGACCAAAATCTGGCAGAAGTTATAGGTACATAGACCCTTGAAGTAGATAAAAACTCTATAGTTAGTGAGATTTGTGTTTGTGTGAAATTTTTTCCTGAAAAATTTTTTTCTGAGGATTTTCCACTAGTCCACAAGGCAAAGATAACTGACATTCAAATAGAAATGCATAATTTTACTGGCTGGGCTGCCAGAACAGCTGAAACATGAGTGAATGAATCTTGGAAAGGAGGGAGCCACAGGGAAATGAGTCCCAGAATCTGTGTTTAAATTCCACGAAAAGTCTGGAATAAGACTAGGGTGCCTATTCTTACTACTTATATTCATATTTGTAGCAGAGGTCCTCATAAGGTAATAGGGAAAAATACATACTATTCAAGAGACTTTAAAGAGATGATAAAGATGATAATGAAATATTCTGAAAATTTTAATGACAACGTATTTGATGACTTAGATAATATGGACAAATTCCTTGAAAGATACCAACAAGTAAAGCTCACTCAGGAAGAAATGAATCATCCGATAGCACTATATTTGTTAAAGAACATAAACTTGTAATTAAAAACCTTTGTGGCTCGGAAAGGAAGAGAAAGGCAGGAAAGAGTGATCTTGGATTCTGTTTAAAGCCACTTGGGGATACAATTTAATCCACACAGGGAGATGAATTACTGGGATTCCGAAACAAAGAGATGCAAATATTTATATGAAGAGAACTATGGGCAAGATACCCAGAGAAATGGTTAAATTTCTGAAAAAGCCACTGGTATGTCCCATGATGGAAAGGGTCAGCTTTAAACACCTGCCAAATCTGGAAATGGTTCTGCCCTCTGACAATGGCACTAGTCAAGTCAGATCATTACTGTTTCCTTTTCTCCATCCTCATTCTGTGATCCAGTAAAGGGTAGAAACTTGGTTAACAAGCCAGGGGTTGGAGAAAGGAACAAGTAAAATGTGGGGAAAAGGCACTATGCACACAATCTCTTTCTACTTCAGGTGTGTGTCTTGCAGTTTAGAGATGGGAAAGAAAAAAATTGAGGAGAGAAGGGATGGAATTTAAACATTTTGTTACTATGCTGGACTGGGCTTAAAAATACTGAACATTCATTACTAACAATGACCTGAAAACTCATGACACTTCCCCAAAATTTCATCCAGCAGATGAGAAGACCCAGTGCAAGAGAATAAACATAAATAGATAGCTTTATGAGAAACCATTTGTAAAATCCTAGAGGTAAGCACATTTATTTTTTCAACTTTTAAAAAAATTTTATTTATTTTTGTCTGCGGTGGGTCTTCCTTACTGTGCGTGTGGGCTTTCTCTAGTTGCGGCAAGCGGGGGCTACTCTTCATTGTGGTGCAGTGGGCTTCTCATTGAGGTGGCTTCTCTTGTTGCTGAGCATGGGCTTTAGGTGCATGGGCTTCAGTAGTTGTGGCATGTGGGCTCAGTAGTTGTGGCTCGCAGGCTCTAGAGCACAGGGTCAGTAGTTGTGGCTCACAGGCTTAGTTGCTCCGCAGCATGTGGGATCTTCCCAGACAAGGGATTGACCCCCTGTCACCTACGTTGGCAGGCAAATTCTTAACCACTGCGCCACCAGGGAAGTACCTTTTTCAGTGTTTTATTCTCCAATTTTCAGATATAAGATAACAAACCACTTGGTTGTAGTATATTAATTCTGTAATCCATTGCTGAATTTTACTTATTCCATTTATTTATATAATTATTATATAATCTTTATAATTATTTGGAATTTTTACATTAATAAATAAAATTTGTTCTATACTTTTCTATTCATATCTTCTTTTTAGGTTTTGTTTTCATGATTGTAAAAAATTTATAATACTGATCAGAGATATTCCCACTTTTTGGAGGGGAATACTTTAAATGTTATTGAAATTATCTTTTCCTAATGTAGAAATGTCACAGAATGTACCTGTGACAGCATTTGATCTTTGAACGTTTTAACGTATAGAAATGCATTACCATTCTAGTCTCTTATAATGAAATTGGTCCAGTCACGTTTCTACTTCTCTCTTCTGATTGCATCATCAATGGGGGGAATTCCCACCATACTAATCAGCAAATGCTACATATGAGGTTGTTCTTTTTTTCCTTTTTCTTTCTTGGAAAGTCAGTTTTTAAACACTGACCAGCACACCATAGATGCTAAAATATGGATGTAGAGATAAGATTCTTAGGTGAAAGCAAGGAAATTTTAGGTCAAAATTTCAAAAGAGTTAGGAATTAATGTCTTTTTGTGAACAAATGATAATCAAGCACCAATTATGAGACCAGGAAAATTTCCAGAAAATGGATATACATGGAGTGAAAAAAGCATACAATGTCCTTCTTCTTGTAAAACTTCCATTCTTGGGGAGAATCAGACAAAGAGATGAATGAATGATGAATGAATGAGTGAATGAATTAATTAATTAATAGGAAGAGTAGGGTAGGGGACAAAGTACAGTAAAAAGATCAAGGGTTAGTAGATATAGGATAATTTTAATTTTAAGTATTTATAAAATAAAATGGTCCTAAAATTTATCCAGGATAGTACAAAGTCTCATTTTCAATTTATGGCATGAGGTTAAGCATAAAATTGAGAGTATTTTATTTAAGATTATATACCAAATCTAAACTTTAAAAATCTACTTGTAGGGCTTCCCTGGTGGCGCAGTAGTTGAGAATCCGCCTGCCGATGCAGGGGACACGGGTTCGTGCCCCGGTCTGGGAAGATCCCACATACCGCGGAGCAGCTGGGCCCGTGAGCCATGGCCAATGAGCCTGCGTGTCCGAAGCCTGTGCTCCGCAATGGGAGAGGCCACAACAGTGAGAGGCCCCCATACCACAAAAAAAAAAAAAAAAAAAAAATCTACCTATAAATATTATGAGCAAACTTTCTGACTGCCTACTTCACTCAGAGGTGAAATTCAAACTCTTTTTATCTTTAATCATATATATGGATGAACCTGCCTTTAGCAATAATGTTTTAAAAATTATTATTGATCCATAGATTTTATTTTTGAATAATACTGCTTTAATCTTGTATAGTTATAATGATTTTAATCAACAGTCAACACTTCTAGATTTATTTTCCCATAATTCAAGCCAGAAATAAAGGGTTCTTGAATTTGTTCACTGAACTATTTTTTTCTCCTTCAGAGTGAAAATTGTGCTCTTTATGAGAAAGTTATATGGAAAAGTACATTTAGGTAGTACTAAATTGAATTTGAAAAAAATGTATAAAATTAAACCAAACTTTTCTCCTGTATCACTGAAGATTTAATTTACTACAACTGGATAAAGACCAAAGTTTCCAATTTAAATAACTGCCATTTTTGATGCTAACCAATGATTATAAATACCTCTTGGAAAAATTCTGTATAAACACTTTTCATCTCCCCTTCTCAATGAATGGTCTACCTAGAGAATAACCTAGGTAGACTTGTTGTCAGTAACATTTTGAATTTAGAATATTTTCAAACATCACATAATTGCTGAAGTTCAAAGTGTTTCCATTTAATTGTATTTTCCATCTATATTGGTGTTAATGGTTAAAAGTAAATTAAGTCTGATATAAATATAATAGGAGGTAATACTAGTTTTCTAAAAAGAAAGGTATACTGCCTTTGATCCTTCATGTCAAAGTAGCCTTATATAGCCTGGGGTGTCAGGTCTCCTTCAGAATAGATCCAACTAGAGAACAAAAGCTTAGGAAGGTACTTCTTTATACTTTTCTACCTTTTCTACAATTATAAAAACAATTTTCCAGTCAATATGTAATCATATAATCAGATGATCTCCTGATTTATACCACTGTCATCTAAGGCATAAGGACACAATTATATATATATACACACACACAATTTTTACATATAATTTTTCCTACCAATAACATACTCATTTACATACTTCTACCAAATAGTTTTCTTTTAGCATCCATGGCAAGGTTTAAAAGCAGACATTCATTTTATTAAAACTATCTGTGTTTGTTGTTACCGTGTTCTTCCACTGACACTGCCAGTATTGAGCTAATGGCTCTATTTATCTCTCTATGTACCACAATAAATTTTAAAAACTATTTTGTTTTACTGAACTATTTGCTATAAAACATTTACTAGCAGTTATAATAGTAGCTTTAATACTTCCTTTCAGTTGTCTTCCTTTTGTCCAGATTCTGAAAATCAAACCTTTAAAAACAGCTCTTCATCACCCAATAATTACTAGTTCAGGCACATTTCTATAGCATTTTTAATACTTTGGTCTTATTTTAAAAGCTAGAAGCCTCAAAATATGTCAAAGATAGTTTCCAAAGGCTGTAGAAAAAGGAATTATCACCGTTTTTCTCCTGTTCAAATTATTCTCATTAATTTTCTCCAAGAATTGATGACCCTCTCCAATCATTACACAATATTTATCTTGCTTACATCCTTCCAACAAAGTCATTAGGCCCACTAAAAAGTAGCTGGATATAAAGCATATTCAGGCCGACATAATACAGAGGAAGAAATTTACAAAAATGTTTGTAATTGGCTGGAGTTGAAGTCAGTTGCTGTGCCTCACCCCCTTTCTGAAGTAACTTTAAAAATCAGAAACTTAAATTACAATAGATTTATTCCTCTTCATTCTTCCATATTTATTATTTCCTTTAATTAAATTGCCCTTCTTTTTATTTCCCTTCTTGTTTTTTGGTACGGCTAATAGATTTGTTCTCAACGCTTGAGACTTAGTCGGGCTTGAAAATTTTCTTTCAAGTGGTTAAGGCTTATGTAGAAAGAGCTAATGTGAGTGTTCATTCACTTTAACGTGTCTTCCTCTTTTGGCTCTTTGCCAGCAAGATTTCCCTCCCTCAACCAAAGAAATAAGTTTCAATTTCTTTTCATCATTTAAAAAATATTCATGGGAAAGTGCACTCAAATAAACATTAAAGAGATAACCAAGAAATGGTTGCTGACCTCTAGAGACTCCCCCTCATAGCAACAGGGGCCACCAATTGGTGTCCTGGAAAAGGAATAAGAGAGATGTGGGGACTACCCTGGCAGTCCAGTAGTTAAGACCCCATGCTTCCACTGCAGGGGGCACGGGTTCGATCCCTGGTGGGGGAACTAAGATCCCACCTGCTGCACAGTGCGACCAAAACAAAAAAAAAGACGTGAAACTAAATCAGGCAGTGGCTGATTTCACTTTCTTAATTTAACAATTTTATTTCAAAGCAACTCATGGCATTCTTTTTTTGTATGGTAAATTAACAGATCCTTTACTTATATTAGACTATATATAATACATATTTACTTATATTTGAACCTTGCATGATAAATTTGACATTTTCCTACAGACATTGAAGAGACAGGAAACATGTAACACTGAACACTGTGGAAAGCTAGATAAAAAAGCTAGAGAAAACTTTTATACCATAAGATCCAGTGCCTGTATTTTGTCATGTGAACTAAGAAGTTCACTCCTTAAAGCACCAAAAAGAAACATTTGTAACTGTCATGGCATTCTTAAAAGTAATATTTATATAAAGAATCCTTGGTTCACACAATATTCAACACAGTCTTATTAGGCTTTGGGCAAGGAAAAAAATAGAATTTTCCTGATAATAAAGGGTGCCTTGTCTCTCTCACTGAGGAAAATGTATAATACATTCTTAGATCAGAAGCAGATTATGGTTTTCTTTTACTAGGGTCTTGGTTTTGTTGTATTGGATATATTTTTGGTTTCAAAGTACTTTATGTTCTCAGAGTTCACTACCCATAAGTTCTATTCCTTTCAAACTCTCATTTTCTTTTGTAATACTGTTGTATACCCCATGTGTTAATGTTCCTTAGGAGATCAAGTGTTGGCTCTTTCTTACTCTTATAAATAATTCACAGGGAAGACTGGCATACAGTAACCTGGTTTGGATCCAGTTTTAAAAAATCAGAGTTGGACACATGCCAAGTCACCTTAACAGCTTAACTGTTAGTAAGATTAAACTCGCAATGCCACTCAACATTTCCATATCTCCTATCAACATTCCAGGGCTGAGGAAAAATAACTAGGGCCATAGAGCATAAACATAGTTACAGAGTGCTTTAGACTGAATGTTGTTTCCCCTCTAGATTCATATGGTTTTTTTTTTTTTTTTTTTTTTTTGCGGTATGCGGGCCTCTCACTGTTGTGGCCTCTCCCATTGCGGAGCACAGGCTCCGGACGCGCAGGCCTAGTGGCCATGGCTCACGGGCTTAGTTGCTCCGCGGCATGTGGGATCTTCCCGGACCAGGGCACGAACCCGTGTCTCCTGCATCGGCAGGCGGATTCTCAACCGCTGCGCCACCAGGGAAGCCCTAGATTCATATGTTGAAACCGTGTGATGATGTTTGGAGCTAAGGCCTTTGGGAAGTGATTAGGTCATGAGAGTGGAACTCTCATCAAAGAGATCAGTGCCCTTATAAAAGGGACCCCAGAGAGCTCCCCTACCCCCTATGCCATGGGAGGACATAGAGAGAAGACGTTGTCTACGAACCAGGAAATAGGTTCTCACCAGACACTGAATAAGCTGACTCCTCGTTCTTAGACTTCCCATCCTCCAGAACTATAAGGAAAAAACTTCTGTTGTTTATAAGCTATCCATTCCATTATAGCAGCCCAAACAAACCATGACAGATATTGGTACCAGGAGTAGGGTGCTGCTATAACAAATAACTAAATATGTAGAAGCAGCTTTGGAACTGGGTAATGAGTAGAGTCTGAAAGAGATTTAAGGCTCATTCTAAAAAAAAACCTACATTGCCATGAAAGGACCTTTAAAGTCAATTCTGGTGAGAACTCACACAGAAAAGAGGGGAGCTGTAGAGAAAGTCTCAAACTTTTTAGAAAATACTTAAATAATCCTAAACAGAAATGTTGATAAAAATATGGACAGTAAAGGCCATTATGAAGAGGTCTCAGAAAGAAATGAGGAACATGTTATTGGACAATGGAGAAAAGGCAATCCTTATTGTAAATTGGCAAAGAATTTGGCTGAACTGAGTTTGTGTTCTAGTATTTTGTGGAAGGTAGACCTTACTAGTGATAAAAATGAATATTATGCTGAAGGTATTTCTAAGTAAAGTGTTGAAGATGTGGCTTTGTTCATCCTGACTGCTTATAGTAAAATGAGAGAAGAGAGAAATAATGTAAAGATAGAGTTGTTAATTTAATGCAAAAAAGGAAGCAGACGTTAAAGATTCGGAAAATGCTCAGCCTATTCATATTACAAAGAATGACAACACTAAAGATGTGGCCAAGCAACCGTTTGATGCGATTAGTATGAATTAGACATCTCAAGAAAGCTTGAACTACTCTCTAAGACAACGGAAGAATGAGGCTGAAGATGATTCGGAGGTCATCAGAGCTGCTACTCCTATCACAGAACTAGAGTGTAAGGTCTGGGGTAAGGGCTCAAAGTGGTTTCAAAGGCTGGCCACTGGTACCTGCAGGACCTGGGTGCTCATATGTTGAAAGCTAATCCCCAATGTGATGGTATTTAGAGGTGGGGCCCATCACAGGTGATTAGGTCATGAGGTTGGAGCTCTTATGAATTGGATTAGTGCCCTTCTGAAAAGACCCTACAGAGCTCTCTTACCTCTTCTGCCATGTGAGAACACAGCAAGAAGACAGCCATATATGATATTCTACTATAGCAGCCCAAATAGACTAAGACACGAGTTCCATCTCTGTGAGAGTGCAGGTAAAGTCTAGCAAACAGGTGTTAAATGCTATACTGCAGTATATTAATGTTCTAGAAATCTATGAAAAATCAAGCAAAGGAAAAAAATAAAGCCTAAAATTGAAAAGTGCGACTAAAAAAAATCAGGCCTGCTTATACACCAAAAACAAAAACAAATCACAAAACAAACAAACAAAAAAATTGTTTTAGAAGAAATCTAAGGTTATCAGGGAAACAGTAACATTGTGCAATGTTGACCAAATTTAACACAGGTGGAAATTAACATTGGCTTTTCCTTTATAGAAAAAAATCACTCAATGCAATTGCCTCCTTGACCCTCCTGGGGTCAGGCAAAATCAGAACACTCTCAGCCCAAGAGCCAGGAAGATGGGAAGTATGAAATTTATTCAGTGTATTTGGTTTAATTAAGGACTGGTAATTAGGATTATAATGTGTTATAGCTTATCCTGAATTCTGATCACTGTGCTTTGTTCCCAGCTGGCCCTTTTGATCTTTCCTTTCATGCTCCAAATAGTTTTACCAATTTGAGTTTGAAAAAAGAATCCTTTGTGACTCAATTTATAAAACAAACGTGCTACAACAGTTGAGGGAGAATATTAATGATAGAAATTTTATGATGAGGTTATCTCGTTTGAAGTGTGCTCTGCCCAAATTATTTCCCTTATCGACTTTTCTTATGTTTTAAAATGTAATTACTATAAATTCATTTTTAAATAGTTATCAATTATCATCTGTAGATTATATGTATGTGTGTGTATATATGTGTATGCATGTATAACTTATTTCACTCCCTGTGATTTTTTAAATACAAGTTATGTTTTTAATACTTTCTAAATGGAAAGCACACCATAATCCTTTTTATAAAAAGGGAAATAGATACAGGAGACATTTCCTCAAGACTTATCAAATGTCAGAATTTAAATTTTTTTCCTTCTGTCAACACTTATTATTTCCATTTATTGAAGAGAGCCTAGAAACTTAGGTTACATGAAAAGCTATGAATCCTAAATTTAAATGATTGGGAAATTTTTCATATTCACAAATGATGTTTTAGCTGTTTTGAGGGGATAAGAAGATTATATGCTGGAGAAATTTGGTCAAACCACATTCAAACATTCAGTATGACATGATGGTGAAATCTTCCACACTATCTCAATTTCAACCTCATGGAAAATTAATGACTGCTATGAAAAGCCCAGGCTTGTGAGCTTAATTAACTCAGCACTGATACCATTAAACCAAAACAAAAGTTCCATCTAATTCAAACTTCAGTTTTTAAAACCCATTTTCTTTTGTGCTACAGTTCAAAAGGAACAAACAATATTGTGAACTTCATCAATGTTAAAATAATGAGCTACTAGCTCCAGTCAATTTGCTGTTTTGCTATAGCACAAATGGTAATGGTAAAAAAAAATAATAATCATAGAATTATGAAAAGTAGAGTTTTTCTTAAACCTGAGGTAGGAATACATAGCTGGTAATTTAAACAGCATTATATCAAATATTTATTTTTGATGATATATATCTAATTTTAATTATTTTTTCTTTCTTGTGACTATAATTCTTTGACAAACTATCTTAATTCTGGAATGGTTTGCCAACTCTAAAATATGTTGGTATGGGAGTATTAGTAAGAATATATACACTTTATCATTTCTTAAAATTTTAGCTGCATTTAAGATAGTAGTCACAAATTTCATTGAGGAATTCTATTCTATATCTATCATGTTCATGCATTATGGCAGCTGAAAAAATGGTTGCCTGGTATTTTATTGTGAATCTATTAACCGTTAATACATGGTTTAAAACAAAATGTTACTCTCTGTATCAGTCACAATAAGCTGGGTAAATATTATGGTAACAAACAGCCCCAAATCTCAGTGGCTTAAAACATCAAAGATTTGTTTCTTTCTCAATTTCTGCTGGGGTTGGCAGCTTTCCAGGCAGCTGTCTCCAAGGCAATTGTTCTACATGGTGGGGTTCAGCATCCTAGATTACACCTCTACTTCATCAGATCTTTAATAACTATAGCAGCAGAATGCGATAGAGGATGGGAATACATACTTTTATTTAAACCTTATTATATCTTTAATACTTCAACCAGGGAGTGATTCATGGTACTCTGGTCACATTTTATTGCTAAAGCAAGTCCTATAGCCTTGCCTAAATTCAAGAGGTCATGAAAGTGCAATCCTCCTGATGGAAAGAAGAACAAAAAATATTGTTGGGCAGTATAATAACTACTATACTTTATGAGATTTTCATTTACTTGTTTTTTTGTTGCTTTGTTTTCATGATTGCAGTATACTTTGAGCAGGGGTTGGCAAACCTTTTCCATCTAGAATAACATAGTGAGGATTTCGGCTTTGCAGGCTATATCCTCACAAATACTCAGCTCTTCTGTTGTAGGGTAAAAGTAGCAATAAGCAAGAGATAAACAAATGAGCATTCTGTGTTCAAATAAAACTTTTTTTTTTTTTACAAAATGTGATGGGCCTGAGTTGGTCATAGTTTAATGAATCCTGAATTAGAATACACCCATCCCTCCTGATACAGAGGCTAAATGTTAATAACAAGAGATTTTCTGTATACTCCTCATTCTTATCACTTCTTAGTCTCCTACCATAGCTTCCTAAAATAACCATGTGAGTTGTGCACTGTATAAACTCAAGGGCAATTTTCACATCAACTACAAAATTAATGGTACCTCTTTTATTTCTGCACAGTGGGGCCCATCTACTAAGCCTTGTACAGACATTACACCAATCACTTACACTCCTGTTTCATAGATACCAGCATGTTCTATTCTCCATTACAATATAATTGTACTCAATGGGATGAAAAAGGTCTTAGGGGAACTATACACATAATGGTTCTTTCTGATGTATAATCTATAAATAAAAAGTTGGAAAATGTTGAAAAATATAGAAACATAACAAAAGAAAGTTTAAATGCTGTTAAATTTAGAAAATGTTGAAAAATACAGAAACATAACAAAAGAAAGTTTAAATGCTGTTTTTTAAATTTTTCTATTCAATTTATATGCATATAAATATGCACAAATAAATTGCTATGACACTGTATAATCAACTTTACACTGTACTTTTGTTTCATTTGATGTTTCCCAATATTATAAAGCTTATGAGATTGTGATTTTTAATGAACTTCTGGTTTTTTATTAGTTAGATCAACTACATTTCTTTGGCCATCTCCCTTTGTTTGAAATTTAGCATGTTTAAAATTTTTACTACTACAAATACCACAATGAAATGGCATTTACTAGTACAAATACCTCAAAGACATAGGTCTTTGAGCACACCTCTAGTTATTTTCTTAAAATAAATCCCTGTAAGCCAGCAAGCCACAATTAAGGAGCCCACCTGCTGCAACTGAGACCCGGCACAACCAAATAAATAAATGAATAAATATTTAAAAAATAAATAGGGCTTCCCTGGTGGCGCAGTGGTTGAGAGTCTGCCTGCCGATGCAGGGGATACAGGTTCGTCCCCCGGTCCGGGAAGATCCCACGTGCCGCGGAGCGGCTGGGCCCGTGAGCCATGGTTGCTGAGCCTGCGCATTCGGAGACTGTGCTCCACAATGGGAGAGGACACAACAGTGAGAGGCTCATGTACCACAATAAATAAATAAATAAATAAATAAATAAATACATTCTTATAAATGTAATTTCTTAGTGATTCACACAGTATAAGAGTATGCTCTAGCTTTTGATGCTTTTTGACAGATTGTACTCCAGAATAAGCATACCTCTGTTTATGCTCACAAAGAGGGTGTGAATATTTCATATTATCCACACCAATACTGAGCATTATCTTTATATGAATAAATCATGTAAAAGCACACACTCATAATTATCTATTATTTACTGATTCAAGAATGATTTATATATTTAGCAATTTCAGGAACCCAACTCATACACACACACACACACACACACACACACACACACACAACATACACACACACACTGATTTTCCAGATATTAGAATATAACTAATATTTGAGATCATATATTTGTTGTATAATTATCTGTCTGAATTAAAATGTTTCTTAAAGGTTCTGGGTTATCATTAAGACAATATAGGATGCAATTTTCAAAGGTCATTATCAATATTAATGAATTTTCACTCTCTATGACATATTTCTGTACTGTTTGATTTTGCCCACCTTGAAGATTTATTATTTTTATAGTAAGAAAAAAATAGATGTAAATAAATACACACATGGTAAGACTATATACTAACAACCTGCTTTCTCAGTGTCCCTCAGGAAAATCAATCTTATTAATGTGTAACTATATTACATTATTTATGAGTTTATATTTTCTTGCTTCAGTAGTCTGTGTACTTTCTTATTCTTTAATGTGGAATAGTAGAGAGAGGAGAAAATCGTCTATTCCAGTTAGTCACAGAAATGGGAGGAATGTAGTGATAATGGAGAAATGGTTTTGGAAGAAATGTATCTGAGGGCAGTTTAAGAAGAAAGATAGGACATGGAAATGTTAGAAACATTCTATTCTATTCAGCAGGGTTGGGGGATGTAGGAGTCCTTATCTCCTGCTATACTTGTGTTTTGCATGTTTTTCAAGTTTTCTTAAGTTACTTTTCCTTGTTTCCTGTGTACTCCCAAGGGTCCCCTCAAATAATTTTGTTTTGCCTACTAATGCACTCAATGAGAAGAAATTTATGTGAGATTGGTTTTTATTCAGAGATTATATGAGAGGTAGCTGTTTACTATAATAATAAATACTGTTAAATGGTAAGCTTTTTAAAGTATTCTTTAAATGTCATCCACAACCTATACTGTGATTTTATGTACTAGGCATGTGTTAAAAATGTAACAATAGAAATGTAGTGGGAACAAAACAGAAAAAACTGGGGTAGAGGTGAGGAAAGGGAGTTTTAAATTTTAGGATAATAATGGTATTAATGGCCTATTTTATAATATAAAGTATATTATATTATACTTTTATTATTATACACCAGTCAATAAAAAAATATTACTACTACATGTAAATGTTGTCCTGCAAATAACTAAATGACAGTATGTCAGCACCGTTAGTATGCCAGACTTTGTATAACTTCCAAATATAAGAAGCTCTTAGGGACTTCCCTGGTGGTCCAGTGGTGAAGAATCTGCCTTCCCATGCAGGGGACGTGGGCCCAAAGCCTAGTAGGGGAACTAAGATCCCACATGCTACAGGGCAACTAAGCCTGCAAGCCACAACTGAGCCCATGTGTCTACTAGAGAGAGAAAACCCGCACACCACAACTAGAGAAAAGCCCACGTGCCACAACTAAGAGCCCACATGCCACAACGAAGATCCCGTGTGCTGCAACTAAGACCAGACACAGACAAGAATAAAATAAATAAATTAATTAATTAAATAAATATTTTAAAAAGAAGCTCTTAGAAGATCACATGATTTGCCAAAAAGATTGGTGTTCTCTTCTTCCAATAGGCAAAGGAATTAGACAATATATTGATATTTGCTGTATATTACCATTTGACATCAGGATGGTAACAAAATGAGAATGAACCCAACCGCGGCAGACACTGCTAGTTGTCTTACATTTCCATTCCCACCCTTTCAATGTTAAGATTAATACATACGTGACAGCTGAAGACATTATTTCCCAGCCTTCCCTGCATTTAGGTATAGCCATGTGACTACCTTCTAGGCAATGGGATTTGAGAGAATGTGACATGGATGACTTTCAGGCCATTCCTTAGGAGGCAAAGTGATGCCTTATATTTTTGCCTCTTGCAGTCTTGCTAGCTGGAATGCTGATATCAAAAAGGAGTGGGATTTTTTCTATTTTTGAATTTTATTTACTTTTTTATACAGCAGGTTCTTATTAGTTATCCAATTTGTATATATATTAGTGTATGTATGTCAGTCTCAATCTCCCAATTCATCACATCACCACCCCCACCACTTTCACTTCTTGGTGTCCATACATTTGTTCTCTACATCTGTGTCTCTATTTCTGCCCTGCAAACTGGTTCATCTTTTTCTAGGTTCCACATATATGCGTTAATATACAATATTTGTTTTTCTCTTTCTGACTTACTTCACTCTGTATGACAGTCTCTAGGTCTATCCACGTCTCTACAAATGACCAAATTCCATTCCATTTTTATGGCTGAGTAATATTCCATTGTATACATGTACCACATCTTCTTTATCCATTTGTCTGTCGATGGGCATTTAGGTTGCTTCCATCACCTGGCTATTGTAAATAGTGCTGAAATGAACATTGCGGTGCATGTGTCTTTTTGAACTATGGTTTTTCTCTGGGCATATGCCCAGTAGTGGGATTTCTGGGTCATATGGTAATTCTATTTTTAGTTTTTTAAGGAACCTCTGTACTGTTCTCCATAGTGTCTGTATCAATTTACCTTCCCACCAATAAATACTTCAAGAGGGCTCCCTTTTTGGAGTGGTATTTTTAATGGAAGAGGCACATTGAGTGTAGCAAACCAGCAAGATAGAAGGAGGCTGGGACTCTTGCACTGATAGAGCCTGTTACAGCCACCATATCACACCAGGAATATTTTTTGCTTTGACTGAATGTAAGAGAGAATTAAATTTCTATGTGGATTAATCTATTGTTATTCTGACTTTTATTATTGCAGCCAAAAGTTTACTCAATTAATCAACCAACTAAACTAAACACAGCAAATGCAAATGAGCTGGAATAAGTGAGAATGAGGAATTAATGTTTCCTTGCTGTTTTTGGCTCTAATAACAAGATTGAGCACTATTTATATATTAGTCACAGTTGTATAATAAAATATTTGTTTCTAAAGTTTAAATAGATAAGTGAGCTTGGTTAGGAACAAAATCAAAAGATTCTGTAAATATACATATGAGAATATTTGAATGAAATATGCAATACAATACAATAGATTTTATATGTTGACTGTAAGCACTGCAGTTGGGGAAGCAAAGGCAGACATAAGTAATAGGTTGTAACAAGTGCAATTAGATTCATATGAGCAAAATACTTTGTGAGCACATAGGAGTAAGCTTATATTGCAGTGCTTATAGTTATAAAATTTATTGTATTGTACTGCCTATGTTTTTGAAATTTTCCCATGTGAAACTACTAACATAAAAATGTAGTGATGAGACCTTCAAGATGGTGGAGGAATAAGACATAGAGACACCTTCCTCCCCACAAATACATCAGAAATACATCTACATGTGGAAAAACTCCTACAGAACACCTACTGAACGCTGGTAGAAGACCTCAGACCTCCCAAAAGGCAAGAAACTCCCCACGTACCTGGGTGGGGCAAAAGGAAAAACAGAGACAAAAGGTTAGGGATGGGACCTGCACTTCTGGGAGGGAGCTGTGAAAGAGGACAAGTTCCCACACACTAAGAAGCTCCTTCACTGGCAGAAACGGGGGGTGGGTGGGGGGAAGCTTCGGAGCCATGGAGGAGAGCACAGCAACAGGGGTGCAGAGGGCAAAGCGGAGAGATTCCCACAGAGGATCAGTGCCGACCAGCACTCACTAGCCTGAGAGGCTTGTCTGCTCACCTGCTGGGGCAGGTGGGGGCTGAGAGCCGAGGCTCGGGCTTCGGAGGTCAGATCTCAGGGAGAGGACTGGGGTTGGCTGCGTGAACACAGCCTGAAGGGGACTACTGCACCACAGCTAACCTGGTGGGAGTCTGGGAAAATGTCTGGACCTGCCTAAGAGGCAAGAGACCATTGTTTTGGGGTGTGTGAGTAGAGGGGATTCAGAGCACCACATAAACAAACTCCAGAGACAGGCACAAGCCGCGTCTATCAGCGCAGACACCAGAGATGGGCGTGAAAAGCTAAGGCTGCTGCTGCAGCCACCAAGAAGCCTGTGTGTGAGCACAGGTCACTATCCACACCTCCCCTCCCGGGAGCCTGTGCACCTCGCCACTGCCAGGATCCTGTGATCCAGGGACAACTTCCCCGAGAAAACACACGGCACACCTCAGGCTGTTGCAATGTCACGCCGGCATCTAACACCAAAGGCTTGCCCCACATTCTGTACCCCTCCCTCTCCCCGGCCTGAATGAGCCAGAGCCCCCAATCATCTGCTACTTTAACCCCGTCCTGTCTGACCAATGAACAGATGCCCTCAGTTGACCTACACGCAGAGGCAGGGCCAAATCCAAAGCTAAACCCCGGGAACCGTGCGAATAAAGAAGAGAAATGGAAATCTCTCCCAGGAGTCTCAGGAGCAGCGGATTAAATCTCCGCAATCAACTTGATGTACCCTGCATCTCTGGAATACCTGAATAGACAACGAATCATGCCAAAATTGAGGCGGTGGACTTTGGGAACAATGATATATATATTTTTTCATTTTACTCTTTTTGTGAGTGTGTATGAGTATGTTTCTTTGTGTGATTTTATCTGTATAGCTTTGCTTTTACCATTTGTCCTAGGATTCTGTCTTTTTTTTTTAAATATAGTTTTTAGTGCTTGTAATCATTGGTGGATTTGGTTTTTGGTTTGGTTGCTCTCCTCTTTCTGTTTTTTTTTAACTTTTAATTATTTAAAAAAATTTAATAATTTTTAAAAATTTAATTATTTTATTTTATTTGTTCTTTCTTTTCTTCCCCTTTTCTTCTGAGCTGTGTGGCTGACAGGGTCTTGCTGCTATGACCAGGTGTCAGGATTGTGCCTCTGAGGTGGGAGAGCCAAGTTCAGGACATTGGTTCACCAGAGACCTCCTGGCTCCATGTAATAGCAAACAGCAAAAGCTCTCCCAAAGATCTCCATCTCAATGCTAAGACCCAGCTCCACTCAATGACAAGCAAGCTACAGTGCTGGACACCCTATGCCAAACAACTAGCAAGATGGGAACACAAGCCCAACCATTAGCAGAGAGGCTGCCTAAAATAATTATAAGGTCACAGACACCCTAAAACACACCACTGGGCATGGTCCTGCACACCAGAAAGACAAGATCCTGCTTCATCCACCAGAACACAGGTACTAGTCCCCTCCAAAAGGAAGCCTACACAATCCACTGAACCAACCTTAGCCATGGGTGGCAGACACCAAAAACAATGTGAACTATGAACCTGCAGCCTGAGAAAAGGAGACCCCAAACAGAGTAAGTTAAACAAAATGAGAAGACAGAGAAACACACAGCAGATGAAGGAGCAAGATAAAAACACACCAGAACAAACAAATGTAGAGGAAGGGGCTTCCCTGGTGGCGCAGTGGTTGAGAGTCTGCCTGCCGATGCAGGGGAAACTGGTTCATGCCCCGGTCCAGGAAGATCCCACATGCCGCGGAGTGGCTAGGCCTGTGAGCCATGGCTGCTGAGCCTGCACATCCAGAGCCTGTGCTCCACAAAAAAAAAAAAGTGGAGGAAATAGGCAGTCTATCTGAAAAAGAATTCAGAGTAATGATAGTAAGCGTGATCCAAAATCTTGGAAACAGAATGGAGAAATACAAGAAACGTTTAACAAGGACCTAGAAGAACTAAAGAGCAAACAAACAATGATGAGCAACAAAATAAATGAAATCAAAAATTCTCTAGAAAGAATCAATAGCAAAATAACTGAGGCAGTAGAACGGATAAGTGACCTGGAAGACAAAATTGTGGAAATAACCACTGCAAAGCAGAATAAAGAAACAATAATGAAAGGAATTGAGTACAGTCTCAGAGACCTCTGGGACAACACACAACACACCAATATTCAAATTATAGGGGTCCCAGAAGAAGAGGAAATGAAATGGTCTGAGAAAATATTTGAAGAGATTATAGTTCAAAAACCTCCCTAATATGGGAAAGGAAATAGGCAGTCAAGTCCAGGAAGCGCAGAGAGTCCCATACAGGATAAATCCAAGGAGAAACATGCCAAGACACATATTAATCAAACTATCAAAAATTACATGCAAAGAAAAAATATTAAAAGCAGCAAGGGAAAAGTAACAAATAACATACAAGGGAATCCCTATAAGCTTAACAGCTGATCTAGCAGAAACTCTGCAAGCCAGAAGGGAGTGGCAGGACATATTTAAAGTGATGAAATGGAAAAACCTACACCCAAGATGACTTCACCCAGCAAGGATCTCATTCAGATTCAACAGAGAAATTAAAATGTTTACAGATAAGCAAAAGCTAAGAAAATTCAGCACAATCAAACCAGCCTTAAAACAAATGCTAAAGGAACTTCTCTAGGCAAGAAACACAAAAGAACTTATGACCTACAGAAACAAAGCCAAAACAATTTAAAAAATGTTAATAGGAACATACATACTGATAATTACCTTAAATGTAAATGGATTAACTGCTCCCACCAAAAGACATAGATTGGTTGAACAGATACAAAAACAAGACCCATATATATGCTGTCTACAAGAGACCCACATCAGACCTGGGGACACACACAGACTGAAAGTGAGGGGATGGAAAAAGATATTCCATGCAAATGGAAATTAAAAGAAAGCTGGAGTAGTGATTCTCAAATCAGACAAAATTAGACTTTAAAATTAAGAATACTAAAAGAGACAAAGAAGGACACTACGTAATGATCAAGGGATCAATCCAAGAAGAAGATACAACAATCGTAAATATTTATGCACCCAACACAGGAGCACCTCAATACATAAGACAAATGCTAACAGCCATAAAAGGGGAAATCGACAGTAACACAATAATTGTAGGGGACTTTACAAAGGACAGATCATCCAAAACTGACACCAATGGACAGATCATCCAAAATGAAAATAAATAAGGAAACACAAACTTTAAATGATACATTAAACAAGATGGGCTAAATTGATAGTTATAGGACATTCCATCCAAAAACAACAGAATACACTTTCTTCTCAAGTGCTCATGGAACATTGTCCAGGATAGATCATATCTTGGGTCACAAATCAAACCTTGGTAAATTTAAGAAAATTGAATCATATCAAGTATCTTTTCTGACCACAACGCTATGAGACTAGATATCAATTACAGGAAAAAAATCCTGTAAAAATACAAACACATGGAGGCTAAACCAGATGCTACTAAATAACCAAGAGATCACTGAAGAAATCAGAGGAAATTAAAAAATACCTAGAAACAAATGACAATGAATAAACAATGACCCAAAACCTATGGGATGCAGCAAAAGCAGTTTTAAGAGGGAAGTTTATAACAATACAATCCTACCTCAATAACAAGAAACATCTCAAATAAACAACCTAACCTTGCACCTAAAGCAATTACAGAAATAAGAACAAAAAACACCCAAAGTTAGAAGAAGGAAAGAAGTCATAAAGATTAGATCTGAAATAAATGAAAAAGAAATGAAGGAAACAATAGAAAGATAAATTTTTTAAAAAACTGGTTCTTTGAGAGGATAAACAAAATTGCTAAACCATTCGCCAAGCTCATCAAGAAAAACAGGAAGAAGATTCAAATCAATAGAAATGGAAAAGTAACAACTAACACTGCAGAAATACAAAGGATCATGAGAGATTACTACAAGCAACTATATGCCAAAAAAATTGACAACCTGGAAGAAATGGACAAATTCTTAGAAAACCACAACCTTCCGAGACTGATCCAGGAAGAAATAGAAAATATACAGTCCAATCACAAGCCCTGAAATTGAGACTGTGATGAAAAATCTTCCAACAAACAACACCCCAGGACCAGATGGCTTCACAGGCGATTGCTATCAAACATTTACAGAAGAGCTAACACCAATCCTCTCAAACTCTTCCAAAACAGCAGAGGGAAGAACACTCCCAAACTCATTCTATGACACCACCATCATCCTGATACCAGAATGAGACAATGATGTCACAAAGAAAGAAAACTACAGGCCAATATCACTGAGGAATATACATGCAAAAATTCTCAACAAAATACTAGCAAACAAAATCCAACAGCACATTAAAAGGACCATGCACCATGATCAAGTGGAGTTTACCCCAGGAATGCAAGAATTCTTCAATATATGCAAATCAATCAAGGTGAAACACCATATTAACAAACTGAAGAACAGAAACCATACGATCTCAACAGATGAAGAAAAAGCTTTCAACCAAATTCAACACCCATTTATGATAAAAACCCTCCATAAAGTAGGCATAGAGGGAACTTACCTCAACATAATGAAGGCCATATATGACAAACCCATAGCCAACATCGTTCTCAATGGTGAAACGCTGAAACCGTTTCCACTAAGATCAGGAACAAGGCAAGGTGCCCATTCTCACCACTATTATTCAACATAGTTTTGGAATTTTTAGCCATGGCAATCAGAGAAAAAAAAAGAAATAAAAGGAATCCAAATCAAAGAAGAAGTAAAGCTGTCACTGTTTAGAGATGACATGATACTATAAACAGAGAATCCTAAAGATGTTACCAGAAAGCTACTAGTGCTAATCAAAGAATTTGGTAAAGTAGCAGGATACAAAATTAATGCAAAGAAATCTCTTGCATGCCTATACAGTAATGATGAAAAACCTGAAAGAGAAATTAAGGAAACACTCCCATTTACCACTGCAACAAAAAGAATAAAATATGTATAAATAAACCTACCTGAGGAAACAAAATACCTGTATGCAGACAACTATAAGACACTGATGAAAGAAATTAAAGATGATAGAAACAGATGGAGAGATATACCACGTTCATGGACTGGAAGAGTCAAAATTGTGAAAATGACTATACTACTGAAAGCAATCTACAGATTCAGTGCAATCCCTATCAAATTAACAATGGCATTTTTCACAGAACTAGAACAAAAAAATTCACAATTTGTATGGTAAGACAAAAGACCCCAAAAAGCCAAAGCAATCTTGAGAAAGAAAAACTGAGCTAGAGGAATCAGGCTCCCTAACTTCAGACTACACTACAAAGCTACAGTAATCAAGACAGTATGGTACTGGCACAAAAACAGAAATATAGATCAATGAAACAGGATAGAAAGCCCAGAGATAAATCCATGCACATATGGTCACCGTATTTTTGATAAAGGAGGCAAGAATATACAATGGAGAAAAGACAGCCTCTTCAATAAATGGTGCTGGGACAACTAGACAGCTACATGTAAAAGAATGAAATTAGAATACTCCCTAACACCATACACAAAAATAAACTCAAAATGGATTAAAGACCTAAATGTAAGGCCAAACACTATAAAACTCCTAGAGGAAAACATAGGCAGGACACTCTATAACATAAATCACAGCAAGATCCTTTTTGACCCACCTCCTAGAGTAATGGAAATAAAAACAAATGGGACCTAATGAAAGTAAAAGCTTTTGCACAGCAAAGGAGATCACAAATAAGACAAAAAGACAACCCTCAGAATGGGAGAAAATATTTGCAAACAAAGCAACTGACAAAGGATTAATCTCCAAAATTTACAAGCAGCTCATGCAGCTCAATATCAAAAAAACAAAAAGCCAACCAAAAAATGGGCTGTATACCTAAATAGACATTTCTCCTAAGAAGATATGCAGATTTCCAGCAAACACATGAAAAGATGCTCAACATCACTAATCATTAGAGAAATTCAAATCAAAACTACAATGAGGTATCACCCCACACAGGTCATAATGGCCATCATCAAAATATCTATAAACAATAAATGCTGGAGAGGGTGTGGAGAAAAGGGAACCCTAATGCACTGTTGGTGGGAATGTAAATTGATACAGCCACTATGGAGAACTGTATGGAGGTTCCTTAAAAATCTAAAAATAGAATTACCATACCATCCAGTAGTCCCACTACTGGGCATATACCCTGAGAAAAAAACCATAATTCAAAAAGAGTCATTTATGACAATGTTCACTGCATCTCTATTTACAATAGCCAGGACATGGAAGCAACCTAAGTGTCCATCGATAGATGAATGGATAAAGAATATGTGGCACATATATACAATGGAATATTACTCAGCCATAAAAAGAAATGAAATTGAGTTATTTGTACTGAGATGGGTGGACCTAAAATCTGTTATACAGAGTGAAGTAAGTCTGAAAAAGAAACCAAATACCATATACGAACACATATATATGGATTCTAAAAAAAAAAAGTTGGTTCTGAAAAACCTAGGGGCAGGACAGGAATAAAGACACAGACCGCAGACATAGAGAATGGACTTGAGGACATGCGAGGGGAAAGGGTAAGCTGGGACGAAGTGAGGGAGTGGCATCGACTTATATGTACTACCAAATGTAAAATAGCTAGTGGGAAGCAGCCGCATAGCACAGGGAGATCAGCTCAGTGCTTTGTGACCACCTACAGCAGTGGGATAGGGAGGGTTGGAGGGAGACTCAAGAGGGAGGAGATATGGGGATATATGTATATGTATAGCAGATTCACTTTGTTATAAAGCAGAAACTAACACACCATTGTAAAGCAATTATACTCCAATAAAGATGTTAAAAATTTTTTTTAAAGATTGTACAATTTAGTCTATCTTCAACAAAGATTTATTGATTGCCCCCTATTTGTTCCACTGCTATGCACTAGAAAGCAAAAGTTAATGCATACTACCCATTCTTAAGAAAGTCAAAATCAGGGTCAGGAACAAAGACAGGCAAAAGTAACTGTAAAGTATAATATTATTGCACTTAGTAGGAGCAAAGTACTTTGGGAGTACATATGGGTAAGTGATTACTTTTCTTCTGGAAATCAGAATAGGTTTCATAGAAGAAGTGATGTATGAGCTAGACCTTAAAGAATGAGTTGTATCTTTCTAGCCTTATCCTTCCAGAGATTTCTAGAAGTCAAATTTATTAGAATGTGAAATGAGCTGCTTCAAGAAGTGATACATTTTCTATCACTGAAGATAATAGAGCATAAGTTGGACAAAGCTTATACAGAATGCAGTGGTCAGGAGTTGAGCATCTGTGTTGGGGTATTTGGCAGATACACATTGTTTCTCTAAGTTCTTTCATCCCTGAGATGGTAACTTCTAAATTCTGAGCTGGGGTAGGTGTTAAAGTGGAGAGAAGGTGGAGGGCTAGGCATGGTGGTGGTAAATGCCTTCCAGGCAAACGGATAGCCCATACAAAGTTCTATTTGAAAAACGTGAAATAGGCCTGTGTAATCAGGAAATGGCAGGAGTGCACCGAGGTCAAATAGGCAAGAGATGAGAAGGAAAGTATGACTTGAGTTTAGATTAACAAAATCCTCAAATATAATGTTTAGGAATTTTATCCTCTAAGCTGCTGAAATAGAACAGAAGTTTTGGAATCAGAAATATATGTGATAGTTTTGAAAGGATGAAGTAAAGATATCATTATTCATAAATTTAAATAAAATCATAAGATGTCTAGTGGGCTTCTGGTGTTTTTTGCCCACTTAGCATTTTTCCTTTCTCTTGCTAAAAGTGCCTTTTTCTTCTTTTAGAACCATCTTTTCTCAACTACAAGCAATCTTGGTATGACTGTCAATTAAGGCAGGCAAAAAACCTAAGCCAGGAAATGAAGTTCCACTTGAATTTGAATCTTGTGTAAAACACAAGTGAAGCTGATGATTCCCCCCACCCCAATGACTGTACCTTGAAAAGATTATTTACTGATTTATAAACTTAGATTTGCAGAGCTGCTTTATTCTTGTTCTTCCTAAAATATCATTTTTGTCTTTTCCTTCAATAGTTGTTTTCTAACCCACATTCTTCCATAAATTCTAGATTGGTGATTAATCACAGTTCACTTGTGCTGTTTGTAAATAGAAGACCCTGATACATACCCACTGCATTCCTGTTTGATCATAAGCATATGCTTCACTTATTACTCACTTAGTGAGATCTTTGATATTATTCAAAAAATAGTTGGTGTTGGACATGAGCAAGATGGCAGAACTGAAGGCTCCAGACTTTCCTTCCACCAATGGACAAATCTCTTACAACAATACACAGACTGTTTCCCTTTTCAAGATATCCAGGCACCAGCTAAAAGGCTCCTGTAACCCATGAAAAGCTCAAAACCAGATGCATCAAAGCTGGTAGGAAATTTCCTCTCACCAAGTAAAGAGAGAAGAAACTTCATGCCCAGACTCTCCTAGCAAGTTGCTATCTACGTCTCTTGGCCCCAAATTAGTAAATATGCTCAATTTCAATTCTCCACTTTGGCTAAGGGTAATGTCTTATGATGACTGGCTTAAACCTGAATTATTGGACCAGTCATTATGGCAAGTGTGATGGGAATACTCTTGATCAATAAAATTTATTACCATTATTATTTCGGCTTAAAAACAGAAATTTATTTCTCACAGTTTATGAAGTCTGGGAAGTCCAAAATCAGGGTACCAGAATTCTTGGGTTCTGTTGAGAGCCCACTTCTTGGTTTGCAGACTGACACCTTCTTACTGTCTCTCTTTTAAAAAAAAATTTTATCAAAGATAATATAAAAAGCTAAGCCTTTATTTCTTGTCTAAAGTTAGAGCTAAAACTCTCACTTTTCTACATTATGATAGAAGAGTCATTGATTACTTCTTTTTTATAATTTTTTAAACATCTTTATTGGAGTATAATTGCTTTACAATGGTGTGTTAGTTTCTGCTTTATAACAAAGTGAATCAGCTACACATATACATATATCCCCATATCCCCTCCCTCTTGCGTCTCCCTCCCACCCTCCCTATCCCAGCCCTCTAGGTGGTCACAAAGCACCGAGCTGATCTCCCTGTGCTATGCAGCTGCTTCCCACTAGCTGTCTATTTTACATTTGGTAGTATATATAAGTCCATGCCACTCCCTCACTTCGTCCCAGCTTACCCTTCCCCCTCCCCATATCCTCAAGTCCATGCTCTAGTAGGTCTGTGTTTTATTCCCGTCCTACCCCTAGTCTCTTCATGACATTTTTTTTTCTTAGATTCCATATATATGTGTTAGCATACGGTATTTGTTTTTATCCTTCTGACTTACTTCACTCTGTATAACAGACTCTAGGTCCATGCACCTCACTACAAAAAACTCAATTTCGTTTCTTTTAATGGCTGAGTAATATTCCATTGTATATATGTGCCACATCTTTTTATCCGTTCATCTGTCGATGGATGCTTAGGTTGCTTCTATGTCCTGGCTATTGTAAATACTGCTGCAATGAACATTGTCATAAATGTCATAAAATTATGGTTTTCTCAGGGTATATGCCCAGTAGTGGGATTGCTGGGTCATATGGTAGTTCTATTTTTAGTTTTCTAAGGAACCTCCATACTGTTCTCCATAGTGGTTGTAGCAATTTACATTCCCACCAACGTGCAAAAGGGTTCCCTTTCCACCACACCCTCTCCAGCATTTACTGTTTGTAGATTTTTTTGATGATGGCCATTATAACTGGTGTGAAGTGATACCTCATTGTAGTTTTGATTTGCATTTCTCTAATGATTAGTGATGTTGAGCATCCTTTCATGTGTTTGTTAGCAATCTGTATATCTTCTTTGGAGAAATGTCTATTTAGTTCTTCTGCCCATTTTTGGATTGGGTTGTTTGTTTTTTTGTTATTGAGCTGCATGAGCTGCTTGTATATTTTGGTGATTAATCCTTTGTCAGTTGATTCATTTGCAAATATTTTCTCCCATTCTGAGGGTTGACTTTTCGTCTTGTTGATGGTTTCCTTTGCTATGCAAAACTTTTAAATTTTATTAAGTCCCATTTGTTTCCTTTTTAAAAATTTCCATTTCTCTAGGAGATGGGTCAAAAAAGATCTTGCTGTGATTTATGTCATAGAGTGTTCTGCCTATGTTTTCCTCTAAGAGTTTTATAGTGTCTGGCTTTACATTTAGGTCTTTAACCCATTTAGAGTTTATTTTGTGTATGGTGTGTTAAGGACTGTTCTAATTTCATTCTTTTACATGTAGCTGTCCAGTTTTCCCAGCACCATTTATTGAAGAGGCTGTCTTTTCTCCATTGTATATTCTTGCCTCCTTTATCAAAAATAAGGTGACCATATGTGTGTGGGTTTATCTCTGGGCTTTCTATCCTGTTTCATTGATCTATATTTCTGTTTTTGTGCCAGTACCATACTGTCTTGATTACTTTAGCTTTGTAGAATAGTCTGAAGTCAGGGAGCCTGATTCCTCCAGCTCAGTTTTTCTTTCTCAAGATTGCTTTGGTTATTCTGGGTATTTTGAGTTTCCATACAAATTGTGAAAATTTTTGTTCTAGTTCTGTGAAAAATGCCATTGGTAGTTTGATAGGGATTGCACTGAATCTGTAGATTGCTTTGGGTAGTATAGTCATTTTCACAATGTTGTTTCTTCCAATCCAAGAACATGGTATATCTCTCCATCTGATTGTATCAACTTTAATTTCTTTCATCAGTGTCTTATAGTTTTCTGCATACAGGTCTTCTGTCTCCTTAGGTAGGTTTATTCCTTGGTATTTTATTCTTTCTGTTGCAATGGTAAATGGGAGTGTTTCCTTAATTTCTCTTTCAGATTTTTCATCATTAGTGTAAAGGCATGCAAGTGATTTCTGTGCATTAATTTTGTTCCTTCTAGTTTACCAAATTCATTGATTAGCTCTAGTAGTTTTCTGGTAGCATCTTTAGGATTCTCTATGTATAGTATCCTGTCATCTGCAAACAGTGATAGCTTTACTTATTTTCCAAATTGGATTCCTTTTATTCCTTTTTCTTCTCTGATTGCTGTGGCTAAAACTTCCAAAACGATGTTGAATAATAGTGGTGAGAGTGGGAAACCTTGTCTTGTTCCTGATCTTAGTGGGAATGGTTTCAGTTTTTCACCATTGAGAATGATGTTTGCTTTGGGTTGGTAGTATATGGCCTTTTTTATGTTGGGTCATCGTGTTTTCATTGTCACTTGTTTCTAGGTATTTTTTGATTTCTTCTTTGATTTCTTCAGTGACCTCTTGGTTATTAAGTAGTGTATTGTTTAGCCCTCATGTATTTGTATATTTTACAGGCTTTTCCCTGTAATTAATATCTAGTTTCTAATATCTAGTTTCTAATATCTAATGTTGGCTGTGGGTTTGTCAAATATGGCCTTTATTTTGTTGAGGTAAAGTTCCCTCTATGCCTACTTTCTGTACAGTTTTTACCATAAATGGGTGATGAATTTTGTTGAAAGCTTTTTCTGAATCTATTGAGATGATCGTATGGTTTTTGTCCTTCAACTTGTTAATATGGTGTATCACATTAATTGATTTGCATATATTGAAGAATCCTTGCATTCCAGAGATAAGCCACACCTGATGATGGTGTATGATTCTTTTAATGTGCTGCTGGATTCTGTTTGGTAGTATTTTGTTGAGGATTTTGCATCTATGTTCTGATAGGATGGGGTTAAAGTAGCAGCTGATTAGGGGGCTCTGGCTCACTTAGCTTGGGGGGAGGGAGGGGTATGCAATGCAGGGCAAGGCTGTGGCAGCAGAGGCCAGCATGATTTTGCAATAGCCTGAGGCACGGTGTGTGTTCTCCCAGGGGGGAAGCTGTCCCTGGGTCACAGGACCCTGGCAGTGGTGGGCTGCACAGTCTCCCGGGAGGGGAGGTGTGAATAATGACCTGTGCTTGCTCACAGGTTTCTTGGTGGCTACAGTAGCAGCCTTAGCATCTCATGCCCATCTCTGGGGTCTGTGCTGATAGCCGCGGCTCATGCCGGTGGCTGGAGCTTGTTTAGGCAGTGCTCTGAATCCCCTCTCCTCGCGCACCCCGAAACAAGGGTCTCTTGCCTCTTAGGCAGGTCCAGACTCCCCCCTCCCCCGGCTAGCTGTGGCGCATTAGCCCCCTTCAGGCTGTGTTCATGCAGCCAACCCCAGTCCTCTCCCTGGGATCTGACCTCCAAAGCCCGAGCCTCAGCTCCCGGCCCCCACCCGGGTGAGCAGACAAGCCTTCGGGATGGTGAGTGCTAGTCGGCACCAATCCTCTGTGTGGGAATGTCTCCACTTTGCCCTCTGCACCCCTGTTGCTGCACTCTAAACTGTGGCTCAAAGCTTCCCCACCACCACACCCTGTCTCTGCCAGTGAAGGGGCTTCCTAGTGTGTAGAAACCTTTCCTCCTTCACAGCTCCCTCCCAGAGGTGCAGGTCCCGTCCCTATTCTTTTGTCTCTGTTTTTCCTTTTCTCTTTTGCCCTACCCAGGTACGTGGGGAGTTTCTTGTCTTTTGGGAAGTCTGAGGCCTTCTGCCAGCATTCAGTGGGCGTTCTATAGGAGTTGTTCCACATGTAGATGTATTTCTGATGTATTTGTGGGGAGGAAGGTGATCTCCACGTGTTACTCCTCCACCATCTTGAAGGTCTCCAATGAATAAAATTTACCTTTGAAGTTGCAGTTGGGTCAGTTTTCTCTGAACCAAATGGGGTACTTTGGGGAATTTTGTATAACTTATTTCAAAAATCAAGTCACTGATTGAAAAACAGAACAAAGGAATAGCTACCAACAATGATCAGTATATTCACTATCACCAAAAGTATTTTAAATTATACTACAGTCCTAGGCAATTCAAAAGAACAATCAAAGCAGAAGTAGGAGATGTGAATATTGGGGAGGAATAATTGGAAGAGAGTGCAAAATTGTCATTTTATAATATTATCTTAAAAGGAATAAAATAGAGCTAACTGAAAATCTAGATCATTGAGTAAAATGAGTGGGCACAAGATCAACACTAGAAAATTACTTTCCTACACATAAGCAATAACTGATGGGAAATTGTAAAATCTTTTAAAAAATATCCCATTCACACATTTATAATAGCCACAAACCTCTGTTATATGTTGAAATAAGTCTAATATATAATGTGCAGGACCTACATGTTTAAAATATAAAACTTTACCAGAAGACCTAACCTGGATAACTGAGTTGGCTCCGAATGGCTTGATTAAATATTTAAATTCTTATGAAATAAAATACAGGGAAAGTACAAAAATGAAGCAAAGCATTCCTCAGCAATGTTTCTTCAGAATAAATAAGGAAGAAAATTGTCTCTTCTTACTGTTTGTATTTATAAATGCCTTAAATAAGAGTAAAAACCACAAACAAAACTCTTTTTCTGGTTTCAGTTTGTAAATTTTTAGCTATCTAACTTGCTTCAAGGAGAGAGTTTACAATATCCAAAGACTGGGAGAAGAGTTCACATTTTTCTGTGGATTCTGGAAGTTGAGTTCAGGGTTTATCCACTCCATCTGAATATTAGAAATACCTAGGATCTTTAAAAATTATTCATGTCCAAGTCCATATAGATCAATTATATCACATTTCTGGGAGTGACACCAGGCCTCTGGAATTTTTAGTTTCGTGGGTTATGCCAAACTAAATCTAGGGTTGACAACTTCTGACTAAATTCTCCATGCCATGTTTTATGATGATGTTGAAGAGTTGCAGAAAAGAGAAAAAACAAAAACATTGGTCTGGAAATTTGGAAGTAATTGTAAATTGTTGGACTACAAAAAAATTAATGAGCAATGCATCTTAACTATTCATAGACAATATGCTTGAGAAGACTTTAAGTGTTTAGAAAAAGGATAGAATGTTTGGAATTAAAATATGTTTTCATTCTCATAAAAGTATAAAATTGCCTAGAAAATTAAATATCTTTGAATCAGGCTGAGTCTGTTGCCATGGGAGATTTTGTAGAAGATGTGGCTATATTCTAAGGCTGAAGCAGAAATCCAGAGTCTCCGAGCAGACTCAGGAGAAAAGAGGTACAGACCGGTGTGGATGATCAGGAGATTGTGAAGAAGGTCAGGTACAGATCTGGGAGCAAGAAAGCTCAACCAAAATGAAAAATCCAAAAGCAGACTGAAAAATATGTAGGGCCAAACTTGACATTTCATGATATATTATGTTTTTCTTTATTTCAGCTGTGACCTTGCAGTGACCTAGAAATAATATATGCTATGTCCCAGGACATTACTGCTCAGTGCTGGTTCCTTAAGATTTATTTTCTGCTTTGAATATATCTAATGTCAATTCTGGACCATCTGAAAACAAGTTAAGATGTTTTGCAAGCAATAAATTATAGTGTTTTTCATGCATATTTTTGATATTATTTGAAGGCTATTTCCATAATTCAAAGGATTTCATTAAAACAAATTGAAATAATATTTAAAAGAGTTCATTTTAAACTGAATCTTTTCAAGTTCCTTTTTATTAGGCAATATTTTCTGTTACATGAGTCTGAACAAGCTATGCCTCTAGGAAATGTTATTTTAAAATAAATTTGGATGTATTTTGATGTATCAAATTTCCTTTTCAGTGATTATTGTTTCAGTAACACATATTTTTGATTTGGTGGCTTTAATTGTTAACACTAAACATATTTGTAATTGGAATGGGATAGGAGAAAAAAGATTTGCAAAAAAGAAGAAACACAATTATTTTAAGCTGAAAGTGCTATTTAACCATTTGAGTTTGGTAAGGATATATTTTCTTATAAAATTTTCTTTTTTAATAACCCTAAAATTATTCATTGAGTATATATTAGAACATTTCTAATATGACCAGCTACCAATTTTTCTTTACTTTCTAACAATGTAGACCAATATATTGGAGACTAGGACTTATTCCTCTACAAAATATTAAATCAGATTTATAAGAAGAGAAATTTCCTACTGATCTATTTGTACCTTTTTACCCTATGGCATTCAATCATTTAACAGAAACTTTTATGCTCCTTAGTTGTATTAAAGTCTTAATAAATATAATCAGTGCCTCTGATGTTAAAATATAAGATACTATTTTACATAGAATGTTAAAAAATATTTGTTTTTATGAATTATAATTTATTTTTAGCTGGTACAACAACAGATGTTCTACTGAATTGAAGTTCTATTGAATACCCCTAATGCCCTATGCACAGGTCAAGCAAACCCTAGCAACCCTGAAATACTAAGGCCAGGGAGAATAATCTAAGCCAAAATTTCACAACTGCTCAGATTCCAAGACAACTTAATATAGGCATCAGAAGAATGAATTTAGGTCTCTTTTCTATCTCCAGGAAACAATGTTGACAACTAAAACTAGAAAATTCTGACTGACATCCACTTATCAACATCATAGAGAAAAATACTGGGACAACAGTAGGCTGGAAGATCTTACCCTATAAGCTGTTTAATAATTCTGGACGTACAAAATTCTCTTCCTCTTAGCTTTGTCCTGGGTCTTTGACTTACGCCATTTTAAACTTCTTCACGTCTTCCCATAGCATGTTGTTTTGCCTCAAACATAGTTCATTTTTTCTCATCATAATATTATTAGCATGTGAGGGTGCTTCTTTATGAGGTGTAGGAGTGTTGTATACTGAAATCTAAACCATGCATGATCCAATTCTCACTTTATTTTTGGATCATCTCAATTTTATGGTCAATGGATTATAAATATTTTTCATTTTCCCCTTATTATGGCTGTCATTTCATGAGGTGTTATGGGTTGAACTGTGTCCCCCAAAATGATATGTTGAAGTCTAGCCCCCAATACTTCAAAATGTGACCTTATTTGGAAATAGGACCTTTATAGAGGTAATCACGTTAAAATAAGGTCATTAAGATGGGCACTGTCCAATATGATTGCTGTCCTTATAAAAAAGGGAGATTTGACATGGAGACAGACATGCACAGAGAGAAGATCATATGAGGACAAGTAGGGAGAAGTCAGTCATGTGTCTAGAAAGATTAATCTGCAAATCAAGGAATGCCAGGAGCTAGAAGAGGCAAGGATGAATTCTCCCCTGGAACCATCAGAGATGCCAGCATAGCCCTGATTTTGGACTTCTAGCCTCCAAAGCATAAGGCTATACATTTCTGCTGTTTTAAGCTACCCATTTTTCGTACTTTCTTACACCAATCCTAAGGAACTAAAACATGTGATTTTTGTTATCTCTATACAATCTCTTAAATTTCCTGGCTTCACAAATTTTATTTTTCAAACTCATCCTGCACATTAGAATTATAAAACACTTTCCTCATCCACTACAGTAAAGACACCTCTGATCATTGCTCTAGTATATGCATCTTAAAAAACCTGTGGATATATCTGTCAAAATAATATTCTTCAGGGTTATATTTCACTGTTTGGAATGAAGTTGTTAGTCATGTACAGCAGTTAACTGATCCTTGGCTTTAGTTAGTCTTCTTGCATCTTTCACAATGAAGAAGACCATCTACCCAAAGCAGTCCAGGTAGAAGGAATGCTCTGAAATACTGAAGAAAATCATTGTGATCATAGAAGTAAGTGATTTGAAAACTATTCCACTGTGAGGTCCTCTTAATCAGCCCTTGTGGATTTGTGTCATTATTTCTTAATATCTCTTATTTTTATATTACTGTTATTATAATCATTGTTGAGAAACAACCAGGAATGGAAATGGATAGCAATTTGTCTAAAACCTCAGTTACCCAGAAACCAGCTTAGTAACCAGAGATAAGTTCAAAAAGTTCTAACAGCAAAAATTCTGGACTTAGAATTCATTACGCTAAATGCATACACCCAGATGGAACACAAATCCCTTGGTCTCACATTCAAAGCCTATGCACCCTTAATTTATAGACAATTCTACAAGCAAAATCCACTCATTTTCAGATCAACTACATAGAAATGTAAGAAACTCCTAAAGTTTAACATATTTCATTTTATTTTTGAAGCAATGTCCATACATAAAATTCTAAATATATAGAAAAATATGCACCAATACCTTAAATTGCCTTTAAAAACTTCCATTAGCATTTTGACATTCTATCTGCATTTTAATCTATGTATACATCTTTTATAATAAATGCTGTACATTTGTAGTATGTATCCTTTCTCCTTTATCACTGTGAGAAATGGACTATTGCCTGCCATATCAATAAACCAAGTATGTTACAGTTAGCAGCGATTGCAGCCCTCTAACGTGAGCTAGTGAGCCCTGAGGAAACTCAGGAAGGAAAGAATACCTGCCATCTAGCAGCCATCAGACTGCAGCCACTCCCCATGGTGAGCTCTGAGGAAACTCAGGATGTGAAAACACAAGATACTGGCCCCAGAGAGCTGAGGTGTATATCAAAGGAATGATTTCAGTGAGCCCAGACTCTTGCATCTTCCCATACACAGAAAAATGCTACATTCCTTAACTTGACATATCTGTTTTTTTTTTTTTTTTAATTAACAATAATCTTTTGACTTTCAGACTACCTGCCCTTTGTTGCAAAACTCCTATATATTCTGGCTCTCCCCATCACATCCTTGGAGCAGTTCTCTCAGGGTTACTTGAGAAACTGCCTCCTGGGCTTGAAGTCCTAAAAATTCCTGCCAAGTAAAAAATAACTCTAAACTTTTAGGTTGTGAACAATTTTTTAAGTTGACAACTGTAATATTATATCAAAGATATTTTCCATGCCATTACTTGTTGGCCACCACGACCCCTCTAATGTCAACATAATATTCCATTAAAGTCCTTTATTTCATTCCATTAAACTTGTAGATTAAAATAAGGGTGGATGCTGCATCTGATATCTAAATATCCATAGACAGCAGCAAGCAGTGGCAGATGGAACTGTGGCTTAGAAGAGTGAGGTGAATGTTTATTAAAAGTTGATAGAGGAAGTCTAACATAATTATTCCTCAGTAGCTACTGGATGATTCATGGTAATACTGCATGGCCAGAGTCATTCAAAATCTCCAAATCCCCTGTTTAAGAAGTCAAAAAAGCATTCAATATGAAAAACACTTCAGTCATATTTGTAGAATGTTTAAAAGTAAAGTGAGTTTTAGCTCAGACGGGTATATTTCAGATTGGAAAATGAACTCAGGAACAACACAGATGATGCTTGATTGGGACACACTAATTATATATTACGCCTGGTCACCCAGTTTCCAGCTCCATAGGGGGCAAAAGCACAATCAGCCATTCCATACACTGGGCAAAGAACCATGCACTGATCTGGAGGAAAAATCCCAACTGGTAAGGAAAGATTAATATAACCTAATCCAAAGGATTGCAAGGGGTCCATCCAGTTGTGGAAACTGCTTCATTCTGAAATGAAACTAGACTTTAAAACTCGTTGAAGAAACTCTCTTGTAAAACAGAAAAAAAAACCGACAAAAACAACGACAAAAAGTGTTCAGCGATGTATTACTCTAATCGTTAAAATGTTTTAGTTGACTTTTAAAGATACATAGAAACATTTTCTTCTCATAAGAACAATTACGAATAACTAGGCCTATTTAAATTTAAACCCCATGCTAACTACTGGATTTGCATTAGGTAAGGAAAAGGGAAATAGCATTTATTTTTTCAGAAGCATGAAATGAGACAATTGGTACACATCACTAAACTTAAGTATAACTTCCCTATGGAGTAACATTGTCTCCATTATTACAGATGAGGAAATTGAGTCAATAATAAATACACATGGCTGGTAAATGGAACATCCAGATTTAAAATTCCAATCTTACTCCAACATGTGTTCTCAAGCAACATATTACACTAATTCTTCTATTCTATTAAAAAGATAGGTCTTAAGTTCAAAGAACCACAAAGAATCCTTCGAAACTATTCACACCCATTTTTCCCCCTCTGATTTAAACTTAGCATAAAACAAAACTCAAGCTGGAATTACTTCAGCTACACTTGCATATCTCTCAAACTCATCAAAACACAATTCTCAACATCTGCATTCTAAGGACCAGAGGCAAAGGAAAAGAAGGTAAGAAGAGAAGTAAAGGAAAAAAATTGAAAGAATAGTTCAGCTGAAAAAGAAAAAGGATACAAAAGAAGAGGAAGTGGATGAGAAAAGAGATAAATATAGTTCTAATTCTCTACTTTTCAGCCAATGTATTGGAGAAATACACTTACACCATTATTGCCTGGAAATCACTGATGAGGAAAAAATGTGTGTGTGTTCTTGTATTTCATCTATGTCATTTTTTAACATCTTAGGCTAAGTTTTGAGTCCTTTGAGATTTCTGAATGCTGATAAAATGAGTGGACAAAGTAATTCTAGAATTTAGAGGAGGACAGATGAATCACAGATTACATATTTCATCAACTGTCATCTCAGTTTCAATTTTTCTTCAACACAAATCTTCAAGAAACTCAGACTGTCTTCATATCTTGACTTCATGACCTCTTTAATATTTGGTATAAAAATATTTTTTAAAAGGAAGCAGAAAGAAAAGCAAGTGCACATTGTAACTCTGTGTGCTGTCCATGGTATTTGTTCTCACTGCCTTGCAATCCCATTACTTTTCAGTACAGGCAAAGTCCACTGATGACTGGTAGTCTATTTAGCACAAAAAGTAACATATGTTTGTATTCCACATACTTAAAAATAATCTAAGACATTAACAATACTTTTAAAGCATGGTAACTTAACCTAAAACCAAATCTCAAGGTTATTTTACAGGATACTCCAATATTTGGGTTCTGGAGTGGAGAATTCTAATTCATGGTGGAGAGGAAGGTTACTCCACACCACCAAGCAATGCTCCAGACACCAGCTGAGCGTTCTACAATTCAACTGAATTCTGATATTATCTACCCAAAGATAGCATCAGATTCCACAGGTAAATGGTTCAACCCTACAAGGCTGCCCTCCACTTTGAATGCCAATTGCAGGCTATAAAAAATTAATAAACAGAAACCTCAGTTAGAATTGGGAGACCAGAAAGGAGAGCTCTCACAGATGGTGAAGATAACAGAGCCCAACAGGATAGAGAAAGACTCCTCTTCTTTCCTAGCAAGGACTCAGCCAATGAAAAGCCACAGACTCTGTTTACTATAGCCCTCCTAAGTTCCTTTTCCTCTCTATAAGTGTTCTCCTTTCCTTGCCCTGTGGGGACTTGCAGGTGGCTCACCATGGTTGCTGATCCCAAATTGCAATTCTCCTCCAATCCTGAATAAACCTATCTTTGCTGGAGAAATATCAGACAGTTAATTAGTTTCAGGACAACAAAGCCCAGGTTGTGACCAGTCTTTTGATTCATGTGCTACAAATTGGAGGTTCCAATAACCCACTCCAACTCAGGAAGCCAATCTCAAGGGCATGTTGTTACTTGTACTTCTGATCAACTGGCTATAAATCAGATTTCCATGACCTTTCCTTGAGTTTAATTAATTCACTAGAGCATGCCTACTGGGAAAAAAATTTAAAAGCACAACATAAGAGCTGTGAGTTGAATTTTATTCAAAATCTTACTAGGACTATAGCCCAGGAGATAGCCTCTCAGATAACTCTGAGGAACTGCTCCAAAGAGGGAGGGAAAGATCCAAGAGCCAGCATATATATATATATATATATATATATATATATATATATATATATATATATATATATATATATATATATATATATATATAGGGGGGGGGGAGGATAGTGGTCCTGGGAAATACATGTAATAATATACATATCTTTGTAAAAGATTACTGCTTATCACAAAATCTTGGTACTTCAGGTTAATGGTTTTAGTGCTTATCTATGTATGGGAAGATTCAAGAATCTTGGGTCTTGAAACTCTTCTCAGGGAACACTGTTGGTGGGTTCTTCAGTGGGTTGCATTTTAACCTTTCTTAAACTGGATGATGAGCAAGATTCTTTGTTCTTTTTGCTTACAAGCAGCTCACAGAACACAGGAAAGTCATTTACCCACTAAATTACCAGTACGTTATAAAAAGATATAATTAAGGAATAGCCAGATGTAAGAGATACACAGGGCAAGGTATGGGGAAAGGGTATGGAGCTCCCATGCTCTCTCTGAGTTTGTCAGTCTCCCCAAACTCCACCTGTCCACCAACCTAAAAGCTCTTTGGGTTTTTATAAAGGCTTCATTACATAAGCATGATAGATGAAGTCTTGTCCAGTGGTGACCAATTCAAAGTCTAGCCCCTCAGCCCTCCCCAAAGGTCAAGGGGTGGAACTGAAAAATTCCAACTCTTCAATCACAGGGTTGGTTCTTCTGGCAACCAGCCCCCATCCTTAGGTGACCTGGGGGCATTCCAAAAGTCACCTCATTAATATTAAAAAAGACACCTTTATCTCTCTCACCACTTAGGAAGTTCCAAGTGTTTTAGAAGCTCAGGGCTAGAAATGGGACAAAAACCAAACACATATTTCTTGTTATAAATCACAATGTCACATCCAGTAAAGATTCAGAATTCAAGATCCATGCATGACACTTCCTCTTGCTGGGTGACATGAGGCAATTTATTTAAGCTTTCAGTGATTCAGTTTTCTGTATGTTGTGGAAGGAAAAAAAAAACCCAAAACTTTCTTTTACCCTTTCAGGTTCTTCTGGATGGTCTAAGAATTAAATTGAAATGAGACAAATTAACAGGAGAAAATCAAATTTTACTTTGTATGTATGGGAACCGCACATATATGAGAGGGTCAAAGACCCCACGTACATGAGAAGTTCAAAGAGAGAAAAATAAGATATATATGCCATCTTGAGCTAAGACATAGGCTAGGGGTCTGAGGCTTCCAAGGACAGGAGGGTAATTTACAGGACAATAAGAAGAGCAGATGTTGGGTAATTAGATGTTTGCCTTGACTTACAGATGGACCATTCAGATAAAATTTATCTCTGGTAATAACTCTTATTCTGGGAAAGACCAATTTAAATTCTTCTAAGTAGTTAAGCAGGGGCAGAAATTTCTCTTCAATCCACAGGGTCTCAGTTGCCGTTAGCTCAAAATAATTTTCATGCAGAAGTAACATATTTGGGGAGATTTGTTCTGAAACCCTTCAATGTAAAATATAGATAATAGTACCCACCTCCTAGGATTGCTATGATGATTAAGGAAGATGATTCTTAAAAAATACATAACATGGTATTATCCTATAAAGAGTGCATTCAATAAAAATATTCAGTTTTACTCTCATGCTTATTATTATTAGTGGTATCACCAAGGTGACGTAACTGGAGAAAATGATCTCACACATCCATAGACATCTAGAAGCGTATCACCCCTATGCTATTGAGTATAGAATTTTGATTATTCCAATTTGTTAAATACCAATTTTGTTAAAAACTGAACATGCATCAAGTTAGGTGAGGAAAAATATAATTATTTGTGAACTATTAAAATAGAATGTAATTTGTAGGTGGTTTCTGGACATTAGAAAGGAGATTCTAAATTTATGCTGTCCAAAAGCTGCCTGAATGACTATTCAGAGACAAAGTGTCTCAACAGTCCTATAGCAAAGAGGCTGAGTACAACCAGCACCCTTAGGACCACTGGAAGGGAGTCTGTTTGAGCCTCTAAAGAATGTTTCTGGGCTCTATATCTCTGGAGACATATACAGATACCTTGAATTACTGCACTGCTGTGTTATTTGCAATTCGGTGTTGATGCAACAAAAAAGTGATACATCTACAATGTTATCTTGAAGAAAGAGGGTTTTCATCCTGGAATAAAGTACAATTTACTAATTCAAGATGACTCTTGAACTGCTCAATATGAAGCCCAAATTATGAAAATATGCAACCAAGCCCTTCTAGTTCTTATCAGCAATTCTCTTTTTCATTGTATGAAGAAAATCATACACAAAAGAAGTGATATTGGCATGACTGTGAAACCATGCAGCTCAGATTGGGACTTGAACCCACATGCCATAACTTGAACCCAGGCTAAACCCAGATTGGGACTTGAACCCATGTGGCTGGAACTTGAATCTGGCCAAAACCCACAGTCTTGCCACTGAGATCACACACCTAGTTTCAGGACTTAATGAAGCTCGGGTTCTTTATGTCTCATCACAGAAAGAATTCAGTGAGACACAAAGTGATAGGTAAGAACTGGATTTATTTAGAGAGAAACAAACTCCACAGAGTGTGGGCCATCTCAGAAGGTGAGAAGGGCACCAGGGTATGGGGTTGTCAGTTTTTATAGGGGTGGGTAATTTCATAGGCTAATGAGTGGGAGGAGTATTCCAGCTATTTCAGGAAAGGGTGGGGATTTCCAGGAATTGGGCCATCGCCCACCTTTGATCCATATGGTTGGCCTTGGAAATTGTCATGGCGCCTGTGGGTATGTCATTTAGCTTGCTGATGGGTTACAGTGAGCATTTACTGAGGCTCAAGGTCTTGTGGAAGTTGACTTGTGCGCCATCTTGGGCCCATTTGGTTCTAATCAGTTTATGTCATGTCCTTGGGCTATGTCATTCTTTCAAAGGCTTTGCCCTGCCCCCTTCCCTGCTGTTACAACTATGTAACCACTAAGAATTCATTTTATTATCCTATATCGAATGTTAACCAATTAAAATATAATTTAATATATTAAATTAAAATGTACTACAAGTTTCCTGCTTGTGACTTGCTAAATTACAGTCATGTTACAAAGCTGTGATAACACAGTCTGTCATAGAAATGCTGAGATCCACAAAAGAAGAGATGCTAAAGGGCATTATTATAAGAATTGGTTTGTGGTGCATCCTTCTACAATTACCAGAAATATCTACGGAAAATCATTATGAGTTCATTTGAGAAAGTTTTCAAAAGTGAATTAAAATTTACTGTGGGTATTATCGCTTACTGAGAATTTCTGAAGAATCAGATTGAGGTTTCTCCAAGTAAAGTGTCACTAGGCATGATATTACAATAAAGAGAACAATAAAACTCTTCAATCAGTAGTAGCCATACATTACATATGTTGAAGGAAAAGAAAATCTTGCACTTGCATCACTTGTATTAAGTTTGGAAAAAAAACCTTGCTCTTGCATCATTTGTATTAAGTTTGGGCACCATAAAGTAAGAAAAAGAACTGTATTCTAATGAAAAGGGAGGTATGCCTTTCATTTCAAAACCTCCATTTAAATTTTCCATTTTGTCAGACTTAAACTTCTACTTTTTCAACTGCTTTAGCTGCAAACATGTTCTCTTAACTTTTAAGTTGCAATTATCCTTCCAATTTCTTTTTTAACTTCTGAGCAATCTATTTTATTCCACTGAAAAGAAGTTGAAATTTAAGACAAATACCATTTTTGTTCAACAAGACTTTGATAATGTAATGGTTTAGTCGTCTTAATTCACTATGCTCAAAAAAAATCTCTAATGTATTACTCTGTAATAATCCAGTTTAGACAGTCAAAACTAGTAAGTTGGACATCTCTTTCATAAAATTATTCCCATTATTTTAATTTATGTCTCGTATACTCCTACATTTAAAAATATCAGTTAACCCTTGCATTACACTTGAAAAAGTTTACAAGTTGCAAATATAAAGTATTATTAACAACATTTATCAAAAAAGAAGAAACCAAGTGCTACAGTTGCTATTATTTTTAAATGTCCTCTGGATATAACGTGAATCATTGTGTCATGATTTTACCTCTGTATCTGTGACTAATTTGTTCCATTTGTTGTAATTTGGTGTTATTAAAATCATATCTTGGGGCTTCCCCGGTGGCGCAGTGGCTGAGAGTCCGCCTGCCGATGCAGGGGACGCGGGTTCGTGCCCCGGTTCGGGAAGATCCCACATGCCGCGGAGCGGCTGGGCCCGTGAGCCATGGCCGCTGAGCCTGCGCGTCTGGAGCCTGTGCTCCGCGACGGGAGAGGCCATGGCAGTGAGAGGCCCGCGTACCACAAACAAATAAACAAAAAAATCATATCTTTGTATCAATTCCCATCTGTGACTTCTAACTTTTCTCTTGCAATGGCCATAGGCTGCAGCGAAATCTTAATTCACAATTCATGACCACGGTCTGTTGGTCACAAAGGAAATTAGTCATGAGACCAGGAATAAGTTAGTGCAAAGTCACCATCTATATTACTAAAGTAATTTTGAACATCAGGTATGTAAGTCTATTCATGATGGATAACACATTATTAACATCATTACATGTAATTTAGATTCATAGCCTTTAAAACATACTAAAACACTAGAAAATACTAGTAAGCATCATTGTCTTTTATCTTTTATCTTCTAAGTATGCATTATAATAAGAGTAATAAAAATCTATTTTTCCTCAGAAGCTGAATCCTGTGATGTATAAAATAAATTAAGATCATGCCATACACAAGCTTTCACTGATTGATCTTTTACAGCAACCTTCAGTTTTCTAGTAGGTGACGATGTGCAGTAATTTGTCATAAACTAACAGTCTCACATGCTGAGAGTGCTGCTAGACTGCTGTAGGGGAAGTTATGTTGATGAAAAACAAATGAAAACTGTAATAGAAAATTCATCCCAGAACAAATGACTTCTACTGTGCCCAGCCATAAACTCCATGAGGACAGAAGCTCCTCTGCTCATACTATGTATTTCTTCATCAGGATTTAAATTGGTCTTTCCCAGAATAAGAGTGATTACCAGAGATAAATTTTATCTGAATGGTCCTTTAATCCTATCTTTAAAATTTTTTGTACTAAACCAGTAATTTAGTGAGTAAACGAGTTTCATGATGTCTGTGAGTCACTTTAACAAATTAATCAAACCCAAGGAGGGAATCATGGGAACCTCTGAAGCATAGGTAACAACCTGGGTTTGCAATTGTCCTCTGAAGTAGAGGGCAGTCTTGTGGGACTGAGCCCTTTACTTGTGGGATCTGATACTATCTCTGGGTAGATAGAATTGCAATGTATCGTCGGACACACAGCTAGTGTCCAGAGCATTGGTTGGTGGTATGGGGATACCACCTCCCTCCACACATTGGAATTAAGTCCAGAACCCAAAGAATGAGTAAACATTATTTTACTATGTTTTTTAAGTATATGAGTTGTATGCTTGTTTACTAGAATATATTATATAAAATGTATGCTAGGGCTATAAAGATGCAGGAGACTTTGAACAAGGAAAGAGTTTAGTCTACTATCTTTTATCCTATTCCAGGCTGTGGTCCTCTAGGAGTTTTGCGGTATACAATCAATCACCGGCTCTCAAGGACTGCAGGTACCCACTGTGTCCTTAAGAAAGAAGGCCCTGGTGTGCCTCTCTTAGACTTTCTTAAGTGTATGGATGTATCAGGTTTAACGAAATTCTTAAATGTGCTCATTTGATTTAAATATATGAAACACCTGACTCTTCATCCCCAAGAGCTTCTAAATGAATGAAAAAGAAAAATTTTATGGGCCCTTGATTATACATCAGGGGATTTTCTTCAATACAGTATGAATCTTTTATAGGGCTTTAATCCAGTTTGAGAGAAAAAAACAAAACAAAACCTGGGAGAGCATACAAGGACTAAAGATTCCCTCCTCTTCTCTCTCCCCTCTCCTCTCTCTCTCTCTCTCATATATACCATATTTCTCATTATAGCATTGGATTTTACGTGTAGTCTATGGTCCACAGATTCACACACACACAGAGGCATAAAAGTTGATACATTATTATCTACTATAAACCCATATTTTATTCAGATTTCCTTCATTTTTAACTAATCTTCATTTTCTACTTTCTATTTCAGAATCCCATCCAGAATACTACATAAATAGTGTCTTATCTTTTTAGGCTCCTCTTGAAGTGACAGTTTCTCAGATTTTCCTTGTTTTTGATGACTGAGAGTTTTGAGGAGTATTGGTCAGGTATTTTTATAGAATGTGCCTCAGTTGGGATTTGTCTGATGTTTAATCAAGCATAGTAAAGGAATTTGGGGCAGAAGACCACAGTGATAAAATCTATAGACATTACATTCTCATCACATCATATCAAGCCTAATTACCAGCGTAACTTATCACTGTTGATGTTGATGTGATCTTTTGGTTGAGGTAGTCTTTTTCAGGCTTGTTCACAGTAAAGTTATTCTTTTATTCCCCTTTCCGTACGGTATTCTTGAGAAAGAAGCCATTCTGTTCAGCACATCTTAAGGAGTAGGGAGTTTTGCTCCGCTTCTTGAAGGCAGAATAGTTACATATATTATTTGGAATTCTTCTGCATGGAGGATTTTTCTGTTCTCATCATTTACTTATTTATTCAATCATTTATGTCAGTATGGACTCATGGATATTTATTTTATACTTTGGGTTCTAATCCATTACTACTTTTTTTTTTGTTCCTCAAATTATTTCAACTTTGGCTATTTCAATCTTTCACTTAGCTCTTGAATCCCGTTCACATATTCTATTAGTGTGTGTGTGTGTGTTTGTCTGTGTCTGTGTGTGGTGTGTGTGGGGGGTGGGGGGGAATGGGAATTACCTAACTTTCTGGCACTACACTACACAATGCTGCAAGCTCATGTTGCATACTCCCTGCCCACTTCTTAGAATTAGCCATTTTCCAAGGAAAATGGCTAATTGTTTTTATTAGAGAATGGTATTAAAAACTGATATCTGAGTGCTACATCTACTCATTGTAACTAGACTGTCATTGCTTCTAGGCTCTCTTAGTTGATAGAGCAAGGAAATATATGTGTCTATAAACATATCTGTAAATATTTCCCTATTTAGCCATCTGTATCTATATTAACCTAAACAGAAGTTCATACTGATCCCTCCAATATTAATAAATTACCATATGGATTATGGATAATTCTAACTTCTTTCTTATCTGTAACCTCCTACTCCAGCAATGAAAAACCTGGCTCTCACCATCCACCATCTATTTATTTAATGCAATATATAGGTATAGTAGCTTCAGAATTATTAAATGTACCCCTGGGATAAACAATTTTATCAACTAGCATAGTGTTTATGTAGCCTCCCTTTTACTTTTATTCTTACAGACTTTATTCTTACAGAAGTCATTTTAAAAATTACTTAGTTCAGCATCTTTTCCCCCATCCTCTTCTGTTAGGTTGCTTCATACATCTGCAATACAGTTAGATTCTCTTGTCACATTCTACATTCCATCCTGGATTCTCTCGACCTCTTAATGACTTTTTAAGTTTTTTGCACATATTAAAATTTACTTTGTCATGTGAAATTCTACGGATTTTGACAAATGCATAATGTCACTCACCATTACTCTCATCTTTCATTATAGATTCTACAAAATAACTCCTCAAAACTTTCAAGGTCATCAAAAACAAGAAAAATTTCAGAAACTGTCACACCAAGAAGAGCCTAAGGAGATATGACTGCTAAATGTAATCTAGTATCCTGGAATAGAAAAAGTAGATTAGGTAAAAATGAAGGAAATCTGAATAAAAGATGGGTTACAGTAGATAATAATGTATCAATATTGATTCATTAATTCTGACAATGTACACATTAATGTAATCTGTTAATATTGATAGTAGAGAAAACTGGGTATGTGCTATATGGGAATTCTCTCTATTATCTTTGAAATTTTCTGTAAATATAAAACTATACTCAAATTAAAATTTTATTAAAGTTAATTACATCAAAATAAATCTATCAATTCAAAGTAATTCATATCAAACTCCTCAAAGGATTTTTTTAAATAGATAAGCTAATTCTGAAAATACTATCAAAGAGAAAATGTTCAAAATTAGCAAATAATTATAGAAGAACAGGGTCAGAGGACTGATTTTAATGACTGGCAGTAATTATTAAAATTATTTTAATAACACAGTTATATTTTAGTAATAATATAATTACTGGGAAACATGGTCTATTAAATAAATATGCTGAGATAAACTGTCATTCAATGAAAACAATTTGGGACTCCCCTGGTGGTCCAGTGATTGAGACTCTGCACTTCCACTGCAGGGGGAGCAGGTTCAATCCCCGCTTGGGGAACTAGGATCCTGCATGTTCCATGGTGCAGCCAAAAAAAAAAAAAGAAAAAAGAAAACAATTAACTTGGATCTACACCTTACAGTACAAATAAGTGTCATGGGCATTAAAACACTAAATGTGAAAAATTTAAATCCTCTAGAACAAAATAGAAGAGAATAATTTTAAAAATACAGTATAGTGAGAGATTTTTTAAACATATTTTTTATTTTTTAATTTAATTTTATTTTTTTGTGGTATGCAGGCCTCTCACTGTTGTGGCCTCTCCTGTGCTCCACACGCGCAGGCTCAGAGGCCATGGCTCACGGGCCTAGCCGCTCCGCGGCATGTGGGATCTTTCCCGGAGCAGGTCACGAACCCATGTCCCCTGCATCGGCAGGCAGACTCTCAACCACTGTACCACCAGGAAAGCCCTAAACATATTTTTTAAAGATAGAAACCAAAATGGTGGCACTCAACTAATTCAACTATACTGAAAAATGAATCTCTGTTCATCACAAAGTAAGTGAAAAATCAAACCACAGACAATAAGAAAATGATTTCTAACCAGGTGGACATCAGAAGGACAAGGACCACGGTTATATAAAGAACTCCCACAATATAACATAAGAAAACAAACTGCAAATAGTTAAGAAAAATAGAGAGAGGTGGCAAAAACTCTGAATGGGCAGGTCACTGAAAAAGAAAATAAAAATAGTAGGAATTTGAACAGATAATCTGCCTCATCATCTGTGAGGACAATCCAAATTAAAACTATGAAACAATCAAAAGCCTGATAAGCATCAGAGGATATGGAGCAACAAGACTTCTCCCTCATTGCTGGAGGAATTTAATTGACACCATCATTCTAGAGGAGAATTTGGAATATCCATTATGTTAAAGATGTCAGTACCCTACTATCCAAGAATTCAATATCTATTCACATATATTAGAGCACTACTTTAAAAAACACATTAATCATCATTCACAGTAAAAAAAATAATTTATATATTGCAATGCTGTACACACATAGTTAGAGGAAAAAAGAATTTTCATGAAACAATATCCTTACATGTGTGATATCTTTGAATATTTTCTTTTATTCTCTTCTCCCTTGACATTTCACTCCATTCCTTTCTATTTCAATTTTTTAAGATCAAGGACACATGTACAAGTATATATATTGCTGAGTTTTTGTAATGAAAAAGTGAAATACTTAGCTATTTATCAAGAGAATAATGGATATAGAGTGAAATTAATGAAGTAGGGAAAATTACATCAACATAAATAAAACTCAAAAATACATTGATACTATTTAACTACAGAATGATACTTTTATGTAAAATTTTAAAACATACAAAACAAAATTATATATTTTGGGGTACAAACATACTTGATAAAAATCCAAAATATTCACAGGAATGATAAACTTTAAATTTGGGAAAGTGGTTACCTCCAGGAAGTAAAGGAGATAGGAGAATGGAATTGAGAAATTGTATAAAGGAGGTTTTAATTATATTTGTAGTATTATTTCTTAAGCTAGAAGGTGGGCACACTATTTTTAGTGTGCTTAAAATATTTTATTATAATAAAAAAGGAATGCAATGTATGGATATAATTATAAGGAGAAATCTCTAAGACTATTGTGATCCTTATCTTTGCATTACAACTCTATTCTAGCTCAAATAATCCATTCAAATTTTGTTGCCCTTCTAGAGTTAAGATATGGCATATTTCCCACCATTTCATTGAGGGAATTCTTCATATTTCTATCTGGATTTGAACCTTCATTAAGCTATAATAAACTGCTCAGTTTTCCTTGCTACTGAACACCCTGAACTGAACTGATCATTTTTTTAATACAGAAGAAAATCATTTTGCATAAACACAGTATCTCACCAAAATTCTACTTGTAAATCTGGACTGAGTTGCATGTGGATATTACTCAGGCTGAATCTGTTTAAATATTAAGTTTAACTCAAGCAGATAGACGCTTCCATTTTTAGGTATTTGAGCAAAAAATGAAGTATCTTTGAAAATGAAATCAGGAAGCTGAGCAGTGTGAGCTGAGTCATTTAATTTAGAGGAATAGTACATCTAGACAGCATTGTAATGGCCCAGTCACACAGAATTTAATGTGTAGATCTTTGCTATATTTTTATAAGTTCACAGGAAGATCTGATTTATTTAAATCAATGCTTAGTTTTCAAGGTACACTCCATCTATTTAAAACCATAAATCAAATTGATGACAAACATTATTAATGACCTTACAGTATATCTATGTCTTGGTTAACTGATGTCCACTTGGAAAAGACAGATGACAGAGCAGTAGGGGCTATTTGATACAATGAAGACTGATAGCTTCTGCCTTGGTAGAGTGAAGCACATTTGCCATCAATCTAAATTCCAGCAGTTCATTTCAGGCAGAACCAGACAAAATAAGAAAGTACAACGAAAGGAGATGTACTCTCAAAAAACTCTCAATACAGTAACTTAAAATGTCAGCAAGTGGAATTTCTATGTTAAATACATCTAAGTGAGGAAAGACAAAAAAAGGAAAGCATGAGTAGTATTTTCCTCTAATTTGATTGATAGATATTGATTCACCACATGCTTTTTAAAAATTTCTAAAATATATTATATTTTGGTGTACAAAAATGTTTTCTATATATAAAATTCACAATTCAATATCAAAAATAGAACAGTACTCATATCGTTGCAAATATTAGTACGTTCCTCATCAATTTCATCCATTGCCTATACCCTGACCTCTATAATCCAGAAGAAAAAATAAAAAACTGGTGAACTGGCAAACAACAACAAAAAAGGAAAACATGAATAATAATGTAAATTTAACAAAAATACAGGGAGCTCCCTGGTGGCTAGTGGTTAGGGTTCTGGGCTTTCACTGCCATGGTCGGGTCTTAATCTTTGGTGGGGGAACTGAGATCCTACAAGGCGCACAGTGTAGCCAAAAAAAAACCAAAAACCAAAAAGTAAAAAGAAAATACAATGCTTTTCCTTAGAAAATGAAACCCTGAAACTTAATAACATCATTAATGAATTATGAAAACTTTTAAGAAAGAAATAATTCTAATCATACACAACATCTTCCAAATGAGAGAAAAGGAAAGATCACCATGCTGCACAAGCAAATACTGACATTGATAGCAAATTTGGTTGAGGACAGTATGAAAATAGAAAAATACAAGATTGATTTAGGATTTGAATATCAGTGCAATTATTACATTAACACAGTGTGGTCATCTGAACTGATGCAAAATAAAAATACATTTAGTAAAAGTCACTATTCATTCTTGATAAAAACAACTTTTAGCAAATAGTTACAGAAGGTGATTTTTTTTTAATCTAAAAAGGATAATTCAATAAAATAAACGTCATAAAAATCATCATAGAGGCGGCGAGAAGATGGCGGAAGAGTAACACGCGGGGATCACCTTCCTCCTGACAGATACATCAGAAATACATCTACACGTGGAACTTCTCCTATAGAACACCCACCGAACACTGGCAGAAGACCTCAGACCTCCCAAAAGACAAGAAACTCCCCACGTACCTGGGTAGGGCGAAAGAATAAACAGAGACAAAGAATAGGGACGGGACCTACACCAGTGGGAGGGAGCCGTGAAGGAGGAAAGGTTCCCACACACTAGAAGCCCCTGCACGGGCGGCGACTGCGGGTGGCAGAGGGGGAAGCTCCGGAGCCACGGAGGAGAGCGCAGCAACAGGGTGCGGAGGGCAAAGCAGGGAGATTCCCGCACAGAGGATCGATTCCTGCACAGAGGATCCATGCCGACTGGCACTCACCAGCCCAAGAGGCTTGTCTGCTCACCCACCGGGGCAGGCGTGGGCAGGGAGCTGAGCCTCGGGCTTCAGTCGGATCCCAGGGAAAGGTCTGGAGTTGGCAGAGTGAAAACAGCCTGAAGGGGTTAGTGCGCCACGGCTGGCCGGGAGGGAGTCCGGTTGAAGTCTGGAGCTGCCTAAGAGGCAAGAGACCTTTTCTTCCCTCTTTGCTTCCTGGTGCGAGAGGAGAAGGGATTAAGCGCACCGCGTAAAGGAGCTCCAGAAACGGGCGCGAGCCGCGGCTGCCGGCGTGGACAGCAGAGACACGTGTGGGGCGCTAGGGTTGCTGCTGCCGCCACCAAGAGGCCTGTGTGCGAGCACAGGTCACTCTCCACACCGCCCCTCCCGGAAGCCTGTGCAGCCCGCCACTGCTGGGGTCCCGGGATATAGGGACAGCTTCCCTGGGAGAACGTGCGGCGCGCCTCGGGCCAGTGCAGCGTCACAGCGGCCTCTGCCGTCACAGTCTCGCCCCGCATCCATGCTCCTCCCTCCCCCCGGCCTGTGCCAGAGCCCCGAATCAGCTTCTCCTTTAACCCCGTCCTGTCTGAGCGAAGGGCAGATGCCCTCGGACGACCTACACGCAGAGGCGGGGCCAAGTCCAAAGCTGAACCCCACGAGCTGTGCGAACAAAGAGGAGAGGGGGAGGTCTCTCCCAGCAGCCTCAGAAGCAGTGGATTAAAACTCCACAATCAACTTGAAGTGCCCTGCATCTGTGGAAAACCTGAATAGACAGCGAAATATCCCAAGTTGAGGAGGTGGACTTTGGGAGCACTTGGGAGCACTTTGGGACTTTTTCCTTTTTGTGAGTGTGTATGTGTGTGCTGCTGTGTAAGATTTTGTCTGTATAGCTTTGCTTTCACCATTTATCCTAGGGTTAGACCAAGCCGTTTTTTAATTTTTTTTAATAGAAATTTTTCTTCTTAATAATTATTTTTTATTTTAATAACTATATTTTATCCTACTTTATTTTGTCTTCTTCCTTACTTCCTCCCTTCCTTCCTCCCTTCCTTCCTCCCTTTCTTCCTCCCTTTCTTCCTCCCTTCCTTCCTTCCTTGCTTGCTTTCTTCCTTCCTTCATTTCTTCCTTCCTTTCTTCCTTCATTCCTTTCTTCCTTCCTCCCTTCCTCCCTTCCTTTCTTCCTTCCTCCCTTGCTTCCTTCCCTCCCTCCCTCCTTCCTTCCTTCCTTTCTATTTTTTCTCCCTTTTATTTTGAGCCGTGTGGATTAAAGGCTCTTGGAACTCCAGCCAGGCATCAGGGCTGTGTCTCTGAGGTGGGAGAACCAACCTCAAGACACTGGTCCACAAGAGACCTCCCAGCTCCATGCAATATCAAACAGCAAAAATCTCCCAGAGACCTCCATCTCAACACCAAGACCCAGCTTCACTCAAGGACCAGCAACGAACAGTGCTGGATACCCTATGCCCAACAAAGAGCAAGACAGGACTACAGCCCCATCCATTAGTAGAGAAGCTGCCTAAAATCATAATAAGGCTACCAACATCCCCAAACACACCACCAGATGTGGACCTGCCCACCAGAAAGACAAGATTCAGCCTCATCCACCAGAACAGAGGCACTAGTCCCCCCAACCAGGAAACCTACTCAACCCACTGAACCAACCTTAGCCACTGGGGACAGCCACCAAAAACAACGGGAACTACGAACCTGCAGCCTGCAAAAAGGAGACCCCAAAGACAGTAAGATAAGCAAAATGAGAAGACAGAAAAACAGACAGCAGATGAAGGAGCAAGATAAAAACACACCAGACCTAACAAATGAAGAGGAAATAGGCAGTCTACCTGAAAAAGAATTCAGAATAATGATAGTAAAGATGATTCAAAATCTTGGAAATAGAATAGACAAATTGCAAGACACAGTTAACAAGGACCTAGAAGAAATAAAGAGGAAGCAAGCAACGATGAGCAACACAATAAATGAAATGAAAAATACTCTAGATGGGATCAATAGCAGAATAACTGAGGCAGAAGAACGGATAAGTGACCTGGAAGATAAAATAGTGGAAATAACTACTGCAGAGCAGAATAAAGAAAAAAGAATGAAAAGAACTGAGGACAGTCTCAGAGACCTCTGGGACAACATTAAACATATCAACATTAGAATTATAGGGGTCCCAGAAGAAGAAGAGAAAAAGAAAGGGACTGAGAAAATATTTCAAGAGATTATAATTGAAAACTTCCCTAATATAGGAAAGGAAATAGTCAATCAAGTCCAGGAAGCACAGAGAGTCCCATACAGGATAAACACAAGGATAAACATGCCAAGACACATAATAATCAAACTGTCAAAAATTAAATACAAAGAAAGCATATTAAAAGCAGCAAGGGAAAAACAACAAATAACACACAAAGGAATCCCCATAAGGTTAACATCTGATCTTTCAGCAGAAACTCTACAAGCCAGAAGGGAGTGGCAGGACATATTTAAAGTGATGAAGGAAAAAAACCTACAACCAAGATTACTCTACCCAGCAAGGATCTCATTCAGATTTGATGCGGAAATTAAAACCTTTACAGACAAGCAAAAGCTGAGACAGTTCAGCACCACCAAATCAACTTTACAACAAATGATAAAGGAACTTCTCTAGGCAAGAAACACAAGAGAAGGAAAAGCCCTACAATAACAAACCCAAAAGAATTAAGAAAATGGTAATAGGAACATACATATCGATAATTACCTTAAATGTAAATGGATTAACTGCTCCCACCAAAAGACATAGATTGGTTGAACAGATACAAAAACAAGACCCATATATATGCTGTCTACAAGAGACCCACATCAGACCTGGGGACACACACAGACTGAAAGTGAGGGGATGGAAAAAGATATTCCATGCAAATGGAAATCAGAAGAAAGCTGGTGTAGCAATTCTCATATCAGACAAAATAGAGTTTAAAATAAAAACTATTATAAGAGACAAAGAAGGACACTACATAATGATCAAGGGATTGATCCATGAAGAAGATATAACAATTGTAAATATTTATGCACCCAATATAGGAGCACCTCAATACATAAGGCAAATACTAACAGCCATAAAATGGGAAATTGACAGTAACACAATCATAGTAGGGGACTTTAACACCCCACTGTCACCAATGGACAGATCATCCAAAATGAAAATAAATAAGGAAACACAAGCTTTAAATGATACATTACACAAAATGGACTTAATTGATATTGATAGGACATTCCATCCAAAAATAACAGAATACACATTTTTCTCAAGTGCTCATGGAACATTCTCCAGGATAGATCATATCTTGGGTGACAAATCAAGCCTTGGTAAATTTAAGAAAATTGAAAATGTATCCAGTATCTTTTCCGACCACAATGCTATGAGACTAGATATCAATTACAGGAAAAGATCTATAAAAAATACAAACACATGGAGGCTAAACAATACACTACTTAATAACGAAGTGATCACTGAAGAAATCAAAGAGGAAATCAAAAAGTACTTAGAAACAAATGACAATGGAGACACGACAACCCAAAACCTATGGGATACAGCAAAAGCAGTTCTAAGAGGGAAGTTTATAGCAATACAATCATACCTTAAGAAACAGGAAACATCTCGAATAAACAACCTAACTTTGTACCTAAAGCAATTAGAGAAAGAAGAACAAAAAAACCCCAAATTTAGCAGAAGGAAAGAAATCATAAAGATCAGATCAGAAATAAATGAAAAAGAAATGAAGGGAACAACAGCAAAGATCAATAAAACTAAAAGCTGGTTCTTTGAGAAGATAAATAAAATTGATAAACCATTAGCCAGACTCATCAAGAAAAAAAGAGAGAAGACTCAAATCAATAGAATTAGAAATGACAAAGGAGATGTAACAACTGACACTGCAGAAATACAAAAGATTATTAGAGATTACTACAAGCAACTCTATGGCAATAAAATGGACAACCTGGAAGAAATGGACAAATTCTTAGAAATGCACAAACTGCTGAGACTGAACCAGGAAGAAATAGAAAATATGAACAGACCAATCACAGCACTGAAATTGAAACTGTGATTCAAAATCTTCCAACAAACAAAAGCCTAGGACCAGGTGGCTTCACAGGCGAATTCTATCAAACATTTACAGAACAGCTAACACCTATCCTTCTCAAACTCTTCCAAAAGATAGCAGAGGGAGGAACACTCCCAAACTCATTCTATGAGGCCACCATCACCCTGATACCAAAACCAGACAAAGACGTCACAAAGATAGAAAACTACAGGCCAATATCACTGATGAACATAGATGCAAAAATCCTCAACAAAATACTAGGAAACAGAATCCAACAGCACATTAAAAGGATCATACACCATGATCAAGTGGGGTTTATTCCAGGAATGCAAGGATTCTTCAATATATGCAAATCAATCAACGTGATACACCATATCAACAAACTGAAGGAGAAAAACCATATGATCATCTCAATAGATGCAGAGAAAGCTTTTGACAAATTCAACACCCATTTATGATAAAAACTCTGCAGAAAGTAGGCACAGAGGGAACTTTCCTCAACATAATAAAGGCCATATATGACAAACCCACAGCCAGCATTGTTCTCACTGGTGAAAAACTGAAACCATTTCCACTAAGATCAGGAATAAGACAAGGTTGGTTGCCCACTCTCACCACTCTCATTCAACCTAGTTTTGGAAGTTCTAGCCACAGCAATTAGAGAAAATAAAGAAATAAAAGGAATCCAAATAGGAAAAGAAGAAGTAAAGCTGTCACTGTTTGCAGATGACATGATACTATACATAGAGAATACTAAGGATGCTACCAGACAACTACTAGAGCTAATCAATGAATTTGGTAAAGTAACAGGGTACAAAATTAATGCACAGAAATCTCTGGCATGCTTATACACTAATGATGAAAAATCTGAGAGGGAAATTAAGAAAACACTCCATTTACCATTGCAACAAAAAGAATAAAATATTTAGGAACACACCTACCTAAGGAGACAAAAGACTTGTATGCAGAAAACTATAAGACACTGATGAAAGAAATTAAAGATGATACAAATAGGTGGAGAAATATACCATATTCTTAGATTGGAAGAATCAACATTGTGAAAATGACTCTACTACCCAAAGCAATCTACAGATTCAGTGCACTCCCTATCAAATTACCACTGGCAATTTTTACAGAACTAGAACAAAAAATTTCACAATTTGTATGGAAACACAAAAGACCCCGAATAGCCAAAGCAATCTTGAGAATGAAAAATGGAGCTGGAGGAATCAGGCTCCCTGACTTCAGACTCTACTACAAGGCTACAGTAATCAAGACAGTATGGTACTGGCACAAAAACAGAAATATAATCAATATAACAGGATAGAAAGACCAGAGAGACACCCACACACATATGGTCAACTTATCTTTGATAAAGGAGGGAAGGATATACAGTGGAGAAAAGACAGCCTCTTCAATAAGTGGTGCTGGGAAAACTGGACAGCTACATGTAAAATATGAAATTAGAACACTCTCTAACACCATACACAAAAATAAACTCAAAATGGCTTAAACACCTAAACGTAAGGCCAGACACTATCAAACTCTTAGAGGAAAACATAGGCAGAACACTCTATGACATAAATCACAGCAAGATCCTTTTTGACCCATCTCCTAGAGAAATGGAAATAAAAACACAAATAAACAAATGGGACCTAATGAAACTTAAAAGCTTTTGCACAGCAAAGGATACCATAAACAAGACCAAAAGACAACCCTCAGAATGGGAGAAAATATTTGCAAATGAAGCAACTGACAAAGGATTAATTTCCAAAATTTATAAGCAACTCATGCAGCTCAATAACAAAAAAACAAACAACCCAATCCAAAAATGGGCAGAAGAACTAAATAGACATTTCTCCAAAGAAGATATACAGATTGCTAACAAACACATGAAAGAATGCTCAACCTCATTAATCATTAGAGAAATGCAAATCAAAACTACAATGAGATATCATCTCACACCAGTCAGATTGGCCATAATCAAAAACTCTAGAAACAATAAATGCTGGAGAGGGTGTGGAGAAAAGGGAACCCTCTTGCACTGCTGGTGGGAATGTAAATTGATATAGCCACTATGTAGAACAGTATGGAGGTTCCTTAAAAAACTACAAATAGAATTACCATACAACCCCGCAATCCCACTACTGGGCATATACCCTGAGAAAACCATAATTCAAGAAGAGTCATGTACCACAATGTTCATTGCAGCTCTATTTACAATAGCCAGGACATGGAAGCAACCTAAGTGTCCATCGACAGATGAATGGATAAAGAAGATGTGGCACATATATACAATGGAATATTACTCAGCCATAAAAAGAAATGAAACTGAGTTATTTGTAATGAGGTGGATAGACCTGGAGTCTGTCATACAGAGTGAAGTAAGTCAGAAGGATAAAAACAAATACCGTATGCTAACACATATATATGGAATCTAAGAAAAAAATGTCATGAAGAGATTAATGATAGGATGGGAATAAAACACAGACCTACTAGAGCATGGATTTGAGGATATGGGGAGGGGGAAGGGTAAGCTGTGACGAAGTGAGAGAGTGGCATGGACATATATACACTACCAAATGTAAATTAGATAGCTAGTGGGAAGCTGCCGCATGGCACAGGGAGATCAGCTCGGTGCTTTGTGACCACCTAGACGGATGGGATAGGGAGGGTGGGAGGGAGGGTGACGCAAGAGGGAAGAGATATGGGAACATATGTATATGTATAACTGATTCACTTTGTTGTAAAGCAGAAACTAAGACACCATTGTAAAACAGTTATACTCCAATAAAGATGTTAAAAAAAAATCATCATACATGTTGGTGACATGTTTAATGTTTTGTCTCTGATGATAGGAACAAAAGATGGACTCTCTTATCATCTCTTTATGCAACTTTGTACCTAAACAATGATAAAAGGTAGGGAAAAAAATGAAATGTGGAATTTGGAACGATGGCAGAAGAGTAAGAGGCGGAGATCACCTTCCTCCCTACAGGTACATCAGAAATACATCTACAAGTGGAACTGCTCCTACAGAACACCCACTGAACGCTGGCAGAAGACCTCAGACCTCCCAAAAGGCAAGAAACTAGAAAAGTTCATTTCACTTGGTGTGTTCTTCATTTATATGATGTGGTACCAAGATGCCATAATATAATAATAGGACATTTTTCCAAGGGAGTACAGGTTATTTTTTTTAAAAGTATCTCAAGGGATATCTCAAAGCTATCCGCAAGTAAATATAATGTCATAATTCCCTTGACATTTCATGTACAAAATATTTCTTCACCAAATTGTTCCTCAAATCTACCATTTCTTCACATCTTTACCCTTTACTCTCAATTTTTTTTCCTGTCCTGTCAACTTCTTTCCTCACCTGATGGTTCTATGTCATAAACACAGGACCACAGGGGCAAGTTGCTGGCTCCCAGAGACTCACAAATATAATCCAAAGGACTTATTCCTAAACTGAGTACAGGATTATGTATTTGAAAAATACTGAAAAACCAGGGAAAGAGGAGACCGGAAGTTTAGGAACATAAAGTGATAGACTTCCCTGCAAATTTAAGCTTCAAATAACTATAATATGATACTATCCTAGAAAAGTGAAAACTGCCTGATACTTATTGTATTGAATCTAATTTAATCCTCTTTACAGTTTTTACTTAATTCAACTATTATGAAGCCACACTCTTTGACAATTACAGCAAAATATTTCCATTTTTCTTCTTCTATTTTATGTAGTCATCCCAGCTATTGGTAAAAGAAGCTACACCAGAATAATAAAACACAAATATTTATTTTCATGGTGTCACAGTGCTTTGACTATTGATTAATAAAATAATATTTGCATAAATACAATGTTCTTTTTTTTTTTTTTTGCAGTATGCACGGTCTCTGGACGCGCAGACCCAGCAGCCACGGCTCACGGGCCCAGCCGCGCGGCATGTGGAATCTTCCCGGACCGGGGCACAAACCCGTGTCCCCTGCATCGCCAGGCAGACTCCCAACCACTGCGCCACCAGGAAAGCCCTACAATGTTCTTTAGGTGTCTTTTCTTTTTAAATGTTTTTTCAGCTTCTTATAGAATAGAGATACTAAAATATCTCCTACTTAGTAGTAAATAAATTTGTTCCATTTCATTTATTAGATTTTTCACATCAAGAAATAACCTGAGAGAGGCATTTTTAAAATCTGTTTAATCTTGTTTTGGCCCTCCCATCTATACCATATGGATCAGTCAACTCTGGCAGCTTGGACCAACTTTTTTTTTGGAGAAGCTGTCAAATCACATCATCTAGCTGACAAATCACTTATTACTATATTTCTTTAAACTCTTATGGTTAGTTATAGTAAAATATTATGAATATTTTATTATTTGCATACTTCCTATATTTAGATCCCCAGATAAATGATCATAAGCTTTATTGTCTTTAGTTTTTTAATAAGCCCATCCCAATACAGGATATAGTCACTTATGTCTGGATTATTGCAATATGCTCCTAAATTGTTCCTCCACCTCCATTCTAACATTGGTTCAATTGATACTACAGCCTTGAAACACTCTTCTAAGTTAATTATTAGAAACTAATGTAGTAGGATAAAAATCCAACATTCATCAAGTCCACATTACTGGCAAACTACTTGCTCAGCTTGACAGGCAAGTCCCTACACCATCACATACGTCACCCTGACATCCACACTACCAATCACCACAGTGTGAAACCTGAGAGTATGATGTCTCGACTTAAACATCATCTCCAAAAAAGAGAGAATAAATGAGGAGGTGAGTCCAATTTATTGAAAAAAAATATTACAGCGAAATATATTTAAGACACTCTCTTTGACCCAGAGTCATGAAAAAATAAGGTATATTTGGGAAACAGTAAATAATCCATGGCCAAGAAAAAATATCAAACTACTAAGAAACTTCTTGTCAGTTTAAAGGACTTCTATTTTATCCAATATGCAATGGGAAATCACTGAAGAATTTTAAGCAGAACAGTAACTCAATTAGATTTGTAATTTAGAAAACTATTCTTGACAGCTTGTGGATGATTGATTGAATGGGGAGAGAGACTAGGGAAGTTAGTCTGGAAGTCCAAATGAAAGATGACGGTGACCAAAATAAGAAAATGGCACTGGAAAGGAATTCTTTGAGAAAAGGATCTATTTCTTACTCTTTTCTTGTGTCCTCAACACCTAGCATAGTGTCTGTCACGTATCCAAACTCAAATTCAAACTGACTCTCTGGGAAAGAAAAATGACTAGTATCAATATGTGACAAAAATATAAATTACTGTCACATCTTCTAGTTTATTAAATCATTTAACATAACATTATTATATGTCTCAAAGGGCATTGGTATAATCAATCTGTTAGCAGAGTCTTCACAGACCACCTCCTTACCACAAGACTCTTCATTCTGGTTTCTTTGTTTTTATAGCACAAATACCTAAAAGAGGAAAAGTTAACCTTTCACTTTCCTAATGTTCTCTATTCTCACTTCAACCCAAAATAACAAGCTAAAACATTCCCATCAAAATTTGTCCCTGTCTAATAATTCCAAACATGCTTAACTTCCCTACCTAATATCACATATTTGGTTGTGAACAATTCTCTATTTAATTCCCTTTGCTTTCTCAACCTTATTGTCAGTTTCTTCAGAGTAAGGAGTTGTCTTATTTATCAACATTCTTAGAAATGCAGAAGGCATAGCATATGTGCTTTAAAATAATGTTGGTTGATTAGTTCCTAAAATTTAAGCATATTTAATTCACTAATACTTTCTTATATTAAAATGCAAATAGAGTTAGGGAATCATGCTTTCATATCATTGTGATATGCAGGTGTCCCAGACTGCTTTACAAAGTTGAAATTTTGCAGGTTTTACTGAATATCTAAGATGTCATATTCTACTATTTTAATGTGCACAAAGAAAGGAACTGTGGCTGTGACTAAAGAATTTAGCAGGATGAGACAGTTAGCTCTGAAGAGGCTTTTCTCTGTAAAATCCTAGCAGTTATAAATGTTATCAAGATTAAAACCATAAGGTATTATATAAAAACTTGTATCAATCCAATTTCACTGATAGAATTAATTGGAATTGATTTTGTTCTCTTTACATCATACAGTTTGTAATTTCATTTTAATAATATTCATCCTAATTTTTTACCCTTTAGGTTCAAAGTTATTTGTTAAAAGTGTTTATGACTTTTCTAACCACACACAAAAAAAGTGAACTCGCTAACCCGTATTTGGACTCATTGTGCATATCAGCTATGGCCTAGGCCTCAAAAACCTTGATTAAGGCAAACTTCAGGGTAAAGTGGGATTGAAAAAGGGCAGGCTCACCAATCTGATACTACAGAAGTTCTGTTTGCCTGGCTTCTTGGTCTTACCTCATACCTCATCATGGGAAGAGGGGAGGTCATAACAAAGTACAAGGAATAAACATTTACTGAGCATCAGTTATAAGTTGGGCAACTAAACACTGAAGATATGCAGCTAAGCTACCTCTGGATGATGACAATCTGCAAGGATCAGTACTGGCCCCTTTCAAATTCAAAAGTCCACTCCAGACCACTTATGTACTTGGGCTTACTTAGGTATATCTAGTTCCCCACTAGATAACTTTAGTTATCCAACTAAATAATTTAATTGGCTCTTGGGCCTTAATGTGTCCAATTCTGAGTTAACCAATTTCATCCCTCCAATTTGGCATACTATTTGCCTGTCTGCACAAGTCAGAAACAATAACTATGTAGAAATAACTAATAGTTAGAAGAACAAACTTCAGATGAAAAATAACATACAAAAAGTTTACAGGAATGTCTGAACCATTGGAACGTTAATAATAATCATGATAATAATACAAATGACAATCACCACCTCTTAACTGACTCAATACTAAACACTATACTAAGTCCTTACAATACTTATTTAATTTTCATAGTAACACAGAGGGATAGGTACTGTAATATTCATTTGGGTCAGTGAAAAAAATTGAGAGTCTGAAAATTCATGAGGAAAAGCCAGAATTTGAATTCTGATTTTCTCATATTTACAATTACAAAACATCTATTCTCATATTGAATTTCAATGAAACATTTGAGTTTATTTGAATGAAGATATTGCCATAGGAAGTACACAACATCTCAACAAACTTTTATTTCAATGTATCCTTTTGTAATTACCATAGCTGTATTTTCTAAAACTGAGCAAAAGGAAAGGTGGAATCTATGTTTCACCATACCATGCATCAATATAATGAATCCATTAGTACAAAATACCTAGCTATCATTACCTCAATTGGTGTACTCAATATATTGTAAAGTTGTCATAGAACATTCTTTAGTTCATGCTTTAATGTCATGATATTTAGGAATGGCCATTTTCTTGGAGCAAAGTTGCCATATAGTACCCCATTAAATTAAGTGTTACAATTAAGAGAATTTCAATTAAAAAGATTTTAGACACTGGGGCTTTCAAAATGCTTTCTGTTCTTTTGCAAAAGATTACTGTATTGGCAAAAGACTGAAAAATCATTGTGTTTGATAGAATATTCTCCCCTCAAACTAAAGTCTTTATTAACATCATTGAAAACTGAAACGCATTCTTCAAAATTAATACAAATTAACTGCTCAGCAATTTAGTCCATTATTTTTGATAGACATACAAATAAATTGTGAAAATGAAATACCTCTAAGTGGCAGAGATTCTAATACTGGTGTTGAAATGGAGACTCTATGGCACAAAGCAGCTACAAAAGAAGGAAGTCAAGCAAGTCCTTTAAACGACATAAAACTTGGGGGAAAACCACAGCTATAACCTCATTTTGGAAGAAGACAACTTGTTCCATGTTCACTGTTGCTATATTTTATAATAATATAAAGAGGAATCTCACCCACCCACATGATGGATGGCAGCTCAATGTCTTCATGCACAAATCCTCGCACCCTGCTTTCAGAAACTCACATTCCCTGAAGGTCTTCTGTTCCTTAGCTTGCAGATACCCGACACACCGCAGAAGAAACACATTTTACCTCAGCATACACTCATTGAGCTAAGCTTCCCAAGGAGCCAATTCAACTCAAGCATGATCAAACAATTCTTACAAAATGATTATTGAAATTTCAATCTCTCTATAATAGCCAGGAAACAAGGAAACCAGACTGTGACCACAAATAATGGTTTGTAGATTAATATTGTGAGGAGGTAGGAATGTCCCAGCTTTAGGAATTTAAGATTTTTAAAGCAAGAGGAATTCTTGTTCTGTGAAAGCAAACAAACCAAGTGTGAAGCCTATGAATGTGAATGTGAACGACAAAGATGGATGAAAAGTCTTTGTTCCAGACTTATCTGGAAGAGGACATTTATGCTGGTGAGTGGGGAGGTGGGGTGGGGGGAGGGTGATGTCATTCACGAGTCAGCTGACCTGCTCTCTTCACCTTATACTAAGCACACACCACATTTTCAGCTGTATCATTTCACCCTTAGGTCTAAGCTCATACTATTCCTCTCTGCTGAAGTTTCCTTCATATGCTCAGCCTGTGCAGACCTCCAATGTCCCTTCCTTTCACAATTACTGTTAATCACAGGATTAAAGGTTAATTCTAAACAGTCTTATTCTCTGGTACTTTCTAGGATATAATTTAAGCATTTAGATAGTTGAATGATCTGTGGACATCTGGAATATCCTGAAGTCTAAAGGAATGTCACATGAAGAGAGTGAAATAAATTTAAACACACACACAAATTTCCATTTGGAATTTGAACTCAAATTCAAACAAGTTCTCCAGTTTCTGTGATCATCCTGTCCCAGGATATCTTAATAAAAATGACTCAAATTACTCTTCCCTTAGTTGTGGGAAACACATCACCCTCATTCTTACCCATATCAGTATTACCAGGGAATATTAGTAATGCTATATATTTTTTAAAAAACTGGAATGCAAGGGCTTCCCTGGTGGCGCAGTGATTGAGAGTCCGCCTGCCGATGCAGGGAACACAGGTTCGTGCCCCGGTCCAGGAAAATCCCACATGCCGTGGAGCGGCTGGGCCCGTGAGCCATGGCCGCTGAGCCTGTGCGTCCAGAGCCTGTGCTCCACAACGGGAGAGGCCACAACAGTGAGAGGCCCATGTACCACAAAACAAACAAACAAAAACTGAATTGCTGATTTCCTGCTTACACTGAATTATTGATCTCTGTCATATCTCACCTTATATAGACGTGTGAGTTTCTCTGTCCCATGGTGATTAAAATGGAAAACAAAGCAGTTTTTCTTTCATGTCACCAATATCTATATCTAGATCTAAACAGATAATTCTTTAAATACTGTAATTTAAAAATAAAACGTACATTTAAACTAATTTTAAAACAATTACTTCTATGAAGTAAAATGTGAAAATCTTTTATCCCTTACCTCCTAATTCATTCTCCAACAAACTATATATATATATATATATACACACACACACATATGTTATATGTGTGTGTGTGTGTGTGTGTGCAATATTATATTGAATGGACCTAGACATTACAACAACCAAAATTCTCTGCTTTTCCTCAACTCAATGAAAGCAGTTCTTTTGCCCCTTTCCTGTTTGCCCATTTCTGTCCCCCTCTAACCTTGAAAGAACCTAATTATAGGAATTAGATCACTAGGCAATTTAAACTAACTCCTGATGTTTGCTCTCCTGAATGCATACCATGCCTTGCTTAACCTGTTGATTCTTTTCCTAGATAAAAAGAATAAATAAGTAGTTAAAGAATGACTAGCTCTCTAGCCCCAACAACCTCCTTAGCAATCCTGCAGGCAGATCTGCAGGCAAGATAACATCTGAAGAGAGAGTCAGCCAGTCTGCACACGATGGAGAATGATGCCAAACCCAACCTTCTGCCCCAGTGATTCACTGAGACTCTCAATATCTCTCCCTTTTTTTCACTCTAAAAACTGTCATGGCTGAGCAGAACCTTTGGAGTTGGTCTCAGGACATGAGTCCACCTTCTCCCCAGATTTCCAGCTTTTCTGATTAAAGCATCTTTCCTTTTGACTGATACTTTCCTCTTGATTATTGTCTTTTGAGTGGCAAGCAGCTGAACCTGAGTTCAGTAACATCAAGACTGATATAGACTAGAGAACCTGCAGTGGGGAGATGGGTGTGTCTCTTTTCTTCCCTTCTCTCTTTTTTCCTTTTCTTTCCTCTCAGTTTGGGCTGCTATAACAAAAGTATCATAGACCAGGTAGCTTATAAACAATAGAAATTAATTTTTCACAGTCCAAGAGGCTGGAAGTCCAAGATCAAAGTGCCAGCATGGTCAGTTGAGGAACCTCTTCTGGTTGCAGACTTCTTGTTGTATCCTCCCACAGTAGAAGGAGCAAGGGACATTTCTGGGGCCTCTTTTATAAGGGCACTAATCCCATTTATGACCTTATTGCCCCCCAAAGGCCCCACATCCAAATACCACCACACTGGGGATTAGGGTTTTTTGTGTGTGTGTGTACTAGGCGGGCCTCTCACTGCTGTGGCCTCTCCCATTACAGAGCACAGGCTCCGGTCACGCAGGCTCAGCGGCCATGGCTCACGGGCCCAGCCACTCTGCGGCACGTGGGATCCTCCCGGACCGGGGCACGAACCTGCGCCCCCTGCATCGGCAGGCGGACTCCCAACCACTGCGCCACCAGGGAAGCCCGGGGATTAGGTTTTAACATATAAATTTGTGGTGGGAATACAAACATTCAGACTGATACCAAGCAGGACCCTGTGGGGCTCTCTCAGGTACAAATCCTTTCCGCATCCCCCATTTCTTGTTTGTAGAACTAGGTTTCATTCAGCCTCCTTGACCTTCCCTGAGTTCCAAGGGGCAGATTCAAACAGTTGCTAATCAGGGAAGGGAAAGAAGGCAGAAACAAAGGAGGAGCAGTCAAGAAACAATAGTGCAGCAATAAAGCAGTGTCCTGACTCCTCCTCAAGGAGTATCTTTGAGCTCTTCTGTAGGAACTAAAGCCCTCACTCAGGCAGAGGATGGTAACTTCAGGCTGAGTCTAAGATATTTCAAATGCCACCCTGTTACCTCACCACCAACCAATCAGAAAAAAGTCTGCACCCAGTAGATGATAACAAAGACTCTGACCCCTCCCAAATGATTCTCCCTTTAAAAACTTTCATGGTTGAGCAGAATTTGGGGAGTTGGTTTTTGTACAAGAGTCTGCTTTCTCCTCAGGTTGCTGGCCTCCTGAATAAAGTAACCTTTCCTTTCCAACCAATACTTGTTTCTCGAGTACTGAGTAGCCAAACTTGAGTTTGGTAACAAGACCATAACACTTTCTTCTGTTTGTTTTGTTCTTGTTTTCCTTTGTTGTTGTTACTGCTGTTGTTTTTCAATCTTCTGCCCTGCTTCTGTTTCTGCCCCTCCCTTGCTCAGATCACACAGGGAGGAGGTATGGCAGGACACATACATGGCTTTCTTAACACCATGATTGTCACTTGTAGGCAGTACTTGCATTAGTTCCTATTGCTGCTGTAACAAATTGCCACACTTTTTTTTTTGATTAAACAACATAAATGCATTATCATGCAGCTCTGGAAGTCAGAAATTCAAAATATATCTTATAGGACTAAAATCAAGGTGTTAACAGGGCTGCATTCCTTCTGGAGGCTCTAGTGAAGAATCCATTTCCTTGCCTTTTCCAGCTTCTAGAGACTGCCCACATTTCTTGTCTTGTGGCCCCTTCCTCCATTTTCAAAGCACATCACTCCAACCTCTGCTTCCACTGTCACATCTCCTTCTCTCAATCTGACACTCCTATCTCTCTCTTATAAGGATCCTTGTTATTTCTCCAGGATAATCTCCCCATTCAAGATCCTTAAACATATTGTAAAGTCCCTTTTGTCATGTAAATTTCCAGGGTTTAGGACACAGTCATCTTTTGGAGAAGGGAGCATTATCCTGCCAATCACAGTAGCCTCCCAGGGAATCTTTTATAGGTTCTTCACTCAAGCGAAGGAATTAGTGTTTCCCCAAATCCAGGAGACACTGGTCACATTCTCCCAAGAACTCTCTGGATCATCATGCTCCCAAGGCAGCAGAATGCTCCAAACAGTCCCCTCACTTGTCTTAATTTATGTATAGGGGAAGGCTTTGCTCATTCTCTAGAGTGGGAAGGAGAGTGCACAGCACTCCTGTTTTGGACAAAAAAAATTTATTTATAGACATTGCCCTGTTAAATGCTTCTTGATTTTTTTCAACTCTGTATAGCCTGTATTGGGTATGGGCCAAAGGCCACAAGCCCTGTTATGTATTTTTTTTTTAACATCTTTATTGGAGTATAACTGTTTTACAATGGTGTGTTAGTTTCTGCTTTACAACAAAGTGACGCAGTTATACATGTACATACATATGTTCCCATATCTCTCCCCTCTTGCGTCTCCCTCCCTATGTTATGTATTTTTTTTTTTTTTTTTTTTTTTTTTTTTTTTTTTTTTTTTTTGCGGTATGCGGGCCCTCACTGTTGTGGCCTCTCCCGTTGCGGAGCACAGGCTCCGGACGCGCAGGCCTAGCGGCCATGGCTCACGGGCTCAGTCGTCGCTCCGCGGCATGTGGGATCTTCCCGGACCAGGGCACGAACCCGTGTCTCCTGCATTGGCAGGCGGACTCTCAACCACTGCGCCACCAGGGAAGCCCAATGTTATGTATTTTTAACCCCTGTTTTCTAACATCCTGCTGTAGGATATTTGGAACCTTATCAGTCATTGTCCTCAACATGGGGACCTTAGCCAAAATTCCCAAAGAAGGGAAAATATAAATTAAATTTCTTACTGTATATAAATAAAAAATTAATTCATCTTTAATTATCTGAGTAATAAATTAACAAGTTTTACTTTTAAGACCTGGGGCTAAAATCTCTCCCCTCTGCCAGGGACAGACTGATTATTATTATTATTTGAAAGTACATCCTAACTCTTCATACCTGAAGAAACGTATCAGTTTGTTCAATGTGGCTTTTACTTAATAAATAACATCATATCACATGATGTGATCTACTTCATTCTTTTAAACTGTATTGCATTATCTATATGAATATAGCACACTTTATTTAACCAATTCACCAAAAGCCAATTCATTGAAAACCATTTCACCAAATAATCAATATGTCAAATAAAAAATTGTAATATTTACTTTCTAAATTTTAACTATTTATAGAACACTTACAACAATGTGAAGAGGTAAGCTTTACCAGCTTTTATAGATTTCTGCAAAATTTAAGTTGATACATTTAGAATCTAAAAATATTTCATTTTTTTAGAAGCTGGGAATAATATTCTGAAAATGTGCCCTTCAAACTCCTCTTATCTCTGCCCCATACTCACCAGTCACTGGTATCATCATTCTGGGCTGTTTTGTTTACGGACTGTTTTTTGGTCCCTGGCAGCATCTTCTCTCACTGTGTTCTAACTCCTTCTGCTGCAGCTGCAAGTTGATGAAGCACAATTGAACATTTCTTAAAATTCTGCCAAGAAAAAAAAACCAAAATTTGTTAACTATCCAATTGTTTGAAAAGTCCCAAATTGTACATATTGTTGTAAATTTTAAAATTAAAAACTTTTAACTGTGGCAAATTGATTATTCTGTGTATTGACTTTTGACAATTTGACTGTATAGTAAAGAAGCTTTTCATAATTGCCTTGAATGAATTAACTTCAACAATTGTTCTTCTCACATTAATGGAAATCTAGTCTGTTTTTCATTTTCCTTTGGCAAAAAAATATATATATATTATATATGTATATATATTATATATATTATGTATATATACACTGCCACATTTTTCTTCAAAGTGGCTTTTAAAATTTGCATACTCAAAGGAGTATAGAAGGTTCCAAATTCACCACACCTTCACATACACTAGTTGTTATAAAACTTAGTGTTTTGTTATTATCGCTGTCTTTCTCTATTAGAGAGATTGGTATTTACATTTTTTAATGGCCACTGGAATTTCCTCTTCTGTGCTTTTCTCTTTGTATCCTTTGCCATATGTCAATTTCAATACTATGGCTTCTCTAAAAATCAGTCTATAGGAAACTTTACACATTCTGCTCTCATTCCTTTGTTTGCTATGTGTGTTACAAATAAAATTTCCAGTCTGTAGCTTGTATTTTTGTTGTTCAGTTTTATCTTTTTTCTTTTTTTTCCTTAAATTTGTTTATTATGTCATTTATCTTACAGAAATTTACTTTCAAATGTCAATTTAAAAATATTTTATTTCATGTCTCTTGCTTATTTTGGAACTTAAGATGGCCATCCCTGTCTTAAAATCATAAATATTTTCTTTTATAATCTGCCAATATTTGAAATATTTTTTTCCTTTTACATGTTTAATATACATGGAAATCATTCTAAAAGATGTGAGACACAGATCTAATTTTAATATTGGAGGCATTCAAATTTCACTTTTAAACTTTCTGCTTATTTACTTATTTATTTATAAATTATAAGTATATTATAAATAATTTACTTATTTATTTATAAATTTACTTATTTATAAATAAATTTATTAATTTATTTTAATAGTAATAAATATTTATATTATTTATATTAAATATTATTTATATAATAATACAAGAATTTATATAATATATATAATAATTATATATTATCATTATTATATTATATAACAATTATTATATATTATATAATATAATATATAATTATATATTATATTATTATATTATATTATATATTATAATATATAATTATATAAATATTATTTATATAATTATATATATTACATATAATTATATAAATATTATTTATATAATTATATGTAATATATATAATTATATAAATAATATTTATATAATTATATATTATATAAATATATATAAATATATATAATATATAATTATATAATATAATTATATACAATATATTATATATAGAATATATTATTATTATTCATTCAAATCTCATTTGTAAACTTTCTGGATTTAAAAGAGTCTTTGGTATTTGATAGAACAAGTTTCTATCTTTCTTTGTTAACTTAGCTGATCTCGCTAAACTGACATGAATTTTAGAATGTTTGCCAAGTTCCATGAAAAATCTCTGGAACAATTTTAATTGAAATTGTATTGATAGTAAATCTATAGACTGATTGAAGAATTGATATTTTTACCATATTCATTCATACCAACTATTCATTGCCATGAATAGAAGATTGTTTTAGTTTTTCCTTTAATGTCTTTAGTACCTCTTTTATAATTTTCTTAATACATGGTTTGTCCATTTCTGATTCAGTGTATACATACTTTATAGATTTTATTGCCATTTTTAAGAAATTTATATATTTTGTTTGCATTTTAGAATTAGTTATTGTTTTTTAGGAGAGTTTCAGTTTTATATATTAATCTTGTACCCTGCCCCCTTGTGGTAAACTTCTAAATGGCCCTGAATTAATTGGAAATATTTTTAATGTTTCACAACAATTTATTTGCCTACTGAAAGTTTTACATAGAATCACTAATCACATTTTATTCCTTCCTATGTTTTATTTATGAAATATTATCATCAGAAATGAGAGGTAAATTTTTAAAAACACTTTACTACTTGATCTGTTGAGATGACAGTGGTGTCCTTCTCTTTAACCTTTTATAAAGTTACATTAATAGAGCTTCTAAATGTGGTACCATTCATGCATTCCTATGGCCACATATTTTCAAATGTTTACTAGATATCTGTTTCTTTTTCTGTGACTTACTTATTCCTATTCTTTACTCATTTTTCTAACAGTTGTATTATATTACTTGTAATTGTACTTTATGATGGAAATTAACTTTTTGTCATCATGTGTTTGCAAATATCCTCAATTCTCTTTTTTGGTTTATTTTCTTGTGGCTTTGGTTCTATATAATATATAGTTTTTAGTTTCTTGTGACAGATTATATATTTTCTGGGGTTTCCATTCTTTCTTCCTTCTTTCTTTCCTCTTTCCGTCTTCAAAGCCTTCTTCAGAAAGGCTTGCTAGTTATCCCAAAACATTTTTAAGAGTCCATTTTTTACCACTAATTTTAAATGTCAGCTTTATCATGTACTAAATTCTCATACATATGAGGATACATTTCCCAATGTGTCAATAGTATACTTAACACTAGTTTCTTGGTCCTACACTCTTCCATTGATATGTATATACTATTTTAGTCACCTCATCTTTAACATGCTAGATTTTGCCCCCAGCCATTGCAGTTTCTACGTGTGTGCTCTTCTTGGTTAGCTATCAGTCACTTCATAAATTTCTAAATGTTGTTATCATAGTTTAAGTCAAAAGAATTGTCATTTTGACTATTACCTCTATTAAAAAGGCACTTGAATCTATTTATTCAAGCCTGTTCTTTTGTTGTTCCTTGACAGAGTTTTAAAGTTTTATCCATATAGTTTCTGAAAGTTTCTTGTAAAGTGTATTCCTTGGTATTTAATTCTTGTGCCTGTATCTAATGTTTTTCTTTTCCATTATATTTTCTAACTGGTTACTTTTTTCATACAGGCAAATTATTATTTTTGAAATATTGTTTTTAAACAAATCACATTACTGAAAACCTGTATTGTTTCCAATATATTTTTACCTGCTCTTTGCCTAGAAGTCACACTTTGATGGTTGGGAGAAATAATAAAAATTTACAGTGCAACTTCTTCCAGTATACAATATAAAATTTAAATTTAGCTATTCTTGTTCTTAAAATCCCTGAGTCATAGCTGCCCTGGGAATTTCTCACTGAAGATTTCCTCTCTCAGGTTCACAAGCTTTTGCCATCTCTCATTTCCCTTCGTACCATTGCATCCTTATCTCTGCCTCTGTAGGTATGCTCCCCAAAATAATAAATTCTTAATTTCAAAACAATTACGTTATCTTCCTGTCATTTTTTTTTTTTTTTTTTTTTTTTTGCGGTATGCGGGCCTCTCACTGTTGTGGCCTCTCCCGTTGCGGAGCACAGGCTCCGGACGCGCAGGCCTAGCGGCCATGGCTCACGGGCTTAGTTGCTCCGCGGCATGTGGGATCTTCCCGGACCAGGGCACGAACCCGTGTCTCCTGCATCGGCAGGCGGATTCTCAACCACTGCGCCACCAGGGAAGCCCCTTTCCTGTCATTTTTTTTTTTTTTTTTTTTTTTTTTTTTGCGGTATGCGGGCCTCTCACTGTTGTGGCCTCTCCCGTTGCGGAGCACAGGCTCCGGACGCGCAGGCTCAGCGGCCATGGCTCACGGGCTCAGTCGCTCCGCGGCACGTGGGATCTTCCCGGACCAGGGCACGAACCCGTGTCTCCTGCATCGGCAGGCGGACTCTCAACCACTGCGCCACCAGGGAAGCCCCTCCTGTCATTTTTATACGAAGTTAATCATGCCCTAAAAACTATATTTCCACAACCTAATCTCTTCCCAAGCAGTTTTATTAATAAAAGATTTTGTCTTTTCTCTGAGAAATTCTGCCGTACGCTTTGAACTAGCAATGGAATAGCATGTGTGGGTGTGTGTGGGTGTAGTAGACATGTATTTTTCAGAACTCTTTCAGATAACAAATTTGTATGCAACCTACCCGAAGGCCCAAGAGGTACTAATTGGCACAATTAACTGTGACACTGGTCTCAGTCACACTGGGAACCAGAGCCGTTAGTGATATCATAGCATTCTATCACTACAAATTTTGGACCAAGAGTATCTATGTGTCAGCCCTTAACTTGTATCATCTGAAAAAAAAAATCCTTCCCCTTAGTTGCTACAGAAAAATTATCAGGGAGGACTTGATGGGCTCAACCAGAGACCTGCACTCATTCCTGAACTTGTTGCTATGTCCAATGTGGAAATGGACACTCCGATTAGCCAAGACTTGGGTAATGTGTCCAATACTGGCTGACAGGGAGAGAGCAAGGTCATTACAATGCAAATCTGATGAAATGAATTTCCCACAGGAAATAGGGGCCTATTAACCAAAGCAGAAAAAGGGTGTTGGGCTGGCTCAATCAACAAATGTGCACTACAATATTAGTGTTAAAAGATATAAAACAAGGTATAATATCGAGGGTTATTCCAGAGTATAAAAATTAATTGGAAGAATTAAAATAAATCACACTTTTATAGACACATAAAACCATTAAAGGTAAATAGTACAGATATGGGATATTATCTATTCATTAAACAGATAGTTAATAGGCACTTTTTGAGAGCTAATTTGCACCAGAAACTGTTTTAGCTGTTGTGATTAGAGTACCAAGAAAGACATTAAAGAATTCTGCCTTCACAAAGTCTACAGTGTTTTCGAGTATATTAATATTGTTTTGGTTGCAAATATTAGAAACTCAATTTGAACTAGCTCAAGAGAAAAAAAGAGAACTTTGTCAACAAAGTGGGATTCTCCATAGGCTCTAGGACAAGGATGCAGTAACTTTAGAATGGATCCAAGGCCTAGATTAGTATTATGAAACCAAAAATCCTTCTCTATTTTCTTCAATCCTGCTTTTCTTTGTGAGTATCTATTACATTTGCAATCTTCTACTGCAAACTGATTTATTCTTCCAGGATCTCATAGCAGAAAATGGATACCATAAACAGTTCCCCAGGTTATATGTGATAGTCTAGGTATCTGAACTCTCTGTAAGTTCCAAAATTTCCAAAGAAGAGACCCTACAATCTGTTTGAATGAGATGCTTACCACTGGACCAATCCTCTATGGTCAGAGAAAGGGGCATAAATTGCAGTGACTGCTGCAAACATGCAGATGGGAATGCAAAGAAATTACCAGTCAAGGGTGATAGGACTACTATTCAATAGGTGTCCACTACACAGGAAAGATAGACAACAATTTCTTGTGGTGTGTTTTATGATAAGGAAAATACAGGGTCTTCAGAAGTACACACGGCAGCGCAAAAGAAAGGAGAAAAGCTCTTGCTTTTGTTTAGGGAAAAGTGAAGACCTCCCAGGTGAAGTATTGTTTTCACTAAGTTTTTCAAAAAATAAGTAGTGTTTCCAGATGACCTAGATTGGGATCATCCTGGAGTCACATCATGGAATCTCTAATTTCATTGAAATGAAATTTTAAAATTTATTCTGATAGAACTCTAGAATAATTATTCTCTAGTACAATGCTCATCAAATTTTAATATGTGTATAATCATCTGCGGAAGACTTGCTAAAATTCAGACTCCATTGTCTAATGCCTGGGGATGACAGGATTCTGCATTTCTGCAAGCTACTAGGTGATGTTGAAAATGTTGATGCACAGAGTACACTCTGAGTTACAATGTCTAGTGTATTTTAAAGAAAGACTTACATTTTGGAGACTAATATGCTACTTAATGCCTTAAATCATGAAGAATATTTCACCATGTAATGAGTGTTGTTGAATGAATCAGTGATAACAGAAGGGAATATAATCATTTTTTTAAAGTCAAAAGTCAAGTATATTAAGGCATGGATATTGGATAATCGCAGTCAATGCAACGGCATATAAAACAAATTTTTCTTTGACATCTGGGGGACCCACCGCAGATAAAGCGATTTTTTCACCCCATGTTATTTTTACAGCTAACTTATGGCCATTTAGTTCTTTGCAATTATCTTCAGTGTCTTCTGGTGATCTTCTGATGAAAAAATATACTGCCCTCTGGAGTTCACACAAACACCTGCTGCAATGTCCCTACATTTTCTTCACTGAATTATTGAGGATGTGAAACTAATTTGGTAAGAGAAACTTAAATATATATAACCATGAAATATGACCATAATATACCATGAAAATACTCAATGGTCAATGTTTGACAAATTGGGAAATAATGTCATAATATCTTCTTATATAGTATGAAGTCCCTTGTGTAAAATTAAGACTAGTAATTGAGTAACAACATTAAGCTGTTTTAAACTAATATATCAAAATTAATTTATAATTAATACATAATGTAGTAGGTCTGGCTCCCAGGAAAGACTCCAAGCAGAAGATCTGTATGCAATTTTTTAATTGGAGAATGCTTCCAGAAAATTACACCCACAAGGAAGTGAGGGAAGGATAAGTGAGCAGAAAAAGAAGTTGAACTCTGCTACAGCTACAAAAGAGGCCTCAGCAGAGCCCATGATAATTCTGAAGCCAGCTCTCAGAAACGTCCTGTCTTGAATTGAAGCAAGGAAGTGGACTCATTTTCTTGCCCATTTGATCCCCATGAACAAAATTCAGCATTTTTCCTCTTCTGTCACCCAGTCATGACGGGAATATAAGGCCATAGATGTGAGCTGCGGTAGATGTAGCAGTGTCATAAGGGTGGATGACATGGGTGTCAGCTTTCTTATATCTAATTTTCTGCGTATTTTCTCAACTCAGTGCAGATATATTAAAACCGTCAAATTCTATAATGATGAATATTTCAATCTACAAGTCATATAACATGAATATCCAAAGATAACTTGATTAACAATTAGCTTCAATTTACAGAAAAAATGCATTCAGTGAAGAGGAATTCCCCTAATTCCTTTTAAAATGTTAAAGAGAATTTATAAATATCTTAAAGTAAATGTAACCAACAGCAACTTTTTAAAACATAACCTTCAGTAGTGTGAATATTCCTGAAGTTCCTTTCTCTGAAGTTTGATTTGAGGACAAATTGAAGCTTTTGAATAGCACCACCTAGTCATCTATTAGACAGTGAAACACAATAGAACAGTTTCAAAACGAAAAAGAAATGAAGCAATGTTTAAAAGTAAAGGCAAAATGGTTTCAATTTCCCAGATTTCTGAATTCACAGAAGACTGATTTAGTAACTGTACAATTGGGATCATCACATTCTAGACCAGAACCATAATAAAACTAAAAATCATGTTTTCAGTGGCAGAAGTGAAAAGTACACTACACAGTAATTCCAAGAGCCTGAAAATAATACATGAGTCTAACAGTCTACTAGGAGTCATTTTACGTTATTAAAACTGTTTCTAAAATTATATAGATACCCATAACTAAACCAATAAGCTAATTGTCAATTGTTAAATTAACGTATGTGTATGTGTATGGGTGGGGATTTAGCAGAGGTGATAGCAACAAGGGATTTTAATGACAGCCATCTAAAATCTCTTTATGCTCATATGCATGAATTAACAGTGAAAGCTAAAGAGGCAATGTAACTTGGCTGAAAGAAAAAGAAACACCGTCTAAGACACCACCAGGTCTACTCACTGAAGCATAAATGGATCAGTAATTGCTCCTCCCTAAAGAATGGAAATTCCTGTAATAAATTAACTAAACTCTTCTCAAGGATTATCTTTTTTTACATGTTCCTATGGAAAGCATCAAACATATACAAATGTAGGAATAATAGTATAGTGAAACTCCATTTATCCATTATCCAGTATCAACATTTATGAACTCCTGAACCATCCGGTTTTACTTCCTTAGCCTCCCTCTTCTCATGATCTGATTTAAAGTGATATCATATTACTCCAAATTAAAATATAAAAGACAATCAATAAGCATTCTACTTTTCATATAAGTTCCTGATTCTGTCTCAATGTTTAATAATTGCACAGCGTACATTGTTGGAATGTATAGCCACTATATACAATACTTATTTTCTTATAATCTATCATTTAATCAGGGATCTACAGGTAAATATATTCAGTATCAGCACTGGTCCTTATGTTGATGGCTTTTCAATCATTTAGATTGTCTGAATTCATTATCTAATATATGCCTCAGGAACAATATTTGCTAAATTACTGCACGTCCATAGAAGATTGTCTGTGGGGTTTATATTTGAAGTTTATTGGGTTGAATTTACAATCTTTGACTAATATTCTCTTTTCTTAAATTTCTTACTATATTCCATTTTTGTCTAACAAATAAAAGGTGTTGCTTTCAAAGGGGTTGATGATGGTCTGATTTTTAACTTTGTAATTAGTCTTCTTGTCTAGATGGCCAAAAGATTTTCTTTCTTTTTTTTTCTCCCCAAGTCCAGTACATTTAAGAGGATATATCTCAATGTTGGAAACTCCAGCTTGATTTTCCCAGATATGTAGATATGTATACCACTTCATATGTAGCTTAAATTCTCTTTTAATATAAAAAATATTCTTGAATTATAGTTTTTAATACTTACTCTGTTCCATTACTTTATTTTTCTTCCACAGGGAATTCTACTATTCACATGTTGTACCTTCTTTGCATAAATCGTACATATTTAACTTTCTGTCATATCTTCTTTATCTCATTCTTTCTTTTTGAATTTTAAAATGTTTATTCTTTCTTCAATTTTCTCAAGATTTTATTTAGATTGTTTCTATATTCTTGTGTATCATACTTATTTTCTTTGAAATGCTTTTTCTGTTAATTTTAATTCTTATTTGACTTTCACCTTTCAAAATTTTGTTTTTCTAATAATCTAATTTATGACTTTAAAATTTCTCACTTGTACTGCTTTTTCATAGCCTTTACTCTTTTTTTAATATCTTTAGTTCATTTTTGAAATATTAGTATATACTATTTCTGCAAGATGTTATTCTACTTCTTTTTTCTTTTTCTCTTAAAATAATCTGTATATTTGTATGAAATTTAACCAAGATACTTTCCCATTCCTCTTTTTTTTTATAGTAAAGTGAAATTTTCTGTATTTTTAGGAGGGAGAGGCAGACTAGAATAATTTTTTAGTTTTAAGGCTCTATGAGTCCATTATCTTTACTGAAGCAATAAAAATATGCCTTGGTACTTGCTCAGTTCTGTCTCTTAACTTTCCTTCTCTCACCTTTACTTTATATAGTCTCTTTCTTTGCTTCTGTTATCCCTGTTCTCCCGAATGTGTTTCCTACTCCCAACATTTTTTCATCATATGGGACTTTCTACTAGAACAGAGCTTTGGTGTGTTCATTTCAAGAGTTCAATTTCTTTAACTACTTCCAGAAGTTTTAGACTTTCTGATAATCCTCTTGAGGCCACCTGAAAACTGGCATCTACAAATCCCTTACCAGTCTTCCTGCTATTCTCAGAATAATCTGTTCTCACGTCACCAAATTCCTGATGACAATTTTGGGGTTCTTCTGTTCTCAGGACCTCCACTTCTACATTGGTACCACATGGATCTTGTAGATGCTGGTGCTTTATTTCCACTTGCTTAGATTTTGAGGTCATTTAGTTTTGTTGCATATATTTTTCCTAGGATTTTAGATTTATAATCCTGGTTGCTTTATGTGTTTTATGTGGAAATTTAGAGAGATTAAAACACTTTACCATTATCTCCCTCAAATCCAGCAGAAACAACAGAATCAATGTTATTAAAATCTAAAAATAATAATTTCCCAAGATATATAGAGCAAATATTGGCAAAGGAAGGGATTAGATGGAAATTAGTAGCAATAGGACATTTATATCTTTTCAAATGACAGCTTTGGTCCTGTGAAATAATTATGAGTGCATTATTTTGCATATGCACACACAAACACACACAATGTTGCTCGATAAATGAGCAATAGTAGCAAAACAGTAAGTTTTAAATACGAAAATAAATAGGTAAGTAAATAAATAAGTAAATGAAATAAGTAGGCCAGTAACTGGCTATAGTATTTAAAGAGAAAAATAAATGGCTATTGGAAATGAAAGACTAAAAGATTATACAGTTTGTAGTGATATAGTTTTACACATAGTTAGATAGCTATAAAAGACTATATAGATTATACAAAACCTGAGCTATTCTAGAAATGATACATTTAAGAGTTAGGATCCTATGAGATCTAATTTACAATTCCCTTTATGCTTAACTGATATTCTTAAATTCACCCAGTAAGTTATGAAATATTAAGTACATCCTTATTCCCTCCTTTAGCATTATTGTATATTACAATCAAACACAAAATTAAAATTTTTCATTAATGATTCAGAATAGCCAAAAGTGTCTTTATCAAACCATACTCCAAAGAAATATTAACAAAATGTTATGATTAATTTCATAATTTCATATAATAACAATGCAATATATTTCTGTTTCTTTTTAAATTAATACCTCACTGTTACTCTTTCCTTGTCTGTTACTTTCAATTGCCAAATACTGGTGACCCAAATGTAAGTCAAAATGAGTTGATGCATTGATTGGCAAATAGTAGAAGCAGGACTGGAGAAAAATGGACTACATGAATGGAGGAAGAACTGTAAAATGGCACAACTTTATCTGGCCCTCAAAACCCTCAAATTGGGACTTCCCTAGTGGTCCAGTAGTAAGAATCATCTGCCTTCCAATGCAGGGGATGTGGGTTTGATCCCTGGTCAGGGAACTAAGATCCCACATGCCCCAGATCAACTAAGCCCACACGCCACCACTATTGAGCTTGCGCACCTCAATGGAGGAGCCCGCGTGTTGCAAACCGCAGAGCCCATGTGTTCTGGAGCCCGCGCGCCACAACTACAGATCCCACGTGCCCTGGAGCTCACGTGCCACAACTGGAGAGAGAGGGCCCACACGCCACAATTAGAGAGAAGCCCGAGCACTGCAACGAAGTATCCTGCGTGCCTCAACGAAGATACCGCATGCCGCAACTAAGACCCGATGCAGCCAAAAAAAATAAAGAAAATAAATAAATATTTTAAAAACCCCTCAAATATTCACAACTACTTTGCAAAAACAGTTGCATAAAGTTTATTTTCCTAACAAATTCATATTCTGAAAGCCAAAAGCACTTTCTCAAAGTTAATATGCAAGTTAAGGGCAATCCCCCCACTTGGGATAATGGAAAAGAGAATCTGTGTCAGAAATGACCTTCGAAATCAAGTTGTTTTTCAAATATTACAAGTAGTGCAAGTCTTTTTTTTTTTTTTACAAATGAAAATGTTCTGGGATTCTCAATAGATTGGATGAGAGCGGATCTGTGTTGCATGAATTTGACAGGAATGGTTGGAAATAGAAAAATCTCACTTCACTCAGCACTTATGGCAGGTGTCTGGATAATTCTGAATTGCATATCATGGCTTCTTCATAGTTTGGAAACCACACATTTAATTCAACTACTTCATGGTTCAGATAAGGAAGCTGAAGTTAAATGATTTCTCTAAGTTAAAAGCAGTTAATTAGTAACAGAGCTAATGTTATAATAAGTAACTTGAGTCCAATTACAGTGCTATTTGAGTTATACATGACAGCCTGGAGTTTCCTAGAAAATCTATTAAACAATTTTACTTCTATTTTTCCATTTTGCTTACATAACTATACTTCACTTTGATCGATGGTTCAGTGTTAATTAAGGTATTATAAATTAAATTATCATTTAAATGAAATTGTGGAGCTCACAGTTTCCAAAAGACCTTAAATAAATCTTTGTGAATTAAGGAATCTTAGTGAATACTTCAAAGGCTTCCACTTACTTCTCTACTTAATGAACTGTAATTTATTTTACATAAGCAAAGACCAATTATGTAAACTTATAAACGCACTTGTAGAAAAACATAGGTGATGCATGGGTGTGAAGAGTTTAGCTAAGCTGCTCCATGGTACTGCTGCCATCGTATTACTGCCATGGTATTGCTGCCTCCTCATCCATTTTATTTGGCTAAAAGGCCTGCAGTGACATTAAATCGACACTAGCCACTCATGCAAGTGCATACTCTAGATGGCAGTCTGTAGAGTCACAAGCAAGTGTAAGTTCCTTAAACACTACCCCAACAGCCCTTGTGATCAACAGTCTCCCTTGCCTCCCACGGTCCGTCCCTTATCCGCCCTTTAGTTAAGACCACTATGGGGTTTACCAACACCCCCTTTGTTATCTTGAATTGACCAATCCAACCTTAGCCAGAAACCCTGAAACACTGTACCCACGGAGCCTAACAAAAGCATGTGCCCAGGCCCTGTCTCTCTCTGTCATTCTCTCTGTCCTTGTCTCTCTCTCTCTTTCCACTCCTCCATGATCTCTCCATGTGACCTTTCAATGTGTGCTTGGTACTTCTTCAAAGACCTGTGAGTAGTAATAAACTATTTCAGTTTCTCTTGTGGTCTGCTGTTGAATCGAGGATCACCATCCAGCATCTTATGCTCCACTTAACAAGTGTTAATTTGATAAATTCATAACAATGAGAGAAAATGGGGAAAATTTAAGTAAAAAAGAAATCATGTGGAACAGACATAATCAGTAACAACCAAAAGCTACTAGGAAAATAACAGTTTAGAATTATGAGAGTTATCTCTTTGTAGTTTCTCTTTTCTCTTCCACCTGCACTGTTTATTATTTCCTGGGACTGAATGTCATATGCTCTTATGACAATAAATTAATCCCTACAAACCAAATTTAATGGAAAACCAATAAAAATATATTAACATTTAATAAATTTCATGAAAATATAAGCTTCTCTGGAAACAAAATACACATATAGCACTAACATACCAATATTCTTTTTCTATTTAGGCAAATTTTCATTTTCACACAAAATCAGTAAGCTGTCCCTCAATATAAGCAGCACAAAAGTTAAATACAGATAGAATCGAAAACTGAGGAGGTGAATGCTTCAAAATAAAATATCAAAAGTTATCATAATTGTAGTAATAATGAAGGTAAATAATATTTATTCAACACTGTCTATGGGAAGACACTGTGCTCAGTACATTATATGTATCTGTCCTATCTAATTATTATAAATATTCTAGGAGGCATATATTGACATTTTGCAAATAGTCATTAAACATTTTAATCTTTAAAAACACAATATTTAGAGTCACGAGAAATGGTCAAAATTCTAGCTCTGCCACATACTAAGTGTGGGACAAAAAAAAATTATTAAATCTCTTTGAGTTTAGAATTCCTACTCTAATAATCAGGATAATCTTACTTATCTTGCAAGGTTATTGAAAGAACAAGAGATTATGTATGAAGGAACCTGGCCACTATAAGCCATGAAACATGTCAGAACTAATATTATACTGTTTTACTACTTATGTAACTATTGCTTACTATTCTAACTGTTGTTATACTACTTTATGCTGGTCCCATGTGTATCGTCAATAATACTTTGATTTTTACTGTTTCAATTTTATTTTTTCCATATGACTAAAATGGTAAAAAATTCAGTAATCATAATTCTAAGAGTTCACCATAAGCTACTTGTTCAGAGATGACATTTCAAAAGTGACCTTATTTCCAAATGAGTACAATCTCTTGAAGAATTAATAGAATATATAAGACATTCTACACTGCAGAGATTAACAGCCTCTGGTCATTTCTAAAAATGTAGGAGACACTGAAACAAATTACTATCTATTTATTTTCCTGAAACTGACATTCTCTGTAACTAGCTGATAATCAGTGGTTAATTCAAAAGATAATCGTTTTCCATAATTGGCCCATTTTTAATAATCTTGGTAGAACCTTCAGTAAAAGGTCACTCACTATCACTCCAAGGAAAGGTTTCTAAGAGTCTAACAGTTCTCTCCCTGGAGTTATATTATTTCCCCAATTAACCTTTTAAATACAATTACATGAGTTTATTAACAAGAAAAAAATCTATCTGTTAAACTCAAGAGGATTTTTATGACATATGACTTGTCATTTTAAAACAAATTAATCTCACTCACCCTACATCACAACAAACCCAAAACGATCTTAGGCAGTTCATCTCATGTGCCATAGTAAACATAGAGCAAAGGTTTATAATTACCATGTAATAATTTTAATGATTTTTTAATGTCAATAAACTCCTGTCTAATCAGTTTGTTTTCTCTAACCCTACTTATTATTATTAGCAAAGGTAATAACATTTTGAATATTTGCCTATCAAACACAAGCATAATTTAACTCACAATCAACCATTTCTTAATATTTTTCTGAAGCAGTATAAGTCTACTAGATTTCTTACAAACTACCTAGAAATTTATATGAATTAAAATTTTACTTGGGAGAATTAAATCAATAAATGGATCTTGGTGATAATTCATGTTGGTAAGTCTTCTTGGACATGGAATAATATAAAGTTGTTATTTTTTAAAAAGTGTTTCAGTTTCTGTTCATTCTAACAAATGCTTATTAAATGTCCAATTATATTGTCTTACTTATTTAGCTTCACATTATATTGAGTAGTTTGCTTCCAGTTTGCTAAACTGTAATTTATAGTCATCAAAATAATTTCTTCCTTTTCTAAACTCCTTGCTACTGCCACATTAATGACCCAATTTTCTTCCATCCCCCAATATTTTTCATATTCAAACAGCATGCTATCTATCTACTCAGGAAGAGGAAGTTACCAACTTGTCTCTAACTGGTGGAATCTTAGATATTCCTCAAAGACACTGTTTAAATGCAGTCCAAAAGTCATATCTCCCTACAGCAAATTGCTAAAATTAAGATAAAGAATACCTATACACAGGGACTTCCCTGGTGTAGCAGTGGTTAAGAATCCACTTACCAATGCAGGGGACACGGGTTTGAACCCTGGTCCGGGAAGATCCCACATGCTGTGGAGCGACTAAGCCCGTGAGCCACAACTACTGAGCCCACGTGCCTAGAGCCAGTGCTCCGCAGAAAGAGAAGCCACCGCAATGAGAAGCCCGTGCATTGCAACAAAGAGTAGCCCCTGCTCGCTGCAACTAGAGAAAGCCCATACGCAGCAGCGAAGACCCAACGCAGCCAGAAATAAATAATAAAATAAAATAAATAAATTTTAAAAATAAATAAAATTTAAAAATTAAAAAAAAAATACCTGTACACATAAATGAATAAGTATCATTCCATTTGTTGTAAGAAACTCCATTAGAAGAGTTACAAATTATACAGAAGAAAAAGGATACCAATGGATGCTCTCTTTCTTTGGGGGGGGGGGAATGTGCTTTCTTTTACCTCAGAGTGATTGCACATTTTAAGGGCACATGCCTATATTTAATGAACACAAATTTAGTGCCTACTATGTGCCAACACACTTCTGGAGATTTAATGGTGAATAAGATAAGCAAACTTACATTCCAGATAGATGAGAAAGAAAATACAAAAGTAAACAAATAAATGAACATGACAATATCAGATGACACTAAGCCCTGGGAAATAAAAATATATATAATAAAGTTCTGGGGTGTCATGGCTACTTTAGATAAAGGAGTCAGGGAAGGAGGTTCAAAGAAGTTGACATTTAAATAAATAAATGTAAAACTTTACAAGAAAAAAGTAGCTGGATAGCAGGAAAAAACTTGATTTGCTGAGTGTGAACTGTTCTTTCTCACTGTCGTGGCCTCTCCCATTGCGGAGCACAGGCTCCGGACACGCAGGCTCAGCGGCCATGGCTCACGGGCCCAGCCGCTCCGCGGCATGTGGGATCTTCCCGGACCAGGGCACGAACCCGTGTCCCCTGCATCGGCAGGCGGATTCTCAACCACTGCGCCACCAGGGAGGCCCTGAACTATTCTTAAAATACCCAACCTCCTCAAGAAGGTGTGTTCTCCAGTCACTAGGACTCAAGCTTGGATAAAGATTGAAAGTCAGAACAGGAACATCAAGGACTCATACATACATGATCCAGGGAGCTCAAGACATAAGTGATAAATTGAATATTGACTGCCATATCAGTAAACAAATGATGTCACAGTTCATGAGCGACTGCAGCCACAGCCGATGGTGATGGTGAGCAGGAAGGAAAGAACACCTGCCATCTAGCAGCCATCAGACTGCAGCCACTCCCCACGGTGAGCCCTGAGGAAACTCAGGGTGTGAAAAACAGGATACTGGCCCCAGAGAGCTGAGGTGCATATCAAAAGAATGATTTCAGTGAGCGCAGACCCTTGCATCTTCCCTTACACAGAAAAGCGCTACATTCCTTAACTTGACATATATGGTTTCCCTTAGTTAACAGTAATCTTTTGACTTTCAGACTACCTGCTCTTTGTTACAAGAGTCCTATGTATCCTGACCCCACAACTCACCTCCTCGGAGGAGGAGTTCTCTTGGGGTTACTTGAGATGCCGCCTCCTAGGCTTGAAGTTCTAAAAAATCCTGTCGAGTAAAACAACTCTCAACATTTAGGTGTTGCATATTTTTTAAGTCGACATGAGTCAACCCTGAATTGGTCACTGCGGGACAGAGAATTTTTTAAAAATTTGTTAAATCGTGAAACAGATATTTAGCGCTACTTATTATGTACAAAGTACTATTTTATGCATTTTCTTATCAAGAGATAATCCATTTACCAGCCACAGGACTGGGTTAAGACAACACAGATTACGTTTACAGGCTAATACATTCAGCAGAGATTTATTGAATTTCATGTACCTGGCTAGCATTAACAGAATTTTAAAATTAACCTACTCTTCCTGGTGTTTAAAAAAAAAAAAAACTGCTTTAACTACTTTTGACATCCTTACTTTGACATGTTAAATGAAGCAAAAGTTTAAATTTCAGATTGCTAATGCTCTTGACTTTCCTCTCCCAAATTCAACACCGCTCATTCCCTTTAGTGCATATAATACCTTAGCTATTTCACTGACTTTGACAATGTTCACAATTATGCCATAACTTGTTTGCAAATGCTTGCCTAAGTACAGAGAGCAGGTTTCATCATTGGTTACTCAAACAAAACCCTCTTTGAAGGACCATTATGTTAATTTTCTAATGGAAATTTTTCCAACTTGCTAAATCTTTTCAAAATGAGAACACAATATTTATAAAAACAGATCACAAGTGGTTCAGAAAGATTATTATAGGATTGTGAGTCAATAAATAATAAAAGCCTGTTTCAAGAATACAGCACATTTCAGTCAAAGTGCTTTATGTATGGAGATAGCTTCAATCACTCTTTCCAAAGCAGAATTCATTTTATATTGTAGCCATTTATGATAGGAAAAATAAAATGACTGTACCTCACTTAAAACACAAAGAGTGTATAGAGGACAAATTGTGATAACTAAAATGCATCTAGTTTAGGATGGCAATATTTGAGTCAAAAGTTTCATGAAAATTAATTTCATCCTCAAATCAATTATGAGAAATGAAGTCCAAATTGTACAGTCATCATAACTGAAAGTCATGAGGACAGACAAAAATCTTGCATAAGATAGAGGCCAATATGCAGCACAATGACTTAAACATTTTGCTGTCATAAGCCTTTGTGAATACAAAGCAGCCAAGGTTTTACCAGGAGAAGCAAAAACCAAACAAAATAACATCAAAATACACGATGACTTAGGTCTTACATAGTGCCAAAGTCCAAAGTAACAGGTAAATAAATACACACTAAAGTACTGAAAATTCTTTTAGTATAGTAAAATCAAGCCAAAAAGTGAATTTGGCTGCATCTGAATTAGACTTAATCAAATACAGTATAATTGTTATAAAAAGGAGGACCTTGTTTAGAATGCCTTTACTTATGACGTGATTGGTTTTTATGTCTGCTCAGGAGCTATGGTTGCTTTTATGTCTGAATTCCTGTGCCTTAAATTCTCCACTTCCTGTGTTTTGCTGTTGCTATTGCACATTCTCATTGTGTATACAACTTTTAAATTGAGAGGTTGATTTGCCAATATTACTTGAAGGGTTTTAAAGCTGATTTAACCACCTCTTTTAGAGAAACGAGAGCCCAGTACAGTAGAATCAGATTCTATGGCAATTCAAGAAAATTGTAAGTTTCATTTTGTTACCAGATAAAATTGTATACTGGATTTATGTGGTTGGCTTGGGTTTTTAATCAAACATTTTAATATACCTTATTTAATCCCATAAATTCTATTAAGATTTTCCTACACAAATAAATAATTAAATTTCAAGCCCAGAGATGATGTCTGGAAATAATACCATTTTCTTACCTCGTGCCCTATTAATACAAAAGAATAATTCAGCATTGCACTGTTAAGTATCTCTATGATGTCATTTTGTACATTTTATAGATTACATTTTCATAATTATAGATTAATTCTTTTATAATGCTAACCCCAATAGTTTACTACTAGGTTCAGATGTTTGTGGAAATATGATTCAAATATTCCATTATTCTAAATATTTATCTATTTTATATATGGATAGAGGATAAATTTAATCTTTCTTTAGAAATAATTTGGTTAAATAGAACTGAAAATCACCATAACTACAGGACGTTTCGGATTACTACTTGAGTTAATTCTACGAATTCTGTGAATCAATTTTCTTTTCTTGGTTTACTTTCTATGGTTCATTTCTTATCTTACTCTAAACTCTCTGACTTTTGTTGTCTGTATCATAAATATTGTTCTCTCCTCCTACTCCTTTAGGATTCAATTCTAAATACTTTTTATACACTGAGTATTTCTGTCTTCTCCTATGACTACAGAACCACCTATACATTAGCAAAAAACACTTATATTTTATATATCCATTCTTAAACTCTTTCTTCAGATATAGTTGTACATTTCCTTTTTTCATATTTCCAGCCCTTTGCTGATCATTAACTTCTGCTCATCCAAAAGTTCTTCAAACTTAATATTTTAAATAAAATAAGCATCTGTTTCCAGTAGTATGATTGGCTAGAAAATTGGACCAATTATCCCACTAGGGAAAAAGGTCAAAACAAAACAAAATAAAGCAAAACCAAAACAAACTTTTAATAAGCATTGTTGAGCTAGCAAGAAAGTAATACACTTTTAGGCAAGGAAGAAGTGAAGACAGGACTGAGAAAGAAGCAGAGCACAGCAGCAGCTGGTCATCTGCATACATTTGGTCAAATGGGGGAAGCCATTGGTACACAAGACCTGCTAGGAGAAGGTAAAAGAGATCTAAAAGCAGGACATGGCCAAGGTGGGGTGCTTAAAGAGATAATTACTATCTAAGTCCAGACCCTTATATCCAGAGGAGCCTAAATGTAAAGTTTGAGGGCACAGTCTTCCAGGAGACCACCCTTACTTCTGACAGCAACTGTAATTTCCTGGGGTTCCAAACTCACCTTCAGGTTCAATGATGTATTAGAAGCACTGACAGAACTCCCTGAAAGTTATGCTCAGAGTTTATTATAGGGAAAAGTGCAGATTAAAACTGGCTAAAGGGACAAGCTTATAGGAAGAAATCCAGGAGGGTTCCAAACATGGAATTTCTTGTGTCTTTGCCTCATGGAGAACACATTATTTTTGCCAGCAGCAATTGTGACAATAGACATGGACTACTGCTAGCCAGGAAGCTCAACTGAGTTTCTGTATTCAGAGTTTTTACTGGGGTTCCAATGCATAGGCTTGATTGACTGGACATGTGGTTGACCTTAGAATCCAGGCTGATTGATACCACATGATCAAAGCCCCAGCCTTCAAGTCACATAGCTGGTCTTTTGAGCATGGCCAGCCCACATCCTAGGACAATTGGCTGTGTCCAGCTGTAACCAAGCAGGACCATATGGGGCCTTCCCAGGACAGGCCTTTCTTCCATATCCTCTGCTTTAGCTCCTCTCTGAAGTACCTAGATAACAGTATTTGATGCACATTTCCTGAGTTGTTTCACAGATGTGAAAACCCCCACCAAATGGAAGATGTTAACTACTTGATGAGCATGAGCGCATAGGCCCAGGGCTCCTGGAGCCTAAGGACTGATGACGTTAACCCGTGACAACACTTTGTTCCATCAGCCAAGCAGAGGCTTGTGCATGAGCTGATCACATATCCTGCAACCTCCCTCTCTCACCTGGCTTTTAAAAATGCTTTGCCAAAATCCTTGTGGGAGCTTCGGGCTTTTTTTAGGGCATGAGCCACCCATCTCCTTTCATGGCCCTGCAATAAACCTTTCTCTGCTCCAAATTCCAACATTTTGGTGTGTTTGGCCTCACTGTGCTTCGGGCACACAATCTTGCACTAACACAGCCTCATCCCTAAAATCAAGTGTAGCTGGCCCCTGCCCTAGAAAGTCTAGGGTAAGGGATAGACCTCTTTTTCTGCAAGGCCAATTTCTTTACAATACAGCCTTCAAAAGGCTATACAGCTAGTGTAGAAGTGAATTATAAATAAACTCAGGGAATAAATAAATAAATTAGGGAATAAAGAAATACCAGCTGGGGGCTTCCCTGGTGGCGCAGTGGTTGAGAATCCGCCTGCCGATGCAGGGGACACGGGTTTGTGCCCCGGTCTGAGAAGATCCCACATGCCGTGGAGCAGCTGGGCCCGTGAGCCATGGTCTCTGAGCCTGCGCGTCCGGAGCCTGTGCTCCGCAACGGGAGAGGCCACAACAGTGAGAGGCCCTTGTACCACCAAAAAAAAAAAAAAAAAAAAGAAATACCAGCTGTCTTAGATCTTGGTGCTTACCAGAGGGGAGAAAATAATAGTCATTAAAAATTTGGAACCATAGCTGACCTTGACAGTTTTGTAGCCCAATTTCACAAGAAATGAGAAGTCCAGGAAAATCTCAAGCCAAAAATATGCAAAAGCATATACAGATTCTCTCTCATGTAAGCCACCTTCCATTTTGGGCCTCAAACAATTTCAATGGATAAAATCCCAAACAAAAGTAATATTTATCAGTCAAACACACAGTCTATCTAGCTACTCATAAACAAGAACCAGCAGAAATAATAGAGCGCAAATCAGGCTCACAAAATCTTCGAATAATGAAGTTATTAGGTATGGACAATAAAATTATCTCATTTAATATACTTGAAGAAAAAAAGTCAAGCTCGAAAATACACACAAGGAATCAGAAACCAAATTTAGAATCAAACAGATTTGAATAAAATTCAAAAATCAGTGTACTTCTAGAAGTAATACAAAAAATATTTTTTTAATCAATAAAAGATATTTTTAATTCCATTCAGATAGTTGCAAGGGGGTGGGGAATGGACAGGTGTGTCTACAAAGAGGCATGAGAGATTTTTTGGGGGGAGTGATGGAATTTTTTTTTGTTTACTTCTTGATAATTTGGTGTTTAGGTGTTTATATACATTTTTTAAGCTTCTTAAAATGATAAACCCAAAAGTGTGAATTTTACCATTGGTAAATTATGCCTCAATATTTTAAAAAAATTGGTGGTTTAAATAGAATATTAGACAAATGAAGAGAAATTTTCTAACTGGATGATGATACAAAGAAACGTTTCATAGTTCAAAAGAGGAAGCTAACTGTAAATATTATAAATAAATAATGATGAATAGAAGATAAAAAGATACATTGAAAATAATAGGATGGAAAATATATAAACAAACAATACTTCAAGAAGTTCACTACCAGGTCAAATATATATATATATATATATATATATATATATATATATATATATATATATATATACACACACATACAGAAACAGAGGAGAGAAAGAATAAATAAAAGATGGAATTTGGAGTCAAGGATGGAATATTCTATGCTTCATAAAATTCTTCATCTACAGATTAAGAAGTCCTGAATGTCTCAATAAAAACACAAAGAAATACACTTTGACATATCGTGGTGAAACCAAAAAATTACCAAAGACAAAGGCAGAAATAAAAATATTTTTTAAAAACCTTGATCATCATCAGAGGATATATACATAGATAGCAGACAAATAACAGCAATATGAAAGTCAAAGGCAGGGGAATGATATAAAGTTCTGTGATAAAATATCTGTCAACTTAGAATACTAGACCTAATGAAACTATCGCTCAGGAACAATGGTCAAATAAAGATATCTTCAGACCAAAACAAGCTGGCAAAACTTAAAGGGGCTTACTGAAGCTGACTTTTATTAAATAAAAATATAAAAGAACATTTTTTAAACAGAAAAGGAAAGGCCTGAGATGCAGGAAAGAAAACGAGAATAAAGAAAGGGGAAACCTTATATTTATTGAAAAACACATAGTTTGAAACAATTTTTAAAAACCAATAATAGCAATATGATACAATGTAACAGAATTAAAATATATCATAAGATGGAAGTGGATGAATGCAATTAGAGTACTGTTACTGTATTATTCAAAAGAAGGGTAAAGATACTCATTAACTCTAGACTTTGGCAAGTACTCATGTTATTATTACCCAGGGACTTGTTAAAAAATTAGAACACCATATGAATCTTTTAAACTAGTAAAAGGAAAAAATTGGGTTGAGTGGAAATATAATAAAGAAAATAAGAAAAGAAAGAGAGAGAGAGAGGATAAATGGAGGATAATTAAAAAGCAGAAAATTAAAAATTTACATACAAATCCATGTATGTCACTCATTACCAGAAATACAAATGGACTAAATACTCCAGTTAACTGAAAATTTTTAGACTGGATAAAAAATAATTTTTAAAACCTTTATGCTATTTGCAAGAGACATAATTAAAACAAACAGACCAAAAAATAGAAAGCTTGAAAATAAACAATGGAAAAAAGATATATATATACACACACATCAACAAACTTCAAAACAAAACTTTAATAGGATCAAAAGGCCAAGGGTTTGTTCATTGAACAGACTAATACAACTGATGGGTCTCTAGTGAAATTGATCCAAAAAAATAAAGGTACAAATAAACAATTTCAATAATGAAAAGGGAGATAGAAATGCAGTCAGATATTGTAAGGATAATCAGAACATATTATAAACTATTATATGCCAATAAATGTAAAAACTTCTAAGGAAATAGACAAATTCCTATGAAAGTAAGACTGATCAAACCTAATTCAAGAAGAAATAGAAAACCTGAATAGTCCCATAACCATTAAAGAAATCAAAATAGTTCTCAAAATTTTTCCTACAATGGAAACTCCAGACTGAAATGGCTTCATCAGATTGCTCTACCAAACAATCAAAGCAAAATTAATTCCAATCTTAAACTATTAAAAAAAGGAGAAAAGAAGGAATACTCAGCAATGTAGTTTATGATGCTATCATACTGTTAATAACAAGGCTCCAGAAGAATAGAATGAAAAAGGGAAATTATGAGGTAATGTTACTAATAAACTTAAGTACAACAATTCTAAACAGACAATAGCAAATCTTAATCTAGTAATTTAAAAGAAAAGTGTTGTTAGAAACAATGAAGATGTGCACATCCCTTCTTAACACAGAGTAATTTTTTTGAGATTACTAGGTGACTCGTAAGTTTGAAAAGTTGCCCATCACAAGTCAAGCTAATATTAGCATATTAACCATATGCTAATAGACCTTTGCCTACATCCTTAGTAGTTCATATAAAATAACATCTTGAAGTAAGTCAGAAAGAGGAAAACAAATACCGTATGCTAACACATATATATGGAATATAAGAAAAAAAAGGTCATGAAGAACCTAGGGGTAAGATGGGAATAAAGACACAGACCTACTAGAGAATGGACTTAAAGATATGGGGAGGGGGAAGGGTAAGCTGTGACGAAGTGGGAGAGTGGCATGGACATATATACACTACCAAATGTAAAGTGGATGGCTGGTGGGAAGCAGCCGCATAGCACAGGGAGATCAGTTCATTGCTTTGTGACCACCTAGAGGGGTGGGATAGGGAGGGTGGGAGAGAGGGAGACACAAGAGGGAAGAGATATGGGGACATATGTATATGTATAACTGATTCACTTTGTTATAAAGCAGAAACTAACACACCATTGTAAAGCAATTATACTCCAATAAAGATGTTAAAAATAAATAAATAAATACATCTGACATAGAGGTGGTTCTATTTGAAACAGATGATACATCATAATTCTTCTGGCCTTTCCCATATAAAATACATTGTTTTATTTAATCCATAAAATGATTCTGAGAAGTAGATCTTATCATTATCCTATTTTACAGCCAAGGCGAAAAGAGTGAGAAAAGTGTAGTATATGAAATACTACAGACAAGTCAAGTAAGATGAGGAATGAGAATTAATAGTGAATTAAACAACCTGAAAATCACTGGTGACCTTGACCAGAGAGTTTCTGAAGGGTGGTGGGTTTACAAAAGAATGGGAAGAGAGAGATCGGAAGTGGACAGAATAGGAATCCCTCAAGGAGCTTTGCTGCAAAGGGGAGCAAAGAAATGCTGTGGCAGTTAACGTAATATGTGGAATCAAGAGCAGAGTTTTACTTTTTTAAAATTAGAGAAGTAATGGCATGTTTGCATGACGACAATGGAATCAATGGAGCAGGAATCAAAACATTGATAAAGGAGGGATGAGAGCATTAAGGGCCCACTTGAGGATTACTGCCCTGAATTAAAGTCTGGCCAGTCAGCAATGTTGTGTATGTTTCCCTCATTCAGCTGCACTAGCTTAGCCTAGAATGGGCAGTGTTGGGTTTAAATGAGGTGTGGCTTTGCCCAGTCTTTAGTACAAAGTGGCTAAGTCTTATAGATCCTTTGCCCTGTCCTTGTAAGTAAGAATTCATCATTTACAATAATAATTAATGATAATAACAATACAATATTAACAATGACAATAATAAAGTCACCACCACTACCACCACCTTTAAGCACCACTTCCAAATACTGTTCCAGCACCAAAATACATTATCAGTAGTCCTTGCAAGTATTCTATAAAATGGGTGTTATCCACATCAGTCTACAGAAGAGGAAGCTGAAGCTCAGAGCTAGTAAACAGTAACTCCAAGTCTTTTAGACTCCAACATCCATGATGTAAATTGCCTGCCATAGTATTTGGAACATAGTAGGTTTTCAGAAAAAGACAGCTTTTATTATTTAGTTATATCTGCTACATCATTTTCCTAGAGGGCAACAGGAAGAATGCAAAGAATTCTGCCCAATAAATGCTTTAAAATGTCAGGATACTGTAGAGTTGGGCACTGTTTTTACTGGGCAATATCAAGTTGTTAGTTGAAAGCATCAGGCTGGGTGACCAGGGCTCACTGGTCTTTGCTTCTACTCCACACCCAAACTGAAGAATCCCTGTCTTTGTGTATGATTGGCTCTCTATTTTCATCGACCTTCTATGTTTCTCTTTACCTACTGCACCAAGACTTTAGCAATTCCAATTAAGTGACATGACATAAAGAAATGGCAAAGGTCCCTTTTTCAACTCCTTCCAGGAAGGGGCTACTCCATACAGAACTCAAATGTATGAAAATCCATATCCACTACCTGAGAGGCTCCTGCTTCCATTTTACAACCTCAGCAAAATGACCTCTTTATAGGCAGAGACTCATCACACAGATCTATGAAACTCACTACTCTTTCTAAGGCGGGAGGGCAAGTAAGTCACTTAGAGTTTAAATTAGGGCTGTTTCAAAAGACAAATAATCCTGTTGAAAAACAAAAAATTTACCCTTGAAATAATTTCTTCCAAAATGGAAGGGAGAGGAGGTGTGGTGGATGGAGACAGAGATCTGGTGCCCCAGCTGCAGTGGAAGCCTCTGTTAGACCAGGCGGAGTGAGGCCGCACAGAGTGAAGCCCTGGGTCACAGACCTGTCGGAGCCGCTGTTTGTTAGTTCAAGTCCTGCTCTGTGTCAGCTGTGACCAACAGGGTTCCGCATGCAGAGGCCTCACACCCGGCACTTCAGACCCGATATCCTAGTGCAAAATGGCTGGGCCGACACCTCAGCTCGCGGGGCCTGGTGCAGAGTCCGCGACATAGAGCCTGAGCTCCAGCCAACCCGGCCCTCGAGAGCTCCGCCCCCTCCCTCCCGCTGACTGGATCCCTACACAGCAGCCCCGCCCACAGCCCGCGGGGGAGCGCACGCTCTCACCTCTCCATTCTCTGATCAAAATATAAAGTTTCCTTTGGTTCTGAACCAAACTCAGTTTCTTTCTGTTGGCTCCATTGACACAGGGCATGGGGACCCTTGTTGGTGCCCACTCTGTAGGATCAGTAACAGAATTCGAGAACATTGTAACTTCAATGAACAGATGTGTGAACAACAACAACAAAAAACCACCTTTTTTCTTCTTAGGGGAAGAAAAGATTACTTTTTATTTATTTATTTTTTTGTGGTACGCGGGCCTCTCACTGCTGTGGCCTCTCCCGTTGCGGAGCACAGGCTCCGGACGCGCAGGCTCAGCGGCCATGGCTCACGGGCCCAGCCGCTCCGCGACATGTGGGATCTTCCCGGACTGGGGCACGAATCTGTGTCCCCTGCATTGGCAGGCGGACTCTCAACCACTGCGCCACGAGGGAAGCCCCAAAATTACTTTTAGATGGTTTCTGAAAACGTCTGTAAATTTCTTGTAGAAAAACGGACAAGATGTTAATAAATTGGGAAAGAATTTTTGAGCACATGCTGTTCTTAACACAGTTCTAAAAGCAAAAATATTCAACAGGGGATGGGGAGAAGATAAACCTTGGAATTACTTTGAACTATTCTGTAATTAGCATATAAATGACCAAAAATATTAAATATCATTATAACAGCTTCCAAATATTCAGTTCACTCATTTAATTTTCTTCTACTTGATTATCTTCTACCATAACAAAAACTCCATTCCTGGATCTTATTTGAGAACTCCAGATTATTAAAAAATATAAAAAGTTAAAAATTGATTGAAATAATTCATTTCTTCATTGATAGCAGATTTCTAAAAATGTTTACTTTTCATATTTATTCAAATAAAGTAAGGTTTAATGTTAATAAATTTTATGAAATATGTGACTTGATATCTTATTGTTTTATAACTCTAGAAAGCATACAAGAAATCTTTTAAGAGAAAGTAACAGCTTTCATTTTAAAAACAACAACACACACACAGGATAATAAAAACATTTTCCTACATGCTATTAAATTAAAAAACGGAAATGTTCACAGGAATTTTCTTTTACTATTATGAGATGAACATATGTGATAATGGACATTTAGAAGCAAAAATAAGAAAGTAGTGCTATTTCTAGAGAATGTAGCTTTTCCATTTGTATATTAAGGATGTATTTAAGTTTCAAATCAAAGACATGAGATCACTAATTAAAATATCTGATGGGCTTCCCTGGTGGCGCAGTGGTTGAGAATCCACCTGCCAATGCAGGGGACACGGGTTTGTGCTTCGGTCCGGGAAGATCCCACATGCCGCGGAGCAGCTGGGCCCGTGAGCCATGGCCGCTGAGCCTGCGCGTCCGGAGCCTGTGCTCCGCAACGGGAGAGGCCACAACAGTGAGAGGCCCGCGTACCACCACCACCACCACAACAACAACAACAAAGAAATATTTTACAAACTAAGTGTCAACTGAATTCTATCTTCATATTAATTACAAAAACTGCTTAAAATGGACATAAGAAAACAAAGACAGTTATGATATCTTAGTATAGCATTTTTTTCAGGAAGCAAAGAGGTGGGGAAATAAAAGACTTTCTTTTAACCTGTCTCAAAAGTAAAGAAAAATGCTCATTGATATCAAAAGCCAAAAAGTGAATTTTAAAATGGTCACATCTCATAAGAATTGATAAAGAAGAGGTGAATTTCATTTGCAGTTGATATGATTATGTATCTGGAAAATTCCAAAAAGTAAATGGAAAACTACCACAATAAGTGAATTTCGTGAAGTAGTAAGTTATAAAATTAATATATGGAAATCAATAGCCTCCTTATATTAAAGCAGAAAATGTGTGTGTATTATAAACTCTATATAAAGAGGCAAAATGCAAATTAACCCTTCGTTAAATACCATTTTTCACCTATGGATAAAAAAAATCAAAGTTTGAAAACATAACATCACTGATGAGCCTCTGAGAAAAAGGCACATTGCAAATAGGAAATTAAAATAGATTTTAACACTTAACAGACATCAAAAAAGCCAGTAAAATCCCTTTGACATTACCCATAACACTTCTGGGGATCCATTCCAAAAGCTAGCTGGGAGTTGCATAGACACATGTGGCCTTGGCTCCAGATCACGGGTGAGTAGAGGTAGGCTGCCCAGGCTGTTGTTGGACTACTGGGCTACATGGGGCAGATGCACAAAAGAGCAAGCCCAGAACACATTAACTTTTCTCAAGCCTCAGATTGCATCACATCCACCAATATACTCTTTACCAAAGCAAATCACCAAGACAAAGCCAAAATCACAGTTTGCTCAGTATACATTATATACCATGAGGAAAGGATATGGACTTAAATATTACTCTGGGGGAGTGAAGAATCAGGACTATAAGTTGTTCTATTCCTCAACCCAAATTTTCATCAACACGGAACTTGTTGAACAAACAATGGCATATCCGAAAACTAGGTAACTATGAAGCTATAACAAGGAATAACATAGTTCTATGAAAAAATATCAAGTAATGAGAAATTTTATATATTGCACTTTCCATCATGTCTAATTACCAAGCTGTATTACAGCTATAACACAAAAAAATGTAAATATGACTCAGGTTACCTCAGGTCTCAATTTATATTTACAACATAGAACTATGCTTACTCTTGTTTAGTTTAGAGCTCAGTGTTTACATGGCACAAGAAGAGGAAAGAAAGAATAGTGTAGGTGGGAAGGAGGGAGAACACGTTTCAGGAACCTTGGACTATAATTCTGAAAGGAATTGAGCCTAAATTGCTGGCTGACCTTAAACAAACTTCTGAGAGCTCTCAAGGCTGAGCATTGTTTTAGGTACAGTAAAGTTTGGTTTGGTCTGGTTAAAAGATCTTATCAGCCATACTTCCCTAGTTATGCACATTATTCAAATTCAGGATATCCTCTGCTATCCTCTGGGACTTCTTGATGGCTTAACTGTCAGCCACTGCCACTATTTACCTTCCATCCTTAAGCCATTCTTTCTTCTTATTCAGAACAGCCACACAGAGAAAAGTACCATAAAAACTCTTTTCCTTACTAGGTGCTTCAGCCTTGTCCATCTCTATGTTGATTTCTTAGTTTTCTCCCCATCTTTCTGTAATTCTTATATTGAGACACTTGGATTCTCTCTCTTCCTTTCCTTCTATATCTCCACCAGTGACACTTGCTCAGCTCATCAACAATCCCAGTAACAGCATAAACTACACTCTTTGCAAGACAGAGAAAGTGGAAAGCATTAGAGATTGCACTAACTGCAAGTTCCCTAGATCAGGGTTTCCTGTAAGAAGCTGTGCACCAAAACTGTTGATACCAAGGAAACTTTCAGAAAGTTTCAATTCTGGTCTTTACTCCGAAGTTTCTGCATTAAAATTTAGTGTAAAAAAGTAACATTTGGTCTTATAGAGTTGAGAACCACTGCTTTAAATAAAAAGAATGGTTGAGTATCTGACAATAGGTTTTAGAACACTGTAGGACAGGGAAAATTCTATTTAGAGAACCAAAAATAAACTTGGCAAGAGTAAAAGGACAAGAACTGATACTATTTTTTAATATCTCCAAAGAAGTGTGTTCAGTATGCTGCTCTGTTCTTATTTGTATCACCAAAATTGTTTTGTGACGGTTCTGACTCATTTTCTTTTGCCTTATCCTGTGGTTCCTGGAGACAGGATGAGAATAAAGTCATCTCTTGGGTAGCTTAAAAAAAAAAAAATCTCCTCACATGAACATATCTGATAGACCTAATTTTCTAACCCATTGCTTTCCTATAAACCCTGCAAATCCAAAATTCAATTCAGATTAGTACTATCTTTCATTTCTTTGTTTCTTACAAAGTGTCCTTCCAACCCCATTAGTATCATAATTCACATAATCTTTGATGTATATTTCAATACTCTGTTTCCTCTTGCCTATAAAAGTGGTTCAGCATTAGGTTATGCTCTGCAGCTGATGTCAAACACAATTATGCCAGCTGGCTTAATCTATTAAATACTACTCAAAAAAGGGAAAAACTGAATAAATTCCATCTTTGCCTACATGTAATTGAAAGTTTTGTGAAGTGTTAAAAGAGTGCCACTCACTTTCATTTCTTGATGGTAGTCAAATGCTTTATATAAATAACAACTAGGAACAAAATCTGCTGTCACTGTTCCATTGCTTACCCCAAGTTGACACATAGATAGTTACTCTATTTCCTTCAAGAAAAACAGATTTTGTGTTTTTGTGTGTGTGTGTATGACTACTATTCAGTAAATAATTTAATATCTAAGGCTTTTAAACCAAGTGCCAGATTCATAATTTTATCATTTATCTTGTCTTTTCTTCAGCAAATCTTTGCCATACTTGAGGCTTCAGAGACTACCTTGAAGTGGATGACTCCCAACATATACCCTCTGCTCACACCTCTTTTCCTGAATTTCAGGACTAATATTTACCAGGCATAGCTACCTGTACAGTAAAAACTCAAAGCACACACAGTTAAATAAGAAGTCAGCCTAGATTACCCCCTCAACCTCACCTCCTATCTCCATTTAGTTACAAAGCTATCGGGCTTCCCTGGTGGCACAGTGGTTGACAGTCCGCCTGCCGATGCAGGGGACACGGGTTTGTGCCCCGGTCCGGGAAGATCCCACATGCCGCGGAGCGGCTGGGCCCGTGAGCCATGGCCGCTGAGCCTGCGCGTCCGGAGCCTGTGCTCCGCAACGGGAGAGGACACAACGGTGAGAGGCCCGCGTACCACAAAAAAAAAAAAAAAAAAAAATTTACAAAGCTATCATTTCCTCCTAAGATTAAAAAAAGAAGAAAAAAAGAACTTTCCCACTTCTCTATCTCCATCTTGTACCAACTACAAGAATTGTACCAATTCTTCCTTTAACTAGTGAAATAGCCTCCTTGTTAATTTCTGTGTTCCTAGTCTCATTTATCTTTTTCTAACATCTAAATCTGATCATATCAGCTTCTTGTCGATATTTCCTCAATGACCCCCACTGTTAAATAAAGGATAAAATTAACAATCTAAACGATTTATTTGCATGGCCTGTAAGATCCCTTAGATTCTTGCCCACTGGTACAATAACATCCTCATCCACCAAGCTCCTCACTTCTGACACTCTAGCAATGCTAATACACTTGACTTTATCTCAACACTTCTGGCTCTCTCATGCCTCCAGGCCTTATATCCTTGTTCCTTCTCCTTTATATGTCATTCAACATATTTTATTGAAAGCAATAAAAACTGATTCTGGGTCATTCAAGCAGAAAGGGAATTTTTGAAAAGTACATCTAAAACCACAGAAAATCACTGAGAAGTCTGGATAATCAAACTCAAAAAAAAAAAAAAAAAAGGCAGGAACAGAAGGAGTTGAGGCCAGAGGTTACAATTCAGCTGCTATCTTCATTGGACCAAGGATGGCACCAGTGGCACCACTATTCCTGGAATTGGATATTAGCTGCACTGCTACTGCTACAATCAGGAGGATCTTCCCATTGGTCTGGTGTTGGGGGGAGGGTCTGAATGACCAAGACTAGCCATCTGGCTCACGCTTTAATTACCAGAGAACTAGGAACGTGAATCTCTCCAGTTTGCTCCTATGTCAAACGGTACAGAATTACCAAACTATAGAAAGAGTATTCAGATGTTACTGAAACAAACAAAAAACACAATGCATTAGTTTTCTATTGCTGCTGTAAACAAATTACCACAGGCTTAATGGCTTAAAACAACACCAGTTTATTATCCTGTAATTTATGAAGGTTACAAGTTCAAAATGAGTGTAACTGGTCAAAAGAGTATTACTGGTCAAGGAGTCAGTAGGACTGTGTTCCTTCTGGAGGTTCTAGGGGAGACTGTATTTCCTTCCCATCTCCAGTTTCTAGAGGCTGCCTGATTCTGTGGTTCATGGCTCCGCATTACTTCAGCCTCTGCTTTTATCATCACATCTCCTTTTCTGGCCCTTTCCTTCTTCTTCTACTTATGAGAACTAAGTAATCCTACCTATCTCAAGATCCTTAACTTAATCATATATGCAAAGTTCCTTTTACTGTATAAGGTAACTTTCACTGGTGTCAGGGGTTAGGAAGTGGACATTTGCGGGGCGCGGGGGGGGGTGGACATTAATTCACCTACCATGAACCAAAACAAAAATAAACATGATTTTTCCTCCATGAAAAGGAGGATTCCTTTCCTCTAGAGGAGGAAATCCTCTAGATTTCCTCAGACAAACTAAGGTATCTTCCTTATAGGCTAAGAGTGTATTTTGTACATTTCTATCATTGGTGCTCGTAGGCTCTCCCAGCTTAGATTACTAAACTATGAGTGCCATGAGGGCAAGGGCTGTGCCATCTTCAGCTCTGTGTCTCCAATAGTAATCACATTATTTGACACTTAGCAGATATTTTTAAAAATATTAGCTAATTAACAAAGTACTAACCATAGTTAGGACTAAACCTGTTGGTAAACTGAGACCTTTTCTTTGTTTCCTGTTAGAAATGTATTTAACTATATATGGTTTCTAGAGATTGTTGTATCATGGTAAAAAGAGATCAGTGAGTTAGTCTGCTCCAAAACTAGTCTTTTTCAAGATGGACAAATATTAACGTTAAATCATATATTCCCCCTCCTTGGGTAGTAGCTGAAGATTTTTTCCTATCTGCTTTTTCCCTATAGGCACCAAAAATTTCAATGTATCTATAGTAATTAAACATCTTGTGAAGTAATCTAACTTTTCATCTTTGGAAAATAGAGAATAGTCTGCAAAGTACTATATATTATAAGAAATCCAGGATCTATGATGCTGGAAAAGAATACGAGTTCTCTTATAACTATATTTATTTATAAATATTGCGTTTAAAAAAGAATTGGGTCACAACGTTAAGTAAAAGTCTTAACTTACGACAACTAGATTTCAAAATGTGCTTTTAGGGTTTTTTCCCCAACTGCAGGAAAATTTCTCATTTGTATATTACTGGATGCAAAGAAAAAAATAATATCCTTACAGATTGCTCTAGGTAAGGCTTATTTCATTCAGAGGTTAACAATCTTGATATTATAATGATCTCAATATTTATTAATAAATATATCCATGACTTACAGTTTTCTGTGATAAAAATCATAGTTTTTCAATAAAATATTTTGTTAGTTATGTAGCATATTGCATAGACTGCAAAATAATTGAAAGGAATGGCACACACTTCCTCAATACCATGAAAATAGAGGAATTCTGGATAATTTACAGCTAACTAACCATTATTTTTCTATGCATATAACTCATCAGCAGCATCAGTGGAAAATAACAGGTATTAACGACTACAGAGCCAGGTACCTACCATCTTATTTCAATAACTAGATTAGATTTTGTAGTTTAGGTTTGCCTCATCATGTCACTTCTTTGCCAGCCTTGTAAGAACAGCCATAAAATGAAAGTGTATTGTTCCCATTAGATGTTTCTGGTAGCAAATAACAGAGTGAGTCACAACAAGAGACATATGGAAAATTTTAAACTCAGCCCCTCCTTCTCTAAACAGCCTATAGATTACAATTGCCTAGTAGGCCAGCAAACAAGCATTATACTTCTACAAATGTAAATTCATAACAAAGTCAATAGATGTTAGTGATTGTAACTGAAGAGAAAATGCAATATAATTACTTTCATTGTAATGGACTACATTTAATAACCACTAATTTTTGAGAGACAAAACATTTGCAAAAAACATTTTATTTTGTACATGTAAGTAGGGGATGAAAGACTACCCTCCTAGGCTGTATATCTGGGTCTTTGAAATAAACTGATTACAGGCAGATTAACAACAGAAAAATGTATACAAATTTATTAATTTTTAATATTACATGCACAGGGGCATCATGGGGAAAAGAACTGAATACCCAAAAAAAAGGTAAGATTTGAAAGCTTACACAGTTGGTCCTTTTTTTTTTTTTTTTTTTTGCGGTACGTGGGCCTCTCACTGTCGTGGCCTCTCCCGTTGCGGAGCAGCACAGGCTCCGGACACACAGGCTCAGCGGCCATGGCTCACGGGCCCAGCTGCTCCGCGGCATGTGGAATCTTCCTGGACTGGGGCACGAACCCATGTCCCCTGGATCGGCAGGCGGACTCTCAACCGCTGCGCCACCAGGGAAGCCCTACAGTTGGTCCTTTCTATCTGCAGGTTTCACATCCGCTGTTGGCTGAATCCATGTATTTGAGCCCGGGGATACAGACCCATGGATAAGGAGGTGAAACTGCATTTTACATAAGGGACTTGAGCATTCGTGGAATTTGGTATCTGCAGCGGTCCTGGAGCCAATCCCCCACAATACCAAAACCGAGCAGGACCCTGTGGGGCCTTCCTGGGTACACAAGCTCCTCCGTGTCCCCTGTTTCTTCTTTGTTAAATAAAAGGCTTTAGTCTCCTAGGCCTTACCTGACCTCCAACGAGCAGGCTCAAGTATTTAATTATTTTAACAATAGAATCACAGGACTCCTAGTTCCTCCTGAACGGATACGGATACAGATAACAGTCTGATGCATATCTTTAAGTTGTTCTGCAGAAACTAAGAACCCTCACCCAGGTGAAGGATGGTAACTACAAGCTGGAGACCCCAGACTGGTTGGAACCAGAGGTTGATGACTGAGATTCTGAAAACATCACCCTGTTACCTCACCACTAACCAATCAGAAGAAGGTAAATGAGCTATCACTCCTCCTAAGACTCTCTCCCCTAATACCGTCTTTAAAAACCCTTGCCTGAAAGCCATTGAGGAGTTCAGGTCTTTTGAGAATGAACTGCCCATTCTCTTGCTTGGCCCTGCAATAAATTTTTCTCTGCTCTAAACTCCAATGTTTCAGTTTGTTTGGCCTCACTGTGCATTAGGCCCAGGGACTTGGGTTTGACAATACCAAGGGACTGTTTGTCATCTTAATAGGGGAAGGAGAGGGGAGATGCAGGTCACTAAGGGGAGAGTAAATGATTTTTAGGAAAGATGAATGGGTCTTTTAAAGAATAGATGGGAGGTATAATAGTTTTTTACAAAGTTTTTTGACTTCAAGTCTCCTTTTCTGTGATAAGAATCAATCTACCCTGGTTGATGAAACTCCTGGTGAGAGGATTTATGGCACTTGATTTCCTTTTGGAGGATCAGAGAAGGGAGTTCAGAGACAGTCTCTCCCTGTATTTGCTGTTTTTCAAGTACCCTCAGCACAAAATAACCAATATACCAAAGCCCCATATTCTGGAGTGGCATGTCCTGAACTCCTTCATTTATCAGTACTTCATTAAATTAGCCCCAAAATTCAGAGTGTTAATAAATCAAGAAAAACTTTGGCTATGCAGATTAGAAATAGGATTGTCCTATAAACGAAATGATAAATGTTTTTGAAATTTTTGAATTTGGAAGTTAAATTGTTTAGGAACTCTAGTGATAGCTTAGAGAGAGATTACATCTCTTTCATTACCTTTATATCCTACATAAATCTAACTGAGCTGTTTTCATTTTCCTTTATCTCTTCATGCTATTTTTAAAGTGTGTGCTTTTTAATGCCAATATCCTCAAGATGAGATTCATATGTCCTCACATGAGTGGAAAAAAGAGAAATCAAGACACAGTTTGTAAAATTGGTAATGTAGTCATTTTTTGACTGGCATTATATAGTACAACAGAGCCACTGTTATATTCTCAGTTGTGCTTTGTCAGTAATATGACTCACCTGAGTTGCTTTTCTGTCATTCCTGTTATTTTTTCTATGGATAGTCCATCTAAATCCCAAGGAGCACATTATTAATACACCTTTGCAAGGGCACTTGATAGAGAAAACAGTAGCCTTCTCAAGAGAGCACAATTGTACTCACATTAAGTTAATCTGAAAAGGGTCGAACTTTTCGAAATGAATTATCTGCAGTTAATGGTCCTAAGAGAGCAGAAAATTATCATTTTGGAGAAATCCAGCAAAATGGGTTTTCTTTTATCTTCAAAGAAGATGGGAAGAAAAATTTTACCTGGATGTGGATGTCTAAAGATCTTAATAGTGTGTGTGTGTGTGTGTGTGTGTGTGTGTGTGTGTGTTTCTAAGTCCATTGTGCATATAATTATTTGGCAAAAACTAACTGACTTCCCTTTAGTTTGGGGTGAATTTGTTAACTAACAGTCAGGATACATAGGCATTCAAACTTCACAAACTGCTTCCCCAGGCATTATTTTAATTAAATCTCACAAACTTCCTGTGAAATGATATTATAATTTCACTTTTACAACAGAGAATCTGATGCTCAAAGATCTTATGGTATCTGGCCAAAAGATGAATCTTCTAATGCCATTTCCTTTGTTCTTTTTATGAAAGCTCAGCAAGTCTTACTTGTATTGAGCATATGACACAATGATCTAAATATGAAAGCCTTGGGATTTCTACTGGGATTTCTATTAGATGTTTATCACTTTTTATTAATAAGTATGTGCAGAACAAAAGAACATTCTTTAATTTGAAACAGGTGTCAAATTGTGGGTTAAGAAAATTTAAAAGCCTGGTGTCAAATATTCTAAATGCAACAGAAAGAAAAACTTTATTAAAAAGATATTCCCAACTGAAAATGTAAACAATTTAGCATAATTTTAGGACAAATATAGTTTTGAGTTCCTAATCTAATAAAGAAAGGAAGGTAGACACTATGGGTTAGCTACACAAAAGCCATTCATAACCAAATTTCCCATTTTCTTCCTCTAATAAACAGGTTGGAATGGTAAAATGCTCACTTTCCCTGAGTGCCTTAGAGGACATAACATGAGAATCAGTTTTGCCCAGGAAATGTGAACAGAAGTTGCTAAGTAGGAATTCTGACAAAGTTTTTAAAGGAAAAGATTAAGTCAGTCTCCTTGCCTTTAGCTTTTTGCTTTCCCTCTTCTTCCACCTGGAATGTGATGCAATATCTAGGAGAACAGGATCATTTTATGACCAGTGACAAAAGACACATGTACAGAATGGAAATCAGGGAAATGAAAGGATTTGTCTTTGAATAACTACCCCAGGCTCCTTATTCAGTGGAATAGAAAAAGCTCATAGTTGTTGAGTCTGACTTTATTTGCAGCCAAACAGAATTTTAACAAATACAAAATGTGTGCCTGAAAATTGGGGTGCTGAACAAACAAAAATGAAAATATTGACTTTGCTAAGTGTAAAAGTAGTAGGACATTGAGAGGTAAAGTCCTAACAATTTCTGGGAAGCAGGGTATTGATTCTTGCTATACAAAGAAAAACATTTGGTGTAACTACAGCCTGCTGTAGTCAACATGCTGACTCAGGTTTCAACTTTAAGGGAAATAATAAGAAAAATCAGAATCTTGACCAGTGCCAATTTCAGCAAACTCCCACAAGAAAGGATGGGTCTTCCAGATTTGGTCTACCAAATTTGCAAATCAAAGAGAGACGCTCTTTGTAGCTGCAATCCGTATTGACTAAGATTACCATAATGTGGAATCTTGTTAAGTGTTGAAAAGGACAAATTCAGGTTCAGGATGGGGAAATCAGGAATACAGAGGAGTCTGTGTATTTGAAAAGGTTAAATGTTGCAGCCTTACAGGAAACTCAATTGGACCTCTAGTTTTCTCAAGCCCGTAAAAATGGTCTGCCATTCAAATGTATGGAAGTGGCCGAAAAAATGGAATTAAAGATTTACCTCACTAAAGTCCCCATTTTTAAATTTCATCAAAGAGATTGCATTAAACTAAGGGCTAGGAAGATGGAAAGAGCAGAAAGGCAAACACGTAAGCACCAAAACTATTGATGTTTAAGGATTAAAAATAGATAATATCTGTAATTACTTTCTCATAAATATGACCAAACACAAATTAACTGAGCACTTGCTAATTTTAAAGAGAATGAAGGGGCTTCCATGGTGGCGCAGTGGTTAAGAATCCGTCTGTCAATGCAGAGGACACGGGTTCGAGCCCTCGTCCGGGAAGATCCAACGTGCCATGAGCAACTAAGCCCGTGCACCACAACTACGGAGCCCACGTGTCTAGAGCCTGTGCTCCTCAACAAGAGAAACCACTGAAATGAGAAGCCCTCGCACTGCAAGAAAGAGTAGCCCCTGCTTGCCACAACTGGAGAAAGCTGGTAAGCAGCAATGAAGACCCAATGCAGCCAAAAATAAATAAATAAAATGAATTTTAAAAAATGTAAACAAAAAAGAGAACAGAGAGAATTAAATTGCCAATTAATTTCTGACTATAACCTCAAGAGCCAGAGAATGTCCAAAGCTAAGACAAATTCCAGGCCCCTAAACTCAGACCAAGAGAAGAGAACTTGAGAAATCTCTGCAGTCCCTAGTAAGGGCATCATCCCCAATACCCACCACAGATATCACCAAGGAAGATGAGAGATAAAGCAGATCTTCTCAAGAACAGAAGCAAAGATAAACTGAGGAATTTTCTCTATCATGAGAGAAAGCTGTCCCTTTTCCTAAAGAGCAGGATTGAATAACAGTTATGGATATGTTGTTTTTTTTATTTATCATACTCCCTTTCTCCAAATGAAATTTTTATTGCAGATATCTCACAGTTCTCTGCCACTGTAAACTGGATGTGTGAAAGCAAATAACTTGTGATTTAAGCTTATACGCTATCAGGTTACATCCACATTAGAAAAACTGCATGTCACCCCGATATCCTAAACTTGAAACTAGATGCAAAAAGTGAATCACACATTTAGATTGTGTTTCTCATGGAGGAGGTCAGTACATTAACTATGAAGTAAGACATAAGATATTAAGTTGCTAAAAGATTGTGGCAGACAAGGCAGGTTAGTTCTCCAAAGGCATTCATAATCCATGTTTGTTTTGTCTTTCCTTACTATAGCAGATACAGCTGCAATCCATGCTGACTCAGCTTCCCCTAATTTGGAATCTTTTAAGTGTTGAAAGGACAAACTCAGGTTCAGCATGGGGAAATCCGGAAACAGAGGGTTTCCCTACTATCCTACCTTGAGAAAAAGAGTAGTCATGAGATCCCATTTTAGACAATGAGATGTTTGTTGAAGGTAAAGAAGGACTTATTGGAGAGAGTTTTTAAAATATTTTTATTTTTTTAAATTTATATTTTATTTATTTATTTTTGGCTGAATTGGCTCTTTGTTGCTGTGTGTGGGCTTTTTCTAGTTGCAGCAAGAGGGGGCTGCTCTTCATTGCAGTGTGCAGGCTTCTCATTACGGTTGCTTCTCTTGTTGTGGAGCACGGGCTGTAGGCACATGGGCTTCAGTAGTTGTGGCACGTGGGCTCAGCAGTTGTGGTATGCGGGCTCTAGAGTGCAGGCTCAGTAGTTGTGGCACACAGGCTTAGTTGTTCCATGGCATGTGGGATCTTCCCAGACCAGGGGTCGAACCCATGTCCCCTGCATTGGCAGGTGTATTCTTAACCACTGCGCTACCAGGGAAGCCTGAGAGATTTTTTTTTTTTTTTTGCGGTACGCGGGCCTCTCACTGTTGTGGCCTCTCCCGTTGCGGAGCACAGGCTCCGGACGCGCAGGCTCAGTGACAATGGCTCACAGGCCCAGCCGCTCCGCAGCATGAGGGATCCTCCCGGACCGGGGCACGAACCCGTGTCCCCTGCATCGGCAGGCGGATTCTCAACCACTGCGCCACCAGGGAAGCCCCAGAGAGATTTTTTTTTGGGGGGGGCAGATCTGAAAGTCTTGACTTCTTGACCCTAGCCTTTTCCCTTGGTTTTTTTTTTTTTTCCCTAGCTAGAACATGCATTTGATGTCTGTAAGTGCAGCAACCATTTCCTGACCACAAGGATGAAAGAGCCATAAGATAAATTTTGATGGAACAGGAATATAGAATAATTTGGGTCTGTGATAATATACTTGAAAGATTATACTAGTCCAGGATTTCCTTCTCCAGAATTCTTGTTTTATAAGTAAACCCTACAAATACATTGGTTAACTATTATTTAATAGCAAAACTCTTCAAAATTCAGTGGCTTATCACTCTTATCTCCATGGGTAAGTCTATATAAGATAGGCTTAGCTGGGGTGGTTTGGCAGGGTGGCTCTCCTCCACATGTCTTTCATTCTTTTTCTGGGACTAGCAGAATAGCCCAAACAAATTCTTATGATGATGGTAGAAGCACAAGAAAGCAAATGATAATCCAAAAGGTCTCTTGAGGTCTAGACTTAAAACTGGCACGTTCCCTCTAATGGCTATAGCAAGTCACATGGCTGAATCCTAGTCAAAAGGGGGAAATATGTAATAGGGAAGACACTTTGTATTATATTACAAGTTAATCACTAAAGGGATGTTGCTTATAAGCTTAAATTATACATAATAGCCCATCTCTGGGAACCCTGCCTCCCAGGTAATGAGCATTAAGCTAAAATACCTCTGTTTAGCTTAAAGCAAACATCCTGACCAGGCCCACGTGTGAATGACTGGAGGCAGGAAGAAATTAACACATCCCTGCCAGGGGCTGACTGGAACCAGGAAATGTTCCACTTTACCCCCTCCTCTTCTGATATAAAAGAAGCCTGCATTCTATCTCAGGCAAGATGGTTTTTTGGGACACAAGTCCACCATCTTCTCTGTTTTCTGGCTTTCCAAATAAAGTCACTATTCCTTGACCCAATAACTCATCTCTCAACTTATCGGCCTGTCATGCAGTGAGCAGTATGACCGTGGACTCAGTAACAAATAGGCTCTACCCCATTTAGAGTAAAAAACTGCAAAGTCACAAAACAAAGGACAATGGATCCAGGAAAGGGTAAGTGAATATTTGCAACAAATAATGCAAGCTACCACAGTTGATATTATTCACATTTTCTATTAGTTGCACACAAATACAAATTTAACTATATCACCTATATGACTGTTGTAAGGGTTAAATTAGCAATGTAGAGGAACCAGTACAATGTTAGGAACAAAATATGCAGTGAGTAGTTATTATTATTACCCAGTTGTATCCTCCAACATAATCCAAATTGAAGTCAACAAAGGAACTATCCTAAAATACTAAAACACAACAATCATAACATAGGAGTGATTTTTTACTTTTTGCAAATTATATTTTATGACATAATTTAATGTATTTTAACTTTAGCAAAGCCAGTACTATAAAACTAAAATAAAACTAGAGAACAAAAATATTGTTGGGCTGCACTCCTCAGGCCTACAAGCCCAGTGCCTGCCCAGCTTCAAGACTGAAGAATGAGCCCAGAGTCAGCAACAGAGACATTAATGGCTAATGGATAGGGGGAGCTTACACGTCTGAAGCAAGGTCCTGGAGCCATACCCCACCATGTGCGGAGGGCAGTGGGGCAGGACATGGTGGCAGTATTTGCTCCTGGGGAAAGGGGAGATTGCCAGTTATAGGGGGAATTGATGTCAGGTTGGCTCATCGGTTATCAGGGAAACTAACAGATGGGCACGCCCTTCAAGGCCTTTTTGATAAGAACAATCACTAGCTGGGGTCTGGGGCAAGTACATAGGAAGGTCAGTCATGTAAGTAGGGTATAGGTGAAGCAGGTACTGGTTGAGCAGGGGATGTCCAGAGAGCAAGAGAACAGCTATCTTGAGTGGCCTGACCATACAAATATTTCTGGTGATTTTGAGTTATTTTGTTATCTGCCTATTTAAACAATAGTTATAAAAACAACAGAATACTTTACCGTTCATAGAAAATAAATATTGTGTTGATAACCAAACTTACTAACATGTAAATACTGCATTCGTGTTTGGAGTTGAATGGTTTACTGACTATTTTTTAAGCCTTCATTAAAAAGAAATTAATTTTTTAAACTGTGAAATAATATAAATAAATAAGATGGGGTTTTAAAATAAAACATTAAAAATTTGCAAAAATTCTTAGTAAGCCTTTTGCAATATTTGCTAGCTGATATTTCTAAAATTGCAAGTAAAGATTGTATATGTGTAATACTAAGCACATATTCCCTGCATTAAGGAACAGATGATAAGAAGAGCAGCCATCCAGAAAATAGAATAGTTGCACATAAACTGTCTCTCAGACAATCATTATCCTATTAAATGAATCCAGACTTCCTGAAAACATGATAAATAGTTCATAGAGCAAAGAGTCAGCTGGGTCCTATTTCATCGGAGAAAATCAGGTCAGGTGACTGTTGAACAGATAGTGTCCAGGTCCTTCTACTAAATTAAAACTAGTTGGATTAGCCTAGAGATGGACGCTATCTCAGTGTCAGTCATCAACACCAAGGCCTCTGCACATTCTGGGATCCACTTAGGCTGAACTCAGGTTTGTCATTAACACATTCTCATGACTATAGGAAAATACCCTGTTAGGCCTGAGCAAGAGGGGCCTCTGGCTTGGGTCCTATGTTTTAGAGGGTCCTCTCCTCTCCTCCCCACACTTCCCTTTTCTCCTCTCCTCTCTTGCCTCACACACACACACACACACACACACACACACACACACACACACACTTAAAATTTAATTTAAAAAACACATGAACCAGTTTATCATTTGGGATCCAATGTGCAGCCCTGGTACACAATCAGTAGCTCTAAAGAACTGCTCTCCTAAACTCCTAACTTAACATATACACAGTACTATATATAAAATAGGTAAACAACAAGGACGTACTGTATAGCACAGGGAACTATACTCAATACCTTGTAATAACCTATAATAGAAAAGAATCTGAAAAAGAATATATATATTATAGATATATAAAACTGAATCACTTTGCTGTACATTTGAAACTAACACAACATTGTAAATTAACTATACTTCAATAAAAAATTATATATATATATATATATATATATATATATATATATATATATATATATAAAATGGCAAATTACCCTTCCAAAAAAAACCCCTAACAAACAAACAAAAAACCCTGCTCTCCTGATAAATGCAAGTACCAAGGAAAAGGAAACACTTCTCCACATCTCCTGCCCTATATCCAGAAACAGAAGTCAACTGTGTCCAAATGAAGGCTTGTGGTTTGGATTGTTGCTGACATTGAAGAGGGGCACCGTTTCAGAGTTCTAGAAGAATTTTATTGGTGGGATACATAGGTATGAGAAAAGACAAACAAATAAACGTACTTATTCCTGTCAAATAGCATAAAACAATAGTTTTTGCATAGCGAAATATAATTTCATAGTGGTGCCAAACACCCATTTTCTTTTTCTCTTTGTGTCCAAAGCTTGGTTCAGGAAGTACTCAAGAATTATAATGTGTGCAAAACTATACAGAGCGAGAGGAGAAATATTTTTCAAAATTAAACAATTCATATTATTCTCAAATTTATATATCTGTAGATCATGATTAACATAGATGAAGTATGTAACAATTGTTGACATTAACAAACATACCCTAGATATTACTTTAAGGGAGAGTAGAAATCATGTGAGGTGAACTTTATGATAAAACTTTAACTTCTCTGTAATAGTTATTCTGTAATTATAATTTATCATGCATGTGATTCTTTTACAATTTTTGAGTACCATAGGTAAAGTTCATGGATAATTTCTGAATCTGTTTTACTTTAAGAAATATATTAGTAATTCCAATTTTGTGACAACTTCAGCAAAGCCAACTGTCTATAAATTAATATAAATAAAATACTACCTAAGAAATATGACTCAAAAATTAATTTGGGGTTACTATCATAAAAACACAATTTGTGTAAAAGTCATTATTTTAACAACCTAATTTTGCTTGAAATAAAAGCTATGAAATATATGCCATATAATTTACATATCACATGTGTCTTGATATTTAGCCAAGTCTGAATCATATGGAGATATATATATATATATACACACACACACACACACACACATATATATATATATATATATATATATATATATATATATATATATATATATGTAATTTTCTTACTAGAAAAGGGACACTTTCCAAGGTAGGGGAAAGAATATATTTTAGGAGTTCTAACCTGATTTATAGCTTTGTAGCACATAGACACTTACTATGTGAACCTCCTTTTGTATCCTTGCCATAGATCCAACAGAATTTAGAGGTGGACAGGCCACAGGAGCTTTAAATTTGAAAAGGTGGTTTGAAAGTCTTATGAGGAAAATTAATTGTATTTATGATTTGCAAATGATAACACATTGGGGAAAGAAAAGTCGGTGTTTTATAAAAAAGAGGATTATCTTCAATTCTTAGCCAATGGCACATGAGAAGTCTTCTGCTGGTTTGCTTTTCTAAAATAACCAATTATTTCAATATAAGATATTTTAATTATTAGTCCATATTTAAAATTTTTTCTTATGGAGTCTGTTATTTTATTTTTTACTTTTTACAAGTGACTGATTCTCAAGAAGGGATATTTCCCTTAGGGTGAATTAATGTCATATCAGGCCACATATTTCCTTTTTCCAGTAACCAACAGATAGGATGTAGTAGGTACTCCCATCTAAAGCACAATTCTTCATTCATCAGTTGGGTTTTTTTTAAATCTAAATTTCTGTTTGCTTTTGTAGCCCACTGAATCTAGCCTAGGAAGACTATTTTAATGGTCTCTTTTCCATTTCACATAAAATTTAGTGATAGTACTAAGTGGACAATTATGGACTTCCTCATAGGCCTCTCAAAGTAAAAGATATTTTCAGGTTTAGGTTTAACCACTATATCAGGAGAGTGTAAATAGAGAAGAGCAGGGATCCAAAAACTAGCAATAAATGGTGTTAAAAATCACGTGTGAGCAAAAGATCCATTCACAATGTCAATTAGGCCAAGATCTTTAACTTAACAAAGTATGAAACATTTGTTGATATTCCATTAAATTATATATGGCAAGCAACTTTTAAGAACTACCATTTGAGTTTTGTTTGGTAGTGAAACTATCAAAAAAACAATACGACATTTACCTGAAAAGACTAAAAAAAATTCTTACTTTTCACAACTACATATCTGAGAGGGTCTCTTACAATACTTTAACCAAAACATCACATGACAACAGAATGAACACAGAAGTAGATAGGAAATATCAGCTTTCTTAGTATGTATAAAAATCTAGTTATTTAGGGCTTCCCTGGTGGCGCAGTGGTTGAGAGTCCGCCTGCTGATGCAGGGGACACAGGTTGATGCCCTGGTCTGGGAAGATTCCACATGCCGTGGAGCGGCTGGGCCCGTGAGCCATGGCTGCTGAGCCTGCGCGTCCAGAGCCTGTGCTCCACAATGGGAGAGGCCACAACAGTGAGAGGCCCGTGTACCACAAAAAAAAAAAAAAAAAAAAAAAAAAAAAAAAAAAAAAAAAAATCTAGTTATTTAGACAGACATTAATAAGATTTTCAAAAATTTAAATAGTGACATTCTTATCTATTTTTTTTTTTTGGAAAATAGATACAATTCTCAAAAATATGTTAAACATGGCAAGTTAAAAAGAGTTTCAAGAAGAACAGAAAATTAAGAAACAAAATATCAAAGTAGTAATAAATTTCTACTCAATAAATTGAGAGAGATATTGAGGTTTCCACTCAAAATGATCTTGAGTTCACGCTTTTAAGTATACCTATTCAACACAAATGACAGCAATAGAACATTTTTGGAAATTAAATTAAAGACATATAGCCATTATCAAAACAAAAAGATAAATCACTATAGGTTAGAAATGATAAAATAAGCATAAAATCTCACATATTTTTGGCATTAAATTCAGAAACAGATAGATGCTGCCAGTTCTCTTGGCCCTTCCAGAGTAACTGGTACCTAAACACTCCCTACACATGATTTGGAGAAGAAAGTGCCGGGCTTACAATATGAAATTAAGGTCTGGAATAAATTCTCTTCATCCACAGAAAGATGCTGAGCGTAAATGTAATTATTCCCTGTAACTATGACCCATGGACTTAGTTTGGAAAATGACATAGAGCCAGTCACCCAATTAGGACTTATGCCAACTTAATTGCTACCTCCATGAGTGGATATGAGATATCTCCAGTGTCACCATGGGACAGATGCCAAGCATCTTATATATGACCTGCTTCTTGACTGAGTTGGAGAAGAGACAAGCAGAGAAAAATACAATGAGAGGACAAGAGAGAGAAAACAAACAGAATGAACTAAAATTAGGCCTCAGTGAGCCAGCACATGAACACTACAAAACACCTGAAAAACAAAACAAAACAACACTAAACACTAAAAACTAGAGCCAACAAACTTAATAATTACTCAATGTGAAAATAATAGCTTTGAAATAGCTTTAAGATATATACTTTTAAATAATTAAAAAGACAATAGAAAGAATGACATCTTTGTACAAACTACAAAAGGGAAAGAGTATCTACAATTGAATGACAGCTAGACTTATGGAAAACTTTTCATCAGAAACAGTATTGGCCAGAAGAAAAGAGTAATATTTTCAGAATGAACTGATAATCTATAATTCAATGGTCACATAAACTTTTGTTTATGAGGGCAAAATAATTACTTTCTAAAGAAATAATACAAATAAAAGTATTTATTTTATAGATTTTGTAAATCTTTCATGAAGGAAACATTAAAAGAAATATTTCAACATGAAGAAATGTTTACTCATGAGTGGGATGCAAGAAAAGAAGGAACAAAAATATTTGCAAAGAAACACTAGTAAATCTGACTATTAGGTTGCAAGTAACAGACTGGTAACAGAGCAAACTCTTTCATAAATAAAAGGGAATTTTCTGTGTCAAATAAGTGTGAAGTCTTGAGGAAGGTAAACTGGGAAGATTGATCCTGTGGTTCTCAACAGATCCAATCAAAGACCTAATTTCCTTTTATTTCTCAATTCTACCACCCACAGCTGCATTCTACAGGTAAGTGCTTTGTAAGGGTGACTTCCAATATATTTACTTTAATTACTGGCTATAATGAATGAACTATTGAATTTCTATGCTTGGCAGATAATAGAATTAAAATTGTATATACAAGAAGGAAGATAGGTGGGGTACTTCAGTGGGTTTTTTTTTTTTTGCTGTATGCAGGCCTCTCACTGTTGTGGCCTCTCCCGTTGCGGAGCACAGGCTCTGGACGCGCAGGCCTAGCGGCCATGGCTCACAGGCTTAGTTGCTCTGCGGCATGTGGGATCTTCCCGGACCAGGGCACGAACCCGTGTCTCCTGCATCGGCAGGCGGATTCTCAACCACTGCGCCATCAGGGAAGCCCTTCAGTGGGTATTTTTAAAATGCAACATTTCTTGTTTTGTTTCCCTTTTCTATGATAAGGATAGAGATGCTGAATTGATTTAGAATTGTTAAAGAAGTATAAAGTGTGATATGTGTGTTAAAAATTTAAGAAAACACATTGAAGCCTAAAATAAAATTTATAGTTTGCAATAAAGGAAATGTTTAAATTCATCAGAATGAAAAAAATAAAGTAAAAATTAAAAAGGCACAATAAACTGAAAACTCAAAAATGCATGACTGAAATATATTCAAATATATTAATAGCAAAATAAACATATTTAATGCACCTATTAAAAGACAAAGACCATAAGACTTAAAAAAAACTCTAGTTATATACTTTACATGTAGAAACATGTTGAAAAAAATTACACAGAATGATTGAAAAAGCTATACATCACAAATATTACCCAACAGAAATTGTGTTATAATTTTAATGTCAGAAGAAAATAGAATTTATGGTAAAATATTAATAAAGAGAAAGAGAGAAACTATCAGATAGTAAAAAAGGAAAAACTTACTCAAGAGATCTCTCGACCACAAACATGTAGGACCTTTGTAACACTTCTTACAATCACGCATGACAAAACTGACAAAATTAGAGGGAGAGACTGAACAATCTACGTTCTTGCTGGGGAATTTTTCACCCAGTTGTCTCAGAAAACTATGGATCAGAAAAACCCCAATATTAAGTGAAGGCACAGAAGATTTAAATTGCACAGTTAATCATCTGTGCTACAAAAAATATAGATTTTTGTTCTGGCACACATGAAGATTGTGGAACAATTGACTACATAAAAATTATAAATATGTAAGTGTATATAAATATATAATATATCACATTCTCTAAGTGAAATGCACCTTAACTTAGAAAGCCCTTGGGATCAATTGTTAGTTAGAACTCAGGAAAAGGGAAGAAGTGAGGAAAATGCTCTTCATTAGGAGAGTCTGTGTTCCAGTAGTCTGGTTTCAGGACTAGATCATAGGCTGAAATGGCTAGGAATGTCTTCCCATGGAGCAGATGGTTGAAGATCAATAGGAAAATAGAGTCTGTTCAAATTAAATTATTTCATATTTTGTTCTATAACTCTCTTACATTTACCCTAGTGAATGTAACAAACATTGTACAGTGGTGCTTCGGAAAATAAAGTGGAGTTGGACATATTCACTTTGGGTGAGTTTCACTGTGGGTGAAACCAAGCAGACTAGCAGTATGTGGAAGGAAAGAAGGCATGAAACAAGGTGAGCCCAGATGGAGCAACTTGAGACTACCATAACCCTATGGTTTCAGGAATACCGGGTTGGGCATGACAGACTTTCAACAGCTGTGGGGATGAATGCTTAAGTGGTTAAGGCTTAGAATAATAAATTAAAGAGTGACCCCTTGATGGGGACATTCAGATTAACATTCGTAAAATATTTTATTTGATTGAAGAATACAGCTTAGTAAACTCAAGGGAAGCCTATTTTTTCTATAAAAACAGATTTTTCAGTCTGGCAGGCCTGAAATAAATTTGCCACTGTGTCTTGACTACACTGTGTCTTTACTCTCTACTTTGGAGAACAATGAAGCCAAGAACTTTGTATTTCCTTTAAGAAAGAAATGTAGATTTCCTATTAAAAGGCAAAGCCATCATTTCAAAAGGATGAATTAGAGAGTACTCTAAAAAGAATTCCTGTTGGATTAGGTATTTAAAATAAGTCTATAAAGCAATTATACTCCAATAAAGATGTTAAATAAAATAAAATAAGTCTAAGAACAGTTTTTAACACTAGGCCTATAGAATTTTAATTTGACTGTGAAGAGTGTACACTTTTTTCACTATAAACCTCTGCTTCATCAGATTTTATTTTTGTAGGCATGCAAGAGTAAGTAACTGTCTCAATGTCTTTTAAACTTAAGGAAAAAATCTCAATTTTCATCAACTCATGGTGACCTTGAATTGCTAATATGTTGAACGTTCAACAATAACTGTTGAGGAACTTCCCTGGTGATACAGTGGTTAAGAATCTGCCTGCCAATGCAGGGGACATGGGTTCGACCCCTGGTCCAGGAAGATCCCACATGCTGCCGAGCAACTAAGCCCATGCACCACAACTACTGAGCCTGCACTCTAGAAACCACAAGCCACAATTACTGAGCCTGAGTGCCACAACTACTGAAGCCTGCATGCCTAGAGCCTGTACTCCACAACAAGAGAGGCCACCGCAATGAGAAGCCCGTGCACCACAACGAAGAGTAGCCCCCGCTTGCCGCAACTAGAGAAAAGCCTGTGCGCAGCAATAAAGACCCAACGCAGCCAAAAATAAATAAAATTTTTTTTAAATTAAAAAAATAATAACTGTTGATATATTGATATGTTGATGTATTCTTCAATTAATTGAAACTTCATTTTTTAAGACTTTGAAGTTTATTGGCAAAACAGAGATCAACACTAATTCACTCTTGCATTAAAGCTTGATTAGTGCCTTAAAAATGAACCTTATCTATACAAACATTTGGTGTTTTGGGAGTTGTAGAATTGATAGAACATGGACTTACTACATGGATCTTAGTAGCAGACTTGTTGCTGCTTCCCTTCCCAATCTAAAAAAATACACTAAGCAAGCGCCTAAGCAGTTTCAAATTTTCAACGGAAGAGTTTACAAGAGCAATACTTAATCCTTCTGTCTAAGATGGTAGCCATTATGAAATGTTACGTTACCTGAATTGAAAAGTTCCAGTTTAACACACTTAATATTTCAAAGCTTTCCTGCACATTCTTGAATGTGTCAACTGACATCATGCTAAGCCAAAAAGAGAGACAGCCGTCTCACAAGCTAATGATGAGAGGATATGGAAGAATCAGTCTACCTCATCATCGTTACAGATAAACAATTTATAGAGCATTTTCTACTAAGTGCATTATCTTTGATCCATAGTCAGAGTATCGTCATCTGAAACTGTTATAGAGTTTTAATGACAAAAACACTTGTTTCCATTTAAAATATATTATTTTTTCTTCTATATTGGCTTTAAACAAGTAATAGCAGACAAAAAATGTGATGCTACAGTCCACGGCCCATCATAAGCTCCAGCTGATCAAGGACTGTATTCCCAATTGTAAACAGCACCTAAAGCAGACTGGCCCAGACAGCCAACCAATAACTACAAGTAAATCAAGAAACGCATGTTTCCACAAAAGCCTCTCAAGAAATACAGCAACACATGCACTAAGTTCAAGGGACTACTGCATTATGCATTCATTCATTTAAATGTATCCTATTGCAGCATGATAGGATAGCCGAATCTGAGTCCATGCTTTAAATATTAATATTTGAATTCGTGATTTAGACAAGTTACTTGACCTCTCGATTCTTACCTTCCTCACATACTAAAAGGGATTAATGATAATATGCACCTTATATACATAACCACTTTATTATAAGGATATAGAAAAAGACACTATGAAATCCTTTTGTAAATTAATATGGGAATATGCATACTTAATTTAAAGTAAATTCTACCATCAAAATAAGTTAAAGAGGGCTTCTCTGGTGGCGCAGTGGTTGAGAGTCTGCCTGCCGATGCAGGGGACACGGGTTCGTGCCCCGGTCGGGGAAGATCCCACATGCCGCGCAGCAGCTGGGCCCGTGAGCCATGGCCGCTGAGCTTGCGTGTCCGGAGCCTGTGCTCCGCAACGGAAGAGGCCACAACAGTGAGAGGGCCGCAAACCGCAAAAAAAAAAAAAAAAAAAAAAAAAGTTAAAGACTATTTCTGTCAAAAAGTAGATTTTAATATTTGTCCTAACTTTCCCAATAGCTATGTGTAAATCTCTACCTAACCTAATTATAGTTGTTGTTTTATAGTAAAATAGAAAATCTTGGGGATTTTCTTCCTCAAGAGCTACTATTTTCTGATTCAGTTTATATACCTAGAGTGAGATTTTTAAAAATACTTATTTGATACACTAAATACATTCAGACTCTGGAAGTATAACTTTACCTTCAGGTCCTGGAAAACACTCTTTTTTAACCATGAAAAGGAGTAATGAAGACAAAAAAGAAATTAGGCTACTTAAACTTACTGAGGTACTGAACATTAAGTTCAAGGACTTGCAGAGTACTAGAATATGTCACAGAAGTTCTTTACTCCAACTGTATATAATAGGTTGTGTATAAGTCCATAAGTTTTGTTCTTCTCAGAGTATCCTTTATCTTTTATCAGAATTTCCCAATCCCTGAAAGATTAAGAACTGCTTGCTGAAAGGAAATCAGACAGTGGGTATACAAGGTAAATCATGAAGAAGTTTGTCAGTCATTTCAGCTACTGAATTGTTAAATATGTTCATGGAACTGTTTATGGATGATTGTATAAAAAATGCAGAAATACTCTATTTTACTTCATTAATTTGCCCTTTATTACTTTACTCTCTTTAAATTATTTTACTCTTTTTATTATTTTACTCTTCACCTAGTAGAGAATATTTAAGTAATATAGTCTATGACTATACACAGTGTTCAATGGGATTAATTCTATAAAACTATGAGTGAATTTTTCTCAAGATTTCTTACAGTGTCCACAAATAAAAAATGATTTTAATGACTATCCCAATAGCCCTTCTCAAAGTGATAAAAAGTTTAAATATTGCCTAAAAATTACTTGGAGTACTGAAGGGATAATAAAAATGCAGGAAATTACTGTATTAATGTTTTGTGCTGTGCACCTTTTTGTTTCTTATGTTCTCCTTTATAGCTTTTGCTTTGGGAGTTTAGAAAAACCAATAAAAATTGAACACTAAAATATTAAGCTTATTCATTTTAGAAATTGTCACATTTTGGATTTCAGAGAAGTTGCCTCATAAAGCCAATTGATTTTTAAATTTTCAGTCTTAAGTCATTGTATTCTCAGGTCAAAACTTCTCAATTTTGCCTTTATAGTTTAATAGGAAGTCATAAGAAATTGCAAAACTTTTTAAACTTAGCTTCTGATTTTGTGCCTCACTATTATTGCAAAAGCACTGAATAAAAACCTCAAACTTCTCTCTGTAAGACAGGTATGTAAATGGAATAAGATACTGATTTTTCTTTATAACTGACTTGCTAAACATAATAAAAATTGGTGAAGATTCCTTGTAATTTCATTAAAAATATTTGTAAAAGTAAGATGTACCTTCTTCATTTCTCCGTGCATGACAAAGAGTAGTGGGGAGAAGAAGTTGGCAGGAGGGGTGTTTTTTTAAGGGACTTATTGAACAAAATACTTTATAATAACTGAAGACTCATAAAGAGACACCATGCATATATATCAAAAATAAGATTTAAGACAATGTAGAAGACTATGTGATCATTTCATTCTATGTTTTATACTCTTTGGTACTCAGTTAAATTTAGGAAAGATTTAAAATAATTTACACTTAACATGTGTTCTGTTTAAAACTAACTAATATTAAATGTCTCCCTTGTTCAGTAACACTTTATTTCAATGGATAGAAATCTGCTTAAATTCATATAGGTTAGTTGAAGGCTCCAGGGGGAATCCAGCATATATATTTATAAAAGTTATATGCAGCGATCACATGAATGAAAAATTTATCAGATATATTTGTTCTCTTTTCTTTCTTTATATCTTTCTTTCTCCATCTTTCTCTTAAAAGTACACTGAATTTTTGCTCTTAATACTTACCCTTTCTATATTACATCAAGGATTTTGCCACATGTCTTTGTTTCCCCTTGCATCAGTGTGGGCAGAGTAGATTTTGTCATCCCATCAATGTTGGATTTGGCAATATGCCTTCCTTTAGCTAATGAAATGTTATCAAACAGACATGCTTTTCATGGTTTGGATAATATCATGGTATTATTTGGCTTGGCCTCTTGTGCTACTATAATCTGTCATGAGAAAAGCACATTTCAGGAAGCTGCTGCCCCATTAACCTGGACCCCAGAATAAAAACTTGTGGAGAAATATGGCATTGAACCAGAAGCCTGGAGCCCAGCCTAGGCTGGCCCTGCCTGGCTTATGTTAGCTGAACCACTGGCCACATGCAAACTGGCATGCAAGAAAAATATAATTATTATAAGTCACTGAGATTTTGCAGTCCCAAGCCCTACATGACCTTATAGCTACACTACATGTCCTAGTACCATCCGACTTTCTATCGTCTCAATTTCTTAACTCAAAATTTGAAAGAGAATCTGGTTGTTAGCCAAAAATTAGGTTAGCTGACAATGAGTCAGCTGTCAACTGGACTCATGGTACAATCTTGGCTGCTTATCCTTGGCTATAGGCAGAATAAGTTTTCTTAAAATTCTCATTAAAATGGGTGTGAAGAGGAGATAGATGAAGGATTTTTCAAATATGATGTTTAAAGTAATAATGTTTATTTTCCGCTCTTGACCTGGAGGTTGACGTGACACTTGTCTAGCAGTACTTGCTTCAGTGTGTCCAAAATTCCCATAAAAATGCATATTACAACATTGAAAACAAAATCATGAACACAAAATATTGGATCTTGTAGCCAACCCAGGCTTAAACTCTAAGAGATATTTCCATTAATATAAAACTGATAGCAAGTTGAATTAGAGATCAAGATCAATAGCATGACATCAGCAAGATGGCAGAAGAGGAAGTCCTATACCTTGTTCCCCCACAGACACTGACTTAGCAATAATGACCCAAAAAAGATTTATAAGAACTTGAGAAACCAGTTAGAAAGTCTCAATACCCAGACAAACTAAAAGCCAAGAACAGCTTTGAACTGTATTGAAATGGGTAAGAAAAGCCATTTCATTTCATCTGCATCAGGCTTTCCCCCAATCTGGCACAACTCATGTTGGGGAGGAAAAACCCAAACCATCATTTCATCCTTGAGAAAGAAAGTTCTGACTTTTTAGTGGTCTGTCCTAGGGACTGGCTTCTGTCTTGCCTGACTCAGAGTGCAAATAGAACTGGCCTGGGAACCACAGAGAACAAAAGAAAGCTTAGCAGCCTGTGGTAGTACCAGATAATCTGTAATATCGCAGACAGAAACTGGCACAGCTCACAGTGATTGGGAGAAAATGTCCAACTCTTGGCTTCTCACTTGAGAGAGAAAGGAGAAGAGTGGAATGTACATCAAATATTCAAGCTTTCAGAGGACTGATTTGTACCTCAGCTGATTATGAGTGCTCGTGGTACTAGAACAGCTTGTATTCCTGGACTATGCAGAGAACAAAAGAACTCAGTAGTTTGTGGAAGCCCTAGAACCTGCAGTAACATAAAAACAAACAAACAAACAAAAAACACCAAAGGGAGCAAGACTACAGGATCTTGAAGAAGAAACCAGCAAACAAATCTAATTGAGAAATTACACAACCAAACCCAGACAAGACACATCCCCATAAAAGGTTTCAGGGCCCCTAAAAGCTCTAGCCAGGCTGATTGGGAAGGTTTTTTCTTGCACAAAGGCCAATCTGTAAAGACTGGGAGAGGTGGCTGTTTTTTCAAATGCATAAATCACAACAACAACAATAAAAATAACAAGGCATATGAAGAAGAAGGGAAACATGGCCCAATCAAAGGAACAAAATAAATCTCCACAAACTGACACTAAAGAAGTGGAAGTCTATGAATTACCTAACAAAGAATTCAAAATATTAAGCTCAGTGCACTACAAGAGAACACAGATGGACAACTAAATGAAATCAGAAAAATCAACATATGAAAAATATTAGAATACCAGCAAAGATATATTCAAAGTGATGAGAGAAAACAACAGACAAACAAGAGTACTATATCTGACGAAAATGTTCTTCAATAATGAAAGACCAATTAAAGCCTTCCCAGAGAGACAAAAGCTGACAGAGTTCCTCACCACTAGAACTGCTTTAAAAGAATTGCAAAAGTGAGTCCTTCAAGTTGAAACAAAAGGACACTAGGCAACAACACAAAAGTGTACAAAAGTGTAAAACTTTCTGGCAAAGGTAAATATATAGGCAAATACAGATTCCTGTAATGCTGCAATGGTGGTGAGTAAATAACCTTTAATTCAGTTGTAAAATTAAGATAAAAACATGAAGATAACTATAACTATAAAGCTATGTTAATGAATACAAAATATTTTTTAAAATGCAATTAGTGACGTTGATAACATAAAGCAAGGGGGATGTAAAGGAGTAGAGTTTTTACAGAATTGAGGTCATTATCACTTTAAAATAGATTGTTATAAGGGTTTTATATAATCCCCATGATAACCACAAAAAATATACCTATAAAAGATGTACAAAAGAAAATGAGAAGTCAATCAAAGCATTAAAAAAAATCAACAAAATACAAAGGAAGAAAGCAAGAAAGGGAAAGAGAAAAAATAACTATACCACATACAGAAAACAATTAATAAAATGGTAATAGTAAGTCTTCCTTATCAGAAATTACTTTAAATGTAAATATATTAAATTCCATAGTCAAAAGACATAGAGTGGCTGAGTGGATTAAAAAAAAAAAGAACAAGATCCAACTATAAACTGTCTACAAGAGACTCATTTTAGATATAAGAAAATACATAGGCTCAAAATCAAAGGATGGTATAGACACTCAATGCAAATGGTAACCAAAACAGAGCAGGGGTGATACTTATATCAGGTAAAATAGACTTTAAGTAAAAAACTGTCACAAGAGACAAAGAAGGATATAATATAATGATAAAAAAGTCAATTCACCAGGAAGATATAACAATTATAAATATATATATACCCAACATCAGAGCACAAATTAGAACTGAAGAGAGAAATAGCATCACAATAATAGGAGATTTCAATACCCCACTTTCAATATTGGATAAATCAACTAGACAAAAGACCAATAAGGAAGCAGAAGACTTCAACAACACTATAGATTGAATAGACCTAATAGACATATACAAAACTCTTTATCCAAAAGAGGCAGAATACACATTCTTCTCAAGTACACATGGAACATTCTCAAAAATAGGTCACATTTTAGGTAAAATACCCAAGTCTTAACAAATATAAGAAGACTGAAATCATACCAAGTGTATTTCTGACCGCAGTAGAATGAAACTAGAAATCAGTAGTAAAGATAAAACATGAAAATTTACAAACATGTGGAAATTAAACAATACACTATTGAATAACCAATAGGTCAAAGAAGAAGTCACAAGGGAAATTAGAAAATATCTTTGACAAATGAAAATGACAACACAAATTGTGGGATGAAGTAAAAGCAGTACTAAGAGAGAAGTTTATATCTGTAAATACCTACATTAAAAATAAGAAAGATCTTAAGTCACCAACCTAACTTGACACCTCAAGAAACCAGAAAAAGAAGAACAAACTAAACCCAAAGTTAGCAGAAGGAATGACATAATAAACTTACAGCAGAAATAAACAAAACTGAGGTAGAAAACCAATAGAAAAAAATCAACAAAACAAAGAGCTGATTTTTTTAAAAGGTCAACAAAATTGACAAATCCTTAGCTGGACTAAATGAGATAAAAAGAGATAAGACTATGTCTTAGTAGTTCGGGCTACTATGAAAAAAATTACCACAGGTAGGGTGGCTTAATAAACATTTATTTCTCATAGTCCTGGAGGCTGGGGATTCCAAAATGAAGGCTCCAGAAGATCTAGTGTCTGATGAGACTCCACTTCCATGTTTACAGATGGCCATGTATCCTCACATGGTGGGAAGTCAGAAGAGAAAGCAAGCTCTCTCATGTCTTTTCTTATGTGAGCACAAATTCCATTCATGAGGGATCCACCCTCATTACCTAGTTACCTCCCACAGGCCCCTTCCCACTTCCTAATATCATCATACTGGGAGTTAGGATTTTAACATATGAATTTTGTAGGGACACACACATTCAGTCCCTAACAGACTGAAACAACAAAAATCAAATGAAAGAGGAGACATTACAACTGATGGCACAGAAATAAAAAGGGTCATAGAGACTACTATGAATAAGCACACATCAACAAACTGGATGACATAGGTTAGAAATTCTAGATAAATTTCTATAAATGTACTACCTACCAAAACTGAATCATGAAAAAATTAAAAAATCTGAGCAGACCAATAACTAATAAGGAAACTGAATCATTAATCAAAAATCTCCCAACAAACAAAAGCTCAGGACCAGATGGTTTCACTGGTGAATTTCAGTAAATATTTAAAGGAGAATTAACACCAATTTTTCTTAAACTTTTCCAAACAATTTAAGAGGAAGGAACACTTCCAAAATCATTGTATAAGGCCAGCATTACCCTGACACCAAAATCAAACAAAAATACCACAAGGGAAAAAAACTACAGATCAATATCACTGATAAATACTGATATAAAAATCCTCAACACAACACTAGCAAACCAAATTCAGCAACACATTAAAAGAACTGAACATCATGATAAAGTGGGATTTATTCCTAGAATGTAAGGATGAGTCAATATAAAAATAAATCCATGTAATATGTCACATTAACAGAATGAAGGATAAAAACCACATTACCATCTCAATTGATGTAGAAAAAGCATTTGGCAAAATTCAACACCCTTTCATGATAAAAATATTAAAAATCTAGGAATAGACGGGAATTACTTCAACATAATAAAGGTCGTATTTAAAAAGCTCACAGCTAACATCATACTCAACAGTAAAGACTGAAAGTTTTCCCTCTAAAATCAGAAACAAGGCAAAGACGCTCATTCTCTTTACTTCTATTCAGCACAGTACTGAAAGTCCTAGCCAGAGCAATCAGGAAAGAAAAAGAAATTAAAGGGATCCAAACAGGAAAGGAAAAAGTAAAATTATCACTGTTCACAAATGGTATGATTTTGTATGCAGAAAACCTTAAAGATTCCACAAAAAATCTGTTAGAACTAATAACAAACTGAATAAAGTTGCAGGATACAAAATCAACACATGAAAATCTGTTGCATTTCTATAAACTAAGAATGAAGAATCAGAAAAGGAAACTAAGAAAACAATCCCATTTACTGTATCATCAAAAAAGAATAAAATACTTAACAATAAACTTAACTAAGGAAGCAAAGGCTTGTACACTGAAAATTATAAAACATTGTGAAATAAACAAAAATAAATGGAAAGACATCCATATTCATGGATTGGAAGACTTAATATTGTTAAAATTTCCATAGTACCCAAAGCAATCTATAGATTCAATACAACCCTTATCAAAATCCCAAAGGCATTTTCTTCTGCAGAAATAGAAAAAGCCATCCTAAAAATCATATGGGATCCCAAAGGACCCTGAATAGTTAATCTTGAGAAAGAAAAAAACAAAAACAAAAACTAGAGACCTGACAGTTCTTGATTTCAAAACATATTACAAAACTATAGTAAGCAAAATATTATGGTTCTGGCATAAAGACAGACATAATAGACCAATGAAACAATATAGAGCCTAGGAATAAATCCTCATGTATATGGTCAAATGATCTTTGACAAAGGTGTCAAGGCTACACAATGGAGACATCATAGTCTGTTCAAAAAATGGTGTTGGGAAAACTGGATACCCACATGCAAAAGAATGAAGTTGGACTCTTGCTTAACAGTGGCAAAAATTAACTCAAAATGGATTACAATCCATTTTGTAATGGATTGTAACTACAAAACTATAAAACTTATTCCTATTTCTTAATTTTTTTACAATAAACATGTAACACTGTTATAATCAAGCTTTTTCAATGTCAGTAGTCAGAACCTTTCATTATTCTGACCTGTGTGTATTGTCTTAACAGCAGCTTTATAAAAGCACATACAAAATGATTTTTCCATCTTAATTCATACTATACAAAAAACCCTTACTTTACAGATGTAACTAAGTTTGAATATCTAAAAAGGCAAAAAATTACACATACACATATGCATATTTCTTTAGACATAACATACATAGTTTGACCTACCCCCAAATAAAAAGTCTGTTCCCTGTGTAGTATCTTCTTGCTCTAAATGAATATCTTTAATGCTTGCATGAAAATCAGATAGATATCTTTCCTTGGTTTACATAAACAAAATAAAAGTAAGTAAATAAAAGGACATTTTAAATTACTTTGCTATTTTTTCCTAAGCCTTGAAATATTTTACTAGTTGTTTTGTATTGTTTGTTTTTTGTAAATGCAAATATATAGTGGCTTTTAGGAAATTTTAGATTCCATTCATCATCTCGCCATATTAATTTAATGATAGCATTAATTTAATACTGGGGACAGAGTAGTTTTATCACTGATTTAAATATTGTGATTTTTTACCAAAAATTATAGATAAGAATAATAGATCAATTCTCAGAATAACTTGGAAAATATCATTTCTTCTTTTAGTGATAGTCTTGAAATGATTATAAGAAGCTCTTTTTACTTTTTATCTACTTTTGCAGGATTCAATCATTTGGTCAGATTTTATTTTTAATGTTAACCAGAAATACCTGTTTTCTTTGTTTTGTAATGCTAGTTGAATGTTATTCCTCAGAAATGTAACAGTTTCAAATTTTTTTCTGGATGATTTTGTACTAAAGTCTTTAGAACGATTTTCCTCTGAAAGTAGCATTCAATAGTAATGTTGATTCCAAGTATTTTTTAAAACAGAAAGATGAAAATCCAATGATATTTTACTACTCTGAATAATTTCTTGGAATATCAAATGTGAATTTGCTAGTATCAATTGTAATAATCTCTTTCTTGTTGGTTAAAGCAGTGGTGTGCCCTCTGCTCTCTGCCTCTGTATATTTCTACTTTATCTGATAACTGTGTAAAGCCATTCTGCTGTAGGATTTATGAATCTCTTGAATGAAAGTGATGGAAAAAGTAATGGCATGCATTTGGGTATTACCTTAATTATGCAACTCATGGAGTCTGTCTCATTCAGTTTAACCTTTTCTTTCACCACTAGTTTATCTTCATGTCAGTGTTCTATTGGTCTGTTTTTATTTAACTGTCCCACTGCATATTTGAGAACAAAGTGATCAGAAGGTATATGCTGATTTTCACTGAAATTCAAGTTAAGCTGGTTAAGTTAGCTTCCATTGTTGTATGGTTTAGTCCTTCTTTGAGAACACTTAATTCATGCCCTTCAATAGCATTTGTTATTTCTGGCATGGAGTTTTGACACACAGGGGTGCTTGGATAACTCCAAGAGGTCAATTGAAAAGAGTATTTCAATCAAATTCCATAACAAAGAATTGACCCCTGGATGCTTATCGTGAGGATTTTGAATTTTTAACCTTAAAATTCTATTGAAAAGATATTTTATTCCATATGCACTATTTCAAAGCTATTTTTCTTTGTAACTTTTAATTAACTTTACCACCTTTGACCTGAAAAAACAAGAGATCAGATATAACAAACTTCTGACCCAAGTCACCAAGTTTGCTGATTAAATATCTCATTAGCTTCACTTTATGTGTCAAATCCTTTAGCCTGATTTAAAGTACTTAATTTGAGTTGAAAATATCTGCATTTTTGGTGAGGTTTTACTGTGTTATGCTGATTTTCCCATACTACATTTCATTTTGAACTTTTAATGAGCTTATGGGAGTGGGTTCCCAAGAGTTCAAATGGATATGTCACCACCTCCAGTCTCCTGAGTTGTCTTTTTGTTAGCTCCACCAGCTTTGACTGCTCCTTGAGTCATGCATTCAAGGCCCTTGGAATTGTCTCTAACCCTGACTATGACACTCAGTGAGTTTCTAGACCAGAATTTTGTGTGGGAGCCTTGCCAGTACTAAGTCACTATGAAACGTTTCGCTTAACCTCTGGTTTTGGCATAATCTCTTTCAGTCTTGAAGGTACATTTAGGTACATATTTGCAATTTATAAATAATACCAAATTCATAATGTATTTTATTTTTTACAATGTAAACAAGTTTAATTCTTTTGGATTCTTTATATAACATTTCTTCTTATAAATGGAAATCAGTTTCCCAAATACTGTTGGTTTTTTAATTTAAAAAGTAATCAGTAGATTACTGATGGGCAGTAGGGTAAATCTTTTTTCAATTTATTTATTTATTTATTTTAATAAAATTATTTATTTTATTTATTTATTTTTGGCTGCATTGGTTCATTGCTGTGCACAGGCTTTCTCTAGTTGTGGCAAGTGAGGGCTACTCTTTTTGTTACAGTGCACAGGCTTCTCACTGCAGTGGCTTCTCTTATTGCAGAGTGTGGGCTCTAATCATGTGGCTTTAGTAGTTGTGGCACGCAGGCTCAGTAGCTGTGGCTCGCGGGCTCTAGAGTGCAGGCTCAGTAGTTGTGTTGCACAGGCTTAGTTGCTCCGTGGCGTGTGGGATCTTCCCAGACCAGGGCTCGAACCCATATCCCCTGCACTGGCAGGTGGATTCTCAGTCACTGCGCCACCAGGAAAGCCCTATTTTCATTTAAAAATGCTCTCCCATCAAACTTCAGAACTTTAAACTGTTGTAAATATATTGATTACAGAATGTAATATAGAACATTTGACTTACTTGTTAAATTTAAATTCAGTGATAAAGAATAATATACATACGTGTTGTATATACATATTTGGTTATAAAATTTCACAAGACTTGGGTGTACAACTATTCAACATTCTCCACTGAATTTAACCTCATCTCATGCCATTAAAAAAAATTCTCCTAAACTCTTATTGCCAGTTCATAATTATTTTCAGTTTGAAAGTCAATTCTATTAATTAATTTCTCAGTCCACACTATCCACTTTGATTTAAAAATATCTCAATTCAGTATTATCATGATAGCATTCATCTGCATTACAGATTGGACTCTGAATTCCTGGGGAGAGATTAGGAGTGTTCTGGTGTCAGATTTGGGGAGCATCAGACCTTACCCTCTCTCTTTGCTGACCTTTTCCTTCTTGGATGGGTAACTGAATATCTATTACATTTCAAACTCACACTCTCATTGATCCAGTAATGTTCTTACTGGGGATTAATCTTATTAAAAGAAAACAAATCAAATAAGTATGCCAAGATGTAAGTACAAGGAGGTTCAGTTTTGGCATGGTTTTATAATAACAAAAGCCAAAATAGAAAGGTCCCTAAATATCAACAAATAAGAAACAATAGAATATAACATAACCATTAAGCAAACATGTAGACTTAAAGGTGCTAATAACTTGTTATGTTGGCGGGGAAAAACAAATAGGATAGTACTACCCTCTTTGTGTAAACATGGGTATAAATGGATTGAATATTTCTGGATGAATATCCAAAGAACTGAATATGGTGGAAGGATGATTCACCTTTTTTGCCTAACTTTTTACTTAAAAAAAATAAACTCAGAGAAAACTTTAAAAAATGAGCAATATCTTTTATCCAATATTTTGCCACATTTCTCAGTCACTTTATCTCTTGCTAATCTCTTTCTATATTTATTTCTATATGAATAACAGATTATTTTCCCCTTCATTTCATTGGTACTCATTTTTCTCTGTAGCTTTTGTAATAAAAAAGGAGCAAGATTTATCTTCTATGTTTTGTTTTAACAGACTTACAAGTCACATCAAGCTTTTCAAACAATACATCATTTTGTTCTTAATTCCTGCTGGGCTTGCTCCAAAGTTCCAGATATCCGTTATACATTTAGCTTCTCTACCACCATTTTTGGCACTTACAGATTGCACTATATTTTTATTTAACTTTTCATGATACGGTTCTTTGCACATAATAAGAGTTTGCTACATATTTGTTGAAATACATGGATGTAATGTATATGTCATGAGTTCTCCTGTCCAGGAAGAAAAAAAGATACCTCTTAAATGTCTAATATTTATGCTCGATTATGCCATTCAATACTTAACTCTGGTCTAGAGCACAATAAGTATCAACTAATAGTTTTTTTATCATTAATTAACAAATAAATAAACTTTCTCCAATAGGTGATATTAAATTTTGAAAGTTTGTTTCTACCACTCAAACTTTAAACTCAGCACAAAACACATTTTAAAAAAAATAGGTATATTAAGAACATGCTTCACAGTCATTGATTTTTAAAAAATTAATTAATTAATTTTTGGCTGCGTTGGGTCTTCGTTGCTGCGTGAAGGCTTTCTCTAGTTGCAGTGAGCAGGGACTACTCTTTGTTGCAGAGCATGGGCTGTACGCGTGCCAGCTTCAGTAGTTGTGGCACATGGGCTCAGTAGTTGTGGCTCATGGGCTTCAGAGCACAGGCTCCCTAGTTGCAGCTTTCGGGCGTAGTTGCTCCGCGGTATGTGATATCTTCCCAGACCAGGGCTCAAACCCATGCCCCCTGCATTGGCAGGCGGATTCTTAAACACTACACCACCAGGGAAGTCCCTACAGTCATTGAATTTTAACCAGCTGTTTGCATATGCCTGCAATAATTCCTTGAAAAATGACTGAAATAATTTTAATATTGTTAGAGAAAAGTTGTCCCGTATCTAAAATTACACTTTCTACTTGACAAAGGTCAGAAGACATTTTGAAAACATGGCAAAATAAAATTGATATGAGCAGAATTTACTAAATAAATTCTATTATGTTAGGATATCTAAAGTTTCATACCCTGTGGTATGTCTTAGTTTCACTAAAGTCAATATAAGAAGAGAACAGGGAAAAGAAGTAAAATATTAATTTTCATTTTGATATAAAATGTGTCTAAAATTTAATATCCTGATAATGCTAGGGATGTCCATGACCTCAATTTCAATAGACAGAATGCAGAGTGAGAATTCAATTGTTCCATACAGATTTCATTCAATCAAGGGAACAATGAAACAAAAATGTTCTTCCGAAAAATGCCAAACTGCTTATTGACCAGTACGATAGAAACTACTGGAACAAATAGAATTTTGGACCTGTGTGACTTACGGAGGTCCTTTATAAGAATCAAGGCCAGGATTTTAAGAGAATGGAAAGAGATGCGATTATATCATGTTCTTAGCTTATTTTAAAATAATGTTTATTGAGCAAAGAAAAGGCTAATATATATCAAAATCAAATTAGACAGGTCAAATTTCTAATTCCATTAGTTTTAAATTAAAACATTTATCATAAGATTAAAAGTTAGAATTTTCTCAAGCATAGGTAAAACATGTTAGTTTTTCCAAAACTGGTGCAGTATTCTCATCTACAATGACTCCAAGTCTTTAAAAAAGGGAAGAATTCAGTTTTTAAATTTGTTATCCTTATAGTATCTAAAAATAAAGCTAAAAGTTGGCACATGCTCATTTTACTAGAGAATAAATTATCTGCCTTTGAAAAGCCTCTTGATAATCAAGTTAACTTTGAAACCTTTGAATAATAACTCACAGTAAAGAATTCTAGCCGAAATAATACAGCATACATTTCATGGGCAATATGAGCAAACTGAATAGTCCTATTAATAAAAATGAGGCATCAAATGGAAGGAAAGCTAACCATAAGTTCATTTTCTGTATCTGTGAGTCTCTGTTTTGTAAATAAATTCATTTGTCTCACTTTTTTTTTAGTTTCCACACATAAGCGATATCATAGGGGGAGGGATAAATTAGGAGTTTGGGATTAAAATATTCAAACTACTCTACATAAAATAGATAACCAACAGGGACCTATTACATAGAACAGGGAAATATACTCGATATCTTATAATAACCTATAATAAAAAAGATCTAAAAAAGAATTGATATATATATATATATATAACTGAATCACTTTGCTATATACCTGAAAATAATACGTTGTAAATCAACCATATTTCAATAATTTTTTAAAAAAGTAAAACAACAGCAAAAAAAAAAAAAAAAATAGAAGGAAAGCTAGAGACAGCAAAGCTATACTTTTCTTCCTCATTTCCATTCCACTTGTTGATAATGTCTTCTCTCCTTTTGCTCTGGAAGAAAATTCTTGCTAATGATCCCATTTGCCCAATCTCTTTTCTCACATCTTCTTCCCTTCTTCTTCCCCTCTGTTATCCACTATTTCCTTCTCTTCCCTTCTCCTCACTCTGTTCTTCTGTTCTTTTACCCTCTACTCTGCTCTGTCCTCACTCCTCCCTTCCCACTCTCTTTCCACTCTCTCTAGCAGTTTTTCAAGATAATTCTTCGCAAGGATCTTTCTTCATGCAGACCCACACAGCCATCAGTTCTATCTGTCTATGAGAACAGTTTTGATAATGCTATTACAAATTTTAAATAGCAACTATAGTTAAAATTAAAAACTCAAAACAACTAAAGTTCACAGATTTAAAAGCCCCTTTTAATGTGTTCCTAACCTATCTTTTCAGTCCCATCTCCAGCCTGCTTTGTCTCATGTACTCCTTAGCCACCCTAGAATGACCACTCTCAGTTTTCTGAATATGCCCCTTGGTGCTCAGTCTTTGCTTATGTGGGTTCCTCTATACCAACCAACCCACTCAACTAGTATCCAAAGATGTAAGTTTTATCTCAGTTCACTGCCGCTTTCAGGAAATAAGTGCCACAATCAAATATGGAATAACTCAGCTTTGTTCAATTAGCACAACAGTTGAAATGGGATACTAATCTCCAAACTTGCCAAAAAAGGATACATTAAATCAGTCAATGTGCCTGCTATGTGCCAGTCACATAAATGTGATGGATTTGATCCCTTCTCTAACAGATTTGTACTTTAGCAGAAAATAAGAAAATTAAGTAAGAATTTCCATAAACTTCCTTGGGGAAATCACAAGGTAGAACCAACTAACATCTGCTATATTGATCAAGAAATGATCTCTTAAAAATAAGTTACTGTAACTGAAACCAAAAGGGATGAAGCGGAGTTTGTCAGCTGACAAGGAGAGGGTAGAGTGTTCTACCCACACATGTGAAAGCCTGGGGGTAAAAAAGATCCGGACTTCTTTAGTATAGCTGGGGTCTGGTGTGAAATGGAAGATATTCTGAGAAATGAGTCAGGGCCTGGAGATGTGTTAAAGGGTTTAAATTTTATCCTAGAGACACTGAGAAGATAATGAAGGATTTAAGTATGTGAGTGAGACGATCAATTTTATGTTTGAGGAATATTACTTTGTCTGGTCTGTGGAAACCTATCTATTCACCAGAAGATCTACAGATTTTAAATGACAAAATGAATGACTTATAGTTTGAGCTTCAGATGTGGACATATTCTTTGCAATGTCCCTAGAGTCTGAAGGACAGACTTAGCATCATCTCAAGACTGTTTTTTAAATTTATTTTTGGAAGGTAGGACTTAGAAGTCAAAGGATATATTTTGGATTAGCATAGATAGGAAATTAAAATAATCTGGTGTGTCTTAACCAATAATTAATAAACTTTAATAAATTATGTTTATAGTTAAATGAGTTATTATAAGATTAATAACAATTATGGATCATTAATAAGGATTCTCAATATTGAACATGCAATAAATATGCTTATAAGTGAGATATAATTTATTAGATGAAATAAATTTTGAAATTTATTTATATAAATAAATAGGATATAATTTATCCTTGAAAATGTTACCTTGGTGTGCTTTTTTTTTTTTTTTTTAATAAATCCTACTTGATGCTTTTCTCCTGTTTCCCACTCTGTTTTTTAAAATTTATTTATTTATTTATTTATTTATGGCTGTGTTGGGTCTTCGTTTCTGTGCGAGGGCTTTCTCCAGCTGTGGCAAGCGGGGGCCACTCTTCATTGCGGTGCGCGGGCCTCTCACTATTGGGTCAGACGCGCAGGCTCAGTAATTGTGGCTCACGGACCCAGCTGCTCCGCGGCATGTGGGATCCTCCCAGACCAAGGCTCGAACCCATGTCCTCTGCATTGGCAGGCAGAGTCTCAACCACTGCGCCACCAGGGAAGCCCCCTGGTGTGCATTTTATGTACAAAGAGAAAATTTAGAATCTACTGAAAGAATATTTAGGGAACATTTAGAATAAACTGCTTTACTAATTAACTTACAAGATGTCATTGAGCTTTGTTTTCCGGATAGTCATTAGTGGTGATAGGTTCTCTCTTACACATAAGCATCTTACTTCTTGAGAATTAATGAGTATAATTGATCATGGCGGATTGTTGATATTTTCTAATGATAAGTAAGCTGTGTCTTCCAAGAAATGGTTCCAGTCATGCCATCAGTTTGAGAAGTTTTAGTTCAGGACAAATGAGGTAAGTCATTGGAAACCTGTTAGTGTTCCTTCTCTCCTTCACTGGAAAAGATAATTACTCAGAAAACAACCTTGGTTCAAGGGCAGATTTAAGTTTTGTGGAGATACTTCAAGAAAAAGAAGACAATATTATGAACACAATATTTGGTAGGAAAGTAAATTTTACACTGAGAAGAGAAATCACATATAAAAATTAACTGAAATGTGACAAATACCACAAAAATTACAAAATCAAGGAGAAAAAAGAACATTGATTAATCAGCTTCCTGACACACCCCTAGTATATTGTTTGGTTGCCTTCTCTTTGATCACCTATTCATGTGATGTTGATTTCATAATACCATTTTCCATCATGTGAATAGGAAAGATAATTATTCTTCCTACTAGTGTAGTTAATAGAAAATATTGATAATTGGGATTTGTAAAACATGTATCACAATGTTAGCTAGAGTCACTTGTATCATTGCTTACAGTTAGGTGCTCTACAAACACAGGGACACCGGTAAATTATGTTTTGTACAATTTTCATCATAAAAGAAAAAATAGATGGTAGTTTTTAACTTTACCCTCTGCATTTTCAGTATGTTCCTCATGGGAATTTTCATTTTGACAAAGCATCAAAGAGACCTACTCTGCTTGAAATTTTGACGTTTGAATGTTGAAAGAGTTTTCCACAGACTAGCTTCTCAGGCAGATGAGTCAGCAAGCAGGCAGTAGACGTTCTCCTGAACATCATTCTACATAAATAGCTAGAAATAACCTAACTTCTATGGAAGTGATTACAAACCCTATAGTCCACGAAAACCAAATATTTCAATCATTTCAAATTCAATTTAGCTGGATCCCCAAGATGGCCATTGTTACCCAATACAACAGAAGGGAAGTCAGAGAGGAAAGTGACTGATTGTAGTTAAAATATATCAGTTTTTCCATATGACCCAGCAATCCCACTACTGGGCAAATACTCTGAGAAAACCATAATTCAAAAAGAGTCATGTACCGCAATGTTCACTGTAGCTCTATTTACAATACCAGGGCATGGAAGCAACCTAAGTGTCCATTGACAGATGAATGGATAAAGAAGATGTGGGAAATATATATACAATGGAAATTTACTCAGTCATAAAAAGAAACGAAATTGAGTTATCTGTAGTGAGGTGGATGGACCTAGAGTCTGTCATACAGAGTGAAGAAAGTCAAAGAGAAAAACAAATACCATATGCTAACACATATGTATGGAATCTAAAAAAAATTAAAAATGATTATGAAGAACCTAGGGGCAGGACAGGAATAAAGATGCGGATGTAGAGAATGGACTTGAGGACACAGGGAGGGGGAAGGGTAAGCTGGGACGAAGTGAGAGAGTGGCATGGACATTTATACACTACCAAATGTAAAATAGATAGCTAGTGGGAAGCAGCCACATAGCACAGGGAGGTCAGCTCTGTGCTTTGTGACCACCTAGAGGGGTGGGATAGGGAGGGTGGGAGGGAGACGCAAGAGGGAGGGGATATGGGGATATATGCATATGTATAGCTGATTCACTTTGTTATACAGAAGAAACTAACACACCATTGTAAAGCAATTATACACCAATAAAGATGTTAAGGGCTTCCCTGGTGGCGCAGTGGTTGTGAGTCCACCAGCCGATGCAGGGGACGCGGGTTCGTGTACCAGCCGATGCAGGGGACGCGGGTTCGTGTCCCGGTCCGGGAAGATCCCACATGCTGCGGAGCGGCTGGGCCCGTGAGCCACAGCTACTGAGCCTGTGCTCCGCAATGGGAGACACCACAACGGTGAGAGACCCGCATACGGCAAAAAAAAGTTAAAAAAAAATGCACACACACACACACACAAATATATCAGTTTTTCAAATTTTACAAAAACACCTGATATTGTGAAAACATAGTAAATGACCTTCTCAGGTTGCATCCTTCTACAGTATGTACAAAAGTTTTACGTGTCCCTCTTCATCCAGATTCCAGAATAATTGCTCCTTTTCCTTGCCTTCAAGAGATGGCAAGACTTCTGCTCCTCCTTCAGCCCAAAACACAGTATTACTAGATCTGAAGTGCTGTTCTGCCCCTTAAGGCTTTCCTATACCATACCCATTCCTCTTAAATCGTTCCTATACTTGTAAATGCTTATTAATTAATCACTCGGATTGTACTATCTGTTTGCTGCAAGGAATCTGATTGATATACCCTCTCATCTTTCAGTTCTTATCTTAACTATAACTTCCCCTTCAATCTCTTTCCCAACCAATCCGTTAGTACCTTTTTCTTTTCTATCACAGTACTTCATTAACTTCTGTTACAACCCTTATCCAAATTAGTAATTATATATTTATTTGTTCATTTATCAATAATCCCCTGGTTCCAAATACAGTTCCTGCCATATAATAGGTACTAAATAAGTATTTACAGTAAAACCCCAGGGTAAGGTAAATTCACCCAGTCTACATTCCCAAACAAGGTGAGGTTAAGTTTTTACCTTTGGAGGGAGGGATGGAAATGGAAGAGAGGGTGAGATGTAAGGCCAGACATAGGGAATTGACAGGCAACCCTAATTCACAAAAGTTGTCTCTTGACCTTCCCAGTGTGTTTCCCAGCCTGTTCTCCTTGGACCAGCCAAAATAATGGACACCAAACAACAACAAGATTCCTAAAATCATAGCTACTGTCCCAGGCATTCCATCACAGCCACAAGAACAGGGGGTTAATTCCATTGATATTTAAGCCAATGTGCACATCTGATACCAGCTAATGCCAAACCACAGTTGGGATCAAAACTCTTGGTAGGTTTGCTAGATTGTAACCACTCTTGGTCATATTATTAAATTTGCAATATTGCTATCCTGCATTTGTAAGACTGGGTTGTTTGGATCCCAATCACTGCATTAGTGAGGGGTTTTATTGTATTGCATGAATGGGTGAATGGATTCAAATTTATCAGTATTTCTCCTATCTTAAGGATAACAAATATTTATGGTTAAAATAATGAATGGGATATAATCAAAAGAATTTTTCAAAGACTGAGTTTAAACTAATGCTGTCTTGAGGGAAACAAATCATTTAACTTTGTAAACAGAAATCGACAACTGTTATCAAAATGTTTTAAATTTTCTATTTTCTTCTTAGGAGAAATCCATGTGCAACATACTGGAAATTAGATGCTCTGGGAAATCAAATAAGTGTTTCTATTTTTGCATGTGTCTTTTTATAAAGTTTAAAAAGCAAGTTTACATACATTAAACCATTTGATTATAAAGACCTTATGACTACTTATATGTTAAGTAGACTTGATCAACATTTATTCTAGCCCTGTTTTCTTTCATTTCTTATATTTTAAAGCTAAAATCTAATCTTTCTAGGCCACCTTGTATCTAGCAGAGGCCATGTGGCACTCCAGCCAAGGAAACTATTTAGAAGTGTTGGGAATTTCAGGAAAGTGTTTGTTTCGTGATACAGCATCCTCCTTGTTCTCCTTCATTACTTTTTCTTCCTGACTGGGGTGTAGTCATAAAGAGTAGAGATACCAAAGCAGTGATATTTCAACAATTAAGAAAATCTCAGAACATCAAAAGACTAGCCCTGAAATCCTTGAGATTTTGAATCAAGGCCAACAACTGCCTCCTTCCTGGAATCTTGTTGCATGGTAGTAAAATACATTTCAAGTTTATTTAAGCCTCAATTCAACAGAATATCATTTTCTATCAAGAGAATAGAAAGATAATTTATTTTGTCTTCTATGATATTTACAGCCAAATACAATCAACAAATGATAGAGTGACACAGGAATATTATTATTTAGCCAGTGGGTAAACTGAAGTTCAGCATTATTTGTACAAGTTTACACCCAGAACATGGGGTATGGCCTGGACCAAAATCAGGGGAAGAAGTACCCTCATTCACTAGACGTTTACAATCTAGAAGAGAAACAATACTTGCCTTAAAACTAATGTATTGAAATATGTTATAATTTGTTAGGCTGGGTGGCTTAATAGTACAAATAGCTAACCCTTTTTGAGTAGTTATTAAGTGTCAGTCACTTTTCTAGCCAATTTATATACATTAACTCTTTTTATTCTCAGCATAACCCTATTACAAATGTGCTATATTGTGCACATTTTACAGGGGAGAAAACCGAGGTATAAGAAGTTTTGAGTTTTTAAGTAACCTGTCATAAGTGACACAGCCAATAAGTGACAGAACTGGCATTTGGACTCAGGCAGTCTGGCTCTAGCAATTGTGCTCTTAGCCATTACCTCACACTATTTCTCACCGGTCTGTTCATGTCGGTCTTAATGAAGTAGATATTTCATCTTAATTTTAGGATAATATAATTAAAACTTAAAGAGTTTTAAAAAACACAGTTTTCAGATGCAATAAATAGAGAAAAAGTTTTAACACGTATATAGCACTTAGTATGTGCCAGGAACTGTTCCAAGTAATTTTCATATATTAACCCATTTAATCCTCATAACGAAAAAACAATTTGATGGAGCTGGACGTATTTTTTATCTCTATTTTATAGAAGAGAAAATTGAATCCCAGAAAAGTTAAGACACTTGCCCAAAGTGGCAGAACTAGTAAGTGGTGCAGTTGGGATTCCAACCCGGGAAATCTGACTCCAACATTTGGCTCTTAAGCGCTTCAATAACAAAGCACATAACCTTCTGTTCAGTGCACAAATTTTAAAGGCTAGTAAAATTTATAGATGAGATAGAGAATATTTACTAAACAGGGAAAATTTCATGGAAAGAGAAATTTGATCTGAAATAACTTTGAAGGGAGAAGAAAGTAAGTTGGCTTAAGCAATGAAATTGAGATTCAGAATTTATTATGAAAAATGAAGAAATATCTGGGCAAAATTCCAGAAAATCAGAGTCAAGTAGAAATATGATGGCATCCAATGAGATCAGTTTATTTTTAAAAGCAACAGATTAACTCTAATTTCTAAAGTTGAGAAACTTAAAAACCTAAAGTTAACTTGTTCTACTTTCATCCACCAACTGGTACTTGTTCACTTCACTTGTTGACTGTTATCAGTTTATTCCACAACAATTTATGTTCTGACTAGCAGCTCTTATGAAAATAAAATTCAAAAGCTATGGTGTCTGCCTTAAAGGAAATTATAATCTTCCAAATTCCAAACTGTCACCAGGTGTCATGTCCACCATCTCATTTTCAATTTTTTGATCTGACTGATTTTAATACATTACTAAATAATTCAATAAATCAGTTCAATAAACATTTATTGAGCAACTACTGTCTCCCAGACATTGTGCCAGGAGCTGGGACTATAGAAGCTTGTTAGGAGAGAAGACACATAAGGAAATAATTACATTACAAGGTGATCAGTGTAATGAAGCAGCAGGGTCCATGTGCTCTGGATTCAGTAAAAAGAGGGTCATGCTAGAAGGGATGAGGTATGAATTGGACATTTAGAAAAATCTTCAAAAGCTTTCATTTAAGAAATATTAGTGCATGCTTACTATATATCGGGTACTGTGTTAAGTGGTGGTGATACAGTATTGAAAAATTCAAACCTCATCTTTATACTTGCAAAGCTTGTAGACCAACAGAATTAATGCAGTCCTTTTAGCAAAGTGCTGAGGAATTAAAAAAAAAAAAAAAAAGGAGGATGATGAAAGGACGAAGGGAATGAAGAAACAGGGGAGGGACCATGAACAGGAATTTTAGAACCAACTGAGAGTTTGTTCACCGTCTGAATCAGCAACTTCTAAAAATGGAGAGGCACACAAGGAGAAGGAGCCAGATGAGAAAGGAAAGGGGGGGATCAATCACAACACTTGAATCCAATACGTTTTATAGTTTGAGAAAGGTCAGATATCCAGATAAATCTGGAAAGAGCAAGAATCAGAGCATATAAGAGATGACAAAAAAAGCACACTAGATTGATGATTCACAGGTATTCATTTTCTTTGGAAGTTACAGGCTAGGTCTTCCAGCTATGCTCTATCTAGTTAAGGTAGATTTTTTCTTAGCACCCATGGAACAAAATGTCAGAATCCATGGAAAAGATAGTGTATTTCACTTTACAAAGTTGTCTGTGAATAAAAGCTATGAAGATTGAATCACATTTGTACTGCACTTATGGAATTTTCAAGGCAGACATACCTTGTTGTGAATCCAACAAAAAACAAATAACCATTTCTAATGAGAATGATTTCTTTCTGCTTCTTTCTTTTTAGTAAATTTAAAATTCATGTAGATGCCTTTCACTGATACTTCAATAAACATGTTTTGTTTTTTTTCAAGTATACTTTTAGACCCAGTATGGGACACTATGGTAATAAGATATAGTTTGAAATTTCTTGTCAAGATGGCTTTGTAAGTTCAGGCTTTAAGGAGTCCCCTTTACTCCAAGCATACAGCAGTGAAAGATAAAATACAAAACGAGTGAACCACACATATACAACAAGATCCAAAAAAGGTAAACATCTCCATAAATAAACACAAAACTAAAATATCAGCTTAAATTGCAGATCTTCTGAGCTATCAGTCAGAAGCCAGTAGACGTGGTTGGGAAGTCCATTCCTTCTTTAACGGAGAGTAAAAGTATCCTCTAGGAGACAGAAGATAGAAGAAATTACCTAGGCTCAATTCATGATACTAGGATCTGGGGCTAGAGGGCTCTCCCACTAACTCACTGGGAAGAAAGCTGAAAAGTGTTGCTAATCAGATATGCTTCAAGCACTAATTTACATAAAGCTATACACCTAAGTAGGGAAAGAACACAGGTAAACCTTCTTAATAGCAACCTAGCCAAACAATCCGATGGCTCAATATCTGGATGTGTATGCTTCCAGAATAGGTATGTTTGCCCATTCAGAGCAACTCTCCAGTTGGCACCCTGGGCAAAATACAAAAACAACTGCCAGAGGATACTGAGTAATAAACAAAATCAGGCAGAATATGGAGGAATCAAAACTTTGAGAGGTGACTAACGTGAAAATGATTCCCATTTTCTTAAGGCCTTTCCCTGCTAGTGGGGACTTCAAAGAGAGCTTCTTGGGAGACAGCATGACCTGCTCATTATAGAAGAGGCAGCCTAGAGCCAGAGGAAACGTGATCCCAACAGGTTGCAATGGGGGAGATAAAAGTTCTAGAAGCTGAGGCTGTGTACCTGCATCCCCAGTGACAAAGCATTAACTGGTCTACAATGTCTTACTGGATTTCAAAATAACAATCAAAAAGTAGGATCAGCTCATCATCATGGGTTAAAATTATAATACAGAGGAAAGTTTCTGAGTTAATCAGGAAAATTCAAGGTAAGAAAAAGTAGTATTATGTAAAGAAAATAAAATGGCTTAAACAGGAAAAATAATAAAACATTGGAAGGGAACTTTAAATAAGAAACAGTAAATTAATATATTTAAGTATAATGCAGGAAAAAAATTAAAAAGGCAAAGGAAAATTAAATAATAGATAAAAACATATGGAAGATAGAGAACTAGAATCCAACCCATGAAAACTAGGTATTCTCAAAGTCAGGTCCGAACATTTAACGATTGCTGTCCATACCCTACCCTGTTTCATCCAGCATGAGTACAGACAACCTACAGAATCCTGAAGTAACTGTCTACAGATCAAGGAATCCTGTTCTCACCCTCATATACCATGGCAGCCTATCACATTGTTCTACTGTAAGAGCAGCACAAATGCAGATCATAACCCATTCTCAGTTCTCTCAGTTGATGAGTAATTGAGGCAATTCAGGGCTCTACCACAAAGAAAACTGTAGTTCTGTCTTCCCCATTAAAAATTAAGCATTCAGGGGCTTCCCTGGTGGCCCAGTGGTTGAGAGTCTGCCTGCCGATGCAGGGGGCACAGATTCGTGCCCCGGTCTGGGAAGATCTCACATGCCGCGGCTGGGCCCGTGAGCCATGGCCACTGAGCCTGCGTGTCCGGAGCCTGTGCTCCACAACGGGAGAGGCCACAGCAGTGAGAGGCCTGCGTACCACAAAAAAAAAAAAAAAAAAAAAAAAAAAAAGTTTATGCCAGGATGTAAAATTTCAGCAAGGTATAAAAGAAGCTTGGAAAAGAAGATCTAAGTTAGGAACAGAATATAGGGAGGCAAGTCACAGACTCCATCAGCTATGCCGGAATATTTCCAGAGCTCAAGCCAATATTGGTGACCAGCTGAAGTTTCAGTATTATCAAGTCATGACTGGTCTCCCCATTTTGTGAGTGTATAAATGTTGTCATCATTATTATTACAACTACAAAGCACTGAAATCACTGTTCTATGTCAGGTACCAAAAAGCCTCATCTGGTACAATATCACAAGGTATACCTGTGGCAGGTGGAGTGCTCTTCCCCCAGTTATCCAATCAGTGAACTCCTATTTTCCAAATATCAAATCCCAGAATATTATAAGATAAGAAAAATAACAATAAGGGGCATAATTTTATGGTGATTAAAATAAGAGGGATACAGTCAAAACTGTAGCAGGCTTTTTTTGTACAATTTGACGAGTTGATTTTTAATTTTACATGGAAATGCAAAGAACCTAAAATATCTAAAGCAATTTTTTAAAGGAATACAGTAAAAGGCCTTACTATATCTGATTTCAAGACATATTCTAAAAGTATACCAACCGAGACAGTGTGGAACTTGAGAAAAGTGACATACATATCCATGGAATATTGCCACCTAGACAATTCAAAATGTTGTTCTATCAATATGGAAAAAATAGAAGGTGACCCTTATCATGCTCTATATGCAAAAATTTATTCAAAATAGATCACAGACCTTAGTGTGAAAACTACAGCTGTAATTCTCCTAGAGGAAAACATAAAGGAATATCTTTGCAAACTTCAAGTGATCAAAGATCTTAGATAGAACACAAAAACAATGAACCATAAATTTATTAAAAATGATAAATAAATAAAATTCATTAAAATTTTAAACTCACTCTTCTAAAGATACAATTAAGAAAATGAAATGGCAAACCACAAACTGAGAGAAAATATTCACAACACATAAATCAGACAAAGATAAAAAGAATGCTTACAGTTCAATAATAATAAGATAAACAATGAAATTTTTTTTAAAATGAGCAGAAGAATTTAGTAGTTATTTCAAAAGAGAAAATATGCAGATGGCCTGTAGACACATAATGTACAGCATCATTAGTCTTTAGGGGTAAGAATTCAAACCACATTGAGATACAACACCACACCCATCAGAATGGGAAAATTAAACAAAATTAAAACAGAAAAGGGAAGGATATGGGCAACTAGGACTCTCATACATAGCTGGTGGGTATAGGTATTTACCCAAGAGAAACAAAAATATACAACCACACAAAGACTAGGTCACAAATGCTCTTAACGGCTTTATTTTAAGTAGACAAAAACCATAAATAATCTAAATGTCTAACATACACGAATGGGTAAACAAACTGTGATATAGCCATTTAATGAAATACTGGTTAGCAATAATAAGGAGCTATTAATTCATGCCATTGAATAAATTAAAAAATCATTATGTTAGATGAAAGAAGCCAGGCCAAAAAAAAAGTAAGAAAATAATACAAATTTTATAATTCCATTCATATAAAATTCTAAAGAATAAATTAATCTATAGAGACAGAAATGAGGTTAGATATGGGTGTGTGGGAGAGATGGGTTACAAAGTGGTACAAGGAAATGTTTGTTATCCTGTTTTGATGGTTTCTCAGATTTGTATACCTATGTCCAAACTGATCAAATTGTATACTTTAAAAATGTGCCATTTAGTGAAATTTAATTATAGTTTAGTGAAGTTGAAAGAAACCAAAACCAAAAAATAAAAAGGAATGATATTAAATCCATTTTAGGGGAGAGGTTTATAATAAAAAAGACATTTTTAGAATAAGTTGCCTAAAGCTCATTTATTTGAGATCATTTTTCCTGTAGCTTCTATCTAATAACATTTCTCCTAAAATTTATCACCTGTTAAATAATTAAATGTCTGTTCAGATATTTTTAAGGGATTGGGGAGATACCTTTTGCCATTTTAAGAAATTGTAACCAGTTTCTTTAATTTAAATTTAAACCTACTTAAATTTTAGCTTTTCTAGTAAAAAATTATTAAATTTGCAGCATTTTAGGAATGATGCAAATTTTTCTGTCTTTTTAAGTTCATCTACTTATAAAATACTTTTTCAAAATTATGGTTGAGTACACCAAAAACCAATGAATTTTATACTTTAAATGAGAGAAGAGCAAAACTTTTGTTAATACATATTTATATGAATGAGAAAACTGAGGAAGTATTCTGGAAAAAAAGACAGTAAACTTTTAAGGGCCCTGAATACCAATCACTGTTTGTTAACATGGAATTCATGTTTCACCACTGAAGGTTCTTGAACAGGATAGTATCTTGATGTGGTCTTTGAGAAAATTGATCTGGCTGTGGTGTGTGGAGTAGATTTGTGTTAGAAGAGATGAAAATCCTGTTAGAATGTTACTAAAATAAACGGAATGTCATAACACAGAGTTTTAAAGTAATTAGAAGTAGCAGTAATGATAATTTTTATAAAAAGTGAGGGGAGGATAATACGAGTTTAAAACTTTGCCACTCACTGAGGAAGGGGAGTAATGAGAAATGAGGAATCAAAGAGAACTCTAACTTATTTTCAGTATCTTGGAGGATAAAGCCTCCATTATAGAAGTTAGGGGAGAATTCAGGAATCATACTGGTTGGAGGGGTTCAGTATTGAATATCCTAAAATTCAGGTTCAGGCAGGATACCTAGTTATCCATCTGGCCCTACAGAAAGAGTATTCATAGCTTTCAGGAGAGACTGTAGGTAATATTTGTCATTTTATAGCTGCTGAGCATTTGAACTCCCTGTCTATATTTAGGGAAGTAGACATCATTTTTGTTTTACATAAAAGGCCAGGTACTTGTTCCCCCCAGGTTCTTGACTCTAGACCTCAAAGACATGTCTTAAATTTGAGCAATCAGATGCTCCCACTCAGAGCGTGAGTCTGAGTGGCTTACACAAAGAAGCTAGGAGCGTTGGTCTCATGTCATCAGTGTAAGCACCCAGTATCTGTTCCCACTGGTGGCAGAGTGACAGGACCAGTGGAAGCATGAAAACTTGATTGGTCCTGTGGCCAGAGCTAGCTATGTCTTATTCTGGCTGGCTTTCCATGGTCCCTAATTAACTTTTTAAAAACAGCTTCATTGAAATACAATGCACACAATATAGTAATTCACCCATTTAAAGTATACAGTTCAGTAGGTTTTAGTATATTCAGAGTTTGTAAACACCATGATCTAATTTTGCAACATTTTCATCACCTCAAAATAAACCTTGTTCCCATTAGCAGTCCACCCACCTCCCTCCAGGCAACCACCTATCCACTTTCTGTCTCTATAAATTTTCCTATTTTGGACATTCATATAAATGGAATCACATAACATGCAGTCTTATGTGAGCAGCTTGTTTCACTTAGTATAATGTTTTCAAAGTTCATCCATATTATAGTATGTATCAGTACTTCACTCCTTTTTATTGCTGAATAATTTTATGGATATACCACATTTTGTTTATTCATTTATCAGTTAATGGACATTTGGATTGTTTCTACTTTTTGGATATTACAAATACCATTGCTATGAATATTTATGCATTTACTTTGGTGTGGACATATTATTTCACTTCTCTTGGCTATATACCTAAAACTGGAATTGCTGAGACATATTGTAACTCCATGTTTAACATTTTGAGGAACTGTCAAACTATTTTCCAAAGTAGTTACACCATTTTACCTTCTCACTAACAGTGTATGAACTTTCCAACTTCAACACATTCTTACTAGCACATGTTATTATGTATCATTTTTATTACAGCTATCCTAGTGCGTATAAAGAAGTTTCTTCAGGATTTTGTTTTACATTTCTAATGACTAATGATGTTGAGAAGCTGTTCATTTGGTTATTGTGTTATTCATATATATTCTTTGGAGAAAAGCCTTTTCAAATTATTTGCCCATCTTTTTAATTGGGTTGTCTTTTCTTTACTAAGTTGAAAACCTTCATTAATGCTTGATTTTTGAATCATGTTCGTAGTCATAGTCTTCCCTTTGTCTGACCCAATATTCTTACATTAAATTGCTTTTTTTGCTTAAATTGAGCCCAGTGGCTATCTTCTCCTTGCAACCAAGAACCAGAGATCAAATATATATATATTTAGAGTTTTTCCAAACAAAGTGGATATTTGTTTTTTTAACATCTTTATTAGAGTATAATTGCTTTACAATAGTGTGTTAGTTTCTGCTGTATAACAAAGTGAAACAGTTATACATATACATATATCCCCACATCTCCTCCCTCTTGCGTCTCCCTCCCACCCTCCCTATCCCACCTCTCTAGGTGGTCACGAAGCACCGAGCTGATCTCCCTGTGCTATGCGGCTGCTTCCCACTAGCTATCTATTTTACATTTGGTAGTGTGTATATGTCCATGCGACTCTCACTTCGTCCCAGTTTACCCCTCCCACTCCCTGTGTCCTCAAGTCCATTCTCTACGTCTGCATCTTTACACAATGGATATTTGATTTAATAAAAGTACATGAGATAAATAAGGGAGATATATAAAATTTAAAGTATTAAAAAGTTAGTGGTGGGCTTCCCTGGTGGCGCAGTGGTTGAGAGTCCGCCTGCCGATGCAGGGGACGCGGGTTCGTGCCCCGGTCCGGGAAGATCCCACATGCCGCGGAGCGGCTGGGCCCGTGAGCCATGGCCTCTGAGCCTGCGCGTCTGAAGCCTGTGCTCCGCAACCGGAGAGGCCACAACAGTGAGAGGCCCACGTACCGCAAAAAAAAAAAAAAAAAAGTTAGTGGTCAGTGAGTGAATAATCAGTCAGTGACTAAAATTTTTTATTATTATTCATTTTGATGATGGAGGAAAAAGGAGAAGCAGGGTAGTAGCTTGAATTGTCTTTACTCAGGGGAAAAATTTAAAGAGAAGATATTACACATGAATATATGGGAGTACATAATTAGTGAAGGAAATTCCTTAAGGAGGTAGCAGAGAGATGTGAATGAATTAGGTTTAGAAAAGGAGGAGGAGAATTCTTCCTTAGAGATAAGGAAAAATAATAACTTAGTGGAGGAAAGAAAGAGATTCTGAAGTGGAGATGGTGCCCTGAGACAGTCTTCAGCAGGTGGCTGTGACATTTTCTAGAGATAGGAGTAATATTATGCTAACACCAACATGCAGAGGTTGGATGGGGATGTTGAGGAGAGTAGAGAGTTGCTGAGGTAGGAATGAGGTCGCAAGTCAGAGGGAGTTAAGTTGAGAAGACTTTTCCAGCAAAAATGATATTCTAGCAGTAGTGAATTCAAGAATATTTTCTATCCTTCCACCCAAATCTCTGAATTCTTCCTTTCTTTCTCTCTTGTACCTTACTTAATAAAAATGCGTCATAAGGGAATAACACCAACAAACAAACATGTAGAATGTTAAATATATATGAATCATTGCTCTGGCTCATTCTTTTGAAGTTGTTCCTTTGTGTGTTTCCCCTTTCTACTAGTTTCAGAGTACCCATTGCAAAATGTAAATACTATGAGCAAACTAGGTATATTCCTTTTTTGGTTTGAAATGTAGTTTCTAAAAATGTCCATTTTAGTCTTAGTTTTCAGAGGTGCTTTCTTTCTTCTGTCAAGTGTCTCTGACTTAAACAAAAAAGTCTGAAAGTGATTTCCATAGTGATTTATAGTGTTCTTCTCTGAGCTTTCAAAATAGGTATCTCAACTCCTTACCATTGATGAACTGTAGTCTTGTTCTAATAATTTCTTCATATTACAATGTTAATGAAGCAAAAATCTCTAGACTACAAATAAGTCAGGTTATTTACTTTTTCTTTTGCATAATCTATTTGCCCTTTTAAAAAATCAAAGACAACCCTTTGTCATTCTCTTAAATAGCAAAAGATATGCGTGAATTTCCAACAGACTCTCTTTCTTCTTTATTTGTTTATATATCTGCCTTAACGTACAAAATTAAAAGCATGCCTAAATGAAAATGTCACGGATAGAAACAGAACACATGAGATTTAAAAGACAGTGATCAAATTACTTTTCAAGGTAGAAAAGTGTTACATTTCACATTTCTGTGAAGTTGAGTGTTTTACATCCTACTGAACTCTTCAGCTGAAGTTAGTACTCCAGGGGATTTCAAATCAGTTCAAAGTTACATAGTAAAGAGAAAAAGAAAAAGACAAAGACATGGGTGAAATTCGTTGTGCAATTTCATTGTTTAGCATTTCAAAGTTTCCATCTATTCTCTTGACTAAAGCCCTGGTTTCATTGGGTTTATGGGTTTGTCTGAAGCCAGGAATGTGTCCAAATTCACAGCAAGCATTTATGTATACAAAATTAAATCAAGAAGCTTAATTGAGAAATTTTCTTTCAATTCAGAAACAACCTAAAGCCTATCCAAATGTAGACATAATCTATGTATAACCAATAACATTTTATTTGGCACATGGAAATGAAGAACAAACTTGGGGCTGGGAGTTTGTGGACCTGGGGCTCTCATCCCAGCTCTTCCATTAGCCAGTATTTGACCTTCCATAATCATTTTACCTTTCTGGATCTTAATGTCATCTGCTATAAAATAAGACAGAACACTTAATGATTTTGGATATTTATTCTATTTCTAAAATTTTTTTGAACTACTCAGAAAAAAATTTTAATGTATACTTCTTTGGGATATTTATATGAAATATGGTATTTACTGTATATAAAGTTAAGTGCCTATAATGATAGCATATAATGTTTATCACGTATATATATGGCATATATAATACATATATAGATATATAAAGATTATTTCTTATTTTTAGAATTACACAAATTAATTACCACCTCAAAATCTAGCTATTTTACCAGAAGATAGTAATGCTTCATAACTGATATCTTGTTAGTAACCAAAAAGTAAAATCATCACCACTATTTTTTATATGAAGAAGCAATTTTTCACACTGTAATTTTCTTTTTTTTGTTGTTTTTGTTTGTTTGTTTGTTCTTTTTGTGTGTGTGTGTGGTACGCAGGCCTCTCACTATTGTGGCCTTTCCCAATGTGGAGCACAGGCTCCGGACACGCAGGTTCAACAGCCATGGCTCACGGGCCCAGCCGCTCCACAGCATGTGGGATCTTCCTGGACCGGGGCATGAACCCGTGTCCCCTGCATTGGCAGGTGGACTCTCAACCACTGCACCACCAGGGAAGCCCAGTAATGTTATTTTTAATAGTTTGTCCTATTCTTCCCTGAAACAATAATTCTAGAAATACAAAAGATAAGTTAATACTGGGAAGTTGTATATAATATGAAGGTCCTAGCTAGAAATTAGGAAGACATTTCAAACAAAGTACGTAGCAGGATTTTTGCTCTCCTTAAATCTCCTGTTCCCTAATATTGAGTGAATATTTACTCTAATATTATTTACTCTAATTTTTAAACATATGACTGAGATTGTTCTTAAGAAAAAGCAGAATGGGAGTTAGCCTGTGAAGTATTATAAAGAACTCTAAAAGCCCTTAGCTGAATATTTTTCTACCATATTAAAAGACTTTTATTGATGTCTTAAATTCTACCACTGAATCTTCAGTTTAGTGCAAAATTAAAAGTATTTTTCTAAAATGGACAGAAGACCTAAATAGACATTTCTCAAAAAAACAAATACAAACGGCCAATAAGCACATGAAAAGATGCTCAATATCACAAATTATTAGAGAAATGCAAGTCAAAACTACAATGAGGTATCACCTCACACTGGTCATAATGGACATCATTAAAACCTCTACAGGGCTTCCCTGGTGGTGCAGTGGTTAAGAATCCGCCTGCCAGTGCAGGGGACACAGGTTCGATCCCTGGTCCGGGAAGACCCCACATGCCGTAGAGCAACTAAGCCTGTGTGCCACAGCTATTGAGCCTGCGCTCTAAAGCCCATGAGCCACAACTACTGAGCCCACGTGCCACAACTACTGAAGCATGGGTGCCTAGAGCCCCTGCTCCATAACAGGAGAAGCCACTGCAATGAGAAGCCTGCGCACCTCAACGAAGAGTAGCCCCCACTTGCTGCAACTAGAGAAAGCCCACGTGCAGCAACGAAGACCCAATGCAGCAAAAAATAATAAATAAAATAAATAAATTAAAAAAAAAAAAACCTCTACAAATAACAAATGCTGGAGAGGATGTGGAAAAAAGGGAACCCTCCTACACTGTTGGTGGGAACATAAGTTGGTACAGCCACTATAGAAAATGGTATGGAGGTTCCTTAGAAAACTAAAAATAGAATCACCATATGATCCAGCATCCCCACTCCTGGGCATATATCCAGACAAAACTCTAATCCAAAAAGATACATGCACCCTGTATTTATAGCAGCACTATTCACAATAGCCAAGACATGGAAACAACCTAAATGTCCATTGATAAATGAATGGATCAAGAAGATGTGGTATATATATACAATGGAATACTACCGAGCCATAAAAGAGAAGGAAATAATGCCATTTGCAGCAACATGGATGCAGCTAGAGATTATCATACTAAGTGAAGTAAGTCAGAAAGAGAAAGACAAATACAATATGATATCACTTATAATGTGGGATCTAAAATATGACACAAATGAACCTATCTACAAGACAGAAACAGACTCATAGACATAGAGAACAGACTTGTGGTTGCCAAGGGAGAGGAAGTTGGGAGAGGGATGGAGTGGGAGGTTGGGGTTAGCAGATGTAAGCTTTTATGTGTAGAATGGATAAACAACATGGTCCTACTATAGAGCACAGAGAACTATATTCAGTATCATATGATAAACCACAATGGAAAAGAATATTTAAAAAAAGAATGTATAGATATGTATAACTTAATCACTTTGCTGTACAGCAGAAATTAACACATTCTAAATCAACTGTACTTCAATAAAAATATTTTTCTATTCAAAAGCATATATCACAGAGGAAATAATACTTCAAAATGTAGCATTTATGCCAACCGAATGTAAATGACATTGTGACATTCTTTCTCAAATGTCAACTAGTTAGCAATAGCTAAATGTGGTATACCAGAGAAGTAATTTTTAAGTGCTCCTTCATGGGAACTTAGAAGTTCCAAAATGTGTCTCAGGACCTCAACAAGGACATCTCTACCTATATTTCTTCTAAAACTTTGGTTTGGACATTTGAAAAGCCATTGGATTAGAAGATGGAATATAAGTTTTGAAATTGGTATAATACTAACCGAGGAAAAAGCACCCATGGGAATGGGTATAGGAAGGGAAGGATAGGGAAGAAAAGGCCCAACAAATAAGGAAACAATGTGATAAAATGATGAATGGAACAAAGGTCAGTAGAGCAAGGAGTTGGAGAAAGGATATTAAAATTTATCTTGGAAATCTAAAATGTACTTTACAAATTTGCTTACATTTGCACATTCAAAAGTATCAAATAGGGCTTCCCTGGTGGCACAGTGGTTGAGAATCCGCCTGCCGATGCAGGGGACACGGGTTCGTGCCCTGGTCCTCGAAGATCCCACATGCCGCGGAGCAGCTGGGCCCGTGAGCCATGGCCGCTGAGCCTGCGCGTCCGGAGCCTGTGCTCCACAACGGGAGAGGCCACAACAGTGAGAGGCCCGCATAACGCAAAAAAAAAAAAAAAAAAAAAAAAAGTATCAAATAATGTTGCACTGTAACTCTCCCAATGATAATTATGCTCACTAAAGACTAAGAACAACTGTTCTAGTTTGTGTTACAAAATTGTATAACATGGAAATTGCTTCACAATCACAAACTGGCCATTTAAAATTAGTTTAGAGATGGACAATACTTCAGCGTACTTTTCAATTAGCCTCAAGTCTAACCCAGCTCACATGTATGGTAGGGTCTCCATATTTTATTAAGCCTTACTGAAATATAGATAGGATTTCTATTTACATAACTAAATCACTGTCAAATCACTAGATCACTAAATCACTAAGTTAGTAGAAATTTTTACTGTGCTTTTACTTATCTAGTGTGTAAGAGAAATAAATACATTAAAATTTATGCTCTTAATTGTTTTACTGTTTCATTCAAGAGCATTTACTGAGCATTTAGTATTGGCTATAAATAAGGCAAGTTTTAATCTCTAGGAACAAAGATGAGTGAAGTGTGAAGGCTTTTTCCTGTTTGTTTTTGGTTTTTTGCCCCCAAGAAGTTTTCAGTCCAATTGACATAAACAGGCAAATAAGTAATCACAATGTGGCGTATGATTTATATTTCTATTACATCCTCTAAATCTGAGTCAAAAGACAGCAACACTTAATTAATACACAATTGCTAACATGGTGAGTGCTAAAAGACATGGCTTATTCTACCACATTTGGTTTCATAACTGAGAATTTAAAGCACATGATTACAGGCTGTGTTTTTCTGTCGTACCAGGAGAACTGATTTGAATGCCTAAGTGTGAGAAGAAAGATGAATTGTCTCTTTTACAAGATAAAGAGGCATTGTAAAACCTAGGTTTTTGCTTTTGTCTTTCAACTTTTCAATTTAAGTCAGCAAGAAATGTGCATCTTATATTCAGTAGTGTGCATAATTATAAGGCAATGTACAGTTTTAGTTCTGTGGTTCTCAATCAGGATGGTTCAGCCCCAGAGGAGATATATGGCAATGCCTGGGGACATTTTTGGTTATCACACTAGGAGGAATATTACAAGAATCTAGTGAGTATAGAGAAGGGATAAGTCTAAACATCCTACAATGCACATGATCTCCCAACAATAAGAATTATCTTCCAAAATGTTAATAGTGCTGCCATTAAGAAACCTTGCTCTAGTTAAACTTACCTAGCACTAAGGTTTCAGGGGCTGGAGCTAATATCAGTGGAAAACAAAAAGCACGAGTAAAAACACAAAACAAAAACAAGAACGAAAACCTACAATTATAGTTTCTAATCTATTTAAAGGAGACAGAAAATTAAATAAATAAGTAAAATAAATGCCACGATGTTGATTATTATAAGGCTCAGAGCTATGTCTGGCTCATCTATAGTGACTATAGGTTTTTTATGGAATACATTTTTTGTATTAGCCTCATTTGTAACTCAAGTTTTCTATCTCTACTGGGTTTTTTTCCCCTCTTTCTCATCACTTTTAAGTTTATGAACTTGTTTCTAAGCTGATAGTCAAAGAATAGATAAATCAATCAATTAAAAATGCAACACAATGTTGAAATTGGACTGCTTCTAATTAGTTTCAAATAAGTCCCAAAGGCTGAGGATGTAGCAAGCACCCTCAGGTTTCCAAGTGAGAGAGTAGACCATTATGCAAAAAAAATGTCAAGGAGGTATCTCAAAAACTAGTTTTGTGAGCATTAGCCTAACAGTCATCTCAAAAGTATAAAATGGTTGAGGTTGAAGAAGTGGCCTAAGGATCACTTAAAATCATACCCAATAAAGGAAAGCTTCCTAACAGAGGCCAGACTACCTCAGCAGAAAGACATTTTAGCCACCAAGCAAGGGAGTTATTTTGAGAAATAATTTGGAGTGCTTAAGCATTTTCTCACCCCTATTATGGGGAGGGAGCTCCCTCACACCTCATGCCAAGGAAGAGAGGCTGTATGGCATCGCTCTGACAGCTTGATATGTATCCCATGGAGTTTGATGGGGAATAGGGGCTGGTTTTCAATTCAGTGTTGGATAGCAATGAAAATGAAAGGCTCTGACTGGATTACCTGCATAGCAGTAGAATTCACAGAAGTGACCCTGCCAGATCAAGCCACTACCTTACTGGAGGCTCCTCAGAAATGTGTATTGCCTGTGGATCGAATGTGGTCCTTGTATCAGGGAGCTAGCATAGGAGCCACTTTAAAAGACCCTGAAAAATGCTGGCAAGTTGTAAAACTGGACAGCTGGAAGAGACATAAGGTATACAGATGGTTTTACTTGCTAGAACAGTCATATTCTAAAGTTAGTATACTCTGGCAGGTATTCAAAACTGACTGTTTGTATCATGTTGTGCTTTCATAGGTTTCTCAAAGACCCTCCTACTGAGAACAAGTAACTGCTACTCCCTAAATGAGGGCAAAGCCATTCTACCAGCCAGCTGCTACCTGCCCCCCCTCAGCTCCTGCGTCATGTAGCACTCTGCAGGCCTCCCTCCATTCACACCTCAGGGCTGCTGCATGAAGTCCACCTGGATGAGGTCCATTTTAAATTGACTCCAGAACCACCACTTCAAAATCAGCCCTTTTATATCCTCTTATATGATTAAAACTAGCATTTGAACCATCTCCACTGAAAATCCTGCATAATTGTCCTTGTAACTCACTTAAGATTATGAGTGAAGATACCACCTATAGGTTTGTTTTTAGCCTTTGGACCACAGCTGAAGCTGAGGCAGAAAGAATTCCATTTTTTTTTTTTTTTTTTTTTTTTGCGGTACGCGGGCCTCTCACCGCTGCGGCCTCTCTCGTTGCGGAGCACAGGCTCCGGACGCGCAGGCCCAGCAGCCATGGCTCACGGGCCCAGCCGCTCCGCGGCACGCGGGATCCCCCCGGACCGCGGCACGAACCCGCGACCCCTGCATCGGCAGGCGGACTCCCAACCACTGCGCCACCAGGGAAGCCCCCAAGAATTCCATTTTTAAATTGTGTTAATAAACAAACAAATCAGGATATTCAAAGTATCAGTGGAGAAGTGACTTAACACCATAGAGATACTATGAAAGAAAAAGTCAACAAAGCTTGGATATGGGGGAAAAAGGATAATTAAGAGTCAAGCTGACTTTAAGGATTAAGTCTGCATGTTAAAGGAAATGATGGTGAGATTTCTCCCCAAGATTACCACTAAAATGCAGCAAAGAATTTAAAAGTTAATAACATATAAAGACAAAGAGGGTGGGACAGAAGACATTAGTAAATGTTATGGTCATTCTACAAAGGCAGGAGGTTCCCTACGCAAGGTTTGGTTTGGATGTTGAGACTGATGACACCACATACTCACCAAGAAGGAATGAAAAGATTTACTACTTACATAACTGAAGTCTCTGGGGAGATCAGGGAAGGCCTCTCAAGCACATCTGAAATGTCTTGTAAGGAAAGGAGACTGGCCTGGGTTTTTACTGGGGTTAGGATGTGGAAACAGATGGAGAGTTCTCAGGCACATGGGCAGAGACTTGCGAGGTGTGAATCATCTGCTGATACCAGAAGAGGCAGCACCCAAGCTTTCTTTCAGTTTGCCAAGATATGGGATACAAGAGGTATAGGAAGGGATGAGGTTTAAAAGCTGCCAGCAGTCAATAATCAAACAATGAAGTCTGTCTACTCATTACAATAAACATATTTCAACAAATTTTTGAAACAGAGAGAATAGTTGGAAGAATGGCAAATAGCTGAGAAGGGAAAGTAGAGCCATCTTCAAGCAGAGGCAGGAAATTCTAATAAAAAGTGAGGGTATTTGTAATACAGAAATCCTGAGAGGCACATAGCTAGGACTACTAAGCTAGAGTGAGATTTATATTTTTCAGTATCAACTTACGGGAGCCAAGGATCAGTGACATAAAGTTTTCAAAATATAGAAGGGAAATGATTTCTCAATTATGAATCGTGTGTGAGAGCAGAATAAAGGTCATTTTCAGACATTCAAGGTAAAACAATTTATTTACCAGGATGACTTTTCTTAGGAAATGACTAGAAGATGTGCTACGGTTGATCTAAATGAAACACAAAGAGTGGTCAAGGGCAAAATTTGTTTTCTGGCCCAGAAAAGCCACAAATTCTTTTTTTTTTTAACATCTTTATTGGAGTATAATTGCTTTACAATCGTGTGTTAGTTTCTGCTTTATAACAAAGTGAAACAGCTATACATATACATATATCTCCGTATCTCCTCCCTCTTGCATCTCCCTCCCACTCCTCTAGGGGGTCACAAAGCACTGAGCTGATCTCCCTATGCTATGCAGCTGCTTCCCACTAGCTATCTATTTTACATTTGGTAGTGTATACATGTCCATGCCCCTCTCTCACTTCGTCCGAGCTTACCCTTCACCCTCCCCGTGTCCTCAAGTCCAATCTCTACATCTGTGTCTTTATTCCTGTCCTGCCCCTAGTTTCTTCAGAACCTTTTTTTTTTTTCTTTTTAGATTCCATATATATATGTTAGCATATGGCATTTGTTTTTCTCTTTCTGACTTACTTCACTCTGTATGACAGACTCTAGGTCCATCCACCTCACTACAAATAACTCAATTTTGTTTCTTTTTATGGCTGAGTAATATTCCATTGTATATATGTGCCACATCTTCTTTATCCATTCATCTGTTGATGGACGCTTAGGTTGCTTCCATGTCCTGGCTATTGTAAATAGAGCTGCAATGAACATTCTGGTACATGACTCTTTTTGAATTATGGTTTTCTCAGAGTATATGCCCAGCAGTGGGATTGCTGGGTTTTATGGTAGTTCTATTTTTAGTTTTTTAAGGAGCCTCCATACTGTTCTCCATAGTGGCTGTATCAATCTACATTCCCACCAACAGTGCAGGAGGGTTCCCTTTTCTGCACACCCTCTCCAGCATTTACTGTTTGTAGATGTTTTGATGATGGCCATTCTGTCTGGTGTGAGGTGATAGCTCACTGTAGTTTTGATCTGCATTTCTCTAATGATTAGTGATGGTGAGCATCCTTTCATGTGTTTGTTGGCAATCTGTATATCTTCTTTGGAGAAATGTCTACTTAGGTCTTCTGCCCACTTTTGGATTGGGTATTTTTTTTTTTTTTTTTTTTTTTGGATATTGATCTGTATGTGCTGCTTGTAAATTTTGGAGATTAATCCTTTGTCAATAAGCAACAAATTCTGATTTGAGCTGAAAGAAGTACTCCAAGAAATAAAAGGAGGAGGAAGAAGAAGGACAGGGAAAAGAGAGAGGAGGAGGAGAAAAACAGAAGGAAGGAGGGCAGGAAGGCAGCACAGCAGCAAGGAAGGAAGGCAGGAAGGAAGCAAGGAAGGGGGAGGGAGGGAGAAAGGGAAAGAAGGAAGGAAGGGAGGGAAAATCCAAGACTGATGTGCTCGTGCATTTTCCAGTTATTTAATGTATATACTGGAACATATGGGGAAATAGTGATATTACATAGAAAACTAAGAAAAAGAAAATCTTAAGAAATTATCATCAACAGGAGAAAGTTCCATGATATAGGAAATGCAATTATAGTATACTGTCTGATTCAATAGTGAATAACACAGTCTCATAACAATATAAACATTGACTGTTGAGTTAAATTAAATTATAATGTAATTATAAAGGAAAGATGGAAGGAGCAGAAATAGGAGTATGCTATAAGTATGGCAAATCCTCAGCTACCATATTTGAGTGTCAGTCGATATAAAAATGCATCACTGAAACAGTCTAACAGTTAGAAATATGAATGCAAATGATAAGACATATTAAAATATTAGAGGGGCTTCCCTGGTGGCACAGTGATTGAGAGTCCGCCTGCCGACGCAGGGGACACGGGTTCGTGCCCTGGTCCGGGAAGATCCCACATGCCGCGGAGAGGCTGTGCCCGTGAGCCATGGCCGCTGAGCCTGCGTGTCAGGAGCCTGTGCTCTGCAGAGGCAGAGGCCACAACAGTGAGAGGCCCGTGTACCGCAAAAAAAATAATAATAATAAAATAAAAATAAATAAATAAATATATATATATATATTAGAAAGTGGTTCTGTGAGAGCAGAAAGACCCTTAAAATTTAATCTCTTTAGTATTCTTTGACACTTTAATCATAGACATGTATTACTCTGAAGAAAATGACTTTAACAATTAGAAATATAACGTCAAATGAACATGAAAGGAAAAGATGGGCTTAGTTTTAAACATGTGAAGTGTGAGATGATGGCATTCCATAGCTTTCAAATTATTACTTGTTGATTTCGTATTCGGGCTGGATGGAATCAGAGTGGAGATCAAATACTTGAGTCAGATTAGAGACAATATCTCAATAGACAAGCCAACTGTTCAAGGAACAGTTTCATCTTATATACAAAGAAACCAGTAACACATATTGAAGAAAAAACCAGAATATTCCATTAAAGTATAGAGAGTTTGAATTCCTCTACAAATATAAATTTCTATATTCCTTTTATTCACATGCTTCTCTGTTTTTCTGGAATTTCAATAATTTCCAACCTCCTTTCATTATAAAAAGACTATTCATGAAAAAATCAAATAAAAACTTCCCATCCCAAGAAGAAACCATTAGCAAGAATATTTTAAACAAGCAAAAGCAAATGCCTGAGAAGTGTGTAGGTATTACACCTGTCATAACTCCAGTGTGAGTACGGTTGATATTGTTTTGTTCCTATTTAAGTAGCCGTATGTTATAGCTAAATTTAAGTAGTGAAAGTTATACTGTTTAACGATTATATCTACGTTTTCATTGGCTAACACAAGGGATTGAAATGACACATTATAAATCTTCCTTAAGATTAAAAACAGAAATGCCATGTTCTTCCAAAGGAGTTGAACGTTAACATAAATAATAATAACAAATAAACACTTTTTAATGCTTTCTATTTCCTTTCATAAGCTTATAAAACACTAATCAAAGAAACTGTACAACAGTGAACTCAAAACAGAAGCAATGACCCCATTGAAGTCCTTGTGAGGATATCAGAATGAGGAGAAGTTCACATCCCCTCCATTCTCCCACTATCCAGGAAAACTGTTTCATAGTAAATAATCTCACAAGAATTTCATAGTTATGAACATATGCTTGGCATCTTCAAACTCTATAGGCCTTTCAATGTTTAAATTAAAGAGAGACAAAAATTCAGGGAATGCCCATCTTTTAGCCACAGAAAGAAAAATTGTGACGAATACCTATGTAAACATATGAAGAAAAACTTTTTTTAAAGCATACTTCTGATTAATCCCTTAGAGCAAATGCTGCAAATTGAAATTGGATTTTAGAAAAAGATACCTTCAAGACAAAATCTTTAGAAATAATTTGCTGAATTATACTCCACCAACAGTTTCTCTTCCCAAACTTGAAGAATTTTTTTAAAATTTATGTTTGCAAATTTATTAGGAAAAATATGATGTTGCCCATTTACTTAATCTTTTAATATTAAAGTTGACTATTTTTATATATGTATTTCTTTTTTTATTTATTCTTTTTGAATTCCACATTCATACGCAATTTTATTTATTTATTTTTTTTGCGGTACGTGGGCCTCTCACTGTTGTGGCCTCTCCCGTTGCGGAGCACAGGCTCTGGACGCACAGGCTCAGCGGCCATGGCTCACGGGCCTAGCCGCTCCATGGCATGTGGGATCTTCCGGGACCGGGTCACGAACCCGTGCGCGCTGCATTGGCAAGCGGACTCTCAACCACTGCGCCACCAGGGAAGCCCCCAATTTTATTTATTAGTAGTAGTTTTCTATATTGATGATAATAACACTTTGTAACATGTTACAAATATTTTCACGTTTTCAATCTTGATTTACTCTTAAATGATCAAGTTACAGTGGTAATAATCCTGTCACCTGCATATATTTATTAAAAGATGAAAAGAAAATTCAAAATTCAAATAAAACACCATACAGTGTTATTTAGTTTTCTTTTTGAGCCATGTTCTATGTCACAAATGTATTAAAGAAGAAACTGTATGCTAAAAATTCTATTAAAAGACAGAGAACTGGAAATGACATCACTCTTTTCAGTCAATTAGCTACAGTCTCATCTTTTAATTTTTTTAGCACTACTTCTGATTAAATTGGTTAAACTATTTGAGTCCAATTCATCTGCTTTGGGATGTAATAATTTTTCTCAGAGTACTATAAATATGACAAAAATTACTTTCAGTTTTTCCAAATTATCCTAAATATGATATTTAATAATTCACAAGTTAACAGCGCCACTGTTCGTGAATTATGTTGCTTAGTTAATTGGAATTCTTTAGAGGAATGTTAATCATTTTCATGCCTGTAGTCCCAGATTAGAAACTTTATATATCTATGTGCCACAAAGCAATATCCTAGACTTCCAGTCAACTAGAATTCTGGGAATAAATAAGTTAACTACAAAATCAGAACCTTAAAATAGAGGAGTTTCAAACATTAGACAAATATAATTTTCCTGGATGAATATTCATATTGGTTTGCTTATTTCTTTAATTTGGATGAGAATCTCTTTGCCAGTGCTATAATTTTATTCACTAACATTTTAACAGTGGCTAGGGGATGCTAGCAATATGTAGTGAAACACATACAAGGACTAAATATCTGGTCTAAGGTCACACAGAACTGCAGCTTCTGGAGTTGAACCCAAGGGTCTTAACACCATTCTGAATTTTAGGCACTCTATGCTGATCTCCCATGTTCCCATTCAGAGTAATATTAAAAAACACGTTATCCACTATTATTGCTCCACCTATCATTTTATATAGATATTAAATGGAAAAAATGTTTTTCTTTTGGAAAGAGGAGGTATCATAGATTCACAGTACTACTGTTACCAAGGCTATTGCCCCAGAATCATACCCCTGCCGCTCACTCAAATAGAAACCAATTACTCTTATCTAAGTTTCAGCAGGAAGCTGCAAAGAGAAAAAAACAGGAACTGGTTAGAACAAACTAGGCCCAAGGTGGCAGAGGATTTGAATTCCAGTAGAACTTGAGCCTCATTATAGGCTCATTATAAACCATCAGCATGCTAACTGACACTCCCACTAGCATCATGACAGTTGACAATTGCCATGACAACAACCAGAGAAGCCTAAACAAGGACTGAAAAGGAGAGTGCATCAGTTCAGGGTCCAAACCACACCCCTGGTTTCAGAAAACTCACGAGTATCCTCCCACTCTTTCTAGTTCCCTCCCTTTTACCTTGACCCTCCTCTATATCTGGTGTCTCCACCAAAATGGGGTTGAGAAGTCAATCTGGGAACTAGGTTCCTGCTTCTCCATTCTTCAGCCATTGAATAAAGTTTGTGTTCTTCCAGTCTCAGCATCGGTTTCATTACTGGCTGAGTGAATTTGATCGGAAAAAGAACCTTCCTGGCCAAGACTGGGGTCTCGCCCCAGGCTAGGACACTGCCATGGGTTCAGTTGACCAATTCAGTAACACTATCATAGAATTATTGCATGAATTTCTGATGTATTTCCTATTCTTCAATATAGGTAAATTAATTAGTTTATAGTCTTAATTTTCTGTGTCAAGGCTAAAAAACAATGCTAGCATTGTGTCCCAATAAAATGTCACATCTGTGGAAGTTAAATTTAAGAAACCGATGATAAAAGTCTGATATCCTTTTCTCCTATTGCAGACACAAAGGAAAAATATATGGTGCTATACTATTTCTATTATAGGAGAGAAAAGCAGAATAAAGGTAATTGGAACAGACACTTTCAGGAAAACAGAAACAATAAATGTTCAGACTGCAGGCAACTTCAACCACCGCCTCCCACTGTTTGAATTGCCATGAACATTAATGCTAAAAACAGGATGTTATCAGGATAACAACTCAGAGAGGTGAAGTCAAATAAGGAGCAATGGCTTTACTTAAAAATTGTCTCCAAATTGATATAAAAGTAAGAAAAAAATGTTTTCTTCCTTCCTCCCTTTCTTCCTTCCTTAATTTGTTTTTTTCTTATTTGCAATAATACCAGATCATCAATATCTCCATTGTAAGGCTGTAGATTTTGGAGGTTGTTTACAAATGGGGAAAAACTAATTCAAAAAATAGTAAATAGGGCAAAGAAAAAGAGGTAGCCAATCACCAAAGTACAGTAGGCTCTTAGGTTTAAGAAGAAATGCTTTACTGAATGGTACACTTTGCTGGAGTTTCATATTCCTAAATTCCCAGTAAAGGAAAGCATAAACCACATTATCTAATATACAAGTTTTGTTACATATTTTTTTCCTTTATAAGGGTGATATAAACATGTTTCATAGTATTAGAAATTGAGAAAAACAAGAATAATATCATAATGTCCTGAGCTGAAATAACTACTTTTTCATTGTGTTAATCTTTATGCCTTTGCTATTTTGTAATTGCTGTAATCACAGAATATGTCCAATTTGCTATTCAAACTTTATATATTCTAGGACAAGAATTATCCATTATCTTGTCTTCAGAGTCAACATTTGAGATATGTAATATTTCTTCTCATTAATATCTGACAGTTTATATCTTGCCATTTTATTTAAGTTGTTAGAATAATACTTCATTAAATATCTGCAAGGCATATAACTTTCTACATAGCTTAGATTATATTCTGAAAAATAGATTTACTAGGTCTAAAAAAGTATAAATATATTTTGACTTTTGATGAATACTGACAAATTGCTTCCTGAAAATATGATGTTGATTTTGAGTGCCAATAGCAGTGACTAGAATTTATTACACTTTTTCCAGCATTGATATAATTTTTGTTTTGTTTTTGTATTTTATTATTTATTTTTAATTAATTAATGAGACTACTTTTTAGAACAATATAATTTTTTATATTGATTATTTAGTAAACTACATTTTCTTCTGTCACTATGAGCAGGATTGAATTTATTTATATCTGACTTTCTAATATTGATGGAATTTGCTCACATTTTTTCTTTTGTACTTCTGCTTTCTTTCTGTACTTTTATTCTTATTATCTACTCATATTTCATCATCCATCTATTGCAGATGCATTATATTTTCTTATACATTTGAGTGGAACAGACACAAACACATACACACACACACATCCCTTATCTCATATATTTTGTAATGTTTCCCAAAATCTTGTTTCCTCTTTTTTTTTTTTTTTTTTGTGGTATGCGGGCCTCTCACTGTTGTGGCCTCTTCCATTGCGGAGCACAGGAGCCGGACGCACAGGCTCAGCAGTCATGACTCATGGGCCCAGCTGCTCCGCGGCATGTGGGATCTTCCCAGACTGGGGCACGAACTCGTGTCCCCTGCATCGGCGGGTGGACTCTCAACCACTGGGCCACCAGGGAAGCCCCAATTTCATTCCTTTTTATGGCTGAGTAATATTCCATTGTATATATGTACCACATCTTCTTTATCCATTCATCTGTCGATGGGCATTTAGGTTGCTTCCATCACCTGGCTATTGTAAATAGTGCTGCAATGAACATTGGGATGCATGTGTCTTTTTGAATTATGGTTTCCTCTGGGTCTATGCCCAGTAGTGGGATTGCTGGATCATATGGTAATTCTATTTTTAGTTTCTTAAGGAACCTCCATACTGTTCTCCACAGTGGCTGTATCAATTTACATTCCCACCAACAGTGCAAGAGGGTTCCCTTTTCTCCACACCCTCTCCAGCATTTGTTGTTTGTAGATTTTCTGATGATGCCCATTCTAACTGGTGTGAGGTGATACCTCGTTGTAGTTTTGATTTGCTTTTCTCTAATGATTAGTGATGTTGAGCAGCTTTTCATGTGCTTCTTGGCCATCTCTATGTCTTCCGTGGAGAAATGTCTATTTAGGTCTTCTGCCCATTTTTGGACTGGGTTGTTTGTTTCTTTAATATTGAGCTGCATGAGCTGTTTATATATTTTGGAGATTAATACTTTGTCCGTTTGAAAATATTTTCTCCCATTCTGAGGGTTGTCTTTTCCTCTTGTTTATGGTTTCCTTTGCTGTGCAAAAGCTTTGAAATTTCATTAGGTCCCACTTGTTTATTTTTGTTTTTACTTCCATTACTCTAGGAGGTGGATCAAAAAAGATCTTGCTGTGATTTATGTCAAAGAGTGTTCTTCCTATGTTTTCCTCTAAGAGTTTTATAGTGTCTGGTCTTACATTTAGGTCTCGAATCCATTTTGAGTTTATTTTTGTGTATGGTGTTACGGAGTGTTCTACTTTCATTCTTTTACATGTAGCTGTCCAGTTTAAGTGAGGTGTTAAAAGTCCCCCACTATTATTGTGTTACTGTTGATTTCCTCTTTTATAGCTGTTAGCAATTGCCTTATGTATTGAGGTTCTCCTATGTTGGGTGCATATATATTTACAATTGTTATATCTTCTTCTTGGATTGATCCCTTGATCATTATGGAGTGTCCTTCCTGTTTCTTGTAACATTCTTAATTTTAAAGTCTATTTTATCTGATAAGAGTATTGCTACTCCAACTTTTGTCTGACTTCCATTTGCATGGAATATCTTTTTCCATCCTCTCACTTTCAGTCTGTATGTGTCCCTAGGTCTGAAGTGGGTCTCTTGTGGACAGCATATATATGGGTCTTGTTTTTGTATCCATTCAGCAAGCCTGTGTCTTTTGGTTGGAGCATGTAATCCATTCATGTTTAAGGTAATTATCGATATGTATGTTCCTATGACCATTTTCTTAATTGTTTTGGGTTTGTTTTTGTAGGTCCTTTTCTTCTCTTGTGTTTCCCACTTAGAGAAGTTCCTTTAGCATTTGTTGTAGAGCTGGTTTGGTGGTGCTGAATTCTCTTAGCTTTTGCTTGCCTGTAAAGCTTTTGATTTCTCCATCGAATCTGAATGAGATCCTTGCCAGGTAGAGTAATCTTGGTTGTAGGTTCTTCTCTTTCAACACTTTACGTATATCATGCCACTCCCTTCTGGCTTGTAGAGTTTCTGCTGAGAAGTCAGCTGTTAACCTTATGGGAGTTCCCTTGTATGTTATTTGTTGTTTTTCCCTTGCTGCTTTCAATAATTTTCTTCGTCTTTAATTTTTGCCAATTTCATTACTATGTGTCTCAGTGTGTTTCTCCTTGGGTTTATCCTGTATGGGACTCACTGTGCTTTCTGGACTTGGGTGGCTATTTCCTTTCCCATGTTAGGGAAGTTTTTGACTATAATCTCTTCAGATATTTTCTCTGGTCCTTTGTCTCTCTCTTCGACTTCTGGGACCCCTATAATGCGAATGTTGTTGTGTTTAATGCTGTTCCAGAGGTCTCTTAGACTGTCATTTCTTTTTATTCTTTTTTCTTTATTCTGTTCCACAGCAGTGAATTCCACCATTCTGTCTTCCAGGTCACTTATCTGTTCTTCTACCTCAGTTATTCTGCTATTGATTCCTTCTAGTGTAGTTTTCATTTCAGTTATTGTATTGTTCATCTCTGTTTGTTTGTTCTTTAATTCTTCTAGGTCTTTGTTAAACATTTATTGCATCTTCTTGACCTTTGCCTCCATTGTTTTTCCAAGGTCCTGGATCATCTTCACTATCATTATTCTGAACTCTTTTTCTGGAAGGTTGCCTATCTCCACTTCATTTAGATGTTTTTCTGGGGTTTTATCTTGTTCTTTCATCTGGCACATAGCTCTCTGCCTTTTCATCTGTCTGTCTTTCTGTGAATGTGGTTTTTGTTCCATAGGCTGCAGGATTGTAGTTCTTCTTGCTTCTGCCATCTGCCCTCTGGTGGATGAGGCTATCTAAGAGGCTTATGTATGTTTTCTGATGGGACGGACTGGTGGTGGGTAGAGCTGGGTGTTGTTCTGGTGGGCAGAGCTCAGTAAAACCTTAATCTGCTTGACTGCTTATGCGTGGGGCTGGGTTCCCTCCCTGTTGGTTGTTTGGCCTGATGCAACCCAACACTGGAGCCTACCCAGGCTCTTTGTTGAGGCTAATGACAGACTCTGGGAGGGTTCACACCAAGGAGTACTTCCCAGAACTTCTGCTGCCAGTGTCCTTGTCCCCATGGTGAGCCACAGCCACCCCCCCCACCTCTGCAGGAGACCCTCCAACACTAGCAGGTAGGTCTGGTTTAGTCTCCCCTGGGGTCACTGCTCCTTTCCCTGGGTCCCGATGTGCACACTACTTTGTGTGTGCCCTCCAAGATTGGAGTCTCTGTTTTCCCCAGTCCTGTGGAAGTCCTGAAATCAAATCCCACTAGGCTTCAAAGTCTGAATCTCTAGGAATTCCTCCTCCCGTTGCTGGACCCCCAGGTTGGAAAGCCTGACGTGGGAAGCTCAGAACGCTCCCTCCAGTGGGTGGACTTCTGTGGTATATGTGTTCTCCAGTCTGCGAGTCACCCGCCCAGCAGTTATGGGATTTGATTTTACTGTGATTGTGCCCCTCCTGCCATCTCATTTTGGCTTCTCCTTTGTCTTTGGATGTGGGGTATCTTTTTTGGTGAGTTCCAGTGTCTTCCTGTCGATGACTGTTCAGCAGCTACTTGTGATTCTGGAGTTTTCACAAGAGGGAGTGAGAGCATTTCCTTCTTCTCCGCCATCTTGGTTCCTCTCTCTGACTAGGGTGGTGAAGTCGTTCACTAGGGCTACCATAACAAAGTGCCACAAACTGGGTGGCTTAAACAACAAATTGTACTGTTGCACAATTCTAGAGGCTAGAGGTCTGAGATCAAAGTGTCTGGCAGGGTTGATTTCTTCTGAGGCCTCTCTCCTTGGCTGGTGGATGTTGTCTTTATTAAATACTTTCTATACAGTAATTCATAGAGTAGTGTAATGTAATTTTTCCTTTGTTAATATGATAAAATGTTAATACTTATATTTTTTAGATAAAGTGTACTTGGCCATGTTATTCTTTTAATAAATTGCTAGATTTCATTTTCTTTATATTTTTGACTATCATGTTTATGCTAATCTTAAAAAAATAATTGGGAAACATCTGCTTTCTCATATATTATGGGATTTCTCATATATTATATGAAATAAATTTTGTAGTTATTACTTTTTGATGTTGATAGGAATGTGTGCTCAAAACTATTTAGACCTACTATCTTTGTTTTGGGGTGTACCTATGGTGTACTTAAAATAATTCTAGTACAATTAATGCTAATACAAGTTTTCTTCTTATTTTAGGGTCAATATTTAACATTAAAATTTTCCTAGAGTATCTACTTCATCCAAATTTTCTAAAATTTTAATATATATTTGAACTTGAATTATTTTCTCCAAATAATTCATATCTTTAGTTATTACTTCTTTTGTATGCTACTCTTAATGAGATTTGCAAAAGCTTTGTCACTTTACTGGTCATTTTAATGAAACATCTTTTGATTTTTATTGACTTTTAATGTTATTATCCCATTTTTCTATTCAACTGATTTCTAATTTTATTGATATTAATACTTTCTTTTAATTTACAGGTTTATTTTGTTGTTCATTTGGTAAGCAGTTTATTGGCAAGGTATGTATCTTTTTTCTTTTTTTCCTACTCCTTCTCTTACATTCATAATCAAGCTAGAAACCTGGATGTACACTAGAGTATTACCTACGCTAGGGCAGGGGCAGTGTCTTTTCAGTTTTGTAGCCACTGTTCACTGTAGACAGTCAAAGCATAGTGCCTAGTGCCTATTTTACTTAGTAAATGCATATTTAATAGTCTTTTGTTGCTCACAATTTCATATATGTTCAAAAATTATGGAAGTAATGAGCAAACAAATAAAAATGGTTGACTTGTTTTACATCATCTTCAATATAATTATTTCATAAATATGAATCTTCTTATACTTCTCCCTTTGTCACTTCTTTCATTCAGAAGATAGAGTGCTGTCAACTCAATCTAATAATAATAAGTAGTTAAGATTTTTATACAGAATTATAAGTTCTAAACATTGTATTAAGTATCATAAATGCATTACCTCATATCACACTACCATCCTGTGAAGAAGACTTATAACATTTACATTATATGTGTGAGAAAAATGAGTTTTACAAGAGAGACTTATGTAAATCACCCAGAGACTCACAGGAATTAGGTGACCAAAATGGAAAATAGTCCAGCCTGTTTAATTCCAAGGGCTGTATACTCAGGCTCTATTCACATTTGCTTCGTGTCTTGTGTACTTCCCAACTCCATCTTTCCCTGCATTTTTTTGCCATGAGATGCAAGCCTCCATTATTTATCCTCTAGATCACTATCATCAATTGTTAAAGGACATTTCCAAAACTGTAAAATGATCACAATACTTTCATTATTAATATACATTAATGGTCATCCACAAAATAGAATAAAATGAACATTTCTACCCTGGCAAACAAGGTAATTTATTATCTATATCTAGCATACTTCTCTAGACTCATTTCTTGTATATACTACACTTCTATGTGGCCCTAAAAATCCCCAACATGCTGTATTCTCATTTTAGCTCTCTAATGTGTATATTTTTATTACTATTTCATAAATATAGAAACTGAGGTGCCAATGAGTTAAATATATACAGAAGTTCAGTTATATATATATATACAAGTTACAATTTAGTGACAGAACCAGAATTTTAACTGAGGAAAATTTTGTTATGTGCCATGCTAGCATATCAGAATGCAAACATTTTATAACTAAAGCAAAGATTTGTTTTTTCCTTTAACTTATCCAGTTGTTATCCCATAACGTAGAATGCCAGGCTCAATGTCCGTATATTTATCAATAAGGAAGACAAAGTAATTTATCAGATTACCACAACTTAAGAACGATGTTTCTGTGATAAGAATTTTTATAGCAAAGTTTATTGAATGTCTATGTGTTTGCATAAATAAATGAAAACAATGTCAATTTAAAACAAAGGCAATATATATCTACTTCAATTAGTTTTCTATTAACCAAGAATAAATTCACAAAACAAATCTATTTAGACTATACTCTAAGAAGATACAAGAACACAATACTAGGACAAAGTAGACTCTTTATTCAACTAAACTTACAATCAAGAATATTATCTCTTTGGAAGAAATCAAAAAAATTTCTTGATATTGTCTACATTTTCAAACCTTAATACAAACTGAAGCTGAAAGCACACTAGATGTTTTTACAAACCACAACTTATGCTAATGTTTATTATCCAGCTTCTGTTAGCAGTCCAACCCAACAAAATATATTTGCCCTCATTCTATTGCTGCATTATCTTTTCTATGTACTGTTTACAACCTAATTCTGAAGTATTTATGAACACTCAGCCAAAAGATACTGTGTAAATAAAAGCAGTTATAATTACAGTTATTTTGGGTGATGGGTTTAAAACATTGATGCATTCTCTTTCATTGTAATAACATAATAAGAGAAAATATCCAAGAAATTATGTTAGCAATGGACATAATCCAAGTTATCATTTCCAAGAGAAATTCATTAACTCTATATTATGCCTCTTCCAGTAATAAATGAAGGCAGCACAGGCAATTATACTACAGAAATGATGTAATGATTCATGGGTTGAAAGGAACAGGAGAATGTGACTCATCAATGAAGATACATTTTAAGGAAAGAGCAAAGGGTAGATTGAATTATGGGTTATAATTTAATAGTTGTCATTTCTGAAGCTTACAAGAAAACTTTACTATAAAAAATAATAAAATTGTAAAAATGGTTGCTGATGAGGTCAGACGGCTAAAGTTTTAAAAAACTTTTTTAAAGAGAGAGTGAGAGAGTTCTTGTATGGTAGAATTCTTATTCAAAATAATTTTGGGAAAGTTCTCCTCTTACTGTATTTTTCCAAATATCAAATTTGAAATTTGCCTGTGATCTGTGAAGTATGGTGATAACTCAACTCTATTTACCTAAATACTATTTGCTGCAATGCTAGTCACAATCTTTTTATTGAGAATTGATCATATTGAAGGGAACTGAAAAGGAAGTTTACCACAGATGTGAAAGGAGAATATGGAACCAGTCAGTACCTAAGAACTGCTCACCTTATGATTTAAAAGATAAAGTATGTCCCATTTATAATTTAACAAAAGTTCTAGTCTCCATCACAATATTATGTATTTTATAATTCAAGTAAAATTTTCCTCTAAAAATATCTGACATTATTAGCATTTTGCCAAAAGTTTGCAAGGCTTAGCATAGTCATTCAAGAACTAAAACTACACCAGCAGTATACTATGTAAATTTGCTATAAATTATTTTTGTTGACTACTCTAAAATTAATGCTATTCACTTCCTTTTCTTTTATAATAAAGTTCCCTTTTATTTTGGTAAGACTTTGTGGTGAACAAAGACAATTAAAAAATGAAAATTTCATAATGATTTAAAAGTAGATACAATGCATGTTGAGAGTGAAGAACATAACAACTGCAGAGCAGAGTCAAGGACATATTGAGCTTGTAGACCCTCCATTCAACACAGACCCAGCCCTTCCACTGGCTTGCTTGACTCCCTCTCATTAATTTATTTGTCTCTACAGTGCATATGGACTTCCAATATGCTACATGATTTATTTATTTACATTTCTATAGTCTGTTGAACTCTTCAAAACCAACTATAGAATTCTGAGAGGGACATATTTGTAGAACAAATGCATACTTTTATAGAGTGAATGAACAAAATATAACTGAACAAGCCCATTTCTATTGTTCTTACATTTTTGGCCGTAAGTCCCAAAATGGTACAACCAGTATTACTTGATGAAAATTATTCAAGATGTTGAATAATATTCTAATCTTGGAATGAATTGTTTTTGTATTTATATTCAAATAAAAATGCAGTTCCTGATTTAATATCTATTTATATTTTTGGTAAAGTCATTTTTGAAAGGGTTTTTGTCAAGAACATGATGGCATTATTTTCCTAATTTTCATATATTATTAGAAAACAATTATTTTTATTCATTGACTTTAAAAATGTATTAATAAAAGAGAAAATAACAGACTATTTAATATATATTCCAAAATAATCTTCTAGATTTTGTTTATGTAGAAATAAATTTAGCATTAAATACTTTAAGATTTGCATTTAAATATGAAAATTGAAACATAGGAAACTGCCTTTTTTTTCCCTAGAATAAAAACAGAAACTTTATTTTATTTTTTCCAAACTCTTTTCCCATTTAGGGTATTACAGAATATTAGGCAGAGTTTGCTGTGCTATACAGTAGGTTCTTGTTGGTTATCTATTTTAAATATAGTAGTATGTACATGTCAATCCCAAACTCCCAATCTATCCCTCCCCCAGATGCTTCCCCCCTGGTAACCATAAGTTTGTTCTCTAAGTCTGTGAGTCTGGGAAACTGCCTTTTTAATACATATTACATGCTGGATATAAGCATCAAAATAATATCTCTTAATTTGCTAATGGTCACATAACATAAACATAGTTTTAAATATAAAACCACTTCCTTGAGTGGCAAACTTGAATACTTCATAGATGAGTAGTTCTTTCTTTTATTTATATTTTGGTTTTATAAAAAATTGGGCGGATAGAATTCATCATCAAAATATTTTCCAAAAGGGATGCCAGGTAAAAGCTGAGATTAAATATGGAGTATCATTAAGCTTTGTCTTGTTACCGTGGTATTATCTACCCTGGTTTAAGGTCTGTAGTAGGTATTGATGTTTTTCAGGGGTATTTCTGGTTTCTCTCCTTCTGATCCATGATAGGATTTCATTTCCTGGTTCTCATAAAATTAGATGTGGCCTTGTGACTTTCTCTGGCCAAAGAAACATGGGCAGAATTGTTGTGGGTCACTATGCCATAGAATGTAGTGCCTGCTAATTTTCCACCATGTTCCTTTTTCATTTCCTAAGTGACCAGTAACATTACAGATGATGAATTCTCCATTATCCTGCATTCCTGTGTGAAGATGACACAGAGCAGCGCCTTCAGCTAACCCGTAACAGGCAAATAGAGTGTGAAAGAAATGAATCTTTGTTATATGAAGCCAGTGATATTTGGGGGTTGTCTGTTACCACAACACATTCTAACCTACCTTGAGTAATACAGAAATTGTTAGTTTACAGTGTGTACTGTGATTTTAAAAATTATAGTACGCAACCTTAGCTTAACGGTTAGCTGTCTGGAAGCAAGGAAACTGTCATAGTGCAAATAAGGGTGTGGCACCCACCAAATTCTTTCACTTAAACAAATGGCTCAGGGAAAAGAAACACTGGAAAGTCCAGAATTTTTCTCACATCAAGAAGATGAAGGGACATTCAGAAAAAAAATGTTTACAATGGAGGATTTTAAGGTTGACTTTCAAGAGTTACAGAGGAATCAATGGAAGATTTTCAGGAAATGGGAGTTATATGGAGTCAGAAAAAGCAAAATACAGAGCTAAATGGAGATTAGAGCCTAAGGAATAAGGGATAGTAAGAGTCCTAGCTTTTTGTGGGATGCAAAATGAAAAAGGACATGGGGCATTGGGAGAAAATTCCAATGGTCTCAAGGAAGATAGTTTTGGCAAGGCTGTGAGTGTTGAGGTAAGGGAAGGGTTGAGGTGTTCTAGGGTATACAGAATTCTGAGACTCACATTTGACTTCTGCTGATGGAGAAATCATGGATGCAGAAAAAGAGTCTTACTCTTCCTATCTATGCAGGCATTCTCTAGACATCCAGAAATGGATGTATTCAAAGGAGTGATTCTACTCTAAGCACAACAGCTCTCTCTTGACTTGTGCTGTAAAAGTATCCTAAGCTCCTAGAGAGACAGTATTCCTCCAAGCATACTGACACTCTTTTGATCACTGTCAATGGTCAATTATTAGTCTCTCCTTGTGACACTTCTTTCTACCTTGTATTACTAACATTTATGTATAAGTTTTATCTCTCAAAATAGATAATAGGCTTCTTGAAGGAATATCTGAGTCTGATTTATTTTTAAATTAATTATTACATAGTGTCATTCATTCCTTTACTCAATCAGTGTTAAATACCTATTTTGTTCCAAGTGCTGTGAAAAACAGTGAGAATGCAAAAATGAACAAGGCATACTTCCCGATTATATTACTTAGGGTTCTACAGAAATACAGAACCTGCGTGTGTGTGTGTGTGTGTGTATGAGTGTGTGTGCGTGTGCGTGTGTGTGTGTGAGTGTGTGTGTGTGTACAGAGAGAAAGAGAGAGAGATTCAGGAACTTGTTCACATGATTGCAGAGGCTTGGTAAATCCAAAATTTGTGAGGTATGTTGGCAGGCTGGAGATCCAGGGAAGAGTTGCAGTTTGAGTCCAAAGGCAGTCTACTAGCAGAATTCCTTCTTGCTCATGAGAGGTCAGTCTTTGTTCTACTAAGGTCTTCAACTGATTGAATAAGGCCCACCCACACTATGGAGAATAATCAGCTTAACTCTAAGTCCACCAATTTAAATGTTAATCTCATCCAAAAAACATCTTCACAGAAACATCCAGAATCACTTTGGCCAAATATCTGGGCATTTTGGCACAAATAAGTTGACTCATGAAATTAATCATCACACTCATTACAAAAATCACTAAAAAGAAATCTAGTAAGGAAAAGAGATGCATAAAAGGGCATTTCCAATATAATGAAAAAGTTGTGAACAGGGTACAATGGGAACACATTTGGAGTGTGAAGTCCAACCCAAACCGAGAGGTCAGGAAAATTTCTAAGAGAAGATGCCCAATCATTAGTAAAAATGAGGATTTATCCTGATAGAGTGTATGTGCATGTATGTTTGTGTGTATATTGCAGTAGTGGTAGTAGTAGTAGTAGTAGTAGTTGTAGTAGTAGTAGCAGCAATGGTGATGGGGTAAGTTTGGGCAGGATAGCCTAACACGCTTGGAACTTTTCTTGGCAAGTCTGTGAAGAATTTTGAGATGAAAGTGACAGGATCAGATTTGAATTTAAGGACAATCATTTTACATGAGGTAGTGGATTGGAAGAGGGAAAGGCCAAATACTCCAATTTATATTTATCAGCTAAAAGACATGTAGATTCAGATGAATCATCTTAAACTTTATTACTGTTTTATTCCTAAAGCTATTTCTTCTGTTTAGATTTTGTTGAAATTAAATTATTTGGGGTCCAAAATGGTGTAATTAATAATTGATATTAAATAAATAACACTGATAGAAGATATATCAAACATATCTAGCGAGCTTGGAATCAATCCTTCTAACATAAGCATGCTTATGTGACAGATTTTTAGAAAAACAACTGCCCTCACTCAACACCAGCATTCCAACTCTGAACCTCATCCACACTCCCCTTACTGCCTGGTTTACTCCCTTGAATTGCTTTTGTGAGTGTATTTCTCTCCTACCACATTTTAATGTATTTTGAGAGTAGTCCAATTTTAATGTGGGAAATCATAAATATTTGAACATAGTAGGTTCTAAATAAATGTTGTTTAACTATAGAGACAAATAAAAGCAGAGCATTTTCAACTTCTGAAATTTTTTTAATGACTCAAGCCTCAGGAGTAATTAAATGTCCTTCTGAGTAAAGGTAGTAAATAACCACTACAAAAGGGAAAACCTATCACTTGTTAAATTGTGAATTGTTCTACATGAAAAATAAAATAGTTGTAAATTGATTTCTGAGAGCATGCTGTCTTTGATAGACCCATATGAGACAAAGAAAGAATCATTAGATAACTGGTTTGTCTTAAATAATTGTTTGTGGATAGTTGTCTGGAACTATTGCCTAGTTCAATGCCCATGTTAATTGTGCTAATTTGAAGTGCTACAATGAATTTTAAATAATAAAATACTATAAGGCCTTGATAAGCTAAAATTGGAATATTCTCAACCATTTGTGATCAAAATGAATGCCTATTTTATATTTTAATACATATTATTTATTTAAATAATATAGGAATTTTTTCATTGAGTGGTAGTGAATGAGAAGATTTGAAGTCACAGTCCTCTGCTTGTGCAACCATTATTTTAGGTTAAGCCCATATCAATGGGATGTAACATGGAGCTATAAGAACAAAATACTGTCACTGAATCATAGCACCATTAAAATGCATTATACTGTATTAAACCATTCTCTGGTTTTATGAAATGTAAACTAAAAGTAATGAACTGAGATAAAACCAGACAAAAAGAAAACAATTTCCATGCAAGTCCAAAAGCAGAAGGAGAAAGAGACTGCTTAGAACACCTCAGGGATAAAATGGATATTACTTGTAAAAAGCTTCTATGATCAACACAATTATTTTTCCTCATGATCAAAACATGCACATTATTGACCTCTATTTAAGGAAGACTCTACATATCATATCCATCCCCAAATGAGCCATACCTCCTCTTGAAAAGCCCTTTTGGACATAGTTATTGATCTAAGAATAAACTTCAAATTCTGCAATATTTACACAGGAAAGTCTCTCCCAGCGTTACTATATCCCCTTGCTCTCTGCCTGCATCCACAACTGGACAGAACTGATGAAAAATGCAGAATCTCGGGCTTCCCTGGTGGCGCAGTGGTTGAGAATCTGCCTGCCGATGCAGGGGACACGGGTTCGAGCACTGGTCTGGGAGGATCCCACATGCCGCGGAGCAACTGGGCCCGTGAGCCACAACTACTGAGCTTGCGCGTCTGGAGCCCGTGCTCCGCAACAGGAGAGGCTGCGATCGTGAGAGGCCCGCGCACGGCGATGAAGAGTGGCCCCCACTTGCCACAACTAGAGAAAGCCCTTGCACAGAAACGAAGACCCAACACAGCAAAAATAAATAAATTAATTAATAAAACCCTATTCCCAACATCTTAAAAAAAATGCAGAATCTCACTGGCTTCACTTGAATTTATGACCATTAAATGAAGGAGTTCCTCACTGCTGCTCGTAAGCAAACTATACAATTGCCAGACCATGCAGGCTTCCACACTATAGTTAGCTATACTTGCTGTTACAATTCTTTCTTCTCCAATTCTCCCCTGAACTCAGTCCAATAAGGTTTTTGGATAACTTAACATGTATAAAATGAGCACCTAACACTCCTGATATCCCCACCGTCTCCACAGCATATGTTGTGCTTCAAATCTTTCCCATCTCATTCCTCCAGTTGCTCATCCCCAAACTCTTCGATCCACTTTTAATCCTTCTCTCCACCCCACAAACAATCCATTGACAAATTCTGCCAATTCTACCTTCAAAAAATATTGTAAAAACAGACCTGTTCTTATATCTGCACTCCTGCCAGCTTGTTCCAAGCCACTGTGATATCTTGCCTGAGTCAATGCCCTACTTATTGGTCCCCTTGCTTCTGCTTTTGCTCTGTGTCAATCTACTTTTCACACAGTAGCCAAAACAGTTTACTCCTCTGCTCAAAATCATGCAATGGTTTCCCCTAGTCACTCAGGAAAAAGAAAAAATTTTCCTATGACATACAAGGCCTTAGATGAAGCACCTTTTTACATTTCTAACCTTATCTTCAACCCTCTGCAGGCTCTCTCTCTGTTCCAGCTGTAATGTCATTCTCACTGTTTTTCCAACACAGTAGACAGGCTACCATCTCAGAGCCTTCTTATTCACAAATCTCATACATATATACATATATATGTATATATATGTAATCTTATTTCTGTAAACTGTCTTTCTGGGGAAATAGACAGCCCTAATTTGCAGTATTTAGTAACTTCGATGGTATTCCTGGAGTGGAATTGTGTTTATGTCTTCACATTCTGCATTCAGTGACATTATATTGGTAGCCTGAAATTGATCATGGTTAGCATACAACATATGACAATAATTGCTGAATGAATGAATGAATGGATTAGTAGGTCAGGAAAACTCAAAGAAAAGTGTTCTCTTCCAACTGGAGGAAACAAATGCAATGTAGCAAATGGCACATAACCATAAAAATCAAGTGGATTTTGGACATATGAAACATAATGGGAAGGAAACTGTTGGAAGAGAGATTCCACAAAGAGGACACAGTTTAGAATATGGTGAATAAGTGGTGAAAAAACCTAGAGCTTGAAATAACTCTCTCTGAACTATCACTATCCAAATATTTACTATAATAACTTGAAAATTTTATTCAGAATTTGACAGCTGAACAGGAAACCCTGCTATAATGAATTTGAAAATACAATGAAGCAGTTATGTCTAAACTTTTTCTTAGCTAGGATTACTTTTCATGATCCTATTGATTAAATCACGATGCATCATCATATCATCTTCCCCACACTGTTGAGTGAAAATGTCTTCCAATAAAGTGAAAAAGTCTCTGAAGAAAGTAGATAAGTGTATGAGACCTAAAAAAGCCTTTAGAAAAAAATTTGGAAGTGATAAAGAACACTGAAAGAGATAAATATTTAAAAGTTATAGGCTTAGCCATGGACCTCTATTTGTCCATGTTATTTTGCCATGTCTGAAAGAAAACCCAAACTGTCATAGTGTTGTTTCCATAAATATTCACAATCTTTCTCAAGCATAACATAACATATTTGAAAAATTAAAAATTAGAGAAATACCTTGTGCAGTGAATTCATAGATACAATCACTGTAGGATTCCATGAAGCACTGTGTTGCTACAGCAGAGGTATTGGACATCTTTGAAGATCTGCAGAAGGTGATAGAGAGAGGATTTGATGAAGGCATTGAGTTTCAAGTCAGAGGAAGGACAGTTTAAGAAATGTAAGGCATGTAAACCTCCAAGATGTGAACAACTTGGAAAAAGCAGCTTCAACTGATAGTGGAGCTGCACTTTCCCAAAGAACTGAAGAGACCTAATGCAAAGGTGATTATATTATACCAGCAAATTCTCAATCATAGTGAAATTCAGGTTATTTTTGTTTTTTAATGAATGACATATATTTATCTCAGAAGATGAGAACTAATATTCCAGGACCTGTTACAGGTGGGTTGAGATTAACCCAAATTATGTTTAAAAAAAATCAAAGCCAGCCTTAAGCTTGGGGAAGGTCATTCTGCTGTTCCCTAAACCACATGAGGCATTTACAATTGCAGAGAGATGGAAAGAATAATAGACAATCTCTAGGTCTCTTAGTAAAAAAAAGAGATTGAGACCACATTACAGAGATCTCTGAATGCAAAGTGGATTAAACTTTACTCTGTAGAGACTAAAGAGGCTTAAAAGTATCCACGTAAGGAAGTGATATGTAAATTCTGTGCTTATGGAATAGTTTATCTAGCCAAAGTGCTTAGAAAAGATTGAAAAAGAGACAGATTGAAAATGGGGAAAACATAAAACTAATTCTTTAGTATAAGAGAAGCCATGGAATCTTGAACTAGTGAACTAGCAGTGGGAATGGATAAAAAGTTATATTTGAAAGATATTGCTCATTTGGAATCTATACAATTTAGGAACTGATTGAATTTAGGAGGTGAAGATTGCAAAGAGCTTTGAAGCCTGAGAGAGTGACAGTATATTAAACTTAAATTACCAATCCAGGAGAAGAGTCGGGTTTATTCATTCAGTGATGCTTATTGATCCCTTACTATGTACTAGGCACTGAGCTAGACAACATGGATAAAAAGATAAATAGGGCATAGTCTTTTCCCTTAAGTAGCTTGAAGGTCATTGAGGAATGAATGAAGTAAGATGAAAAATGAGATATTAGAGTGAATTTGAGTGGCCAGGAGCGCCCCTAGGAATAGATGTTTAACAGGCAGTAGAAATGGAATCCAAAAATATTTTTAGGTTGATTATCCAATTGGTGTTTTTATTTTAGTATAACAAGAAGTTTTCCCTCCAAATTTTCAGCTGCACGATGAGATCACAACCAGTACAAAGCTTATGGAATCTAACTTTAGGTTTTTCTTGTTGTTGTTCTTGTTGCTGTTATATAAAATGTCTTGTTTGAGAAAAAGAGAAATGAAGTAGTTTCAACATAATTTATTATATTAATGCTATCTTTGGGACCAGTTTGTTTATAAATTTAATTATGGAAGGTATGACTTTGAAAAAGAAATCTGCAAATGAAGGAAAAATGATTGTATACATGACCAAAGGAAAAGAAACTGCTTGCAGTTTTTTTTTTTTTTTTTTTTTTCGGTACGCAGACCTCTCACTGCTGTGGCCTCTCCCGTTGCGGAGCACAGGCTCCGGACGCGCAGGCTCAGCGGCCATGGCTCACGGGCCCAGCCGCTCCGCAGCATGTGGGATCTTCCCGGACCGGGGCACGAACCCATCTCCCCTGCATCAACAGGCAGGTTCTCAACCATTGTGCCACCAGGGAAGCCCCTGCTTGCAGTTTTAACCACAGCAACCTGAATTCTGTTCTGTAAAACTGATGGTACCTGCCTCTGTTATTTATCTGACTAATACTGGTCAGACTTTACAGGGAAAACAAAATGGAAAAACCTGCCCATTTTTAAGAGGGCACATCTGTTGTAGATGTCAGAATCTTCATCAGCAAAATGGCAAATGTCAATTTGTCACCATAGTCTTAGTATCCCATTTTTACCACTGAAAATAGATCTCTGACTTAAAGCTGCCATACATATGAAAACACTGGATGTAGTTTCAAATATCTAAACCAATGTTAGACTCACATATACTGTCATAAGTGCAAATGTTTCTCTGTGACTTTGAATATGATAATTTCTTGAAACACTGAAAACCTCAAAAGTGGGGGAAAGTAAAAATAGTCTTCAACTACAATGAAGAAAAATTATTCTCATAACATTAAAACATTTTTTGTCACATACTTTAGTAAAGGCCCCAACTAATTCAGATATGGAAAACTAATTAAAACATCAAAAACACAATAATAAAGGCAAAAGTTATAAGTTATGATCAACAAGTAGATTATATAAAATCCATCTTAAAGACTATAATTTTTTTACAGTTTTCAATTTTATTTTTTCACTTCATGTTATCACTTGAGATTTTTTATTCAGCATTCTTTTTAAAAGACCATAACTTTTTATGAAAAGATGCATGAAAGGAATCAAGAGCTATGAAGTATCACAAATCCACTGGGATAATAACTACATTGAGCCCCACTCCAAAACCCAAACAGTAAGGAAAAAAAGGATATATAGTGTAACTGAATATTCCTGCTTTCTCACTCAGTTCTCCTCCAGTGTCACTCAGAATTTGTTATACAGAGTGACACTGAAAACCTTTAAACTAAAGGAATAGCTGAGGAAAACTTTTTGAAATAGACCACACTATTAACATATGAGTAAATTAGTTCCTTGCTCTAAAATAATTTTATTTAGAGAAGAAAACCCATGAAATGCAAATCAGGGCCATGCACTCTGTTGTTTACTTTGGTATGTACACTCCTCAGCATACCACTGCAAGTGACATGCTGCTCATTTTGTCCCACATGCACACTGGTCCCTTGGAATGCAAGGATTCCTGTTCTGGGGATCTGCTGATTTAGCAAATGACATTAAGGAGGATACGTAATTAAAATTTTTGTGAGAATAGCAATGTACAAAGCATTTCACACATTTGCAAAGTATTTTTAAAAATACTTTAGTGAGATGTGGCTCTTAGTTTACTCAATAAAGGTTTAAATACATATTTTGTGTATACATACATCAGGTATATATATCTGAGGATACTGAGTCAGAGTTAATTTCCAATAAAACTTAAAGTACAGTTTGGTAAGAGGCTTTAGGCAAACCTTAACAGCTTATTGATTTCTATTATTATAAACAAGTAATGGAATTTTCAAGTTATACTTATTGCAGTTATAATAATTCAAACTCTTCCAACTTTCTATTAAAATAACCTATAAAATTCATAAAAAGAGAGCAATTGAGACCCACAATTTGGACTAAAGATACTAAAAGATCGTGTGCCAAATATCATGTCCCTAAATGCATCACTAATTGTGCTGAATTTTTGAAATGTATTCTGGAATTACACATGTTCTACACTCTGAACTAGATTAATAGCATCTCTAAGAAAGTTAGAGTAAGCCTTTGACTTAAACAACTGTCTGATCCTGCCTTCAGGGCCCAGGGAAAGCAAGGAATGTAAAGTAGCCAACCCCTACACCACAGCATGGAAACAGACTGGAATTCTTCCCCTCCTTCTCTCTACTCCCTATCTCTTCATGTGGAGTCCCCCCCAATTTAATTACTTTTAAAAATTCATACTGACAGTGCAAATACCAACAACACTAGAGAAGGAGAGTGGTGAGAAGTGGTGTGTTTCACCATGAGATGGACTGTGGCTTTAGGAACAGCACTGAAGTAAGAGAAAAATAGGAAGAGCTTGAGGTAGTATTCAGTTAATATGGTACTGCCGCACGAGCCCATCAATTAAATGGAACCAAGTATATTCAGAAATGATGAAGACAGCATTTCGAATCAAGGGAAAAATGAGTGAATAGTCCATACAGGTTGTTAAAACATTCAATTAACCATTGGCAGACAGCCAAGAAAGGAAGGCAGAGAGGAAGGAAAGAGGGATAAAGGGAGGAAGGGAGAAAGAAAAACTGGACACCTCTTCCATGTTAAGCTAAATTAAAGTCTGGATGATTTAAAATTAGTATGTAAAACAAAGGAAATATGGAAATAGAGGAAAATATATAGGCAAATAATAATACCTAATATTGTTTGAACGTTACTTTGTGCCAGACTCTGTGGCAAATAATTTAAATATATTCTGTATTTCTCACATGTATTCAGAAGCATGTTAAAGTAATAATAAATGATGACTTGTTAAAGACTACATAAGATATAAAAGAAGGACTCAAAATTAGGAAATATGTTAACATTATGCATTCTCTTAGTAGATCTCAAGAAAAATCATATTAATTTCCATAGCTGTTGAAAATTTAGAATTTGGCAATATTGAATATTCAGTAAAATAAGAATGATAAAATGTATCTATTTCAATATCAAATCCAGCATTATGCTAAATGGAAAAATCTCCACCAAAGAGTCTAGAAATCTCTAAATATGCCAGAAGAACGTCTACTAAATTCAGGAATGAGAGAAGGGTGACTATTATCACCACTAATATTTATCTTTGATTAAGCATAAAAACATTTAGAAGAATACATGGAAAACTAACAGCAGTTTCCTCGTTTATTAGTTTGGATGTGGGGGGACACACCCGCACAGATGGAGGTGGGGGTGTGTGGTAGATTTTATGATTGTTTATAAATATTTGCTATTCCTCTCTGGGGTAGGATTATACCATCCTGCCCTGTTGACATCAGGCTTCATCATGTGATTTGCTTTGGCCAATAACTGTGATTGGAAGCAATGTGTTTCACTTCCAGGCAGAAGATTTAAGCACCAACAAATGATTAGTTTAAAGTTTATATTGGTTGGCCAAAAAGTTAGTTCGGGTTTTTGCATAACATCTTATGGAAAAAGCCTAATGAACTTTTTGGTCAACGAAATATTTCAAATTCAGAGGAAAAAGGCATTCTTTTAAATAAGTGATAATGGAGTGACAAGATGGTTTTATAGAAAAATATAATTTTGGATCCATTCCTCATGCTAAAAATTAGGCTAAATTACAAATGGATCAGAGATATGAATGCAAAAATTAAAGTAATATAAGTATTTAAAATTGTCAATAGTTGAGTTGGAGAGAGCTGAGCTGCCAGGTATTGAGCTAGTTAGCTGGCACAACAAGTCAAAATGATAGAAACAAGGTATTGAGATATTTTAAGCAAGAGGCTAAACAGGAAAAAGCACCATCTTCCCCAGTGTTTTATTTTCCCCTGAGCAACAGTGCAGGTGAGTATGTAGATGGGGCAAAATCTTCTCAGTGCTAAGGGAGCCCCAAACAAAAGGTTCCAGTCTTTATTTTATTTTTTTGTTTGTTTGTTTGCGGTACACGGGCCTCTCACTGTTGTGGCCTCTCCCGTTGCGGGGCACAGGCTCCAGACGCGCAGGCTCAGCGGCCATGGCTCACGCGCCCAGCCGCTCCGCGGCATGTGGGATTTTCCCGGACCGGGGCACGAACTCTCATCCCCTGCATCGGCAGGCGGATTCTCAACCACTGCGCCACCAGGGAAGCCCGGTTCCAGTCTTTAGAGAGACCTGGGGATCAGGGGAGGAAGATAAGGAAGGGCTAGGAGTGGAAAAATACCGAATATTGTGTCAGAATGGAGAAAAATGTCTTCAGGGCCCCCTGATACGGGTGACAGAGATACCTGAGAAAGGCTTGGGCCTGGCCCCTCCTTCAGCCAAGTAGGTCTCCAAATGGAGGCTTTCGGACCATAAATGCAGATATGCTTAAGAGCACTGGAGGCTGCAGGCGTAGGGGTGCTAAAGCCTTAACAGCAACGCTCCCCAGGCTGTGCACCAAGTCTGGTGTGAGGAAGGCAGCTTCCCCCCCATGCGACCTGCCAGGTAAAGTTTTATAATTGCCTGTGTTTGGGACTGAAAGATCACACATAGGTTTTTAGCGTGGACTGGACTCCTCAAAAATCATCAAGTGTGAATTACCCTATACACTGGAAGTGAGGAAATATTTTCTAACCAAAATCCAGAAGCAATATAGGAAAAGATGGGCATGTTTGATTACATAAAAATAAAATAAAACTTTGCATAGCAAAATGTACAACAAGCAAAGTTAAAGGACAGATGAAAAATTTTAAAAAGTATTTGTAATTTATGTTACAGACAAAGGGTTACTATCTACAATGTACAAAGAACTTTTAAAAAACAAAAAGAGACACAAAAAGACCATCAACCTCATAGAAAAATGAGCTAGAAATAGGGAGAGGCAGCTAAAATTGCAAATGATTCTTAACCATATGAAAAGAAGTTCAGTATCATTCATAGTAAGAGAAATGCAAATTAACCCTACATCAAGATACCATTTCTCACATGTCAGATTGTAAAATCAGAAGTTTAACAGCACATCTGTTGGTGAGATTGTGAATAAATAGTCACCTTCATTACTCACTGCTGGAGCTACAAAATTGTAAAATGCCTATGGAAAGGATATTGGAAATATCTAGCAATATTGTATATATATTTACCCTTTGACTGGCTATCCAAAAGTTCGATGAGTCTATCCAAAAGTTACATACAAAAAGATATAAGCATAAGGCTATTAGGTTATTTGTAGTAGCACTACTTGTTAATGCTTTAAGACTGAAATGTTTATATTGAAAGAGAATCAATTGAATAAACCCTGGTATTGCATATAATGGTGTAGTATGCAACTTTAAAATGGAATGAGAAATATCTATGTATATCGCTATGGAATAATATCCTTTATATGTTGCTAAATGAACTGCTAAGAGAGGGTCTGGCAGATAGCCCTCAGGTGTCAGTCCCACCAGGTAACTGAAGAAGGTCACCTCACCCAAGGTCATACCTCCTTTCCAGGTGGAAAGGCTCTTCTCTATTACTCCAACTCAGAGCATCTCTGTACGGTCAACCCATCTTCACATCTCCCCCAGAGCCCCCAGAGAGGCAGCTGAGGCTTCACCTGAGACTGGATTCTGTTCATCTTCTCCCTCTGCAAAATCCTGTTTCCTTCCCTTCCTCTTTAAGGTTCTGATATCAATAAACCTATAAACATATAAAAACCACTTGCATTCTAATCTCCATCACAGAGTCTGTTTCCCAGGGAATCTAATCTGTGTTAGTGCTAGGAGTAGTTCAGAGAGCTAAACTTGGGTGGGAGTTTGAAGCTGGATAACTCCTCCTACCAGATGGCAAACTGTGAATGGACTATAGATAGCCCCTGGCACAACATGACAGGGCAATTGTTAAAACTGCAGTTGTTGCTAGTGTTGTACTGGCATGGCATACTGAAGGATGGGAAAGCAATAGCTGGCGCAGTATATGCACTGTTTAAGAAACACGGGAGAAACCACAACTATAAGAACAGTGTAATTGAGTGACTTTGCCTAAATTTTATCATTCTGAATAAGGAAATGTATAGCTGAGGTGATTAATCAGGAATTAAAAGCTAAGTATGAAAGGCCAACTGCCTTCCTGGCAGCTTTCAAGGAGGTGTTATCTCTTGAAGCAATAGAGTGAGAAAACTGAGGACCAACCCTAGAACTTAATCCTCATATTAGCTAAACTCCAAAGGTTGAACTCCCAGCTAAGGCAAAACTGCTATGCCTAAGTCAGAATCATTGTGGGGAAAATAACAGGACCCTCACACATGGAATGGGTATGTCTGATTGATGTCACTAAAAATTCTGTAATTCTCAAAGTCCTCCAGACTTGTTAAGCCTGCAGAAATGGACCACATCTCTGTAAAAGAAAAAAAAAAAAAAAAAAAAGGATGACAAGTCTCTTAAAGAAGATGCAGAGGCCTCTTCCCCACAAAATCATTCTTTAAAATCTGTACTGACCAAGAAGAATATACTGGGTCAAATAAAGAAGGAAAGGAACTGCACTTCAAAAGAGCCACAGGACCTAACCACCATGTGGCAGGAGGAGCCAGTAGAATATATTTGGATACTAGACCCTGAGGGATGTTTATCGGGAGTACCAGAACATAAAGTTGGATACAAAAAAATTATCAACGTATCCTCTCCTGGGATACAGGTTAGAACTCTCTGTCAAAGAGATAGTACAAACATCCTACTAGGACGGCTCCTAGAAGCATGGAAAATATAATAGCCCATACTAAGTAAGTGGAAATATGCCTGAATTGCCATATCAGATAGTGGCAAAAGGTATTTAAAAAGTAACAGAAGTGGGCGTGCTGGGATGAATTTAACATATAGGGCCAGAAAACTCACAATATTTACCAAAATTATAAGCAATATGCTAGTGAGAGGGGTACCTGCATCATTTTGAAAGTTCGATATGTGTCTCCTCTGTAGGCTAGGGCTAATAATAGAAGATGACATTATAGAACAGGGTGAAATAATAGCAACAGTTATGATATAATCTGAAAATAATAGAGCCCAAGCAGCAAGAAAAAAAACAGAAGCCAGATGGATGCAATTATTTTGAGTGGTGAGGTCAGAGAGATAGCAAGGGAAGCCTGACAAGCAGAGATTTATGGAAATGGTTAGAACACAGCTTCCCTAGGGGCAAATTAGATGGACAGTGAACAAGGATACAACCCAGGCTATAAAATGGAAAGATTTTAAGAATAATCAGAAGTGCCCCAATGAGGATAAATGCCCCAATACAAAGTTATGGTCCCTTGCTAGTTTTTGAACTCAGAATTCATTGATTAAAAGAAAGGTAGAGTCCCCAGGAAGAAGGACCCTTGAACATCATGACAGGTATAAATGGTCATAAATCTCCCAGTCTTTTCCTAAAGGAACCTACATCCACTTAATTTGGTAACTGTATACCGGGGAAAGAAAAATACTCAAATATTTCAAATACTATTGGAAAAATACTCATGTCATGTCAAAAGATGACATGATTACACATTTCATAGAACAGGATAAACAGATGGCAAATAAGCACTTGAAAAGCTGCTCAACATCATTAGCAGATTTCCATAATGATGGAAATATAGATTAAACCAAAATGAAATATCACTACAAACCTATCAGAATGGCTAAAATAAAAAATAGTGACAACACCAAAGGCTGACAAGGATGTGGACAATCTGGCATATAAAATGACACAGTTACTCTGGAAAACATTTTAGCAGTTTCTTTAAAAATCTAAACATGTAACTACCATATGATTCTTCAGTTGCACCCTTAAGCATTTATCCCAAAGAAATGAAAACTTATGTTCACAAAAAACAAAAGCGAAACCTGTATAAATGCTTATGGTACCTTATTCATAACATTCAAATTGGAAACAATCCAGATATCCTTCAACATAGTTAAACAAACTGTGCTATACCCATACCACGGAACACTACTCAGCAAAAAAGAACAAACCATTGATATACACAATCACCTGGATTAATTGCCAGGGAATTATGGAGAGTGAAAAAAGCCTATTATAAATGGTTTCATACTGTATATTTCCATTTATATATTATTGAAATGACAAAATTGTTGGGATGAGAATAGGATAGTGGTTTCCAGGGCTTAGGGAGATGGGAGTGAGAGGGAGGTGGATGTGACTATAAGAGGGCAACATGAGAGATCCTTGTGGTGATGGAAGTGTTCTGTATTTTGACTGAATCAATGTCAATATCCCGATTGTTATACTTTACTAGAACTTTGCAAGAAGTTATCATTAGGAGAAACGATACAAAAGGTACAAAGGATCTCTCTGTATTATTTGTTACTGCATGTGAATCTACAATTATATCAAAATAAATGATTATTTTAAAAGTTTCAGGCTGTGGTGCAAGCTGTAGTCTCTGTGGTATCAGAGGTATCACTGATGGGAAAAGATGTGATGTGGAATTTATGACTAGTCCCAATGAGAGAGTCATAACTCAGATCATGAGAGTCCTAGAGCAAGACCTTGCTGTATGCAACAGAGAGTGATAGACCTTTTGAAAATCACTTTATGATGTACTACTAAGACCTGGTAGTTGAGTACCTGATTATGGAGCACCAAGTGACTATGCATCCAACTTTGATATATTCCTAAAATGTAATACTACTCAACAGTAAAAAGAGGAATGATCTACCTGCATATAATATGGTTGAATCTCAAAACTTTACACTGAGTGAAAGAAGACAGACTCAAAAGAGAACATCTTGTAAAATTCCATTATATTAATTTCTAGAACTGCAATCATATAAATAGTTGTGTAGGGAGCAGACAGACTGATTCCTAAGGGAATCAGTGCAAAAGGGAGCTTCCTGGGATGATAAAAATGTGCTATATCTTGCCTGGGGTAGTAGTTATATGGGTTTTTACGTTGCCCAAGCTCATCAAACTGGACAGGTAAAATGTGAGCATACTCTCCCATGCAAATAGTGTCTCAATAAATTTGATCTTTACATTGTTTTTAAAAGGACTCAGGAGCAAACTTAAATAAGCTTCTCCTGAGATAGGAGAATTTGGGCAACTTCCACCCTCAGGAGTTAACCTCTCTGTACTTCTCGCTCACTTTCCCATGGCTTCAGGGAAGGTCCTGACAGCAGGTGAAAAGGCATGCAGTGTGCCTGAGCTAAGATGTTATAAGAGCCAATAAGTTTGATTTCCCATTGAACTGCCCACTGCATCAGTGGCTGAAATGAAATGTGGGTTAAATCATGGTGGTGCTGAGCATTAGAAGTACCTTCTAGAACTTCAATGGATGGTAATATCACAACATCACACAAAGAATTTTTCCCCCAAATTTGAACCTAAATATGATCAAATCTTTAAATGTCAAACCAATCTCTAGATAGAATTATCTGTTTCAGGGCCTAGCAGGCAACAAAGGAACATGTTAAGTGACCCAATGGATATAATCACTAAATTCCAATCTAGTAAATTCCACAGGCCAAATAACCAATTTCTTCAATAAATACTTGTCTAATATTAGTATTGTGGCTACGTTTTTAAAGTTCATTTTTTTAGAGATATAAAAAACCAGTATCAGATTACATGGTACCATATCTGGAATTTACTTTAAAAAATGCACATGACTGGGGGAGAGCAGGGGTATAAATATAACAAGATTGGCCATGATCTGATAATTGTTGAAACTGAGTGATAGGTACATAGGGATTCCCTATACTATTCTCCTTATTTATGCATACATTTGAAATATCCTATGAGAAAATGTTTACAAATGTATTAAAGAAATTAGAGGATAATAAAATCAAATAAAATAAGGAAAACTTTTAAAGAATGAATAAAATACTATTTAAAACACAATAAGAGAATATTTGGCAATACTAATCATTGTGGGTTGAATTGTGTCTCCCCCAAATCATATGTTAGGAAATCCCCAGTATCTCAGAATGTGAACTTATTTGGAAATATGGTCTTTGCAGACGCAATTAGTTAAGATGAGGTCATACAGACTATGCTTATAAATAGAATGCCATGTGAAGAGAGGGAGACAGGAGGGACAACAATGTGAAAAGACGCTGGGAGAAGACAGCCATTTATAAGTCAAGGAGAGAGACCTGAAACAGATCTTTCCCTTATGGTCCTCAGAAGGAATCAACACTGATAACATCTTGATTTCAGACTTCTAAACTCCAGAACTGTGAGAAAAAATTTCTGTTGTTTAAGCCACTCAGTTTGTAGTACTTTGTTATGGCAGTGCAAGCACTAATACACTGATGAAATGAACTGTGTATTTTTTCTAAAAAAAATATTTTAATGGCCAAAATTGATCTAAGAAAGAATAATAGAGCTCAATAAACAACTATGGATAAAATTGGGGGGGGAGGATTTCATCCCCCAAAGACTGTAATTTTTAGAACAGTTTTACTGAAATGTTCATTCAAATTTCCATGAAACCACAACTGTCATTCTAAATAAACTCTTCCAAAATGTAGAAAAGGTGACCCTAAGTCATTTACTCATAAATGCAGCTATTAAGGATCCATAGGTCAAAGGACAATTGCTCTTCTATGCCTATATTTAAGGAAATATAAGAGCAAATACTGATAAAGCATTTCTATCATAAGTGCTTTTCAATCATTAATCCAAATAAACCTCAAAACAACCTCTGAGATACACAATTATTACCCCTGTTTTATGGATGTGAAAACTGAGATACATGCCTAAGACCACTTATCTGAGAAGTGACAGAATTGGGTGTAGAATGAAAATCTGGACAATGTCTCTAGAGACTACATCTGTAAACACTATTTATATAGTCTCCCTAATGAGAAACTATTTTAATTGTAGCATTCATATATAGTACAAAATACGGGGTAAAAAGCATTTAAATGGACAAATATCCATTTATGTGTATGCAAGTTACCAAAATAATTTTTAAACAATCTTCAGTGGTAGGGGAAATTATCTTAAGCAGAAAAGAAGAGCACAGAAAAATATTTTGATATTAACTTCTGTTGCATTTGATTCAATTGAACAGTAAAAGATAAAAAGAAAAATTTGATTAAACATTTCTAAATGTGTGAAAAATATGTGTTCATATAAGAAACTAATATTAAAAAGGGTGATTTTCATAAGTAAGCTGAGTAAAATTTTCATAAATAAAAGCTTTTCGTCATAATCATTCTGCTTTTCCTTAAAATAAAAAAAGAAACATGGGGCTTCCCTGGTAGTGCAGTGGTTGAGAGTCCGCCTGCCGATGCAGGGGACACGGGTTCGTGCCCTGGTCTGGGAAGATCCCACATGCCGCGGAGCAGCTGGGCCCGTGAGCCATGGCCACTGAGCCTGCGCGTCCGGAGCCTGTGCTCCGCAACGGGAGAGGCCACAGCAGTGACAGGCCCGCGTACCGCAAAAAAAAGAAAGAAACATGAATGAACTTGATTGTAATCCCTCCACTTAGTAACAATCCCTGAAGTGACAGTGCATTCTATTAATGCAGCATGGCATCTCTTACCTCCCTTATCCCCATCCTCACTCTCTCCCCCAAAGACTAGATGTAGTATGCAGGTACTACAAAATTCTTGACGCTCATTAGTTGTAAATTTGTCATCTGTACTAAATCAACATTGAGGTAATGAATTTGACACAAAATCTATATGAAGCCAAAACTAAGATCAGTGAAGTAATATAGTTAGTGTATTCTTCCTGGAACTCTATACGACAGAACAGAATATTAGCAGTAAAAAATGACCATCTCCAAATACTGTGTATGCTCACACTTAATGTATGTGGGGGAAAAACTTTTCTTTTTCTATAAAGCCTTAAATATAATTCATGCATTTTAAACTACTAAATTTATCTCTTTATTTTTAAGTTCTGTTACTGAAATTATTGTGTCAACATTATTATTCCCACAACTGAAAATGATAACATCCTTCTAGGAATTTTCCTTAGAAAAATCAAAAAGGAAACTTGGCTTCAAACCTTTATCCTGACTTACCAGGTTAACAATTAATTTATTCAGTGAATAAGAATTTTTCAATGTACACATAAGTTAAAAGGAGCAATTTCTCTAAAATTCACTAGTTTCACAAATAAAACTATGGTTTGATTTTTGATTTTTATTTTTGTTATCCTCTCCCATTATAGACATGGGAGAGGAAAACAAAGAAACAAAGAAACTTGTGGTCTCAGGTGCTAAATAAATGTGAAAGCAAATTAACAGGAAGGTCCTTTGACAAGGAGAGTTGATGCTTATTTTCTATGTCTGGGAAAGCATGCTTCCACAGAAAGCACATTTGACAATAAGTGGAACCATCTGGATGGACTGAACAATGTGGATGCCTCAATAAGAGACTAGTCCTACCTTTTATAAGACCATCCAGAATGTTCTCTGCTTTTTTCAGTTGAAGATCCTTAGGCAGCTTGGACTGCCATAACAAAATACCACAGACTGGGTGACGTAGACAATAGAAATGTATTGATATTTTCCCACAGTTCTAGAAACTAGAAGTCCCAGATCAAGGTGCTGGCTGATTTGGTCCCTAGTAAAAACCTTTCTTCCTGGTTTGTAGAGGGACACCTTCTCACTATGTCTTCACATGGCTGAGAGAAAGGGCATGCACAAGTGACCTCTCTTCCTGTCTTTTCTTCTAAGGACACTAATCCTATCAGTGTCCCACTAGTATGACTTCATTTACCCTGAATTACCTACATAAAGCCCCTACTACAATCACATTAGCAGTTGAAGCTTCAACATATGAATTTGGGGGGCACAAACATTGTCCATAATAATCATCCTTAGCTAGAATTTCAGACAGTCTTCAGTTTCCAGATCTTCTAAACATCCACTTAACTTCCTTGGCATGCAAAGTATTTCCTTCTTTACCCATAGGCACTATTGTTTCTTGATGCATCTCTGTCCATTCTTTTTTTTTTATTGGAGAAGAAGAGAGATAAAGCAACTGACTTTGAGACAGGGAAATAATGTTTCTTAAACCAGATTTGGCCTGTGAGGAGATCTCCTGTGAAACCATAAGACTTTTGAGAAACCATGGATAATGTCATGTTTAGTTTATGATTTTAAACTTCTTCCTACATTGTGATTTCAGTTAATAAGCCACCAAGAAGTCAACAATCACCATATAGCCTTTTGGTGATTCTGTGAGGAAAAGGGCAGTATAAGAACAATGAAGCCTTTTTAAAATTACCCCTCTGTGGACTCACTGTTCTAAGGGGCTGTGAGAAAGGAGTAACAGTCCTGGAGATTCATAAGCTAAATATGTCCTCTTGCTCTTCCAACTCTCAACAATGTACACCACAGCACATGATAATTTGTAGTAATGGAGTTCTCAGAATCTAAGTTATTAAGTGTGTAATAATACCATGATTGGGAACAAGGGGGCTTCAGAAGAACATTCTAGGGTGGGTATTGGCAAGCCAGTGTCTCTCTCAGTACATGCCTTCTCATTCTTCCTGGTCATCAAGTACTGTACCAAACACACACACACACACACACACACACACACACACACACACACACACACACACGCTACATTTGACTCACACACCCATATATAGACATCATCTGATCTGTGGACAAATATTAATCCTCAGTAATAATACACTCCACAGGCATATTAAGAAAGAAACATTTTCTCAGAACAATAATTTCCTCTGAATACTTCTTTCACAGGGGAGAAATGGCTTTACATCATGATGTGAATGGTGTCAGTACTCAACTAGTAGTACCTCCTTCTGCTTCTAACCCCTTCTCAGGTTGTTTTCTGTGCCTAGGAAATGTGGAGCTGACTACAACTACCCTTTCAAGCAATAGAGCTGTCAGCCTTTAATGGCCATTTTTGGCAATAATGAGTACTAGCAAAAGCTTAAGAATTGCTTTATCTTTTACTATAGGATTGATATAATTCTTAAGTAAAACATTCTCACACCATTTACTGGATGTAGAATAGAGGATGTATGAGGATATTAATAGGACAAGAGAATGGAGACAAACTCATTATTCCTATAATAATACATATTTAGCAGTCTGACTTTATATTCTTAGTTGATTATGAGATCCTTGTAAACAAGGAATATGTCTTATCTGAGTTTCCTGAGAGTATTTTTCACAGTAACCTGAAAATGACCATGTTTTCTAAAATAAAAAATCTGTTCTCACCACCTGATTAAGGACCTTTTGATTATTTAATATTTACATAAAAGTCTCAGGAATTTATAAAAATTATATTTACTTCTAAATTTAATAAAAACACTTTAAATAGCCATTAAGTGGTAATTGTCTTTCACTGGTACATAAACATCATCCCAATTTCATTTTAATTAGGTACTGGGGATAAGTTTAGGTAAGAAAGTGAAGTACTTGAAAACAGCTTGCCTTAACTTGCGAATAGACTGATAGTAACAGAACAGAACTCAGTTTCCTGACTAATGTTGTATGAAATTTCAAATTATTCTGTGTGATAAAAGAGCACATTAATGTGGTCTGTGAGGTTTCTACAGCAGATCTATGAGTTTTTATGAAATATCAAGTGGATGCCTCTCACTGTTTACCAACCATTCATCCCTTAACCCCTTCCAATGTGGTTTTTTTCCCACTACACTCCATAAAACCACTTTATCAAAGTTATCTATGATTTTTCTCAGGGCCTAGCTCTCTTGAATGCTCCGAAAGAGAAAACTGTATATTCCATGACTACCTTTCGAAACACTGATCTTATTTATGGCATTAAAATATACTGGTAATTCTTTCATCCCTTTATTTCTCCTCTGCCCTTCACAAGATCTTCCTCTTCTTTAATGCCACAAAATGTGGGTGTTCTTCAAGGCTGCATCCTTGACTTTCTTCTTATGCTCTGTGCACTTACCTCCTCTTTCTGTTCACTACCTTCCCAAGTGACTAAGACAATTATGCAAATGAGTCTTAAAAACTTATTCTGACTTCTCTTATCTAATTCAATCCTGACATTACAAATGCCAGCTAAATGTTACTACTGGTGTAGGATGTAGTGATTGGGAGAGTAGGAAGTAAAAAGATATAGCTTTTTCTATGGCTTTTTATATATGGCTTCTATATATAGAGAGATAAGAAATTTAGAAAATACATATGAAACAGGGCAGGAAGTAATGAGTTCCATGAAAGAAGTTCTGTATACTCTGGAGTATTTTGCTGTTAGGCTCTGTGGTAAAAATTATTCCATTGGATCCATATAAATGGGTTTCTCAGTTTATAAGAACATGTCTTAGCTGGTGAGACACTAGAAGATTTCACACATTTATGAGCTATAAGATATAAGGATGATAAGAGTTTTGTTTGTTAACCTTGAGAAGTCAAAAGGTATGTGAAATGTCAGAGAGTGAGGTCATATGAGGAAAGATTAAGTTGTTGGATTAAAAGGAATACATGCAATCTGGGAAGCTCAGCACATCTTGAGTACTACGAATGCCTGTAATTTCTCCTGCTGCTATGATGGCAAATATAAGTAACCTCAAGATATCCACCTAACATCCATCATCCTGTCAACAACAATTTGTCTAAACTCTTCTACATTATTCCAACACTTTTCTATGCACATCCAATCCAGTTTATCCTCTTACCAATGGTACAATTATGATCACATGTTAGGTTCTAATTGTACCACCTTTGACTTCTTCCCTATCCCTAACACACACATTAAATAAGTCAGTTTTTTTTCCTAATTCCTCTTAGAAAACTTTTTTTGGCTAATATATCTTTTCCATTGTCACCACTACTACCTGGGTATAGACCTTTTCAACTCATAATTAGACTACGGCCAAGTACCTCTTCACTGGTCTCACTCCATGGTAGGCCCCGCTCACAAACAATGTTCAAAAAGCACTCTGATTATGTCAATCTGCTGGACCATGCTGGTTAAAAATCTACTCTGGTTCAGCAGGAAGCACAGAAAGTTACACTGCCATAATGCAGTTTGAGGTGTGGATTACTTTGGTGGCACTTTTATGTAGTTACTAAATGAAAAGATTGTATCATTTTAGACTAAATCTTAATACAAAAGATCAATGCACTATGAAGCAAACAATAGACATGACAAAGCTGGATTGAGGGCTACAAAGATGAAGCAGAATCCCCAGTTTATGAATAATCTTAGCTAAATATTACTCTTCAGGTGAACTCTTGCCTGAGTAGCTTTTATTAAGAAAAGTCTTTAATTTCTCTGAAATCAATTAATGTTATATACTCAATGAATATAAAGGAGATCCTATCACCTTCTGTCCCTCACTACCTGGGAACTTTATTTTACTGTTTAAATCTCAAGGCTCATGTTCAGTTGATGAGGTCTTCTGTTTCTTCGTACACATATGTAATCAGTCATCCCTTGGTATCTGTGGGGTTCTGACTTGCGCACAGGTTGACAATCCTTTTAACCAGGATTATTGTTACCTCCCTACGCTGTTCCTCAGAGCAGCTATTTCAGAACTTTTCTCACTCTATAAATCCCTCCAGCCCTCTTCCCCAAATTTTCTGCCTTACTTGATCTCAGATCCCTACCTCACAAGCCAAATGTGAAAATTGTAATTCAGTCTCATCATTGAGGAATTCAAATTTATGGGGCAAAGAATCAGAAAAACCATCAGTTAAGATGAGGTAGCCAGAATGAAGAAACTAGGAAGAGGCATAAATAACTGTGTTAACAACAGTGGGATAAAGTGGTGTGCCTACCTCTAATCCATAGTGCTTCATTTGTCATTCAAATTGATCATAAATACCATAAAAGCTCTTGTTGAGCCTTATGTTACTGGGTCTGCAGCATAGATCTCACTCATATATAGAAAGGTTTCACAGTGAAAATCTGTTGTGAAGATGAGATAGAGTACATCAGTACTTAAGTGGTATTATTTTTAATCCATTTATTGAGGCATTCATCTGCTTTTATCCCCTAAATTTTAAAACAGTAACAATTTAAATTTTTCTATTTTCCGTAAATTTCATCTGTATTATTTATCCGGAAAACGTTTGTTAAGTCCAACTAAATTATAAATTAATTTCTCAGTTATATCATTTTTCTTCCCATTTGTAAAAGGGAGTGATCATGGAGCCTTTCTTTTATTTTATTCTAATACATTATTTTTCTCCTTTTCTCTGCTGTTTAGTCTAATAACTATTAGAAATGAAGGACCTTTTAAAATTCACATTTGCTAGCAGAGGCTTAATATAACTCCCAAGATGGTAGCAATGTTCAGAATCTGAAGTATGGAGTACTTAGAAGCTTCTCGCAAAATCTACCCCCCTCTAATATTCCTTATGTCAGCAATAGTCACACATCTGACCATTTGTACAATCCCCAAACCCACACTGTCCTTGATATGTACCTCAACCTGCATATATAACCCATCACCAAATCCTGCTGGTTTAATCATCTGAATATTTCTCAAACTTACTTCCCCCACCATTGCCATGACTCTAGTGCCAGCCATCATCCAAACTGCAGCCAGTATGGTAGAAAGTAATTAAAAGTAGAGGTTTAGGAAGCAGTCAAGCCTGGCTTGATTCCCTGCTCTGCCTGGTCTTAGCTGTGGTCCATTGGAATATGTGTTTAATCTCAATTTTCTCAATCATATAAAGGAAATAATATGAATAATATTAGTATTTATTTACTTCATAGGTTTACTGTGCATTAAATGAAATAATCCATATAATGTACTTCACAGAGTGTTTAGCACATACTAGAATTTCCTAAATGTTGGTGTTTGCTTTCACCAGATTAGCATACTATATCCATTACATTAATCAATGCATCATACTTATCAATGCAGTATGACCTGTGCTATCCTATATGGTAGCCACTAGCCATATGAGGCTATTGTGCACTTAACCTGTGGATAGTACAACTGAGATGGTCTTAAAAGGGTAAAATACACACTAAATTTTTAAAATTTTGCTATTAAAAATGTCAAATAACTCAATACTAATATTTTATATAGATTATGGGCTAAAATGCTAATTTTTTTATAGATTGGGTTAAAATGCATTATTTACATTAATTTCATTTATTTTTACTTTTAAATGTGCCTACTGGAAAATTTTAAATTACATATGTGGCTCACATTTAAGGTTAAGAATTGTAAGGCTAGAATTATAGTTCCATTGGACACCATTGATCTAGACTTTGCCAATTTTCTCTTATTTATAGCTTCTAGAATGGCCAGCTACATTCTTGAAAGACTCCAAGTGATACAGTTTTTGTTTAAAACTATATTTTAAATATTTGGAATTTATTAGAGAAGAAGATCTGAAAAGTCCTGACCAGGGTAGGAGCATGGACTTTTAATATTTTGCAATGTTGATGTTTTAAATCTATAAATCAGCTTCAAGTAACTTTTTTTTTTCAAATAAGACATACCTATCTTTCATTACTGTCCATTCAAAACAGTCTTCAAGTAGTCTTTCTTAATAAATCAATTTTCTCTGATTTCGAGGTAATTATTCTTATAAACTCTGAAAGTTAGAAATGTATATGTGTGCCTGAATACATGGTGATTGTGAGAAACAATTAGTATGTGTTCTAAAAGAGTTTGGGGGAAAAATTCTAGATTAAGTTAATTGAAAGTTTTTATAGAACAGACAGATTGAGATTATTGCTCTTTCAACTTTAAAATTTTAATGTAAAGTAGATTGTTTCCAATTGTTTGCTCTAACATACAATGCTATAATGAATTTTCTTGTAAATGTATACTGGTTATTTTAAAAAGGAATATGGGACAAACTTGACAAAATGATAGCACATTTCATTTCTGGGATGGTGGTCATATGGGGTGTTCCTTACATTATTCCTTCAGCCCTTAAATTCACTGAATTTTCATGTTAATCTTAAAATTTGCTTATAAATTATCTTGGGCATTCCATGAAGATATTCATATCAAGACATTTTAACTTCTTCCTATTATTTTTATTTCTTATTATTTTTCTGTGTTTATCAATAATATCTTGTCCAGGACCTCCAGTCTGTGTTGAATAATGGCGGTGATAGCAACCATCCTTGTCTTTACGCTTGTCTGAAGGGGAATGAATCTAAAATAACTCTATTAAATAAGATTCTTACTGTAGTTATTTTGTACTCTTCTTTCCTTTTTTTTTAAAGAATTGTCTTTCTCTTTTCTCATTTGCTAAGAATTTCTATCTTAACTGTGTAGTAAATCATAATGAATGCTTTTTTTCAGCCTGAGGTGAAAGATCGCATGTTTTTTCTTCTTTGATCATTTAATGTTGTGGTTATTAATTATGTGAATAGATTTCCAAGATGAATAATCCTTTCCTCCTTGGATTAACTATACTTGACCACAGTTTACTTTTTAAAAAAAGTTTTGCTAGGTTTCAAGTAGCTAATATGGGGATCTTTGCTTTTATGTTCATGAGTGAAATTAGCCAACAATTTAGTTCTCCTGTACTATCATTACCCAGTTTGGGTATCCAGATTATATTAACCTCATAAAATAAATTGGTCAGCTTTCCTCTTTTTCTTTTTTTGATGGAAATATTGTAGAAGATACATGTTCCTTAAAGACTTACAGAACTCTCATCTAAAAGCATCTTGCCCTGGCTTTTTTTTTTTTTTTTTCTGAGGCAAAGGGAGTTTTGATAGTTTTTTCCCAGAAAATATGAATTTCATCTAAGTTTTCAAATTTTGGTATATAGTCATCCATTACACATGTGTAGAATTTTGCTTATATTTAGTTATTTCCTCATTTGCATTCTGCATATTGTTGATTTGCATCTTCTCTCTCTTTTTTAACATAATTCATATCACTAGAAGTTTCTTATTCTTTTCACATGGTTTCATTTTAAATTGTTTCCTTATTCATCACTTCATCTAGCCTTATTATTATGCACTCTACTCTGTCTCCCTCTTTCTCTCTCTCTTTTTAAAATTTATTCTGTTGCTCTTTTCCTAGCTTAGTTTTCCATCTTTCTTATATTATTATTAATGTTTGTAAATTGATACATTTTCCTCTACATTTCAGCAGCAAACAGATATTGACTCTCAGTGCTTTCATTATCATTTAAATGTAAGAATTTCAAAGTTTACCATATAATTTCTGCTTTAAACCAAAGGGTAATTGTTAATATACTAACTTTTAGAAATAGCCATTTTTTCCCTAAACATTATTTTCTTGGTTTTTAACATCATTGCATTGTGGTTATAGAATATAGATTGTAAGTTGTTCACTGAAATTTTTTGAAACTTCTTTTGGGGCTCAGTATACCATCATCATTGGCGAATGTTCCATGTGTCTGAAAATAATATGTATTCTATGTTCGTTTGATATGAGGTTCCAGACATATCTGTTAGATCAAATTTAGTCATGCCACTGACTTTGTCTCTACCTTTATCGCTCTCCATGCATCACATTTCTGTAATATATGTGTTTGTTTACCATGTCTTTTCATATCAGATATTAGCTATTGCTTATATACTTTGAGGCTATACTCTCAGCTGCATATTGATGATTACAATTTTCCAGTTTTACTTTTATTTTCATACATGTATAACACACATCTCTGATGATAGTTCTCACTTTAATCTGTACTTTTTCTGATATTAAAATTTCTAGTTGATATTTTCCATATATATTTTTTCTATGATTGATAGAAATCCATTTTTCTGCATCTTATTGTATATGTGTCTATGTGGGTTTTTTTTTTTTTTTTTTGCGTTACACAGGCTTCTCACTGTTGTGGCCTCTCCCGTTGCGGGGCACAGGCTCCGGACGCGCAGGCTCAGCGGCCACGGCTCACCGGGCCAGCCGCTCTGCGGCGTGTGGGATCCTCCCAGACCGCAGCACGAACCGGCGTCCCCCGCATCGTCAAGCGGACTCTCAACCACTGCGCCACCAGGGAAGCCCAGTCTGTGTGTTTTAAATGAGTATCTTTTAGACAACATAGCTAGCTCTAATTTTTAATACAATATGAGAGTCACTGTCTTCTGATTGTTAAGCTTTACCTACATTGATTACTTTTACCATAAATTATTTTGATTACTATTTTTTGTGCACTCTTATTTTATGTTTTCCACCTACTGCAATTTATTTTGTTACCCATTTCCCTGATTTCAATTATGTGTTACTTATGGATTAACTATATGCATTCTAATTTTACTGTTTTGATGGTCATTATTAATTTAATAAGATTCTTTCAACAAATATATATATTTTTCATCATTGATTGTATCCTGGGCAATGCTCTAAGCAGTGGGGATAAAAAAGATTAATATTTTGTCTATGTTTCCCTATCAATAGCAATAACCTCACGAACAACTATTTTTCCCCACAATGAACAGGACAAAATGTCAATACAATTCCCTTTCTCACCTCCCTGTGTTCCCCCAACAACTTCCATAACACTAGTGTCATCTGAAGTTTTAGTTTTGGATTTTTGTGCTTACACAAATGATTAAATTCTTACTTATTTATACATCAGAGTTCTATTTTGTTTCTTACATGTTTTTCCCTCCCATAGCAATTTCTTGCTTTTGGAATCAACTTCTTTCTTTCAAAAGTTAAATCTGGGGCTTCCCTGGTGGCGCAGTGGTTGAGAGTCCGCCTGCCGATGCAGGGGATGCGGGTTTGTGCCCCGGTCAGGGAAGATCCCACATGCCGCAGAGCGGCTGGGCCCGTGAGCCGTGGTCACTGATCCTATGCATCTGGAGCCTGTGCTCCGCAACGGGAGGGGCCACAACAGTGAGAGGCCCGCGTAACACACACACACACAAATCACTATAATATATCTAAATGAGGAACTCTTTTCCACTTATCTCTCCTATTCAGTTCTTTATGTGCCCTTTTAAACTGAAGTCTTACATCTTGCATTAGCTTTAACAAATTATCAACATTTTTTTCCCTCAAATATTATTTCCTTCGTGAAATAATACAATATATAATATATAATAATAATTATTATTATATTTATATAATTTATATAATATAAATAATAATATAATATATATTATATAATTATATTATTTATTATATATATTATATATAATATATACAATATATAATATATTATATATAATATAACAATATAAATAATATATATTTATATTATTATAATAATAATGTCTATTATTAAGTCTCCATATCTTTAGAATTTTTTTCATTCCCTCCCTTTATTCCCTGCTAATGCCTTCTGAAAAAGTTCTCCAATCTTATCTTTCAGCTCAGTAAATCCTTCTTCAAGTATATTCAACAGTCTCTTCACTGGCAATAAGCAACCAGAAGATAAAATGAAAAACAGATGCCATTTGTGATAACAACAAAAACTACCAATTGCCTAGAAAAAATCGAGCAAAGATTGCCTGATAAGTTTATGGAGATTTTAAAAAATTCTATTAAAAGATATAAAAGTAGATCTGAATAAATGTAATGATATAATATACTCATGAATACAATGAATAGAATTTTAAAGATTTTAATTGTCCTGAAATTAATCTGTAAATACATTGTTATTCATCTCAACACCAAAGCTAGATTTTGAAAAGAACTTGAAAAATTTATTCCAAAATTTATACAGAAAGATAAATTTCCATAAATTGCTAAAGCAATTTTAAAAAAAGTATAAAGAAAGAAACTCCTACTACTAGGTATTAAGACAGAATGCAGCACCAAAGGAAAACCATCAGTGTGGAACTGGTGCAGGGACAGACTAATTGACTGAAGGAATAGAAAAATAAGGATTTAAACAGATTACTTGTTTTATGATAGAGGACATGGTATGTAACTTTGGAGAAATGATAGACATTGTTGTAAGAGATTAGAAACTTGATTTACTACTTAAAAATTTTATTTACAAAAATAAAATTGGACCTCTAGCACAAACTATTAGAAAACAAAACCAAAAATTCCCAAATGGATAAAAGGTTTGAGAATGAAAGTATAACCAAGCTAACCGTAGATTATGTTTACTGAAGCAAGATATAAAAGCCCAAATCACAAGAGAAAGCAAACATAATTTGACTTTTGACTAATATGAGAATTGAGCAACATAAGTAAGAATTTCCATTAATAATTGTCACTCACACAGGTTGTGTCCCTAGGAACCAGACCGTAAGAAAGAGATTACTGAGCAGGTTTATTGTGGATTGTTCTTGAGGTTAACACCTCTGATAGGGAGGGAAGGGAAAAAAATAGAATTAGGTTAAAGGGAGAAATAGTGCTGTGATGCAGTATCAATGAAGGCTTCTTCTCTGAAGCTGGAGAGAGGCTGGGGCCAAACTTCCCTGCATTCACCAGTCACTGGATGCAAACTGCCCTGGGAAGCATGTGTGAAATTGGGTGAGACAAATATCTCCACCCAAGGCAGTTCCTAATGAGGGATGATTATTATGGGATGCCTGCAAGAATCACTTTTCATCAATGAGGGAATAAACCCGCGGGCCCTGAACAAGGATCTGAGTGGTCAGTCACAGATTTCATTTCAATCACAGGACTGAGACTAAAGTGACAGCCTGGTGTTCAACACTTACAAATAAATAATAAGAATTAATATATAAAATATTCAGTGACTTCCATAGAACCCAGTAAAATTAACCAAGGGAGAAAAAATAACAGAAGTAAAACTTGAATGAGTCAATATATAGTTACCCTAATCCCATTAATAATGAGAAAAAGGAAGAGGTATTTATTAAGGATGTTGACCATAGCATTGTTTGCTGTAAAGAACTGGAGTAACTTAACTGTTGAATGCTAATGAAACAGATAGATAATACGTGACAACATGTTCTAATAGAACAATGTACATTAGTAAAAAGAAACCAATTAGTTGTACATAAAAGAAAAAGAATAGAATTTTAAAATATATAATGTTGACTATAAAAAGTAAGAAATAAGATTTGTAATGCTGATACCATCTTATAAATTTAACAAAACATATACAACAACTATCTATTCTTGTTTTTGAGGATAGCAGAGACAAGTGACATGGAAGTCTGAGCCTTCTGTTTGTGTAATTTACTAGTACATTCTGGATGTGCTCAGGTTGAAATCCAAACGCTGTTTCTACAACTGCCCAATCTTATGTGATGGATCTGACAATATCCAGCTTAGGAAAGAAAACCTCAGTGGTATGGTCACTTAGCAACCCATGGTCAGGCTATCAGTTTCTAGTAAGATCCATTATTGTGGCAGAAATGTTTGTTAAAATTGAGACTAGTTTTCTGACAGAGAAGGCATAATATTCCTCCAGATCCTGGAAACATATTAGAGATTTTACACAGCAAACTCTTCCTTGATAGATATATCATTTCCGTCAAATCTGCTGAATCATAAGGCCCAAGCAGCCAGGGACCTCAGGCTGGGTCTTTTTGCAGAATCTTCTGTTCCTCTAGGCCCCATTCAAAATGAACACGTTCCAAGATACCAAATACATGGGTCAGAGCAGCATTTTCAAGTTCAGGGTGTGCTACCTCCAAAATCAGAAGTTATTTTGATCAAACACTGTGCCTCCATCAGGGATGTCAGATGCAAAGTACAAAAACTTGTCCTTAGTCTTAGAAGGACTGTTTTGGCATATCACAGACCACTGGATCTCTACAACTGGGGCAGTCCCTTGAATCTTCATGAGACTTCTCTCCCACTCTCTAACACAGATGTCTTACTAGATTATCTAGTGTACTTTCCACTTCCTTCTCATCAAGCCCTATTATCATGATGTCATCAATGTACTAGTCTAGTGTTATGTCAAGGTGATCAAGATACCTGAACTCTCTACTGTGACAGAAAGGAGGATAGGTAGCATATTCCTGGGCTAGGGAGTAAATATGAACTCCTGCTCTTACCATGTGAATAAAAACCAAATCATTAATGAAGGGAATTGGAAAGTACATATTTATCTGCAAGAATGTTAATCCTATAACAAGTGCCAAAGACTGTATTAATCTACTGTCATTTAACCAAGTGGTAGTTGCAATAGCAGCTTCTGTGGCAGAGGGTATCATACAGTAGCTGTGATTGGAGATGCCACATGAATAAATTTATAGTTAATACATATACTTGTCAAGATCCATTTCATTTTTTCAGGGTATATACAGGTGAATTGAATGAAACACTATGAGGACCATAACCCCTATGTCCTCTAGGTGTTTGATAGTGATATTAATCTCAGCAGTTCTTCCCATAATATAGTATTGCTTCTGATTTATGATTTTCCTCAGGATGGGTGTGTGGTTTCTGGGGCTTCCGTTTGGCTCTGGATGCCATGATGACTACCATTCACAGGCTATAATGAGTGGGTTCTGCTATATGCCAAGTATTTTTCTCTCAATCATGCACATGGGGACCAAGGAAATAACCACAGATTAGATTCAAAGATACTTGGATACACTGAAATGAACTTGAGCCAAACTCCACCTGGCTTCCATAAGCTCTCATTTAACCAGAAAACCATAGTGGTGTTTCAGATTCCATGGCATTAGTGTCAACTCAGACCTTACATCTAACAGTCCTAGAAATGTTTGCATTTTCTTCTTTCCTCAATGTTCAGTTACCCTGGAAATGGCTCCAGGTCACTTTACGAGAATAACTGAGGGAATAATTATTGTATAAATTTAATGTGGCATTGCAGGCTTCATTCTCAAGAGATCTTGAGCTTCAATCAATAAGTTCTGGATTTGAGAACTGACTTAGATCTGGAAATTGGGTGAGGAACCACAATTTCCTGTTTTAGCAGCTGATGTTGGCCTCTGTCTCATCTTTTATTTTTCCTTCTCTTCATTTCTCATAGGCATCTACTCATCTATCTCATGTCTAAGAATGCCATGACCTATTAGCTATTACCACAGATTGCTGAAGGTCAAGGCAACTTGATGGCAAGTCTGGTAATTACATCTTCTTTGCCTCTGGTAATTGAATGCTATTCCCTGGCCTGATTCCCAATGATATTAAAGAGCCCAGTTCAATAGCAACAACTGACACCATCAATTACAGCCTGCAGAGTGCAACCACCACCAACGATGCTTCTTAAAGATACTGGTGTCCACTCAGCAGTGCATTCCTTATGGAGTGTCTTCTGGGTCCACCCAGGGATCTTAATCAAATTATGGGTGCTTAAGTTTTAAACAGATAATCTATTCTAATACTCTCAACTCCCTGAGTCTTTTGACCCCTTCTCAATACCATATAAGGGAGTCTCAATTTTTCATCACATTTGTTCTAGTCAAGTTATAATGCTGTTAAGAAAAGTCAGGCCACACAATCCTTATCATTACTGTTGACCCTATACTTTTAAAACACCATAACCATCATATATTCCAGTGCCTCTCCTTTCATCTGCACTTTATTCCAAAGCAAAAAAGGTGAAAGCCTTAGTAAACATGGTGCTACTGCCAGTCAGAAATTTTCAGCCTCCTACCACCACTAGAACTGGAATGCTCATTGTTCTCAGACAGGTGAGTAATCCAGCTCTAAAATCCCAGCACTGTATCTATTTTCTAAGAATTTTCTTATTATCAAGGTCTTGCCCTGAGGTTTCCAGAAAACAAAGCCTAAGTCAGAGACTTTTATATACTATCTTTTAAGATAATGCATTCCCAGGGTATAGGAGAGAGGAAATAGAAAGTGAGGGAAGGGTGGGGGGAAGCAAATACAAGGATAGATTATCATACTGGCTACTGCTTAGTATGTAGTAGGACTGCTTGCTTATCCATGTGGCACTATCTTTCAAGAGGCCACAGAGGGCTTCCCTGGTGGCGCAGTGGTTGAGAGTCCGCCTGCCGATTCAAGGGATGCATGTTCGTGACCCAGTCCGGGAAGATCCCACATGTTGCGGAGCGGCTGGGCCCGTGAGCCATGGCCGCTGAGCCTGCGCGTCCAGAGCCTGTGCTCCGCAACGGGAGAGGCCACAACAGTGAGAGGCCTGCGTACCGCAAAAAAAAAAAAAAAAAAAAAAAAGAGGCTACAGAAATGAGTGAATATTAAGGTCTTTTATCCAGCAAAGAAAGGGTAAAGAATTTATCCATTCTCTCGTCTCCCATTGGCCAAAATTATACTCCATGGAAAATTAATTCCCTTGCACACCTAACTTGCTCATGAATAAAGGGACTAATAAGACACTATTACAGCTAAGACCTCGGCACCAACAAGAGAATCTGAGACAGAAGGCAAGAAGTACATGGCATGGGCATGAGGCAAGGTACCACAGGTTATGCCTATAAGAAGTTGATTAGTGTCTATGCAAAGGAACAGTTGGTTTGAAACAAGTGCCCAAATATCCAGAGACAGATAAAACCAGAAGATACGACATGGTACTCACATATGTAAACTTAAAAAATATTTTTTTTAATTTCTGGAAGGAGCACATAATTGAATTTCTTTGTAATTAGTTCTGATGCACTTTGCCTGTTGATATCTAATTTATGCTTACTGTAATAACTGAATCCAGGTTAACCTGTCATTGATTTCTATACTTTGTGCTATTTTACTGTTATATTTATGTTTAGTCATTTGCAATGCACGCTATGCCTTGTTTGCTATTTTATTCAGTAGTAATTTTAAAAGAAGGAAGAATTTTAAAATTTTGCTTTGGGATTACTTTGTATTCTTTAATAACGTTCATGATTATAAAATTTTTTTAGCTTCAAATTTAACAAAGAAATGTAACTTTTGACCTCCCTCTTATGTAAGACAGGAAATGTGCGTTTACTGACCCATCCCTACATTTAAAGATCATTGTTAATTTAATATGTGGTACAGATTACAAGTTAGAGGTATAGATTATTATGCTTATTTTTTCCAATTACATCTTGTTTTTCAAGTGACAGTTATTACCCTTGTGTCTATATTAATGTGTACATAAATTAATTGGATTCACTCATATCAATATTTACCATAAGAACATTTATTCACAATTTTCTATTTTTTACTTCTCAATTTTAATTTTAATTTTCGACCCCCTGACGTGTGTTTGAGCAAACTTTTCAGAGATTTTATGTCAGTGCCAGAATTTATGAACACCTGCATATCAGAAAGTAAAAAGAAATCAGTCTTCTCCCAGGCCTATCACCTGGCAGAAAAGGATAAAAAGAAAATAAGCCTTATGAACACCTCTCAATTATCTTTTAGTATTTTATGTTGCAAAGGCTTAATTTTAAAGCTTTCCTGGCATTTGCTTTAGGTTTCTTGTATTTTTTTTTATGGTCTCGAGGTAACCTACATATTTTGGGACCTGGATTTTAATAAGACAATTTCTTTATCCTTAACATTGCACAAAGCTTATAAGGACATATGTGTTGCTAAATATTTTGAAGTAGATTGTTTGCTTCAGTTCTAGATATTTTTAAAATAATTTATTCAGCATGTTATAGTAAAATCACTTCAAGAAGTATTTTAGAGTAATTCTCCCTTTGTTCTATGCTGAAGAATTTCTTTCATAAGTCAATTTGTTTGTGTCTGTTTACTTTATTTAGGGTAAGTGTTGTTTATTTGCTTGTAGAGTGTGCTATGTGTTCATCCTTAGATAAAGATTGCTCAATCCTATTTAATTGTTTGGTTTAGTCTATTAAAAGGGGGCATAGGGGCTTCCCTGGTGGTGCAGTGGTTAAGAATCCGCCTGCCAGTGCAGGGGACTCAGGTTCGATCCCTGGTCCGGGAGATCCCACATGCCACGGAGCAACTAAGCCCGTGCGCCACAACTATTGAGCCCGCATGCCACAACTACTGAAGCCTGCATACTCTAGGTCCTGTGTGCCACAACTACTGAGCCCGAGTGCTGCGTCTACTGAAGTCCGTGTGCCTAGGGCCCATGCTCCACAACAAGAGAAGACAACGTAATAAGAAGCCTGCACACCAACAAAGAGTAGCCCCTGCTCACCACAACTAGACAAAGCCTGCACGCAGCAACAAAGACCCAATGCAGCACCCCCCAAAAAAGGGCGGGGGCATAGATTCCTATAGCTCTCTCACTGCCTACATGAATGCTGATAGAAGCCTCCTTGTATTCTTCAAGTGAAAAGCAAATCAACATACGTGGTTTTCAGAATAATTTCTAGCTTTTAGCAACCTTGTAGTGAGCTGGAATCTTACTCTATTGCCTGGTTCTCTGTCTTCTAGGATGAGAACTTAATTCTGGATTATTCTGGCTGTGTTTACTTTTTTTCTCTTGAAGTAGTATATGGAAATGCCATACCTCCCAAGCATTGCTCACAATCACTGTCCTTGCCTACAGTTACACCACATGGCAAGTTTCCATTCACCACTTTTTCTCCTAATCTCCCTCTTTTCCTCAGCTTCATTGAGGTATAACTGAAAAATAAAACTTGTATATATTTAAGTTATACAAATACACTGATGTTTTGATACGCATATACATTGTAAAATAATCACCACAATCAAGCTAATTAACATATCTATCCTCTCATATACTTACTATTTTTTTAAGTCAAATTTTTTTTTGTGTGTGGTGAGAACACTTATGAAATATGCTCTTAGCAAATTCCACCCAGGTTCAATTCCTGGTCAGGGAAGACTTCTTTCTTCCTCTCTGCCTACCAACTTCCTCAGTATATCCCCACCCCAGACTCCTTTTAATCATAGTGTTTTAGTGAGAACTGAATTTTCTGTGGGTTTGAGAACTATAGGTACTTGGAGGGTAGTGAAGTCTATAGAGGCAATGTCCCTAGCTGCCACTGAAAGTTTGTTATATTTCAGTAAATAGATGGCTGTTCAAATCTGTGGTTGGCAAAATCCTTGCATCTCTGAACTAGGGATGGGTGGTAGGTGCAAACTGTAGTCTTGCTCAGCTTTCTTCCTCTTAGGTACTGCTCACCTTTGAGAGGCAAAGGATGCTATGGCCTCCAATTATTTTTCAGCTTAGCCATTGCCCATGCAGTTACTGGAAACCTCTCCTAGACTCTGAGACATACAGTTGTTTTCCTTCTTTTCAAGATTGTTTTGACTTAGAAACTTTTCATCTTCTGTGAATGGGAGAAGATGGGAGGTTGAGAGAAGTTATTTCGGGGATGGTTTATGTGATGCTCAAAGTGACCATTTTTATTCTCAGAGCAAATAGCAAATAACATCTGTGACTTTGACCAAGGACGTTTTAACTTGAGGGCTTAAGTTAATAATCAGTGAAATGGCTGTATTAGTTTTTTCCTCCTAACTTAAAGACCTCTGTATATTAATTTGTGATATTTTGAGTTATAATAAGAAATATATATTTGGTCATCATCCCAGGTTCCTGGCTCACAGATCTCCAAATCCTTGGAACTTCCCGAGCTATAAGAGCAATGGGAACATCTTCTGTTAGAATATTTGATCTCCTGTCTTCAGTTCCTGAAACTAATAAAGGTGAACTGGGTGTGTTGTTATTCATAACAAGCCCCCTTCTACCACAACTGGGTTTATGTTATTGAGGTGACTTTTGGAAAGCAACTAAGGCTGGGGGCTTGTTGCCTGGGGAAAAATGAATAAAGGGTTGGAATATTCAGCCCCACGCCTGCCTCTACACCTCCCTCACCCCTTGGGAGGGAGGGGAGAGTGACTGGAGGTTTAATCAATCCCCAATGGCCAATGATTTAATCAATCATGCCACTGTAATGAAACCTCCAAAAAACCCCAAAAGGACAGGGTTCAGAGAGCTTCCAGGTTGAATGAGTGCAGATGCAGGTAGGGTGGTGTTCTCAGAGAGGGCATGGAAGCTCTGTGCCCTTTCCTCATCCCTTGCCTTACACAACTTTTCCATGGTAACCTAGTAAATAAACTTGTTTACTGAGTGCTATGAGCTGCTCTAGCAAATTAATAAAATCTAAGGAACTTACAATTTATATCTTCTTGGTAGAAGTACAGGTAACAATCTGTCACACGCACACATACACAATCCTACTCACACTGAGAAAAATAACAGGATTCGTTGGCATTATTCACAACATTATTTGAATGGTCAAATGTATTTAATAGTTTGATAACTAAAAGACTATGAAAGATCAATTTCAGAATTACAATGAATTAAAAAAACTAATTTTTTCTGAGATTTGATTGTGTAACGTATTGGTGGGTCCCTCAGATTAACCCTTTAAAGTGGATACTTTTACCAATTTAATGGACACTGTCAGAATTGTGACGTATTTAGCTGAATAAAATAGAAGCCCATTTCTGTAGCTTAACCTTATAGAGCATTTTATTTCCCTCACATATCAAGAAGTCTGAAGGAAGGGAATCTGAGCCCATTCTATCATTTTGCTCTATCATCCACACAGGGAAGCTTTTATCTTCATGTTTGTCTAATCATGGAGGCAAGATGGCTTCTCCTTCTTCAGTTGTGCTGTAGCCTGGAGAGAGAGAAAGGGCCAAAAAGAATATCCGTATTAGAAAAACAAAAATATTCCCAGAAGTCTCCAGCATAAACATATTTGCACCTCATCATCTACACTTTTGTTACATTGCCACCCCTGGATGCAAAAAAGTTTGAGAAGGTAAGTGTTTTATCTGGGAACATTGCCAATCTGAACAAAAAGGGGTTCTTTCTTATCAGTAAGGAAGTAGTGGGGAACAGCTCTTAAGTAGGAAATTAAGATGGTCTAAAAGTCATTGAATTCAGAATGCTATATAATCACAACCAGTATTTTTAAGCAACGTAAATTTTCAGAGTGATACTAAGTTTCAGTAACTATTCACTTTTGCTATATTTGAGGGTTTTTTCATGAATAGCCATTGTTAATAATGAAATAATATAAAGAAATGTTTTAAGTACTTTACTCTCTGTGTTATACTTGTGAGAATGATGTCATTATAGACCATTAACATTTTTTGCATACTAGAATATTCTTTTTTATATATACTTTACTTTAGGGTGACTTTAGGGTCCATGTTATAAACAGTACCAACCTCCTCCTTTGGACAATATCTAAAATCTAAATAATAGTACCTAAATCCAAATTCTAAGGATTCTTCTGAGTTAATTACCAATATGTTTCAAATAACAATTTTAATGCCCACATACTGATAGCAGAATATTAAGTCCTAAATGGATTTTTTAAGCTAAATGTTATACACTTATTCAAGAAACTGTTTTATTTTGTATATATTTGCTAGCCTTAATATCTAAAACTCAGTATTTGACAGGTAAGTTTTTTAAGGTATTAAAATTGTTACCTCTTAAGGACATTTTTCTGTACCTATAGAAATTTTTCTTAATTATATTCTATCTCTCACTAAAATGTAAATCTTAGGTTCTCTGCATTCTTCAAAACCAGTCTTTAATGTTGATAATCAAGATGAACAGATTTTTCAATGACATTTAGTTGGTGGGGAGGGGGCGAGAAGACAGTCAAGATAGGATATCTGTCATAATATTCTGCCTAAATGATACTCAGAACTGAACATAGTACATTTTTCTAAATGCATATCTAATACTAATTCACATCTAATATAATACATATTACAGATTTACATCTCAGTCCTCTGTGAATTCAATTAGGATTAATTTTACCTCAAATTACACATCTTATTGAATACATTTTTTCAAACCTAATTTTGATCCTTTTGATTTGAGATAATTTGTGTTTTATAAATAGTCACACACTAGGTATGATATAGGGTGTCAAATATGTCACATGACATGTGGGGTTCAGATAAAATACCATTTTCTCCAATTATAAAGGAAAACATGTATAATCTTGCATATGAAGACTTTTACCCTTATTTGCTTATAGCTAAAGCATTTAGGAAGAAAGGATATATAAAAACACAATTGAGAGAATAACCAAACAAGAATTTTTAAAATATGAAATAATTAAGTAACTTGGTTTTCTCTCAAAATGTCCCTGGAAGTATGCTCTATAAGGTAATTCTTCTCCCTCCCCTGGAAAGAATTTTGATTCGTCCCCCACTTCTCTCTTTAATAAAAATCCTCCTGGTACTTTAATCACTTGCAGTTTAGAAACTGATAGGTACAGCTAGAGTAAATAATAAAAACTCCAAACTTCATTCAAAATTAAAGCTTCTGCACTCACCTAATCAACCATGCAACAGAAGGCAGCCCTGTAGTATACACTATGACTTGGATAGATACTCTATTTTCCCAACTTGTCTTCTTCCTCTCCTCAAATGCTAATTAGCACTGTTTCTGAACCACACCAGGTTTTAAGATGGTGGAGAGAGGAGATGTGAGGGCATAGGAAAGCTTCTGCATGCTTGTACTTTTGTGAGCTGCCATCATTGACTGCTGTCTGGTTTGGGAGGTGTCAAAGCTGACTCTTGGTCTTTCTCCCTTGCCGGGTGTTTCATTTCCTGTAGGGTTCTTCAGACCATTTACTCCTCTCTCCATTCATTAGCAGGATCTCTCAACGGTACTTCACTGTGATTTGGGTCTCAGCAGGCCATCTCTTCACAGACTCTCTCTGTTGGGATCCTGTGGTCTTTTAGGCATGTCTTTTGATAAAATCCATTTAAGATGACTGTGGGTCAGCTTTCAGCCACATATGGGTGGTCCACACCTTCTCTATGTACCTTTGGTTCATTTTTAATTATAATTTAAATTATTTTTCAAAACCAAGCTCTCTGTGCTATTGTCACGACTGGTATTTTTCAGATGTATACAGATGTGTTTTAATTAATAGCACTGAAATTAAGTTCAAAGTGTAACTGAGTCATAGTTATTTTGCAATCATGAATACAGAACATTAAAAAAATATTACGTGTGATGAATGCATTTATTGATTGTTAAAAACATTGAGGATGGCTAAGCTAGGCCAACATCCTTCTTTTACAGACAAAAAAACAAATAATCTATTTAGTAAAATTGTTATTGGCCAGGAGTAGTGTGATTTATGTGGCATACTTCATGTGAAGGTTTATGTGATGCATCGGGTCTAAAGTAAACATATGTGGGTTTGAGTCCTATTTCTATAATGTATTAATTATAAGTTAGAAGAAGTTGACCAAGTTTAATAAGGTAAGTAATCTCAGTTTCTTCTTCTATAAAATGGGGATAATAATAGCTCTAGTAATTATATTGTTTGATAATTAAATAAAATGCAATACATATGGTGTGTACCACATAGTAATTTCTTAATAATTGTTAGTTAATTTTGCCTTCTAACACTGTCAAATTATTATTTTTTAATTACAGCTGTGGCTTCTTCAAGTATCTATTTTATTTTTTATGATTTCTGAAATTAAAAATAACATATGTATTACATGAACATACACACATATATGTACACATATATTTTTACAGTATTTTCAGGTCATTATTAAATTACTATAATGCAATAGTTAGCAAGTGTTTATTAAAATGAGAATCTTTGTTTATTATACTACATAAAATGAACTTTATCAGGCTATACTTAATTTTTCTGAAAAGCAAATAAATCAGTAAAGGTAAGCTCCTACCTTTAATGATTTAATCTTCGGAATTAGTAAACCAAGTAGAGAAGCTCTGGTTTTCAATGTAATAGAAGAAAGAGACTATTAAAGCCCTCCATGACAGGCTGGGAGAAAACTCTGTAAGAATTTGGATACATAGTCTAGGATTTTATGATGCAAATCCTGATTATTTAGATGTTCACAACTCCTCATCATCTTCTTTTAACAAGTTATTCATGTTGGTGGCCAAATAATCATCAAGCTATTGCTAAGTGGAATGGTTAGTATTGCATCTATAGCGTAGTTATCCAAAGAGAGGACACTAGTATTGTTTCCATGTAGATAGTGTCACTACATCCTTGTTTGTTTATACCCCTCATAACTATACATTCATTTAAAGATTCTGAATATAATGAATGCTCAATATCTTTTCTCCATGTGCTTAAACGTTTTAGGAAGGATTAGGACAAGCTTTTGTCCCCTGATCTTATTTTTCTCTCCCAACACAGATCCAAAACAACACTGCAAGGGTATACTGTATAACACCTAGATCACAGTTCTAGACAATGTCTCCTTCCAATAGCTGAGATTCTAAGATACATTATGTTTAACTGTTAATGAAACCTATTTGGGTGTACTTAGTTCAAGATTAATATTATTACTTTCTAGGCCCATTCTATGTAGATAACAAATATTTTCCCTTCAAAAATGTTAATGTTTTGTTCATAATAAGATGACAATTTGAGTTATCTTTTCCTATACATTTAGTATATTTTACATAAATATATTTGAAATATCTCTATATACAATTATTAGGTCTCTTCACTGAAAGGGCTTAGAAGAAATGGTCCAACAGTTGCAATAAACAAGACAAATCACCATATTCTGGTTTCTAAATATCATTCTCCACTAAAAAATATCAGAGTTAATTGTGGGGAAAGGCAGATTCCAGAGCTGGGGAATAAAAAAACAAGATAAATTTGGAACATTTTGTTACATTAGGAAACAAGGAAATGTTCAAATAATCAGGGGGACACATCAAAAGGATAAGCAAACCATCTTAAAGGAGCTCCTACAGGCCAAATCTGAAACAATTCGAGCATCAAAATAAAGAATATTAGTATTCTAATCCATTAGATTATATAAGAATCTACGAGTCCATACTAACACAAACTTTAAAAACAAATAAATAAAGGGACTAATATTAAAGGCTTAGACCTCTGCTCATTAGCTTAGTTCATTCAGTAAGTGTGTATCAGGTGACTGTACCACAACTTCAAGACGAACCTGCAGGTGAAAATTTCTCCATGACTATAGATAAAGCCTAGAACAAATGCCAATCATTTAGACACTTATCTCCTTAGACACCAGGCAAGTACCAATATATTGGAAACTTTCTGGGAAAAAAAAAAAGCTCCAAATGTGTATTTCCAATTCTGCATGGTTACTTTAATGCCATTTCTCTGCCATCTCTTAAAGTATGATGCTGTAGTAGTTCCCTGACAGAAACTACCTTTGACTTGGCCTGCCAAAAGGTCTGTATCCTCCTTCCATCTCTTGCTACATCTCCTATAATTTCTCCTTCCCAGCTCCTCATCCAGCTATTCCCCTTTTGCCACACACTTAGGAAGTGAAAAAGCCCTCAGCTTACAAATTAGGAACAGTAAGTTCCTTTAAATAAAATGTAATGAATGTCTCAAACATAATTCTATCACCCTAACTTAAAAAGAGGAACAAACAAACCACAAAAAACACACTATTAAATCATGATTTTCATTAAGTAGTACCTGGTTCTCAATGCTAACATATTTAAAAGGCTGAAAATCTACTAAAGTATGCTAAATGGAAAAATCGAAAACTGTATATCAAAAATTACTGAATCTTTCCACAATGTTTCCATGAGCATAGTTTGCATTAAATATGAAGGATAATATTTAATTTAACATTTTATTGTTTTGAAATGACATAATGATAAACATTCTAGTGGTTATAGAATATGGCTATAGTGTAGAGTTAGTTTATAGCTATTAACTAGAATAAATATGTCATGGAAACTGTTCTGAAGATAAATGTTACATTAGTTAAATCACAACAGCAAAAAGATATCCCATTCATTCACTCATTGAACAATGATTTATTGAGTATCTACTATATACTACTAGTACCATGTACTATGCAGTACTACTAATATTATGGATCATAGGTACCCAAGAATGAATTAATAATGTCTCTGCCCTAAAGAAACTTACTAGTGATAAAAGCAGACACATAAATTAGTAATTGCAAAGCAATGTCTCAAGTGCATAAGTCAATGGTAGTACAAAGACTGAGCAATTCTTTGGATGATGGGTGGGAGAGAGTGAGAGGTTTCCTCAAAGCGTGAAAGCTTGAGGCGGATTTTAAGAGATGAGCCACAGTTTATTAGGCAAGAATGAATGAATGAGCAGCTTTTAAACAAAGTCACAGAGGCATAGACTAGCCTGAAACATGGTGAGAAGAGGTGAGGGAAGAATTAAATTTTAAGCAAGGTACAGCTTGTGGAAGGCCTTAGAGACTAACCTAAGTGGTAGCATAACTGAATGTATAAAATAATGAAAGTAGAAATTATTTAGTTTCTGTCCTGTCCAGTTCCTTAGCACCTCAGGACCTAGGTATTACCCCTTTCCCCTGCCTGAAAAGTCCTCCCCCCAGATTTTTACACAACTGTATGCTGTGCCTCATTCAACTCTTGGCTTAACAATCACCTTTTAATACCACCGAATTGAATTAGTGCCACCCTACCACACCCACCTATTAATCTTCTATTTCCACTGTTTTTAAATCAATAGAGAACAGAAACACAGTTGTAGATATCAATTTTACAACTTTATGTAACATACCCATATACCCTTGATTTCTAATCTCTTTATTCTTGTAAACTAGACTGAGACAATTGTAGAAATTGCTAAGCAATGTTTGGTGTAGTACAGACTCTAGGGATTTGTTAGTTGGCAATCTTCCCTTTATCCTGTAATGAACATATTTTGTTCACTAGTAGCCATATGAGTATGAGTAAAGCAGAAGAAACCCTTTCAGAGATATGTGCATTTTATTATCTCAAAATGATAAATCTCTAATGCAAATTATCAGGCAATATGACAAAACATAGTGAAGCGTTTTGAAGACAGCAGAAGAGATGTTTCTAGCCCTTTAAATCATATCTCATATGCAAATCTTCCTATCCTTGAGAAGACCTACATTTGTCTCCAGAGAAAAGAGCTAGGAAGTAAATCTCCATTAGTACTGAGAATACTTAGATTTCTTTTATTTAGCATCCTGCTAAAGTGGGAGCTTCATGGAATGTTTATACATAAACTGTATAAATGTGTATATTTATACACTGTATATTCACTGTAGTTATGTGTCTCCTTTTTCCTACTATTGTATTTTCCTTCATTCATTAAACCTCTGTGAGGACTACGAACATGAGTCATGCTCTCAAGTTATAGCCTAGAAGTGAGGCTGAGCTATGCCTAGAATTTTGTAATACAACCTGATGAAAAGGATCAGGTAGCATTTCATACGAGTTCAGTAGATAAGATTACTTTCAGCTGATTATATATATTAAAAAAAAACTTTAAAATGAGGTTTATTTAAGTTGGACTTTTAAAGAATCACCTAACCAAAAAATGGTTGGGTGTCAATGAATCTATAGATTACATGAAATGATATGTACATATATGGAAGACGTATGTACATGTGCATTTATGATGGGGGACGAAGGGTGGGATAAGATCACTAGTATTCATCATATTCTGAAAGACATGTCTGACATTCAGAATGGTTAAAAGCAAACCACGCCACACAGAATAGTGTCTGGAGAGGGTTGCAAAATTATTAAAATTAGTATGATTAGAATTACACTCTCATTGCCTCCAATTGTTCATCACAATTTTTGCTTCTTAGTAATCTGACTGAGGAAGCATGATGAACTTTTCTTTGAATTTTTTGAAGTATGTTTTTCCAAAGTCTAGAAAACACATCTGATTGTTCCTCACTATTTCAAGATAGAAAATGTTCACTTTATTTCCGTATAAACTTTCTTTATACCTACAAGATTTTCCACTACTGCCAAAAATTAAGCCCATGATAAAATTGTGCCTTTTTTGCTTCTTTTACTTAATTGAAATGGAAACCACTGTCATTTAAAATCAATAACAAAATGATAAAAAATAATAGGGAGGATTAGAATATAGGCATTAAACATCATGTTAAAATTACATGTAGCATATTTTAAATTTTTAAAAAATTTATGATGGGAATTGATGGGAAACTAAAGGCATATACTAAGGAGATACATAGAGAAAAAAAGAATAAATTAAGATGTGCATTTGGAAAACAGGAAGAATAATAATATGGAAAAACAGAAGTAGTTGTAAACGTAAGAGATAATAGTATTTTATAGAGAAGAGTTTTCTACAAGGATGAGTGCATGAAAAAACAAGTAAGATGGTTTTAAAAGATTTAGAATCACAAAGTAGAAAGCGATGGCAACTGAAATACTCACTTAAATTAAAAAAAAAGGAGGGGATATAGATATAACTACTTGATGGCATGAAATCCAAGTACCTGAATTTTTGAAGTGTTTAAAAAAATCTACTAAGGAAGGCTAAAACTATAAAAGCTATAAGAATATCTTTTTGAGTTTAGTAGAATGTAAACTGATGATAAAAGATTGACAGGCACCAAGTGAGTAAAAAGCAAAATAATAAAAAAAGAAAGATAAATTCAGATATTGACATTCAATAAGTATGCCTGCATAACACTGCATAAGAAGTGAATATATTTCCAGATCCCAAAACAACATTATTCTGTAGTATTTTGTGCATACGTTGAATAAGGTAACAAAATCATCAGTCACAAAACAAAAAATTACTTTCATGCTTTCTTTGCTTGAGCTGGTCAAATTTCTCTCCATACATGTGAACTCTGTAGTTAGGATGGAGCAATGATTTAAACAATCTTGTAGTTCTCTTTCCTCACTTTGTGTAGTCTGCATGGTCCATGAATTTCACACAAAGAGATGCTTTACAAAGACCAAAGTCGCTTCGTTCAGAACTTTCTAGCAGCTAAAATGATCTAATACTCTCATAGATTTAAGTACTCAAATCTTGACTGTCCCCAGATCTTTTACACAGGGCCAGGTGACTAGTTGACAGTCCTGACTGAAAGTAATTTCCTGAGATCTGGAGACACTGGACCATATATTCCCTCCCAATACTAAGACCAATACTAAAAATAGAAAGATGGCTCTATGAAATGCAGAAGCACAACCAATGACCATTAATTCTAGACTAAAATGAAACAGTTCTGGACCTTCTATGAACAAGTAGTTGATAGAAACCTAAATGTTACAATCATCAAAATATTTGAGGTTTTGAGGTAAAGAGAATTAGCACTACAATGTAATTTGACAAGATACCAAATAAAATATGCAGTTCCACACGTGTTTGGAGAAGTCTAAGACCCTAATCCTTCCCCTCACTGAGTTGCAGAGGCCTGATTTCTCAACATTAGATCCTCACCTTAGAATATAGTGTTCTTCACTGATCTTTCCTCTCCTCTCTGCTTAGTAAAAGATATTACAAATCAGAGTTCAGTGTTTTCCTCTTCTCATGTTTTGCACTCTGCTAGGTTAGGCCAAAGATTCAAGGTTTCAAAGTGTCCCCACATCTATCTCTGTAGCCCAAACTCTCTCGGGGACTTAGGCTTGTATTTCCAGTTACTGGACTTAAGCTGTGCACATCTGTGGAGTCACTGGGCTGGGCCCAGAAACCACCAGATAAACGTGGCAAATCCTCCTGAAACATCATTTGGCAAAGTTTGAGAGAAAAGTCATATTTCACATTGGTATAAATATGAACCTACTACTATAGAGTAGAAGCTAAAATCCATAGGACTTTTAGATGAAAACTGGAGACTTCAAATAAGATTACTTTTGGTTGGCAGTGGGTGAGTATATTATTGTTGGAGATGATCTGATAGAAAAGTCTAAGATGCTTTGCATCATGCTAAATAAATCTCCCTTATAAATATGGATTAGCATTTTTGTGTGAATACTGTAGCAAGAGTGAAAAGAGGTTTAATAATAGGAATGGCCATGGACAAATGATGAAGCAGGTCAAGTTTATTCTCAGCCACCACCACCACCACCATCACTACCAGCTCTCAGACCCTGTCCCAAGGTCTTGAAGAATCTGGCTTCTTTTCTTAACCTCAGCCTCAAGGCTAAGTATATTCTCTCTTTTCTTCATCAATATGTGCTCTTCTGCATTCCATTTTCTTAAGACATTGGTATGAATGTAAAGAGATAATCGTTTAACACTAAATATAAAAATTCACATTAAGGTAGTGGTCAGATAGTGAAATTTCATACACTATCACTTTGGATATATCTGTTATTAGGCAGAATTCTGCTGAGCATTTACGTTGTGCCAGAGAATGTGCAAAATGATAAGAATGCACAAAATGCTAAGTATGCAAAGGTGAACTAAAAAGGCCTAGCTATTCTTGTTGTGGAGGACAGACTTGAAAATAAGGAAGTATATTAGAAGCCATGTTTCCACAAAGGGTACATGGAGACATAAAGAAGAGTTTGTATTATGTTGGTAGGAAAAAAAAAAGAGTTAGAAAAGGCTCCTGAGAGAAAAGGGCCTTAGAGGTATGTCTTAGTGGGTAAGCAGGTACAAGCCCCGCAAACAGAGAGATGGCTGTATTTCAGGCAAAGAACCAAGAAATAGCCTAGGGAGTCAAGGAAACTAAGAAATTCAGGATGGATGCAACAAAAGGTTGCAAGGGGAAGGGGAGACCCAGGCCTGACCCTTTGGTAGGACACACGAGTCAGCTGTCTCAGGTCCCAAATATGGTGGGGTTTTGGCACAAGGCACTGTACCTCACTGCCCTGATCAAAATATTACTGAAATTCAATTTTTAAATTTCTGTCTTTAATGATATTCCACGGGACCTAGAACAGATGTTATAAAGGGGCTTCCTTTAGTCTGTGTTTGTTTTGGAGAATACACTTTGGCTGGGCAGCCTGGGTTCTAATTCCAGGGGTTATATAGCGAGATGTGGTTGGAGAGTTTGGAAGGGGCAGAGGAGGATCAAACCAAACTAAGGAGTTTGTACTTTACTGTGTATGTAATGGGCAGCATTAGTGGATTTTAAGCAGAGGAGAAAGGAGACGTTTCAGAAAGTTCTTTCAGCTAATCCAAACAGAGGTTTTTGACGTAAAGGCAGGGAGAGGGAAAATAACCACAATAATATGGAGTAGTTATGTTGATCACCTGAACTAAGTTAGAAACAGTGAGGATATGAATATGTGGTATCCTATAATACTGCAGCAGACAGAATGATGGCCCCCTAAAAGATATCTAGGTCCTAATCCCTAGAACCTGTGAATACGTTATGTTACATGGCAAAGGGAAATTAGGTTTACAGATAGAACTAAGGTTGCTAATCAGCTGACTTTAAACTGGGGAGATTATCCTGGGTTACCGGGGTGCCTGATATAATCACAAGAGTCTTGAAAAGTAGAAGAGGTAAGCAGGAGCGTCAGTGTCATGGTGATGGGATGTGAGTAGGCCTTAACTGGTTGTTGTTGGCACTGAAGACGGAGGAAGGGGGCCATATACCAAGGAGGTCAGGCACCCTGTAGGAGTGGGAAAAGGCCAGGAATAGGATTTTCTAGAGATCCAGAAGACACACAGCCCCTCCAACTTAATTTTAGCCCCATGAGAACCATTCTAGACTTCTGGCCTCCACGATTATAGATAATAAATCTGTTGTTTTGAACCACCAATGTGGAAATTTGTTACAGAATCAACAGGAAAAACACAAATACACAACTCAGCCTTGGCATGAAGAAAGCCTGTGACTGAAAACCACATTGAACATTTTCAGTCTCTTCTAAAATGTGAGTCATATCTTCATCAGAGCTCTGATCAGGCAGCTCTCACCTTCGTAAAGGTTTTCCAAGATGAGGCACACCACACTTCTGTCTTACTGTTCATGGTTCTTTATCCTTCCTCCTCAAACACTTAAAGATCTCTTAATATATGGATATAATTTTTATGTCTGTTGATCAACCAATTGCTGAGCTTTGTGTCCACTTCTGTTCAGAGAGTAAATTTAAAAATACTCAGTATTAGGGACTTTAAATGTAATACAGCATTAAAAGTAGGAGCTTTATTTTTTATTTTATTTTATTTTTTGCGGTACGCAGGCCTCTCACTGCTGTGGCCTCTCCCGTTGTGGAGCACAGGCTCCGGACGCACAGGCTTAGCGGCCATGGCTCATGGGCCCAGCCGCTCTGCGGCATGTGGGATCTTCCCGGACCGGGGCACGAACCCTCGTCCCTTGCATTGGCAGGTGGACTCTCAACCACTGCGCAACCAGGGAAGCCCAGAAGTAAGGGCTTTAGAGTCACATAGACATGGATCAAGTCACAAATTCACCCCTTATAGGTAGTGTGGCTTTGGGTAATTTATAATACTTGAGCCTTCGTTTCCTCATCTGTAAAAAGGAATAGCAATGTCTTAGGATAGGATCCCCGGAAACACACTCTGAGGTGAGGACTGTGTGTAATTGTTTTATTAACAAAACACTTCCAGGGAAAACACATAAATAACAGAGTAAGCAAGATAGGGAAGGAAGTGATTTCAGGCAAAATTCTAGCATCAGCATGATCCTGCAGGGGAGCCTTGGGGTGTAAATTACACTTCAGATTTTCTTATTACTAGAGGCTTTTATATTGTGTAGGGCAGTCCTTGGCAAACGGTATCCTAGGAGGGAAGTGAACTCCTAAGTGGTTCCCCTCTGGCTCTCTGTGCCTGAAGGCAAAATGAGTCTAGTAGCCCTTGGGCAATCTTCCAAAGAGAGTCTTAGGGGCTGGCTCTGAGAAGTAAAAGAATACAGAAGCTAGGGGTAAGGTGGATCCAACCAAAGGGATCCTAAGGGATCAGGATGGAACTTAACTGGGTCTGCCACAAGCATCAACCTCATAGAACTCCTAAGGATTGAATGTACTCATGTTTTTCTTTCTTTAGTTTTTAAGATTCCTGAACTATTTTTCTTTTGGAATAGCACACAATATCTAGTGCCATGTTCTGCACGTAGAGTGCTCAGCAATGAAATAATTCTTTCGTGACATAGGCATCCATCCCAGAAAGGATAAAGGAGACAAAGGAGGAATAAAGCAAATGTGAAGGATACCAGAATAGAAAGTAACCAAATTAGTCTGAATCTAGCATTTCAAAATGGTCATAATTTCAGTCATATTTTCCAGAGAGCTGGAAACTTGAAAAACTTAAGATTCACAACTATTTGCTTTCATCTCTGAAAAGCTAGGCAAAGTAAACCAACGAACAAACAATGTATTTATTTGATGACAATAAACCTTACAGGAAATGCCGCCCCTCCCACCATCAAGAAACAATCTAACGAGTCCCCAGAATACATGTAATTTTTTTCTTAAAGTATCTCCTTCTTTGCTATTCTGGTTCTATACTGATAATTAAAACCTTCAATTTTGATAGCATGTTACAACTTTAAAGTGCATTCACATTTAAGTGCATTTAAAGAGCATTCAATTTTACATGATGCTCACACAACCCTGTCATATATTTTTTCACTCCCTTTTTACAAATGAGGGAACAAGCTCTGACAGGGTAAGTGACCTAGTTAAGGTTGCACAGCTAAAGGCAAGATCCCAACTTCTGACACCCAAGAAAGCACTTTCCTCAGGGTTCTACATGATTCTTCACTTTGTATGAGTCAAGATCCAGTCAGGAGACAGAAATCACACCAAAATTAGAACAGGGAAAATTTAATATAAAGAACTATTAACTAGCAATTCTTCTGTTAAGAGAGAAGAAGATATCACTAAAGAATACAGGAAGAGCGGATTAAGGGAGCAGACACTACCTCCAGGGCTGTGGGAGAGTACTCAAGGAGGGATAACTTAGATGAACTACCCCCTTCCCTGCTCTCTCCCCTACAAAGCCTGAGAGACAGTCCTCATTGGAGATAATGAGGCTGTGGCCCATTTGACAGTCAAGAAATTGGTTGAGGTGTCACAGACTGGGCTGGTGAGAAAAACCACCAGCTAGGGGACCAGTGAAACTTGCTAGGAAGTCACCCACTGGGTTGCTGGTGAGGCTTACTAGTAAGTCACACACTGGGGAACTGGCCAAACTTCCTGGAGGGTGTGAAATACTGGTTTCTTGGATACCACTGACCACCACACCATAGGAGCAAGAAGAAAAGCACTGGAAACAAGAAGAGGAGCCCCCTTTGTATGCAGCGTCCCTCCAGCACCTTCTGTTGACAAGTGCTAACATTGAGCCAACTGAAAACAAAGAAATGTTTACAGGTTCCAGCTCTAATTATCACAACTCAGGGCAAAAAAAGATGAATTAGAAGTTTCCAAACACTAAATTAGCTGGCACACACCTCAGTGACTCTCCTGGGTTCTTAAGGGTAAAATGCTTTTATGTCAACTTCCTGCCCCATTTGTTTTCTTTTTCCCTAAGTACCTCTACAATAAAACGCAGACCCAACCTCTGGGGACACTATGTACTGACTGCTGGTAGGATATGTGGTAATTGCACGGCCAGAGTGTACAACACAGTGACTGAGACCACGTCTTGAGCCAAACACTTGGGTCTGAATATGATCTTCACCACTGACTAAAACTGCAGCCTTGCAAAAATTAACCTCTGTATGCCTCAGTTTCCTTATCTGTCAAAGGGGATGAGAATAGTACATACTTTACTAAGACGTCAGGAGAAATAAATTAATATATGTAAAGCCGATAGAACAACATGTCATAAATGTTAAAAAAGATAAATGATAAAAAGAACTTTATAAATATTAGTATTAACCGTATGTGTCAGTTTGTAAATGGCGTTTAAAAATACGCACTGTATTCGGTTCTAATTACCAATTTCTACTTAAGACTGTATCTCGTAATGCTAAAACTCAACTTCGTTGGGTGACACTGGGCTACGGTACACAAAGTCCTGCCCATACCTGGGCACTGCCTGCATCTCTGGCTTCAGATCCTGGCATTGCTCCTGGCTCACTGAATAATCCTCATCAATCAAAGCCAATTCATTGGCGACCCATTTTCTCAAGTGAAAAAAGACACGGTTAAATCATCTTTCTTTAAGATCTCTTCCGTTGTGACTAACTTTGATCCCCCACTTCCCCAAACAGTGAGTTATACGAGAAGGGGAAAAAAGAGGAAATTATCATTTTCAGTGCCTACCCATCTATGCCAGGCAAGCATTTTGCACGTACTGCCTGATCTCATCCTTACCGTAGTCCTGTCAGATTAGTACTTTTAATCCTATTTAACAAATAAGGAAACTGAGGCTCAGAAAGGTCGACACTTCATTCAAGATCACACTCTTGCTAAGTAGCAGAGCCTGAATTCAAACTGGGTCCTTCTGTTTGGGTCGACTAAGCATTTTTAACTCTTCCGCTTGCCTCCCACTCTGTCTTCATCTCAGACATTAAGAATCCTAACAGCTCAGTGCTTTTCACACTTTGCTTTAAAGAGATGAGTGGGTGTGCACCTTTTTTTTAAATTATCATTTTGAAACTAAAGCAAATTAAATTCACCTACCAGTCACAGGAATTTAAAAACTCATCCCTAACATCTCACACGAAACTAGCCTTTGAGTGAAACCCAGCGGCCCTCCTGCCTCCTGGCGCCCCGGTCCTCACCTCTCTTCCCGGCCGCAAACTTGGTGAAGGGAAAGGAGCCTGGTGGCGGCCAGCGAGCTGAGTTCCAGCCCCTGTCCTGCCGCTCTGTCAACCCTTGGAGACTTCTCCTTCAAGGTAGCAGGAGGCTGTCTGCTCGGGTCAACTTAGGGTTTCTCCCGCGTCTCAGCCCGGCGGCTCTGAGGGCGCCCGCGGCGAGGGCGTGCCCAGCGGTCTCGCCGCAGATCCCGCGTGAGAAACTGCCCAGTTCTCTGGAGGCTGCTCACCGCAGCCGTCCCCACCCCCATCCCGCACTCCCTTTCTTCCCGCTTCTTCTAACTTGGAAAAGTGAAGCCCCTACCCTTCGGTGCCTGGAATCGCCTTTCACCAGACAAGCCTCCGCTAAGTTCCCGTCGGCACCCGAGGCCGGGGCCGCTGCCTCCCCATCCCTGGCTGACAGAAAAACCAGTCTGCAGTTCTCTAACTTTTCGCTGCTCCTCTGAGGGGAATTCTGAGAACTCTGCGACGGGTCTGACTGAAACGTGAGAAGACAAAGCCTGTCTAATCAGTGAGCTCCGACGCCTCCACCCGGCTCGAAGCGCCCAGGCCTTCTCCGGCGAGTGCACGCCGGGCGGGTCCCAGAGCTCGGCTTTCTCACGCCAGGATTCCGCGCCCCGAGGCTCGCGGCGCTCGAGGCGCAGCGCCCGGCGCTGGGCTAGCCGAAGTCCAGGTGCCGCTATTTCTGCTCCGGCCCGCCCAGGTCTGAGGGAGTCAGGGCGTGCTCACAGCGCGGCAGCCTAGCGCAGCGCTCGGCCGCTGGGAGGCTGAAGCAAGGTCCGCGCTGGGCTCGCAGCCCTTCCTGCCGGCCTCCCCACGCCGGGCCTCGGCTCCCCTCGTTTCCCGCTCCCGCCTCCTCCCGTAGACTGCCAGGCGGACCCAGCCTGCCTCTCTCTCAGCCTTCACTACCGGGTCAAGCGGCGGAGGGAGGGAGCGGAGACAGCGGCGAAGCGGCTCCCCACCCGGCGCGCGCGTGCCCCTCCTCCCCCTCCAGCCCGCTCCCCCCTCCTCTACCCGCTCCCTCCTCCCCCGTTGCCAGTACAGTACAACTAGTACGCGCGCACACAGGCACAGACACGCGCGGGCGCGCGCGGACCCTGCCGCTGCCACTGCAGCTACCATGGATATCAGCTAACAACACACGCTCAGGCGCGCGCGCGCGCTCCCACTCGCACCACGCAGGAGTGGCCCCCGGCATCCTTACCCTCCTTCCCCACCCCCACCCCACCCGCTCCCTAGCTCGGCTACTGCTCGCTCCGGCTGCCGCCGCCGCCGCCAACGCCGCCGCCGCCGCCGTCACAGCTCTCTTCTGCTGCGGGGCCACAGCCTTGAGTGTCATTCAAGGGACAGCACAACCTCACCCAAGCTCTCCTACCTCTTCCCAGCCGTCCCTGTCATCCTCCCCCTTCCTCGTCCACACTCCATCCAAAGAAGAGGGAAAGCACCGAACAGAGGCGGGAGGAAGGCAAAGTCTGCTCTTCTCACCTCTTGGCCCCCTGGCTCCTCCATCCTCATTCTCTCAGCACCAACTCCCCTACCCCAAAGGAATCCCTCAGGAGCCGAGGCGACTCACCCCACTGCCATGTCCAAAAGCTTGAAAAAGAAAAGCCACTGGACTAGCAAAGTCCACGAGAGTGTCATTGGCAGGAACCCGGAGGGCCAGCTGGGCTTCGAACTGAAGGGGGGCGCCGAGAATGGACAGTTCCCCTACCTGGGGGAGGTGAAGCCCGGCAAGGTGGCCTATGAGAGCGGCAGCAAGTTGGTGTCTGAGGAACTGCTGCTGGAAGTAAACGAGACCCCCGTGGCGGGGCTCACCATCAGGGACGTGCTTGCCGTGATCAAACACTGCAAGGATCCCCTCCGGCTCAAGTGTGTCAAGCAAGGTGAGCGCAGCGGCTTGCTCGGTTCTTTGCCAGGAGGCTGGACCGCTCCAAGCGCGGGGCATAATGGAAGGGTGGGCTCGCGTGTGGAAGGGGGTGTGTTGCGCGACGGTGGGGTGAGGTCGAGAGAGAAACGGCAGAGCAAGTAGGCTTTGCCGGGGTTCCGAATGGGGGGCTCGGTGGAAGGGAGGGGAGGATTGTGGTGGGGCGTGCAACTTTGTTTGCGCAGTTATCCCCTCCCCTTTGGTAGGTGTTCGGCCTTGTCTGACCTCGGAGGTGCAGGCGAGCTCCCGGGGCAATTGAATGTGCGTCAGAGGCACGGCCCGCAGTGGACGAAGAGCTTTTAGGGAAGGAAGGAAGGAAAGAAGGAAGGATGGATGGAAGAAAAGGAGGCAGGGAGAAAGGGGAGGAGGGAGAAAGGGGAGGAAGGAGCAACTTGAGGGTGCAGCAGCATCAGCAGCAAGGCGGGGGGGAGTAGGGGGTGGCGGGACGAGCGCAGAGCTGCGCCCTCCGTTTCGGGAGCTGGACTGAAGACGCCTTGGGGGAATCCCTGAGCCACTAGTTGACAAAGAAGGGACGGGGCAGATTGCTTCGGGCGCTTGGACGGGTCTTCCTTAACTTTTTCCCTGCCTCACTCCCCTGTCCCCCTCCCCCGCCCACGATCGTGTCATGTGGGCACCGCGCGTCACGTGCGCACTGACTAACCCGGGCGCTCACCCCGAGCTGGCCCGCGGGAGGCGGTTCGCGAGGAAGGCGCGGCGCTAGCAGCGGGTTCTAGCGTTGGGGGTCAGGAGGGAGAGACGTGGTTACCGGAATGTTCTTCACTATGAACATTGGGTTGAGTGGAAGTTCTCTGTGGTTGGACCCCCCTCTGGCTTCGGATTTGGGCAGAGGGGGGAGGGGGGCGTGTTTCTGAGGAGGAGTTGGATGGAAAAGCCAGCTGGTTACAACTCAGGCTCGGTCAGCTCCAACCTGGTTTAGATGAGGCTCAGCTGAAGGCTGTGATGGGCTCCTGCAGAACTCTCTCACTGTCTTTGCCTGAACGAAAATTATGGTCCGGAAGGAGGGGAGGGGGAGATAAAAGTTTCTTGGAAAGAGGACATCTTTAGCTCGAATAAAGTAGTGTACCTTTGTTTTCAACGTGGGATTACATACATTTCGTAGCTCACATTCGCATCTCGTGTGTGGCATGTATGTATATGTGCACATTCACATCAATCTAAAGGTCTCTTGTTGGTGATACATTGTTCCGCCTTATAGATGGAATTGAGCTGTCATTGCCTGCATTTTGAGCAGCCACTTAATCTTACTGCATGATCAACTGTCAAGAAACAGTCTTAGGGGGATATGAAACGCACTTAGGGAGTTATTCTCTATAAACCAGTTTTAAAAGTAAGCCAGTGAAAAATGAAATCTCAGTCAAAATTTCTTAACTGTAAATTGCCATGCAAAAATAGTTTTCATTGGGGATTCTTGAGTATTAGTAGCTGATGACTTGAGATAGGCTAATGTGAATATTGACTTGTAGGTCAACATAGCTCCATACTGAATGAAACTGAAGAATATGAGTTTGGTAGGAAGGCAAATAGAGTATCTTACTATTTTTCAAGATGACATACCAGAGGCTCAAATACAGGCGTTCATGTTAACATATTTGATGTCATGGTACTATCTTGTAGCAATAGATATAAATGTAAGGTTTTGGTTTTGAGTCCAAAAATCTACTTTACAATCGATGACCATGGTTTTGTTGGCAACAAGGTTGGTATTTGTAGTTGAAAGTGGCTGCAAACCTTAAGGCATTGTTAAGTTGGACTAATGATAATATCCTAATGAGGGAGGTGATTGTCCTATTATAGTTTATAATTATTACCACATTTTAATGTACTCATTCTGAGCACTGCATTTTGAGATAGACCTTCCCAAATTGTAACTCCAGAAGCAAGAAAAGAAAAGAAAGAAAGGGAGATTGTTGGGTATTGTCAATCTATTCTATAAAATCCAGTGGAAAGACTTGGAAAAGTGAAAGCATGAAAGCTATCATTAAATATTGAAAAGCTATCAAGTAAGAAAAGGAATTCTGACTATCCTGTGCTACCCTATAGGGTCACACTAAGATGAATCTATGAAAATTTTTAAAGGATGAAGCATCTTTACTTTTATTAAGAAATTTCTAATAGAACTTAAAAAAAATCTGTGGACTATATTGTGAACTCATGAGCCCCCATCATTGTGAGTGTTTATGAAGAGGCCAATGACCACATGCCATGGATTCTTACGTAAGATGGGTACCTGGACTAGATCTCATTTAAATCCTTCTGTGATTTGATCCAAGGTAGTCTCTGATACTCAACTTCTGTGTTAGATTTTATTGGGAAGATTACTGTTTTTAGAACTCATGGCATATACACATATAATGTGATATATTTAGAGAAAATTTCTTTTCATTCTGTATTGACCTTCAGTTCTGGCCTTCACTGGGCCATTGATGATTGATGTTCATAATGATGTTCACAGAACCCCCAGAGGAATCTGATTAACCTCCTGAATTACTAACCAAGGAGCAAAAATAATTGCTTCTTTTAGCTTTTGTGGAAAATATAATCCTCTTTTATATTCTTCTATGTATGGTGTTTCATATACTATTCCCTTGTTGAAATCTTTCTTTCTCTTGTCAAATAATAATAGGTTTACTTTATCATTGTAAGCAAAGTGAAAATTTCAGAACCGTAGATACAGTGCCTGTGTGTCTTGGGTTTCACTATAGATTTCACTTGCTGGAAAAATATTTAGAAACCCTTGGCTCAGTAGTTTTATTTCTAGAGAGCCAGTAAACTCGCATAACTGAAAAACTTAAACATGGCTTGTTTAGCAGTTGTATTTTTAAAATATTAATGAGATAGTTGATTTTCGAGTATTCAAACATTGGGTATTATACAGAAACTACATATGTAATCAGGTAAACTAAAGCAGATTTTGCAAAGAAAAGAAGTTTGAGTGATAAGAATATTGATTAGAAAGTGTACCAGATAAAATTGCATTGTTTAATCACTTTTTATTTATATGTTTGGCTAATTTTATATTTGTTGTTATAAGATTAAATTATCATAATTTTAAAAGGAGGTGAACTACCAGAATTTTAAGACACACTAGACAAATAGATGTAGTTTTTCTACATTGTATAATTGTTTTTAAAGCCATTTTTGAAAACCATTTAATTAAATTCAGGGGATTTCTGTTTAAATTTAAGCTGCATTTAATCCACACCGTGATGAGTCACATATGAAAAATATCCTTTATTGTCACATCCTATTATTATTTATAAACTCTGGCTTTTCAGTTTATAATAATAAACTTTCCTCACCAAACTATTTAATCTAAATTAGCTCTTCTGTTCTATGATCTCATTAATGCAGTGGACACAATTGAAGGAAGTTTCTTGAGTGATTTTGAGATCTGTGCTGAAGAGCTAAAGGTTTTTTTTTTTTCTTTTCTTTTAAAATCTGCACTAAAGTTCACAGCAGCCAGTTACATAGACCATTGTGTCCTACATTCCTTGCTACTGCATCTAAAACCACATGGGGACCTACATAGCCTGAACTTATTTTCCCGTTTAGGATCTCACGATGGAAAATAAAAGACAAAAAGTTTTATAATTCTTCCGATGTAGGAGAAGGGCCAAGTAAAGCCTTTGAAATTCAGTTCTAGAGAAGATGTACATTGCTCTCCCTCCTATTGCTCCTTTCAAAGATGCCTTCAAAGGAAAGAAGATCCAAATTTATTGAGCCATGCTTTCTTTTTGACTGACTTCAAGGTAGTATCATAGAGTTAAACCTCTATGCTTCCTTTATTTGAAAAGCTGAAAACAAATTGTGTCAAATTTTCTCCAAGATTGATTTTCCTCCATAGAATTTATATATGTGAATTTTATTGAATTGTGTAAACAATTTGATCAGTTAATTTTTTTTAGGATAAAGTATCTTTAATGTTTTGGAACAAGGTTAATGAGACACTTATCTTTGGGCATAATTTATGGTGGATGCTACTTTAGTTTTTCAGTATATTTTTTAATGTACGTAATTTAGGTAGTATGACCTTGCATGCTAAATATGACTGTTAGCTTTTTGTATGTGTTTGTTTTGAATGAGAGTAATCTTGGGGTGAAATCACAGCTAATGTATTTAAGTGCCATTTCTGCTCTTAACATTTATATGGTGCAGTCTTTTGCCTTATTTCTTATGCTCACTTTTCTTTTTAGTTGCTTGAAATTCACACATTCACATTCATAATGAGCAAAAAGTTTTCACATTTGACAACGCTGACTACTTGTAGTTTAAACAGTGGCTTTCAAATGCATAGCAGTCCCTGGCTGAATCATTTCCCTCAAGAGTTGTGATAGTGTAGCTATTAAATGTAGTCTCCCAAGTAGCCTGTCTGGGTTTGAATCCTGAGTATGCCACTTAGTATTGGCTATATAAACAAGCTGTCTAGCCTGGGGTAGTAATAGTATCTTGAGAATATTAAATAAGTTATGTATTTAAATGATGTAGTGTCTGGCAGATAATAAGCATTATATAAGTGTTAGTAAATGTTATTCCAAGCATACTGGTAATTTTGAGCTAGTGACATGAAATGTTTTTAACTTTCAAGATATTTTACACTTAATTGAAGACTAACTGAAAAATAGAAAATGATTGATTAATTAATACTATGAGTAATTTGCAAGTAGTAGTCTTCTTTGAAAAGCATTAATGTGAAAAGTAATGCCATTAAGTAGAATGGAACATGTTTTCACATTTTAATAATAACTCTAACTGATACCACCTTTATGTGTAAAGATCCGTTTTGTATTTATTTTATACTCTAGCCATAGTTTTTCCCCAGTTATTTATTCCCTTTGTACCCATATCTCTTCTCCTAAACAGTTGGTGAATGTATTGAATCATTTACTCTAGGCTTGACAAGCACAGAAATCCTATTAGAATTCACTAATTTAACCTTAGGAATTTATTTATACTTCTTGCATGTGACTATTAGATGCTAGTATCATGATTTTTTAAAAACAATCATTTTATTTATTTATTTTTGGCTACGTTGGGTCTTTGTTGCTGCGTGTGGGCTTTCTAGTTGCAGTAAGCAGGAGCTGCTTTTCCTTGCAGTGGCTTCTCTTGTTGCAGAACGTGAGCTCTAGGTGCACAGGCCTCAGTAGTTGTGGCGCACAGGATCAGTAGTTGTGGCTCGCAGGCTCTAGAGCGCAGGTTCAGTAGTTGTGGCTCATGGGCTTAGTTACTCCGCGGCATGTGGGATCTTCCTGGACCAGGGCTCGAACCCATGTCCCCTGCATTAGCAGGCGGATTCTTAACCACCGTACAACCAGGGAAGTCCCAACTATTATCATGTTTTAAGGCAGAACTTTTATTTCTTAGCTAGAGATCAAGACCTCATAAAGAAGGGCAATAACGAAACAATTAATTCCTAAGTGTTCACAGTCAACCATGTATAATAAAGAAAAATACATCAAAATTCAGCAAAAAGTTTACTTTGCATCTTTGAGCATGTCAGCAGCTCAATATGAGTAATTCTGTATGTTAACACTTTAAAGATTAAGGATTTACCACCAGCCTCCCCCAGTGAGTTTGGCATTTCAGCTGACTTAGTCCCTTCTTAGAATTCAATAGGAACATCTACCTTGAAGGTCCAGTGCCCAATTTTAATTTTTGAATTTTATTTTATTTTTTTATACAGCAGGTTCTTACTAGTCATTAGTTTTGTACACATCAGTGTATACATGTCAATCTCAATCGCCCAATTAATCCAATATTAATTTTAAAAAATCTTTCTAAGCCTCAATCTGGCTATTTATCGTGATAAGAAGCATGGAATAGGGTCTCACAACTTGCTTAGTATTGTGACTGTAATTATTCCATTCTAGTCCCAGCTTCCTCTCTTCTGTTTACAGAAAGGACTGATGTGATATTTCCTTTAATAAAAGTAAATTATAATTAATTTTGTATAGATAATTTAGTAATAGGTTGATAAGTACTGATTTTACATATACTTATATAGGGATATGCATCTGCTTAAAACTGTTGTAAAATACTCATATTGTCATAGGAAGTTAATAATTGCTTCTATTATTACATTTCATTGACATGTTACTCTATTTAAAAAAGACTCCATTTGGAGATTAATTTTTTAAAAACTTAAAAAAAATTGTTTAAAGTTTAATAAAGTGTTGTCTGCTTTGGATAGTCTAGAAGTAACAGGAAAAAGTTTCCTTTTTTGACAACTGATTGAATATTAACTCAGATGCATCCAGTGCATCTATTTTCAAGGATTCAGTAGGTTAATGAGTAGATATTTTAAATGAATAATTAGATTTGTTTCAATATTTAACTTATTTTATGGCTTGTTTTCCCTTGGAAAACATTTCTCCTTGTAATTGTTACATGAATCCATGTCCGGCTTTGTGTTATTTTCAGTTATTTTGGTTTACTTAAAAAAATTTTCACTTTTATGGCGTCATCATATATCCGATAATGGCCCCAAACAAATATGTGACAGAAGAAAGAGTAAACCTTTACAGTGTGAAATAAAAGATATTTTGAAGATACTGATTTTTCTAATGATAAAATTCGTGGATTAATTTTTTGAACCTTTTAACTGCCTTTAGTGAAACTCCTGCATAGGAAATCAGAGACTTTTCTATAAATAGCCATGAGTTTAATTAAGTGACTGTGAAATGAAATAGGAAGAAGCAAACTTGTTTAACAAAAAGTGTATATTTTATTTATCTATTTTTCATATTATGTTGTGTTTAAAGAAGTTTCTTAAAACATGAGTTTCCCAAAATTACAGTGATTTATTTATATTGCCATGGATTACAGGTAGCATAGGGGCTGTTTGCACTTTACATTGCACTTGAAAGATCATAGAGAATGTCTCAGTAAAAATGTTAAATGCAAAAACCAATTATATGTATTTTTAACATTTATCATTTTATAGGTGAGCAATGGTGCTTATCCTAGTATTTTGTATCACTGTGCACAGGAAGGTACATACTTAGCTGGAATATATATTAATTCAAGGATAACAAGTGCGGTAGAAACTCACAGATTAATCTAGCAACATACCCTAAGCTTGTCAAAATCTGATTAGCTGGATTGCAAGCATGAGCAAGTTTCAGAGATATGAGATGTCCAATGTTGCATCTGTGAAGCATTCTGATCAGTCCACAGTTGAACCCAGTTTGCCTTTCTTTGCAGTCTGTGCTATAAGGATGTTAAAGCAACTCTTTAGTAGACAACATTTCTTCAAAAAATAACAAGCATTAATAGAGTCAATAATATTTTACTATAATTATTACTGTGATAAATATCACTACAACATACTACAATATATAGGTGTATCAAAGTAGCATGCTGTACACCTTAAGCTTACACAATGTTACATGTCAAGTTTATTCAATCAAAAAAATAACAATCATTTAGGCCTAAAGGGTCACAAAAATCTCTCAAAAATTGTGCCTTATTTCCAAAAGCACCCTGAACATGAATAACTGTAATCTTGCCTTTCTGGCAAGTCAGGTACTTAGTGGATGGACATTTTGTTAGGAATGGGGCTTTAGACAGAAGTTGATTCCTCTATGGAAAAGCAGGAATATTATCAAAGATGCTCTTACCCATCTGCAGTTAAAATACTAAAAGCTTCCTTCTTAGTATTTCTTCTGAAACATTATCTCTAACATTATCTCCTTTTCCTCTTTGGTTGGAAGTATCTTTTCTTAAGTTCAGTGTGGCAGAGTCACTCTAGTGAATAGCAAATTTGTTTTGTTCTGCTTCTTTGTATACATGTTACACACACACACTTTTGAAACACTAAGGTTCAATGCTAGTATTTTTTTTAAAATTTATTTTTTGGCCACGCTGCTGTGCAGCATGTGGGATCCTAGTTCCCTGACCAGGAATTGAAACCTGTGCCCCCTGCAGTGGAGGCACGGAGTCTCAAACCCTGGATGTCTAGGGAAGTCCCTCAGTGCCAGTTTTTAAACCAGTAGTCTCAGAACGGCACTTATGCATGTGAGGATACAGTCTCACTTTACTCAGAGTTACATAAAATTATTCCATGTGTGACAAATCTAGCTGAAAAGCTTACATAGGTACCCATACATTTCCAACTGTGAGTGGTATTTTTAACCCTTATTAGTTATGATAACGGGAGACCTAAAGACAGTGAAATCAGTGCCCAGATGATTTCTGTATTTCATATATATTAGTTGTTAAGAAATGATAATAAGAATTTGATAGTTTGGATTTGTTACTTTTATTTACATTACCAAGTGGCTGGTGGGCTACAAATGCCTAGGATAATGTCCTAATGTTAATGTAACAAAGGAAGGGTCAGAGATAAGGGGCATGCTTATTCATGAACTTGATAACATATTTACAGAGTAGTTTAAATTGCACTGGTTTAGTTGTCTCAGAGTAAAATAAGAGGACTGGATCCAACATGCTATGAATATGTGGTATATTACAATTCTGAAGAAGTAATCATTTAAAAATAAGTTAAATGATGCCGAACTTACAAGTGTTTAGCTAAAATACAGGTACTAGTGTTGCTTTGCTGAGAATTTGAAAATGTCAAGAAAAACTAAGCTTAATTAACATGGGTCCTAAGAGGTTTTGTTATGAAGTAGAGAATATGATCATTCGAATTACGTTGATGTTTTAATTTAAAGCCATTTTCCTTATGTCCAATTAATTTGCTTTGGAGTGTCTATATATGAATTTATAAAGTACATATATACCATGAACTTTACTAAGAACTATTTAAAATTTATATCTTTGATAGCCCTAACAGTATGCTAACTTACTATTGTGAATCAAGAAAATATCCTTTTATATTCTCATCCCAAGTCTCCCTTTTAAAATTAATTGGAAATTCTTCATTGTCTAATGTGAAGAGTATCATGACACCCTTTATCCTTGGGGAAATTGACTCTTTTAGCATTGAATAAGGAGGTACTTTGCTTTCATTGAATATGTTTTCAAACAGACTTTAGAAAGTCACAAAGTTATTAGAGACATTGTTGGTTGTCTACCTGGAATGCATTTTTTCTTTTCCCCCTCCCTTCATTCCTTACTGAACAGAACACCAGTTTTGTTCAAGTATCCACACGCTGATGTGATGCTATGCCATGTGTTTCATATTATGTCAGCCTTATCCCAAGGGAATGAACTTAGACTAGTCTAAACCAAGCATGGTAATTCCATCTCTTTGCCAATGATTGTTTTAGGAAATGGCTTATAACCCAGCTCTAAGTAATGAAAAGTAAAGTGAAGCCCCTTGGGGACTTTCTGAGAAACTTATTAGTACTTAAAATAAGATCTAGGACAGATCTATTCATTTTTCAGTCTGTGGAAGTTGCTGTACATGGTGATGATACCTGGGGCAACTGTAGCCATCTTATGATCATGAGGAGAGTGGCCAAAGGTGGAGAATGGCAGAACTGAGTGATATAAAGTTACTGTCTCCATGATGGTCTGCTAAAATAATGAGCCCAAACTAGTCCTCTCTTAGGATTTCTTGTTATTGAGCTAACAGTACACAAGATATTTTAAGCCATTTGGATTGGGTTTTCTGTTATTTAGAGGCCAAAATTGTTTGATTGATATAACTCTAAAATGGTATAAAAATAAGTATTTTATTCCTATTTTATTGTTTTGGGGAGCACTGGTGAATATCCCTCAAAAACAGAAATCTATTTGAAGAATAAACCAAGATGTATTTTCCTAGAACATAAACTCAGTCAAATTCTAGGTACGTCTCTATTATCTCATTCAGTTTTGCTCTGGTTGGACCTCTGATTTAAATTCCAGGATATTGTGAGCATTCAGAAGTAAAATATGTGGGAACACAAATTTATTTTAACATTATCCAAAACAGAACATAATCAAGAAAGCAAACCAGCTACAAAAATATACCCACCAATGCGTGCCAGAAATATTTTTGGAATTATGTAGTGTTTACAAATGTCTATGCCATTGATCCAGGAGTGTATAATTATAAACTGACTCATCAAAAATGTTCCAACACCATTCTTCCAGAGCTAGAATTCATCTAGTTATTATTCAATGAACATTTATTGGTAACCTGTTCTCTATCTGGCGTTGAACTAGAGACCAGTGATAAAAAAGATGAATAAGACTTCGTTAAGACATTGTCTGCATCCTCAAGTAGTCCATCCTGTGGTATGTTTATGTGATCTGAATTAAAAATCATTAAGGAAAAGGTTTTTTCATTACATAATGGATAGCATCCATTATGTAATCAGAATAAAAGGTAAGAAAAAACATTTAGGAGAAGAACTATGGGTTAGGAGTTCTTAGTATTCTACAATATGGATTACAGTTCAAGTAGTTACATGAACTCTGTATATATTTTAATGTTGTGCTTATGTTCTAGGCACTGTGCTAGATAGTGATTGTAGTAAGGTGTGTAAATCTTGATCCTGTGCCAGGAATTTCACAGTGCAGTATATAGTTAAGAGCATGGAACTTTGGAGACAGACAGATGTGGATTCCAGTCACAGCTCTACTCCCATGCTAGCTGAGAATTGAACAAGTTATTTCACATCTCTATACATCAGTTCCATCCTTTGTAAAACAAGTATCATTACAAACCTACTTTACAAAGATGTTATGAGGAATAAATGTTACAATGCCTATAGGATGCCTAGCTTAAGGCCTGGAGTACAGTATAGGCTCAATACTATATATATAATGTATATGTATATATTTCACACACATATATTGTTTGATGCTATAATTGTCATATACACCATATGTTAATATTCAATTTGGTTTAACAATTACTATAAATAAAAATTTTGAATGGAATAAATATTTCAGAAGATCTATGCCTAGCAGAAGGGTACCTGGTCTCTCCTGAGGTTTCAAGCAGCAGTTCATGGAGAAGAGAATACTTCACTAGGAAATCAGGTGAGGAGGGTAGGAGGACCCTTCTAGAGAAAAAGGCAAGGAGGCATTGATATTAAGAGTTTCTAGGAATGTGATAAAGAAGAGTTTCTAAGTACTGAAGTCTGGAATTTAATATAGACAGTAGTAATAAATGAGCTAGGGGGGTTAGATTGGGCTAAGCTATCATATAGAACTGAATGGTGAACCACTGAGTATTACTGCTTTATTATTATTAACATCGTCATTAATGACAAACATTTGTGTGGTGCTTATTCTATGTCAGGTAGTGTTCTAAATACTTCATGTTAATTGATTTTACCTCTACAAGGTAGGTACTATCATGAACTCCATTGCGGATAAGAAAATGAGCCCAGAGAGATGAAGGAACTTTCCCAAAGTGACATAATAATTAACAGAGCCAGGATTTAACCTAGGTACTGTCTTAACCAGTATGCTAGCTTGCCTCTCTGTGTTAGAGAGGTTTTAAGAACAGGATTGAGAAGGTCATGTTTGTGCCTTGTTTTCCCAGTGAGGGCAACTGTAGGCGACATTTCATGGAACACATGTAGGCAATGAAGAGACCTAATTAAAAGAGGTTGAAGAAAGAGGCAGGAAGACCATTCAGGAGGTTATAGCTTTACCCAGAGGAGAGGTTTTGAGATCTTGAACTATAATAATGAGGGTAGGAATAGGAAAGAGAGGACTGAGGCAAGAGAACTGTGGATGGTAAAATTGTCAGTACACGTGATTGTATGGGGACAAAGAGAAAGAAAGGAGTCTTGCTGACTTTCTGGTTTCTTTTAGGTGGTGCCAATCATTATAGAGACTGGTGGCAAGGTGTAGATTTGGGGAGAAGGTAATTCCATTTGGGATATATTTAATATGAGATGTGCAGGAAGAATTCAAGTGGTAGACATCTGAATATCCCATGTTTGAAATTCAGAAGAGTGAGTGGGGCTGAATGTGTAAATTAGTGAATATGAGATTATCCAATGAGAGAAAATAAAGGCAAAAAGAACAAGGAAACATTGTGGCATGTACGTTTCAGAAGTCTGGTGATCCCAGGAAGGAAACTAAGACTTATCAGAACAGTCTTAACACTGAGTGAGTGGTCAGCACCACTGAACACAGCAAGGATGGTTAGAAGGATGATGTCTGTAACATTTCCATTACATTTGACAAAAATGGAGGTCACCTTTGTTTGGTGTCATTTCAATGGAGTGGGTGGTGCAGAAGAGTTCATGTCACAGGTTTGAAGAGTGAATAGGAAGTAAAAAAATGGAAATAGCACGTGTATCCATCCCACTCCTTCAAGAAGTCTGTTTAGTAGGAAAGGTAATGAACAGTTATCTGTCTAGGAGATGCATGTTAAAAGAGATAGAGGTGTTTGTGTGTGTGTGTGTGTGTGTGTGTGTGTGTGTGTTATGATGGAAGAGACTTGAGCTTGAATTTCTGTATTTGTCACATAAATACATGTTTTTCATCAATAAAATTATTCTAGCAAATTAAGATCCTTTGATTAATTGAATAAATAATTATTTATTATACTTCTGTTTTGTGTCATGCTAAAGCTAGGTCCCAGCATTAAAATAGTAATGGTCAGAGCCTACCTTCCAAGACTACAGAGTAGAAGGAGAAGCAATCCCATACAAAGCTAACCTTAAAACACTGAGTTTTAGTGGAATGGTACAGAAATAAACATACTGCTTTTAGAGCACAAAGGAGGGAAAGGAAGAAGCAGAGGAATATAATGTAAGGAGTGTGGATCCTGGAGTAAGAGGACTTAATTAGATTCCAGTCCCAAGTTCATTGCTATCATGTCCTTATGGGGCTATTAACTTTCTCTGAGCCTCAGTCACCTCATATGTTATAGAATGGTTGTTAGAATCCAAGACGGTAATGCCTATGGAAATGTTTTCTAAAACTTTAGTGTAGCTTAGTTGGAAATGTTATTACTTAAGAGATGGAAGATCACTGAGGGTGTGTGTATGTGTGTGGGGTTGCTTCACAGCATAAGGGATCTTTGAAATGGGCTCTAATGCATGACTGGGAGGTGTAGAAAGCAGAGAGGAGAGCATGACCAAAGGTGGGAGAGGGTGAAAATGACCCTCCTGTAGAGAGAACTAAATACAGATCAGTGAGGCTAGTGAAAGTGGTAGCTAAGTAATCTTGATACCAACTGAGGATTTTTCCAGAAAGGAAACTTAGAATCATATCAGGGAAGATATTAAATGAAAACCTAAAGAGTTTGGGCATTATTCTCTAGGTGAGTAAAGCCACTGAAGGTAACTGAACAAGGGACAAGCATAATCAAAGTGATTGGGGTTTTTGTTTTTTGTTTTTTTTGAGGCATGGGGGCAGGGAGGAAATGTGGTGTGAGGTATGTATTGAGAAGGACACGTAATGTCCTTCATGTAATGGAAGGACATGAACTGGAGACATATTATAGAGGCAGGATGGATAAGGATTTACATCCAAGTGATTGGGAAGTAGTGGTGAAGAGGAGGCAGGAGTCAAAGATAACTGCCCTGGGGGATGGGTGTTTAGAGTAGATGAAGATGCCATTACCTACAGATGTTAAAATTTAATCTACAGTAGAAGTGGCTTCGGGCTGTTCTAGAAATCGAAAATTGCTGTCTTGGACAACTGTGGAAGAAGCAGCATGCTATTTTCAGCATATTTGACTCTTAGTGAATAAGTAATATGATTATATTCACCAGATATTTATCACTGGTTTTACTTAAAACAATTTAGACTAGGCCTTGGAGTTAGAGATAGTGAGTTAAAAGAATAAAGTTATAAAATGACCTATTTTTCATTTTTAACAGATTTTCTTATTTCATGTTGCTTCAATTGAAACAGTGAGTGGGAAAAAATGAGTGCCTGGGAATATAATATGTTTGAGGTTCCTGGCAGATGGCACGTTTCTCATGTTCAACAGTTGTTGGTCACATACATCTAGAGCTCACAAAATTGCTGGAGCTGTATGTTAGAGAGTTGAGTTATGCTCTTTTTATGATGGTAGCTGTAGCCCTTCAGGGAGCTCTGGTCCCTTTATAAGAGCATTGAGAGTGAAAGGAGGCCAAGAATGGGAATTTGAGGGATGCTGTATTTAACAGGCCTGCGTATATACTCTTCTTTACTTAGTACTTCTAACTTAGAGGGTGGGTGTCAGGGGTAGGGGGGAACATAAATCTGTAATAATGTACAAACCAATTTTTAAATTGGGTTCTTTATAATATGTATCATATAGGATACATTTATTATATAAGGATTTTTAACGTTAATGTATCACTGTTAAGCACTAAAGATAATGTTTCTAGCAAGGCATATACAAACAATAATAGTGGGAACTCTGTCTTCAACAGTGCTGCCTTTATCCGCTGTATGTTTTTAGTTTTAATTCAGAGATCACAGAAGTAAAACTGCCTCATTTTCTGGTTCTGTGAGCTGCTGTTTTTTTGAGACCAAGATATTTGACCATTGATGTAATATTCTATGCTATATTTGGAGTATACCTTGAAAATCCAAACTCTTCTCTAAGTTTTATTAGGAATTCTTAATTGAAACTATGTTTGTAATGGATTACCTTTTCTGTCACATAAAATTATTCAAATGTTTCCACATGGCAGTGGTAGGACTGTGCATATTTTTGAGCACTCAAAATTTTATCTTCTTTCAGATATCTTCTCTAGTTCAAGGTCCCAGAAATGAAATGTGAAGTATTTTGAACTGTATGTGGTATATAATTTTGGTTATAAATTAAAAGAATGACATATACATCTCAAGATCTCAAGGTTCATTTATTTTATCCACTATTGGTACGTGAGAATTAGATCCAGAGCCCCCTGATTCTTAGTATCACAACAAAATATTTACTCATTTCTGTTCGCTATAACAATGGTTGGCTGATGAAGTTGTCAAATATGTCACTTGCATTAGACCTGGAATTCATCTAGTAGGGACAGCATCTAATTTGTGTTTATTTCCCTAGTACTTGGAATGATGCCAGAAAATATATAGAATGTTTAGGTAACATTTTGAATGGATGAATGATAAAGGTCTTCTTTCCCTGTAATAGTTGATTTATTTGAAACATTATATTTGTCTGGGTTCACCAGAGAAACAGAACCAATAGGAGACATATATATGTGTATATGAGGGGAGAGAGAGAGAGAGAAAGAAAGAGGAAGATGTTTATTATAAGGAATTGGATCATGTGCTTATGGAAGCTGACAAGTCCCAATATACGCAGAGTAAGTTGGCAAATTAGAGATTAAGGAAAGCTGATGGTGTAGTTTAGTCTGAAGACCAGCAGACCTGAGACGCAAGAAGAGCTGATGTTTCAGTTTGAGTTTAAAGGCAGGAAAAAACTGATGTCCCAGTTCAAAGGCAGTCAGGTAGGAGTAAGAAGTCTCCCTTACTGGGGGAGGGTCAGCCCTTTTGTTCTGTTCAGGTCTTCAACTGATTGGATGAGGCCCACCTACATTAGGGAGGGCAGTGTACTTTACTCAGTCTACTGATTTAAATGTTAATCTCATCCAAAAATGTCCTCACAGACACAGCTAGGATAATGTTGGACCAAATATCTGGGCACCCTGTGGCTCAGTGAAGTTGACACATAAAATTAACCATCATCTACATATAGAACCTCTGCCGATAATTAACAAACATTGGTAAGTATAATCATTTTAGTTTACAGCTATATCCTTGAAAAATATTTTTAAACATTTCAAGTAATTTATTTTTGAATATACTCACGGCTCTTTATATTCTGCTGTGGTAGATTTTTGGCAACATGATCACTACCTACCTCATCCATTATGAGACTCATTTTGCTAAAAGTATTATATTTTCCTCCAAGTATGCCCTATTTTGTTCTGAAATGCATTCTTGCCCATCATTAATCCAAATCAGAAAATTTTCCTAGTGTATCATTTCCATCCTTACACTGAAACTTGTGAAAGGAATCTGTTTCTGTTTAATTTAAAAGTTATGTGTTAAATAGTTTAACATATGTAACATATATAATGTATGCTTACTTGATTCAAAATAGTATGAGCCCTGTAAAAAGCCAGGTTGCTCAGTTGATAACCTATCAACATCTGAGAGAGTTTAGCTACTAATAATTGAGACGGAATGACATTGCCACAGACCTCTAGTATTAGAAGGTAGCTTAGAAGGTTAGTTAGACTAAGAGATCTTCTTTATTGGGACATTTAAATTGGCTCTTTGCTCCAGCAGGAAGATTTTCATCTAGGAGGAGAATTGTTTCAGGCTGTTCTAGGAGGGAAATTGCTCTATTGGAGAACTAAGGAAAATGTAGAGGTGGTAGATTAAGTGGTACATACATAGTAAATTAGTAATAAAATGGTGTTCATGTCCCATCCCTTTAAAAACATCTTTAAATTGTCTGAGTAATTAGAAATAAGAGCTCAGTCAAGAAAAGCACAGTACACATTTTTGTACTAAGAGTATTTTCTCCTTTTCTTTTTTCCACTTTGATATTTTGATGTATTTGGTTGATAGGTAAATCAGTAAATTTTCTTATTTTTCACTTTAGGTTTTCATGTGACATTCCCTGAAGTAATTCATGTTGAACTTGAAAGTTCATGTTACATAGCTCTGCAACGTAAGCATTGTTGAATTTACTTAGGGGCAATTAATAAAAAATATTTAGTAACAATAACAAAACCTGCTAGGTTATATTGACCACTTAGTACATTCCAGCCACATGTACTTTCTCATATGACCAGTGCATTAAACAGGTTGGACTCAAAGGGTACAAACAAGAAAAATTAATTTTCCTCTCACCCCTGCCTTACTAAAGACCTCACCACCCCACCTTATAATTGTTTTTACTTTCGTGTAACAGAATAGTCTCACTTTCAGGTATTAAAAAATGTAGTCTGTTCAAAATATTGTACAAACTTTAACCTTGCATCCAATCGAAAGGTTCTCCTATCTTTTGAGCTTAATCTTGATCAGGAACTCTGGAACCCAATAATGAAAAAGTGTGGTCTGTTTCTTTGCTTTATTTGCTCCACCTCCATCTATTCTCTACCTGTCTCCACTGAGGTCAGGTCAAAGGAGGAGGAAAACTTCATATATCCTTGACTCATCATGTTCTGGAAATTCAGCCACATCTCTTCATGTTCCAATATCTTGGGCAGCTCCACCCAAGCTCCCACCTTCAGGATTCTATGGCAAGAAGTGGGCATAAATCCCTGTCTTTATGAATATCCCCAGGCTTATGGGAAAACCTTTCAAGTTCATCCAAGAACTCTCTCAGAGTTTGCTTGTGGGTAGCAGCATGGGGCAACTATGACTGTCAAGAATTTAACAAGCAGCTAGTCTGGGAGTAATCCTCGTGAGTGACCACTTTCTTATGTGCAGCACAGTCTGAGAAGGAAGGTGAGATGACAGTTCATTGTCTATTAAGATTCCCTTCAAGGAATCTTTTTTGTGGAAGCTCTTTTTCAAATACTTAGTCTTCTCATCTGGACTACTGGGAGTGATGGTCTTTGGACTGGTTTTACCATGGATATAATTGATAATTTGCTTATTTCCCATTGTCCTCAGCTATGAAGCTACATTCCAGGAAAACAGGAAAAGTCCCACTTCACATCTAACTACATTCATTGAAGGCTCACATTAACTCTATGAGGAAGGTGATTTTTATCATCTCAGTTGAACCTGAGGAAACTGAAGCATAAAGTTTCATTACTTGCTGAAGGTCGCTCAGGTTGCCCAAGGTCACTCAGTACTAAATGGCAGCCTGACTTAAAAGCCCATATTCTTATCCACTTTATTGTGTTACTGAAACAGGACAGTCTAGACAATTAATGATCCAATACCCTAGATGGGTGCCCAAAACTGTAGAGCAGACAGTTGTTAATACCCAAATATTGTGTCACTTTTCTAGTTCTGTTTCCAAAACTTCAGAATTTCTGTTAGAGATGACATGCATTTCTTTTCTTTCTTCCTGTCTTAGAATGATTCAGACACTTCAAAATTAATCTCTAATTTTCATGTTGAAATCATAAGCATCTTAGAAGTGTTATAATATTTCTTATTCTGCTGTCTCAGTATTGTATAGCATACATCATTGGCAACTATAAAAATACTGTAACAGGACTGTGTTAAAAGACAAGGAGAAACAAATTCTACAAACGACGAAGAATTTAAAACGCCCTTAACAGTGTTTTTATGCTCTCTGAAGTTTTTAAACAAATTTTATTTTGTGAACTTGAAGTTTATTACATTATCCCTTTATATGAATATTTTTTTTCAGAGATCAAACATTTCTTATTTGTCTTCTTCCTTACCCTCTAGGAAATTGTTAGTCTTACTGCTACACTTGACATAAATCTGCTGTTTGTTTACAATCAGTGGCACCCATATACTTTATAAATACTGTATTTCCAAATGTATTTACTTGTAAAATGTAAACTTGGGGATTTGGCTCCAAAGAACTGTCTAATCTCAGGTGTTTTGTTCTAGTATGCTCATGTGGAGCTTATATTTAGTATTAATTGGGTTGCAGATTTATTTCATCTTGCCTAGCAGGATCGGCTATTTCCTTCTGCTGGTTCCAATTATTATGATTATTTCCAGCCTGAGTGAAGTTTAGCAAAAGCAAATATAGAAGGGGAAAGAAAAGAATAGGCTATTCCCTTAAGCTAACATTCAAGCTTATCAGTCTTTATTTCACTGCAGAAACCATTTATTAATATTTGGGGTTAGCAATTTAATATTGATTTTGGTCTTCTTTGGTGTTCCAGACATAAACCCAAGTGTGTGCAGGGCAGTTTAACACTGTAACATAGTATGGAAGATGCCATTTCCTTGCCTCTGATAGATAAGGCTGTTGTCCTTTTCTGTTAGAGAAGCTAGAGGGAAGATGGATTTGTATTTGTTGAGTTTTGTTGTATTCCTTGCACATGTAATATATGAAAAAGTAGAGGTTATGAGCACATATGTGTTAGTACATACATAGTAAACAGTATTTGTAATTAGTTGCCTGATTACATACTTGGGGTCATTTTGGAGACTATTAAGTATTTTTCTTGTAGTCTGTGCTTGGGGCCCCAGACATTTGTGTGGATTAATCTTGTGGAACTGACAATTGAGTAGGAGTTGAGAAACTCATTCCTATAGGCTGCTTTTTTCTTCCATGTTTCTTTGGTAACTTTGTGGCACGAAAACAATTTTTCCTCTATTCCCAAGGACACAAAGCGTTTGATAAACACCTCTAAGAACTTAACTCATTCTAATAAAGTTGCCTGAAGCTTTTATATAAACTTGAGGATTCAGTGGGTGTGGAGAATAAGGTCAATAAAGACATCAGATTATACGCTCACTTTGTGAAGTCACCTCTCTGTCATTTGTTTCCATACAGTCCTAATTGCCAAGGCTATCTGAAAATTCTGCAAAGCCTTATTTTGCCACTATGAAGGAGAGAAATGACTAAATGCAAGAGACAGCTATTGATGTACATTTAAATTTTAAATTAGAATATTAAAAATTTAAACCTAAAATTTTCTATTTAGCAAATAAGAATTTATGTCAAGTACACAAGCATTCTTTGCAATAAATATGCTTGCCTCTTCAGAAAATTATTTTCTTCTATTTTTAATCCATTTAGCTTAAAAACAAAACACATTTTTCTAATTTTCTGAATAGTGTTCCCTGATGGAAACATTGTTTTACTGGCTAATATCATCTTTTAAAAAAATTATTTAATTATAATTAATTTATTTTTGTCTAAGTTGGGTGTTCCTTGCTGCGTGCGGGCTTTCTCTAGTTGCGGCGAGCGGGGGTTACTCTTCGTTGCAGTGCACAGGCTTCTCATTGCCGTGGCTTCTCTTGTTGCAGAGCACAGGCTCTAGGCACGCGGGCTTCAGTAGTTGTGGCATGTGGGCTCAGTAGTTGTGGCTCGTGGGCTCTAGAGCGCAGGCTCAGTAGTTGTGGCACACGGGCTTAGTTGCTCCACGGCACGTGGCATCTTCCCAGACCAGGGCTCGAACCTTTGTCCCCTGCATTGGCAGGTGGATTCTTAACCACTGTGCCACCAGGGAAGTCCCACATCATCTTTTTTAATTTAAGCTTTTAAGTGGATAGCATTTTTGTTTTAAGTTATAACTCCTATTAAAATAAAAACACATTAACTTGAAAATAATCTTTAAGGCCAGCTGCTGAATCCTCTTGTTCATTTGGTAGACTTGTGACTCTACATTCAGTAAGATTATTTTATTATTAGAGAAAAGTCAATTCTAACATATGTGAAAAATATAGGATTCTCTGATAAACTTATACAAAGAGCTTTTCCAACTTTATTTTGCCTGTGTTGCTAACTTACCAAAGGAAAAAAAAAAACCCACAAAACTCTGCTGAAGGTAGAGAGCAGAAAATTTTTTTCAGCAACGTTGTAATTTTTGCTAAGAAATATAGAGAAATCAAAACATTGCTTTTGATTTATTGACTTGTCAATAAGGCTTATAGTACAGTGTCTGTGTTCAAGATTTATTATATATTGAAATAATTTGATTTAATTCAAACATAATGTAAATAGATTGAAAGCTGTTCTGTGGAATAATTTTTTTAATGAAAGGTGGTGAAGCACTTTTTCGAATGGAAAAATATATCCTTAATGTAGAAGCTTTGCAGATGTGGATTTGGTTTTGAGGATATTTACATAGACTGTGGAATATATGGAACTTATAAACAGGTCAATTCTCTTATATAGCTACACATAGTCTACTTTTATATTGTTTTTATGATTGATAGACAAAGCATGCTTTAAAAAGGCTTTATGTAAAACATATCCAAAATGCCATCTAAATATTTAACTATTGGAAAATATAGAAAGCTAGATATTTTTGTGTTCTTAAAAGTAAGCTTTCCAAAAAAAAAAAAAAAAAAAAAAAAGTAAGCTTTCCAAGGGACATGCCTTGGGCTAAAGTGAGCAATGACAATTGCATATTTTCAGTGGAGTATTAACTCAGCTGAGTTGTCATCCAATATAATCCAATAAAGAGATGCAGTACTGATATCTTTTCAGTTGCATGTTCATTTTGCTTTGCACTCAACTTTGAAGATTCTACTGATTGTTCCTAGACCAACAAGTAACATGAAAATGGTGATGATTATAATAATTTTGAATTTTGAAATTTTATATTCAGTGTTAAATCTAGGTATTTTAACCTTCTTTGTGTATTTATAACTTGCCAAGAATATAGACCAAGTTGTTAATAAATAATGATATTCTAAATCATCCGATCATACCAAATAAACACCACGATGGCAAGATGATAATTCTTGGTAGTGGTCATAGGATATAGAAGCCATTGTTATGGGACTGTAACAGATTTAAGGTGGAATGGATTCAAGCTCGAATGGTTTATGGAAGTAGTATTTCAATTTAGTCTCAACTCTATTTCTATAAATATCCAGATTATTATATTTTCCTCTGAAGAAAAGATTTCTTTATGAATTGTAAAGCCAGATTTCTCTGCCTATTGTTGTTTATTGAATTTATACAGGTATATGTTCAGACCTGATTTTCAATCTGAAGCTGTCAAATTTTCATATAGTCTTCTCTGACTGGAACCAGTCCCATGTTTTCCATCTGCTCTCTGTACATTTCCACATACATGCTATGTTTCATCCCTTTAAAAATCTAAATGTCAACTTAGTTTCCATTTTAGTAAGTTGTACCTCCTGGTTTCTCAGTTTCTTCTAATGGTGCCTAGTTAGATCTCTGTTGATCTCTAGTTCAACTGAACTGGAAACTTGGAAATCCATGCCATCCATCTTTTTTTTTTTTTTCTGACTCCTTAATCAGTTTAATTTTGTCAGTTAGGTCTTGGTAATATTTCTTGTACTTGTTCTTTGCTTTCCTTTTCCTCTGTCAGTGCTCTATGTGTGCCCCTTCATTTCATATGTCCGTACTAATACCATAGCTTCTAATCTAGTTTCCTGCTTCTAATCTAGTTTTCAGCAAGTGAGTACCAGATTAATCTGCCTGAAATAGAATTCAGCATCATACTTCTCTTCCTACTGTTCCCTCCTCCCTTAGTAAATTACCTGTAAAGGTTTACTCTAACATTAAAAACATCCCATAATAAAACCTAACAACCTTGTACATGTGAGACCATTACCCTGCAGATACAGTACATCTGAGGCATGCTGAAATAGTTCCATTTTATCTCTATCCTTTTGCCCTTCCTCAGTCAAAAATATTGTCCTTTCATTTTTGCCTGTTTTGAATTTCTGCCTGGTTCTTTTTTTTAAAATTAATTAATTTTTTATACAGCAGGTTCTTATTAGTTATCTGTTTTATACATATTAGTGTGTACATGTCACTCCCAATCTCCCAGTTCATCACACTACCACCACCCCCCGCCACGTTTCCCACTTGGTGTCCATACGTTTGTTCTCTACATCTGTGTCTCTATTTCTTCCTTGCAGACCTATTCATCTGTATTGTTTTTCTAAATTCCACATATATGCATTAATATACGATATTTGTTTTTCTCTTTCTTACTTACTTCACTCTGTATGACAGTCTCTAGGTCCATCCACGTCTCTACAAATGACCCAATTTCATTCCTTTTTATGGCTCAGTAATATTCCATTGTATATATGTACCACATCTTTTTGTTGTTGTTGTTTGTTTGTTTGTTTGCGGTACATGGGCCTCCCACTGCTGTGGCCTCGCCCGTTGCGGAGCATAGCCTCCGGACACGCAGGCCCAGCGGCCATGGCTCACGGGCCCAGCTGCTCCGTGGCATGTGGGATCTTCCCGGACCCGGGCACAAACCCACGTCCCCTGCATTGGCAGGTGGACTCTCAACCACTGCGCCACCAGGGAAGCCCCTGTACCACATCTTCTTTATCCATTTGTCTGTCGATCGTCATTTACGTTGCTTCTATGACATGGCTATTGTAAATAGTGCTGCAGTGAACATAGGGGTGCATGTTTCTTTTTGAATTATGTTTTTTTCTGGGTATATGCCCAGTCTGCCTGGTTCTAATGCTACCTCCTTCTCATATGATTCGTTGATGGTGCTAATCAGAATTGTTATCTCCATTCTTATTTGCCTCAGTCTTAGGGCACTTAACAGTGAACCTCCTTGCAAAATCCTAATTTATATGCATGCCATTTTACCTGCTGTCCTATAGAATCCTTAAGTTTGGGGATTGAAGCTTAAACTTCTTCCCAGTTTCTTTCATTACTGTCTTCATAGAATAGGTACTCAATATTTATTGAATGAAGAAGTTTTCCTGTGTCAAGACATGATGAATTTTTGTAACCTCAAACTGTCAATTTAGATTCTAGATTGTATATGATGCATGTATATCACATACCCAACCATAGCAATATTTTATTTTTAAATGTTTCTGTAATAAAACCTTGCAAGGAGAAGATAGTGAAATTTATTGGGAGTAAAGAATTCCTTTTTCTCTTCTGTAGTATTAAAACTAACTGCATAAGGACGAAGTGAGAGACTGGCATGGACTAATATATACTACCAAATGTAAAATAGATAGCTAATGGGAAGCGGCTGTGTAGCACAGGGAGATCAGCTCCGTGCTTTGTGACCCTAGAGAGGTGGGATAGGGAGGGTGGGAGGGAGACTCGAGAGGGAGGAGATGTGGGGACATATGTATATGTATAGCTGATTTCACTTTTTAAAAAATATAAATTTATTTATGTATTTATTTTTGGCTGCTTTGGGTCGTCGTTGCTGTGCGCGGGCTTTCTCCAATTGTGGCGAGCAGGGGCTACTCTTTTCATTGCGGCACGCCAGCTTCTCAGTGCGGTGGCTTCTCTTGCTGCGGAGCACAGGCTGTAGGCACGCAGGCTCCAGTAGCTGTGGCACACGGGCTCAGTAGTTGTGGCTCACGGGCTCCAGAGCGCAGGCTCAGCAGCTGTGGCTCACGGGATCAGCTGCTCTGCGGCATGTGGGATCTTCCCGGACCAGGGCCCGAACCCGTTTCCCCTGCATTGGCAGGTAGACTCCCAACCACCACACCACCAGGGAAGGGAAGCCCTTATTCACTTTGTTATAAAGCAGAAGCTAACACATCATTGTAAAGCAATTATACTCCAATAAAGATATTAATAAAACAACAACAACTAACTGCATAACCATTCAGGTATTCAGATTGAAGCAACATAGTTTTCAAAGATACTTAAGAACACAATTATGTAATCTGAATAGTGGAGAAGATAGTAGGGCAGTTCTAATCAAGGTAGAGGAGAACAGATTTATTGCATTTTCAACTTACGATATCATTAACATAGACTGGAATTTCTCCTGTTATCTGGATCTGTAGTTCAATAATAATTCCTTTCTGAAGAGTAAATTCTGAGGGGAACTAGCTTCAGAACCAAAATGTGAAAAGTTCCGCTTTCACATTGTGCATCCCTAGTTAGTTTGACAAATTTATGGAGATAGATTATAAATGCCCCATGTTCTTGGGGGAGCCTACTTTTATATGCAGTAACATTTCAAAAGAGTACACTTAAACAGATAAATAACTGTTTTCCATTTAATTCCTTAAGAGGGAGAAGATAGTTGGAAACTGTAGGAAAATGAGAACCTTCCTAGTTTCATAATTTCTATCTGAGAGATAGAAAATCATTTTTTATCTTTGCTTTAGCTTACAGTAAATATAATGACAAACCTTTATGCAGGTCTCAGAATTTCTTTGACGAAGATGCCAAGGAGGAGAATGAGGAAGAAAGGTAGAGGAGCAGGAGAGGAGGAAGAAGATAGGAGTTTGATTTCGTCCAGAACATAAGTTTTTGAGCTAATGATCTCTGCATTCATCTTTAAAAAGTGTTCCATCAACCAAATTGTTGGAATAATAATTTTATCTAATAATTCCCATATTGGAGTTCTGTAGTTGTAAGAGTTTAGAGGAGTATACTAAGAGGAGTGGAACAAGCAACTCCATAACAAAAACTAAAACATTGGTTCCTATAAGTCCATGAATCCACTCTCAGTTTGGTGTCAGGACAAAGGTGCATAATGTTTTTAAAGAACATCCAGTTAGATTCTATTAAACACAGTAAATTAAACAATCATTTGTGTGTTTCTTTGAAAAGATTATTTAAAGCGATACAGTACCTCTTCATTCACGTTCAAACACTGAGTTTTCCTGGTGCAGCTTTTTGTTGTTGTTGTTGTTAAATAATCTGCACAATGCTTTATAGGGCAGAGAGGCAAATAATTATTGGAGCCTTTATCCAAGGGTTTTGGGTATATTCTTTCTTTCTCACTCTGTCTCTCTCCCTGTCTCTCACTTGCCTTTGTGTGATTTGTCAACATGTTCCCAATGTTATCGGGTTAATTTCTAGTCACATAACTGAGACCACAAAATTAGACTAAGACAATGTTAGTTATATAATCAAAATATATGTATCTTACATTTCCTACAATTCCATTCTGATGAAACGAATATATATATATATATATATATATATATATATATATATATATATATATATATATGTATAAACTTCAGGACATTACTGTTCTATTTGCCTGGGAGTACCAGAGACACCCCCCCCCATAACATTGACTTTAAAAGTTGATTTCTCTTGCACTCAGGCATTCAGGACTGGTGTGGCAGCTAAACGGTTAAGTAGAACCCAGAATGCTTTCAATTCTTTGTTCTTCTCTTCGCATGAATGGTCCTAGTCCTAGTGATCCAGCCACCATGTGCACACATGACATAGCAGGAGAGATGAGAGAAAGGAGGAACATATATGGCTATATTTCAGTGAAAGGTTCTAGAAAGGGAGCACAAGACTCTTTTGCTTACATCCTATTGGCCAGAACTAAGTCACAATACCATATCTAGTTGCAAATATTGCTTTATTCTGAGAGGCTTAAAAAGTCAAGAGTTCTAGAAGGCACAAGTGGAAATAAATATTCAAGTTTAATATTATTATATTTACTTTACATGATATAAGACTGTGCATGAGGAATAAAATGATTTACCTGATCTAATCCCGATATTGAAGCATTTTTTAATGCTTCAAGATAATTATAATTATTATAATTATATAATTATAATTATCCCTCCAGATAATTCTAGACTGTTTGAGTCTACCACATTATTTCTATTCTAGGAAATGAAAGTTCAGGTCTCTACTGAACATTATCACTAGCTATGTGACCTCAGATTCCTCATGTGGTAAAGCAGATCACTGAGTTAGGTAACTTCTAACATTCTGTGGTTTACTGAATTTATTGCCAATGTGCACACCCTAATAGCTCCTTGAGGAAAAGCAGTATTTCATATTGGCATTCCCAATCCTCGACCATGGTTTTGCTGGGATAGAAAAACTATTGTTAAATGAATATACATAATGAAAGTTATCTGAACCAAACAGACACCTCTCCTAACTACTACTAACTTTATACTGATGTACTTTCTCTGCACCTCTATATGGTAATATGTATTAGTTATGATGTTTTCAAGCTTAAGTTACTGAAATCCAAATCAAGTCATAAACCATAAGGATATTTACAACTTTACCCAACAGGAAATCTAAAGACAGGGCAGGATTGGTTGATTAAGTAACTAAAAGTATGTCTTCTTTCCATTTCTCTGCTATGCTGTCTTCAGTGATGGCCTCATCCAAAATAGACATTGAAAGAAATAGTATCAACTACATAATGTATATGCTATATATCTAAATATGTTTAAATAATTTTTCTAATTATTTCTTGAAAGGCTTTTCTCTCCACAAAAAATGTTTTTAGATTATATCCATGCTTAATTTTCCACCACCCAATATACATAGCATAGATTTTAGTATTACTTCTTGAAATTACTTCTATAAAGTAAATTTTATAAAGTATATTTCATTACAGTTAATATTGTGAAATTAAAAGAGAATTTTGAAATCAGAGAGATCCGAGTTTAGATCTTGGGCAACTTACAGACTCATTGTAAATATCAGTATCCTCATCTCTAAAACAGAGATATTAATGCCTAATTCCTAGTGGTGTTGAGGATTAAATGTGATAATCTGTTTAAAAATAATATATACTTTTTTTTGTTGGTTTTGTGTATGACAATTTCAAAACAGTTTGGTTCCAAAAGAGTGCTATAATGTTGGGAGAGATTATAGTTTTAGCCAAATAATTTATTTGATAATGATATAACATTTTCACCTTTCCCTCCCTTTCTACTTCATAGGTTCCATACATTTGTTTTTTTACTTAATACAGTGGCTCAAATTTAAAAAGTGTCACTGATATGTAAGAAATTGGCTTTGGTAGGAGAGAAAATAATTCTGTGTGCCAAGCACACCCTTCCTTTTGTTTTAGCGTTATGCAGATTTCTTTATCTGCCTTGGTATTCTATATTTATTGCCACTGGGCAGTTCCAAGTTTAGTTTGTGATTGAGCCTTCCCAGAGTTAGGCTGTATTCCTGCACCCTGGGAACCTGGCCTTATTCCCTTGAACAAAATCTGTAGTAGAAAAACCTTCCTAAATAAGATCAAGCAAGCCAAAAAAAAAAAGAGGAAAGTTTACTGATTTATGTCTTACTGTTTGAAATTGTACAGAGCCACGAATCCAACTGAGCTTCATTTTATTTTGTTATGTCAATGTGAAATGTTTAGGATAGCTTGAGTTTATCACTATTATTTTTTATTATTAGAGGAACAAATGATGTGCATTTCTGTCATTTTGCATGTTTGCTTCGGATATATTGTCTGTGTTTTTTGTTGTATTTGGTATGAAGATTAAACTACGAAAGTGTTTGAAATTTTGGAGGGGAAATATTTTAACATACAAAGTATTTTGTAGCTACATATATACTTGATATATATATGACTTCTTCAAAGCATATCTCATGATTTGGGTTTGGATTAGGATACCCAAACAAAACAAAAAATCTTTGCCCTAATGAGCACAGAGGAAATTATTTAGGCAAGGACAAAGAGAGTGACAGAGTTAAGCTAGAAGTATGGAATATGGGTTTAAATAATTCCATTCTATGGAATGCCTAAAGGGTCATGTAGTATTTATTAGCATATCATAGCCAGCTAATATTGTGGTTATGTTACTATTTCAGAGTTGCCAAAGTTATTGCCTTGAGCATGACTACTCCTGCCAGCCTGCTTTCTCTATTTCAACATCGTTCTTCAGATGGTGCATTTGAGCACAGCTGACTTTTGTTCTGTAATGCAAACAAATGGTCTGGACCTTTGAAAAATGAAACATTCCCATTAGTTTGAATCTTAGTCAAGGCTGTGTGAATTCAGTTAGAAAGAAATACAAGAATATAAGGACACTAGTATAGAAGCAAGAAATTAGAAACCATCATATTGAAAATGTGTAAATGATATACCTAATTATTAGATGTTGAAACATGTCTGTTTTATCTTTTGACACTCAAGTGTATAGCCATTAAAACTATCTCAGTGTTTCAGTCTATGTTGTTAATGTTTTCAAGCATACACCTTTCAGAGTATTGGCTATAATTTTTTTATATCATATTCTTCAGATTAGGGGACAACTGTGAGTGGGGACAAGTGTATGATCATAAATAGAACCACTTATGTAAGTAGACAGTGTGAGGGCAGAAAAGAAGCAAGATGACACAAAACGTTCATCTAGCTTGTCAGATTAGACCAAAATCTGATGCTACTGATAATAATGGAATGCTCCTATCAGATACATTAGCTGATGCCTCCATGATTTTCTTTCATCATTGCTAATGGAAGTATTTTAAAAGCAAAGTAGAACCATCATTCTAGTTCTACTATGCTATGTGATTCAAGTTTTTCAAAGTCTTAAGTTTAGTATTTAATAATTTTATCTGTGAAAAATTACTCTCACTGGTTCCCAGTTTTACATAAATGAAAAGTAAATCTGTTCATAAATGTTTGTTACTTTTGGTCCATTAGAGCAAAAACAATAGCAATGAATAATAAGTATCAGCTGACATATTATTAGACCTCAAATCCTCAAAATTACAATTAAATATGTCATTTCAGTGTCCACATAAACACATTCATTTTTGATTCATCATATTGTCAGTGCCTGACAGAATAGCAGTGGTGAGATGGAAGAATGAAAAGATATTACATGTTCTGGGCTCAAAAACTTATGCGGAGGTATTCTTTTAGTCTAGTGTATTTTGAAAAATTAAAACAGGTATTTATCAGATTCAGGAACGACCTGAATACAGTTATCTGTCCAGGTATCTAGATATCTGTTATAAAACTACAGTAAATTGTCTTTCTTTAATCTGAGTGTGATATAATCCACAATTCCAGTGATATAATTAACTCTTTTAGAGTTGATTTTCACCTATACTAATTATAACCACTATTTAATTGTTACTAATTAATTAGTATTTTGGGGTGAAAATATCAACTCCAGTGATTGTATTTTCCAGCAACTTTACTAAATTAGTACTTTTCATTCTGCCAAAGTGGAAGAAAATAAAAGAAAGTCTTAACTTCAAATTTATGAAAACCATCTGGTTTAGAAGCCAGTTGAATGGAGCTTGCATTACTGAGGCCAGGATGAAAGGTTTGAGTCCAAAGTGGGCCAGTTAGCTCTGCAGTGTAGACGCACTCTTCCTTGGACCTTTTTCTGAGCAGATATGTATGTGCTGATGAGCAGTGTGGTGGTGAAGTAGATATCCACACTGTCCCTTGAAAAACAGTCCACCAGGTGATAGTTAGCGTCATTGTCATCACAAAATGGTATTTACGTTATGGGTTACTTAATAAATATCTGTTGTGTTAGCTGAAGTTCAATTTTTTTTTTTTTTTTTTTTTTTGGCGGTACGCGGGCCTCTCACTGCTGTGGCCTCTCCCATTGCGGAGCACAGGCTCCGGACACGCAGGCTCAGCGGCCATGGCTCACGGGCCTAGCCACTCCGCGTCATGTAGGATCTTCCCGGACCTGGGCACAAACCCGTGTCCCCTGCATCGGCAGGTGGACTCTCAACCACTGCGCCACCAGGGAAGCCCTGAACTTCAATTTTTAACAGAAAATTTAAATATCTAAATTTATTTTGGTGTATTCTCTGAAATAGAATGATTCTGCACATTCAGCATTATTATACAAGACTGTCTCTTAGATTTATCAAAAACTTAATAAAAAGAAACATCTGCTACATGTATAAAATGCATACAGTTTGAATAATAGAGACTTATACATTCACTCAGTATCATAGCTTTGAAATTTATATCTGCTATGAGTGACAAACTGATATACTTGCTATGACTTTAAAGCTGTACCTTCCCCACTGTACATAAAGTAAGTTTTTGTGTGTGTGTGTATTTGTATCTGTCTTTTCTTCAACCCTCTCTCTAGAAAAGACTCATCATTTTTATAAGACTTTCTCTTACTGGCTCTTAAACCCACTATTGTTCCCCATTTTGCAGTATTCCAAAACTTTGCATTCTCACAGTCAAGGTTATAATTCACATCTTATTTACCTCACCTCTAAATTATTACAGTAGCTTCCTAACTGGTATCCTTTGCTTTTATCTTTGATTCACAGGTCATACTGCTGCCATATTGATCTTCCTGAGAGTGATGCTTTTATCAGAATACTTGCCAACTCAAAATCTCCATTGCCTCTTATATAAATATCAACAAATATTCAAGGCTTTTATAGTCTGTCTTCAAGATACTTTTCCAGCTGTGTCTTTCAGTACCCATCTATGTGACTCTGTCAGAACACATTCGTTACAAGAATTTCCTTTTACCTACAATTGCATTTTCCTTTGCCTTTTGCAACAATTTTTGCCCATATGTATTTGCAGGTCTAGGTGTACCCAGGTCAGGAAATGGTTCTTCAATATCAGGTTCACTGCTGTGCTCCAACTCTTTGTCACAAGGTAAACAGCAACGAATGCTGCTATTTGAAACATAATGCCACAAAACAGATTCAGCATATGAAACATTCAAGGTGGTTGGCTCCAATTCACACAGGGCTTCTGATTTGTTTTCCTTGTGGCTGGAATATACTATTTTAACTTACACCATTCCTACTACTCTACCTTAGTTTGGTATCTCTGCAAGCCTTTGTTTTTGAAATGTCTTTCTTCTAAATTATTTGGTTCAATTCATCTGTCCCTAAGGTAATATGCTCTGAGATTTTTGTAGCATCACATATCTCCTGGATGATTGGTACTAAACCCCATGTAGCCTTCTAATATTGCAATTTCCGTTAAATGATGATTTATGTGGCACCCTTTGCCTCTGGGTTTTTTCTAATCTGTGGTTCCAAAAGCTTCCAGACTTTTGGTATTTCTGGCCCTCTAACATATTAATGACTTCTGACTGTTGTGTTTCCCGACATTGAGTACTTAACATGCCAACTCCAGGGGATCCCATCCCTGCACGGTAGCCAGATCTGCCCATTAGTTGGCCCTGAATGTTAATTGTGCCTTCTTGTCTCTTTAGCTCAGGCCACCTCTTCCTGCTTTAAATATCATCTCCCTCTGTTATTTTAGTCATCGCTGTTTATTAGCTCATATCCATGTCCTTCATGAAATTTTGTTGACTAGCCCAGCTCATAGTGACCTCCTCTAATATTTATTGACCCTTTCCACATACTGTTTCATAGGAAATCTGGTTTTTATCAACAGAGATGGAAAGGTAAAGTGGTTAGTGCTTAGGTATGGAGTCAGACTATATGTAGGACATTTCACACTCTGATTTCTCATTTGTAGAATGCTAATAATAGTAGTAAATGGTAAAATAAGAATAAAAATAAAATGGTAACAATAATACGAAAGGTTTCTTTTAAGGACCAAATAATGCATTGAATTATTCAATAATTATTTATTGAGTTCTTAATATAAGCCAAGCACCATAATAGGGATTTGTAACTGAACAAAATAGAATCATCTGTCTTTATGTCAACTGTTATTGCAGTAATAATGTCAACCAGATTTATTGTGATAGGATTGTGACATTTACTTTCTTTGAATCTCTCAAATTTCTAACACATTTCATGGTATCCTCAGGAATATTTTTGTTTTTCTACCTTATATTGTTACATTTTGTTCTTTGTTATAATTGTATTGACTTTTATGCATATGTTTGTTTTATAACATATTCATACAGCCACTTTTGAGATCATGAATAGTAAACAAAACATTCTTTAATTTATATAGAAGCTTTCTCCTAACCTGAAGCTATGGCATTGAATTTTTACTTATCCACAGTTTATGTTACTATTATTTTAATGTGCTAAAAAGGGAAAATGCAACAGAAACTTTCAGGCGCATATGCCATCAGGGTAGGGTCTGGCATCCTCTGTTTTACTGTTTAAATAAAAATGCCTGAACTTTTGGAGTTCTTAACAAAATATTAGTAGGTCATGAATTTAGCCATGATGATGTAATCTTGGTAGCATATCTGCAAAATAAAGTATCAGCTCTGTTGAAGACTATTTTAGCCTGACTCATCGGTGGTGTCTTGAGCTGTAAATGCTGATGCTGTAATTTGTGCATAGAGAAACCACATGTTTAATTGCCCTGTCTGAAATGCTTAGTGCTCTGTCTGTTTTCTTCACTTCCACATTGATCACAGAAAAGATGAGTAATGTTGAAATTGAGAAAAGTGAATTTGAAACAGAAATACTTAAGAATCAATATGGTTAGGAAGGGGAGTAGAAATTCTATGGGGTTTTACAGTAGCTGAGTATTTGTGGTGAGTGGGGGGCATCCCTAAGAATGCTCCACACTCTTGAGTAGTTGCTTGGTTTCATAATAGGCTGATTTTAATGGCATTAGTTATATTTTTAAAGCAATATCCATTCAGTAATATAGCATTTTAATTCTCTGAGAAAAGGTAGAGACAGAGGTGTGTATTTGTGTGTGAATGTGTGCAAACCTTTCCTCTTTTATATTATTTCAAAATGCAGTTATTTAAAGGTCAGTTGATGCATATTTTGCTCTGCTTTCCAGGACAATAGAATCAGAGCATGCTTTTCACAAAAATGCTCAGAGGAAGATACAGGCTATCTAAAATTAGGTTAGATGGTCCTGAGCAAAGAAATCTAAGCTGCCTTATATTTAGTTCTACTGGAACATCCCACTGTGCATCGCTGTAACCATAATATGCCCTCCTGGGCCAATATGGGCCAACAATTAACTCCCTGCAGTAGATCTTTAGGTACATATAGGTGGATATCTTATTAAAGGGGGATTTTTTAAAAAATTTGCTATGCTACCAGAGAGTACTAGAATTATTTTGAATCTTGTACTCAAATTTATTTTTCATGTCATCAGTTTTACATCATAATAATCCAATAGCCTTTTTAAGGTTTGCATTTGCAGCTTTAATAATATTAAGATAAATATTCATAAAACTAGAGAAAATTTTATTTAACAAGGAATAACATGCCTAACATGATTAGGGAAATAAGTTGGCACTTAATCTATAATTCAAATAATCTTATTAATTGTTTGTTAATGGTTTACTCATATATTATATGAATCCTCAAAGATAGCTTCAGCTGGAAGAACAAAGCTAATTTGCGGACATGACAGAAAGTTGTCTTTGCTCATTTGAATAAATACAACTGTGTGATAATTCAGAGGATTCCAAGCCAAAGCTACGACAGATTTCACATTTTGTCCTTAGCCAGTTCCTGGGAGATAAAAGAAAAAAAGCATACATTCTCTCTCCTTTTCCTTTTCTCTTCTTCCTTACATTTTCTTTTTCTAATGGCCTTTTATTTTCTAATGGATCTTTTTCTTTTGTTCTTAAAGTAGTATTGGTTAAACAAACTTGTTATAATAGTCATCATGTCAAAAACTGAATATTTTAGGAAGCTTAGTATCTATTTTCCTTCTCCACGAAGGATAATCTAACAAAAATGCAAAAGAAAGAGCAAGAGTTGTTTGCTAAAGGAAATATAAAGATTCTCATTCATTTTAATATTTTAAAAATTACCATAAAAGCCATTGATGCTCCAAGACAATGAAAAATCAATAATAAATAAAATCAGTCAGGAATATAGTACTCCATTTGCCTAATGGTGAATCTCTGAGGCAAGCTGGATTACTTATCTGTCTAGGAATGGGGTTGGAGTGACATTGTTAATAATTTTTCCTTAATTTCATGCCAAAGTTAACACAGAATAAAATGAGCTGAGCTACTGAATTATTTTTATGACTATTTGATAACATTATTTCATGGGTTTGAAACTTTGCCCTTCCTTTCTTTTTTTAAAAAATATTTATTTATTTATTTATTTGGCTGTGCCAGGTCTTAGTTATGGCAGGCAGGATCTCACTTGCCTTATGTGGGATCTTCTTTGTGGCATGCACGGGATCTTTAGTTGCAGCATGCAGGATATAGTTCCCTGACCAGGGATCTAACTTGGGCCCCTGCACTGGGTGCGTTGTCTTTTAACCACTGGACCACCAGGGAAGTCTGAAACTTTGCCTTTTCTTATCCATTGTGCGGCTAATGAATCTAGGGGTGAGTGTCTAATTAAAGATTGTATCTTTTATATTTATGATTTGCAGGTTAACAAGATTTTATTTAGAAACATAAAATCATAAAATTGAAAGGGGCTCAGTAGGTCATCATTCTAGTCCTTCATTCAAAGATGGCAGCAACCACAGCTTTTATATTGGACAGTTCCATTTGTTATAGTCTTTCAACACAATGATCTGAAATTATCTCCCTTTCTAAACTGATTGTGATTCTGATGATAACCTGGATTTATCCAATCTTCCAGTATTGGGAGTAGAGAGTAAACTTAAAGCAAGTATATATGAACAATCAGAGATGTCCATGTTGACTAGCCTCATGGGCTACCAGTGTTATTCTTTTGTCTCCAGTTTTAGGGACTGGTGATATATTGAAAAAAATCATGACTCTTCTTGTAAAGATAGCTTTTAACATTAAGGACATGTTTTGGTCATCTATAATGCCCCTTAATTTATTTATTAGCTAATCTACATAAATGTCAAAACTTTATATGCTTTATTGTATTTCAGATATTGTATTTCATTGATTTTTAAGATGTACCATTATTTTGTCTTTTACTAAGAAAGAAAAACAGTGCTGCCAATTAATACATGACATGATTCTTTCATATCACTTAGAATTTTTATTTTATACTAGTTGAAAGAAAGTTTCTTGGGTCTATATAGGCAGTTTTTTATGATAATTAACACATTAAAAAAAACTACATAAAAAATTGGTTGAAATATCCCCAGATTTCTTTATATTGAGATTCTAAATTTCCTAATTACTTTTCTACTTAGATTCATTAGTGTCTTCTTTTTTTTTATGTAGTTGTTGTTTTCATCAAGAATTGTTATAGCAGCTTTTATTTAAAAGAGAGAAAGCAAGCTCCATTGCTTCCAGAACTTTCTACCAAACTACTGGATTCTATTCTGCAAGGTTTTTTTCTTTCCTTCTTTCTTTTTTTTTGGTTCACATGTTGGCACATTCAACTATGTCACAACTGCAACCTGGGTGATATTAATTTAAGCAGGATTTACTCCAGGATCAGAGGCATTAAAATATGAAAGCTCTGCATATTATAATTGGCAGCAAATACGGCAGCATATTTATAAGAAGTAGTTTAAATTAGTTCAGCCTGACAAGATATAGGTATCTCATATAAAATGTGTCTCTGAGAGATGATCAGTTCCCATTCGTCAATTGCCTATGAAGGCAGTTTCCCAAGGGCCTTTTTTCTTCATAGCCTTCTCTGTCACAAAATTCTTATTTCCTCTTCAGAGATATGGTGTCCAAGATATGGATGCAAAGATATAGTACCCAAGACCTTGGTAAATTGAGACTTAACCATTGTATCAAGAGATACTTAGGAAGATACAACTCTCAATTAATTCATCAATGGAGAACTCTCGTTTTCTCAGGGCAAAGAATAGCTTTGGAATAAATTTATTAGTTTTAGATTTCAAACTATGCTCTAGAAAATAAAGGAATTATAATACAGTGAGTTAGATATAATCTATTATGTTTATGCAGAAGTGATATTTGAGGGAAGCTGCCTTATTTATGTTAGTTCAAAGTTGTGGAAGAGACATAGTTAGAAGGAATCCAAACATATGGGCTTGTGAATTTCTCTGATTTATTTAAATTTTTTATTATGGAAAATTTAATCACACTTAAAAATAGAGAAAATAGAACAATGCAGTCTTACGTACCTATGATCTACCTTCAACCTGCCTTCAACAATTATGTGCATTTTCCCAATTTGTTTCATCTGTCTCCACTACTTTTTTCCCCCTCTTTGGAGTATTTTAAAGCAAATACCAAGTATTAGGATCCTGGACCCAATTCCAATGTGTTGTTGGTGTCCAAGCAATTCTCTGGACAATAGCTGCTTTCCGACAGTTCAACTCAGCTCTGACACTTTCTACTTGGAATAGTCTTATATTCTACAGGTGAAGGGTCCAGTTCTATAAGACTGTCCCTCCACCCCCACCCTTACTTCAGACTCCAGTTGCAAGTCCAGGTTCTTACCTGTGCTTCCAGCCAACCAGCTATGAATTGTAAGTTCCCACAATCCCTCCTTGGGTTCGATTAATTTTCTGAAGTGGCTTATGGAACTCAAGGAACAATTTACTTACTAGATCGCTGGTTTATTATATAAAGATGTAACTCAGGAATACCCAGATGAAAGAGATGCATTGGGCAAGGGATGGGGAAAGGGTACTGAGTTTCCATGTCCTCTCCAGGTGTGTCACTCTTCTTGTATCTCCACACATTGACCAACCCAGAAGCTCTCTGAACCTTGTGCTTTTGGGTTTTCAGGGAGGCTTCATTAAATAGACATTATTGACTAAATCAACGGCCATTGGTGATTGACCCAGCCTTCAGGCCCTCTCCCATCCCCAGAGGTCGGGGCAGTGGGTGGGACTGAAATTTCCAACACTAATCACTTGAATGGCTTCTCTGTCAACCAGCCCCCATTCTTAGGTGCTTTCCAAAAGTTGCCTCATTAATGTAAGAAGAGATACCTCTATTGCTCTCATACTTGGGAAATTCCAAGGGTTTTAGAAGCTCTGTTGCAGAAACAGGACAAAGAACAAATATATATTTCTTACAAATCACAGTATCAAACCAGACATCTTATTATTTAACCATATATATTTCAGTATGCTTAATTTACATAGAAGGATATTTTAAATATAACCACCTTGTCATTATCACACATAACAAAATTACTAGTAATTCCTTAATATCAAATACCCAGTCCATATTCAAATTGCCCTGATAGTCTCATAGATGTCTTTTGAAAATTGATTGCTTTCTTTCTTCCTTTCTTCCCTCCCCCCTTCCTTTCCCTTTTTTTCTTTCCTTCCTGCTTCTCTCTCTCCTCCACTCCTTCCCACTCTTTCTTCATTCATTCCTTTCTTCCTTCTTTTCTCATGAATCAGGACCAAAACAAGGTTGAAAAATGGCATTTGGATACAGTTTTCCTAAAGTCTTACTCTCCATTCTTTTTTAAACAAATGAGTATTCCTATTTTTTTTTTAAGAGAGAATAAAGATAACAGTGGGTTTTGAGTCAAACTTAGCTTCTACCAATAGCTGGTGTAACCAGTTATTGAACAAGTTAGAGTATACAAACATATAGCAACTTGATTCTTTCTCACTGTTAACCCTTGAAACAAATTCTGTGGATTCTTCCCGGCTCCTAGCTTTCCTCCTAGTTTTCTAGTCACTTTTAGGTATTAAAAATAGACTTTTTTCTTTCTGTTGAATAGTCTAATGCAGTCTAATATACAACCTTATTTTCTTATTCACTTTTAAGCCCCCCCCCCTTTAATATCCCCCCACTAGTTCAATCCTGATATGTTGGGAAAAGGAACCAGTAGATTTCACCTCTTTTTTGCCCAACCTTCTTTCTCATCAACTAGCTGCTTCTTCTGGGTCTTCCAGTTTCAGACCCAATGGTAAAGGAGGAAATAAGAAAATAGAATAGTTTTAGATATCTAGTACTTTTAATCTGGTGTCAAACAGCTCTATGTTTCAGTTGCCTCAATTTGTTTTTCTCATGACACACTTTTGTGGGTTTCCTGATATTTTCCACCACTGGCAATTTCTAACATAGGTCTCTGACTGACAATTTACAGTTTCCTCTTAGACCCTGTCTTCCCAGAAGTGCTATCTGTTGGGGGCCCTTTTTACCTTACAGGAAACCTTTTAGGAAAGAGTCTCTTTCAACTTGCAAGACAACCTCTTTTCATAAATCCACTAGGCCAAAGGGAAAACATTACATCCTTGCTGGGTTCAACTGGATATATAGGCCCTTCCCAATACAGCCTGTTCTCAAAACTCTCCTCCCCCAGCCAGCCTCATATAGAGGGATTCTTAGAAATATAGCCTCCCCAACTCCAGTAAACACAGACTGGATCTGAGTTGGGAAGAGAAAGTTTTGATTTAAGGTAAGGAGAGAGTGATCCAGTGATCCAGAAACTCTGTAAGTTGATACTGTCTACCAATTTTTCACAACTCCTCCTGAATTACGTAGCCTTTTAAAATATAGTCTGGAGGTGAGTAATGAGCAAAAATGAAATCACATTCTCTAAACCTATCCTGAGTAGGTCTGTTATTGTTCTCTGCCTCGGAAGCCTATAAGAAGGAAAATCACCATTAACATCCTTGGGATCTTGGCTACATTGTTTAACTTCATTGGATATGTTTCCTCAAATGTAAAAATCATTCAGATCCAGGCCCATTGCCAGGCCTGTATTCAATGAATGGACAGTTTGCTTAGAGGAGACACTCCTAAAAGTAATTACCCTACTAAAAATTGGATCAGCAGTGTTACTGAGGTAAGCAGGATGGGCTAACCCTTGAAAAGCAGGAAAGGGGAGAAGAAACAGTTGTTCCAACCAAGATAGGGACACTTTTCAGTTCTCCCTCCCCCACAACTCTTGTCCAAGTAGCAACTATTCAATGAATATATTTATACGTAAATAAATGCCCAAAGATGTAAAGACTGGGGAGCCATTCACTTATAGGACTGAGGAGGTAGATTGTTTTCATACTTGAAGATGAGGCATGTGGAATCTTTTTAGAACAAGTAGATCCATTTGCAAAATAGCCAGCTAGTATCAGAAATACCACCTCTGATCATGTGTGAGGGTCAAAATAAGATGCAAACACAGAAATCACAAATATGAACTCTAGCCTTGACCAAGTTGTCTACGCATCTGAGCTAGGTATCACCATTTCTTTCCTCTGTGCCACATTGTTGGAAGTTTCTGTCAAAGAAACAAGGGAAAAGTACTTGTGAAAAGAGAAGAGATCTGAGAAAAAAAGAACAACCTGAGAGAGCAAGGTCAAGTGCTACAAAAACCAGCTTTTATCTCTGTCATGATGCTGTGATGCACAGTTAAGATGTGTGTGCTTGTTGAGCACCCGCAGTGTATCCATTATGTACAAGGTACTATTGAGAAGATATAATGACCTTTAAGATAAGGTTATTATTTTCTTGAACTTTATGTAATAAATCAAATAATTCAAAGCAGTATATCGTGTAGCCTGTTAGCAAAGTTTTTGCCAACTCTTTGAAGAATGATAGCTGTTCTCGCCTCTGATATCCTGGGAAATTTTACATAATCTATCATAATGTATCCTCATTTTAGATTTCTCTCCCCATGATTTGTGAGGTTCCCTTGATTATAGGGCATATCTTTTAAAGTCTTTGTATCACCAGTGGCAAAGGCATCATAGATCAATACATTGGATGAATGGATAAATTAATAATAGATAAATGAGTGGTATAGACATGGAGTCTGAGTGCTTCAGTTGTTGAACAGACTGTTGAACGGAAAAGTGTTTCAACTTGGAAAATGTTGTTGGTTGAAAACAGTGGGGGCAGGAGTAAGAAATTTATCTGAGGACATGAAAGGGGGTAAGAAAGAAAGCAGAAGTAGGCTGATCTTATATAACAGCACCAAGTTTAGGGAGGATGAAAGAAGAAAGAAGTGACACAAAGGACCTGATCCTGAGCCAATCCACAGTAGGGGCTCAGGCAGTGCAGTTGGCTCTTTTCTCATTATGTACATACACTTCTGAGGTGTAATTAAAGCAGTGGTCCTTCTCCAACAGACAATTCAGTTGTTAAAGGAGGTGTTTGTGCCACTAGCATAACTTGGCCCAGTATAGGTGCTTTGTTTACTGTGGTGGTTTTGATGGAAAAGTAAAAGCGCTTTAATGAATCAACAAAGGCCTCTAATTCACAGCACTTCTTAGCTTGGCTACTAAAAACCTACCACATTTATATGAGTGAGCAGGATTTTCTATCACACTTGCTACTAGACATATAGAAAAATTTCCACCTTTGTATAGCAGATGGAATGGAAAAGAAGAATTACTTGGGAACCAGCATTTGTGTGGGAATATACATTAGTGGCCTGGAAGGAATGAAGCTGCATATAACATCTTAGCTGCCTGTAAAATTGCTTTTAAATATAGACTCAACCATTTTTATCCACATTCGTTCTTTGAATGAGCGTTCAGGTTGTTCAATAGTGAAATTGCCTTGTATTCCAAGCTGTGTCATGACCGCTGGCAATATGCAGGACTATTCTTATCTTTCAAATGGTGACTTCAGAGAAAGATCCAGAATTCTCACACTGTGTTCTGAGATTCTTTCATTAGAGACTCAGTCATTCTTTTGAAGTTTTGAAGACATTTGCTTTCTCAAGAGGCAGCTAATGAAATGTAAACATGTCTAAAATAGCAATGATATAAGCCTTTATTTTGGCTCTCCCTTTAGGGCCATAAGCCCAAAAGGTAAGCCTGAATGGGTATCTTATTGCTCACAGAATGATAGCTTTCCAGACTCAGAAAGGGCTATAGAGATTACTGAACCCTTTGCCTTCAATATACAGATGGGGAAACTAAGACCCTGAGTGGCAAATTGCTGTGTGAAAAGTTAAATGATGATTAATTACAGAGCCCAAAGCTAGTGCCACATCTCCTGACACTCACCACCAGTCTTTCCTCTGTGTCACACCTTAGGTCAATCCTCTGCCAAGGGGAGAAGGAAAGATACTAGGGAAAAGAAGGGAGATTCGAGGAGAAAGAACAACCTGAGAGAGAAAGGTCAGGGGCAACAAACCAGCTTGTACTAATGCTGTGATGCCTGAGCTAGCATCAATGGGAGCTTAGCCATGCCACATGGAGAAGTACTGGCAAACCAAAACATAGTCCTCAGTTACAGCAGCATCAGAACAATATGCAGATTTTACACCTAATGATAGCACTTTTAATTCTGCTGTAGAAAACAATCTTTATATATATTTTTAAATATTAAAATATATTATATATATATGTTTTTGTGGAAGAAGAAAGAAATGTTAGCATCAAGCAAAATGAAATATAAAATTACGAAACCTCTTTTTTGTCAGGAATATCATTTTTCTGATAAGAACAACTTGGATTAAATAGAAACTTCCAGTAAATAAGGGCCCCATTGGCAGGCAGTACAGCACACTGCTGCCACAAGTCCAAACACCCCTCCAAGGATTACCAATGTTGTGGTTTCTGGTATCCGTGCCAACACAGATATGAATATAAAAATGTTTTTAGCAAAACTCAAAATATAGCTGAATTCAGACAAGTCTATGTAAATACCATGTTCCATTTTTTTCTTTGACATGTATTCACACATTTTAGTAATTGGCATATTGGTTAAGTTGGAAATTATTTTTTTCATCTAATGAAATACAGTGATTCAAATCCTGTAAAATTGATAAAGATGTCTAACTAGCCTATTTTAGGGAAGTAATACCACGTATCTCTTTTTGTTTTAATGGAAAACTAGTCAATTAGTTGTTTCTTCTGTATGGGGTATTGTGACATATTGAGCTTAGTCATACCACCTGTTGAGCAGGTGGTTCTTCCAGTGAGCATCCCCATTGCTTAATACTTCCGCCCAAGTAAGTTTTTATTCAAGAGAGAAAATAACTTGGCAGTGAAACACCACGTGACATCACATAATTGGTATGCATGAAGCATCCACAAGATACACATAATACACAAGACACTGTTGGGAGGATATAAAGGCCTTTTTTACCTTTTTCATGTTCACTTCCTTCCCACTACTTAATTACCTCTGACCTCTCAAACATGGCCTTGGATTCAAAGATAGTTTGGGTTCATATCTTGAAGATCGTAACTCCTATAATTTAGCATTATCAGATTTTCAGTTTTTATAATATATAAATACATTTTAATTTAATGACCACTAAATTTGATTAAATTTTTCAATTGAAAACACTTCGGAAAAACCATGAAAAACACCTACAATATTGCTAGTACACAATAAACATTACACAATAGGCTGTCAGTAATAGTAGTAGTAGTGACTTGATGCTTTAATTTTATTTTGATAACAATAAAAGAACACCTCCCATGCATTTAAAATTATTTCTTTATTTATTCTTCTTTCAAAGTTGTGATTCTGCTCATCAGATATTCTGTTTTGCTCATCAAATAAGAAAAATAAAATTATGTTTTAAAAATCTAGCTATGTCTAATTTATATCAAACGTTTAAATCGATTTAACTTTTAGCAGCCATTAATTAGAAATATTGTCCTTTGTTTTTGTGAGGAAAAAAATGCTAACTACTAAAATTAAATTGGCCAGGGCATATAGGGAAATGATAAGGCCTGTGAGATTCATGCCTCTTTGCTATCTCAGTTGTAAAGACTAAAATAATTTGATACTGTCACTATTCCATGCTGTATTTAGACATAATGGGAAAGAGGTATTGTGACATATCACCCCTTTTTCTATTTGCCTTAGGATGTTTCCTATTGTGGAAGAGCTTTTCTTCAATCTTTGTTAAATTCATACTGAAATAATCTATTTATGTCCCTGAGGTCATGTATGTATAGCAACTTTTATTTTAATAATATTTCAGGTCTCAAAAATAGAGTATTTGTGGTGACAATCACTTTAGTGTAATAAAAATAAAAGAAAATTAAGTTTAAATAAATATACAGAAGATATTTTGATTACTCACTTTCTCTGAGAATTGTGTGTGTGTGTGTGTGTGTGTGTATGTGTGTGTGTGTTACGTGGGCCTCTCACTGTTGTGGCCTCTTGCGTTGCGGAGCACAGGCTCCGGACGCACAGGCTCAGCGGCCATGGCTCACGGACCCATCCACTCCGCGGCATGTGGGATCTTCTCGGACCGGGGCACAAACCTGTGTCACCTGCACTGGCAGGTGGATTCTCAACCACTACGCCACCAGGGAAGCCCTGAGAATATTTCTTAATCTTTGCCATCTCTATTAAGTTCCCAGTTGCACTGATATAAAGGAATACTTGTTTGACTTCTTGTTCTGAGTGTATCTGATGAATGCCATTTTTTCCTGCAGGTAGCTGTGCAGAAACATTGTGTAAATACACTGTAGCTTGTGTCTGAACACTCTTCAACCTACATTAATACAGAGGGCTTTTTAAAAAAGATTTATATCTGAAATAACTTAAGGTTCATTTATGTGGTGACAGTTGTTTAGAATGACATGCATTTTCTGTGCATGTTAAACCTTGGTTATTATATTTTTTAGTTGTCTCATTTCTTTCTGGCTAATGCTTAAGGCATTGGGTTGAATTCATCTTAGAATTCAGTGTTTTACCTTAGCTTTTTAAATGAACTAGTACTGTCTTAAGTTCTTAGATTAATAATGTACAGATCTGAAATTTAGAATTTGAAGAAAATACTGATTCCTCAGTTTGTTTTCTATCCTGAATGACACCAGCAGTGTCTGCCATAAGTTCCCATTTCACTTGTTCCTGATCCCTATTTGCCTTGCTGGATCTGTTGTTAGATAACTAAATTTTCTAACTCACCTCGTACTTTTGATATTCACATTTATCTCTACTTCTCATTAACTCTTTTTGATATACACATTTCTGTTTAGTCACTGATTTTCTTCCCTCACTGAGTGGAAACAACAAACTTTCATTTTTTTCCTACCTTTTTTTCCCTCTTTTGTCCATGTAGCATTTCTACCCTATGGTATTATTCCTTGTGCCAGGTTAACTTCCAAAGTTTTATTATTTGTGCTAGGTATACTTCCAAACTTCCACTCTAGACATTCTTTTCTAATTTTGATTGCAGTCATTTATGTCCACTGCTTTATTCTCCACATTTTAGTGATGTATGTTGATATATCACTTATTTAAAATATATTTTATTGGGCTTCCCTGGTGGCGCAGTGGTTGAGAGTCCGCCTGCCAATGCAGGGGACACGGGTTCGTGCCCCGGTCCGGGAGGATCCCACATGCCGCGGAGCGGCTGGGCCCGTGAGCCATGGCCGCTGAGCCTGCGCGTCCGGAGTCTGTGCTCCGCAACGGGAGAGGCCACAACAGTGGGAGGCCCGCGTACTGGAAAAAAAAAAAAAAAAAAAAAAAAAGTATATATATATTTTATTAGACAGTTTGTAAAATGGAATCAATTATTTTTTTCTCATTTATAGTAATCACAATAATAGTTTTATTTTCCTTAGGAGATATAGTGTGAAAGGAATACAGCACATGAATAGCTTCTGTTATTCTATTTCTAACAGTATGCAAATCATTTAGTAGTAGTAAACTTTAGTTGTAGTGAAGTCCAGGTTAATAGGCTAGGCTATTTCTATTTATAGTTTTTGAAATGGGGCATAATATTAGCTATCTCACAACAATCGTGCCAAGATGAATATGTGGAAAAGCTTAAAATGCTTAAGTGTAAAAATATTATTTAAATGCTAAGCGTTATAGGAATACATTTTAATCTACTGTCTACTGTTAGGGTGGCACATGTGAATTTAAAGGTTTTATGTGCATTTCATATGCCATGTAGAGATGGAAACCCAAAGTTACAGGTATTTGTGTCTAATTGCTTTAAGAAAATAACAAGACTATATTGTTCTCGTAAGAAATGTGTTTGGATTTTAGCACTACTTGAAATTTATATCTTAGGACACATTTATGGTCATATTTGTAGTTTTTTGGCCGAATTTGCTTTTCCTATCAAAATTGAGTTTTGATTGGAGAAGACTTGACCCTTACAAATGATCATAGTGTTCACAAAATATAAACCTGTAGCAGTGTTCATGAAACCATCCTTTTAATACAGATAAAAAACTGAGCTGAGAAATGTGAAGTGACTTGCCCACTTCACATAGCTGCTAGAATCAGTGCACAAATTAGAACAAGTTCACGTGATCCTAATTAACTTACAGTTCACAGGGAACTCATGCATTTTCATCAGAACTCTCCTTGGAAATCAAGAATTGATGCTGGAAATGGAAATGTTTGTATTGAGGCATAGGGGCTACTTAAAGCTAGGAGCCAAGGTAATATAGCTTTCAGAATATATGAGTTACTTGTCTGCTCTGGAAGAATGACCACGTGGAGGTTTTCTCTAGGGTGGCAGTTCATACACCAGTTCCATTCCGAGGTTTATGTTTACTAGCCAGCCATCAGTTCTGAATAGACATAGGTATGAATATTGGATTGTATAAAATTCATCATTGTGATTCCAAAGTAATTTCATTTTGCACTGTGATTACATTTTACAAATCACAAAATAATTTACTCCTGTCTTTGTTTTTAAAATATATGCGTGTGTACTTCTTTTGTCTTTGTCTTTAATAATCCATTTTTCTAAGCCGAGAAACAAAACCATCTCAAAATCATTGATACTACTGTGCTGTGGAGGAAGGGTGTCTGGATAGTTATAAGACCATAGATATTTCAGAAAGCTGTTTTTACCATTTGTTTTCTGTTTTTATTTTTTCTATCCCCTGACTTGCCTCGTCAGTCTTAAATTTTAAGAGGTGCTCCTAGCAAACTGCAATAATAACTGATTGAATATTTAACTTCATTTTCAACTCTCTTTTGGGGCATTTTTCATGTAATAGGCTGGATGATGTTCATTTCTCTTTTTCCCCACAGCCCTGCACACAGGGATTTACATATAATAGGCACTTAATAAATATTTGCTAAATGAGGACAGATGTTGAAAAGACAAATGTAAGAAATCCTTATATAATGCAAAAACAGAAAATTCAGACCCTGGAAGATCTAGAGTTGATATTATTGCCTTTTTTCAGGAACTCATTAGCTATGAATCTGCTTATTGACATAAATTTTCAGTCTCCCTATTCAGCCTCCCAACCTATAAAGAAATCCTCTCCTAAATATAGCTTACAGTTTGCATTCTCCATTTTTTCACTAATAGACAATTACTGCCCAGAAAGCACAAGTCTCATTTCCAGTAGTCTAGTTGTTTAAAATGTAGTTAAGGAAGAACTGCATTCTTATAACTTGTGACCCTCCGGCTATAATTGCATATTTTGATTGAAATAATTTTAAAACTAGCACCTTTCCTACCTTATAAACCTTCAACTATTCAAAGTCATTTGAAATGTTTTTCAGATCCCTTATCATCTGCCTATAATATCTTGTTATACTCTGTTACTGTTTATATTCTCCTATTTGTATCTTGTCTTTATTTAAATCTATTAAATAAGTATTTTTTATTTCCAACTGTAAAAGAAATGCCCTTATCAATACAGAAAACTTCCTTTAACTATATTCTTTGATAGAATTTACACAGGAAGTTTCAAGGTTCCTAAATTGTTAGCAACTTTATTCATTCCGATGATTCCATACAGTCAAATGCACAGGATTGGGGAAGAACATATCTTATCTTCAAATAATATTATTTGGTAGCTTAAATTCTTCTTTTTTCTTTTTTTAAACTTTATTTTATATTGGAGTATAGCTGATTAACAATGTTGTGTTAGTTTCAGGTGTACAGCAAAATTACTCTTATATTGTCATAAACTTCAAAGGATTCCATTTCTTTGCATTGTGATTATGAGGTCATTCTTGCTCCAGAGTGGAGCCCCCTAGAGGGTAATGTGATGTGTCTCTTACCAGCACAAAGGATATTTTAGGCTCTCCAAAATATTAGATCAGTCAATCATCGATTTTCCCTGACCCAGTTTACCTAAGTGATTTATATAGAAGTTAAAAGTTTAGTGTCTAAAATTACTCCTGATATTGAATCTGTTTTTTAATTTGCTTTAGGTCCCATGGAACTCATTTAAGTAGCACTTTCATTGACTTAAAGGTCTAGATGCCATGATGATCTCTATACAAATATTACAAGGAACATACTGGAGCTTTTGAGGTATGGAGAGAAATGTTCAGTAACCATAGAAAAACCAGCAAAGTTAGGGTGAAGCTTCTAGTAATAAGTGTTAATAAAGATTGCTATCATTTTCTGAATTTAAAAACTATGGAATTTGGCCAATGCTGTCTGAACACTCTGTTCTTCCTTTCCTATTCACTTAAAATCCTGAGAGAAAAGGTTAAATTTTGACATGCAGAGAGGAATAATAAGATTCTCTTATACACTTTATGAATGATAGCATTTTGAGCAGGTAAACTCCGCTGGCCTCCTTCAAGTTAACACCTAGAATTTCATGGCCTGAGGCAAAAGTACAAATGGAGAGCTGTATGATAAAAGTCTAAATATTTAAGGTTATAAATCAAGCTAACAAGCTTTAAAATTATATGTTATCTGTCTCCTGTCTTAACAAATACAGCTTTGCAATGAGTAGGAAGGAGAGGTTCAAATTTAGAATTTTCTGTCACCTTACAGTTTCATGCAAGAATCTAATTCCCTTTACGGGACCATGACCTGCCCCTTTTCTCTTTTTATCCTGCTTCCACTCAGCACCACGTATGTACTCACATACATGGGTGCATTGGCCTGCATGGCCAATTTTCAGCTATACTTCTAACTTCTGACAAAATGCCCCCTCTGGTATCCCTTGGGCCTAGGGGTATACACGTGTGTAATGAATTGCCCCTTAGGATAAGGATAGACTTAAGATCCATGGAAGTAATTTCAGATCCATTTAGATAGAGAATATGGGAGTTCCTGGCACCCAGAGAATGATCTATATAAAAGTATATGGCTTTGGGTGTGCTAGACCCTGGGGCCTGGGGAGGGCTGTGACTGGAAGGAGATCAGTGTCTGTGGGCCTAGGACAGGGGACCCACTTGATGGAGTCTGAGTGATCTGGCTTTTTAAAACAGTGTCCCCCAGAAGTTGTTCCTAGGAAATCTACAAATGTGTGTAATGAAGACAGAGTTGGCATTGTGATTTCTTCAAAGAAATGTATTCATATAATTCAAAAAGCAGTGTCCGAGACACAAATGAATACAAAAGCCTATGGACAGGGAATGAGCTATTTGTTCTGGTTTTTTTTTTTTTTAACATCTTTATTGGAGTATAATTGCTTTACAATCGTGTGTTAGTTTCTACTTTACAACAAAGTGAATCAGTTATACATATGTTCCCATATCTCTTCCCTCTTGCATCTCCCTCCCTCCCACCCTGTCTATCCCACCCCTCTAGGTGGTCACGAACCACCGAGCTGATCTCCCTGTGCTATGTGACTGCTTCCCACTAGCTATCCACCCTATGTTGGGTAGTGTATATACGTCCATGCCACTCTCTCACTTCGTCACAGCTTACCCTTCCCCCTCCCCATAACCTCAAGGCCATGCTCTAGTAGGTCGGTGTTTTATTCTCATCCTACCCCTAGGCTCTTCATGACATTTTTTTTTCGTAGATTCCAAATATATGTGTTAGCATACGATATTTGTTTTTCTCCTTCTGACTTACTTCACTCTGTATGACAGACTCCAAGTCCATCTACCTCACTACAAATAACTCAATTCCGTTTCCTTTTATGGCTGAGTAATATTCCATTGTATATATGTGCCACATCTTCTTTATCCATTGATCTGTTGATGGACACTTAGGTTGCTTCCATGTCCTGCCTATTGTAAATAGAGCTGCAATGAACATTTTGGTACATGACTCTTTTTGAATTATGATTTTCTCAGGGTATATGCCCAGTAGTGGGATTGCTCGGTCGTATGGTAGTTCTATTTGTAGTTTGTTAAGGAGCCTCCATACTGTTCTCTATAGTGGTTGTATCAATTTACATTCCCACGAACAGTGAAAGAGTGTTCCCTTTTCTCCACACCCTCTCCAGCATTTATTGTTTCTAGATTTTTTGATGATGGCCATTCTGACCAGTGTGAGATGATATCTCATGGTAGTTTTGATTTGCATTTCCCTAATGATTAATGATGTTGAGCATTCTTTCATGTGTTTGTTGACAATCTGTATATCTTCTTTGGATAAATGTCTATTTAGGTCTTCTGCTCAGTTTTGGATTGGGTTGTTTGTTTTTTTTGCTATTGAGCTGTGGAGTTGCTTGTCAATTTTGGAGAAATTGTGAAATTTCTCCACACACCATATGTGTGTGGGTTTATCTCTGGGCTTTGATCTATATTTCTGTTTTTGTGCCAGTACCATACTGTCTTGATTACTGTAGCTTTGTAGTATAGTCTGAAGTCAGGGAGCCTGATTCCTCCAGCTCCATTTTTTTGTTCTCAAGATTGTTTGGTTCTTCGGGGTCTTTTGTGTTTCCATACAAATTGTGAAATTTTTTGTTCTAGTTCTGTAAAAAATGCCAGTGGTAGTTTGATAGGGATTGCATTGAATCTGTAGATTGCTTTGGGTAGTAGAGTCATTTTCACAATGTTGATTCTTCCAATCCAAGAACATGTTATATCTCTCCATCTATTTGTATCATCTTTAATTTCTTTCATCAGTGTCTTATAATTTTCTGCATACAGGTCTTTTGTCTCCTTAGGTAGGTTTATTCCTAGATATTTTATTCTTTTTGTTGCAGTGGTAAATGGGAGTGTTTTCTTAATTTCATTCTCAGATTTTTCATCATTAGTGTGTAAGAATGCCAAAGATTTCTGTGCATTAATTTTGTATCCTGCTACTTTACCAAATTCATTGATTAGCTCTAGTAGTTGTCTGGTAGCATCCTTAGGATTCTCTATGTGTAGTATCATGTCATCTGCAAACAGTGACAGCTTTACGTCTTCTTTTCCTATTTGGATTCCTTTTATTTCATTTTCTTCTCTGATTGATGTGGCTAGAACTTCCAAATCTATGTTGAATAAGAGTGGTGAGAGTGGGCAACCTTGTCTTGTTCCTGATCTTAGTGGAAATGGTTTCAGTTTTTCACCATTGAGAACAATGCTGGCTGTGGGTTTGTCATATATGGCCTTTATTATGTTGAGGAAAGTTCCCTCTGTGCCTACTTTCTGCAGGGTTTTTATCATAAATGGGTGTTGAATTTTGTCAAAAGCTTTCTCTGCATCTAATGAGATGATCATATGGCTTTTCTCCTTCAGTTTGTTGATATGGTGTATCACGTTGATTGATTTGCATATATTGAAGAATCCTTGCAGTCCTGGAATAAACCCCACTTGATCATGGTGTATGATCCTTTTAGTGTGCTGTTAGATTCTCTTTGCTAGTATTTTGTTGAGGATTTTTACATCTATGTTCATCAGTGATATTTGCCTGTAGTTTTCTATCTTTGTGACGTCTTTGTCTGGTTTTGGTATCAGGGTGATAGTGGCCTCATAGAATGAGTTTGGGAGTGTTCCTCCCTCTGCTATCTTTTGGAAGAGTTTGAGAAGGATAGGTGTTAGCTCTTCTCTAAATGTTTGATAGAATTCGCCTGTGAAGCCATCTGGTCCTGGGCTTTTGTTTATTGGAAGATTTTGAATCACAGTTTCAATTTCAGTGCTTGTGATTGGTCTGGTCATATTTCTATTTCTTCCTGGTTCAGTCTCGGCAAGTTGTGCATTTCTAAGAATTTGTCCGTTTCTTCCAGGTTGTCCATTTTATTGGCATACGGTTGCTTTTAGTAATCTCTCATAATCTTTTGTATATCTGTAGTGTCAGTTGTTACTTCTCCTTTTTCATTTCTAATTCTATTGATTTGAGTCTTCTCCCCTTTTTTCTTGATGAATCTGGCTAATGGTTTATCAATTTTGTTTATCTTCTCAAAGAACCAGCTTTTAGTTTTATTGATCTTTGCTATCGTTTCCTTTGTTTCTTTTTCGTTTATTTCTGATTTGATCTTTATGATTTCTTTCCTTCTGCTAAATTTGGGATATTTTTGTTCTTCTTTCTCTAATTGCTTTAGGTGCAAGGTTAGGTTGTTTATTCGAGATGTTTCCTGTTTCTTAAGGTAGGATTGTATTGCTATAAACTTGCCTCTTAGAACTGCTTTTGCTGCATCCCATGGGTTTTGTGTCATCGTGTCTCCATTGTCATTTGTTTCTAGGTATTTTTTAATTTCCTCTTTGAAATCTTCAGTGATCACTTCGTTATTAAGTAGTGTATTGTTTAGCCTCCTTGTGTTTGTATTTTTTACAGATCTTTTCCTGTAATTGATATCTAGTCTTGTAGCATTGTGGTCGGAAAAAGATACTTGATACATTTTCATTTTTCTTATATTTACGAAGGCTAGATTTGTGACCCAAGATATGATCTATCCTGGAGAATGTTCCATGAACACTTGAGAAAAATGTGTATTCTATTGTTTTTGGATGGAATGTCCTATAAATATAAATTAAGTCCATCTTGTTTAATGTTTCCTTTCAAACTTGTGTTTGCTTATTTATTTTCATTTTGGATGATCTGTCCATTGGTGAAAGTGTGGTGTTTAAGTCCCCTACTATGATTGTGTTACTGTCGATTTCCCCTTTTATGGCTGTTAGTATTTGCCTTATGTATTGAGGTGCTCCTGTGTTGAGTGCATAAATATTTACAATCATTATATCTTCTTTGTGGATCAGTCCCTTGATCATTAGTAGTGTCCTTCTTTGTCTCTTGTAATAGTCTTTATTTTAAACTCTATTTTATCTGATATGAGAATTGCTACTCCAGCTTTCTTCTGATTTCCATTTCCATGGAATATCTTTTTCCATCCCCTTTCAGTCTGTATGTGTCCCTATGTCTGAAGTGGGTCTCTTGTAGACAGTATATATATGGGTTTTGTTTTTGTATCCATTCAGCCAGTCTGTGTCTTTTGGTGGGAGCATTTAAGCCATTTACATTTAAGGTAATTATCAATATGTATGTTCCTATTACCATTTACTTGTTTCGGGTTTGTTCTTGTAGGTCTTTTCCTTCTCTTGTGTTCCTTGCCTAGAGGATTTCCTTTAGCATTGTTGTAAAGTTGGTTTGGTGGTGCTGAACTCTCTCAGCTTTTGCTTGTCTGTAAAGGTTTTCATTTCTCCATCAAATCTGAATGAGATCCTTGCTGGTAGAGTAATCTTAGTTGTAGGTTTTTCTCCTTCATCACTTTAAATATGTCCTGCCACTCCCTTCTGGCTTGCAGAGTTTCTGCTGAAAGATCAGCTGTTAACCTTATGCACATTCCCTGTGTGTTATTTGTTGTTTTTCCCTTGCTGCTTTTAATATGCTTTCTTTGTATTTAATTTTTGATTGTTTGATTAATATGTGTCTTGGCATGTTTCTCCTTGGAGTTATCCTGTATGGGACTCTCTGTGCTTCCTGGACTTGATTAACTATTTCCTTTCCCATATTAGGGAAGTTTTCAACTATAATCTCTTCAAATATTTTCCCAGTCCCTTTCTTTTTCTCTTCTTCTTCTGGGACCCCTATAATTTGAATGTTGTTGCGTTTAATGTTGTCCCCGAGGTCTCTGAGACTGTCCTCAATTCTTTTCATTCTTTTTTCTTTATTCTGCTCTGCAGTAGTTATTTCCATTGTTTTATCTTCCAGGTCACTTATCTGTTCTTCTGCCTCAATTATTCTGCTATTGATCCCATCTAGAGTACTTTTAATTTCATTTGTTGTGTTGTTCATTGTTGCTTGCTTCCTCTTTAGTTCTTTTAGGTCCTTGTTAAATGTTTCTTGTATTTTCTCTATTCTCTTTCCAAGATTTTGGATCATATTTGCTATCATTATTCTGAATTCTTTTTCAGGTAGACTGCCTATTTCCTCTTCATTTGTTAGGTCTGATGGGTTTTTACCTTGCTCCTTCATCTGTTGTGTATTTTTCTGTCTTTTTATTTTGCTTATCTTACTGTGTTTGGGGTCTTCTTTTCGCAGGCTACAGGTTCATAGTTCCCGTTTTTTTTGGTTTCTCTCCCCAGTGGCTGTGGTTGGTTCAGCGGGTTGCGTAGGTTTTGTGGTTGAGGAGACTAGTGCCTGTGTTCTGGTGGATGAGGCTGGATCTTGTCTTTTTGATGGGCAGGTCTACGTCTCTTGGTGTGTTTCGGGGTTTCTCTAGCCTTATTATGATTTTGGGCAGCCTCTCTGCTAATGGGTGGGGCTGTGTTCCTGTCTTGCTAGTTGTTTGGCCTAGGGTATCTAACACTGTAGCTTTCTGGTCGTTGAGTGATGCTGGGTCTTGGTGTTGAGATCGAGATCTCTGGGACATTTTTGCCATTTGATATTATGTGGAGCTGGGAGGTCTCTTGTGGACCACTGTCTTGATGTTGGTTCTCCCACCTCAGAAGCACAGCCCTGATGCCTGCCTTTTGGAGGTCTGAGGTCTTCTGCCAATGTTCCGTGGGCATTCTGTAGGAGCAGTTCCATGTATAGATGTATTTCTGATGTATCTGTGGAGAGCAAGGTGATCTCTGCATCTTACTCTTCCACCATCTTTTCTCCTCATTGAGCTGTTCTTGATCTTCTTTATCATTTACCTTGATCAAAGTTTCAAGGTAACTTTGAATAGTGTTTATGAATAGTGGTATTAATGAATAGTGAATAGTGATATTAATAAGACTGTACAAGAACTTACCTATTATTGGTAGAAGAATTGAGAATGAAACTCATAATTGTTGTGTCCTTGTCAAATGTCGTTTCTCCAGTTGTTGGGATTATAGAACTAGGCCATCAGATAGTCTGAGAAGCAGGTGGCTGTGATTAGTTCTTTAGGTAAACATTAATGTGGTGATCCCTGTATATGGGAGAGTTAAAGAGAGCTTTATTCACTTCTCTTTTTGGCCGTTGAAAATGGCTTTGGCTTCTTGTCACCAAATCCCAGCAGGTGCCAAAGTGCTGCAGGTTTCCACATTTAATATTGAAGTTTTCATCTGTAGAAATTCTTGTCATATACTGATCTGTCTGTGGAGTTGCTCATGTTTTCTGTAATATAACCATCTCTGTCAGATTTCATGTTGACTTAGATTTACGTTGTACTCACTTTATGTTTGAAAATATCTTTTCTTCAAAATTGTAATAGTCATTTCAAAATTGGCTAGATTAAATTTAAGATAACTTGTGTGTGTGCTTAGGAAGTAAAACATGAGTTTAGATTTTGAAATTTTCATTTTTGGCATGCATAGAGCAGGATGTGGCCTAGTTTCAAATGTTTATTTGAAACAAAAATTTAACTGGAATTGAATACTGCGCTTTCTGGAAGGGGTTCATAAAATTTTTGACTGTGGTTATTTTTGCACCTAAAATATGTATTTCTACACTTCATCCAGAAATTAGTTTTTAATAATTTTAAAGGGATTACTGTTGAGCTTTTTTTTAAAAAGAAAAAAAGATAAAGAAGGCAGGAAAGACTTTCTTCAAGGTGTTTGCACTTTGTATTTTCTGTTATCAATGAAAATATTCATATAGTCAGAAAATTAATAGTTGGCATATCAATTTATTAAATATTAAGAAAATATGCTCTAAATCTCCACTTTTACATACTGTCAATAAACTTGACATAAAGAGAAATCTCCAATAAAAATACAGTAATGAATATATGAAAAAACCCTTTTGGGCTCTTCTTTGTAATGTAGTCTTTAGTAGAGAAACTGTATTGAATATTTCCCTTACTTTTTAATTATGCATTTACTCAGAGATAGCAACAAAAAGAAGAGCAGAATTTTTGAGTGCATACTATATGCACGTGTGTGTGTTTGTGTGTGTTAGACACTGTTCTAAGCACTTTATGTGCATTATCACATTTAATCTTCACAACAACCCTAATGAAATCAGTGCCATTTTAATCCCTCCTTAACAAATGAGGAAACTGAGGCACAGAGTCTCAGTGATTTGCCCATGATCACACAGTAGTGTGTGGTGGAACTGAAGTTTGAATCAGTCACTTATTTTCTTCATATTGCTGTTGGAAAGTTATGGAATTTATAAAGCATGATAACTTGACACTGGAAACATTTTATGTGCAGAAGTATTGAGTAGAATAGTAGTAGTTTATTTATAAATAAAATTCTGGATTTATAAATAAGCACCAGACTTAGAAGAGGGAGACTAAATTCTGGTCCTAGTTTTGCCATTGACTGGCTGTGTGGTGTTGAACAAGCCATCTCACTCTTTCTTGAGCTTCAGTTTCCTCATGTATAAAATATGGAGAGTAATATTGTTTCATAGAGTTGTTAGAGGATGAAATTAGATACTGTGTAGCCTATTTTCTTCATAATAATTTTAAAAACATAGGCAGATATAGAAGACAAATTTCCTGCCCTCCTTTCTCCTCTGTCTCTGAGCCTCAGATTTCAGTGAAAAAATGGGAGAATTTAGCCAGATGGTATCACAGTTTTCTAGTGTCTCTGTAACACTGTGGTTACCACAAAAATTGCAGCTTCTTCTGAAAGTCCATTATTTCATTGCAACTAATTTAATAATCAGTTATTTCATTAAAACATAATCTTGGATTTTGAAGACTGTATTTTTATAGTTATATTCATAGAACTGTAGAGCTTAGAAAGAACTTGAAAGGATATCTACATAATTTAAAGTTCTAAGACAACTAGAAGTGTATCAGGGTTTTACAGAATCCTGTGTTAGGATATTTTAACATAACCAGTTCTAAAATTCATAATATTTGCAACCACAGATGTTCCTTTATCTAAACCTTCCTCACAGAATTTAAGTCTATTCTTAACTTGAGAGGTATTCAGTGAAGCTGGGGCATAACTTAATTGAATTTAGCCAAGTCATTTTTCAATGTTTTTGTCTTCCTACTGAGAAAAGCTATTTTCTATCTTTCTTGTCATTTCTTTAACTTTCAGAGGCTTTCTGTTTCATCATATGTGGAGGCCCAAACTGATCAGTAAACATATTGCAATAAGTATATCTTCCCGTTTCTACATAGGTCTCATAAAAAAAAAAACTCAGCATGTTTACAATAGAATACCAATATAGTAATAATTTCTATGTTTATTCATTACTCTCATCATTTTGGAGTTCTATATTATCATTTGTTCTCTGTATCTAAGTTTGGATTTGTATCCCAAAAGCCAATCTGGCATCTAAACAACTCCAAAACATTGAAGTCATGTGCCTTTTCCCCCATTTAGTTAAAAGTCAGTGAATAAGAAACAGGTAATATGGCATATTTACAATTTATTAGAAAGTGACAGGTGAGAATAAGCCCACATTTTTGTTAGATTTCCTATATCCTGCCTGAAAAATTATGTTGCTAGAATGAGAGAACTAGCATATTTTTCAAATTATTCGTTCAGTATGTTTTGATATGACACCATGTAGGTGATACTAAGTGCTATTAAAACAAAACACCTAAGAACTGGTTTGTGTGTATATTAACCATGGCCTATGTTCAGATGGAAAAGATTGCATGTGATGTATATCTATACACAAATCAACAGTACTTGTTGGGATGTTTTCACTATAAATGTCATTTGTACTTAATAGGGCATAGCACATATTTTGCCTACTCATCAAGAATGAATATAAAAATCTTTGAAAATTTCTACTTAACTATATTTAAAATATACTTTAATGATACCAGATATTCAACCTAGGGTTATGAGACTTAAACAAATATGTGAAATACATTAAATATACCTGTAAGTAGTCCTGTGTATTTCTACCACCACAACCAAAGTTTGGGGTGTAAAATGACTGTGCTTCACTTAACACTGAGTGTAACCACCGTAATGGGTGTGGACACTTCTAAAGAACTGCTTAGCATTTGGAAAGCTGTGCTTGTAGAATATGCATACGTATGCTACAGTTAGAAGAAAAAAATTGCACGCTATACCAAGAGGGTGTGTCATGAAGGAAAACTGTTTTTATCAGAGAGGTTCAATTGTATGAGTCCAAAGAAAAAATGTATCTAAAAACACTGGGAATTATAATGTATACTGTAAAAAGGAAATACACAGTTGCTGAAAATCAGCTAAGGAATACTATTTCAGCCATTTCAGTTTGTATTAGGGAATTCTGTAGTGAAGCCATAGGGCAAGGATTTTATTATGCTGCTGTTCCATACATTTATCCCTTTGAGTGTATGTTAACTCTAAGCTATAAATTACTTGCCTTTACAGATAGCTATTGTAACTCTAAAGATGAAATGCAAAGTCAGCATTGTGGTCTTTTTTCTTTTTAAGGAAAGCTTTCACCTCAAAGTGTAATTGATTTCCCTCTTCCAAAGAATTTATTTTTATATTTACACATATATTTTAATGTGCAAGTATACCTTATTTTTATATCAGTGCATACAATAGAGTGTTGAAACATGATTTCACTAACTCAATAATACTACACACTTTGGTAACATTGTTGTTCTGCAGTTCTGCAATATACATCATTTTTGTGAGAACCCTTTTTTGTGTTCCCCATAGGCATGTCTGTTTATTGAAGAGAAGGATAGCTGAAAAAAAGTAGAGTGGAGAGAAAAATGGCTTTATATTGAGATAGGACAGTGTAGGGGTTCACAAATACAAATTCATAAACTCACATATATTTTCCTATTTTTCTTATTGGATCCAGTAAAATTGGACTACAATGCAAAGGTTTTGAATATATATTTAAATAGATTAAGACTAAATGGGCACTATACTCTCCTTTTTAGAACTGTAATTGATAGAGATATAGCAGACTTTGGTCTTATAAGTAATAGATAATTGGAAAACAGTTTGATTTCTTAATTTTTACATAGATCATTTTCAGGCAAATGCTTAGTACTTGCTGCAACCTTCACTTTAAGACTGCATTTGATGTATCCGTGTTGAAAATGTAATTTATTAGAATATAGCAGAAACATAGCCTCGGTAGTTAAGTATTAGGGTCCTTCAAAGAATTAAAGTTTCTCAAAATAGAGCATAATCTACCAAATAAACAAGAGACACATGGAGAGACTCTATGCAAATAGGATTTCTTCTAGAAGCATTCCAGTTGCCATAATAGCTTTTCCATTGTGGGTCTAGGGTGTGTGTTTCCAACAGTGTAATAACTATTCCTAATTTTCACCTAGCCAAAAGGGTACTCTCTACAACCCTGACAGTCTTACTATTGAACCTACCATCTGCTAAGAAACAAGCATCCAGACATGCATGAGTTGAAATAATACAATCAGGTAAATGTAAGGAGACCTCAGATTCAATGATTTTGAATGAGACAGTATTTGAAAAGCAGGAAATATTTTCCTGAGTTCTGTTAAGAGAGAAGGAATATTTTGAACCTAGAATATCTGGGATAATTTAGGTTTTTTAGATAAAGAAATTTTTACTGAGCTCTGAGGTAGTAACAAGCTATATTTATAAAGAATTTTATTTTCTTTGCATCTGTACTTTGCTATACATTAATTCACTTTCTGCTTGTAATTTTCTTGATAATATTAGGCTCTTTGAATCTGAAAAAATTAGTTCAGGAAAAAAAATCAGATAACCTTAGTTCTTTAGATTAACAGTTTAAATGAGTTAATAGAAACCCTAAATTTAAATTTCATGACCGTTTGAAGACGGATGGTAAACTTGAGTTTTCCGATGGTGAGATTTCACTGGTGGTAGAAAGGATTTTACTGGTATGGAAGTAATTGATTTAGGTTTAGGAAACACTGCTTCCCGTCCAGATGAATTAATCACTGATGAAAAACAGTACTACAGGATACTTATCCGAAGCTCATGTTATTCAATTATACTTGGCTGCTTTCTATCAGGGAAATCACAGGCTAGAGTGAAATTGACAAATTTGGGGATTTGTCTCAGGACATGCCTCTCACAAACATCAGAAGCCCAGAGAGGGAACTTCAAGATGGCAGAGAAGTAAGAGGTGGAGATCACCTTCCTCCACACAAATACATCAAAAATAAACCTACACGTGGAAAAACTCCTACAGAACACCTGAACGCTGGCAAAAGACCTCAGACTTCCCAAAAGGCAAGAAATTCCCCACATATCTGGGTAGGGCAGAAGAAAAAAGAAAAAACAAAGACATAAGAATAGGGATGGGACCTGCACTTCTGGGAGGGAGCTGTGAAGGAGGAAAGGTTTCCACACACTAGGAAGCCCCTTCACTGGTGGAGAAGGGGGGTGGGCAGGGGGGAAGCTTCGGAACCACGGAGGAGAGCGCAGCAACAAGGGTGCAGAGGGCAAAGCGGAGAAATTCCTGCACAGAGAATTGGTGCCGGCCAACATTCACCAGCCTGAGAGGCTTGTCTGCTCACCGTGCAGGGCAGGTGGGGGCTGGGAGCTGAGGCTCCGGCTCCGGAGGTCAGATCCTAGGGAGAGAACTGGGGTTGGCTACGTGAACACAGCCTGAAGGGGGCTAATAAGCTACAGCTAGCTGGGAGGGAGTCCGGGAAAAAGTCTGGAACTGCCTAAGAGGCAAGAGACCATTGTTTTGGGGTGCAGGAGGAGAGGGGATTCAGAGCACTGCCTAAATGAGCTTCAGAGATGGGCGCAAGCTGCAGCTATCAGCATGGACACAAGAGACGGGTATGAAATGCTGAGGCTGCTGCAGCAGCCACCAAGAATCCTGTATGCAAGCACAGGTCACTATCCACACCTCCCCTCGCAGGAACCTGTGCAGCCCGCCACTAACAGTGTCCCATGATCCAAGGAAAACTTCCCCAGGAGACACATGGTGTGCCCAGGCTGTTGCAACGTCACACTGCTGGCCTTTGCTGCTGCTGCAGGCTTGCCCTGCATTCTGTACCCCTCCCTCTGCCCACCCTGAGTGAGCCAGAGCCCCCTAATCAGCTGCTCCATTAACCTCGTCCTGTCTGGGTGGGGAACAGACGCCCTCAGGGACCTACAAGCCAGGGCAGGGCCAAATCTGAAGCTGAACCCCAGGAGCTGTGCGAACAAAGAAGAGAAAGGGAAATCTCTCCCAGCAGCCTCAGAGCAGTGGATTAAATCTCCACAATCAACTTGATGTACCCTGCATCCGTGGAATACCTGAATAGACAACGAATCATCCAAAAATTGAGGCAGTGGACTTTGGGAGCAAGTGTAGACTTGGGGTTTGCTTTTTTTTTTTTTTTTTGTGGTACGCGGGCCTCTCACTGTTGTGGCCTCTCCCGTTGTGGAGCACAGGCTCTGGACGCACAGGCTCAGCGGCCATGGCTCACGGGCCCAGCCTCTCCGCGGCATGTGGGATCTTCCCGGACCGGGGCACGAACCCGTGTCCCCTGCATCGGCAGGCGGATTCTCAACCACTGCGCCACAAGGGAAGCCCGGGGTTTGCTTTCTAAATCTAATTTGTTTCTGGTTTTATGTTTATTTTAGTTTAGTATTTAGAGTTTATTACCATTGGTAGATTTGTTTATTAATTTGGTTGCTCTCTTCCTTTTTTTAAAAAAAATATATATATTCTTTCCTTTATCTCTTTTTGTGACTGTGTATGTGTATGCTTCTTTCTGTGATTTTGTCGGTGTGGCTTTGCGTTTGCCATTTGTCCTAGGGTTCTTTCTGTCCTTTTTAAAATTTTTTTTGATAGATTTAGCACTTGTTATCATTGGTGAATTTGTTTTTTTGGTTTGGTTGCTCTCTTCTTTTTTTTTTTATTACTTTTTACTTTTTAAAAATATTTTTACTGTTTTATTTTAATAATTTTATTTTATTACTTTGTTTTCCCTTCCTTCCTTCCTTCCTTCCTTCCTTCCTTCCTTCCTTCCTTCCTTCCTTCCTTCCTTCCTTCCTTCCTTCCTTCCTTCCTTCCTTCCTTCCTTCCTTCCTTCCTTCCTTCCTTCCTTCCTTCCTTCCTCCCTTCCTCCTCCCTTCCTCCCTTCCTCCCTTCCTCCTCCCTCCCTTTTCTTCTGAGCCGTGTGGCTGACAGGATCTTGGTGCTCCAGCCAGGTGTCAGGACTAAGCCTCTGAGGTGGGAGGCCCGAGTTCAGGACACTGGTCCACAAGAGACCTCCCGGCCGCATGTAGTATCAAATGGCAAAAGCTATCCCAGAGATCTCCATCTCAATGCTAAGACCCAGCTCCACTCAACGAGCAGCAAGCTACAGTGCTGGACACCCTATGCCAAACAACTAGCAAGACAGGAACACAACCCCACCCATTAGCAGAGAGGCTGCCTAAAATCATAATAAGGTCACAGACACCCCAAAACGTACCACCAGACGTGGTCCTGCACACCAGAAAGATAAGATCCAGCCTCATCCACCAGAACACAGGCACCAGTCTCCTCCGCCAGGAGACCTACACAACCCACAGAACCAACCTTACCCACTGGGAGCAGACACCAAAAACAACAGCAACTACGAACCTGCAACCTGCGAAAAGGAAACTTCAAACACAGTATGTGAAGCAAAATGAGAAGACAGTGAAATACAAGCAGATGAAGGAGCAAGGTAAAAACCCACCAGACCAAACAAATGAAGAGGAAATAGGCAGTCTACCTGAAAAAGAATTCAGAATAATGATAGTAAAGATGATCTAAAATCTTGTAAATAGAATGGAGAAAATATAAGAAACGTTTAACAAGGACCTAGAAGAACTAAAAGAGCAAACAAACAGTGATGAACAACACAATAAATGAAATTAAAAATTGTCTACAAGGAATCAGTAGCAGAATAAATGAGGCAGAAGAACAAATAAGTGACCTGGAAGATAAAATAGTAGAAATAACTACCGTAGAGCTGAATAAAGAAAAAAGAATGAAAAGAATTGAGGACAGTCTCAGAGACCTCTGGGACCACATTAAACGCACCACCATTTGAATGATAGGGGTCCCAGAAGAAGAAGTGAAAGAAAAGGGACTGAGAAAATATTTGAAGAGATTATAGTTGAAAACTTCCCTAATATGGGAAAGGAAATAGTCATCAAGTCCAGGAAGCACAGAGAGTCCCATATAGGGTAAATCCAAGGAGAAACATACGAAGACACATATTAATATAACTATCAAAATTTAAATACAAAGAAAAAATATTAATAGCAGCAAGGGGAAAACAACAAATAACATACAAGGGAATCCCCATAAGGTTAACAGCTGATCTTTCAGCAGAAACTCTACAAGTCAGAAGGGACTGGCAGGACATACTCAAGGTGATGAAAGGGAAGAACCTACAACCAAGATTACTCTACCCAGCAAGGATCTCATTCAGATTCAGTGGAGAAATTAAAACCTTTACAGACAGCAAAAGTGAAGAGAATTCAGCACCACCAAACCAGCTTTACAACAAATGCTAAAAGAACAGGCAGGAAACACACACAGAAAAGACCTACAATAACAAACCCAAAACAATTAAGAAAATGGTAATAGGAACATATGTATTGATAACTACCTTAAATGTAAATGGCTTAAATGCTCCAAGCAAAAGACATAGACTAGCTGAATGGATACAAAAACAAGACGCATATATATGCTGTCTACAAGAGACCCATTTCAGACCTAGGGACACATACAGACCAAGAGTGAGGGGATGGAAAAAGATATTCCATGCAAATGGAAATCAAAAGAAAGCTGGAGTATGAATTCTCATGTCAGACAAAAGAGACTTTAAAATAAAGACTATTACAAGAGGCAAAGAAGTACACTACATAATGATCAAGCGATGAATCTAAGAAGATATAATAATTGTAAATATTTATGCACCCAAGATAGGAGCACCTCAATACATAAGGCAAATGCTAACAGCCATAAAAGGGGAGATCAACAGTAACACAGTAATAGTAGAGGGCTTTAACACCTCACTTTCACCAATGGACAGATCATCTAAAATGAAAATAAATAAGGAAACACAAGGTTTAAATAATACATTAAACAAGATGGACTTAATCGATATTTATAGGACATTCCATCCCCAAAGAACAGAATACACTTTCTTCTCAAGTGCTCATGGAACATTCTCCAGGATAGATCATATCTTGGGTCACAAATCAAACCTTGGTAAATTTAAGAAATTTGAAATTGTATCAAGTATCTTTTCTGACCACAGTGCTGTGAGACAAGATATTAATTACAGGAAAAAGTCTGTAAAAATTACGAACACATGGAGGCTAAAAAATATACTACTAAATAACCAAGAGTTCACTGAAGAAATCAAAGAGGAAATCAAAACATACCTAGAAACAAATGACAATGAAAACACGATGACCCAAAACCTATGGGATGCAGCAAAAGCAGTTCTAAGAGGGAAGTTTACAGCAATACAATCCTACCTCAAGAAACAAGAAACAAACAACCTATCCTTACACCTAAAGCATTTAGAGAAAGAAGAACAAAAAATGCCCAAAGTTAGCAGAAAGAAACAAATGTATAAAGATCAGATCAGAAAGAAATGATAGCAAAGATCAATAAAACTAAAAGTTGGTTGTTTGAGAAGATAAACAAAATTGATAAACCATTAGCCAGATTCATCAAGAAAGAAAGGGAGCACTTCCCTGGTGGTGCAGTGGTTGAGGGTCTGCCTGCCGATGCGGGGGACATGGGTTCATGCCCCAGTCCAGGAAGATCCCACATGCTGTGGAGTGGCTGGGCCCGAGAGCTATGGCCATTGCCTGCACGTCTGGAACCTGTGCTCCACAACCGGAGAGGCCACAGCAGTGAGAGGCCTGCGTACCGCAAAAAAATAATAATAATAATAATAATAATAATAAAATAAATAAAGAAAGGGATAAGACTCAAATCAATAGAATTAGAAATGAAAAAGGAAAAGTAACAACTGACACTGCAGAAATACAAAGGAACATGAGAGATTCCTACAAGCAACTATATGCTTGTAGTAATAAAATGGATAACCTGGAAGAAATAGACAAATTCTTACAAAAGCACAACCTTATGACTGAACCAGGAAGAAATAGAAAATATAAACAGACTAATCACAAGCACTGAAATTGAAACTATGATGAAAAATCTTCCAAAAACCCAAAGCCCAGGACCAGATAGCTTCATAGGTGAATCCTGTCAAACATTTTGGGAAGAGCTGATATCTATCCTTCTCAAACTCTTTCAAAATATAGCACAGGGAGGAACACTCCAAAACTCTTTCTATGAGGCCACCATCACCCTGATGCTAAACCCAGACAAAAATGTCACAAAAATAGAAAACTACAGGCCAATATAACTGATGACCATAGATGTAAAACTCCTCAACAAAATACTAGCAAACAGAATCCAGCAGCACATTAAAAGGATCATACACCATGATCAAGTGCGGTGTATCCCAGGAATGCACGGATTCTTCAATATACGCAAATCAATCTATGTGATATACCATATTAACAAATTGAAGGAGAAAAACCACATGATCATCTCAATAGATGCAGAAAAAAACTTTGACACAATTCAACACCCATTTATCATAAAAACCCTCCATAAAGTAGACATCGGGGGAACTTACCTCAACATGATAAAGGCCATATATGGCAAATCCACAGCCAACATCATTCTCAGTGGTGAGAAACTGAAACCATTTCCACTAAGGTCAGGAAGAAGACAAGGTTGCCCACTCTCACCGCTACTATTCAACATAGTTTTGAAAGTTTTAGCCCCAGCAATCAGAGAAGATAAAGAAACAAAAGGAATCCAGATTGGAAAAGAAGAAATAAAACTGTCACTTCATGTCACTGCAGATGACATGATAGTATACATAGAGAATCCTTAAGATGCTACCAGAAAACAACTAGAGCTAATCAATGAATTTGGTAGAGTAGCAGTATACAAAATTAATGCACAGAAATCTCTTGTATTCTTATACACTAATGATGAAACATCTGAAAGAGAAATTAAGAAACATTCACATTTACCATTGCAACAAAAAGAATATAATACCTAGGAATAAACCTACCTAATGAGACAAAAGACCTGTATGCAGAAAAGTATGACACTGATGAAAGAAAGTAAAGATGATACAAACAGATGGAGAGATACACCATGTTCTTGGATTGGAAGAATCAATATTGTGAAAATGACTATACTACCCAAAGCAATCTGCAGATTCAATGCAATCCTTATCGAACTACCACTGGCATTTTTTACAGAACTAGAACAAAAAATTTCACAATTTGTATGGAAACACAAAAGACCCCAAATAGCCAAAGCAATCTTGAGAAAGAAAAACGGAGCTGGAGGAATCAGGCTTTTTATCTTCAGACTGTTCTACAAAGCTACCGTAATCAAGACAGTATGTTAGTAGCAGAAAAACAAGTATAGAACTATGGAACAGGATAGAAAATCCAGAGATAAACCCACACACCTCTGGTCACCTTATCTTTGATAAAGGAGGCAAAAATATACAATGGAGAAAAGACAGCCTCTTCAATAAGTGGTGCTGGGAAAACTGGACAGCTACATATAAAAGAATGAAATTAGAACACTCCCTAACACCATACACAAAAATAAACTCAAAATGGATTAAAGACCTAAATGTAAGGCCAGACACTATTAAATTCTTAGAGGGAAACATAGGCAGAACACTCTATGACATAAATCATAGCAAGATCCTTTTTGACCCACCTCCTAGAGAAATGGAAATAAAAACAAAAATAAACAAATGGGACCTAAGGAAACTTAAAAGCTTTTGCACAGCAAAGGAAACCATAAACAAGGCAAAAAGACAACTCTCCGAATGGGCAAAAATATTTGCAAATGAAGCAACTGACAAAGGATTAATCTGTAAAATTTACAAGCAGCTCATGCAGCTCAAAATCAAAAAAACACACAACCCAATCCAAAAATGGGCAGAAGGTCTCAATAGACATTTCTCCAAAGAAGATATACAGATTGTCAACAAACACATGAAAGAATGCTCAACATCACTAATCATTAGAGAAATGCAAATCAAAGCTACAGTGAAGTGTCACCTCACCCTGGTCAGAATGGCCATCATCAAAAAATCTACAAACAATAAATCCTGGAGAGGGTGTGTAGAAAGGGGACTCTCTTGCACTGTTGGTGGCAATGTAAATTGATACAGCCACTATGGAGAACAGTATGGAGGTTCCTTAACAAACTAAAAATAAAACTACCATACGACCCAGCAATCCCACTACTGGGCATATACCCTAAGAAAACCATAATTCAAAAAGAGTCATGTACCACAGTGTTCATTGCAGCACTATTTACAATAGCCAGGATGTGGAAGCAACCTAAGTGTCCATCAACAGATGAATGGATAAAGAAGATGTGACACATATATACCATGGAATGTTACTGAGCCATAAAAAGAAATGAAATTGAGTTATTTACAGTGAGGTGGATAGACCTAGAGTCTGTCATACAGAATGAAGTAAGTCAGAAAGAGAAATACAAATACCATATGCTAACACATATATATGGAATCTTAAAAAAAGAAAAAAAAAGGTTCAAAGAACCTAGGGGCAGGACAGGAATAAAGACACAGATGTAGAGAATGGACTCTAGGACACGGGAAGAAAGAAGGGTAAACTGGGATGAAGTGAGAGAGTGGCATGGACATATATACACTGCCAAATGTAAAATAGATAGCTAGTGGGAAGCAGCCACATGGCACAGGGAGGTCAGCTGGGTGCTTTGTGTCCACCCCTAGAGGGGTGGGATAGGGAGGGTGAGAGGGAGACGCAAGAAGGAGGAGAAATGGGGATATATGTATATGTATAGCTGATTCACTTTGTTATATAGCAGAAAGTATCACACCATTGTAAAGCAATTATACTCTCATAAAGATGTTAAAAAAATAAACTTGTGGGAAAAAAATACATCAGAAGCACACTGAATATGAAAAGATTACAGACTTCTTTGCAGCCAGTAAAATGCAAGTTGAAAATTTGGGCCTTGAGACAGAAACCGAAGGGACAAAAGAAGGAAAATGAGACACAGGCCAAATAAGCACTGGATAGTTAGTTGCTTTATACTAAACTTCTAAGAAAAAATATACTGGTGTAAAAACTAAACTCGCAGTTGTGTAGTCTGGTTGTTGTCATTTCTGTTTGACTTAACAAAATAGTAAATTGAAATTTGTAGCTCTGTTTTCAATGATAATTTAAAAATTAAATGTGTTTGTTTAAAGTTACAATGTCAGAATTCTAATTAGATATTGTTGAAGGAAGGTATTTGAATTTAGATGGAGCCTGTTGACTTTATTTCACTGCCATGTCCGTGCTGGTCACCACATTACAATCAAAAAGCAGATACGCTTAGAAAATCATGTGACTGTGGCCTCAAACAGAATAGTTAAGTGACTGTTTCTCACACCGAAATATATGTATTAACGAGGTGAAAAGATAACAAAGTTAAAAATCACATGGACAAAAATGTGTGGCAATAATTTTCTGTTGTGATAGGTAAGGACATTCTTAGCATAAAAATAGGGGAAGATATTGGGGAGGAAAGTTCAGATATTTGATTATCTAAAATTTTAAAACTACTTTATATAAAAATATAAAATATTTTATATAAAATATCACCCTAAAATAAGATATTTGCAATAAATAGGATAGCTTAAAAGCTAATATACTTAATATATGGTGAATAATTTTAAATCACAAAATGGTACATACCCCAGTAAGGGCAAGAGTGGGGGAGGATGAGTGAAAGGCATGAAGAAACAACTCATAAAAACAGAAATAATAATGATTTTTCAAATTAGCAAACAAAGAATTGTTAATAAAAACAAGTGTGTGATCATTATTACCTATCAGATTAGTAAAGATCAAGATGTGTTAGTGCTAAATACTGATTGGAGTATGGTGAGATCAATGCACATGTGCATCAGCTCCATGGAGGGAGTTTAAAGTGATTTTTGGAAATCAGGTTAAAGATACTCACATTTTTTTAACCCAATAACCGTAAATCTAGGAAGCCTACTTATGGAAATAGAATTATACATAAATACTGATATAAAACTATTGCAGTAAAAGACTAATATCAACAAATTTTAATAGCAGGGAGGTTGTTAAATTAAAACAGGAAAATTTAAGCAACTATTTAATAATGTTAAAGGTAATTTAATGACGTGAAAATATGTTCCTGTTGTGTGAAAACAGAATAAAATCTATGTTATCTTATGTCAATTTTATTTTTAACATATATTAACACATGTACATATATAATCTATGTATTTATATTTACAGATACTAAAATAAAATAAGCAGGAATTATAAATAATTGATAACTCCTGAAAAGTGTATCATGTGGATCAGTGTTCTAATTTTCAAATTTAATAAAACTCATAATATATATCACTGTTGTAATTAAAAAATAAAGAAAAATATTATTAGAAGAATAAAAGTAGTATTTTATTTACGTCTTTACTAGGGCATAAACAAATCACTTTAATTCACATTCTAATTTCTGTCGCTTTTGAATGTTCTCATAATTTTAATTCATAAAATGCATTAAAGATATCAACCTTCAAAGTGTCCCATTTAGTGCCTGTGCAATGTTACTGTATCTTCCAGGTCAGTGCTGTCAGTTTTATGAAGCATGATGTGTATGAATTCTGTGAGTAACGTTCATTGAAGAATAAGCCTTTTATAATAGAAGTAATTTCCATTGGGCCCTAAATGACCACTTCATATATTTAATAGTTTGTTCACTAATGTTGAATTCTATGTGGTAGAGACTTTAATTTTCTTCCTATCCAGTGGTAATTAGGGTAATATGGGTAATCTTCACACCCATAAAATATTGTCATAATTATGATTAATTCTCAATTTCATATTGGAGCTGTGTATGGCCACTAGAAGCTTCATGCAATGGTTTACAGTCTCATTTCCTCAGCAGCAGTCTTTCTCAATAGCTGAATTATATTAAGTATCATCTAAAGAATGAACTCAAGGACCTAAGAACAAATACTTCCTTAAATTTTGGATCCTAAGCATATTCCTTGCCTCTCCCTAGCCAGGCAGATTTTCTTGGTCAACAGGCAGTTCTTCCTGAGATGATTCAGCCCCTGATTTTCTTCCATCCTATGGCTCTGCCACCACTGGGACTTCGCTTTACTCTGTATCCATCAGGTAGATGGAAAAAGAGTGCATGGAATGGGCAAACACTTCCTAAGAGCACAACCTGGAAGGGACACCCAGGTTTATTGCTATGGACAAATTGCATGGCTAGACCTAACTATAAGGGATGTTGGCAAGATGTAATCTAGTTGTGTGCCCAGGCAGGAAAGGAAATAGATTTTTGGTTAAAACTAGCAGTCTATGATAATTCTAGTTGCTGTGCTAAATGATGGGATAACACAGATGAATGATGCAAGTCTCTAGACACTAGAGAACTCCCAGTCTCATAAGATAGAGAACTAAGTATATACAATTCCAATGGAAAAGATCAATAGATGCCTCTGTACAGGCTTTTCTATAGAGCAATATCTATAGATTCATAGTTTAATCTATATTTAGACAATCTCTTTTGTCCATTGATTTAGTCATTCATTCAGCAATCTCTTCACATTGAGTAGTCTGCATAGCTGCTCTAGAGTATATGAAGAAAGGTGTGAGAAAAACGTACTTGAATGCATGAAACAAATAGGATCTAACTGTAAGTAACATAGACTCACACACCTAATTTTATACTGAGGTTATCTGTATATCCTGAAGAAATTACAAATAATGGAATGTTTATGGCATATGAAAATTATCTTAATAAAAGTGGCTAAATGTAAATAGAACCTTGATCGAGTTACAGAACTTTGGTTTTTAGAGATGAGGATGGGAGATGGCCTTCTAAACACGAGGAGTCATGTGAGTCATTGTACATTGTACAGTGTCAGCACAGAGCTCTTTGGAGAATGGAGAAGTCAAATCATAGGACATGTTCATCAAAATGTGTTCCTGTACCTCTGTGTCACCTTGTGGATGATAAGACTTTCCTGTTTTACCACTGTTTTCAGATATCAGTCATAAGCCTTCTGAAAACCATCATTTTACACAGATTCATAATCATTATCAAACTTTCTGTCAAAATTTTATACCTTTGATTGTATTATTTCACACAATTACTATTTTATATTCATTGTATAATTAAATGGGTTTCTTTTTAACAGCTATTTTCTTCTCCTTTAATCCAGATAAGATTCTTAAATACTGTATCTCACTTCTACATTTATTTCTGAGAAGAGATGTCCTTCTCTAATTAGCCTTTACTATTTTTTTTTCTTTAAACTTTGGGCTAATTTTTTGTAATCTACTCAGAGAACCTGGACCAATCGATTGCAGTGGCATTTTTTTTCAACTAAATATCATCAAACCTAAGAAGCAGATAATGTCTATGCTCCTGAGAGTACTATAGCTATGACTGATGTTTTTCTTAAAATTTCACATTACTGTCTATTCAGAAAATTGAAGTTCTAAAAATTAAAATCATAAATTGTTCAGAACAATTTATATTTTTAATACTATATGTTCTTCAAAAGACTTGTCTTTACAGTCTGAAAGAACTTGTATGTTTTAACTTTTATTGGGGACCTTAGAAATTTAGTTTGCTTCTATTCTAGAAAAATAAAATCAATGAGAAGTGAGAAAGAATTGTTTTGAGAGTGTATGGTGACAACTTTCTAACATTAAAAACAAATACTGCCATTTTAAGCAGTTCTATTTCAACAAGATCAGCGTGATTACTGTTTGTAGAATAAAGAATTGGGGCATGGCATGGCCTCAGTAAGGAGGCTGTGCAAGGGGCTGGCTGTATGTATGAGACACTCTAGTCCACTAATTTGAAATGCAGCAGTCCCCAGCCAGGGATGTATTCCTCCAGTGGATGCTTTAAATTGTGAATAGTACCAAACTCTGTGTGTGTGTGTGTGTGTGTGTGTGTGTGTGTGTGTGTGTGTTTTCTTAGACATACATACCTAGGATAAAGTTTGATTTATAACTTAGGCATAGTAAGAGACAATCCAAATGGCCAGCGTCACTATTCTGGCATTTTAGGGCAATTATTACGTGGAAATAAGGGTTACTTGAGCACACACTGCAATACTATGATAGTTGATCTGATAACACAGACTGCTAGTAAGTGACTAACAGGCAAGATAAGCTGGTCAAAGGGCCGATTCACATTCCAGGAGGGATGGGGTGGGACTGCTTGAGATTTCATCATGCTGCTTAGAACAGTGTGCAATTTAAAACTTATGAATTCTTTATTTCTGGAATTTCCCACTTAATATTTTTGGACAGTGGTTGACTAGGTAACTGAAACTGCAGATAAGTGGAGGACAACTGTACCTACATTATAATTGTACATTGAGAACCATTTGCTCTCTGTACTGTAAATATGTATCTTTGTATAGGATTTGATTCATGGTATATCACATATGTCTAAAATATGTCAGAAATTCTTGTCAGAAGTAACAGGTTACCAGTTTTATAGTATGCAACGACATCCTACTTAGAATTGAAAACCAAGTAATAGGAATAAACAGAAATCAGCACAGCCAGGTGGATTACCTGTGATAATTATTCTCTATTAACTCACTTTTATTTCTACCTACATATATCATTTGCAGGGGCACTAGCACATCACATAATCCAAGTACAGGGAAACAGAGCAAGCTCTTCTTCCAGTGAATGTCAGCATAGATCACAAGGGATATGAGCACAGGGACCTGACATTGTTAGCTCTCATGCCCAGGAGAGCTTACCCAAGTTGGGCATATCAGAATTAGACCCATGTCTGGGTCTAACTCTAGGGAAAGAGTCTACGGGGAACCAGATGAGGACCCTTGCCACCTCCCACCCACCTTCATTCTGGACTGGGGAACAATCATGTGACTCTAAGTCTTAGTAAAGAATTCTTATATAAGAATGACCTGGGACGTTCAAACATGAAGGCTGGACATACACAGTAGGGGTTGTAAGTAAGATGGCTCCAACTTGATGATCATTAGCTCTTTAAGCTGGTCACAGAAAAATGATCCCATCTGAAGGCCATGCTCCGTAGTAGCTTTATAGACAACCAGGCCTGGCTCTGTTTTTCTTAGGCTTCAGGAGAAGCAAAGCATAAAAGTTACATCTCTGACATCTGCATCATTTTGGGAGATCAGGAACTGACCATATTTTGTCACCGAAACAGTAAAATGTGGCCCGGTAAAATACTCTCAGACATTCAACTTGTTAGCGGAGGGGAGTAGGGTATTCAAGTAACAAAATGCCATTAAATTTGTCTTAGAAAGTAAACTATGTATAACTGATTCATTTTGCTGTACACCTGAAACTAACACAACATTGTAAATCAATTATACTCCAATAAAATTTTTAAAAAGAAAGTAAATAATTTATTAGTGTGAAACAAACAATGTTTGTGGGATTTCCAAGAAAAGGAAGCAAACTTTCACATGTGGCAAGAAATTTACTTCCAAATGTTAATATACTGAAATTGATGTAATTATGTTTAGGATAGGTATGTAAGAATGAGAATTGTCTTTTCTGGCTTTCTTCTAGCTATATTTTAATTTCTTATGAAAAATCATTTATAACATGAGTTTACTATCCCAGTATAGCCATACCAAAGGATAATTAAAACATTATAGAATTCTGATTTTTCTGAAAATTAGGAATTGATTTTGTTTTACCTAGATGAATCATGGCATGAAAAGGAGAGGAATGAGAACGCTAATATAAAGAAAATATGCTTTGCAAGAATCTCTTTTTTTCTTAAACATTGGGTGTTCTCTTTGGTAATTACCATTTTACTTACACAGCTTGTCTGATGCAAAGTTCTTAGATGTTACTGGAGCCTATTATTACTGGATTCTACCATTTAAATCTTTATAATAATCAGCCAAATGGGAGAATACACCTTTGCTGCTATTTAATGAAACAGATTTCAACTTCCAACACACTCTGCAGTAATTTAAAGATTATGGTCAAGTTTCCCAGCCAAGCAGATACTGCAAATATTAGTAGCCAAAAAAAAAAAAAAAAAAAAAGGCTTGGGTATTATGTTTTTTGTTTGTGTGTTTGTCTTTATGAAAGCCAATCTCTTCTCTACCTTAGTTTATATTATGTCTCTGTGTTGTGATTTGTGAAAGTGGAGGGAAGATGATTGTCATCAAATTCTAGTAAAATATGTGTCTGTTAATTCTATTCTTTTCTCTGTCACCCATAGCTTTGGGTCTCTCAGCTCATCCTGAGAGAACTACTCAGCATGACCCTCATTCCTTCTTGAATTTAGAAAGTTGGAATAAGGGCTTGATAAGGTTTGTTCAAAATAGAACTTAATAAAAATTGAGTAAAAGTAATCACTTTTAGCGTGCTTTTTACCCCACTTTATTTAAAATATTTCTTTTCCAAAAATTTTGCGGGAAGCCTAAATTGGCCATAGTGACAATGAAGTCTAAAGCCAGTATACATTTTCTGTATGTCTTTTTGTTCTCCTTTTAGTTTCTTTTGAATCTTTGTATAATTTCCTGTAAGCCACAAGACTACATTTTTTAATTATTACATAACATATTTGCAAAATTTATGGACTGTTTCTTTAAGGCAGCTCTCCCTGTTTCCTCTGAGTACAGAAAAGAGCCTTGTTTGCACTCCTTTCCCAAATTATCAGAGGCATTTGTGCCTTATTCTGGTATCTTCATTCATTCATTCATGCATTCATTCAGGAAGTCAACTCTGACATCTCACTTCCTGGATGATCTGAGGTCTCCCAAGTTTCTTTGTATGAAAAACTGACAGGGATGAACAGGAGCCCTGCAAAAGTTGTACAGGGTATTAACATATCAAAATTCCTGTACCTATACTTCCTATGTTGAATTTCATGCATTCCTTACAGTAGGACGTTTGACAGATTTAGGATACTGTGAATTGGGCTGTTCTTCCTGGGCCATAAGTCCCTGCAAAACTGAGATCTGTAAACTCGGAATAGAAAGTGTAGGTCATCACACACAGTGTAGTGTAGTTCTTTCTGCCAGTTCAAGGTGGAGAGGTTGGAAGCATCCATCCTTACACATCTCTTACACTAAATGTTGCCCTTGCCAAGATTTTACCAAGACTTCCTTGGCATGAGTTATGCTTTGAGTTTGTGAAACTTATGCTTTGAGGTGTAGGAAGTGGGGATTGTGCTGAACTCTGCCCTGAGATAAAAATCTTTATGGATAGTGCTTTGACTTAATTATTGCCACATACCTTAGTAATAGAAAGACCATTTTTCCAGCTCCTCCCAAAATTCTCACTCTGCCTTTTTGGGTTTTTTTTGAAGATTTTAATTTATTTATTTTTTGAAACACTTTCCTATTATGTGTATAAGGCTCATCTTAAAAAAGTTTTTTTATTAGAGTATAATTGATTTACAATGTTGTGTTAGTTTCTGCTGTACAGCAAAGTGTATCAGTTATACATATGTCCAATCTTTTTTAGATTCTTTTCCCATATAGGATATTACAGAGTATTGAGAAGAGTTCCCTGTGCTATGCAGTAGATCCTTATTAGTTAACTATGTTATGTATAGTAGTGTGTATATGTCAATCCCTTGTCAGTTGCTTTGTTTGCAAATGTTTTCTCCCATTCTGTGTGTTGTCTTTTTGTTTATGATTTCCTTTGCTGTGCAAAAGCTTTTAAGTTTAATTAGGTCCCATTTTTTAATTTTTGGTTTTGTTTTTGTTACTCTAGGAGGTGGATAAAAAAAAGATCTTGCTGTGATTTATGTCAGAGAGTGTTCTGCCTATGTTTTCCTCTAAGTTTTATAGTATCTGACCTTACATTTAGGTCTTTAATCTATTTTGAGTTTACTTTTGTGTATGGTGTTAGGGAGTGTTCTAATTTCATTATTTTACATGTAACTGTCCAGTTTTCCCACTAACACCTATTGAAGAGACTGTCTATTCTCCATTGTATATTCTTGCCTCCTTTGTCATAGATTAGGTGACCATAGGTGCATGAGTTTATCTCTGGACTTTCTGTCCTGTTCCATTGATCTATATTTCTGTTTTTGTGCCAGTACCGTTACTGTTTTGATTATTGTAGCTTTGCAGTATAGACTGAAGTAAGAGCCTGATTCCTCCAGCTCTGTTGTTCTTTCTCAAGATTGCTTTGGCTTTGGCTTTTTTTGTGTTTCCATACAAATTATAAAATATTTTGTTCTAATTCTGTGAAATTATTTTCTAATTTCTAACAAATTTGTTAACAAATTTTCTAATTTTGTTCTAATTCTCTGCCTTTTCTTGACAACCTTTTATATATCAATGTCTTCATCATCTCATATAGAAAAATAAAACTTCCTTGATTTAAATTGTGGCCACAGTTCATAACTGACTTCTGAATAGCTATGATTCCTATGGTTATTGAATTTGCTTCACTGTTTCATTCAAACAAGACATACATTTTTCCATTGAATGGTTTATGTCACTTTATCTACAAAATTCTAAAACTTTTCATATGGAGAAGACCATACCTGGAATGAGTCATGCAGAGTTGCCTTATCTTTGAATAAAAGAAGGCTGTACCTGAAGACTTTGTTCTGCTCAGTACCTTCCATTCATAAGAAGAATCGTGTTGTGAGTTTCTGATTCTTCTAGTCAATCAGAAATGCTTAGGAGTCATGTTATCCCAGACTTAAAAATGCAAATCTATGTTACCTTACCTTTATTGTTGTATCCCAACCACTGGACATGGAATTTATACTTATTACATTAAAATATAAGACCCATGAAAACCTCATACAGTTTTGTTCATGAACATTTCCTAACTGCCTAGAATAGTTCCTGTCACCTACTAGGTGCTGATATATATTTGTGGAATGAATGACCCCTTCCAAGCATTTGAATCTCAGTTTTCTGTAGGAGTCTGCCCTTGCTTCTTACTCTATCTCCCAGTGTCTAAGCTGCTGGAACCATGGATATAGCTCCAAACCCAGGAAACCCAGCCCTATTCCTGCCAGCCCTAGGCCTGTGGAGAGTAAAAGGAAATTCAGATGGGAAATTATTTCTCCTCCCCATTAAATACACTAAGATTATTTTCATTCATACAGAATCCATTGCAAATTTTAAGCCAAATATAGTGAATTATTTCTAGCTTGGTTGGAAAGAAACATCTTAAAATATGGGAGAAAGTTATAATTTTTCTCAAAATGATTGGGAAAGAAAGAATTTCTGATACATTTAATTTTTAATATAGAAAAGTGCTATCTACGTATGCATTATTTTAAGGCATCCTTTGTGGTATGGTGTTAGCTACCCAACAGTTAATAAAGACAAGATAGGAAAGGCAAGCACCGAAAAGGCAATATGATGCAAAATAATAGCAGCACATTGATAGGTTAATATTTTTCTCTTTCAAGTGATTTTTATTTTCAGTTTATATTTCAGAAACTTGATTTTATTTACTAGGAAAGTTACAATTGAACTATTCTACAAGCAATTTGCGGCTATTTATTACCAATTTCTTCTATGGCATGATGACCAGTATTTATGAAATAACACAAATTTGAGATTATCCTGTATATCAGTCAATGTTGAAGGTAAACATATGGAATATTTTAATTTATTGATAATGATGTACGAGGATAGGAGATATGCACTTCATTTGTTAACACATTGGGTACCTTGATTATTCAATATGATTATGCAAAAACATCTGAAGTAATCTTTTTCTAAAATTTTTTGAATTTTATTTTTTTATACAGCAGGTTCTTATTAGTTATTTTATACATATCAGTGTATATATGAAGTAGTCTTAAAGTTAAGTCTTTATTTTAAAAAAATCCCTATTTTAATTCTTCAATGAAAACTCTTCCAACATATACAGTGAAACTGTAAAGTAATGTCTGAATTTCCAATAAGCATCCAGAATTTAAAATTCAAGAAGTTTTATCAAATTACGTTAAATTATTGGAAGGTTTTTTACTTATTATAATAATGCTGTCATTGCTACAGTCCTCTTTTGAAATTATTATTATTTTATATTTGAACCTTGCTTTGGGCCAAGACTAGAAATGATTTTTTTTAATGACTCAGTTTATGTGGTTCATAAGGTTGAATCTGATTTGATTACAAGACATATATAAGAAATTACTTTTTTAGTTAAGACTCTGATATAAGCCTGATTATTATTTTTCTTATTTTCCTTTTTCATGAAAGTGGAATGTAGAATGTATACTCCATGACCTCCTGGTCTATGAAACTATTTGCCTTTCTGTAAGATTCATTATTAAGTCAAAAGGTGAGACAGACCCTGTCTAAATATTCTTCTTGTAAAATAAAAATGATTATCTTGATTGCATTTATATTTTACCATAATTTTAATTTGTCCTTTGAAAATTAGTTAACCCTTCAATGTCCAAGTAAGCATCAATTTACTCTCTAGTGAACTAAGAATAACCTACTTGATAAAAGTCTCATGTTGTGCAAATGTCATTGTTAGAAGACAGTAAGCTCAGTTTGCAGTTTTGTAAGTACAGACATATATTGAACTTTCTTTTTTGTCTGTATTGATGGATACTTGTGTATAGTTATTAATTGAGGTGTTACTATAGTTTGAACCCAAAGTGAATATGCTTAACTTATGATAGCTTTTATTTGACTTAATAGATAGCTTAGGCATTCATCAACAATAAGGGTCAGAGGTTTAGGAGGTGTGTCAGCATGTTGTAGCAAATTGAATGTTGCAGTAAGAAAAATGGATGATCTGAATAAGAGAATTATACCAGAACCAAAGGAAGAAAAAACAAAACAAAACTATGATTATGGTCTGAATCTAGAAATGAAACTAGGCTGGATTCTAATTCCATAGATAGCCTAATTTCAAATTATATCTTTCTACATATAACATCATCTAATAAATGGGAAAACTATTAATTTAGAGAAATGTTGTCATCATTAGTTATTATCTACAATATGATTTTTATACCTTTGATTTAAATGATATAAATGATTCATATAAAAAGTGTTGAAAGTTTATAAATCAGATATTTTTAAACAAAAATATTGGACTGTTATGGTTCTTGGTATGGTTTGTTTTCTGAAAAATATTTCAAAATTTCCATCACATTTCAGATTTTGAAAAAAGAAAGAAAAAGAAGCAAATAAGGAAGAAGGGGAAAATATCTAAGCCCACAGAAAAATTAGAGTATATTCTTCTATAAACCCTGGCCAATTTTATACATGCTCATAGGTGGATACTGAAGGGAAAAGTTTAAATTTGAAATTAAATTATTTAAAGCCAGACATATATACAATGGAATATTATTCAGCCATTAAAAGAAATGAAATTGAGTTACTTGTAGTGAGATGGATGGACCTAGACTGTCATAGAGAGTGAAGTAAGTCAGAAAGAGAAAAACAAATACAGAATGCTAACACATATAGAATCTTAAAAAAAATGTCTCTGAAGAAACTAGGGGCAGGACAGGAATAAAGATGCAGACATAGAGAATGGACTTGAGGACATGGGGAGGGGGAAGGGTAAGCTGGGATGGAGAGAGGGGCAGGACTTATATATATACTACCAAATGTAAAATAGATAGCTAGTGGGAAGCAACTGTATAGCACAGGGAGATCAGCTCGATGCTTTGTGTGCACCTAGAGAGGTGGGATAGGGAGGGTGGGAGGGAGACGCAAGAGGGGGGAGATATGGGGATGTATGTATGTATAGCTGATTCACTTTGTTATACAGCAGAAACTAACACACCAATGTAAAGCAATTATACTCCAATAAAGACATTAACAATTATTTAAAGCCAGTAGTTAAATTTAGCATGTAAGATGACTATAATAAAAAGGAGAATGTAGAAGAGAAAAATATTATAATACCAGGGAATATGGACCCAAACTCCAAAAGTAGAAAGAGGGGGCAGAATAGTTTCAGAAGAAATTATTTTATTTAAAAGTGATAATTTGTTCATACAGACCACTGATGGTAAATAATGCTACTTTCAGAGCAGTGTTGATAATTCAGAGTAAGAAAATAGTAAACAAATTGTAATTCAGGTATATGATAGAAGGGATAAAAAGTTGGATGCCTAAGTGGTCATCAAAATCCTTGGAAGAACCAATGGTGGCAGAAGTGACTATGTGGCCTACCTAGAAAAGCAAGTGAAAAATAGAAAGTAAACAATTCTAAGAACAAGCAAATGTGGAAGTCCTACTGATGTAAAGAGAAGAGATAATTCCTGCCCAGTTCTGAGACTTACATTGTATTTGGAATCTCTGGACAGCGGTGAAGCTAAAGTCAGATGTTAGTGTCGTCTGAGTTCATGCTAACTAAATGAAAAACAGCAACAAAAATTGACGAGTGGTTTCTGGTGAAGTGAATGCATTTTTAAGAGTGAGATATCCTGGACTGTTTATATATGCATGTATATACACATACATTTGTAAGTACACGTACAAAATAAGTATATACAAAAATAAACTAATATAAATATTTTAAAATTATATATTAACAATAATGTACAACTTAATTGCTTAGGTTTTTAAGTAGAAGTGCTTATCTCAAATTTTACTTACTGGCAAAATTTCTGGAAAGGGATTTGCCAGACAGTGTGAGTAGAATTGTTTATTTCATAAACCTAATTACATGAAATTAATGAAAAATATCAAGGCTGAATATGTTATTATGACACCTTAGAATAACCATGGCTTGGCTGTTCAGTCAGTTTGGCTGATTTAGGGTATCAGCCCCAACTGTTAGTTAAGAAGAGCAACTCACTAAGTAAAAGTAAATTTTTCTTTTTTTTTCTTTAACTCATTATAATGACTCTTGTTGCTTCGGATCTACTGTCAATTGAAACCAAACTGTCTTATTATTATTATTTTTTAATCCCAAAGTACACTATTTGGTACTCTGAATTTTTGTGTAAGATTGTTAAAACAGATATTTCATTTCAAAATTTTGAATCCACGTGGAACGTTTTTTAACCATTATAATGATTGTGGGTATAAATGCATAGATGGCATCTCAACATTAATTTGTTAGATGCATCTCTATGTAATATCTTTCAGATATTCTTGTCAATTTTGACTTAACTATTCTGATTTTACTGATCAGTTTTATAATTTTGCTTAGAATTTATACCACTAGAATGTTATTATAAATCATGTTACTGTTGCTTTTGAGATCCCAGAGTTGGTGAGACAAAAAACATAATAAGGTTATATATATTTTTCTACTTTGAAAATGCAAGTAGTTTTTTATAAGGTCAAAAATAGGTAAGGGAAATAGAGGTTTCTGCTGTGTCATGAGAGAGTACTTTTTTAATCTGTAGGACTATAGGTATTATAAATGCAATAGAGTAGGCTCTACCTTCACTAATTCTGTAATGTAAGTGTGAAAGAAAAATATTTTTAAAATCAAACATTAACTTAAATTTTAAGTCACTTTGTCTTAAAGCACTTTTATGATACTCAAACATTATTCCATTCTTGGTCCTGAGGAATATAATCCAAATTTACTAATGTTGCTAAGTAGTACTCTAGGTTAAGCACCTCCCTTCTTATTTTTTTTTATAACAGCCTTATAGTTCTGCAGCCTTGAACATTATAGCTTGAATAGGTACCTTACTGCCTTCTAGTCCATTACAGTATTCCATTTATTACACTTTATATACACATGCACTCTTTTGTACTACAGCAAACATTTTAGTGTGCTTAGATCTTTTAAAAATTCCTTTAAACATGTTCATGACTACAATGCTATAAAGAAAATCATAAATAAAGGGGTTTCTAGTTTGTTTGAAACACCCATTTTCCTACAAGCTTTCCTGTACATTTTTTGTGCTAATTACCAGTTAATTTAATACAACTATACTTTCTAGAAGATACATAGTCACAGGGTCTAATGGGAATCTGTGAAATAATGTACTATTCAGATATTTGTGAAAAACTAGATTTCCATCTGTATGAAAATGTTCAGCATGTTTCTCTAACTTTGAAGTTTCCATAGTCAATACAGATGAAAACTTTTTCATTCTACATATTATAAAAGGATAAAGTGCCCTAAGAGTTTCATTCCTTCGTCATTAAACTTTGAAGACATTTAAAATGTTGTCAGCTTTTGGTTTGCTGTATCATGCTAAGGAAACATCCTTGTATCTCTCCTGTGCTAATCAGTTGATTATTTTGGCATTTGTCAAAATAAACAGAGATTTTTTTTCTTTTGACTTACTGGTGCTGGATTTTACTATTAGGAGATTTTCTAATATTAAACTGTCTTTGCATTCTTGGCCATGGTGTATTGTTTAATTTGAAAAATATAAATAGGTAAGACTACACTGTAAATAAATGTAATCTTTGATTCTTCGGTTTTGGGATGTAAAGATTAAAATGAAATCAGAAATGAATGAATTAGAGACATCACAATTTAATACATACTTTGTGTGATAGAAATTATGTAATTACAAGCAATATGTACAGTTAGTTCCATGATGGATTATATTTTACATTTTTTCAAAATGCTTTGTCATTCTCAGAGTTAACTGTGGAAGGAAAGGATTAAATTACAGAAATTCATTAAAAGAATTTGTGGACCATGTATGGCAGAAGAAAGCTTTTGCCTTTAGCAACATGACTGGGTATTTTAAAATCCTATTTTATACTTGTATTAATTATATTTTGATATTAGTTGAACTCTTCTTAAATATATTTTTTGAAATTTTTATTAGCCATATCTATGGTACTAATGAGAATTCTAGTTCAAATAAATAAAGAGAAGGCAATCTATGATTACTTTTTTTAAAGTTAGAATTTAACTTTTATTTATTTATTTAATTGGCATTCACATTTCCCTCTAAGGAATCCTGTACTTTATCCATAGTGTTTTCCAAGCTCTACTGAAGAAAGAACAATCTGATTATTTTCTGCTTTAACTGTTTTCAATCACTCCCCATTTCCTACCAACTGCCTCTTACTGGCATGTATTTGTAATCTGTTCCCCACCTTGGTCTTCTCCCCTGTTCTCCCTTCTTTAAATTTTTTTAATTGAAGTATAATTGGTTTACAGTGTTGTGTTAGTTTCAGGTGCTATGCAGTAGGTCCTTGTTGGTTTTCTAGTTTATATATAGTAGTGTGTATATGTTAGTCCCAAACTCCTTATTTATCCTTTCCTGCCCTTTCCCATTTGGTAACTGTAAGTTTGTTTTCTATGTCTCTGGGTCTATTTCTGTTTTGTATATAAATTCATTTGTATTATATTTTTTAGACTCCTAAAGGAAAACATAGGCAGAACATTCTTTGACATAAATAGTAGTAATATCTTTTTGGATCCATCTCCAAGAGTAATGGAAATAAAAACAAAAATAAACAAATGGGGCCTAATTAAACTTAAAAGCTTTTGCACAGCAAAGGAAACCATAAACAAAACCAAAAGACAACCTACAGAATGGGAGAAAATATTTGCAAATGATGTGACCAACAAAGGATTAATCTCCAAAATATACAAACAGCTCATACAGGTCAATATCAAAAAAAAAAATAAACAACACACTCAAAAATTAGGCAACAGATGTAAATAGACATTTCTCCAAAGAAGACATACAGATGGACAAAAGGCAGATGAAAAGATACTCATTTATTAGAGAAATGTAAATCAAAATTACAAGGAGGTATCACCTCACAGCAGTCAGAATGGCCATCATCAAAAAGTCTACAAACAATATAAGCTGGAGAGAGTGTTGAGAAAAAGGAACCCTCCTACACTGTTAGTGGGAATGTAAATCAGTACAGCCACTATGGAGAGCAGTATGGAAGTTCCTTAAAAAACTAAAAATAGACCTACCATTTGACCCTGTAATCTGACTCCTGGGCAGATGTCCATAGAAAACCATCATTCAAAAAGACACATGTACCCCACCATTCATTGCAGAACTGTTTTCAATATCAAAGACGTGGAAGCAAGCAAAATGCCAGTCAACAGATGATTGGATAAAGGTGTGGTACATATATACAATGGAATATTATGCACCCATAAAAAAGAATGAAATAATGCCATTTGCAGTAACATGAATGGACCTAAAGATTATCATACTAAATGAAGTGTGATTACTTATTATTCAATGTAATTTCAAAGAGAATGAGATGAAGCATCATAAAGCTATTGTGGAAAACAATAGCCCAAATATCCTCACAAGGCCTTCACAGATCAAAATGGAGACAATTGGATTATGAAGCTTTCTCATGAGGCAGAGAGGAATGGTTACCAGCGGTCCTGGCCTTGCCAAATTGTGTCTTCACTTCTGTTTTAAAGTATCTGCCTTATACTAAAAGTGTAGAAAAAACTAATATTTTCAATGTTTTTTTCAATCCTCTTGTGTTTAGAAAATTGTGATCTTTTTTTCAGATCTTTTGAAAACAATTTAGAAATAATTTTGTATCGTTGTTAGAGAGGGATAGTAAATTGAAGAGATTCTTTTTAGATCTTTTGAAGTGTATGACACCTTTTTTCTTTTATTTCTGAGTTTTGGTTTAATTGGATAATATGGCAGTGATTAGGTAATAAATTTGTCTTTTTTTTTTTTTTTTGCTGTACATGGGCCTCTCACTGTTGTGGCCTCTCCCATTGCAGGGCACAGGCTCCGGACGTGCAGGCTTAGTGGCCATGGCTCACAGGCCCAGCCACTCTGTGGCATGTGGGATCTTCCTGGACCGGGGGGCACGAACCCGTATCCCCTGCATCGGCAGGTGGACTCTCAACTGCTGCGCCACCAGGGAAGCCCTGTCTTTTTAAAAATGGCAGTAAGCTATGCCAACTTGATATTTTTAAATTAAATTTAATTTTTTTATACAGCAGGTTCTAATTAGTTATCCATTTTATACATGTTAGTGTATATATGTCAAAATATAAAAATAACTTTTTAAAGTTATTTTTAAGAAGTGAAGTTATATTCCTCAAAGAAATACAATTGTGAAGAGCTAGGGATCAAGGGTTATTGTTTAACTAACTGTTTAACCCTTACACAAACCCAGTGGACAGGCACTTTTATTATTCCCTTTATAGGAAACAGAGGCAAAAGGATGTTAAATAAGTTGTTCCAGGTCACCAGCTGATAATATATTGAGCTGTGATTCAGGTCCCAGTAAGTCTGGCTCCAGACTGTGTATGTATTGTATAATCTTGTGTTGATATTCTGTGTCTGAAAACATGTCCCCAGAATGTTATGGTGCAATGTGATTTATCATGAGATTCTAAATATTGAGAATTAAATTGGGAAAATTCATCATAACATATTTCCTGGGGAGAATAAGGAGAAAAATATTCTGTTAATAAACATGTTTTGATCCACTTTTCTATGAAATTGAGGTATAATAGAATTCCCAGTAGATTATAATTCAAAGAAACGTCTGACTTTTTTTAAGGTAAAACATTCATCAAAAAATGAATGTGAGAGACAGTGAGATCTTTGTCTAGATAAATAATGTATGGTTGAGTGTAAAGTGGTATGATTTAGATTCAAGGCTTAAGGACAGATTGGGAATTATTTCTTCCTCAGCTTGCCAAAAGCTGTTAGACTCTTACAGAGGGTACTGAAAAAATTACTGCTTCTCCCTGTTCTCCAGCTCTATTAGGACTAACATCAATGCTGTCATGATGGAACATTCAAACTGTATTTTTAGAGTAGAACAAATATAAAGGAGGAGACAAATATTATAAAAATTAAAATTTCTGTTTTAATAATACTTTTTAAAAAGTACTTCCTTATTGGTTTGTTACAGCTAAGATTATTAATAACACATTTACAGTATAGTAACATATTTACAAGGGAAATATTGGAAACTAAAATGAAACTATATCTGTACAATTATGTTAACAAACTTGTATTGAACACTTGGCACTTTGTCAGAATCTTTCCACTGATTGTATCATTTAATCTTCACCACTCTCCTCATTTTACAAAGGAGGAGAGAGAAGCCAAAACAATTGATAGGACCTTAATAAGATTTAACTCAAACCCAGTTCTGCATAATCACAAATCTAGATGATTGTAGAAATTTCCACCAGCATCATTAATCATTTACTGATCTCTATGGGTCATTATGTAGCTCACATTACCAAACACTGCATAGAAGCTGCACCATTTTGTATTCCTACCAACAATATACAAGGATTCCAATTCTCTGCATTCTTGCCAATACTTGTTATCTCTTGTCTTTTTGACGATAACTGTTCTAACAGTGTGAAGTAATATCTCATTGTGTTTTTGATTTGCATTTCCCTGAATATTAGTGATGTTGAGCATCTTTTCACTTAGTGGCTGGCCACTTGTATGTCTTCACTAGAAACATGTTTATTTGGTTTCTCTGCACATTTTTAATTGGATTGTTAGCTTTTTTTGGCTGTTGAGTTGTGCGATTGTATGAGTTTTAATATATTTTGGATATTAACCTCTTATCAGATACATGATTTGCAAATATTTTCTCCCATTCTGTGGGTTGCCCTTTCATTTTGTTGATGGTTTCCCTTCCTGTGCAGGAGCTTTTTAGTTTTATGTAGTCCCACTTGTTTGTTTTTGCTTTCGTTGCCTTTGCTTTTGGTGTCAAATCCAAAAAACTTATTGCCAAGACCCATGTCAAGGAGCTTAGCCTCTATATTTCCTTTTAGGAGTTTTACAGTTTCAGGTCTTAAATTTACGTCCTTAACCCATTTTGAGTTAAATCTTGTGTGTAGGGTAAGCTATGGGTCCAGTTTCATTTTCTTGCATGTGTCTGTACAATTTTCGCAGTGTCATTTATTGAAGAAACTATTATTTCCCCATTGTAGATCCCTGTGTCCTTTATCATAAAATAATTGACTGTTTATTCATGGTTTTATTTCTGGGGTCTCTGTTTTGTTCCCATGAGCTATGTGTCTGTTTTTTTGTTTTTGTTTTTTTCAATTCCATATGCTCTTAATTACTTTAGCTTTGTAATCAGAAAGTGTGATCCCTCCAGCTTTGTTGTTCTTTCTCAAGATTGCTTTAGCTATTTGAAATCTTTTGTGGTTCCATGCAAATATTAGGATTGTGGAGTTTTAATTTTTTTTCCCCCTGTATCTGTGAAAATACGTTTAGAATTTTGACAGGGACTGCATTAAATCTTTAGATTGCTTTGGGTAATATGGCCATTTTTCACAATATTAATTCTTTCAGTTTATGAGTTTAGAATATCTTTCCATTTATTTGTGTCTTCATCAATTTTTTCATTGGTATTTTATACCTTTCAGTGTATAGATGTTTCATTTTCTCAAATTTATTCTTAATTATTTCATGCTTTTTGATGCAATTATAAATGAATTGTTTTCTTAATTTCTTTTTCTGATAGTTTGTTGTTAGTATATTGAAATGCAACTGGTTTTTGTATTTTGATTTTTATCTTACAACTTTACTGAATTCAAATATTAGTTCTAATAGTTATTTTGATAGGACTGGAGGATTTTAATAAAGTGGATAGGATGACCTGGTCTTTGGATACCATTCATCTTCTTTTCCCAGTTACTCCCGTCATTTCCCAATGGACTCATGATCAAAGTGTTCCTGTTGGCAGGGTTGGAGGTAATCTGTGGGTTACAAAATGTGAACTTCTACTTACCAGGCTGATCTGGCTACTACTGAGTGCCCAATCTGCCAGCATCAGAGACCAACAATGTATTGTGCACTTAAAAAATTGTTAAGAGGTTGGCTCTCACATTAATTATTCTTACTACGATAAAATAACATTCAAGAAATAAACATTGCATAGAGGAAAATAAAAATTCTAACATATCTTCCTAAAGATTGATGCATTTTAGTCCTTGCAGGACAATATTTAAGTATGAAAGGACTAGAAATATCTCTAAGTACCAAATAGAGAGTGTACTGAAGTCTAAACATAAGCAAACGTTTTAAATGTTATATAGCAAAATCTATAGCATATGAACTGAGTTCTCAGGAAAATAATAAAGAAGGCCTGGAATTTGTTGTAAAAATGAGAGTATTATAAATTTTGCTTTAGAAAAATCAGGAGAAGAGATGTTGGGGTAAAGAAAGATTGCAAAGGAGAAAGTGTGACTATCCAGGTGGTTTTAAAAAAGGGAGTAAAGACATGTATGTTAACTGCAGGAAGATTACAGTTTAACATCAACTCAGATGAGCAACATTGATTTTGGGTCTAATATATGACCTTGAGTCCTCAGATTTGAGACCCTGGACCAAACTGGTAATTTGAAATCCATGGGCAGAAGTTTGTTAGCAATTTTAAAGGTAAGACATCACTAAGTTTGTTGGGTGGCATAGTCTAAACTATGAACTTTTATAAAAATGAGAATAGCCCATATTGTAAAAAATAATCTATACTAAGAATTGATTACTTAAAACTTATAATAATATTTAGTGCCATCATTTGAAATTAGTATTCTGTTAATAGTAGGCAAACAGTTACTTATCCTTTGAAGCAATTTTCTTAAGTAAACTAATGGTAGCTTCCTTTATTGAGTTTCTGAACTCTACTTTCCTCATATATGACTTGTGTATAACTTTAAGAAGGCAACTTCTTATTTAGAGACAAATAAGTCAATTCAAATAAATGGTAAAGGATTTGAAAAACATTTAATAGAGGAAAAATTCAAGTTAATATTAAGTACAAATCCAAAATAGTAATAATGGAAAATCAGAGCTAGGCTTCAAATTCAGCTATTATTTCAAATCACTGGTAATCCAGAAATACTTTCCTACCCTCAACTCTCAAGTAGGGCAACAAACTTGGAGGTAATGCAGGGTATTTAATTCAAGAACTAATGGACAAGAGCACGTGTAGCCCTTCTGTAATGTGGCTCATCTTTTTGCTGACCAGAAAGAACGTTCTGTCAGCCAGCAATGGCTATAAAAATCAAAATGTTTAGCATAACTGTTAGAGAGCAGACGCAAGCACAAGAGAAAAAAAAGAAAAGGAAAAAAGGGTCAAAAGAAGGGAAAACTGTAAAGGGCTTAACTGATACAGCGGTAGCAAGAAGTTCTTTGAGAGAGAGTAGAAAGGAGAAAGAATGAAACGCTGCTGGAATTATGCAGCATTGTGGGGACGTTCAGTACAAGTCAGGCAGCAGTACCTAAGACCCCTCTGTGCAGCCCTGAGGGGAGCTAGAATAGCCACAGCATTGAAGGGTGTGGAGTGTGGCCTCCCTCCAGGGGCTGTTTAGAAGCTATGGAGTCAGTGCACATTTCACACTGGTTTCATCACACCTAATTTGTGTTCAGAATACTTTGTTTTGTAAAATATGAAAATGTACAGTGTAACTTACAAGCATTATCCTCATAGGCTGAGGCACAAATATTTGGTGGCTGAAAGAGTTAAGGTACAGTTAGCTCTTGTTTTCAAATTTAAAACAAATTATATATTACTGTTCTTTTCTATATTCCCCCAGATGTTCCTATTTCAGATAGTAAAGTCACTTAGTAAATATTTATTGAAATAGTTTCTTAAGTGCACGAATAACATACCTTGTGATCAGAACACAAAGACTTCGATATTCCTCCAGTTTGAAGGAAATATTAAATTAATTGTTAGAGAATATGTAGAAAAAATTATGTTGGTATCTTATCTTCTTGACAGTATTTGCTGTGTGGCTTTACAAATATAAATGAAATTATCTTTCCATTTTAGTGGAATGCCTGCCAAATCATGATATAGGATATCCTGTAAATTTCTTATTGTATCAAAAATGAGCTCAAGGGGGACCTTCAAGATGGCATAGGAGTAAGATGTGGAGATCACCTTCCTCCCCACAAATACATCAAAAATACATCTACATGTGGAACATCTCCTACAGAACACCTACTGAATTCTAGCAGAAGGCATCAGACTTCCCAAAAGGCAAGAAACTCTCCATGTACCTGGGTAGGGCAAAAGAAAAAAGGAAAAACAGAGACAAAAGAATAGGGACGGGACCCGCACCTCTGGGAGGGAGCTGTGAAGGAGGAAAGGTTTCCACACACTAGGAAGCCTCTTCACTGGTGGAGACAGGGGGTGGGCCAGGGGGAAGCTTTGGAACCACGGAGGAGAGCTCAGCAACAGGGATGCAGAGGGCAAAGTGGAGAGATTCCCACACAGAGGATCAGTGCCAACCAGCACTCAACAGCCTGAGAGGCTTGTCTGCTCACCTGCCGGGATGGGTTGGGGCTGGGAGCTGAGACTCAAACTTTGGAGGACAGATCCCAGGGAGAGGACTGGGGTTCGCAGCATGAACACAGCCTGAAGGGGGCTAATGCACCACAGCTAGTTGAGAGAGAATCCGGGAAAAAGTCTGGAACTGCCTAAGAGGCAAGAGACCATTATTTCGAGTGCATGAGGAGAGGGGATTCAGAGCACAGCCTAAACGAGCTCCAGAGATGGCTACGAGCCGTGGCTGTCAGCGCAGACACCAGAGACACGCATGAAACACTGAGGCTGCTGCTGCAGCCACCAAGAAACCTGTGTGTAAGCACAGGTCACTCTCCACACCTCCCCTCCCAGGAACCTGTGCAGCCCGCCACTGCCAGGGTCCCGAGAGGCAGGGACAACTTCCCCGGGAGAATACATGGTGTACCTCAGGCTGTTGCAACTTTATGCTGCCTCTGCCACCACAGGATTGCCCTGCATTCAGTACCCCTCTCTCCCTCCAGCCTGAGTGAGCTGGACCCCTGAATCAGCTGTTACTTTAACCCCGTCTTGTCTGGGTGGGGAACAGACACCCTCAGGGACCTACACATAGAGGCGGGGCCAAATCTGAAGCTGAACCCCAGGAGCTGTGCGAACAAAGAAGAGAAAGGGAAATCTCTCCTAGCAGTCTCAGGAGCAGTGGATTAAATCCCCCCAATCAACTTGATGTACTCTGCATCTGTGGAATACCTGAATAGACAACAAATCATCCAAAAATTGAGGCAGTGGACTTTGGGAGCAAGTGTAGACTTGGGGTTTGCTTTCTGCATCTAATTTTTTCCTGGTTTTATGTTTATCTTACTTTAGTATTTAGAGCGTTATTATTATTGGTAAATTTGTTTATTAATTGGGTTGCTCTCTTTTATTTATATATATATATATATTTTTCTTTTGCTTTATCTCTCTTTGTGAGTGTGTATATGCTTCTTTCTGTGATTTTGTTGCTATAGCTTTGCTTTTGCCATTTGTCCTAGGGTTCCGCTGTCCTATTTTTTTTTTTTTTTTCTTTTGGATACTTTTTAGTGCTTGGAATCATTGGTGGATTTGTGTTTTGGTTGGTGGCTCTCTTCTTTCTTTTTTTTTTTTTTTCTTTTTAATTTTTTTAACTTTTAATAATATTTCTTTAATTTTTAAAATTTTAATAACTTTATTTTATTTATTTATTCTTTCTTTCTTTCTTTTTTTCCTCCCTTTTCTTCTGAGCCATGTGATTGACAGGGTCTTGGTGCTCCAGCCAGGTGTCAGGCCTGAGCCTCTGAGATGGGAGACCCAAGTTCAGGACATTGGTCCACCAGAGACCTCCCAGCCTCATGTAATATCAAATGGCAGAAGCTATCCCAGAGATCTCCATCTCAGTGCTAAACCCAGCTCCACTCAACGAGCAACAAGCTACAGTGCTGGACACCCTATACCAAACAACTAGCAAGACAGGAACACAACCCCACCCATTAGCAGAGAGGCTGCCTAAAATCATAATAAGGTCACAGACACCTCAAAACATACCACCAGACGTGGTCCTGCACACCAGAAAGATAAGATCCAGCCTCATCCACCAGAACACAGGCACCAGTCTCCTCCGCCAGGAGACCTACACAACCCACAGAACCAACCTTACCCACTGGGAGCAGACACCAAAAACAACGGCAACTACGAACCTGCAACCTGCGAAAAGGAAACTTCAAACACAGTATGTGAAGCAAAATGAGAAGACAGTGAAATACAAACAGATGAAGGAGCAAGGTAAAAACCCACCAGACCAAACAAATGAAGAGGAAATAGGCAGTCTACCTGAAAAAGAATTCAGAATAATGATAGTAAAGATGATCTAAAATCTTGTAAATAGAATGGAGAAAATATAAGAAACGTTTAACAAGGACCTAGAAAAACTAAAAGAGCAAACAAACAGTGATGAACAACACAATAAATGAAATTAAAAATTGTCTACAAGGAATCAGTAGCAGAATAAATGAGGCAGAATAACAAATAAGTGACCTGGAAGATAAAATAGTAGAAATAACTACCGTAGAGCTGAATAAAGAAAAAAGAATGAAAAGAATTGAGGACAGTCTCAGAGACCTCTGGGACCACATTAAACGCACCAACATTTGAATGTTAGGGGTCCCAGAAGAAGAAGTGAAAAAAAAAGGAACTGAGAAAATATTTGAACAGATTATAGTTGAAAACTTCCCTAATATGGGAAAGGAAATAGTCATCAAGTCCAGGAAGCACAGAGAGTCCCATACAGGATAAATCCAAGGAGAAACATGTGAAGACACATATTAATCAAGCTATCAAAATTTAAATACAAAGAAAAAATATTCAAAGCAGCAAGGGAAAAACAACAAATAACATACAAGGGAATCCCCATAAGATTAATAGCTGAACTTTCCGCAGAAACTCTACAAGTCAGAAGGGACTGGCAGGACATACTCAAGGTGATGAAAGGGAAGAACCTACAACCAAGATTACTCTACCCAGCAAGGATCTCCTTCAGAGTCAATGGAGAATTAAAATCTTTACAGACAAGCAAAAGTGGAGAGAATTCAGCACCATTAAACCATCCTTACATTAAGTGCTAAAGGAACTTCTCTAGGCAGGAAACACAAGAGAAGGAAAAGACCTACAATAACAAACCCAAAACAATTAAGAAAATGTTAATAGGAACATACATATTGATAACTACCTTAAATGTAAATGGCTTAAATGCTCCAACCAAAAGACACAGACTGACTGAATGAATACAAAAACAAGACCCATATATATGCTGTCTATAAGAGACCCACTTCAGACCTAGGGACGCCTACAGACTGAAAGTGAGGGGATGGAAAAAGGTATTCCATGCAAATGGAAATCGAAAGAAAGCTGGAGTATGAATTCTCATGTCAGACAAAATAGACTTTAAAATAAAGACTATTACAAAAGACAAAGAAGGACACAATGATCAAGTGATCAATCCAAGAAGAAGATATAACAGTTGTAAACATTTATGCACCCAAGATAGGAGCACCTCAATACATAAGGCAAATGCTAACAGCCATAAAAGGGGAAATCGACAGTAACACAATCATATTAGGGGACTTTAACACCCCAGTTTCGCCAATGGAAAGATCATCCAAAATGAAAATAAATAAGAAACACAAGCTTTAAATGATACATTAAACAAGATGAACTTAATTGGTATTTATAGGACATTCCATCCCAAAACAAGAGAATACACTTTCTTCTCAAGTGCTCATGGAACATTCTCCAGGATAGATCATATCTTGGGTCACAAATTAAGCCTTGGTAAATTTAAGAAAATTGAAATCTATCAGGTATATTTTCTGACCATAGCACAATGAGACTAGATATCAATTATAGGAAAAAATCTGCAAAAAATACAAACACATGGAGGCTAAACAATACACTACTAAATAACCAAGAGATCACTGAAGAAATCAAAGAGGAAATCAAAAAATACCTAGAAACAAATGACAGTGAAAACACGATGACCCAAATCCTATGGGATGCAGCAAAAGAAGTTCTAAGAGAGACGTTTATAGCAATAAAATCCTACCTCAAGAAACATCTTAAGTAAATAACATAACCTTACACCTAAAGCAATTAGAGAAAGTAGAAGAAAAAAACTCCAAATGTAGCAGAAGGAAAGAAATTATAAAGATCAGAAATAAGTGAAAAAGAAATTAAAGAAATGATAGCAAAGATCAGTGAACTAAAAGCTGGTTCTTTGAGAAGATAAACAAAATTGATAAACCATTTTCCAGACTCATCAAGAAAAAACAGACTCAAATCAACAGAAGTAGAAATAAAAAAGGAAAAAAAAACAACTGACACTGCAGAAATACAAAGGATCATGAGAGATTACTACAAACAACTATATGCCAATAAAATGGACAACCTGGAAGAAATGGAAAAATTCTTAGAAGAGCACAACTTTCCAAGATTGAACCAGGAAGAAATAGAAAATATAAACAGACCAGTCACAAGCACTGAAATTGAAACTGTGATTGAAAATCTTCTAACAAACAAAAGACCAGGCCTAGGTGCCTTCACAGGTGAATGCTATCAAACATTTGGAGAAGAATTAACACCTATCCTTCTCAAACTCTTCCAAAATATAGCAGAGTGAGGAACACTCCCAAACTCATTCTACGAGGCCACCATCACCTTGATGCCAAAACCAGAAAAAGATGTCAGAAGAAAAGAAAAGTATGAACCTGTATCAGTGATGAATATAGATGCAAAAATCCTCAACAAAATACTAGCAAACAGAATCCAACAGCACATTAAAAGGATCATATACCATGATCAAGTGGGGTTTATCCCAGGAATGCAAGGATTCTTCAATGTATGCAAATCCATCAATGTGATACACCGTATTAACAAATTGAAGGAGAAAAACCATATGATCATCTCAGTAGATGCAGAACAAGCTTTTGACAAAATTCAACATCCGTTTATGATAAAAGCCCTCCAGAAAGTAGGCAGAGAGGGAACTTACCTCAACATAATAAAGGCCATATATGACAAACTGCAGCCAACATCGTTCTCAATAGTGGAAAACTGAAACCATTTCCACTAAGATCATGAACAAGATAAGGTTGCCCACTTTCACTACTGTTATTCAACATAGTTTTGAAAGTTTTAGCCACAGCAGTCAGAGAAGAAAAAGAAATAAAAGGAATCCAGATCAGAAAAGAAGAAGTAAAACTGTCACTGTTTGGAGATAACATGATAGTATACATAGAGAATCCTAAGGATGTTACCAGAAAACTACTAGAGCTAATGAATGAATTTGGTAAAGTAGCAGGATGCAAAATTAATGCACACTGGGCTTCCCTGGTGGTGCAGTGGTTGAGAGTCCGCCTGCTGATACAGGGGACACGGGTTCATGCCCCGGTCCGGGAAGATCCCAAATGCTGTGGAGCGGCTAGGCCCGTGAGCCATGGCCGCTGAGCCTGCGCGTGCAGAGCCTGTGCTCCACAACAGGAGAGGCCACAACAATAAGAGGCCCGTGTACCACACACACACACACACACACACACACACACAATAATAATAATAATAATAATAATGCACAGAAATCTCTTGTATTCCAGTACACTAATGATGAAAAACCTGAAAGAAAACCTAAGAAACACTCCCATTTACCATTGCAACAAGAAGAGTAAAATGCCTAGGAATAAACCTACCTAAGGAGACAGAAGACCTGTATGCAGGAAACTATAAGACACTGATGAATGAAATTCAAGATGATACAGATGGAGAGATATACCATGTTCTTGGATTGGAAGAATGAAGGTTGTGAAAATGACTATACTATGCAAAGCAATCTATGGATTCAATGCAATCCCTATCAAACTACCAATGGCATTTTTCACAGAGCTAGAACAAAAAATTTCCCAACTTGTATGGAAACACAAAAGACCCCAAATAGCCAAAACAATCTTGAGAAAGAAAAGTAGAGCTGGAGGAATCAGGCTCCCAGATTTCAAAATATACTACAAAGCTACAGTAGTCCAGACAGTATAGTACTGGCACAAAACCAGAAATATAGATCAATGGAACAGGATAGAAAGCCAAGAAATAAACCCACCCACCTCTGGTCACCTTATCTTTGATAAAGGAGGCAATAATATACAATGGAGAAAAGACAGCCTCTTCAGCAAGTGATGCTGGAAAAACTGGATAACTACATGTAAAAGAATGAAATTAGAACACTCCCTAACACCACACACAAAAATAAACTCAAAGTGGATTAAAGACCTAAATGTAAGTCCAGACACTATAAAACTCTTTGTGGAAAATATAGGCAGAACACTCTATGACATAAATCACAGCAAGGTCCTTTTTGACCCACCTCCTAGAGAAATGGAAATAAAAGCAAAAATAAGCAAATGGGATCTAATGAAACTTGCAAAATATTGTACAGTAAAGGAAACCATAAGCAAGATGAAAAGAGAACCCTCAGAGTGGGAGAAAATATTTGTAAATGAAACAACTGACAAAGGATTAATCTCCAAAATACACAAGCAGCTCATGCAGCTCAATATCAAAAAAAACCCTAACAACCCAATCCAAAAATGGGCAGAAGACCTAAATAGACATTTCTCCAGAGAAGATATACAGATTGCCTACAAACACATGAAAGGATGCTCAAAAATCACTAATCATTAGAGAAATGCAAATCAAAACTACAATGAGGTATCACCTCACACCATCATCAAAAAATCTACAAGCAATAAATGCTGGAGAGGGTGTGGAGAAAAGGGAACCCTCTTGCACAGTTGGTGGGAATGTCAATTGATACAGCCACTATGGAGAACAATATGGAGGTTCCTTAAACAACTAAAAATAGAACTACCATATGACCCAGCAATCCCACTACTGGGCATATACCCTGAGAAGACCATAATTCAAAAAGAGTCATGGACCACAAGGTTCATTGAAGTTCTGTTTACAATAGCCAGGACATGGAAGCAATGTAAGTGTCCATCGACAGATGAATGGATAAAGAAGCTGTGGCACCTATACACGATGGAATATTACCCAGTTGCAAAAAGAAGTGAAATTGAGTTATTTGTAGTGAGGTGGATGGACCTAGAGACTGTCATACAGAGTGAAGTAAGTCAGAAAGAGAAAAAGAAATACCATATGCTAACACATATATATGGAATGTAAAAATAAAAATGGTTCTGAAGAAACTAGGGGCAGGACAGGAATAAAGACACAGATGTAGAGAATGGGGTTGAGGACATGGAGAGGGTGAAGGGTAAGCTGGGAAGAAGTGAGAGAGTGGCATGGACATAAACACACTACCAAATGTAAAATAGATTGCTAGTGGGAAGAAACTGGATAGCACAGGGAGATCAGCTCGGTGCTTTGTGTCCACCTGGTGGGGTGCGATAGGGAGGTTGGGAGGGAGACCCAAGAGGGAGGAGATATGGATATATATAGCTGATTCACTTTTTTATACAGTGGAAACTAACACACCATTTTAAAGCAATGATACTCCAATTAAAAAAAAATGACCTGCTAACACTCTAAAATAATAGCCATTTATTAGCTGTATGATTTTGGACAGTAATTTATCCCCTTGGTATCTCAGTATCCTGATGTGAAAAATTTCTTAATGCTACCTCATGTATATTTTTTGAGTATCAAGTGAGTTAATATTTGGAAACATTTAGACAAGTGACTGCTACAGAGTTAATATATAAGTCTTTGCTATGATTAAAACTTGGGTTAGTTTCTAAATGACTTTTCCTATTGTTGTCCCCTATCTCCAGATAATTAGATTAAAGTTTAGTTACTCCACTTAGCTTTCATAACAGCCTGAACAGTATTCAGTAAAACAAATGCCTTTTCCGTATTTACATCACATCTGGCGAAGACAGAAATCATGGGATAGCTTGACCCCGAAAATATGAGAACTGAGAAGGAGAAGCATCTGTCTCCTCCATCTGTTTAACCAAGATTTCTTAATTATCTGTAAAAAGATCTCTGGTCTGAATCACTAACTGTTCAGCTTAATGAACTATATTTTTGACATACATTAGAGACTTGTGCATTCATAAAGATTATCAACTTACTGATTGGTGATATTTTCCATGAGGACAAGGAAGGCTAACAATGACCTATATGTTACCCACATGCACTGTTTTTCTTGATGATAATGATTAAAGCTCTTACTCCTGGAGCTTTTTGTTGTTTTATCTGTTATCTCCTGTTTTCGGTTGTAGACACTCATTTTTCCAAAATCAAGTCACTTGTCACTAATTGTTCCCTCCAGTGATGCTTGTCTGCTGCTGATGTTCTGAAGCAATTGATGTTGATGTTACATTGGTTCACATTATACTTTCATTTGCCCTTGAAGCTGTTTGGCTGTCCATCTTGTGCTTGATTGCATTCCTCACCTCATTATGTAGCAGCTGCTTTGGCATTCTTTTTTTTTTTTTTTTTTTAATTTTTCATTTGCTTCGCTTGCTGAAATGTAAGAACTTGGCTTTACTGCCAATATTTTAATAGTGTTCAGAAGTATCATTATTGATTTTGATATTGATGCTGTCTGATAATGAATGGCAATGAATCTTCTCCCCAAGCTGAAAACACTTGTATAAATGAGTCTAAATCTCTTGCCATTAGTGCTCCTTGGGAGGCCATCATTTCACAAGCTGGCTGTGTAGTTAGAAGCTAGAGGCTTGTTGTGCTACAGATTTTCACATCTCCTATTGTGGATCTGAATCATAAGACATTTTTCTTCAGTTTGGTAGCATGATATGCCTGTGATAATTTAACACTTGAGAGGATTTCATTTATAATCTTGCTTTGGAGGATCAACATAACTCCCATTTCATAGACTATACCTAATATATCTGACATTTAAAACATGTAGTTGTTAGTTATTAAGGAGCATGTTTTTATGAGGATGAAACATGAAACTTTAAAAAAAGTTTTCTTTAATATTTAGAAAGGGCTTCTTTCTCTAAACCCCTCTCACACATTTTACTTATAATATTTGTCTTGTGTGTGATTCTTCCCTCCTAGTAGACTCAACCAAATGGAGGAACAAGTCCTCAGTAATTTTTGTATCTTCCAAGCAAATACCTAATAAGAAATGCTGTATAATGATTCGCTGTTTCTTTTGTTGATTATATGTATTATATAATAGATGTTATATATTAACATATGTAGTTAAAATCCATTCATCTATAGCTTTTTAATTTAAAATATGTAAAAGTTGTGCCAAAAGTATACTTTGGATCAACCATGAAAAGAAAGATTTTTTTAAGATAGGCTAATATATTAGCCTGTAGTATAAGAGAATAATTTTAACAGCATAATTTAAATCAATAGTATGATGTTGCATATCAGTTTTCTCCAGTAATGTAAAATGTATATTAAATAGGACCATTGCTTGGAAGCAGTGAGATTAGTTTGAGAAAAATATATATTTATTTAAAATCTTTCAGATACCTATAATTGAAGCCTATTATCTTAAACGTTCTGTAACTTTATACTCAAACCTCTCAGTTATTCAGACTGTCTTTCGTCCTAAAACATGAACCCCTGTACTCTTTGTTTTACTGCCATTTTCTGGATTCCTCAATGTTTGTTGTAGTCAGTGTGCTATTGACTCAAGGACATCTCAATTATCAATCGAAGCAGTAGGAATAATTAGATCTATCTTATTTCACAAGATTATCAAGAAAGTCAAATGAGCTTATGTTTGTAAAAATACACTGTTAAGGCTATAGTTCCATATATATTTGGGCTTTGTTTTCAGAGCAGGTGAGGGATAAACTAAATGAAAAGACTGTTTTCATGTGATGATTAAATATTTTTGTAGCTCATTCCTTTTGGTCTTATTTTAGGTTTTTTAACTATACATACACAGTAGGAAAGTTGTTCTTCCAAAGTCAGTGCCCAGTTCTACAGTTAGGAGTATCACCAGTTACAAACACATTACATGGCTTGCTCAATGAGCGATCAGTTAGCCCCTTGTTGGTAGAGCCAGGTTTACCCTCTGAGTATATGACTTAGCAGTCTTACCCCTGAGTATATGACTTAGCAGTCTTACCCCAGAATATATTTCTGATGAGACTTCAAATTCTACTGTTCATTTGGTCATATAGAATAAAATTATACTCAATACAGATGCATTTATCTTTCCTTAAATCTTATGTTTTTCTAGATTTATTGAGGTATGATTGACAAAATTGTAAGATATTTAAAGTGTACAATGTGATGATTTGATTACATTGTGCAAGGAATCCCCACTGAGTTAACTAATATATCCACCACCTCACGTACTTATATATACATATGTATATATATATATATATATATATATATATATATATATATATATATATATATATATACACACACACATATATATATATATTTGGTGGGAACACTTAAGTTTTACATTTTGAGCCAATTTCAGTTATACAATAGTGTTGTCAACTATAGTCACCATGTTATACATTATATCCTCAGATCTTATCTTACAACTGAAAGTTTGTACCCTTTTACCAACCTCACCCTATTTCCCCCACCACCCCCAGACCCTGGCAACCACTTTTCTAACTCCTTGTTTCTACAAGTTGGACTTTTTAAATTTTTAAAAAAATTTTTAGATTCCACATATAAATAACATCATATGTTGTTTTTCTCTGTCTGGCTTATTTCACTAAGCATAATGCCCTCCAGGTCCATCTATGTTTTTGCAAATGACAGGATTTCCTTCTTTTTTAAGGCTGAATAATATCACATTTTGTGCATATCTGTCTACCTGTCTATCTGTCTATCTGTCTGTCTATCTCTCATATCTAGACCATCTATAGATGGTATGTGTGTATATATATATGGTATATGTATATATATGCATATTATTTATACATATACACACATATGTGGTATGTATGTATGTATCCATTGATTCATATGATCAAAAACATTACCAAATGATAATATTTTAGTTGCTAATTTAGCAGTTAGCCAACTCACTCCTTTCTTTGGATAAAAATAATTTAACCTCAAATGAAGTATTTGTCATCATTCACTTGCAGTAACAACTATAAATATAAGCTCATTAATCTCTGCAGACTCTCTCATCAGACATTTGAGTTTTGAAGCATTTCTCAACTTTCCCAAAGCAGGGTGTTTCCTGAATTTGATATAGAATGACTTTTAATACGTTTAGAAACTTTAGAGACTGACAGGAGCCTATATTTAGCTGTGGTAAAAGTGAAAGGAAGTGACTGCCCAGAGTAGTAAAAGGAAGAATCCCTGAGGAGAGAGAAGCTGGTGAGGGAGCAGGGAGCTACTGAAAATTGGGTGGTATAATGTATTTCCTGATACATTCAAAGAAACCTTCATAACCGTTCATTCAGTGATTCAATACTATTTGTTTAGTGCCTTCTACATACAAAGTTAGTGTTCTAGCCATTGAGGTGTAGTAGTGAATATAATAAATAAAAATCACTGTTTTGGAGCTTACTTTCTAAATCTTATGCTCTAAGTTTATTCTATTTTAAGTCTAGTCTATCCTACTACATATTCAATAATTATCATTTAGAACCCTCCCGTGGATCAATTTGTAATGTCTTTCTGTCATCCGGATACCAAGCTTTGTCATTCTTTACATTACTTCCTGCTAAACTCCTCTAAGTTAGGTACCTGGTTCATCAGTTAGCTCCGGGCTTGGTTTCACTCCTTGAATTCTTACTATCATAACCTTTGGTATAAAATGATGCTTCTGATAAGTGAAAATATTAACAAGCTCCATTTTGGACAGGACTTTGGACCCTGGCCCCAGAAGCTCTTGTACACTGGTTTGCTAATCTCTCACAATTACACCAAGCACTATATATATGTTAAGTACGTGGTAGTGGAATCAGACAATGTAGATTCTGACCCTAAAGTTAGACCTCAGTGTTTTATCTATAAAATGGCATAGTACTAGCAGCTACCTCATAGGATAATACTTTCATGTACTTTTCTATTCAGTGAAGATTCCAAGATGTTAAGACCCTCGTTTATAATTTTATTTTGGAGACTGGTCATGGACATTAATAACTAAAATACTACAGAGAAAATGATAGAAGAGTAGACACAATGCTGTGGGTTTTAGAAAAAAATTATTACTCTGTCTAGAGTGACCAGAGAAGACTTCATGGAAAAATTGGAATATCCATAGACATTAATGGATATTTGATAAGAGCATGATGTTTCTTATTTTTTGATTTCTCACTCCAATACTTATTCATTAGGCTAGATATATTTACACTTACTGGAAATGATGGAATCCCCAAAAAAGTTGCTTCAAAAGTGAGAAAAATTGGCCATGTTACAGTTTAATAATTAAGTTGTTTTTTTTTTTTTTTTTTTGCTGTACACGGGCCTCTCACTGCTGTGGGCTCTCCCGTTGCAGAGCACGGGCTCTGGACGCGCAGGCTCAGTGGCCATGGCTCACGGGCCCAGCCGCTCCGTGGCATGTGGGATCTTCCCGGACCGGGGCACGAACCTGTGTCCCCTGCATCATCAGGCGGACTCTCAACCACTGTGCCACCAGGGAAGCCCTATAATTTAGTTTTGATTTTGGTCTTTATCTATAATCCCTCTTTGGAAGTGAAAGATAGTAAAGTTTGAAGGAGAAGAAGGGATGTATTTCTATCTGTTATGGACTTCTCTGCTGACATATTATGCCTTCTAATTTGAGGCAATAGTGTGGGGATCAGGGTAATACTCTTACGGCTCAAGCAAAGCAGAGCCAGATTTCTATACTCTATCTTTTCTACGATGACCGTACATTAAAGAGAACTAATGCAACTCACCAAAATGAGCAAGTTAATTATTTCTGAACCATGGGGTGTGGCCATTGTTCCCAGTCCTACCAAAAGGATTTTTGTTTTAAGTGTTAATTGATCCTTTTCCGTTTTATAATTGATTGAAACACTGTAATCTTTATTGATACAAGTATAATGATTCAAAACATACATCCTTTTTAATAAGTGTAAATTTCAATAAAAGGATTCAAATGCTTTCCAAAGCAGCACGTTAGGTTTTCCAATTCCCATTAGTTGACACAGAGAATGTATAGGTGTTTCATTGATCCTTAGTAAAAATGTAGTTAGATTATCAATATGGTAAAGTCTCCACTGTTTACACAAATAAGGGCATGAACATGTGAGCAAATTCTAGTGGTAAAAAAAATTAACAGCTGTTTGTAATGTGAATGTATTGTCCAATCTCTATTTGTAGATATGTAGAATAAAATGTTTAGGGATTCTTGTCAAAAAATAAAAGACACAAAATATCTAACTTAGAAGTAGGTGCAAATTGTTCAGTTACCACATCTGTTCCTAAACAGGAATACATATAATACCATGATTACATATCATAACATATTATGATTACCACTAAAAAGAATGAAATATATTAATATGCACCTTTTAAAGAGAATATACCTGCAGAGAAATAGACATAATATATGAATATAAAAAAACGTAAAAATCCTGTTTAACAGGCTATATAAAATTTACTCTTGGAATCAGGCTACATAAAATTTACTCTTGGAATAGGAGAGGGGAATGGGGCTAGGGATGAAGGAGAACCTTAAATATATCTATGATATTTTCTCATGTAAGACAAAACAAACATGATCAACTATCAATTTTGAGTAGTAGGTGATATTTTGATACTCATCTCAATTTTGTGAGCATCTTAAACACACGTATGTGTGTGCATGTGTGCATATGCATTGCTTATTCCACATGCAACAACTAAACAAAAAACTTGTCTCATCTTTTATCATACCTCATAGATTTCCAATTTTAAATCGTGCTGGGAGCTGTATAAGCCTAGGAAAATAACTTTGGGATCAGGATATAATACATACAAGTTTCAATGCCTGCTGCTGTCCATATCCTGGTAGCATCATGGAAGCCATTCTACATTTGCTGTAACAGGTTTTTATACCAGCATCAACCAGAGTTCCTGACTGGACAGAAAATGTGTAGATGAGGAAAAATGGAAAAAGCCTTTGTATTTCTGTTGAGTGTATCATGTATGTTCCATGGTTAGAGAAGCTAGAATAAGCTGAATTGTTTCATCAGAGGTGATGCTGTTAAAAAAAAAAATTAGGAAGATCTGCTGGCAGAACCATCTATGGAAGTGGAGTATAGAAAAATGGATTAGGTCTATGTGCAGAACTGTCAAACACTTTGAGAAGGAATGCTCTTATTTTTACCCACTGGGACTTCACAAGAAGTTATTTTCTGAGTTTGAGAAATTTATATAAAGCCTGCCTAAAAAACTCTACTTCTGAAGTGTAGGTTCTATATTTTATAGTAGAAATGCTTAGAAATAATCCCTATTTCTCCTTAAAAGAGAATCAGAATTATACCTGGCTAAATGTTTTCTAATTCACTTTTTGTGTGTAAGTTACTTAAAATTTACTGTTTTTAGAGTTATTCAGTTCACATATGAATGCTTTTCTCTTATATTTTGGTCAAGAATGATCTTTAAAATATTTAACCTTCAGAGATAAATGCCCACAGTGGTCACAGAGATGGTGATAGTGGGGTAGCACCTTGCACTTTGTAGCTTAGGTGGCTAATGGACTTTAAAACGGGCATTTAAAAAGTCAAGTAGCACTTTTTAAACCAAGCTTAACTGGAATTATTTCTTCTCTCCCATAACTTGAAATAAATGAATTCAAGGACTGTTTTTTTCCTAAAAAAATAGCCCTTAACCACATATTTGGTAAAGGACATGATCAATCTGCAGGGAACCAAGGCTATACTGAAAATCTGTATCATCTGAATCCTTCCTGGGTAGCGTTGTTCCAAGAAAACCACTAAGGGAGCTGGTGGTCACAGAAGCAGCTATAAAAGAAGAGTAGTAGAGCTGGTCATGGGTGAACTTTTCCCTGGTGACATGAGCAACAGGGAAATGGTAAATTAAAATGTAAAGTTAAAAACAGAGAAGAGAAAGTAGTCATTAAAATAATGAAAGGATGGTAGAAGATTAAAATGTGAGTAAAATAGAAGAAACACAAAAGAAAAAGAATAAAATATACCTGAAGATAAAAACATTAAAGATTTAAAAAATCAGTGATAAAGCAGGTAATATCCAAAATAAAAGAAATAAAAATAGAGAACCAATAAAGTAAAAAGAATAAACGTATGAAAATTAGGATGATGCAGCATTAATGATTGAATTAGGAAATGTAACAATGAAAGTAATATGTAAATAATAGGGTTAAAATATAAAAGATATTTTTTTTCCTTCAAAAACGCTCAGCAATTATAAAGATTCATTAGCTTGGAGAAAGGCCATATAAGAGCAGAAAATCTAAATATATAAATGATGGTAGGTAAATTCAATTAGTAGTTCAATTATATAGAAGAAAAATTCAATTACTGATTAAAAACTAGCATATATCACAGCAATAAAAAATTCTCATGCAATGCTGAGATAACTTTATGTTAAGAACTAGAATATTCTCAGTACACCTGAAACTAATATACTATTGTATGTAGACTATATTTCAATTTTTTTAAAAAGAACCAGAATATTCCCTTAATGAAACAAAAGCTAAAAGAGTGAAGAATGAGAAAGAGAACAGCAATAACAACGTAAAGTAACGCAACTATAGAAATGCCAGTAGTGTGAGTCCTTATATACATATTTCCATGGCCATGCTTCTCTTCTTGCAAAAAACATCTGGAAATGTGCGGAAGAACTCCAAACGGTGGAAAATTCTGCAGGCAAAGATACTACTCCTGTGACCTTAAGTGAAGATAAGCAAAGCAATCAGTACTTCCTTTGGCTGCTTATGAAATCTTGTACTTCTCATCTGATTCTGTGCTTTTCTATGGGCTATTTTGGTATTGTATTCCTTAGCTCTGCCTAGATTCTTACATTAGGGAATATTTCCCATACCAGGATTCCTCAACACCATCTTGTCAGGCAGAAGCCTTCCTCGTCAGCAGAAGTCATTATAGGGTCTGCAGTGATTCACACAGCACACACAGTATTGGTCTTTCTGGTGCCAGAAACCTTCGGTGCTTTTAACTTTCTACTGTACTGCCTGGTCATCTCTGTTCCTTCCATCCCCCAAAGCACTCAATTTTCTTTAGAATTATCTTACTATTAAAAGGTAATAAAATAAAAAATTAACAACATCAATGGTGCATTAAGATTCTCTCCTTGAGTAAGACTTCCCACTGATTAATTCTACGCCAGCTGTAGAGTCTTCTCAGAAGAATTGACCAGTATCAAATAGTTAAATATCATATTGCCCATGAGTTTAATTCATAAATTGTCACATACTCCTGGTCATTTCTAGATATTAGCAGCAGCACTGTTCTTTTAATTTCTAATCTTTGAATTCTTGCAAGGGGTGGATAAGTAGAAGAATGAGGAATTTGGTCTGTAGTTTTCTTGAATTACCAGCATCAGTTAATTTTAATTTTTGAGACTCTCAGTCTCCCTAGCAGGCTGTGTTTAAAGTCAAGTTCTTCTTTGCCTAAAATGAGAGAATTCTTTTAATATTCAGGTTAAATCTGAGTATGTTTGGAAAATCATTTCTGTAAGTTGACAGGAAACCTTTAAAAATGTAGTTTTGTGGTCTGCCATCTTTAATAAAGGCAAGTTTGTATATGAAAGAAATCCTTGTAACATACCAGGCATAAATTACTGGCTCGTGTGTGCTTGCTTAACATCACAATGTATCTTATGAAGAAATTCTATTTTAATAGGTATGTGACAGAAAAGGAAAACTTAGACAGTAACAGTGAATCTGAATGTAGTAGGAATTTTTAAGTTAATTAATTGAAATTATTGAGATACAGATTCATATTGTGTTGTAAAAAATAATACAAAGATTCCATGTTCACTTCACCCAGTTTCCTTCAATAATAACATTTTGAAAAACTGTAGTATACTGTCTGAAGCAGATATTGACATTCATATGATCCACCAATATTATTTACATTTTTCCAGTTTTACTTGGATTCTTTTGTGTGTGATTTAAATTCTACACAATTTTATCACCTAATTAGGTTGTTATATCCACTACAGTCAAGAAACTGAACCACAACGATCTCTCCTATTGCTCTGTTAGGACCCAGTCACCTCTCCCCACCCTGTTTCTGAGCCCTGGCAATTCAACTGCTAATCCATCATCCTTTCAAAGATGTTATGTAAATGGAATCATACAGTGTGTAATGTTTTGGGATTGACTTTTTTTTACTCAGCATAATTCCCTCACAATTCATCCAAGTTATTGCTGGTATTAGTATTTTGTTATTTTTTATTGCTCAGTAGTATGCCACTGTGTGTGTGTGTGTGTGTTGTGTGTATATATACACACAACACATACACACTACAGTTTGTTTACCATTCACCTATTGAGGGACATCTGTGATGATTCCAGGTTTGGGTTATTATAAATAAAACTGCTATGAGTATTCATTTGTAGGTTTTTGTGTGAACATAAATTATTATTCCTCTGGAATAAATGCTCAAAAGTGCAAGTGCTGAGTTATGTGATTATTCGGATTTAGTTTTATAAGAAATTGCCAAACTATTTTCTAAATGGCTGTAGCATTTTACATTTCTTCAACAATGTGTGGTTGATCTAGTTTCTCCACATCCTTTCCACCATTTAGTGTTGTCACCATTTTAAATTTTAGCTGATAGGTGTATAGTGCATAACCCTGATAGTCAGTGATGTTGAACATCTTTTTATGTGCTTTTTTGCCATCTGTATATCCTTTTTGTTGAAGTGGATGTTCGTGTCTTTTGTTTATTTTCTAAGTAGATTGTTCTTTCCCTGTTGAGTTTTGAGAGATTTTAAAAGTTCTAAATATTTTTCCTTTGTTTTGTATGTGGATTGCAAATATTATCTCCAAGTATCTAGCTTGTATTTTCACCCTCTTCACATAGACTTTCACAGAGCAAAAGTTTTTTTTTTTTTTTTTTATTTTGATGAGATCTAATTTATAAATTTTTCCTTTTATGGCTTATGCATTTGTTTAAGAACTCTGTGCCTAAACATTTTCTCTTATTTTTCCTAAAAGTTCTTTGCCCAAACTTATTGAAATATAATTGACATGTAACATTGTGTAAAGTTAAGGTGTATCATGTGATGATTTGAGATACATATATATATATATTGCAAAACGATTTCCACAAAAAGTTAACATATGCATCATCTCACATGGTTATCTTTGTGTGTGTGTGTGTGTGTGTGTATAGAACTTTTAAGATTTATTCTCTTATCAACTTTCAACCATACAGTACAGTATTGTTAACTATAGTCACCATGATGTATATTAGATACTCAGAACTTATTCATCTTACAACTGTAGCATCTTATAACTTCTACCCTGTGACCACCTTCACCCATTTTCCCCATTCGCCCACCCCTGACAATGACCAATCTATCTCTATGAGTTCAGTTTTTTTTTTTTTTTAAGATTCCACATGTAAGAGAGATCATACAGTATTTGTCTTCCTTTGTCTAACTTATTTCATTTCATTTAGCATACTGCCCTCAAATTTCATCTATATTGTCACAAAAGGCAGGATTTCCTCTTTATGGCTGAATAATATTCCTCTGTGTGTGTGTGTGTGTGTGTGTGTGTGTGTGTGTGTGTGTGTCTTTATCTATTCATCTCTCAATGGACATATAGGTTGTTTCCATGTCTTGGCTATTGTAAAAAATACCCCAGTGAACATGGGGGTGCAGATATTGCTTCAACATAGTGATTTCTTTTCTTTGGATATACACCCAGAAGTGGGTTTACTGGATCATAAGGTAGTAGTATTTTTAATTTTCTGAGGAACTTCCATGTTATTTTCCACAGTGGCTGCACCAATTTGCATTCCACCAAAAGTTCACAAGGGTTCCTTTTTTTCCATATCCTCACCATATCTCTTGTCTTTTTTATAATAGCCATTCTAACAGGTGTGATACCTCACTGTAGTAAGTTTTTTTGGTTATTTTATATTTTATGTTTTCACTCATGATCCATTCTGAGTTAATGTTTGTATGAAATTTGCATCAAGATTTTTTCCTTTGCCAAAAATTGTTCAGTTGCATCGACACCATTTGTTAAAGGTTATTCTTTCTTCATTGATTTACTTTTGCACCAGTATAAAAAATCAGTTGAGCATATTTATATTCAGGTCTATTTCTAGGTCCTCTTTTCCGGTCCATTGACCTGTTTATCTGTCCCTTCACCAGTAGTGTACTGTCTTGATTACTGTAGCTTTATAGACAGCTTTAATATTGAGTAAACTGATTCATTTTCCTTTATTTTTTGTCAAGATTGATTTAGCTATTCCAGGGTATGTTCCTTTTCATATAAATTTTAGAAGGAGCTTGTCTATATCTACAAAAACCTTGCTGGGATTTTGATAGGAATGTTTTACTATGCTGTCTTCCATTTTACAAATAGAGTGTGTCTCTCTATTTATTTGTTTTCTTTTATCAGCATTTGGTAATGTTCTTTTTGAGGAACCTTCTTTAGCCAATCTTTAAGAGTAAGTCAGCTAGTAATAACTTCTTGTAGTTTTCTATCATCTGAGAATGTTCTCAATTCCTCTTCTTTCCTGAAAGGTAACTTTATTGTTATAAAATTTCTGGTTGGTAGTTTTTTCTTTTAGCAATTGAAAAATGTTGTGTTACCTCCTTTATTACTCTGTGTTTTCAAATGAGAAATCCACTATTATTTGAACTGGAACTCCCCTGTAAGTAATGTGTTATTTTTGAAGTTTTGTTTTGTTTTGTTGTTGTTTTGTAGGTTTTGTCTTTCATGAAATTTGGAGAATTTTCAGCCATTATTTCTTTAAATATTATTCAGTCTCACTATCCTCTTCTCTTTCTGGGATTCTGATGATTTAAATGTTGGGTATTTTGTTTTTGTCCCACAGTCCCGAGGCTTTGTTCTTTTTTTCTCCCTCCCCTCAGTTTATTTTCCCTCTGTTGTTCAAGTTGGATAAATTCTATTTTTCTGTCCTCAAGTTCCTTAATTCTATCCTCACTTATTGCCACTGAGCCCATCCATGGAGATTTTTATCTCTGTTATTGTGTTTTAAGTTCTATACTTTCTATTTGATTCTTTTGCATAATTGTTGCTGATATTTTCATATTTTTATTTATATCAAGAGAATTTGTAATTGATTCTGTAAGCATTTTTATGACTCTGCTTTAAAATTCTCATCAGATAATTTGAACAACTGATTCATCTCAATGTTGACATCAGTTGATTACTGTTTCTCATTCAAGTTGTGATTTTCTTGGCTCTTGTTATGAGAATGATTTCCAGTTGTATCCTGGATACTTTGTGTATTATGTTAGTAATCTCTGGCTCTTCTTTCAGTCTTTCATTTTAGCTGGAAGTTACCCTTTCTAGGTCTTACACATGTGTTGTGACCTACTTTTGTCCACTGCAGTTCCAATGGCAGTTTTTCAGAGTCTTTACAGTGTTACTATCATCTGCTTGGTTTGTCTTGTGCCATTGGAGTTCTCACTGTTTCCTGCCACTGCTGCCTGAGGAAGTAAAAGGGGTTTCCCCAGGTTGGACCTCCAAGTATCTCTCAGTGGAAGGGAAGGTTTTCTGGGATCCCCTTACCAGAGCCTCACCTATTTTCCTGATATCTCTGGGGTAGTGAGGAGATCCTCAGGCTACACGGGACAAAGATGTTTCCTAGACCATGTCACTTACTGTAACTGGGTTCCTTTTTCCTCTTCTGTCTGTTTGTTTCTAGTAAGACTTTGATTCAATACTTTATAAGCTTTTATCTACAGACGTCTTCATGTATTGAATATCCCTAATTAATAAACATTAGATAATTCCTTGTTTAATCAACTACACAACGTGCTTGGTTTTCCACACTTCTGTGTGTGTGTGTATGTGTGTTTGTGTGTGGGGGGGAGAGTTTTAGGTGGGAAGAGATGAAGAAAAAGTCAAAAATAGCAATAGCAGAAAGATGTTTTTCTAAACAAAGTTTTTTCAAGTGGCGTCCCACTGGCTCAGATTAAGAATGCCTTTTTAAAAAATAGGCATCCATTAATTTTAAACACAACATATTTTCAAAGCTGACCTATCATCATCATATCAATATCTTGAACAACATAGAACAGACTCAATTTGAAATAGATAAGTAAGTATTTAAATAAGAGATCTAGCTTAATAACTCTACTTGCATAATTTTTATGGTTTGCAAGTATTTTCCAACACATAATCAGATGTAGTCATATAAAAATATGTGAAAAACAAGGAAGGTGTCAATATATTTATTTTTACAGCTTAAAAAATATTCAGAGAGGTTAGATATTCTATCCAGTATTTCTAAGCTAGTAAATACAATGGTGGGGATATGTATTTAAGTCTCATTTTATGCATGTGGGAAGTGATGTGATCGCATTTCCTAAAGATTGTTTTGGGTGAAAATAGATGATATATGCCCATTTTGAACAGAGACAGAAACACATGACAATGACTTCCATAGGTTCTTTCCAATTTCTCTTAGTTTATGTATTTAACTTTGCTAACAAGTAAAAAGCTGAGTGCTTGCTTGAGTTTATTTTTCAAATCTAAATTTAAAAATAACACAGGGGGCAGTCTTAGGAGAGAACGAACATTAAATTGTTGGCACTTATTTTTATTTGCTTATTTTTATTTTCTGATAAAATAGTTTTCTTAATAGGCAAAAAACTTTTTGAGGGTCAGCATAATCACATCCAGGATTTATTCATTTCTGAGCTGGAAGCTAACTCTGCTGTGTGTCCTGCATAAGATGCCTGGTTCAGTGAGCAAAATGTGCATCATGTCACTTTGGAGATAAAGTCATGTCTCCTAGGATGCATTGTCAACAAGCCTGATGAGATACAGTGTTGGTGCTCTGATTCTCTCTTTAGTTGTGCTTTGACTTTCGAGTCCTTTCGGTTATTCTTTATAGTCTGAAGAAATCACAGCTTCTGGCTATTCTGTACTGTTTGACTAGTTACAGAAGCCTGTCAGTTTTCCAGTACTGAGAGAATCTACAAAATAAGTGAAATGACCTCGGGCATTATTTCTGATACCCAATGTAATCATCTCTAGATTTAAACTTGAGGGTTATAGACAGAATTGCACGTTTAAACGTGAGAATTTTTGTTTTGGCCGACAGGCAAAATTGGAATTTGTTAGACTCTGCTTAATTTTGGACCTAGGGAACAAGTATTACTCATTGATTTAAAGAGTAATATCTTTAATAGAGTAAGACCCCATGGCAAAATCCACAAGGATGTGCTGTGTATCTAGTCCATGTGAGTCATGCTATGGGTTATAACATGATTTTCTTAAAACACAGTGGCACATTGTTTCTTTCAATGTAGAAATAAAAGTCTTCTCTGACTGTTTATCTTTTTTTTTTTCTGTCAATGCCAGTTTTTTAGTCAGAAAGTCATTAAGCTAGTATCGCTTAATCTTAAATAGTGGTTGCTTTTATTTTCTTTTTTTAAGGATGAATACATTGTAGAGGTTTTGGAAGTTGAGAAGTTTCTTAGATCAAATTGCCTTTTCTTAAAATTAATTGATGCTGTGAATAAGAAATGATTTGGGTGTTTTGTTTGCTTTTCATTTCAAAATACTTTCTTGTTTTTCTTCCTTAATGTTTAAATTGTACAGAGTAAACCCTGTATTGGTAATGACTTACCAAAGATAGACGCTCTTCCACTCTTCTTATTAGTTGTAATTGCTGATGTAGATTATTGTGGGGCTGAAAGATTTGTAACACAGCAGGTTATTCATTAGCAATTCCGGGATGAAAACTCAACAGAAAATTATTTGAATCTAATGATTGTTTTAAGTTCTAACTGACTCCATAATGCATGTAACATTTTAAATTCCTAGATACTCTATGTATTTCTGTTCCTGAATTAAAAGCATTCCCAAATAATCCATTCTACATATTATTATTATACAACTCCTATGAATACAATTGTCTAAGTACAACAGACAACACAAAATTACATCCTTTCAGAAGATGTACACTGTAAATATATATGTAGGCTTTTTCATTTCTGGTAATTTCCTAGGATATCCTCTGCAATGTCACCTTCTACAAACAATTTTTCAAAGGACATATATTGATATGCATGATCATATTTGTAAAGACTCAGCATATTGTTTACGAGTCAGAAAATGTTAATCTCTCAAATATGTTAATTTAGTATCTTTCAAAATACGAAGTTTAACCCTGTTGATACCATGTCTTAAAATGTTTATGTAGGGACTTCTCTGGTGGCACTGTGGTAAGACTCCATGCTCGCAATGCAGGGGGCCCAGGTTCGATCCTTGGGCGGGGAACTAGATCCTGCATGCATGCCTCAAGTAAGAATTCACATGCCACAACTAAGGAGCTGGCGAGCTGCAACTAAGGAGCCCGTCAGCTGCACCTAAGACCCAGCATAACCAAATAAATAAATTAATTAATTAATTTAAAAAAGTTTTTAAAAATGTTTATGTATCTGACAATTGTTTTTTGTCAGTATAACCAATTAATTCATGAAACAATAGGTGATTAATAACCACATTTTTGATAAACACAGTGGTTGTTTCATTTAAAACAATCTATATATACATATATGTATATATATATTTGATTTGGGAAAAACAAAAAGTCATGGAAATGGCAAACACATTGTGTGAAAGCCATAACTGTCTGGATTGCCTTTTGATTAAGCCACTGACTCAAATTTGAAGAAAGCAATAATGTCTGTCCATTGTTTTAATTAGGGTTTCTAAGTGTGTTCTTTCCAGTGGCAATAAGCTTGTTTCTTTAAATGTAGATACAATTTAGAATGTATACCTCAAACACTACTAGAAATTTAAGAAAACCATAAAACTGGTGGCTGAAAGGCCACAGAGATCAACAGAAAAGTTCTCACACTTTAGTGATTTTTCTTTATATTTTCTCTCCTGTTATTTTTGTAGTTCCTTTCTCTTGCAACATACTTTGAGTCTCTGAGTATCCATTTCCTCAACTTTAAAATGGAGGTATTAATAGAACCTACCTCATAGGGTGGATGAGAGGATGAAATAAGTTAATGTATGTAAAAGTGCTCTCAGCATACTAAGTACTAATCCTGGCATACTGGAAGGGCTTAACAAAATTGCTTCCTTAGCATCATTTTACAATTTGCAAGACCCTGCTCCCAATTCTAGAACTTGTTCAGTATTCTAAAACTCAGCTACTATGAGTCACTCTTGGTAGAGCTTATACATTATAAACTGGATTTTCTAAGCTGAATGTTCTTTGAATCTGAGCATTGTCGTTGTATTCTCAACCTCATCTGCTGGGATAAGATTCTCTTAGATCTGAAGCTAGTGCTTGCTGTATCTCCTTTGTGAATAATGTTTCTTTAAATTCTACCATACCTGAAGTGGTGCAGTTTAGTCCTCCAGTAATAGACCTATGGGAACAGGGTTCCCAAGATGATCAGTGTTTGGGCAGCCAGATTGTAAGCTCCTCGTATCCCCCTCATACCTCCTGTTCAGACCATGCTTAGCATCTCCTTGATAAAGATATTTCTGAATTGGCTGGAGCCTGAGCTAGATGACCTCTAAGAGGGCTTCCTACCAGTCTATGACCAGTCTGCAGCAGGATCAAGGAACCCAGGGATTTACAAGGCTGTGTTTAGGAGTCCACCAATAGAATGTTTCAAAGCGATTTCTGCTTGACTGACCACCATTTCCAAAATTACCACTCAGTTAAGATTTCCCCAAATGAGGCAAAGCTGTTTGTGTACGCTTCAAGTCATCCATGTCTAACTTTGCATAACTGATGTTCTGAGCTTTGTGAAGTGTTTATAAATATTCAAAGATTTATTTTTGGCAGTCCTATAGGCATGAAGAGTTGCTAAATGTGTTGTTCATTTAAAAGATAGTGATGCTTCACTTACTTTCTCGCAATAGGTATTTTCTTTCCACCTTTAATTTATATATGACTTTATCTTATAGCCTCTAGTGCTGCAGAAAAAATAGTCAGCATTCCTGAAAGGGAGGACTACACTTCACAGAAAAAAAAACCAAAACATAGCTAGTTACTGTGATTTTTGATTTGAATAAATAGATTAATAAATTTAATCTCCTATATGCCCTGTGACCATACAACTTTGAATCATTGAGAACAGTGAAATAGTTGACATTTTTAATCACTCACCACAATGCCTGGCACTTTAAATTATTGAAACCACAGGAAGAAAGATTTAAGGTACATGTCAATCTGTAAGTGCTTTGGCTTTTGTGAATTCTGCACAGTACAGACTGATCTGTGTTCCTTAGAAAGTGTCCATCTTTCACTTTGAAATGCTTTAAAAGTTTGGAAATATTCCACGAATTGTAATAATTGTGTACATTTTCACAATACTAGAGCTTAATTTGATGTTTTATTCATTTTAATTAAAAAAATCTATTTCAACCTAAAGTGATGCATCCGACATATGATAATAATTCATCTGTAGTAGTTATGGAATTATGCTTAGAATAGCCTGTTTCCTTTATAATTTTTGTCACGCGTGGATAAATAGTCAGTAAATTATTCAGTTTTCCTTCCAAGCATTCTTTACATTGAGAAATGCCTACAGGCTAGTAAATGGTGAGTTTGACATCACTATTTTGGTACGATTCTGTGATGACTTCTGTTATACCTAATTGTAAGTAATTAAAATTTGTAAAGAGAGAATTTTAACTTTAAGAAAATTTTATCAGTTGTCTAAAAAGGCAAACCAGAGCCACCTACAATATTTTGATTCACTGTAAATCCACTGTAATTAATTTTATCTGAATCCCTTAATTCTGTGATATCTTAAAATGTCAGATATATAAAATAACAGGTAATTCTTTACCATAACTGTACATTCTAACAATTTAGTTTACTTTTTTTATGTTAGAGTATATTATTTGTTTGTTTTATACTATAGTTTTCAGTTTTGGAATCAAACCCACTGTTTTATTTTCAAATCTATGTTAATCTTTAGGCATGTGGGAATATTCCATAATAAAAGTGACCTATTAAGGCTGTGTTTCATGAAATAAAATCAGTTAATTATATGATAATATTCTAATACTTTTTTAAAAAGCTGTTTAAACTTGGTTCACTTGCTTTGTACAATCAACTAAGCAAAGGGTTTTCCTTTTTTCCAAGGAATCTTTCTGAGCCACACTTTTAAACACAGAAATATTTAATAGTAATTTCTCAGTAACAGACCAAAATACTCAGAACTCAGTAGGAAGAAAAGGGAAATGGTTCTTATCTGAATTCAAAATTTAATAGGAAAAATGACTCCGTTTAATCCATGTCCTTGAATCTTCCTCAAAACTCATCCAACTGTCGATTTATTTTTCATTCAGCTCATCCTCTTAAATATTTAAGCCTTTGTCACTCAAAAATCCAAAGGAAAATGTATGCCAAGAGTTCTTTCTCTAAGTTTTTTTTTTACATTCTTAATTATAACGAAACTGTAAGGTGGGAGAGGAACTGATTTTGGAGATTAATTTGAATAGTAAGAAAATTGGGCAAGGTCCTAATTATCATTTTCTCTCAGTAATTTTGTTCTTGATAATATTAAATATATTTAAATTATGTTGTTACAAAATATATCTGAAAACTAAATAAATTCTATTCTTGTTTAAGGATTTACGTAGGAGGCAGAGTGTATGAGGTTGAGGACAAAAACCTGAGAATCTAACAACCTGTTATGTCATTACCAGATAATCTTGACTGCATGTCTCTCGCATTAATGTAAAGATTGAGCTGAACACATTCCCAGGATCTCCCGTCTTTAAGTCTCAGGAGCATTGTGTACACCCTAGAAAAATGTGACAGTTTTTCTCTTTTTAATTTCATTATATGACTTCCCATATTTATGCACTGGTTTTGTTTCACTTGAGCTACTAGGAGTAGCTCAAAATGCCTACTATACAGTCTTAATTTCAAATTCTAGATCTTAGCATCAGTTTCTATAGCCTAAACATGAGAGAAGGAAACAAAATTGATTGAATGCCTGTTGTGTGCCAGGAGCTATGCTAGACTATGCACCTTTTGTCTTAACCTTTAAACAACAGACCTGTGAGGTAGGTGAGTAGTCTCATTTCACAGATGAGAAAACAGACTCTGAGTGTAAGTACCTAGTCCAAGGTCACAGAGCAGTTAAACAATAGAGTTGGGATTAAAAACTCAATATTATTGACTCTAAAGCATATTCATAAATTTTTATGAATATTGATAAATGGAATGGATGAACAAATTATTAATATACTGCTACATTTTATAAGTCCATAAAATTTAAGGATAGCATGTTTAATGTACAAATAAAATATTACATGGGATTGGTGAATGAAAAGTAATGGTAAAAATTATTTTACTTAAATGTGAGAGTTGTCTTTTTTTTAAGCTAAAGAATTTAAGACTTCTTGAATATTTATCAAAATTAATGAAGTGGAGCAGAGCTGTTACTCTCTCATGTTGTCTTAAATTGGTTGACTTCCTCTGCATTGCACATTTTGTCTAAAAGAGAAAGGAGCACAATGATTAATGCACATATGTTTTATGTTGTTAAAGTTTCAAAAGTGCTAAAACTGTTTTCACAATGGATTAGAAATATTTTCCTTCTTCTGGAAAAAAGTAATGAACTACATAAATATAAAACTCAAAAGTGGCTGTAAATGATGAGTGCTACACTTTCTCTGAAAAGTTATTTTTCTCTGGTGGGAGAAAAAAATCAGAAAACTGATCTTTTTGCCTTATATAAACTTAAATGAAAATAGTTTCTGGACTTCCTTTCAAATTAATATTCAGCACACAAATTACTGAGCACTTACTATTGTATCTAAGGCGATATGCTAGTTGCTGGAGATACTAAAGTTTATAAGACATAGCTTTGACCATCAAGGACATTACAAAGATTAGTTATATTTTTTGGTCTAGCATGTTTCATACTTATGTATACAACCTGAAATTATCCAATAGCATCAAACAGTTCGGCTAGTAAATACAATAGAGTTGAGGCAGTGTGAGAGCATATGTGCTAATTAAATGGTCTCCCCTTATTACCATACTTTAATTACATTAAATGATATCAGAAGTACAGTTAATTTTTACTTCAAAAGCCATTGTATTCTTTTATTTGTATAATTAAACTACAAGAGCTGTAATACATTCAAACAGAGCTTGTACAGGATTACTTAAATGATAGCATTTTGCTTTGGGGCAAACAAAACATTTCCAGAAAATGCAAGTTATGTGTTAATTAGGCAAGTTCACAAATTGTGAAAATGCTTATTTATATCAATAAGATTGTATTTCATTTGCCTATTTATTTTTTATCAAGTATACCATCTTAATATTCTTGGCCTTATATTTTTATAGTAGAGTAAAAGATTGTGCCAACTAGCACGCTTTTAAATCAGATTTTACAGTTCAAATTTTCCCTGATAATCTAAGGCTATTTTATTGTCATCAGGGAATTATATATATAGTGATGCTGATTGGTACTGAAACTCCTAAATAATATGGGACTAAGTATATGTCCACACATACAAAGATATACATGAAATATTCCCAAATAAAAACTGTACTCATATTTTATCCATGATTTTATTTTTCATGTTTCTCAGACTTTTCAGTTGAAGTCTACTGAAGGGATAAATAGGGTGTAAGTCTAAGAAGTCCTTTCAGTATTAGGTGTGTTAAAATTAATGGGAAAGTCAGGTCTTTCGAGGGAAGTTCGGTCAGTTGGAAATGCAGGAATGGGGTTCAAGGAAGAGATATAAAGTAGAAGAGACCAGAAAGGAAGACCAGAGCTCTAATAGGTAAGATAATCCATGTGCTGTGTAGGCCTTGCTGAAAAGCTAAGAGGAAAAGTTAATTACTCAGTGTCAAATAAGCTGTGGAGACAAAGTCCTTAAGATAAGGGATAAGGATGATCAACACTGTAGCAGAAGTGAAGAACAAAGATAACATGGAAAGAGTCACTGGGTTATGGAAAAAGAGGGGTCGAGGCTAGGGTAATTAAGGCAGGATGGAGTAGGGGGAAATGAAAACTTTTAGTGCTGATTACATATCAAATAATTTGATAAATTATAAAGAATTAAATACAATAGTAGATTTGACACCAAGTTCAGATCAAGTTTTGTTTGTTTTAGTGTGCTATTTTTTTTTCTACAAGATGTTTATATGATAGAAGGACACTCAATTATTCATTATGTCAAAGAGCATATATTTATGGAACAGATTCTTTGTAAAATAAAACATCATTTAAGCTATGTTAGGGCAAAAAGAAAATAATAAAGAATAAGAAGGTTTCAACTTAACATAGGAAAAATGAAGATTATTGGGGTCAAGAATTGATGGGATCATGGCCACAGATAAAGAAATGAGACTACTTACAAGGAATCTGAGAACCAATGACTCAGGAAGTTAAAGAGTTCTGGAGTCTCTAGGCTCACATAAGATCTTTTATAACAGTGTATTTGTATTACTTTCATAGTAGTGGATACAGTGAGAAATAACTATATAGGAAATATCCCTTGCCCTCTAGGAAGTGTTGGAAAACTCACACAGTGTTCTCAAGCCAGTGTGTATTTGTGTGAACCAATAGCTCTACAAAAGCAGAAGGAGAGATCATGTCTGCTTAGGGAGACCAGATAGGGTATGAGGAAAAGTTTGACATGGGCTTGGCCTTAGGAATGGGAAGTACTCCAACTGTAGTAAACTAGAGGAGGAGCAAAAGCCCAGGGGTGTATAGTGCTTAGCAAACCATAAGTTGAATAGAAAACTAGAAGCATAGATTTTGTTTAGAGGTTTAGTGGATGAGGAAAAACTGGAGGAAGACTAGGTGCAGGCTGCAGAGGGCCTTGAGTACCTAGAAAAGGGTTGATGCTTTATAGGGCAGGCAGTACTGAGCAGGGGAAAGCAGAATCAAAGAACTGCTTAGGAAGATTTCTCTCACCACGGGTCTTAATAGAGAAGGGGGAAAAAAAGAACTCGTGGTAAAGTGTTATCATCTGAAATTGTATACTCTCAAAATGAACCTCAAATTATGTACTCTGAAAATGAAACCTCAAAAGTACACTGATTTTTCTGGGAGGTGAAACGTTCATAAGAAATTATGAGTATTTGCAAAGACAATTGAGGAGAAGTAAAACTACTTGTGTTAATAAGTGATTTCCTAATGAGAATAGAAATATAAGTAGGAAGTGCTTTGTGGGAAAGACCATAGGAAATGAAAATAAAATGATGGTTCTTACTTGCTAATTAGGACAGAATAGCACCTTCAGAAAAATCACAGTGGTTAGTATTACTGTTCTGTCCAGGAGGATGGACTCTTTTGTTCATCTCGTCCAACTGAGGAATTGTGTATTCTTCCTTTGAATTTGCCTAATTAAATGTAAGAATAATTTTAAAAAGAGAAAAATGTAGAAATGGTTTACCAGGAGCACTCTAATAATGAAAATCATTGCCAATTTATTTAGTAATATTCTTATATTTTTCAACACCTCTTCACATTTGTCAATTTCCTATGCAACCTTGGAGGTAATGGGTAAGAATAATGTCCTTGGCTGGGAAGTAACTGATCCAAATTGAGTGAAAATCTTGAACTCGGGCATATTTAAGATGCTCATTATGACCTCATAGAGAAAAGCTGTTACTGGCATGTGAAATCTTTAGAACCAAGTAGTGGTTGAACCTCAAAGGTTTATTTTTAAAGAGACTCCTTCTTTTTCATAATTCTTAGGTTTTTTAGAATATATCCAGGAATGAAGCATTATAAAAATTTATCAATTCTTAAATTTAGCAAATTCAGTTAGTAGCATTTTTTTATGCCTCAAGAGAACATCAAAATCCAGGCTACAAGATCTGGACTGTTTTCTTCTAATGTGGATACATGTATAAATTTTCTAGGACTGCTGTAACAAAGTACCACAAACTTAGTGGTTCAAGAACAACATAAATTTATTGTCTCACAGTTCTAGAGGCTGAAAGTCTAAGATCAACGTGTTGGTAGAGTTGGTTCCTTCTGAGGGCTGTGAGTGAGAATCTCCACCATGCCTCTTATCTACCTTTTGATGATTTGATGGCAATCTTTGGCATTATTAGCTTATAGTAGCATTACCTTGATCTCTGTCTTCAGATTCACATGGCATTTTCCCTGTGTATGTGTCATTGGTGTCTACATTTCCTCTTTTAATAAGGATACCAGTCATATTGGATTAGGGCACACCCTACTCAGTATAACCTAATCTTAACTAATTACATCTGTAATGACCCTATTTCCAAATAAGATCACTTTCTGAGGTACTGGAATTTAAGACTTCAACGTGTGGATTCAACTTGTAACATAATTCAGTCCATAACAATATGTAAGTAAAAAATGGATGTGGACATTGTTGAGAGTCATCCTGTAGATCATCTGTTCATTTGAGATCTTCTATCTCGTATAGTGAAGCAGAGAAATTAAAGATTCAGAGGCAACTTTTATCAGAAGAGGGATGTTTTCTGTATGTACCCAAGGTCTCCCATTGGGAATCATCTCGCTGGCTGCCCTAACATCAACCCTTACCTCAGCCTCAGTTCTCTAGCATACTCTTTCCCTGAGTCACCTGGGAAAAATATCACTTTTATTTTACCCTCTCCTCAATAAATTTTGGTGGCTCCCTGCTAACTGCATAGTGAAGTCCAAGCTCTCAAATATTCCATGTAGAGTCTTCCACCCACCAAAGCATACCTGTCATTTTACTCTCGGTTTTCACACGTACAAATCCAGTGTTCCAGCCAAACTCAATTTCTCATCATGTTCTGAGCAAACCAAAACATTTAAAAATTTCTGCACCTTTGTTTATTAGGACTATTTTTGTTTTGTTGTTTTTTTTTTGGGGGGGGGGTGTTGCATTACGCAGGCCTCTCACTGTTGTGGCCTCTCCCGTTGCGGAGCACAGGCTCCGGACGTGCAGGCTCAGCGGCCATGGCTCACGGGCCTAGCCGCTCCGCGGCATGTGGCATCCTCCCGGACCGAGGCACGAACCCGTGTCCCCTGCATCAGCAGGCGGATTCTCAACCACTGCGCCCCCAGGGAAGCCCTATTAGGACTATTTTTGAAATCTCTTTCTTTCACTCATCCTGTAAGCCTGAGCTGAAGTTGCACATCCTTCACTACACAGTCACTATGCACATGAGGTGTCTGCCTCTCATTCCTGTAGCACACATGGTCTGTGAGTCATTTTGAACTAATTTTTGTTTGTATTGTTTTTTTTCTTTACATATTTATGTCTTATATGTCTTACCTCCCCACCTGGCTTGTAAGCATCTTGGGAGCAACTATATTCTATTTTGTTATTCATAGAGTAATATAGGTGGTCAAACATTATTGACACAGTAGGACTGATTTATTGTGCATTTTCTTACCAGTGAAGTACACAGTGGCTGTTTTATTGTTTCACTTTGATTTGTTGTGCACCTACAGTTAGTTGCTAAAATCCTAGTTCACAGAGTTCCACATTGTCTCATGTAGAGTTGGGAGTTAAGGGGTTTGGATCCATCCTGTTGAACTAGTTCATTTAGTCCTCATAGCTTTAGTTACCTTATCTATTAAAAAAGGAAATAATGCCAATTTAGTTCTAAAGTTACTCTCAGATCTAAAATTCTATAATTTAATAGTTTATACATTATATCATTCAAATTGAAATCTCTATATAAAGCTATTCGGACACTGGAAGCTCTTATACAGATACATAGATTGATAGATTGATGAGCCTTGTATTGCTGGTTTAGTTCTTTTTTTCTGTCAATGCTGACTGACAGTCTAGTGATCTTCAATTATTTGTTTGATTTTATAATTCTGGCTATATTGAAAATAGTCTTGAAGTGACCTGTTGAAATTAAAAAATAATTAAAATGTAATTTGGAGGTAATTTCTGTGATGATATTTAAGGAATTACTAACAGTCATTAGCCACAGAGAGCAGGGTTGGAGAAATGAGGGGAAGTGGACTTTTTCACTTTAATCAGATTTTAACAGTACATATTAACTTCACAATTAAAAAGAAGAAGAATTGGGCAGTTTGAAGGCCAGTGGTGTTTATTAGAGATGGAACATCAGGCTGGCAAAAATCAAGAATAAAAAAGTAAAAATACCTCCTCCCTCCTTCTTAAAGGTTCTTAGAAGCAAGATGCTGGAACCCAAAGTGTCTGTGGAGTACAACAATAGATTTGTTAGTGTCCTATAATATCATAACATTCAAAGTGTTTCTTTATGATCCTTAGTAAAGAGACTAGTGTTTTGAAATTGAAGGGAAAGTAAAACAAACAAGAAATCCAAGTTTAGCAAAATAGTAGGTGATACTTGGTACCTGAGTTGATTTAATTACCACAAGTAGATGAGCAGTGAATATGACTCTAGATTCCCTGGAAACTTAGACCAAAAAGAACTATCTTGGGCTCTATCCTTTTAAATGTGTGATAGAAAAAAAGCACGTAGGTAAATCTATGGAAGAAAACTGTCCTTGTATTGACTGAGAGATAAAATCTATTTTCTTTTATAAGCTATATTAGGGCACAGAATAAATCATGTCTTTATCTACAATTTTGTAATAGATATACTTTGTTTCAATGGGCATTTCTTTTATGGTGGCTCTAGTAGTGCTGAGAGCATAATACTGCATCTTAACACAGGAAGGGTTTTCTTGCATAGAACAGAAAACAAGGCCCAGGACCTTTGCTTTCTGCTGATGTAACTTTTGAAGTTGGAAGAATTAAAATTTCTGGCTTATTAATGTATCATCAGATTGCCTTGCAACTTCCTTAAATATGTCATTATGAGATGAGTAAGCCATGTGAGATTAGGAGAGGGAAGAACCTCTTATTTAGGTATGCCGTCTGTGTGGAGTTCCCACTGGGAATCAGTCTCTATTGCAGTAGGAATGTATCAGAAAGGCAGAGGACATGTCCAGAAAGAGTGGCTTCACTAATTAGGTAATAGAAGCAAGAGGGGCTGGACCTGAGGAGCAGAACTATGGTCCCCAGCACCAGGATAGCAAGTGTTTGGATGTAACAAGTTATATCCAGTTCTCTCTTCCGCAGCAAGATAATTCAGGGTTCCCAGCACCTTGCCTGTTTATTGGGTAAGAAGTTAAGGCAGCCCTTGGAAGTTCACATCAGTTCTAGCTGTTGAAAATTCAACTGAACAGTGTAATCCATTAGAACTATAACCTGCTAGAAATTCAAGTTTTGGCCTTAACCAGTCCAGGTTTAATCATAACATCATATAAGGGAGTTCCCCATCCTGGTCCTCATGAACTAGCCTCTTCTGGCCACCACAGTATCCTTAGCCAGGAGTGATGATTTTAATGGTTCATCGCCTTTCCAAGGTAGGGGTATTTCCATAAACAGGAATATGCTCACTTCCTTTTCTTTTTGTCGATGATGGGCTGCTTACACCGGCTTCTGAAGGCCAAGGTAGGAATTAAATACTTCTTCACTTGTATCCTTCCATTATCTTGTCCAACAAATAGTTCAAGAGATCTCACATCTTGCTTAAAAGTTACAGGCTTTTTTTTTTTTTAACATTCATGTTTCATTATTTCTACCAATGTCAATGTACAGAATGAAGGAAACTGACATTTATTCATGTCTCATCTCTTGCTCTATATTATTTCATGCATTTCTTGGCTCAGTGCTTACAATGTAAGTGCTGTGTACCCAAATTTACCTTCATGTAACCCTAGACTTAGGATCTTTCCACTAGAGTCCTGTGTTGTCAGATGCAGGCAAATTGTCAAGTTCACTGGATATGTCTGGTAAATAGTATTTATAATAGGTTTGAGTTAATATTGGTTCAGTAGGTTTTGATTTCCCAAGGATGACGCTATGCAAGAGCTCCCTTAATGTGCAAAATAGACCTTAAGTAAATGGCCATCCCAGGGATTCAGGCTTGGATCAGAATTCAAGGTAAATGAATGAAGATACTGAGTTGTAATGCCTGGAAAACAGTTCTGGACATTTACACACACGCACACACACACATGCAAACACAAGCACAAACACATCTCTACCTCCCCCCATCATACACACACTTAATAGGAAATTAGGCACACAAAGCCTTGTCTAGGAAAATTTAAACCTTTCAATAGCTAAATAATTAAAAAGGAACTGGCAGACGATGGGTACAAAAATATTACTAGGGAAAAAAATTTTGCACCAAGCTGGTGGGTAATCCATGTGTCAGTGTGACGTGCTAGCTCGGAAGTGTTTTCTGCCGCTGTCATGGTTTGTTCACTAAACTGCATCATCGCTGTGTCCCAAAACATGGGCATCGGCAAGAACGGGGACCTGCCCTGGTCCCTGCTCAGGAATGAATACAGGTATTTCCAAAGAATGACCACAACCTCTTCAGTAGAAGGTAAACAGAATTTGGTGATTATGGGTAGGAAGACCTGGTTCTCCTTTCCAGAGAAGAATCGACCTTTAAAGAACAGAATTAATATAGTTCTCAGTAGAGAACTCAAGGAACCTCCACAGGGAGTGCATTTTCTTGCCAAAAGTCTGATGCCTTAAAACTTACTGAGCAACCAGAATTAACAAATAAAGTGGACATGGTTTGGATAGTGGGAGGCAGTTCTGTTTACAAGGAAGCCAGGAACAAGCCAGGCCATCTCAGTCTATTTGTGACGAGGATCATGCAGGAATTTGAAGGTGACACAATTTTTCCAGAAATTGATTTGGAAAAATATAAAATCCTCCCAGAATATCCAGGGGTTCCTTCTGATGTCCAGGAGGAGAAAGACATTAAGTACAAATTTGAAGTATATGAAAAGAACAATTAATGTGAAAATGTTTTCTGATCTATTTCAAGCCTCCTCCTCCCCCTCAAAAAAAATTATGTATTTTTTCTTGTAGAGACTTTTGTTGACTTTAGATCTGTGTATAATTATTTCTAAACAAAGTACTTTTATTCCACATCAATCTTAACTAGACTGTGTCAGATACCATTTGTGAAGCATTTCTTGCTGTGACTGCTTGAATGCCCATCAGGGGTCAAGAATAGGTTACCAGCACCTGCCTAGGATAGAATATCTACCAAGACAGACCAAAGTGGGAGAGTCCCCTGGTAGCATGAGTTGAAACCAAAGCCTGTAGAGCTAGGAGCTAGGCAGTTGGATCCATAGGTCAGAAATGGATTATAAACAGAAGAGCTAGCATTCAGTTATTAAAGTTAGATCAAAAGAGGGACTGTGAATTACCTTATATCACACTTCTGGAAAAAATTCTGTTCACTTAGACTGGGAGTAAATAAGTTGAAAGCTCCAGGGTGTTCCACAGGGATAGTAAAGAGGCAGGTACAAGACTACCTTTTCGGTGGTTAAAGGAGATGGTCTGAGACCTTAAAAAACTTTGTTTCTGATCTTCAGTGAGATCCCATGGGATGTTACAATGAGAAAACAAGAATTGGCTACTCTTTACAAAAAAGAATAATCTAATATCAAGCATGATGGCTAAAATTAAAAATTCAAAGAGGTAATAAATTGAGAGTGAATATTGCTAGAAACCAAAATTAGTAAGTTAGAAACTAAACTTCACAAAATTAAAAAATGAAAATTAAAACATTTTACCCATCACATTAGCAAAGGTTTAGATTAAGTATCCCCACCCCCCCAAAAAAATAGCATTTTCTGCCTTATAAAGTGTTACAACTTTTTAGAGTGTAAGTTAGCAATATCAATTAAAATTCAAAATACTCTGGGTTTGGACCCAGAACTTCCACTTCTAGAAATTAATCCTGAGCAAAGAAATGGACCCAAGAGTATTTGTTGTAACTTTTTTTTTTTTCAAACTTGGAAACAGCCCAAATGTTGATTATTAAGAAATAACTAACCAATATGTCTATAAAATATAACATCAGCAGCAGTTAAAAAGAATGAAGTACTGACAGAAAAATGCCAAAAATTGCTAAGTAAAAGAAGCAAATTGTTTATAATACTCAAAATGTTTAATAAATGTTCATGTGTGGGGAAAAAGCAAAAAATAAAAAAAAACACAGGAAAAAATATAAAAGAGAGCAACAAATTTGTCAACAGTTGAGCACTTATTATAAAATATAATAATGGAGAACATATATGAAAGTTGTGACGTGACATTTTATTACGCATTTAAAATTTTGATATGGTGGTTTCTAACACAGTGTTGAAGGAGAATAAGAAAGTTGAGGACCTGATATTACCCAACTTCAAAAGCTACTATAAAGCTATAGTAATCAAGACAGTGTGGGATTGGCAAAAAAAAAAAAAAAAAAAAAGACAAATAGATAAATGGAACAGAATAGAGAGCCCAGAAATAGACCTCCATAAATATTTTCAGCTGATCTTTGACAAAAAAGCAAAGGCAGTACAATGTAGGAAAGATATCTCTTCAACAGATGGTGATAGAACAACCGGACATCTGTATGCAGAAAAAAATGAATCTGGGTTTAGAGCTTACACTCTTCACAAGTATTAACTCAAAATGGATCACTGACCTAAATGCAAATACAAAACTATAAAACTCCTAGAAGATAAGACAGGAGAAAACCTAAATTACCTTGGGTATGATGATGCCTTTTTAGATACACCACCAAAGCACAATCTAGGACAGAAATAATGGATAATTCAGACTTTATTAAAATTAAAAACTCCTATGAAATGCAGTATTAGAATTAGAAGACAAGCCTCAGTCTGGGAGAAAATATATGAAGAAGATATATCTGTAAAGGATTCTCACCCAAAATATACAAAGAACCCTCAAAACTGAACAGTAAGAAAATAAACAACCCAGTTTAATAATGTGCCAAAAACCTTAACAGAATCTCACTGAAGTAGATATACAGATGGCAAATAAGCATATGAAAAGATGCTCTGCATCATATGTCATCAGGAAATACAAATTAAAATAACAATGAGATATCACTACATACCCATTAGAATAGTCAAATTCTGGAACACCACCACGAAATGCTGGTGGGGATGTGGAAAAACAGCAACTCTCATCCACTGTTTTGGGAATGAAAAATGGTGCGGCCTTATTGGAGGACTGTTTTCGGTTTTCTCACAAAACTAAACATACTTTTACAGTTGGATCCAACAATCCCACTCCTTCATATTTAGCCAAAGGAGTTGAAAACACGTTTGCAATAAAACTTGCACATGGATGTTTATAGAAGGTTTATTCATAATTCCCCAAACTTGGAAACAACCAAGATGTCCTTCAGTAGGTGAATGGCTAAATAAAGTGTGGTAAAGCCAGAGAATGAAATATTATTCATTGCTAAAAACTGAGCTATAAAAGCATGAAAATACATGGAGGAACCTTAAATGCTTAAATGCATATAACTAAGTGAAGCCAATCTGAAAAGACTACATACTATATGATTACAACTCCATGACATTCTGGAAAAAGCAAAACTTTGTAGACTATAAAAAGATCAGTGGGGCTTCCCTGGTGGCACAGTGGTTGAGAGCCCACCTGCCGATGCAGGGGCCATGGGTTTGTGACCCGGTCCAGGAAGATCCCACATGCTGGGCCCATGAGCCATGGCAGCTGAACCTGTGCATCCGGAGCCTGTGCGCTGCAACAGGAGAGGCCACAACAGTGAGAGGCCTGCTACTGAAAAAAAAAAAAAAAAAAAAAAAAAGATCAGTGGTTGCCAGGGCTTAGGCTGGAAGGAGGGATGAATAAGCAGAGCACAGAGCATTTTTAAGGCAATGAAAATATTCTGTAAAATATTATAATGATAGATACATGTCATTGTACCTTTGTCCAAACACATGTAAAGTACAACAGTAAGAGTGAACTCTGAGGTGAACTCTGAACTTTTGGTGATTATGATGTGTCAATGTAGATTTATCCCTGATAAAAAATGTATGAGTCTGATGAGTGATGTTGATAATGGAACAGCCTATGTATGTGTGGGAGCTCGGGGTATATGGAAATTCCTGTACCTTCCTTTCAATATTATTGTAAAACTAAAAATTCTCTAAAAATTGTCTTTAATTTTTTTAAAAAAGAAAGTTCTTCTGTGAACAAAGACCATGAATAATAAATACAAGAACTCAAGAAGGAGAAAACAAGACAGTGGGAGGAAATGGAGTGTCAATTGGCAGATTTTAGTAAAATAGAAGAACAAATCAAAATCATCAAAGAAATATAAAAGAATTGAAAAGAGCAGTCACGAGAATAGACAATGGAGAAAACACAGCAAGGGTACTGAGGATATAAGTGAGGAGATGCAATAAAGTAAAATAAAAATGGAAAGTTGAAAAGGACTAAGGAGAAAATGATAGATATATAAACCAGGCAGAGAAGACCCTATATATGCATAATTGGAGTCCCTCAAGAACACCAAAAACAATGGAACAGGATAAATATTTGAAAACATAACTTGAGAAAAAAAGTTGTGAAAAGGATAGAATACCTGATCCTATTTTTTGAAAGGACATATCATGTACCAGTGAAAATTGACCCAAATCAGTTAACACTGAGACATATTCTTCTGATATGTACCCAAGACATATGTCCTCAAGACATATCATAGTAAATTTATTAGCCTTTAATGATAAAGTTTTCAGATAGCCATGTAGAATGATCACAATACTTACAAGAGGGAAAAAGTCAGACTGTCCTTAGAGTTCTCCTCTGTGACACTGAACACTAGAAGTCAGTGTACAAAAACCTCTGGGGTACTTGAGGAAAGAAAGTATAAATCAAGGATTTTATGTCCACCCAATATTTTTATTAAGTATATAAACAATATTAAATATGCCACAACTCTAGAAATACTGTTCACCTACCAGAGGCTGAGCTTCAGCCAATCAAAGGATAATAGAGAAAAATTTAGCAAAATGACTAGTGATAAGCACTGTATATGATTAACAGAAATAAGACTAAACCAAATACGTGGATCAGATGACAAATCAGAACATAAACTGTATATGCCTTGACAATTTAGAAATATACAAATAAAAATTGGGAGAGTAAGGGAGACAGTATTTTGGCACTTTCTTACAAAACTATACATGCCGCTACCATATGTAGAATACCACAGGTACAGTATTCACTGAATACCACGACTCTAATAGTGTGGAGTCAAAGGATATTGTATAAAGTTGAAAAATCAAGCAATAGAATTCTAACTTGATATTGTTATATAACTTAACAGTGTAAAGATGGTAATAAACCATCATTACAATAAAACAATAAAAAAGATTGTTTTAAAACTCACAATTTCTAAATAGCTAAAATTAGAAATGCTGAACAATTTGTAATGACAACACTGATTTTTAAGAATTGTGCATTAAAAATTGAGTAATCCTTTAAACAAAATAATGAGGTAAACGTAATATTTCTCTTGAAAAGACACTCAAGATAATTTATGCCAAGACGTAACCATAAAATATTACTGTACTTCTCTGTACTTACTTTTGAGAAACTTTAGTATACTGCATGGAATCATGGATAAGTTGAAGTCTATAAACCTAAAGAAAATAATAAGTAGTATAAATAGACTTTTGGTAGCCCATACACACTTTTGGGGTTGTTGAATTAGAGTGTCTTTTGCTTGACTTTGAATGCTTCTGAAAAGTAAAGGATGTACTGTCCCTTACCAAGAAGTGGGTGTGCCTCCGTGGGTTGATGGAGAAATCTTGTCTCTCAAGGAGCAACTCCAAGGCTCTCCTTTCACTTAATTTGGTTTGCAGGAGAACTCCGGACTCTTTGATCTCAAGGGAGCAAAACTCTATTACAAAGTGTAACATGGTATACAATATATTTTGGGAGTCCCAAACACTTGTGAGAATCTGATTAAAGTGATAGGACCTTTCTCCAGGAAATGCACATGTGACATTTTGCCTATAACTGCATAGGGCCCCTGAAGGTCATCCAAAGAGACCCTCTTGGTTTATAGTCCCCATCTTAAAGACCCTGATTTTAAAAGTTGTTTGAACTTAGGTCAGAATCTCTACTGATGATCTGGCTGGTCAGAACCACAGTCTTATTCTTACTAAAATGAAACATTCCGGTACTACAGCAATAGTTTGCCAAGGGGAAAAATTAATCATTATGAATCCAAAAGGGTCTTTTTTTCTATTGTAAAGTGACTGACATTGGAGAACATTTACCACCTGTCGAAACTACTGGTAGACACTATCAAAAAGGGAAGTTTCCTGGTCATTGCAGCTCAGTCATCACTTGTCCTAAAAATAGGTAGAAAGATGTTCCTGGTCACTAGCTTCACTCTCTTGCATATAGCTCAGCATGGTAGTGATGCTGAAGTGAATATATCCATGAAGTCTGACTAGTAGGCAGACACCACACCACAATTAAGGATTCAGTCATCCCTGTGGCAGGTAGGCAGGACTGAGTCCTGTATTCCATCCTTAGCCAGAGATTAGAATATGCCTTGAGAATGAGCATTGTCCGACATAGTTTTCTCTGTGGATATTGTGTTCAGTTTGGAGAACAGAGAGCACTTCTGCCCAGCAGATTTTCACTGTTGTGCTTTTTTGAGAGGTGATGTAATAGGTACCCAAGGTAAACATAGGTCAAGGTTTACAGATTTAAGTCATCCCTTTAATTGTATCAAGAAAGACAGATAATCTTGATCTCAAATTTGAACCAACTCCTCAGATTACTTCATTCAAATCTGGGTGCATCTCTTTCTGTACTGTTGACTTACACTGTAGCTCCTCTTTGTGTTTTTCTTTATCTTCATCTGAAGTGAAACCCTGGACATGTATAGGAGCGTGCTCAAAATATTAAACTCGCTACTTGGCCCCCTGCAGGGCCAATGCAGCAGAGACTCATATGCTCCAATTTGTTTTTGCACTTCTATAGAATTCACAATGAATTTCACACATCTTTCAAGATATAAACATCACTTGAAATTTTTGTAAATTTTAAGACTCAGTGAACTAAGTGGATTTTGGGTATTTGTCTATTAAAGGTTTTAAAAACTAAGGAAAATAAATAGAGAATAATGTTCCTAGTTACCAAAATCCTCAGTAGATTTCAGTTAATATTTTTCTTGTTTGTAACTTAATAACTGAAAAAATGTTACCTTATTTTAAATTAGCATTTTGTGCAATTTTCATTTAAACATATTTATATATTATATAATTCTGGGTTTTGAAATTTGTCAAATAGATTTACAAATCTTTTTTTTTTTTTTTTTTTTTTTTTTTTTTTTGTGGTACGCGGGCCTCTTACTGTTGTGGCCTCTCCCATTGCGGAGCACAGGCTCCGGACGCGCAGGCTCAGCGGCCATGGCTCACGGGCCCAGCTGCTCCGCGGCATGTGGGATCTTCCCGGACCGGGGCACGAACCCATGTCCCCTGGATCGGCAGGCGGATTCTCAACCACTGCGCCACCAGGGACGCCCGTTTTACTCATCTTTTGTCCATTAAGGATGTAGTAATATCCTTAAGGTAATACAGTTACCTAAGTATGTATTTTGGGTTTTCTATTATCTATTTTCTATATTTTTTACTCTTTTTCTTACATTAAGTTTTTTTGTTTGTTGTACCAGAGTTTTTGCAATTTTATATTATCACATATTTCTGCCTTCCCTTTATAATTTCTTCCATTGCTTCAATGTTTATACTGTACATTTTCCAATTCTTTTTCTTCTTGACCTTGAGAATTCTCTAGCTTCATCCAAACTATCAGTGATACCACAGCAGGAATTTTTTTTTCTTTTCTGTGCATAAACCATGGTTACTGATATTCACTCAAGCACAGTGCAAAGAATTGAAATGCAGTTTGAAAGCACAGCCTAAAAACTCTGCTCTGATAAAAGTAAACTCTGCTAAAATCCTTGTACCTCTTTCCATTTGGTTAAGAGAGTGATTCATGTTGTTAATTTTGTAAGATCTTCAGAGTAATGTGCATGCATTAGAGGGAACTTCCCCAAAATTGAAAATGACCTTCACAATTTACATTTATATTTATGTTGTTGTTTTGCAAAGATGATTCATCAGTTCATAGATCAGTAATGTAAACCAAGAAACAAATCACTCACGCTTGAGAAATTTCAACGTGAATGTTAAAATAGACTTTTTCTTACTATTTTAAAACCACTTATTTCTGACCATATTTGAATGTTATTAAAACAGCCCCTGAAACTTATTTGTAATTATACATGTTGTACATGTATAATTGAATTGTACTTTCAAGAACAATCTGATAAAGATGGATAGGGTACTAGAATTTAATCACTCTTGAGGCCAAACTGTGTAATCATTACAGTTTCCCAGTTACAGGTCTTTGATAGGAAGCATTATGTGGTTGGCATTTAAAAATCTCCTATATCGAAGATTTTCATCTAAGTTCTCTGACAAAGATTTTCAACTAAGCTCTGAAATTTCAAGAGTAACATGGCTGGAGGCAGAGATTGTAATGCAATAATACTGTTTCCAAAGGATACCATATTTCCTTAAAAGAGAAATCCTACTTCCTGGGCTTAATACAGGTGTGCTTTAATAGAGAGTCACTTGACAGTCTGACTCAGAGGAATATTCGTTCACATTGTTTAATGACTGACACAAGTGCACAACCAAGGCCTCCTGCAATACCAGATGTTACTTTGTGGTGACTGAATTGTGGAGAGATCAAGAGAAGGACTGAGATGGCTCGAGGCAGTATCTGTTATCACCTGGTATGAATATACTCACCTTGGTCTAACACAGTTAGACCTCAGTGTTTTTCATGACACAGAGTCAGCAATAGTAACTCTCTGTTTTATCATGCTACTCTTAATGCTGGGACAAAACCTAAAAACAGTGCATCTGAAGTCAGGAGAAGGAAATTTTCCAGTCTTTGATGCAAGTCTCTAGAATAAAAGTGGTGGGGAAAAATTAATTGATGGGAACATTTACCATACCCTTTATTGGCTCACCCCTGAGGTCTCCCTACCCAGGTTACACGTTGTGGTTCATACTGTGAACTGAGAATTGAAGATCATGTATTCCTACTCCACTCCTGTCAGTCTTTGGAGCCATCCTGAGATTTATTTCCAACAAAACCATTAAATTTTCTGCTATGTGATCTACCAACAAATTCCTGTCCACGCAACACATTGTTGTAAGAGCCATACCTTGTAGAATGGAATGTAAAGAGTTGTGACATCAGGAAATGTCAAAATTTTAAATTAACTCACTCTAAACTTCCTTATTTGTGGAGTACTTTTCTTAGAAATCTTCAGTCCCCGGCTGAGATAGGTAAATGGAGCTGAAAACTGGCCAAAGATTCAGATAGCTAATTTTAGAGAGTAGCTTTCATTTTGAGAACAATGTTTTCATTTTGTTTTTGTGATTAGGTGATTAAGTTAAAGAAATGTCTCAAAAATTCTTTTGGATCAGAAAGTCAGGGGAGAAAAACTATCCTGTAGAATTATTATAATTTTGTACTCTTTCTTTTATTTTTTCTTGTTTCTGATTCTCCTTTAAATTACACCCCAATACCTGGGGTTGTTTTTCTCGTTCAGGCAACAGAGGTACTATGTTTTTCCCATTAAGAAACTAGCTTGGGCTTCCCTGGTGGCGCAGTGGTTGAGAATCTGCCTGCCGATGCAGGGGACATGGGTTCATGCCCCGGTCCGGGAAGATCCCACATGCCGCGGAGCGGCTGGGCCCGTAAGCCTGTGCGTCTCGAGCCTGTGCTCCACAATGGGAGAGGCCACAACAGTGAGAGGCCCGCGTACCACGAAACTAGCTAAAGACATATAAGTTTCAAGAAAGACTTTAGGGCTTCCCTGGTGGCGCAGTGGTTGGGAGTCCGCCTGCCGATGCAGGAGACACGGGTTCGTGCCCTGGTCCGGGAAGATCCCACATGCCGCGGAGCGACCAAGCTCGTGAGCCGTGGCCGCTAGGCCTGCGCGTCCGGAGCCTGTGCTGCGCAACGGGAGAGGCCACAGCAGTGAGAGGCCCGCATACCGCAAAAAAAAAAAAAAAAAAAAAAAAAAAAAGACTTTAAAATTCTCCTCTCTTTTAAAATTCTCATGACAATTCATTTCAAACCCTAATCTTATATCTTTCCATTTTATTTTGATTTTTATATATTTTCCTAGATATAATATAGAATTTATTAAACATCTCGGTATACCATAACAATGAGCTAATGCTCAAGGAGATACAAAAGAAGTACATGATGCCAACTATGATGTCAATTAGAGAAATATTTGACAACAATAAAAATTGCATTTGAAAGGATTATTCTATGTAAGAAATTGTGAGAGACAATATATGAATAAGTTCTAAATTTAACAAAATTAAAATTCAGAATGAGATTTTTCAGCCTGTTGGGAACTGAAATGACCATTTTTCTATTATGTGATTCTTAACCATGTCCACTGACATTTATCAGTATATAAGTATTGTGCTAGACACTTAGATATACATTTTCTTATGCAATATTCACACTCCACCGAGGTTGGTAATATTAGCTCTGTTTTACGGATAAGGAAATGAAGCCCTAAAGTTACCTAAGAAGTAAGTGGCAGAACCAGAATGTGAATTCAGGTCTCCTAACTTCAAGTGCTTTCTTCTGTCCAGTGTCATAGCTGACTCTCAAAAGCGTTTACTAGATTATATATGGATGAAATGGATGATAAATGAGTAATTGGATAGCGAATCTATTTCATTGTTTCCTCATAGTATATTATCATAAAATTTAAAAAATATAGTTGATTACTTTAAAATTTTTAGATGATCATATTGACTTGCTATTATTTTTTTTTTTTTTTTTTTTTTTTTTTTTGCGGTACGCGGGCCTCCCACTGCCGTGGCCCCTCCCGCTGCGGAGCACAGGCCCCGGACGCACAGGCCCAGCGGCCACGGCTCACGGGCCCAGCCGCTCTGCGGCACGTGGGATCCCCCCGGACCAGGGCACGAACCCGCGTCTCCTGCATCGGCAGGCGGACTCCCAACCACTGCGCCACCAGGGAAGCCCGCTATTATTTTTTTAAGCCAGTTATTTTCTTCCACTTGAGCTGAAAGTGTTATTATTATTTTAAATTAATTGATGTTGGTATATTTTAACTTTATTGTCTTTTGTATTTTTATATAATGTGAAAATGTTTTGAAAATGACTCTGGTTATGAAATTAATTAAACATCCAATAAAATCACCTTTATGCCTACATCAATAATTTAAATGGATTTGAGTATCATGTTTTAAGACTCTTGTTTATTAACTCAGGGAAATAATATACATTACTTAATAATCTGTGCATATGTTACATGATTCCAAAGTGCACTTTCCCTTGCTTAAAAAGATTTATATTTAAAATGGAAAACATTTCAATGGTCCCAAATTCTACTTGCAGCCTTAGTTTTTCAAAAAGGAGAAAAGACACTCCCATTTGTAAGAATGAAAGGACTTTTCTTAATTTCCATAAAGTTAAGAAAACAGAATTTCTATCACAGATTCAGTTTTTATGATTTGGAAAGGCTCAGTGAATGAGTTACCATCTGACACCAAGTTCTTAAGACTACCCTTGAAAGTCCCACAGTGTAACCAAGCTTACTCAAAATGATTTTTATTAAGTGGTGCCTCCTGAACATCGAATAGGGGTGGCAATTATGGGGAACTTGGAAATATTGGTATATTCCTAATAGCAGCAATGAATTGCTGAAAAGTGGAGTGAAATTGTAATTGTAAAAGTATTTTAAACTTTAAAAATTAGGTTTTTTGAGGAAGAGATACTGAAGCTTGGAAGGCTACAAGACAAGGATCCAAAAGTATGCATATAAAACAAATAAACAAAACATATTCTCAATAGAGTAGTTTCATAGATATGGACTTTATGAGACACCAACCTGATTACTATGGAACTGTAGAAAAATACAGAGCAATAATGCAGCTTATTTTATGACCTAAATGTGGTTTAGAAGTCAAGCTATATAAGCCTCCAAAGGAAAGCCCGTTGGGTCTCTGTAGACCATGGATAAGAATTCAGTTTGTATGAAAGAGGTAAAATGGGCAGAGAAGTGTACCTGTACATCAAGACGATATATTCCCTACATGGAAATCTATGGGCTGGGAAGCCAAGTGTAGTATAATGTATCATTAATATAAAAGAAGAAAGGAATGGAATATTGCCTGGTCAAGTGAAGGGTGTTGATAACTGTTAATGAACACAGATATCAGTAAGATGTAATACAGAATAGGGATGGAAAGGGTCATCTAATCAGGTATGCATTAATATTTTCTTTTACATCTTTATTGCAGTATAATCACTTTACAATGATAGTTTCTGCTGTACAACACAGTGAATCAGTTATATGTATACATATATCCCCATATCCCATCCCTCTTGAGCCTCCCTCCCACCCTCCCTATCTTACCCCTCTAGGTCATCACAAGGCATTGAGCTGATCTCCCTCTGCTATGCAGTAGCCATCCATTTTACATTTGGTAGTGAACATATGTCAGTGCTACTCTCTCATTTCATCCCAGCTTCTCCTTCCTGCCCTGTGTCCTCAAATCCATTCTCTATGTCTGCATCTTTATTCCTGCCCTGCCACTAGGTTCATCAGTACCGTTTTTTTAGATTCCATATATATGCGCTAACATACAGTATTTGTTTTTCTCTTGCTGACTTACTTCACTCCGTATGACAGACTCTTTTTTCATCCACTTCATTACAAATAACTGAATTTCGTTCCTTTTTAGGGCTGAGTAATATGCCATTCTATATATGTGCCACATTTTCTTTATCCATTCATCTGTCAATGGACATTTAGGATGTTTCCATGTCCTGGCTATTGTAAATAGTGCTGCAGTGAACTTTGTGGTACATTTCTCTTTTTTTTAACATCTTTATTGGAGTATAATTGCTTTACAATGCTGTGTTAGTGTCTGCTGTATAACAAAGTGAATCAGCTATACATATACATATATCCCCATATCCGCTTCCTCTTGCATCTCCCTCCCATCCTCCCTGTCCCACCCCTCTAGGTGGTCACACAGTGCCAAGCTAATCTCCCTGTGCGATGCAGCTACTTCCCACTAGCTATTTATTTTACATTTGGTAGTGTATATATGTCACTGCTACTCTTTCACTTTTTCCCGGCTTACACTTCCCCCTCCCCATGTACTCAAGTCAGTTCTCTATGTCTGCTTCTTTATTCCTATCCTGCCCCTAGGTACATCAGAACCATTTTCTTTTAGATTACATATATATGTGTTAGCATACAGTATTGGTTTTTCTCCTTCTGACTTACTTCACTCTGTATGACAGACTATAGGTCCATCCACCTAACTGCAAATGACTCAATTTCGTTTCTTTTTATGGCTAAGTAATATTCCATTGTATATATGTGCCACATCTTCTTTATCCATTCATCTGTTGATGGACACTTAGTTTGCTTCCATGTCCTGGCTATCATAAATAGTGCTGCAGTGAACACTGTGGTACATGCCTGTTTTTGTTTTGTTTTGTTTTGTTTTGTTTTGCGGTATGTGGGCCTCTCACTGCTGTGGCCTCTCTCATTGCAGAACACAGGCTCTGGATGCGCAGGCTCAGCGGCCATGGCTCACAGGCCTAGCCGCTCCACGGCATGTGGGATCTTTCTGGACTGGGGCATGAACCCGTGTCCCCTGCATCGGCAGGAAGATTCTCAACCACTGCACCACCAGGGAAGCCCCATGTCTCATTTTGAATTATGATTTTCTCAGGGTATATGCCTAGTAGTGGGTTTGCTGGGTCATATGGTAGTTCTATTTTTAGTTTTTTAAGGAACTTCCATACTGTTCTCCATAGTGGCTGTATCATTTTACATTCCCAGCAACAGTGCAGGAGGGTTCCCTTTTCTCCACACCCTCTCCAGCATTTACTGTTAGTAGATTTTTTGATGATGGCCATTCTAACTGGTGTGAGGTGATACCTCACTGTGGTTTTGATTTGCATTTCTCTAATGATTAGTTATGTTGAGCATCTTTTCACATGTTTGTTGGCAATCTGTATGTCTTTGGAGAAATGTCTATTTAGGTCTTCTGCCCATTTTTGGATTGTGTTCTTTGTTTCTTTTTTTAATGTTGAGTTGCATGAGCTGCTTGTAAATTTTGGAGATTAATCCTTTGTCGGTTGCCTCATTTGCAACTATTTTCTCCCATTCTGAGGGTTGTCTTTTTGTCTTATTTATGGTTTCCTTTGCTGTGCAAAATCTTTTAGGTTTCATTAGTTTCCATTTGTTAATTTTTTATTTTATTTCCATTAATCTAGGAGATGGTCAAAAAGGATCTTGCTGTGATTTATGTCATAGAGTGTTCTGCCTATGTTTTCCTTGAAGAGTTTTATAGTGTCTGGCCTTACATTTACGTCTTTATTCCATTTTGAGTTCATGTTTGCGTATGGTGTTAGGAAGTGTTCTAATTTCATTCTTTTACATGTAGCTGTCCAGTTTTCCCATCACCAATTATTGAAGAGGCTGTCTTTTCTCCATTGTATATTCTTGCCTCCTTTATCAAAGAGAAGGTGACCATATGTGCGTGAGTTTATCTTTGGGCTTTCTATCCTGTTACATTGCTCTATATTTCTGTTTTTGTGCCAGTACCATACTGTTTTGATTACTGTACCTTTGTAGTATAGTCTGAAGACAGGAAGCCTGATTCTTCCAGCTCCATTTTTCTTTCTCAGGAGTGCTTTAGCTATTTGGGGGTCTTTTGTGTTTCCATACAAACTGTGAAATATTTTGTTCTAGTTCTGTGAAAAATGCCATTGGTAGTTTTATAGGGATTGCATTACATCTGTAGATTGCTTTGGGTAGTATAGTCATTTTCACAATGTTGACTCTTCGAATCAGGAACATAGTATATCTCTCTATCTGTTTGTATCATCTTTAATTTTTTCATCAGTATATTATAGTTTTCTGCATACAGGTGTTTTGTCTCCTTAGGTAGGTTTATTCCTAGGTATTTTATTCTCTTTGTTGCATTGGTAAATGGGAGTGTATCCTTATTTTCTCTTTCTGATTTTTTGTTGTTACTGTATAGGAATGCAAGAGATTTCTGCGCATTAATTTTGTATCTTGCTACTTTACCAAATTCGTTGATTAACTCTAGTAGTTTTCTGGTGGCATCTTCAGGATTTTCTATGTAGTAATATATCATCTACTGTGACAGTTTTACTTCTTCATTTACAATTTTGATTCCTTTTATTTCTTTTTCTTTTCTGATTTCCATGTCTCAAACTTCCAAAACTATGTTGAATAATAATGGTGAGAGTGGGCACCCTTGTCTTGTTCCTGATCTTAGAGGAAATGGTTTCAGTTTTTCACCCTTGAGGATGACATTGGCTGTGGGTTTATTGTTTCTTATATTGAGGTAGCTTCCCTGTCTGCCCACTTTCTGGAGAGTTTTTATCATTAATGGGTGTTGAATTTTGTCAAAAGTGTTTTGTCCATCTATTAACAATATCATACGATTTTTATCCTTCAGTTTTTTAATATGATATATCACATTGCTTGATTTGTGTATATTGAAGAATCCTTGCATTCCTACTTGATCATGGTCCATGATAATTTTAATGTGCTGTTGGATTCTGTTTGCTAGTATTTTGTTGAGGATTTTTGCATCTTTCTTCATATTGGCCTGTAATTTTCTTTTTTGAGACATCATTGTCTGGTTTTGGTATCAGGGTGATGGTGCCCTCTTAGAATGAGTTTGGGAGTGTTCCTCTCTCTGCTATATTTTGGAAGAGTTTTAGAAGGATAGATGTTAGCTCTTCTCAAAATGTTTGATAGACTTCACCTGTGAAGCTGTCTGGCCCTGGGCTTTTGTTTGTTGGAAGATTTTAATCACAGTTTCATTTTCAGTGCTTGTGATTGCTCTGTTCATGTTTTCTGTTTCATCCTTGCTCAGTCTTGGAAGGTTGTACTTTTCTAAGAATTTTTCCATTTCTTCCCGGTACTCCATTTTATTGACGTATAGTTGCTTGTAGTAGTCTCTTATGATCCTTTGTATTTCTGCAGTGTCAGTTGTTACTTCTCATTTTTCATTTCTTATCCTGTTGATGTGACTCTTCTCCCTTATTTCCTGATGAGGCTGGCTAATGGTTTTTCAATTTTGTTTATCTTGTCAAAGAACCAGCTTTTAGTTTTATTGATGTTTGCTGTTGTTTCCTTCACTTCTTTTTCATTTATTTCTGATCTGATCTTTATGATTACTTTCCTTCTGCTAACTTTGGGGTTTCTTTATTGTTGTTGTTGTTGTTCTTTCTTTAATTGCTTTAGGTGTAAGGTTAGATTGTTGATTTGAGATTTTTCTTGTTTCTTGAGGTAGGATTGTACTGTTATAAACTTCCCTCTTAGAACTGCTTTTGCTGCATCCCATTGGTTTTGGGTCATTGTGTTTTCATTGTTTTGTTTCTAGGTATTTTTAGATTTCCTCTGATTTCTACAGTGATCTCTTAGTTGTTTAGTAGTGCATTGTTTAGCCTCCACGTGTTTCCATTTTTTACAGTTTTTTTCCTGTAATTGATACCTAGTCTCATAGTATAGTGGTCAGAAAAGATAATTGATGTGATTTCAATTTTCTTAACTTTACCAAGGCTTGATTTGTGACCCCAAGATGTGATCTCTCCTGGAGAATGTTCCATCTGCACTTGAGAAGAAAGTGTATTCTGTTGTTTTTGAATGGAATGTCCTGTAAATATCAATTAAGTCTAGCTTGTTTAGTGTATCATTTAAAGCTTGTGTTTCCTTATTTGTTTTCACTTTGGTTGATCTGTCCATTGGTGAAAGTGAGGTTTAAAGGCTGATACTATGATTGTGTTACTGTCTATTTCCCCTTTTATGGCTGTTAGCATTTGCCTTATGTATTGAGGTGCTCCTGTGTTGGGTGCATAAATATTTACAATTGTTATATCTTCTTCTTGGATCGATCCTTTGATCATTATGTAGTGTCCTTCTTTGTCTCTTGTAATAGTCTTTATTTTAAAGTCTATTTTTTCTGATATGAGAATGGCTACTCCACTTTCTTTTGATTTCCATTTGCATGGAATATATTTTTCAATCCCCTCACTTTCAGTCTCTATGTGTCCCTAGGTCTGAAGTGGGTCTCTTGTCGACAGCATGTATATGGGTCTTGTTTTTGTATTCATTCAGCCCTTTTGTGTTTTTGATTGGAGCATTTAATCCATTCACATTTAAGATAATTATTGATATGTATGTTCCTATTAACATTTTCTTAGTTGTTTTGTGTTTGTTTTTGTAAGTCTTTCCCTTTTCTTGTGTTTCCTGCCTAGAGAAGTTCCTTTAGCAATTCTTGTAAAGCTGGTTTGGTGGTGCTGAATTCTCTTAACTTTTGATTTCTCCCTCAAATCTGAATGAGATCCTTGCTGGGTAGAGTAATCTTGCTTGTAGGTGTTTCCCTTTCATCACTTTAAGTATATCCTTCCACTCCCTTCTGGCTTGCAGAGTTTCTGCTGAAAGATCAGCTGTTAACCTTATGGGGATTCCCGTGTATGTTATTAGTTGCTTTTCCCTTGCTGCTTTTAATATTTTTTCTTTGTGTTTAATTTTTGTTAGTTTGATTAATATGTGTGTTGGTGTGTTTCTCCTTGGTCTTTCCTGAATAGGACTCTCTGCACTTCCTGGAGTTGATTATTTCCTTTCCCTTGTTGGATAAGTTTTCGACTATAACCTCTTCAAATATTTTCTCAGACACTTTCTATTTTCTTCTTCTAGGACGAGTATAATTCGAATGTTGGTGCACTTAATGTTGTCCCAGAGGTCTCTGAGGCTGTCCTCCATTGTTTTCATTCTTTTTTCTGCTCTACCAGTTATTTCCACCATTCTATCTTACTGCTCAGTTATCTGTTCTTCTGCTTCAGTTATTCTGCTATTGATTTCTTCTAGAGTAAGTTTAATTTCATTTATTGTGTTGTTTGTTACTGTTTGTTTGCTCTTTAGTTCTTCTAGGTGCTTGTTAAATGTTCCTTGTATTTTCTCCATTTTATTTCTGATATTTTGGACCATCTTTACTGTCATTACCATGAATTCTTTTGCAGGTTGTTTTCCCATTTCCTCTTCATTTATTTGGTCTTGTGGGTTTTTATCTTGCTCCTTTGCCTGCAAGATATGTCTGTCTTCTCATTTTGTCTAATTTACAGAATTTGAGGTCTTCTTTCCCTAGGCTGCAGGGTCATAGTTCCTCTTGTTTCTGTTCTCTGTGCCCGTTTTTGTTTTTTGTTTGTTTGTTTGTTTGTTTGTTTGTTTTTGTGGTACACGGGCCTCTCACTGCTGTGGCCTCTCCCGTTGTGGAGTGCAGGACCCCGGACGCGCAGGCTCAGCAGCCATGGCTCACGGGCCTAGCTGCTCCACGGCATATGAGATCTTCCCAGACCGGGGCACGAACCCATGTCCCCGGCATCGGCAAGTGGACTCTCAACCACTGTGCCACCAGGGAAGCCCTGCCCCCGTTTTGACATTGGTCCAGTGCATTGTGTAGGCTTCCTGATGGGAGGGACTGGTGCCTGCATTCTGGTGTGTGGAGCTGAGTCTTTTCACTGGTGATCAGGGCCGTGTCTGATGGTGTGTTTTGAGGCGTCTGTGAGCTTAGTATGACTTTAGGTAGTCTGTGTGCTGATGCGTGGATTTGTGTTCCTGTTTTGTTTGTCTTTTGGTGTGAGGTGTCCAGCTCTGGGAGCTGCTGGCAGTTGCGGGGAGCCAGGTCTTGGATTCAGATACAGGCCTCCGTGAGAACTCTAGGCAATTAATCTTACCTGGGGCCAGGAATTCTCTAGTGGTCCAACGTCCTGGACTTGGTGCTTCTACTCCAGAGACTCGGGCCTCACTTCTGGTCGAGGAACCAAGAACCGGCAAGTCACTCGACCCAGAAATAAAGGGGATTAAAAAAAAGAAGAAGAAGAAGAAAGGCTATCAAAACCCCAGACAAATGGTAAAAGCAAAATTAGACAAACAAAAACAGAAACAAGGAGACATGCACACACACACAAGAAACAAAAACAGAACCAAATAAAATAAAATGCAAAAGCACAACCAGACAAACAAAAGGACCCAAGATTGAAATCAAACAATTATTAAGAAAACTGACAAACACACAAAAGCAAAAAACAAAACCAAAGCAGATTGCCAACTGAAGAATGAAGCAAAAACACAAAACAAATGTACAAAAATGTTATAAAAACAGGGGAAAGAAGTCAGAACAACAGAAACGCAGTGTAAGAATAGAAATATGAAAAAAAATAGAAAATATATTAAAGGAGGAGATAGGTTCAAGATGTTGGAGTAGAAGGACGTGCACACATTCCTTCTTGCAAGAGCACGAGAATCACAGCTAACTGCTGATCAGTCATCTACAGGAAGACACTGGAACTCAACAAAAAAGATACCCCACATCCAAAGACAAAGGAGAAGCCACAATGAGATGGTAGGAGGGGTGCAATCACAATAAAATTAAACCCCATGACTTCTGGGTTCTGGAGAACACTTATACCACAGAAGTCCACCCACTGGAGTGAAGGTTCTGAGCTCTATGTCAGGCTTCTTAACTTGAGGGCCCAGCAATAGGAGGAGGAATTCCTAGAGAATCAGACTTTGAAAGCTAGCGGGATTTGATTGCTGGTCTTCAACAGGATAGGGGGAAAGAGAGACTCCACTCGTGGAGGGCACACACAAAGTAGTGTGTGCATCGGGACCCAGGGGAAGGAGCAGTGACCTATAAGAGACTGAACCAGACACACCTGCTAGTGTTAGGGTTTCCTGCAGAGGTGATGGTGGCTGTGGCTTGCCGTGAGGAGAAGGACACTGGCAGCAGAAGTTCTGGGAAGTAATCCTTGTGGTGAGCCCTCCCAGAGTCCATCATTAACCCCACCAAAGAGCCAGTAGGCTCCAGCATTGGGTTGCCTCATTCCAAACAACAAACAGGGAGGGAACCCAGCCCCACCCATCAGCAGTCAAGCAGATTAAAGTTTTACTGAGCTCTGCACACCAGAGCAACACCCAGCTCTACCCACCACCAGTCTCCCCATCAGGAAACTTGCACAAGCCTCTTAGATAGCCTTATCCACCAGAGGGCATACAGAAGAAGCAAGAAGCCTTACAATCCTGCAGCCTGTGGGAAAAAAAACACATTCACAGAAAAATAGACAAGATGAAAAGGTAGAGGGCTATGTACCAAATGAAGGAACAAGATAAAATACTAGAAAAACAACTAAATGAAGTGGAGATACGAAACCTTCCAGAAAAAGAATTCAAAATAATGATAGTGAAGATGATCCAGGACCTTGGAAAAAGAATGGAGAAGAAGATGCAAGAAATGTTTAACAAAGACCTAGAAGAATTACAGAACAAACACCTAGAAGAATTAACAAATAAACAGAAGAACAGTACAATAACTGAACTAAAAACTACTCTAGATGGAATAAATAGCAGAATAATTGAGATAGAAGAACGGAAAAGTGACCTGGAAGACAGAATGATGAAATTCACTGCCGTGGAACAGAACGAAGAAAAAAGAACAAAAAGAAATGAAGAGAGCCTAAGAGACCTCTTGGTCAGCATTAAATACAACAACATCCACATTATAGGGGTCCCAGAACGAGAAGAGAGAGACAAAGGACCCTAGAAAATACTTGAAGAGGTTATAGTCGAAAACTTCCCTAACATAGGAGAGGAGATAGCCACACAAGTCCAGGAAGTGCAGAGAGTCCCAGCCAGGATAAACGCAAGGAGAAACATGGCAAGACACATGGTAATGAAATTGAGAAATATTAAAGACAAAGAAAAATTATTGAAAGCAGCAAGGGAAAAATGACAAATAATGTACAAGGGAACTCCCAGAAGGTTAACAGCTGATTTCTTAGGAGAAAGTCTACATGCCAGAGGGAATGGCATGACATATTTAAAGTGACGAAAGGGAAGAATCTACAACCAAGATTTCTCTACCCAGCAGGGATCTCATTCAGATTTGACAGAGAAATCAAAAGCTTTACAGACAAGCAGAAGGTAAGAGAAGTCAGCACCACCAAACCAGCTCTACAACAAATTCTAAAGGAACTTCTCTAAGGGGGAGACACAAGAGAAGAAAATGACCAATAAAAACAAACCAAAAACAAATAAGAAAATGGTAACAAGAACATACATATAGATAATTACCTTAAACGTGAATGGATTAAATGCTTCAACCAGAAGATACAGGGTCTCTGAAAGGATACAAAACAAGACCCATGATTATGCTGTCTGCAAGAGAGACACTTCAGACCTAGGGAGACATAGAAACTGAAAGTGAGGGGATGGAAAAAGATATTCCATGCAATTGGCAATCAAAAGAAAGCTGGAGTAGCAATACTCATATCAGAAAAAAATGGACTTTAAAGAATATTAAAAGAGACAAGGAAGGATACTACATAATGATCAAGGGATCAATCCAAGAAGATATAACAATTATAAATCCATAAGCACCCAACATAGGACCACCTCAATACATAAGGCAACTGTTAACAGGTATAAAAGAGGAAACCAACAGTAGAACAATAATAGTGCGGGACTTTTAACACCTCACTTACACCACTGGACAGATCATCCAAACAGAAAATTAATAAAGAAACACAAGCTTTAAATGACACAATACACCAGATAGATATAATTGATACTTATGGGACATTTCATCTCCAAACAGCAGATTACACTTCCTTCTCATGTGCACACAGAACATTCTCCAAGATAGATCACATCTTGGGTCACAAATCAAACCTCAGTAAATTTAAGAAAATTGATATCATATCAAGCACCTTTTCAGACCACAGCACTATGAGATTAGAAATGAATTACAGGGAAAAAAACGTAAAAAACACAAACACATGGAGCCTAAACAATACGTTACTAAATAACACAGTGATCACTGAAGAAATCAAAGAGGAAGTCAAAAAATACCTAGAGACAAATGACAATGAAAACATCATGATCCAACACCTATGGGATGCAGCAAAAGCAATTCTAAGAGGGAAGTTTATAGTGATAAAAGCCTACCTCAAGAAACAAGAAAAATCTCAAATAAATAATCTAGCTTTACACCTAAAGGAACTATAGAAAGAAGAACATACAAAACCCAAAGTTAGTAGAAGGAAAGAAATCATAAATCAGAGCAGAAATAAATGAAATAGAAAAAAAGAAAACAATAGCAAAGATCAATAAAACTAAAAGCTGCTTCACTGAAAAGATAAACAAAATTCATTAGCCAGACTGATCAAGAAAAAGGAGAGTACTCAAATCAATAAAATCAGATATGAAAAAGGAGAAGTTACAACAGACACTGCAGAAACACAAAGCATCCTAAGAGACTATTAGAAGCAACTCTATGCCAATAAAATGGACAACCTAGAAGAAATGGACAAATTCTTAGATAGCTATAACCTTCCAAGACTTAACCAGGAAGAAATAGAAAATCTGAACAGACCAATCACAAGTAATGAAATTGAAACTGTGATTATAAATCTTCCAAAAAACAAAGTCCACGACCAGATGGCTTCACAGGCAAATTCTGTCAAACATTTAGAGAAGAGCTAACACCTATCCTTCTCAAACTTTTCCAAAATATATCAGAGGAAGGAACACTCCCAAACTCATTCTGTGAGGCCACCAACACTGTGATAGCAAAACGAGACAAAGATAGTACAAAAAAAGAAACAGACCAATATCACTGATGAATATAGATGCAAAAATCCTCAACAAAATACTAGCAAACAGAATCCAACAACACACTGAAAGGATCATATACCATGATCAAGTGGGATTTATCCCAGGGATACAAGGATTCTGTAATATATGCAAATCAATCAATGTGATACACCATATTAATAAATTGAAGAATAAAAGCCATATGATCATCTCAATAGATGCAGAAAAAGCTTTTGACAAAATACAGCACCCATTTATGATAAAAACTCTCTAGAAAGTGGGCATAGAGGGAACCTACCTCAATGTAATAAAGGATATATAGACAAACCCACAGCAAACATCATTCTCAATGGTGAAAAACTGAAAGCATTTCCTCTAAGATCAGGAAGAAGACAAGTATGTCCAGTCTCGCCAGTATTATTCAACATACTTTTGGAAGTCCTAGCCATGGCAATCGGAGAAGAAAAGGAAATAAAATGAATCCTAATTGCAAAAGAAGATGTAAAACTGTCACCATTTGCAGATGACATGATACTATACATAGAGAATTCTAAAGATGCCACCAGAAAACTACTAGAGCTAATCAATGAATTTGGTAAAGTTGCAGGATAAAAAATTAATGCACAGAAATCTCTTGGATTCCTATAAACTAATGATAAAAAATCTGAAAGAGAAATTAAAGAAACACTCCCATTTACCATTGCAACAAAAAGATTAAAATACCTGGGAATAAACCTACCTAGCGAGACAAAAGACCTGTGTTCAGAAAACTCTAAGACACTGATCAAAGAAATTAAAGATGATACAAACATATGGAGAGATATACCATGTTCTTGGATTGGAAGAATCAATAATGTGAAAATGACTGTACTACCCAAAGCAGTCTACAGATTCAATGCAATCCCTAACAAATTAGAAGTAACATGTTTTACAGAACTATAACAAAAAATGTTAAAATTTTTATGGAGACACAAAAGACTACAAATAGCCAAAGTAGTCTTGAGGGAAAAAAATGGAGCTGGAGGAAGCAGACTCCCTGACTTCAGAGTATACTACAAAGCTACAGTAATTAGGACAATATGGTTCTGGCACAAAAACAGAAATATAGATCAATGGAGTAGGATAGAAAGCCCAGAGATAGTCCCATGCACCTATGATCAATTAATCTGTGACAAAGTAGGCAGAGATATACAATGGAGAAAAGACAGCCCCTTGAATAAGTGGTGCTGGGAAAACTGGACAGCTACATGTAAAAGAATAAAATTAGAACACTTTTTAACACCATCCGCAAAAATAAACTTAAAATGGATTAAAGACCTAAATGTAAGGCCAGACACTATAAAACTCTTCAATGAAAACATAGGCAGAACACTCTGTGTCATAAATCATAGCAAGATCCTTTTTGACCCACCTCCTAGATTAATGGAAATAAATTCAAAAGTAAACAAATGGGACCTAATGAAACTTAAAACCTTTTGCGCAGCAAAGGAAACCATAAATAAGACAAAAAGACAACCCTCAGAATGGCAGAAAACATTTGCATACGAAGCAACTGACAAAGGATTAATCTCCAAAAGCTCTTGCAGCTCAATACTAAAAAAAAACAAAACAAACAAAAAAAAACAACCTAATCCAAAAATGGGCAGAAGAACTAAATAGACATTTCTCCAAATAAGACATACAGATGGCCAAAAAGCACATGACAAGCTGCTCGACTCACTAATTATTAGAGAAATGCAAATCAAAACTATGAGGTATCACCTCTCACCAGTTAGAATGGGCATTATATGAAAATCTAGACACAGCAAATGCTTGTGGAAAAAAGGGAATCTTCTTGCACTGTTGGTGGGAATGTAAAGTGATACAGCCACTGTGGAGAAAAATATGGAGGTTCCTTAAAAAACTAAAAATAGAATTACCATATGACCCAGCTATCCCACTACTGGGCATATACCTAGAGAAAAGCATAATTCAAAAAAACACATGCAGTCCAATGTTCATTGCAGCACTGTTTACAATTGCCAGGTCATGGAAGCAATCTAAATGCCCATCGACAGACTAATGGATAAAGAAGATGTGGTCCATATATACAGTGGATTATTACTCAGCCATAAAAAGGAACGAAATTGGGTCATTTGTAGAGACTTGGATGCATCTAGAACCTGTCATACAGAGTGAAGTAAGTCAGAAAGAGAAAAACAAATATTGTATATTAACGCATATATGTGGAACCTAGAAAAGTGGTATAGATGAACTGGTTTGCAGGGCAGAAATAGAGACACAGATGTAGAGAAGAAACATATGGACACCAAGGGGGGAAAGTGGTGGGCATGGTGGTGGTGTGATAAATTGGGAGATTGGGATTGACATATATACACTAATATGTATAAAATGGATAACTAATAAGAACCTGCTGTATAAAATAATAAGTAAAATAAAATTCAAAAATAAGAAAATATATTAAAGAGAAAGAAAAGACAGACAAAAATTCCAGAGAAATGGCATAAACAAAATCAAAGAAACAAAAACAAAGACGGAAACACACACACGCAAAAGAAACAGAACCAAATAAAACAAAAAGCAAGAGAACAACCAGACAAATAGAACTCAAAAATGATGTCAAATAATTAGGATCAAAACTAACAAAAACACAAAACCTAAAAACAAACCCAAAGCCATGTTCCAACTGAAGAATAAAGCAAGGAAACAGAACAAACCGATAAAAATTATTTTAAGAAAGTAATAAAATAAAAAGGGAAAAATCACAGGACAACCCAAAGCAAAGTAGAATTGGAAATATATTTTATATATACATATATATATATATATATATAAAGAAAAAAGCAAGAAGAAATAAGGGAAAAGCACACAGAATAGAAAAGCATTGTAAAAATAAAAATATTTAAAAATGAAATATATTAAAAAAGTTAAAACAATAAAAATTATATTATAAAACATGAAGATCCCAAAAGACTAAATAAAAAAAAATACTAAAACAACAGCAAACAAACAAAAAGAAAGAAAAAAGAAAGCTAGAACCAGCAACAGAATGAATCAAAACTTAATAAAATTAATACTAATAACTATGTTTTCCTGGGGTCTCAGCTGTAAGTGTTCTTGCACATGCTGTGAGCCACAGCTCACCTCCGCCTCCCTAAGAGGCTCTCCTCTGCCTCTTGACTGGTCTCCAGACCTGCTGTGGTACCTGTGGGGACCCCTCAGACTGTGATCTGGCCCAATTCCTGCATGTACTTGCCTGCAAAATCCACAGCTTCCAAAGCTAGCCCATTTTCATTTGTGGGAACACTCATTGTCTATTCAGATATTCTATAGATGCAGGGTCTACCTAGCTGATCATGGGGATTTAATCTGCACCTTGTACAGCTGATGGAAAGATCTTCAATCTTCTTCCTTAGTCACCCCATCCCTGGGGTTCAGCTTTGGTTTTATCCCCACTTCTGCATGTGGTCCACCCACAGGAGTCTGGTCCTGAGGCTGCCTTAGAGCTCTTGGGTCTGCCCCAGTGAGAACAGGATGCAGAGGTGCTATGACTGCTTGGATCGTGGGAGCCCTGGTGGCACCAAATGCGCTGGGAAGCTGGCGGCCATGGGCACAAGAGATACGGCTCTAGTGAGGGCCTTTTCTGGCACCTGGCATAAGGCTCATGAAGGCCAGCCCTGGCTGGGCTTTTTCTGCTGCCTGGTATCAGGCGTGTGAGAGCCAGCCCTGAGAGGATTCTTTTATTGTCCACTGGCAGGCGCCAGCATGTGGGGAGAGAAATGCTACAATAGTGGCTCCTCCCCCTGCGTGTGACTCAGCAGTAGTACCCTGCTACCATGGCAGTTCAGCCTTCCTCTGTAGGCATTCCCTGCTGCACATTTCCTCCCTCCCATTCCCTCAGTCTGTCTCTCCACAGCCAACAGCAGTTCTCGCTCCGGGCCTGTTCTCCAGTCCCTACGCTCCAGCTCACAGCCCCCTTTCACATGTGTGAACACACCTCCCCATCTCGGGCACATAGGACTGCGGTATGGATCATCTGTGTATTTCTCACTCTGTCCGGTCTGCCACAGATCAGCCGCTACACCCTCTTCCAACAGACTCAGATGCTTCCCTTCTGTACCAATCAATTTCCCCTTTGGAGAGGGGGTTTCCCTGAATTTGGGAATCTCTCCTCTGCTTCAGCTCCCCTGCCCCAGGGTGCAGGTCCAGTCCTACTTTCTCTCCTCCTCCTCCTTCTCCCTTCTTTTTTTCATCCTACCCAGTTATGCAGGGATTTTTATAGTCCTTTCCAGTGTCCCAGGTCTTCTGCTAGTGTTCAGCCAGTGTTCTGTGAGAATTTTTGTTGCATCTATAGAGTTATTCCTGATGCATCCGTGGAGAGAGATGAACTCCACGTCCTCCTACTCCTCTGCCATCTTAATTCCCTCCTGCTTTAATATTTTTGATGAATACTTATTAAGCCTTTTCTATAACTGTCAGGCAGTGGTAACTGTGCTCATGGGGATTTCAGTCTATTGGAAATAGTCTTTTAGCTCTGCTTAAAGAAAGCTGATGTATTATGCCCTGACTTATTGATGATTTCAAATCTGTATGAGAGATAATAACAGCTGCTATTTGTTGAACACTATTTTAAACACTTTGCAAGATAAAAGAATTAACTAACTTAATTTTCACAATGACTTTATGAGGTAGATACAACTGTTTCCATTTTATGTTTGAGGAAACAGAGGCACAGGAAGCTTGTGCAGGGTCAAATGGCTAGTAAATGAATGAGTAGAACTTTGGCCCTAAGAAGTAGAGCTGCAGAACTCATATTCTCAGTCAGTAAAGGGGGACTGGATACTTGTGGCATGATTTTGATTTATGATTAGCTACTGGTAGAAGTATTAATATTAATTGAAAACTATAGATTATCTTAATATTTATAATGTTCTTCCCCAGAATACACTGGGAATGGTTATATTAGTACCCAAGAGCTTATAAAGGAGATTTTATAATTTTAGAAGACACATAGCTATGATTCACGGTCAAGGACAGTAAGGTGAATCTAGCTTCAGAAACATTAGTGATGTTGCCAAAGAAATGATTATGATGCAAACTGAAGAGGGAGGCACTTGGAAAAAAAATGTAACAGAGGTCTAAAGAGATTAGAATTTAAAAGACATATTAGGAAAACTTATAATAATGAATGGAACATTTTAGTTAAGGAAAGGGAAAAAGCATAAATTATATGTAGTTACAATGCTTGAAGAGAATAATGATCTAAGAGGATATGAAGTTACTAGGTGAAGACTTTGCCATGCTAAATGAGTTTGTGTCTCTAGGTCCACATAAATTATAATTCAAGAAATTGAAATAATTGGCAGACTTATTGGAATATTTGCTAATATATTGAGTAGGATATTGTGCTAAGTATTTCAATTTATTTCATTAAATTTTCATGACTACTTTTTGAGGATATGTGTTATTAATATTGCCATTTACAGACAGTGTAGCTTGAGAAGTTAAATATCTGGTCTCAGTTGAGGCATCTATAAGTGACAGAACCACAATTCAAACACACATAAATTCCAACCTCAAACCCATGCTCTTAGCCCTATGTTGCGTCTAAAACACCAGTCCCAATGTCTAAAATTAAAGAAAAACGGTAATGGGTTTCAGAGCTTGAATTCAGTACCCAACAAAATTCTAAACCCTTGTTAATCAATCGCTTATTAAGAAGTTAGGAAATAGTCACTAAGAATAAATTCAAATGCTTTAAAATGGGTTAGTAAGCTGGTATAGTAGATAAGGAGGATGCTATAGATATACTATTTATGGAGTTTAGAAAGTCATTTGATATCATTTATTGAAAGAAAGAGTGCTGAAGGAAGATGTGATTAAACTGTATCTAAAGTAAATTGATTAGTAGATTGGTAGGAATTGAAGCAAAGTGGGCAGTATTGGGTCTGGGATGAGAGCAATAGTGAAAAATCACAGATCAATTTGTGCGCCTCTGCTAGTCAACATTGTTACTTTTTTTCAAGTCAAATATATCTGTAAGGATATGATCAGCAAGGTTTTCTTATTTTTGTGTGTCAAACACTGGGGGAAGCTAGTTAATCCCTATGTTTACTTCACATAGTTAGTATTCTAAAGGGACAGTGAGTTGACCTAAAACAGAGAGATTTGAAATGAAAGAATATAAAATCCAAATTTAGTTTTAAAAAGGTAACTACTTAAATATCAGAGAAGGGATATCAGACTTATCAAGAGTTGATATGTAAATAACATACCTAGAATTATTATTGATTCCAAGCATAATACAGATTAATACTCTGATTTGTCTCCCCAAAGTGAGTGATTTATGGCTTTACCCAAAATGTGTTGTTTGAAAAAAGGGAGTTAATATTTCTGATGTACTCTGTACTTATTAAAAACTACCCAGGACCCCCAGGATCCTGTGATTGTCCTTGACTCCACATTTGTGAGGATCATAAATATCCGGAGTCTAGTCTGGAAATCAAGTGCTGCAAAACTATTTTAAAAATTGGGAGTAGTTTGCCTGAAGAAGCAAATAGAACATGATATGTATGTACCTTTTAAGGATTTGAAGGGTTTCCAGGGAGAAAGGAGATAGTTTGTTTTATTATAATTTCCTGCACAATTCCAGAATTCAAAATACCATGGAGTGAAAGTGATAAAGTGCTGGATTGTATCCCAGTTTCAGGAAGACAACATTAACAAGAATTGAATCTTCCTGTAGTGGTGAGCTTTCCGAGACCTGAAATGTTTGTGTGAGAACCTGACTTTGTACAGATCAGCCCTTGTAGCTCTGATCATGCAACTAAATCTTTCTGAGCTTCAGTGGGAATGATGATGGTACCTTCTTCATGAAGTACTTGTGAGGAGGAGATACTTTGTGCTAAGGGCTTAATGCAATCCCTGACATAAAGTGCTAAAAAATGATACTTATTTTTATTACTGGATGACCAGTTTCCAAAGAGTACAGTAGAGAAGACATCTTTATTATATAGAAATGGAACTAGGCAACTAGATAAGTTGCCTTCCAAATGTTATAATCTACAGTTCCATGACTTAAACATTGTGAGGCCATTACACTTCTGTAATTTTCATAAGTACACTTATATCATGATTATTAATACTTTGAGGCAAACATCTTGATCTTTCTGGTCCACAAATAAACCCATAGTGTACAAATCTACATGTAAAAGTCAACGTGTGGGTAGTAACCTATATAAAGTAGTTAATATTTACATAGAGTTCCCATGTAACTATATATCCCTCAATTTTTACATTGGCATTTTAATTAAACATGATATGTATGAGTGCTTCTATAATCATTCCAACCCAAATTTCTAAATGTCTAAATATTATTAGTGCCTGAATTATTAGTTTAGTTTATTAGTTTATTAATTATTATTATTAGTTTTCCTGAAACTAATACATAAAATACATTAAAATGCATATAGATATAAAATTATTTATACAATTGGTGAAACATTAAATTCCTTATTTATATTATATTATAGAATCATTAGCATACATTAGGGCATGTAAATGAGTTTAATTGGGTTACAAAACGTTTAAATGCAGTAGCTCTCAGTTTTCTCTGCCAAAGGCTTGAAAGGGAAGAGGTAGTAACTTCTAATAATTGGAACTATCTTTTATTCTGAAATGCCCTCAGACACAAGTACACACAATCACATCCTCTAAACCTACTGCCAAACCCTTCCCAGTTTTTGTGAGTGGTAGCACTCAACAGACAACAAAACAAATACTCTATGTAATTGAAAATTTAAGTATAAATTAATGTCAGAATCATATTCATATATTCACCTCAGAGTAAATTGACATGAAGCACTGTCTAAATAACAACATCAGATAAAATAGGGTAGAAGTAAGTAAGCTTAAGGAATTTATTTGAAGTATAGATTTATGATGCATTTAAATTAAGAAAATGTTTTAATAATAGCAATCTTTGTTGCATATTTACCATGTACCGGATATTCTGCTAAAGTTATGTATCATTCTATATACTATGTATAATTTAAGACTCACAGTAATCTTATGATTCCCACTTCATGTATGAGAAACTGAGACTCGAATAAGTTAAGTAACTCACCCAAAATAATACAGCTGGTAAGTGAAGGGTGTGGTCTAAAATCTTGACTCAACACCCATACACGTAATGTCTACCTACCACCATTTACTAAGAGCCACAAAGAGCTTGACATCAACAAGGAGAATAATCCTCACTATAAAGTGACTCTCTCTTGTAAATATCAATAAGACACAGGTGATTTGTTGCAAATATGGTACAGTGAGACAAGAGGTGTTTGGTCATTCTTCATGACAAGTTTAGTTTGTTTCCTTTTTTCTTATTGGACAATGATCTAACCTTTAATATAAACTATCCTTGGGTAATTCGCTAAAGCCCACCTATCAGAGTGGTGTTTCATTAGCTTTTGGTATTTTTGTGATTATTCCCAAATTTAGCAGCTTTAGGTCTGTGCATAAGTTTGGTCTTTTAAAAAGAGAGGCCTCTATCTGTAGAATGAATGGGTGAACTCAGAACCATGAAGTGAGAGATTACTTATATCTCAGTTTTCAGTTTGTTGTATTGTTGTTAACTAAGGTATAAAATGGCTTTCACTGCATAAAAGCTATTAATATTTAACACATTGCTCCTCCATTTAACAATCTCCACAATAATGTGAAAAGAGTAAAAATAATAGTTTGTATTTATGTAATACACGTCTCCATGGAGCCCAGAGAATTTGGTTGACAGGGTCTAAAAATGGCTTTGTCAGGGAGAACAAAAAACTAATATTACCATAATTATTTTGCAGATATTGAAGCTGACACTGAGTTCATATGTAGCTACTAATGTGAACATTATGCAGTCAAAATGATATGGATGGCTTCCTCCAGCCGTCTTCATGATCAATATCGACCATACTAAGGAATCATACACAGGGTTCATATTTTATTTTTTGCTTATGGAGACAAACTGAATGACAGAACAATATATTGAGGATTCAATATTATACTCAATATTATTGGAGTGCTGTGGTAATATTTTGTATTATTTCACTTTGCCTTGGCAATATTAGAATATTATACAGATATACTTCTTTAAAATAACTCTGTTGCTAAAAGTCATGTGCGGAAAGAATTGTAATTCACGTATGTTTCTAAGGCAATAAAACAAAGTATTTAATGAAATGTTATAATTTTTTTGTTTAAAAAAGTTTTTTTGTAATGGGAAAAAGCAAGCACTGTAATGTAAGTGTGTTGTGAATTGAGATTTTTTAAAATGCATGGTTGCTTTATTCAAAGTCGGAAGCATTGATCTGAGCAGTGGTGAAATGGTGATCCTAGAACTGTAAACTTCTTACTTCTACATTCTCTATAAATCAGGCATTCTAGATAATGGGTTAAACCTGTGTGTGTGTGTGTGTGTGTGTGTGTGTGTGTGTGTGTGTGTGTGTGTGTGTGCGCGCGTGCGCGCGCATAGTTTGTGTTAAATACATTGGAGAGAAAATAGCCCCAGATTTTGTCAGTGGTTCTGAAACCTTAGCATGCACCAGAATCATCCTGAGGACTTTTCAGAAATACAGATTGCTGGGCCATGTCCCTAGCCTTTCTGATACGGTAGATCTGGAGTGGGGCCTAAGAATTTATATTTCCATAAGTTCTTAGGTGATGCTAAATAATGCTTGTCTATGAACCATAGTTTTAGAACTAGTGGTACAGGAAATTGGGCTTCTGCTTTTACCGTTCATGGAGAAAGAAATAATTATGAGCAGGTAGAAATTACATGCCAACCTAGCTTGTTTTGGAAGATACAAGTGTGATATAGATACTGAGAACGAGATGGGAACTAAGATGTCTCTGTTCAAACAGAAAACTGAAAATTCTGCTAAGAATTCATACTAATTCTAAAAGTCATTTGCAGCTTACGCTGTCTGCAGTCCATTTCAATATTTATTCAATAAGTATATAGTGATCACTTATTATTGAACATGGACTTGCATGCAACAGAGAAAAATAAAGGATTCCTGCCTCTCTTGAGCTGAATTTTCACTTGATGTTACTTTGCTTTAATGTATTTACTATGTCTTTACTTTTATTGAAGATTTCTTTGGACGCTGTATCTAATTTCACATATATTCTTTCCTTCTTCTAATCTTACTATGCCATGGGAAAGTATCAATGTTTTCCCATTTGTGTTGCTTCTGTATCAGAGTCTGAAGAGGGTGACAAAGGTGGTTCTGACTACTGATAGAACTAAAGCTGGGACACTGATAGGTCCTTGGACTGGAAGCCATTTCTTAACATGACAGGAAAGTCAACTGTGGTGCAGCTATTTCAGTGAAAATGAATTGTGGAAAACTGAAAGTATGTGAAATCTATGAAGAAGAATTTTCTACCTTATAGTTTTAATTTGCATTTAGTTGACGATTAAGAACATAAAAGCTATATCTTATACTTCATATTGGAAAATATTTTCTTAAAATAATAATAACTGGTGATGGTAAATACATATCAAAATAGAAACTTTTGTACACTGATGAGAAGAATGCTGTTGGAAGACAATTTGCAATTAAGAGCCTTGAAAACATCTTCATACTTTTTGAACCATGATTTTCTACGATCAGTTTATAGAAATTTAAATAGGGATGTGTGTATTAATTATACATTTATTTTGATCATAGTATTGGCTTAAATATCAAAATATTGGAAATGTAGTTTAAATATCTCAGAACAGAATTAGTTATTATAAATAATGGTATATTCCTAAAATCTCAAACCATTTAATCATTTAAATTATAATTTTTAGATATTTAATAATATAAGTAAATATTTTGGATTCAAGTTTAAAAACAAAATTCAGAACATTTTTTCAGTTTCCTAATAGGCATAGGAAAATGATTGGAAGGAAATATATCACATATTAACAGTGGATCTTTCTGAATTATAAATTATTTCTTTCTCTTTGCACTGTGTTTTATCAATATAAATTCTATGTGAAAGAGTATGTTGTTTTTATTATATGACGGATGTATGTGTGTGTGTGTGTTTGCGCGTGCCTGTGTGTGCACACGAATACATGCATGGGAAATACAATCCTGTGGAATTATCTTCTTAGGCACCATATGTGGATGCTCCAGGATTTGGAAGTCCTTAAGTACACCTGTCAGTCATGGTTTGCCTTTGTATTATTATGTAACCATAATCCTGCCATTATTCTGCATTGTCATACATATAATTGCCAGGGTTCCTAGATAGGTCATAACTTGTTATTTAAGTGTCAGTGTTTTCTTTTGTGAGATGAAAAGAAAAGAGAGAATAAATGTCTGGGTGGAATCTATGTGTCCTGGGAGTCCTATAAATTCTGAACAATTTCACTGTTTTTCCTCATAAGCACAGCATCTGTCTGTCTCTATTAAGCATTTCTTACAAATATGCTCTATGAAAAAATATATCTAAGAAAAATATTTCTAAGAGTGTGCTACCCACAGTCATATCCCTTACTAAATATAATACAAATAGAAACCACTGATAAGATATTTGCCTCATGGCTGGGAACTGTCTAAATGTTAATCCTTGCCAATATCTTTTGTGGTAGGTACTTTTATTTTTTCCAGTGTACAGACAGGAATCCTGAGGCCTGCGGCTGATCAATAATTTGCCCTAGGTCATGCAGCTAGGAAGAGGAAAGGCCAAGATTCAAATCCAGCCAGTGTGGTTCCAGAGTCTGCAATGTTTCTTAGTATTATGCCAAAAGATCTTCCTTTCGTAGTTTTATTCTATCCACTTTAAACTTCTGACAGTGTTGAAAGAAAAGACCCTCAACTCATGATTGTGGTTTTAGAGTGAAAACGTTCTTTTCACTCCTGTCAGAAGTTTGGTGCCTGAGTGTAAATTCAGTGGGATCCTTAAATTGTTAAGATACTGCTACTCATCATCACAATGCCTCTAAGGACTTAGTGCTTGAGGGAACTGCCATTCTGGTTTTAAACATCTGTCACAGAAGCTAAATTTCCAGCTGCTCCATTCATTATTAGTTCTTTTAAATATCAGGGGAGTTTTACTTTTAAAGTGGCCCTGTAGTTTTTAGTAATTAAAGAAAAACAGGATGCATGATATCTGAAAATGTATCACTGACACTGAACTCAGTTTCCTTTGGATGACCAATAAGTTAGTAGAAGATTTCCAAGGCATATTAGCACTACAACATAATTTATGCTTATGGGGGTACACCTTTCATAGGTTTCTTAAAAATACTTTTCTTCCATTATAAGATAGCACATAGCAATTAACGAAGTTTAAAAGCTTCAAAATATAGGCTAATTTACTTATTTTTTTTCCTACATGGTTTCAACCATAGGGCATATAGCCTAGAATAAAACCCATTAATATAATAGTGTAACTTGAACTAAGTTAAAATCCTTTTATGGTAGTCTGTGTTTTCCAGTTTTTCTTAAGAGGCAGGATTTGTGACTATAACAATAATAATGGTTATTTGAAAATCCTTAGGGCTCACCATGTAAGCTTCATCTGAAAAAATCTAGAAGCAATGCTTTATTAATTTAAGATCGATACTTCTTTGTTCCTTTTGGTCTATATACTTTGTTCACCTTCTTTGAAGAAAGAGCACAGTTTGATTTCATGGTGCCTCATAAAAGTTCTGTGCAATGAGAATTCCACCACTTTAAAAACTGATTTCCAAACGTGCACACGTATGTGTGTGTGTGTGTGTGTGTGTGTGTGTGTGTGTGTGTGTGTGTGTGTGTGTATTTTCTCTGTGCTTGAATATTTGGAGTAGTATTTCTTATTCAGGGAATATTTGGGATAATTTCACAAGTGAAGGGAATAACAGTTTGGGGAGATATTCCAATGCTCAATATGAGTTGAAGTGAGAAACTCCTCTATTCCCCAGCATTCAGTGTTGATTAATTATTATGTTGTGGAGTTTTAAAAATAATGATAATAGTGGTATTGGTGGTGGTACTAGACAGCTAGCTTTTTGTCTAAAACACAGACTTTAATGACCTTTAAAAAAAGAATGCTTTCCTAAGAATGATGCCTTTCTTGAGAACGCATATTTGGAGGTTCCCCATTTTATATATACACACACCTACACACACTACACACACATACATAAACAAATTTAAAAAAAGAGAAATTCCTGTTTCAAAATTGACTTTGTCTATGAGGTTTTCATTACCTTCTTCAGGCAGAATTAATAACATTTCGCTTGTTTCTCACTGGTGCATTCTGCTGCTGTAGCATTTTTCACATTGTATTAAAATGCAGCTCTGTGCATCTGTTTCCCACACTAGAATATGGAATACTTGAAGGCAGCAACCCACTCTTAGTTATCTCTCTCCCTGTGCTTATTAGCACAGTGACTGACACATCTGTTGGGTTCACAATAGCCTGTTGTTAATTATGATTTTGGAAATACAAAAGTAGGGCTGGTTTATTGGGCCGTCAACCCTGAGCTTGTTTCTCAATGGTTTCTATAGAAATTTCAGAGACTTTCAGGAAGGGCTTTCTAGGCAGGAGCCTGAGCAAAGGGAGGCTCAGTTTTTACAGAATGTAAAACAATGGGGAGGGATATTGGAAACAGAGCCCATTATCGCTCGCCACACAATCCTGGTGTCTTGCTCTGTGGGCTGGCATTGTTCCCTCTGATTTGGTCCAAACCTCAAGGCACTGATGAGCCTCTGTGGACCGGGCTGTCCCGTGAGTCCCCCCACAACAGCTCTAATCCAGTTCTGCTTTTAGGTCTTGTATTAACTATCACTACATAATACATTCTGTAAAAACTGTTACCACACATTTTATGTTTAGGCAATGGTATGGCAGTAGGGGTCGAGGGTTAGGGGTTGACAGATAGTGACGTGCTTTTAGGTCTTTGTGGAAACATCTCTGGTCAGGAGTGATGGATGGATAGGATTCTACTGGAGGTTATTGGAGGTAGAGAGACTCCAGATGCTGAAGTTGCTGAAGATCAACGTGATGCATCTTTGTTTTGTAATCAGGAAGGGAAATTAAAAACAATAATCGACTTAATTCTTTGACTCTCAGAGACCAAGCTATCCCTTAGATACAAGGGAATATTAAGGAGTTACGATAGAACAATGTGTGAAGAGCTGAAAAATGCAAATCATCCTGTTTTATAAGAGCTATATAAAATGGAAGCTTTTTTGTTTGTTTCCTTGTGTACTGAAAAGGTGTTTTGTTACACCCTGAAGGGCTAGTAGAACTGTAACTTGAAAATAATAAGATTTTAAAAGACAGTTGCTCCTAAAGTCCCAAATTTGGGTTAAATATTTCTCCTGGATATTCAAGCAACATTCTCTACCTCGTTTTCACAAAACATGCTGTGTGATTACTTATTTTTACCTTCCACTTGACTATAAGCTCACTCCTTGGAGAGAAGATGTGATTATTTTCTTCATCCTTGGATCCCCAATACTTAGTGCATAGTAGGAGTTCAGATTTTTTGTTGTGAATATGAATGAAGGCAGATATCATTTAAAAGACTAATTGGTAACACATAAAGTACGATTTTAAGTGTTCAAAACTATAACTTCATTTAACCCACACAAAACTCCCGTGCAGTAGATACTATTGTTTTGCCCCATGAAATGAGATACTTGCTACACAGGGAGTTAAAGTAAATAGCCAAAGGTTGCACAGCTAATAAGCATCACTACCAGTATTTGAACCCAGACTGTCAGGCTTCGGAGTATGGACTTGCCACTATTGCTACACTGCCTCTCTGAAGACTTAAGGTCAATGGATTAGTATTTCTAGGTGACAGTTGATACCTCAGGGCTTTCATAAGAAGGAAAACATGAAAACTGTTTATTGGTCGCATCTCTGCCACTAACAATTATGTTATTCGTATGATCTCACTTATGCCATAGTTTATCTGCAAAATTAGAAAACTGTCAATTGAATGATCTCAAAGGTCTTTGTTCTCTAAATAACAAAGATTTGAACCAACCACTTATTTGTGCTACTCTGAGGAAGATAAAGTATTGAAAATAAATTACCAAAGGACTGTAAGCTAAAATAGATATTCTAGGTCCCATCTATAGACCTCTTGTCCCTCTTATCTCCACTGTTTGGGAGATTTATAATCTCATCCTATTACTCTCTGATCAAGGAGCTGGACTTGAACAGGGCTGTTAGGTGGATAGACTAAATAACCATCTTAAAACCACCTAAGAAGTGGATTTCCACTGATACAGTTAATTTGGCATATAACTGCAGATAATAATAATTTAAATGAGAAATGTAAGTAATTGCCTACTCCACTGGCTAGCACACAGTAGGCATTCAGTAAATATTCTCTGTGGATTTTATTTTTCCTGTGATTTCACTCTTATGGATTTCACTTTTCCTGTGACTTTTCAGTTAGATCAACTTTTTCTTGTCTCTAACAATATTTATCAAAAAAGGAGAACTAATAAGCATTCTAGCTAATTTGGTACATGTTCCTATTATAAAATCACCATGGTATCCAGGCTGTCAATAGAGAGCAAACAATTTATAGGGAGAAAAACTCATGCATTGCTGTCTTACTTAAGGTATGTTATTGTGGAAGCACTGCCTTCCATCTTTCATCAGTAGATACTATTTTCTAATGAGTTCCATTGGAACATAAGGGTTGGGGGGTCTACTTTGAGAGAATCAGCAAGTTTATTAAATGTTAGACAACCTCATCTTTCACTTTTAAAGAGTATGGATATATGGCTACATCTAAAGAATGAATATTAAATGATGTCAAAGCATAAAAAATGTTAATATATTCATGTCATATTTCTTTTTGTAATTTCGTTTTAATGACCAATGCCCTAGTGGTCAAACACTGAAATTAGGTTCTTGCTATGACATGAAAGATGAGTGAAATTCAAATGTGTTTTTTTTAAATGTAAATCCATTTTCACTTATAAAGAGTACTGTGTTTAATTGAATGTAGAACATCTCACTTATTGCAAATAAATGAACAGCTTTAGTGATGCAAATGTAAAAACTACCATAGTATTGCATATCATTATCTAAATTATGTCCATCTAATGATTGAGATTCAATAATGACACCCAGAAAATACACCCACAGCAGTTAGTTATCCACCCACAGTGTGAAATTCTGAACAGATTATGTGTGTGTGGTATTTTAGTCATCCTCCCAGCATGTTTCAAAGCAGCTTTTGTTGTGAGAACTTTGAAAGCCACAGGAAAGCATGTTTTGTGTGTTTTCTTCAATTTTGTAAAGGCTGTGGGTCTATGATAACTCATTACGTGAATCCACTAGGAAATTTGATGTACATTTATTTATTTTTGGCTGTATTGGGTCCCCGTTGCTGCATGTGGGCTCTCTCTAGTTGTGGCGAGCCGGGGCTACTCTTCAATGTGGTGCGCGGGCTTCTCATTACGGTGGCTCCTCTTGTTGCGGAGCACGGGTTCTAGGTGGGTGGGCTTCAGTAGTTGTGCCACGCAGGCTTAGTAGTTGTGGCTCACGGGCTCTAGAGCACAGGCTCAGTAGTTGTGGAGCACGGGCTTAGTGGCTCCGTGGCATGTGGGATCTTCCCAGACCAGGGCTCAAACCCATGTCCCCAGCATTGGCAGGCGGATTCTTAACCACTGCGCCACCAGAGAAGTCTGCAAAGTAGACAAGGAAATAAAATACTAACACGTCTCACTTGAAACTAAATTTTAGATCTTAAGAATACTACGATTGTCAGTATTCCTGGTAAACATAGGCCAGTCATATCTATGTGCCTGAAACTTGGCACCTCTGGGTTCCAGGAAATACTCCATGGTACGTATACCCATTAGGTTTGGGTTTGATTGCATTTAATGGGGAAGATAGTGTTGTGTTAGTTCAGATGTTTTAAAAAAAAAGACAAAATACGGTAAAGGGTTATTTCTCTCTTACATAAAAGGAATTCATAGGTAGGCTGTCTAGAGCTCCTGTGGCAATTCCACAGTGTTATCATGGCTCCTGTTTTCTGCTTTGACATTCTCAGCTTGATGTTTCCAAATTTAAGGATGGATATGATTATTAGAGTTCCAGCTATTGTATCAACATTCAAAGTGTGCTAGCCCCTCCTGTTTTAAGGAGAATTTCCCATGAGCATATACATACTTCTGGTTATATGTCATTTGCCAGACTTAGTTACATGACCATACCCAGCTGTGCAGGTATAGTTGGTGACAGAGTGGCAAAAAAATAGAGAGGTTGCAAACAGCAGCTCCCAATCAAAGAAGCATATTTGCATGCATTTAATAGGGGAAGGGGACTGCTGATCTCATGCATAAGGAGAGTGTACCCTATGAGCAGTAGCATGTTTGAGTTGGGAAAGATAGCAAGTAGAGTTAAAGATGGAAGGAAAACTTACTGGAAAAAAAGAGAAAAACTGTAACAAATTTGTTTAATTATTCTTTCAACTGCATGTGAAAAATGATCTTTGTTTCCTTTTTAAAGGCACACATTGTAGAAAAGAAGTCTGAAAATAAATACATATTACAATGGAGTCCATAAATACTCTGGCATTTTTGTTTTCTTCACCCTGCAGTTTATAACACATGACTAATACACTGAGTCTGAGTAAGAACTTGGTAAGTATAGATATTTATCCAGAATTTATGGTCACATTTCTCTGATGGTAGCGCTGCTGATAGTAGTCATATTGACAGTTAGAAATTATAGAATTCAAGAGGATGGCCCTTATTTCACTTTGAGATAGATGCAATTTCACCAAAGGAATTTCATTCTATATAAAAAAAGATGTTATGTAGCACTTTATTTTTTATGGCTTTCCTCTTCTTAATTCCTTCAATTTACTTAATTAGGCATGCAAAATATAACCCCACTTGACCAGCAAGTACATACTTTCTTTGAAGAAAAAAATGTTCCCTCAACCTACTGATGATCAGAGGGAAGTGTGTGTGTGTGTCTGTGTGTGTCTGTGATTTTATAAATGATACTTTAAATGTGTATGAAAATGAACTTTTGGTAGCTGAACACATAGGTGTGATTTCATGATGAAGGTGTGAATGGGGATTCGTTTTAGTTGTCCTCAGTGTATAGATAACAGTTGAAGTTGTGTATGGATTAGCAATCCCCAAAAGAAAAGAAGACTGTGAACTAATGTTGGTATATAAAGGGGTAGAATCAAAGTGATGAGCTAAAGATGTAGTGATCAATGCTGGTCAGAGATGCAGCAGAAAGGTTAAGTAAAGTAGAAACTGGAGTGTTAGGAAACCAGGAGATAATATGTCATCTTATCCTAACTGAATTGGAATGCTGGTAGTTTAAATAAGGCTCATTCCAGTGAGTAAAGCAATGCAAAGGAGGTGGAACCAATAAGTATACATGACTGTAGGAAGTCTCATGCCAAGGGAAGGAGATGAGACAGTAATTAGGCCTGTTAAAGATTAGTGTATACTTGTGCTGTCCAATACAGGAGACACTAGCTACATGTGGCTACTGAGCACTTGAAATGTGGCGAGTTTGAATTGATATGGGCTATGAGTAAAATATACACTGGATTTCAAAGAGTTGATATGAAAAAAATGCAAAGAATCTCATTGAAATTTTTATACTGATTACATTTTGAAATGATAACTTTGATATGGGGTCAGATGAAATATATATTATTAATATTATTTTCACCTATATATTTTTCCTTTTTTAGTGTAGTTCCTAAAATTTTAAAATTGCATGTGTAGCTTACATTTGTAGCTCATATTGTATTCAACAATGTTGGTCTGTACTCTGATTCCAACTTGCCACCTCAATTTTTGACAAAAATATATGAGGGAAAATCAGAAGCCATTCTAAAAACTATAATTTTTTCCCACATTTACTTAGAAATGTAATTTGTTACAGTAGAAGGAACATGAGCCTCTGGATCCAGCTGTGCTACTAACTAGCTATATAGCCCCAGGAAAGTTATTTAACTTCTATGAGCCTTGATTTCTGCATCCATAAAATGAGAATCATAATACTTACCACACAGGGTAATTGTGAGGATAAAATGTGCATATAAAGGGCTTTGCAGAGTCCATGCCACATAATTGGCACTTAATAAATGTTAGTTACCTTTTCTCCTTTCTGTGTGACCTATAACTCTGGGTAAAAAGAATAGAATTGATCTGATATACTGTAAGCCTCAAAATCAGAGGAGTGTGGGGATAAGAATAACAACAAAGGTTACTGACCCTCTGAAAAAGAAAACCAAAATCTTCCATAATTGAAAAATAACCAACAGTTAACCTTAGCCTTTTTTGGAAGGAGAAAGCAATACAATTTCTTCAAATATAGAAATACACACATATATATGTATTTATATGTATATGTGTACAAATGCATATATACATGGGTGTGTGCAAGTGTTTGTGTTTTTCTCAGTGGGCCATGTGAAACAGTGTATATGTAATTGTTTTATAAACTAGAATGCACTGCATCTCTTCAAATCTGAACAGTGGAATGATGATCACTATTCTCTAAAATTACATCTACTAGAGAGTGATAAATGGAGGAAAAAAAATTATATTGTAATGGGGATAAAAGATGAAAAAGAAAGACATAGAGAGGGTAGAAAGAATTTGCTGAAATTCGAAATAGGAAATATATATCTAGCTAGCATACACTGTCCACAGTTTTCTTTCTCAGCCTTGACATGGTCCAAAATAACTCCCTCCACAGTGCTCAAGGACACAGTAGTGAATAAGTGTAACAAAAACCCTGTCTTCAAGGAGCTTGCATTTTGAGGGAGACAATAAGAAAATAGATAAGTAAAAACAAATGTTATTAGTTATTAGTTTAAAGTAAAAAAAAAAAAAAAACAGAGAAGGTTAGAAAGTTTTGGTGGAGGAAGGTTACAGTATTAGGGTAAAAAAGCAAGGCTTACTGAAAAAGTGACATTAAGTATAGATGGAAAAGAAATAAGGGAGCAAGTCATAGGGATTTCTGGGGGAAACATTTCAGATAACAGCATGAGTAAGGATCGTGATTTGGGAACTTTGGAATAGTGTGGAAGCCAGTGTGACTGGAGCCCAGTGAGGGGACTGGGAGGAAGGCATGAGGTCAACAAGTATAAGGTGGGTGGAGATATCATCTAGGACTTGAAATAACCTGACTAGACTTGAGAGATTTTAGGGTTTTGAACAGAAGTGTAACATGATCGTAACTTCTGTTAAATAATCACTCTGGCTACCTTTTGAGAGGACGATATAAAAGGCTGGGACTGGCATGTTAGCAGTAGAAGTGGTAAGAAGTTCTGGATATATTTTAAAAGTAGACCAAAAGGGATTCACTAATGGATCCGATATGTGATGTAACAAAAAGAGAGACTTCAGGATTTTGGTCTGAGCAACTTGAAATATAAAATTGCCATTTACTGCAGTGGGAAAGGCTGTGGAATAATAGATTAGGAGAAAGGAGTGAAAATGATGAGGATTTTTTTTCTGGAAATATTAAATTTGAGATGTCTATTAAACATTCAAGAATTATAGGAAATATGGGTCTGGAGTTCATGGGAGATGGTCTGGGCTAGAGATATATATTTGGGAGTCATCAGTATGTAGATGGCATGTAAAGTTATGGGATGGGATGAATTCTCCAAAGAGCAGTGAACAAGATAAGGACATATGGATGTGGGAGGTGAAAAGAAGGGATGGAAAGATGAGAAGCAAAGGAGGCTGAAAAAGAATGTCTATTCTGATGTACTGGAAGCCAAGCATTGAGGGTATTAAATCTAGAGGCATGGCCTAGGTCAAATGTTGGTATTGGGCCAAGTGAGATGAGAATTAGGAATTGACCTTTAATTTAGGAACATAAGGGTCAGTTTTGATGGAGAGGGAAAATCTCGATTGGAGGTCAAGAAAATATGGAAGTAGGAAAATCCAAAATAGTAATGAGAGAGAATTTGGGGGAGGGGGTGATAGTTTTATTATAAAGAGAGGAATAAAACCAGGACAGTAGCTGAAGCGTGAAGTGGAATGGAGAACTGTGGGGTTTTTTTTAATAAGGTGAGAGAAATAGAATAATTCATGATGGAGTAGTAGAAAGGCAAGAATTTCTGGAATCTTTGCTAGGGTGAGAGAGGATGGGATCTGCTTGTCAAGTGGAATGATTGGTCTTTGCTAGGATACCTTTTGCCCATAGTAATATATTTTATTTGATATAGAGTCACAGATGTAACTGAATGGATAAATATTTTGTGGAGCCTTTTGGAAATTGTTTTTTGGTTACTTCTCTTTTCCCAGCAAAATAGGAAGCAAGATAATCAGCTTTATTTACTAATGACCCTCTTCCGGTCTGTCCTCTGCTTCACCAACTCTTTCTTTAATCCTTACCCATAATTAGTTACTTACCCTTATTAGACTCAAAGTATGATCCCCAAATAAAATGATTCAGATTTTCCTGGAATATTTATTAAAATGCAGATACCTGGGTTCCACTCAAGGCCTAATAAAATATCTCTGGGAAGTGGAGCCAGAAATTTGAATTTTTAGTAAGGTCTCCTGGTGCTTGTGATGCACAGTAACTTTGAACACTACCCTTTCCCTCTTTTGGTTGCTTCAGTAATAAATGCCTTATCCTCTTTCATCCCCCTGTGAATTGCTCTATCTTTAGAAGAATGCTTTCATCTGTATTTGGATGAGAATTTTGCACACATTGAATATATTTGAATATCTAACACTGGTGGAGATATTTTTCTAACTATAGTCTTTCCAGATCACATTCAGGGACTGAAGAAAAATTGTTCCCACATGTTATGAACACAAGTATACCTAAGGGATTTTTTCCAGATTCTAGATAAACATCATAAACAATGAAGTACCTGATAAACTTTATGTTACAATTAAATCATGTCATCAGCAGGTTATATACTGTCTCTGGTGAAACTAGTTTAGAACACTGAAGTTCTCTAATAAAAAATGCTGTGTCTCATGCTACTTCATATGCGGAATCCTTAACAAATGTTTAATAGCAGGAAAGGGAATTAAATAACTCTACATATTTTAATTTAGAACAAACTGTTAAGTACAATACATATATTTTAAAGCATAACCATAGTGAATTTAAAGAGACTGCAGCCAAAAGAAAAGAAGGAAGGAAGAAAGGAACGAAGGGAGGGAGGAAGGAAGAAAGGAGGAAAGAAGGGAGAAAGGACTCTAAACCAGTTCCTTTTTCCAACACAAATCTTAGAAAGGTTTGTCTACTTATACTGCCTTTTATTATTTTTTATCCTACATGGTATAATCTTTGAATAATCAGAGTTTATATCACACATATTGAGATTTTTAGGTAAAAGAAAAAATCTATTAGAATTAAATCAAGCAAGACAGGGCATAGAAAAATATCTACAAAATGGAGGGGGTTATCACAAGAAAATTGTATATATGCATATATATTTTATATATATATTTGAGGTCATGACCTTGAATTAATTTGAATGAAAGAATGCAGAGCAGGGAACAAGGAGGATAGATCAAAATGAAGTAATTTTAACTGAGGATTTGTTTTCCCTTGTCAATGAATATTTTATTTTTTAATCAGGGTAAAAAAAAGAAGTGCTCAACTTCATATTAATGCTGAAATTATTAATATTCTGGGAAATTTTTCTAGATAATTGCAGCAAATTTTATTCTTACAGTGTTGTTACTACTATTTTCTGATATTAAAGTGCCCCTTATTTTTTTAGGAAATGTTGCATTAGGTCCCATTTGTTTATTTATTTCCATTTCTCTAGGAGGTGGGTCAAGAAGGATCTTGCTGTGATTTATGTCATAGAGTGTCTGCCTATGTTTTCCTCTAAGATAGTGTCTGGCCTTCTGTTTAGGTCTTTCATCCATTTTGAGTTTATTTTTGTGTATGGTGTTAAGGAGTGTTCTAATTTCATTCTTTTACATGTAGCTGTCCAGTTTTCCCAGCGCCACTTATTGAAGAGGCTGTCCTTTCTCCATTGTATATTCTTGCCTCCTTTATCAAAGATAAGGTGACCATATGTTCATGGGTTTACCTCTGGGCTTTCTTTTCCTGTTCCATTGATCTATATTTCTGTTTTTGTGCCAGTACCATACTGTCTTGATTACTATAGCTTTATAGTATAGTCTGAAGTCAGGAAGCCTTATTCCTCCAGCTCCGTTTTTCTTTCTTAAAATTACTTTGGCTGTGCAGGGTCTTTTGTGTTTCCATACACATTGTGAATTTTTTTGTTCTAGTTCTGTGAAAAATGCCATTGGTAGTTTGATAGGGATTGTACTGAATCTGTAGATTGCTTTGGGTAGTATAGTCATTTTCACAATGTTGATTCTTCCTATCCAAGAACATGGTATATCTCTCAATCTGTTGGTATCATCTTTAATTTCTTTCATCAGTGTCTTATAGTTTTCTGCATACAGGTCTTTGGTCTCCTTAGGCAGAACACTATACGACATAAATCATAGCAAGATCCTTTTTGACCCGCCTCCTAGAGAAATGGAAATAAAAACAAAAATAAACAAATGGGACCTAATGAAACTTAAAAGCTTTTACACAGCAAAGGAAACCATAAACAAGACCAAAAGACAGCCCTCAGAATGGGAGAAAATATTTACAAACGAAACAACTGACAAAGGATTAATCTCCAAAATTTACAAGCAGCTCATTCAGCTCAATATCAAAAAAACAAACAACCCAATCCAAAAATGGGCAGAAGACCTAAATAGACATTTCTCCAGAGAAGATATACAGATTGCCTACAAACACATGAAAGGATGCTCAACATCACTAATCATTAGAGAAATGCAAATCAAAACTACAATGAGGTATCACCTCACACCATCATCAAAAAATCTACAAGCAATAAATGCTGGAGAGGGTGTGGAGAAAAGGGAACCCTCTTGCACTGTTGGTGGGAATATAAATTGATACAGCCACTATGGAGAACAGTATGGAGGTTCCTTAAAAAACTAAAAACAGAACTACCATATGACCCAGCAATCCCACTACTGGGCATATACCCTGAGAAAACCATAATTCAAAAAGAGTCACATACCACGATGTTCATTGCAGCTCTATTTACAATAGCCAGGACATGGAAGCAACCTAAGTGTCCATCCACAGATGAATGGATAAAGAAGATGTGGCACATATATACAGTGGAGTATAACTCAGCCATAAAAAGAAACTAAATTGAGTTATTTGCAGTTAGGTGGATGGCCGTAGAGACTGTCATACAGAGTGAAGTATGTTAGAAAGAGAAAAACAAATATCTTATGCTAACACATATATATGAAATCTAAAAAAAAAATGGTTCTAAAGAAACTAGGGGCAGGACAGGAATAAAGATGCAGACATAGAGAATGGACTTGAGGACATGGGGAGGGGGAAGTGTAAGCTGGGATGAAGTGAGAGAGTGGTATGGACATATATACTACCAAATGTAAAATAGTTAGCTAGTGGGAAACTTCCGCATAGCACAGGGAGATCAGCTCAGTGCTTTGTGTCCACCTAGAGGGGTGGGTTAGGGAGGGTGGGAGGGAGAAGCAAGAGGGAGGATATATAGGGATATATGTATACATAAAGCAGATTCACTTTTGTTATACAGTAGCAACTAACACAACATTGTTAAGCAATTATACTCCAATAAAGATGTTAAAAAAAAAGAAAGTATAACTTAGCCTCTAAGAATAGTGCTAAATAAATTTAATAAATGCCAAACAGAAATGAGGTCAGGTAGAAAAATTCAAATGGTTCTTATTTACTTAGTAATTTCTTTAAGTCATGTTCTCCTTTGTATTATGATTTCTAAAATATGTTTTAAAATTACTTTAAGCAATTAGTGGTTTAGTGTTCAGCTGTCTCAATAAGTATGTTTCTGCTCTTTTATTTGTTTGTGTACAAGAATAGTTTTCTGCCAGTTGAAGTGGGATTTGAAATTACAGTACCAGCAGGCAATTTCTTGGACAAATTACTATTTGGACCACTAATGTGGAGGAAGGGAAGAATGTTTATTGCACCACTGAACTGGCTCATGCTTCTATAGCCAAGATTGTGCCAGAGGCCACTGTGCTGGGAAACAGTCCAAGAGAAGCTATACACCTTCTGTTTCGAGTGACTTGTCTCTATACTGAGAACACATGTTGGTGTTCAGAAAGAAAGAGCTGAATCTATTTTGTAAGAACAGTGGGAAAATTTAGCTACATGGGTTGACAAGTTCAACATTTCTATGACAATGTATATATGAAATATAACATTTGGTCAATTTCTTTTAAAATTATTTCAATATCATTTTGTAATGCTCCACATTATTTTTCCATACATAAATATAGTAATACACTTTTATTCCACGTGCCATCATGAAGTGGATCAGTTTTCTGTTTAGCCATATCTTTTTTTTTTTTTTGCGGTACATGGGCGTCTCACAGTTGTGGCCTCTCCCGTTGCGGAGCACAGGCTCCGGATGCACAGGCTCAGCAGCCATGGCTCACGGGCCCAGCCGCTCCGCGGCATGTGGGATCTTCCCGGACCGGGGCATGATCCCATGTCCCCTGCATCGGCAGGCGGACTCTCAACCACTGCACCACCAGGGAAGCCCTAGCCATATCTTTCTGTAGAAAAATGAGATCATACTCAGCAATTTCTATGGGGGATGAAGAAGGAAAGATGGAACCAGTATTATAGTTATATTTGTTTTCTTGTTTTAGAGTAAGGTAGTGTTGAATCCTCAATCTAAGATGGGGATATTCAAAAATCGTTTCAAGAAAATAAAGTATTTATCCAGATATTGAATATACCAATGGTTTAATCCTTTAAGAGAATCCCAACAGGAGACTTTGGCCTTCACACTCTTTTAATGTTGTTTTCCACTCCAAGTCATTTTCTTTTAACCAAATAATTGTGTCTAGTTAAGAATCTAGGAGTCCAAAACTTATCTTAAACACTCATTCAAAGCTCCTGATCCCCAGGGTTAATATTGTATGCTTGTTATTTGTTTTGCTGTTAATGAATGTAAAGAAATCCAATTGCATGTACTTTTTCCTTAAATGAAGTGACTATAGATGAAACCGCTTTCCCACAGATAATGCATATGTCGGGATGGAGGAAAACTGGAATTGCCTAAATAGTAATTTCTCCATAGCCTGACACAATTTGCATTTCCAGGGACAGTTCTGGTGAAGCCTATCACCAAATCCAGATCCTAGTTCTTTACTTAGACTCCTCAGTATCACTAACTTTGGAAATAACTTATAGGTCCAGTTAGTAATTAAGGACTTCATTTATTCTGTGGAATGGATCTTAAAACTGTCCATCTGGGCCCACAAGTTGTAACTCTGATTTTATACTGCTGTTTGAGGACAATGTCTCATAAAACATTTGTTCCAGCTTGTCTTGAGTAAGACACCCCGTGGTACCACACTCCTCACTAACTTGTCAGTAACTTTCCATTTTTTTCCTTTTTCACATGAATCTTGTGTAGTGGTCTACATTAGAAACTTTCAATATTAATTGTGAATGTAAACGATGAACCATGACACTTCAGAGACAGTTGAAGCACTTAATTTGCACACCTTCCCTGAGATGTTATAAAGTATCCAAAGATGTTACAAGAATTGAATCTACATGTAAGTCTTTGAACACTTTTGATTTATGAAGGGAAATTTTAAGTTTACTACTTTATAACTGAATTTTGAAGCTGCCAGGATAAGGACTTTCACTGAGCAGTGGAAATGTTAAGGAACTTACAATTTGCCTTAGAACAAAAATAATGCTGTATCATGACGTGGTAAAGTTCAACAGAGTCAAATTCAGGTTGACACATGTAAGATCAAGTGCCCATCTATGCACATATTACAGAGAGAAATTTTAAAGTAAAAATATAGGTCTGTGTTTTCATATCAACTGAAAGAAGCAACATGATATTATAGGAAGATTTAGTTCAATTTCTAAAGTCTTTAATATGCCTTGCCAAAGGGGTATTAGATTCCTTTGAAAATAATTACCTTATTTTAGGGTGAAAACCAAGATATAGGAAATGGTTAAAAATCACAATGAGATGATAAACAGTTACATGGTTAAGTTAGTTCTAAGACCAATATAGTAGTTCATATCAAAGAGATGAGTATGAATAAAAGTTGTGGAGGAACAAGATATGATGGTATTAATATTCTTCCATTGGACTCTTCATTAGTCAAATTCCACTTCAGGTGTTACAGCCATTATTTTTTACCCCATTTTAAAGAGAATGCTGTTAGAAAACTGGACAGAATCCAAAGAAGAATGTGTTCTTTGTCTTCATTTAGACAAATAAAAGATTATGTTGAAGTGACTGAGCTCTACTCTGAAAACTATATACATATTATTTACTGTAAATACTTAAATACAATTATTTTGAAAAACTTCCTACATGCTAACATGTCTCCAAATTCTTCCTTTCTGTGAGAACTGACAGCTCTAACCAATGAGCCAAGAAAATGATAATGAAGGATATTGTAGTCTCTCGCATTTAGTACTCCATGTCTGCATTTTTTCTATTGACATTCCCTCATCTCTGTTTTCCCTCAATGATCTGCAACATCTACTCCATAGTGATGGGGGAGGCATTTTTAAATACTCTTTAGAGTTAAGGATCACTTCCTGATTAGAGCCTGACCATGTAGTGGACTTCTCCATTACCTAGACCCATGGGCACCTTGACCTTTCTTGGGAGACATCATCAAACATTATCTGGCCACTTGGCTCAGGTGTACAGAAGGAGTGTGACTATTTAATGAATTTCTCCTCAAGGTCAGGTGGGCTGTAGGATTTAGACGTTGTGTAAGGGCTCATATTGGCTCTCTTTGGGGTTTTCTCTTACTATGAGTTAGCCATAGGGCTTGAGAATCTGAGGAGAGAATCAGTACTGGTGCTTTTCCATGACATCTTCCTAGTTTTACACTTCCTAGCACTTAGTAGCAGTATCTGGATAGTGTAAATCTTGGGAATTTTTTTAGCCTTAGAAAATCAGAAAGGAAGAGCTGGAATCAGATTAAATCATGGAAGTTTTCAGCTATATACACCTTCACTGTCCAGGCTTTAGTACATTAGAATGAAGTATAAAGAGTACAGTGCTATTTATTGCTGGAGGTTTTTCAGGAGTAACAGATGAACTATATTTTCTAGCAGATTCAGTTCAGCAGATTTCAATCTTCCCTCTCCCCTTACCAAAATGCCTGAGGAATAAGACTATAACATAAGTAATAGTGTTCATAAACTGCATGATTAATATGAAACTGATACTCTCTCCTACCCTTTCCAGCTCCCAGTTTGTGTATGATTTGGTGATTTGGATGTTTAAAGTCTTGAGTAATTTAAAATAAAATCCCACAGGTAACAGCTATACCCTCTAGAAGACTACACACACACACACACACACACATACACATATGTATACCAAATGAAACAATTTGTGCTTTAGAAATATACCTGCCTGTCAATTACTGTTAAAGATCTTATTAGGCTCTACAATTTTATCACGGTTTACCTTGGGTGGAAACTGATGCTGACAGTAGAGAGCATGAACGGAGATTCTTTGCCTCCCCCAGCCTCCTAATCTACCAGGAAGGGCAGTATTCATGCCCAAGTTGGTTGGTTATATATATAACATACACACATATATACATAAACCACATGTTTCAGAAATAGTATAGGTGAAAGGCAAGAAAGCTGACCTTAATGTCATTCCTGATTGTATTATTCTGTAAACAGCATAACATCTTGTTTCTGGGCTACCAATTCATGATGTGACATATTAGCCAGTGGTAGTTACTCGGATTAACTGTATTTAGGAAGGTTAAGTGTATTGGAAATATTGACAGAGTTCAACTGTAGATTCTTACTCTTCTAAATTATTTGATCACAAAATCAACAAATGAATTCAAACAAACCACCTTTAAATTCTTCTGAGCATCATTGCTAATTTGAGATTTAAGAGATATATTCTTATTTTCCAAAACTCACCATTATAAGTAGGTTTTATAGGTATATGTTTTGTAATGAGCTTAGAATTAATGAACACACTTTGGCTCAGATGATTATTTTCTATAAATTCTCTAATGAACTAAATTATAAATAAATGAGATCACCATTTTAATCTGTTATCTTTATTACCAAAAGTACTAAAGTGTTTAAAAGTAACATTTAATATTATCAAATGTATGTTTTCTAGAGGAAAGGTATTTAAAGAAAATTATATAGAATACTTGATATTTAGGACTAGCTGCAGAATTTGAAGTATTAAAACAGCCGTTAAGGAGATAAATATAAATGGCTATCATGACTTTAGGGCTCCTTCAGACTTCACTAAGTTTGGGGTTTAATGAACTCTGAAGAAATAATAGAAATATGTTTCTGTAAGTTCATTAATGTTTAAACACTGTTACTCATGTAATTAAAATGATGTTGGTTAATGACTAATAGTAGATTGTCTATCAAAATCTTTATCAAATATGGACTATAACAAATGTAAATCTATTTTGCCAGGGAAATGATGTTGGGATATTTTAACGTAGTGTGAGCATGTTTTTATCATATGTTCGTGCTGCTTCCATAGTCAATCACTACTACTCTGAAAGAATCTCTAACCCTCTAATCCATTCCTCTGCTAATGACCAGAGTTCTCTTTTCAAAACCCCTATCTGATTGTCTTGGTTCTTGGATTACTAATCTGTAATGGTTTCCCAGTGCTTACAAGATAAATCCTACATTCTTTAGCATCTCTTATAAAAAGCTCACCTGAGAAGCAATGTTTAGTGATGATTATTGAAGGCATGTGTTATTTATTAACTTTTAATGTACTTGAAACTCTGCCCTTGTCTCCAGTCAGATCCTCAGAGGCTACTGGAGCCTACCACTTCTTCCTTCCTGGCATCTCTAGGGGATTTCACTATAAAGTTAAGCCCTCAGCTTGTGTAGAAGGGAATAATGGGCAGAGATCGATAAAACTTGTTGCTGTGTTAGCTGCAAAATGCTGCTGAGGATATTCTCTGTATTACTCAATTTCTCTTATATAAAATGTAATGTGCCAATTGTCCTTTTTATTTAATGCAGAAGATACTCTGTTGTACATAAGAAAATGATATTCTAAGAAAATGAACTTCCTCCAATTTTTTCACCTGTTTATTTTTGTGTCTGGCTTTAGAAAGGTTAAAATTAAGCTCAATCACAGCAAACATGCTGGTTCTTAAGATTACCATATTTTACTGTCCTTGTTATCTTGGTTTCCCACCCTCCTTTTCACAAACCTATTATAACCTAGTTAAATAGTCAACCATCTTTGATTGGTTGTAAGCTATTTCAAATCCTTTCAAGAAAGGGATAGTTTGGGCAATCAGTATGTCGCTTTACATGGTTTATGGGCTCTTCAAAATCTGTTCCCAACTTTTCTTCCCAGGGTTGTCTTCTGACGTGGGCAACTCAGAACAACTCAGAGTTTTTATCATACTCCAGGGGGTCCCCTCCTCTCCATCTCCAGTTGCAACATCCTCTTTTTCCTAAAGGCCATTCCTTCCCATTCCCATTTCTCTGCCTGGGAAATTGCTACGCACTCTTAAAGATCCAGATCAAATCTTACACGAAGTATCCTACCATCATCAGAAAGAATGCATCCTCCCTGGCAGGATCCGATCATATTTTGAGCATGTAACTATTATAAAACCCAACACATTGCCTTATAATAACTTGTCTCTGTTGTTGTTATTGTTTTAATTAGGATGTTAGTTCCATGAGGTTAGAGCCTGTATTAGTTTGCCAGAGCTGCCATAACAAAGTGCCACAGACAGGATGGCTTATACAACAGAAACTTATTTTCTTATAATTCTGGAGGATAGAAGTCTGAGATCAAGGTGTCAGCAGAGTTGGTTTCTTCTGAGGCCTCTCTTCTTGGCTTGTAGATAGCTGTTTTCTCCCTGTATCTTCATGTGGTCTCCCTCTGTATGTGTCTGTATTCAGATTTGCTCTTCTTATAATAACCCTAGTTATATTGAATTAGGGCCCACCCTTAAGAACTCATTTTAACTTAATAACCTCTTTTAAAAATTTTTATCCAAATACAGTCACATTCTGAGGTAGTGGAGGTTAGGACTTCAACATATGAATTTGGGGAGGACCCAATTTAGCCCATAATACAGACCATGTTTAATTTATCTATTTAGCTCAAACTCTTAACTGTGCTCCTGAAATAAAATAGAAACAATACATATTTGTTAATGAGTGTTATATTAAAGAAAATATTTATTATATGGTATTTTAAAATATTTTTTCAATAACTTATAAAAACACTAGCATGTCTTTTGTATAATACAAAACAGCCAGAACATACTGTTTTTCACCAACCTTTTCCTTGTAGAGCTTAGTTTTTCAGTTAGGAACTTTCATAGCAATTTTGTTATGCTGCCACCAAGTGACACTGAAGTGAAACTGTCCCCACATGTTCTGCAGAGTTTAAGCTTTTGCCTAGATTGAGGATGTGAATCTCTCTTAAAAATTCTCCAAGACTCATAGTTTTGGCATTTTTACATTAAAAAAAAAAACAATTGCCCTTAGTAAAATAAAAATTTAATCAATGTTTGAGGAAACGTTGACAGCTAATTATATAGAGCAAATATTTTAAAGATAAGATAGTATTCATAGTTCTCTGATAAAAGGCTCACATGCTAGATATCAAAAACAAACTATAACTTACGCTCAATTTCTTTAATTTTGACCACAAGCCTGTCTTGAGTCCATTCAGGGAGATATACCCTGGTTTGTATAGATTTTATTGCTTAATCAGTTGACAGAGAGAAAAAATGATATTGGCAGCTTTTCTAATAGTGAGAAATGGTTGAATTTTCCTCTTAAATTTGGAGCTGGAATGTAGTGGGAATTTCAGTTGTTATCAATTTGAAAAATCACATTTTTCACATTTTAACATTTCTAAATTTGGGATGCATCTTTCAGTTGATGGAAAATTTGCAAACACCATTGGCCAGGTGGTGTGATGTACATGCCATTGCCAGCATGTGCAAACTTGACTGTTACTCCTGTTGGCATGACTGGATGACTTTATTCTCTTGAGGTTTCAATCAATGAACTCTTTAAGGACTATTTCAGGAGGAGATATAGGTTCTGATATTGTAGTCTGAAAACTTTCCTTAAACCTTCTGATAAGATCAGAGAACTACCAGCACCAAAATTACAGAATGGGTAGCAGTGGCTTGGAAGAAAATCAAAGACACAAGGATAGAGCAGTGTTTTTAGAAATGCACTTAACAGCACAAGGACAAAAGTTGATGGGTAACATGGATCCCAACAACTCTGAATTAAAATGCGATCAGGAAAGCTGGACTCTGAACATGAAGATTTTTAAGAAGAGTTTACTTTCTCTTGTTTATATATTCTCATTTTCACTAGAGTGACATATGATAAATCTATATCAAAATAAGTCTAAAATAATGCTTTGGATAAATATAAAATTAAAATTCAAGGTAATGAGAAATAATTTATCATAGTTTAGTTGACAGTGTGTTTTCTTCTTGATCACATTTAAAATTATATTTCTAGTAATTGATGGCGTATTAGTATCAGTGAAATGTGGTATTGAGTGCATACCAAGTACCAAGTACTGTTCTAGGCATTGGAAATACAAGAGTGAAGAAAGGAATATATAGTCCTGCCCTCATAAAGCCTGCCTGACCTCACTAGCCATAGTACTGTTCTACCTTGCCTAGACCAGAGGGAAATTAAGTGGCAATTTTAGTTGAATTTGTCAAGACAGACATATTAAATAATTTTGGTAAAAATAGGACATTCATTAATCATTTTCCATTGGCTTTACCTTGCCTGAAGGAGTTTTTAAAGAGATAATTGAAAAGTGACTATATATTTAGCAAGTAAAACATGCTATGAATATTGTAAATAATTATAATAAGAAAGTATCAAAGTTGTATTATTTATTATTTTTTTCCTTTGGATTTATTGCACATGATAGCACTGATTATTTTAGCTTTAAATAACTTCTTGTCTTGATTTCATAGTTAAGTACAGTAATGTATTCTGCAATCTTCATCTTTTCCTTCCATGTCTGAACTCTATTATTAAAATATACAACACCTCTTTTGGCATCAGTACATAAGAAATTAGCTCTCAGGTTTCTAACTAATAGATTTCAAATTATGCTTGTTATTTACCTTCTTTTTCTGTTTTTTTAAAGGTTTAAATTTTAAAATTTTCTGAGAAAGTTGTAAGTGCTGTTAGATTTTTTGCAAATAAAACTCCATCAGAAAAGATATTCTGATTCTCCAGAGAAGTTTAGTAATTTTACCCACTAAAATAAATCTTGCATAATCTGAATTTTTGAGTATACTGAAATATAAAACAATTAAATTATATGACAACTTGACCAAATGTGGTATTATCTTACTATGTTAAAAGAGAATAACAGACTCCTCAACAAAGTATCCAAGGCTATCTACTAAGTGACCTCACCATACATTTTCTTTATCATTTTCTATGAGTAGAACTCTTTAAAGGCAGTGGTCTTTGTATACAAAGCATCCAGTGTAGTGCCTAGAGCATAAAAGACCTTTGAACAAATGCTTATTCAGTCACCAAGAGGCCTTTGAGGACTCATGGTTACATGAGTACAAGGCTTTGGAGCCAGACTACACAGATTTAAATATTGGCTCTGTCACTTGAACAATGACCTTGACCAAGTTACTTAACCTTCTAAACCACAGATTCTTCGTCAGTCAAATGGGAATGAATCATTGTACCTATCTCATAACGTTGTTACTGAAGATTAACTAGATAGTATGTGGCTTTTCATGCATTTAGCTGCAAAGCCTAATCCACAAATGCTGGATGAATGTTATCTACTATTGTTGTTATAGTTATCATTATTCTTATTACTTGAGAAACTATTATATAGAAGGTAATTATAGGAATCCATGCAACAACTTTGGCATTCTTATTGAATGGAAACTATGTGTCAAGCTTTGTTCAAGATGCTGGAGTTTATGTTCCAGTAAGAAGTTATACAATAAAGAAGCAAACAATAAATGGGATATTTTTATATACTTATAAGTACTACTAAGAAAATAAAATGGAATAATATGACAGAGTACACCTAAGTGATTGAGAGGGTAGAGTTTTTTTTGTAACATACTAGATGGCATACTTAGCAAAGACCTCTTGAGAAAGTGACATGCAACTATAACTTAACTGATAAAAAGAGATCAGGCTTGCAAAGATTTCAGGGAAGAGGATTTCAGAAGAGGCAACAGAAAGAGCAAATTATCTGATACAGGAACAAACATAGCCTGTTCAGTACCAGAAAGAAAGCCACTGAAACGCTAAAGAAGTAGGAGAGGTATAAGGTAAGATCAAAGAGGAGAGTAGGTGCTCACCTACAGAAAGCACTGTAGGCCATAGTAGGGAATTTAATATTTATCCGGAGTATAGTGGGAAGCATTTTAAGCAGCAAATGAATTTGGAGGTAATGACATGCCAAACACAGCAGTGTCAGAAGAAACAAAAATAAGAAATGGGCAACTTAATATTGCTGAGGTGGCAATACTCCCCAAATTGATTTTCAGATTCAATGCAAATTTCAAAATTCCAGTTGCCTTTTTTGCAGAAATATGCAAGTTGATCTAAAATCATACATAAAGGCAAGGGATCCAAAATAGACAAAACAACCTTGAAAAGAATGAAGTTAGAGGACTCATGTTTCCCAGTATCAAAACCTACTACAAAGCTACAGAAATCAAAACAGGTTGTAGTAGCAAAAGAATACACATATAGATCAATACAACGTTAATAGAGAGTCAAGAAATAAACACATTTATGGTCAAATAATTTTTGATGTAAGTGGTAAAACAATTCAAAGGAGAAAGAACAGTCTTATCAACAAGTGTTTCTTGGGTAATTGAGTATCCACATGCAAAAGAATGAAGTCAAACCTCTACCTCACACACTATGTTCAAAAATATAACTAAAATGGAACATAAACTAAAATATAAGAGCTAAAACTATAAGTTCTTAGAAAAATCATAGTAAATCTTTGTGAGTTTGGATTTGGTGGTGGCTTCTTAGACATGGCAGCAAAAGCACAAGTGCCAGAAGATAACATAGATAAATAGACTTCATCAAACTTTTTAAAACTTTGTTTTAAAGGACACCATCAAGAAAGTGAAACAACACCCACAGAGAATGGATGAAAATATTTGTGATGATGTATCTGATAAGGGATTTGTGTCCAGAATATATAAAGAGCTCTTAGAATTCAACAATAAAAAAACAAACTAAAATTTGGATTCAAATAGACATTTCTCCAAAGACAACATATAAATAGGCAATAAGCATGTTAAAAGCTCAACACCATTAGTAATTCAAGAAATGCAAATCAAAACCACAATGTGGTAACACTTCATATGAATTTTAAAGAAGGAAAATAACAAGTGTTGGTGAAGATGTGAAGAAATTGGAACTCTGATACATTGATAATGGGATTGTAAAATAGCAAAACTATTTTGGAAAACAATTTGTCATTTTCTCAATATGTTAAACATGGAATTACTATATGATCCAGTGATTCTGCTCCTAGGTATACATGAAAAAGAATTGAAATTATGTCCGCACAGAAACTACTATGAATATTTACAGCAGCATTATTCATAATAGCTAAGAGGTGGAAACAACCTAAATGTCCATCAGCGGAGGAATGGATAAACAAATTGTGGTCTATACATATAATGGAATTTTACTCATCCTTAAAGTGGAATGAAGTGCTAATATAGGTTACAACATAGATGAACTTGAAAACATTATGCTAAGTGGGAAAAAAACCCGGCAAAACCCACATATTGTATGATTGATTGCATTTATACGAAATGTCGAGAATAGGCAAATCCATCAAAACAGAGAGTAGACTAGTATTTGCCAGGTGCTAGGGAAAGGGAAACATGGGGAGTGACTGCTAATGGGAACAGGTTTCTTTCTGGGGTGATGGAAATGTTTTGAAAAATGAATCATGGTGATGGTTGCACAACTGTGAATAACTAAAAGCCACTGACTTGATTTAACAGTGTTAATTTTATGGTGTGTGTACTATATCTCAATAGAGCTATTATTTTTTTTAATAAAAAGGATTAGAAAAGCAAAGGAAAAGAAAGATATTTTCCAGATTTCTAAGGATTTGGTAGTTATTCATGAGAACTTAATGGTTGTTTAAATGTAAGAGTTTAAAGTGTATTTTATTAATCTTTGTACCTTCATTATCTAGAACGCTGTTTTGCACAAAATATTTGTCATTAAATATTTGAGGAATTAATACGTAAATACAGCAGTTTTTACAATGAGGAGTACATTTAACTAAGTAGATAATGATATCATTAAGCCTGAAAAAATAAGGGAAATAAAGTTTGGGGTGAACATGGAGGAATGTTACATTTTTGGTACCAATGGGCATATAGGTGGATGCCTCCCATAAGCATTGGAAAACTCCCAATTTGTAGCAAAAAAGAGAAAACATGACTCAATAATTACAGATTCATCTTTATAATCTGGCAATTAAGAAACAGATAAAAATCTTTTTAAAATGAAAAATTATATATGTCCACAATTGCATTAACCATATCAAGATAGTAAAAATGATTGAAGTTTTGGTTTAAAAGGAAGGTGGTGAGTTTAGCTTTCAATATGTTACTTTTGAGGTTTTCATGTGGTATGAGAATATGAGTTTCATGAACACAGGAGCTATGTGTGTTTTGCTTAACCAATAATGACAATAATATCATCCTTAAAAGCCAATAAAATTTTTGTTAAATTAACAAAACCATTTCCAAGTATGTGGTAATTAGTATATGATTATAAAGCTGTAGAGTTGAGTGAGGACTGGAGGCATACATTTTGTAATATTATCCTAAATGTTATAACCAAAACTCGAGAGAGAGGGTCGATCACTTAGGAAACAAATAGGTGGAGTTGGAATTCTGCTCAATATTGAAGCAATAGTTAAATGAAGAGAAGCTATAACCCAAACTGGGTTTTCAAAATTATTTTCTATTTCTTAAGTTTTTTTCTCAACTCTAAGACAGTAATTACTTCGTGCAAGGGTGGAAATAGAGTGAACTAAAGACTTGGAAAAAGGTTTTCCTTTTTCCAAGTCTTTAGTTGAAATCCTTTCCAACCTCAAAGGTTTCTAGAAAATACACTGTGGAAATAGAAACTATACATTGTGCTCAGTGTGCTATGGAATAATTAAATCAACTCCCAAGTGAGATTATCTTGAAAACTGAATGGTTTGCCTGTCCTAGTCCAGCGGTGACTGAGCTCAAGAAATTCATCTATATTCTTATCCTCCTTTTACCACTAAATATAATGTCTTCTCTTTGTCTAATAAAACCAGGTGATCTAGTGCAGAGATAACTGTTATTTCTTATATCACTGATCATCAACAATAGTCCATTAGAGAGGATTATATGAGTGTCTGATCTGTTACTTAATTGATTTCTCTATTTCAGTAACATGAGGTGCCTATTAAATCTCATGACCTTGTCCCAAAGGTATTAGCAAATATTAAGCACCCATATCACTGAGACATGATTTCTGGTATAGCAAATTTCACACTTCTATAAGCTATCAGAAGTGTTAACAATTGCTGCCCTCTCATGTAATTTGTGGTGGTGATGTTATTTCACATTTAGTAGTTATGAGGGGGAGGTGGTACTTAATGAGGGACATATGCTGTATATAGGCAGAGCCATACCTGGGCATAGAGAGGAGGTCCTCAGATGCTCTGGTGCCTACTCAAATGGATGTGGACGTGGGTGTGCAGCTCTCAGCTTTGCAGAGGATCAGAAGCCTGTATGAGCACATGGGCTTGGACAGCTTAGAAACAGTATACTAGGATTTGAAAGTGACACATGTGTCGTGTCTGGCCAGAGGACTGTAAGGTAAAGAGCCCTGTGCCAGAGAGAGCAGTCCAAGTCTGCACCTTATATGGTATCAGAACTGCACCAACTTAACAATAACAACGAACAAAAAGCCTATCTGATCTTTCAAAATGATTTGCTGTGTGCCTATTTTGGGTGCCTGGCTAAATAAAAAGGTATCATCCTTTCCTCTGTGAGTCACAGCTGTTTTGTAGCCATCACTATAAAGTAGGTAAAATTACTGTCATTGTCTGTTTACCTTTTCTATCTTTGGACATTCTCCTCTCAGGATCCCAATTTCCTTAACTTTCCTAAGATCTCCAGGACATCTGAATTATGTCCCTGATCCCAACATTAAACCTTATCAATATGTAACAGCTGGTAAAATGATAATTTCTTTTACTATAAAATTCTAATTCTAGGACTATATCCTAGGAAAATGGAAAGGTTTGTACAGAAATCCATATGTAAAAGGATTATCATGCAGAAAAAATAAATGGCCTTAAAATGAAATGTATTTATTCAGCCAAATCCAGGCTGTGTTAAATATAGTGGAATAGTATGGTTTTTTTTAAAGTGATTTTCCAGATTAATAGTCCTATAATTTGCTCTATTCCTTTGCTCTCCATTCTTGGAAACAGTATGTAGCTGTTGGAAAGGGATCTCAGTGAATATTAACATATTAAGGAATGAAGAAGTCCTGTAGAAGAAAACTGACATCTATTAACATACAGCAGCATTACCATTCTAAACCAGTACTTCCCAAACTTTAAAGTGCTTAAGAATTACATGGGGATTTCGTTAAAAGTATAGATTCTGATTCAGTGTGTATGTCTGGGATAGAATCTGAAATTCTATATTGGTAATAAACTCCCAGGTGAGGCTGATGCAGCTGCTTCAAGGACCATGCTTTGAGGAACACAGGTGTTAAGAATACATACAGGAAAATGCTGCACCCTTCCTTGTTGCCAGCCAGGTCGAAGGAATTGCCAGTTTCAAGGATACCATTATCAGTCTCTCCCTGGTAATCTTAAGATAGGAATCTGTAACACGCAGGGCTGGTTTGGTTTAAAGGTTTGGTCCGTGAAGCTGATGGAGGGGGTAGAGACAGTTGGGACAGGGATTGCTGGAGTGGCATGCATCATAGCTGAACAGCTCTAAGTCCTGGTGACAGAGTATATAACCCAAAGGCTTTTTGCAGCCCTGATAAAAGGCTCAGCATTTCTATTCCAGCCTTGAAAATGAAGGAAATATTCAGTTAAAATGGCAGTGGTTGTGTGGTCTAGAATACAAGTTCTATGCTATTGACTTAACAGCGTTGATTTTTTTTTTTTTCTATATTCCTTCCTTCCCTTTTTTCTTCTTGGAATAGCAGGAGTTGTGCTTGGTGAAGAGAGCAAGAGCCTTGGGGTCTGATGTATCTGAGTTAAACCACTGGCTGTGCTGTTTAACAGCTGAATGAACTTGGGCCCTTTATCAAGACACTCTGAACCTCGATCTCCTCTTCTGTTAAATGGAGATACTCTCCAATTCATAATGGTTGGTTGTGAGAATTAAATGAGATAATAAATATACAACCCCTAGCACATATTAAATACTTTATGTGTACTGGTTCCATTTAATGTGCTAATACCAGCCACATCTGAAAAAACCTCAAAACACTTCCTCTTCCCCGGGCTTCTTCTGGAGTCTTGATTAAATACATGCCATTTCCTCCTGGAAGCCTTTCCTTACTCCTCATCCTAGTTAAGTTAGCTGTTGCCACCATTGCTTCAATAAGATCACCCCTGCAGCTTTTGCTTAATTGACTGTCTTCCCCACTAGATCCCCTTAGGTCCGATGACTCTGACTGTCCTAGTCATTTTTGAATTTCTACTGCCTGATCTGTAGAAGATACTCAGTAAATATTTTTGACTGATTAAATAAATACATTAACTATTTTAATTTAGCCCCATTCTGTGGCTCTTAATACATCATCTGTGGTTATCAAACCCAAGTTGAGAAGTTTAAAGAACCTGCTCAAAAGATAACCTTTCTTTGGGAGAGAGTAGTTCTCAGAGTATTAGCAATCATTCTTCTTGATGGTATTTCTGCCCTTAATTGTAAAAGAAAAGCCTACAGAAACCAGCTTGTGAGTGCACTGCTCTTTGCAGTCAGTGAAATGTAGTGCTATCCACATTAAGCTATGGACTCAAGGTTTTAGGGCTCCACTTGTCTGAAGATAAGAAAAAGGGAAGGTGCTGCATTTGATAGAAAACACTTCCTCCTGTAGCCCTATGGAGCATTGTTAGGAACTTATTGCCTAAAGCAATACACTGGCAGATTCTGACAAGGTGTTTGAAGACTGTTTTAAATCAGAGATAAGTATCAGACTGTGAACTGAGTAGCTTTTTCTCAGGCATATGGGAGTCTGATAAAAAGTCTTAAGAAATTAGATGTGTATAATAATAGCAGACATGCACAATCAGTATGAGCACTCTCTTGAACAAAAGTCAGATTTGAAAACTTAAGAGAAAAATATTTTAAAAAATGTCTTTGCCATTTTAAAAATCAAATGTTGTTGTTTTTTATTATAAAAATGAAAGTGCTGCAGTTTTAATAATTGATATTTAAACTGGGCTCCTAATTAGTTTAATGCAGTTTATATTATTATATTTTCATCTTCTTGGTCTAGACAGATTATTACCAGTCCTATAGATTAGGCATTTTAAAATAGGAGGTCCAAAGAAAGGAGTCTTTTAAACGTATAATAATGTCAGTGTGTGCAGTGGAATATAGAGTTGTTAAAATCACTGTAAACAAGTGAAAAATACATTTGGAAATAGTTTATTTTTCATGGTGTGAGTTAAAGGATGTAGAGATTTGTTTTTATGCCCTAAGAGTTATATTTCTCTGACTGGTTTACAGAATAATCTTCCTTTGTTATTTTACTACTTCATCTTAAATTTTTGTCACTAAATGGGAATTGTAAATAAAAAATGAATATTACGTTATATGAAGCTAAATTAACTTCATGAAAGTCAAGAAATTTGGAGTTGGGTTTACTCTGGTTCTCTTTTTTGTCATATATAAAGTTAATTTAAATAAATATTTTTGTCATTTAAACTGTTCCAGGTAATTATTTTTAAGTCTAAAATACAACTTAATAAAATTAGAGAAAAGAGAGTGTACTTTTTATTATTCTGTTCATGTTTACTGTACTTTTAATTCAAAAACAGGGGCCATGTTTAGGGGATAAGCACATATTTTTCTGTATGTAAATCATTTATATGTTTGTTGTAGATGATTATTACCTGGGAAAATGCCACAAAATACAATTGAACACTAATTGAAACTACTGATGTTCTTAAGTCAGAACTAAGTATTTAAAGATAACCTATTGAGATGAAACAATTTAAACTATTTTAATAGGAATAATATTTTCATTATGACTTAACTCTCTCATTGCATCAATCACTATTTTTCTAAGAGAGAGAGTGGGAGGGAGGGAGGGAGGGAGGGAGAGAGAAATATCAGAATACCTCAGGAATTAATTCATAAGTATGAGGGTGAAAAATTGGGAAAGACCACAGTATGGAGCTATTATTAAAAGTGTGTGATCTAGTGGGGTGTCCAGGGCCATGTCAAACCATTTGGAGTACATATTAGAAACTGCTTGAGGGCAGAGGCTATACCTTACAGTTTTTTTACAAATGTATTTCCATTTGTAAATGTTCAGCAAGAGTTGCAGGTTGATAGATGAAAATAAGTTGGGCTCTGAAGGGTCTATCTACCATAGATGAGGTTGGTAATGACTAATTTGACCTGTCTCAACCTACTGTTTTCCCTACAGTTGACCCTATTGGAAGATATAAAAGCTCAGAGACAAATTATATCAGTACTCTCGACTGCAAGTAACAGAAAAGGCAACTAAAAGTGATTTAACCATGAGGATATTTATTTTAATACATAATAATAAGTCCAGAAGTAGGTGTTTCTGTTAAAAACTCAGTTCCTTTACCATTCTCTTTAAGAGCAGAGAAACTTTCCCAGAACCTCCTAATTGACTTCCTTTTATGTCTCATTGGCCATTATTATATCACATGCTCTACCTGAGCCAGTCACTGGTAAAAGTAATAATTTGAACACCATGACTGGATTTAGCTAGTTATGATTAGTGCTAAGGCCCATCTTCTGTGAAGGATAAGGCCCCTCCCAGGAAGGTAAATAAAATCTAGATCCTATTGACAATAAAGAGGAATGAGTGTAATTGGGTAAAGGCTGTTAGGTTGCTAAACAGCAATAACTAAATTATACAAACAAATATTAATAAATAAATCATAGTCACCTCTTGTTCACTCCAAGGATGCTTTCTGCTTGTATGTTGTTTGAGAAAGTTAAAATTTAAGGATTTATGGTTAAAAAAATTACTACAATGTTCAATGCATTTGTGTGTATCTCCTTGATATTTACACCTCCAAATGATTTTTAGAATCTGTGGATTAGAAGGAGTTTAAAGTAAAACCCTATTCTATTGTATTATTAAATGTCTGAACCCTGAGGGATATATAATCCTACAGATTTCTTGGCTTCAAGGTTCAGAAGCAAAAGCACACATGATTATATTTCAGAGGCTGTATTTCACTAGGATTACAAAAATCAGTGGCATATTTAAACTTCATGTTACAGAAAATAGAACATGGTCAGCTATTTGACCACATCTGGGATTCTTTTAAGCATATGCCTCTTATCATGCAGTAATCTATGATTCCCTTTTGTCCTTCCCAGCTTTAAACTCTGAATTTTTAAAGTGTAATATACCAAAAAATAAATTTAGAGTCAGAAGTTTGGGATTTAGTCCTGGTTCTATTGCTTAACTAACTGTTAGGCTTCTGTCATTCACTTAAATTTTTGGACTTTTCATTGCCTCAAATTACCTGAAATATCCCTGGTTTTGAAAGAAACTCAAAATAAAACCTTTATCTTTATAAGACCATCTTTCTGAATGCCCCAGGTCACTATGCCCAGTGATTTCCTCCTCCCTAAGAGACGCTCCTGATGAGTGGGGGGTCCAGGGTTCTCCTCTTTATCTTTTTATCTCTTGCATTGTCTTATTCTTCTCTCTGTTTTTTTTTTTTTTTTGCTATGTCTTCACCTAAAAAATGTAGTAGATATATTAATTTGAAAATTACTATCCAAATCAGCCTCTTGAATATATGCTTCTTCAGCTTCAGTGAAGCAACTCTTTAACTTGCTTTTTCCTTTGTTGAGAAAATAATGACAATATAAAATCAGCATCCTTTCTTCTCCATCTTCAGTTAGCTTCTCACTGACCTAAGGATGTCAGTGAGAAGCTAATGCCAAAGCTATCTCAATACATAGGAGTAAGCCATTTGTATTTGTTCTCATCTTGAGGTTATAAATGTGAGCAAGTCCACAGCCCTCTCCAGAGCTGCTGACAGTTTTACTTTGAAGGTTCTGCCACCAGAGGGAACTGAAGTTGTAAGATTTTACAATGCCTCACAGGCGCTGTATATTCCTGATAAAATACAGCTTGCTTAATGAGACTAATGCTATTAAACTTGGAAATTTTCACACAAAATTTTCTGAGTAATTAATTGTGTTAAAATATATTTAGAACTTTTATTAGTCATTTCATTCTAGAGAAAAGGATCTCTTCAGCGATCCCTTTATTCGCATAGATTCCTAATTTTCCACATTGATAAAACTCATGCGTCAAAAAATGTATAGTAGAAATAATTGGGAGGAATCATGAAAAAATAGACATCTCACAGGAATGATAAAAATTGTATATATATATATATATATATAGCATAATCTTCAATTGAAAGTGGGAAACTGATTAATTTTTAAATATTCATTCAAACTTTAGACAGCTCTCTAACTCTATTTCATGTTATAGAGTAAATAAGTTAATGTAGTACATAAAACTTGCCAAGAACACAACTAACTGAAATGATACTGCCACCAATCTATTGAAGATACCTACACTGGAAACATATATTCTATTTTGAATATCATCAGGTATTCTGATACAGTGTGGCAATAAAAGCAAACTTGCTTTTTATAAAAGTTCATTTTATCCAGGATACTTTGAAAGATGTCTCCAGAAAAATAGTACACATCTTAATCTGCAGTGATGAATCAGCAATCATTTTTATGCTCTGTTTTTTTGGAATTGCAGACTTTTACCCTCTTTCAAATTTCAGTATTTCTGATTTTTATTTTTTAATGTGTGATACCAGCATGAAGCAGAATGCAAGGAAAAAATGTGAAGACCACTTTTCAGATATCAAGGCAACCTAAAGTTGTATCATTAAAGGCAGTTGTTTTTATTATATTCCACACCTCTCTTAAGGTATGTCCCAGTGTGGTCGCAGCATCACCTGCAGAAACCTCACCTGGTGCTTCTGTTCATTATTCACATTTCCTAGCTTCAACCTTACATCTTTTGATTTTGCATAATGAACAAGCAGCCCTCGAGTGGTTTTCATGCCCAATAAAGTTTAAGGACCACTATTCTAGAAGATGCATGTAGTCCCTGATCATTTAACTTCTTGAACTGTATCTATCCCTAATCCCAGGCTATCATCATTTTCATGGTCAGCACACATTGACTTCTTTAGCTTATGCGTTTCACTGCCTGCTTTGTCATCTCTATATGAGTAGCTCCCAAGTATACATTTCTAGACAGACATGTCGCCTATTTGAAACATCATTTAGAGCATGTTCCCCTGGAAAGTCATTCCACATCCAAACCTTATTCTTATTCTTCATTGTATCTTCTTGAATCACCTTTTAGCACCGTTGATTGCGTTAAAGAAAATTGTATTGTTGCATCAGCTTCCCAATGAGTCTTCCTACTTACTCCCTTCTTACTTCAAACCATTCTATATGGAGAAATTTCCTAAAACACGTCTCTCATCTGTTTTTTCTCATCTGTTTTTTCCCTTTACAAGGATTTTCTGATGCTCCTTACAATGTAGATTACATTGTAGATATCTTTATAACATCTATAGTCCTCCCAAGAAACAATATCAATCCCACTATCTGGTTTTCAACTTTTTCTCCCAATCAACATACTTCCCTTTTGCCCAGTTTATCTTTGTTTTGCCCTCCCATTCTCCTTTACAAATATTTGATCATGTTTCTACAAAGACTAGATCAATTCTGACTGGTCTCAGGAAGTCTCCTCCAGGTCCTCTCTCCTAGTCATTATTTAAGTGTTCACAGGTGTATATGTATCTTACTAACTGTGCTTTGAAAGCAGAGACTAAGGGTTATTCTGTTGTTGAACATCCTACATCATGTAGACGTGTACTAAATCTATAGAAATTACTCAGTATTGGTTGATAATTAAGGCCATGCTAAAAAGAATCATAACTTTCTCCTAAATTCCTTTATATTCCAGATTACATATAGGAATGTATTCATTTAATATCATCATTTTCATTTTGATCCCAGTAGTATTTATTTGGTACCATTGGCAAATGTCTGGTTCTCTTTAGTAAAGTTTAAATCAGTGCCTTCTAAGATTTGCTCATTAAAAATCAGTGCTGGGACTAATTAAATTAAGCCCCAACCATTGTAAATTTTGTGTTATAGTAAATGTCAATTACATGTATTTCAAACTGTAGAGGTTGAATCAAATGTGGTTTTTGGCTTGAGAGGGCTATTGATTTACTCAGTAAGAAAAGCAGATGCCCTGGTGGAGCACAATAATGTTCTAAAGTATTCACTTTTGACAGTGGCTTGGTTTGCAGTGACAAACATCAGTACGTAATCCCTCTGGGGGAATCTTCCCAGGTTGCAATGTGTTTCTCTTGCTCAGTAATAGCAATATGGAGTATGACTGTCATTTTGGGCAATGGATAGAAATCAAAAAGGCATAAGGCTTTGGTTCCTTCAAAAAGAAGTGGCTTGAAAAAAAAAATTAAAAAAAAAAAAAAAAAAGAAGTGGCTTGGCTGAGTTAGAGAACTAACCCGACCATAGAGTCCAATCCAAGGGAGACTTTCAAAACACAGGATGACTGGTTGTCAGTAATATAGAAATAAATGAGAGAGCATTTTTTAAATAAGGAGATAACTCAGGAGAAGCTGAAGAAACAGATCTTTGAAGGAGGAGGAATAGTAGAAGAGAACATCTTCAAGAGGGGCCAGCATTTTAGAAAGACTTGTTCTTTTAGAGTGAGCAGAGAAGCAACCTGAGGGAGTGTTAAGAAATTCAGTAAGTGATGTTCAAGAGTTTTCCTGGCTCTTCACCAGTAACATGGCTCAGCTCTTCTCTGAGTGACTCCTTGACTATTTGCTCCTTACAGACTACCTCATTTTCCCCTACTCCGTTTATCTTTTCCCGGGATCATAGTATATTAGGAAAGTAGACTTTTCTTATCCCTATTTTACAGATGAGGAAAAAAAATTCAGAAAAGTCACATATTTTTCCCAAGGCCACATAAGTGGTAGGAAGTAGAAGTGAGATTCAAACAAGATCCAAGACTTTTAAGGCAGTGCTTTTTCCTTCTAAGCCCACAGCCTATAAACAGGGGTGGTATTCAGCATATTTAACATTATTTAACACCTTCAAGCCTTGTTTGTTGTTAATCAGATTCATTAACAATATACTAGACTAGATAAACTTAACAATATACAAGGTAAAATATGGTTAGTATTGTAAAAGAAAAACTCCAATAGACCATTTAAAATGTCAGGAAAGACTTTATTCAAGACTATTGCAATAGGAGAGAGAGAGAAAGAGTCAACTCAAGTATGCTGAAACAAAAGGTGGAGGATTTTTAAATACTGAGGGAAACTAATGAAAAAGTAGTGGAGGATGTTGGTCAGTGTGGTTAGGCCATCTGTGTTTGCTAATTGTCAGTTAATAAAGTTAGACTCCTTTTCTCCCATAGAGACTGGGAGATAGGGGCAATATCTACTTATGGGATTATATTTCAAATGGATGACTCCAGGTCCTTGAGAAAGACATTTTGGGGTTGTAGAAGACTTACATCTCTAAGGGGAAGAGAAGGAATTTACAATTGTAAGTTTTCTAAAGTAAATGCTAAAATAGGGAGGTCAGGGACCTGTAGTGAGGAAGGAACCTGTCTAAAGTTTAATCACAGTAAAAGGAACATTAAGGTCAGTACCCATTGTTAAATATTTTAAGTGTCAGACTGTGAGTTGCTTAAGGGCAATATTTCTAATATAACTCTTCCTTGTATCATTATTGCACATAGTTTTCTATATGCAATTTAGATGTTCAATTAATGAAGAATGAATGCATTACAGTTTCAGCCAAACTGCTAGATATCAACAATAATTGAAAGAAATATTTTTTTCTATGTAGCAAAAGCAATCCTTGTTTGTAATTATGTCATTTTTCATTTAGATGTCCTGTGAAGCCGTATTTCCTAAACTGGTTTATCGTAGAAAACTATGTGTTTAAATTACTTCCCTGTGCTGGAGGGGATGTTGTTCCATTGTCACATAAGTCTGGAAAATGCTTCGCTTGGAGTTTCACTTTATTAGTGTTTTTATGTCTTTGATAAGACATAAATGCTTAAATGCTTAAATCCTTAAAATGCTGGTCTGTTTTATAGTAAACTTTCTTCTCCACTTTTTCTCATGTAAAAAAAAACAGTGACTTGCTATAGTTCTACTCTTCTAAATAAGACAATTTGGGAAATGCAGAACTCAATTAAAATTTTGTCCTCTATGAAGAAATTGTGACTTAACCTTTATTGAGCACTTTGCATTTTGCTGAGCACTCTGAATTGTTACATGTCATCTTTACTAATATTATTAATATTTGCCTTTTTTCCAGTGGGGAAACCAAGGTTTATGGCGCTCAAGTAAATAATTTAGGTTACACAGTTTTAAACAGCAGACATGGGATTCAAACTCTAGTCTATCTTGCAATCTTAAACTCTTAAGCATTATGTGCTGGTATTCAAAACTATGGTCCCCAGACTAGCAACATTAGCATCACCTGGGAACCTGTAAGAAAATTCTAGGGCTACATCCTACTGAATCAGAAATTTTGAGGGTGACACCAGTAATCTGTGTTTTAACAAGCCCTCCAGGTAGGGCTGCCAGATAAAATAGAGGACGCACAGTTGAATTTGAATGTCAGATAACCCACAAAATTTTTCAGTATAAAAATGTCCCAGCTATTGCATGGGACATCCTTATACTAAAAAAAGTTATTGGTTATTTGTCTGAAATTCAAATTGAAATGGGTGTCCAGTATTTCTGTTGGCTAAATTTCATAACCCTACTGCCAAGTGATTCTCATGTGTACTAAGGATTGAAAACCAGTGCACCTCAGGATTATAACTTTTATTGAGGTACCTTTACTTTTAAGTTCAATTGGTTGAACCAGAAAGAACTTTAAAAAAAATAAGCGGTCTTTTACTAACATCACCATTCTCTCAAGAGTATATAGTGATAAATAGCAGAACACATTTCCTAAGAGGAATGGGTTTCAAAATGCCTAATAGAGCACTTTACAGAAGAGCAGTAATAGCATGTCTGATTGCAGAACACCAGAAAAGCAGGAATTTGGGAGCAAGGAGATAAAGTGGGTCATACTATAACAAAAATCCTGTTTTTCTCACATAAAATGGAAAAAACCCCACCATGTATTACTGCATGCATTATGAAGGGGGAAAAGAAGTGTTGGAAATGACTCTAACAACAAAATGGCCAAGTTTAAGTTGCTGAATGAAAATGCACTTCAACTTCACTCTTTACTTTGCTACCACTCAATTTTTAATCATTCTTGACATAGTTGCACAGAACCCCTGAGAGCAAGAGAAACTTTATACATTTATATCTTGCTTATGCTGTCTCTAATCTTTTTAGAAAAAAACAACATAACTCCGGGCTCAGAAAATCACTTCCCAGCATATAGGGAACCTCGTAGGAAGATAATAAGGCTAGCTCCACAATCTGAATTAGTGATTCAGTAATATTTTTTGGGGGGCTAATTGGTTATATGTCTCTGAAAGAGATATTTTATGTCTCAAAACTTGCTTTTTAGTATACCATCCCAGCCCAATTTAAAAACAAAACAAAGAAAAAAAGGCATCTCTATGTATGACTCTATTATCTTGATATGACTTTTTAATTTTTCCTAGGTAATGAGATATTTGTTGAACTGAATTCAGCCAAAAGCATATTTGCTGAATTGGCTTGCCTGAGCTAAGTATCACAGTAAAAGCTGTTACCTAGTATTTTATCAACCACAGAAACTCCAGAAATATGGGAAAACAACTTTAATCTAGACACCAGCACACGGTAGGAATAGAGTTAGGCCAGAATTAGTGCTAGTTAGTATCTTTCTTGCTGTTTGGTAAAGGAAAATAATATAGATGGATATTTTCTGGTATAAATTATTATTACGTGCAAATTCAAGTGGTGGTTTTCAGAGACGAGTATAAGGAGGAGGAGCAGGAGGAGACTGTGAATTAACTCTTAATTAGCCAAGATCGTTTATCTCGACTAAAACCCAGTTATATATTTTATTTAATAGTGTGCTGTGGTATTAGATTAACACAGATCTTTACTTAAGGTTATAGGAAACCTAAACATTATGAACACAAAGTATATTTTAGGGCTTCCCTGGTGGCGCAGTGGTTGAGAGTACGCCTGCCGATGCAGGGGACACAGGTTCGTGCCCCGGTCCGGGAAGATCCCACATGCCGCAGAGCGGCTGGGCCCGTGAGCCATGGCCACTGAGCCTGCGCGTCCGGAGCCTGTGCTCCGCAACCAGAGAGGCCACAGCAGTGAGAGGCCCATGTACCGCAAAAAAAAAAAAAAGTACATTTTAATTGAACATTAAAGTTATTTCTCACAAATCATACCTTAATTTGATATTGTTCTTAGAGGAAATTCAGCGGTTTGCACTGCTTCTGCTTTGAAAACAATATTATCATTAATAAAATCCTAGTGACCGATATTAAATAGATTCAAGTTCAGTGAACTACTTAAGGATTAAAGCAGAAAATCCTTATTGTGGCATTAAATCAATCCATAGTTTCAGTATTCATTATGCTAAGTGCTCTGGTAATTAAAGAGCGCTTAAATGAAACACATGCAGATAAATTAAAAATGAATTTCACAAGCTGAAGCTTGTAATGGCATCTTAATGGAGATATACATAAAATGTATTCCATTAAAGGGTGTGCAACTTAGTTACCATATAGTTTAATACAGAAATTACTAGTGCCACCTATTAGTAAAGAGTAGATCTCCAAAAGCTGTTCAAGAAAGGTACTAATCAGAAATTTCAGTAAAAATAATGGGTTTCATGAAATGGATGCATGAGTGTTATTCTTTGGTGTTTAAACTATACTTGAGTTTTTAACACATATTTCAAGTGATTTGTAAAATAACTATTAAAATATTTGCTAACTTTAAAACCTATGAATAATGGTTCATAACTGGTTTTTGCATATGTTGTTTGAAACTACACCACAGTATTATTGTTTAAATTACCATGCAGTAAGCCTAGAAATTTTAAGCTAGTGTGGTTGTCATTAAAGTGTTCTGGAGAAATTAGAAAACGAATTTCAGTGCTGTGAACTCACTCCGAACTAATTAAATCATAATCTTCTGGGGTGTGTGTGTGTGTGTGTGTAAGGGGGCAGCAATCAGTATTTTTTGGAAGCACATGATTCTAATGTGCATCCGAAGTTGTGAATCACTCTTTGAAACTAACAACTTAATTCAGAAGTATGGTTTCTCATCAATAAAAAAGGGAGGGGCGCTCACATGGCAACCTTTAAAATCTCTTTTGCCTCTATTATTCAGCAGTCTTCACAGCAAAATCACGCACATATAACATCTACATTACTGAATTTTTTTCTTTCTTTATAATCTCTAGCATAGGAAAATAACCACATTTTATAAAAACACCTTTGACATGAAAAAAAACATTAAATTATTTTTACAGGGTTATACAAACTAAACTGGCTTCTTGAAACCTTAACTATGATGTTGTAAGGGTGCCATCCAGTGCTTTATAAAGGCAGAAAACAAGGCAGACTGATTCCAGTTATTTCGTATGTGTCAGAGGTACCAGATTTACAGCCTCAGAGGCTTAAGTCCATTACCCACTGAATGATTTACTAATGGACTTCTACAGTGCCTCATTCACCAAATGCTAGACATAAGATGGTGATATAAAACATGTCCCTAGACATGAAAATCTGACAGTCCACGAGGGGAGATGAACTTGACATATATGTAATAGCACAGAATGCTATATAATTGAGTTTTCAGTGTGTAGAATTGTCAGTATGTCCTGTTGGAGTTCAAAGGAGATGGCAATCAGCGGAGGCTAGTTTAATGAAGGGAGGCCTAAGAAGAAAGGTAAAAGTGCTTAGCACAGAGGTGTTATGTGAGACTGATTAGCACTTTAAGGGAGACAGTCCAGAGATAGAATCACAGAGAGTCAGAATTGACTGTTAGGATCTGCGGAGATGCAGAGGAAGTGGTAAAAGATAGAGGAGTCATTAGAAAAGGATTGAGAAAACAAACACCAGGCTAGGGTAGTGTTATGGAAACAAACCAAGAGCAGATTCAAGAAACAGTGGAATGCCAAAGATGTCAAACGTAGCTGAAATACAGGGGAAATGGTATGAAGGATAAAGAGAATGAAAAAATAACAGCCACAGTGTAGAATATTCCAGAATAATATAGAATATGCTAAAGGGGACTATGATGTTATTTATTCTTTTCATAGGAAAAAAACAAGCCTTGGAGATATTGTATGATTCTCCCTAGATGATCCAGCTAATGGCAGAGATCCTGGCTTATGCCACAGACAAGTGTCAAATAAAAATGTGTATGTGTATGTTTCATGTATAATATCTGCAGTCATTTTTCTCAAAATATTCTCTATGGAATTCTGTGTTATTCATCTTTGTGTCCCTATAGTGCCTAGAAAGGGCATGGGTCATCAATACATAGTGAAATCTTAAATAATTGAGAAAAGTCATAACCATAATTTGTGATTACAGATTGTTTCAGTCTCTGCCAACAGTCCTATTCTCTTGAATGACTTCTCTCAGTTACGAAACTGATCAGCTAAACAAAACCTATACATTATAGTCAATATATATATAGCACCAAATGCATTTTCATGTATATGTGTTGAGTATTATCAGTTTTGTACTCCACCCCAATTGATTTTCATTTTGAAAAGATAGTAAATCTAAAATACATTTTGCATTTTATTAAATAAATAAAATTATTTAATAAGTTATAAAATTATAATTTTTTAATCATTAAGCACTTACTGTGTGTTAGTGTGTCTGCAAGCATTAGGGTCACAGAGGAGAGGAAACCGAGACTCAAGAACTTTGCCCCTGAGGAATTCTTAGCCCGAAGCAGAGACAGACATTGCAGTCTTCTACCCTCAAATTCTGAGCAGTCTGTATTTCATCAAAATATGAGGCAATAAGCAGCTATATGAGAATCCAATTTTGTTATCTATCCATAATAATTCTTAGTTATTGCTCTTTTATTTTAAAAAGTTAGTTCCACTAGGAATTGAGCTGCTCCATTAAATGCCTTTCAAATGTGGATTGCTAAGTGACCGTTTCTATCTTGGTAGGACTTCAGTTAAGCTATTCTGAAAAAGCAGAGGGAACTGCTAACAAAGCCTCACTTTGGTATATTTACCTTCTGCTTTCTTGTATTGTAAATTCATTTCCCAGCTGGGGATTCAGCTTCCAATAGATGTTATTGAAATTTACTTTTCTTCTCTCTTATCAAGTCCAACATTTCCCTTGATTGTAGGAATGATGTGGGTAGAACATTTTGAAAACAATGTGAAGAGTGTCTAAGTGCTATTTAAACAAGGCATTATTTCATGTGTGGGTGACACTCTCTGGGAGCTGACAGAGGAAATAAAGGCCTTCCATTGTCACCATCTAACCTGTGCCTTGTATCACAGAGCTGAGGCTGAGGCCAGCACAGAGACCTCCAGTGAAATGAGCTGGCAGGCTATTTGTTTTCTCTGTTTATAAAAGTGTTGACAGTGTAAAATGCTTGCCAGAACTAACCTCAGGGCCATGCCATATAGAAATTCAGAGGCCCAAACAGGTGACAAAGACTGAGCAGATACACTGAGATTAAAGAGAAACACAGAGATAATCCCAAAGAAGTTAAAGCATTTCTACTGTACCCCAGTTCTGGGGTTTCAATTTGAAAACTAAAAAATCCCCAAATTCAGTCATTTTGGTGTCATATTACCTGTGATGGTGCGACAGATGTCATGAGTAATCTGGCTTTGAGAGCTGACTCACTTTGGAAGATGCCAAAGGTTAATATTTCCTTCTGGTGCCCTGAAAGCCACCTGTTTATAAAGGACAGCTAAGAAAAACTGTAAAAGTTCCTAATTACATTGCCACACCCTCAGCCTTTTAAAATAAAAGAATATTAAACTGTATTAATACTGTGTATATTTATGATACTGGTTGGTGTGTAAACTCAAGTTTTTACTATTCTTTTGCTTTGTTCTGTTTTCCTACATGGTATTTCCAGATGTAGTCAATTTTGATTATCTGTACATATGAAAGTATTGCCTCAACTCAGGTAACTAAAACAGCGTTATTAAGCGGTGGCTTCATAGACGAGCACCGTTATAAGGTTTTTCTGGTTACGAGATAGGGCAACCCAGGGCTAGCATACCTGCACTTGCCCTGCTCCTTTCCTAGCATCGTATGTCCAGCTCACTTAGGTTTTGCTGCTGAGTACAAAACCTACAGTTTTTTCTACAGAGCACACCTTTCTACAGTGTACTCTGCACAAAGGTACCATGTGAGTGGGCAAGGGGCTGCATCAGAAAAATGCCTTTTCCTAATACACACACACTGAGATGGCCGGTCTCTGGTTTCCCTGAAGACCTCCATGGACTGTTAGTAAGCCTGGAGTGTTAAAAAAGAGTTTCCCCAACATGGGGTAGTAGAATTTTAAAAGGAATCCTTGAAGACCATAAAGAAAAATATTCTAGGATCTTATGGAAGACTTCTCTAAGAATGGAGAGCAATGAGTTAAAAGTTTGAGATGACTTTTTCTTCTCAGTCATCTCAAATTATATCACCTGGGCAGCTGCCTATTTTAGCTGCTCAAATCCAACCTCCTCCACTCCCCTTAGAGGAGAAATTAGCCCTGGAGAACAGGGAAATGCTCTTATTTAACTGCTCAGTAATCAGATAATCTTCTCTGGGTAATCAGAAGTTGGTTATAAGGTAATTTGGCAACAAATGACAGTATGATGTTTTGGAGAATCAAGGTATCTTTTAACTCATGATAAATTTAGCTCTCACTGTGTCTGATGTCAGTAAGAAGTCACACCTGTAAATATATGAAGACTTTCTGGACAGTCATCAGAAAAGAGAGGGCAGTAGAGGGGAAGGTGAGCAGGGATGGATATGATATTTAACTCATTGTGCTCTTATTCCAGTGGGCATCCTGGCTCCTGAAACAACCTAGAGACCAACAGCATTTATTCATGTCACCCATCCCCCAACTCTATAGCTGTATCATCTAGTTACTGCATAGATACTTCATAGTGAGAGAGAGCATTAGAGATTTTTGTGCTAACAAATAAATTCATTTGAAAATAAATAATAGGGGACTTCCCTGGTGGCTCAGTGGTTAAGAATCCACCTGCCAATGCAGGGGACATGGGTTTGATCCCTGGTCCAGGAAGATCCCACATGCCGCGGAGCAACTAAGCCCACGTGCCACAACTACTAAGCTTGTGCTCTAGAGCCTGTGAGCTACAACTGCTGAGCCTGCATGCCACAACTAACCCAATTTCACATACTAACCCAGATTGAAAGGAAAATAAAACTTCATGATTTAACTGTTCCTGTCAAAATTGGTCATCCATATTGCTGAGCGGCATCTGAATTTAATTCTCTGAGTAGTTTAAATGGGAGGCATGCATTATTTTTCTACTGTCTCTGGGTGGAAGTTATCAATTGAAATGATTCTTTGTAGTTTCTAGTCTGTATGATCCTTTTCAACTTTCTGCTAATGTACATTGTGCTTTCTAGATAAGAAGTGACGCATTTTGATTTAACTCTCTCCCCATACTGCCTCTAGTGAGACATTTTACATATTTTAGCTTTGGACAAATTGGATATTTCTTCCATTAACATCATGAGGCTAATCCCACTCAACTGAAAAAATGCCCAGATCCTTTATTTTAGTACAGTGTTTTCGGCAAATCTAATGTAATAACTACTGATTTAGTTAGAAATATCTAGGTGATAGCATAATTATCTAGAACTATAAACTCTGTAATTAGCTTGAGAGTATGATGGATTCCTAGTTCTGTAAATGGTCCAGCTGCTTATATGAAACCACCCCAGGCAGTGACTTCCTGGACTTTAATATCCTTCAATTCCCACATCTGCTTTTGCTTCTATGCCAGAGCCCTGGAGCTGCTGATCTGTTATCTTGATGTAATCTGGTACTATTTTAAAAAATTTTCTTAAGCTTGCCTTCTTTTTCTCATTTTGGAAAGGACAAAGTTTTTTTCTCTGAATCATTGTGTGAAACACCATCACATATTTCCATAGTTTTTACATCACTGTTTCAGACTTCTCAAATATAATAGAAGTTAGATATGTATGTATTATGTTCATACACTCAGTAGTGCTCTCAATGCCTTGCATTTATTGTCATCCATAGATCTCATTAACATGCTGATGACTGCCTCTGGCAGATAACTGCCTAGTTAGTCAATGGAAGTTTTACTGTTCACCTGTGCATTGCTTTGGGATTTTTTTCAACGTTAGAACAATCTCACTCAGGATTCTAATGAGCAAGTAAATAGGCCATGACAAAGGATGCTGAAAGACAGGTTTGGTTTGTTTTCTATTAGTATTCATGGGATATAGGTATTTATAGGTAAGCATGATAATGAAAATCTCACAAGCATATAGAAAAGTGAAGTTTCAGGAGCATAACAAAGTAGAATAGAAAAATACATAGAAACTTAAATCAATAATAATTTGAGAAGTATTGAGGTCTATGGGAATATGTGTATAGTTATTAGCATGGCTCAGAAGAATGAGTACTAGAACACTAGCCAGGTAATCTTTGTTCTAGTTCCTGGCTCTTCTATGAACTGCTGTAGAATGCTGCATGACTCTCAGAACCTCCCCTGCCTTCATTCTCTTCATACAATTAACAGGTGAACTAGATGCTCTCTACTGTCCCTCCAAGCATTGACTCTACTGTAATTATGGAATACTCTGTAGTTTAGCCTTGCTAGATATTAAAACACATTACAACACATTTGTAATTAAAGTAGTATGATACTGGTACAAGTGTAGAATATTAGTGGAAAAGGATAGAGGCCCAAGAAATAGACTTATGGGGATTACATATGTGACTAAGGTGTCATTTTTGTTCATTAAGATAGGCTGGACAGTAAATTGTCTTGGAATAACTGCCATTATGTCTCAATAATAACCATTCATAGAGACATAAAGCTATATTCTTACCTCACTCTTTTAATTCTAAATGGACTAAAGTTTTAAATATAAAAAAGAGAGAGAGGAGGGAGAGATAGAGAATAGTGACAAGAAAACTTTTAAAAAACATTTGCAGTAAGACGACCTTTGTACATATCTCAACGAATTCAGAGCCTATAAAGGAGAACATGGGTACAACTTAAACATACAAATTAAGTACTTCTATAGAGCTGATAATTCCATAAACTAATCAAAGGACAAACAATAAACCAGTGAAGCTATTTGCAAAAGTATATGATAGAGAATTAATTTCTTTTACACAGTTATCACAAATCAATTAGCAAAAGATGAACAATCCAAGAGACAAATGGTCAAAGGACATTAACAGATAGTTCTCAGAAAGAGCAAAATAGAAATGAACACTTGACGAGTTGCTCAGTCTTATTCCCATAGAATAGCATCAAGATTCCACTTTCATCTATAATATTGGCAAAAAATTGAAATATTTAATAGGACCCCATGGTGGAGAAAAAAGATATTCTCATATATTGTTGATGTCAGTCTTTGTTTTTTTTGAAGGCCAATTTAGCAATAACTATCAAAATCTTAAATGCAAATACTTACAGTTCTAGTATTCCATTTCAAGGTATTTATTCTATAGTCAATTTGACAGACTATATGTGTACATAATTCTACTTGTGTTACTAAATTTATATTTTTATTAACCTTTTAAATTAATAGGATAAATTTTGAATGCAACATAAGAATTTTTTATTTTATGTCATTTTATTCTTCTATCATAAATGACATGTTTACCAAGATTGGGTAAATGTTAACAGTTTCAAATAGTTTTAAAATTTAACAGTATATGACAGTGTCCTCAAGTACCTTTTTAAAGAGGTTATTGAAAGAGTGATCGTAAGGCTAAAATATACATAAGAAAAACTCAAGTTCATCTTCTGTCCTAAATTGAAAACAGTAGTTGAAAAACTATAGTGGTATATATGATCTTTTAGAAAATAATGCAAGCTCATATAACAAAAATGACAGGCTCTAGAGTTTCTGAAAATTGTATGCTTCACTTAACGGTACCAACACCCTAAAGGATTCTTCTGTATAATATAAAATGAGATTGATATCCTATATTCTTTCATGCAGAACTCAGTGCTTTTTATTTTATGAATTTCTTCACACACAAAGTGCTTTTAGATATCTTGGGTTTTTTTAACAGTGGCATGACAAACAGTATCATTTACACAAACCCTGAGCTATTCAGAAAGTAGAGTTCCTGTTAATATACTTTGTCAACTCTGTTGTAAAAACAACCACAGTACTTGTAACTATAGTTTTGGTTGTTGCTTAATGATTGAAAACCTTCTTATTTATAGACTTCTTAAAGAAAAGTAAACGTTTATCTCCCAACAGCAACTAGTCAAATGATATGTTTTTATAATGAGATTTTTTTTAAATAGAGAAAAACATTTTCTAGGTTCACAAAGGCTTCATGGTCAGAAGAAAGATCAAATAGACAGGCTTGTTGTCTGCTTTTTTCTTCTGTTTCTTCCACATAAGGGAGACTCAGGGCCACAGAGGATGTGGCTTACCTAGTACAGTTTGAGCACCATAACAGGCATAGAAGGAAGACTCTATATCTCTCTCAAATTGGTTTTAGGAACCATAAATTTAGGAAATAAGTTATGAAAATTAAGCTCATAGCTATTCGTTGATTCTGTTCTATTACCTAATATGGAATTTATTTCTGTCTTTTTAAGGAGTATTCATTAGTTTTAAAAGTATGCAAATTGACGAAATGACAAAAAATTTCAAAGATTCTGTTTTAAGTTATGGACCTCAAAATCATAGGTAAAGATAATATGAGGGTGAAATATTTCAAAACCAGAAGCAATTGGACAGAAACCATATAACACCCCCTCAAAAAAGGTACAGAATTAGGTAAATGAAAATTCATTCAGATTTAAGGTTGCTTTTAAAGCATGCTAGCAATTTGAACCCAGTTTCTTTGAAGAGCATTTATTTTACAGACTAGCTCCTGAGTTAATTCTCCATGATTTCACCAACTCACAGCCCACTTTTCTTAAATTTGGCTCTTCATACTTGGCATTTTTTATCAGCATACCTACACTTTTCCATCTCATGTGCTTCCAGCATACCATAGTTTTGAAAGAATGCATGAGACAGCTAGTTCAGAGTAGGCATTAAAATTTTAACCATAAGCAACCTACACTTTAAAAAGATCTTTTAAGAACCTGAGTACCCTGAAAGTAAAATGGGCTTATTGCTTTTCATGTTAATGCATACCTTTGTTTGTAATATGTGTGTATGTCTCTATGTGTCTGTGAGTTGATCTTGTGTGGGACTTCTGAGAACACTCTAATAATTTTTTATTTTTGCATTTAAAAAAAAATCAAAGTGTAGATTTTTATTAGTTTTGCTTCCAGGGAACGTGATGTAGAATGGAAAGCAGTACTGAATATCTAGTTCTTGATGTAAAATATTGTTCTCAATCTTAAAAGAATCATGCTTCTGAAATGAATGTTCTCAAAAAATGGAAATAATTAGAACTTAATATCAGCTGTAGTATTATATCCATTTCATTACTAAAGTAAAGCAAAAGCAGGCACATTAACTGCAAAAAGAGGACAATTCAACAAAACTGAGACCATGATTAATGTATGGAGAATAAAATAGAGACTATTAGTGTAGATTAGACTAAATTCTTTTTATTGTCACAATATCCATGTACCACAAAAATGTGCTTAGATGTAACTAAAAGCTTTTTTCCACAGGTAAAGCATATTAGTAGTAGAAACCCTAAAGTAGTATTTAAAGTTATATTAGTTAAAAATGATTATAGTAATTATTCTAGGAATTGAAAAGGAGACAACATTTAATATTTTCACTAATTTGTTAAATAGGGAAAGGTATGATCAAAGAGAAGAATATACCTATGACCTTAGTTCATCAAAACAACCTCTAAGAGGAATTATCAATGAAATTACAAATTTCTTAAAGATAATAATGATCAGGATAATGTTTAACATGACTATGAAAAGAAAGTAATTTCAAACTAGAAAATAGTGATGACTCCTGATTCTACTTGGTGGTTTACTTTGTTGTGTTCTGTTTTGCTTTTGAAGAGCAATGTTCTTTAATGGTATTAGAATAATGAATTCCCTATCCTGTTCATCTCATCCTGACACTCACATAACACTGAATTTTGGTTGTAGTGAGAGGACAAGCAACTAAGTCAATGACAGAACATGATTCCTCAATAATAAAAACAATCTAAAACAATTTCAGATTATGAAAATTTATATTGACTTGGTTCTTTACAATTTTTCCAAAATCAAAGATATACCGTGAAGCCTATTAGGCAGCCTACATAGTTTACTTTTTGAAATGAGGCATAAAAAAGTAGCAAATGGGGTAAGATACTCTAAGCTGTTATCTTCCCATAGATGAGAGCTGTGAGTACGTACATGAGGAGAAATACAGAGAATTCAGTGAGAGTTCTGAAGATAGCAGACATGAATAAAGATAGGAAAAGGAAACCTGTGAGGAAAAGTCAAAGAAAATGCAATTGTAGAAGAGAAAGCACAGGGACAATTAAATAATGCCCTTCAAGTATATCGGAGGCTATTCAATAGAGCTGCTGCCCAGCTATTCCTAATCTTCCTTGAAATCATAAGTTGGAAGGGGTCAAAATTGTAATTTAACAGATTTAAATCAAGGAAGAGTTGAGGACAACAGAGGAGGAACAGAGGGCTGATCCCAAAGAATATGCCAAGTTCTATAGAACCGAGTGGTGCATGCTTACCTTAAATTTTTGCTCATAAATGTAAAATCACCTGTTTAAACAAGTTTTTTTTTCATTCATCACTTATTCTTTTCCTTTTAAAACTATTAAAAGTAAGTAAAATGAAAACTTACAAGATGATTATAAACATCCTATTTTAAAGACAACTTCAAAGTGAGAGGCAATAAAAGGCATAGTGATTAACAACATGGGCTATGGAATCAGACATTCCTAGTTTTGAATCTCAGCTTTGCCACTTTCTACCTGAGTGACCTTGGATGTAATTCCTCTAATCTTTAGTTTATGGGTATATGCAAAACAGGATTATTGCAACATAGTGGTCATTGTGAGGATAAATGAGATAATGTATGTGTATTGCCAGAAATGTGGACATGTAGAAAACAATAAAGTAGTAGTGAATAGTAGGAGAACTATTATACAGTATGACAGTAAGTAAAAGTGGATCATTCTACTCTATTGTCTCATGTCTTGGCAACATAAGAAAAATGGGCCTATAAACAATAGAAACCATTAAATTATGGCAAGGGCATTTTAGAGTAAAATTTATGCATGGTAGTCTTTTTTTTTTTTTTTTTGCGGTACGCGGGCCTCTCACTGTTCTGGCCTCTCCCTTTGCGGAGCACAGGCTCCAGATGCGCAGGCTCAGCGGCCATGGCTCACGGGCCCAGCCGCTCCGCAGCATGTGGGATCTTCCCGGACCGGGGCACGAACCCGTGTCCCCTGCATCAGCAGGCGGACTCTCAACCACTGCGCCACCAGGGAAGCCCAATGGTAGTCATTTTGTCCAGTACTTTGTCAAACTTTATATTCATTTACCTCCTAAATATCTTTGAATGTTTAAAATAAATGGCATGAAATGATTCAAAATGTATTTAGTACTTAAAGTATACATGTGATGTGATGTGCCAGGAAGAGGTGGCATAAAGCCTCTGGACACTAGAGAGCAGGTCCCATAGGAAAGGCCAGCATCAGGACAGCAGTGGACTGAAATGCAAGCAAGCAAACAAAGATCAAGAGGACAAGAATAAGAGAAGGTAATACAGCTCATGCAAATCAGGAGGACTTGAAAGAGTAGAGCAAGAGTAGTGTCGAAGAATCAGGCAAACAGCCCATGACCAAAAGACCCTAAGGGCCAAGACAAACCACTGAAACAGAGGCACATGGAGCAAATTCTGGAACAGAAGAGATGCACTGGCCCAGTCTAAGCTGCTTCATTCTGCTCTCATTCTGGTGGCAGCAGGGCTTATGTGACCCATGTTTAGAGATCTGTCATTGATTAATTTAAAGCCTGTTGATTGGGGGGGAGTATGGGAGGGGCAGACAGTTCTCTGGCAAAAAGACCTTCTTGACATAAAGTAATAATGACTTTCTCAGCCTTTTGGGATCAGTTGCTTGTGGTTTTGATACATGAGATATTGATGTGTGCTTTTAATTTATTATTAATACCTTATTTCAACTTGTGGCTTGTAAATGGTGCCTTTGCAGTGACCACTTAAATCATGAAACTGATCTTTATAAATAATTTACTATAGAAATAATAAGTGATTTCTAGAGGGGATTGTGTATGGAGCTTTGGTAATCAACCTGACACAGGCAGCTTCTTTATCTGTCAGTCTGCTAAATTATATGTGTCGTTTAATCATTATGAAGATATTAATGTGACTAGACTTCCTTTTTCTGACAGAGAAAAACATTTGGTGTAGTTTTCTGTATTTATAATGCAATTCATACTTTAAAGGAACTTGTGCATTGCATCTTTGCCATTGATATTGTAGCCCAAAGGGGACATTTCTGTCAAAGATACTCTTCTGAATAAATCAAATTAGTGGTGATCTGCATTGTGACATATATGAAGATGAGGCATTTTATTCAAATTTATTTATAAGTTCAGCAATTATTTTTAATTAGAGTCCCACTCTCAAATTATCATACCCATGAAATTAAGACCATACAAATTCCTATATCTCTATAATTTGCACTGTGTATGTTTCTATATTGTACGTGTACATCATATTTTGTTTCACCTAAGTATTTATTTATTTTCTATTTTTTTGTGTAAGTATAGTTCATTTACACTGTTAATTTTTGCTGTACAGACACCTAAATATTTAGATAAATTTGTTATTTGAAAACGTTATAGAATTTTAGTTCTCAAAGAGTGGTGCTTAAACTAGCAGTGTTATCATTGCCTAAGAACTTGTTAGAAATACAAAATTTAGGTTCCATCCCAGACCTACAGAATCAGAAATTTGTAGGATGGTCCCAGCTATCTGTGTGTTAACAAGAGCTCCAAGTGATTCTGATGCACGCTAAAGTTTGAGAACCACTGGTCAGTGGATCAATTAGTTGCTTCATTTATGGGACTTTGGTGATTAATTAATTAATTTGGTTAACATAAGTTAATATAATAAACATGGCTTGGTAGCTACTATGAGGGATACACAATGGATTAGTCATAATATTTTCCTTCCAGAAGTATACAGTCTAAGAGGCTAACTCATAGATGAAGAATTAAATAATATTACAGGAGTCTAACATATGCCATAGTGCAGTGTAGGGTGAATTACCAAATTAGAAAGACGGTATAATGTTGTCATTACATTGTAGTGGTTGAGTTAGACTAAAGAGTCAGACTTCCTACATTCAAATCCAAGCTCTGTCACTAATTGGTACCTACCTTAGAGAATTATTATGAGGCTAAAGGAGTTAGAATAGTGCCTGACATGATGAAGTCTTTGTAAGTGTTAGCTATTACTATTTTAGTATCATGAACAGAAAGTTCCATGAGAATTCAGAGAAGCACTTTTTTAGATGAAGGAATTAGGGTGACTTACAGAAAAGAGATAATTTTATCTGGGCCTTGAAGTATGAGCTCACGTTGATGGGAGAGTTGCAAAGGGGAGGGATCCTGATGGCAAATGAGAACAAATGAGTAATCTTTATTTCTAATATAAACGATTTTACAGGGTTGATATCTCCAACTGTTCTATTTCAATTCACTGGTAAACCATTCTTTTACTTGGTTGATTTACAAGGCGTCCATGGTCCTCATCCTTTCATCCTTTCAACCTCTGTTTATCAGGTATCAATTATGTGCCTGGTACTGAGAAGCTGCACATACAGTAATGAACAAAATGGACAGAGTACCAACTAAAAGTGTTTTAGGAACTAGAGCAATGATTCAGAATATATTTCAAATAAAATTTCCTAAACCATAGAAATTATGGGAAAAGTCAGATCAACAACTGCAGGCAGGCATATTTAAGAATTCAGTTATCTCTCTCTGCAAGTGGAGCTCAGAATCTGATACTTGGTCAGTTATTTTAAGCTCTGATTCATATGAATCAAGATGATAACAGAAATTTACAATTGTAGAAATAACTTTCAAGTTATACTTTTCCTCTATGCTTATTATATTAAGCTCTGGGAAAGTAACTGGTATGAGAAAGGGTCCCAGTTTTTTTCTGGATCAGTGTTAATGCCAGTCTAAACATGATTTTAACTCAGGTTTTTCCTCTTCTGTGCTGACCCCTTGGAGGTTAGGGGGAAGATAGTGAATTGAAATGGTATACTCATTTTCACTGTTAATCACTCTATTCTATTCTTCTCTTGTTTTCTTGAGAGCATATATGGGCTTTTATAGATAGCTCAGGGGAGACAGAAGAGTAAGACATACTCCTTGACTTTGAAGATATGTGAGATATCATGCCAGAAACAGGCAATAAAGATATTCTTGAAGAAAACTGTGGATAAGCCACATAAACTATAAATGACTTTTCTGCTTTCTACTTTTCCTGTGTTTAATACTAATCTAGGAATCAAGTTTTATGTTTGGCTCAAAAAATCATAGTCATATACTCCCTGGAAAGCCTTGCCTCAGACCTGGAACAACACTCACAAGAAGTAGAAATAGCTCATCCTAGTTTTTCTTAAGCCACATGAACTGATAAACAGCATTTACTGCCAAGACTTTTAAGCAGAGGCCTGTTTTCTGGTGTGACGTGGACAAAGAAGGAGACAATGGCACCCATCTGTTGTCCCTCCTCCTCTTACAATTGTCAGTCTGAGTTAAGGTCCTATGAAGATCTGGGATTCTTTCCTTCTGCTCAGGTCTAGAATGATATGAAGGAGGTAGGAATGAATCTTCTCAGACCTTGATGTGGCCATTAATGGGTCCCCAACTAACTTTTGTCCTTAAAGAAGCTAAGAAGTGAAATCAATTCACAGGGCATTACCTGTAAAAACACAACTACAAATAATCATAGCAGTGTGGCTTGTGACTCTGTTCTAGACTTCTCTTGCTGCATTTAATCCATTTCATTGTTGGAAGTAGGTGCTTGCATCATGTTGGCCAGTCTCACAGGGGCAGGGAAACATTTATTATTAGCTCTGTCTCTCTTGACATGGCACATAAAATGTTCTTTTGCACATTAACAGTTATTGATGAATGCAGGGTAAATTGTTCTTAAAATGGTACTTATGGTAGATAAACATACTGGACACTAATTCTCTTTTCCTTATTTTTTCTAAGATAAGATGATCCCAGCAGTATATTTTTTAATATTTCTACGAAGAGGCCACAACTGGTACAGATTTACCTTGGCCACATTAAGCACAGATTCTTGTTTACTTCAGTGGTCCCGATGCCCTTACATATGATATAGTTGTATCACAGGCAGTGAAGCAGCATTTTGTGACAGGGCCCAGAATATTAGAATAGGAAAGATGGTAGGAAGATTAAGGGGAGAAAAGTCAAGAAGAAATTATCTAGCTTACAGGGTTTTGAGTTTTTTTTTAAAAAAACACACTGTTAATAATTTGGATTTGATTTTTTTTTTCTATCAGAGATAAAAAGAGATCCAAATCTTTTTCCTAATTTACTTGTGATCTGGAAGCTAGTAGTTAAGAGCTGTAGGTCAGCTGTAGTATACCATTGTATGTTAATTCTCACCAAAAATAAAAACAGATATATACATCAAAGAAAGAAGTTACACCATACTGTATTTATATTTTCATCACTGGAGTAAAAATATTATGTGCTGAAGAAAGGGTTAAAGAATAAAGAAAATAAGGAGTATATAATAACACAAATTTGAATATTGCTAACTACATAGCAAATTGCTTGCCTAGGTTTGCTTCATGTGTGATGTAATTTATTGCCATCGAGTGCTTGGCAGAAAAAATTAAGTGTTTGAATTTTATTGAGCCATTAAGTGTCGCTGCCATGAAATATATTGAGACTAGGACAACACCATACATGTTGAAAGGAAATCACATTACGGGAGGTGTATTATCCTTCCTCCTCAAATTAGTCATGCAAAACTGACGACTTTGCATGCATTCATTTTTTGTTTATGACCAATTCAAATTTTTCAAGGTTTTGTTCATAACATCTTAGTGATAATAGACAGCAATTTACAGTTGCATGAAAGAACACTCATACTATTCATTGCTAACTTTTTTGGTAGCAGCCAGCTTACATCTGAACCCTGAAATTGGATACTTAACCTACCGATTATATATTGACCGTTTAAGTGCAAAAATAAATGTTTTCAAAATGTTTACTTTCTTCATTAGAATTTAATTTCCTCACACCTATTTCAGAGACTGAAAAGCATTCCTAATACTGTTTGACATTTAAAAACAAAATAAACATTATGAAAGAATTAACTGTCACTTATAAATTAAATATTTACTAATTATTTGATTTATTTGTAATGAGATTCCAAAGCAGGGTTATCATGCATAACATGGATATTGTATTCAAGCAATTTTTCAAAAGTATATGCTACTATATCTGTTTTAAAACGAAAATGGAATTTCTCTATAATACTATTAGCTGGGAGTGTTTTTGGTATAAAGGAAATTCTGTCTATGGCATCATCCACTGATCCTTGATCACTGAAATATCAGTAGAAAGGAAAGAAGGGAGGGAGCAAAGGAGGGAAGGAGGGAGGGAGGGAAAGGATCTAAAGCCAGTGATCAAAATGGCTCAAACTATTTCCTTTCGATGTTTATTTTTATTTTTTCTGATTGAGGTAATTTGGCATTTATTTACTGAAAATAAATTGAAATACTGTTTTGTTATATTATTACAAAAAGTGCTGTTCTTCATTGAGGCAATCTGCCATTGATTTTCTAACTATGTTTTCTATATATGCAATTCAGTATTTGAAAATTAAAAAACATATTTGCCTTACAAAGAATTCACATATCTACTAATAGCTAATGCAAGTTCATTTTCATTACAAAGCTTTAGATCTCTTGGTAGTTTTCATGATGAATCATTTTTCATACTAGTTGTTATGGGTTTTATAATTTTCAGTGATCATTATGACTAGCAGGGATTATATATTTTGGGAAATCAAATACAATATATAACTGTTACATCATTTACATGTGTTGGGGATTGGAGTGCCTAAACATTCCCTTTCAGTGCTGCGATAGCCCAGGTCCCTATCTACCACTCTATAATGGAGGGACTGATGATGTTATAATTTGAGACTGTGGCTATCATGATGGTATAATCATCACAGAATCTGTCTCTTCTTCTGACTCAATAAACCCTGACTGTTGACAGAAATATATTCTTTCACTCGAGAGTTAATGTAAATTTTAGACGTTAAATTCATAATCTTAGGGCTTCCGTGGTGGCGCAGTGGTTGAGAGTCCGCCTGCCGGTGCAGGGGACGCGGGTTCGTGCCGCGGTCCGGGAGGATCCCGCGTACCGCGGAGCAGATAGGCCCGTGAGCCATGGCCGCTGAGCCTGCGCGTCCGGAGCCTGTGCTCCGCGGTGGGAGAGGCCACGGCGGTGAGAGGCCCGCGTACCGCAAAAAAAAAAAAAAAAAAAAAAAAATTCATAATCTTTGTTCAACATGAATTTCCTCTTCTCTTAATTTTTCTTTTGATTGATAAACATCATTTCAGGGTCCTAATGCCTGAACACAGAACAAGCTATGAATCAGAATAACAGCTCTGCTAGAAGAAAAGTGGTTATGGAAATCTCACCCCTCAGGTGACATTCTATACTAAGAGCAGCCAAGTGCCTCAAATTCTGTTGGGATATAATTATCTCATAATAACGATTCTCCCAACAGCACTGCATCACAATCAGGGCATAAAATGTGTTTTTGTGTCTCAGGAAAGAAGATAGAGTAAGCAATTTGGAATATTACAGAACAGGCTCAGTTGAGCAGTTTAATTTGCATGGATTATACTCATGCTCTAAATGTCCAATTGACCAGTGAGAGTTAAGGGTTGCCTCAGTCCAGAGAGTGTAATCATTTTATATGCACACATTTGCATAAATTGAGATTAAAAAGTTGCTCAGAATATAATTTAAAAGCAAAAGAACTATTAAAACACTAACTGCTGTTAATACTTTTACACCTTTCAAGATGTTTTATTCTACTGTATTTAGCATATATGTAACAGATATTTTGCCAGCAAAGATATGCAAAATAAATCAGACTAGAACAAACCTATAATTATATCAGTGTATATGTTTTAAAGGATTGTATTATTAAAAAACTGTGTGTAGTAACTTTATTATGCTATTTCTAATATGCAAGCAAACTTTATACAAGAGTCAGATGGACTTGAGTTAAATCAAGTACATTCTATAATTTCCACAGCTATATTAGAATCCAGCAAAGTTCCAAACGTAATTTTAGTTTGGGTAGAAAACATTTGTTGAGTTCTTATATTGTATTGAGTCCTGGGGATGTAAAGATGAATAAGACTTTGTTTTTTCCCTTAAGGAGCTTACAGTGCACTGTCAGATATTGGTATTGTATTATTATGCATCGAAAGAGGCAGATACATGCACAGGGGATAGAAAAGTCCAGAGGAGGAGCTCATAGCCTAGTGTGGGAGTTGAGGAATAATTTATTTAGGGAAATTGATACTTAAAGCTCAGATTTAAAGGATAGGCAAGAGTTGTCCAAAAATGAAGAAGATTATTCAAAAAAGCAAATGGAGAGTTTGGACAAAAATGAAAGAAGATATGTGATTTTTAAATGTTAGGTCTATTAAGGTATAAGTTACAGTAAAGTCCATGCCTTTTCGATGTTCAACTCTATGAATGATAGTTATGTAACTATCACTACAATTAAAACCTAGAACATTTCTTACCTCATAAATTTACCTTTTGCCCCTTTATAGTCCATCCCTTACCCGTACCTCGGTCCCTAGCGACCAGTGATCTGTTTCTATTCCTATAATTTTGCCTTTTCTAGAATACCATATAAATGAGGCAATACAGTATGTAGTCTTTGGGATCTGTCTTCTTTCACTCAGCTAACACGTCTGAGAGTCATCCATGTTGTTGCATGTATCTGTAGTTCATTCCTTTTTATTGATGCATAGTATTCCACGGCATGGATTTACTCTGCTTGTTGATTCATTCCCTAGTTAATAGCCATTTTGGTTTCCAGTTTTTGGAGATTATGGATAAAACAGCTATAAATATTTATGTACAGGTTTTTGTGTGGATATATGTTGTTTTCATTTCTCTAGAAATCATTTCTCTTAGATAAATATCTAGGAGTGGGATTGATAGGTCATATGTGGAATATTTTGAGGCAGCTGGCAGAAGTGTGAAACAGCATGAGCTACTCACAATTTGCCATTACTGTAGTGAGGTGAGAGAAAGGAAGAAACAGAAAGAGTAGGCAAAGACCAGATTGATTGGTACTTTTTATTTCATGCTAAGAAACTCAGACTGTGTTCCCAAAGCAGATGGGGAGGTTTTAAGCAGTGATGTTGTATGCTCATATTTCCATTTCGTTTGAGGTATCAGGGTTGAAGGAGGCACCGGGGTAGAGATGAGGCTGAACATTTTAGGATTCTATTATTAGTCCATGATCCTACAGTAGTACTGATTCCTGGCAGAGCATACCCAAGACTTTCAATATTACAATCCCAGGATACTGTGCATGTGAAAAAACATGTTTACTGATAACACTTTCTAAAGAATTAAATATCCCACTCCCTAGGATCATGGTCTGGGCTAAGTAGATTTCACTGGGAAGAAAAACTTCACTGTGCAGAGCTAAGCAGGTGCTTTCTTAAGACTGTCAAGCACTGGCACTAGGGACCAACAACTTGTTTAATTCTCCTACCTCTGTGAGGTAGATGCCATTATCATCTGCATTTGCTATAGTGGAAAGAGCAGAGGTTTTGAAATCAGTAAACTGTGCATATCAGAGCTACCACTTATTACTATGATAATCATATTACTGTGAAAGTCTATGATAAATTTTGGACTCAAATTGCTTATCTATCAACTTTAGATCATAGTGTCTACCTCATAGGAATATTAGGAGGATTGAATGAAACAGCATATAAAATGTCCCTAAAGTATTGCTGGTGGTTACTAAATGTTTCCTCCCTAGAGTTACACGATATATATAATTGTGTGTATAGATATACACAATGAAATGTTAATTGTTAAGTTGGAAATTAAGCTGGAGTAACGAAAAAAATCAAAGAAAAAAATCAAGCGTTCAAATAAATTCCAAAGATTACTCATGAACTTATGACAATACTTTAAAAAATCCATTTAAAAATGAGAACCAGCATCCATCATTTGTTCTGATGAAAATTAAATGAGAAAATATACATGAAGCATATAAAGTACAGACATACATTCTCCCTCTTTTTTTGGTTTTGCTTTCTCATGGAAATAATTACAGTGAAATATTTTTCATTATAATAAATAAAGAGACTGGGATGTTTACTCTGACAAAATCCTTAGTAAAGATAAGTTTGGAATATGGGAAGGACTATCATGTATTAGGAAGAATTCTCTTGTTTTATGTTTTTCCCAACATCAGAATGGACCATAAAACAGATGTTGAGGGAGACAGTTTTGGGAGAAAATAAAAAGGACCTAGTTATTAGAGTTGTCCAGTGGAAGAGACTGGTTTTCATTATGCAGAATCTTTATGACCAGCTGTCAGGAATGATTTAAAGTAAATTATTGCATTGCAAGAAGAGGTTAAACTAGATGTCTTAATAAAATCTTCTATAATATAATCTATCATCCTTGACCTTTCTAAATGTATGACTCAGTGATTCTCTATTTTTACTTCTTCAGAGTTTATAAATACTTTAGCAAAATATTACTCCATTTGAAAACCATTCTGACCTTTTAAATATATTGTTGCTTTCATATTGTTAAATTCTGGATTTCAAGTAATGTTGACACTTGCTACCAAAATATTTTTTAGATGAGTAGAGTTCAATGAATTCAGGCCATTGTGTACCTTGCTGTTTAATATGAGGTTACAAAAGAAGTTTGTCTTTTCCTTTGGATGTTAATTTGTTTGGTTTGCATATCTTCAAGTGAACTGTTTTTGAAACAAGACTGCCTGTTTTTTTGCATGTTACACTTGATAGCTTCAATTCATTCACAGCTTTATATTACACTCTCTTAAAAAGTGAGTGGACCACTTTATATTTAATAGTTGTCCTGTTCTCATCAATAGGACTTTAGCATAGATACTGTTTTTAATTTTGAACACTGGGGAGAAAATGTACTTGATATGGAACCATTAGTGTTCCTTTATTTCGCATATTCTGCCAAATGGATTTTTTCCTTTGAAGTAACTCTATCAATTAGTCCTTTGTATTTCCACTGCTAATAACCCAATCCAGACCTTAGCCATTTTGTGCCTGGAATCTTATCTTATCTTGACTACTTTGATCCATTCTAAAATTGCTACAGAATTAAGCTTCATAAAATACCTATTTAAAAAACACTGTGCATTAAACTTTCAATGGCTCATCATTACTCCTAGAGAAAAAATCAGAACAAAACCCATATGATTAGGCTTGAATTCAAGCCTTCCACAGTATGATTGTGCTGCCTAAAAAGTTTGCTTTTTAATCCTAAAAGCATGGTTCCTTCCATGCCAAACTCACCCCTAACACCTTACTTGCTTTTCTGTCTCTACTATCCACCTACATAAATATTTTCTGTGCTTCAGAAAGCAGCTCAAATTCCATTCTCTCCACAAAGTCTTCTCTTAGGACACTTAGCACATTGTTCTGGTGGATTTTATTTCCCATGCTATCAGACAGACAACAAGAAGGGTCAGCTTGGAAAGAAAGCTAGGGATTGATTGTACCTGTCCCTCTTTTAAAGATGAAAAAACAGGGAGTTTGTGTCTTTGAATCCAACTCAGTACTTTTTCTTCTAATTGCCTTCATTGTTAATTAATCCTGAGTAGGTATATTGTCTGCTTTCAGTATAACCCAATGAATGATGTTTTATCATCCTGATTTATTTTTCCCAATTATCTTTACATTTGAGTTTGACTTAATATTATCAATAATTTTCTAGATTAATTGTTTGTGGTCGTAGATGCCATGTAAGGTATAGGTATGGAACTCAATGCATAGTTTTCTAAAATAGCTTCTGACCCACTACAGAAGAGTGTTGTAAAATTTGCTGTAAGTTAATCTTAGACATGTCATCAACTTAGTTTTCCCATCCTGGTGTTATCATAGGACTTGGCGTAGAGCTGCAGTTTATTTCAAGCCTGCCTCTTTAAGCAAGTGCCAGTCTTAGGAAGGGGCAGAGAGACTGCTGTTTATATAACTGCCTCCCTAGGAGTTGAAAATAGGACAGCAAGCCTACACATAGAGTGTTTTTATTTTCCTCTTCTGTCAAAGCATATCAGGCAGAGATTCCATGACGAGCAAATGAAAGATGACCTGACATGCATTTCATGGTTCAGGATCCATTTAATCCAGCAAATTAATGACTCAACCTGAGAAGCTTGAGTAACTCAATGACATGGTACTAGGCTTTTCTCTGGGAGGCAATCTAAGGAGCAAACCGTTCAGATGTATATTATTATTTTTCATATGTGTATTGTGTGTATGTGTGTGCATTCATAGATTAGGAGGCTTCATTTATGAAGACTATATGTTTTAAATAATATAAACATATGAGTTTCAGTAGAATTGATCTTAATGAGTTGCTGCCTCCCCTCCATTTAGAACAATTATTTAATTTCAAAATAATATGTCATTTTAATGAACTAAGTTAACCTTGAAGGGTTTTTTAAATACTTTCCTTCACCACTTGCATGATACTTACTGTTTTCTTTTTCTTTTTTTTCTTTTGTTACTAGTTTCCTCATTTCTTGCTAACTCTCACTGCACTGCAATAAGGGGGTAGTAAATTCTGAAGATTGTTTATGTAAGGAACTTTGAGAGCCTATGATGAAAGCTGTAGTCTGAGTATCTCTTCATATTTTTTACTTGACCGTTATTAACATGACCTTCATCATCAATACTATTCATTGGAATGAATTATCAGTTTCACTCAAGGAACAGTAAAAATGATGTGAAGTCATTTAGTTCCTGCCTCAAGTAGCCCTTGATGTAAAGTGACAACAGTGGTAGCACAAATGTACAGCTGTGCATTATCCACCACAAACCCTTCCGTGTCCCTGGTTTCCTGCTATACACCTGTTCCATACATGTGCTGTGACTATTAAGTGAAATAACATAGCACAGGGCTTGGCAAATGGCAGGTGCTTCATAAATGTCAGCTCTCCCTAGGTATGGGTGGTGTAACACTTTTTAACAATCCACATTTCTTATAAAGAGTAATACATAGAAATTATTTTCTAATTTAAAAATAATTAAATCCACTCTGTTCTTTGAGAAGTTATAGAAATTATTCATGATTAAAAAGCAGCCATTTTATAATTTAGGCATATGCTGTGCCTGTCTGTATTTTTAATTCTTAAACTGATAAGTAGAATGAGGGAAGAAAAATCACCTTTCTCCACTTCATTGCCCCCCCCCAAAAAAAATCTTAAAAGCCAAAGGAAATTTACAAAATTAATTTTGGTTTCTCAGAATTCATATCTAATGAGGGAAATCATTTAAAAACACTGTTTTTTATTAGAAGTTGGTAAGGTAATAGCTAAGAGAACGTTTAGTTAAGATGCTTAAGATAAAAAACTTTCAATGATTTTGTTTTAATTTATAGTGGACCCTTAGATCCATAATCTTGCTGAGCTACCAAGTGGCTCTGCCAAGTCTAAGTTTCTACAGTCTGCAATTTAAAAAAAAGTATTGATATGGTATTAAATTAATTTTAAATGTTGAAATCAAATCTAATATTTATCTTCATCAGGTCTCTAAATCTAAAACTAGTAATTCCTCATGAATCTTCCAGGCTATGTGGAAATACTTTTACCTGCAGATGCGTGTCGTGACCCTCTTCCTCCTGGGTTCCTCACAGCTTTCTCCAGAATTCACTATTCACTGGGGAATTTTCAGCTCCAGGATAACCTCAGGTTCCATGCCTCCTATTACTTTCCACTCAGTCAAAACTTAGGTCTCTTCAGGTGAGCCTTCTTTCTCAGGTGACTCTTTGAAGAAAAGCAAGGTCTGTAATGAAATAATTCACACTGTCATGTGCGTGAATAGCTATTAATTATGTACCATGTCCAGAATTTTTCAGGTATTTTAATGAGAGGATGCTTGTTGACACACACAAATTTCACCCTGGTAAATTTTCAAATAATTTGGCAGCATGAAATGACCTCTCTAGGCAGCATGGTGAAAGTTGTTTCAGGGTCATCTAGACTTGTTTAGGCAGCTCTGAACTTCAGCTATAGGATCAGCTCTCTTTTGCTCTTCTTGCTGGTAATAGCTTCTCTCCTCATTTGACTTGCCAACCAAGAGGTTCTCTAAAAGCCCAATCTTTCATTCTACAACGGTTACCATGGAAGCAGCATTGAGGATGCTGGGTTTCTGAGTGAGAGAGAGAGAGAGAGAGAGAGAGAGAGAGAGAGAGAGAGAGAGAGAGTGGGTATGTGTGTTAGTAGGGGAGGACTAGAGAGGTTATTGTTTATGTGTCTGGGTCATAAGAAACTTGAATGATGGTAAATGGAGAACTGACTTCACTGTAACATCAGTTTTGCATGAAATATTGCCATTTTTTTTTTTTCTGTCCAGTGATCAGCTTTTCATGTATTACATTCATTGACTAAGCCTGTCTATGAGGTAGTCAACTCACAGTGTGTCAGATGAGCCCAGCTCTGTTGGACTAAGGTAGTGACTTATGAAGGACATGCACCCACCACCTCCCTGCTCTCCCTGCCCAGGCCACCACATCACCACCACAATGGGGATGGGATAGAGATACAAATGTGAGTTCAAAACAGGTGCTGTGAATATGCTGGTTTAGTTTTTGAGTTTAATCTCTGGCAAAAGGGGCACTGCCGTTAGCACTGGGAAGCCAAGGAGAGGAGAATGCAGAAGCAAATAAAGGGAGGCACTTTAGGTTATACAAGCACTATTAATTGTTTCTTTTTAAAAAAATCCTTGTGGGCTTCCCTGGTGGCGCAGTGGCTGAGGGTCCGCCTGCCGCAGTGGCTGAGGGTCCGCCTGCCGATGCAGGGGACGCAGGTTCGTGCCCCGGTCCGGGAAGATCCCACGTGCCGCGGAGCGGCTGGGCCTGTGAGCCATGGCCGCTGAGCCTGCGCGTCCGGAGCCTGTGCTCCGCAATGGGGGAGGCCACGGCGGTGAGAGGCCCGCGTACCAAAAAAGAAAAAAAAAAATCCTTGTGAGTGTTCTGAAGATAAAATAAGACAAATAGTTATGTTTAATATTTATGAACCCCCAAATCTCTATCAATCTCATCATTCTTGTATAGGAAAGTGTAGACATTGAAAAATATAAATTTAGGCGCCAAATGTTTTTAGAGTTAGAAGCCCTGCAGTTAGAAATTCCAAGATTTCTGGTGTCTAAATAGCCTGTGCAGGTGACTCTTGAGAACACAAGGAAAAATGTAAAATTATCTTGAATTAAGCTTTGCCAGTGTGAAGGCACTGAAAACATTCTAAAAATGAGCGCTAAACCCTTCAATCTGTGTCTCATTCATTTGTCATTCTTTTTCCCTGAGACGTCTTAAAAGGTAAACACGTCTTTACTTTTTACAACCAAATTTAAAATTTGCACTGAAGAAAGAATACTGACAAAATACAGAATGCAGCTACTCAACCATAAAAAGGAATGAGATTGGGTCATTTGTAGAGACGTGGATGGACCTAGAGTCTGTCATACAGAGTAAAGTAAGTCAGAAAGAGAAAAACAAATATCGTATATTAACGCATGTATGTGGAACCTAGAAAAATGGTACAGATGAACTGGTTTGCAAGGCAGAAATAGAGACACAGATGGAGAGAACAAACGTATGGACACCAAGGGGGGAAAATGCGGGGTGGGGCGGCAGGTGATTGTGGTGGGATGAACCGGGAGATTGGAATTGACATGTATACACTGATGTGTATAAAATAGATAATAAGAACCTACTGTATTAAAAATAAAATAAAATTCAAATAAAACCAGTAATTGTAAAAGAATAAATAGGAAAAGGTTAAAAAAATTTTGCAGTGAAGAAAGAATACTGACAAAATATAGAATGCAATCAATTAAGAGCATAGGGGCCACTTTGTAACAATTCTTGATAATAATTGAAATTGATTTCATTATCTATTTAAAAAGTCTAAATTCTGTGAAGTAAAAGGAAAGCTAAATGTCAAATATAATGTTTTCAGAAGCTAATGGGATCATTTAAGTGAGCTCTTGGCAGAACCAGTAGCTGCTCCATTAGTAATTAGATTGTTTTATATTCTTTTTATCACTTGTTTCCTGTAAGAAAAAGCTTACCTTTATTTATTTTTGTTTGTGGTCTTTTCTTATAAAGTGAAAAATTCTAATTTGTGAGAAAACAACATTAGCTATCTATGCTTCTTAACTAGAAGTGTTGCTTTTGGCAAGCTTAATAATAATAAATATTAAACACAGTGTACCAGGCACTGTTCTAAGTATTATACAAATATTAACTCATTTAACTCATAGTATTAGAATTTCAAAAAAAAATGCTATTGGTGATATTCTTTGGTGCATGTACTAGGTTCCTTTACTTACATTTCTCCATGAACACAGACCTCATCCTCCTTTATCAAGAATATCTAAAAAATAATCTAGAAAGTACTGTTAGTTATGTAATTTTACACATTACATGTGCTAAATTGAATAGCATAGGTAAAGACCCTCAAACATTGCATGCATATGCTTAAAATTTGATATTATGTACTGTCGGTCTCATCAATTTATATTCACTTATACTTTATATAAAGATGCTATTTAAAACAGTCATTATAATGGCAAACAGCATGCAAGAAGAGGTGTTCAGTGAACTGGATATTTTGCTTCCAAATATTTCACAGGGTAGTATCTTGCAACACAGAGTGATAAAATGTAGATGCTTTTTTCTACTCTTTTACATTTATTATAATTGGGAGGGAGGGAAAACGTGTGGAGCACTCACCATGTGTAAGACATAATACCAAACATTTTACATGTATCACTTTCATTAATGCTCACAACAATCCTACAGAGAAGTTCTTCTAATTAATCCTATTTTACAGAGAAGGAAACTGAGGTTCAGATTAAATAACCAATGAAGGTTACATAGCTAGAGAGGGGCCGAGTTAGTCTCCAAACTGAAAGCATCAGTCCCTAAAGCCTTCAGAATTATCCTCAACGTTATGTGATATATGCAGTCACCAAATGTTTGTTGAATCCCTTCTCTGGCTAGGTGCCATATGTGGTGCTAGGAATAAAGCCACTGGTTAGAGATATTGCCATGGGGTCTTTACAGTGTCATGTGTGAAACATTATAATAAGGTTATGTACAAAGTAACATGGAATCTCAGAGGAATTACAGAATATCTCTGGTTCAAGGTGTATATTAAAGCTTAATGATCAACTTCAGAAACTTCTATAGCAGAGTCTATCATTCCTCATGCATATTAGTGCAGTGTTCTTTTTGTTACGTTGGTTGCAGATTGCAGTTCTAGTCTCTGACAAAAGTTATGTACCTTTTCAGTGATGAGACCAAAACAAGACAATTTTTTTCAAATCAGAAGCCTAATATTCATTCATGTTGTTCATAGCAAAGCTGTTGAAAATCATAATTATGCTGTCCTTTTCACAGGAGAATATTTATCATAGTAGGAGAGGAAATAAACACCATAATAATAAATAATAATGACTACTGTTTATTGACTGCTTATCATGTCCCAAGCACTATTCTCCCTACTTTACATCCAAAATTTCATTCACTTCTCAGCACACCCTATGAGATGGGCATTATTATCCCCATTTTAGAAAGGAAATTGAAGCATAGTGAGGGTAATATGCTCAAGGTAGCACAGCTAGTTAAAATGAAGTCTGGTCTAAACAAAGATCCAGATGATCTCCTAAGCACTCTCCTATTCCAATGATGAAGGTGTTACAGTCTGGAACCACTCTGGCTGGTTTGCATTCCAGCTTTCCTGCTTCTTTGCTTTGATCCATAGACAAGATACTTATCTGTGCCTCAGTTTCCTCATCAGTAGAATTAGAATGATGATTATAGTATTTTCTCCATAGGATTGGTCATAAGGTTTAAATTTGCAGCAGTTACATGAAAGCTTAGAACAATACCTACCACAGAGCAAATGCTGAAAATAACACTACTAGTTTTGATTCTCCTCCTTCTCCTTCTTCTCTTTCTTCTCACCCCCTTATAATTAATTTTTTAAATAATTTTTAAAATTTATTTTATTTTTGGCTGCGTTGGGTCTTCATTGCTGCGTGTGGGCTTTCTCTAGTTGCAGTGAGCGGGGACTACTCTTTATTGCAGTGTGTGGGCTTCTCATTGCAGTGGCTTCTCTTGTAGAGTACAGGCTCTAGGCTCATGGGCTTCAGTAGTTGTGGCTTGCGTCACCCCCTTCTAGAAAAACGAAAAATGGAAATGAATATGTGATAGGGCCTCAAGCGTAGAATTCATAATAATTTTTCATTTGTTAAAATCAGCATATTAGCTAAAGCTACTACATTCACTGAGGTTAATAATGTTTTAAGTAAGGCCATTCATCCCATAGATTCCAAATTTTTTAAAGAGAATATTTGATCTTTTCATTCTTCACCCAGATTCATCTTACTTGAAATCAATGTCATTCTCATTTTACTCCTTTTCTCAGATCTAAAAATCGGTGACCAAAAAAGAGATCAGAGCTCAACATTCAAAGTCAAAAGGGTAAACTTTTTTTTTCTAATGTGTTTCTTAGTATCAAATTAAAATTTCAATATATTGAAAAGGAAAACTGATAATAAACTATCTAACACAAGCTGGCCTTACATGCTTTTATTTGTTAATTACCAATGATGTTTCTAACAAATTAATAATAGTTAATACATTGTTCTATAAGAATTAAAAATGATTGACTAAATATAAATATTAGATTATATTCCTTCCATTGTTTATTAGTTGATGAGGAAAAAAATTACGAGGATGCAAAGAAATTAATTGTCTCTTACTACACCATTCTGTTCTAACATTCTTTTTTTTTTTTAAACATCTTTTTTGGAGTATAATTGCTTTACAATGTTGTGTTAGTTTCTGCTGTATAGCAAAGTGAATCAGCTATACATATACATATATCCCCATATCCCCTCCCTCTTGCATCTAACATTCTTCACTTGAATACAGCAACAGTCTTACAGGGAGAAAAGAACATACTTCTAAAGGAGCAGGGGGAAATTTATTAACATATGTACATGTATACAAACATAAATAAGTAAATATATACACACAGAGAAAGAGAGAAACACAATTCTTTATGAGCCTAATGCGAAAAAGTCACGTCCTTGGTTTAGGTGCTATAGCAACCAAGTAAAACCATTTAAAATAGTGATGAAACTGTCCATCAAGAGACTTGTTCAAGTCATGTAATGAAAGGAGAAAGTATCCAACCAGAAACAAAATTATTGGAAGAACAATAAAATGGAGTTGAGGTAAGTTACTTCCATGAAATGTTTTATGAATATCTGCTCAGAGAATGTATTTAAAGTGTATTAAATTTCTTTATAAAACATTTATATTGTGCTTTGGGTCTTAAGAGTTAGAATTGCAAGAATAGCTTTAATTATACTGTTTTGCATACAAAAATATGATTTCCTTACAAAATTTAGTTTAGATTTCCATGTTTTCTCTCTTATCATTTTAGTGGACTATATGACTTTATCACCCTTGTTAGTTTTTGTGATGGTCCTTGTCAGAGCAGAAAAAAATGTTTTTGAGGAAGATGAATAAACCACAGATAAATATTGCTTTATATTCTCGGAATAAACTCCAGAAAGGAATGAACATATAGGGAACAGAAAATAGTTCTCCATGAACATTTTTTAATACATCTTTATTGGAGTATAATTGCTTTACAATGGTGTGTTAGTGTCTGCTTTATAACAAAGTGAATCAGCTATACATATACGTATGTCCCCATATCTCTTCCCTCTTACGTCTCCCTCCCACCCCTCTAGGTGGTCACAAAGCACCGAGCTGATCTCTCTGTGCTATGCAGCTGCTTCTCACTATCTGTTTTACATTTGGTAGTGTATATATATGTCTATGCTACTCTCACTTCCCCCCAGCTTTCCCCTCCCCCGTCCCCGTGTCCTCAAGTCGACTGGACAGCAGCAGGTATGTGTGGTGTCAGGATAATAGTGTGTGTGTGTAGTAATTGGCTGAGTCATACTGTAAAATGTATACACACACACAATAGAAGTGTATATATTTTAAACACATTTTTTTTATACTTGAGGAAAGTATGCTAAGGGACTTCTCGGGTTATATGTTGGAGTGAAGGTATATAATTGAATCACTTTCTCCCAAACTTAAAATTACCAAAAGTTTTAAAACAACAAAAAGTACACTGTCAGCAATAAAGCAAAGAAAATGGCACAACCTCAGTTGCAATATTTAGTAGTAGGGAAACAGAGGATCCCAAAAATTGCCATGTGATGTCTACACTTTCCAACCCCACTCACCCACCCTATCACCCTCATTCCCCACCCCCATCAAAGCAATGCAGGGGGCACAATCCTCACAATAGCTTAGCTACTACTGCCTCTTCTGTTTGAAAATTTTACTATGTACAAGCATTTTGTTTGTTTCCAAGTGTTCACTACTGTTGGTCCAAACTGAACACACTCCAAAAGAGTATCCATATGACCTTTCACTCCGCTACTTTCCTTTTGTTACCAAAATTGGATAATAGCCCCAAGGATTCTCCTATGAACCCAGTCTGAAAACTTGAGCCATTTAAAAAGATTAATTATATTCGTTCGAATGTAAAAAAAATCCACTCTAACTGCGGAAAGTTAGGGAAGAAATAAGACATGAGGAAGATTAGAAAATATAAATTGCCTGTAATTTTTTTTTTTTTGGTGAGCATATTGGAGGCTTTATTATAACATATACAATCTATTTGGCAAGGTATAAACCTTATGATGATTCAGGGTCCTACCACATTCTTTTACCTTTTTTTAAAAATTGGGGTATAGTTGTTTTACAATGTTGTATTAGTTTCTACTGTACAGCGAAGTGGAGTTCCCTGTGCTATACAGCAGGTTCTCATTAGTTATCTATTTTATACATTTTAGTGTATATATGTTAATCCCAATCTCCCAGTTCATCCCCTGCCCCTTTCCCCCCTTGGTGTCCATATGTTTGTTCTCTACACCTGTGTCTCTATTTCTGCCTTGCAAACCGGTTCATCTGTACCGTTTTTCTAGATTCCACAAATAGATGTTAATATATGATATTTGTTTTTCTCTTTCTGGCTTACTTCACTCTGTATGACAGTCTCTAGGTCCATCCACGTGGGTCAGTTGTAGAGAAATTGCCTGTAATCTTACCATCCAGAAAATTTACTGTTAAAAGCTTGTGTATGTCTTAAAAATATATAGATAGATGGTAGGTAAATGATAGCTATATCATGAATGGATAGGTAGATAGATAGATAGAACATATAAAAACATATTAATAGATATAGTCACCACACCCCATATTTTGCATCCTGCCTTTTTTCCCACTTAACAGTAGATCAGAAGTAAGTCAATATGTTTTCTTCCACATCATGTACCACAAGTGACTTACCCAGCCTCCCACTATAAAGTATTTGGGTTTTCCGTTTTTTTTTTCAGTAGCATACATAATGCTGTTGTGAACATCCTTATGGTTACTTGTGGAGTTAATGAGTGGCTTTCCAGCTAAAACAAACTCACTGCATGTGAGCAAAGATGTATTCCACAGTAGAAGTAGTGGAAGATAATTGGTGCTAATTAGAAGTAAACAGTTGAAGAGAGGGTGATTAATCTGTTATATAGAAATAAGAGGGAAAGAGAATATCTAATGCTAACTTTTTCTATGTAATTTATTATACACTATTATACACAGGAGGTACATCCCAAATCAGACCATATGAAAGGATAGAAAAAAAATGGGATAAGATAGAGCTTGCAGTAGAATGAAATGTGGCTGTATTCCAAGTAGAGTTATGGCATGTGTCATGACCTTTTAGCATACTGGGACATTTCCCATGCAACAATACCTACCCCAATTGATGCTTGACATTCACTAATAAGATGACTATTCTATTTAGTTACTATTCTTGTTAACACTTAGGTGAGCATGTTAAGCTATTATTAGTCACTAAGGTCTTAACGTAAAAACATTTATATAACTCTTTTTTTTTTTTTTTTTTTTTTTTTTTTTTTTGCGGTATGCGGGCCTCTCACTGTTGTGGCCTCTCCCGTTGCGGAGCACAGGCTCCGGACACGCAGGCCTAGCGGCCATGGCTCACGGACTTAGTTGCTCCGCGGCATGTGGGATCTTCCCGGACCGGGGCACGAACCCGTGTCTCCTGCATCGGCAGGCGGATTCTCAACCACTGCGCCACCAGGGAAGCCCCTATATAACTCTTTTTATGTGTTTGAAAAAAGTCTGCTATCAATTGATTTCATCATACTCACCTATTTTCTTTTCATAGATATTTATTTAAAAGGAGAACTGAGACATTCCATGACAACAGGAAAGTTTAACAATTGTATTTAACAGAATATGAAATAAAAAATAGAAAGAGCTTTCTAAATAAGAAAATATGAAAACTGGCTAATTGGAATTTATGTGGTTCAGGTTTTAATTTCTTTTATTTGTCTTTTGTCTTTTATTTTATCAATTGTGCCCATGAAGCTGAAGCAAAAGAAAAAGTATACTGTATGCCTATCAATAAATAAGAAGGTATTGGTTCAGTTCAGCAACCCAGCCATCTAGTCTGTTGAGGTACTAAGATAAGCTATGAAAATACAAAGATGAATCTGACATCGTTCATGAACTCAAGAAACTGACAGTCTTGTGAAGGAATTAAATGTTAAATAGCTAAATAAATAAATTTTACTGTTATAAAAAATAATACTATGTACAGTGTACTTTCTTAGAAATATGTATTACATGGTGTTGTGTTCACAGTAGTATAGAGAAGAGAGTGATTCATTGTTCAGTAGGAGAGTGTGGGGTCACCAGAGAACAGAGAACACAGGATAGGATAAACCCTGAAGATTGTCTATCCCAGGTGGCTACCTGTTGGACACTGGGGCAGAGAAAATAACAAGCACAAAGGTAAAGAGGTGTGGGATGTTGTGGTGTTTTTAAAGGACCATGAGTATTTTGGTGTTGCTAGATTGTAGAGAGTAAAGGAGAGAGTGGAAGGACATAAGTGGCATTCTTATTTCCTATATAAAAATAAGTTTTTATTTTGATAGTTTCCCATATAATTAAGTTTTTACAAATCCCTTAAATATTTTGCAACAAATATTTTTTTCAGTAGTGAATTAAAATTAATTTAATATGCTGGTTGTAGATTAAGGAGACATTTTTTGTATGTGTGTACTTTATATTCGTGGCAACTTAAATCTTTTTAAAATACTTGTTGATTGATGAGTTAGTTTTGTTTGGTTTTATCTTCCCTTGCTTTATGTTAGAACTGTAGAAGTCAAAATATATAAATATGGTACAACAGAATGTTCTACAGAATTTTTTTTCAGGAATGACTGCCTAATTGTCAAGAGTCATCTTTGTGTAGCAGGTACTGAAGCCACTGATGGTACCATGTTAAAAACAAATAGCAAGAATTATCTTCTTTGCCATTTTCCATCTCTCTAACGAAGGTTTTATAGAACTGACTATTTGTCAGCATACTTGAGTACTAGAGAGGAGGAAGGATTAAAAGGTAAGGTTGGGGGTTGGGGGGAGGGATCTGATGAAGCAGGACGTTATGGTTAGGAATTTGACTTTGCTCCTAAGTAGCATGGGAAGCCATTGGAGAGTTTGAAATAGAACAGGAAAATATGTTCTACGTTATGTCTTTAAAAAATTCTGTGGGAAAATTTTAAAGAAATGTGGGTTAAAGAAAGGCAGAACTAACAGTTAGTGATCTATAGCCATTGTCTAAGAGAGATGATGGTGAGTGGACAAGTGCGGAATCACTGTAGATGATTAGAAATAGAGAAGCTAGATTTGATGATGATTTTCATCGGTGGAGATGAAGAGACCAATTAAGGACCCATTTTAGGTTTTGAAAAATTGTATATGCTGTGTACTACAATGAAAAGATTTAGGACAAAATGTTTGGGGTAAGGATTATGTGGAGAATCAAGATTTCTGTTTTGTACATGTTTTATTTCAAGTGTCTATTAGAGAGCCATGTGAAGATGTCAAGTAGATGGTTGTATTTGTGAGTCTACAGCTCAGGGGAGCACTTAGAGCTGGAAATACGTGTTGGCAATAATCAGCTTATAAAATGGTACCTAAAGACATGGATCTAGATGTAATCACAAGAGAATATGCAAACAGTATAGATTTAAAAAAAAAAAAACAACGCAGTTACAGCAGGAAGGAGGATCAGAGTAATGTGTATCACGTGAGCCCAATTTTGTGGAAGAAAATGGATGTTATGATTTTTATGGAAAACTGAAGCACAATTAAGTGTCAGCTAAACATAGACAAAAAAAATGTAAAGTATTCTATTCTTATTATACAGATAGTACACTAAGGCATCATTTTCCCAAAGTATTTTATAGAATGAATGCTAATATTTTTAAAAAATATTTTATGGGCACATAATTTGGGGGAGCAGTGAGTTAAACAAATCCAGATTTCTCAGAACTTGTAATGTGCAACTATGTGCTGTTAATCTCTTGGGGTTAAATATTTTAGCCAGAATTTCTGAAATTTTATGACTACAGATCCCAGCTTTTTTCACTTCTTTTAGAACCACAATTAGTAGCACATACTTGGAAAATGTAGCTCCAATGAAAGAGTAGATTGAAGGACAATAGAGGCAGATACCTTAACCATAATTAGAGAAACTTTATTATCTCAGACCTTGAAATTCATCACTTTTGTATTTCTAATAGTCACTTAAAATCCTCATAAACTTTCAAGGTTGGGAAGGGCAAGTGCTGAAGGGCAGGGAACAAATCAAAACTGGCCCCAGGCAAAATGGTGAAGTAAGCAAAGTCTCATTGTCTTTTTACCTTTAGTGTAATGTTTTCTTTCAACTCCTGACACCTCACTCAGGTTGTCATCCCTTCTCACCACCCCAGGATGCTTTTCTGAAACCCTTCCCCAGAAGTTAAAAAATGGTCAATTATACCTGCCTCCCACTCCTCTCCCCGACAAAGATCCAGTTTCTGCTTAGGATACACCACCTCTGGGAGCACTTTGATTGCATTTTGTTTTAGACTGCAAGCTCTGTCTAGGACCTTAACAAATATATGGACTTCTGGCATTTTAAGGCCTATAACAAAAAGAAAGGAGGACTACTTTTGGGCAAAGGGCCCTTGCTAGAAGGCTCTCAAATTATATTTTACTAGTTCCCTTCCATTTTGCCTATTATCAACACCAATCCTGGAAAAAAAAATAATTTCTCAGGAAAAATAGAGGTAAATGAAGCTACAGGAGTAACTCTGCCTGTTGGAATGGAAGGAGCTGGGAGTCAGAGGATTGGGTTTTAGTCTTTTCTCTGTTACCAACTTACTCTTTAATACCTGATGTCACAGTGCCTCAGTATTCTCACTGGTCCAATGGAGATAATACTTTCACAGGACTGTGAAGTTGGTAAAATGAGATGTATTGATAGATTTGAAAGTGTTTTGAACAGCTGAAAGGCAACATGCTATTCTTTCAGCAACTTTATGTTGCATATAAGGAAATTAAGCGTGGACTAAAACTCTTCAAAATGGTCCCGTTCATATATGTTCCAAAAATGAATCATAGAATATTAGAACTGAAAAATATCATAGAGGACACTCATGAATAAAAACTTTTAAGCAGGATTAACTAAAGGTAAAGCCAAGACTGGAACTTAGTTGTCTGAATCTGGACTAGAGAGTTTCCTGCTATGCCAGGACACTGCTGGAGTGTACTTAGTAGTACTGACATTGACAGCCACAAATGAGAGAGACTGAAATCATGGTTGGGTCAGGAATATCAATTTCTTGTCTGTCAGTGAAAGAACAAGACTCATGATTCTATAACCTAAGAATTAGTGATATGTTAGTAGATTTGCAGAAAATCCAGAGCGTGGCATGGAAAGATTGCTGAAAAGTATTTAGACACCATGGAAACAAAGAAACTTCCACTTTCCTCTTCCATCCTTTCCAGATGCAGGATTGAGTCCAAGATCTTTGTATATCTTGCTTAACTTCCTCTTCTCTCCCCTGGCTGCACTGCCAAGGACATCTTTTACTGACCTGCCATCTACTTGTCCAAAAACTTTAAAAAAGCTTTCTAGACACTATTACATTCAGAGATTTTGCATCCTAAACCATATTAAAACACACCTACATCCTACTTTAAATATAATTTTAATGTAAAATAATTTATAAAGGACTTACCTGTATACTTTATTTAAAAGAGGAATGATTTCTTGCATGGTTTCTTAATAAGCGTTGGCTCTTAGGTGATCTCTGGATTTGAATCCCAGGCCAATCGTTTACTCTCTCTGTGACTCAAAACAAGGGGTGCCTCAGATGCCTGAACTGTAAATTGTTGATGCTAATTGGACTACCTTAGAGAATTAGTGTGAACGATAACTGAGCTTATAAAGAGCTTTAAATGTCCTTAAGAGGTTAGCATGTGTAATCTTAGTAGAAGGTATAGAAGTAGTCTTTGCACAATTCTTTCAAGATTTTTTATGTTTGAAGTTTTTCAAAATAGTTAGAAAACCATCCTTCCCAAAATGTAGCTGCTATCAATATTATTACTGTTGTTGGAATTAGTATGCATATTTGGAAATTCTTGGGAAGTGAAAACATCTAACTTCTACAAAATCTTTCAAATTTAATGAAGTTTGTATTTAAATTCAATAATTTATTAAATAGTTCATTTAATTTCATAATTAACTAGTGTTACATTTTCTGGATATTTAAGCATTTATTAATTTGAACTTTTTACTTTCTGTATTTCAGAGACAATAAATCTTGTTTTTTGTACTTCCAATTCTTTAGTAGGTCCCTGAAAAGCTGGTAGCCTCTGTGCCTGAGGGATGGAATGGTTCTTCATCTATTTTACATCTTATTTTTTAAGCAACAGATATTAAGCAAAGAAAGCAGAGTGTGATTAAACATTTTCACTCTTCTTTCTTATTCCATTGGGATCAATATCTTAATAAAAAGACAGATACCATACCAGGTTGCCAAGGTGACAAGCAAATGAGAAGTGCAGTGGGAACAACAGTGCCTATTGAAGAGCATGTTGTTTTGTATAGCATCAGGCTTAATGTGTAAATCACTGCAAAAAGTGCAACGGGGAGACCAATGAAAAGGACAAGAGAGGAAACCTATGCAAATGGAAGCACTGATATATCATTCAGAGCCCTCGTTCTGAAATTCCAATCCAGGCTGCAGAATTAACCTTACATCTGGCTGGTCCAGACAGCCAGATGAGTGCTGAGATATCCTTTTAAAAGAGAGAAATTTAGTTCAGTTGACTCAGGGAACTTGCGTCAATGAGCAGAACTGGACTTGGTGTGAGTGTTGATTATGACTTTCCTGAAAATGTGAAGCTCTGTGCTTGGTGGCAATTGAGTGATTAGACATCTTCTGTCTTTTTATGAGAAATTACTTTGACCTACCTTCTTAAGCTTATAGTCTTTACAGTCTCATTTCAATGATTTCTTATTTCAGGCACAGTCAGATCTGACATAATAACAAACTCACTTAACTGGTGAGTCAGTCAAAAATCACTTCTCTGGCAAGTAGCAAAATAAAGTCCAAGGAGGCAGCTGGTCTAGAGGCTCTAGCAGGGAGAGGAAGGAAAGGCTGCATGAAAAAGGAGGAATGGATCTATCACATGAGATAGGGCTTTGGAGTAAGTAAAAAATTTCTGATAGAAACATACCATACCTGATGGAAATTGAGGAAAAAATAAATAGGATTGGGTTAGAGAAAATAATGCAAAATAAAAAAAATAGTGACAGGTTTATGGGAAAGTAACTATAAAAACACTTCATTTGGCTTTATACTGAACAACAGACATAATAATGTAAACATTGATTATTGACTAAAAATGATGATTCCATTATACCAAGAAGACAGGAGAAAGTAGGTGTGTGTGATTGCTAAGCAAATACGATGAAGTTAAGATAAATTTGCATAAAAGACAACCACTACATAGTACCTTAAAGTAAACAAATAGCAGGATTAGAACTTTGAAAAATATGAGGTAGATGCCATAAGTTAAAAATCATTTTAGATGATTAAAACCTTCGAAGGCAGGTGCCCTTTGATTTCTTTTTTAAACTATGCACATGTATTACTTAATTAAATACTTTTTTTTTTTTTTTTTTTTTTGGGTATGCGGGCCTCTCACTGTTGTGACCTCTCCTGTTGCGGAGCACAGGCTCCTCCGGACGCGCAGGCTCAGCAGCCATGGCTCACGGGCCCAGCTGCTCCGCGGCACGCGGGATCCTCCCGGACCGGGGCATGAGCCCGCGCCCCCCACATCGGCAGGCGGACTCTCCACCACTGTGCCACTAGGGAAGTCCCATTAAATATTTTTAAAAGTAAGGAATATGTGACTATTATTTTTATAAATTTTTCAATTTCACTTTCTGATCTTTTGCATATTAAAAAAGTTTGGTTACATGTTGATGCTGGTTGAGGAAGTAGATATTAATTTAGTATGCCTTTTCTAGAAACAGCTCTTAAGGGAGAAGTGTTCAATACTGTGAATGGCCAGAGCAGTAACCCTGAAGGATTAGAGTGTGACTCTCTATTTTTTTTTTTATACAGCAGGTTCTTATTAGTCATCAGTTTTATACACATCAGTGTATACATGTCAATCCCAATCGCCCAACTCATCACACCCCCACCCCCACCTCCCCGCAGCTTTACCCCCTTGGTGTCCATACGTTTATTCTCTTCATCTGTGTCTCACTTTCTGCCCTGCAAACTGCTTTATCTGTACCATTTTTCTAGGTTCCACATATATGTGTTAATATATGATATTTGTTTTTCTCGTTCTGACTTACTTCACTCTGTATGACAGTCTCTAGATCCATCCACGTCTCTACAAATGACCCAATTTCCTTCCTTTTTAATGGCTGAGTAATATTCCATTGTGTATATGTACCACATCTTCCTTATCCATTCCTCTGTTGATGGACATTTAGGTTGCTTCCATGTCCTGGCTATCGTAAATAGAGCTGCAATAAACATTGGGGTACATGTGTCTTTCTGAATTATGGTTTTTCTCAGGGTGTATGCCCAGGAGTGGGACTGCTGGGTCATATGGTAATTCTATTTTTAGTTTTTTAAGGAACCTCCATACTGTTCTCCATTAGTGGCTGTATCAATTTACATTCCCACCAACAGTGCAAGAGGGTCCCCCTTTCTCCACACCCTCTCCAGCATTTCTTGTTTGTAGATTTTCTGATGATGCCCATTCTAACTGATGTGAGGTGTTAACCTCATTGTAGGTTTGATTTGCATTTCTCTAATAATTAGTGACGTTGAGCAGCTTTTTATGTGCTTCTTGGCCATCTGTATGTCTTCTTTGGAGAAGTGTCTAGGTCTTCTGCCCATTTTTGGATTGGGTTGTTTGTTTTTTTGTTATTGAGCTGCCTGATTTGCTTATAAATTTTGGAGATTAATCCTTTGTCAGTTGCTTCATTGGCAAATATTTTCTCCCATTCTGAGGGTTCTCTTTTCCTCTTGTTTATGGTTTCCTTTGCTGTGCAAAAGCTTTGAAGTTTCATTAGGTCCCATTTGTTTATTTTTGTTTTTATTTCCATTACTCTAGGAGGTGGATCAAAAATGATCTTGCTGTGATTTATGTCAGAGTGTTCTTCCTGTGTTTTCCTCTAAGAGTTTTATAGTGTCCGGTCTTACATTTAGGTCTCTAATCCATTTTGAGTTTATTTTTGTATATGGTGTTAGAGAGTGTTCTAATTTCATTCTTTTACATGTAGCTGTCCAGTTTTCCCAGCACCACTTATCAAAGAGACTGTCTTTTCTCCATTGTATATCCTTGCCTCCTTTGTCATAGATTAGTTGACCATAGGTGCATGGGTTTATCTCTGGGCTTTCTATCTTGTTCCATTGATCTATGTTTCTGTTTTTGTGCCAGTACCATATTGTCTTGATTACTGTAGCTTTGTGGTATAGTCTGAAGTCAGGGAGTCTGATTCCTCCAGCTCCATTTTTTTCTCTCAAGACTGCTTTGGCTATTCGGGGTCTTTTGTGTCTCCATACAAATTTTAAGATTTTTTGTTCCAGTTCTGTAAAAAATGATATTGGTAATTTGATAGGGATTGCATTGAATCTGTAGATTGCTTTGGGTAGTATAGTCATTTTCACAATATTGATTCTTCCAATCCAGGAACATGGTATATCTCTCCATCTGTTGGTATCTTCATCAGTGTCTATAGTTTTCTGCATAGAGGTCTTTTGTCTCCCTAGGTAGGTTTATTCCTAGGTATTTTATTCTTCTTGTTGCAATGGTAAATGGGAGTGTTTCCTTAATTTCTCTTTCAGATTTTTCATCATTAGTGTATAGGAATGCAAGAGATTTCTGTGCATTAATTTTGTATCCTGCAACTTTACCAAATTAATTGATTAGCTCTAGCAGTGTTCTGGAGGCATCTTTAAGATTCTCTGTGTATATAGTATCATGCCATCTGCAAACAGTGACAGTTTCACTTTTTCTTTTCCAATTTGTATTCCTTTTATTTCTTTTTCTTCTCTGATTGCCATGACTAGGACTTCCAAAACTATGTTGAATAATAGTGGTGAGAGTGGATGTCCTTGTCTTGTTCCTGATCTTAGAGGAAATGCTTTCAGTCTTTCACCATTGAGCATGATGTTTGCTGTGGGTTTGTTGTATATGGCCTTTATTCTGTTGAGGTAGGTTCCCTTTATGCCCACTTTCTGGAGAGTTTTTATCTTAAATCGGTGTTGAATTTTGTCAAAAGCTTTTTCTGCATCTATTGAGAGGATCATATGGTTTTTCTTCTTCAATTTGTTAATATTGTATATCACATTGATTGATTTGCATATATTGAAGAATCCTTGCATCCCTGGGATAAATTCCACTTGATCCTGCTCTATGATCTTTTTAATGTGTTGTTGGATTCTGTTTGCTAGTATTTTGTTGAGGATTTTTACATCTACATTCATCAATGATATTGGTCTGTAAGTTTCTTTTTTTGTAGTATCTTGTCTGGTTTTCGTATCAGGGTCTGATGGTGGCCTCATAGAATGAGTTTGGGAGTGTTCCTTCCTCTGCAGTTTTTTGGAAGAGTTTGAGAAGGATGGATGTTAGCTCTTCTCTAAATGTTTAATAGAATTCACCTGTGAAGCCATCTGGTCCTGGACTTTTGTTTGTTGGAAAATTTTTAATCACAGTTTCAATTTCATTACTTGTGATTGTTCTGTTCATATTTTCTGTTTCTTCCTGGTTCAGTCTTGGAAGGTTATACCTTTCTAAAAATTTGTCCATTTCGTCCAGGTTGTCCATTTTATTGGCATAGAGTTGCTTGTAGTAATCTCTTAGGATGCTTTGTATTTCTGTGGTGTCTGTTGTAACTTCTCCTTTTTCATTGCTAATTTTATTGATTTGAGTCCTCTCCCTCTTTTTCTTTTTCTTTTTTTTAAATTAATTTATTTATTTTTGGCTGTGTTGGGTCTTCGTTTCTATGTGAGGGCTTTCTCTAGTTGTGGCAAGTGGGGGCCACTCTTCATCGCAGTGCACAGGCCTCTCACTATCGTGGCCTCTCTTGTTGTGGAGCACCGGCCCCCAATGCGCTGGCTCAGTAGTTGTGGCTCACGGGCCCAGTTGCTCTGTGGCATGTGGGATCCTCCCAGACTAGGGCTCGAACCCATGTTCCCTGCATTAGCAGGCAGATTCTCAACCACTGTACCACCATGGAAGCCCCCCTCTTTATCTTGATGAGTCTGGCTAATGATTTATAAATTTTGTTTATCTTCTCAAAGAACCAGCTTTTAGTTTTATTGATCTTTGCTATTGTTTTCTTTGTTTCTATTTCATTTATTTCTGCTCTGATCTTTATGATTTCTTTCCTTCTGCTAACTTTGTGTTTCATTTGTTCTTCTTTCTCTAGTTCCTTTAGGTGTAAGGTTAGATTGTTTATTTGAGATTTTTCTTGTTTCTTGAGGTAGGCTTGTATAGCTATAAAACTTCCCTCTTAGAACTGCTTTTGCTGCATTCCATAGGTGTTAGATCATCGTGTTTTCAATTGTCATTTGTCTCTAGGTATTTTTTTTTATTTCCTCTTTGATTTCTTCAGTGATCTCTTGGTTATTTAGTAACGTATTGTTTAGCCTCTATGTGTTTGTGTTTTTTTACGTTTTTTTCCCTGTAATTGATTTCCAGTCTCATAGCATTATGGTTGGAAAAGATGATTGATATGATTTCAGTTTTCTTAAATTTACTGAGGCTTGATTTGTGACCCAAGATTTGATCTATCCTGGATAATGTTCTTTGCACACTTTAGAAGAAAGTATAATCTGCTGTTTTTGGATAGAATGTCCTATAAGTATCAATCAAATCTATTTAGTCTGTTGTGTCATTTAAAGCTTCTGTTTCCTTATTTATTTCCTTTTTGGATGATCTGTCCATTGGTGTAACTGAGGTGTTAATGTCCCCCACTATTATTGTCGATTTCCTCTTTTATAGCTATTAGCAGTTGCCTTATGTATTGAGATGCTCCTATGTTGGGTGCGTAAATATTTACAATTGTTATCTCTTCTCCTTGGATTGATCCCTTGATCATTATGTAGTGCCCATGCTTGTCTCTTGTAATATTCTTTATTTTAAAGTCTATTTTATCTGATATGAGTATTGGTACTCCAGGTTTCTTTTGGTTTCCATTTGCATGGAATATCTTTTTCCATCCCCTCACTTTCAGTCTGTATGTGTCCCTAGGTCTGAAGTGGGTCTCTTGTAGACAGCATATATATGGGTCTTGTTTTTGTATCCATTCAGCAAGCCTGTGTCTTTGGTTGAAACATGTAATCCATTTCGTTTAAGGTAATTATCGATATGTATGTTCCTATGACCATCTTCTTAATTGTTTTGGGTTTGTTTTTGTAGGTCCTTTTCTTCTGTTGTTTTTCCCACTTAGAGGAGTTCCTTTAGCATTTGTTGTAGAGCTGGTTTGGTGGCGCTGAATTCTCTTAGCCTTTGCTTGTCTGTAAAGCATTTGATTTCTCCATTGAATCTGAATGAGATCCTTGCTGGGTAGAGTAATCTTGGTTGTAGGTTCTTCCCTTTCATCACTTTACGTATATCATGCCACTCCTTTCTGGCTTGTAAAGTTTCTGATGAGAAATCAGCTGTTAACCTTCTAGGAGTTCCCTTGTATGTTATGTGTCATTTTTCCCTTGCTGTCTTCAATAATTTTTCTTTGTCTTTAATTTTTGCCAGTTTGATTACTATGTGTCTCCGCATGTTTCTCCTTATGTTTATCCTGTAGGGGACTCGCTGCACTTCCTGAACTTGGGTAGCTATTTCCTTTCCCATGTTAGGGAATTTTTTTACTATAATCTTTTGAAATATTTTCTCGGGTCCTTTCTCTCTCTCTTCTCCTTCTGGGACCCCTGTAATGAGAATGTTATTGCATTTAATGTTGTCCCAGAGGTCTCTTAGGGTGTCTTCATTTCTTTTCATTCTTCCTCAGCAGTGAATGCCACCATTCTGTCTTTCAGTTCTTCTTCCTCAGTTATTCTGCTATTGATTCCTTCTAGTGCAGTTTTCATTTCAGTTATTGTATTGTTTATCTCTGTTTGTTTGTTTTTTAATTCTTCTAGGTCTTTTTAAAACATTTCTTGCGTCTTCTCTATCTTTGCCTCCATTCTTTATCCGAGGTCCTGGATCATCTTCACTATCATTATTCTGAATTCTTTTTCAGGAAGGTTGCCAATCTCCACTTCATTTAGTTGTTTTTCTGGGGTTTTATCTTGTTCCTTCATCTGGTACATAGCCCTCTGCCTTTTCACCTTATCTATCTTTCTGTGAATATGGTTTTTGTTCCACAGGCTGCAGGATTGTAGTTCTTGTTGCTTCTGCTGTCTGATCTCTGGTGGATGAGGCTATCTAAGAGGCTTGTCATGATTCCCTATTGCTTTTCAACAAAAAGGCAGCAGACCCTCAGTTCCAGGTTCAGGAACCAAACCTGGGAGCAGAAAGTGAAGGGAGAATGAATAGACTTGTCTCATTGGAGTTTAAGTTGCTAATTGAATCACTTTTGCATTTCCAAACCAGACATAATTACAAATTGTTTGCTTTTAATTCCAGAATACAAATGCATTTATTTCCCTTTTTAACATCTCTTTCACCACAGAAGTTTTATTTATATTTCAAAGTTTTGTGTGCTTTCCTTCTGCATTCTCTGGCTTTCTGGGAATATTGTCTATTACCTTATAACAGGGAGAAGTTTTCAGCATGTGAAAAACACAGTTAATTGTCATTAAAAGCTCAGTTGATGAAATGAATATCACAGATGTCAGGGTATGTTCAAGTCTGATTTTCATTTGTAGGAGATGCTTTCATAACCATCACATTAGTCAGTGATATCTGCTTAAATGTGTTGGTAGTTGATGCAGAACATCTGGCCACATTGTTTTTAATTACTAGGTGACCATATCTTCTCACCTGCCCACTCAGAACAATGTCAGTAATCAGATTCCCAGTTGTTAATTATTCTTTCAGGGAAAGTGGTAATGGAGTCATAAAATAAAAGACAGGATTAAAAGAGGTCATTAGATCCAATGGCCCTCCAATATTTGACTCTTTTTTACTTATCACCTAAGATATCCTCCTAGATGAACTTTGGGCATATCTTATTAAAACATGTTATAACATCTTCATTTTTGTTAATAGCATAAATTGATAATTTAATATGATGCTTCTCATCGATGTCCCATTAAAAGGCTTTTGATTTTCTCTGTTAATTTTCATAACCTTTACCATAGCAAACAGTTATCTTAGTGTGCAGTTTAGTTTCTTTTTCTTTTCTAAAGTAGTTCTCAGACTGAAGACATAAAAGAAATATGGTTCCTTTCCACTCCCTAATGTCTAAGAAAGATTTCACTTAAACACCCAAAAGCTAGATGTCAACTTTATCTTTAAAATGCCTACTTTTTTATTATGGGGCACACAAGAAGTGGTGCAAAACCTTCAAGCTAGATTGAATGTAGTGAAGGAATTTAACTGTTGGAGCAGAAGAGAAAATTCTAATTCCAGAAGTAATCAATACAACCTACATAAATAATTCAGCCTTTTCCTATTGGAATTTACTCTTCATCTTTTAAAACACCCTGTGCATACATTAAAATTCATACCTGTTCTGAAACAGTTGTTATATTTATGCTTGCTTATGAGAATAACCGCTAAATAACAAAACTAGTTCTCACACCTTGGAAAGTAACAAAATTGACATTTCCTGATAGAACACTAGGCTTCTCAAAAAAGAGTAAATGAAAAGTTCTGTGTATCCTATTTTGGTGGGCCTTTAAGTGGATGGAAGCATATTAATAATAATAATAATAACTGTTTAGTTTTTCTTACAAATCTAAAATGAATTGGTAAAATGAGAATACTCTACACAGTTGTTGCCCCCCCTTTTGATATTCAATATTTTTTCAGTAATAAAGATGTGATAAATGCATTTGATGCCTATCTTGTCAGCAAGAAAAGGATAAATGGCTCACTTATTGGAGAGGGTGTGGAGAAAAGGGAACTCTCCAGCACTGTTGGTGGGAATATAAATTGGTATAGCCACTATGGAGAACAATGGGAGGTTCCTTAAAAAACTAAAAATAGAGCTATCATATGATCCTGTAATCCCACTCCTGGGCATATATCCAGAGAAAAACGTAATTTGAAATGATACATGTGCCCCAGGTTCATTGCAACACTATTTACAATAGCCAGGACATAGAAGTAACCTAAATGTCCATTGACAGAGGAATGGATAAAGAGGCTGTGGTAAATATATACAATGGAATATTACTCAGCCATAAAAAAGAACAAAATAATACCATTTGCAGTAACTTGGATGGACCTAGAGATTGTCATACTGAGTGAAGTAAGTCAGACAGAGAAGGACAAATATCATGTATTGCATATATGTGGAATCTAAAAAACTGGTACAAATGAATTTATTCACAAAACAGAGATAGAGTCACAGGTGTAGAAAACAAACTTATGGTTACCGGGGGAAAGCAGGGTAGGGGAGAGGGATAAATTGGGAGACTGGGATTGACATATATACAGTACTATGTATAAAATAGATAGCTAATAAGGACCTACTGTATAGCACAGGGAACTCTTCTCAATACTCTGTAATGGCCTATATGGGAAAAGAATGTAAAAAAGAGAGTAGGAGGGGAAAAAAGAAAAAGAAATGACCTCTTCCAGGATAAGTGTGCTAGGTAGAACACTAGTTCCTAAAAATAATTTTTTTTTTCACTTTATCAGTTAAAGGAGTGAGACTTTTTGTTGTTGTTGTTGTTGTTGTTGTACGTGGGCCTTTCACTGCTGTGGCCTCTCCTGCTGCGGAGCGCAGGCTCTGGACGCACAGGCTCAGTGGCCATGGCTCACAGGCCCAGCCGCTCCGCGGCATGTGGGATCCCCCCGGACTGGGGCACGAACCCGTATCCCCTGCATCAGCAGGCAGACTCTCAACCACTGCGCCACCAGGGAAGCCGGAGACTCATTTTTGATGACTGTCAGAGCCCTTTCCCATTTCCTCGCTCAACCCAGTGTACAGAGAAACAGCCAATTTGCAGTACCCTAAGAATGACTCTGCCTGGTGTAATGAAAACGCTAAAGAATGTAGCCATTTTATTTCTGAGAATGATGTGATACACACAGACATACACACAAATCCCCTAATAAATACATCAGTCATACCCAAGGACCACTTCAAAATGAAAATTGAGGGACTCTTGTTCAAAAAGCAGAGAAAATAGTATTGTTAAACATGCTAAAATATAATGCTTTTTCGCTTTCTTCCACAGTCCCTCTTTCGACTTGCCGTGGTGTTTTCTAAATTTCCTATTTAATGTTGCTCTAAATTAAAATTTTTAATTATTCACATGAATTTTACCATTCATTTTTACATTATGCAATACCAGTTTTAAATGCAAATAAAGAACCATTTAACTTATATTCAGAATCACTGAAATTAAATAATTCATATCCTGTAGCTTATATGTGCATATGAATTTCATTCTTATCAGAACAGTGGAAATGCTGTACAAAATTAACTCAGCTGATTGTATATTTCACTCCTTGATACATGCACATTCTACTCACAGTCTTTACTTTTGGCTTTTTGATGAATAAGGAAGAATTGAAAGAAAAAAGAACTGTAGGTTGCCCTATCTTTCCCTTTTCTTTTATATCATCATTTTCAGCATAAGTGACTGGCTACTAAATGAAAGTAACACAAATAAGAAAGGCTATATAATATTCCTTGATCCATACTTCTTAGAACACCATTGCCTTCTTTCTGTATTCAAAGCCCATTCCAGTTCATATGGAAAGCATGACCTATCTGGGCTGTCAACACACTTACTTACTCAGCCATGGACATAACACATTTGGCGATGTAGTCTCACTTTGAGTCTTGCTGAACTCCCACACACTAAAGGATCATCAGAACTCTGTGATCGTGGGGAACCAGGAGACTTGTGTGTGAGTGGGGCAGCAAGGAATGGGTGACAGACATGCACATGTAATGGCTCCTGCCCATGTTCCATTGTCCCACCAGATTTCAATTATAAAACACAAGTTCAAAGATAAGATTATTAAGAATTTTAAGATGGCCACAGAAGAGCATCAAACTAATGCTGGGGCACTTCACTGTAGGTGCTTTCCCTCTCTCTCCTAGTGGGGAACATGACATAGGGGAGATACTACCAAAAGATGTTGATAAGTATTTTATACCACATTTTTACAGGTGCTTTAAGTATTGGCACCTATGCAAGCACAGTAATTCTAAAAATGAAGTTGCCCAGTATAGTTTTAAGAAACAAAGTAAACTGAAGGGAGATCAAACACAATTACTCAAAGGCTAACATTATTCAGTAGTTAAGAGTCAGACTTTGACAAAACCATACTGCTACTCTGTTGATCAAGGCCACTGTTAAGTGTTATTTTTAATTGAAACTACTGCTCTGACTTAGAAAAAAGTAGTACGTGCACCCTAATGTTCACAGGAAAAACCAGTGTTATGTAGAATTTTTAGTATCAAGCCTTAGAGACATCTTGTTTGTGCTCTGTTGCTACCACCCACATTTATACTTATGTTCTACAGTATTTTGAGCCTTAATAAAATTGTGATCTTAATAAAATATGGTACTTAATAAAAGATGGGACTGCATTAGCACTCACTCTTTGTCTCATTCTGTTTCAGTACATATTATGAAATTTGGTAACATGTTAAACGATAGACATGAAGCACTAAACATCTGATTTGCTAGATTAAAGGTAAGCACACCATTGGTAGCAGGAGAGCAAGAATAACACGGGTTTGTTTCTTTCCTAGAAGAAAAGAAAAGAAAGAACATTAAAGCTAAGGAACTATGAATATTGTCTCCATCTCCAACTTTGAAATCAATAAGATTTGTCAGAGGCACAGAATGATAGGCTTTACTAACATGATAAATGGCACAGGTTTGGGAAAACTCTTAAATTCTGTATCCCATACTTACTGGCTGAAGAATGTTGGGCAAGTTATTTTCTAAAGGCATGGTTGTTCTAATTATATTGTACATTTTGTCTCACCTTTTGGTTTCTTTGTTTTCTGGCCCATGGCAGAAATATAGTAACCATCACAATGAAATGTTTTGGGACACAGAATACAAATGTGTTCTAGCCATGCTACTTTGGCATATGCCTCTCTGATGAAATTCAGACTTCTGGCAACACTTGTCCTTGAGAGTCTTGACACTGATTCAAAGATTGCCTAGATCAGAGCTGGGAACCTTAGATTAACTGGACCATTTGTACATGTTGCTTGTTCATTTACTCACTCAGTCAACTAATGTTTATTCAGCATTGTATTTGTGCAAGGCACAGTGTTACGGAGATTACAAATATTATTCAGATAGGAACCTTCTTTAAAGAGCATCTAGAGGAAGAGATCAGACATTAGTAAAAATAACTATCTCATAAGGTAGAAAGTAGAAATTACAGCAAAAAAACCCACAAACATGTAAAGGAGTTTAGAAGGGAAGATGGGGTGGTGCTTTATCTTATGTGCAAATTATATGATTATGTATTGGGAAGGCTAGTTGCAATACAATAGAATTCATGAGACAAATGAAATAGTAATTAAGTTAAAAATAAATACTAAAAAATTCACAGATTTCTTACATAACAAAGTTAACCAGTTAAAATACAACAGGAAAACCCAATTCATAATGGCCAGGCAAAAAATCTACATATTTAGAAGAATTGGAATTTCAGGTTTTGGAAAAAGTATATGTAAAGGCACAAGAACTGAGAAGCATCATAGAGGAGAAACAGTTTGTCCTTAAGAGCAGCACTTCTGAAGTTTCAATATACATACGATTACCTGTGGATCTTGTTAAAAAGCAGATCCTGATTCACCAGGTCTGGTATGGAGCCTGAGATCCTGTTTTTACAAGCTCATGTAATGTCAATGCTGCCAATTTATTGGGCATACTTTGAGTAACAGGGGTTTAGAGTACATGAAGCAGAACCGGAGAAGAGCTAGGTGGGAAATTTAAGTGGAATGAATGCAGGCTAAGAAATTTGGGCTTTATTATGTAGAATGTAAAGATTTCTGAAAATGGAAATTATGTTTATCAATGCTGAACTGTTGTAAAGTTAATAAAGAAGTAGTGTTTAGGATGGATATGTTTTTTGCTGAATTGAATGGTGTTTCTCAAAGAATGATAAACACCTATTCACGTGACCCAACCAAAAGCTCTTGGTACATGAATACCCAGGAACTTCTCTCCTTAACAACCTCCCATCCTGGTTGGACATTTTGGAGTCACTGGACCATAAGATCCTTATAGTATATGTAACTTCTGTATTAGCAAGTTCCTCAAAGGAGGACCATATCGTACCGCTCTTATAAACCATACTGTAACCCAGCTTTCATGAGTAATGCCTGAGTAGAGGAAGATTTTATTATAAATTCAGTTGAAAAATAAGCCTGAGAATCAAACAATAAAGTGTTATGGTTATGCAGGATTCATTTCATGAATGCAAGAATGGTTTAATCTTTAAGAGCTTATTTCTTCCTCAGTTTTTCCTGTATTGGTAAATTGCATTATCATATACCCTTTTGTTTAACCAAAAACCTGAGAGACATCTTTAACTCTGACATCCTCTTCATCTTCCATATCCAGTCATTCACTAAGTCCTGTATATTCTATGTCCCAAATGTATTTCAAATCTTTTTGTATGTTCATTGTGTGCCAGGCAATCATTATTACTTGTGTAGACTACTACAAGAGCTTCCTAACTGGTCTTGCCATTTCTTCTCTTTTCCCTCTCCCGCAATACAGTCTTGACAAATCAGACAAAGAACTTCTTAAAATATAAATCCAATGAATCCATGCTCCTGATTAAAACTGTTCATTGGCTACCAATTGCACTTTAAATAAAATCGAAACTCCTCACTCTGTCATGTAAGGCTAATTTGTCCCCTTCTTATCTCTGAATAATTCTTCAGCCACACACCAGCCTTATTATAGTTTCCTAGACTCCATCTCTCTCTTTCTTGCTTAAGGGCCTTCACATATATTTGTCTGTCTTCTTGGAAGATTATTTTTAGAAAAGCATTTCCTAATCGCTCTATAAAGTGGAAGTCCATTACATCCCCCAAACTTTATTACTGCAGCATTCCAGTTTTTTCCTGTACATTTTTCTACATTTGTAGTAGCATAATTCTTTCTCTGTTTATCTGTTTTGTATCTATCCCCTCATTATGTTGTAAACTCTATAAAGACAGAGTCTGTGTCTTTTTCAATTCACCTTTATAAATACAGCATCATTTTCATTTATTCAACAAGTATTGTTGAGCATCTAAGATGTGCCATTTACTGTTGTAAGTTCTTGATATATAACAGTGAACAAAACAGGTAAAATGTAGGAAAAAAACAGTAGGTAATGAGGTGAAGTTTAAATTATGTCAGATGTTGGTAAGTGCTATGGCAAAAAATAAGGCACAAAAAAGGAAATGCTGGATATGCGCAGGGTTTACTATGTTAAATAGAGGTGTGACAGGGAAGGTCTGAATCTATAATATTAATAGATGAAAGATTAGAATTAATATATATCAACCATATATATATTAATGTATCACATATAATTATATATAATATAGACATTAATATAAAATATATATAATATATTAATATATTATATATTATATAGAGAGATATATCATATATTAATATATTAATTATAATTATAGTAATATGGTTATAATGTAATATATAACATAGATATATTAAATTAATATATTTCATTAAATATATTAAAATAATATTTAATATAGATATTAATTATAAATGAACACCTATAATATTAATATATGATAAGCATATTCTGTACATTTATATAGAAGAGATGCTTGATAAATTCAATATCTAATCATCATAACATATCCTAATAACTTAGAAGAGAAAAATACATTAAAACAATTTTTTTAAGACTATCTTACATGAATAGCCCAAATCATGTAATTCTCAAAGTTCCAATAAAGTCAAAAGTTTGAGAAGCAAACCAAGTCCATTTAATATCAACCTGGAAATGCTAAAGAATGTTATTGGACAGGGAAACAAACAAAATAATAAAATCAAAATAAATAAAAGTCATAAATATTGGAAAAAAAGTGAAAATATTTTTAAATAATGTATATTCATGGAAAACTATTATATTTAACTAAAATTATATTAGAACTAATAGGTATCCAGTTAAAACATAACAAAAATTAGGAATTTTTTGAGGAGAAAATACCATTCACAATAGCAATAATAAAGTGACATATTTGGGAGTTAATTTTAAAAGAATGTTCAGAAAATGATTTCCCTGAAAGATATTTTTCAAACCTTGAATATGAGAGACATATCATCCCCATATGCAGAAAGACCCAATCAGTGAAAATATGTCAACTCTTTCAAACTATTCTGTAAATGTAACATTACATGAACCAAAGGTAAAAAGGAATCTGTATTGCAAAGTAACAAAATAAGTTTAAATTCTGCATCAAAAAATGAAAGTGTCAGATTAGTCAGTAAAATATGAAAAACAAATAGGAATTTGCCCTGATTAGAATTAAAATATATTACAATTCTACAACACTGAAAACAAAGTAATACTAGTACAGAAATCAGCAGAGAATGCAGTAGAATGAATTGAGTTCAAAAATTGCCCTGCACATGTGTAGGAATATAGTATATTATGAAGTTGTTTGAAATAAGTAGAGAAAGCTTGTGCCTTATTTTTTTAAATTGGTTTACTTTAAACTATTAAAGAACAAAGTAACTCCTGCATAGATCAAAATCATTACAGATCAAGTAGGAATGTAATTGCTTAAAAAAGTGGGAGATAAAATTATACTAATGTATGTTAGCATATAACCTGTTAATATTTATATAATTGAAGAACATGATACTAAAGGCAGAAACCACAAAAGCCCTGATGAAATTTGACCTCAGAGAAATGAGAAGCTTTGGAATGGTAAAACAAACACCTAAATCAGAAAGCTTCAGTTTTTATAAAAGTGTTTTCAGAAGATAAGTATTAATATCACTAATTTTTAATGGGCTATTAAGAGAATGATAAAACAAGAGTGTGAGAAAATATCCACCAAAGACATATTTGATAAAGAAGTAGTGTCCAAAATATATAAAGAACTCTTAAAACTCAAAATTAAGAAAACAAACTAATCGAAAAATGAGCAAAAAGACCACTATCTTGCACCACACATAAAAATTAACTCAAAATGGGTGTAAGACTGGAAACCATAAAATTCCTAGAAGAAAACATAAGCAGTAAATTTATTGACATGGATTTTAGCAGTGTTTTTGTGGATCTGACCCTAAGATAAGAGAAACAAAAATAAACAAATGAGACTTCATCAAAGTAAAAAGCTTCTGTGCAGCAAAGGAAACTATCATCAAAATAAAAAGGTCATCTACTTAATGGGAGAAGATATTTGCAAATCACATATCCAATAGGGGTTAATATACAAAATATATAAAGAACTCATACAACTCAACAACAACAAAAAACAAACAACCCAATTCAAAAATGGGCAGAGGATCTGAAAATATATTTTTCTAAGAAAGACATATAGATGGCCAACAGTCACATGAAAAGATGTTCAATATCACTAATTATTAGGGAAATAAAAATAAAAAAATGAGATATTGCCTCATACCTGATAGAATGGCTATTATCAAAAAAATAAGAAACAACAAATGTTGGAGAGAATGAACAGAAAAGGGACCCCTCATACTCTGTTGGCAGGACTATAAATTGGCGCAGACTCTATGAAAAACAGTGTGAGATTCCTCAAAAAATTAAGAACAGAACTACCATATGACCCAGCTATTCCACTTCTGAATATTTATCCAGAGAACATGAGAACACTAATTTGAAAAGATATGTGCACTCCTATGTTCATGGCAGCATTATTTACAATAGTCAAAATGTGGAAACAACATAATGTCCATTGATGGATGAATAGATAAAGAGGATGTGGTATACACAATGGAATACTATTGAGCCATAAAAAAGGATGAAATCCTGCCATTTGGGACAACATGGATGAACCCTGAAGGTATTATGCTAATGAAATAAGTCAGACAGGGAAAGACAAATACGGTATGATTTCAGTCATATGTGAAATCTGTAAAACAAAACAAATGACAAAACTAAAACAAACTCATAGATACCAAGAACAGATAAGTGGTTACCAGAGGGGAAGAGGGTTGGAGAGTAGGCAAAATGGGGAAGGGGATCAAATGTATGGTGATGGATGGCACTTAGACTTGTGGTGGTGATCACTTTGTAGTGTATTCAGATGTCAAATTGTAATGCTGTACAGCTTAAACTTAGAAAATTTTAAAATGAGCAAAAAATTGGAAGAGACACAAGAAGATACACAAATGGCAAATAAGCATATGCAAAGATGATCAACATCATATGTCATTAGGAAGTTGCAAATTAATACAATGACTAGACAGTACTACACATCTATTAGAATGTCTAAAATCTGAAGCAACACCAAATGGTGGCAAGGATGTGGAACAACAGAAACTCTCATTCACTGCTGGTGGGAATGCAAAATGGTGCAGCCACTTTGAAAGACAGTTTGGCAGTTTCTTATAAAGCTTAACATAGTCTTATAAAATCCAGCAGTTATGCTCCTTGGCATTTATTGAAATGAGGTGAAAACTTATATCCACACAAAATCTGCATACAAGTGTTTATAGCAGCTTTATTCCAAATTGCAAAAAAAACCTGGAAGAAGCCAAAATGTTCTTCAACAGGTGAATGTATAAACAAATGATGCTACATCTGTACAGTGAAATATTATTCAGTGGTAAAAAGAAATGAGCTATCAAGCCATGAAAAGACATGGAGGAACCTTATGTGCATATTGCTAAGTGATGGAAGCCAGTCCGAAAACACTACATACTATGTGATTCCTAGTATATGACAGTCTGGAAAAGACAAACCTATGGAGACATTAAAAAGATAAGTGGTTCCCTGGGCATGGATGGAGAGGAAGTATGAATAGGTAGATTTTACATTTTTCAAAATCCATAGAACTAAGAGCACAAAGAGTACAAAGAGTAAAGACAAAGAGCACAAAGAGTAAACTCTTTGTTTACTATGGACTTTAGTAAATTATAGTGTATCAATATTGGTTCATCAATTGTAATAAAGGTACCACACTGCAAAATGTTAATAATATGGAAACTGGGTGGTGGGAGAAAAGAAGGGGTATATGAGAACTCTGTACTTTCTGCTTAATTTTTCTGTAAACAAGATTGCTCTAAAAAATAGTCTATCAATTTTTTTTTAAATGAGCTAAAAGCACATACAGAAAATTTACCAAAAAAAGTAAAAGTGTCCCAAACATGTAGTGACACATTTATTCCCATTAGTAATCTAAGAAATGAATATTGAAATGAGAGTAGACTACCATCTTTTGCCTATCAGAATAACGTCGATTAACAGGAATGAGGCTCTTAGGATTGTCTTTGTTTTCAGGAAATAAGCCCTTGGTACACAGTCTGAAGAACTGTATTATGACAAATTACCTGTGTGGCAATTTGTCAAAATATATCAAATTACTAAAGAAGCATCTGTCATCTACCGTCTAATGATCCCAAATCTGTGCATTTATACCAAGGAAATAGAGAAATTAGCAAAGATACACCTACAATGTTATTCATCACAGTTTGTAGTAATAACAAAATTAGAAATAATCTAGAAGTCCCCAAAATCAGGACTGGCTAAATATTTTTTTGTGTGTATATGAAGTATTTAAAATAACCCAGATACATATGTAGTAACATGGAAAGGTGTTTGTTGTATTGTGTTTAGGCAGAAAAGCAAGTTAAAGAGCCTTGTTATTGTTTCAGATAATACATACACATATGGAAAAATTTGGAAGATCACATACCAGTAAAGGCTGTGGCTGGTTAGTAGTATATGTTACTTTTTTTCCTTTATACTTACATTTAATATCCTTTCTTTATCCACTATCAATACATTGCTTATTTAAACTTTATATAAATCTCCTACAAAAGAAAGGTGATAATTCTGACAACTTAAAATAGAATATTAGCACTTCTTAGATCTGAAAGGGACCTCAGAGATTGTTTATTATATCCTCATTATTTTAAAAAAATCAGGAATCAAATGCTTAAGTTGTTAAATGATTTCCCTCAAGTTGAATTACAGACAGAATAGGGACAACAGCTGATGTTTTGTGAATCTCTGTCCATGATCCTCTTTCACAACACAGTGGCAACCCACAAGCCATGCTTTTTGTAGAAGCTCTTTCTAAAATATTATATGTGTGCATTTGTTAAACAAAGATACGGAAATCTTTTTGTATGTCTTTATTGTTTTCTAGAAATTCAGGTCTAATGAATCTCAATCTTTCATTTTCTTCCATGGAGCAGTGGCAATCTCTAAAGAATTCTTTGTAGGAAATAATAAAATGATTATATGTGCCTACCTGTGAAACACACCATGCAAATATACTTGCATGATTGTCTTTTCTCTTTTATAAGTTTGATGTCATAGTTTCAACCATAAATTCTTTAAAATTGTTAGTAAAATGAAGATGTTTTCTGTTTCCATTCAAGAGAAAACACATTTCAGATCAATTAGCTACTTTGATGTCTAGAGTAATCAATACTTAAAAGACTGTCTCTGTAGCCAATAAATTGTTGTACAGAAAAAAAATATGTTGCAGAGAATTAGAGACATTTCTTCTAATTCCATATACACCAACATAAGTTTAGTTCCTTGGAGATTCATTGCTAAATATAAATTGTAGTTGGGTAGGGGGTAAACAGTAAGCTAAGAATGAACACTAAAACTGATAGTGCTTTTCTTTAAATAGATTGGTCTGATTTCATAATAGTTCTACTTTAGATAGCACCATTATTGAAATAGAAATCACCAACAGACTACTTTTTTGGAAAAATGTAAAGCAAGTTGTAATAAATTTTTCTTTTTTGAAATAGAATCAGAAAGTTAAATGCAGTTTTATTATTAGAGTTAAAATAATACTGCTTCCTGTATTAAAATTTCATAACTAAATTATATAAATCCTAAAGTCGTTAAAATGTTTTATTCATTATAAAACATTTTGTTAAAATCAAATCTTTGTTAAAAATCAAAGAGTGTAGATCAAACCGTAGTTTTAAAAAATCCTTCACTGATGACCAATTCTTATTCTCATTTATGCCACCAATTTCCCATAAGTAGATGCTTAGATTTTCCTCTGAATACTTAAGTTGCATTCTAATTGTAATCGCTTCCAATTATTACCATTTGTCTTGGGAGAAATTACTCCTTATTTAGAGGAAATATAGTCTCAGTACTTTTTTTTTTTTTTTTTTTGCAGTACGCGGGCCTCTCACATCTGTGGCCTCTGCCGTTGTGGAGCACAGGCTCCGGACTCACAGGCTCAGCGGCCATGGCTCACGGGCCCAGCCGCTCCGCGGCATTTGGGATCTTCCCGGACCAGGGCACGAACCTGTGTCCCCTGCATCGGCAGGCGGACTCTCAACCACTGCGCCACCAGGGAAGCCCCTGTTCTCCCTTTTTTGAAATTTTCCACAATACACATTTTTGTATATTTTTCAAAATAAGAGTCCTTTACGAAGGCTTATTCTACTCAGCTGGGCATTTGTATCTCATTCCCTTAAAAAGAAACCATTTGACTTTGGTTTGATTTTTTGGTGGGTTGTTGTTTTTTTTGTTTTGATTCTTCTCCTTCTGAAAGTATTAAGACCCATTGTACACAATTTAACTGTTTCTCCCCAACATCAAGTTCTAAACTTCTTTACCCTGAAAAAATAAAAGATAATATCCACTTTTCTTTAGGTTTGGGGTTAAGAGTGGGCTTAGGAGCTTGGTTGTGTTGAACTACTCTCTGGAATCACTTCCTTCTTTCCCTGGCCTCCAGGCCATTACATCTTGTCATTTGGTCATGACTGTTCCCTTAGTTGATTGATGCTATTACTTTTATTATATTTTCTTCTTTTCTTATTCATTTTGTTATATTTTGGGGAAAAGAAATTCTGAGTTGCAACTTTATTTCTCTATCTTAAGTCAGATCAGGCCTCATCTTTTTATTTCTTTAAAGAAGTTCAACCCATAAAGACAAAATCAGTTTCCTTTTAACTAGTACTGAGATATGAGAAGTACACTAGAGAGTTTTAATGGCAGCAATGAAGGTCTGTAATGTAGGACTTTTAGGAACTTATTTTCATAAAGATCCAACCACTACTTTAAATAAGTGATTAGAATTCTGGCTGATATTTAGAGACAGAAGCTATGAATGTAACAGTTGATTATCTCTTGGGAAGAATTCTTAAACACACTGCCCAAACGACAAGAAGTCCTAGATGAGCTTGAAGTACTGATAACCTGCGTAGGAGTAAAACCACATGCTTACTGCAAAATAACAGGTGTTACAAAAAACATCTGACCTTTTTCATGCCTTAAGAAAGGCAATTTGTGTTAATAAATAATGATGGGACTTCAGGTGATGATATTCATAACAAAATTGTAAGCTCTATTGAATCAGAGCCCTTGTAATATTTGCAAAGATTAAGTGTTTAGCATGTACACAGTATGTGCTTCTGCGTCTTGAATATGGTAAGCCCTCAGCTGTTTGCTGTCATTATTATTATCATTTTACTGTCCCCTACACAGCACCTAGTCCTTTTCTGAGTACATAGAAAATGCTCAGTAAAATAGTTTTAAATTGAATTGAAATGACTGAACTCTAATGATTCTTTTCATACAAAAGAATAGCAAAAAAAGATGGAAACAACAATGGACATCATACGAAGAAGAAAAACTATTGTATAAAAATAGAACCTGTTATGGGTGCAGGGGGTATAAGGGAAATCTCTGTATTTTCTACTCAATTTTGCTGTGAATCTAAAACATCTCTAAAAGTTAAGTCTATAAAAAATAGAATATGCAGCTTATGTTTTTAATCAGAGGTCATTTTCTACCATAATTTGTGTGACTTTTTAAATGTGACTAATATATATGCTTTGTAATATATATATACAAATATATATAATGATGAAAAATCAAATGAAAGATAAAAATTACTAATTCTTAGTGTGTGCATATATGTGTGTGTGTGTCTATGTGTTACATTTTCATTTTGTCTTACCACAGTGTTTTCAAATAGGTAGTTTTCTTTCTTTTTTTATTGGAGTATAATTGCTTTACAATGTTGTGTTAGTTTCAAATATGTAGTTGTAATTTGGAGTTGTAATCATTTTTTAAAAAGCAAATGCAGAAATGCAATGACATAGTACAAAAGATTATAGGAAAGAAAGGGTCTTAATTCCCCTTTAATTGAATTACCCCCTGTTTAGTCTGTTATTCTATTCAGTTTAGATAACAAACAGAACAGAAGTACCATAACTCTGAGAAAGTGAATGTTTACTAATTAAGGACTTTCCATTTTCATCTCTAGTTATCTACAGAGGGCAGCAAAGAGCTTCAATTCAAAGACTAGCATGTTAGATTAGGAGCACGTTTTAAGAGGTGCTTTCCGATTCAGCATCATCAGAAACACCTTGAAACATGTCAAAAATCAAGATTCAGTTTGCTAAACCTACATGATTGTTTGCTGTACATGGAAGAGAGCAAAGGAACACACAGGTCACATTCAGCTACTTGACTGCAGTCAAGGAGAGGTAGCAAATTAATACATCCAGTGTGTCAATCATGTCATTAACACTGCTTCAAAGCTTGATACTAACAATTAAAAATGTATTTTACTAAAATATTACAAAATAAGTTGTAGTCAGATTCTCACAAGTACAGATTATGGTATTTTATAAAATTATAAACTTATAACCATTAATGAGTAATGGTTCAAAGTAAATTCTGTAATGTTTTAAGGTAAGTTTGGTTTTGAGTGTTTTTCTGTTAATGTATCTGCACTTCTAATTTTATACATTTTTATTGATCAATCTTATGACATAATAAAATTCAGAATATATCCAAGATGCCACTAGCCCTCCTGTATCCAGAATAGTACTAATTCATTGTCCCCAATTGTGTTCTGATTCTGAGATACGGTTTACCTTGTGGGAGGTTTATGAAGATATACTCTTGAGGTCAACACTTGTGGAATGGAGTGAAAGGAAGAAAGACTAGGCAGAGGAAAAGGTCCAACTGCAGTACAGGCCCAACCCATTGGTCTAGGCTCTGGACCTAGAATGGTCCTTCAGAGTCCTCCTAAATCAGGCTGAGAGAGTGAGGTCTTTATACTTTCACCTGAGTCAGTTAGTGTATGTGGGCCGCTCGCAGGCAAGGGCATGAGCCTGGGCAAAGCAGCAAATCCTTCCTTAAAGGGATATTTGAGTGGGGCATCCCAGTGTCTACCACAGTCAGGGATGACCTTTCCATTTACTTAGAATGCTTTGTTATCTTTCATAGTATTAACTCATTAATTCATGTTTAAAGGAGGCTATTAGATTAGCAGGTCTGGCTTAGCTCTTTAAGTTCTGGTTCTTAATTGGTAAAACAGGTAATAAACTAGAATACTGAAGTGAATACTCCACCCAAGGTTTTTATTAAGAAAGGAAAGAACAAACACTGAAAGACAAAAGAGAAAGTGACTATAAAGGAATGCATAATTGTACTTAAAAGAACAGTTTACAATACCTCAGGCCTTCCTCATTTAGGGAAATCCGTAGGGACCCAGGACTAAAAGCAACGTGGAAGGAGTCATCAGAGAGGTTAACTGAATTGACTTTGGTAATTATGAAATAAATATACTCATTAAAGCTATATGGACAAACAGAGCAACATAAAGAGGAAAATAAAACTTACCCACAATTTCCCAGCCCAGAGAAAACCCCTAATGGTGTTGTAGTTTTTCTCCTAATCATTATTTCCTCCAGACAAATATAAAGTTTTGATTCAGATTTTCTTACGTATAAAATACATTTTTTTTCTACTCTGTTAAAAAGTATTGAGAAGGAGAAAAACCATATGATCATCTCAATAGATGCAGAGAAAGCTTTTGACAAAATTCAACACCCATTTATGATAAAAACCCTGCAGAAACTAGGCACAGAGGGAACTTTCCTCAACATAATAAAGGCCATATATGACAAACCCACAGCCAGCATTGTTCTCAATGGTGAAAAACTGAAACCATTTCCACTAAGATCAGGAACAAGACAAGGTTGCCCACTCTCACCACTCTTATTCAACCTAGTTTTGGAAGTTCTAGCCACAGCAATCAGAGAAAGAAAAGAAATAAAAGGAATCCAAATAGGAAAAGAAGAAGTAAAGCTGTCACTGTTTGCAGATGACGTGATACTATAGATAGAGAATCCTAAGGATGCTACCAGACAACTACTAGAGTAATCAATGAATTTGGTAAAGTAGCAGGGTACAAAATTAATGCACAGAAATCTCAGGCATTCTTATACACTAATGATGAAAAATCTGAGAGTAAAATTAAGAAAACACTCCCATTTACCATTGCAACAAAAAGAATAAAATATCTAGGAATAAACCTACCTAAGGAGACAAAAGACTTGTATGCAGAAAACTATAAGACACTGATGAAAGAAATTAAAGATGATACAAATAGGTGTTGAGATATACCATGTTCTTGGATTGGAAAAATCAACATTGTGAAAATGACTCTATTACCCAAAGCAATCTACAGATTCAATGCAATCCCTATGAAATTACCACTGGCATTTTTTACAGAACTAGAAAAAAAATTTCACAATTTGTATGGAAACACAAAAGACCCCGAATAGCCAAAGCAATACTGAGAACGAAAAATGGAGCTGGAGGAATCAGGCTCCCTGACTTCAGACTCTACTACAAGGCCACAGTAATCAAGACAGTATGGTACTGGCACAAAAACAGAAATATAGATCAATGGAACAGGATAGAAAGCCCAGAGATCAACCCACACACATATGGTCATCTTATCTTTGATAAAGGAGGGAAGGATATACAGTGGAGAAAAGACAGCCTCTTCAATAAGTGGTGCTGGGAAAACTGGACAGCTTCCTGTAAAAGTATGAAATTAGAACACTCCCTAACACCACACACAAAAATAAACTCAAAATGGGTTAAAGACCTAAATCTAAGGCCAGACACTATCAAACTCTTAGAGGAAAACATAGGCAGAACACTCTATGACATCAATCACAGCAAGATCCTTTTTGACCCATCTCCTAGAGAAATGGAAATAAAAACAAAAATAAACAAATGGGATCTAATGAAACTTAAAAGCTTTTGCACAGCAAAGGATACCATAAACAAAACCAAAAGACAACCCTCAGAATGGGAGAAAATATTTGCAAATGAAGCAACTGACAAAGGATTAATCTCCAAAATTTATAAGCAACTCAGGCAGCTCAATAACAAAAAAACAAACAACTCAATCCAAAAATGGGCAGAAGAGCTAAATAGACATTTCTCCAAAGAAGATATACAGAGTGCCAACAAGCACATGAAAAAATGCTCAACATCATTAATCATTAGAGAAATGCAAATCAAAACTACAATGAGATACCATCTCACACCGGTCAGATTGGCCATCATCAAAAACTCTAGAAACAATAAATGCTGGAGAGGGTGTGGAGAAAAGGGAACACTCTTGCACTGCTGGTGGGAATGTAAATTGATACAGCCACTATGGAGAACAGTATGGAGGTTCCTTAAAAAACTACAAATAGAACTACCGTATGACCCCACAATCCCACTACTGGGCATATACCCTGAGAAAACCATAATTCAAAAAGAGTCATGTACCAAAATGTTTATTGCAGCTCTATTTACGATAGCCAGGACATGGAAGCAACCTAAATGTCCATCAACAGATGAATGGATAAAGAAGATGTGGCACATATATACAATGGAATATTACTCAGCCATAAAAAGAAATGAAACTGAGTTATTTGTAATGAGGTGGATAGACCTGGAGTCTGTCATACAGAGTGAAGTAAGTCAGAAGGAGAAAAACAAATACCATATGCTAACACATATATGTGGAATCTAAGAAAAAAAAATGTCATGAAGAGATTAGTGGTAGGACGGGAATAAAACACAGACCTCCTAGAGCATGGACTTGAGGATATGGGGAGGGGGAAGGGTAAGCAGTGACGATGTGAGAGAGTGGCAGGGACATATACACACTACCAAATGTAAATTAGATAGCTAGTGGGAAGCTGCCGCATAGCACAGGGAGTTCACCTCTGTGCTTTGTGACCACCTAGAGGTGTGGGATAGGGAGGGTGGGAGGGAGGGTGATGCAAGAGGGAAGAGATATGGGAACATATGTATATGTATATGTATAACTGATTCACTTTGTTGTAAAGCAGAAACTAACACACTATTGTAAAAGTTATACTCAAATAAAGATGTTAAAAAAAAAGTATTAAATGAAAACATGCATCTACTACAGGTTGCTTCATTTATTTGGCATATGGAGCATATAATTACCACCATTATAAATAATGATAAGATAAATAGCTAAACTGTGGTTCATATTTCAAACTATTTTATTGGGACAGACTACACAAAATGGAATTATTTGGTCAAAGAAAAATAACATTTTAAAATACTTGATATATTGCCAAATTGAAGTCCAAAATAGTGTGCATCAATTTAAACTGCCTACATCTTTTTCAACACTCCTTGAACAATTTGATAAGGAAGAGAATATTTCACTGTTGTCTAAGTTTTTATTTCTTTGATTAGTAAGGAAAGCAAACATTTTTAGTCAGCTATATGTCTCTTTTCTATAAATTACCTACTTGTTACAGAACCTGTGCTTTTCTTATTAATCTCTAAGTCTTCTTTGTACCTTAAGGATATTTTCCTTTTTTTTTTTGCTGCTGCAGTTATTTTTCCCGGTTTGTCGTGTTCGCTTCACTTTTGATTGCTTTCTGGCATACACATTTTTTGTGTGTCTGTGATCAAACAGATGCAGTCAATCGTTTTTCTCTGTGATTTCTTCCCTAGCTTTGCTCTTCTAAAGTTCTTTCTCAGAGGTCATATATACGTCCACCTCCTTTTATTGTAGTGACTTTAAAAAACTTTTTAATACATCTATATTTTGTTTTGTTATATTTTCAGAAACTAAGGATATAAATAGATCTTTTTCAAAGAATTAATTACCCCAAATCACTTACTGGAGAGGCACTCAAGCATTTTTTTAATCACAACCCACATTAAAAATTACATTTTACATCACAATCTAGAACACACATTCACTCACACACATACCTATAACTGAAACAAAAGTTTCAAAATTAATTTCATCCTTAATATTTGAGATGAATTCTGAGATATCCTATTCTGTCCCATCCCATCCCATCCCATCCCATCCCATCCCATTTAATTCCATTCTATTTCAATTTTAAAAAAGCAGACTGCAGTCCACAAAATTGATTTAAAATGTTTATTAGTAGTTTTGAACCACCGTCTGGAAAACATGATTTACTGAATCCTTGCTTTGCAGTCTGTGCTTTATTTTATATTGAGTTCTTATATTTTAGTATATGTTAAAGAAGTGTAAACTCTTCTGCATTACTTTTCATTTGTGTATAATATTATCATGTTTTAATGATTTTAGCTTTATAATATACTCTAATGTTTAGTAGGGCACGTTCCTTCCTCTTCACTTTAAATTTTCAGATTTATCTCAGCTAGTCTTGCATATTTGTTCTTCAGATTAACTTAATCACTCTGTCACAAGTTAAAATTTTGGCAGGTGTGCCCTGTGGGCTCCTCACACCTCACACCTCAGTGCTGCTCTTAGAGCATTAGGCCTTGTCCAGGTGCAGCTTCCTGGGAATCTACAGCCAAGTATAGTTTCTGTTTCTAAACCACCTAGAAACTTTTCAAGACCAAACCTTTGACTCTTTGCAGTAGCGTGGGCCCCTAAACCAGTAAGACTGTTGTCCTTATAAAAAGGGAACATTTGGAGAAAGAGACATGCACATATAGAAAATGTCATGTGAAGGTTGAAGTTATATTGCTCCAACCAAGGAACTATCAGAGGCTGGAGAGGTCTAGAATAGATCCTTCTCCAATGCCTTCAGAAGGGGCATGGCCCTACTAACACCTTGATTTCAGATTTCTGACCTCTAGAGCTGTGAGACAATAAATATCTGTTGTTCTAAGTGACCCAGTTTGTGGTACTTCATTATGGTAGCCCTAGCAAACCAATACACTCTTCATCTGTATCCAATAATTTGACTTAAATTAATAGATTTTAGTGTTTAAAAACAAACATAAAGCCTATGATGGTTTATGCTGGATATTGTGAAGGAGTGCCCCATAAAATGAATTTTAGGTAATTGTTTTGTAATTGCAACACAATATAAATGTTAAGCTACTAAGAACACTGGCTAATGGAATGAGTATACTCTATATTATTCTCATTTTAAGTAATACTCATTTTCTTTCATGGAGTTTTATTTTAATTAAGGATCGAATTGTTCAGAACATTCCTACAAACCCCTTATTCCAGTCAATCTGCTGATGGATCTGTATATTCTAAGCAGTGCAATTTTAAAAATCTCCATGGTTTTTTTTTTACACTCATGATTATTCTTCTCAGACAAGGATTATTGAATTAAGTGAGCTATGAAATAGTTAGCAGTAATTGTATGCATTTATAACAATGAATAGTGGGATTGCTGGGTCATATGGTAGTTCTATTTGTAGTTTTTCAGGGACCTCCATACTGTTCTCCATAGTGGCTGTATCAATTTACATTCCCACCAACAGTGCAAGAGTGTTCCCTTTTCACCACACCCTCTCCAGCATTTATTGTTTCTAGATTTTTTGATGATAGCCATTCTGACCGGTGTGAGATGGTATCTCATTGTAGTTTTGATTTGCATTTCTCTAATGATTAATGATGTTGAGCATTCTTTCATGTGTTTGTTGACAATCTGTATATCTTCTTTGGAGAAATGTCTATTTAGGTCTTCTGCCCATTTTTGGATTGGGTTGTTTGTTTTTCTATTGTTGAGCTGCATGAGTTGCTTATAAATTTTGGAGATTAATACTTTGTCAGTTGCTTCATTTGCAACTATTTTCTCCCATTCTGAGGGTTGTCTTTTGGTCTTGTTTATGGTATCCTTTGCTATGCAAAAGCTTTTTAAGTTTCATTAGGTCCCATTTGTTTATTTATTTTTTTATTTCCATTTCTCTAGGAGGTGGGTCAAAAAGGATCTTGCTGTGGGCATATACCCTGAGAAAACCACAATTCAGAAAGAGTCATGTACCAAAATGTTCATTGCAGCTCTATTTACAATAGCCAGGACAAGGAAGCAACCTAAATGTCCATCATTGGATGAATGGATAAAGAAGATGAGGCACATGTATACAATGGAATATTACTCAGCCATAAAAAGAAATGAAACTGAATTATTTGTAGTGAGGTGGATAGACCTGGAGTCTGTCATACAGAGTGAAGTAAGTCAGAAGGAGAAAAACAAATATCATATGCTAACACATATATGTGGAATCTAAGAAAAAAAAAATGTCATGAAGAGACTAGGGGTAGGATGGGAATTAGACACAGACCTACTAGAGAATGGACTTGAGGATATGGGGAGTGGGAAGGGTAAGCTGGGATGAAGTGAGAGAGTGGCATGGACATATATACGCTACCAAACGTAGGGTGGATAGCTAGTGGGAAGCTGCCGCATAGCACAGGGAGTTCACCTCTGTGCTTTGTGACCACCTAGAGGGGTGGGATAGGGAGGGTGGGAGGGAGGGAGACACAAGAGGGAAGAGATATGGTAACATATGTATATGTATAACTGATTCACTTTGTTGTAAAGCAGAAACTAACACACCACTGTAAAGCAATTATACCCCAATAAAGATGTAAAAAAAAAAAAATGAATATTAAACCCTCCCTTTTATCCAGAAGTTTAGGAAACAGTATATTATAGATAATCCAATATTTTGAATAACTTAATGTTTAACATATTAGAATACATTTAATTATAATATCTCTAAAATATACCTTAATCTAGTTTTGATTGTAGAATATGTATTGGGAACTTATAGTACCTTAAAGTCACCATTGAAAAAGTAATTATTCTTGAATAATTTTGGAGGTGGGTGGGGTGACCTGTCTGCTTAAGCTTTGTAGTTATCTAAATTCTGTGTAAAATATAGTCCTATCTTAGCTGTTACTCCCCAAATTAAGGGAAATTGAATGAATTTTGAGTAAGCACTAATTGAAATGAACATGTTTAATTTAGTGAAAACAGGGGTACCATTGATGGATATTTATGGAGTGGCTTCTGGGCACTGAAAGTGGGAATTTAAAAATTAAAAAGAAAAAAAAGAGGAATAATCACCCTTCCTGCAAAGTTTTTACTAAATTTAAGAGCTACATGTCTTCAATATGTTCTGTTGTTAATGTGGCTGTTAGTTTGGGTATGAGTTTTAATCTTCTTTTAAAACTTAACTTTAAGTCCAGTAAACTGTATGACTCTTTGATAAACTTTTTGAGTAAAAAAATATGAAGTATCCCCTTTAGGATAGAGACTTCAGCAAATCATTTAGACACATTATTGAAAGTCAACTGGGCCAGCACAGGTGCTGAATATGTGGCCATGATCAGGACAGAGAGGGTTCCTGCTCTATTAGTGAGACCATGCTGATACAAAATTTAAATGCTGCTCAAAAGTCTTCATGTCAGTAGAAGCAATTCTTAAAAATCTATGTATTTGAATATTTAGAACTTTAATGTTCTAAAGTATTAATCCTATGGTTGGTAATTTTTGGAGACCAGTTGCCTCTTGACCTGAATACTGAAATAAAGTTTAAAAGAGTCAAAATAAGAGCCCTTTATTCAAATTCTCTATATCAAAATGCATTTTCCAAATTTTCCTTTCTCAAGAAATGAATGGGTACCAATCATAATTATGTAAAATTGGTCTAACTTATTGAAAGAAACCTGAGGAATACCAACATTTAAGGAGGGACAAAAAAGCAAAAGAGCTTGGAAAAGGGACCAGAATGGGAGGAGAAACTAAAGGAAGATGAAGATCTCGTGATATCACTGATGCCAAGGTTAGAAAACTTTTCAACAAGGGAGGGAACATTCTGCAATCCCAGTGGAATATTGATTCAGGCAAGGGCTCAACAATGGGTGCTAACACCACTAGGTGAAAGATTATTTACACATTCCAAAATACTACCCACCTAGCTGTTACTAATTGCAGAGGGGGAAACATATATATGTTCCCCACGTATAGTATCTATATTTAAATGAATAAATAAATATATATATATATATATATATATATATATTTAGAACGAAAAATCTGGCATATGCAACCATTACCAAATGATCAAACTTAACATTAATAATAGTGGGACCCTTTGACATTAGAAACCTCTTTGTGGGATGTAATACGAAGTAATCAATATCATCTATGAAGAAATCTTCTCTAGAAAATGTTTAAACTGTATCTCATTAAGCTTATAGTCTAAACCTCCAGGTTATAGCAAACACAGGGGATTTAAGAATAATGTATGAAAATACAGTGACACTATCAGCTAAATCTAGAATGTGACCTACACTCTTCAAAAGGTTAATGTCATGGAGAAAAATGGAATGACTCTTCAAGATTTAAAGAGTTAAAAGAACATAACCAAACGCAGTGCATGATACCTGTTCTTACAATGAGTAAAACAGCTAAAAGACATTTTAGGGTCAATAAATGAATATGAACATGTACTGGGTGGCAGATTATATTAGCAAATTATTGTCAATTTACTTAGTTGTGATATTGGCTCTTGGTGTTGCAGAAAAATGGCATTAGTTTTAGAAGGTGCAAGCTGAAGTATTTGAAGGTGTCTGCATGTCATGATACCCACACGATACCCTGCATGATTGTTAAGAAAAATATACACCCCACCCATGCACAGCAAATGGCAAATGGCAAAATGTTAAGGATTGTTGAAGAATCTAGGTGGTGGGCATAATCACTGTACACTTTAAACCTCTCACTGTGTTTTAAAATGTTTCTGAAAAAATGTGTGGGGGGAGGAGGAGTGTCAAGTGCTGCTGAAAGATTCAGCAAGATAAGGATGGATTTAGCAGGAAGGAGGTTTCTTTTGTGAGAGCAGTTTTAGCCATTTTACAATGGATTGAGAAGTAAACTAGAAGTGAGAAAAAGCAAATATTAAGTGTAGACAGTACTTGGAAGAAGTTTAACAGTTATGAAGTAGAAAAAAAGAAGTCTGAAAGTTGAGAGAAACAGATTTGAAGGAGAGATTTTGCTGTTTCATTTGTATCTTTTGACTTGGAGTTTGTTTTTGTTGTAGGTTTTTTGTTCTTGTTTAACTTATTCTTGTTTTCAGGGAGAAAGAGGTGACTTTCAGAGCTAATAGGGAAGAATCAGTAGAGAGGAAGAGATTGAATAGGAAGGAGAAGGACTAGAAGGAGCTGTTTCAAGGGTTTTGGAATTAGATGGATGTGAATAAGGAACAATACAAAAGAAGGCAGAAACTGATTTTCTCTGAAATTTGTGAAGCCTTAGCTTCAGGGCCCTCAATTGCATGAGCCTTTTCATTTTTTTTTTTTTTTTTTTTTTTTTGAAGAGGGCTCCCTAGATTATATAAACTTCAGACCCTACAAAACCTGGACTGACATCGATGAGAAAGTATTCAATAAGAACAAAAAGCTATAAACCTCTTGGCTATATAAACTAGTGCTTCTTGAACTTCAGGAGGCTTGAGAATCACCAGGATAGTTTGTTAAAACACAACCTCCTGAGTAGTATTATACTCTCACTTTACTGATGAAGAAAGTAGCACTCAAAAATTACATGACTTGCCTAGATCCCAACTGTTGGTGGCCAAGTTGGTACTAGATCTCATATACCATGATTTCAGTAGTCTTTCCTCTTTTACAACACTTAACTGTACTTAGAATATTATCCTCTGTTATTTGTATTATAAGAAAACTTCTACCTACCTTTATTAGGGCTATGAAAAAATTAGTCTTAATGACTCCTTAGAGTAAAATTCAAATTTTGAGAAATTTAAACTCAACACTCCAACTATATTGTTCTTTACTAAGGATAAGGGTCTTTTCCCCCCACCTTATTTGTTTCTGTAATAGAAACATTGGGATAATTTTAAATAACATAGTCCTTATCCTGAATGTGTTAGTTTCTGTTGCTGCACAACAAGCTGCCATAACCATAAAGGCTTAAAAAAACACAAATTTATTATCTCATGGTTTCCATGGGTCAGAAGTCTAGACACTGGTTAGCTGAGTTGTCAGCTCAGGGTCTCACCAGGCTGAAAGCAAGGTGTTGGCTGAGGCTTTGATCTCATCTGAAGCTTGGGATCTTCTTCCAAGTTCACTGATTGTTGATGGAATTTCAGTCCCTGTGGACTGAGAGGCATTCTCAACTGCAAGAGACTCCCTCTTGTTGCCTGGCAAGTGCCCTTCTCTACAATGTGGAGGTGTTCTTTTTCATGGCTAGAAGAGAATCTCTTCATTTGGCCAAAGCAGAGTCATATAATGTAAATAACATGATTATGGGAGTGACTTTCCGCTTTGTCCAACAGTGTAACCTAATCTTGGGAGTGACTATCTCACCATATTCATAGTCCTGCCTGTGTTCAAGGTGAGGGGATTATACAGGCATGTACTCCAGGGGTGGGAATGTTGGGGACCATTTTAAAATTCTGCCTACCCCACACAAAGATATCTAAAAAGTTACATCTAGGCATTTCACACTTGATAAGACTTCAATATTTTCTAATAACCATTTTTCAAAAAAATCTTTGAGATTCAAGCCAACAAAGATTTTTCTCTAGATGCTTGTTTTAAACAATCAAGCAAAAACATAGGACAAGTATTCCATTCTTGGTTAAACAATGAGTTTCCTGTCTTTGATGTGACTGTAATTGCCACCTTTGATAATGTTGCTACTCATTTTTAAAGAATGCATAATAGCTTTCCTTTTGGACATTATTATCCTTTGAATATGTGTATTTCTGTAAATATTCAGCACTGTCTTGTAAAAAGGAAACTAGGATCCTGTCTGACAGTTGAGCAGGACATGAGTTTATAATTTCGTATTGTGTTATATTTTTTTTTAAAGCTGTGAATATAGTAATAAAGATTAAAACACTATAGGGAGTATGTGTCTGTGGCAGTTGTAGGTGTTAATTATTTTGTCAGATAGAAGAGTGAAAATTCAACCTCCTGAACTTGGGTCTTGGCAGGTTGGCCAAGTATCTGATTTTTTTTTCCTGTATTATTTTAAAAGGTATTTGTTTGTAGTCCTAAATATTTTTGCCTCTGTAGATTTTTTTGGATTATTTTGAATATAAGAAAGCAGATAAAATCAGACTCACTCTTTTGTATCCCAGAACCGCATGGTTTAGCAGACCCTAGAGGGTTTTTAAAAGCTGAATAGTGGGAACTGGATGCTTCAAGAGTGTTTAGGGCTTTGATCGCAGTGGGTAAGCCTTCAAAAGTCAGAGGATCTCTATTAATACAGGGCACATGAAAAGCTGCGGTTTTGCCTTTGGGCACTTAAATGTATTAATCAGTTTCAGTACGCACCAGTAAATATGCCCATCAGTTAAGCTTAAGTGAAGTGAGACTTAAAAAAAAAAAAAAGCTAAAGTAACCATTTACCTAATGCTTTTAATATCTGTGAGATGTTCAGTGTGTAAGTATTTATTATGACTGACTATCATTAAAAATAAGACTCCGGGGCTTCCCTGGTGGCGCAGTGGTTAAGAATCCTCCTGCCAATGCAGGGGACATGGGTTCGAGCCCTGGGCCAGGAAGATCCCACATGCCGTGTGCGCCACAACTACTGAGCCTACACTGTAGAGCCAGCGAGCCACAACTACTGAAGCCCGCGTGTCACAACTACTGAAGCCCATGCACCTAGAGCCCTTGCTCTGCAGTAAGAGGAGCCACCGCAATGAGAAGCCCACGCACTGAAACGAAGCCCCCAATCGCCGCAACTAGAGAAAGCCCTCGCACAGCAACAAAGACCCAATGCAGCCCCCAAAAATAAAATAATTAATTAATTTAAATAAATAAGACTCTGAGTTTCTAAACATTCTGATTTTTAGGAACAAAAGAGCTTTTTCATATGGAAATTTAGTAGTTATTGCTTTCAAAGTAGGGAAATGTAATACCAAACTTTCATAGATGATCGGCTTACTAATATCATAGTCTTATTTTGAAAGATTTCAGGCAGAAGCAACATTCCATTTCTTATTCTAAACAGATTATACAAAGTGTTAACATTCAAGGTATCTCAATCTGCATATTGTAGCCAAAGTGATCTTTTCAAAAAGTCTATTTGATACTTATTTACAAATCTGTCCTTTGGGATTTTTTAATGCTCTTTAGGAGGATGGAGATACAATTTTCAACAAGGCCCACAAAGCCTTGTGACTTGGCACTACATCTACCGTAGCCTAGAGATTATCACATATCATTGTCCCTCTTACTGTGGACTTAAGTAACATTGGCATTGCCTTTCTTCTAATTCCTTGAAAGAGGCATATACCATGCCACACGACCTTTGCACTTGCTGTTCCTCTTGTCTGCAGTATAGTTGCACTTCTGTGGCCCTCCCCTCCTCTTTTTTCTTAGATCTGGTGTTTGTCATTTCCTGGGGGAAGTGTCCAGCTCTGACTGCTCCCTCCCCACCAGTCTAGGTAAATTTCTTTGTTACCTGGGATTATGGAACCATGGTGTTCCATCCTTTCCAAGTCCTTCCCTCAATTTGTAATTATACATTTATCAGTGAGATTGTTTAATTAATATCTGTCATGGTCCCCTGCCCCACTAGTGTAAACTCTAAGAAGTCAGAGACCTTGTCTTATATACTTATCGTTTGATCTCCAGGGTCTAGCACAGTGCTAAGTTTATAAAATATACTAAATAAATATGTGTTGAATGAATACATGAATGACTGAAAAAATGAATGGTTATGTAAAAATGTATGAATTTGATTATTCATGACCTCAGAACATTGACCATCTCAATTAAAAGCTACACCTGCAAATATGCTGCGTGTAATCAAAGCATAGAGCAAAGTCAGCAACCACTCTACCCATTAACAGCAAGTCTGTTCCATGCTTACTAACCAGCTGGCATCATCACTATTATTTTGATGTGCCTTGTGAAAATTTTAATAAATCCAAAATAACAAAGACCGATGGTGACCTGAACGCATTATGGAATGTCAACACAGTTCGCATCCTTTCCATGGGTGGACCAAACATAAAAAAAGAATATACCCTGAAGGGAATTGCACTAGCCAGAAACAAAATAGATTTGGACTAATAGAATAGTTTTCTTACCAGGAGTTAGCTTTCAGAAGGCATTTAAAGAAATAAAAAAGCAGCAAACCATTCAAGGCAGGCAGTTAGTATATAAGCAAAAAGAAGAAATGGTGTAAGAAACCAAAAGGCAAAGGTAATATTGGCCAGGAGTGAGTGAAGAGGCTAAATATTCAACAAGATTTGAGGTAGCCAGAGAACAGTTTATAGCCTATCTCCAGAGGCCCTTACTACTTGAACTAACGTTTCTGCCAACTTTAAATGCTTCCATGTATATAATGGTCTGGCATTTAGCTCTCTTTCTCTGAAAGCATAAGAAAATGGAATTAAATGCAGCCATTAAAATATGTTTTTTCTTAAACAGTCATGAATGGTGATAGTGTGACTTGCTCTGGCATTTGTTAGTAATTCTAGGAGGTGATATCTTTCCAATTTATTTGTAATTATAATGGCATTAACAGAAAGACATTCTTCATAGACAGTCAAAACAAAATCAAATGTAATCAAATTTATAATAAAGTAACATTTTTCAACAGTCAAGAAAAGGAAGCTTGACATGCAAATGTCATCCAGCAAAGTTGATATTTTAGGTTTTCTTTGCTCTTTTGTCAAATGCTAATATCAAGAATTTTTTGGATCACTGAGATTCAATGACTATTTCATTGAAGACTTTTAAAATTGCCTTTAAAAAGGTACAAATAGAAATTGTATCTGATTAGGATAAACTGAACTAACTTTAACCAGATAAAAGATATCCAAAGAAGCATTATCTACAACCCCTAAGAGTTGTTAATGGACATCTATAAGTATATTGCTTTCTTAAGTAAGAAAAATAAAAATTAAAGGTTCCAAAAAAGTAATAAACAGAAATTAGGATGCAAAATAGAAAGCATATTTAAAAGTGATTGATAAATTTATTGGCAAAAGATGGCATATAATAATTCTTGTATATTTCTTTCTTTAATTGAGGTTTTCTGTTTCTTAATTATTCCATTTTAGTATAGAAAATGCCAGGACTTTAATTTTATTCACTAGATTGCCAGTGAATGGTAGCCTTGGAAGTAATGAGGCTTTATTCATTAATCTGATGCTTTACATAAACTCATTTGGATCTGTCTCTGCTTTCTCTTCTCCAGCCTGTTATCCATTGAAATCAAATGCCAATCTGATCCAATAATTCTTTTGCTTAAAACCCTGCCATTGTGGCTTCAATTGTGTTTAGGACAAGCCCATCTCAGGCCTCACCCTTGGCCTTACCTGTGCTCACCTCAGTCTCCTCGTAATCTTCCAGGAACACATGCCTTCTCTTCTTCACAAGAGCCAGCTTCCTCCCTCTCTCTCAGGGCAATTTACATAGGCCCTGCCTCCAGCTGGATGCATTTTCCCTCGTCTTCATCTAGTTAATTCTCAGCTTACATCTCATTTCTGAGCTCACGGCAGTTCCTCTGACTATATCCTGCTCACCCTGCTATGTGATTTCATGATTCCAGGAGGGATTTCTTCAAAGCATTTATCACAATTTTTGTAATTCATTTATAAAACTGTCCCATCATTGTCTGCACCCCACTAGATAACCTGTGAGCTCCATGAGGGCAAGTTCAAGGTCTGCTCCTCACCAGTGCATCTTAGAGCCTGGTAAGCACTCAATGAACAGGTGCTAAGTAGATGACTAAATGAAGTTCCTTGAAGGTATGAAACAATAAATGGCTTGTAAAGCTGATTACATTTAGGAGAGCTAAGATTTTTAATCATATCCAAATTATTGAAAGCATTCTTAAATTAAAGAATTTGGGTTGTTGCTATTGCTGGTGATATGAAATGGCACATATGAAGCAACATTAAATTTTTTAAAAATAACCTTTTGAGTCAAGCATTCTTCAGAAAGCAAAACATTATTAGGTATTCAGAGATAAAAATATGTCCCATAGAGAAGAAATGCAACCTCCTTGATGTAAGTTGGAAATGAATGTATGGACTCTTAATTGATAATCTAAGAGGGAATTATATATCATGCTTAAATGAGTTATACATGTTATACTTATTAAAATTTCACATTCACATCAAAAAGACAGAGTACAACAAAATGTGTTTGTACAGAACAGGCATAGATTGGCAAGTCTAGACTTAGCAAAGTACCTCAAAATCACTGGAATTTTGCTTTAAAAAATATATGTATGAGATGTCATGGCGATTCCAATTAAGAAGGATTGGGGTGGGGGTGAAGGGCTTGTATGTCTTTATATTCAAGAATTACTCCAATTTGGAAAAGCATTTCTGCATTGTCATCAATATCCTCATAATAATAGCTACAATCTATTTGATGTTTATTATGTAGTAAGCATGTACAAGGTAATACACTAATAAATACATTTTATTTAATCCTGGCATCAAGTACTTCAATAATTGAAAAAGAAATATGTTTGCCAGCCAATGAGAAACATTACTAGAAGGACTATGTTTTTATTTTTTAATAGCTCATGTGACACATATAGCTGCCATATTTTACTTAATAGTTAATGTATATTTGATTCCTCATATTATTCCTTAAATTATAATGGAATGAAATGGATTTGAATTTAGGTGGGTTTGTTCAGTGTGAATCAGGACAAAGCTGGGCACAATATGTTTGGGAAAGGCTGGAATTTTCTAAAACCAGAGTAGAGATATGCTTCTCAGTGTTGTAAGCTGAACCATCCTCTGAGCTAAAATTGTCAGGAAAATGTATCTGGATCAGAGAATATACCAGTGTAGAAGAATCTAATTTTCATTTAATTCTGTTTTGGAAGAGACCACACAATTAGTAACTATGGATGTTACTCCAAAATCAGGATTTACTAGCCAACGGTTTATAGTTCAAATTATCAATCACTTATTTGTTGTTCCACCTGTATTTTTATATATAATCATTATACTATTTTACACTGAAGGTATGAATTTACATATGTACATACAACATGAGAATATGCATATATACTTGCTGTAATATATTTTATATTGAAAGAATACAATTATGCCCATCATAATGATGCTAACACTTATAGAGTCTTTGCTGAGTGCCAGGCACTGGTCTAAGCACTTTATGTCTATTTTCTCATTTAATCCTGATAACAATGCTCTGAAGCCTTATTACTCAATGATTACCCCCATTTTACCAGTGAAGCAATTAGAGTTAGATAGATTAAGTTGTATACCCAAGGTCACTTCTCTAGTAATCAGTGAAGCCAGGACTGGGATCCAAGTCTTACTGAAACCAAAGCCAGTGTTGCTCTTCATCACCAAGGTAAACCACCCTTCGCCACAGGCCAGCTGTTCAAGTTATTTCAGGTCATACCACCACCTCCTTCCCACTGTCTCCCTCTCAGTATTTTACCTCTTACCACCCTACCACTAACGCAAGATACTCCACACACCTGCCTTTCTGTTTCTTAAATACAGTGAGCTTTTCCTTTGCTTTTACTGTTCCTTTGCCTGCACCGCTCCATCCCGATATTCACTTGGCTTCTTGCTCAAAGCTTACCTCCTCAGGAAGTCCTTCCCTGATAACTAATTTAAATAAATGCTTTTCTGTCCCAGCTCTCCTCACCTTCTGTCACATTACCCTATTTTCTTCAGGGTACTCATTGTTTCTTAAGATTATCCTATTTATTTGTTTCTGAGTTTATTGTTTGTCTCTCCTATTAGAATCTAAGCTGTAACATGGGGGAAAGATCCTTATCTTTTTATTCTCTATTGTAAATCACTTTGTGATTGACCAAATGATAGTAGATTTGTCTGGATTTAGACAAAGTATGTGCTAAATGCTAAAGATAAAAAGATGAATAAAATAGGAATTATTATATCAAGAAGTTTATATTATAGCATTTGGAGAAGATTTCTTAAATCTCAAATCATTGTTTTGTCTCAGAATAATTTAAGGTTGAAATTGACACACCTTAATTCTATACTCGATTTATCTTGCAATCAGAGACAGAGATGAAAATTCTCTCTTCAGTATGCTCTAATGTCTCCTTATGCATGTAGAACAGGGATGATTTGGGTGATCAATATTAGGAATGGATTCTACCTGTAAATCCCAAACCTGTCTGCTCTACATAAACATCTGGAGAACCTTATAAACCTAACAGGTTCTGGGATCTCCTAGAGATCCTGATTCAGTAAATCAGGGGTGGGTCCTGGAAACCTGTACATTTTGAAAGCACATTCCCCAGTCCCCCGGGGTCTCTGATAACTCCCCAACCCCCACCATGTTTAAGACCCACCAGACGGTGTTGCCTGGCTTAGGAAAAAAACTTCTGTGTTTTGTGCTGGCAGTGAATTTTAGGAAAATAGCATATACTTGCATACCTTGAATCTAAAAAGCAAGAGTCCTTTTTTTAAAACCAAACTATATCTTAAGACTGAAGTTTGTACTTTTAAAAATCATTTATTCAGACACTGATTCATCTTTTCATTTATAAATCCTTCCTACCAAAAAAGCACGAGGTACTTTACAAACATTAACTGCAGGAGAAACATGAATCTTGACAAAAACATTGTCAACTAGATAAAATGTTTTTAGTAAATAGAAAAATATAATTCTGCCTTTCAAATTGAATTTCAAATGATATTTCCTACCTTAGTGACATATGAATGTGTTTGTTCCTTTGTTGGTTATGAGTATTTTATATGAACTTAGATATTCTTTTTTTTTTTTTTTTTTTTTTTTTTTTTTCTGTACGCGGGCCTCTCACTGTTGTGGCCTCTCCCGTTGCGGAGCACAGGCTCCGGACGCGCAGGCTCAGCGGCCATGGCTCACGGGCCCAGCCACTCCGCGGCATGTGGGATCTTCCCGGACCGGGGCACGAACCCGTGTCCCCTGCATCGGCAGGCGGACTCCCAACCACTGCGCCACCAGGGAAGCCCGAACTTAGATATTCTTATACCACAGGCAGTTGAACCCTCTCTTTTCCATATATGTCCTTTCTTCTTTATCTTTAGATGAGAAACCACAGATTATTTCCATTATTTAAGTAGAGGGAAAGGAGTTGAAGTTCTGCTTTACCATATTTCCCCAAGAGATCTTACTTTACTGCTTTTTGATTGTATCCAACTATCCTGAGGTGGCTTTGAATTTCACAGTTCTGCCAGGTTTTTATTCTTGTTCTGTCATGATCTCCTGCAACACTGTAACTGTTTTGGACTTCAGATACCTGAAGTCTTGGTAAAGGATCTAACAAAGAAATTTGTTCCTTTCTGCCTCTAGAAGTTTTTTCAGAAAAACTTCTGAAAGTTTTTCTGTACAAATCCATAGAGAAGCCATACCTAAACCTGAATCTCCATAAGCACCTTCTTCTCTTCTTATTTTTGTTTGTATTTTTCTCTCTTTCAGATTTACCTACCCTATGTTACATCTCCTGAAGTTCAAGATTCAGTGTAGGCTTCCTTTTAGGATAATGTCAGAAAAGAACGTTATCTAAGGATTTGTGGTTAAAAGTTGTTTAACTTCCTGGGAGTATTTCTTTTGTACACCTGCAGCTACACAATACTTGATATCTAGGACTTAATTTTTATGATAGGAATTCAGGCACTCAATTTTCCCTCTGTGCTATTAGGGTCTCAGAATATTTAATATGAATTGGATAAAATAAAGCATAGGCATATTCATAGTAAAATTTAGCAGAAAACAAATCACTAATATACTTACATTGCAAGTGCCTAATTAAGTTACATACATCTCTGTGGTTAAACATGACACATGTTAGATTGTTTTACATTTCATATAATTAGGAATTAGGTTTTGAGAGGCACATTATTTTAAAATCCCACAACATTAAAAAGAAGATCAATGAGCTGAAAGGGAACAAGAAAAAAGTTACATGGAATCCCCAAAATGCATAGTATCAAATAATAGTAGTATTTTTTGAATGATCAGTTCCTGAAAACATGTAAGGAAATGTACAGCCACCTTTGCAGCAAAACATTTATAACTTAAAAATTCCAGTATGAGAAACAGCACTGAGGAGGCTAAATGTTTTTTCACCTTTAAAAAAAATCTGCCTGATCATTTCAGAGGTTAAAAAAAAAAGGCTGTGAATCTAGTTTAGTGAATAAAATTCAGTACATGTAAAACTAATTTTTAATTGGATCTTTTTCAAGGCCCTTAACTAGTACACTTATTTTAAAATGCTTTATTAGTCAGCTTTTAAAAGAAGAATCCACCATTTAATACAAAATCTGAACTTTGCCATACAAGCATTTAGTCAAGTTTAGTTACTGTTGATTCTGTAATTTTTTACATACAGAAGACTATATAGTCCCACAAATTTATTTCAAGGTTGGCATCTTGAAATTCTTGAATTGATGAAAAAGAATGAAAAGTTGAATTATGTCTTCTTGATATGAAATATTATGTAAACATTCATGGCAGTGATATTATTAAACATTCCATAATCAACACTCTGTAAGAATATAAAAATGAAAAATACTAGTTTCAGAACATGTTATTTATGTGCTTAAATATGTTGATAAAGTTCTCTTTTATACAGAGACAAATGAGTCACTCAACAAGTATAAATCTCTGCCAAGTATTTCTTAATTTCAGGTTTATTTTAGGGAAAAAACATCTAGGAAAAAAATTTAAATTATCGCCACCAGAAGAGAATCTGCAATAGATTTGTGAGGGAAAAAGTTGTATTTATTGATGTTATCACCATCTTCATTAAGAAATCTGAAAGATACAAAATGCTAACATTGGAATAATGAGAGATTTTAATTTTATGTTTGTTGTCCTAATCTTAAAGTTTTTAAACTATAAATTTACTTTTTAAATTAAAAATATAAAATTCATATATATGTATGGTAACAGAAAAGAAGCCTGTTTGTGATCTGCCCGCCTACCTGCCCCCATCTTAGTTTATTACTGCTGCCCTTCCTGGTTTATTTCTCTGCCCTTCTCCATCTCCCACTACAGTTGCCTTTTAGACCATCTTTCTTCCACACATGCATCTGATTGGCCAACTCCAGCCCACCCATCACCACCCCACTTAAACCTCACCTCCTGATCTTCTCATATCGGTTCACTAATCCTCTCCAGTAATATGAACACAAGTAGCTCTCTTACGGCTTAATGATGATAATGAAACAGGAACATTCCCCAAATTTTCTATTAAAGTGTTTCTTAAATTTCAGACATTCTAATACCATATTTTCCTTTTGAGGCCATCTTAGATATGAATTATTTTTCTTTAAATAACTGTTTTTTTCAAATATATTGAAAATATTTATTTTTAAAAGAAACCTAATATCTCTTTTATCAATTGAAATATATATAATTGAAACAAAGCAATTTTCTGAAATTCCTGCTAGATACTCCTACCTAAAGCTCTGAGCCTGAGGCCTACCGGGTCTTGGCTGAAAAGGTGCTTGCCAGTGATTGCATATTAGCACTAAACTGAAACTTTCTCCTTGATGTAATAAAGAGAATTGGAAAGGACTAACTCATTCTATGGTTCATTGTCCTTTGATGCTGCACCTCTGCAGCACCTAACTCGGTGACTGCTTCTTCCCGTGAAAGTAGCCCATGTTTATATTAATCCCACCCCCATTGCCCATGTACTTTTCATGGAAACATGGAAGGGAGTCACCCAGGAAACATGGCTTATCAGAGTGCTGAGTCAATTTCTTGGTATTCCCTTTTTCAGTTGATGACTTCATTAATGACCTGAGCTCTACCAAAGAAGGTGGCTGTGAAGGTTATATATCTAGAGTTATGTGATTAGAGGAGATTTTTAGCCAGGTAAAGAACACTTAGCAGGGGCTTCCCTGGTGGCGCAGTGGTTGAGAGTCCGCCTGCCGATGCAGGGGACACGGGTTCGTGCCCCGGTCCGGGAAGATCCCACATGCCGCGGAGCGGCTGGGCCCGTGAGCCATGGCCGCTGAGCCTGCGCGTCTGGGGCCTGTGCTCCACAGTGGGAGAGGCCACAGCAGTGAGAGGCCCACATACCGCAAAGAAACAAGAACAAAAAACTAACAAACAAAAAAGAACACTTAGCAGTAACATGTGGTAATCATATTCAGGTGTTTGACAACCTGCCACGTGAAATAACAAGAAGGGCTTATTTGATTTGATGATAGAAACCAGAGCTACCATCAGTGTTGGGAAGATGCCCAGAGACAAATTATTGTTTAATACATAAATACTTACTAAACCCTAGAGCCATTTTAAAATACCATTGAAGCACTAATGCCCCAGAGAATCGACAGTGGATGGTGAGGGATGCAAACCTTCCTTCTCCACTATGCCAAACACAGAGGGAGCAAATAATTTTACATATATGAGGGCAATCCCTGAATAGTGTATGGGGAAAGGGCCAGAGAGAGCCAGGGCTTTGTACCCAATTCAGGAGTCTTTGGGTCCCAGTTTGTTGAACAGCATCCTCTTCACTCACCTGCTCCTTTCTTGGGATGGTAGAGAGGCTGAAAGAGACCTTAGGTACATCCCTATGGTCAACTTGAGTTATCTCCAAGTGGAGATGGAAAACAAAACAATGGAGATCAGAGAGCAATAAAGAAGCATTTAGTATCTTCCAAGTCTAGCAAACTTGGAATGAACCCAGAAAGAAGATAAAAGTTTGCCATAAATAACATGGTAAAATGGAAGAGGCAGGAGCATACAGAATGATTAAATACTAATAGAGAAATAATCACATAATTTTACCCCTGAGGGGAAATATTTAGAGCTTTATTCAGTGGAGGCCAGTGACTGGCACCCAGAAGGGTCTGGATGGAGAGGTTGTGTAGATTGTTCAACCAACATCACTCCAGACACAAATGTAACCGTAGGAATTGACAATCCTGTTTATTTTTTTAATGAGTGGGAACCAAAGCATCCTAACAAGGTGCCACCATGGCAGGAAGTGGAAACCTTCCAAAGGGCAAATACTCTGCACTTTCCCTGCCATCTCTGCTCCTCACTTCAATCCAGCTTAGCAATAAATGGCTCAATTGCTTTTTTTTTTTTTCTTATGGGGCCCTTCCGAGTAACTATTCTGAAGATTCCTTTCTGATGAAAATGTATGGCAATTGGGCTTTGATGGGGGCAGTGGCAAGTCTCTTTCTCCAAAGGGAGAGCTGCTTTCCCAGAAATCTGAGCAGTCTAACCCTAACCGGTGCACCAGAATGTCCCTGTCCTGACTCTTAGTGGGTCCACATGGCAGTGGACAGTAGAACTCTTCATCAGTGGGCAGTAGAGAGGGAGCCAGCTGTGCTGCAGCTCCTTCCACACTTTCTCTCTGCCTGTCTCTTCTGCTCCATTCTCTGGGTCAAGAGGACACGCTCATCTAATTAGTGAGAATCTGGGGTCATGGGTAAAGAGAGGCAGAGAGAGAAGAGATTAAGCAAGCAGGGGAAAGGGAAGGGCGAGAACACAAGAGGAGAGGCCAGAGCTACGAAGCATCTTTGCTTCTTTAAGGATGAGAGGAGTCCAGGGAGCAGCATCTTGGTTTTGCAGTCAGAGTGATAAAATGTTTATCTGAGTCCCGTGGTGGACATCAGTTTCACTGATAGTTTTGTCAAGAGATGGACTTCGTGGCTCTGACATTCTGGGTTGCCTGTATAGGCGATCTTTGGGGTTGAGGCCAGGCAGCATTGGTTCCCTAAGGAGCAGATCTGAACTGCTTTCCCACCTGCTCAGCTGTGCTTCCTGCTTTCAAAAGCTAGAGGAAGCACCACTGGTTCCCAAGGGGAAGATGGCTTTTAGGAAAAGAAAAAGTAAAGCCAGCTTAGGCTGAATATTTGGGGATAAGAGCCTTTTACTTCATAAGGATTACTTCAAAAATTATTTTTCCTATTCTTGACTCTTTTTGGTTACTAAATTCTGGAAAAATTCTAGGTTAAAATTAAGAGTAACATTTATTGAGCATCTTTATTTTGGGTCACACATTTGATGTTAACTTACTGAATCCTCATCACAACTCTATGCAATAAGCACTATTACTCCAGTTTTACAGATGTGGATACTGAGGCACAGGTAGCCTAAATGAGCTGTCCAACGCAGGTAGTAAGAGATATACCTGAGGTATATGAACTAAGGTAATCCAATTCCAGACCCTGCATTACTAACACTGTGTTGTCTCTCAAGTTATCTAGAGGAGATTTCTGCCTTGGATAAGAGTTTGAACCAGCTAAATAAAGCACAGAGTCTATTAGACATGATGACATATTCTACTATATCAGGTCAAAGAGTTCCTCTGGAATAAAAAAAAATCCCAGTTAGAAGGAAAAAGATATTGCCCATTAAGTCACATCAGTCAAAGATTGGACCTTAAAGGAGGTGAGGGGCACAGGATAAGAAGCAGGGAGCCAAAAATGTCCAGATCATAAGATGTAGTTTCCAATATAAGAAAGTCATAATTCAGCACCTCTGGGAACAGCAAGAGACCAACAAGCCTCAGGGAACAGCAAGCGACTGACAGGAACGTAAGTGGTGAGAAGTACTGGAGCGAAGGTATTGGTTGCCCCAGGAATTCAAGCTTGACCTTCTTTCAAGTTTGTCTAAGGCTGATTCTGCTCTCGTTCTTCCAAATAACAACTGAGTCCAATTTTTTGTGTCTTGATTTAAAGCTTAAACAGTGAGGCTTTTTCAAATATATTAAGCAAACACAAAAAAAGAGCATTTTGGATTGCAGAAGGTGAACAAAGGTGTAGTGTAGCTTTTGGTTTCTTCAGAAAGAAAAAAGCACCTCTCCTATCACTCTCTTCAGTGACTACTCACAAAATTACAGATAATCAAAAATGAGAGGATAGCAACAGAGCTTATTAGTCCTTAAAAGCCCATCCTTCTCTCATGCCCCAAACCCAAATTGCTGAGTGAGAGAGAAATGCCCTCTGTGCTGCAGGGCAATGCGTGAGCATTGTTTGGAATGCATGATATTCTATTAGTGCCCTATGACCAAATTCCTTAATCATGAATTGAATTTTCGTACTTCACTAGCATCAGCCTGCCTAGAGAAAATGAATGTGTCAGACATAATGTATTTATGATTCCCTAAAAATAAATGCGGAAATTAAAATCCCTGGAGATTTCATTTCTGGAGTGTCAGAGATTCAGAAGCCAGATGCTCTGGAGGCTCTTGGAAATAGACAAAGTGAACACCAACACTAGTCCTCTGAAGATTGATAGTGCAACCAGCATGTGTTTTATTGGCATTTTTTTTTCAACCTGGATTTTCACAGCAGGACTAGATTACATCTTCCTGCGTGCTCTCCCAAATCCAGTGGCTCTTTTTGTAGATGTTTGCGTAGAATACGTTTTGTTTAGTTGTAGGTGGTTTCTTTTTCAACAGCTCAAGGGAGATATTATAATATTCTCCTGTTGAGATCAAATCAACAGACTATTATTTTAGGAACTCCCATACTCTGTAGAATATCATGCATTTCCTAGTGTCCCCTGGGAACACAGAGTAATGAATGGGCTGTGGAATATATGAGAGTTTTTTTTTTGTTGTTTTTTTTATGTGTCTGTTTGAAAGAAAGGAGAAATAGAAGACAGGGGCATATTTTTTTATGTATATTTCTAACAGAAAAATAAAGTATGAAGAAAAATATGCTTCTTGGACCAAACTATGTTAAGAATCAGCATATCTATTTTCTAGTAAGAGGTAGATCCTTTCTTGTACCCAAACGATGTTAAACAACTTTCTGATTCTAAAGCCCAGGTCAACCACTCCATTTTTTGTGAAGAAAAAACACATCAACCCCTAGAATAACATTTCCAAACCCAGCAAAGTCATAAATTTCATCTCCATAGAAACCAAAAATGAAACAATAACTTTAATATGAGTGCAGAGCCACAATTAGAGCAGCAGCACTTTCTCTGACTGAGAAAAATTGTCACAGTGAGTATTCAGAAAGAAACAGGAAGGATAAATGGAGAGGGAGAGGGTAGGGTGTGTTAAAAATGAAATATTCTATAGACATTTAAAAAGGCAATATGTCAATGTGTTGACTTCCATATTTGTAACACTAACTGTTTGACCTTCGAGGGATTTGCTTGAATTTTTAATCATAATTTTCTTCATTTATAAAATGGGAATAACAACACTGCTACGTGCTTCTTAGGTAATTAGCTATGTACTATATGATAGGCATAAGATACCTTTTATAAATTAACTCAATTCTCACTATTATACTTATTTTGTAGATAATAGCTAACAGTTATATGGTGCTTTTTATATACCTGGCATTGTTCTAAGCACTTTGCATACATTTACAAAGACATTTTTCTCCAAACAACCATGAGGTAGATGCAACCATTGCCCTACTTTACAAATGAGGAAACTGCAGCAAAAAGCAAGTGGGATAACGCATGTTTGGTAAACTGCCAAATATTGTATACAAGTAGGTACACATTTGTATCATCCCCAGGGATTACTTAGCCACTTTCTGTGTAATTACATAATTCCTTTCTTCCTACTCCAATCTGTAAGGTAAATTTTAACTAAAATGGTATTTATTACATGATCTAATAGTTTATATAAGAGATATAGTTTATCTTTTAATATTATACTCTATGCATGATAGTAATATTGACATTTGAGGGCATACTTAAATATCAGATAGAGCTCTTACAAGTTACCAGAATTAATTCTAATCTGTGCTGAAAAGTAGAAGCTCATGTTTGTTCTATACGTAACACAATACTTAATAGCAGTGGTTCACTGGTTTCTGTTTTTGGCCGTTGGCCCTGAAGTGTTGTAGGATTTCAAGTTCAATATTAATCTACTACACTTCCCTTGTCATACTGCGGTCACAATTCTTACACTGTGTTCATTATTATTAGAACAAATGCAGCATGGTCATCTAAAGTTGGACATAACAGGTGCACATTCAATATTTTGGAAATGTGTGAGCAATTTAATCAGTATAATTCTTAAGGATGTGTTTTTATCTTAGCAAATATTGCAACACAAGGTATCTGTGTACTTTCATACATTCACATCACTTAGTATTGGAAAACAGAATTGTCTAGTTATCCCCAGCTGTAGTCCTAGAGCCTGATATGAGGCACATGTAACTCTTTACTTTGCAGGATATACTATTACCTGTCTGTTTTATGCATCTAACTTACTACTATGCACTAGTCAGAACCAAAATTACTAGCAGCACTGTAAAATTTTTTTCTTGCTTTTATGTAGAGAGTGAAAACTATATGTACTGATAACACCCAATTTACCATGAACATTTTTCTAGATTAAAATAAACAAAGGAAATTTGAAAACAATTTGTTTCAGCAATATTTTATTTTTCACTCCTTGTTCAGTTATCAGAACAAAGCTACAAAAGTCTTTTATAAAAGGTATAAGACATGGTATTGCCTGAAATGTCATGTGAAGCATGGCATATAGTATTGTCAGAATGATGGCCTGTGTCACTTGTCTAAGAGCGAGAAGGGCGGGTACCCTGGCTGACATGTTGCCTGTTTATTGCATGGAAAACTTTCCAGCTGCTGTGCTGGTGGACCAGTGACCATGATTTATGATAATCAAGACACTAGAAAAGTGGGAACAATTAAAAGGTTGCTGGATGAGAGGTAAAACTGAGGAACTAGAGATGACATGGTTAAGGGTATAGCGTCAGGGCAGGTAAAATAAGAGGTTCTCCAGGTCTTTGGACTTGCTCTAATTTCTGTTCTAGTAAAGTACCTATGCACCTTTTAAGACTAAACTTACATGTCAACATCATTATTATTATATTATTATTATTACAATACATACATACACGTGCACTCACACACATGCACACTCACAAGAAATATTCTCCCTATTTCAAGTCTTCAACACACCCATCTTTGGATCCTCTTCCTAGATTGGTATCCCATGATCAACACATGCAGCCTCAAGGATGTAGGTTCTATTTAGAAGCATTCTTTCTATTAAAAAACCTGTGGAGATAAAAATCTGTCTCTCAATCATTTTTAACAACAGAAATTTATATTTAATGTGAACAAAACCCATATGTTACTGGAGAAAAGAAAGGTTTTGATAATGAATACTCAATTATGCGCTATTACAGCAGACGCCACTATATAAGCATGAAGCAGTCAAACAATCCACATAACAGAACACATAAATGAAGGGAGGAATAAAAGGGAAAAATGTTGTGAAATTTACCACTTAAACGTTCATTTCCAGTGGAACTTCAGTAGTGTCTATATTGACTGGAACTAAAACCAGGATATATAAGACCCCAGTGATGTATATCCTCATTTTGGGAGTCATGACTGTGAGAAAGTATTTTGTACCTATTGTGCCCAACCTTTGTGTATATGGAAAATAGCCAGGAAAGGTAGAGCACTGACCCTGCCACCAAGATAATGTAGGTGAAATAAGAAGGATTAACATCAGACTATAGTTTGATGGAGTTTCATTGTTTATTTTTGCTTTTCTTTCCCTTGCCTGAGGAGAAATATCCAAAAAAAAATTAGTAAGATGAATGTCAAAGACCATACTGCCTATGTTTGCTTTTAGAATTTTTATGGTTTTTGGTCTTACATGTATGCCTTTAATCCATTTTGAATTTATTTTTGTGTGGTTTTTTTTTGTATGGTGTGTGAAAATAGTCCAGTTTGGTTCTTTTTCATGTTGCTGTCCAGTTTTCCCAACACCATTTATTGAAAAGGCTTTTTCCTGATTGTATATTCTTGCCTCCTTCGTCAAAGATTAATTCCACATGTAAGTGAGGATTCATGTCTGAGCTCTCTTCTATTCCATTGATCTATGTGTCTGTTTTTGTGCCAGTACCAAATGGTTTTGATTACTGTAACTTTGTAGTATAGGAAGTAGTACAGGAAGCATGATACCTTTAGCTTTGTTCTTCTTTCTCAAGACTTTTTGGGCTATTTTGGGGCTTTTGTGTTTCCATACAAATTTTAGAATTATTCTAGTATTTTAGACTTCTAGTTCTGTGAAAAATGTCATTGGCTTTTTGATAGGAATTGCATTGAATCCATATATTGCCTTGGGAACTATGGTTATATTAATAACATTAATTCTTCCAAACCATGAGCACAGTATAGCTTTCCATCTGTTTGTGTTGTCTTCACTTACTTTCATCAATGTTTTATAATTTTTGAAGTACATATCTTTTACCTTCTTACTTAAATTTATTCATTTTTTGATGTGACTGCAAATGGGATTGTTTTCTTAATTTCTCTTTCTGATTGTTTGTTGTTACTGTGTATAAATGCAACAGATGTCTGTATATTAATTTTGTTTCTTGCAACTTTATGTAACTCATGAATGAGTTTCAGTAGTTTTTTGGTGGCGTCATTAAGATTTTCTATGTTTAGTATCATGTCATCTGTAAATAGTGACAATTTTTTTTTTTTTTTTTTTTTTTTTTTTTTTTTTTTTTTTTGCGGTACGCGGGCCTCACTGTTGTGGCCTCTCCCGTTGCGGAGCACAGGCTCCGGACGCGCAGGCTCAGTGGCCATGGCTCACGGGCCCAGCTGCTCCGCGGCATGTGGGATCTTCCCAGACCGGGGCATGAACCCGTGTCCCCTGCATCGGCAGGTGGATTCTCAAACACTGCGCCACCAGGGAAGTCCAAATCGTGACAATTTTACTTCTCCCTTTCTAATTAAGATTTATTTTATTTCTTTTTTGTGTCTGATTGCAGTGGCTGGGAGTTTCCATCTTTATATCTTTAGTTGTAGAAGATCCCCTCTGCTAGTCTTCACATCTTTCTCGTCACTAGTTGCTCTGTAAATAGTTATAATTTTGGTGTGTCCATGGAAAGAAGTGAGCTCAAGGTGTTCCTACGGCACTATCTTGGCCACTCTCCCTGCCTTTTTTTTTTTAAAGCATTGCATACACCATGTGTACATAAACAGGGCACAATAATAATTCACATGGTCTCAGAGGAGAGAAACAATGTTTTAGAGTCCTAGTAATGGAGCAGATAGAAATTAATATCCTTTTGAGGGCTTCCCTGGTGGCGCAGTGGTTGAGAGCCCGCCTGCCAATGCAGGGGACACGGGTTTGTGCCCCGGTCCAGGAAGATCCCACATGCCACGGAGCAGCTGGGCCCGTGAGCCATGGCCGCTGAGCCTGCGCGTCCGAAGCCTGTGCTCTGCAGCGGGAGAGGCCACAACAGTGAGAGGCCCGTATACCGCAAAAAAAAAATCCTTTTGAGGAGCTTATGGATTTTAAAGATTGTTTTTCCCTATTTGGAGAATTGAAAAATAGATGTACTGAGATTAAATGACTCTCAAAAATCATCTAGTGAGTCAAAGACAAAACTAGAAATCAAGCCCTAATGTTTAGAACTCTACATTCAGCATAAAATATACTGGATCACACCATTTCTACACAATAGGAAATAAGAATTGCTTTAAGCCAGACAGTGTGATTGGCTTTCATTGTCAGAAGTCATAACCTTGGACAAATCAAATGATCCATCAAAGGCCTGGCCAAAATCTTTAAAAAATGGCCTATAAGGCTATAGGTGATGCCAAAAGTATTCAAGGAGAGTTAAAACTAATCAGTTGTTTGCCTTTAGAAAGTTGATTTTTTCTAAGCATCAGAGTATCAGAGGGGCATCAAAGCAAGTCATGCCCCGCTTAAGGTTCATATACAAATTCAAAGCTTACTCTCATCTTCACTTCATTTCCACTGGCTTTCTGAAAGTATTGTACATAAGAACCATGCTCACTATGACTGCAGGCTCCATGTAATAATTGAGACTAGACATTTGGTTACACTTTAGTTGTTTTTTATTTGTTTGTTTAAACTGTTATTACTGTGGAAATAGCCATTACATTCAGGTAATAATATGACTGTTGCTTATTGACCTAGAATTATAATAAAGAACTAAAGGTGTATCTTCTGCTCACTAGATTTCTTCCTTGCTTCCTGACAGCCTTCCTTAGCTATAGATAACACTCCTAAGGACCAAACATCCTCCCACCTGTTTCACTGTACCAAGAACATAACAGAGGTGGAGTAAGTGGCCAAGCAGAATCATTTAAACAGGGTTTGAGTCCCAGCTTCCTTGTTTGTCAGTGCACATTCTTATCTAAGTTTAACCTTGTTGAATCCTGATTTTCTAATCTGTAAATCAGAGAAAATGATATCACCTATGTAGAGTTACTGGGAGAATTCTAAGAGAAAATGTACACAAGATCTTTTCGTAGTACACAGTACTTAACAATAAATGGTAGTAATTGAAATCCCAGCTATCAGAATAACTCTTTTAGATAAACAGAAACAATAGCAACTTGGGTTAGGAATGGGTATTAGTTTGCTAGGGCTGCCGTAACAAAATTCCAAAGACTGGGTGGCTTATGCAACAGAAATTTATTTTCTCACCGTTCTGGAGGCTAGAAGTCCAAGATCAAGATGTTGACAGGGTTGCTTTCTCCTGTGTCCTCTCTCCTTGGCTTGCAGAAAGCAGTCTTTTCACTATCTTCACATGGCCTTTTCTCTGTGTGCACACATCCCTGGTGTTTCTTTGTCTTCTTATAAGGACACTAGTCATAATGGATTATGGGTCTGTCATTATGAACTTATTTAACCTTAATTACCTCTTTGAATGCCCTATCTCCAAATACAGTCACATTGAGTGTTAGAGCTTTGATACATAGAATTTGGGAGGACACAATTCAATCCAGTACAGGATGTCACTGTTAAAGTTTTGATGTTTGAAAGTGGAATAGAGGACTTTGAGAAAAGAGTTCACTGGTTTCCTATAGCACTCTTGCATTAATACTTTGGGAATTTTGTGAAAGAAATTGTCTCAACTTTACCTTGAAAAAGACTTAGGTGCCAGAATATTGGGTGGTTCAGTTCCACTGGATGGAAATGGAATTTCCATGATTTTCTGAGTCTGGTTTGGGTCTGTATGTTTTCTGATTTTCTGAGTCTGGTTTGGGTCTGTATGTTTTCTGATTTTCTGAGTCTGGTTTGGGTCTATATGTTTTCCTATTGCCACTGTAAAAAATTGCCATGAATTTAGTTGCTTAAAATGGCACAAATTTATGATCTTACAGTTCTGGAGGCCAAAACTGTAAAATGGATCATATGGGCTAAAATCAAGATGTTAGCAGAGGTGTATGGCTTCTGGAGACTCCAAGAGATAATTCATTTCTTTGCCTTTCTCAAATACTAGAAGCCACCTACATTCCTTGGATATTCGTCCCTTTCTCCATCTTCAGAACTCATCACTCCAACCTCTGCTTTCATCACATCTTATGGTGTCTGTCTCTTATAAGGACCATGTGATTACATTGGGCATACCATATAATCTAGGGTAATCTTCCCAGCTCAATATCCTTCATTTAATTGTAACTGCAGTGTCCCTTCGGTCAGGGTGAGGTAGCATAGTCACAGGTTCCTGGAATTAGGACATAGATATATTGGGGGGGGGTCATTATTCTGTCTACCACAGGATCTAAGAAGCTGTATCTTACGTAAGAAATCTAACTGATTTTGCTACTGGTGGACACCTAGCAGGGCAGTGGGCGGCATCATGGATTCATCAAGTCTACTGAGGAGGTGGCATAGGCCAAGGCAGGGCAAGTGTTTGATCTCCAGCTTCTCATTCTCCACCCCTTCCCTATTCAGTTTATTACTCCTGTTTTGTGTACATATATGGGTAAGGCAACATAGCATGCCTTGTGCAGGACACAAAGACTAAACTTTTCCTTCTAACTCAATTATTTTCATCATAAACCTTAGTGTGAAAAAAGTAAAATGAATAGCATCATGTAACAGAATGTGACCAGAGCTCTTAGAATTATACATGCAAGCTACTTTTAAAAATCCAAAGAGTAAGAAGAGCTCAGTCTATTTAAGGGTATCTCAGAAGAGGTAATATTTGTCATCAGTAGGTTTGAACAGGTTACAGGATTTATTTGAAAGAAATTCTTCCCTGGGCTAAAAGAATGCATAGACTAAAGACTGAGAAGAGGCAACCATGGGATTATTACAGAGAATGATGAGAGGTGCAGTTAGGCTGAGCATATAGCAGATGAGGTGCTGGTCCTTCAATGTTCACTGCAGGTTACTTGCCTTCCTTAAATGCCTTAGCTCTTCTTCACCACCAATGCAAAATGCTGGCAAAAGAGGCACGTGGAAATAAGGTAGCTTTTCTAACAGTTCTTGGTTTGTCAGGGAGAGTGTCTGCATTAGTACCTAGGTTTCTTGGCCTGAGGTGGGTGGTCACCTGACTGTAGTTTTTACCTTGTACATCAGTTGAAGGGAAATAGGAAGGAAGGTAAATGTGGAACATTTGGAAATACATTGCTATCTTTATGTCCCTCTAGTAAATTTAATTGTAAAGAATAAGACCACATACAAAACCTTAGTAGAGAGTAGTCTTCAGGAGGGGGAAGGAAAGGAAAAGGTTGAGAGGAGGAAGGCAGCAACAGATGGAAGAAGCAAAGGAGGGCTCTGGGGCCTAAGTCACTGTTTTGTCTAAAAATATTCTTCCTCTGTCCCATAAACACACTACTCTTTAACTTATATGTGTTATAAATATTTAATTGGGGTATCATGCAGGAGTTTATGTTGTTTCTGTATATCCAGTGGCTACATGTCTATGAGAGCCTCTTTGTTTGATATGAAAATGCAAAAAGCAAAGAAAAAAAACTATGTATTTCCGTTTGTAACACACCTTCTATGATATTATAAACAATCACATAATTGATTTGCGTTTCAAAATGACACTGGGATATCTCTCCAAATAGTAAACCCATTTCCTGATACTGTTTTCTTTCTACAGTGTTAACTGTCTCATTCAACCCTACCTAGAGTGATGATGAAAACTCTTCTTAGGGCTTCCCTGGTGGCGCAGTGGTTGAGAATCTGCCTGCCGATGCAGGGGACACAGGTTCGTGCCCCGGTCTGAGAAGATCCCACATGCCGCGGAGCGGCTGGGCCCGTGAGCCATGGCTGCTGAGCCTGCGCGTCCGGAGCCTGTGCTCCGCAACGGGAGAGGCCACAACAGTGAGAGGTCCGCGTACCACAAAAAAAAAAAAAAAAAAAAAAAAAACCCTTCTTAGTCCTGTTCCTTTCAGCCACTTTACACATAAATCACATGAGTAGTCTCAATTGCCTGATGCCATGGTGATGATGAGCTTTTAGACACTTTATCTAAATATGAGACTTTTCAAAATTATATTTTAAGAAAATTATGTAACTCTTTGTGATCCATTCTTACTGCCTTGCTACCCCCATTATCACCCTCAAACTATTTATGCTGTGTGTTTTAGTTTTCTATTAGCAAGTCCTGGCTAATTCAACCCTCTTTGTATTACACAATAGTGCATTGCGTCTATTCTCTGAGAACCAGCCAATGTCAAATCCTACTGAAAATGTCTATTATTTTATGCTGTTAGCAACATTTTGTTTACAAACATTTCTTTATACTTGCAATCTAATTATACTTAGCTTCAGATATCCTAATACTTTTTACTTATTTGCTTGGTTCAAATTTTAATATTGATGATTGCAAAGCGCTTTGAAAGTAATAGAAACTTAGAACTCATTGGTTATTTTCAATTTTGTTGCCATAATTGGATTTTACAAAAATTGGAAGGTATAGAAAGCTTGTTTTTCCCTTCTTAAGTATGTACAATATATAGAAGGTGAATGAGAAATTGCTCATATACAATTGCCAACTGAGTTGATGGACTGTAAGGTTTTCAGCGGAGACAAATCTTGCCAACTTCCTTAAAGATATCTAAGTAAAAATGAGAAGCACCAACAAGCACAACGCACACTGTCTTTAAGTTCCTCGATGGAGTTAAAGCCTGTAGCAAATGTAGGAAGAAAAAGTATTCTTCTGTAAAAGTAGAAAATTGACCCGTTATTACTTGAAAGCGTTTATTGAGAAATATGTGGACGAAATCTCAGAGGCCTGTAAGAGGGTTTTTAAAAATTCTTTATCTTTTCATTTTGACTATTATATCAACTATTAACTGAGATTTGCACTGTAATTACAGGTTGCCTTCTGTATTTTCATTCATGATAAAGTAGGTGCTTGTAGGACCTCTAAAAAAAATCAGTGTATCACTTTTAATATGTTTGCTTAGTGTATCTGGTTTGCCAGTTAGTTTAGGATTTCCAAATATAAAAATAACAAAATAATCATTTGTCTTCCTCATATCAACTAATTTATCAGTTGTGAAAGCACTTTTTTTTTTGCAATGAGAATTTGCAGTTGAAAGACATCTTAATAGGTTAAGATTTAATTTTTTAATTTAATCAGTTGAGATTTTAACGTTATGAATATCCTATATAGTACAGAAGAACCATGCACTGCTCTGTCTTAGGCTAATAAGAAAAACAATGAACACATAAAAATATATTAATTATATAGTTGGTACAATGGAAGACCTCTTGAAATTATGAGAGTCTATAAGAATAAAAGTTTCCAAGTTATTAAGAAAGTAGAGGTGGAAATTTTAGTTGTATAGGATTCCTGGTGGTACAGGCATGGGGTGTCAAAGGAACCTGCCTGTAGCAATGATTTTTTGGGCAGGTACGCTGCCTAAATCCCATTTGAGTATGTGCCATCTTGAAAGAGTTTTAGCACTAATTATAGTCATAATTCCATGATTGAAAAAAATTTTTACATGCTTCTTCATCTTTATATTTGGTATTATATTTGGGGATGTAATGAATTTCGGTGAACTATTAGTTAAAATAAATATAAACAAATTGATACTGATAGTGAGAATGTTTCATAGACATATCAATATAGAATATAAAAACACATCTTTCTGTTATAAAAGCCAGTGCAAGTGATCAAACTTCAGCAACATATTGCCATTTATCACATTAAATTGGCATTCTTGCACATTATTAGGTTTTGGAGTTTTATTTGTATTTAACTTGTATCTTTTTGTGGTTCGTAGTCATAAAAGCTGTATAAAAGTTAGAAGGAAAAGGAATTAATAACTGGTTTTACAATTTCATATATATAAGTAGCATTGTAATAAATATAACTTAAGTTAGCACTAGATATTTGCAAGAATTTTCTTATTTGAAAGGGTCTGGCTATTACTCAAATTTTAAAAACTCTGGCATAGATATTTTAATAGAAATGAACAGCAGTTTAGCTAGATTTTCAGCAAAGTTAAATATTCAATTTAAATTCAGAAGAGTTTAAAAATTCAGTAATTCCTCCACATATGTAATCAGAGAATGCAAATTGAAACAACGGATACAACTACGTGTCCATTAGATTGTCCATAATCCAGAACACTGACATCAAATACTGGTGAGGATGTGGAGCAACAGAAAGTCTCATGCGTTGCTGGTCGGAATGCAAAATAGTACATATTCTTGTCATATAATCCAGCAATTGTACTCCTTGGTATTTACCCAAAGGAGGTGGAAACGTGTCCACACAAAAACTTGCACACAGATGTTTACAGCAGCTTTATTCATAAAGGCCAAAATTTGGAGGCAACCAAGTAGGTGAATGGATAAAGAAACAGTGATATATTCAGACAGTGGAATATTATCCACCACTAACAAAAAATCAGCTATCAAGACATGGAAAAATATGGAGGAAACTTAAATGCATATTGCTAAGTGAAAGAAGCTACATACTGTATGATTCCAACTATATGGTAATCCGGAAAATCTCCAAACTATGGAGACCATAAAAAGATCAGTGATTTCCTGGGGTTGTGTGGAGACAGATGGATAGGCAGAGCATAGAGGATTTTTAGGGTAGTAAAAATACTCTGTATGATATTATGATGATGGATGTATGTCATTATACATTTGTCCAAACTCATAGCATGTGCAACACTAAGAGTGAGCCCTAAGGTAAACTATGAACTTTGGGTGATTATGATGTATCATTGTAGGTTCATCCTTGGTAAAAATGTACTATTCTGATGTAATAGAGGAGGCAATGCGTGTATGGGGGCAGAGTATATATGGGAAATCTCTGTGCCTTCCTCTCAAATTTGTTGTAAACCTACAACTCTTCTAAAAATGTCTTAAAAATTAAATAATTCTAAAACAAGGGACCTACTACAATGCTATTGTTATTGTAGCATTTTTTTCATTAATCTAGGTTTCATAAATTTTATGGAGGAGAAGTAATAAGATGGAGTGGAAATAATACAAGATTTAGAGTTGGAAAATCCAGGTTCAAATCCAGGCTCTGACATTTCTCAGCTTAACTGAGTCTCAATATCCTCATTTGTAAAATGCATATGACAACAGTTAAACTTCTCATGGAAAATATTTTCAAGGAATATCATGTGAAATAATTAATGCCAGATTACTCAATAAAAGGTGAAATATTTATACGAACTGAGGAGAAACCAGAGTATCAATGTACTCAACAAAGAATGAAGCATTCTCCAAATACATATCCTCTGAATACGTCTGTCAAAGGTGAAGTTTTGTGCAGATTTATTCACATCTTGCTATCCACTTCTTTTTGGGACAGTAGTAAGTGTTTACAGAGTATAGATGAAACTCACTCATGTTAATTCACTCTTGAAATTAGCCTTTAGTCTCATAACACAGACCACATGAATCACTCAGTCTGGAACAGAGGAATTGCGGGGAAGAGGAATATCAACAACAGTGATGTGGGAACCAGAAGATGTTGGGCTTAGTGCTTTTTGGAAATCCTCCAACCTTAACTTCATCCCAAACTATCTCCTCCTTCTTAAACTGGCTAAGTTCCTCCTCCCACATCACCTTTCCTAGATCTTTAATTAGTCACTTATCACCTTGCATGGTAACTAGCCTAGTACCTACTCCATGATCCATATCACCATTTCTTCTATAAATATATCTGGAATGAATGAATGAATGAATGAGCAAATGAACCATTTCAGGACTAGTGCTATGGAATCCAAGTGATACCCAGATCACCTTTTAGCTTGGATAGATTAAGTAATTTCTGTGACCCTCTCTTTCCTTTACATTTTGGTGTTATTTGAAAATATCATAGCACTTGGCATAGTCTCTGGCATATTGTGAATAAAAGTTGTAGGTAGGGGCTTCCCTGGTGGCGCAGTGGTTGAGTGTCCGCCTGCCGATGCAGGGGACACAGGTTCGTGCCCCGGTCTGAGAAGATCCCACATGCCGCCGAGCAGCTGGGCCTGTGAGCCATGGCCGCTGAGCCTGCGTGTCCACAACAGTGAGAGGCCCTCGTACCTCAAAAAAAAAAAAAAAAAAGTTGTAGGTAAAAATTAGTCAATAATAAGGATAGCTAGCAACTTTTTAAAACTTTATATTCATTAACTCATTTAATCTTCACCACAACCCGGTGAACTGGGTACTGTTATTGATCTCATTTTACAAAAGAGGAAGCTGATATGCAGACAGGTGAAGTATCTTGATGAAAATGATGTAACATATTAGCAATGAGACTAGGAGGTCTGAATCTAAAGCCTGCGCTCCACTGAATTGCCTTTCATATTATTACTGTAAACCTACATGCCTGGGCCACTGCTAACCCCTCAAGTGCACATGTGCAAATAGAAAAAGGCTTTCTTTCCGAAGGACACTTGACTCTCAACATTGGAAAGTTATCAGAATAATATATATACAAATATGTCATGTCTATGATATGAGTGGGACCTCCTTAGCTTTGGCATCCCTGTGTAATGCACAAATGACATAATCAGTTGCAGCAGCACTGTACCTCCAAAAGAGGGGGTTGAACGAATAATCCTTGTTCAGGTTTCTTATAAAATATTATTAGGAATACTTACCAGGAAAAAGCAAAAATAATTCATAACCCTCAAGAGCCAGTTGCAAATGTTTCCTTAACCTAAAATAATTCCACTGGTCATTAACTGTGATATTAATTCTAAAATGAATACACATGTATAAATTGCATGATTATGGCAGACATTTGTCAGCTAATTTGGCAGTGAAACTAGCCCAATGCAGCTTTACAAGAAATGTGCATCATTTCATTGCTCACACTTAGCAAGATTTTCATTTCACACCTTTATCTTGTTGCTCTGAAGCTTTCTTTATCATTTTGACCAAGTTCACATTGCCACTGCTTTCTGAATTTTTCATTCAATGCTATATAATATCTTTGGTCTTTTATTAGTCTGTCATTGTGCGTTTTTTTAAGTTCTATGACCTACTCTACTAAAGAAGTTGGACTGATTTTTGTCAAGCGTAGTATTTAAAGCATCCTTGTTGAAATGGCTGTCATTATAATATAGTCTCACCACCATCTGTCACCACTAAGCAACCCTAAACTAGCTCATTCTAAGGGTCAGTTGTAAAAAATATTGTTGCAATTAATGTAGGCCACTATGCTGTGTAAGTAGAGATTAAAAATAAACATAGACAGATGTAATAGTCCTGAAAGTTGTATCCTGAAAGTCCTAAAAGCATGCTTTGTTAACCAGACTTGGAATACTATATATGACATTATGAATGAATGTACTGACACAAGAGTATTAAGTTTAAATGCAATTATAAGTAAAATTGAATAAATTCACCCTTCTTGTGCATGGCTTTTAACAGCTCAAGTGTAATGAATGTGTTCTTGCATTTACAAAGAAGAGGCAGAATAGTATAATACTGAAAACAAGCATTATTTCAGTTTATTCTTCATTAGGGAATTTCACTGAAACATGTTTGTGATTCCATTCCTATTAGATAAATAATACCTATTAGATGATAAAAGTTGATTGATATAAAAGAAAAGCAGAATCATAGTGACTGCAGCATCACATTTTAGAATTTAGAATATTTTTTCAAAAAAAGTGTGTATTTTTAAAAGTCTAACATTTAAATAGTTAAAGCAGTATGTTTTGGGAAAAAAACCCAAACTTGTCTGTAATGTCATTATCTGGGTAAAAATAGTGTACGGTATTTAGAGGTCAATATGTTAAGAAAGGTTACAGCACAAGATAATTATCAGTAAAAACTAAAATAACACAGTATGTGCTGAAAACCATATAGTATGTGAATCCTGAAATTTCTGGACGAAGGAAGGAGAGAGACTGGTTAGGTTTAGATTTGGGGAGATTAGAAAATGAGTCCAGCTGGTGTTTAGCCAGAAAAGAGAAATGAGAAAATAAGAAGAGTTTTAAGAAAGAGGGTATAGTTTAGTTAGAACTCCTTTAGGTGCCTATGAGTAAAACCCAACTCAAACCAGGCTATTGAAAATTTTAAAAGGAATTTATAAGTCTCTGGCTTCAGGCATCTCCAGATCTAGAACTAACATTGTGTCATGAGATTCCATTGCTCTCATTCTATTTCTCTTTTGGATCTACCTGTCTCTGCTTTTCTTATCTTCTTGGCCTATTCCTCCATGCTGTACATGGCAGAAAGCCTAGATACTTAGAGCTCCAGATTCTCATTAGCAAAAAGGTTAAGAGAACCTTTGCTGTAGTCCCAACACGATTACCCCAGCTATGTATCTATGTATGTGTGTGCTCATTTGTGACTTGGGGTGGGTTTGGGACACACCTTGATTCACAGCCCCAGAGGATCGTGTGAAGTGGACAAGAGTTCTCAAAGAGATAAAGTGAACAAGACTGGGAAATCATTCCAAAGGGAAACCAAATGGTGTCTACCTACAAGGGTGGAGGGCTCTGTGATACCTGTTGCTTTGTCCCCATGACTTCTGACCATAGGCATCAGCAGCTATTTTTATATGTAAAATGTCTTAGACAGTAGCCATTCAACCAGTGTTAGTTTATACTTTCTTTTATTTTTTTTTTTTTTTATTTTTATTTTTTTTTTTTTGTGTGTGTGTGTGTGTGTGTGTGTGTGTGAGTGTTACGTGGGCCTCTCACTGTTGTGGCCTCTCCCGTTGTGGAGCACAGGCTCCGGACCGGACGCGCAGGCTCAGTGGCCATGGCTCACGGGCCCAGCCACTCCATGGCATGTGGGATCCTCCTGGACCGGGGCATGAACCTGTATCCCCTGCATCGGCAGGCGGATTCTCAACCACTGCACCACCAGGGAAGCCCCTTTTTTTAAAATTTTAATTTTATTGTAGTGAATACTTAATGTTATATCTACGTTCTTAAGAGATTTTTTGTGTACAATATAGTACTTTTAACTATCAGTACAGTATTATATGGCAAATCTCTAGACCTTATTCATCTTGCATACCTGAAACTATGTACTGATTGATTTGCAACATCCCATTTCCCCCTGCCCTCAGCCCTGGCAATTTTCATCTTTTTTTTTTTTTTGACCAGTGAAAATAAGAGTCCTGTGGTAGGTACAGACCAAAGTACTATACAACACTGTGGTTAATAGCATTAACTTGGGAGTCAGTGAGACATAAGTTCAAATCCTCCTAAACCTTATCTGCCTCCAGGACCTTGGATAAAATAATTTACTTCCCAAATCCCTAGTCTTCTCATCTGTAAAATAAGGATAATTTCTATCCTTGAGTAGAAGTATGTGAAGTACACCTCTGGCACATATCTGTTCAATAATTTGTAGGTATTTTTTAAATTGAAGTATAGTTGATTTACAATGTTATATTACTTTCAAGTGTGTGACATACTGATTTGATATTTTTATAGATTGTACTGCATCTAAAGTTATTGTAAAATATCGTCTATATTCCCTGTATTATACATTACATCCTTGTATCTTATTTATCTGATACCTAGTAGTTTGTACCTCTTAATCCCCTACCCCCATCATGCCATTCCTCCTTCCTCTCTCCCCACTGGTAATCACTAGTGTGTTCTCTGTATCTATGAATCTGTTTCTGTTTCATTTGTTTGCTTAATTTTTTATATTCCACATATAAGTGAAAACATATAGTATTTGCCTTTGTCTGACTTATTTTGCTAAGAATAATACCCTCTAGACCCATCCATATTGTTGCAAATGGCAAAATTTCATTTTTTTACGGCTGAGTGATATTCCATTTTTGGAATTGTGTGTGTGTGTGTGTGTGTGTGTGTGTGTGTGTGTGTATATATCTCACATCTTCCTTATCCATTCATCTGTTGGTGGACACTTGGGTTGCTTGTATATCTTGGTTATTGTAAATAACACAACTATGAACATTGGGGTACATATATCTTTTCAAGTTAGTGTTTTCATTTTCTCTGTATATGTATCCAGGAGTCAAATAGCTGGATCATATGGTAGGTCTAGTTTTAATATTTTGAGGAACCTCCATAATGTTTTCCATAGTGGCTGTGCCACTTTACATTCGCACCAACAGTGTACTAGTGTTCTCTTTTCTCCACATCCCCACCAGCATTTATTATTTGTTGCCTTTTTGTTGATAGCCATTCTGGCAGCTGGGAGGTGATATTTCATTGTTATTTATTTATTTATTTATTTTTTGCGTTACGTGGGCCTCTCACTGTTGTGGCCTCTCCCGTTGCGGAGCACAGGTTCCGGATGCACAGGCTCAGCAGCCATGGCTCACGGGCCTAGCCGCTCCACGGCATGTGGGATCCTCCCGGACCAGGGCACAAACCCATGTCCCCTGCATCAGCAGGCAGACTCTCAACCACTGTGCCACCAGGGAAGCCCTTCATTGTTATTTTGATTTACATTTCTCTGGTGATAAGTGATGTTGAGCATCTTTTCATGCCTGTTGGCCAGTTGTATGTCTTATTTGGAAAAATGTTTATTCAGGTCTTCTGCCCACTTTTTAATTGGGTTATTCGGTTTTTTTGATATAGAGTTGTGTCAGCTGTTCATGTATCTTGGTTATTAACCAACGCGTTATTAGACATATCATTTGCAAATATTTTCTCCCATTCTGTAGCTCATTTTTCACTTTATTGATAGTTTCCTTTGCTGTGCAAAAGCTTGAAGTTTAATTAGGTCCCTTTTGTTTATTTTTGCTTCTGTTTCCCTTGTCTAAAGAGACAGATATAAAAAAAATATATTGGCTAAGACTTATATCAAAGAATGTACTGTCTATCTTTTCTTCTAGGAGTTTTATGGTTTCTAGTCTTACATTTAGGTTTTTCATCAATTATGAGTTTATTTTTGTATATGGTGTGAGAAAATGTTGTAATTTCATTATTTTACATGTAGCTGTCCATTTTTCTCAACACCACTTATTGAAGAGATCATCTTCCCCCATTGTTTATTTTTGCCTCTTTTGTCACATATTTGCTGACCATAAGTTTGTGGGCTTATTTCTGGGCTCTCTATTCTGTTCCTTTGATCTATGTATCTGTTTTGGTGTCAGTAACATGCTGGTTTGATTACTATAGCTTTGTAATGTGGTCTGAAGTCAGGGAGCATAATACCTGACTTCAGACCACAATTATTAAGAGCTTTGTTCTCTTAATATTTCTCTGGCTATTTGGAGGGTCTTTCTTGTTTCCATAAATTTTAGGATTATTTGTTCTAGTTCTGTGAAAAATGTTATGGATATTTTGATAGGGATTGCATTAAATCTGTAGATTGTTTTGGGTAGTATGAACATTTTAACAATATTAATTCTTCCAATCCATGAACACAGGTATTTTTTTTATTTATTTGTATCATTTTCAGTTTCCTTTATCAATGTTTTATAGTTTTCAGAGTATGGGCCTTTTTCCTCCTTGGTTAAGTTTATTCCCAGGTATTTTATTCTTTTTTTGCAGTTGTGAGCTGGATTGCTTTCTTATATTCTCTTTCTGATAGTTCATTAGTGTATAGAAAAGCAACAGAATTCTGTATATTGATCTTATATCTTGCAACTTTACTGAATTCATTTATTATTTCTAAATAGTCCTTTGGTGGAGATTTTAGTGTTTTTAATGTATATTATCATGTTATCTGCAAATAGTGACAGTTTTGCTTCTTCCCTTCTAACATGGATGCCTTTTTTCTTTTACTTTTCTGATTTCTATAGCTAGGACTTTCAATACTTTGTTAAATAGAAGTGGTGAGAGTTTGCATCCTTGTCTTGTTCCTGATTTTAGAGGAAAAGCTTTCAGTTTGTCACCATTGAGTATGGTGTTTACTGTGGGTTTTAGAAATGAAAACATTAAAATGCAAACATATCTCATTGTGGAGAAACACTCTCATGCTAACGTACTGCTAATAAAAAGTTCTGTAAGAGTAAACAGCACATCAGCTACATCTTCATTTTCAAGAATTAGGACTGATTCACTTTGTTGTAAAGGAGAAACTAACACACTATTGTAAAACAGTTATACTCAAATAAAGATGTTAAAAAAAAAAAAAAGAATTAGGAGAAAGAACAGCAGGGCAGCAGGAGGGTAAGGGGGATCACCAGGTAGAAAAAAAGAGTCAGGTGAGTAGATACAAATAAGATACTCTAAGAAACAAATGAAATAACAACTATTCAATAAACTTTTACCAAGTTATAGGCAGTGAAATAAGCACTTAAGAGCTTAGTATAGGTTCAGTATAGAGGCCTTAGTAGATTCAAAATGACCTTGTAGAGCACAACAATGAAATCAAATTCAACAAGATGAAATGCAATAAATATAAATGAAAGATCTACATTTATATTCACAAATAAGTTACACACAGTGCTGTTTTCTTTCTTAAGCTACCACAGGAATACAAAGTGATACAACTGCTGAATACCAACTTTTGAAATAAAGTAGGAAAAGTAAAATGGCATTGTATTATCAGAATGTGGACTTCTCATTTTGACATTGGGAAACAATTGAAGTTTCTGGAAAAAGTCAGTTACCCGTAACTGTTGTTTTCAAAATGTTGTTTTCTTTCAGTCGGATTAATCAACATGAGGAGAAAGCAGGAGTAAGGGGGTCACTGATGAGGGCTTGGAGGTAGCAGTTATTGAAATGAAGAAGAAGGAAAATAATATTTTTCATGTAAGAAATACTTATATGAGTACTAAAAGAGAGAACTGTCAATGATTATTCCAAGATTTTTAACTGAAAAATGGCACCAGCAGGTATAAAAATGTTGGGAGAAGGGGGTAGTTTTGGGGGCAAGATGGGTTGATGTAAATGTATTTGTTTGGAGTCGTCCCAGTGGAATTTGCCATGGGATGGTAAATAGGGCAGAAACATAAATGTGAAAATGATTGGCTTTGAAATGCTACTTAGGAACAGAGAAGGTGATGGAAGTAATTCATTCCAAAGAAAATGAATTTTTAAAAGACAAAAGAAGAAGAGAAAGGAAGGAACTGAGAGCTGAATTCACCTCCTGCAAAGGGATAGAAAAGAGTGCAGAAGGAAATAAAGGCTAGAGAGTCTAGAAAGAGGTTAACTAGCAGCAAGGGCTCATAAGTTCACTGAATGGATTGTTCTTTTTTTTTTGGATTGTTCTTAAAGTCATAATTAATTTAGCTTTTCTCCTGTTAGGAATCTATATTCCATTCTAATTTTGCTGATTACTTGTATAGGTCACATTCTGGAAGTCAATTAGATTACAAGCAAGTGTTTAATAAACTGTTCTCTAATTTCTTTTACTTTCCTTCTAGTATGTGTTTCTTGCTTTACTAATTGACATCAAAAGCTAATGCTATAGGAGAAATGTGGGGGAAGTATCTGAATGTTTATCCTGATTAATGTGTTTCTGATGATCTGGGTAGCAACACTAAGTGTCAACTACAACTAACATATTTCAGTGAACTGACAGTCTTCTGGCAACCCCAAGCTCATGTGTTTAGAAGCAATTTATTTGGAGAATGCTGATAGTCTCCTTTACTTTGTAGTGTAAAATCCAGGGAAGTATATTTAAATGAGCAAGAGGAAGTTATTTTTTTTATACTTTGATGAGAAAAGTGGGGCATCAGCAGACCTCCCCATAATTAATTACATAATGTAAATATTACTATACCATATGTAGAACACTAGCATTTAAATGAAGTTAGTAACAACCACCAAATGTGTCATTAAAGTAGCAAAAACAGGGCTTCCGTGGTGGCGCAGTGGTTGAGAGTCCGCCTGCCGATGCAGGCGACATGGGATCGTGCCCTGGTCCGGGAAGATCCGACATGCCATGGAGCGGCTGGGCACATGACCCGTGGCCACTGAGCCTGCACGTCCGGAGCGTGCTCTGCAACGCGAGAGGCCACAACAGTGAGAGACCCACCTACCACAAAAAAAAAAAAAAAAAAAAAAGTAACAAAAACAAGTGCCTACTTATTACAGTGGTCTTCCTTCTCATCTTGACCTTGTTAGACTGTTCAAACATCTGCTACATTCACCAAGTTTCTTTAAATAGATTAGGACGTAGCTTATGAATTTTCTATTTTTAGAATTATAGCGGCTTATTTGAAATATTCTCCAATCAGACACCATATTTGTAGTACAAAGACTAGTTTTGTGTATATCTGAAGGTTTGGTTTTTTTTTTTTCAGTTGACTTAGGAACGTTCCCATTGTGTGAATCAGTATTAGTAATAGAAAAAAGGACAAAGCTTCATCTTATAATATCTTATAATATATAATATAATATTATATAATAACCTTATTATAATAAGGTTATAATATAATATAATAACCTCAGTATTTTCAACTTATATATCATTTCATTGAAATGATCATCTTATAATAATAATAATAACCTTATAATAACCTCAGTATTTTCATCTTACAGATCATTTCACTGAAAATGAGTTTGGAAATTGCCAGTAAACACTTTTTAAATGCCAGTAAACACTTTTTAACATGTATAACCTATGCAGTGAATACATTACTGAAAGTTGCCAATTATAAATATCCCATATGTAACATAGCTTTAAATTGTTGTGCTGCATACATGACTTTTATACCAACAGATCATAATAAAAATTGGAAGTGAAGATAAAAGGCAATCAAACTACTTTGTGAGGGAAACAAGTTAAATATCCTATCCAGATGTTCCTAAAGTGTTATTTAATCCTTTTCATTTTCTCTTTGATGCACCTGTTAGCACAGATAACGTAAGATCTACTCAAAACTAGTTGAGCAACTATATTTAGTAACAAACAAACCTGCTATCAGTTAATGTCTAATTTGAAATCATTTGAATTTAAACATATAAATCAGAAAAGATGACTCAGGGCAACACTTTATCATTAATACTCTTAATTAGAGAGTTTCTTTTGGTTTCCATGTATAGCAGCTGCAGATTTTATTTTTTGAAACCCTAGCCTTCTAAAGGAATCTTTCTTCATATGACATTGTTTAAAATAACATAGAGTAGATAGCTGAGCCAAGTTCCCTTCTTTCCTGTTCTTTTGTTTTCTATGTTACTTTAGTCCTGTATGAGGAGGGATAGCATTTAGGAGGGAGAGGGAAGGATGAGGGCTGGCATTGGAATTCCTTCTCCTCCCTTTATTTCTAGGACATCTCCTTGCTTAAATGGAGATAACATTTAGGCTTCCAACTAATATTTTGTTTAATAAAAGTGTTTTGTTATTTAATAAAAGGAGAGAAAAATAGATTGAAAACATCAATTTTTGTACATTGAATAAAGATGTGCTCTATTCACATTTTTAGCCTGCATTGATTTGTCTCAACAGATTTACACTCTCAGCCAAACTGATCCTGCAGATAAATGGTATTCTTTCCCTGTTCTCAAGAACATGTTTGATGGCATGCTAACTTTTGTTTGTTATTTATGCTCTACATGCATGATGTTAAAAAGTACTTGAATTGTGTTATTACTTTGAAATGCTTTTGCTTTGAAATGTCATGAAAAATAATTATAAAATCACATTCCCTACAAATAATGAATTCACAGTTGCACACAACTTGCTTATTAAAAGGAAGAGGTCACTAAGTACTGATTAAATAGGCAAATTATTATGTGAAACAGACATGAAAAGTATTTTGCTGATTTTTCCCCAAGTCAATTTATGCTAGTTAAATTTATATGCAGTGAACTATGTATTTATATGTTTTAATATGATAAAAGACTCTGAGTCTTTCAAAGCAGAAAAATCTGGTGATTGCTTTCAGATGATTGACATTCTAAATTATACTTTTAAAATGAAAATGTACTTTGTTAGTTCTATTTCAGAAATCCAAGGTATTTTCTTGGCACTTTTCTAGGAAGTACTACATTTTACTTCATACTCCCCATACCTCCCATTATTTCTTCCTTATCTCACTAGCCCATCACTAGGTCATCTACCAGGTGACTGCTGAATTGGCCTCAGGACAGTGTTGTTTCTTGGTATATATCAATTGAGAAAGAGATTCAGTACTGGTGAATATCAAAAGAAAATAATTTATTCTTCTTCAAAGATTGTTTTACATTTTCAATTATTTCAGGATTTAGAACTGATAGATTCAATTGAGAAGTCTTTAGACAGAGGTTGAAATGATGTGTTCTCATGGAATTGAGTGTAATTTTTGGTCACTGATTTCCAGTTCTACAATGTTTTCACTTGCTTTATTTTATCATATTCAGGTGCTCAACTGATTAAGCTAAACGATGTGGTCATGTTAAAAGAACTTTAAATTAAGCTAAGATACAAACAATGTCTAGATTTTGTACTAGGTGCAAAGGTGCTCAACTGTATATTAATTGCAAACTAGCTCCCTGAGCGTATGGAGGAATCTGGTTGTGACATTAAGCAAAAATATATATTTGATTGAAATGGCTAAGCTGGTGTCTTCTTCCTCTTGTACCATCCTTTCTGGAGTTGAGCTCTCCATTTACAAGGAGGATGACTAGGTGACTATAAAGTGTACACAAGGAACTCTGTTAATGATTACACCAGAACAAGAGGCATAAACTGGGCCTCTCCTGGGAAGCCTAAGGATGAGGGAGCACAGAGGAATCTTTTTTTCAGTCAAGGTTACACAAATAAGTATGAATTTGGTGGTCTTATCTCTGTACTATTTTATTTGATGGTATAGACCTGAACTGTATTTAATAGAGCCAAGTTCCTGTTCTATTTAATTTGGCACTGTTTTTTTTTCAAAATTTAGAGACAACCAGTTTCTGTGAGGTTACCATAGCCAACACATACCAGCTGCTGAAGCAGTCAGAGTCAAATATGGCTATGAGCCGTTACAACTCTAAAAACAGCAATCATGACTCATGTTTAGAAATTTGTCATATACCTTTCTTTGTTTTTCTAGCCATATGTATACATCCTATTAAGTACCTTCTCTACACTATAGTATTGTTAAATATTCCTGTCCAGGAAATGAAGTTCGAGAAGATTCTATAGCTATATATTAATAAGAACTGAGTCAATTGTCTGTTCATTCTTTTCAAACTGACCATATAAATTAGCAGTAACCATTTGAAAGAAGAATTGATATTGAGAAAAGCGTATTCTGTAGTAATACAACAGTGTATTCTGTAGTAATAATAATAATTTCTGTGTGTAAATAAAAGTTGAACTTTATTTTCTTGGAAAGACGGTATTCCTAGCAATAATAATGAATAATAACAACATTTAAAAACGTATGGCTTCCAGAGGACTTTGTACCATTGGTGAAAATGCTACCAGAGATAAAATAAGAAATTGAAAAACTGTTTATTATTGTTACTGTTCAGGAATACCTTTCTAGTGGTCTCTAACTAAAAATTGTAGTATGATATTGATAATATGCCAACAGTATCGTTTTTTTCCCACACATTAACATACATCTAATGTATTTAAAGGCAAATTATATTTTCAGTGCTGCTGAGAATTAAACATTATATATAAAGGTTTTGGACTAACTATAATCCTCTTTAACATCAGATTAAAATATGCAGCAAAAATAGTTGAGGTTCTTGATTTCCTTAATAGTCTTCTACTCTGTAGAATTTAACAACTGTCTATTAGTTGAAGGAAAATTTAAATTTCCATTAAACACTCTAAGATGGAAACAATTAAGAAATTATATGTATTTAAATTATTCAATTGAAACAGCTTTTTAAGTTTTTTAAAATTTTGTGTACACTTGGGTTTTTTTTCAACAAATGTACATTGAGTTAGTTATGAGATAATCACTACTCTGAGTGACAGAAGTGAAGGTGTGCACAGTCTAGTGGGTGGCAGGTGACTTCAGGGAGATGGTAAGTCCTAGTAGAGCTGTGAACAAGGTGCCTTGGCAGCACAAAGAAAGGAGCAATTGGCTTCCCAGGAAGGATCCTGCAAGCTGAACTGAAAAGGTTGCTGACACTTAAAGTGCGAGGAATAGCCTACCAAATGGGAAAGGGAGGGATAGTATGGTCCCTGAAAGAATTGAGGGCATGGGATCCATTGTGGGGAATATTGGCAACAAGTGCAGAAGGCTGAGAAAATGCGAAGATCTTGTATATTCTGCTAAGGGAATGGGATTTTATCTCATGGGTGATAGGGAGCCTTAGCCATTTTTAAGCAAAGAAATCCTATAGGAAAGGAGAAGCTGGATATGTACTTCCAGAGAGGGACAGAGAATAAAATGATCACTCACAACCTGGAAATTCAGATGGAAAAGATGAGCATTCCACCATCTTTAATTCTCTTAGGCTTTTCTTCTCCTCTACCCCATGTGAAGCAGCTGGGTTTTGACTTGGCAACCTTTCATCTTCAACCCCTCCTCTGCCTCACTCCTGGGTTGTTCTGTAGAAAATGACCCTTTCTGGCGGCTTGCAGAATAATTTGGGCTAGAGAAGTCTGAGAAATAGTGTTTTATGTTAAGACCTGCACATAGATGCTAGTCCATTTTCCAATAATGTTGTTTGTTAAGGAAACTTAAATTTTTTTAAAATAATACAGAGAAGTATTGAGTTAATTAAAAAAAATAGAATGACTATATTGTTTGGGACCCCTGTAACATTTATTCTATAATTAAAACATTCTGAAAGATTTTAGTAAATTTTTGAGTTTTTAAATATTTTTATGCTTTCTCTCCCTTTGTAACTAAAATGGGAATTTGCACTGCTCTATATTTAATAGAGAGTGGGTATTTGTACCATACTACAGAACTCTGTACTGGAGTCTGTCGTGTTCTGCATTTTTATCTGTAATTTAGGTGGAAATACAGTGCCCAGACAGAAATAGCACTTCTCTGGATAGCAGAATACAGACAATCCTCGCTTTGCACAGTTCCAATGTGCACAAATTTTTGTTACCATGGTTTGGTTAAATGGCACTTGTAGCAATTGAAATTTCTGTTACCACAATCTATGGACTGTGACTAGCTGCATAAAGTACAAACTTTGCTAGTAGCTGTTCAATCTACAAATCACTAAGTAAATAGCAGATGCATGTCTTGATCAATGAGCAATTATATTACTGCTTTAGAAGTTTGTCAGTGATCGCTCACCCTGCTTCTGTTATTCAGGTCAAGCCCAGATAGCAAGATGTGTAGTTGTGTTGCCTTCTTGTCTCCTAGTGATAAATCCATGTGCCACTTTATCAATACAAAATGGATAATCAAATGTGGGAATGGACCAACAAAGATGAAAGTGCACCAAATATATAAAAAATTATCATGCTAGAAGTGAAATTTGAATCAAACATACATGGAGTTATAGGAGAAATAGCTGACCATGGGAATTTTGATGCTGCTGCCATTCAAGAGACTGTAGATATGCAGCCCCAGGAACTTAGTGAAGGTGAACTTATAGACATCATTGAGGAAAGTGACAAAAAGGATGACTGTGTCCCAGAAGTGATGCTGACAAAAAACTCCACTTTAAAGGAACTCTCAGAGATAATTTGCCACACTGAAAGCACAAAAGATAAAATGTTGCTGGCTGATCCAAACTTAGAACTATGATCTGGAAGATATAACAGAGATACTCATTCAATATCATAAATAATGTAAGGAGAAGGCCGCAAGCTCTGCTCAAATTAAGATTTTTATCAGCAACAGCAACCCTTAATTCTCAGTGTTTCTAATGTTTTAAATTACAGTGTAGTAAATAAATATTACTTTTACCATATTTCATTTCTTTGTACATTTATATCTGTCAGTAATAGTTTTTAATGTTTTGGCAAATAATTTTAAAGGTCATGAGACAATTGCAGTTTTCTCCATTGATTATTAAGATCACTTTGCACAGTTTCATGATGCAGTCATTTTGTAGTCCCATACTATAATGCAAAGACTTCCTGTGACTTCAAAAGGCCTGAACTGTGAGCTGATAAAAAAAAAAATTTAATGGCATTTAAGAGAGATAAGCATACAGGTATGTATTTACAGTCATGGGGTGAGCACGAACTTAATATGAGCAAATAGTGTGACAAGTATGCTAAGAAAAGTAAGAAAGTTAGGATTATTGTAACAGGCCTGGAGTAGTTTTTTCATTACCATCTGTACTTGTCAGACAACCTCAGCAGCTGAATGCTCAGTTCTGGGCCCCACATTTAAATAATTCTTTGCAGGGAAGGAAAACTACTTCATATTAATTATAGTTGAAGAGACTGGGGAGATGGGGGTTACCTAATTAAACATTACTGATACAAAGGAAGTGGGAGTACATTTAGCCTATGGAACTCCAAAGGGCAAACCAGGAAGCTAACAGGGAATGCTTCAAAGAGACAGAATTCCACATTGTTAAACAATTCTTTTTCATATTGTGTTGCTCTAAAATGGAATCAGAGCAATGGAATCATATTGCTGTGCTATTGAGATTTTTTTAAAAAAATAACTGTCTACTAACAGGGATGGCTTTCAGTGATTTGGGCTGGAGGTAATCCCTAAGGACCCTTTCAACTATGAAAGGGTATAATCCTAGAATGGTGGTTACTATAATCTGTAATGGTGGATTGTGGTTACTACATCTCTATGTGCTGTTTATTAAGAGGTACTTGGATCCTGATGCAGCATGGAGTATAGGCAAGAAAAACAGATTTTATGTCAGAAACATCAGAGTTAAAAATCCCTGTTCAGATAACTATGTACCCTTGGGTGAGTTATTGTCCACAAGCCTCTCCTTTGTCTTCCAAAAAATAGAAATAATACCTGCTTACACTTATTTTCTGAGGATTACAGGCAATATACGTTCCTGGTGTTTGTAAATCTTAACTATTATTGTCTTTAAAAAAAACAAAAGCAAAAACAGCAGTACAGGTGAATTTGGAGGACAGGAGAGTTTTTTCAAATACCAAAAATGATAATTTATTATGTTTTTTTCTTTTCCGTATTGCCAAAATATTTATTTCTTTAGTAGACGTGAGATATGCATGATACACATTTATAATATCTCTATAAGAGTGAAAGGTACAAAACATAGTGGCAGAAGTATGATGACTCGTCAAGAGAACACATTTTGGATAAGTCAAAATTAAATCAGGAGCAAACCTTTTCAAAACAAGTTTAAAATAGTAAGATTTAGACATTGTAAATCAAAACTATAGCAACAGAAAGATTATTGAGTTTGTGATGAGACCTTATTTTAAAATTAATTATGGATCAAATTATTTTTTATTTCAAACTCCTTGTTTTTATTTATTTTTTTAATATGGTAGAGAATACATGGTATTTACAGTAAGGTCACTTTTCTCACAAAATTGTAAATAAAATCATTCATTGAAAGTTAAATGGTAAAATCTAGACAAAAGAATAAAGTGGCCATCAGACAAAACTTGATGAAAGTATTGACATACATACTAAAAGTATGTATTAATTACAATTGGGAATTGAGAAAGAAAAATTAAAGTAGAAAACCTAGAAATTTCACAACTAGGCATTTGCATCAGGTAAACACCTCTGTTGTAGAGATTGATACATCGGTTTATGAAATCCACACACCATTCTTCGTTTCAGAAATATACTGAAATTCTCTTGTTTTGAGTCGGAGCTCACCAAACATTTATCCCGTGTAGCTTGTGAATTAGTTAAGACCATGGAAATGTCTGCTTGTCATAGATATCATGCAAATTTTGTAAAGATGAGAGCCAGCCCCTGGACTGTGGTAGAATCACCAAGGTAATGCCCATCCCATGGTATTTCTTGGGAGTCCTCCAAATCCTTCCCTGGCTACTCTCTGATCTTGGGACTTGCTCTTTCTTTGAAATATCTGAGTCACATTAGATATTTTTTTCCATAAAATTCTACAGCTAAATTAAGTAATTTATAATATTCTAAGTAGAAATAGAAAAACCAAGTTTTACTTTCAAAGGGCTTAAACCACAGAATTAGAATCTGTGGGTATAAACTACAAATGTAACTAATCACAAGATATTTTTATAGTAGGAAATAATGGCTAATACAAATTAGTACTCTACAGTTTAATTTTGAAAGTGCTAACAGGGCGCCCAGTTGCAGAGCTATCAAAGACTAGGATGGTCAATTACATAAGACTTTCCAGATGTAGAGGATGATAGTTTAGGGCTGACTTGTTATTAAGAAATACATTGCAGGAGGAAGATATAAGGAAGGGATTATCAAATGGAGTATTCATAAGAATTTCCATATATTATAAATTCCCAGGGATCACACACACAAAGATTATGATTCAGAGGTGTATTAGTTTTCTACTGCTGCCATAACAAATAACCACAAATTTAGCAGTTTGCAACAACACAAATTTATTATTATCTCACAGTTCTGTAAATGAGAGATCTGACTCCTCACCTGGTTTTTCTGCTTAGGTTATCGCAAGACTGTGATCTTAACTGTGTGGCTCTGGTGGATATCCACTTTCAGAGTCATTGAGGTTTTTGGCAGAACTCATTTCCATGTGTCTGTAGGAGCAAGTGCCTGTTTCCTTGTTGGCTGTTGACTGGGGGTTATTCTCAGAGTCTAGAAGTCTCCTTCACTTCCCGGTTCATGGACTTCTTCCTCTTCAGTTCCAGCAGTGGAAGTTCCAGTCCTTCTCCTGCTTCTTATCTCTTTGACCTTCTCTTCTGCCTCAACTTTGCGGCCCTTACCTGAAAAAAGTTCTTTGCTTATGTGATTAGATTGCACCCACCTGGATAATCTCCCTATTTTAGGATATGTAACCTTAATTACATCTATAGAATCTCTTTGTCATGCAGTGGAACATATTCATGGGTTTCATGGGTGAGGGCATGGACATTTTGGGGGAGCTGTTATTCAGTTTACCACAGTAAATGACTGTGATTTCACACTTTGAGAAATGCTGGTACAAAGGCATAAAAGTTGGGAACTAAATATCCAAACATGGTAGAAGATATACTGATTTGGTCTTAAGTGAAAGAGAAGAATATGAAATTAGGAAAAAATATTAGATTTGACATGGAACCAACAAATAAAGGGTAGACATTGCATTAATCAAAAGCAATGATATTTCTTTCTTAAACACTTAGAGAACACTTGAGTTTATTTAGGATCTATTTATTTTCACCTGGTTGAGAAAAGCACTTTACATAGTTCAATGTGTGGAAATAATCTTTTCACTGTACTCACATATGTATTTGACTCAGTTTGGAATTGTTTCAGAGACTATTGGGATTATTACTGTTTGTAAAATTCTTAATAGGAATTGTTTCCACTCAACAATATGATTTTATGGGTTGACTATCAGTAATTTTTTTTGTTGGTAACAACAGTATATTTCTCTTTATGATTCAATTCCTAACCTTTTAAAATTTGTTTTAAAATGTACATAAAATTCACTCTTTTTGGTGGGATGTTATATAAACATGACAAATGCATGACAATCATGATACAGAACAATTCAGTCACCAAAAAAACCCCCAAAACCTCATACTTCTAATTTACAATCAGTTTTTGCCCACAGCCCTAACCCCCGGCAACCACTCATCTGTCCTTTATCCCTGTAGTTCTTTCCTTTCCTGGAAGTCATATAAATATAACCAAATAGTGTGTAGCTTTTTGAGTCTAGCTTCTTTCACTTAGCATAACACATTTGGTATTCATCCAGGTTGCTGCATTTATCAGTAGTTTGTTCTTGTTTATAATTCCTAAACTTTTGACTGAAATTGGTTCTAGATTAAAATCTAAGTATTTTTCATAATTAAATTACCCACAATGGTTTCCTTTCACCAGTACATTCAGGAATTGCTCTTGTCATAATGCTAAAATTCTGGGGTTTGTTTTTGTTTTCTCTTTGTAAATTTTTTGTGTGAGTCAGACACAAATCTTATTTTGAAGAAAATGCCGATTTACCAGTGTGTTTGAGTAGCCTGTGATTATTTTGAAAGTCTGCTTAATGGAAGTTTTTAATATTTAACAGACAGGTGATCATTGCATTATTTTGAAGATAAGAACTAGACTTAAAGATAGGTTACATCTCAATAGTCTATTACAATGGAGATAAATGTTGTCACAAATAGACCAAAAAACAGTTTAGGGGATTTCCCTGGTGGTCCAGTGGTTAGGACTCTGTGCTTCCACTGCAAGGGGCACGGGTTCAATCCCTGGTCAAAGTACTAAGATCCCAGAAGCCTCGCGGCACAGAAAAAAAAAAAAAAAAAAAAAAAAAAAAAACCCAAAAAACAAACAAACAAAAAAACCAGTTTAGTTGGGTTTGATGCCTTATGTATGAATTTTGCTCGTGTGATAATTAACATTTTGCTTATGCTAACATTAAAGTCATTTTAAATTCCTGAACTTACAACCGCTGTGGTAGTACAGAGGCAGCTGACAAGCATGTATGGTGGTAGGAAGAAACTAGTTAAAATTGTAAGCTTCTATAGATACTCAGCAGAGTGGATAAGCCACATCCAGATGATTGTGATTTCAGCAGATGTGAATTTGTTCTCATTAGAATTCATGATTCCAAGCCCTACACAGTTCAAGTAAATAGCTACCAGGCAGAAAACTGAAGTCTTGACCTTTTTTGTCTCTTAAATATAAGCAACTCAGTCATAGCTCCGTACTTAAAAATAGACAGTTCCATAAGTCAGTTGTGCAGCTAAAAGAATCATTAATCTTTAAATAAGGGATTGTTCATTGTGCACTCTGCTGGGGGTTATATGGTCCTCTTCATGTACTGTACCTCAGAGTGTTTTACTAAGCAGGGAAGTATTGGGGAGATGCATGATGAATATGAAACTCACATAACTGCAGCAAAAGCTGATGTACTGAGAACTATTTGTTAAATCAGAAATCTGTCACCCATATTTGATGCTTGACATGCAGGATCAGTTGGAGAGCAAAACATGTTGTTTACTTTTCAACAAGCTCGAAGAGCATTTTCCAAAGAGGAATATTTGCATAAAGAAGTTTGTCCATGAATGAAAATCCTCCAAGGATTTAAAAAGACATAAGTCAGGATTTTATGGTATAGGATAAAACTTAGGATGTTTAGTTGTGCTTAACAAAGAGGCATAGAAGCTTCTGGTAGACACCAGGCAGTGTGGCTGATGGGTTGAGGATTAGCAGTATTTGTGGAGATTGCTATGCACCTCATCAAAGATACAGGAAAGGGTCGTCTATGAAGTTTCCCTGACTCCCTCAGATGGCTGCTGTATTCTTGTACAACCTTTTTAAATGATTTCTTTTCTAGCACTATGCTGAATTTGAAATTTACCTGTTTAAATTTCTGTTTGCTCCCACTAGTCTATGGCTTCTGTACAACCAACACCATACTTTACTCTCCTGTATACCCCAGGGCCTAGCACAGGGCACAGTGCATGGAACACCCAGGATGTTGTGTGCTATAGGAGTGGAAGGTCAGTATGTAAAGTTCAATATATCCTAGGGAACACAGTAGGTTAGGAACACAGTTGAAAATGTTGTTCTTAGGTGGATATTGCCTTAGAAAAATTGCTTCTTAATCTTTAAATGATGGTTTAATTAATATTTTTAATTGGCTTAATTTTCTTGGCTGGTACTTGGTACACATTCTCTGAGTTCTAAAAAATAAATCCCTTCATGATTTAGTCAGGATTCAACAAGAGAAACAGAAACAGTAGGAGATATTAAGAGAACTTTTTTGATATATCTCTCATTAATTTGACTTTGGTGTTCTGAGGTAATATTTTATAAAAATTTAAAATACTGATATTATACAATTTTGTTAAAGCTGTGCATTTTTTGAACTTTATTGAGGCATACATGACAAAATTGTAAGGTATTTAAAGTGTACAAAATGATGATTTGATATACAATGTGAAAGGATTCCCCCCCCATTGAGTTATAATTAACACAACCATCACCTCACATATTTATCGTTTTACCTCCTTGATTAGAAGATTTAAGCTCTAGTGCTTTAATAAATTTCAGTTATACAATACAGTGTTATCAACTACAGTCACCATGTTTTACTTAGATCCTCAGACTTTGTTTTTCTTATAACTGAAAGTTTGTATCCTTTTGCCAAGCTTTCATTTGCTTTTGGTGTCAAATCTGAAAAATCATTGCCAAATCAATGTCAAGTAGCTACCTCCTATATTTTCTCCTAGGAATTTTATGGTTTCAGGTCTTATATTCAAATCATTCATCCATTGTGAGTTGATTTTTGTGTATGGTGTAAGATAGGGATCCAGTTTCATTCTTTTGCATATGGCTATCCAGTTTCTCCAACACCATTTAATGAAAAGACTATCTTTTCCCCATTACATATGCTTGACTCCTTTGTCAAAAATTAATTGACAGTGTATGCATGCATTTATGTCTGTTTTTTCTGTTCTGTTCCACTGATCTTTGGGTCTGTTTTTATGTTGATATCATACTGGTTTGATTCCTAGAGCTTTGTAATGTAATTTGAAATCAGGACGTGTGATGCTTCCAGTTTTGTTCTTCTTTCTCAAGACTGTTTTGGCTATTTCAGGGTCTTTTGTAATTCCATACTAATTTTAGTATTGTTTGTTCTATTCTGTGAAAAATGTTATTGGAATCTTGATAAGGATTACATTGAATCTGTAGATTGCTTAGGTCATATGGACATTTTAACAATATTCTTCCAATCCATAAGCGTGGAATAACTTTCCATTTATTTATGTCTTCTTCAGTTTCTTTTATCAATGTCTTATTGATTTCTGTGTATATATCTTTCACCTCCTTGTTTAAATTTATTCCTAAGTGTTTTGTTCTTTTTGATGTTATTGTGTGATTTTTTTAAAATTTCTCTTTCTGGAAGTTTGTAGTTAATGTCTAGAAATACAGCTGATTTTGTGTATTTTGTGTACTGCCACTTTACTGAATTTATTATTAGTTCTAACAGTTTTTTGGTAGAGTCTTTAGGGTTTTTTATATGTAATATCATTTCATCTGCAGATAGGGACAATTTTACTTCTTTCTGATTTGGGTGCCTTTTATTTCCTATTATTGTCTAATTGCTCTAGCTAGAACTTCCAGTACTTTGTTAAAGTGGTGAGAGTGGCATCCTTGTCTATTTCCTGATTTTAGAGGAAAAGCTTTCAGTTTTTCACCATTGAGTGAAAAATGGTATGATGTCAGCTGTGGGTTTGTCAGATGTGACCTTTATTATGTTGAGGTACATTCCCTCTAAGATTAAGAGATTTATTGCAAGGAATTTACTTACTCAATTATGGGAGCTGGCTAAACAAGTCTGAAATTTATAGGGCAGGCCAAAAAAGGACAAGCTGGAACTCTCAGCCACAGACTGAAACTGCTGTCCACAGAGAGATATCTTCCGTTCCAGGGAAGCCTCAGGCCTGCTATTTTGACCTTTCAACTGATGGAATCAGGGTATTCAGATTGTCTAGGAGAACCTTACTTAAAAATCAACTGATTATGGACTTTAATCACATCTACAAAATACCCCACAACAACACCTAGATTCAAATTTGATTGAATAACTGGACTGTAACCCAGTCCTGTTGACAGGGTCTGTCTCTCTCTCTCATAATTAATCCAACTAAGACTTCTTTACGTTGACTGGGTATTCATGTTCCATCTTACTTAAAAGCATCCGTTTCTTTAACTATCACCAAAATATAGTGCCTTTTAGATGAGATGAGGGAGATACATTGTTCCTGATTGGAAAGAATATTTATAGAAATAAGTTTTTTTAAAAAAAAACTAATAAATTTAACCCAATTTTAATTAAAAATATCTATTAGGTAGTTGTTTAAATTGTCAAAATGATGCCAAAGTTCATCAGGAGGAATAAATGCATGCACAGTATTATAAATCATAGAAAAGGAGGGTGGAAGGATAAAAGAAGTGAGTAAGCTTAGTGAAATAAAAGACTTAAAATTTCCTTATCTTGTGACACAGTCAGCAATTAAAGAAATTTTTCTTATGGACACAATCAAATATGTAGGGAAAGATTTAGCTTAGGTATATTAATTGCCATATTATTTCTAAGAGCAAAATAACTTGTCAATCTTATATTTTTAAAATATCAAATCAGATTAAATGAATTTTGGTACATATAGAAAATATGTAGCCATTAAAATCATGTTGTGGAAAATATTTATGGCATATAAATGTGTGCCATAAATATAAAAGATAGATTGTTGCATTAACAAAAGTAAGGTATAAAGCAAAAATACATACCATAATTCCATTATAAGAAATATATAATTATATGTACTTCCACTTTTGTTATAAATAGGAAAAACTTCACCGTGTCAAAAATTTTTTTCTAAACTATTTCAATATTGAAATAAATTAGAGGTTGTTATAAGTTTCTATTTATAACTGTTATATTTCCTGTAGGATTTTGATAAGAAAGGTGAATTTTAAATAGCTATTGTTTAGCTGAAAAAAATTAATATTGAGCATATTCAGCCTTAGTGGCTATTCTTTTCCTAAAACCACTAGCACTGAGTTTAGCAGAGCTCTACTCACTTTTATTACTATTATGTCTCATACTTAGGATAAACAAAGCAACAAGCTTCACAGATCACCTAGTTCTCAATCCTCAATTGTACCTTAATGCAAACATGTTCCCTAAACAACTGATTATGCTAAATCCAAATCATTTGGGTAAGAACCTGTGCCTTGAGAACTCACTGGCAGGGATAAATTCTCAGGTTTTAAAGGTAGTTAACTCTGGGTGGTAGTTATTTTATTCTATTATATCCATTTTCTAAATTTTAAACAGCCAGTATTATATTTCCTTTGTAAAGAAAAATATTAATTTTAAAAGCCATGTCAAATTAATGGAGAAACTTTGCTTTGTCAGACATTAAATATATCTTAAAGCACCAATAATTAAGACTATACTTTCAGGAATAGACTTTAAAGATCAGTCTAACAAAATAAAAAGTGAAGAGTTAATGTGATTAAAAAGGCATTTTGTCTCAGTAGGAAAAGGATAGGCATTAAAATTTTTTGTTCAAGAAATGGATAACCATTTTTTTTTTTTTTTTTTTTTTTTTTTTTTTTTTGCAGTATGCGGGCCTCTCACTGTTGTGGCCTCTCCCATTGCGGAGCACAGGCTCAGCGGCCATGGCTCACGGGCCCAGCCGCTCTGCAGCACGCGGGATCCTCCCAGACCGGGGCACGAACCTGTGTCCCCTGCATCGGCAGGCGGACTCTCAACCACTGCGCCACCAGGGAAGCCCTGGATAACCATTTTTTAAAAATGAAATTAAAGTAGATCCTTATCTGCCTCCTCACACCATACCAAAATATTTTTTTTGATGGATTAAGGATCTTATTGGAAAAAAATAAGACACCACAAAGAACTAGGAAAAAAATGCCTGTGACTATAATGTTAGAGAGGAAGTATCTTTCTTAAAGAAACCTAAAAAGTCTAAAGGAAAATCACTATAGATTTGACTACACAGAAGAGTTAAACTTACAAATTATTTGATAGACACAATTTACATCAAAGCACATATTGAAGAAAATACTTAACTGTATTATTAATAGATAAAGCACTATTATGAATCAATATTAATTTTTTAAAAGAACATGAACAAAGATATAAACTGGTTTCAAAAAATAAATATAAATGACTAATAAACATAAATTTATTTGTTTAACTGGACTGACAATAATGAATGAAAAGTGATATGACATTTTTGCATATTACATTGGTCAAAGTATATATGATCTCTGCCTTTTATCTGCCTCTTTCTCTGCCTGTCTCTCTCACCATATCTCAGTATGGTGAAAGTGAAGCAAAACAGAAACTCTTATATTCTTGGCCTGAGTTTAATTGGTATGCAGTATTTCTACAGGGAACTTTGCTTATGCTTATCAAAAGGCTCAGGATTTTGTATTACCTTTGACCACACAATTCTACTTCTGTGGTTAATCCTAAGAAATTATCATAGAGGAGCAAAAATAAACCTAAATTTAAAAAAACTTAGTAGCTGGGCTTCCCTGGTGGCGCAGTGGTTGAGAGTCCGCCTGCCGATGCAGGGGACACGGGTTCGTGCCCCGGTCCGGGAAGATCCCACATGCCGCGGAGCGGCTGGGCCCGTGAGCCATGGCCGCTGAGGCTGCGCATCCGGAGCCTGTGCTCCACAACGGGAGAGGCCACAACAGTGAGAGGCCCGCCTACCACACACACACACACAAAAAAAAACAAAAACAAACAAACAAAAAACTTAGTAGCTACTTTAATTTCTAACAAAAAAATTCAATAAATTTTTGTGCAAACATACAATGGAAAATACACAGCCATTCAAAATGATGTTTCAAAGAAGGATCTATTACAAAGGTAAAGAGGAGGATTATAGAACAGCATATATAGTGTAACATTCTTGTAAAAAGTATTTACACACATATATGCAAAGAGAAAGTTTGGATGGTCATATACACAGTTATTTATAGTGGTTAATTCATGAATTTGTTTTTGCTTAATCATACTTTTAAGTTTTCAAATTTTAATATATATTTCATTTTGATAAGGGATTTTATATGTGTAGTGAAAATAATAGAATTTCAGTAGAATTTGATATTATTTTCTCTAAAGATAAATGTATAATGTTATAGGTAACTCTAAGATCTCTAATAATGCCCTTTGGCAAGTTTCTTTTTTTTTTTTTCATTTTCTTGTTTTTCACCCTAGAACTTTATATTATGCTCAATTTTATTATTCTTTTGGAGAACATATGAAAGCATTTTATTTTGCTCTCATCCTAAAATTGAACTTAATATACTGTCTGACACTTAGATTTCTAAAATCATTTTCCACAAAACAGCACTAGTTTTATCTTTTAAACAACCAAAATCACTAAAGGACAAACTTGCATTTAAATGTATTAAATGTTCAATTTATTATTTGTCTAACTGTTCTCCCTTCACAGACATATCTCACTTGCTGATAAACCCTTTGGAGACTCAGAGAAAGGAAACTTTTTTAATATGTTCCTTTAAATTCTTTTTTTTTTTTTTCTTTTTTTTGCGGTACGCGGGCCTCTCACTGTTGTGGCCTCTCCCGTTGCGGAGCACAGTCTCCAGACACGCAGGCTCAGCGACCATGGCTCACGGACCCAGCTGCTCCATGGCATGTGGGATCTTCCCGGACCAGGGCACGAACCCATGTCCCCTGCATCGGCAGGCGGACTCTCAACCACTGCACCACCAGGGAAGCCCCATCCCTTAAATTCTTTACTGAAATGGGAAAATAAACAAATGATTATTTAGAAGGCAGCAGCTTTAAACAGCACTTGCTTTTTTTGCACAAGATTTCATGAAACTATAAGAGAAGAATAATTATTCCTTCCCTTTCACCTCTCCTGGGCACATCCTAGGTCTATATTCCATTTACCCTATGGTCTCAAACCCAGATAAGGCTTTGCCTGCCAGACAGATGTTTGAATAATCTTGATTATTGTGTATGTCAAATGTATTGTCTGGGTATTCTTTGGCTCAAGCCATCTTGACAGCATTTAGAACACTATTTAAAAATTAGTTATAGAAATTTAAGGAGGAATGTAGATTAACATTACAATCCCAAATCAGGGCCTTGTAGGTAATTTAACTAGATTCTTATCATTCTGAAGTTTTCTTCTCATCCTTCTCTGACTCACACACCCCCTGCCAAAACTGACCTTTTATTAATAATTTTTACCTCAGCCCTAACAATAGCAAAAATAGTAAGAGCTAACAGTAATGTCATTAATCATGGGCAGTGTAAATGTGGTTAAGTGCTTTATGCATTGTGTCAGTTAAGATTAGTTTAGACTATGAATAACAGGAAAGGTAAAATAACTGTAACCTAAATACAAGTTTCTCTTATGTCAAAGGATCAATTCAGGGCTGATAGGGTCACCACCAAGTTGTCAGAGACATTGGCTCCTTTTCTTTTTTCTTTTCTTTTCTTTCCTTTCCTTTTCATTTCTTTTTTTTTCTTTCATGTTTATTTTTTGTTTATTTTTTAACATCTTTATTGGAGTATAATTGCTTAACAATGTTGTTAGGTGCTGCTGTATAACAAAAGTGCATCTGCTATATGTATGCATATATCGCTATATCTACTCCTTCTTGCGTCTCCCTCCCACCCTCCCTATCCCATCTCTCTAGGTGGTCACAAGGCACTGAGGTGATCTCCCTGTGCTATGCGGCTGCTTCCCACTAGCTATCTATTTTACATTTGGTAGTGCATATATGTCAGTGCTACTCTCTCACTTCGTCCCAGCTTACCCTTCCACCCCTGTGTCCACAAGTCCATTCTCTACATCTGCATCTCTATTCCTGCCCTGCCACTAGGTTCATCAGTACCATTTTTCTAGATTCCATATACATGCATTAATATACGGTATTTGTCTTTTTCTTTCTGACTTACTTCACTCTGTATGGCTCCTTTTCTTGTGAACCTCCAGTATCTTCAGCATAGTCCTTCCAACTCATGGTCCAAGGAAGCTGCATAAGCTGCATCTGTTATACCCACATTTGAATATTCCAGCCAGCAGGAAGGAGCAAGGAAAGAAGAAGGTAAAAGGTGCATGCCAGCTGTTTTTAGGGAGGTTTCCTGAAAGTGGTCATATAACATTTCTTCTTATTGTAGATATCCAAGAGCCTGGACAACATAATACTTCATAGTATGTATTCCAGGGATCCCTGTAACTAGATAAAAATTGAGAGTCTTTTACTAAGTGATTACTGGTACAACTGGCTCCCATATGCAATAGCTCCCTTGGCTTCACAACAGCCCTTTAAGCAGGTATACCTTAGCTCATTCTGACTTTTTTACAGGCCTTGTTTCAGTGCCCTTGAGTTTGGATGAGTATCTATCTCTTAGGAAGGAGTCTGATACCCTCAGTCTCTCCTCCCCATCACTCGTGGGTGGGGCTCCTTCTATGGACTGTTAAGCTTCTTTGATGCTGATTACATGCTGCTTCTTTGGGCCTACTTTCTGCCTCTTTCTTGATTGTCTTAACTCTGTCAGTTTATGTGGTCCTGCAGCATAGATCTTCTTCATCCTGATCCATCCCTCTATAACAGAGCCCTCATTATAGATAGCCCCCGCTATGTTGGTTTCAGTAACAGTAAAAAGCATCAATGGTGATTTTGATACATATTTTAAATTATACAAATTTCAGTGAATATTTTCTGTTTACCATAAGGAAACAGGTAAGTCATAGAAATGCCAGCTTCTCTTTTTTACTCGACTGTGACTTTAAGTTACTTGATATCTCTGTGCTTCACTTTCCTTATCTATATAATGAAGATAACTGTGATGTCTACATCATGGAAAGGATGTGATGATTCACTAAGTTAATCCATATAAGACTATACCTGGCACTAAGCCCTTAGTGAGGATTAGCTAATAATAATAAGTATAATTACAAGAAAATTTGTTATAACAGTACTTATTATTTTCAACTCCCTTTCTTATCTTTTAGATTATGTTGTGGTTTTATGGCTTTTATTTAGTGACTGTCAGGCAGAAAGAAAGTTTGCTTCTTGTGAGGTTGTTGGAGAGATGCTCAGTAATCTTTTCATAAAATTCATGGCAATATTTTACCCTTAACTGATAAGTTTCTCTTAGAGAATTGGATTGGGTTTTCCATTGTTTGAGGCCATCTTAAATTTCTGGCTGTCAGGGAATTCTAAAATAATTCTGGTTGCTAGTGAAATAAACTTGAGACTCTTCAGAAAATAAAAAGAGCAGAAGTGATGCATGGGCACAATTGAATTGCTTTATTTATTTAGGGTTTCCAGAGGTAAAAAGATTGTGATGAATTATCTAAATAGGAATTCATCCTTTTCTTCAAGGAAGACATGGATCACATGAATATTAGATAATATCAGCATCTAATTGGCTTCAGATTCCTGAAAACATTTTAACATTGGCAGGTCTAAACATTTGTCCTTTGTATAAGTTAGAACTTGGGAGGAAGCAGATAACATATTCAAAGGAGTAATTTAGGAGAGTTAAATGAAGGCACCCTTTATAAATGTGTGGCAGGGTTATGGCAATGAACTCAGGATGGTGAAAAGGCACCCAGGGAATAGAAGTGGAAGGAAGCTGTTGCACAAGAGAAGGTGTGTGGTATTGAGCAGGGAGAGTGATGGTCACAGTAGGGGGACCGCTTGAAAGGACTAGTGGCTGTAGGTAGAACACACCTACTACCAAAGCTGCTTCCTGGCAGCTTTTCTGACCTCTTTTCTCCCTCACTTTGATCTCTTACCTGTGCCTCACATTGGCCTAATCTAACTGAAACCACAGGGAACGGGAGCCAGGTGATGCCCTGTGTAGAGGTCAGCTTCCCGGGGCATAGTACAGGGCAGAGAAAAGGAGAAAGTAGTTCTGAAGAGGCCACAGTGCATAACTAGCTCACTTGCATCTTCAAGCTCAGCCCTGCCCCGTACTCTGGATCTTCATCATCCTGAACAGGCATAGTGTGCCTTAGGATATCAGTGCTAGGTATTCTGAGCTTAGAGACTCAGTTACTCAGAGCTGAGCTTCTGCAGGCAAGAGTCATTCTCCTTTCTCATGGTCTCTTGATTATCATTTCTGCATACTTGGTTTCTGAATTCCAGAACAAGCCACTGTAAAAACTCAGCCTAGATTGCCTCACTTACAAAATCTTAGGGTTAAAGCAGCTCAAAAATTCAATTAAAAAATTCTTTGTAATTCCTGACCTAAAGAAAAGGCCAACCATTAGTTTTCTGTATTGATAAGTCAAATTTAAACAAATGTTCTTTGATGTAGATCTAAGACAACTATAAAAATTTTGGATTTAATATAAATAAATTTTGGGTACGAGCTGTTGCAATAAGCTAGAAAGAGAGAATGAAATGGTAAGGTTATAAAAGGGAGGTAAGAAGAATTGCTAAAAAACATCAGGGGTTGATGTAATGAACCCTGAAAATAGATCAAGATAAGCCCGGCAGATGTGGGCCTTAGAAATCAGCCATCATCAACTCCTGAGTTAAAATCAGAAATGCCCTGAACATTTATAGGTAAGAGTAAAGAGAAAATAGTTCCTAGTTTGTATACTGTCTGCAGAAACACAAAATCTATTTATAAACATATAGTTAAAACTAGAGATTGGGAAGATCCTGAAAAGTTTCCAAGAAATAATAAATTGTATATGGAAATTAATAGCACTGAATCCATAATTACTCATTTATGATACATAAATAACATTGGTATCTTTGTTGTTGTTGTTATTGATTTATTTGGGGGGAGGTTAAAAAACAAATCAATTTTTTCAGTGTTTGCTTGCTTAGTCTTTCAAACCTGTTTTTCCCATAGGAAAAAGTTTTTCAATGTCAAAATCATAGTATTATTCAAGAACTTTATCCTTGGAACTGATGACAAGCTATAGTTTATCTATGTCACATATTCTGAAAATGAATATGTTTAGGAACTTCACAAGGTATAGCATTTAGCAAATCAATCAAACAAAGCCTACTTTTATCCAAACCCCAGTCATTTAGCTCAACTAACAAAAATTTACTGCCTAGATGAATTTCATAATAGCTTAAAATCTGACATGTTTTATTTTTGCATTACTCAGGAAATGCAATATACCTTAATATTTTAAAGTGAGACTTTTGAAAAATTTAGTAAAATTTTACTCTTTATAGCTAAGCACAAGTGTGTTCCTTTTTCTTCTGGTTAACATTCTGCACAGTATGAATCAAATGCTACTAAAGAAATAAAACTCAGTACCATAGTTTAAAACAAGGTCAGAAAACTATTGCTCATGGATCAAATGACCTGCTGTTTTACTAAGGCCCATGACATAATTATACAGTTTTTGCATTTTTAAATGGTTTAAAAATTTAAAAGACAAATAATACTTTGTGATATGAAAACTATATGATATTCAAACTTTGTGTTCATATATAGTATTATTGGAACACAGCCCTGCCTATTCATTTGTGCATTGTCCATTATTGCTACAATGGCCGAGTTCATCAGTTGTAAAAGAGACCACATGGTTCACAAAACCTAAAGTATTTATTATTTAGCCCTTGACAGAAAAAGTTTGTCTACTTCTAGTTTACATGATTCCATTAAAGTACATTTGTATAAAGAAAGAGATATAGAATAGTATTTAAAACAATATTCTACTATCTTTCTATAATCTTTTAAGCAGTATAAGTGTTCCCTTTTGTTCAGTTTGGCCTCAGAAATAAAGACAGCAATGGTTAAAATATTGGTGACGCAAACATTCTCTTTTAGATGAACTATGGTTACATCAGAAATATTTCTCTGAAAGAATTACTTCACTTGGTGTGACATTTCATAGACTATTGAGTCTTTGTTGTTGTTGTTGTTTGTTGTTAAGGGAAGACAGTTCTCTTCTTTCTTTTGGTGCGGTGGGAAAGTAACAAGCTTCAAGAGGAATTATCTTCTGTGATGAGGAACTTGAGAGAGAGTATAATCAAAGCTGAAAGAACTTGAGCACTCTGAGAAGCAAGGATAAAAGTTAGCAAATATAGTCTACTGTGAATAATTGCTGAATAAGAGAATCTAGGAAAAGGAGTTAATGAGGTAAAATCTGTTAAACTTCAAAGTGCTAAAAAATAATGGGAAAGGAATATTTAAGAGTTTTATGAAAGGAAAAAAAGGCTCTTAAATCTTAATGCCAACCAAAGTGGAACTGTGGTGAAAAAGACAAACTAGGTGCTGAGCTGTACACTATTGTGAGAACAGTGTGTGATAAATCGAGGAAGTTGTTGTAGCTTGTATGAAGGATGAAATCCACCCAGTATTTAATATAGTATCAGAATTCACCTTCAATAAAATTTCAGTGTGGTCAACGGATGCCGTGGATATGACTTACTATGTACGTTTGGCTTCTTTCTCAAATAGAGAAGAAAGTTTTCATATCTGTGACAGAAGGCTTAGAAACCCAAGTAAGGCATTGTTATCTATCAGCTATAGTTTATTATCTAACCACAAATGAATTTAAATTTAGGTCTCATGCATTTAATTTAATTCATTTATTTTTGTGTGCATGTCTCATGAGCTATGAATTCAGATTTACTTTTGCTCATATCTAGAAAACCTTAAATAAAATGTCACATAGAGAATTACCTGGTGGCACAGTGGTTAAGTATCCACCTGCCAATGCAGGGGACACGGGTTTAAACCCTGGTCTGGGAAGATCCCACATGCCGGGAGCAACTAAGCCCATGCGTCACAACTACTGAGCCTGTGCTCTAGAGCCTGTGAGCCACAACTACTAGCCTGTGTGCCACAACTACTGAAGCCTGCGTGCCTAGAGCCCGTACTCTGCAACAAAGAGAAGCCACTGCAATGAGAAGCCTGTGCACCAAAACGAAGAGTAGCCTCAGCTCGCCGCAACTAGAGAAAGCCCACAGGGAGCAACTAATACCCAAACCAGCCAAAAACGAATAAATAAATAAAAAGAGAAAAGGAAAATTATTTCTTAGAAAAAAAAAGAAAATGTCACCTAATATTCTATGGAATGTGTTATCAATCAAGGAATTATTACATTGTATACTAGATAAAAGGTAGTCCTCAAGATCCGTCTCTTCCTAAATGGTCTAAGAGAAGTGTGACCACTCATTATTGGCACTGACAAATCATGGTGGGGTACATATGGAGAGACTTTTTTTGTAAAATCAAGCAAAATATAGCTGAAATAGAAAAAGATGAATCCAGGTAAATAATATGGAAGGAGAAAGGAATTATCTGTTATTGATAACATAAATTATTTATGACTATAGGTATTCTATGATAGTAGGTAATCAATTCAATTCTTGTTTTTCATAATGGAAAAAACCTGAATTAGTATAAACATGAAAAATTTAGCTATGGATTTGTATTGCTATGAATAAGATTAAATGAATATGGTTTACTTAAAGGAAAAATGTAATTGATTATTGGAGGTGAAATCTTCATTTTAATCACTTGTAACACACATGAATATCCCTTAAATTCAATATTGATTCATTATAAAAGCCTTGAATAAACATTTGTTAAACACTCCATATCCTTATATTTATAACTTTACTATAGAAGCCTTGTTTAAACATTGCATAACCTTGAATGTAAAGTATTGAATCTGTGTTAATGGTAAATGGTGACCATAAGAACAACTTGAAGAAATTTTTAAAAGATCTTATTCTTTCATGGATGAAACTATACAAATCATTCCATATCTATCTACTCTGACAATAGGAAGGCAACCTTGTTCCATTTGCCCTCTAAAGTTGTCCCAGAACTTGAGTTTAAAATTAATATTTTTGAATACAACCATTTACTACTCCTGAATAGTTGTTGAAATTTTTAGAAGACATTTCTAATTATCTGTTCTCTATTTGGAGAAATGATCCTGAAATGACTGATTCCTTGGAATTTAGTGAGATTTTTTTTCTTTTCCTTCTACTTATGAAGGGGATGGGTAGAATATATTTGATTGCTTTGAACTACTCTTCTTTATAAACAAAGAAGAAATTAATTAAACCTTTCTATTTCCAGTAACTAGACTCCAAATACTTGACAAATGCCCAAATAAATATTGGGGAGTTCAACTAAGAGAATTAGTATTGAAATGTTCATACTTTTTAGGCAGACCCTTCCCCTTTGCTAGCAGCAGCTACATAAACTCACTAATGGAATATTTTCTATATTTACAAATGCATATTTTGACCTGTTTATTGAAATGTTTTAAATTGTTCACATTTTGAAAAAGACATTTTAATTCTAAATGTTTTAAATTGGGAAGATCTTTTAATTTTTCTCACCAAATTGAAGATAAACTTCAGAAACAAAAGAAAAGCAAGATCACATTTTCAGAATCGCAGAGTGAAGACGTCTGAAAATCCACACCTCCAAGAAGCATTAAGAACAGTGGCAAAAAAAAAGTCAAAATGTTCTTTTTCAGAACTCTAGAAATTAACTAAAGGCTTGCAGCAGTCTGAGAAGTATTTATCCAGGAAAACTGGCTGAATTTCATTAAGAACAGTGTGCTTTGTGGCATTTTAACTTTCTTTAATCTCATATCTCTCTCCCCAACTCTGTATGGTAGGCTTGAAAACCAGTAGTAGCCTCATAACTGTGATAGCTGAGAAAACCAATGTCATGGGGGAGAATGGGTTTGGAGTATCACCAAGGTCTAATCCTTATAGAATGGTCATTATTTGATGTGTCTACCAGCTAGCTGAAAAGGTATATTGTCAGGGTTTGTCTTTATTTAACCTAACTCAGAGTTCCCTTTGTCTCATCCCCAAGAATATTGTTGGAAATAATTGTTTAACATCACAGCTGCCAGAGGTGGTGTTAACTGTGTGGTACTCATGAGAGGCTGGTCAAAAAACTTAAAAAGAAAAACTGTGAAATGAGATGCCCATTGGAGCTTTGAAAAGCTCCAACATATTTCTGAGAATTTAGGAAGCCACATGCATATGAAGGACTGCTCACATGTCCAGGAAAGATGTGAAAAGGCCCTAATCTCATCTTTGGCTGAATTTTAGGCCCTGTGTGAATAGGAAGTTAAGGCTAAGACACATTTATAAACTTCCTGCTAGAGCATTGAAGATGTGCCCCTGCATACACAAAGAGCCCCTCAGCAAACGCTGGAAGATTTATTGCCTCAAAGAATTTAAGGAAATCTCTTTCAAATTATTAGCTGACCACTAAGCTAAATGATCAGAGATTTCAGTGGCTACAAACAACAAAGTATGAAGACTGAAATGTTTAAAGAATGAGTCCAGTAAAGTCATCAAATAAACTAAAAAACAGCAAATCATACCTGGGGAGAAGGGAATCCATTTTTCAGATTTTACCACATTATATTATTTTAAATGTCTAGATATATTTTGAAGCATGCAAAGAAACAAGAAAGTATGGCCGATATACAGGGGAAAAAAAGCAATCAGTAGAAACTGTTCCGAAGGAAGCACAGATATTGGACTCGGGCATTAAACCAGCTATTAGACATATGTTCAAATAACTAAACAAAACCATTTCTAAAGAATTAAAGGAAAGTATGAGAACAGTATCTCACCAAAAAGGGAGAAGCAATAAAAAATATGAATTACATAAATGAACCAAATGGAAGTTTTGGAGTTGAAAAGTACAATAACCAAAATGATAAACTTACTAAAGTGGCTCAACAAGAGGAATCAGTAAAAGACAATTTCATTCAGATTATCCAGCAGGAGCAACTGAAAGAAAAAAATAATGAAGAAAAATGTAGAGACTTTTAGAACTGTGAAAATCCATCAAGCATATCAACATACGTCTAAGAGGAGTTCTTTTTTTAAAAAATATATATATTTTTTAAATTTATTTTTTGGCTGCGTTGCGTCTTCATGCTGTGCGTGAGTTTTTCTCTAGTTGTGGTAGGGAGGGCTACTCTTCATTGTGGTGCATGGGCTTCTCATTGCAGTGGCTTCTTTTGTTGTGGAGCATGGGGCTCTAGGCACGCGGACTTCAGTAGTTGTGGTGCACAGGCTCAGTAGTTGTGTCTCGCAGGCTCTAGAGCACAGGCTTGGTAGTTATGGCACACGGGCTTAGCTGCTCCGCGGCATGTAGGATCTTCCCGAATCAGGGATCAAACCCGTGTACCCTGCATTGGCAGGCGGATTCTTAACCACTGCACCACCAGGGAAGCCCTAAGAGGAGTTCTTAAAGAAGAGAGAAAGATACAGAAAGAATACTTGAATAAGTAATGGCTGGAAAATTCCCAAATGGGATGAAAAACATTTTGGGCATACAAGAAGGTCAATAAACTCCAGTAGACTTCCAGTTTGGACTGGCATGGTAAGAAATGAAGAGAAGTCAACAGATTTGAGAGGTATTAAAAAGCCTTTTGATGCGTTAGATATTTAGTGTGAAGGAAGACTAGTTGTAAGAGATGACTCCACAGTGCTTTGTACCTGTCTTATGTAACATTTATGTTTTGTAATGTATTTGTCGACTCTTTACCCTCCCCTTACATTAGAATATTAGATCCTTGAAAGTAGTTACTCTCTAATTTATCTTTCTTTTGTGCTGAGGCACATTGCACACAGAAGACATTTTATGCATATTTGATAATGTGTTGGATTGAATTAAATAGAAAGCTTTCAAAAATCGATTCAAAACATTATTATCCACAGCCAATAATTTAGATGCTTCTAGCAGATATTATTATAGACTGGAATAAAACTAAGCAATTATTTATTTTACCTGGCCGTTAGGCAACTACTGAGGCCAGCAATTGGCTATGCAAAATATACGTAATTTATTGACCCTTTTTCAAAGACACGGTGAGCTGCCCAGCATACTTTAACTGTGTTTAACTTTATTGCTCCCTGGAGAAACATTTTATCACTGATTGTCAAAAAATGAATTTCATTAATACTGAGCTTATTTTATGATATCAATATAAATTTGGAGTGTATAAAGCCATTAATTCAGCATATGCGTCTAAACAGATGTTTCATGTAATAAAAATGAAAATTAAGGAAGGGTCACTGTGCACATTTGGAATGGTCAAATGGGTTAAGTCATTATGAGAGAAAAAAAAAAAAAAGGATGCCTGAAACCTCATTCTACAGCTACCATTAAATTGCAAAAATATGAACTCTGTTGACAAATCATTAGTGCTGACAATCTCTTACCCTCTTTTTCTTCCAACACATAATTATACAAGTACTTTACTTTTTTAAAAGAAAAGGTAAAAGCCTTAGGTACCAATAATATAATGTGAAATTCATTTTACCTAGGGGATTGCTCTTCTTTTAATGAAATATTTACATGTGTGTGGCTTTAGAAATAAAGCAGTGCAAATCACTAGAATAATTTTTAAGACTGTTTTGGATCATTTGCACCTATGACAATTATTTTGATAATCAGATTATCTAGTTTCATGTCTAGATATGTGAGTATTTCAAGCATTTGTTTCTTTCCAGGGTAAGTTTCCCCTTTGATTAAAAATTTTTTAAAATTAGAAATGACCATATCCATGTAAAACAGTAATACATCCACTAGTAAAGTGTTAAAGCACTATTTTCTTTTGTCTTCTTTGGAAAAGTAAAATAAAACTGTGTTTTTTGAAGCAATTGTTTATAAGGTTCTTTTCCTTGGAAAATGTATGTGAAGTAATTAGACCAGGAACCTTTAAAATTGACGTAGAATGCCTTATTCACCACTTTGTGAGGCTATTTTGTCATGAATTATATATGAATATGTCAGACAAAACATTATTAATGTATAATTTGAATTAAACTGATTAATGCTTGAATTATCACAGTATTTCTGGACTTCCCCTGGCTTCTAGCTGCTTACCATGTTAGCACTTGGATGCACCTTTGTTATATATGTAATCAGATATTATTTTAAGCAGAGGGAATACTTAAGAAATCAGAGACACTAAATGATTCTACATTATGAGCAGCTGAGGAATGAGGAGAAGGGACACAGGAAAAAAGACAAGGGCTGAATTTGGACAACTGGGAATTGAGATTGGGAAAAATGATTTAGGAAACAGCTGCTGTGTTAAGAAAATCAGGGTCAGGAAGAAAAGAATTCTCAGAATACTTGCTCTGCATTAAAAGCATTTATCTGTGAGAGATTGAGTAAAGAATTGGAGTATTTTAATTACTTTTTCCCTGCATGAACCATGATTCTCTGCATTGACACCTTATTGAAATTGGGCCATTCAAGACCCTTGGATTTATTCAGATTACACATGCAAACACACATGCACACACTCACATGCATTCACATGCACACACACAAACACATATACTAATATACCTATTTAGTTCATGATAAATACAAAAATTGTGTTTATGGGTGTATTTTTTAGCACACGGCAGCTAAGTTATAAAAATGGGTCTCATTATCCTCTAACCAAGATGCTGTCGTTTGAGCACACATCTACCTAGGTGACCTCATTTATTTTGTCAGGAGCATCCGTTGTTACATGCATAAAAATAAAAGCCAGTTGACTAAGGAAGATGCCATGTGATTTTTACAGAGCAGTCTAGAGAAAACATTGTGGGCCAAGACTAGACTTTGTGTTTCTCAGGCTCTTTCTAGGCATGCCAACTTTATAATGGATGTTAGCCATGTCTTTTGTGTAAATATACTTCTGGTAGACATGAAATCCTTTCATTCCCTTTCAGTGAGCGTATGAGTCATTTAGCTGTGAGGAGTAGCTATAATAGTAGCTGGCTGGGTTTTCTTTGATTCTCTCTTCTTGCTCTTCCTAACTCACTATAAGAGCTTTTGGCAGTATCCATCCACCAAAAAATACATACAGAATTGGTTTGTATTCATTTGTACTAAGAACTCTGTGGAGAACTCTTAAATAGTATGAGGCATGCATTGAGTTCTATTGAAACTCTTCTCCTTTATTACATGGGACCCCTCAAACCAAAGACTGATTGCTTTCTAAATTATGCATTTGGGCAAGTAAAGTTGAATGGCTGTATAGTCTCTTATTCATCCACTTAGAATAGAAGTAATGGATAAGATCTTCTCAAAATGTGTACCTTCCTACACTGCTAATAGAATGGTACATAGGTACAGCCTTCCTTGGGTTGTAAATGTCTGCTTGATTCAAAGCTTCAAGATTACCTTTATCTTTTGTGCCCACAATTCCACATTTAGAAATTTATTACAAGGTAAAAATATTGAAATAGTATTCAATGATGTATGCATAAGATGCTAATCAGAGTGCTATTTATAATGGTTTTAAAAAGGGAAACGTTCAACTCTCCAGTACTGATTAAACAGATTCTAGTAGACTGTAATATATCCATGCAAAGATATGCTAGATAATCATTAAAGTTTATCTGTGTAATATTTTTATTGACCATGAAAAATGTTAAGATGTATTAATGGAAAAGAAGGTTAAAAATAGTATAGATATTTTCTATTACCTAATTTTGCTTCTTTGTATTTTAAAAAATTGTATTACAAATAATAGAAGCAGACTCTAGTTAAGCAAAAGCGAACTTGTTAGAATAATGAGATCTGGCTTGGGATTGGTCTGAAACGAAGAATTGGAGGAGTCTGGGAAATAGGAAACAGTAGCAGGAACAGTCATAATTAGACAGCATCCATCTCTGCTGCCTTTGCTGCTGTAACAAATGAACTTGTATCACTCTTATCCCTGCATCACTCAAGATTCAAATTCCCAGGAAAGGGAATTATTAGCCTAATTGATTCCATTTCCCAGGCCCTGGCAATTTAGCGAAAAGTAAGGAATCTGAGACTATTATACTTTCCACTTTTCGGAGTGGGATATAGTAAACAGGAATTACTTTTCCAATAACACTTTAGGCAATAAGAATAAAATAGTTTCTCCAAGAAAATCAGAGTGCAAGGAGTGGATGCCTGACATTGCCCTACGTGGCATACGTCCACCACAATATTTTATCTTGAAAATAAAAAGTTACAGCCCACCAAAATACAACTTATTAGACATCTGTGGTATATCTAGCACTATTAGTTGTTCAGAGGGTCAAAAATATATCTTATATTGTGCTTATCTTCCAAAAAGAAACATCAATTTAAAAGTCTACTATAACAGGAGATAGAAATTATTTCCTCTTTTACAGGAAAATAGGATATGCATTATAACAGCACTTATCAATATCTGTCTATTTATCTCAAGAGATCCACTGCCTTCTCTCCTGCAGTTCATCTCTGAACTTGGAATAAAAATACTGTGTCATTTTGGATAATGACATCTTGCTAAGCTGTATCATTTTAACTATTCATTTGAAAGGAAAGTCATGTTTATGGAAATCATAAAAGACAATTGACAGAAATGTAGTTTCGCTAACATCATTTGAAAGTAACCCTAAAATATTTTCACCATCTGCTATGTTGCAGAGACCATGAGGTATTCTCCAAGAAGATCCTCTACATTTGGCCTTGAGAACCCTAGTCCATCTGTTCTGAATTAAAGCTAAACTAGTTATAGTACCTGGGTACTTGTTTCAGAGCCAATATTTTTTTAGGATGCAACTGCAAGGTTGATGTGATTTGAGATGACTTTTTTGTCATTGGGTTTGATGTAGTATAAACTTAGGAATATAATTGAAGATATAGTGGAAGTGAGAGTTTGAGTATGCAATGAATCTCCATATTTTTGCTTATCTTTTGCCTTCCTTAACTGTAACATGTTTATGAAAGACTTGCAGCTAAATAAAACCTTTTACCAATTAGTAAAATGTATTTGCTTGTAAGCATTGATGAAAATGGCTTTGAAAGAAAGTTTATTTTTAAGTGTCATATATTTTGAGTCTCTAAAACTTCCCAGATATTCATATTTTCAAAACTAAAAAGTTTCTAACAATTTATATGGTTATATTTTTAATTTATTCCCTTCTGTATTAGAAATAGTTGTTTTTCCCTGAAACTCTTTTATGTTAGAATGTACGGGAGCAACATTTTGAATGTATAATTATGTTCACTGTTATCATTTTGATTTTCTAATGCAGAGGAATCTGATATAATTCTGACAGAGTTCTATGGCAGATATTTGTAGCCTACCTACCAGCTGACTCTTATTTGTTCATATAGAGTGCTGAGATCCTTTTTTCTGGGGGAAGGTGTTTTCAGATTTCCTCATCCCAGGAGATAAATCATGATTGCTTTAAGCCAATCATGGTAATTCCATTCCCCTTTGTTAGTGATATATCTGGTAGTGGACATGTGACCCAGTTCTGGTCAATGAGACGTAGTGAGAAGCCTCGGTAGCTTCTGAAAGGGACATTTTTACTCAGTAAAAAAAGAGAGGCTCCAGGAGAGAAGGTTCTATTTTCCCTGCTACTTCAATCCTACTATTACTGTGGTTGCAGGAGGATTTGATATTTGGAGTTGGAGCAGGTATCTTATAACCATGAGGTAAAAATCTACAGAAAACTGTGGGAATAAATAACAGAGAGATAGAATGAGCTTGAGTTCCTGATGACTTGTTTGAACCACTATGCCAAACCCTGGAACTGACAACCTTCAGAGTTCTTGTCATATGAGAGAATCAAGTATCTTTATTGATCAAGCCACATAAGTTGAGTTTTCTTTATATGATAGCTGAAATACACTAATAGATACAGATCCTAAATATCAACCGAATCATACTACAAGTGGTCTTTAAATTTCATGTTTGACTTTCCAATAATGCATACTTTGATACCCTTATGTTGATTTTTACACACTTGATGCAACTTTTCATGCTTCAGTTAACAAATATTTTGAGCTACTATATCATGATGTTTCTTTTTCCTTTTAGCCAAACATTTAAACAGTGTAAGCAATGTTACATATCAAAACTTGTGTGATTATTTGAATATTTTATTATATTTCTCTTCATTTTACCAAAATGAATAGAAAGGAGAGAAATGAAAGCATTAGAAATAACTTGTGAATAGAAATGTTGATTACATAAGCTCAATATAATTGAGATAAACATGAAATAATTAGATGTGCCATTATACCTGTACTTTCCACCTTAATCTGATGTCTGTTGGGCTAAGTCTAGTTTATCGTGTGTTCAGTGATGAAGTAGAATTAAGCAGAAAGTAATATATATTATGAAATATTGGTGCATATATTCAAATATGGTGTTTAAAGTCAAGGAGTAAATAGGTACTTTATGATGATATTTAGCTGTCTAAAATTGGAACTCCCTTTTGGTTGTTATTTTAACAAAAAACCTGTTGAACATTCATTATATGCTAAGGTGTTGGAGATCTAGTAGCAAACAAGATAAAATATGACTCCTCTTTTCTTTGAATTTGTAACCTGGTGGGGTTACAACATGAACTATATGTGGAATAGAGTACATATATAGAATTATCTAGCTGGGTGTTACAAAGAATTGTGCATTATTGTCTTTATTGTAAAAGCAGACCTTACCTAGTCTGTGGGAATGTGTGAAGATATATCTGAGGAAGTGGTATTTAAACTGAAATTTAAAAGATGAGTAGGAATAAGACCTAAAAAAGGGAGTTAAGAGGAAGAAGTTTATTCTAGAAAGAGAGAGGACAGATATGAAAGCTCTGAGATAGCCAAGAGACCTGGAAGAAATCTAATGTGGCTGAAGAATCAGAAAAGAAAGGAGATAATGGTGCCAGCTGGGGTTGGAGGGGCAGCAGGGCTAGGATCATGCAGGTCGTATGTCTAAACATAAATTGGGAACATGGAAGAGTTTTAAGGAGTGCAGTGTCATAATTCTGTCTTTAAAAGACTCCTTGCAGTATTATTTAAAGTGGGGACTTCCCTGGTGGTCCAGTGGTTAAGACTCCGTGCTCCCAATGCAAGGGGACCAGGTTCAATCCCTGGTCAGGGAACTAGATCCTGCATGCCACAACTAAGACCCAGCGTGGCCAAACAAATAAATATTTTAAATTAATAATAATAATAAAGTGAATTTGAAGGGATCAAGAAGAAGAAGACTAGATATGAGATTTCTGCAGTAGTCCTCATGAAAGATGAAGGTGTGAAGAGAATGGAGGCAGAGAGAAGTGGATGGGTTTAAGAGGTATTTAGGAAATAGAATTAAGAGACTTGGTCTTTAAAGGAATGAATGTATAATTTATCATCCAAACTGGAAATATTTGATAATAAAAAATTGAGTCCCAGTTAAATAGGCATTAGCTAGGAATGTCTTGGGTAAACCAGGATATATGGTCACCCTGGACATAGGAGTTAGTGGAGAGCAAGGAGGGACCAAATGTAGAACCAAATCCCCTTTAAACATGTAAATTTCTGACAATAATTACCTTTGGCCCTGGCCAATCTCAGGAGCCATTTAAATTCTTACATTGCATATTAATTTATGGAATAGAAGACATTAGACTCCAATAGCTCATTTTTCTGGTACTTTGCCATCTCCTGCTTAGGCTTGGCCTCAAGAATTTAGTTTTTCAGGATAAAAGCATGGTGCTTATAACGTATTAGATGACATGAGCAAGCTCTTTTTTTTTTACTAACATTTCTCTTAGCCCTTATTTTTTGAGTCTCTTTGACTCTGCTATGGAGAAGTCTGTGTCAAATGCATTAGTGATTCTTTTTCTTAGGTGTGACTGTCATTTAGGGGTCAAATTAAAGACCATTCAACCGGGGCAGTGACAACTACAGAATCTAGCCTTTAGCCAGCCTCCTCTCTAGAGATTTACAGGGCAGCTGCTGAGAGTTTCACTTAATTATATAGATTTACAGAGCTTTGCTGCCTTTGTATACTGTCAAGGGTTAAAGGTAGTCAGCCTGTCGTGCAAAAGCTTTACTGCTATGCCAACTACTTCTCTTCTTTCATCTCCCTCTGGTCTCCTATACATAATCACACTCTGCTAATTGTACTCAAAAATACTTTTCCTCTTATTCTTTCTTCTATTTCCAGGTAATTATTTAAGTTTTAGGAAAAAAAATAGTTTTATTTTTCTTTTTGGATTTTTCCAGCAAATAGTGTCATCTAGCTAATTCTCTAATTGTTGATAGCATCAGTTTTTATGATTTAGCTTTCTTTTACATCAACTGTATAATAGTCTTTACTGCCAGAAATAGAAAGAAAACCTCATTTTAAAAGACAGTGGATATCACAAAATATATATTAAAATCAACTAACTGAAAATAATTTGAAGGGTAGTATGCTTTAGAAAGAAAGTGGCAATAACAGCCTTCAATCTGCCAAGGAAAGTACTAAATCTGATACACTATAAAAGATCTCCAATTAAGTAGAGGATGATTCAGTGTCTTGATATCTTTGGAAGAGTCATATTTTCCCAAGTTTGTAAAAAAACTTGGTCTTTCTGTTATTATATATAGGAACACTTTCAATTAACCCATGTTATAATAAAATTAGTGCTAAAGTTCATTAAACTGTAAGGTCTTGATATTTATTCTAAATCATCAAGGAAAAATCCATGTATACATTTATTCACTTATTCAGTATGTATTGTTTGAGTACCTTCCCTGAGTCAGACACCATGTTAAATGTTAAAGGAACAAAGATGAGTAAGATACTCTCCTGCCCCCCTAGAAACTTGCAGTGTAGTGTATTATAAATGAGTAGGTACAATTAACTGTTGTACATGTTCTAGTAGAATCTCTAAAGGGTACAAAGGAGTGGCTACTTTAACCCATATGGTCAGAAAATAGCTGTATAGGGAAGTGATGCCTGGCAAGTTATTTCCATAAAATAATGGGGCAAAAATTAATATATTTCTGTTGGGTGTTGTTTGACCTAATATTACAACAAGACCCCCGAATACAGTGACTCAGAAAAGATGGTGTATTTCTCTCCCACAGCACAATATAGAAATAGGCAGACCAGTGTACATAAGCACTTCTATTGCATAGTTTCTTTGGGGACCAGATTCTATCTGTTTTGTGGTTTCACCAACAATTAGTGTTTATGGATCATGTGGGCTGAAGATCCATATTCTTGAACAAAGGAAGTGGGACAAATAGGAAGCAGATTTGGCCTTGAAATTAGTATATGGGTATTTAAACAAAACACTTCATCTCTTTTCTCTGCTGGAAAGATAAGTGTGTTCAGCATTCTAGGATCTGGTTCAGACACTTGGTTAAAACCACCTCTGTGGTCTCATGCAAGTCATTGAACTTTGAGCCTTAGATTTCTTCTCTCCAAAATAAGAGGTGTGAATAACCTCTTTTTTTTTTTTTTCTGTGCTAAAAGTCTTATAACTCAGTATGTAATGACATGTTCTACTTAGTTATATTAAAATGAGAGATGTATGAAGAGTTCTACCACTCGACCTTCAGCAGAAATTTTTCCTGTAGTGAGATGGAATGACTACAAGTGGTCTTTGAGTAAAAAGAGAACATTCTATGTCGATATTTTCCTATATTGTATCACTTACAACACTCATACTTTGCTGTTGGCTCAAAAATTAATTTCTCATCAAAAATTTCAAGACTGGCATTGTTAAAGCTACATATACAGGGCTTCCCTGGTGGCGCAGTGGTTGAGAATCCGCCTGCCGATGCAGGGGACATAGGTTCGTGCCCCGGTCCGGGAAGATCCCACATGCTGCGGAGTGGCTGGGCCCGTGAGCCATGGCCGCTGAGCCTGTGTGTCCGGAACCGGTGCTCCACAACAGTGAGAGGCCCACGTACCACCAAAAAAAAAAAAAAAAAAAGCTACATATACAAGATGTTCTTAATACTTTTGCTTGAATACATTTGATTCAAAGAGATTTGATGTTATCTTTTGGCCAGAACACCATCTAAAAATTAAACTAAATTTAAAATGTAGACAATTCTCTTAGCCAAGGGATATGTGACAAGAAACTAGTGTCTTGATAAGAACTTTAGTCCTTACTATTTACCATTTTGACTTTTTAAAATAAATCTTATTATTTACAGACATGGTTCTCTTATTGGCAGAGGGTTGGCTTGTGTTGGCTTTTTTTGATTTAAGAAGTAGAAGGAAGTGGATTAGTGTGGAGAGATGTTTAGCATAGATAAATAGGGATGGTAATATTCCAAAGGAATTTCAACTATCTGATTTCAGTGACAAGTCCTAAAAAAGATAGGCTAGCTTTATTGGCTTATTTATCAATTAAAAGTAAATAAATAAAACCACGGCTCCTTCTCCCTAGTTGACTCTTCACGCTTTGTGATACTCACTGTCTACTGATGAAGGGACTTAACTAGCTGACCACTAGAGGTGGGAGATTTTTGTCTAGAGGGGAAAAATCTATGGGTCAGTGTGAAGATTCATGATGAATAGCAAAGCAGTTTACACTTTGAAAAGCATGTCTTCTTACAATATGGAAAACAGTAACCTATTTTGCTAAACTAACTGGAAGAAGCTATGTACGTTTGATGAGATAACATGTTTTCTAAAAAAAAAAAAAAGTAAAGTTCTTTTGTAGCTGCAGTACAGTTTTGATTTGGCTGACAATAATATGGAGTAACTGGAATCCAAAGGAATCATAAACCCAGTTGTACATTTGTTGGAAACACATTTTTTGGAAGATCAATTTGTAATAATTAAGTAGGTGAGCCACACTATCTTATCAAGCCAGTCCTATATAAAAATGGGTAAAATGAAGCCAAGACAAAATGAGTTTTCTCAGTACACCCTATTGCTGTTTTTGCAGATTACTTTTAAATTTTAGATTCGGGGTTTATAGACTGATCCAACTTGAGCCTTTAACTTGTAATTTATCAGGCAGCATAAGGAAAACATACTTAAGCATAAAGCTTTACAAAACGAGTGAAGAAAATAGATGAATCCTAATTGACCTTCACCAAGTTGTTTCTTTCTTTTCTGAGTTTGTGAATAGAGTTGAACTATATACTGCTTTTTATTAAGATAGGTATTAGCCTCACCAAAAAGTCAGAATAGCCATCTTTTCATTGCACTCATTGTTCTTCCAACCCTTGTGAGAAAGTAGATAGGGAGTAATAAGAATAGGGAAGCAGAGATGACAGAGAGAGGAGCCAGGAGTTTCCTGACTGAACAGTGGTACAAGGGTGCACCTAGATTTTTTTTTTATCATAGACTCATAAATGGATTTTTTTAATAATTGAAAAATTTTGAAGCAGTTTTAGGTTTTATAAAAATTAAGCAGAAAGTACAGAGTTTTCATCTCTTGCATTTTTCAAAAGATGAGTTAATGTCTGCATTTCTATTCAGTGAAAACAAACTATCTTATATATAGTTTTTCAGGTATTCACCACAAGAACCACCACATTTTTTCAAAGTCAGATATATATGGTCTGTGATGTTTGTATTTTTTTCTTCTTATGTTCCAATAGCAAAAATGGCAATGTGTAGACCTAAAGCATAGGGTGATACAGTTGTGGTCAACAGTGAGCCTATAGCATGGGCTGCACAAATATAGTCAAATCTGGACCAATAGAATAGGCTATGCAGTTGTAAATAATCATGGGCCAATAATAGGAATGGTACAGTTATAATAAGTCATGGGCCTAGAGTATGGACTGTGCATTTGTAATCAATTGTGAACCAAAAGTACAGCATTGGACCAAATATTATGAAAGAAGCTAGGAAGAAGGGACCTAACATTTTCTTGGACACCTGGTTTGTGCCTGGAAATGTCTTGTAAACTTTCCATGTTATTTTATTTAATTCTCACAGAAATACTATGAAGTAGGTGTTATGATTCCTGTGATGATAAGATGGAAGCTAAGGGAGGTTAAATAGCCTTCCCCAAAACCCCACACATGTGGGACAATATGTGAATGGCAAAGACTCTACTCTTTCCACAGCATCATCCCTTCTACTCCTGACTTCATTTGTCCAGAGATGGCAACTATGTGGCATTCCAGGACAGTAACAAACCTTCATAATTGATCCCAGAGCATTTTTCCATCCCCAATTTGGCTGTGAATTTCTTCTCTTCACCGTACTCTAGGTATCCATTATTAATCAGCTATGATTGGCATATAAAGTAGAACCTATTTGTCATCCCTAATCTTAGTCCCAGTGCATAAATTCTATGTCTTTAATAATTCCTTGCCTTCATCACATCTTCCTTTTTCCTCTTTCCATGTTACTTCAAACAAATATCAGTGGTAGCTTGAGCAGGTCCTTATTTGGGTCTCTGAAAGTTTGATACTTGTTGGCCTGTGCTATCCTAAACATTAGAAGACGTGTAACTACAATGTGCCTCCAGATACCCTCCAAAACAGTTCTCCTTAACTTGTGTGACAAATAATCAATTCTTCCCAGTCTCTTTTGAGCTTGTATGTAGGAGTGGAGTGTTTTATAATGGAAGACCTGAGAAGAATATACTTTTTCCTAACAGTTCTTTAAGCAGCCCTTAAGACACATCTCAGAAGTAAGCATAGACAACAACATATAATTTTGAGCTTGCTCTCAGTTCTATACCATGTCCAGCAACATCTTTTTGAGGACTTATGATGGCACAGGGCCTCTTACTTAATGGATTTTAAAATGCAGTTTAGGGCTTCCCTGGTGGCGCAGTGGTTGAGAGTCCGCCTGCTGATGCAGGGGACGCAGGTTCATGCCCCGGTCCGGGAAGATTCCACATGCCACGGAGCGGCTGGGCCCATGAGCCATGGCTGCTGAGCCTGCGCGTCTGGAGCCTGTGCTCCGCAATGGGAGAGGCCACAACGGTGAGAGGCCTGCATACCGCAAAAAAAATTAAAAAATAAAATAAAATGCAGTTTAGTCCCTGAATATTGTCTCATCCTCCTTATATGAAAGTACAAGTACAAATCCTCCTCAAATGAAAGTACAAGCTAAGTTACAGCATTTGTTATGCAAATACCACTTAAAGCCTCCTGAAATACATAATTAGTTAATAGTGTATTTGCTATAGGACTGTGGCTTCAGGATAATCCCCGCCTAGTCTCAACCATGTGCATCCTTTAAAACCCATCTCTGATATAAATTCTGGAGTCATCATTGGCTTTAGAATCCATAGAATATATTATTTTCCTTCTTTTAATTGTTATTTTATTTAAGCTCTTGTTGTAAGGAAGAGACTCTCAAGTTAGTTCATGTAATGGGATTTTTTGAATTCACATAGAAGCCTGGAAATAACTAAATCATTCAGCCTCAGTCAGGCAGGAAACATTGGAAAGTCAAGCCCCAGGAAGGGTGGACCTCTAGGCTAAATCAGGCCACAGGGTCTTCACTCTTGTGCTTCACCATTACCTGAAGTCAATTACTCTCATGGACTTTTCTTTCTTTGTAAATTAGCTACGTCAACCCCCACTACGCATATTTAACTGACTCCTGACTTCTGCTTACTCTTAATTTCTGCTTTCTCATAACTGAGGCCTATACATGGCTTATTACAGTCTCTGCAGAATTCTGTATTATATTTTTTCTTTCAACTTCAACTCTGCCACTGTTGTCAGTTCCTCATGTATCCTTATTTTCCTGAGAGTGAGAATCTAATTAACCTAACATGAAAGTATTAAGAAAATAAAAGACATCCATAACTTAAATATTTAGAGACAACTGACATTTTTATATTTGCACAATTCCTTATAGTTTATTTTTAAAAACATATGTACATACAAAAGATAATTGTATAAAATTGGGCCAAAACTGTATATAGTTTTCCATTCTCATTTCACATTTAACTTTATCTCATTGGCATTTTCCAGTGACATTAAACGTTACTTTAAAATGTGTCTTTTAATAGCTATACCTTGAAAACCTTAACTTAAACATTGTCTTGAAGATTTTCTGTTCTTTCCTTTCTTATACTTAGATATTTTGGCTTAACAGTTTCATAGAGAGCCATCATTAATTTTGTAGCAGGATAGAGAAAGGCCATTGATTTCTTCTCCTTGGTTCATCATGTTCTCTGCTGATGCCATCTTCTGCTGAAGATGGTTCTCCAGCCAGTGGTTGAATCCCAGCAACACCTCATACATTACTGCATTAGATACACAACATAAAATTGACCTATGTCATGCATGAAATATTGATGATTTCCAATAAATTCACTAGTGAGCAAAGGTAGACGTATTAATTTTTAATTTAAACAGAGAGTACAGAGTGAGCAACATACTGCTTTGGCAGAACTGATCAATTAAGCTCTTTATACTAAGATCAGTGGCTTTTCATTCAAGAGCATACAGCTCTGAAAACTTTGTCTTCCTTTACATTTTACTTATGGAATTTTATTGAAAGGTAAAAGAATGTCACAGACTTAAATATAAGTCATCTGATTGTTAAACATCACAGACATCAATATAAATAGTCTAATAACCAAAGTGCTTGGAGAACAAAGAAATTTATTACTTAATAATATGGTCAGCTTTAGTTTAAAGAAAAACAACTAAATTTGATTCAGTTAACATTTTATTTAGCACTGAATATTTCCCAAGCAGTCTGTTGGATGCTACTGTATTTATTAAAGTATGTTTCTCTCTGACTCCTCACAACAATTATATCGAGTGTTACTATTGCTCCATTTTATAAATAAAGATACTGAGACTGAGAAAGTATTTGCACACACGACTATAAATGATATAATTTTAATTTTAACCTATACTTTCTCATTCTGGGTCCATTCATTCACTCAAATATTTACTGACTATCTACAGCATATTAGAGATGGTGCCAGCCACTGGGAATACAATTATGGACATACAAGGTCCATTCCTCATAGGATTATAGTCCAGTGGGGAAACCATGTAAAAAATCATTAAAAGTGAAATCTGCAGAGAAAGACAGATACTATATGATATCACTTATTTGTTAAATCTGAAAAAGTCAAATTCATAGAAACAGAGAATAGAATGGTGGTTACAGGGGCTGAAGGGTGGGAGAAGTGGAGAGATGTTAGTCAAAGGGTACAGACTTGCAATCAGAAGATGAATAAGTTTTGGAGATCTAATATACAGGATGATGTTTATAGTTAATGATACTATATTATATACTTTCAAGTTGCTAAGAGACTAGATCATAAATGTTCTCACCACAAAAAAAGAAATGATCACTTTGTGACTTGATGGAGGTGTTATCTAAAACTTTGGTGGTAATCATAGTGCAGTTTGTAAGTGTATCAAATCAACACCTTGCACACCTTAAACTTATACAATATCAAATGTCAATCATATCTCTGTTAAAAAATAGTTGTGTTACAAAATAAAACTATAGTGATTATTAACTATGAAAATTGACCAAATGTTTCTTTGCTATAGTATAGCTACTGCCCAGCCTTTCACTTTTTTTTTCTTTTTTTTTTCTTAATTGGGGTATAGTTGCTTTACAAGCAACTTGTCTTAGTTTCTTCTGTACAACACAGTGAATCAGCTATATGTGTACATATATCCCCTCCCTCTTAGACCTCCCTCACAGCCCCCTGCCCCCATCCCACCCATCTAGGTCACCACAGAGCACTGATCTGAGCTACCTGCGCTATACAGCAGGTTCCCAGTAGCTATTTGTTTTACACATGGTAGTGTATACATGTCAGTCCCAATCTCCCAGTTCATCCCACCCACCCTCCCAGTGTCCAAATGTCAGTTCCCTACATCTGAGTCTCTATTCCTGCCCTGCAGATAGGTTCACCTGTACCATTTTTCTAGATTCCACATACATGTGTTAATATATGATATTTGTTTTTCTCTTTCTGACTTACTTCACTCTGTATGACAAACTCTAGGTCCATCCACCTCACTACAAATGACCCAATTTTGTTCCTTTTTATGGCTGAGTAATATTCCATCGTATATATGTACCACATCTTCTTTATCCATTCATCTGTCGATGGACATTTATTTCTCCTATTTATTGGGTAATTACTATGTGGCAGGCACCATGTTAAACTTCAGGAGAGTTATTTAATTAAGTAATCTCAACAACCCTAAGAGCCAAATGCTATAATGATCCCCTATATATTCATAAGGACACTGAGGATTAGAGAGGTAAAGTAATTTACCCAGGAGCACAATGTGGGAGCTGGGATTTGAACTCACATCTGTTTTATTTGAAGACCCCTTTGGTCCACCACAATGCTATTTAGTCATTAGTGTTTCATGACCATATTTCTGGTATTATACATTCATGACTTTTATAATTTTTTTAACATCTTTATTGGAGTATAATTGCTTTACTATGTTGTGTTAGTTTCTGCTGTATAACAAAGTGAATCAGCTGTACGTATACATATATCCCCATATCTCCTCCCTCTTGCATCTCCCTCCCACCCTCCCTATCCCACCCCTCTAGGTGGTCACAAAGCACTGAGCTGATCTCCCTGTGCAATGCAGCTGCTTCCCACTAGCTATCAGTTTTACATTTGGTAGTGTATATATGTCAATGCTATTTTCTCACTTCGTCCCACCTTACCCTTCCCCCTCCCCATGTCCTCAAGTCCATTCTCTACATCTGCATCTTTATTCCTGTCTTGCCCCTAGGTTCTTCAGAATCTTTTTTTTTTTTTTTTTTTAGATTCCATGTATATGTGTTACAATACTGTATTTGTTTTTCTCTTTCTGACTTACTTCATTCTGTATGACAGATCTAGGTCCATCCACCTCACTACAAATAACTCAATTTCATTTCTTTTTATGGCTGAGTAATATTCTGTTGTATATATGTGCCACATCTTCTTTATCCATTCATCTGCATGACTTTTATAATTTTTATTTTCTCCCTTTTCATTATTCATTTACCTCCCACCCCATTCATTTACTATCTGTTCCTTTCAGAAAAAGTTTGCTGACCTCTGCTCTAGTGCTATCCTTTGTAATCACTAAACTGTAATGTATTTTATTTGATATAGTGTGTAGTATGGGCAAAATTAGAAATGACAAAATATATGTGGGTTAAAGGGTGATAGTGTTACCCACGGATGACTGTAGTACTTCATTTTTGATGCTTTCCTGTTAGGTAGGTACCCATGTACCTCTTATCACCTGTGTTTTTCCTTCTATATAATGCTTTTCTGCTTTCCTAGAACCTAAACTTCTCTACATCTATTTCCTAAAATTATATTTCCATATCTTTACAGTTTTCCATTAAGTGTATTTGTTACCCTGGGATAAGTTATTCATGTTAAAAAGTAACTCTACTGAATTCATCATTAGTAAGATAGTCGGGTTTTTTTGTTCCTATATAGTATACAAACACTTGAAATAATGGTCATGCCTGTATAATCTATAGCATAAATCTCTGAATTGAAATTGTATCCTACTCCATTTTCCCTGGTCCTCTGCCCTGTTGTTCTCTTAAGTTTCTCTCCCATTTTACTTTTCCCCCCCTCCTACTTCTGCTTTTATCATTTCTGTTTCTCCTAAAAGTATGCATTATATATAAGATAAGCTAACTTTCTGAGAAACACATTTTCACTCTATTTTATATTTGATTAAAGTACAATATATGTGATAAAAAATTTAATAGAGTAGAGACTATTTGTAGTCACCTGCCCACTCATGGCTGAGCAAACAACACCAGGGCAAGTGAAAATCCTGTCTCCCATCTTCTTTCCCTACCATCCCTGTGGCAGTGTCTCCCTATTATACTTTACATGCTCTTCAGATTTCGGTGCATTATTGTTGACGTTTATCCTAAGATTTGCACATAAATACTCGTGAAACCAGATAGAAAGATATGAATCAATTCTCAGGAATACAGAGTTGAGGATGTGCTGCAGCATTAATACAAATGAATGCTACATCTGCATATTCACTGAAATACACTAAGGCTGAGAAGGTAGTAAGTTAAAGTTAGCAGAGGTAATATTGGAAGAGAGGGCTGAGAGAAGTTAAAAAGACACATGTGTGGGTCCACTGCTAGACTGAGACTGTCCAAGGAGTAGCATCAGATTGCTTAATATTTCAAATTACTTTTCTCTTGTGAGAATGTCATAGGTTTACATACCCCCCCCAAAAAAATAGATATACCCATAGTCAAGGCAGTTTCTTAAATCTGTATTCATTCAGTCTGTACATTATTCTACCTTTTTTACCTTTAAAACAACATAAGGTGGCATACTAAATTTAGGTTTCCACAGTACAAATTACAAAGCATTTCTGAATATATTTCAGAGTATTTTGGAGACCTCAGTTAATGTTTTAAAACCACTAAGTTTCCCACTAAATATCTAACTTGTAACATTTCGTAATCTCTATTTCCTCATCCGTAAAAGGTGAGGGTTGGACCTTGTCACCTCTAGGGGCCTTTAAGCCTTAATATTCTATGTTTCTGTCTATATAAAATTCAGATAATCGTCTATACTGAGCACAATGTCAAGCAGTAGAAATTTAAAATATGTTCTGTGAGTCTGAAAAATAGTTTTACGAACAATGCTAGGAAACATTTTTAAAACAACAGCAACAAAAATAAAAACAAAACTGGCATTACCCAAGGAGAACCTCTTTGGATTTCTGAAATGGTATTACCTCTTTAATGTAGTTTGTAGTCGCACTTCTTCGAAAGAAAAACATAGAGAAAAAAACAATGGTCAGGAATATGAGCAGAAGGCAGAATTTAAACATGGAAAATAATTTGTCCATGAAATTTAATCCTGAGGGAAATATGGGTTTGAAAGGAATTGTATACTATATTTTAGTGGGTGCATACTTTTGTCTCTGAACTATTTTAATAAATACTCATGAGTGCATGACATGTTACTCTTCTTAATAATTACATATACCATGACTTCTTTGAAATATCTAGTTATTAACTAAGCTGCCATTGACAAGATCGTATATAATTAAGCTGAAAATGTTAAACAGTGGTATTCACTTTTCTCATCTACCCAATTAAAAGGAGAGGATTGTTAAACACTGGAAGAAGTGCCTCTGAAGAACTTTTTATATCTCTTATACTCTGTGCAAGTATTGAACTGAATATCTCAGTGAATTCTAATAGAGAGGAATTATTGTAATACAAGATACTCAAAGATTATTTTGACCTTAAAGAGAGACTTTTAAAGAAATACCTTTTGAATTGTGACAATCTTGAATTTTCTAAATTAAGATTGAGGTTCTTTCAGAAATTTGGAGTTAATACTGGCCTATATACTAATTCACTGCAACCCACCTATCTGTACATAAAATACTTACTAAACCAGAGTGCAAAGGACTGCCTTTTAATCAAAAGATTTTGGACCTGTTTTGTTCTTTAAGACTTAATGTCTGAGATTAACATACGGGCAGTCCTTTTTCTTTCCTAAGTTTTATCTGTTTTTCTTGGTTATAAATCAGCCTCAGCCATCATTCCTTTCACTTGTTAGTCTTTCTGTAGCTGATTCAGTGTAGCTAGTAAACTAGAATGAACATTATCCTGTTATTCTCATTAAGTGGCAGCAACCCTAGGATACCAGGACCAAAGATGTTAAGTGTCCAGAGATAAACAGTTTTATGAACATAAGAAAACGATAGTATATAGTTGGCATGAAGTCCTAGGAAAACTAAAACTCTGGAAAATAAAAACAAACTCTAAGTTTGTAGTTGCATGTAATGTTCTAGAAAAGTTCCCCAAAGTTTTTTTGTTTGTTGGTTTGTTTGTTTTAATTTTGGGCATATGCATTTGTACATATCCTTCTGGCTGGAATATTATGTATAAAGTCAATATGGCTGGAATATTGTATACAATAAATAATAATTACTCTGGGGCCGTTTTCAAGAAAAGTGTGCTCTATAGACCAGTTTGTTGGTCTTGCCCTATTCCTTTATATATTGTTTGTATATATAATATAGTATACATAAGTAGTATATGCAGTTAGTATCTATATCATCCAACATATTAATACAGTGACTTTCACATGCAAGTACTTGATATAAAGTGTTTACTGAGGTGACTAATGCCTAGGCATCATTGGTTGGAATTGCAGGCCATTAAACTCTTAAGGAATCTTATCCATTCATTCAACAAATATTTATTGTGTGAGTTGGGCACAGTTCTTGGCACTTTTGCTGTATCAGTAAACAGAGTAAAAACAAAACAGAACTATGCCCTTGCAAAGTTTATGTTTTAGTGAAGCTAAACTAATCCAGTTTCCCATCTTATGACTCTATATTACCCAGATTGATAGTATTCTATGTGTAGAGAACAGCAGAAACAATGAGTTGGAGACAGTAAAATAGAACAGTATGCAGTTCAGGGCAGTTCAAGCATAAAGATAGGATGGGGAAGCAATGCAAGTGAAGGATGGAAAGAGCATATTGGGACCCAAAATTGAAGGGGTCCAAAGAAGGGATACCAGGCAGAGTCAGAACTAACTCTCTCCAATAATGGGGATCTAATTTTGTTTTTTGATCCATCAAATGATATGATCTTAAATAAGGTGAATGTTAGTAGAGATAGAAACATGGGGGAAATAGAACAGAGAGACACTGGAGGTGAAGATACCTAGTTAGGAGACTATTGAAGTGGCCCAAGTGAGCGGTATTAAGGCCTGATTTTTTTGGTGAGAAGATACTGGTTAGAAAGGAAAGCCTGAGTGGAAGGGACAGTTCATAGTGGAATTGATAGGAATCAGTAACAGATTGATTCAAGCAATGAAAAAGGAATCAAAGCTGTTTTGATCTCAGGTAGCAGAAAGAATTATAATGTCACTAACAATAATGAGTAGATTATTTTTCTGGGTGGAAAAGGTACCAGGAGGTAGGTGGATAGGTAGATAGATAGAGAGATAGATAGATAGCTTTTTTTTTTTTTTTACTTCAGATATGCTGAGTTACCAAAGTAAAGATTGAAATGTAGAATTAGAGCTCAAAGAATGTTCATGGATGGATCCTTTGTGACTGGGTTATTTGGTGGGATAAAAAATTCAAATGCCTGACACCTCTATATATTTGTACCTGGAAAACCCAGAGAAATATGTACGTAGTCTCCTTTGTTTATATAATGCTTTACCTTACGTAACTTGGGAGTCACAATATATTAAGTAGTGTTATATAGGAGAAGCTCAGGGGTGTCTCTGGTTGGAAGGAAGGCTAAGGAACTTGTCTTCCATAATAAACACACCCTTTTACTTCAACTTCACTAAAGATTAAAGCAAAACCACCTAAAGAGTCTTTCATTCACCCTTTTTAAAGATTGAGAATATGCCAGTTGTCTTTGACCCTTGGATCGGACACCTGTCATATGCTGTATTTTCATTATGTGCCTTTAAGTTATTAGAAACAAGTAGTCATTGGTTTTCAGCTTTAAAATACATAAATACATTAACTGATAAAGACAGAGCAATTTTAGTTCATTTAGTTTTCAAACGTATTTCATTTTCATATTGTATACAATGAGTCGCAAGGTTTTTTCAAGGTCCCAAGTGAGTGGTATGCTCAGTGGGCCTGGGTGATAAGATTCAGCATGTGGAGTGATAAGGGAGCATATGAGTCAACGCCAGCACCAAAGAATCACTTCCTTGGAAGAGTGGAAAAGCCATAAGCAGAGCCAGCTTCATGGTTGTGTGACCTATGCAGTCACACATGGTTCCGTGTTCAAAATTTTTCTTGTACTTGGAGATTGGTTCAATATGGCGGAGTAGAAGGACGTGCACTCACTCCCTCTTGCAAGAGCACTGGAATCACAACTAACTGCTGAACAATCATTGAGAGGAAGATACTGGAACTCACCAAAAAAGATACCCCACATCCAAAGACAAAGGAGAAGCTGCAATGAGATGGTTGGAGGGGCACAATCACAATAAAATCAAATCCCATAACTGCTGGGTGGGTGACACACAAACTGGAGAACACTTCTACCACAGAAGTCCACCCACTGGAGTGAAGGTTCTGAGCCCCATGTTAGGCTTCCCAACCTGGGGGGCCAGCAATGTGAGGAAGAATTCCTAGAGAATCAGACTTTGAAGGCAAGCAGGATTTGATTGCAAGACTTCGATAGGACTGGGGGAAACAGAGATTCCACTCTTGGAGGAGACACACAAAGTAGTGTGTGAATCAGGACCCAGGGGAAGGAGCAGTGACCCCATAGGAGACTGAACCAGACCTACCTGCTAGTGTTGGAGGGTCTCCTGCAGAGGCGGTGATGGCTGTGGCTCACCATGGGGACAAGGACACTGGCAGCAGAAGTTCTGGGAAGTACTCCTTGGCATGAGCCCTCCCAGAATCCGCCATTAGCCCCACTGAAGAGCTGAGTAGGCTACAGTGCTGGGTCGCCTCAGGCCAAACAACCAACAGGGAGGGAACCCAGACCCACGCATCACCAGACAAGCAGATTAAAGGTTTACTGAGCTCTGCCCACCAGAGCAACACCCAGCTCTACCCACCACCGGTCCCTCCCATCAGGAAACTTGCACAAGCCTCTTAGATAGCCTCATCCACCAGAGGGCATACAGAAGAAGCAAGAAGCCTTACAATCCTGCAGCCTATGGAACAAAAACCACATTCACAGAAAAGTAGACAAGATGAAAAGGCAGAGGGCTATGTACCAGATGAAGGAACAAGATAAAACCCCAGAAAAACAACTAAATGAAGTGGAGATAGGAAACCTTCCAGAAAAAGAATTCAGAATAATGATAGTGAAGATAATCCAGGACCTCAGAAAAATAATGGAGTCAAAAATCGAGAAGATGCAAGAAATATTTTTAAAAGACCTAGAAGAATTAAAGAACAAACACCCAGAAGAATTAAAGAACAAACAAACAGAAATGAACAATACAATAACTGAAATGAAAATTACACTAGACGGAATCAATAGCAGAATAACTGAGGCAGGAGAACGGATAAGTGACCTGGAAGACAGAATGGTGGAATTTACTGCTGCAGAACAGAATAAAGAAAAAAGAATGAAAAGAAATGAAGACACCCTAAGAGACCTGACCTCTAGGACAACATTAAACACACCAACATTCACATTGTAGAGGTGCCAGAAGGAGAAGAGAGAGAGAAAGGACCCAAGAAAATATTTTAACAGATTATAGTCGAAAATGTCCCTAACATGGGAAAAGAAATAGCCATCCAAGTCCAGGAAGTGCAGAGAGTCCCAGACAGGATAAACCCAAGGAGAAACATGCCAAGACACATAGTAATCAAATTGACAAATATTAAAGACAAAGAAAAATTATTGAAAGCAACAAGGGAAAAAATACAGCATACAAGGGAACTGTTAACCATAAGGTTAACTGTTAACCATAAGGTTAACAGCTGATTTCTCAGAAGAAACGCTACAAGCCAGAAGGGAGTGGCATGATATATTTAAAGTGATGGAAGGGAAGGACATACAACAAAGATTACTCTACCCCGCAAGGATCCCATTCAGATTCAACAGAGAAATCAAAAGCTTTACAGACAAGTAAAAACTAAGAGAATTCAGCACCACCAAACCAGCTCTACAACAAATGCTAAAGGAGCTTCTGTAAGTGGAAAACACAAGAGAAGAAAAGGACCTACAAAAACAAACCAGTAACGATTAAGAAAATGATAATAGGAACATATATATTGATAATTACCTTAAATGTGAATGGATTAAATGCTCCAACCAAAGTACACAGGGTCACTGAAAGGATACAAAAACAAGAACCATATATATGCTGTCTACAAGAGACCCACTTCAGACCTAGGGACACATACAGACTGAAAGTGAGGGGATAGAAAAAGATATTCCATGTGAATGGAAATCAAAAGAAAGCTGGAGTAGCAATAGTCATATCAGATTAAATATACTTTAAAATAAAGAATGTTACAAGAGACAAGGAGGGGCACTACATAATGATCAAGGGATCAATCCAAGTAGAAGATATAACAATTATAAATATATATGCACCCAACATAAGAGCACCTCAATACATAACACAACTGCTAAGAGCTATAAAAGAGGAAATCAACAGTAACACAATAATAGTGGGGGACTTTAACACCTCATTTACAACAATGGACAGATCATCCAGACAGAAAACTAATAAGGAAACAGAAGCTTTAAATGACACAACAGACCAGATAGATTTAATTGATATTTATAGAACATTCCATCCAAAAACAGCAGATTATACTTTCTTCTAAAGTGCACACAGAACATTCTTCAGGATAGATCACATCTTGGGTCACAAATCAAGCCTCGGTAAATTTAAGTAAATTGAAATCATATCAAGCATCTTTTCTGACCACAATGCTATGAGATTAGAAATCAATTACAGGGAAAAAAATGCAAAAACACAAACACATGGAGGTTAAACGATATGTTACTAAATAACCAAGAGATCACTGAAGAAATCAAAGAGAAAATTTAAAAATACCTAGAGACAAATGACAATGTGAACACGATGATCCCAAACCTATGGGATTCAGCAAAAGCAGTTCTAAGAGGGAAGTTTATAGTAATACAATCATACCTCAAGAAATAAGAAAAATTACAAATAAACAATCTAACCTTACACCTAAAGGAACTAGAGAAAGAAGAACAAAGAAAACCCAAAGTTAGTAGAAGGAAAGAAATCATAAAGATCAGAACAGAAGTAAATGAAATAGAAACAAAGAAAACAGTAGCAAAGATCAATAAAACTAAAAGCTGGTTCTTTGAGAAGTTAATAAAAATTGATAAACCTTTAGCCAGACTCATCAAGAAAAAGGGAGAGGACTCAATAAAATTAGAAATGAAAAAGGAGAAGTTACAATGGACACTGCAGAAATACAAAGCACCATAAGAGACTATTACAAACAACTCTGTGCCAATAAAATGGACAACTTGGAAGAAACTGACAAATTCTTAGAAAGGTACAACCTTCCAAGACTGAACCAGGAAGAAACAGAAAATATGAACAGACCAATCACAAGTAATGAAATTGAAACTGTGATTAAAAAATCTTCCAACAAAGAAAAGTCCAGGACCAGATGGCTTCACAGTTGAATTCTGTCAAACATTTAGAGAAGAGCTAACACCTATCATTCTCAAATTCTTCCAAACAATCGCAGAGGAAAGAACATTCCCACACTCATTCTATGAGGTCACCATCACCCTGATACCAAAACCAGACAGAGATACTACAAAGAAAGAAAACCACAGACCAATACCAGTGAGAAATATAGTTGCAAAAATCCTCAACAATATACTAGCAAACAAAATCCAACAACACATTAAAAGGATCATACACCATGATCAAGTGGGATTTATCTGAGGTATGCAAGGATTCTTCAATATACACAAATCAAACAATGTGATACACCATATTAGCAAATTGAAGAATAAAAACCATATGATCATCTCAATAGTTGCAGAGAAAGCTTTTGACAAAATTCAACACCCATTTATGATAAAAACTCTCCAGAAGGTGGGCATAGAGGGAAGGTACCTCAACAGAATAGAGGCCATATACGATAAACCCACAGCAAACATCATTCTCAATGGTGAAACCCTGAAAGCATTTCCTCTAAGATCCAGAATAAGACAGTGTTGCCCAGTCTCACCACTGTTATTCAACATAGCTTTGGAAGTCCTAGCCATGGCAATCGGAGAAGAAAAAGAAATAAAGGAATCCAAATCGGAAAAGAAGAAGTAAAGCTGTCACTGTTTGCAGATGGGATGATACTATACATAGAGAATCCTAAAGATGCCACCAGAAAACTACCAGAGCTAATTTATGAATTGGTAAAGTTTCAGGATACAAAACTAATGCACAGAAATCTCTTGCATTCCTATACACTAATAACGAAAGATCAGAAAGAGAAATTAAGGAAACAATCCCAACCACCATTGTCACAATAAAAATAAAATACCTAGAAATAAACCTACCTAAGGAGGTAAAGACCTGTTCTAAGAAAACTCTAAGACACTGATGAAATTAATCAAAGATGACACAAACAGAAAGAACAATATATCGTGTTCTTGAATTGGAAAAATCAGTATTGTGAAAATGTCTATACTACCCAAAGCAATCTACAGATTCAACGCAATCCCTATCAAATTACCAATGGCATTTTTTACAGAACTAAAACAAAAAATCTTAAAATTTTCATGGATACACCAAACCCTGAATAGCCAAAGCAATCTTGAGGGAAAAAAACAGAGCTGGAGCAATCAGACTCCCTGACTTCAGTCTATACTACAAAGCTACAGTAATCAAGACAATATGGTACTGACACAAAAATAGAAATATAGGGGCTTCCCTGGTGGCGCAGTGGTTGAGAGTCCACCTGCCGATGCGGGAGACGTGGGTTTGTGCCCCGGTCTGGGAAGATCCCACATGCCGCGGAGCGGCTGGGCCTGTGAGCCATGGCCTCTGAGCCTGCACGTCCGGAGCTTGTGCTCCGCAACAGGAGAGGCCACAACAGTGAGAGGCCTGTGTACTGCACACAAACACAAAAAAAAATAGAAATATAAATCAATGCAACAGGATAGAAAGCTCAGAGATAAACCCACACACCTATGGTCAACTAATCTATTACAAAGGAGCCAAGGATATACAATGGAGAAAAGGCAGCCTCTTCAATAAGTGGTGCTGGGAAAACTAGACAGCTACATGTAAAAGAATGAAATTAGAACACTCCCTAACACCATACACAAAAATAAACTCAAAATGGATTAAAGACCTAAACGTATGACTGGGCACTATAAAACTGTTAGAGGAAAACATAGGAAGAAAATTCTTTGACAGAAATCATAGCAAGATCTTTTTTGACCCACCTCCTAGAGTAATGGAAGTAAAATCAAAAATAAACAAATAGGACCTAATGAACTTTAAAAGCTTTTTCACAGCAAAAGAAACTATAAATAGGACCAAAAGGAAACCCTCAGAATGGGAGAAAATATTTGCAAATGAATCAACGAACAAAGGATTAACCTCCAAAATATATAATCACCTCATGCTGCTCAATATTAAAAAAAACAAACAACCCAATCCAAAAATGGACAGAAGAGCTAAATGGACATTTCTCCAAAAAGATATACAGATGGCCAAGAGGCACATGAAAAGCTACTCAACATCACTAATTATTAGAGAAATGCAAAAGAAACTACAATGAGGTATCACCTCACAATGGTTAGAATGGGCTTCGTCAGAAAATCTACAAACAATAAATGCTGGAGAACATGTGGAAAAAAGGGAACCCTCTTACCTGTTGGTGGGACTGTAAATTGATACAGTCACTATGGAGAATAGTATGGAGGTTCCTTAAAAAACTAAAAATAGAATTACAATATGACCCAGCAATCCCACTACTGAGCATATACCCAGAGAATACCATAATTGAAAAAGACACATGCACCCCAGTGTTCATTGCAGCACTATTTACAGTAGCCAGGTCATGGAAGCAACCTAAGTGCCCATCAGCAGACGAATGGATAAAGAAATATGGCACATATATACAATGGAATATTACTCAGCCATAAAAAGGAACGAAATTGAGTCATTTTTAGAGACGTGGATGGACCTACAGACTGTCATACAGAGTGAAGTCAGAAAGAGAAAAACAAATATCATATATTAATGCATATATGTAGAATCTAAAAAATGGTACAAATGAACTGGTTTGCAAGGCAGAAATAGAGACACAGGTGTAGAGAACAAACATGGACAGCAAGGGGGGAAAGTGGTGGGGGGGGTAGTTGTGGTGGAATGAATTGGGAGATTGTGATTGACATATATACACTAATATGTATAAAATAGATAACTAATAAGAACCTGTTGTATAAAAAATAATTAAATAAAAAATTTCAGAAAATATTTTTTTCTTGTACTTCATTTAATGCTCTGCTGTCACAGTCTAGAAATTCTTAACATTTTTAAACAAGAGGCTCCACATTTTCTTTTTGCCCAGGTTACTTGTGCAAGCTAGATAGTCAGTCTTGACCATCTGTATACCACTTTAATGGTCTGCCATGCTCCACGTTTCTTTGTCTCTGCTTCTCTCCTAGCTTGTTTCTACTTATGCTTCTGAGTTTCCTGTCTTCTCCTCTCTGCATTATGGTTTACACTTAGCATGGCTCTGCTGCCTTTTCCCTGTGTGTCTTCTGTACTTCCCCATAGTTTTTCATCTTTTTCTGGCTTGTCACATTCCCATTCCCCAAGAGACAGTATGTGATTGGGAGTACTAGGCCGTATATACAAAAAGGACAGTTTTATCTATTTGGAATTATGAGAACAAAATCTATAGTTTTTTTTTTAATGTCTTTATTGAAGTATAATTGCTGTAAGTGGTGTGTTAGTTTCTGCTGTGTAACGAAGTGAATCAGCTATATGCATACGTATATCCCCATATCCCCTCTCTCTTGTGTCTCTCTCCCACCCTCCCTATCCAACCCCTCTAGGTGGACACAAAGCCCCGAGCTGATCTCCCTGTGCTATGCAGCTGCTTTCCACTAGCTATCTATTTTACATTTGCTAGTGTATAAATGTCCATGCCACTCTCTCACTTCTTCCCAGCTTATCCTTCCCTCTCCCCATGTCCTCAAGTCCATTCTCTACATCTGCATCTTTATTCCTGTCCTGCCCCTAGGTTCTTTTTTTTTTTAGATTCCATATATATGTGTTAGTATATTGTATTTGTTTTTATCTTTCTGACTTACTTCAATCTGTATGACAGACTCTAGGTCCATCCACCTCACTACAAATAACTCAATTTCATTTCTTTTTATGGCTGAGTAATATTCCATTATATATATGTGCCACATCTTCTTTATCCATTCATATGTCAATGGACACTTAGGTTGCTTCCATATCCTGGCTATTGTAAATAGAGCTGCAATGAATATTGTGGTACATGACTCTTTTTGAATTATGGTTTTCTCAGGTTATATGCCTAGTCGTGGGATTGCTGGGTCATATGGTAGTTCTATTTTTAGTTTTTTAAGGAACCCCCATACTGTTCTCCATAGTGGCTGTATCAATATACATTCCACCAACAGGGCAAGAGGGTTCCGTTTTCTCCACACCCTCTCCAGCATTTATTGTTTGTAGATTCTTTGATGATGGCCATTCTGGCTTGTGTGAGGTGATACCTCATTGTAGTTTTGATTTGCAAATTCTATAGTTTTTAACCTTACCAAGGCCTATGGAAAATCTTTGAGACCTGAAAAAAAGACATGTTGGCTCCACAATAGAAAGAGAAAGGTGCAATATCAAAATGATCAAACAATATATCTAAATCACCAATGGTTAAATTTACTGTTCATAAAAAGTTCATGTTTCTCACTTCTGCAGAATTCCAAATCAGGCAAATTTATGGTGAAAAGCATGACCAATTGTAAATTAAGTGATTTACTTTTACTCAAAATTATTTTAAACATTCTTTACATGCATACATTTTCACATAATTTATATGATATGGGGTTGTGGACTACCCAAATGAGTAGTGCATAGAGCTTAAGTAGGTAAAATGGTCTGGTATCCCATACAGCAAACCATTCTTGGGCAGTCTTCTTATGATGAGCCACATCATACAGTTCTAGCTTCTCTGGGATCCAAGTTGTAGATGGATATAATTGAATTTGGTTTCCATCCCTGGTAGAGTCAGTTGTGGTTAAGGTTTCTGTATGATGCAAAGCATGGTATGATCATGACATTGAAAGCTTCACAGGTTGACCAGTCCAGCTTTCCCATTTACAAATTAATTCTAAACTTTTATTAGTTCCTTCAAAGTGACAGAGTAAGTATGCTATTAAATACTCAATGCTTAACTACTTTGTAGATTTATTTTGCTTGATTTTTCTGTATTTTAATGTTCTTCATAGGAGATGTTTGCACTAAGGTATTTTAGCCATTCTGAACTATGCTTCTGCTACAAAACAATGAAAACTGCTGGATAAATTATTTTTAATACTTTACATGTTATACTGAGTTGTTAGTTGGCAAAATAATGATAATAGCAATAAAAAAAATCCTTATAAGCTATCAGTACCCTTCAGGCAAAGGCCACTAGGAACACATGTGGAGTTAAATTGGTTGGATTTTATTAGTCATTGTACTGAGGGAGAACTCTCACCACAAGGAACCATGGGATATCTCAGGAAAAAGATGTCAGAAACAACCTAGTATAGGATTTGGGCTTTGGTTAGGCGATTTGGGTAAGAGTCTAAGGAAACAAGGTTTGCCTCTAGATTGAATGTAGTTAAAAAAACAAAACAAAACAAGGACAGTTCTATGATTGGGTGTCTCAATAAATCTTACCTAGAGAGGGAGGGTAGACTAGAATGAGGATAAAGTGGTCATTGATAAAGAAGTCCTATTTGCTCATTTTAGCTAAGAGGGTGATGTTTGGTATTTTGTAAATGTTTTTGTTTTTGTCATTGTTTGAAGAAAATTTTGAAGTGGATTTGATTTGTCTCACTTTATCATGGTCTCAGAGTAACACTGACTGAGGTTGGTATTCTGTGAGAGCATGCTCACAGAAGAATAACAGGGCCTAGCTATGAGTGCTAAGCCAGCTTCCAGATGTTGGGGGCTGTTCTTTAATTTCTTTCTCAAGGCTACAGCGAAATGAAAGAATAGAGTTAAACATGCAAGAAAGCTGACATTCACTCAGGAGGCTTCCATCAAGTATTGTTTAGCCGAAACTCCATTTTGATTATCAGCTGGGGTAAAAAATAACAGGAAAGAAAGATTAGGGCCTTCTCAAGAGTTTGTGTCTGACCTGAGACCCTTAATAGGACATCAAACAGACCATGTGTTTCATGTCTTCCTCCTCACAACCTTTCACAGAAGGTGATGCAGAAAATGTATTTGTCTTGATATTGACACTGGGTGGAGGGGAGAAAGAGTCCACTGAGAACTTGTACACACAAGCCAGTTGCCATGTGTGCTTGAGGCTGCAATGTGTATTACATGTGTGACTAGAAAACCACAATGACAACAGCAAAGCTCAAGCTAAAACTTTAGTTTGAAATGAAGTTGTTCTAGGACCTTAATCCTTGCAAGGCTCCCGGCAAAAGGAAATTTAAATCTCTTTTGAAGAAATTTAACTTCAACCAAAGCTTCAAAATTTCCAAAGGTCATGGTCAAAAATAAGATGTACAGGGAAATAAGGCTCCATGAGTGAGAGCCAGCACAGACTACAGAATCGGAGTTTTACAAACTCCAGATATGAATGTTACAAGACACATGAAACAAAATATGTGTGTTTAGTGTATATAAAGACATAAAAAGAGATAAAAATCTGAGTAAAGAATAAGAAACCATAAAGATAGCAAAGCTGATTTTTAAAATCTTTTAGTAGTTAAAAATATAATGCTTAAAATAAAATGTTTAATCATAAAAATTAATAAGTATAGATCAGTTATTAAATAGTTACATACCTGTGTTGTCAAAATTTAAAGTTGGATTAATCAAGGAATTTAAGAATCATGTCCACAATAAATTGGCAGTGTACATAGCATAGGGGATCCTTTGTGTTCTAGTCTTTGTATCACTTTTCAGGGTCATTTCTGTTCTCTAGACATAGAAAATTCTTGGAGTTCCCTGGATATATTCTCATCAGCGTTAATCTACATACTTAAATTACCACATTTGTCATGTTATTTGTAAATCTGATTACATGTCTTTTTCCCTGCTGAATTGCAAGCTCTGATGGCAGGGAAGAAAACGTTTTATTAATTAATCTGGTTTTCTAGTAGTATTTGATACAATACACAATTTGTACTAAACACATAATATTTGTTGATATAAACTGAATTCTCCAACGTTCAGTTTATTCACATCTTAATCATGTCACCGATTTTCTATGTCCTTCAATCTTTTTTCCTCTTTGGATAAGTAATATAAAAAATTATGAAAGCAGTAACTTCTTTAGAGTTTGAGCATGTTGTTTTCATGGATTTTAAAAGAGTGATCTTGAAATTGGCAACATTTGCCTGCCCAAGGATCATAGGAACAGAACATTTTATTCTTTGTTACTCTTTTATGTAACTATTTGTGTTTGCAGAATGTTTGTTTTGGTAATCTACATTTCCTGACAATACTAATTAGAAAAGTGTAAAGATACAAAAATAATTTCCTGAGATAGCTCTGAAAGCTTAATGACTTCTGTTAGTATAAAATAACCAAAACCCATATAAATATTATGACTTGAAATTGAAACTTAGGCCTTTTATGGTATACCAGTTTATCAGAAATTTACTCACTATTTTCATTAATTTTTTTTTATTTTATACATTTACTCATTATTTATATCTAAATATTTAGTGTTGTAAGTTCAAAGCTAAAACACGCTAAAAACACCTTTAAACTTACAATGAAACTTTCAGTAATAAGGGAAAAGTCATTTATTTTTCTGACTTAGATATGAAAAAAATGAGTCAAATACCACAGACATAACAATATTCAGTGGTGGGCTTTTCTGGCAATTTTTGTCTGAAGTAAGGATGTTGTGTGTGTGTGTGTATAAATAGTATTTCAGTGTTATTCCTGTATCAATTGTTACAGTGCATCATTGTGAAGAAGAATTTAATGTGTATTCTAAGATTTTACCTTTTTATGTATCTGTTACTCCATTTTCTTTTCTTTTCTTCTTCTTTTTTTTTACCATTCTGAGTAATGTTACTAGTAGAATGATTTGAATAAGTCTTGGATAGTTGATTTTTATTCATTAACCAACAAGTGAGTTTTGAAATCACAGAATGTTAAGAATGCATCCTTTATTAAAATGTGTTATAGTGACATACGTATCCCATCATTTAAAATAAAGGACATGCCAATCAAAGACCCAAGCTTATGCTCTGACAGTATTTCACCTTCATGGTTGGATAACTCTCCTAATAGGCCATCATAGTTGTAGACATACATTTCCATAGTTCAAACTGCAGTGGAAAGGAGTTTAATGTTTATTGAGCTCTAAAAATCTGCTTCCACTGGTCCTACAGTACACACAATCACCATCCCTACTCACTATATGCAGAATAAGCAATGACCTCTAAAATGTGAAAATGGTATTAAGATATTATTTATGTAATTAATTTCATTAGAGGCCCTTATAATACAGGGGTTATGGGGAATTTGAATAATTAATTGTGGTGCTAGAAATAATATAATAAAATGTATAATTCTAGTCCTATTCAAGTGGTATGTCAAAATCTTTTATATGCTAATGTATTTATTTTATAGGAGTGTGTACTCTTATCAATAAGATAATGAACACTTCATAGGACTGTCCCTAATTTCCTTATTTTATGAAACACATATTTACATGTTGTATGTATGTTATACACTCATACATACGTATTTATATATAAGCATTTTCACATTTTGTTAAAGTCTAATATGACTTATTTCCTTTACTTTTCAGTATTGTTAGGTCAATGCATAAAGAACTATATGCTGTATTATTGTTTTTTACTTTTCTATTTTATTATAAAAGTTAGGATTCCCTTTTGTATAGATATGGTATTTATCATTTTTTATTTCTTCCTTGCTTTTCTTAATTTAAATGAAGAATAATTTAACACATTATACACACTGTATCTTAATTCACACTATTTTATGGTAAAATGAGTACACATCTTAAATGGTTTGATTGACATAACCTAAAATATGTTAGTTATATGGCAGCTAATAACACGTTTTGCTGGCTAATACAGTAACTGTCATAACAGAAATGTGGTATCCCATTATAAACTCATTAATAAAATTCTCATTACATTTTTACTCCTGTTCCCAAATGGGAAAATGTGAGCATATCATCATTTTTATTTGTTTTTTATGTATTCATTCAAAATGAGCACTTCATAAAACTGTAAAATTGTCTTATTTTATTTAAAAAAAGAAAATGAAATTACTTTTTCTTTTAGAATCTAGATAGAAGACCTCAGCTTTCATTTCATGAAATGCAGTTGGATATTATGAAACATGCTTAATCTCCTAAATACCTTTTTAGTGAGGCATTATATTTCTTCTTCAAAGTTTTTAACTTTTAGAAAATATTTGGTTCTAAGTTTAGATGGCAATCAGAATTAGACAGTGCCTTTATTTTTCTCCCATGTAGCCTTAAAATAAATCACATTATGCAGTAGAAAGAGCAAGTTGGGGAGAACCATGTTCTGTTCTCAATTCTAAATCTAGATTTTTAACTTTGAACCAGTTTTGTAAACTCTCTAAGGTTTGATTTCCTCATGTATAAAAATAGGAATTGTAATACTTATATTTTAGAATGTTTTCAGACATTTCTTAGGTTCTAAGTATTCTTACTTTTGTAGATACCACTGTATAAGTTTGCTAGGGCTCACATAACAAAGTACCACAGACTGGGTGGCTTAAACAACAGAAATTTATTTCTCACAGTTCTGGAGGCTAGAATACAAAGTATCCACAACATACAGAGAATGTTTATAACAATAATAAGATAAGCAAATGGATTTCAAAATTTAGCACAAGATCTGAACAGGAACTTTACTGAAGAAGATAAATGAATGCCCAATAAGCTCATGAAAACATGCTATACATCATTAGCCATTATGGAAATGCAAATTCAAACCACACTGAAATACCACGACATACCCATCAGAATGCCTAAAATTTTAAAAACAAACAAACTGATAATATGAAGTGTTGGCAAGGATATGGAGCAACTGGAACCCTTGTATATTACAACAGGGAATGCAAAATAGTATGACCACTTTGGAAAATTTGATAGTTTCTCATAAAATGTTACATGCATTTACCATATGATGTGAAAATTCCACTCCGTGTTATTTACCCAAGAAAACAAGTGTCCAGAAAATATTTATAGTTGAATGGGCATAGAAATCTTATTCATAATATCCCCAAATTAGAAAAATCCAAATATGTGTCAGTAGAATAATGGATATATGAATTGTGTATATTTTATTTATGTAATGAAGTACTTCTCAGCAATGTGTGGGTGAACTTCAAAACATTCTACTCAGAGAACAAAGCTATTCACAAGAGGTTTTTCCTGTATGATGTCATTTACATGAAAGGACAAATTTTTTAGTTTCCTTAAGAATAACAGTAAATATTGGAAAGGAAGAAAAGAGAGGGCATATCTATAGATTAAAAATAGTTTTAAGAGACATATCAATTGCATGAAATGTATGGAGCTTATTTGGTCATTCAAACAAACCATCTATTTAAAAATTCTGAATTAACTTAGAAAATTTGACCACTGACTTAGATATTTAATGACATTACAGCTTTATGGCACTTTCTCAGTGTAATATTGGTATTGCAATTGTTTTTTAAAAACCAATCATTTTCAGTGGAACTGGGAAGCAGCCCTGATCTGTTAATGACCATAGAATTCTTTCACCATTTAGAGGATAATAGTCTCAAACAACAGTGGTGCATGAAGTCCAAAAATATACAGAGAACCTTGGTTACCATTTCAGTGTCAACTTTGGCCAAGTTCCAGGACTTGGGGTTGTGGGTGTGGCAGGAAGAATAACTATATCATTTCCTTAGGGTAGCGTTTCCCAATATGCACTCCTGGAACACATCCCTACAAGATACTCTACAAAAAATTGGAATTTAGTGACCACTGGACCCGAGCACTAGTATAATTAAGACCATGATAATTCTGAAATAAAGAGAACTTTAAAATTTATTGTTACCCAGTGATTCCAAAGTTTATTTGACCATGGAAAACTTTTTTCCCCCATTTTAGCTATCAATATCTTGTGGAACAAACTTTGGGGAGGCTGTTTTAGATATTATATTACTCTCAATATATATAGAGAAGATGCTTTTCTTTCTCCTGTCATTCTGTCAAGATACCATGGTTGGCTGGATTTCCAGCTCTGGCCAAATGTCAAGAAAAAAGCTTAAATGTCAAAATTTAAAATTTTATCTTGGTTTATGGATATTTAATCTTGACACTGACAACCTACATGAATGAAAGGCAAACATTTTGTCTAAAAAGGAGCAAGACATAAGATTAACCTTTTAATTTTTATATCTGACTTTCTAAAACTGCTCAATTTGTTAAAACTGAATCTTTAGATTTGGATTTTTAATGGGGGCTCACCAACGTTAGAATTTACCGATGGTGGTCATCTCATTCATTATTTGATTTGTACTTCATTCTTTCCCTTTCAGTTCATCTACTCTATCCATCTATTACTCTATTATCCCCTTCATTACCTGGGATTAGGTTTTTGTTTTGTGCAATGGGAAGACCCAGGGAAAAAATCCCTGAAAATACAGACAAATCTGTGTTACGAATCTACCTTAGAATTTGTGGTGTTACAGGAAAGGGAGCTTGAGATCCTTAAACTTGCTATAGCTGCCTAAACTGTGCTTAATGGCTTTAAACAAAGAGCAGACAGCTGAAATTACCCTCTATATCCATGGCTGCCTTGTATTCTTTGAATAGCATCCTGGTATCTTCAGTTGTATAGATTAATTTAACAGTAGGTCATGACCTAGGATCATTTATTCACAATCAGAAAGGAAACATGCCCACTGCCTAACAGGTAGGGATTGGGGGAGGTACTGTGCAAAAGCACCAATGAATTAAACATCACTTTATACCAGCTGTGTGAAACTCTTCAAGTCAAGTACCCTATTTGAGCATTGGCTTCCTCAGATAAGGGATAAAGATACCTGCTTTGCTTTGCTTACCTTTTAATATTTTTGAGATGAAATGGGATAGTACATATGGAAGTTCTTTGTAAACTGAAGATTTATACATGTGAGGTTTAATTTAGTTCATCCTAACTTATTGATTTGTCAAACTTTACAGTGTAACTTTTGATACTTGAGAAATCATGAATCATTTATGAAGCTATTCATATTCTGATTTGTAGTTCCTCTTGTGAGTGCTTTGCAGGTATCTGTACATTACAAAACCTCATGGTCTGTCACCATATTTATTTCTATGGAAATAATTTAAAACTATTCTATTTACTGACTTAATAGCATAAACTGTCTATCACTGTTTTAAATTCAAATATTTTCTTAAAGCCAAAATTAAAGTATATTTTCTCATATAATTTACAAGATTATAAATTGGATTTCTGTCACATTCTTCTTCAAATATATATTTATGTTCAGAAAAGAAATTAACTAGATCTAGATTGAATCCTAAATTCTACATTATTTGGAGGGAAGGTCTTCTTAATCTAAAAAATACTAACTAGAATAATTAGAAACTTGATTTCATGAGCAAATACATGTACTGTTTTATATATTTTACAATATCTTAACCACCTTTGAGACAAAGTCCTGTGTGCTTTATGATTTGGTTGAAACAATTCGCTTTTGGAATTTACATAATTATGCTTTTAGCTGTTTTTAGAAAGGCTACATAAACGGTGATTCATGAGATATTTTTATATTTTAATTTCCTAACATGATAGTGTTGTCATGTTAAAGATGTTTATGTGACACAAGGCAGTTATTTTACTAATGTCAGGTAGATAAACCCCTACTTTAAAATAGCTTAAGGGCCAGCTCCACAACCATATAGCATGAATCATATTAGAACGTTAATAGACTTTCATTGCTTTCATTCCAAATGTCTCAGAAAACAAAACTCGGCCTATGGCAGAGCAACGATAATTCACTAAATTCTAGGGCAGCATTACCTTTTTTCTTTTATTTTTTAGGAATCTAGTGTTAAAAAAGGCCATGTTTTTGGAGAGGAGATATTCCAGAACAAATACTTTATAAAAAGAATTGCATGCCTTTAATTTTATTGTGTGTAGAGAAACATCTGTAGAGGTGATTATTTCCCTTGTAATAAGCCTAGTAGGGACAATTGTAGAACTTTAAATATCTGAGTGGTAATCATTAAGGTTTACATTTAGGATATCAGACAAATTGCCAGTCTGCTCTGGACCGCTAATGAGAGCCCTAATTCCTTATTAGGAAATTCATCTTTCTTGAAGTAAATACAAGATTAGATGGCAGTTAAATCTACAAAAGCTGACAGTTGTTACTGCTATATTACTATCCTTGGTATTTGAAAGTACTAGTGAAGCAGACATTCACCATGACCAAGTTCCAGGGTGAGTGGCTTTTCATTATGTGCTCATGGTCAGTATTGAATTATTCACATTTGCCTGCTGCTGTTTTGGCCATGTTCTAGCTAATTGACAAGTGAGGCAGCTGGGAGTGAAGATTTAGTTATAACTCCCTGGAGAAGGTTTCTTGTGTATGTTTTATAATTTCAGTTATAGTTCTGCTCTGCCACAAAAATTGTCATGGTTATGTTCACATTCCTAATAATGAGTCTGTACCTTTGAGCATTTGAAAAAAATAGGAAATACAAATTACATGGGTTTCAAAATAGGAAATCTGGGGAAAAAAGGCTGATTGCAGTAGGAAAAGAAATGAAAAAATGACCTGACTAATTTGGCATTTTAGCCACTTGGAGAATTTTTTGGTAAATATTGAACTTTGTATGGAGGAAGGTGCAGGCTGTATGTTTCCTCAACCACAACCTGGATACCAGGTGGGTTATTACATTGAAAAATAATTTGAAAAGTTATTACGTTAGATTTGAAAGGTCAACTTTGAGCAAACATACCAATATTTATTTTAAAGCAGGAAAAAAGAAACAGAACGGTTGCACAACATCCTCAATCTTCAGGTGCTGTTGACAGCTGCATGCATAAAAGATTCGCACCTCAGAGGTTTCATTAGTATTAGTTGCCAAGACCAACAGTCTCTATTTAGGCTGGGCACATGGACATAAGGCTAGCAAGGAACTAGGTTAGTGTGTTTAAATGTATCATTTATTTTCTAATCTCTTGCAGATCAATACTTCTGTAAAATACAGTAAAAATAAATTAATTAAAAAATTTAATTTAAATCACTATTGGCTTTTGTTGGTGTGGTTCTTTTTTATGAGATTTAAAACTCAGACATAGAATTATGCACAAAAATTGCTATAAATGTTTCATACTCTCAGATTCTGAACGATATCAAACAGTTCATCCACCATCACTGGATTAAATATTATGTAGAACTGATCTAGAAGATCCAGAGCCCTGTTCCAGTGTGTTTAAGCTATTGTGCCAAATTGTCATACTGTTCACGCAAAAACAATGAAACTCCTACAATTTTTCTAACCAACTGTTATCCTGAACACTATTTTGCCAATGGCAATTCATTATAACATTCTTTATGCTGATTAATAACACTCAAATATAGATTTGAAAATATTTGAAGTCCCCAAGTAATCTCCTCTGAACTGTTGAGCCTTGATTGAGGCACTTTAATGCTAACTGTACCTAAGGTATAGATTAAAGTTTATTTGCACATCTTACACACACACACACACACACACACACACCAATGTTTATTCCAAAATATTTTTAACAAAAATGACAATAAATATTATGAAAGCAAACAAACAAAAAGTTAGAACAAAGATGACTATTTAAGTTGAGTTTAAAGAAAGACTTCACACAGGTGATCAAATAGTATAAAGTCTGTAGGAAATAAGACTATGTACCTTCCTTGGATTAAATAAAGTTACCTTTTGAAGCACATTTGCTTATAGCTCATCACCTTCTGAACATTTCCAGTATAGATAATAAATGGAAAATTTCTGTATCCAAGATTCTTTCAATAGTACAGAAACAAAGACCAGGGAAGGAACAAGAGTTCTGTAGATGGAGCAGATTAAAAAACATCCTTCAACCAGATATTCTAAACCTGGACTTCTGGTTCGGAAATCTGGCTTCTAGATTTTTGTTAAACCTTTCTTTTTTCAGAACTCATGTACTTATCAATGCATTTCTGTCTTTTATTCCAGTCATTCCTCATCACTGGAAAATAATTTGTCACAGTAAACAAAATAACTCCACCCAGCTGTAGGCTGTTGTACCTAAAAGTTCTTTAGAACTATGGAAATGTTTTAAAGACTTTAGAAAGTTAAAAGTTACTTTTTTGGCTAGCTACTTTTAATAATAAACGACCAACTGATGAAATTCCAGCACTCTTGACCATATGCTTACTACTCTGAGTGTTAAATATTTTTTTTAGAAACTCATTTGACTAATGTTCTTTGCTGCAGGCTTCATTTTAATAATAGATCCTCTAAAAGCTACAGATGGACTGTTTCTACTTCAAGATTTTTATATGTTTATAAAATTTAGCACTTGATACTAAATTGATGGCTAAGGAATACGTTTAATCCTAAATTTGATGTTACACTTTCAGGATGGGTAATGTGCCCTGCAGTATTATGTTGATTAAAATCAAAGGAACAAAGTGAGAGAGTGGCATGGACATATATACGCTACCAAACATAAAATAGATAGCTAGTGGGAAGCAGTCGCATAGCACAGGGAGATCACCTCTGTGCTTTGTGACCACCTAGAGGGGTGGGATAGGGAGGATGCGAGGGAGGGAGGTGCAGGAGAGAAGAGATATGGGGACATATGTATATGTATAACTGATTCACTTTGTTATAAAGCAGAAACTAACACACCATTGTAAAGCAATTATACTCCAATAAAGGTGTTAAAAAAATCAAAGGAATGGTAGAGAATATTTGTTTAGCAAATACTGTTAAAGCATGACAAATTACAAACTAAAAATAATTGCATTTGGCATCCATTTTTCCTCATTATGATTCATTGGGTCAAAATATCTCATTTTTACTTAAAATGAAAACTTACTTAAAAACTTCATCTGAGGGCTAAAATGATGCATTAGAATTGGTGCCGTCATTTTCTGATACATTCTTGTAACATGATAGTGTTCTGCACAGTTAACGGTTTGTACAGTTTCATATCTTGTGTGAATATCTTGAAGATAGGAAGGATCATTTTCAGTTTATGTTTGGTGATTTTTTCCATATGATTATTAAAGATGAAATTTTGTATGACAGATCTAAATCAATTTTTACAGCAGGAAATAAAAAAATCTATACTCACAAATCATATACTTTAACTTCAAAGAAACTTTTTCTTACAAACAATATGCTTTGGTTATGGGATATTTTTATTATTAATAGAATAAGCTAAATACGCATTTTATATCAGGAGGCCAAATTGAGTAAACATTTTTTTATATAGGCATCTTTAATTAAGATATAAAATGACCTCAAGATGCCACCAATTAGCCATTGTGGCTGAAATATAAAGAGTTGGCATAATTTATAAAAATTGCTAATTGCCCTTCATGGTTGTGGATATTAATTGAGCTCTTAATATAAATAAATCACAGAGCCTGTTAAACATTTAATGTAGAAAAATTAGGCATTTTTGAGACATAATGGGATCTTACTGTGGTGTTGTGCTATTACTGATTTATAGTCTCTCTAAAAATACTTTTTATTTGCATCCATTTTATTTTTCATTGAGCAAATACCAGTTGAATACTTACTAAGTATTACACTCTGCTCTCTCGTGGAACTTACATTCTAAGGAACTTAGACAATAAAGAATTAAACAAGAAAATATGTCATATAATTTTACATAGTGGTAACTGTTGTGTAAACAGCGGAGTAGGACAATAGTAAATGATGGAGATATGGTTATGGGAGATGAGCAAGTTTAAATAGGGTAAGGAGTAATATGTGAGCAAAAGTATTAACAAAGTGAAACAGTCAAAGAGAAGGTAATTCTAAACATGGTATTTAGGGTGAAGGATAGGTTTGTTGCAGCTTCTTGGTGATTTGTATCATTCTCATGAAGAACATGATAACTATTTGTATCTCTTAACAGGCTGATAAGATGATAGTTGTTCAGTAAGAATGGTAGTGATTAAATTACCATTCGGTTTCTGAGAGCCGCTTGTGAAGGTAATAAGTGACAAGTTCTATATCAGTATTCCAGGCTTTTGCAATTTTATCATGGACTTGTGACTATAATATCTGCATCCAAATTATCCTTCAGTGTTGTATATAAATAATCTAAGTGATATAAATTAAAAATCATTATCCTAAAATAGATTTTGGAGAACTCTATGCCCAAGGAGAATTCTGGGATTTCTGTTCTAATTTCCTCATTATCCCTTGATTTTAAGAGGAATGTAAGATCAATTGTTTGAAAGGGATATGCCATGATAATACCACTCACATTGATACAGTATATTCTTTCTCCTGTTACCTTCTTTTTTTGTTCATCCATCCAACATGTAACTGATTACAGATAGTCAGGTTGCCACATCCTTAAAAACAAAACAAAAGGCCTTCTTGTTCCAACAGTCCAATCTCTGCCAGTGTTGTCAACGATTTCTCAGTCACTCAGCTGGGAATCTCGGTGAAATCTTTTATTCTTCCTTGGCCAAATCCAAATGCATTTCAGTCACCACCTCCTGTCTACTCATGTTTAGTTTTCTCAGGAATTAAGCTCAGCATTTTGCGTGCGAGAGCCTGAACCTGAAGCAAGGCTTCAAGGCTTCGTTTGGGTCCAGTACCATGGAGGATGTGACACACTCCTATCAGCAGGAGTGGAGTGGCTCATCCTCCGAGGTGTTTGATAGGCTGCCTCATGTTTCATGTGCAAAATAACCAGGTAACTCTGATGCGTCTCCTTTGGAGATATGCTTTCTTATGTGCCCAACCTTCTTTTCCCTTTTAGTTGCTTATTTCTAGCATGGCAGAGAAATTGCTCAGCACAGAATCAGTAGATCTGAGTAAACCTTGCAGCTCTGTTGTGTGAGTTTGGCCAAGTCAATTAACCTCTGAACTGGTTTAATCATTTGTAAATTAAAACACTACCATATTTACCATTTACCGTTCTCATGTTGGACAAATACAATAATAAATATTAAAAATCTTTGAAATAAATAATATTCTACACACAAAGGTTAATAGTATTATTGTAGTTAATTAACATTGAGTGAATGAAACTTTAAATAACCTAGTTTTACTACTCTAGACCTCACATTTTGTATCTTACACTGAAGAATTTGAATTAAAAATCAGTTTTCAAATGATATCCTCTCTCACTATAAAACAGAATTCCCTGGCTTGAAGCTAGAATCAAAAGAAAATAAATATTTCAAGTAATCAAGTACAATGATATGTACAAAATTAATGAAGATTGCACATTGGAGAGAGTCTTTATTTAAAATGGTATTTTCTGTCAAATATAAACTCCATGTTTAGTAAATCATCCCTGAAATAAGCTGCATTCCATATTATTTCAAATATTTTTATTATTACATAACAAAATTAATAATTGCTGGGACTTCCCTGGTGGCGCAGTGGTTAAGAATCCACCTGCCAATGCAGGGGACGTGGGTTCGATCCCTGGTTGGGGAAGATCCCATATGCCATGAAGCAACTAAGCCCATGTGCCACAACGACTGAGCCTGAGCTCTAGAGCCCGTGAATCACAACTACTGAAGCCCTCAATGCCTAGAGCCCGTGTTCTGCAACAAGAGAAGCCACCATAATGAGAAGCCCGCACACCGCAACAAAGAGTAGACCCCGCTCACCGCAACCAGAGAAAACCCGTGTGCAGCAACGAAGACCCAAAGCAGTCAAAAATAAATAATTTTTTTTTAAAAATTAATAATTGCTATGTAGATTTTATTAAAACAAGATGATTCCCAGGTCAGTTGGTAGCTTATTTTAGAGTAATGAAATTTCAGGCATTTCTCCAGATTTTCCAAGAGTCAGCAATTAGATATTACCTTTAAAAATATTGCCAGGAATTAGAAATCATTATACTATTTTGTAAAAATTATTATGCAGAAGGGAGACTTAAAAAACATTATTTCTCTCTGCTGTAAAATGATTTTAAGTAGTATATAATAAAAACACATGGCTGGGGCAATCAATGGTGATGCTGCCCCAGAAAATATTAAGAATTTTTGGACATATACCTCCCAAAACATAAAATAAACAGACTATTTACAAATATAATATTTATGTTTTCTTTTTTATATATAAATTTATTTATTTATTTTTGGCCGTATTGGATCCTCATTGCTGTGTACGGGCTTTCTCTAGTTGCAGCAAGCAGGGGCTACTCTTCATTGTGGTGCGCAGGCTTCTAATTGCGGTGGCTTCTCTTGTGGAGCACGGGCTCTAGGCACGTAGGCTTCAATAGTTGTAGCATGTGGGCTCAGTAGTTGTGGCTCGTGGCCTCTAGAGCACAGCCTCAGTAGTTGCAGTGGATGGGCTTAGTTGCTCTGTGTCATGTGGGATCTTCCCCATCCAGGGATAAAACCCGTGTCCCCTGCATTGGCAAGCAGATTCTTAACCACTGTGCCACCAGGGAAGTCCTATTTATGTTTTCTTATACATACTTTTGAGAACAAAATTATCTCTGTTGGAGTATGGAGGTGATTATTGGAGAAAAGAAAGTAAAATTTCATTCAGATGAGATTTTTACACTACAGGGTTAATGATATAAAAACCACTTTCATGAACTAGCAAAGAGCTCATAGTATCAGTGCAAAAAAGAAATATATAGGAATGGCAGAACCCTCTTTTATGACAGGGAACATTTCTGAACTTTTGTTAAATCACACTGACTATTGGTGCATTCACGTATTTAAAATATCTATCATTATTGGGAAAATTGTTTGTCATCAATTGATTAGGAATGTAAGTCAACTAATATTTATTGAATTCCAAGCAATTATAAGTCACTGTGCTAGGCTTTAAAGAATAAAAATTGTATTAGGCAGGAAAACGAAGTTTGTCATAAATGAAGATTATCAAAATTTGTTCCTCCTATCCACCAATTTTCATAATATAATAGTAATGCTCTGTGATAAAGTTAGACATTGGGCAGCATAAAAATCTTTTTCATTTCTTGGGCCTGCACAGAGGAAGTAGTTAATCTTCAGCTCCCTTCAACACAACTACCACTTGAACACCATCCCAAAATGTGAAATCATGCACCATATGTGTCTGTGTGTGTGTGTGTGTTTCTTATCCCTTTTCAGATTTGTTCTTATTCTCCTCTCTGCTGTCATCCTTCCCCTAACTGAAGTAAAAATGCATTTCTAATGAAGTTAAGTTTGTAGCATCTAATTTTTTCTTGATTTCAAAATGTATTCCTAGGTAAATAGTCACAAAACATTTTCATAAAATTTGTTAAGAACAAATAGTAATAGTTCAGTAAAAATGAAAGTTTACTTCAAAAAGATATTTTTAGTAGGCTTTCATTGGAGACAGTTTTAGGGATGAGTTGTGGTTGTTGAAGATGGCAACCTCTAAATACACTTATATCAGTTCAAAAATCATATATAGGGCTTCCCTGGTGGCACAGTGGTTGAGAGTCCGCCTGCCGATGCAGGGGACGCGGGTTCGTGCCCAGGTCCGGGAAGATCCCACATGCCGCGGAGCGGCTGGGCCCGTGAGCCATGGCCGCCGAGCCTGTGCTCCACAACGGGAGAGGCCACAGCAGTGAGAGGCCCGCATACAAAAAAAAAAAAAAAAAAAAAAAATCATATATAATTTTAGATGTAATTTTATATGTACTATGGACAGAAGGCAATTAAGAATGCCTTTGGTTAATTGTATATTTTTTCTTCTTTTCTGTTCTTGGCTCAGTCTTCCCTATATTTCTAGAGGTGATAACAGCCATGGATGTCTAAGAATAAATTTTTAGGAAATTTTAATTTATTGCCTTCAGGTCTAGATAATTGAGTTTACTAGTCTATAGCACTATACCTGGCAAGTGTATAAATAGCCATAGTTTTATAATTCAGTGAAAGTCCATTATAATACAATTCACTTTCAGGGTCCTTGACTACTTCCTGCTTGACTCATATATTCCCCTTCCAGTCACTTGGGAGCATAGCACACTTAGCCACTTGGCAACAGGCATAGCTTTCTTTTCCAACTTCCAATGCATGAAGGTTTCCCTCCCCACTTCCTTTTCCGGTGCAGTCTCACATATAGTGTGAGTTCAGTCTCTTAAACCTAATTTCTGCTTTTCATTTCTCTCCTGGATCAGATCAGGGCTTTGCCTTTCAGAGATGGGAGTAGTTACAACCCAGAAACATAAGAATGATGAAGAGATCTTCCCTTGTCCTTCCTCCACCATCACTGCATCACTGTAATAGCCCCCAGTGGCTATTTTCTTCCTCCTCATTGCCCACCCACTTCAACTTCTCTAACACACGGGCACCCATGTGTGCATGCACACACATATCCTGTTCCTTGAATGACATATCTACACTGACTTATGTGAACCTAGATTTCTTCTGAAATTTGAAGATATGTTCCAGGTTTTGTAATACACAGTTTTTCACTATTACCCCCTGCCCTTGTCTTTCCTACAAGGTCTATATGTTTTTATGTATTGGAGCCGGAGGTGGGGAATAGATAAAAGAGTTTAGGGCCTACAAATTCTGTGCGGAAAGGCGTTTCAGATTTTTTAATGCCAGGGAAATCTCAAAGTGATTTTGTATTTACTTCTAAATGACAAAGAAATTTCAGCCCATTTTATAGTGAAATCAGACCAAATGGCTAATGGCACTATAAACTGAGACAGGCAGGACTTAAGAATAAACTAGGACTGAGGCCCTCCTAAGAAAAAGAGAGTTTGGGTTGAGGAGAGCTGTAAGAAGATATATTAGCAAGATGTTCATTGTCCTATAACCCTTTATACAAGAGCATAAAGAATTTACCTCCCAATAGTCTGCTACTCTTCTGCTCACTCCTAACCCATCCTTGCACTAAGGTATCTTTGACAGTAGCAGCAAGAATTCCCACCAGGGTATTGGAGTTGGAGTGTTCCATCTAACTGTCCTTGTGAAAGGATGGTTTTGAGTTTTTAAGAACCTGTCAGCCTAAGTTGGAACTTCAGCCATTATTCCTCTGCTCCCACCTCCCAGGAAGCATTGTTATACATTGCAACGTATGACAACATGTTTCCAGCATATTCTGGATAATATACCTCTGGTGCCTAATTAACTTAAAAGACTTATAGGTGGGCCAAAGATATAATATGCAACATTATTTCTATGGGGTAAACCAGTCTGCTTTCCAAAATAAACTTTCGGAACACATTCTTCATTATTTGAAGTTAGCCATGTAACAGTTCAAATTATGTGCCTAGAATTGTCTTAACTCCATTAGAAATGATCCATCCAAAAAAAAAAAAAAAAAAAGAAAAAGAAACGATCCATCCTCACACAACCTATGGAAGATATATTAGTCTGTTCTTTGGAATGACTTGAAAGGAATATGTTTAACTGTATTATCATAAAATGGGCTCCCAAATAAAATTGTGGTTTGTTTTTAAGTCAATTTAGGCAATGAGTTTATGTCATGATACTTTTCAGCATAAAGACATTTGGAGTGGACCATCTATTGTACCAGGTCACTTGGGAGTTTTAAGTTGCAGCAGGTTAGAAAACAATAAAATGAGAGGACTCACCTTGCTTTTAGTTCATAAAACATGAAATAATGTCAAATATTTACAGATCTGATCCTGCTAATTCTCCATCAATTTTATTCATATTATCACCTATTTAAAAATATATTGTAAATATGTGACTATATATAATTTTTAGCTGACTTGGGGATAATACCTTACTAATATAAAACAAAGTAAGCTCAAATATTCATTTTTCAAATACTGTTCACATGTTCACTTTTAGTTTTATATATGAATGTGTACCTCATATGAGCAGTTTAATTTGTACTTTTTAAAATTAATGTGGGTAGGGCTTCCCTGGTGGTGCAGTGGTTAAGAATCCGCCTGCCGATGCAGGGGACACAGGTTTGAGCCCTGGTCCAGGAAGATCCCACATGCCGCGGAGCAACTAAGCCCGTGAACCACAACTACTGAGCTGGCGAGCCACAACTACTGAGCCTGCATGCCACAACTACTGAAGCCCACACACCTAGAGCCCATGCTCTGAAACAAAGAGAAGCCACCGCAATGAGAAGCCTGTGCACAGCAACAAAGAGTAGCCCCCACTCGCCACTACTAGAGAAAGCCTGTGTGCAGCAACAAAGACCCAACACAGCCAAAAATAAAGAAAATAAAATTAATTAATTAAAAAAATAAAATTAATGTGGGTGAATTCTTTTTTAAAAAAAAATATTTAATTATTTATTTATGGCTGTGTTGGGTCTTCGTTTCTGTGTGAGGGCTTTCTCTAGTTGCGGCAAGCGGGGGCCACTCTTCATTGCAGTGTACAGGCCTCTCAAAATCGCAGTCTCTCTTGTTGTGGAGCACAGGCTCCAGACGCGCAGGCTCAGTAGTTGTGGCTCACGGGCCTAGTTGCTCTGCAGCATGTGGGATGTGGGATCTTCCCAGACCGGGGCTCGAAGCCGTGTCCCCTGCATTAGCAGGCAGATTCTCAACCACTGTGCCACCAGGGAAGCCCCTGTGGGTGATTCCTTAAAGTGGATTTTCTAAGAACAAAAACAATTGTGATATTTTATCACTGCATTTTTTAAAAATTACATTTAGACTTTGGAATAAAGTTTAAAGACAGTAAACTAAGACCTGAAAAAAAAAATTGGCTGCTAAATTATGTAGCTATTTTGGACAATAGTTTATTTTTTTGACCTTAGTAATTTTATGTAGAAACTTTAGAGCTTTGTTGTTTATTAACCTTCAGTGTGTTCAAACCCACTCGTAACTATTGTAATAGATTGTTTTTTTTTTTTTTTAACTTACAGTAATATAATCTCTGGTTTAAAAAAATGAATTGAATTCAGGTCATATTCACTTTTGGTTATATATCTTTTTTTAAATTAGCTGAATCCTGCTTTTTATAATGAACATCTAATATTTAAGAGTTAGGTGAGGGCTCCCCTGGTGGCGCAGTGGTTGAGAATCTGCCTGCCGATGCAGGGGACACGGGTTCGTGCCCCGGTCTGGGAAGATCCCACATGCCGCGGAGCGGCTTGGTGCGTGAGCCATGGCCGCTGAGCCTGCGCGTCCGGAGCCTGTGCTCCGCAATGGGAGAGGCCACAGCTGAGAGGCCCACGTACCACAAAAAAAAAAGAGTTAGGTGAGTCAGAGAAATCAGTAAGAAATGCCCTATTCCTAGACTAAATTAGCCATCTTGAGACATTATAGAAAATTTAGATGTACTTGAGTTTGCTTTCAACTATGTGCCCTTCCTTTACATTTCTTGATTGTAAAATTTTGGGTAATGCACGTACAGGACCTAGCACAATGCCAGGAATACAGTGAGTACTCATTTTCCCTTCTCCTTGGGAACCTATAATCATAACTATAAGAACAACTCTAATATTTACTTTGAGACCAAGACTAACAATGAAAAATGAAACAATAATAATATCCCATCTGTACAATAGTGAGGGGAAGGAAATGATGAAAAGCCATTTTCAATAGAGCTGGAGAATATTATAAGCCACTTACACTTATCTGTCATTTTTCTGAAATACCAATTATTCTTTCTAGTTTTGAATCTACTAATGATCTGCAACTATTTAATGTTTCTGTCTCTTTTATTATTGCATTTCTTATATGAAATATGTGACACCACTGAGATTTTGAAGAAAAACAACACACAAAGGTATTAAATCATGGTTAAAAGGATTGACTAAACCCTCTAATATTATGATTAAAACATGGAAGGGTTACACATTTTCATATACCTAAATGTTTTCAGCTATGGAAAAGTAATTAACCATGGCATCTGCAATGAGTCACCAAGGCCCTTATATTTGTGCTTCTTTTTAAAATAGGCAAAGGAGAATTATTAGGGAAAGAACAATTTTACTGGCTCATAATTTATAGAAAGACTAGTATAGATCAAACGAATTCAGTGATTGTGTACAGTACTCTAGCCATTTGTAAATGAGATGGGTCTCTAGATCATAAGAAACCAAAGACACCATTTTTCACCTAAAGGGATGGAGCCTGCTCCAGCAGACTGGATTAGATATGTCTGTCACCTGTTTTGTGGCTGTGGATCTTAAAAGAATCAATCAACTTTTCTGTGATTTATTTCACCATTTTTGAGGTAAGTCAAGCAGAAACTATTCCTGAAAAAGGGACATAGCAACAAAGTCCTGTAATATGTTCCTACTTCCTCAACTTCCCACCATCCAATAAATTAACATAAAATGAATTTGCAATTACTCATGGGCATATCTTAAGGCAAATGGATAGATCTTCCCCTTCTTCCAATTCCTTACAGACTGCTTTGCTTGATTACTTTACTACTTTTTTGACAATGACAATGTATGAAATCAATTTCCTGTTGATTATCTTAGCTTCCTAGACAATTCAGATAATTAAAAAAAACAATATCAAAGGGAGATTATCCATGGCTGAATTTTTTTTCCTTTTTTTAATTGAAGTATCCTTGATGTACCATATTATATAAGCTACAGGTATACAATATAGTGATTCATAATTTTTAAATGTTATACTCTATTTATAGTTATTATAAAATATTGGCTATATTCTCCACGTTGTACAATATATTCTTGTAGTTTATTTTATATCTAATAGTTTGTACCACTTAATCCCATACCCCTGTATTGCCCCTCCCCAAACCATTAGTTTGTTCTCTATATCTTTGAGTCTGCTTTTTTTTGTTATAATTACTAGTTTCTTGTATTTTTTAGATTCCACATATAAGTGACATCATACAGTATTTGTCTTTCTCTGCCTTTCTTATTTCACTTAGCATAATGCCCTCCAAGTCAATCCATGTTGCTGCAAATGGCAAAATTTCATTTTTTTAATGGCTGAGCAGTATTACATTTTATACATACATTTTATACATTATAATGTGTGTACACACACACACACACACACACACACCCCACATCATCTCTATCCATTCGTCTGCTGATGGATACTTAGGTTGCTTCCATATCTTGGCAATTGTAAATAATCTGCTGTGATAGCTTTTTAAATTAGTGTTTTCCGTGCCTTTATTTCTTATGGGCTATAACTAACTTGTGATCTGTAATTATAACTAACGATAAAATAATTTGGTTGACTACCAAAAAAACTCCAAACTGTAAGAAATATTTAGTAAATAGTTTATATGGAAGTATAGAATTTAGATCTAGCAAAGACCTTATTTGGTTCTACAAATATTGTTATGGTTGAATGTTTTTGTCCCCTCCAAAGGTCATATGTTGAAATCCTAACTCTCCCATTGTGAAAGTCTTAGGAAGTTGGGCCTTTGGGAAGTAGTTAGGTCAAAAGGGTGGAACTCTCATGAATGGGATATGTACCCTTATAAGAAAAAACGCTAGAGAGATGATTTCTCTCTCAGCCATAGGGGATACAAGGAGAAGATGGCCATCTGAAGACCAGGAAGAGTAGCCTCATCAGGCACCCAGTCTACCAGCTCTTTGATCTTGGACTTCTCAGGTGTCTGAACTGTGAGAAATAGATATTTGCTGTTTAAGTCACCCAGTCTAATGGTATTCTGTTATAGCAACACAAATGGAACCACCTTTTACAGGTAAGAAAAATGAGACCCAGAAGAGATTAAATGATTTGTGCAAGACCGCTCAATGAATGTGCTGGAGTGGTAATTAAAACTCAGTTTCCAAATCTGTAATCTAGCATTCTATCCACTATAGCATTTGTGATTTATTTATTCAGCAAACATTTCAGGGCCGCTTATATTAAGAAGGCACTGCTTTAGAGATTGAAGTGAGGAGAGGGGAGAATATATAAAATGATTAGGAAATTCCCTGTCCTGGGGAGCTTACAGTTTAATACATAACTTAAAGTAGATCCACTAGTTACTGTATGGCCTGTTAGAATGTACAGGTATTTAAGGAAGGTGACCAGGACATGGAATTTCAGAGGAGGGAGAAGACTTCTGGCCAAAAGATCACAAGGAAAGCCAAGGGGAGGATAATTTTAAGTTGAAGGATGGGTATGAATTCCACTGGTAGTATCAAAGGGAGGGCTTTCTTATCTGTGATGTTTTTTAGTTGAAAACAACAAAGGGGAAGTTGAAGAAATTGGCTAGTAAAACACAGGAAAGGGGCAATTCTGTATGTCCAGAAAGCAAAAGTGATGGGTAGATTTTTCAGGGTACTCCTTTCAGGATGCATCCACTCACATGCACATCCTTGGGCAACTCCACTTGTAAAGACAACTCCTGGAAAAGAAACTGTAATTGGATAAGAGAGAACAGGGAAAACTGACTAAAAGTCTGACTACATTTATACAGAATGAGAGAGATACAGTGACTTGAAAAGGGAAATCAGGGTACTGTTACCAAAAGAAGGTATCATAAGATAAACCATAAATATGCGTGAAACAAATAAAGCACAAACAAACAAACAAAAATCAAAGGCCCACTTCAGAATTTTATGGAGTGTAAAGGAAAAAAAAAATGAGGTATAGAGAAGGAAGAGTAAGTACGGTCAATAGAATGTTAGAGTAGCCTCATTTGGCTAAAGCACAGGATGAATAAATTACATCAGAATGAACCAGACTTTGGCTTGCTGCTCATCTCCATCTTCTTTTTCATACACAGCCTGCACCATACCAATGAGTGAATTACTCTCCCCAGTTTACAAGTTTTTAAGGTGCATATTGATTTGAGAAACAGTTGACTCAAGGGACAGGAAAATTTGAGACAATGTTTATGCCCACGAATGAGGGATGGGACTACTCTCTCCATCTATTAGCAATCAGATTCTTGGCACAAACAATATAGAGCCTGGTGTATTTCTCCCTCAACCTTAGGAAGATTGTCTGGCTTTGGCTACATGACTAGAACAAACAATTTTTCTTAAGGAATATGCCAAGGAGATTCTGTCCACCTGAGCCAAGCTGTAACTTCTTCCATTGCTTCCTCTATCTGGGCATTCAAGCAGGGGAGGGAACAAAGCCGTTCCACTGGGAGCATTTCTGAAAAGCATAGAAACTATAGAGGTGCACACCATTTTCAAGTGGTAACATTTAGAGTTTCCTCCTCAAATAATCTATTGGATTTGCTCCCTGATTCTTCTCCCACTCCCCACCCCATCTTTGCTCTGAGCCCAGTGCCAAATAATTTGTGTGAGCTTCACTTTCTTCATTTGCAAATGAAGAGTTTGGATTAAGTTCTCTCGTAAGGGTTCTTCTTAGGTTATACTTTGATATCAGATTGAAAAGCTTGTTTGGGGTCATGTTGAGAAAAGAGTTGACTATTTTGGACTAAGAAGTTTGGTCTTCAGACTGTAGATTATGAAAATTAGGTACATGTTATTTGAAAGCAGAATCATAGGCTTTATATTTTATCTCTTCTTGGCAAATGTATAATTTGGAAAGGTATTTTATCTTTTAATCTACTATTTTATTTTGTAAAATAAAGAAAATAATTTTTTTTCACAGTTAAGTGAAATAACTCAATATTTTTAAAAATATAATAGTAAGCAGGAAGCACAGAATTTTTTTGCAGAGTACAATGGCTAAGGCACGCAATGCAATGATGAACTTGGCAGTGCTATGCTTGACAGAATGATTGATGTAGGTATTCTCTAAGCTACCAAATCTAGGTATTACTAACAAATGACAAAACAGAAACTCTACAAACAATAATGATAATACCAAAAATTATAACTATAGCAAATAAGATAGAAGATTAAATTTTTTATTTTAATTATATATAGCATTTACTGGACACTCAGTATGTGGCATTCTTTGTTTTTTAGCTTGCTTTAAGATGTTATATACCTGAAATCAGGTAGTCTTAGACTTAGACCCAGGGTCTATTTTTCAGCTCAGCCATTGCCCACTATCCATTGCTTAATCCTTCTTCAAGTGAAATTTCTAATTAAGGAAAAATATGCCTTTAAAAGTATGTATTTATACATACATAAAATACGTATACATATTATGTATACATATGTATGCAAAACATTTCTATACATATAATATGTTGATTGGGGTCATGTATAGTTACAAACAGAAACCATAATAGTTTTAGAAAGTATTTCCTTTTTCTCTTTTAACAAGATATCCTAAGGTATGTAGTTGCCAATATTATTTTAACTGCTCAGTGAAGCCATCCAGAACCCAGTCTGTTTCTAACTTTACTACAATATCCTTAGCATGTTGTATTTTTCCCTTGTGAATCTCCCTTTGTGGTTTGTGATCAGAATATCAAGTCCACTAGAGAGCAAAGGTGCCATGGAAGTCCCAAAGAGGAATACCCAGTCTAGCCAAGATTGACTGGATGAGAAGGGTCTTGATATCAGATATAAACTCTAGTCCAATGAATAAGAAAACCCTCCTTCTGTGTTAGGTCTCAATGGCCAGGACATAGATGCTGGAAGCTGCAAGGGCAGCTAGGGAGGTAGGGGACTAGATTGTATAACAGTTTCAGACAATTGTGATCCATGTCCTAGGTCTAAGAATGTTTGGGCCTGAAATTAAATCAAGGTTCTAAATTTTAAAAATAGAGGAAAAAATATTGGATAGCCAACCAGCAGAATTTTCCATAATAAGGATAGTGGGTAAATAAAATTGCCTTACATGAAAAGTGCTATGATAAATTGTGAAGGATGATAAAGTATTTGTGAAATATGAGGCCAAGAAAGACCTTCCAAAAACAAATGTGGCAATTCATTTTAGTTAACGAAAGAAAGTTTATATTAATTCTCAGAAGCTTCAGCAGGTTTTTGCATGGCAAAAAAGATATATCCAGTCACTGAATGAATAGACAGTCATTTTTGTTGTTGTTGTTTTCTTAGGTAAATAAACTTTTGAGAGGGCTAATGTGGTATTTTTGTAGTAGAAGAAATGGTTTAAGTTGATAATGTATTTTCAGGGGCAAGAATCATCTTGGACTACAAAATGTGGGCTTATCCATGTTATATTAGGTGAGTGATTCTAGCTTACTTTAGTGGACAGACTACATCTGTTGTTCTATAGTTAGCATTTTCTTGGGCTGCCAGAAAACATCTCATCACTTGGCATGTCCCACATATTAGACAGAAAGAAAAAGAGGAGAGAGGTGGAGTGCAGGTGATGAAAGATCTGTAGACTCAGAACTCGGCAGAAACGACAGCTGAGAACAGTCAGGAATGGTGACTGCTCTGCAGTTGTATTGAATTAGCAAGGGTAGGCATGTTTTCTGACTGGAAAAGACCAAGGGAGGAAAACAGAACTTCAGAGTTTCAGGATTTCTAATTTTTAACTAATTCAGTGTGATGTCAGTAAGTCTAAGACCCATGGAAATGCGGAGCATTTGGAGATGTAAACAATAGGTAATTGTTGATATATGCGATCGTGGTTTCAAGTGACTTTCATTTCTGAGTGTTCCACTTCTCTGACTGAAAAGATGATTTTGAATTTGGAAAATAACATGTGCAAGCTCCTATCATTTGTTTTCTGCTATCATATTATATTGGGTAGAAAAGTAAATTGATACTATTGACTAAAATATATGAGAAACTTTGGAGAGTAAGAATTTTGATAGTTCAGTTAAAAATAATATTTTGTATGCTATCTTGCTCAGGCTGTGCCAGCAGATTAGAGGCAACTGAAACAATGAATATGGGAACTTCAGAAATGTAGCAATGTATAGTTTTCAAATATATTTACTATTTGTGTAAAAGATGTTTGTGTTGCATATATGCACACTCACATAAGGCTATTTTATGTGGTCATGGTGGTGCAAATAGATTGATAATGAATTATAATTTTGAGATTCAAAAGGATTTGAAGAGAATATGATTTTTGTAACTATTACAGACATCCTATTTTCTCTATCTTTAATTCTTTGTCTTGGCTCAATTACCCTAATATGTTTGAAAAGATCAGGGTTTTAGAAATGTTTATTTATATTTTTATAAGTATTTTGATTTATAATTCATTCTTCCAAGTATAAGAATATGAAGGGCCTTAGATAAATCTTCATAATTTAACATAATTATCTTTAAATATGAAAATAATCTTTGATAAATTCACAGTATTGATTTTCTTACCTGTAGCCCAGTTTGTTTTTCATTAGATTATAATGAGAAATGTACTCAAAATTATTATTATTATTTCTATAATAATAATAATAATAATTTAAAATACCTGAAGTCTTTCAAACATTGCCTGTAGTTAAAAACATCTGCACATATTTTATATGGCAGATACATTATTTTGATTCATTTTATAAAGGTAGTAAAGCATTAATATTTGTATAATTCTTTTTCTTTTAACTTTTTTATCACCCTACTTATCTAAATCCAGAGTAACTTTAAATAACTGAAAAACCTTTTCAAACCTTGAAGACATACTAAGTGAAATAAGCCAGTCACAAGGGCAAATATTATACGATTCCACTTGTATAAGATACCTAGAGTGGTCAAATTCAAAGACAGAAAGACTGGGAGAAAGGGAGAGTGGGAAGTAAAAACAAAAAAAGTCTTTTTAGCCATGCAATGAGATACACTATGGCATTTTAGTATGACTTCAGTTCGAGTACCATGTGTCCTTTGCCGTAATAAAGACTTCATTCTAAATGAAAAACAAAGAACGCATGTAAAACACTGAGCACTGACTGGGTGGACAATTATTATCTTAGTGAATGTTATCTTTTATTATTATGGGCAGTAAATGTTTCAGAAGGTCAAAAGAGCAATGTGAAATAATACATGTTTTAAATGGCTTCATGAGTATGTTTATGACAGATCAAATTACGTACTTAAAATATTTTCCAACATCCTTTATTAAGAAACTGTATTATTCTAGGAGGAATTGTTGATAAGGATCTTCGTCACTACCTCAACTTAAGATTTCAGAAGGGTTCTGTGGACCACGAACTTCAGCAAATCATTCGTGACAACCTCTACCTCCGCACGGTGCCATGTGAGTAACAGGCAATTTTTTTTTTTCCTATGGTAACAGATAAATGTTCACTGTGTATTCATTGGTTAATTTAAAAGAAAAGTTCAATTGCACTGGTTTTTTAAATGGTGGACTTTTGGAATAGACAATTTATTTGAGATATGGAAGTTTTAAATGCAAAAGCTTGTAACTACAGTTATGTGGTTTATGATGATGTCATAGTCAGAAGAGACATGATTTTCAAGCTATAAAACCTAACTTCTCAAGTTAGTATGGAGAAATATTAATTCTAGTCCAGGATGCTGGTGATTTCAGAATGAATCATAATTGGGGTAGAACTCCACACAGGGAGACAAGAGAATGCAAATTCAATTCATTAGCTGAAACAGCCATTTCATAGATGGAATGTACACAGTAACTCCCAATCTCATCACTGGTTTGCAGCAGGGGAGTCTTACAAGTGGAAAGGAAATTATGCATTGGAAAGTAAAGTTAAATGTTCTGTAACTCTGAGAAAGTGATAATGTTGAGTGTTGGGCACAAATTTCGTAATATACAACCTATAGAAATTCACAACAATCCCTGATTATCAGCAGGTGCTACTTCAAAAGAGAGGAATTGGTAAAATGATAAAATTCACAAATCAACTTTTTAGTACCTGCTTCAGCTCATTTGAGAATCTTCTATTTACTTTAGGACAATTCAAGGACGTTTCAAGCCAGGTCCTAGATTCTAGATAGATATCAAAATCAATTTCCTTCAAGGTAGATTCCATGATCTCCAGAAACTTTCCAATCTCTCTGGAAACTGATCTGTGAGTGTTGTGTGTGTTCTTTTTGTTTTAGTTTTGTTCTAAACTTTAATAAACTCAAAGATGTGGGCAGTGGAAGGTTGATATTAAAGAAAAACTTGGCTGAGATAAATGAAACAAATAAACCATGTATATATATACATTTACATACATATGTGTGTGTGTGTGTGTGTGTGTATATATATATACAGTTTCTGGTATTGAACTACCAGAACTATGTGAAAGGTATGGATTAATGATGACTATACCGAAATACTGAAAACACACAAAGAAGTGAAATGGATAATTCAGCATCCAACCCTTTTCACCTACACACATCTTAGGAGGGGTGGCCCTTCCCACTGTTGGCACTAAATGTTCATCAAAACAAAAATGCCAGGGTTCCACTATCAGATATCCCTACATGCGAATGCTTATTGATTGACATCTTGTCAGTCCAAATGCTACCTCTGTGAGTGTGTGTTAGTTAAGTGAATAGACTTTTGGACTCTGAACAGTATGGACGTTCCTTAAAAAGCTAAAAATAGAACTACCATATGACCCAGCAATCCCACTACTGGGCATATACCCTGAGAAAACCATAATTCAGAAAGATACATGCACTCCGAAGTTCACTGCAGCACTATTTACAATAGCCAGGATATGGAAGCAACCTAAGTGTCCATCGACAGATGAATGGATAAAGAAGATGTGGCACATATATACAATGGAATATTACTCCGCCATAAAAAGAAACGAAATTGAGTTATTTGTAGTGAAGTGGATGGACCTAGAGTCTGTCATACAGAGTGAAGTAAGTCAGAAAGAGAAAAGCAAATACCGTATGCTAACACATATATATGGAATCTAAAAATAAAAATGGTTCTGATGAACCTAGGAGCAGGACAGGAATAAAGACACAGACATAGAGAATGGACTTGAGGACATGGGGAGGGGGAAGGGTAAGCTGGGATGAAGTAAGAGAGTAGCATTGACATATATACATTAGCAAATGTAAAATAGATAGCTAGTGGGAAGCAGCTGCATAGCACAGGGAGATCAGCTTGATGCTTTGTGACCACCTAGAGAGGTGGGATAGGGAGGGTGGGAGGGAGATGCAAGAGGAAGGAGATATGCAGATATATGTATACATATAGCTGATTCACTTCGTTATACAGCAGAAACTAACACAACACTGTAAAGCAATTATACTCCAATAAAGATGTTAAAAAACAACAACAACAACTAGAAGTTGAGAAAATGATTTCTTAAGCTTATAAGTTTGACATTAGAGTGATGGGCAGAGGAAGATGGATTAAAGTAAGTGACTGAACTATGTATAAGGAAACGGGTGGATGCATTTTCAAAACTGTGATGTTGTCAGTGCAGCTGTGTGAATTTATATTTTGTGACATGAAAGAAAGGAGATCTGAAATACTGAATAAAGAATCCGTGTACTTTATTACGTTTAAAAGCTGAGGGAAATAGATAAGAGGCTGACATTCAAGAATACCTGTAATAAAAAAAGAATACCTGTAGTCCTTGCTAAGGTGATGATGTAAATAAGAAGTCTTAATTAAATATGAAGATAATAGGAGTAAATTTTGCATTAGTTAATTAACTTCTTGAATAAGTCATCTCTCTTCAGAGTTCCAAAGAAATACTATGATGGAAAAATACATATAAAAGTAAAATAAGTAGGCTTATATGAGTAAACATAAAGAGGTTCCTGATGTGATTTTTGTACAAGGTCATAACTTCAATTAGAAATCCTTGAATAGCTCCTATAAAGGAGATGATTAGAAACTTAATGAATATGAATATTATGATCAAACAATTATTCTTTGAATTTGTAGCCAGCACTCCTAATAGCCAATTCCAATAATACCATTCACTAACAATGCTCTTAACTTGGCATAAAAGTGAAAAAAAAATCTAAGATAGATGTGATTCTAACTTATATTATCTATAATCACTTTTTTACCGATGAACTGGACCTGGGCAATCCGGCAACTTCACTCAGTATATCTTTTTTTTTTTTTTTTTTTTTTTTTTTTTCGTTATGCGGGCCTCTCACTGTTGTGGCCTCTCCCGTTGCGGAGCACAGGCTCCGGACGCACAGGCTCAGCGGCCATGGCTCACGGGCTTAGTTGCTCCGCGGCATGTGGGATCTTCCCGGACCAGGGCACGAACCCGTGTCTCCTGCATCGGCAGGCGGATTCTCAACCACTGCGCCACCAGGGAAGCCCCACTCAGTATATCTTTTAATGAAATGTTCAGACGTTTTCAAAGTGTGCAGCAAAGATATGTCAGTAAGGTGAAAAATCCTGCTATTGTTTAGAAATTTACATGTGTATCCAGTATATCTATTGGCTTTGAGTATGGAGTGACATTTATAACATATTTTTTGGGTCAAATAATTCTCATTGGTTTTCAGTACCCAGTACCATAATAGGAAAATGTATTATTGAAGAGCTTGTCTCTGCCTTTATATATGCATTCATTAGTATGTATACCTCTTGTTTAATTTACTAACAGGAATAGGTCATGGAAACAAAATTGTTGTTAACTTGTAACTATGTTTGGGTGATTTAACTTCTTTAGTAAGGCGAGACCCAACGGAGTAATTCTGCTTACTGCCACCACATTATTCCACCAACAACAACTACTACTAAACAGAAAGCAGCTGGATTTCCTTGGTGCCTAGTGAGTAAGAGGGAGTTCTGGGACGAGGGCTGCAGAGACTCCATCCCCTCACACACACACAGTACTCATCCAAATCTTATTGTGAACAACTTAGCTCCTATAATTCCCTCTGAAGGAAATCTGGGGCTGGCTTCTGGCTGATTTCTGAGCTAAGCACGGGAGGGAGATAGTCAGTCCAAATCTCTACTGGGCCTTAACTGCATATAATGTAAAATCCCATCAGCGTGTTCCCTGCCCCATAAACAAGGGGTGCCTACACTTAGGCTTTGCATTTTGTCTTCCCAGAACCTTATCTCAGAACATAATTCTTCAAAAACATTTTTTTTAAGTTGTGTCTCTAAGCATGGAAGGCAGGACTTGGTCACAGAGACAGGACTGTTGGGCATATAGTGAGCATGAGTGTGTACACACACACACACACACACACACACACTCACACACAAAGAGGCCCTCATGAGATCAGTTCATCATGCTTTCAAACTGAATTATGTAGAAAAGATCCTTAGGAACTGATTCTATATTTTCTGTAGCATATAAGCCAGTCACGTGATTCATATCTATTAAAGACCTAACTTTGTACCTAAATATATTTGTGTCTTTTATTTGCTAACTGTACAGTTAATGGGGGAATGGGGTCGGGATAAAGCTCTTAAGAGAATCCTGGTGTCCTAAAGTGAAAGTTAATTTTTAATTTTTAAATAATGAATACTGAAAATGAACCTTTCAACAATTAGATTTCAGGCTCTATAGGATTTTTAGGTAATGGAACTTCAGGAGAAATGAATAAATAATGATGAGCCAAAGCTGTTGTAATCTGGAATGTGATAAAGCCTAACCAAGAAACATGTATATAGATAAAGAACTCAAAAGAGTTTAGAACATCCATCAAATGGGATTTCTATTATCTTGATAGTATACAAAAGACAATTTCAGAAGCACTAAGTTAGCAGCACCCATTAGAGATTAGGTGAAATTGTTTCGTAGCGTGTTAAGTATACAACGTTAAGGTAGCATGCATTATCCTTTGGGTAATACAGACTCAGAAGTATATGAGGGAAATTAGTGGAATTAATACAGAAAAATATTGGATTAATTTTCAAATGTTTAAAGAGTAAAACATGGAGTTTAATATTCTACTGAGCATAATGATTGTATATAGTTAATGAGTCTAAGTAACCATGATTGAACTGACTATGCTTTTTAAATATGAGAAAAACTAATTGCTTCCATTTATTGATGAAGTTCTGTTTTTTTTTTTCTGTCCTTAATACTTACTACAGATACAAATTAATTTTTGAGGCAAGTATGAGCACATATATAAACTGTAGATACGTTTTCCCTTATACCAGGTAACATGAGGGAGGACTTCAATGACCAGTTTTAAAAGTTTCAAAATGAAATGTAAGGTAGTTAAAATTAAACTTGTCTCCCAAAAACATACTTTGTCATTTGGTGTGATTGTTTTATTGGGAAATATTTTAAATTTATTTGAAGCCAAAAGAAATACCAGTGTGTATATGCCAAGTAAAAGACAAAAATCAATAAAACTAAAGGCCTAAATTCTTTTATAAAAAGCAAATAAAATGAAAAACATAGATTTAAGATATGAAAGAAATTACTTTTATGGAAGAGCTGGTTGAGATGTAACTCACAATGATGTTTCTACATATTTAAGCACTTTAAGTTAGTGTAAATAAACCATGTTAAAAAGAAGCATTCTCAAGAATAAAATTGTAAGGCTTGTAATGTATTTTTTTAATTCTGTTATACTAGATTATCTTTCATGGAAAATCAAATAGAAGCAGACTTAAAATGTTATAGGGACTGTTTTCTTTTAAAAAGAGCAGTTACCAACCCACTGAAAGTTACAGCCATGCAGAGTCAACATCCCTTTGCCCTTATTATATAATCCCATGTAAGACTATGGTCAGAGAGCACTATTGGAGAGAAGCTGGTGACCACATATCTATTATAAAATCTGGAATTAGGGCAGAGCTTTCTAGTATACTTCATGGGGAAAAATAATTTTAATACTTAAGCAAAAATCAGTAATTTTAAAGCTTGCCAAAATATGCTTATTATTCAACAAGGCAATAGTTTTGGTGGGCATGAATGAATCTAATTACTCATAATTTTCATCATGAAGGTTTTAATCATATGGTAAGAAGTGAGAGTGGAATCAATCTGTGGAATACCAAAAAACTAAAATCATCTTCTAACAATGAAATGAAATTCTCTGAGTTGAAGGTGATCAAGAACATGATTAAGTACCCAGAATATCTTTAAGCAATATAGGCCTCTCTGCTGGGATGGTAGGTTGAACTGTAGGTAGACATGCAGGCATAGGACTAGAGATATAAGATCCAACTGTATTTTAAAACAATATATTGCAACAGCTGTATATTACATATCTATTTCACCTTTAACCATATTGCTTCAAATAAGAATCATCAGTTTGGAGGCTCTTTTTTGAAGTTGCTTTTAGAGTATGAATTGTGTTCTTTCACAGTTATTTCAGAATCAAGTTCCAGATTTTTGTTGTTTGAAAATGATTTGGAGTTTTTTAAAAAGCCTAATTATATTTTGTGCTAAGTGTTGAGAATAAGGGTTATTAGAGAATAAATATGGTTATTAGCCCTGTGAGCCAAAGGAGAAGGAAATTTATAAACAAATGAAACTAAATTTCTTGAGGGATTTATAAACTGCCCACTGGGAAGCTAGGCCAAAAGAAAAAATTCAAATGCTTCTGAGCACTATCAAATATTAGAAAAGGTTCTAGTCATTCATATGTTTGCCTGCCTGGTATATTTATTAGAAATGTGTTGTTGGTTTATAGAAAGCTGTATTAGGTTTGCCCTCTCCCTCTTATCCCTGAGAATAGTAAGATCTAGTTTCATGTCATATATGTGAAAATACTGTGGATTTTTTCTTTTTTTCATTGAACAAAACAAATGCATCTTTCCTGGTCACATAGTAACATTCATTGGTTTGGTTGACAGAATACATTATAGGAGAGAAATGGCTTCAAAATGTTCCTTAAAATGGAAAGTCAAGGAACATTAGAAGGAATGGTATTGATTTATCCATTTGACACCACAGGGCGCTAGCTTTAGAATAAAAGAACATATCTGGCACAAAAGAAAAGCAATAACACCAACAGCGAACAATATTACTGATCTTCTAAACCACATAAAATTCCCTTTTCCCTGACTTGATCAGCATTTTTTTGTGGTTGTGACCCAATTTTTCTTCTTGGTTTTTTCCCTTTTGGTTTGTATCTCTCTTTCCTCTTATGAAGAGGAAGGCTCTCCATAGGAAATCTGGGTTTGTGGACCACAGCTGAGAGTATGTATACTCCTGGGCTCCATTGGTTCCAGCAGCTGCCCAAGGAGGAATTGGAAATGGGTGTGTGAAACCATTTTTCCACCTTCAGAAGAGCCAGTCATCACTTTAAATGGAAAATAGCTCACCTTCCAGGGAGCCCAGAATCTGCTCCCCTGCAGACTTAAAGGTTGTAGCCTAGTTGGATATAATTTGGTCAACACACCTCATTGTATGCCTCTTCACTTTTTGAATAGAAATAATTAGGACTCAAGCAGGTTCAGACCTACCCAAGTTTCCAAAGTCAGCTGATGAGTACATAGGCTGTTGGATAATTGTAGTAGCTGAAGGAAAACTATAGGCAGTGGGCACTAGAGTTATTACAGGACTTTAAGGCTATAGATTTGTAGTAGAGCACTCAATCTTAATCCAAATACACCTGACCAAAAGAACAATGAAAAAAGGAATACTAATTGTGCTTACTGATATCCTTATGTTTAGTGTGCTAGTCAGTTATTTGCACATTGTGTTTAGCCTTGTTAGAGCATAATGAGTAGAAATAACCCTTTGCTTTACCTATTTGGCAGCATGGCGCTATGGAAAGAGCATTCATCTAAGAATTGAGAACCATTGGTTCTGGACTGGCTATGCCACTAACTAACTCTAAAACCTTGGCATAGGCTTTACCTTTGGGACTAAGGAGAGAGAGGTAAGGGAATAGAGTGAATTCTAATGGTTCTTTCTGATCTAAAATGCCATCATTTTCAAATTCCGCTGTCTTACTGTTCTTTATTTTATCATAATTCAAATCAGGTCATCAAATTAGCTTAAAATATTCTGGGTATGTAATGCCCTCAATATTGAGCAGGTGTAAACAGCTTATAGAAACTGAAGATATAGCAAATACAGCAGACACTTCAGGGAAAAATAAAGAGCTGGATTTAAATTAAGTGCAGTTCTGGATAAAACAGGCCGTGTATGGAATTTCAGATTTTTCTATGAATGTCAAGTTAAGGATGCCATCATAACTCTGATGTTCCTTGAAATCTGCCTTCACTATTCATGAAACTCTGAAATATGATCCAGTCCTAATAAGTGGATGGGAAAATAAACATAATGAGAAATACAAAGCTTTTTAAATCACTTTCCTCCTTTGGAATGTGTATTGCATTGAGATGTGACATAAAAGCTTCTGAAGCATTAGGTGTGTTGTCATGAAAATGTGATTATAATGTTTATAAGATGTTTAACATGAAATGTAGTGTCTTCTAGTGTTGAACTTTAATAAGTGTCACTTATGCAAGTGAATGGCCTTGGGAAACACCCAAATAGATCTAGCTAAAGGGAGGTTAAATCAGTGTACACTGTGATCTTTACAGCACTGTTTAAAAATATAGGCAAGTCAGTAGGGTTTCTCACACAGAGTAATTAAAAGGTAAGACTCTATAAGACACTGATGAAAGAAGTCAAAGATGACACAAACAGATGGAGAGATATACCATGTTCCTGGATTGGAAGAATCAATATTGGGAAAATGACTATACTACCCAAAGCAACCTACAGATTCAATGCAATCCCTATCAAATTACCAATGGCATTTTTTACAGAACTAGAACAAAAAATCTTAAAATTTGTATGGAGACACAAAAGACCCCAAATAGCCAAAGCAATCTTGAGGGAAAAATACAGAGCTAGAGGAAGCAGACTCCCTGACTTCAGACTATACTACAAAGGTACAGTAATCAAGACAATATGGTACTGGCACAAAAACAGAAATATAGATCAATAGAACAGGATAGAAAGCCCAGAGATAAACGCATGCACCTATGGTCTACTAATCTATGACAAAGGGGGCAAGGATATACAGTGGAGAAAAGACAGCCTCTTCAATAAGTGGTGCTGGGAAAACTGGACAGCTATGTGTAAAAGAATGAAATTAGAACACTCTCTAACACGGTACACAAAAATAAACTAAAAATGGATTAAAGACCTAAATGTAAGACCAGACACTATAAAATTCTTTGAGGAAAACATAGGAAGAACACTGTGACATAAATCTCAGCAAGATCTTTTTTGACCCAACTCGTAGAGTAATGGAAATAAAAACAAAAACAAACAAACGAGACCTAATGAAACTTACAAGCTTTTTCACAGCAAAGGAAACTATAAACTAGACGAAAAGACAACCCTCAGAATGTGAGAAAATTTTTGCAAATGAATCAACAGACAACGGATTAATCTCCAAAATATATGAACAGCTCATGCAGCTCAATATTTTAAAAAGAAACAGTTCAATTAAAAAATGGGCACCAAATCTAAATAGACATTTCGCCAAAGAAAACATACAGATGGCCAAGAGACACATGGAAAGCTGCTCAACATCACTAATTATCAGAGAAATGCAAATCAAAACTACAATGAGGTATCACCTCATACCAGTTAGAATGAGCATCATCAGAAAATCTACAAACAAATGCTGGAGAACGTGTGGAGAAAAGGGAGACCTCTTGCCTGTTGTTGGGAGTTTAAATTGATACAGCTACTATGGAGAACAGTATGGAGGTTCCTTAAAAAATTAAAAATAGAACTACCATACAACCCAGCAATCCCACTACTGAGCATATACCCAGAGAAAACCATAATTCCAAAAGAAACATGCATCCCAATGTTCATTGCAGCACTATTTACAATAACGAGGTAATGGAAGCAACCTAAATGCCCATTGACAGACATATGGATAAAAAAGATGTGGTACATATATACAATGGAATATTACTCAGCCATAAAAAGGAACGCAGTTGGGTCATTTGTAGAGACATGGATGGACCTAGAGACTGTCGTACAGAGTGAAGTAAGTCAGAAAAGAGGAAAACAAATACCATATATTAACACATATATGTGGAACCTGCAAAAATGGTACAGATGAACAGTTTGCAAGGCAGAAATAGAGACTCAGATATAGAGAACAAACATATGGACACCAAAGGGGGAAAGCGGGGGCTTGGTGGTGATGGTGGTGGGATGAATTGGGAGATTGGGATTGACATGTATACACTAATATGTATAAAATAGATAACTGATAAGAACCTGCTGTATAAAAAATGAATTAAAAATAATATTTTCAGTAACAACCACGTGAAATATCAACAAGCTGTAAAATTTTGTCCAAGTCTATTGACCTTCCTCTTTCAACCCTTCTAGCCAAGCTTACAGAAGATCAGTTAAGCATTGGGGAATGCAAAATAACACAGGACTTTAATTAATGGGTTTAATTGCAAGATTAAGAAAGAGTAAGCAGGTTTCCAGATATTTTCTACTTCTGTTCAAAATGAACTTTCCGTCTCGTGAGAGTTGCTTTTTCCTAGTCTTTTATAGATTTAGCAGACATATTACTGGTTTTGTGCTAATGAATAAAGCCTAGTCCCCCTGAAATTAAAACTACCTGGACTCAAACCAACATTTTGCTTGGTTCGGGTTCAGTTTCTTGGAAATAATCAAATCTCGATTGTGGCAGAGGTCTAAGTAAAGCTCAGTGAGTATCATGTGTTTCTCTGTTTTGCAGCCTTCTTTGTAGTTGTGTAGGGGCCATATGAATAGTTCAAGACAATATGACTGAGGAAGCGATGAGCTGGTCTCTTCCTGCATCTCTCTTCTCCTGCTGCAGTGAACTTAATGGCCATATATTTTAGTTGATGTACCCATCACAAGAATGGAGACTGTCCTGGACCACATTAAACAAGCCAGATTAAAACTTGCAATGTTGAACATTACATTAAGATTTGGAAGTTCATTTGTTATATCACAGAACAGATTAGAATTCTGGCACAAACCAAAGTATCCTTCAAATGAAAGTGAATACTAGGACAAAACATGTTAACCCCTTGCTCAGTTCTTGAAAATAAGTGAGACAGGCAATTATATATAAATCTTGCTTTTTCCTTTGCTATGTGTACATATGTCAAAGTAAAAGAAAGAAGTCTGTATAAAGCATATGCTATTGCATTGTTCATCAGTGCTTCAACCTGGAAGGCTGGTTGTTTCTTTTATTAAAAAGAAAATTTTTTAAATAAAATTCATATTGCTATTCTATTTTCTACAGTAGAAAAGACTTTCAGACATGATTAATGCGAAAAGAGAGTTTAATGGGAAATAAACGTTCTGTAGTGTTCTGTGAAATTTTTATTTAGTTTGCACCTTGAACTTGATCACTTCAATCACTTAGATAAATTTGTGACTTGGAATATTGGTTCGTTATAGATGAAAGAAAAATACCACACTGTCCTTTTTTTCTCTAGTTAATGATAAACCTTCAAAATAAGATAATCATTTTTCAATTAGGCTCCATGCAGAGACTAGAAAGCATAGTTATCAACATGTTCAGAACATAATCAGCATTAAGTTGTCATATTTTGGCTGTATTAATGTTGTTAAATTGACGTAATAGTCATTATAAGTGGATGCTCTTCCCTGAAATCAGTTTTTGCCTGAAAGATTTTAGCAATTAAATTTGTATTCATTAGCACACCTATGTCTATACTTTTTTCCAATTTATTATTATGATTCTTACTTTCCATTGCCTAAAGTTATGAAGCCATGTAAAGTTATAACCTAACATTTCAGGGCTTCCCTGGTGGCGCAGTGGTTGAGAGTCCACCTGCCGATGCAGGGGACACGGGTTCGTGCCCCAGTCCGGGAAGATCCCACATGCCGCGGAGCGGCTCGGCCCGTGAGCCGTGGCCGCTGAGCCTGCGCGTCCGGAGCCTGTGCTCCGCAACGGGAGAGGCCACAACAGTGAGAGGCCCGCGTACCACACACACAAAAAAACCCCCCACATTTCAATTCCTTGACTTAGAAGAAGTGTCACATTGTTCATCCTCCACATAAGGTGTGTGGACCTTCCTTATGAAAATTAATACCCTCCAAGTTTCCACTTTGAGAGTGTTCTTTCAGTTTAATAGTAAATGCTCCAGACTTCAGGGCTGCTCCTTTATTCCTTGCTCTGGCACGTGCTTGTCCATAATGCTCAGCCTGGAAGGACTGACCCTGCTGGAGAACATCTCTCCCTTTCCTAACTCCTAGCTACTCATAGGTCAGTATGTTCTTGATTTTCTTTGTATCACAGAAGTAGAAAATGGCATAGTGAGGTATTAACTGGGAGAGCAAGAGGAAAAATTAGAGGAAATAAAAAATAGTAAAAATCCCGCCTTGATATGTGACAGACAGTTTTATGGTAGAAAACAGACAGTATAGAGATTTGCATGCATCTGGACTCTTGCTGATTCTACAGCTTTAACTAAATCACTTTAACTCTAGTGGCCTCGGTGTGTTCATAAACAAAGGCACTATAAACTATGGCTTTATTAAGCTCTGGGGTACTAATTTAAAAGGAATAATTGGTTGGAATGGGCAAGAAGTAGAACGAACAGAATGATGGGTTTCATGGAGAAAAAGTGAACCAATCTCCCATAGGTGATCTTTCAAATAGATGAAATCTTGAGTTCAGAGGGTTCTGTTGTCGTTTGGTTGTTCATGTGTTTATTTAAAGAGGAACAGATTTTTTAATAGATATATGATAAATAGGTAGAGTGAGAGATAGAAAAATGAAAAGGACTTAGGCTTTTTACCTCATTTTTATTATATCCAGAATATGAACCATAATTTTATTTACCCTTTTCATGGTAATGTTAGGATTAATTAGTATTCATGTGAAAGTAATTTAAAAATCAAAAATGTCTTTTAAGTTCTAAATAGTGTTGGTTTCTTAAAATACCAACCTCTTCATTAGTCTTTGTAAATGTCCTCTGATGTGCATCACAGAATTTATAAACATGTATGTATAAAAGAAATAATATATATAATAATATATAAACAAATATATGTATAAAAGAAATAATGCTAACCAAGTGAAAAGGGACAGTTTTACTGACTGAGTTATGAAGATAACCTTCCTCAAGTGGTGCAATAACTGGGTAAAGTGTTAACTGCCATCACTAAAGACTGATGGAGTTGCATGGGAAAGCATTACCTGGAAATCTTCTATGGGGATATCTTCACATATGTATGCAGTCTAATTAACAAAGATGACCTTGCTATGTACAGTGATTAACTGTTCTGCAAATCAGAAGTAAATTAAAAGTAAATACTTATCCAGCAAGCTGCCGTAGCCTCTCCTAGTTATTCTGCCATGGATCAAGAGATGAATATTTTATTTGGGGCACCAGGATTATAGGGTCTCTTAATGCTGCAGACAAAACCACTCCAGTGTACATCAGATGGGGATTAAAAAGTTTAGTCTTAGTTTAAACAAAATTAAGATTTATATGTAAATCTTTATATATTTATATATAGAAGAAATAATGGCTATCAAGTAAAAAGGGACAGTTTTACTGCCTGAGTTATGAAGATAACCCTCCTCAAGTGGTGAAATTCTACATCTCCAACAGTTGGCTAGTACGTTATTGCTTGATTTAACTCTCTTTGTTTTGGTTCTTTATAAGACATCAGTAAAACAACTCAAACACTGGAATTTTTATTATAAATATTTTTAAAGGATTATCTGTAGATCAAAAGTGTTCTCAAAGTAAGAATTCTACTGAACGGTATAATTGAGTCTGCTAAATTAAAAGCATTTGATAGCTCCAGTAGCTAAACAAATTAAAAATGTAGAGAAATATACTGAGGTAATATTAAAAACACGAATACAGCATTAAATTTCCAGAGTAATTGAGAGTAATGATTAAGGTAATTGCTACCTTAAAATTCATTTCTGAGAGTAGTGACTTTTAGGTTTCTAAAGAGTAAATATTTGCAAGAGTAGAAATATGTTTAGAAAATGATTATATAAAGGAAGCAATAACTAGGTCTCTCTTTAAAAAAATTCAGAGTTTTGTTTATTTGCTATTTGAAATGTTAAAAAGTACATTATTTAACTGCAGAGAAATAATCATTTTGTGAGTCAACATCCTAAATGGTAGAGCTATTTCTTCTAAAATGTATAAAAATATATTTTTATACATAAAATTGCATAAAGCATAAGTGATGCAATAAATATATTTATTTGCTCCTTGACAAACTTATCTTACATAAAAATGTAGCATTAAAGAAAAAGTTGCTTTAACCTACAATGAACAAATGTAAAAAAATTATACTCCTTAATTATTAATTTCTGATATACATGTTCCTAACTATAAAATATTTGAAAACATTGAAATGATCTATAAATACATATAAAGTATTGAAATAGCAAATAATTAATTTAGTAATTTCCAATTAGTACTTACTTAATAACTTCAAACACTGAAATAAGTAGTCAAATTCTCACTCAGAAATGTGTATTACCTTTCTAATTGATATAATTTGGAGAATAATCAGCTTTTTGAAATATAAAAATTAAAGGTAAGGTATTCACTAAAGAATCAGGTTGTCCAGGGAACTTACCTCTCCAAAAAATGTAAATTTTGGTTTCCAGCCAGAGGAAAGTGGAAGAAAAGTACATGAAGTAAAATTGAAAATGGATAAAAGTAAGACATTTTCTTAGAAAGCAGGGTAAATTATGGGAGCGAATTATAGCTATCATGGGAGTAAGTGGAATGGTTTCCTGGAATAACTAGGAAATAAAAATGAACTGGGAGAGAAAGGATGGGGTAAACAAAGTGGTCTAAAGTATATGTATATATCATTTTCCTGCTGCTGCTGAAAGAAATTACCACAGACTCGATGGCTAAAACAACATATATTTATTATCTTACATTTCTGGGGGTCATAAGTCCAAAATGACTTTCTCTCGGTAGAAATCAGGTGTTGGCAGGGAGGCATGCTCCTTCCAGAGGATCTAGGGGGGACTTCATTTCCCTTCCCTTTTCCAATTTTTAGAGGCAGCCTTCATTCTTTAGCTCATGCCCCCCTTCTTCATCTTCAAAGCCAGAAGAATAGCAGCTTCAAATCTTTTTGTAGCTCTGACCCTCCAGCCTCTTTCTTACAAAACTCATGTTGTAAAAAGAAACCAAAAAACTCATGTTGTTATATTTGAGCCTGTCCGTATAGCCCAAGATAAACTCCCCATCTCAAGAGCCTTAATGTACTCAATCACATCTGCAAGTCATTTTTGAAAATTAGCTGTCACAGTTACAGGTTCTGGAGATTATGTAGGCTGTAGACACCATTTTTTTTTGGGGGGGGGTGCATTATTTAGCCTACCAAAGTGTATAAATTGGCGTTGTCACCAAAGCCAGAGCTCACAATCAGGAGCAGAACCCGGGGGAATATATTCAGGCAATCACAGTATCTGATTTTTATTGGCTTTGGATTTGCAAGTGGCTGTCTTAGCTGAAAGACTGGCTAAATCCCACCATGGTTGTCTGCAGGTTATCTTCTTCCATCCTCAGTCATTTAATCATTCAGTCCCATAGGTAAGAACTTTCCTGGGAAGACATCCTCTTTTACTTCCTCAATGGCCCTTTCCTGTATTTAACTTAATCTTCCTCTTCCTCCTCCTCATCATTGTCATTATCACTATTATCTCTTTCTGTAATGTTAAATATTGACCATTTTTGTGATATCATTATCAAATAGCACAAGCAACTCCACAATGCCTATAAAGGAGGAGCTTAGAGAAAATCTAATTGGAGGCTTCATTGATTTACTCACTTAGAAAATATATATTGAGTGCTCACTGTGTTCTAAACACTGTTCTAGGCACTAGTGGTAAAGCAGTTAAAGCAAATGAAATTCCTGCCCTCATGAATCTTATGTTTTAGTGGGGCAATATGAAAAATAAACAAGAAAATAAAGAATGTGGCAACTGAGGATCAGTGCTATGAAGAAAAATAAATGAAATGAGAGATGATAGGTAGTGCTAAGTATGTGTTTGTGGGGATGTGTGTGTATGTGTTCTCTTTTAAATGGGGTTGTCAGGGAAGGTATCACATATGAGCAGAGACTGGAAGGAAGGGAAAGCAAAAGCCATGATAATATCTGAAGAAAGAACCATGTAAGCAGAAAGGACAAAAGCCCTCAAGTAGGACCATACTTGGTATGATGGGTATGAAGGACAGATAGGAGGCCAGATTTGCTGGAATGAAATTAATGGGAAACAAGTGGAGTGGTAGAAGGTGATGTCAGAGGAAGGATGAGAGAGGGAGACAATACCAAGTCACACAGGCTATGGTAAGGACTTTAGCTTTATGTTAAATGAGATGTGAAGATAATTACATGGTTTTGAACACAGGAATAATATGATCTGCCTTATGTTTTGGGGCTTTTTGTTTTCATTATTTGATATTTTTTATTCTTCAAAATTCTGTTCCACATATGATTTAACATATCCTCTTCAATAAATTTATAGTTTAAGTACACTTGGATAAAAAACAGAAAAACTCTTACATAGGTGTTCAGTACAAGAGGATCTATTAAGCAAAGAATGTCCTTATTTTCAAATTTCTAAAAGAAAAAAATATAATACAGAGAAAAAAAGAAATACTATACTAAATAAGTTAGAGATATAGGTAATGCACTTTACATAGAAACATATATACACCGACTAACACAAACACATATAAAACCTATTATGTAGGATAAGTACCTGATACAAGTTCACTCAGTCAACAAGTATTTATTGGACACTTACTGTGTATGTTAATGTATGTTTGTTTACACCAAGTCATGAAGAGTGTCCCTGCTAAAAGCCCTTAATAATTGACATTTCATTACCAGACAGCATAGCTCATCCATCCATGATAGGAATGAGCTTCCCACTCCTTTGTGTTTCTGCTACATGCATTCTCGTGGCTTCTTCTCCCACCTTCCAATAGAATCCATCATCCATCATTCCTGGTTACAGGCTACTGCATTATTTGTAGAATGAGAAATTTGATGACATAAATTTCCCAAACAGAAGAGGAGACATAAATACAATAAAAGGTATTCTGCAAAAAATGTCTTTCCTTTCAAAGATAAATGAATAAAGAGCTTTAATTTTTAGTTATCTAAGACGAAAATTTTACACTTGTGTGGAAACAAGTGCAACATTGTCACTGCATTTCCTTATTATGAGGGGGGATCCCCCAACAGATCAGGAAAGAATATAGTGTACATAAAGTAAGTGTTAAAACTAATTAATAAAAGTGTTTTAGAAATAACTATGAAGAAGTAGAAATAATTTTTTTCATGTTTCTTTGCCTGCACAATACTCTTTCCAGGAATAAATCTTAATGGAAAATATTTTTAAGAGAGAAAAATTATTATTTACAAAGATGTTCAGCACATTTATTAAGAGCTGTGGAAAATTTAGAATTGCCATGGAATGGTCAACTTTGGAGAAATGGATAACTAAAATATACTGCATCTCTTTAATTAATATGTAGTTTTCTACAGAGATTTTTTTTAATTTTTGAATTTTATTTTGTTTATTTTTTCTATACAGAAGCTTCTTATTAGTCATCCATTTTATACACATCATTGTATACATGTCAATCTCAATGGCCCAATTCGTCACACCACCAACTCCACCCTCCGCCGCTTTCCCCCCTTGGTGTCCATACCTTTGTTCTCTACATCTATGTCTCAGTTTCTTCCCTGAAAACCAGCTCATCTATACCATTTTTCTAGGTTCCACATATATGCGTTAATATATGATATTTGTTTTTCTCTTTCTTACTTACTTCACTGTGTATGACAGTATCCAGATCCATCCACGTCTCAACAAATGACCCAATTTCGTTCCTTTTTATGGCTGAGTAATAGTCCATTGTATATATGTACCACATCTTCTTTATCCATTCGTCTGTCAATGGACATTTAGGTTGCTTCCATGACCTGGCTATTGTAAATACTGCTGCAATGAACATTGGGGTGCATGTGTCTTTTTCAATTATAGTTTTCTCTGGGTATATGCCCAGTAGTGGGATTGCTGGATCATATGGTAATTCTATTTTTAGTTTTTTAAGGAAGCTCCATACTGTTCTCCATAGTGGCTGTATCAATTTACATTCCCACCAACAGTGCAAGAGGGTTCCCTTTTCTCCACACCCTCTCCAGCATTTGTTGTTTGTAGATTTTCTGATGATGCCCGTTCTAACCAGTGTGAGGTAATACCTCACTGCAGTTTTGATTTGCATTTCTCTAATAATTAGTTATGTTGAGCAGCTTTTCATATGCTTCTTGGCCATCTGTATGTCTTCTTTGGAGAAATGTCTATTTAGGTCTTCTGCCCATTTTTGGATTGGGTTGTTTGTATTTTTAATATTGAGCTGTATGAATTGTTTATATATTTTGGAGATTAATCCTTTGTTGATTCATTTCCAAATATTTTCTCCCATTCAGAGGGTTGCTTTTCATCTCATTTATGGCTTCCTTTGCTATGCAAAAGCTTTTAAGTTTCGATAGGTCCCATTTGTTTATTTTCATTTTTATTTCCATTACTCTAGGAAGTGGATCAAAACAGATCTTGCTGTGATTTATGTCAAAGAGTGTTCTTCCTATGTTTTCCTGTAAGAGTTTGATAGTGTCTGGTCTTACATTTAGGTCTGTAATCCATCTTGAGTTTATTTTTGTGTATGGTGTTAGGAAGTGTTCTAATTTCATTCTTTTACATGTAGCTGTTCTGTTTTCCCAGCACCACTTACTGAAGTGGCTGTCTTTTCTCCACTGTATATTCTTGTCTCCTTTGTCAAAGATAAGGTGACCATTGGTGTGTGGGTTTATCTCTGGGCATTCTATCCTGTTCCATTGATCTATATTTCTGTTTTTGTGCCATTACCATACTTTTTTTTTTTTTTTTTTACTGTTGCAGAGATTTATTGATTGATTGATTGATTTTTTTAACATCTTTATTTGAGTATAACTGTTTTACAATAGTGTGTTAGTTTCTGCTTTACAACAAAGTGAATCAGTTATACATATACATATGTTCCCATATCTCTTCCCTCTTGCCTCACCCTCCCTCCCACCCTCCCTATCCCACCCCTCTAGGTGGTCACAAAGCACAGAGGTGAACTCCCTGTGCTATGCGGCAGCTTCACACTAGCTATCTAATTTACATTTGGTAGTGTGTATATGTCCCTGCCACTCTCTCACATCGTCACCGCTTACCCTTCCCCCTCCCCATATCCTCAAGTCCATGCTCTAGTAGGTCTGTGTTTTATTCCCGTCCTACCACTAATCTCTTCATGACATTTTTTTTTCTTAGATTCCATATATAAGTGTTAGCATACGGTATTTGTTTTTCTCCTTCTGACTTACTTCACTCTGTATGACAGACTCCAGGTCTATCCACCTCATTACAAATAACTCAGTTTCATTTCTTTTTATGGCTGAGTAATATTCCATTGTATATATATATATATGTCACATCTTCTTTATCCATTCATCTGTTGATGGACACTTAGGTTGCTTCCATGTCCTGGCTATCGTAAATAGAGCTGCAATAAACATTTTGGTACATGACTCTTTTTGAATTATGGTTTTCTCAGGGTATATGCCTAGTAGTGGGATTGCGGGGTCATATACCATACTGTCTTGATTACTGTAACTTTATAGTATAGTCTGAAGTCAGGGAGCCTGATTCCTCCAGCTCCGTTTTTCTTTCTCAAGATTGCTTTGGCTATTCGGGGTCTTTTGTGTTTCCATAAAAATTGTAAAATTTTTAGTTCTGTTTCTGTGAAAAATGCCATAAAGTGGTAATAGGAACATACATATCGATAATTACCTTAAATGTAAATGGATTAAATGTTCCAACCAAAAGACACGGACTGGCTGAATGGATACAAAAGAAGACCCATATATATGCTCTCTACAAGAGCCCCACTTCAGACCTAGGGACACATACAGACTGAAAGTGAGGGGATGGAAAAAGATATTTCATGCTGATGAAAATCAAAACGAAGCTGGAGTAGCAATACTCATATTAGACAAAATAGACTTTAAAGTAAAGGCTATTACAAGAGACAAAGAAGGATACTATATAATGATCAAGGGATCAATCCAATAAGAAGATATAACAATTGTAAATATTTATGTACCCAACATAGGAACACCTCAATACATAAGGCAAATGCTAACAGCCATAAAAGGGGAAATCAACAGTAACACAATCATAGTAGGGGACTTTTACACCCCACTTTCACCAATGGACAGATCATCCAAATTGAAAATAAATAAGGGAACACAAGATTTAAATGACACATTAGACCAGATGGACTTAATTGGTATTTATAGGACATTCTATCCAAAAACATCAGAATACACTTTCTTCTCAAGTGCTCATGGAACATTCTCCAGTATAGATCATATCTTGAGTCACAAATCAATCCTTGGTAAATTTAAAAGAATTGAAACTATATCAAGTATCTTTTCTGACCACAACGCTATGAGACTAGATATCAATTACCAGCAAAGAACTGTAAAAAATACAAACACATGAGGTTAAACAATACACTACTAAATAACCAAGAGATCACTGAAGAAATCAAAGAGGAAATCAAAAAATAGCTAGTAACAAATGGTAATGAAATCACGATGACCAAAAACCTATGGGATGCAGCCAAAGGAGGTCTAAGAGGGAAGTTTATAGCAATACAATCCTACCTCAAGAAACAAGAAAAATCTCAAATAAACAACCTATCCTTATACCTAAAGCAATTAGAGAAAGAAGAACAAAGAAAAACCCCAAAGTTAGCAGAAGGAAAGAAATCACAAAGATCAGATCAGAAATAAGTGAAAGGGGCTTCCCTGGTGGCGCAGTGGTTGGGAGTCCGCCTGCCGATGCAGGGGACGCGGGTTTGTGCCCCAGTCTGGGAAGATCCCACATGCTGCAGAGCAGCTAGGCCTTTGAGCCGTGGCTGCTGAGCCTGCACCTCTGGAGCCTGTGCTCTGCAATGGGAGAGGCCACAACAGTGAGAGGCCCACATACTGCAAAAAATAAATAAAAAAGAAAGAAAATTAAAAAAGAAATAAATGAAAAAGATATGAAGGAAACAATCACAAAGATCAATAAAACTAAAGCTGTTTCTTTGAGAAGATGTACGTATTTTCATTGGCTAATAGGTGTAGATATTATGGGGTCTAACTAAGGTTCAAAAGGTCAGATATTAGCATAAAAATCACCCGCAGTAGAGAAAAAATTATTCCACCTGGCCTTTCTCAGTCTAGTTTTAAATTGTCCTCCAGTTAAGAGCCTTGTTATTTAAACCCTCTTAGTTCATAGTAGAATGAGAGATTCAATCTAGAGCATACATCAAAGTACATTCTCACTTGTCCTTAGAATGAAAAACTGTAATGAATTAAGGGGAAGATTTTCAAAAACACATGGAAAATTTATATTAAGTTTAGAAAGATATAGATGCAAACCTAGTAGTATGGGACAGGTCAGTGAATTATATTCTTTGAGAATGGCAGGGTGCTTCCCAAATTGAAAGGAAGGATCTTGTTTAGGACTTGATGCTCATTGCATTCCCTAGCTACATTGGCAGTGTCATTACTGCAAGCCAAACGCAGCAACATGCTTTGAATGCACACTACTTGCTTAGATATTTAAAAGTAGAGAAAAAAAGAGCTGATTCACAGAAATGAGGAGTGGGTAGAGGTGACCATTGTAATGGGATGAAACTGAGAAATGCCTTGTAAACTGTGATCTCAAGCTACAAGCATACAGCAGGGAAACCACAAAGATATGTGTTTCATTATTCAGGAGCTTGAGTATCCCTCTTGTTATGCCATTATTTCTGGAATTTTCTCCAAAGGCCTCATTTGCAGGCAGAGAGAAAAGAAAGACAATTGAAAAATTTTTTTAAAAAAGGGAGGAAGAAAAGTTTATCCAGTTGAGAAAATTTACTCCCATTGTAGATTTTATGTTAAATGGAACAACCAATAAAAAATTATCTAACAGCAAATTCTCTAGAATCCATCATAGAAAATCTATAATTGCAGCTTAAGATGTAAGTTTGGGCTTCTTGCACAGAGGACTGGAAATGCTACCCATCAATCAGCTTTCCATCAGTCTACCTAATGACCTTGTAAAGAGGCCCTTTGGTGGTATTTGTTCATCATTTGGTTTCAACAAAAATAGATATACAAGGTGTCAATACAGAAGGAACAACACCCAATAAAGGCAAAAGAAATGTTTCAGTAAAACAATGATTACAACTGGAAGGACATACAAAACTGTATACTGCCTCTCTAGAAATAGAAAGTAGAACCATGAAAAATCTAATTGTAAAATTGAAAATGGAGTAGGATACATGCTTCTGCAAAAATTATGTTTTAACATTGCCAAAGAATCAAAACACTTCAGAGAATATTGTATTCTAGCCCACTCAGCCATCCTGACACGACCGAGAATATTGTATTCTAGGGAGGACTTAAGGACAGAACATCTGGCAACCCCATGTCTAATTAGAATTATAAAGAGAACAGTGACCATTTCAGTATATCAGATTTTATGCCTGAAACTTTGGAGAAAATGTTCAGTATAGGCCAGATTTATTTAAAAGGAAAACCTCACACTTATGCGCGTGCACGCACGCACACACACATACACACGTACAAGCACAGAATCACCTGTTCTTTACTTCAGTTGACTTTAGCATTAAATATCTCCCAAAGTAAGCATATGAGTCTACTCCGGCGAACATCAAAGCATCGAAGAGAGAGAGATTTTATGAATTTAACTTATTAGAAAAGATAACCCCATTGATTGCTGTAGACATACAATACCACTGTTGACAAAAAGCACTAGAATGCAGATATTTACATTTTTTGCATAACAAAATCTTTAGATGTAGTCAATTACAATTATCTGTACACTTCAAATGACTAAATATTGCTTAGATTATATATATTATATAATGTATATTTAGTCTATCCATTTTCTATTAAGAGAGTAATTACTGGGCTTCCCTGGTGGCGCAGTGGTTGAGAATCCGCCTGCCGATGCAGGAGACACGGGTTCGTGCCCTGGTCCGGGAAGATCCCACATGCCGCGGAGCAACTAAGCCCGTGAGCCATGGCCGCTGAGCCTGTGCGTCCGGAGCCTGTGCTCCGCAACGGGAGAGGCCACAACAGTGAGAGGCCCGCATACCGCAAAAAAAAAAAAAAAAAAAAAAAAAAAGAGAGTAATTACTATGAAATAGAATTCTTCAATCACTGAAGTCCTCAGAAATTCAGAGCATTATTGCAGTTGGTAAGAATAGTAAAGTAGGAGGTAACTTATGCTGTGGAAAACAAAATCTAATATTTCATTCTTACAATTAGAATATACCGTGAAGTGCCATAATTTTTTTCTAAAATTATATTGATATTTAAGAAACAACTAAACTAAACTCTTTAAATATAATATAATCATTAAGCATATTTAAGAGAATGTTAGACAAGAATTTCACTAATTTTTCTATGGTAGAGAAGAAAAAATTTCCTGAAAAGAGAGGTTTTTTTGTTTGTTCATTTGTTAGTTTAAGAAGTATATTTTAGTAGATAATAGGGATTCATGCTGTTTGTATCAGCGATCAGATATGTTTTGCTGATTAACCTTGATTGCTCTTTTTTACATTCCTGCTTACAGACTAAAGATCGTATGCTGTTTAGAAGTACAGATTTTTAAGTATCATGTTAATGTTAAAATATTCAATTAAATGTAAGCAGATCATAGGTAGGCTTGTTTATGAGAGTTGTGGCCCTTTATCTCTTATTTTTTAGGTGATGTAGGCAAGGCAAACGTTTGCAGAACTCAAAAAAGTGGTGCTTAATATTTATAAGGTTCTGAAAATGTACAATGAATATATTTCTACTTTATGATATACATGTATAAAATCCGAGCAGCCTTAGTGAAGTAGAAATTTTCTATTTATAAGTAGAAATAGAAAAGTTAATGTGCTCACAAACCAGATAATTTTCCATGTAGTCCTTTTTCCTCAGTATCTTTACTCAGCTCGTGCTGTATGTTCTAAGTACCTCCATGTATTTTCTCATTTATCCTCATAAAACCTCTCATTTTACAGGTAAGGAGCTGAGGCCCAGGGAGAGTAAATCATTGCCCAAAGTCACATAGTAATTAGCAACGTCAGTCCAAACAGTTTGGCTTCAGCTGACACTTATCATTGAGCTGTACTACCTACGATGTAAGACCCTAAAGTAGGGCTGCCAAACTTAGCAAATAAAAATACAAGATTTCCAGTTAGGGTTGCTGATAAAATACAAGACCAAATAATGAAATTCGTTGTTTATCTGAAATTCAAATTTAACTGGATGTTCTGTGTTTTATTTGGCAATCCTATTCTTAAAAGACATTCAAATGAATGCATATTTTCCTACTTTGTAATACTTGTGAGGCGGTATTACTACACCTACCAGGGAATATGTGTATTTTAGTACTTGAATTACTTTCCTGTTTTTGCATGGCATTTATTAGATGCTAATATTCATTGCGTAGATGAATATGTTTTTATTCCCAATTGTTTGAAGATTTATCTCTACTTTGGAAAGAAACAATAGGAAGGCAAGGGTTAAGAGCAAGTGTGTAAGTTGGTTCCTCCTTTCTGTTTAGCCTGAGACCTTTTGATCTCAACCACACCTCCCTGTAAACACAGAACAATTCATTAGCTGCAAGATAAAAAAGGGTCTTGAAGGGGCTGTAATGTATGGATTTCTTATCTGAGAAATCCTTTTATTGAGATAGACCTGGTTCGTCTAGATTGCTTATTATAATCAAACTGCCACTTTTTGATTTATTAGACACAGACCCACCAGAGAATAAAAGTTAGTTAAGTAGTCCTTTTCATTAGTGTATATACAGTTGTCCCTGCATATGCATGGGCTCTGCATCCACAAATTCAGTCAACCGTGAATGGTTCCACAAAGGAAAATTCTGGAAAGTTCCAAAGACCAAAACTTGAATTTGCTGTACCCCAACAAATATTTAAATTACATAGAGAAAAGAAGAACTAGAGAAATCACTGAACTAGAGATAAGAACTAAATATTGTAGAAGCTGAATTTGAAAAAAAATTAATTAATAGTGTGTCCTCATGAAACTTTTTGTACCCTTGTTTCTTAAAAGTCACAAACGATAGATACTACAAGTATCTCAATCAATTACATCATAATAACTAAAAGATAGAGGGGGGAAAAACTTAATGAGAAAGGTATTGTGAAGTAAGCAGAAAGAAAATAATTTGGCCTTGGAGTTCTTGATTTTTTGCATAGGATCTCATAGTTAATGGATAAAATGCCTTCTTTTGGAATTTAACATAGCTGTTTAAAATAACACAGCAGTACAGCCTCTAGAAAGCTATATGTATCAAATAGTAGCTCAACAGTGATATGCTATGAAGATCAGATAAATATGAAAAAGTCTTACATTTCTATTGTCATAATTACTGCAATCTCTACTAAGTCCTATGCAGACAGGTTCAGGTAAACCTAGGTCAGTGTGTTGGACATATGCTGAAAGGAGGTCAAGGGATTTCACCAGCATCTGGGGAAACTACTTTGTGGATTTTTCTCTGTGGAGGGAACTTGGGCCCTGTAATCCCGCATACTTTTTATAGGAGATTGGGCAAGTCATTTTAGTTCTCTAGACCTTAGTTTCTTCATCCATAAAACAAGGGTGAGGGATGAGATTGTCTCTAAAAACTATTCTTTGGTTCCACAATGACCCAGCTGAGTTAAAGTGTCATGACCTGGAGGCAATGATCTCCAGGTAAATACACCAAAAGAACATTCAGAAAAGAGTTATTTTAGAAACTCAAAGCTGCTTTTATGGCAATAGCCAGGTTGGACCACAACAGAAAACTAATATCCTACATGGGTAGCAATACTGGATACCTGGGAGTTGATCCTGATCAGTCACAGTTAAAAAGGTGTCTTCAACTACTCTGAAAGGGATGGTTTCTGATATTCTGGTGAATTGAAAAAAGAAAAAGGTGAAATGCTGAGTTTGTAGATAAAATAATCTGATTTCCTAGAGGAGCAGGTAAGTAAAAATGAAAATCTCTAGGCTAATATATAGCCTAGAAATATATAGACAGACTGAGATATACTGATTATACCCTCGCTTAAAATAGCCCATCTTCCTCTCTCCTACATTCTATCATTATTCCTCCCTTTTCTATCTAAGACTAGCAAAGAGAACATAATTGACACCAAGAAATGTGCTCCAACAATCTTCATATAGTCATTGAATCTTTCTGAAATTTGAAAAAAAATTTCTACCTTTTTAGCTTAATTTTTTCAATGAATTAATGCATTGTCTTAGTGCCATGTAGGCATAACTCCATGTGGTTTAATGATATTCAATTAATTATAGTGTATATTATGTTATGTTATATACATTACATATAATTTAATAATGCAAAATTTATTTACAATAGAAAGTGCTTATTTTATACAAATTTTTTAAGTAAATTAACAGAAAATATATATACAAAATAATATATTAGATAGCATGTTAATTTCAAAGGGACCTAAACAATTGCCATAGAAAAGTAGCAGCTTAACTGATTTTTTTTTACCACTAGTCTATTTTCTTAATTATTCTAATCATACAGGGTATCCCAATCTATCTGATTCTTCTTCTTGATTAACAGAAACAAGTTGTTGCCCTAAAATCAAAGAATAGGCTGAAGATTTGAGAGGATGAATGAAATTCTAGTGCACAAAGAGAATGTTTAAAAAAAGTCAGTGATAAAGATCCTTTGTTATAGAATGAAAAGTAAAGTAATTATAACTTCTAAGGAAACTAGTTTTACTTCTGCTTCTAAACTATAACTGCTACTTTTGCATCTTCCTATTGTACTTTTTACCCTGAGCCTCTTGACACGAAAAGTGATCAAGAAGCTATTAAGAGTCAGAAGGGAAATTTTCACATGTGGTATATCATTACATCATCTGTAGGAAGCAGTTTGGCCGTATATTCATCCTCTTGGACTCACTGCTTCCATTACTGAAAAACTAACTCAAAGTAAATAATGTTAACTATGAACAAAACTATTTATATAAAAATTTTCATTGCACCACAAAAGAGGAAACAACTTAATTGGTTTAGCAAAACACTCAACCATGAGAGAGCAGATTTATAAAATAAAACACAACCATTAAAATCATGGTTATGAGATGGAATAGTAATAAAAGAAGTGAAAGTGATAAATAAATTTTGGGAATTCCCTGGTGGTCCAGTGGTTAGGACTAGGGTCAGGGTACTAATATACCACAAGCAATGCGGTGCAGCCAAAAAATAAATAAATAAAAAGTTAGGTTTTAAAAAACATGACATAAAATTATATGTGCTATACGATTTAAGTTATGTTTAAAATGCTTATGAAAATATGCAAGAAAAGATCTCCAAAATTCAAACCTTATTGTTAAAATGAGGGGGTTTATGTTTAAATTTTTTTGTTTCCCAAAATAGGAACAGATAATATATATATTTTTTAATTATAGTACAAAACATTAATTAAAAAGAAAAAAGAGTCTAGATGTACTGGAAGCAAATTAGGAACTCTAGACCAGATGACATATAAAATTAGCTATGAGTTCCTTTAATTTTATAATTTATTTTTTGAGTGGTTTATGGATATTTTTGTTAAATCGAGATAATTTTACTACCTCCTTTGAGGCATTTGAACTAAGTCAAAATTTTAAAATTTTAGGAGACTTTGAAATTACATAGCCAATGATTTTCAAACTTTCATTAGAAATAGACTCCCCCAACCCTCCAATAAAACATTATATGGAATACCAGTAGTTACAAAACAAACAAAATTGAGACTTTAGAGGCTTGATCACCTCTCCTCACCACCTCTCCACATACTCATAACCCCTGAGTTGTGGAACACATAACGACCTCTGTGGAACACAGTGCAACAAACAAAATCAAAAAAAAAAAAAACTGACTTAGAAAAATCACAAAGAAGAAGAAGAAAAAACCCTGAACAGCCCTGATAATTTAAACACTAGGGACAGATTCAGGACCAGAAGCTAGGTCTCCTAAATTCTAATCCTTTGCTCTTTCATGTATACATCTATTTCTTTATAAGTTAGTGCATGCTTTACAAAAAAAAAAAAATGGGGGATAAACATGGGGGGATAAATGAAACGTAGAGTGTCTTGCATTAAGCCAGATTTTTCAGCGGTTATTTTAAATTGTTTGCCTGAAAGCAGTAAAGCAATTTTGGCTCATATATGGAGATCTGGTTCTAGTTTGTTGCTTCTTGTGCCAGGTTCTCCTTTTGATCCATTCACCTCCATGTCAGTGCCAAGTCCAGCTTTCCCAGGTAGCATTGTTAGCATTTGGAACCTTCTGATGGTCAACTAATTTTTTAAAAATCGCTGTAAAAAATGGTGCTAAATATTGTTTTACCTTAAGATACAGTTTTTATCAAGATATTTTGGGGATATTTATTGTAGCACATTAAGACAGAAGGCTGGGGCTTCCCTGGTGGCGCAGTGGTTGAAAATCCGCCTGCCGATGCAGGGGATGTGGGTTCGTGCCCCGGTCCGGGAAGATCCCACATGCCGCGGAGCCTGCGCGTCCGCAGCGGGAGAGGTCACAACAGTAAGAGGCCCACATACGACAAAAAAAAAAAAAAAAAAGAAAAGAAAACAACCCTAAGGCAAGACAATTATTTTCAAATTGAAATGTAAGAAAGGTTTATAATGAAAGTAGTTTTCAAAGCAAATTCTTTCTGTATCTTAAGTGAAATGTTTAAAGAAAATTAGGTCATGGGTCTGCCCAGCTTTTCTTAATGAGCATGACAGTAAGTATTTTAGGTTTGTGGGCCCCATGGTTCCTGTCACAACTACTCAATTCCGATGGTGCAGTGAAAAAGCAGCTACAGTCCATGTAAGTGAATTAACATGGCTGTGTTTCAACAAAACTTTATTTAGAAAAATAGGTGGACAACCCATAGCTCATACTGTACTGCCCCTGAGTTAGATTATAGTAAAATTCCAAAGTTTAAGTGAGCAGGTGAAGGACACATTCCAGGCAGAAATATACTTAAAGTTTATAAGTAATTGATAATAAAGGAATTAAAGATTTCTAGGGAACTGGAAGGCTTAAAATATTTTTCCCCCATATGGATCTTGTACAAGTAAATTTTTTTCGTTTTTCATTACATTCATAATTAGCATTTGGGGATCATGACAATACAGAGAGAGTTTAATATGATAATTAGAATAAAGATCATGTATCTGCAGTTCCTCATTTATATATTTTTTCTCTGCAGGGTGGCAGTTTTCAAGCTATATATCTTTGCCAATTAGTTAAATGAGTTGTATCATGACCACTGCTTCCCTATCAGTTTTTATTAATTAATGCCAGTAAATTACTGGAAACTATTAGAAGAAAGAAACTATTACATTCATATATATTTTTTTTTTTTTTACAATTTTGCCAATTTCAGTTGAGTTTATTTTGGAAAGTAAATTACATTTTCCAGAGCATTACAACACAGCATGTACCTATGTGGGAAAAAAAGTGAGCTAGAGAGTGAAAAAAATCGGCCTTACATAGTTGGCCTGGTTTAAATTATTCATGAGTAAGCAGATGGTAGAGATGGTAATGGAATTTCTCTGTGATTATCTGCTCCTTGCAACTTTATCTAAGTAAAACAAAACAAAAGTCATATGACATAGCTTAAGGAAAAAATATGAAACTCTTTCCATTTGAGGCAGGGTTTTAATCAAGCATGACAAAAATGACTCATATCTGGACCTATGAAAGTCAAGTTTGCTATTTTTTACACTTGATTTCTTCATAATAACCCCCTATCATTTTTTTTTAAAAAGGAGTTTTGATTACTTTGAAGGTTTGTTTCAAGATAGAAAACTAGGGCTTCCCTGGTGGCGCAGTGGTTGAGAATCCGCCTGCCAATGCAGGGGAAACGGGTTCGTACCCCGGTCCGGGAAGATCCCACATGCCACGGAGCAGCTGGGCCTGTGAGCCATGGCCACTGAGCCTGTGCTTCCGGAGCCTGCGCTCTGCAACGGGAGAGGCCACAACAGTGTGAGGCCCGCATACCGAAAAAAAAAAAAAAAAAAGATAGAAAACTAGGAGCGGGATGAGAGGTTTGTTGGTTTTTTTTGATGGAAGTATTTAGAAAACAGAATTGAGTCAACCAGTTGGGAGAATGCTTATCTCTAAATGTTAAGCTAGGAAGATATGGTCTTAAAAGGCTTAGGAGTCACTTATTCTTATTGCATTTGCAAGCTGAAAAAATTCAGCTGACATTATGGAGTCAGTTTTAATGAGGATCAATTAGAATGGCAAACCGTTGGTGGCAAACTGTCCATGTAAACTTCTTCGGTATGCAAATTAAAATTTTCCTCTCTGTCACTGGATTGTCCAGATGTCACTGGTTACTAGTCAACTGTGGAGTTACAGTGACTGGATTAGGGCATATAATCCAATCAGAGTCAGTGACACATAAAGGAACAGGGTGGGAGGGTGGGGAATAGAAAAACATTGACCCTTCCTTCTACCAGAAGAGATAATTTCCTTCCCTTAGAAGGTGTGGTGTGAGAATGTGAGCCTTAGATCAGTGAGAGGAGAACCTAGAAGGACTACATCTGGCAGGCATGGGGAGCTTGAGGATGACATTTCCAACATGTAGCAGAGAATGAGAGAAACCAGGTTATTGGTGGCATCATTTGAGCTACTCAGTCAAAGTTGCCTGAAACTAAGCCCTACTTCTCCTTTAGAGTGTAAAGTTCCCTAAGAAATACACAAAAATAAGTGCAGAAAAGTACTTTTTTTGAAGTTTTAATTAAATTAAGCAAGTCCCAAGAGCTAAGTCCTGAAATAAATACCAAGGATTCATCAGAGGAGCTGCAACACTTAGGAAAAAGGGACAAGGGAAAAGCATGGGGAATCAGAACTTGTATTTTGCTGCAGTCCCCTATCCTGGAGTTTTTACTTTGGAGAGCTTTGAAAAGCATACGTGTCTCATTGGGTCATTCCAGGTCTTCACTATTCAAAGTAAAATCAAGGTTTTAGTTTAAAATATAGATTAGTGGGGATTAAATATCCCTAAAGTATTTAGATTCTTTATCCAATTAGAACAAAGTGGAAAGTACACAAACTTCAGAGTTGGGTGGACCTGAGTTCAAATTCTAGCTCCAACACACTTACTAACTCTGCAACCTTGTGCAAGTTACTTTGCCTCACGTATGCTGAACCTCTCATATGTGAAAGAGTGATAATAATACTTATTATGCAGGGATTTTGATAGGATTATGTGAAGGCAACATTTAAATAAAGTACTTAGCATAGGATCTAGCAAAACTCAACCTTCATCACCAGTATTAACAGTGTTTTATTTCTGTTTTACATTTTCCTGGACGTGATTCTTGTAAATATTATGTCCCATGACCACTAGAGAAATAATCTAGTAGCATTCATTCTTTTTTTTTAATTGAATGAAAGATTCTTTAAATTTCTTCAGTCCTTTATAATAGCAGTTCCCAACCTTTTTGGCACCAGGGACCAGTTTCATGGCAGACAGTTTTTCCACAGATCAGGGGTGGGGGGATGGTTTGGGGATGATTCAAGCGCATTACGTTTATTGTGCACTTTATTTCTATTATTATTACATTGTACTATATAATGAAATAATTATACAGCTCACCATAATGCAGAATCAGTGGGAGCCCTGAGCTTGTTTTCGTTTGCCACTCACTGATAGGGTTTTGTGGGTTTTTTTGAGGTACGCGGGCTTCTCGCTGTTGTGGCCTCTCCCGTTGCGGAGCACAGGCTCCGGACGCGCAGGCTCAGCGGCCATGGCTCATGGGCCCAGCCGCTCCGCGGCATGTGAGATCCTCCCGGACCGGGGCACGAACCCGCGTCCCCTGCATCGGCAGGCGGACTCTCAACCACTGCGCCACCAGGGAAGCCCTACTGATAGGGTTTTGATATGAGTGTGCAAGCAGTTGATTTATCATGGTCTCTGTGCAGTCAGACCTCTCTGCTAATGATAATCTGTATTTGCAGCCACTCCCCAGCGCTAGCATCACTGCGTCAGCTCCACCTCAGATCATCAGGCATTAGATTCTCATAAGGAGCACCTTATGAGAGTGCTCCCAATTGGGAGATTGGGATTGACATATATACACTAATATGTATAAAATCGATAACTAATAAGAACCTGCTGTATAAAAAAATAAAATTAAAAATAAAAATGGAGCACCAACCTAGATTCCTCGCATGCGCAATTCACCGTAGGGTCCACGCTCCTGCGAGAATCTAATGCTGCCACTGATCTGACAGGAGGCGGAGCTCAGGCAGTAATGTGAGAGATGGGCAGTGGATGTAAACACAGATGAAGCTTTGCTTGCTCACCGCCTGCTCACCTTCTGCTGTGAGGCCCTGTTCCTAACGGGTTGGGGACATCTGCTTTACAATCTTCAAATTTTCACACACATGATTTCAAATAATCCAATAATAACCTGTTTTTCTCCCCACCCCTATTTTGCCCCCTCTTCCCTCTCTCCTGGTAACCATTAATTTGTTCTCTATATCTGTGAGACTGCTTGTTTTTTGTTTTATTCACTAGTTTGTTGTAGTTTTTAGATCCCACATATAAATGCTAAAATACAGTATTTGTCTTTCTCTGTCTGACTTATTTCACTTAGTATAATGCCCTCTGTATCTATCCATGTTGCTGCAAATGGCAAAATTTCATTTTTGTTTATGGCTGAGTAGTATTCCATTGTGTGTGTGTGTGTGTGTGTGTGTGTGTGTGTGTGTGTGTGTGTATGTCTGCATGTGTGTTTGTGTATATATATGTCTCATCTTCTTTATCCATTCATCTGGTTGATGGTCACTTAGGTTGCTTCCAGGTCTTGGCAATTTAAATAATGCTGCTGTGAACATTGGGGGAATGTCTTTTTTAGAATTAGTGTTTTTGGTATTTTTTTGGATGTATATCCAGAAGTGGAACTGCTGAGTCACATGGTAGCTCTATTTTTAGTTTTTTGAGAAACCTCCATACTGTTTTCCACAGTGGCTGTACAAATTTACATTCCCACTAACAGTGTACAAGGGTTTCCTTTTCTCTACATCCTCGTCAACATTTGTTATTTGTGTTCTTCTTGATGATAATCATTCTGACTGGTATGAGGTGATATCTCATTGGGATTTTGATTTTCATTTCCCTGATGATTAGCAATATTGAGCATCTTTTTGTGTGCCTGTTGTCCATCTAGTAGCATTCATTCTTTAATGAGTAGAAAATGTTTATGATTACTATAATCTAGGAACAGATTTGGGGAGAGGTAAATACACTTCTGGCTTTCTTCGATTCCCATCCTGAGCCTGCAACAATGTAAAATGATGTCATTGTTTTCATGAATGAACACTTAACCCTTCCAAATTATGTCCTATATATTTAATGAACAGATAGTAAACAAATAATATGTGACTTTTTTACAAATAGCTTCCAGTGTAAATTAGTAAATATGTGTGTGCTGCTATCTCTCCTCCACCTTGGCTGCACCTGTGTGAAACCTTTCAAACACATCATTTCTCTGCCTCCTTTGAGTGAGTACCTACCTTCTGAATTACAACATGGTGCTTTAGGATGTTAGTACCAAAAGATCAGAGGTGGAAGTGGTGTCAATACCTACTTACCATTCTTGTTCTTAGGTATTTCCCTGTGTTTATCACATCAGTAAATATTAGTTTTACATTTTCTACATGGGCTGTGTTACATTTTGAAATTAGCCACACTGGGGTAAAATAATTAATCAAGTGTATATTTATGTCAGGTAGTTACTGAAATTACACAGCAATTACTCCATAACTCTAGTACCTTGGCATGGCTCATATCTCTATTTTCTGATGCCCATTATTCATGATTAAATCAAAAATCAATTTTATACAGCACACTAGAACAATTCAGAAATAGCCATAACAATTTATAGGGTCAGTAATCCAGGCCTGAAAAGTCAAAGTGAGTTCAGAGATTAAGTAGTCATTGATCACACAGAGACATAATATCAGGTGCTACTGACGTGGTAATGACACTTACATCAGTGATTCTGTAAGTAAATATTTATACCTCAGACAGTTGTCATCATGAAAGTGATGTTATGATATGGTGCTTCAGTGATGTATTATATGTCATGTATTAATGTACCTAATCCCTAAACATTCATTCACAGGTAGAGTCTCATTCGCTTTGCCTTGGATGATAATGGTCCATTAAAGCTATTATCATTTCAGAGGAAGGAAAAATTACAGTGACGCATTTTACATTTCTGTGAGAATTTTTTGAATTTATCATCATACTTTTTAAAATTTCTTTTGTCTTCTAAAGAAAAATGATGGTATAAGTTTAGCAGCTCACTGCAATCCCTCATGCCTGAAGGATACCATTTTAAAGTAGCACGATCCAGAAGCCCCTATTCTATAACCAAAGGTGTTGTGTGCTGTAATGTACTCATTCTTCATGACCAGTGGAGTGAAGGTGCGTTTCCTGAAAGGTCTCTTATCTTTCAACATATTTTATGCAGCCAGAATTATGGATGTATGAAGAATATGAAAGTAATTCTATCAATTCAAAAGATTATTATAAGATTCAAAGAAAGATTCCAGAAAGTTCTGCATGGACATATTGAAGAGGTCTTACCAGAAAACTCTGGGCTGAGTTACAGAGCCAGGGTAGGTTTATTGATTAGCATGAAGCTCAGATGTACTCCGCAGTCTGTTAGAGGCATTCAACATATGACAAAGGACTTTCCTGGACAAAATAGAAATTTTGTCATCACTAAATATTGGAAAGCAAACATTTTTGTAAATGCTATATTCAGAGCTTTTTTTTTTTTTTTTTTTTTTTTGCGGTACGCGGGCCTCTCACTGTTGTGGCCTCTCCCTTTGCGGAGTACAGGCTCCGGACACGCAGGCTCAGCGGCCATGGCTCACGGGCACAGCCTCTCCGCGGCATGTGGGATCTTCCCGGACCGGGGCACGAACCCGTGTCCCCTGCATCGGCAGGCGGATTCTCAACCACTGCGCCACCAGGGAAGCCCCAGAGCTATTTTTTTATGATGATCATTAACTCTACACCATTCATAGATGTAGACTCCAATGGAATGTATCATAAGCTTTGAGCTAGACTCCCAAGCAACCCAATTGCAGGGAGACCAGCTCTGGTACATCACTGCTGCAACTGGCCTCACCCCATTTATTGACCAATGAATGAAGAAGCACTTCACCTCTCCTGCTCTCTGACGCACATGAGCAGGACATTCCCATGGTCAGATGCACGTGGTCACATACTTCCTGATCAGCTGGCTGTAATTACTCCATACATTTAATTTCCTACTTTAAAAAATGATCATCAGGGGGCTTCCCTGGTGGCGCAGTGGTTGAGAATCCGCCTGTCGATGCAGGGGACATGGGTTCGTGCCCCGGTCCGGGAAGATCCCACATGCCGCGGAGCGGCTGGGCCCGTGAGCCATGGCCGCTGAGCCTGTGCGTCCGGAGCGTGTGCTCCGCAACGGGTGAGGCCACAACAGCGAGAGGCTCGTGTACCACTAAAAAAAAAAAAAAAAATGATCATTATACTATTGAAATCTGGTATAATATCTAAAAGCAAATTATTCACAATTTTTATTGCCTTATAATTTGCAAGAAATTACTCATGACACACTTTACAATTGGACACCAAGATGTGGGTCCCTGAGTTTGAGAACCTTAGCAAGAACTGAAACATACATCTGGGGAGTCTTGAAAGGAGGCTGCAGCATCAATAGGGCACAAATTTCCCCTACAAACTGAAGGCCTGAATCATCTAACTCAATTTAGAAGACCGGTTCCACAATTCAAGTACTCCACCATGACTGAGGCATGGCTGCTTGCTTCTACAATTTTTTCTGGCATAGATAGAGGGAAAGAGTAGCTGATAACAGGACCCTCAAATGTTGCTGAATGAGGTGCTTTGAGTAGGAAGGGCAAAGGAAGCGCAAAGCAGAGCAGGGCTTCAAAGGCGAGAACATCATTGTGAACTGCTGGTGAAAAAGCAGCAGCCCGTGTTCCCCTGCCAGGTAAGCATGGCAACAGATTTAATTGGGTGGCTTAGTTGGAGAAAAGGTACTAAGAAGAACAGGGGTCTTAGAGGCATTGTCTTAATCAATGACACACAACTAAAAGCTAAAGCTAAAGTACTAATTTTTGCATGTAGTATGGATAAGACTTTTGGTGATAGGGTAACTTCTCAGTTGCACACAGAGGTGAAGAGGGAACATCAGCAATAGAGTCATATTTGAAAACAGAGCAAGGTACATACATGTAGAGGTACTGACATAGTTCACAGGAGTGCCAGTCGGCTCTGGAGCCAGGCTGAGTGTGTTTGAATCCTGACTTTGCCATTTACTGCCTGTGTGATCTTGAGTAACTTATTTAAGCTCTCTATGCTTTAGTTCTCTCTTCTGTAAAAAGGGAATAATAAATGAAATTACTGTTTACATTCTTTATGAGATTTAAGTGAGTTTATGAAAAGCATTTCAAATAGTTCTTGACCTGTTATTGTTTGGGAAGTCTAAACTCTTATTATTTTAAGGGGATGAGGTTATTATAGACATCATTTTATGTGTGTACTTAAATTTAGCTACATTTATCAGCTTGAGTTATTATGACTTCCATATTAGAAATATATCTGTATTTGAGACAAATTAAATCACAGATTAAGAAGCTCAATCCAAACCTAAAATATTTTAGAAAATATTTGTGGCATAAAATATGCTCTTTTAAAAAATTTAAGGTCCCTACTTTTTTCACCTTAATAATAGTCAGCAAGGTGGTTCATTTGGGCCATTAGTAAATGAAGCAGAAAACACCCAGCTGGCAAAACCATTCCAGCACATCTTTTCATTTTATCCCTGTGTCTCTGTCATTGATAACATTTTATTGTTTGTTTCATTCTTAAAGGAGTGCCTTATATCACTTTTTAGCTACCGCCTTAAGTGTAATAAATAGTAGTTATTGGATCAAAGAAATGGGCACTTTCTTCTGACTTAGAAAATAGAAGTAAAGATACTATGAAAAGGATTTTGGTGAATTTGTTTGAATAACGTTGTTCTCCAGATACGATTTGCCTTTCCAACTCTGATACTCCCCCAAAATAGGTCTTTTATTTAGAATCAGTAGTATGAGATATGCATCCTTTAGAGAATCAAGGAGCAATGATAGGAAACACATTCCAGAGGGAAAATTGGGGAAAAAGGGGAATTTCTTTGAATTAAACCCACAAATACTAACAATATAATACAAATATGGTAAAAATACAATTATATGAATGTACTATTTTAAAATATATACCTACGTGAGAAGACTTGGAGAATGGCTAATAACCCTCATATTAAACAGTAGTGTTACTTTCTCTAGGAACTTTTATTTGAGCTCAAGGATGAGGTCATTGCCCCTCCTGTACCTACCCCTAATTATAACCTTTGCTTCACAGATTTTTAACGTCCTCATCAACTGTCCCATTTCACCCACTAGGACTATATGGTTCTTACTGTAGGAATCATTCTTCTTTTACCTTTTTTTATAATTAATTTTTATTGGAGTACAGTTGCTTTACAATGTTATGTTTGTTTCCACTGTACAGCAAAGTGAATCAGCTATACGTATAAATACATCCCCCTTTTTCGGATTTCCTTCCCATTTAGGTCACCACAGAGCACTGAGTAGAGTTCCCTGAGCTATACAGTAGGTTCTCATTAGTTATCTATTTTATACATAGGATCAATAGTGTATATATGTCAATTCCAATCTCCCAATTCATCCCTCCACCCTTTTACCCCCTTGATGTCCATATGTTTGTTCTCTATGTCTGTGTCTCTATTTCTTTTTTGCAAATAAGATCATCTATACCATTTTTCTAGATTTCACATATATGCATTAATATACGATATTTGTTTTTCTCTTTCTGACTTACTTCACTCCGTATGACAGTCTCTAGGACCAAATTACTGTTTTTCTTTCTTCTTTTTTGTTTTTTTGTTTTTCTTGGTTCAAAAATTATTTTTTGAGGTCTTCAAAATAATTTTTGCTAAATTACATTCACTCCATTTGCTTAAATTATAAAAGCAATATATGCTCACTCTAGAATACTTGGAAACTACTTTCCTATTACCTAGAGATTCTCCCTTATTTTTTCAATATTTATTGACTGCCTACTCCGTGCAGGGAATTCTGCTGAATTCTGTGGATTAAAGAAAAAAATAAATAAATATTGAAAAATTAAGGGAGTATCTCTAGGTAATAGGAAAGTAGTTTCTAAGTATTCTAGAGTGAGCATATATTGCTTTTATAATTTAAGCAAATGGAGTGAATGCAATTTAGCAAAAATTATTTTGAAGACCTCAAAAAATAATTTTTGAATCAACAAAAAAAAACCAGAAAAGAAAAACAGTAATTTGCACCGGTATCAAGGTCTATACCACCCACGTAGTGGGATACTTTGAATGATGAAATATGGGTGTTTTTCATAATAGAAGGAAATTTTATTTTTTCCTATTTAAGACAATTTGCCTTCATTAATTATTATTTTTATAACATGTGGCATTATTTAATATGTAAATAACTTACAAAGCTCAGGGTTTGTTTGAGTGACTGTACGTTGTAACATTACATTTATGTATACCCCATTATAAGATTTTTTTTACTAATAAAATTTGGAGTAAAGCAAGAACATTCTTGGACTATTTATAAATTATTAAAATACTAAATAGACTTCATTATGAAATGTTCTTACTTATGGAGTGGTCTCTATCTAGAAAGTTGCATGATAGTGAGATGAAAAAGAGCTCAGTTCATTTTCCGTTCAAATACAGCCTATTATGTATCTACACTAACAGGATTTCTTTTTAGAGACTCACTTGCCTATTACAATATTTGTTTAAAATGAAATATATCACCACTACTACCTTGGCCATATATAGTAGACTGTACTGTGTAAAGTTCTTAAAAGGCATGTCTATAATAACCAGCTCTCCTTTTTATATTGATTCAAGTTATGTTTAGTACTGAAGTGTAAGTGTATTCTGTGAGAATAAAATCATTTTATAGCTTAAAAGTTATTTCATTTTTTAAAAAGAATCATCACAACTACATTACTCTCTAATCTATTAATTTGTAGTGGAATACCTCAATAACATTTTTCAGGGAATTATGTATTTAAAATTCTCTGCAGGGCAATATTACTTTATAGGAATTTTGCCAGAGCTTTAGAAATGAACATTAAGTGTAAGACCAGGATAAATTGGGGCAGGGGGCATTATAAAGCAATCACACTGTCAGACCAGGAACAGCAACATCTGGCTGGACATTTGGCATCAGGAGACTAATGAGTGTTCTTTAATACAAGCCATTAGGATCAGTTAGTATATGACTTACCTTGTTTTATTTCATCGTGGCCTGACCTCCTTACCTATGACCATTTTTCCAGTGGAACTCCTTTGAAGTTCATAATAGTTTCACAGGCAGGAATATTATCTGCTATTCTTATCTTCTACCAAAAAATATATGTATATATACAGAAAGGTGTCAAATGGAGAGACACTCAGTGCTGGAAAGAGGTTGGCAATACTGTCCTGAGGTTACAGTGTCTGGAAACTTGGGGAAAGAGTGAATGTTACGTGACGAGGCATCTTATCTTGGGTTCCCTGTCTGTGATAGGATACAAAGGAGGACCTTGAACAGAAATGTAAATTCAGTGTAAAAACTCTGTATGTCAAGTGAAAGCGGCATAGTATTCTAACGATGCATTGATTAGAAGAAGGAAGTATCTACTAACATTTTCAAATGGAAATTTTTAGTGTAGTATAGCTGCTCAAGAGTAAAAATCATTCTCAAATATTTGTCATCATTCCTCTTTTTCACTTTTTCACTTACATACTTCATGGTTGTGTTTAAGGAGGAAGATAAAAAATTTGGCAAGTTAGAAATAGTCCAATTTCCAAAGATGAATTGGGAGATTGGAATTGACATATATACACTAATATGTATAAAATGGATAACTAATACAAACCTGCTGTATAAAAAAATAAATAAAATTCTAAAATTTAAAAAATATATGTTTGCCTTAGGATAAATTCCTGGGGTCAAAGGATATTAAACATTTTAAAGAAGATAAAAAGAAGAAATAGTCCAATTTCATTTGGTTCTTGGAACATCATCTTCATATAGTGAACACTGATTGCAAAATCAGCTTTAAAGAAAATTAAAATGAACAGTAATTGCGACCCTAGGAAACTGTCTATAGAACTGTTATTTTTATTTTTGTGGTTTTTTTTTTTTTTTTTTTTTTTTTTTTTGTGGTACGTGGGCCTGTCACTGTTGTGGCCTCTCCCTTTGCGGAACACAGGCTCCGGACGCGCAGGCTCAGCGGCCATGGCTCACGGGCCCAGCCGCTCCACGGCATGTGGGATCTTCCCGGACCGGGGCACGAACCCGCGTCCCCTGCATCGGCAGGCAGGCTCTCAACCACTGCGCCACCAGGGAAGCCCAGAACTGTTATTTTTAAAGCAGAATCAATATCTTACACCATTAATGATACTAAGCAAAGAAAATAGGTGCTATTGGAAAGACTGAGTTTTTTTCTCTTCATGTACTTTAATATTGATCTAAGAATTCACAACTTAAACTGCTGGGGTTATAATTTAAATATTACTAAATAAAGAATTTGGAAGGAAAATGTAATGTTTTTATAAGTTATTTCCCCATTTATTGTTTTATTTTTATTTATTCTAAAATAGTCAGCTCTATTTTATATATACATACAATACCAGAGACAGAAATTTTATTTCCATTATTATTGCAAAAACTACTCATTTTGGATTGATACTTGATTTATGCCTTGAAATAGAGAGGAAGTTAAACAAGGCTATCATCTTGGTGGCTAAGTTTTTACTACTCTCTTGGGTTGTTGGTGCACATTCACCACATGTGCATTTAGAGGGACAGCAGATGCCAAATGAGGATATCAGGAAGAAAACTGGTTTTTATGAAAGCTCAGAATTGCAGCAGGTGAGGATGTTTTAGGTTAGAAAAGAAGTTCAGGAACCATGTTAGGAGTATTTGGTATTAGAGAAGAGAATGTTTCAGATAATAACTGTCATCCTACTCCAGATGTTCTTCAAACTGGAGAAATCACAAAGGCAGAAGTGAGCATGCAGGCTCTCAGATGGCTTTTCTGCTTACAGTACTTGCTGATTAATCATTTTGAACAAATATTTTTCTTTAGTATGTCTAATCCATAGGCATTCCGAAAAAATTTTGCCAAAATATTGCAGCAGAGTTAAGAGACTTGCTACTCACACCTGTGTACACAGTTGAACTCCTTGCACGACCTCTTACTATACACAGTTGATAATAAAGTAGAATTTTTAAATATCAGACTTACAAACTGTGTAAGGCAGCTTTGCATTAAAATAATATTAGCTTTCAGACCCATCCGAAGGCCTGCATGTGGGAAGCAGATGAATTTCCTACATAGCTGAAGGATTTGCCATAAGGAATTTCTGGGGTCTTTTCTTCATGGTTATATACAAACCATAACTAAATAATGAGTGAATATCACCAGGTATGAAATATTTGCTTCAACTACCTGAGCAAATGTTTGCAAAAAGAAAATGAGAACTTTTTTTAAAAACTGAAGGGGGCAGTTATTTGCAGCACATTTACAAGTAGGCTTTGTTTGAATGAGTGAATAAATGAAAACAATCGGTGGTGTAAGGGCAACAGAGACACATCCAAAGAGTCAGCAAGAACAGCTGTGCTTGGGGCTTCCCTGGTGGAGCAGTGGTTAAGAATCCGCCTGCCAATGCAGGGGACATGGATTCGAACCCTGGTCTGGGAAGATCCCACATGCTGCAGAGCAACTAAGCCTGTGCTCCACAACTACTGAGTCTGAGCTCTAGAGCCTGTGAGCTACAACTACTAAGCCCACATGCCACAACTACTGAAGCCCGTGAGCCTAGAGCCCATGCTGTGCAACAAGAGAAGCCACTGCAATGAGAAGCCCGTGCACCGCAATGAAGAGTAGCCCCTGCTCACCACAGCTAGAGATAGCCCACACACAGCAACGAAGTCCCAATGCAGCCAAAAATAAATAAATAAAATAAATTTATTAAAAAAAGAAAATCTGTGCTTACCAGGGAAAACTATTTAGTTTTAACAAAATATAACAGCGTTGCTCATGGTGTATGTGATATGCTAAACACCTGCATCAAAGTCACTTAGAGAATGTACACAAAATGCAAAGTCAGTGACCCTACCCTAGAACTTTTGTTCCAGAAACTCTGGGGGTGTAGGACCAGGAATCTGAACTTCTAACCAGCTCCCCAGGTATTTTTTACACCCTTTAGTATTTCAGAACTAAAGGGCATACTATATTCAAGAAGGAGATAAATTTGGAAGGGTAGTTTGGAGCCAGATTTTAGAAATATAAATGCCAGGCTAAGAGATCTAGGTTTTATTCAGGGAGGAATGGAGAGCCATTGAATAATTTTAGCGGAAAAGGACACAATTAAGAAAGATACTTTGGGAAGGTTAACACTGCAGGAACATGAAGCAGGACTATCTTCTGGGCTATTCTGGGTGAAGTGAGGACGGTTGTAAAGATGGGTTAAATTTTAACCTGGAATTTTGAGGATGAAGAATTTATTAGTTGGGGAGAAAGAAAAAAGTTCATTAGATGGGCCAAGGAGCAGGCCTTCTGTGTGAAAGAAACAATGTTTTCAAAGGTGCAGAAGTCTGTAAGAAACACAGCATGTTCTGAGGATCACAAATGTTTTGGCAAAGCATCAGTGAAAGTTGAGGATGAGAAGTTACAAAAAGGGAGGCCAAAACTTTTTCCGCGATTTTGATTGTGAAGGGCTGTGTATATTTGTTAAAGAACTGACTCTTCCTTGGGCTTTCTCATACTGATGTAATTGTACCCCTAGGTGCTGTCAGGTGGGAAAAACAAAGGTGTGAACCAGATTATAAAAAATTGACAGGATACACATGGTGCATTTTTGCAAAGTGTCACTTTTATTTGATGATTTGAAGCAAAAGAAAATTTTGAAATTAAAATGAGTTAAGTATATCATGGAGAAGACTGAAGAAAACATATATATATATATTTTTAAGTGGATTTCAATGAAATATTAGTTCATTGGATATAGATGAGGCTGGCCACTTAGAGGAAACACTCTGAAACCTGACCTTTGAGGAATTATGTATATCTTAATCTATCATTTGAAATACTTGGGGGGAAGATTGAGAAATGCTGCTAGGCGAGAGAAATGATCAGATTTATGTTTTAGATTCTGGTACCATTATGGAGGATGAAGTGGAGAGGAGGGAGATCAGAGGCAGGGAGATCATTTTAAAAGTTACTGCAGTAGTAAATTCGTGAGTGAGAAAGTGAAGTAAGGCAAAGACAGTGAGCATGCAAAGCGGAGATGAAGGTAGATTTATAATAATGTTTACGTTAAGGCTCTGGTTTCCAGGCTAGTGCTATTTATTCTCCATCTGTTCATTTACTAAGCACTTGAGTACTTACTATATGCCATACCTACTGTGAGCCAAGCTCTGAAGATATAAAGAAGATATGAAATTTCCTCTGGGGAACATCATAGTTGTTTTCACAAACCGACAGTGAAAATAGAGTAAAATTACTTGTATTAGTAAAAATAATAGAAAAAAAAAACACCTTTCTAGTGCGTTGCATAGTGCCTAACACATAGTAATCAGTTAATATTTGGAATGTATGGAGCTGGCCTTGATAATGTTCTTTCTCCAAACATGAGCTTTTTGTTTTATTTTTAAATGGGAGCATAGGATAGAAGCATCTCCCATATAGTTTGAAATGTAAAAAGAGGTTATCTCCACCAAGGCAACAAAATGCTGCTAGCAATAAATCATTCTTTTATAGTATGCAAAGGAAAATTGGATAGTTTTTTTTTTTCCCACTGAACATTGCCAGTAGCTGTTCCAAGAAATGTTCTCCATTCCTAATCTTCCTAAAATGAATTTTTAAACAAAACATTAAAAGCACACTTTGCAAATCAGTTACCAGAAAGTATAATAATGGGCAATGGCTAGCACACAAAGCTGTATAATGGTCCTCCTACTTTGGCAAACCATTTATAAATTCAGAAAATTAATCAAAATTAGCATCACATCCTTAGGCTATGTTCTCTTAAATAAATATTCTATATCTTTACATTTCTACATGATCTGCTTTGACAGTTGTGAAAGTATAACCCCATATGAAAATCTCAAGAATAAAGCTTTTGCAAAAGCCTCCCATTATATGTTCTATTTTTTTCTACTTGCCAATGAAAAAAATTAAATCAGGTCAACAACTCAAGTATGAATTTAATATTTTTTTCAAACATCCCATGCTGTTAAAATAATGCCTTACTTTTTTTTTAGTACTTTACAGTTTGCAACATACTTTTGCATAATACTCTTAGTCCTTAACACCACCCTTTGAAGTAAGCAGCACAGAGCTTCCCCTCATTTTACAAATTAGTAAACTAAGGCTCAGAGAGGTTAAATAGTATGCCCATGATCACTTACCTATGTATTGGCAAACCAAGACTAGTTTCCTATATTTTAGCTAGGTCTGATAATATTGAGGTAGTAGCATAATAAGTGATAACAAGACATATATATTCATATGTTCGTTCATTTAGGGATCCAATAAATGCTTATTTTGCACTTACTATGCCCTTGATTCTGCTCTGTCCCCTGCAATAAAATGGAAGACAATTCAGACATAGCCCCTTCTTTCATGAGTTTTCAGTCTGGGTACACATTTATATTGCCAAAGATGAATTAGACCAAATATATTTTAATCAAAATATATATTCTATTTACCTAGACTAATCTCTAAATATTTTAGTTATATTTTCTGTCACTTTATAAGAAGCAAAAAGGAAAAGTTAGTTTCCAGTTTTGACTAGAACTATATGTAGCATGTTACATCTTATCCTATGTATTACTGCTTTTATTTTAAAAATTTACCCTTGTTGAAATGTCCTGGAATGATGAAGATTTACCCAGAAATTTTATGAGACACTTTCCTTATATTATTATTATTATATTTCCTTATCTCATTAATAATCAGTAATCCTGAAATGACAGAATTTTTGGAAATGTTAAATTTGAAGAAAGCAACTGTATTTTTAGGCAGATTATGAATGTGTTCCAGCTATAGTTAAGTGGTCACAAATATTATAGTAAAGGAATGCAAGAACTATTAGACGTACACTGACTTTTTCACCTAATCATGGATTGTAGGTATTTCGCCTGATTTTTTCTTAGGAATTTTTTTTTGTTCTTGAAAGTTTACCAACAACAGGGAATAGTGGGAATAAACATTCTATTCAAGCTTAAAAATAATAAATAGAGAGAGTCAAACCTCATAACCAATAAAAAGATTAATAGCAAATATAAGTCAAGTAAGATTTAGTATCTCATCTTATTACTTGGCCCACAGAATCTGGAGGCTTCTATTATAGGGATTAAGCTATATTGGAGGAAGTTTTAGCTAATATACTGGACTCTGAAAACTGAAAATATATGACATTTTTCCTTTCTGCTAACATATGGTATATTGATCTGCACCAACATGACTTCAAATTCTATTTTAGTTTTCACAATCTTCACATTACTTGTCCAAAAATATGCAATTGGAAGCTTAATAGGCAAGTCGTCTGGTTTGAAGGATAGAGCGGAGAAGTGAGAGGGATTATGTGATTGGGAAGAGCTTTATGTTAAGATGAAGCTTGATTTATATATTTAAAGATGGTTATTTGTCTCTACAAAAAAGGAGGGTGTGATAAGCACGTTCATTAACAGTGAAGGAGCGTAAGTAATGAGAAGTGTATGTGTATGTGGTGGATGAAACAGGCTCAGGAAACTGTACAAAACAGTAAAGCTGTAAAGGAGATTTTTCACTGGGAAAATAGTATTATGAAAGGTTAGAAATGATCTTTCATGGGATGAGCTCCAATTGCAAAGGACCTTGTTAGGTTGTGAGAAGGCAGGAGCTACTGGAGGTTTTATAGCAGTGTTTGACATGGTAGATGAACCTGTCAGTGGTAAACTGCATGGACTGGAGGAAACCTGGGAGGTCAGAAAAGCTGTGGAAATGATACTGGAGAGAAGTGAGGAGGGTCAGCTGAACTATGTAGCTTTTATCTCAGGAGATTAGAATTCGTGTCTTAGCTAAACAGATTCTATAGCCACCTATAAAGCCCCAGCAAGACTCAATCTCTGTGTATCAGTTTCATTGCAAAGTGAAAGGGTTGCCTTGTGTTGACCTAAAATATTGCGGCAAAAATTTCGTTCGGGTTTTTCCATACGATGTTATGGAAAAACCCAAACGAGCTTTTTGACCAAACCAGTAATAAAACAGCCAATTATTTTACCAGCAAAATGGGCTTATTCAGGAACAGCAAAGAATTACAATTCGGGACATGCAATCTATGGTGAGCCACGGGCAAGTTTAGAAGAGGGCAAAAGAGAGGAATATTCTTTTTTTTTTTTTTTTTTTTCCGGTACGTGAGCCTCTCACTGTTGTGGCCTCTCCCGTTGCAGAGCACAGTCTCCGGACGCGCAGGCTCCGCGGCCATGGCTCACGGGCCCAGCTGCTCCGCGGCATGCGGGATCTTCCCGGACCGGGGCACGAACCCGTGTTCCCTGCATCAGCAGACGGGCTCTCAACCACTGCGCCACCAGGGAAGCCCCAGGAATATTTTTTTTATAGAGGAGAAAGGGGGATTGGAAGGGGCTGTTATAAACAAAGAGTCCATTGGAGGAAACTAGGATTTCTGAAGTGTAGCTCTCTTTTTATTGGCTGGGCTGTGTCCCGGCAAGGAGAAATTCTTCCTTTCTACTGCTGAGTTGTGAAGTAGTAACTTCTTCCTTGTGGAAGTGCAAAGGTATGTCTCTTCCTGTTAGGTCTGCAATTGATATCAAGTGGAGGTGTGAGAGCACCCCCTTCCAGCCTCCCAACTCCATTTTAAATGAGGTTTCTGTTTATTAATTTTCATACCTGCTACATAATATCTAATTTTCTTCCTTGCTCTAAAGTTCTATGTGAGTATGAAGAGTCATTTTTTAAAACTGGAGAAAACAGCTTTTTAATCTACTTCCAAAAAAAGCGTATTAATGGCTAACTTACAGTTAAGGCACGTGTCTGATTTCCTGGTAACCTGCCTCTCTTGTTAGATGTTCTTCCTGGTAACCTGCCTCTCTTGTTAGATGTTCTCTGGCATACTTCTAACCTGTGGATCTTCCTCTTCATGTGGCTGCCTTGCTGTGCCACAGCTTGCCTTGAGCCCAGCTGTGCCAGGAATCATGGTCTTGCTTTAATTTAGACAGTTAGGTTCACGACTTATCTAAATGAGCTGTTCTGACTCATTTTGAAGTCTTGGTTTTACAAATATGTTGTTGCTGCTGCTCTTTATCTCCTTCGAGTCATTATTAATTCAAAAGCCCAAAGCTAGCCGCTTGATTCATTTTTGATGAACCCTATCAAAAATGTAGCTGCCAAGTTTCCTCAGCTGTGATATCAGCTCTCCCCTACCATATTAAAGCAAATGTGGCCTAAAATAAAAAAGAGAAAATTAATCGCTGAGTCTCTGAACTCTGATTTCTGCTGAAGCTTCTTTAATCTCTCAAAAATTTTTTGTCTCACAGGTAAACATAGGTAAATTTTAAAAGTACATACAACTGTGCATTTTTTAATCCACAAAGACATTATTATTTTAGTGCCATTGTAAGCCCTACCAAAGTCTTTAAATTAATCCCTGGCATTCTAAATTCTATGGAAATTACCATAAACTCTGAACTCTTGAAATCAGGAGAAAGGTGTATGTAAAGTGTTTGTTATCTGTATAGCAATATGTTATTGTTATTCTCATTATCGATATGATGCAATGTTTCATGTTTGAAAATGTGAATATAGTCACAGAAACTTGTACAAATGAGCTTTGGCATGGCACACGTGGGTAACAGAGGTAATTTTGGCTTTGATTTTTTTTTTTTTCCTTTCCTCACATATGACAAGGAGCCTCTCTTGTAAGCACAGGATGATTGCATGTGGCTATCATCTATGGCTCTCCCTCTTGGCCTTCCAGGAAACATGGTGTTTTGATGAACTATACATCCTCATCCCTATGAGATGCCTGCCAGCATGGTGTGCCTGTTGTTGTCATGTCCCATCCACTAGTGATTGTGTCACTTTGCTTTATGCTGTGGCTGCAGTGAAATCTGAGGAACTGTTTTGAGCTGCTATTAGAGGCAAGACACATGATACTGTTTATTATTGTAACTATAAACTCAGTGCAGTATCTCGAATAACTCAATGAGAGCGCCCCATTGCACAAAGTTTCAGAGGTAAGAGATTCTTTCCCAGGGAGTGACAAACATCCATTTTATTTAAAAACATGTCTTTCTTAACCTTGAAAGACTCCTTGATTGCTCACCAAATTAAGAACAAATGCCTGAGGCTCACATTTACATCCTTTCTCAAGAAGGGAACAATAAGCCTTTACAACTTTATCATTTGCTCTTTCTTATATGTGCCCTTGCTACTTACAAGGGAACTGCTCACCATGGTCCCTTCTATTAAAATGTCCTATCTGCCCCATCTCTTTCTGGAAAGATTCTACCCTTATTTCATTGCTAATATCAAATGACAACTCCTCCAAAGAACTATTTCCTGATGTCTGTACCTAAAATAACCAGTATTTATCAAGAACTTAATAAATATTTGCTGCATACATGAATGAATGAACCACAACCAATAGATTCTCCCCTTCCTTCTAATCTCCAGAAATTTTTATCTTTTTATAACAAGTTTATATTTTAGTTATTTTTATGTGTGTTTATCTTCCCACCTCCTAGACACATAGGTAATAGAGGTAATTTTGGCTTTGATTTTTTTTTTTTTTTTCCTTTCCTCAAAGATGACATGGAGCCTCTCTTGTAAGCTCAGGATGACTGCATACTGAGTTTACAGGGTAAACTCAGTAAAGGCAGAGACAACATCCTATTCATCTATTCATCATTATATCCCTTCCAGCACATACAGAGCACATAGTAGGTACTTGGCAAGTTTCTCTTGAATTGGCCTGAATTACGTGTCCTAATTGCTGATAAAACCTATACATGGCATGAAGAGATGGCAAATTGCCAGTGAAATTTTAAATGGTATCTAAGTATCCCAGTCTTGGATCTAGTAAGTTTTAGAGCCAGTTAGTTAGTACTAATAACTTGGTCTAGACTTCACCGCATTTACCTCCAACCTAGTCTCCCTGTCGTTAGTTCCAGTCATTTGTTTCTTTATCTTTTTGTCCACTTATAGTCTACATTTCCCCACCTGCTGATGATAATAGAAAATTTGACAGGAAAAATCTGTGAGAAATGTATAGATCATTTGTGCACATACTATAGAGTATCATATTATAGAACTAATTGTGAATCTTGATTTTTTTTTACCATAACACTGTATTGTGACTCGTTTCACATCATAATTTTTCAAAAACTTAATTTTTAATGGTTATGTAATATCTTCTCCCATGAATGAAAAACTTCAAAAACCTCATTCTCCTCCTTTAATAGCTTTTATATGTTAATGACATTAACCAATTGTCATATTTGCCGTGAGTTTTTCCTAATTTTCCCTTTGTACATGTCTATTTTGATATTTTTGACTTTGCAAACTTTTTTTTCTCTAATGAAGTGAATAGTTTTTCCCATCTTGACTTGTTTTGTACATAGAAATATCTTCCTCATCTCCAGAGATTTAACAGTCCCTTATATTTTTCATCTTTTTATGGTTATATATTGTGTCATGTTTAAATTATGTAGAATTTATATTGATTCATGAAAATATTGGTTTTAGTCTTTGTTTTTATTGCCCACATCATTTTATTCACTTTCTCTAAAACTGTGCTAGATAATAAACAATTATTGAGCACTTTCTGTGTGCCATATACTTTTCTAGTCTTTGCATGTGTTAACTCAGTTAATTCTAGCCAAAATCTTATGAAGTTGATCCTATTACTACCTTCCATTTTGCTGATAAAGAACTTGAAGTATAGAGGAGTTAATTAACTTATCCATGATTACCCAAGTACCAGTTTGGGATTAATTCCCAGGCAGTTTGGGTCCAGAGATCATGTTCATAACTACTATACTAAACTGGACTTACTAAATCATCTCTTTCTTCTCCACTGGTTTGTGATAGTCCCTCATCATATAAGTTATATACACTATTACCTGTTTCAATGCTCTCTACTTTGTTGCATTGATCTGTTAATCAGATACTTATATTTATCTCACACTATTTTGTGTGTGTGTGTGTGTGTGGTATGCGGGCCTCTCACTGTTGTGGCCTCTCGCGTTGCGAAGCGCAGGCTCCGGACGCGCAGGCTCAGCGGCCATGGCTCATGGGCCCAGCCGCTCCACGGCATGTGGGATCTTCCCGGACCGGGGCACGAACCCGTGTCCCCTGCATCGGCAGGCGGACTCTCAACCACTGCGCCACCAGGGAAGCCCTATTTTAACTATTTGAAAACATATTTTTACGTAAAGAGCCCCTTCAGGTATTTGAAATGGTTATTGCTAGATTTGACTGTTTTTCTTGTGAATGAAATCCTTTCTCCTGCATTATATCTAGTAAATTCATATTACCAATGTTTATACATTTATTTATTTATATTTGCTTATATATTTCACCTTTGTCCAGTGACTTTTTAAAAAAATTAATTTATGTATTTATTTATTTTTGGCTGTGTTAGGTCTTCGTTTCTGTGCGAAGGCTTTCTCTAGCTGTGGCGAGAGGGGGCCACTCTTCATCGCGGTACGCGGGCCTCTCACTATCGCGGCCTCTCTTGTTGCAGAGCACAGGCTCCAGATGCGCAGGCTCAGTAGTTGTGGCTCACGGGCCTAGTTGCTCCGCGGCATGTGGATCTTCCCAGACCAGGGCTCGAACCCGTGTCCCCTGAATTGGCAGGCAGATTCTCAACCACTGCCACCAGGGAAGCCCCCGGGAAGCCTGGGAAGCCCCGGAAGCCCCGGAAGCCCCCGGGAAGCCCGGGAAGCCCGGGAAGCCCCCAGTGACTATTTTGAACTTCCTTGTTGATAAGGTGTTTTGTTTTGTTTTTCCTTTGTTTTTGTTAAAGAGACCTGCTTAGACTGTGTAGGTATACAGTCAGATTGCCTTAATAATTTGGTCTTCTCCTTTTTGATTTGTTTCAAAAATTATTGTTTTGTTACAGCCTCCAGAATAATTTTAAATAACACTATTAAAATTGAGTATTATTTCTTGTTTCTGGTTTTAATATTGTTTCATTTTTGTGATGTTAGATGCTGCATTATCTATCATTGCTGCTTTTCTAGGAATTTTTTATCATGAAAATATGTGAAATACTCTACCATTGTTTCAGGGATATATTGAAATTCTAGTAGCTTATTCTGTTAGACTCATTACTGTGGTGAAACTTTTTTTAAATTTTCCAATATTAAACTATGCCAACAATTCTAAGTAAAAAGTTAAACTACAATGGCCTTATTTGGCCATTGTAGGTTATTTTAACTTTTTATTTTGAAATAATTTTTGACATAGAAAAGTCCCAAATATAGTACGGAGAGTTCCTGTGTACCTTTACCCAGATCCTCTAATGTAATATCATACAAAGCCATAATACGGTTATTAAAGCTAGAAAATTAACATTAATACAATACTGTTAAACAAACTAAATACTTTATTTGGATTTCAGCAGTCTTTCCACTAATCTAAATGAATATCAAATATCTAGAGACAGTGAAGATAATTTTTATATTTTAAAAAAAGTCCAAAAGGGGAAAATAGCATATTTTATTAGGAAAATATTTAAACTTGCATATGTTACAAATATTATAGACATGAACAGAAGGAAAATTAGGAAATCTGTTATGGAAAATATGAAAATAGTTTAATGTCATTAACATTTAAAGAGCTGGTAAAGAGGAGAATGAGTCCAGAATTCCACTTTGCATTTAGTTCTTATGTCTTCTCAGTCTTTTCTGGTGTATGACATTTCCTCAGTCTTTCTTTTTCTTTTATTACCTTGATATATTTGAAGAACACTGATCAGTTACTTTGTAGAATGTCCCTCAATTTAGGTTCATTTGATGTTTTTCCATTATTGGATTGAGGTTTGGCAAGAACATCATGAAGTGATATCTTGCCCTTCTTAGTGCATCGCATGTGGAGGAACATTATGCCAATGTGGCTTATTACTGTTGATGTTAACTTTGATGACTTGTTTAAGGTTATGTTTTCCAGGGCTTCTAGTGTAAAGTTCTTATTTTTCTCTTTGTAATTATTAAGTATCTTATGGAGAGACAGTTGGTGACTATGAAAATATTTATGTAAATATTTTTCCCATCCATTTTATCATCTACCAATAATTTTCCCCTGCAACTATTATTACTGTAGTAATTTGCCTAATAATCGTGATTTTCTGTTTTCATCATTTCTTCCACACTTAGTAATTAAAATTCTACTGGATGGAATAGCTGTTTTGAATTCCCCTTTAATTTTTTTTTTTAGTTTATTTATTTGTATTAGTATGAGCTACCAGATATTTATTTTAGTCAGTGGTTTAAAACCCATTACTACTAGTCTGGGGTTTTTTTTGTTTGTTTGTTTGTTTAAATTTTCCCAGATTTGGCCATTGGGAACTCCTTCAAGTTAGCCCCTCTGTCCTTTCAACCTGTTCCCCCATACTTTCTGGCACTGAAAGATATTCCAGGGTCATCTTGTGTTTTCCCTTCCCCAGATCTGATATCAGTCATTTTCCCTAGGAATCATGCTTTTTTTAAAATTGCAGACTGGTGTATAGAAATCAAGACCTGAGACAAACTCATTGCTACTGGGCATCTCTGCCTCTAGATTCTCTCACTGTATAGAGCTAGGAAATAGATATGTGTATACTCAGACATGCACACACACATCTATATTTATTTCTATAGCTGTCCATTTGTAAGCATATTAAAAACTATGAGTTCCTATTGATACCTCTGATTCCATTCCAACACTGTTGAATCAATATAGCCTTTCCCCTTTCCTTATTTGTAACCCCTTTATCTGACAGTGAGAAACCTACCTTTATTTATCCCTGATATGTTTATTTATTTGTCAGTCCTAGTATAAACATAACATAGTTTCAGGATGGCTGAGCTATAATCATGGTGTTTTTTTGATATTTAATTTGTATGCTTACATAAGTATGCATTGGTAGGGGTGGACTATTTCATTTTAGTGCTCCTTTTTGGTTGGCACCAAAATATATAGCATCCGCATTTCAAATATATTAGTTGAAAATAATTTTCAGTGACCAAAAGTACATATTTTTGTTTGTTTGTTTTTTTAGTGGCATAAAATAATTACAATTTATTATGCTAAAAAATTCCTTGGGTGGGGTACTTGGACAGGGTACAGCAGAGTTGGCTTACTTCCGCTCTGATCCTTCAGATGAGAAGATTCAAATGCATGGGGGTCATGCAAATGGCTGGAAATTAGAACGACCTAGAGGTTTCTTACATGTATAGTCTGATACTTCAGCTCAGATGGTATGAAGGCTGCATTCAGCTGGTTCTGTTGATGGGGCACTTCTTTATGGATTCTCATTATGGCTTAGGCTTCTCACCCCATGGCAGCTGAGTTTTCAGAGGGAGCATCCTAAAGAGAGTTTCCAGAGAGCAAGTATTTCAAAAGAACCTAGCAGAAGCATATGGCCTTTTCTGACCAAACCTATGAAGTGAGGAAGTATCATTTCCACTGTATCGCATTGTTCTAAGAAATCACAGGCCCACACAGATGCAAAGGGAGGGGCATAGACTCCAAAGTCTTATTGAGAGGGAGGTCTAAATGTGTGTCATAATTTTAAAAAACTGCAGTAGTTAGTTTAGTGAAGTTCATAAAATAAAAACTGGATTTCTTGCCATATACCACTCAAAAATAAAAGAAAGGAAAAAAGAAAAGTAAAAATGTCCATTAAAATTTTATTTATTTTCTGTGTGCTTCCTTACTGTAGGCCAAGGACTTTATATGCCAGTTATTACAAAAATGCATATATATTTATATATATATAATTATGTGTATATATATAATAAAATATATATAACCAGTTATTTCAACTGATTTCTCAACTCATTTATTTGTGGATTTATTCTGTATTTTTTTCTACATATCATTTTAGATTTTCCTGCAATTACATATGTTTTGTTGTTTTCCGTTCTGACTTCATGAGATTTTTATAGCTAAAAGAGTTAATACATGCAAAATGCTTGGAACAGTGCCGAATAGTAAAGCATAATAAATAATTATTATTGGTCATTTTTCTATTTTCTAATTTATTTTGTCACTGTCATTATAAATTTCTTTCTCTTTTCTTTAGTTTTATTTTGTTGTCATTTTCCTCACATTTTGTCAAATGTCTAATCCATTTGGCTTCTATTTATTATATTTAATAATTAACATTCATATAATTTAGACATTTGGTATTTTGTAGACATAAATTTTGATTCAACTGAAGGAACCTGTAAGGAAGACTTGATATATATTCATTTGGGGTATCAGTATATAAAATAATTATTTTTAGAAAAGGTAGATTTAATATAACAAGGAAGTTCAGCACAGCTGGATGCCTCTTTTATCTTGGGCATAGTTGTTGCAATAATGAGCATCTTTTATAACATTATAACATGTCTCAGTGACATGTAGAGCCAGACCTGAGAGTATCTGAGAGAAACTCAAAGCTAATGGTCTCCGCTATACCAACTGGCACAACTTTACAGTTCACAGAGAGTGAATGACCTTTGTCTCTCGTGGTTATGTTTTTGCTTGAAAATTCACATACATGTGGTTTTGCAAAGGGCATAAAGAGAGAACTATTCAGTGGCTAATTTAGTTGTTCTTTCTTTCTATACTAATACAGTGTCAAACTTCCCATCTAAAAATATAATAATAAGACAGGCATCTTCAGGAATTGTTATATATAAACTGTCATTCCATTCCTGATTTATTACCTGTAGTTATATTTCTCAGATGAACTTAAAGAGTAATATATGCTCCAAATCTGTGGAATTACCATACATTTACATTTGTCTTTTTACTTCTACTGCTTCTTAAGCAGAAGTATGTAGAGGCAGGGAGCTAATGTCTTTTCCCCCTCCTCAGGCTTTCAGTTGTTTAAGTTCAAAGTTAAACCTTGATCAGTGATCACTAAATCAAATATACACTTATGAAGAAAGAAAAGAGTCATTCATTTTATAAACATTCAACTGAGACTTGTCAGTTTGCAAGTTAGCAAAACTTTGTTGAATGAAATAGACTACTCATTACAATATGGATTTTTAATAATAACAGTGGTGATGATAACAATTAAAAATCTTTCGTATCCAGAAACATAATTTGGTATTTAAAAGTTCTTTGGTATTTATTCTGAAGGAAGTTCAACCCAAATGGTACCTTTCAAATAAGCCAGTAGAGCAGTTTTTAGTAACAGGTAATTATTTACTTATTATGACAATTTTATAAGTTATCTCTTTAAACTGAAACAAATATCTGGGGACCTTCAGTCAGCTTGAATAAAGATTCTTGCCAATTAAAAAAATGTACTTTGGCATGAACTAAGTTAGTTAAAATCTAACTAACTTAGATACTGGTTAGTCAAGCCTCTATTAACATACCTTCATAAACGTGACATTCAGTGGATGACATAGAAATGTCTAGACAATTATTGAAATACATCATGTTAGTTACAAATAGAAAACTTTAACTTTTGAATTTTAAAAACTTAATTCATAACTGAGAAAGCAGAAGATAGAAAAGGTCAATAGCTTTACTGCTTTGAAGTAATAGCTTACAAGCACAGAACACTACCTTTGGCCCCTAGGTTCCCTCCTTGCTTAATCTCTTGCTTGTACCCTGTCTACCCCATCCTCTAAAATCGAAACTACTAACATACTTGGAATCCAAATTGTTGAGCCATTCTTCATCAATAGAATACAATAGGCTATTCTGAGACTGACAAACAACCCCCAAGTCTCAGTGGTTTAAACAGTAATGCTTTATTTTTTACTCGCTCTACACGGCTATCACGTTTCTGCAGGGGGTTCTATCCCAAAGCAGACCTCGTTCTGGGACCCAGGTTCAGAGAAGCCCCACCATATGGAATGTTTCCTGTCATGGTAGAAAAGGAAAAGGGCAGGGAGAATTGTGCACTGGCTCTGAAATGCTTTTTCCTATAAGTGACACATACCACTTCCACTAACTATTTTACTGACAAGAGCAATCATATTGCTGCACTTAACTTCAAGGAGCAAGGAATTGCTATCTTGCTTAATGCCAGAAGGAAGAAGGGAATTAGAAACCATGTACAGTGGTAATGTCTACTGCATATCTTAAACATCGCCACCCTCCCTTTTTTCATAATCAAATCTTGTTATTGAATCAGCAAAATCGTACCATCAGTCCAGGCCTCTGCTTTTGCAGCTGCCTAGAAGAATAACTGCCACTCACTCTTCACTGATGGCCACCCTAGGGTGACTGACAAGTCCCAATCTCTGTCATAGCTTTATTTCTGTGCTTGGTTTTATCTAATGGGGTCCCATAACCTGCTTTTTATAGTTCTCATTAACATTATTTCTATAGATGCTAAAAAACTATAATCCATGAACTAATTCACTGGTTGTGAGTTCATCAAAGAAACATTGAAGAAAAATAGTCACTACAGTTCCTTTCAAGTAAGCTTGATGCCTTGAGATAATTGTTTTGAGATTTTTATCCTTTTCAGTGGTGCTAAGTTTATAGAGAGTCTGGAAATATTTATTGGACTCCATTAGACAAATTGAGTCGTTTGCTTCTGCTTTCCTGCATTGTTGGAGACTGATTCTTTGGTCTGTAAAAATGGAAACCCTGTGGATTACCGTAAACTTTTAAACATTTTCTTCTCTGACACACACTTATTAGTAAGGCTCAATTATTTCCAGCTAACAATTAGAATGAACACCATCCAGGACTAGGCACTCTGCTGGTGAGAAGACTTAAATCTGGTATCAAGGAACTCAGACTATTCTGACATAGAAAGTCCTAAAAATAAGATTAAAACATTCATTTAATAAATTAAGCTTATTTTATTCTGAGTTTGCAGGAATTTGTCAGAGAATCTACCCTGGTTCTTAATCTTTGTGGTAGGCTGAATAATGGCTCCTCAAAGATGCCTATGTTCTAATCCCCAAAACATGTGAATATATAATCTTATATAACAAAAGGGACTTTGCAGATGTGATGAAAGGTCTTGAGATGGGCATTTTTTCCTAGATTATCTGGTTGAGAATGATATAATTACCATGGTCTTTAAAAGAGGGACTCAGGAGGAATCAGTGAAATCCCATGTAATGATGAGACCAGAGATTGTAGTGATTCATTTTGAAGATGGAGAAAGAGGCCACAAGCCAAAGAATACACGTAGCCACTAGAAGCTGAAAATGGTACTGCGAGGGAGTCTTCCCTCCTAGTCCTCAGGAGGAGCCAGCTTTGCCAAACCTTCACTTTAACCAGCAGAAATTAATTTCAGATTTCTAATACCCAGAACTATAAGAAAATAAATAAGTGTTGTTTGAAATTACTGTTTGCAGTAATTTGTTGCAGCAGCAATGGGAAATTAATAAAATCTCTTAATGCTACATTGAAAAAACAATCTATCACAAGAAGGAACTTACGATGTTAAAGTAATGAGCTTATCACCAAAATATCTTAAATTCAAGGTTTAAAAATGTTTTCTGCTTTGTAGCCATTTTTATTTTTTATTTTTTTTGCGATACGCGGGCCTCTCTCTGTTGTGGCCTCTCCCGTTGCGGAGCACAGGCTCCGGACGCGCAGGCTCAGCGGCCATGGCTCACGGGCCCAGCCGCTCTGCGGCATGTGGGATCTTCCCGGACCGGGGCACGATCCTGTGTACCCTGCATCGGCAGGCGGACTCTCAACCACTGCGCCACCAAGGAAGCCTGTAGCCATTTTTAAATTGACTTTTCTTATTTTCTATTGTATTCTAAATTTAGTTGCCTCTAAAATTTTGTTCTTGTTTTAAGGTAAAATCTCAGTGTTAATTTTCTACTGCCATTATACTTAATACACATTTTAAGTTTTAGAATTAACTGTTCTATTTCAATAAATTCCGCATTTATAACATTGTTCTTTCATATTCTATTGGGAATGTTTTTTAAGCATCTGGAAGAGCTCATTAGCATTGCTATTTTTAAGATAAGAAAACTATTAACATTTATTAATTTATAGGTCATTTGATAGTATCTGTTCATTTCATTATAGATCAGAGGGACCATCTGGTAATCATGACCTAAGCACAGGAGGACAATACATGCAGTCAATCTCTGATTGGGTTTAGGAACTCATTGTTAATTCCATCTTCATACTTACTTTCTCTTTGTTTAAGTTTTCTATCAGTATAAATAATGACCATTGCTGTTCTTTCAGGAACACTTCTTGCTAGAGCAGGTGTTTTCTGAAGAGCAAAATTTAAATAGTAAACTCTGATCTATAATCTTCAAAGGAGAAGCATCAAACCCTATTTTTGGTTTAATCATTGAAGAAGAATTTATTGAGTACCCACATAAGCACCTTGCTTCTATTTCATTGACTTAATAATATTTCAAGTTCCTGGGAATTATAAGTATCTTTAGGTGTGACTTACCCAAGAGAGCAGTCCCAGATGTTCCTTTGCCAGTTACCTAAACAAGGGTGTATAAATACTGATTTACCAGTGTCCTTTTTGACTTTAAGAGGAATGAACCGTCAAGTTTTCATGGTATTTCTAGTTCATGAGTTTTTATTAATTAGTATCTGAATAACACTAGAAGGAACTTCATGACTGCACATGTTAAACGATTCCATAGTTAATATTCTAAAATGGACTTTCTTTGTCATAGTCCAGTTGATGGATTTTTCCTGCTGTTTAGGTGACAGGCCCCATCTGCCTTTGTTATGTACATTCCAGTAATTTTTCTCCAGAGTTTCGGAGAGCATATAAAATTCCAGGCACTTTTATTAACTAATGTCAGTAAGGAACCATTTACTATATTTACTTTTTGAAATGTGGCGATTCTATACTATATATTATTAATAGGTGGAAATAAATGTGAGTGCCAAAGAAATTCATGAGGAAAAGAAAAAAGGACAGGATAATTCAGAATTAATTTTAATAAGTAAATCTCTGACTCCAGAACTTTTGAAATACGTTTCATGAATAGAATTAGCAAAAATTTGTAACTTCAACATTTTCCTAAAATTTTAGCACACAACACTCTTAGATACAGCACAAGCCACCAGTATGCTATAGTTAATAGTTATGAACTGACATGAATCCAATCCTGTGAACTTCCTTATCATTTAACCAACATCAGAAAATCTGCTTTTTGAAAATAGTATTTTGGCTTTCTAGATAAGATTCAAAATTAAGAAAAGGAAAAAGAGTCTGTAGACAAATTTAATATTGATTAAATTAATATTGGCAATTTATATTTTTCATGTTATTCAAAAGATTTAATAATAAATTCCCTTCATGTGAAGATAGGTTAAGAAATACTTTAATTCAATTCTACCTGTATTTCTGTCACCATTCAGTCTTTACCCTGACTCCCTTCCATTCTCTAATACTAGGTTATTAGGACTAGAATTTCGTGGACAGAGTGGATAGAGTAGAGAACTTGAATTGGGTCTTCACCTTGATTTCACCACTAACTTCCTAGATGAACTTGAGCCAGCCATTTGTAATTTAGGTTTGCTTAATATCTAGAGTAGCCACTGATCTATTTTCCATGGAGTTGGAAATAACACTAGAGATTATATAGATTAGCACCCTGATTTTACAGAATCAGTTTCGGGAGACAGCTCAAAAATTTTCGGTACAGTTGGGAAACTGAGATCTAGAGATTTTAAGTAGCCCAACTAAGGCTATGTAGCTATCTGCTAGGCAGTGAACACCAGAGCCTAGGTTTTCTGATGCCCAGCTCAGGCTCTTTTCATTATTGCAGTGTGCTTCTCATAAAGAAAAGTATTGTTGTACATGTACATAATGATATTACATTTAAATCCTATTTTGAAATGTGCATGGACATACAACTCATTTCCTATAAACTACTGTTTAAGGTTGTATCTTTGTTAGTGATACAATAACAGTGAAGTTGGGAAGACAGTGGTAAGTGCTGGATTTCTCTCACTCTTCCCACACCATGACAACTTCACCAGAAATTAGAGTCAGAATAGCACTCATGTTGGTTGCTTCCATCTTTGCAAAAAACAAAACGAAAAACAAAAACAATCACCCTTCTTTCGCCAAACAGAAAGCATGTATTTGCTCCTATTTAGCTCAAATTACAAAAAGAAATGGTTTCTTTTCTCTATTTAAAATATAAGTACCATGGAGAAAAATAGTTGTTTACTCATTTGTTGGTTTATTTACTTCCTTATATCAAATCTCATTCCATAAAAGATTTGAGGCTCATAAAGAGGCTTTAAGTTTTATTAGTCCACTATATATGTGGAGATTTAAAAATGTTTTATTTAACAAGATTTTTTCCTGAATGTTTGACCAGCAGTGAGCCTGGGTAGGAAGAACAATGGGAATCTTGAAGGGAGATGAGGGGGAGGAAAGAAGGACAGGAATTGTACAGGTGTAAAGGGCAACAGGGAGACTGCAGACAATTCAGTCTGCTCACAGCTGCGCCCAGAGGTGGCCATACATTCCTTGTTCATTTCTTTATTAGCATTTTAATCAAATCTGCAGCAGGTTTAGAAAGAATTATTTGAATTAAGGAGGAAGATCTGTAGGGCACATACCCAAAACATATCTCTCTAGTTCCTACTTTGGGTTAGGCACCATACTGAGTTCTGAGAGTAGGGAGAGAAAATCCACAAATAATAAGCAGACCCTGCTTTTGAATTTCCTCAAGGTTCTTAAAGGTTGATAAGAACGAGTAGTCACAAAGAAAAAGAAATAATAATAAAAAGGTTAAAATGATTAATGGCATGAGAGAGAAGCTCATGTGGACTCTTATAAAGTGAGGGAGATAATTATTGGGGTAAAGGTGAGCAGGAAAACATTTATGGATGTTGTAGAAGTTGAACTGGGTTTCAAAGAATGGTGAAGATTTAAGTACACAAAATGTGAAGTTTGGGAAAAAGGGTATTTCAGTCGACAGAAGTGATATTTTAGTCCGGGAAGTAAAAAACATTGGGCATGTAAGTGAACATCATTCAGTTTAACTAGAGCAATGATTCTCAAACATCATGGTCTCAGGTCACCTTTCCATTCTTCCTTCCACCCCCCACAGTTTTATTGAGATATACTTGACATATAACATTGTGTAAATTTAAGGTGTAAAACGTGATGATCTGATACACTTATACATTGGGAGCTGGTTACAATAAGGTTAGTTAACACAGCCATCAGCTCACAGAGTTACCTTCTTCTTGTTTTATTTTGTGTTGAGAACATTTAAGACCATCTCTCTTAGGAACTTCCTGGTATACAATACAGGATTGTTAATTATAATCACCATGCTGTACATTAGATCCCCAGAACTTGTTCATCTTATAACTTTGTACCCTTTGACCACCTTTACCCATCTCCCAATCCCCCCACCCTCTGCCCCCAACAACTAGTAGTCTACGCTCTGTTTCTATGAGTTTGTTTTCTTTAGATTCCACATATAAGTGAGATAATACCGTATTTGTCTTTCTCTGTCTGACTTATTTCACTTAGCATAATGCCCTCAAGGTTTATCTATGTGTCGCAAGTAGCAGGATTTCCTTCTTTTATTATGGCTGAAAAAAATATGTAAATGTATATATCTTACGTTTTTCACCACTCTTCTCACTGTTGTGGCGTCTCCCGTTGCGGAGCACAGGCTCCGGACGCGCAGGCTCAGTGGCCATGGCTCACGGGCCCAGCCGCCTCGCGGTATGTGGGATCTTCCCGGACCGGGGTATGAACCTGTGTCCCCTGCATCAGCAGGCAGACTCTCAACCACTGCGGCACCAGGAAAGCCCTTCACCACTCTTAATAGTTATTTAGGCCCTCACGAATCTTTGGTTTGTATGGGTTATATTCATCAGTATTTGATGTGTTAGAAATTAAAACATAATTTTTTAAAATATTTATTAATTTATTTAAATAACACAATCTATTATATTTTAACATAATTAACATACTCTTATGAAAGCAACAAGTATTTTTAACTTTAATATCTGGATTAATAGAAACTGGATTAATGGATTCTCATATTTGCTTCTGCATTCAGTCTTTTGAGATATCACACATCATGCACTTTTAGAAAACTCCATTGTACACTCATGAGAATTAAAAAGCCCAATAACATCTTAAAATGAAAACAGTTTTGACTGTGGAGTCCCCAGGCACACCTTGAGGCCTGCTGGACTAGAGATTAGTCTATAGGAAAGGGAATAGTGAAAGAAATGACTGGAAAGTTCAGAAAGACTAATATCAATAATGCCTACCAGAAGAGCATAGAAATTCCATATATGGTTAGAAATAGGGCCAATTTCCCAAACTGTAAAACCACACCAGATATCCATACCCCAACTTTTCAGACCATGCTGGTAAATATCTGGGAGGCAGAAATCTTATTTATTCTTATATTAAATATTTTTTCATCTTTTATAAAGGGCCTTAAGCTCATGTCAGAGGGATTGAGAAATTTGTGTGGTGAATTCTGAACAGCCCATTGCCAACTCAAGGTTATTTCCTCACTGCAATTCTGGCTGATCTAATTTGGAATGTTTTAAAGGGAGCACAACTTAATTATTTAAAAACAAAAATGTGTCCAAACCATATCTGAAATTTGACACTTGACCCTGGCCAAAAAGCCAAATCTCTAGTTTTATCTTAGAATTAGTTTCACTGAGCAAATCACATGTCAATAGAAGAACCCTTTATCATCTAGCTTTAGAAGGATGCCTCTAACCTAGAGAGCACAATCACTTAGGCATGACCCTGAGGCAAAAATATTGAGCTTTGAATTTAGAATCTACTGCTTTGTTCCAAATAATAATGAAAGGGGAATTTCAGCAAGTATGCCAGTAGGGGGAACTGTTATTCAACAAATAATAACAGGACTGGGCTTTTCCTGGACAATAGGTACAGACCATAGAGACTCTCCATGTAGTAAAAATGTGATGATGTAACTGTTAAAGAGTCTTCCATTGTTTTTTCTTGATGATTATCTTGGTCTACCTTAGGAAGTTACATTTCCTCATGGTCAAGGGAAGAAGTTGCTTTCCAATGTTGTTAAACATTTTGACTCTGGCTGGAGGTAACAATAGTAGAATATTAATATCTGATGAAGAGTAATTGGCAGTTTGATTGGCTGTGATTACCTTTGCTAGTTTCTGATTACCAGAAATCAGAAAGCTTTGCATTGATTAAAACATTCTAAGGCAGAATTTCTGAAACTATGCATAAGGACCACCTATATCAGAATCTCCAGAAGAGCTTATTAAAAATGCACATTCTCAGTGCTTTGTGACCACCTAGAGGGGCGGGATAGGGTGGGTGGGAGGGAGGGAGATGCAAGAGGGAAGAGATATGGGAACATATGTATATGTATGGCTGATTCGCTTTGTTGTGGAGCAGAAACTAACATACCATTGTAAAGCAGTTATACTCCAATAAAGATGTTTTTAAAAAATGCACATTCTAAGGGCCTACCTAACCTACTGAATTAGAATCTGTGTGGGTTGAACAGAAGATTACTCATTTTTTAAAAAGTTTTCCCAAATGGTTTTTATGTATGATAAAGTAGAGAAGCCATTTTTTACCATGCCAAACTGTAAAAGTGATGAGCTGAAGCAGTTCACCTCCTTAGGGCTCTTTCTTATGGTCCTCTGCTTTCCTAGAGAGAGTTGGGGAGGAGAGATTGAAGAGACAGACAGAGACTTGGAACTCTAAGAATCAGGAACCCCAAGATTTCACATTGTTACCAGCTTCATAACCTAAATGCTCTCAAGAATGTCAAAAACAGTCAAACGGCCTGTCCATACCATGTCGTATGCCTGATAGAAATCAGGAAGTTGGGAACAAAGGAAGCCTCTTGCTTTCAGGCAAATGTCACAGTGAGAACTGGAGTGACAGAATAAACACCCTCAAGAATTGAAATGTAAAACAACGCTTAGGCAACATGGTATTTTGGTTGTTTCTTGATTTTTATATTTTAATGTTTAGTAATACTTTGTGGCAGATCACGTGTGGCTCATCTTACCTATACTTTTCAGCGTTTTATTTTAGGCTGAATATAAAGAGGTAAATAAATAGAGGCTAATATTTTGCCTTCAAAATATTTAAGGAGAGAAGATTTGCTTAAGAAGATGAGAGAAACTGAGAGACAGGGTACTTAAAATAAAAGGCCATCGTGACTTGGTAGATTTAAAATAAAAGGCCACAATGAATATTACTAAGTAGTTCAAACAAGAAGCAGTAAAGATGAGAGGTTGGTAGAAAGGATGAGAAAGGGTAGTTTGTTGAACTAAAACAGACAAGTAAGTAACAGAACATAGAGGGAGCCTACTTTTCAATGAGTCAGAAGCTCTAAAACCATGCTGAGCATGATTGTCTACTTATGGAGAGGATACATTTATGAGCCATACTTTTTCTGTTACGTCTTCTTTAGCTTTCTCATTAGCGACATCGCTATCCTGCCTCATCCTATCCTCATTTTTCATCTCTAAATTAAATACTGAAAAAGTGGGGGAAATCCTCAAAGAGACAAAATCTTTAAGCTTTTAATATTCTTTAAAGTATTCTTTTCATTGGTGATGTTGAGAATTATAACGAATGGGAATATTCCCCATACTAAAATTTCAGCTAATTCAATCAAGTTTGCTCTTAAAACAACAAATATGGTTTTACCTCACCAATATAAGAGAAGAAAAGATAATTACCATTTTCATGCTGTAAAGATAAGTATTCAACTGTATACCATTAAGAAAGCTTTTATGGAATTAACGTTGAAACTAAGGACAATAGATTTTATAATAATTATGACAAACATTTATTGAGCACTCTCCATAGTTAATAAATAATTCTAAGTAATTGATATACCTTGACTCATTTAATCCTAAGTGATTGATATATTTAATCCTAACCACCACTCTGTATTATTATTGGTTTTTTTGTTTGTTTTATAGCTGGTACACAGAGAGGTTAAATAATTTGCCCAAAGTCACACAGTGTGTTTGTGGATTCATACCTAATCATTTTGATTACAGAGTCTATGCTGTACTGTACAGTCTCCATGCTGTTAAATTAGTAGTTAAGCAATGCATAGGTTCATAGGGACTCATCTTTATGATTCTCTCTGAAGGCTAAATGAAAATTTTTAAGCTTAATTCTGAATTTCACAGAAAGTTTAGGGCCCTGGACTTGCCCAGTGTTGGAAGGAACAGAAGTTCTTGTAAGAACTATGATCAATGACTCTAAATATGATGCCCATTAACTAGGAAATAAGATCTTATTAATTTAAGCCTCAATGCATACATAATCATGGAGCCAACATTTAACTTTGTACTACCCGTGAAAGAACTGGAAGTGAATGAATGAATGGAATGAGTAAAATTTCAAGGAGAAATATTTAACTTATTCATTAAGATGCATATTATGTTTTTGAATTTTAAAAGCATGCATTTGCATATAATTAATATGTCTGCTGTACATGAGTTACGTCTATCCTTGCTTAAGCTCAGTAAAACCTCTGCTTAGCAATTTTGATAGCAGTTCCATAGTTAGAATTATTGTGTTGTAAAACCACATGTAAATTTAAATGCCCTATAAGTCCATTTTTTTAGTAATTCAGATGGACTCTTTCAATTAACATTAATATGTATTCCTGAATTGCTAGATTAAAAGCTATTTACTACTTTCTTAACAGCTTTGTTGGAATGCTATTATACTGTTAACTATTTGATGCTTTTTGTTCCTATGGTAAATAAGCATATACAATATTTATGGCAAAACATTGTACACACACATCATATTATGGTAATTTCATCTGTGTTGACTCATGTATAATCTATTCCTTTCAAAACATGAGCTATTGATAAACAAGTTTCTTCTGGTCTGATTTATTATTCTGTATTAATGAATTCATATTAATTCATCTAAGTAGGTACTGTTGTACCTACTTAAAGAGTTCCTTTTGCTTTATAGAGTGAATACCTCATTATTACATTTTGTATGACATCATCATTGACATGACATTACAAATAGGCAATGAAGATGGAGAAATAATAGTTTGGATAGGTTTATATGTGACTTCTGGTGTGTGATGTTGGCAAGTGGTTTACAAAGTAAAATTAGTTAGCATATCTAATTTAGGCAATCGATTAAACAAAAGTTTTTAAAAGACAACTGTTGCATCAGAATATGGTATACATTTTCAAAATGGTCTGTAGAATAGCGTTAGAGATATGTAACCCCCCAGAATCCACTATTTTTTGTAACTAATTGAGGTAATAGGTGCTCTATATTGAAGGCAGATAAGCCATTTAGACATCTCTTCATGTGTGAACCCTTTGTTTCATTATTATTTGTAAAATGAGTTTTGTGAGACACATGGAATATGAACTGCTTCTGGTAAAGGAAAAATAACATCAAAACTCCGATCATTCTATAACAAGTTTTTCTGGAAATATATATCTGATGTTTAAATTTATTTATAATTATTTGGGGCTTAATAAATAAGATTATATGACTTTGAAGAAAAAAGTAATCCCAATATACTAATTATTCATCTCTTTTACACAGTCAACAAGTACATCTTCAAATGGAAATATTTTGACTTTGTTTTCAATAGTTAAATATACTTTTCAAAAAAATAAAGTTGGTATCTATTTATCATGTCTACAGTTCCCTGTTTCACTTAAGGCCAAAATAATAAACACATAAGCTAGAGTTGGATTGGTGTTTGCTCGTCAAAAGTTTATTGAGCACCTACTATGGGCACAACATTGTATTAGGCATGTTAAATGTATGCTTCATTGTCTCAAATGCCTGTCCCTGGTTCATCTGATTGACTGTGCTGTGGCCATCAAATACATTGAGATCATTTAGAGAACAATTGTGCTGGTCAAGACTAAATGCTTGGATTTATCCAGAATTGAAGACAGAATCACAGGACTTATCATTATAGATGTGGTATTGAAATAGAGAAGCAGTGAATCAGGTAGAGTGTACCACAGGAGAGGACAATATGGCCAAGGATGAAATCCTGAGGAACACATTAAAAAAAGAGGTAGCCTTGAGATTATAAGGACAATTTCTTCCCCATCCCATTTGGACCCTATGGCTTCTCTCCTTCACAGTCTCACCAGTTGGTTTGGTTCCCACACTACATGCTCTCCTGGGGAGACCACATTCAGCCCTTACCTGTTGAACTTCCACTAGTATGATAGTGACTTAATGTCTGTCTGCTTCCATACTTGAAACTCCTGCAAACTAGACCCACATGTTCACTCACCTACAGAACTGAATTCGAAATTTTCCTTTCCGAATCTACTTCTCTAAATTTTACTCTACTCTTTCACTTCACTTAACCCATATATTTGAGAGAAGTCCTAGACTCCTTCTTCCTCCCTCTTCCATATCTACTCAGCCACCAAATAATATTAATTAAAATCTGATGTTTGACACCTTAGGAACCTGAAACAGTAGTGTTAGTGATCACTAATTTCTTTAGAGTAAATGATTGACATGGGAATGTATCCCATTTCTTTTTCTATTTCTGAGTTTCTTTCTTTGACTTTTTCTCACCAGACACCAAGCCAGGATGTTCTGAAACATGCTGATCCCAATATTAGCAACTCCTCTATGCTCTTCCCCACATTGCTGCCAAATGGTATTTTTGAAATGGAAACACAATCATGCGTCACCTTCAAAATTTCACAGGACAAATTCTAGATTCTTTGGTGTAGCATATAAGTCTGAAGGAGTATAAGAGCCTGCATTATTTACTGCCAGCCTGCAATTACAACTTCACCTCTTTTCTTTACAGGTATCTTGTAATGTAGTTACAATTCTCTTAAGTTGCCTCTTCTTTTTTTTTTTTCTTGTCTCCCTGTGACTTTACTCCATGCTTTCTGCTCTGCCTGCTCTGCTTTCTTCATTTCATTTACCTGGTGGACTCCTTTTTATCCTGCAAGGTTCAATTTTATGCATCTCCTCCTTTGTCAAGCCTTTACTCAGGCCCTTAAATAGAGTAGATTTACTTTGTTTCCTTTATTATGACAATTTTAGCAGTATATTATATTTTTAATGTTTGTATCCCAGGTCAATAAGAAATACATTGGTATTCCTTAAATTTTAGTATTCCTGTCACTTATCATGGTATGTAACATATAGTCAGGGATTAATAAGTGCCATTGAATGAATGGATGAATAAATGCTTTCCAAGACAATGGAAGTAGAGTTCTAATTTACATTTACTTGTTTTTATTAAATAATAATTGCTACTACATTGAGCACTTATTTTTTGTTAAACATTATACATGTAATTATTTAGTCCTTAAAGTAACCCACAAGATAGTGTCGTCTCTATCTTACAGATGAGGAACTCTAAGGCTAAAAGAAATTAAGTAACATATCAAAATCTTATAGGTAGCAAATGGCAGGGATTTGAAAAACGTCTAAATTCCATAGTTGTAATTCTAAACCCTATGTTCATATATGAACTATGTATCAAGGATTATGCATAATTCATCTCTCATATTAAAAAAATCATATATGTCATAATAATGGTAACTCCTAATTCAAAATAATTAGTGTAATGAGATATGTAGTCATATTCTTCCCCCAGATTTTCACATAATTTTTCCTTTTTCCCTTCAATTCTCTGCTCTTATGTCATCTTCTCAGAAAGAATCTCCTCCGATGGCCCTATGTAAGATAGCAACCCCACCTCCTGTTATATCAGTATCTATTCCCCTACCCTACTTTATTGGTCCTCATTCTTCTTCATGGCATTAACATCTGGCAGTTCCTTACAGTTTATTACCTGTCACCCTCCATGATAATGTAAGTTCTTGTCATCTGAGACTTCACATTATACCCACCTGTAGCACAGGTTCTGCCACATAGTACCCACACAATAAACATCTTTTGAATGAATGAAAAACTGGTCAACATCCTGTATGCCAATAGGTATGAGATGAAGCAATGCATTCTTCTTTATTTTTTTTTTATTTTTTTAAATTTTTTCTCTTTATAAAAACGTATCAAATTTATTTCAATATCTAGTTTCATTTTTAAGTTAAAGCTTTTAGACAATTTTTTTGTAATTTAAGATTCATTATCAGGGGTGAGGAAAACATTAATAAGCTATTAATTACTGACAACAAGTAAAATTATTAACCATGCATTTATAAAAGCCATGTTAAAGAGTAAAAAAAAGTTCCAGTTATACTACTTAACTAAAGGAAATATCCTTCAGCCCTTTATTTCTAACTATAACACATTATAATTTTGACATGATTTATACCTTTTTCACCCAATTAATACTATGCTAAACAAAATTTTTCCAACTGTTAAACCTTTCTTTACCATTTATGAAATATGACTTAACTGTTACACTTTAAAAGTTCCTTAAAAGAGATTTGAATTTTAATTTTCACCATGAACCTGTTTGATCAAAAAAGTAAAGGACATCACTACCACATGAATTAAAAGAATGGAATGAAAAACAAAAGTGGTATTATATAATCAGCAAATTATTTGATAAGACATTTTAACTACTTCACATTTCTACTTATAGCACAAGAGAGAATTAACTGGTTCCAAGGTACTACAAGGTTTGGCATTTTTACTCCAAGCTTTAAATCATAGTGTTACTCTACTCAAGTCATCTCTAAGAAAATGGCAGTGTTCATAAGTACAAAAATTGTTATATCCAGTAAGTGGTATTCTACATGGTCAAGATAATAAGAGAATTCTTTATAAAATTAGATTTTTAAAAATGCAGAAAGTCTGGTAATTACCAGTATCTCAAAAGCTAAAATGAGAAAAATACAGAAAACAGAAGTACTCGTTGAATAATACTTTGCTTTGAAGAAGCCAGAAATGATTCTATTTCAAGAAATAAGTAATAATGATAAAAAATGTGATTAATACACTGTATCTCTTTTAAGCCAAAGCATGCTTTCCACCTCACGACAATTCTGATTCTTACATTCTTAATCTCCTTTGTCCAGAACAGGACCCCATTTTAAGCCATTATTTGAATAGAGTCCATAATCTAAAGCAATTTTTCTCCACAGGATGTTTTCACTTTAGTACATATGCTGCAAAAAGGCAAATGACTAAGTCAGTTATAAAGAATCTGTAGCACAATAAATGCCAATTTACAGTAACTGTCAACAGACTTCTACACCGAAGCCTAAAAGTTGCTATAATACAGGTGAGAACTAACATGATTCTTCCACATGCTCAGACTTCGTTTACTAAATAATACTGTCATAAGATCTGAAAAGAAACCTTAATGGGTCCTTCCAAAGCTGCATAATTTTCCAGATGATTTTCCTCTGGTTGCAGAGCCTGTTCAGTCCTTCAATCCTTTTTTAGTCGTTTAGCTTTTGCAATATTTTCTTGACGTTTTTGTTTCTTCTTTTGCTCCTTTTCCCTGGCCTCAATCATCTTGGCCAATTTCCAAGACAGTACAGCACTTGCTAGAATCAATGGAGTTAGGGCCAGAATAACTGTTGTAAGGAAGCCATATGGGTCCTTTGCAGCCCATTCCACAACATACTCAGCCCAAGCCTTTATATCAAACATCTTTGTAGAGGCCTTATGCTTGAGTAGTGATCTCTAACTTTGTCCTGGGATTATTGGCCAGTCACAATTTCAGATGACCCTTGGTTGGTTGTCTTCTTTAGCTCTACCAGACACTTCTGAGAGAATGCTTAAATTCTATATACTCGGCGAGCGCGGGCCCGGCGGGGCTCGCACAATGGGCGGCCCCCGGGAATCAGGGGTCGTCCCCGCCACACCTTGGGCCGTCGGCGCCGTGGCCACCTCCGCCGGGCACGGGGGCAAAACTGCGGCTGCGGCCACCACCGGCCTCCCCTACGTCGTGCCCGAGACGTTATGCATTCTTCTTTAAAAAAAAGAAAATAATTTATAAAAATCCGACTTTATGGTACTGTGAATTGGAGAGCAAATTGGTTGAAAACTTTTTTATTTTGAAATAATTATAGATTTTATAGGAATTTGCGAAAACAATACAGATAAATTCTGTTTATCCTTTAGTAGAGTAAATTTTTATTTTGCAAAAGGACATAGAATATGCTCTTCCTATATGTAAAAATTCCTTAGGGCACTTAAGATATAATTTTATTTCTATGCATATTTTCAAGAGAATGTTGAAATAGAACTCTAGCAGCAATTGCACTTTATGGAACTTAATGCCTAATTCAGCAAATGTGCCAACTGAATAGGCTTTCCTTAGTATTCATTCACACTGTTGTAAAATTGCCATTATATTTGCAAAAATAAATTTCACAGTTATTGTATTTGCAGATCCTGTTTTCTTTAATATCTGTGATTAAATCACCAAAAGAGATTTATACTGTGGATGCTCTGCCTTCTCCCTGATGAGTAGTGTCCTCTGAAATTATTGTAGCAGGAACAACTAGTAACCTCCTCATATAAAGCTCTACAGAGGTGGAGATAATGTAGAAAGATTTCTCCTTGGCATTTTCTCCACCTGCTCCTCCAGCTATGTAGTCTACAGATGAGTCTTAAAACTATTTTATATTTAAGTAATATTTTATAAATGTCTCTTGTATTTTCTACCTGTTCTTTTGATGATATTCAAGAAAATAAAATTACTTCACTGTCATGATGTTCTGCTCTAACTTATAGGAAAGTGGTCTGTCTCTATACATTGGTGAGTTAATGAAAAATATGGCCCATTCTACCCTTTGTCCTTTAAATGTCAGTTGTTGAGAAAAATATTTCTTAGCCACACAGAGATAAATTTTTAAATATTTATCCAGTTGTTTTCATTCTTCTGTCACAACAATATATTTGTGCAAGTATGAGAAAATTCATGAATCAGAAGCTTCTCCTAATGAAGAATAATACTTATTAAGGAAATCATGTTCCAATGCCTTTAATGTCAGGTGTTAGTTTGATTGATCCTGTGTCCCTTTTATGAAATGCAATATATGTGAAATGCAAAACTATTTTTAGTTACTCCAGGGCACAAAAGGCAGATCAAATTATTTCATACGAACACATTATATTTTATGTTATTTGACAAACACATAGGTGATATGAAAAATGTATTTTGTTCACTTTACTAGTAATTTAAAGTAAATTGTTTATACTCTGATAAAAGCCTAATTATTTGGCATTCTTCAGTGTTAACTCACTAGATTACCATTGTGCTTCATAGTTGAATATCTAGTAATACACACAAAGAAGAGCCATTTTAAAGAATGTGTGAATGGCTGAAATGCCATTTATTCATTAACAGATGTTTATTGAATATCCATGTTAAAAGCTGAGACTCTATTAGTCATATATCCTCTGCCCTTAAGAAGTTTACAGTCCTTTTGAAGGAATAAACAAGTAAATTATCAATTAACCATAACTACTGAGGCTTCATGAGCAGTTTGCTTACTAGGTTTCCTTTGAAGGAATATACTCCCTGAAAGTGGTTATTTCTCCACCTTTTCCAGGCATTTGTCACCTTGAGTACACAGATTCCAGGCTCCTCCCATGAAGATTCTGGTTCAGTAGGTCTGGGGGGTGCCATGGAATCTGTAAGTGTAAGTGCCCTGGGTGATACTGATCTGGGAAGTTTAAGATATAGACTGGATATAAAGTTTCAGTTATGCAAGACAAATAAGTTTTAGAGATCCTCTGTACAACATAGTGCCTATAGTTAGCAATAAGGTGCAGTGAATTTCAAGATTTGTTAACAAGACAGATCTCATGTTAAGTGTTCTTATCACAAAACAAAACAAAGGGACACAAGGAAACTCTGGGACATTTGGGGTACATCTGTTACCTTGATTGTGGGGATAGTATCATGGGTGTGTGCATATGTCCAAACTCATCAAATTGTATATATTAAATATGTGTAATTCTTTGTTTATCAATTAAACCTCAGTAAAGCATTTTTTAAAAAAGAAAAAAAATAGAGTAAATCATATTGTATTTTATCACTTTCCATTCTTTTTTTAAAAAAAAATTCCTTTGTCTACTTATAAAATATTTAATCCACCTAGTATGGATAGAAGCACAAATAAAATTATTACCAGTAATTAAACGTTCATAAGCATTATGGAACTTCACATTAGGTCAAATCAGCCTACACTGACATTAAATACAAAAGTGGTAAGAATAAACAGGCAGTTTTTAGACAGACAAAATAGAGTAAGAAAGGAGTCCCTGTTCTAAGAGGAACTCCTCATTGCCTTCTGGATAATGTCCCAGAGGAGGAGGCTTTCCACCATCTAACCCAGGCCTAACGCTATACAGTCCACCCAACTGGGCACATTGTTTTGTGCCTCCACACTTCCAAACAAGCCCTTCCCTCTACTTTAGATATTCCCTTTCTCCTGATCTGCCCAGAAAAATGCATCTCTTTTCTTTGAAATTCAGATTTGCCACATCCCTTCCTGGAAATCTTTGCCAAACCCTCACCCCACCCAGTGGAGTTGATTGCTTCCTCCTTAACATCACACTATCACTTGTACACATATATGTTATGCCATTGGTCACAGAAAATAGTAACTCCTGGGTTTTCATGTTTGCCTTGTCTCCTAAACCATATAGGCTCTATGACAGCTCCTAGTAATTGTAGAGTCCCTGGAATATAGTAAACATGTCATCTAATGTTTACTGAAATATACAAAAGTGCTAAACTTGCAGTTTAAAAAAAAATCACTGGGAGTTTTTTTAAAAACAGTATGATAATTCACTGTAAAAGACAATCTAGATTCATTTTTTAAATTAAAAACAATTTTTTACAATTTAAAATTTAAATACAGTTAGTTACTCATCCCATTTGTGACTTTCTAATTTTTATATTGACTGTCTTTCACTGAACATAAACTCATCCCCAATGGCAGAGAATTTTCTAGAAATCTAGCATTTATTCCACTGTATCTCACTTCTCAGGGATATCCTGAGCTTGCAGCAAACATTTTAGGGAAAGTCTGATTCAGGTGCTATAATAATTTTAAAAGTGAATAAAAACTGCTAAGGAGAGCAAAAGCTGAGAAAAGGGAAGTCAGTTATTACAAACTTAGGAGGAAGTTTACTTTTGAAAGGGGGTTTACAAGGCAACTTATTAAAACATAGGCCACAGATTTTATCAATTCTTCAAGATTATTTGTCAATAATGAAAATGGTTATATATAGCATGAGAAATGAATCCAAGACAAATTCTAAGATATTGAACATGTTAAATGAAAATACTGTTTTTTTCCTAATCAGGCATCTCAGTCAAGATTTTACTTTGCTCAAGAATAGAACTTTTGGGCTTCCCTGGTGGCGCAGTGGTTGAGAGTCCGCCTGCCGATGCAGGGGACACGTTTCGTGCCCCGATCCGGGAAGATCCCATATGCTGCGGAGTGGCTGGGCTGGTGAGCCATGGCCGCTGAGCCTGCGCGTCCGGAGACTGTGCTCTGCAACTGGAGAGGCCACGACAGTGAGAGGCCCACGTACGGAAAAAAAAAAAAAAAAAAATCGACACCCATGTACATTGCAGCATTATTTACAATCGCTGAGATATGGAAAAAACCTAAGTGTCCATGGACAGATGAATAGATGTGATATATATATATATATATATATATATATATATGTACAATGGAAGAGTAGTGAGCCATAAAAAAGATAAAATCTTGCCATTTGTAACAACATGGATGAACCTTGAGTATATTATGCTAAGTGAAATGTCAGAGAAAGATACTCATATATGGACTATTAAAAAAAAAAAACCCGTAAAACAAAAACAAACATATAGATATAGAGAAAAGATTGGTGTTACCAGAAAGGAAGAGGAGTAGAGGGAGGGCAAAATGGGTAAAGGGGGTCAATTTTTTTTTTTTTTTTTTTGCTGTACACGGGCCTCTCACTGTTTTGTAGCCTTTCCCGTTGCGGAGCACAGGCTCCGGACGCGCAGGCTCAGCGGCCATGGCTCACGGGCCCAGCCGCTCGGCGGCATGTGGGATCTTCCCGGACCGGGGCACGAACCCGCGTTCCCTGCATCGGCAGGCGGATTCTCAACCACTGCGCCACCAGGGAAGCCTGAAGGGGGTCAATTTTATGGTGATGAATAGAAACGAAACTTTTGGTGCTGAGCACTCTGTAGTGTACACAAAGCCGAATTTTAATGTATGCATGAAACTTGTAATGTTATAAATCAATGTTACTTCAAAAAAAATAGAATTTTTTCCTGAGGACTTAGAGACATTTTATCAAATTATATTTAGCTGGTTCTAGTAGAGTATTTCAAATGCAAAGAATTAGAAAATATGTGAAAGGTAAATATAAACATTTACCAAAATGACCAGTGCTGTTTTCTCAGGTTAGAAAGTTAGAATATCACACTGATAAGGTGCTTGGAGTCTTGCAATAGTTAATTTGGACAAGACAAAAACACCAGAGTTTTTTCTACCTTGAAATGTTTTCCTTTGAGATCAAAGGGGAAAATATGACTTTTTGATTAGTGGTTGTAGGAGATAAGAAATATCCATTACTTCATAGAATCAAATTACCTATAAATGTTACTCATTTGATGTAATCAAATGGTATTTATTGCCTTCCTGCTTTTATGCAAGGCATTCTACATTTATATTAATACCTAAGGTTTTTAAATTGTATAATGACCCCAGGTGAAGAATTGAGGGAATATTTCCACTTGACTGATTCTAAGATTTGACTTAGTTTTAATTTGCATCTATTTTAAAATCTATTATAAAATACAAAATATATTTCCTGTGGCTCTCAGTAGATGAGTTTGAAAATATGTATGCAATAATGGAGAAGAGGGGTGGTTGGAAGCAGATTTTTAGAAGGGAATGTAAAGGCTTGAGATCTAAAATTTATAACATTAGCATATCTTTCAAAGTTCCCTAATTAGCACATCTACCTTTATAAGAATCATTATTTCAATTGATAACAAGAAAATGAAGTTTTTTTCATTGAACACTTTCTTATTGTATAGTTTAAAGGATTTAAAAGGGAAATTGATAAAAGAGATAATGCCCTTGATCAGAGAAAAATCCTGAAATGTGAAGCACAAATACTGTGAGAGATTTATGGAGATACTAACCTCAGTTTAAAGCCCATGTTTATATTCATAGTCGATTTTATACAGACTTCTCCAGGCCGTTTCTTCTTCAGTCAGCTATTTTGTTCACTCATAGCATTAGACTCTTTAAAAGTACTCCAAATCCTGGGTCTTTTTATGATACAAACATACTCACGCACCCTTGGAAAGTTGCTTTTACCATTCAAGTCCAGTTATTATATGTTTAAAGTTGGAGAAAAAACACTTTTGCTCTTGGAAAGTTGGCTTGTATATATTCTATCACTAGAATATTAGGTAAGGAAGTGCTGGGATAGAATTACCCTGCAGCAAATAATCCCCTGAGTCTCCAGCTCTTCGGAGACCTAAACTTGAGGTTTAACAGACAGACTTATGGAGGGTTCTCTTTCTGGGTCTAGGAGGAAGCTCATTCTTTCTGGTTTTCTCTCTGCGCAACACTCTATAATAGATTTCTACATAGAATTTCAAGCAGAGAATTAGACATATACTATGTTCTTAATAAATATGTGTTAATTGATTTCAGAAATATTTAGTTAATTGCCAAAGTTTACACGGCATTCAATGATGAAATTACTTCTTTGAATCTGATAGTTGTTCTTAGTGCTTTCAGTATCAGCTTATTTTCTTCATTGATTTGGTTTCAAGCAAACACCAATGTGATTTATGTTAAACAAATGAAATTATTTGATCTACCCCTGAATATTATTTGTAATTAGCTTTGCACCATATATCCATTCTTCTAATTTTAATATATAATCACAGTTATTTTATGTCAAAATCAGGAAACAGAAGTCTGACATGTTGAGTTAATTTAAAGGGAAAAAGCTCTAAGACTCTGCATGGCCAACAAGGTCCCGAGAGTTCATCACCCAACTGTTGATAACTGCTGTCAGTAGTAGCAACAATAGAGAAAATTTCATAACTGCAGGAATGTAAAAGCTGGCATACTTCCTATTTCAGAGACTGTGGTGTCTTATTTCCATAAAACAACCTAATAATATAATTCTCCTCCTTAACAGATACTAATGGCTCCCCCCGCCCCCCGCCCCTGCCGCATTAATTGATGTTAATTCTGGTGTTTAAAGTATGGCCCATGAGGCCTTAAAGAATTGCCGGCTTCACTTTCTGCCCCTCAACCAATAGGCCCTATGCTTCTCAAACCCAATTTCCCAAATATACCAATTTTGTGTCTTTGAAGTGTTGCTTTTACCTAGAATACCTTTCCCTCTTCTCTTTGCTTAGCAAATTCTTATTTATCTTTTTTTAATCTAGCTGAAATATCTTCTTCTCTTTAAAGCTTCTTTACATCCCTCAGTGAGAGCCAGTTTATCTTTCCTCTTGTCACTTTGTATAATGAATGTATTCAGTGTTTTAGATGGTTAAATATTCCTTGGCTTAGTTGTTTGCTTGTGTCTTGTTTTGTTTTAATTTAGAATTTTGAGAGAGCCCTTCTCTCCCTCCAGAAACATTCTGGTCTATCAGACATTGTTTATCTTTCTGCTTAAAAAAATGTATATGTAAACTTACTATTTAAAAGAGACAGACCTAATTATTAAATTGAAATAAATAATTCTGAATCCTGTAAAAATGAAAGTCAAATATATATATGAGTATTCTTAGCTTCTCTGGGCTTTCAGTAAGCCAAGAGAAAAATGGAATCAAATTTTATTTACTGTCAAATCCTAATCTTGAAATTTAGTATACAGATGTCAGTAAGATTTGGCTAGAAAAATAATAAGACTAAATTTTTAGCAACTATGTTGCCCTTTAAAGTAGTAAGCTTAGAAAAATTGTTAGGAAAAACCCAGAATCCTAGAGGGCTCACTATCCAGATTTCAATACAAACTAGGGAAAATGTGAGACACGGTAATATGGTCTAAGAAAAAATTAACATGTATACTCAGGATAATGATCTATACCGAGTACTGAGAGAACATTATACCGTCTGTTACACCCTTGTTCTCCTGCCCGCCCACACCCAAGGAAAGGATGACGTAGCATTAAGAACCAGATCAAAGAGAACAAGGGAGCCCTTTTCACCTGAGCAAACTCTTCTTTAGGATGAAGGGACCCAAGCCATTTAAAGAGGGCAGATAGACTTCTGTCCTCTCTTTGGAGCAATTGCTGGCAGGATTTTTCCCTGTGTCATGAACTTGTTGGGTCTTGAGCAGCTGCCTCCCTCTCCCTTTCTCATTTCATCCATTCTCTACTCCCAGTGTTTTGGTTCCTTCCCTTCGGCAGCAATGGTTTCTTGAACACGTGCACTCATTTCTTCAATTAATGCTTGTGATTAAGCTTGGTTGGACTCTTTTGCTGAACTTTGACCATAGCAATAACAGCCCAGACTAGTTTTTTCCTCTCACCCACCATGTGGCCCAAGGCATGGAAATTACTGTCATTACTTTAAAAAAAATATATATATATATATATATATATATATATATAAGCGAATGTATATTTGCTATTATATACATTATATTATATACATTATATTATATACATTATAGCTAATTACAGTCAGAAAAATATTTTTCTACTTATATGTATGCATTATTTTTCATGACTTTTCTTCTATTTTTCTATCTTCCTTCCCTTTTTATCCTCTAAATATTAAGGACTTACCCCCTATAAGCGAGGAACTCTCTCAGGTATTGAAGATATGAAGTTAAGTAAGACACACTTTTCTATTCCTTAAAGTATCTTATTTTACGGAGGTGGACTCAGAGAAATTATGTAAAGCCTAGAGAACCCCCTAACAAGGGGTTTGATATTGGTTTCAGTACGTCACCCGTTCTTTCACGTCAGAATAATTGTACTCACTTTCCTCTTCACTGTTCCTCTTCACTGATTTGCCAGAAGTAAGATCAACAGTCCAAATCATCTGTCCCTTAAATTAGAAGAGATTAATTACTTATAATTCATAGGATACTTGTTCCAACTGGAAGCCCATCTATCAGTAAAGACAGCATCCCAGATGCTTCTGCTCTCTATGATCAGCCTGGCACCTAAATTATGATAAAATCCTGGAAAGCACATTCCAAGTGGAGGAAACAGCATGTATGAAGGCCTGGATGTGAGCAATAATAAATTATTGAGCACTTTGTAAGCACGAGGCAGTGCTCTGAGCATTGAAGGTATATTATCCAATTAATCATCTTAAACACCTTGTGAGACAGGCACAGAGAGGCTAAGTGATCTATATAAGTTCATACAGCTAGTAAATGGCACGGTCACACTTTGAACTAAGCATTTAACCACTGCTTTATATTTTTCCTAACTTTTAGAGTTGGACGAAAGAAATGAGACAGAGAGAATTCTGGACAGCTTCCATATATTTTTTGGCTTAGGTGACATGGTGTCATTAATGAAAATAAGAAAAAATAGGAGGAAGGAGCTTAGAGGAGGGTAAATGTAATCTTATAAGTGCTGAGCATGTAGTTCCTAGGGGATATTCAACTGGAAGTAGCCAGTAGACAGTGAGAAAAGTTTGAAACTCAGGACCAGTAAGCCTGAGGATAAGATTGTGGGAGCCCTCAGTATTTGTAAAATGATGTATGTGGAGGGTTACAAAGAAGAGTATGCAGAAAACAAAGATGATACCTGGGGAGATGAAACCTGGACGAACATTACCATCTGACCGGTGAATGAAGGAAGAGAATCACAGAAAGAAAATAAGCAGATTGAAAAGAGAAAAGCAAGGAAACTTTGCACTATAGAAGTGAAAACCTTCTTCTTGTGGTACATTCTTTCTCCTGAAACTTTTGTGAACAGTGATTATCAAGAATGTATTATTTAGTATACTATGAATACAGCATTGATCTCAAGCTACAGAGAAACATATAAACTTTTAAATTTATAATCTCATAACAGTGTCAGAGGGCACAGAGCTTACATTTAATTATATCTTACCCTTGGGTAAAAAGAAAAATGTTTTCTCCCATTCTTCGAGTCCCCTGGTATTATTCATTGTTTTTGTAGAATTTTTAAAGTCTTAGCCTAATTTTATGCTCCATATTTTCTCAAATTTACTTCCCTCATCTTTCTTCTTCATCTGAAATCCACAGCTTCTAGCATCTTTTACTAGTCTGGCAAAATCATATTACTCCATACATCGACTTCATCTTTCTCCTACACATAGAGTCAGATAATGGTTATTGTCATTGCCCGAGAACCCTACAAACCATATTAGAGATTCAGCTTCTGGCTTAATTCTGGTGAATAAATACTTCCATACTTCTCTGAATCCATTTATTACATTTATTACAAACTCAAAATGAAGTTGGTTCTAGAAATGTAATTAAAGAGAAAATAAGAATGACATTTATAAATCACACAGGATATATATCTGCACAGCCATCAAGTGTTTTGAAATTTAAAAGGTTACAATGATTTGGTGCCACTTAATATATTTGAAGCTTCAGAATTTATCCATGTTAATTCAGCTATCTTTTTTGTAACAGATTCCTTTATCCCCAACTCTTAGCTTCCATAATCAAATGCCTTATTGGTTAATGAGTATGAGTGACTAATAGGTAGACTTCACTGGGCAGCTCTGATACAGAAGAGAATACTTATATATCTTTAAACATGTAATAATTTGTCTTAAATATCTCAATTTGTTTAGACAGTTTCACAATTTATTCAGAGCTAATTACTGCATAATTTCTTATGTCCATTCACACACACACACACACACACACACACACACACACACACACACACACGCACCCACTTTTTGCCTTTGGTATAATATATTGAGAAACACCAAAAACAGTTTTTTATCAAAACATCTGTCAGTGGGATTTTAAAGATACGGCACCAAAATCTTAGAAGTAAGACAGAGAATGAAAGCTATGACCTTAATGTCACTTTCTCCTCCATTTTTTTGTATGATTATACTACCACTATGTTTCACTGACTGTGGCAGATGTATCACTAGTTACTGTAGTTTAAAATTCAGGGACCCCTGCTTGCATGGGCCCTGGGTAAGAGGGCCTAGCAATGTATTCATATGTCCACTCTTTTTTTTTTTAAATAAATTTATTTATTTATTTATTTATTTATTTATTTATTTATTCCTGGCTGCATTGGGTCTTCGTTGCTGCACGTGGGCTTTCTCTAGTTGCGGCGAGCAGGGGCTACTCTTCATTACAGTGCATGGGCTTTTCATTACAGTGGCCTCTCGTTGCAGAGCCGGGGCTCTAGGCGCACAGGCTTCAGTAGTTGTGGCACGTGGGCTTCAGTAGTTGTGGCTTGGGGGCTCTAGAATGCAGGCTCAGTAGTTGTGGTGCACAAGCTTAGTTGCTCTGCAGCATGTGGGATTCCTGGACCAGGGCTCAAACCCATGACCCCTGCATTGGCAGGCAGATTCTAAACCACTGCGCCACCAGGGAAGCCCCTATGTCCATGTTTTTATAAGATTTGCAAAATATATTTTAACTGCAATCTGTTAAGACTGCAGTCTCTTTCCTCTGTCACTTCCTCTTGTCTCACTTCCCCTCAGGTTAGCTATCAATGGAGTGACCATGGGAATTTGGGAGATCTGACTAAAGGGCAGTTAAGCTGGGGAAGCTGTGTGCCAGGACACAGGTCTTCTCCAGGATCCAGTCTCTAAAGTGTTTAAATGTGTCACGTATTATCTCCAATATCTTTTCTGAGCTCTTTCCCTGAATGTTTAGCTTTTCATGGATCCTAGGGTTTATTTCTGCTGGTTGCCTTAGGAGAACAGCCAGCAGGATCCAACTGAGGTACTGTCTTTAATATCATTAATATATTATTTAATTAAAGAATATATTCCTTTGGAGTAAAAGGAAAGCTTGTGTACTTCACACAAGCAACCCACTAAAGACTTCTGTTGGTTTTCTTTGTGTGAGGTCTGCCATAGTTTTTTTTGTGTACTTTTGTTTTTTGTATAGTTCCTTGTGTCCTCAAGGGTTGAATAATACTGGCGTCTGAAAGAGTTCTACTCATGTGAATGGCTGTTACTGTACTTGATAGCCATAAGCTTGATGCTCTGAGTATGAACCGAGATAAGTTAAATATTTTATTGGAGTCAAATTAATTGCCCTCAATGTTGATCCAGATTCTTTTCTTATACTGACATACTATTAATTGGTAGCATGGTTCATTTTGACAGCAAATAATTTTATTGTAAGATGATTATGTTTTAAAATCTGAATGGTTTAGTGGCATGAGGTGAACATAGCTATATAGTGCATTGGAAAAGGTTACTTCATTAGCCAGTGATCTGAGAGTGTTCATATTCCTTTTTTAAAAATGATAAGATTAGTCCCAGCCTAAGTGACTATAATTTATTCAGAGTATAAAAAAACTCTAGGAAAGCTAAACATCATTTTGGAGCAAGTAGTATAACTTTTGCATCATATTTAGGGAAAATGAGAATTTAGAGAGGAATACAAATAACAACTATAAAGTAGTCTGAAAGGAAATGAAAAGGCAAATATCACTTTAATAATTCCCATGATTTCTCCTTGGTTTTACACTTCCTATAAGGTTTCCAAAATTTATGCAGATATATGTGAAAATTTGGTTAGATTATTTCATTGAAATTTAGATTTCCTTATTGCTGGAATGTAAAAGAAGTTTTTTCATTGGATCAGCCTTATTTCCATCTGTTCCTTATGTACTGAGAAAATAGAAAACTAGCAAAATATAACACAGGAGTACATATCCTCTGGCAATAACATATTTTTCTGTCAAAGAATTGCTTGTTCCCTGAAAGAATAAAATTTGACTGTCAGAAGAATTCTTTTTCCTTAAAACAGCCTACTTTTTGTTTGACAAGAACTAATCATTTAATTTCCTGTATTGTGAATAAGAGTGCTCTTACTTCAATAAAAGCATATTTCATTTGAGCCTGGCTATGTCTATATGACACAAAACAAAATTGGTGAATTCATGCAATATTCTAAGCTTCTCTGGTATCATTGTATACCAAATTAACCAAAGGGCCTCTCACTGTTGTGGCCTCTCCTGTGCTCTGCACACGCAGGCTCAGTTGCCATGGCTCACGGGCCCAGCCGCTCGGCGGCATGTGGGATCTTCCCGGGCCGGGGCACAAACCCATGTGCCCTGCATCGGCAGGTGGACTCTCAACCACTGCGCCACCAGGGAATCCCTCTTTCTCTTTTTAACAATGATGAGATAATGATAATAATATTGGGGGCATCTATTTGTAAACTTCTCAGCAGATATCAGTACCATGGAGATAAAAAGTACATTTTTTTTCTTTTGAAAATATTCTCTCACACATGTGTTATTTGCTATAGTTAATATATTGACCCCCTATAATGTTGTTTGATTTACAAACAGTAAACTTATTAGGAATAAAATTGTCAAACTAGATTATGTGCTCCATTGACTGAATTTTTCAAATCACATACAAAATATAGGATGACGTTTTCTTTCAAATCAGTAACAGAACAAGAATTAAAGTTGATTTAATCTATGCTCCTTGGATTATGGATATTATAAGGTGCTCTCCTTCAGATTTCATGAAAATACTAATGGTGGAAGGACTAGGGTTTGAGGTGTGTTTCCTATATTGCTGCTGAATATTAGCTGATCTATGCACACTCCTGCCTAATGCATCTTGTGACAGATGTCAGAACTAGCGAGATGGCGGCTTGGATTTAGGTTTCCCATCTGTTGTGAAGCTAATTGGTCTTGCTGTTTTAATCAATGAACCAAAGGAATTCTAGAATTTTCTGGGACTCACAGGAATTGAAGACAACTCATCCTGACTACATAGTTACTTATCCATCCAACAAGTATTTATTGAATTTCTGCTCTGTATCTGTCCATATTTGTATGACAAGGATACAGTGACAAACAAAAGAGACAAAGTTCATCCTCTCGTACAGCTCAAATTCTATGGAGAAAAGGTACAATAAAAATAAAGTATGTGGGCTTCCCTGGTGGCACAGTGGTTGAGGATCCGCCTGCCGATGCAGGGGACACGGGTTCGTGCCCCGGTCTGGGAGGATCCCACATGCCGCAGAGCGGCTGGGCCCGTGAGCCACGGCCGCTGAGCCTGCGCGTCTGGAGCCTGCGCGTCTGGAGCCTGTGCTCTGCAACGGGAGAGGCCACAACAGTGAGAGGCCTGCGTACCGCAAAAAAAATAAAATAAAATAAATAAAGTATGTAATATAATTAGTGTACTTTAAAGGAAAATAAAGTTGGATAAATGGATGAAAAGTGACAGCAGTTGTTGGAATGAAGTTGTAATCTTAGATACAGTGGTCAAGAAGGTCTTTGAAGAGATGACTTTTAAGCAGGTGTCTAAGTGAAGGGAGGAAGAGTCAAGTTATTTGGAGTGGGTGAATCTTCTGGGCAGAGGGCAGAGCAAGTGTGAAAGAGGTAAACAGAGAGCTTGTTTGATGTATTCAAGGAATAGCAAAGGGGTCAGAGAGGCTGGAGTGGAGTGAGGGATGGGAAGAAGCATATGAATTAGGTCAGAGAGAAAGGCAGGGACCTGCTCAAAAAGGCCTTGTAGGGAAGAACTCTGGATTTGTATCTAAAGGTGATTGGAAAATATCAAAGGTGGGGTTTGAGCAGAGGAATGAGAAGAAATGCTGTGTGTTTTTTACAAGATGCCTGTCAGGGACAAGAAGTATGCCCTGGAGGGTGGACATGAGTGGCAGCAAGAAGGCCAGACAGGAAGCATTTAGACGTGGCGGTGATTTGGACTTGAGTGACTGCAATGGAACCTGGCGAAAATAGGGATTAATTCAAGAGTTTCAGTAAATTAGGTGCAGAAAGTAACATAAGAGCAAAGAAATTCACTAAAATTAGCTGAGAAATGATTTTGGCCTCTTTCACTTTGGGAAATGGAACTCAGAATACAACCACTTTTAGAAGGCCCTCTCAAGTGCAGTAACATTTTTTTTTTTTTTTGCGGTACGCTGGCCTCTCACTGTTGTGGCCTCTCCCTTTGCGGAGCACAGGCTCCGGACGCGCAGGCTCAGCGGCAATGGCTCACGGGCCCAGCCGCTCCGCGGCATGTGGGATCTTCCCAGTCCGGGGCACGAACCCGTGTCCCCTGCATCGGCAGGCGGGCTCTCAACCACTGCGCCACCAGGAAAGCCCTCAAGTGCAGTAACATTTTAAAATTGTGGCTCTACTTTCATTGAAGGGTTGAGTGATAACAGTCAAGAAACCTAATTTCTGAGCTACTTTGGCAGATGAACAAATTTATAAACACATTTTCTCCTGTATGCCTCAAAACCTTTGTCCTTTGGTAATTGTAGACAACCTCATGGGATGATGGATTGAAGCACTGATAATGATGGGTAACAGTAGTTCTCAACACAGACTGTGTGGTAAGAGTCAACTAAAACAGTAATGCCCGGGCTTCCCTGGTGGCGCAGTGGTTGAGAATCCGCCTGCCGATGCAGGGGACACGGGTTCGTGCCCCGGTCCGGGAAGATCCCACATGCCGCGCAGCGGCTGGGCCTGTGCGTCCAGAGCCTGTGCTCCACAATGGGACAGGCCACAACAGTGAGAGGCCCACGTACCACAAAAAAAAAAAAAAAAAAAAAAAACAGTAATGCCCACATCATTAAATTAAGGTCTCTAGGATTGTGACTCTGAGAATCAGTATTTTTTCAGTGCTCCCAAGTGATTCTGATGTTCAGTCAGCGTTCACAGCCTCTTCTTTACATACATTATATCATTTAAAACACACAAAAGTTTTATGAGGAAGGTACTCTGACTTTGACTGCTTAGTAGGTTAGGAAACTGAGACTTATAAATGCTAATAAATACCAGCTGGCTGTTATGCAAAGGTAGATTTTTTTTCTTTTCAAACATTTTTATTATGTGATGTTTGATACATACAAAATCATGTATGTATGTAGTAAATATGTTATTGAGCATAATTTTAAAGTAGCAGTGAACCCATAACCTATTTAAATAACTAGAAAATTACCAATACTGTGAGTAGTACTTGTGTACTTCCCAACGTCATCTTCCTGCCTCTCCCCAGCCCAAAATATGTTCTTAATTCAGGAGTATTTTAACTTTGAGATGTATAAATAAAAAATGAGGATTTACAGCAGACAAGTCTACATATTTTTATTAAGAATTATACATTTGATGAGCAATTTGAGAATAAATTTGTTTATTAATGGTCATATGGGAGATCATTTATTAAAGGTCCTTCGAACATCATCATCAAGAAATACTAAGCAGGGCTTCCCTGGTGGCGCACTGATTGAGAGTCCGCCTGCCGATGCAGGGGACACGGGTTCGTGCCCCGGTCCGGGAAGATCCCACATGCCGCGGAGCGTCTGGGCCCGTGAGCCATGGCCGCTGAGCCTGCGCGTCCGGAGCCTGTGCTCCGCAACGGGAGAGGCCACAGCAGTGACAGGCCTGCGTACCGCAAAAAAAAAAAAAAACTGCTAAGCAGAATTATTTTTATATGTAAAATTCTGGGAACATAAAAACTGTCTACCTATGTACCTATTAATTTTCTGATATCTTGTTTTGCCCTTCCTCCCAGTTTTTGGTGTAAAATGATTTTTGAAATGTCATTGGGCAAGGTAGGATTTGACTACCTTAGAACCTGACTCAGTTTCATTCCTCTTAACTACTATATATGTTCCTTCTATCACTTCAGGTATGTGATTCTATGTCTGGGGACCAATTGCTTGGCCATTATTCAAAGAGTACAAGGAAGAAGAAATAATTTTATCAATTTAAGTACATGTAATCAACCCTCTCTCCCTCAACACTCTGCTGCATAACACCTTATTAAGCTGCAATTCTTGTGACATTTTAAAAAATACGTTTCTTGGTGTCCATTTTGTTCCAATTTCATGTATGTGAAAGTTTTGAGAAGTGTCATGTACATGTCATGAGGAAATGTTTTCTTTTTTATTTTAAATGTAGAATCTCTTTCTTTTTGGGTAGGCATCACTCTAGTTAATAGAATACAGAGATTGCCTGGAGAAGTCAGCTCTCCAGAATAAACAACCCTAATTTGTAGTGTTTGCCAATTCCCATGGTATAAATACTCCCACTACATCCAAATTTAAGCTACTAACGTGTCATCAGTGAATGCAGAGTGGGGAAGAGATGTGAAATAGCACAGCATTAGGTAGTATTTCTGTCATACAAATGCAATAGACAAATATCCTCAAGAGTATAAATGAGTAAAATGTAGTAAACAGGAAGTGATGAATTTGAACATTTATCTTTTTTAATATAATTGGTTTATTTGATTTAATTTATATTATTTAATTTCTAATAATGGCTGTGTTTGACACTAGCTCTCAAAATTCCAGAAGGTTTAAATGTTGGCTCTCACAAGCTGGTATGAGCTGCCTCCAGTAAACCACTGTCTCTGACCCTGTTTGACCCTGAAGGCTCCAGGGAGGGAGGGAGGGACAAACTTCTAGGAACAGTGGCCACCATGCCACAGATGGAAGTGTTACACATGTAGGAAGAATCAAGTCTGAGATCCTACAGACTTTCAGGGAGATAAGCAAATTTCTGACCCTTAAAATTGGGTAACAGAACACACATATCCTTGATATGTTATAAAAGGTGATTTTTTTTTTCCTTTAGAAGAGTGCTTTGTACAAGAAATTATATAAATATGTTAAAGTAAGTTGAGCTTAAAAATTCTAAAGTATGACACTGCCAGTCAAATGTATTGGAGCTGTATTATTAGTGTTTTGGTTCAGTTATATTGTGAATTAAATAGTATTTGGTCAACTGATCTGGAAACTCAACTGCCATTTATAAATGTGGGTCTTTGAGCAAATATTCTGTGTTCTTCTAAATTAGAGATGGATATTTGAAACAAAACCACTAAGTAAGCTGGCTGTTTTTGTTAATTATTATTCATTACCTTTTCTATTTTTTATCATAGTCAGTGGAAATGACACCAAAGAGATGATAAACATCTTTGAAAATATTGCTTGTTATACCAAAATGAAGATCATTATGCTCTAGTTGGTAAAAGCCAAGTAATAGATTGGCGGATACACAGATATGTCATTTTTGATATAAAACACAACATTTATAAATATTTTTCCCATTCAGAAAATGGGTTTACTGAATCGTTTTCCATAGATTTAAATCATAAGATATTTTTAAACAAGAAATTTTACCTATTTAACTGAACAGATTGTTTTTTTATGTTAACCTCACTGTGTATCTTCCTTGAATATTTTATATTGCTCTGACAAGTTTTGAGGACAAGTGCTATAAAATCTAGATGGAACAACTACATGAAGCCTAAAGATAGTTCCAAGTACACCAGGTGCTGGGAATGTATTTATATAGAAAGAGAAATAGGTTCTGAAACATAATAGAGGTAGGTGTGCTCACGGAAATGCAATAAATAAATGGTGTCCTTCTTAAGTCTATTTGCTGAGGGAGAATGAGCTTCTAAATTAACTTTATCTGTCATATAGATTGACAAGTAATTTTATTCTAAACTTTATTTTATTTATTTATTTTATTCTAAACTAACAATCTTAGTTGAGAGGAATCATTCTTTTTTTTTTTTTCTTTTGTTTAAAGCATAGGAAAGTTGACTGAAAAATCTTTCAAATGCCAAATATTTATATAGTTTGGTATGTTTACTCATAATTCATTATGCATAAGTATTTTTAAAAGGTTATAAACCTTTTTATTTTATTTAATTCAAATGAAATTATTTAATTAGAATAGCTTTCTTTTTCAACAAAATTATTTGCCTTTACACAGTAATACAGAGATTCCTACACTGCTGTTTCTGCTAATAAAACCAAGTGAATAGAGTTGACCATACTCTCTCAGTGTTTGGAATATGAAGATCTTTAGTACAAATAATGCTTTGAGTTGAAAAGCAGGTGCTTGCAGTCTTTCCTTCGCCTTTCATCTAGATTGCCAAAATACATTTCCTAGAACTGATAAAGGATCAAGTGAATCATGAGATGTGGGCCTTGGAGTTAATTTATAGCACTGCTGTCTTCTGCACTGAGTAAAGCCACTTTTCTTTTTCTAAGACGGTACATAAATGTTTTGGAAAAAAAAGCTATAGTTAATACAAGACCTATTTTGAGTTCTTCATTATTATTACAAAGTCTAATATGTGAACTTTATCCCACATATTTTTTTCTATTACCTCTCATTTTGGACATTTGAATTTAGAATATTTTCTAAAATAAGCCAATGGACTTATTTGTACCTTATATTTTCTTCATTTACATGTTTAAATGCTTATCATCTTTCATCAACTGGTTTTTTAAATCTTAAATTTAAACTGATTTCTTGGGGATTTTGTGAAAATTTGCACTTGTAGGATGACTTATGAGTGAAACGAGTTTCTTATGAATTGTGTTACATCAACTATCTTTATAAATTTAGACATAAGTTTTACAAATAAAAGAGTTTTTGTACAGGAACATAAAGAATATGATTTAATTTCCTCTCAGGAATACTATTAATTCTAGGCCCAATTTCTTTTTTCCTGAGTTAAGGATAAAAATTTTTTTTTTTAATTGTCTAGCTACTCTTTGTTTTTTTTTCCTACAGTTTGGTTGGAAATCTGATTGAAAAGTGAAGGTCCTGTGTTTCAGTAATGAGTTCATATGGCAGTTTTTGCATTTACTGTCCATGTAACATTATAAAGTCACTTAACCTCCTCGAGACTCCATTATCCATAACGTGAAGGTGATAATCCAGAAAGACTACCTATGAAAAGTGATTTGAAATTCTAAAGTGCTCTACAAATGTTAGTTACATTTTCTTGGGTAAGTCCAATTGATAAAGCAGTAATTATATTTCAGAAATGAAATAAGGAACAAGACAGGGGTTGGTGGTTGAGGGGAGAAGGATGTGTGTCTGAAGAAAGACCCATATAGGATCAATTGATTAGTCTCTATTCACGGATAATGGCCACCTAGTCTGATATAGCCATTCACAAAACATTTTCTTTTCCTAAATGATTTAAATATATTTATGTATATTGGTGGGTATATTTATGTATATCAGTGGATCTCAAACTTTAGTATTGTAGAATCATCTGGAAAATAAAACATCAGTTGCTGGGCCTCACTCCCAGAGTTTCTGTTTTAGTATGTCAAATGGGGCCAAGAAATTACATTTCTAGAAAGTTCTCTGGTAAACTTGAAGCTACTGGTTTAGAAACCACATTTTGAGAATGTGTTTCCTAAACCAGTAGCTAGACTGAATGAGAAGGATGTTAGAAAATTCCAGTTGGTTATTTAGTAAAAACTTGGCTAGTGTCTACTTTGCTGAAAAGAGGCTTTATTTTGGATTAGATGACAGGATGGAGACTACTGATTAGGTTCTTAAAATACGAGTCACCATGTCATTTACCTTTAGAAATATATAATTTAGAGTTCAAAGGGAATTTAGAGTTAATCTTCATCATTTTCCAAATGAGAAAATGAAAGCCAAGAGGAAATAAGTGACAAATAATTCCTGAAAAAATTACATAATTATAAAAGTCACACAGAAAATTCTTGATAAAATGGGGCTGGAGTCATCCACCCAGTGTTCATTCTACTCCCAATGTTGCCTGTAGACAATATATTCTTCTTACCCAAGCAGGCAGAAAAATAGGGGAAACGTGAACCAGAGGTTTATCCTCACCTAGATATTTGTGGGGAGATGGAAATAGCACATTGTGGGGACTTCTCATGACTCAGTTAGTCAGTCACATTGCCCCTAATAAATTAAGATGCTTATTACATCCATGGATTTTTCTTTCCAATTATGCAGTTAACAAAAACTCATTCAAGTTGTCAAGAATCAATTAATTTCTCATTAATGCAGCCCAGCTTAAAGAAGAGGAATACAAACTCAATTTATCTTTATATTGTTCTGGATCTCCACTTAACAATATTTAAAATATTTGTCCCCCTGACTGGATCCTCACCTGCCTAATTGCTTCGTTTCAGTTGTTTCTCATTAATATGTAAATCAACTTGCTCAAATTCTAAGGTGGAGAAAATACATCTGCAGGGGATGTGCAAGGGTATGTTGCAGAATTGCTTTGGGCAGTTTGTTGATGCAAATACATGGTCTGCAGCTTCTTTATATTCACATCTAAGGAGAAGCTGCCTTATTAGATTTTAGGCAGTTGCATTTTTGCTGTCATAGCCGTAGATTGGTTTGTTACCCTTAAACATAATCATTCAACTGTAGTCAAATCATTTGGTAGAGGATCAGCAGGCAGTCTGTCCTTGAGCCATGATGCCAAAGAGCTGAAATGTGTTCTGGTAAAGGGTTTATGTGCTGAACTTAGAACTAGCTTCTTTTCCTAGAGCACGTAGTGATTTACACCCAGCAGATGGTAAAGAATGCTGATTTAATTCAATTTTAATCCACATTTAGGAGAAGAAAAGTACCTGGTTTAAAAAAATTTGTTGTGGGAAATTAAAATTTAAAACTATGCCTACAGTTATATGCATAGAAAGATGTAAATATATTTTATACAAAATATGCGCAATTATCAGATCCCTTGGAATAATGGATGCCCAGATGCCCTCTGAGCTGTCATATATGGGTGCTGGTTCTAACACTGGCCCATGCTCTCTGTAAAGTGCCCTTGATGTCTCACTTAAAGTTTATATGAGATAGCTGGTTTGAGGTGTTGTCATTTATAGCCTCAGGATAGTATAAAGAGCCTCTGGAGCATTGAATTGGTCATCCTTGAGTACCGTTAGCCCTGCTCTCTGACCGACTGAGTTTACCCACTTTGAAGAGCAATACTCTAATAGGGATAGAATCCATGTTGATTTTTTCATGGATTTCTTCTGTCAAAATTCTGAGGCCCTGGTAAAGTACAATGAAAAAACACATTCTTGACCTATAATATATGCCAGCGTCCAAAAAAGCAGCTCTGATTCTGCTATAAGGATATGTATATCATACCAGATATGCAAAATTACCTACCCCTAAACTCTCTCTGGGGCTTCAGTACCCTGATCACGGTATATTCCCAGCATACCTTTTATGTCATCGCTCTGCATTATTGTTGCCATGGGTGCTGTCTCCTCCCCCCATGCAGAAGGCAGTGAGAGACAGGATAACTTACCAGGGGTTGATAATTGGACATTCCTGGCAAAATGATTACCAGTAGGACTGCCGGAGACTAGGCCTTTTTAAGTCTTGCTGGTTTATTAGAGCACAGCATCTGGTGGACAATGAAAGAAGCATCCCTTTGTACATCTTAGCCAGCATAGCCCAAAAGACAACAATAGTGCTTCTTGAATTTATAGGAATGTACACCTTAAAGGTGAACTTTGTAAAGAGTTTTGGCTTCTTGAAGGTACGCTTTTTATTAAAATCATTGTAGTTTTTAAGATATGCGTAAATTCTGTGATTGAAACAGAGTTTATAACATTACCTTCATTTAACTTTTTTTGCTGGTAATTAAAGCCATTTGGATGCTAAGGCATGAAATAATTACTTCTGGTTCCCAGGCAGGTCTTCTGTATCTACCAGTGGAATTCCATATTGACTGCCTTAAATAAACCACTATTATTATTTTCAATAAATTGTCACCTTCCACATGCAGGAAACTGGGCTAAGCATTGAAGAATGTATCATAAGTATAAAGTCATCTATGGCATCTCATACTTCAAAGGGCTTAAAATTTATTTGGGTGAATCCAGGACCAGCTACATAATTTCCACTGCAAAATGAAAATTGGGACTCTTCTTTCAAAAATTATAAGAAATTCAAGACAGCAACAGCGGAGCATGAAACCAAGCAGGGTGCCCTTCTGAGTGTCAAAGCCCTGTGCGACTGCACAATTCACATACGACCCCATGAAGCTGGCCCTAAATGAAATGAAAATGAACATATATTGAGCATTTCTTTGTGATAGATGTAATGTGCTAAACTCCTTACTTCATGTTATCTCACTTAATCCTCACAGTGACTTTGTAGGATGGTTACTGTTACCTGCAGTTTACTAAAAAAGAAAGTGAGGCTCAAAGAGGCTAAAGAGTGGGTTAATAACTAATGGGATTTAACTTCAGATCAGACTCTAATCAAGCCCTTATTTAAAGGATTAAATAAAACATATAAAACAATAACTCAACCCATGAGGCGTTAAATGCTAGATGTCTGAATGGTATATTCAGTAAATGTTTTAATCAGTGAATTGTTTTTAGGCAAGCCAGCTCATGAAAGCTATGGTGTCACACAGCCTATGAAAAATTCAGTTATTGTGGTATAAATAAAATCAATCAATACATCATTCAGTGATAAGGACCAGGGAAATCATTAATACTTTTGATTTGATGGTGTGTGGGAAGAACCTAATTCATAATTTTAAAGATTTTAACTTTTTGGTTATTTGTGATAGGTTCTGAGAGCTCAACTAATGGTCTTCTTAGGTTGCTCTTGTACCCATGATGTGGGGTTAAAACAAACCTGATTAATAGCCGTGTCCTTGACTACAAGCTTCACCCTTGCCCCTCAAGCGCTCCCTCAAGTGCTGGTAGATTCTTCTCTTCCCTCACAGCAGAGGCTCAGTTGGAGTAACATCATTAATGTCTTAAGGACAAAACCACCTCCAAATATTGTGTTTCTTTGCTGATTTGCTTTGTGAGCACACAGTGGCTTATTCACATAAGAAAATTTATTCCCCAAATAATATACTTGGATGCACCTGAATCATGTCAATTGTAGACTTCTACTTAGTAAGCATTCCATTACTGCACTTGTCAAATATCTAACAGATAAGTACTGTATTTGATTAGAATACATTAGACAACAAAACTCTTACCACTCCCCTGAATTTAGAGAATCTTAAAGCAGTGCATGAAAGGCATATATTCTAAGTTAATGTTGATACCACTCCCTAAAAAATGTTTATGAAATTAACAGATAAATCTGGATCATTTTACAGTGCCAGAAAGTAAGGTAGTGCTCAAAAAACACAATGATGAGTATATGTCAAAGGTATATAAGAACCAACTGAAAGAGTTCCCAGTGGATGAAGCCAGAACAATGTGAGCACCACTGTAAACAATGTGGTATTGAAATATAATCCTAAGTATATAATAAATGCCCAGGTATCCAAACTGATATAAATAAATGATAGAGTACATAATAAGTGGGGATGAATAGAAAAATCTCTGTACAGAGGAAAATCATATTATTTATGTACATATTCTACCATTAAGGCTAAGGAACGTAATGCCATACCACCTCTTAAGTGCAGACTGCACATAGCAGCTTCCTCTAAAAAGCATGGTATGGAAAAGATGAAAAAAGAGTAACTTTGCAATAGAGAAAACTGACAAATACTCTGTCAGCTAAATGATTAAGGTTAACATCATCAGTGATAACTCATGGAATAGAAAGTTCTCCTTGATATCATGTGATGTGAATGGCTCTTACCTCTGTGAACTTCCTCCCCAAATTTAAACTGCAGTCTAAGCACAAGAAAAATATCAGACGAACTTGAATCAAGGGATATTCCACAAAATACCTGACCAGTGTTCCTCAAAACTGTCATGGTCATCAGAAACAAGGGAAGCCTGAGAAATTGTCACCATCCAGAGGAAGCTAAGGGGACATGATGACTGAATATAATGTAGCATCCTAGAGCAGAATAAGAATATTAGGAATAAACTAGAAAATCTGAATAATGTGTTGAGTTTAGCTATAAAAATAATATTAATAATCATATTCATCTGCAGTTGTCACAAACACATTCTTTAGAACGATCAGTGTGAACTAATCCAATGCAAGATCATAACTTTCATGTATTTGTCTCTTGTTTCCTTTAATTTTCAATAACCTTTTTTGCACTAGCATATTGACTTGCTGAAAAGATCATGTCATTTGTTATATAGAATGCTTCACTTTCTAAATTTGTTTTATCGCTTTCTTGTGGCTTAGCTTTCTTATTGCTATAACCTTAATGAAATTCAAGTTAAATGTTTTGTCAACTTAGAGAAAAAACATAAGTGGTAAAATGCTACTGAGTGACCTTTTCTGGAATTACAAACTCAGTTTATCAAATCATCCCAGGGCTTTGAATCTTTAACACATAATGATGTTAACTATTGTTATATGGACAAAATGGCAACTTAAAATGGTGTTAGGATGTTGACCCAGCTATAGTCGTTGTACGATCAATTAATGTACTAATTGCAACTAACACAAATATAGATACTGTGATATGTTCCTTCCTTGGGTGGAATGATGATTGATCTTATTGAACAAAAATATTATGCTTTGTAAAAAAAAGAACAATCTAATTAAAAAAAAATAGGGGCTATAAATAGACATTCTTCCAAAGAAGACATACAGATGGCTAACAGGTACACAACAGGATGTTCAACGTCACTAATCATCAGGGAAATGCAAATCAAATAGCTGTTACCAAAAAGACAAGAAATACAAGGTGTTGGTGAGGATGTGGAGAAAAGGGAACCCTTGTGCCTTGTTGGTAAATTGGTGAAGCCACTATGGAAAATATCATAGAGGTTTCACAAAAAACTAAAAGTAGAACTACTATGTGATCAAGCAATTCCACTTCTGGGTATTTATCTGAAGAAAACAAAAACACTAACTAGAAAAGATATTGATACATGCACCACCATATTCATTGCAGCATTATTTACAATAAACAAGAAATGGAAGCACCTAAGTGTCCATTGATGGATGAATGGATAACAAAAATGTGATATATATAATATAAATAATTGTATATATAATATACACATATATATATAAATAATATTATTCAGCCAATAAGAAGTAAATCTTGCCATTACAAGATTTACAACACTGATGGACCTTAAGGGCATACTGATAAGTGAAATAAGTCAGAAAAAGACATATACCATATAATCTTACCTATATGTGGAATCTAAAACAAATAAACAAACAAAAACCAAGCTCAGGAATACAGAGAAAACATTGGCGGTTGCCAGAGGCTAGGGGGGGGTTGGTGGATAGGGGATGGGTGAAATGGGTGAAGGAGGTTAAAAAGTACAAACTTCCAGCTATAAAATAAATAAGTCATGGGGATGTAATGTACAGCATGGTGACAATAGTTAACAATACTGTATTGTATATTTCAAAGTTGCTAAGAGAGTAAATCTTATAAGTTCTTATCACAGGAAAAAAAATTTGTAACTATGTGTGGTAATCGGTGTTAACTAGATTTTTTTGATGATCGTTTCACAGTATATACAGAGACTGAATCATTGTTGTCCACATGAAATTAATAAAATGTTATGTGTCAATTATATCTCAATAAAAATGTATTATGCTTTGCATTGTAATTGCACATTGCAAAGTGGCTGTCCCATTGATTAAGATTTTCTAAGGTGAACATTAGAAAGATTGATCTTCTGGACACTTGATTTAAGAGGCCTTTGAGGTTGGAAAGAAGTTCAAGATAATTACAATTTTATCAAAGGGAAAAATGGAGAGCTTCCTTTATTCTTTTAATGAAATACAGATGTTGCACGATTGTGAGTGAAAATGTGGTTTGTATATGTATGAATTTTTTAAAGTATTTATTCATCAGCAAGGTACTTAGTGGGTTTGAAACATCTCAGTTTTGTTACCTAATACATATATACATTTCTACCCTACTAGTTGGGGAAATTTGTACAACAAATGATACACTTTACACAGAATGATTATAGAACGTTACTTTTCCTCTCCTCATCGACGTGCACTGATTATTTTTTTCTCCCTATCCACCCATTCCTATCTGGCAACCACAATATTAATGATGCCCTTCACCTATCATGTCTTCACCATTTTTCCCTGGAGGAAAAGATAGGTCATTTTTAATATTAGCTACATTTCCATTAGCATGTGATCGCCTCACCTTTTGCTCAAATTGCATCAGCATATGACTTTGTTTTTAATATTTGTCTACCTGCTAGTTCTTACTTTTTGGAGAGTGTCTTTGTCATACTGTGCCTTCTACTGCCAATGCCTAGTGGAAAAGCTTGTATATATTCATACATGTACATATTCTCCTCTGTCAAGAGATTTGTAAGGAGAGAATTACTGTGCCTGTGATCCAGGAGGGGCTAGGGAGTGTCCTGAAGTACATATACCCTTTCAAAATTAAAAAAAAAATCTGTCATAGCCATTAAAAATACTTTACCAGGTAAAGAGGAAATTATGTTGTCTAAAAAGTACAGTGACAATGAGAGTGTACATTTTGCTCCCTGTTTATTAGATAAGGGAAGCTCCAGGTACAAATTGGGCCTAAGATCTTCTTTATCATACAAAAATGGCATATATATATATATATATATATATATATATATATATATATATATATATATATATATATATATAATGTTAGGATTCAACTCCCAAAGATGTCTATCAGGGGAGATGTAATATTGAGTACTGTGCCAGTGTTTTCTATTATGGAGCTCAGAATAAAATGCCATAAATCAGACCATGATCTTTAAAATGGTATTACTTCTTTAAAAACCATATCCATTAGTTTGGTTTTAACACATTAGAAACAAAGGAATTTACTGCTTAGAGAGAAGTCATGTAATAGCAGGTCAGAGTGTTACTTTTTACTGATAATTCATACAGTAAATTCCCTAGTTCCCTAAGTCATCTATCTAGTGAATATGGCGCATCTCCATTTGTTGACATAACTGGTTCCAGTTATATTGCTTTCCTAGCAAGGAAGGCCACATCCTCAGTTGATAGGCCATATAGGTATAGGGGGTCCCCAACTTGTAAATGAGTTAGTGTTACAAAGGCTTATTTGTAAGCTGGTTATTTAGAATTCAAAATACATCTTTGCATAGAATCCATTTTATGAATGATAGATAAATTTACAATCAAGTCCAGGTAATTATGTTTTATTTTATTTATTATTATTATTTAGTTTATAAGATAATTTTATTGTACAAATTGGGAAAATATTAAAGATTAAAATTAAAATAAAAATCACCTGCATAATAACTTAATCCAATCTTTTTTCTAATTTATTTAAATATATTTTTACAAAGCTGATATCCTTCCTTATGTTTTTTGAAACTTGCTTTATTCATCTAACATTTAAAAAATATTGCTGTTGTATTGGGGGGTTGTCACCTTTGAATCTTTTATAACAAAGTGACATGATATATAATAACATAGTACAAAAAGTCAGTAATGTGTGTCTTATGACAAAGAGCCCCAGATCACTTCCCTCTCCAATGCCCCCATCCCCAGAAATATCCTGTTTCCATTTTTTGCTGTTCTCTCAAGTATTTATTTTATATTTATAAGTAATGTGCCTATACAACACTTTCTTTTTAAATTGTTTTGAATTAAAACAATAATAATAGATTCACATGGTACAAAGTAAAAGCAGTATATTTGTAATATGGTAGAAGTATTCTTTCTGCTAGTGCCCCTATATATTATCCAGAAGATTTATAAGAAAGCATGCATAGGAGGTAAACTTATCAAAATTTTAAACTAGTTTTACTTTGAAATGAATTTGGGCATAGAATTCTAGGTTGAAAATTCATTTCCTTGCGAATTTTGAAAAGATTGTTCCATTACCTTTGAACTTTCAGTATATCTGATAAATTCTTTGACATATTTCTTCTAGAGTTTTGTTTCTTACTTGAAAACTTTTAGGATCTTTTCTTTATCCTTGGTGATCTAAAAATCTCATAAAGATATACTTTATTTATATCTTCATATTTATTCATTAGCTGGGCAACCAGCCACTGAAGTCTAGAAATCCATATTTTTCAGTTAAGGATTTTATATTTATATTTATATATACTATATTATATTTACATATGCTGTGTATATATAATATACATATGTACATATATTATCTATTATGTATATATATATATATATATATATATATATATATATATATATATATATATAATGTTCTTTTTGGAAATCCTGTTAGTCAGCAGTTGGGCATCTTGTGTTGATTTTCTCTTTTATTTTATTATTATTTTTTACAATTTATCTTCTGCTGTCTAATTCTTTGTCTTCTTTTCTCATCCAGAGAAATTTTCTCAATCTTATCCTTCAGCTCTTGTCTGCATACTCTGTCAACTGTCATATTTTTAGTTTCCAAATGCTCTTTCTTGTTCTCTGATTGTTCTTTTTTTTAATAGCATACAGTTCTTGTTCAATGAATACATTATCATCTGTTATCTCTCTTTGGTCATGAACTACTTTATATTTAAATGCTTTCTTCTATTCTGCAAACACAAATTGACCAGAAACCGTGTCTGCAGGAAAAATCCTTGGACTTGACTGAAGGTCAGTATGTCGGACAGTTGAATTTTTCACTGGAGATTTCCAAATTGCAGTAACTATGGGTCTGTTGGTTAACTCAGTTTCTGTAGAAAAGGGCATTTCAATTCCTGTCTGCCAGTTGATATCCTGGAACTGGGCCAAAAATAAAAATGGGACTAGGAAGTTTTACTATTCGGTATGCAAGCTTTAATTTAATCCCTATTTTCTTCAAATCCAACCTCATCCTTTTTTGATCCATTCTGCCTGGATCTCCCAGGTGCATAACCTCTCTGAAGAATACACCTCAAAATTTCTTCTTGGTATGAGGAATGGTGCTGTCTGCAGGGTGACAAATACTTGGAAAATTCTGATGCAAACTTTTAAACAAGCTATTTGATTCTCTCATGCCTCACCCCCATCTTCCATGTGATCAGTTTTTCCCAACATTTCTGGGGTCCAGGGCCAATTTACTTGCTTCTTGATGATAACCCCCCTGCAAACTCTTAAGTTTGACCTTTCTCTATTTTCAAGCGATTTACCATTCCTCTGTCTGCTTTCTCTCTTGATACATTCTATTCAGATTTAATGTGCACTGGAATCTTTTCAATTTCTTGTGCTTTAGTTTTATTGGTGACACTAGGAAGAGTGCAACAGGCACATCTTTAGTCTTTGAAGTCCCAATTAACATATCAATAATTTCTACCATGCAATTAAATAAACCTCCTCAGCACAGACATGAACACACATACATGTGCAGTATTCTAGTTCCATTACATGGGTGGATGATCATAGTTTATGTGGCTAAATCTCTGTGGTTAGACATTTAAAGTTTTTACCTTAAGTCTTCTACTGCTATATACATAACACTGAGATAAAAATTATCTCATACATAAATCTTTTGCTATGTCTATGATTATTTTTTCTAATTCTTAGGAGAGAAATAAATGAGTTGAAATTAATGGAAAATTTAAAGCCCTTTGATATACATTGCTAAAATTGTTGCCCCCAAACTCAGAAATGTTTTCAGTTTATACTGTTGTAAGGGACAAGGCTTCCCATTTCCTTACTTAACCAAAAATAAACTTATTTTTTTTATCTTTTTCAGTTTGAGCGATAAGTGACATTTGCAGTGTACAATTATATTTTTAAATTTAAAACTATCCATCTTTTTTTTATTTGTTAACCTCTTTTACTGTAATGCATAGAAAAAAATTTCTACCCTAAATTTAGTGGTTACCAGTAGAAAGGGGATGGAGGAGGGGCAGGATAGGAGTAGGGGATTAAGAGATACAAGCTACTGTGTATAAAATAAATAAGTAACAAGGATATATTTAACAGCACAGAGAAATATAGTCATTATTTTGTAATAATTTAAATGGAGTATAATCTAAATATATTAAATACTATGTTGTATACATGAAACTAATATAATTTTGTAAATTAACTGTACTTCAAGAAAAAAATAATTCTACCCTAACCCAGATATTTATGTAAATTTTCTTCTAACTCTACTATAATAAAATGGTAAAAATTTTATATTACTATATTTTAATCTTAACTCTTTAAAACATCTGGAATATAATAATAGCTAAATTACTTTGAGTAGTTACTATGTAACAGATATTATTCTAAATATTTTACATAGATAAACTCATCTGATTAACTTTAAATTTTAAAAAGGGATGATTATTATTCCTATATTATAGATAAGAAAACTAGAATTCTTTATGTAGGGAATTTTTTTCATTATTTTCCTATAATTTATGTTACCTTATCACCACTCTACTATTGTTGGGTACAGTGTTCTAGAAATGTCAGTTATGTTAGGCATTTGATGATGGTGCCCAAATCTTTTGTATTCTTACTGACTTTTTGTCTGATTGTTCTATCAATTACCAATAGAGTTGTTTTTAAAATTTTCAACCATAATTGTGGGTTTGTCATTCTCTCACTTTAGTTCTTTCAGTTTTTTGCTTCCTTTATTTTGAAACTCTCTTATAAATTACATAAACAGTTATAATGTTATATCTGTCTGAATAACTGATCTTTCATCTGTATAGTATGACCCTTTTTGTCCCTGTTAATCATTATTGTCCTGAAGTCTATTTTGTCTGAAGCTTAAAGTTTTTCTTTAGCTTTTCTTCTATTGCATTTCTGCTGGTCATGAATTCTTTTAGATTTTTTTTTGTTTGTTTGAAATGGTCTTTATTTTACCTTTGTATCTGAAGTAAACTTTTGCTGCATATAAAAATTTTAGTTGATATTTTAATTGACAGTTTTTTGTTGTTGTCTTAAGTTAACATTTTGGATATGTTATTTTAATGTATTCTGGCCTCCATTATTCCCGATGAGAAGTCAACAGTTAAACAACATTTTTCCCTTGTATATAATGTGCCATTTTTTTTCTTTCTGCTTTCACCATTCGTTTTTTCATCATCCTCCATCCCCTTCCTTCAACAGCAACATTGTACCTGTGGTATGATTCACTTTTTTTTTTTTTTCCTCCTGCTTGAACTTCATTGAAATTCCTGGACCTGTAAGTTAATGTGTGTGTGTTTTTAACCAAATGGGGGGAAGCCTGAGGCCATATTTCTCCAAATGAGTATTCTACCTTTTTATGAGTTTTTCTTCTCCTTCTGGGACTCCAGTTAAAATATATAATGTACCAGTTGACATTGCATCAAATTTCTGAGGTTTTGTTCAGTTTATTAAATCATCCTTTTCTCTGTTGTTAGATTTGACAGGTTTTATTAATAAATTATCAAGTTTAATGACATTTTGCCATATCTAATCTTCTGTGGAGTTATTCTAGTGCTTTTTCCTCTTTAATTTTAAATCATTTTTATAGTTTGTAATTCTGGGTTATTTCCTATCTGTTTACTCATTGAGACCATATTTTCCTTTAATTCTTTAAATATATTTTTCCAGCTGCTTTGAATTTTTTGTTTGGCATATTCAACATTTGAGCTCAGCTGGAATCACTTTTTATTTGCTTTCTTTTTTTCAGAATAAAGGTAACACTCTACTCTTCCTTTGATTATTTTTGGTTGAAAACTGATCATTTTAGGTAATAAATTGTACTGTGTTAGCATTATGAGGGTTGTTGGGTTTTTTTCTCTTCATAGGTAATTAATTCACCTAAAGTTAAACTGTACATTTGTCTCCTATGGGGAGCAGAAACTGATGTCTCTGCTCAGTTCTTTCAGTGTCAAGTTGTTGTCTGACACCCTTTTGGCACCCTGAAGGTGTCTTCTGAACCTGTACAGTTTATTGTTCAGCAAAGGATGTGGACTGAGTTTATATGAAGATTTGGAGACACCCTCTCTGTGATTTTGCTTCTGTTGCTTCTTTCATAAACTTTAGGTGCTTTGCCAGCCCTGAGCTTTGACTAAGTCTTTAAGCTTCAGTCTCTGAGTAAGACATCAGCTCTGCTTCTCAAGCTGAGCATAGATCAGAAAATGCACTCAAATCATAAGAGCTATTAACTCTCAAATCTGACCTGGTAAAGCTCTGCCTTAAGGGTAGATTTCTCTCTCATCCTCTTTGTTTTTATTTCTGTGCCCCTTGTTGTCCCCCATGTGTTATTTGATGGACAGCCAGGGATTTGAATAGAGTATATATTCACATTTTGTTTCTCACCTTTTCTATAGGTCTTTTCTTGTGGGATTTCTTCCCTAAGTTTCTAGCTGCTCTGCCAGCTTTAGACTCTAGTCAGCTAACTTGAGCTGATATGTCTTCAAGTTTATACCACAAGAGATGTAGGGAGTTGAGGAATGTTGTAATGCAAACATTCAGAAACTCACAATTCTTACCATTGTAGTTGCAGTCTTTCAAGGATGAATCTCTCATTTGTGCTTGCATTTAGTCACTGTCCATTTCCTACAATAGTTTTAAATAATATTTTATTCAGTGTTTATAATTATTATCCTTTGGAGTGTTACAACCATTTCAATCTGCTGTTACTGGAAGCCAGAACCCCATCTCCACCATTTGAAATGTTATATTAGATACTATTTATATGTACTATTTATATGTACTTCAGTAGTATTTTGGGGTGTTCTAGGTTATACCAGCCTAATTTTATTATTGTTGTTTTACTATATGGATATGCAAGTTCTTTCATTTTTTTTTTTTAACTTTGAAATTGGAATTAATGACAATTTCAACTATTTTTATCTAGGTATATTGTGTTTCCCTTTTTATTCAAGTCTTTTCTCTCAATAAAATTTTGTAATTGTTGTCATAGTCTTTTGCATTTTTGATTAACTTATGTCCTATTTGATATAGATACTTAATAATGTTTGCTGCTGTTGTGAATCAGGTTTTTTAATCATGTGTGGCTATCCTTATAAGAAAAACATCATTTTTTATAGTTATCATATGTGATTATCCTTATAACATAACATAAGAAAGATATCATTTTTTATAGTCTTTATAAACAGCCACCTCACTGAATTCTATTATTATAATTGATTTTTCAGTTGATTCTCCTGTGTTTTCTGAGTAGGCTGTGATTATCTAGAAATAATTAATGATAATTGTATCTTTTATATAACATAAGAAATATATCATTTTTATAGTTATTGTATGTAGTTACCCTTATAACATAAGAAAGATAGTTTTTATAGTTTTCATAAACAATATTATTTTTTATAGTTTTCATAAATAGCCACCTCACTGAACTGTATTATTATAATAGATTTTAAGTTGATTCTCTTGGATTTTATGAGTATGTAGTGATAATCTGGAAATAATTAATGATATTTTTATCTTTTATACAATGCTGAATCATAGTATTAACTGTCTTTGTGGGCAGTCTTTCTTTTGCTTTATGCTACATTTGAAGCAGTACTCAACACTTAGTTGCACCCCTATCCCATTCAAAAAAAATTTTTACTCTACCATATTGGTGTCCAGTATTTCATAGAGAAGCCTTAGTAGAAGATATGAATTATATATTGCACCATCTGTTATATGCACATAAAGACACACATACACACACACAAATTACCATTAAATGTCTCTTCTTAAAATTGTAATTGAACCTACCAAATGTAGATTTTTCAGTCTCATTCTGACATTCCTGTACTCACACTCTTCTTTTTTCCTCAGTAGCTTTTGCTTTCTAAATTGCCTCTAAATCTCTGTCCCGAACACCATTTGACTCATAGGGCATAGGTGATTCTCCCTTGAGGTGGAAAGAAAGTGGGTGTTCTGCTGCCAAACAAACAAATATGGAAACCAAGAAATTCTTAATCTATTTGTTTGAGAATAAATCCCAGAAAAAAAGAAAGAATCCGAGTAAGAATGGTTACCCTTGTCTTACTCCTGCTATAAATGGGAACATTACTACTTAATATGACTTTAGCTTATAGTTTGAGATTGAAATTCTTTATCATATGAAGAAAGTATGTTTACTTACTGATTTACTGAGATTTAAGGAATGTATGTTGAATTTATCAAATGCAATTTCACTATGTCTCATAATTTATTTAACTTATTGATGAGATGCTTTATATGAATATATTTCCTAATATTAAGCAATCTCCTGTTCTTGGAATACAGCTTACTTTGTAAACCTGTACTACTTCTTTAATAAATTGCTGTCTTTTTATTTAATAATAATTTATTTAGATATTCATTTATATTTATAAATGAGGTTCATTAAATTTCTCAGCAGCTTTCTTTTTTCAATATCTAGATTTTGTTTCTGCATTTTTTAGCATGTAGCACAAGAATCTCTAGGGAAAAAACAGTTTGTCTTTTTAAATTTTGGCTTTCTTTGGGAGGAAGGGAGGTGAATGTAGTCATAAGTATGCTTTGAGAATATCCAACAGAAAGAAAGAAGCTTTTTCAAAAGAAAAGAAGAAAGGAGGGATTCGTGTGTGTGTTGTGTGTAGGGGAGTAGTTGACATTGAACAAAGTCAAGAATTAATTTTAATACTTATATTTTTAGTCATATACTGGTATATGTTACAGTATTTATAATGATTTCTAATCCTCATCATTAATTATTAGGCTTTTTTAATTATTAGACTTTAAAAAAATTTGTTAGGAATTTTTTTCTTTTCATGGAAAGATTTATAATTACAAAATTCACTAAGACGTTTATTTGTAATTGTATTTCTACCAAATTCACATACAAGTGGTAATTTCTCTAGATATTATAAAAATTGGTGACAACCTTAGTGCATTAAAAGTTTGTATATTATGTCCTTGTTTTCCAGAGTTTAATGTTCTGGAAAGTTGTGAAATCAACCTGAACTTTGTTTCACTTAGGCGACATACTTTGTTTTAATATTTTTTTTCTGATGCATGTAAATCTTTGTATCCTATATAATTCTAATTATTCTTCAAGAAATATTTGCTAATATCATCATATATTTTACACGATACCTGACAAATTCTTTTTATCAGATACTGTGGTCCTTTTTGAGAATAGGTAAGTTTAATAGTTTGATAATTTTTCTTTCACCTTTGTTTGAGGCGTAACATATGGTTATACATAAAGGGCTCTGGGGCCAGAATATATTGGAAGCCTTGCTCTTCCACTTACTTACTCTGTGACTTTGGGCATGTTACATACCCTCTCTGTCTCTCGGTTTCCTCATTTATAAAGTGGATGTAGTAGTATAACAATTGATAGGTTTATATGAGATTCAAATGAGTTAATTAGAAGAATGCCTGGTATGTGGTAGACATTCAGGGTTAGCTATTTTACCATTTCTCAGTTTGTTCCTGACTATTCTTCAGACTTACTAATCCACTTTAAATTATAATATTTCTCATAGTTTAAATGTATTTTATATTTGCATTCAAAATTTGCTTTCCATCGTTGTTTTCTACATCAATCATTGAAATTTCTGCAGTATATAATCTGTTTGCAATGCTTCTCATGAAAATTAAAATTCTGCTATTGAATTTTGGTTATTCTTCAGTTTTTCTTATATCAGTGCATTCACTTCTCATCTTCTTCATCTTCTAATCTTGGTCACTCTCTTATTATCAATCCTACCATGCTTCTTTGTCCCCCATGGAAATCATGTTTAAATGCATTTTAAGGCCAAAGCATAAGTCTTTACAAATCTGTTTCTGTAGGCTATAGTAGATCCTTCTCAAATGTGCTGCTTCCTTTATATCCTAAGGACTGTGTTTTTGTCTTATGTTGTAGGCTCTTGTTACAATAAAACTGGGAAAATGTATTCTCTTCTTGTCTTAAAATTTCATTTTTTATTATCCATTCTCTGTGTGTTACTTTATAAATATTTGAGACCACAAACATATCCCACCCATCTTCCTTATTGATTCTTCCTAGAATAACCAAATATCAGGAACCACCCCCTTCTGTTTGTAATCATCAATATTTCACAATTTCAATTTCAATCATTTATTTTTCCTCAGTCAAATTTGCTTTTCAGTCCCCTTTGACTAAGTGTCTTCACAAAAAATTCCTTATTCTTACACTGTTGCTTGCTAGAAATCCTTAATTTTGAGTCCTCTTTTTTGACACTATGCAACTAATTTTTAAAATCCCACAGCTTCTCTCTTATGCTAAAATTATACACTGCAACTTAAAGAAGATATTAAAACAACACCTCTGCCCTCAATACTTTGAGTTTCCTACAAAGGATTTTTTAAAAGAGTGAAGACAGACTCTAGATTTATACTCAAGTATATTATGTAATGAAAGCATCTGACTCTCTTGTCTGCACTGGGCCCTGATTAATGACCATCTTTAAACTGAAATTTTTGTTGATTAAAGGTGGTTTTTGAAATTTGAGCACTACTTTCATGTTCCTGGGGCACCTAAGATTAAAGAAGTCTCCTCTCCTTGAAGACACAAGGGAGGTAACTTTCCTCTTCTCTGTTTCTTCAACTTCCTGCATCTCACTGCCCCTTCTCTTCTTTTATCACTTTCAATGAAATTTAAACTCCCATTAAAAATTTGAAAAGTACTAAGGGAAAAAATGAACTATAAGTGTCTATCTTCAGAGGACAAAAGGCAATGAAATTTAAGGAAATAAGATGTGTTTATTATGCTATTTTATGACAACCAAATATTATGTGAGAGCAAAATGAAAATGAAATAAGGTATTTTTATGAAAATTGGTTAAAATTTTACATGTGAATTCCAACCTGTTATTAAAATTTCCTGAGCCAGACAGAGAATTGAATGCAGACAAGGAACAGCACTCAATGACAGTGACATTTCCTGACAGAGCAATTCTTTGCATATCAGCAAGGCTAATTATATTCAATCTGACAGCGGCAGTTTAACCCATTCACCAGAGGAATGTGCTTCTTATAAGACCAATGATCTAAGCATGCATTTGGATGCCAATCTAGTTTGGCAATATATATTTAAACTGTACAATTAATTTTCGATGGCTAACGTATGGATGATAATCATGATTTCTCATCAATGCTGTTGAATGGTTTGTGTGTGTGTGTGTGTGTGTGTATATGTCAATGTGTAAGTGAAAGTATGAGGTATCTTCATTTGGAAGCCACATATAAAACCACCTTAAACAATTCAGAACAATTTAGATATTATCTCAGGCACCATAAAACTGTTGTTATAAGGGTAAACCTGTTACCTGAAAGGTGCTAATTTGTTAAGCCCAGATGAAGCATATTCTATTAAATTTTCATATTTTTTAGTTGATAGTATCACGTTTATAAGACACAAAGCCAAGTCGAGATTATTCAGGCAAAAATACACTGTGTAACTGAAAATGTCAAGTTTGGATGTTTAACATGATTAAATCAAAATCTTAACTTTTACCCTTTATAGCTCCTTCCCATCAAATGAACACTGTACTCGCCTCTGCACCCAACCCTACATGAACACTCACATCTTCCAGGGATCGAATATCCAGCTCAGTGTTTGTGAAAGGTAGGAATTCTGCAAATTCTGCTATGCCTTAGAATTGGGACAAATTTAAAAGACATATAAAGAGTACATTTTCCTTTAGAGGTAAAAGTGGGCAAACAGGAACGCTTGACCTGAATATTATCTTAGGGATGTGCTTGGTGAAATGCTTTACACAAAATAACTCCAGCCTCTGTCACCTCTAAGAATGACCCATCTGATAGCCAGTGGGTCCATATTTACTTATGAGCAAAGTCCACAGCTTAATCAAGCAACTAGAAAGTGTGGTTTACAGAATTTGGGGGACAGAAGACAGAGAGGCTTTCCCTCCAATGCACCACAGGCTTCTTCTTCCCATTTGTTCTGCCTCCTTTGCACGCATATAATGGACAACAAAAACCATATGGGGAAAAGGTAAATAGAAAGCACTGCTATCATATTTTTGAGTTATTCATAATTAAATTCTTTATAGCCACTTCAACACAAGTTTATTTGGATCCACATAAAAATCTGTTGTCTAAATGTTTGAGCTAAGATTTCAGATACTCTAGATTTCAAGCACTTTTAATCAGTTTGTTCATTCTAACATTGTTCGTACTGACTGAAAAAGTTGATAGTGATTTAAAATTAGGTCTCATCAAATTTTGCCTTTCTATCTTCACTTTAGCTTATTAAAATAACTCTTATTCTAGGCACTTTTTAGTAAACTGTTGTAAACTTTTCTGGTAGCTTTGTGATGTAAAGGGGACAGTATATTTAGTATTTTAACAAAATAGTCCTATTAGTCCCAGATGGTAATGCACCATAGCAAACTTGACACCTTTTCCTGGATAAAGTGATTGTGTAAACAGTGAGCATTATTAATTTCTTTAATGTTTATTATATCAGGGTCAGTTAAGAACATCAAATTAACTCTGTGCCTGAGATAGCATGCTTTGTGACTGGTAAGGACAGAAGGTTCATGAATGAAATGAGAAGATAAATATATTTTAGCCTGTAGCCATAGACATGATACAGCTGGGGTTCCTCATTTATAAATGTAGGTCACCCAGTATAAGAAATAACTAAGAAAACTTGCCTGGACAAACTTCACTGGTCTGTTCAGGCATAGGAAAAGTGAGGGACTACTGGTAAATTCACAACCAGCAACATCTTAGACGAACATCTAGAAAATTTTTGCCAAACTTTTGGAAGGGAAATTTTCCTGTGTAAGTTTTCATCTTTGGTTACAGACGTTTTTAGTCAGGGTTAAGAGAATCTAAATTCCATGTTGTAGCGTTTTAAAGAGGTAAGAGAATATTAAAGAAAATACTTTTCTCAAGGAACTTATGCTTAATTTCAGGATTGTTAACTATACAGATGAATAATAAAACTAACTTAACACATAGATTGTTTAGTATAAATAATAATAATACATGTAGCACAGGAGAAATCAGAGTAAAATCCTAGATGACTAATGATAATATTTCTGTCCTCTTTTGTTCCTTTATATGTGACTTTTTGTTATGTGCACGTTTGGCTTATTTAAATTTATACTGCATATTGATAAATGGGCCAATAAAGCCAGAGCTTACTTTTAGCTCAATATTTCTGTTGATAAAAATAAATAATATCCATGCACTCTAAGAATAAGCACAGACCAATATTACAAAAAAAAAAAAAAAAAAAAAGTCAAATTATACTTCACAAGTAGGTGAGTAGGGAGTAGGTGAGTAGTTTTGGAGAACAATACTCCTTAATTATTAAAGGAAGTTTATAATGGTGGCCACAGTAATTCCATTCATTTCCATGACACTTCATGGTTTACAAATATTACTTTCTCATATATTATCCTTAAAACAATCTTGTGAAGATAGGATGGCAATCATTTTTTTCTTTGCGGTACGCGGGCCTCTCACTGCTGTGGCCTCTCCCGTTGCGGAGCACAGGCTCTGGATGCGCAGTCCCAGCAGCCATGGCTCATGGGCCCAGCTGCTCCGCGGCATGTGGGATCCTCCCGGACCGGGGCACGAACCCGTGTCTCCTGCATCGGCAGGCGGACTCTAAACCACTGTGCTACCAGGGAAGCCCAATCATCATTTATTTAGTACAAAACAATAAATGTAACTAGAGATCCTAAGATGATGTGGCTGGTGAATGTTATGTTGAGGATTAGAAGCAAGATGCTTCAGTATTAATCCAATATGCGTCAACTATTCTGGAAAACAGTAAATGGTAGTTATGTCTATCTGTGTGTATAATAGTAGGAGGGAAATCATGTATAAAAACGGAAAGAGAGACAACAATAAGGGGTGAATGCAGAAGAGGTTCTCAATTCGAAAAGATTGTTCAGGGACCTCCCTGGTGGCCCAGTGGTAAATAATCAGCCTTCCAGTGCAGGGAACGCAGGTTCGATCCCTGGTTGGGGAACTCAGATCCCACATGCCATGAGACAACTAAGCCCGTGCGCCACAACTACTGAGCTCGCACGCCTCAAAGAGAGAGCCTGTGTGCCAAAAACTACAGAGCCCACGTGTTCTGGAGCCGGTGCGCCACAACAAGAGAGAGAAAACCCACGTACCACAACTAGAGAAAAGCCTGTGTGCTGCAACGAGATCCTGCCTGCCTCAGTGAAGATCCTGTGTGCCACAATAAATAAATAAATAAATAAATGATAGTTTAAAAAATAAATAAATCAAAGAATGTTCAAAGCAAACAAAGCCCAAAATAAGCGTATGTAACATTCTAAAGGAAACACATGTTTCCAGCTAGGTTTCAGGGGAAGTGATCAAGAACAATAAAAGAATCAAAGATTGAAATAAATAGATAACAAAGAGGAAGATGCATTCTTCAACTGCAAAGGCAGTGCAGTCCTTAGACCTACACAAGAGAGGACTCTCTGCACTGAGCCAGGAATCCATGTACCCACAGGGAGACCATGCCTTCTCTTCTGCTCATGCTCCAAAATTACTAAACAAATGGTCCCAAGCCCATTTGAGGACACGGTCAGACCTCTGCCCTGGGTTTGATTCCTCTGGGGTAGCTACTTACAGAAGATAGATTGTGTGGACAGATCTTGGGTGTGTGGGTAGAGATGTTTATACATATGTGTGTAGGCAGCTGTCCAGGGTGGACAGATCTGGGAGTAGGGAAATGGCACACAACTCTAAGGGGCCCAGGCTGTTCAGAATGGTTTCAAGGTGTATTCATGAAAGTAGGAGTTTTAACATAGTACTTCAACAGTCAGCTCCATTAAACATTTAGGTGTTGAATCATGGTAAGTGGACCTCCAAATGTAACTTGCATCAGTGTCCCAAAATGTTAGAGGCACACCAGTTCAAAGAGAATAAATCATATAATGAGCAGGGTTGAGAGAGATTGGTTCAAGATGGCAGAGGAGAAGGACTGAACTTACTTGCTCTTGTGAGAGCACCAGAACCACAACTAACTGCTGAATAATCATCGACAGGGAAACACTGGAACTCACCAAAAATGGTACTCCACATCCAAAGACAAAGGAGAAGCCACAGTGAGATGGTACGAGGGGCGCAATCACAATAAAATCAAATCCCATAACTGCTGGGAGGGTGACTCACAAACTGGACAACACATATACCACAAAGTCTACCCACTGGAGTGAAGGTTCGGAGCCCCACGTCAGGCTTTGCAACCTGGGGGTCCAGCAATAGGAGGAGGAATTTGGAAAGAATCAGACTTTGAAGGCTAGCAGGATTTGATTGCAGAACTTTCACAGGACTGGGGAAAACAGAGACCACTCTTGGGGGGAACACACAAAGTAGTGTGTGCATCAGGACCCAGGGGAAGGAGCAGTGACCCCATAGGAGACTGAACCAGACCTACCTGCTAGTGTTGGTGGGTCTCCTGCAGAGGTGCGGGGTGACTGTGGCTCACCATGGGGACAAGGACACTGGAAGCAGAAGTTCTGGGAATTACTCCTGAGTGTGAGCTCTCCCAGAGACTGCCATTAGCCCCACCAAAGAGCCAGATAGGCTCCAGTGCTGAGTCACCTCAGGCCAAACAACCAACAGGGAGGGAACCCAACCACACCCATCCGCAGACAAGCAGATTAAAGTTTTCCTGAGCTCTGCCCACCACAGCAACACCCAGCTCTACCCACCACCAGTTCCTCCCATCAGCAAGCTTGCACAAGCCACTTAGATACCCTCATCCACCAGAAGGCAGACAGCAGGAGCAAGAAGAAGTACAGTTCTGCAGCCTGTGGAACAAAAACCACATTCACAGAAAGACAGACAAAATTAAAAGGCAGAGGACTATGTACCAGGTGAAGGAACAAGATAAAACCACAGAAAAACAACAAAATGAAGTGGAGATAGGCAACCTTCCAGAAAAAGAATTCAGAATAATGAGAGTGAAGATGATCCAGGACCTCAGAAAAAGAATGAAGGCAAAGATTGAGAAGATGCAAGAAATGTTTAACAAACACCGAGAAGAATTAAAGAACAAACACACAAAGATGAACAATACAATAACTGAAATGAAAAATACAGTAGAAAGAATCAATAGCAGAATAACTGAGACAGAAGAACGGTTAAGTAACATGGAAGACAGAATGGTGGAATTCACTACTATGGAACAGAATAAAGAAAAAAAAGAATGAAAAGAAATGAAGACAGCCTAAGAGACCTCTGGGACAACATTAAATGCAACAACATTCACATTATAGTGGTCCCAGAAGGAGAAGAGAGAGAGAAATGACCCAAGAATATATTTGAAAAGATTATAGTCAAAAATGTCCCTAACATGGGAAGGGAGATAGCCACTGAAGTCAAGGAAGTGCAGAGAGTCCCAGGCAGGATAAAGACAAGGAGAAATATGCCAAGACACATAGTAATCAAACTGACAAATATTAAAGACAAAGAAAAATTACTGAAAGCAACAAGGGAAAAATGACAACATACAAGGGAACTCCCATAAGGTTAACAGCTGATTTCTCAGCAGAAACTACAGGAGAGAAGGGAGTGTCATGACATATTGAAAGGGAAGAAACTACAACCAAAATAACTCTACCTGGCAAGGATCTCATTCAGATTCGACAGAGAAATCAAAAGCTTTACAGATAAGCAGCAGGTAAGAGAATTCAGCACCACCAAACCAGCTCTACAACAAATGCTTAAGGAACTTCTCTAACACAAGAGAAGAAAAGGACCTACAAAAACAAACCCAAAATAATTAAGAAAATGGTAATAGGAACATACATATAAATAATTACCTTAAATGTGAATGGATTAAATGCTCCAACCAAAAGATACAGGCTTGCTGAATGGATACAAAAACAAGAACTGTATGTATGCTGTCTACAAGAGACCCATTTCAGACCTACGGACACGTACAGACTGAAGGTGAGGGGATGGAAAAAGATATTCCATGAAAATGGTAATCAAAAGAAAGCTGGAGTAGCAATACTCATATCAGATAAAATAGACTTTAAAGTAAAGAATGTTACAAGAGACAAGGAAGGACACTACAAATGATCAAGGGATCAATCCAAGAAGGTGATATAACAATTATAAATATATACGCAACCAACATCGGAGCACCTCAATACATAAGGCAACTGCTAACAGCTATAAAATAGGAAATCGACAGTAACACAATAATAGTGTGGGACTTTAACACCTCACTTACACCAATGGACAGATAATCCAGACAGAAAATTAATAAGGAAACACAAGCTTTAAATGACACAATAGGGCTTCCCTGGTGGCACACTGGTTGAGAATCTGCCTGCCAATTCAGGGGACATGGGTTCAAGCACTGGTCTGGGAAGGTCCCACATGCCGCGGAGCAACTAGGCCCATGAGCCACACTACTGAGCCTGTGCATCTGGAGCCTGTGCTGCACAACCAAAGAGGCCACAACAGTGAGAAGCCTGTGCACCATGATGAAGAGTGGCCCCATCTCGCTGCAACTAGAGAAAGCCCTCACACAGAAATGAAGACCCAACATGGCCAAAAATAAATTTAAAAATAAATAAAATTTTAAAAATAAATAAACAAAATAAATGACACAATAGACCAGATAGATTTAATTGATATTTATAGGACATTCCATCCAAAAACAGCAGATTGCACTTTCTTCTCAAGTGCACACAAAACATTCCCCAGGATAGATCACATCTTTGTTCACAAATCAAGCCTCAGTAATTTAAGAAAATTGAAATCATATCAAGCATCTTTTCTGACCACACTATGAGATTAGAAATCAATTACAGGGGAAAAAAGTAAAAAAGAAACACATGGAGGCTGAACAATACATTACTAAATAACCAAAACCTCACTCCAGAAATCACAGAGGAAATCAAAAATTACCTAGAGACAAATGACAATGAAAACAGGACGATTCAAAACCTATGGGTTGGGCTTCCCTGGTGATGCAGTGGCTGGGAGTCTGCCTGCCGATGCATGGGACATGGGTTTGTGCCCCGGTCTGGGAGGATCCCACATGCCGCGAAGCTGCTGGGCCCGTGAGCCATGGCCGCTGAGCCTGCGCATCTGGAGCCTGTGCTCCGCAATGGGAGAGGCCACAGCAGTGAGAGGCCCGCGTAACGCAAAAAAACCAAAACCAAAACCAAAAACAAAACCTATGGGTTGCAGCAAAAGCAGTTCTAAGATGGAAGTTCATAGCAATACAACCCTACCTCAAGAAACAAGAAAAATCTCAAATAAACAATCCAACCTTACACCTAAAGACTAGAGAAAGAAAACAAAGTTAGTAGAAGGACAGAGAACATAAAGATCAGAGCGGAGATAAATGCAATAGAAACAAAGAAAACAATGGCTAAGATCAATAAAACTAAAAGCTGTTTCTTTAAGGAGATAAACAAAATTGATAAACCTTTAGCCAGAATCATCAAGAAAAAGAGGGAGAGGACTCAAAACAATAACATTACAAATGAAAAGGAGAAGTTACAAGGGACACCACAGAAATACAAAACGTCCTAAGAGACTACTACAAGCAACTCTATGCCAATAAAATGGACAACCTGGAAGAAATGGACAAATTCTTAGAAAGGTATAACCTTCCAGGACTGAACCAGGAAGAAATAGAAAATATGAATGGACCAATCACATGTAATGAAATTAAAATTGTGATTAAAACTCTTCCAACAAACAAAAGTCCAGGACCAGATGGCTTCACAGGTGAATTATATCAAACATGTAGAGAAGAGCTAACACCCATCCTTCTCAAATTCTTCCAAGATATAACAGAGGGAGGAACACTCCAAAACTCATTCTATGAGGCCACCATCACCCTGATACCAAAACCAGACAGAGATACTACAAAAAAAGAAAATTACAGACCAACATCACTGACGAATATAGATGCAAAAATCCTCAACAAAATACTAGCAAACAGAATCCAACAGCACATTAAAAGGATCATACAACATGATCAATTGGGATTTATCCCAGGGATGCAAGGATTATTCAATATATGCAAATCAATCAGTGTGATACACCATATTAACAAATTGAAGGATAAGAACCATATGATCATCTCAATAGATGCAGAAAAAGCTTTTGACAAAATTCAACACCCATTTATGATAAAAACTCTCCAGAAAGTGAGCATAGAGGGAACCTCTCTCAACATAATAAAGGATATATACGACAAACCCACAGTAAACATTATTCTCAATGGTGAAAAACTGAAAGCATTTCGTCTAAGATCAGGAACAACAGAAGGATGTCCACTCTTGCCACGATTATTCAACATAGTTTTGGAAGTCCTAGCCATGGCAATCAGCATCAAAAAAGAAATAAAAAGGAATACAAATTGGAAAAGAAGAAGTAAAACTGTCACTGTTTGCAGATGACATAATACTATACATAGAGAGTCCTAAAGATGCAACCAGAAAACTACTACAGCTAATCAATGAATATGATAAATTTGCAGGATACAAAATTAATGCACAGAAATCTCTTGCAATCCTATACATTAACAATGAAAGATCAAAAAGAGAAATTAAGGAAACAATCCCATTTACCATTGCAACAAAAAGAAAAAATTACCTAGGAATAATCCTACCTAAGGAGGTAAAAGGCCTGTACTCAGAAAACTATAAGACACTAATGAAGGAAATCAATGATGACAGAAACAGGTGGAGAGATAACAAGCAGTTCTTAGATTGGAAGAATCAATATTGTGAAAATGACTATACTATCCAAAGCAATCTACAGATTCAATGTAATACCTATCAAATTACCAATGGCATTTTTTACAGAACTAGAACAAAAAATCTTAAAATTTGTATGGAGACACAAAAGACCCCAAATCGCCAAAGCAATTCTGAGAAAGAAAAACGAAGCTGGAGGAATCAGGCTTCCTGACTTCAAACTATACTACAAAGCTACAGTAATCAAGACAGTATGTTATTGGCACAAAACAGAAATATAGATCAATGGAACAGGATAGAAAGCCCAGAGATAAACCCACACACCTGTGGTCAACTAATCTATGACAAAGGAGGAAAAGATATACAATGGAGAAAAGACAGCCTCTTCATTAAATGGTGCTGGGAAAACTGGACAGGTACATGAAGAGAATGAAATCAGAACACTCCCTCACACCATACACAAAAATTAACTCAAAATGGATTAAAGACCTAAATGTAAGGCCAGACACTATCAAACTCTTAGAGGAAAACATAGGGAGAATGCTCTATGACATAAATCATAGCAAGATCCTTTTTGACCCACTTCCTAGAGAAATGGAAATAAAAACAAAAATAAACAAATGGGACCTAATGAAAGTTAAAAGCTTTTGCACAGCAAAGGAAGCCATGGGAGAAAATATTCACAAATGAATCAACGGACAAAGGATTAATATCCAGAATATATAAACAGCTCATGCAGCTCAAAAAAACAAACAACCCAATCCAAATATGGGCAGAAACCTAAATAGACATCTCTCCAAAGAAGATATACAGATGGCCAAGAGGCACATGAAAAGCTTCTCAACGTCACTAATCATTAGAGAAATGCAAATCAAATCAAAACTACAATGAGGTGTCACCTCACACCGGTTAGAATGGGCATCATCAGAAAATATACAAACAACAAATACTGGAGAGGGTGTGGAGAAAAGCAAACCCTCCTCCACTGTTGGTGGGAATATAAATTGATATAGCCACTATGGAAAACAGTATGGAGTTTCCTTAAAAAACAAAAAATAGAATTACCATATGATCCAGCAATCCCACTACTGGGCATATACCCAGAGAAAACCATAATTCCAAAAGACACATGCACCCCAATGTTCATTGCAGCACAATTTACAATAGCCACGTCTTGGAAGCAACCTAAATGCCCATCGACAGACGAATGGATAAAGAAGACGTGGTACATATATACAATGGAATATTACTCAACCATAAAAAGGAACAAAATTGGGTCATTTGTAGAGACGTGGATGAATCTAGTGACTGTCATACAGAAGGAAGTAAGTCAGAAAGAGGAAACAAATATTGTATATTAATGCATATATGTGGGATCTAGAAAAATGGTACAGATGAACTGGTTTTCAAGGCAGAAGTAGAGACACAGATGTAGAGAACAAACATATGGCCACCAACAGGGAATGTGGCAGGGGTGTGGTGGTAGTGGGGTGAATTGGGAGATTGGGTTTGACATGTATACAATAATATGTATAAAATAGACAACTAATTAGAACCTGCTGTATAAAAAATAAATAAATAAAATTAAATTTACATAAAAAGATAAACTTAAAAAAAAAGTAGGGTTGGGCTTCCCTGGTGGTGCAGTGGTTGAGAGTCCACCTGCCGATGCATGGGACGCGGGTTCATGCCCCAATCTGGGAAGATCCCACATGCTGCAGAGCGGCTGGGCCCGTGAGCCATGGCCACTGAGCCTGTGCGTCCAGAGCCTGTGCTCCGCAACAGGAGAAGCCACAGCAGTGAGAGGCCCACGTACCACACACACAAAAAAAAAAGTAGGGTTGAATGAAAATTGAAGACATATATATATGTATAATATCTAAATATATAATATTTATATAAAATCTTGAGTGTTCAAAATAAATTCAAATCTTCATGTACAAATACATTGGTTATTTCAACTTACAGATGTGATTTTGATTATTTAAACTGAACTTATTTTTTAGGAACCATGTAAACAAATGAAAGGAGAGTAGAGCTGGGCAAATAGGTTTGTGATTTCAAGTAAGAAAGTAAAGTGAATGTCAAAAACTCTAGACAATTTCCAATATCTGGGTTTATTCTTGATTGAACTCTGAACAGATTCTTTGAAGCACTTAAAAAATAAAGCAGTATCAATAATGAGTAAGTAGCTAGTGTTCTCAGAATGAAAATTATGAGATATGAAAGTAATTTTCCTTTATTTCAGGACTTACTGGAATGGTTCATTTAACATAAATTCACCAAGGTACTTGGGACAATTTCTCATGATATCATCTCATGAGTAAATGAAAAAAATTATACAGGATCTTGGTAAAGATAAGAGGATTTGTATCTGCTTGAACAAACCAATTAGTGAGTTTATCCAATTAGTGAGTTCATTAATAGTGGACCATTGAACTCAGAGACTTAATCTGATCTACATTTTTTTTACAGCATATAAGAAAATAGAGACTCAGTGTACCAAGTTTATAGTTGACTCCAAACTAGGAATAATTAGCCAATCAGTTATACTATTGAAACCTAACAAGACAGGAATCGGAAATCTAGATATGAAACTGAACCCAGGAACAAGGTGACTGAATGGGTCTGAGAGATATAGGCCTAGTTTAAAATTGGTGCTGCTTTTGTCCAATTTAATTCTGTCTTTGTGCTTTGCCAAAGAAGCATCACGTCCACCTATTTTATTAGCTTTCAGTATACTTCCAGTCTAGATTCATTTAGGGATTTTTGTTTTTCTAAAGAAGGAGGGACAGGGATTGCACACTGGTTCCTGAAGTGGAGATGATGAGATGGAAGACAGAAAAACATCTCTCTTCTAGCTGACTTACAGGACTAGACCTTACTCACCAGAAAGAGTGGGGAGGGGCAACAAGTAGAAGAGTCTTTTATTTCAATGAATATAACTTTATTTCTTTTTTGATTCTAAAACTGATACAAGCTTCATTTATACACATATATACATTGTTTTTATATTCTTTTCCATTATGGTTTATCACAGGGTATTGAGTATAGTTCCCTGCACTATATAGTAGAACCTTGTTATTTATCCATTTTGTATGTAACAGTTTGCATCTACTAACCCCAAACTTCCCCACTCACCCACCCCTCCCCCTTGGTAACCACAGGTCTTTTCTCTATGTCTGTGAGTCTGTGAACATAGATATGTTCATTTGTTTTATATTTTAGATTCCACATATAAGTGATATCATTATGGTATTTGTCTTTCTCTTTCTGACTTCAGTTAGCATGATAATCTCTAGTTGCATCCATGTTGCTGCACATGGCATTATTTCGTTCTTTTTTATGGCTGAGTTACTGCTGTATAGCAAAAATAAACACAACATTGTAAATCAACTATACTTCAATAAAAAATAAATGTAGAAGAAAACTGATATAAGCTAATTGGAAACAATATTCCAAACAGTAAAGTACAAAAAATAAAGTGAAAAAAATCTCCTGAAATATCTTTACAGAGAGATACCCACTGATAATGTTTCATGATCGACATTCTAGACATCGCTTTATGTATGCTGTATGAACGTGATCATTTTCTGCCTGCTGTTCAGAAACCTAGGCCATTTGGGGAAAAAGTCCTTGTGAAACTTAGGACAGGATCACTTTCACTTTGGGTCCTGGATTCCAGAGTTTATAAAGTGCATAGAACACAGTGGCATGTTCCAGCTGAGTCCACAAAGTAGTCACACTGGGAAACAGAATTTTCTTGGAGCGCAGTAGTGTCAGAGGCATGCTTTACCCAAATGGCAACCTACAAACCAACTCTATACCAAAGAGATGGCAGATTTGCACCAGGTAGTATGGCAGACATTACTTTGAATATAACTTTATGTTGGGGCTAAAGTGTTGTGTGTCTGTATTGGGGGAGCAGTGTTTGGATATTGAACATTAATGTTAATAATGTATGTATCTGTCCTCAAACTCTGATGGGGAATGCTTTCCCCCGTAAACTAGCCTAGACCATGTGTGAACTACATAAACTCCTTTTTTTAGACTGAAGGTGGGCCTAAGAAGAAGGGGTGGTGCTGATTACTTTCCCCTTCATCCAACTTGGTTCTCACTGCCTTTTTGATAGGAGAACAGTTCAGAAGGGGACAGAAAGAGGAGGATAGGAAAAAGGTGTATCCTGAGGAGCAGGAAGATTCTGAGGGGCCTTTCTTAACACTCTAGCCATGTGAGGGACAAGTTTCTAGAGAGAAAAAAAAAAAAAAAAAACTAGAAAGAGGAGATCCAAGGTCAATATGCCTCAAAGAACAGTAGGCTTTGACCTCTCCTTTTAAAGAGCAAGGTCTCCTGCCCCTGGTAGTAGTTCACCTGGTTTTAAACCACCTCAGTGTCCATGGGAGGTGGGAGAAATAGAAGGGCAAACCCTGGGCTTTCTTAAGTTTAAATGAAGCTAACAGTAAAGGTCCTTGGTGTCATCGTCCCACTATTCCTTTATTTTCACTTTCTTTTATTATTTTATTTTATTTTATTTTATTTTATTTTTTTAATTTTGCGGTAGGCTGGCCTCTCACTGTCGTGGCCTCTCCCGTTGCAGAGCACAGGCTCCGGATGCCCAGGCTCAGCGGCCATGGCTCACGGGCCCAGCCGCTCCGCAGCATGTGGGATCTTCCCCCACCAGGGCATGAACCCGTGTCCCCTGCCTCAGCAGGCTGACTCTCAACCACTGTGCCACCAGGGAAGCCCCACTTTCTTTTAAAATGACATTATAATCTAGGCACTAAGTAAATGCTGGGTACAGAGTTATCATCTCTAATTTCCACAACTCTTTGAGGATTATTATCCCATTTTCCTGATGAGAAAATGGAGACTTAGAGAGATTTAAGAAACCTGCTTATTCATACAATGGTAAGAGTCAGAACTGGAATATGAACTCAGGCAGATGGACTCTGGTGTTCACTGTGCCTCTTTTCTCCTCCCACCCTCCCAACATTTTTATTTAAGCTCCACTTAAATACACTAGTTGCAGTCGTAGGGGTTTTGTACTTGCTGTACCTTAATTGGCTCTTCAGAGAAGATAGAATTAAATGGCTTTGTATTTCTATCTAAATTCTCAAGAATGTCTGATTTTAAGAAAATAAAATAAAGTGTTTGCTTTTGGGAGTTCAGTTATTCTCTGAGAATATTATAGTCACATTAACTTACTAACTATATACATGTATATATATGTATATATGTTTATATATGTATATATATAGGTTTTTTTTTCAATTTGGAAGCTAAAATCTAATTTTTATTATATATTGAAATGTATGAATAAATATAAATCTTTAAGGTTAAAATCTAATTATGTATAATATACATTATATATGTGTATATATGTGTGTCTGTCTATATATATAATCTTAAAATATTATCTTACTAGAGGTGTGGACTTTAACCAAATGTACATTCAAATGAGAACACAAATTCAAATTCTTTGGCAAGTATACACATCACATCTTTAAAATCTTCCAATTATTGAAGTTTGAAAATAATTGAAATAATTTAATTCATTCATTAGACTCAATTTTCAGAGTAATATATTCATTCGAACCCACACTCATTTTCCAAAGTGTAAAAATGTTCACTGGCAAATTCGATTATAGCTAGCATCTTCTCTTTCCTTTGAGAGTATAGTTGATCGTTCAAATTGTTATTTTTCACAATTATGGAAAAAAATAGAAACAAATTAAACCTTAGAAGAGATGTTTTTTCACCATTTGGATGTTTAATGGGATTTTAAGATCCTATAAATCTGACCCTTTAGAAAAGTAGATGGAAGTTTTCCTTTATCTGAAGCCTGGTGTTATGTCTCACATAAAGTTCCCTAACAGATGGGAAGAATGACCCGTTCTCCCTATGTATTATGGATATTGATTGTTTTCTTTTAAAAAATAGAAGGTTAATGCTTCTGCTGAGTCCACAGAACAGATTCTGCTGAGAAGTAAACTCATTTTCAGTAGCTTAGAGTTGGAAACAAAATTCCTGCCAAAATATTTGTTAGACCTTTACAAGTAAAATCAAGATGTAGTTCACATTGAACGAGGTGTATGGATTCTTACAGATTACATGACCATTTTCATTATTTACCCAAGGAATGCGGTGAATAATCATTTCCTATATTCAATTGAAAAGTCTTAATTTTGAAGCTTAGTATATAAGAGCATGGTTTAAAAAAAATAGAATTTTGTCTGGTAAATTAGTATTCCATATTGCAAATATTGATAATACAATGAACCCATTCTTTTGTTTGTACCAAAGAATAATCTTTATGAAATTCAGAAGCATGAAATGGGGTCCCTTAATGGTTAACTTTTGCTTTCCTTGCATATGTTAATAGTAGAAAGAATAAGAATGATAATGATATTTGAGGATAGTTAAACATTTAATTTTTGTAAGTAATTTAACTTGCTTCATTCAACAGATTTTTCTGCTAGAGATAACTTCTTTGAGTCATTTGTTTTAATCCCAAGATAATGACTTATGCATCAGTAACAAGTTGAAGTTGTAACAGATCACATGTATAACTGTCCCTAAAAAAATGAGTTGCTCTAGACTCATGGCCCTGGCCATTACAGACTATTACATTGTCCCATCAGCAGTCAGCCTCCTGTTTTTCTACTGTATCCAGACCAGAAATGACTGAAGCAAAATTTGAACTAGTTCATCTTCAAAAAAAACTGTCTGTCTATGAAAAGGAGAGCCTAACCAAACCTTTTAAAATTGTGGCATATTTGCAAATATGATCATAGTCAACAGTGTTAATAATCTCATATAACAAGATGGAAGATGTTGGAGGGCAAGAAACTCATCTTAACTGAGAACCTACTATGTAACAGGCTAAGAATCTATAATTATTCACTTTTCACTCCAAAATGATCCAGTGTTAGAAATATTCAATTGACTGTTTCATATAGGAGCAACACTACATACAGAAATTAAATAATTGGCTCAAGGACAAATTACTGTTCAACTCCAGGGCAATTGACTCCTAAGCCTGTGCTCTTTCCAAACTTCTTTGCAGTGTTTCCTTACCATGAAGATGGATCTTAATCCTTTTTGAATAATCAGGTTCAAGAATGAGGCTTAGAGTCATAATTTTGCTTCTGGATTTAACAAGTTTACATGTATACTTGTCATCCTGTATGCATCAGTCTTAACCATGATGAATTGGAGTTGGTTCCTCCTACCAAAACAAAGCAGTCTTTTGGTAGTCATACTGGTTTAAATGTTTAGATGTATTTCCGGTTTTATTCATTGTTAATCTGGCTTTCTAACCTTTGTGATAAAGATGGAGTTAATTTAAACTGTAAGGAAAGTAGTCACTGTGGGCCTAGGTAACCTGGTAAATGAAAGAAGAAAACTCTCCTTTTCTATCCCCAAGGACCAGATTCACTACCATGCTTCCCAGGGAACAACTATGGGAATGTTTTCACAGCTTAGTGTGTTATCTCACTTGGTAGATTTGATATGAGAGACTGGTTTTATTTCATACACAATGTTCATACAACATAGAGTTTTTGGTTGCTCTTGTTTGCTTTTGTTTTCCTAATACTAATTTCTTAATCCAGTGTTTCTCAAAGTATGATTTAAGGACCAACTGTATCAGAATGCTGCTGTCTTAATTAATATAGCATCACTATTATACATGTAAAATAATTAAGATGGTCTATATAAGACAGTTATTAATCTTTAAGTTTTTTTTTCATTAAAGTATGTTAATTTTAATTTGGAAATATTTCCCTCCATTAAGTTTCCAGATAATTTTTAAAGATAAACCATTCCATTACTATTCTGCCCCTCCAAAATACTTCCTTTCCTCTCTTTTTTCCTTTTCTTTCTCACTCCCTTTCTCTTTTCCTTGTCTGTCCCTTCCTTCCTCCCTCCCCTTCTTCCTCTTGCCTTCTTTTTTTCCTCATTCCTCCCTTTCTCCTTTTTTTTCCATGAAGGCTCCTATTAACTCAGTCTGTTACTTCATGTTATGCATTACATAGAAATGACCATGAATATTCTGACTAGGGTGTAAGTGCTGTTGTTGTTGTTTTTAATTTAATTGAAATTTGTACTTCTCAATTTAAGCACTGGATTTGTGCTAATTCATTCATTCAACAAGCAGTATTGTTTGCTCTGTTCCTATGGCTATGATATAATATGATATATCAGTTCTATAATAAAGCTGTAGAGAACAGTATGATAATTGAGGGAAAAAGTAATGAACCTGCCCTTCAAGGATTCAGAAGGACTCTATTAAGGAATTTGAATGTAAATCAAGTATAATGGCAGTTTTACAAACTCAACATTTAACATTATCTACTCTTATGAAATGTAAAATGGTTACCTTGTAATAAACCCAAAGAATATTTGGATACATTTATTTATGATTTTTCATAACTTTACACATTTCATATCCTCAAAGTTCTAAATTTCTCCTTACCTGTTACAAAACCGGGTTTCCCATTGGCCTTACAAGTAATTTATCTTATAAAATACATCATTAATGTCAATATATATAGATAGACTTTAGTAACTCACCTACTATTTTTAAAGAAATAAGTTTAAAAAATAAAAAAAGAAAGAAGTTTAAAAATATGTTAAATATGTAATCTAAAATTTGACTTAAACTTTAAATTCTTTGTAGTATTTCTTCTTTTAGTGTATAGATGTTTTCCATGGAGCAAATTTAGGAAGGTTTTTTAAATAGAGTGATACTATTAGATTTTATCAACAAATTAATTTTTTTCTTTCACTAAATATATCTAACTCTTTAATCTCCAGAAAATACTGTTGATGAATTTCCAATGAAGCATCCCAGCTGATGAATATATTTCTATTGTGTTTTTGGTTAGAAACTCTAAATTAGAGAGTGATAGAAACAAATCATCATATCACAGATAGATTTTTCTGTTCCCTTACCAGTAAACTTGCTTATCTTGCCTGAAATGCTTCTTATCAGCCACGATCCAATGGATGACTCTGAAACCTCATATACTTATGCTCATGCCATAATGTTGCAGAGAGTTTCTTTACAGTCCTAGACTGCAATGTCACAGGTGCCAAAGTCAGACTGATTCTTCCACCGTGACTTCTGTCCACAGTCAACAGTGGGGGACTGTGGAAGTCAGTGATGATCCACAGGTCCTGCACTGACAAGTGTAATCTTTCATTGTCCTTATTATCCCATCCTTATCATGGCTTCTCCACTATGCATACCATGCACAGGGAACAATATCATCAGAGACAAGTTGCCCTGAAAGTACCTGGCCTGTTTAAGATACTGCAAGTATTTCAGTGTTGCTTAAGAAAAGAGACTCGAGGGAAGATGTAGAGTCCAGTTTCAGTGCAGTTCTGAGTGCTGTGATAAGGAATGTGTACTTAATCTTATAGTTCAAAATGAAAGAGGAGAACAGAAATTTCACAGAGCTTTCTATGTTGGAGCTTCTGAACTACAGTAGTGATAAGACTGAGGTTTGGAAAACAACATAAGTTTTCCTTTAACAGCCCAATAAAATGATCTGGACCTACTACATTGAAGGAAAAATCCTCTATCAGCCATCCCTCCATCCCTCATTGTTTCTAAGGAAGAAGTTTATCTTACCCTTATCAGTTCTTGATTTAGTATCCTGCTCCTGAATTCTTGATCTCTGCTCTGCATCTTCCTATCTAAGATGACTGTCTTTTTCCCATGCATTGCTTTGTTCCTCACTGGAAACCACCCAAATTCCAAGGCAGTAGTCTATATCTGACATTTACTGAAGGCTATGAAAACTGAACATATAATTCAAACAACTTTGAATTGAATATTACACATCACTATTCTAAAAACCCATCATTCTTGCCTCCAGAGGAATTTTCTCTTGGCTCTATCTCTCCATTTTCTTGAGACTGGCTGTGGATCCAAGTCAATGTTGTTATCTTTTCAAGTTATCATTTTCCAACACTGAATGCTTTTAGTTTCTTAAGCAGAGCTATTGAACTCTTTACCCTTTATTCCTTCCCCAAATTACAGCTAAGTGTTCTTTTCACATCCAAAAGTTTCATTAAAAGGCCCATCCGTTTAGATTCTCCAAAGCTCTTGTGTCACAAATTGAACAAATTTACTACACATATAGGGAAATGTAATATTTGATAGAAGTGGCTTTGCAGATTAGTGTGAAAAGGATGGACTCTTCAATAAATAGTGTTAAGGCAAGTGACTATGCATATGGAAACAAATTGAAATCTCTTCCTTCTTTATGCCACATGCAAACATCAATTCCAGGCGACTCAAATTCTTAAGAGAGAGAGATAAATATTTTAAATTCTTAAAAGAATATATAGATTACTTTTATGACTTTGGTGTATGGAAACATTTTACAAACAAGATACAAAAAAGATAACCAGGGCTTCCCTGGTGGCGCAGTGGTTAAGAATCCACCTCCCAATGCCGGGGACACGGGTTCGAGCCCTGGTCCGGGAAGATCCCACATGCCACGGAGCAACTAAGCCCATGAGCCACAGCTACTGAGCCTGTGCTCTAGAGCCCACAAGCCACAACTACTGAAGCCCATGCACCCAGAGCCTGTGCTCTGCAACAAGAGAAGCCACTGCAATGAGAAGCCCGTGCACCGCAATGAAGAGTAGCCCCCACTCACCGCAACTAGAGAAAACCCACGCGCAGCAACGAAGACCCAACACAGCGTAAAATAAATAAATTTATTTTTTTAAAAGATAACCATAAAGGAATATATTAACAAAACCAAATATATCAAATTTAAGACCTTTTCATAGGGAAAAAAACATCATTAGAAAATTGGAGAAGATATTTGCCACACAAAATAGCTGACAAAATAATAATAATAATATAAAACCTGCAAATAATAATATAACAGAGTGCAAAAGAACAAGGAAAAAGCAAACAGCCTAATTGCAATATAGGTAAAAGAAATGAATAAGCATTTCATTGAAGGAAAACACAGCTAGGAAATGAATATATGAAAAGATGCTAAGTTTCATTAATAATAAGAGGAATGCAAATTAAGACTCCAATAATGTAAACATTTTACCCTAATTATATTGGCAACGTTTTTTAAAATATGGCAATATAAATTGTCTGTAAAGATGTGGAGCAATTAGTATTCATACACTGCTGGTTAGAGTGTAAATTGGTGCAAACACTTTGGAAGATGATTTCTTATTTTCATGCAAAACGCACAGATAACAGGTCATGGAGAAATTTGCACATCTGTACCAACAGGCAGGCACAAGAGTGTTTATAGCTACATTGTTTGCAATAGCAAAGGACTAGAAACAAACAAGAGGATGGACTCTAATTATAGACATCACGTGGATGAATCTCAGCCATTGTATTTAATGAAATTAAAAAAAAAACAGTATCAGAAGACCTCTGTGATACAATTTTTATAAAGCTCAAAAATGAGCAAAATTTTGAAATATTTATTTACATGGATACATAGGTAAAATATATACATAGCTGCATGCAATGTAGAAAAAAGCAAGGGAGTATAGAATTAAGCCGTGGGAGTAACCATGGAGGAATACATAGGCAGTTGCAATTGTATTGGAAATGTGTTTTTCAAACTGAGTGGTAGCCTCACCTTGTTTATTTCACTGTTACATTTAATAACACATTTATGGTATATATGTCATAGTCTGAGAGAATTATTCCTCCTCTGTGTTCCCAAAGAACACTTCTCACAGCCCTCCAGAGGGGAAACAGAGACATGTGATATTAATATAGTCCTAATCTTAAAACCTTTGGCCCCTAGCATAGATCTTGTTCTTTATGTTTGCTTAAGATTTGTTTGTTAAATACACTAATGATGAGAAAAGTAAAGGTAGCAAGAAAATCCTATTGGTAAATCATTTCTAAATAAAGAATATTTAACCACACTATTTTATTATTGTAATTCCTAGTTACGCTGGATTGTTTTGTTGCCTCCTACAGGACAAAATAATAGATTATAAATCTACTTTGGTTGTGCACTTAGCCATTACTATAAAGTAATAAGGTAAACATTAAAATGTAATTTTAATTTTTATATTAAGCAATAACATTTCCGTGTCCTGAGACAATAAAACATGATTTCCAGCCGTGTTATATTCATTTTGTGTTTAAAAATAAAGCAAAATGGCTATTATTTTCTCTTCAGAAAAATCTTACTTAGGAAAAATTAATTGAAGTTCAGCTTATCCAGTATATTCGTTCCTAGACTTGTTTCTGTTGGCTTGACACTTTCATGGTTTGGTAATGAACAATTTTAAATATTGTTTGCCAGAGCTTTGGATCATATTTTGGGGACATGGCAGTGGACACCACAGACTTGCTTTACACAAATAAGACAGAGGAAGATATTTGCTCAAAGAAGAGCCCAGCTTTTGGGATATAATTTCCAATACACAGTTCTTTAGGAGAAGATTGAGGGCTGGGGCGGGGTGGGGGAAGAAGGGGGGCTGATGATACTACATGATGATCCAGAAAAAAACTCAAAATTATGAGGAAATAAGAATGAGAACATATAGGCCACTCTGAAACATGAATTTATAGCTGTGAATGTGCATCACTGAAAGGAGTAGGAGATAGTCCCTATCTTAACCACAACGGAGTTAGCCAGATGTTAACTGCTAGATTTAGCAAAGCTCTTGGAGAAAACCAGATGTAAAACTGTGTCTTCCACCTTAATTTTAATAATTCCATTGTTGTCTAAAGTCTCTTTTTAGTGAAGTGTATCTGCTATATTAACCAGGATCTTATGCTTTTCTTCTGAAACAGAGAAACATTACATTATAGTAGAGGTTAAAAAGCAAGGGTTCTGGACTGAATCTTCTATTTGACTTTTTATTCCACCCATTACTACCTATGTGACCTTGGGCAAGGTATTTGTTCTCTAAGCCCCATTTTATCATCTGTAAAATGACACATAGAAAATAGTTAAGCAATGTTAAGTTATGATATTCAGCCTGCACTTCCATCAACATTGCCATCTCATCTGAAATTTTAGTAGATCTGTTAACAAAACAACAATTTCTTATATAGTTAGAGAACCATAGTAAGCAATTGAATGTTTTATTGATCATGATTCAGCAACTATTTGTTGAGTATCTATGATAACGCAGGCACTAAACAGGAAGAAAATCTGATAATCTGCAAGGTTTCTTATGGTTCAAGCATAAGTCAATATGAAGTATATAGTGCTGAATTTTGCACAAATTGCAGGTTGGTTTACCTATACATTTGTAAATTCTTCGATTTTATATTTCTAACTCTTTGTTGGTATGTTTTTTCTTGCTATCCCACATGTCAGATAATGCATTATCTTCTCTACTACATTTTATCCCTTGAGCACTTGTTTTGTTGCAATTATCAATTTTGCAATTACTTATTTTGATGTTTCTCTAGCTAACCAACAAACCTCTAAAAAGCTGAGTCCATGTCCTATTCATATTCATATTTTCAGAATTTGTCATTGTCTGTTACATGTAGGAGGTGCACAATAAATATTAATCGAACTAAATTAGAATAGTATTTGAAGACCCTTAAAAATTAAATGGAAAAAATGGTGTTTTCTGGCCATTTGATTGATGATTAATTGATTACTTCATTAAGTGATGCAGCAAATATTTAGTGAGCATCTACTATTTGTCAAGCATTGTGTCATTTGTAAGACAGATGAGTCCTTGTTCTCATGGAGTTTACATTTGAATGTAAACAAATAAACAAACATATAAGGTAGTTCCAGATGGTGATAAGGAATAAGAAGAGAATACATAGGACTGGGGAAGAGGATGACAACATTATGTAAGACGGCAGAAAAAGCCTCTAAGGAAGAGATATTCTAGCCGAGACCTTAGTGTTGACAAATAACTAAGATGAGGAATAACACATTTGAAATCAGAGGAAACAGCTGAGGAAAAGTCCTGAAGTGGACTAAGCTTGGGGTTGAACAAATAGAGAAAAATCAGTATTGCTACACTGTAGAGTTCTAAGAGAGACAGGTCAAAGAATTGAGTAGAAGCAGATCATGAAGGACCTTTTTGCCCATATTAGAGTTTGGATCTTATTTTAAGTGCAGTTCAGGTTTTAAAGGAACAGCTTGCTCTAATTTAAGTCTTTGAAAGATATATTTGGTTGTTGTGTAGAGAAAGGATTATAGGAAGATAAGGATTTAGGTAGGGTAAAATAAGAAATCAAGAAATGAAGCTAGTTTAGGATAGGAACACTGAAGATGACAAAAGTAGATGGACGTGATATAGCTGGCAGGTGATGGATCAGAAGTGAAGAGTAAAAGAAATAGAAGAATCAAGAATGGTTTGGGTCTTGAACAACTAAGTAGCTGGTAATAGCATCAACGGAAATGGAAAACACTAGAAGGAAGATAGTTTCAGATAGCAAATCAAAACTTTTTTGTTTGACATATTAAACTTGGGATGCCTGTTAGCCGTGCAAAGATGTCAAATAGACAGTGCTCAGGTGGAGAGGTCAGGCCGCTAGATATTCATTTGCCAGTTATTATCTTATAGATGCCAATAAAAGGCAAAGGACTGGATGAAATCACATTGATAACATCCTTTTTCGTGCTTGGTGCTTTGAAATCCTGGAGTCAGTGCTCATTTTACTGGTAAATTAACAAATTGTTTATTAATTCAATAAGACTTTTTGAACGGTTACCATAGGACAGATACTGGTAATATAACAGTGAACAAGACAAAGTCCTCTGCCCTCAAAGAGCTTAGATTCTCTTGAGGAAGACAGTAAGCAAACAAATAACTAAATATAAAAATTAAAGTCTGTATGCTAAAGAAAATTGAGAAGGGCTAGAGAATGACATAGGATGCTATGATAAGATGGTCAGGAAAGATTATTCTGAAGAGGTGGCATTTCTTATATAGGCAGATATAGATCACAGATATTTCTAATGCCTTATGTTTATCAATACAAGATTCTCCAACTCTACTAGGCTGAAAAAGATAATTCTCATACCTCAGATCATTCCTAAAAAGCTGGCGTTACCTGGATTTATCAGTAGTTCATTTGGCATATTTTGTCTTAATCTGAGGTCAGTTTAGCAGTAGATTTTGACAATAGCTAAAAATACTAACAGATAACTTTGACACATATTTGTATTAAGGTATGCCTATAAAATAACACTTTGTTAACTAATAATCTCTCCTTCTTATGAATTTTTCATTTTACCAGTATTCCTTCCATTTTAGCTCACATAGTTCTTATTTATGTACATTTATAAGCTCCCTTCTTTGATTATAATCTTCACAAGAGGAGAATACATGCATGTCTGAGTCATATCTACATCCCTAAGACATGTAGAATAGCATCTAGTATATGGTAGCTATTCCATGAATGAATGACCTATATAAATTATAAAAGATGTTTAAGTAGCATATTATATTTTTATTTTATTTTTACTTCTGTTGAGCACAGATAGTTATAAGGAGAGTTACCATTGTTTAAGTATCATTTGGGGTTTTTTAAATCATTTTTAATCTATCTGTAATCTTTCACCTATAATATTAACTATCAATAACAGAAACATGTTTCAACAAAAGGTTCTAAATGAGGATTCTTGAGGAGTTGGGGAGTTGGCATTCAACATATATAAGGCTCACCTGGGGAGTTTCTTCAAACTTGCCAAGCTCCTCTTCTCTCCTCTACAACCAAAAAAAAAAAAAAAAAATTTAATATAAATACTTGGAAAGAGCTATACCTCATCCCATGGAGTTTATTTATTTTCCCGAGCCATTGTTCCTGTTAGAAATATTCCCTATCATTCAAGTGTTTAGGGTCTGAAGAAAAAACGTTGAGAGACTCTATAATAAATTATGCCTCAATAACTGATGTATTTTTGCAGAGTTATTGTTATTTCCAGGTGGCAGTTTAATAAACAGTAGTACTATGATAAATAAGTTGAATGAATTTTAGAAAATTATCACTACCAAAGAAGAATGTCTTGGAGCCCAGTTATTGGTCGAGTACTTTCTTTTTACTGTGTTCTTTTGGTAACATCAATGTTATCTTCACAAGATAAACCATTCCTAGAGTGATAAACATTATCTGTTACAATTAAAAGCTGATAAACTGGGAGCCAACAGAGTGCAGCAAACTGTGAGTGTGAAGACAGCACACTATTTGCATTCTGTATTTCTCAAAAAGACTAGCTGGACGCCCACACATCTGACATGATTAGAACTTATGAACAGTGTATTAAAAATTGCAGTATATCAAGCCTAAGAAATGAGGTGGATTTTGTCCATTTTGAAAAAGTATTTGCTTACAGCTTATCTCCATTTTAAAAAAAATTTTTCAGACTGCATGGCTAATGGAGCACTTGTTCTTTGTTCAAACTTTTTTCCCTTTCACGGTCTGATTGACATTACTTCCCCATGTTCACTGGGTCATACCATTGCAAGTGTAAACAAAGAGCGGTACCTTGTCAAAATGGCATATTGTATTAAAGATCATTGTTTCCCGGTACTTCAAAAACCTAAACGGTACCAAATGTTAAATAAGAATTGTTGTTAACAATTCAATGATATTTCATATGGCTCATAACGCTAAGAACATTACCTGAAATTTTACTCACAGAAGTATCTTTGCTAAGTTTTGTTGTTTTCCCATAATCTCTTTCCACCCTCACCTCCCCTCTGACCTGATCCATTCTTAAAAGTCAGTTAAAATGCTTTACCACATTAGTCTTTGCCTGCATGGATTTAGCATCCATTATAATGTGAGAAATTAAAACCAAGGACTAGGTCAGCAAGAGGCTCTATGTTTAACAACAGGTGGAAAAAAGATTTTTCTATTTATTCCCCTTGATATTTCACATTAGCATGATATTTTTCTCCAGATATCCACAGTGATTTCCCATATGGGTAATTTGACAGCAATATCCCTTATGCTTTATTTTGAATCCTTTAAAAGTTATACTGTTACTTTTTCTCTCACTACGTTTACATCCTTGGGGGATTAACAATACATTAGAATGATTTAAAAACTGAAATAACTTTATGTCATCCTAAAGGCTTAGGCTGAGAGGGGTGTAGTAATTGCTTTGTTATGTTTTGAGCTGACCTCCTCCCCCTCACAATTTATATTAAAATGATAGAACTACTATTGTTTCTTTCTTTAAAATGGAGATAAATCTTGCCAAGGGAGAGAGGTTCAGATCCTGACCCAGAGTAACCAGAATAATTTTAGCAGATGATTCATTAATTAGATTTGTAAAATTCAGACATTAAAATAGTGCTTTCTTGTGTTTGAAGAACAGTGGTCATTTGATTTTCCCAGGAACAGTGTTGGTTGGAATCTCTTCTTAAAGAAAATGGAAGGTGATGCTACTGAAATAACTTTATGCTAAACTTTAGTTTAGCATAAAACTCTGTGTTTCCAGGGGAATGGTTGCTTCTTGCAAGTGAAGATATTTACTGATAGACACCTTGGATAGTCTACTAAGCTCCTTACTTTAAAGAAGTGGAAACTAAAACGCAGAGTTATTTAAACTTTTCTTTTTTCTTAGCTGAGGGATAGGTTTCCAATTTCTACCAACTAGAGTATTCTCCTTTCTTAAGGATGGCATCTGTATATTTTCCTACTTTGCTCATCATAGATGCCACATGTATGTAATGTATTCCAAAATGGATTATAGATGGATTGTTCCTTTTTGTATCTATTTTTATTGAGGTGTAATTCATTTACCATGAAATCTACTCCTTTAAAGTGTACAATTCAGTGGATTTTACTATATTTACAATGTTGTACAGCAATCACCAGTTTCTAATTCCAGAACATTATCATCACCTTTCAAATAAATCCTGAGGTCATTAGAAGTCATTCTTGGGACATCCCTGGTGGCACAGTGGGTAAGACTATGCGCTCCCAATGCAGGAGGCCTGGGTTTGATCCCTGGTCAGGGAACTAGATCCCACATGCATGCCGCAACTAAGTAGCCAGCAAGCTGAAACTAAGGAGCCTACGTGCTGCAACTGAGGAGCCCACCTGCCACAACTAAGACCTAGCACAACCAAATAAATAAATAAAGTCATTCTTCATTCCGTCCATTTCTCTCTCCTGGAAACTACTAATCTACTTTCTTTATCTATGGATTTGCCTATTCTAGACATTCCAAATAAATGAAATCATACAATATGTGGCTTTTTGTGACTGCTTCTTTCATTTAGTGTTTTCAGGATTCATCCATGTTATAGCACGTATCAGTACTTCATTTTCTTCTATAGTTGAATTATATCTAATTGTACTGACATACCTCATTTTGTATGTACATTCCTCGGTTGATGGTCATTTGGGTTGATTCCATCGTTTTGGCTCTTATGAATACTATTGCTATGAACATTTTCATACAAGTTTTGTGTGGACATTTGTTTTCTATTCTCTTAGGTATATACCTAAGAGTGAATAGATGCATTATTCCTATACACTAGTTTTAAGTGAAAAATCAAATTATATTTCATATTTATACAGTCATTGAAAGAGTATAATTAACTCATCATTTCATTAGAGAATCAATAGCTTCTTTAGTCACCTTTTAAGACTTGTGAGTAGGCACCTGAAAAACTTATTACTGATCTGTTTTGTCTGTAAATACAGAAAATAAATAGAAATTAGAGCAGTGTGTGATTGTATATCTGTGTGTGGATTTCCTTTCAGTCCTATCACTTTATGTATATATTGTTACTTTATTTTTTTGTAGTTGTGGTCAGTATTAGACCGAAAAGAAAATAAATAAAAGACCTAGTGTAAGGGAAGAAAGTTGCCTGAAAATCTGCATCTCTTGCATGGGAATTAAAAAAAAAAAACACCCAAAGCAACAGACATTCAAAGACAACATTAGATGGATTAGATACATAAATACATAAAAAATATTTTAAAAAGCATGAATGAGAAGGGTAGATTCATAGATCCTCTTTTCTTGATTATAGTACATAAAAAGATAATAAATTAATGTTTTCAAAGGATATATAAAAACATGGGAAAATGCATACCATATGATTGTATGTATAAGAGAAACCACACTCGATAAAAAACAAATTGTGTAACAGCATTTCTCCAATTTTATAAAAAAAAATATATGTATACAGACAACCTAAATATTTCAGAATGCTAAAAGTGGTTATGCTTAGTAGCTTTTACATTTTCCTGTATGCTTTACTTAGTTTTCTAAACTTTATACAATTATTATGAATTACAGGTATAATTAGAAAAAATAACCATAATTTTAAAATTATTCCTTTTGTGCTTGATATCAAGACAGTCAATCAATTCAACAAAACCTGCATCATTTTCAAAAAGTATCAGCCAACTGTAGCATTCAGATGCATAGATGACAGATCTCACTAAGGATTATTCTGGATTTTGACATAAAATAGGGACATTTTGTGTTGGAAAGGATGAAATATTATATTCCAAACCTACAGCCTCAGATTGCTGAAACATATCAACTAATGCTTCTTCATGAGACTTTTGGTTGTCACAACTTTGGGGACTTGGAGTTGCAAATGGCTTCTAATGGGTAGAAGCCAGGGATGCAGCTCAATATCCTATAATGATTAGAACAGCCTCCTACAGTAAAGAGTTATTGAGCCCAATAGGTACCAATGTTGAAAAATTCATATTTTAAACAATCATTCATTTCATTAATTTAGATGCCTTAAATGGCAACAGTCATTAACTACTTAAGAGCTTTTCTTAGACTCAGAATTTAAAAATGTAATCTTAAATCTGAAGTTGATACCTATGTGTAAGGTGAACCCATATTATAAATTTTGCAGTTAAGTAAATACATGATACTAAGATTGGAGCTGGTGTTATTTAAAGTTTCTACCATAAAAAAATGAAATTGATAGTTTGATGCTTAATATTGTTTAATGAAAAATTTATTCTGCAATAAATTAGTTTTAGAAAATAAGATTTTTGTACCTCAGTTTCTTATTGATACTATAAGCAAGTAGTTTTTTTTTTTTATTAAAGTGATGGCATAAATGTAATTTATTACACATCTACTAGAGGTTTTATATGGAAATTATATTCACAGAGCTATTCTGATATATTATTTAATGAAAAACATAGCTTAATCTTCAACGTTTTGTTGTGTTAAAATATAATAACTCACTACTAACAAACTATATAAAAATTCATTTTTAGAAAAGATATAAACACTACTAAGAATAACTAAAATTTATTTACTGTATGGAATTAAGATGACAGAATAATACATGATGAAAATCTGTTGTGAGCAATAACTAGAACATTGAAACTCATTGAACACAATTTAAAGAAGTAAATTATTCTTATTTGATGGTAAGTTTCTGCAAAGAATTGACTTGTCTTAATTCTTCAGCCTCATCTCACACAGCAGCTCTCTTCATTTCCTAAGTTCCCACACACCTCTCTTTTCAAGTTGGGGAAGGGATACTCTCCCCAAAATGAAACCAAACAAGATCTTTTCCACAACGGGGCCTTCGCTCATGCTATTTCCTCCTTGCATGGTCAGAGCCTACTCATTCCTGTTTAACAAAAAACTCCTAACTCTGTCTACCCCTCTATTTATACAGAGTCTCCTCTGTTATTCTCCTTCTCTGCAATTCTTTCTCTTTCATAATGTGATTGTTTATTACTTGTTGGTCTGGTTCATTGTCTTTCTCTGATACTCTGACACTGAGAAAGAGAACTTTGTCTGTTCTGCTCACTCGAGTTCATCCATTACACAGAAGGGTGGTGGCATATAGGGATTATTGGTTGAATGTCTGAATGATATTGGAACAAGGAATCAAACTATTTTTAAGCACCTGTTATGTGCCATGTGCTCAGCTGTGTGCTGATGGTTCAGTAGTTAGCTAGACAGACCAACTCTTCCTCCAGAGACTTAGAATGTAGTAGAGGAGATGGGAGGAACCCTGCTATGGGTGAGGCAGGGTTCTAAAGAGATACATAGGTAGGGCTACTTGGGTGTTCAGAGAAGGATTCCTGAAAAACTAATTTCTTGCTTTCATCTGAAGGATGAACAGAAATTTTCCAGATGAAGAAATGGTGAAGAATGTTCCAGGCAGAGGGAACTCTCCCATATGTCCTTTGAGGCAATGTGCATAGAATTGCCATTCACTCCCATGGGGTTCACAGGAAATATAGGCTCATTTTCTGGGCATGTCTTAAGTGTTTTGTGTTGTGTAATTTAACTTCGGCCATCACAGTACTGCTATTCAGTTAAAAGTTGGATTGGTCTGAAACTTAGGAGAGAAGTCTGCACTGGGGGTGTGGGTTTGGCAAGTTGTCAGAGTACAGAGATGGGAATTGAAGGCATGCATAAGGTTGAAATCTCCCAGAGACAGGGTGCGGACTGAGGGAAAATAGGGACAAACATTGGAAGAGGTACCAGCAATGACTGAGGCAAAGGAGAACCAAGAGAGAGCAGTGTTGCTAAAGCTTACATAGGGGAGAGCTTCCAGGTCAAGTGAGCTTTGAGCCATGCCAACTACTTAGAGCTAGAGACCACACGCTTGGGAGACATCACTCATGATAGGGATTGATCTGACACAAAGTCGTGTGACTGTTAAGAAGGCAAATTCATTTTAGTGGTGGAGATACAATTTCAGCTGTAGTGGTTAGATGAAGGACTAAGCAATATGGAACTAGAAGCAGTGAGTAGAAGTAATTTACTCAAAGGTTGGTCATGAGAGAAACTTAGGGTCATAGAGGACTATTTTTATAATGGAGGAGAAAGTTTGTCTTTTGGCTTAGAGACAGAGACAGAGAAAGCATGTCTTTTGGCCTAAAACAGAGCCAATGAAGATAGAAAGTTGAAAGTGTAGGGGAAATAGCATAATGAATGGAGTGACGTCTCAAAAGACACGGGTTAAGTGCTTTATAGATTTCATAAAGTATTTATGTAGGTTAATTTGTTAATGCTTACAATAATGACTTCACATAGGTCTTATTCTTTCTGTACAAATGTTAAAAATGAGATTCAGAAGGTTTTAGTAATTCGCCCAGGACACACAGCTAATAAATGTTAAAGTTGAGATTTGAAATCTTGTCTGTTTCTCAATTTCATGTTCTTTTCCCACTAAATGATGCTGACAAGTTAACCACTCCTCAAGTCTCTGCTCTCTAGTGCTGGTAATATTCACTTACATATTAGCACTGAAGACAAGAGAAGAAACTGTCTTGGCCTATTTTAAGATACAGTATCTCACTCTTTGCTCACACGCTGAAGAATAAACTAGATATCAGCAACTGAAAAAATTTCTCTAAATAAATTGACTTATACTCTGAACTCTATGAAAAGTATGATCAGCAGGTTGGCAGATTCGGTATCACCTGTGATCTTGTTAGAAATGCACATTCCTGGGCCCACCCAGACTTACTGAATCAGAATTTCTTAGAGCGAGATCTAGAAATTTGTATTTTAACAATCCCTCCAGGTGACTCTGATATGTGCTAAAGTTTGAGAAGTCCTGTGTGGCTTGATCATGCTTAACTTACAGCCTAAAGGTATTCATTTGAAAGCACTTTTTTAAAAAAGCAATTAAATACTTAATGATTTAATGGAGTGAAATTTAAACAAAACTCAGATATGTAGGACCATCAGTACTCTCAGAATATTATATGTTGAAAGGTACCCCAGACTAATTTATATTAGACAATTCCTATGTGGTAAGCATAAGGGAACCAAACATGAATTAATACATATACTTAAAATGCTATTAACACCTAAAGTTTAGAGAAATCTACATAGAATGTCTGAAGCAAATAGAATCACAACTTAAAGTCACGTGTTAAACTTTTGAGAACCCAGCAGTTTATTCTGGAATTAAAAGATGGTAGCTGGCATATAAAATTATAGCAGCAATAAAAGAGAAGTGTCCCTGTGTTCAGAGTTAATGACAATTTTGGTAATTATGGCATAAACTAGTTAAAGCGCTGTAGAGTTTCTAAGAGCAGACTAGAGTTTCTGGAGTATTTTTGTCTATTCCATTTTCTTTGTCAGTGAACAGATAATAGGTTTGATGATTTAAGTTGACTATAAACTGTATTACAACATTAAGTCCTTAATTATTTGTCCATTTTGAGAAAAATGAGTATTTGTAAAACATGGCTATTATATTTATCATTACCAAGATTGTAAAGGAAACACAATTCAACTAAAGTCAAGTGCATTAAAATAGCTGGGCCAACAAGCATGTTTTCAATAAGTCATATTAGACATACACCTCCAGTAATTCTACATTTCTCATTTTAATCATTATGGGTATCAGGAAATCATATCATACTGTGCCCCATATGCCTATCATTTTACTACCCTCCATCTCTGCTTCTTTTTATGCTTCTATTTTCATCCCTCTTTTCCATTCTCTCCTTCCAGTCCACCCCTTTCTTATCCTGTATTCTTATTGCCTTTTCATCCCTTACCTTCTTTCCAATTCTGTTGAAAAAGAATCTCAGATAATTTTCAATGGTATATAACTAACACAAAAAGGTAGTGATAGTATGTTTGGGACAATTAAATGTTAGAAGGCAACATAGTGTTTCCACTAAATATTGTATCACAAATTAATTTATTTCTTATATATAAGTGCTCCTATTCAAATATTGTTTTAATATTTACTTAGCAGGTAATAAAATCACTTTTACTCTAAGAACCTGTATAACCTAATATCTATTTAATTGATTTTGTTTGTAATTTGACACTATTTACTTTCTTGTATCATTTTATATCTAATCTTTCTGTACTAAAACTTGAAAAATAAAAATACTCAACATATATTGAGGTGTTAATGCACTGTAAAAAACAACTGTATTTGTACATTTAAATAAAGATGGCCAGCCTTTGAGATAAGAAGTTTCTAGTAATCTAACAGTACATACCACTAAGGTCTTTTCCATAATTTACAAAAAAGACAGATACACACATGCACACACACAATATTTTTTTTGAATTTTATTTTATTTATTTTTTTATACAGCAGGTTCTTATTAGTTATCCATTTTATACATATTAGTGTATATATTTCAATCCCAATCTTCCAATTCATCCCACCACCACCACCCCTTCCTCTTCCCCCCTTGGTGTCCATATGTTTGTTCTCTACATCTCTGTCTCAATTTCTGCCCTGCAAACCGCTTCATCTGTACCATTTTTCTGGGTTCCACATATATGTGGTAATATACAATATTTGTTTGTCTCTTTCTCACTTATGTCACTCTGTATGACAGTCTGTAGATTCATCCACATCTCTACAAATGACCCAATTCCATTCCTTTTTATGGCTGAGTAATATTCCCTTGTATATATGTACCACAGCTTTATCCATTCGTCTATTGATGAGCGTTTAGGTTGCTTCCATGACCTGGCTATTGTAAATAGTGCTGCAATGAACATTGGGGTGCATGTGTCTTTTTGAGTTATGGTTTTCTCTGGGTATATGCCCAGTAGTGGGATTGCTGGGTCATATGGTAATTCTATTTTAGTTTCTTAAGGAACCTCCATACTGTTCTCCATAATGGCTGTATCAATTTACATTCCCACTGACAGTGCAAGAGGGTTCCCTTTTCTCCACACTCTCTCCAGCATTTGTTGTTTGTAGATTTTTTTGATGACGCCCATTCTAACTAGTGTGAGGTGATACCTCACTGTAGGTTTGATTTGCATCTTTCTAATAATTAGTGATGTTGAGCAGCTTTTCATGTGCTTCTTGGCCATCTGTATGTCTTCTTTGGAGAAATGTCTATTTAGGTCTTCTGCCCATTTTTTTTTTTTTTTTTTTTTTTTTTTTTTTTTTTTTTTTTCGGTATGCAGGCCTCTCACTGCTGTGGCCTCTCCCGTTGCGGAGCATAGGCTCCGGACGCGCAGGCTCAGCGGCCATGGCTCACGGGCCCAGCCGCTCCGCGGCATGTGGGATCTTCCCGGACCGGGGCACGAACCCGTGTCCCCTGCATCAGCAGGCGGATTCTCAACCACTGCGCCACCAGGGAAACCCTTCTGCCCATTTTTGGATTGTGTTGTTTGTTTTTGGAATATTGAGCTGCATGAGCTGTTTATATATTTTGGAGATTAATCCTTCATCCATTGATTCGTTTGCAAATATTTTCCCCATTCTGAGGGTTGTCCTTTAGTCTTGTTTGTAGTTTCCTTTGCTGTGCAAAAGCTTTTAAGTTTCATTAGGTCCCATTTGTTTATTATTGTTTTTATTTCAATTACTTTACGATGTGGATCAAAACAGATCTTGCTGTGATTTATGTCGAAGAGTGTTCTTCCTATGTTTTCCTCTAAGAGTTTTAGAGTGTCTGGTCTTACATTTAGGTCTCTAATCCATTTTGAGTTTATTTTTGTGTATGATGTTAGGGATGGTTCTAATTTCAATCTTTTACATGCAGCTGTCCAGTTTTCCCAGCACCACTTATTGAAGGGACTCTCTTTTCTCCATTGTATATCCTTGCCTCCTTTGTCATAGATTAGTTGACCACAGGTGTGTGGGTTTATCTCTGGGCTTTCTATCCTGTTCCATTGATCTCTATTTCTGTTTTTGTGCCAGTACCACATTGTCTTGATTACTGTAGCTTTGTAGTATAGTCTGAAGTCAGGAAGCCTGATTCCTCCAGCTCTGTTTTTCTTTCTCAAGATTGCTTTGGTGATTTGGGGTCTTTTGTGTCTCCATACAAATTTTAATATTTTTTGTTCTAGTTCTGTAAAAAAATGCCATTGGTAATTTGATAGGGATTTCACTGAATCTGTAGATTGCTTTGGGTAGTATAGTCATTTTCACAATATTGATTCTTCCAATCCAAGAACATGGTACATTTCTCCATCTGTTGGTATCATATTTAATTTCTTTCAGCAGTGTCTTATAGTTTTCTGCATACAGGTCTTTTCTCCCTAGCTAGGTTTATTCCGAGGTATTTTATTCTTTTTGTTGCAATGGTAAATTGGAGTGTTTCCTTAATTTCTCTTTCGGATTTTTCATCATTAGTGTATAGGAATGCGAGAGATTTCTGTGCATTAATTTTGTATCCTGCAACTTTACCAAATTCATTGATTAGCTATAGTAGTTTTCTGGTGGCATCTTTAGGATTCTCTATGTATAGTATCATGTCATTTGCAAACAGTGACAGTTTTACTTCTTCTTTTACAATTTGTATTCCTTTTATTTCTTTTTCTTCTCTGATTGCTGTGGCTAGGACTTCCAACACTATGCTGAATAATAATGGTGAGAGTGGACATCCTTGTCTTGTTTCTGATCTTAGAGGAAAAGCTTTCAGTTTTTCACCATTGAGAATGATGTTTTCTGTGTGTTTGTCATATATGGCCTTTATTCTGTTGAGGTAGGTTCCCTCTATGCCCACTTTCTGGAGAGTTTTTATCATAAATGGGTGTTGAATTTTGTCAAAAGCTTTTTCTGCATCTATTGAGATGATCATATGGTTTTTATTCTTCAGTTTGTTAATATGGTGTATCACATTGATTGATTTGCATACATTGAAAATCCTTGCATCCCTGGGATAAATCCCACTTGATCATGGTGTATGATCCTTTTAATGTGTTGTTGGATTTTGTTTGCTAGTATTTTGTTGAGGATTTTTGCATCTATATTCATCAGTGATATTGGTCTGTAATTTTCTTTTTTTGTAGTATCTTTGTCTGGTTTTGGTATCAAGGTGATTGTCATCTCATAGAATGAGTTTCGGAGTGTTCCTCCCTCTGCAATTTCTTGGAAGAATTTGAGAAGGATGGGTGTTAGCTCTTCTCTACATGTTTGATATAATTCACCTGTGAAGCCATCTGGTCCTGGACTTTTGTTTGTTGGAAGAGTTTTAATCACAATTTTAATTTCATTACGTGTGATTGGTCCATTCATATTTTCTATTTCTTCCTGGTTCAGTCTTGGAAGGTTATACCTTTCTAAGAATTTGTCCATTTCTTCCATGTTGTCCATTTATCGGCATAAAGTTGCTTGTAGCAGTCTCTTAGGATGCTTTGCTTTTCTGCGGTGTCTTGTTCTTCTCCTTTTTCATTTCTAATTTTATTGATTTGAGTCCTCTCCCTCTTTTGTTTGATGAGTCTGGCTAATGGTTTATCAATTTTATTTATCTTCTCAAAGAACCAGCTTTTAGTTTTATTGATCTTTGCTATTGTTTTCTTTGTTTCTATTTCATTTATTTCTGCTCTGATCTTTATGATTTCTTTCCGTCTGCTAACTTTGGGTTTTGTTTGTTCTTCTTTCTCTAGTTCCTTTAGCTGTAAGGTTAGATTGTCTATTTGTGATTTTTCTTGTTTCTTGAGTTAGGCTTGTATAGCTATAAACTTCCTCTTAGAACTGCTTTTGCTGCATCCCATAGGTTTTGGATTGTCGTGTTTTCATTGTCATATGTCTCTACGTATTTTTTGATTTCCTCTTTGATTTCTTCAGTGATCTCTTGGTTTTTCAGTAACGTATTGTTTAGCCTCCATGTTTTTGTGTTTTTTACGTTTTTTTCTCTGTAATTGATTTCTAATCTCCTAGCATTGTGGTGAGAAAAGATGCTTGATATAATTTCAGTTTTCTTTAATTTACTGAGGCTTGATTTGTGACATAGATGTGATCTATCCTGGAGAATATTCTGTGTGCACTTGAAAAGAAAGTGTAATCTGCTGTTTTTGGATGGAATGTCCTATAAATATCAATGAAATCTATCTGGTCTATTGTGTCATTTAAAGCTTGTGTTTCCTTATTAATTTTCTGTTTGGATGATCTGTCCACTGGTGTAAGTGAGGCGTTAAATTCCCCCACTATTATTGTGTTACTGTCTATTTCCTCTTTTATAGTTCTTAGCTGTGCCTTATGTATTGAGGTACTCCTATGTTGGGATCATATATGTTTCTAATTGTTATATCTTCTTCTTGGATTGATCCCTTGATCATTATGTAGTGTCCCTCCTTGTCTTTTGTAACATTCTTTATTTTAAAGTCTATTTTATCTGATGTGAGTATTGCTACTCCAGCTTTCTTTTGATTTCCATTTTCATGGAATATCTTGTTCCATCCCCTCACTTCCAGTCTGAATGTGTCCCTAGTTCTGAAATGGGTCTCTTGTAGACAGCATATTGATGGGTCTTGTTTTTGTATCCATTCAGCAAGCCTGTGTCTTTTGGTTGGAGCACTTAATCCATTCATGTTTAAGGTAATTATCAATATGTATATTTCTGTTACCGTTTTCTTAATTGTTTGGGGTTTGTTTTTGTAGATCCTTTTCTTCTCTTCCATTTCCCACTTAGAGAGGTTCCTTTAGCATTTGTTGTAGAGCTGGTTTGGTGGTGCTGAATTCTCTTAGCTTTTGCTTGTCTGTAAAGCTTTTGATTTCTCCATCAAATCTGAATGAGATCCTTGCTGGGTAGAGTAATCTCAGTTGTAGGTTCTTCCCTTTCATCACTATAAGTATATCATGCCACTCCCTTCTGGCTTGTAGAGTTTCTGCTGAGAAATCAGCTGTTAACCTTTTGGGAGTTCCCTTCTATGTTATTTGTCATTTTTCCCTTGCTGCTTTCAATAATTTTTGTTTGTCTCTACTTTTTGCCAATTTGATTACTATGTGTCTCGGCATGTTTCTCCTTGGGTTTATCCTGTATGGGACTCTCTGCACTTCCTGGACTTAGGTGGCTATTTCCTTTCCCGTGTTAGGGAAGTTTTCTACTATAATCTCTTCAAATACTTTCTCTGGTCCTTTCTCTCTCTCTTCTCCTTCTGGGACCTCTATAATGAGAATGTTGTTAAGTTTAATGTTGTCCCAGAGATCTCTTAGGCTGTCTTCATTTCTTTGCATTCTTTTTTCTTTATTCTGTTCTGCAGCAGTGAATTCCACCATTCTGTCTTCCTGGTCACTTATCTGTTCTTCTGCCTCAGTTATTCTGCTATTGATTCCTTCTAGTGTAGTTTTCATTTCAGTTATTGTATTGTTCATCTCTATTGGTTTGTTCTTTAATTCTTGTAGGTCTTTATTAAACATTTCTTGCACCTTCTCGATCTTCGCCTCCGTTCTTTTTTCCGAGGTCCTGGATCATCTTCACCATCATTATTCTGAATTCTTTTTCTGGAAGGTTGCCTGTCTCCACTTCATTTAGTTGTTTTTCTGGGGTTTTATCTTGTTCCTTCATGTGTTACATAGCCCTCTGCCTTTTCATCCTGTCTATCTTTCTGTGAATGTGGTTTTAGTTCCTCAAGCTGCAGGATTGTAGTTCTTCTTGCTTCTCTTTTTTTAAAGTTTTATTAATATTTTTGGTGATAATATTTTGAAAAGAGTAAATGGAGGAAGAGACTAAATAAGTTGATAAAAGTTAACTAACCAGTTGGAATAACAGTGACGTTTAGGATTAATTAGCCTATTTCACCAGCATTCAGCCTTCCATTAACCTGATCCTGATTAGATTACTCTGTACTGAGTGCTAGTGGTAAGTATCAAATACATGCAATGTTCCAGTTTTATGTCTGCCTCTTAGGATTTATATATATGAAGAAAATAATCCTCAAGAAGTTAACTAAACAGGATATTTTAGATAAAACAGGACATCTTGATCGGATTGACTAGATCTAGCCAGACCATTATTTGGAACAAATTTCTACAATGTATGTTACCCATTGTTAACTCAAAGGTCAAGTTTCAGAGCATAGTTCAGAAAAATGGATGCTGTGAAGATGCATGTGGAGAGTCAATCTACCAATGTCAATGAAACCTCAATTATTTAACAGATAAATTATTTCAGAAAACCTACATGTACCCCACTAAAAGCCTGGAATTATCAAGTAATTGGTTTTTCAATGGCTTTTATTGGGATGTTGAGTTCTTAACCTGGTTGTGTTTCCAAAAGCCACTCTATTAGTGAAAAGCCGCAAAGGAACATATTGTAGATTTCAGAGAACATAATATGGTCATTCTTCTTGTAAGAAAAATCATTGAGGTGGTGACATAAAATTAAGCATTCTTAAATCATAAAATTTTGTTGGAGTTTCTTTTGTAATCTGAATTTGTTGATAATATTTAAGTTAAAAATATATTTAAATTTAAAATATTAGCTAATATGTCACCAAAATTTAAGAAATACTTAACTTTGTAAAAGAGAGATATATATCTTCTTTCAGTGCTGCCTTTCATTAGAGTGTTAAAAGTACTGTATCTGGTTAATTCATTTTTAATAGAAATTATCTGATGAATATGATGAAGGATAATAAAAGTAGACCTTAAAGTCTCCACATAAGTTTGCTATTGCAAAGACCACAGTGACCAGTTATTTTGGCTCTGTTTCCATAATAAAAATGGAAAAATTCTGAATGTCTCTAAAGAAATATACCTAATTGACATAATAAAATCTATAGAGAGCATATCAACAAGTGAAAATTGTTTTAATTAAACTGAACATAAATATTGAGCACATATACCATGACAAGAAGTTAGATTAGGGTGTGCTTACGTCCTTGAAAAAAATTGTTTTTGAATTAGAAACAATGTGCAAAAACATGGAGAACATGGAGTAAGAAGTTAGAAAAGAGTGTCTCATTGGCATTTGGAAGGCTGGGGCACAGCAAAGAGTTCTTTGCAGGGAATTTTAAGTTTCAAGAGTGAGGCCCACATCCTGACTCTGCTTTTTGGGCTGATCATTTAATTAGTTTTTGTCTCAACTATAAAACAGAAATAATAACAATGTCCACCTCATGTAATTACTGTGAAGAATTAAGTGAATTTATGCATTGGAAAATCTATGATGAATTATACTTCAACTCAGCAAGAATTTTAGTGATTATTATATACATGACTTAATAATTACCTGCACTCTGTGTAAACATGAAGGAAGGAGAGCTGGGTATAATTTCTAAGAAAAACACTTGTACTTGCAGTGCCTGTAATGTGCTGGAAGTACTGAGTTCATGGGAATCAGCATGAGGGGTTCAGCACCTTAAATGCTTGAAAGTAAAGGATTCAGAAGACTGGAGGAATGAGGACATTGCCATGTATGTACCTAAGCTTTAGCACTATAAGTCTAGAAAATGCCAAAATCATCACTTCAAATCATTTATTAGTAGAAAGCTCTTCATTCAATCATTTACATGAAAGTAATTAAGTTGAAAAGCAAATATGATGCCTCCAAAGAAAGAGAGGTTATCACTAATATATGAAAAGTAGTATATTGACATAGCTTTATGGTTGTGTAAATTATTTATTCTTATTTTTAATTTTTATTCATCTGCTTTATCAATAAACAATAATGAAGAAATTTAAAAGAAAAACTCATTTTCATAAACAGTTTTGCTATAGAGATAAAAAATAATATTGAAATAAATATTTGACAATTTCTGATAGTATGACATAATGTATAGGCCTTCTTACATACTAGGAAAACACTGGACTAATAGTTCAAAAATCCAGTTTAAGTTCCAACTTTCCCACTTCATGACTTTGGACTTCTGCGTGCCTCGGTTTTTTCTTCTGTAAAGAAAATGAGGGCAGAAGTGAGTAAATGGAATTCACTTGCATTATATTGGAAACTTATCCTGCTTCTAAACATCATATCAATTGTGGTGCTGTAGGAATTAGTTACCGACACATTTACTGAAAACACTGGTTTCTGCTGATATGATGGCTACAGAATGAAAGAAAATTCTATGTCAGGGCTTCCCTGGTGGCGCAGTGGTTGAGAATCCGCCTGCCGATGCAGGGGACACGGGTTCGTGCCCCGGTCCGGGAAGATCCCACATGCCATGGAGCGGCTGGGCCCGTGAGCCATAGCCGCTGAGCCTGCGCGTCCGGAGCCTGTGCTCCGCAACGGGAGAGGCCACAACAGTGAGAGGCCCGTGTACCACAAAAAAAAAAAAAAAAAAAAAAAAAAAGAAAATTCTACGTCAATACCCATTGCTTTTTTTCTTGCCATATTGTGATATTTCTTATTAGAAAATGTTGAATCCAAGATAAAGAGAAGATAAAAATCTGTGGGCACTGATGCATTGTGGAAGGAAGACTATTATACAACTGGGTAGAAAATAACCAAGATGACCAATAACCAACACCTTTCTAAGAAAAAGCAATTATAGTTTCCTCTCTATGGCTCAGACTAATAAACATTTGTCTTCTGGTCAAAGGAAATTATTTCTGTAAATAAAACAGAATTACAAATAATTTTATGACTTCTTTAAGGAGATAAACATTTTATATTAATTACTATTTTGAAGAGCATGGAACATCTGACAAATTGTTACCTTCAAATTATGTGATTATCTTGATAGCTTCCCACCCTGGTAATGAAGAGGCTCTCATAACCATAAGAGAGAAGAAAACTTGTTCTACCTTTACCAGATGATCTTTGCAAATCAAGAGAATCTTTTCCAGCATCCACACCAAGGGACTTCCAAAATGCCAGAGGCACTCCTCTTGTGGTCATAAAGCAAACTTATGAGAAAGTGCTCTGAATTAAGGACAATATTAAGTATATGATATCCCCCTGCTTCTTGTATAGAGTGTGTTTGATTTTAACACAGGAGACTTAATTTCAGGAAACAGTTCACATGAATTTTACTTCAACACACTCATTTATAAGAATGCTGTATTACTTTATTTTTTCCAAATTAGAGTATACTGGACTGGATCCCCTTTTTGCCTGGATAATGAGAAATTAACTTTTAATCATTTTAATGGAGGTCTTCTCCTCCTTAGGGTTACTCAAGTGTTTTTATAGCATGTTTTATGACACAGTGTTCTTCTGAGTGTGAGAAATGTGCTGGTATCTAACCTCCAAGACACCTGCCCTCCACATCCTACTCCCAACCTTCCCCACTACTCTACTACCTATTTCCCCATTCAGAGACAGTCTACTTGGGAATGGCCCTTGCTACCCACAAGACTTACCTTTCCTGCAGAAAGAGCCTTCCTCCAAACCCTACTCTCTCTCCTTAATGAGAAGGTTTCACATTTCCTTCCTGCCACTTCTATTCTTCTACCTTTAGAACCCATGCTAACCTCTCCTTTTTGAGTATGAGGAATGATATGCTAAACCCTGTTGGTTTTTCTTTTTATTCTCTTTGTTACACATTTATGGGCTGGGAATGTCCTGACCAACCTCCTTTGCTTTTCACAGGTAAGAGATTCATTTGCTTAGGGAAACATTCTGGTTTTTCTATGGGAGAATAATATTTTCCTTTCGAGTCAAGGCCTTGGATACTAACTTGCAAAATCAAGTTTATTGTCCCCTCCTGTTCTCATGGGATTCAACCAACCCACCTTCACATACTGCATGCTACATTAGTTTACTAATTAATCACTATTATACAATTATGTAATTATTTTTATTCATAAGTTTTTAAAGCCATGGAGAACTACAAAATACCATTTCTACCCACTAGGATGGCTATAATTAAAAAAATAACAGACAATAGCAAATGTTGGTGAAGATTTGGAGAGACTGGAACCCTGTCAAACAGCCCTGAAAATAAGGTAAAATGATGCAGCCATTTTGGAAAACTATCTGGTGCTTCCTCAAAACGTTGAGCATAGAGTTATTTATATAACCCAGAAAAAACACTTCTAGATATATACCTTAGAGAAATAAAAACATATATCCACATAAAAACTTGTATATGGATGTTCAGAATAGCCTAAAAGTAGAAACAACCCAAATGTCCATCACCTGATGATAAGTACAATGTGGTATATCCTTGAAATTGAATATTACTTGACAATGAAAAGGAATGAAGAACTGATACATGCTACAACATAGATGAACCTTGAAAACATTTTGCAAAGTGAAAGAAACCAGACACAAATGGCCATGTATTGTAAGTTTCCATTTATGTGAAATTTCTAGAGTAACCATATTTACAGAGACAGGAAGTAGATTGGTGTATGCTTAGGGCTTAGGAAGATAGGGCAGCTGGAGAGAGAAGGCTAAGAGTATGAGATTTATTTTTGGAGTGACAAAAATCTTCTGGAATTACATAGTGGTGATGGTTGACCAAACTTGTAAATATATTAAAAATTACTGAACTGTATACTTTAAAAGGATACAGTTTATGGCATGTTAATTATATCTCAATCATGGAGAAGCAGAGGTGAAGAATCATGCCCCTACTGTCCAGGAGTTGTAAAATTTAATATTTACTTTTTTAAAAATATGGGGCAGTATAATTTCTTTCACAATGAGTGAGAGGATTTTTGTCTATGGACTAGAGAAAAAAAAACCTTCACTTCCATTCTAATTAGTATTTACTACATAATCAAAGATAACAGAATTGTTCCTAATAACTAGAACTGATCATTTTGTTCTAAAAACCATTCATTTCTGAGTCCTGAAAGGAAAGAAATGGTACACTCAAATTCAGATATTAGGCAGGGTATAATGCAACAAGAAGGGATATTGCTGAACCCTGGGGTTCTCCCCTGGTGCTTCTACCAGTTACTACCTCTGGACCTGAAAGAGATCAGTTGGCAGGAACCAGACACAGAGAGAACTGTGTAAAGAAGAAACTTTGTCAGGCATTGAGGCCTTGGCTCACGTACACATTCTAGCTCACACTGACATCATAAGGAATAAGCTAAGAAACTAAATACCCCCTAAATATTCCAACTTTATAGCTCTCTCTTATCTCATGAAGGCATGCTGGTGCTCCCCATTGGTCAAACCAAAGGTTATAAATGTCATTCCTATAGATCAGACTTTCAGGATAACAGAGCAGAGTGAATGATGGTAGAGGGTGGGTCTGCAGGGGCAAATTACTTTATTTCCAACTGTCTTTACAATTACCATGAAATGAATTATATTTGTACATTTTGTAACTTCTAGTTAACTAAAATTTGGTTGAAAAGAGACATTGGATTTTATATAGTTATCTATTTCCAAAACTGTTTTTAAAAACTTCGTCGCATATATGTCAAGTATTAAATGAATGTTAGTTGAATACAAAGTAAAAAAAAAACAAACAAACGAACCATACTCAGTGTTTTTTTTTCTTAGTAGAAATCACAAATATAATTTACTAATTTATAACATCCCTGTATCTAAGAAGTATGCAAAGGAAAATGATTGGCTTTTTTTCGCTTCTGAGAATACTTTGGGCAACTTTAGTTTGGGTTTATCATACTTCTAATCCAGGTTTATTTTATTTTAAAAAATAGCAAGAGAAAGAAAGAAAACCTTACTCTGAAAAACATTTTTTAAGGGCATTTCCCACTCATTCATGTTGAGACACTGGTTCACTCTTTCTGTAGGTAATGACAGCCTAAAAAATGTCACCAGTTCAAAGGCAGCCAGATGGACCCTTCCTTTTAAAGTTCAGTTGTGAAAATAACCACCAGTGTGGATAAGTTTTACAGGAAAATTATAATGCTCTTTTAAAGTATGTGACTCCCTTAATCACATCTTGGCAATTAAAACAATTTATCCTGCTATACAGTGAAGGTATGAAATGTACATTACATAACTTCAGAATAAAAAAAAACAATTTGTTTTTAGAAGAGGTGTTTGTGTTTAAAATAGTAATTGAAATAATGGGGGAAGGAGGAAAGTAGGAAGTACAGGAACTGAGTGGGGCAAATCAGGAACTGGTTGTACTGTTCTGTAAAACCAAGTCTAGTTACATTTCATATTCAGAGTAACTAGCAGTTTATAGGAGCTTAACCCACTCTTGGCAACAGGAATTTTGAAGAGTGGAAAACTTTAGCCATTAGATGGAGCCTAACAAGGCATGAAATCTAAAAATGAAATTGTGGTTTGTCTGATAATTTATGGATCTTTATATTGCTGTTGTTGCTACTAGTAGGTATTTTCCAGGCTTATGTCCTTGCTTTGGATTTGAAAAATATCAGTAGAACTTAGTGAGAAATGGGACGCTTCTGGGAATTCCCTGGCCGTCCAGTGGTTAGGACTCTGCGCTTTCACTGCTGAGGGCATGGGTTCAATCCCTGGTTGGACGCGGCATGGCCAAGAGGAAAAGAAAAGAAAAGAAATGGGAGGCTTCTAGTTCAAATCAAATGTTATACTGTAAATTATTGCATATGAAAAGAAGAAAGGTGTCACTTTCTTGTATCTCTTAATCCCTCTTTCTCCTAAAGGCTGCCATGCTCTTTCCTAAAATCAATGAGAAATTAGGAGAACCTTTATCCTATTTATCAAAAGCCTTTGCTGGTATACAGTATTCAAATCCCAAAGAGGAAATGTGGCTACTATTTCCATGGGATTATCAGGTAGTAACCTTCTGAATAAAGCCAAAGACTGGCTAGATTGACAACTGGACCCTTTCTGCTTGGGTGTCAAAGGGTACCCTGAATTTATTCCCTTTCTGGGCTTCTGAAGCTACATCTCAACTTTGCTCCTGCCAGCCCTCAACCATCTTTGAACCACATTCTAAGTCCCAACCTATCCCTCACCCCCAATTTTTTTACAGTTATATGTTTATTTGAACATTTTATGCAGACAGGTTAAATTGCAGTGATAAACCATAGGTAATTTAATTAAATTGTATTTCTAGTTTAAAAAGTAAATATGAGCACATTTTAAAATTTAAGCTTTGTGACCACCTAGAGGGGTGGGATAGGGAGGGTGGGAGGGAGAGTGATGCAAGAGGGAAGAGATATGGGAACATATGTATATGTATAACTGATTCATTTTGTTGTAAAGGAGAAACTAACACACTATTGTAAAACAGTTATACTCCAATAAAGATGTTAAAAATTTTTTTTTCCATAAATATGTGATGCTATAACCACTGTTCCCCAGAAAGACACAGTCAAGCCACCTGAGTCAGTCTCACTTATCCCCACCTACCCACCCATTCCAAGTTCAACCCCAAAGTGGGCTGCTGAATTAAAAAAAATAAATTAATTAAAATAAAATAAAATAAAATTTAAAACAAAGGTATATGATAAATAATAATAATTAAAGGTATATAATAGATACAGAATCGAGTGGAAATGTAGATGCTAGTACTACAGTTGGAATAGTAAAGAAAAGCAGACCAGATAAAGATATGTTACATATTTCACTGTAAATGACAATTGCAATTTGCTGGGCAGAGCTGTTTGTTGCATAAAATGATTTTTAAAGATAATGATGTGGTCATCATTAAGAGACCTTCTGAGAAATTACATAACGAATTTAATAAGTAGTTTTCTCTCAACAGTAACGAAAAATTGACAAAATTAGTTGCTGACATGGAATTAAATGTCAAATAAAACAATTTAAATATTTAACAAATTTTGAACTTATAACTTTTGACCGCTATCAAATGGCTTTTTTACACTAAATTACACTAAATTTGTAGATTCTTAGACTAAAAAAGAAAACCATTTTGATAGGAAAATTATTAAAAGAAAAGAACCTGTTATTTTAATTAATGAAATTTTGTTAGGAAATTTTGTTACAAAACATTAAAAGAAAATATTTTATTATAAAATGAAGCTTCTTCAGTTGTCACCAAATAATTGACCATAATATAAAAGAACTTTCTAACAATATTAAGTATCAATTGATTCAAAACTTGAAAAAAATCACAACTACTCTTCTTTAGCTTTAGAATAGTTATACAATATAGGAGACACTGTCCAATTAATTCCTTGGATGTTTTCTTCTCAGAAGACTTCCAAATTTACAAATAAACTCAATTCACGGACTAAAAAATTCAAGTACTTGGGATAGATATTTTTGAATTTTTTTACACTATCAAAGAAGAATTTCAGCACCATATGATAAAAATTAAGTTTTTCATCTGGTTGATGCTCCAGACACGTTATGTAAAAAGTCTGAATTTATTGGAATTTTAAAAGACTGGTGTTTTTCTTATGGCTTTATTTCACTGTGTGATGCCAGAAATATTTGTACTGAGTTTTCTGAAGCATGTTCTATGAAAAATGTCACAGATATACTTGTTAAAATCGTTTATATATACATGTTAATGTTATGGAACATCATCCATTTATGGAACTGTTGAGAGAAATAGAATACAATGAACTTAAAGATGTCATGTTCTTTAACAATGCTTTTTGACTGAATTGTGGAAAGTATTCATTAAAATTTATTGTATTGTTAACTCCAACTGAAAATTTTCGAGAAATAAAAGAAATGCTTGCCAGATACTCAACAAACAAAGATAAAAAATGGCAGTATGTATTAACATTGTCTCGCAAATATATGGCACATAAACTAAGTAAATTTGAATCTCCAAGAAAAGTAAAACTTATTTGTGATCTATGTGGACAGTTACAAGAGTTTAGGTTAAAATTGAAATTTTTCATAAACTTTTAATAATACAAATCAATAAAAATGATTTTGCACACTTTTTAACATGAATCAATTTACAGGTGTAATTGCGAGAAACAGTGTTATATCAATCTTGAAGCTGCACAAAATACTTGAAATTTGAAGAATGCTTTGCTGAACTTGATAAATTTAGAGTTGTTTCAAATATGTGCAATTGTCCTTTGAATTCAGTGTTACTGAGTTGACATAAGAATTATAGAATTTCCTTGGACAGATATAGTTTTTGAAATTGGTATGCTTTTGTTTCAGAGTCAAATATTCTTCTTCTAAAAAAGATGGACCGTTGTATATATGTACCACATGTTCTTTATCCAGTTATCTGTTGATGGACACTTAGTGTGCTTCTGTGTTTTAGCTATCGTAAATAATGTTGCTACAAACACTGGGGTGCACATATCTTTTCAAATTAGAGTTTTTATTTTCCTTGGATATATACCCAGGAGTGGAATAGCTGAGTCATACGGTAGTTCTGTTTTTAATCTTTTTAGGACCCTCCATACTGTTTTCCATAGTGGCTGTATTAACTTAAATTTCCACCAACAGTGTACTAAGCCTCCCTTTTCTCCACATCCTCACCAACACTGGATATTTCTTGTCTTTTTGACTCTAACCATTCTGACAGGTGTGAGGTTTTATCTCATTGTAGTTTTGATTTACATTTCACTGATGATTAGTGATGTTGAGCATCTTTTCATGTGCTTGTTAGCCATCTGTGTGTCTTCTTTGGAAAAATACCTATTCAGGTCCTCTGGCCATTTTTAATTTTTCTTTTTTTTTTTTTTTAATATTGAGTTGTATGAGTTCTTTATATACTTTGGTTATTAACCCCTTATCAGACATATCTTTTCCCATTTAGTAGATTGCCTTTTCGTTTGTTGATGGTTTCCTTCTGCATGAATTTTTTTTAAGTTTGATTAAGTTCTATTTGATTATTTTTGCTTGTGTTTCCTCACTTGAGAAGACAGAACCATATATATATATATATATATATATATATATATTACATACATATATTACTAAGACCCGTGTCAAAGAACATACTGTCTATGTTTTCTTCTAGGACTTTTATAATTTCAGATCTTACATTTAGGACTTTAATCCATTTTGAATTTATTTTTGTGTATGGTTTGAGAAAATGTTCTAATTTTATTCAGGTAGCTGTTCAGTTTTTCCAACACCACTAATTGAAGAAACTCTCTTTTCCCCATTGTGTATTCTTTTCTCCTTTGTCATAAGTTAATTGACCATGTAAGCATGGGTTTATTTCTGGGCTATCTAGTGTGTGTGTGTGTGTGTGTGTGTGTGTGTGTGTGTGTGTGTGTGTGTGTGTTTCAACATCTTTATTGGAGTATAATTGCTTTACAATGGTGTGTTAGTTTCTGCTGTATAACAAAGTGAATCAGCTATACATATACATATATCCCCATATCTCCTCCCTCTTGTGTCTCCCTCACACTCTCCCTATCCCACCCCTCTAGGTGGACACAAAGCAGTGAGCTGATCTCCCTGTACTATGCGGCTGCTTCCCACTAACTATCTATTTTACATTTGGTAGTGTGTATATGTACATGCCACTCTCTCACTTTGTCCCAGCTTACCCTTCCCCCTCCCCATGTCCTCAAGTCCATTCTCTATGTCTGTGTTTTTATTCCTGTCCTTGGGCTCTCTATTCTGTTCCATTGATCTATATGTCTTTTTTTTTGCCAGTACTATACTATTTTGATTACTGTATCTTTGTAGTATAGTCTGAAGTCAGGGAGTGTGATTCCTTCAGCTGTTTTTCTTTCTCAAGATTGTCTTGTCTATTCGGGGTCTTTGTGTTTCCATGCAAATTTTAGGATAATTTATTCTAGATCTGTGAAACACATAATAAATATTTTGATAGGGATTGCATTAAATCTGTAGATTGCTTTGGGTAGTATGGGTATTTTAACAATATTAATTCTTCCAATCCATGAAAATGGGATACCTTTCCATTTATTTGTATGGTCTTCAAGTTCCTTCATTAATATCTTATAGTTTTCAGATTATAGGTCTTTCATCTATCTCTTTCATTAGATTTCTTCCTAGGTATTTTATTCTTTTTGATGGGATTGTAAATGGGATTGTAAATGTTTTATTGATTTCTCTTTCTGATAGTTCATTATTAGTGTATAGAAAGGCAACAGATTACTCAGTCATAAAAAAGAATGAAATTTCACTATTTGCAACAACATGAATGGATCTGGAGGGTATAATGCTTCATGGGATAAGTCAGAGAAAGACAAATACCGTATGTTTTCACTTATACATGGAATCTAAAAAATAAGGCAAATGAGTTACTATAACAAAACAGAAACAGACTCAGATACAGAGGACAGAGTGGTTACCAGAGGGGAGAAGGGTGGGGGGAAGGGCAAAATAAGTGAAGGGGTTTAAGAGGTACAAACCCCTAAGCATAAAATAAGTTAAAATGATACAATGTACAGCATGGGCAATATAGCCAATATTTTATAATAACTTAATATGGAGTATAATCTATAAAAATGTTAAATTACTGTGTTGTACACCTGAAACTAATATAATATAGTAAATCAACTATACTTAAAAAAGAAAGATGAACCAGTTTTATATGCAGTTACTGGAAATTAGTATGTTTGTAACAACTTGAGCATGTGAAACTACTTAATTTTTTTTTTTTTAATTTTAGGATAATTTTAGATTCATAGAACATTTGTGAAGATAGTACAAAGAGTTCCCATATACTCCACAGCCAGTTTCCACTTTTATTTACATCATACATTAGTATGGCACATTTGTCACAATTAGTGAACAAATATTGATTCATTACTATTAATTAAAGTCCATATTTTATTCTATTCAGATTTACTTGCTTTTTACCAAATGCCCTTTTCCTTTTCTAGGATACCGTCCAGGATACCATATTAAGTTTGGTCATCATGTCTCCTCCTCTTGGCTGTGAAAATTTCTCAGACTTCCATTGTTTTTAATGACCTTGATATTTTTGAGGCATACTGGTCAGATGTTTTGTAGAGTATGTGTCTAATGGGATTTGTCTGATTTTTAAATCATTATTAGAGTAGAATTATATGTTGAGGGAAAATTACAAAAGTGAAGAACCATTTTTATCACATCATATCTAGGATATGTACTATCAACATGACTTATCACTGATGATGTTGACCTTAATCATCTAACTCAGGTAATGTTTGTCAGGCTTCTCCACTGTATTCTCTTTTTCACTCTTTCCATGTTGTAATCTTTGGAAAGAAGTCAGTAGGCATAATACACACTGGAGAGGTAGGGAGTTGTGCTATGCCTCCTTGAGGATGGAATATCTGCATAGTTAGTGGAAATTCCTTTGTATAGGGAATATTCTCTTTTCCCCATTTATTTATACAATCATTTATTTGTATCAGTATGGACTCATGCATATTTATTCTATTCTTTGGGTTATAATGCAACACTATTTTATTTATCTTGTTGCTCCAGTTGTGTGTGTGTGTGTGTGTGTGTGTGTGTGTGTGTGTGTGTGTGTGTGTGTGTTTGGCACTTTCTTTTTCTTTTTTTCTTTTTTTTTTACTTTGCAGCTGTCTTTTTTCTTTGATTTTACTTTAGAACAGTTTTAGATTCACAGCAAAAATGAGTGGAAGTTACAGAGATTTCTCATATACCCTGTACCCACAACACATACATAGCCTCCTCCATTATTAACATTCCCCTCAAAGTGGTACATTTGTGACATCTGATGAACCTAGATTGGCACATCATTATTACCCATAGTTTACATTGAGGTCCACTTTTACTATTGTGCATGCTATGTATTTGAACAAATATGTTACTTGTATACACCATTATAATATCAGAGTAGTTACACTGCCTAAAAATCCTGTGTTCCACCTATCCACTCCTCCCAACCCTTGGAGGTCTCTGTCTCTTGATTGAAATAATTTGGATGTTAGTGAGCCCTAGGGAAGGTCCTAATCACTGAAGACATATCGCACCTACCAAGAAGTTCAACTTAGAAAGCATCACCTGACATCCCTAGTGCTCATTGTACAAAGGTGGTGAGTCAACATTACACACCAATTGCACACTACATGTTGCTGAGCATTTGCAAGTCAGTTCTCATAGGCTAGAATCTGCTCCTATTCAAACCAGAAACTTGAGTGTCATGCTAGACTCTTTCTGTTTTGTTTTTGGTTTTTGGTTTCCTCCCCATTTACTCAGTAAATCCAGATGATTTAACTTTCTAAATAGCCATGGAATTCATGCTCTCACCTTCCTTCAGTTCATCCACATGACTGTAGCCAAAGTGCTCATTATCTCTCTTTTTTAGAATTTAATTTTATTTATTAGTTATCTATTTTATGCATATTAGTGTATATATGTCAATCCCAATCTCACAATTTTGGCACTTTCTTATTTTCTGACAATATGAACTGTTTCCAGCTCACCTTGTATATTTCCTGCCCCAGTCCTGGAATCATACATTTCTCTATGGAGTCCTGGTTCCTTTTATTGGAGAATGGTATTAGAAACCAGTATCTGGGCCCTGTGAATGCTTGATACTGGGGTGTTGTTGCTTCTAGGTCTTTTCAACTGGCACAGAAAGGAAATATATGTGTATACTAATTGTATATATACACATATCTGTAAATATTTCTATATTTAACCATCTGTATCTATATTAAGCTAAACATGGATTCATAATGAGGTCTCCAACTCTAATCTACCACCACATAGATCATTGTCTTCCTCTTGTTTGTCTGTAACCTCCTATTCCAACAATGAGAAATCCAGCTTTTAGCATTAAACATTGATTTATTTAATTGTTCAATTCCAAGAGATATCTATATCTATATCATCTATATCCATATCAGAATTGTTCACTTGTACCCCTGTGGGAAATAATTTTATCAATTAGAATACAGTACTAAAGTTCAGGTTCCTTTACCTCTACTCCTACAGTTCACTCATTTTCAAAGTTACTTACGTCAGCACCTTTTCCCCTCACCTCCATCAGTGAGGTCATTTCATACATTTATAATGCAGTTAGATTATTTTTGTGACCTTCTGCATTTCCTTGTGGGATTCCCCTGACTGCCTAAATATTTTTAAATTTGCATGCATGAAGGTTAACTCTTTGTGCTGTAAAATTCTATGGACTTTGATAAATGCATTGTGTCATGCCTCCAACATTGAAGCATTATACAGAACAGTTTCACCACCCTAAAATTCTTCTGGCTTCACCTATTCAGCACTGCCCTCCCCTCCAAACCCTAAAATCACTGATCTTTTTACCATCTCTAGTTTTGCTTTTTATATAATGTCAAAAACCTGGAACCCTAAATTATATACCTCTTTCAGACTGGCTCCTTTCACTTATCAAAATATATTTAGGATTCATCCATGTGTTTTCATGCTGTGATAGCTTATTTATTTTAATCCTTGAATAATATTTCATTATATGAATGTACCTTAGTTTTGTTTATTCATTCACCTATTGAAGGACGTCTTGGTTGCTTCCAATTTTGGGCTGCTATGAGTAAAACTTCTATAAACATTCACACCACTTGTTTTTTACTATGTAGCTGTGAGTTTTCAAATCATTGGGGACTCATCCTCATTTTTCAATTGGATAGATAAAAACCAAGGTGACTAATAGCCAATACCAATGCTTTATAGGTAGTAAACCTTCAGTAAATACTGACCAACATGTGCATGCATTATTTTCAGATAAGATAAATGGTTATCTAGCAAGTTAGAAGAGAAGAACCTTCAGTTTAGCACATAAGATTGAATCTTAGCTAAAGAATGAAAGAAAATAGGTTTATGTTGAACTTCCTAAATCACTTTTTATCTTTTTGATTATAATTTTATATATAATTTAGTTAATTTGTTTTTATTATTGTATATTTCTTTACACAGTCACCATTAAGAGATGTGTACACGCAACAGATACCTTAATTTTATCTTTATTTAAATGTGTTTATCAGTAACCAAATGCCTACACCGTATATGACAGTACAATGTTGAATTTAGTTCCTTTACTTAATATGGTTATTGGAAAGTGAAAAGACTAATCTGAGGAACTTCCATCAGAATTTATTCTTTATGAAAGTAGCATTTACTATGCATTTTAAATGTCTGTGTGTGTTGATGTATATGACATAAGAGAAGATGACACTAACAGTTACTCTGAGAAATTATTAAGCAGCACTAATGACTATTTGGAGGGAGCACCAGTTGGACTTTACTCCTAATTTTCCACTGGAAAATTTTCCAAATTTTCTTATGACAGGCTGGAAGTTTAACCTTTCATTTTAGAAGAAACAAATAGTTCTTTCTCTTTTGATATCTAACAGTTCCAATTCTCCTACCTTCCTTTTCATCCACCATACTACTTCTTTGTCACCTAAATATATTTCTTTAATTTGCTACTAAAATAATTTGCTACTAAAATTTTGTGTATTTTTCAAACTCATTTCTCAAGACTGGCAACCCAAAGCTTTCAATACCAATTAAATCATCCTACTCATGGGACACCAGTTTCATTCTACAATTACAAGGTGGTAATTTAAGTGCTATGAACTTGTTTATTTAAAATAAGGCCGCTTATGTTGACTGATAACCTTTTTTTTTTGTAATTGTAATTGCCTTACAATTTAAGTCTTAAATTGAAAATTTTGATTAATGAGTCACATTTTGTGAGTTGACCTGCTTTTCCAGTCCCTAAAAAAACAATGGTGGTTGCCTTGATATTGTATATTTTTCATGAATCTGCAATAGTAAGTTATTTGGACAGTAAAAAAAATACTTTATATTGACTTGAGTAATGCCCAAGTAGTTGGAAGGAACTTCATTTGGGAAATAGTTCAGATAGTATCCAAGCACTTCTAATTTTCTAGGTGCTTGCATAGCAAACCCATAACTTACTTGACTCACAAAGTTAAAGGAAAACTTAGCATTTGTATTACTCAACAGAAGATCTCTGATTTTAATTGCTTTTGTTCTTGTTCACTGAATACTTCAGGCATGTTTTCTTGTTAAAAAACAGGCAGTAGGAGGGGAAAAACTTTTTAGTAGTGTATACCTACCCTTATACTGTCATTGTATTTTCCTACTGGAAAGAAGTTAATTACATATGTTGAGCGTATGTCTGTGAAACTTTTGAAAATGTCTTTTAAAACTGTTAAACAAAACTGTTGAAGATAGAGGAAAAAAAAACAAGGAAAGCATGAAAAAGAAAGCACCACCCACACAAGCAAAATCCAGTTTTAGAAGAGCATAAACAAAAAAAACAATTTGAAAATACATGATTTAATGGTAAAATTTCCTCACCCTATACCGCACTTGAAGGAACCAAAGATGAACTAAATTATTATTCTTTCCATAGTATAATCAAATGTCTCCCATTTGCAAAACAACAAAAAATTTAAAGATACCAGTAGAAAATACTACTATCTTATTGCTTTAGAGTTTTAGACACGTTTGAATAGCATTACAAAATGATTAAAATATGTGCTTTCTTCATCTTCTTATTTCACCAAGACCATTTCTTTCCTCTCATCAATGGAACCATTACAGTGGTTGTTACTTGAAAAAACTTAGACTGTTTCCATTGAAGCAAAACCATGGAAATTAACATTTTTAGATCTTTGTTATACAGTCATGATAGAATCAAATAGTAAACGAACTTTTCAATAAATGGTCAGTTCTTTAAAAAAAAATCTACCCATTACAAATGCTCCTACAGTGTAAAAAATGAAGAGCAATAGAAATGTACAACTTAAAATATATATGGTGATTGTCAAACTGGGATTTTCTTTCATTCTCCATTTGAACTATATATTATTCCAAACTTAAATACCATAATAACATGAACTACAGAATTCTCCTTGCCTTCTTTCTTTTTAGAAAAAATTCTCGTCAGAATCTATCATTATCAGATTAACATATGAAAATGTTTAAACATTTAAAAATTAGAGTAGCACATCTTTATTCTAATTGAATAGCACTTCAGATTCCCAAATAGAGGAACTGTGTGATATTAATTTTAGATAGTAAAGTTAAAGGTTATCTGTATTATAAGTAGTTCTATACATTTAATTATAAACACATACTTTCATATGAAAGTTTCAAATATTTGTTTTAAAAATATTAAAATTTGGCAGGTATTTTAAATTGGACTAAAATGGGTAGTAAATACAGTATGCTTGTTTCTGCAGTTTTTTGTTCCGTTGCACATTTAACACATGATTTCATTTACTCTGTTTCTAGAATAGCACCTCATTCTCCATTCCCTTACTATCCTTTATTTTCCTTCCTCATACTTGTCAACCTCTTATGGAATTACATGTTTTTTTTGCTGTTGTCAGTTTCTCCTGCCACAATGTACAGTCCATGAAAACTATGGTTCTTTCCCTTCGTGTTCTATCTTCATAGCCTAAAACAGTGGTACACAGCAAGTGTGTATGACTATTGAATAATTGAATGAATGCTACTCATAAATACATCTCATAGTACTCTCCTCATTTTATAACTAAGGAAAGGGAGGTTCAGAGCAGTTACCTAACTTGACTAAGACCTCAAAACTAAGGAATATTTTCCACAGGAAAATATTATTTCTTGGGAATTCTCTGGTGGTCCAGTGGTTAAGGACTCCACTTCCATTGCAGGGGGCACAGGTTCAATCCCTGGTCAGGGAACTAAGATTCCACAAGCAATTCAGTGTGGCCCCCAAAAACTTCTTTCTTTTTCCTAATCAAGTGCTCTCCTAATACTATATTTATAGCATTCAATCTTTTTTTTCCTCTGATTAGTACTGTATTCACATTTGAGTAAAACAATTGAAAATGTCATGCTATCCATCTGTATGAAATAAAGATGACTTATGTATCACCTTAATAAAATATTTAACAAATTATATTAATATATTTTTAGAAAAATAATCATGAAGTATCATAATAGGTCATTATACTATTCTTTTTTTAATAGAAACTGAAGAAAACTTGTATAGTTTCCTATTCCCCAAAGGCTGGAATATACTCACCAGTGTTCATACTTGATGTCATATTTCATTATTATTTAAAATAAGTTTATTATTTTAATTGATTACTCAGTGAAATAAGTAATTAGTGATTATTGTCTTACCTTGGAATCTTGCTTATTTTAAGCTAATATTTCATTAATGTCTTTAATAATTTTTCTTAATTTTTAAAAACATTTTTTTGGGTGTGTCACGCAGCTTGTGGGATCATAGATCCCCAACCAGGGATTTAACCCAGGCCCTCAGTAGTGAAAGCACAGAGTCCTAACCACTGGACCTCCAGGGAATTCCTTAATATTTATATAATACTAAATTTAATGTTAGTAAAGAACACTCTGAGTGGGCAGACAGCAGAAACAAGAAGAACTATAGTCCTGCAGCCTGTGGACAAAAACCACATTCACAGAAAGATAGACAAGATGAAAAGGCAGAGGGCTATGTACCAGATGAAGGAACAAGATAAAACCCCAGAAAAACAACGAAATGAAGTGGATATAGGAAACCTTCCAGAAAAAAAATTCAGAATAAAGATAGTGAAGATGATCCGGGACCTCGGAAAAACAATGGAGGTGAAGATCAAGAAGATGCAATAAATGTTTAACAAAGACCTAGAAGAATTAAAGAACAAGCAACTAGAAGAATTAAAGAACAAACAAACAGAGATGAACGATACAATAACTGAAATGAAAATTACAGTAGAAGGAATCAATAGCAGAATAACTGAGGCAGAAGAACAGATAAGTGACCTGGAAGACAGAATGGTGGAATTCACTGCTACAGAAAAGAATAAAGAAAAAAAGAATGAAAAGAAATGAAGACATCCTAAGAGACCTCTGGGATAACATTAAACACAATATTCACATTATAGGGGTCCCAGAAGGAGAAGAGAGACAGAAAGGACCAGAGAAAATATTTGAAGAGATTATAGTCAAAAACTTCCCTAACATGGGAAAAGAAATAGCCATCCAAGTCCAGGAAGCGCAGCAAGTCCCATACGGGAAAAACCCAAGGAGAAACACTCTGAGACACATAGTAATCAAATGGGCAAAAATTACAGACAAAGAAAAATTATTGAAAGCAGCAAGGGAAAATGAAAAATAACATAGAAGGGAACTCCCAAAAGGTTAACAGCTGATTTCTCAGCAGACACTCTACAAGCCAGAAGGGAGTGGCATGATATACTTAAAGTGATGAAAGGGAAGGACCTATAACCAAGATTACAATACCCGGCAAGGACCTCATTCAGATTCGATGGAGAAACCAAAAGCTTTACAGACTAGCAAAAGCTAAGAGAATTCAGCACCACCAAACCAGCTCTAAAACAAATGCTAAAGGAACTACTGTAAGTTGGAAACACAAGAGAAGAAAAGGATCTACAAAAACAAACCCAAAACAATTAAGAAAATGGTAATAGGAACATACATATCAATAATTACCTTAAACATGAATGGATTAAATGCTCCAACCAAAAGACACAGGCTTGCTGAATGGATACAAAAACAAGACCCATATATATGCTGTCTACAAGAGACCCATTTCAGAACTAGGGACACATTCAGACTGGAAGTGAGGGGATGGAAAAAGACATTCCATGCAGATGAAAATCAAAAGAAAGCTGGCATAGCAATACTCATATCAGATAAAATAGACTTTAAAATAAAGAATATTACAAGAGACAAGGAAGGATGCTACATAATGATCAGTGGATCAATCCAAGAAAAAGATATAACAATTATAAATATATATGTACCCAATATAGGAGCAGCTCAATACACAGGGCAACTGCTAACAGCTGTAAAAGAGGAAATCAACAGTAATACAATAATAGTGGGGGACTTTGACACCTCACTTACACCAATGGACAGATCATCCAAAATGAAAATAAATAAGGAAACACAAGCTTTAAATGACACAATAGACCAGATAGTTTTAATTGATATTTATAGGAGATTCCATCCAAAAACAGCAGATTACACTTTCTTCTCAAGTGCACACGGAATATTCTCCAGGATAGATCACATCTGTGTCACAAATCAAGCTTCAGTAAATTAAAGAAAACTGAAATCATATCAAGCATCTTTTCTGACCAAAACGCTATGAGATTAGAAATCAATTACAGGTAAAAAAACGTAAAAAACACAAACACATGGAGGCTAAACAATACATTACTAAAAAAGGGATCACTGAAGAAATCAAACAGGAAATCAAAAAATACCTAGAGACAAATGACAATAAAAACACGATGATCCAAAACCTATGGGATGCAGCAAAAACAGTTCTAAGAGGGAAGTTTATAGCTATACAAGCCTACCTCAAGAAACAAGAAAAATCTCAAGTAAACCATCTAAGGTTACTCCTAAGGAACTAGAGAGAGAACAAACAAAACCCAAAGTTAGCAGAAGAAAAGAAACCATAAAGATCAGAGCAGAAATAAATGAAATAGAAACAAAGAAAACAATAGCAAAGATCAATAAAACTAAAAGCTGCTTCTTTGAGAAGATAAACAAAATTTTATCAAACATTTTGATAAAAAAATTTTAACAAAATTGATAAACCATTCTCCAGACTCATCAAGAAAATGAGGGAGAGGATTCAAATCAATAAAATTAGAAATGAAAAAGGATAAGTTACAATGGACACTGCAGAAATACAAAGCATCCTAAGAGACTACTACTAGCAACTCTATGCTGATAAATGGACAACCTGGAAGAAATGGACAAATTCTTAGAAAGGTATAAACTTCCAAGGCTGAACCAGGAAGAAACAGAAAATATGAACAGACCAATCACAAGTTATGAAATTGAAACTGTGATTAAAAATCTTCCAACAAACGGAAGTCCACGACCAGATGGCTTCACAGGTGAATTCTGTCAAACATTTAGAGAAGAGCTAACACCCATCCTTCTCAACATATTCCAAGAAATTGCAGAGGAAGGAACACTCCCAAACTCATTCTCTGAAGCCAACATCACCCTGATACCAAAAGCAGACAAAGATTCTACAAAAAAAAGAAAATTACAGACCAATATCATTGATGAATATAGATGCAAAAATCCTCAACAAAATACTAGCAAACAGAATCCAACAACATATTAAAAGGATCATACACCATGATCAAGTGGGATTTATCCCAGGGATTCAAGGATTCTTCAATATATACAAATCAATCAATGTGATACACCATATTAACAATTGAAGAATAAAAACCATATGATCATCTCAATAGAAGCAGAAAAAGCTTTTGACAAAATTCAACACCCATTTATGATAAAAACTCTCCAGAAAGTGGGCATAGAGGGAACCTACCTCAACAGAATAAAGGCCATATATGACACACCCACAGCAAACATCATTCTCAATGGTGAAAAACTGAAAGCATTTCCTCTAAGATCAGGAACAAGACAAGGATGTCCACTCTCACCATTATTATTCAACATAGTTGTTGAAGTCCTAGCCATGGTAATCAGAGAAGAAAAAGAAATAAAAGGAATACAAATTGTAAAAGAAGAAGTAAAACTGTCACTGTTTGCAAATGACATGATACTATACATAGAGAATCCTAAAGATGCCACCAGAAAACTACTATAGCTAATCAATGAATTTGGTAAAGTTGCAGGATACAAAATTAATGCACAGAAATCTCTTGCATTCCTATACACTAATGATGAAAAATCCGAAAGAGAAATTAAGGAAACACTCCAATTTACCATTGCAACAAAAAGAATAAAATACCTTGGAATAAACCTACCTAGGGAGACAAAAGACCTTTATGCAGAAAACTATAAGATACTGATGAAAGAAATTAAAGATGATACAAACAGATGGAGAGATATACCATGTTCTTGGATAGGAAGAATCAATATTGTGAAAATGATTATACTACCCAAAGCAATCTACAGGTTCAGTGAAATCCCTGTCAAATTACCAATGACATTTTTTACGGAAGTAGAACAAAAAATCTTAAAGTTTGTCTGGAGACACAAAAGACCCCGAATAGCCAAAGCAGTCTTGAGGGAAAAAAACGAAGCTGGAGGAATCAGACTCCCTGACTTCAGACTATACTACAAAGATAAAGTTATCAAGACAATATGGTACTGGCACCAAAACAGAAACATAGATCAATGGAACAAGATAGAAAGCCCAGAGATAAACCCATGTACCTATGGTCAACTAATCTATGACAAAGGAGGCAAGGATACACAATGGAGAAAAGAGAGTCTCTTCAATAAGTGGCGCTGGGAAGACTGGACAGCTACATGTAAAAGAATGAAATTAAACACTCCCTAACACCATACACAAAAATAAACTCAAAATGAATTCGAGACCTAAATGTAAGACTGGACACTCTAAAACTCTTAGAGGAAAACATAGGAAGAACACTCTTTGACATAAATCACAGCAAGATCTTTTTAAATTCACCTCCTAGAGTAATGGAAATGAAAACAAAAATGAACAAATGGGACCTAATGAAAGTTAAAAGCTTTTGCACAGCAAAGGAAACCATAAACAAGATGAAAAAACAACCTTCAGAATGGGAGAAAATATTTGTAAACGAATCAATGGACAAAGGATTAATCTCCACAATATATAAACCACTCATGCAGCTCAATATTAAAAAAACAAACAACCCAATCCAAAAATGGGCAGAAGACCTAAATAGTCATTTCTCCAAAGAAGACATACAGATGGCCAAGAAGCACATGAAAAGCTGGTTAACATCACTAATTATTAGAGAAATGCAAATCAAAACTACAATGAGGTATCACCTCACACTGGTTAGAATGGGCATCATCAGAAAATCTACAAACAACAAATGCTGGAGAGGTTGTGGAGAAAAGGGAACCCTCTTGCACTGTTGGTGGGAATGTAAATTGATACAGCCACTATGGGGAACAGTTTGGAGGTTCCTGAAAAAACTAAAAATAGAATTACCATGTGACCCAGCAATCCCACTACTGGGCCTATACCCAGAGAAAACCATAACTCAAAAAAATACATGCAGCCCAATGTTCATTGCAGCACTATTTACAATAGCCAGGTCATGGAAGCAACGTAAATGCCCATTGACAGATGAATGGATAAAGAAGATGTGGTACATATATACAATGGAAAATACTCAGCCATAAAAAGTAATAAAATTGGGTCATTTGTTGAGACATGGATGGATCTTGAGACTGTCATACAGAGTGAAGTAAGTGAGAAAGAGAAAAACAAATATCGTATATTAAAGCATATATGTGGAACCTAGAAAAAATGGTACTGATGAAGTGGTTTGCAGGGCAGAAACTGAGACACAGATGTAGAGAACAAATATATGGACACCAAGCAGGGAAAGCAGCGTGGTGTTGGGGGTGAAAAAAAAAGAACACTCTAAGTATTATATTCACTTTTATCACAGTGTATATAAGTGTACAGTGCCATCTTGAGATGACGTTGCTCTCAGCGGTCCATGATTTACATTATTCTCTCACCCCAACAACACCACTTCCTCACATTATAGGCTTCCTATTCTGGGCTGCATTGTGTCCCTCCAAAATTCATATGTTGAAGGCCTAATCCCCAACACCTCAGGAAATGACTGTATCTGGAAATAGTACCATTAAAGAGGTGATTAAGTTCAGAGGAGGCTATTGGGGTGGGCCCTAGTCCAATCTGATTGGTGTCCTTATAAAGAGAGGGAATTTGGACATACAGAGAGACACCATGGGTGCTTCTGCACAGAGGAATGACCATGTAAAAAACAGCAGCCGGGAACAGCAGACATCTATAAGCCAAAGAGAGAGGCTTGTAGATGGAACACATTCTTCCCTTATAGCCCTCAGAAGAAACCAAACTGCAGAAGCCTTCATCTTGGACTATAATCCTCCATAACTGTGAGAAAATTTTTTCTATTGTTTTAGCCACCTAGTTTGTGGCATTTTGTTACAGAAGCCCTAACAAACTAATATGCTTCTTATCTGACTATTCCACATCCCTTTAAAGCTTACAAAGCAGTGCATTAATGTGTTACTTTATAATCATTCTCCAGTTGTTTACCTTTTTATTATTATAGAGCTACTGTCTTTTACTATCAAATCTGAAAGTATATAATCTGTGACACTTATGGCTTACACATCTATATGAGCAATTCTCATTACTAGAAAGCCTAGTAAAATTTTGTATATATAGTAGATGCTCATTTAGATGATAAAGATCTATCATGTATTGGTTAATGGGGATAGGAACTAGATAGTATAGGAAGGTTTTGAGATCATCATGACAGATGTATAAGTGTTAGATGGTTCAGGTATGAAAAGAAAGTAGAGAAATGGTGCCTATAACCCAAGCCAATTCATACACACATACACTGTCTCTCTTTCTCTCTCTGTGTCTCTCTTTCTCACACATACATACAAATCTTTAAAAATTATTTATAGCTGTCTCATTTTCAAAAAATGATTTGTGCATGAATTACTTAGTTTAAAATGAGTATATAAGAGAAATTGGGATATGGAACATATTTCCAGATAAATCTTAAAAAGGTTAAGATATAAATCTCATACCCTTAAGGCATTGACAAATACTGAGGATAGGTTTTAAATTTGACTCTGAACTTCCTAACCATGAAAGCAATGTAAAAGACAGATTCTTTTACAAGAGCCACAGTCTCCAAGAGATAAAAACAAGATGTTTCCTGGTTCTCTGACCTATGAGAAATTTCTCCCATGGGTCCTCATGAAGGGAACACTAGCTGATGTAGGAGATCATTTTATATATCCCTACAATAAATGCAGTCAACAGTTTATGAAATATAAAATCAATTCTGAAAAAGTCCAAAGCACTATGATCTGAATACACAGGTGTCTGGCAGCCTGGCTTGATCTAAAGATGATTTTTCTCTAAACTTCTATTATGAGTATTTCAGATGTATAAGAAAACTGAAAGAACAGCATAGTGATTAACAACATGTAGTTTGAACAATTGTAAACACTTTACTATAGATGCCTTGTCTGTCTTATCTATCTATCTATCTATCTATCTATCTATCTATCTATCTATTCATCTATAGGTTTAGATAAAGACAACAAATTTTAATGGTTTGAGGGTAAGCTGCCTGATAGTGCATTCCTTCACATGTAATAAAAATATAGTTTCTCAGCCTGAGGTTTTTCACTAACAGATCTTCCAAGAAGGTACAAATGGGAATAATAACCACAAAAGGGTAAGATTTAAAGAAAGGTGAGCAAGGAGTTCAAAATCAAACTCTAGTAATTAACAGGGGTATAGCTATTCTATCTTACCTAATAAGGGCAAATCCATATTCTGTGACAATCGACTAAGTAGACAATATGAAGATGCACATATACATGCACACACATATCAAAGTAAGTATTTTCTCTTCTTTCTTTCTTACTTCAAGAATAATTTGTATACTAAGGGGAAGGTGAAGCTGAGATTGGCAAAATAAATGATGTCAGATCACGTTATTTAATCCCTTAACTCTTTTAACTCTTCCACTCTCATAAATAGTATAAGTAAAATTTACTTTGACCAGGTCTTAAACATTCCCTTTAAATGGCCTGTTCAGCAGTTCACACTCAGAAACAGGAGCATTTAGTCAGTAGCCCTTACTGAAACTGTAAATAAAAACAGGTTATAAAGGGCCAAGAATGAGGCAGCAATTCACACATAAATAGTCTTCCCTTAGTGGAATACTGTTAGCAGAATTCAATCCCTGGAAAAGATAAATAAATTTTCAAGTAGAAGCCTGTGTTCTTTGCTATGTGTAAGGTACTTAGAAACCCCCCCCCAAAAAACGGGACTTACTAATACATTTCCAGAGAAAAAGCTTCACAAGGAGCTGGCCACTATTTGTTCCCTATTTCCCTGCTGACATTACAGACAGTTCAGAAAACTGAAAACAATGCAGGTATATGTAAATACCAAGATGACATGGGATCTAGCACATTTCTGTATTTCTTAATACAGTTTTAAAAAAAACAAACTTGGAAACAATCACTTAATCCTAGTGTTAACCTCTCAGTTCTAAGTTTCCAATTTGTGAAGTCACTCTGCAAACGTAGTTTGCTTGCCATATAATCAGACACACCTTCCTATGAGAAAAATAAAAGGATCCAAAATATCCTTCATATCAAATGATTATTTTTCAGTAGCCCCATCTGGTTCTATACCTTACTGCATTAAAATTGCCCTGGCATGACATATATGTAGTTGAATAGCTCCTTGTAGTGCAAAAATATTTACCATCCAAATCATTGCTAATAGGCTCCCTTCTAAGCCATTTAGCCATAGATATTTTGGAAATGGAGGAGACTGAGTATCTGATGATGGGAAATAGTCTTTTGAAGTCTTCAATTTATGAGCAAACAACTAACCATACTACGTTAAAAAATTATAGAAAATTAAAAGGAGAATTCCAGGAGAAGGAAGATTACTATGTGCTATTCAAGGGATTTAGATAGCAGTGTCCTTAAATTTCAGTGCGTATGTGCACGTGTGTGCACAAACACACACATACCCCAAACACTATCTCATTTTGCATCAAAAATTACACAGTAATGTTTTTACAATTTTAGAGTAATTTAGGTAATTTTACTTAGTTGAAAATTTTTTTTTTCTTTTTTGTGGTACACGGGCCTCTCACTGTTGTGGCCTCTCCCACTGCGGAGCACAGGCTCAGCGGCCATGGCTCACGGGCCCAGCCGCTCCGCAGCATGTGGTATCTTCCCGGACCGGGGCACGAACCCGTGTCCCCTACATCGGCAGGCGGATTTTCAACCACTGCGCCACCAGGGAAGCCCACTTAGTTGAACTTTAAAAGTACTTTCTGACAGAGACAAGTTAGGCATCACTATTTTTAATTCTACTCTTTAAAAATTTGAATCTCAAGAAGAGAATACAATGCTTTTGGATTTTTTTAAGTACTTACAACCTACGTGTATAATATTATATATAAGAAGCACATAGTTTATGCATGTCAATGCATCAGAAGTTATATAGCCTAAATAAATAAATGAATAAACAAATAGATATGACATAAATAAAACACATTATAGATTCTAGTTCCTATCATTCACAATTGACAGTAATTCTAGGAGTTCATCTAATCTTCATATTATGTGAGCTTTAACTACTCGATATCATTTTCCCGCAGGATAGACAATATGAGCATATACAATCTTAATTATTGTCAGAGGTAGAAATTGTTATACATGAGTTTAATGGTATTTCTGATGCCAAAGTTAACATGAGAGAATAGATTACAGGATTCTGAAGAACACATAAGTAATGTAGCTTTATGGTATGGTTTATTAGGGTAACAAATGACTCACCCTTCTTCTGAATGACTTTCCATTTTGCTGTCTAGCCTTGTTTTATACATTTATTTTTAAATTTTCTTTTTTAACTTAACATGTAAAAGTGGATTTTTCAGTGTACAGTTGGAATTTTGTCACATGTGATTCTTATAATCCCATGATACACAGCCCACCCCTCAAAATCTCTTGTGCTATTACTTTGTGGTCATAACTCCCACCATGCTTAACCCTTGACGACCACTGATCTGTTTGCTGTCGCTATGGTTTCTCTTTTCTGAGAATGTCATGTAAATTGAATCATACAGTCTGTAACCTTTAGAGACTGATTTCTTCCACTCAACATGATGTCTTTGACCTTCATCCAAATAGCTGTGTATATCAGTGGTTTGTTCCATTTTACTGCTGAGTAGTATTTCATTGTATGGATGTACTACAGGTTTTTTTTAAATCAATTTATCCATTGAAAGACACTTGTGTTGCTTTCTATTTTGGCTATAAATATTTCTGTACAGGTTTCTGTGTAAATATAAGCTCTTATTTTCTAGTGTTAGACTTTGCAAAAAAATTATCAAACTTTTTTCAAGTATGGCTTTACTATTTTGCATTCTCACTACTGTATGAAAGTTCAATTGTTCCACATCCTCAGCAACACTTGGTATTGTCAAGAATTTTTTAAAAGCCATTTAATAGTTATGTAGTGAAATCATATCATGATTTTAATTTAAATTTCCCTAATGGCTAGTGACATTAAACATATTTTTATATGTTTCTGGATACCAGTTCTTTGTCAGATATATAATGTGCCAATAATTTATTCCAGTCTATAGCTTGTCTTTGCATTATCTTAACATCTTTCACAGAGCAAATGTTTTTAATTTTGATGAAGTCCAGTTTTCAAAATTTTTAATGGAATGTGCTTTTGGTGTCATGTCCAGGAACTCTTTGCCTAACTGAAGGCCACACAGACTTTCTCCCATATTTCTATGGTTTTACATTTATACCTCTGTTGTATTTAGAGTTAAGTTTGTATATGCTGTAAAGTTTAGGTTGAGGCTCATTTCTCTCATACAAATATCTAACTGTTTCAACATCATTTGTTGTTGTTTATCCATTCTATATGTAATAGTTGCATCTGCTAATCCCAAATTTCCATTCCATCCCTCCCCCACCTTCCCGCCCTTACCAGTCACAAATCTGTTCTCTATGTCTGGCAGTGCTTTTTTGTTGTTGTTAATTCTTTTCCTGTATAGGCCAGTACAGAGTATTGAGTAGAGTTCCCTGTGCTATACAGAAGGTTCTTATTAGTTATCCTTTTTTTTTTTTTTTTTTTTTCTTGTGGTACACAGACCTCTCACTGTTGTGGCCTCTCCCAATGCAGAGCACAGGCTCTGGACACGCAGGCTCAGTGGTCATGGCTTATGGGCCTAGCCGCTCCGCGGCATGTGGGATCTTCCCTGACCAGGGCATGAACCCGTGTCCCCTGAATTGGCAGGTGGACTCTCAACCACTGCGCCACCAGGGAAGCCCTAGTTATCCATTTTATATACAGTAGTGTGTATATGTCAGTCCCAATCTCCCAATTTATCCCTCCCCTGCTTTATCCCCTGGTAACCATAAGTTTGTTTTCTGCATCCATGATTGTACTTCTATTTTGTAAAGAAGTTCATTTGTACACTTTTTTTAATATTCCACTTATAAGTGATATCATATGATATATGTCTTTCTGTGTCTGACTTACTTCACTCAGTATGACAATCTCTATGTCCAGCCATGTTGCTGAACATGGCATTATTTTGTTCAGTACTTGGGCCTCTCACTGTTGTGGCCTCTCCCTTTGCGGAGCACAGGCTCCGGACATGCAGGCCCAGCAGCCATGGCTCACGGGCCCAGACGCTCTGCGGCATGTGGGATCTTCCCAGACCGGGGCACGAACCCGTATCCCCTGCATCGGCAGGCGGACTCTCAACCACTGCGCCACCAGGGAAGCCTTATTTTGTTCCTTTTTATGGCTGAGTAATATTCCATCTTCTTTATCCATTCATCTGTCGATGGGCATTTAGATTGCTTCCAAGTCTTGGCTATTGTAAATAGTGCTGCAGTGAATATTGGGGTGCATGTATCATTTTGAATTATGGTTTTCTCCAGGTATATGCCCTGGAGTGGGATTGCTGGGTCATATGGTAGTTCTGTTTTTAGTTTTTTAAGGAACCTCCATATTGTTCTCCATAGTGGCTGTACCAATTTACATTCCCACCAACAGTGTGAGAGGGTTCCCTTTTTCCACACCCTCTCCAACATTTATTGTTTCCAGATTTTTTTTAAATATTTATTTATTTATTTATTTTGGCTGTGCCAGGTCTTAGTTGTGGCATGCATGCAGGATCTTGTTCCCTGACCAGTGATCGAACCTGCGCCCTCTGCATTGGGAGTGCAGAGTCTTACCCACTGGACCACAAGGGAAGTCCCTGTTTATACATTTTTTGATGATGGCCATTCTGACCAGTGTAAGGTGATACCTCATTGTAGATATGATTTGCATTTCTCTAATAATTAGTGATGTTGAGCATCTTTTCATGTGCTTTTTGGCCATCTGTATGTCTTCTTTGGAGAAATGTGTATTTATTATATGTCTTAAAATCAAGTAGTATGATTCTTACAAATTTATTCTTCCTTTGCCAAATTGCTTAGCTATACTAGTTCCTTTACATTTTCATATAAATTTTAGAATCAGCTTGTCTGTAGCTACAAAAATCCCTGCAGGGATTTTAACTGGAATTACAATACATTTATAGAGAAATTTGAGGAGAATTGGCATTCACTATGTTGAGTTTTCCAATCTATGAATATGTCTCTCCACTAATTTGAGTCTTATTTGGTTTCTTTCACTAGCTTTTAGTGGTTTCAGCACACAAATCCTATACATGTTTTTTTCAATTTATGGCTAAACATTTTATTTTTCAGGGCTTTGGTAATTTTTTTTTAAAGTTTGATTTCCACTTGTTTATTTATAGTATATAGAAATATGATTTTTGTGCGCTAATCTTTGTGTTAGTTCTCTGTGTTGTATAACAAATTACAACAAATTTAGTGGCTTAAAACTATACAAATTCATTATTTCACTATTTCTCTGAGTCAAGAGACTGGAAATGACTTAGCTGGGTCCTCTGCAGAGACTTACTGGGGAAGGATATGCTTCCAGTATCCTTCAGATTTTTGCCAAAATTCATTTCCTTGTGGTTGTAGGACTCAAAAATCACTTAGATTTTTGGCAAAATTCACTTCTGTGTGGTTATAGGATATATGGCATCTTGATTCTTCAAAGGCAGCAAAGGACATGGAGACTCTAGAGACAGTCTTCCAGCAAGACAGTCTTATGTAACATTACAATTACAGGAGTGACAACACATCACTTTTGTCATATTTTGTTGGTTAGAAGCAATTCACAGGTACTACCCACATTCAAAGGGAAGAGATTACACAAAGGCATGAACACCAGGAGATGAGTATCATAAGGGGGCGACCATTAAACACAGTCTTGCATCCTATAACTTTACTGAACTTTTTGTGTTGTAGTGGGTTTTTTTTTTAGTAGATCTCTTAATATTGTTTATGAAGACAATCATGTTGTTTGAAAATAGGGAAATTTTAATTTTTTCCTTTCTAAACTTTATGTCTTTTATTTCATTTTCTTAAATTATTACATCAGCTAAGTCTTTCAGTATGCTGTAGAATATAAGTAGTGAGAGCAGACCTTGTATCAGATCTTAGGAGAGAAACATTGTCTTTCACTGTTCAATATGATAGTAGCTGTGGCTATTATGTAGATGCTGTTTTTATAAGTTTAGGACGTCACCTACTATTCCTAGTGTGCTGAAACTTTAATCTTGAATTGATATGGAGAATTATTAAATGTTTTTTAGTTCATCAAGTATATCATATATTAGACTTAATATGGTAGTTACATTGATTGATTTTCAAATATTGAGCTAGGCTTGCATTCCCAGGAAAAACCTCACCTGTTTATGGTGTTATTCTATGTATCACTGATTCTGTTTGATATTATATTGTGGACTTTTGCATCTGTGTTAATGTGGGATATTGGACTTGGCTTTCTTCAACTGTCTGTGTCTGATTTTTCTACACTGTTAATGCTGGCCTCACCAAATGAGATGGGAAATATTCTTTCCTATTCTATTTTCTGGAATAGATTGAGTATATTGGTGTTATTTATTCTTTGAATGTTTGAGAGAATTTGCCAGTGAAACCATCTGGGAGTGCTGCTATTTAGTATTTAGAGTTCTCAAAAAGTTGTTCCATGCATTTTGTCTAGGTTTTACAGCTGCATTTAGTGGGAGATACAGGGTGGATATGCCTATGTGTCTTACTTAGAATCAGAACTTCTACCCTGTTTTTATGATGATTTCTTATATATGTGTTCAATTCCTAGCTGTGGAGGTACAGTCATTCTCCTGGAAATCACAAAATGGTTAAAGTTGGTTAACTGTTACACATTTTTTCTACTATGTTTATTGCTATAAGCACATTCAAACAATGGGCTTATCAGCCCATTTTCAACTATATTAAGAGCTATGTATTCCTTTTAGATTTGTTAATCTAATGTTCTTTTATTAGCATCATATGATGCTTATCCAATGATTTCTGGGAAAGTAGAGCTAGAGCAATTACACTTTGAAAGCATCAAGTGTACTAGTTTTGTTCTGGAATAGATTCCAGTCTATCCATTAATTAATTAATTAATTAATTAAATTGTCCCTATACACCATGAGGATATAATATTCACAGGTGACCATGTTGGGCTGGTTTTAACTTATCATGTGTTATTTCAAATGATGCCTGCACAATATGCAAGCCAAAAATCTATATCAAGTTTCTATGTCTGAAAAGCCCAGGCTAAGAAACTTTAATCTCTAAACCAGAAGTTTTAAAGGTAGATAATAAGTATTTTAGGCTTTGCAGGCTACAAGTGTTTCTATTACCTATTCTTTGTTTTTATTTTACAACCTGTATTAGTTTCTTATTGCTGCTATGACAAATCACCACAAAAATAATGGCTTAAAAAAGCAAACACGTATTATCTTACAGTTCTATAGATAAGAAGTCTAACATGGGTCTCACTGGATTAAAATCAAGTTGTCAGCAGGGCTTCATTTCTAGAGGCTCTAGGGGAGAAATGATTTCCTCACCTCTTCCAGATTCTAGAGGCTACCCACATTCCTTAGCTCATGGTGCCCCTCCTCCATCTTCAAAGCCAGAGATGTAGCATCATCTAGGCCCTGCTTCTGTTCTATCATTTCCAACTGACCTTAGACAGGAAATGTTCTCCACTTTTAAGAACTAATGGAATTAGATCAGGTCATCTCACATTTTTTCAGTATAATCTGTTCTTTTTAAGGTCTTTAACTTAATCACATCTGCAAAGGCTGTTTTGCGATGTAAAATAACATATGCACAGGTTCTGGGGATTAGGATATGGGTATCTTTTGAGGAGGAGAAATTATTCAGTCTGTCACACAACCTTTAAGAATAAAACAGTTGTTCTTAGCCCAGAGGCCACACAAAAGCAGGCCACAGACCAGATGCAACTGTGTAACTAGTTATTGGAAGGACACATTTAATTTTCCACTTCCTTTTTGTATTTACATGTTAATAGGTGAAGCTAGAAAATAAAACTCCTAATGTAATGAAGATTAAGAAAACAAACTTAGGGCTTCCCTGGTGGCACAGTGGTTGAGAGTCCACCTGCCTACGCAGGGGACACGGCTTCGTGTCCCGGTCTGGGAAAATCCCACATGCCGTGGAGCGCCTAGGCTCGTGAGCCGTGGCTGCTGAGCCTGCATGTCCGGAGCCTGTACTCCGCAATGGAAGAGGCCACAACAGTGGAGAGGCCCGCGTACCGAAAAAAAAACAAAAAACTTATTTTTACTCTCAGGAATTTGGGAAATGAATCAACGACCTTTATAAAGAGTGAGAATGTGTGATTTTTTTTAATTCAAAAAAAATTATATTCACATGCATTGTAAAAATTTACATGAGCTAGATTTCAGGTAAAATTCAAAAACAATTCTGTTAGGATATATTTTAGTAAATCAATCAATCATGTTATTTAAGAGATTATTCATTACATGTTATAACATTTTCATTACTTTCTAGTTGTATAAACATCCTCCTGGATCTTCAAAATGTTTTAAAACTAAAACACAAAAGGTGTTTTTTCTCCTTTTTACTAGTAACAATCAGGATATTCATTATTTCTTATTTCACTTCTTTATATCTTACATGCAATTTCCATAATAGAATAAATTCAGTGCATTGATAATTTAAAATTATGAAAGATTTACTCAACTTCCTACAAAACTCGAAGAGTTAAGCAGATAAACATTTTTTGAAAGATTTTTCAGTTAGCCAGTATTTGATACTAACTTGCAAAATAATTAGACTCTAAATCCTCTAGAATTGTGGTTTCTAGCCCATTAATTGATAACAAGAATAAATCCTAAAAAATGAAGTACAGAAAGATTTAATTTACCTGCTGCATCCATAAAAAACAAAAAGAAAATAATACTGATATAAAATTTATTTTAAATTTTCCATTTATATTTGTTACTTGTAGTTTGAAATATGTCTTAGAAAAATCAAAGAATAATCTTTCTTAAAACCTCTTAATTGTCAATTGTTATTACCAGCATATCTTTAATTTATTAAGAAGTTATTTATTTTTCACTGGCTGTATTTAACATGATGTTACTATGAGTTTAATGCATGGAAACAAAAAGACAATTCTTTAAATTTTGGTAGAGAAAGGAATTAATTTGTTTTTAATAAGAAAAAGCCAGCACTAAAATTTTACTTGTGGTCATGTTGTCATTATCCAGAATGATAAAGAGAATAATGAACTCCTAGTTCAATTTTTCCATTCTAGTACCATTTCGATGTTTTCAAAAATCACAATTTAGAGTTAAATATTTCTTTGGAAAAACAAAGAGTTCCTTTATCATCACTAATATTACCACTGCCCCCATGCTTTAAATGAAATTCTGATAACACAAGAGGATTTAGTTTATAATAATGGAAAAACTCACCTGGTAAAATCTGGCCTGATAGTAGCTAGACCATTCTTTATAAGTTTTAAAGTTTGGCAAGTGAATTATTTGTAATCATAATTTTTAATCTAATTCATAGACGTTGATTGTAGGTGTTTTGGAGTAGAAATTTGGTATTTAATCTCCAAGGTAGAATATGATCAATAATTTAATCTCCCTTCCTAAATATTTTTAAATTGACCTCTCTCTGAAATACTGCCAACATTTTAAAAGAACTTGAGACTTCTGAACACCAACACTTGGAATAGTTAAGTGAGAGGAAATTTTCTATTACTTCTCAGAAAAACAGCACATCGATTCCATTACCACTTTTCATTTAAAAAAAAAAAAAGAGAAAGTTACCTTCTATGTCACCTAAAGAAATTTCTACATATTTTTCAGCAATTCTCATATATCTCAGAAACCTGTAAGCAAATCTACCTAATTTATTTTCTAGTAATATACTTTACCTGAGAGATTTCAGGTAAAGAAACCCCTGAATTTCACAGGAAAAATCTCAGACAATTGTTTTACTTTTTAGATTGAAAACATATTTCTGACACTGTGATACACACTGTTTGATTGAGCCAAATATCTTAGAGTCAAGCTCACTTTATTATTCTGGAAATTGGTGTTACTTTATTTTCATGATGGTTTCTTCTTTTAAAAAATTATCAATATATTTTTGAGTCTTTGGGGGCTCAATATATAATATCCCTTTTTTCTGCCTGTAATCTGAAGCAATTGAATAATAAGAAAACATACTTAAAGCAAAAGGGAAACCAAAGTATCACCTTCATTACTGATAAAGCTGATATCCAAGAATGTGGTTCACATCTATAAGGAAGGGACTTCTTAATGGTGAGTGTCAGAATTAGACTCACCTGCAACAGAATCCAAAAGACAAGAGGAAAGGGCATGGTCACACATACACAGTTTCTCTTTTCGGATTCCCAATCCAACACTTGCTTTCCCTCAGAAAGCGTAATGTTATGCTAATAAGTGTCCCTCCAACAAGGAAGTTAACTTTAGGAACAGAGATAAAGCATTCCACCCAACAATGTAATTTTTAGGTTCATCGATTATAATATTGAACCACATCATCTATCAAATACTAAGATATCTGTCCACTGTCTCTCCAGTCATGGAATGTATAGTTTGCATGAACTATGTATATCCAGAAGGTCATGAAACTTTAACTAGAGTCAGTGAAATGACCAGAACCAGTATTAAATTGTAAGTTTATAGGCTAAATTCCCTCCTGCTCCACTCCACACCACTTATACAGATATATTTTTATATTTTCACTATAAATATTAAGTTATATTTAATATCGTTAAGGTATTCAGGGTTGAGAAATATTACTTCTTAGAGCATCAGAGAATGTTGAGCCCCATTTAATTAACTGTAGTCATTCACTATATAATGCTCCTGACAGAAATAAAGTTCATGGTCTGAGAAAAAGATGCCAGCATGTTACTAATTAAAAGTTAGGGTCACATAGTTTTATCACATCATGGCTCCTGTCCTCTTTCTGGGTGAATAGCCTCTGCCATGACAGGGCTGCCTCTGCTGACATGAAAGCGGGATGCTCCCACACTTCCACCACCAACAGCAAAGGACTATGTGGTCCACCTGCCTATTTGAATTAATCTCCTTGACTCACCACATAAACCTTTAGTTTCCATTAAGTGAATATCCTTTGTGTATCCCTCATGCTATGCTTTTTTCCTACTTTCCTGAATTTTCACATTTTGTCCCTCTTTTTGATCTGTCTTTCTCTCAATTATCTTTAATTATTCTCTGCCATAAAGATCAACTGAAGTTGGTACTTCTCCTTGAAAATGTCCATCACTGCTCCAGCTCGGTGCCCACTGAACTGTCTGTTCTTAGAAGTCTTAAAGGCACTCGTTTAAACTACAAATTCTACTCAATCAGATCAATTTCCTATTAGTTTGAGGGGGATGTTTGTCATAACTCTCCTAAGTAGACCGTAAACAGCTCAAGACTCAAGACTGTATACCTCTTTTTTATTTTTTATTTTTTATTTTTTTTTTATTCCCTACAGTGTACTACTATAGGCAGTTGCTTAAGGAGTACTGAATTCAGCCAGACCTTAGGGCCAGGCACTGGCATCTACTATTAGTGTAATCTCCAACAAATTACTTCTAAGCCTCAGTTTCCGCATATGTAAAATTGAGACTGTGGTAAAGATGATGTGTTCAAAGCACTTATCATGATTACTGGACCATAATATTCAATAATATTAGTTACTATTACCATCATTTTTTTGCTGCATGTTTATAGTTACGATGAACTTTTGAAAAATAATCTATACTTTATTCCCTATAAAGAATATCAGACTGTACTGAAAATAATGGAAAACAGTACTTATCTATGTGTATTTGTTCATCTAAATAATGGATTTAATATCTTGCCTTTATGAGAATCAAGTAGTTATTATTAGAACGAGTTCTAAATGCAGTATAAGTATGATATAGTAGTTCCTGAGTTTAGCATGTACACGAGCATAATTTATACAATTTCAGTTCAATCTGTTATGTGAAATTGGTAACAGGACATGACATAACTGAAACCTGATGCAAGAATGGCTTTCTTATTCCATGTCCCAGCCATCACAATTTTAATACTAAATGGTTTGTCGTTTTTTAATAACTAGACATTTTTTCTCGGTGACAAACTTACTGAATAGTCTAGAGTTTTATAAATATCTGCAAATGTTATGTAAATTTTTGGTCACATATAAAGTAGTAATTTTCTTTTTCACTTGGGTTGAATTTACTTTTAAGTATCTGAGTCACATACATAAATATAAGCCATAAATATTATTCAACACTTGCTTCAGCATTTCCTTTTTTCTCTTTTCCTGATGTTTCATTAGTGACATTTTTCAAATCAAATTTAACTAATCCTTGGTTCAGTCTCCAAACAGGAAATTGGTTCAGTAAGCAGGGATCTGAATGACAAAAGAACTGCTCACTTAGAAGATGCTTTAAAATACTTTGCTCATAAAAAAAAAAAAATTCAAGCTTCCTTATTTTTCTGAACTTAAAGCTCTGATTTTTCAGTTTGGATTTAACTGTGAATGAAAAACATTGAAAACCCATATAATCCATCAATATTATACTTGCTACAGCCTGAGTTTCATACAACATCAAAGTATTTTTTTGACTTTGATATTTTTCCCTCCCTTAATTATGTCAGCCCTAGTTATATTGCATTTAATGCTCTTTTATTACTCTTGCTCTTATTAGCAGTTAACAATTTATGTAGAACATATCTAGAATTCCTGACATCAGTTACTCAACCTTTTCTGACTGATAAGTATGTTAGTGTTCAGTGCTTTGTGACCACCTAGAGGGGTGGGAGGGAGGGAGATGCAAGAGGGAGGAGATATGGGGACATATGTATATGTATATGTATAACTGATTCACTTTGTTATAGAGCAGAAACTGACACACCATTGTAAAGCAATTATACTCTTAATAAAGATATTTTTTAAAAAGTATGTTAGTGTTTATTTTAAGGCAAGAAGAGAACATACTTTCAAACTGTACATGTAAATTGAATATGATCTGTTCTGTGTACCCACATGTATTGGTGATAAGCAGATATATGTGTATAGAAACTAGCACTCAGTGATAATCAGACCATTTAATATTAAACATAGAAATAACTGAAAATGTGGTTTACCAAAAACTAAGCTAAATTGAAAAAATTCAAAGGCACCTAGGATCACAGCATTCAGAAAATGTCCTTTTAGTTATAGGCAGGAACATCTCACCACCCTGCTAAACAACCTTTGATGGCTTCCATTTGCATTTAGCACAAAATATAAACTGTTAAACTTTGCATGTAAGAACCTAGACACTGCTCTTGCACTCGAGAAGATTATGGTCGAGTTTGGAACACAGGTATTAAACAAATACTCATAAGTATATAGCTATAAATTATGTTAAGTTGGATAAAGGAGTATTAAAAGGGAATATGAGAGAGGTTAACTTGAGGAACTGAAATTCAATTGGTGAGACAAGGAAAATCTCTTTGAGGAAGTGATATTTAAATTAAGATCTGAGGTGTGGAAGAGTCCAGAGAAGAGCATTCCAGAGGAAGGGAAAGTTTGTGTAAGAGCCTAAGAAAAGAAAGACCTTGATGAACTGGAGAAACAGAAGGTTCTTGATGATGGATTATCCAAAATGAATGCTCTAATGTAGTAAAATGATATGTTCAATTTTATTAGTCAGGTGATTTTTTTATGTACCTCAGTATTTCCTCTGTGCATTTCATAGTGTTTGGTATACATTAGATCACCAGTAAACATTTAAAGATAGAGCACATAAGCAAGTTTTATGGTAACAGTAACTAAAAGGGAGAGGGGTAATTGTGGTATCTACCTCATATGAATGTGAGTCATAAATGAGATCACTGATAAAAGGTGCTGATCTCAGAGCCTGGCACATCGAAAATGCTTGATAAATGTTAGCTTAAAAAAATTGAAGTTCTTACTTTTCTCTTGAACTATTCTAAACTATTACATGAAATGTTGGATGAGCAACAAACTTTACAACTTTTAAGTGAAATAACCCCTATGTACTACCACAAAATTCTTATTAATCACTTGAATTGAATGCTATCAATGTATTTTCCTCTCTGGTTCCTACATGGTTGGCAGAGGTAAACTCCTTTCCTTTCACTTACAAACACGTACACACTTTTGGATGGTTGGTAGACAGTGAATCATCAGTAATGGTTTGGGGATAAGTGATAGCCTCAAAGATTGTACCTCCATTTGAGTATCAAATATGTATTATTTTCAGTAGCAAAAGCCCAGTTTCAAGCCTAGTTTTAAATACAATTTTGAAGCTCTCTCAACTCATTTTTCTTGGCTCTGCTCTGGAAAAACCAAAACTAGCAGTTCTTATATGTGGACATGAAGTTGCCTTCTGATTAGGAGCTCTATACTTCGGACCAAGCAATTTGCTATTTCCTTGTTTCTGGATAAAACTATGAAGATTCCTGTTGCTGAAAGAAAATCTGTTTTGGAATTATTATTCTGGGTACTTAAATCTTCCATCAAATGGTAAACAAAGTACTCAGAAAGATACATTCATTTTTCTTAGCCGATAGTATAATGCATTACCCAAATATGATCAAACATTGTCAATTGCTTAGGTTATTCAAAAGTAAAACATTGAATCATATAGATAAAATCAAAGTATGTTCCATGGTTTCTATGAAATTATATTTTATAGGTCACTGTATATTTTTATTTCCTTAAATATGGCTGTTAAGTTCAATGCCTTTAACTAGACCATAGCATTCATGGTTAGGTAAGTTCAGTTTCCTCTGTTGCTTCAGTTTGAGCTTGAAACCCCAATAAGCATCTTGCAAATGCCTGCCATTGATCACAAACATGGAGTAAGGAAATATGGGTGGCTCAGTGTGAATTCATTACTCTTATTAGGAAAATGACATAAAGCCCTATTGGGTAGAACTCAATAAATCATTTTCGTATATTAGCTACAGAGAAATGTTCTTATTATATTATCACTTATCTATGTAAATATGAATATAAAATTCAGTGTTAAAGATAAGATAAAAAGTAAAGATATACTAGACAAAACAATTCTTTCATTTTTGTCCTGGGACAGTGATGGTAAGTCATTACATCTCTGTGAGAGATTGCTAGTATCAGTTATATCCATGTTCTCTTTTTCTTCTTGGGCACAGAGAAGTCAGTTCTGAATAATGGATTATGAGCTAAAATAATGACCATATTCAGGCCTGTCCCATTAAACCTTCATCTAAATAGAGAGGATAACAAGGACCTAAGGGAGAGGGGACCACAAGATGGAGGCCTGGGTCCCTGAATTACTACATGGATCACAATCCCTCCTCCCCACCCCCAAGCTTACCCCTCATGCAAGCCTACATTAAACTGTAAGTCACAGATAAGCTTTTGTTGCCTAATGCCACTGGGATTGTTTGTGATCAAAGATAGGTTACCATGACCAATCCAATACCCATTTTTTATAGATAATACTATTGCTGAGTTTATTCAGAATCCATGGGTAGTAGAGCTTCTAGGTCCATGGATTCTGGATGAACTAAATAGTGGTGAGACCTTCAAAATATTTATTTTAGAAAGATTAATCATGCCACAGAACTTCTAGGGGCAAGTTTAATGGAATCACATACCAAGTGTTAAGACATTCATACTTCCTAATGGAAGTATGAAGTATTTTCAAGTGTTCTAAATAGTAAAATAAACTCTTTCTGCCCAAAAGGAATGCTGCTTCCCATCACTCTGCTGATGTTTTGTAGCACATATTTTTCACAGACTGTAATACTCAGAAAATGTTCTGTGGAAAAAGCTGACCCCACAGGGAACTAGTAATTGGCAGAGAAAGCTCAAATGCAAAATACTTGTGTAAGAAAGGCGGAGAGCAGCAGCACCACACAGCTTCAGTCAGCAACCTGAAGCGCATGGGATCAAAGCATTTCCTAGAATTTAAGACTTGCTACTTTCAGACTGAATTTTAAGGAAGAGCAAAAGCAGAGATCAGTGCCCTGACCTGAGAAGCAAACATCCTTCCTTAGATTAGACCCCATAGAAAAATAGTAATGCAACACACACTGAAGAGAATCCAAACTGGGACATATCTCTCTTCTAATCCTCATACCTTTCAGGGTTTTCACCACTTCCTTAGAAAGGAGGAGATAGATAACAGAATCCATATGTATTTCTTCACTGCTGTATACAGTGATGTAGAAAATACTCATTAGTAAGTGAAGCTTCAGTCATTTTCAGTAAATTGTTTTGATGTTCACATTATGTTCTGAATTTAGGACTCTCCCCAGCTTCCAGGATAAGAGTTCATATTTGGTGCTCACAAAGGCCAAGTCAGGCAACGCTTTTGGAATTCTGGATTTATACTGCTTATTTCTGCCAGAATGTGCAGAGTAGTCAGTGGAGGTCCTTTGCACAACTCTTATCAACAAACACATCTAAACCTATTTGTTGCCCACTGCCTATTTCCTCAGCACTATAGTATATGAAGCACATATTCAGCAAAGCATGCACAAGATAAAAAGGGACACAAGCAAATACAGATAAGGACCTGTCCTGAACAGTTAAAGAATACATTTTAAAAGTCACTGCTGTTATTAACCCTCAGCAATTTCATAGCCCCCTTAAAGGGGACCTAAGGTGGGCACTGTGGTGGTCATTCAGGAAACATGGAAATTCTGGTTGGAAAAGCATTATCTGTGTCTTTTCTTTCTTGGCCTTGCAAGCTAGTAACTGTAAAGGAACAGAAGAGGTTTGACAAAGGCCTTCAGAATTCATCTGCTAGGGCATACTACAAATTTGCAACCCAGTACTTTTGCTCAAACTGCGTGTTAGATTCACCTGGTTGGAGAAAGAATGAGTAATGTGAGCTCAGCATAGACACTGCACAGTCTTCTGACTGCCTGTTTTCCTGGGCACAGTTCAGAAAGAGAATCATCCTTTCATGTCTTTGGTCCCTATATATCAAAGAAAGGCATGGGCCTTTCTCAATTGGGATATGACCAAAAGATTGTGGTCTGTTATTCCGTATTCACTATGAAGGCTAAAGTTTCCAAAGACCAATCTCAAAGAGAAGAATAAAGAAAAGAAACAAAATGAAAAAAAGAACAAGGAGCAGCAAGACCGTGCAGCCCAGTAGGCCCATTCTGGCTCATAACTTTCCAAGAAGCCAAATGTACACAAATAACCAATGAATCTGTTTACCGAAAAAGTAAAGTAAACCAACCTATTTTGTTTTCTGTTTGGCTTAATTTTGTGGTTGTCAACATGGTAAGAATACCTTGTATTATTTTATTGATTCTGTGAACCACTCATCACAGAAATGTATACAGTAGTTTCCACCACTATTTATTGGTTTTATCCCAGCGCAGATTGCAGGCTGCAAATATTATACTAAGCAATTATCATAGGTGAAGAACGAAGCTTGTACCCTGGTCATTTGGATAAAACATACATGATATATAGCAAGGATGTGAACATAATACATTTGAACCTTAAAAACATTTGTGCGTATTGTTAATAAATACTCCCTTGTTTATACTCATAAGTGACTAACAAATCTGAAGCCTTCTATTTCTATTATTATGAAGCAAATATTACTGAAATAATGTTTAAGAGAGAATATTTTTAGCTCATTCACATAAATAACAAAGCACTAGAAATCACAGAAATAAAATGCTCCATTCTCTGTTTTTACACCTGAGATTAGAGCATCACAATTCCTGAAGCTGAATTCCGAGTTTCCTATTGATCCATTCTATGGAATTTAGGAATTCTAGACCTTCTTCATAATACATTAAAAGAAAAAAAAGTCATTATGTTGGTCATTGTCCAAATTAGGTTGCTTTTTTATTGCTCTATGATAGAGGTAAACCTCAATTTTGACTCAATGTCCTCATAAGCCATAGTTATGTGCATAGACAACATAAGGCAACCTTTTATTTTCAGTAGTTTCTGTGTCATGAGTAAGAGTTTTATTTCTGGGAAACTTATTATTTCCATGAAATACACAAAAAATGATCATTAAAAGAAATAAATACAAATATATGAAGTTTATAATTTCCTAAGTATGTAAAACCAAATGATCCTAAAATTCAAGGTGCAAATATTCCTTTAGGGGGATTGTTTTGCATGAAACAGACTAAGTAAAGTCTTCTTAAAATAAGATCATTAGAGACTTCCCGGGTGGTCCAGTGGTAAAGAATCCGCCTTCCAATGCAGGGGACGCAGGTTCGATCCCGGGTCGGGGAACTAATATCCCACATGCCCCGGGGCAACTAACCCAGGCATCTCAACTAGAGAGCCCACGTGCCACAGCAGGAGAGAAAAAACCCACTGGGCACAACTAGAGAGATGCCGGAGCGCTGCAGTGAAGAGCCCACATGCCACAGCGAAGGTCCTGCATGCTGCAACTAAGACCGGACACAGCCAAAAAAATAAATTTAATTAATTAAGATAATCAAAATCTAGACTGAAGAAAAAGATCATCAAAATCTAGACTGAAGAAACTATCTTCTTACCTGGTAGATCTCTCTGTGGCAAACAGAAGCATTTTTTGTTTTTCCAAAGACATTTGAACTATTTCCAAAATTTGTGTTGTCTGTCTCAAAAATTTCCATTGACAATTTTATGACCACAAAGTCTTTGAATGGTAAATTATGGGGGGGAGAAGGGTAGTTTCCATGGTAATTTCTTTTCCTTAAGTATCTCTTGCTCTTTTATTTCACTAAGAGCTTCACTGCTGAGCTCCTGAGAATAAATGAAATTCTCAGAATACAACTCCCAACAAGCTCAGCTGAGTCATTACCCCAGGATCAACCAAGTAACGTTGCCAGTGGAATTAGCAGAGTGTGTGAATCCTCACTCATTTCAGTTCTTAGCCAGTTGTAATTCCAAGTTTTGATCATTGCCAAGGGGACCTGTCAGTATAAGAAGGGTTATATAATGTGTAGATCACAAGCTATAAACTGAAAGCCACCCACATTTCAGAATATTATCCAATACCTTGTGTTTTTTAGTTGTAAGTTGCATCTAGTTTTATTATAGGACACAGCTGTTGTAATAAATTCACCTTTTAAAAAGCCTTAATTTAAAACTGCAGAGAGGAGATAAAACACATCTACTCCAAACTCCTGCATGAGGCAGGGGTCTGCAAAAGATGTTTATTGATTTTATTAATGGATATGAGCATATATTTCCCGAAGCCAAAAATATATGTTATATACCATTACAAAATAAACAACTGCGGATCTTCTTTGACTTACAATGGAGTTATGTCTCACTAAACCCAAGATAAGTTGAAAAAATTGAAAGTCAAAAATGCACTTAATATACTTAACCTACCAAGCATCATAGCTGAGCCTAGCCTACCTTAAACATTCTCAGAACACTTATATTAGCCTACAGTTGAGCAAAAACACCGAACATAAAGTCCATTTTATAATAAAGTGTTGAATATCTCACGTAGTTTTTTTTTTTTTTTTTAATACTGTCTTGAAAGTGAAAAACAGAATAGTTGTATGGGTACAGGAGAGTTGTAGTGTATTGGTTGTTTACGCTTGTGATTGCATGGCTAACTGAGAGCTGTGGCTCACTGCTGCCTTCCAGCATCACTAGAGAATATGTAGTACATATCACTAGCCCACGAAAAGATCAAAATTCAAAATTTAAAGTATGGTTTCTACTGAATGAGTATCGCTCTTGCACCATTGTAAAGTCAAAAATTGGAAGTCAACCATCTAAAGGCAGTCATTGTCTATTATATCTTATGGGCTCATGTTACGCACTCAATATGAATCATAATTTGGCTTTTGTTTTGAGAAATATGTTTTTGTGATATTCAAATATGACATTACAAAAATAGCTATCTTTTCCTTTTTTACTAACAAATAAATATTGAATTTTTATCAAACAAGTTTTCTAAATCTATTGAGATGATCACATTTTTTCTCTTTTGCCCTATCATTACGGTAAAATTATATTAGTAGATTCCCAAATATTGAACCATCTATCAGTCAGAATAGTGTAGTTTATGTTGTAGTAACAAAAGGAAATCTAAATCTGTACTTAAAGTAATGACTTCATACTTGATTATATAGAGTTCAAATTGATAGGTTGAGGACATAGAATATTCTCCTCCCAACTCTCTGTAACCACAGCCATCCTCCCACACTTGTTTCTAGTCTGGTGCTCCTTGCTTCTTCTATTCTCCTTTGATGAAGTTCTATACTTGTGCCATTGTAGTAAAGCTCACCTACTATTAAAAAGTGCAGCTGTTGTTAATTATATAAAGTGTTGTTCATATAAAGTGATGCAAGAAAAATATATAAATTGTAATTCATTTTCACAGCATTTTAGGGCTGGAAACTGGAAATGTGAATCTTTTGTTCTTTATTCCTCTGCTTTTTATAGATAGCACCTAACCTCAATGGAAGAATTCTAATAAAATAAATAAAAACAGAGCAGGTATTTATACAATAATGAGGCCTCATATCATATCTCAGATACTTCTAAGTAAGGCAGCCACTCTTGTGCCCATGTGTATGGTTCACTGGTATAAATAACTGTACATCTTACTGCATAGCAAAGGGTTTCTGATTTTGAAGGAGACTCAGAGGCACATGTAGAAACATCAGTTTGATAAGATTAAGGACACCAAAACAAACACACAGACAAACAAACAAAAAAAACAAAACCCAGGATGCCAAGAATTAAGATTGCCAGAAATGAGAAAATACATATGATTTACTTTACTGGATAACTGATATTATTTCATGTAAATATATAATATTATCCTATATTATCTATCTACTGATTTATTAATCAATAGATTGATCACTTGATAGCTCTATCTGGATATAAATATTTAGAAACACAGACATATGTTCTTAAATATATTTCCATGTTTACAACTGGTAAAAGGTTGGGTGTCTATTTCTGCCTCTCATGAGGGACTTATTTATACAAATTTTTTGTTTAAATAAATGGGTCCTGCATATGACTACCATATCCACCTTTTTATATTTGCAAAGGGCAACAGGTAGATTTAACATGCTAAAGAGAAAGGTCTAGAGTCAACGTTTTCTCCTAATAGAATATGCAAAATGTTTGATGGGTAATGAAGTCATGATAGCAGTGAATATCATTTATCTTCCATGGATTTTTAAAATTAATTAATTTGTTTTAACATCTTTACTGGAGTATAATTGCTTTACAATGTTGTATTACTTTCTGCTCTATAACAAAGTGAATCAGCTATACATATACATATTCCCCATACCCCCTTGCTCTTGCACCTCCCTCCCACCCTCCCTATGCCACCCCTCTAGGAGGTCACAAACCACCAAGCTGGTATCCCTATAGTGTGCAGCTTCCCACTAGCTATTTTACATTTGGTAGTGAATATATGTCAATGCTACTGTCTCACTTTCTCCCAGCTTACCCTTCCCCCTCCCCTTGTCCTCAAGTTCATTCTGTACATCTGTGTATTTATTCTTGTCCTGACCCTAGGCTCATCAGCACCATTTTTTTTAACATTCCATATATATGTGTTAGCATATGGTATTTGTTTTTCTCTTTCTGACTTACTACACTCTCTGTATGGCAGACTCAAGGCCCATCCAACTCACTACAAATAATGCAGTTTTATTTCTTTTATGGCTGAGTAATATTCCATTGTGTATATGGGCCACATTTCTTTATCCATTCATCTGTTGATAGACACTTAGGTTGTTTCCATGTCCTGGCTATTGTAGATAGAGCTGCACTGAACATTGTGGTACATGACTCTTCTAGAATTATGGTTTTCTCAGGGCATATGCCCAGTAATGGGATTGCTGAGTCATATGGTAGTTCTATTTCTAGTTTTTTAAGGAAATTCTATGCTGTTCTCCATAGTGGCTGTATCAATTTACATTCCCACCAACAGTGCAAGAGGGTTCCCTTTTTTCTACACTCTCCAAAATTTACTGTTTGTAGATTTTTTGATAATAGCCATCCTGACTGGTGTGAGGAGATACCCCATTGTAGTTTTGATTTGCAGTTCTCTAATAATTAGTGATGTTGAGCATCCTTTGATGTATTTCTTGGCAATCTATATATCTTCTTTGGATAAATATCTATTTAGGTCTTCTGCCCATTTTTGGATTGGGTTGTTTGTTTTTGTGATATTGAGCTGCATGACCTGGTTGTATATTTTGGAGATTAATCCTTTGCCACTTGCTTCATTTGCAAATATTTTCTCCCATTCTGAGGGTTGTCTTCTCATCTTGTTTATGGTTTCCTTGCTGTGCAAAGGCTTTTAAGTTTCATTAGGCCCCATTTGTTTATTTTTGTTTTTACTTCCATTTCTCTACGAGGTGGGTCAAAAAGGATCTTGCTATGATTTATGTCATAGAGTGTTCTGCCTATGTTTTCCTCTAAGAGTTTTATAGTGTCTGGCCTTACATGTAGGTCTTTAACCCATTTTGAGTTTATTTTTGTGTATGGTGTTAGGGAGTGTTCTAATTTCATACTTTTACACGTAGCTGTCCAGTTTTCCCAGCACCACTTATTGAAGAGGCTGTCTTTTCTCCACTGTATATTCTTGCCTCCTTTATCAAAAATAAGGTTACGATATGTGTGTGGGTTTATCTCTGGGCTTTCTGTCCTGTTCCATTGATCTATATTTCTGGTTTTGTGCCAGTACCATACTATCTTGCTTACTGTAGGTTTGTAGTATAGTCTGAAGTCAGGGAGCCTGATTCCTCCAGCCCCATTTTTTGTTCTCAAGATTGCTTTGGCTATTTGGGGTCTTTTGTGTTTCCATACATATTGTGAAATTTTTTGTTCTAGTTCTATAAAAAATGCCAGTGGTAGTTTGATAGGGATTGCATTGAATCTGTAGATTGCTTTGTGTAGTAGAGTCATTTTCACAATGTTGATTCTTCCAATTCAAGAACATGGTATATCTCTCCATCTATTTGTACCATCTTTAATTTCTTTCATCAGTGTCTTATAATTTTCTGCATATAGGTCTTTTGTCTCCTTAGGTAGGTTTATTCCTAGATATTTTATTCTTTTTGTCGCAGTGGTAAATGGGAGTGTTTTCTTAATTTCCCTCTCAGATTTTTCATCATTAGTGTATAAGAATGCTAGAGATTTCTGTGCATTAATTTTGTATCCTGCTACTTTACCAAATTCATTGATTAGCTCTAGTAGTTTTCTGGTAGCATCTTTAGTATTCTTTAAGTATAGTATCATGTCATCTGCAAAGAGTGACAGCTTTACTTCTTCTTTTCTGATTTGAATTCCTTTTATTTCTTTTTCTTCTCTGAGTGCTGTGGCTAGAACTTCCAAAACTATGTTGAATAATAGTGGTGAGAGTGGGCAACCTTGTCTTGTTCCTGATCTTAGTGGAAATGGTTTCAGTTTTTCACCATTGAGGATGATGTTGGCTGTGGGTTTGTCATATATGGCCTTTATTATGTTGAGGAAAGTTCCCTCTATGCCTACTTTCTGCAGGGTTTTTAATCATAAATTCGCGTTAAATTTTGTCGAAAGCTTTCTCTGCATCTATTGAGATGATCATATGGTTTTTCTCCTTCAGTTTGTTGATATGGTGTATCACGTTGATTGATATGTGTATATTGAAGAATCCTTGCATTCCTTGTTCATTGTGTATGATCCTTTTACTGTGCTGTTGGATTCTATTTGCTAGTATTTTGTTGAGGATTTTTACGTCTATGTTCATCAGGGATATTGGCCTGTAGTTTTCTTTCTTTGTGACGGCTTTGTCTGTTTTTGGTATCAGGGTGATGGTGGCCTCATCGAATGCGTTTGGGAGTGTTCCTCCCTCTGCTATCTTTTGGAAGAGTTTGAGGAGGATAGGTGTTAGCTCTTCTCTAAATATTTGATAGAATTCACCTGTGAAGTCATCTGGTCCTGGGCTTTTGTTTGTTGGAAGATTTTGAATCACAGTTTCAATTTTAGTGCTTGTGATTGGTCTGTTCCTATTTTCTATTTCTTCCTGGTTCAGTCTCGGCAGGTTGTGCATTTCTAAGAATTTGTTCATTTCTTCCAGGTTGTCCATTTTATTGGCATAGAGTTGCTTGTAGTAATCTCTAATAATCTTTTGTATTTCTGCAGTGTCTGTTGTTACTTCCCGTTTTTCATTTCTAATTCTATTGATTTGAGTTTTCTCCCTTTTTTTCTTGATGAGTCTGGCTAATGGTTCATCAATTTTGTTTATCTTCTCAAAGAACCAGCTTTTAGTTTTATTGATCTTTGATATCGTTTCCTTCATTTCTTTTTTTATTTATTTCTGATCTGTTCTTTATGATTTCTTTCCTTCTGTTAAATTTGTGGGTTTTTTTGTTCTTCTTTCTCTAATTGCTTTAGGTGCAAGGTTAGGTTGTTTATTCGAGATGTTTCCTGTTTCTTAAGGTATGATTGTATTGCTATAAACTTCCCTCTTAGAACTGCTTTTGCTGTATCCCATAGGTTTTAGGTCGTCGTGTCTCCATTGTCATTTGTTTCTAGGTATTTTTAAATTTCCTCTTTGATTTCTTCAGTGATGACTTCGTTATTAAGTAGTGTATTGTTTAGCCTCCATGTGTTTGAATTTTTTACAGACCTTTTCCTGTAATTGATATCTAGTCTCATAGCATTGTGTTTGGAAAAGATACTTGATACAATTTCAATTTTCAAAATTTACCAAGGCTAGATTTGTGACCCAAGACATGGTCTATCCTGGAGAATGTTCCATGAGCACTTGAGAAAAATGTGTATTCTGTTGTTTTTGGATGAAATGTCTTATAAATATCAATTTAGTCCATCTTGTTTAAGGTATCATTTAAAACTTGTGTTTCCTTATTTATTTTCATTTTGGATGATCTGTCCATTGGTGAAAGTGGGGTGTTAAAGTCCCCTACTATGATTGTGTTACTGTCGATTTCCCCTTTTATCTCTGTTAGTATTTGCCTAATGTATTGAGGTGCTCCTATGTTGGGTGCATAAATATTTACAATTGTTATATCTTCTTCATGGATTGATCCCTTGATCATTATGTAGTGTCCTTCTTTGTCTCTTGTAATAGTCTTTATTTTAAAATCTATTTTGTCTGATATAAGAATTGCTACTCCAGCTTTCTTCTGATATCCATTTGCATGGAATATCTTTTTCCATCCCCTTACTTTCAGTCTGTTTGGGTCCCTAGGTCTGAAGTGGGTCTCTTGTAGACAGCATATATATGGGTCTTGTTTTTGTATCCGTTCAGCCAGTCTGTGTCTTTTGGTGGGAGCATTTAATCCATTTACATTTAAGGTAATTATCAATATGTATGTGCCTGTGACCATTTACTTAATTGTTTTGAGTTTGTTCTTGTAGGTCTTTTCCTTCTCTTGTGTTTCTTGCCTAGAGAAGTTCCTTTAGCATTTGTTGTAAAGCTGGTTTGGTGGTGCTGAACTCTCTCGCTTTTGCTTGTCTGTAAAGGTTTTAATATCTCCATCAAATCTTAATGAGATCCTTCCTGAGTAGAGTAACCTTGGTTGTAGGTTTCTCTCCTTCATCACTTTAATTATGCCCTGCCACTCCCTTCTGGCTTGCAGAGTTTCTGCTGAAAGATCAGCTGTTAACCCTATGGGGATTCCCTTGTGTGTTATTTGTTGTCTTTCCCTTGCTGCTTTTAATATGTTTTCTTTGTATTTAATGTTTGATAGTTTGATTAATATGTGTCTTGGCGTGTTTCTCCTTGGATTTATCCTGTAAGGGACTCTGTGCTTCCTGGACTTGATTAACTATTTCCTTTCCCATATTGGGGAAGTTTTCAACTCTAATGTCTTCAAATATTTTCTCAGTCCCTTTCTTTTTCTCTTCTTCTTCTGGAACCCCTATAATTCGAATGTTGGTGTGTTTAATGTTGTCCCAGAGGTCTCTGAGACTGTCCTCAGTTCTTTTCATTCTTTTTTCTTTATTCTGCTCTCCAGTAGTTATTTCCACTATTTTATCTTCCAGGTAACTTATCCGTTCTTCTGCCTCAGTTATTCTGCTATTGATCCCATCTAGAGTATTTTTAATTTCATTTGTTGTGTTGTTCATCATTGCTTATTTCCTCTTTAGTTCTTCTAGGTCCTTTTTAAATGATTCTTGCATTTTCTCTATTCTATTTCCAAGATTTTGGATCATCTTTACTATCATTTTTCGGAATTCTTTTTCAGGTAGAATGGCTATTTCCTCTTCATTTGTTAGGTCTGGTGGGTTTTTACCTTGCTCCTTCATCTGCTGTGTGATTTTCTGTCTTTTCATTTTGCTTATCTTACTGTGTTTGGGGTCTCCTTTTTGCAGGCTGCAGGTTCATAGTTCCCATTGTTTTTGGTGTCTGTCCCCAGTGTCTAAGGTTGGTTTATTGGGTTGAGTAGGATTCCTGGTTGAGGGGACTAGTGCCTGTGTTCTGGTGTGTGAGGCTGGATCTTGTCTTTCTGGTGGGCAGGTCCACGTCTGGTGGTGTGTTTTGGGGTGTCTGTGACATTATTATGATTTTAGGCAGCCTCTTTGCTAACGGATGGGGCTGTGGTCCTCTCTTGCTAGTTGTTTGGCATAGGGTGTCCAGCACTGTAGCTTGCTGTTCGTTGAGTGAAGCTGGGTCTTGGTGTTGAGTTAGAGATCTCTAGGAGATTTTCGCCATTTGATATTAAGTGTAGCTAGGAGGTCTCTTGCCGACCAGTGTCCTGATGTTGGTTCTCCCACCTCAGAGACACAGCCCTGACACCTGGCTGGAGCACCAAGAGCCTTTAATCCACATGGCTCAGAATAAAAAGGAGAAAAAATAGAAAGGAAAGCAAAGGAAAGCAAAGGAAAGGAAAGGGAAGGAAGGAAGGAAGGAAGGAAGGAAGGAAGGAAGGAAGGAAGGAAGGAAGGAAGGAAGGAAAGAAGAAAGGAAGAAAGAAAGAAAGAATGAAGATAAAATAAAGTAGGATAAAATAAAGTTATTAAAATAAAAAAATAATTATTAAGAAGAAAAATTTTTTTAAGTATTTTAAAAAAATGGGACGGTCAGAACTCTAGGACAAATGGTGAAAGCAAAGCTATACAGACAAAATCTCATGCAGAAGCACATACATACACACTCACAAAAAGAGAAAAAGTGGAAAAAAATAATATATCTTGCTCCCAAAGTCCACCTCCTCAACTTGGGATGATTCACTGTCTATTCAGGTATTCCACAGATGCAGGGCACTTCAAGTTGATTGTGTAGCTTTAATCTGCTGCTTCTGAGGCTGCTGGGAGAGACCTCCCCCTCTCCTCTTTGTTTGCACAGCTCCTGGAGTTTAGCTTTGGACTTGGCCTCACCTCTGTGCGTAGGTCGCCCGAGAGCGTCTGCTCTTCACTCATACAGGACAGGGTTAAAGAAGCAGCTGATTTGGAGGTTCTGGCTCACTCAGTCAGGGAGGAGGGAGGGGTACGGGTGCGGGGTGAGCCTGCGGTGGCAGAGGCTGGCATGACGTTGCACCAGCCTGAGGTGCGCCATGTGTTCTCCCGGGGAAGTTGTCCCTGGATCCCGGGACCCTGGCAGTGGCAGGCTTCACAGGCTCCCAGGAGGGGAGGTGTAGAGAGTTACCTGTGCTCCCACACAGGCTTCTTGGTGGCAGCAGCAGCAGCGGCCTTAGCATCTCATGCCCGTCTCGTGTCCGCGCTGATAGCCGTGGTTCACGCCTGTTTCTGGAGCTCCTTTACGCGGCGCACTTATTCCCTTCTCCTCTCGCACCAGGAAACAAAGAGGCAAGAAAAAGTCTCCTGTCTCTTCGGCAGCTCTACACCCGTCTCTGGAGCTCCTTTAAGCAGCACGCTTAATTCTCTCTCCTCTCACACCAGAAAACAGAGACAAGAAAAATTAAGTGGGTCCCTTGTAGACATCATACATATGGGTCTTGTTTTTGTATCCAGTCAGCAAACCTGTGTCTTTTGGTTGGAGCACTTAATCCATGCACATTTAAGGTAATTATTGCTATGTATTCTCCTATTACCATTTTCTTAATTGTTTGGGGTTTGTTTTTGTAGATCCCTTTTCTTCTCTTGTGTTTCCAACTTAGAGTAGTTCCTTTAGCATTTGTTGTATAGCTTGTTTGGTGGTGCTGAACTCTCTTAGCTTTTGCTTGTCTGTAAAGCTGTCAATTTCTCCATCGAATCTGAATGAGATCCTTGCCGGTAGAGTAATCTTTATTGTAGGTTCTTCCCTTTCATCACTTTAAGTATATCATGCCACTCCCTTCTGGCTTGTAGAGTTTCTGCTGAGAAATCAGCTGTTAACCTTACAGGAGTTCCCTTGTATGTTATTTTTCTTTTTTCCCTTGCCGCTTTCAATAATTTTTCTTTGCCTTTAATTTTTGCCAATTTGATTACTATATGTCTCGGAGAGTTTCTCCTTGGATATTTCCCGTATGGGGCTCGCTGCGCTTCCTGTACTTGGGTGGCTATTTCCTTTCCCATGTTAGGGAAGTTTTCAACTATAATCTTTTCAAATATTTTCTCTGGTCCTTTCTCTCTCTCTTCTCCTCTGCGACCCCTATAATGTGAATATTGTTGTCTTTAATGTTGTCCCAGTGGTCTCACGCTGTCTTCATTTCTTTTCATTCTTTTTTCTTTATTGTGTTCTGCAGCAATGAATTCCACCATTCTGTCTTCCAGGTCACTTATCCATTCTTCTGCCTTAGTTATTCTGCTATTGATCCCTTCTAGTGTAGTTTTCATTTCAGTTATTGTATTGTTCATCTCTGTTTGTTTGTTCTTTCATTCTTCTAGGTCTTTGTTAAACATTTCTTACATCTTCCGGATCTTTGCCTCCATTGTTTTTCCAAGGTCTTGGATCATCTTCACTATCATTTTTCTGAATTCTTTTTCTGTAAGGTTGCCTATCTGCACTTCATTGAATTGTTTTTCTGGGGTTTTATCTTGTTCCTTCATCTGGTACATAGCCCTCTGCCTTTTCATCTTGTCTATCTTTCTGTCAATGTTGTTTTTATTCCACAGGCTGTAGGATTGTAGTTCTTCTTGCTTCTGCTCTCTGCCCTCTGGTGGATGAGGCTGTCTAAGAGGCTTGATGGGAGAGACTGGTGGTCAGTAGAGCTGGGTGTTGCCCTGGTGGGCAGAGCTCAGTAAAACTTTAATTCAATTGTCTGCTGATGGGTGGGGCTGGGTTCCCTCCGTGTTGCTTGTTTGGCCTGAGGCAACCCAACACTGGAGCCTACCTGGGCTCTTTAGTGGGTCTAATGACAGACTCTGGGAGGGCTCACAGCAAGGAGTACTTCCCAGAACTTCTTCTGCCAGCGTCCTTGTCACCTGGTGAGCCACAACCCCTCCCCCGCTCCCCTGCCTCTGCAGGAGACCCTCCAACACTAGCAGGTAGGTCTGATTCAGCCTCCCCTGGGGGTCACTGCTCCTTCCCCTGGGTCCCAATGTGCACACTACTTTGTGTATGCCCTCCAAGAGTGGAATCTCTATTTCCCCCAGTTCTGTCAAAGTCCTGCAATCAATTCCCGCTAGGCTTCAAAGTCTGATTCTCTAGGAATTCCTCCTCCCATTGACAGATTCCCAGGTTTGGAAGCCTGACATAGGGCTCAGAACCTTCACTCTAGTGGGTGGACTTCTGTGGTATAAGTGTTCTCCAATCTTTGAGTCACCCACCCAGCAGTCATGGTATTTGATTTTATTGTGATTGAACCCCTCCTACTGTCTCATTGTGGCTTCTCCTTTGTCTTTGGATGTGGGGTATCTTTTTTGGTGAGTTCCAGTGTCTTCCTGTAGAAGATTGTCCAGTAGCTAGTTGTGATTCTGGTGTTCTTGCAAGGCGAAGTGAGAGCACGTCCTTCTACTCCGCCATCTTGGTTCCTCCTCCAAGTCTAGTCATTAGTGATTTCTTTGTCTGGGTTTGGTATTGGGGTGATGGTGGCCTCATAGAATGAGTTTAGGATTGTTCCTCCCTCTGGTATATTTTGGAAGAGTTTGAGAAGGATAGGTGTTAGCTCTTCTCTGAATGCTTGATAGAATTCGCCTGTGAAGCCATCTGGTCCTCTGCTTTTGTTTTTTTGAGGATTTTTAATCACAGTTTCAATTTCATTACTTGTGATCGGTCTGTTTATATTTTCTATTCCTGCTTCAGTCTCAGAAAGTTATGCTTTTCTAAGAATTTGTCCATTCCTTCCAGGTTGTCCATTTTATTGGCATAGAGTTGTTTGTATGAATCTCTCATGATCCTTTGTATTTCTACAGTGTCAGGTCCTACTGCTCCTTCTTCATTTCTAATTTTATTGATTTGAGTCTTCTCCTCTTTTTCCCTGATGAGTGTGGCTAATGGTTTATCAATTTTCTTTATCTTCTCAGAGAACCAGCTTTTAGGTTTGTTTGTTTGTTTGTTTGTTTGTTTGTTTGTTTGTTTTCTGGTACGCGGGCCTCTCACTGTTGTGGTCTCTCCCATTGCGGAGCACAGGCTCCGGACGCACAGGCTCAACGGCCATGGCTCATGGGCCCAGCCGCTCCGCAGCATGTGGGATCCTCCCGGACCAGGGCACAAACCCACGTCCCCTGCATCAGGGAGGGTTGAGGCGGACCCTCAACCACTGTGCCACCAGGGAAGCCCAAAGCTTTTAGTTTTTTTGATCTTTGCTTTTGTTTCCTTCATTTCTTTTTCATTTGTTTCTGATCTGATCGTTTTGATTTCTTTCCTTCTGCTAACTTTGGGGTTTTTGTTTGTTTGTTTGTTTTTGTTCTTCTTCTTTCTCTAATTGCTTTAGATGTAAGGTTAGGTTGTTTTTTTTAAGATGTTTCTTGTTTCCTGAGGTAGGATTATATTGCTATAAACTTCCCTCTTAGAACTGTTTTTGCTGCATACCATACATTTTGGCCGTCATGTTTTCATTTCATTTCCAGGTATTTTTTTATTTCCACTTTGATTGCTTCAGCGATCTCTTGGTTATTTAGTAGAATATTGTTTAGCCTCCACATGTTTGAATTTTTTTATAGCTCTTTTCCTGTAATTGATATCTAGTCCAATATCGTTGTGGTCGGAAAAGATACTTATACTATTTCAATTTTCTTAAATTTACCAAGGCTTGATTTTTGACCCAAGATATGAACTGTCCTGGAGAATGTTCCATGAGAACTTGAGAAGACAGTGTAGTCTGTTGTTTTGGGATGGAATGTCATATAAATATAATTAAGTCCATCTTGTTTAATGTGTCATTTAAAGCTTGTGTTTCCTTATTTATTTTCATTTTGGTTGATCTGTCCATTGGGGAAAGTGGGGTGTCAAAGTCCCTTACTATGATTGTGTTACTATTGATATACCCTTTTATGGCTGTTAGCATTTGCCATACGTATTGAAGTGCTCCTATGTTGGGTGCATAAATATTTACAATTGCTGTATCTTCTTCTTGGGTGATCCCTTGATTATTATGTAGTGTCCTTCTTTGTCTCTTGTAATAGTCTTCATTTTAAAGTCCATTTTGTCTGATATGAGAATTGCTACTCCAGCTTTCTTTTGATTTCCATTAGCATGGAATATCATTTTGCATCCCCTCACTTTCAGTCTGTATGTGTTCCTAGGATTGAAATGGGTCTCTTGTAGACAGCATATATATGGGACTTGTTTTTGTATCCATTCAGCCCGTCTATGTCTTTTGGTTCGAGCCTTTAATCCATTTACATTTAAGGTGATTATCAATATGTATGTGCCTATGACCATTTTCTTAATTGTTTTGGGTTTGCTATTGTAGGTCTTTTCCTTCTCTTGTGTTTCCTGCCTAGGGAAGTTCTTTTAGCATTTTTTGTAAAGCTGTTTTGGTGGTGCTGAATTCTCTTAGCTTTTGCTTGTCTGTAAAGGTTTTAATTTCTCTGTTGAATCTGAATGAGATTCTTGCTGGGTAGAGTAATCTTGGTTGTAGGTTTTTTCCCTTTTATCACTTTAAATATGTCCTGCCACTCCCTTCTGGCTTTCAGAGTTTCTGCTGAAAGATCAGGTGTTAACCTTATGGGGACTCCCTTGTATGTTATTTGTTGCTTTTCCCTTGCTGCTTTTAATATTTTTTCTTTGTATTTAATTTTTGATAGTTTGATTAACAAGTGTCTTCGTGTGTTTCTCCTTGGATTTATCCTGTATGGGACTCTCTGCACTTCCTGGAGTTGATTGACTATTTCCTTTTCCATTTTAGGGTAATTTTCAATTACAATCTTTTCAAATCTTTTCTCAGATCATTTATTTTTCTCTTCTTCTTCTGGAACTCCTATAATTAGAATGTTGGTGTGTTTATTTTTGGCCTAGTGATCTCTGAGACTGTCCTGTATTCTTTTCATTCTTTTTTGTTTATTCTGCTCAGCAGCAGTTATTTCCACTATGTTATCTTCCAGGTCACTTATCCATCCTTCTGCCTCAATTATTCTGCTACTGATTCCTTGTAGAGAATTTTTAATTGTATTTATTGTGTTGTTCATCATTGTTTATTTGCTCTTTAGTTGTTCTAGTTCGTTGTTAAATGTTTCTTGTATTTTTTCCATTCTGTTTCCTAGATTTTGCATCATCTTTACTATCATTTCTCAGAATTCTTTTTCAGGTACAGTGCCTATTTTCTCTTCATTTGTTTGGTCTGGTGGGTTTTTACCTTGATCCTTCATCTGCTTCATATTTCTGTGTCTTCACGTTTTGTTTAACTTACTGTGTTTGGGGGTCTCCTTTTCACAGGTGCAGGTTTGTAGTTCCCAGTATTTTTGGTATCTGACCTCAGTGAGTGAGGTTGTTTCAGTGGCTTTTGAAGGCTGCCTGGTGGAGAGGACTGGTACCTGTTTTCTGGTGGGTGGGCTGGGATCTTTTCCTTCTGATGGGCAGGGCTACATCCAGTGATGTGTTTTGGGTTGTCTGTGAACTTAGTTTTACTTCAGGCAGCCTCTCTGCTAATGGATGGGATTGTGTTCCTGTCTTGCTAGTTGTTTGGCATGGGGCATCCAACACTGGAGCTTGCTAGCCATTGGGTGGAGCTGGGTCTTAGTGTTGAGACAGAGATCTCTGGGAGAGCTCTCCCTGATTGATATACATGGGGCCAAGAGGTCTCTCGTGGTCCAGTGTCCTGGATGGGCTCTCCCAGCTTGTAGTCTCAGGCCCAACACCCAGTCGGAGCACCAAGACCCTGCCAGCCACTCAGCTCAGAAAAAAAGGAAGAAAAAAACGAAAAGAGAAAAAAAAAAAAAAAAAACAGATATAACCCCAATCCAAATGGTGAAAGCAAAACTAAACAGACAAAATCACACAAAGAAACATACACACACTCATAAAAAGACAACAAACAAATAAAAAACTGAACAGAGAGGAACGATTGATATACATGGGGCCAAGAGGTCTCTCGTGGTCCAGTGTCCTGGATGGGCTCTTCCAGCTTGTAGTCTCAGGCCCAACACCCAGTCGGAGCACCAAGACCCTGCCAGCCACTCAGCTCAGAAAAAAAGGAAGAAAAAAAAGAAAAGAGGAAAAAAAAAAAACAGATATAACCCCAATCCAAATGGTGAAAGCAAAACTAAACAGACAAAATCACACAAAGAAACATACACACACTCATAAAAAGACAACAAACAAATAAAAAACTGAACAGAGAGGAACGTAGGATGAATGGTAAAGAACATAGGATGAATGGTAAAAACAAACCTAAACAGACAAAAATCACACAAAGAAACATACACATACACACTCACAAAAAGAGAAAAAAGGAAAACAAAATTTTTTGTTTTAAGAAATAATAATAAAATTCAAAAATAAATAAATAAATAAAATGGAAGAGCTCAACCAAGCCAATAAAGAAATCCACCAATGATAACAAGCACAAAAAACTAAACTAAGATAAACTCAAAACCAGATAGAAATCAGATACAGAAAGCTAACCTCAAGTCTACAGTTCCTCCCAAAGTCCATTGCCTCAATTTTGGGTATTCCACAGATGCAGGGTTTATCACATAGATTGTGGGGATTTAATTTGCTGCTCCTCAGTCTGCACAGTGAAATTTCCCTTTCTCTTCTTTGTTCACACAGCTCCTGGGGTTCAGATTTGGTTTTGGCCCTGCCTCTGCATGTGGGCCGCCCTCAGTCATCTCTTCCCCACCCAGACAGGAGGGGCTTAAAGCACCAGCTGATTAGGGCTCTCTTGCTCACTCAGGCCTGGGAGATGGAGGGGTATGGTTGTCATAATTGGAATGAGGGTTAGCTGTGGTGGCAGAGGCCAGTGTGACATTGTAACAGCCTGAGGCATGCCGTGTGTTCTCCCAGGGAAGTTGTCCCTGGATGACGGAACCCTGGCAGTGGAGTGCTTCACAGGCTCCTGGAGGGTTGTGGGTAATGACCTGCGCTTGCACACAGGATTGTTGGTGGCAACGTTAGCGGTTCATGCCTATCTCTGGGGTCCGAGCTGATAACCGTGGCTCACGCCCCCGTCTGGAGCTTGCTTAGGCAGTGCTCTGCCTTCTGTGCATACACGGAGCAGGAATCTCCTCTCCTTGCACACCCTGAAACAATGGTGTCTTGCATCTTCAGCAGGTCCAGACTTCTCCCGGACTCCCTCCTGGCTAGCTGTGGTGCATGAGCCCCTTTCAGGCTGTGTTCATGCAGCCAAACCCAGTCCTCTCCCTGGGTCTGACCTCCAAAGCTCGAGCCTCAGCTCCCAGCCTCCACCCGCCTCAGCAGGTGAGCAGGCAAGCCTCTCAGGCTGGTGAGTGCTGGTTGGCACCAATCCTCTGTGCAGGATTCTCTCTGCTTTGCTCTCTGCACCCCTGTTTCTGCACTCTCCTCCATGGCTCCGATGCTTCCCTCCCACCCACCCCCTGTCTCCGCCAGTGAAGGGGCTTCCTAGTGTGTGGAAAGTTTTCCTCCTTCACAGCTCCCTCCCACTGGTGCAGGTCCTTTCCCTATTCTTTTGTCTCTGTTTTTTCTTTTACCCTACCCAGGTATGTGGGGATTTTCTTGCCTTTTGGGAAGTGTGAGGTCTTCTGCCAGCATTCCATAGGTGTTCTGTAGGAGTTGTTCCACATGTAGATGTATCTTTGATGTATTTGTGGTCAGGAAGGTGATCTCCACATCTTACTCCTCTGCCATCTTCCTTCCATGTCCACTTCCATGGATTTTAAATCTTTGCTGAGAAAGCATGTACCAAGAAGAGGATATTATTGGCTATTTAGATAATTGAAAACAAATTTAATGGATTTTGTTATTAACCAAATTGAAAGATTTCTTATTTTCCTGAGATGAACAAAGAATAAACCAAATATATGTTTTTGAGACTTAGGTAGCTCAAATTAATGTTCCTCATAACTGTTGTATTGTAGTTTTTTATTGTACCTAAGTCTTAGGGAGAGAATAGTAGGGAAATAGGAGGTTTTAATCCTTCAGGAGCTCACAATATAGTGAAAGTAGTTTTTTAAGTGAAAGCACACAAATGAATAGAAAGTATAAAAATAAACTGTTATCAGTGCTAGGAAGTCAATCAACAAATGGCTGAGCTGGAGGACCTGTGAAGAACCTACCCTAGATAGGAGGTTGGGAGGAACTGAGAGAAGGCCAGTGAGATCTCCCATAGGGCTGCAGAGGCAGATAAACCACACCTTAAATGGTATCTGAGAAAGAAGGAGCTGGATTTTATGTCACCTGCAATGGGAAGGTTGTGAAGGGCTTTAATGAGGGGAATTACATCATATAAAGATAACTTCAAGGGACATCATGACTATATTCAAACAGTAAGATGAAAAAAGACTTAAGTGGAGTTATTCGTGGGAAGCCTACCTCAGGGAAAAAGGGAATCCCTGAATAGAAAAATGTAAAGTTTAGCACTTCTCTAGCTTAGTTCTGAATTATGAAAATCTGAACTGGATTATACATCTATGAGTCATATACACTAGATGAAATTATATTCAGTTTTTGTGTTTGTTTTTGTTTTCTGATGGGTAAAGATAGGTATCCACAATGCAAATGAAGAATTGAAGAGATTAGGAGAATATAGAGAGAGGGCAGTCAAGGGCAAAATGAAAGGGACTTATGAAATTCTATATAGCTGGAGAGTCCTAAAGTTAAAATAAGAATATGGAGGATTTAAAATATATATATATATATAATGAAAATAATCGCTGAAGTAACCTGAAAGCTACAGGAAAGATAAAATGCATTTTGATTGGTCTCAAATCAAAAGAAGCAATCTGAAATAGGTAAGGTCATAGGAATATATTAGTGATAATCCACAGAGGAGAAATTCGTCTTCAGTACAAAAAAAAGTGACTGTGCCACATATACATTTTTTATTACTACTTTGCCTCTAAATTAGGGGCGGGAAGGAAATGTACAGGCTCCTTTTTTAGTAAGGCATGGTGATTTGATTCCATGAACTATAAGTATACTTGATTTCATAGAGAACCACTCTCAAGGTGACCACTGCAGTACACAAGCTTATTCAGGTTCCCTCAGGGTATGCTGGCATCACATGTAGAAGATTGGATTTTGAATTATTGAATTAAGAGGAGATAAAGAAGTAGAGAATGAAGAATATGGTCGCTGACTTGGTTATAACTATTTTTAAGAAACTTAGAAAACAAAAATGAGTGACACTTTGAGATTTGTTTCTAATTTATTTTTAATGTTTAAGCTTCTATTATAGAAAATGTCAAACAAAGAGAAAGTAAACAGAATAGTATAATGAACTCTATATAACCATCACCCATTTCCATCATCAACATTCTGCCACTCTTTTATCATCTATCCCTCCACCCACTTTCCACACCATCTTGATTACTATTGCTTTTTGCAATTTAAGAGTTTAAAATATGTTTTTTATGTTTTATGCAGTGATAATTCTTAATATGGGGATATTATTATTATAATTAGCAGATATTATCCAACATTAGCTTATTTATGCCTAATATTAACTTGATACATTTGGTAGCAATTGAGGTAAAGCAGAAAAATCCTTTTTTATCTTGCTTGTGTTTTGTCCTGATTAAACTTGAGGATTAAATTGTTTGCATCTGTAGGAAGAGTCCTAGAATAGGAAGGTTTGAGGATCAGGCTTAAAGCCCTATGCTCTTCGACTAACTGTCCTTGTGTGACCTTAACTACTCTGTGACTCAGTTTTCTCATTTGTAACTTGAGACCACTGAATGATACTCTTCCAAAGTGGGTTCTTGCTCTCAAGTGGTTTATACATATTTTTCTTCACCAAACAATGGCCTTGACACTCCTCATCACCTATCCAGAGTCTGACCTACTCTTCAGGGCATAATTCATGGTTTCCATTCTTTGTTCCATCCAATACAGTTCAATTCAACCAATACTTACGGAGGATTATGTGCCCGGCACTGTTCTTGGTACTAAAGATAGAGAAGTGAGCAAAACTAACCCAAATACCTGCCTCAATAAGCTTACATTCTAGTGAGGTGTCACACAATTAAAAAGATAAATAATTAAAATATGTAATATTAAGCAATATGTTAAATACCGATAAGTGCTAAAAAAATATAAAGCAGGAAACAGAAATATGAAGTGTACATGGGACAGGGGCATGGGGAGAAGTAAGGGATGCAAGTTGAGATGGGATGAAAATTAGGTGGGATGGTCAGAAAGGGCCTCAGTTTATAAGGTAAATTTGGAATCAAGGTCTGAAAGGAATAAGGAAGCTAGCCATGTAGATATCTAGGAGAAGAGCATTCCAGGCAAAGGGAACACTGATTACAAAAGCTCCATGTTGGAGTCTGCCTGCTATATTAAAAGAACCCTGAGGAGGCGAATGTGACCAGAGCTCAGTGAACAGTGAGGGGTAAGGCATTGGGAGTGGCCTGCAAATTGTCAAGGGCCTCATAAATCATATTATGACAGTAGATTTTACTCTGAGTGAGATGGGAAGTCTTTGAGGTTAAAAAACACTTGATAGGATCTGATTTATGTTTTAACAAGGTCAACAGTCTGGCTAAGAAGAGAGCAGAAATGAGGAGTCCAGTTAGGCTACTGCCATAATCCAGATTAGGCATGAGAGTAGCTTGTTCATAGTGGAGGTAGTGAAAAAGGATTAGATTCTGAATCTATTTTGGAGGTATGGCTGACAGGATTTGCTGACAGATTTGCTGTGGGGAGTGAAAGACAGAGAGGAGGCAAGGATTATACCAAATATTTTTTTTGAGAACCTGGAAGCATACAGCTGCTTTTAACAGAGAGGGAAGAGGGTGGTTGGGGATTTGCGGGTGTAATAGTGCTTAACTGCCACCTCTAATGCACATGCAATCCATAAATGTCCAGTAGACCCTTCTCTGTCTCTCTCCACCTGCCTCAGTATTTCGCTGCTTCACCATTTCTCTGTCGCTCTCTGTTTCACATTCTTTTTTTGTTAATTAAATTTATTTATTTATTGTGGCTGCATTGGTCTTTGTTGCTGCGTGCAGTCTTTTCTCTAGTTGCTGCGAGTGTAGACTACTCTTCGTTGCGGTGCATGGGCTTCTCACTGTGGTGGCTTCTCTTGTGGCAGAGCACGGGCTCCAGGCACGCCGGCTTCCGTAGTTGTGGGTCGCAGGTTTAGTTGCTCCATGGCATGTGTATCTTCCCGGACCAGGGCTTGAACCCTCATCCCCTGCATTGGCAGGCGGATTCTTAGCCACTGCGCCACCAGGGAAGTCCTGCCTCACATTCTTAATGTGTAGGTATCTGGGATATGAAATATCAACCAGGGAATTATGTCCAGGCATAATTTGCAAAGAATGAAAAAGAAACTCTCCTCATCCTTGTCTTCTAGTGTTACACCATATTGTATGACTTTTCAGGTTTTCTGTAAAACTGCATAAAGTTTTAGAATTGGATGGGATCATAAAGAATACCTTGTCCAATTTTTTACTTTATAGATATGGACACTTAGCTCTAGTAAGTTAGGTGACTCACCTATGGGACAAGAAAGAGGAGAAATAAATAGCACAGCTTTCTCAAAAACAAGGAGTAAAGATATGGCCATGAGAGGAGCAGTTATGTGGGTAAATGACATAGTTTTAAATCCCAAAAAAGAAAACAAATGACAGAGTACAAATAAAAATGTTATATACGTGCCCAGAGAGAAAAAGTGAGTGGTATCAAAGTCTATAGTTTTGACATGATGGCAAAATAGACAATTCATTGTGCAAAGCTTTTGTTAACAGCTTTTTAATTCAATGGTTTTAAAAAAAACTAATCTGTAATGTCTTCTCATTAATACCTTTTAGGACTTCTCCAAATTTCTAAAAATTAAAATAGAACACTCACACAACTTTGTGCTATTGGCCTTGTCCAACCAATAAAAAATGGTTTATAAAATAAAAGTACCCAGTCTCCATTTTGTTTGCAAATTCAGACTTGCCTAAACCTAATCAACTTGTTAAAAAACTAACTTGGAGCAAAACAAAATTAAAAGCATTCCTCTTATGTAGATTTTTATCTCATTTTAAAATATTTAAATTAGTGTCATTTGGTTTTGTAAAGTTTAATGATATGTTCGAAAATTATGTTGTAACAAAGATCTAGGTTGATAACTTTATTAATTTCTTGGTTAGTTTTAATTTTTATGTGCATTTTACATTAATAAACATAGATATAAATATAAGTAAAGGGTTACAGAAAATCTTTTCCCCCTTAACTTTACATATATGCATGAAGAAAAGACCTTTTTTTCTTAACTCAGACACCATGCATGCCTAGCTAGAACCTTTAGAGTGATGCAGAAAATAGTTCTTAGCTATTGCATTATTTAGCGGTTAAAAAACAAAAAATACAGGAAAAAAAAAAACCAAAACCTGGTTTACACTTAACCTTTCTTAGCTTCATGTGTCTTATCATATTTGCTTTAGCTATCTGATTGGATGGTTTGTGGTTTTGTTTTTTTGTTTTTTGTTTTTTGTTTTTGCGGTACACAGGTCTCTCACTGTTGTGGCCTCTCCCGTTGCGGAGCACAGGCTCCGGACGCACAGGCTCAGCAGCCATGGCTCACGGGCCCAGCCGCTCCCTGGCATGTGAGATCTTCCCGTACCGGGGCACGAATCGGCGTCCCCTGCATCGCCAGGAGGACTGTCAACTGCTGCGCCACCAGGGAAGCCCAAGAAATGTTTTACTTCTTAATGGCATGAAAGCAAAACCTGTGAGCTGTATGAGATCTCTGGAAAAGTTCAATATCTTCGTTTCATAGAGAAAGCCATTGACATTAAACAAGTTACCCAAGGCCAGGTCTCTTGAACCCTAATAGATTTCAAGTGAATTCTCTTTACTCTTCTATAGCACCATCTCCTGGCCTCTGGGTAGGTCATGTAACTATTTCTTCTCTCTATTCCCTCTCTTCTATCTTCTCTTCTTTCTTTACTTTTCTCCCTCTTTTCCAATACAATTTAATTTAAATTTTGTTTTATTAAGTTGCTCTGATACCTTGGGGAAAGTAGATTACTTGACTAAAATTTAGACCCTCTGCAAAAGCACATTATACTTGAACAGTGAAACCACTTATGCGGAAAGACACTAATGTAAATGTCAGGTGAATGAAGAGATGTGAGCAGATCAGGTGACCCATGGACAATGACCCATAGAAAAAAGGAGCTATTTAGTAGGTGACTGACTACTTAGGAAGAGCAAGAAGAAAATCCTATTTCCTGAGAGCTTACTATGTTCCAGATTCTGTGCTATCAATTCCATGATTTCATTTACTTTTAGATATTATATTCTCTATTTTACAGAATGAGGAAATTAAGGCTTAGCAGCCTTAAGCTATCTTCCCCTAAGTCACACAGTCATGGTGGATTTACAATTCAAAGCCAAGATGCCCATACACTGCCCTTTATTCCAAAGTTAAGTTTCCAAGTCAGAGTATATAGCTCCCACTCTGTTCATTTTCCTTCATGATTTAAAATTGGGCTTTGTAAGAAATATGCCCTGTTAAGTTCAGTCAATTTAAATAGACATATTTTAGGCCATGGTTTAGAATTTCTAGAAATTATATTTAGTTTTTACGTCCAAGGAATGTTTTCATTTTAAGAGATTGTACAAACCATCCAGTCAGATTGTACAAACCATCCAGTCACTAAGACAATAAGTATCCTTACTTCAGGTAACACATACAAATGTACAGTGTATTCTACTGAATTTTGGTTTTTCTGTGAAATGAAAATCAAAATCAGGAAGCACTCTGAAGGCAATGGAGAAAGTACCACTGAGTGATTTAAAGGGCAGAGGAGTGAGAGGTGGAAGGTATGGATAACAAATTGCACCTACTTTACAATCTTGTCCAGGCTCAGTCCAGGCAAAGTTGGTCTTGTAGAGCAGGTAACCCCATATACACCCCATTTATGTCCATCTGGTAGGGTTCACAAGGTAAAGTAGATGAAGGATTATAGAAAAGTATGAGCTGCTGAAGAAAATAAAAGATCACAATGTAGCCTGGTTTTCAGAAATCAGAAGTGGGATGACTTCTTGTGAGATCAGAAATGCAGATTCATAAAGGACAGCTGTCAACAATGGAATTTATTTATGCCCATTTGGTATAGAAAGCACTTCTACTTGTGCTTTAGTCTTTTCAGTGATATGAAGCATATTCTTGTGTGCATTGTTAATAGATGATGAATTACCTTCAAAGGACTTAGAAATCATCTAAGGAGGACCATCCATATGCAAGGTCTGGTCCTGAGAACTGTTTATGGAAAGGAAAGACTAGTGAAGGGAAAAGCATGTTATATTCTCTTTTACTTCATGTACTGAAAGGCATTTAAGTGTAAGTTTTGTTTTGATTAGCACCTATTGGAACATGATAGTGTGATTTACATCAGGGCAGTAGGCTTATACTATATAGTGTCATGGCCTGAAAACCAATAAAAGAAAATGTTATAACTAATAACGGAAGCTACCATTTATTGTGTAATTATTTAGAGCAGTGCCTGGTACATGATAAATCTTGGTGATGATAATGAGTAGGCGGCCGAGGAGGATTGTGGTGGTGATGGCAGCGGTGGCAGTGATAGTGATGGTGATAATGATGTGATGGTGACGGTGGTGTTGATCATGATGGTGGTGATGATGGTGGTGGTAGTGATGATATGCCAGCCATTGTGCTTAAGCGCTTTATATGCATTATTTCATTTAATACCTCAGAACTCTATGCAACAGATACCATCACTGTTTTACAGATGAGTAACTTGTCTAGTAGCACACAGCTGGGAAATCATGAAGTCAGGGTCACTAAAGCCCTGTGTCTCTGACACCATGCTATATTTAAAGGCTAGTCTTAAGGCACCTGCTTTGGCTGGTTAGTCAAGGCTAAAGAAAAACCCAAAGCAGGAATTTTCTGCTTCTTGCTTTTCTTCTCTCAGAATGGGACAATCAAACTTAAACTATTGCCTATGATAATTATGCATGCATGCACATGCATATAACTATCTTCAAGTAGAATAGGATACTTTTTTTTTTAGCTTTACTCTTTTTTTAAAAAAAAATAAATTTTTTTATTTTATTTATTTATTTTTGGCTGCGTTGGGTCTTCACTGCTGCACGCGGGCTTTCTCTAGTTGCAGTGAGCGGGGGCTAGTCGTTGCGGTGTGCAGGCTTGTCATTGAGGTGGCTTCCCTTGGTGCTGAGCACGGGCTCTAGGCGCGCGGGCTTCAGTCGTTGTGGCTCGCGGGCTCTAGGGCGCAGGCTCAGTAGTTGTGATGCACAGGCTGAGTTGTTCCGCGGCAGGTGGGATCTTCCCAGACCAGGGCTCGGACCCGTGTCCCCTGCATTGGCAGGCGGATTCCCAACCATTGTGCCACCAGGGAAGCCCAGGATACATTTGACAGTGACTGATAATGCATTAATTTGGCACACACAGTCAAAATGAGATAAATTGTTTTTGATGAAAATTGCCATGCAGCCTAAGAGGCAAGGAGAGAAAGTTCCCAGAGATTTGACTCTGCAAACATTAATTATAGCTGCCAACCCAAAAGTAGTCTACGAGCACACCCAATGGTCAACAGAGTAATACATCAATCATTTAGTCCACGCTCACAAACCTTCAAACGTAAAATCTTTTCCTGTTAGGAGCAACAATTTATATTATTGAAAAAAGAAGAAGAGAATCTTCTTGAGGTTATGTTTGTCTGTAGTTTGCAAAATGTGATAACCATAATTCTTGTGTGGAATTTTTCCCACTGTCAGAGAAGATCTATTTATTTGATTTTGGTTTCATAGAAGCATAACACCATATCTACACTAAACATGCACTTAACTGGCAAGTACATTGCACACTTAAAAGAAATTTAGTTTCTTAGTAAACATATCTCTGAATGTTCCATGAAAATATTGAAAATATTTATTTAGAGAAAAAGACAGCAGTTTTTACATAAAGCAGGCATAATTGGTTTTCAAGAAGAATTAATATTTAGCTTATTGCTAAAATACAAGTGCTGCTTTAAAAAATTGTGTAATTTCTACTCTATCTGCCAGGAAGCCATCACAGACATCTCAAGAGACTATACATTTATGATCTAATAATAAAGCAACATATGTGGTTCATGATTACTTAAGCAGTAGTTGGTACAGCTTTCTAACTTGATCAAATCAACTGCAGCTCTGTAAACCAGAATGAAAGCTACATAAACTACATTTAATAATAAACAGAGGCAGTGGTGCTTTTTCACCCCTCAGAATCTCTGGATGAGAGGGAAAACTCATATGGGGATACATAGAAAATTTGCTTCTCACTTGTTAATAACAACAATTATAATAAAAATGATAGTTAACATTCATGAGTATCTAATAGTTCCAGGCATTATACTAAATACTTACCATGGATTCTCACTTAAGCTGCAAGATGAAACTATGAGATAGGTTAGGACACTGAGGCACAGAGAGGCTAAATGACTTGCCTTTGGTCACACAGCTTGAGAGTGGCAGAGAAAGGCTTTAAACCCAGAGACAGAGTCCAACTCCTGGAATTGAGCCTTTAGCCAATATGCAAAAGAGCAGAAGCCAAAACAGTAACATTATCTACTGATATAACCAACTGCTGTCTTTTGGGTTCCAGATGATCAGGGAATAAAATACAATATGATATTAATCATGTAACACAGACTGACTAGGGTCCTAATCCAGAAACTGCCATTTGTTAGTTTTTTGACCTTTGGTGAATTATTTAAGCCTCCAGACGTCACTCTCCTCAATGGCTAAGTGATGATAATAATACCTCATTGAGTTATTGTGAGGATTAAAAAACTAAATCCCTTAGCACTAATCTGAAAGTTTTATATTAGTATTATTATTCTTGGTGCTACTTTATAATATCATTAGACCTTAAGTGTAAACTATACCAAAGAAGGGGTGGATTCCTGTCATGTTGTTAGCAGTGAGTCCTTGAAGGAGAGAGAAAGTGGAGATGGAGAAAAGGAGAAGTCATTCTAGGAAGGGAATAAAAGGCACAGATGTGAGAAAGACCCTGATGTGAGGAGAGATGATAAATAAGTTCAGCTGACAGGACAGAGGGTTTAACATAAGATAAAATAGGAATGAGATTGCATAGACTATTGAATATAATATTTCATAGTGCAAAATAAGGACATTCACCATATTTGATTCTGGTAACTGTTCTCAACCTTTATGTAAAAATCTCTTATATAAGTGTGAAAAATCGGAAGTCTTTCATTTGGATTAGTAGTAATCCTGAGTGTATTAACTCTCTGTATAACTATACTTATATGTCTTACCGCCTGGGACATTTGTTAAAAATAGAGATTCCTGGCCTTCTCTAGATTTCGAGGAGAAGGCCAGGAATCTATGTATTCACTATCACTTGCAGGTTATTCTTATCATTAGGAAAGTCTGGGAAACACTACTATAATCCACCCCTAACACTGCTGTTGAAACAATCTTTGTAAAACAAATAATTTGCATCTCAGTTAAAGCACAAATACTTGGGCAGAGCCTTCAAGATGTTCACATCCTGTTCCTACCTACCTTTCAAACCACTCTCCCTCAAGCAGCCTGGAGTCCAGCCATACTCCACTGCACAGGTGTCTCTGTTTATTCATGCTTTTTGTGTCTCTTGGCCTGATATCCCATTGTCTTTGCTTTCTTACCTAGAAAACTGACACATTTTTAAAGGCTCAGTTCAAATGTCACTCATTCTATTGTAACTGTCCTGCATCCCACTAAGGAGAATTTTTCCCCCCTTTCCTGACCTTCCAATTATATTTTGCAGTAACATCTGTTTTATGTACGTGGTATATATTTTCAGTTTCTGAAAGGGCCTAGACTCTTTTATTTATCTTGTACTCCCTCAATACTTAGTGCTTAGCACAAAGGAAGTGCTCAATAAACCTTGGTGGAATAAATGAAGGTGTGAATAAAGATTTACTCCATACTCTGTCAGTACCTCAGTTTGTTCCTTGAGTAATGGAAGACATTTTAGAAAGATGGCTGGGGTTAGTTGCTATAACATTTTTGCTAATTTATTTTCATCTTTTTTTTTTGGCTTTGGCCTGCATTGGTGAGCTTTAATAAGCCTATTTAAATCAAGATCCTTTGATATTAATAATGAAAAATATGCAGGCTAGATTCCATGTTCATCACACATCTTTGTTAGCATAGCATGGAGCTTCAAATTTGCCATACACTAGAGTTTGGGTTAAAGGCCAAGTATTATCTGACATAATGTCTTTCCCACTCTCTCTCTCATTGCCAACATTTTGCACATTCAAGGAAAGTGCTGTGACACCACAGCCAAAAGAAGAAAGACCAGGAGATGAGGTGGAGAAAAAAAAAAAAAATTGGGCAAAATGGAGATACCCAATGGTAAAAGGAAAAAATAAAGGTGAAAGAGCACCTAGTTTGGTTATGAGACTGTAAAGTGAAATGCTTTATGTTTTCATCCTACACAAATTTAGGTCTTCCTAAATTTGCCTAAGGCAACTTACTTTTCTGAGGGAAGAGTATTTTTATTGTCCATTTTTATTGTAATGTTTTGGTGCCAATTTTGGTAACACACACTGAAGCTAAATTTGCAACCATTTAGCATATAATTTATTTTAAAAGCCTAAATAGGATCTTTTCCATGTAAGGTGAAGCTTTTAAAATACAAAACAAGCAAGAACAGTGAATAGCTGTTACTCATGTCATGTCTACTGCTGAATGGTGTTTATGGAGGGGACAGGGTATATTTCAGTCCCAGCAGTAAATGCAGCACTACCCTGAGATCACTCTTGAGAGAAGGAGAGGCTGTTTGTGTAAGAGTTCGAAACGTTATCTTTTGAAGCAGGGATAATGTGATTCTGTGTCAGCTCTCCTCCCTGTTTTCCTCTTTTGCTGAGACATCAGTATCACCATGCTTTTGAAATTAAGAATCCATGCATGGAACACCAAACGCCAAATAAGAGATTCTTCTTCTGATACTTGTTCTCATCAAATTTGTTGATCTTCCTTCTAATTATTTGTCATTTACCTTTATAAAGTACTTTTTTAAAACAATTATTTATGGCTGTGTTGGGTCTTCGTTTCTGGGCAAGGGCTTTCTCTAGCTGTGGCAAGCGGGGGCCACTCTTCATCGCGGTGCGCGGGCCTCCCACTATCGCGGCCTCTCTTGTTGCGGAGCGCAGGCTCCGGGCGCGCAGGCTCAGTAGGTGTGGCTCACGGGCCCAGTTGCTCCGCGGCATGTGGGGTCTTCCCGGACCGGGGCTCGAACCCGTGTCCCCTACATCGGCAGGTAGATTCTCAACCACTGCGCCACCAGGGAAGCCCCCTATAAAGTACTTTTTAACTAGAGTTCTTAAAATAGGTTATGGAGATTATCTCATTTTTCGTTTCAGTGTTTCTAAGAGCAGAATGCATAGTAGAGATAGGAGAGAGATTCTCCATTGGTTATCAAAAACTTTGGAGCAGGAAGCGAGGTGTTAGCAGATTTACTCTTTAGGGTCTGGGTCTGTAGATCATAAATTTATCTTCACAACGGTACAAGGTTAGCACAAGTTTTTCCAGTCGCTTCTCTGTTGGTGCCCTGAGCTACCGGTATTTCTACCTGGACATTCTCCTCTGTCAGGCTTGCTTAATGGGCGGGGAGGGGAGATGCTACATTTATTACATTTATTTTCTATTTTCAGACAAAGACATTGAAACAGAGAAGGGAAAAGTTATTTGCCTAAGAGGAAAAATTACTCATTATTGAATCTAATTCTGTAATAGGAAACTGTTGATTTCTATCCATGCTACGTGCTCTGGTTTCCTGTCACTTATTTTTCCTTTTTCACATTTTTTTTTTTTTTGTCTTTTATGATGGTCCTTTGAGATAAACTAAACTAGATGTCAAAGAAAAGGCCAATTAGAAAAAAACTGTGTAAATAGTAAAATAACGGATTCTTTGACCCTCGAAAGAAAAAGAAACAGTCATGCTTGCAAGTTTAAAAGAATTGTTCAGTTGGATGATTCTGAAAGTATGCAGCCTTGTTATTAACACTGAAAAGTTTAATTACATTTCATTATAGCATACTAGCTTCTCTTAATTGCTAAAAGGGGGCTATGAAAGCAAAAACAAAAATGCCTCATCTCTAGAAGCTAGATTTTCCTCTCTGCTTTGTAATGTAAATGTGCCTGTGTGTATATTAAAATTCACACACTCCATCCATCTCTCTGGCTTTTAAAGGAGGGGTCACCTGACTTCACCTAGAGCGAGCCGCTCCCCTCCCTTTCGCAGAGGAAACCCAAAAGTGAGAGACAGGCGCCTACGGAACACAGGTTCTCCTGCTGAGCGATGTAAATGACCCCTACCGCACGGGAATCCAATGAGGTTGCTGGCGGGGGGTGGGGAAAGAGAAAGCGAGGGAGAGAGCGTAAGCCCGAGTGGGGAGAGGAAGAGAGCAAGGGAGAGAGGGAGAGAGAGAGAGAGGGAGACAAGTGCAGCATGCTTCATCTTTGAGAGGAGGGGAAAACAAAAGACCTCAGCGGCAGTTTTGTGTTGCTGTGTCTGGCTTAAAGAAGAAACTTCTAGACACCCAGGCTGAAAAAATCAAAGCTCAGAGGAGACTACTTCTATCAAGAGAATTCTATGATCTGAGAATGGGTTGGATCAGTACAGGTGGTTTGAGAAGACACTGATGAGGACCATGGAAAGGTGGGAGAGGACGTGCGGCTTCCCTGCTTCCTTTGAACAGAGCTCTAGGTTAGTAAGCTGAAACAGACCGGGGTCTGCTTAAATATCTATATGTGTGTATGTGTGTGTTTTCTATTTATAACCTCCAAACCCTTCTGCCCCCTAACCTCTGGGTAGGCAGTGCCAATACATATTCCACCAGATGTGAACCTAAACTTGATTTGACTCTTACTCCATTTACCGAATGCCTCTCGTTTGCTTGCCGAGCTTTTGTTTAATACAGCCAGTGGCAGAGCCATCATGATTTCTCTCTGCTTCTGAGTCAGAATGTGTGTTTCAGCCCTAGATTGTCAGGTGGCTGTTTGGAGAATAGTTAGCATTTTGCTCCAGAAGGCTGCAAATGCATGATTAGGTTATTGTGAGAAGTAAACAGCAAGTATCTGCTGACTTGGCATTTCTTGTAATGTCAGAATAGTTCAGAGATATCTGACTGCATTTGTCTTATCTCAATTTCCCATGTAATTGAGTTAAATATAATAAGTTTGAAATGGCACCCTACCAACAAAGGCACACACCAGGTATTCTTGCAACAGAGTATGTTTTACCTCCCATTGGAGTCAAAGCTTAAAAATTAATTTTGGGGAGACCTGATTTTGAGGAAAGAATACAATATGTCATAATTAAAATAGGTGCAAAGACATTTCTTTATAAGTGGGTACAGATGTGTGTAAAACAAACACATAATTTCTCTTGTTCCTTGTCATGCAGATAGAGTGTCTTTTGTTCCAGGGTGTGTATTTTCCTGTTTTTACAAAGAAAGCATTGCCTGTGCTTTCTGTGATAGCAGACTTGTATGCCAATTTGTCATTGTGCACTGGTCAAGAATCTGCTCTATTCTGAAGTAAACTGCCCAGAGGTATTAGTCAAGAAGCTGGGAGGAGGGTGGGGAGTGGTGGTTTTTTCTTTCTTTCTCTTTTTTGACGATTAGCTCAGAAGTGTCTAATTCACATGATTTTAAGAGGAAGTGGGGGAAGGCATTTAGTTTTGAATAGGATGCAGATCCGTGCCATGCAATTGCCAAAGAATTTATCAAGAAGATGCTCAGAACAGAGGGAATCAGATTTGTAATGGACTCTTTAAAAAAATGTTCTGTGAGGGTGACTGGCTGGGTCCCTTTTGACCAAATTAAGATGCACTCTGGCAGTGCACTAGCAGCTGTGAGCTGACATTTTCTTATGAACCTAGTGAAAAATGGCTCCATATCTCTCCTCCCGTCCGGAGGAGATGGTGTCTCTGAGTTGTCGAGCTTTTCCTCAACGTGATTCGCTCTTATGGCTGTTTTCTGATAGGAATGGACTGGCTCCTGTTTCCTTTCTGTTTGCCTGCCTTTTTAAATCTCAGCGAGAATGGGGAGTGGGTGGTGACGGTTTTACTTCAAGTACAAACTACCCAGCAAGGCTAGCAGAAGATATTTTTCCGGGTTTCCATTTTTAGAAGGGAGTAGATTGTATTTCTTTGGACACGATATACACTTTTTGTTTTTGCGGAGTGGGCTAGTCAACAATTTCACTAAGAAAAGATGCACACATATGTGACACTTTACATCTGGACTCTCCACTTGCGAAGTGACACGTAAAGACACAGGGATACTTGCCTATCATCCATCTCTGAGAAGATAAAGCTGCCCTTTTCTTTCTTACCGTTGTTTCGCTGTTTTAGAACTGGGATCAGTTGTGCAAGGAGAAAGATCATGCCCTAGAGTTAGGGTGCAGGGAGGAAGTGTACTTCTGTCCTGTTCTCCACATGTGTTTCTTGAGGAATCCCTGTGCTGATTAGGGAGTGGAGGTGGAGGGGCTACAGCAGCTCCCCTGTCCCTTCATTTAGGCTTCGGTCTGTGAAAGCTCCAGCCAGCAGAGGCAGGATGCGCTTTAGCAAAGAGCTGTGTGTTTGAGGGGCTGGTAAAGAGCGTGTGTTGTTTGCGGGGGTGTGAAATCGGTTGTTCTCTATTTTATAGCATTCTAAGATGCTTCTATGAGTAGAAAGTGGGTTCATGAGGAAGGGGTTGGGCTCTTCATGTTTCAGGCAAGAAGTATAGCACAATCCACCAGAAAGGACAACAGGAGGATGCAAAACAGTGCAATACTGTGGGCACTGTGCAGAAAGAATAGTTCTTTAAATTGTATAATATTCCCCTAGTTCCAGAAATTTGCAAAAACCTCAAGGCTTCCTGAAAAATGCAGTGGAGTCATTTCTACATTATGACAAGTTAGACTTCTAGTACAATAATTTTAACAGCATTATGGAAACACCTTCCATAAGTGCTTTAGATATTATACCACTTGCTCCCCTGAAGGGTATCCCTCTTAGGGTTTGCCTCTTGGACATTTACATAGGAGAGGAGTCACAGCACAGATTTTTTTTTTTTTTGGAGTCAGTTTGGAATAATTTTGTTGGAGCTAAGTGCTTACAGAGGCAATAGGATTCACCTCTTTAGTAGAATAACAGAAATGGAACTTTAACACTGCATGTAGATCTGATTACTGCTTTTGTACATGTAGACAATTTGACTATGGTACATCGTGTGCTTTGGGGAAATTGATGCAATTATAGTTGAACAATGAACATAACAATAGAAAATACAATGAAAACATGGATCTCAACATTCATGGGAGGATTAGCAGGGTCACTCTTAAATATTGTTAATGACTACAAGTGAGGAGGTTTTACCCTGAGAAATGTCCAATGTCTAGAATGAAACAATCGTGTTTGTAAAACTAAGGGCATAGCTCACCAGCTGTTATAGAAGCTGGATGGCACTGATGTTTAAACCAGATAATACGTACATACGAAAGAATTGTGGACCTTAGAAACTTCCCACTGATGTAATTTTGTTTTTTATTGAATACAAGCAGCAGAATAACTATAAAATAGAAGCAGTTCATGATCAGCAGCCATCAAGGGAGAGAAGATCTAGGACTAACATGAAATTTTGGCAATGAGATATATGTGATGCCCGAGTGACCCTTAGGATACCAGTGAGTTCTTAATGAGAGCTAAAAAAGAAAAATCCACATGTTGAAATAAGTTTCAGTATGTCTATATTCTTATACCTTCAAGTTTGGAAAATAGAAAATTTCCTAAGATTAAAATTAATTGCTCCTGTGGTGCCTGTGGCATAGAAAGGAAAAGTTGAGATGAAACAATGAAGTTTCAGACAAAGATATTTTTGTGAAATATTTTTGAACACAAAGCTTCTTTCTGAGAATATTTTAAGTAGTAATGACCTGCTTTCTAAAGTCTATATTTTCTATTACTTTAAAAACTGTACTACCCTAAATTCCATTTCCAGCTTTTAAAAGCCTTAGTAGGTGACAACATGATATTAAATAAATAAGGGCACAATAAATGCCTCTGAGTTTAAAATACTCTAATTTTATGTTCAATTTTACATACATTTTTCCTCTAAGTCTGTCATATCTTTAGCTTTTGCTCTAAGTCATACAGCTGTGGCAATCTCACTTCTAAAGACCTCAGTTGCTTACTCTGACGATTGCAGATTTTTAATATAATTGGAAAAAATATAAGTGTTTTGCTATTTGACTGCATTAGGTGGTACCTTAAACAAGGTTAGTTATGATGTGAATTATCAGTTCAAGTGATTCATAGATATCAAGTGATATTCATAGGTATCATTTGCTTGAAATAAAGGAAATGCTGTATATTTAAAGAATATCAAGGCTTTTAAAATATACTAAGTATACAGTATGGGGGTTAATTCTTTGCCTAGTTTTCATCATAAGAATGGCTTTCTGTCAGCTAAGCCACTGTATGTTCCAAAAGCAGTGCATTATTCTGTTTTCTCCCATAGATTCCCTATCCATTCTCCCAAGTCATACAAAGTATATATCTCATCTAATGAAAGTGATAATGATTTAAAAAATTCCCCAATCAAAGTGTTTGAAAATTTACTATTCACTCTGTGAAAGAACATAGTCAGAATAGCTTTTTCATTTTCTCATCAGTAAAGCAAATCAAACTTTGGTGTCTTTAAGGAAACGAACAATGATGTGAATTATGAAATAGGAACCTCATTGCCAGGCAGTCAGCCAATGGTGAAGAAGTGAGCTTAATGGATGACTCTAATCGAAGCATTGCAGGTCAGGAAGTTCCCATATTAATAGGATCCCAGCTGAGATTCCAGAGTCAGCCACTCAACTGGCTCACCTTTCTCTTCTCCCTGGGGCTGGCTCTGTGAGAATAATACATTTAATGAAAAGAGATCACCTTTGCTATAAGATCACCTCTAACCTAGACCAGTCCTTGCAAACATTTCAGGTATCTTTAATATCCTCTCAGCCTGAAATTTCAATGACATTTTCTACCCAGCAGCAGATTCCAGATGCCTTTGGAAGTCACTCAACGTTTCACGGGAGTCAGGGGTCTTGCCAGTTACTGCCCACAAAGGCATAAACCTGGCCCAATAGGAAAGGCAGGAGGAATGAGAGCCTTCTCTGGCCCACAGAAGAGTACTGAGCCCCTTGGGTCCTTTTATGCAAAGGATGGCAAAAGCCCAAATGCCAAGCTATGGAATTGCTGGCCAACTGTTGAAGGATTCTCAGTCTTGGATTAATACAACTCTTTAAGAAGAGTTTTCCTTTGGGTCTTGGGAAGCTTCCTGTTTCCTTCTATCTCAGGGCCTTAGCACATGGTGTTTCTTCTGCCAGAATGCTCTTCTGCGCTCTTTACCTTCTCTGACATTTAATTGGCTCTCTTTACTGCATGCGCTCAGGGCTCATTATTTTTCTTTATTATAGAAAGAAGGATTTTTTAAAAAATTGTTAGTTATATATTAATGCCATTATTTGATTAATGTCTCTTTCTGCCAGGAGTCAGGACCTTCTAAAGTTAGGGTCCACATTCATTTTGTTCACAGTAGAACCCCTCAGCCCTTAGATCATGTTAACCCACATGTTAAGTGTGCACTAAACTTTTGTTAAATGACTAAATGAATGAAGAAATGAATACTAAGGCACCAGTACTAGCGGATAGACATAGTGTGGCTTTGGCTTAACAAGGAGCAAGTCTCTTCATTGTGTTAGCTAGTTTGGACTCCTGACAGGTGAGTGTACCAGAGTATTTTCAGGGTCTCCCTCTTGTCAGGATTTCCTATCTGAGAAAGAACATTTGAGTACTGTTATGATATTTCAGAAAGAACCTTACTACCACAAAGTGTCTGTAGGACCAGTCTTAGGCAAAACAGTGGTTTTTCCTTCTCTCTCTGTTACTCCCTCCAAAGCATCTCTTTTTTCTAAATCTGCCCTTACCATCCTTGGTTCTTTGCATCCAGGACCTTCCAGGTCACATCTGACAGTGGCTATACCTTGCTAACTAAGCTGCTAATTAGCTTGTGAGCCATGAAAGCTTTTCTATGGTGTGAACTCTTCTAGCAGTATTTGCACTTTGAACAAAATTGTCGTGAACTGATTAGTGCTCTGCTGATTAATATGAGGGATTGTAAAGCAGAGTATAGTATGAAGCTTGCCTTTAGGGAGCTTCTTTTCGGCTTTGGAGCTAGTAAGTCTTACAAGAAACACTTGGCGACTCCTCTAAGAGTCTGTAATCAACAACTGTATTTGTCCAGAGGCAGCTCTGGGTCTTGAGTGGCACCTGTCCCTAGGATACACAGCTTCCAGGTCCCTGGGGCCAAGATGACCCCTCCACACTGTGACATTGTATGGCCTGTTCTTAATTGCTGCTAATTCAATGATGACCCCTGTCCCCGTTTCCCCAAAGCATCAGCTAGGCCAGAGTGATGTGTTACAGATGAGTGAAAGAGGAGTCCCTGCTTCCCTCAGAGATAAAGGGAGCCGAGCTGCAGTGTTGCATTGGGCTTCTCAGCCTCCCAGATCTCCTCCCACTTCCAGAATCCAGACATAACTTTGCATGTTCCCATTCCCGGGAGAAAACAGTCTGTCAGAGTGGTGACACATTGCCCCCTCCGCCTTCTTCTCCTGAGATGGATCCTGGCTTTTCCTTATCCTCCTCTACAGTGCCCGGTAGACAAGTGCCACGTTGAATACAGACCTTGTTAAGACTTATCCTGTAGCTTGGTATTACAGATGTGCTATTAGTGCAATAAGGTGAAGACTGTCTGCCCAGAGAAATACGTAATTTATATAAGAAAATAAGTTTCATAAATTAAAAAAAATTACTATTTGTAACTGCATGAAAAATATTAAATACTTAGGAATAAATCTGTTGAAAAGTGTGCAAGACTTGACACTGAAAACTATAAAACTTATCTGGAGAAAAATTAAAGACGACCTCAGTAAATGGACAGATATTCCGTGTTCATAAATTGGAAGACTCAATATTGTCATCAATTTTTCTAAATTGGTCTATAGGTTCAATGCAATCCAATTAAAATTCTAGCAAGCCATGTGTGTAGTGTGTGTGTGTGTGTGAGATTGTGTGTTAATTGACAAGGTGATAGCAAAATTTATGTGATAATTAAAGGACCTAGAATATCCAAGAAAAAGAACAACTGTATTTGGTTGTGCAGATATTAATAAAACTAGAGCATAAAGAAAAGTATTTGTACAAGTGGAACTTCAAGTGGACCTTGACCGATAGGTAGTATCTAAATCATCAGAGAGGAAGGATAAGAAAAATGTAACTTTTTAGGAAAAACATGAATAAAAATGTTCAAAGGTATTTAGTACAAGGTGTGTTAAAGTCCTTATAGAGGATAGTGCTCATGTTTATTTTCCCAATTATAAAAGGCAAAAATACCTTCTATTCAAGAATTCATCAAGCTTTCATCCATTTAAGCCATATTTTGAGATCCTGAGCATTAGGATTTATACACTGAATTTACTCCTCTTTACACCTTGAAGTATTCTTTCTATCTCAGTATTTAAAAGTAATCTCAAAGAAGTTTTCTGTCAGAGGTGCTTTTAAGGATTCATTTAGCAATATTGATTACTTTAATTGAGGTTTATTGAAAGTGCTCAGTATAGCTCACTTGTGGTTCATGTTCTATAAATACATCACCATCTTATTGATATATAGTAGTGTTTTCATTTCATTGCAGTCAGCCTAACACCTTGTAGAAACCTTACATTCACACCAGACTGTAAAGAGGAAACATTCTTTTCCTCTGGTCTTCCACAGAACTTAAACCACGGAACTGAGTAAGAATCATTTTCAAGTATGTTTTTAGTAGTATAAGCCTGTTTCATTTGAAGACTCCCTGTGGAAAATCCAGAAAAAGAATGAACATAGCTAAGACAGAAAACATCAAGGTGCATGCACAAAAAAATGAGATAATTGAAATTAAGTGATTTTTTTTTTTTTTTTTTTTTTTTTTTTTTTCGGTACGTGGGCCTCTCACTGTTGTGGTCTCTCCCGTTGCGGAGCACAGGCTCCGGACACACAGGCTCAGCGGCCATGGCTCACGGGCCCAGCCGTTCCGCGGCATGTGGGATCTTCCCGGACCGGGGCACGAACCCGTCTCCCCTGCATCAGCAGGCGGACTCTCAACCACTGCGCCACCAGGGAAGCCTTAAGTGATTTTGAAGTAGGACAAATAACCTATAACTAGCCTTCTAGTTATAGAAGTTATGTGAAGTTATGGATATAAACAGTTTCCATTTTAGTGGTTGGGTTTTAGGTTAGGTCCAGGAGTTGTTAAATCCTATGAAAAAGCACTAGGTTTACTTTTTGAACTTTCCTTGTTTAGGTAGAGATATTGACCTTTTAGGGTAATTCAGGGTGTGCATCTTTTTAAAGGGAGGGGTCCCTCCAATGACCCCTTGCCAGCTAATGCTGTAACAATGCTTCATGAGTAAGACTGCACGCGTGGTCCTTTAGATGCTCTCACTGCTAAAAAAGAAAGAGAGAGAGAGAATATAAATCATCCTTTTGAGATATCATAGATTGCCCCTTCCACACACCTATGTGCATTACTCTTTCAGTAGTGTTAGGTTAAAGTAACACTTCAAAAACTGAAATCTTTCACCTCTCTTTTATTTCAAAAGAGAAAGCATAAAAGAGGCTGGGACTGGCTAGTAGTATGTGAAATTCTACTCTGTGTGGATCCCAGGTTATGCATTCCCATTGGGTATACAAGTCTTGATAGGGTGCTGCGTGTGGTAACTTTTATTTTCTAATAATATAGTTGTTGCTCTGGGAATCATAAGTCTTTCTCTTATTATTGGTGCATTAGAAATTAAGAACAGTCATGGCTAGCTCCATTTATCTAAATTAAGTGATAAAGAAATGGTATTAAAATATTACTGTATCTGTTAATAGTTCATGTCCCCCAAACCCGAAAGAACACATTTAAGTATGACTGGTGAGTGGCAGGCCTTTAATGAAGTTATCATTTGTTCATTTTCCATATTTATTTATTTCCAGTCTACAGAATTCTCCATCTGGGTTTGACTGAATTAAGATCTACCATAGAAGCCTGAATTTTTCTCAAACTAGTCTAAAAAACGGTTAGAGCCAAATGTACCAAACCATACCATGTTACTTTATGCCTTTGAGTATCTGTGTGTTATTTTCCCCACTGTCTAGAATGTTTTCTTCCAAGTGAATGCTAATTATAGACACAGGTCTTCTATAAAATATTCCCTGACCTATTCTCCCCTGATCTTGGGAAAAGTTTGTTATTCCCCATAACTATATATGTACCCACACATGCACACATATTCTGCTTTTCTATTTAGAGTTTTGTTTCTCTCACTAGAATATAATCGCCTAAAACAGAGTTGGATTTTTGATTATCCTGCTATGTCCATTACCCAATAGAGGATATAGCATATAATTAATATATATTTCAGTTAGGATTTAAAGAAGCTGATCCTCTTTTTGTCCACATTGCAGGAGGAGTGTAATGTGTGTTTATGAGATTAAGTGGTTTAAAAATCTTCATGTGTTTTAATCAGTTGTCTTTTTAGTCTCAGTTCTACTAAAGCTGAAAATAAATGCTAATCATACTAAAAATCCCCACATATTTTTTTCTAAGAAATTATGAAGTTTTATAGTCAACTGTGAGCAATGAGAGGTAGAATTAAGGGAAATAGTGCTGAACAGTTTGATCCATGAAAAATTAACTCTGGATAAGGTCCATGAATCATGTTACCAAAATGATGTAGAGACCTTTCCCTCAGTGCTCCCTTATACCCATCCACCATTGCAATGTGGAGGCAAAGGAGAGATGTCTTACCTTTGCACAGAGCTTTGCTGCTCTGAGTGTGGGCCGTAGAGCAGCCACATCAACATCACCTGGGAGTTTGTTAGAAGGAAGAATCTTGGGCCTTACCCCAACCTATAGAATTAGAGTCTGCATATTTAAACAAGACCATAGCTGGTTTAATTCTGCATTAATGTTTGAGAAGCACTAATAAGAGAGAATCCTTTTATGAAGTTTTTTGTCAATTTTGCAGCCTACAGCTTGGCAAGCAACTTGGGGACAAGTTGTGAATATCGAAGGTCGTTTCTTTTCTCAAGCTATGTAATGGAAGCAGTTCTCCCTCCAAGTCACCCATCTTTATGTGTCCTGGAAAGAGAAGGAAATGAACCTTATTAGAAGCTACTATCTTTCTTGTTCCTTTTCCCAAACCAACTTCTATTATGTACATTGGGAAAACAATGAAGTGTAGCAGGAGAGACTAGAATTGAGTCTGGCCTCTGGCACATATTAGCTGTATAAAGTTGGACAGCTTCCTTAGGCTTTTTAACCTCATTTTCCTCTTCTGTAAAATGGAAATTATAATACTTATTGGCAAGGTTGTTTCTATATTAGAGATAAAGATGAGAAATTATTTCCTGTAGCTCACTTGGCACAAAGTAAGCACTCAGTAAATAAACAGAAACTATGGTTAACATTGCCTTACCCCCACTTTCCTCATGGATCCTTGTTGAAAGCAAAGATGTAATCTCTTCTAATGCCAACTTCTAGGTGTTTGCCTTGGGTGCCTTTTGGAGGTGGAGACTGAGAATTCTAACTGGTTTGATTTCCTGCTACTTGATTTGAAAACAACAAACTAATGAACATCATGTGCTTCTCTCAAACATACACTTACATATTGGAATAAAATGCCCCTGGATATACAAAGCAAAAGAAGAAACTCATATTCTTGATATCAGTTCCTTCTTCCAATAAAGGAAATGTAGGTTACTTCCCAATAAGATTGTCAAGGAAGGTTAGTGTCAGAATTTACTAGGGAAAGTAGTCATGTCATTAGCTAAGATAGAGAAGGAATTTAGCATGAGAGCAGAAGAATTAAAATCCAGTTGCAGGCCTCTAAATCTAAGAACTGCCATTACATGATAATTCTTTTTTTAATCTGGGTGGAAATTTTGATATTGGAACTTCTATATCATTATTACACTCCATTACATTATAAGTTAACAATGTTGTCTTAAAAATACTATATAATGAAAAAAAGTACAGATTATAAAAGGCAAATTGCACAGAGAAATTGCACAAAGAAACCTCTTTTATTTTCTTAAAGACCTAACTTAAAAAATTTAAATTAAAAAGCTTATCTTGGAAAATAGAGAAAACTTGTGATAAAAATCTCACACATAAACTTACATGTTAAGGTACTTAACCATTGTCAGTCTGCATATTATTTTGTCATAGCAATATGAAAGAAAATTACAGGTGTTTTGTTAAATTAACAATTTTTATAAATTTATAAACTTTTTATAAAGTCACACAACTAGTGAGTTTATCACAATGTGATATTCAAATTCTCACACTGAAGTGAACATTGTCGTGTTAAAGTTACCCTTTTAACATTCACAGCTGCAGAGAAAAACAAGGACCACTAATTAACTTTATTAACTTCTCCTTTTGGTTACACAAACTTTAAAGATCTAATAGAAAGCATGTACCAATGATGCCCTGAAAAAATTTATCTACTTGTAACTTCATTAATTTTAGCTGGTTTTCTTGGTTTTAAATAAAGTTTATGCAATCATTTTAGAGCTATATGTCTTAACCTAGAAATGAATGCATGATTAAAAAATAAATCAAGCCATTTATCTTTATATTTCTATACAGATGATTTTAAGTAGGTCAAATTTGAAGTAAAGATAAAAGAATATATAACTAAGAAAATGACTTGAGTCAAGTCGTGACAGAAGTGTGAGAGCTACCCATGGGAACAGAAAGATATAAAGACCTTGGTTTGGAACATGGTAGGTTTGAGATGCTTATTCGTTATCCAAGAGGATCAGTCAAGTAGGCAGTTGGATATAGAGTTCTGGAATTCAGGAGTGAGGTCCCTGATAAAGTGTACATTTGGGGTCTACTGCTCATATGTGGTGGTTAAAGCCATGTGTCTAATGGGATCATCCAAGGACTGAGTATGAAAAGGAAGAAGTATTTTCCTGATTGAGCACTGCTGTACCTTTAATAATTGAGAAGATAAGGGGGAATCAGGAAAAGAAACCAAGAAATCACAGAAAGATAGGAAAAAAAATAAGACAGAATGGTGCCCTCTAAGCCAAGTGAAATGTTTCAAAGAGAGTATGATCCACTGTGTCAGATGCTGCTGATTTGTTATGCAAGATGAAGACTTACTAATGTCCACTGGTTTTGGTAACATGGAGAGTTCAAGAGAAAAGAAATGGAGACAGGGAATACAGATGATTATTTTAAGTTTATTTTGTTTTGTTTTTTACTGGAAAAAGAAAGTAAGAAATAGGACAGTCACTGGAAGGAAAAGAGGGCTATAAGTCAGATTTTTTTAAGCTAAACAAAAAATTTTAGCATGTTTTAATTAAAAAGAATGATTGAATAGAGAGGAAGAAATTGACATATATATATATATATATATATATATATATATATATATATATAGAGAGAGAGAGAGAGAGAGAGAGAGAGAGAGAGGAGAATTTCAATGTCTTTAAGTAGGTGTTTGTTAGATATAGAGCACAAAGGGAGAGGTTAGCCTGTTCTAGGAGTGCAGCCTATCCATTCATATTAGTAAGAACAAAGCAGCCCATAAGAACCAAGAGGTATTTAGGTGGGAAGATCTGGTGGTGAGAACTTGTGAATGTTCTCTTCTGATTTTAGCAATTTCTCAGTGAAGAAAGAAGCAAGATTATGGTGGGGGAGGTATCAGAGATTTTGAAGAAAAATGAGAAGTCTGCAAGTCTAGGAGAGTGGGAAAGGAGTGATCTAGAGAAACATAGCATGGTTGATGGGTAGCATTAAGGGTCCACTAGAAATTGTGTCATTTTTCCCTAGCCACATTGAGCAATTTGGGTAAGATGTGGAGAAGACAGAGAGATGGGTTTAATTAGGGTTGTCTGTATGATGTCGCAGGAGGAGCAATGGAGTCAAGGGGAATGTATTAAAGCACTACAATGATAAACGAGAATTTAACCTGGGTTGGAGAATGAGGGTCTGGGAGTGGGGTGAGGACTATGAAATCTCGGTGGGATTAGAAGGTAGAAGATCTCAGCAGGATTGAAGGGTTTTGAGTTGGTGTTGGAGATGTGAGGAATCCCATTGTTGTCTGTTTAGAAGTATCTAATGTCATGTTCTTCTACAATACTCTCAGGTGCCATGATGTTCCGTTAAGAGTGGCTTATTTTAAATACTACCCTCATTTAGTGCAAACATGGCTGCCAAATGCATGCATTACTACCCATTTCCACTAATCCGTCAATTCTCTGAACAACTGGCAAAATGCAAGTGCTGATGTTGCAGCTGTTCCTATGTTTTGAATTGCCTCAGGAGAGGAAAAAAAACCTACAAATATTACATGAGTTAATGACAGAATAAATGCTTGTTTACAGTGTGTAATTATGAATCCATATCATTGATACTACAAGACGGATGCTTGAGTTTACTTTTATATTGCTAGAAGCACTTCAGTCTTTATAATAATTACAGTGGGGAATAATTTGTGTGTATATGAATGGATCCCGTACTTGGATTTCCACTTGGCGGGTGGAACTCTGATCTCCTGCCTGCCAGTCTTTTCCTTCAGGGATATTTGGACTCTGCTTCTCGTACTCTCCTTTGGCTAGAAAGCACCTCCACCTGACAGATTTTGTTTGGAGAAGTACTGTTCTCATGTCTGAAGCTAAGCGTAAGTGGCCCTAGGCTACTGAGTCCATATTCTTCCTTTAGAAGCCTGGGGCACCTTCAGTTAGATCACATTTATTTCTAAGAGTTTTAAGATTGTGACATGGAATATTATGGTGTTTAGGATAATAATCAAAATAAAAAGAAACAATATTATGAGAAACGTAGTCCATCATTTTTTTATAAGGGTGACTTAACTCTCTGAAAGCAGACCAGTTGGATTTTGAGCTAAAATTTTAATACAGGCTGCTTAGTCAGATATCTTGATTTGTCTTCCATATAGAATTGTGACTGTGTAGTGGAACAAGCCAGAATCTTGTGATGTTCACAGTGCAAGATTTTGGCTATAGCAGGAAGCAATACAATTTTAACAGTATGCAATTCCTGGATTTTTGCTAATGTCATACTTGTTTGCTGAGCTGGGATGTTGTCCTGTAGGGGAGTACATACATTTGAATGACTAAAGAAAGATAGTTACACTTAAAATTTTACATCAAACTACAGACCTTCGTATATGGTACTTATATTCATGGCAGAACCAGGTATTACAAGTTTCACAAAATATACCATCAACTGATGCCTGAAATTATTTTGTCAAATCAACAGATTAATTTCTTTACACTGTTTGTGGATCAGACCTTCAGAAGTGTTCATCTGTTGTGTAGAAGCACAAGTCTTTTGTCATGAAGATACACAGAAGCCCCAAAATTTTGATCTTTGTTATCACATATTCTGGGTGCTTTTCGTATCTTCAGTGAAATGTATATAAAAGACCCATAGCCTGTAGACTCTTTGAAACTTGCTTAAAAGTGAAACCAAACAAACATTTTCATAGAATTAAACTTTCCCATTATAAATATAGTATACATGAAACTATCCTTTTATGTAAAGGAACATTTAAAACACTCTAACACATATTTTTACAAAAAACACATGAGACAAAATGATTTTCCAGAGCTGCCATGGCTAGTTACCACCAAGGCCAGAACTAGCATACAAGACTCCTAACTTCTAGTTTAGTGTGCTTCCCCCAGCACACACTTACAGAATGTTATTCTTGAGCTCAGAATCATTTAGTGTCTCCCCTCTCTGGTAATTTTCCTTTTAGAAAAGTGTATGATTAAACCTCCAGTCTTCAAATGCTCTACTAACTTAAGTAAAAAGCATGTTGAACATGGTATAAAGGATATTACCTTAATCTGCAAAGGTTGAATTTTCAGCACATGTAAAAGCATATTATGTGCCTTATAATACATTTTTCATAATAGAGACCATCAGTCAAGGTGTAAAAAGGCATGTTAGAGCAAAGAGAGACATTAAAGCAAATAACTTGGTAACTCCGATATAAATGGATGGATGTCGTCGCTTCAAGTGAGCTAATGTGAAGTATCAAGATATTTACCTTCATTCTTTGGTTTGTTTAAATTTTTTTTCAGAAAGGAAGATGCTTGTAGTGAAGGAAGCTGACACAGGCAGCAGAAGTGGTTAGTTTCAAAGCTGTTTTAACCCATTTTAGTGATTTATATTTAAATATTCTAAATATTTATATTTAGAATTTATATTTAAACATTAAACCTAATTTTCCAATTAATTTCACAGAAGAGATGCTTTTTATATTGATTGCCCAAGTGTGCTCCCTGTTTGTGTCAAGAATATCTAATATGGTAGTGCTAACCAGCAGTGCCCTTAAAATTAATACTTGCTGTTAAACTTCACACTGTTTTAGAGCCTTTACAGATCCTGAAGAGTTAAAGGTGCACTGCTTGAAATCATTTTAACTTAACATGGAAATGATCAGCAGGTTCATGTAGTTCACAATGGACATTTGAAAGATAATTTGTTTTCTTTGGGCTTATTATCAGTAACTATTTTATTATTAACCTGCAGTTTTCTTTTCATATTTACCTGAATATTTGCCACTTTTTGTGCTCTTCATTTCTTCCTAAATATGTTTCCACCAGATATGAGCTTTCTTTGGCTGAAGAACTTCCTTTACTATTTCTCGTAGTGTGGGTCTGCACACTATGGGTGATGTTTCCTTTAGTTTTTGTATATTTGAAAATGTTTGTATTTCACCTTCAATCTTGAAAGATATTTTTCCCAGATAGAAAATTCTCAGTGGACAGCTATTTTTTTTCTTTCCACAGCCTTTCATTTTTAGACTCCATTTTTTTTCTGATGAGAATTTAGCTATCATTTGTAACATTCTCTTATGCATAATATGTCATTTTTCTTTGGCTTCTTTCAAGATTTTCTCATATTTGAGAATTCAAAATTTTGACTATGATTTGAATTTTTAAAAAGTCTTCTTAAGTTTTCTGAGCTACTTGAACCTGTAAATTTGTGTCTCTTACCAAATATGGGAAATTTTTGGCCATTATTTTAATATTTTAAAATATTTTTTCTGTCCCATTCTTTATTCTCCTCCTATGAACCTAAGGATACATATGTTATACCTTTTAATGTTATCCCATGGGTCAAAGAGGCTAAATTTATTTATTTTAATCTTTTTGTCTTATGACTTCAAATTGGATAATTTCTGTCAATCTCACTTCAAGTTTACTATTTTTTGGTCTGTTATCTCTAATCTGCTATAAAGTGCAGCCAGGGAATTTTTTTTCCAGATATTGAATATTTCATTTCTAGAATTTATTTCTTTTTGTTTCCATTCCTCTGCTGAAATTTATTATCTGTTCCTTTATTATAATTGTTTTTCTTTATGTTCTTGAACATAATTATAATATCCGCTTTAAAATAATTGTCAGTCAGTTTCATCATATGGGCTGTCTTGTGGTGATTCTCATTGATTTCTTTTATTCTTGACCATGGGTGATGTTTTCTTTTTTCTTCATTTGTCACTTCTATCCTGGACACTAGTCTGCTTTCTGTTATGTTCTTCTGAAAAGTGTTTACTTTTGTTTTAACAGGTGGTTAAACCTGCTGAAATTTCAAAATGTAATACATGTTCAAAAACAGATGTGTTCAAACTCTGTCTTGTCTACAGTGGGAAGCAGCTGAAATTTCTCTTTAGTCTTTTCATCTTTAACCAGGCTGCATGGACTCTGCCTAGACATAGGTAGTTCAGGAATCAGCTAGATATTTGGGCAAAATTTGAAGCTTCCTTCTGCGACTCTGTCCTTCTGTGACTTTTTCCAGATGGGAAAGATAAAAAAAGACCTTTACAGCTGGGATCTAGCCTGAAACTAGTAGGTAGGACTTAGTGTTGCTGGGAGTTATCCAAGCACTCACAATAGGCTGTGATATTCTACTATAGAACATAAAATAAAACAAAACTCAGAATATAAACATCAAGCAGGGCACACTGTGACCATGATGAATCAAGATGAAAATAAGATCACTCTGTAATCATGTCCAAAAACAGACAAAAGCAAGAAAATTATCCAGTCCACACTGTGGCTAAGAGACTGCTGCTTCTTTAGCAGTCTCTAGATAAGAAATAATAAGAATTCTCTCCACTTCCTAACAACGTAGAATCTAGAGCAAAACTCTGCTTTCTTGAACGGTTCCCAAGAGAACATAACACAAGCCCAAATTCTAGAATATATTAGATTCCCCATGGTTTCCCATGATGTGTATTCTTATCATTTTTGAGCCAATAAACCCAGTTTTGTTCCCCAGGTGCTCTCCTAGTAATCCCTGGTTGAAAGGAAATGACACAGAATTTCCTCCTTTACTTCCCAGTATCTGTAGTAACCCCTAAATTTGACTTCTTATTTTTCAAGCCATAACACAAGAGAAATGTCCAACTTTTTAGCTGGTGCTATGTGTGTCTGCCCTGAGGCAGAACACAGTAAAAATCCTAGGAAACTCACCTAGTATTATTCTCTTTTTCTATTTTCTGACTACTTTTGGTTTCTTCCTTGTGCCTTCACAAAATTGTTTATTATAGTTTGTCCAGAGTTTATAATTGTAATCTCCAGGAGGTTGTTCTGATATGAATTACTTCTTCTTTATCAAAAGTAGAAATTCTTTTTTGTTGTTAGAGAATATCACTTTGTATCAGTAATCTATTCCTACATTGGACAATCTTTTATGATGTCATAACTTAGTAGTGCTCATCATACTGCATTGAAGTGGGTAGGCATTGAGTTGCTAAGTGAATAAACTAATCGAAATTCTGAAATTTTGAGAAGGCCAATAGGTCATGTACTATGAGATTTGCTGAGTTTTCACATTCTTATGTTGGATAGGAATCAAAAGACTTGTCCAGCAATATGAGTCCAAGAGTTTGTCCATTACCAGATCTAATTTTAGAAATAATATAAAATTATCATGCATGGAGATCATTATAATAAGTATATTGATCTGACCCACAAATATGTTGCTAGAAAATAACATTGAAAAGATTTGTAGCCAGTGATTTGGGGAAGATAATTTGTCACTGGAACAACAATGATACCTTGAAATTGAACTTGATGTAAGCATTAATTTTCTCAAAAATTTTCCAAAGCTTTATACTTAACTGTTAAGTATCAGGGAATAAGTCATTGTCTTACTTCTTATGGGAATCAAGCACATTATTTTTCTCTATCATTGAAAGTCCAATGTGTTTCTCCAATGGGATAGATTTGTCTGGGTTCTGTCTACAGAGACAAATCTTTAACATTACTTACTTTTAGAATCTCTGCTAGTGTAACTTGTAACGTACATCATTATTCATATAGACAAGGCATGAGATTTAGAAATACTTCTATGTCTCTGGCCATTGGATTATATTGATGTGTTGTTAAATTTAAAATACTTTTTAATGATATCTGTCTTATGTCAGTGTAGAATATTTTATAACTTTTTTTCAAAAGTGTGAATATTGCCTTTGGTAAGGGCCAAAATTTAAAACTACACCTGCCCTGCGATGTCAAACCCCCATCCCCAATACGCTCACAGTCCCCTTAGCTTGCTCTATATTTTTTTCCAAAGGATATATTCCCTTCTACCATACTACATACTTATAATATATTCACTTACATATATTGTCTATGTTATGTTTATGTGTATTGTCTGACTCCTCCTTCTAGAATGTAAGGTTCACATGGGTAGGGATATCTGCTTATCTGGTTCACTAGTGATCTTGTGAGAGTAGAACAATATTTGGCAGGTAAAAGTTCTTCTCTCTCTCTCTCTCTATATATATATATATAGTTCATATATATATATGTATTAAATGAATGAATGAAAGAAAATTGTTTATATAAATCACAATATCCTGGATTGTTAATAAGGCTCCTTTACTTCTTTATTTGGAAACGGTAGTAAGAAGTGTCCCATTCCCCTTCCTCTCTCTTTTCCATTTAAAATATCTGCTATAGTCATCTACATAAAACACAGCCCACATCTTTTTAAATCTTTCCTCAAAAATTATTAACATCTCCCCATGTCTGTAAAATGAAATTCAAATTCCCTAGCTGGCATTTGAGGTCCTCTGCAATCTGTCCTTATTCTGCCAACAACTTCATCAACCAGCATTCCCCTCTGCTTCAGCTCTTCCGATGTGATCTTTGGGCTTGCTTTCTCATCGCCTCATTTAAATGTCCTGTGCTGTGGCCTATCCTGATTACCTCATTTAAACCACATTCCCCAGCCTCCTTACTCAGCTTTATTTTTCTCCATTGCACTTGTCACCTTCCAATATACTGTATAATTTACCTACTTATTATATTTCTTTTTTGTTTCCACCCTAGAATATAAACTCCTTGAGAGTAAAGGCTTGTGCCTATTGTGTCCTCTGTAATAACACCATGGTTTAGCATAGTGCCCTACCTCCACAGCTTGGGCACCTTTTTTCCTTCACTTAGGTTTCCCTTCACTGAAATTCATGTTTCTGGTTTTACCCATCTGCCAAGGCCATGCTTAAATGCCAAGTTTTTTTTCTGAAAAACTCCCCTGCTCTCCTGAGCTCAGGTGAAGACAACCTCTTCTCTGAACATTGCTAGCATTTAATCGGAAACCACCTTTATATCATTAAAAAAAATGTGTAATTTCTTTTATTTTGGTTATTTATGTGCATGTCTTATCTCTTCTATAACTGTTCCTTAGGAACAGGTTTCATGACTAATTCATCTGTACAAACTCAGTAGTACCTAGTTCTGTGTACATAGTAAATGCTTGATAAATATGTGTTGAGTAAATAGCCATATGAATTTCCTTATTACAGCATTTTCTACCCAAATATAGAAACAAGGTTTGAATTGTGCAAAACCCCTATGAAAAGGAATTTTGCTTTTGAGCTTGATTATTTGGTGGGGGGGAATCCAATTATGTCTTAAACCCAGTGGACTGAAAATATCCAATAAGAAAAAATGTATTTGATATATTTGATTTCATATTCAGAGCCTAGAATAAGTTCTGTCATTGGCTTTTTCACTTCACAGTAATTTCCTTCTTTCAAAGCATTTGTGTTTTGCCAACTGTTTATTCATAAACTAATGCCCTATCAAGTTACCTGAAATAGTTCATAATAGAATTAAGAAAAATATAATTAAAGACACAAAGAAGATGGGATTGATATTAAGCAGTATATGTTTGGATTTACTATCATTTGAGTGGTTTACTCTTCCATAAGTGTCTTGGCATTAATCTATTACTTTGTATTTAATAAGATTGGGAGGAACGCTAGGGTAGGGCCATAAAAGATCATGGTACTGAAAGCAAATTTGAGGAGGGTCTTATCCTTCTTTCTTTATTCTGGAAATCCAAACAAAAGCATCTATCACTGGATTATATTTGATTTCAAAGCTTTTTCTTATAGTTATTTGTCTTACATCTGTTGTCAACTAACAAAAAAGACTCGTCCCCACCTTTTAATATGAAAATTCCATATTTTAAAAGCCCAATATTCCTCACCCCTCACTATGACCTTAAGGAGGGATGATTTTCATACTTGTGTTTAGGGAAGTATTTCCTCCTCCTTCTCCTCCCTTCCCTCCCCTCTCTCCCTCTCCTGCCCCCCTCCCCCTCCTCGTCCTACTCTTCTCCTCTTCCTCCTCCCCTTCCTCTTCTTCTCCTTCTGCACCATGAAATTCTAAAGTGTGCCAGTTAAGTAGCCATATGGTGGTACACAGTAAAATGTACTCCTCAAACTTTTTATGTAAAAACTTATAGTCTTGGCGTACAACAGGAGTCTGTTCCCTTTCCACCTGTTCCCGTGTTGCTGAGAGCCTTTGGCAGGGAATCAGGCCCTGTGCTAACTTCCAGTGACACATATTCATACTAGCTTCCTTCAACTCTGTGCCCAGCCTAGTTCAGCCACCACAGATGCAGCTATGCTTAGAGCAGACCAAACTTACTAGTGAGATCAAAGTTGGTGTGATGGGGAGATACTCTGCCAGGTGGAGCAGTTCCTAAGAGTGCAGACTCCTTGAGGACCAGTATTAGAATATTTTACAAACACAAAGCTAGATATCCCTAAACTGTCCTTTTTTTTTTGAGAATGTTTTTTCTCTGGTTTAGTGCTCTATTCCTACTACTGCCTTGTTAACCTACTCAGTTTCTAAGGATTTTTATCACATCATGTGATTCCTATAATGTTTGGTATACTGTAATATTCAATAAATATTTATTGGGGGTAGGAATAAAAATGAATAAATGATTCAAATGATTAATTTTCTATATGACCACTTCTTCTATTACTTTAGATCCAAACTCAATATCTGGTAGTAAAATGATAGTATTTTCAGATTTAGCCCATGCCTTAGGGGATCACTATATGAATTCTCATTATTGAATCCTTTTAGAGGAAAGTCCGTGGTACCAGGTCAAGAATAGTAAGGTAGCTTTTTTGCATTCTTACCGCTTTGCGGGTGGTACAAGCCATGTACAAGCCATGAGAATTCTTTTGAAAATTAGGAAAACTGCTTAGTTTAAGCACAGTGAACATTATCATCAACCTGGTGCTGACTTGGCTGGCTGTGAGACTTATATGCACTTGGTATATTTTCTTTAATCTGTCATTTGGACTCCCATTTTTACATTTGGAAGGCCTAAGAAATTGATTAGTGGTCCTTAAACCAAATGGCCAAACAGTGGCAAAATAAAACACAGTGATATATGGGTCTTATTTTGTTTTTTTATTGTAATCAGGAAAAATTAGGTTGTCCCATGCCAGATTATAGTTTATCTAATTGCATCTTCTCTTTCACTTCTTAGTGAAAGTGAAGAAAATTGGGGGTGGGTCAGGGAGGGGCAGAGAATTATTGTGGCTTATATAAAGCCAGAAAATCCTCAGACTAAATCAAAACCAAATATCTATATAGAACATTAAAACCTGTACTTTGGAACAATGTGCTTTAAAAACAAATTGAGATGCTAGTGGCATAGAAGAAAATCCAAATGCAAATGAGGAAAAGACAGCTATAAAATGTAGGTTGGTTGGCTGCAGTTCTGCCCACGAAGCACTAGCTGGCATTAGTATGAAATTTAAATTCACTTCTATGCTGATGATTGCCTCTTTGTAACTCATTAAACATTCTTTGGCACCAAATTTTAGACTGAGTAAAGCCACAGAGCATGATCCAGTCAGAAATTAACCTCAGGGTCTATATGCTCCTGTAACTGAGCAGCTAAGAAATTGATATTCTGTCCTGGAAGATTCTCAGAAAGGGTGGAGTTTGGGGGAGGGAGCTTAGAGTTTGATTCTCACAGCTGGATATGAAGCCAATAGCACTATGTGACTTGACTGCATTAGAATTACTCCTCTTTGGGGTTGTATGCTAATCTTTTGAGCTTCATCATTTCAGTTTCTGCTTGAGAGCTGGCTCTTCAAAAACTTTAAGTGACAATGACAGTCTACAAAATTGCTCTTTGAGAACAATTAAACAAAGTCAGGAGGCATGTAATATTTTTAGCAGTGGGTAAAAGGGATCATTTGATTATGACAGAAAGAAGCTCATAGTCTTTAAAATTGTTTCGACAGATCTGATTGTTATGTGACAGTTTTGGGATGACAGTTGGTTTCTACAGGCTAGCTGAGACCAGGTGGTATGTGGAGGAAACATTGCTGATGTAATGGATGTGAACTTAGGAGCTACAGGAAATTACCTCTGAAAAGAAAGTATTTTCTTTCTGTTTGACAGGTCACTGCAGAAGATATCCATTGAAAATTATGTTAATGACAGCATTATGGACTAATAATGTAGGCTAGGGAGAGTAAAACAATATTCAAAAGAAGACAGAAGCCTAGAATATCAACTTTCAGGGTATCAAAGTAATGTTGGTAGTCACTTCCTGAAATAAGGGAGTTAGGAAGTGGTCATTAATAATGAAACTAGGATAGACAGTAGGAGATATCATCAGTTAAATGGACATCTTGTTCTTATTACCATCATTCTGATTATGATTAGCTACTAATTCTGAGCCTTGATTCATTAACTGTTAAGTATACAGGATTTAGAAGCAGAATATTGAATGAGACACAAGTTACCAAATCCTTTGGAAAGACAGTTTCTTTATATCAAGGTCAGCTATATTTTAATTAATAGGAAACACACACCTTGACTACTGTGACATGTGGAGAATGTGTCTCATAGGTTTCCAAATGTGTGGTTCAGAACAGAGAGAGTGGAGAATTGGGAACAGAAGACTGGCCTCATCTGGAAAGCCCAACAATTAGTCCTCTCCTCTCACCTTTCATCACTGGATCTTTTCACTAGCACTTTGGGGAATGCATAGGCTTTGCTATCAAACAGGGAGAGGTTCATATCTGAGCTCCAGCACTCAGCAGCCATGCGAATTTTGGAGTGGTCTTTACTTGAGCCTCATTGTACTTATATGCAAAATGGGACTGAAATAACAAACTAATCAGGTTGTTATGCAGCATGCATGAGAAAAAAAGAGCATGGGGTAAAGCTCTGGAGTCAGAGAGTCTGGGTTTTAATCTTGGCTCAACTGCTTACAAATTGGTTGACTCTATGCCTTTTTCCCTCCTGGGTAAAATGTGGACAATATAATTATCATACTTCTGAGTAGTAGTGATGATTAAATATGTTACTGTATGTTAAGCGCCAGAGTGGTCCTGGTATATGGTAAGCTATTTTCTAATTATCAGTATGAAAAGTGCTTGGGAGAATGCTTAGCAAGTTGTAAATTCTCAATAAATAGAAGCTACTATTATTACAGTTGTTTTTACTATTAGTTTCTATCCAGAAGAACTATGCCTCTATCACTAAATTGTTTTAAAGTTTTAAAACCAGGTCACATCCAAGTTTTAAAAAGTACAGGCATGAGTATTCTCTTCTTGCAAAATGCACAGACATATAAACCATTATTTAAAATAAGAAATTTTATCCATTAAGCATAATTCATAATGCAAGAGTTTTCTTTTTCCTCTTTGCTTCATAAAATTAGACTCATGCAAAGTTCCTAGCAGTCATAATTTCATACAAATCACAATGAAGAAAAAATACTAAATTAATGGGAACACTATCTATGATAGGTGGAGCCAATAAGTAATAAAGAAACTATATGCCATGTTTTAATATTTAAACATCTTAATTCATATTCTGGAAGATGAATCAGCCAGATTAACAAGAGAATTTGCAAATGACACTAAATATGAGATGCCTGGCAAATGCCAGTAAAAACAAGAATTAGCCTGTGAGCTAGGAATAAAAAGCGGAGATAAGACAAGAAAATCCAAGTGGGATTTAAAATAAAGATATTAAACAATGGTGTGACTGCTATTCAAATAAGAGAAAAATCGATAGTGACTAACAATATTTCTCCTTTAAAACATTGGCATGGGAGATAATTTGACTCATTTGTAAAGAAATTTCCATAACAAATATGGGATATCAGTAGATTTTATGACTTTTTGAAAGCACAGCTTGATTATTGTTTGTTCCCAGTCTTGTTAAAATATATACATATATACAAAAATTTTGGCAATTTAAAAGAAAAAAAATAAGAACATTAGTTTTAGTGTTACCTTCTTTCCTTTTTTTAAAAAAAATAGATTTATTTTATTTATTTATTTAGTTTTGGCTGCATTGGGTCCTCGCTGCGCGTGGGCTTTCTCTATTTGCAGCAAGTGGGGGCTATTCTTCGTTGCGGTGGACGGGTTTCTCATCATGGTGATTTCTCTTGTTGTGGAGCACAGGCTCTAGGTGCACGGGCTTCATTAGTTGTGGCACGCTGGCTCAGTAGTGGTGGTGCACAGGCTTAGTTGCTCCGTGGCATGTGGGATATTCCCGGACCAGGGCTCAAACCCCTGTCCTCTGCATTGGCAGGCAGATTCTTAACCACTGTGCCACCAGGGAAGTTCTGCTTCTTTCTTTATGTAAAATAAATTTCTAATATTCCAAGTTAAAGAATGACCATTATCTTAAACTGAAAAACAAACAAACAAACAAAAACAAAAAACCACTTGCACACAAAAAGTAGCTAGGTAAGAAAGATTGTGTAATCAAAGAGGAAGGTGAAAGCTTCAGAGTTGCAGAGACTTCACATGGAAGGAAAAAAGCAACTGAATGGCCAAAAAATTCTTCCCAGAAATGGTTCACTGGAATGGAACTGTTCAGTGCGGAGATTAAAAATGGGAAGGCAGATATCCTTCTCATTGTCTTTAAGAGGCTGATGTGTCTTTTGAAAGTTGAAGTCAAATCATTCACCTATGTTTTAAAAGTCTTTTGGTGGGTGGCCATACCCGTATATATGTGCCAGAAATAGTTATTCATTTGTTTGTTTGTTCATTTGTTCATTCACCACACATGTATTACTATGTGACAGATATTGTGTTAGGATGTATCATTGTGTTAGAGACACAAAGATAAATAATATACAGACCTGTCTTCAAGAAAGTTACAATCTAGGTGGGAAGATAGACATGCAGAAATAAACAAAATATTGTACCATATAGAGCTTCCCTGGTGGCGCAGTGGTTGGAAGTCTGCCTGCCGATGCAGGGGACGTGGGTTCGTGCCCCGGTCTGGGAGAATCCCACATGCCACCGAGTGGCTGGGCCCATGGGCCATGGCTGCTGAGCCTGCACGTCCGGAGCCTGTGCTCCGCAACGGGAGAGGCCACAAGAGTGAGAGGCCCACATACAGCAAAAAAAAAAAAAAAAAAAAGATTGTACCTTATAACTGGAGTAGTAGAAGTACAAGATGTACTGTAGGCATAGAAGAGAGAATGATTAACCCTTTCAGACAAGACATCAAAAGGAGGTGCTATTTGCTCTGGATCTTGAAGAATGACAAAAGTTCTTTTTCAGAGGTTTTGCATTTATATTGTAGAATTCATCATATCATTTAACCAAATCATTTAGTGTTTGTGTAGTGCATTACAGATTGCAAAGCACCTTCAGATGCTTTATCACACATAAGGTACATTTTTTAACATGGTGATGCTCCTTTTTGCGTTTTTGGTTTCAGCTTATCAATTTTATCTTTCTTTACAGGTACTAGATCTATATTTTAGACCTACTTCTCTACAGTGTTCTAGTAAAGGGGATGTTCCAGTTACTATTACTGTATAACAAATCATCCCAAAATACAGTGATTTAAAATAACATTAGTTATTTATTATTTCTCATGATTTCTGTGGGTCAAGACTTTGAGAAGGACTTAGTTGAGCAATTCAGACTTGGGGTGGATCATGAAGTTGCAGCCACATGGCGACTGGAGCTAGAGTATCAGGTAGTTGGTGCAGCTGGGAGCTGGTTAGACATCTCTGTGTCTGTGTGTAATCTTAGGGCTTCTGCATGTGGTTAAGCCATATGGGCTAGTTTGGGCTTCCTCATAGCATGGCCACCTGAGGATATTTAGGTTATTCACATTCTGGCTTAGGGTCCCTTGCCAATGAAGTGAAAGTTGAATTGCTTTTTCCCAACCTTACCTTGAAAGTCACATTGCATTACTTTAGCCACACTCTATTGATTACAAACAAGCTACAGACTTAAACGGAAGGGAATTAAATGTAATGTCTTGATGAATGAGAGGCAAGATTCTAGAGGAACGTCTGAGATGGGAGATACTGTTGTGGACATCTTTGGAAAATACAATCTTTACATCTTTATTCAAGCTTTGAGTAAACAAACTATTCTTCTTTAAGAGAGATTGCATGAGATCTTATCAGAAAATGATCCAGGGCAAGGGATATTACTGAATTTTACTTAATGTTTATTAAATTGATTTTAAAAATTTCAGTACCTGACACTTCCTAATGAAACTGAGATCAAAACATGACAGGATATAAGAGGGATTGATTTGTCAATGAGGAAGGACTTTCTGACAAAGCAGGCCATTGAACCTTGCAAAAGGTTACAATGGAAAACTGAAGAATCAATTTATTTGAAGGTTTTAAAAATCTATGGTAGAGGAATTCCATGAGTTCACTTGTGTTAGCGTGGTCCCAGCTGGAGGAGAGAGATGGATTGAGTAACCTTCTTAGACTTCTTTCAGTGATGTAATTCCTCCATATTCATTAACAAATAAAAGAGCGATTATCTGGGTAACCTTAGAAAGGTCTTTTGGTCAATGAAAGGGATTTCTTTATTTAATTTATTTTTAATAATTTATTCATTTATTTTGAGCTCTCTGTCTCACAAAAAGCATTCCAATATCTTACATGCACACTTCTCATTAATACAATTACTGCAGATTTTTTCAAGTCCTAGTACCATCCTTTGATCAGTAATTAGACAGAAATACTTTGTGGTAAGATAAATTTTGAAATTCCTTGCTTGGCATGGCTGGCAAATAGGTAACAAATTATAGTCATATTTTTCTTTGTATGAGTGTGTTGGTGTCAATATGTATATATCAAATAGAAAGCTTAATTGGTGCCAAGTATTTTGCTTTACCTGCATTGTTTGATTTAATTGTAAGCAACTGTAATGTATAATTAGTATCGCTGTTTTAGAGATGATGAAGATGAGGTTCACAGATGTTAAATAACTTTTCTGAGGTCAAGAAGCAAAGCTAAGATTTAAACTCAATTCTACTAACACTGGAGCCTTACTAATTAACTAGGTGCTGTATTTTTTTTATTATTAAATGGCAATGGAATGCCATTCTTTTGTAAATTTAGACTATATTTGCAAATTAGATCACACTCTGGAATTTATAAATCAGAATGCCTCAATGTCATTAATGTACAGGCCAATAAAACTATTTATGATCTGTACCCCTCCCATTTTTTAACTTATTCTTTCCTTATACCTCCATAAGAGGCCTCTGCTCTAGCCAAAATGGGCCCTTCCTATAACCTTGTGAATACTGTTTCTTTTACCTGAAATTGTCACCCTACTCACATCCAAATCTTCCTATTCTATCAATCCATTCAAAAGCTTCCTCTTCCATAAAACTTCCCAGATCACTTGAATTCTTAGAACTCTTAATTTCTCTAGACTTACTTGTGAAAAAATGATTTTGAAAATTTTTTTTGTTTCAATTAGTATTTATATGTATATTCACCCTCAATCAAGATAGAAATTCCTGCATGGAAATGGCTGCATTCCTTTTTTCTGTCTTCAAACCCTGGCCTGGTATGCCACAAACTGTATTTTTTCAGTGTTGGTTAAGTAGCCCAACTTCCTGTTAACTAGTATCTGTCTGAATTGAGCAGCAACATTGCCTTAATTTCTATTTTCAAGACCTGCGCTTGAGATCAATGTTTATTCTCCTCACGTTTCAAATATTGTGATAGTTATAAGGTAGCTAAAAAATTTTTGGAAGTTCTTTCTGCTTGCCTTGACCACATTTCTTCTTCATTGTACATTTTAATAACTTTTGGATGCTCATTTTATCAAATAAAGAGCATAACTAAGTATACTTTGTTTAAAAATTGAGCAAAAAGAGTCTAGCCTGATTTACTTAATTGATGAGTGTTAATGATGCTGAAATACTGAGCCAAATTTCTGAGCATCATTTCTTAGAAGCCAGCTGGTTTTGCTCTTTTCTAGGGCCAAAGATTGCATACCTAAAACTGGTCAGTCACCTCACATACATATGCTCTTATCTACATTAGACAACCAAGCAGACTAAAGAGTCTGTACTGATTTATAAGTACCATCATTTTTGCATATGACAGAAGATAATACCATGATTAAAGATTTTCAATGTTAGTCCTAGAATTCAAAAACTGCTTTAGAATATATACACCTTCACTGTTAACTATTTAGAAACCAAGATTATAATATTGTCCATTTACATTCCATCTAAAAACAGCAGATTACACTTTCTTTTCAAGTGCACACGGAACATTCTCCATAATAGATCACATCTTGGGTCACAAATCAAGCCTTGGTAAATTTAAAAAATTGAAATCAGATCATGCATCTTTTCTGACCACAATGCTATGAGATTAGAAATGAATTACAGGGAAAAAAATGTAAAAACACAAACACATGGAGGCTAAACAGTATGTTACTAAATAACCAAGAGATCACTGAAGAAGTCAAGGCAGAAATAAAAAATACCTAGGGACAAATTACAATGAATACACAATGATCCAAAACTTAAGAGATGCAGCAAAAGCAGTTCTAAGAGGGAAGTTTATAGCAGTACAAGCCTATCTCAAGAAATAAGAAAAATTTCAAATAAACAATCTAACCTTATACCTAAAGGAACTAGAGAAAGAAGAACAAAGAAAACCCAAAGTTAGTAGAAGGAAAGAAATCATAAAGATCAGAGCAGAAATAAACGAAGTAGAAACAAAGAAAACAATAGCAAAGATCAATAAAACTAAAAGCTGGTTCTTTGAGAAGATAAACAAAATTGATAAACCACTAGCCAGACTCATCAAGAAAAAGTGGGTGAGGACTCAAGTCAATAAAATTAGAAATGAAAAAGGAGAAGTTACAATGGACACCACAGAAATACAAATCATCATTAGAGATTACTACAAGCAACTCTATGCCAATGAAATGGACAACCTGGAAGAAATGGACAAATTCTTAGAAAGGTATAACTTTCCATGACTGAACCAGAAAGAAATAGAAGATGTGAACAGACCAATCACAAGTAATGAACTTGAAACTGTGGTTAAAAATCTTCCAATAGGGCTTCCCTGGTGGCACAGTGGTTGAGAATCTGCCTGCCAATGCAGGGGACACAGGTTCATGCCCCAGTCCAGGAAGATCCCACATGCTGTGGAGCGGCTAGGCCCGTGAGTCATGGCTGCTGAGCCTGCACATCCGGAGCCTGTGCTCCACAACGGGAGAGACCACAACAGTGAGAAGCCTGCGTACCGCAAATTAATTAATTAATTAATTAATTAAAGATAAGAAAAATCTTCCAGTAAACAAAAGTCCAGGACCAGATGGCTTCACAAGCAAATTCTATCAAACATCCAGAGAGGAGCTAACACCCATCCTTCTCAGACTCTTCCAAAAAACTGTGGCAGAAGGAACACTCCCAAACTCATTCTATGAGGCCACCATCACCATGATACCAAAAACAGACAAAGATACTACAAAAAAAGAATATTACAGACCAATGTCACTGATGAATATAGATGCAAAAATCCTCAACAAAATACTAGCAAACAGAATCCAACAACACATTAAAAGTATCATACACCATGATCAAGTGGAATTTATCCCAGGGATGCAAGGATTCTGCAATATATGCAAATCAATCAATGTCATACACCATGTTAACAAGTTGAATGAGAAAAAAACATATGATCATCTCAATAGATGCAGAAAAAGCTTTTGACAAAATCCAACACCCATTTATGATAAAAACTTTCCAGAAAGTGGGCATAGAGGGAACCTACCTCAGCATAATAAAGGTCATATACAATAAACCCACAGCAAACATCATTCTCAATGGGGAAAAACTGAAAGCATTTCCTCTAAGATCAGGAACGAGAAAAGGATGTCCACTCTCACCACTATTATTCAACATAGTTTTGGAAGTCCTAGGCATGGCAATCAGAGAAGAAAAATAAATAAAAAGAATACAAATTGGAAAAGAAGAAGTAAAACTGTCACTGTTTGCAGATGACATCATGCTATACATAGAGGATCCTAAAGACACCACCAGAAAACTACTAGAGCTAACCATTGAATTTGGTAAAGTCGCAGGATACAAAATCAATGCACAGAAATCTCTTGCATTCCTGTCCACTAACAACAAAAGATCAGAAAGAGAAATTAAGGGAACAATCCCATTCACCACTGTAACAAAAACAATAAAATACCTAGGAATAAACCTACCTAAGGGGGTAAAAGACCTGTACTCAGAAAACTATAGGACACTGATGGAAAAAAATCAAAGATGACACAAACAGATGGAGAGATATACCATGTTCTTGGATTGGAAGAATCAATATTGTGAAAATGACTATACTACCCAAAGCAATCTACAGAGTCAGTGCACTGCCTATCAAATTACCAGTGGCATGTTTTACAGAACTAGAACAAAAAATCTTAAAATTTGTATGGAAGCACAAAAGACTCCAAATAGCCAAAGCTGTCTTGAGAGAAAAAAACGGAGCTGGAGGAATCAGACTCCCTGATTTCAGACTATACTACAAAGCTACAGTAATCAAGACAATATGGTACTAGCACAAAAACAGAATATAGATCAATGGAACAGGATAGAAAGCCCAGAGATAAACCCACACACCTATGGTCAACTAATCTATGACAAAGGAGGCAAGGATATACAATGGAGAAAAGACAGGCTCTTCAGTAAGTGGTGCTGGGAAAACTGGACAGCTACATGTAAAAGAATGAAATTAAAACACTCCCTAACACCATATACAAAAATAAACTCAAAATGGATTAAAGACCTAAATGTAAGAGCGGACACTATAAAACTCTTAGAGGAAAACATAGGAAGAACACTCTTTGACATAAATCACAGCAAGATTGGTTTTGATCCACCTCCTAGAGTAATGGAAATAAAACCAAAAATAAACAAATGGGACCTAATGAAACTTAAAAGCTTTTGCAAAGCAAAGGAAACTATAAACAAGACAAAAAGACAACCCTCAGAAAGGGAGAAAATACTTGCAAATGAAGCCACTGATAAGGGATTAATCTCGTGAATATACAAACAGCTTATGCAGCTCTATATCAAAGAATCAAACACAATCAAATAATGGGCAGAAAACCTAAATAGACATTTCTCCATAGAAGACATACAGATGGCCAAGAAGCACATGAAAAGCTGCTCAACATCAGTAATTATTAGAGAAATGCAAATCAAAACTACAATGAGGTATCACCTCACAATAGTTACAATGGGCATCGTCAGAAAATCTACAGACAACAAATGCTGGAGAGGGTGTGGAGAAAAGGGAACCCTCTTTCACTGTTGGTGGGAATGTTAATTGATACAGCCACTATGGAGAACAGTATGGAGGTGACTTTAAAAACTAAAAATAGGGCTTCCCTGGTGGTGCAGTGGTTGAGAGTCCGCCTGCTGATGCAGGGGACACCGGTTCGTGCCCCAGTCCGGGAAGATACCACATGCTGCGGAGCGGCTAGGCCCGTGAGCCATGGCCGCTGAGCCTACGTGTCTGGAGCCTGTGCTCCACAACGGGAGAGGCCACAACAGTGAGAGGCCCGTGTACTGCAAAAAAAAAAAAAAAAAAAATCTAAAAATAGATATGCCATATGACCCAGCAATCCCACTACTGGGCATATACCCAGAGAAAACCATAATTTAAAAAGAAACATGCACCCCGATGTTCATTGCAGCACTATTTACAATAGCCAGGTCATGGAAGCAACCTAAATGCCCATTGACAGACGAATGGATAAAGAAGATGTGGTACATATATACAATGGGATATTACTCACCTCTAAAAAGGAATGAAATTGGGTCATTTGTAGAGAAGTGAATGGATCTAGAGACTCATACAGAGTGAAGTAAGTCAGAAAGAGAAAAACAGATATCGTATATTAATGCATATACGTGGAACCTAGAAAAATGGTGCAGGTGAACTGGTTTGCAGGGCAGAAATAGAGACACAGATGCAGAGAACAAACGTATGGACACCAAGCGGGGAAGGTGGCAGGGGTGGTGGTGATGTTGTGATGAATTGGGAGATTAGGATTGACGTATATACACTAATATGTATAAACTAGATAACTAATAAGAACCTGCTCTATAAAAAAATAAATAAAATTCAAAACTCCAAAAACCATAAAATATCGTCCATTTAGAATATTATTCATAATAAAGAATTAAGTATTGCTATTTGCAGCAACATGGATGAACGTGGAGAGTATCATACTAAGTGAAGTAAGCCAGAGAAAGAGAAATATTATATGATACTACTTATGTATGGAATCTAAAAAAACAATACATATGGATCTATGTATAAAATTGAAAGAGGCTCACAGACATAGAAAACAAACTTATGGTTACCAAAGGGGAAAGGGGTGGAAGAGAGGATTAATTAGGAGTATTGGATTACTACTATATATAAAATAGGTAAGCAGCAAGTATTTACTGTATAACACTGAGAGCAATATTGAATATCTTGTAATAACCTATAATGGAAAATAATCTGAAAGAATATATGTATAATGTTTGTATATATATAAAGCTGAATTACTTTGCTGTACACTAGAAACTTACACAACCTTGTAAATCAACCGTACTTTAATAAAAAATAAATAAAAATAAAATGTCATCCATTTATCGATATCCTACTTTGTCTAAAATAGATTTTAGGAATTTTATAAAGATATCAAGATATACATTGTAACAAGAAAACACAAATTGTAATTAAATGGTAAAGATGAAGTGAGGCAACAACAAAGGTAAGGTAATAAACTATACTCCATAATAAAGCTAGTCATCGATGTACATGTTATGTTTCATATCCTCTTACCAAGAGTGGGCTGCAAATTTGACTCTAATTACCAGTATGAAGAGGGAAACCTGTTCATGTTTATGGTTAGTTTTGCTGATTTGTAGTACCTAGTAAATAAAAACAAAGGAGCTGCTGAGGAGGTGGGCACCTACTTATGGCCCTGAGAAATTGTTTTCATGGATCTTCCAAAAGAGAACACTGTTTAAGCCCTAGGGATGATTCTTAGGTAATAATTATAAACCAACAGAAGCTGCTTTAAGCCGGAAAGATTTAAAGAATAGAGTTCATATTGTGTATGTTAGATTATTGCTTTTGCTTGCTGTGCATGCTGTGCCAGTGTCTCCTGCATAGGCAGTTTATGACCTCTGTGTTGATCTGCCTGATTTCACAGCTCTAGCCTTCCCTGGGAATCCAGAAAAATTTCTCATTTCATTGGTGTGACCACATACATCTGACTGTGTTACTGCTTTCACAGTGGCATTTAAGACATTCCCCAGTTTGCCCCTGTGGTTTGTTCTCAGTTCATATCATGCTGCTGGTTAATCTGCCTCCAGCCCCAGCCACCATGCATCCCTGTGTTTAAGTTCAGTGTTTCTTAGCCTGTGCAGAGATTGTCAGGGATATAGGGACTGGAGAGATGACTAAAAGAAAGCCTCCCAACCCACAGCTGAAACACTGAAGCTCTGCTTCTTTCTGTTATATTGATTATGGATCCATCTGTAATTTCACTGGGAAAAAAAGCATTCACCTGCCTTTAAAAAAAATTAATACCTGAAAGAAATCAGTGCTCTCTGAAGTCCCTTTGAGGTCTAGATATTTATTAATTAGATCAACTAAGCCGAATATCTCTTTTCATATGTTATCCAAATTTGCTTTCTGTTTCCTAGATTCTCTACATCTCTGCCATCTAAATTTCTTATCTTTTTATCTGTAAGTAGTCCTATGCACATGTAGTAGATCTTTTAATGAGTTCTTTTTCTTTTTCTTTTTTTTTTTTTTTGTATTTTTATAAAATTTCTCATTTCTTATTTATTCACTTTGGCTGTAGTAGCATAGATTTCTCTCCTTTTTTTCTTCCAGAAGTACATGATCTTTCATCTAAGGACCAATGATTTTAAAGCCACGTGAAACATTCTTCAATAACACACTTTACTCATCCATTTTATCCTCAGTATTTAAAATACTGGTCAAATAGATATTAAAGTTCTATTGTATTACTGGTGAAGTTAAAGACAGGTTTCTACTTGAACTATCATGAGCATCCTTTTTGGATTTCACTGGGTATGAAGCTTGATCAATTTTTTTTTTTAATTGTCACACCATCCTTAATCATACCAATAACATAATATACACCTTTTGAAATTTGACATTAGACTGCAATTTTGAGACAGATAGACTAATGATTTGTTAGCGAACTAAGCAGACAGGTATTCTTTTTTTATTTTTAACCTTTTCTCTTTTTTTTTTTTCAATACAAGTTTATTGGAGTATAATTGCTTCACAGTACTGTGTTAGTTTCTTTTGTACAACAAAGTGAATCAGCCATATTCAGACATATATCCCGATATCCCCTCCCTCTTGAGCCTCCCTCCCACCCTCCCTATCCCACCCCTCTAGCTGGTCACAGAGCACCGAACTGATCTCCCTGTGCTATGTGGCTGCTTCCCACTAGCTATCTATTTTACATCTGGTAGTGTATATATGTCAGTGTTACTCTAACTTTGCCCCAGCTTCCCCTTCCCCCCTTCCCCCCCGTGTCCTCAAGTCCATTCTCTATGTCTGCATCTTTATTCATGCCCTGGCCCTAGGTTCATCAGTACCATTTTTTTTTAGATTCCATATATATTTATTAGCATATGGCATTTGTTTTTCTCTTTCTGACTTACCTCACTCTGTATGACAGACTCCAGGTCCATCCACCTCACTACAAATTACTCAGTTTTGTTTCTTTTTATGGCTGAGTAATATTCCATTGCATATATGTGCTATATCTTCTTTATCCATTCATCTGTCGATGGACATTTAGACTGCTTCCATGTCCTGGCTGTTGTAAATAGTGCTGCAATGAACATTGTGGTACAAGACAGGTATTCTTGATAGTGGGAAACTGGGCATACATACTATAATGTGACTTGTTGAACAAGTCAGATGTTCTTATCCAAAAAGATATAAATTACCCTAATTAGAAGTATCCTAGGAAATTAAGAGTAATTGCATGTCTCACCAGAAAAAAATAAAATATTGCATCAAATAGTATAAAAGCAAATTTTAAGGATATAATTTAATTCAACAAAATCTGAAATTCTTTTTTTTTTCTTGATGCGGACCATTTTTTTAAAGTCTTTATTGAATTTTGTTACAATATTGCTTCTGTTTTATGTTTTGGTTTTTGGGCCCCGAGGCATTTGGGATCTTAGCTCCCTGACCAGGGATCAAACCCATACTCCTTGCATTGGAAGGTTAAGTCTTAACCACTAGACCACCAGGGAAGTCCCTTAAATTCTTAAAGTATGATTCACTTTTGCTCCACTACTATATCCTCCATCTTTTGAAAAAACATGAGCTCTCCCAGGTAGCACATTGCAGGTTAATAGGGGAAATTGCTTCAGGTCTCTGTGACTGAAATAATAGTAATAAATGTTATTTAAATTATTTTAAAGATGAGTCATGCATATGGTATGTGGTTTCTAAAAACCTGAAATGTATTTAAAATAACACTGAATCATTATGGTACCAAATTTTTTTCTTGGGGTATATATAGAGAGTAATACCTCTATTTTTGGAAATGCCAAGCTCTGTATTATATCTGTAAGGAAATTCATTGCAGTCAAGTGGGAAAAGCACAGGCTTTGGGTCACACTAGGCAGGACTTGAATATGTTTTCCATTATCACTACGATAGCAGTTCTCAAATGCTTTGGTCTCAGAACCCATTTACACTATTAAAAATTATTAAGGAGCCCAAAGAGGCTTTCTAGATGTGAGTTATATCTATCAACATTTATTATATTTTAAATTAAAACTGAATTATTTTAGAAATATTTATTAATTTCTTAAAATAACAATAAAACGCATTACCTTTAAACATAAATAAATATCTTAATGAAAAATGACTATAGTTTCAAAAACAAAAGCCATGTAAAGAATGTATTATTTTACATTTTTGCAAAGGTCTTTAATGTCTGGTTGAATAAGAGACAGCTGGATTCTCATATCTGTTTCTGCATTCAGTATGTTGCGACATAGTGTGTTAGTGGAAGTACTGAATATATGAAGAAAATCTGTCGTGACACAGATATGCAGTTGGAAAAGGAAGGAGTATTTTAATATCTTTTAAAATAATTGTGAATATTCTTTAATGATGCTGCACCAAAATGTGTTAAGCAGTAGTTTCTTAAAGTTTAGTTGCAATGTAGAATTGGAAACCATATCAGAGCTTTTTATACTCAGTTAAATTTAATTCCATTGGTATAACTTGCACTTTGACTATTTTATGCATACGTTGCTCACTGTTTCACTGAATTATGCAGATATTTCAAATATTGACACTTTCATTGTGAAAGTTGCCTCATTTATTTCACCATCAATCTCATCAGAAAAGATTTTATGTATTGAGAAGCTGTCAAATTGACAGTGGTTGATAGAAGTTTCCCAAAATTCTAATTTTAGCTCAAAATATCAAATTTTATCACTGACAACAATCACTATCAGTTGTTTTCTTTTAAGTGACAGGCTTACTTAGTTTATGATCAAGAAAATGTCTGCCAAATTCCTGAGTCTAAGTAACAGCAGTTTATCTGTCAGTCATTCTTTCAGGTAAAAATAGTACTCCATAAAAAGGTGGCTAGTTCAACTTGCAACTTAAACAATTGCATGGGTGGTTTTTTTTTTTAAGATAACCATAATACTTCGGTATAAGACAGATATTTGCATTTCCCATTTTGTCACAAAAACTACTAAAAAATGTACTCAATAATTGTGATTTAATAACATTTTTACTGTCTAGTCAAGGACATTCTTAAAAGGCAGCATTTTTTTCCCACTGCCTGGTGGTAAAGAATGTTATGACTGTTAGTATGGGTTTGTGCCACTGCCTTGATTTGTGATAAGGTAGAAGCAGTGATACCCACCATTGCTTTTGTACCAGAACACAAATGTCAACACAGAAAGAAACGTAATAATGTATGAGTACTCTTATGAAAATGATTTTGACCTCCTAGGCCACCTGAAAGGTTCTTGGGGATCCCCAGGAGTCTGTGGAGCATAAGTTGAGAACTGCTGTGTCAGGGTTTATAATCTCACTGAGATAATTTCCTCACTACTAAAAATGAGGATAATAATGTATGCATTGCATTTTGTTTTGACATTTAAATCTGGTGATATGGGGTTATCAAAAATGTAAATCTCTGGTCCGTTTGTCTCCTAATATCAATCTCTGTTCAGGTATAGCCTCTCTAAAGTAATGTTAGTTATTTTCACTTTTGGAATAAATATCTAACCTATTAGAAATGTATCTCCAAGTTTCTTTTATAGAAAAAAATTATTCTTAGATACTCATTAGAAAACTAACTGATGTATTTTCTCACTTTCAAAGAATTTTAGGGAATGTATTTAGAGTATCAATTTAACTTTATATAATACGTGATACTTTTTAGGTATTGGTACATTTGATATTCCTTAGTTATGTGGGATGGTATATCCATGTATAATCCTATTTCTCTTTGTATTGACTCATAAGTTTGTATCATTAATATTTCATATATTAATATATATATATATATATATATTCTGCCATTAACTCTTGAACATTTTGATCCAAAATTGTGTTTTAAAAAAATCTCTGGTGTACAGAGTACGTGATCAATAAAGTTTGTTATATTTAGAAAGAACTTATCTTCTCCCTGCTACTTCACACATATTTGGTCCACTGTCTCCTACAAATTGTTGGCTATATACACTAGAAACACAAATTTCAAGTACTGAGCTAAGTGAAATGGTGTTTTAAAAAAGGCTACTTCCCTCATTCATTTCAGATAATTAAATTAATTTTTTTTAAGAAATCAGAGCTAATTTAAATATATCTGAATTTACTTAGTTACCCAACACACAAAGGAAATCATCAGTGACCACGTTTCATGAAGATTTGTTCTATAAGAGTGAGTCATCCAAAATTGCAGCCCTCTCTGTTGAATAATTCTGAAGCATTATTTGTAAGATGGCATCACGAAAGCCAGAGCACTCTAATGAGTTGTGTAAAAGTGTATTAAGAAAAGTATTGCATGGAATATTTGAAAAATATTCAACACAGTAAAACATAGGCAGATTATTTAGAGCTTGTTGAATATTTTGCATAAATAAATTAAAATTATGGTGTATTTTTTTTTTTTTAACATCTTTATTGGAGTATAATTGTTTTACAATAGTGTGTTAGTTTTCCCTCTACAACAAACTAACTCAGTTATACATACACACATGCTCCCACATCTCCTCCCTCTTGCATCACCCTCTCTCCCACCCTCCCTATCCCACCCCCCCAGGCAAATTATGGTGTATTTTAAGTTTATTTCTCATATTAGCAGGGTTCAGTTAGTTGTTGTTCCTGTTGTTGTTTCTTTGAAAAGGGCATAAAACTTCAGGGGAGCTCTGCGGACTCTCACTCTTATTAAAGTACCCTTATCAAGATTTCTCATATGTGATTCTGTCAAATAATGTAATGGTTTGACTTTCTCTAACAACAGTAAAACAAAGAAATATAAGTTCTTTTGATATACATTATATTACAAGTTTTCTACCACATTTAAAATATCAGTTAAAAAAATGGTAGAACTGCTGGTCAATTTGCACACAGATCAAAGGATATGAATTTCTTGGCCAATTATTTTGAAATAGGCAGTAGAAGTTTGGGACATTTTATGTATTACAGATTTGTATAGCTTTTACAAAGAGCCATTTAAAAAAAATTACCACCTACTTATGCAGATAAGGAAACTACATACAGGTTAAGTTGTATATCAGTTAAATTTTGCTGTATAACAATCAAAAAAACCTCACTGGCATACAACAAAGAACAGTTTTTTCTCACATGTGCAGGGTTCAGATGAACTAGACTGGGCTTGGTTCAGTGGTCTTGCTGCTATCTGCTGGGATCACTCATGTATCTGTTGGTTGACCATAGGCTCTGTCCTATGCTGGACTTCGTTGGTAAACCTTAGCTGTGGCAGCACTGTTTCCACAGGTTTCTCCTGTTTTTCTTGAGACCAACAGTCTAATCTAGGCATGTCCTTCTCATGTCAATGGCAAAAGTGCAAGAAGGAAAGCAGAAACACACAAGGCCCCTTGAGACTAGGTTTGCAACTGTCACACTGTTACTTCTGATGTATTCTATTGGACAAAGCAAGTCACATAAGGTGATCAATCTACCTCACCCTTGTAGGAAGAACTCAAAAATTTGCTTGACAAAGGGAATGAATACAGAGAGGATGAATAGTTGGGACCATAAATGCAATTCATGTGTCCCATCACTTTGCCTTAGATCCTACAAATAGTGACTAGCTGAGGAAGGTCAGGAACATAGCCCTCTTCAGGCAACTGCTTTCTTTGTGGTTCCTTAGGCAGGTTTTAGTGTTTGCTTCTAACGTGGTCCATTCAGAGGCTTTCTGATGGTGTTTGAATGTCTGCACTTATATTCTAGTTTCTACCTGTTCTAAGAACAAAGGAAAATAGATTCAGATGATGGTATCCATTTCCATTTGCCTGCCTGCAAATGTGGTGATCACATGCTGCTGCATTTGATGCTGCACTGAGAGAATTAGAGAAAATTCATAGTCTGTCAAACATATTTTGTCATCTTTATCTTATTGCTTCTGATTGCTCTGCCCAAATTCTCATTCATAAGCAATAGATGATATCATCTATTGTTATTCTTAGATGAGATGAGTCAAATAGGCCCAATCTACTTATGTTGTTATGTTTACAATTTATTGTGCATTTTACATTTACTGGGGCAGTATATGAATTTAGTATTTGTTCTTTGCTATTTTGTTGTTTTTCAGTCAATTACCATTTTAGGATACATAACTACTACATTTGGGACATTGTATTCAATAAAAATATTGTCATTTCCTCATGTTTTAAGTGTGTTCTTCTGTATTTGCACTTTAGTAAAGAGACAACTTATATCAGTGGTAAGAAATTGGCCTTATAGATACATATGCTTAGGCTCTGCTGTTAATAGCATGACAAATCATCATTGTCTTAATGGTGGTTTAACATTATAACATACTGTAAATAAAGATTTTGTCCTTCTATCTCCTAACAGCAAGTATATCATAATATTAGTTGGGCAAAATACTTGCTATAATGCAAATATTTTTTACAGAAGGTTCTTATTCGTCATCCATTTTATACACATCAGTGTATACATACATGTCAATTCCAATCTCCCAATTCATTACACCACCACCCCATCGCCCCCGCCTCCCCCCCCCCGGCTTTCCCCTCTTGGTGTCCATACATTTGTTCTCTACATCTGTGTCTCTATTTCTGCCTTATAATGCAAATATTATGTGTTCTTTTTTAATGCTACTTCTCTTTTTTTTTCTTGAGAAAATGATTAATTTCAATGAATTTGTTTAACCAAAAAGTAACATGGAAGTCAGAAAGACAAATAATTTTACTAGAATGATTCTATTACTGTATTTTCACTGTTAATATGTGTTTAGAAGGCTCAAGTAAAGCATGTGGGGCTGTGTGTGCACACAGCTGTAAATCTTTTCAATAACATACATCTGTTGTTCACGTATATTAGAAAATCAAACTGCCGCCAAAAATGTCTCCCTCTCCTTCCCTGCTTCCCACCAAGGCATAGGAAGAGGCAGCCTTGTGAAGTCATTTGATTAGTACAGTGGAGCACTGCCCCAATCTCTTTAAAAAAAAACAAAAAACAAAACACTTTAATTCCATTATGCCATCCCCTAAATAGCCCTTTTAGGCTCAGCTTCCCTCTCTACCCACTTATGTTCAAAGATAAAGTCCACTCCCTAGAATGATACAGCTCCACACCTACTTTGCAAAGCTCATTCCGTATGAGTCCCTAACAAAAATACCTTTGCTTCAGTAGTCTAATTTATGGCAGACTGATTTGTAAGTTTTTTATAAAAGTGTTATTATTTATTACCTAAAAAATTATTTGTGTAAAATTAAAGAATACAGATTAATCAGAAGTCCATAAATAATAAAATAAATATCACCCATAATTCCACTCTCACCTATAATCACTGTTAACAATTTGGAGTATTTCTTTTGTTATATTTTCATTCTTTACTTTTTCATTGTATTTTTCTCCAAATTTTTATTATAAAAACATTGCAAACCTCTTGAAAAAAGAATTTTACAGTGAACATCTGTTTACCTAGAGTCTACCATTAATGTTTTACTATATGTGCTTTATCACATATCTAAAATTCATCACTCCTGTATGCTCTATCAATCATCTTATATTTGATGATTTTCAGAGTAAATTGCATATATTAGTACACATAATTGCAGAGCAGTTATGGGGTAGTTAGAAGTTTTAGGCAAAATGAGGGGACCCGTCAGAGAATGGACACATCTATCTGACATTGTAGGTTTTCCTAGATAGTACTAATGTTTCCATAAATATAGTTAAGGTGTCAGACTACGTGTCCTTATTTTTCATTTGGAAATCAGTCCCCATAGGACATATCTGGGGCATATGGACCTATCAGAGTTTTCCAAAGCTAGGTGTTGGAATGTAGGCCATTTTCCCTGAGACAGGCTAAATCCTCGAGAAATAAATAAAATAGGTCTCTTTTCTCATTGACCCACCTACCCTTAATTGGTGACAACATAAGTGGCAGAAAGAACAAGATGTTGAGGTGCTCTTCCTACCAGATATAAACATAGAACACTTAATATTTTCTTTTTACTTTCTTTAAAAAAATCTTTTTTTGTGATCTGTTTGTTTTATTGCTTGCTTCTTAACTTATTTTTCAACTTAGCAATGCAAAATACCTATTCTACCTTCACCGTTTCACATCAGGGATGTGTTCTTGACCTGGAGTGAATGGATTAGCTTCTAGAGAGCTGTGAATCGCCTGAAAACTTTCTGTATGAATACATGTGTGTACAAGAAAGTACACGGTTTTTATCAGATTCCAAAGGGTATCTAAACCACAAGACTGGGAGAACAACTTACTTAAATCTGTAACCATGTAAAAGGCACAAATAGATCAAATAAGTTGGAGCCAGTGTTCAGAGGTATACTGTGTTCTCCTAGAAATTTTTTAAGTTGTAAAAATTGGATGCTGTTAATAGTAAGGAATTATAATAAGGGTGCAAGATCTCTGCATTTGATTTCTTCTGGAGTACATTCTTTAATATGAAAGCTAGAAATGTATGACCTCTGGAGCCTCTGTGAATGCCAGTTTGATAGGAAGTACTTTCACTGAAAATATTATTTCAATGGGATCCTCTTACTCCTTTAGCCAACTAGTATATATTAGGGATTTGGTGATTATAATGTTGTTCAGTCACAGCTCAATTTTGTGCCACCATTTCATTCCTTCCTTCAGATGTCTGATAGTGAATGTAACCCTTTATTTGTTTTCACTGCTTACTTTCCTATTCAAAATTATTCTCAGGCTGTATTCCAGGGGGGTGAAAACAAATAGAGATAATCTTTTGATGATCAACAAAGTAGACACAGATGGTGCAGGATATAGCAGTAGTTTTCAGAAGAAATTTACACAATTCTAATTCTTTTACTGTTTCTAATGTCATGTTTACCTGAACTAGTTCTTCCTCTTATTATTCATTTTCTATAAATATGCTCTTATTTTATTTGTAAGTGCTCCAAGAATATGCCACATAAAAAACAACAGCCCTTCTGATTCACTAAAAGGAAGTAATTTGTTATGAATTGGAAGGTTGGGTTTAAAGAGAAAGTGGATTGTAGAACATTGTAAAAAGCTTTTTTATTTTTTACGGAAGAATTTTTCCTATAGAGAAAAACTGTCTGCCTTATGAACATTTAAGGAGATATTTATTAAAGAGAAAGCTATTTTACTGAAGGAGCTTAGGTGTAAATAGGGATTTTGAGGTTGTTTTCAGAGAGTATTTATAAAGTGTTGGCTATTCAGAAGCTTTGGTGGAATGCATCTTTCTACCTAGATAGAGAGGAAGCGAAAGAGAAAGTTAACAAACTTAAGTCCTTGTTATCTTAACTACAAGTTCTTTGCTTATCATTTCTGCATCTCAACAATATTTAATGTATCTTTTTTTTTTTAAACTTATTTATTTGATTTATTTTTGGCTGTGTTGGGTCTTCGTTGCTGCGCACAGGCTTTCTCTAGTTGTTGGGAGCAGGGGCTATTCTTCATTGCAGCACGTGGGCTTCTCATTGCAGTGGCTTCTCTTGTGGAGCACAGACTGTAGGCACGTGGGCTCAGTAGTTGTGGTGCATGGGTTCTAGAGCGCAGGCTCAGTAGTTGTGGCCCATGGGCTTAGTGTTCCGCCGCATGTGGGATCTTCCTGGACCAGGAGTTGAACCCGTGTTCCCTGCATTGGCAGACGGATTCTTAACCACTGTGCCACAAGGGAAGTCCCTTAATGTATCTATATTTTTCTGTTCCTGTATGGAGACCGCTGTGCAAAGACTATATGGCCCTATGTAATTATGTTTGTTTAATGTATGGGTTTAAAAATCAACTCTGTTGTGGAAGACACGTGATTGCATTTATGCCACCATTTGTTACGGAACTTACCATGCCCTTGTGTTACACATCTTGATTACCTCAATGATTTCTAAAGTTCTACATATTAAAAGTTTCCTTTTTTAATTGCATAGCACTAAAAATAGAATCCGTTATAGATACATCATTAATGAAAAAGCAATAAAGATGTCCTCCGTAAAGCCTACTGGTTAATTATGATTCCAGTTTTGCCTTTTGTTCTGTTTGCTTTAGTATTAGTGGCTTGGAAGAAAGGTACAATGGGCCCTTTTAACATCTTGGATTTGCGGAATTAGTTCCTGTTGAACATTGATGGCTAGGAAGTTATTATTAACTTGCTTTGAGTCATTGGAGGAAGTCAAAACAGGGAGAAATCTGTTTATCATGGTTCATATTATTGAAGAGGTTACCTATGGGGATAAAAATCCAAGGTCTATATTAAAAACGTATATTGAGTGCACAGCATACTTTTCTCAAGTAGAAAGCTATAACTATCTAATCAGTTAATTTTAAATTATTTTAAACAATAACAAACATTTTAACATAAAGTAAACTTCTATGCTTATTTTTATATTTGATTTGGGTTTAATTTATTTAAAAGATAATAATGCAATGATCAAATGAAGAGTTGGGATGCCTACCTGTCTAGGTATCCCCTGAGAGGCTTCATGGGGTACCATTACCTTAATGAATCTACTATGGGCCCATATCTGTTCCTCAACCTTAAAAATTCTAAAGTTTATTTTTGTCAATTTGCCCATGTTAGGTTGATTTCTTGACATATAAATGAAACTGTTTACTAATTTCCCCCAGGTAGGTCATTATGATGTAGATCAGAATTCTTAGGTTGGCAAGAACAGCACATTTTCCTATAAAATATCTGCATAGAAATCCATTCATTATCAGAAGATTACCAAGTCAACATGTGTTCAGAATAATGGGAGTCGTGTAACTCAAATATGTACTGGCATCAGCCAAAGATAGTTTGAAACCTCTATCTAGAAGTCTAGCTAGGTAGAAATCCCTGCTACATGCAAGCTTCTTGAGGGTGGGGGCCATTGTGGATCTTGTTCACTGCTGTATCCTCAGCCCCTGGTATGGCATCTAGAATATAGTATGCAATCAAACAATGTCATTGGATGACTGACTGACTGACTGAATGAATGAATGAATAGAACCATAGTACTCTGAGTCTGTTAGCCAATACTCCTTCTCTTAAACGGTGTTTGAGTAGACTATGCCAGTATGTGATCTTTGCTGTTCTTTTAATACTAATCCAACTCTATCCTTATTGACCTTTTGTTTCATCAGGTAGATGAATATCTTTTGTTTGGTTTTGCTACTGCCTAAGAACAAATCTAACCCTTTAAGGAAATTTGTTGAATCCCTAATATGTTATATGTTAGTTTTGTAATTTACCTTAACTTCTCAAATTCTTGGGAGTAAATCTCATTTTTTTTCTTTTTCTTAACTTGTAGTCCAGTGGTTTGGCCACTGGCATTAGTTCAGTCTGACTTTGAATTCAGACTTCCCTGTTATGAATCATATAATTTTGAACAAGCTACTTTACCTCTTTGAGCTTCATTTTGCTCATCTATAAAATATGATTAACATAGTTCTGGTACAAGTTAAATAGTACAGCATGTACAGAGTGCCAGAGTATCTAAGACACTGTAAAGACTTAATAAATTATACATCAGTATCATTATAGATATTGTCTAATATCATTACAAATGATCAATACTGTTATGACTAGAAAACTCTGCAACTATAATATATTTTCATTTTGTACTCCAAAAGGAGTACAAAAGTAAGCAGAAGCCTAGGAACTGGTTGCAACCTGGGAAAAAGTACCAGGAGCAATACCACAAAAAGAAAGAGTAAGTTGAATTTTTTCAGATATAAAAGAGGATCAGAGGAAAATGGACAACCAATTTTGATACCTTTAACTCAAACTAAATGGCCCCAAAATGAAGAGTGTTTGATAGCTCTATCTCAGCTATGTGAATAGAATTTGAATTCCATAGGGTAGGAACCATTGTGTTTCTTGTTTACAGCTAGTCTGTGGGATATAACATATTGTGGATATTCAAAACAACAATGCTTTTTAATGAAAAAATGAATACTCATGGGCAAAATTGTAAAATGAGGCTATTTAATATTAATTCTGCAATCTTAAAGATCTTTTTTTATGTTTCTAAGATTTACTTTGTATTTAATATTTAAATTGTTTAATTTATCAACTGCTATGCCAGAACCTTGCATTCTCAATGCAGATTATTCTCAAATGATCTATACTTACACACACAAGTTGAAGTAGAGTGAGCATAGAAACCAAGTGAGATTGCATCTAATTGTAATCACTCAGCTATCACCTTCTTAGCCTTTTCCTAACCACCCTATCTAAAAATAGCACTGCTCCATCACTGTCACAAACCTATACCTATCTCCATGCTGCTCTATATTTCTTATCTCCTATCACAACCTGGTATTATAATTTATAATTATTTTTACTCTCAGTCACTAGACAATAAGGTGTGTGTGGGCAGGAGCATTGTTTTGTTCTCAGCTATATTCCTGGAGCATAGAATAGTGGCTGGTCCATGTTAGGCTCTCAGTAAATATATGTGGAATAAACAAATGAATGGACTCAAAGATCACATATGTGTAGACTCTACTGAAGACAGTCAAAGCCACTGAGTATCACTGTTTGACAACAAGCATGATTTGATCTGCTATCAAGTTCCTACTCTATAGCATTTGACCACGTATTAGCATTAATACTTAAAATTAAAAGCAAAGCCCCACAATATCATTCATATTATGACTTACATATATTCTATATATACTTCAATTGCATCATAAAATAAGTAGCCAATTTAGGTTTTTTTGTGTGTATTTTAGACTGTGACTTGTACTATTCCATCCACAAAAATTCTTCATTAATAAAGAACCACACAGTTGCCATGAAAGATCTCATAGTCACAGCAAACTGTAATGAATAGACTCATATTACGTTTCATGGTATCTCACTGGGCACTTACAGTGTAGTAAAGTCTGCTCTAAAGTATTATAAATTTACATATGCTGAAGATCAAGTAATGTATGCCCAGGTAATTGTTGCAGCAAAAGACGTAGTCCAGCCCCATTACAGAGCTTATGACACATGGCTCTCGATTGCTCTATAACTACACTTCCAAAAAAAACACCTAAGATTTTAGTACTCTTGTAAGAAAGGAGAAAATGAAAACTACATTTTTAAAAAGATGTCTACAAAGATGTGCTTTGGGAATTCCCTGGCCGTCCAGTGGTTAGGACTCTGCCCTTTCATTGCTGAGGGCGCAGGTACAATCCATGGCTGGGGAACTAAGATCCAGCAAGCTGAATGGTGTGGCCAAAAATAATATAAAAAGTGAAAAAAATAAAATAAAAGAAGTCATCTTAAAAAAAAAAGATGTGCTTCTCAGCGACTATTGTTACTACATATTATGTAGATCTTTACATTTTCATTCAACTCACAATTTATAGCAATATACAACTGTAAGTTAGTTGAAATTGACATTTAAGCTGAACTAGCATATTATACTGCATTGGTTTTAAGAACTGCATTCTAGATTGCTTCATTACTTGGGAGAAATGTTTTCCTTTTTATTACTTAATGTACAAACCATTTTATTTGTTAAAATATGACTTTAGTGATGCCAATGTCAACAGTTATTTTGTCCCTACCCGGCCCTTCTCTAACTTCAACTTAAAAAAACATGATACTTAATCATTTACCAATTTGGCTTATATTTTTATTGTACCTCATTTTCATTTGACTTACTATGTCAAATATAGGTGCTCTAGAAAAGATTTATGAATCTAACCACTTCCAATTTTTTAGCTCAAACCAAATGGAGACAAAGATACAATTCAATGTAGCATTTGTAGATAAACTAACTTGATAATACTCAGAAATCTTAAACCTATTCCAAACCTTTTGATAACATTTAGTTTTACAAACACTGAAAAAACTGAAATGACAACAGAAAATATGAAATAGTACTAAAAACTATCGATAGTACCCTCTATTATTTCTCTGAAAGATTAGATTGTTGTGAAATTGTTCCTAATGTCCAAGATATATTGCAAAATCAGAATCCACCCAATTCATAAGTTATATCTTGATTAGATGACCCTATTAGAGAGTAAAGTGACTGTTTTGTATACTGCTGAAAGGATTAACTGGTATTAGCAGCTAAGTATCATATTTATTCTAAAAATCAACCAAGATGAACCAAAAATCAAATTTATCTGAGAGAATACTTTTTCACCTTTAAAAAATGAGATAGATTGCTACCCAAATTATCTTTTAACTATAATATTCACTTCCATTCAACTTTTTTAAATAGCTATATTAAAAACCTGAGATATGAGCATATAAAGTCAATGACGGAATCCTACCTGAGGGGGGGGCTTGAAGTCTAACAGTCTACTAAGTAAGATCTACAACTAATCAAAGAGCTGAGCCTCCAAGGTTAGGGAGTGTCTCATTTAACTTTTTATCTCCAACATTCAGCCTAGTATGTGGCACACATTTAGTGATTTAGTGCCCACTAGACAGTTGTGGAGTGAATATTGTAAGTATCATGACAGCCATTAAAAAAAAAAAAAAGTAATGGGAGTTCTAGAAAAGGAGCAATGTATAAACCTGATTTGTTCCAACGTTAAGGTCAAAATAGTGGTAAAATAAGTTTTTAGTGCTCAGAAACCCAAACCCAAGCTTGAGCCATTTTTAGGTCTATTAGTTCATTTTTGGATTCACATATAAATTAATTTAATAAAACTCGGACCCTAAGAGCCACAAACATTAACAGTCTAAATTGGTAAATTGTTAACTAGCCCCCATACTTTTCAGGAAGTTTCATAATCCCCCTTTGACCCATTAAAGATGTCCTACTAGCCACTTTTTATTCATAAATTCCCTGATTTTTTTTTTTCTTTTCACATTTCAAGAAATCTAGAAGAGTATGAAAAATAAGAAATTATTTGGCACTTAGAGCACTTCTGTCTGATTGACTCAGGGTTCTGTAGAGTCACTCCCTGATTCTTGTGACATCTTCTTGAAGTAAGATGGCATAAATGTCAAGGTCCAAGATCCACATTTTACACAGGTGCAGAAGTTGAAATTCACAGTTAAGTAACCTGTCCTGGACCAGCCAGGAGTGTGGTGGCATGTGTCAGCGTAAACTTCAGAGTTCTGCAGTTGTTTTACCAGACACGTTATGTGCTAGGAAAGCATTTCAAAGCCGTCGCCGGGCACCTCACAGAGGCTTACCTGACCAGGCTACCTTTCTTCTTCCTCCTCAACAGGAGCAACAGAACCAGAGACCAGAAGGACTCTACAACTAAAGGAGGGCTCCCATACTTTTATACAGATTTTCAGATTTGGGGGTTCTGTAAAATCCTCCATCAGGTTCCTGCCCCTCCTTGTTTCTAATGTTCCTGGGCCCTGCATATGAAATTTTCCACTTCTCGCTTTTCTGTCATCTAAAATTATGATACTAATCACAGGTGATCACTATCCTTATGGTCTATCATCTAAAATCCATCCTTTATTAAAACCCCATTGCTTTTTTCAGTCTTCAGTCTGGGCAGTATATGAATATGGCAATTATGCCTCTTTTTTGAACCCACACACCAAGTGGCCTGGAGAGGAAAAGTGATGCCCCCGAGCAGTCTATACCCTTTCCTCCCACAGCCACTGTGCTATGCACCCAACCCCACCTTTTTGTTCTTTGATATCCTTTCCCTTACTTATCCTTCTAATTATCTCATCACACCTCTGCTTTCCTTCCTTGTCTTCTCTTTCTCCATGCAGTAAAATAGAGACACTCCTTAATGTTATCTCCTTGCCCCCTCTTCACTTTGTTCCGATTTGCTTGGCCACTTTATCTCCCCCACTTCAATCCCATTTCACCTGATCTATACTCCACACTTTGTATTAAGCTTTTACCTGCTCAGAAAACTTTAGGAACGTCCTATCACTTATTAGAAGGAGTCAACACTCCCTGGCTTCACACTCCTGACTCTAATCAATTTCCCCCGAACCTACAGCCATCTCTCATATTACCCTCTCACATTCTTAGTGTTGTCCATGTTTGGCCATTGTCTATTTCCTAACTCACTCCACATCTTCTTGCTTTCATGCCTTTACTGTTTCTCTTTCCCCTTCTTAACTGCTCTTTACCTCATCTCCATATACCCCAATTTTATCCATTTTTCTAGAAGGATCTCATGCTTCATGATATCAATATTGTCATTGCTTCTCCCACCATGAAGCAGCCCCTTATCAAGCTTTCAGGATGTGTGGTCAGAAGCCTACCTGTGTCAGAATTACTTTTGATTCTTATTAAATATGCACATCCCCAGGTCTCAGCCTAGCCTACTATATTTAATTATCTAAAGATGAGGACCCAAAATCTAAATTTTTAACAAACTTGCCACATGAATCCTTTGCCCATTAAGTTTTTAGAACTACAGCTGTATATTCTGAATTCTCAAGTTACACTTAAGTTTTCTTCAGGTACATTCAGTTGTTCCCTTTCATCATCATTATTTGTCTGTGTACTTTATTTGTGAGAGCATTCTGAGGGAAGGTATATAACTTTAACATCAAAATAAATGCTTCTGCATCACAAATGCTCCTTGAATGTATTAAATCTTTGATAAATATTGATTGATTAAAAGAAAATGAATGCATGTATTTCATTTCCTAGCACCCAATGAGCATTAGAATTTATGTCTAACTCATAAACCTATATTTATATATATTGGCAGATGAAAATAACGACTTTTCCTCAAAACTACACAAAAATGTGAGGTGGATTGAAATAATATTAGGATATCATTTAAAAGATTAATTATGCATTTCTAAGTATGGCTAATTCCTGAATCACTGCAATGCTTAATGGACGACCTGATAGGCAGCCTGGGCTTTACTTAAAATTTTCTCTTTGCTATTTTACTGACCACTCTTTGGTAGTTCTTTCCACGTTCCTGGGTCTCTTTTTTCTTCCCTTTAATATAACGAGGTTCAACTAGATAAGCCAACTAAATAATTCTATGATTATATTATTCTATGATTAAGCTATGTGGTTTAAGCAGGGCTACAACTTCTGATTTTAGACTACTCTTGGTTAGTTTTATTAAATGAAAGCACTTGCATTTAACTTTGCCCAGAGATTCTCACAAAACAGAGTTTAAAACTCTCAGACCAATTGTCTAAGAAACAAATGTACCTAAATGTCCTTAACATCGTTCATGTTAACTCAAATCATTTAGCAGAGGCTATTTTAAGTATGTATTAATTTTAGCCCATGTCTTATTGCCTATGTTATTAACCAATACATTAAATTGACATTGAAACTGATATTTTGCCATTGTGATATTGTTCTGTGCCTGCAAATTAAGCTAGAATTCTGGGCTTTCCTGATGCTGGGATCTAAGATATATATATTTCTATGGTTATAGCCTTAACAAAATAACTTCAGTGAGAATGAAAATAGTGTCTTTGACAAAAGTTCTTTTTTGTGGACCATTTTAACACAGAGGCAACTACAGATATACTCTTAAAAATTATTCCTAAGATTGTTCTCATTTTTATATATTAGGTCCACTTTATTTTAAAACATGTTTCCATGCATAATTATGACAAACAATGGGCTATCCCCTTCTGATATTCTTATGACTACATATATTACCTTTTCACAGTTCCAATTCTAGTTTTACTGGTGGATAATTAGATATGAGAGTAAAATTATTGTTTTATTTCTGTATCATTACTACTATTCATCCCACATTTACTACATTAAACAATATATTCAAATGAGATAATGAATTACAGGTTTTAAGAGCAGAATGTTCTATATTTGTTGAAGAAAATTATGCTAAATCTTCATTGGAAGCATTAGAGTTGTACCTTATAGTGGAATTAATTACATATAAATACTTCCCTGGGCCAGGATTTATTTAAGAAATAAAGTTTCTCTAAAGAATTTATCATCTAAAAGTAATAATAGATTATATAGTACATTTTATTAAAATATAAATTATCCAGCTTTGTTGTTTTTTTTAATATCAGCTATTTGACTTACATGTCTTGATGAGTCTGATTTCAGAATAATATTATTTCAATCTACCTCACAATTTTGTCTTGTTTTGAGTAAAAATAAAAATCATTATTTTCATCTGTCTGTAAATGTGTTCATGAATTAGACTTGGACATTCTAATACTCATAGGGTGCTAGCCAAGGAAGCTTATCTAAGACAAGTTTTTAGTCGTAAAGACTTTAAAGTCTTTAGTCTCTTTAGGTTCAATATAATCAGTTCCTTAGTAAACAACTGTCCTGTTAGGGACTTCCTTAGAGCACCTTCCCTATAAATTCTTTGCAGATTTCTCATAATTCAACAAGTTGGAAAAATGTGGAATGAATGGGAATATATTTCATTTCAAAGTAGAAGACTTCAAGATGTTCATTTCAAATCCTATATCCAGCTGGAACCTACCTCTGTGATAAGGGGATACTATCCTATCTTTTCTTTTCTAAAAATTATAGTACCAGGTGACCCAAACATTTGGCACATATGTTCTTAACAAGGTAACTTAAAGGTACAGGAATATTAGTAATTTTTTAAAAGGACCTACAAATATTAACAGGATTATTGGAGATTAATTCTTATGGTACTTTAGTCACTCCCTGATAATCAGCTAGATATTGAGGGACTTCATTATTTGTCTCAATCATGGGTACACAATTTTGTGCACCGCTGCTTAGGTGACCTAAAAGAGATTATACAAAAACTCAATGTATTATCAGAGAGGAGTCAGTAATGGGGAGGATCTGCTGCAGTATGGATAAGAGTAAAAGTGTAAACAGAATATACAGATTTTGTGTTCTCTTTCTTGGTTAATGTGATACTGGTTTAGGCAATAATATAATGGCTCAATAAGAGGTAATATCAAATGTTAGCTTTGTAAACATTAGGTCCAGCTCTTTCTTCCAATCCATTTTAGTTCTTCCAGAGAAGTGGTTAGGCCTTGCACCTCCATTTCAGATTTTCAGCCAGTAGTATTGTGATTCTCTTTACCTGCTGTCTTGCATTTAATCACAAAATTTTTCCAGAAGGAGCAGTTTAATGATTGAATCATCACACTTCCTATTTTCTGTCCTTTCTGAAACCACAGGTAAGATCCAAGGGATGTCCATTTGATCTTGCTTACCTTTGAGAAAGAAAAGTTGATTATTTGGTTTTCTGATGAGGAAACAGATGCTTTTTTAAAGCTTATCCTTTAGCAATTAAGCTTCTTGGGCTTTGAATGAAACAGCATGTAGTTTCCCCAGGGTATAGGGGATTCAGAAACACCTTCCTTTCCCATGCGAGTTGTGCATTAGTGAGCTGCTTTTCATCTGGTGTCCTGTTAAACAAACTGGACCGTTTTTCACGGCCTCCATTATTTTAAAGTAAAATCTTATTCTGATATATCATAACTAATATTCTATAAATTATGTTATGTATCTAAATGATTTATACAAATTAAAAATAAATTATACAAATAGTAGTTAAAAGGACTGCTTTTAGAATAGACTGTCAGATTTAAATCAGTTTCTAGCATTTACTAGCTGTGTCTAGGAGCAAGTTGATTAATCTTTCTGTAACTCATCCATAAGATGAGGACAATAATAGTTCCAGTCTCATAGCTTTTCTGTGAGGATTAAATAAGTTAATACAAAGTGTGTGTGACTGGTTCATAGGAAGCAACCAAACAGTGTTAGCTATTACCATTTATAATTTAATAGGAAAAATACAGTCATACTTATCAGCTGTCACTACTGTGTTTCCCCAGTATGGACTATAACTTTATCCCACTAAGAAGAGCATGGTTTATTTATGACTTTATATGCACTTAATTAGATATATTTTGACATATTTACATAAGAAAGAAGTTATCTTCATTTTAGGTAATCACATCTACCCACACTACTAAGATGATGTATGAGTCTTGAAAATGTGGAAATGAAACCACTTGATGTATTTTTTTTAACATCTTTATTGGAGTATAGTTGGTTTACATTGTTGTGTTAGTTGCTGCTGTATAACTAAGTGAATTAGCTATACATATACATATATCCCCATATCTCCTCCCTCTTGCCTCTCCCTCCCACCCTCCCTATCCCACCCCTCTAGGTGGTCACAAAGCACCGAGCTATCTCCCTGTGCTATGCGGCTGCTTCCCACTAGCTATCTATTTGGCATTTGGTAGTGTGTATATGTCCATGCCACTCTCACAGTTTGTCTCAGCTTACCCTTCCCCCTCCCCATGTCCTCAAGTCCATATTCTACGTCTATGTCTTTATTCCTGTTCTGCCCCTAGGATCTTCAGAACCTTTTTTTTTTTAAAATTCCATATATATGTGTTAGCATACGGTATTTGTTTTTCTCTTTCTAACTTACTTCACTCTGTATGACAGAACTGTAGGTCCATCCACCTCACTACAGATAACTCAATTTCGTTTCTTTTTATGGCTGCGTAATATTCCATTGTATGTATGTCCCACATTTCTTTATCCAGTCATCTGTCGATGGACACTTAGGTTGTTTCCATGTCCTGGCTATTGTAAACAGAGCTGCAGTGAACATTGTGGTACGTGACTCTTTTTGAATTATGGTTTCCTCAGGGTATATGCCCAGTAGTGGGATTGCTGGGTCGTATGGTAGTTCTTTTTTTAGATTTTTAAGGAACCTCCATACTGTTCTCCATAGTGGCTGTATCAGTTTACATTCCCACCAACAGTGCAAGAGGGTTTCCTTTCCTCCAAACCCTCTCCATCATTTATTGCTTGTAGATTTTTAAATGATGACCATTCTGACTGGTGTGAGGTGATACCTCATGGTAGTTTTGATTTGCATTTCTCTAATGATTAGTGATGTTGACCATCCTTTCATGTGTTTGTTGGCAACCTGTATATCTTCTTTGGAGAAATGTCTATTTAGGTGTTCTGCCCATTTTTGGATTGGGCTGTTTGTTTTTTGATTTTGAGCTGCATGAGCTGCTTGTATATTTTGGAGATTAATCCTCTGTCAGTTGCTTTGTTTGAAAATATTTTCTCCCATTCTGAGGGTTGTCTTTTTGTCTTGTTTATGGTTTCCTTTGCTGTGCAAAAGCTTTTAAGTTTCATTAGGTCCCATATGTTTATTTTTGGTTTTATTTCCATTTCTCTACGAGGTCGGTGAAAAAGGATTTTGCTGTAATTTAGGTCATAGAGTGTTCTCCCTATGTTTTCCTCTAAGAGTTTGATAGTGTCTGACCTTACATTTAGGTCTTTAATCCATTTTGAGCTTATTTTTGTGTATGGTGTTAGGGAGTGTTCTAATTTCATTCTGTTACATGTAGCTGTCCAGTTTTCTCTCCCAAGATATGATCTATCCTGGATAACGTTCCATGAACACTCAAGAAGAAAGTGTATATTTTTTTTGTGTGTGTGCTAGGCGGGCCTCACACTGTTGTGGCCTCTCCCGTTGAGGAGCACAGGCTCCGGACACGCAGGCTCAGCGGCCATGGCTCACGGGCCCAGCTGCTCCGCGGCATGTGGGATCTTCCCAGACCGGGGCATGAACCCGCATTCCTTGCATCGGCAGGTGGACTCTCAACCACTGCACCACCAGGGAAGCCCAGAAAGTGTATTCTTTTGTTTTTGGATGGAATGTCCTATAAATATCAATTAAGTCCATTTTGTTTAATGTATCATTTAAAGCTTGTGTTTCCTTATTTATTTTCATTTTGGTTGATCCGTCCATTGGGGAAAGTGGGGTGTTAAAGTCCCGTACTATGATTGTATTACTGTTGATTTCCCCTTTTATGGCTGTTAGCATTTGCCTTATGTATTGAGGTGCTCCTATGTTGGGTGCATACATATTTACAATTGTTATATCATCTTCTTGGATTGATCTCTTGATCATTATGTAGTGTGCTTCTTTGTCGCTTGTAATAGTCCTCATTTAAAGTCCATTTTGTCTGACATGAGAATTGTTACTCCAGCTTTCTTTTGATTTCCATTTGCATGGAATATCATTTCCATCCCCTCACTTTCAGTCTGTATATGTCCCTAGGTGTGACGTGGGTCTCTTGTAGACAGCATATATATGGGACTTGTTTTTGTATCGATTCAGGCAATCTATGTCTTTTGGTTGGAGCATTTAATCCATTTAAAATTAAGGTAATTATCAATATGTATGTTCCTATTACCATTTTCTTAATTGTTTGGGGTTTGTTATTGTAGGTCTTTTCCTTCTCTTGTGTTTCCTGCCTAGCAAAGTTCCTTTAGCATTTGTTGTAAAGCTGGTTTGGTGGTGCTGAATTCTCTTAGCTTTTGCTTGTCTGTAAAGGTTTTAATTTCTCTGTCGAATCTGAATGAGATCCTTGCTGGGTAGAGGAATCTTGGTTGTAGGTTTTTCCCTTTCATCACTTTAAATATGTCCTGCTACTACCTTCTGGCTTGCAGAGTGTCTGCTGAAAGATCAGGTGTTAACCTTATGGGGATTCTCTTGTATGTTATTTGTTGCTTTTCCCTTGCTGCTTTTAATATTTTTTCTTTGTATTTAATTTTTGATAGTTTGATTAACATGTGTCTTGGTGTGTTTTTCCTTGGATTTATCCTGTATGGGACTCTCTGCACTTCCTGGACTTGATTGACTATTTCCTTTCCCATATTAGGGAAGTTTTCAACTCGAATCTCTTCAAATATTTTCTCAGGCCCTTTCTTTTTCTCTTCTTCTTCTGGGACCCCTATAATTCGAATGTTGGTGTGTTTAATGTTGTCCCAGAGGTCTCTGAGACTTTCCTCAATTCTTTTCATTCTTTTTTCTTTATTCTGCTCTGTGGTAGTTATTTCCACCGTTTTATCTTCCAGGTCACTTATCCTTTCTTTTGCCTGTGTTATTCTGCTACTGATTCCTTCCAGAGAATTGTAAATTTCATTTATTGTGTTATTCATCATTGTTTGTTTGCTCTTTAGTTCTTCTGGGTCCTTGTTAAACATTTCTTGTATTCTCTCCATTCTATTTCCAAGATTTTGCATCATCTTTACTATCATTACTCTGAATTCTTTTTCAAGTAGACTGCCTATTTCCTCTTCATTTGTTTGTTCTGGTGGGTTTTTACCTTGCTCCTTCTTTTGCTGCATATTTCTCTGTCTTCTCATGTTGCTTAACTTACTGTGTTTGGGTTCTCCTTTTCGCCTTTTTGCAGGCTGCAGGTTCGTAGTTCCCATTGTTTTTGTTGTCTGCCCCCAGTGGATAAGGTTGGTTCAATGGGTTGTGTAAGCTTCCTGGTGGAGGGGACTGGTGCCTGTTTTCTGGTGGATGCGGCTGGATCTTGTCTTTCTGGTGGGCAGGACTGCATCTGGTCGTGTGTTATGGGGTGTCTGTGAAATTAGTATGATTTTATGCATCCTCTCTGCTAATGGATGGGGTTGTGTTCCTGTCTTGCTAGTTGTTTGGCTTGGGGCATACAGCACGGGAGCTTACTGGTTGTTGAGTGGAGCTGGGTCTTAGCATTGAGACGGAGGTCTCTGGGAGAGCTCTTGCTGATTGATATTACGTGGGGCCGGGAGGTCTCTGGTGGGCCAATATCCTGAACTCGACTCTCCCACCTCAGAGGTTCAGGCCTGACACCCAGCCAGGGCACCAAGATCCTGTCAGCCATACGGCAGTGAATGTGGCAGTGTCCATTATGAAGTCAGATTGTGAGGGTCTACAATATCTGTTCAGGTAGAACAGGCTGACTTGGGAGTAATTTGTCTACGAGGCTGTCTCCGGCAGCCGGTGGCTAAAATAATAGGTCTCCACATGTGCTGCTAGAATCTTAAACGTTTATATAGAGGTCTTCACTGGGTTCAATCACGGATTCGGTACTGATGGTGTCAAGAACACCTTACTCTCTCAAGTTTGTGTGCTTGAAACAGCTCCTAAGTCTGAGGGTCTGCAAGTTGCCGGAAGATAAGACCACCCAGGGGGGCCTGCAAGCCGTGGTTCTTGCCACGACCCCTGAAGCTACCGTCATGGAATCCGGCTTCTACCACTGCTCTGCAATGAGTTTTCAGTGACGTGTTCTCTCTGTGCTGATGAGATTCATGCTACTTGAGTTGCCCAAAGCCATAGAGCATGTAAATGTTGGGGCAGGGGTACAAACCCAGCAAATCTGGCTCCAAGGTGTGTGTTACCTCACCCTGTCTGAAGCAAGGTCCTGGAGCAATACCCAAATGTGTGAGGCAGACGGCGGGCAGGACATGTCAGCAGACTTCGCTGCCCAGGAGAGATGGAGGTTCCCAGTTATCCACTTGATGTGTTTTGTAATGATTATGAGTTCTTGTTTAGTAACAGATAATTGAATAGGTTTCACTAATTGTTTTCAATAATGACGATTATAACTGATGAATTATATAAAGTGAAAGTATAGTGTAAACATTAATTTGGAGTCGCTTACCACTTTTATTTAACCTTTTTCTTTATTTGGAGATAGTAGTCACAAACATCTACCACCTAGAAAGGTAGTCCAAATTAAATTATATTCGCAAGAGAGGAGACTTTGGAGAGTAAGTTCCCTCTAATGAAACTACTGATAGTAGTGCAGGCCGGCCCCTCATACATCAATGTCAAACACCTGTCTTGGTGAGACAAGTTTAATGCATAGAAAGAGCTTTTGTTAGCAGCAAGCCGTTGGCACAACCTTTGTCAGTGAACGTAAAACAAGAAATGTTGCACCTTGCTTATTTTCTTCATACAAGAGCCTGTGTGAACTGCAGTGAACTGTAGTAATTCTATTTAAATAATTTCTTTTAACTTAGTGTTTTCTATCACTCACTCCTTTTAAATAATAAATAAACATGGATGACAATTTGGCTTTCATAAACGTTTGAAGAGCCTAGTCATATAAAGCCTACCAACAAAATGCTTATGTTATCTGAAGGTCAGTTATAGTTATTTTCCTTTTCTTTTTTTTTCTTCCAAACTTAATAAAAAATAATTTGAGAAGGTTGAGGTTTTTATACAAGCAAAAATACTTGGGTAATATTCTATTTTGACATACAGTAATTGCAAGATTTCAAGTGTTTAATATTTTAGAATGTAGAACTCATTGAACCACTGTGTGTCAGACTCTTGAATTTATACAAAATCTTACCTTTGGTTTTAACATTTTTTAATTAATTGATTCACACCATGGGTGCAGGGAAATTGGCTCTCCAGAATGTTGGAAAAATGGAAGCAGAGATATTTTTAGGTAAATTTAGACATTCATTCTGTGAATTCTCCACAGAAATAAGAATGTGTTATATCTGATGCTTTGGCTTCCCAGTATATGAACACATCTCTCATTAAGTTAACTTTTCCAAATGGTGATGTAAGCTCAGAATGTAAAAGGACAATGGCGTGTCAAAGGTTGAGTTTTCCAGACCCTGGTGAGACGCTACCATCCTTGGACAGTGTCACTGGCAGCTGTATGCACCCACTGGGCACTCTAGGGGCCAGAGTGCTGAGACAGGCTGCATGCACTCCTACTTGGTATGACTAATTAAGTTGAAAACATAATCTCACCTCACATTGGGCATATACAGTGGGATTTCTTCCTGCCAGTCCATAGTCAAGCTGAAACAATGTTAATAGTTTTTGTCATTTTGGGAATGGCTTGATGCCTGAGCAGGAATCAGGTTCCCATTGTTCCTCTATTCATTAACTGATACTCCAGTAGGGTTTAAACTGATGATAAATGAGCAAGGCATTCTACTCTTGTCAAATGAGATTAAAAAAAAAAAAAAAAATGTGAAAAATGTGTAGAATGACTTGAATGAACATTTACAGAGGATTTATTATTAGAGAGTTATCTTGGGCTCACCCATGGAGGAATAACAAGTCAATGATATAAAATTTAGAATTAAAACTGAGTTTCACTCTGTTTACCAGTATTACTGCTGTCAGTGGCACTGAGACATTCTAATGGCCCAGCTTTGTGCTGAGAAACGTTACTTAACTTCTGCTAGCCTTAGTTTCCTGATTTATACAATGAGAATAATAATGCTTCATAGGATTATTGCAAGAACTAAACTAAATTATAGCTGTAAAATTGGCCTTGACATATACAATGCACTAAATGAAGATTAATCATTATTATTTATGTTTGAAATAGACACTAGTATTCTTATTTTACAAGAAATAAAGAGAATATTAGTGCTCAGATAGTCTTACCCACTAGACTAAGGTCATGCACAGCTAATATGTGTAAAGCTTCAGTAGGCACATGATTCATATCAAAGTGATTTTGAAAAGGTTATGGAAATTTGTATTAAGTTGACCATAGTAAGGTCCTGAAGCTGGTCCACAAATCTTACATTATGAAAATGTACTTACTCCATTAATACATATGGCATATTTCTTGTCCCAGATCTTGAGCTCCTACTCAGTGGTGTCCTTTCCCCATTTCTAATTTTAAACTTTGTAACATTTTACCATTTCATTGTGTGTGTGTGTGTGTGTGTGTGTGTGTTGTGATACAACCCATATGTCATTGGAGGCCCTCTTGCCCTTTAAGCTCTAAATAAGATTGGTTTACACTCCTAATCCATGGAAGGTCCAATACTCTTCTCAGGATTTCTCTGAACTCCCAATGGGTCTTGCCTTGTCATGGTCACCTGTCTCCAATTACCTCTTTCTGTAACTTTTTTGTTTTCTTCCCTGTATCTCTGCTATGTTATATATTTAAATACGGAAATCAGCCTCTTTCTTAAGTATACATCACATGCACAGTTCCATAAAAATAAATGCACTCAGCAATGTGAATCTAGCACAGTTTCCTGAATTATGGGGAAGTTGCAGAAACACCAGCAACTTAAAATTGAATACTGTATATCTCCAGTTTTAATGTTTTTTCATCTATCTTAAAGGCCGTCCAACCTAGCCCTGCTTGTTTTTGATCTTTATTCCCCACCATCCACTAAATTCTCATTAATTTCTAATTTAGGAATAGTTTCGCTGTCTTCCATTGCTTTCTCTCCTAATATCACGTGTTCTCAGACTCTTATTCCACTACAAGCACCTTGTCAAGATATCTTCCTAATCTTAGACAATTTTCTCTTTAAAAGGAACACTGTTATCAGGGATTAACTTATACATACTGTAATGGCAAGCCATCTCAACTCTTCTTGGAACAAGGAGGAGCGGAATTAAATAAATAAAATTAAAGAAATGAAACAAAGCAAAACTCACAATTGAAAGATGCTTTTGTGGGAAAAGGACTCCAAATCAGAGCTCAGAAGTTGTTTGAGAACACCTGTAACTTCTCATTACCCAATGTGCAGAGGGGTGCAACTGTTAGAATCACAGGAGCAATTTCTTTTTTTTCAGAAGCAAACAGGGGCTAAATATGCAAAGCCTTGGTCTCAGATTATCTGATCTATTAGGTGAAGGACAATTTGTTTTTATGTAGAAGTGTTGAGCCTCTATTTTCCAAATGGAATAAAATTTTGATTGCAAGATGTTCTGTTTCTGAGAGCTCTGTGACAGGATTCAAAATTCTAAATGGCTTCAGTAGGCCTTTCTTCTGCATTAAGACTTAACAGGACTTAACATTTTGTATTTATTTCCAAGTTTTGACTGTACTTATTGGCGTACTTATGCCCTGGAAAAATGGCAGTTATATCAGATTTTTAAAATAATCTTATTATTTAAGACAGTATGTTCTTATTATGTGAGGATTGACTATAAAAATGAAGTAATTGTTACTATTAGGACTATTATTTCACTTTCACCTCAGTCTTTTGCAACATCACTGTCATGCTTTGTGTTAAATAATCATTATATTTGTGTCATTAATCTTACTCTGCTCACTGTTTCTTCAAAGCTTTAACTGGAAGTTTGATTTTAAATATTAAAACAAATCTTCATGAGCTGTTAGTTAAACACTGTCATGTAGATTGAGGTTAAGGATTTCTGCAAAGAGGCATTTCCTATTGCTTTTGGTGTCAGAAAGCCTTTAATTCTGAACAGGTTAAATATATGATCATAAAACCAAGAAAGTCTTAAGAATCCACCTCCTTCCAGGTAAATTGTACTAAGATAGTCTAGACATTGAAGAGGCAAATTTTTTTCTAACAAATATCTAGGACAGTGATTCTGAAACCTGTTCATGAGTCCGTTCACTATATTTTCTGATTTATGTTATTGAGTATGTTTCTTGCTATTATTTCATCCTTGTTGAAGCTGAAGACAAATGGATTTTCTCACCCCCCTCTACATTCTCCCAGTGCCTGAAGAACAAGGCTAATTTGCTTCTCAGCCCTTCTTCCTTCAAGCGAATCAATCTGCATTTGATTAAACTCGGTTAGTGAATATCCACCTTAGCACCATTGCTAAATAGAGGACTCTTCTCTAAACAAAGGCGTCGGCGTTGGCGAAAAACTAAACAGGCAGAGGAGGTCTAATCGTGAACCTATCAGAGAATATTAACAAAGACTAAATTTAAAACTCTAGAGCTTTAGTCTTGGAGGCACAGTATGATTCCCTAGAAATAAAAAAAAAAAAAATGCTGACATTTGAAGCAATTTAATCAAAGCTCTTGCTATTCCCTCTTGGGTTCCAGACATAACGTGAGGCTGTTTTGAATCACTGTGACCTCCATGCCTCAGCATCTTTGGAAAATTTAAAGCTGAATGTTTAGCGCCCGAAAGGTTTTGTATGTCCCTTATATCATGATGGAAATAAATTCCATGTAAGCTTCATATTTTAGATAGTTATCTGATTTGGGCTATTTGCTGATAGTGCATGGTTTTTGAATAACATACAACAAATGTGCCCTGCTCCTTGGTACACAGGAAATGTTCACAGTGCCCGCGTCCATGAGTTAGCTCAATAAATTGGAATTGCTCATTAGCGTTCCAATGCCTCATTGTTGCCTATATGTGAACAGCTTAAGTGAATAAGAATCAGATGGAGGGTGGGGGAGGACACACAGATTTCACATAATTCCTGTTGCCAGAGAAACCATTTTCTTGCTGTCTGGGCATGCACCAAGCAGCTTAGATCAACTGGAAGCTCAGCACAACCCTTGCTGTGACTTTTAAAGAAAACAAACAGAAGGGAGAAAATCCTTACAAAGAAAAGCAGAATCCAGTGTTAAAATGTTCTTTTAATTAGATGGTTTTGTAGACTGGCCTTTGAAATACCTTGTCCCCTAAGATAACTGACCCATCTAAGTCTACAAGTGTTTCCATGCCTCATGTTGATTTATATTTCTTTTTCTGCTATGTCTAGAAGCCCTGTTTTTATATATGTTTATATGCATTATACATATGCATATATACACAGGAATATTCTGTATCTTTTTCCCTCTTTCTCTCCCATGCCCCAACACCCCACATCACACAACTGAGCTCTGTTTAACACATGGGAAACTTTTCTCAGGGGGTGAAAGAGAAGAATATGGCAATAACATGGTTTGCTCACCAAAGCTGAAAATAAATGACATAAATTCAGGAAGCACAGGAGAGTACACACTGAATTCTAGATTTGTTTATTAAACACTTGGATCTTTTTGATGAAGGATGGTTTCTAAGCATGAAAGTTAGAAAATCAGTTAAGAATGTATTTGGTTAAATGTTGTAAACATACAGTTCCCCATACACTTTCCCACATATTTTTAGTACATAAGTATATACTGATTCTACTTCTGATACTGTGTAGGAAAAACAAGTATTAGTGATAGTAGTAGCAATAGAAATCATTTATTTATTTATTTATGACAGCTCTGGAAATAGCTATTTCACATTTGGGGAGATTTTTATTACTTTTTTCTTATTTTCTTTTATTTATTTTTATTTTTTATTTTTAAAATTTACTTACATTAAAGGTCTCAATAAAGATTTTTTTCTCACTTTTTGTCCTTTGAGATAGAGATAATTGGTAGATATCTTTGGTACCTAGAGATTTTGTAACACTAATTGTTCATTCATGAATTCCTTGATATATCTCACCCCATGTAGAAGTGACCTCTTTCTATATGTGTGGGCTTTGCTTGTACACAGTTTTGTGTTTTTTAAAATTTTTATTTATTTATTATTTTTGGCTGCATTGGGTCTTCGTTGCTTTGCGCGGGCTTTCTCTAGTTGTGGAGAGCAAGGGCTACTCTTTGTTGTGTTGCGCGGGCTTCTCATTGCAGTGGCTTCTCTTGTTGCGGAGCACAGGCTCTAGACGTGTGGGCTTCAGTAGTTGTAGTGCGTGGGCTTCAGCAGTTGTGGCTTGCAGGCTCTAGAGTGCAGGCTCAGTAATTGTGGCTCACAGGCTTAGTAGCTCATCGGCATGTGGGAGCTTCCTGGACCAGGGCTCAAACCCATGTCCCCTGCGTTGGCAGGTGGATTCTTAACCACTGCACCACCAGGGAAGCCCTGAACACAGTTTTAATCATAGTGTTTATTCCACTATGTCACGTTTGTCTTGTCTCTGTTCCACTAGCTTCAACAAACGCACCAAGACTAAAACTATGTCCTATCTAAATTCATAAATCTTGCACCAAGCATAGAGCCTGTGCACACAGAAAATGTTTACCAAAAAAAATGAATCAACGAATGAAGCAGAATGTTTTCTCAAAGGAGTAACTAATATGCACAAGATAACATAAATTGGGAGTAAATTAGGAGATGAAATTCAAGGTTTCAAATCGTCATGTCACAGTAATCACTGAACACATTTCACATTTTTAGATATTCTAAGAAAAAAATGGCAGTATTGAAAAACAAGAAATATATTAAATAAGAAAATCACAGGTTTTCAAACATAGGCTCATATTTCCAAAATTGCAAAAAAAAAATTTTGAAAATAATGTGCAGAAAAAATTTGGGTTTGTTTGTTTGTTTGTTTATTTATTTTTTCTAATTCTAGTCTCATGTTTTTCTTTTCCTCTGTAAATTCCAGTCTTTGACTGTGGCAATGCTAAAATCTCCCTCTGCCTGCACAATTACTACCTGCTAATTTCACTTGCCCTGGAGATATGGTCTAATTTGTATTCTGTTTTAAGGACCCATCTTCTTTAGGCCAACATAGGTAGAAAATTGCTGATAGTCTTTAAAGCACTCATACTAAAATTACTTAGATTTCATTTTGTTTTGTCATTTATTTATTTTGCTTTCTATTTGTCTTAGCAGGAGGTACAAGAATTTCTTTTTTCGATCTTTGTTCGTTTCTACATGTTTTCTTCTGCTTTCTTTCAATTCTTTAAATCTGTCTTCTTGCCTTTTGTCCATCAATTAACAGATCAAAGCATAAACTATTAAAGATTTCCATGTAGTAATCCCCATCATTTTTGAATGTAGATCTTGATAATCAACACGATTTCTGAACTTGGCTCTACCAGCTATAATAAATCTATTCCCTTTTACTATTTTATTGCATATCTTGATGAAAACTCTAATTCCTATGAAGGTCTCAATTCAAATTTCAGTGAACTGAAGGACAGTGTGTTTTAACACTGATTCTCCTCCCCAGTTAGCATAACTGATGAAAAAGGAAAAATATTACAGCCTTAGTTTGCACCAGGAATCAACTCCTTCTTGTGATAGATCTTTTCATTGTAAATGCAATTGACAGAGGTGTCTGTTATAAGCTATTTATTATACAATCTTTATAAATAGCTCTCATCATGTATAAGACAAGTCTAAATTTGTTTGGATTTGTTTGGAAATAGCTTCTGAAGACACCCTGCTGTGGCTTCCTCTGATTTCCAAGCTGGCATTCAGTGGGGGAGTCAGACACTTGGATCAACTTTAGCTAGTCATCTTCCTGTCAGCTTGAATGATGTTCATCATATTCAACTTAAATCATCCAGTCTAAGTGGAGACATGGTTCATAGATTACCATATACAATTCGGCAATATTTAGCCATACTCTATAACATCTAAGATAAATCTCGTTTTGATTTCTCTCGAGGAGGTCTTGCTTAGCAATTTTGGTTGACACTGCCACCATTTCAGTTTCTTGTGACTTTAATTTGACTTGCATTCCAGTGGAGGAAGGTTTTAAACCTCAAACATGGAATTGCCTATTCTCTCTAGACTGGTGTGTATAAGAAAGATAGAAAGCTTAGGACTCTTCAAGTCCTTATTCCCATATTTCTATTCAAATGCAAGTTCAAAACTACATTTCAATGTCAAATATAAATGATGTTTGGATTATCCACCATTTTGGATTATATACACCACTGCTCTCCATAACTGAAGGGAATTAAGAGCTTTGTGGTATGAAAAAGTGTTCCCTGAAATGCTGACCCTCTCGTCTATCAAACTTTCACAAGAACTTTAATAAGTGAAGCTGACTGATTAAAATTCTACTTTCTTTCTCTACTCAGTCTCTGGAAGAGCTATTCAAAAGCAACAGCATCTTACAAAGCACTTAGGAAGGGGGAAAGAAGAGAAGCTAGAGACCTAAATAATGAAGACTCCCTATCAGTCCTTGATAGTGGAAAATTTTAAACTCAGTATTGCCAAGGGTCATATCAGAAAATATGACCTTAGGGTAAAAATGAACAAAATGAAAATAATCTGGTAAATATATAGACATGACAAAATTATAGGGTAGAAACAGACTGTAGGGATTGTAATCCACCTTTCCACTCCAGCTCCTATTTTTACAAATGAAGAAACTAAGGCATCATAAAATCATCCTTCCCAGGTTATAACAACCCCTCCTGTCTGCAACCTCTATACCTTGTTCATATTTCTAATGTTGCTTTATTACTACTGTTATTTGCACTTGTTGACTGAAAAAAAATGCGCAACCTAAAAGTTGAGAGTTATGTTTTATTTGGTGGACATTCTTAGGACTTCAAGCTAGGGCGACAGCATCTCAAATAATTCTGAGAGACTGCTCTGAGGAGGTAAGCAGGGGAGCCAGGGTATATAGGAGTTTTTGCAACAAAAGGCAGGTAGTCAGAACATCAAAAGATTATTGTTAATAGAAGAAAACCAGATATCTCAAGTTAAGGAATTTAGTGCTTTTTAATGTATGGGAAGATGCAAAAATCTGGGCTCACTGAAATCATTTCTTTAATATACACCTCTGCTGTCTGAGGGCAGTATCCTGTGTTTTCTCATCCTGAGTTTCCTCAGGGTGCACCGTTGAGACAGTGAATACTTCCGGGGTTTAGTCTAACTGAATTGCATGCATAACTTTAAAAGAAATGAAAGTTCAGTGTTTGTATGTCCGGTGACCTTAATACTACTAAATGTAATTATAACTCTTGGTCCTTTGTATACTGTGAAGTCCTATAAGTGTTTGATAGTATTATCATCACATATTAGATTACACAGAGAGGATTTATGAAGATTTAGCTAGAATTCCAATTGCTGAATTAATTGCATCCTCGGAGTTTACCTGTCAAACATTTATTGATTCAGTTTTCAAGTTGTGCTGTAAGTGCTTTCTAGATGATAACAACATTATCTTTTGATTTAGTTTCCAGGCTTATACCCATATTCCTTTGGTAATAGTCACTGGTTTTGTATAGTATGGATGAGACGCTCTAAAATTACAGGTACAGAGGGATTACCTGTGGATTGACAAATCAGATGACTCTAAAGTTTTCCTCCTTTTTGACTTTCAAGGGCTGCATATGTTTTTGAGTCAAGTGGCCCTAATTATTCCAGCAATATTCTGTAATTTATGAGCATTTCCCTCTGTTGCATATGCTTTATTCTTGTTCCCACCTCCCTTTGATTACCATGGCTCATCATTATGATGCTACAAGCTCTCTTGCAATGTCCCCCTGAGGAGTTTGGCTGACATTACTATAGTTAATCATAGACAGATAAAATTTCAGATTCACTTAGAGAGTACATTTGCTTCCTCCTTGTTACATCGTAATTCATTTCTCTAAGAATGGGCCAAGAGTCAGATTCTGTGATGCAGGTAGTGTAGCTTGATTTGGTATTCATGACTGACTCCCCATCCCCAAACACAGGATCCCGTGCACACCTGTACTAGGAACTGGAGACCCCCAGGATACTTATACTCAAAGAGAATTTACATGGGGCAGGCCTGAGATTTAAAATTAGCCAGAATCCTGATTTTGACAATTATCTAACTATGTGAATTTGGGCTAGTTACTAACTTCTCTGAGTTTCAGCTTCCACCTTTGTAAAATGTGTGTGATCCTATATCCTATGAGGATTAAATAATATAATATGTACTCAGTATGTAGATGTATGTACTTATTAGCAAAAATAACCATTCTAATAGCAACGGTTATTTAATATGTGGCCACTCTCATGAGAGATCCCTTCCTTGTCTGGGGCTGAATGCACTTTCCTGGGTAGGTTAATAATTTTGAAAGTTCTGTCTAAAGGCTTGATGACTTATAGCTCTGTGATCCAAAAGATGAGTCACGAGAATGCTGTGTTCGTCTGGCTGGATATAGGATTGACGTTAGAGAAAACCCGTGGTGCAGGGTCAATATTAGGAGGTAATGAGTGAGCAGGGCATTTAACCTGTAGTCCACGGTACTAAGACTGGGGGCAAAAAGTCAATACCAAGAGGTCATTTACCAAGAGGTGTAAATGCCAGGATCCAAGCCCAGAAGATACCTGTAAATATAGCTGGGAACAACTGCTAAAGATGAGGAATTTATCAGGAGAAATAACTAACGCATAAACACATACAAATTCTGCTGGATAACCATCATTTTTCTGGGCCTACTTTTAGCTCAGCACCTGAGAGAACATAAAACCTATTGAGGACTGGAATAGTAAATGTAGCTTGTATTCTGCATTTGAACTTGTTTTGGTGCTCAGTATAGTTGGAAAATAAGTGTGAACTGAAGTGGTGGTCATAGATATGAGGAAAGTCTGATGGAGGCTCTAATGGGGAAACACCTCTCCTAGGCCCAGAGATGTCTGAGAAGACATCCTAGGGGATTTGACATCTCAGCTAAGTACTGAAGGGCACGTAGGAGCTTAGAAAAGAAGGGGATAAAGGCCATTCCAGTAAAGAAATGATACCTTGTAGAGGCACGAAAGACAGCAAAACGTCATGGAATTCATCTAGCTGAAGCATGGGCTATGTGCATGCGTGCGTGTGTGTGTGTGTGTGTGTGTGTGTGTGTGTGTGTGTGTGTTTTGCAAGTGGGGCAAGGGAGGCCTGGGGTACTGTGGGGAGAAATGAGGCTGCACTGGCCAGTAGAGTCCATCTCATCAGAGGCTTTGTACGTTTGTGGCTAAAATTTGAGATTTTAGTCGGAAAGCAGTGCGGCACTCTGGAAAAGGTTTAAGCAGGGAAGGGCCACAATCAGATTTATGTTTTCTAAAGATCAGCCTGTTGGTGGTCTGGACTGGACCGGATGAGGGAGAGTTCAGAGTCTTTTGCAAAAATACAAGTCAGATGTGAGGAGGACTTAACTCATGTGCTGACAGCAGGGATATAGGGAGAAAGAGACAGGTGGGAGAGAGATTTATAACGGGAAAGAGTTTGCCCAATAACTTCAAGAAAAATAAACTATGGAACTGAAAAAGAAAAAAGAATACATTGTAATATACTTTAAAAGAGTGAGTATTAGAGAGTCAAAGTGTATGTACCTGATTTGGAGACATTGACACCTGGGTTTTTATTCTCCTCTGGTAATTGTTTATGAGGCTTAAGGTTTATTCATTCATGAAATGGAGTTAACAATACCTATCTTAGGTATGATGTGAAGGTGAGCTAACATATATGGAAATGGATCACCACTTATCAGGCACTCAGTAAACAGTAGTTTTTGTTACTATTATTAAATATGTACTTAAAATATAGAGGGCTCGTATTTAGAGACACTTCATGAAACTTCTTCTTCTAAACGTATTTTCTCATTATGTCCCAAATGGGTTATATGGCATCTAGGATGAAATGAATGCCTGCCATACATTAAGCATTGTGTGCTTATTAATTTAAGTAAATAACTGAGTAAATAAATATCTAGAATCTTACTGTGCAGTCAGTTTACTCTGTCATGTTGAAAAGCCAGAAGAGGCTTTGGAAAGATACTGGCTCCAAAATTAGAGAGACTTTTATCGGCAACTTAAATGTGTTATAAAGTTTGCTTAACAGGAAATAAACCTTAAAGTGGATATGGATCGTAATTTCTTTTCACTGAGCTCTTTCTGAATTTTAGGAAGATGTTCAGTCTCTTCAAAGAAAGCCATGAGTGTGAATGCATCTGAATGAACAAATTTTTAGTTGATAGCACAGATTGAAGGTAACATTTATGACTGTTAAATAAGAAAATTATCAACACTCAGCCCTGTCAGTCCCCATTAGTGGAAAATCTTCATGGAACCTATTTAATGCTTTCACATTATGCTTCACTCCAAGACATGTCTATATAGTATTTCATCTTGATAAATCTTCAAAGAGTCATTATATAGGTAGATCTAGATTAATCTTATAAGAGGAAATATTCTATCTGTTATGATTTTAAAAGATAAAGGATAGTTTACTTAAATTTTACTTTTATATAGTTTTTCTTTCCCTTTTGCTATTTTAGAAGTATCTCATATCAGACTGCCTTAAGATACAAGGTTAATACTGAGGTGTTTATGGGAGTAAAATCAGAGTAGAGATTGCTTTTGCCAAATTGTATTGAAGTCTAGGTATGTAAAAACAAGATTATCTCATTAAAGCAATAATAAACACAAAAAGATATTAAAAGCAGATGGAAATTCAAATAGGAGATTCTATAATGGGATATAAGAATGCAAATTACCCAGAGGAGAGTTTTTGCACATTTAAATTTAGTTGCTTTTGTCATAAAAAGACAGACACATAAAATACAATCTGTTAAACTATTTGTATTTGAATCATAAGAATTTCTAAGTAGAGAAACTGATGTTTATTTGAGAATCAATGCCTACAGGTATAATTGTTACATTTAGAATGAGTATTAAGTGTAAAGTTTCGAGTACTGTCTGGTGTGACAGTATATTTTAGAGTCTGAGGTTATAATTACACTAAAAGTCATATTCAGGCAGATTCAAAAAGTACAATTTCAAATTCACCTTTCTAGCTTATTTTGGGGAATGGTTTTATCTGTGATCATCCTCTCTTCATTTTTGTCCTGCCCTTAATCCTATGGGGTCCTTTCTTCTTTGCTAGTTTACTTTTATTCTTTAATTTTCATATTTCATTCTCCACCAGTCCTTCAAACACTTGCCTTCCTATTCTTCAAATTTCCTTGACAGGGTGGATTGTTCTTTGAAGAGGTCAACCCAGCTGCAGTCGGATAGAGGTGGAGGTTTCAGTGGCTGCTAGTTCTTTGATCATTTCACAAGATCTATTCCAGAGCTAGAAGTGAGAATTCAATGCAATGAAGCCTAAAATCATTCCCATTGTCTTCCAGGGTCCTTTGGTGTCTAGGGTACCACCATACAATGACCTGGTCAGTTCTGGCCCCATTAACCCTGAGTTTGTTTGCTCACAGGAGTGTCCCTCTTTACTGTTGTTGTTGCTATTTTCCCCTCTTAAAATGCCCTTCCACCTTTAAGAAACAAAGAAACAAACAAAAAACAACAAACAACACTGCATATTCATTGTTCTAGGGCTGACTCCAGTTCCACTACTTTCACCAAGTTGGCTCCAATCATCCACATGTGCCTCTTACACTGATCTCATGCTTTAATATAAGAGTTCAGGATTGACTGACAATGTTGCCTAAATGTTATGTGCTCATTTATTTTTGCTTCCTCAAGTTAAAATAAATTCTTTAAGGACAGGAATTATTCAGAATAAATACAAATATATATAATATAAATATAATTTTTAATCTCTTTAAAATATTTATTGAGGTGTAATTGGCATGTAACATTATTATTGGTGTTAGGTGTACAGCATAGTGATTGAATATTTGTTTATTACAAAATGATCACCAAAATAAGTCTAGTTAATGTCCATCACCATGCATAGTTAAAAAAAAAAATTTTTTTCTTGTGATGAGGACTTAAAATTTATTCTCTTAGTAACTTTCAAATATGCAATACACTATTATTAGCTATAGTCATCATGCTGTACAGTACATCCCCATGACTTACTTTATTTTATAAAAGTTTGTACCTGGCTTCCCTGGTGGCGCAGTGGTTGAGAGTCCGCCTGCCGATGCAGGGGACATGGTTTCGTGCCCCGGTCCGGGAAGATCCCCCATGCCGCAGAGCGGCTGGGGCCGTGAGCCATGGCCGCTGGGCCTGCGCGTCCGGAGCCTGTGCTCCACAACGGGAGAGGCCACAACAGTGAGAGGCCTGCGTACCGGGAAAAAAAAGATCACAGCAGTAGGAGACTCTCCTTTATTAAAAACCAGCAGCAAACCATTTACGGCATCATTATAAGCATTTACTTGAGAAAACTGGGTTTTCAGGTACTTTACACTGCCTAGAAATGTTTACTTAAAGGAAGGTTAATCCAATTCGCTATGTTTTCATAGGGAAAGACATGATCTTATTTCCGTTTTCTCCCTTATTCTCCCAGAAAATATTGACCAAACAGTACTCACGCATACAACAGGTTTATAGACAAAATGAGAATCAACTTCTTTATAGTCTCTGTAGAGGAGCTTGTCATCATTTCTTGAAAAGTCCTGACAAACAGCTCACAAGGAGAAAAACCAGTGGTTGTCTGACTTTAGGTTTACTCATGTGTTAGAAGCCATGGTGCACTGGTAAACCAGCACCGCTTCCCCTCCAAAAATGAAAAGAAGGCTCTGATTTGCAGTCTGCCAATTCCTGTGGTGTAAATTATGACCAGGGTGGCTGATTTCAAACCACCAGTGATTTTAATATTGTTGGGGAGGGAGAAATTTCCCCCTGTATCCCTCTGGACTAGTAATAAAATTGACACAGATTAACAGGGGAAAAAGAAACAAATTTTAATTTGTGCTCAGGGAGTTCTCATAGAAATGGGATCTAAGAAGTAGCCAAAGCAGGGAGCTTTTTAGACAAATAAACCATAAATGTGTGAGGAATTGACAGTCCAAAGAAACTTAGGTTTCCCGTGCTCAATTAGTAAAGAATCTGAACCACTTTGGGGCTACTGCTTAGTAAAGAAGTAACAAGGTTTGTTTATATAGGCTTCTCTAGTAGGTTTCTTGGCCTGAATTCTCTATCTCTGGCGATAGGGATGTCCTTGGGAGTGCACCTTTCACATGAGAGATTTATTACCTGCTTTCAGGGAGACAGAATGGAGGGTCAGAGGGTCCCTCTTGCATTGGCCATGTCTTAAGTAATTTTAATTCACAATAATCAATATGTGATTAAGGCATATTAGGGGGTGGCCTACCCTGGGCCCCAACAGCATCTGGTTCACAAAATTCCTGAATATTCAACAATTGGTTCAAAAAAACAATTCAAGCCCCTTTAGTAATACTAGTAGACTTATAATTAATGAATGGGTTTGAAAAGTTTCCTGAGAGCTTTCCCATAAAGCAGGGATATTTTCTTTCCTCTCTCCTTTACTCTCTCTTAAGTTATATTAAACAAGCCAGACTCAAAAAGAAAAAGGATGTTGAACATAAAGAAAGTAAAAACCAGTTTTCATTGTGTACAACTCTCTTATCACTGGTCTCATCACATCCTTTATTAATCTAGTTATCTTTACCTCCTCTTTGAGAATAAGATCTATATCTTTTTCATCTTTTAACCCAACACTTAGTACATGTATGATCTCAAAAATACTTAAGTAAGTGAATAATTTGGTGACCCATTTGTGAGCTTTTTAAAAAACCTACACCTACGATAATTCTGTGAAGTAAGTTATTATTGAAAATGTGGACATAACATTTAAAAACACTTGTTTTTAAATGAATTCCATAGTTTCCCATCTTTGTTCCTATATTTCCTAGTTAGAAGAGTTTGGATAGGTTGCCTAACTTAAGTCTCATTTTTTCATCAGTAAAACTGGAAGTCAGTAAACCTGGTTTTTAGTCTGAGCCTTAGCATTTGGGCTCAGTCTGACCATAAATTTCAGGCATTTTAACAACAACACACATTTCTCACATACGGATGCATGTGGAACCATAACAGTTTTACATATCAGTGAATAGGAGTGTTTTACAATTATGGTTGTATATTAGCCAATGAGACAAGCAATTTGGTAGATTTATAAACAGAGTACAATTTTTTTTTGGTTGATGTATATAATTTTTTAAACATCTTTATTGGAATATAATTGCTTTACAATGGTTTGCTAGTTTCTGTTGTATAACAAAGTGAATCAGCTATACATATACATACATCCCCATATCTCCTCCCTCTTACCTCTTCCTCCCACCCTCCCTATCCCACCTCTCCCTCCTTATCCCTCCTCTCTAAATGGACACAAAGCACAGAGCTGATCTCCCTGTGCTATGCAGCTTCTTCCCACTAGCTATCTATCTTACATTTGGTAGTATGTATATGTCCATGCCACTCTCTAAATTCATCCCAGCTTACCCTTCCCCCTCCCCGTGTCCTCAAGTCCATTCTCTACGTCTGTGTCTTTATTCCTGTCCTGCCCCTAGGTTCTTTAGAACCTTTTTTTTTTTTTAGGTTCCATATATATGTGTTAGCATACGGTATTTGTTTTACTCTTTCTGACTTACTTCACTCTGTATGACAGACTCTAGGTCCATCCACCTCACTACAAATAACTCAATTTTGTTTCTCTTTATGGCTGAGTAATATTCTATTGTATATATGTGCCACATCTTCTTTGTCCATTCATCTGTTGATGGACACTTAGGTTGCTTCCATGTCCTGACTATTGTAAATAGATCTGCAATGAACATTGCAGTACATGACTCTTTGAATTGTGGTTTTCTCAGGGTATATGCCCAGTAGCGGGATTGCTGAGTCATATGGTAGTTCTATTCTTAGGTTTTGAGGAACCTCCATACTGTTCTCCATAGTGGCTGTATCAATTTACATTCCCACCAACAGTGCAAGAGGGTTCCCTTCTCTCCACACCCTCTCCAGCATTTATTGTTTGTAGATTTTTTGATGATGGCCATTCTGACTGGTGTGAAGTGATACCTCATGGTAGTTTTGATTTGCATTTCTCTAATGATTAGTGATTTTGAGCATCCTTTCATGTGTTTGTTGTATATCTTCTTTGTAGAAATGTCTGTTTAGGTCTTCTGCCCATTTTTGGATTGCGCTGTTTGATTTTTTTGATATTGAGCTGCATGAGCTGCTTGTAGATTTTGGAGATTAATCCCTTGTCCATTGATTCGCTTACAAATATTTTCTCCCATTCTGAGGGTTGTCTTTTCATCTTGTTTATGGTTTCCTTTGCTTTGCAAAAGCTTTTAAGTTTCATTAGGTCCCATTTGTTCATTTTTGTTTTTATTTCTCTTTCTCTAGGAGGTGGGTCAAAAAGGATCTTACTATGATTTATGTCATGGAGTGTTCTGCCTATGTTTTCCTCTAAGAGTTTTATAGTGTCTGGCCTTACATGTAGGTCTTTAACCCATTTTTAGTTTATTTTTGTTTATGGTGTTAGGGAATGTTCTAATTTCATTCTTTTACATGTAGCTGCCCAGTTTTCCTAGCACCACTTATTGAAGAGGCTGTCTTTTCACCATTGTATATTCTTGCCTCCTTTATCAAAGATAAGGTGACCATAGGTGCGTGGGTTTATCTCTGGGCTTTCTACCCTGTTCCATTGATCTATATTTCTGTTTTTGTGCCAGTATCATACTGTCTTGATTACTGTAGCTTTGTAGTATAGTCTGAAGTCAGGGAGCCTGGTTCCTCCAGCTCCGTTTTTCTTTCTCAAGATTGCTTTGGCTATTTGGGGTCTTTCTTGTTTCCATACAAATTGTGAATTTTTTTGCTCTAGTTCTGTGAAAAATGCCATTGGTAGTTTGATAGGTGTTACATTGAATCTGTAGATTGCTTTGGGTAGTACAGTCATTTTCACAATGTTAATTCTTCCAATTGAAGAACATGGTATATCTCTCCATCTATTTGTATCATCTTTAATTTCTTTCATCAGTGTCTTATAGTTTTCTGCATACAGGTCTTTTGTCTTGTTAGGTAGGTTTATTCCTAGGTATTTTATTCTTTTTGTTGCAATGGTAAATGGGAGTGTTTTCATAATTCTTTTTCAGATTTTTCATCATTAGTGTATAGGAATGCAAGAGATTTCTGTGCATTAATTTTGTATCCTGCTACTTTACCAAATTCATTGATTAGCTCTAGTAGTTTAACAGAGTATAATTTATTAATTAACTAATTTTGCTTCTCCAGTTCCAAGCTGTTCTGTGAAGAAAAAATATATACGTATGATATATATACACATGTATGTAATATATGTATATACAATTGATGTCTTGAAAACCACATATTCCATTTTATTTGAGTAAAAGACCATATAAACTCATGGCAAATAAAATAGGTTTCAGGCCACTAAACACAAGTTATAAATTACTCCCAAAATGGGGTCATAAATGCATATAGTTCATGCATTTGTTTTACCATGTTCCTCACATTTGAAGTACTTGATTTCTGATTACTACCTAAGAGAAGTGACTTTTGGAGTCTTGGTTCATGGACAGCCCACTGTTGCATCTAGAGCAGTCATATCATCTTCATAGTCAGAGCTATGGAGGTGAAAAAACACATCTGTACCTATTCAACACAAATGATTTATCCTCTTTAGGTGGCAAATGAGAAATCTGAGAGGTTCACACATCTACTCTCAAAATGTTTGCAGCAAAACCTGCACCATTAATCTCTCTCTTTTGCCCTCTTACTTGTGTTACAGTCTGTTTCTACACCAGAACAAGTTGGAATTTAATCCAGCCAGGAGGTGGTGTACTAAATAGCAACATATTCAAAATTGACACAGTGTCTTCTTATGGATGAATTTAAGAAATCGAAGATTTTGTGGCAATAAATTGAGCAGTATGCATATTCACTGAAAGGAACTATTTTCCCAGGCAGTTACTGAGTGTTTTCAATGGCTGTGGGACTTTTTAAAACTCTATTTGCCATGTTGACTTCTGTGCCATCCCCTTTCTTCTGGTTTTCTCTCTACCTTTGGCTGTGTCAGAAAAGTCTTTTTGCTCAGTCTTCTCAGTCTTCTTTCTCATCCCTCCTTAGTTTACCTTTCAAATTCTAAAGTTCTTTAGACTTTGATCCTCACACATTGCTCTTCTAGATTTCTCTGTAACCACTTCCTAGGTGATTCCTTTAAGTCCTGTGATTCCAAAAGTCACATAAACTGGTGACTTCAAATCTGTGTCCAGCCCCAGACTTATTTATCCAGCTGAATGGTAGGCATTCCCACCTGGTTGTCCAGCATTAGCACAAACACCGTATCCAAAACTGAACTTAGCCATTTCTCCAACTCCTTCAGCAGTTTTATAATCTACCTTGTCATCCAAGAGATAATTCTGGAATTTATAATAGTTGCTTCCTTCCCACCTCCAAATGAAATCATCCAATGTCAAAGGGGTAGGAAAATACAATCCTATCTTGTCTGGAAAGAAATGAGAATTGGGCCTTTATGATCAGCCTTAATGATCACAGCATATAATAATATTTTTATTGTTTTTATTTACCAAGTGGTTAATATGTCCAGGACTGTTCTAATTATTTTCCATGTATTGAGTCCCTTAATTTTTATAACAAACTAGTTAGAAAGGTGCTATTATTATCCCTATTTCATAGTTAAGGTATTTGAGACCTTATTCTATTTAGTAACAATGAATAAGAGAAAAATAACTTTTGAATAAGTAAACTATGAAACATTAAGAATCCTTACTCTTGCTATGAAGTTTTACTATATGTTAATACATTATTACTTTTGATAGGTATTATTCAAGTCATAAGAAACAGCATAAATTATTTTTAAAGGAAAATTAATCTTGCATTTTTACCTTGTTTTCCTGCTTGCTTTTCTTTTCAGTACCCATGGATGATTTTTAGAATATCATTTCAAGTGGTAATCAGACTTTGGCAAATGAATAATTTATTTCCCCTTAGAACAATCATGAATACTGTCAGTGTTTTTGGAATACCAAATGACAGGTGTAGTTCTGATATCCAGTAGGGTACTCCAGACTTAATTGCACTGAAGAACCATACCCTGTGTTCAGATGGCTCCCCTACATTTATTCTCTTCTCAAGGGGAATTCTCTCTTTCCATTAACTTCGCCTGGAATTTTGAACATTCATCAGCAGAACAGTCCTGGGAAGTTTAAAATAGACATGATGCACCATGCTCTCTTATGGTATTTTTTGCTCATGCCAACTTTAAGGAAATTCCAAAAAGCTAGTGCCTTATTTGACATTATAAGTGATAAAATTTGCTTATGGCTAAGGAAAAGCTTATACATGATTATGAAAAAAACTTTAATTGGAAACGTTTGGAGGGGTAAAGAATGTATAGCTATTTTTAAATTGATATTTTATTAACCTGTTTATGAAGGAAGGAAGGAAAGGAAGGGAGGAAAGAGGGCAGGAAAGAAGGAAGGAAGAGAGGGAAGGAGGGAGGGGAACCCATTTTGAACTTCATTAACTGTCCCTCATTAAGGCATAAGTATCACTTTATCACTTTATCACTTTTATCTCTGACATCAGACAATGTGCCCACACCCTATTTAAGATCACAAACATGAAATAAACATCCCTTTGCTCCCAAAGGTCAAAGGAAAAAGAATCATCAAAAATATGAAGACCTATGGTCTTTCAGGTACTCCTGCTTACCTCATTTATACAGTTATGAACCACATCTCCACTTCATATTTTGAATAAAACAATATTAGTTTAAAAATCCCTCTGATTTTTTCCAAAGAGGACACTCCATATCAAATGTATCCAGTGCAGTAATTCACCTCTTAAAATCTTGTTTTCAATCAAAATGGCAGAGTACTGATCAAACCAACCAGAGGTTATGCAATGGACTTGCAGATTATGGCCCCAGAAATAGATATTGTCAAGTGAAAATAGATTCAACCTCTAGCACTATACTCTAATTTATAATTAATGTTTGGTCTTTGTCATCATAAACTCTTTATAATGAAAAAAAACTGAAGAAATGAAAATATTTGGATTTTTATCAATCTGTTTTTTGGTGTTATAGGAGCAAAATATATTGTATACTTTTTGGAGGATTATTTTTGAAGCTTAAAATTTTTTTCCTATTTGTTTCAGTCAAAATTCATACCCATTTGACAAAGTGGTTCTGAGAGGTTAAGTCCATGCAGAGGTTAAGTCTAGGAATATACAGAAACAAGTCAGGCAGAGGGATGGAAACTTCAAATTAGTGATATGACTTTAGGATGAATGCAACTCCATTCATGATTGCCTTCTATTTTTCAGTTATATACATTTATCCTAATGATTAGAAATCTTTATTGTTTGATCAAATGGAAAATGGCCAACGAATATTAGTGGATGCATTGAGTTTTTCATATTAGTAGAGCAGAATTGACAGGAAGAAACAAAGTTTTGAATCATGTTTTAGGTTAAGACACTGTCCAATGAACGCCTCTGACACTAAAACTCCTTAGAAGCTTCAAATCATCAGAACACCAACAACAAACTTGTATACATCCTGTGAAGATTTCTGGCACTAAGGAATATTTAATAATTATTATTATTTGGGCACTAATAAAAACAAAGTGAAAGCTTAAAAAAAGACACTGTCCAATGGACTTTTATTAAAATCTTAATAAGAGAAAGTTAGCAGATTGACTCTCTCAAACAGCAGGGATTATACTAAGATTTTCGTAGAACTGGATAATAAAGAGCTTAGTTTTTGGCAGGAAGAAGTTAAATAAGAAAACTCTAAATTCATTTTAATTCCCTCATATCTGAATTGATTAACAATAAGCATAATTTGTGAACTATCTCCTACACTGACCATATTTTATGACTTTCTACAAACATTCAAGTCATGTTTTATAAGAATTCAGATGGGTAAACACAAACTTGGGAGTGAAACAATTTATCAGCTAGAGATTCTTATCTCTTGTGGCAAATGTGATAGAAATATGATAGAAAGAACATAGTGAAATGTAATCTGACTTGAAACTCCTGTCAGCCTTATTAGAGAGTAAAACAAATAGGTTCTTTGTTTAGCTCACTGGGTCATACATATTCTTTTCTTTCTTTCTTTTTTTTTTTTTTTTTTTAAGATGTTGGGTATAGGAGTTTATTAATTTATTTTTTTTTAATTTTTGCTGTGTTGGGTCTTCGTTTCTCTTCGAGGGCTTTCTCTAGTTGTGACAAGTGGGGACCACTCTTCATCGCGGTGCGCGGGCCTCTCACTATTGCGGCCGCTCTTGTTGCAGAGCACAGGCTCCAGACACGCAGGCTCAGTGGTAGTGGCTCACGGGCCCAGCTGCTCCGTGGCATGTGGGATCCTCCGAGACCAGGGCTCGAACCCGTGTCCCCTGCATTAGCAGGCAGATTCTCAACCACTGTGCCACCAGGGAAGCCCCATATGTATTCTTTATTGCTTGGCTTTTATTCTTAGTAAGAGAAGGCAATGTATAGCACAGTATGTAAATAAAATAATTTTAGGTCCAAGTGATTTTCTTCATAATTTCTATTTAACTAAAATTAATTCCTTGTTTAAAGAGAAATCAATAATTTTTGTTTCATAACTTCTCTTCTCAGAGGCTTGTATTCTTTTGTTTCCACGTGGCCTAATTTTCTGAACTTTAAGTATTATGATATAACAGTTATGTAGATATTTCAGTAAGTTTTGCAAATTTCCTGAGTCTCTAATCTTTTTGTCTCATTATAGAGAATTTTTTTACATTCAGACAAAAGATAAGAAATTTAACAATAGATGCCCAAGTGTTATGTATCTTTATAAAAATGATACAAGATATTGACTTCATGTTCTTTGAGGAAACTTGGTACACATTGGCGGAATGAACTAGCAAGGTATAAAATAGACTCCAAATACAAGGACGAACCCAATATAAAATACCAAAGGAAGATTTTATTATGTCAGTACCGTTTTGACAAACTCACTTGCTTTCACTGATGTAGTTTATTAGAAATATTAAAATAATTTCCTATGACCTCACTGTAATGGAAAGATTTTCTAATGTATATATATTATATAATACATATTTATATATTATATACAAAGGAGTACTCAATTCTCTGAAGTTTTAAAGACATTTGATAATCATGGAAAGCATTTCTGTATTAAACTGATTAAGGCAGGCTAATAGTAAGTTCTTAGTAGTTCCTTTCCTAACTTCCTAAAGAAATGAACTGTACTTATAAACGAGGTGAAATCCTTTTATCATTCCTGTGAGAAGGAGTGGGCAGGTATAGATTTTTTCTATGGCTGGAGAAAAATAATTATAGTATATCTCACAGTCTCAAAAAGTCCATTCATCATTTAAGGATGAGAGGACAGGAGAAGGGCAATGTAGACACAGTAAAGAAGAGAGAAGTGGTACATTAAAAACATTTAAAAAAATTGCAAAGCTCATAGAATTATTCATTATAGGAAATGGCAGAACATTTCAGAAAATGTCTTATTTTTTAGCAAGGTTAAAAAAGTCATTTCCCCTTTGAGGTAAGAATGGGATTTATTTATATTTACAGCAATCTTTTCCTTTTGTATTATTATTATATGTTAGTTATTGTGCTAAGTGTAGAAGATGCACAGTGTCATTTAATTTTTGGATAAATACCAGTAGAATCCCCACTTTAAAGATAAGAAAACTGAGGCTTTTGGCCAAGAGGAAAAATATTGAAAGACACATAGCTGGGAATCAAATTCTGGTACTCAGTCTCAAAAACCTAAAATACTTAAAACCTAGATGGGCAGGATGGGTGGTGGGGGGTAATGGGAAGGAGGTCCAAGAGGGAGGGAGCTGTTTCACTTCTTGTACAGCAGAAACTAACACAACATTGTAGAGCTCCAATTAAAATAAAATAAAATAAAGTAAAATACTTAAAATCTAGTTTACACCACTTTCTATCAAAATGAGAACGCAGACTGAGGGGCAAACTGAAGTGAAAATGTACTAACCCTCAATAAGAACAGACTCTAATACAAATAAATAACAGGTTTATATTTCCATAGATATAATGAAGGACAGACTTATCAGTTCAGCAATGTAAAGGACAAACATCCTAAGCTCTCCTTGAATGAAAAGAAAAAAACATTCAATGAGATTAAACATTAAATGTCAAAAATGTTAAAGAGATCAAAATGACAAGGGAGAAGATGGTAGAAATGAAAGATTGGAGATAAGTTGATAAATAAAAGTTTAACCTTGGGATAGGGTATTACAAATACATGATCCACATGGTACACATTGTAGGTGTGTACACTGTTTGCAAAGCATTAAACGATGAAAGCAAAAAAGGGTTAGGCTGATTACAGCGCTGTTAAGGTAAAGGCCAGTTGTGGACTGTCATCTCTAGAGCTGAATTTTTCTCCTGTGTGTAACGTCTAATGTTGATCTCCTTGGTTCATCACTATCTCAACTTCATGAAAACAAATCTAAAAGAAGAATAAAACAGTGGGAATATCAAATCACTCAATGCATCATGAGCGCAAGGTTTTTTGGCTTTTAAAGGAGGCATGGCAAGTATTAACTCTTACCAAAAAATCCTATTGGTCAGTCTAACTATCAAAAAGCTCAGTCTTTTAATTTTTCAGCAATGTGCATGATAACAAGAAGTATTTAGAATAAGAGAAACTATTTTTCTTTTTGCTAAAATGTGTATGATAATGATAAAGCCTTGGGAAACGTGATGCAAGATTCACATCATTTAACCTGTGCAAACTAACTTATCAGTCCTTTGCCTGAGGATGAAGAAAAAAAAGCAGTTGTGCACATACTTAGTGATTAACCCAAATACATAACTCTATGTATGTAAAACAATAGTGGTTTAGGATTAATGTACTCCTTATTTATAGTACAGCCAAGGATATTAAATTTTGTCACAGTAGGAGGGTTAGGCTACATTTAATCATTTCCAGAGTAGGTAAGATGAGCAACATTAATTCTGTTGAGTTTAAATTTGTTTTTAAGAAGTTATCTTGCTTAGAGAAATAACTTGCGAACATTGAGTGATTATGCAGTACCGAAAAGAAAAGACATCTCATGCAGTTTACAGTGAGAAGACTGAGAAGTATTTTAAAAGCTAGGACAGGAGGAAGGTAGAAATCTTGCTCCTGGCAGCATCCTGATGGGGCAGTAGGAGGGCAGCAGACACAAGCCAACAGGAGCTTTAAAGGTACCTACTTCTTAGTTCTAAAAATTGTTTGCCAAAACCATTTCTTCAGTAAAAGATGGTGTATTTTTAGGATGATAGGGGGATTTTCCCCCTTTAAATTATCTTCTTAGAGAATTTTTTTCCCAAGTTAATATTTCACTTACTATATAGAATGTAACTCTACTTAGATCTAGTAACTCCTCCGTAGAAATATGACCAGCAGTAAAATGTCTAGAAACCCTGAAATATGAGTACTGTTGAAAGAACTAAGAATAGTTAGCCTGGAGAAAAGACTTAGTGGGTTAGTGGAGGCTGCCTTTGGATGTTTGAAAGGCTTCCCTGTGACAGAGGGAATAAACATGCTCTGTTGGACATCCGATACAGAACAAGGAGGAAGATTTTGATTTACTATGATTGTGTCCTGGAAGCATTGTATATGTGACTGTTTGTACCTACTCATCAGTAGAAAAGGGCATGGGGAGAGCAGGCTAGGATTACTTGCATATGTTCTTTGTATGTATTTATGATCACCTTAGGAGACTATTTAAGGGAGCTAGGCTTCCTAGTGATAATTACTCCCCACCCCCATACCTACCATTTATTGAGCACCCACTATGTTCCAGGCACTGTATTAGATGATTTTTACAGATCTGATTTAATTTTAACAACAGGTAGATATTATCTCCTTTATGCATATAAAGTGGTTTGACATTCACTTGCTGTATCGCAAAGCTACAGAATTAGTAAATGGCAAATCTGGATTTAAATTCAGGTGTGACTGACTCATTTTTTACACTACATTATGTTGCATCCATTTTTAGGGAAGGAGTCCTTAGTTTCATCTCTTAAGTGCACATTTTAACAATTTTAAGTAAACTGTGGTCTCTCTTAGTTGAGTTTAGGGACTTGGAGAACTCATATCCTGTGTGTGTATGAGTGTGTATGTGTGTCCTGCTGACTCAGTTTCTCTGATTCATCATTTGAGAAAGGTTTTATACTGTTTTCCTTGTTTAGAAGAAAAGTAAATCCTTAGCGCTAGGATTTTTAAATGACAGATAGGAGGACTTGAGAAAGTTACTACTGAAGGATTCTACCAGGTTTAACATAAACAGTTTAAAGCTTTCCACAATTGTGTGTGTGTGTGTGTGTGTGTGTGTGTGTGTGTGTGTGGTGTAATTTGGCTTAGAGGGACTTCATAAATTTGCTAACAAAAACTAAGAATGATTTTGTGGGGGACCTGGAGGTGTGAGAACAGGGAGAAAAATAGTCTTATGGTAGGTATTTGGGGTTTGTGATTTTAATTATTCCTCGTGAGAGTGCTATGGATTAGCTATATTAGAGTATGGGAAACTAAGACTCCAGGATGCTGTCAGTGGTCACACAGCCAGTGTGTTGTAGAACAAGAATCTGACCTTAGGTTTGTCTGGATCCAAAGCTCTTGTGCTGTGCCTAGTCCTTTCCTTTCAGTAAACATTTGTCCATGGAAATATGAAAACTTTGGTCCTAGCCAGGAGAATCATGGCAGCAGGACATTTTTCCTAAGGATATGCAAGGTTCAAGAGGTATCACACAGCCAGTTTCACCACGAAGCCAGCAGTGCGTGGGGCAGTGCCCAACCCCCTGAAAAGGTGGATAGATATGCGGTAATGCGTGGAATTAGTTTGGGCTATAAACTGGAGAATCACTTTAAGGATGAGTGATATCAGCCTATTCAGGGATTGGGTGAGCATTGTTGTAGCTTCCTGGGCAACTGATTATTTGGGAAAACAACCCAAAGGTTACCCAAAGACAGAGTGGCTAGATCTAATCTACCCCAAGAACAGTAATACTTTGTTGCTTTTCCTGTCTAAACCTCTGAAAGTTTTGTATTTGGGGAGAAGCAAGTAGTGGGGCATTGGAAGTATTTCTAGACTGGGATTTTTCTTCTCTGTGATGTCTGTAGAGAAAAAACAAGTGTTTTAGTCGCTTTCCTCCAACTTTGGAACTTTCTAATTCTGAGTGACCCATTGTGCAGAGATATGTTAATAAATTACATAGTTTATCATAGGACTACTTTATACCAGCATAATGGAAGTTACAAGCTATATTTTTGTTCAAAGAGAGTAGTGAAAAAATACACTTGATAATGATCCAACTACCACTAATACTAGGTATTAATTGAGCACCTGCTTTGTCCGTAGCACTGTATTATATACTTTACATGAAGCTTTTTTTGTGTGTGTGTGTGGTACGTGGGACTCTCACTGTTGTGGCCTCTCCCGTTGTGGAGCACAGGCTCCGGACACGCAGGCTCAGCGGCCATGGCTCACGGGCCCAGCAGCTCTGCGGCATGTGGGATCCTCCCAGACCGGGGCACGAACCCGCGTCCCCTGCATTGGCAGGCGGACTCTCAACCACTGCGCCACCAGGGAAGCCCTACACGAAGCTTTTTGAAATAGGTATCATTCTGCTTCCTTTTCAGTTGCGCAAATAGATTCATAGAATTTAAAAGACTGCCCAAATTTCACAGCCAGCAAATGGCAAAAATGAAATAAACACTCAGCCTCCTAGGTCTCTGTCACGGCCACTTTTCGACCATAGCATGGTGCTTCTCTGGTGTGCTTGGTTTTTCATCCTTTCAAATGTTCATTGTACTCATGCTTACTAGATATTGATCTTTTATGAGGGCTCTGAGCATCCGTTTTGGAGAGGATCCAAATATTTCCAGTTTGAGACTATTAATGTAAAAATTGCAAAGGTCCTTTGTTCTAATAGAACGAAAGAAGCTGTTGATAGGGAAGCTTTTAAATTTTAAACAAAGTCTTCATTAATCTTATCCACTCTAGTATGCTCTAGTTAACATAATCATTGAGTAGTGGTTAATTATTTACACAGTACAGCCATACACTTCATACATGTGCTATTTAATTCAGTGATTAGGCTATGCATTTCTTTGTTCCAGATTTATTTGATCACGAAGGATAAATCAGTGAGACACAATGTGATACTTGAATACATTATGTTTTCCAGAGCTTTTGAAAACTAGTTTTGTAGTTTTCAGAAACATTATATGTAAAAATAAAAAAAATTAATGACCTGGTTATTGTCTAATCAGAACCCAGATTTCTCCCTGTGCAGCCCTTAACACTTAATCGAATCCTAAAGCCTTAAGACAATGAGATGAGAGCAGGTTTATTGAGTGAACAGAATGTTTCTTTTCAGACCACTAGCTTCTGCTTTACTGGTGTCCATTTTAACTGACACTGTGTTGCTGTGAAGTATCTCAGTGGCACCCTGAGGCTGCTCTCCAAGGCTTCACACACCTCTAGCTAGAGATAAGCTGTGGAGAACAGGGCTGAAAAATTTTCTCCCTTTTGCAGTGGAAATGCCATATACTCTCTTTTTTTATGACCTGCAGTCTACACAAATACGCATGTTTACCTAGCATTAGTATTTTCATTTACAAACATGAGTAAATATGAATATTTTTCTTCAGAAATTATTTCAACATGATATCCATCTATTTAAAGATATGCTTACTGATTGTTTTTAATATAAATCTTTGACTATAGCGCTTAAAATCATTTATCAACTACCACTGATTTTTTTAAAATTTTCAACTCCATTTCTCATTAGTTTTCCACTTAGAGTCTTTTTTTTTTTTTTTGGTTGGGGGGAAGCTAATCTTTTTCCAGTTCTTAGAATATGACTTTTGTACATCCTTTTTATACTACCTAGTACACCAGTCTGTTCTCCACCGATTACTAGTTTTCATTCTCTTCAAAATCTGAACCAAACCTCACCTATTTCAGGAAGCCTGCCTTAATTCTTCTAAACTAAGCAATCACTCTGTTATTCTCTATTTCTTCCATAATGTATTCAACCTCATTCATGCATTCATTCTCTCACAAATATTTATGAGGTATCCACTATGTGCCAAGCCCTGTAATAAACACTGGGAATACAACAGAGATTGAGATATGCCTGATTCTTGCATTCACAGAGACTGCAACTACTGGGGAATGTTAAGAAGCCAAGAAAAAGTAATAAAGTGAAATAAACAGCAGCTAGAGGGGGCTGATGGAAGCATACAAAAGTGGCATGTAACCCAGATGCAGGACTTCAGATAAGGCTTCTTGGATAAGGTGGAGTCGAAATAGAGTCCTGAAAAAGGAATAAAAGTTAGCAAGGTAGAAATGAGTTCCAGACAGAGGGAACAGCATGTGTACAGTCGTAGAGGTAAGGATTTAAGAATCATTTTAAATGACTGGAAGGCAGATTATGAGTTCATGAATTACAAATGATATGATAAGGAAAGTGAGGGACTTTATAAAGAGCCTTGCAAGCCCTGTGAAATATTGTGCTCTGTTAATTTGGACAAATTTAGTGTAGCTTTGTATGCATTATCATTTTACAGTTATGCAGATCTACAGGATTTAAGATTCAGGAGGAATTTGGAGACTGTTTCCATTCTATTCTAATTGCTTATATGGTAAATGCTCCATTACAAGTGGTTATTCAAGGAGTATTTCTGACTGACTTGCATTTAACCAATCATTACAGGTTTTATCCTCTCTTCCACTTTCCTGAGATGCCACTAGGGATATTTTTTGCAATCAATGAAATAATGGGACTTTCATAAGGCAGAGTTTCAACCTAAGGCACTGATGAGGAATAAAACATAATTAATTCCTAAATTCAGTTTCATTTGTGTGTTCTCTCTTATACACCTAGATAAACAAACATAGTTGACCCAATGTTATAATAGAAGGACTCTCTATCACTAAGACATAATTAGAAATGTTTAAAGAGACAAAAATATATTTGGTGGTGAATAGCACATTCCCAAGCTAGGGTCTACTATCCTCCAAATGTTATGTATATTCTTTCTTATAGTGGGACTTGGAGTGGGGGCACTGGTCAGAAAGAAATGGAAATTTGATGAAAATATCAGCCTTCTCTGTTATAAAGCATACTTAACATGATGGAAAACTTATTTGCTGACCCTGTGAGTTATATGACAGCATCATGCATCCCTCAAGTTCACCAAGTTATGAACTGTGTGGTTAGCACATTTACTAAATATGACTAGGAATGAATTACATGTTTTAATATATATTAAAATTGTACAGAATGTTGTCCACAACAAAAGGATAAGAAATTTAAAATTACAAGAGGCAGTACATTAAAGTTCTTTAAATATTGTGATATTTTTCTAAGAAAATTTTAAAAGTCTAAAACCAAATGAAAGTTCATTGAAAGAGGAAAAGTTCTTATTTAATAACTCTTGCAGAAAGTTATTTCATATCTTATTGCATTACTTGCATGTGAAATCTATATACCAAATGCATGTCTTTTAAATTATTAGAAAGATAACATGTAGTTGAGACTGTATAACTAAGAGAAATACAGTAAGACTTATACATGATGTTAGTAACAGATATAATCATGAACCAAACACTGGAAACAAATTAAATACACTAGGTAAATGAACACATAAATTGTGGTATCTTATTACAGTGGAATGCTATTTGGCAATGAAAAGGAAAGAATTACTGATACATTGTTAACAACATGGATAAATTTTTGAAACACTATGTTCAGCAAAAAAGCCAGACCTAAAAGAATACACGCTTTATAACTCCATTTGTAAAGATCTTAGAACAGATAAAACTAATCTGTAGTGACAGAAAGACAGAAAGCAGATTAGTAGTTGCCTGAGGGTTATGTGTAGGAGGTGGAGAGATGGGGAGGTTTGTGTGCAAAGGAGCATGGAATGTTTAGGGTGATAGAAATGTTCTGAATCTTGATTAGAATGGTGGTTACGTAGACGTATATATCTAAAAAACCTCATCAAACTTGGAACATTTTATTGTATTTAAATTGAACATTTAAATTTAAAATTTTTAAAAATATATTAGTGTTTTTCTCATAACATCAGTTTACAGTATTTGGTATAATTAATATGATAGATAGCCTTTCAGAAAAAAAAATTTTTTTCTATAAGTAACTTTCAATTTTTATAATATTGCAGGATTTGGGGATTATTAGATTATACTCTGGCTATAATCTGTTCTAGAGTGGTCAGATGCTGCAACAGGATAGAGAATTTTAAAGATTTACTAAAATGTAATATGTAAATTTCTTTAAAATTTCTCACAGTTTAATGCTCGCTATTTCAACTTCAGTCCCTACTTCCATGAAGAGTGGTTGTCATTGTTCTATATTGTGAAAGACCAAAGTCAAAGAATACTGGCTTAATTCCAGACATTTCCAGATAAAAAACTCTGATAGTGTCAAAGCAATTTTGACCTCATAACTTATTTGTAAAGAGAATACTAAAAAAGAATTCTGACTTTCCTAGACTGTGTTCATAAGCTTCTATTGGCAAACCCTAAGCATGTTATAAGAGTAGGAAGTCATCACAACAGGCTATTAACATCATTATTTCTTCCTTTATATTTTATCTATCTCTGAGACACATTTTTCAGTTGTACTCTACAGTTCTAAAAATTGAGAAACAGAAGGTCTTGTAAATCTTGTACTAGCATTTATTTCTATTCACCCTTTTTATTAGAAAGAGACATGCTGGGGATATGAAATGTTGCTTCACCTCTCACTTCAAAGGAGCCTCTTCTTATTCTTCATGTTCTTCTGCTCCCGGAGAAAAGTATTCATGCTTTTCGTTGTGCATTCTTACACTTCTGTGAACCACAAGGATTAAGTGAAGTGAAATGATCCTTTCAATGTAGATAAAATGTCAAGAATTTATGGGCCCTTCTTCTAACACATTTTTTTTTTCTTTTAAAAACCTTATTTCAGAAATATTACCTAGGACTGTTACTTTTGGCCTCTATAAAAAAGAAGCAAATTGTTAAATCTGCCATAGCTAAACAAGTTGAAATATAATATTTAATAAGAATTTGAGTCTACTTTTGGTAGAAAGAAAATTATTTGTTGTTCTTCATTGTAATGGAACCAGACGGACGCACTCAGCCAAAGCCCAAGTGACATCAGTAATGTATTTTTTTTTAACTTTTTATTTTATATTGGAATATAGCCAGTTAACAATGTTGTGATAGTTTCAGGTGGACAGCAAAGGGACTCAGCCATACAGATACATGTATCCATTTTTCCCCAAACTCCCTTCCCATCTAGGCTGCCACATAACATTGAGCAGAGTTCCCTGTGCTATTATTTTTAAATTACACCGTGACCTTCTGGCCAAAGGCTAAAAAATAGGTGATATATCATTACATTGGGTAATTTTTATAGCTGCCTCAAAGCCTTTGCTAAATGAGGCTGGATATGAATCAATCCATAAGAGGTTCAGTAAATATGAGATTTTTTTCAAAGCTACATGCTCTTCAATGTGCCAACTGCAATGCACATACTGTTTTTAATTTGTGAGTCCCACACTTGTTTAATATGTAACTATAAATCCATTTTGCACTTATTAGGTGTTCACAGTTTTTCCTTCAGCTGTCATCCAGAGTACCTGGATGTAATAGTAACCTTTTAAATTAAATTGCTTATTAATATGTTAAACATATATTTATTAGACAACATCTCTGTGCTGCACATTGGAGAAGGTACTGGGACATGATGTATGTGTGGGCCCAGTTCCTGCTGAGCTGAGAGTCTGTTTCTCCTGTGGGTTCCATTTTCCACATGTTTAAAAATTACGCCTAGCATTTCTAATTTTCAGAAATTAACGTTTTCATTAGGAAGTTACCATTATGCTAACAATATTTCACACATGTATTTTAAGCCATAATTTATCTCCATGTGACTATATTTAGCTCCTTAACAAGGGGGCTTAGGGACCCAAATAGTTGGCGTAACAAAAATCAAAGCAGGAGTGAGTCACATGATACATTCAACTCCTAATAGTTTAATCAGGATAGCAGTAGAAGCTCTAGGTTAGATGGGATCTCAGAAGTCATCTCGCCTTAGAAGTAAGATGCAAACCTGACTGTGCTCAGACATTCATATGGGCACGTGTTAAATAACAATTTCCCCAGTCTTACCTACAAGGATTCTGAGTCATAGTTGGGGGGTGAAGATTCAGTATCTATTTTTTAACTAAGCACCTGGATGATACAGCTAGACTGAGTACCAACGTTCAGAAACCACTGATTCAGCCCAATCTCCAGATTAATTTATAAATTCCATCTGCACCTCACAGTAGCCAATCTCATTCAGCCCCTGTTTGCTAGTGATGCACACATTTTCTTTTAACACCCTCCCGACCCCCCGTTATTAGGAAAGCCTTCCTTTAGCTGAGCTAGTATGTGCTTGCTGCCTTGTGCCTTCTGCCTCCTGGGTTTACACAGAATAAAGCTAATTCCTTTCTTTTATCATAGCCCTCCCTCCATAAGTTATAATTTGTAGGGAGCTAAGTCTTCTCTTCTTCAGAAACATAGCCTCAGTTCAACAATATTTTGAATATTCAGTAGCCTTAGATCACATTATGGATAAAGAGACATAAATCCAGCTGGCCTTCAACCATGATTCCATCTGTAAGATTCTTCATTTACCCCTCGTTTTCTTCCTTCTCCTCCTTTGGAAAGCTAACAGCTGTAACTTGGGATGGGGAGAAGCCTGTGATGAAAACACATGTAAATTTACAGTTTACCTCTATCTGACTGTTACAGAGACACAAATTACGCAGGTGACTTCTTACACTAATATTAATAAGGAAGGACTGACTGGGAGGTAGGCACAGTGATAAGGGTGTAAGGAAGGAAGAAGTTTACACTTAGGTGGATGAGAAAGTGTCAGAAGACATTTAGAGTTCTTAGATAGGTCACTGGAGTGGACACCTTTCAGTAGGCCACACTCCAAAGTAAGAATGACTTGTAAAGGCGTTCAGTTAAATCTTAAAAAAGAGATAAAATGAAGGGAGGGAGGACAATGGGGGAAGAGTCTAACTCCATCCTGTTGCTTTTTTTATGCATTCATGTTCATTTGAAGATCGCATTTCGTCTTCAATATATCGTGACATACTAGGAAGGATGTGAATTTTTTTAAAAAATCTTGTATTTCTCTGGCTACTGCTAAAATGAGAGGATTTCACTCATGTGGGTCTGTTAAAAAAATAAAAAAGGACAATGACAAATTGAAGGGAGTGCAGAGAAACAAAGTGATAAAATGTTTAGAAAACAGGTTTGTCAGAAAAGGTGAACCTAACTAGATATGTTCAGTCTGAAGGAAAAGAAACAAAACTAAGGGACACTTGAGAATGATCCAGATTACACAATGAAATATACACTGGGACAGAAATCAATTATTCTCATTACCAAAAAGGACAGGTCTTGGGGTGACAGCTTTGAGCTCTGCAAGGAATACATGATGTGAGGCTCAACATTAGAAAAGGTTTTTTTAAAAAAAGTTTTAAAACGCACTATATGAGAACAGAAGGTAGGAGGAGGTATTAAAATCAGGTGTTGGGACAACATTGTGAAAACTTCTTTAACAGAAACATTTAAGGCTGAGATGGGATTATCCATCCAGCAGGTATGCTTTATATATAAAATCAATCCTGCTATATGCAGCCTCATAAATGTAGTATGAGAAAGCACGTGACTATAAATTATAACTGTATTGGTACCACAGTCTCTTCTGTTTGTTGAAAATATAATACTGTAGTAATGGCCTTTGTTCACTAATTACCTGTGTTCACATGCATAATTTGCCATTGGTCTGAAATTTGTCCAGCCAATAATCCTACATGTTTGTGGAACACAGATACTGAGTATTAGTTATGCGAAACGTATCATAGCTATATCTTTAAAGTTTCAGCAAAACAAAAACAAAACTATTTTTTTCCTGAAAGCAACTGAAAAGCTGACTCTTTCATATATCTCCGTTTTATTTTCATTGCATTTCTTAACTATCCAGTCACCTCTATTTCATGATACAGAAGTAAATATGAACAAGAATTTTCAAGGTAACTTGAATTTTACCTTTTCCGAAGTAATTGGAATTTTACTTTGTCACTAATAAAGACATTGTATTCATAAGTGTTTCTTTTATAGACCTAGACGATTTAAGTGAAACTTAAACCTGTGATTCCAAAAGAGCCTTCATTTAAGGTACATAATTGGCTCTCTGTAGAGATCAAAGCATCTGCTTCCCATCTAATCTTACAAAAGAAATTCCTTGTGACCCAAAGCATTCCCTGTTTTATATTTTGTGGGTGAGTGCAAGTGAGTGTTAATTGAGGGAATCATGGGCTGCGATCCCTAATTTTACACAGCAAGGCTGAAAGTCACTAATTATCCTCCTCATACTTTCTTAAAATGGTTACAATAACTTAGATGCTTTAAAAAAACATACAGGGTCCAGTTCATGGGATGAAATGTATTTGGAAAATATCAGTTGATAATGAGTGAAATACAAGTTCACTTTTACCTTTGTTTTTCTGTTTGGTTTTGGCCATTTAGTATTTTGAGGATGACATAATGGATTCATATTATACTGGCACTGTGTTGAGCTTAGCCAGCCCACAAAGAGGATCTGGCATGAAGACTGTAAAAAACAAACTCTTACATGATTAGGGGACTCAGAGCTGTGAACTCTGCCCCTTCTATTATATCATTAGGAGAAGCCCTGTTATTAAGAATAAGAATTATTTTGTTTAAAATTATTAGTAAGTTTAACTCTTAAAGATCTTAAATATGTTTTTCCCAAAACAGAAGCCAGGCAATAACCAGTCTTTGTTGGCTGTTGTATTAGTTTTAAAATTACAGTGTACTATTTTCAACCACAGAGAATGAAATGTTAATTTCAATAACAGCCCCAATGAGGACACTGCAGAGCAGTGTTAAAAAATGAGTGATCTCGTGGTTAGGGATGGATTTCTAATAGTCGAAGGGTTGAGAATAAGTGTAGTGCCTGGAATGTAGGACAAAGTATACAGGAGGACACGAGAAATACTTTATTTGTAGAATAGTCCATGCTTGCAGATTTTAGCCATAGAATCAATGCTAAGTTCATTAAAACAGCATTAGGAAACCAAGGTGGCTGGACAGTGATCTAAAGTTGCATCTCTTTTCTACTTCCATTTTCCCAGAGTCCTTGCGAAATTTCTCAAAGCTCGCCACTGACCCCCTGATGAATAATCTAATGACTTTTCCTCTGCCGCTTCTTAATTGTTCATTCTCAACCCTTGGCATCTTTCCTCAAAGGCCCTCTTCCCTTGCCCTCCATGGCCCTGAGCATCCTGATTCTTATGCAAACTCTGTTCTTCCTCTTTTCTATTAGCTCTTTCCACCTGAGTATCCTCTTGTAGCACTATTGTAATCGCCTCCAAAGAAGTCCTCCTTATTATATAGCCTTTACTATGGACCAGACTATCAAGAGTCACTACTATAATCACAAAGCTTCAGTGGCCCTTCTTAAGGGTTCAGGACTCAGAGTTTAAGTTCTCCACAACCAACTTTATCACTAATGCTTTCTTTCATGAAACCTTTTCTAGCCAAACTGATCGGTACTTCCTGTCCATATTTCTTCCCACATATTCAATCCTAAATTTATTGCAAGTGAATTCTCTCAGATTTTACCAATATCCCCTCAGTAATTTACTTATTTCTTTTCTTAAATACTTACTATTTTCTTATAATTTTCAGCCACAAAAGATTTAAAGTGGTTGAAAAGAGTACTAACCATACAGTGAAGCAAAAGAGTTTTAAAAATCAAAAATCTGGGTTGGTTTCTATCTTCCTTCTTTTGTTTTAATATCATGTGGAAAGTAAAAGCCCTTTTAAGGGTCATCAATAAAATTAAAAAACCCTAAGTTTTTCCTGAGAAAGAAAGATTAAGCATTTCATGTTTACATATCTAAAACATTGAGCAGTTTCATGTATAACTTGACACCAAAATTTGATTTCCTAAAGCATAATATTTATTTATTGGGAGATAGAAATAGAAACTGTTACTAGCATTTGCAGCGTATACAATTCCTACCATTTTAGAATTAGTATATTAGTGTTGTGCTGGGAGTCAGATGGTACCTCTTGAATCAAAGTAGAAGAAATTGTTATGATTACAGTGAGTTTTTAAAAACATTTACTTGGTCATTACATTTCTTTGCTCTGTAGACTATCCCTTTAAACATCTTTACTGCTGTCGTAAGACATTAGTGTAATTATTCTGTCTTATGTAGGCTGTGATTCTGAAGTTTCCCAATTAATACCTCGAGCTTTCAAGAGAAATACATGTATGAAAATTTATCTTCTCCTTCTTTCCCCGACTCCACTCCTTTTGCTATATTTCCTAGGGTGCTGTCCCTGGCTATCTTCTCCCCTCACTATCTCAAGTCTGAGTGACCTTATTCATATTTGTGACACCCCCTGTCACATGTGTACTATTATCTTCCAGTCAGACTTTTTCTTGTGCATGGGACCCACATATATAAATATATGACAACATATATAGCAGACTGATATTCTGAAAATAGCAAGGACTTTGGAGTTAGGAAGGTGTCAGTTTGGTCCTTTTAATTCTCATCTGGATGACTTTAAACAAGTTCGTGGCTGTCTCTGATCCTCATTTTCTTTGTGTTTAAAATGACAATATTGATCCTTCCTAAATATGGTTTTCTTAAGTATTAATGTAACTCATGCAAAATGGCAAACAGTGAATATGATGGATAATAGATAATTAGTAAGCAACAGTAATCACTATTATTGACTTTATCCTTTATGGCTTGTAACAGACCTAGAATATGGAGACAAAGATGCACAAGTCTATTTAAAATGTACCAAAGAAAAATATTGGCTTTATGTGTGTGTATATGCACCTATGAACCATTTGATTGTAACCCAATTGATTAATGTAAATCTAGGGGTTATTGTCCAGTAGGTCTCAAAGAAACAGGGGCAGTTTTACCCCACTATGAGGGACCTGGGAAATGTGGAGATGGAGAATGTGTTTCTGGTTGCCACAGTGACTGGAGAGTGCATGCTACTAGCATTTAGTGGGGTTGGTGTTATGGGGGCAGGCATTTTAAATGTCCTGCAATGAGCAGGATAATCCCACCAACAAAGAATTTTCCTGTCCAGGATGCCAATAGCACCCCCGATGAGATAATCCCATGCAGTCCCTCTTCCTCAGCTGTGGCTTGTCACTCTGAGGTCCCTGAGAATTGAGTGACTTTTAGGACCTCCCTCCAAGTATAGGCCTGCATCAAGATCCACTGAGCTTAGTGCTAATCCCAGCCCTCTCAGGCCTTCTCTAGACCCAAGACTTAATAGCCAAGTATCTGAAAGACTATATGGAATAAGGTGATAAGCTTGTTCCTCTAAGGAGCACACAGAGGAAATGAATTCCTAGTGGGTTAAGAGGAATTTAGGTCAGCTCTACAAAGAATGACTTGACTATAAGTGTTGTCAAAACTCAGGCATAGGTTACAAATGAAAGCTTTTAAATCTTCTTTGGAGGATATTAAGAATAGGATTACCCCTCTTACTAGAAATGTTATGGATATAATCCTATCTAGAAATAGAAAGTGGTCTCAAATCTCCCCTTCTAGTACTGATATGTTAACCCTCAGAGGCTAGTTAGCATTTCGGAAAATATATCCTTTCTAACTTGCTATTATCCCTTTATCACACCCACCTCTCACTCTTACAAGCCCCAGACCTAAGAGAGAGCACGTTTCTCTTGAGGGTGACCACACTTATTATGTTCACCCCCTAAAGAACCCTAGCGTTCAATTAGTGGGAAAGAATATAATGATAACTCACTATACTCCATTGCAGTACGTGCTATATATACACAACTAATATTGCAGAAGATTGTGTATACATAGAAGGTTATGTATATAAACATTAATCCACGTTAATGGTTCCTAGGCTATTTCTGTCAGTCTAAAGACACTGGGGAACTGTAAGCACCTTATTATTTTTCAGGTTGTATGGCACAGTCATCCAGAGAGGTCTGTGATAACGTATGGCTAGAAAAAGCCATCAAATACACATCTCCAGTTATTTTTGTTTTATGTCTTTATATGTGTAGAATAGAAAGATTGATGAAAAGAAAATCTCAATCCCACTGTTTGCTTTTGATCTGGTTTTCTTAATGCCTAGCCACCAGTTTGACTGATTTTTTTCACTGGTTGCTTAGCTAAACTGCCCATGCTGACTGTGTTGAGTTGTTTGCTTGGTTGATTGCTTCTGTGATCGGCAACATGTAGAGAGAACTGACACATCTAAGCCCTGAGCTAGGGCCCAATTTCCTTATGGATTCATTAAAATGAAAACACCTTATCTCTGAACACAGTTTCCCTTCATTGGTCTTGCCTCCTAGGTTTTAATGGTTCCACTGCATTGCTTCAAACGGCTGCGTGTGCTTCCTTCTGTCTTTTGTAAGCTTAAATTGAAAGATAACATTTTCTGTCTGGAAATCATTTGTCCTTCAGTGTCATGACTTTGTGATTATGAGCACCTTGTTTATTTGAAAGGATCTCTCTTTAATATAAACCTTGTAAATAGTGTGTATATCACTGTTGGGTTAGTGCTGCACTCATTTAAAATTGTAACTTCTTTTATATAGAAAATTTACTTAACATTCATATATAAACTTTATAAAAAATGTCTGAACCATTGATTCATTTGTCTAACAAATATTTACTAAAAGCAGGCTGTGTTCCAGGCATTGGGTTAGATACTGGGAATTGACAGATGAAAAAGATTTGGTTTCTGACTCCTAGGAAATCAGTTTAATGCGGCAGATTGGTATATAAACAATTACAGTACAATGTGGTAAGTGTTATAATATCAATATGTAAAAGGTACTGTGAGAATACAGAAGTAGGGCATCTGTCTCTCCTGGGAAGGAGGGAGGTGTGGAGAGAAGGAAAAAAGGGTCAAGATGGAAGGATGCACAAATGAAGTGACATCTGAACTGAAATTTTAACAGTAGAATTTCATAGAATTTAATGAGTGAGGGTAGGATAAGGGTAATGTAGATACATTAAACTCCTCATTATTAGTCTAACCATGTCTTTTTTTAGTAGTTGAGCAGGAATATATAAATGAAATGGTGTTTTTAAATGTAAATTGCTTTAGCTTGAAAATTTAGCAGTTACATCATCAGATTAGAGAGGTTGCTCTCTTGGAGTATTTATTTTGGTGGGAAGGACAGGGATAATTTTTAAAGTAGAATAAAAAGTCCCCCCTTTTTACTTCTTACAGTATTCTCTATATTTTAGAATGATAAATTCCATAAGTATCATAAGGAAATAACTCAAATGTTCCAGCCTTTTCAGTTCTTATTTCCTATAGTCATTTTGGCAACATGGTTAAAATCCATGCAGTGAGTTCATATAAAAACTATGATTATTTAACTGTCCCATGATTGAGTAAGACTTCATATTATGAGAACTTTGGCATCTTATCACTCAAATCAATAGAAAAAAATTAAGTATCCACTACATGCAATCATAGTCTGGGTACTGAGCAAGATAACACATTAGCTTAGGTGATATATATACATATATATATATATAATGTTATATATGAAAGATATTAAAATCTTAAATGAGCACAGCCCTAACTGACTTTACCTAATCATGCTACTCATATCCCTCTCTTCATGGAGTTTATAAATTGCATGGTCATTATTATGTAGAGACACCTGAAGAAATTACCAAAAGAGAAAGGCAATAAAAAATTGATGCTTCATGAATTGGGCAACCATATAATTTATTATCTAGAAGCATGACATTTTGGAAAAGGATGGGGCTGTATTAATAATTATGCACAAGGACAGCAGGTATTAACCAAGGCTATCTTGGGCAAAACTCATCATTTTACAAATGAGTATAGTCCCACTATAAATGAATGACACAAATAATAAAAACTCTGCAAACAAAGGGAGAGATTACTTAGAGTGGAGCTTGGGCAAAATGTTGATTAGTTAAAGAATAAGGAAGCCTTTTCATGCCTGAGTGTATCATAAGCAAAAACATCATCAGTGCTGCCTCCTCCAATAGCCGGGCTCCAGTTTTCCAATTTTCAAGCTAAACTTGAATATAGTGCCTTTTTTTGTCCCTTGCTTGGAAGATTCCCATCCTTCCCAAGTCTGCCAGTGGCCAAGATTCAGGTGTTGGTTCTGACTTTTTTTTTTTTTTCACGGTACACGGGCCTCTCACTGCTGTGGCCTCTCCCGTTGCGGAGCACAGGCTCCGGACACGCAGGCTCAGCGGCCATAGCTCACGGGACCAGCCGCTCCGCGACTTGTGGGATCTTCCCGGACCGGGGCGCGAACCTGTGTTCCCTGCATTGGCAGGCGGACTCTCAACCACTGCGCGACCAGGGAAGCCCCCTTGGTTCTGACTTTGAGGTTTGTGCCATGATGTCATAGACCAGCCCTTCCTTCTAACATACCCCTCATTCCCAGATTCTGTATCAGGCAGAGTCCTAGGCCCTCTCCTTGACTGTGAGGGACAACAGACAGCATTAATTTTAAGCAACTCATTTAACATCTCTGGATACCATACTTCTCATTTGTAAAATCAGAGGATTGGAGAAGATGATGTCATAAATGCCAAAATGTTCTAGCTTTCTAAGAGAAGAATCCCCAGTAAATCCATAATAGTTCCAATGAAAATATTTCCCATTTCAAAACAAAAACAAAAAAACAGATCAGGTTGCAAGTGGTAGCCATCAAACACAAATTCTTACATTCAGTGTCTTAGACATAGTAATTGGTTGATGAAACAAGCCAAATTCCACATAACTGTATGCCTAACTGATTTAAACTAATTTTCTCAAATACCATACTTATTAAACAGTGCTTTTATTTTAAAAATCGTTCTTTAATTTAAAAGTAAGAAAGTATTTAAAAAAGCCACTTAAATATGTGCCATTTAAAATTCACTGGTAAGTGTAACTTATAGGGCTTCCCTGGTGGTGCAGTGGTTGGGAGTCCGCCTGTCAATGCGCGGGACACGGGTTCGTGCCCTGGTCTGGGAGGATCCCGCATGCCGCGGAGCGGCTAGGCCCGTGGGCCATGGCTACTGAGCCTGTGCGTCCGGAGCCTGTGCTCCACAACAGGAGAGGCCGTGACAGTGAGAGGCCCGCGTACCACAAGAAAAAAAAAAAAAAATGTAACTTACAGTATTATAAAATAGAGACAGATAACCATTCATACATTTATGTTATACATATATAAAGCTTTTATATAAAAGTATGGCATAATTAAAAAGAATAAAATACCCAGGAATAATCCTACCTAAGGAGGCAAAAAGACCTGTACTCTGAAAACTGTAAGATGCTGATGAAAGAAATCAAAGATGACACAAACAGATGGAATGATATACCATGCTGTTGGATTGGAAGAATCAGTGTCGTCAAAATGACTCTACTACTCAAGGCAATCTACAGATTCAGGGCAATCCCTATCAAATTACCAATGGCATTTTTCACAAAACCAGAACAAAAAATTTTTTAATTTGTATAGAAACAAAAAAGACCCCAAATAGCCAAAGCAATCCTGAGAAAGAAAAACAGCTGTATAGGAATCAGACTCCCTGTTTCAGACTATACTACAAAGCTACAGTCATCAAAACAGTATGGTTCTGGCATATAGAAATATAGATCCACAGAACAGAATAGAAAGTCCAGAAATAAACGCATGTACCTATGGTCAATTAACCTAGGGAAAAGGAGGCAAGAATATACAATGGAGAAAAGACAGTCTCTTCAATAAGGGGTGCTGGGAAAACTGGACAGCTACACATAAAAGAATGAAGTTTGAACATTCTCTAAGACCATACACAAAAATAAACTCAAAATGTATTGAAGACCTAAATGTAAGGCCGGACACTGTAAAACTCTTAGAGGAAAACATAAGCAGAACACTCTTTGACATAAATCGCAGCAAGATCTTTTGTGGATCCACCTCTTAGAGTAATGAAAATAAAAACAAAAATACAGTAAGTCCCCTAAGTACGAATGAGTTTCATTCCAAGAGAGTGTTCATAAGTCCAATTTGCTCATAAGTCCAGCAAAGTTAGCTTAGGTACCCAACTAACACAATTGGCTATATAGTACTAGGTTTATAATAATGTAATAGGTTTATAATACTTTCCACACAGATAATACATTAAAAAAGTAAAAATGAAACAGTTTTAATCTTACAGTACAGTACCTTGAAAAGTACAGTAGTACAGTACAACAGCTGGCATATGGGAGCTGGCATCAAGTGAACAGGCAAGAAGAGTTACCGACTGGAGGAGGGAGAGGAGGTGGGAGATGGTAGAGCTGAGGATTGTCAGCAATTACAGTAAGCTATAATTTCATTCACACCTGATGTTGATGGAACGCATGTTCACATGTTTGAAAGTTCACAACTTGAAGGTTCATATGTAAGGGACTTACTGTAAACAAATGAGACCTAATTAAACTCAAAAACTTTTGCACAGCAAAGGAAAACCATAAACGAAACGATAAGACAACCCACAGAATGGGAGAAAATATTTGCAAACGAAGTGACCTACAAGGAATTAATCTCCAAAATATACAAAAAGCTCATGCAGGTCTATATCAAAACAAAACAAAACAAAAAAGTCAAAAAATGGGCTGAAGACCTAAACAGACATTTCTACAAAGAAGACATACAGATGGCCAAAAGGCACAAGAAAAGTTGCTTGACATTGCTAATTATTAGAGAAATGCAAATCAAAACTGCAATGATGTATCACCTCACACCAGTCAGAATGGCCATCATCAAAAAGTCTACAAACAGTAAATGCTGGAGAGGGTGTGGAGAAAAGGGAACCCTCCTACACAGTTGGTGGGAATGTAAATTGGTGCAACCACTATGGAGAACAGTATGGAGGTTCCTTAACAAACTAAAAATAGAGCTACCATATGATCCAGGAATCCCACTCCTGGGCATATATCTGGACAAAACCATAATTTGAAAAGATAAATGCACCCCAATGTTCATTGAAGCGCTATTTACAATAGTGCCAAGTGTTTGCTAAGACATGGAAACAACCTAAGTGTCCATTGACAGAAGAATCGATAAAGAAGATGTGGTATGTATTACAATGGAATATTATTCAGCCACAAAAAAGAATGAAATAATGCCATTTACAGTGACATGGATGGACCTAGAGATTATATACTAAGAGAAATAAGTCAGACATAGAAACACAAATATCATATGATGTCACTTATATGCAAGAATCTAAAAAACATGATACAAATGAACTTATTTATAAAACAGAAACAGACTCACAAACTTCGAAAACAAACTCATGGTTACCAAAGGGAAAAGGTCAGGGGGAGGGATAAATTAGGAGTTTGGGATTAACATATACACACTACTATATATTAAATAGATAATCAACAAGGACCTACTGTCTAGCACAGGGAATTCTACTCAGTATTCTGTAATAACCTGTATAGGAAAGGAATCTGAAAAAGAATGGATATATGTATATGTATAGCTGAATTACTTTGCTGTACACCTGAAACTAACACAACAGTGTAAATCAACTATACTCCAATATAAAATAAAAATTAAATTAAAAAAGAAATATGGCATGTACTAGTGTGTGAACAGGCATAATAGAGCCAGATCAGTACAGCTGATAAATAAAAGCACAAACATAACAAAATGGTATGACTTTGATATTTATTACTACACTGTAAATGTGATTTACTTAGGGCTATGATCAAAGTAGGCCTTAAATGATGGGAAGGGGCAGGGAAGGGGAATATTTCTCCCCAGAGCTCACCTTGTATTTTCCTGTTGATAATGCTATTTTAAAGAAAGGATGAAATGTGAGAGAAGAATGAAGAAAGGAAAGAGTAATGGGAAGCTAAAGAAAACGTTGAGAAAATTTCTCTAAACTGAGTTTTGTTACTTCAAACCTGGAAAAATTATATTAAGGATCTAAAATAAAAGCCTATCACTCCTTTTGGTCCCCTACTTTGAGTACTACATAGAGCATATAATTCTGAAGCAAGAGAATGTTTTATTTCATAAGAAATGCCTCAATATGTTTGGCAAGCTATCAAATACATATTCATTATTAGGATAGTTGTTATCCTAAAAAGACTAACACAAAATTAAAATACATTGACTCTAGTATTATTATAATACCTATGTTCATTACAAAATCATATTTCTCTAAGGAATATAGGAATGATTAAGGATAATATAATAGCTCTGCCTTGTAAAAAACAAAAACATCTGTTCTTAAAAAATGTATCAGTAAAATACTATGTGTTAAACTAAATTGTGACACTGGATTGGGATGAAACAATCTCTGTGGTTTATCTTTTAAATTTTGCTTTTTTAGCATTTAGCAATAATGAACACACAGATACATACTTTAAAACATAAAAGATGGTCTTAGAGAATAATTAATTTTGTAAGTTGGCTATTTCAATATAACAGCTCTTCAAAATGAAAAGAGTAATTCCTGGAGTATACAGAATAACAAACACTCAGAAATATGAGGTAACTTCTTAAATTGGGAAAGGCCTAAATCATCCAAAAAAGTAGTGTGAGAATCTAAGCATTCTTATTTGTTCAAGTCTTGAGCATTAGGGTTTTTTCCCCCTCTTATTCTCCTTTTATTCTATTCTGCCATAGTAGAAGCAGCATGTTATGAATTCATTTAGCTTTATGTTTGTTTAAATGTGTTTCTATAATGGAATTATATCTTTGGGGACCATACAATCATTTGGAAGAGAAATTACCTCATTTTGTTATAATAGGATTTTGTGAGAATATTACTTTTCTTTTCTAATTTTTTATTTTATTGCATATACTTTTTATTACTGAAAATGTGGCATTGATATTGACATTGCCCTTACCCATAGCTTGCAGGTCACTAGTGGCTTAGAATTAGTGAAAACAATATCCTTAAAACTTCTAACTCGTGTTCTGAAATACACATATTCTTGATTTATAAGGAACAGATGTGATCTGTAAACTTATTTATAGTTTGAAGAGGGAACTAAGTCAAATTGTATATAACACTAGTTGATTTTTGGATGAATCCTGTAATCTTGTCCTCAGGTACACCACTGACAATATTCTGCACCTCTAATTAAACTTCATTTCCTTTTGGAAAACAAGAATGACGATGGTTGTAAATGCAGAGTTGTTTACAACCTATGGAGATCATGATTTATTACTTGTCCTGTATGTCTAGTGCCTTACAATTTATAAATGGATTTCACATATATCACTTCACCTGTGGGGAGGTAGTGTAGGAATTCTTAGATAAGATTCAGATTAAATTTCATATATGTATTCATAACAACATATATATATATACATATTCATATACATATATGTGCATGTATAGATATACAAATGTATATATCTGTAACACTGGAGCAAAGCTTACTCTTTCTCTTTGATGCTTTTAAATTCTGCATCTTGATGGAATAAACATCTATGGCAATCTAAGTCAATAGCCTCTCTTCTCTCTCTCCTTCCTTTCTTCTTCCTCCCTTCTGCCTGCCTTCACTAGCTTGAACTTCCTGTTTCTCAGTCATGCATTTTCTTACTTTCTTTTTCCTTTTTCACTGTATAAGATCACATATCCTCAAGAAAGCCTCTTTTCATTGTCTGGAAGTTGTATCAATTTGATAAATTTTGTTTGAGGGAACTGATTACAAAAATAATGGATGTGTCTTTGCTTCTTTGAGGTAATCTCCAGCAATACTAAATTTAACTACTAGGTCATATGTATTTACTGATAGCCATTTAAAGTTTGGGGCCTTTTGACCCAGATTTATACTGCTGAAAATAAATACTACAAGAGATAAAGATAATGATGTCAGTTCAATCTAATCTAAGAGAGCAAGCTTTGTCCAAATTTTTTTCCTTCTTTATTAAAATTTTAAACACGATTACCCTCTTTCCTTAGGAGCTATTTGTATTTCAGGAACATACCAAATCATTTACTTTTTCCCCTCCAAATATTTTCATATATATATTTGAAATATAATTCAAAATAAGCAGTTTCAGTTCCTTCCGTCTTAAACTTATGTTAATTATACTAGACAAACTCTAATAACTGTGATTTTTTTTAAAATTTGTTCCCTTGGATTTTAGCATCAGGTGGTTTAGTATAATCTCTTTCTGATTTTGTCAATTTGTAGTTTCTATTTCTGTATTTAACAGTTTAGTTAAGGAAATGTGTTTATGCTTTAAGGATGTTGAGGATAAAATTCTGCATACAATGTGACCCAATGGTAAATTTTCATTGTTGAGGCAGTGGGTAGAATGAGCTCTGGCTGTTTCAGGCACAGAAAGATCTGAACTCGCATCTTACCCAGTTTCTTAACTTCCCTAAGCATGTTTTCTCATTTCTAAAATGAGAGGAGTGCTTCCCAGAATTATTGCAATGATCTAACTATATTACATAGGTCAAAAGGGTTTCTAAACGTGTACTCATAGAAGGCAACTGCTACTGCAAGACTCATAAGTTCTTTTTTTTTTTCAATTGGGGTATAGTTTCTTCACAATATTGTGCTAGCTTCTGCTGTACAGTGAAGTGAATCAGATATTTATATACATATATCCCTTCTTTTTTTGATTTCCTTCCAATTTAGGTCACCACAGAGCCCTGAGGAGAGTTCCCTGTGCTATATAGCAGGTTCTCATGAGTTATCTATTTTATACATAGCAGTGTATATATGTAAGTCCCAATCTCCCAATTCATCCCACCCCATCGCCCTTCCCTCCTTGGTGTCCATACGTCTGTGTCTCTGTTTCTGCTTTGCAAATAGGTTCATCTGTACCATTTTTTTCTAGATTCCACACATGTGTTAATATATGTTTGTTTTTTTTTTCTCTTTCTGACTTACTTCACTCTGTATGGCAGTCTCTAGATCCATCCACGTCTCTACAAATGACCCAATTTCCGTCCTTTTTATAGCTGAGTAATATTCCATTGGGTATATGTACCACATCTTCTTTATCCATTCCTCTGTTGATGGACATTTAGGTTGCTTCCATGTCCTGGCTATTGTAAATAGTGCTGCAGTGAACATTGGGGTACATGTGTTTTTCTGAATTATGGTTTTTCTCAGGGTGTATGCCCAGGAGTGGGATTGCTGAGTCATATGGTAGTTCTATTTTTAGTTTTTTAAGGAACCTCCATACTGTTCTCCATAGTGGCTGTATCATTTTACATTCTCACCAACAGTGCAAGAGGGTTCCCTTTTCTCCACATGCTCCCCAGCATTTATTGTTTGTAGATTTTTCTGATGATGGGCATTCTGACCAGTGTGAGGTGATACCTCATTGTAGTTTTGATTTGCATTTCATTAATAATTAGTGATGTTGAACATCGTTTCGTGTGCCTCTTGGCCATCTGTATGTCTTCTTTGGAGAAATGTCTATTTAGGTCTTCCACCCATTTTTTGATTGGATTGTTTGTTTTTTTGATATAGGGCTGTATGAGCTGTTTGTATATTTTGGAGATTAATCCCTTATCAGTGGCTTTGTTTGCAAATATTTTCTCCCATTCTCAGAGTTGTCTTTTTGCCTTGTTTATGGTTTCCTATGTAAGGTTTTATACATGTGAAGCAAACAAAAATAAAGTCCTTGTAATTTGGTATCGAAGAAAGGAGGAATTCATTTTATTAGCTCAAACTTAATTTCATTTTCTTTATAGGAGTTAATTTTGCTTGTTTTTGCATGGTGTCTGGTTTTTTTCAGTACACACTCATTCCCAGTTCACCAAGTCACTGGGTAGTCTCTGCTACTCTGCTGTGGGCCACCACGGTTAATAGCATGAATCTGGAGCCAGGCTGTAAGGTACAAATCATTCTTCTATTGCTTTCTAGCTGTGTGACTTCAGACAACTTACTCTACTCTTTGTGCCCCAGTTGCTTCATTTGTGTGCTAGAATAAAAACAAAGCCTCCCTTTTAAGCTTGTTCAGGTAAAGGAGTTAATATATACAAAGTACTTAAAGCCTGGCACATAACAAGCACTATGTAAGTGTTTCTATTACAAAAATGTTTACACTCTAGAAAAACATAGATAAACACACCTCAGACTTCCTACTACTATTGCTTCTAACCTCTCTTTATCATCCTAGAGTCATAAATTGCAAAGGTGAAGCAAGAGGATTTATGATTCACATTGATTAAAAAATGATGAGGTAAAGTGTTAAAGTATGGAATACATGTATTTACCCTATTTTTAGCTATCAAATTCACAATGTTTTGTTTTGCAGCATTAATTTGGGAGAATCTGGGGCCTAAAATCAGGCACCTCACATATGATAGACATGCCATAAATATTTGCTTTTGCTATTGATTTTTTGAAATCCCTTCCAACTAGAGAAGATCCTGTTCTCTTCTGATTTCGGATCAGTCAACTTGATGCCAAAATCGTCTATTAACTAAACACTCTGCTGCACAACCATGTATAATAAAAATGCTTTACTGGGGACTTCCCTGGTGGTCCAGTGGTAAAGAATCCGCTGTACAATGCAGGGGATGCGGGTTCTATCCCTGGTCAGGAAACTAAGATCCCACATGCCGTGGTGAAACTAAGCTGGCGTGCCACAACTACTGAGCTCGCGCGCCTCAACTAGAGCCCACATACTGCAAACTGCAGAGCCCATGCACTCTGGACCCCATGTGCCATAATTACAGAGCCCATGTGCCCTGGAGCCTGCATGCCACAACTAGAGAAGAGAAAAACCCGCATACCACAACTAGAGAGAAGCTCGTGAGCCACAACGAAGAGCCTGCACGCTGTGAAGAAAGATCCTGCGTGCCTCAAGCAAAATCCCTCGTGCCGCAACTAAGACCGGATACAGCCAAAAATAAAAAATAAAATAAAATAAATAATTTTTTTTTTGAAAAAGCATGAATATAAAAAAATGCTTTACTGTTTGGATGGATTTTTCATTTATTTCCAGTTGAATTAGTACTATGCAAAAAAGCCAATCTCCTTATTAACTTATAACTTACAAAGTTTTATTTATATATAAAAGGTACACACACAATAGAGCAAAGAACATTGACTACCCAACATCGGCAATGTTCTACATGGTAGTGATTGGCTACTTTAATTTAAATCAGCAGGTCATTTCTTAGTGTCTACAATGTACTGTGTTTGTACTTCATTCATAGGACTCTTATGAATAGTATTAACCACATCATGTCCAATAAAAGTGAAACAATGAGCATTTGAAATATTAGGAAGGATGTTTTAAATAATTCTTGTGGGAAATGAAAATAGAAATTTTTAAATGACAGTGATGGTTAATTTTTTGTGTCAACCTGACTGAGTCATGGGGTGCCCAGATATTGGGTCAAACATTATTCTGGGTGTATCTGTGAAAGTGTTTGTAGAAAAGATTAACATCTTAATTGGTGGACTGAGTAAAGCAGATTGTCCTCCCTAATGTCCTCATCTAGTCAGTTGAAGATCTGAAAAGAACAAAAATATGCTAACTCTCTCTCGAGTAAGAGGGAACTCCTCCTGCTAGATTGTCTTAAGCTGCGGCTTGTTTTTTCCTGCTTTAGAACCCCATTTGAAACACTATCTCTTCTTGGGTCTGGAGCCTGCTGGCTTTCAGACTAGAATTTACACCATTTCTGGTGAGTCTCCAGCTTGCCAACTGCAGATTTGGGACTTCTCCAACCCCATAATCAAACAAAGTAATTAATTAATTAATTCTGTTTCTCTGGAGAACCTTGACTAAAACAATGACCAAAAGCATTTTTAAAAATTTTAATATCATTAATGAGATTAGTCATTCACATATTGTAATGGTTTCTGTGATGGATCAAAAATGAAATACACATGTGAAATTTTAACTCTCTGTAATTGATAGATTGATAGATTGTACTGGTGATCAATAAGTGCTGAAGCAAAGTGATTGGTAAAGATGAAAAGGAAAACTTTGGAAGATTAGTTTTAACAACAGATGTGTTAGTAATTTAATTCAGAAGAAGGCTAAACATTTATTCCAAACTTTCATAGACTAAGCGTGATAAAAGTCCTGGGTGGAAATTGTTGCAAACTCCCAGATGTTTCCTGCAGTCCTGGTTTTGTCAGACTCTCATAACTTTGAGACAGTGGCAGGGGTCAGACCTTTGAAGGGAGTGGTCCACAAACTGATATGCATCAGAATCACCTAAATGGCTGGTTAAAATGCAACTTGTTGGGCTCCAACCAGGGTTTCTGATTCAGTAGGCCTGAGGTGGGGCCCAACATTTTGCATGTATGACAAATACCTAGATAAAGCTGATTTTCCTGGCCTATGAGACCCACATTTTGAGAACCACTGTTCAGCCTAAGGTGTTTCCTGAAACATCTTTATCATTAATCATGGTTGTTAAATGCCTCAACAGGTTTTATTCAGAGAGATGAAATTGATTTTTTTGAAAAAAGATTCTTGGTCGAATGGGTATCAATAGAAAGAAGACCATACCTTCTTCTTTCTTCCTACCTTCTTTACAGGTCTTTCAAACATGTAAACATTTGTAAGAACAATGGATACGTCTACATAATGAAATGCTTTGGGAATTGCAATCTTAAACTTACCTTAAAAACAATTCAAATTTAATCACTCTGCACTTAAAAAACAATTAGAATTATGAATCACTTTTTGGAATCTGTTCATAAGTAGAGAAGTTGCTTTTTATGCACAGCTTCAATTTAGCTGCCCAATTAATGGCATCACATAGAAATACAGAGGTAAAGAATGGTATCTTCATTTTTACATTTCCTGGAAGTACTTCTAAATGGGTAGCTTCATGACTTGGTTTTAAATAATCACAGACTTGGTGAAGAAAATCTGATGACTCTTTCTATATACTGGCTCTAAACAGGGCATTTAGAATCCAAAAGCAACAAGCATCAGATGCTTTTAGCTGTGTTTACATTTCCTGTGGAATTCTTTCTTTATGCGGTGCCAAATGATTATAGTTAACTTTCGTTTCCTTGGGGATTGATTATCAAGTTTGAGGATACTTCTGTTTCATGTGTTCCCTCATTGTGTTCCCATTGGCTGGCTCCAAAAAAGGCAAAGCTCAAATCAACCAGTTTTGCTGCAAATAACAGTTTTGTTTAAATGAGAGGTCAAAATTGCTTTTTGAAATTAAATTTGGGGCACATCCATGGATTTCAGTCATATGTGCTATCTCTGCCTTCCCCTACCATAGAAAACTAAGAGTTGATTGTAATTATTTTATGCACTTTACATTAAAATTTTTTTCCTTGTTGTTCTGAGATACAGAGTAACTCCTTGGGGAGAAAAAAAAGCCAAGTTATTGACTATTTTTAAAGAAAAGAGGCATAATTAAATATCACTCTGCAAGCCTGTGGAAGAAGCAAACCATGTATACATGATTTGCTCGTTGTATACAACTGCTATGCAGTTGTCTGGAGATGGGAATTTGAGGGTCAACATAATAAGCAAATTTATAAGTTATTATAACAGAAAGCAAATTGATCAAATGCATGAGAATAGTATTGGTGATTAGACTTGATAGTCTTCTGCTAAAAATGCTCTGTAACTTAGTTTTTCCTTGCAATGTCCCTTAAATGGCATCAGGATCAATTGATTAACATTAAAATTTATTAGAAAGTACTGGTGTCATGAAGTTCAAAAAGAAAGCCCTTTCAGCTTGGCTTTGGTTCCATCTCTTCTGTGCTATTTGACATAGTTGAATACATATTTGACATAGTTGAATACATATTTGGAACCCCCAGTGGTCTAAGTAAGCACTTGAAGTTTTTAATGATGGGTTGGAATGTTCACAGACTTACTGTTGTTTGATAAGTCTTTTACTAAAAGGTTAGACAGCTTCAAAGCACGATTTGTTTTCTTTTCATACTTGTCTTAAACACCCAACCTTGTCTCTAAAATATGCTGTGGTTTAAAATATGGTTTCCATGGTCTTTAAGAGTTTTTCCCATGTGTAGGGGTCTTTCTGACCATTCTGATCATTCATAAAGAATGTCAGTCCAGAGGTGTTAAGGAAACCATATTAGTGGAAGTTCATAAATATCAATGAAGAGTCTGAAGACCTCACTTCTAGTATGACACAGTTATTAGATGGGTGACCCTAGGCAAGGCATTTCACATTTTGATTCTTCAAATCACTCTGTTCAATCAAGTAGCTTTTAGTTTTCATTTGAAAACCAATCTCAGATACTTTCTGAAATCACTGTAATAGGGTGTGTTGACCCTGTTTCTTTCTTGTGAAACTGTGAGCTCCAAGAGTATATGAACCATACCTCTCTGATTCATAATCATGTTCCCAGTATTTAGAGCAGTGCCTGACATCTAATAGGTGCTTGATGAATATTGGTTGAACGAGTAAATGATTGAATGAATACATGAATTAATAAAATAAAGTATAATTGTTTCCATGTATTCTCTTGATATTTAACACCAGATATGGGATTCCTTTTTTCCTCTCCTATTAGTTTGATGATATGGTTGTTCTAAGACTACTTAAATTCTCAAAGCAGATTTTACATTTGTTTTCAAGAGGTTATGTTCTCTATAAAGCCAAACAGCATAGTTTTCAAGTAATCCTTAAATGCCAAACCCATCTACTTTAGATGTCCATAAAAGTTATGATGGAACTAAAAGTCTTGAGCCAGTTCTGGCTTCCTTCCCAACCAGATCATCATATACAATGTACAGCCAGGCAAAGCATGTTGTATATTAATAGAGCTTGTATTGTTTCTTCACCCTAGGCCTCACCTACCTACTTTCCTTGCTTTATTGCCTTTGACTTCTTTCCCATTTCTAGATGTTGTTATCCACTGTTAAAGAGTAACTGTCCCACATAAGTATAAAGCCAAATGGATATTTGAGACACATTCCAAGTAGTGCTTTTACTTTATATTTGAAAAAATTGTTTCAAGCTTTAATACAGCTTTTTGAAAATAATTTGATACTATATATCAAGAGCCTTAAAACTGTCTATAACCAGTAATGTCACTTCTAGGAATTTAAGGAAATAATCACAAATATGGGCAAAAATTTGACCCTGTTTGTTGCAGCATGGTAAAAGCTGGTATATTTTAGTCTACGCTGAAATGTATACTAATAGGAAAATGATTAAGTAAAGTAGGATATATTAGTAGTGTTCAGTGATCAAAAACAGGCACTTGAAGACACTGTATGCTTCAGAGGAATTTACATATAATTTGATTGTATCAAAATATCAAATTATATTCATAGAAAAATATGGAAGAGTAAATCATAGGAGATCATATTCCTCTTAATATTTTCATTATGAGACTATAATATTCTTAAAATCATTAAAAATTACTTTAAATAAAAATTGCTTTAAGTGTTAATCTTGGCTTAAAGGAATACACTTTCCTTTTCCTTAGAAGCTGCCTGTATACACTTATTTTCTTAAGCATGTATTGACAAGTGTTAGAAAGAATAACGTAGAATAAAAAAATGTTAACATATCTTAGCATTTTCATTTTATTTAAAAAAAGTGTAGAAATCAGGGCACTAACACTAACAATGCAGAGTTAAAGTTGTTTTCTTTTTTTGGAAGCCAAGTCAGTTTTATTAGAATCTGTGCCAATAGTACACTTTGTGCCTGCCCAGGATTTTCCTTTTTTGTTGTTGTTAACTTTTATTGAAATATAGCTGATTTACAATGTTGTGATAATTTCAGATCTACAGCAAAGTGATTCAATTTTACATATATATATTGGGCTGGCCAAAAAGTTCGTTCCGGATTTTCCGAAACATCTTATGGAAAAACCCAAACGAACTTTTTGGCCAACCCAATATATATGGTTATTTCTCCCCTCAATGAGTAGCAGCATCATAACTGCCAAGTACATTAAGGTATAGTAAGGCATACATAAAACAAAAGATGATTACAGAGTATTGTGACTGTTCATAATTTACAACCCTTAAGAGTATATGTAGATTTTACTAATCACAGTAGATAAATATTGCTTTTAAACTATTTACATGAAACTTCTCAAAGAATCAGTCTGTGAAGAAAAGCTTCAAAACATGAATTTTTTATTCCCTGGCATTATCTCTCCTTTTCCAGTCATTAAAGGAAATGTCCTTAAAAGAACTGACAAGAAAAGGACCATCACTTCTTTATAGTAGGCAGATAAAATTCACTACTGATATTGGGTTCCTCTCCCTTCTGAGCATCATAGGCAGAATAATAGCCACACAAAGAATGCATGTCTAACTGTGAATGTGTTAAGTTGCACAGCAGAGGGGTAAAGGCTGAAGATGGAGTCAAATTTGCTAATCAGCTAACCTCAAGATGGGGAGATTTTCCTGGATTATCTAGGTGGCATTATCTGTTGTCACAAGGGTCCTTATAAATGAAATAGGGAGGCAGGAAAGTCAGTTAGAGAGATATTTAAAGATGTGACAATGTGGCTTTAAAAATGGATTGGGGACCGTGAGCCAGGAATTCAGGCAGCCACCAGAAACTGATAAAGTGAGGAAGCAGATTCACTCCTAGAGCCCCCAGAAGGATAACATTTGTTTTGTTTTGTTTTTTTGTATTTAATGGTGCATGTATCATTTCAAGATAATTAAAAATGTTAATCTCATTCTCAATATTTACACCAAGTAAAGTATTCAAAATTAGAGAAAAACAAGTACATAAAACTTTATCTCAGAATTATCTCTGAAAGTAAAACTCCTTTAAATTATGGATGCATGTCTAAAATAAAATTGGATCATTGAGATGTGCATTTTGCCCAGTTTCCACAGTGGGAGGTACTTCAAGGAGGCAGCCCTGAGAGAGCACTTTGGGTTTGAGACCATTTGGACACAGTACGTGTGACTCAAGGCAGCTGTGTGGCTGACAGGGTCTAGGTGCTCCAGCCTGGTGTCAGGCCTGAGCCTCTGAGGTGGGAGGGCCGAGTTTAGGACATTGGACCACCAGAGAGCTACTGGTGCCATGTAATATCAATCAGAGCGAGGTCTCCCAGAGACCTCGATTCCAACACTAAGACCCAGCTCCACCTAACGGCCAGCAAGCTCTAGTGCTGGACTCCCCATGCCAAACAACTATCAAGGCAGGAACACAACCCCACCCATTAGCAGAGAGGCGGCCTACAATCATACTTTCACAGACACCCCAAAACACACCACCAGAAGCAGACTGCCCAATAGAAAGACAAGATCCAGCCCCACCCTCAAGAACACAGGCACCAGTCCACTCCACCAGGAAGCCTACACAACCCACTGAACAAACCTTACCCACTGGGGCTGACACCAAAAACAACAGGAACTACGAACCTGTAGGCTGCAAAAACAAGACCCCAAACACAGTAAGTTGGGCAAAATGGGAAGACAGATAAATATGCAGCAGAGGAAGGAGCAAGGGTAAAAACCTACCAGACCAAACAAATGAAGAGGAAATAGGCAGTCTACCTGCAAAAAGAATTCAGAGTAGTGATAGTAAAGATGATCTAAAATCTTGGAAATAGAATGGAGAAAGTACAAGAAACATTTAACAAGGACCTAGAAGAACTAAAGAGCAAACAAATAATGATGAACTACACAATAAAGGAAATTAAAAATTATCTAGAAGGGATCAATAGCACAATAACTGAGGCAGAAGAACGGAGAAGTGAACTGGAAGATAAAATAGTGGAAATAACTACCACGGAGCAGAATAAAGAAAAAAGAGAATTGAAGACAGTCTCAGAGACCTCTGGGACAACATTAAACGCACCAACATTCGAATTATAAGGGTCCCAGAAGAAGAAGAGAAAAAGAAAGGGACTGAGAAGGTATTTGAAGAGATCATAGTTGAAAACTTTCCTAACGTGGGAAAGGAAATAATCAAGTCCAGGAAGCACAGAAAGTCCCATACAGGATAAACCCAAGGAGAAACATGCCAAGACACATATTAATCAAACTATCAAAAATTAAATACAAAAAAATATTAAAAGCAGCAAGGGAAAAATAACATAAAAGGGAATCCCCATAAGGTTAACAGCTAATCTTTCAGCAGAAACTCCGTAAGCCAGAAGAGAGGGGCAGGACATATTTAAAGTGATAAAAGGGAAAAACCTACAACTAAGATTATTCTGCCCAGCAAGGGTCTCATTCAGATTCGTCAGAGAAATTAAAACCTTTACAGACAAGCAAAACTTAAGAGAATTCAACACTACCAAACCAGCTTTATGACAAACACTAAAGGAACTTCTGTAGGCTGGAAACACAAGGAAAAGACCTACAAAAACAAACCCAAAACACTTAAGAAAATGGTAATAGGAACATACATATCGATACTTACCTTAAATGTAAGTAGATTAAATGCTCCACCCAAAAGACACAGACTGGCTGAATGGATACAAAAGAAGTCCCATATATATGCTGTCTACAAGAGACCCACTTCAGACCTAGGGACACATACAGACTGAAAGTGAGGGGATGGAAATAGATATTCCATGCAAATGGAAATCAAAAGAAAGCTGGAGTAGTGATACTCCTATCAGAGAAAGTAGACTTTAAAATAAAGACTATTACAGGAGACAAAGAAGCACACTACATAATGATCAAGGGATCAATCCAAGAAGAAGATATAACAATTGTATACATTTATGCACCCAATATAGGAGTTTCTCAATACATAAGGCAAATGCTAGCAGCCATAAAAGGGGAAATTGATAGTAATACAATCATAGTAGGGGACTTTAGCACCCCACTTTCACTAATGGACACATCATCCAAAATGAAAATAAATAAGGAAACACAAGCTTTAAATGACACATTAACATGATGGACTTAATTGATATTCATAGGCCATTCCATCCAAAAACAACAGAATACACTTTCTTCTCAGGTGCTCATGGAACATTATGCAGGATAGATCATATCTTGGGTCACATTTCAAGCCTTGATAAATTTAAGAAAATTGAAATCATATCAACGGATTTCCATCAGTTGTTTACGACCACAACGCTATGAGACTAGATATCAGTTACAGGAAAAAAAACTCTAAAAAATACAAACACATGGAGTCTAAACAACCTGGTACTAAATAACCAAGAGATCACTGAAGAGATCTAAGAGGAAATCCAAAAAATACCTAGAAACAAATGACAATGAAACACGATCACCGAAAACCTATGGTATGCAGAAAAGCAGTTCTAAGAGGGAAGTTTATAGCAATACATTCCTACCTCAAGAAACAAGAAACATCTCAAATAAACAACCTAACCTTACACCTAAAACAATTAGAAAAAGATGAACAAAAAAAATCCCAAAGTTAGCAGAAGGAAAGAAATCATAAAGATCAGATCATAAATAAATGAAAAAGAAATGAAGGAAACAGTAGCAAAGATCAATAAAACTAAAAGCTGGTTCTCTGAGAAGATAAGCAAAATTGATAAACCACTAGCTAGACTCATCAAGAAAAAAAGGGAGAAGACTCAAATCAACAGAATTAGAAATGAAACAGGAGAAGTAACAATTGACATTTCAGAAATACAAAGAGTCATTTGGGATTACTGCAGGCAACTCTATGCCAATAAAATGGACAAGCCGGAAGAAATGGACACATTCTTAGAAAAGCACAATCTTCTGAGACTGAAGCAGGAAGAAGTAGAAAATATAAACAGATGAATCACAAGCACTGAGATTCAAACTGTGATTAAAAATCTTCCAACAAACAAAAGCTCAGGACCAGATGGCTTCACAGGCGAATTATATCAAACACTTAAAGAAGAGCTAAAACCTATCCTTCTCAAACTCTTCCAAAATATAGCAGAGGGAGGAACACTTGAAAACTCATTCTATGAGGCCACCATCACACTGATACAAAAACCAGACAGAGATGTCACAAAAAAGGAAACTACAGACCATGATCACTGATGAATATAGATGCAAAACTCCTCAACAAAATACTAGCAAGCAGAATCCAACAGCACATTAAAAGGATTATACACCATGATCAAGTGGGGTTTATCGCAGGAATGCAAGGATTCTTCAATATACGCAAATCAATCAGTGTGACACACCATATTAACAAACTGAAGAATAAAAACCATATGATCATCTCAAGATGCAGAAAAAGCATTCGACAAAATTCAACACCTATTTATGATAAAAACTCTCTAGAAAGTGGTCACAGAGTGATCTTACCTCAACATAATAAAGGCCATATATGACAAACCCACAGCCAGTGTCATCCTCAATGGTGAAAAACTGAAACCATTTCCTCTAAAATAAGGAACAAGAAAAGGATGCCCAGTCTCACCACTATTATACAACATAGTTTTGGAAGTTTTAGCCACAACAATCAGAGAGAAAAAGAAATAAAAGGAATCCAATCAGAAAAGAAGAAGTAAAGTTGTCACTGTCTGTAGATGACATGATACTATATATAGAGAATCCTAAAGATGCTACCAGGAAACTACTAGAGCTAATCAATGAATTGGGTAAAGTAGCAGGATACAAAATTAATGCACAGAAATGTTTTGTATGCCTATACACTAATGATGAAAAACCTGAAGAGAAATTAAGGAAACACTCCCATTTACCATTGCAACAAAAAGAATAAAATACCTAGGAATAAACCTACCTAAGGAGATGAAAGACCTGTATGCAGAAACTATAAGACACTGATGAAAGAAATTAAAGATGATACAGACAGATGGAGAGATATACCATGTTCTTGGATTGGAAGAATCAACATTGTGAAAATGACTCTACTACCCAAAGCAATCTACAGTTACAGTGCCATCCCTATCAAAACTACCAATGCCATTTTTAACAGAACTAGTGCAAAAAAGTTCACAATTTGTATGGAAACACAAAAGTCCCGGAATAGTCAAAGCAATCTTGAGAAAGAAAAACGGAACTGGAAGAATCAGGCTCCCTGACTTCAGACTATACTAGAAAGCTACAGTAATCAAGACAGTATGGCACTGGCATAAAAAACAGAAATATAGATCAATGGAACTGCATAGAAAGCCCAGAGATAAACCCATGCAAATATGGTCACCTTATCTTTGATAATGGAGCCAAGAATATACAATGGAGAAAAGGCAGCATCTTCAATAAGTGGTGCTGGGAAAACTGGACAGCTATATGTAAAAGAATGAAATTAGAACACTCCATAACACCATATACAAAATAAACTAAAAATGGATTAAAGACATAAATGTAAGGTCTGACACTATGAAACTCTTAGAGGAAAACATAGGCAGAACACTCTTTGACATAAATCATAGCAATATCCTTTTTAACCCACCTCCTACAGAAATCGAAATAATAACAAAAATAAATAAATGGGACCTAATGAGACTTAAAAGCTTTTGCACAGCAAAGGAAACCATAAACAAGACAAAAAGACAACACTCAGAATGGGAGAAAATATTTTCAAATGAAGCAACTGATGAAGGATTAATCTCCAAAGTATACAAGCAGCTCATGCAGCTCAATATCAAAAGCACAAACAGCCCAATCCAAAATTGTGTAGAAGATCTAAATCGGCATTTCTCGAAAGAAGATATACAGATTGCCAACAAACACATGAAAGGATGCTCAACACCACTAATCATTAGAGAAATGCAAATCAAAACTACAATGAGGTATCACCTCACACCGGTCAGAATGGCCATCATCAAAATGTCTACAAACAATAAATGCTCCAGAGTGTGTGGAGAAAAGGGAACCATCTCGCATTGTTGGTGGGAATATAAATTGATACAGCCACTATGAAGAATAGCATAGAAGTTCCTTAAAAAATTAAAAATAGAACTCCCATATGACTCAGCAATCCAACTACTGGGCTTATCACCTGATAAAACCATAATTCAAAAAGAGTCGTGTACCACAATGTTCACTGCAGCACTATTTACAATAGCCAGGACATGGAAACAACCTAAGTGTCCATCAACAGATGAATGGATAAAGAAATGCAGCACAGGGCTTCCCTGGTGGCACAGTGGTTGAGAGTCTGGCTGCCAATGCAGGGGACATGGGCTCAAGCCCTGGTCTGGGAAGATCCCACATGCCACGGAGCAACTAGGCCCATGAGCCACAGCTACTGAGCCTGCACTCTGGAGCTTGTGCTCCACAACAAGAGAGGCCGTGACGGTGAGAGGCCCGCGCACCACGTTGAAGAGTGGCCCCCGCTCGCTGCAACTAGAGAAAACCCACACACAGAAACAAAGACCCAACACAGCCCAAAATAAATAAATTAATTAATTTTTAAAAATTTCTTAAAAAGAAAAGAAATGCAGCACATATATACAATGGAATATTACTCAGCCATAAAAAAGAAACGGAATATAGTTATTTGTAGTGAAGTGGATGGACCTAGGGTCATACAGAGTGAAGTGAGTCAGAAAGAGCAAAACAAATACCATATGCTAACACATATATATGGAATCTAAAAGAAAAAATGATTCTGATGAACCTAGTGGCAGGACAGGAATAAGATGCAGACATAGACAATGGACTTGAGGACACGGGAAGGGGGCAGGGTAAGCTGGGACAAAGTGAGAGAGTAGCACTGACATATATACACTACTAAGTGTAAAACAGATAACTAGTGGGACACAGCTGCATCACATGGGGAGATCATCTTGGTTCTTTGTGTCTACCTAGTGGGTGGGAGGGAGACGCAAGAGGGAAGGGGTATGGGGATATGTATACATATAGCTGATTCAGTTTGTTATACAGCAAAAACTAAGGCAACATTGTAAAGCAATTATTCTCCAGTAAAGATGTTAAAAAATAAAATAAAATAAAATTGATACATATGCAGTGACAGTACTGCTAACAGTATGGAAAATGTTTTCATTATTATGTCCGCTTTAAAAATTCAATTGTATAATTTATATTTATCAATATGTAATTCTATAAAATTTACATAGAGGCAACGACAAAAAGGAAATTGGAGAATGAAGATTTCATTAAATTAAATGAAATGTTCGTGCTGCATACTAGATGTTGGTAACTACTGATGAAGAGAGAAAGTAAGAATGGCTGGTTGGTGTGTGTATGTATGTCTATCAACATGTGTACATACATATATAATGGGTATATGAGTGTGGCTTCTCAATAATATATCAATAGTCATAGTTGGAATGAAGGACAATGGACAGGTAAACTCAATAGTTAAATAGACACTCTCTTTGCATATTTTATTCTCTATGTGTTACAAACTGAAAGGCTGTGAAATATAATCCCTGAAATGTACTGCTTACCCTACAGTAGCACCTGATTATTCCTGCCATGTTAGCTCCATGAAAATGTCAAGTAAACATTGAAATGTATCTATTGTGTGAGCTCTTGGTAGCTTTGGTATGGTAAAGTTTGTAGCCATTTTGAAAGAAACCTGAAGAATATCAGGAGAAATTTTGTCATGTAATAACCACTAAAAGGGAAATTAGCCATGATACCTAGGAAGCTTTAAGTGAACTCTATGGTTCATTCACATTTATATAACTTCTGGAAACATTGAGGCTTTTGCCTTCTATATTTGTTCCTCACTGCTGCTATTGGTAATAGTGTTAATACTTTCCTTCCATTGAATCAGTTAACTCAAACCACTGAATCAGTTTATTAAGTAGTACTCTGTAAACATGGTAATTGTTATAGGGTCTCTTAGTTCACTTATTTAACAGTGAAACCTCCATGAAGTGAAGCCTCAGTTTTTATTAGGAAATCGTTTATGGTCATCTCAGTTATGACTTACAACCACAGTTCCAACTTCAGCAAAAAACTTGGAACATATCTGCATCATCTATGTTACAAATGAAATAACTGTATTGTCAATATAGTTGAATGATGTCTCCATAAAGGTGGTCCCAAAAGCCACAAAGGTAGTTAACATTGATGGAAGAACAGGAATAATAATAAAAGAGGTGAGGAACAGGATTTACTTGACTCAGTATAATTCCGGGTAAATTACTTAACCCGTGTCTCCTTTTTACTATCTTAAAAACAAATGAAATAATGTATGTGAAAAATAACGTGTAAAGTACTCCCCAAATATTGTTACTGTTGCTATTGAGAGGGAGAAGGAAGAAGAAGGTCCAGTGAGTGAGACAGAGAAGTAGAAACTGTAGAAGAAAGACAGGAGTGGACACTGTCACAGAGGCCAAAGGAAATGAGTCTCGGGAAATGAGTGTCAGCACTTTTGGGTGTGAAATTTGCAAATCATTGGTGCCCTCTGAGAATGCTACTTGAATAAACGATGAACTCAGTTAATTAGAACTAAGGTAGAAAAGAATGAGCAGGCAATTGGAAAATGGAAGTAGTGGATATTTTCAAAAAATATATGTCTACATATATTCTCATGATGAGAGATTAAATTACGGTGGAGGATGGAACAAAGGGTATATTAACAAATTATAAGTAAGGTTAACATGGAAAAATGTCCTAGATAACCAGACTATTCAAGTTCATCCAACATTTGGAAATTGAATACATTCGTTTTACTTAGGAGAGTTTTGAAAAAAATGCTCCAGATTACTGTCATGTCATTTGTGCCTATTATTTTTTTCATTGCTACTTAAGCTGTTTTCTTTCATTTTTTTCTTTTTTTTTCTGCTTGAAACGGTTGCCTACTTTTGAATCCACGATCTTCTGGGAACATCATTTAATATTTAATTGAGCTTTTAGCGCTCTGTTTTCTCTGGTATTAGTCATTTTCTTTTTAAAATCTTCTGTGAATCAAGTTGATCTTTTCATGAGAATCACTATAAAATAACCAGTTCAAATGAGTTCAGGGATAATTTCTGTTTTCTTAAAATAATATTGTTTTAAGATATGTCAGTATTAGCATACTGAATAGGTACACTTGCCACAAATGAAAATAATAAAGTGGTTGTTGAATATGCCATTCAGTTAACATTTTTTTCAATTAACTTTTTATTCTGAGATAATTGTAGATTCACACGCAATTCTAAGATGTAACACATAGAGATTGAATTTACCTTATTCCCACAAAGGTAACATCTTGCGAAAAGGTAGTGCAATATCATAACCAGGATATGAATATTGGCAGAGTCAAGATACAGATATTTCCTTAACCACAAAGATCCCTTTTGGAGCCACCACATTGCCCACTCACTTACATCGCCCTTTGACAGCCAGTAATCTGTTCTCCATTTCTATAATTTTATCATTTCAAGAATGTTATATAAATGGAATCATTCACTATAAAACCTTTTAGGATTGGCTTTTTTCACTCAGCATAGTTCTCTGGTAATTGATGCAATCTGTTGAATGCTTTAGCAGCTTGTTCCTTTTCATTGCTAATTAGTATTTCATGGTATGGTTATACCATAGTTTGTTGAACCATTCACTGTTGAAGGACAGACACGGGTTGTTTTTAATTTGGGGCTGTTACCCATCAAGTGCTATAAACTTTCATGTGCCAGCATTTGAGTGAACACAGTTTTTCACTTCTCTGGGATAAAAGCCCAGGATTACAATTGCTGGGTTGTATGGTAGTTGTATGTTCAGTTTTTAAAGAAACTGCCAGGTTATTTTCCAAAGTGGCTGTACCATTTTACATCCCACCACCAATTCTATAAGTTATAGAGTTTCTCAGCACCCTTGCCACAATTTTGTGTTTTCACTATGTTTCCTTTTAGCCATTGTGGTAGGTATTACATGTAGTGATGTCTCATGGTGGTATTAGTTTGCGTTTGTGTAGTGGCTAATGATTCTGAACATCTTTTCATGTGCTTATTTGCCATTTGCTTTTTTTTTTTTTTTTTTGGTAAAATATCTCTGTCAGTTGCCCATTTTATAATTGAATTGTTTGTTTTTTACTGTTGATTTTGGGTTCTTTCTTATTCTGGAAGTTAGTCCTTTGTCACATACATGGTTTGCAAATATTTTCTCAGTCTGTACTTTGTCTTTTCATGCTCTTAATAGGGTCTTTCACAGAGCAAATTGTTCTAAATCTTTGAAGTTCAGTTTATCATGTTTTCCTTCTATGCGTTGTGCTTTTGGTGCCAAGTCTAAGAACTCTTTGGCTCGCCCTAGATCTCAAAGATTTTCTCCTCTGTTTTATTCTAAAAGGTTTATGCTTTATAGTTTTACATTTTATATTTAAGTCTATAATCCATTTTGAGTTAATTTTTGTAAAACATGTGAGGTTTAGGTCTAGGTTCATATTTTAAATTTATTGTTGATTTATTTATTGCCTACGGATGTCCTGTTGCTCAAGCATCATTTGTTGAAAAAGCTATCTTTCTTCCATTTAATTGCACTTGTACCTGAACCAAAAATCAGTTGGGCATATCTGTGCTCCTTTTACTGTATTTAAGTATCAATATATATTGGGGTCTATATGTGGAAGGAGGGGCATACTTACTGCTCATTGCCTTCTGAGTGATGTTGCCCTGAAGGCTGTTTCAGATGTATAATCTGTACTATAAGGAGAGAGTTATCTGATTTTCTTAGAAGCCGGGGCACTGAGCTATAGGGAAGAAAGGCAGGAAAGATGAAGCTTCTCCCACTTCCCTTCAGCTTCCCCCTCCTTGCTAAGTTTAAGTATGTTGTAGTTCACCAATTCAGTTCCATTGTCTTTATACTGATATGAAACTTCTTATTTTGGCACTAGGTTTTCCATCCATCTTGGGTTTTTATACTGCTATGAGGTTTTCTGAGCCTTTTCTACCAGAAAGGTGTTTTTATGGGTGTGCCAGAGGCTTTGTTTGGAGGTGTTAAACGAGCTACCTTTAAAACCACAAGTCCTGAATTTATTGTTTTAAATAACAGTTTATGTTACATTTAAATTAGCATGTTTGGCATTTATGTGGAACTCTGTATAAACAGCTGTGGCAAAAGAGTGAGAAAGGGAACAGTAGAAGAATAAATAGAAATGATAGTAAAACCAAAATCCATACCCTCATTCTAGTGGCTCAAAATATATACATGTAATTGCAGGTATATACAAACCCAAATATGAATATATACAAACAATTACAAAGCAAAGGAGCAACAGGTGCATATTTAGAATTTCCCTAAATGTGTTAACCAGAACAAGTGCTATAGGGTAGTAACGTCTGTTCTGTAGGGGGAAAGGGGTTCTGAAATAGACTTGGAAGTGTTGGTGTAAATACATTTAAACAAGATTCTTTTGGCTCTAAAACTTTTCAAAGCTTTGAATTTACCAATCTTCTGACTATCCAGAAAATGCAGTATTCCCAAAACCTATCTGATATGTAATTGCATAGGGTATCTTGTGGGACCAGGTTTATTCAAGACTCATAGTGGGAGGTGCTGATATTATATATTTATTTAACAATATTATTGTTTACTATGTGCCAGATATCATTTTAAGCAACTTACAAATATCCCATTGAATCCTCATAACAACACTAAGAATGGTAGTATGTTGTTATGACAGTTTACAGGTGAAGAAACTGAAACACAGAAAATTAAGTACCTTGCCAAGGTCACCCAGATGGGAAATGACAAAGCCAGAATTTGTACTAGGACAGTGTGGCCTAAGAGTTTGTGCTCTTCCCTTCAATGCTGATATGCAAAGTAATTTGTATTAACCCTAATGCTAGAAATGTAGGATAATTTTGGATAATTAAATTTGTTAGTTAACCAATTAGTTCTTTCTGGTTTTGACCTTGTTACTGAAAAACTGTGAGTTTGCTTTCTTAGCCTCACAGTTTCTTATAATTTTCAGGCTATCATCGTGAGAAGCGATAGTCATTATCTAGTACTTCCTCATTTCTTTTATAACTATTTATTGAGCATGCCCTGTGTTAGATGCTGGGGATACAATGATGAATAAAAAGAAAAATCTGAGACTGCAAGGAGCTAAGAGTCTAGTGAGAATGGATGGGGGATGGGGTAAGATTCAGCGACTGAGCTGGATTGACCATTCTGTATCCTCTAAGATACATCAGTGAACAAATTTTTGTCTTATTATTTGCCACCCAAGAGTCAAACACTATGTAAACAAAAATGTAGTTAATTGAGACTGAGTTATTGAATCAGTGAATGAATATTATGGCACCTGTTGGCTAAGAGTGGAGCCAAACTCATGATAAACATTTACAGAATTTAAAGAAGGTGATGCATTTGGGTAGATATTTTAAAATATCTAAAAAGGGTGGAGTATGTCAGCTGATAGATATTAAAGGAATGGGAATTAATAGTAATATGAGATAAAAAAGCATGCCTGTTAGTTTGATTGTTGCAATAAGTCCATGTTAAGAAATCAGTTGAGACTGGAGATCTCTAGGGGAAATTCAAATGTGGAAGGTTTTGGATACTAACCTTCAGAGATGTCTATTTGCTTGCCTGTCTCTCCCACTGGTTGAGGATAGGAATCCCTCCATTACCTGAAATAATGACTGGCTCATCATACTGAATAGTTGTTTGGTGAAAGAGAGATTTCATAAAGACAACCCCAAATTTGTATTTAATATCTGTAGTTGCTATGAAATAAACTATAACTTTTCTAAATACTCCTCAAAAGAAGTATCTACGTATACAAATGTCATAGAGCATATCATTCTGATGTTTCAGATGGTCCTTTCTTGGCAAAATCCTTAACCAGTAGTGTTTAGTGTCTGGTCTAGTTGTAGCACAGGTGGGTTTTTTTGTTTTGTTTTGTTTTTGTTTTTTTCTTCTCTTTCAGGTTCTGAGATCTTTGTTGTCTTGTCCTCTACTTTCACATTTAAGAGCAGGGCAGTGGTTACCAGGAAACTGGAATATGTTCTCTATATAAATTACCAGTTGTGGTTTTTTTTAATTAAAAAAAAATTTTTGGCCAGGCCTCACAGCTTGTGGGATCCTAATTCCTCAGCCAGGGATTGAACCTGTGCCCCCTGCAGGGGAAGCGCAGAATCCTAACCATTGGACCGCCAGGGAATTCCCACACATTACCTGTTTAAAAAGGATCCTCAGGCTTCCCTGGTGACGCAGTGGTTGAGAGTCCGCCTGCCGATTCAGGGGACGCGAGTTCGTGCCCCGGTCCGGAAAGATCCCATATGCCGCAGAGCAGCTGGGTCCGCGAGCCATGGCCGCTGCGCCTGCGCGTCCGGAGCCTGTGCTCCGCAACGGGAGAGGCCACAGCAGTGAGAGGCCCACCTACTGCAAAAAAATAAAAATAATTTAAAAAAAGGATCCTCATACTCAAGATATACTTGACCTTAAAAGTATACATAACTATTATAATATTACCTTGTTTCGGGGTATTTCAGGACTTCTCAGTGTCTCAGGTCATCATCTTATCCTAATTAAGTACAATAAACCTAACCTATTTTATTTTTAAGATAGAACCCCAACTCTTGAACATCTATAATACTGAAAGGGTCATATTAATGGGAGTTACTTTACTTGGTTGGGTTTCTGATAACAACCTACACATTTGTGAATGCTCTATTTTGCAAAAGTAGACTCTGCAAAAACAATGTGTATATTAATTAAACATTCTGTGTTTGGGATTCCAGTAATATAGTCCTGTAAGAATGCTTATATACACACTCATGTCCAGTGGTAAGTTAATGAAATAGTAAGGCTGCTAATCTAGTTTGTAAAAGTAGTCTCTTTTTTTGTCATTTCATCTATACAAATGTCAAAAGATTAAAAAAAAACCCAGACTTTTGGTTGACTTTAGAATCTGATGTATATTATAAATAATATTGATGTTTTTTAACAAGAAGTCATCTTTGGCTATACTTTATTTTTGAAATCATTTTATTTATTTATTTATTTAATACATCTTTATTGGAGTATAATTGCTTCACAATGCTGTGTTAGTTTCTGTTGTACAACAAAGTGAATCAGCCATAATAACTCAGTACACCCAGACTGTACTGCAACGGAAAGGGAGTTAAAAAACAAAGCACACAGAGTGTCTACAGTGGGCAGGCTGAAATAGAAGAGTGATGAATATCCAGTGATTTAGGTTAATGTAGGCAATGAAGGAATTAGGAGGAAAAAAAAATTGTATTTTGTTTCTATTTTTTTTCTAAGTGAGCCAAGGACAAAGCAGAAAGTTTACGTCTGTGTGTGTCTACCTGTGTTTATGTTTGTTTTGTGTTGTTGCTTGAATTATCTGAAAGCAACTTAAAGTGTTCAACAGATTCTGGAAGGTCTGCATTATCAGTCTGTGTAACAGTAGACATACTACTATTGGATCAAAACTACTTCAAAGCCTCATGGAGGAGCTGTTTCCAGGATATATAATGATTGATTTGAAATAATATGATGTGAGAGATAACTACCAAGGATCTTAAAAGATGATAGAGTGTTTTTCAAGCTTCATGAAATGTGATGAAGGTGCCTTGTCAAGGATTGCTAAAAGCTTACTCATGAGAAGTCCCTAAATCACCACTGAGAATACATCTATTTCTTGATTGTTTTTGAGTAGCTGCTTGGCAGAATGAGGTGACACTCTTTGTCTGGATACGAAAAAAACCAAAGTGACTGTTGTGTGTGTGCCGTGCTTGTTAGCCAGACATCATCATGTCACGTCAGACAGAATAGTATTTAGAGCTGAGTAGGATTTAATTTTATTTCAATATACCTAGATTGGTTTTATCTTTTCATTGTGTTTGAAATGATTAATAGCCAGCAGCAATCCTTAGTGAAGGGAGGACAAAGACTGCTGCTGAATATTGTTATTGACTTGAAATGATAAAGGTATATTCTCCTTATAACTGCTCATAAAATAAATTTCTTAAGAAAAACAACTTCCTCTCTGCCTGTGTACTTCCCTGTAGGTACTTCATTAAAGGCTCTCTCCTTTTACTGTTGACTCAAGAGATATTTCCAGGTTAAATCTCCTGACCCTGAAAGCCTATTTTGCCTGGTTTTAGTTCTTTTGTTTTCAGTCGCTTTCTTTGCCCACTCCCATGGAAATGGCATATGGGACATTGGATTTTGGAGAGCACTCCCACCGGAAACTTTGGTTCCCCCTGTAGCTCCAGATGCCTTTGTGCCCCTACCCTGGAATGGGAGTTCAAACAGTAGGAACCAAGGTCACTTTTAAATGTTATTGGGTGAATATATTAAGTCTGTAAACATGGAGGCTCATATTTTTTCTAGCATGTGCACTCTGAGTCACTTTCTTTTCGATAACACCCAGGATCTCTCATGAAGGAGTATTAGTAGTTACAGTTTTTGACCAAAATCCAAACCCCTAAAGCAACAAAGATGGAGGCATGGCACGTAAGAAGGTAGGACATTTAATCCTCATTGAGTTACTGACTTACCTACTACAGGCCTGGCTAAGCCGTCCAACTCTAAGTGTTGTCCATGGATTAGCAGAATCAGCATCACATGAGAGCTTGTTAGAAATGCACAATCTTAGACCTACTTATCAGAAACTTCATCTTAATAAGATCCTAAGGAGATTCCTATGCATGTTAGGATGTGAGAAGTGTTGAGATAAAGCATTTAAAACTATTATATTTTCTCATGTAACCCTCACAGCACTTTCACATGGTTGGCTTTTTTATTCCCATTTTACAAATGAGGAGTATTAGGACTAGGGAAATTAAATCACATACTCCAATCCAGACTCTAACCGTTTTCCCATACACCACTGTCCGCATCTGTATAATTCTATGCCAATAACAGTAGTGATGACCATGTCAAAACACAGGGCTTTAATAACCTAGGGATAATTTGACAGCTGGGTAGCTACCACCTGCTGTGAAGAAAAAAAATTGTTTTGTTAATTACTCCCATAGCCAGGAGTAGGCACAAAGAGAATAGTTTCATTTTTTTTTAGTCACACCTCTGTTTTGAACCAGATGGTATTAACTTCTTTGATTTATAATCCAAAAAATTCTGTAGATTTCAATCTAAACAAACTTTAACTGCTGTCTCCACAAATCAAATTTAGTCTGGGACACTGAAATTTTGCCATGATAGTGGGTGTTCCAAAAAGACGATGCTGATTCTAAAAGCAATTCCCAAAGTAGAATTGTAAAAAAAAATTTTAAAAATACAAAATTTTTAAAAAGTGTCTTATTACTTTTTGATCACAACTTTTACACTCCCAAGAAAAAGGACCAGGCATGAAACGGTAGAGACTGTCTCTTTCAAAAAGTCATTGTGGGAAATAAAACAAGTGCCACTACCCAACAGACGTGAAGTTTAACAAGGCACTGAAGATTACCTAATGGAACCAGAATGTTTCAGTTAAAGGAAATTAATCACCACATTGGGGCTGACCTGACAGCACATTATGTAGAATGTCCAAATGTGTAAGACTATGAGCTTGCAGAACTTCTGAAGTCATGAGACTGGTCACCCAGGGTAAAACTTGTGTAAAGCTTCAGTGTATCAAATTTCTGTAGCAAAACGTCTTAGACTGACACCAACAGTCTATATAGCAGATAGAAGAAGCAAGCGTCAGAATTCCTGGAAACAAAATAAATTTCACTATCTTCCTAAATTTTCAGAATACATAGAAATAATTGGAAGTCATTTAAAGATTTCAGCTTGCTAATGATAAGCCAAATTACTGATTATATCCCAAGATCAGTGGTCCACAATGCTCGTGGACATGAAAATCACCTAGGAAGCAACCAGCGGACAGTAACCCCAAAATTCTGATTTAATTTATCTGAGGTGGAGCCACTAATTTATAGATCTCCTCAGGTGATTCTGATGTGTAGCCAAAATTGAGAGTTCCTATCCTAAATGATGCTGAAATAAGTAAAAAACTAGTGAAGAGACCGGTGTTCGATATGCTCCTGAAAGAAAATCATGAGGATTGGCCATATTTCAGGTTACAGCTGTTGTATCTTTGGAAGTAAGGCTAACATAAAGACATAGAATATAAGCATGGATTTATGGAGGCCTCTTCTTTTCCCACTACTCTTAAGTACCAAGCATTTTCAATCAGTAATTGAAAATGATGGGGGAAGAAATTGTTTTATGTTTAGTTTTTTCTCTATGATAAGGATACTGCAGTGAACATCCTTGTATATACATATTTGGTCTGTGAGACAATATTTGTATGGTAAATTTCTAGAGGTCAAATTATTTGATCGAAATGTTTATACATTTTAAATGTTGATATTTATTTATTGCTACCTGCCCATCAGAGAGGTTATAGTAACTTATTTCCAAGTAGCATCTATTTCAACCTGTGTCTAATTATAAGATTGAATATACAAGAGAGACAGGATAACCAAGAGTATACGTATCTAAGAAGGAATAAGATTTGAAAAGAGAGCAATAGTTTTGAAAAAAATGTAGAGAGAGACGAAGTGAGGTAGTGTAATTGTGATTATTGAGCATTGTTAAAGGACAATTTGAAGCTGTCATAAATGGTCAAATTTTCCTTCAAGTGACAGTTGGCTGTACAGGCAGGGAGAAAGAGTTAGATTCAGCTATCTTTTTCAGTATTATATTTGGGATCCCCCATTATATTTTTCTATAGCTTTGTAAAGGAAAACTATTGATATAGTAGTGTTTATATTGCTAAATATATGCAGTAGGAACACGTGCACAGGAGATATACAAAAAAATTTCATTGTGGCACTGTTTGTTGTACTAAAAATTTGGAAACAACATAAATGTCATTGATACTCTACCAATAGGAGAGTAAATAGATTGTGATAAGAAGTTTACATAGTAGAATATCATACACATACATAAGTACATTTACAAAATTGCTGCCTTCCTACATATGATTTTGTCTTGCTTTAAAGTAACATTACTCATCAAAAGTATCTTCACACCATTACAGAATTGTAAATGTTATTTTAATAGGTGCTTAGTATTCAGTCTTATTTACGTACCATCATTTACTTTAAGGCTTCAGAAGTGGAGAAAAAATATAACAAAGACCTGAGTATATCCCACAAAGATTTACTACTTTTTAATATTTTCCTACCTTTGCTCAGATTTTTTGTTTTGTTTTGTTTTTAGTAAAACATTGCAGATACAGTCGAATATTTTCCATTATACCCTTCTTCAAATTCCCTTTATGGTCCCATGTTCCTCTCTCATCTTTCAGAGATACCACTCTCCTTGGTTTGGTGTTTATAATTGCACACAATTTTTCATAGTTTTGCTGTATGTTTGTATCTATGAACTAGTTGTGCACATTAAAAAACTTTATGTTAATAGATGGCTGAGAGTTTTTATCAGAAGTAGATTTTTTTTTATTTTGTCAAATATTCTTTCTGTATGTTTTTGATTAAATGGGTTTTATTTTTTCAGTTTGTTAGTATGGTAAAATACATCTCTTGGCTTTCAAATGTTAAAGCAACTTTGCATGCCTGGTATAAACACTTGTTCCCGATGTATTATCTGTTTTTATATTGCTGCATTCCATTTGCTAAAATATTGTAAGAGTTTTTGTATATATGTTCATGAGAAATATTAGTCTATAATTTTCTTTTCTTCCACTTTTGGCCTTGTTTCGGGATTAGAGTAATGCTAGTCTTGTAGAATGAATTGGATAGTATTGCCTCTTCTTCAGTTTTCTGAAGGAGTTTGTGTAGATTGGTGTTATTTCTTATTAGATGTTTGGTAGAATTCATCAGGAAAGCTATTTGACCCTGGAGTTTTCTTTGAGAGATAGTTTTTAACCAAAAACTGAAATATATACACAGGTGTGTATGTATGTGTGTGTGTGTGTGTGTGTGTGTGTGTGTGTGTATATTATATATAAAATATAATGTATATATTTATTAATATAATATATATACATATATATTATATTATATTACTCGGGCTATGTATGTATTTTTAAATGTGCTTTGGTTGTGTCTAGGAATTTGTCCATTTCATTTTAGCTGTCAAGTTTATTGGCATCATTTTGTTAATTATTTCTCATTAATAAGCTGTTAATATCTGTCGAATATGTAGTGATTTTACTACATTGCTAAATATCGGCAATTTGTGTCTTTTCTTTTTTGATATCAATCTGGCTAGAAGCTTATTAGTTTGATTGATCCAGCTGTTGGTTTTATTGTCTCTCTATTGATTTCTGTTTATTTTATTGTCTTCTACTCTGTCTTTATTATTCCCTTTCTTCTTCTTACGTCTTACTTTCGGTTTAATTTGCTACTGGAAGAGGGCATTAAGAGGACATGACCGCCAGTTGACCCGAGAGCTGGACCTGCGCAACGGAAGGCTCTTTACTCCCACCCCTGTCCTTGGAACATACTTTCTGTCCATCGTTCCCACAGTGGGAGCCATTTTCAAGCACACAGGCTTGAGAAAACAATGTGTTAAGACCCTATGGACAGTTAACCTCTATATAAATTTTTAAGATTCTGGTGGGCGAGCATGGAGATATATTCCTCTTGCAACCGCCCAAGACCAAGTCTCATATGTAAGGTCCCTTGCTTGTTAAACCTGCCACATACCTATTTGGAGTGGTTTGTCTCTTTCTTCAGCTTTTCCCTGCCCTGTGTGTATGAGGTCAGTTTGTGAACCAATATTTGCTCTTCTCTTTCTAGTTCCTGAGATCATTGATTTGAGACCTTTCTTATTTTTCAATATTGATATTTTGGTTTGTAACTTTCTCTCTAATTCTTGATTTATTACCATCCCACAGATTTTGGTATATTGTGTTTTCATTTTTACTTAGTTCAGAATAATTTCTAATTACCTTTTTGATTTCTTCCTTGATCTATGCTGTTTAGTTTCCAAATATTTGGGGCTTTTCTTTTATTGGTTACTAACTTAATTTTATTATGCTCAGAAAGTGTAGTTCTTATTATTTGAACAATATTGAAGTATTGAAATTGTTTTAAGACCCAGATATGGTCTATCTTGGTAAATTTTACATGTGCACTTAAAAAATGTGTACTAAGCTGCTGCCATAGGGTGGAGTATTCTATAAATGTCAATTAGGTTAATTACATAGTGTTCTTCAGGTCTACATCTTTACTGATTTTCTGTCTACTTGTTCTATTATTTACTGAAAGAAGTGTATTGAAATCTGTGTAGAATTGGAGAATTGTAAATTTCTCTTTGTAGTTCTATGTTTTTGCTTCATGTATTTTGACTCTCTCAGTACATAAACATTTAGGGTTTTTATGTTCTCTTGATGTATTGACCCCTTTATTATTAAGAAATGAGCCTCTTTATCTCTGTTAATATTCTTTGCTCTAAAATCTACTTTTTCTGATGTTATTACGGCGTGACAGCCTTCATTTAATCATAACATGACACATCTTTTTCTATCCTTACACTTTTAACATTTTTGGTTGTATTTAAAGTATATTTCTTATAGGCAGCATATAGTTAGGGCTTGCTTTTTTGGTCTAAACTAATCATCTCTATCTTTTAATTTTGTGTGCCCGGTTTAGAGGTTGCTTTGGGCTTTATATTATACATTTTAATGTATTACGTCAGCCAACAAGTGATATGCCACTTCACATATAAGAAGTTTACAATAGTATACTTCCATTCCCCTCCCCCCAGCCTCTCTTCTCTTGTAATCATACATTTTAATTCACCGTATGTTATAAAACCCACAATATAGTGTTATTATTTTGTACTTTAAACCATCTCTTATCTTTTAAATTATTTTAAAAACACATTTTATATTTACCATTCTAAATGCTATTTTGAAATAATTATTATACAGGTGGCTGCAATTGTCTGCATCTTAATAACTTGACATTTCCTTCATGACGGGATTTTTGTTTTTTATTTTTGTCTTTCTAACAGTCAGTATAGGCACCAAATTAATACTTTTTGAAATTTCTACAAGTCACATTTTTATAAAGTGATCTGTAAAAGCGACACATGCTCTATCAGTAAGTGAAAGAAGTCAATCTGAAAAGTCTACGTACTGTATAATTCCAACTATAGAAAATCTTGGAAAAGGGAAAACTATGGAGACAATTAAAAGGTTGTCACAGGTTTGTGGGGAGGAAGGAAGGAATAGGTGGAGCATGGAGGATTTTTAGGGCAGTAAAACTATGCTGCATGATACTGTAGTGGTGGATACATGTAATGATACATTTGTCAAAACTTGTAGAATGCACCACAGAAGTATGAACCCCAGTGTAAACTATGGACTTCAGTTGATAACAATGTGGCAGTTTTGGTTCATCAATTGTACCAAATGTACCACGCTTGGGAGAGATTTGGATGTTGGGGGAGACTGTGTATTGTGGGGAGAGGAAGGCAGCCATATGGGAACTCTCTGTACTTTCTGCTCAGTTTTGCTGTGACCCTAAAACTGTTCTAAAAAATAAAGTCTATTGAGAAATGTGGAAAAAAGGGGCATATGCTCTAAATAACTAAAACTTCATTCAATTCTTAATATTTTTCAATTTTTCCATTTTGAGGAAATTACTACTATTTCTTCTGCTCAGAGCTCTTTTAAAATGTTTGTAGCATTCCAGTTTTACAAGTTTGGGATTTTCTTTCCAAAGATATCTCTCTTTTGTGCTCTGCAGCTACTTTCTTGGTAATTCTGAATTATCTTTCTGGATATCCCCACCCTAACTCAGCAACAGTTTAGAAAATGGCGTACTTCCTCCTATGCCTCCATAGGATATTTGACTTCTGGTTTTGTTATTCTCTCCTAGTAGAATGCTTGATCTGAATGTGCTCTGAATGGAGGCTTCCCACCTCCCATTCACCAAGCGCACTTCCCTATCACTCCCACCCACTTGCTCCCATCCATCCCTCGTGACAAAATCTGTATGGAACATTTCATGCCTGAGAGTGGAGTACCCTATTACTTGGGATCCTGGCTTCTGCACGTAGACTGACTGGGTTTAGATCCTGACTCTGCCACTTACCAGCCCTGTGGCTTGGACAAGTTACTCAAGCTGTAAAATGGATAGAATGCTACCCACCTTATGTTGTTAAGAGAAATTAAAGAGCTAATGCATTCAAAGTGCATAGTACAATGCTTCACACAAGGTTAGAACTCAATACATGTTAGTATTTGTTACTGTTATTATTTACACAAAGAAACTTCCCCTACAATTCCTTACTTTGCTATATTCATCAGTCATGTCTTTTTCTTTTTTCTAGTAGATAAACATTCATTCTCAAACATTCCATATGTCTTTGGACAAATGATAAATTTGTTTAAAATTTTCAAAATTGTATTACTGAATGTATTACAAATCAACAGATTGTCTCAGCAAGAGAAATTCCTCTTTAATAAATAAGCTAAGTTATTTTCAATATTTTACTGTAATGAAATATGAAACCAAGTATCATGAATTGCCTAGCCTAAGATAATTCTCTTTTTCTTTATCTTATTTTCATATATTATGAGAGTTTTACCAAGATATGGTCCTAAATTTAAAACATATTCATGTGTATATTTTTCTGATACAACTTTATCATGTAATTGCTAATTTTTATATCAGAAAATAATAAATTTCTTAGCACATATAAAATGTGAATGTGACTGTCAGTTTCTCCTACAAATCATATGTAACTTGATTCCCATGGTAGACATATAGCATGCATACAGGGCATTACAGATATAACATGATAAAATTTACATGTGAAGTTCAGAAGCACTTAGAGGCTCAATACTTCTTCCCTGTATTAAATGTTTGCTGAATTCCATAGGCTGCAGAATTATTGCTAATGAAATTATACCCCATGGCTGCAAGGTCAGCGAGATATCATTATTTTCCACATAAAAATCAATGCCCTCAGCACAATACCTAGGGCATGGAGAAGCTTGTTCACTGCTTTACTTATAGGAAGAGGTGTGTTTCTACTCTTGGTGTAGTGTCACAAATCACATAATTCTCCTTACAATTACGCCTTGAAATTAGTTCAAAGATTGCTTAAGGACAGTCTATCTTGCTTTTTGGGGAACAAATACCTGTGTGTCTTTCCAGACATTTTCCCCCCATTTTTGTGTCTGTGTATTAGAAACCTACCTAGTTAGTTATGTTTTGAGAATTTTTCAAAGGAATAATGAGCATATATGTGAAATGTTATGCTTAATGCTGGCCACACCATCAGAAATGGTCATGTTTTTCTCTATATTGAGGTGGTGCACTCAAATGCCGGCGTTGGAGTTGTATCTTGTTGGTTTACAAGTACAGGTCGAGGAGACAAGAGCATCAAGACATCAAGCATCAAGGGTCAAAAGACCTAATGCAGGGGCAAGAGAGCCACTGCTTGCAGGTCAAATACAGCCTACTGTCTTGTAAATAAAGTTTTATTGGAAAACAGCCATGCTTATTCCTTAATGTATTATCTGTGGCTGCTAGCACCTAAAATGACAGAGTTTAGTAGATACCACAGAGACTTATGCCTGGCAAAACCTAGATCATTACTATCTGACCTTTTTAGAAAACGTTTGCCTATTCCAAAGGAACAATTGGAGTTTACCTGTTTGGGCAGATAAAGAGCTACTTAACTTTTTTCTTGGATGTTAAACCTACAAACAATGTTGATTTGTTATGGATTCATTAATGCCCTGCAGTCCAGTTTGGAGGCTTTGCCTTTTTCGTTGTCTCAAATACCAGACTCTTTAGCCCTTCTTCTAGAGGACAGTACTTAATATTTTGGGTTTGAAAGCCAGAGAACTATTACCCTATTAGATGTTAGCTCTCCAACCATCATGCTACTTTGGGAAGATTTCTGAGTCAACTGTTGCATTGACGTTGTTCTCATCTCTTTTTTTGTACTTTATCTCAATTAATCCTGGCAGGTAGCCTTGTTTTTTTTATTCTCTATAAAGGAAGTAAGGATTTATCTAAAATTACAAATATTCTCTCTAAAGAATCTAATATTTATTTTGATAATTCACTGTTTAATTCAATATCTTGTGTCAGAAGTACCTTCAATAGCATTCTTTTGAAATGTCCTTAAAAACTTTATTTTGGGGCTTCCCTGGTGGCGCAGTGGTTGAGAATCCGCCTGCCGATGCAGGGGACGCGGGTTCGTGCCCCGGTCCGGGAGGATCCCACGTGCCGCGGAGCGGCTGGGCCCGTGGGCCATGGCTGCTGAGCCTGCGTGTCCGGAGCCTGTGCTCCGCAACGGGAGAGGCCGCAACAGTGAGAGGCCCGCCTACCACAAAAAAAAAAAAAAAAAAACTTTATTTTGTATTTTATAATTCATGCTTCTCTTAATCTCTCATGATAATTGCAGCCCTCAGAAACATGATTTGAGAGTCTATAAAGCCAAAGATATTTGTTAACATTTTTTTTTTTTTTTTTTTTTTTTTGCGGTACGCGGGCCTCTCACTGTTGTGGCCTCTCCCGTTGCGGAGCACAACAGGCTCCGGACGCGCAGGCTCAGCGGCTATGGCTCACGGGCCCAGCCGCTCCGCAGCATGTGGGATCGTCCCGGACTGGGGCACGAACCCGCGTCCCCGGCACCGGCAGGCGGACTCTCAACCACTGCGCCACCAGGGAAGCCCTACCATGTGGTTTTATTCTGATTTTTTTTTTTTTTTTATGGTATGCGGGCTTCATTGTTGTGGCCTCTCCCGTTGCGGAGCACAGGCTCCGGACGCGCAGGCTCAGCGGCCATGGCTCACGGGCCCAGCCGCTCCGCGGCATGTGGGATCTTCCCGGACCAGGGCACGAACCCGTGTCCCCTGCATCGGCAGGCGGATTCTCAACCACTGCGCCACCAGGGAAGCCCTCTGATATTTTTATGTAAATATTTCCAACAAAGGTCACAAAATGAATATGTGACAGTTCATGATACACATTACCGTGTATCACTTTTAGTTTGCTGTCCAATCAGGAAGCGAGCACTGGCCTGGAAGTGGCCTGGAAAGAAGACTGGAGGTTCTGGGAGCTTAGGATAACTGCACAGAAACTGAGCCCTGCTGCCCTTCAACCCTAAAGGGCCACATAGATCTAGGCGAGGCTGCTGACGGCTGCGTGTCTCATGTTTAGGTCTTAGAAAGGCAGAAACAGTACTCTGCCTCTTCCCCCCACCCTTGTTGTTTAACATTCAGAGGCATAAAATTGTCTGTTGGCTAAAAAAAAAAGAAAAAAAATCAAGGTACTTGTGTTTTCTTTTTTCTTGGAATGCTGATTATTTTTTTTTGATCAAGTCACTTTTCTCCTTTTTCCCTCAGTTTCTTAAACAGGAGCTGGGCCACACAGCTCAACATTTAACAGCTGGCCCACCGTTCTTTCTTTCCTTTGGTAATTATTTGACATGTGTATACTTGAGAACCTCAATAAATAAAAATTGATCACTCAAATACATGATTTGTGCCATATAACCTGACAAGCATTTCAATATTTTTAAATCCCTGATTAGTTAACTGTCTTCTTACCTTCGTCTGGATTTTTTGGTATTCTATACAGTCTGTATTCTATGATCTACCTTGGGCATTTCAGAATATATCAGTAGAATGCTGTAGAGACATACGGTGATACTAAAAGTTAATGTCATTGAAAGATTCTAATAGATATAAAATGATAAAGCTATGATTCACTAAACCTTCTATGCAATGAAGGTCAAAGAGTAGAGTGCATTGCTCAGAGGACTGGTGGTAACTGCACAGTTTAGTTCTAGCCCAGATTAATTTTACATGAAGAAAGTATAAAAGCTTCAAACTAAATATAGTTTCTATAAAAAGTCACGACGGATGTTGCCTTTTTTTAGCTCAGTATGTAATTTTGAAACATTATCTATTGAATAATAAATTAGGGAATCAAAATCTCTTTTTATTAGTCCTATAGAATGTCAGATATAGAATATATCTAAATTAAATATTGGAAAACTAAAATAAAAAGTTCAAAGTGGAATTAATTGGTAACAAAAGGGGCATTCATCTTCTATTATCTTGAAAAATCAGGAAATTAATAGTCAGTTTAAGACTCTGAAGATTATGGTTTACTACTGCGTTTTATCAGTGAAGGTACAGTGTTCCTTTGTCCTGGAGTTAGGTTTATTATATATTGTGAGAATGGATCAAAAAGCCAAGTACGTAGTTGTCTAGGAATCTGATTTTCCTTGGGTGAGTCATTTTACCTAGTCATTTCTCTGTATCTGTGAGTAGTAGATTATTCTAGACTGTCAATGTGAGTAAGATAAAGACAGAATTTTGCTGGAGAAAGTAATTTGTGCAGCTGAAGTTTCGTCAACAATCTGTTGGGTAGAGGAGATGGATTTTGTTGTGAAGGAATGGTTATTTAGTTTACTGATTCGTTGTCATCAAAGCTGTAATGATTCAAATGCTATGCAATTAGGATATCATTCACTTTGCCCCAGCTCTTCCTCAGTGTGGGGGCCATCAACAATGACTTGTTAGTGTCAGTAATTAAGTATGGTCATTTAGTGTAGAAGCCTTAAAATTGGAAAGGTATATGCAAGTATCCACTTCAGCAATGATCACCCCCAAACATTGCCTGTCTTTCTTACTTAGTGCCATGGGTTTTGAGTTCAAATGACAAAGGTCAATAAGATAAACTTTGATTTTTGGATGACATTTCTCACCTCTAACCCTTATCTTCTCTGCTTTTTATAGCTGGGGCATAACTCTATGAGTGGAATCATAGAACTGATGCAAGGATGTTTGTCTAAATAATTTGTTCCAACCGAGAGCCTTATGGGTACTAATTCCATAGTGTATGCTGCTCATCCCCTGATTTAGTCTGATTAGTATAGTTGTAGATAAACTATAATTTATGATTTAGTGAATCAGATACCTTGGCATAGGGAAATAATGAGGTGTTATTTTTTTCTTACTTGTTGGAGGTCCACAGATTTTTCATTTGTGTCTTCTAGTTTTTTTTTTTTTTTAATCCACCACAGTTTTTCTTAGTGCAAGAGATTTTCTGTATTAGATACTTGTTTTTTCTTGCCATATCTGTCATTCCTGGTGAGCAATATTCAAGCTACCTGTGTCTTTCAGAATGTAAGCCATATTGTTGCGCACATAGGACCAAGATATTTTGTATTACTTCAGATAATAATGAAAGTTATTTATAAGCAAACATAAATGGAGATTTGTCAATTATTTTCCAAATTCATTTAACTTCTAAGAGAACTATGAAAGAGCAATGTGCAGTAGCATAAGAGAGTACTTTGGTTTTCCAGTGTACCTCTCACGACTCTATTCACCTCTACACCAACAAACGACTAATGACTTGTTTCCTCTGAACCCAGTACACAGCTGTAGATTACTGTAGGGCCAAAGACAAGTCATGAACCACATGCTTTGTGAGGTGTTGTGGTTAAATTAACAATGACATTTAAAACATGGCTTTTAGGGCTTCCCTGGTGGCGCAGTGGTTGAGAGTCCTCCTGCCGATGCAGGGGACACGGGTTCGTGCCCCGGTCCGGGAAGATCCCACATGCTGCGGAGCGGCTGGGCCCGTGAGCCATGGCCGCTGAGCCTGCGTGTCCGGAGCCTGTGCTCCGCAACGGGAGAGGCCACAACAGTGAGAAGCCCACGTATCGCAAAAAAAAAAAAAAAAAAAAAAAAAAAAATATGGCTTTTAGTTTGGGTTCCCTGAGATATGAGTGAGGTTAGAGCAGTGGTTCTTAAATTGTTGTCCCTAGACTAGAAGCATCAATATCACCTGGGAACTTCTTAGAAATGCAGATTCTCAGGCCCCACCCAAGAGCACTGAATCAGAAACTCCAGATGTCATGCCCAACAATCTGTGTTTAACAAGCCTCTCTGTAATTCTGATGCATCCTACATTTTAAGAACCATCCATTTGGGTATTTTGCTGCCTCAATCCAAACTGTTAAGATGTAAAACAGTAATTGGTACTGTATGGGACATTAGTCTGAACCTTTATATCCAAAGATATTGAAGGAGAGATTTCTTCTTCAAAAATGTCTCGGTGTCTGAAAGATATGTAACATTACTAGTATATGTCAATTCAACTTTAGACACTAATTGAGAGTATCCTGTTTTAGGGGATAAGAGAGTTTTAAAATAATTCCTGAGGTTTAGAACAATGCACTGTTAAAATAAGTCAAAGTTACTACTGGTGTTTTGCAAATGGATTTGTCTTCAATATTTTATAAAGCATTCATAGTGTTTTATTGAGGCAATAAATAATTCAATAAAAAACCTAATAAAAAACCTAATAGGTGATTAATTGACTTGAATTGTATGTTTTCCCTTCTGACCTTAACCCAATCCTCCCCCATCAGTTGATATGAAATGTATAAATCTCACATTGCTTTATAATCTCTCTATCACATGGGAATCAGTGGCCCAGACTATATTATTTACTTTGCTTGCTTTAGCTGTGTCTGTATAAAATCATACTTCTGGATTTTATATGATTGAAAATGAGTATAATAAAACCCAAGGCCTAGGCTGATTAGGTAAAAATTGATGAGAGCCATCGGCCAAGGAATCGCCTGAATGTTTTTATTGGAAGTACACAAATCTGTGATGGTGTTCACACTTGCTAATGAGTAACTGGCATACTAAAGAAGTATCTTCAGGAATCTAATAGTAAGTTAAGGTTGAATCCAGAGGAAGTCACCCTAGCAGTCAAGATTTATTTTCTCCAGCTTGCAGTTGAGAAGCACCAGGAATAAAGAAAAATATATATTCAGAAACATGCACAAGAAAAGAGTCGTTTCTCAGATTCTCACACAGTGACCCCTCTGCCTGTGATGCAGTGGGCACTGTGGAACTTTCAGCACATCAAAATAGGTCACAGTAGATGACTGAACTGACTATCATCTAGGTCGTAATACTGTCTTGTAAGCCAATGACTGTTTTTTAAGCATTTTACTAAAATTAGGAGCTATCAGAAGGCTGAGGGGAAATGTGCCTTAGGGTTACATTTACCACCAACGTCATGCTCTTTTCTTCCTAAGGCAAAAGGAGAAATGTTCCTTCATTTAAAAAGTAGAATAAAAAAAAATCCATTGGCACCCCCCCAGTTGCCATGGTAACAAAATGACAAGTGACTTTCATGTGCTTTCACTATGCATCAATAATAAGCTAGCCATTTGGGAGCAAATTCATTCTCTTCAGAACATGTCTTTTGAGCACAAGTACCGTACGCTTTCCTTATCTCATGAAGGAGGTGTTATTCATGCAGTACTTAACTTAGCAATTATTAAATAAGTTTTTTTTTTTTAAAGAAAAGAAGCAATAGGAGATAAAGACTTAATTTAGTACCATTTCCATTCCTTTTATTTTTTTCTTTGGATGAGTGGTCAGGAAGACATAGTAAAGAATGAAATACATAAACCATAATTTGGATAATAAAATTTATTTTGGACATTTCTAAACACCACTTAAGGAAGCACCAACTAAATATAGAAGAGCAGTAAAAGAAGGTGAGCTTTAGCTTTAGCTATATGATGAATCATCTGTATTTCTTCTTTTATTCTCCCTAGCTTGCACCCTGTTCCTAATGCTGTGTGATTACTTGTTATTACTGCTGGGTCTTGCTTCACTGTCATCTCTCTATTCATAATCTTTTGAGATAGGGAAGTAGCTATAATGATTTCAGCATAAAAATAAGATAACTGCTTCAGGAAATTCAACTATTTCTCCAGTCTACATATTAATTACCTTTAGCTATAAATTACCATTGTACAACACTTCATTACATTTCACATTATTTGCCTTATTTTTAGAATTGTATTTCTTTCCAGAGGGGTGTTCATAGATCACCAATTGCTTTCTCTTTCTTCAGCCAATTGATTTCTTCTTCTGGTGGCAACTGATTTAAGACCAACTAATATCTTTTCTTCCCGGACACATAGATCTAAAATCTTACTTTGTGAGTCTTGTTGTTGAAGCTTCTATGCCTGAAGGTAAAATTAAATGATCCACTAATCAAATTTTATGAGCACTTTCACACTTTTCAAATGATTCAGCAAAGGGTAAAAAACTTCTTGCAATCTAGTCCATAAGCTCTACTGGCCTTAAGTATCTGTCTAACAAAAGGCAGAGGGTCCTCCTAAATAGTGACTAAATCATTGTGTCCTACATTTTAGGGTGTGATCAAAGGAAATGGATTTCTATCTCAATGTTTCTTTACACCCAGACAATAAAAAGGGGCAATCTGTGCCTTTAGGCATAAGAACTTTTTCTTCTTAAGAAATTTTAGCCGTAATCCAATTAATTCACTTGAAACTTTAATTATAAAGATTCCAACGATAACGTACCATCAATGATGTTTGTTAGAATTGTATTATTCTTAGTAGTGTATTAATATTACTAACGAGGAATACAGTCATGTTGCCATAGTACTCATGTTTTTACTTTTTATAATACCCTTTTATATCCAGTATTTACCTCACTGCATAATAAGAAAACTGATGATCAACTAAAGGATGTTTTAACTCAGAACCACATATCTAAAATATGAAAACAAAAATAAAAAGCAGATGTTCTGAATTTCAGTTCTAAGAATCTTTTTGCCACACGATGCCTTCTACCTTCTTCCTTTAATAATGAGGGGTGATATATATGTGTCTATGTGTGTGCACTTTTACCACTTATCAGAACCCACCATGCACTGTGATATTTATCAATCCTGTAAAAATAACCTTGGAAGTTCAAAAATACATGTATTTGGACACCAGTGTATAAGTCAATTGACTTAAGCTAGACCAAGCAGTATGTGAAATAAGTGAAGCTTCTCTCTAGGAATTTAGTGATTCTTTTTAAAATATAACCAGGCTCTGTGGAACTCCTGTTGATTCCCAGAGGTCTCTAGCCAAGTTGTCATTCACTCCTGTGAAGCCTGCAGCCCTTAAGTATTGCAGATCTCTGCTTCCCTTCAGGTCCTTTACAATCTTTCTCTTCAAACTTTTGCTCTGTATTGTCTAAGCTAATGGTTAAAAATCTCAGTAATTGACCCACAGAATAGTCCATAGGTGCTAATAATTTGATTTACGGTCATTTAATAGGATTTAGCCCTTTACAGAATACTATATAACTTAGAAAAGAATTTTCTTTGTTTGTTTATTCTCTGTTTATTCTGTCTCTTTTCGTTAGAATGTAAGTTTCATGAAGGAAAGGATTCTATTCTATGTTCTTCAAAGATGTATACCAGGTATCTTGAATAGTGCTTGAATATCACATAATACGTGCTCAATTAACATTTTTGGCAAGAATTCCTGGGGGGAGTTCCCTGGCGGTTCAGTGGTTAAGAGTTTGTCTTCCAATGCAGGGGCTGTGGGTTCAATCCCTGGTCGGACAGCTAAGATCCCCCATACCTGGCGGCCAAAAGACCAAAACATAAAGCAGAAGCAACGTGGTAACAAATTAAGTAAAGACTTTAAAAATGGTCCACATCTAAAAAAAAAAAAAAAAAAATCTTAAAAATAAAAATTCATGAGGAATAAACAACTATCCATGATGTCATCTCTGTTCTTTCAGATAAGAGTACTTAACATATAATCCCTCTAAAGAGACTCTATAACCTAGCATATCATGAGAGTTGCCTTTATTGTCAATAATAGAATCTGAGCCTCTTCTGACTCTTTTTAACTCACAGTATTTTCCTCTCCTTACCTTTTTCAGCCAAGTTTCTTGACTAGAGATTGGGTAGATAAGCCCTTTGGAGAGGGTATGTGATCAGCCTCGTGCTGTACCAAGGCTAATCGGGTAGTGCAGTGATAAACTAAGAGGGGGAGGCAGGCACACCAGTGACGTAGCCATTTCTTAGTCCAGAAGGGCAGTGTTTGGAGCAGAGATAGTGCAGAAGAGAAGGATGACATTGTAGAGTTGCAGGGCATAGAATTTGCCAGCTATTTGGAGAGGGAATAAAAGAATGAGGGAGACCTCAACTGTGACCCTGAGGGAAAGTTTCAGGGCATGCATGACAGGAAAAGTGGTGGTGACATTAACAGAGGAACAGGATGGAAATAATATGTTTTCACTATATTTTCCTGAAATGCCAAGTCAGATTTGCTACCCATGAGGGTTGAATAAAGACATTTTCATACATGCAAAGTCTCAAAAATGTTGCTCCCACGCAACTTTTGACAGAAAGTTTCTGACAGTTGTGTTCTGCCAGAATGAGGGAATGGACTACAAAAAGAGATATGGGATCTGGGGAAGAGGGGTTACAACACAGGGAAGAGGCAAGGTGAATCCCAGGATGATGGCAAAAGGTGATCCCAGAATGGCAGCTGTGTGGTAGGCCAACACAGTCTGGATTGGAGCAGGTCAGAAAGCTCCAGGAGAAATTTCTTCAGTAAGATAAACTTGACAAAATATCAAATATATTTGTATATTCTGAGAGGAGATTTGTTTATCCAAGGAGAGGGTTAATTAATTGGAATATTGATCAATATATAGAAATTTGGAAATTAAAATGTTCGATTTAGAGTAAACAAAAAATTACACAAGAATGGGAAATTAATCAGCACAGTACACGGCTCTGCTGGAAATAGATTTACATAGTAGTATTATTATAAATGTTAAATAGTAATCTAACACAAGTTTGTGCTACTGGGAGAATGGGAGAAGGGAAAAAGGAGGAAGTGATGTGAAGAAGTGTGGGCAAAGAGAGCTAAATTTTCATTTTCTTTACCAAGAAACCAATAGTGACTAAAACAAACAAACAAAAAAACAACCAAGAGCCATCATAAGTATTGATAAATTATTTAAAGACATGGAGGTAAAACAAAAGAATCAGCTAAAAGAGTTAAAAGTGTTTACCGCTGGATAAAATGAAAGGGGTGTGTGTGTGTGGGGGGGTGATGACAGTCTACTTAAAAAAAAAAACAGAGTTGTAGAATAACAAACTTTGTAGAAGTGTAGAATCTTTAAAATATCTGTATATGTAACTTTGATAAAAAATAAAAACTAGACTTTGAAAGAAAGCAGAGGAGAAGGGATTAGTCTTAGCAAGATGGATGGATGATTACATTTAAGGATGAAGATAATGCAGATGAAGGAGGTAGAAATTAGGAAACTTTAAGGAATTTTATTTCAGAGTATCTCTTATATTATCAGAAAGAGAATGAGCTAATGTCTTCTGCTGAAAAGTCAAAGCCCTTGAGTATTAGAACATGGTGGGTCAAAGAGGGGAGAAGACACTTATTAAAAGGATTGCCATGCAGCAGTTGAATCAAACTAACATGAGAGCGGGGAGGGAGAGGCATGGACTGGGAATTTGGGATTGGTAGATGCAAACTATTACATTTAGAATGGATAAACAAGGTCCTACCGTATAGTACAGGGAACTATATCCAGTCTCCTGGGATAAACCATAATGGAAAAGAATTTTTAAAAAGAGTGTCTCTATGTGTAACACTGAGTCACTTTGCTGTACAGCAGAGATTGACACAGCATAGTAAATCAACTCTACTTCAATTAAAAAAAACAAAATGAATAAACAAAAACTTGTCCAGCAACAACAACAAAACTAACATTAGAAAGCCTAAATGTGTAGGGTACTTTGTCAGTGAAAGTTCATGGTTTTCTATAGCAGCTGCAGTCTCTGAATGAAATAGCCAATAGGGAACTTGGAGGCTTATTAAGACTTGGAAAATGGTGAAGATGAACCAAAGGAAAGAAGACATTTTAGATTCCCAGTCCCTTAGTAGAAAGGCAAATGAAGTCAAATATGGGGAACATCATGGAAATTAGGAGCTATCAGGAGACTGGAGGTTATAATTAGAAAGAAGAGTGAGAGAAAAGGTTGAGAGATTGAGGTCAAAGATGGGAAGTGCAGCTTTTAAGATTGTAGTGTAGAACTTCTTCAAGCAACAGTGAGGTAGGCGAACCCCCAGTCCCAATAGGCAGCCAGCAACAAGCAGGTCAACAGCAACAGATGACACTGATGCAGCCACAGGGGAGGCTGAATCCCTAAGGCAAAAAGTCAATCACATTGGCCTGAGATGTACGACGTAGATGGAAGAACAACCAGTGAACCAAAGTACTCATCGTCCTTCCAAGAAGAGCACAACCCCAAACACATTTGCTAGAATTTGGTGCCAGCGAGTCACTCTAGTCAAGTCAGCAGCCCTGGAAATTGCCCTTAAGCTTGTGGTCTTATGCTCACATTGTGCTGGGGATGCATTACTGCACTGCAAGCAGTTAATTAATCAAAGCGTGTAGCTTCTGAAATATGCAGATAAATTAGGAAGGAAAATTGAAACCGTGGTATGTGATTTTTCTTAATGATTAGAGTGTGTTCTAAAGAAACAGAGAAACAAATTGATTGCCCAAAACCATGTTAATGTGCTTTTAATTCACAGGGCTAAGCATATAAAAGTCAGGATATTGAAAGTTAAGGTTCTCATAGGAACATTAATTTGACAACATTATGCATACTAGGTGTGGGAGGTTTATATTTTATAACATTAAAAGCAGTAGGGAATATTATAAAATGTGGCTCAGTTAAACAAAATAAAATAACAAATTCAGGGGAAAGTCATTAAACATGACTATGGGGGAAAATTTGTTTTGCAACCCCCACAGAAGGATGTAAAATTTAAGTTTAGAACATAATGCCTTCAAATTTTAAGAAATGTTTTCAATGGAAATTAATCATTTTTACCAAAAATGAATTTTCCTAACACATTGTATATTCTGATATTAGTTTAGGCCTCTCATTTGCAGTCCAGATTTGATCCTAATAGACTAAAAGGAGAACTGACTGGCTATTACATGGCCTAGTTGATAAAGATTTTGGAGAGTGAAAATAAATGTAAGGGTTTAAAATACTTATTGTTTAGTTTATAGAAAATATGGACGATAGTATACATGTGAATAAGCCTGCCAGTGTACTAGTACTTTGTTTACCCATTTGCCTTTTATGTACTTCTGCATAATATTTGCATGCATGCATTATGAAAATTCCAATCTGACATGCAAAATGTCTCATGTAGGTGGCATAGAAAAAGGAAAGAAGCTTAAAGCATACTCGGGGAAGGAAGTATTCCAGAAAACAGACCCACAGCCTTTAATATGTCTCTGTTTTGGTTCCCACCTCACAAACTGGACAGCAGGTCTGGGAGACTGATTTCTCCAGTGGAGCTGTACTGAGCCACAGGCTGCTGTTCCTGTCACCCTGGTCACAGAAGCTGTTTACTCTATAGGTGATGCAGGAAACAAGAGTGTTGGACCCATGCAGTAACGCCTTGGAGTGTGTCACCTCCAGATTCAGTCAGAAGCAAAGGCAATAATGAAAGAAAGAGAGAGAGAGAGAGAGAGAGAGAGAGAGAGAGAGAGAGGGAGTGAGGAAGAGAAAGAGAGAGAGAGAAGGAAGGAGGGGGGAAGGATACTATATTACTAACATAATACTAATTTAATTATAATGATTACTCAATTCTAATTATTATTTAATCATGTCATTTTAAGTAATAATAAAGCTTTTCTTATCCTTTAAATCAAATATAAGCTATTATTTGGCACAAAATTAACAAATGGCAACAACCTCCCCCCCATAAAGGAGCAGATCATGAGAATATAAAGGTAAATTGACATTTTGCTAACATTTCTATTTTCCATTGTATTTTATGTCATAGCAAAGCACTGTACAGAACAATAGAGGTCCATTCATGGAAGAGAGATATGTAAATTCCTGAGCTAGCAGACTCCTGGCCCAATATTCAAGCCACCTCTTCAAAAAGGACACAATGGTCACTGAAAAACCTATGCAGCCACATTCCATGGCAATGAACTCTTTATAAACTTGATGAAGAAAAGTGCTTTGTATGTTTACTTTAATCTTAACCCCCTGCTATTTTCTGTTTCCAAACAAACAGAAGGACAAATGCAAACTGCCAACTCGCAGGATGTACAAACAAGTGTTATTGAATATTCAGAAGTATGGTGGTATTTCTAAAGTTCAGCAACAAATCACTTAGAGTCTTTCTTTTGTTTTTAATTTTCCTTATTCAGGCACCACAAGGCCACATAAGGAGGGTGAGGTTCCTGGAGTGGACTATATTTTCATCACTGTTGAAGATTTTATGGAATTGGAGAAAAGTGGTGCTCTCCTAGAAAGTGGGACTTATGAAGGTAAGCACAGCTCTACTGCTGAATTTATTTCTCATCTCATCACATTTTTCTCCTTTGACTGAAAAGCATTAGAACACCAGATTACTAATGTGCTGTTATTTTGGTTTGAGAGCTTTAATGAGGTCACTTTAGAAGTGCATTTTGTAAAGAAAGATTAAAATATATCTGCGTTATTTCTACTCTTAAGATGCCAAGAGAAATTGTGTATGTACATACCCACTGAAGCATCCTTGTGATCAGGATATCCTGAGGCTAAGCTGTGATCTTCCAGATAAATTATCTTCATCTCTAGATAGAATCTAAAGAGCACAGGGCTTGAGTTCCAGTCCTGTCACTACCTCTGTGTAGTTTTCTCCGTTTACTTCACTTCACTTGCCTCTCATGCAAAATGATGGTGTAGGAAAATATGATCTGTGGATGAACTCCAAAGCTCTACCACAGGTTTCCTTGTGTGCCCGTGTCAAACATGAACAAATGAAATTAAAACCTTGAAGGTGGGACGTATGATTCAGTGGGAAAAGCACTGTAACCTAAGCCAGAATATGCTTCAGTTCCAAACCTGGCTTTACTACTTACGCACTATGAATATTAAGTAACCCAGTGAGTATCTCTGAACCTCAGTAGTCTTATCCATAAAAGAAGAAATGATAGTATTGAAAAATACAAATAAATAACATGTTTGCATGTATATGTTCAAGTAACATCTACATGTATATAGTTTATGTCTAATGAAGTTACAGATCTGTGTCTGTATAACGAAATTTTAAAGTAATATAACTAAAAAACAGTAGAAAATAATACCTTTATTCCTCCGTTACAGTTACTGTATGTGTAAACTATATTTATATGTATTATTACATCCAAAGATGCATCTAGTTTTACTGAACTGCAATAATAGTGAGTGATATTAAAAACAAAACTCATATGCATTGCTGCTTAGCCCATCAAATATCAGAGGTCAACCATGAGCAACTAAACTGGGTTTGTAACAGTTGGCCCTCCTCCTCCTCCTTCATTTACTTGTAGATGTCCAGTGGACTATAGTTATTTAATAACTCAGTATTTTTAAGTCGTTAGAAGTATTAAAATCTCTTTTTACTTCGCATTCCTAAGGCAATTTAGGCTGAGACATGTGCCTAAGTTATGGGTCAGACATTTAGTTGCTTATTTCCACATTCATGGGAAATAGGCAAAAATACCCACGAAAAGAAAATGGTTTTATATGAGTGTTGTTTCTTCTTCTAATTGTCAAAAATGAATGATAGTGAAGACTGATTGAAAATATTATATTTATTTATTGAAGTATAGTTGATTTACAGTTTATATTAGTTTCAGGTTTTCACAGCATAGTGATTCAGTATTTTTATACATTATACTCCATTAAAAGTTATTACAAGATAATGCCTATAATTCTCTGTGCTATGCAATATATTCCTGTTGCTTATCTGTTTTATACATAGCATTTAAATAAAAAAGCTGTGTTGGCTGCCTTAAATTGTATATGAAAAATAACTTATAAATCATAGAAAATAATGATATCAAAGAAGTCAGAGTAAATTAACAATAAATTTTGTAGTATGTTTTCCTGTAGGCTTTGCAACATGATTTAGTGGCATTCATTAGTTTGCATGTCTGCTAATAATAATGCCTTGTATTTAGTTACCGTATTTTAATGTCATGTTTATGTAGCAAAGAACAAATGCCTTAATATCCACGAGCATTCCAAGAGTAGTATGATTAACAAATATGACCTTTCCTTTCTTTTCTTTTTTTTTTTTGTTAAATAAAGATTGTATTTACTGCATAGAAAGTGAAAAAATTAAATCCAATGTTCATGTTAAATTTCCTGTATTCTCATGATAAACTAGATGTCATGAAGTTTAATATCAGTATTAAAAAATAAAGCCTAGCTTAAATTTTAGGTTTCAGTTAAATTTTGAGGGAAATATCCTGAAACCATATAAACAAAACCAAGTTTTGTGAGTCAGGGTGGGTTATCCTGAATCTTCTTCAGACATTTTTGCAGCACTGAGAGTAGAGTTGGCTAAATTGGTGCCAAATTGTTAATCGCCCAAGCATGCATAGAGCTGATCTTTGAATAATAAGGCTGATTTATACATATGACTTTGGGGAATCAATACTATTATTTACAAATACATACTGTGTACTTGGATAAATAAGAAGCTCTTTTCTCAGGTCGCATAACCATCTGGGTGGACACCTAGGGAGCCTTCTCAAATCTCAGAATCTTCAGATTTTCTAACAGTTACAGCTGAGGAACCAGTAGAATTGGCATTCTATTAAAAATCATTGCTGTTCCTTCAGTATCAATCACCAGCTCCAGACTCAGAGCTACCTGAGTTATTTGTGTTATTAATGTGTTATTCATCAAGGAAGCCTAGGGAATGCCTTTTCTGCTGTTGGTGCTTTCAGAATATACAGAGTAACAATCATGTACTACTCAACTAGATTAAGATGGACCTCAGAGCTTTTATGTTTGTCAAACTTTCATGGTATCACTCTCTCATAAAATAATAAAATACCAGTCTCTCTGTTATATGTTCTCCCTTCTGCAGTGTTTTGGGCCATTGTTCTCCTTCCTCCTCCTTGCTAGATCATTCTCATGCTTTCTCAGTACTCTTTAGAGCTCTCAGCCAGACTAGAAAATTCATTTCTGATATCTGTGAATCCACTAAAGAAATTAAAAAGAAATTGAGTTCCTCTGAGCATTAAGGTCACAGACCTGTTAACCATGTAGGATCCTTAAGACTGATATATGTATGTATATACTTCTGTCTTGTTGTCAATAATTCTAATTTTAATCTGGAATTTGTCCTTTGATTAGAAACGAGATAGACTCTCCTGAATTGTAGTTCTGCTTCTTAGAAACTGACCCAAAGTCCTTGCTCCAGAAGAACAATTCTGTTATTACCAGAGGCTGCAAGGAAGGCCTTAATATCCTTGTGTTACCTTCTACAGTTAGGCCACATGGCACTGGGCAGAATTTTAGCAGATTCTTAAAAGGCTTTTTCTGCATCACCAACCCCCCATCTAGTATGAGCACCTCATTTAAGTTTGTTATACAACAGCTGCTAATGGCTCTGCATGTAAATGGCCCAGAGGACTTGACTCTAATGGACCATCAGGTGTTGGTAAAGACTCTTCCATGACTTGGATGACCTCATCTTCATCTTTTCATATTCAGTCAGGTTGAAAATTCAGTTAATATAACAAGGCCTCGTGACAAGCCTGACATAACCTCAAGTAACAGGAAGAACACCATGAACCTTCTTATCAGGACTGGAGATGTAGGCTTCATGTGAAACACAGACCACAGAGCTCTGTGGATGAATGCAGACAATTCCTTTGGGATTAAGGTCACATGCAGGTATAAATGTGACACTGCGAGGTAGAATCAAATAAGTAGGTTTGGTAATCTAAAGGTTAAGTACTCTAAGTACATGGAAGGAAGCAGTGCCCTTGAGAACTGTCTGAAGTGCTAAATTACCCAGTGATCTAAATCCATGAATCCTGCCTGACCTACTTCTTCCAGTTGTCTGGAATGCTACATTCATGGTTTCACTGACCTCTCACACTGCCTCACCCTGAGTTCTGAATGACATCTTTAACAAACCCATGTCCCCTGAGCTGCACCTGGACTCTTATTTCATTTAATTCATCGAGTGAGATCATCCACAGTCATATTCCAGAGCAGCAGTTCTGTTGTAACATTTGCTATCATATTTTGCTGTTCTACTTTTAAATCGAAGCAAAGCTATTTTTCTATCTATTGAAGAAACCCTTAAAGTTTCTTAAAGTTAAAGGTTTTCTTTAAATAGATGTAGGCTCAGTTGTAATAGTCCTTCAATTTTTAAGAGGACCAAATCAAACCCAGCAAGTTATTAGGGCATCTGCAGAATATAGTGCAAATATGGCTCTCACCTTCACCTTGATGCTGTCGTTTCTCCTACTCATGGACCCTAATGTATATGGACTTGAGCCAAATGTCAACAGCCCACATAGTTTCTTAAACAATTTTATTACAAGGACGCTGAAATTCAAGTTTTCTCACAACTGTACATAAATGAGTGCTGTTCTTCCTGGTATCGCACATACAATCCTATAAAATTTTAAGTATTAGGGACAAATAATTTTCTAGGAAAATAAGCCGATTACTCCTATGATGAGAGAAGAGATACAACAAATTTTACATAAATCCATTTAATTTTACTAACTAAAATCCACATCCACTTTTTTTAGTATGACCTTGGTGCATTTATTATTGAAATTTTGAATCTCTATTTCCAATCAAGATAGCACTGGTGACAGAGAGATGCTCAATCCAATAAAAAAATCATTATTAGCACTATAAATAGCCTTCAGAAAAACCATTCTTCTATCAGTCCAAGTTTCTATCCACTGAAATGTAAATATTTCCTGAAGGACAGATCAATGCTTCAATTGATGCTAATATTGCTGTCATTCCAGGAGACCAAAAAAGAGATAAAATGTCATTGTTTCTCTTTCCCTTATACTCTGTTACAAGAGAAAATTTTTACTATGTAAGTAATAACCTCCACAACAACAGTAGATTCTTGGAACTTGCAGTTAAAAGGGTCCAGCGATTTTTACATATTGTAAGATTTTTTTTCTTTTGATATTTCCTTCTTTTTCTTTCTCTTGGAAACTTTCCTATTGTGGAAGATTCTAAGCCGTGCATTTGGGTGTTCATTTTAGAAACACTAAACACTTGCACATAAAATTCAGTATGTGTTTATTTGACCAGTAAAGGAAAAACATATTGAGTGAAGTTTTACACCCCTTTGAGATCTTACAATGCCAGAGGTTTTTTGTAAGTGGTTCATTATGTGTTCAAAGGTATTTGCAGAGAGCATATGATTTTTGCATGCTGCTTTGCTCCTGTGTAAGGCATGAAGACTGGAAGTGTTATTGTGCATTAAAATGTGATAAAATTCCCTCTTGGTTTGGGACTTTTGTAAGCCCAGCTTTTTCCAAAGTATGTCATGCAAATGCCTATTTCTAAGTACTTTTTTTTCCCAAAAGGAACTAGAAGGAGCAGACCAATCAATTAATTAACTAATTTAATATTATCATATAAATTATAACTTAAAGTCTGAAGTCAAGGAAAATAAAATGACTTGTTTACTATTACCTAAACTGCAATATTAACCAGTTTCCTGTTAGTTCTATTTTTTTTTTGTTCAGTGTACCTGAAAGGAACAGGACCAAACTTTTTGGAGTATATCGTTAAAATAAAGCCAGTATTCATGGGCATAAGGCTCACTTCTTTGACTCTCTCACAACCCATAATGATATTAGGTAAAGCTGAAGATTCCAAAACTGTGATATTTGGGGTTTCCTTAATTTCCCTCAAGCTTGTGTCTTTAATTACAATGATTTTCTAACTCCTGTACACATCCTTTATAAATTTTTATCTGAAACAAATTGAGATTTCACATGAAATAAATATCATGCTCCTCATTTAGTGGGAAGGAAAACTGTATGACTTTAAAATTTTTACTTATATTTATTTCTCTTCACTACTTCAACAATCAGAACCTATTTGCCTTTGCTGATTGGGTGAATATTTTCACCTCTGAGTTGTTTTTCTGAGAGGACAAAAATGGATAACAATATAGATAATAAATATTTTATAATGTTTATTTGTGTATTGCTGCAGCTGTGAATATATATTGAAAAATATTTAATGGATCTTACAATTCCATGACTATCAAAGACAGTAAATTCACTCATTCCACACCATCAATTCTTGATCAAATTGATTACAGCAGTCCTCTGCATGAGAGTTCATGTTTCTCTAAAATAACATCAACATAGTGATGATCAATGGCTCTTGCCATTAGTCTTAGATTAGACATACAGACCTTCCTAAAGGAGAAGTTTCATTTACACCAGTCATTCTCAGTGATGCCCTAATGTCCCCTTCCTGTCAAACTTTTTTCAGAGATTCGTTTCATACATTAGTTATTTGAAAACTATAACCGAACATCCTACTCTACAAAAGCTATTTTTATATCTGAATTTCAAATCTGAAAAATAGAACTTCCTGAGACATTCTTTCCTTATATTTTCCATATTTCTGATCTAAGAGATGGTGGAGTCTAGAATCTGATTAACCACAGATCTTTTATTTCTCTCAGGGGTAACAGAAATTATCAAAAAATAGGAAAGCTGTGTCCTAATTTTTATTACTAAATACTTTATTTCAGAACATTGATCTCAATCTCCAACAAAGTTACAGTACATGTAGATGGTTTTATGAATTGTTTTTATAAACTGCAACTTTCATTCATCCTGTGTACAAAACAATATCTGAAACTTTGAGGCTTCCATTGATCATGCGGCAAAGTATACAGATGTATTGAGTGCTTTGACTAAAAATTAGTCAAACTGTAACTGAAGTAACAGTTCTCAAAAATACCCTGCTGTCCTTATATTTAAAAGCAATCATGTTGTATAAGATTCATCCCATATGAAAGCTCTTCCTTGTTGAAGGCTTCAAACTCTGACAGTTGTGGAAAATCATTCATAACATTCAGTTAAAATTTAATATGCCGAAGCAGTTAGTCCCTCTTTATATAATAATTGGCTCTGTTAGATCTGTTATGGGCTGTATATGTATGTATGTAACAACCAGATAAAATTAGGATCAAGTGGTCAACATATCTTGTCTGCATGGGATTTTCTCCATAGAAATTAATTGTTAAGGACACTAAAAGTATGAATTTTTAGGGCTCAGTAAAAACAGAAATTGATCCTTGTTATTAGTTATAACAAAATGGGAAGTTTTACTTATACTGTCGTCAGCCTATTTATATTAGCTATGCTGGCTTCCTTTCTGTTCCTCAAACAGAACAAGCACGTTCTCATCTACCTGGGATCTTGAATTTGTCATTTCATTTTCCTAGACTACTTGTCTTCCAAGTAACCACATATTCCTTTTTCTCACTTTGAGATATTCATCTAAGAATCTTCAGGAAACCCTTACCTGACAACCTTATCCAAAATAACACCTGCTGACATTCTCCATTCCCTTCCTCTGATTTATTTTCTTTATTGTACTGACTATAACTGAAAATGCATTCTATGTCCATTTGTTTATTTGATTATTGTCAGTGTCCACCCACTAGAATGTAGACTTCTCAAGAGGTCAGATAATTTGAAACACTGCTCATTCTTGAGCTTAAAATGGTTCTGGTACCTAGGAAGCACTCAATGAATATAAATTGAATGAATGCCCAACTTCTTTCCTTGAACCAAACAATGGGAACCCCTTAATCCCTATGTAGAAGTTCAAATAGAATTGAAACCCTGGAACACATCTACTTCCTAATTCAAAATGCTCTAGGTCAGAAGTTTAGAGCTGCAGCATCAATTTGGCTTCAGAATCTTGTCCTAGATTACCTTGTATTATAATTGTAATCATTTTTGTTCTTGTCTTAAATCTCGTTGTTAACCTCATGGGTCCCTGTTCTGAGTTCCCATACCTGTTTTTCTCTCAATATCCTCTACACTGTAACACTTACTCCAGAATATATTTCTTATCTTTCTATGGCCATTCCTTGTAGTCTGGTTTTCACTGCAGTGATTCATTGTTGGTCAGGTTTTCCGAACTCAAAGCCTAGTAAACTTAGTCAACAAAATGGTATCTTCCAGTAAACCTCCCCCACCCCACCAGCTCCATCTCCCAAGTTCCATTGACAGTACCACCTACATACTTCTTGAACTAATGATAATTACCCTGTCCTATAACTCCTGTCTTTGTTCATGCTTGCTTTAATCTTTTTCAAGTCTTACAAAGACTTTCTTGATTTCTGTACCTCTAGTATAGAAAGTCAGTAGAGAGTTGGAGAACAGAAGTAATGAGGCCAAACCTACAGGAGAGATAGAAAGGTTCTGGGATATATTGGAAAATATGCAAATTCAGAATGTTATTTTAAAACAAAAGAACTAGTATGTGTGTTCTCTCAATAAAGAAATGTGAAGGCATTCTAATTAACATGGATATATGGTACTTGGAATTTATTAGGTATTTCCCTAACATTTTCTGGCTGGTTTTCAATAAAGTATAAGGGAGCATGAGTTTGTTTATTATTCTTTTATTCTTAGGAGACTTAATGGAAAGGAAATGAAAATACAATTTTATTCAATTATTAATTATACATTGCTAATAATTTCTAACTCCCACTTCACCTTTCTCTGTCTCTCTTTCTCTTTTACATTAGGATGACTTCTTTAAATTTTCTTACAATAGGTGAAAGTTTGATTCCTTTCACCAAACAGTTAATGGGTACAATGATAATTCTGAAAAATTTATATTTTAAATTTCATTACTGACGGTAAACCAAATACTTAACACAACATAAAGAGTCAATAAGCAAAAAAGTTTTAAACCATATATAGGAAGCTCAAACTGACATGAACCTTATGATAGGTAAATAAAAGGTAAAGACTTGATTTAAATTTTTCCACTGAGATTTCTTTCTTTTACTCCCCTACCTCCATGACATATCTGAGGATATTACAGCAGGGGACATGCATTTACCTAGAGAAACCTGTCCTTTGGCATTGTGACCTGGTATTGGAGGGTGCTGTTTCCCAAAAGGATCTGTTCCCTCTGGGCTAGCCCATCAGAACAGAAAGGTTCTCCAGGCCAGACCCCTCATGACCCTTCCCAGAAGGACTGGTTACTTCTGACTTTGCTCCCACTCTCTGAGGGTGAAGTCAGTCGTTTCCATAAAACTTCCAGAGATAAATCTTCTGATGCAGCCATCTGGTTTCCCTGGAGATGAAGCAAGTATTATTATACTTGAAGTGAAGCATAACCCACTGCAACAAGGGCATTTCCTATCATTTCTACCTTCAAGTATGTGCACATTTTGCAAATAATATTTACAGATTTGGTAACTTTAACTTCTTTCCTCCCTCTTCCCCTATCTTCCCTCAATTTAATAAGAGCCTCTCATTTAGGGTAAAATGTAGCAGCAAATTAGAAGATGTGTGCAATGGTTTATGTGAGGGAAGGAGGGGAGAGAGTGAAGACTCCTAGAGGCCAGCATGCTGACAGCCTCACAGGGATTTAGGACGGTGGAAAAGTAAAAAAAATGTACAGATGAAATTTAAAAACCAGAGTCGTCTAGGGTCATTTGTTACAGTGGGAACACTCATCAGTCTCCCAGATGACAGCAGAGTATTGCAACCCAGCACAGCTATTGATTTTCCTAATAATGACCCTGAGCTATCCAGAAAAGGTTAAGGTATATGCAAAAACATAATATTTGAGAAAGCTTTGCTTCAAAGGTGATTAAAATTTAAAAGTTTGAACTTCTAAATGGGCAAGATTAGAATATTCACCTAAATAGAATACTATACTCCCTGAAAATGCCAAGAGAATGGAACACATATCTTGTTATAGAATATTTTAACTATCTTCTGTCTAGAAGCAATTTATAATATGCATTCAAATTTATATTCAAATTACATGATTAAACTATCGATAATTAATTTATGAATGTATTCTATAAATACAGATAAACCTGATGTTCTTATATGCCCCAAACATTCTAGGCACATATAAATATACTTTAGAAAAATGACTAGATTGTAATGAAGTTGGAAACAACATATTCTTTGGCCCCAATAATGTTTGTTATTTTTTGAATATGTTAGATTTAAAATAGATCTATAAAACTATTAGTGCATTACCAAACTGTTAAAATCAATGTATTAATAAAATGCACATTTACAAGTTCATCTGCTCTTTTTTAAATCTTAACATACTAGTTTGTAGATTTTTTTTTTTCACTTTTTGAGACACCGACCTGTCCCCCAGGAATCTTAAGGAGTGATAACTGCAGGCTACTTTTTCAAAGCCTATATTTACAACTTGGGGGGTAAATAATACATTGTTATCTTGGTTTATTTTCATGAAAAGTTCACCTTCAGAGAGTGTTATATATACTCATCTTAGAAGCAAAACATATTAATCAGAAGTTAAAGATATCCTACATTGGGAAGCTTTCTTGCAATGTTATGTTATCATGTTTTTCCTTCACGTTCTTGGTCTTGCCTTTGCACTAACCTTCATTTTAGTACTCTTCTTGCTTGTTTTCCTTTTAATATTTAGCTCCTGTCATATTTTTATTCTCTCACACTTTAGATTTTCTTTTTGGTGATCTTTTAAGGGTTTTGTTAGCAGCCCAATGACACTATTCTCTTTCTCTTTTCTCTGTTCTCTTTCTTTATTCTTGCTTTGTTTATCTTTTGATTTCTCCTGAAAATTGAGAAGACTACATGGAATCTCAGCTGTATTCCTACTCTATGTCCTAAAAATATTCCTCTTTTAGGATATGCTACATTTTGTACTTCAAATGGTTTTAGATCTTGATTCTGGATCTTACATTTCAATTCTTTTTTTTTTTTTTAACCTGTATAGCTATAAGGAACAACGAGAATAATGGAGATGATATTTATAAATGTTCCCACAAGGCAATAACTTGTTGAGTAGAGTGGAAATTTAACTAAAATGACTTCTCTGTCCTGCATAGGAAGCAACACTGTGTTAGAATGTGTTAGAAATGGGCATGCTCGTGGGAGTTTTGTTCAAACACAAGTTGTATGGTTTGGCATGGTGTATGTCTAAAAACTGATGTAATTTACCCCAATTCACTACACTTTTCATGTTATTCAATAAGTTCAATGGTATATTGGAATCTGCCCTCTTGGCAAATGGGTCCTACATACTTAATATTTGCTTGAATGGAAAAAATTATTTCAATTGATATATATCTCATTTTCTCTTTATAATTTAATAAATTATATCATATCCCTGTAGTTTAGAAAATATAACATTTTCTTCTTCTATTATTCTTTCATCTTCAAATCCTTATGCTATTATCTACACAGGCCTTCTTAGTAGTAATTAGGAGGCTATTAGGGGGAATAAAAATGTTTGTCTCTGATTATATGAAAATACTGAGCTAACAAAGGAAGAGAAGCACTGTATTTTCATTTATTCTTTTTTTCTTATTTTATTTATTCTTTAATTTAAAATGTTACTTCATTTTTAAACCATCCCCTGTGAATACTCATTCTCATCTCAGAGAAACACATCCCATGTATTCTTGTTGCTTATTACTTTCTATTGAGTATTCTTACAGTTACCATTGATTTAATTCTATTATATGTAATTTGAGACCACACTTGCTCCTTGGTAGACTCCAATAACTTCTTATTATAGAATTGGATTCAAAAATAATATTTAATAGAATTGTTTATATCCTTCCAACATGGGTTTGCAGTAACTTGAAAAGTATTTTTGTTTATGTGTTTCATTTAAGTTTTACATAACTCCTCTATTAATGAAAAAATGCATCCTCATGACATCTATTTTTCATAAACAATAGAAGTAGAAATCATATAAGAGAGTAGAACATTCCCAAGAGTGCATGAAAGTAGATCACGGCGGCCTCAAAATAAGAAAATATTGATCAAGATCTTGCCAAAGGTAACAAAATACATTAAAAGTGAGCATGAAAATATTGAGGCAGCAGGTTGAAAAGCTAGTGTTTGGGTTTTAAAGGGAAGATGCTGGCGTAGGCGGACTATCAGGTTGCTAGAGAGGGAATTGACTTTGACAGACCTTGCTAAGGCAGGGTGGATTCAAGTCCTAGAACAGTCATTTGCAACTTTTTTGTGCTAGCAATGTACTTTCAAGTACAAGAATTATTGGCACTTGAAGGAATTAAACAGAAGTATAGTACTGCAATGTCCAGAACTAGGTGATTGTCTGATGGAGTTGTTTGCATCCAAGCTGCGCCTGAGTGTTCCGAACAGTTTTGGTCTCTTTGATGTCAACTAAATCATACCACCATGCCCATCATATTTTCTGAAAAATAACACTGGAACAGGATCTGTCTCATTTGCAGCCAAAAAAGAAAAAGGTCTAAAAGTGTATTAAAATACAAAGGATAGCTAGTGAAGGCCTGGCTGCAGTACTCCAGAGAAACAAGGCATTGGTGGGGAAAAACTGTGGCCTAGAGAAAGCCAAGAATTACTTGTTCAAGTATGCATTTGAGGCCTAGGAATTGCAAAGCCAAATGCTAATCTTGGATTTGTATTGAACTTCGTGTTGGACTGAAAGGGCTCTAGGATTACATGAGCACTGTGTTTAAATGACTGATGAGTGGGACATCATAGAGAAATGAGACTTGTTCTGTGTGACCTTAAAGAGTGGGACTAGGACAAATAATAGATAAAGAGACAAAGATTGTGGTCAGATATAAAGAAATACTATCTAATAACCAGGGATGATGAAATAATAAACTCATTGTGTTGGTAAATAGTTGCTGGGATTGCCAAACATGAGCTAAGAACTCTCTTGTAGGGTTGTTCTAAATGGGATACACAAATGGATAAATACTTAGGCTGAAATAACTATGACATCAAAAGATCAAAAACAGTACCAGATGTGATGATTAATTTATGTGTCAATTTGACTGGACCTTGGGATGCCTAGATATCTGGTTAAACATTGTTTATGGGTGTGTCTACAAACATGTTTCCAGAATAGATAAGCATTTTAATTGGTGAGTTCAGTAAAGCATATTGGCCCTCCCCAAGTACCAATCAACATGTTGAGAGCCTGAGTAGAAAAAAGAGGTGAAGGAAGATTGAATTTGCTCTCTGCCTGACAGAGTTGGACATCCACCTTCTCCTAACACTTGGTGCTCCTGGTTTTTAGGCCTATGTATCCTATTTGTTCTTTCTCTAGGTAATCCGGACTAATACACTAGGCTTCATGCATTTAATATGCTATCTGTAATTTTCACAATGTTTCTTCCATGAAAGTATTATTTTAATGCTTTTTACAAGGAGGAAACTGAAGCTCAAAGATGTTTAGTAATTGTAAGAAGTCTCTCAGGTAGTAAATGACAAAATTGAAATTGCTTCTAGCCTTGTTTGACACAAAGTCTGTGCTTGAAGGAACATTTACCCATTGGGAAAGTATTCAGTCAATGTAATGTAAGGCCTAATTAGGAAAATAATTTCCTTTACAATAGCACCAAAAAGATAAAATACTTAAAAAACTAAACTAAGGAAGTGAAAGACCAGTATACAGAAAACTACAAAACATTGATGAAAATATTTTAAAAACACATAAACAAATGGAAAGATATTCCATATTCATCAATTTTGGAAGATTTAATATTGCTAAAACATCCAAACTATCCAAAGTGATCTACAGTTTCAGTGCAATCCCCATCAAAATCCCAATATCATTTTTTACAAAAGTAGGAAAAAACAATTTTATAATTCACGTGGAACCACAAAAGACCACCAATAGCCAAATCAATCCTTAGAAAAAAGAATGATGTTGGGGGCATCGCTCTTCCTGATTTCAAAATACGTAAAAATGTTAAAAGAATCAAACAGCATGGTACTGGCATAAAGACAGACATATATACCAACAGAACTGAATAAAGGTCCCAGAAATAAATCTACACATATATAGTTAACTGATGTTTGACAAGGGTGCGAAGAATATAAAGAGTAAAGGATGGTTTCTTCAACAAATGGTTCTGGGAAAACTCAATATCCGTATGTAAAAGAATGAAATTGGACCATTATCTTTTTTTTTTTTTTTTAATTTACTTTATTTTTGGCTGTGTTGGGTCTTCGTTGCTGCGCACAGGGTTTTTCTAGTTGTGGCAAGCAGGGGCTACTCTTCGTTGCAGTGTGCAGGCTTCTCATTGCGGTGGTTTCTCTTGTTGTAGAGCACGGGCTCTAGGCACACGGGCTTCAGTAGTTGTGGCATGCGGGCTCAGTAGTTGTGGCTCACAGGCTCTAGAGCACAGGCTCAGTGGTTGAGGCATACGGGCTTAGTTGCTCCTCAGCATGTGGGAATCTTCCCAGACCAGAGCTCGACCCCATGTCCCCTGCAATGGCAGACAGATTCTTAACCACTGCACTACCAGGGAAGTCCTTGGACCATTATCTTATACACAAAAAATAACTCAAAGTGGATTAAAGAATTAGACATATGATTTGAAACTATAAAACTGTGAGAAGAAAACATAGGGGGAAAGCTTCATGACATTGATCCTGGCAATTTCATGAATGACACCAAAAGCCCAGGCAACCAAAACAAAAAAACAAGTGAGACTACATCAAACTAAAAACCTGCACAGCAAAGGAAACCATCAGCAGCATGAAAAGGCAAACTATTGAATAGGAGAAAATATTTTCAAATTATATATCTGATAAAGGGCTATATCCAAAATATATGAAGAACTCATACAACTCAATAGCAAAAAAACAAAAACAAACAAACAAACAAAAACACTGATTTAAAATGGGTAGATCTGAATAGACTTTTTTCCAAAGAAGACATACAGATGGCCAACAGGTACATGAACAGATACTCAGTGTCGTTAATCATCAGGAAAGTGCAAATCAAAACCACATGAGATATGACCTCACACCTTTTGCAATGGCCATTATCAAAAAGATAAGACATAACAAGCACTGAGGAGCTGGAGGAATCAGTCTCCCTGACTTCAGACTATACTACAAAGTTACAGTCATCAAAATAGTATGGTACTGGCACAAAAACAAAAATATAGATCAATGGAGCAGGATAGAAAGCCCAGAAATAAACCTATTCACCTATGGTCAATTAATCTGTGACAAAGGAAGCAAGACTATGCAATGGAGTAAAGACAGTCTCTTCAATAAATGGTGCTGGGAAAACTGGACAGCTATATGTAAAAGAATGAAATTAGAACATTCTTTAGTACCATACACAAAAATAAACTCAAAATGGAATAAAGACCTAAATGTAAGACTGGATACTATAAAATACTTAGGGGAAAATATAGACATAATACTCCTTACATAAATCACAACAATATCTTTTTTGATTTATCTTCTAGAGTAATAGAAATGAAAACAAAAAATAAACAAATGGACCTAATTAAACTCAAAAGCTTTTGCACAGCAAAGGAAGACATAAACGAAAGGAAAAAAAAAAAAAAAAACACAGAATGGGAGAAAATATTTGCAAACAATGCAACCGACAAGGGATTAATCTCCAAAATTTACCATCAGCTCATACAGCTCAATATCAAAAAAAACCCCAAAAAACAAACAAAAAAAAATCCAAAAACTGGGCAGAAGTCTTAAATAGACATTTATCCAAAGAAGACATACAGATTGCCAAAGAGGCACATGAAAAGATGCTCAACATAGCTAATTATTAGAGAAATGCAAATCAAAACTACTATGAGGTATCACCTTACACGGGTCAGAATGGCCATTGTCAAAAAGTCTACAAACAATAAATGCTGGAGAGGGTGTGGAGGAAGGGGAACCTCTTGCACTGTTGGTAGGAATGTAAATTGGTACAGTCATTATGGGAAACAGTATGGAGGTTCCTTAACAAACTAATATTAGAGTTACCATATGATGCAGCAACCCCACTCCTGGGCATATATCCAGAGAAAAACCTGGCTCAAAAAGATACATGCACCCCAATGTCATTGCAGCACTGTTTATAATAGCCAAGACATGGAAACAACCTAAATGTCCATGGACAGATGAATGGATAAAGAAGACGTGGTACATAGGTACAATGGAGTATAACTCAGCTATTAAAAAGAATGAAATAATGCCAATTTCAACAACATGGGTGGACCTGGAGATTATCATACTAAGTGAAGTAAATCAGACAGAGAAAGACAAATATCATACAGTCTCACTTATATGCGGAATCTATTAAAAAAATGACACAAACAAATTTATTTACAAAACAGAAACAGACACACAGACTTAGAAAATGAACTTATGGTTACCAGCAGGGAAGGGTTAGGGGGAGGGATAGATTGGGAGTTTGGGATTGACATGTATACACTACTATATTTAAAATAGATAACTAATAAGGACCTACTGTATAGCACAGGGAACTCTGTTCAATACTCTGTAATAACCTAAATGGGAAAGGAATTTGAAAAGGAATAGATACATGCATATGTATAACTGAGTCACTCTGCTCTACACCTGAAACTAACACAACATTATTAATCAACTATACTCCTATGTTAAATAAAAATTTTAAAAAAGAAAATGGAAAAAATAAATTTAAAACGTTAGTGGATTTGGAAAAGAAAAGAAAGAAGCATTGGCAAGGATGTGGCCATGCTCATCCTTGCTCTGTTGGTGGGAATTGTAGCCACTGTAGAGAATAGTATGGAGTTTCCTCAAAAGATTAAAAATAAAATTTCCATATGATCCAACAATTCTACTTCTGGGTATTTTTCAGAGAAGAACAAAAACATTAACTTGAAAAAATATCTGCACCCCCGTATTCCTTGCACCATATTTACAATAACCAGAATATATGGAAGAAACCTAAGTATCAATTGATGGAAGAATGGATAAAGAATTTGAAATACAGGGCTTCCCTGGTGGCGCAGTGGTTGAGAGTCCGCCTGCTGATGCAGGGGACATGGGTTCATGCCCTAGTCTGCAAAGATCCCACATGCCACAGAGAGGCTAGGCCCGTGAGCCATGGCTGCGGAGCCTGTGCTCCTTAACGGGAGAGGCCATGACAGTGAGGGGCCCACTACTGCAAAAAAAAAAAAAAAAGAATTTGAAATACACACACACAGAGGAATATTATTCAGTCATAAACAAATAATGAAATCTTGGCCATTCACAACAACATGGACGAAACTTGAAGACATTATGCTAAGGGAAGTAAATCAGACAAAGAAAAATACCGTATGAACTCTCTTACATGTATAACCTAAAATAAATTTTTTTTTTAACAAAACCAAACAAGCTTATAGATACAGAGAACAGATTGGTGGTTGCCAGAGGCAAGGGTTGCTGGTGGGAAAAATGGGTGAAGTCAAAAGGTAAAAAAAAAATTAATACAGTGAGCAATAATTTTGGAAGACAGGGATCAAGGGTAGGAAAGAAAGAACAAAGGTTTATTGACTTAATCAAATTTTGTTGTAATCGTCTTTTTATATGTCTTTCCAACTGGGCTTTAAGCCCTTTGCTTCAGGGAGAGTTTCTTATTTATATTTATAGGCCTAAAACCCATAGTAGCTGGCACACAGTAATCAATAAATTGCCTTGGAAGGTGGGGAAAAAAGAGTTAATCAGCAAAATACATAAGGAACTCCTACAACTCAAGAGAAACAAAAAGCAAAAAACTAATAACCCAATTTAAAATGGGTTAAGGACTTAAATAGACATTTCTCCAAAGGAAACATACAAATGGCCAACAGGTATATGAAAAAATGCTAAATGTCACTAATCAGCAGGGCTATGCTTAACTACTAATGAATGGACTATATGGTGCTGTGTTCATACACAGGACATTTTTTTTAAACATCTTTATTGGAGTATAATTGCTTTACAATGGTGTGTTTGTTTCTGCTGTATAACAAAGTGAATCAGCTATATGTATACATATATACCCATATCCCCTCCCTCTTGAGTCTACCTCCCACCCTCCCTATCCCACCCCTCTAGGTGGTAACAAAGCACTGAGCTGATCTCCCTGTGCTATGTAGCTGCTTCCCACTAGCTATCTATTTTACATTTGGTAGTGTATATATGTCCATGCCACTCTCTCACTTTGTCCCAGCTTACCCTTCCCCCTCCCCGTGTCCTCAAGTCCATTCTCTACATCTGCATCTTTATTCCTGTCCTGCCCCTAGATTCTTCAAAACCATTTTTTATTTTTTTTTAGATTCCATATATATGTGCTAGCATACCGTATTTGTTTTTCTCTTTCTGACTTACTTCACTCTGTATGACAGACTCTGGGTCCATCCACCTCACTACAAATAACTCAGTTTCATTTCTTTTTTATGACTGAGTAATATTCCATTGTATATATGTGCCACATCTTCTTTATCCATTCATCTGTCAATGGACACTTAGGTTGCTTCCATGTCCTGGCTATTGTAAATAGTGCTGCAGTGAACACTGTGGTACATGACTCTTCTTGAATTATGGTTTTCTCAGGGTATATGCCCAGTAGTGGGATTGCTGGTCATATGGTAGTTCTATTTTTAGTTCTTTAAGGAACTTCCATACTGTTCTTCATAGTGGCTGTATCAATTTACATTCCAACCAACAGTGCAAGAGGGTTCCCTTTCTCCACACCCTCTCCAGCATTTATTGTTTGTAGATTTTTTGATGATGGCCATTCTGACAAGTATGAAGTGATACCTCATTGTAGTTTTGATTTGCATTTCTCTAATGATTAGTGATGTTGACCATCCTTTCATGTGTTTGTTGGCAGTCTGTATATCTTCTTTGGAGAGACATCTATTTATGTCTTCTGCCCATTTTTGGATTGGGTTGTTCGTTTTTGTGATATTGAGCTGTGTGAGCTGCTTGTATATTTTGGAGACTAATTCTTTGTCAGTTGCTTCATTTTCAAATATTTTCTCCCATTCTGAGGGTTGTCTTTTCGTCTTGTTTATCCTTTCCTTTGCTGTGCAGAAGCTTTTAAGTTTCATTAGGTCCCGTTTGTTTATTTTTGTTTTTATTTCCATTTCTCTAGGAGATGGATCAAAAAGGATCTTGCCGTCATTTATGTCATAGAGTGGTCTGCCTATGTCTTCCTATAAGAGTTTTATAGTGTCTGTCCTTACATTTAGATCTTTAATCCATTTTGAGTTTATTTTTGCATACAAATAATACAAATAAATAAATAACTACATTGAGTATCTCTGACTTCTGTCAACTACTAGGACTGCCAGCTTTGAAAACTGGACCCTACAACTAGACCACTGCTACTGGACAGTAGATCACATTCTCAGCTCTCTCTGCCTCTTTAGGTCAATCACTCCAGGTTCACAATTCTCTGCAAGGGTATCTGATTGACTGACGTTAGGTTGCATGACTGCATCATAGCTGCAGTGTTCAGGGTGATAATTTTTTTCATATTTCTGCATTGCAAGGTAGGATTCTCCCTCTAGCAATGCTCACACAGTGGTGGATTCCTCAAACAGAGAGATGCTGGACAAACAGTAATGTCCTGCCCACCTCCAGCATTATAGGCAGAGGTACTTGACGAAGGACAAAGGTTATGTAGGAGGTATGTTCAAAAAGCAATGACATTTGGGTTATTATTGTTAATATAATTCCATTAGTATCTAGGGCCTTGCCAAACCTTAGAACATTTATGCTACATTTACAAACATGTATAAAGGATGGGTAAGGGAGTAAAAGTTGAAAATTGGAAATGGTGAAATCTTTTTTTGATAGAAGAAACAGGCCACATATTTGAAAACAGTTGCAAAGAAAGCAGAAAATGTCAAGGAAGTAATGGGAGGGGTATGTTAATTAGAGAATACAAGGGCAAGTAAACTACAAGACAAGGGGAAATTTTATAGAGCAGTCATTTTAACTATACTTTAAAACTTTATTGATACCGTAAAATCCAAACACTTTTAACCTGGATTCTTTGTTAAAAGTAGGCCATCACATGCAAAGATAAATTGAACTTGGATGTAAAAGAAAAACCAGAGGTAAACCAGTGTAACATTTTAGAGTATGTTTGCACCAATAACACTTTAGAAAATATTTCAAAACTAGCATGCAATGAAAAACATTTAAGAGAAAATAGTGCAGACATGGAAATATTTTATATATATATGAAATATTATATATCAACTCTGTCTCTCTCTTTGTCTCTGCTTCTGTCTCTCTTGCTCTCATTCTCTCTGTCTCTTTCCACCCTCTCTGTCTTTTCCTGGTTCAATTCTATGCTTATAATCTTTGCCCACTCTGTATTACTCACCTTTGCTTACACTTATTGCTCTGCCTGGACTCATGAAGTTGTTTAGTCTTAATTCTTTTTCTTCTCAGTCTACACATACACCAATTAACTTGCCTTCTCTTAAATCTGTAGCCCCAACTCAGACCTAGTACCTGGGTCTAAACCTATATACAGCCTCCATCTGTATTGTCCTTCAAGGATTCATAAACTAAAATTCTCCTAAATGGGGCACACAACCATCTCCTCAAAACTTCTCTCCCTCCGGTAGTCCCAATATCAGTAAATATCATAGCTATTAACTCAGTTGCTCAAGTCAAAAACCAAGGAGCCATCCTGATTCCCCACAATATTCAGATAATCATCAGATTCTTCCAATTCTAACCCCTAAACAACATCTTCTTAATGTGTCCCCTCAGGTCTATTCCCAGTGTCCCTGCCACTGTTCATATTCTCACCATCTCAGAGAACAACACATGTGTCCTTACCGGTTTTTCTTTCTTGGTGCTAGAGTAATCTGGTACCCACATCTAATCATGTTACTTCTCTGCTCAAATAGCTCCCTCCAGCTTCTCCATGAAATTCATTTTATGGCACAGAATATGGCCCCTGTCACTCCTGGCAGCCTCATTTTCCTCCACAAATTCAGTATGTTTTGTGCTAGGTGCCCCCTTGCAGTCCTTGTCATAGTAATTATAGAAATATAATATTGTGGTTGTTAGTCTTTTGTCTCTTTTCTAGACTTTTAAACCCCTAGTACTGTTAATAGGATATAACTAGGCATTGTGAATCTTGCTACTCAGAATGGTTAGATTAAAGAATGTTTTACTGTGTCATTTTATATGTTAACCAGTGTTAGGGCCATTAATCTCTGTAAAGGATCATGTTTCAGTGTTCATACCTCAGTGAATAACTATTTGTCCATCCATTTGCCTACATTAGAATGCTAAGAGTCACTCATGACATATCCTTGTCCCTCACTTCCATATCCATTCTATCACCAAGGCATCAGCATTACTTTTTGTGTGTGTGTGTTAGTTTCTGCTGTATAACAAAGTGAATCAGCTATACATATGCATATATCCGCATTTCTCCTCCCTCTTGCATCTCCCTCCCTTAATTGCTTTATAAACATTGTTTGGATCCTTCCAGTTCTCCTCAGTTCCACCATTACTATCCACCTAGTCTAAGATACATTATTTCTTCCTGGATTTCTGCAATAAGTCTCCTAAATAGCTTATTTACAGATAGTCTGGACTTTCTCACTCCAGTTTTCACATTGCATCCAGAGTTGTCTTTTCAAAATGCAGAGCTAACTCCACTTCTCTTCCACTGTCACTCTCTCCCCACTACCACACACAAAAAACCATGGATCGATGGCTTAGCTTTGCTCTTGAGAATAAGGAATAGGAGACTATCTGATTTTCCATCACTGGAAGTGTAGATACATAAAACGGGATGGGGACACATGAAGTATTATGTAACATTTAGAAGCAGCAGATTATATGTACTCCTAATAACATGAATGGTTCTTAAGAACATGGTTCCAAATAGAAAAAAATAAGAAGCTAAACAAGTTCTATAGCACAATGCCATTTACATGAATTTAAATGTATTCATACAAAACAAAAATTAGTATCAGCAAAGATATAGTCAAACACAAAGGTATGTTTCTTATACTTTCTGCGCCTATTCCCTGCATCATTTTTCTCCTTAGCACTTAACATCTAACCAATTTATGTTTTACTTACTTATATCATTATTTCTCTGTCTTCCTTATCATAAATGTAAACTCCATAAGGGATTTAAATCTATTTGGTTCACTGCTATCTTCCCAATTCCTAGAGTGCTGTATGGCACACAGAAGGTGCTTGATAAATATTTAGCCTAATGAAAGAATTTTCATTCAGTACATTAGAGTGTTTGTCTAGTCTAATGAATGCATTTTCATGCAGTATATTAGAATATTTGTCCATGGTGATATGTGGGATAATGGGATTCAGTGTAAGGATAAAAGGCAATCAGTAAATCAATCAACTAAGCCAACAACAAAGGGGAGACCCACATCCTTGGTATGATCTCCAGACCTTTCAGGTTCTAGTTTGTACCCATCCTAGAACATCAACATCTCTTCCAGGGCTCTCCCTGCTCATCAATATATCACAGCCACCTGTCCCAGTTCTCTAAATGTGCCAGGTTTCCTGACACTTCAGGATTATCATGCCTTTTGTTCTGTTTGTCTAAAGAACTTTTCCTACCCATACTCCCCTCTCCCCAGTAGTTATTGGCCTAGTTCAATCCTGTTCATCCTTTAGACACCAGCTCAAGGGCCACTTCTTCAAGAAATCTTTCCTGACTCCTTTAGTCAATAATGCTGCCGTGGAAATCCTGTAATCAATACTGTTCCTTCTGGATATCTAGATAGGTAGGTAGGTAGTTAGGTAGGTAGGTAGGTAGATAGATAGATAGATAGATAGATAGATAGATAGATAGATAGATAGATAATTATTCATTCAATTTGATATTATTTCATTAGTAGCAATCTACCCCACTAATCTCTAACCTCCGCAAGGTCAGGGATTGTTTATGTTTTTGATCATTGTTGTATTTCTGGTGTTTAACATACTACATGGCATACAGTAGGTATTCAACAAATATTAGTTATTTGAATGAATGAGTCTCTTTTTATATATTTCTTTGTAGCTTTTAAGAAAATAGAAATGTTGTCTGCCAGAATTTCCCTAAATCAAGAAAGCTTCACTCTTTGACTTTTTTTTAGTCCATTTTAAGGTCACTCAAAATGGCCTTCATATCTATCAGAAATGACATTAAGGTCACCAGCCTAGATAAGATTTCCCCAGAATAGTTGTTTAATGAAGCTAGAAGGCAACAAGCTTATTTTTTAACTTAAGAGGAACTGATATTAGAGCATCTTCTGTCATTACTTGTTCCTTTTAGGAAAACATTTAAGTTAATTATGTACAAGAAAATGAATATTTCTTTTGCCTTTGAGCCAGAGCTTATGCCTTGTTCAGCTCAAAGTTTTGTAAAAGATTTAGTACTTTTCATTTTCAGCTTTCTTGGCACTCCTCAGTGTTCCTGTCACTTTAATTGGAAAAAATACAGGAGGTCTTTGATGACTGAAAGAATGAGCCCCGACACCTAGCAGCCAGTGCCTGGGATTGCTTATTGTGAAAGGAGCTGGCTTTTCAAAGTCAGGGAGCTGAAGCTTTGATCAGATTACTCTTAAAATCACCATTAACTTTTCCCCTTATTGTAATTCTTGTTTAATCAATTAACTGCAACTCCTTTTCTAAAGCTGAAAGCAAAGAATAAATGAAATCTGATGAACAAAATCTATGTGATAATGAGGTTCCTTTTTAAAATGATGTTCCTAACCTATATGTAGATTTAATTTTTACTAATAATGTATTTGATAGAAAAGGTTTATCTATCTAAATGATCAAAATAAGCAGAACAAAAAAAAATTATGGGGAGATATTTTTCTCTGATTCACATAATCATAGACCTGGTTCTTTGCTGATGTGTCCCATCTCACATATGTCACTTTGCTTGCACTTCTCATCCCCCTCCTTTGTTTTATGCTTGTGAAAATGCTCTTAGATTTAAATAAAAATGCCCTTAGATAAAAGGAACAAAAGTGTTTCCACTCAGTTTTGAGTGTGAAGACTAAATCAAATGTTCACAGAGACTTGGCTTCAAAGTATCCAAGACAAGATATCTTCTAAAAAGAGAAAAATGTATTTAACTTTCTGGGAATTATAATACATGGAGAGGAGGGATTGAGAGAAGAAAGAGTTGTATTTTTCCAGAATTTGGATTATAAAAGCTGAAATATAGTAGAGTTACCTTTCAAATCCTTAAAACAGTTGGGTAGTTTTAATCATAACAAGAAGAAGGCAGCTTTTGTGCCTATTATACTATGTGGACGGGAACAAGCCTAAATGATACACAAATGATCCAAAGTTAACATTTTCTGCTTGTATTAATTATTTTTTTACTCTATTGTAAACCCTTCAAAGTCTGATACTCTTTCTCATAGGTTACATCACGAAGTGTCGTGAAGTGTAAAGACTTGGACTTCTTTGCTTTGAAAAAGGAAAGTTTGGGAAAGTAATTTTCTAGGGGGATATCACTGCCCAAAACATTCAACCATTAAAATTCTAAGAAGTTGAAATACTTTAGCCTCCAGTGGGGATGCAAAATTTGAACGCCTTCTAAAGATGCTCATAAATACTGACAGAAAACAGGATTTTTGCAGTATCTCAGAATAATCAAACTAATTTCCTGAGATAAGGTAGACAGGATTTCTAAGTCCTTTTAATAAAACATATTACATGCTGGTTCTCAGCAGGTGAATTTTAGAAAGAATGCCAAGAATATTCTTGTGAAAAAAGTTTATTACAAATGATTTCCAAATAACCCACATTTTCAAATCTTTGGGACCATTGAGAGGAATATTTAGGTTATTGAAATACTTATTAGCTTTACTCTACAACATCAGAGGGATAAATCAGATCCAAAAATTAAACTTGCCTCTTTCTGTAAAGTATTGCCAGATAAGTATCTTTTACTTTATTTTTATTTTGACAAAGTAATACATGAACATATTGTAGAAGTCAAGTAGCACAAAAAGGCTGACATTTGATAACAAGAGAGCCCTATCATACTTGTCACCAACCCACATTCTCCTCCTTCAAGGCAATCACTTTCAACTTGTTTAGTAATTCAATCTGATATGTGATTACCTATTTAAAAATAATATTATCCTTGTACTGCTATGTGTTGTTTTATCAATTTTATAAATTGCATTTTGATTCCTAATCTAGTATAAGAATTTTAACTTTCTTTTCCATATACACACTCCATGCCTCCCTCTTTCCCTTATGGGTAATTACAGTTTCTCATTAAATTCACCCATGATTTATTTTATTATGATTGTGAAATTATTATTCACTCCTGAGACACATGGTGTACTATGATTTTATGTGTCTTTTTATGTCTTTGTCCCATGAATTAATAATTTCTTCATTTGCTTAATTTTCTAATTAAGTATTACTAAATTTCCCAAATGCACCAGTAACTTTACAAAACGCTGGTGGATACTACTGTCAACACAAACACATAGGGTAATTCATAAGTTCCTTTTTCCCCTTCTTGCTTCAATCTGTTGATCATTTTTTGTATGGCATTATGTTTTTATTTAATGGATATAACATCTATATTGTAAAACATTTTTCTTCTATTTCCAGAACAGTCTCTGCTTTCTCCAGTTTCTACCTTTCTGTTTCTTTTGATCTCTGGATGTTGGAAGTTTCTACAGAGGTCAAATGATTCTTGGCTGTGCATATTCCAGTGCGAGGTAGTGAGAAGTAGTTTAGAGGTCATGTTCCTCTCCATGTTGGGGGAGAGGGCTGTTGACTGGTGGGCTTCATTCAGAGGCACGGGCTGCAGCCTTGTGCCCCTCAGGGAGAAAGGAAGCATCTCCAAACTTTGGTGATAAGAGGTCTTTCCCTAGGGCCATTCAGTTTCTCCAGAGAAGAGTATTCTAGTCTCCTGCCTGGGGTACATGCCTAGTGTCTGTATTCTTGGAGCAGAATAAGGGAAAGGAGCTGACAAGTCCAGAGTTTCAGTGAGCAAGCTGCTGTTTAACTGTCCTGCTTTCAGCTTTGCACTTCAGCCCAGGTACCTTCAGGGGATCCACAGTGTGAATTGACTCATCCTCTTTAGTCACTCTCTAAAGGCTCTAGATTTCTGTTTCTTATTTCTGCTAAGGTTAGTTAACTCTCCCCCATCTAAACTTTTTCATCTAAAACTCTGCTGTCATCATTGATGTACTGTTCTCTCTTTTCCTATTCTTTTTCTGTTTCTTTATCCCTCTGTGATCATTTTAGTAAGTCTTTGGAGATCAGAGAGGGGATAAACTCAATTCTCCATGTATTTAGGTAAATTTAAGATTGTTGACAGACTCTAGGTCCATCCACCTCCCTACAAATAACCCAATTTCGTTTCTTTTTATGGCTGAGTAACATACAGAGTGAAGTAAGTCAGAAAGAGAAAAACAAATACTGTATACTAACACTTATATATGGAATCTAAAAATAAAAAGGTCCTGAAGAGCCTAGGGGCGGAATGGGGATAAAGACACAGACCTACTAGAGAATGGACTTGAGGACACAGGGAGGGAGAAGACTAAGCTGGGACAAAGTGAGAGAGTGGCATGGACATATATACACTACCAAATGTAAAACCGGTAGCTAGTGGGAAGCAGCTGCATAGCACAGGGAGATCAGCTCGGTGCTCTGTGACCACCTAGAGGGGTGGGAGGGAGATGCAAGAGGGAGGAGTTATGGGGATATATGTATATGTATAGCTGATTCACTTTGTTATAAAGCAGAAACTAATACACCATTGTAAAGCATTTATACTCCAATAAAGATGTTAAAAAAAATAAAAGATTGTTGAGATAATAACATTTTTTGAAGTAGTTGCCCTGATATTTACAAAAAGATATCCTATTTCATTGGTCTTTAACAAGAAGAACCAAGGCCAATTTTAAAAGGTCAACTAACTCTTTGGTATTGAGAAGTTAGGATAGAATGTTGGGCATGTAAACATTCTGCTTAAAGGATTCTGATTCATCCCTCAAGTTCTGTGGATAATTCTGTGTTCTGTGCGGGAAGAGGCACAAGTTCAAAGTTCATATGAAAGGGTTTCTCTGGGAAATGCAGGGCTTGGAGAGAAAATACCCTGTGACATCCCCAGACAGGAAGAGCAAATAGGAAAATGAAGTCTTATCCTCCATGAACAAACTGTATGAGGACTTTGTTCATCTCAGGAGTCTACCTAAATTTAAAGTGTTGAATGATGTTTGAATGATCTTTACTTTTCCCTTTATTTCTCTATTTCTTGTATCACTGCCTGGGTTCTTTGATTGAAATCCTATGGGTTAAAAAATTATGAGTTTTTAGCTTTGTGCATAGGGGAGCTGAACTGGTTTGCTACATAGTGCCTATGACTCTATTTCAAGTGAGTCAGAACTCAGTAGCATTGTGCTCCAAATTTTCTAAAATGGTCATGAAACTCTCAGAGGAATTCACTTAATTTAGCTCTTTTATGTAAAATTTCATTACAAAAACCTGTTAGATTATCAGAAATCTTAGAACATATCATAATATTAAATAAAAATAGCAGAATGTGTGCTTCTTACATTGGAGGATGCCCAGGAATTACTCAGTGCTACCAAATAAATTTGTTGTGCCTTGTATAACTAACAAAAGTCAGATTCTCTTTCCTGTCAGTATATTTGTCAGGTTTGTCTCTTTGGTTAGCCCCTCCTCTACCAACAACTCAGGAGCAATTCCTACTTAAAGAATTTTCTCTAAGACTTTTGTTACATCCTAAAACAGGCGTTTCTCTAATGTGGCAGTACTCCAACTTTTTTTTTTTTTTTTACTTCTACACACGGGAAAGGTATATTCACATGTGCACCACACATGGACACACCCAGATTCCTGGCTGCAACATAGATTAAAATACGCTCTGTACAGTTCCCTGAGGGCTATAGCTTATACTCCACCCTGACTCCCTGTTAAGTGATCGACTCATCCATATATTTGTTGTGACAGTTCAGCTGAGAACTCTTACATTATTGGATACTGGCTCAAGATCAGGATTTCTTGATTACATCTGCTGACACTCAGGGCTCTGGAAGTAATTGGCAAACAAGCAAAATGATGCTAGTTTATTATTTATCTTCAATAGACTGTTCTAATAACTTTCTAAAGGCGTGTTAGAAATCACCTGCAATATGACTTTAAAACTTAAAGCAGTTAGGAGTCAAAACTAATAATACCAAGAGCTATCTCTAAACACTTCTTTTGCTCTGTTGCCATAGTATTTAGTCCACATCCTTGAAACACCCCTCACATTGTATGAGTCTGTTTTATCCTTCAGAACGGAAGATCATGGAACCAGAGAACTAATGTCAGTCTTGTCTTGTCATCATCTACTGCTGAGTTGGCAGCCAGTACCTAAATGAAAAGAGCATTTTATTCCCAGGACTCCATTCCTTTTCTCTAAAACCTTAACTCACTGCTGTAATATCTTCCCAGTTTCTTCATTCCTTCCTTTCTTCTTTCTTTTCTTTCCTTCATTCATAATACAGATATTTTTAAAGCATTCGTTCTGCTCTAGGAAATGAAGATACAAGAGTGAACTCGACGAAGTCCCTATCTTTATGGAGCTTATTTCCCAATAGGAAAAAGTATTCACTTTGATCCTGACTCAGATATATTTGTTTTGATCACTATCCATAATCCTAAAAAGGAGAACTGAATTACGAAGACACTTTGGGATTATAATTCTTCTGGATTTAAAGAGTCCTAGGAACAAATAACCTCTCTGACCCATCATTTTACTCAAGAATATCTTAGTGTTTCTAACCTCATGTGCTCCCATGTGAAAGCCTACTGACTTGTTCAGGACATACAAGATATCCTCTGCTTCCCAAGATTCTACTTTTCCCTAATCCTTCATCAATCTTTGAGTACCTCATCACAGATCCTTCTTCTATTTGTATTTCTTATTCTCCAGTAGACTTTCAGTGCTTTATAGTGAGTAAAAATGAAAATAATTCCCATTACACTAACCAATTGTGCTAAAATATATAGAACTGAGTGCCTAATTTTCTTTTGAGGAAAACAGCATAGAATTCAAATGAATCTCTATATTCTAGGTCAAACTCACATTTGATATAATCTCTCTGAAACCTGTTCTTTAGCAGCTTAGGTAGCAGAGTGCAAAACATGAAGCTCTACTTTTTAAAAGCAATAATTAAACTTCTTAAATGAGAAAGTAAACAGAAATCTCAGCATAGATGGTTTAAAAAGAAAGATAATTTCAAAACTCAGTACAATTTCTTGAATCTAATTTTATACTGAAATCAAATCACTTTAAATTTAGGCACAATGAAATATTTGCCTTTCCACAGGTTATATATAGTTTCACATTAAGATAATTTGTTTTTACTCTGACTCCAGCATGGAACCAAATTGATACAGAAAAAATATGGAAAGTATTGTCCAGATTAAATAGAACAGGATATCAGAGAGTAGGAATTAAATTGTAGGATTTGAGGACATTATCTTAAAAGTGACAAGCTTATATCTGAGCTTCATGGTTCATCCTACAAACTGATGAGAGTCAAGAATTCTTATGAATACCAAAGAGGAAGATGTATGTGAAGTGGGCTGTATGTAGATTAGAAGAGCGGATATTGACTAAATATATGCAGTCCTGTTCATATAGTTAAGCCAGAGCTACTAAACATCCGTGAACATGTTAAAAATACAGATTCTAAGTATCTACCCACTCAGACCCCTGAATCTGATATGATCTTTGGGGATTGAAATTGATGATTTGTATTATGAACAAGAGCAGCTGCCTTCAACTAAACGTTCAGTACCACAGTTTTAATGCATTTATTCAGAAACTATATTGAATGAAAATAAGAACAAAAGTTCTCAGACCTTGCACAATGTTTACACCACTGAAGGTGTAGAAGTTTGGGGACTATATAATAACTTGAATTTTGGAAAATGGCTTCCACTTACTCCATTGCAAGAATCTTCTTTTTCTTTGTTCTCAGAGACATCAAGCCCAAAACAATGTCTTCTGAATTTTCCTTCCCATTTACAAGATAAACCAGAGTGGGTCATCTTCAAAAGAAAGCTCATGGAAGAGCTATACACGCACAGTATTGATGCCTCCTTATTGGTTACCAGGTTATTCTAGTTCTAAAACAAAAGGCCCAGTAGAATTTCCCAGTCACATGTAAGTTCATTCATTTACATGTTATCTACAGTTTTTGTGCTACAATAGGAGAATAAAATAGTTATGACAGGTGGTATGGTCTTCAAAGCCTAAAGTATTTACTCCATGGTCCTTAATAGAAAAAGTTTCTTGACCCCTGATGCCGGTGTTCTAAAATTTCACCTTAGGTCTACATATATTACTTTTAAAAATGTATTTGTGCTAGGCCTGCAGTGGATCCTTTCTATTTGAAAAAAAAAAAATCTTTTCATCTTTGGAAAATATTCTTCTTGATTGATATATTTCTTTGCAAATTTCTTTCCTCATGTTTGCTATTCTATCTGGAACACCTATTAGTCAGATGCCGTCTTCCTGGATTGACCCTCTAAGTCATTCATCTTTCCTCTATTTTCTATCACTTTGTCCCTTTGCTCCCTGATATTAGGACTTTCCTTTTTCTTATCACCCAACTCTTCAATTAAATGTCTTTAGGGCTTCCCTGGTGGCGCAGTGGTTGGGAGTCCGCCTGCCGATGCAGGGGTCACGGGTTCGTGCCCTGGTCCGGGAGGATCCCACATGCCGCGGAGCGGCTGGGCCCGTGAGCCATGGCCGCTGGGCCTGCGCGTCCGGAGCCTGTGCTCCGCGACGGGAGAGGCCACGGCAGTGAGAGGCCCGCATACCGCAAAAAAAAATAAAAAATAAAAAAAAAAAATGTCTTTAAATTTTATCTGTGATATATATTTTTTGATTTTCAAGAGTTTTTTTCTTATTCTCTGATTTTTATTGTTTATAGCATCTTTGTTTTGTTATATTTTCCTGACTGATTCTGATATTCTTATCATTGTTCTTTATATTTTATGTATCAGGCTTTTCTGAAAATAGGCTCATTCTTCATAGCCTGTTTATATTTAAGAATGTGGCAATGGAGAAGTTGACTGTGATCTCTGACCACAGTTATAGCTTCATTTTAGGAAAAGTGGGTGGACAGCCAGCCTTAATTTTTCAGGTCCCAGATGCTTCATTTAAGACACATTCACCCCTGTCCCAGCTCCTATACTGCATTCCTAATTCTCATCAGAAAGGTTTGTTCATTTATTTATTTGGCTAGGGACCAAATGGTTGTTACCGTTGTACCATTAGGTTCATATAACATCCTGATTTCATTTATCCAGTTTCTTCTGAATCCCATGCCTCTCTGAGGTTCTGTGGGACAAAGACTGCACTCTTGCACTGGGGTGCAGCTCTTTCTCAGTATATTCTAGTTCATGGCTACATATGACTACATTAGCCACCACTTTTTCGAGTCTACCTTCCAAAATGTTAATGAGGTCTCTTGCTCATTTTTGTTTCTTTTTTCCTATTGTAGCTTAAAACTTTTTGTAATCTTTTACAGACTTTTCAATGGGTTTTGTTTCAAGAGGGAGAAGAGATAAACACATGTAACTCAATATATCAGGTCTCTCTTGATATCATGTGAAATCTCTCAAAGTGTTTCCTATATACTGCTTTCATTACATTCATTTCTTTCTTCTTCATATTCTATTTATTTATATATATATATATACATTTTACTTCCTCCCTACACCTTAATCTCTTTGGAGAGTAGATGAGTCTAGGTACATAGAGTATCTCTTTGATAATATTTGCTAGGAATAAATTAATGAATATAGAGAAGAAAGTGAGGGGGAGGAGTCTCCTGAAGAGAAGATAGAACCTGCTACTTGTTTAGAGTATTGCAATCTAAGCACCATTCATCTTCACATTTCCCCATAGAGATACAAATGACCCCTAGATCCTAGCAAGATCTCTACCATTGGAATACTTCTAGGGAAAGAAAACTAAATGGAATTGCCCCTAAAGGATATCTCAAGAATTTTATTTTATGTGGTTAATCTATAATGGAATCAGTCACCACAGCTTTCCCTCTTTGGTTATTAAACCAAATACAAAAAGTATTTCCTAGAGGAAAGAGATAAAAGGTAAGGTAAGTGGCTTGAATGGTTTTCCTGTGGTATCTAGAGTGATGACCCACATCACTGGCAAAATATATTTGCACTGATTTCAATTATAAGGTAAACCAGACATGATACGCAATAGGAACTTCAATTTTTAGGTGAAAGTTAAATATGAAAAAACTTTCCTAATGTCCTGTGATTACCAACGGAGGAAGCTGTGGAATTTATAAAGATGACCAAAGGTTCTGGAGTTAATGCCAGTCACCCTTGATGAGACCCAGGATCATCTCCAGAATGAAATGTTTCTCTTAGAATCCTCCAGACTAGAAGTGACTAAGAAGACAATCTTCTGGGGAGACCTTCAAGATGGCAGAGGAGTAAGACGTGGAGATCACCTTCCTCCCCATAAATATATCAGAAATACCTCTACATGTGGAACAACTCCTACAGAGCACCTACAGAACACTGGCAAAAGACCTCAGACTTCCCAAAAGGCAAGGAATTCCCCACATACCTGGGTAGGGCAAAAGAAAAAAGAATAAACAGAGACAAAAGAATAGGGACAGGACCTGCACCAGTGGGAGGGAGCTGTGAAGGAGAAAAAGTTTTCACACACTACGAAGCCCCTTCACTGGTGGAGATGGGGAGTGGTGGGGGGGAAGCTTCAGAGCCACAGAGGAGAGCACAGCAACAGGGGTACAGAGGGCAAAGTGGAGATATTCCCACACAGAGGATCGGAACCGACCAGCACTCACCAGTCTGAGAGGCCTTTCTGCTCACCCACTGGGACAGGCGGGGGCTGGGAGCTGAGGCTCCGACTTTTTTGGAGGTCAGATCACAGGGAGAGGACTGGCGTTGGCTGCGTGAACACAGACTGAAGGGGGCTAGTGCACCACAGCTAGTGGGGAGGGAGTCCGGGAAAAAGTCTGGACCTGCCTAAAAGGCAAGAGACCATTGTTTCGGGGTGCGCGAGGAGAGGGGATTCAGAGCACCGCCTAAACGAGCTCCAGAGATGGGCGCTAGCCGTGTCTATCAGCATGGACACCAGAGGCGGGCATGAAATGCTAAGGCTGCTCTTGCAGCCGCCGAGAAGCCTGTGTGCAAGCACAGGTCACTCTCCACACCTCCCGTCCCAGGAGCCTGTGCAGCTTGCCACTGCCAGGGTCTCATGATCCAGGGACAACTTCCCTGGGAGAACGCACGGCACACCTCAGGCTGCTGCAATGTCACACTGGCCTCTGCCACCGCAGGCTTGCCCTGCATTACACACTCCTCCATCCCCCCCGGCCTGAATAAGCCAGAGCCCCCAAATGGGCTGCGACTTTAATCCCGTCCTGTCTGAGCAAAGAACAGGTGCCCTCAGGTGACCTACACACAGAGGCGGGGCCAAATCCAAAGCTGAACCCCAGGAGCTGTGCGAACAAAGAAGACAAAGGGAAATTTCTCCCAGCAGCCTCAGGAGCAGTGGATTAAATCTCCACAATTAACTTGATGTGCCCTGCATCTGTGGAATACCTGAAGAGACAACGGATCATCCCAAAATTAAGGCAGTGGACTTTGGGAGCAACTGTAGACTTGGGGTTTCCTTTCTGCATCCAATTTGTTTCTGGTTTTATGTTTATCTTAGTTTAATATTTAGAGTTTCTAACCATTGGTAGATTTGTTTATTGATTTGGTTGCTCTCCTTTTTTTAATATATATAGATATATATTTTTCCCTTTTTCTCTTTTTGTGAGTGTGTATGTGTATGCTTCTCTGTGTGATTTTGTCTGTATAGCTTTGCTTTTACCATTTGTCCTAGGGTTCTCTCTCTCTGTTTGTTTTTTTTGTGTGTTTGTGTATATAGTTTCTACACTTGTTATCATTGGTAGATTTTGATTTGGTTGCTCTCTTCTTTCTTTCTTTTATTACTTTTTAATTTTTAATTTCTTTTTAATTTTTTTAATTTTTAATAGTTTTTAAATTTTTTTATTTGAATAACTTTATTTTATTATTATTATTTTCTTTCTTTCCTTCCTTCCTTCCTTCCTTCCTTCCTTCCTTCTTTCTTTCTTTCTTTCTTTCTTTCTTTCTTTCTTTCTTTCTTTCTTTCTTTCTTTCTTTCTTTCTTTCTTTCTTTCTTTCTTTCTTTCTTTCTTTCTTTCTTTCTTTCTTTCTTTCTTTCTTCCTTTTCTTCTGAGCCATGTGGTTGCCATGGTCATGGTGCTCTGGCTGGGTATCAGGCCTGTGCCTCTGAAGTGGCAGAGCCGAAGTCAGGACATCAGTCCACCAAAGACCTCCCGGCTCCACATAATATCAAACAGTGGAAGCTCTCCCAGAGATCTCCATCTCAACGCTAAGACACAGTTCCACTCAACAACCAGAAAGGTACAGTTCTGGACATGCTATGCCAAACAACTAGCAAGACAGGAACACAACCCCACCCACTAGCAGAGAGGCTGCCTAAAATCATAATAAGGTCACAGACATCCCAAAACACACCACTGGGCACAGTCCAGCCCACCAGAAAGACAATATCCAGCCTCGTCCACCAGAACACAGGCACTAGTCCCCTCCACCATGAAGCCTGCACAACCCACTGAACCAACCTTAGCCAATGGGGGCAGACACCCAAAGTAATGGGAACTACAAACCTGCAGCCTGTGAAAAGGAGACCCCAAACACAGTAAGTTAAGCAAAATGAGAAGACAGACAAACATACAACAGATGAAGGAGCAAGGTAAGAATCCACCAGACCAAACAAATGAAGAGGAAATTGGTGGTCTACCTGAAAAAGAATTCAGAGTAATGATAGCAAAGATGATCCAAAATCTTGGAAATAGAATGGAGAAAATACAAGAAACATTTAACGAGGACCTAAGAAGAACTAAAGAGCAAACGAACAATGATGAACAAAACGACAAATGAAATTAAAAGTTCTCTGGAAGGAATCAATAGCAGAATAACTGCAGCAGAAGAATGAATAAGTGACCTGGAGGATAAAATAGTGGAAATAACTACCACAGAGCAGAATAAAGAAAAAAGAATGAAACGAATTGAGGACAGTCTCAGAGACCTCTGGGACAACATTAAACACACCAACATTCGAAATATGAGGGCCAGAAGAAGAAGAGAAAAAGAAAGGGACTGAAAAAATATTTGAAGACATTATATTTGAAAACTCCCCTAATATGGGAAAGAAAATAGTCCATCAAGTCCAAGAAGCTCAGAGAGACCCATACAGGATAAATCAAAGGAGAAACATGTCAAGACTCATATTAATCAAACTATCAAAAATTAAATACAAAGAAAAAGTATTAAAAGCAGGAAGGGAAAAGCAACAAATAATATACAAAAGAATCCCCATAAGGTTAACAGCTGACCTTTCCGCAGAAACTCTGCGAGCCAGAAGGGAGTGGAAGGACATATTTAAAGTGATGAAAGGGAAAAACCTACAACCAAGATTACTCTACCCAGCAAGGATCTCGTTCAGATTCATCAGAGAAATTAAAACCTTTACATACAAGCAAAAGCTAAGAGAATTCAGCACCACCAAAACAGCTTTACAACAAATGCTAAAGGAACTTCTCTAGGCAGGAATCACAAGAGAAGGAAAAGACCTACAAAAACAAACCCCAAACAATTAAGAAAATGGTAATAGGAACATACATATTGATACTTACCTTAAATGTAAGTGGATTAAGTGCTCCAACCAAAACACACAGACTGGCAGAATGGATACAAAAACAAGTCCCATATATATGCTGTCTACAAGAGACCCACTTCGGACCTAAAGACACATACAGTCTGGAAGTGAGGGAATGGAAAAAGATATTCCATGCAAATGGAAATCAAAAGAAAGCTGAAGTAGCAATTCTCAAATCAGAAAAAAATAGGCTTTAAAATAAAGACTATTACAAGAGACAAAGAAGGACACTACACAATGATCAAGGGATCAATCCAAGAAGAAGATATAACAATTGTAAATATTTATGCACCCAACATAGGAACACCTCAATACATAAGGCAAATGCTATCAGCCATAAAAGGGGAAATCGACAGTAACACAGTCATAATAGGGGACTTTAACACCCCACTTTCACCAATGGACAGAGTACCCAAATTGAAAATAAATAAGGAAACACAAGCTTTAAATGATATATTAAACAAAATGGGCTTAATTGATATTTATAGGACATTCCATCCAAAATCAACACAATACACTTTCTTCTCAAGTGCTCATGGAAAATTCTCCAGGATAGATGTTATCTTCGATCACAAATCAAGCCTTGGTAAATTTAAGAAAACTGAAATCGGATCAAGTATCTTTTCCGACCACAATGCTATGAGACTAGATATCAATTACAGGAAAAAATCTGTAAAAAAAATACAAACACATAGAGGCTAAACAATATGCTACTAAATAATGAAGAGTTCACTGGAGATATCAAAGAGGAAATGAAGAAATACATAGAAACAAATGACAATGAAAACACGATGACCCAAACCTATGGTATGCAGCAAAAGCAGTTCTAAGAGGGAAGGTTATAGCAATACAGTCCTACCTCAAGAAACAAGAAACATCTCAAATAAACAACCAAACCATACATCTAAAGAACTAGAGAAAGAAGAACAAAAAAACCCCACAGTTAACAGAAGGAAAGGAATCATAAAAATCGGATCAGAAATAAATGAAAAAGAAATGAAGTAAATAATAACAAACATCTATAAAACTAAAAACTGGTTCTTTGCGAAGATAAACATTGATAAACCATTAACCAGACTCATCAAGAAAAAAAAGGAAGAAGACTCAAATCAATAGAATTAGACATGAAAAAGGAGAAGTAACAACTGACACTGCAGAAATATGAAACATCATGAGAGATTACTAAAAGCAGCTCTATGCCAATAAAATGGACAACCTGGAAGAAATGGACAAATTCTTAGAAAAGCACAACCTTCCAAGACTGAACCAGGAAGAAATAGAAAGTATAAACAGACCAAGTACAAGCTCTGAAATTGAGACTGTGATTAAAAATCTTCAAATAAACAAAAGCCCAGGACCAGATGGCTTCACAGGCAAATTCTGTCAAACATTTAGAGAAGAGCTAATACCTATCCTTCTCAAACTCTTCCAAAATATAGCAGAGGGAGGAACACTCCCAAACTATTTCTATCAGGCCACCATCACTCTGATGTCAAAACCAAAGACGTCACAAAGAAAGAAAACTACAGGCCAATATCACTGATGAACATAGATGCAAAAATCCTGAACAAAATACTAGCAAACATAATCCAATAGTACATTAAAAGGATCATACACCATGGTCAAGCGGGGTTTATCCCAGGAATGCAAGGATTCTTCAATATATGCAAATCAATCACTGTGAAACACCATATTAACGAACTGAAGGAGAAAAACCATATGATCATCTCGATTGAAGCAGAAAAAGCTTTTGACAAAATTCAACACCAATTTATGATAAAAACTCTCCAGAACATAGGCATAGAGGGAACCTACCTGAACATAATAAAGGCCATATACAACAAACCCACAGCAAACATCATTCTCAATGGTGAAAAAATGAAAGCATTTCCCCTAAGATCAGGAACAAGACAAGGATGTTCACTCTCACCACTATTATTCAACATAGCTTTGGAAGTCCTAGCCACAGCAATCCAAGAAGAAAAAGAAATAAAAAGAATACAAATTGGAAAAGAAGAAGTGAAACTGTCACTGTTTGCAGATGACATGGTACCATACAAAGAGAATCCTAATGATGCTACCAGAAAACTACTAGAGCTAAGCAATAAATTTGGTAAAGTAGCAGGATACAGAATTAATGCACAGAAATCTCTGGCATGCCTATACACTAATGATGAAAAATCTGAAAGAGAAATTAAGGAAACACTCCCATTTACCACTTCAACAAAAAGAATAAAATACCTAGGAATAAACCTACCTAACAAGACAAAAGACCTGTATGCAGAAAACTATACGACACTGATGAAAGAAATTAAAGATGATACAAACAGTTGGAGAGATATGCCATGTTCTTGGATTGGAAGAATCAACATTGTGAAAATGACTCTACTACCCAAAGCAATCTACAGATACAGTGCCATCCCTATCAAACTACCAATGCCATTTTTAACAGAACTAGAACAAAAAAGTTCACAATTTGTATGGAAACACAAAAGTCCTGGAATAGTCAAAGCAATCTTGAGAAAGAAAAATGGAACTGCAAGAATCAGGCTCCCTGACTTCAGACTATACTACAAGGCCACAGTAATCAAGACAGTATGGCACTGGCATAAAAACAGAAATATAGATCAATGGAACTGCATAGAAAGCACAGAGATAAACCCATGCAAATATGGTCGTGTTATCTTCGATAATGGAGGCAAGAATATACAATGGAGAAAAGACAGCCTCTTCAATAAATGGTGCTGGGAAAACTGGAGAGTTCCATGTAAAAGAATGAAATTAGAACACTCCCTAACACCATACACAAAAATAAACTCAAAATGGATTAAAGACCTAAATGTAAGGCCAGATACTATAAAACTCTAAGGGGAAAACTTAGGCAGAATGCTCTATGACATAAATCACTGTAAGATCCTTTTTGACCCACCTCCTAGAGAATGTATGTAAAAAAAAAAAACAAAAAAAAGCAACAAATAGGACCTAATGAAACTTAAAAGCTTCTGTGCTGCAAGGGAAACCATAAAGAAGACGAAAAGACAACCTTCAGAATGGGAGAAAATATTTGCAAATGAAGCAACTGACAAAGGATTAATCTCCAGAATTTGCAAGCAGCTCATGCAGCTCAATGTTAAAAAACCAAGCAACCCAATCCAAAAATGGGCAGAAGACCTAAACAAACAATTCTTCAAAGAAGATAAACAGATTGCCAACAAAAACATAAAAGGATGCTCAACATCACTAATCATTAGAGAAATGCAAATCAAAACTACAATGAGGTATCACTTCACACTGGTCAGAATGGCCATCATCAAAATATCTCCCAACGATAAATGCTGGAGAGGGGTGGAGGAAAGGGAACCCTCTTGCACTGTTGGTGGGAATTTAAATTGATACAGCCACTATGGAGTTTCCTTGAAAAACTAAAAATAGAGCTACCATACGACCCAGCAATCCCACTACTGGGCATATACCCTGAGAAAACCGTAATTCAAAAAGAGTCATGTACCGCAATGTTCATTGCAGCTCTATTTACAATAGCCAGGACATGGAAGCAGCCTATATGTTCATCAACAGATGAATAGATAAAGAAGATGTGGCACATATATACAATGGAATATTACTCAGCCATAATAAGAAACGAAATTGAGTTATTTGTAGTGAGGTGGATGTACCTAGAGTCTGTCATACAGAATGAAGTAAGTCAGAAAGAGAAAAACAAATACCGTATTCTAACACATATATATATATATATATATGGAATCTAAAAAATAATGGTTCTGAAGAACCTAGGTGCAGGACAGGAGTAAAGATGCAGACGTAGAAAATAGAGCTGAGGATATAGGTGGGGGAAGGATAAGCTAGGATGAAGTGAGAGTGGCATGGACATATACACACTACCAAACGTAAAACTGATAGCTAGTGGGAAGCAGCCGCATAGCACAGGGAGATCAGCTCAGTGCTTTGTGTCCACCTAGAGGGGTGGGATAGGGAGGGGGGGAGGGAGACACAAAAGGGAGGAGATATGGGGATATATGTATATGTAGAGCTGATTCACTTTGTTATAAAGCAGAAAGTAACACACTTTTGTAAATCAATTTTATTCCAATAAAGATGTTAAAAAAAAAAAAAAAACGAAGAAGACAATCTTCTGGAGTGGAGAGGAAGGCAGCATTGGCATTCAAGGGCATTTAGCAACTTAGTGGCTTGGGCTTGGATGACTGAAACTAAATTACTATGCTAAGCACGTCAAGTAATCCTCATAGGTAATAAATTTGCTGACCTAACCGTCTTCCTGCAAGTGACTTCTTCTTCTGCCTCTCCCTGAAAAGGAAAAACATAATTTTAACTTTGTCTTCTCTCTTTAAATTGTTCATCATTGCTTTAGGGTACACAAGTGAATGTGTGTTTTATTACCCATATCAATTTACACTGTTTTCTGAACTGCAGTTTCATAGCAGTTTGTCAATATTATCTTTCCAAAAGGAACCAAGCAAACTGCCATGATGCATTTTTAATGGCCTCCTGGTGATAATTAAAATGTCATTTATGAAATAATAGCCTGCTTGTTTTACCTGACTTCAGATAACTGCTCAGTTTTACTTAGACTGCATGCTCTTTCCATATTGAAGACCTACACTTAAAGTAATCGAACAATGCTGTATTTCTTGAAGTTTAATGAAACTTCAGAAAATCTAACATATGCCTACTCCAAGATGGCATCATTTGTGAAGCACTTACAGTACAATTTAGATCACACCTGATGTCTTTTGTCTCTGCCTCCTTCCCTGCCAGATCTTCCACCACAGAGAAAGAGCAAATATTATATTCAACAAATTATTTTCATGTGGCCACCAGAAAAATCTGCTTATCCTTATTAGAGAGAAATGGTGGTATAGGGTGGCACTATTCTGAGAGGAAATACAGCATAGTAGTTAAGTGCGGAGACTCTTGAGCCATATTGGCTGTGTTCAAATCCCAAATCCATCACTTATCAACCATGTACATTCTGGACAAGTTGTTTACTTTATGCTCAATTTTTTCATCTGTGAAATGGGTATAATAGTTCATCTCTCATAGGAGTTAACTGGTGTAAAATGTTTGAATTAGTTCCTGGCACATAATGAGTGCTATTCAAGTGTGAAGTTTGATTATCATCATCATTATCATTATTATCATCATTACTAAGATTAGAAAAATAGTTGCTTGGTGAATTTTTGAGTGTCCACTTCAAAGTACTCTTGGCCAGACTCTGTAGAATTACCAAGGAACAGCTCTGAAGTAGGTTAGGAGTTTGGGGGGAAAAAATAGCAATTCTTTTTGGGTTAAGCACATAGCAGTTTCACTTTGAGAAATCACTGGTGTGGCCTCGTGGGATGAGTCCCGTCCCAGTAGTCAGGAGGATTGGGAATTGCATCTTGTTGAATTTCCTGATGTTGGGCAAGTCATTTGTCCTTTGGCAGCAGCAGTTTCTTTAATTGTAAAATGAGCATGTTGTACTAGATGAACTCTGAGGTACTTTTCACTTCCCATATCCTATTTTTTAAATCACCTGTTTGTATATAAATCAAACTTACATTTTGAGTGCCCTGGAAAAAATTGCCACTTAAAAGATAACACTGATGGAGCTTCCCTGGTAGCGCAGTGGTTGGGAGTCCGCCTGCCGATGCAGGGGACACGGGTTCGTGCCCCGGTCCGGGAAGATCCCACATGTCGCGGAGCGGCTGGGCCCGTGAGCCATGGCCGCTGAGCCTGCGCGTCCGGAGCCTGTGCTCCGCAATGGGAGAGGACACAACAGTGAGAGGCCCGCATACCGAAAAAAAAAAAAAAAAAAAAATAGATAACACTAATGGCTGGAAAGTGCTTTGTAGTGGCACTTCCTCCCTGTTGATTCTGGCTTGTCAATGTGGCTGCTCAAAAATCCAGTTTATTTACAGCCAGCACACCCATGTTGCTATTCCACAACTGCCTGAAGCAGGAAGTAAGATGCTCTAATAGTAGCTGGACAGGCTTGCAGCCTTGCCTTGGCTAGACATGAATACACCTGAGTGACACAAGTTGTTTGAGACCAGCTTAGCACCCTTCACTCCTGGAGTGATGCCCAGGTTCTGTCTTCCATTTGCACATATGTTATCTGTCTTTACCTCCTACTGAATCATCTCCTCCACCCCCCCCACACACACTGGCTTGTAATAACTATGCCTATTTCATGTCACCCAAGGGATTTTGAAGTTATTAATTAAATTAAATTTATTCCTTGAGGAAAACCCATACAAATACATACCAATTCATGCTTTAAAGGTAGACATTTAATTTTCCTGTGCCAAAGAAAATGAAAAGGGAAGAAATATGATAAATGGGATAACATGTTCCTCTAGATAGTTGTCACATTACAAAGATCCAAAGAGGACTAACATTAAACAAGCAAGCACCTATTCTGGGAGGCCCCTAATACTAGATGCTTCTCAGCATTGTTTTATTTCATTACTAGAAGATTAGGATTGTATTCCCTAGTTTACTTTTTTTCTTTTAAGTTCCACAAAGATTCCTTGCTCAGAGTCACACACAGTCAGTAAATTCTGGATCACTGGCATGTGACATCACCAGAAGAAGCTCCATTCTGTTTCCAGACAAGACACCCATCTTGTAATTTTTCAAATAAACTGCTTTGTTCATCTGCAAGCAGTATAACTAAAACCCATTTTTAATATGTAAATTTATATTTTTATAGACTAATAGGATTATAAATTCTGGACCTTTAACTTCCAAAGAGGGGTTATCATATTTGTTGGGAACATTGCTTTGAATTTATCATATTCTTATGCTTTTGAGGTTGGGGAAGATTTTTTTGTGCTACTGCCAAATATTTGCTGTCTACAATTGAAATCTAGACAAAATATGGAGAATATATGACACCAGTAAATAAAATGTAATCAGATGGCTAGAGCTTAATCTACTGGTTTAATCCACTCAGGTGGATTTTAGAAATGTGCTAAATTTTCTTGCAAATGCAATCCAGAAAATACATCCATATCAGAAACTTTTCAAAAACAACTAAAACAGAGTTAACTGGAAATCTACAGACAGATGCTAGGTCGGAAGAAATGAATCACATTTTTTAATGAATTGCATTTAGATGACTAAGTTAACTTAAATACAACAAGCAATTTACAAATAACACACAGGTATAAGACCTCTGTGATTCTTTTTTAGCTTCCCATCATTGCTCTTATTAGGCACTGGTAAAAGCTCTTAGCCAGAATACCCATTAGGATTTTTTTTTTTTTTTTAAACTTAATAACAAATGTTTGTGAGGACGTGGAGAAATTGGAACCCTCTTCACTGCTGGTGCAGCTTCTATGGAAAAGTGTACAGCAGTTCCTCAAAAAATTAAAAATAGAATGACCATATGGCCTAGCAATTCCACTTCTGCATATATACCAAAACAATTGGAAACAGGGACTTGAATAGGTATTCAAGCACCAAGTTTATAACAGCATTATTTACAACAGCCAAAAAGAGAAACCCAAGTGTCCACCAACAGAATAATGAATCAAAAATGTGTCTTATGTATACATGATGGAATATTATTCAGCCTTTAAAAGTAGGGAAATTCTGACATATGCTACGATATGGATGAAGCTTGAAGATATTACACTAAGTGAAATAAGTCAGTCACAGAAGGATAAATAATGTATGATTCTATTTAAATGAAGTATCTAGAAGAGTCAGATCCATTATACAGAAAGTAGAATGTTAGTTGCCAGGGGCTGGGGGAGAGGAGAATGGAAAGTTAGTGTTTAATGGGTACAGAATTTTAGTTTGGGAAGATAAAAGAGTTCTGGAGTTGGATGGTAGTGATGGTTGCACAACTATGTGAGTAGACTTAATGTCACTGAACTGTATATTTAAAATGATAAATTTTTCATTGTATGTATTTTGCCAAAAAATATAAAAAGGAAGCTGGACAGAAGAGAAGAACATAAGGGATTGTCAGCATTAGTTCAGTCTGACTTGTTGCCTAAACCAGAATTTTTCTGTGTGAAAACTTTAAGCCTCATGTTCTTCATATATAAAATGTTAATCACAGTGCCAGATTCACAGTTGTTTGAAAGGGTCAAGTAAATTATTGAATGTGAGGGGGGAGCAAAGGCTCTTAGCCAGAACTCCTGATGTGAGTCCACAATCTTTTCTAATTTTTTCTAGTTATAACAACTGAGCTGGCCAAGTTTCTCCCCAGGTCAGTTCTGAAATGCTAATTGAATAGAATTCTTCAACTGTTCAAGGATGTAGAAAATTAACATTGCTGAGTACTTACTATTGCCAGTGTTGAATATGCCCCCTCTTGACTATAAAGCAGATTACATTTTACTAATAGAGTAACAAGCCAAGAAAGACTCAGTAACTTGACCAAAGTTGTATAACTTGCTGCATTCAAACACAATTTGATGATGGAGCTAATATATGAATCTAGGTCATCTCCTTAAAATGGAAGAAAGAATAGGGTAAAGGGGACAGAAATTACCATGAATTGAGTGCCTATGATGTATTCATCTCTGATGCGGATTTCCCAGGCTCACCATTCCCTGGATCCACATAATGTTAATCGTGTTAAAGTACACGACATGGACTCTTGCCCACATCGGATCATGCAAGACTGTAAAGTAACCCCACCCTGTCATTCCTCCTTTCAAAGTGTTTCTGGTGGTACTAAGGTGATGTCACACTCATGCTCACAAAACAGCCCGGTCAGCGATGTGATAAACACAAATGTTGCTGCTGCTTCCCCTGAGCAACTCTTGTCATCACTGCCAGTGCCTTTGCTGTTTCTCTGCCAGCCGCTACACAGCACAAGCCACTAGCCAAGCCACCAGCTGCACCTACTGCACATTGCCTGCCACTGGTTGTAAATACCTCTGCTCCTTTCACCTGGTGCCACAGTCCTCCCCCTGCCGCCCCCGCACCATGTACCTATACCGCTGCCTCCTCTTCTTCATTCTGCATTCTCAGGCAGGGACCCCCGGCAAGAAGTGCCACCTTATGTCACTGTGCACTGCAGCTCTTCTTGTGTGCAGTCACCATTGCACTGGAGCCTTCAGATACTCAAGTGTTTTGGCTGAGGTGCATAATTGGAAGAGAAACACTCTCTTTTTTTATTTTGGATAACCTTTTGAGATGAATACCAAAGTGAGGTTGCCTGTGTCCCACAGTCTAACAGGGTTTTAGAGAAAGAGCCCTTCAGGTTGTATTCACAACCCTCTGTCTCCCTTGATTACACACATGAATCTGGGGGGGGGGGGGTGGCGCTCACCTATGACAGATTTGAATGGCAGACATCAAGCTATGCAAAATAATTCCTCCCCACTGACTCTGAGACCATTACTGGCTCAAGTTGGCTCTTCCCTCAGAAGGTCTTTTTCTGGAGTCCCCTTTATTCTTCACACAAATAGCCTCCTGGAGAACCTATTTCACCATTTCATCAGACTTTTCCAAATATAAATATTTAAACCCTAGTAGCAGGCACAGCTTAGGCCAACCCTGGGTGTCCCACTACACATGTTCAGTCTCATTTAAATCTCGCAAAAGCCCTGTGCTGTACATATTCTTATCTCCCTTTTATAGGTAAGGAAACTGAGTGGCGAAGGAACTTGCCATTAAACAGCTAAGCCATTAACATTAAACATTAAAACAGCTTGTTAGTGGCAGAATCAAGATTTGGGCCAAGGTCTGGCTGATATCCAAAGACCAGACATTTTAGCACCACCCTGCTTCACCTCCCAAGCTTGTGCAGTACTTATAAAGTGCCAGCTACCTGCTCCAATCACACAGCTCAGCAGCAGTATTTCTCAGGCAACGACCATTACTACCCCTAAATTACAACTGCATTACACCTACATTGCATTCCTCTCCGTCACCGATGTGTCCTCTGCTGCTCTGCACTGTGCTGATGCTGTGCAAAGAGCTTTTCAGACCTTCAAAATTTTATGTGGGGAAATAATGTTTTCCTTTCTGAGTGCTGACTAACAGTCTCCTCCCCATATCAATCAGTGTAACCCACACCCCAATCCCCGCCCCGTCCTTAAGTTTGACCTCTGCTCTAACTGAAAAACCTCCATTCAAGGAGACCAAATGTCTCCCAGAACTGAACTTACTCCAAAGCTGTTCAACTGAGCTAGGACTCTCATGTTTAAATATTTTTTATTGTGGTTATATTTTTGTGTGTTTTGTTCCCATCACACACTGGTTATGTAAGCTTCCTATCATAAAACTGTGCTTTGCGACCTCTGCTTCTTAGAAGCACTTGTGTGATTTATCCTGTAAGAGCGTTTGGTCTCCATGCAGAAGGTGCAATTGTCTCCATTTGGCTCCCCCTGGATTCTCCATCATAAGGACTCAATTACCATAGACGAGAAATGCAAGTGACCTTTAGGCTATCGTGTCATTCTTTCCTACCAATATATGATTATTCTCTTCAATACTGTCCAGAATATCACTGATTCTAATTATAAGTGAATCAAGTGACAGGTCTTTATTTACGATTTCCCATGAGGGGATTAGGTTAGTACTTTCGGACATTTTGGCTATTTCTTAAAGTTTTCAGGTTGAATCTAAGCTTGTCTTTCATCACACTGTTCCCTGAATGATGTTATTTTAAAGGAGATGTATTTTCAATTCATTGATATATTTTGGGGGAAATTTTTCTTTTTATCTTTTTCTAAAACTGCTTATAGTTCTCATAATAAAGTTTCAGAGGGTAAGAGAAGCTTATCTTTACTCTGACAAGACAGAGATCTGTTTCTTATGTATTTTGGTACAAAGCTTTTCAGCAAGTCATCTCAAGGTGGGTTTTTAAAAAGAACCCCTATTCTTTCTCTGTACTCACACTTTTAAATTACTGACTTGAGCAGTATCTGACATTAACTTATAGTTTTCACATGTAATAAAGAACCACAGAAGTTTAAGTCTGGGGAAAGGTAAGCAGCAACTAACTTAGGGGCAATTTGTTGTGAACACTTTGACATAAGAAACTGAAGCTCTTAGATTTTTAAGTGACTTATTCAAGCTCTAGTGAAGTAATGGCAGAGCCATGTTCAGATTCGTAGATTTTTCTAAAGTATTGTATGAGGTGGGTGGTTTTCCTCCTATTCCTTTTTCTAAATCAAACTATATCATTGGCCTCATTTAGTTTTCCCAAGGCGTCTGTATTAGCAGTGTAGTTAATGTAACGCTAGCTGCTATAATAAATATGTCCTAAAATCTCAGTAGCTTAACACAATAAACATTTATTTCTTGCTCAAGCAACAGTCTAATGCTGGTGTTTCTGGTTAGGTAGCTCTCTTTCAAGCTACCTTAGGGATCAGACTCCTTCCATCCTGCATCTCCACCATCTTCAGCATATGGCTCTTCATCTGGAGTTGTCTGCATTTGGCTGTCAGGGAAAAGAGAGTCACCACCGATTGCCTAGGAAGTTGTTAAGAATCAGGCCTGGAAATAGCATATATCACCCCCATCCACACTTCATTTCCAAAATATACTTTTCCTCTTCCTTTTCACCCAGGGTGCAATAGTCTCCTTCTTTTATATTGCAGACTCATTTAACAGATCCCAAGTGGAGGCTTTCTGTTCCCTGAGGAGGAGAGGTGTATCTATGCCTAATGTTCGTCCACCGCATGCTTCCGTTCTTCACTTTCCACTTGGTTGCTCTTAGAATCAATCCTTTCATGTCTTATGCCTGAAGACCAATTAAGCATGATTAGGTGCTACATTTCTAATGTCAAGCCATTTTTAAAAATCTAATTTACTTTGCTGAACTGAGCAAGAAAGCTCTGCTTTTGCTACCTAACCATGTAAATATGTGGAAGGAAATTCATCACTGCATTATTTAGTTTGTAATTTTTCTCTTGAAAAATAGTTAAGCGAAAAGTTAATAGTCTAAAGAGAACTGTTCTTAAAAACTTGCTTTTGTCCCTAGTCTTCCTACTGCTGACTTATAGTCAAAGTTCTAACCATATACTACCTATGCCTATCTTTACTCTACTGGTGTTATTACATTACTGGGAAGCATGAATCTTGAAAGGACAGGAAAGGATACTAACGACAGTGATGGGGTGTGTGTGTGTGTGTGTGTGTGTGTGTGTGTGTGTGTGTGTGTGTGTGTGTGTGTTTATAAAGGCCCTAAGAGCACCAGGAAGAGACTCCCTTATAGATGGAGAGAGGCAGGAGGTGGTTTTTGCTTTCTCTGGTTGGAGAAGGCCAAGCATCTTGGAGGTAGTGGTTGTAGTCAACGTTCTTGTACATCTCCCTCCCTCAATCCAGGCTTACAGTTCTGCCGCGGGGTCTCTGAGTAGATATGTCTCCTGGCTTTCACCAAGTATTAACTACTAACTAATTTTCAACTGGTATAACCTCATCTGTCTGTGTGTTTTCTTGAGCATTTTATTGAAAAGTAAAAGTTGAAATTATGCATAACTAGCCACGCACCATCACAATTCAAAAAGACTATAATTTCGAACTAATTTTTTTTTTTTTGGCAATAAATCAGGAATCCTATAGAAATTAACAGTGAACTGTCGTCATCTGCGCTCATATTATCATTACCTTTAATGGGATGGGGAAAGAAGCGGGATGTTATTTTATCTACTCAATAGACAAGCCAGACTGAATTTTTTTATGATTTTGATTAAAATAATTTCAAATCAAGAATGAACAGTATTACTAAAGTTTGTCCTCATCAAATGTTTGAAAGAAATAGATAAAACCCCGCCTGTTCTGTCTCTCTGATCTGAATGCAGTATATGTAGGCATCCGAATCTATTTAAGATTCCTACAGAGTATTTTGAGGGTCATTTGCTGAACTAGCTAAAGTTTTTTTTCTAACCAGGCTTGGCAGCTAAGGATGATCATAAGGATGTTGGGCCACTCCCAATACTGTATCTGGATTATGCTAAAATTTGATTTCCTGAAACCTGTCTGTGCCCAACTGGGATGAAGTGTCCTGGTTCTTATTATTAGGTCCTGACAATCTGGCTGGATTGCATTACAGTATATTCACCAATAGGAAATAATTGTCAAATATCATTTGTAGGTTGTTCTGTGAGTAACATGTGACTGAACATGCAAATCATTACTTGGTTTTGAATAACCTATTCAAGCACAGTGATGGTAAGAGCCAGTAATCCCTCTCCCCCTTAATTTTCATTGAATCTATTTTCATCTCCTAACAACTTCATGATAATAGTGCTCTGACCTGTGAGTGATTCTTTTTAAGAGGGCATGCATGTTTCTGATCTCATCGTATGTTGATTTTAAATTTTAAAGTTCAAAAGGAAAGATAATTTTTATTATTCCGGAGCTTTTGAGAAGCATCTCATTGTAAAATATACACATACCTAATCATAAATACATTCACTTACAAAAAATATATTATTTGCAAATGTTTAACGCTAAATTCTATTTTACACATTATCTTGTTGAGTATGTCTATGGTAATTGCATTAGTTCATCTACTCATTTGTAAGATTAATCATATGCCAGGTATACAATATTAGATGTATTGGAGATTAGTAGATAAGTAGTTGGTTCCTACATTCAAGTATCTTACAATTTAGTTGGAAACAGACATGTAGACATTTAAAATATTCATCCATCAGGTCATTCATTCATACATCCCATATGTATTAAGCACCATTTTTGTGTCATTGTGTCAGCTATGGGGAATAAAACTGTGAACAAGATCGCCATTGTTGCAGTCTTCAAGGAGCTTAAGATCTATCAGAAGGTTGAATGTTATCAATACTAGACATGGGGAAGGTTTCAGAAAGGAGTTAGCCATAGAGGTGGGACTTGATGTGTGAGCAGAAACCTGCCTATGAGGCTGCAGGTGAGGATGTTCCAGGCAGTGGGACTTGAAGTGAAGACAAAAAGTTATTTGGAAAAGCCTCTAGAAAAACAAATATGTACATATCCAACCTAAGAGATGAGGCCATTGGATCAGGAAACGAAAAGTTTCTTTGGATGCTGGGGGGCATCCTTGTTTTGTTCTTACATTTAGTCAGCCCAGAAGGATAATGCCCTGCCCCCCAGTGAGATCCAGGAACATCGGTTAATGAGCTAATTAACATTTCAAATGGAGGAATAAAAGGTGTTAACACCCTCACTACTGCAGTTGCTGAAACAGAGTGTGACAATGCCTACAATTTAGAATCTCCAGAGGAGACCTCATACGTCCTCTCTCTCCTTTCGACTTTATGTCTTCCCCTCCCTACGTCACTGTGTATAAATCCTCTGCCTTTTATTCTCTCTTCTCAATCCCTCCTCTTTGTCTCTTTTTCATTTACTCTCATTTTTATTTTTCTATTTTAAACTTTATTTTTTTCTCTTCCCACATCCAAGTTCCCCATCCAATGAACTAATATGTTTAATATATTAAGGCATTTATGTTGATTTCCATTTGCTGTATGTATTATATGTGTATGTGTGTATATATATATATATATATAGTTTTATTACGTGAAATATTTTCATCCTCGTAGTTGTCTCTTTCAAAACCAGTAAATTTTTTATTTATTTTTTTAATTTTTTTTATTTTTTTTCAAAACCAGTAAATTTTTTTTAAAAAAAACTTCTTCTGTAATGTCTTTCTTATGTTCTCAGGCCCCTTTTTCTTGGCATTTGTGGATTTTGAGTTTTTCATTCTTGTCTTAAATGCAACAAGAAATAAAGATTAGTAATCTTTAACAGTGTATTATGACTATTCTAGGAAATGTACCTACCATCTGCCAAATTTTTCCTACTTAAAATGAAAACCCATATAATATACAAATATAGAGAATAAAATTGAATGTCCTTTTCTTTGGTCCTTTATGTACAACAATAACTGTTTCCATCATACTAATGAACCCTAAAATACGAATGAGAATCTCCTAAAAAAATTTGGTTTTAAAATTTTTTGAGATAATATCTATTTTCTTTTTTAAATTAAATCTAATTCTTCTTCCAATTAAGGAAATATTGCATGATCAGTGTAGATAATTTATAAAATATAATGAAGAAAATTAAAATACTCATAAAATTGACAGTTTTTCTCCCTTATCAAAATGTAATTCAATCTTTGTGATATTGCCTACTTCTAATCCATAATAATAATAATATATTGCTGCTTCATATTAATCTTTTTTTTTCTTTTTTTTTTTGCGGTACGCAGGCCTCTTACTGTTGTGGCCTCTCCCGTTGCGGAGCACAGGCTCCGGACGCTCAGGCTCAGCGGCCATGGCTCACGGGCCCAGCCACTCCGTGGCATGTGGGATCTTCCTGGACCGGGGCACGAACCCGTGTCCCCTGCATCGGCAGGTGGACTCTCAACCACTGCGCCACCAGGGAAGCTCCATATTAATCTTATATCCACCTAAGGCCACATACCTTATTTGTTGTTGTTTTTATATTTTGATTAGAAAATGACTGCATATTTCCAGCTTTCTCACATTTTAGAATGCTTTTTATCACATCAGTTATTTTGAATTTTAATTGTTTTTCACATCAGTAGTAGTAGCACCAATTTAAGTTTTATCTGCATATTTCTTTTATTTGTCCAATTTAATGGAATGAAACAGTACAATTACATGAACGCTATCTTATTTATTTAGAATCTATTATGTGAAGGCACAGTGTTAAATATAAAAAAAAGATGAGTCAATATAAAAACCACATTTAATAGTAATCTCCTCAAGGGAAAAAGAAAATTGTACATGTCACAGCAGTATCCCAAATAAAGATCACAGAACAGTAGAGACCAATGTGTCCCAAAAGCCAGTTCTAGACTCTTAAAGAAGTTTCCCCAAAAAATGCATTTTAGAGTTTTGTATTGTTATTGTTGTTTGTTTGTTTTTTCCCTATTGAATTTAAAGAATTGTCTTTATTCTATTGTGGTGGTAGCTTTTATGTAAACTTATTTAAGAAGAGATTTAGATTTACAGAAAAGTTACAAAAATATTACAGAAAATTCCTGTGTACCCACATCCAATTTTCAGTTTTGATCTGACATTAGTGTAGTACATTTGTTATAACTAAGAACATATTTTGATATATTATTATTAACTAAAGTCCATACTTTATTCAGATTACCTTTGTTTTTACCTCATGCCCTTTTTTCTCTTCCAGAACTCTATCCTGTATATCACTTTACATTTACTCATCATGTCTCCTTGAGCTATGATACTTTCTTAGACTTTCCTTATTTTTGTTGACTTTGATAGTTTTGAGAAGTACTGGTCAGATATTTCGTAGAATGTCTCTCAATTTAAATGTATCTGATGTTTTTCTCATGGTAGACTGTGGTTGTGGGTTTGGGAGGAGACCATAGAGATAAAGTGCCATTTTCAACACGTCAACTCAAGGGTGAGTTGTGACCTGTGACTTATCACTGTTGATATGCTTAATCACCAGACTGAGTGGTGTTTTGGGGGTTTCTCTGCCGTAAGGTAATTCCCCCTGCCATAAGGTAATTCCCCCCCACCCCACACCCTTTCCATACTGTAGTCTGTGGAAGAAAGTCATGATGTGCAGCCTACACTCACAAGGCGGAGAGTTATGCAACACCTCCTTGAAGGAGGAGAATCTACATAAATTACATGAATTCTTCTGTTCAGGAGACTTTTCTCTTCTCTCCTATTTATTTATTCAAACATTTATATCAGTATGGACTCATCGATATTTATTTTATAGTTTGGGCTATAACTGACTATTTTGTTATTTCTTTATTCCTCAAATTGTTCCAGTTATTAGCTCTTCTAAAATGAAATAATAGTGATAGTTGATTACAGTTATGTGTTTTTTTTTAAAATTTGTTTGTTTAATATCCTTATTGGGCTAAAAGTTTTGGCAAAGCTGTGTTGTTACTTCAACTGGGAGAAGAGAGGCCCAGTAGGGAAGCATTTTTCATTTGATGAAGTTAAAAACACTAGAAACTACAGGTGTAGATAGCAAATATTTACAGAAAGTGAGATAATTGGTGAGATAATTTCTGGCTGACACATCAGGGAAATGACATTGTAGAGAAAGTGTGATTTAAGCATGGTTTTGAACATTTTTAAAGATATGACTTAATACATTTACTAAAGTTGATTATTTGAACAGATAACTCTTCTCTGTGTACAAAACGGTTATTTACCCTCATCACCTTACCAGTGCCTAACTTTATATTTGGAATTGAATGCCTCCCTATAATCAACATGTCTTATAACATTTCATTATAGATCACATTTATCATTTTTGCTTATGAGAACTATAATTCTATTTTAGAAGGAATTCAAATTGGACCATAATGATTTCTACTTCACAAAACTGACTGTCGGTTGCTTGATGATGTATCTAGTACTTACCCAGTGTCAAGATTTGATTATATATTAAACAAATCAATTATTACATTATGTAGCTCTTAATCAATTACAACTCCATCCTTACCACTGGCAATTTCACCTGTTTAGAAAATAAAAGGCTTGCAGTTAATTTGACATAGTGAACAAATGTGTTTAATCTCTGCTTACTCTCTAAACATTACTAAGATGACAGTACAAGTGGGAAAATACATAAACCATTTCTTAAGAAACTACAGGAAGAATGATCCTCCAAAACAAAAGTTTAAACCAAAAAATGTAGAACCAGGAGTTCCAGGGAATGGGAGTTTTAATGAAGGAATGCGTCTAGAAAAATGCCCTGATAATGGTAGAGGGAGGTTTCAGCTGTGTAGCAGATCAAAAGAACGAATATTCAGATCAGAGAAAAGAGAATTGGGTGAGGGGGCCTCTATAAACGCAGTTTCTATGTGAAGAAGGGAACTGCTGAATTATCTGATGAGTTTGAGTGTGGGAAATAATCACAAGTTATTGTTAAAGAATTGGGGAAGAATAAGAAATTAGTAATTAAAAATAACAATAACAACACAAAACAAACAGAAAATGAAAACAACACTTGAGTAAGAATGGAAATATCATATAATTAAACTGTTTTCCTCAGCAGTGAACTATAGTTATATGCTCATAATATAAAACACAGAATATTGATTTAATAAGAAATTTGAAACAATACCAAGGAATCATGTAAAAGAGATGAAGACTCTTCTGTCATAATATGATGTCAATAAATAGTATCTAAAATAGATAAGTCAAGAGTAATATGAGAAATGGAAATAAACAGCAAAGTAAATAGCAAGAACAAAATCAGAGTAGTTAATGATTGCCTCCAGGGAGAGGAATTAGGGGGTAGGTGAGGGAACTGCTGTCACCTTTATAACCTTGTAGGACAATTTGACTGTGAAATTATGTGAATATATTGCTTTCAGAAAAAAAAATTAATTTTAAATATATATACGGATGTTAATGCTGTGATTTCCCTGAAATATCTATTGTTTCAGCTGCCTATTGCTGTGAATATAATCACTGTGAAACCCAGTGGCTTAAAACAGCATTGATTTTTTTTTTTTTTAATTTCCCATGAGTCTGTGGGTTAGCTGGGCTCAGTTGGACAGTTCTTCTGCTTAGTATTATTTGGCTGGAGGCACTCGTGTGATCACATCCAGCAGGGGAGATTATTGGCTGGGGAGCCTCACTTCTCTTCCTTGTGGTTTCACTCTGTAGATTAGGGAATGTCTTCTTAGAGTCTAGCAGGATACTTTAACTTCCTTTGGCATAATGGCTAAGTTCTAAGAGGGAGCACTCCAAGAAGACATGTCCCAGTGTGCGAGCACTTATCAAGCCTCTGCTTGCAGCATGCTTGCCAATGTCTTATTGGTCAATGTAAGTCGCATGACCAAACCAAAGTCACTGTGGAAAAGTTCTAGACAAGGATATGAATACTGGGAGGCATGGTTTATTTGGGGCTACCACTATAAAAGTCCATAGCACACCTATGGACTTTTGCATCCATCTACTATGCTTTATCTACTTTACCAAGGATTAAAGTTAGACTTATCTAATGAAACTGTTAAAACACTTCCTGTCTTTGATTTTTGTGAATATTCTTTAGAGTTAGAATAATTTAAAGGATAACACCTTGATTCCCTTCATAATCAATTATACAGCATCAGATGAGTCATAAGCTCTGAAGAGCTTAGTAAGAGACAACATGAAAGCCACCAAAAATCTTTGCTGAACCACTAATGACCCACAAGCAGCATTTTCCCCATTGATCATTTGTTATTACCTCTTGCTTCATGTTAGGAGCATATCTCTCATTTTCTTTTAATTTGTTGTGTTGGAAACCATTTGTTACAACACTTCTGCCTTCGTAATTTGCAATCTATATGTACTTCCAAAAATTTTGAAGAATGGTGGACTAATAGTGATAATAACTAATATATATGAGGCATTAATCACATGCCGGGACTTTGCCAGATAAGAAACTGAGTATTAGAATTCTCTGGAAACGTTCCAGGTCTACAAAATAAAAATTGTATGGAAAAAAAAAATTCTGTTATTCTAAAAACTTCCAAGCCTTGTTTTTGCTACCAGATGTTTGAGGAGGAAAACTAATTCGTTAGACAAAGCTCATTAGAAAATTCAGTATCAAAAATTATAGTCCTTGCTTTTCCACATGTATTTCTTCTTCCATTTTTTCTTTTTATTATTTATTTTCTTCCTGTTCCTTATTCCTGTTATATTTCCATGATCAAATAAAACACCTTAGAATCATTTTATTTTCCATAAAAATCTCTTGAATGTCCGTTGTCATATTGAACTGCCCTTGTCAGATGCAATTATAACTACCCACCCAACATGACTATTAAAAATGACTGAAAGGACTTTGCAAGTATAAGATGTTCTATAAACACTTTTTCCCAGTAGTCTACAACCCATTTAAATGGTATTTGATCTGGCATAAATTGCTATTTCAAGCATCTTTGAGCCATCCTAAATTTGGATGCTTTCCTTGCTTTCTGAGTTTCAAATTCCCCAAATGTTCTTTATTGAAATCCAATATTCATTCCAAAGTATAGTGCACTGAATTCAAGTTAACTGAGAACAGGAGCCAGAAAGCACCATTCCCTCAGTCATTCTTATATTAATGATAAGAATTAGATCCAGGAGATCACATTTGATTAGATTATTTTCTCTCTCAATTGTGATACTACTTCTGCAGGAAACTTAGGAGGTTTCTTTATCTGTAGTTTACACATTGGAAGTGAGGGTGATATTAATTCCAGTATACCGAAGGATAACAAGTTTGTTTCAACTAATCAACATGACTGAGCACATTTTACTTCAAGAAGATAACAGTGATTGTAAGATTAGCCTATAAATAGACACATGATAAAAATCTGAGCCATTTTATTTGCCAAGCTAAAAATGTGTGCTATCTTATGTAACCTAATTTTCCTTCAGCCCCATAATCCTTCATTAAAAAACGTTCAATATTGAATTGCTACAACTAAACTTGTAATGTCAGGAACTAACAACTATCCCAAGCATTGAATTTGTGAATGGATTTAGGGTACAGAACAATGGAAAAGGGAACTCAAAGGTGTATTAAATGAAAACAAAGAAGTACAAGATATATAAATAATCTGGAACAAAACATTTCATTGCATTTGGTATGTTGCTAGTGCTTGCATCAGAGCAGTCTTTAAGGGCCTATGGGTGTTTCTGGTAATCACTGAGCAAGTACTCTTGCCCAGTAGTTCTCACAGTCTATTCTGTGGAACCATAGCCCTATGAGACACTCTGGGGAAGAAGGCTTTCTATCACATATAAAGTCCCTATCCCAGTGCTTCACGCTGTAGTTCAGTCCTGTAACAGTCAGTGCACATGAGATATTAGCAAATCTGAGAATATTTGCCTTAAAAGACTTCTGTTTCATATGGTTAATCCTGTTTCCCTACTTTATTTGGATATGAAAGTTCTTTTCTTTCTTTTCTTTCCCCCTCTACATTCCATTTATTATCTTCAGAATTAATGTTTCCTGGCTATACTTTAGGAACCTGGTCTATATACATGATTTTAAATTTCAAAGCCAGAAAAAGTTATTAATGTTTCAAGAATATTCACAAGATCAACTGACTTAGAGGTAGCAAAGTCCAGATTTTAGTGAATTAGGTGAGAATTAACTACAAAGCAAATTGTACAAATGCTTTGAGAAATTGTTTGGTTATATATCTTAAAGCCGAACATATGTCTGCACCCTGACCCAGCTATTCCTTTCTTTATTACTGTTGGAAAAGACACAGGTGTGTTCGAAGAACAAGAATGAGTATAGCAGCTCAATTCTTAACAGTGTCAAACTGGAAATAAACCAAATATCCATTCACAAAAGAATGAAAAACTAATTGTGAAATAGCCATGCAATAGATCACTGTGTAGCAATGAGAGCAGTTAAAGTATTACTACCCACAAATACATAGAAGAATCTCAAAAACAAGCTGTTGAGTAAAAAAAAAAAAGGCCAGACAAAAAGAATATATACTGTATAACTTAATTTAGATAAAGTTTAAGATAAAAAAGGATAAGATTAATCAATGGTGGTAGAAATCAGAGTAGTGTTTACTTCGAGCAAGATGTAGTGACTGAGAAGGGTCAAGAGGAGACTTCTGGGATTCTGAGAAAATTCTGTCTTCATTTGGGTGTTTGCCTTGTGAAAATTCATCAAACTGTACACTTAATGATTGTGTAGTTCTTCTGCTAGTTCACAAATTATGAATTACTTTAAAACAAATTAAAATTATAAACTTTTTAATATTGCTGTTGGAATGATTTAATGTTTAAAATTTTTTTCTCTCCTTTTTGCCCAGCAAATTCTTTTTTGTTTTTATAATTTACTCATTTTATTTACTTATTTTTGGCTGTGTTGGGTCTTCGCTGCTGCATGCGGGCTTTCTCTAGTTGCGGTGAGTGGGGTCTACTCTTCACTGTGGTGCGCGGGCTTCTCATTGTGGTGGCTTCTCTTGTTGTGGAGCACGGGCTCTAGGCGGACAGGCTTCAGTAGTTGTGGCACATGGGCTCAGCAGTTGTGGCTAGCAGGCTCTAGAGCACAGGCTCAGTAGTTGTGGTGCACGGGCTTAGTTGCTCCGCGACACACGGGATCCTCCAAGACCAGGGCTCGAACCTGTGTCCCCCCACAATGGCAGGTGGATTCCCAATTGCTGCACCACTAGGGAAGCCAGAAAATTCTTATTTACATGCAAGTGATATTGGACATGACTTAAAATATAAATCTACCCTCAAAAGTCTGATTTTCCATATGTCTAGGTATTTAACATGAACTTTAGAGTTAACAATGGCTTACCATTACTGTGTGTTTGGGTGTGTGTGCCTGCATGCATGTGTGTATAACAAACAAGTGCAAGTAAAACATGAGAACATGTGATAATAAGTATTATTTATTCATTCATTTGACCATTTAGTTAATGTGCTAGGCACTAGGAATATATGTGTGAACAGAACAGAATATATCCCAGATCTCATGGGCTTGCATTTTAGGGATATGAGACAAATGAAACACCATATAAATAAATCAATGGGTAAATAAACAAACAAAAACAATAAAACGGTAGTAGGGATATGTGCTATTAAGAAAATGAAGCAGATCAAGGGAATAGTGACTCTGTGGTGTGTGTGTGTGTGTGTGTGTGTGTATTAGAAGGTCACTTACTATGGTCAAGGTGCATGGTAAGGGAAGACCTCTCTGATAAGGAGATATCTGAGCAGAGTCCTGAATAAAGCTAGGGACTGACTAGACAGATATCTGGAGGAAGCTAGATTCAGTCAAGGAAAGCAATAGGTAGAAAGGCCTGAGGACGGAGCATATGCTGAATGTTCCAGGAATAACACGCAAAACAGTGTGCCTGGGACAAGAAGAGCAAAGGCGAAAGGGGGCAAGGACTTGGGCCGTCACTCAGGGTGAGGTGGGAAGATTTATGGGGGTTTTGAGCAGAGGAGTGACGTGATCTGACTTACATTTTACAAGGATCACCCTTGCTTCTGGTGGAGACAAGGATGAAAGCAGGGAGACTGTGAGAAAACAGCTGTTTGGTAACTTGGCTCCGGAGGGTGGTTGTGGAATAAAGGAGAAGTGGTCATATTCAGGATATATTTCAAAGGTATAATGACAGAATTGGTAATATATTGGATATGAGATCTGTGAGAAAGGAAACAAAATCAAAGATGACTCCAGTACTTTTGGCTGAGTCAACTCACAGATTAGAGTTACTACTTAGTGAGGGGGAAAACCATAGGACGTGTGGACTGTAAATGTGAATGGAGAATCAAGCGTTCAGTGTGGGGTATGCAAAGCTTGAAATGCCTATAAGACATCCATGTTCAGATGTGCACCTGGCAGCTGGATATATGAATCTGGACTTCAGAGGAAAAATTGGAGCTAGTATATACATTTGAAAGTTGTTAGATTCTAAAGGACATTTAATATAGGAAATGAGTGTGTAGATAAAGAAATGAAGGCAGTGTGAGACCCAATCTTTGGGAATCTTAAACATTTAGAGTTTGGGGAGATAAGAAAGAACTAGAAACAGAGATTGAAAAGCAGTAATGAGTGAAGTAGGAAGAGAATCAGGAGTGTGTGAGTTTGTAAAGTTAACTGAAAAAGGTCTTTCAGGAGGAGATTTATTGATGATCTCAAATGTTGCTTAAAGTCCAGATAAGATGAAGACTGGGAAGGGACCATTGGGTTTATAATGTAGATATTTTGGTAACCAGGACAAGAGGAATTTTATTGTAGTGGTATGGACCAAAGCCTGATTGGAATGGGTTTCAGAAATGATCTGAAGAGAAAGATTGAGTATGGAGTACTCTTAAAGGGTTTTATTCTAAGGGAAGCAGAGGTTGGGTGATTGCTAGATAGAGATGTGGGGTGAAAGTAGGATTCTTTTTTTAATGACTGCGGGTATTCTAAAATCTGTATATATGGTTGAAATGATCCAGTAAATGGGGGAAACTGGTGATGTAGGGGAAATAGAAGCAATCGCAGAAGTGATGTTCTTGAGGAGGTTAAAGGGAGAGGGAAGCTGGTGTCAGAAATATCTACAGAATATTTACTCTTATAAATATAGGTACAGCCTAATTAAAGGACTCATTTTTTTTGGCAATCTCCTTTACTTTAAAAGTAGGTATCTGATTGGATAGCCGATGTATAAGTTAACATTTAAATCAGAAGTTTCTGTGAGAGAAAAATCTTAAACCATTCATTTGGTATGCATTGTGCTTGGTTGTAGGTATATTGATGGGCTGTTTGTTATTATTGAGGTTTTCAAGGCATTCAGAAAACTGGCTACATCTTTTTGTTTAGTACTCACTTATTACCTGGAGTAAAGCAATCCCATTGGCATTCTGATTCAAGAGCCTGTTCCATATTTCTTTCTTCTGAAATGGTCAGTAAAAAGAAAAGTAGGAGAAAAAATAAAGAGAAAAGCTTGAAAGTTACGGTTGCCTATCAACTATGAATTTACTTTTTCAAAGGAGTTAATTATCTAGAAATGCTAGAGTAAAGGGGCCATAGTAGAGAATCCTCTTTGTTTCTGTAAACTACACATTTTCTCATATTTAATATTAATTTTATTTCAGTAATATTATAAACTGTATGTTTCGTTGTTAAGTCAAACTTTTAAAGCTCATTTTATAAAACAGAGAAATGAGAGAGTTGGTTACTTTCCACATCTAACATAAGAAATCTGGACAGAAGTAGAATAAAATCTCAGCCTTGTAGTTTATTTATTAGGCTTTATTTTTAAGATGCTTTAGCTTGATTGCATACATTTTTTAGGTCTTGATGCTATGAATAATAGTTTTATATATTATTGATTAGCAATGAGAAAAACTACTATTTTAAAATTAGCTGCGTCACTTAAATTTTTTAAAATGATGATAATGATGTAAAAGGGTATGTTACCTGATGGAACTTTTCAATAGTGTTAGGACATTTAAAATGTCCACGGTATTACATATTGCATGGATTCTACTATATGTAACTCGCTCATTCGGGGGGTCTCCTTTCTGCTGACCTCTGGATGTAACTCTAGGACAAATCATTTGAATTTTGGCCATCCTCCTCCTTTTTTCTACTATGGCTGTTGATAACAGCACTATCCTTCCAGTTATCCTGGCTGGAAAACTTTATTCGCCCTCTCTCAGCAGTGAAATTTAGCCATAATGAATAGTTACCCTAATAAAGGTTAAGATTAATCTTGTCGGTATATTTTTCAAAAATTTATTCCTTCTCACCATTCCTATGGCCATTCTCACCCTCATGCCTTTTCTTACACTCTCCAAAAAATAGTCAGAATTTTCAGATTGTCAAGGCCTCCAGGATCTGTCCTCTGCCTGATGCTTCAGCCTTTTCTCACTCTATTCCTTAATCACCTTGTATGCCCAAGAAAATTGGTCTTAACTCCATACCATTTCCTAAACATGCTCTCAGCTTTCCTACCTCCATGGCTTTGCTCACACTGTTCTGTGAGCCACAGATTGGAGATAAAGGGACATTTTCCTACTGGTGTCATCTAGGGAGCCATTCCCACATCTCTGACTTTCTAAACTTCCCTGGCCTTTGAAGGACCATCCCAAATGTCAGCTCACTTTCAGCCTCATGACTCTTCTTGGAATCACCATCTTTGCAGTGTCTCCGTAATACCCAGCTCAGGCATTATCCTCATTATAAAGATGACTAAACCGAGGCTCAGGGAGGCTTAATGATCTGTCTGCACCACAGAGCGAATACGTGGCAGCCTGGGATGCCAAAACCATGCTGTTTTAAGGTCCTCAGCTGCTTTCTAAATGTTCTTTGACTGAATGAAGAAGTAAACGAATTTGTCATTTTCCATTTTTCTTAATTTAAAATTGGGAAGTACTAAATGGTGCTGCTCTGTGACTAAGAAGTCTTGCAGGACTAGAACAAAGTAGATTATTACTGACGAGCTGAAAAATGAGAAAATGTGAGAAATTTCTGAAGGAAAACCAGCAGTAAGGATGTGTTGTCTACGACAAGAAAATGAAATGAAAAACAAATGTTTTAATCTTTTACTTATATGTTTTAATCAGGCAGTGTGTGAAAATAAATATCTGAAATAACCTGGAAGAACAGTTATTAAGTGCTTCATATGGGGCAGACATTTTTTGGATATTTTATATATATTAATTTTTAATTTAGCCATTATGTCAGTTCTGCAAGTTAAGTATCGCCATAACCACTTTATGATTGAAGGAAAGGGGGCCAAAGGGATGAAGTAACTTGCTCTGGGTTAAGCATTAGTGTTATCGTTGGAATTCAGAGATAAATGACAGCAGCATGTACTTTCACTGACTTAACTGAATAAAGATTGTGTAGACAAAGGATAACATATTTTGAGGTCACTTTTTAATCACTCATATAAGTGGAGAGAGCTAAAGCTTTTAATGACACTAGGACCATGGCTCCTAGTTCCTTATATTAAAAAACCCATATAAAAGAAGAAATAATCTACTTACAAAGAACTTCAAAAATTATCCAAATTCCTTTGCTAAACTGAAACTGTTTCAGAATTAAAACTGATAAATAACTGGATCATTGGGCAGAATTAAGATCCCTGTCATCACTACAGAAAGGTCCAACTTGTCAGTTGTAATGATATTTGATCTGAAGCAGAATATTCTCCGTATGTTTGAATATGTGTGAAATGTAGGTGTGAACTTGCAGGGTTAATCTAAGTCCACAGATTAAATAAAATTAACTCCTGTAACATTGAAACACTGGGCAGAATAAAAGCAGAGCTAGTCTGCATGAGCCTAGTCTCTCCTTCAAAGCGTATCTAGTCAGATCACCAGGCAAGTGAGCTGTCTTGTTCGGTGGTTACCCAGCCCAACTAGCCTTGCTTATGGCACAGTGTATTTGGTGGTGATCCTTTAGACTCACTGTATCTCCCATGTCTGCAAAAGTTGAAAGTTTATAGATTCCTTTTTATTAAACAAATTAATCATGTTCTGCTGATACAAGTGTTACCAATTTTTTAAAAAAGACCTATTCAAATAGTACTTTGATCTGATCATGTTTAATTTAGATCCCAAATTCTGAATTAAATCAAATTTAAAAGAGTCTTAGAGACTCAGATTTGTTTGCAGTCTCAAACACTCTATTTGTGGTAAGGTACTATGTATTTCTTCTGATGTATTATTGCTTGATATTTTAACTATAATCTTGGTCACTGTGTCAACTTTACACACTTTCTTTCCAATGACTGCACCAGTGGAGATCAGACTCGACACAGGCATTGGGTATTTTGATTTGAAAGATGTGATCTGAGAAAGAATGTGGATTTTTTGTCTTTGAAGGGGCACTTAGTACTTCTACCAACAGAATTTATCATAGCTCCTAAAGTAGCCTCTGAGAAGACCCATCTGCCTGGGGATTTAAAACATGGTTGCGGATGACTGAGGTCATATGGCACTGAGTTAATTTTTATTTGGGGCCTCAGCTCTGGCTCATTTCCTGACTCTCTTGAGTGGCTCGAGTTTATCATTTTTTCATGCTCCTGGTTTCCCAAAACTCATAATCCTAGAATCAATGTTGCTTTGCCTCATAAACGTAATGGCCAAATGCTTGAGGAGACTCCACTAATTGTCACAGTGGACGGGCTCAGGAAGGTGCATGAGGCCCTATGTGACCTCCAAGCCCTGCAGAGAGAGCACTCATGGTCTCTGGGCAGCAGTCCTTCCAGGAGCCCAAATGAAATTTCCCCTAAACTAGTAATCGCCTTGCATGTTCAGCAATCATCTTTGAAATTTTCCTCTGTCAGATTATGAAGCCTGTTTAGTACAGTCTTCATCATCTTGCCAGGGTGTCTCAGCAGGACATGAAGACAGTAAAAGAGAGCTTAAAAACACTCCTACCGGGCCTCCCTGGTGGCGCAGTGGTTGAGAGTCTGCCTGCCGATTCAGGGGACACGGATTCGTGCCCCGGTCCGGGAAGATCCCGCGTGCCGCAGAGCGGCTGGGCCCGTGAGCCATGGCCGCTGAGCCTGTGCATCCGGAGCCTGTGCTCCGCAACGGGAGAGGCCACAACAGTGAGAGGCCCGCGTACCGCAAAAAAAAAAAAAAAAAAAAAAAAAATTCCTACCAACTATACTAATCACGCATATTTGCAAATTCTCTTTTTTTCTTCCCACACTCTTATTACCACTACTACCATATTGTCAGCGGGTGAAAAACAAAAACCCACCTTTTTTCACCGAAAAAGAGAGATAGAAGAGAAGTGGATGTATTTTCAGACATAATTATGATGACTGCATATTTCACTGTAGAATTGCTAAAATGGAAAAGTGTAAAGCAAAAATTTGGTAGCAGAAACCTGGAAGAGATATAAATTCGTAAAATCCCTCCTGGAAGATGTGGTTAGAAACAATAAATTCATGGAAGTTCTCTTTGAATAAAAAAAAAAAAATCTTGTCTATCATACATCCCATTATTGCCCAGGATATTATTTTGTAATGGCTCAAAAACTTATTTGCTTATGATTTTCAGACTCAGGAGACAGTGAAGTTGTCCTGGAAGAATATATTTTGGCCCACTTAACTAGATATAGTATACTTTTACCTATTTCACTGAGGAAAAAAAAAAAAAGAAACATGATGCTAAAGTTCAGGTCACTTAAAATCACTCCATCAACTGTATAAATAGCAGATGCCTTTTTGCATTCATTCTTCATCTCTATTGCTATATGTTCCAATCAGATATTTATTATTCTTTCCTACTGTTTGGATTCCTTAAACTGCTAAAACGTCACATGAGTAGCAAAGAAAATTCTTTGGGCTTTTGTGTGTTTATTGTTGCTAAGGAAACCATTTCCTTTTCACTGCAGTGTATGGGACATCTGTGCCACACTGAATCTGCTACAGAAAGGCACATAAAATCAGGAATAGAAAGTGAAGGAGGGAGGAACATAAAAGAACAAAATAGGAAACTAATACAAATTGAAATCCTTTTAAATAACACTCTGCCAATGATTTTTTTTTAATATATATAAGGAAAAAAAATAAGACCTGTATGTGTCATTCACAGTAACATGGGATATGTTTATGTCCATCACTGCCACTTCCGGACTGGGTCTCTTGTTTCCCTTCAGTAAAAGCCCTGGTGGAACTTACTCCAGTAGGGTCCTTACCAATCTTATAAACCTCATCATGGCCATTATCACTTACCAGAGAAGGGAGCAGGTGTGTTCCAAGACTAGTGCCAACGTTGCAGTGTTTGAGTCAGTATGCCTCTCAGCCTCTGTGGTCTTCTAGCCTCATGCTCAATCCTAGCCACCCCCCCCCATCTTTTTCTTCTCCTACCCTCTCCCTTACCTTTATGCCCTTACTTTTCTGTTTCTTTACTCCTATTTTAGACTCTCCCCTGCCTCCTTTCCCTGTCCTCCCAGAATAATTGTTTCTAGTTAATAATTCATTCAGTGACCTCTTTGCTTCCTGCCTTGACTGAAATCTGACCATCTCCCGAGGATGCTGCTGCTTCTGCAGTCATTTCAAGAGGAGGCTGCTTGGAGGAAGAAGAGCTGGTCTTCTGTATCCCCACCTCCTCTTCTAGGAATTACTCTTCCATCCTGGTCTAAAATCTTTTCTTCTTAACATACCCTTCTTGTCACTGACACTGAACTCTCACAGTTACCTGCTTCCATATCAGTCCCTTGATTGAAGACTGGAGCCGAATTGCAGTCTTCCTTTGTGCTAATCTAGGATGTTTCCTCATTCATGTAAGTGACCTAGTCACACAGTTATTAAACTTTTTAACTCTGCTGGCTGTTCAATTTCAACCATCCACTCACCTGCCCAGGATCCTGTAATTGTTAGAGCTTCAGAAGTCTAAACCTGAGTCCATCTCTCTCATGACCTCACTCTTACACACATCCTTTTCCACCTCTCAGAGACCTCCAGCGCTTGATCTCAGTATCTCCTGGTTTCTCTACTTGTCTCTTTCTATTAATCCTGACCCCTCGGTGTTCCTTCACGTATTCCAAAGATTTTATACATACCACTGCTGCTTCCTAACAGACTTTTGTTACCCCTCTATGAATGCCTTAATCTTAATCTTGCCCCTCTATTTTTCTGCAGCACTGGACCAAAATCCCCAACCTTGAGTACATGCTACAATTTGTGTCCTCTCTCTTTCACTGGGACAGCTGAGTATATAATGCCTGACAAAGTTACTGGTTGATGTAGCTTAATACCTTTATAAATCCAATATCTTCATCCTGAGCCTCTGTCCACCCACCACAAAGGCTGTACATTATCCTTGGTCAACCTTCTCTCTCATTCTACTGTACAGCAATGCCTCATCCTCTCAGAGATAATCCAGCCTTATAAGGAGCAAGATGATTGTGTAATGGCTAAGAGTATAGTATTAGGAAGCAGACAGCACTTATCACATTGAAGAACAGGAATTTAAATGAAGATTTGTCTATGTCTGAAACCCAGGAAGAACTTCTGGTTGTATATTATTGTTGATACTGACATAAGAATAAAGCTTTGTTTTCTCGGACACCTTTCTTTTGATACTCTTGGAGAATTGTATGTTTATTTCTTTGCACGCCTTCACAGTTTTTTATCTGAAAAACATCTAGATTAACACTTAAATCACAAATGATTTTAGAACATGATCATTTAAGTGTTGCAATGATTACATTTTGTCACATCAGGTTTGACATTCTTCCAAGTCATTTTGTTCATTCTCCCTTGGGACCCTTATTCACTTTAATGGCTTCAATTATCACCTCCAGAATACTCCCCAAAACCAATCTGCAACTCTTTTCTCTTTTGAACTTCAGTCTCAACTGTCCAAATGTCAGTTTGACATCTGTACATGGATTTTCTGCTGTTACTTCAAACTCAGCATGTTGAAAACTAATTTGTTTTCCTGTCCCCCTCCAAATCAGTTGACTGATTTCCATATTTCTATAGGATGTACCTTATCCCAAATTCAAGCATTAATGTTAATTTCCATTTTCCTTCCTTTCTCATTCAAAGATATGTTTTCTTTTCTCAACTTCAGTTCTCTCACAGTCAGAATTCCCTTGTTTATCTCTGTTTTGCATGGAAGTAGCACATATTTTCTCTTTTTTATCCTTCAAGGTGCAAACCCTTGGTGAATATTCCCTTTTGTCTGCAAATCCTCATGTAGCTATTTTTACTTATTCCTTATGTACCAGTCTTCTTTAGCTCCTACTTTTTTTTATCACTCTCTTTCCATTTTCTTCCTTGCAACACTGTTGTTCAGTATTAATGAAATTGGTTGGGGGGACAGTGGATGGCAATATATATATTGAGTCGCAGAGAGAAGAATCAATACAAAAACTTAGTGAGACGGGAATGTAGCACTTTAAGCTAGTGTTCAGAACCTTGGGTACTTTTCTATTTGATAGGTTCCCTTTAAGCAGGACAAGCTTAAGCTGACCTTAATACTAATTAGCATCAACATGGGAAATTATTTAATATCAGACAATATAGTACATGCTTTTTGACAGTTCTTCATGTTCATAAATATCAAGTTTTTAAAATCACTAACTGCTTAAATAAGCCCCATAACAGTACAGAAAACACCATTCTAAAAAAACTAATCTTTTCTGAACTGTATACTATTAATGACCCCTTCTGTTTTCCTTTTTCCTCCTGAAATGTGAAGAATTTGTTAAAAGGGTGGTCTCAAATTAGATAATAAACTCTCTAGGATACAAGTCAATCTAGGGGTAGAGATAAGAAACTCTAAAAATAAGCTTAAAACTGGGGGGAAAAAAACTAAGAAAACAAAACTAAAATAAAATAAAATTTAAAAAAATATGTCTTTCCTGAACCGAACCATTATTTCTTTTGTTTTTGTTTTTTGGTTGTATTCAGATTGCAAGCTCCTGAAAGCAGAGCTGTAATCATGCAAATATTCCCTAGAATAACTTGGAGACACTCACAGGAGCCTTCTCTCTATTATCAGAGAGCACAGTACATTTTGTTAAGCTGCAAAAATGGAATTGGGTCCCTACAATTTAAAATTAGCATCATGTATATCTAAGTGACTGCATAACAGCACCCTGCACATGACCTTGATTATTAAATGAACGGTACTTTAAAGTCTTCCTGATGTGTTAACTACAAGGCTTTGCAGAAGAGAAAGGTGTCTCAGAAGATCTATTGTTAGAATTGCTGCAAAAGCACTGTATGATCACCCTCAAATGGGCCTTGAGATCAAGTCACAGCTGAGACTGTTACAATTATTATCACGCTTGTGAGAATGTCATTTTATCATATGACCTCTTAGGTGATAATACAGACCCAAAAAGTCAGTGGAGGAGCTAAAGGAAGAAATGTTGTAAATTATCACAGAGCTACCCTCTGGCCTCCTACAATAGAGGTTTAGCTTGATTTCAATGTTTCCAACATTTTACAGAGTCAAAAGTGAACATTTTCATTGCCTCGTTTGCTAAAAGCACATTTTACAAAACTAACTTTAAAGCTGAGCCTTAAAATTCTTTCTTCTTTTTGGCAATTGTAAATTTTTAGGGAAAATGTTATCATCATGAATGATGCTAAAGAAATACTTGAAAGACTTAAAACCATAAAACCCTTGGAAGAAAAAAAGGGAAAATCTCCTTGACATTGGTCTTGGCGATGATTTTTTTGGGTATGACACTAAATGCACAAGCAACAAAATCAAGAATAAACAAGTGGGACTACATCAAACTAAAAAGCTTCTGCACAGCAAAAGAAATGATCAAGAAAATTAAAAACAAGCTACTGAATGGGAGAAAATATTTGCAAACCATATTTCTGATAAAGGATTAATATCCAAACTATATAAAGAACTCAACAGCAAAAAAAAAAAAAAAAAAAACTGATTAAAAAGTGAGCAAAGGACCTGAACAGATATTTTTTCCAAGGAAGACATATAACTGGCCAACGGGTTGAAACGTTGTTCATATCACTAGTCATCAAGGAAATTCAAATCAAGATAACAATGAGCTATCGCCTCACACATGTTAGAATGGCTGTTATCAGAAAGACAAGAAATAACAAGTGTTTGCAAGGATGTGGAGAAAAGGAAACCCTCATACACTGTTGGGGGAAATGTCAAGTGGTTCAGGAAACAGTACAGAGGATCCTCAAAAAATTAAAAACAGAACTACCATATGATTCAACAATTCCACTTCTGATGTATATTCAAAGGAAATGAAGTCACTATCTCAAAGATATATTTGCACCAACATTACAGCATTATTTAAAATAATCACATGGAAACAACCTAAGTGTCCATCAAAAGATGAATGAACGCATAAAGAAAATGTGTCATGCATACACACACACACACACACACACACACACACCGACACTGGAATATTATTCAGCCACAAGAAAAGAAGGAAATCCTGCCATATGTAACAACATGAAAGTACTTTGAGGGCATTATTCTAAAGTAAGTCAGAGAAAGACAAATACTGTATGATCTTACTTATATATGAAATCTAAAAGAACCAAACTCCTAGAAACAGTGTAGATTGGTAGTTGCCAGGGGCAGGGGGTTGGGGAAAATGAGTGAAAGTGGTCAATGGGTATAAACTTCCAGTTATAAGATGAATAAGTTCTGAGGATTGAGTATCCAATATACAGTGTAGAGGCTCTAGTAACAGTACTGTATTGTATACTTGAAAGTTCCTAAGAGAGTAGATCTTGGAGTTCTCAGCACACACACAAATAATGGTAACTATATAAGGTGTTAGATGTGTTAATGAACCTTATTGTGGTAGCCACTTTCTAATACAGAAATATATCAAATCATCATGTTATATACCTTAAACTTATAAAATGATGTATGTCAATTATACCTCAGTAATACTGGGAAAAAAGAAATGCTTGAGTCCAAAATAAAAAATCAGTGCTTTCTATAATTTCTTGTTCCTACAGGTTTTGATCACCAATGAGCCAGAGGATGTATATACGCTGCTTTGGCACACTTACCTGTCATAAAGCCCATCTTTATTTTAAAATTAATGTTTGTTTCTTTCCATGCCTGGTTGGCCTTGTGTGAGAATTCAGAACTATTTTTAAGGATGAAAAACTCTTCTACTCCATTTATTTCATGCCAACTTCATAACATAAAATAATTGCTAATTATTTTATTCACATATTCAACATTGACATGTTCATTTTATTCACATAGTCAACAGACTCATGTTAGAGATTTACTGTGTATACTATGATTTTGTAGGACATACTCAGATAAATAAGACTAGAACTCCCATACTCAAAGAATTTATATTTAAGTAGGAGAATTTAGTCACATAAACAATAAACTATAAAAAAAGAAGAGTCATAAGAGTCTTAGTAAACTTCTAGAGAAGTTCAGTGGAGAGAGACCACCTCAAGTTGCCAGGATGAGAGACTTTATGGAGTCAATGACATTTGAGCGAAAAATTTGAAATCTTTTCTTATGTGGGAATGTTCAATTATATTTTAAATAAGCAGTAAGTAACAAGTGCACCTCTTTGATTGCATTGAAATCAGCTCTGAGCTGAACGAATAATTGTTAAGTGAAAAAAACTTTATTATTGCTTTGTGCAGTAGGCAAGACATACACAAGTGAGTTAGGAGACCAGACTCCCACTCTGTGTGTACCTAGGCAAGTCAGAATCCTCTAAATTCATTTTCCTTAGCTGTAAAATAAGAGGCTTGGGCTCTTATTGAACAGTCTTCTAAGTCCACAATTCTTGAAGTGGAGAGTTCTCAGAAGAGGAAGGATGATATTTCAGAAAGAAAGGAGAAGGGAGTGTGTTTTTGTAGGGGAAAAGGCTTAAGAAGCACATGGAAAGGGGAATGTGTAGTTATTTGGAGCACAGTAAGCAAAGCATTCTGTCCTGAGTTTCCGCTGTAGACACCTTCACCCCCAGAGCTGTTGTTCTCCAAAATGTCTTCCCAATTACAAATCAATAGCATTGCCTCTTCTTACTCTCCTCACTTCTACACGTGCTCCTCTTTCAGTCTGCATCTTCAGACAATTACAAGCCTCCAATCCAAACTTTCTAGGGTTGTTAGAACAACTTCAAGATATGATGAGAAGCAGTAGCCCAAAGTAAACGAAGGATTCCAGAGCTGAAGCCCATGAAATAAGTCCATGTTGGTGCCAACAGGAGACTTCACACATGCCCCAACTCAGTACATCTTAGGTGGCTGTTGGGGTCAAGTTGGTCAGCTAAGTGTACATGGCCCTGAACAAAAAATCGGAAGACCTATATTTATGTCTCATCTGGTTCTGCCCCTAACCACAAATTGCCCTCCAGTAAGTCATTCACTCTCACTGAGATTCATATTCTCCACATTTCACATGACATTATTATCTTTTCTGCCTCTTGTAGTGGGTTATTGTGAGGCATAATGTTTAATACACGTGAAATATAGCTATTTAATATATGTGAAAACTTTTTGGAAAAATACGAAGTGCTGGACTTCCCTGGTGGCGCAGTGGTTGAGAGTCCACCTGCGGATGCAGGGGACACGGGTTCGTGCCCCGGTCCGGGAAGATCCCACATGCCATGGAGCGGCTGGGCCCGTGAGCCATGGCCGCTGAGCCTGTGCGTCCGGAGCCTGTGCTCCACAACGGGAGAGGCCACAGCAGTGAGAGGCCCACGTACCACAAAAAAAATAAAAATAAAAAAAATTTAAAAAAATACGAAGTGCTAAGCAAATGTAAACTATTATGATTGAAGAGCTTTGCCGATATGCTCACATATATTTAATTTAAGGCTTATGGTAGTTACTAGATTTTCTTTTAAACATAGTAATAGCTTTACTGGTTTTATTGCAATACTCTTCCCAAAACATTTTGCCTTACTACGTGCTCTTATTATATGGAGACTTCTGCCCACCCACCAGTTGTTAGTGGGAAGAGTGGACATAGAGGTTGTAAAAATATATAATAATGTGATCAAAATATGCAGGTAGAAATGAGTGTTTAGATAACTGTATTTTGTGCTGAGTACTATAAAATGCTGGATCTAAGAGTAGCCATTGACTTAAAATCCGTCTATGAAAAATGTTTATTGACTTTCTCAAATGTGGTAATAGAAAGCTCTTTTTTCTTTAACATCCTATAAATAATAATGTGCTGTGCTTTTATCAGCAGGTAGCAACATAAATAGGTAATAAAAACTCACTTCCCAAATGTAAACAGTAAGTTTTCAGAAATCATTTTATCAGCATCTCTATAGTTGTGTTTTTAATTGTCCTTGTCCATTTAAATTTCATAATAATATCATCACATTTCTCATTGCAGCTTCACATACATTAACTGTTTTGCAGAGTAGTTAATTTTATATATGTGTATATATGCATATATTATATATACATACATATATATTCATATGAAATAAATGTGTTCATATGTACACATATACATATACACATGTATGTATTCATGTGAAATTTCTTATAGTTGGTCATTTTACATATAAAAATGGAAATATAATGATTCACTCTAATAGATAACAGTGCTTTATTTCAGATCCAAATTATATGAAATGATAATTTAGAGCAAACTGTTATGTTGTATTTGTGTAAATAACTATAGAGAATATTTAGGTAGAAAGTTTTTGCTTTAACTTTTATGTTTAAAGAGACAACAAATATTTAATAATTAATAAATCTCAGTTAAACATAACTAATATCTGAAGATTTATACCATCTCTAAGAAATGTACTTTTATAAAAATCTGTGAAAACTAACTATATAGCAAACTCAAGATATCCACTTAATTGAAACCATTAATTGTGTCAATCATATTGACAACAAACTTTGTATGCAGTTGGGCCTATTTGTACAATTGTAGAAACTTTGAATTCCTTTTCAATTCTGCATGTAAAGAAAACTGTTCTTGTGAGGTGTTGCCAATCAGAATGAGGAGATGTATGTGGGCTTGTAGATTTACTTATGGTTCACAATATGGGATTGAAGGTCGATTAGCTTAAAAATGTGACCAAGATTAAGATGGTGCTTGAGGCCCCATGGAGCACTTAAACAAGATCTCACACAAGCCTTGGTGGTCTGTTAACCATCTTTTCAAAGACAGCTAGTTTTGTTCTGTGTAGTCATGGCTACTCTGCATCCAAATATTTTTCCTTTCAACAAAAATGGAAGCACTTAAGAGATTACCTTTGGGTCAATACCTATACCAATTTATCTCTGCTTCCTGGAGAACATCTCAGAATGCATGTCCACCAGTGATAACTTAGTGCTTTCTTCATTGTTTTTTAACAAAGGGGAATACATTTTCAGGAATAGAAATGGGAAGAAAATATAACCAACAGATTTTACTAAGTAGTCACTACCTTATAGAAACACCACTGCAGGGCTGAGGTCAGACTCATGTTGAGCCTTGGAACCATACCTCTTCTTCCTGTGGAAATATCCTCCACTACCCCTGGGGCCCACTGCCTTTCTTTTTCCTGGTGTAGATCAGATACACAGAGTAGGAAGCAATGTGTCAGAGTAGATGAAATAAAACCTTCAGATTTCTTCAAGATCCAAATCCTATCTCTGCCACATGGTAGCTGTGTGATATGAGGCAAAATAATTAACTCTCTGAGATTTGGCTTACTTGTGTGTAGAAATGCCTGTGTCATGGAGCTGTTGAGTGTCTTAATCAATGTTTATAACACTCAAGACAGTGTCCAGAACATTGTAGGGGCTTAATACTCAGTAGCTATAATGAAATAATCTAACTTATGTTTGGATTGTTCAGTCTGATTTGTTAGAGACAGAGTTTTAAAGAAAGAAGGTATTATTTTGTTTCTATGAGTACAAGTTTACCTTCCACCAGTTATATGTTATGACAGAGATCTCCAAATTATTTATTTATTTGAAGGATAGTTACATTTACCTTAACTGACTTTCCTGTTAAGTCACTTCTGACAGGAAACCCAGTTGTGTTTCCAAGGTGACTGTAAACATTTTACATAGTTCACAGTAAACATATTTCTCCCATTTATGAAAAAAATTAGGATAGTGTGGATAGTAGTATGGAAAACTCTAAAATGATTAACTGTGCTGTGATCATTAAAATAAAGCAATGAAAAATGTTTATGTAGTCAAAGTATATCATAATTGCAAGACTGATTGTTAATAGATGGGTATGTACAAAATTTTGCTACCTTAAAAAGCCTGAGTTGTCACCCTTTTATGAAAGGACAAACCTGAGTTCTGGAATGCACTTTGGCATTTGTTACATTTAAAGTCAATTTTGTAGCCAACTTGTGAATTTTCCTCCTTTACCTCTTTTAGTTTTTAAGACCATCTTACCCTCCTACACACCATACTAACCATAATTCTTCCAAGCCAACCACAAATACCCATTGCTATTCACAGAAATTACCCAGAGCTCACCACTCTTTTGTGGGCAATTTGTACTTGCTCTGCCACTTTACTCGATTTTAGACCCTGCCTTTGAACTTGCTTGTGAGCCTTCAGATTTGTTGCTTGTATTTGCCATGCCCAGCATTTGGGTCTTGCTCTTGCCAGTAGATTTTGGCTTCATGTTCCACACTGGCTCAGGGAACTCTGGCTGGATCAATCCTGATGTACTCCCACCTCTGTAGTGTTTCAAACACAAGTAGTCTCTGCCTGCCTCATTGTTCGCTGGGATGAATCATAGACGTACAGTTTTTAGGGCTTCCCTGGTGGTGCAGTGATTGAGAGTCCGCCTGCCGATGCAGGGGACGCGGGTTCGTGCCCCGGTCCGGGAAGATTCCACATGCCGCCGTGGAGCGGCTGGGCCCGTGAGCCACGGCCGCTGAGCCTGTGCGTCCGGAGCCTGTGCTCCGCAACGGGAGAGGCCACAGCAGTGTGAGGCCCGCGTACCACAAAAAAAACAAAAAAACATAGACGTATAGTTTTTTAAATAAGCAGTTACAATATGGCAGCCACAGACACCCTTTCTGTCAACCAGAACACCACACAGTGCCTTTGTAGTGTCTCATTTTAATCTTTATAGCTTCTTATAAATGTTGCTTTTACTGTCATGCTGGCCTATATGTTTTTATGTGATCTATTTCAGAGTTAAAAGAAAAATGTTTGTCTAAAAATGTATGGCTACTTTCTTTATACTTTTTAGGTTTGTTTTTCTTCAACTCAGATTGCCAGATCAAAGTAGTCAAAGCAAATAGGCCTTTTATTTCATTGACAGTGCAAATTAGTGAATCTCCAAAAACCACTCCTATTTGGCTTTTTGGAATGTATTTTAAACTTTCATATAATTCACTTCAAGCTCAGTAGCTAGATGGGCAGTTACCCTTTTAGTGTCTCATGAAAGCCTGGAAGGTTCTTTCTCAGGATGATCTCATAATTGTTTCCTTTGGAGGTAGACATGCAGTAGGAATATTACTTATGTATATGGCTTTCAGATTATACGTGCTGGAAATATAATTCAGATGCAAAGTGGGTACAAAGAGGAACATTTTAACTAACTAAGCAAGCATTAGATCCTGTAAAGTAATGCAAAAGCACGACATCTGGCTTGACAACAGATCTTGTAGAAGAGACTTAGAAGTTTTCATGATCTACAAGCTTATGTAATGTGACTACTTTTAAAAAAAAAAGTAAACTTGGTATGCATTAGTCTAGAAAATTTTAAAGAGTGTATTTTCAATATTCCAATGGAAAGGTACAAAAACACAACCGGGTAAAACTCTTATCTGGGGAATCAATGTCATGAGATCTAGGTATTAACAGTTTTCTATTGGTTCGACTTATTCCAGGGATAGATTTTAGAGTATCTAGAAGAATATGTGGACTGTGTATCTTCCTGGTAACCCTTCACAACTATTGTTTTTCTTGGTTAAGCTTTTTTTTTTTTTTTTTTTTTTTTTTTTGTGGTACGCGGGCCTCTCACTGCTGTGGTCTCTCCCGTTGCCGAGCACAGGCTCCGGACTCACAGGCCCAGCGGCTATGGCTTATGGGCCCAGCCGCTCCGTGGCATGTGGGATCCTCCTGGACCAGGGCACGAACCCGTGTCCCTTGCATCGGCAGGCGGACTCTCAACCACTGCGCCACCAGGGAAGCCCCTTGGTTGAGCTTTTGAAATGTATTGAGCAGCCCTAAGTCCAGGATCATCCTTTCTGAGGTGTATCTGATGTACTAGTGCCCTATTGCCAGTCAAGTGGAGCATTAAATGCTTTATCAGCTGAGTGGAAGATAGGATTGATTCTCTTATGAAAACTCAGGTGCCTGAACAAAAGGTCATCTAAGTTCTGCTCCGAAGGAAGTCAAGAGTAAAACTCTAGGGAAGGCAAGATCAGTATTCCCATCAGAAAATGATTTTTAATTCATGATAACAAACATGCAAATGGGCCCTTACTAACGGATTTAATGTCCAAATTGGCATCATTGTGTCTAGATTTATTACAATTGTGATTTAGAGGCCATAAGAAATTTATAGTAAGGTTTACATTTGGTAAAATTCCAGTTAGTGTTTTTTTTATTTTATGTGTCTCCTCAGTAACAAGACGTCCATTTCTTTCAGCCAAGATCACCAGGAACACACTTGTAGTTGAACAAAGTGGGTTTATTGACTCATTGCAGTGAGGGAGAGTGCACGCTGTGGGGAAGTGTGGGACGTCTCAGGAGGAAGATTTAGGAACTGGCTTTGCATTAGGCGAATTTAAGTAGGGCTCAAGGAAGTAGCACTTTTCTCTGGACTGAATGCTGTGAGGAAGCAGGGATGATTTTCTGGTTGGGCGTCTAAATAATTCTTATCTAGAAGGTGGAAAGATGAAGCAAGGCTAATGCTGTCATTAAGAAAGATACAGCAGAGGGTGGTCTTGTTTTTCTATTGATCCATCATAGCCCCAGAATGGCCTTGTCTGAAGTTGGTGTTCTGTGAAATTGTTGATGTTTGACAGGAGAACACTGAGTCCTAGCTGTGAGTGCCAGGCCAATTCTAGGAACAAGAGCTACCTGATAGTTCCAGGATAGCTTTCATCTGTCAGCTTTTCTCTTCATCAAAGTCCAGGAGTTTTGTCAAACCAGGCCTCTAAAAAGAGGAAGCCTACTTTTGTAGGACAAGATGCTAATAGAAGAATTTTAAAGTTATTAGCAATCTATTTATAGAAAATGAGAGGAGAAACCTTTTTCTTCAATTAATTGAGTTTTAAAAGGTTCATGGAAGGTAAAAGGACACATAAGTTTTAAAAACCACCAGGGTTTTCTTAGCAATCTCATCTTAGAAGTTGGAACAAAGGTGAATTCTTTCTACCTAACCCCAGATAGTCATTCAAGTTTTATTTAGTAATTGGATAATATCCAAATCAAAGTAGAAAGTAAGAGCCCCACTGTCTTCAGTATTAGTAAGACAATGTCTCCAGCCCCTTGTCTAGTTCTGTTCAACACTACATTTAAGAATAGAGATATGACAGCAATCTTGAAGTATCTGAAGATCCATCATGTGGAATAACCTTTAAGCTTATTCTATTCTGCTCCCAAAACCAAAATCAGTATTATTAGTTTTATGTAACAGGGAACAAAGATATCTGTTCAGCAGAAGGAAGAATTGTCTCATAATTAAGAGCTCTCCAGGAACAGAACAGGTTGCTTAATTATACAGTGAAAGTAAAACATTGGAAGTGCTAGAAACAGAGGCTGAATGAACAGTGGAAAAGCAGACCTAACTGGAGTACGTGGAATGAGAGTTTGGACTACATAGTCATTCAAGACCCTTTCTAACTCCAAAGGCAAAATCAATAAGCTAGAGAAAGGATTGACAAGTCAGTAGGTTACCATGAACTAAGGCACGTTAAAAGCTTGTATGAGTCAGTATTCTCCAGAGAACCTAATCCTAGAGGTGAGAAAAGAAGAAGCCCAAAAGGTTGGGCAGTCTGGGTTCACCAGTTCCTAAAGTCAGACCTTTGAAAGGTGTCCTCTATTGAGCATAAAATTGAGTGAGTGCGACCCTTGGGCAGAAACTCTGCCTTTTAAAAAAATTTTAAATATTTCAAGTCTAGGCAATAATAATAGCATTTATGAGTTATTTAACCATGACCACTGCACAATGTTGAGTGCTATGCAAAATTATGCAGCATCCAATTTTCTATCTTCACAACAATGCTACGTGGAAGGTACTATTATTCATTATTCCTGTTTTATGGATGTTACAACATGTTCAGGGTTACACAGCTACCATGTGGCAGAGCCCAGATTTGAACCCATGTTTGTCTGAGTCCATGGGTCATGCTTTTATTCTAGGTTATGCTGCTTCTAGATAGAAGGAGAGAGATGAGGCCCTGCAACAACTGGTATGATAATGGATCATTCTTTTCTATTAAGGGAAAGGGTGTAGGGGGCAACAGCTGTTGGCAATATTCCTAACCAAGCATAATCAAATGTTTAATTTTCTAAGCCTAAAGAAAGGCCAAGATCGCATTAAGCCATAATTGCAAATCTTTAGCATTAATAGAAAATATAATTATACCTGCAGGCTTATATATCTTTAAGTTTTCTTTAATTCAGAGCTTTATGTTTTGATATTACTGGTGAACTGTGTAAGAGTGGTTCTTGTATGTTCAATTATTATAAAGTCTGGTGTGCAACCCAGTGATCTCAAAGCAAATGTTGTACCAGAATTAGTTGTAGTAGTAGTTGTTGTTGTTGTCATAGTACTAAAAGTAATAGAAATAGTATTAAGAGAAGTAATATTAGTAGAGCATTAATAGAAATTAGTAGCAAACAACCATGAAGTACTTATTATATGCCAAAAAACTTGTTAATGTTCATCTCATTAAATGCTCAGAATAGTTGCACGAAGTTGGTTTTACCATTTTCTTAAAATACAAAAACCAAATGTTGAAATATGGGCTTAGAGAATTAAGGGAACTTGCCCAGCTAACAGATCTCGCCGACCTGAGAGCCTTTTATGAAAACCTTGGTTGTCTAAATTTTTTTGTCTGAATAATTTGAATAGGGCAGTAAAATGTGTATTGGAGAAAATGTTCCATGCATTATTAAAATTTGGGGGGTTATTTTTAGAATACAAGCCTCATTCTAGGGAGCAGCTCAACTTGAGGGTGAATGATGTATTAATACCATAAAGTTAATGCATTTTACATTTTTTCTTTGGGAGACAGTTACTGTAAACATTCATACAAATAAAATAATAACCCAAATTTTAAATATATCCCAGTTAATCAGTCTCGTGTTGACTAAAGTTAATGAAATATAGTAAATAACAATATGTTCTACACAAGGCCATTTTTAAAATTGGTCTGAGTGTTTCATTTTGTGTTTGTTACTAGTTTAACAGAGTGAACAAAATCCTCTAATCATGTATTAATACTTTGCTATCAATGTCATTAAATAGTGGTTTAGCAATTTACTGCTAGTTAATGATCCAGGGCATTGTAATAGCTCTTCAGGTCTCTCAGGTAAACACAGTCTGTTTAAACTACTATTGCTTGAGAATAAGATTACTTAATATGACTTAATTTAACATAAGATGATGAAGACTTATAATTGCAACTTCCATTATTCAATTGATACAACCTAGATTGGGCTCAAAGGGAATGCCAGGTTGGATCCCTGCCCTCTAGGAGCCTAAAGTCTAAGAGGGACGCTAAGACAATAAATAGGCAGGCAATTTTTTTAAGTGGCAACGTTAAGTAATACAAACAGCTGGGATACAAGATTATGAAATTAACATACAGAAACAGTAATCAGGTCTTTATTTTTGTCATCAACATACGTTTATAGAGTACACTTTGTGTTCAGTGAGCAGCTGTACAATGTGTCCTCAAGACACATTGCACTCCTCAAACTTTATTGTGCATCTGGATTACCTGAAGATCTTGTTAAAATGCAGATTCTGAGTCAATGTATCTGGAGTGAGCTTGAGAGTTTGCAATTATAATGAGCTCCAGGGTGATGCTGATGCTGTTAGTCTTCAGATCTCACTTTGAGTAGCAAGAGTCTAAGTTATTTTAATAAAATCTTCTCCTTAGCATTTCTCATTAAAATCTGTGATATCTTATTTAAACATAAGCATAGATATTTGGAGAGATTGCTGTTAGATACCAATGTAGCCCTACCTTAAAAATGAGAAACTATCAGGTAATGAACTTCTTGCCATTTGTCCTAAAACTTTTGTCTGTTCCCATATAAAAAGACCATTTGTAAAGGCTAGAAGGCGGTGGAATATCTCCTTTCAGTCAATGTCTTGACTCCTGTCTAAAACTATCCACCTTGGAGTGTGAGGTAATCACAAGTTCCTGACACAGATACTTGTCTTTAAGAAATTACACTGAGACCACCAATTCATTTTGTTGAACAGCCGAACAGCTGTCTATCAATACTAACTTTTAGTCACTAGCAGTTGAAGCCAAATTGGAGCCAATGACCTTTGGGTGAGAAGTTTGATATTCCATTTGAGTCCCTGGAGTCATCAGAGCCTCCTGTTGGAAGAGGTGTAATTCAAGAATTTCAGCATGCTGCCTCCAGCCCAAAGCACAGAGATCATTTCTTGAAACTCACAGTCACACTTAGGCTATTGGTTTCTTGTGACATGAATGTAAGAGAATGGTGTAAGGATTTGCTTTAGGTTACTTTTTCTCTTTTTCTAAGCAGTGCTTCAAGTGATTCATATAAAATTTACATGGGCAATTATCTACCTTAGTTACTGGCAATGGATTCCCAGTATTTCTAAATAAAGATATGAACTAAAATGCCCCTGGTCCATATTCTTCATCAGTAGTCACTTTTTTTAATGGAACTTCCAAATATGAAATTAGCTTTCTTTTCTGGGAATAAGAAGGTTGTGGGGGAAGACTAGTAGGGACATGTGAACCACTGTAGAAGGAAAAATGTTATGTGTTCTCATCTTGTTATCACCATATCAGAGACGTGGAGTAATGGGGGAGAAATGGTAAGCTGGGCCTGTGGTATTGTTTTCCCTTAGTATTTATACCTATGAGGTAATCATCTAAATTAATAAGGATTTGCCCTTTTATATGGAGGAGAGAACCTGATCCAAATGGCCTCATAAAAAGGGAATTGCTGAAGGAAGTCATTACTCTAATTAGCATTTATGCCCCCGATACTAACAGTATACCTTTTTGAAAATTGACATTCAATACATTCCAACCTACCACACTGAGTAGTAGTTGTACCCTGAGTGCCAGTTTTAATTGTCCTTTTGATATCAATTTAGACAGATCTACTAATAGGATTGTGTTATTACATAAATGCTTCTGGAAGTAGAAAAAAATGTCATTATTGAGCTGGAATGAATAGCTCTTCGCTGTGATGCACGTAGTCTATCAAAGCTTATTCATTCATGAGGGCTACCTACCTATTCAGAGTTCCTTTTCTTGTCTATATTCATATAAACAATATCATTCTTTAGCTAATGAAAAATGTTATATGATGCTTTCTATCCTCTTCCTAGAAGATTTTGTTCTATATTTATGTCAAATCCTACCCCACTGACCTCCAAAAACAGCTCAGATTCTCTAGTGTTGAATGTGTTCTTAGAGTCTGCAATTTTAGGATTATCAGTTTGGGCTTGGGAAATTATTTTGTTTTACTGAGTTTTCTGCATGAGTGTTTCAGTTTTAATGATATCTGATATCTGATGATAATACACACACACACACACACACACACACACACACACCCCAACACCCCTTTCATCCATCTCTAAACCATCTCCCATGTCTCTTGTTCCCCTCCAACTCTATTTCCATATAGCAACAAGGATGAATAACCTTTTAGAACCTTAAATAAAATCATGTTTCCCCTCTGTAAAACCTTTCTAAATCCCTTGGCTTGACTGCCAAGGCCCTGTAGGATCTGCTTCCTCTCTGTCTTTCCAGTTGAATCTTGCCCCTCTCCTCCACACTTATTATTACATGAAGCTCCTTCTATCCCATCCACTTTATTCTTGTTATTCTTCAACCTGTAACCGTCTTTTCCTGGCCGTTTATACAATAGGCACATTCTCATCCTTCTGATCTCAGTTTAAACAGTACCTTGTCAGATAGACCTTTCTTGCCCACCCTACCTAAAGTAGGTTTCTCTAGTGACCTCTCACAAGCACTCTAGCATGTCCTTTGTTTATCTCATTTATTTGGTTAATTTTTAATATCTTTTCTCCTCTGGACTCTTAAGTTCCCTGAGGACAGTGCTTTATCTGCATTGTTTATTTGCTGGGCACATATTAAATGTTCAATTAATGAGGGCCTCCCTGGTGGCGCAGTGGTTGAGAGTCCGCCTGCCAATGCAGGGGACACGGGTTCGTGCCCCAGTCTGGGAGGATCCCACATGCCACGGAGCGGCTGGGGCCGTGAGCCATGGCCGCTGAGCCTGCGCGTCAGGAGCCTGTGATCCGCAACGGGAGAGGCCACACAGTGAGAGGCCTGCGTACCTCAAAAAATAAATAAATAAATAAAGTTCAATTAATGAGTCAATATCTATGCTTAGAAAATTGTGCATTGGTAACTGATTATTCCATAGACCAGGGAGATGGCAATCTACATCCTGTGGGCCAAATCCACTTCAACACCTACTTTTGTACAGCTCACAAAGTAAGAATGGCTTTTGCTTTAAATCATATAAGAAATCAAAATAATAATATTTGTGTCACAGGAAAAGCATATGATATTGAAATTTTAGCATCCATAAATAATGTTTTATTGGAGCACAGCCATACCCATTCACTTATGTACTATCTGTAGCTACTTGCACACCACAACAGCAGAATTGAGTAGTTATGACAGAAACCATATGCCTAAACAAGTCTGAAATATTTATTCTCTGACTCTTTACAAAACGATTTTGCTGACCCCTAACATAGACAGGTCTGCATATCAGAATTTTAATACTAACAAACACCTATGTTGTCTTGCAGCTTTTTATAAAGACTACTTAGAAGAAGGAATGATAAGAGATCCTGAAATAGGCTACTTGAATCTCTCTTATGCTGGCCTTTTAGAATAAATCTCATTCAGTTGGTCTCCCTCCCTTTGAGGCAGTCCTCCAAAGCAGTGGTTCTCAGATATTAATGTGTACCAGAATGACCTAAAGTGACCCAAGCCCAGAGCTTCTGATTAGGAGATGGGGAGTGGGGCCTGGGAATTTACATTTCTAACAAAATTCCAAGTCAAGAAATAGTGACCAGGGTTGCATCCTTCTTTACAGGGTGTGAGTGTCCCATCAGTGGAAGAATTCACTTACTCAGTATTGACCATGTGCCAGTGTTATTCTAGATGCTGGGAAAACAAAGCTAACCGATAAATGGCACCTGTTGAGAAGCCAAAACTTAGTGCTATGCAGGCATTAAGTAAATAATTACAATAAAATGTAAAAGCTGTAGAAAGAGGTATAAACAAACTCTGATAGGGGCACCAATCAGCGCCTGAATATTTGTGAAGGAAATTAAGACTTAAAGAATTCTCTAATGTTTCAAGAAAAAAAAGTCTATACAGCAGCATGGTCATGCCAATCCACAGCACATAAAGAAATCCTGAGTATCGGGGCAAATTTAGAGGTTCTGTCCAAAATTTCTTATCTCCAAGAGAAAGAAGTGGAGGTCATCATGAAAAGACTAACAGTTCTTTAGGCAAGTTGCTGATATTAGTTCCTACCTAAACATTATTTTGTTTCTTTGGTTTTGTCCTTTGAACCCTAACTGATTATCATCATTGTCCCCACATCTATCACCTCCCCAAAGCCCAAGTTGCCATCATTGCACCCCTGCCATAAACCCCTCATTGACCTCAAGATTTTCCCTCTTGCAGCTTCCAATCCATTCTGCGTGCTGCAGCCTGGCAATCTACTTGGGGAAAAAAAAAAATCTGAATGTCTTTTAAAACCTTCCCTTTTTTTTTTTTTTTTTTTTGCGGTACGCGGGCCTCTCACTGTTGTGGCCTCTCCCGTTGCGGAACACAGGCTCCGAATGCGCAGGCTCAGCGGCCACGGCTCACGGGCACAGCCGCTCCGCGGCATGTGGGATCTTCCCGGACCGGGGCACGAACCCGGGTCCCCTGCATTGGCAGGCGGATTCTCAACCACTGCACCACCAGGGAAGCCCTTCCCTTCCCTTTTTGAAAATTAACCCAAAACTTTAACAAAACCTTTAGGCTCCATGTGATCTCTAACCTCAGGGCTCCCCCTTGTTGCTGGCACCAAACACATTGTTCTCCTTTTTAAAATTAATTTACTTATTTTTGGCTGTGTAGGGTCTTCGTTTCTGTGCGAGGGCTTTCTCCAGTTGCGGCAAGTGGGGGCCACTCTTCATCGCGGTATGCGGGCCTCTCACCGTCACGGCGTCTCCTGTTGTGGAACACAGGCTCCAGACGCGCAGGCTCAGTAGTTGTGGCGCACGGGCTTAGTTGCTCCGCGGCATGTGGGATCTTCCCAGACCAGGGCTCGAACCCGTGTCCCCTGCATTGGCAGGCAGTTTCTTAACCACCAAGCCACCAGGGAAGCCCTGTTCTCCTTTTTAGTTCTACTAAAGAACTGTTCTTCCTCTAGAGCCAGGGCTTTTGCAAATGTATTCCTTCAGCCTGGAATGCTTTTCTTGTATGTCTCGAACCTTTACTAGATTCTACTCATCTTTCTAATCTCAATTTAGACATCAGTGCCATGGGAAGCTGGCCTTTCACTGACTCCACCCCTGTCCACACTGTCAGAAGCAATAAGTGAGTAGTCTACACTGGTTATCAGTCTGGAAAGAAAGACCATATTACTGTAGTACCAAGGGAGTGTGGGGGAGAGAAGATTAATCATTACATTAAACCTGCCATCAAATATACCTTCAGTTAGTTTCATATCATCAAAAACCAAACTTTAAATTTCAAACCACATAGCCCTTCAATTATTGGAATGTCAGAAGTATTTTACAACATAGACTATGTCTTGAGTTAAATTGAGACAGGGGAAACTGATCTGGCTAACTAGTTAGCAGAAATTTTACATTTAGCTTTTATAAGCAGCTAGGTTTGTTTGGGGGAAGAACACACACATAAACATGCACATATTCACATATATGTCAACTTCCATCTAGCTCAGCTATTTAACCTTCAGAGAAGTCCTTGGGACAAGTTTCAGAAACAATAAAGAAATTTTATTTCTTATCGTTAGAAAAGCCACATGCATTTCTTAAAAATCTGTATTGACCCAGACATATTTTGGCCCAGGTGGAGGGGAGGGGACTGGGTTTTTAATCATGTGCCATTTTTTTTTCCTTAACAAGCCTAACTTGAACTTTTCTCAGAGTTCTCAGAACACTACTACTTGACCTTTATAGTTATGGTCAATTTGTAATTTAGTATTTGTGTGAGTATTTGACTAATATCTGTCTCCTCGGTGCAAGGTAAGCTCAAAGAGGACTTGCCTGTTTTTTCATCATTGTACCTTGAGATAATTTATGCCTGGCACGTAGTAGGCTCTCAGTAAATATTAGCTAAATAAATGACAGAATAATTGGCTAGGTCAGCTTATGAGAGTCTCAACCCCCCTGGTGACCCTTGAAACCTTTTCCTGGCTGAGCCTCTTACCCATCAAGTGTCTATTATTGTCCTGGACCTTTGGATTGACTCTAACCCTCACCTTCACCAGCTCTTGTTAGGTATGGATGCCATTACCTGCTACCAGTAACTGACTACGTATTGAGTTTTACTTTTTCTCACAAGAGCTAGAAGAGGAATTGAAACGTTATGCATTCTAAACGTTATCATTTTGACATGTAATCAACATAAAAATAATAACTGGGGTGCTTTACTTTTTTGTACCTTCTTCAAAATCTAGTGTGGATTTTACACTTATACAGCTTGTCAATTCAAACCAGCCACATTTCAAGTTCTCAACAGCCAGTTGTAACAAGTGGCTGCCCTATTGGACAGTGTAGCTTAGTGCGTTATCGGCTGTTAGGTGATGACAGATGAGCACATATGCATGGCTTTGGGCCAGAGTGTCACTCAGCAGTAATGTTAGAACGTCATGCAAAGGCACATCCTAGCCCTCCTCCTTATCCCCATCCTACTCCTTCTCATCTCCTTCCTTTTTCCACCTTTTCCTCCAATTCTTTCTTCTCCTCTTCCTCCTGCTCTTTATTTTTCTTCTTACTTTCCATTTCTTATCTGCTCTTTTCTCCACACATTTCTCCCTCTACTTTTCCTTCATTAATGCAACAATTTTTCTACAATAAACTTCTGTTTCTGATACTTTCAAATTTACTACACAATGAGAAAGATAGTGTGAAAGGCAAAATTATAATGTAAAAATTTGAGGATTGTGGGAGGTGTACCTCAATAAAAAATACATCTTAAAAGATTTAACGGGGCTTCCCTGGTGGCGCAGTGGTTGAGAATCCGCCTGCCGATGCAGGGGACACGGGTTCGTGCCCCGGTCCGGGAAGATCCCACATGCCGCGGAGCGGCTGGGCCCGTGAGCCATGGCCGCTGAGCCTGTGCGTCCGGAGCCTGCGCTCCGCGATGGGAGAGGCCACAACAGTGAGAGGCCCGCGCACCACCAAAAAAAAAAAAGATTTAACGGTTGGTTTCTGGACTTTTAAATATAAACTGCCAGTAGTTCTGACAGAACTGTCTTTGTCACAGGTTGATTTTCATAGGTTGTGAGTACATTGATTCAGGGAAAAAAAAAAAAAAAGCATTATTAAAGACTTGTTACAGTTACACAAAGCCTCAGAGTTAAATACCAAAAACTCTTATTTTCTCTAACCTTTTGGGTTGTTCATTGTTTTCCTGGCTCATAAATTGGTTCTGCTTCTACACTGCTGCTAACTTTAACTATACTCTAACATCTAGGATTTATGTTTGCGTCTCACAGGTCACAATGAAAATGTCAACTCTTAAAAGTCATAAATTTTTAAAATATCTCATGGACTAAAATATAAAGTTAAAGTACTTCATATATGGCCTTCCACAAAGTAATTAGAGTTCACATCCTATGAGGGATCTACTTAGGGGCTTTCTAATTCACCAAAAGGGATGGATGCAAATGAAAGGCTTGGAACAAAAATAGAAGTACTCTGTAACCACAGCCATTTACCCAGAAGGGAATGTGCAAAGAAATATAAAGAGACAGTAACATGACAGTTCTCTACATTTGTGTCAAGAAAGCAAATGAGTCCAGGCTCTCAAGTAATTGAAATTGTTGGCTACAATTTATTGTCATTCTCTACTCATTGTTGATTCAAGACTTTCTGACACCATGGCAAGGAAATATAACCTGTTGTCATCACATCCTTTAAAAATGTGCAGAATTTTGGAGGTAAGTACTTTAGAACTATGACCCAATTCTGTCATTTCAGAAATGAGGAAACTAAAATTCAGAGGAGTTTAATGCCTAATCCAAGGTCTTTTAGGAAGTTAGTGGTAGAACCTTGATTAGGACCCAGATCCTCTGAATATTTGCTGGACTCTTTCCTATGCATGCTCGAAAAAATCCAACAAACCTGTTTTCCAAGTAGAAGTAAAATTTTTCTGACTTCTATTAGCAGCTAAGAATTAGATATTTGGCAAATTTCTTTAGTCATTAACCAATAATCAAATTAAGATTAATCAGAATTTCACTAGATATTGTACTTGCAAGACAGTGACAAAAGAAAGCCTTAGGTCTCCTAATTTCTTAGTAACTTTATAGTATCACAGTTGATAGCACCATTGAGAGAAGGAAGTTATATGACAAGCCATAAATGCTGTGTGAGAAAAATAATACTATCCTTGAAAGGTTCAATTTCTTTTATCAATTTTTGAAGAAGTAAATTTAATCAAGATGACTATCACAGGAATCCACTGAGCTTTGCACAAATGACCATTTAAAAATTTGTCAAAATTTCACTTCCACTTTCATATTTACTGAGCCATGAAGGGACTGTCTCTTAAGGACTGAGCTCACTTAACACTTTAAAACTTAAACAATTAGTTGCATTAATAACATAGTTGAAAATGGTTTCCGTTCAAAAAGGTAGACATGTAAATTTGGTGCTAAGTGGAATTATAATACAAATTATTTTTTTTTCCTCAGGGCTGTTTTCCAAAAATCTTTACATTGACCTTTGCTTAGGTTCCCCAAGGATCATCACATGTATCTCACCAGGTGCCCTGACTACCCAAGAAAATATCCCTATTGTGATTTGAGAACACCAAAAAATAAGTTCTTCTAAAACATATGTCCCCCCAATGAATTGACCTAATTTCATGATCAACTTTTTGGATTAGATTTAAAAGCTGTCAATTTGTAAGATACATTAAGCCAATTTTAGGTGTTGGCATCGAGTTTAAATTAGTTTATCGGAGTGCTGATCCAGTCACTTAGCAAGAACTAAAGAAAATTAGAAATGGGACATATATACTATATAGAAGAAAAAGAAAATTGGAATTATTATCAGCATGGGATATGAAAGAGGAGTCTAATGAGAGAAGCATGAGACACTGGGTTCTAAGCGCTATGGACGATCGAAATGAAGAGTGTGTTACCAGATGTATCGAGAGGGAGGAAAACACGTATGAATAATCTCTCTGTTTTTACACTATCACCATGAGTCAACAAGTGCTCTCTCTATGGGTTGTGACCAACTAAAAAGGGCTATTCAGTCCTATTCTTGAACATAAGATAGGTTCCTCACACGAGTCCATATGTATATTATTTGCTTGAAACATTTGTTCTTTTTTTTTACTTTCTAACTTATAGCTTGATAATAAAGTCAGAAGTGGATTTTTTCAGGTTAAGACAAGATAAAGTGATAAAATGGATGATTAGGAAGAGGGGGGAAGAGCACTGTTTTGAAATGTACATCTGTTGGGTGCTTAATAATATCTTACATGTATTCAGTGCAGCAAAGCAATTAAACAAACAAACAAAAAATACCATTGATACAGTGTCACCTGATGTTGTCATTGTATTTTGGTGTTTACTCAGTTTTCTCAGTCATTTAAAGTAAGATTTTCACTTTATCATTTGTGAGAAAAATGAGCCAAGTGGTAATACGGTAACCTAAAATGTTATTTGATAAAAGTCTAAGGCTGTGCTGTCCAGCATAATAGTCACTAGACACATATGGCTTTTCAGCACTCGAAATGGGGCTTGTCTGAATTAAAATGTGGTTTAAGTGTAAACTATACACTTAGTAAGTGTATAGTAAGACTATACTTAGTCTTATGAAGACTTAGTAAGAAAAAAAGTAAAAATATTGCATTCATAATTTTTATATTATATTGAAATGATAATATTCTGTATATGTTGGGTAAAGTCACATATATTATTACAATAATTTTCACCTTTCTTTTTTCCTTTTTAGTGTTGCTAACTAGAAAATTTTAAGTGACATATGTGGCTTGTATTTGTGGCTGATATTACATTTTTATGACAGAGCTGCTCTAAGGAATTTAATATTATTTAAATGTGATATGCTTGTGAATTGGGCTTGTAGTTTTTTATGTTTCTACAATTATAAATGTTCAAATGCTTTACTTTGAAAGCAGATATATATTTGACATTGAAAAATCATATGTAACTTCCTTCTGTTCTCTTGAGGATTTCTTTGCGTGATTTCTTTGCATATTTTATTCCACACAGGTGGGAGATGTTCTGAACTCTTCTGAATAATGCCTGAGGGAAGAGTCACTGAAGGAAAGGGTATCTAGTTTCCTTTAAACAAGGAAACCACCTACCCTGACCAGTCTGTAGATAGTTCCATTTAGCAAAGATTTGTCCTGTGTCTGTCAACATTGGCTAACGTGTATAAATGAAAATTCTGTCAGGAACACAAGAAACTCAATGAGAACTTGAAAACAAGTTTCAGAAAATGTTAGGTTAAACCATCTACATGATTTCTGGAGAGTACTAATGAACAGCTGAAGACAGTGAAATTCAGAAAGCATATGGGGATCATATTATTAAACCAGCATATATTAATTTAAAATAAACTTGAAATTCTTGGGTAGGGGTTGTTGCAGAATAATTCACTTTTGCATGTGAAAAAACATAAATTTTCACATGGTTTGCACAACTGTTCACATTTTGAAAGTCGCATTTAACATTGAATTTGCAAAGAATTCAGCATTTTACTGTTTAGCACAGGTATCAGTGACAAAATTCCATTGGAATGTTTTTTTCAATTTCCGTCACATGTGAGATGAATGCTTTTCACCACAAAAGGAATATACATGATCTTTTGAGGTCAGAGTTTTTTTGCACTTTGGTTTCAAGCTACTAACTATATACGACATGATGAGGAAATGATACCTTTTAGTGGCAGATCAAATTTAAGTATCAGAGCTGCTTACAAAAATAACTTCAAAAATCAGTTGATGAAAGCATTCTACAGTGGGACTTTGAGTCTTATTTTCTGGTAGGAAGTGTAATTTTAGAAAAGTAGAATATTTTTCGAGGTTACATTTACTAACTTTGTATTTACAGAATTTCTAATTTACTAACTGCAGCCATATGACTGTGATTCTTGCCATGGCAAGACTGTCTTTTGATGGTTTTTGGTACTAATTTTCAGTTGTTACTATCCCTTGTGTAATACGTTAACAGGTCTTAAAATTTAAATTTAGAATCCTCTCATGATTTATCTGTTTCTGTTAATACAGATCTAAATCTCTGATGTGATAAAAATAATTATTTACTTATGATCTGTCAGGTTTTCTAACATAAATTAATTATGCACGGACCTGGAACTCCAAATCTCTCCTCTCTATTTAATGTCAGAGTCAGTTTATGCAGGTGCCATTAGGAGGCCAAGTATCAAACTATTTGCTCCATTTATAAAACAGTAAAAAAACACATCATGAGATTTTCAACCTCTCAAATTTTGCCACACATTCTTTTCAACGCAAGGACTTATTCTTAAGCTGTCTGGGGATCTCAGTGATGGGCTGTGTTGTATGCATGTCCCAAAGTACCTGTAGGCAGTCATCTCTCTTCCACTAAATCATTATCCAAAATTGATTCTTTCTGGTTACCAGAATGGGAATAAAAGCACTGAGAATATTGGGGGAGGAATGGGGGTCAAGACCTTGATCTGTGAGGTATCTTGAAGACAAGAATAGTACCTTTCTAATATCCATCTGCACTTGGGTGCCATATGGAATGATATATGATTATTTGATATAAAACCTACACATGTTATTATTATACACCCAAAGGACTGAAACAGCAGAGTCAACATCTGGGTCTACTACTTAAAAAGCCAAATGAACTAAATAACAAATCACATGTTTCTATCATGATCTAGTTTAAAGGGAAGAGGTGTTGGAAATAAGTAAAAGCATTTCAAAGTATTTCAGCTTGTTACTAGCACTTTCACATTTCCTCATACCTAAAATTAGTTTTTAGTGTCTTTCCTACTTCTTGTCATAATATCAGAACTTACAAACATAAAGAATATGGTGCATCTCAGCAAATACTATTTTGGTATCTATTACCCTTCAATAAGGACTAAGGATATAAAAAAGGGAACAGTTTATAATTCATTAAAATCGTTTTCTCTTCCTTTTTTTCCCCTTGGCCTCACCATTAAAATCAGTGGGGGGAAAAAAACCTGGGAAAGGTCAGAAGAAAGACAAAAACATTGTTTAAAAAACTTAGACTAAGACTTTTTGAAAAGATGATTTGGTCTAACAAGCATAGAGAAAACAAAGGAGTAATTCTGTGATAGCCTTCAAGTATAGTACACAAAAAGTTATTTTAAAAAGCTCTTTTCATCTCTTCTGGGTGACTTAGGAAAGGTCTGCGTAAAAGTGGGTAATGGATTAGATTTTCCAAGTATTTTCTAGGGAGGTTAGCTCATAACAATGTAGTCTGTTTTAGTCTCTCTCCCCTTGCAGGAAATTAATAGAACAGTGTTCAGTGTAAATGGGCATTTAATAAATGTTTTTATTATTATGAAACCGATTATTGACGTTTTTATAAACTATTTTTATTCAAATTTCTGGAAAGCTTTTTCATATTTATAATGTAAGCAATGACTACAATCACCCTATTTCACTCTTTCATGACTATATCTTTATGAAAAAGATAGCCATTCTTTTTTTTTTTTTTTTTGCGGTATGCGGGCCTCTCACTGTTGTGGCCTCTCCCGTTGCGGAGCACAGGCTCCGGACGCACAGGCTCAGCGGCCATGGCTCACGGGCTTAGTTGCTCCACGGCATGTGGGATCTTCCCGGACCAGGGCACGAACCCGTGTCTCCTGCATCGGCAGGCGGATTCTCAACCACTGCGCCACCAGGGAAGCCCAGCCATTCTTTTAAGTACTTAAAAAGCTGAAGAATAAATCAAGTTAAATCAGGTTTCACAAATAATTGTCTCTTTTATTTTCCAAGCATTGATTCAAAATTAAACTATGTTAATTTATAGATTATCCTAATTGTGATAGAATTAAGTGAACAATGTTATGTATCATTTCCATTTTGTCATCATATTCAACAACCAAGTTAGTGAAATTTTGTATTAAACTTACATGAAAGTGCTAATGAATACACCACACTTTACAAATACAAATATAGTCAGTAAATAGTGGGCTAGGGAAGCCTATAATCCCTGCCCCGTCTCCCCAAACACACACACATACACACCCACTTAGTTTTGGAAGAGAGGAGGGAAAAAAAATCACCTAAAATGTCCCTGCTTCATCATTTGGTAGCAAGCATTGCCTTTCTCTTGAAAGTGTTATTTCTCTGCTCATTGGTTGTGGCTTTGAATGAAGTCCTAGAGGACTGCATCAATTCCAGGCAGGCTGCAAATTGCATCGTACATTTTTTTTTTTCTTTTTTCTCTTGAGAGGCAATATAGTATTTTGAAAAGAAATGAGGTTCCTAAGTCAAATGGATATAGGTTTTCCACCTGCTTCATGTATAGTATTGGAAAATAGTTTTAGAGCCTCCATTTTCTTTTAACTGCAGAGGCTGAATGACTTCGTTTTAATCCCCATCAGATAGAAGCACTCAGAAGTAAAATGCCCTTTACAGTGTCCAGCTCACTAAATTGTGGTGATGATAGTAATAATAATAGTAGTTGCTGTAGTTGACTGTACTTTTGTGACTGTAGTCATCTTACAGCCCCACAGTCCCACTTTAACTAAATCAATTCAAGGATATAAAGAGGCAGCCAGATTAGGGAGACAGGATTCATAGTCAGGTTTATCTCACCACGATCTGTGCTGTTACACATACACCATATTGTTGTGGTATTTTGGATTTTAGATTCTCTAAATCCTGGCACTCTGCATAGAGGCACTTCATTCTTGTGGGACAGTTTTTCCAAATTATATTTTTAAATAGTTTTGATTTTTTAAAAATATATTTATTTAATTTATGGCTGTGTTGGGTCTTCGTTTCTGTGCGAGGGCTTTCTCCAGTTGCTGCGAGTGGGGGCCACTCTTCATCGCGGTGCGCGGGCCTCTCACTGTCACGGCCTCTCCCGTTGTGAAGCACAGGCTCCAGACGCGCAGGCTCAGTAGTTGTGGCTCACGGGCTTAGTTGCTCCGCGGCATGTGGGATCTTCCCAGACCAGGGCTCGAACCCGTGTCCCCTGCATTGGCAGGCAGACTCTCAACCACTGCGCCACCAGGGAAGCCCCTAAAAGGCAGATTTTAACCTTAATGTATTGATTTGTATATACTTAAACATGAGGAATTCATTTAAGTGACTTAGCTACCTGACCATCTGGCTGATTTTTCAACTTCTTTTAGGTATTTCTGGTTTCTTTGTTCTATGCATTTGGTTTAAGCATATGCTTAAACCAAAAAAGCCTATTCTCCATGAATTACATTTCTCAAGTATAGTAACTACATGGTTTATTTCTGTGCCTCTTTTAAATTGCTATTCTTATTGCTAATAAAGATAATCTTAATGTCTTAACTAATTTGTACTCTTTTACATCTAAAATTTAGTCTAAACTATTAATTTCATAAATCAAATTATAGAAATAGAATATTGCTGTATAATTTATAATCACATCTCATTCAATAGGGGTAATTATTTAGGAATGTAAATTCAACCAGACCTGTAACTTAATATTTATTTTTAGCCTGAGCTATGCATTTCTTTCTTTCTTTTTTTTTTTTAACATCTTTATTTGAGTATAACTGTTTTACAATAGTGTGTTAGTTTCTCCTTTACAACAAAGTGAATCAGTTATACATATACATATGTTCCCATATCTCTTCCCTCTTGCCTCACCCTCCCTCCCACCCTCCCTATCCCACCCCTCTAGGTGGTCACAAAGCACAGAGGTGAACTCCCTGTGCTATGTGGCAGCTTCCCACTAGCTATCTAGTTTACATTTGGTAGTGTGTACATGTCCCTGCCACTCTCTCACATCATCACAGCTTACCCTTCCCCCTCCCCATATCCTCAAGTCCATGCTCTAGTAGTGTTTTATTCCCGTCCTACCACTAATCTCTTCATGACATTTTTTTTTCTTAGATTCCATATATATGTGTTAGCATACGGTATTTGTTTTTCTCCTTCTGACTTACTTCACTCTGTATGACAGACTCCAGGTCCATCCACCTCATTACAAATAACTCAGTTTCATTTCTTTTTATGGCTGAGTAATATTCCATTGTATATATGTGCCACATCTTCTTTATCCATTCATCTGTTGATGGACACTTAGGTTGCTTCCATGTCCTGGCTATCGTAAATAGAGCTGCAATAAACATTTTGGTACATGACTCTTTTTGAATTATGGTTTTCTCAGGGTATATGCCTAGTAGTGGGATTGTGGGGTCATATGGTAGTTCTATTTGTAGTTTTTTAAGGAACCTCCATACTGTTCTCCATAGTGGCTGTATCAATTTACATTCCCACCAGCAGTGCAAGAGTGTTCCCTTTTCTCCACACCCTCTCCAGCATTTATTGTTTCTAGAGTTTTTGATGATGGCCAATCTGACTGGTGTGAGGTGATATCCCATTGTAGTTTTGATTTGCATTTCTCTAATGATTAATGATGTTAAGCATTCTTTCATGTGTTTGTTGGCAATCTGTATATCTTCTTCGGAGAAATGTCTATTTAGCTCTTCTGCCCATTTTTGGATTGGGTTGTTTGTTTTTTTGTTATTGAGCTGCATGAGTTGCTTATAAATTTTGGATATTAATCCTCTGTCATTTGCTTCATTTGCAACTATTTTCTCCCATTCTGAGGGTTGTCTTTTGGTCTTGTTTATGGTATCCTTTGCTGTGCAAAAGCTTTTAAGTTTCATTAGATCCCATTTGTTTATTTTTCTTTTTATTTCCATTTCTCTAGGAGATGGGTCAAAAAGGATCTTGCTGTGATTTATGTCATAGAGTGTTCTGCCTATGTTTTCCTCTAAGAGTTTGATAGTGTCTGGCCTTACATTTAGGTCTTTAACCCATTTTGAGTTTATTTTTGTGTGTGGTGTTAGGGAGTGTTCTAATTTCATACTTCTACAGGTTGCTGTCCAGTTTTCCCAGCACCACTTGCTGAAGAGGCTGTCTTTTCTCCATTGTATATTATTGCCTCCTTTATCAAAGATAAGGTGACCATATGTGTGTGGGTTTATCTCTGGGCTTTCTATCCTGTTCCATTGATCTATATTTCTGTTTTTGTGCCAGTACCATACTGTCTTGATTACTGTGGCCTTGTAGTAGAGTCTGAAGTCAGGGAGCCTGATCCCTCCAGCTCCATTTTTCGTTCTCAAGATTGCTTTGGCTATTCGGGGTCTTTTGTGTTTCCATACAAATTGTGAAATTTTTCTAGTTCTGTAAAAAATGCCAGTGGTAATTTGATAGGGATTGCATTGAATCTGTAGATTGCTTTGGGTAATAGCGTCATTTTCACAATGTTGATTCTTCCAATCCAAGAACATGGTATATTTCTCTACCTATTTGTATCATCTTTAATTTCTTTCATCAGTGTCTTATAGTTTTCTGCATACAAGTCTTTTGTCTCCTTAGGTAGGTTTATTCCTAGATATTTTATTCTTTTTGTTGCAATGGTAAATGGGAGTGTTTTCTTAATTTCACTCTCAGATTTTTCATCATTAGTGTATAAGAATGCCAGAGATTTCTGTGCATTAATTTTGTATCCTGCTACTTTACCAAATTCATTGATTAGTTCTAGTAGTTTTCTGGTAGCATCCTTAGTATTCTCTATGTATAGTATCATGTCATCTGCAAACAGTGACAGCTTTACGTCTTCTTTTCTTACTTGGATTCCTTTTATTTCTTTATTTTCTCTGATTGCTGTGGCTAGAACTTCCAAAACTAGGTTGAATAAGAGTGGTGAGAGTGGGCAACCTTGTCTTGTTCCTGATCTTAGTGGAAATGGTTTCAGTTTTTCACCATTGAGAACAATGCTGGCTGTGGGTTTGTCATATATGGCCTTTATTATGTTGAGGAAAGTTCCCTCTATGCCTACTTTCTGCAGGGTTTTTATCATAAATGGGTGTTGAACTTTGTCAAAAGCTTTCTCTGCATCTATTGAGATGATCATATGTTTTTTCTCCTTCAGTTTGTTGATATGGTGTTTCACGTTGATTGATTTGCGTATATTGAAGAATCCTTGCATTCCTGGAATAAACCCCACTTGATCATGGTGTATGATCCTTTTCATCTGCTGTTGGATTCTGTTTGCTAGTATTTTGTTGAGGATTTTTACATCTATGTTCATCAGTGATATTGGCCTGTAGTTTTCTTTCTTTGTGACGTCTTTGTCTGGTTTTGGTATCAGGGTGATGGTGGCCTCATAGAATGAGTTTGGGAGTGTTCCTCCCTCTGCTATCTTTCGGAAGAGTTTGAGAAGGAGAGGTGTTAGCTCTTCTCGAAATGTTTGATAGAATTCGCCTGTGAAGCCATCTGGTCCTGGACTTTTGTTTGTTGGAAGATTTTGAATCACAGTTTCAATTTCAGTGCTTGTGATTGGTCTGTTCATATTTTCTATTTCTTCCTGGTTCAGTCTTGGCAGGTTGTGCATTTCTAAGAATTTGTCCATTTCTTCCAGGTTGTCCATTTTATTGGCATACAGTTGCTTGTAGTAATCTCTAATAATCTTTTGTATTTCTGCAGAGTCAGTTGTTACATCTCCTTTTTCATTTCTAATTCTATTGATTTGAGTCTTCTCCCTTTTTTTCTTATGAGTCTGGCTAATGGTTTATCAATTTAATTTATCTTCTCAGAGAACCAGCTTTTACTTTTATTGATCTTTGCTATTGTTTCCTTCATTTCTTTTTCATTTATTTCTGATCTGATCTTTATGATTTCTTTCCTTCTGCTAAATTTGGGGTTTTTTTTGTTCTTCCTTCTCTAATTGCTTTAGGTGCAAAGTTAAGTTGTTTATTCGACATGTTTCCTGTTTCTTAAGGTATGATTGTATTGCTATAAACTTCCCTCTTAGAACTGCTTTTGCTGTATCCCATAGGTTTTGGGTCGTCGTGTCTCCCTTGTCATTTGTTTCTAAGTACTTTTTGATTTCCTCTTTGATTTCTTCAGTGATCACTTTGTTATTAAATAGTGTATTGTTTAGCCTCCATGTTTGTATTTTTTACAGATCTTTTCCTGTAACTGATATCTAGTCTCATAGCATTGTGGTCAGAAAAGATACTTGATACGATTTCAATTTTCTTAAATTTGCCAAGGCTAGATTTGTGACCCAAGATATGATCGATCCTGGAGAATGTTCCATGAGCACTTGAGAAAAATGTGTATTCTGTTGTTTTTGGATGGAATGTCCTATAAATATCAAGTAAATCCATCTTGTATAATGTATCATTTAAAGCTTGTGTTTCCTTATTTATTTTCATTTTGGATGATCTGTCCATTGGTGACAGTGGGGTGTTAAAGTCCCCTACTATGATTGTGTTACTGTCGATTTCCCCTTTTATGGCTGTTAGTATTTGCCTTATGTATTGAGGTGCTCCTATGTTGGGTGCATAAATATTTACAATTGTTATATCTTCTTCTTGAATGGATCCCTTGATCATTATGTAGTGTCCTTCTTTGTCTCTTGTAATAGTCTTTATTTTAAAGTCTATTTTGTCTGATATGAGAATTGCTACTCCAGCTTTCTTCTGATTTCCATTTGCATGGAATATCTTTTTCCATCCCCTCACTTTCAGTCTGTAAGTGTCACTAGGTCTGAAGTGGGTCTCTTGTAGACAGCATATATATGGGTCCTATTTTTTGGGTTTTTTTTTTTTTTTTTTTTTGCTCTATGCGGGCCTCTCACTGTTGCGGTCTCTCCCGTGTGGAGCACAGGCTCCGGACGCACAGGCCCAGCGGCCATGGCCCACGGGCCCAACCGCTCCATGGCACGTGGGATCCTCCCGGACCGGGGCACGAACCCGCGTCCCCTGCATCGGCAGGCAGACTCTCAACCACTGCGCCACCAGGGAAGCCCTATGTGTCCTATTTTTATATCCATTCAGCCAGTCTGTGTCTTTTGGTGGGAGCATTTAATCCATTTACATTTAAGGTAATTATTGATATGTGTGTTCCTATTACCATTTACTTAATTGTTTCGGGTTGTTCTTGTAGGTCTTTTCCTTCTCTTGTGTTTCTTGCTTAGAGAAGTTCCTTTAGCATTTGCTGTAAAGCTGGTTTGGTGGTGCTGAACTGTCTCAGCTTTTGCTTGTCTGTAAAGGTTTTAATTTCTCCATCAAATCTGAATGAGATCCTTGCTGGGTAGAGTAATCTGGGTTGTAGGTTTTTCTCCTTCATCACTTTAAATATGTCCTGCCACTCCCTTCTGGCTTGTAGAGATTCTGCTGAAAGATCAGATGTTAGTCTTATGGGGATTCCCTTGTGTGTTATTTGTTGTTTTTCCCTTGCTGCTTTTAATATGTTTTCTTTGTATTTAATTTTTGACAGTTTGATTATTATGTGTCTTGGAATGTTTATCCTTGGGTTTATCCTGTATGGGACTCTCGGTGCTTCCTGGACTTGATTGACTATGTCCTTTCCTATATTAGGGAGGTTTTCAACTATAATCTCTTCAAATATTTTCTCAGTCCCTTTCTTTTTCTCTTCTTCATCTGGGACCTCTATGATTCGAATGTTGGTGCGTTTAATGTTGTCCCAGAGGTCTCTGAGACTGTCCTCAGATCTTTTCATTCTTTTTTCTTTATTCTGCTCTGCAGTACTTATTTCCACTATTTTATCTTCCAGGTCACTTATCCGACCTTCTGCCTCAGTTATTCTGCTATTGATCCCATCTAGAGTATTTTTCATTTCATTTATTGTGTTGCTCATCGTTACTTGCTTCCTCTTTATTTCTTCTAGGTCCTTGTTAACTGTTTCTTGCAATTTGTCTATTCTATTTCCAAGATTTTGAATCATCTTTACTATCATTATTCTGAATTCTTTTTCAAGTAGACTGGCTATTACCTCTTCATTTGTTAGGTCTGGTGTGTTTTTATCTTGCTCCTTCATCTGCTGTGTGTTTTTCTGTCTTCTCATTTTGCCTATCTTACTGTGTTTGGGGTCTGCTTTTTGCAGGCTGCAGGTTCGTAGTTCCCGTTGTTTCTGGTGGCTGTCCCCAGTGGCTGAGGTTGGTTCAGTGGGTTGAGCAGGTTTCCTGGTTGGGGGGGCTAGTGCCTCTGTTCTGGTGGATGAGGCTGGATCTTGTCTTTCTGGTGGGCAGGTCCACATCTGGTGGTGTGTTTGGGGGATGTTGGTAGCCTTATTATGATTTTAGGCAGCCTCTCTGCTAATGGATGGGGCTGTAGACCTGTCTTGCTCTTTGTTGGGCATAGGGTGTCCAGCACTGTTCAATGCTGGTCCTTGAGTGAAGCTGGGTCTTGGTGTTGAGATGGAGATCTCTGGGAGATTTTCGCTGTTTGATATTACGTGGAGCTGGGAGGTCTCTTGTGGACCAGTGTCCTGAGGTTGGTTCTCCCACCTCAGAGACACAGCCTTGACACCTGGCTGGAGTGCCAAGAGCCTTTAATCCACACGGCTCAAAATAAAAGGGAGAAAAAAATAGAAAGGAAAGGAAGGAGGAAGGGAGGGAAGGAAGGAAGGAAGAAAGGAAGGGAAGGAGGAAGAAAGGAAGGGAGGAAGGAAGAAAGGAAGGAAGGAAGAAAGGAAGGAAGGGAGGAAGGAAGGAGGGAGGGAAGTAGGAAAGAAAGGAGGGAAGAGAGGAAGAAAGAAAAGGAGAAGACAAAATAGAGTAAAATATAGTTATTAAAATAAAAAATAATTAGTAAGAAGAAAAATTTCTATTAAAGAAAAAGAAGCCGAAAAAAAAAACAACAACAACAAAAAAAAAACGGGTCGGTCTAATCCTAGGACAAATGGTGAAAACAAAGCTATACAGACAAAATCTCACACAGCAGCACACACATACACACTCACAAAAAGAAAAAAGGGGAAAATAATAGTATATCTTGCTCCCAAAGTCCACCTCCTCAACTTGGGATATTTCGCTGTCTATTCAGGTTTTCCACAGATGCAGGGCACTTCAAGTTGACTGTGGAGCTTTAACCCACTGCTTCCGAGGCTGCTGTGAGAGACCTCCCCCTCTCTTTGTTCGCACAGCTCCTGGGGTTCAGCTGTGGACTTGGCCCCGCCTCTGCGCGTAGGTCGTCTGAGGGCGTCTGCCCTTCACTCAGACAGGACGGGGTTAAAGGAGCAGCTGATTCGTGGTCTCTGGCTCACTCAGGCAGCGGGGAGGGAGGGGCACGGAGGCGGGGCGAGCCTGCGACGTCAGAGGCCGGCGTGACGCTGCACCGGTCCGAGGCGCACCGTGCGTTTTCCCGGGGAAGCTGTCCCTGGAACCCGGGACCCCAGCAGTGGCAGGCTGCACAGTCTCCCTGGAGGGGCGGTGTGGAGAGTGACCTGTGCTCGCACACAGGCCTCTTGGTGGCGGCAGTAGCAACCCTAGCGTCCCACACCCGTCTCTACTGTCCGTGCCGACAGCCGCAGCTCGCGCCCGTTTCTGGAGCTCCTTTAAGCGGCGCGCTTAAACCCCTCTCCTCGCGCACCAGGAGGCAAAGAGGGAAGAAACGGTCTCTTGCCTCTTCAGCAGCTCCGGACTTCAACTGGACTCCCTCCCGGCTAGCTGTGGTGCACTAACCCCTTCAGGCTGTTTTCACCCTGCCAACTCCAGACCTTTCCCTGGGATCCGACTGAACCCCGAGCCTCAGCTCCTAGCCCCCGCCCGCTCCGGCGGGGGAGCAGACAAGCCTCTCGGGCTGGTGAGTGCTGGTCGGCACTGATCCTCTGCGGAATCTCTCTGCTTTGCCCTCCGCACCCTGTTGCTGCGCTCTCCTCCGCGGCTCCGAAGCTTCCCCCTCCGCCACTCGCAGTCTCCGCCCGCGAAAGGGCTCCTAGTGTGTGGGAACCTTTCCTCCTTCACGGCTCCCTCCCACTGGTGCAGGTCCCGTCCCTATTCTTTTGTCTCTGTTTATTCTTTTTTCTTTTGCCCTACCCAGGTACGTGGGGAGTTTCTTGCCTTTTGGGAGTTCTGAGGTCTTCTGCCAGCGTTCGGTGGGTGTTCTATAGGAGAAGTTCCACGTGTAGATGTATTTCTGATGTATCTGTGAGGAGGAAGGTGATCACCGCGTCTTACTCTTCCGCCATCTTCTCGCTCCCCCCTATGCATTTATTTCTAATTAGTAAAAGGTTATTTTTCTACCTCAGGGAGATTTAAACCCTAAAATACAAATTGGACAAAACAAAACAAAACACTGAAGTGTGATTTATTTTTCTTAGTACTGCATATACTTAAAAGCACTGAATAGGGTTCCCTTTTCTCCACACCCTCTCTTGGACTGTTGGTGGGAATGTAAATTGATACAGCCACTATGGAGAACAGTATGGAGGTTCCTTAAAAAACTAAAAATAGAACTACCATATGACCCTGCAATCCCACTCTTGGGCATATACCCTGGGAAAAGCATACTTCAAAAAGAGTCATGTACCGCAATGTTCATTGCAGCACTATTTACAGTAGCCAGGACATGGAAACAAAGTAAGTGTCCAACGATAGATAAATAGATAAAGAAGATTTGGTACATATATACAATGGAATATTACTCAGCCATAAAAAGGAATGAAATTGGGTCATTTGTAGAGATGTGGATGGACTTAGAGTCTGTCATACAGAGTGAAGTAAACCAGAAGGAGAAAAACAAATATCGTATATTAATGCGTATATGTGGAATCCAGAAAAATGGTACAGATGAACCTATTTGTAAGGCAGGAATAGAGACGTAGGCATAGAGAATGGACATATGGACACGAGGGAAGGGGAGGGTGGAATGAGTTGGGAGATTGGGTTTGACATAAATAAGCTACCATGTGTAAAACAGATAGCTAGTGGGAACCTGCCGTACAGCACAGGGAGCTCAGCTCGGTGCTCTGTGACGACCTAGAGGGGTGGGGTGGGAGGGAGGTCCAAGAGGGAGGGGATATAGGTATACATGTAGCTTATTCACGTCATTGTACAGCAGAAAGTAACACAACACTGTAAAGCAATTTTACTCCAATTAAAAAAAAAACACTGAAGATCTCAGAACACTACTTAAAATTATATTATTTATCGGGACGTGCAGGACTATTTACGAGTTTTATATTATATTTATTAGATAAGAAGTATTGTGATTCTATGGCCTGTGGTAGTGGAACCTGCTAGGATTTCAGAGTCCAGGGCCAGCAGACGCAGCTTGGGTGTCCACACTGGACTCCTTTGTTTCCGCCCATTTTCCCCAAGGGTCTCCAGCCTCTTCCCTCAACTAGCCATCTCATACCTTTTCAGCACATCCTTGTCATCTTTAATTTAACTAGAGTATGTTTTGGTAGTTTGCAACCCAGAATGCAGGTGATTGTAACAAGTATTGCCATTCCAGTTGATAGATGAAGAAATTGAGCCTTACTGAGTAAATAACTTGCTTGAATTGTAGTTATATAGACAATCCAAATCTAGACCCCATAACTTCTACTTAAGGTTGGTTTCTTTCACAGCACACTGTTTTCTCAGTTGCCTTCAGTGGCCTCTGCAGATAATGAGATGTGGTTCCCCCTCTATGCCTCCTTGATTGAGTGCTTAATCCTATTTCCTGTTTTAATGCTTATCTGCTTAATGTCAAATGTGCCTGTCTTCCACACTAAACCGTTGAGCATCTGGAAGACAAGGATTGTATTATAGTCATTTTCTCTCAGACTATACTGGAGTGCTTGGGTGCACAGTCAGTACTAAATAAAGATTTTAATGAATGAGTGAGCACATATGTGCATAAATTATTCAATTAACTGAAAACACCAATATGGGTTTGAAGTTGATGCTAAAAGCATAACATTGATTTTTAAGTTAAAGTATTTTTTTCATAAAAGTAATTTGCTTTGAATATATAAAGATGTTCACATAGTAAGCATATATTCCATGTTACTGTTTGCCAGGCTCTTATGACAGAGATAAATAGGAATTTGTCTCCTCTTTTAGAAGTCTCACAGACTGATGGGGGAAACAACTGTTTCTGTAGCTCAGATCATGGAGCTGTGGGAAAAAGAGCTGTGGTAATCTGAAGAATGATTAGAGCAACAGGCCCACTGTCAGCAGTCATGGGAACCACTAAACTGGAATGGAGATATAGCTCTAGGCAGGATTCTGTGCACATCAAGGACAACAGCCAGAGCCCTTTGAAAGCTGGAGAAAAGCACAATGTGCTTTGCCTTTCCAGAATGTTATAAGATTTGCTTAAAAAATAAGTTACCCAGACTCTTATTCAGACATAATTATTTTTAAAAAGATTATAATCAAGGCTTGTTATAAAAAAATTTTGATTACTTTGAAATTGCTATGTGTTATATGAAACTAATAGCTAAGACTATATTTTGATTTGGCACTAAGGTGAAATGAAGATAGATCTGTATCTTTGTTTAAGCATTAAAGCCCAATACAATAGAAGCAACAAATAAACACCTATATAAAAACATAAAAGGATATAAAATGATATATATGTATGTATATATAAAATATATATGTATAAACTAGGATACACATTTGTTAATAAAATTTCCATACTTTACAAATTATGCACACCGGTAGGAGAAATATTTAACTTCATATGTGTTGTATCATTTGCAGACAATATTTAACTTCATATGTGTTGTATCATTTACAGACAATTACTACGGTACCCCAAAGCCTCCAGCAGAACCAGCACCATTGTTACTAAATGTAACAGACCAGATACTTCCTGGAGCCACTCCAAGCACTGAAGGAAAACGAAAAAGGAATAAATCAGTAAGCAACATGGAGAAAGCAAGCATAGAGCCTCCTGAGGAGGAAGAGGAAGAGAGGCCTGTGGTCAATGGAAATGGAGTAGTAGTAACACCAGGTTAGTCTTTTACATTTGTTATAGGTTCATCAGCTCTTCTAGATGTATCTGAATATATATTATATCCCTGTGTTCAAATGTGTATTTTTTTCACATATATATGTTCAGGTGTGTGTGTGTGTGTATGCAATGATTGTAGTTATCTTCAGGGAGACAAGATTATGATATCAAACCGAAAGGAAATGATTCTTGTATCAAATTTATTAGTTTTAATTTTGACATATCAAGGAATCCATTCAACTTCTTCAATTTCTTGTTTCACTTATACAATATTAATGGCAATATAGTGAGCGGTTTAAATCTTAGAAGGTGTTACAGTTCATGAATATGATTGTGTGACATTTCAAAATTTTTGTTAGTTAATATTAGATATAATCTAGCCTTAGAAATCTTACTATACTTTCATCTCTGTGAATAGAGGTTTGTCATGTTATTTAGTTAATGGAGTCAATGAATACAGTCCACAGAATAACCATAGCTACATAATGCCCATGTATTTATCCTCCCATCCTTACCACCTAGTCTGACAATTTGGAGAAAGCATCTTCACAAGTGACACTGTGAAGGCAATTACCCTTGAACAAGGGAAAGACTTGTTATCCCTTTAATTTATCATCTGTCATATCACATATATTAAAAAAAGTATTAGATATAAAGTGTGGTTTTGCAAGGTATGGATTTGCAATTTTCTTATACTTACTAATATAGTGCCAAAATTTTTATTTATAAAATAGATTTTAAAAATTATCTTATTCATAATTAAATGTTACCAAAACTAAACTATGGCTTTCTCTTTGCCTATAATCTTGGAATAAGTTTCCAAAGTTTTGTTTTAGGTAGTTTTTAATAATGACATATCATTATTTTAATGGGCATTGAAAATCAAAGGGCTGTGTTAAAACTGTTGAAAAAACATTAACACAAGTACCTTGCATACATATTATTCTTAAGATATTTCCTACAACTACTTTGATGTCTTTACTTTTACTTATTACTGTACTGCTTCTATAGTGACATAATGTTTGAATTTTCATACCCAATTATTTTTATCAAAGAAAGGCTTCTTAAGCCTATTTTTTTTTACCTTCCCTTTCCATAATACCTGTAAAAATGTTCTTCATTACACATAAGGAGACCAAAATTCAGTATGTGTCAATCAAGGTGTAAAACCTTAAAAAGTGGTTTCCTCTTGGTTACTCAGAGGAGGATAACTTCCTCCATTAATATATTGGTTAAAAACTTATTCTCTGACCCTAGCAATCATTGATTTCTGGGTACAAATGCTAAAAATCACTATGGGTGCATAATGTAACTTGTTTACTGTAATATGATCTGGTAATTTTCAAGAAATTAGATACCTTCTCTTTTTTGATTCTGAAATGTCTCTGTCAAAATATTTACTTTTCATCATGTAATGGATTTAAATTAAGTTGATAGGACATCGTTTTCTTAGTTGATTTTTTATGTGAGAAGCAAAACAATTCAGCTAAATGGAAGCAAGTAATCACAAAAGAAGTAGAAGTTGGGTGTCAAAGAGTAGTTATAGAATTTCTTACTGGTTAACACCTTATAGTTAAAAATGTAAAATATATGGCCTTGATTAGGCCCAAATAATTGATTTGTTTTCATTTCTACTCTGTATAGGGCAAATCAAATGAAGCATTCTTGACCAACAGATTCTTAAACTAGAAATTTGTTTAATTGGGGGGCACAGTGAATCTGGAAAGCTCCATTCCCTTCTACTCATACGTGAGACATGAAGAATGGGGTATTTTTATGTCTAGGAGGTTTTTAAGGCTCCAGGGAAAATGGACTGGTTTGAACTCTTCTTTAACAGCCCTAGCCATGTGACTGTCTCTGGACTTCTGAGGCTGACAATGATAGAGAACAACCGTGCAGGACAGCTTTGGGATATCTGGATAGTCAACAGATGCCACAAACATGGTTCTGTGAGCCTGGCTTGGCAAGTGTTCTTATACTACTTTTTCTTTCTTATTATGGGACATGAGAGATGTATAAATTAGGCATCTCTTCACCCAATGTTCAAAGATGGAGGAAACAGCCCCAAACCAGAAAATTGGTCCATCATCCCTTACTAGAAATCTTTTGACCAGTCCCATTTTAGAAATGCCATTGTTTTTCTTTATGTTTATCCAAGAGAAACTTTAGGATAAAACTTTTTCTTTGCCCCCCCTCTTATATACATTTATCCAACTCTTCACCATTTGAACCTCATCACATTTTTTCTAGCACAGGGTCTTTGTCCTGCCTTTGTCTTCTTCTCATATACATTTGTTGGATACAGGACACTTCAAACAATATTGACAAAATTGTTGCTAAATTTTAGTTAACACTGCCCTGTAAGAGCCTGTAATAGTAATTAATATCAGACATCAGTTTAGAGCATAAATAATATAGTGAGGCACATTTGGAAAGGGAGAAAAACTTACTGAGGTAATTTCATTCCATTCCAAGTAGTATTGATGATAATGATAATAAACAATATTAAATAATTAACTTCTTTTGGATCTTACCATGTGTAGGAACTCCTTAACCTCATTATGTGTATTAGTGCATTTAATTCTCCTATCAGACCTATTAGTTAGGTACTGTTTTACAGATGACACTGAGGAACACTACAGTTAAATAATTTGCCCAGTAACTGGAAATAGGAAATATTACATAGGAAATCTGGATCCAGAACCCATTATCTTAGTTGCTTTACTATCCCAAGTCTTATATCACCAAATAGAAACATAAATATATTTCTTAGCAGTTTGTAGACACATGACCACTATTTTACCTGTACATTTTTAAACATGGAATTATAAATTTTTACCTACCAAAGGCTTATTTCTTTCATTTCTGGAAATTACGTGCAAGTAAACTTATTTCCTTCTATGAATATAAAAGATTCCTAGTTTTCTATAATATTCTGTATTTATATAAGTACCAAACCTACAGTCTTTAACTCCTTATATACTTTACCAAAATGAACTATTTTCTCTATGTAAATGAAGGTTTTAGAGTCCTCAATTTACCCATTACTCGTTTTCTTTATCTTTTTCTCCTTTGAACTGTAGTTTATAGAATTATGTATTTCTTTTTCTTTCAGACCGTATCTGTGTAAAGTCAGTGATCACTTATAAATAGGTAATTTCTCCATGAAGTTCTACTAATGTTATCAACAAACATATTTTTATTCTAGGTTCTCTCTTTTTACTCAAAATTACATTACAGAAATGTTTCTTTCTCTGATATATGTCACTTTGGTGATGGAAATTAGTGTAGTTCTACCCTTAGAAATGTGTTTTATCATTGTAAATAACAAAAATTACAATAAAAATAAAATAAACAATGACAACATCCCTTTAATGAATGCATACAATGTGCTAGGCATATAGGACATATATTATCTCTAGTCCCATAATCACAGTATATTTGCTCAACAAATGAGATGCTGAAATTTACCTTAAGGTACTTAACTAAGATAATGGTAGCAGAGTTGAAATCTGGACCCAGGAAGACCTGAACTCATCCTTTTCCACCATATTTCCCTGGGTTGTTAACTATGCTGAGGACAAAGAGACTTCTGACCTCCGTAAGGTAAATCACAATCCTGCAGTTCAGTGTATTTCATCTATGTTGTATTCCATTATATTTGTCCTTCACGGGGTTCATGGAAGTGATATTAGCTCTAATTCTTGCAAGGATGATATATCCTTACATCATCTTAGAGAATTTGCCTTTAAACTGATATTTCAAATTCATATGCTCAGGAAACCTTCCCTTTGACATCAACCTCACCGTATGTTCAGACATCTTTATCTTGTTAGAGGTGATATCCAGCCCTGTGGCTTCCAATACTGCATATTTACCTGCAACCTTCACTTCTCTCCTGTGTTCCAGGGCCATATGTCTAACTACTGCCCACTCGGCTGCCCCCACCCCAAGCATTTCTTCAGCAACTTAAATGTAACATTCCACTTAAACTCTTCTCCCATAAAACAAACAAGCAAACCAACTTACAGAGTCCCTTACTGGATTTCTCTAATTCTGCTTTTTACCCAGATAGCTCAGAGTTTGATGCTTTTCTCCCCACAGGCTGGATATACATTATTAGGTATAAAAGATCACTGTACCTTTAGCTTTTATCTCTTCCTTCCTAATACCACTGCCCCATCCTACATCACTCCCTCATCCCCTCATTTGTGGACCACAGTCCCCTAACTGACCTCCATTCCTCCAGGCTCCATTCCTGTCAAATTCCCTGTTACTCTTCAGTCAATTAAAAGGTTCTTGAACCAGCATTTGGTCATGTAACTATCCTTCTCAAAACTTGGATGAGTTTCTATTTCTACTGCTTCAGACTCTTTGGGCAACTGCCATGTCCTCTCACACTTGACGGCAACACCTCTGTTATCTTTGGTTCCCATTATTCCCTAACTCTCTTCTCTCGTCTACATCCCCATACACATAAAACACCTTCACCTGTCCGACAAGCCTTTTCTACATTTGAACCTGCTGTTCTTTTATTCACAATTCAATCAAAATTTTTATATTCTCTGGAAATCACTTGTTTACTCTCGTAGTGAAAAGTTGAGACTGTTCATCTCTGAATTATTGAAGTATAACTTATACTTCTCATTCATTTAGGAGGTATTGGTTAGCTTGGTCCTTACAGGTAACTTTTCATAATGTGCATGTCTGTCATTCTCTCATAAATTGTAAACATTACCAGGACACGGACTATTTCTACCTTTTTGTATACCTGTCTTGGTGATTAGTATACATCATTAAATATTTTAATTTCTTAGTAAATATTTATTTTTCAGTCAACCAAACCTTGAGAATGTCAAAACTTTACTAATGCAACATGATTAGATTTACTTCATTCTCATTTTACACTATTTAGTGTTTTCAACATGCAGTGTTTCTAAGATTGAAAGATATGAAATTCCTAATCTTACATTTCTTCAAAAGTTGTTTGATAACAAAAGAAAGAAGTATATTTTAAGAGATGTATTGTTAGAGATGAGAATTATTAATCTCTCTAACTGTGAAAATGACCCAAATAGATAGGTGGTTAATAGAGCAGTAGATAAATTTATTTTTTTCAAGTGAACTTTTCTGAACAAAAACAAATCCTGTAAACCATAGTAATTGGGTTAGGCTTCCTTGGATTTCTTTTATTTCATGAATTATCTGCTAAAGTTTTCCGGAAAGTAATTCACTATTATATTGTAGCTTCCCCTCACCAGCTATTAGTAAGCCTAGTGCAAAGAATTAGAAATGCACATATATTTTAAAGGCAGCTAAGTCTCTCTGTTAATACACACACATACACAATGCCAGGAGGAACAGGGCCCGTGAGAGCTACCTTCGCCAACAAAGGGAATACAGTATGTATACACAGAGCTGCCTTCTCCAGGCCCCCAAGCCTGCAATTAGTGCAAATGAACTGCGTCTCCCAGAGAGCAAACAGAGTGTCCCTTATGTGATCACCAAGTGTCCTCAGCAATGATCTCAGTTCACCATTAGGGACCCGCATCCAGGTCCTGTGCCACTTGGCACGCTGACTGTGCATGCACCATCAGTCCTGGTTCTGTGAATGAGGTCCTGTCACTGTCAAAAGAATTATGTCCTCCGTAGTGAATCTCGCTGTTTTCCTGTGAATAATGGTACACTCTGAAAGCACCCCAGCGCCTAACCCCTGCTTATTTTGTGTGGGTTCACAGAGACTGCGATGTGTGTATCCACTCAGATCTTTATCTCTCTCTCTCTTTTTTTTTTTTTTTTTCCCAGGGGGGAGGCTTAATTTTATTATCTTGTTCCCAAACAGTATTGGTTTTATCTCTTCACTGGAGGTGCAAATTTCTGGGGCTATTTTAAGTTAACCTTCTAAAATTAGATATTCCATTTATAAATGAGGGGCATTTGATCTTTTCTTAAAAGGCTCATTTGAAAGTTAAAACTGCCCTAATTGTAAAATGCTCTGAGTATCCAGGTGTGATTATAAAGTAACAAGATAATCACTTTCTAGTCTGTAGCTATGAACTTTAGTAGTAACCGTAACTATACCATTGGGGAAAAAAATGAAATCATGATTAATTTCAGGGATGTCTTTTAAAATCAAAGCAGACTCATTTTGTGATAAATCTGAAAGCGAAGCACTATTTGAACCTCTTTGTGCCCTCAGATTGATTCAACATTTTTGGAATCTTGCATTCAACCTTTTGTAGAGAGTTTTTTTCTGCTTCTCTGAGTGTTTATATGATGTATATGAGAGAGAGATTTATACATGAAGGAGGAAGGCACAGCAAGAGCAACCAGGCTCACACCGGGGTTTGTGGAGCACATACAGAAATGTTTGTGTCTTCAGGTTCTCCAGGCATTGTTAGAGTTTAAGCTTTTTTCTACTCATGGCCATCCATTCTCTCTAGGTCTGATATTCACCCTGTAGCCCATTTTCTTATCACATATTTCTCCTAATGGATATGATTATAATTTCAGTGTGAAATCTTAGCTACTTTATTGTCAGACAGAAATTGCTCAAGTTATTTCTGGCTGAGGGCTTGTCTTTGGCTCTGAAGAGGGAAGATCTCTGGATAAGGTCTCTCTGGGCACTCAGAGATAAGGGGATAGCACCTTTATCTTTTACTTCCTAATTGACTTCTTACTCTCATCAAAAAATACCTTGACTCCAATTTGGCCTCAAAGAATGGCACTTGAATGATCAAGATCAAGGTTAAATAAAGCCTTCTTCCTTTTCTCTTTCAGCCCCTTTGATGTTCCTAAAACTTCAGAAGGTGATGTTATGTTTCATGTAGTACTAATCTCCTGATTTTTTTCAGAATGTTGAAAGCAAGATCTAAGAATTATTGTATATACGTGTCCTATATTTCATTTCATACCTTGCTTTGGTCTTTGAATATTTTCAATACTTGTTATTAGTTTCTCTCACCCCAAGGTTAGTTGAAAATTTGGGGAACTTGTTTCTATATGATAAATATCTCCAGAATTCATTACATTCTGAAAACCACATAGCACATACAATTTCAAAGATGTGAGGATTCATTTTATTGCCATTATTCCAGTCTGCTTTTATTTTTTTTAATAGATCGTTATTGGAGTATAATTGCTTCACAACACTGTTAGTTTCTGTTTTACCAAAGTGAATCAGCCATATGCATACATATGTCCCCATATCCCCTCCCTCTTGAACCTCCCTCCCTCCCTCCCTATCCCAGCCCTCTAGTTCATCTCAAAGCAGCAAGCTGATCTCCCTGTGCTATGCTGTGGCTTCCCACTAGCTAACTATTTTACATTCGGTAGTATATATATGTAGATGCTACTCTCACTTCGCCCCAGCTTCCCCTTCCCCCTCCCTGTGTCCTCAAGTCCATTCTCTATGTCCACATCTTCATTCCTGCCCTGCAACTAGGTTCATCAGTACCACTTTTTTTTGGATTCCATGTATATGCGTTAGAATACGGTATTTGTTTCTCTCTTTCTGACTTACTTCACTCTATCAGTCTGCTTTTATTAAAATGTTAAAAATTAATAGAAGAAAATATGCTAGTTAAGGTAGCACTTCTTCTCCCCTGTCAATGAAAAATAATTCCCTCTACTAATATTTTTAGTAATTCTTTCCAATTTAGTTGTTTATGTCTCAGGATTTCTTTCCTGTCATCTTCCACTCTTAGACCTTGAATTTTTCTATTCTTATAATTCCTCATATTCTTTTAATATTCCAAAGAACTTGTAACCAATTGTGGGTTTTAGATATAGGTGAAAATAATTTTGAGGTATTGAATATGCTTTCTTAATAATTCATATTTCCCTGGCTAGCCTCCTAAATAGATGAGATCCAATTTGGTTACAAATATTACAGATAAAAAGTAATCTCTTTACAGGATTGGGAATCCCTGCTCTCTCAATTGATATATCATCTCAAAAATCAGCAGCATAGTTTTTTTTGTTTTTGTTTTGTGATATGCGGGCCTCTCACTGTCGCGGCCTCTCCCGTTGCGGAGCACAGGCTCCGGACGCGCAGGCTCAGCGGCCATAGCTCATGGGCCCAGTCGCTCGGCGGCATGTGGGATCTTCCCGGACCGGGGCACGAACCCGTGTCCCCTGCATCGGCAGGCAGACTCTCAACCACTGCGCCACCAGGGAAGCTCCAGCAGCATAGTTAATCATTACCCTAACTTTCCCTAATTCTAATATTTTGTTCTAGACTTGTGTTTGTTTCATGGTCTCAAATATTAAAAGGAAACACTAGTTAACATCTCGGGAAAAAAATTATATATTTTTAAAATTTTCCACAGTGTTTAAGGGCCATCCCTCCTCATTCTCATACTGTATATAAAAAGAAATCATAGTACATTTTTTTAGAACTTAGAAAAACTTTAGGAGAAGTAAGGAGTCAGAAAATACCAACTACAAGTCAGTTATCAGCATGCATAGAAACATCTCAGAAGGAGCAGAAAATATAATCATCTTTGCTAACTGGATTGCTAGAGCAGTGGGAGAAGAAGCAGGAGGAAAACTACTTTGCACTGTATTTCTTCTTTGTACTTTTGGATTTTGTCCATGTGCATGTTTTACTACATCAAAAAAAAGTAATTATATTTTTTTCTAAGTCATGAGCAAATATTCAGTAATCACTAAGAGGCAGATATTTTGGCACCCATGGTATAATTCTTCTTCTCATTTGAGAAGGTTAGGGAAAGCAAGGAGATTTGATAAGAGCACTCTTTGAGTAGTGACCTACGATGTTGACTTCTTCCAGTCAACTGGCTACATAGAATGCAGGTGGCCACTGCATGACAGCTTCCTTTCTGAAGGCATAATGTCCTCATTTTCACTATAGAATATGATCTATAGTATGGCCATATCAAAAATCAGTTACAATGATATTTTTCTCCTGTCCAAGATCAAGCCTGAAGTAATCAGCTTGAAGTAATCAATCAAGCTTGATTCATTTACAAGAACCTAAAGTTCAAATTCCAAGAAATTCAGCTTCTAGTAGTGAAACAAACAGCAGCTGTGACAGCCTCCACTCCTTCCCACCTCCGACTACAATACAATAAGACTTTATATCAACCTAACAAACATACTTTTTGATGAGATTGTTGAGTTTGCAAGAAAGCAAAGGAAATCCTCAAGCCCCACCACTTCCACCACCATGGTCACGACAACAGATGAGCAGAAACAAGAGTGTGGAGCAGTCTATTGTTAGACTTGAAGCCCAAGCTTGCCCTGACGCTATATGAGGAGACTAAGCTTTGGGCTAATATAAAATCGGGGAGCTATGTCTCTGATTCTGGTTTAAATCAGTACCCTCAAAGGTACCGGAGTGATGCCAAGTTCATAGCTCAGTAGCAGCCCCTGGCACCCAGCAAAATCAAATGCAGAACTCTGTAGGAAAACATACAGAACTTAGAAAAAATTTGTGGTTTCTGAGGATGATTTTCCCTCCTTTAAATCACTTAACACCACAGCATGTTTCAACAGAGGAAGAAAAGCTCAATTTGTGCAAAGACCTTTTAAAGAAGAAACATTAACTTTGTGTGTATCCTTTTTTCTTTAGAAATTGCACTGTTTTTTGAAAACACCTAATATCTTTCTTTTTCTTATTAGTTATCCATTTTATACACATCAGTATATACATGTCAATCCCAATCTCCCAGTTCATCACACCACCACCACCCCCGCCCCACTTTCCCCCCTTGGTGTCCATATGTTTGTTCTCTACATCTGTGTCTCTATTTCTGCCCTGCAAACCGGTTCATCTGTACCATTTGTCTAGATTCCACGTATATGCATTAATATACGATATTTGTTTTTCTCTTTCTGGCTTACTTCACTCTGTATGACAGTCTCTAGGTCCATCCGCGTCTCAACAAATGACCCAATTTCATTCCTTTTTATGGCTGAGTAATATTCCATTGTATATATGTACCACATCTTCTTTATCCATTCGTCTGTCGATGGGCATTTAGGTTGCTTCCATGACCAGACTATTGTAAATAGTGCTGCAATGAACAATGGGGTGCATGTGTCATTTTGAATTATGGTTTTCTCTGGGTATATGCCCAGTAGTGGGATTGCGGGGTCATAGGGTAATTCTATTTTTAGTTTTTTTAAGGAACGTCCATACTGTTCTCCATAGTGGCCGTATCGCTTTACATTCCCACCAACAGTGCAAGAGGGTTCCCTTTTCTCCACACCCTCTCCAGCATTTGTTGTTTGTAGATTTTCTGATGATGCCCATTCTAACCAGTGTGAGGTGATACCTCATTGCAGTTTTGATTTGCATTTCTCTAATAATTAATGATGTTGAGCAGCTTTTCATGTGCCTCTTGGCCATCTGTATTTCTTCTTTGGAGAGATGCCTGTTTAGGTTTTCTGCCCATTTTTTTGGTTGGGTTGTTTGTTTTTTTAAATATTGAGCTGCATGAGCTGTTTATATATTTTGGAGATTTATCCTTTGTCTGTTGCTTCATTTGCAAATATTTTTCTCCCATTCTGAGGGTTGTCTTTTCGTCTTGTTTATAATTTCCTTTGCTGTGCAAAAGCATTTAAGTTTCATTAGGTCCCATTACCTCCATTACTCTAGGAGGTGGGTCAAAAAAGATCTTGCTGTGATTTATGTCAAAGAGTGTTCTTCCTATGTTTTCCTCTAAGAGAAAACACCTAACATCTTAAAAATCATTTGAAATTGACCACCTACTTTTTGTTTCAGGGTGAGAAATCATTTAGGTTGCTTGGCTGATTTAACTACACAATTTATTTAGTGTTCTAGGTAGTAGAACTCACTGATAAAAATAATAACATTTACTGAACATCTACTACGTTCTGGTAGTTGACTGTTCTAAGCAATTTGTATACATGTCTCATCTAACCCTTATAGGTAAGTAATGTTGTTCCATTGTACAGTTAAGGAAATTGAGGCATGCACAGAGTGAGTTAAATAACTTGCCCAACAGCGCACCATGAAGGGCAGATTCAAACCCAGGCAGTCTCACACCAGCCTTAGCAATTATGTTCTGCTGCTTCTTGTGGAGCATGTTTGTTGCTATCAAGAATGGCTAAACAAAAAGAAAAAAAAAATTAATCTCAAATTATTCCTATTCTCTTCCCTTATAAGCTATAAATATGTTCCTCAATCTTTTTTTTCCCCCATTAAATTTTCTCTAGCCATGCTTATTTCCAAAGAAATAACACGAAGACAGGAGAAATGACATAAAGACATGAGATTTATTAAAATTTGTCACAGAGCCATTAAAAATATAAGTTACAGAGCTCTCTTACAGGGTAAAACAAATTTTGGAAATTCAAATTTTATGACTGTTCAGAGAAGTAAAATCAACAATTTCCTATCTGGCTTTAAGATATTATTTTCCCTCATTTCAAAGGATGGCAATTACAGAAAGCTGAACATTAACTGTAAGCATAGACCGTATCAAATGAAAATATGGTTAAGGTATAAAATAGGCAATCTTCTTCTTGAAATGGTTTTATCTTGGTTTCTGATTATTCTTTAATAAAACTCAGTAGGGACATTCAAAACCATGGTTTTCTGATTTATCCTTAGTCTTGTATCCAAAAGGCAATGTGTTAGATACTGCCAGGGTAATAAACATGTAAGTAAGTGGAATGGCTACTATACATACTGTAATATCAAAGCCTAAGACTGGACCAGAACTGTAAAATTTATGCAGACTGTACTAAATGCAAAAATACATATATTTACCTCTCTTCCCATTAATGGTTTTCAGTCCCTGTACTATATACAGATCGTTCAGTTCTTCTGAATTTCTTATGGAAAGAAGGAAATTGTTTGCTGAATCCAACAAAACTTTAGGGTAGGAAAGATGAAAGAAACTATATTTCTTAATTCTTCACAGCAATAAAAGTGCACATAAAACATGTTTTTATAGGCCATTGCTTATAAGACTGTATATTAGCAATGCCTATTTTGTTTCTCAACGTTTCTATAAATTTCTAGGAAATACAACAGTCCTGGTCAAAGGGAAATTTTTCTTTATGATTATCATTCTTTAAAAATAGGTGTTCCTTCTTTATTGGAATATTTTTTGTTTCTATTGTTACGGCAAAAATAAACCCCTTGCTCTGGTTTGTAAGGCATCTAAGCGACCAAGAAATGCAAAATGGAACGCTCAAAAAATGCCAGTGTTTGATAAAGTCTTTTCACTTAAGCAGCAAGCGTCTTGGGGGAAAATTACATTTACATATCCAAAAAATTCATGTTTGGATTTAACAATAAAACCATGCTGAGAAATGTGTCTTATAAGTTAAAAAAGGCAATTCTACATGACCACTGTTTAATCAAGAAATACCTTCAAATCACTATAAAAGTAAAACATGCTTGGGGTTATTTGGCTCTTTCTCTTTAGTCAGACTTTAAAGAGTCTAAGGTTTCTCAAACTGCAGATCTGACATACATGAGATCTGTGTTAGGGCACATTTGCATGCATATAACTTTAAGCTGAACTCCATGGGAGGAGGGGAGTGCTAGCAGGAATGGCTACACATGCACCTTGGTTGGTCGGTAAAATCTGTTCTTTCCTATCCTTAATTACTAAAAGTATGCTTTGGTGGTACATCCAGACAATGGAACATTTTTCAGTGCTTCAAATAAATGAGCTATAAAGCTATTAAAAGACATCAAGCAAACTTAAATGTGTATTACTAAATGAAAGAAGCAAATCTGAAAAGTCTCTCTATACTATATGACATTCTGGAAAAGGCAAAACTATGGAGACAGTAAAAACATCAGTGGTTTCCAAGAGTTAGAGGAGAGAGAGGGGTGAAAAGCAGAGCACAGAGGATTTTTAAGGCAGTGAAACTACTCTGTATATTACAGTGGTGGATGTGTGTCATTATACATTTGTTCAAACCCATAAAACACAACACCGAGAGTGAACCCTGATGTAAACTATGGACTTTGAGAGATAATGATGTGTCACTGGAGGTTCATCAATTGTAACAAATGTACCACGCTGGTGGAGGATGTTAGTAATGAGGGAGACAATGCATTTGTGGGGACAGAGAGTAGCATATAGGAAATTTCTGTACCTTTCTCTTAATTTTGCTGTGAACTTAAAATTGATCTAAAATATAAAGCCTATTTTTTAAAAAGTCCATTCTGTTCTTAATAGGTACTTTCTCAGTTACTTATATAATACCCAACATATCTGATTTTTTAAAATATTAAGCCACATACAGAAGAAAGACATAATTATATTATCTAAAATGTAGTGAAGTTAATTTCTATTCTCCTTATTAAGCAGGGAAACAATTGTAATGTAGCATGAAATGATAATTTATAGTCCCAGACATGGTAAATATTGGTTTGGTGGATTGTAAGGTAAACTTGCCTAATATACTATTTCATGAGTTGAATTGTTTCCCCCCCCAAATTCATATGTTGAAGTCCAAACCACCAGAATCTCAGAATGTGATCTTATTTGGAAATAGGATGAGGTTATCTTAACTAAGTAGTAGTAGTAATTAGTTCTACTAATTAAGTTGTAGATCGGTAGGGTGGGCCCCTGACTCCGTATGACTTGTCTCCTTCTAAAAAGGGAAATTAGGACCCAGGCATGTATACAGGGAGAATACCATATGAAGACTGTAGTTATGCTGCCACAAACCAAGGAACTACCAGAAGCCAGCAGAGAGGCCTGGAAAAGATCCTTCTGTAACATCTTCAGAGGGAGCATGACCCTGCTGGTGAACCCTTGTTCTAGGATTTCTAGTCTCCAGAACTGTAAAACAATAAATTTTTATTAAGTCATCCAGTTTTGTTCCTTTTTTTTTTTTTTTTTTTTTTTTTTTTGCGGTACGCGGGCCTCTCACTGTTGTGGCCTCTCCCGTTGCGGAGCACAGGCTCCCGACGCGCAGGCTCAGAGGCCATGGCTCACGGGCCCAGCCGCTCCGCGGTATGTGGGATCTTCCCGGACCCGGGCACGAACCCGTGTCTCCTGCATCGGCAGGCGGATTCTCAACCACTGCGCCACCAGGGAAGCCCTGTTCCATTTTATTATGATAGCCCTAGCAAACTAATACATACCATTTGGCCTACAGTCTCCTTAACTGCCCACTGCCTATAGCCTAGTGCTTGGCACTTAGCAGGGGCTCAACAGATGCTCAATTAATAAATTAATTAATTACTACCATTTTCCTAGTACATAATATAGGAAATATAATGCCAGTTTCTTCCTTTGCTGACTCTTAAATAATGGAGTTTCTCAGACAGCTGCCTTAGGTACTCTTGTTTCCCTGTACCTTATCATCTCCCCAGAGAATTGTATACAACTCTTTTGTGTCACTGAGTATCCTTCAATAAATCATTATGGTAGTACTCTGCATTGTTAGCCATTGGGGGGAAGTACTTCCTCTCCACCTCTCACGTTGTCTTGCATGTCAAAGAGGGTACTTAATTTTCACTCACTGGCTCCTTGACTTATTCTGCCCAAAAGAGGTAGAGTGACATCTCTGAGTGACACATCTTTGAAGGATAATCTGGGCCTGCTTGGCTCAACTCCTCTTTTTGTTTCCTCTTAATACTCTGCATGGCTCTTCCAGGAACAGGTTCTACCCCTGCATGGGAAGCCTGTCCTGGGTCAGTACTGCCTGTGGGTATATTGGCTTGATTCTGCATTTTACCAGAAGCCCTTGACCCTCACCATAAACTGCATCCCTAGATTAGCCTTTATGAATAGTGCATGTGGCTGTCCATTTGCCTTACTCATTTTTTTCTCTTATTTTCTTCAAATAAAGAAGGTGGATGCTCCTTATTACCTACATCTCAACCCAATTCTCAGTAGCCTGATAAAAAGTTCTTTTTCTCTCCCCCATTAAGCTCTTGTCAAGTATCTTGCACCTTGTAGGTATAAATTCATGTTTGCTAATGTAACAATTGATTGATTCGATAAGAATAAAGGAATGAATGAATAAATGAGTTAGATAAACTGGGAGTATTTGGCTCAGTAATCTCTAGCACATCAATAAATATAACTATAGACATCTCCAAAGGCTCTAGATTTTTTTTTTCAGGAGATGTCTCACATTTCTCTTGAAAATATAATAGTTATTTAGATGAAGAAAAAAGTTTATTTGTTCATAGCTAATCTTTGACTTTCTCTGTTAGCATATTGTATATTTTCTCTTTATGCATTCATTTAATCCATTCCAACTTGGCTTTCCCATCCACCACTCCGCTGCAATTAGTACCACAGCTGGTAGCTAACATCACCAGTGACCTCCATATCATTAAGTTCATTAGATTTTACATCCTTATCTTGCTGATGGACCGTTTAGAAGTTTTGGCCACAGTTAAGTGTTTCTTCCTCATTGACCTTTGCTTGGCTTCTGTGGCATAAAGATCAACTGGTTTTTCTGTTACTTCCCTGGTTGCTCTTCCCTCATCATTCTCTCAATGACTGTTAAATGTTGGAGTTCCTCAGACAGCTGCTCTAGGTATTCTTGTTTCCACTGGCTGCACTGTCTCTCTAGGCAATTTCATTCACTCCTATGGCTTAAATTATAATACAATCTATCTATATGCTGTTGTCTTTCAAGCTGATTCCCTCCAGCCAAGAACTCATTGACTTGACATCTCCATTGTGAGTTTGGCATGGACTTCTATCTCTTGTGCTTAAAATTACAGCCGTTATTTTTCCCACTCCTGACAGAGTCCGGCTCTTCCTGTCATGGTGCCTAGCTCAGTGAATTGCTTTGCCCCCCACTGGGTTTACCATGACTTCTCATTTGTCCTTATCTGTACATTTTTTAAGAAATCGTACCCAATCCGTATTCTAAATTTTTTTTCAGTTCATAAAAAGAAGCCATGCCCATGCCACCATCGTCTCTGTCTCAAACACAAAAATAACTCCCCAATGGTCTGTAAATGTCTACTCTTAACACTCTCAAACCCCCAGAATAGCTAAGAGGTTCTTTGTGGAGAATAAAAACCTACTTGTGTCATCCCCTTGGTTAAGACACATCAGTACCTTCTCATTACTCTCAGGATACAATCCCAAATTCTGAGCATGCTTCCTAAGGCCTAATCTATTCCTTTTTAATGTATTTCTTTCTCCCTTGCTTTCCTCTGAAAGAAGTCTCTTGACTCCTTTTTCTAGTCTCAGATTTGATAGCATGTTGGAAAAAGGGCTTTCCTTGATTCTTTATGAGGAATGTGTATGTGTAAGATCTCATCTTTGCCTTTGATAGTATTCATCACACTTAATGTTGTTTAAAGACTACACGTCTTGAAATATTTTGAGTTCTGTGAGAGCAAGGATCATGCCTCTCTTGTTTGCTCTTCTGTCCTCGGTGCCTGACACCAACTGTGTGTTTAATAAATACTGATTAGGTGAATATTGAATAAATGAATGTGTTCAGATCATGACCTTGAATTTTAACTTTTCATGACATTTGGAAATACCTGAGAACAGTACACTTCATGTATTGGTAATTACATGCTGTAATAAGGTACAGCAAAGAGAATCTAAAAAGAGCAATGGTGCCTTCTCTTGCTATTTCTTTCCTGCACAATTTACAAAGGTTAAATCTGTATGAAGAATCAGCTGGGAGACTACATCACTAAGGACCATATTATTTTCATAAAATCTTCTTTTTAAGGGCAAAACAACAAAAGCTTGTAAAGTATTCTTGTCCTAATTCCTAAAGATGCTTTCATATTGCTCTCTGAGACTGATGCATATGGGGAAAAAAATTAATCCAAGCCATTGATTAAGACAAAAAGTACATTCTACTTTAATTTACTCATTTTAAATTACCTTTATTATTTTTAAACTTATAAATATAGCCAACTAATGCAAAGGTATGTAAAAGAAACTCCCACACCCATACAAATTTACTGTTTTTGTTTAATCAAAGTTAACTATCTGTTGTACATCTTTCCATCCTGTTTTTATGTTCATATAGTTGTAAACAAAATTATATGCATGTATCTAGCTTGGTGTTTGCTTTTTTTTTTAAATAGAATTAACAGTGTACACATATTACTCTTCAATTTGGATTACTCTTTGAATAGTAATGATTAGCACCTTTTCCAGTTCAGCAGGTCTTTACACTACGTAGTTTTCCATGGTAATGATAAACACAATTTGTTTAATCATACCCTCATTGATAGGCATCCAAATCATTTCCAGGTCTTTGCTACTACAAACAGTGCTACGGTAAATATTATTATATAGGTATGTTTATACACCACCACCTTTATTCCTAGAGGTTATATTCTCAAACTGGGATTACTGAGTTGAAGCATATATGTATTTGTATATTTTGTTAATGTTAATAGCTATGGATTCGGTTTCCAAACAATTGTGGAATTTCATATTTCCAAGAGGGCTGCCTCATTATCACATTAACATTGTATGTCAGTAGCGTCTCCTTCTAGTTTCTGGGTTAAGCTGTCCCCACCATGCCTTCTGCTGTGAAGAAGCCATAGTGACCCTCAGTGCAGGCGGATCGGTTCTCTATTCCTAGCTACTTTCCAGGTCTCCACCAGAGCATACTTGGACTTCTGCATGATGTCCATACCACAGGGAAGTCTTGGGAGTAGTATTTGCCAAATGTGTTCATCCATTTATCTCTGACAACCCAGTGGAGATTTGGAGCCACTCTGCAGGAAACATTCCTCCCAAAGTTCCAAACTAAAGTAGTTATAGGCCCCCTCTGCTTTTGGCTCCCTTGATCTTTTCTATGGTTTCCCTCTTCTTACCATTAACTTTCCACACCCGAGACCAAAACCTAAATATAGTGGTGCTGCATCCCTGAGTGAACCAGGGAGTATCTTAAATCTAAACATTTCCCCTTTGAATTTCTCTCCCAATCACCATCTTACCTTGTAGGAAATTTCTCTGAAACTGAGCTTTCCAGAGGTAAGATTTCATTCAGAACTTTTTGCATGTTTAAAAGTGACTTTCGGGGCTTCCCTGGTGGCGCAGTGGTTGGGAGTCCGCCTGCCAATGCAAGGGACGCGGGTTCGTGCCCCGGTCCGGGAAGATCCCACATGCCGCGGAGTGGCTGGGCCCGTGAGCCATGGCCGCTGAGCCAGCGCGTCCGGAGCCTGTGCTTCGCAACGGGAGAGGCCACAGCTGTGAGAGGCCCGCGTACTGAAAAAAAAAAAAAAAAAAAAAGTGACTTTCTTTTGCCTACATAGATGAATAATATTTTGGTAGAGTTAAGTTCTTGGGTTGCTGTACTTTTCTTTTCCTCAAGTTACTACAGATGTTACCTTACTGTCTTTGAACTTAGGGTATTATAGATGAAACGTCTGATGATCTTCTGTTCCTCTTTTTTTTTTGTAATTTTCTTCAATGTGGAAGCTGGTAAAGTTGTTTTTTAACATTGGAGCTTGGAAATTTCACCTAGATGTGTTTAGGTGAAATATATGGTTCATTAATTTGGCCTCAGATTTAGTGAACCATTTTAATCTTCAGACTCAAGTGTTTCTTCATCTTAGGCAACTTATATTCTATTTTTATTGAGTTGTTATTTCTTCCCCATGTGGCCCTTTTCCTCATTCTGGGTCTCATACCATTTGCATGTTGGTACCCTTGGGTCTGTCCTCCAAGCCTTTTATCATTTCTCTTAAGGTATGCATCTCTTTTAGTTTTTGCTCTATTGTATTAGTTTTCTATTGCTGCTCTAACAAATTACCACACACCTAGTGGCTTAAAACAATGCATATTTTTTATCATATAGCTCTGTAGGTTAGAAGTCTGACCTGGGTCTCACTGGGTGAAAATCAAGATGTTTGAAAATCTGTTCTTTTCTAGAGGCTCTAGAAGAGAATCTGTTCTTATGCCTTGCCAGTTTCTAAAGGCCACCCACATTTCTCAGCTTGTGTTTGGTCCCTTTCTATCTTCCAAGTCAGCAACCGTGCATCTCTTTCGCCATTCTTCAGTAGTCACACTCCCCTCTCACACTCCTCTTCTGCTTTCCTCTTACACTTGTAAAGACCCTTGTCATTAAAATAAGCCCACCTGAATAATTGAAGATAATCCCCCAATCTCAAGGTCCGTAGTTTAATCAGTTCTGCAAATCTTCTTTTGCCATGTAAGGTAAAAATCACATGTTCCAGGGCGTAGGGCATGGGCATCCTTAGGGAGCATTACACTGTCTGCCACACCTGCACTGTGAAATGGTCGTCCAAGTTAGTCATTAGCAATAATTAGCTGAAGGATAGGCGAGAATGATGAGTGAAAGGGGAACTCCAATAGGCCTACTGATCATTTTCAGAGCTGGTTACAATTGTGCTTTTCCTGTTAGCCTTCATAGAACTCATTCCCTGGTGAGCATAGCCCACACTCACTCAGAAGTTACAGTGGCTCGAGTGACTAACCGTATGTTCTTGTTCTCTCATAGAATCCAGTGAACATGAAGACAAGAGTGCAGGTGCCTCAGGGGAGACACCCTCCCAGCCTTATCCTGCACCAGTGTATAGTCAGCCCGAGGAGGTGAAGGAACAGATCGATGATGCAAAACCAACTAAGTCTGAAGAGCATGAAGAACCAGACCCACTGCCTGATAACTGGGAAATGGCCTATACAGAGAAGGGCGAAGTCTACTTCATTGAGTGAGTTTCACACACGTCTCTGAACACTTCCACAAAGATCATAGTAGCACATAAATGATGTTGTAACTGGATATGTGGGCAAAGTATTGAATTTCATGAATTGTGATATTAGCTTCCTTCTTTGTGAGAGAATAAGAGGATAGCACCTTAATACAATTAAAGATCCTAGTTTACAGCTATAAATCAAAGAATGAAGTAAACAATACCACTGTAAAATGTGTTGCAGTCATGACTAAAAAGGCAAATCTCCATGTGATGCTATTATTGAATTAGAAATAGTGCACTTGTCATGAGGAAATAATTACTCTACCCTTCCAAGACCTCCATGTAGTTCAAATGAGATAATCTCCATCTTTTAAATCAGATTGCTGGAAACCTCAACCATCATGTCCAGTGGTTTAATAGGATGCAACTATTGAGAGCAAAATACTTGCTAGTCACAAATGAGAATGTTTTAAGCATTTGACCCTGAGGTCAGGTGTCAATAAAATCATGTGTTTGTATAGTTCATCATACTTATTTTTATTAAATTCCATTCTATTTGTTGCTTACCATTTTTATGACTTGGCAAGGAAAATGAAATGCTAATTCTGAACTCACTAGTGATACAGACTCAATCTAATCTTTTCTTTCTTTAGGGACTTTTTTTCCCAAACTGAATTTTTATATGTTTTATTAACAACATTGTCTAGCTTTCCTTTTCTTTATCTTCTAGGAGTAGAACAACTTTTTAAAACTCCTAAGTTGATCTTAGCTCAAAATTAAATTGTTGACGTGCATGAGACTATCAAAATGTTCATTAGGAAGAATAAAAACTAAAAATATTGTAAATGAACAACAACCATTATTCCCTCAAAGTTGTAGAAGACTCAAAGAGAAAAATTAATAGAATCTGAAGTTTTCAGTGCTGATAGTAGATAAAAATATGTAAACTCTGATTATTTGAGAAAAATATTAAAACTAGGTTCCCTTTCCCAACCTGGAGTGATTTGTGACTTAGATCTCCATAGGCAGAACTCAATTGTGAAATTGAAATGTTACCACTTGCCAATATTTAATTCTCACATGAAAACTTTGTAACATGTGGCCAAGGAAATACATAACCAGGTAATTACCTGGTGCTCTGCTTGACTCCAACATGGATGAGAAATGCAGAAAATATATTGCTACCATTCACCTTTTGACAAATCTTATAAGTTAAAAAAGAAAAGAATAAGAATCTCTTGCATATTTCTTATTGCTATAGTCAATGACCCAGAGACATCTTTTATCAATTAATTGGAAAAGAGAAAGTCATATAGAATTTTTTTAATGTTCAAAAGTATTTATATCAAAAACATAATTTTGTTATTGATAAACATAGCATAGCACCACTGCAGACCAGAAGTCAAAATATAAACCCTAGGTGTGAGGTCATGCATTGGTATTCAGAACAATTGATGTTCAGAACAGTGAGGCTGATGACATACACATTTTTATTATATAATATAGGCAGAGTAAGACATGTGGAAGTAATAAAAGAAAACCAGCATGGCAAGTTGATGAAAAAACTGTTTCCTTATAGTGTTTCCAATTGCAATTATAAAAACCTCCTTTTTTATGAATATAAAATAAACTTTCCCCTTTTAACTGTGTCAGATTTTGGGATTGTGGAGAAAAACGACTTCTCGTAAGACAGAAGTTGTGTTCATGGTTTATAGTAAATGATGAGGCTCTGTCAGGACTTGGGAGAATCTACCAAAATGACTCTGTTAATATTCTAGTCAGTCATCCAGTGTCAGAATCCAAAGATTCATTAGGTTTTGTCCCTGCTCTCAAATTTATTGTCAAGTTGGGGAAAGGAAAATAAGAGGAATAGTTAATTAGTAAACAATTGATTTTTGAGTTTTATAATACTATTCAGAGAAGGATATGCTTAGCGTAGACATAATAAAAGGAAGCATCCTAGGGAAGGTAAAATAACGTAGACTTGAAAAGTTGGTAAAAGGTAGATAGAGCACTCCAGGTATAGGAACTGTCATTGCAAAGACCAGTGAGAAGACTGGTAGTATTAGGAGCAGAGATGTTGAGCTGAAAAATTAAGACAAAAAAAAAAGGAGACAGTTTGATTCACAGTGAGAATGCTAGTGCTGAGGGAGACTCATCCCGAGGTCAGGGAGAGAGAAGAAGCCTGGAGTAAGGGCTGAAGTGAGCGTGTGATGGAAAGGTGATTAATGTAAGAGGCAATGGCAAATGCCTGCTTAAAAAAGTCATTCACAGAACGGAGGCATCCCCTGGTCCACCCTTCACCAGGACCAGCTTGAGATCTGAGATCTGTCTTGTCTTCCTTCAGAAAGCTTACTTTGACTCTCAAGACTCAGTGTGATAAGCTCAGGTATCACAGAGCAGGGAGGGATCAGTGTCATTTTCATCTGGTCCCTCATTTTCACACCATCACAACCTGCGCTGCCTCTTCCTTTCTCACTGACCTGCATTTCACTCTGCTGTACTTTTCTCTCAGTTAATTTTCTCCTGACTGCTTTCACTCTTTGCTCGGGAGTACATCTTTCCTTCCTAACTACATTTGACAAGATCAACATTTCAACCCACTGTCATTAATCTCTGGGTATCTTTGCTGTTGAATTCATAATGAATTCTTATGTAAATTAACTCTATACTATAAAAGTCCCTTGGAAACAATCTGGTAGAGAAGGATGCAGGGACAGGAGAGGGACCATGATGGGGCATTAGGAATTTCTTAGGGACTAAGTCATGATATGTCCCAGAATTTCTGCCCAAGAAACTTAAAAAACAAATATTATTTGTAACATAAAAGTTTGCAGTGCTGAAGCAAAATCATAGTAAAAAAAAATAAATAAAAAGGGAAAGTAGCGTAAGTTAAGAGGAAGGTAAAACAGACAGAAGAAAAGGTAGAAGAGACAAAAAATTAGAGATTTATGAGGTAAGAAGAGCTGATGATACCAGTAAAAACTACTCTGGTACGAATATTGCGAGAGTTGCTTAGAGTAATGGAAGTCTCCCCTGGTAGGTAACACGTCCTTATTACACTTTATTGAATCTTGTTTCCAATGGAACAAATATCATGATAAAATATAAAATAAGTGAAATAATGGAGAAGGACCCTGCAGTTCTGTGTAAAAATTTATATATATATATATATATATATATATATTTATATACTCATTTCTGAGTAGAAGAGCGGAACTCTACCTATACTGAAATGTTCATTTACGTATATAGTTTTGAAATACACATATATGTATATGTATACATACATACATGTATGTATGTGTGTATGTGTTTATATATATATATATATATATATATATATATGTGGTGGGGTTTGAGTTAAGGTAATAAGTAATTTCATTTTTTTGTCTTCCATGCAATAATGTTTTAAAATAATTACTGATTTACTCAGTATTGCAAAGTAGTTTATATCTCAGTACTTTACAAGTGCTGCATTTAGAATATGAGAGGAATTTTTGTCATTGTTCTCAATACTGAACACGTGGGCCAACTGTATTTCCCACTCTTCAAAACTACTTCCTTTGATGAATAATAAAAGCAGATTCCTTTTGTCACTTACAGTGATATTTAATGGGAAAAGGTGAATATATAAGAAAGTATTTTTAAACAACAGAATTTTAAATGCAGGTGAATGGACTCTTCCAAACATGCTTTAAAGCATTTATAATGTCACGTGTTTAGCAATTTTAAAAAGACTTTCAAATACATAACATTCTTTAAAACCAGTAGTTTCCTTAACTCATAATATCTTTTTCATTAATATTATCTTTTAAAATAGTATATTAATTGTAAATTCAAATTAGTAATAATAGTTACCACATATCGAGTGCCTACTTTTTTCAAGCTGTGTTCAGCTTGTTTAACAGTAATAGCTAGTATGTTAAGCATTTACACTTTGCTCATTTAATTCTCACTTTAGGAAGCTGCTGAGACTTACAGAGGTAAGTAACTTGCCCTTGGTCATATAACCAGGAATTGACAAAGCCAGTATGTTTGATTTCATTTTTTCAGCACATATTTATTGGGCACATAGTGTGTGCTAGGAACTATTTTATTAAACCCTAGGAATATGGTGGTCAACAAAACTGACAAGATTCATGTTTTCATGGACATACTCTGGCTCCAGGGTCCTTGCTCTTAACTAATTTGCCATGATGCGTACTTTACACGTATTATATCATAACCACCCTATAAAGCATTTGAGGTACCCCCATTTTATAGGTGAGATTCTGAGGCACCCTTGGACAAATTAACATTCCCAAGGTCTTATAGCTTTGTGACCCTGCAAAGCCATTGCCATTATCCCATACTACCTCCAATATATAAACAGGCATTGGCTGAAAAAAAAACTTTTGTAGTACAAATGGTATTTGTTTTATAAGTTTCTCAGCCAGAAATTCATTTTGCAGAGGCTAAATGTTCCATAAAGAAGAGCTGCCACAGGATTAATCTGGATTGACATGCTTTGGGAATCCCATTAAATTAGTTCTTTGTTTGGGAGTCAGTTTAGTTAGTGACATACAAGAGACTGCTATTGCTTTGGCAAAAAACAAAACGGCAACAAGAACCTATTTGTTTACTACCAGCTTCCTGAATGGCAGTGAATGCTATGTCATCTTAAATAATAGATTTTTTAAAAGCAAGCTTTTGAAACTGAAAATCACATCTGTGAAAAATGTCATGGCTATACATGGTTTCCCCAATCTTTGTAAAGGCTGAATTTGCTTTTAAATTCTAAATAAGACACACAATCTGTTGCTTCTTGTGTTGCTGTATTTCCGTAAGTTTTATGTAAATCGCCAATTACCATTTTCAACAAATTTAGAACTTTTATTTATTAAAAGAAGCAAAATATTTGAGAAATTTATTGAAAAGAAAAGGCATTTTTTTGGTAAAGCCTAATGCTTTCTCATTCTAGGCTCAGCACATACCAATGAGTCGTGAAATCTTGTCTTGACTTACTCTCTGTAATTTGTATTACAATAACAGTAGATATATTGAATATTTTTATATATTTTTTTCTGCACAAGATTCTAGTGCAATCTCCAAACAGAAAATAAGTGTTTTAGACAAAACAGTATGCAACAAATACCCATAATATCCAAAACAATATTTATGATAAAACTGCTTTTAAAAATGTTTTCTAAACATATGAAAGACAATATGATGGCAAACTCATATATTCATATGCTTAATGAAAATTTAGGAATATTATTTAGGAAACAGATAACCACTATTGAGATTGACAATTTTTTATGTGGATTACCAATGTATAAATAGAAAAGATAGTAGCACAATGCAAGTCCTTTTTTTTTTTTTAGCAAATATTAACTCACAATGCAAGTCTTGAACAAAAAAGCTGCTGCTCAGCATCAATTAGATGTATCCAATCATTGCATTTAATAGTTCTTCCTTTTGAAATGATGATCTAGAGGGAAGACAAAATCTTCCAGAAAACAATGTAATCATTCTGAGGATTTTATTGACTATAATATAAAATGGAATGAGTCTATATTCCTCTAAAAACTAATGTTAATTTTTAAAATACATAAAATACAGTCAATAATCTCTATGTTATTATTGATTCTGAACCTACGTGACCACTGTTGGAACTTTAACATCCACATACATCTTGAATTGCTCAGACGACTCTAAAATATTTACCTGGGCCTTGTTTACCTTGTTCAAAAGGTTATTATGTTTCATGCCATCAGATATTATTGAGTTCAATCTCTTATTATTCTTCTGAGTTAGTATTTCCCAGGATGAAAATACAGTTTATCAGATAAAGACCGAGATTCAGAATTGGCTTTTTCGGTGAACTTTCAAAATTCAATGTGTTTGTCATTGTTTTAAGTCTGTTACTGTTTTTTAGAGAAAATGGAGCTAAGGAAAGGAGTGTATTTGATAAAAGTTTCTTATTCTACTAATCAGATTTCAGTTGGTGAAATGTCATCCAGTATTTGTGCAATAGTGTAAACATTATTTTGATCTTGGTGTCAAGACAAAGGTAGGAAGGAGAGAGGAAAAGGAAACAATGAAAAGAGAAAGGAAAAGAGGCTTTGTCTTAAAATTGGGTTTGAATCGAGCCTTATATATACCTAAGAAACCATTATGGAGTTTGAGCCCCAACTGGACAAACATAGAGTAAATGAAAAAATAGAATGGAGGATAGACTGTGGCATGATCTATATGACAATTTTGTTTTGCTCCTAATAAACACTCCACTCATTTGATAGCATTTTTATTAACCTAATTCTTTATAACCTCTAAGACCTAATATTCATATGTAGATTATATAAATCACCATTTAAGACTTTTTCCTGGAAAAATACTCAAATTTGATTTTAAAGTGATTTGAATATTCAGGTTTGTAAGGAGAAAATGATTCCAGTGATTATATCATCTCTATGCATGTGCAATTTAATATAATACCTACTAAGTACAAGGCATTCAACACAGTCATTTAATCAGTGATTACTATTCTCACATAGGAGATAAAGGTCTCAGTTTGTAAACCACTGGCTATGGAGGTGGGAAAAAGATCTCTGATTACCCCCCAAGGGAGTGAAGTAAAGCACCTCCGTATCAAAAGCAAAAGTTTAAGTTTAGTATGCCTCTGGTTTCAGATCATAAAAAAAAAACTTTGGCCTTGAGAATCAGATATGTCCGTTTAATACTAGCTCTTTCACTTTCATGCACTAGGTGTATAACCTTGGACAAATTACCTATCTTCTCTCAACCTTCCTTTCTCTATCTGTAAAATGGGGTTAAAAATACGAGCCACAGACTCATTAGCATCAAATGAAGTGAGCTGTGAAAGTTCCAGAACAGTCCCTGACAAAGTAGACAATCAGGAAATGTTACAAGATAGTAAGAATAACTTTGCAATGGTGTGGCATAATGTCAGCAGCTTTTCCTGTTGAAGGAAAGCGTTTTCTGTATGAGAAGAACGTTTCCTCAAAAGATAAGATATTATTTAATGTGCTGCTTTTGTCAATTTGGCAAAGGTTAAACTTACAAAATATCCAGAAATTTCTAATCATTGCAAGTTAGCCTATCACGTCATCAGGGCCATTCTAATATGAATTTAAACTAGAATTGCAAAGTTGAATGAAATTTTACTTCTGATTTGCCCCCGTCCTCCAGATAGACTTAGTTTAAAAGCAGAAGACTTTTGGATAGACCATGTTTTAAGGTTTTCATCCGGATTTTTAAATAGGACAGATATGCAACTTGAATAGCCACTGACTCCACTTGACCTCTCACTTTTCATAATCCTCACATTAACGTTATCCATAGAAATGCATACAGTAGTATATTATTATGATTCAAAGTTTCTTGAAAATGTGTGTTCCATTCCTCAGCTAGAAGTTTCTTTGCAAATGTAGCCTCTATATGTGTATGTGTCCCTGTTAAAGAAACTAGTATTGAAATACAAGATTATACAACATTAGCATCTTACCTTCCTGTCATTTGTGCTCCCCACGATTTGGAGAAAAGCAGAAAACTGGTATTCTGCGTCTGAATCTGCTCTAACAATGAAAGTGAAAGGAAATCACATCCTCAAACTTGAGGAAGGATAGTATGCAGATTGTGAAAAATCCTTCAACTGTCCCGTTTTACACAGTCTCCTGCCCAATGTTGAATCCTATTTTCAAATGGAATTGTTGAGGTTTAAAAATATATAGTTTAAGGGAAGTGGAAAAGCCACTTGGTCCATTGTCTCCTAAATGCATTAAAAATATTCCCTTTGTAAGGCATCTTGAAGAAGCATGCAAATTACAAGGCTTGTTAGAACTACTGTTGAAAAATACTGTGCGGTATCTTCATGTGATGTTCGCGACAACTGCTGGAGGTTACTACTACCCACTTTCCTTCAGGATCATTTCAGAGGATCAGCTAAAAATGCTGTTAACTATAAGAGACTCAAGCTGTCAAAATCTATTAAAGTGGGCTTCCCTCGTGGCGCAGTGGTTGAGGGTCCGCCTGCCGATGCAGGGGACAAGGGTTCGTGCCCCGGTCCGGGAAGATCCCACATGCGCGGAGCGGCTGGGCCCGTGAGCCGTGGCTGCTGAGCCTGCGCGTCCGGAGCCTGTGCTCCGCAGCCGGAGAGGCCACAATCTATTAAAGTGACATACCGTTAATACTAGTTCAACCTAAAAAACAATCATCCTGTAATGAAATGTTTTATAGAAACTCAGGAAAGCTAGGAAATTCATGCTTCTCTACTAAATTAGCCAGTATTTGAGACCCATGGTGGTGTGGTATAGAAATGGTAATTTGACTCCCTGCGATGGCTTAGTAATGGCCCCTTCATACTTATCCATAGGTGTGTGTGCTTTTGTGAATATGTCTTAGAGACTTAGAAATAACTTTCTTCCAAAAAGGAGGGAAGAATTTGGAAGAAGCAGATGTGGGTAAAAAGAAGCGAAGTTTATTTTCCTTAGTCACCTCCCAAATTTGTTGCTAGTATATAAAAACATAGACATCAACATACTCTCATACACACACACACACACACACCACACAACACACACACACCACACAACACACACACACTTTGAACTGAGGCGTGTCTATAAAGAGCATCTTTACAGTGACTTTATTTCTCAAATGGGAGCAGCAAGCCCTGAACCCAGTGCAGCTATCCTCATAACAGGATAGTGATAACTCCCATTCTGTCCATGGGCATCAAGTCTTTCGATGAGAGAAAAAGACTAGATGATAGTGACATGACTGTAAATGAGGACCAGAATGAGATACTGCAATACTTTACATCCTTCTTATAGTAGATAATGAAGCACTATCACACTCTACAAAAGTCACATTGGAGGAAAATAAAAGCTAGCATGCTTTCATGACCATTTATAATTTCACCAAATTCATAGACTTCATCTCATCAGATTATTAGAGCCCTGCTCAGAGGGATCAACCATTGAGGAGTTCCTAAGTGTGAAGAAAATGATTGGAGAGTTATTTTCTCTTTACCCCACATGAAAGTAAGAAATAAAAGGGAATCTTCTTTAAGAGCAGAAACGTCATGACCCAAGGATATTAATGTCTTAGTTCTCAGATCAGAGATAGCTCTACATTTAGGCAGATGTACTATCATCCAGAAAACACTATTTAAAGATAGCTTTAACACTCTGGAATCATTTGCCTACAGCCCACCTTAACTCCATCCTTCCTCCTTTCTGCATTGAAATTCCGTTCATTAAGTAGGCACTTAAACTCTAGAAGCTTGCTATGAAATATGCTTCCTGGGCGAATTTTCTGAACTTTGCTTTAAGTGCAGATTGGTTCATCAGATGATTTAACTAACACTTGTAGCTCTGATATGATAAAATATAGTTAAATTTCACTGAAGAAAGAGAAAATACATGTGAATTGATATTGTAATTTTGACTTCCTTACAGCTGTGTTCAAAGATCTTTGTTATCTGGCTTTAGTTTACATTTCCAACCTTTTTTCCCACTTTTTCCTTACACATGGCATTCTGACTCTTCCCTATATAAATGTCACTTTTCTGCACCTGTGACTCTGCTCATTTCTGAAGCCCTCACAGATGTCACATCCTTGATAATTTTGTCCATTGATAGATGAGATAACTTGAGACGGCTATTCACAGTAAAGATTTTAGCTCCAATGTATGGTTTGGAGTAGTTCTCAAGTAACAAATTACAGTGTGTATGAGAATCACCTGGAGTGCTAGCCAAAGATGGAGATTTTGCGGCTCCACCTCAAAGATTCTGATTTGGTAGTTCCATGAGAACTACCGAACTACCAGAATATGCATTGTTAATAAGTCCACCAGGTGATTCCAATGCAGGTAATTCCAGGACCACTTTTCAAGACAGTGCTCTAATAACCTCTCTCCTTTGCTTTTAAAATTTCTGGCAAAAGACTTCCCAGAAAACATTTTTTTAAATGAAATTGTCATTAGAAATTATTAATTCCCAGAATTCCATGTACAGACATTTTTATCTGTCTTCCTAGCTGGATTGAAAGTATTTAGATGGAAGATAGCTAAATGCGAGTTAATGAAATTGCTATTAATTACTTTTTGAGAAACTGTAGGAATCCCAAGAACATGCTATAATTTGCATCACTTTTGTACTGCCTCTACCAGCTCTGTAGTTAAAGAGTAACAAAACAACCATTTATGAAAGGGCAGGTTTAAGATAAAAATAATTCTTTTGCAAAACTCAGGAAACAGTATCAGAGCCTGCGAACTGGGCTCTTCCAACTGGAGAATCCTGTATTTGTAATAAATTCCTTTTGCTCTGGATGAGTTCTGCATTTTCAATGAGGTTAACTTGGCAACATTCTAGTTGATTTTAATAAAAATAGCTGCTTTGAGGACAGGGAGCTGAGATTGCCAATTTTACAGCTGCCTTGCACGATTACTCTTACACCTCCTTCAGGGCTACTGAGAACCAGTAAGCAAATTAAGTGTATCGATTGCAATTTTGTTGGTCTAACCCCCTCTTTTTTTTTTTTTTCTTAAGGAATAAACTTGATTCCTTTCCGTATGTGTCTATTCAGAGTGATCTCTTTTCTTTTCAGCCATAACACAAAGACAACATCATGGCTGGATCCACGACTTGCGAAAAAGGCTAAACCTCCAGAAGAATGCAAAGAAAATGGTAGGTTATTTAAGTTTTTATAGTGTTTCGGCATTGCAGTTTGAGAATGTGTGTTTATTAAAAGAGGGTCTTGTCTAAAGAAGCCATAATCTGATTGAGACAATTTTAAAGCTGTAATATTTAATGCCCAGATGGGAGAAAGAATTAACTCGGCATTTCAGCAGTGTCATGTGGTTTTCCTTTTTCTCTCTGAGGGGACTGTGCTGGACATCACAGCTCTGTCATCTCTATGGGTTATGTTTGACTCCTGGCCTGACTTCCCACCACCTACTAGGGAGTTTTTGTTTGCAATATGTCTCTCTGAGGACTCTGATCTTTTCATTGGAATTAAATATGGTCTATAGAGAAAAGTATTGTGGCAGTATAAGTAATACTTTTGTGTTTTGAGGCATAGCATTTTTCTAGTTATTAAGGAATCGGTGATATAAAGATTTATACGTATGGCTTCTTTCCTTTAATCAGACATTTAAATACAACAGTTAATTGCATGAATGTGCTGGGTTATCTTTAGTATTTTCCAGTTCCCAATGTAATGACGTTAATTTGCTTAAAAATTGACTGTTTTCATCTACGTGAAGAGTTTTTAAAAATAATTTTGAGGATTAAATGAAAATAAACCTTGTTTTTAAATTAGTAAATTATATAAATGAAGTCTGTTACTGATACTTGTAAGTTTTTTTTAACATTGAGTTTTATGTTAAAAGAGTACTTATAATTCGTCTAAAATGGTAAATAGCGTATACTCCTGATGATTCATTATTTGACCACATTCACAGACTTTATCTGATCAAATTATTAGAGCCTTGTTCAGAGGCATCTATCATTGAAGAGCTCTAAATGTGAGGAAAGTGATGAGGAGTATTTAAACTTTTAAAAAAGTTTTTAGAAAGTCAACTTTTTAAAAAGTCTATAATTGTAAAAGTCCTTTTATTTTAATGGTAATTCTGTCTTTCTCAGACAATATCAAGATAATATTGTTCATTCCTATGTTATAAGGTAACTGTTCACAAGCTGGTTATACAACTGAGCTAAATAAAAAATCAGTTTACCAGTTATATGTACATATTTAAATGCATAAATGTCTAATTTTTATCACTACATATAATTTTATATTCATAGCTATGTCTGTATGCCTTCTGTATAAAAGTATAGCAATATGTGTGTGAATCTTTTACAATTATTTTGTGACCTGAGACCTTTGAGCACAATTAGGTTACATTTCATTGGCACTAATAAGACATATGTTGCAAATTATGATAGGTTATAAATGAAAATGACCTGATCTGCTATATCTGGGAGTTATGATTTACTGATGCCACAGATATAAATATATATATATATAAATATATATATATATATACACACTAATTAAAATGAATTCAATGATTTTGCAGTTCTGTACCTATTGAACTTCTCAGCTATCTTGTACATTTGAGTTGTGCTTTTCATTATAAAAGGCTATTAAAGTCAAATTTTAAAATCCTAGGAGAGATGTAGGTTTAACATTTTTCATAACTGTAACATTTCAATGTTGTCAGTTTTTCCCATATCTGTACTCATCTGTCTTCTCAGCATGGTAGATGCCTAAAATATGATACCAGTACCTGTGAATTCATGTGATATTAAAAAATGAGTCCTAGAATAGAGTCTTATAGCTCAGAATGATTTATAACTGGTTAATTACTGTTTTTCTTTTTCTATAAAATAAGTAATTCATAGATTTTGTTTCATATGTTACTGGAGTATTTTACAATGTAAACTAACATCTAGTTAGAATGCTATTGTTCCAGGCACATATTTTAAGTTTTCTTACCAAGAAAAGTACTTTTTGGTCATACTGTTACTTCTGTTTTATTTTTCTTTAAATAACATAGATTAAAACTGCTTCTTTAAAATGTTGGATGTTAATGGATTGCTGTTGAGCCGACTAGTTAAGACAGACTTCTTTATATCTATCACAGGTCAGCTCAGATCAAAAAAGTTAGTAGTTTTCTGAATGCTGAAATATGTATAAAATGTGTATAAAAATTGTAGAGGCTTAAGATGATAATATCTTTCACTAGGAAAGATTTATCCTTCTTCCACCATGGAGATAGAGTGGAGGCTAATTACCTTAATCCAATCAGAGCTGAGCCAACATGCGGTTGGGTTGAGCTTTGGTGAGACCCAGTCTACCTCTGGTTTCCTTTTGTTCTTAGGGTGTTTGCCCACCCAGGATTTCAACTAATAGCCTATTGTAGGTCAGCAAATATTTTCTCTAAAGGGTCAGGAAGTAAATATTTTAAGCTTTGGTCACCCAGTTTCTTCACAACTACTCATTGTTGTACAAAAGTGACCAAAGTCAATATATAAATAAAGGGTATAGATATATTTCAATAAAACATTGCTCATAGACACATAAATTTGAGTTTCATGAATTAAAATATTATTCTTCTTTTGATTTTTTTTCTCAATCATTTAAAATTATATAAACTGTTCTTAGCTCTTGGACCATGCAAAACATAGGGGCAGGCTGGACTCGGTCCGAGGATGAACCCTGGCCTGGTGTATCCATGTGGAGCCTTCCCCTGGGCAGGTCTTGAACACCAATATTTTAAAAATATTTTTCTTCTCAGTAATGCAAGACTACCAGAAATCTGTGGTGCTTTTCAGGGGGTTTTTTAGCTTAGTTTTTTGCCTCCAGACCTTGCGTCTTCTGAATTTGACAGATGTCATCATGGAATGATTGGCATGTGTTAGAGCTTTGTCAGTCCCTCAAGACTCTGCAACAGTCTGCTGGTTTCTCTCAACCCCAGTGATGGCCTTCTTCCCAGGCCAAGTCTGGATTCTTTCCACAGCCCAGAATCAACAAAAATCATCTACAACATTCCTCCCTTACCTCTCCAGGATTCTTTCCTCTTGAGATTCTTAGACCATTTTAGATCTGTTGTTTCAGCAATTCTCTGATTCCTTCGTATTGTTTATTTGTTATATTTGATCTAGATTTTCGATGTGTTCTCTTAACCTGCTCACTTCATCCTACCTGGAAGCAGAAATTTTAGTGCAGTAATTTTTAAATTGTACATTTTAGACTTTACTGGGTTGCATGCTATAAATTCTTTATTATCATTATAATAATACTTAATCTCTCAAGATTGAATTCCATGTTATGTGTGTGTGCATACTATTATGAATGCACATATGTGTGTGTATGTAGATATGGATCTGTAAATGTATGCTTCTTCAGTTCTGTTTACATAGATGCCTGAAGGTAATTACTTAGTCACCTATAATAAGATGAAGTCAAGTAAAAGAGAGATGGAAGGAGGTAACAACTGATTTAAATTATTCTTGGGTGAGAGAAAAAACTAGCAAATGTTTTCTCATTGGTATCAAGGAGGGAAAAGCCACCATGGATGGCTCAGTACAAATACTTATTAAACAGCTACTTATTCTGTTGACACTAAAGCAATCATTTTGCTTTTTTGTTTGAAGGATAACACAGCTACTAAACATAAAAACATGCTTCCTTCTCTCAAAATATGGTTGAAAATACTAAAGTCATTGTGTTCTGTGCATTTGTCACAGCTCTGTGCATTTTTGGAATCTTAGCACCAGTCTACATGGCAGAGAAACATCTCCACCTACTACAAGACTCTAATATTAGGATTTGGGGGAGTGCTGTTTAGCAAGTCAATATAGTCTTTTACAAAATGCAACAGAAATAACAGTTAATTATTAAATAATGTGGATGCAAGATTGGTTGAACTGTATATAAAGCACCATCATATTGTCCCCAGTCCTGAGAATCAGCACTGTGATGTTTGTCTGAGATATTTCCAATCATAAACATGCCAGTGGTGACACATTCCACATGAATCACTGAATTAGGGTCAATATCAAAAGTGATTCAATCCCGGTAGGGTTCTTTATAAAGTTGAAAAGTGACTAAAATCAGTATGACTACAGTATCGTATTCAGGAGAGGAAATTATGTAGGATTTGTAGTCAGGGATCTGTGGGCTTTTAGGCAGGTACTTAATCTCTGGGAGCCTAGGTTTTCTTACCTGTAAATGGAAATAATGTCTATTTCATGCACATTTAGTTTCACAAACAAAAAGGACAGAGTTTGTTGCACCATAGGCTCTAAATAACTGCTTCTTTATTTTCATTCGAGTATGCTCTGAGCCAACAAATTAGTCTCATAGAAGACAATGGGGAAGAAATTCAGAATGGTTGGCCTACCTTAAGAGCCTTTAATTTCTCTAGGGTGTCCTGAAGAGGTTGAAAAGAACAAACCCATGTAGGCAAAACTCATCCAGCTAGCTAATTCCAGCCTAATATTAATAGATTGGAGGTTTCCCCCCCTCCATTCTGTTAAACTAGTTCTAAATTTCACAAAGTTATAGTTTGAGCTGTATGAGTTGGGTGACTTCATTTCTGTATTCTGTATCTGTGAATTGTTAGTTGTTTCATGTTACCATAGGAAAAAAAAATCACGTAATCTTAACCTTTTTTACCTACATGAAAACTGCATTTCAACTTACATTAACTAAAGCTTTAAACTATTACTTAATGTATATCAAAAAAAAAAAAAAAAAACTATGTCCGAAATGCTCATGAACAAAGATGGCATAAGCTTTGTTTCATAATATTTCTTAAATGGATTTTTTTTCCAAGATAAGGAGGTTACCTTTCTAAAATAATAGAAAATGCTAATTAATTTCAGGTCATTTCTTTTCTTTTTCAGGTCATTTCTTAAGTGAGTTTTATAGAAATGACAGAAAGATTTGGACATGCATACTTTTATTTTTATTTTCATAGTTCAAATTCTTTTTCTAGACTACATAATTTATTTCCCTTAAAAAGGAACTTTGGCCTACTTTCTCATTAAATTTGTATTGATAATCAGAGCTCCTAATTTCTCAAGATTCAATATGATCAAATTAATATATCCCTTGAATATTTGTTTTTCTAATCTGATAAGCCTGCTAAGATTATATTTGTAAAGTATCTTGAAATTTTTTCACTAGGAAGAATTAATAAAAAACAGACTCTAAAAATATTAACTATTCAAGTACTAAAACTTTAAAGTTGAAAAGATTCATTTATATGCAAATATTGAATTCCTAATGTTTAAATATTATGAACAAACTAATTTGTGTATTTTGTTTCTATACTGATATTTTGAGTGTTTTTGTAAAAAAATGAGGAAATTTAAAATATCTTAACAGAAGCAGTCAGTTATTATTTCACTAACTGGTATTTATTTGTGTTACAGTAAGTCCTCTACATATGAACAAGTTCCGTTCTGAGAGTGCATTCATAAGACCAATTTGTTTGTAAATCCAACAAAGTTAGCCTAGGTACCCAACTAACACAATCGGCTATACAGTACTATACTGTGATAGGTTTATAATACTTTTCACACAAATAATACATTAAAAAACAAACACAAAACATAAAGAAAACATTTTTAATCTTATAGTACAGTACCTTGAAAAGTACAGTAGTACAGCACAACAGCTGGCATACAGGGGCTGGCATCAAGCGAACAGGCAAGAAGAGTTACCAACTGGAGGAGGGAGAGGAGGTGGGAGATGGTAGAACTGACGATTGTCAGCAATAGGAGATGGAGGGCAAGCTGCAATTTCACTCACGCCTGATGTGTATGGCACAGGTTCTGGTTCCTTGCTGGATTCAATTCTATCTACCCTCTTGAAAAAATGATCCAGTAATGTCTGGGTAGTAGCTCTTTTTTTCTCATCATAGAAGACGCAGTAGCACTGGACTGCATTCTGAACGGCTGCTACAACCTTCATGTACTGTTCTACGTTCGGGTCCTGTGCCTCAAAAACTAACAGTGCCTCCTCAAATAAAGAAAAACCCCTTGCGATTTCCTGTGTCATGAATCTCTTTGGTTCTTCAGTTACTTCTTCTTCCTCTTGTCTTTCTTCGTCCTTTCCTTGGGCCTCCAGTTCCATCAGGTCTTCATTAGTAAGCTCCTTATGTTGCATAGCAAGGAGTTCAGTGTTATAAGAATGAGCAACATCTACTATCTTTTCACCTCGCTCCACTCTCTCAGCTATTTTCAGTTTTGTTTCCCTCATCATTGCTTGGCACTTCTTAGCAGTACCAGCTACATCACCGCTGCTTTTATGCTTGCTTCCAGATATCCTGAGCTTGAAATAAAGATACTGTACTACTGTACTCTATATAGTACTATAAAGTACACAAAAGCACAACCACTTGTAGAGGATGCAAACACATGACAATGTGCACCAGACATGTGAACTAACTTATGTGATTGGACATGCAAACGCAAGTTCGCATCTTTGAAAGTTCTCAAGTTGAAGGTTCGTATGTAGGGGATTTACTGTAGTCATGATTTTCTATAGCAGCACTTTGAGATATGCTTTATCCAATAATATAGTACCCTTTCCATGATTTCAGCTCAAGAGTACTAAGAAAAAACAATATTTTAAGAATATAAATCTTTGGGGGAGGAAATAATATTAATCCAAAATAAATTATATAGGATGGATATTGCACTGTTGTGCACAGGTACCAGATTCTGGGTTGTTACTGGCTGTCATTTGTTCTAATTGGTCCCATTCTATTCTGATGGGTTGGTTTCCAAACAGTTAAAGTTGTTAAATATTTGGAATATCTTTCCTTCACTAATTGTTTATCTGTTTCCCTTCCACGTATTAATATTTACTTTAGCTATAAAGTAGTACCTACAGAGGATTATGAAATTTTGTCCTCCTTTAGTTCTTGATTTCTCAACTTACATTTATGCTTAGGAATAAGTTGTGTCTTATCCTTACTCCTTAATGCACACAAGTTTAAAAATATTGACATCATTGAATCTTTTCTACACAATAGCACAATTATTTTGCTACTTTTTTTAAAAGCATTATAAATCCACAGGAAATAACAAAAGGATTACAGGGAGGAGGTCCCAAACACCCTTCATGAAGCCTCCCCCACATTAACATATTATATATATATATAATACAATATCAAAATCAGGAAATTGACGTTGGTACAATGAACAGAACCTATTCAGACTTCACCAGTTATACAACTGTTCGTTTCTGTTTGTATTTGTGTGTGTGTAGTTCTATACAATTATATCACATGTGTAGCTCCACATAACTATAACCACAATAAAGATTCATTACCACGAGGCTCCCTTGTCTACCACTTTGTAGCCATATGTCTCCTCCCACTGCACAAACCTTAGCCACTAATCTATACTCCATCTCAATTACTTTGTTATTTCAAATGTGTTATACAGTAAAATCATACAGTGTGTAAACTTTTGAGATTGCTTTTTCCACTCAATATAATTACGTTGAAATCCATTCAAGTGTGTGTCTCAGTGGTTTGCTACTTTTTATGTACCAATGTTTGTTTAAGCATTTACCCACTGAAGGAGACCTGGATTGTTTCCAAGTTTTTAGCTAATACAAATAAAACTACAACAGACATTTGTATACAGGTTTTTGCGTGAACATAGGTTTAATTCTTCTGGGATAAGTGACCAAGAGTGCAATTGCTAGATTATTATAGAAAGTGCATCTTTAGTTTTAGAATAAACTACCAAACTATTTTCCAGAGTGCCTGTACTCTTTTATTGTACATCCCCATCAGCAGTGAAGGAGCTATCCAGTTTTTTTGCATACTTGCTAGCATTTGGTGTTACGACTATTTTTTATTTTAGCCATTTTGGTAGGTGTGTATTGATATATATTGCGGTTTTAATTTGTATTTCCCTAATGGCTAATGATATTGAACATATTTTCATGTGATTGTCATTTATGTATCCTTCTCAGAGTATGTCTGGTCATGTCTTTTGACCAATTTTTAATTAGACTGTTCTTTTTTTAAAATTCAGTTTTAAGAGTTCTTTATGTATTCTAGATAGAAGTCCCTCTATCAGATATGTTCTTTACAAACATTATCTCCCAGTCTGTAATTGGTCTTTCCATACTCTTCACAGGGTTTTTTGCAGAGAAAATGTTTTTAATTTCAATAAAGTCTAATTTATCAAATTTTCCTTTTATGAACCATGTTTCTGATAACAAGTCTAAGGACTCTTCATCTAGCCCTGGATGCCAAAGATTTTCTCATGTTTTTTTCCTAAATTTTATAGTTTTACATTTTACATTTAAGCCTGTGGTCTATGTTTACTTTATTTTTTTATAAGGTGTAAGGTTTAGGTTAAGGTTCAGTTTTTTCCCCGTGGATATCCAGTTATTCTAGCACCATTTGTATAACAGGCTATCCTCTCTCCATTGGATTGTGAATGCAACTTTGTCATAAATCAATGGGTTCCATTGGTCTATGTGTCTATCTCTGTGCCAGTAACACACTCTCTTGATTCCTGTAGCTCTGTGGTAAGCCTTAATATTAGGGAGAATGATGCTCCCCAGTTTATTCTTTTCTAAAAAGAGAGAAGGAGAGAAAGAGAAGTTTTAATCAGGAAGAGATAACAATTCTGAACTTGTATGCATGCTTGTATGTATAGCTTCAAGTTATACAGAGAGGGGGAAAAATGACAAATCTGAAAAAAAGAATTTGAAGAATTCACTATTAGAGTGTATGATTGAGTGCACCTCTCTTACTACTCAATATATTAAACAGAGAAAAATAAGAAGAAAGATTTGAATAATAGAAAAGGTATTCTTGATCTAAAAGTTTTAATGAATGGAGAATACACTTCTCAAGCATACATAGTACTTTATGAACATTGAATACATAATAGTCCATAGAGTAGGTCTTTACAAAATTTAACGATGACATTCCTATATTACAGAAAACTTTAATTATATATCAATAAAAAGAAAAATTATCTCCATAATAGGAAATTTTAAAACATTAAAAAATGTTTCCACCTTCATTGGGGTATAGCTGACAAATGAAATTGTGTCAGTTTAAGGCATGCGATGTGATGATTTGATACATATATATATTGTGAAATGACTAACACAATTTAGTTAATACATCCATCAACTCACATGATTACGTTTTTGTGTCTGTGTGGTGAGAACATTGAAGATCTACTCTCTTAGCAACTTTCAAGTATATGATGCAGTACTATTAACTGTAGTCACTATGCTGTACATTAGATCCTCAGAAATTATTCATCTTATAACTGTTTTTTTCTTTTGACCAGTATCAACTGATTATCCCTCATTCCCCAGCCCCTGGCAACCACCATCCTGCTCTGTTTCTATGACTTCAGCTTTTTAGGATTTCACATATAAGTGAGATCATATAGTATTTGTCTTTCTCTGACTTATTTCACTTAGCATAGCGCCCTCAAGGTCTGTGCATGTTGTCACAAATGGCAGGATTTCCTTCTTTTCTATGTCTGAATAATATACCATTTATATATATTCCATCCACCTCACTACAGATAACTCAATTTCGTTTCTTTTTATGGCTGAGTAATATTCCATTGTATATATGTGCCACATCTTCTTTATCCATTCATCTGTCGATAGACACTTAGGTTGCTTCCATGTCCTGCCTATTGTAAGTAGTGCTGCAGTGAACAATGTGGTACATGACTTTTTTTGAATTATGGTTTTCTCAGGGTATATGCCCAGTAGTGGGATTGCTGGGTCATAGGGTAGTTCTATTTTTAGTGTTTTAAGCAACCTCCATACTGTTCTCCATAGTGGCTGTATCAATTTACATTCCCACCAACAGTGCAAGAGAGTTCCCTATTCTCCACACCCTCTCCAGCATTTATTGTTTATAGGTTTTTTGATGATGACCATTCTGACTGGAGTGAGGTGATACCTCATTGTAGTTTTGAATTTTATATTTGTAGTATAGTCTGATTTGCATTTCTCTAATGATTAGTGATGTTGAACATCCTTTCATGTGTTTGTTGGCAATCTGTATATCTTCTTTGGAGAAATGGCTATTTAGGTCTTCTGCCCATTTTGGGATTGGGTTGTTTGGTTTTTTAACATTGAGCTGCATGAGCTGCTTGTATATTTTGGAGATTAATCCTTTGTCTGTTGCTTCATTTGCAAATATTTTCTCCCATTCTGAGGGTTGTCTTTTTGTCTTGTTTATGGTTTCCTTTGCTGTGCAAAAGCTTTTAAGTTTCATTAGGTCCCATTTGTTTATTTTTGGTTTTATTTCCATTTCTCTAAGAAGTGGGTCAAAAAGGATCTTATTGTGATTTATGTCATAGAGTGTTCTGCCTATGTTTTCCTCTGAGAGTTTTATAGTGTCTGGCCTTATATTTAGGTCTTTAATCCATTTTGAGTTTATTTTTGTGTATGTTGCTAGGAAGTGTTTTAATTTCATTCTTTTACATGTAGCTGTCCAGTTTTCCTAGCACCTCTTATTGAAGAGGCTGTCTTTTCTCCATTGTATATTCTTGCTTCCTTTATCAAAGATAAATTGACCATATGTGCGTGGGTTTTTCTCTGGGCTTTCTATCCTGTTCCATTGATCTATATTTCTGTTTTTGTGACAGTACCATACCGTCTTGATGACTGTAGCTTTGTAATATAACCTGAAGTCAGGAAGCCCGATTCCTCCAGCTCCAGTTTTCTTTCTCAAGATTTCTTTGGCTATTCAGGGTCTTTTGTGTTTCCATACAAATTGTGAAATTTTTTGTTCCAGTTCTGTGAAAAATGCCATTGGTAGTTTGATAGGGATTGCATTGAATCTGTAGATTGCTTTGGGTAGTATAGTCATTTTCACTCAAGATTTCTTTTTGATTTCCCTTTTGATTTCTTCTTTGACCCATTGGTTTTTCAGGAGTGTGTTGTTTAATTTTCACCAATGTTTGAATTTTTCAGTTTTTCTCCTCTTACTGGTTTCTAGTTTTATTCCGTTGTGGTCAGAAAAGATAATTTGTATTATTTCGGTATTCTTGCATGATCTAAGACTTATTTTGTGACCTAACATAATGATCTATTCTAGAGAATGTTCCATGTACACTTGAGAAAAATGTGTATTCTGCTGCTGTTAGATGAAATGTTCTGCATATCTAAATCCATTTATTCTAAGATATAGTTGAAGTCCAAAGTTTCATTACTAATATTCTATCTGGATGATCTGTTCCTTCTTGAGAGTGGGGTATTGTATTATTGTCTATTTCCCCCTTCAGACCTGCATTTGCTTAATATATTTAGGTTCTCCAATATTGAATGCCTGTGTATTTATGCAGTTGTTATATCATCTTGATTAACTGACCTCTTTATCATTACATAATGACCTTCTTTGTCTCCTGTTAAACTTTTAAAATTAAAGTCTATTTTGTCTGGTATAAGTGTAACTGCCCCTGCTCTCTTTTGGTTTTCCCTTGGATGCAATATCTTTTTCCATCCATTCACCTTGAGCCCATGTGTCCTTAAAGCTGAATTGAGTGTCTTTTAGGCAACATATAGTTGGGTCTTGTTTTTTTATCCATTCAGGCACTCTATATCTTTTCATGAGAGTATTTAATCTGTTTACATTTAAAGTAATTATTGGTAGGTAAGGACTTAACTCATGCCATATTATTGTTTTCTGACCATTTTGTAATTCCATTGTTTCTTTCTCCCTCTCTTGCTGTCATCCATTATGAACTGATGATATTCAGTCGAGGTATGCTTTGATTCATTTTTTTTTTGAATCGTTTATGTGTCTCCTATAGGTTTTTGCTTCATGGTTACCATGAGGGTTACATGAAATATTTTATAGATGTAAGTCTATTTTAATCTAATGACAGCATAACTTCAATCAATATAAAACTCTATACTTTTACTCCTCCCCCACATTTTATGTTTTTGATCTCACAATTTATCTTTTTTTATAGTGTGTATCCATAAACAAATTATTGTAGTTATAGTTATTTTTAATGTTTTTGTCCTTTTACTTTATATTATAATTAAGTGGTTAACTCAGCATCATATTATAGTGTTAGAGTATTTTGAACTTAACTATATACTTACCTTTACCAGTGTGTTGTACAATATATTTTCATTTGTTTTCATGTTACAAATTGGCATCCTTAAATTTCAGCTTGAAGAATTCCTTTCAGCATTTCTTGTAGGTGTATCAGTGAGTTACTCCCTCAGTTTTTGTTTAGTTGGGAAAGTCTTTATCTTGCCTTCATTTCTGAAGGACAACTTTGTCAGGTAAAGTATTCCTGGTTGGCACTTTTTAAATTCAGTACTTTGAATATATCATCCCATTTTCTTTTTCCCTGCAGAGTTTCTACTGAGAAATACACATATAATCATATGGAGATTCACTTGTCTGTAAAGATGTTTTTCCCTTGCTGCTTTTAAGTTCTGTTTGATTTTAGGTAGCATATAGTTGGGTCAATCTTTTTTTTTTTTTTTTTCTTTTTTTTGCGGTACGAGGGCCTCTCACGGTTGTGGCCTCTCCCGTTGCGGAGCGCAGGCTCCGGACGCGCAGGCTCAGCGGCCATGGCTCACGGGCCCAGCCGCTCCGCGGCATGTGGGATCTTCCCGGTCCAGGGCACGAACCCGTGTCCCCTGCATCGGCAGGCGGGCTCTTAACCACTGCGCCACCAGGGAAGCCCGGGTCAATCTTTTAAAATCCATCCTGTGTCTTTTAATTGGTATATTTAGAACATTTACATTTAAACTAATTACTGATATTTTAGGGATTAAACCTGCCATCTTACTATTTGTTTTATGTAGTTCTTGTTCTTTTACTCTTTCCTAGTCTCCCTATGGGATACCTGAATATTTTTCTCTTTTTCAGTTTTCCTATGAGCTACTTGAACCTCAAGATTCTATATTGATTTACTTATAGTGTATCTTTCATAGTGGTTGGATTGAATGTTACAATAATGTGTAACTTATTACGGTCTAATGACATTGACATGTTATTACTTTGAGTAAAGTATAGAAATCTTACTTCTAATTATGTCCCTTTAGCCTCTCCACTTTTTAAGTATATTTGTATTAGCATTTTGTCTACATACATTGAATACTACATAAAATGTTGCTCTTACTTTTGTTTTAACTATCAAATACAATTTAAGAAACTCTTTAAGAGAATGATAATGTATCATATTTTTTCCTATGTTTATGTATTCCATTGATCTTTTCTTCCTGAAGTTCTGAGCTTTATCCTGATTTCACTTACTTAGCCATTCTTTAAGGGTATGTCTGCTAATGACAAATTAGGTTGTTGGTTTTTTTTTTTAATCTGAAAAATATCTTTGTTACCCTTCTTTCATACAGAATGTGAAATGTGCACCACTTCCTTCTGGCCCCCATAGTTTCAGATGAGAAATGTACTGTCATTTGAATTTGTGTTCCCCTCTAGATACTATGGCACTTTTCTTAGCTGTTTTTAAGACTTTTTAATCTTTCATTTTCAGAAGTTATGATGTGTCTTGGTGTGGCTTTCTCTTTCTTATTGGTTTAAGCAGATTCATGAATCTATAGGTTTATGTATTTTGCCATGTTTGGGAAATCCTTTGACATAAATTTTTAAAAGATTTTTTAAAATTCACTGCTCTTTTTATCCTCTACTTCTGGAACTTTGATGATAGAAATGTCAGTAGTGTCTTTGTTACTATCCTACAAGTCACTGTGGCACTGTTCTTGTCATTTTTAGTATTTTTTCTTTTTTGTTCATATTGAGTAAATTCTGTTGGTCTGTCTTCAACTTCACTATTCTATCCTCTGTTAAATTCACTCTGCTACTGAACCCCCTCAATGAGATTTTAATTTCTTAATTTGGTTTTTTTTTTTTTTTTTTTTTTGGCCATACCACATGACATGTGGGATTTTAGTTCCCCGACCAGGGATCAAACCCATGCCCCCTGCATTGGAAGCATGGAGTCTTTTAATCACTGGACTGTCAGGGAAGTCTCAGATTTTAATTTCTATTGTTTTTTTTTTTTTTTTTTCTATTCTATGACTTACATTTGGTTCTTTTTTATAATTTCCATTTATTTCCTAAAATTAAAAAAAAAAAATTTCATTAGTTTCAGGGGAATTCACAATTTCTTATTGAAGCAGTTTTATGATGGATATTTTAAAATCTTTGACAGATAATTCCAATAATCAATTCATCTTTTTATTGGAATCAGTTGCTTGTCTCTTATTAAGTTTGTGATTTTCCTGCTTATTGGTATGATTAATTTTATTTGACTTTACCCTGAACAGACTTTATATGGACTTTAAAAAATAGACATTTAAAATAAAATATTTTATTTTAGTAAGAAGTGTCCCTGTTTAAGTTTGGTGTGTAGATACTGGCCCATTTTGTAGGTTGTGGTTCCAAACGCAAGATAGTTTTCAGAGACTTTGCGGTGCTATTTTATTTTATTTATTTATTTTGTTTTGTTTTGTTTAACATCTTCATTGGAGTATAATTGCTTTGCAATGCTGTCTTAGTTTCCGCTTTATAACAAAGTGAATCAGTTTTACATATACATATGTCCCCATATCTCTTCCCTCTTGCATCTCCCTCCCTCCCACCCTCCCTATCCCAGCCCTCTAGGTGGTCACAAAGCACTGAGCTGATCTCCCTGTGCTATGCAGCTGCTTCCCACTAGCTATCTGTTTTACATTTGGTAGTCTATATATGTCCATGCCACTCTCTCACTTTGTCCCAGTTTACCCTTCCCCCTCCCTATATCCTCAAGTCCATTCTCTAGTAGGTCTGCATCTTTATTCCTGTCTTGCCCCAGGTTCTTCTGACCATTTTTTTTTTTTTTTTTTTAGATTCCATATATATGTGTTAGCATACGGCATTTGTTTTTCTCTTTCTGACTTACTTCACTCTGTATGACAGTCTCTAGGTCCATCCACCTCACTACAAATAACTCAGTTTCGTTCCTTTTTATGGCTGAGTAATATTCCATTGTATATATATGCCACATCTTCTTTATCCATTCATCTGTTGATGGACACTTAGGTTGCTTCCATGTCCTGGCTATTGTAAATAGAGCTGCAATGAACATTTTGGTACACGACTCTTTTTGAATTATGGTTTTCTCAGAGTATATGCCCAGTAGTGGGACTGCTGGGTTGTATGTTAGTTCTATTTTTAGTTTTTTAAGGATCTTCCATACTGTTCTCCATAGTGACTGTATCAATTTACATTCCCACCAACAGTGCAAGAGGGTTCCCTTTTCTCCATACCCTCTCCAGCAATTGCTGTGGTATTTTAATCAGCTTGGTTCTTACTTGAGAGTTCCTGACTGATCCCTGCTGGTGCCATCTGCAAGGTGTGAAAGGCTCTTCGCTGAGTTGCCTGTTGTCACTAGTAAGGATGTGGAATTCTGGATGTGTGGGATGGAAAGTGTTACCCCTTGGCTGTGTTCTCTGCCCACCTGGTAATGGCAGGTGTAGGGCAGGGGATGGATAACCTACTTGGGATCTACTATGTCATCACTGCAAGTGTATTAGGCCATCATTCCTGATGGGGGATGTGTTGGTCTTTCTGTGTTCTATGATACCGCAGAGGGCCTCACCTCTTGGCTGTGGGTAGATATTGGAAATAAGGCTGCCATCATGTCCCTGCTGGGCTTTCCTTTTCCTGGTCCTTAGGCAAGAGAGAGTAGGCTTTTCTCATTTGTTTGCTTGCTTCTTTGTTTGTATGTGCCTGTTAGTATTTCTGGCTTGTGGCCTGACCCCAGTCTAAGATATGTAAGAAGTAAAAAGGAAACCCTTGGAACTCACTGTGGTGTCATCCTTCAAATCCTGAGTTTCCTAACCTTTCTACCAAACTACCTTTTTCCTTCCACATTTCCAGTTTTTTTATGATTATCTCTTGAATTATTTCCAGGATATTTGGAGGGGAGGAACAGAGAAAAGTGAGTATATCTGTCTTGTCCTGGACCACATGCCTAAATATGACTTTTGATACCAAATGATAGCAGTGCTTGAAAGCTTAAGACTGTTTTTCCATTACATTCTTTCTGTTGTATAGGTAGAGATTTTTAACACCAATTTTTTTAGGTAATGATGCTGTAGTCAAAAGATTTTAAGGGCTTTATCCAATATGAGTATAGAGAAATTGAGCCTTGAATTAAGCCACCTGAGTTTAAGACAGATCTCCATGTTATGCCCATCTTGTAATACTATTAGATACTTTACCTAGAGACTTTAAGCCCTAAAAATATACTAAGGGAAACTTATTATGAATATTTTACTTTAAAATTTTGTATTTAAAATAAATAAAAAGGAATTTTTTTCATATATTCACAATATTTTCCCTCATATCTTTAAATAGACCCATCAGTATAATTTTATGATCAAAGAATTTTAATGTCATGTGATTTATGTTCTTAAATTAACAGTGAAATCAGCTCTCTGAAAGATATCTTTAAATGAATATTGATTTATAGTCTGTCTTCTTCAGTTAAGAAAAAACAAGCTTCTGCTCTTTTTTATGCCTTCACAATTTCTAAAAATGTTCACTACAGTCCACATAATGTTGGAACAATTTCTCTAAGAGCTAAATATGGGTTTCTGTCAATTATACTTTGAGGCATGGCATTATGTGTCCCTCAGTGGTTAGATCTGTTGAACAACACAGAAAACAAAAAGAAGGGTGAAACACTGATCTGATTATTACAAACAAGTTCTTTCAGAAGTGGGAGAAACAGTAGATCATCAATCCTAAGTCAGATAATTGAACATTAACTATGGATTACAGTTGAAAATTAAAAAAAAAAAATTAAGGGAGGCTTGATTTCAGTTGCTTAGGTAAGATGATCTGATTTGCCTGTTGATACATGCAATTTTACGTTTTCCTAAGTGCTATGTTTCACCAAACAATCCTTTCCAAAGCTGATGACTATAAAAGAGCAAACTTTTTTTAAGCTGGTTAGGATAAAAAATGAACATTTATGATGTAATCCAATGCATGATTGTGGCCTAACCACCAAGCCTCTCAAAGTGTCTGTATATGCTCAGTGGGACCACACAGTTATAGTTAAGGGCCTTTCCATGTTACTATTAAAAACCCATCTCTTAAAGGAATTATATTTCCAAGAGCTCAAGATTTTATGTGCTCTTTGTGGGAACAATTTTAGCTTGAAAAGTTTCCTTCAGGAAAAAAAGGGGGCAAACATTATTTGGTGTTTTAATACCAGATCTATGTAAGGAACCCAAATAGATTTAGAACCACTATTACCAAGACACCACTTCAAGTTAGCAATACAAAATCAGTTTGAGGGCTTCCCTGGTGGCGCAGTGGTTGAGCATCCGCCTGCTGATGCAGGGGATACAGGTTTGTGCCCCAGTCGGGGAAGATCCCACATGATGTCGAGCGGCTGGGCCCGGGAGCCATGACCACTGAGCCTGCGCGTCCGGAGCCTGTGCTCCACAACGGGAGAAGCCACAACAGTGAGAGGCCTGCATACCACAAAAAAAAAAAAAAAAAAAAACCAATTTGAAATTTTATTGATTTTATTTGTTCTTGAACTTCTTACTAATAAGTGATAAATCATGCATATTATATTATCAGTGTTCTGACCCATAATACTAAATCTTGTCATTTTATATTGGTTTCATGATATTTCTTTCATTTTTAAAAGTTTTATCTCTCTTCTCCCACATTATTTTTTCATCTTATTCTAACTTGTACCCTTTTTCTTTGCCTTCATACTTGTTTGCTTAACTCAAATCTTTCCTTTGAGGCTGTTTTTACTCAGTGCTCCAGTGCTTTGAAGCTACAGAAAAGTGACCCTTTCCCTCTGATTCTAGTACTCAGTTCTTATATATCATAAATCATTTTTCTCCCTTTAAGGTAGATTATCTACCTGCAAAGAAGTTTGGACCACTCATCCATATGACAAATATTTATTGGATAGCCACTTTGCTGGTAGAATTGAGTTATGAACCTTGAAAAATGCAAATAAATGCAACACCTGAACCCATTCTTCAAAGAGCAGTATTGTTGAGAAGATACTATGTTAAGCTTTAAAATAATAAGAAAGTTTAGTAAAGGTGTGAGAAAGCATCCATCACACAACAGGAAAATAAAAGACAACCAACTGTAAATAGGAATGTCAGGGAAGGCTGGATGATAGACTGGAATTTGAGCAGAATTTTAATAGATGATTGGATTTACAGTCATTCTTAAATGTTCAGCTCCTGCTGAATTGCTTCATTTGGTGACCTCTTTTCTCTTTACTCCTTCTCCCTGAGTTGTTGCTCCCATTTCCATGGTTTTACCTCCCATCTGCATGTCGATGAATCTCCATTTTTCCTTTCAACTCTGATTAATTGTCTGCTATTATAAATACACACGAGTGCTATACTCATTTCTGATTACTCCATTAGCTTTTGTTTCTATTATGCTATTATTACTTAGGTAATGCTAGATAGTTCTATCCTCCACTCCTACTCCAACCAGGCCTGTGTTTCTTATGTTATTTTTCCTTTTACTTTCTTCTTTGAGACTTGTAAAAACCCATCCTTATTATTACTAAACTGTTATTCTTACATGTGTTCTTTTAATCTTTAGTCTATACTTTCTCCATGAAATGCTTCATGCAGGAAAATATGTCTTATACTTTATGACATCTATTCTCTGAAAAATGTCTTTTTTGGAATGGATATCCCCTTTCACTATTCACATAATGTACTTTCCCACTCATCTCTCTCTCTGTGCTTTTCATATTCAAAATAAATCCAGGGTTTATTTTTTTGTATTTAGGGTTATGCATGGTTTCTGTCTCACTCCATTTGATTCATTTTTCTTGGGAACACTGGCAGATGTTGTTATTATTTTCTCTATTCCACTCTGATTACTAATATTTATTTTAAAAATAAAAACCCCACAGAGTCAGATAAGCATTCTTGGATCTTCCTTAAGAATAAAGTTCAAAAAGGTCCAAGTACCAGCTTGGTATATTGAGAGAACATGGATTTAACCTCCAGACACTGAGGGAGCTCCTGATAAAATCATGACCCAAGAAAGGGTCATATGAGCATATACCTTGAAGTAACATGAGCACCTTGGACATCATAGTATTTTTTTATTTTACAACAAAAAATGTTAGCTTCCAGTAGTTTAAGAGGATTTTCAACAAGAACATCAGGGTATTCTTCCTTGAAGTGAGTTCCCTATGACTATGTTAACACATTTCAAGTTTAATAAATCTTATACATGCTATATTTTCTGTGAAAAAAATGTGTTACATTTGTTTCTCCCTCTTAAATGGAGAAATTACCTTTAACTTCTACATGTGGAAGATTGTATGTCTTCATCAGTACTTGTATGGGTTGATGTTCCCCTAATTTTATTTGTCCACTTGCCATTCAGATTCTACTGACAACATGATTTATTTTGTACAGGGCATCTGTCCTTACAGAAATGGAAGCTTGGCTGAGGCTTATTTAAAATGTATACATCTCCCTGCAAGTTTTAAAAGTGTGTTTTTTCTTACTTTGTCTCACAAGAGGGGCTTGGCAATTCTCAGTCACTGTTCATATTTAACTAGAATCCTAGTGCCTGGTGCTATGTCATATTAGCTCTTTTCCAGCATAATTTTGAAATTACCTTTTCCACCAGTCTGAAACTCAGCTTTGTGAGTTTTCTTGAGAACATAACTGAATGATGATACCATTTCTCAAGTTGATGTACTATTTTACAGAATCCTTTTTTTATCATCTTCATACAACTCATAACTCACAACTAACCAGATGCCTGATACCCTAAAATGAATTGATTCCTCTCCAAAATTTGTCAGGAAACAGCCCAGTTTGCAGGTAAATAGATACATGTGATAGTTGCTTCTTTTTCTCAAATAAGATAGTATTCCCACTGTTTGGTTCTCATAATAATATCAGTGTATGGGGTAATATCTGAGAAAACTTTTGTAAATTGTAAGGCACCAAAGCACATAAGTTGATGTTGCTGTTGTGGTGATGTAGGGTGTGTAAATTGATATGTTCTAGAGACTGTTCCCTGGTGATAAGAGGGGCTCAGACGCTGATTTAAAAAGCAAAGCATTGAGTTCAAGGAGGTTTTACCTATTACATGGCTTCTTCACCTGTTATATGTATCTGATCAAAGAGCTCATTTAATATCTATCCTCACTCCCTTTCTTCTCTCTCTTCTTTCCTACCATTTCTGGGCTCTTTCACATAACAGCTTGTGACTTAGAGCTTTCTATTTGCAAGTTTATTTGGAGTAAGGAAAGTTGAAGAGATATTGTATTTAGATCTCCAAAGGAAACCATTGTACCCACGTATGATTATATGAGAAATAAATATAGTAAGTGTGTGTGTGTGTGTGTGTGTGTGTGTGTGTGTGTGTGTCTTTGTGTCTGTGTGTGTAGTATACCAGGGGGCACAGTGAAATACTATGGCATGAGAAATGCATCTGGGTAAATTAGGGAGGACTTCTTTTATAAGATGGACTTTCGTGCTACGTTTTTAAGAAGACTGAAGAGGTATGTCATGACAGAAAGAGGAAAAGCAAAAGAAACATGTTTTTCATGTGCTTTGACTTGAGGAAGATTTGGGGTGGAAGAGACCAAATAGGTTTTCCTGACTAAAGCTAAGATTTAAGCAAGTATGTCATATGTTAAGTATAAAGGTAAATGATCAGAGTGAGAGAAAAGGCAGAAATGTTATAAAGTCGGAGGAGATTGAGGCAAGTACTTGTATGCCATCAAGAAAAATAAACAGATAAATTTTATTATCCTAAGTTTGATGGCCTTAAGCTGTAGAAAATGTAGTTCTGACCGTAACCAAGAAGCTTACAGGTTAGTTGAGGAATAGCTAAGAAATGGAACAAGATGGTTGTAATCCGAAGACATAAAATGGGTTCCTGTTACAGGCCCTGTGATCCTATACCTCAGCTGATTTTGTAGGTTTTTGTTGTTTATAAGACATATTTATTTTCTAAAGCATATTCACAGATGTGAAATTATTTCCTAGTAAGCACTCCATAAAATAGTAAAAATTAATATTCTCATTAAGAGACCAAGGCCTAGAGAGTTACAGTGATTTATCTAAACCAGCTACTGGTAGATCTATTAATCCTTCCCCCGTGACTCTTCAGTTAGTGACCTTTCCCCCTAAAACACTACCGCTAAGCATGGTGTGGAGCCCAGGGGTAAATACCATCAAAAGTCCCTGGGATTTATAATCCTGTCTCCTCTCCTAAAAGATGCCAAGCATCAGTACCATTGTAGCAATCATGAACAGGAACTTAGAACAAGAACAACAGCATGTGTTTAGAATGATGCTAATTACATCATTGCACAACTTGGGAATTCATGCTTAGAAAAATGCTTGAATACTCTGCCAACATTCCACTGGGTTTATAACATCCCATTAAGTGGAATGGGATTGTGGTTACCATTTGCTAGTATCTGTCAGCACACGTGGTACCTGCCATTTTTAGAAATACAGTATTCCCTAAAGAATGGTAAAGCTGTTTTAAACTTATTAAATGTTTAGCTTGCTTCATGGGCAATATGCTATCCTTCAAAGAAAAGTTTTCTTATTAAAAAGGTGTTTATTGGGCTTCCCTGGTGGTGCAGTGGTTGAGAGTCCACCTGCCGATGCAGGGGACACGGGTTCGTGCCCCGGTCTGGGAAGATCCCACATGCCGCGGAGCGGCTGGGCCCCTGAGCCATAGCCGCTGAGCCTGCGCGTCCGGAGCCTGTGCTCCGCAATGGGAGAGGCCACAACAGTGAGAGGCCCGCGCACTGAAAAAAAAAAAAAAAAAAAAAAAAAGTGTTTATTGACTCCTTAACTGACACAAGGTAGATAGATCTATTAAGTATTATTTACTGCTCTTTGGTTCCATAGTCCCTGCTGTCTATATTTGTCTTGTCTTGCAAGTTGTTGCCTTTTATTCAAATGATGTTTTAATGCTGTGTGTGGTATATGTATAAAAATTCATAGACAAATCTAGCAAAGAAATAACTATTAATTTTTTTAACTAAGTCTGAGGTAGACATTTTAACATATTAATATAGATTGGGGAACTAAATTTTGCCACAAAAGCAGATTCATTATAGCAGCAAAAATGGTGATGAAATATGTAGTTGGAAGGATAAAGAGACGATCATCTTCCAGCCTAGTTATTGTAATAATTTAATACTGTCCAGATAGTGCTGAGCCATGTGACTGCAGAGAGGAAACCTAGCACAGCAAGCAAGAATGTGGAATCTCTGGAGCCACACTGCATGGGTGCAGACCCTGGTTCAGCCATTTATTGTCCATATGAACTTGGGCAAATTACTGAACCTCTGGGTACCTCAGTTTCCACATCTATAAATAGAAGTAAAAATTAATTGTCCTTACAGGCTGCTGTGAAGATTGAATGTATTAATATATTTAAAGTGCCTATATCAGTGCCTGACATATAATAAATACTCTATAAGTAATTCCTCTTATTACTATTAAGCAAAACAGCCTTTCCTCGGACTCCAATGTGGAAGAAAATACTTTGAAACTTCCTGAAAAATATGTTTAATCATAAATAAAACCCACGGAGTTGATTGCAATACATTCATGTTATCGACCATTACTTTTATGTTACTACTTTTATTATCAACAGCTTCCAAGCATTGAGTAATTAGTGTGTGCTAAGCATTACATATATTATCCCAGTTAACCCCTGCAGTAGCTCAGTGAGATGCGTGCCATTACCCCCATTTTATAGAAAAGGAAACTTGTGATTAGTTCATTCTTCTAATTTAGAAAATATAAAAGAAGACGTAGAAAATAAAATCTAGGCAAATGTAGCTCCATTCATGTCAAGAAAATAAAATCTAGGCAAATGTAGCTCCATTCATGTCAGCCTTTTCTTCTCATTTCCCTCTCCATTTTAATTGTTTTGGTAGTAGAGCTGAAATAGCACAGTGTACTTCCTTTTATAAAAGAGTAGCAGATGATAACATACTAAATGTGGTCTTCTTAATGAAATAAAGTTGATTTAAAAATTCACCTTTTTAAAAAATAATTCACTTCTGATGTAATATAATCAGTACTCCAGTTCACTTTGGGCATGGGATGATTAAAAACCAATATAAATTTTCCATTCTTACGTGAAACCAAGTTATGTTTTACTGCTGTCACAGAATACAAAGAATCTTATTAAATTGCACAAAAGATCATTTAATGAGTAATTTAATGAATGTTAGAACCTTTATAAAGATGCCCTTGGTTTAATTTTGCTGAGAATTGTTTCATTTTTCCTTTCATATTGTACTTTTCCTCTGGTCAAATTTTAAGGCTTACCTTAAAGACATGTTAACATGCATCTTATGCTAATTTTATGTATCCTGAGCTTGATAATAAAACTGAGTTTATTGTATTTTTCCCTTGGTTCCTGTAAACATAAATTATCATTTCTCTCTCTCTGTGTTCTGTGGAAGCAGAAATTTTAGTGGCTGACCCAAATTGCTTCACAATTCCACGTAGTTTTTGTAACAGCTTAAAGCAGAAGATTTATATGTTTTTGATCATCACATGCTCAAAATTATCTAGAGCACTGATTATGTTGCATCACAAGTGAATTATGAAAAGAAAGGTTAATTATGTTGACCAACTTTATTCCATTAAGAAGAAAAAAAAATACGGGGTCTTTTAAATATTTTTCTATAGCCACTCATCCATAATCCCTACCACTCAATAAAGGAGAAACGAAGCATTAGTTCATATAAATATGTTCCAGCCAATTTGTTATTATTAATTCTGTCCCAGTTTCCTATTAATTCTAATTTTTAAGTTGAACGGTGCTGATTAACATATTTTTATTGTTTAATGACTGTGGTAGATGTAAATGACAAATTCCACAGCTGAGTAAAAAGGTAGAAAATGTAGACTTTTTTTTAAAGTGAGAGAATAATAATCTCTCTTTAAGTTCAGTTCCTTTTGGGTCAACAATGATTTCTCCACCTGCCTCACGCCAGTCACAGAGCCAGAGGCTTACACTGAAGAGATGGGAAAAAAATGGCCCTCAAGGTGGTTTTACATCCTATTAATGAGACAAACAAATGTTTGGAACTTTTCAGTTCCAAATGGTAGAGATTGATTTTCACAGGGGGCTTAGGGAACAGAGGAGGAAGACTGAAGGCATCCAGAGCATTTTGTATTTTCTGCATGACTTTTATTGACTGTGCCTTAGTTTTAAAGCACTATACTAGGCACAGGGTGGAAACCATGCCAACAAAAATCACATAGGGGGTGTTTCTGGGATGGATGTGGGGAAGTAAATAAGGAATATATACGGCTGAACCGAGATCCAGTATCCTCAGGACTTCAAATTGGAACATTGAGAACCCCATCCCAGGGGCTAAGTCGTTATAAAGCAATTTTTCCCAGATAGGAACTAAGTTAATAAGCTGCAGGCTAACATTACTATTGAAAAAAGAACATCTCTAAAAAGGTAATTTAGAGAAATAAAGTCAGCTATTTCTTAAAGTGAAGTCTTTGAGTTAGAGAGGTATGAGAGTCTTTGCATGTGGCATGACCAGATCTTGGGGCTGATTCCAAAGAGAGAAAAGCAATGACATTCCATTAGTATGGTCTTAGGGTAGCTTTTCAGTTAGGCAGTACATTAACATAGCAAGAGTTCCTCAATTCTTCTTGACTAAAGAAGTGAGAACTGGGGCTTCCCTGGTGGCGCAGTGGTTGAGAATCCGCCTGCCGATGCAGGAGACACGGGTTCGTGCCCTGGTCCGGGAAGATCCCACATGCCGCGGAGCAACTAAGCCCGTGAGCCATGGCCGCTGGGCCTGTGCGTCCGGAGCCTGTGCTCCGCAACGGGAGAGGCCACAACAGTGAGAGGCCCGCATACCGCAAAAAAAAAAAAAAAAAAAAAAGAAGCGAGAACTGAAGTGGAGATTATTTCAGATAAGCCCAAGGCCAGTGACCTTATGTCATTTGTGAGACCCTACTGCCTGGAGTTTACGAAGGTGTTTGCACAGAATAAATTAGAAAAATAATGTTTTGTGATGCTTTTTCCCATATGGTCCTTGTCTCTAATGGTTCTAATTCTAGGCTATTTCACAAATATTGATCAGTTTCTTTAGTTTGTGCAAGTCTAAATTTAGTTTTATATAGAAATTAATGGATGATGTGCCTCGTTTTCAGAGGTTATTCATATTTGTATAAGATAATAAATGGATTATACATCATGAACTGTATCTAAATTTGTCCCCTGAAAATCTGTAGTTCCCCAGAGAATTGAGAGTTAGTGTTCGTTTGTTTACCTGTTTATTGTTTGTGTAACCATGACTTATTCAAAACAGGAAGTTTGTTTAGTCAAGGACTTTGAATAATCATTCTCGTGTAGCTTTTGACCATTATTCTGCCTACCTATGTGTGATTTTGCTATTGTTATCTTCTGACTTGGCTTCATTGTGTCACCGCTGCCTGATTCCTATCTAAGTCAGATTTATTAGCTGCAAGCCGCAGTGTTCTCTCCATCAAGTCTGTCACAGAGTACAAGAGCCAAGCTATTAGAGGCATCCTTCACTTTTAACCTCCCAATTGTGGTCTGGCAATCGATAGCTATATGCTTTCATGGACACTTGTTTTTCCTGTTAAAAAGCAAAGTCAATAATATTAAATAACTCAACTTAGAGAAACTTATTATATAAGACAGCTATTAGAAAAATAATTATTTTAATTCTAATGTCAGTATAGTATAATTGAAATGATTTTTCAGTGGTTTAAAAGAGATGGTATGTGTGAGATAATTTTGTAAAATGCAGATCCTTATATAAAAGCAAGAAAGACAAAAGAACAGCCATCAGACTTTATATGCATACATAATGTACATGCATATGTATAATTTATACATTGATATACACACATATAATAATGTGAACATCTTCAATTTCCACAGTCTCTACCACTCCCTAATCTACTACATCCAAGCTATTTTACACATTTTTATTACCTGCCTGGACCAGTAGCCATTGGAGTCTGTGTCCTCTGAGAAAGGGAGGTGATGGAGAAGAGATCTAGTGTTTGCCTACTGTGTGTCAGGTTCTGTAGTAGGAACTTTCCAAGTATTATCTTACTTAAATCTCATAAAACTCTGTGATGCAGTGATTATAATTACCATTTTACAGATAATAGTCTCTGAGAATTTAATAACTGGCCCAAAGTCACACTGAGTAGAAGTCAACAACCAAGATTTTTGTTGTTTCGTTTGCTTTGTATTCTTAATTTAATTGTTTGAATAGGTAATTTACCATTGATATATAGCCCAAAATGGATAAGCAGTGAAACTTTTCACCCCCTCCTTCCGTCCCTTTGCTGCCCAGTTTCCTTTCCCAGAAATAACCAAATTTATTGGTGTCTTATATATTCTTCTATAGATATGTTTTATTCATAAACAAGTAAAAGAATATCCTATTCAATTTATATAGAGTTTTCTCAGTTTTGATTTTGTTTTTAAGTAAAATATAGTGTTTTCAATGTATACACACATCATATGATCACATTGTACACCTTAAATATATACAATTTTTGTTTGTTGGTTATACTTCAATAAAGCTGGAAAAATAGTTATATAAATAAATAAATAAATAAATGATAGTGTTTAAAATAAAAGTGTTCATTCTAAGATTTTAGCATACTTTATTTGCTCATTTAGGTTGTTTCCAAGTTCTGTTATTAAAATTTTTACTACAGTTGATATTCCAGTATATAAGTAATTTCACACATAAACAGTTAGAAAGAGTTCAATTTGCAAATACAAAATTCAGTTTAGTATATGATGCAGGCAGTATTTCATACTAGAAGTGAAAGGATAGATTTTTCAATAGATAATATTGAGACAAGTGGATTGGCATTTGAAAAAAAACGGAATTCTCATGTTTTATCTAGTATACCTCTCTGACAGTAATAATATCCTATAAATATGTTGTTGGAGCTTTTTAGATATATGTTCATTTCAGTTCTAACTTCCATTTCTCAGATCCCATCAATTTAATTTCCAGTGCTACAAATAATATTTTGTTTTAATTAAACTCTCTATTGCTTGGCAAGGTGTCTGAAGCATATCAATTAGCCAATTAGTTCTGATCAGTGAAGTGTCTCTTTGGCTCTGTTTCCACCAGGGCACAGCCATTCTCGCAAAGGACCATCTCTTCGGATTAGAGGCTGAGGCATCTCTCTGTGTCCTAAGGCCAATTCCTTAAGGGTTATTGTTAGGATTAAGTGAGTTAATAATGTAAAACCGAATGGCTGTCAATTAGCATGGAGAAAACACGTAATAGAGGAACAGTGTATCAGTGGTTACATGTGCAGACCTAGGAGCCTGGGTTTGTATCTCATCACTGTCACCTGTTAGCTGTGTAACCTGTGGCAGATTTCTTAACTTGTCTGTGCCTCAATTTCTTTACCTGTAATATGGGAATATAATACAGCCTACCTCCAAGGATGCCACTGGCTTACTCTGTGCCTTTGAGTGAATTCAGAAAAAGATAGACATCTGTTAATTTTGCAAACTAAAGGTGTCTTTATGTGAAGAAATAGGAGCCCCTTCATTTCCAGACCAGAGCAAGGGCAAGATACACTAACCAACGGCAGGATTTTAGCCCCTGTCCTCACTGTCTGCCATGTGCCTTTGGCAATTCGATAGCACAACCCTTCACCACGATCATGTCAGTGTAGTATTTTTCAGTGAGTTAATACCTATATATTCAATGAGTATATTCAATGAGTTAATACCTATGAACACTTAGAACTATGCTCAGCACGTAGTATGTCCTCAGTAAGTACTAGCTGTTCTCCCATCTACCTGGTCCTTCTCAGTTTATTTCCTAGCCAGGTTTTCCCACTAACCGCCAACTTCAGCACCATCTTATTTCAAAGCCCAAAAGGCGGGTAGAGAGCTTTTCCTAATTCCTCCTTTTTATAGTCACCACCTGTTTTAATTCTTTGTAAGCCTGTTAATACCTGTTGTAATCCAAACAATTAACTTATAGGGGCATACATACCACACACACGCACATGCACACGCACACACACACACACACACACACTATTTTCTCCTTTGGGGAAAGTTTGAATTGACTCAGACACCGAATTGAAAACATCTACTGAATTCCCAGTTTGTACTCACACCTGGGCCTGAGTGACGTCCTTCCAACTCAATGTTGAATGAGACCGAATTGGAGTTCTTTCTAGAGGAATAAAATCAGTTATTACAGTTCAGCGTGGAGCACGGGGCGGGGGCTGATCAGACAGCGAGTTGGGAACAATTTCTAAGGGAAGAACTGGAAAAGGAAAGTTCAGGCAGGACAAAAGGATAGAGGCTTTAGCCAAGTCCATTTCCCTGGGCAGAGGCTTTGAGTAGTAGGGAGAAAGTTAAGAGAGATTGAAGCCAGGTTGGGGTGGGTCATGAAAAAGGTCAGGATAAATATTTAGAAGTTGATCCTGTACATAGGAGAGAGCCATTTGAATAGCTTGTGCTAAAGTTCATCTATCTAAAACTGTATTTAGGATATAATTTTGTGGCTGAGTCGCAGAGACTAAGTTGGAGCAAAGAAATGATGGCAGTAGGCCACTCGAGATAAGGAACCTGAAGTGAGAGATATTATGAAGGAGGAAATGGTGTGGTTTGAAGATTTGACTGGATGATAATGGGGCTGGCTGACATTTTAACTGTGAAAGTTAAGCAGAGAAATTATAACCAAGGGATGACATACATTTTTCTTTCATGTTATGCCTTGCATTTAGGGCTCTTTTCATAAGGAGTTATTTGATTTCTCTTTCAGAAAAGAATCTATATTTCTCAGGCCCTGGTGGCCTGGAAGAAACCTCAGATTTTCTAGGTTCGGGCAAAACAACTTAGAGGAATTTTTTGTGTGTGATAGTTCACATCTTTTCATGATTATCTCCTTATCCATGCCATATGGGACACCTCTAAATATTTGAAACAGCAACTTATCCAGAGAACAGCCTAAGGATTTTTCATAATGAAATGCATCTGTGAACAGCTTGATTAACCATACTGTGCAAGGTGAATCTCATACATTATAGTTCAGGAACGTGGCACAAGTCCCCCATCTATATAGAAAGTCTATACATGCCTATTGCTATCTTGTAAGACAAGTACCTACAAATTAAGGTTCATATGCTAGTAAATCTGTCCCAGCTTATGAAGACTTTCAATGACCTACCTACAAACACCTGCTCATGTCACTACAAATTGGGTTAGTATGTATGCATTTTGAAGCCTAGATTTACTGAATCTCATTAGATTAATACTGAGGGCACTGAAAACATATTTCTTTACTTGACAAATGTCTTGTATTTATCCCCAGGTTAACTATAGTCATTTTGGATTTTTTTATATTGGGTAGTATGTCCAATTAGTATTCTGAAATAATAATATGAAGAATATGAAATCATAATAAGCTTTTACCGTAAAAGCAAAGTTATAATAAGCACTATGGAAGTATTACAGAATTTATAAAATTATTCCTGAGGGTTGCTAGTAATGGGATTAAAACTCAGAATAAGATACACATAGTTGCCTCTATCTTATCCTTTAGTGTTTCTTAAAACTGTAAAGGATAGTATCGTCATTTGAAAAGTTCAAGCACCATCCAGAATGACTTGACAGAAACTGAGAAAGCTATTTATTTGATGTATCACTTGTGAAAAAATCAAATACTTATCATTTAATTTTGTGAAAAATTATATTTTCTCCAGGATGGAAAAATAAGATATGTATTTTTTGTGGGCCGTTAACATATGCAGAACAATTTTTTCTAGAATTTGGCCTGCAGAATAATATTACCTGTTATTTCACTTTCTCTATTCTCTTGAAAATGAATTAAGTTTTAGGAACACTTTTGAATTTTATTTATCCTTGAATCTTGGAGAATTCCAACCCTCAAATTGTAGGGTCAGGATAAGAATCTGAAAAAAGGAGACATGGTAATGTCCAAAGGCATAGGAGGAATACAGCAGGAGTGTTGACACAAAAGCCAGAGAGGCTTCCAAAAGTAAGAATTCATCAATAATGATAAATGCTGCAGTGAAGTCAGGTAGAATGTGAACGAAAAATTGCCCACTGGATTTTGCAACAAAAAAAGTTATTAGTAAATTTAGCAGAAGTGAATTCTTGGAATGTCAGGAGTTAGAAGCTAAAATGAAGTGAGTTGAAACATGAGGAGATTATCAAGGTGTCTTAGTAGGTCGTCGCAAACCAAAGAATTTCTTCCTTTCTTTTTTCTAAGAATTTCTGACATACCTGTGTTGCTAAAAATGCTCCAAGGATGACGATAGTCATGATAATGATGATGATGATGATGGCAATGATGATGTTATTTAACATTTCCTGAGCATCTCCAGTATACCAGACACTGCAATAAACACTTTACGTATATTGTCTCTTATAACCTTCAGAGCAAACGCTTTACATGTAAATGAGACATTACACTCTTCTTTCATCTGTTTGTTTCCCTTGATGCCTGCCTGCCTACCTTCCTTCCTTTCCTTCCTATTATGTCTGGCACACATCTGTTTAACTCTTTTTAGATTCTAGGTAGTTTGCTATATGCAAGAAATACAGTAGTGACAAAAACACTACTTAGTATGCATAGTAGACGTGAAAAATGACAGTCTTTATTCTTCTTTGCTTCTTGAACAGAAGTCTTTCCTTGATTACTTTCAGTTTCTCTAATCCATCACTTTCTCCATATCAAACTACCTCCATTTGCTAGGGAGAGTTTCCCTGAATGGTATTCTTACTTCTTTGCTCTCCCTCTTACATGCCAGGATCTTGCATAGTAGCCTGTACTCCCAGATGTTTAATTTTCTGTGAAGGCCATACAGTTAACACATATTTAAACTCCTCCGAGAAAGCCACTGTGTTTAACATGCGAGGGCTTGGGGTGTCCTTATTAGAACAAATCCACATGAGAGTGGTGAAGACAAAGCTTTTTGCAACTTCTCCCTCTGGACTGGTTCTTCTAACATCCTGGCCCAGGAACTTCAAAAACGTCTTTAATATTGCTATCTTTATTTTGTGAAATCTGTTCTTAAGTCTCCTTATTTTCTTCTATATGTTTCTGCCATATTTGTCTTTTCTGTCACAAGCAGCCCTCAGCAGACACTATAATATTGCAGATGCGTAGCTGCTATCACTCCTACTTTCAGCATACAGCTTTCCCAAACTTCCTAATCATGGTGTCCAGCAGTCCTTCTCAACACGTCTCTTTGGGAACAACCCCACCCTCTCCCAGAAGACCCTAGGCATCAGGCCCTCTGTGTAAATTACACCAGGTCCCACCCCTTTGTAGTTAAAAATCCAAAGTGGGCCCAGATAACATTGTTTATAAGTGGCTATTTAGCAATAGCTCTTTGAATATTCTATACTTTATTGACTCCATCTCTGATTTTAAATCCACCTGTCTCTCAATTTTAGGAACTTTGTAGAAAGTTATAGCCAAGCATCATTTTTGTGTGCTGAATGATGGCAGAGTATGCTTGTGTTGCATTTGAAATTCTGCCATCAGCACACCAAAGACTACGTTTTCAGGAACCATGCTGGTTTGTCAAGGCAGGAGACCTTTTTGCTCCCTCTCCCCTACATGCTGTGCTTTTGAATACAGCCTTCATGCAGCAGCTTTACAATTTTATGCAAATCTTCAAGGAAAATTTTGGTTCTGCTTGTTTTGGAAAATAGTCGTCATTGATTTAATAGGTAAATCGGTAAGGGCTTTTAATCACATTTTGGAAAAGTATTCTGCTAAAATTAAATTTTGTCCATTGATTGGCTCCCAGTAAATCAATGTTGAAATCAGAAGCACTTTCTTCATATTTAATGTAATGTACAACAATTTTAACATATCTAGTACAATTCTCCTAGATGTAGCAAAAAAACTTTAATATTAAAATGCCCTGAGTTTTTTTCTCATCATTATTTCTGATGTTATATTTTAAAGTCTCACTCCCAGGGTTCCCTGAGATCAAGAGAACTTGAAGTTCATCTCAAAATAATGATATATTTTCCATTGTTTCTATTTTTATGCTTTAATCCTGCTGTTTGACTTCAGTGCTCTTCTGCCACTTTCACTCTTGTGAGCAAAATAATTTGATTATTCTGTGTAGCTTGTGGCAGAAGGATTTTTTCTTCAAAAATTTGAGTGATATGTGCTTGGGAAACAAGTTCGAACCACATCTGACATTATACTAATTTAATTTTACATTATAATCATTTATTCTGTTTCCTTTTTTTTTTTTTTTTTTTTTTTTTTTTTGCGATACGCGGGCCTCTCACTGTTGTGGCCTCTCCCGTTGCGGAGCACAGGTTCCGGGCGCGCAGGCTCAGCGGCCATGGCTCACGGGCCCAGCCGCTCCACGGCATGTGGGATCCTCCCGGACCGGGGCACGAACCCATGTCCCCTGCATTGGCAGGCGGACTCTCAACCACTGTGCCACCAGGGAAGCCCCTCTGTTTCCTTTTTATATCATTTTCTTCAGTGAAATTTTGAAAAACTCTAAATCCAAAATTAGGAAAAATCCTTGTCTTGGGCTGTACCAGCAACATAAAATTATTGTACTCTAAACTGGTTAATTCAGAAATTAAAGTTACACAAGCACAACATATGAAAATGCAGAAAAGCTGAATAAGTCTGACTCTTCCAGCCAAGAGGAATATATTACCCAACACACACATACATGAAAAGTGTCTTGGAATTTAAATGTTTTATGTCTTTTTAATGCATCAACCAAAAATGAATGCAGGAGCCTGCAAATAAGAAAAGAATTTATTTGGGGTCTTAAGAATTGAGACACAGATTCAGGTAACCCTGAAAGAGTATTCCAGGGAAGCAAAAGAATCATGGGCTTATAAAGACAAAAAGCCATGAGGTTGTTGAAAGTTGCCTGGTGAGAATTGTGATTAACTGATGCAAGTCAGAAAATAATTGTCCTTCAAGAATCATGAGTTGTTTTAGGGTAGGGGTCCAATAAGTAGTTAGACTGTCATGAGTTGTTTTAGGCTAAGGGCCTACTATATCATGAGTTTCTGGCAGATGTTCTAGATGCCTTCATTAGGATAAGTGGTCAAAGTTCAGGTTCCATCCAGAATGACACATGCATAAATCACACTTCCTCAGTGGCCTCCTGGCTCCATTTTAGAGATCTCTCTTAGCTATAACAGCCTCATTTTGATTTTCCTTTCACATGTCTCCTCACTCACTTCTACTACACATCCAAATGTAAGCCAAAGAGGGAAACAAATCCTCTCTTAGAATGGCTTTTATTACAAAGCTATTTGAAGAGTTTAAAATGTTTCTTTATTGACCTAGCACAGAGTAAAAGTTCAAATACGTATTGAATGTAGTAGTGATACATAGCATGATGGACAGACATGTAGTATGAAAGATGAGTGGAAAGATAGTAGAAGAGAAAAATCGAATGGGGGGGATGGCAAGAGGAGAGGTAAATAGAAAGGCTGTTAAGAAAGATGGAGACAAGAAAACAAGAACGATAAAGAGATAGAAAGGTAGGTAGGTGAGTGCGGGCGTGTGTGCGTGTCTGTGTTTTCTCTCTGTGCTATGTGTTGGTAATTTAAATGGCAGTATTTTGAACACCAGTATATCATTGACAACGTAATCCCTGTAAGTTACAATTTTCGAAATAACTAACCATCGCTTTGCAATGACAAAGTTTGTGAACCAATACTTTGTTTTCAGCTGGATGTAATAAACATGAATTTAAGTACAGAATTCTTTTCTTGATGGCTAAGACTGAGGAAGAAGGTATGATGCTAAAAGGCAGTTTCACAATGAATACCTGTGACTCCCATGAGTTACTTCATTCTGCTGACTCACACACTCATATTCTTTCTGTAGGATGTCAGTAAACCTCACTAGCCAACTAAATCTCAGATAGCTATAGGATTTGCGTCTGGGAGTTTCTGAATAATTTATTTGAAAGAATAAGTATAATCGCATGACGCCATATTAAAATGATTGGTAGAGTGAATGCTAGCTGTGTATAGGGGCTGGATATCAAGTGGTTATTTTGTTTTGTTTCTCTAAAAACATTAGAGAATTTAGGCAAAATGAGAAGCCCTGGGGAGCAACCCAGTGGATGTTCGTCCCTGAAAAGTAATTTGGTGTTTGCAGAGTCTGCAGCGGTCATTATTTCTGCATTTACCAAGATGACTGTGGCTATTCGAAATGCTGATTTGGTTTAAATGTACTCCTATGTTTATCCTGTCAGTTTAAAGAAATGTAAAACATTCACCTTTTCAGAATCTAAAGGTCATTCCCAAATGCCATAGAGAATTTGAAAGCACTGAACTGTCTTAAAATCTTTGCTTATTCTTTAAAGTTGTAACTTTAAAATAATTATATACAGCATAGCTGGAAAACATTTGAGTAAGAACAATGCATACATGAAAATAAAGTATTCAATTAAGTTTTATGAAAGTCATTGCACACTTAATTAAAGTAATCTTTATCTCTGCTGCTCTCAGTGCTCACTTAATAGGAAAATAGAGGAATATTAAATTAGTGGACTATGTCTCATATCAGTATATTTTCCAATATGCATAAGTTTTAAGTAATTGAAAAGACCTTTGCTCTTAAGAGATTTTAGATACTCAGCCTCTGCATTTCTAATTAATGTAAAGATTTCATTTTTAGAACCCTCATAGATGTGACTAAAAAGGAAAATGAGCCACAGGCATGTTAATGCTACCCTTTGCTCAGAACTATCTGCTCACCAAAGTTTATGCAAGGTACAGCTAGGTAATCATGTGAAGATAAGGTTTCTGCCGCTAATTGGTTTTCCCCACTCTTTAGGTCATTATGTAATTCCTAATGAAATATTTTTATTGATAAAGTTCAAAAACTTCCTTGTCATATCTCAAGGATTTTAATTGTCAATCTGGTATGCATTTTTTTAAAATAAACTTATTTATTTATTTTTGGCTGTGTTGGGTCTCTGTTTCTGTGCAAGCGAGGGCTTTCTCCAGTTGCGGCGAGTGGGGGCCACTCTTCTTCGTGGTGCGCGGGCCTCTCACTGTCACGGCCTCTCCCGTTGCGGAGCACAGGCTCCAAACGCGCAGGCTCAGTAGTTGTGGCTCACGGGCTTAGCTGCTCCGCGGCATGTGGGATCTTCCCTGACCAAGGCTTGAACCCGTGTCCCCTGCATTGGCAGGCAGATTCTTAACCACTGCGCCACCAGGGAAGCCCCTGGTATGCATTTTTAAGACAGGGCAGATTGGTGAAAAAGGAAAAGTAGTTTCCATTTTTACTTATAGAATATAAAAATACTCAATTATAATTTCACTATTTAAGAAAGGCAAACATATTTTGTATGTTCTTTTATCAAACTGAATATATATTACCAATCAAGAACTTCTAAGTTAAACACAGAGCTATAGCTTCAATTGCTCTTACATTTGAAGTTTTAGATTTTTTTCCTACTGGACACAAGCCAGAAAAAAAGAATGAATCACTGATCAGCAGTTTCCTTTCCACTTCTCAAAAACAAAAAACAGATAAACATAACACTGACAAAACAAATACACAGATTGATGCTCGATAGATATATTCTGAACAAAAGATTTACCTTTTATCTTTAGTATTATTAAATTATTACTCATATAACAAAGTATAAGATGGAAAATGAAAAAGGATATATATGTGCATATGTATATATGCACACACATAAATGTGTTTGTATATATAGGTACACATATATATACACAAAAACATATATAAAAACATATACATTTAAACACATTCTTCAGAATAAGAAGGGCATTCATAAAGCAGCATTTCCTAAGCAAAATAGATGCCATGAGAGCCAACCAAGTGCCATTACTGTCAGTAACTGACTAGTTTGTTAACACCTAAAGAGGAGTAGGGGTAGTAGATTGAGAGACGCTCTTCCAGAAATCCCCGGACACAGCGAACTAAGAGAAAAGAGACGGTGCCCATTTCAGTTCACAGGGGTTCTGTGAGCTACTCTAAAGGCAATAATCTCATGATTCTAGAAATCTAAGCTCCAAGAAAACTTTTGCATTGATTTACAGATTCTTACTAAATTTATGTCTCTTGCAAATGTGTTCATGCTTACATTAGTTGATATCTGCTGTAGGTAAAGGTAAATTGTCTCCTTTATTCAGAATACTGCAGAAGTGTTATTCAGCAAGCAATATGGCCATCGGAATGTTTTAAGCATTTTTCTGTATCATACCTTCTGCCAAGCTGCCTCTCCCTTCTTGTCTGTGAACTTCTTGTTTTTAAAACCCAGTCTGAATATATTATCTTCTTGGAAAATTTCTCTGGCTTATTTCCATCCCTGCCTTCATGGAGTTCATCATACCCTCCTCTCTGAGAACTCTGCAGTCTGTATATCTTTTTATTGGTGCTGCCACTGCACTGTACTATATCCTTTACACAAGTCTTTTGATCATAGTGTATGTTTAATAAATTTGTTGAATTTTGATTATTCAGTGAAATCCCTGAAAATAGGGAGTGAGTCTTACAAATCTCCCTTTTAGCAATGCCTCGCACAGTGCTTGATGTAGAATATGTGCTCAATAATTATTTTTTAAATAAATGAATGAATGATGACTCTAACAGGCCCTGAGAAATACCATTTTCCTCCAGTTTATTGAAAGCAGAAGGATGCTTAACAGAATCAGGATTTTCACTTTAAAAGGATGTATAAAGGAGATGGACAGTTGAATGTTGGTTAACAGGGGCTATGGAAAGGGGGAAATGGGGAGGTGTTGGTCAAGAGGTACAAAGTGTCAGTTATGCAAGATGAATAAGTTCTGAAGATCTAATGTACAACAGTATGACTCTAGTTAAGGATATTATATTGTATACTTGAAACTTGCTAAGAGGGCAGATCTTAAGTGTTATCATCTCCCCCCCCCAAAAAAAAAAGAAAGGAAAGAAAATGATAACTTTGTGAGGTGAGAAATATGTTAATTAATTTGATTGTGGTATAGTATTTCACTACTGTATACATATATTATTTTTAATTCTCTATTATACCTCAGTAAAGCTGGGGGGGAAATGATGTTTAAAGAAGATAGAAAGTGGAATATGTCCCAAGATTAATATAGTGGCACAAATTTATAAAAAGCCTCAAAGGTCATCATAAGCTGGGCTGACAAAAGATGTCATATCACTAATAACAGTAACAAAAATCCCTCTTTATATCATGTATAGGAAGATACTCATCACCATTACAACGTTGAAGGGTAAAATAAAATAGAGAGCAAAACTCTATGACTCCTGGTTTGTTCCATGTTTTTCTTTAGGGGAAACTGTCTTCACAGGGGAAAGACTAGGAAAAAAGTGTATCTTATAGAAAAAAATTAAAACTCAAGTTGTCGACATGAGTCTGTTAGTCTCAAGTTTACAAAGATGGCCCTGAGAACTGTCAAAAAATATCGAGTGGTCTAGTGCAAATTCCCAGACCCAGATGCTGGAAGTAATTAAAATGGAGAAATTATGAGTATCTTACTGTTTCCTAAAGGAACAAATGAGTAGGTTTTGTGAATGACAAATAGGTAGACTTGTCAAACTTTGAAAGAAAAAACAAACAAAAACAAATTACTAAACAGCTTATTTTAAAGCACTTAGCAAAGAATGTGTTGATCCTTAGGAGCCAGAATGACATCACTAAAAATAATAGATACCAAGCTAACAATTATTTTGTGGTTAGGCTACTAGATTATGGCAAGAGAATACTATTAGCAGCCACCATTTAATAAGTTAAAGGCTATGTGCCAGATGCTGTGCTCAGCATATGTTTTGATTTTCATTAAGATACTAGCATAATATCTCAGGATATCTTTATGGGTGAGATAGAGAAATAAGAATTAAAAGATAGGCAGATTTAAAGCTGGTTGAAAAAGTATACATAAAGAGACTTGATAGTCTCTAGTGAAATGGTGTTTTGCTATCCATGTTGTCATATTGCATTAATATTAGAAACAATGTAGGGAGTTCCTTGGTGGCCTAGCTGGTTAGGATCCTGGGCTTTCACTGCCATGGCCTGGGTTCAGTCCCTGGTTGGGGAACTGAGATATCCTGCAAGCCATACAGCAGGGCCAAAAAAAAAAAAAAAAAAAAGAAAGAAAGAAAGAAACAAGTTATATTGATTGCAGTGGTAGGTGGCTCGGAGCTGGGAATTATAACTACTAATAATTATAGAATGACGGAATCAAGATTTCCAAACTACTCAGTGTGAAACTAGTAAGAAACCAGTATCTTAAGAGAGAAATATAAACTTCTAAATTCAGAGTTTTTTTTAAAGTTATTTTTTTAATTAATAGACTTTGTTTTTAGAGCAGCTTTAAGTTTATGGAAAAACTGGGCAAAAAAGGCAGAGTTTCATATATCTACCTCGCTCACACTTACAGTTTCCCCTTTTATTAACTTCTTGCATTAGTGTGGTACATTTGTTACAATTGAGGAACTGACATTGATACATTATTATTAACTAAAATTCTTAGTTTACATTAGGGTTCACTCTGTGTTGTACAGTTTTGTGGGTTTTGACAAATGTGTAATGCCATGTATTCACCATTACAGTATCATACAGAATAGCTTCATTGCCCTAAGAATGTCCTTTCTCCATGTATTCATCCCTTCTCCCTAACAACCACTGGCCTTTTCCCTCTCTATAGTTTGGCCTTTTCCAGAATGTTGAATAGTTGGAGTCATATGATACATAGCCTCTTCAGACTTGCTTCTTTCACTTCTCAGTATGTATTTAAAGTTCCTCTATGTCTTTTCATGGCTTGATAACTAATTTATTTGTATCTCTGAATAATGTTCCATTTTATGGATATACCACAGTTTTTCCATTAACCCACTGAAGAATATCTTATTTACTTTCAGTGTTTTGCAATTATGAATAAAGCTGCTGTAAGCATTCATGTGCAGGCTTTTGTGTGAACATTAGCTTTCAACTCATTTGGATAAATACCTAGGAGTATGATGGCTGGGTTGAATGGTGAGATGTTTAGCTTTGTATGATATTGCCAAACTGTCTTCCAAAGTGGCTGTACCATTTTGCATTTCCACTGGCAACCAATGAGAGTTTCTTTTCCTCTCCGTCCTCACCAGCATTTCCTGTTGTCAGTATTCTGGCTTTTGGCCATTCTGAGAGGTGTGTAGTAGCACTGAAATCAGATTTTAAAACGAGTTTCACATGTAGAGAAAGGGGGAGGCCTGCTTACGAAATGGTTCAAATGGGGGAAAAAATGTTCTTGGTAGAGTCTGTGGATCATAACATTAATATATATTGAGAGCTTGATAAAAATGCCCCCCAAAATCAAAACAAAACAAAAAATACCTTGCATGTTGTTGAGGTATGTTAACTATGCCAGTGCCCTGCTCATGTGAATAGTCACACCATGCTTTTCTGGTCAGGCCCCATGTGGAGAACAGTCCTCGGGTCACTTTGGAGCACATGGTACACTGACAGCTTGGATTTGTTCATCCAAAATGTCGAGGTTGTGGATATGATGTCAGGCAAAGAATGGTAAAAGAGAAGAGCAGGATAAGGAGAAACATCAAAACTCTATCAAAATAGTACTATACACCTATTAGAATGGCCAAAAGCCAGAATATTGACAACTATCAAAATACCTGAACAAATGTCATGTTAAAGGGATTGCATTTTTTTGTTTCCACATTGCTAAAGAAATCCTCCCTATTCTCAAATATAAAATGGGGATAGGGCTTCCCTGGTGGCACAGTGGTTGAGAATCTGCCTGCCAATGCAGGGGACATGGGTTCGAGCCCTGGTCTGGGAAGATCCCACATGCCGCGGAGCAACTGGGCCCGTGAGCCACAACTACTGAGCCTGCTCATCTGGAGCATGCGCTCCGCAACAAGAGAGGCTGCGACAGTGAGAGGCCCGTGCACCGCGATGAAGAGTGGACCCTACTTGCCACAACTAGAGAAAGCCCTCGCACAGAAACGAAGACCCAACACAGCCAAAAATAAATAAATAAATTTATTTATTTTTAAAAATAAATTTTAAAAAAATAATAAAATGGGGATAATTTTACTAATCCCCAGAGATTTTTGGTAGAGTATATGAGATAATGTCTCATATTGCCTGTCTCATGATATGTGTTCATCATTGGACTGGATACCCAATGAGGACCCAGAGGTGAAGAGGGAGGTCTTGTCTGGGAAGCTCATAAGTGACACTTGAAGTGACGTGACATTTGGGTGAGGTGAGTTGACTCATCCACCAGAGACACATATAGAGCAAAATAGAAGAAGCCCAAGATGGTCTCTGAAAAGACCAGGAGGAAAAGCAACTAACCAAGGACATTATTGCAAGAAAAAAATGAACAGAATCAGAGCTTCTGTGATTCTTGGCTAAGGTACCTGAAGCCAGAAGCCTGGGGAAACAGCAGTTCCTTTATACAGATTTGCTTCGACCATTTTCTCTTCTTTTATCCCTGAAGGAAGAACCCTGTGAAAGAGTCACCATTAGTGAGATTATATGGCATTAATGAAGTCTTTCAGTTTCTCCATCTGTGTATTTGCCTTGCACCTGTCACCACAGTACCTGGATGCTTATCTCTGTACTTGTAGGGAAAGGTTCACATGTATTCATTTTGCAGAGGAGGTCTGGCAGATTTAGGTCTGGATGTGTCAGTAAGGAGAGCTGTGACATTGTAAGACTACCCTAAAAGTAAAAGTAAAACCTCAGAGAATACAAAGAATAAAGAGGCTATTAGTGTTCAGTGTAAGGTGAACGTGATAACGTTAACATATGACAAGTAAAAAAAAGTAATTTTCAAAAATTATTTCTTTAGTTTTCATACTAAAAACAAATGATTTTTTTTCAGGAGAAACTCCATTAGTTACTGACATGCAATGGGTTGAAATGAACTTATATTCTAAAATTTTTTTAATATTCTAATGAACAGTAATATAACTTTCTGCATTTGAATGTTCACATTGAATTATATATTTGGGGGTTAATTTGGTCATTTTAGTATGGATTTTAAAGTTATTTATGAATTACTAGGCATTCTTTATGTGTTCCTCTGGTACCTGATACCTTGGTATGTGTGTTCCACTAAGTTTTTCTCCATATTTCTTAAAGGGATGTTTGCTTTACATTTTCTGCATACAGTTAAAGTTTCCTATAAGAATGAGACCTTCCTTATTAAAATTAATCAAACAGCAGCTTATTTGGTTGTTAATCCAGGAAAAAAAAACACTGTTTTTTTATGTTTTGAAGTTTTCTGAGTTTCATATTTTCAACTATTTATTTTGGGGACCTTTTAAAACCACTACCACAGTGGTAGTATACTGTTTTAATCCCAGAATAAAACAAAAAAATCATAAGCCTAATTTTAATACTATTAATGATATTCTGTCTTCATAGTGTGCTCCACAGTTTTCACGGCTCTTTAATATTACTCTTACCATCCAAATCACAGTTATTATCATCAAAATCAAAGAGACAGTACCACTTCCTGGTTGTAGATATGGTCACTGGAAGCAGATAGAACTGGTTCTGCAATTTAATTTTTGATCTTGAAGAAATTACTTAACTTTCTGAGTCTCAGTTTCTTCATTTTAAATAATACCTCATAGGGTTGCTGTAAGGAGTAGACATTCCACACTCAGCTCAGTGCCTGGCTCAGATAGGTACTAAACAATGCTAGTTGTTATTATCATCATCAACATCAGCACGTTACAAGGTATGGTTACATCCGTAACTTTAAAGATTCAACCAGATCTAGAGTCTTGGAAGTAAAGTAAAACTCTTTTAAGTCAAGATCCTGAGATAGATGTGACTTTCCATTAATTATGCTAAATCTTTGTAAATGCCTTATATTTCCCAAGCACATATCCTAAGGGAACATTCCTTAGTCTTATAACAATGCTCCCCAGCAAAAGGGCAAACAATGTGGGGAAATTCTGCAGCACATCACCCTCTTGATAATTCACAATGTGCATTAGTGTATCAAAAGCCCTGATCCAGGAAAGAAACTTTACCATCAGCATTGCCAAAAGTGCCCCACTCATATAATAGTGCTTACGCTATGCCAAACTGTCTTGAGCTTTTTACATAGAAATTCATTTGATTCTCACAAGCCTCTGAGGTAGATACTATTATCATCCCCATTTTGCAGATTAGGAAACTGAGGTACGGCTTCCTATAATAGGTTATAACATGTGCGAGATCCCTCAGCTACTTAAGAGGCAAAGTCAGGAAATGTAAAGCAATGATACTCCAATAAAGATGGTTTTTAAATTAATTAATTAATTAAATTCAAATAAAAATAATCTCACCCCACATATTGTGTCTATCATCCTCCCAGGACACTGTGAGATAAACTAGTTCCATGTTCAACACCCACCAAAAGAAACTGTAAACTCCTTTGGAGGCCAGCACTGCATTAATACACTCAATAAATGTTTGTTAAATAGATTATAAAACAATTTCCTTTTTATTTTTCCTCTGCATTCTGAACATTAAAAGGAACCCTCTCCTTCTAGTGCAGTACTAGAAATGTATGTTCTTTAGGCCGGTAAGCTCCTCAAGAAACTTCTGAAGTCACAAACATTCAGATATAAAGAACAGGAGGGCCACAAAAATAGGTGCTTATTCTGCACAGAATCAATATTTAACACTTCCAAGTCACCAGTGGGAACGAAACTAATGGAAAGAAGTCCAACAAAGCAATTAGTTCACTGCAGGTGACCAGTGCATGAAGAAACACTTCTAGAAATGACCTTGATTTCAACATTTCACCACTACTGCTCACCACTGAAATAATTACTTTCTGTCTTTTTCTTACGAATCATCCTCTATCATTATGTGAAAATCATATTACTATTGATATTACATTTATCATGATTCGAAGAGCAGAGCATGAAGCTGCAGGCCCTTATTCATCTCACTATTACCTGAACCTATCACTGTTCCAGAGCAGGTGTTGAATGAATTAGTGAATGAATGAATGACCACCCTTGGTAGAAAACAGTCAATGGAAAGTTGGGGTGACCTTAGTACTAGTCCCAGCTGCATCACTAATCACTTGGCTGCCTTGCAGAAATGACTCTCCTTCCAACTCTGAGACTCTATTTGCCATCTGTGCCAAAAAAAGTGATAAAAAAAAGTAAGTGGAGAAAATGAGAAATGTTCCTGTAACCCTCAAGTTAATAAAGACCTGTTTTAATCACACAGACACAATCTTCCTAAGAATGTTTCTTTTTAAACTCATAGAGGCCTCAGCATCCTATCTGAAAAATACTTTCATCACAATGAAGCATGTGCTTTTTGCATGCTGTATCCAACTTAGTCATCTCATTAATGAATGCAAAATTATAGCACATTTATTTGAGTTGATTAAATTATCCCTAAATGGGGGCAATTTCAAGATATGAATGACTTTCCATCTTTTATATTTCTAACTAGACATTCCCTTTCCCCCTTATTCTGCCCTGAAGGTATGTAAAGGTTATAAATAATTTTAAAGAATACTTCCTAAAATGTCTTGCATTTTAATGAATTCCTAAGAATGAAGTCCCAAAAGGATTTTAGTATAGTTTAAATCATGTGAATGTTATGCATCAGTATTTTGTATCGTTCATGAAAATGTCATCCTCATACTAGTGTAATTTGATAACATAGGAGGATGAAATGATAAGATATAATGAAGATATTATGAAGAGAGACATGGGAAAGTTGAAATTAAGGGTCAATCTCACATTTTTCAAAAGAAAGTTTTCTACTGATTTCTATAAAGAATGTATTCCTGAATAAATCAGATATGTTCATAATTATTCAAAAATGGTATGAAGATTCATTTGTATGGCAGCTGCCATAGGCATAATCCTCTAATTCATTGTTATCCAAAATGTGCAATGTACCATGAGAGAAGATTTTAAGTGTGAAGCACCTGCAGCTTTAGATTAAATGAAATCACAAATAAGAAAGTTACTTTCAGTTTACTTCTTATTACCTGGTTCTACCAAACCTCAAGTCTGAAAATCTCTTAGAACCCCTTCATTTGAATGCAGTATTAGGGATACATATTCTTTAAGCTAGTAAGCTCCTCAAGAAATTACTGAAGTCACACATATTTGGATATGACAAACAGGAAGGGACAAAAATAGGTGTTTATAATGCACAAAATCAATACTTAACACTGAACTCTCCCAAACCACCAGTGAAAACTTAAACTAACAGAGAGAGGTCCTACTTAGAACTTTCTGAAGATGATGGAATATAGTCAAAATCTAATAAAACTGTTTTATCTATATTCTATTTATATTTATTGTTTTTTTTTTCCATTTATGTTGAGGCATGCTGTTTTTTCTTTTACATAGTGACGCGACATTTCCTGTTTATATTTTGTAAGCTTAATTGTGCATCAGTTTAAGGAAAAGTATTAAGTAAACAGTAGTGCTGATGGCACACAGATGTGCCACAGATTCTGACGGTGGTATATACGTGACTAAAGTTTGGGAAATATTGTTGTGCCAGGTTCAGACATACAGTCTCTCTTCTAATACACAGCCTATGTCACCACAGCTGTTTGTCAGGACCGTTAAACATAGAAGCAACTTGCCAATGATGGGAAGGAGTGCCTGAGTAGCTAAATGAAATCGCAGGATTAGGAGCAGTGTTGAAAGAGAACATTTATGTCTACTACCTTCCAGTAATCACAAGATTGAGTGACTGCCTGTAAGCCAGATCAGATGCCCTTTGACCTTTATATTTACCTATTGAACCATTCACATGGTTATGTGGCATGGTAAAAGATTTTACTCTATAAGAAACTGTGTGTGATTCCTTTGTGAGTCACTGACTCTTTGATAAAGCTTGTCTTCAGTTATCTTGTCCTAACTTCTCACATGTTTAATCATAGCATTGTACATGATCAGCAGTTTGCTAGCAGAGGTGGCTCTGGCTGTGTGTTTGTGTTTTAGTTTGCACATATAAACATATACATAAATATATATACATGCGTATACTCATATTTAAGGTATTACTTAAAATATAAAGCATGGAGCTAACATGACATACTCTCATGTTTTTGAGGATCCTCTTTTATCCTAGAACAGAGGATTTTTTGAAATGGCACTTTGTGTTTGAAAATAAGTCAAAATGTCATATGACCTATTTGAATGTGGTCGTACACAATGGGAGTGTTAGCAGTGGAATTTGGAAGTGTTTATTAAGTTCAGACTTGATACATTTTTGCTCAGAGTGGCTTTTTCCGGATGCCTGTTAGTAAATCAGCTTCCTTAGCTGTATTCCTTCAGATAACATGTATCAGCATTATTAGCACCAAATACTGTTTTATTTTTAAATGTATAGATAGTTTCTCTCTGGGTAGTGCCACAATCTTTCCAGAATCATTCTGATGACAAATACATTGTAACTGATAAACTGTCATCCACATAGGATAATCAAAATGAGTGATTCTTCTGAGAGACTGCTACCTGTGCTTCTTATAGAAGGGCCAAGGTTGACTGATTTGTCCTGAAGTTAGGGATAATAGTCGCAAATTAGATGCGTTTTGTAACTCTTCTGTTGATAAGTATATAGTCACAGTCTGGTTGTTTCACGCTTATGAGCATAATTGGGACACCTAAAATAAGATGAAATCGCTGAAGCTTCATTTCAAGAGCGAAACCCTGAGAAAACTATTAACAACTTACCATTTCTAGTTCATATGTGAGTATATAATGAGCCTTGTTAAAATGACATGTTATAAAGAGTGCTGCTTTTCTGGTTGCCCACTTTGAGCATCAGAATTTGACTGCAGAGGACCTGCAGGACCCATCTGGTATAGGTTTTTATCAGTAACAAAATCTGGAACGGTTCTTTAATTGGTGTTTTATGAAGACGGCAAAAAGATTAGCTGATGATGTATCCATGTCCAGTTTCTTTTTTGAGGAACTGGAGAAATTCTTAGATCAGACTCCTCTGTTCAGTTCAGAATACTCATTTTTTATGTGTTCATCCAGGATCTGTTGATTCTCTTTGAGAGGCTCACATCTTATTTATCCCAGTTGAAATTGGTCACTTCTCTCATAGAAAATTTTAAAACTTAAAAAATTAAGTGTCAAGAGTGTCTGTTTAAATATGCCAGAATAAAAATATTTTTACTCCACTCTCCTGCCTTTTGTCCCACTCAAACTCACTGTAAATAAATATAGACAAAAGAGAAAAGCATTATCATCAGAAAGAAGTCAAATCTATAGTATCTTTTCAGTTTCAAAAATTCAGAAACACATGATTTTTCCAAAAAAATTTAAATACATTCTAGAGTTCAAAGAAAAAATTAAAAGACTAGGACAAAAGAAACATGAAATAGAAACTGGCAGGGCTTGATAAAGAGAGAGATGAGGGAAAAAAGTATTAAAAGTATAAAGGCCTTGGTGGTTCAATGGTAGAGTTCTTGCCTTCCAGCTTAAAGGTCCAAAGGTATATTAAAGGCAACAAAAATAGCATAAACAAGATTTTAAAAAATCAAGAAACACGGAAGATAGGCTTGAGGAAAGAAATATATGAAAGAAATATAAAAAAGGGCATATAGAAGATGATACACGTGAGAGAGACAAGGTAACCTCACTTATGCGTAACTGATGTTTCAAAAGAAGACAATACATTAATAAATAAAATAGAAGAAAATTTTCCCCAAATTATCAAGTTTGAATTTATAAGTGAAAATACTGGATCTTAGAAAATCTGATATAAAATAACCAACATCAGAGTAAATTCTGGTAAATTACTGTAATATTCTGAAGCATACTATCATATGTTGCATCGAAGGTTTAAAAAAAAAGCAATTTAGGGCTTCCCTGGTGGCGCAGTGGTTGAGAGTCCGCCTGCCGATGCAGGGGACACAGGTTCGTGCCCCGGTCCGGGAAGATCCCACGTGCCGTGGAGCGGCTGGGCCCGTGAGCCATGGCCGCTCAGCCTGCGCGTCCGGAGCCTGTGCTCCTCAACGGGAGAGGCCACAACAGTGAGAGGCCCGCGTACTGCAAAAAAACAAAACAAAACAAAACAAAACAAAACAAAAAAGCAATTTATTATTTATGTACAAGGAATAAATGCCAGGTAAACCTTATACTTTTTGGTAGCAACACTCAGTATCAGAGTATAGATAATATGTACCAGATTCTGAGGGAAAGTAAGTTTGAATCAAAAATTTTAGTCAGCTAAATTATTTTTGCAAGTATGTGTGAAGAATTTATGTCAAACAATGACCATTCTCAGGCAAGCAAGTATATAGCTCACGGGTCCCTTCTTTAAATTTTCGACTGGATTTCATAAATCAGCCAACCAAAAGATAAACCAATGGAAAGATTTCAGAATAGAAAATCCCTGGTTATCATCATTAATTTCAACTTTGTGTGAATTATGGTAACAAAAAAACAGCATATAAACTTAATAACTGTTGATAATTTAAAACTTTTTAAATCAAACAAAAATTCTGGGTGGAGGAAGGCAGGTGGTCAGGAGATGTGTGCTTTCAAGGCACTTGAGAGGTTCAGTATGGCTAACACATTGGATGGATGTGACTCAGGTGGAAGCTAGAGATGTAACCAAAGGTCAGATCACTCTGGGCTCTTAAAACACATTAAGGAATTCAGACATTTTCCTAAGAGCAGTGGGAAGCTAACATAGGGCTTCAAACTGGCCTTCTATATTTTCTGAGAAAACGGGAGGCAAGGTCTCCTGCTGAGAGTGATGAGGGAAATGATGGAGTCAGAGGTAAGAGAAAGGAGGTTTGGAATACTTGTATGAAGAATAACAGAAAGCTTCCTAGGGGAACTGAAGAGGTGCAGTGCAGAGCTTTTCCTGTGCTGGCACCACTGTGCATATTGGCTGCTAATGACTCTGGTCGTCCACTTCTTGGGGCTGAGACCTGCTTCACCTAGGTGATGAAGCCTTTGCTCCCTGAACTCCACCCTCACCTCCCGGATGGGAGGCAGCAGCCCGCAGTTAATGAGTGACTGGCATAGGAATTCAGTCGGCAAAAGGCCTGTCCCAGAGCTTCCACGAGACAGGCAAAAGCTACTTTCCAGTTAAGACCACATCTTTGCTTAGCGTTCCCCCCTCGTCCTATTCTGCTTTTCTCACTCTCATTTTCCTGAGAGCACTCTGTCAATAAATCCTGGTGAAAGTCTTCCTGTCATGGGTACTTTGAGGAAACCAACCCATTTAAAGACAGAGATTTCTGGGCAGTTTTGAGAGCCAAGTTCAAGTTAGGTACTGCAGATTTATAAGTGCCCTTAGTCTGTGCAACTGTGATTTTTCGCCAGTATTGATCAATAACCCAGAGGTACATTTGTAGACTAGACATTTAGATTGATCCATAGTTGTGAATTTTGTCATCTAGGTGTGATAGAATGACTATGGGGTAAAACAATGTTCATGAGGAGGAGTTTAAGGGATTGGCCATGAAAGCTAGGCTGGAGAGGGAAGAAAGTGCAGACAGGATGGAAATGAAGGTTAAAGGGAAGGTAAAAGAGAAAAAGGACTAGGGTGACTAATAACATTTTTTAAAGTAAAAATATACACATATACATACACTGTATTATATATATTATACATATATACACACTAATATACATGTGTATGTATAAATTGATGAAGAGCCAGAAGAATAGAATAGGAGAAAGACTGAAGTTAAAAATTTAAGAGATAGGCACTTTATGTAAAGTAAATTGCATAAGGATTATATTATGGAACAATTTTTTATTCCTCACTTAGCCAAGCTTTATTTGAAGCAGCACTAGCTGCCCAGTACAGTAATGATAATCAGTTTTTTTAATGAATCTAAATCCTTAGGCCAATGAAACATTTATCCTTAATGAGAAATATACTTAAGTAAGAAGTGTCACTTCCTCTTTCTCTGCCCAGCCACAGCAGTAGGAGAAGATTACTAGGTATGAGTTTGGATGTCTTTCTCCTCTAGAGCAGGGATTCTGAAAACGTGGCCCAAGACCAATCAATGAATCATGAGGGTCCTATAAATGGACCAAAAAGGGATCTAAATTTTTTTTTACTTATCTGAGTGGCTTTCTCTTTCATAGGCTTTAGTTTTTACTTATGATTTAAGGTTCTGTGCAGAGAGCCAACTAAATGAGTTGTTGATGATTACTAAATTTGTAAATGAACATTTGTGCATTACCCCAGTTTACTGATGATTTTACTTCAGTGTTCTGACTGCAGCTCAACCCTGGAACAGAAAGTTGAAATGTGAAGTTGCCCAGGCAAATAGGAGATAGAATAGTAACTGGGCCACTTTTTTACACCCCACCAAAATGGCCTTAGTCAAAACATTTGAGAGGCTGCACTGTATTAGAGCTCAAGTAAATAGCATCTTCAGTGCTGTCTCCAATAGCATTCCATTCCATTTCTAAATTAAAAAAAAAATCCCTGAAGAATCTTCTCTTCCCATTAATACTTCTCTACATGCATCACATCCTAAGGAAAGAAGGAGAGGAACAGCAGTGACCTCTCCATGAGGTCAAACTGAAAGGCAGGACTCTAACTTTGAGACGTTTTTTATGTCTCTATACCAAAGTCAGTTCAAATTAATCCAATTTGAATGCACGGTCCTGGTATACAGATTAGTCAAAGACAGATCGAAAGAAAATTATTGGATGTTTTAGAAATCCCTATGTGGTTATTATGACAGATGACTAAACATTAGAAAATATCAAGGTATTTTCATCTAGAACAGAGGGAAAAATACTAAAATGGCTTTAATAAAATAGGATTAGTTATATGTTATAAGAGAAGAATAATCAAAGAATAATAGTGGAATGAGTTCAGTAGATTTCATTCACCCAGAAAATATTTGAAGAGGGCATATTATGTTCCAGGCACTGTTCTAGGGACCAGGGATGCAAGAGTGAACTAAAAAGATTAGGTTCTGCTCTTGTGCTCACAGGTGAGAAGAAAGAAGACCAGGTGTGGCTAGCCTGAAAACAAGATTCTGAGCTTCAAATACTGCTTGCTACTACTGTCCCAGGTCCAAAACAGGGGCCCAGCCCTTCAGCACTGTCCCCCAACCTATATTGTCAAATGTAAATCATATCACTACCTTCCGATCTTTATTCATCTGTCCTAATAAGCCCACAGGGATTTCAGGATATTCAGAAATGCTCTTCCCAAACACATTTTACAGTGCTCAAGTGATTAATCTATAAAATATATTTTCGTTAATATAGCTCTGCTTAGTAGTTCTCTAAAGCTGAATAAAGAGCATTTGTCATGAAGAAGGGAGATACAGGGCCACACGCTCACTGTGCAGTAGCTGGAAATAGGATATAAACCATGCATTGTTCTTCAGTGTCAAGTTAGCTGACAGGCCATATGGTACCTATTTGGCACATTTAAAATATATATTTTGAAATAAAAGAAGCAAAATAAATTGTATCTCAACTCACTTGCTTTTTCCTGAATGAAGAAACTGCCCTTTCTTATCTTCTGTTGTAGATGGGAAAAAAACAAGTCTGCATCAATAACTTCTGTGTGTTTAATCTGTATGTTCAAAAACTGTATGTTCAAATCAAACGGTTTTAATGATCAATTATGTTAAATAACCTCCATTTGGATTTTCTTCCAAAATAAATCTAAGTAAATATTGATAAATAGCTCAAAGCATATCAATAATTTGTTGTCTGAGCTTGCTATTTAAGGGATTAAAATCACAGCTGAGAGAGCAAATAAATATTATAAGTTACTCTGTGTCATATTTGCCAAACTTCCTAAATTATTAGCAAATTGACTGGGTAAATGCAGTGGCAAAGCACAATCTGTTTCACATGCAAATCTGAAATCCACTTACTAGGCATAAGAGGGTATAGATGGGATTTCAGATATATAATTACAGGAGAATTATTGATTCACTGTTTTCATTTCCAGGCAAGGTCATCCTAAGGATCACCTTGTAGGTTTACCCAAAATGAAACAAGAGAAGAGTAGATCAGGTTGTTAATTAATTCTATCCTTGTGTACAGATTTGGAGGTCAGTTTAGCCAGTTTGTACCAACATGATGATTGGTGTATGCCACATAGAACCTATCCTCAAATAAATTTCAGTCAAATAGGAAGTGTATAAAATGTACACAGAACTCTACCACAGAGAAGAGTGAAGATGCCTATAGCAGTATGAGAACTCTGAGGGGAGAGAATGTGTTTAGATGGGGAAGGTAAACTGGAGTCCCGCTTCCTTGACTGGAGTTGGGCCTTGCATTCATTAGGAATTTAACAAAAACCAGAGGAGAAGCAAAGACTTTTGAAGAAGAGTTTGTGTAACCAAGGATCACAGTCACATTTGCCTTCCAAGGAAGGAGGATCCCTTTCTTTTTGCTGAGGATCTTATCGAGCAGAGGTATGTAGAGGGGACCCTAAAATGGCTGTGAAGTAGAGGCTGAAGAGAACTGAAGTACTCTGCATAGGAGGTGGCAGGTGTGAGGCTTGCTCCTGAGAGGACGAGAGGAAGGCAAGGAAAGGGAAATGCTGGAAGAGTAGGATGAAGATAAAACTGAGGAACTTTGTGTTACAGGACTCTCAAACATGAATGTTGCTTCATTTCTACAGTGTAAGTCCTTCCATCTACCCAGACTTCTGTATTTCATTTGTTCCAGCAAACATCGTGTGCGGGCAGGTTTTTTTTTTTTTTTTGGTTGTGGTATCTTGGTTTGGTTTGGTTTTGCTGTTGGGATTCTTTTTCTTTTAAGGAAGAGGACTGAATTCTGTGACTGGTTAACTAATATAAAAGAGAGACCACATTAGCAGGAAGGTTAAGTAGAGCTGTAAACTAATCATAGACTCTCCTCTAGTTACAAACAGGTAACCAAAAACCCTAATTGTGCATGAACAATTGCTATTACCATCTGTTAATGTCTGACAGAGCTGTATTTGTATCTACAGCAATTGAAAATATTTAAAAATTGAAGTGATTCTGATAATGTTACCCCCTTCTCTACTCCCACTAACCTCTCAAATTCCTGTAAATCTCAGGGAAAGCTTTCGATTCCATATTTTGTGGCATAATAGTTCAGATCCCTTTAAGTCTCTGTCTTTAAGTGTGCAGAGACTGCAGATAATGTCCAGGTTATATATGTAATCCAATTTGGTTGGAGCGAAGTGTGTGTGTGAAACAGAAGTAGAAAACTTAAAAGAGAGCTTGGGACCAAACTGTGCAGGGTCTTGAATGTTTAAGTCAGGAACTATGTTTAGTTCAACCATGAAGCTCCCAAAAGGCCAAGGCTGCTGGGGGTGTGAGGTGGGAGTTGCATGGGCGAATGAGGAAGAGCTGATATGTCCAATCTAAGTATCTTCCTTGAATTCCACATCTATTATATATATTCTGCCCCCTATGGACATTTCCACTTGGATTTCTCACAGATACCTTAAATTTGACTGTCAAATCCATCATCCCCCCCTAAATATACTTCTGCCATGTGTTTCCTGTTTTGTCTGGTGACACCGTCTTCCCGGCCAAGAATCTAGGAGTCACCTCTATCTCCATTTCCCTTATGCCATACAACAAATTGGTCACTGTGATGTGTTCATTTTCGTTTCATGGTATCTCTTCAATTCATCCTTTCTTTTCCAACCTACCACCTCTCATTTAGTCCTGACGGTCATGGTTTCTTCTCTGAATTACTGCAGTAGAACATGCTGGGTGAGTCAGACTGCCTGAGTTCAAATCCTACACACCTCACCAGTCATGCGATGTCTGCTTGCTTCACTTTTCTCCTTTGTAAAATGGGGGAAATGAGAGCACCTACCATGAGCGAATGAATGAATGAATTGATTAATTGATTAATCATAGAAGGGAATGAGTAAGAAAGAAATTCTACAACGTGTCTTAACTTTATCTGAATATGAATCCAGGCCATCAGACTACAGGGCAGCACTATCCAATGGGAATAAAATGGGAACAATATAAGTAATTTTAAATGTTCTAATAAAAAAGGATAAAAATAAACAGGTTAAGTTAATTTAGTAATAATATTTATTTAACTCAATATATCCAAAATAGTCTCCTTTTAACTTGTGGCACTAGCCACAGTTCAAGTTCTCAGTAGCCACATGTGACTGATGACTCCCATTATTGGATAAAGCCGCTCTAGAGGTTATTTCATCAGAGAATAGTAATGTCAAAAACAATAAGAGGAAACCTTTAGAAGGTGCCGTGGAGGAAAGATGATGTGTTTATCCTGGTCATAGTGGGTTTCAGGGAATGCAAACCATTCAGTTGGAAATATCTTAATGGTCAGTGGGAAACACAGCTCTAAAGTAGACAGAATTTGGAATTACATTTCAGAGGCAAAAAAAACACCCCCAAAATGAAAAGTTAGCCATAAGGTTTGCTTTAATTTTAGTTCACTTCAACAAGTGTTTACTGAGCAACTAATACTTGACTGGTGATGTGTGATGTGCTCAGGTGAACCTCTATGACATCACTCTTGCTCTGCCCCTCCTCAGAGGTTCCAGTCCTCTCTGCCTCTCCAGATCCTGGCCCACTTCTTCTGTTAAGGCTTTTGCAACCATTTTGTCCCCCTTCATATCCTACCACATGTAAATTTATTACTACATAATTAGGCACTCATTACTCTATGCACTGACTCTATCTTTCTAGCTTGACTCTAAGCTCCTTGAAGGCAGAGAGCCTTCCTGCTTCCACCGTCCTCAGAATTAAGGACTGTGAGTGCTCAGTGAAAGATTCTTGACACAATGACTGACTCAGGCAACATTAAAGCTTCAGCACGTAAAACAATCAGGGCACATCCAGGGAATGAAAAATTCCGGAACATTGTTTTTAGCTCAGTGCTATTGGTCGTACTGCTTCCAGTTGCACATAGCAGTTAGGAATGGCAGGCTCTGAAACCATTTTTGACATTAGTTGGGTAGCCAGGAATGTACAGTTTCTGCCTGCAGCTATTCTTCAGGTTCACCAGGAACAGAGGGTTCACGGTGGTTCTCTTATAAATCTTAAACTTCTCAATGCACTTTTCAGTTAATTCATCTTCAAAGGAAGATGTTTTCATCACTGAGTTATGAACAGGAAGAGATTAATTTTAAAAGCAAGCAAAAGAGAAGAGCCTAAACAGTCCACTAATGATGCCATTTTCCCATTTCCTGCTTTTGATGTACTGTGTGCCTGTGAATGATGGGGAAACTCCAGCTCTGGAAATTCATGTTTCGTGGAGATAATCCACTTCTATGCCTTGCAAAGCAGAGCTACAGGTGCAGCGAGAGAGTAAACAGTACCAGCTGCTTGTTGGCTGTGGTTCCTTAACAAGAAATTAAAGACCAAATCTAGGTTGGGCGGTAGTACAGAATCTGAGAGAGGACAGCCGTAGATTTTCATGACTTTGGCTGCAAATCTAGCATCTCCGCTATAGAACAGCATGCTGTCAAAGGGAATGCAGCATTTAAAGGCTAGATGTCGATGCTAGTTTCTGCCCATATTCTGGTGAAAATATTTAGTGACAGTGTCCTGGCAGGCATTGTTACTTAACCAAGAAACTCATACTGTATGCACATAGTAAAGCTTTTTTGGCTGATTTGAGGTATGATGTAGAGTGTGTTAAAGTATAAACTAGTCACCAAAAAAAAAAAGTAAATTTGTATTACAGATTCTTTAAAAAAGACCTATTTCCAGGGAGCTAAATGGATTTTTTTGGTAACTGATAACATGAACTCACATTTTTATGATGAGTTTATGCTTTCAGAAAAGGACCACTATGCAGGGTTTATCAGAATAAAGAGGAATATAGTACATGTGTCAGAGAGTCTCAAAAGGTGTTATGTAGTTTTCTATTTACTTTATTCTCACCAATTACCTTGTGCCTTATAGCATTATATGTTTAGTGCCACCAAGGATCAAGAGAACAAAGTGTCATTACATGTGACATAAACAGACACCAGTAACAAAACTTGCCTTTTATTGCTTCTGAATCACTTTTGACATTTTATTACTTCATTTGACATTCCAAAACTTTTCATGAATTATGGGAAAGAATTTTCATTAGATGAAATTAGGTGGAATTTTCATTAAGTCAGTGATAGTGGAAGCTGAAATAACCATCTCTAAGACTTAACATTTGGTGAGTTTTTTCCTACCTATATATCAAATTATAAACCTTCACAACTGCCCTATTTTTTGTCTTCACAGTAAATGCTGTGGATCATGATATGTCACTTGGCAGTGTAAAATGCTAAGAGAACACTCAGTGGGCATGTCATGCCATTATCTCTTTTAAATGTAGTATTAGTGCTCTAGTCACCGCTTGTAATACAGTTTAGCCCGATGCAGTTGACTCCAGTGCCACTGCCCTTGTGCTGGCATTGTCACATCGTATACCCATTACCCTCATATCCACTGTCAAGACATGGGTGCAGAGGCTGGGTGAAAAGGTGAATGAAATACCAGTGCACATTCCCTGCATGGGAGTAGAAGCCAAACTTTATTTTCAAACTGGGTGTTTTCAGGTAAACAGCCTTTGCCCTGCTCTGTACCATCAATTTCTATTTTGACTGTGTTATGCCTGGGGAGAAGAAACTGTAGCAAAATGCAAGTTCTTTCTGCATGATTTCTTCTCCAAATTCCCGATTGCTTTTACGGGTCAATTTGTAGGAAATAGAAAGGAAGTAGAAAGAAATACCTTGTGTATTGAAAGGAGTGTGCTGTGTATTCATAGCCCTTGATAAACTATCATCTGTCTTGCCTCTGAGTGAGGCGTTGCAGAAACAGACAACCAAGAAGCTGCTGAAAGGCAGCCATGATGCTTTGTGGGTCGCTCCACACACCAGGAGCAGCTGAATGTTCTCACTGGCACAGAACAATGACACTCCTGTCGCCATAAAGAGCAGGTTACGTGCTTTTCAGTATGATGGGGAGTTTTCCTGTGTTCTCCAGGATCCTGCTCAAACACCTTTCCTGAGTAATCCTGTAGCTTCACTCCGTGCCTTTGGTATCTTTGCATGTCCGCGCATAGCAGGTTACTGAATGCTGTCTCCGTCCCCCTGCTATGAACCAGTCTAAATGCATACGTCTCGTGCGTGTCTCACATATTTGGGTTTGGTTGTTGAAGGGCACCTGGATGGCTCTGAGGACTGGCCAGCTCAGGTTGTGGCTGGGAGCTATGAGGTGTGATCTGTCAGGGGAACATAGCAGGCTTATGCAGAAGCATTGCATGTAGACAGGGTCTGTGAGCAGGGAAGTATGATATACAGAGCAACTGTGCTGCCAGATGGGCTCAACCAGGAAAAATCTAATAGTGAAAGCTAATGATGACAACATTTAAAAAGGGATAGGCAGAAAACTTTTTTGGATTTTGTTCTTTTCATGATTTGTTTTGAGTTATTTTGAGTTCGCATGTAGGGAGCCTCAGACTCTTCAAACTTCATAAACCTCTCAGCCAGCTTGGCTAGTGATGATTCCAAGGATTAACGAATTGCATGTTGAAGACCTAGGTCGGCCACAAGGACTTTCTCCTCATTAAAATTTCCCATCTTCAGGGTTTTCTGTGTCTGATTTGGCAGCTTCAGCCAGGAATGATACAAGTAGCTTTCACCTCATTGGTTTTCACTCCATTGCTCCTGGCTTTCTCAGGAATTGTTTAATTGGGTTACTATTGTCTCACTGGCAGGAACCTACAAAAGGGACTCATTTCTAAAGCAAGAGCTTCCTGTCCAAACCTGATAAGCTTATTAAGAAAATGGAGCCCCTTGACCAGTCCGACCCTTTGTTTAAACATAAACATGACTCTGGGCCTGTTTCTTCACCTGTATACTTTTTTAAAAATAGGAAACCTCTTGGATTAAAAAGACTGATGAGCTTGCCCCAGGATCTTTTCCTGAAAAATCTCCAGTCATCTGCTTACGCAAAGGACCTTGTCGAGAATGGCATCTCTGCTTCTCGTTTTACCTGGTTGTCTACTTTGAGAATGTGCAAAACTCTTGAGAAAAGTGTTTACATCTGTTCGTGGGACTTACCAAGTTGGATTTGGTTTTAAACAAGAGAGAATGCCACCTTAATAGCAGAGAGATGCAGGAGAAAGTCCCCTTTCTAATAGAAATTTGTTTATTTTGCCTTTAGCAAGAAGCTGTTTGTTTTCTGGGCCCCAGATTTTCAATCTGCTGACTGAGGCAAATGCACTTAAAGTATCTGAGGATGTGTGCGAGTACTGGGTGCTTTATGGCTGAAACAGAAACATTTCTTGGGGTTCTCTGTGGCCTGGGGCACAGCTTTACAGCTAGGTGGCATTTGCAGCTTCAGTGCTTGCAGGCCTGTGGGGTCCGGTTGCTTCTGCTTTCACTTCTTAGCTTGTGAGCCCACTTGTGTGGATTTTGTTTTCTTGGCTTAGAGAGTTTTAAAAGTAGTACAGAATGTACCAGGACAGGCTCAGCTGGAGGTGACTAAAAGGAAATCTTGGGGAAACTGGCAGAAGGCTGTCCACCGGTGAGAAGCAGGGACAACTGAAATTCCTTTGGTCTTCTGTGAAGGCAAGCAGTGTCCTTCTGAGCAGTTAAAAGTGGGGTTGACAACTCGAATTTCAGACCAGTAGCGTTGCTACTCATATTTCAAAGTGTGGGGGAATAACTCTTCTCAAAGTGTATGTATTAAATGAAGAGCATAATAATACTAGCTTGCATTTATTGAGCATTTATTATAAACCAGAAATTGTGCTAAGCCCTCTTAACACATTATCTCATTTTAATTCTCACAACAATCCCTAGGTGCTAAGTGCTTTAATTACCCCATTTGTAGATCAGGAAACAAGCATGGAAAGGTTAAATAAATTATCCAAAATGACACGATATAGCAAAGTGGCAGAGCTGGAATGAAAACCCAAGACAGACTCCAGAATCCAAGCTCTAATAACACTTTTGAGGCATTTAATGCTTGAGTTTAGGTCTTAGGTAGGTCCAAGCTGGGGGATAGGAAGCGGAGGACCACTAGGGAATTAGTGAAAACAGTCATGGCCAACCAGCAAGTCTGTGGTAGGGGAGAGAGTGGGTTTTCAACCAGTTAGCCTTACACTTTCATTTTGCTTTAATGATCAGTTTTCTTGTCTTTCCCTACGTTTGTTTCTTCCTCCTCCTGCAAGAGTTGATATATCTTTCCTTTCATTCATTTCCCGAATTTTTCTACATCTCCAAGAATTTAAGTTTTTACCCCTTTATATCCCATTGTCTTTCTTGATACTGTTCTAGAATAAGCCATTCATTGCCTTACTCTGAAACCCACTCTCTCTGTGTAGAGGAGAAGGGATCATATATGAGATGGTGTGGGCTAAAGTCATCCGTTTTCATCCTCTTTGATTCCCTTCCCAGAAGAAAGTAGAAAAACATTCTACCTCTCATGAAAGAGAGGGAGGCGGTGAAGTGAAGAGTTGTGACCAAACCAAACTCGGGTCCGCTCACCTGTGCACAGTAAAGCCAATATACTGACACCGACTTGTTATTGGCAAAAGGAAAAACTAGTTTTGCCTGACATTTTTTGCACGACCTAATTACTGGAATATTTTTTCTACTAATGTTCAGACTATCTAGCTGGATTCAGCCAAATTTTCTAAGTGTTAGTCAAGGATAATTTAATTCATTAGTATTAATTTTAATAAGTTAATTTAATATTTAAACCTGCTGTTTTATATGAAATGCAAATAAGTTGCCCACTTTTTAAAAATCAATTTTATTTCACTTGTTTTCCTTTAAATAAAGAATGCTAAAGATCTGGGATAATTCTGATTTTCTGATTCTTTTTTTTTTTTTTTTTTAAGAATTCAAAAATCTTTTAGCAGATTTCAACCACAAGCAACATAGAATCACTGTGAGTAGGGGAAGTGGAGGGTTGATTTGACGCTCAAGAGCTTCATAAAAAGTAGCAGAGACTGTCAGAGACAGGGGAGCCACATACACGGACTTGTGCTCTCACACAGCTTGACAAAGGGCAGAACACAGACTCTCCTGGTCTAGATAATTGTTTCTTCCTTCAGTGGTGTCTCCTTCTGTGTGGAGCTCAGTTCTCCTCCCAAACTCTAGGTTTTCCGGGTGCGAAATCCCTTGGATCTCCTCACTACTCTAGGAAATGGGCAACAAATGATCTTTTGGGGTGGCCAATTCTGCTCCCCTACAAAATAAAATGCAAGCTGTGAGACTCATGGGATCTGTACTTGCCATAGCTTCTGAGATGTCCTTTGTCATCTACCACCTGCCATTCTTTCACTTCCAAGATTTTTTCTTCTTGCTTTGACTGACCAGTTGCATAAATAACTTGGAAAAAAACCTTTTGATTAAACACCTACATGTAAAACTGTTAATATGATTTGCAAAGCCAATAAAATACCTGATAAAGAGTCAGAACTGCTTTCATTTAGCCTTTGAAAGGGAACAGTCAGCTTACATATTATAATCAGATTGAATTCTAAAAGTGAGCTACCACCCACTGCTTTCCTTGCTCTCTCTAATTAGCAGTTATTAGCATCTAGAGAAAGTCAAAAGAAAACAGGCAAACTGTGATCTGCCTTCACACCTTCAGTCAGCGTTTTTGGATTTTTTTTTGCGGCGCGGGCCTCTCACTGTTGTGGCCTCTCCTGTTGTGGAGCACAGGCTCCGAACGCGCAGGCTCAGCGGCCATGGCTCATGGGCCTAGACGCTCTGCGGCATGTGGGATCTTCCCGGATCGGGTCACGAACCCGTGTCCCCTGCATCGTCAAGCAGACTCTCAACCACTGTGCCACCAGGGAAGCCCTTCAGTCAGCTTTTGAAAGTCCTCTTATTTGCAAGTGTTTCAAATAATCACGAACCACTCATGCACACATTCCCCTAAATGAAGTTAGTAATCATAGAGGCTAATCAAAAGTTCATTGAATCAGCGGGGAGTGTAATAAAGGTATTCATAAACCGAATAGATGCTTTCTTTTGCTTTTTAAAAAAATGCGTACCTCACTGATTCCAAAGAGGAAATTCTCATAGAGAAGCTGTGAATCTATATACCAGAGCAAACCTAGGCAAAATTGTGAGTTGGGCACTTTGAACTTGGTGGAGCCTTCTCTCTGGGATTTCTGCCTTTCTCTTTCCCTAGTAACTCCTCCTGATGAACTTGGGAGAACTTAGTCATTATCATTGAAAAATTGATCCAAGAAAGAAATGGAAAATTTTATTCAAGCCAAACTGAGCATTATAACCTGGGAATAGCATCTCCAAAAGCTCCCACCCATTATAAGTCAAGGCACAGTTATATAAGTTTTTTGAGCCAGAGGGCTGTACATTAAAAGATGTATTATTAACAGTTTCCACAATCCATATCTAAGAGTCTCTGGCCCCTTACAAGATCAAGAAAGAATGTTACCTTTTAAGGTATTGTCTCGATGTTAGGAGATTGTTGCTCTTCATGGTTAATCAAGTATTTCTGCTGGTGCGGGAGGTTTGGTTGATGTATTGTTAGACCTGAACGGTCTCCGAGGGATCCCAGCTCACCCAAGAACCGCCAAGAGTCGAGAGTCGCTGCAACACGCAAGAGGTTTATTAGGAGCCGGTGCACCGGGGTTCCTTGGTCCTCACGCAGGAGGCCGAAGAGGAACCCCCCCCCCCCAAGCGGAATCACATACATTTTATAGCTTTCATTTTCATTATGCAAAGTGTGGATATATCAAGGGTTTTTTTCTCATTGGTTTGTTTGTTCCGGACCGGAGTGGGGACTTGGCTCTAGTTCCTTGATTGGTTGGCTGTCGGATGCCTACTTTACATTTTCGTGTTTTTGTGGTGGGGGGTTGAGTCACATGAGTTATGGTTGGCTAGGGCGACCTTTAAACTCTGGCTTAATCATTCTTATCACCCGCCATATGAACGGTTTCTGCCCAGGGGGGACATTCCAGTATCTTATTGCCAGCCAAAAAAGCTCAAAGCTCAAAAGTATCGATAGGGAAGTAGGGGTGTAAGTATAGTTAAGGCCCTACAGTATATTGCAAATAGACAGTGCACACTGTGAGGGAGAGAGAAGGCTAAAGGGCAGAGAAAGATTTTTGTGTTTCAAGTTATCCCTTTTGAGGTGTCAATTATGAACACATGGCCATTTATCATGTAGGGGAGAATTTGCCACCCCAAAATATTTCTCTTTGGCATATTCATTATTTTAAGCTGGATATTTTCTAAGAAACAGCAGACATGGGAAAAATTCTGAAAACTAAGTAGGAGTTACCCTTTTGTAAGAAACATTTACAGGAACTCTGCATTTGTAAGGATTTCTCCCTCTCTGTATCTGGACAAGGAAGATGACCAAATTTAGAAACTCTTTTCAATGGAGAAAGCAATGACTTGAATCTGCATCACAATCACCCTTGTTTACTGTGCTTTTCCTGGTGACTTCCCAGCTGACTCTCTCCACCCTCAGCATCCTCTTTTGTCTTTAGCTGAGGCATTTAAGGTGAGGGCTTCAGCCATTTTGGAGAGTTAGGCAGTTTTCCTGGGTCTTTCCCATGTATATATGTTATTAGACTTCTGTTTGATTTTCTCCTGTTAACCTGTCTCATGTCAATTTAATTCTTAGACCAACCAGCAGATCCTAGAAGGGTAGAGAAATATTTCTTCCTCCCCGCCAAGCATACCACATGTCTTTGTGTTTTACTAAAGAGTTATAAGACCTAAAACATTTCAAGACTTGGAGGACTGGTGGTCTGCTGGGGAGAATCTCAGGAAATAGATCAATTGTACTACTTTGGGGGACACATCTCTGCCTGTTCTTAGGCTTCCCTCTTCAAAAGTGTTTCAGAAAGTTGGAAAGTTTCCTTTTTCTCCATTGCCAGCCTTATTTGTGAATTTCTCCCCTATATCTTTGTAAGGGATAGTGAATTTTATTACTTCATCATAATATGGAAGAAGGTGAGGAACTTCTGAGTTTCATCATCAGAAGAAATAGTTAAAATCTAAAAGCCAAATATATTCAGGAAATGGAGAGGTGTTTTTCCTCTAATTGTTATATGCTTCTGGGAATACTATTTAACTTTTTAAATTAGTACTGCACTAATTATCAAGGTAATTTTATTATTTACGCATTTAGCCCATTTCAAAATGAAATCTACCATCTGTTGAACATTTTAGCTGAAGGGTCTGGGTCTATATGCGCAATTATGTGCGTGCTTTTATTTTCTATGTATTTCTTCTCTGTCATCAGTCCTACCCCCTTCCTGCCCCCTCAAAAAAAATGCTTTTCCTGGATAATAATATAGCTTGAGTATTATAATTTTACACAAAGTATAGCTCAGAGACCAGAATCACCTGGGAACTTGTTCAAAATGCATAATCTCAGGACTCACTTCAGGCTCTCTGAATCAGAATCTGTATTTCAACAAGATCACTAGATGATGTGCACACACACTGAAGTTTGGGAACTGCTGCTCTAGATCATGCCTTAAGAGAGGCAGTGTAACCTAGTGGTTAGGAAGATTCTGGATCCAAAATGCCTGATTCAGATCTCAACTCCATTTGCTACTAGCCATGTGATCTTTAGCAAGTTACTTAAACTTGTGATCCCTCAATTTCTTAAAACTCCCTTATTTCTACAATAATGGGAATATTTATATAATACTTATATCTTTGGATTCTCATGTGGATAAAATGAGTAAGTATGTGTAAAACACAGAAGCATTGGCACATAGTAAATACTATATAAGTTTTAGTCACTTATTAAATATGACTATTTTCTGTTATGTTACTGTTACTAATATAATAATAATTATTATCATTATTATTAACAAAAGGAAGAGTGCTGTCTTTTTTTGCCTTTTTGATAGAATGTCTTAAATAAATGACATCTAAATTACTAAGAAAATAGCACTAGTTTGAGAACAAAAGATACATATTTATTCTTTTTTGGTTTTTATTGTGTGGTGTTAATGAAGCCAAGGCTGTAGGCTTAATCCCTTGTCTATCCAATCAGCTTCTCCCGGCGGGCGGGGGGGAATCCACTTTTCCACTGGAGTTTCCAGTAGAGAAACTACCTCCCCCCACTGAAACCCCTACCACTAAGCCCTCGCAGCCTCTTAACCCCAGATTGCTGTCTCACAAATGCTTGGCATTGCCTAAAAGTGCAGATGAGAAAAACAAAAGAAAAAAATTGTCAGGTACAGCACCAAACCAGCACCAGAAAAACCATGAGGAGGGTGTGGGAATGACGGAATGTTTTGAAGATGTTTGGGTCAGTTATAAAAACATATTGTGATTATTTGTGAACAGTTTTGCAGCTGCCTGTGTTTTTGAAGTACCTTTTCCCAATTTGTATTTCAGAACACAACGACCTACTACCTCGGCACTCATTATAGAAAACAAATTATAAATCAGATTTGACTCTGAGTTTAAAACATAATAAAGTTCATGACTTTTATCTGGAATGCATTTTTTACATACTTAATATTTACACCTGTGCTCTAAAGTGCTACAGTGCTTTTGTACTTTACCCACTTTTTCTAAGAGATTTAACTTTTTGTTAGCAGTACAAGCGTTATATCTCCCATTATACTGTATGGAGAATGTGTGTATATGTGTATATTACCCCATCCGGATCTCGGATGACCTCGGCCTGCAATAGCGTGAAGCAGGGTTTTGGTCCCTGGCCAGAGACTGAGGTCGGGTCGCGGCAGTGAGAGCACTGAATCCTAGCCACTAGACCACTAGGTACCAGTGGCCAGTGACAAGGCCTTGGCCCATCAGCTGTGTAGAAATGAATTTCCACATAGAGACAGAAAGTAATGAAGCAAGTAAAGTGTCTATTAGGAGGAAAAAGTGTATTTGTGGATAGACACACAGGCGGGCTCAGAGAGAGAGAGTTGTGCCCTCATGGTAGTTTAAATCCTTATATGGGGCATTTCCTCCAGGTTTCCTTTAGCCAATTATTTTGATTTGCCTAGTTCTGAGTCCGTATTTGGTGTATCTCAGGACACTCCCATGTGTGCCTGTGCATCTCTAAGCTAAGATGGAGTCCAGCAAAGAGGCCTATGGGTATCCTTGACATCACCTCCCTTTTGACCTCCAAGGAGCTTTCTAGTCGGGAAGCTCTACTTGACTTCAAGTATGAGAAATATGTAGTCTCTTATCTGGGCAGGGCCCAGCCTCCTGTCTTGAGTGTCCTCCTATTTTCGTCTTGGAGTACCGGTCCACAGGGAACGAACTCCAGCTGCTTACCCTGGGGGACCCATTATCTCCTGCCTCAATCCCAGAGATACAGAGGTACCGAGGCTGGATGGGGCTACTATATCTCTGAAGCTTGAATCACTTAGCACTTGGTGAAGGGCTGGAGGAGCCTGGCAGTCTGAGGCAGTGACCTCAGTGTTGCTGAGTCTTTGTCCAGCAAATGGGCCTAAGGGGAGACAGTCTCTCCACTCTGAGTTAGAGCTACAAAGCCCTCTAGCACTACACAACCTCTGGAATCACCATTTAGCTCTTATCTAGTAGCAGGTGATCTCTGTTAGGTCTTCCTGAGTCTCAGACTGCATATGAGCAGATCAGTCCTCAGGAAAGCAGCCACAGTTAGTGTGCAGATTCTCCTCCTCCCGTCACCCCAGCTCTACCATGTGTAAATTCTGTGACTTCAACCCAAACATTTTCTTTGTGCGTTCATTTTATAACTTTTAATTTGGACTGAAATTTTTCTAACATTCCATCCTAATTTAAAACAAACAAACAAAAAATGTTTTCAACTTTGTTTAATAAATAATAGCAATAGATGAAAAAGTAATTTTAAAAAATCTTTCTTGAGCCTGTTTACATATTCAGCTCTTAGAATTCACAGAAAGGAAGCCTAATGAGAAAGGGTTAATGATTCTTTGGGAGAAAAGGAAATAGATGAACCATATGATTGAGTAGTAATAGCTGAAATAGTACTCTTAGAAGCAGACTGTGTTTTGTGCAGACTATATTTTTTTAATAATAAATTTGAACTAAGTAATTACCTGGCCCCATCAAGGATGCAGAATTTAGTATAAAATTGACATTGGTTTTCATCTTATTTCCACCCTTCAAAGCTGTATGAATTTGGAAAAATCCATTTCTCTTCATTTTAGTTCTCGTATACGTAACTAAAAAATATGCACATCAGACACGAGTGCATTGTTTTCATGTCTTTATACATTACATTCACCTTCTAGAAATAAGATATTGAAAATTATCCTAAGAAGTGAGAAAATAATGAAGTCAAGTGATAAGTGAAAAAATAAATTATGCTAAGATTCATGTCACAAAAAGCACTTGCACATAACAAGGTTAATATTATATTCTGCCTTTTGGGGGGAAATACATATATTATCTAAAACATCAACTATATTGCCAGCATTTTTTAAATTGTGGTAAGAACACGTAACATGAGATCTACCCTCTCATAATTTTTTTTAACGTCTTTATTGGAGTATAATTGCTTTACAATGTTGTGTTAGTTTCTGCTATATAACAAAGTGAATCAGCTGTACATATACATATATCCCCATATCCCCTCCCTCTTTCGTCACCCTCCCACCCTCCCTGTCCCACCCCTCTAGGTGGACACAAAGCACCGAGCTGATCTCCCTGTGCTATGCGGCTGCTTCCCCCTAGCTTTCTGTTTTACATTTGGTAGTGTATATATGTCCATGCCACTCTCTCAGTTCATCCCAGTTTACCTTCCCCCTCCCTGTGACCTTAAGTCCATTTTCTATGTCTGCATCTTTATTCCTGTCTTGCCCCTAAGTTCTTCAAAACCATTTTTTTTTTTTTAGATTCCATATACATGTGTTAGCATACGGTATTTGTTTTTTTTTTTCTGACTTACTTCACTCTGTATGACAGACTCTAGGTCTATTCACCTCACTACAAATAACTCAATTTCATTTATTTTTATGGCTGAGTAATATTCCATTGTATATATGTGCCACATCTTCTTTATCCATTCATCTGTCGATGGACACTTAGGTTGCTTCCGTGTCCTAAATAGAGCTGCAATGAACATTGTGGTACATGACTCTTTTTGAATTATGGTTTTCTAAGGGTATATGCCCAGTAGCGGGATTGCTGGGTCCTATGGTAGTTCTATTTTTAGTTCTTTAAGGAACCTCCGTACTGTTCTTCATAGTAGCTGTATCAATTTAAATTCCCACCAACAGTGCAAGAGGGTTCCCTTTTCTCCACACCCTCTCCAGCATTTATTGTTTGTAGATTTTTTGATGATGGCCATTCTGACCAGTGTGTGGTGATACCTCATTACAGGTTTCATTTGCATTTCTCTAATGATTAGTGATGTTAAGCATCCTTTCATGTGTTTGTTGGCAGTCTGCATATCTTCTTTGGAGGAATGTCTATTTAGGTCTTCTGCCCAGTTTTGGATTGGGTTCTTTGTTTTTTTGATATTGAGCTGCATGAGCTGCTTGTACATTTTGGAGATTAATGCTTTGTCCATTGCTTCATTTGCAAATGTTTCCTCCCATTCTGAGGGTTGTCTTCTTGTCTTGCTTATGGTTTCCTTTGCTTTGCAAAAACTTTTTAAGTTTCATTAGGTCCCATTTGTTTATTTTTGTTTTTATTTCCATTTCTCTGGGAGGTGGTTCAAAAAGAATCTTGCTGTGATTTATGACATGGAGTGTTCTGCCTATGTTTTCCTCTAAGAATTTTATAGTGTCTGGCCTTACACTTAGTCTTTAATACATTTTGAGTTTATTTTTGTCTTTGGTGTTAGGGAGTGTTCTAATTTCATTCTTTTACATGTAGCTGTCCAGTTTTCCCAGCACCTCTTATTGAAGAGGCTGTCTTTTCTCCATTGTATATTCCTGCCTCCCTTATCAAAAAGAAGGTGACCATATATGCGTGGGTTTACCTCTGGGCTTTCTATCCTGTTCCATTGATATAGATTTCTGTTTTTGTGCCAGTACCATATTGCCTTGATTACTGTAGCTTTGTAGTATAGTCTGAAGTCCAGGAGCCTGATTCCTCCTGCTCTGTTTTTCTTTCTCAGGATTGCTTTGGCTATTCGGGGTCTTTTGTGTTTCCATACAAATTGTGAATTTTTTTCTTCTAGTTCTGTGAAAAATGCCATTGGTAGTTTGATAGGGATTGCACTGAATCTGTAGATTACTTTGGGTAGTATAGTAATTTTCACAATGTTGATTCTTCCAATACAAGAACATGGTATATCTCTCCATCTGTTTGTATCATCTGTAATTTCTTTCATCAGTGTCTTATAATTTTCTGCATACAGGTCTTTTGTCTCCTTATGTAGGTGTATTCCTAGGTCTTTTATTCTATTTGTTGCAATGGTAAATGAGTGTTTCCTTAATTTCTCTTTCAGTTTTTTCATCATTTGATTTCCATTTGCATGGAAAATCTATTTCCATCCCCTCACTTTCAGTCTGTATGTGTCCCTAGGTCTGAAGTGGGTCTCTTGTAGACAGCATATATACTGGACTTGTTTTTGTATCCATTCAGCCACTCCACATCTTTTGGTTGGAGCATTTAATCCAATTACATTTCAGGTAATTATTGATATGTATGTTCCTGTTACCATTTTCTTAATTGTTTTGGGTTTATTATTGTAGGTCTTTTTCTTCTCTTGTGTTTCCTGCTTAGAGAAGTTCCTTTAGCATTTGTTGTAACGCTAGTTTGGTGGTGCTGAATTCTCTTATCTTTTGCTTGTCTGTAAAGGTTTAAATTCTCCATTGAATCTGAATGAGATCCTCGCTGGGTAGAGTAATCTTGGTTGTAGGTTTTCCCCTTTCATCACTTTAAATATGTCTTGCCACTCCCTTCAGGCTTGCAGAGTTTCTGCTGAAAGATCAGCTGTTAACCTTATGGGGATTCCCTTGTATGTTATTTGTTGTTTTTCCCTTGCTGCTTTTAATATTTTTTCTTTGTATTCAGTTTTTGATAGCTTGATTAATATGTGTCTTGGCATATTTCTCCTTGGATTTATCCTGCATGGGACTCCCTGTGCATCCTGGACTTTACTGACTATTTCCTTTCACATATTAGGGAAGTTTTCAACTATAATCTCTTCAAATATTTTTTCAGGCCCTTTCTTTTTCTCTTTTTCTTCTGGGACCCCTATAATTCGAATGTTGGTGCTTTTAATGTTGTCCCAGAGGTCTGTGAGACTGTCCTTAATTCTTTTCATTCTTTTTTCTTTATTCTGCTCTGTGATAGTTATTTCCACCATTTTATCTTCCAGGTCAGTTATCCGTTCTACTGCCTCAGTTATTTTGCTATTGATTCTTTCGAGAGAATTTTTGATTTCATTTATTTTGTTGTTCATCATTGTTTGCTCTTTATGTCTTCTAGGTCCCTGTTAAACGTTTCTTGTATTTTCTCCATTGTATTTCCAAGATTTTGGATCATCTTTACTATCATTACTCTGAATTCTTTTTCAGGTAGACTGCCTATTTCCTCTTGATGTGTTTGGTCTGGTGGGTTTTTACCTTGCTCCTTCATCTGCTGTGCATTTCTCTGTCTTCTCATTTAGCTTAACTTACTGTGTTTGGGGTCTGCTTTTCACAGGCTGCAGGTTCATAGTTCCCGTTGTTTTTGGTGTCTGCTCCCAGTGGGTAAGGTTGGTTCAGTGGGTTGTGTAGGTTTCCTGGTGGAGGGGACTGGTGCCTGTTTTCTGGTGGATGAGGCTGGATCTTGTCTTTCTGGTTGGCAGGACCACATCTGGTGGTGTGTTTTAGGGTGTCTGTGAACTTATTATGATTTTAGGCAGCTTCTCTGCTAATGGGTGGGGTTGTGTTCCTGTCTTGCTAGTTGTTTGGCATAGGGTGTCCAGCACTGTAGCTTGCTGGTCGTTGAGTGGAGCTGGGTCTTAGCATTGAGAAAGAGATCTCTGGGAGAGCTCTCACCAATTGATATTATGTGGGGCCAGGAGGTCTCTGGTGGACCAATGTCCTGAACTCAACTCCCACCTCAGCGGCTCAGACCTGACACGTGGACAGAGCACCAAGACCCTGTCAGCCACACGGCTCAGAAGAAATGGGAGGAAAGACAGGAAGAAAGAAAAAATAAATAAATAAAGTTATTAAAATTTTTATTTAATTACAAAATTTAAAAAATATTATTAAAATAAAATTAAAAAGTAATTTTTCAAAAAAGAGAGCAACCAAACCAATAAACAAATGCACCAATAGCAAGTGGTAAAAACCATACTAAAGCAGCTTCCCTGGTGGAGCAGTGGTTGAGAGTCCGCCTGCCGATGCAGGGGATATGGGTTTGTGCCCCAGTCTGGGAAGATCCCACATGCCATGGAGTGGCTGGGACCATGAGCCATGGCCGCTGAGCCTGTGTGTCCGGAGCCTGTGTTCCGCAACGGGAGAGGCCACAACAGTAAGAGGCCCGTGTACCACCATAAACAAACAAAAAATAACTATACTAAAAAAACCCCAGACAGACAGAACCCTAGGACAAATGGTGAAAGCAAACCTATACAGACAAAATCACACAAAGAATCATACACATTCATACTCACAAAAAGCGAAAAAGCAAAAAAAAAAAAAAAAAAAAAAAAAAAAAAAATATATATATATATATATATATATATATATATATATTGCACGAGAACAACCAAATCAGTAAACAAATCTACCAGTGATAGTAAGTTCTAAAGACTAAACTAAGATAAACATAAAATCAGAAGCAAATTAGGTGCAGAAAGCCAACCCCGAGTCTATAGTTGCTCCCAAAGTCCACCTCCTCAATTTGGGATGATTCGCTGTCTATTCAGGTATTCCACAGATGCAGGGTACATCAAGTTGATTGTGGAGATTTAATCCGCTGCTCTTGAGGCTGCTGGGAGAGATTTCCCTTTTTCTTCTTTGTTCGAAGAACTCCCAGGGTTCAGCTCTGGATTTGGCCCCGCCTCTGCGTGTAGGTTGCCTCAGGGCGTCTGCCTTTTGCTTAGATAGGACGGGGTTAAAGGAGCAGCTGATTCGGGGGTCTGGCTCACTCAGGCTGTGGGGGAGGGAGGGGTACGGATGTGGGGCGAGCCTGCGGTGGCAGAGGCCAATGTGATGTTGCACTAGCCTGAGGCGCACCGTGCGTCCTCCCGGGGAAGTTGTCCCTGGATCACAGGACCCTGGCGGTTGTGGGCTGCACAGGCTCCCGGGAGGGGAGGTGTGGAGAGTGAAAAAACTACCTGTGCCTGCACACAGGCTTCTTGGTGGCGGCAGCAGCTGCCTTAGCATTTCATGCCCATCCCAGGTGTCCGCGCTGATAGCCGCAACTCGTGCCGGTCTCTGGAGCTCCTTTAAGTAGTGCTCTTAATCCCTTCTCCTCACACACCCCAACAATGGTACCTTGCCTCTTAGGCAGGTCCAGACATTTACCCGGACTCCCTCCCAGCTAGCTGTGGCGCACTAACCCCTTCAGGCTGTGTTCACGCAGCCAACCCTAGTCCTCTCCCTGGGATCCAACGGACGCCGCAGCCTCAGTTCCCAGCCCCCACCCGCCCCAGCAGGTGAGCAGACAGGCCTCTCAGGCTGGTAAGTCTGCTCAGCACTGATCCTCTGCAGGAATCTCTCTGCTTTGCCCTCTGCACCCCTGTTGCTGTGCTCTCCTCCGCGGCTCTGAAGCTTCCCCCTCCACCACCCGCAGTCTCCACCCACGAAGGGGCTCCTAGTGTATGGGAACCTTTCCTCCTTCACAGCTCCCTCCCACTGGTGCAGGTCCTGTCCCTATTCTTTTGTCTCTGTTTATTCTTTATTCTTTTGCCCTACCCAGGTACGTGGGGAGATTCTTGCCTTTTGGGAGGTCTGAGGTCTTCTGCCAGCATTCAGTAGGTGTTCTGTAGGAGTTGTTATACATGTAGATGTATTTTTGATGTATTTGTGAGGAGGAAGGTGATCTCCACATCTTTCTTCTCCGCCATCTTGAAGGTCCTCTCCCTCTCGTAATTTTTTAAGTGTACAATACCGTATTAATAACTATAGGCTCCAGAGTTTTATAATATCATCTACTTTACAGAGTCATTGTGATAAATGAGAATATACATACATAGCAACTGTCACAATGAGATGGTACTCTTTGTCCATGAATTTCTGTTCCACGTTGTGTGCAAGGCCCTGTACTCTGCAGCTGCTGCTCTGATTTTTTTAAGGCTTTGTCACTGATGAGATCCTGTTCTGTTAGTGTTTAAAGCTGAAGTGTCTACTAGAATCTGCTTGAGAGCCAACTTCTAAGTACACTCTTGAAGTATACATTGAAATTGACCTAACATATTTCTTCCTATTCAAGTATCCTTTTGAAATTTCCCAGTTTTGGCCTCTTGGCTTATTTTTCCCTTCTGTCTGCAACTTAAGAAAGTATATCCATTCAAAATATCTACTCTAAATTTTCATGCATGTCCATTTATGAAAATAAGACTGTTTCTCACAACCCCTATAAGATACATCAAGAAAACGTGCCTTATGAACCATGTGTTCTCTACCATTGCTAGTTTTTAGTATGTGACAGAAAGATTTCCCCAACTCCATGCTAACTCAAATGTGTTGCTGTAAAGCTATTATAAGTAAATCTTTTTACAGGTCCTCAGGAAAAAAAAAAAAAAGTAAATTATGTCTCTATTGATCACACAGTTGCCATTTAAAACCTCAAAACACCAAGGAAGCCACATTGGTATGATTTCCTCTTACCAAAGCTATGCAGCTTTTACCTCCACTAGTTAGATACATAAAAGATATTCAGTGGAATTGACTCTTTTAAATTATTCTCCCCATTTTTTATGCCTGGAAATCTAGTCTTGTTGATCTATATCTTGTTTCCAGGGTTTTCTCAAGAGTCTTTCTTCTAGATGGGAATCACATCAGCAATCTCCCAGTCCTCTGGCAAGGTGATTGTTTGCAATAACAATTTACAAGTTTGGCCAATGGCTCCACAGTTTCACCCTTGAGTTCCTTCAAAACTCTTGGGTGAATGCTATCTGGTCCTAGTGATTTATCTACATCTAATTTGTCAACTGGACTCGGAACACCTTATGGTACTCCTCACCTTTTGATCTATTACCTCTGACATATATAATTCCAACTTTCCTCCTTCCTTTTGCTCTCTTTTCTAATCTTTCTTATTGCTCAAAAAGTCATCATTAAAATAAGATTCGAAGTCATGACTTTGCTTAGTACTGTGTGAAGTCATATTTCATTTTTGTTAAGTTACATGGCCATGTTCTGGGCAGCACTTCTAAAATTTTGGTATAAGTGAGAATTAGAACTGAGGCATCAGACTGAAGGGATAGAAGGAAATAAATGTCCCAAAACTATGTTTATATTATAACTAATCATTCCCAGAGAATAGGAAAGGACCAATGAAATAGGACTTTCAATGAATATACCCTTTTCCAGAAAAGGCAGAATTTTTCATTTCAACCTTTGTAGGTTTTTGTCATCCAGTGTAGTTTAAGGTTTCATTTTGAATGGAGTGTTCTTACAGGGTCTGGGTACATTCTTAAACCTTATTTGGTTTTTATTTCTCAAGAGAAGAGTTGTTTGTTCTAATGGCCCTCTCATTTTTTTTAAATTTACATATTTTTTATTTGAAGCATTCTCCAAAATTTTCAGTTCATGGAGTAATTCTTGACTTCTTGTTCCTCACTTCCTGCCAAGAACCATTGGTGTGTACTGTTTGGTAATTGCCACTGTTAAGCCCTCTGAAGGACTGTTATTCAATCATTAGATTTAGTGATCCTAGTTACTGTTGTTCTGGTAGCAATAAAAAGGCAAATGATGAGCAGGCTTTCAACAAACAGTCCTTTATTGGGGCCAAAACTACTCTGGACTAACTCCACCCTGAATCGTTGTGACAAACTACTATAGAAACTCAAAAAGGTTTGAATAATAACAGGAACTCTAAAGTAACAAAACAGCTAGTGTGCCCCAGTGTCCTCTGGCATTACCATCCAATGAGGACAAATTAGGTCACCTTAACATTAGTGCCTGTTTATACGAGGCTCTCTCCCATCAGTACGACCTCAGCCACCTTTCTGAAACCTTCCACAAGTGTTTCTGAGATACTGTGAACGATGTGGGCTGTCAGCGTTAGTACCTATGCAAGCTCAGCCCACTTCTTCCTATGCAACTTGAGCTTCTCATTGTCAGTGTTCTCTACTTATGAAGCTGCTTGGGGCATCTTCAACAGAGCCTGTTCTGATGGTGTCCATCACGCTGCTAACTGATGTGCATAAGGCACTGTCTTTCACTGTTCCCAAAGCTGCAGTCTCCCAGATGTTAAAGTGTACTTGGATTCTCTGTAAAATTTGAGAAAATGATTAGGTCTCCTGAACCCTCTTGCCTAAAAAGGCAGCATTATTCAGTCCCAGACACAATACCAGAGAATGATATCTTTCCTAAAATCAGCTCTTTCAGTTTCTCTTCTTAACCCATCTCTCTTTAATGGCTTTAAACTCAATCAAAGGTTTGGGTGGATGTAGACGCCAAGATGTTACCCCATTGCAATCTTCATTGTCCTCCTTAGCCTCTGTCTCCCACATGCCCCACACACAAGCCTGTATGCATATTAACTAATGAACATAGATCAACAGATTCCAGAAGAGTTACCCACCAATTCTAAAAACAGCCTAGTCTTTATTTTAGGCTTAGCAGGACATCCTTCTTTATTAGCATTTATCCAAGGTTCCCCTTGCCAAGCACATTTTTCCTCTTTGTAGTTAATAAAAAGAGTCTATCCTTGTTAGTATTCTTATGAATGCTAGAAATGATCTGGCATCCCTTTAAGCCTTAGAGGGTGGGCCCTAATCACTTGAACTTTGACTTTCAAAATGCAGATACATATCCAAAAGCATTGCATGTGCACTAATTCACCTTCTGGAAATTTCAGGCTAATCAATATTTACAGAGATTACACAACTGTCTGTAATGAACTTCCTAACTTCTAAGCAGCTTTCTATCTTTCCGGAGGTGGGGAAGGGTATTCCTTTATGGCCTCCTACTTATTGCCATATTTAAACCTTACTTGCTGTTTATCAACAAGGATAAAAATGTTATTATTACAGTAGCTACTAGTGGTCCTACTCTCCCTATTACTACCTTCGTTTCCTCTCATTTATCATATGCCAGGCTTTATGCTAAGTATAATCCATTACAGCATCTCATTAAACCCTCACAACAACATTTTAAAGTAGATTATATTTGTGCTTTCCAGATGAGAATTCTGAAACTCACTGTACCATCAAACTTAACTAAACAGGGAGATTGGTTTACAAAGCACCATCTAGTTTTATACCATCCAATAGGGTAGCCTCTAGCAACTGTGGTTATGTATATTTAAATTAATTAAAGTGAAATTAAAGTTCATTTTCTCAGTCACATTGGCAGTATTTCACATTCTCAGTAGCCATAGGTGTTAGCAGCTACCATATTGCCAGTACAGACTCTAGAACATTTCCATCATCATGGAAAGTTCTACTGGACACCACTGATAGTCCCCTCTCGTTGCCATAGTTGCTCTCTTTTCAGCTGAAAGCATCAGTGTTCTGAGTTTTCCCGTCACATTGATCTTCTGTGCCTTCTAGTGCCCTTCCACCCTGCTGACTGATCCCAACGGATGTTAACACAGCTTCATCTATTTGTGAATATAGCCTCTGATAAGTTCCCTAGTGCACTTGGTTATTGCTTAGCAAGAACATATGCAATTTCAACCATTCTTTCAATTATTTAGATTTGCTTCACTAGTGTCCAGTTTATGCTCTGCTCTTCTATTGCATTTCTTTCTGCATTTGCAATAAATTTTGTTTCAGGGTGAATCATAGTGTAATCTTTTGGAAGATATTTTTAACAGAAATGAAGCTCATCATGTGTTGGACCAACCATTCCCCTAACTCAGCTGGTGAGGCAGCAATATGGGGAGCCATCACCAGGTCCTCAAACACACAAAAGTGACAACTGCTGCCTGATGACAGTGATGAAACTTGCCCTCAGTGGTGAAATACATCTCAATTTCGGAGGTACTTTAAATGTAAAAAGAAAAATGCATGTTAGAATCGATGAATTGTCAAAGCTTTGAATCTGAACTCTACCACTGAAGTATTTGTGACTATAGACAATTTAACCCCTTCAAGCCTGTCTCCTAATCAATAAAATAAGCACAGTAATGTCTGCCCCACAGGATTGTGGTGTTATCCAAATTAAATAATACATGTAAATGACTCAGCACTTAATAAGCACTTATTATGTACCAGGTGTTGTGCTGTGGGTTGGAAACACTAGGATGAACAAGACTGTCTTTTTCTCAAATAACGCACAATCTGGGATGGGAAACAAACATGAAAATAAATAATATATTATAGAATAATAAGTATTGACTAAGTAAAAGGCTGGAGGTATGGCACTAAGGAAAGAGTGGTTGATAAACTTTAGGAGGTGGACATAAAGGCAGATGAGGGAAGCTTCTCAGAGAGGTCTGTGAATGTGAATTCCTTTACTCCTTCAGCCATGAGTGAATGTCTCAGAGCAGAGGCAATGAATGATTTAGTTAGGAAGTTTGTTTATCTTTATGGATTGTCAGGAGCAAGAATGGGTCATTTCAGGAGTCTTTACTTAGTTTGCTTCCAAATGAAATAACAGCCTTTCAGTATATTCATTTCAGGAAATGGAATGATGGATAGCAAAATCACTATGCCCTGCCTCCCAAGCAGCTATTTTTAGTTCCTTCCCTGAAATAATAGAAAATGGATTTATGCTGCCTGATGTTATCACTTCCTTTCATTAGGATTTTCTATAGGAAAAACAAAGATTTTTTATAGGTTTTCAGTGACCACCATTCAGCGCTTTATATCTATTACCCCATTTAATCCTCACAAGTTTAAAGTTATTTTAAGAGACAAAAAAGTATTTAGAATATGCCACTCTAAACCATGCCTAATATAATTCAAGAAACCTGCAGGGTATAAAACATTCTTCTTGGCCATAACAAGCCATAAAGTAAAATTATTTGGCATAAATAATTTATATAGTGTTAGAAGCATTTAATTAAAAGTGTCAATACTTATTTTTAAACTGTGTGTATTACATAAATGATGCATTTTTAATATGTAGCTCTAATGCAGATTTCCTTTTTGTACCAGATCCCCTCTGCATTCTTGGGCTCAGCTGTGGTTTACTATATCAAAGCTCCACTCACCTATCCTGTCACATTCCAACATTATGCCTTTGCCTGTGGGAATCTTTTCATCTTTCCTTTAGAACCACTAACTAATCTTCATTGTTCCAACATATTCACTTCAGACCATGTTCTACCTTGTCAACAACTCCCTTGATGTTATTGCTTCAGACATTTATTCGCTCTCACACGTGGCCCATTCCTGCATCTAGCTGCTGACATCAAGGCTAACTCTTACCCTTTGCAGCCCTCCATCTTCCCTATCTGCCCCCAGGGCTGGGGGTTCCCCCACCTACTCCCATTAATAACCTTGCCTCCCAGAAATCCCTACCCACCTTGAAACCTTAATGCCTCATCAATATACAAAGGCTTGGACAATGTCCCAGCCCCAAAAGATGAAACATTGAAATATTAAAGCTAATAACATTTAAACTTCACTTTATCATTGTGAGAGTGATTGTGGCTCCTGTTCAAGGTTTTATAGAACTGCTGGTTAAATGTTTACAGACCTTTAGAACCATTACCACTGCCACTGACTGATCTCTTTGCTCCTTTCTGTGGGGCTGAGGATGTCTTCTTTGTGGTGCATGGTGCTGCTTTGGGACTCCTTGAGACATTTGCCGGAAATGCTTCATTCTATTTTATACCTTAGAGTCAGAAAATAGGAGCAGAGGAAATATATTCCACGCCAAATTACATAATATTTTCCTGTCATAAAACTAGCCTTAGTATTTTGAACTTGGGGTATTATGTTTTAGCATGTATCTAGGGCATGCAAAAAGAATTGTTCTTAATAAGTCTCTATTTAATATACTCTGTATTCAGAGCTAGCATATAATGTCTTCATTTCACTTTTGAATATTTATAAACGTTTTGAAATACAATCAATCTACCTATTTTCAAAGACTGCACCCTATTCCTGTGCCTCTCACTGACCTCAGTGTTTCACCCAGCAGTACAGCTTAGCACATTTAGATGGAATGAAGGACAATGAGAATCGATACGGTTCTATAGGTCTTGAGATTCCCTGCTTTGTACAAAATAAGTTAACAGCATTCCTATTTGTCATTAGCTGAAAAATAGAGGAAGATGAGGCACAGGTTTTAAATGATGCCTTAAAATAATTCTTGGATGTGTATAAATAAAGGCATTAAACAATTTTTAAAAGATTGGTAGGTAGGTTCATGATTTCCCATTTTTATGAAATCTGTTATCATATAGCTTTACCCCTGTCTCACTTGGGTTTAAATCAGGGCATATATTCTTCAGATGATATAATCTATGAAACCTCACTATTTAAATGTCTAAAATAATTACCAGTTAGAATTTCTGAAGAGATATCTTACCAACTCCTGCTGTTTACCCATTCTGTGTATTTTACACTTGAGTACTATTAAAAGCATACTTAAACAACATTAGTTTTAAACGGATGTCAAACCTCTTTAACCAGTGTTCTAAAGCCAAATGCAAGTCACTTACTTGCAAAACCTGGGAGTGCAGGGCTGAGTCTGCCCAAATTCCATAAATAGCAACTAAATATATTTCTACCTCTTCCATGCTAAAGGAAAAAGTGTGCACGCACGTGAGTGAGTGAGTGTGTGTGTGTGTGTGTGGTACGTGCACCCATGTGCATATGTACATACTGAGTGGATGCATGCGTGTGTGTGTTTTCAGAAAGAAAAACAACCTTCTGTTTTACTGCTATTATTCCTTCCTTTAGACTTTTAGTATTAGAAGTTAACGAACTTTTTCTGTTAATAAAAGTTATACATATTTTATATGAAAATTTAGAAAATTGAAAAGTACAAAGAATAAAAGTAAACTCAACCACAATATTACAATTCAGAAAAAGCTATTCTTAAATTTTAGTGTATTTCCTTCCAGTCTTTTCTCTGTGTGTATACTTTTTGGTGATGTGTTAAACACCAAATTAGACAATTTTTCTGGATATGCTGTTTGCTATTCTGCTTTTTTGCATGTAATAATATATATTTACATATTATATCATATTCTTTTCCCCCATGCCACTAAATATTTTGCATAATGTGAATGAATGATATTTTATCATATTCAATTTAACCATTCCATTATTTATAGCCATTTATGTGGTTTGCAACTTATTAAAATAAAGCTTCACTCTTGGGCATCAATCTTTCCACACATTGATTGCCTTCTAGGAATGGAATACTGAAGGAAAAGGTGCCCAAATTTGTACCAATGGGAAATGCCTCACTATTATTTGTGTAGCTTCTTACTAAAAGTCTATGATGCACGACTCATCAATCCCACTACTGGGCATATACCCTGAGAAAACCATAATTCAAAGAGTCATGTACCACAGTGTTCATTGCAGCTCCATTTACAATAGCCAGGACATGGAAGCAACCTAAGTGTCCTTCAACAGATGAGTGGATAAAGAAGATTTGGCACATATATACAATGGAATATTACCCAGCCATAAAAAGAAACAAAACTGAGTTATTTGTTGTGAGGTGGATGGACCTAGAGTCTGTCATACAGAGTGAAGTAAGTCAGAAAGAGAAAAACAAATACTGTATGCTAACACATGTATATGGAATCTAAAAAAAAAAAAAAAAGTTTTATGAAGAACCTAAGGGCAGGACAGGAATAAAGATGCAGACATAGAGAATGGACTTGAGGACATGGGGAGGGGGGAAGAGTAAACTGGGATGAAGTGAGAGAGTGGCATGGACCTATATACACACTACCAAATGTAAAATAGATATCTAGTGGGAAGCAGCCGCATAGCAGAGGGAGATCAGCTCGGTGCTTTGTGACCACCTAGAGGGGTGGGATAGGGAGGGTGGGAGGGAGGGAGATGCAAGAGGGAAGAGATATGGGAACATATGTATATGTATAACTGATTTACTTTGTTGTAAAGCAGAAACTAACACAACATTGTAAAGCAATTATACTCCAATAAAGACGTTAAATAAATAAAATAAAAGCATGTACAAATTTAGTGTAAATAAATTTTCTTTTTACATTAAAGAAAAGTCTGGGCTTCCCTGGTGGCACAGTGGTTGACAGTCCGCCTGCCGATGTAGGGGACGCAGGTTCGTTCCCCGGTGGGGGAAGATCCCACATGCCACGCAGAGCGGCTCGGCCGGTGAGCCATGGCCGCTGAGCTTGAGCGTCCGGAGCCTGTGCTCCGCAGCGGGAGGAGCCACAACAGTGAGAGGCCCGCGTACAAAAAAAAAAAAAAAATGTCTGTGATGGCTGGAATATGTTCCCATTCACTTTAAAAAGTGCTGTATAAATTTACTATTTATAACCGCCAGATAATCTTTGATTGTGTCAAAGCACAACACAGATTCTGAGTAAGAGTAAAAGTTAAAATAAGTCCTCAGCCTCCTGCGATCTTGCTTTCTCCACATTCCACTGAAACTTTTACGAGGTTGTTATTGGCCCTCTGGAGTCACAGCATCCAAAGCGTCCTACTCTTCCTTGCTCTGTGTAACATGTGACAGTATTGATCTTGTGACCAACACCTTACTTGCAAGCTCCCACCCTTTCTCTCCTGGTGTTCCTCCTACCTCTGAACTGTTTCATCTTCTTGTGCTGGTTCAACCTCCCTTGCCTTCTCCTTTTTTTTTTTTTTTTTGGTCGTACATGGGCCTCTCACTGCTATGGCCTCTCCCGTTGCGGAGCATAGGCTCCGGACGCGCAGGCTCAGCGGCCATGGCTCACGGGCCCAGCCGCTCTGCGGCATGTGAGATCTTCCCAGACTGGAGCACGAACGCGTGTCCCCTGCATCGGCAGGCGGGCTCTCAACCACTGCACCACCAGGAAAGCCCCCTTGCCTTCTCTTTGAAAGCTACACATGCTCCCCTGAGCTCTCCCAGCCACCCTCATTGTCTCAGCTGCTCCTTCTACGACTCTCAAATGTATGTTTCCAGAGAAAAATTATTTTTGAACTTCAGAATCACACTTCCAATTGCTTATTAGGCATTTCCACTAATGGCATCTCAGCGTCAGTATGTGCACAGCTGAATTGATCCTCTTCTTCCGTTCTTCTTCACCCAAACTTCAAATGTTCCTCTAATGTTGTGATGATTGGATAACCATTTTTCATAAGGTTCTAAATGGAAGTCTGCATATTTGTAAACTATAAATGAACCTGCATAACTTTAGACACCATTTTCTTCCACGAATGGATTGAATCTTTTGTCAGATTCAGTTGACTTAAATTATATATCAAGCCAGTATCATTTGTTTGGACATATAAATTGGTCCTTACACAGATCAAAGACCTAAAATGTTTAAGTTCTAAACCTAAAAAGAGAGGACCCTTAAAAAACTATGTAGTCCAATTTTTCTCATTTCATGTATAGGAAAACTGACTTTATCAAAATTATACAGCTATCTGTTGGCAATCTAGCACCAAAAGAGACCCAGATAACAGTGACTTTTCCTGTAAGTCCTGCCTCCCTCTGTGTGCATATTAAAATTATTGACGTATTAAAGTGTTCTTATTATTTGAGAAGGTTTTCAGTCTCTAAAGGAAGAAAGAATGTGGCGATGGTGGTTAGCAACCTTTTAAAAACATTTATATGCTCATATTTTAGGCTTTAAAAATTGAAAATTTGTGAACAATCAAGAGAAACATTGGGCTTAAGTTCATATTTGTGGTATTTCTGCAAATGGGTGGTCTTGTAAATCGATTTAGGTTTAAAAAGCTTGAAAAAAGTATTTTCTCTCTCAGGTAAAAAACTGTTATCAATATTTTGGAAGTTTTTTTTGTTTTTTAACATGTAGACCTTTGATGATTTCCAGTTGCCTATAAGATAAAGTCTTAGCTCTTAATCACATACAAAACACCTACCATCTACCCCTAATCTAATGATGTAGTTTGATCTTCTGTCACTCCCCCTCTTTCCTCACAACAGGAACCTGCTCCAGTCACATTAAGCTCTTTGCCATTTTACAAAATAACATTTCACACTCCACTAATGCTTTTCATACTAGTTCCTTTATTTAAAAAAATTTTAATTCATATTGGAGTATAGTTGATTAAGAATGTTGTGTTAGTTTCAGGTGTATAGCAGAGTGATTCAATTATACATATACATGTATCTATTCTTTTTCAAATTCTTTTCCCACTATGGTTATTAAAGAATATTGAGCAGAGTTCCCTGTGCTATGCAGTCCTTGTTGGTTATCTATTTTAAATATAGCAGTGTGCGCATAGCACAGGAAGACCACCTCTGTGCTTTGTGACCACCTAGAGGGGTGGGATAGGGAGGGTGGGAGAGAGGGTGACGCAAGAGGGAAGAGATATGGGAACATATGTATATGTATAACTGATTCACTTTGTTGTAAAGGAAAAACTAACACACTATTGTAAAACAGTTATACTCCAATAAAGATGTTAAAAATAAATAAATAAATAAATAAATATAGCAGTGTGTACATGTCAATCCCAAACTCCCAATCTTTCCCTCCCTCGCCCACCCTCCCCCCTCCCCAGTAACCATAAGTTTGTTCTCTAAGTCCGTGAGTCTGTTTCTGTTTTGTAAATAAGTTCGTTTGTATCACTTTATTTAGATTACACATATAAGCAATATCATATGATACGAGTCTTTTTCTGACTTACTTCACTTAATATGATCGTCTCCAGGTCCATCCATGTTGCTGCAAATGGCATTATTTCATTCTTTTTTGTGTGTGTATGGTATGCAGGCCTCTCACTGTTGTGGCCTCTCCTATTGTGGAGCATAGGCTCCAGATGCACAGGCTTGGTGGCCATGGCTCACGGGCCCAGCTGCTCCGCGGCATGTGGGATCTTCCCAGACTGGGGCACGAACCTGTGTCCCCTGCATCAGCAGGCGGACTCCCAACCACTGCGCCACCAGGGAAGCCCTATTTCATTCTTTTTAATGGCTGAGTAATATTCCACTGTATATATGTACCATGTCTTCTTTATCCAGTCATCTGTTGCTGGACACTTATGTTGCTTCCATATCTTGGCTATTGTAAATAATGCTGCAGTGAACATTGGGGTGCATGTATCCTTTTGAACCATGTTTTTCTATGGATATATGCCCAGGAGTGGGATTGCTGGATGGTAGCTCTACTTTTAGTTTCTTAAAGAACCTCCATACTGTTCTCCACAGTGGCTGCACCAATTTACATTCCCACCAACAGTGTAGGAGGGTTCCCTTTTATCCACACCCTCTCCAGCATTTATTATTTATAGACTTTTTGATGATGGCCATTCTGACTGGTGTGAGGTGATACCTCACTGTAGTTTCGATTTGCATTTCTCTAATAATTAGTGATGTTGAGCATCTTTTCATGTGCCTCTTGGCCACCCATATTTCTTCTGTGGAGAAATGTCTCTTAAGATCTTCCACCCATTTTTTTATTGGGTTGTTTGTTTTCTTGATATTCAGCCTCATGTGCTGTTTGTATGCTTTGGAGATTAATTCCCTGTCGGTTGCATCATTTGCAAATATTTTCTCCCATTCTGTGGGTTGTCTTTTCATCTTGTTTATAGTTTCATTTGCTGTGCAAAAGCTTTTGAGTTTAAGTAGGTCCCATTTGTTTATTTTTGTTTTTATTTATATTACTCTAGGAGGCAGATCAAAAAAGATATTGCTGTGATTTGTGTCAGAGTGTTCTGCCTATATTTTCCTCTAAGAGTTTTATAGTATCTGGCCTTACATTTAAGTCCTTAATTCATTTTGAGTTTATTTTTTTCTATGGTATTAAAGAATGTTCTCATTTCATTTTTTTTTACATATAGCTGTCCAGTTTTCCCAGCACCATTTACTGAAGAGACTGTCTTTTCCCCATTGTATAGTCTTGACTCCTTTGTTGTAGATTAATTGACCATAGGTGCGTGGGTTTATTTCTGGACTTTCTATCCTGCTCCATTGATCGATATTTCTGTTTTTGTACCAGTGCCATACTGTTTTGATGACTGTAACTTTTTGTAGTATAGTCTGAAGTCAGGAAACCTGATTCCTCCAGCTCCATTTTTCTTTCTAAGATTGCTTTGACTATTGCGGGTCTTTTGTGTCTCCATATAATTTTTTTTTTTTTTTTCTCTATGCGGGCCTGTCACTGTTGTGGCCTCTCCCCTTGCGGAGCACAGGCTCCGGACGCGCAGGCTCAGTGGCCATGGCTCACGGGCCCAGCCGCTCTGCGGCATGTGGGATCCTCCTGGACCGGAGCACGGACCCATGTCCCTTGCATCAGCAGGCAGACTCTAAACCACTGCACCACCAGGGAAGCCCCCATATAAATTTTAAGATTTTTTTTTTTGGTTCTAATTATGTGAAAAATGCCATTGGTAATTTGATAGGGATTTCACTGAATCTGTAGATTGCCTTGGGTAGTATAATCATTTTGACAATATTGATTCTTCCAATCCAAGAACATGGTATATCTTTCCATCTGATTGTCTCATCTTCTATTTCTTTTATCAGCATCTTATAGTTGTTGGAGTACAGGACTTTTGCCTCCTTGGGTAGGTTTATTCCTAGGTACTTTATTCTTTTTTATGTGATGGCGCATGGGATTGTTTCTTTAATTTCTCTTTCTGATGTTTCGTTATTAGTGTATAGAAATGCAACATTTCACACCACACTAATGCTTGTCATTCTAGTTCCTTTATTTTATATTCCCTGTCTTCCCATTCTCATCCCTCCTTCCTGGCATCCAAACTCCAGCTCATTCTCTTTAGCATAGTTCATATGTCACCCATTACCTCCTCTATGAAGACTCCAGAGTTCCTCAGACAAAAGGAATCCTACCCTCCTGTGATCCCCAAGCACGCTGACCATTCCTGTCAACTTTATTAGGGACAATTGCTTGCCCATCTCTCTGCTGTTCCCACCTCTTGACCATAGGTTGTGAACTTCTGGTCAAAGGTTCAAATGTTCAAAGGTTGCAGCTCCACCACGTAGGGCCAAAGCTAACCCATGATCTTATTAAAGGATCTATTGCTCAGGGAATTCTCAAATGGCTCTTTTCACTGAATATACAAAGTTTTTTTTATCAATGAATAAAAGAGGAGGCTTCTTAGATCTCACTTAGTTTAGTTCTAACAATTTTGTAGATTTGAAAGCAGTAAGTGCATTGTTCTCTCTCAATGCCTTTAAGTCACCTTGACAATGACCCATCCCCACTTAAGGTTTGATTAAAATAGAGAAATTAGCTTCAAATTCCTAAATCCTTAGGACCAAGACATATATTATAATTTTTAAAATATAATATTATAATTTGCAGCACAGTATAATAATTACAAATATCAGATATATTATATTTCCCCTGCATACAGAGTTTTATTATCTCTATGTTTTTGATAAAATACTGCCTAGTCATCATCCTACCTGGTCTTCTCTCCCACAGAATCTGCCATAATTCTTCATTCACTTTTATTTTCCTCATGCAGTGATTCTGTTACAGTCCTATTCTTCTTTCCCTGAGCTTTGTAACCTGTTCACTTTACAGAAGGAGCATTCATTATCCATCATGTACTTATTCTGGATTCATTTATTTATTCATTCAACAAATGCATATTGAGCATCAACTAAGTCCCAGGAAAGTAGCAGGAATCAAATGGAAATGTGTCCATAGTTACTGAATGAAAGTAATTTTTTAAGCAAATATATTTAGAATCCACACTCTGGGAAAAAAAAGAAAAAAGGATAATGCTAATGCTGCCATGGGAACAAAGATGAAAAAACACAATCCCTGCCTTCTAGGATCTTTTATTCTAAGAGGAAGAAAAACATGTTGACAAATGTAAGCAGCGCCATGGAGAACCAAGTTGTTCATTCTGGTGACTTTGCATTGCAGATTTAAATTTTTATTTTTCTATCAATTTTACTACGGGTTCTAAATATAAATTATTGATAACAGGGTCTGTTTTTAATCTCACTTATTCTACTTCCAACTACTTTCTTACATTTCAGATTCTATTGCACTTATACCTACATTACACATTTTAATGCATTTTCCTTTTAAATTGTGGAAGCAGCAGGGTGTGAGGCACAAAGTAAAAGCACCACTGGCTTTCCTTCCTGTTGTCTTTACTTGCCTGTCGACCCTGGACTCAGTCCATCAGCTTCCCCTCTGCATATAATATATGTTGCATTAACTGAGGATTCTCCTTCCAGGATCCCGGTGCAACAGAGATTACAAATTTGTAAAACTTACAAGAAAATTTAGTTCTTTCAATAGTAATGGGCCAGGCTTCCCTGGTGGCGCAGTGGTTGAGAGTCCGCCTGCCGATGCAGGGGACACGGGTTCGTGCCCCAGTCCAGGAAGATCCCACATGCCGCGGAGTGGCTGGGCCCGTGAGCCATGGCCACTGAGCCTGCGCGTCCGGAGCCTGTGCTCTGCAATGGGAGAGGCCACGTCAGTAAGAGGCCCGCATACTGCAAAAAAACAAAAACAAAACAAAACAAATAGTAATGGGCCACAGACTGGGGTCAGAGCAAGACAGGGGAGCATATGCAAAGAATTCTTCAAGAAGTAGGTACCTAAATCTGTATCTCATCTAAACACATACTACTCTTTTATGGTAGCTTTCTATCATACATTTTCTCAGTTAACAGATATTCAAAATAAAATTTGTAAACATGGACCTTAAGAAAGTGTTTGATCCTAAAAAAGATTCTTGTTCACGAAAAGGTTGAGAACCACTCTGTGTATACAGGTCTTTGTTCAAAAAGTAAATGGATTAGACTTGATGGTTTTATTTTCTTCACTGACTCTACTACTTCAAAGTTAATTAAAATTTGAGTAATCTTTTTTTCTGGAGTTCCTGAAATATAGTGGAAAAGCACTGGCTTCGGAATCTGATGGTCTTGTATTTAAATTACTGCTGTGTGAGTTTAGGCAAGTTCCCTAACTTCTGCAGGCCTTAGTTTCCTCGTCTATAAAACCAGAGTAATTTTTCCTTCCTTCATTCAGGTATTTGTTCATTCATTCAACAGAAATTTATTGAGCATGCTTTGCACTAGAAATAATGCTCAATGCTAGGGTTATAAATTAAAGAATAAAAAAACAACACAGGATCCCAGCCCTCATGGTTGGGATATAGACAGATATAGACAGACAAATTGTAATACCTCATGATAAGTACTATCATTGAGAAGTACTATAAAACCACATATTTTTAGATTTATTTTTCTGGCATCAGCTTCACACATTAAAAGTCTATGAAGAGGGCTTCCCTGGTGGTGCAGTGGTTGGGAGTCCATCTGCTGATGCGGGGGACACAGGTTCGTGCCCTGGTCCAGGAAGATCCCACATGCCGCGGAGTGGCTGGGCACATGAGCCATGGCCGCTCAGCCTGCGCATCTGGAGCCTGTGCTCCACAACGGGAGAGGCTGCAGGAGAGGCCACAACAGTGAGAGACCCACGTACGGCAAAAAAAAAAAAAAAACGTCTATGAAGAAACCAAGCACTACTGAAATTCTAGCCTTGCAATACCACGTATTACACTATCATTGCAAACTTTGTAACACTATAGGGGATAGGTCTATAGAACATAATATTAGTTTAAAATTCCAGGGCTTCCCTGATGGTGCAGTGGTTAAGAATCCGCCTGCCAATACAGGGGACACGGGTGCAAGCACTGGTCCAGGAAGATCCCACATGCCACAGAGCAGCTAAACCCGTGCACCACAACTACTGAGCCTGCACTCTAGAGCTCGCGAACCACAACTACTGAAGCCCACATGCCTAGAACCCGTGCTCTACAGCAAGAGAAGCCACCAAGAAGCCCGTGCACCACAGCTAAGAGCAGCCCCCACTCGCCGCAACTAGAGGAAGCCCACACACAGCAACAAAGACTCAACTCAGCCAAAAATAAATAATTAAATAAATTTATAAAATTCCAGACACATAATTGGAAAAAAGAATACAACTTACACACATACACAGAGGTAACAGTGTTGAGCACTGCTAGACTTCTCAAGGAATACACAGTAGTGATACAGACAGGTATGTGAACAACTAACTTTAATATAATAGAATCTTTGTAAGATAAAACATGCTATGGACGTAGAAGCAATGATTCTGTCGAATGTGGGAGGATTGGAATCAGGATAAAGGTATAGAAGAGGGGAACTTTCACAGTCTAGGTGATGAACAGGACTCAACAAGACAAGGCAGGAAGCACACTGAAAACAGCTATATTTTTAACTCTATTATCTATGAAGGAGAGAAGATGAGAGTGAAGGAAGGAATGTATTGTAACTAATTACTCATACTTACACCCCACTATGTGTTATACTTAGTCCCATGTTATAGGTATTATTGGCTCCATCTTTACAGATGAGGAAATAATACAACTTAAATTCTATGAAATTTAAAACAAACTACCGTAACATCTGCTTTTTCATTAATTTCTTCTGTAATAAATTTCACCCACTAAAAGCAGTAAAAATGCATGAACAGTATCTTCCTCAAGTTAAAAATGAAGCAAGAAATGTAAAAGAACAAAAATAAGATTAACAAAACTTCTGAATATAAAAGAAAGCATATAAGCACTTACATAGAAAGACTATCTAAAAAGATAAATAGGCAAAAGACACAATAGTTAATTCAAAAAAAAGAGAGAAATTTAAATGTCTAATTAACATATGAAAAATGTCACCTGAGCTATTTTCAAAGAAATGCAAATTAAAATACTGGCCAATTTCATCTTGAGTTTGCAAGGAATTGAAAGACTGCAAGCCTCAATACCTATGTCAAGTTCAAGGTTGCTGATGCATACTGATGATTCCCAACTGCTTGAGGATCAATCTGTCCTTCCATTTGATTTTCCCCATACTACAGATCCATCCTAAAATATACTGGGTTTTTTGTTGCTTTTTAGTCTCTAGGGAACTTTGTTACTATTCCTTGAGGAGACTATAGCACCCTAGGTTTTCACAAAACCAAGACTCCTGAGAGTTAAAGTGTTATTTTTTAAATGAATGGAAATAAGAAAGCATTCTAGATGGCAGATGACTGGGGAATTGCCATATAAGAACTTATAGTTATAAAATAAATATACAGAAAAATATGTCTACTTTTCTGAGTCTCATGCTCTGGTTTACATTTCACTATGACAGTAATGAAGGTAAGACCTTCAGAAAGAAATGACTGACATCATGTTGAACAGCAGGACGTCAAGGAGAATGATGAGCATGTTATTGGGGAGATTGAGGGAAATAACATACATCAACTTAAATCTTGTTTTCCTAAACCAGAGAAATGTCCAGAAGACTATTTAAATATGAATTCCTAATAATTTAGCTCTACCAAGGAAAAATATTTCTCCCAATTGTGTAGAGATGATGACATCATGTGTCATTTCCAACCTAAAAATAGCATCATGGACCCAGATCTCATTAATAGGCTAAATTTACCTCTAACTAAAACTACTCACCATAATAATTAAACCACATCCATGAACCTAATTGTCCCTAGACCGTTCTTTCTTTTATTGAGAAATTGTGTGAAATAAAAACATAAGATCTGATTATACATTTAGGTTGTTTTTATTTCACTCTACTCATTTTCACAGTCCTGATAACAACGGATTAAAAAATCAGACCTGAACACTAAATTAATTTTAGTTCAATAAAAACTGACTACATATTATAATCAATTTTACGAGTGATGATTTGGGTGGGCTGAATTTAGTGAAAACGACTGAAGTAAGTAGATAATGGAGTATTTATCTTTGTCGGAAGAGAAACCTAGGTAGCGAGACTTTTAGCTGCTGCTGAGAAGTTTTAAACAGGAAGCCGCCATTCACAGTGGACCCTTATGTTTCTAATTGCCCTTATTAACAGAAGAAAAAGGAGCACAAGATTTTCTCTGGGGAAACTTAGACAACCAGCTGTTTCCAGATAAGCTAGATGGTATTGGTCAATACATTTTATATCTACAAGTTAGGTTTTATCATCAGAAGAATAATGATAAATCAGAAAACTAGCAAACCAAATGTATTCAGACATTTCTTTATGAACAAAATGTGGATGTTACATTCTTTTCAACTTAAAAGAGGAAAACTGACAAACCGAATGTGTTCCTAGATGGTTTTTGTTTTGTATTGTTTTGTTTTGTTTTTATTAATGTCAGAGTTCTAAATCTTAAATACCTACTTATCTGATGAACACTAATCAAACTTTATTCATGTGTTTGTATTTTTATCTATATAAATACTCTGGCCTTGTTTTTGTAAATTAGTAGCTCTGTTGATGCAAGCAGTTATTCTTACCAGAATGTCAACAAGTTGCATTCTATAGTTGAAACCCTGCTGTTATGTTCAAAAAAGTTCTCATGCATTTCACACCATATATCAGGATGATTTTTCCACTTGACAGAGGAATTTTCCAACCTTGAGCATCTTTATGTATGGCATTAAGTTAAAAAGGTCTTTTTCTCCATTTGTGTCTGTGTGTGTGTACAAATGTGTGCATGTGTGTGTTCATGCGTGTGTGTGTGTGTGTGTGTGTGTGTGTTCAGGGTGAAGAGTGAGAGAGTATTTTTTCATTTAATTATTCTTTGATATTGTTTTGTTTTTTTTCTTGGTCTCTAATCCATTTTTTTTTGTTTTTGAATTTTTGAGTTTTATTTTATATAGCAGGTTCTTATTAGTCATCACTTTTTTTACACACATCAGTGTATACATGTCAATCCCAATCACCCAATTCATCACACCACCCCACCAACCCCCGCTTCCCCTCACTTGGTGTCCATACGTCTGTTCTCTATATCTGTGTCTCAATTTCTGGCCTATAAATCCGTTCACCTGTACCATTTTTCTAGGTTCCACATATATGCGTTAATATACAATATTTGTTTTTCTCTTTCTGACTTACTTCACTTTGCATGAAAGTCTCTAGATCCATCCACGTCTCTACAAATGACCCAATTTCCTTCCTTTTGATGGCTAAGTAACATTACATTGTATATATGTACCACATCTTCTTTATCCATTCGTCTGTCGATGGGCATTCAGGTTGCTTCCATGAACTGGCTATTGTAAATAGTGCTGCAGTGAACATTGCGGTGCATGTGTCTTTTTGAATTATGGTTTTCTCTGGGTATATGCCCAGTAATGGGATTGCTGGATCATATGGTAATTCTATTTTTAGTTGTTTAAGGAACCTCCATACTGTTCTCTATAGTGACTGTATCAATTTACATTCCCACCAACAGTGCAAGAGGGTTCCCGTTTCTCCACACCCTCTCCAACATTTGTTGTTTGTAGATTTTCTGATGATGCCCATTCTAACTGGAATGAGGTGATACCTCATTGTAGTTTTTATTTGCATTTCTCTAATAATTAGTGATGTTGAGCAGCTTTTCATATGCTTCTTGGCCATCTGTATATCTTCTTTGGAGAAATGTCTATTTACGTCTTCTGCCCATTTTTGGATTGGATGGTTTGTTTTATTACTATTGAGCTGCATTAGCTGTTTATATATTTTGGAGATTAATCCTTTGTCCATTGACTCATTTGTAAATATTTTCTCCCATTCAGAGGGCTGTCTTTTTGTCTTGTTTATGGTTTCCATTGCTGTGCAAAAGCTTTGAAGTTTCATTAGGTCCCATTTGTTTATTTTTATTTTCATTTCCATTACTCTAGGAGGTGGTTCAAAAGAGATCTTGCTGTGATTTATGTCAAAGAGTGTTCCTCCTATGTTTTCCTCTAAGAGTTTTATAGTGTCCATTCTTACATTTAGGTCTCCAATCCATTTTAAGTTTATTTTGTGTATGGTGTTAGGGAGTGTTCTAATTTCATTCTTTTACATGTAGCTATCCAGTTTTCCCAGCACCACTTATCGAAGAGACTGTCTTTTCTCCATTGTATAACCTTCCCTCCTTTGTCATAGATTAGTTGACCATAGGTGAATGGGTTTATCTCTGGACTTTCTATCTTGTTCCATTAATCTGTGTTTCTGTTTTTGTGCCAGTACCATATTGTCTTGATTACTGTAGCTTTGTAGTATAGTCTGAAGTCAGGGAGCCTTATTCCTCCAGCTCCATTTTTATCCATCAAGATTGCTTTGGCTATTCAGGGTCTTTTGTGTCTCCATACAAATTTAAAAATTTTTTTGTTCTAGTTATGTAAAAAGTGCCATTGGTAATTTGATAGGGATTTCATTGAATCTGTAGATTGCTTTGAGTAGTATAGTCATTTTCACAATGTTGATTCTTCCAATTCAAGAACATGGTGTATCTTTCCATCTGTTTGTATCGTCTTTAATTTCTTTCATCAGTGTCTTATACTTTTCTGCATAGAATTAAGTCTTTTGTCTCCTTAGGTAGGTTTATTCCTAGGTATTTTATTCTTTTTGTTGCCATGGTAAATGGGAGTGTTTCCTTAATTTCTCTCTCAGATTTTTCATCATTAGTGTATAGGAATATAAGAGATTTCTGTGCATTAATTTTGTATCTTGCAACTTAACCAAATTCATTTATTAGCTCTAGTAGTTTTCTGGTGGCATCTTTAGGACTGTCTATGTATAGTATCATGTCATCTGCAAACAGTGACGGTTTTATTTCTTCTTTTCCAATCTGTATTCCTTTTATTTCTTTTTCTTCTCTGATTGCCGTGGCTAGGACTTCCAAAACTATGTTGAATAATAGTGGTGAGAGTGGACATCCTTGTCTTGTTCCTGATCTTAGAGGAAATGCTTTCAGTTTTTCAGCATTGAGAATGATGTTTGTTGTGAGCTTGTCATATATGGCCTTTATTATGTTCAGGTAAGTTCCCTCTATGCCTATGTTCTGGAGAGTTTTTATCATAAATTGGTGTTGAATTTTGTCAAAAGCTTTTTCTGCATCTATTGAGATGATCATATATGGTTTTTCTCCTTCAATTTGTTAATATGATATAGCAAATTGATTGATTTGCATATATTGAAGAATCCTAGCATCCCTGGGTTAAATCTCACTTGATCATGGTGTATGATTCTTTTAATGTGTTGTTGGATTTTGTTTGCTAGTATTTTGTTGAGGATTGTTGCATCTATATTCATCAGTGATATTGGTCTGTAATTTTCTTTTTTTGTAGTATCTTTGTCTGGTTTTGGTATCAGGGTGATGGTGGCCTCATAGAATGAGTTAGGGAGTGTTCCTTCCTCTGCAATTTTTTTGGAAGAGTTTGAGAAGGATGGCTGTTATCTCTTCTCTAAATGTTTGATAGAATTCACCTGTGAAGCCATCTGGTTCTGGACTTTTGTTTGTTGGAAGATTTAAAATCACAGTTTCAATTTCATTCCTTGTGATTGGTCTGTTCCTATTTTCTATTTCTTCCTGGTTCAGTCTTGGAAGGTTATACCTTCTAAGAATTTGTCCATTTATTCCAGGTTGTCCATTTTATTGGCCTAGAGTTGCTTGTAGTAGTCTCTTAGGATGCTTTGTATTTCTGTAGTGTCTGTTGTAACTTCTCCTTTTTCATTTCTAATTTTATTGATTTGAGTCCTCCCCCTCTTTTTCTTGATGAGTCTGGCTAATGTTTTATCAATTTTGTTTATCTCCTCAAAGAACCAGCTTTTCGTTTTATTTATCTTTGCTATTGTTCTCTTTGTTTTTATTTCATTTATTTCTGCTCTGATCTTTATGATTTCTTTCCTTCTGCAAGCTTTGGGTTTTGTTTTTTCTTGTTTCTCTAGTTCCTTTAGGTGTAAGGTTAGATTTTTTATTTGAGATTTTTCTTGTTTCTTGAGGTAGGCATTTATAGCTACAAACTTCTCTCTTAGAACTGCTTTTGCTGCATCCCATAGGTTTTGGATTGTCATGTTTTCATTGTCATTTGTCTCTAGGTATTTTTTGATTTCCTTTTTGATTTCTTCAGTGACCTTTGTTATTTTGTAATGTAGTGTTTAGCCTCCGTGTGTTTGTGCTTTTTTACACTTTTTTCCCTGTAATTCATTTCTAATCTCAGCATTGTGGTCAGAAAAGTTGCTTGATATGATTTCAGTTTTCTTAAATTTACTGAGCCTGGTTTGTGGCCCAAGATATGATCTATCCTGGAGAATGTTCCATGCACTCTTGAGAAGAAAGTGTAATCTGCTGTTTTGGGATGGAATGTCCTATAAATATCAATTAGATCTATCTGGTGTACTTTGTCATTTAAAGCTTCTGTTTCCTTAGTTATTTTCACTTTGGATGATCTGTCCATTGGTGTAAGTGAGGTGTTAAAGTCCCCCACTATTATTGTGTTACTGTTGATCTCCTCTTTTATAACTGTTAGCAGTTGCCTTATGTATTGAGGTGCTCCTATGTTGGGTGCATATATATTTATAATTTTTATATCTTCTTCTTGGATTGATCCCTTGATCATTATGTAGTGTCCTTACTTATCTCTTATAACATTCTTTATTTAAAGTCTATTTTATCTGATACGAGTATAGTTACTCCACTTTTCTTTCGATTTCCATTGGCAAGGAATATCTTTTTCCATCCCCTCACTTTCACTCTGTATGTGTCCCTAGGTCTGAAGTTGGTCTCTTGTAGACAGCATATAGATGGGTCTTGTTTTTGTATCCATTCAGGAAGCCTGTGTCTTTTGGTTGGAGGATTTAATCCATTCACCTTTAAGGTAATTATCACTATGTATGTTCCTATGACCGTTTTCTTAATTGTTTTGGGTTTGTTTTTGTAAGTCCTTTTCTTCTCTTGTGTTTCCCACTTAGAGAAGTTCCTTTAGCATTTGTTGTAGAGCTGGTTTGGTGGTGCTGAATTCTCTTAGCTTTTGCTTGTCTGTAAAGCTTTTGATTTCTCCATTGACTCTGAATGAGATCCTTGCAGGGTGGAGTAATCTTGGTTGTAGGTTCTTCCCTTTCATCACTTTAAGTATATCATGCCACTCTCTTCTGGCTTTTAGAGTTTCTGCTGAGAAGTCAGCTGTTAACCTTATGGGAGTTCCTTTGTATGTTATTTGTAGTTTTTCCCTTGCTGCTTTCAATAATTTTTCTTTGTCTTTAATTTTTGCCAATTTGTTTACTATGTGTCTCAGCATGTTTCCTCTTGGGTTTATCCTGTATGGGACCCTCTGCATTTCCTGGACTTGAGTGGCTATTTCCTTTCCCATGTTAGGGAAGTTTTTGACTCTAATCTCTTCAAATATTTTCTCACGTCCTTTCTCTCTTTCTTCTCCTTCAGAGACCCCTCTAATGTGAATGTTTTTGTGTTCAGTGTTGTCCCAGATGTCTCTTAGGCTGTCTTCATTTCTTTTCATTCTTTTTGCTTTATTCTGTTCTGTAGCAGTGAATTCCACCATTCTGTCTTCCAGGTCACTTATCCATTCTTCTGCCTCAGTTATTCTGCTACTGATTCTGTCTTATGTAGTTTTCATTTCAGTTATTGTATTGTTTACTCTGTTTGTTCTTTAATTCTTCTGGGTTTTTGTTAAACATTTCTTGCATCTTCTTGATCTTTGCCTCCATTCTTTTTCCGAGGTCCTGGATCATCTTCACTATCATTATTCTGAATTATTTTTCTGGAAGGTTGCCTATCTCCACTTCATTTAGTTGTTTTTCTGGGGGTTTATCTTGTTCCTTCATCTGGTACATAGCCCTCTGCCTTTTATCTTGCCTATCTTTCTGTGAATGTGGTTTTCCTTCCACAGGTTGCAGAACTGTAGTTCTCCTTGCTTCTGCTGTCTGCCCTCTGGTGGATGAGCATATCTAAGAGGCTTGTGCAAGGTTCCTGATGGGATGGACTGGTGATGGGTCTCTTTCATATTGTTGACTGAAGAAAAAATGCACAACGTGAGAGTTGTGAGTTAAGTTTTATTGGTGGCAAAAAGAGGACTATATAGCCCAGGAGATAGCATCTGAGATAGCTCTGAGGAACTGCTCAGAGGAACAAAGAGGTCAGGGGGTTGTATATATTTGATTTTAGTGAAGGGAGAAACATGCAATGAAGCACACATTTTGGCCGAAGGTTGCTTCTAGTCACAAGGAGCAGATGTCTTTGTTAATAATTTTAGTGCTTTTCTAAATATGAGAAGATGCAAGAAATTCAGCTCATAAAATCTTCTCCTGAAAATATCTAACTATCTTAAGACCTGTTTTGCCGATTTTTCCCAGAGCACAGGGTGCCTCATACCTGATCTCCACCTTGAACTTCCTTCAGGGTTTGTTGAAGGTCAGCAACTGCAGTGGCTAGTGACTTAATCCTTGTAGAGGCAGATGGCAAATAACAATATTTAATTGACAATATTATTCAGTTACCTAAATTTTCATTTTCTATTCTCTGATTATGTTTGTTCTTCAGTTTATCTATCATTTACTCCCTCTGTCATGAATATCCATTTCAATTACATTTATTCTAAGTCTCATATTTAAAAGAAGACTTTTACTGGCTTAAAAGTAACTGGAAAGTATTGCTTGATATCAAGAGAATAAACAAGGAAGATGAGAAAACAGATCAGTCCACTGCCAAAGAAATATTGCACCAGACAGAGCTAACAGTTAAACAGGCAAGGAAGACTTGTTCAAGGCTATAGCAGTAAGGAAGAGAGATTGAACTCAACTCCCCAAGCAAAAAGCAGGAGGATTGTTAAATGCTGGGGTATGCAAATGGAAAATACTGGAGGACTGTGGGAGTGAGCGGAATGGAGAAGTTTGGTCAAAATGGTTAGGCCATCTGTGTTTGCTAAATTGCATTTAGCAAAGTTAGGCTCCTACCCTCCCACAAAGACTGGGAGATAGGGGTGGTATCTTTCTTGATGTTTACATTTCAAAGAGATGGCTCCCAAGTCCTTGAGAAAGGTATTCCTGGGTTGTAGAAGACATATCTTGAAGAGGCAGAGAAAGAAATTACAGTTGCAGGTTTCTAAAGTGATAGCTCTAAGAAAAGGGAGGTCAGGGGCCCACAATCAGGAAGAAACCCTTCTTAAGTGTAGGCAAGCTGAGGGGAATGTTAAGGCCATCTAGTCACCATGATATTATAAAAGTTCCAGATAATCAAACAAGAGATGGTAAACTAATAGGTAACAAGATGTTTTCTAGACAAGCAATGTTATAAGCACAGGTAATAATGAGAGTACAGTCAAATTCAGAAGTGCAACTTTAATAAGCATCTTTCCGACCCTGATGTGAAATCAGCAGTAGTACCTCAAGTCATTTCAAGCATTCTTCTTATAATACCTGAGTCAACTGAGTTAACACTGCTGTTTCACTTTCTGACTTGTCTTTGATCATGGATTATTTGATTCAATTTGATATTCCTTTGAAGAATCTTCTACCTGATTATAGCATGTAGATAGCCCGTTTCTATTCTTGGCTTTTTCTCACACAGCACATATACTCACACATGCAATTCAGGTTCACAAAGGATTTACACCTCCTTTTTCCCCCTCTTTGATATATACTTAGGCCCTGTATATTTCGTAGACAATGTTTAATTTTTAGTTTAGGATGCTACCCAATATCGTTAACAGATGTGAATGTAATAACCCTAGTCCTCTATAAATTAGAAATAGAAGAGGACAGACAATATAATATGTTGCCCTCTACTTATTTTTAAGACTTCTTAATATTTGGAAACTTATCTGCAACTAGATGGAACCCATTCCTGCTATGGAGATAGAAATGTGACCATTGTCAGTCTTTTACATAGACGTGAAGTCATGTGACAGATGAAACTGGAGTCATTATCTTGTTGATTGCTATATCTCAGCCTTGTAAGTTAGTAAATGTTCAAAAAATTTTTAGTCTTGTTCCAGAGACTGAGCCCTAACCAAAACTTCTGTGTGTTCCTGGAAGATTAGTTCTTTAGGTCAACCTTATCTCTAAGTTCTTGCCCACCCAACTGTTGCTCTCACTCACATTTCACTTTTTCCATGGCTGTTCTTTCCAGGTCAGCCCAGATATGGAACTCAACCCTTACTCCTTGGTCTTCTTAGGAATTTCTCACATAAGGCATTAGTAGGTAATGTTAACAGAATATGTTAACAGAATTTATTGATGGTTTGGGCAATATAAGATTGTGTGTCTGCCTGTGTGTGCAGAAATTTTAAATATAATATTAAATGTTTTTATTTTTACAATTGCTTTGGCAACCTTGACATCAGTGTGTTTTCATAGGCTTAATCTCCCTTTGCCTGTTCTTTTCTCTTCCTTACATTTCTCTTCATTCCGTGTGCAGAGCAGTTTAGCTTTTCTGTTTTTTTTTTTTGTTTTTTTTTTAATGGTCTCCCTTTAAAATAGTAAAGCTTCTAGGACCTAGGACCTTACTTTTTTTTTTTTTTTTTTTTACAACCAAACAGAATCATCAAGGTATTTTCCTGAATATAAACGTTCTCATGAAAACTCTGTTGCCACCTATTAAAATAACTATTTCCATCTCTTTCCACCATTTTATATCCTAGGTTATTAAGGTCTGGAATGTCATGCTCATCATTCTTTAAATTCACATCAAATTCATTGTACCTAAAAGTTGAGTTACTAACTAGGAAGCTAAGTGAAAATATTTGTCATTTATTTAGTGTATCTCTTTGACCAACACTGAGCTAATCAAGAAACATAATAGTCAGAGTTCTTTCTCTTAGGGCCAAGAACAGCGATTTAACCTAACACTTTTTCTTTTCTTTCCGGGATTCTATATGTCTTGAACCTGTCATACCTCACATAACCCTGTTCACTTATACATAGTTTCATAACATTTTATATTTCTCTCATTCATTCAATCAATAAGAGACCATTTACTTTGCATATCAAGATAACATGGAGCCCAATTGAAGCTTAGATCAAGTAAGCAGGAAAATAAATAGTAAAATTTCATATGGTAAAAAATGCTGATAAAATAAGGTAGGGTACTGGATAAAGTGAAGGGAAACTATTTTAGATAGTATGGTCAAGCCCTCTGAAGCATGTGATATTTGAGATTTGAATTATGAGGATCCAGCTACGAAAATATCTAAGGAAGAACATACCAGGTAAAGAAAAGGGCAGAAGTAAAAGCCCTAAAGTAGGACTTGCCTTAACACATTCAGGAATGGCAAGGGAAACAAAACAAAACAAAACCACCACTTTGGCTCAAATATAGAGAACAGAGAGGAGAATGGTAGGACCTGAAGTCAGAGAGGTTGGCAGGAATGGAAGGCCTTGAGGTCCTGAAATGGAATTTAGATTTTTTCCTAAATCACATTAGAGACTATTTTTTTAATGGGGTATGAAGTTATCTGACTTGTTCTTTTCGTAAATCGCTTTGCTGTGTGGAGATTATATTTTATATTGGTTATCTTAAAACTTACCTGAGGGCTTCCCTGGTGGCGCAATGGTTGAGAGTCCGCCTGCCGATGCAGGGGACACGGGTTCGTGCCCCGGTCCGGGAAGATCCCACATGCCGCGGAGCGGCTGGGCCCGTGAACCATGGCCACTAAGCCTGCGCGTCCGGAGCCTGTGCTCCGCAACGGGAGAGGCCATAGCAGTGAGAGGCCTGCGTACTGCAAAACAAACAAACAAAAACTTACCTTAAAGGTCATCTTAAAACTGTTGCTATACTACCTCCAAATTACCTTCTAGTCTAATTTATTCAATTTATGTTTCTTGAATACCTGCTCTTTTCCTGGCACTGGGCTAGACCTGGATAACAGTGACAAGGATATGAACAAGAACACACAGCCTCATAGAAAAAGTTTTTGTTCTGTTTTCCATAGACAGTTAATATTGTCCACATGCTCTGTATTCTTATTAGAATCAGTATGACCTTTTTTTCTGGATCTTGGTTAATATCTGTTTTTAGTGCTGTACTGTATTCCTCCATCCACTTCATACAAAATAAGTGCTTAAGAATGTATTTGCATTTTCATCATATTCTTGGAATTCTTTTCAATTTTGTATGTCTTCCCAGTTCTTTTTAGTAGGAAAACTGAATTCATTATAGGAAATAGAAAAATAATAGCACCTGTGTAAAACTTTTTCTCTTAAGTCTGGTATCTAAGTTAATTCAAGGTTGGAAATATATTAAGTAAACTAGGGAAATAACTATAATGCTAGATCACAAAACAGAATTTTGTGCTCTGTGTTGGGTCAGTTCTCTCTCTTCCCTGTACTGAACTGCAAACGTGCAGCGAGTACAGACTGCCCCTCACACTGCCGGTCAAATGCCTGATTACTTGTGGATGTTGCCTGACCTCGGGGAGTTAGGTGATGAAGATGAGGGAATTTTTTGAGCAGAGCGCTGGGAAAGAAGCCAAAAGCTCAAGGAAACACCAATTTTCTGTTAAGGTCGAATCTCAGTAAGCATGAAGCTGGAGCTTTCTCTGCACTTTTGACCATTTGTCTTGCTTCCCCTCTTCCCTTCTCTCTTCATTGGACTTTAAAATGTTAAAGATTCTTCTCGGTGTATTTATCTCACAATCCCCTATTCCCTCTGTTTGATCTATACTTTTTTCTCCTGCTTTCTCTTCTGTATTTCCCATAATGTAAGAGATACTTGCATTAAACAAGAGTCTCTAAAGGACTCTGTCTTTGAAAATCCATTTTGAAGTTGAAAGAAAGGCAAAGCAGCTTTCTGAACTTCCTTTCCTCTTGGCGCCAAGCATGTTGATCAATAACTATTCCCCTCCTTCAGAAGAACTATCACTCTGACCATTGAACATTTGGGAAACAATTGTATATTGTGTCTTACGGATCCAGCTTCAATATAGACTAAGTGCTGATTAATGGAAATACCTTAGACCTTCTCTTACCTTTATAAAAATAATTGTTTATGATAATAAACTTAGCCCAAGTGTTGTTATGGATATCTTTCAGGTTTCATAAGGAATATGTGCTCTTTTTATTCCTGAAACTATATATATATATATATATAAAGGACTTATTTTGGACAAAGCCTAGATGCTTTATAAAGGTCACTGAGAAATAAGAATACAAAACTCAGTGAGCTATATGGTCCCACAGACCTCACTGTCTACTGGTGGAGAAGGATGGAGAAATAAACCATTATGCAACAAGTGATAAGGATTGTAACATTTGAACCAAGGATTATAGATGTGTAGCCATGGCTACCTTGCTAAGAATGATGGTCAGGAGACACTTTTAAGAAAGGTAACAATCATTTGAGTCATAGAGGACAGATGGAATTTAGACAGAAAGTGAGAAGCAGGTTCCAGGCAGAGGATACAGCATATGCAAAATCAAAGAGCCAAGGAATTGTGTAAAGTTTGAGCATGGACAAAAGTCTCAGCACGAAAGGTTTATGTGGGAAAGGAGATGTACTTGGGAAGATGTGATCGTGGCAGATCATGGCAGACCCTGTGTGCCTTTCTTTTTTTAAAAAAAATAAATTTATTTATTAATTTTTGGCTGCGTTGGGTCTTCCTTGCTGCGTGTGGGCGTCCTCTAGTTGCGGCGAGTGTGGGCTACTCTTCGTTGTGATGTGCGGGCTTCTCATTGTGGTGGCTTCTCTTGTTGTGGAGCACGGGCTCTAGGTGCGTGGGCTTCAGTAGTTGTGGCTCGCAGGATCTAGCACGGGCTTAGTTGCTCCGTGGCATGTGATCTTACTGGACCAGGTCTCAAACCCGTGTCCCCTGCATTGGCAGGGGGATTCCTAACCACTGCACCACCAGGGAAGCCCCCCTGTGTGCCTTTCTAATGGGTTTAGACTTTAAAAACCAAAGTGAAGGGTACCTAAGGATTTCTAGAAGGGCTGGATTGGAAGGGACAAGGAAACAATTGGCAAAACTCCAGTTAAGAAGTGATGAGGTTTTGGCAACGGTCATAGTCATGGAGGGGAGGGGAGTTAGAGAGATGATTAAGGAATGGAATACCGGACTTATTGAATCATCAGAAGAAGGAAGGAAGAAATCCATGGTCTCTCTTAGGTTCCTTGATTGGACAACTGGCACCTGCAATGCTGATTATTGAGACAAAACACGTTGGTGAAGGACCTCTTGGAGGAAAAACTATGAATTTTGTTTCGGCCATGTCACCATTGAGGCAACGGTGCTGCTTATTAAAGCTAAGAAGTCAATGAAAACAATTAACATGGTTCTCATAAACATATATAGAGTCAAAAAAGTATAGTGGCTCATGAAAGCTTCACTCTTTCCCTCTATAGAAAGATATTTTTATTTAAAGACACCATTCATGTTTACCACCACTTCCCCAGTTTAGTTTATCTTCTGAAGAAATGTCACACTTACAGACATTATGTTCACATGTTGTACAAACACTTTATTATGAATTCGTTAGGATATATATTTGCAAACATTTTGTTTCACTCTGTGTTATCCCTTAGGCAATGTCATGCACGTATTACTGCAAACAGAGTAGTGAAGCCAGAATGGAACGGCATTATCTTGCTAGTTACCAAATCTGTCAATTCTTCCTTGTCCGTATCTCTCAATTTTGTCCCTTTTTTCACTCTAGCCATTATCATTATCCCAAAATAGGATCCTAGTCACTGCCTGACTGAGATACCTTTATCAAAGTTCTTGAGTGCAAACAGCAGAAACTGATTCTCTTGATTTAGGTAGAAAATGAATTTATTGAAAGGCTGTTTGGTAGCTTACAGAATGACAAGGAAGATGGGAAAACCAGGCTTGGAAAATAAGAAAGCGAGTTTTCATAGCCAGGACCCCAGCTGGGGTCATCCCACAAGAACAGGCCAAGGAAGACACTGCCCTCTCTGGCCAAACTGCTATGGCTGCGTCCAAAACTAGCTGTGGCAGTCTCTTCCGTCACTAGAATAATTTTTTTACAGGTGCTGCTTCTTTGCGCCATTAGCTCCAGATTCAAAATCCCAGGCATTTGTGTCTGACTTCCCAAACCTGGATTAAAAACAGCTCCATGCCCTAATTTCCAGGCTTCAGGGAAGGCAAGTATGTGGGCTTTTCAACTTCTGTAGTTGGATCTAGCACCCACCTCCCACTAAGATTTGAGCTGTGTAGAATTATCCAAAAATAAGAAAGAGGGTCTGAATCAGGGCAGCCACAGGAATGCAGATGTCCTCCTGAATACAACCAACTTACCTCCTGATTCTAAACATTCATTTTTGTATTTTATTCTAAGCACTGTGCTGGGCATATGCTATGTACTAATGATGCAAATATCAAGAATGCAAGTACCTGATTAAGGCTTTCCCAAAATGTATCTATTATGTTGTTCCTCTTCTTAGACACTACAAAAGTTTTCAATTAGTTAAGACTCTTCAACCTAGGATTCAAAAGCATCCCATCAGTTTATCTACATTACATATACAGCTTTTTCTCTTATTATCTAACATAAATACTCTTCTCTAGCTAGGATCATTAACTTACAATTTATATATTTTCCTATGTTAATTCTCTGCAAAACTACTCATCATCTTACCTATCTCTCCATAGCCCATGCCTGAACTCATCTTATTTTGCCCCAAGTAGCGCCACACTTCTATTCTTTGTTTCCACTGTGATTCTCCTTGAGAATCAGTGAGTTATGAAGCTACTGCAAATTAAAGCACGTTATTTATTGTGAAATTACACAGTATTTGTGTATACCAATCCACACCTGCATCTTCATTCATAAATACTCTTTATGGATCTATTTCTGTTTTTACATGTAGATGTTTTTACCTCTCCAAGTAGATTGTAAATTATTCAGAGGCAAGGATCTTATCTGCTGGCATATCCCCTCTGCCATATCTAGCATGTTAAATACAGAGTCTATACAATGTATTTGTGGAGGAACAGCTCAGCAGATGTCTGGCCAGTTTCAGCTCTCACCATACTCTCACCAAACAAACTTAGTTTGTTTTGTCCTCTTCCACTAACTCCAGGTAAATTCTACTGATCATTGCACAAATGTACAAGCTTCATATCACAATGAGAACCAGGCAAGGATGACCCGGCACAAATTCAGTGCCATTACTAGAAACTACCTGAAGGGGAAGCCTGGCTGATGCCAGTAGTATCATCTTCACAGAGGAAAACTGGCTTTGTAATAAGCTGGAAGAGTACGACACCATATAATCCTTTCATGCTTTGCAAAGTTAAAACTGAAAAGAAATGGGGCTCATTTAAGAATCTGATTATTTTGTCATTGTCACAGAATGACATATTAATTGAATAGTAAATTTGTAGAAAGCCCTTGTGAATGCAAACAAAATGTGCCTTTTGTAAATTAAGCAAAAAACAGATGCCTAATTCTCAGACAAAGTTCCTTTCTGATGCTGTCAGAACGGAGAGAATTTGAGAGAGTGAGTTTTGGCAGATGGTATTACAATTCAAATAAAATGGAATTGGCTTCCAAGTGCATCCACATTTTCTTGTCATGTGAATGCCAGAAAAATGTTTAAAGTTTCTAATGTTTCTGAATGTCCTTGTAAATATAACCTGTGTTATTGCATAAATGTCAAAGATTAAATTATGACTCTAATGTTAGCTGAGATACTATGTGTTGATGTCTTTCTACACAACCAAAGCCGACATTCACTGTATCTATTGCACAACAAGGAAATGCAGTATGAAAGGATTTGAAAATATTGAACTTAGACTCCTACTGAAAAGCAATGTGAAAATTATTTCAGAGTTCTTTCTGGGGCATTCCTAAAAAAGGATGGATGCACAGATGCCAGATCTTTCCCTTCATGTGTCTCTTCACATTTTCTTACCAACATTCAGAACATTGGGAGTCCCAAGAAAGGACGTCCAGAAAGGAATCTTTTATTCAAAGGGATTCAGCACCACCACCTTCCACCATCATAAAAAATAATTTTAGTTGGGCTCTAAGCAGTTAAATAGTATCCCCACACCTAGGGTTGTTATGAGGATCAAAAGGATGATACGGGTAAAGCACTCAGCACAGTGTCCGTTACATGTTATCTCTACGTTGTATAGTTGTAGCTAATTTTAGTACCTCGGTGGTGCTAAATAATTGAGATAAGGCAGGAAGGGTTATAACTTTGGCCATGAAAAATTTAAAAGATAACCTCCTGAGATGTTGAGATAGGAACATAAATAGCATTTATTGAAATTAAATGCCATTTTTTTCAGTATAGAGTAAACCCCCCTCAGTAAGAAAAGTTGTCAGGTAAATGTTGAGCCATCTTTTAGGACACAGCTCCACGGGCATTTCTCTGTAAAGTATCTACTGTCTACTTCACCCCTGCTGCAAATGGCCATTCCTGCATCTGAGAGCACCTGGGCATACTTCTACCATGACATGTCCCCAAAACTCTATGTTACCAAGAGCAATGTACCTAAAACTTTAATGCCTATTTTTTGTATTCTTTACTAAAACAGTTCTTTAATCCATATGTGCTTCTCTAACATCTCTGTTAGGGCAATGACAAGGGAGGGAGTGAGCTTTATGGAACATTGCCAATAGCAACATTTTCTTCTCCCTCTCCACCTCGACCCAGTACACCTGAAAATATCTGAAATGTGGGGCAAACATTCCCAACACAAGAACACCTGACTAAAAACTGAGTTAGTATTTGTTAAATAAATAAATAAACAACTGAAGTATTAGTGTCATAGGAAGCCAACATTCCTTGTGCTTCTCAGATATCTGAGATTGCTCTTCGGACGAAGGTGTAAGACATTTTAGCTTTCTAAGTGCTACAATGGGCACCTGATCTCATTCATTCCTTTAATAAATGCCTGTGCTGAACCCCTCATATTAGGTTTGAGGAACAGAAGATGAGTAAGATATGCTCCGTCTTCAAGTTTCTCACCAAGAGAGAGAAAACAGATGGTTGTAACGTAATCTTCAGAACTCAGTAAAAATCCGCTTTCTCAATGGTATAATGTATTCTTTCTCCCTGCATTGTTTTTCCTTTATCTTAGCTGCCCATGGAGTCCTTTCCAGTCTGTCTTTTTACATCTGGTCTTCTAATTCTCACCTCTCACTGTGGAATTTCGTGAATCACAGTGGTTTTAGAACTATCTAATTTGTATCTCTATTAGGTTCCTGAGTATAATATGCTAATTTTTAACACTGATAAAGTAGCTTTCATGTTCTTCTTCACCTTTTATCTATTTTCCAGATTAAAAAAAAATCCTTTTTCTAGCACTGTAATTCTAAGACACAGATGTATCTTTTCCTTTCAAGTGTTAGCTCTGAGTGACAATAATTGATTGCTCTTTGAGCAGAAATAGATTTTGTAATCACTTATAGTTTTACTAAAAGAAAAATGTCACCATATCAAACAAAGGAATGTTCTAATGAAAATATCATTATTACCTTAATTATAGTTGTTACTTCAGGGGCTATATTTATAGCTCTGATGTGATTTTGATTTGTGAACTAAAGAAATAATTTTAAATATGCCTGTTAACCTTATTTTTTTCTAATAAAAACCCACAACATAATATTTTTTAAAGAATAATTTATATGTACATTAAGTAAGAATTATAATCAGACATGATTGTATTTGTTTTCAGGTAGCTTTCTTTATGAACTCCAGTTGCATCCCTTTGTATTAAGCAAAATATCGTCTTTATAAATAAAGCCCCTTTTCCCATTTCTGTAGCTAGACTGCTGTCAGTCTGATTATTCTGAAGGCTTCAAGCCAACTTCACACGGAAGAAAATAATAGAAAGGATTCCCCCTACTTAATAATTCTTCAGTCCTCATTTTTCACACCCAGTTTTATAAGCTCTTTTCCATATTTCAAGTAATTCCAAAAAAAACCTTCTTCTTCCAATACTTATGAGGCAAAAAGCCTTCTGGGTTTTACCTGCCGCACACTCTAAATACGGACCCATCATTACTCCGTCAAGTGCCACTGTTGCTGCTATTACGGTTACTACCGATGATGATGGCGATGATGATGACAGGGTGAGAACAAACAGCAGGAGTAGCCATAGTAGAACCTAGAGTTTATTGAGTACCAAGCAGGTCAGGCACTCTCCATTCCTATTCCTTATACCATCGAGCAGGATGAAGAAACTGAGAATTATCCAAGGAAATCCAAAATTCAAATCAGGTTTATCTGACTCCATAGCCTACTGTGTTTCTGTCAAATATATTTGCTTAAATACTTGATTTTAATTTGATGCTAGCATAGCAAGGTTGGTATTTGCAAACTACAATGCATATGTAAGAAAATATTTTAATTTTAATTTCATTTAACTAATCTCATTTGTGTTGGAGCCTTCATGACTGTTGAAGGAGAGTGAGAAAACTTAAACTTGCCAACTAGAGGGTTTTTCCTGTCCCTTTTAGTTTAAAATGGCTTTATTTGGGGGAAGGTGATAGCCTGTCAGTATTGAAGTTCAAATTTCCTACCAGTTTTCTTTTTTTTCCCCCAGTGGGTCTTTCCTCTCCTCTTTGACCCAAGATGGTGCCAGGTAGTAGATGAACAGGTATCCGTATGGTGACAATGGTGGGTCTGTGGTAGACCCGCTGTTCTCTGCTGCAGGATGCCTTACACTTGCTCAAGTTATGGTCCTTGCCTTTGTCTAGAGCTCTAAGAACTCTGCACTGTGAATCCTCTCTCCCAGGGCTTTGTACCTGCAAGTTCTACTCTCAGCCCTGTGACATGGAAGTCACACATTGATCCTTGACCCTTTCTCTTTATATTCCCACTTGAGCAGGCCTAAATCTCCTAAAATAAGTGACTGCTTAAATAGAGGGAGACTCACATACAAGAAAGTGTAAAAAAGAAAACTGTTAATATGTTTAAAAAAGCTATTGTCATTGCTTATACTTGCACTCTGGACTATATGCCCTGTGTATTATCAGAGTTGATTCTGAAAATGCAAACTTAAAAGAATCTCAGGCTACATATAAAATGTAGCCTAAGACCTTAACCCAATTATCCTATCAGTAATACTTTTGCTAGTGATACTCTGTCAACAAATCAATATTTTCAGTGTTCTTGGCCTCGAAATGCCATACAGGTCAGAAATTATGATTCCCTCCATGAGACCATGTGGCCTCTAGAGCTCCGTGTGCTTTGTCTGCACAGTACCACTGGTGTTGAATAGTTTGAATTTTTACATCTAGAGTCTTACAAAAGTGGCTGAGTCCTACATCATATCACATTGTCATTGCTGGTATGATTTACAAACAGTCCAGTTGTTACCATGGGTACAAATCACAGCTCCACTTGGACCTTTAACATTTCCTGAAAGCCTGGCATGTAAGTTAGACATGCCTGCAGGGCAGCCTAATTTGTGGGATTGACTGGCTCTTTACATGCCAAGCGACCCAACCTGAGGAGGACTCTGACAGCTTTATACCGGTAATATTTTCCACTGAGGTGAAGTGCTCTCCAAGAACTTTCCCCATGTTTTAGCATCTCGATACCTTGTGGACACAGCAGGCATCATGTTTTCTCTTCCAGGCCTTTTTATATTTTGCAGATTTACTTACTGCAGGTAACATTAGGAAATCGCACCCTCAGCTTCCATTGTTCCTTTGTTTCCTTCTACCAGGAAGCAAAGCAGTAATGCAGTACATGCTGTTAATTCCAAATCCTGCACCTTTTTTACTTTACTATATCATACCTCACTACCATATTTTATAATTTTATCAAGCAGGATTTTGTGTTTTAATAGGAAGAGATTTTGTTTCCCTATTCCTGATATCTAATCTAGTCCTTCAGTCTGAGAACACTGCAAAGACGGGACAAACCTGAATAGGTAAAGATTTGTATAAATCACAGTGGCCAGATCATTGGATAAAATACTCTGCCCTCTTTCATTCTAGAAGCTTACCAATAGAAGCCATTGCGCTTTTTGGTGTGGGTCAGGAAATTCAGGATTTGTTCTAAAATTGCACCACTTCCCTCTGAGTAAAATGCTATATTGGAAGTGGATGCTTCCGATGCCAGCACAGTGTATATTAATAGACACTTTGCTGCTTTCTTATACTGGCTGGTATTATGATAATTCACTATTCATTATAACCTAACTGAAGGTGTTTTTGTAACATTTATACCATTCACGGCCCTCAAATTTAAAGATGCTTATGTCCTCTCAAGTCACCATTCTCTACACTATATTGCCAAGATGGAGGGACTGTGATTCCAATATCTCTACTACAGGATCCAGCTAAAATAATTTGGACAGGAAATTATTTTGGTAAAGAACATTTGGACAATCCCCCACACACATCTGGCTATATAAATATAATTTAATATCTGTATTTTGGCATTTCTGTCATTAAATTTTAATAGGCAGCAGTAGTGCCTTACATTAATCCCAAAGAGGGAATGAGAAATCTCATTGTTACAGTCACACGCTGAATAGTGAACCTCCTCTTTTCATGTCATGGAAAAAGCATTTCGCTGCTTGCTCTTTCAATTTTCATTACCTTTGACACTCTGTGATCTATCTGTGATACGTACTGCTGAGAATTATACATTTTCTCCACCTAGAACAAGTATACAACAGAGCACTGTGGGCTTGATCAGTTTGCCTATCCTGTTAATATTTTAAAACATTCCACAACACAGAGAGAAAATATGGAAGCTATCCCTGCTTCCTTTCTCTCCCCGAGTGATGTTGACAATTAGTATTTTTATTGATCTTTCTTTTTAAGTGTCTTTTTCAAAAATGTCTATGAACTGATTCTTTGTTCTGCCAGAAAACCACAGAGCTCAGTAGACCAGATAAAGCAGAGAATCTATGACAACCCCATGTCATCCCAATTTGACAGATGTCCGGCTTACTTACCTATAAAGCACGCAAGCCTTTTAGGATCCATGAGTTTCATGGCAAAAGCAAAATTTGTGTTACCATTTAATGACTTATAGAACTGTCATAATGCTTCTTGCACCCACTGTTGTGGCAGATGCTTCAGAGGGTACCATCTTAGAGAATTGGTGCATCTTTCTCCACATTTTAGTTAGCAGCCCTAGGTTTATGGTCAGTCTAATTTGTTTAACTGGTCTTAGTGGCATTTTAATTAAACAATGCTCTTAGGCTGCATATTATATAGAAAATGGAATTATGGAATGTTCCTATGTAGAATTCAGCTCATCTAATATAATAAGCAAAGGTAAATTTTAAATTTCATGTTTCTAAGTCCTTACCATATTGACATTCAGTATTTAGCTGTCCCCAGAGATTTTATTTTATTTTAATTTTTTAGTGATTTATTCAATTGTATGTTTATTCAGTTACATATTTAACAATTTGTTTGCTCAGCATTCTTTCTTTCTTTTTTTTTTAACATCTTTATTGGAGTATAATTGCTTTACAATGGTATGTTAGTTCCCCAGAGACTTTAAACAGTAGGATTTTCTTCTATATATCCAATTCATTAAATTTTAAAAGACTGCTCTGCTAGAAAAATGACATCCATTGTGTGACTTCATCCCAAAATACCCAGTAGACAAATGTGTTGCTGACTTATTACATTAGGATTATTTAAATCAATTGTAATGAATTATATCCATGAAATGTAACAGCCTGTGATTCCAAGCTTTTCAAAAATCACCTGAAGGTTTACGTAGAGTAAAATATACATGTACTTCTCCTAGTAGCATGTATCATACATTATAATTAATTAATAATTAGTGAAATTATTTGTTTAAAGACTGGATGGATGTTGAGACATATCCCTATACCTTCACAGCCTCGTTTCTTGCATCCGTCAAAGTAGATGAGCAATAAATTTTCTTGAATTAAGAAAAGGCTCATAAAATATGTTACATTATGAGAGATGTGTTAAGTAATACCATCAGTGATGAATTGCAAATTTATCTTATACTAATATATCCAGATCTCATCAAGAACACTTTCAACCACAAAACCATAGAATATCCTATTGAAAGCCAATCATTTAGGGAGCATAAGAAAACAGCAGTCACAACAACCATCAAGACCATGACAGGATATGGCTATTTCTCTCAGTTGTTTTTCCTAAATCTTTAAAATCTTCATTGATAAGGCAAAGTGGGGAATTAAAGCAAATTTTTGATTTTTTCTTTCTAATACCTATCCAGGTCTTCATCTTGACTCCCTGGAAAGTGGTGGCTAAACAGTTTTTAAAGTTTCCATTATTTATCAATACTTACTTTGAGTCATTTATTAAAATATAGGCATGGTCCATTATGGAAGAGCATGTTATGAACTCCTTAGCTCCAAGTCCTTGTGCCCATCTGAGCCCCCCAATTGGGAGCTGCCACAGTAAGTAAACTGGAGAAGAGACTGAAGAGAGATTTCCCTCTACAGGGAGCTGTAGAGGGAAATACAACAATCTAAGGAGAAAGAAGGCTTTCAGCCTCCAACCTCCTACTCTGGATCCGACTTCTTCTGCAAGCCATATCCTCTTACAAGCCCATAGGCCAAGACTTACGTACTACTGTATCTCTAAACAGGACCTTACATCCTGAAGCCAAAATGTCATTCTTGGTCCCACAAAGGCAACAAAGCTCCAACAGGCTCCTGCTCCCCCCCTGAAAAATACCCGTTTTCAGTTCCCAGGCTTTTGTAGGTCTCCTGCTACAATGAGTTTATACCTTACATTCCAAATGCCCAGTGTCTACAATAGCTCTGAGGCTTTTAGGATTATCTGGAATGGCAGATTCCCAGAATGAATGGAATCTACCTCTGCAGCTTCCATAATGCCCAGAGGTTCTTTTCACAGAAGCCTCCGATACCAGCTTTCTAAGGTCACTGTCGGCCAAAGACCAGGGGTCACTTGGAAGGACTTTGGTCAACCCTGTCCTCTCCAGAGATCTGTGCCTTCCCCTCTGAATTATTAAACTCTAGTCTGGCCTCAGGTCTAAACCACTGAAATTAATGTTTGCCCCACCCCATACCCTTGAAACTTTGTTATTGCGGCTTTTATATTCATGAGGCTCCTAAACTCCAGACCCACTGGGTTTCCTAGTGCAGAAGGCGTAAGAACTGATATAACCCCAAGACCCAGAAATCAGTATCCTGATGCTCCCTGTCAGGAAAGCATTGTGCAACGTTATAAATACAGCTCTTTACCTTCTGGGTCTTTGTGCAATGAAATTTTAGTCTGTAATTTCTTTAATACTTGACTTTTTTCTGAGTGGTTAGCAGTTTCATATACAATTAGGGTCATTTCCTTTATGTTTGTATTCAATTTGAGGGTTTTTTCATCTTTTTACATTTTTTTTTGAATAAAGGAACATTGACATGGATTATAAAAGAGATTTTCCCAAAAGCGTCTCATTCTCTTTCGTGTCCCTTCAACTTTATCGTCCATGCCCATGTTTTTGCAGTGAAGCAGTTTCTTCAGTTGATGGTTCACCTTCTTGTATACTTTTTCTCAAAAATAAGCATAGGAGTCTTTTTATTTATCAATATATTCCACAAATCACCATATATCAGATCATAGAGATTCTTCTCATAAGTTTTGCAGCTGTATAGTACTGCAGCATGTGCACATACAATGTTTATTTAACCTGTCACCTCTTCTTGGATATTTATGTTGTTTCCAAGGTTTGCTAGTAAAATAATAGTGCAGTGAATAACCTTGTGTATTTGATTTTTTACATTGTTAAAGATGAAACTTTAGAGAAATTTCTCAGAGAGAGATAGTTGAGTCAAAGGGTAAAGTATGTCTGGTTGTGTTAGTTACTGCCAAATTCCTCTCAATAGTGGTTGTATGATATTGCCCATCCATCAGCATTGTAGGGTTGGGGGGCAATTCTTCCACAGTCTTGCCAGGAGAGTGTGATGTCAAGCTTTTGGATTTTTGCTGATGTGATAGGTGAAGAATAGTATCTCAGTATAGTGTTAATTTGCATTTCTTTTTTGTTAAAGGAAGTTGGGCGTCTTTTCATGTGTAAAGGACAACTGTATATACTTTTTGTGAACTGTCTATTCCTGACTCTTACACATTTTTCTATAAAGTTTTTAAGCTTTTTTTTCCCTTCACTTTTTTATTAAGTTATACTTGGCAATGCAGTATTATATCATACAATATTATATTAGTTTCAGGTGTACAACATAGTGATTTGACATTTTTATACATTATGAAATAATCACCACAATAAGTAATAAATCCATTACCATACAACACTATTACAATATTGTTGACCCTATTCCCTATGTGTACATTACATCACTGTGACTTATTTATTTTTTAGCTGTAAGTTTGTACCTCTTAATCCCCTTTGCCTATTTCCTTCATCTCCCTACCCTTTTCCCCTCTGGCAACCACCATTTTGCTCTCTGTATCTATGTGTCTGTTTCTGTTTGTTCCGTTGTTTTTTTTTTTTAGATTTCATATATGAGTGAAATCCTGTCATTTGTCTTTCTCTGTCTGACTTATTTCACTTAGTATAATACCTTCAAGGTCCATCCATTTTGTCACAAATGTCAAGATTTTATCCTTTTTTATGGCCGAATAGTATTCCTGTGTGTGTGTGTATACCACATCTTCTTTATCCATTCATCTGTTGATGCACACAGATTGCTTCCATATTTTGACTATTATAAATAGTGCTACAATGAATATAGGGATACATATATCTTTTCAAATTAATGTTTTCATTTTCTTTAGATAAGTACCCAGAAATGGAATTGCTGGAACCTACAGTAGTTCTTTTTTTTTTTTTTTTTTTTTTTTTTTGTGGTACGCGGGCCTCTCACTGCCGTGGCCTCTCCCGTTGCGGAGCACAGGCTCCGGACGCACAGGCTCAGCGGCCATGGCTCACGGGCCCAGCCGCTCCGCGGCACGTGGGATCCTTCCGGACCGGGGCACGAACCCGCGTCCCCTGCATCGGCAGGCGGACTCCCAACCACTGCGCCACCGGGGAAGCCCTACAGTAGTTCTATATTTAGTCTCTTGAGGAATCTCCAGACTGTTTTTCATAGTGATTGCACCAACTTACATTCCTACCAAAAGTGCATGAATTTTCACTGCTATATGTTACAAATATTTTCTCTCGGTTTGTCATTTATCTTTTAATATTGATTATGGTGTTTTGGATTGTTCAGAGATTCTTTTTTGCTTTTCTGTAGTTAGATTTGTCACGTTTGAGTCAGGTTAAGAAAGTCTCGGGCTTCCCTGGTGGCGCAGTGGTTGAGAATCCGCCTGCCGATGCAGGGGTCACGGGTTCGTGCCCTGGTCCGGGAAGATCCCACATGCCGCGGAGCAACTAAGCCCGTGAGCCATGGCCGCTGGGCCCGCGCGTCCGGAGCCTGTGCTCCGCAACGGGAGAGGCCACAGCAGTGAGAGGCCCGCATACCACAAAAAAAAAAAAAAAAAAAAAAAGAAAGTCTTTACTCACACCCAGTTTATAAGTTATGCTTAGTACTCATATTGTTTTCCATTGGGACCAATTTTCATAAGTTGTAGTTTCCTAAGAAATTATCCATTTAATTTAGATTTTCAATTTTCTTAGCATAGGTTTGTACAAAGATTTGTGTTTATGACTGCTTCCCTTTTGTCATTTTGTTACTTTGTTATATGTGACATCTCTTTTTAATATTAAATTAGTGCTTATTTTGCTGGTTTTTGAAAGAAACAGGACTTCAATTAATGTTACTATTTTTCCATTTTCTACTGCATGAATTTTTGCTTTTATCATTTATATTCCTTTCTTGTGTTTTGTTTTGTTTTGTTTTGTTCCTGGAGAGATTCCTTTATTGTTCTTTTTCTAGCTTTTTGAATTGGGAATTCACTTTCATTATTCCTATTCTTCCATATATATATGTGTGTGTGTGTTACATATGTATGTAATATATATATGTTATAAAATTTCCTCTGATCACTGTTTCTTTTCTACAGATTTTGCTACTGTTTTCACTCTCATTACTTTTAGAAATTCTGCAATTTCAGTTTACATTTCCTCTTTGACACATGAGTTGTTTATTTACAGTTTTTAATTTCTAGATGAAAGTTCCACTGATTATGATTTGGGTATTAATGTCTAAATTTTACTGCATTATGGTCAGAGATTATTGTTTGTATTATTTCTGCTTTGTAGAATGTAAGACTTTTGTAGTTCAACATATAGACAATTTTGGAGAACGTCCCATGTGTAGTTGTCAAGAATATATATTCTCTATTATTGGGGTGTAAATAGAAAAAGAGATGAGGGGAGAACCAAAAGATTTGCCTAATTAATTATGCTATATTTAGTTCTTCTTTACCTGTAATTTTTTCAACTTGACCTATCTTAGACTGGAGCAGTCTTAAGTATTTGTTACTAGTGTCTTTCTTGTTCCCTTTCAGCTCCTATAGTTACCATTTTATAAAGGTAATTTGCATTATTTGACATACAGATATTGAAACTGGTATGTCTTCATTATGAACTGTGACCTTTATTGTTATAAAGTAGTGTTCCTTGTCCTGGTTAATGCTTTGACTTCAGTTCTGCAGACTGGCAGCAGAACTATGCTCCCTGCTTGTTTAAGTTTTCCTGGCATGTCTTTACCCAACCCTTTCTTTTTAGCCTTTCTGAATCATTCTATTTAAATGTGTCTCTTCTTTACAACATGCAGTTGGATTTTTCTTTATGAGCTAATTAGAAAATCTGAACAAGAGAAATAAATTGCATACATTTCTGTTTTAACTGTCATATTGTTTTATGTTGTATTTATTGACCATATCATGTTATATTGACTGTGTTTCTCTATATAGTCTTTCTGGGTTGGGGGGAGAGTTATTTGTTTCTTCCTTTTGGTATTTAGAACAGTTTGTATTTGTGTTTGTATGTTTGCCTTTTTACTGATACCTTTTATGAGGCTCTTGTTCCTTGGTTAGCTTTAAATGGTATTCTGTGACTCCTATGTATTGCCTAAGCAAGAGTCAGTGAGATCATTGGTCATCCTCTCCTTTTTATCTTCTCTCTTTTTTGTTTTATTTCAACAGTGTCTGAACATATAATCATTTAATTATTATTAGAATAATATCCTTGCTCCCACCTTTCTTCTACACTTAGATCCATAATTAAATGTCTTGAATGATACTGTTAGTCCTGGCTCCAGTTATCCTTTGGTTAAATTAAGTAATTATGCTTGGTTTAATTAACGTACGTAGGCACCTCAGGAAGGATTCTTGGATGCAGTATTCCTTGAGTTCTTGCATATTTTATTTATTTTTTTATTGGGGTATAATTGCTTTACAACGTTGTGTTAGTTTTTTGTTGCACAGTGAAGTGAATCAGCTGTATGTATATCTATATCCCCTCCCTCTTGGACCTCCTTCCCACCCCCTCCCCCACCCCACCCATCTAGGTCGTCACAGGCACCGAGCTGAGCTTCCTGTGCTCAGCTAGCAGGTTCCCACCAGCTATCTACTTGACACATGGTAGTGTATTTATGTCAGACCTAATCTCCCAATTCGTACCACCCGCCCCTTCCACCACTGTGTCCACATGTCCTTTCTCTACATTTATGTCTCTATTCCTGCCCTGCAAATAGGTTCATCTGTACCATTTTCTAGATTCCACAAATATGCCTTAATATACGATATTTATCTTTCCCTTTCTGGCTTACTTCACTCTGTATGACAGACTTTAGGTCCAACCACATCTCTACAAATGACCCAATTTCTTTCCTTTTTATGGCTGAGTAATATTGCATTGTATATATGTACCACATCTTCTTTATCCATTCATCTATCATTGGACATTTAGGTTGTTTCCATGTCCTGGCTATAGTAAACTGTGCTGCAGTGAACATTGGAGTACATGTGTCCTTTTGAATTATGGTTTTCTCCGTGTATATGCCCAGTAGTAGGATTGCTGGATCATATGGTGGTTCTATTTTTAGTTTTTTAAGGAACCTCCATACTGTTCTCCATAGTGGCTGTATCGCTTTACATTCCCACCAACAGTGCAAGAGTGTTCCCTTTTCTCCACACCCTCTCCAGCATTTGTTGTTTGCAGATTTTCTGATGATCCCCATTCTAACCAGTGTGAGGTGATACCTCATTGCAGTTTTGATTTGCATTTCTCTAATAATTAGTGATGTTGAGCAGCTTTTCACGTGCCTCTTGGCCATCTGTATGTCTTCTTTGGTGAAATGTCTGTTAGGTCTTCCACCCATTTTTCAATTTGGTTGTTTGTTTTTTTGATATTGAGCTCCATGACCTCTTTGTATATTTTAGAGACTAATCCTTTGTCTCTTGCTTTGTTTGCAAATATTTTCTCCCATTCTGAGGGTTGTCTTTTTGTCTTGTTTATGGTTTCCTTTGCTGTGCAAAAGCTTTTAAGTTTCATTAGGTCCCATTTGTTTATTTTTGTTTTTATTTTCATTACTCTAGGAGGTGGGTCACAAAAGATCTTGCTGTGGTTTATGTCAAAGAGTGTTTTTTCTATGTTTTCCTCTAACAGTTTTACAGTTTCCAGTCTTAGATTGAGGTCTTTAATCCATTTTGAGTTTATTTTTGTCTATGGTGGTAGGTAGTGTTCTAATTTCATTCTTTTACATCTAACTGTCCAGTTTTCCCAGCACCACTTATTGACCAGCATGCCTTTTCTCCATTATATGTTCTTTCCTCAATTGTCATAAATTAGGTGACCATATGTGTGTGCGGTTATCTCTGGGCTTTCTATCCTGAACCATTGATCTATGTTTCTGTGTTTGTGCCAATACCATACTGTCTTGTTTACTGTAGCTTTGTAGTATAGTTTGAAGTTGGGGAACCTGATTCCTCCAGTTCCATTTTTCTTTCTCAAGATTGCTTTGGCTATTTGGGGTCTTTTGTGTTTCCATACAAATTGTAAAATTTTTTGTTCTAATTCTGTGAGGAATGCCATTGGTAGTTTGATAGAGATTGCATTGAATCTGTAGATTGCTTTGGGTAGTATAGTCACAATATTGATTCTTCCAATCCAAGAACATGGTATATTTCTGCATCTGTTTATGTCCTCTTTGATTTCTTTCATCAGTGTTTTACTGTTTTCTGAGTACAAGTCTTTTGCCTCCTTAGGTTGGTTATTCCTAGATATTTTATTCATTTGTTGTGATGGTAAATGGGATTGTTTCCTTAATTTCTCTCTCTGATCTTTCATTGTTAATGTACAGGAATGCAAGAGATTTCTGTGCATTCCTGCAACATTACCAAATTCATTGATTAATTCTAGTAGTTTTCTGGTGGCATCTTTAAGATTTTCTATATATAGTATCATGTTATCTACAAACAGTGACAGTTTTACTTCTTCATTTCCAATTTGGATTCCTTTTATTTCTTTTTCTTCTCTGATTGCCATGGCTAGGACTTCCAAAACTATGTTGAATAAGAGTGATGAAAGTGGACGTCCTTATCTTGTTCCTGATCTTAGTGCAAATGCTTTCGGTTTTTCACCATTGAGAATGATGTTTGCTATGTGTTTGTCATATATGACCTTTATTATGTTAAGTTCCCTCTATGCCCATTTTCTGGAGTGTTTTTATCACAAATCGGTGCTGAATTTTGTCAAAAGCTTTTTCTGCATCTATTTATATGATCATATGGTTTTTATTCCTTAATTTTCTAATATGATGTATCACATTGATTGATTTGTGTATATTGCAGAATCCTTTCATTCCTGGGCTAAACCCCACTTGATTATAGAGTATGATCCTTTAAATGTGCTGTTGGATTCTGTTTGCTAGTATTTTGTTGAGGAATTTTGCCTCTGTGTTCATCAGTGGTATTGGCCTGTAGTTTTCTTTCTTTGTGAACATCTTTGTCTGGTTTTGGAATCAGGGTGATGGTTGCCTCTTAGAATGAGTTTGGGAGTGTTCCTTCCTCTGCTATTTTTTTGGAAGAGTTTATGAAGATGGGTGTTAGCTCTTCTCTAAATGTTTGATAGAATTCACCTGTGAAGCCATCTGGCCCTGGCCTTTTGTTTGTTGGAAAATTTTTAATTACAGTTTCAATTTCATTACTTGTGATAGGTGTGTTTATATTTTCTAATTCTTCCTGGTTTGGTCTTGGAAAATTGTACCTTTCCAAGAATTTTTCCATTTCTTCCTGGTTGTCCATTTTATTGGCATATAGTTGTCTAGAGTAGTCTCTTATAATCTTTTGTATTTCTGTGGTGTCAGTTGTGATTTCTCCTTTTTCATTTCTAATTTTATTGATTTGCATCCTCTCCCTTTTTTTCTTCACAGGTCTCGCTAAAGGTTTATCAATTTTATCTTTTCAAAGAACCAACTTTTAGTTTTATTGATGTTTGCTATTGTTTTCTTCGCTTATATTTCATTTATTTCTGCTCTGATCTTTATGATTTCTTCCCTTCTACTGACTGGGTTTTCTTTGTTCTTCTTTCTCTAGTTGCTTTAGGTGTAAGGTTAAATTGTTTATTTGAGATTTTTCTCGTTTCTTGAGGTGAGATTGGATTGCTATAATCTTCCCTCTTAGAACTGCTTTTGCTACATCCCATATGTTTTGGGTCATTCTGTTTTCGTTGTCATTTGTTTCTATGTATTTTCTTTTATTTCTTTGATTTTTTTCAGTGATCTCTTGGTTGTTTAGTAGCACACTATTTAGCCTCCATGTATCTGTTTTTTACAGTTTTTTTTTCCTGTAATTGATTTCTAAGCTCATAGTGTTGTGATCAGAAAAGATGCTTGATATGATTTCAGTTTTCTTAAATTTTCCAAGGCTTGATTTGTGACCCAAGATATGATGTATCCTGGAGAGTGTTCCATATGCACTTGAGAAGTATATTCTGCCACTTTTGGGTGGAATATTTTATAAATATCAATTAAATCTATCTGGTGTATTGTGTCATTTAAAGCTTGTGTTTCCTTATTTATTTTCCATTTGAATGATCTGTCCATTGGTGTAAGTGGGCTGTTAAAAACCCCTACTATTATTGCATTATTGTCAATTTCCCCTTTTATTGTTGTTATCATTTGCCTTATGTATTGAGGTTCTCCTATGTTGGGTGCATAAATATTTATAATTGTTATATCTTCTTGGATTGATCCCTTGATGATTATGTAGTGTCCTTCCTTATCTCTTATAACAGTCTTTATTTTATTTATTTATTTATTTATTTTTGTGATATGCGGGCCTCTCACTGTTGTGGCCTCTCCCATTGCGGAGCACAGGCTCCGGACACGCAGGCTCAGCGGCCACGGCTCACGGGCCCAGCCGCTCCGCGGCATGTGGGATCTTCCCGGACTGGGGCGTGAACCCGTGTCTCCTGCATTGGCAGGCGGATTCTCAACCACTGCGCCACTAGGGAAGCCCAACAGTCTTTATTTTAAAGTCTATTTTATCTGATATGAGTATTGCTACTCCATCTTTCTTTTGATTTCCATTTGCATGGAATATCTTATTCCATCCGTTCACTTTCAGACACATTTAAACTGAAAGTGAAGGTCTGAAGTGGGTCTCTTATAGAGAGCATATATATGGGTCTTGTTTTTGTATCCATTCAGCCAGTCTGTCTTTTGGTTGGAGCATTTAATCCATTTACATTCAAGGTTATCGACATATATGTTCCCATTACCATTTTCTTAATTGTTTGGATTTGTTTTTGTGGTTATTTTTTCTCCTCCTGTGTTTCCCACCTAGAGAAGTTCCTTTAGCATTTGTTGTAAAGCTGGTTTGATGGTACTGAATTCTCTTAGCTTTTGCTTGTCTGTAAAGCTTTTGATTTCTCAGTCGAATCTTAATGAGATCCTTGCTGGGTAGAGTAATCTTGGTCGTAGATTTTTCCCTTTCATCACTTTAAGTATATCCTGTCACTCCCTTCTGGCCTGCAGAGTTCGTGCTGAAAAATCCACTGATAACCTTATGGGGATTCCTTTGTTTTTTATTTTTTGCTTTTCCCTTTCTGCTTTTAATATTTTTTCTTTGAATTTAGTTTTTGTTAGTTTGATCAATATGTGTCTCAGTGTGTTTCTCCTAGGGTTTATCCTGTATGGGACTCTCTGTGCTTGCTGGACTTGAGTGACTATTTCCCTTTCCCATGTTAGGGAAGTTTTCCACTATAATCTCTTCGAATATTTTCTCAGACCATTACTTTTTCCTCTTCTTCTTCTGGGACCCCTATAATTCGAATGCTTGTGCATTTACTATTGTCCCAGAGGTTTCTGTGATTGTCTTTAATTCTTTTCATTCTTTTACCTTTATTCTGCTCCTTGGAAGTTATTTCCATCATTCCGTCTTCCAGGTCACTTATTTGTTCTTCTGCCTGAGTTATTCTGTTATTGATTCCTTCTAGTGTATTTTTCATTTCAGTTATTGTGCTGTTCATCTCTGTTTGTTTGTTCTTCAGTTCTTCTAGGTCTTTGTTAAATATTTCTTGTATTTTCTCTATCCATGCCTCCATTCCATTTGTAAGATTCTGAATCATCTTTACTATCATTACAGTGAATTCTTTTTTAGGTAGGTTGCCTATTTTCTCTTCATTTATTTGGTCTTGTAGGTTTTTCCTTGCTCCTTCATCTGTGACAGATTTTTTTGTTGTCTCTTTTTTTTTTTTTTTTTTTTTTTGATGAGTGGGATTGTGTTCCTGTTTTACTCATTGTTTGGCCTGAGGCTTCCAGCAGTGGAGTTTGTAGGCTGTTGGGTAGAGCTGGGTCTTGGGTCTTGGTGCCAAGATGAAGACCTCCAGAAAACCTAACTCCAATGAATATTCCCTGGTGTCTGAGGTTGTCTGTTATTCCAGTGGTTCAGATTCAGAGCTCCCACTGCAGGAGATCAGGTCTGACCCCAAGCTCATTAACTAAGATCCCACAAGCTGTGTGGGGAAGCAAAAAAAAAAAAAAAAAAGGAAAAAAGAGAAAAAGGAGCAGAACAATAACAACATAAAGTAAGATTAGAAAACTAACAGATATGTTAGAAAAAATAAAAATATAGATGAAACAACAACCAGAAGGTAAAACAGAACCACAATAGCAAAAAAGGAGGAGGAAAAAAAAAGGCTGAAAAGGCCTTGGCTCTGGGGGGCTGGGCTTAGGCGGGGCGGGGTTTGGGTTGTGGGTGGGGCCTGTGCTTAGGACCCACAGGGCCAGAAAAGGCCCTGAGGGGGCAGGGCTTTGGCTCAATGCAGTAGGAGGGGCCCAGGAGTGCCTCTGGCCTTGGAGGGTGCAGGACCAGGTCCGGGACCCCAGCAGGCTCACTGGGCCCAAGTGGATGGGGGAATCACTAGGTGCATTACCCAAACATAGGCACATTATCCCAGAGGGTCCCTCCCCATTGGCCTCTCTTCTTCTTCTCCCCACCTTCCTCCTATGCCACTAGGACCCACGTGGCCGGAGGGGGCCCCAGAAGGCAGGGGACCAGAGCCAGAAGCCCACAGGCTTCCCAAGGCAGAGTGGGCTGGGGAAACGCCTGCAGTGCTTCCCCTGATCCCCTGGTCCTGGAGGGTTCCCCCCTCATCAGCCTCTCCTCCTCTTCTTCCCTCCTCCCTCCCTTCTATGCCCCTAGGACCCCTACAGCTTGTGGGGGCCCCGGAGAACTGAGGAACAGGCCCAGGAGCCTAGCAAGCTTCCCAGGGCCCAAGTGGGTGGAGGAAATGCCCCCTGCACCTTCCCTGATCCTCCAATCCTTTAGGTCCCTTCCCCGTCTGCCTCTCCTCTTCTCCCCCTGCCTCCCTCCTATGCCCCAGGACCAACACGGCCCAGAGGGGACCCCTGGAGAATGGACAACCAGGCCCAGCAGGTTTCCCAGGGCCTGAGTGGGTGGGGTAAACACCCTCCACACCTCCCCAGATCCTCCGAGCCCCCCTCCAGGTGAGGGAACTCCTCCCATCTCTCAACCACCACTCAGGGTTGCCAGGCCTATCCGGCCTCCACTTCTCCTGCCCCCTCACTCCACCCCACATCCTACCAGATTGCTAGGGGGTTCCTCCCATCTCCTTGGTAATCAAAGTCCCCCACCAGTGTCCCTCTTGCATATTTTAAATGTGTGTGTGTGTGTGTGTGTGTGTGTGTGTGTGTGTGTGTGTGTGTGTGTGTGTGTGTTGATACTGTTGATTGGCTGGATATAAAATCCTTGGTTCACTCTTTGAGATTCCTTAAAATGCTGCTTCATTATTGTAAGGAACTTACCTTTTAGTCAGTTTTTCCTCTATAATTTAAGTCTAATGGCTAACTGATAGCTATTGTGTTGGATCTGACTGTTCTGGGACAATGTTCCGAGTACTTGGACAGACCTTTCAATATAGAAATATATGCAGTTATTTTATTTCTGGAAATTCTTCTGGATTATAGTTTTAAGTATTAGTCCCACTATTTTCATCTTTGTGTATTCCAATTATACATGTACTGGATTATCTTTACCTGTGTTCTATATTGATGACTTCATTCTGATTCTTTTTACTATTTGTTTATTTCATTTTGTTCTCTTGCCTATTGCCATGTCTTTCCTCAGTGGTCCTGATTATAATTCCAACTAAATTGATTCTCTCTTGGGCACCTTGTAATTTAGTTTTAATTTCAAAATTATTTTTTTAAAATTTATTTTCTCATTTTAGTCAACTCTTCTTACTATCTTTCTGTTCTTTGTCCATTTCTGAACTTTTAAATTTCTGATTCAAAATGTTGTTTTATGTTTATAAATGCTTGTTTGAAAACATCTTGAGATTTCATTACAGTTTTCTCATTTGTGCTTTTGTTTATGCTTGAAGGAGGATAATAATTTTTATTAGTCATATTGCTTTGACTCTCATTTCTGATTTCTTATAACTTTGTATGAATATTATCTACTTTTTATTTATTTTTATTTTTTTCCTAAACTGGCAATAACAGTTTTGTATAAGCAAAAATAAAAGAATTTGGTAGATTACTACATTCTTAGTTCATGAGCACCCTCTTCTGTTTATTTTGTGAAGTACCAATTTTTTAGTAGATGATATATTTTTTTTTGTAGAGGGAATAGTTGGTATGTCTTATGATTCTTTTTTCGTTTCTTCAGACACAACAGAATTTGTGATTCTTACCTCATGATTCTTTCCTATCATAACCAAATTTCCATGGGCCATTTCCTCTTTCAATATCATTTCCCTCTTCTTCTTAAGAAGTGCTTTCCTAAGACTCCATCTCTCATTCTGCTCACTTTCAAACCTCTTTTATTCAGTTCCCCAGTAGCTGTGTTCTGATCAGCCATGTCTGTTAGCATTTTCTAATTCAGGACAGGACTTTATCTTTCTGAGGGTGATTTTGTCTGTTCTTCCACCCCTGGGCTCCTTGCTCCCTCTCTTCTTTTCTGCGCACACTCTCCACCTGACTTTCTGATCCAAAATGGGCTCTTGAGCTGGTTCTGCTAGATTGGCGTGTTTATGTCTCTACCTACATATACCTTTTCAAGTTCATAATATTTTCTTTCTCCTAATTATGTTGTAGATGTGGGTTATAGATGGTTTTACTGCTCTCTTAATGGGTATTTATGGTTTTCTGGGTAAGTGGAGAGGTTAAAATTTAGATAGCAGCCTTTACATTATAGGAGCCCAGCATGTTTCAATAAAGGATCTTAAGTGGATGATGATGATAAATAGATCAATAGATGGATTAATATAGACTTACAGAAATTAAAAGGAAACTGAAGATATATGTTTGAAGTCATAACATATAGTTGTTTCCCAGATCTTTCATTATGACCAGACCTTTCTCCAAAGCTCTAGGAATTTAAAAAACAAAACCAAACAACCAAAAAAAACCACCTACTAGATTCATCACTTTTTCACCTTCTAGCGCAGCTTGCAAACTTAAAACCAAATATGACTCTTTCTGAATCTTTACCAGACAGCATCCTTTTTTTGTCATGCCTTTCTGCCACCACTTCATGTCACCGTCTCAAATATATTACTCTGTCATCTTTAAGTTAACATTGCAAAAGTTCACATTTATATTTGACAACTTTTTTCCAGGTAGAAATGAGCCCCTGAATGCCCAAAATATTATTGAGCACATGTTTCTTTATATATCAATATCCATCAGAAACATCTTATACATTTTCTACTCAAATTTGGTAAGATACATTAAGGAATAAATTTAGTTGGAATTTGTTTGTGTCATTGTATGTTTTATCAGCAACAAGCCTGTGAAATTGTGGTCAATACTTTTAAAACCCATTATAATACTGGGGTAATGAAATACTCAGGCTGAATCCACATGAATTAAATGCCAGTGTTTTAAAATACAGATCAGCTAGTTCTCCTTTCCACTGTAAAAAATAGGAAAACTCCTATACCCAGGCCCATGGATGAAGACTTCTTAGCCTATATTTCCATGATATCAACTGGGTTTCTGCTCGTGCATGTAGACACTCTCTGAGGAAGATGAAGAAGAGAACATACAGGAACAATTTTTATTTTCAATTTTAGGTTCTAAAGTTTGTTGTTTTGTTTGATTGTTTATTTTTGTGATTGAATGGAATAAAATTCTCTGGTAAATAGGAGCAAATTTGAGTCCTGACACACAGAAAAAGGTCTGGAAGTATATACACTCTCAACTCTATCTTTAAGTAGGGAAACGGGACTGTGATTAACATATAATTCTTTTATGGATTTTGTTAAAAACAAGAATGAATTTAGAATTTACTTTTATAATTATACTCCTTGGGAGCAAAAGTTAAATGACTTTTCCGGGGAAATTTAGTTACACTTCCCAATTCATATACTGTGTATACAGCAAAAATCTAATAAAAAATTGTAGGAAAAGATTTTAATATGGGTAGTAGCTATGATTATATTGCATATTATTCTACCTAGGGGACTTTTATATGTATCTTATGTTCTCTTGTGATGTCATCACCTCTGAAGCATAATAGCAAGAGACTCAATTTTTTTAAGAAAGCAAGTCCAAATAAAATAACATAGGATTGAAGGAAGTGGTCCCCCATTCTGGTCGTGTTCCTGTCTCCAAAATCTTAGTACTTAGTATGCTTTCTAAATTGGTCCACCTTCCTGGCTTTTTAAGCTGCCCACCAGGATGGGCCTTCACACAACCTTTATGAATTAATGTAACCCATGCTATGACCCATACAAGGTGCTGCCTCCTAGGAAAGGAACAAAACTGGACTCCAGATTTTGACTCATATTACTGAATTTGTATCTCTAGGATTCAAGATGCAGTAACACTTAAACATGAACATGGCATTTACTTCGTTTTTCCAGTGAGCAGAAAGATAGGCAAATGCAGAAATCCTACATTCTCATTTTGTTTACAAATTTAACACTATCCAAATTAATTCAGTGTTATAGGTGTCTGATTGAATATTAATAAAGTGTGAGTAGAAGTCATCTAATCAATAGTGAGAGTTGGTGAAGTAGCTTTTTTCATTTTGAAATTATATTAGATTTCAGAAGAATTACAAAAATAGTACATAGCGTTTCTACGTACCTTTCACCTCACTTCCCCTAATATTAACATCTTTCATAGCACAATTATTGATGTCAGGAAATTAACATTCATGTAGACTAGTAACTAATCTACAAGTCTTTTTTGGCTTTTACCAGTTGTCTCACTAACGTCCTTTTTCTGGTCCAGGACCTAATCCAGATCCCATCCTGCATTTACTCTTCGTGTCTCCATTGTCTCCTCTACACACTGTGACAAGACCTCAGTCAGTCTTTCTATTTCATGATCTTGACACTTTTGAAGAGTACTGGCCAGTTATTTTCTAGAATGTTCCTCTATTTGTGTTTGCCAGATGTGGCAAAAAATGGGGCACAGCCCCCAGCCAAACCTGATTATTATGTGAGTGGGCTCTTGACCTGAGGACAGCCATTACAGTGATCTGCCGGGCTAAGTAACTTGGATCTATTTTGAAGAAAACGAACTGGATTAATGAATTAGGGTGGGTGCAGGGGAAGAGACGGGGTACAGAATTGGGAATCTCAGAGATCAAAGTACTGAGATAGTGTATCTTAGGTTCCTTATAGCTTTTCAGTATTTGGGTCCCATTTCCATAAGAAATACTATCCTTGGATTCTACAAGTTTCCCAGCTGTAGCCTGAAAAATGTTTTTTTTTAGCTAATGAAGGAGTCCCAGTTTTCTGCAACAAAAATGGACCTAACAAATAAATAAGTAAATAAATAAGAATTGGACAGAGTGAGTAAATTAAAAGAAGAACATGGTGGCTGTGGCAGAATCCAGGCTGAACTAGATGCCTCTTTAATTTTTGATTCTATTAAAGTTTTACAAAGCTTATATGGCTGACTACAAATTAACCTAGACATTTTCACAGACTTTTGCAGAGTGGATCACTATAGGAGTGTCTAATCACTGAATTTTCCCCATGGTTCCATGGCCTGAAGAAAATCTCAATTACAGCAGTTCTTAATACAGCATTAACCTTGCTGATCTCAAGTGTTTATTTTTCTCTGTTGCATAGTATAGGTTATGCTTTCATTAGTGTGACCTTAATCATCTGCAAATTTGTCAGGTATTATTGAATACAGTATTCTAAATAACCCAGGACCCAAGAGTTCCAAGCTGCATACTTGCTTGGTTGGGCAAATAGTACAAAATTGGAAATTCTTTTTCCTCGTTTGTTAGCTTAATTTTTAAAAGAAGCAATTGGTTTGTAAAAACGAATTAAAGTCCAGATAGCTAATTTGTCACAGTGAAAGATGGTTCTTAACTGTCTTAATTTTTCATCATATAGATGTATGCTCTTCAGTTAATCTTAAGAATTTATTTTATAACTTGGCTTTTCATGAGTTAATAATCTTAAGAATTTATTTTATAACTTGGTTTTTCATGAGTTAATAATCTTAAGAATTTATTTTATGACTTGGCTTTTCTTTGCCACTCAGGAAGAATGTCATTAACAGGAATACACACAAACACATGTCCACACATACATGCACATGCATACACACAAACATATATACATACATATACACATTCCTATATATGTACACACACACACACACACACACACACACATACACCATTTTAAGCATTGGTTGTAGATTTTTATACCTATTCTGTCATATTTACAAATGAACCAGTGTGTGTATTCTGTTACTTGTTTCTTATAACATTCATCCATCAATCCCCTGCAGACCTTGTAAATGAAGTGAATGACAGCTCTTTGTAACAGGTTAGAGCTACAGTGTATCATTTTGTCTCAAATTGTGAGTCAAGGACCACTTAATAGTTCATATTAAAGTATAAATATTTATAATATATAATTTTGTTTAGTCATGAATTAATAGTTTATTTTGGAAATATGAAATAAGCAAACAAACTATATTAATATCTTATGAAAAACAAATTAGATTCCCCCTAAATTCTGATGAACACTTCATGATGGCAAATAGGAAAGAATGCCAATGAATTGTTCCCAGAACCTTTGGCACTGTAAATCCACAAAGATAAAGAATCAATGAACTGTATAATTCGGAGATACATGGCTTAGCATTAGTAATTTACTCAAAAAAAGAGCCAAAGATAAGGAATAAATGAAGGAATAGATTACACTGTAAAAGATAATTTTTAAAATTTGACCATGAAATGCTTCCGTTTGGCAGTGCCATTAATAAGTAGGACTAGTATTCATAAAACTAACCATGTTAGGCTTTTACTCTGAAAATTATTAAATATTATTATTTTACATTTTATTGTATTCATGAGGTGACATTAAACCTATTATATATATGAATCCATGTATTCAGCCATATTAATAATAAATATTCACAATATCAATTCTTGTGCTCTGTATATTCTTTTACTTAAGCTACTTGTAAAAGGCGCTCAGTAGATATTTGTCAAATGGATTTTTCTTTTTAATAGCCAAATTCTCCAATAGCTTGGGGAATTTGGTAAAAGCCATCTGGATAGTTATTCTCATTAGTTTAAATTAAGTATTGTTTATGCTGTATTAAACAGAGTGCCTAAATTGATATCTGAATTGGCTAAGGTCTCTGGAACCAAAGTACAGGGTTTTAAAATCCTGAGTTGTTGTATAGATAAAATGAGTTAGTGCATGGAAAATCCATCAGTACCTGGACCATAGTAAATACTCAGTAATATTCTTATTATCATTTTGACAGAAAAATTTCTTAAGATGCTTCACAATTTGGTGTTGTATATTTATTAATATATGACTAATCCAAAAATTATTAAACCAGGGCATAGCCTAGACTTTATAGTTTAAAAAAAATAAATAAACTTGAAAAATTTCTTCAGTATTTAGGCTAAGCTCCAATTATAGAAACCATAAAGGAAAACACTGAGAAATTTACCAATCAAAAATTAAAACAACTGTGTTGAAGAAAATGTTCAACAAAATTAAAATCTAAACAAACTCTTAAAAACATATATGCAACATATGTAACAAAGGACTAATACTCTTAATAAGTAAAAAAAAAAAAAACTCTTATGAATGGATTTATAAAAACAAGAAAGTTACAAAAGAAAAAACAGTTGCCCAAGGATGAACAAATAAAAAATGTTGAAACTAACTAGAAATCCAAGAAAGGCAAATTAAAACAACTATGAGATACTATTTTAAAAATTATTTTGTTGACTTTTAAAATAATGATATACAGTATTTTATCTGCATATCCAGAATTCAAAAGCTCTAAAAACTGCCTTTTATACTCATTTGGCAACAAAAGGTAACCTGACCTGGACATGCTGGCAGACCAGTGCTAACTGATGTGAAGTGGTCCTTTTTTGTGCCTCTTAGTGAGAATCACATGGTTTGGGCTGCTTAAATGCTCATGGCTTTGATTATAAAGTGCTTTTGCAGACTCTGCTTGAGGTGTTATGGAACCTAATGCATTTGCCTCATGTTTTCCTTCTAAAATCAGAAAAATTATGAATTTCAAAACCTCTCTGTCCCAGAAAGTTTTGGATGAGGAATTATGGACCTGTATTTAATTTGATGGTACAGAGAAACAAAGTGAACTCATAAACTCCCAGTGAAGTTATAAATTGGTTCTCTTTTGTGAGTGGATGGCAACAACTTGGATATAAATATAGAAATACATTTATCAAAAGCCATAAAAGGGTACATTCCCTTTAATCTGAAATTTTACCTCTAGGAATTTATCATGACTAAATTACTGGGAAAATGATGAAAGATTTAGGCTTTAGTAAGTCCAACACAGATGATATATAACTGGAAAGTCCCAAATGTTCAATAATAGAAGATTGGTGAGATTACACAGGCTCTGGCCACACCCCACACCACTACTGTCCACTTTAAAAGTGATATTGTGCAGTAACACTCATTCACATTGAAGATGCCCTTGATATTTTGTTAGGTAGAATTACCAGGCTGTAAAAATAATATACACTATATGACCCAGTGTCTTTAAAAATTATATATACTCACACACACTTATCTCTGGCTGGCAGGATTGCAGGTGATTCTAATTTTCTTTTATAACTGTGCTTGTCTATGGTGAAAATGTGTTACTACTTATAAAAATAAAACTTTTAAGTGTCATTTAAACATATTACTTAGAGCATGTCAATATATCTTACTTAGATTTCAAGTTATATATGTATTATTAATGTGTATGAGGAAAACTAGAATATTCTTCATATTTATAGGAGTTAATAATTATAAAGACTTAGTGTATTTGGAAACAGTATCATAACACAAAATCTGGTTTTCAAATAACATGTTTTTGCTTAAAGTAGCTTTTATTGTATTGTTGATATTTTAACATGTATTTATTAAAATTTGCTGTGGAGAATTGAAAATATGAACCATATTGTCAAGGAAAATGTGTTTAGAATTTTAGACTTTATACATAAATATACCCAAAGAGTTTATTGGCAGTATTCAAATTCTACCCATGGAGAGAGAAAAGCAAGCTAACCATCTCGAATAGTGAGGTGTCAATTGAGAATGTATAATGTCTTTGTTTCAGTCATCAGAAACAATTTGCTATTCTCAGAAATATATTTTGAAAATAGGATCTTTATCCTGAAATGCTCCTTTTAACAATACAAATAAATGAGAAAGCTGTATGCTCTTTCAGGAAAGCGATTTGCCTTCTGTATTACCTTGAGTGGTGATAACGTGATAACGTGCCATTTTACTGCTTGGCGTGGGATAAACAGCTAGACCCAGCAGTATATTTGCAGAGAAGAGAGTTCTGTGTTTTAAATGCCAATTTTCAAGTCAGTACTTCTTATAGTCCCTACAATATGCATTTGAAATTTGGTGCTGACTCTGAATGCTTTATTCCACTTTAGCAGACTATTTCTGCAATCCACGAACAATTAAATTATATTACTTTTTATTAGAAATAGTGTTATCTGTTGCTTACTGAAAGAAATAACTCTTTATTTTTCAGAGCTTCCATATGGCTGGGAAAAAATCGATGATCCCATATATGGCACTTATTATGTTGAGTAAGTCTCTAAGTTTGATATTAACTTGTTATTAATGTGTTGTGAAATTGTGTTAGTATTTCATTTATTGAGCTTGTGTGGCTAACAGTCCCTTTATCCCTTTGTCATCTTACTTTGAAGTACCCACAAAGACTCTAGCAGCACTAGCTAGCTGTCTCTTGCTCTCCAGCTGGCTAATTTGTCATTCCTTTCCTTTGACTCATGATTCTAAAACACCAGTTGGAAAAATGTGTTTCACACTGTCCTCTAAATGAGTGATAATTAAAGACATCAAAGTAAATGCCCTTCATTTTGCAATCAAAATGTTGGGAGCTGACTAGTTGTGTAAAAGAGATACTCTATTAAACCAGATTTCAGAGTCAATTAAATGAAGCAACCACACTTTCCAGTTGCGGGATGAAATAAAATTAAGATTTTGTTTTTCTCTTTTAAGGCCTCATTTTAAATCAAGAGTATTTTTTCTGTAGATTGGACTTTTATGTTAGCTGTTGGATGTTTCATTACCTTAATGTATGTATCTGAGCATAATATGAGTTACTCCTTTATGCGTCCTTTTATTCAGGATAAAGCCCCTATTAGGGATTCAGTTATATACACATTTTTTCTTAGGAAAATCAAATAATATTCATAATTTTCAAAAGTTAAATACGTGACTCACTTTTCCAGAACCTCTCTTCTGATAGAGAAATTTTTATTTTTTATCTATTGTATCACTTTGTTAATGTTATTTGGGTAAATAACAAAACCAGATACCCAAGAAATGCAGAGGCTGAAAAACTAAAGTTCTCACTCTCCATCAAGATCTAACTGTTTTCTCCAATCATATTCTGTTTAGCAATAATAATCTAGATGGTAGAGGATTGCATACTAATGTCATTATTGCTAAATTGTTTTTGTAGTAAATTGTTCAAATTGTCACTGAGCTTTTATGAAGTGTCAAGCCCTTCTCTGCACTGGGGAGGTGCTGATGAGTATGGCCTGTGTGCTCCCTGCCCTTGAGCATCTCCTTCATGAGCACTTGTCTTGAATAGTTTGACCCACCATCTTCATCTGGAAAAGCCCCAATTTTGGCACCACAGTCAGTCATTTCCAGTGAAGGTGAATTCACTCCCTTTGCCAAATGCAATTTTGTAATATAGTCTCTAATTCTCTAACATCTGGTAGACACTCAATAGATGCAAATATTAAGATATGTACATGGAGGTATCACTAATTGCAAAAATAAAGGGAAATCACTTGTAAATAGTTATAAGGCTCCTAGTCCTACTACATTGCTCATCAATTAAAATACACATATATTTTAATAATGATAATATAGCTGCAGCTCCTGGTTAAATTTATCAACATTAAAGATTTTCAATAGGGGGCTTCCCTGGTGGCTCAGTGGTTGAGAGTCAGCCTGCCGATGCAGGGGACTCGGGTTCGTGCCCCGGTCCGGGAGGATCCCACATGCCGCGGAGCGGCTGGGCCCGTAAGCCATGGCCGCTGAGCCTGCGCGTCCGGAGCCTGTGCTCCGCAACGGCAGAGGCCACAACAGTGAAAGGCCCGCGTATCGCCAAAAAAAAAAAAAAAAAAAAAAAAAAAAAGATTTTCAATAACTGCTACCTTGTCTTAATTTGTTGAATTAGACTGTCCCTTGCCTAAACCTATTACATCTGAAATCCAAGATATTTCCATGTAAGGAAAGAGAATGGAGGTATGTGACATACCAGATCTCATCTTTAATACACTTCCTTGTAGAATTCATTGAACAAGAACCTTCTCCTAAGTTTAGATATGGGCAAACTCCATAAAGAGCCAGATAACAAATATTTTAGGGTACCAAATGGCCTCTGTCACAACTGTTCAACTCTGCTGTTGTAGCTTGAAAGCAACCATAGGCGACACTTAAATGAAGGGGTGCAGTATGTTCCAGTGAAACTGTATTAAAAAAACAGGCAGCTGGCCAAATTTGGCATATGCAGAACATGGTTTGCTGACCCTTGCCCTATTCAAAATCTTCAGATTCTTCTTCCAGGTCCTCAACTGCTTTCCAACGTGAGAAACGGTATTTCAGTCAAAGCTTCTTTCTCTGTCTAACTATCACAAAGGTGAGAGACCCACATGACCGAAAGCAATGCTTCCTACCTTCTTGATCATTGAGGCGTGTGTTCTTCAAGTAAAGATCTGCTGCTGGTAGTTAGTTATTGAATTGGACATTAGCTCTAAACCTAAAATCAAATGGTCCTCATTATCATTACATTTCACATGGTTTACTTTGTACTTGTTTTTGCTTAAATTACATTTCTTTCTACATTTCTTCACTTCATTTTTCATGTATCATCACCATAGTCAGAAATTTATTCATAATTTAGTCAGTTATGTCTTATATAATTAGATCAGGCTAACACATTTAATAGTTTTAGATTTCGGGTGATTGTGAGGTCTTAGATACAGGTCATAGTGAGTCAAATCGTTTAACTTCCTTCAGACTGCATCCAGTTCTATTTGTCATGGCTTTTTCCCCATTACATGATTCCATAAGGTATACCAATAGCAATAGTTCGGTGTGTGTGTGTGTATCAGACCAATCAAAAAATTGAGACAGATCATCCAGACCTCCAGATAATTTTAAGTAGAACTGTATGCCAATATTTCTTAGCAGTGTCTTTTGGAAGAAAATAATTAAAATACCTCAACTTGTAAACATTATATGTTTACATTATATAATGGGTTCTCTGTAGAGCTCTCATTTTTGGTGTTTAATTACATACCAAATTACACAGTTAGAGATCTGGTTACAAAATACGAAAAACATTCCACCTTCCTACCAAGTGGCCAAAAAGCCTATGCAGGGACACTGGAAGTCTAACTTAGCAGTCAGTTACTCTTCAAACAGATCAACACCTGGGAGCAGCAGTTTTGGAGTGGGCTCTCTATCATCAGCGGGGCACGTCAGGCTGGAATCAGCCTCGTGCCTCTGGCACGGTTGCACAAACCCTCATTCCTGCCAGCCTCAGACAAGCAGGCAGGATTTCAGCAGTCAATAGCAGGAAAGTGTCTGTACAACTTGAAACTGGAAAACCTGGATTGAATCATTTTTGACCACTATTGGTGACTTTACTATGCCATAATTCTGTCCCGGGCAAATGCAATTTTAAGATGATAGGTTTAATATATTTAAAACTCAGAAAAATTATCATCACAATCATATAAGTATCGTATCATCAAAATAGTTAACATGTACTGAGGGCTCAGTATGTGCCGTGCAGCGGGCTAAGAGCTCAACAGTCTTTAGCACATTTATAATCCTCTCTATAGTGTAATGAGGTAAATTGTCTTAAGCTGACAGATGGGGAAAGTCTGGCTAAAGAAGTTGAGTAACTTACCCAGCATCACACATTATTGAGAGGAATGGGCCCAGGCACTGTGACTGCAGAGCCCAGGCTCCAAACGCTTGCTCGAAATGCATGCGATAATTGTACTGTTCATAATCCTCACATGATTGTCTGAAGAAGCTTCTGGGACTCATCACTGGAGAAGAATAAGGGGTCCCCAGAGAACATCTCCTCCCTGGCTGCACTCTAGTAGTGTCACAGGAGGGTTCCGATAGTGGGAGCCGTGCTGCACGCAGCCCCATCAGGCTGGCTTCTGACTCACTCATTCTGAGCCACCAGCTCCGTTACCCATGACTTGAGAGTAGCCCTGCGCACCATGGCCCCCAAGAGTAAGACTAGCGAGTCCTGAACCAAGAGGAGTCCGTATTACGTGGGCCTCAATGTAGGGACGTTGCCCCTCGTTTGGAGCTATAGAGACAGCCACACAGGTCTGTATTTTAGATAACAGTGAGTCATACTCAACATCTTTCCTTATTTCATCTGCAGACAGGACAGACAGACCAGAAAGAGGTCTTTCTGCGTCTGTAGACGCAGAAAGAGGTTAGCCCTATTTTTCCTGACACTAAATCCTTGATAGTACAGCACTTAGCAAGGTATTAAAAAGTCCTGAAGTTGCTAACTAGAAATGTAACTGTCACTGTTCTTAAAGAAAGGGAAATTTCTTTAATGAAAAAAGTGCAAAATGTAGAGTTGGACAGCTGTGACTTTTGTACAAATGTGTTTTTCTCTCCTCTTTTGTGAAATTATGTCTGCTGGGTTACATTTTGGTTTCAATGGCAGTTATACAATTTGCTTAACTAGCTAGCCCAGAAGACACAATTTCCTGGAACAGCTTTCATGCAAAGCTGCCTTTGCTGGCACAGACGGAGAAGCAAACCATACAACTACAGTTAAAATAATAGTGGAGACTGACAGATGTGATTTTCATGTAAAGGTTTTACAAGTTTTCATGTGATGTCACACATCTGCTACTATGAAACGTTACTTGTGTGCAGTTCCAGAAAGTATGAAAGATACTGTATAATATCTCCAATATAACATTAAATGTGAAAGGAAAATTGCATTCATTTCATGGTTAATGATGGGTATTTGTCATGATGTAGCAAGTTGGAAAGTGGTTAGAGAGGATTTTAACTCAATCGCATATCTTAAGAATGTTTCTCTCCTTCATGCCTTTGAGTAGTTTTCTAAATTTTCTAAGAAAATGCTTTCTAACTTCAGAATTGTTGGAAAGTCAGCATAAATGTAAAACATTTCCAATTAGAAATCAACATAAAAGAATACCTTTTAAAATCTTGCTTGTTCTTAGAGAATTTTTTTCTATATTGAAAGTTAATTTTTCAAACTTTCAACTTTTTTTTCAATCTTCAAAAACTAGCACACTGTTTTGCTGCTTCTAAACAGCTATTTAACAAAGAAATCCTTTCCCCAGCTTAACAGATTTGTGTAATAGAACACTGAAGTGCACTGCTGATGAACTTGCTCAGTGATGTTCTAATCTAAAGTGAGCTCTAAATTTTGTCAGTAGCATTTGGTCATGTCAATTATTATCACTTAGTGGCCAAGAGTATGGGCTGCAGCATTTCACAGTATGCCAGCCCTGCAGCTTCCTAGCTGTGAGACCTTGAGTAGACAGATTATAGAGAAGGAGGAAGTGGAGTAGGATGAGGAGGAGGACCAGAGAGAAAGGAGAAAGGAGAGAGGGGAAGGGAGAGGAAGAACTTTTATTGTGCACCTACTACATACCCAGCAGTATTCTAAGTGCTTTACATATACTAACTCATTTAATCCTCACAAAGCAAAACAAAACAAAAAAAACAAACAAACAACAACAACAACAAAAACTATGAAGTCTGTGTTACTATCCCCATTTTATAGATAAGGAAACTGAGACACAGATGTTTTTACAAGTACAAAATAATAAAGCCAGAATCTGAATCTAGGCAGTCTCATCACACAGCTGGTGTTTAGCACTTAACACAGGTATGTAGGAAGTGCTCAACAAATGTTAGTTATATTTTATCATATGTATCCCAATGACATAGACAAGGACTCTCCTTCTGGCACTACTTGCTTTTCCAGTTCTTTGACGGTAAAATACACCCCAACAGTGAACAATTCTAAGGGAAATTATTTGATCTGTAAGAAACATACAACTTAATCTCATGGTTAGAGTGTGCCACATTGAATTTTAAAAAGTAGCATTTATTGTAATTCCATAAGCCGGCTGAAAATGATGAAGCAAGGACCGCAGAGTGTGATGTTTCCATGGCTTCCAGAGGGGTTGAGGTTTCAGGGTAATTCCCAAAGAAGTTATTTTTGTTGTAATTATCACTGGTACATGCAATCTTATACAGCTGGGGAGTTATGATGATAATAATAATGATAGTGATGTTTAAGGCACTATTTTAACTTTCAACTACTTTCACATCCATTGTCCCAGATAATGATCACAGCATTTACAAATGAGGGAACCAAATCTCTGGAGGAGTTAAGTGAGTTCTCAGTGGGCATATGGCTAGTAAGGTTGCAGCTGTCTGATGCATGTAGAGCTAAGAAAGACCTTTTAGTAGAGTGGCTATGTTTTTACACTATTATAAACGGTTTAATTTATAAAGTATTTCTCATATTTGTTAAACAAGTATAAATCGGTTAATGAAAGGAATAAGGACATTGAAATAAATGTGGAGTATTCTATTTCTAACCAAACTACAATTGGTTCTTTTTTGCTAAGTCTTTACACTTACCTTTTTACCTCCTTCTGGCTGACCCAGGCCAAGGTCATAGTATGTGGCAACACTCCTTTCAACCTGGAGAAGACAAGCAATCGAGCTTCATTGTGAGGGATCTCCTAGCTCAACATACATGCTCTTTACACTATGTTAGCATTTCCGATAGTTTGTAATTGGTAGTTCTTATTTACCCACTCTGTACTAGTCACTTGTATTATATAAATTTCAACTGGCTATTAATCTACTTTCTTAATACTACAGTTCAACCACAGATCAGTGGAAAAGCTTATGGCTTCCTTTTACTCTTTATGCCAGGGTCCCTCAAATATTTTAAAATGATGATTCTTTCAAATCAAAATGAAGTCTCATGTCCAATCTCCCTTCTCACCACTACCATCCAGTCAAGATCTGGATACATGCCCCTCATCAAGACCTTACATGAGATTAGAGATCATTTTTCATGCTGTAAGATATTTCCCCATTGCTGATTCATTTTAATATGATCATAATTTATTTTGTATACCAGTTACCTTGTCTTCCCCTGAAGGTCTTTTCAACTAAAGGTAAGAAAACTTGACTCTATAATTGAATACACTTTTGTTTGCAACTGTTTATTCATAAACTACCTTATTTAGCAGATCTTCTGTTTCCAAATAAAAAATGTTTTAGTCAGCCAGAAGTTTAAATAGGTTTAATTGCAAGTGGACTTTTACAAATAATGATAATTTATTCGCTTTGACATCAGTTACATGTTTTTTTTTAATTTTTACAATTCTAATAAATCATTTTTTGTCTTGAAGTCAATAATAAAAGACAAAAGAATTATTACTTCAGCATCATCTTTCCTTTGAGAATGTGTTTGTGAAGAGAGATGAATGCAATGTAAACACTAATTTTTTTTTTTTTTTTTTTGGTTTGTTGGTCTTTAAACCTTTTTTATCAATCTAGCAAATTAATTGGGCTCTTGTTTAGGCACTTCTGGAGAGGTTAAGCACAGGCAAACAGCACAGGAGCACAGCGGGTAGCACAGAGCAGGGGAACTTGGTGGTAGAGGCAGCAATGTCCCTGAGCCCTCATCATCACAAGGAGAGATGGCAGCAATGGTCAGAACTGGAAACACCATTTTGTGTACTCCCAAGGAAGGACCATGCTCCCTCCTTCTACTCCATCTTTTTTATAGGACCATGAGAGTTCGAGACTGGCCATATGAAGGCAGGAAGGTCAGACTGCACTTAGATAATGTTGTTCAAAGGACTTTCAGACAGCCTGTTGAGAGGGATATGAGCAGGTGAATGTGGGGAGTGTCATTTCTGCACTGACAGGTCCTAGGATGCTGTCGGAAGTGCTGTTCCTCCTGCTGGAGGAGGGGACCACCTATTTCTATTCCGTGTAGCTCATTGCTTGGCAACGCAGAGAAAGCTGCCACCGTCTTTCACTGGAGAATTCTGTTTGGCTCTTGCCAAGGCAGTGTTATAATAAGAAGCAGATCACTGTCATCATTCTATAATTTGTGAAATAGTTAGATTTTTTGGTTATTAATCTCTCTCTGGATTAAACATGCTAGGTTTCTTGTGAGTGAACTGCACATTGTCTCATGTTGCCACTCTGTATCACCACATACTCTGGAGTCATATCTTAGACTGAAACTAAGTTCTGACGTGAACACATGAAGTGAAAAGTTGGATAGAGTCCAAATTATCCTAAAAATCCCTCAGGATCATGTCGTGTTGGAGACTAGCATACTCAAACAAAATGGCTGGGTTTTCCTTCAGTGTTGGAAAGAGATTCTTTCTGGAATTAAAGGGATTGGCTGGCATTTATGTCTTTTTGATCTTTAATATATACAGAACTAGAATCACATTTGGCTCAGGGGGATAGTATCAGAAGGATGAAGAAATTTAGTCAAACAGAGAGGAAGGAGTAGATTGATGTCATTCTTTGGCACATTATTATGAATAAAACAGAAGATTGTAACCTTTAAGAGGTAAAATGTAATACCCTCCTGCCCCACATGAAAACTATAATTTCATCTTTTTAAATATGCAAATAATGTTTTTCAAAATTGTTTTTGTGTCACAGACCAAAATGTTAGTAATAGTTTGTCCTTTTTTGTATTCATGGTTTTGAATTTACAAAATTCAAAATTACACTTAACCTCACTGGCTTTTATCTGTTAAATGAGTGGTTTCGATTAGGTGATTGCTCAGGTTTCTTCTAGTTCAAGGAATATCCACTGCACCTTGTGTTAACAAGATTAATTTGACCACTTTCCTGTGTTTTTCTCTTTTTTTTTTTGGCTTTTCATCTGTTCTCTTTTTTAAATTTTTTTAAATTTTATTTTATTTATTTATTTTATACAGCAGGTTATTAGTCATCAATTTTATACACATCAGTGTATACATGTCAATCCCAATCGCCCAATTCAGCACACACACACACCCCGCAGCTTTCCCCCCTTGGTGTCCATACGTTTGTTCTCTACATCTGTGTCTCAGTTTCAGCCCTGCAAACCGGTTCATCTGTACCGTTTTTTTAGGTTCCACATATGTGCGTTAATATACGATATTTGTTTTTCTCTTTCTGACTTACTTCACTCTGTATGACAGTCTCTAGATCCATACATGTCTCAACAAATGACCCAATTTTGTTCCTTTTTGTGGCTGAGTAATATTCCATTGAATATATGTACCACATCTTCTTTATCCATTCGTCTGTCAATGGGCATTTAGGTTGCTTCCATGACATGGCTATTGTAAATAGTGCTGCAGTGAACTTTGGGGTGCATGTGTCTTTTTGAATTATGGTTTTCTCTGGGTATATGCCCAGTAGTGGGATTGTTGGATCATATGGTAATTCTACTTTTAGTTTTTTAAGGAACCTCCATACTGTTCTCCATAGTGGCTGTGTCAATTTACATTCCCACCAACAGTGCAAGAGGGTTCCCTTTTCTCCACACCCTCTCCAGCATTTGTTGTTTGTAGATTTTCTGATGATGCCCATTCTAACTGGTGTGAGGTGATACCTCACTGCAGTTTTGATTTGCATTTCTCTAATAATTAGTGATGTTGAGCAGTTTTTCATGTGCTTCTTGGCCATCTGTATGTCTTCTTTGGAGAAATGTCTATTTACGTCTTCTGCCCATTTTTGGATTGGATTGTTTGTTTTTTTTTTACTATTGAGCTGCATTAGCTGTTTATATATTTTGGAGATTAATCCTCTGTCCGTTGATTCGTTTGCAAACATTTTCTCCCATTCTGAGGGTTGTCTTTTTGTCTTGTTTATGGTTTCCTTTGCTGTGCAAAAGCTTTTAAGTTTCATTAGGTCCCATTTGTTTATTTTTGTTTTTATTTCCATTACTGTAGAAGGTGGAAAAAAAAGATCTTGCTGTGATTTATGTCAAAGAGTGTTCTTCCTATGTTTTCCTCTAAGAATTTTATAGTGTCTGGTGTTACATTTAGGCCATGAATCCATTTTGAGTTTATTTTTGTGTACGGTGTTAGGAGTGTTCTAATTTTTTACATGTCGCTGTCCAGTTTTCCCAGCACCACTTGTTGAAGAGACTGTCTTTTCTCCATTGTATATACTTGCCTCCTTTGTCATAAATTAGTTGGCCATAGGTGTGTGGGTTTACCTCTGGGCTTTCTATCTTGTTCCATTGATCTATGTTCATGTTTTTGTGCCAGTACCATATTGTCTTGGTTACTGTAGGTTTGTAGTACAGTCTGAAGTCAGGGAGTCTGATTCCTCCGTTTTTTTCCCTCAAGACTGCTTTGGCTATTTGGGGTCTTTTGTGTCTCCATACAAATTTTAATATTTTTTGTTCTAGTTCCATAAAAAATGCCGTTGGTAATTTGATAGTGATTGCATTGAATCTGTAAATTGCTTAGGGTAGTATAGTCATTTTCATAATATTGATTCTTCCGATCCAAGAACATGGTATATCTGTCCATCTGTTGGTATCATCTTTAATTTCTTTCATCAGTGTCTTATAGTTTTCTGCATACAGGTCTTTTGTCTCCCTAGGTAGGTTTATTCCTAGGTATTTTATTTTGTTGCAATGGTAAATGGAAGTGTTTCCATAATTTCTCTTTCAGATTTTTCATCATTAGTGTATAGGAATGCAAGAGATTTCTGTGCATTAACTTTATATCCTGCAACTTTACCAAATTCATTGATTACCTCTAGTAGTTTTCTGATGGCATCTTTAGGATTCTCTATGTATAGTATCAGGTCATCTGCAAATGGTGACAGTTTTACTTCTTCTTTTCCAATTTGTATTCCTTTTATTTCTTTTTCTTCTCTGATTGCTGTGGCTAGGACTTCCAAAACTATGTTGAATAATAGTGGTGACACGGGACATCCTTGTCTTGTTCCTGATTTTAGAGGAAATGCTTTCAGTTTTTCCCCATTGAGAATGATGTTTGCTGTGCGTTTGTCGTACATGGCCTTTATTATGTTGAAATAGGTTCCCTCTATGCCCACTTGCTGGAGAGTTTTTATCAGCAGTGGGTGTTGAATTTTGTCAAAACCTTTTTCTGCATCTATTGAGATGATCATATGGTTTTTATTCTTCAATTTGTTAATATGGTGTATCACATTGATTGATTTGCATATATTGAAGGATGCTTGCATCCCTGGGATAAATGCCAGTTGATCATGCTGTGTGATCCTTTTACTGTGTTGTTGGATTCTGTTTGCTAGTATTTTGTTGAGGATTTTTGCATCTATATTCATCAGTGATATTAGTCTGTAATTTTCTTTTTTTGTAGTATCTTTGTCTGGTTTTGGTATCAGGGTGATGGTGGCCTCATAGAATGAGTTAGGGAGTGTTCCTTCCTCTGCAATTTTTTTGGAAGAGTTTGAGAAGGATGGGTGTTAGCTCTTCTCTAAATGTTTGATAGTATTCACCTATGAAGCCATCTGGTCCTGGACTTTTGTTTGTTGGAAGATTTTTTTTTTTTTTTTGTGGTACACGGACCTCTCACTGTCGTGGCCTCTCCCGTTGCGGAGCACAGGCTCCGGACGCACAGGCTCAGCGGCCATGGCTCACGGGCCCAGCCGCTGCGCGGCATGTGGGATCTTCCCGGACCAGGGCATGAACCCTTGTCCGCTGCATTGGCAGGCGGACTCTCAACCACTGCGCCACCAGGGAAGCCCTGTTGGAAGATTTTTAATCACAGTTTCAATTTCATTCCTTGTGATTGGTCTGTTCATATTTTCTATTTCTTCCTGGTTCAGTCTTGGAAGGTTATACCTTTCTAAGAATTTGTCCATTTCTTCCAGATTGTCTATTTTATTGGCATAGAGTTGCTGGTAGTAGTCTCTTAGGATGTTTTGTATTTCTGTGGTGTCTGTTGTAACTTCTCCATTTTCATTTCTAACTTTATTGATTTGATTCCTCCCCCTCTTTTTCTTGATGAGTCTGGCTAATGTTTTATCAATTTTGTTTATGTCCTCAAAGAACCAGCTTTTCATTTTATTGATCTTTGCTATTGTTTTCTTTGTTTTTATTTCATTTATTTCTGCTCTGATCTTTATGATTTCTTTCCTTCTGCAAGCTTTGGGTTTTGTTTATTCTTGTTTCTCTAGTTCCTTTAGGTGTAAGGTCAGATTGTTTATTTGAGATTTTTCTTGTTTCTTGAGGTAGGCTTGTATAGCTATAAACTTCCCTCTTAGAACTGCTTTTGCTGCATCCCATAGGTTTTGGATTGTCGTGTTTTCATTGTCATATGTCTCTAGGTATTTTTAGATTTCCTCTTTGATTTCTTCAGTGACCTCTTGGTTATTCAGTAATGTAGTGTTTAGCCTCCATGTGTTTGTGTTTTTTACGTTTTTTTCCCCTGTAATTCATTTCTAATCTCATAGCGTTGTGGTCAGAAAAGCTGCTTGATATGATTTCAGTTTTCTTAAATTTACTGAGGCTCAATTTGTGACCCAAGATGTGATCTATCCTGGAGAATATTCCATGCGCACTTGAGAAGAAAGTGTAATCTGCTGTTTTTGGATGGAATGGCCTATAAATATCAATTAAATCTATCTGGTCTATTGTGTCATTTAACACTTCTGTTTCTTTATTTATTTTCATTTTGGATGATCAGTCCATTGGTGTGAGTGAGATGTTAAAGTCCCTCACTATTATTTGTTACTGTCAATTTCCTCTTTTACAGCTGTTAGCAGTTGCCATATGTATTGAGGTGCTCCTATTTTGGGTACATATATATTTATAATTGTTATATCTTCTTCTTGGATTGATCCCTTGATCATTATGTAGTGTCCTTCCTTGTCTCTTGTAACATTCTTTATTTAAAGTCTATTTTATCTGATATGAGTATAGTTACTCCAGTTTTCTTTTGATTTCCATTGGCATGGAATATCTTTTTCTATCCTCTCACTTTCAGTCTGTATGTTTCCCTAGGTCTGAAGTGGGTCTCTTGTAGACAGCATATAGATGGGTCTTGTTTTTGTATCCATTCAGGAAGCCTGTGTCTTTTGGTTGGAGGATTTAATCCATTCACGTTTAAGGTAATTATCACTATGTATGTTCCTATGACCATTTTCTTAATTGTTTTGGGTTTGTTTTTGTAAGTCCTTTTCTTCTCTTGTGTTTCCCACTTAGAGAAGTTCCTTTAGCATTTGTTGTAGAGCTGGTTTGGTGGTGCTGAGTTCTCTTAGCTTTTGCTTGTCTGTAAAGCTTTTGATTTCTCCATTGAATCTGAATGAGATCCTCGCAGGTTAGAGTAATCTTGGTTGTAGGTTCTTCCCTTTCATCACTTTAAGTATATCATGCCACTCCCTTCTGGCTTTGAGTTTCTGAGGAGAAATCAGCTGTTAACCTTATGGGAGTTCCCTTGTATGTTTTGTTTTGTTTTCTTTTTCCCTTGCTGCTTTCAAAAATTTTTCTTTGTCCTTAATTTTTGCCAATTTGGTTACTATATGTCTCAGTGTGTTTCTCCTTGGGTTTATCTTGTATGGGACTCACTGTGCTTCCTGGACTTGGGTGGCTATTTCCTTTCCCATGTTAAGGAAGTTTTTGACTCTAATCTCTTCAAATATTTTCTTGCATCCTTTCTCTCTCTCTTCTCCGTCTGGGACCCCTATTATGCGAATGTTGTTGCATTTAATGTTGTCCCAGAGGCCTCTTAGGCTGTCTTCATTTCTTTTCATTCTTTTTGCTTTATTCTGTTCTGTAGCAGTGAATTCCACCGTTCTGTCTTCCAGGTCACTTATCCATTCTTCTGCCTCAGTTATTCTGCTATTGATTCCTTCTAGTGTAGTTTTCCTTTCAGTTATTGTATTGTTCATCTGTGTTTGTTCGTTCTTTAATTTTTCTAGGTCTTTGTTAAACATTTCTTGCATCTTCTCGATCTTTGCCTCCATTCTTTTTCCGAAGTCCTGGATCATCTTCACTATCATTATTCTGAATTATTCTTCTGGAAGGTTGCCTATCTCTACTTCACTTAGTTGTTTTTCTGGGGTTTTATCTTGTTCCTTTATCTGGTACATAGCCCTTTGCCTTTTCAACTTATCTATCTTTCTGTGAGTGTGGTTTTTGTTCCACAGGCTTCAGGATTGTAGTTCTTCTTGCTTCTGCTGTCTGCCCTCTGGTGGATGAGGCTATCTAAGAGGATTGTGCAGGTTTCCTAATGGGAGGGGCTGGTGGTGGGTAGAGCTGGGTGTTGCTCTGGTGGGCAGAGCTCAGTAAAACTTGAATCCTCTTGTCTGCTGATGGGTGGGGCTGGGTTCCCTCCTTGTTGGTTGTTTGGCCTGAGGCAGCCCAACACTGGACCCTACCTGGGCTCTTTGGTGGGGCTAATGGCAGATTCTGCAACTGTTCATGCCAGAGAGTACTTCCCAGAACTTCTGCTGCCAGTGTGCTTGTCCCCATGGTGAGCCACAGCCACACCCCGCCTCTGCAGGAGATCCTCCAACACTAGCAGGTAGATCTGCTTCTGTCTCCCCTGGGGTCACTGCTCCTTTCCCTGGGTCCCAATGTGCACACTACTTTGTGTATGCCCTCCAAGAGTGGAGTCTCTATTTCCCCTGGTCCTGTCAAAGTCCTGCAGTCAATTCCCACTAGCCTTCAAAGTCTGATTCTCTAGGAATTCCTTCTCCTGTTGCCTGATGCACAGGTTGGGAAGCCTGACGTGGAGCTCAGAACTTTCCCTCCAGTGGGTGGACTTCTGTGGTATAAGTGTTCTCCAGTCTGTGAGTCACCCACCCAGCAGTTACCGGATTCGATTTTGCTGTGATTGCACCCCTCCTACCGTCTCATTGTGGCTTCTCCTTTGTCTTTGGCTGTGCCGGTATCTTTTTTGGTGAGTTCCAGTGTCTTCCTGTCAATGATTGTCCAGCAGCTACTTGTGATTCTGGTGTTCTCCCAAGAGGGAGTGAAAGCGTGTCCTTCTACTCAGCCATCTTGGTTCAGGCTCCAGCAGCCATCTTCCTGTGTTAAATAAGCCTCGTTATTTTCTCATTATGCGTGCTGATCAAAGAGTACTTAAAATGTAAAAGCATTTTCTTTCCATTTCTACTTGTTATTTGGCTAGACAATAACACATATTACCATTCTTTTATTTTATTTTAATGATTTTAACAATCCCGTCATGTGAGTGTTAAAGAAAGAAGACTTCCATAAATGGTGGATTATTATAATAGAATCTCCTTACAAAGCTCTGACAAAAAAATAGAAGTGTATTTGATATCTACAGATATGAGACTGATTATCATTAAATAAAAATTCAGAAAGATGAAGATAAGGTTATAAACAAAAAGTCAGGTAAGAACTATATTTTTCTCACTGCTGTCAACGCTGAATACATTTGAAAGGATATTGTTTTCCTTTTTTTATAGTACAAGGTGACATTGTTAAACATTATTTATTACTAGTGTTTAACAGATGACTTTAGATGAAATTATGTTATAATAGATAGCTAATTATGTAATAAAAATCGATGGATCACACATTTTTTATTGTCAAATTTCGTATGTTCAATCTAGCTAAGTAAGATGAAATTTTAAATTATCAAGAAAAAAATTATGTTCTGTGGCTGAGCTTAACTGGAACTACTATAGGGAAAAAGAGACTATTTGCTTTGATAAACCAATAAAATTAATTTTGCATTAATTTAGTCCAGAACTTCTCACCATTAGGTGTGTGGTTTCTGAAACCTTATTAAGTACCTTTTATTGAGTCTGTCATAATGAAAAGAGCTTAGTTCAAATTTCCATTAAGCATAACACTCATATATAGAGGTTGACAAAGTCCCCTCATTTTATTCTTACTTCACTTTCTCCAGTTTTAATTGGGCATCAAAAAACATATGAATATATTTTCAGATAGATAAAATGATAGGAATGATTATCTTTCTTTTTTCTGTAATATTACTTAGGAAGGTAGTTGGGGACATTTACTTAGTATGTAAATAGTTAATAACTATCAGTCAACCCAGAAAAGTCATATTAATAGCTACCGTCTACTAAGCACTTGGTATGTATTAAGCATTTTACATAATTCGTTTAGTCATTACCACAACACTGTATGTTAGATACTATTATTCATGTTTTACAGACAGAGAAACTTAAAGAAGCCAGACCATCAAGCTCGTAGGCGGTAGAAAGAGTTGCAGCCCAGGACAGGAACTAAGAGACCTGATGCTGTGCATATTTAAATTACACTTGACTCCCATACTCTCAGTACAACAAGATAATATTAAAATCTATACAGTGCTTCATCTTTAAACACTTTCACATATTTCTCTTCAAAACAGTCCTGTGAGGTGAATAGGGTATTTACAGATGAGGCCATTGCAGTTCAGAGATATTAGGGGAACTTTACAAAGGTAGTGAGAGGTAGACTTAATCTTCAAATGTGGTTTAAACTTCAAACACTGGTTTGATCTTAAAAATAACAGAGAATGATAACTGAGACTCATTGTAAGTGGCTTTCACTCTGGTGAAGCCCAGGAGGTCCATGTGAGATTGAGGAAACCAGAGTGCAGGTGGCTTCCCTCACCTATGTTACTGCTCACGGTCTAATCCACCATTTACAGGTAACTCTTATGTGAACGTCAAGGGGAGGGTCTTACCTGCATTCGAGGTTCCCCCTTGTTACCACATAAGGAATTTCTGTAAATAATTGAGTAAATACCATGTTTTCATTTCTTATTGTATCACTGGACTTCAGCAGGACCTAACCTGTCCTTTTCAAGGTTTGAGACTAGACATACGTAGTTGTTATTATTGACTACCCCCATTCTCACTCACATACAACTCTAACCTTACTCATAAATATTAGTGCAGAATCTTATTATCATTATCATGATTGCCAGAGACAGTGGCCCGTGTTCAATTTCCAGAGTTGGTAAGGGCAAAGTTCAAGAAAAGTAGAGTTAGAATTAGCCCTAAGTGAGACTAAAAGGCAACTCTTGGAGGAGACTCTTCTAGTTTGAAAACTAGTTCACCCAAAGCCGGTCTCCCAGCACCCCCACCCATACTCTCATTATCATTTCATTGCTCACTTTTTACAATATGCAAAACATACACACACATATATGTTTTCTTATAAAACATATTCAGCCCCTATTTCTATGCACATAATCATTGGGTTCTTTAAAAAAAATCATTTAGTAATCAGAATAATGTGCTATATTTTCACGGTTTTATCTTCCAAAAACCAGCATGTAATTTACAATGCTGTGAAAGTTTCCAGTTTCACAAATAACACTGATAATTGAGAATCACCTGGCTGAAATAGTCACAGATTATTAAAGGTAGCCCAAGCCTACATATACATAAGAAGTATCATTGCAAAGTAAATGTATATTTATGTCAGAATCACCTAAATCACTGTTGTTGGAGTTGGCACTACACAGAGGTGGGTTTGATTTACGTATCTGCTTCTTACTGTGAGAACTGCAGAAAATTGTTTACACCCTCTGAGGAGCTGCTGAATTAAAAACAAGGAACATATTTACCTGAGGATTTGGCATATAGTATTTACTCAATGAATATTATTTCCCATCTCTCGCTACTACCCACCGTTCTCCCATTATTCTGTCTTTTATTTACAGGGATGACATTCATTTGTCAGACAACTATTTCTTTCCACAAATGTGGCATCTGTTAAATAGAATTTAAATCTGAACAGCAACTAAGTAACTGTAAAAGCATGCAAGACAGAACGTTCTCGTGAAATATCCAACATCACACCTTTCATCTTCTTTATTTGTAGCTTTAGAATAGAAAATACAAGCTCGGCCAACATGGGAGCCTAAATTCACCAACCCTGCATGTGTATTGTGCAAAGGAACAAACAAGTTACATAAAAATACATCCCCTGTTACAGATATATGAAACTGTCATCTCAGAACTTTGCTCTTCTCGTAATGGCATAATTTTAGACACCGTGTGTTAATTATATAAAACTCTGCAACAATAGTTTTCCAAAAAAAGCCGTCTAATTAAACACAACAATGAAGCAACCTACTGCCACCTTTCTTTGCTCTTGGTTCTGTTGAACCTTTATCCTCTCTTCCCATGACTTCTTTTCCATGCCTTTCTTATCTTCCCAGGGTCCTTATCTTCTCAGAATGACAGGCTCCTGCCCAGTCAGGCCCCATGGCCACTTATTAATGGCAAGGTATTGAAAGGTTCTCTGCAGATTCTAGGTATCCGGCAAAAGATCTTTTTCTCCCTAAGACTCATCAAAAGTACTTTTAATTTTGCTTTGTTTTCAATTCTTCCTGCATTACTTTCTAACATATGAAAGGGATAGCTATGTGTTTTATTTTTCTCTGGTCTTAACAGTGTTAAAGACTCAGTAGTCAAGAATAATATTTTTTTAATCTTTTTCTCACTGAATATTAGACTTGGAAACCTGGGGAGGTTTGCTATTATATAAAGTTGGAATTATCTTCCTGTCATGTTGACTTTCAAGATCTCACAGTCTTGTTCCCAATCGTGTCCATCTCCCCTCACTGGCACTCTTTCCCTGACTCCCTCCTTCCTGGATAATCCTAGACATTAGTGATGTTGCCGTCATGATTCCTCAATGTCCTGAGTGTCCTTGGTAATCCTCTGACTCACCTTGATGTCAGGCCCGAAGTATGCCTGTACCTATGGCTGTGTATGTCTAACATTATATATGAGTGATGTGTATGCACAGGTTTTTAATTCTGAATCATACTTTTTGGAGTTCAGTAGACTTAGGTTATATTGTGACTTCACATTTTAATAACTCATACCTAAGTTATTAATAAATTGCAATCCAGTTCAACATACAGTATATTACAAGTCATATTCTTCTCACCCTTCCCAGCACATTGTAAGGTCTAGCTCCCTGGGTAATGTGATTCTTCACAGTCAGAGAGCATCTTGTTCATCCTCATAACACCGGGTGAGTACAATAACTAGTACATTGGAGGTAACGACTGAATGATGCTGAAATGACTGAGAATTCTAGGGAGCACTGCAACTTTTCCTATGTGGTTAATATGGCAAATCGCACTCTGTAATGCCCCCAAGTTCAAGAATTTGGCATATCCTCCAGGATGGAGACTTTCCAAGTTATGGCTAGCCATTAGACTAAAGCTATAATGGAAGTAGGGGAAACTTGAAACAAAACAAAACCTCATCCCATGGCTTGGAAGTATCCTCCTCGTCTTGAAGTTCATCCTCTCCCCCATGCCTCCTTCTCTCACGGCACCACCCGCGCGCAACCATATGCATGTGTGTATTCGCGAGCCCCATACTCTGGCTAAGCAGGATGGATATTCCCGAACACCTTTGAATCCACTGTTCTCTTCCCAAAATGCCTCCTTCTCTATCTGGCAAAATACATCTATCCTCTTAGAATCTGCTTAAGTGTCACTTCCTTTGTAAAGCTTCGCTGAACCATCAGACTAAGTTGTCTTTTCTTCTTTGGAGTCCCCACCTTGTGCATACAAATTTTCTGACTGCTTATAGAGTGACCAACTCAGCCCATTTTACCAGGACAGCCCAGGTTTTAGAAAAGGAAGTCCAGCACCCTGGGAAACGCTTTAGTCCTAGACAAACCTGGGGTGGTTTGTCACCCAACTTGTGTGTCTGCCCCGTTGGAGTATGGGCCCCCTTTGTGAAGGGGTTGTGTTGTATTCGTTTTCGTGTCCCCAGGGCCTAGCACACTGATACATTCATGAAAGTGTGCATGAGACTTAAAGGACTACAGCCAGTGAGTCAGGGTTGTCAGACACCAGTAGAGGAGAATTGATCTAGTCTTATCTCTTAAAACTGAAAGATGTTGAAATAGTGTAGTCTTTTAGTCTCCTTCTAGCTAAGCTCTATTCTCCAAGTTTATAACTCACTACTTTTGCTCAATCTCTTGTTACCTTTGATAACAATAACCTCCTCCTGCACCCAGCAATAAAATTTAAGAGAGGTGTTTTATGGGAATAGAAAGGGATGGATAAAAAACATTTTTAAATGCATGTCTACTGGCTCTGAAATTTTTAAAAATGAGTCTATGTATCTTGCAGGTCCTGGGGGCTTCACGGCATAATTGACAGCACATGGTGTCATTTCTGCTGAGAGTAAAATTTCAAGTTTTCCAAGTAATTAGTAAATAGTAATGGCTAAGCGATGAATCTCCCTTATACATAAGATACACATAAAATACACATTACAAATCAATGCCAAGTAAATAACTTGCCACTACTCCTAGGGAAGGGAAGAAAGCTCATTTATATGAAAATATATCCACATTTGGGAAGCTGTGCCTGGTGGGGAATGGAGGACAGACTCCTTAGCTGTGAGAGTTTCAGCATGAATATAAAAATACTCTTCTCAGTTGGCCATGATTCCACCTCCCACTTGGACACTATGTCCCCAGATCAGACACCCTTGTGTCCGGAAAGAGCAGGAGAAAGTAACATGTGACTCAGTCTTCCCTCCCATGTATTCATAAAGCAAATTCACATTTCCCTCAGGTACAGCAGGGAATAATGAATGGATACTTACAGAAAGAAAATTATCACTTAAGTGTTAGAGTTGGGAAGAAATCTTTCAAGAGGCAGGATTCAATTAGTCTGTTTTTAGAAAATGCTCCAAGTAAAATAGATTTAATTCTTCCATTTATCCAAAGCTCATTTTTAAAAAATAAAGTATATTGAAAACGTTAGTTTTTAATCTAGTACTTTTAAAATTTCTAGATTTTCAAAGCACTGTAAGGCATACATCATATTATGGAAAGCCTATTTTATAGTTCTTTTTGTTTCTGTTTTATCTCCCCTGCTAGACTAGACTGTGTGTCTGATTGATCTTTGCCCCTACCTGCACCCACTACCAAAGTGCCTAGCAAAGACCATTTGAGAAACAGATATCTGATGAATCACAGTAGCATTTATTGAGTACTTACATCCAGGCACTGGTCTTAAGTGATTTACTCATTTTAATTTATTTAATATGCACAACAGCTTTATGAGGTGGTCTTACTTTTATCACAGCTTTATAGATGAAAAATTCTGAAGCACAAGGAGGGTAAATAATGTGGGAAAGATCATATGCCTAGGATGTGGTGGGGCTTGGATGTGAATGCCAGCAATGTGACTGCAGTGACCAAGCTCTTAACACAGTGTCCTGCCTTCTATCGAGAGGGTTGGCCGCAGAAGATCCCTGTAGAGTTATTATCTTCTCTTAGTTTCTGAAGCAAGAGGAAGTTTTTATTCCATCTATCTCAGCTGGATAGTAGAGAAAACTTTATGGGGTCTTCTCGAAGCTTGTATTTAAATGAATAAAAATACAGACAGGGAGGGGGCAGTGTGTGTGTGTTTGGGTACCAGTGTAGCCACAGTTTAGGGGTTCAGATGTGAAGAGGCAACATACACTTTCCTGACCATCCAGAAGTATGGAGTCAGAATTAGGGTCAAGCAAAACCTATGGAATTCCAAGCAACCCAGAAATTCATACTGTGATTCCATTCAGGAGTTATGCTCTTTTTTTAAAAAAATATATGCTCCCAGTAAAATAGATTCAGGGAAGCCCCAAAAGGAGCAGGTTTGCATAGAAGGGATGACATACTGAGCTGCAGCCCCAAACCCCAAGCCAACCTTCCCACACCCAGTGCTGAGTAGCTGCCTCCTGGTGCTCCCATATTTTGTCCCTAATGTAGTTAGTGCTTTGCCATTTGAGCACATTTCTGTTGTAACACAAGACAGCAGATCCAAATCTTTCATTACCGAAGTGGGATGACTTCTTCACTCTCACGCGAAAGTCTTGAAAGATTCTCTGTTTTGAAGGATTCCATGGATCATTACCCAAATGCAGATTGGTTATAGCACATAAGTTGGCCCTAAGCTTCACCATTAGTTCCGTCAACAACATGTATTTTACGGGAGAGTTTAACTGGAAAACAGCAAGATCTATGACCTTTCACACACGCCTGCCTCCCTCCAGGCATTTATTCAACAAATATTTATTGAGCACTGACTACCTCATGCATTGGAGTAATTAGTGTAGCCACCTTGATCATCTTGGAAATATTTTACTCATGGTACAATCTCCACTCGAAAGTTGCTGTCTTCACCTCTCACGTTGAGCCAAAGATCCATTTCTATCTAGATCCATTATCTATCAACTGAAGTCAAGGTGATTTGATAGTGACCAGTGGGTACAAAAAAGGTGTCATTTGTGACTATGCACTAAAAGTGCCGCTCTCCAAAAACCCAGGAGAAGCAAGGTGGAGAGTTAACAAGCTGGAATATGGAGGGAGCACTGGTAGTGAGGGTCAGATGATGGCCTTCATCACCCAGCAGACTTGTCCTGTGTGTACTGATGGGCTCAGGATGTACGACTTTATGTATGACTTTCCCCCTGTTTCTTCCATTGCTTCCCCACGGTGAAGGAGGTGGCAGTCACACAGGACTCTGAGCTGGGACTACCTTTGGCAGCATATCATCCATCAGCGGCAAAGATTTCCTTCCCTCTGTGCATGTCTCACCCTTTTGTTGGCACATGTCCTCTCTTCTAGAGCAAAAGGGCATTTCCTAATATTCCCCAGGGCCCTACACAGAAAAAGAGACTTCCAGTTGAATAAGGCAAGAAAGTCCTTATTCAACTACCTTCTCACACCTTCTCAGCTTCTAACTTAGGGGATTGCAACCCTCGCTGCACTATAGAGTTATCTGGGAAGATTTTTTTTTTTAAATGTCCAATGCCCACTAGCTATCTATTTTACATTTGGTAGTGTATATATGTCCATGCCACTAGTGGGAAGCAGCCGCATAGCACAGGGAGATCAGCTTGGTGCTTTGTGACCACCTAGAGGGGTGGGATAGGGACGGTGGGAGGGAGACGCAAGAGGGATGAGATATGGGAACATATGTATATGTATAACTGATTCACTTTGTATAAAGCAGAAACTAACACACCATTGTAAAGCAATTATACTCCAATAAAGATGTGAAAAAAAAAAACAACAACAAAAAACAAAACAAAACAAAACAAAAAATATCAATGCCCGTACCCGATTTGGAGATTGTGGCTCAGTTGAGTTAGGGTGGGCCTGAGTCCTCTCTGTTTTTGTTTGCTTTTTAAGTTCTTCAGGTTCATCCAGAGCTACAAAGTACTGCCACATACGAACTTATCTTAAGTTTCCATTCCATTCCATAATGAAAAGGGGAGGGAGGAGTTAAGCTGCAAATGAGTGACTGTACTGGCAAAGAGAGAAGGTGATGGAATGTCATCCTTGAATATCCTGTTTCCTTTGCCATTCCCACATGGAAGGATCTCATATCAGTAATCTTTCTTTTTTGTAAAAAGAAATGGGATTGTTGGGATCTACCCTCCTCAGAATATGTCTCTTACCCCCTTAGCTCTTAACACCTAAAAATTCTATTACTAAAATATGATAATAAACTAGAATTTAACTAAAGAATACAAACTCTTGGTAGCTTCCCAGGCTCCTGTTCAGTACAGAGCTGGATGAACTAGCTAATAATTCTCTCGCAGAGCCTAAACAATGAGGAGGAGGATGACATTTGTCATTCACATCCTTTTACACATTGTAAGTCCCCCAAATCCTTGCTAAAAGGACTTCAAACTATTCTTATTGGAAGCACAAGGAAGACAAGGCTTCTCCATTCAGCAACAATCATATCTCTTTGTAATAGGTCTTTTAAAGCTTGGGAGCATTTTAAATTCTAAATGAATGACTTTATTTGTGACAATGCAAATGTTCTGTAGCAATTAGCTCAGGACACTAAAGCTATCTCAGCTTCCACTCTTTGTCAGGTACAAGTCATACCAGACAAGTTCATTGGTATTTTCATTCTCTGTGAAATGTAGAACTTCACTTTGTTGGTGAATGGAATCTTGTCAACTTAGTTTCCATAAAGCAAGTGGCTATGACTTTTCTAAGGAAGTAATTATATGTAGGTAGCAAGTTGGAGGAACCCAACTGTATAGTAAATCTACCCCAAAAAGTTCTTGTAATATATTTTCTAAGGATAAAGTTATGCATATGATGAACAACGACCTAGAAAAACAGAAGCAGAACAGATAGGAAGTGAAGAAAGCTGATACTTCGGTACACCTCAGAACTGTTTCTGATTTTTCAAAATTAGTAACATATATTTGCAGACAAAAGTTTTAAAACACATATTCATCATTTAACCAAAAAATTATTATCTCTCACTATGTCCAGTGCTTAGTTTACAAAGTTGAATAACACATGGACCCTGTATACAGGTGTGCCCAGTCTAGACAAGGAAATAAACATGAAAATCAATTATTAAAACACAGTATTATAAGGTTACTAAATTCATTATTGTATCATTATCATTTAGGATGTTGTATACTACATCACAGAAACACATTTATCCAAGACCTGGAAAGAATGATCTCAAGAGTCAGTAACAGGAATACTATGTCCTTCAGAACAACTGTCTTGAGTTTATCGTAAATACTGTGAAGAATATAACTGCTTTCTCTTTCTTGCTGAATTAGCAGCTTGAAAGCTCAAAGCTAATTTGCAACACAACTCTAGTAAACAAATAGGATCCTATATTATTAATTTTGTCTATTGATCTTCCACCTAGACTCAACTAACTTCACCCTGGATTTTGTTTACTTTTCCTTGTTGTTCTTTAAAAGGGCCTCAGATTCTCTTGACTATGAGGCAGGGTGTAAGAAAATAAATAAACTGTGATGATGGAGGTCTGTTGAAGTTTTTATGGCAGCCAAGGGGAGGAGCACAGCACAGGCAGAGAATGTTGCTGGGTGAGGTTGGAGAAGGAGTTATGGAACAGATGGAAAAAAACATTGTAATAATAATGACAATAACAGCAACAGCACTTATAAATAATAGTAATAGAGAATAACTATACTTTGAAAATAAAGAACAACTATACCTTACAATTGCGAGGTCCTCCCTGTATATCTGTACTTTGCAAACATTATTTCTCTTATCTTCACAGCAACTCCAAGAAGTAGATATTAATGTCCCCATTTTACAGATGAGGATATCGATGCTCAGAGAGTTTACCAATTTGCTTAAGATGCCACCTCGAACCCAGGCTGTCTTGCTTCAGCTGCTACACCACTAATGCTCTGAGTCTCATAGGAAAAGAGAAGAGGCTTGATAGGGTGTTGCTGATTTGAGTGGCTCCGAGTGTATCCAAAGCAAAAGGTGCATGTGGTGATGCAGCCAGAGGAGAAGATATGGAGATGAGTAAGGGTAGAGTCAGGAATAATATTTCTTTAGGTAATAGGAAGATTTCAAAGGAGTTCAGTAAGAGGCAATGGAGAAAAGGGAAGAGGGGCTTCAAATCTGCGCCTCCTGAAATAGAGTGGTGCTGTCAGAGTTTATGGAGTTAAAGAAGCTTTGAAAGCTCCATACTGTAGTTCACTACCCACCACAGATCATGGTGACTCGTTGGTGACAAGAGCAGTACAGTAGCTTTTACTTCCAATGGAAAATCATCTTACGTAAGACACATTTACTTTGAACCCCATACCAGTGAGTTCCATTACCAAAGAACATTGTTATAAGCACCCCTTTCCTAACCTATTCCAGCGGCAATATTAGCAAGAGGTTCTGGTGCTTTTAAAGACCCTCCCCCGGGGTAAAGCCTCCTCTCTGGACTCAAAATGAGGACAGTGTCAGAGATGATAAGATAATGACGGTGGTGGCCGTGATGATAACAGCTGCTGCTAGTTACTGAGCATGTCTATGCTTGAAACCCTGGGCCAATATTCATTATTTCATTGAATCCTCAAAACCACCCAGGAGGAAGCAAATACTGAGCCATCTTAGAGATACGGACACTGAGGTTCAGACTTAATAACTTGTGCAAGGTCACACAGCAAATCAAGCGGCAGAGCTGGATTTTGAATCCAGGACTAAGTAACTCCAGAGCCTGTGTGGCAGCAGCTCCCCTGCCCCGACCTCATGAGAAAGTAACTAGATAGTGCAGTCGATTGCTTTTCTGTCTCACCAGGAATTATCTGACATACTTACAGAAAATTGGTTGTTGAGATTTTGTTTCTTTTACCTCCTTCCTTTTCTTTCTTTCTTTTTTTTTTTTTTTTGTTTTGCGGTACGCGAGCCTCTCACTGCTGTGGCCTCTCCCGTTGCGGAGCAAAGGCTCCGGACTCGCAGGCCCAGTGGCCATGGCTCATGGGCCCAGCCGCTTTGCGGCATGTGGGATCTTCCCGGACCGGGGCACGAACCCGTGTCCCCTGCATCGGCAGGCGGACTCGCAACCACTGCGCCACCAGGGAAGCCCACCTCCTTCCTTTTCTTCCGTGTATTTATAGACCTAAAATAAAGATTGCGCGTGCGTGAGTGCACATTAAGTGTGTGTACACTTGTCAATGTGAAATCATACATTGAAAAGAGAAGGTATGTAGGTAAAGGATGAATTTTAGAGACAGATGTGGTCAATTCCCAGCGTTTTCACTTCTAGGCACGTGATTTAGAGCAAGTCATTTGACCTCTTGTGTGTCAGTCTCATCACCTTTAAAATGGGGATAATTAGAATTCAAGACTGTTGCCATGAGCCTTGACTGAGGAAATTTGTATATAGTACCTGGCACAGAGTTAAGTACTGAGTAATTGTTCATTCCTCTTCTAAGCCCTCTCTCCTCTTCATGCTCTCATACAATAATCCTGTTTCTGTTTGTACAAAGAACCAAAATCAGTGTACGTGCCACCCCTCTAGTGAGGCATGTATATGTAGAGAAAGAGCTACTTATACTGCTGCTAGGCAGGGCTGTGGTTCCCACCCTCTCCATGGACAAGGAACTCTAAACTTTATAAAAGAATGCATCACACTGTAATACTATAAGGAATTCTTAAAGTCTAAGCCCTTGGTTTTAGCTGATCCACATTTGCTTAAAGATGCTCTGTGTCTGATATCTAGAAGTTTATTGTCTCACTAGGGAGAATGCAAATACTCTGCTTTTGACTGATCTCAGTATCAATCATCCTGCAGGTATTCCACAGCTCCTAAATATCCTTAGGAGTGTTTCCGCACAGTCCTTTAATCCAAGTCTGTCTGACTCTAAAATGTGCGGACTTCAGTTGCTCTAAGACTAAAGCAATCAGTGAATTGACCTTATACTTATCTTGTTGGATATTGGGACTTTACAGAGCTTAGAAATACTTTACAAATACTTTATTCTTCAGCACCATTTGGTATAAATTTCATTTGTTGGCCATTTATTTGAATGCACCAAACTCGTCTCAAACTAACATGGTAGACCAGAAAGCAAGTTCACATTCTAGTTCTTTTGGCTGAATCCTGCATAACTTAAATACAATACCGTATGATAGACCCATTGAGAGCTCTGCTCTTGTCGGGGAAATGCGTACCATAGACAGGCCAGCCCCAGCAGAGGCCTGACTGCGTGCTGGTGGGGTATTCAGCTAGAGCTATTCATAAGTTCTCTTAAACGACTTTGCCCCACTGTTATCCTAATTTGAAATTTTATTTTTCAGCCACATAAATAGAAGAACACAGTTTGAAAACCCTGTCCTGGAAGCAAAAAGGAAGCTACAGCAGCATAACATGCCCCACACAGAACTTGGAACAAAGCCCCTGCAGGCCCCAGGTTTCCGAGGTTAGTACCTGTCAACACGCAGTGTTTCAGAGAGAAAGACTGTCTATCGAACTGCCTGCTCTCCAAATAGGCCTTTATCTTGGACCATCTCATATAATTGATTTGCTTTCCCCAGACCCCTCAATTAACTTTAGCTGGGTGTTTGCTCTGTCTCTAAACTCGTGCATTTAGCATTCACAAGTGAAGGTAACGCCTCGGGTAGCACCTTTTAGGAATTTACAGCACGTTGCCAGGTAGAACTGAATGGGTATGACGATGGTACCATGAACTGCAGAGGTTTATAGAGACTCATAAGTTTGTCCTCAAATGACCAAGCACAAGAATGAGGCTTGTTCTCCTTTGTGACAGTAGACAGCTCCTCATCGACAGTACCTAGGCCCAAACCCGCCTGCCCCCGCGCTGCCCGGGAGCGCTCGCACAGCGTGAGTGACCTGTCTTACTATGGGCGCCACCTCTCCTGGAGGCCCGGGTGCATCAATATGTCCTGGGTTGCTTGCTGCACCTCACTTCACCCTGGAGCCACATACGGGGATGAGATGCTGCACACACTTTTCACATCTTAGTGGGCTCTCACTCACACGTGAAAGCACGAAGGAGGCTCTGGTAGTCGGTGAGTCTAGATATGCCTACGGTTGATTTCACACCGTATCACTACAGCACAATAAGGATGAATGTAAAGGTCTCATCATTGAACTTCTCTCCAAATTGTAAACTTTACTTTCATAAAGGAAACGGAGGTGACAAGATTATGTGTGTTTTTTATTTATATTTTAAAGAAGTCCTCTGTCTTCTTCACAAAGATATATGAGATATGTAAATAGACAAAGTAAAATTCCAATATAATGACTCATGACTTTATAGTTTGTCCATTACACATCCCCTAAAATGGAACAACGGCAAACAGAATACTTAACTGAGTCACCATGTACAGTTTGGCTGTTTTAAATATCAAATCATATCACCCAAAACGGAACAACTAAAAAAAATACATAAAATACTTGACAGTGATAACATTTAAAGCAGATATTAATTCTAATTCCTAGTATGACTATTATTTTTAAAGCATTTCATATATGTAGGAATATACTTATTACTGATCATAGCTGAAAAAGCATGTTAAATAACAAATTACTAGTTAAACCTCTATGAGTGGGTTCAAGTTCTGTTCAGATTATTTAGGTATAAGATTTGAACATGTCAACATATTATTACAAAATATGTTACCTTTACATTCATAATTATATCTAGAGATACTGGCTTGCCTCTTGCTCATGTTTTAGAGTATACTAAACACTCTCAGTTCAGTAGAAATGGATTTATCTGGTTATCTTTATAGCATCTCATAATATAAGCAAAAGCTAACTCAGTCCCACATCCAGGCATTCTTTCTAAACAATTTAGACAATTGAAGAGGTGCTGATATTCCACTGGTCCTATTTTTTCGGAAACAATGTAGTCCATTTCGGTTTTCTAGTCCTATCCCTTCAAGGTTTGGGGCAGCACTGGCCACTCACACATACCTCCTACCTGGACCTTTTCAGAACAAGAGAAATGTATCTAGATGTGTCTGGATGATTTTAGGCTCTGCTTTATCTTTACCTGTTGATTCAGCCCTTTTTAAGCACAAGACGGTGAATTTAGTGAACTGAAACAATGATGACAAAAAAATCTCTCTCCAAACCAAGCAGCTCTCTCACCTTTCCCTGCATGCTTGGAACTGCTCTGCGTTTGTGGGAAGTGCTTAGAGGTGTGCTTCTGAAGTCATGCCTGCTTGCATTTACTATAATTAACCCCACAGTTACCCCTGGGATTGCTGCTCAGTGGCTGGCTTTTCCCCATGTAAGACCATGCCTTAACTGTGCTTTTTCTTTTTTAACTTCTATCGGCCAATGTAGAAAAACCACTCTTTACCCGGGATGCATCCCAGTTGAAGGGAACATTTCTCAGCACCACACTAAAAAAGAGCAACATGGGGTTTGGATTTACCATCATTGGTGGAGATGAGCCTGATGAGTTTCTGCAGGTGAAAAGCGTGATTCCCGATGGGCCTGCAGCACAGGACGGAAAAATGGAAACAGGTAAGTTCCTTAATACTTTAGCAAATTATTTTGCAACTTTTTTCCTAAGGCAAATATGAGGAGCTTCTTTCTGTGTTTTTAATTTGATGGTCAAAGGTCACTTCACTTTAGGACAACCACAGATTATGTCTCCCCTAAATTTAATAATAATCAAATTGAAGTATTTCTGGAAACAACTTTAAATACCATTTTTGTCTCATTTTTCCTTCTATTTGCTGGATTCAGTGGACCCTTGAGATTGACACTTTTCTAATTTATTTCTGGAGTCCCTTCTCAGGGGTGTGATTAACATTTCATACTTTTCTTGCTTATGTTCAGCTATTGATATTTTTTAAATCTGTATTAATCTTATAGTATTCTCATGCTGAACTGCCCAGGTTAGTTATATTTAAATATGCACGCTCATCTCGTAGAAAAAATGTTAATGGTATTCATCTTTATATATCCCCATACAGTGTTTTAATATATAAGGATTTTTTTCTCTAGTCCTTATGAATGATTGCATATGCAGTTACTTGGATATCTGTCAAATTATAATCAAAATTCATTTAACATGGAAATGCAGAGGTAAATTGTTAAGGGCAAGAAAATATGAAAGGTGCACAGAGACAGAGAAAAAAGTAATGAACGAAGTCTGATTTTGTAGTCTGATTTTAAATTCTCCTACCTGGTCCATGACTTGGAATTAGTCCCATAATTTATAAATACTATATTCCTTGTCTGGAAAATAAAGAAGAAATCAAATTTGATCTTATTTAAATAATAATCAAATACTGATTTAAGAATTTTGGAGTATTGTTTTTGAAATGCCTTAGAAAATTAAAAAGTGTAATAACTATATACCACCATTACACACTTTTCCCAACTGATATAATTTATGATGTTAACTTACTAAAGTCAATGGATCCTAGAAGATACAGAAATTAGAGAATTACTTTTGAGGAAAAATTATGCCATTTGTATGCTCCATATATTTACAAATTGTTATTCCGTGGTTTGTGTATGAAGAATCAACATAAAATTGAGGTCTTCATCTGACATTTTTCATTTTAAAAATGACTGTTTATTAAATGGTTCCTATAGAAATAACATATTTTCAAGGTCACCTAATGAATATATCTGTCACTGCCAGTCACTAGTGAGTAATAATATATTTAATAGATGTTACATTTCCTTGAAAGTTGAGTAAAGTTTCAAAACTAACTAACCACAGTTTTCAAATGCTACTGTTGTAAAAATCATGTGTACATAATTTTCTGCAAGTTAGAGAGTATCTGTCTCTGCTGTTCATCTGGTGAGATTTTACTAAGCAGCCACACTTTCATGTTGCCAAAAATCACTAAAAAACATCAAATGACTCAATTAAGAATCATCGTATCACCTACAGTTAGAATACGAGGAAATTGTGGATTTAATACCAACTCAGTAGAGGGAAAAGGATCCCCAATGCTTTTGAACTTCAGTGAAATATTTAACAAACCCATTTCTTTTTTTCTTGTATCAATATTTTTTTATTGAAGTATAGTTGATTTACAATGCTGTGTTAATTTCTGCTGTACAGCAAAGTGATTCCATTATATATATATATATATATATATATATATATATATATATATATTCTTTTTTTATATTCTTTTCCATTATGGTTTATCATGGGATACTGAATATAGTCCTCTGTGTTATACAGTAGGACCTTGCTACTTTTCCATTCTATACATAAAAGCTTACATCTGCTAACCCCAATCTCCCACTGCATCCCTCCCCCAACCCCCTGCCCCCTTGGCAACCACCAGTCTGTTCTCTATGTCCATGATTCTGTTTCATAGATAGGTTCATTTGTGTCATATTTTAGATTATACATATAAGTGATATCATATGGTATGTGTCTTTCTCTTTCTGACTTACTTCACTTAGTATGATGATCTCTAGTTGCATCCATGTTGCTGGAAATGGCATTATTTCATTCCTTTTTGTAGCTGAGTAGTATTCCATTGTGTGTGTGTGTGTGTGTGTGTGTATGTATACCACATCTTCTTTATCCATTCATGTGTCAGTGGACATTTAGGTTGTTTCCATGTCTTGGCTATTGTGAATAGTGCCGCTGTCAACAGAGGGGTGCATGTATCTTTTTGAATTATAGTTTTGTCTGTATCTGTGCCCAGGAGTGGGATTGCTGGATCATATGGTAATTCTGTTTTTAGTTTTCTGAAGAACCTCCATACTGTTTTCCACAGTGGTTGCACCAACTTACATTCCCACCAACAGTGTAGGAGGGTTACCTTTTCTCCACACTCTCTCCAGCATTTGTTATTTGTAGAGTTTTTAATGATGGCCATTCTGACTTCTGTGAGGTGGTACCTCATTGTAGTTTTGATTTGCATTTCTCTAATAATGAACAATGTTGAGTATCTTTTCATGTGCCTCTTTGGCTATCTGTATGTCTTCTCTGGAGAAATGTCTCTTTAGGTCTTCTGCTCATTTTTTTACTGGATTGTTTGTTTTTTTGTTGTTGAGTTGTATGAAATTAAACACTTGTCAGTCGCTTTGGTTGCAAATATTTTCTCCCATTCTGTAGGTTGTCTTTGTTTTGTTTATGGTTTCCTTTACTCTGCAAAAGCTTGTAAGTTTAATTAGGTCCCATTTGTTTATTTTTGTTTTTATTTCTATTGCCTTGGGAGACTGACCTAACAATTTATGTCAGAGAATGTTTTGCCTATGATCTCTTCTAGGAGTTTTATGGTGTCGTGTCTTATATTTAAGTCGTTAAGCCATTTTGAGTTTATTTTTGTGCATGGTGAGAGGGTGTGTTCTAACTTCATTGGTTTACATGTGGCTGTCCAACTTTACCAGCACCACTTGCTGAAGAGACTGTCTTTTTCCCGTTGTATATTCTTGCCTCCTTTGTTGAAGAGTAATTGACTGTAGGTGTGTGGGTTTATTTCTGTACTCTCTATTCTGTTCCATTGATTCATATGTCTATTTCTGTGCCAGTACCACTCTGTTTTGATTACTGTAGCTTTGTAGTATTGTCCGAAGTCTGGGAGGGTTAGGCCTCCTGCTTTCTTCTTTTTCTTCAGGATTGCTTTGGCAATTCTGGGTCTTTTATGGTTCCATATGAATTTTAGGATTATTTGTTCTAGTTCTATGAAAAATATCATGGGTAATTTGATAGGGATTGTAATAAATCTGTAGATTGCTTTGGATAGTATGGCATTTTAACAATATTAATCCTTCCAATCCAAGAGCATGGGATACCTTTCCATTTCTTTGAGTAATCTTCAGTTTTCCTTATTAATGTTTTATAGTTCTCAGCATATAAGCCTTTCACCTCCTTGGTCAGGGAACAAACCCATTTCTTTTCATAGTAAAAAACCCAGTTATTTTTTTTTCTCTTGCCCAGTCCACTATTCTGTGTTTCAAAACTAGAAAAGACTTCTTTCAGTGTAAACTTAAAAACAAAATAAAATCAAAAGGTTTGCACAATAAGGCACTTTTCCTTCTTGCTCATTTTCCTAGTTTGCCACACTCACACAGTCTAAGTTAGCCTACTCAACAACAAAGTCAAAGCTTTATTTAGAATTTAGAAGATTTTCTGCACTTAAGATAATCACAGAACGGTCCTAATAGAAAGAAAAGGACCTAGGATTTTATTCTATTCACTGTCTCCTGTTTATTCTTCTTCTATTTATTCATTCAGCAAACACTTGTTAAGCTCCTTCCTTTCACAGTCATTGCTGTCCTCCAGGACTACAAAGGTGGATATGACAAGGGCCAGGCTCTTGAGGAGTTTACATCCAGAGGGGCTTTGGATATATAACAAAGTAATTGTAACACAGTATGAATAGGATGAGTCTGTAATAACCATGATGTTGGCAGTGAGTCAGAAGAGTTGGGCAAGGGCACAACAGAATTTTTTTTAAAGTGTGTTTCTAACTATATAATTTTGTTAGGCTTTTTAGGGATGATAATTTCTCTTGTCAGAAAAGAAAAGAAAATGTTGAAATTCACTGCTTATTAAATAGTCAAAAATATTGTGTTCTGTGTCTTTATTCCAGTCTTACCCCTAGGTACTTCATGACTTTTTTTTTTTCTTAGATTCCATATATATGTGTTAGCATACAGTATTTGTTTTTCTCTTTCTGACTTACTTCACTCTGTATGACAGACTCTAGGTCCATCCACCTCACTACAAATAACTCAGTTTCATTTCTTTTTATGGCTGACTAATATTCCATTGTATATATGTGCCACATCTTCTTTATCCATTCATCTGTCTCTGGACACTTAGGTTGCTTCCATGTCCTGGCTATTGTAAATGGAGCTGCAGTGAACATTGTGGTACATGACTCTTTTTGAATTATGGTTTTCTCAGTGTATATGCCCAGTAGTGGGATTGCTGTGTCATATGGTAGTTCTATCTGTAGTTTTTTTAAGGAACCTCCATACTGTGTTCCATAGTGGCTATGTCAATTTACATTCCCACCAACAGTGCAAGAGTGTTCCCTTTTCTCCACACCTTCTCCAACATTTATTGTTTCTAGACTTTTTGATGATGGCCATTCTGACCAGTGTGAGATGATATCTCATTGTAGTTTTGATTTGCATTTCTCTAATGATTAATGATGTTGAGCATTCTTTCATGTGTTTGCTGGCAATCTATATATATTCTTTGGAGAAATGTCTATTTAGGTGTTCTGCCCATTTTTGAATCGGGTTCTACTAGAGCATGGACTTGAGGATATGGGGATGGGGAAGGGTAAGCTGTGAAAAAGTGAGAGAGTGGCATGGACACATATACACTACCAAACGTAAAATAGATAGCTAGTGGGAAGCAGCCGCATAGCACAGGGGGATCAACTAGGTGGTTTGTGAGCACCTAGAGGGGTGGGATAGGGAGGGTGGGAGGGAGGGAGACGCAAGAGGGAAGAGATATGGGAACATATGTATATGTATAACTGATTCACTTTGTTATAAGGCAGAAACTAACACACCATTGTAAAACAATTATACTCCAATAAAGATGTTAAAAAGAAAAGAAAAGAAAAGAAAATATTGTGTTTATTTTTAATCATGATATGATTTAAAGTTAAATGTAAACATATTTCTGTAGCATTCCACAAGTTATAGTAGAGGGAATGGCTCCTCGGTTCAGTTCAGCAAATATTTAGTGAATACCCATATGTGCCATGCATTCTGATAATTACTTGGGATGCAAAAATGTGGAAACAAATGTTTTTATTCTTAAGAAGCTTACAGTATAGAAATAATGAGTGATATGTTAGCGAATATTTATAACAATACAAATACAAATATGTACAAAGTCCAGAAGTAGTACAGAGGAAAGGGGGGTCAATTCTATTGAGAAGAGCTTAGGGAAGGCCTCATAGAAGATGATGTCTGACAGAGATTTGAATGATGCATAGGCATTTGCTGGGTGTACAAGTGAAGAAAGCTAGAGGAAGAAAAAACAGCAATGTGCAAAAGCACAGTAGTGGGAAATACCTAGGTAAAGATTTATAGGCCATCTCAGTGTAGGTTAATATTTTGCCTTCAGTGGGTGTTTATGTGAAGTATCAAGTAAGATGATAATTATAACTGATAAAGATGAACTATTCAGGCTTGTGGCAAGCATCAAGGAACAGTATATAGTCATATATCCTCAAACAGAAAACATATAAATGCACGAATACCTATATATAAAACCTTTCTCGTGTAAAATTTTAACCACTTAGGCATAGAGATTTACTCCATGATTGATGTTTTCTTTACTTGTAAAGCCCTAGAACTTGAAACAGTGCCAGGCAAATAGCAGATACTCAATAAATGTTGGCTAGTTGGATGGATGGATGGATGCGTACACTTAAAAATTAAAAAGTGAAATTTGAATTAGCTGAATTCCACTTTTCCAATATAGCCTAGTCGATGCTAATCAGACCAATAGCAAAAACAAATCATCTTTCCAGTTTCTGGATAAAATTTAAAAGACAAGTACATGTTAGGGACAAAATTAATTTCCTTTTTTGTAATGATTTCATCTATAAATGAACCTCAAGAATTAACAAAAATAATAGACACTACAGATATAAACAATAAATCATTGATATTTAGAAGGTGAGCAATGTCATGTGACATTGAAATAATCATGAAAATATTTTAATCAACTTTTCTAGCTCTAGATTATCTCTAGTTTAGGCAAAGAGATGTCAATAGTTTGGACACAAAGAAAAATCAATTCTACTAAAGTTGACTTAGGGTCCTGTACTAGAGAAACAAGGGTAGGGTGGTCTGTTCTCAGTCAGCACTGATTCTAGGAAGCAATGGAGACAGGAGAAATGGAGGACACTGTGCCCCCCACCTGGTTTTTAACAACTAATTTAGCCAATCGCCAATGGTCCTATAATGTTCCAGAAGACACTTTCTTAGAAGAAATTACCATAGTGCCCAGAAACCATCCGACTTCTGATTATTAAGGATTCACGACATCCCAGCAATCATTTGTAGACACCAGAGATCCTGATAACATTCTTTAAACTATTTTAAAAATCAAGATTGATGTAGCAAGGCTTATGTAGAAACTGCAGAGTCTAAAACATACTTATCTATCATCCTTCCGTTAAAAAGCTTCCCTCGTTACATGGTGTTTCATGTTTCTCCCCAGGCTAATTTTTGAATCAAGGCTTATGGTTTTCAACAAATATAAGAACAAGGAAATTTGACCTATCCATGAGGTTCTCCTATATATGGGTTGAATTATGAGGTCAGTCACGTCCCATTAGTTTTTATTTGCCCTCTTCTAATAGTTATTCACTTTATTAGTAAAATGGCAAGAAACTGGAAAACCAACACCCTGACATTTTCTAGCTCCTGGCATTTCTGCATTTGATAAGATTGATGTTATTGCTTTTCCTGGTTGCTACGTCTTTATTAGCTCCTGTAAAAGGGACACAAGATTAACTTTGTCAGAATCACTTGGGGAGCTTTTTAAAGATGCAGATTTCTGTGCCCCTAGACCTGCTGATTCCAAGTTTCTTGAAGTAGTTCTGGGAATGTGCATTTATATACTTTTAAAAATGGTCACAGAAATACACGCACATGGTAAAAAAATAATAACATCGAAATATTTATAATGCATAAAAATTTCTCCTGTCCTGCCCTTGTTGTCTCAACTTAACAGTTCTAGACATGACCTATATTTACTTCCTTTCAGAAGAAATGAAGCTTTAACTCCCTTTTCCCTCACTTGCCCTCCCCCAGTCTGCCAGTTGAGTTTTAAAAGTACTTTTAGTAATATTCGTGCAGGTTTTGCATTATCATGGCTTTGTAAATTTGTTCACTGACCCCAGTGGTCTATCATTAATACATTTTCTCCCTGTAAAGGGCTTTGTGGAGTTTTACCTTGTTGTTTTGTTTTTGGCAATCTCTTTCTTAAAATGATACTTGTTTTTCCCCAAAGCACCATCATATTAGGTCTTTAGAGGGTCCTCCTTTTTCGGGGCATCTTTTGTCCTCCTTCTCCTCTCTGGGCTGGTTGTACAGCTGACATATGGGGACTTTCCATTATGTCTCTCCCAAGCAGAGTCCACTGTTATCCATATCCTCTTTTGTTGTGGATGCTCATTTTCCTAGAGCATAGCCCTCATATGCCTTTTGATCTTAGATAGTCTGTATTTAAAAATGGAACACTGAAAAAGTTGCTTGGGACTTCTGTGTCTGTGGCAGAGTTTGAAGACTGGTCAAATTTTACCTGAGGTTATTAGGCAGGGGCAGAATATGAAAGTCTATTAAATAGGGGCCTTTTTTTGGAGACACCCTCATCTCTGACTTAGGGTAGGTGGTGAGAGTTCTGCATGCAGATGTATGTAACAGGGCAGATCCTCTGTATACTTGTATCCAATGTTTCCTAATCCCAAGCCTTTCTGCGATTCTACAAAGCAATGGAGAGTCCTTCTTGTCCATGTTTCCCTTTCCTCCAAAAGCACACTAGAACAGGAATCAGGAAATTCTTTCTGTAAAGGGTCAAGTAGTAAATATTTTAGACTTTGTGGGCCAAGTGGTCTCTGTCACAGCTGTTTAACTCTGTCATCATGAAAGCAGCCAGGGATGGCACGTGAACAAGTGAGTATGGCTGTGCTTCAATAAAACTGTATTTACAAATACATTGCAGCAGCAGGATTTGCTCCATGGGCCATAGTTTGCCAACCCCTGCTCTAGAATATACCTTCCAAAGCCATGATACATCAGTTATCATGCCTTTATCCACATTCCGTATTCTAAAATTCTCTTGAGCTGTCTTGTTTTATAAGGGCCCCTCTGTGTCAGAATGGCTCCTCTCCCCTTCTCTTCTTTGCTGTGGCTTTATTCATTTTAAAGTCTTTGTTAAAGGGGATAGTCATATATGTTCAGTCTGTCATATTGAACTACAAGTCTTAGAATCTGCATTTTTACACCCACTGAAGTTTGAGAACCACCGCGTATAGTCGTAGCAAGAAGACTCCTTTCCCATTTACTGTACAGCTTGGCCAGCATTCTCCATCCTAGCCTGACCCTCTCTCAAACAAGCCTATGCTCAGAATTTCTTTGAAGGAGTGTTTATGAATATTCCTGGGGACTAACTTTTGGGGTAGAGTCTATGGCTATAGCTAATTAATCTTTACATTTATCTTTCATATCAGGCTAGGACTATGTGCAATTTCTCATTCTTTGGGATTTTAGCACTCTTTGGGGTATTCTATCTCATGATTGCACTATCTGAAATTTTAGTTACCTTTTAGCTCTCTATGGAACGGCAAAGATTAGCCTGGGACCTTGAGTGCTGTGTGGACAGATGACCACCCTACTCTCAACATGGCAGCTATTGCGCCTCTTAGCTCTGGCCCTTCAGTAATGAATTTCCACTTAATGGTTACCTGGTGGTTTCCCACGCTGCCTTACCACAGTGTTCTTTGGTCCTCTCTAACCATTATTAGCTCCTTAGCAGTCTGATGAAATCCTACACTTGTTAATTAAACATCTCCTGAGAAAAATCTATATGTATGCAAAAGCCCAAAAAGTAATTCAGAAGTGTTTTCTGTGTCATGTTTTCCCACCTCATAATCAACTTATACCCAGGGCAGGCTTCCTTTTGAATTTTGAGCACACACTGCGATGGTCTCTCCCATGACTCCTCTCTTACTGATTGGCTGCCTTATAAAAACATCCTAGTGAATCAGCCAGTGCTTCAGCACCACCCACCTCCTCAAATAAGTGTTCACACTTAGGTAGTGTAAATCACTTAGATGGTTCTGTCAATTGCTGGAAGCAAATTAACTAATGTAACCTTTCTATTATTTGAAGTATCTGTTTAGTTTTCTAACGCTGCATTGCAAACCATGCCAAAACTCGGTGTTTTAAAGGCGCAGTCAAATGTTTGCTCAAGATTCCAGTTTCTTGCCTGGGATGGGCTGGGTGTTTCTCATCCACTAGTCTCACATTGGGAGTGTTGTGCAGCCGCCACCATCAGGAGCTCCCCTGGGGCTGGGATGTGCAAGGTGAGGCCTCAGCTGGGATGGATAGGACTCCTCAGGGCTGGTGCAGCTTCTCTGTCTCCATGCCGTCTCAACAGCAGCATGGCTGAACCAGTTTACATGGTGGCTCAGAGTTCCAAGAGAGCAAAAGGGAAAGCTGTCAAGCCTCTCAAGGCCTAGCCTGGAACTGGCACAACGTCATCAAATCAAGTCACTCGTCAGCCCAGATAAAAGGGGACGGAAACTAAGCCCCACGTTTGGATGAGAGAAGTGGCAAAAAAAAAAAAAAAAAAAAAAGTCCCTAGTCATCTTTTCATCTACTGCAGTATCCTTCCTATGGCTTCTTTGTTTCTGACTTCCTTGAGTTTGTTCAAAGTGCCCTGAGAAAATTATCTTTGACTTTCATGGGCATTCTACCTTCTCCCAGTCTTCTGGCACGTGTTGATAATGTTTCTGCCTTCCAGTTCTCTATGGTGCTATGAATAAATACTAGTGAATCATAATACAGCATCCAGAGATTATGAGCAGCAAAATCACGAGGCCTCTAGCTCTGTCTTTCTAATAAAAACAAAGGAAATGGTTGCAGCAATTCAGTTTGAAAGATCTTCAAAATATTCACACTCAAATCCAAGTTGGATAATTTTCTAAACGATCCCTTGATATTAATGTCATTTTTGCCTTTTTACATGTTTATGAGCTTTAGATGCTTCCAAAAACATCTTGTGCTCTATAAAAGCCAGAAAACGGAATTGAATTTCTAGCCAGCTGACCGGTACCAATATCTCCAGGAGAGGAGAAATAAACTGTGCTTGTTTAGCTTGTCACAATATATTTACTCTTGGTTCTTTCTAAACTCACCTAAGTTTCAGAACCTAACTTCATTTTGTTGAAATAACTAACATCCCCACTGCTAGTGATGTATCCTTCAGATCAATAACAGAACACCTCAGAGCGAGGGTGAGAGCCACACTAAACACTTTCTATCCACTGTTCTCCTTCCATGACGGTATGTAGGTGATACAGATGCCATAGTCGACGAAATACTTGATTTTGGCTACAAACCAAACCACTTGAAAGGATTAAAAAATTTGTTGCGTCAGTTCTTAAAATTATGCTATGCTTCATCAATAACTCATTTAGTGTTTTAAAAAGAGACCTTTGTAACCCAAATAAATGCTATTACAGTACCTCTTTATTTTTGCACATTTCTGTCTTTTTCTTTCTTTGTAAATGCCTATACAGTGCTGTTTATGCCATCTTCATGTAAAATCACAGTCTAGATAAAAGCTCACTTGAGAAGGGATAACTGCTACACAGGTCCTATCCTAGTTCTCATCTGTGCCCCAGTATTAAGAGCTTTATTCCCATTTTAACACAGATGTAGCAAAGTTTGCTGCTTTAATTTTTTTTTCTAGTTTCAGCAGTGATATCCATTTGGATAAGTCACACGATAATTGAGTTACAATATTCATGACCACTGTACCTATTAACATCGTGACAGTCAATGCACTTAAATGTGCTTTTGTCACTGTTATTTGTAAGTTATTCTGCACAAAAGCCTTAACATTAGTTTTCAGTACAGGTTCACTGGCCCTCCTAGGAGCTAAAGGAGAAAGTGGGTGAGGCCTCCACTCAGCCTAAGAGCAGAGCTCAGAATGGTGCTACATGTTGTAACACCAGGGATGGTGTTTAGAGTACCCTTACTGGATACAAAGTTGGCATTTTAAGAAGCTGAAAAGCTTATTATTTAAGTTTAACGGAAATGGACTGGAGATTATAGGGTTAACATTTTTCATGCCTGCTCCCTGGAGAAGGTTGTTGGTTGTCAGCGTATTTATTAGGGAAAAGTGTTCAGCTTAAGTTAGATGCACTTGAAATAAAGGTATTATCTAAATGCAAGTAAGGGGTTTTTATCATTTCAACTTTTTAGGTCTGAGGTCAGATAACCAATACCCTTACTTATAAATGAACCAGAAAGTATCCAAATAGATACAGAAATTTACCAGATTCTGGTGTCTGGGTTAGCATATGTATTCTCATAGACAATGTCAGATTCATTCAGTTCCTGCTACTCTCTCCCTTCACTAATGGAACTGCGCCTTTGGTTCATCAGGAAACAATCTGCTTTTTTATAAAAGGTGCTCGGGCTTCCCTCGTGGCGCAGTGGTTGAGAGTCTGCCTGCCGATGCAGGGGACACGGGTTCGTGCCCCGGTCCTGGAGGATCCCACGTGCTGTGGAGTGGCTGGGCCCGTGAGCCATGGCCACTGAGCCTGCGCGTCCTAAGCCTGTGCTCCGCAACGGGAAAGGCCACAGCAGTGAGAGGCCCACGTACCGCAAAAAAATAAAAAAATAATAATAAAAAAATAAAGAAACTATAAAAGGTGCTTATTTTTATCCACCCCCTCCCCCAAATGAATTGTAATCTCTCATTATTTAGTAGCCTCCCCCGACCCACCTGACTATAAGCTGTCAGAGGTCAGGGCCTGTGTCTGACTTGATCATTAACAAATCCTCAAGGCTTACTTCACTGCCATATATATAGCAGATATCCAACTTGTTGATTGCACAGTGGAATGAGTCTGTGAAGCACTGATACGCTGACATGGATTACTATGGAGGCATGAGATGTGCTGTAATATCATAGCTTCCTCTGTGATTATTTATGTTCCCGTTAGAGAATCATCTAAGGCTTTTCTTTGTTCAGTTTAACTAAACAATTCATTAGATGAGTTATTTACATTTAAAGTACTTAGAATAGGACACACCATATGGAATCACTCAAAATTAGTACCAATTATTAATATATTTATGAGACTCTTTTCCACAAATTTGAAGGAAGCCTTAGCATTCTGGGAATGATAGATACATGAAAATATCTATGAGCAGCTTAGGCTTTCCCCCTTTGGACCCTGGGAGTAAAATGATTCTGCATTGAACACTTAACAAAGCAACTCTTGCCTCTTTAAATAGTTTTTGATTTAAAGGAGATGGTCAGAAAAATTTCAGAATCGTGGTGCCACGTTGATGACCCTTACTCTGTTGATAGACTGGCAGCTGAAATAGGACCTTCAACTTCTTATGTGTGAACATGTCACTGAAAATTAGGCTGGGTGTCTTTTAGGTATGCATTAGATTCTAAGACATCTTCTAGACACTTTTAGAAAAGTCAGTAACTTAATCTTCATTTGTTTAATGATGGGTCCTCATTTTTGGATATTATAACCCCTTCGAAAATAAAAGCATGTCAATCCTGCACCACAACAAATCAAAAGAAAAGTCTAAGGAGGGTAAGATAGTTGGAAAATGTATAAGGCAACGTAAATGTTTCTGTTGAGAGAATAATACTCCCTGAATTAAATAGCTATATAGGGTGTTGGTGCATATTCCTACAGATTGTCACGTAGGCTTGTAAATGCTCAGTGAGGAGTTTGATTATAGATATACACACATATATATCATCATCTACAGATATATGTGCAATGTGAGAAAAAGAGGCAAGAAATATGTCTTTCATTGTTTCATCAGCTAAGTCTTAGATCTAGTTCATAATTATAAACCTCTTAGCATTCTAAACCAGAAGACGTCACTGAAGTCAATAGGAGATAAATTACCATGCAGACCTTTGTTTATAAGTGTAATTCTGCTGGTTCTTACAAGCTGCCAGTGAAATTAGAGATGGAGTGTGCTGGAGTCTGCAAATATCAAAACTGCCACAGCTGCAGAAACCTTAGTCCTGTATGCAGTGTAATTATGTGCCTCTCACATGCTTCAGCTGAGGATTTGCATGAACTGACAAGAGCACACACGGTAAATCTTGCGTCATCATCTGATTTACTACTTTGTTCGAAAATCCAACTCTGTAAGGTGAATTTTGCATCTCTTAATGGTGAAAACTATTGTCAGAAAGGAAAACATTTTGCCACGTATATGAGATATTGACAAAAGAAGTGGGAACTTTGTTTTGTGAAAGCAAGATTAATAACATAGAACTGTCTTTCTCCGTATCAACACCTTTGTATTCCCTCTCTCTTTGTTTTAAAGTGTTGTGTCCTGAAATTTTCACTCCTCTTGCTTCTTTCTTGTTTTTCTTTCCTATTTTCTCACCTGAAAAAAGAAAAGAATACTGGATATCTTTTCTTCTGTTTCTCATAAGAGAATGAAAAATTTTGCCATGAATTTTAAAAAGTGACTTAGTCACATCTCTAAATTTATTATGAAGTACTTAATATACCTTTTAATTTAATTTTTATTTTATATTGGAGTATAGTTGATTTACAATGTTGTGTTAGTTTCAGGTGTACAGCAAAGTGACTCAGTTATACATATACATATATCCATTCTTTTTCAGCTATTTTTCCCATATAGGTTATTACAGAATATTGAGTAGAGTTCCCTGTGCTATTCAGTAGGTCCTTGTTGATTATCTGTTTTATATATAGTAGTGTGTACATGTAAATATACTTTTAAGCATGGTGATAGACAAACTATATTGCAGCACTGGCATTTTTTCAGAGCAGTTTCTCACGGACTTGTATAAAACTGTAATCCTGGATTAGCACATAAAAGCTTTGAAGTGTTACAGTAATGAGATTAAAGTGTGTATGTGGGGGGGTGTTTGTGCAGTGTGGTGTTTGTGTGTGTGTGTGTGTGTGGTAGGAGTGGGCTGGCGGGGGGCGTTAGATGCAGCAAGAGCCAAGAGCCGGGTTTACAAGAATCCATCCTGTGTGCAGGGAACGTTCCTGGAAAACAAGGTGCCAGGACTTTCTGGTCGTTGCCATTCGCTTACAGGCTACATCGGTGGTGACAGGTGTAATCTCAGAATTTACAAACTAAAACCTCAAGTACAAATTAAAAGGTATGGAATTGTTTTCAGTGTTTTTCATCAAAGCCGAGTCCTTGAGAATTTTTTTTTTAACAAAATGCAAAGGTCATTTTTCCTTTGGAAAAAAAAGAACTACCTGCCATTTCCCAGAGAAAAGGTGACATTTTTCTATGAAAAGGAGACATTTTGCCCAGAGGCAAGTGGAAGCAGTTTCTGGGATTGCCTGACAGTGAGTTTACTTAAGAACAGAGCAAGATGCTGTGCCTCTGGCAGAAATGACATTTTCCTCCCTATTCAGCTTTGCAAATTCTGAAAAATACAAGACCAATTTTTTTGGTGGTAATTCTCCCGGTCTCTTATTGATGTGTGCAGCAGCAAAACTAATTAATGTTATGAACATACACTGTGCTGAGACAAGGGGAGGTTGTACAAAGATGGCAAGCTGGCAACTGAGCCCTGAGACAGAAGTCCAGGGCTTTCCATTGGATTTCCATCACTGACTCTTCTTGTTCTGTTTCAAAATCCACCTAGCACCTCATTGCACAGCAACAATATTCCCCTCTATTAAGAATTATTCAAAATAGATATATCCATTTGCTCATTCTTTTTTTATTATAAATGTTTTTATTTATTTTTGGCTGAGTTGGGTCTTCGTTGCTACACGCGGGCTTTCTCTAGTTGCGGCGAGCGTGGGCTACTCTTTGTTGCGGTGCGCGGGCTTCTCACTGCGGTGGCTTCTCTTGTTGCGGAGCACGGGCTCTAGGCGCTTGGGCTTCAGTCGTTGTGGCTCGCGGGCTCTAGAGCGCAGGCTCAGTAGTTGTGGTGCACGGGCTTCGTTGTTCCGCGGCTTGTGGGATCCTCCCGGACCAGGGCTCGAACCTGTGTTCCCTGCGTTGGCCGGCGGATTGTTAACCACCGCGCCACCATGGAAGCCCTGCTCATTCATTTATTCAACAAACTTTATACCGGGATGTTGAGTGGTACTCTTCACAGAGTTGGCTCTAGGGCCTGTCAGCCTCCCTTAAGGCTGCTGTGGAATGACCCCACCACAATCAACCCCTCCACTCTCACCCTAGTCTGTACAAACAGAAGCTGGAGAGGGAAAAAGAGAATCTCCAGGGTAGTTTTTTCTTACGTGGGATGCAGCGTTTGTGTTAAGAGGTAATCCAATGGTGCCCAGGAGAAAGAGAGGGGTGCTCCCTTTCTCCACCTCAATCCAAGTGAAGGGGAGGCCCTAAGGGCATCACTCATTGAAATTGGGGTTGCCTAAAGGAAGGGGAGTTGGTGGTTTGATTTCCACATTAGACATCTGCTCAGGCAGTGGACTTGCTTCCTTTGCCAGTCAGAAGAGAAGAGAAGTGAATCGGGGGGAGATGGCAGGATAGAGAGTGAGAGACATGGCAAGTATCTGGCATGGCAAGGCTGTGTGAGTTTTCTGTGGTCGAAGTGACCATGGGGAAGAGACCTTGACCGGAGCCCGCCATCTTCCATGTACCACCCAAGAGAGTGCCTGCTGGGCAAGGAAACCCAGCATCAATAGGCTGGGCAGTGCAGGCGGGGCACCATGGACGTGAAAGAGGTCAAGCTTGAGCCACATATTGCACTGACCCCAGGATGAATCCACAGATCGATTCCATAAGAGAGCCAGCCACCGGGTACCTGCCACTTCAATGGCCATTTCTCTTTTACTAGACAAACAGCCACAACCTACGGCAAAAAAGAATGCCATTCCAGAGTTAAATAAAGACACCCTCCTCTCTTCACATAACACACTGGAAAAACTGGACCTTGAAGAGTCAAGGAGGAGGCAGTGCCCCAGAGGCAGACCGTGCCTCCCTTACCTCAAAGCCGTCAGGGTCGGCTTCCCTGGTGGCGCAGTGGTTGAGAGTCCGCCTGCCGATGCAGGGGACACGGGTTCATGCCCCGGTCCGGGAGGATCCCACATGCCGCGGAGCGGCTGGGCCCGTGAGCCATGGCCGCTGAGCCTGCGCGTCCGGAGCCTGTGCTCTGCAACGGGAGAGGCCACAACAGTGAGAGGCCCGCGTATAGCAAAAAAAAAAAAAAAAAAAAAAAAAGGCACAAATTTGTAAAACAATTATACTCCAATAAAGATGTTAAAAAAAAAAAAAAAAAAAAAAGCCGTCAGGGTCCCAGGAAAACCCATGCGGACGGTAGGAGCAAAAGAGATTTAAATCAAGTTTAGGAAGTTGAAGGCGTTAAGGAGACTGGACATATGATAGCCAAAAGTGACTGGAAAGTTAAGAATTTTCCCAGGGGCATGAAAATAGTAACTGTAGAAAAAAATTACTTTATATGTTTACCCACTATGCCATAGATGATGCTGTTCAATAAACAGGCTGTTTGCCCCCCATGAATCAGCCATCCTTTCAGGTCCTGGGAGCCCACAGATGAATAAGACAGCCTCTGCCATTAAGGAACATATAGTCTGGTCAAGTAACTGAAGCATGTGAACAATTTCAAGTGGCAACTGGAGATAAATACTAAAAGGGATGTGGACAGACTGCTTAGGGAGAACAGAGGAATAAGTCTCTCACAGGAGGAGGGGGCATGGGGAGAGTCCAGGGAAGATTTCACAGAGGAAACATGATTCAGAGACCTGAAGGGAGATTATGAATTTATCAAGCATACCAGGTACGGGGAGTATAAACTCTCAACAAAGACAACTAAGTTCTCAATTCCACAATTTATATTTTCTTTGTTGAGCTTTATTTTATGACTCCCTTTTTGATTCCTTTTCAGGAAGAAGTGGTGGTGGTAGGATTCATTTTATATTTTGCCAGCGAAGTCTACACTGTTAACAACTCAGTGGGATGGGAGAGGGGAAGAATTACAGGCCAAGGCATACAGCAAAGAGAATGCATAGTGCTTCGGACACCGAGTAGCTGCCAAAAGCAAGAAGGAGCAGCCTTGTTTTCCATCAAATTCTTCTAGGTTTTTCCAGATGGGAGAACAACCACAAATGGGTGAAAGTTATACAGAGACAGATTTTGATTTATTTTTTTTTATTTTTATTTTTTTTTTTTATTTTTTTTTTTTTTTTTGCGGTATGCGGGCCTCTCACTGCTGTGGCCTCTCCCGTTGCGGGGCACAGGCTCCGGACGCGCAGGCCTAGCGGCCATGGCTCACGGGCTTACTTGCTCCGCGGCATGTGGGATCTTCCCGGACCAGGGCACGAACCCGTGTCCCTGCATCGGCAGGCGGATTCTTAACCACTGCGCCACCAGGGAAGCCCTGATTTATTTTTTTAAATAGCTTAATGACAGAGCTACCCTACAATGCAATGGGTTGTCTAACTAATAACAATATTCATTCACTGAGAGTTTCATGGCACTGTGCTAAACTCTTAAAATATAATATCTGATTTAATCTCTACAATAACCCTGTGGTATAGATACCATTATTCTTATTTTGTAAATAAGGAAACTTAAGTCCAGAAAAGTTAAGAAACTAGCCAAGCTCACATCATCAGTACATAGTAAGGCTGAGATTCAACCCCTTCTTGACCACTGTGCTACTGCCTTCCAGGAGAGTAGTCGGCTCTCTAGAATTGGAGGTTTAATCCGAGGCTAAATGATCACTTCTCAGGTGTTTCTTCTCTGGCTGGAGGTTGAACCGTATGGCTCATAAAGTCACCATCTCTCAGGTGTGGCATCATGTGCTCCTCCTCTACCTGCCCTCTCTTCTTATCACCGCCCCCCCCACCGCTGCTAACTCTGTGTGTTATATGTGTTGTGTGTGTATATGTGTATTGAACTTAATCTGTTAAACGAATTCCATGGTTTTTATTAATGGAGAAAGACATTGAGGGAAAGTTCTAGTTAGAAGAAAACAATACATTCCCTTTTCACTAACATATACCCTGTCTGCATATCTTATTTGTTTATTTTTTATATTTCTGGCATCTTTATTGGAATATAATTGCTTTACAATGGTGTGTTAGTTTCCGCTTTACAACAAAGTGAATCAGTTATACATATACGTATGTTCCCATATCTCTTCCCTCTTGTGTCTCCCTCCCTCCCACCCTCCCTATCCCACCCCCCCTATCCCACCCCTCTAGGTGGTCACAAACCACCAAGCTGATCTCTCTGTGCCATGCGGCTGCTTCCCACTAGCTATCCACCTACGTTTGGTAGTGTATATATTTCCATGCCACTCTCTCGCTTCGTCACAGCTTACCCTTCCCCCTCCCCGTATCCTCAAGTCCATGCTCTAGTAGGTCTGTGTTTTATTCCCGTCCTACCCCTAGGCTCTTCATGACATTTTTTTTCTCTTAGATTCCATATATATGTGTTAGCATACGATATTTCTTTTTCTCCTTCTGACTTACTTCATTCTGTATGACAGACTCCAGGTCCATCCACCTCACTACAAATAACTCAGTTTCGTTTCTTTTTATGGCTGAGTAATAGTCCATTGTATATATGTGCCACATCTTCTTTATCCATTCATCTGATGATGGACACTTAGGTTGCTTCCATCTCCTGGCTATTGTAAATAGAGCTGCAATGAACATTGTGGTACATGACTCTTCTTGAACTATGGTTTTCTCAGGGTATATGCCCACTAGTGGGGTTGCTGGGTCCTATGGTAGTTCTATTTGTAGTTTCTTAAGGAACCTCCATACTGTTCTCCATAGTGTCTGTATCAATTTACATTCCCACCAACAGTGCAAGAGTGTTCCCTTTTCTCCACACCCTCTCCAGCATTTATTGTTTGTAGATTTTTTGATGATGGCCATTCTGACTGGTGTGAGATGATATCTCATTGTAGTTTTGATTTGCATTTCTCTAATGATTAATGATGCTGAGCATTCTTTCATGTGTTTGTTGGCAATCTGTATATCTTCTTTGGAGAAATGTCTATTTAGGTCTTCTGCCCATTTTTGGATTGGGTTGTTTGTTTTTTTGTTATTGAGCTGCATGAGTTGCTTATAAATTTTGGATATTAATCCTTTGTCATTTGCTTCATTTGCAACTATTTTCTCCCATTCTGAGGGTTGTCTTTTCGTCTTGTTTATGGTATCCTTTGCTGTGCAAAAGCTTTTAAGTTTCATTAGATCCCATTTGTTTATTTTTCTTTTTATTTCCATTTCTCTAGGAGATGGGTCAAAAAGGATCTTGCTGTGATTTATGTCATAGAGTGTTCTGCCTATGTTTTCCTCTAAGAGTTTGATAGTGTCTGGCCTTACATTTAGGTCTTTAACCCATTTTGAGTTTATTTTTGTGTGTGGTGTTAGGGAGTGTTCTAATTTCATACTTCTACAGGTAGCTGTCCAGTTTTCCCAGCACCACTTGCTGAAGAGGCTGTCTTTTCTCCATTGTATATTATTGCCTCCTTTATCAAAGATAAGGTGACCATATGTGTGTGGGTTTATCTCTGGGCTTTCTATCCTGTTCCATTGATCTATATTTCTGTTTTTGTGCCAGTACCATACTGTTTTGATTACTGTAGCTTTGTAGTATAGTCTGAAGTCAGGGAGCCTGATTCCTCCAGCTCCATCTTTCGTTCTCAAGATTGCTTTGGCTATTTGGGGTCTTTTGTTTTTCCATACAAATTGTGCAATTTTTTGTTCTAGTTCTGTGAAAAATGCCAGTGGTAGTTTGATAGGGATAGCATTGAATCTGTAGATTGCTTTAGGTAGTAGAGTCATTTTCATAATGTTGATTCTTCCAATCCAAGAACTTGGTATATCTCTCCATCTATTTGTATCATCTGTAATTTATTTCATCAGTGTCTTATAATTTTCTGCATACAGGTCTTTTGTCTCCTTAGGTAGGTTTATTCCCAGATACTTTATTCTTTTTGTTGCAATGGTAAATGGGAGTGTTTTCTTAATTTCACTCTCAGATTTTTCATCATTAGTGTATAAGAATGCTGGAGATTACTGTGCATTAATTTTGTATCCTGCTACTTTACCATATTCATTGATTAGCTCTAGTAGTTTCCTGGTAGCATCTTTGGGATTCTCTATGTAGAGCATCATGTCATCTGCAAACAGTGACAGCTTTACTTCTTCTTTTCAGATTTGGATTCCTTTTATTTCTTTTTCTTCTCTGATTGCTGTGGCTAGAACTTCCAAAACTATGTTGATGCATATCTTACATACCTCTGGCTGGCTGGTTAAAAAGGCAGCTTCAAAATCAATGCACAGAATGCATGATATTTTATAATAGCATTTTTTTTTTCCTTGCCATATACCCCGGTGTTTTGCTGGGAGGAAGCCAGCAAATATATCTTGCAGCCATTTCACATTTTTTATCAATAAATGGTATCTTTTGTTATTAAGAAGTACCAAATTAAAGGTATTTCAAAACTTCTTGGAACAAGAAGACCTATGAAGTAATTTTTTTCAAGTATGTCATTTCGATAGCCAAGTTATCTAAACACAGAACTTAGAGCCGTAAGAAGATTTCATATGATCATTACAGTTCAAATGAAACTATGTTCTGTGGAAAGAAATCTATGTATACATAAAATTGACCTAACTAGTTAGACTAAGGTGTAATGAAGTAGAATCCCAGGACAGATCTCTGAGACTCCTAATTACAGACTGCCTCCTGGTTTAGTTTCAAGCCTGGGACACAAAAAGGAATGTAGTGTAACTCAAGAAGTGATCCCAAGAGAATTCACTTCCACATAGGATGTAGAAACATCTTTGAAGTTTTTACATCAATCCAAGTACATGATGTCTCTTTTACTCGAAGTAAAAAGTCTGAAAGCCCTTTGCTCACATAGCTGAGATGTTGAAGTGAGGAATGTGGTCCTCAGAGAAAAATTAATTACAGGAAGAGGATCATTACAGTTCAGTACTGAGAATTTGCATCATACTCTGTTCATCATAATCTAACACGCAAGTATATATCTGATATCCTTGTCCAGTAAATCGCTGGCATCATAGTATAAGGTAGATGAGATTGTGACTATAAAAATATTTTGAAAACTGCAAAACAATGCTTGAATTATAAGTTAGTGTTATGGTGATTTTACATTCTCATACATCTTAACATGCCACTTTCTCCATTTTAACTTATTATGCTGATATGCATTCTTATCTTTTCCCTTCTGGGTGTTGTCAATCTGTCTAATTAGATTATAGAATCATTAAGTGGAGGCCAATGGCTAATTTCTGTATTTAGTATGGAAACAATACACTGTTGGTGTTTAATCATCCATAGTCTCCTGTTCTGGCTCAGCAGGGTGTAACAATACATCTTCTGAAAGCTCACTAGAGTGAAAATTTCCCTGCAGAGGGTGAGAAGAAGACAAGAAGGACAAATGCATTTTCATTCAATACTCAAAGAGTTCTTTTTTTTTCAAGAGTGTGATAGCTAAGCCACTAATCTATAGAATGGAAAATCAGCCTGAGTAAATGTAAAAGAAAAAAAATCAATGTGCAGTAGTTGTTTTATGCAGTACTGTTCAATTCCAAAAGAACTGACAGTCTGTAGAAGGAAAAAACAATATGTGTTATGCCATTTGGGAAAAAAGCAAAGCAAATAATTCATATGTGGAACTTTTATGAGTGTCTCAAAACTGTTTAAAGAAAGCTAACTCAGTGTTCCTTGGAGAATCATGGGTGAAACAAGAGTAGGGAAAGTATTAATTTATCTAGTTTTTAAGTAAAGAAAGAAAGAAAAAACACACAACAAAGCTCCAGGATTCAGAGTTTATCAGTTCTGCGGCCAGAATCCTGGATTGTTCATCTGCTGTTCAATATAGTTTATAAAATCTGTAGGGATTTAGCAGTAGCTACTCACTTGGAGGTTAGAATTTAAGTTCTGCTCAAATTCTTAATAAAAAGAGTTTCATGTTTTCTTCTTTATAGTTGAATCCCTCTTGGTTTGCAACTAACTTTACTATGGCTTCTTCTGGAGCTTTATTTAGCTTAATTGACAGTATCTGCTGAGGCAAAGGCAAAGAAAACAAAATTGCCCACTTCCCATTGATAGGTAGATTCTGTAAGAGTTTGATAGGTTAATAATAGAAAATTCTTTTAGCAGCTCTGTTTTATGATGTATACCCAAAGGGTTACAGAGCTCATTTTCTTCTCAGCTAGTAAGTAAAGCACCCTTTCTGAAAATACTATTAACACCACTTGGAATTCATGTAGAAACCAACATTAGGATCTCAGAATGTTTAAAGAGCTTCTTCTCTAATCTCCTCAATGTAAATGGAAGAAGGACAGGACCTAATTGCATCTGTTTCAACACTAAAATGTGATGTAAAAGATGAATTTTTATTTCTACACACCCAGGTTCATTACTGGGCTAAAATTTGGTGAAAGGGAAGTAATACGTAAGCTTTTATTCATTGCTTGCTGTGCACCTTGGAAAATGTAAGGGAAAAGAGACAACTTTGTATCTGAAAACACTTCCATCCGAAGTAATAGCTATAGGGGACAAAGTGACACTGTAGAAGAGACTATCTGTTAGTTATATGAACAAGAAACGTAATTTGAGGGCTTCCCTGGTGGCGCAGTGGTTGAGAATCCGCCTGCCGATGCAGGGGACACGGGTCCATGCCCCGGTCTGGGAAGATCCCAAATGCCGCGGAGCGGCTGGGCCCATGAGCCATGGCCACTGAGCCTGCCGTCCAGAGCCTGTGCTCTGCAACGGGAGAGGCCACAACAGTGAGAGGCCTGCGTACCATAAAAATATATATATATATATATATATATATATGTATATATATATATATATATTATATATATATATAAAATTTGAATTTATTGTCAATTTCTGAGCATCTATTTTACATATAGTTAAATATTCTAGTGAAGTCTTATGTGCTTAATATATTAATTGAAATATGTATGTATATTTATTAACACAACTGTAAAACCTTCATAATAAATATTGATTATGAAAACTAAAAAAAAAAAAAATAGCAAAGTATTGTAGATAATTCTCTATCACTCATGACAGATGGACACCTAAGAAACTTCCCAGTGGACATCCTGGGACATATCTGTGGAAGTACCCAACTCAAAGACTTATGATGCAGTGAAATATCTTCTCTGACTGACTGTGGAAATAGCAAAGCTTCCATCATGGGAAAGGTTTAAAAGAAGAATGTGTTTTGGAGTGAGCCAAGGGAAGTATAAGAAATTGTTGAAGCAAAACAAAATCAGTACTAAGAAAGAAGGAGAAGAAGAAATAAACAGGGAGAAAAATATGACCATAACTTCTTCCACAAAATGACGAACATGTTTGTATACCTTACCTCCTAACTGATTCTAAAGTTAAAAACTTACTAAAATGAAATGGGACAGAAATGAGGTGGAAGCAGAACAGAAAAAAATCTCTACTTTTGAAGACTTAATTTATTAGCATCTTAATGTACATTCAATCCTTGTTGGAACAGTTGCAATTCTGAATATAATAGAGTCTGAGCTAATTGGCTGAGAATGATAATATCCTTTAAAATGAGCTTCTGGCATAATGTCCAGTCTTCTCTAGGCCTATAATTATTTATGTGTATATGTGAGCAAGGAACTATGTGATTCAGTTGGGCTCAATGGGCTAGTAATAATACCCCTGATCAATGTTTGAAACCCTCCAAGGAAGAACCCAGTGTGAATAGCATGACTAAATTCTATAGACAGCAGTGCTTGTAAGAAATAAAAGGAATAACAGGGTGTGTGAACTCTATCATCAACTCTTATTTCTGGGAAAATGACAAAATATGCAACCCTGCCAAGTATATGCCAGTTAACGTGATTCATTTTGGATGTGCATTAGCCCTCTAGCCCACAAATGTCCAGATGATATCTCTCACTTAATACTAGGTCATATTATTTAATGATTTCACTTAGTTGTGTGAAATCAAAATGCAAACACTTAATTCCAAGTGAGACACAACACAAAATGGTAACCAGAACAGTTGGCTTGGAAACTTGGGAAAATAACTTCTTACTTTCTTGCCTCAGTATCCTCTGTCCAAAAATATGACAGTAAATTAGATTATGTCATAGGTCCTCTCCAGCTCTAAAATAATATAAATGGACAATAGTGAGCCACAAAATTACAAATGTTGGTCTAATAACAGTATAAAACTATGGCCTTTAGATAGAATTCCCAAATCAGCAAACTGGATAAAGTTCATCCATGATAAAGCAGTATGCCTGACAATTAACTCTGGGAATCAATGTCCTATCCTCTGATAGAAACAGCCACAATAAGTTGAATACAATCTAATAGAATCAAAATATAATTACCACCAGAGGCAAAGTCAGCTAATTTTATAGTTTCTAATAAATATATACACAAGAAACTACATAGCTAAAAAACAACAACATTAAACATTTAATTATACTGGAGCATGACTTGGACACACTACACAGTCACTATAATTGATTGAGAAAAGAATGATTGTTAAAGTTACCAAGCAAAAGACAATAGACTGAAAAACAGTCACCTCAGAGGCCACGAGGCCATGTGTGGACATGCCCCTTGTTAACACTGATAAACTGTTACTGATGGAGCCAGTTCTAAACGTTCAAACTTATGGATAATGCTGCCCAGGGCTAGCTGTGAGAAATTTGTATTATAACTGATGTCCGTCTTATACTCAGCATCTTTTTCTGTGCCCTCTTCCTTTCTTGATAATATAATAATTCCGCAGCAAGTTCTTTGTCCTACAAAGTTCCACTCTTCTTCTGTGTCCATCGTGCCTATTCTCTCTCCCATCACCACCACACAAACATATAAGATAAATCAGAGCTCCTACTTCCAAGATACTTCTTATTTTGATAGGTGAGTCCTGAACCAAGGCCAAGACATAAGTCATTTTTATAGAAAATGAACATGCTACATTAGTGTGCCTTCTTAATTCCATAATATAACTTATTTTCTTTTAACCTCCTCCAGGGAGCTGTAAGGCATCGTTTTTATATCTTTGGAAGTCATGAAAAAGCAATAACGAGGCATTATAAGTACTTAATCTGCATGGCATCATATTAATATGTCATTATAAAATGCATCCTATCTAACAAAATGTCCATAGCAATAATATTCATTCTGAGAACATAGTAGGTGGCTCCTGAGCTACTGTTAAAGTCTTCTACTGGACTAATGCCATTTAAGGCAGTGTGGGTTCATTACAGTATTATATGAAGAAGAATCAGTTATAAAATCAATCATTGCACTATGTATCATGCACCAAGGCTTCAGCTGAATGATAAATAGTACAGACACATTAAGTTTAATTAATCTTTCTAAGACAAATGGAGGAGAGGCCTTGCAAAGTGAACAGTATCTTAGTATGGGTTAACTTAGTATAGGTTGACACGTGTCTCCATGCTAACTCATGTCTCCAGAGCTCCTAGTCCCATAACTTTCTGTAATTTTAGGTCATAAATGCAATAATTTTTTAAAGTCATTCTAAAAAAAATCATTTTAGTATCAGGAGTATTTAAATCGACACAATAGCAAATAGATGTATGATTTCTTTTGCCTCTGAAAAAAAAAAACAAGAAGTGTTGCTTAACATAGGTATATACAGCCTTAAATGCAGAAAAGTAAACAAACAATGCCCTACTGGCCATTGTGCATGACAATTCACAAACATTGTGCATGACAATTCACAAACAATTCATTTGGTATATTTCTTTATATCAAAAAAGTAACTTTTATGTCTTTTTTTCTATGCTTTATAACTTTTCATACATATTTTGATTTTATTATTCTGTTTGTGATAGTAACTTTGTTTCTATTCTTTATTATTCAAGTTGGAAAATCCATGTTTGATGTTTTAAATTGACAATCACATAGATAGAACTTGAATTTTTTATGTTATTAAGCTTTGTGTCCATTTCCTTGTCTTGTAATCAGCCCTTCACTAGCCAAAATATACCCAATGCTATTTGTCCTACATGATTAAATAATTTTCATAGTACTTTTGGGGGTAGCTAAAATTTACCTGCCTAAATTTCTTTCTTGACCTTAGTATTTCTATATGCAAATTAAATGCCCCTAATTTTTAATTTAAGAAAAACATTAGCATTTGAAAATAAAACTTGCAACTTTTTGGGTGAGGTTTTCTCCCAAAATTCCATTTCAACTAAATTTGCTTTGCTTGCCTATATATATATATATACACCCATTTCATGTAGTACTTTGTTTGTATTAATAGGCCCCCTCTGATCCTTTAACAAATTAATAATTTTTGAAAAGTGCCAAGAGTTTGCATACTGACTTTTTTTTTTTTTTTAAATTAAAAAGAAGACAAAGAAGCCTAAATGTGTTATCACTCTATGAGCACTTACGAAGGTATTCTACCTCTATTCACCTGGAGTTATGGTCTAGAAAAAAATACTATGTGTCCTCATCTTTGCCTCTTTCTTTACTACACTGAAACAGTCTCATGCATCAGATGATGTTCTAATTTTAAAAACTTCAGTTGTCCCTTTAGTCTCTTTATATTATCGTTCTGTCACAATCTTTCATAGGCAAATATGAAAAATTATTCTTTACCTATTACTTCCCTCTCTTCATATCCATCCCCTTGATCTTCTGTAGTTTGGCTTCTGAAGCCACCAATTTAACCCAAGCTTCTGTCCCATCAGCACTCCCAAATCCAGAGGCTTAGCTGGGAATTCATTGCTCTTGAACTCTCAGAAGTACTTAACATTGTAGACCACACCCTTCTCCTTGAAGCTCTGCCTTGCCTTGTTCTGTGACAAAGCTCAGCTGACCTTCTTTTCCTACTTTTCTAGTTGCTCCTGGAATCTGGTTTCCTTCTTTTTCATTTTCCCCCTGCCCATGGGAATTGCCTTTCATTCCATCTTTTGTTTTTCTTTTTCTATTTTGTTTCCTGGAAGAGCTCATCCATTCTCATTCTGGCTTAGCTACTTATTAGCTGTGTAATATAAGGCAAGTTATTTAGCCTTTCTGTACCTCAGGTTTCTCATCAGCAAATTGGAGATAATATTTGATGTGAAAACTAGAGTTAGCATGTAGAAAGCATTTAAAATACCCCTTGTCATAACATAAGTAACATAAGTCATTTGTCATCAGTCATAACATAACATAAATAAGTCATTTGTTACTAGCCATGATCATTATTTGCTATCATTTCATCACACTTAAAACTACATCTTCATCTTTGATTTGTGTTTCCATATTTTAAACTGCTTTTAAGATATGATCAACAAAATATTCCATGAACAACACTTCAAACACCAGCATGGCCAAAACAGAAGTCAGTTTCTTGGGCCATATGTCCTTCTCAACATGGCTTATCCTTTCAAATGCCCTCTTTCTATCACTGATATTACCATTCTCCAGGTAATCAATATTCTTTCATTGTCTACATTAAACTTATTATTTAGCTTGTCAGATTTTCCTTTGTAATTTAGTTTGAATTCACTGAATTGTGTTGCTTTCCAATGCTCTCCTTGGTCCAGATCCTTGCCATCTTACACATGAACTAGTCATCCATATCTCTACTCCCAGCATCTTTATTCCAACCAAATAAAATCTTATAAACACCACGTTCAGTATGTCATATTCCACCCAATGTTCTTCTACTGAAGAATTTAGAATCCAAAAATCTAACTATACCAATAATTGTTAAATAATTGGGAATTGTAGAGCTGATGTTGCTTTTAAAATACATATTGAAAATTTAAGTTCATAAACTGGAAACTCAAATAAAATCTGAGAAGTATAAATATTTTATTATTTTTATAGATTAATAAAGTAAGCAGGAAAGATCATAAAAATGTTCCAGTAAACACAAACGTATCATACAAAAGGGCCAATAATAGTATAATTACAATAATGATAATAACTGACATTTCTTATCTATATTACACTTTACGAAATATTTTGACATAAAATATATCATTTGCTTTTCACACTAATTCAATGAAAAAGGTGTTGATATTAACCCATTTTACAGAATTAAAAACAGAGGTAAGGTTAAGCAGTGTACCAGAGATCATACACCAGGAAGAGATGGAGACAGAACTTGCCTTTGGGTCAAGTTCCATTGCATAATTTGAAAGACGTCAATAATCATTTTTTAACAACTTACTACATTTTTAAAACCTGGTAATAGAACCAAATGAATGCTGAGTGAATGAGTGAATTACCTACCATATAGGCTGGAATAATTCTAAATTACTGTATATAGAACCACATCTAATACAACTTGGGTTTCACAATAGATAATCTATACATCTAAACCTCATGAACTATCTTATCACTGCTTGGCAAAGCAGGAGTATAGTGTCTAGAAATGAATAAATAATATTATCACTTTAGTACTAAAAGGTATCTGCCTCTACTTAAGTTCATTAGCCAAAGGATCAGAAGCCATTTCTCATTTTTTAATAACTGTCTTCATAATTAACAGCTTGTATAACAGTAATATAGGTGAAAATATATAAAATACTTTTACAAGCATAAATAAAATTAACCTTTATTTTACAAATGTTGTCCTTTGAATATAAAAGTCTAAAATTATACAGTTGACAAAGATGAACATATGACTGAGTTTTAGGTGTAAATGCTCCCTTTCTTTTCTATCTGTGGGGTTAATATTCAGATAGCTCAACTGACATTGCCTACTGATTACAGAAATTATGAAGATGAAGCAAAATTTTCCTGGATATACTTAATGCTCTGGAAAGAATGCTAATGATAGTTAAAACGTTTGATCCTGAATTGAATGTATGTATCTCTCTATTCACTTGACTGTTTTAAGTAGGATTTAAAACTCTTTGGTGAAATTATTCAAAAATTTCTCAGTTGCAGATTACTTGGCATTGGCTATTACACTGCCTGTCTTATGTAAATATTATTCTTAAAACCATACCAGGACGTTAGTCCCCCGGGGGATGTGGAGAGCTGGCAGCCTGCTGCAGAGCTGTGGGACGGGTTCGCCCTGAGGGCAGTGAACAAGTGCGTGCAGCAGGCGGTAGCATGGCAGCCGTGGGAAGTCCCAGCCATCCAGCCCCGGCTGGTAGCAGTCAGCAAAACCAAACCTGCAGACATGGGGATCGAGGCCTACAGTCACCAGCGGCACACTTTCGGGAGAACTGTGTTCAGGAGCTGCTTGAAAAAGCATCAAATCCTAGAATTCTGTCTTCTTGTCCTGAGATCAAATGGCACTTCATTGGCCATCTACAGAAACAAAATGTCAACAAATTGATGGCTGTCCCCAATCTCTCCATGCTGGAAACAGTGGATTCTGTGAAGCCGGCAGACAAAGTGAAAAGTGCATGGCAGAAGAAAGGTTCTCCTGAAAGGTTAAAGGTTATGGACCAGATTAACACCAGCGGAGAGGAGAGCAAACACGGCCTGCCCCCATGGTGGCCATGGTGGAACACGTAAACACAAAGTGCCCCGGCCTGGAGTTCGTGGTGCTGGTGACCATCAGGAGCTTTGGGCACGATCCTAGTCAAGGACCAGACCCAGACTTCCAGGTGTTACTGCCTCTCTGGGAGGAGCTGTGAAGGAAACTGAGCATCCTTACCAAACAGATGGAGCTGAACGTGGGCCTGTCCGTGGACTTCCAACACATGACTGAAGTGGGATCTGCGAATGTCCGAATAGGAAGCACCATTTCTAGAGAGTGAGATTACTTCAAGAAAGCTGCCCTGGAAAGGCTTGCAGCAGAGCTGAAGGCCCTGGCAGCAGAGGTGGCCCAGGCACATTGAGCAGCGGCCCAGCTCAAGGGCTGGGTCCAGGAAGACAGACTATGCACTCAACCTGGGCTTTCACTTTCACATCCCCCATGTCACAGCACAGCCATGCCCTCCTCAGGGCCTGGAGAGAGCACGCCTACGATTATGTGTTGATGGAAACCATCTGACTTAGTGTCTGACACAGGAAGCTCCCTTCAAGCAGTGACTTTGGATTGGATTTGAGGAATCCAGACTTTTCTGCAGAACAGGTACCTGGGCACTAGCCAGGAGTTGAATTCAGGCTTGAACATCGCCCAGGAGTACCAACTAACCCATGAATGCCGTTCCCAGGTTAAAACTTGGTGACTGATGCCTATAATCACCAAAGTCAAAGGGATTCCCACTTGTCATCCACTTCAGTAGAAAATTCCGGGCTTCCCTGGTGGCGCAGTGGTTGAGAGTCCGCCTGCCGATGCGGGGGACACGGGTTCGTGCCCCGGTCTGGGAAGATCCCACATGCCGCGGAGCGGCTGGCCCCGTGAGCCATGGCCGCTGAGCCTGCGCGTCTGGAGGCTGTGCTCCGCAACGGGAGAGGCTACAACAGTGAGAGGCCCATGTACCGCGAAAAAAAAAAAAAAAGAAAAGAAAAAAGAAAATTCCCTGTTACCAACTCGGTACAAACCGCACTGAGTAGCCATCTCTGCTGCTCTGGAGCAGTGTGGTTTCTGACCCCAGTCTCCACCCCACCCAGTAAACACTGGTCTCCACTCTGGAATGGCACTACAGGTAACTTCGGGACCTGGCTCGAGTTAGTTCACCAAACCCATGTTGTGGCTGATGAGAGCTGTATCCTCAGCCACCGTGTGGTGCTAACCCTGAAAATTACAGGGCAACTAACAGCAGCGGTCCTTGGGCCTTTCTAACATCCTCCTCCAGGACAGGACTTTGAGCTTTTGCCCCAGGCCCTAATGGTGATGAGAATCAAATGATATGGTTCTTCTGCCACCATAGTTCCCGTTATGATGATTACTTATCTCATAGCTCCCCAGAAATGAAAGATCCTCTCAAAGCCGGTTCAGGCTCACGGTTCCAACAAGGCCTGGTTTTGAGGTTCCTGATCCTGGGAGCACTTTTTAGGCATACTAATAGCCTCCCCTCCCAACCATGTTTATAAGGCAGAATTTTGCAAGTCTTGACGTTAATAGAGTAGCTAGCTCTTCGAAACCCAGAAAGCACAATTCTCGGATAGTCATGACAGATGACTGTAGTCTGGGTCGTTGTTTGTTTTCCAGGTGGGTTTTTCTTATTTATTCAAGCCCCAGTCTTTAATTTTATGAAACAACTCCCATGAAGCTGCTGCCGAAATGCAATTTTGTAAAACTTAAACCATTACGATTCCTGTACTATTTCACTCAAAGCTATAGTGTGATATTCAGAGTCTATTAAATAAAAATGTGAGTTTGAAAACAAACAAACAAACAAACAAACCATACAAACAAACTATACCAATGACTTTCGGGAACCTGAACTGAATTGTTGATTCAAGATGGAACTGGCCTTAATAACCAATAGAAAAGGCCACTGTGAACATGTGACTAAGTGGCAAATGGATAGCTCACTCATTCCACTTTCTCAGAACTTCCAATATTTAGAGCATCATTGAGCATTTCAGTAAAAAAAAAAAAAAAAAAAAAAAAAAAAAAAAAAAAATACAGTCATTTGGTACTGAAATTAGTGCATAGAACCATTTTTATATCCTAGGGATCTTCTGCATCATAGCACTTTTCTAATAAGCTTCATTAATATTTGGCAGTATGTCTTTTATTTAAGTGACTTGATGACAGTTTCAAAGGCAAGAACACTGTAGATAGCACTTTATTTTATGCCCATAGTTGGAATGTGGACAAGAAACCAGTGTCAACTAGTGAAGCAGTAGCCAAGTTAAAGTGGATTTAAATTGGAGAAAAAATGAGCTTATCAAAGTGCTGTTATTTTAAATGCCACCCTGTAGGAAAAGTAGACAATGCAACCCATATTCTACCATGAGAAATACTTTGCTTGAGTTCATCATTAACATTACTGATGATTAGAGGGAGAGAAGGGTTTGGATGAGGAAATAAAAGAAAATCTGACTTGGGCTTGCTGGCTCTTAAAAAGGCCTGCTAATTGGCCTTTCAATTAACTAAGGAGAAGCCTTTCAAGTCTTTGGTAACAGTGAAGTGGAACTACATTAGCACATCCACTTCCTCTTTTTTTTTTTTTTTTTTAACAACTTTATTGCAGTATAATTGCTTTACAATAGTGTGTTAGTTTCTGCTGTATAACAAAGTGAATCAGCTATACATATACGTACATGCCCATATCTCCTCCCTCTTGCATCTCCGTCCCACCCTCCCTATCTCACCCCTCTAGGTGGTCACAAAGCACCAAGCGATCTCCCTGTGCTATGCAGCTGCTTCCCAGTAGCTATCTATTTTACATTTGGTAGTGTATATAAGTCCATGCCACTCTCTCACTTCATCCCAGCTTACCCTTCCCCCTCCCCATGTCCTCAAGTCCATTCTCTGCGTCTGCATCTTTATTCCTGTCCTGCCCCTAGGTTCTTCAGAACCTTTTTTTTTTTAGATTCCACATATATGTGTTAGCATACGGTATTTGTGTTTCTCTTTCTGACTGACTTCACTCTGTATGACAGTCTCTAGGTCCATCTACCTCACTACACATAACTCAATTTCGTTTCTTTTTATGGCTGAGTAATATTCCATTGTATATATGTGCCACATCTTCTTTATCCATTCATCTGTCAATGGACACGTAGGTTGCTTCCATGTCCTGGCTATTGTAAATAGAGCTGCAATGAACATTGTGGTACATGACTCTTCTTGAATTATGGTTTTCTCAGGGTATATGCCCACTAGTGGGATTGCTGGGTCATATGGTAGTTCTATTTGTAGTTTTTTAAGGAACCTCCATACTGTTCTCCATAGTGTCTGTATCAATTTACATTCCCACCAACAGTGCAAGAGTGTTCCCTTTTCTCCACACCCTCTCCAGCATTTATTGTTTGTAGATTTTTTGATGATGGCCATTCTGACTGGTGTGAGGCAATACCTCATTGTAGTTTTGATTTTTATATTTGTAATGTAGTCTGATTTGCATTTCCCTAATGATTAGTGATGTTGAGCATCCTTTCATGTATTTGTTGGCAACCTGTATATCTTCTTTGGAGAAATGTCTATTTAGGTCTTCTGCCCACTTTTGGATTGAGTTGTTTGTTTTTTTGATATTGAGCTGCATGAGCTGCTTGTATATTTTTGGAGATTAATCCTTTGTCAGTTGCTTCATTTGCAATATTTTCTTCCATTATGAGGGTTGTCTTTTCATCTTGTTTATGGTATCCTTTGCTGTGCAAAAGCTTTTAAGTTTCATTAGGTCCCGTTTGTTTATTTTTGGTTTTATTTCCATTTCTCTAGGAGGTGGGTCAAAAAGGGTCTTGCTGTGATTTATGTCATAGAGTGTTCTGCCTATGTTTTCCTCTAAGAGTTTGATAGTGTCTGGCCTTACATTGAGATCTTTAAACCATTCTGAGTTTATTTTTGTGTATGGTGTTAGGGAGCGTTCTAATCATTCTTTTGTAGTGAGAAGTGCTGCCCTTTTCAAGCTACCTTGTTCTCCTTACTGATGTGCAGTTTTCCCAGCACCATTTATTGAAGAGGCTGTCTTCTCTCCATTGTATATTCTTGCCTCCTTTATCAAAGAAAAGGTGACCATATGTGCGTGGGGTTATCTCTGGGCTTTCTATCCTGTTCCATTGATCTATATTTCTGTTTTTGTGCCAGTACCATACTGTCTTGATTATTGTAGCTTGGTAGTATAATCTGAAGTCAGGGAGCCTGAATCCTCCAGCTCCATTTTTCTTTTTCAAGATTGCTTTGGCTATTTGGGGTCATTTGTGTTTCCATACAAATTGTGAATTTTTTTGTTTCCACTTCCTCTCTGTTCGACAAATATACACAGTCTTCTCTTTGTTACCACATCAGTACATTTGCAATAGGTATTTTCACACTTTCTGATTCAGTTTGTCCAAAATGTGATTTTTCTGCCTGAATTGTCAGTCCTCTGAAAAGCCAGGTCATTTAAGGTGATGGATGGTAAGCAAAAGTTAAGCCATATTGTTTTTTGATACCAACAAATATTCGTTCTTTCTTTATATTACATTTATTTGTAAACAGTCAGCAGTGTATTGCAGATTTAAAGCAGTGTTTTAGCCTAAACTTCACGATTCTCTTAGTTTTGAAATAACAGCATTACCAATCTGGAATGCTTAAAAGTAGAGGGGGTGGGGGAGGAAACCATGGACTGAATGGCAAAGAAAAGGATACGGTCACTCTCCCATGTATACAGTGCCATGGAGAGTGCAAAGGGGACACCATTTAGAAGGATTCCCTTTGCCATGATTCCTCCCTGTAAAGGAGGTTGGTGCTTATAGTTACTCTGCTATTCTGAAAAGGAGTTTCAAATTCTGTGATGCTGACCAACATCTAGGGATCTTGTGTTACTTTGTAAACTACCATAGAACGTAATAGCAGTTTTGACTGGATAAGGTAAATCATGAAGTAACTCACTTCCTTCAACAGATACTCATTTATCTCACTGTTTACTGAGCACCTGGTGCATATGATTAGCCACCAGGCTACACACAGTGCTCTACCCTGGAGACTCAAAGTCATGCTCACTGTCCCATGGAGCTTTCTGTTCAGCAGTGATGACAACACTAAGAATCATCAGAAAAGGGGAAAATGGCATTTAGCTGATGGCCGACCAGGCAGGGTTTCATTAAAGCAGTATCACTGGAGTTGTGTCTTAAAGGATAGTCTTTTAAAAGGCAGAGATGCATTCTAGGTGGAGGACATAAACAAGACAAGAAAAGCTAAAAAGCATGGAGCATGTTAAAGGATTGTGAATAGCCATTTTTTTCTATAGTGCATGACAATTCATTCAAAATATATATACTGAATCTGTACTATGAACATGGTTCAGTCTTGGACTCTTGGGATAAAGCAGTTAAAAGCAAAATGTTGGATCATGCACTAATGGAGCCAACATTCTGAAGGAGAGAGATAAGCAATAAAAAAAAAATAGATCTATAATATAATGGAAGTAGTGAGAAGTGCTGCCCTTTTCAAGCTACCTTGTTCTCCTTACTGATGTTCTCCTGGAACTCATCAAGCAAGATCTTGCTTCAGGGCTTTGCATTTGCCATTCTCTATATCCAGGACACTCATTTTCAACACATTCACAAGGCTCTCTTTCCTCACCTCCTTCAGACCTCTATTCAAATAGCCCTCTCTCAGCAAAGACTTTCTTATTAAGCAGTAACCACTACCCTGACCCAACACATCCTATCTCACTTCCCTGCTTTGATTTTCACCATACAACCTATTTTCATCTGGCATGCTATTTAATTTGTTTATTGACCCTCTCCACACTGGAAAGTAAGCTCCATGAAAGAAAGGGATTTTTGCCTATTTTGTTTAGTGTTATACTCTCAGAACCTAGGACAGTACCTAGTACATTCAAAATTTATTTGCAGTATGAAAAAATATAATGAAAAATAAATTAGGGTTAAGGTGGTTAAGTGAATGATGTGCTGCTGTTTTATGGGGAGGCTGGGGAAGACCTCTCTAAGGAAGTGGCATCTGAATAAAAACCTGAATAAAAGGAAGGAGCAAGTCACATAACTCTCTGAGAAAAGAGTTTCCCAAGCAGAGGGAACAGCAGGGAGAAAGGCAGGAGCATCCTGGCTGGAGGAGAAGAAGCTAAAGAGGAGAGTGATAGAATATGTCAAAAAGATAGCATGAGTCCTGCTAAGGATCTCGATTTTATTCTGAGTGAAAAGGGAAGCTACAGAGGGTTTTGTTTTGTTTTTAGCAGAGTGGTGACACAGTTTGACTTACTTCTGTAAAACATCACCAGGCTACAGTGTGGAGAATAGACTATAGCAAAGCAGAAAGAGACAGACAGGTAGGAAGGCAGTACCAAGTAGTTTAGACTGGTGTGAGAGCAGTGGAGATGTAGATTCCAGATGGCTTTTGAAGGTAGAGTTAACAGGATTTGCTAATGGAATAGATGGATGTGGTAAAAAGATATCAAGGAAGAATTCAAGGAGTTAGACTGTATAGATGGAGGTGTCATCAACTGAGATGGGGCGGACTATGAAAGGAGCAAGTTGGGCAAAGGGAGGAGTGTTAGAAATGGAGAGTTAGTTTTGAAGCTCATACATTTGAAATGCCTTTTAGATATCCAAGTGGAGATATTGAGTAGTCAGTGGGATTTTTAGTCTGAATCTCAAGAGAAAGGTCACAGCTAGAAATATAAATTTGAATTTATCAGTGTAGAGGTGGTATTTAAAACGATGGAAGTAGATCAGATCACCAAGAGAATTAGTGTGATTTAGACTAAAAACCACGAACATTTGCATGATGTTTTACCATTTACCAAGCAATTCCACATCAACTGGAAAATTGCAGGAGTTAAGATTACAAATCTAAGATGGACCTGAAAAGAAAAGTGACTGAAAGGCTAAGAGTAACATGAGAGAGAATGCTGACTGCACAGTGCTTTACAGATGATTGAATTTGGAGGATGAGGTTGTTAAAGACAGCCCCGATTCCTTCATTTGAAGGGACTATAAATATGTGGAGGTGGAGAGGGGTCATGAAGAGGGATGATGATAACTATTATTTTGAACACGGTGAGTTTCTGGTGCTTTAACACTATCCAGATGACGTAGGAGGAGGAGGGTGCTCTTTGCCAAAGTCAGGCCCTATTTATCCTTCAAAACTCAGTTCAAACATTACTTCCGCCAGAAAGTCTTCTCCTCCCAGTCTCCTTGGTCTGAGTCAGGGTTTTTCCTATCTCATCACCACCTCCACACACTTAGGACTGCCTGCTTATGTGTCTGTGTCCCACTGAGTTTCTTAAAGAGAGGGATTTTATCTTTCATGCTTGTGACCTCAGCACATTAGACAGTGCCTGAGATGGATGGATGGATGGATGGATGGATGGATGGATGGATAGCAGCAATGAGAACCCAATTGAAGCTGTTTACATTAGTTTACAGTAAAGACAACCATTGTGGCTTTGTGGAGCTCAGAATGGAGAGGGCAGAAAGTACACTAAAAGTCAACTACAGCTTGATCTCAAATAGCATCTGTTCTGTATGAAGTATTTTTCAGGTCACCTGGCCACCAGATTGAGACATAAAAATATGAAATATTCACCACACTGAAAGACTTGGTGACCAAATTAAGTTCCCTAGATGTTTGAGGATGAAATTAAGTATATTAAAAATTGCTCTCTGAAAATTTTTCCTCTATTTTAAGAATGAGATGAAGGCATTTACTAGAAAAATGAGAACTTTTGCACAGACTACTATGTTCAGCCTCTGGATATAAAGTGGAAGACAGCCATGCTCACCACTGTACCACCAACACAAAGCTGAAGTTAATGCCTTAATGACTTGAACCCTGGACCATCACATTTAAAATGACTGATCCTCTATTTACTAAGCTACTCAGAACAGATGTTGTTTAAGGGTACAAACTTGCAATGATTAGTAAGTAAATCCTTAAGATCTAATGCAAGTATAGTGACTCTAGACAGAAACATTGTATGATATTATCAACCTTTCTAAGAGACTAATTCCTACCTTACAAGAATTAATGAGAATTAACACATATAAAGTGATTAGTCCAGTGCCTGACACAATAAATTTAAGTTATTATCATCATCATCTTTGGTTATTTGTGATAAGCACACTTCCCAACTGAGATTAGGCAAAAACCCATTCAAAAAGCAGGAAGTTAAATTTTGTTATTCTTTTCCAAGTGGCTTTAGATAATATGCTTTTAGTAAAGAAAACCTGTGAATGCATAGCAGAACAGATAGAAGGTTTGTAAGGCAGCTACTCCCAGGTTTGTGACGTTTCCATGTAAAATATTTTTGCCATGTTCCCTAGGGAATTAATTCTTCTCTTGATGCTAAACTACAGCTCTGTATCCACCATGGTTTAAATGTGGAAAGTATATAAAATAGTTTATTCATATCAACTTCTCCCTCCCCCATTTTTGATGTTTTTGATCAGTAGAGTATTGATTTTCTACCTATGAGTAAGCTGGATATTAATTACCTGTGCCGCCACAGACTGTAAAGGACGTCTCCTAAGCTCTCTTGTTACACATATAAAAATTCATAGACAGGTACAACATGAAATTTCACATTATTTATGGTGTTACTTTCAGGCTTTTTTTCAATCAGAAGTCCCTAAACTTTTTGATCCTTGATTGTCTTTGGCAGTACGTATAGTGAAGCCTGTAGATTCTTCCTGGAATAATATTTCTAAATGCATAAAATAAAATATGAAACTATCTGTGATTTCTATGGGTAACAGAGTCATAGCATCTGCTATGACAAACAACAACTGTTGTTTGTTGCAAACATGTATTATTGAAGGAAATGCTATATTTCTGTTAGAAATAACTGAAAATAAAGATGAATTTTTTTTTTCTCATCCAAGTCCACAGACCACTCTGATAAAGATCCCTGATGTAAAAAAAAAATTTGTCACTTTGTGATGAATATACTAAAGTGCAAAGTTGCTACCCTTTTTGATTAAATACTGTATTGTTTTTATGTACCTTTGAATTGTATTAAATTTATTTTTGCTGCTTTAAATACTACACCCAGATTATAGAAAAATGAGAAAACAGAATTAGAGGAATCACCAATAATACACCCACCTTTCATATTCCCTGTTAGCATTTTCATGTGCTTCTTTTCAATTATTTTATAACTGTCATCATCATATGTGTATATAATTTTGTATCCACTTAAAACTAAGCATTGTATCATGAGCATTTTCCATGTTGTCCTACAATGTTTACAACCACAGTTTTCATGATTATGTGGTATTTCTTATCTTACTTTAGCCATACCATTCCTACTGAATAGCAACATTTTTTGCTACTGTGAACAACATTGTTTCATAATGGGTGATAGTGTGATAAATTTAAGTATAACTACTTCTTTAAGTGAGCAACCAATTAAAAGTTATGATATGTATTAAGGGTTTAGAGCTTACCATACATTATTTTACTTTAATCATCACAGTGAGCCTTCTCTTTTTTGTTAATAAGCTTTTTATTATTATTATTATTGTAAGTTTTAGGTTTACAGAAAAATTGTGGAGCTTGTTCCCATATGCCCCACACTGAATTTTCCTTACTGTTAACATCTTATTGTTAGTATGGCACATTTGGTACATTTTATAAGCCAATAGTGATACAGTATTATTAACTAAAGTCTACGCTTTATTCACATTTCCTTAGTTTTCAACCTCATGGTTTGTTTTGTTTTGTTTTATCCTGTCCCAGGAAAGGAATGCCCTGGGTCGATATCCAGGATACCATATTACCTTTAGTCATCACGCCATGCCTCCTTAGGCTCCTCTTGGCTGTGGTAGTTTTTAGACTTTCCTTATTTGGGGGGATCAGGACAGTTTTGAGGAATACTGGTCAGGTATTGTGTAGAATGTTCCTCAGTTGGGATCCGTCTGAGGTTTTTCTCATGGTTATACTGGGGTTATGGATTGTTTTGAGAAAGACCACAGAAGTAAAACACCGTTCTTATCATATCATATCAAAAGCATATACTATCAACGTGACATCACTTGTTGATGTGAATCTTTATCACCTGGATAACGTCTAGTTTGTCAGATTTCTCCACCATAAAAGTATTATTTCCCCTTCTTTTCATACTGCAGTCTTTCAAAAGAACTCATTTTGTGCACTGCACACTTACCAAGTGGAGAGTTACGCTCTGCCACCTTACACAGCCACATATGTTATTTGTAATTCTTCTGCATAGGAGATTTGTCACAAGCCTCCTTTAATGGATGAGAAAACTAAGGTTGAGAGAGATTAAGGAACTAGCCCAAGCTGCCTAGCCTTCCATGCTTATAACTGCTAGAGCTTACTTCCCCTCCTCCACGGCACTGGTAGAATAGCGTTCCTTACCTAAATCTACCTCTCTGTGCTGTGCCACGTGAGCCCTTCCCAAGCTGACTGGGCTCTTTGTGGCTGCTCAGCAGCAACTCCTATATTGGCCCATTTGGGGAGGTAGGTATTCATTCTACAAATATCATGTGTTCATTTGCAAATACCAGCTTCCCTCTGATGTCTAAGCAAGTATTTCCAAAACCACCAAAAGTCACTCAATTTGGGAGAAGAAAGAGACAGACAAAAAAGCCTGAAATGCTTCCTGCTTTGATAAAGGCTATTCTGCTTATCTCAATTTATTGACTGAAAACATATTTGTATGTAAAACACCATTCTAGGCATAAAGCATACCCCAGTAAATTAAGTCCCTGCTTCATGGAATATTTTAGTGAGAGAGAGAGAATATAAGGAAATAAATCCATCCTTAATAGTATATCAGTCAGAAGTGCTGTGAAGACAAATAAAGCAGAATCAGGGAATAGAACACTCCAGGAAGGGCTGAGGCCAGGACATTTCAACAGAGACCTCAGTGAAATGAGGCAAGGTGTACCAGGCAGAAGGAACAGAAACTTCTAAGGGCCTCAGGATGCACTGTGCTTGGTCTGATGAGGAACAGCAAGGAGGCCAGTGTAGCTAGGGGACATAAATTAGGGTTATGGGGTTGGGGAGAGTGCAGAGGCTGGACGTGGAGGACCTTGTGGGCCCCAGTAAAGCTCCTGGATTTTGTTCTAAACATGATGAGTAACCATTTCGCAGAAGAATAAAGTAATAAGATTTATATTTTTTTAAACATTGATCTGGCTCCTATGTTGAGAAGAGGCTGTCAGCAGAAAAGGGAGAAGCAGAGAGACCAGTTAGGATACGGCTAGAGTAGTCCAGAAAAGAGATCATGATTCCTGGGACTAGGGTAGTAGCAGTGGTGGTGGTGAGAGGAGGGTAGGTTAAGTACATATTTTGGAGGTAGCTGTGACTGGATAGATTTTTGGACATTGAGAGTGAGAAAGGAGGAGAGATCAAAGATGGCTCTGAAGTTTTTGTGCTGGATGGTGGTTTCAATTACCGAGAATTGAAGACTCAGGGATAAGCAGTTTTATACATATTAAGTTTGAGATGACTTATGGGACCTTCTGGTGTTGAGTAAATAATTGAGCCTGAAGTTTTTAGGAGACATTGTGCCTGGAGATATAGATTTGGGGGAGAGTAGTTGACATATGGGTGATGTTGAAATACACGAGATTGGAGGAGATCATCTATGAAATAAGTATAACAGAGAAGAGAAACAGTTCCAGAAAAAGGATACAGACGAGGACACTAGAAGGAGCAATCAGTAAGACTGAAAACCAGGAGAATGTGGTGTCCTGGAATCCAAGTGAAGAAATTTCTTGAGGGAGATAGTGATCAACCATGTGACATGATGCTAAAGAAGTTGAATAAGACTGCACACCTTCAGTGGTCATGTGCGATTCTCTTAACTTGGATAGAGGCTATCTTGCCTTCAATGGATGAACATTCAGACACCAAATTTATAGTTTTCTTCCCTACATTGGCCTAAGAGACAAATAGAGGCACATATAGGTATGTATTCACATAGTCTAGTCGATCTTATGAGTATAGTCAAAGTACACAAGGACTTACAGATCAAAAGTGGAAGCAGCTGGAAAAAGAAATAATAAAGTCAGATTTATTAACATGATCTTTCTGATACTTTCTCTAACCAGCAGCATGGATACCATCCCTGAGCAATTGTTGCATTATTAAATAGCACGATCAACTGTACTTACATAAATATTAAAGTATTGTACAAAAACTAAAAGTCATAGAGAGGGAATAGGGAGATATAGGTAGAAAGGCAAAGTAACATGAGGGTTATTATTTTATCTTTGACAAAAGATATTCAACAGAGATAAAATGGGTGCCTGCCTTCTTTATATATAATAGTGTATTCTATTCTAATGAGCTAGAATAGTTGAAAATACATATATCCCATGCAGAAATATTATCCCAGGGCCTTGTTTACTGTAATGCAGTATTTGGAACAAAATATCCATTCATTGGTCTCAGTAATTAAAATACCAAAAGAACTTCATTAAATTCAACTCAACCTTTTAAGTTTGATTACCATTTAACCAAAGAGTGTAAGTTCCTTAATCAGGGGAACCATGCCTTGTACTCCTTCTAATGCTTAGCATGGTACTGAGCACATAATAGAGGCTCAATAAATACATATTGGTTGGTTGGTTGGTTGGTGGGCTGCCTGCTTGGTTGGTTAGCTGATTGATGGCATTGTGGCAAGATTTCAGTCCACACTAAGTTAAAAGGAGAAAGACTGTATTTGCTAAGTGTTTCCCAACATGTCCTAAGATCTTATGCCTTAGGCAAAAAGTATTTCCAAATGTGAAGTTTATTCATCCAACAAACATTATTGGTTCCTTATAGTATTGGACTCTGATATGAAAATGAATAAGAAACACAGGACAGAATTAACAACTTTGGAGTTCCTAGGCATTGAAAAGATAATGGCCCTCATGGAAATCAAAATATAAATCATGCTAAATAATGAAACTAGGATGAGAACACCTAACAATGTTCCTATTTTTTCCTTGATGACTATTTTAATGCCCCCCTCCTTTATTAGAATATATTTAAAATAAAATTCTTGGGCTTCCCTGGTGGTGCAGTGGTTGAGAGTCCGCCTGCCGATGCAGCAGACAAGGGTTCGTGCCCTGGTCCGGGAAGATGCCACGTGCCACGGAGCGGCTAGGCCCGTGAGCCATGGCCGCTGAGCCTGCGCGTCCGAAGCCGGTGCTCCGCAACGGGAGAGGCCACACCAGTGAGAGGCCCGCGTACCGCAAACAAATAAATTAATTAAATAAAATGAAATAAAATTCTTTGTCTTAAAATTCTATCTTCAATGTACTATGCTTGCTCTATTGGTTAATTAAGCAATAATGGCACAGAATCTTCGACCCTGGAAGTTCACAGTCTAGTGAGGGAAACACAAGTGTTAAAGTACAGTGTGGTAAAAATGATGCATAATTGAAATATTTACAACATACTAATAAAACATAGAGAAAGTGACAAATATTGCCAGAGAATTAAAACATGGAACCTGGGAAAAGAGAAGGCATTAAAAAGAGAGGTGTGTATTATCACATAGAACTTAAACAGTACATAATTAATTTTGAATTAACATTATTCTGTTTATATTGATGTTTAATGGGAAAATATGAATAATGGATTAAATTTGGAGCAAGGCATTATTTTATTATTTAGACATTATTTTTCGTGTAGCCTATTATTACATTGTAACGTTAAGTTTATGTACTGAATTTGCCTGCCTCGTGGTAGAAGGATTCCCACTGAAATTATCCATCTCAGGAAGTGAACAAAGCATTGCTGGATTTACAGTCCTGGCACTGTTTCCTCTTCTGTTTATTTAGTGGCTTCATTCATTTAGGACAATAAACCCCCACTGAAAATTGCGCCACTTGGATTTATTTTGCACATTTATTTTAAGGAAAGGAAGATAGTATTTATAGTAGTTTCTTCTCTTTCTTTTATCTAAATGATAATTTGGATACCTTTGTTAAGTCTAGAGCACATCCTGATAGCAAGATGTTTTAAACAACTCACCTCAAATCTGCAAACTGTGAAAATATTGTAGATTACTGATGCTTTTTTGATGCTGAATCTATCAAAATTGTCAATTAGCAGTCACTCTACTTAAGATAGATTAGCTTCTATGTTATATAACAAAACATAACAGTCACGCATGCGCACACACACACACACGCAAAACATTCTCTGTAAAAAATAAAATAACACTTTTAAATGATTGCTGGGAAACCAAAATTACTATTCTAGCCTGTATGATTAACAGGAAGAAACTATATAGCTGTAGTCTACATTACAATCTTGCCTTATAGGCTTAGGAAATATATTGGTGAAAGTTCATTCAGGTTACTTTTTTTTTGCTTTCTTTTTGCGGTACGCGGGCCTCTCACTGTTGTGGGCTCTCGGGACGCGCAGGCTCAGCGGCCATGGCTCACGGGCTCAGCCGCTCCGCGGCATGTGGGATCTTCCCGGACCGGGGTACGAACCCGCGTCCCCTACATCGGCAGGCGGACTCGCAACCACTGCACAACCAGGGAAGCCCCATTCAGGTTACTTTTGAGAACTAATTTGTTACTAGTCACTTATGCATGTTCCCTTTATGACTTAGAAATACAAATTTTTGAAAGCTAAAACTTCTCATTGCTGTTTTAACCACACCCTGTCATGCTGCCTCTAAAATATGGTAGGCTTGACCTCAAGTCTTAGAGATTGTCTGTTCCAGCCCCTTCATCCTGTCTTGGTCTACTTGATACGCTTCTCCTCCATTAGACCCAATATTTCTACTAGGTGCTGACTAGACACTTCACCGCGCAAACACCGTACATTCATCCTGCCCCTCTCCACAACTTCTCTGCTTCCTGAATTCTCAGTCTGGCCTAATAACATGATTGCGGACCCCATTTCTCAAACTAGAAACTAAACATTGGTTCCCAAAGCTTCTCCTGTCTTAACTCCATATTCAATAAGCTTTGACAATTCCTCTTCAGAAAACTGCTCCTTTCTTAGCTTGGTTCAGGACCTCATTGTCTGTTACCTCAATCAATGCACTAGCCATTCTAAGCTGCAGTCAAACCCTAACTTTACCTGCAGACTTATCTTTTAAAAAAAAACTGATCATGCCACTTCCCTCATATAAATCTCTCAGGATTTATAAGACAGACAAAACAATTCCTTAGCTTGGAATACAGTATCTTCCACTCTAAAGTCCCAATGTACCATTGCAGCCTTATATGGCAGTAATTTCATTCCACCTACATTGAACTCTCTCAGCTTCCCTTTCATGAAACCTGTCTACTTGGGTATGAAACCCACATGAGCTCTGATGTTCATGAATTGTGCCTGCTCCTTATTCTTTCATTTTTATAAAATTTATTTATTTATTTTTGGCTGTGTTGGGTCTTCGTTGCTATATGTGGGCTTTCTCTAGTTGCGGCGAGCAAGGGCTTCTCTTCATTGCGGTGGCTTCTCTTGTTGCGGAGCACGGACTCTAGGTGCCTGGGCTTCAGTAGTTGTGGCACACGGGCTCAGTAGTTGTGGCGCGCGGGCTTAGCCGCTCCACGGCATGTGGGATCTTCCCAGACCAGGGCTCGAACCCATGCCACTGCACCACCAGGGAAGTCTCCCTGCTACTTATTCTAAACCAGTCATGTCAACAATTTCATACTTCTTTTCATCACCAATTCCTGATTGCATTTCTTCCTGACCCCATGATTCCTATTCTAGTTCCCTCCTCATCTTCTTGCTCCTTTAGAACCAATTCTTGGTTCTTCTTCTCCATCTCTGAGCTCTGGCTTCTCACCTTCCTCCTGGCCATTCCAGCATATAGCTTTCCTATAAATACTTCCCCTAGAACTCCCAGGATGCTTCACCTCAACACAGATTTTCATAATAGTCATCATCTCCAGATTTACACTAATCCTGCAAGTGAAACCCAGACCATGGCTTGACTTTGCACCAGGTAGAAAGAATGCCTCTCCTCGGAATTCCTTTCCCTCTGCCAGATTCCTTCCCTTTGCCAGGTTCCTATTAATGACACAAGCAACATGTCAATTCTACTATGACACCTTCCCTGAATTCTTTAGATAGTAATTTGTGACCTTCTTTATATACTCCCAAGATATCTCATCATATATTCTATATAACACTTACCCTTTTGTATTGTAAAATATCTGGCTCCCTAGTAGATGTTAAACTTCTAGGGATAGTATCTTAATGAAGCATGGATATTTGAAATCTCCCTTAAATCCTTTTAAAATATGGGGATAGAGAGGGAGGAAGAAAGAAGGAGAGAAAAAAAAATGAAATTGTATTCCTTTTAGTATACAGAGTAGCTTTAATTTTTTTTTTTACCTTGACCACAATAAGGAATACATGTTACACCAAGAACTCAGTACACAGTCACACACATATGCAGACGTACATATACACACACACAAAAACTGATATAAAAAGTTCCAGAGTACTTAGTTTACTAATGCAGTGCACTATATTCCATTATTTTTAACATTCATGTTGACTACTAAATTGATTTTGAGAGCAATAGTGTATTAGAATTACTTAGGGGTCTTTTAAAAAATATGGATCCATGCTTGAGTTCCAGCCCCAGAAATTCTGATTTAATTGTCATGAGTTGTGACCTGGACTTAGAAATTTTTAACAGCTGTCCAAGTATTTCTAATCTGCAAGCTAGGGAGGGGACTGCAGAAGTGGAACCTTGCTACTCAGACTATGACCCATGAACCTGAGAGTTTGTCAGAAATGCAGAATCTTGGACTTCACTCAAGATGTCCTGATCAGAAACTGCATTTTATCTTAAGTCTTATAAAAATTATTTTAAATAGTACTGTATATATTGAAGGTGTACAATATGATGTTCTGTAATATATATATAAACAATTCAAGTCATATATATAACTATATATATATGAATGGATTACTATAGTCAAGCTAATTAACATAATCTCCCACATAGTAACCTTTTTTTTTTTTTTGGTTGCTTAGAATTTCCAGTATTTTTTAAAAGTATTTGAAATTTAAGGTCAACATTTTACTAAAGTGTGGCTACTCTGGAGATGGAGCATATCTTAACAACAAAAAGAGCATACTTTTGATTTGGCAGTGTGGCATAAAAGAAAAAAGCTTATTTAAGGCTTGATATATTTTTGGCTGATAGTAATAATACAATTTAAATTTTAAAAGGAAATACTTTTGTCTTTAAAAAATGCACCATGTTCCCCACTTACTTTTAAATTGAGATAAAATTTATAGAGTGCAATGCACATAACTAGAATGTACAATTTGATCTGTCTTAAGAAATATACCCATATGAGGCCACCAAAGTCAAGATATTAAATATTTTCCTCCTCCCAGTGTTCTTGTGTCCCTGTACAGGCAATCTGCATCCGACACAGGCAAATTGTGCTCTTCGATCACCATAGATTAGATTTGCCTGGTCTGGAACTTCCTGTCAATGGAATCTAAATGTATAAATGTATCTATATTGTTGCACATATCAGTAATTTATCATTTCATATTTCTGAATAATATTCCATCACATGACTATGCCTCAATCTGTATATTATGAATATAGCTGTTATAAACATTCTTGTCCATGTACAAAAGAAAAGAACAAAAAAAGACACTGCATTTTAACAAGCTCCCCAAGTGATTTGTAAGCACATTAAAGTTCAGGAGGCAGTGTTCGGCTTAGAAGACAGGAAGTCACTTAAACATAATGATTAGAAGTACAGGCCGGGGTGACCATGGGCTAGGTACTCACCTCTCCATGCTTCGGTTTCCCCATCTCCCAAACAAGCACATAACAGTGTTATTTCCAGTAACAGTGACAGTATCTTCTCCATAGGGTTTCTGTGAGGATAAAATCAGATAATTTATATTAAAGGCTCTTCACAAAGCCCTGCACATAGCTGGGCACATAACATGAATAAAATAAGCATCATCTATTTGTATTATCCTCAGTGTCAGCAAAATGACTGGCAGATAGTATGCATTCAAAAATTGTGCTCTTCACTTATTGAAATGGAGACTCAGAGAGGTAGAATAATTCACTAAAGTTATGTAACTTGTTGATCAAAAATCTAGGAATACAAAGGAGTTCTAAGAATAGACCTAGATTTCTTTGGATGCCTCATACAGTCTGTCTGCCCTGTGGCTAACAGTTTCTAATTTATAAGGCTTCGGTACTTATAAGAGTACAAGTTTCACTAAACATCTCTGTGTAGTTTCATGTACTGAAATAGTGGTTTCAGTGAGTTTATTTTGCCCTGGCTCATAAAAGCTATTTTGGAAATTGTCAGAGTTACTTGCAGGCTATTAAGCCATTTAGAGGGTCCACAGCCAGCTGGCCAAAACATGTTTATCCTCTGGCATCTGCCCATATCTATCAGAATTTAAACTGTAAAGTAGGCTTTTTGAAATTGTGAATCATTTTGATCTTAGTGTGTATTTTCTACACTTATTTTTGGAGCATAATTCAGAACATGATTTTGCCCAGAGAATTTCCTGGTCATTAGCTTAAGCAGTAACAGTTTTGGGGGGGGAGGTAGGTCCCTTAATTAATGGACACCCCAGTGCTTGATTCTGCTCCCATTTTGATGATAAGCAGCCACATTTCTCCACTGATAACCAAACCACAAATGGAGTGAAAGTAGAACTCATATACCGACCTAGTGATCTGCTCCATAGCTCAGTGAACTTTTTTTTCCCCTTTGCCTGAAAAATCATGTTTGAATCAACCGGGGAAAGAATATATGAAGAGAATATACTACTTCAGAAGATCAGCCAGTTACTGATAAATACATTTTATCGACTTCTTGCCCAATAAGCATGACCAGCTTCTCCCAACAGAAAATGAAGGATTCTCAGAACATGAGCTGCACTTTGCTTGGCCCAATCAGGGATGGAGGGAAGCAGAGAGAAGGGGACACAGGAATAAAGGTGTATTTGTCAAAAGTTCCCATGGATAGAGCAGCCTAGATTGGATAACAACTTAAGAATAAAACTGCACAGTTCTCTAATTATTTTAAAATAGAATTGGCTATTTTTCAGTTTTAAAATGTCAAAAGAGAGCCAGAAATTGGCTCTTAAAAAGTACATTTAGTTGACAAGAGAGTCCAGGCTGAATATCAGGCTTCAAACTGCAGCAACCAGGTGAATTATATCCTAAATTAAATGACCCTCAGGGCATTTTAGTTGCAGCTAGGACCTGAAGAAGAGGCAGCAGAAAGGAGCCTGACCCATGGTCCCTTGTGCAGATCCCTCTGAGTGGGGAGAAAGTCATAGTGTCTGTGTGTGTGTGTGTGTGTGTGTGTGTGTGTGTGTGTGTATTTGCGTGCATGCACTGGTTCATGTGCGCACCCGTACCTGTGTCCAGAGCGTTCCCTCCCATCGATGCTACAGTTATAGTTTAAGTGAACACAGACACCGTGCAGAAAAAATTCTTGCTCTATTGTTTCCAAGGGCAGGAGCTGTCATTAACTGAAAGAGACAGTGCTTAACTACTATCAATAAGGAGATTAAAAACTGAAAAGCATAAGACTCACCTCACATAGGGCACATGAAGGAGTCATCAAACCCAACAGCAGTCCTTAAACACCAGCTGAAAAATGGTGAGTTTGCAGGCTTCAGAGTTGCTTCTGGGAGAGAGGAAAAGTTCAGCTGGAAGCAGAGCGCTCTCTAGGGTAGGGCAAAGTGTAGTAATGCCCAGGATAGTGTTCTGGGAGATTTGGAAGAGCTCCGTGATGCTGCAGGAGTAGGTAGTAGATGTGATTTGGAGGAGCTATCTCCTTTGGGGAGAAGAAAATGCCTCCTTTAGTTAAACCCAAGGCTCATCACCCAATGACCCACCCACAAATACCCCCTTCACAGAAACAAATTTGTGGGTAATGAGGGAGGTGGTGGTTAATGGTAGACACCAAATATGTATACATCGACTTTAAATCCAGGAAAGAATAGGAAAGAGCCACTGAACTTCAGCTTTTCCAGTTTATAACATATTGTCTATAAGAGACGTGCAAAATGCAGGAATCTGTTTCAGAATTCCTAAGAGGATCATCCTACCTCAGTTCCAATATATCTGATGATGAGGAAGTGAAGGGCGAAAGGAAATGTGTATTTATTTAATGCTCACTATGTGCCAACATATAAAATGTTGTTTAATCCTCCTAAGAGTCCTATGAGATATAGGTATTATTTTCTCCATTTAAACAGGTTAGATTCGATTGAGACATTACGTAAGTTCCCAGGACACCCAGCAGTTAAGTGGTGGAACCAGGTATGTAGGACTCTTAATTCCATTCCTTAAAGCCTTGCCACATGTGTGGACAGTCATGGACCACAATAATGGCATCTCTGGAGCTTGTTAGAAATACAGAATATCAAGTCCCACCCCAGACCAACTGGATCAAGAATTGCTTTTTAACAATTTTGAACAGGTGATTTATAAGCACATTACAGTTGGGAAGCACTGCTCTAAAGCTCTGAAGCCCATTGTCTTCCCACCACTCCCTAAGTGAGATGATTTGCCCTATTATGGCAGAGCCATAACTACTAAAGGGTCTTCCTGAAATTGAATCAAAGTCTCCTTCCCGGTAACCTATACCTGACGTCCTTCAAGGAGTCATCAGGTGTCATTTTTTTGTATTCCTTCTCATTTTCTAAAATCTAAACTCAACTCTTAACATTTATACCTATTAAGTTTCATCTGCTGGTTTCAGTCTATTTTCAGTCGAAGATCCTTTTGAATCCTGATTCATTTCTCCTAGGTTTATAATTTATATATCTAATGGTCATACTTTCTTGCTATTCATTCAAGTATGATCTATTGGTATTTTTTTTAATTCTGTGTATACATACACGTACATTAAATGCAGTTACTCAGAGTCCAATGGCATGGTGACATTAATCCATTTATCAATTTATGTGGGTTCTGCTATTCAAAAAACTATAAATGGTGGTTGCCAGGAACTGGGGGGAGGGTGAAAAGGGGAGGTATTAGAGCATACAAAGTTTCAGTTATACAAGATAAATAAATCGTAGAGATCTACTGTAGAGCATAGAGCCTATAGGTAACAAGGCTATGTTGAATCCTTTAAAATTTACTAAAAGAGTAGAACTTATGGTAAATGTTCCTATCACAAAATAATAATAAATAATTTTCTGTACATAAGAATAGTAAATAAAGCGGAAACTTCTGGAGATGATGGATGTGGATTATGGCATAGTGATGATGGAGGTGATGGGTTCACAGGTGTACACATCTTGAAACTCATCAAGTTGTATACATTAAATATGTAAAGCTCTTTATATGTCAATCATACCTCAATAAAGTAGTTTAAGAAAAACTATAAATTATCAGAGGTATTTTCCAGGTCATATTTCTCTAACTTACCTCCATCAAGAGTTCTTTGTTAAATGTCTTGCTAAACTCAAAATGCTCTATGTCTATGGAACTGTTCTAATAACCTTATAGCATAGAGGAAATAAGGTTAACTAAGATTGTTAATTTTTAGTCATCCCATGTTGGCTTCTAGTAATTATTCATTTCTTTGCAAAGTGTTCATGAATAACTTTTCTAACATGGTACTAAAAGGGTAACAAGTCTTATTTACCTGTTCGGAGTTTCTAGAAACATTTTCTCCTTTTCAAAAATGGGCCACCTGCCTGGTTTTCATGTTCCAAGATTTCTTCCATTCATTCTCATTTCTTAAAGAATTCACACTGTGAGTTCTTTCAAGAGTTTAAACGTGGAATACTTGGAATCAGAAGATGAGGGTCTAGTACAGTTAAACAACAGGCTTAATTGCTTTGAGCAACAATCACTTCATCTTTTCTATACAATAGACACAATCATTTTCCTGATAAGAGCTGGTATGTGGGAAAGTATTATATAAACTATGAATTGTGTATAGTACTATTGATAGTATTTGAAAAGCTTTAGAATATAATCAGTGTCCTAGAAATGTAAAACTCATTTCGTGGTTGATACTCTTACTTTAATATACCCTGTCCTAGTTCTGATACCACCTGGAGTCTTTTTGCCAAATTCTTTCCAAAGGCCAATGAAGCAATGCTACTTATCTTGCCATGACCTACCTTTACAACAAAGGTTGGCAAACTATGACACATGGACAAATTTGGTCCACTGCCTGTTTTTGTAAATAAAGTTTTATTGGAAGAGTCAAACACATTCCTTTCCACTTTGTCTATGACAAGTTTTGTGCTAGAGTGGCAGAGCTGAGTAGTTGCTACAGAGACATATAGCCCATTAAACAAAAGATACTTACTCTCTGGCCATTTCCAGAAAAAGTTTTCTGACCCCTGACTTAAGACTATAAGCTTTAGAAAAGAAAGACTTTGTGGATATATAATTTTCTGTACACAATTCCTACTTCAGCTCTGTGCTTGATTAGGTAGGAAATAAATTCATTTTAAAATAATTCCTTTAACAGAATTTTGTGACCTAAATGAAATCTTATTCTAAAATGTTGCAAAAGGATTTGATAAAGCTGGATTAGGATAATTAGCTAGAAAATCCTGTTGATTTCGAACCTTGTTGATCTAAAAAAAAAAGGAGAATCCATAATGCTTCTGTTTGATTTTCAACCTTAATAAGTCCCAGATATTAAACAAAAATTTATCTTTTATGATGATTTGATGCTCATATCAAACTGAGCATCAAATCCCATTGCCTGGCAAAGTAGATATGAGTGGAAATAATGTAGCAGGTTAGGCTGAATCCCAGCTTTAATGTAAGATATGCTCTGGATTTTCTTTTAAAATAATTTTCCTAACCAATGTGTTTTCATAATATATGAAGATTCTAAAATTTAAGTACAGAGAAAAAGTTATCTGAAATTAAGAGTCTCAAGAGTCAAAGTCTGAAACCACTTTGTTTTCTGGGCCTTTTTCAATAAAGAATTTCAGGACAAAGTACATGTTATTCTGTATGACAGTCTGTTAATTGTTTCCAAGAGAATAATAACAAGCTGTCCTTGAAAAGAATGGCTGGCAATGGAATTAGTTCTAGAGACTTTCAGATAGCATTTGCCAAGAAACAAGGTCAGTCCCATAATATGTCAAACACATCCTTTATAACCTGAAGAAATAAAATGTACCTATAAATTATGAAGTGCGTGGTTGCTGAGTAGCCTGACCACTGTTTTTAAATGTTCTCATTAGCATTTAATGTCTATAATAAATGATTTTAAGTTTTGTGCTTCTCTGAAAGGATATTTTAAAATTCATGAAAGCAATACCCTCCAGATTGCATGGAAGTGAACAGCTATGAAATTCTTCTGTAGAATCATGATCTAGCTTGAGTTCTACTCAGATAACCAATTAAATCATGTCTCAGAGTCTTCTATAGAATACATGACTATTCCAAAGTAGTTATTGCTATAGTTTGTAGTATCTGTAATTGGCCTAAAAACAATAAATTTGTTCCAGCAAAGTAACCCCAAAGACCTCAGTTAAAGTGAACATAAGTAGGGGAAATTGATGAAAAATATACCCTTTTCTGAATGCTAAAACTGAAGAATAATTTTTTACCTTTCACCTAAAAATAACCAGGTACTTAAATAAATGTCTCAGTGCCACAGTGCAATAAATGTTTAACATTTAACAGATGAGTAAACTAAGATTGTATCTAAAACAGAGAACAAGAGAAAAATTTAAATACAAATACACACACGCAGTATACAGCATGGTGTGTCACTTGCCTACAGAGCAGTAGACTTATGCATACTAGTTTGTCTACTCGGGGTGGCTTAAAACAGCCCCTAGGGAAATGTTTTTAGACTATATCTAATCTAAATTATTCAGACATAAGCTGTATCTCTATGTGTTTAACTGAGAGATCTGATGCCACAATGTGAGTCAATAGGAGATATAACCCCAGGACTAATGAATTGTGATTAAAATCAAAGAATGTGATTTTATGCAAGATTGATGCTGCATTAAATAAGTAAAGGAGGGAAAATGTGTGTGAAACCACCTCCCCTGTCACATATTCCCTGCCCAGTCACTGACCACCACTCTAATCTTCATTTTCCTTCAATAAGTTTAATAAATGAATTTAAATAGCACTGTGTCGTGTCAGAAATAGGAGATCAGAACTACTCTTTTCAGTTAAGTTTGAACTTTGATCTCTGTATCAGTGTTCTCCAGAGAAACAGAACTGGTAGGAATTTGCTTACGAAAATCTTGGTGCCTCACGAATTGGAGGGCAGGCTTCAAACTCTGAGACAGGAGCTGATTCTTCAGTCTTGAGACAGAATGTTTTTTTCCTCAGGGAAACCTCAGTTTTGCTCATAAAGCTTTTCAGTTGATTGGATGATGTCCACCCAAATTATCAAGGATTATCTCCTTTACTTAAAGTCGGGTGATTATAGATGTTAACCACATCTACAAAATCAATGCCAAGATTAGTGTTTAACTGAATAACTGAGTACGATAGCCTAGCCAAGTTGAAACAAAGCTATCATAGTCTCCTTCTGAAAAGAAAACAATCTTCCACATCTATGTTTGAGTAGTAATCTCTTCTTTAGTTTGTATTCCTTAAGAGAGTTTATAAAAATCATATAGATCGAGATATACAAAACCCAAGATGAGGAGTTTGGGCAATTATTGAAATATTTGAATGACAAGCTCGGCTTGTCTGAATTAGTGGGGCAGACAACCTCAGTGCACTAGACTTTGTTTCTCTCCTAGTCCCAAACCTGGCCTTGAGGAACAGCAGTGCCATGAAACCACCAGCTAATTAATGGCATTCTGTATGATGACAGCAAGGAAAACTGAGAAATCTTTAAATGCAAGATTTTCAGGGGGGAGGCTATAATTTCCCATCACTGCCCTGCTCCCCAAGATAACCATCTCTCATCCTACTTTGCTGAGATAATGAATCGAGTTTCCTCATAAATGAAGGTGAAGGTAAAATTTTATTATTGCTTGTACTCTATTTTTTTTTCCCCTCTAGAGTCAGAAAAAAAGAGAATGTTCTTTCTTCATTCTGAGGCTAACAGTCTACCTAAACTTTCAAATTCACATCCTCTGATCCTTATCTAATATCTTAATTTTCTCTTTCCCACTTTTTCCTCCTCTTTTCTCTGCCAGATGCCTGCTCCTTTTAGTTACTTTTCTATGTATTTCCTGCCTTTCCCTACCAGACTGGTTAGTAGTAGTTAGGCAACCACTGCATCCATTTTCTCACTACTCCCTCTCTCTCCAATTTCCTATACTATTATTTCTACCCTCAGTAGCCTACTGAAACAAAACTTGGAAATGTCTTTAGGGTTCGCCCACTTGGTGAAATCAGTGGCCACTTCCCACTCTCCCTGTCTCCTTCACTGGCTTCTCTTCCCTGGGAGTACCCCTCCCTAGCTAACACCCGTTTCCCAAAACTTTTTGCACCTTTGGACAGCTCTTCTTTGGCTAGCTCATGCTTTCTTAAAATGTTGCCTGGGTACTAATTTTTGCATTCAACAAATATTCTTGAGCTCTTACTCTGTGCCATTACTGTACTGGATGCCAACTAGGTAAATGAGAAATAAGGATAGCTATCTTCTACATTACTCCAGAGAAAAGGGGTAAACATTTTCTGTTTTTTATGTTGTTTTGTATTGTGTTTTTAAGAGAAGGAATCATGTACTTATCCATGATAAATATATGCTAGTTTTCCTTGCTAGTTTGAGATATAGTTCATAATATTTTAAGGTTAGGGACTATGTCTTACTCATCTTTGTATCTTCTGGGCCCTTTCCAGAGCACATGATAGGGACCCCATAAATATCTATTAAATGGAGATTCAAACAACAGAGTTATTGTATGTTACGTCAAAATTCATCAAGCTAATGTGGGTTACACTCGTTGATTCATGCTGATTAAAAACTCTGATAAGGAGTTAAATTGGTGAAAATAGAACTAATTAATTACTCCTTAATAAAAACTTGAGGTTGAAAAATCATTTAAAATAGAAAATCCATAGAGAAATAAGAGAAGAATCTGAGAGTGAAAGCTTAGGACCTAGGCCTCTATACTAATTACTCCAAACTTAGTATCTCTAGCCCCTCACCTCTGTGTCTGCAAGTGCCCCTCCCCCTTTCACTAGAATTTATCAAGAATAAATCAATATTTATCTTCTCTCCTACAGTAAATTTTCACCCACACCAATAACATGGTCATTTTCACATACTACGAGGTTAACATGTTTCTCGATATTGAAAATAAAGACATTATTGTATGTTTTGTATACATAGGCTATACAGGATAGGTCATAACTACAGTTATCTTTTGCATGTATTGATTCAATCAATCACAGTAAAGTTACTATTAAGATTAGTAAGTATTAGTGTGTTTTTTCTGATTTAAAAAAAGTAAAAGTTAATGAGAAAAATTTGGCTGAACAAAGAAAAATATTTAAATTAAGTGAAATAGATACTGAAGTTTATTTTAGTATTCCCTTTGTCTTTGCAAAAAACACAAAAGTCTGCCTCTTAGCTCTAATCCTTTCTTCACAAAACAGGTAGATGCCTTGTCATATTTAAAATGATAATTGCATGTTTAGTAGGTGAATAAATGTAGGAACCTGCAATCAAACCTATAGGGAAAGAGAATGGAACTACGACAAAAATTAGATAAAGATATTTCATGGCATAAAATATTTGATATAGTTTCAATTTCTTATCCTTTCAGAGCTAAGTCTGAATTTTAATTAATTTTTTTCTAATATACTGACTCAAGTATTTTATTCTGAAGGAAAAATTATTGAAAAATTGGCTAGCAAACTTTTGATGTAGTAATAAATATTTATGATCTGCTGACTATATTTTAAATTATTCATTGGCTAAATCCTTAGATCTCTTGCTTCCATAGGCCAGTAATTAGGGATGTGAAGTGTGACATTATGCTGTCTCTGTGCCGGTTTCATGAGTAGAATTCATAATGGAAGGGATAACAATCACATTGATTATTGTTTATGTAGAAAAGTTAGAGTGTCTGTGTAACTAATATTGGAAATAGAGCATACCAAAAAAAAAAAAAAAGATACTACATAGCTGTTTCAAATGTTCTAGACATTCTAAGGAAATTGATTCCTTTACAGTTAGCTAATGAGCTAATTGGCCTTCCATATTTGGATCCATTAAAATTATCCACCCTGATTTCAGTTAAATGGGATACACAATCCTCTTCCTAGTAGTTCTTCTGCCTTCTAGAATTCATGCAAGCCAAACTTTCAAAACGTAAGCATCTTATAAAATACTTCAAAATAATTTTCATTCTTTTCTTTCTTGGACTTATTAGATGTTTATGACCTCAAAGTTGCATCCCCAGTGATCTTTGGTAGCTTATCATTTTGTCTTTGTTTTTATTTGCTCCCTTTAACACTTAGGTAAGCTGATGAGCCTACTTAAATATAGGTAATTCTGTCACTGGGTGATTTGTGAGTAAAAACAAGACTGTTACATCACGATAAAATATCATGTATGTTTCCATTATGCCAAAATATCTATTCAATTCAGGTGGTCAAAAATGTGAAGTGAGGGTAAACAAAATTTCAAATGATTAACTGTACTCTGTGTCTTAAGAAGTGCCAAATAAATAGATGAAATGAATCATGAAATTTCATAAACTTCTATAACGAAACATCCATGTAGTTAGAAGACAATCCTAAAATTAACCCCAAACACATTAGAGATAAGGCAGCACTGCCACTTTCCAAATGTGAGACTTGGCTTCTCTAAGCCATGATCACTTCTATAAATTGTGACAGTATATTCTCCATCAGGTTCTTTCAAGGATTAAAGAGATTAAATCTCAAGTGCTTGGCAGAGGTCTTGGCATACAGTTTTACCAGTCGTAGCACATAAATAATAGCTATTGTTGTTATTAGCCAATTTGGTCCTCGACCGGTGACATCCAACAGTGTTTGTATTCAGTAGAAAATATTTAATGGACTGTTCTGCATTATCTAAACCAGAAAAAATCAAGAGACTATGAAAAATTTTTGATTTTATTTATTGTGTTGTTCATCATTGTTTGTTTGCTCTTTAGTTCTTCTAGGTCCTTGTGAAACATTTCTTATATTTTCTCCATTGTATTTCCAAGATTTTGGATCATCTTTACTATCGTTACTCTGAATTCTTTTTCGGGTAGACTGCCTATTTCCTCTTCATTTGTTTGGTCTGGTGGGTTTTTTGCTGCTTCATCTGTTGTGTATTTCTCTGTTTTCTCATTTTGCTTAACTTACTGTGTTTTTGGTCTCCTTTTCTCAGGCTGCTCATTTGTAATTCCCGTTGTTTTTGGTGTCTGCCCCCAGTGGCTAAGTTTGGTTCAGTGGCTTGTGTAGGCTTCATGGTGGAGGGGAGTAGTGCCTGTGTTCTGGGGGATGAGTCTGGATCTTGTCTTTCTGGTGGGCAAGACTGCATCCAGTGGTGTGTTTTGAGATGTCTGTGACCTTATTATGATTTTAGGCAGCCTCTCTTCTAATGGGTGAGGCTGTGTTCCTGTCTTCCTGGTTGTTTGGCCCAGGGTATCCAGCACTGTATCTTGCTGGTCTTTGAGTGGAGCTGGGTCTTAGTGTTGAGATGGAGATCTCTGGGAGAGCTTTTGCCATTTGATATTGTGTGGACCTGGGAGGACTCTGGTGGACCAATGTCCTGAACTCGGTTCTCCCACCTCAGAGATACAGGCCTGACACCGGGCCAGAGCACTAAGACCGTGTCAGCCACACGGCTTGCTCTTGCAAGGCCACGAGCTGGGTGGGCCGTGTAGGCCGCACACGCGCGTGCGCGGACTGGTACGTGAGGGCGGCCACACCTAGATTTACTTTTAAAAAGCAAGAAATTTTCATTGTTTCTGACTCTGTCATTAACTATATTTGATTGGAATGCAAAATGTATTGTAACCCTTAAACGAGCAAATTAACATATAAACATGTGGATCTATTTGCATGTATATTCATGTGGATATATATTCTCTAGTGGTAGTGGAGGAGAGGACAACTTAAAATCTTTGATGATGATTCTCTGGTAACATATTTCAGTCGACTTCAGTATGGTATAATAATTGTAACATTGGGAACAGCAGGAGATACGATTGTTTTCTGTGTGCCATTTTTCTTTTGTATCTGAGAATAGAATAAGCTCCCATTGTCTGCAGGGAAATTGCTGCATATCTTCCAGAAACTCCTAGACTAATAACATTATTCATCCCCCAAAGTATCAATGTACAGTGTTGAGCATGGAGAGGGTAATGGCAAAGTATGTGCCCTGTGGAAGAAGTTCTCAGTGTCTGATATTATAAGATGTCATATGATCTCCCTTTATCTGAGCATGAATCAAAAACATAATAACTATCTTTCTCTAGATTCCAAAATGTCAGTGCAGCCAAGACAAAATTTTTTCTTTCCCTTTGCCATGTGTTTTGTGGGATTTTTAATTGGCAGTATTTGATGTATTTGGCCCAATGAGCAGACTGATTTCTTGATACTTGTATAAAATATTGCTCTTTCAGAAACTGAAATTGGAAATAAAAGTGGCCAAGTTTGAATGATCAAAGTCTGTCAGTGAAGATTCACATCTGCCAAGCCTGTTTCCCTCTTAACAAGTTAGAAGTGCTCTCTCATCGAACCTTGGACCAGTGTGTATGCAATACACAGACACATTTTTTGACATCTTTATTGGCGTATAATTGCTTTACAATAGTGTGTTAGTTTCTGCTGTACAACAAAGTGAATCAGCTGTACATATACACATATCCCCATGTCTCCTCCCTCTTGCATCTCCCTCCCACCCTCCCTATCCCACCCCTCTAGGTGGTCACAGAGCACCGAGTTGATCTCCCTGTGCTATGTGGCTGCTTCCCACTAGCTATCTATTTTACATTTGGTAGTGCATATATGTCCATGCCACTCTCTCACTTCGTCCCAGCTTACCCTTCCCTCTCCCTGTGTCCTCAAGTCCATTCTCTACATCTGTGAACAGGCACATTTTTAGCACAGCACATTTGTTCTTTCTGCCAGCCATTTGATGAAGCTCAGTGCCTTAATGCTGCACCAGTTCAGAAATCCATATGGAAGAAATATCCTGGCAGCCTTTATTTCAGCAAGGCAGCAGGGGCTCTATAATTTTTCACACAAAGGGGGTGAAGGAGTAGATCAACATAACCTGATATGTTATACTACCTGTTAAGGATTGTTGATTGGCTTACAGTAGAAGCACTAGCCAGAACACTTACCAGAAGTACCACATAGGGTGACAGCCATCCAGGGTTGAGAGCTTCCTTCGCCAATGAGCTCCAACAATAGACATCCCCCCATCCCTAGTCTGGATACTCAAGACCAGCACCCAGCTCACACTGAAGCAAATAGTATATATTTTTCAAAAACAATTCAAGGAAACAACTTCACAGTATGTTATCTGGAGCCTTGAAAAAGAGAGGGTTTTCCCCCCCTTTTCTATATTGATTTCACATGATCAAAAACCAAATTCTTCTTTCCTCTGTCTAAAAACACTGCTTCTACCTGTCTTAAAAGTACGTGTAAATTGTAGATCAGGTAGCAAACACACACACGGAGTTACACACACTTTCACACATTTGGGAGGAGGCTGCTGTCTGAAATGAAGTGGATGCTCCAGTCCTTTTCATCTCTCTCGTTCTCTCTCTCTCCTTCTTATTCATTTTTCTTGCTCAGTCAGAGTGACTGGCAACTGACAGTTTCAGGTAGAGTAGAATAAACTGTTGGAAAGCATGTCCGTGACCAGTTTCTGGCTCCACCCCAGCCAGCTGTACCCCATCATTTCAGGGGAGGTTTTATGGCCCACTCCATACACTGTTGGAGTTACTTCAGAAGATGGCACTGGGTCATGCCACATTGGCCCTGAAGAGTCATTTATGCAAAAAAGAATCATTCTTCTTCAGGAATACAGGTAATGCTTTTTGAAAATAAACGTGCACATTACTTACTGTCCATGTAAAATGATGACTCTTTCCCATAAGGTACTTCTGTACCTCAGGTTTTCATGTGGAGTTGTATGTTGTTGAGCAGATTTCTGTGATACATCTGCCCACATGTGTGTCCATACACACAGGAAAACTCTAGAATACATAATTGTCTTGCTCTCATAAACTTTTGTGTCCTGCCAGGGTTTTAAGATATTTTTAATTATTTTGTTTTTATTTTCTTCTAGTGGAGTCATAAGATCCTTTATTTTTTTTAGCATCTTTAGTGGAGTATAATTGCTTTACAGTGGTGTATTCATTTCTGCTTTATAACAAAGTGAATCAGCTATACATATACATATATCCCCATATCCCCTCCCTCTTGCATCTCCCTCCTAACCTCCCTATCCCACCTCTCTAGGTGGTCACAAAGCACCGAGCTGATCTCCCTGTGCTATGCAGCTGCTTCCCACTAGCTATCTATTTTACATTTGGTAGTATATATATGTCCATGCCACTCTCTCACTTCATCCCAGCTTACCCTTCCCCCTCCCTGTGTCCTCAAGTCCATTCTCTACGTCTGCGTGTTTATTCCTGTCCTGCCCCTAGGTTCTTCAGAACTTTTTTTTTTTTTAGATTCTATATATATGTGTTAGCATATGGTATTTGTTTTTCTCTTTCTGACTGACTTTACCCTGTACAACTGTGTCTGTGTCCATCCATCTCACTATAAATAACTGAAAATTTTGTTTCTTTTTATGACTGAATAATATTCCATTGCATATATGTGCCACATCTTCTTTATCCATTCATGTGTCTCTGGACACTTAGGTTACTTCCATCTCCTGGATGTTTAAATAGAGCTACAATGAACATTGTGGTACATGACTTTTTTTTTTTTTCCGTTTATTTTTTTAAAAACTATAATGTCTTCCATTTAAATTTTCATTTCTCTGCTGGATTTACATAAAGGCACTATTTAATTAATTAATTACCTAATTTATAAATGGTAACTATTTTAGACTGTATTCTGTTACTGGTATGTAAAAATGCAATTGCCTTTTGTTTCATTTTTTTATGTCTAGCATTTTTATAAACTGTCTAATTCTAATGTTTCTGTAACTTAGGAATTTTTAAAAATATCTTTATTGGAGTAAAATTGCTTTGAGTCTTTTTGAATTATGGTTTTCTCAGTGTATATGCCCAGTAGTGGGATTGCTGGGTCGTATGTTAGTTCTATTTTTAGTTTTTTAAGTAACCTCCATACTGTTCTCCATAGTGGCTGTATCAATTTACATTCCCACCAACAGTGCAGGAGGGTTCCCTTTTCTCCACACCCTCTCCAGCATTTATTGTTTGTAGATTTTTTGATGATGGCCATTATGACCCGTGTGAGGTGATACTTCATTGTAGTTTTCATTTGCATTTCTCTAATGATTAGTGATGTTGAGCATTCTTTCATGTGTTCGTTGGCAATCTGTATATCTTCTTTGGAGAAATGTTGATTTAGGTCTTCTACCCATTTTTAGATTGGATTGTTTGTTTTTTTGGTATTGAGTTGCATGAGCTGCTTGTAAATTTTGGAGGTAAATCCTATATGAGTTGCTTCATTTGCAAATATTTTCTCCCATTCTGAATGTTGTCTTTTCGTCCTGTTTATTTATGGTTTCTTTCGCTGTGCAAAAGCTTTTAAGTTGCATTAGGTCCCATTTGTTTATTTTTGTTTTTATTTCCATTTCTCTAGGAGGTGGGTCAAAAAGGATCTTCCTGTGATTTATGTCATGGAGGGTTCTGCCTATGTGTTCCTCTAAGAGTTTTATGGTGCCTGGCCTTACATTTATATCTTTAATCCATTGTGAGTTTATTTTTGTCTGTGGTGATAGGGAGTGTTCTAATTTCATTCTTTTACATGTAGCTGTCCAGTTTTTCCAGCACCACTTATTGAAGAGACTGTCTTTTCTCCATTGTATATTCTTGCCTCCTTTACCAAAAATAAGGTAATAATATGTGTGTGGGTTTAACTCTGGGCTTTCTATCCTGTTCCATTGAGCTATATTTCTGTTTTTGTGCCAGTACCATACTGCCTTGATTACTGTAGCTTTGTAGTATAGTCTGAAGTCAGGGAGCCTGATTCCTCCAGCTCTGTTTTTCTTTCTCAAGATTGCGTTGGCTATTTGGGGTCTTTTGTGTTTCCATACAGATTGTGAAATTTTTGTTCTAGTTCTGTGAAAAATGCCATTGGTAGTTTCATAGGGATTGCATTGAATCTGTGGATTGGTTTGTGTAGTATTGTCATTTTCACAATGTTGATTCTTCCAAACCAAGAACATGGTATATCTCTCCATCTGTTTGTATCATCTTTAATTTCTTTCATCAGTGTCTTATAATTTTCTGCATACAGGTCTTTTGTCTCCTTGAGTAGGTTTATTCCTAGGTATTTTATTCTTTTTCTTGCAGTGGTAAATGGGAGTGTTTCCTTAATTTCTCTTTCAGATTTTTCATCATTAGTGTATAGACATGCCAGAGATTTCTGTGCATTAATATTGTATCCTGCTACTTTACCAAATTCATTGATTAGCTCTAGTAGTTTTCTGGTAGCATCTTTAGTATTCTCTATGTATAGTATTATGTCATCTGCAAACAGTGACAGCTTTACTTCTTCTTTTCCAATTAGGATTCCTTTTATTTCTTTTTCTTCTGTGATTGCTGTGGCTAAAACTTCCAAAACTATGTTGAGTATTAGTAGTGAGAAATGGGCAGCCTTGTCTACTTCCTGATCTAGTGGAAATGGTTTCAGTTTTTCACCATTGAAAATGATGTTGGCTGTGAGTTTGTCATATATGGCCTTTATTATGTTGAGGTAAGTTCCCTCTGTGCCTACTTTCTGGAGGGTTTTTATCATAAATGGGTGTTGAATTTTGTCAAAAGCTTTTTCTGCATCTATTAAGATGATCATTTGGTTTTTCTCCTTCAATTTGTGAATATGGTTTATCACATTGATTGATTTGCATATATTGAAGAATCCTTGATTCCTGTATTAAACCCCACTTGATCACGGTGTATGATGCTTTAAATGTGCTGTTGGATTCTGTCTGCTAGTATTTTGTTGAGGATTTTGCATCTATGTTCATCAGTGATATTGCCCTGTAGTTTTCTTATTTTGTGACCTCTTTGTCTAGTTTTGGTATCAGGGTGATGGTGGCCTTGTAGAATGAGTTTGCGAGTGTTCTTCCCTCTGCTATGTTTTGGAAGAGTTTAAGAATTATACGTGTTAGCTCTTCGCTAAGTGTTTGATAGAATTCTCTAGTGAAGCCATCTGGTCCTGAGCTTTGTTTATTGGAAGATTTTTAATCACAGTTTCAATTTCAGTGCTTGTGATTAGTCTGTTTATATTTTCTATTTCTTCCTGGTTCGGTCTCAGAAGGTTGTGCTCTAATAAGAATTTGTCCATTCCTTCCATGTTGTCCATTTTATTGGCATATAGTTGCTTGTAGTAATCTCTCATAATCCTTTGTATTTCTGCAGTGTCACTTGTTACTTCTCCTTTTTCATTCCTAATCTATTGATTTGAGTCTTCTCCGTTTTTTTCTTGATCGGTCTGGCTAATGGTTTATCAATTTTGTTTAGCTTCTCAAAGAACCAGCTTTTAGTTTTATTGATCTTTGCTATCGTTTCCATCATTTCTTTTTCATTTATTTCTGCTCTGATCTTTATGATTTCTTTCCTTTTGTTAACATTGGGGTTTTTTTTTTTGTTTTTCTTTCTCTAATTGCTTTAGGTGTAAAGTTAGGTTCTATATTTGAGATGTTTCTTGTTTCTTGAGGTAGGATTATGTTGCTATAAAGTTCGCTCTTAGAACTGCTTTTGCTGCATCCCATAGGTTTTGGGTCATCATGTTTTCATTGTCATTTGTTTCTAGGAATTTTTTTTATTTCCTCTTCGTTTTCTTCAGTGATCACTTGGTTATTTATTAGTGTGTTACTTAGACTCCATGAGTTTATATTTTTTACAGTTTTTTCCTGTAATTGATATCTAGTCTGCTAAGTTTGTGCTCGGAAAAGATACTTAATACAATTTCAATTTCCTTAAATTTACCAAGGCTTGATTTGTGACCCAAGACATAATCTGTCCTGGAGAATGTTCTATGAGCACTTGACAAGAAAGTGTATTCTGTTGTGTTTGGATGGAATGTCCTATAAATATCAGTTATGTCCCTCTTGTTTAATGTATCATTTAAAGCTTGTGTTTCCTTATTTATTTTTATTTTGGATGATCTGTCCACTGGTGAAAGTGGCATGTTAAAGTCCCCTACTATGATTGTTTTACTGTCGATTTCCCCTTTTATGGCTGTTAGCATTTGCCTTATGTATTGAGGTGCTCCTATGTTGGGTGCATAAATATTTACAATTGTTATATCTTCTTCTTGGATTGATCCTTCGATCATTATGTAGTGTCCTTCTTTGTCTCTTGTAATAGTCTTTATTTTAAAGTCTATTTTATCTGATATGATAATTGCTAGTCCAGAGGTCTGAAGTGGGTCTTTTGTAGACAGCATATATATACGGGTCTTGTTTTTGTATCCATTCAGCCAGTCTATGTCTTTTAGTGGGAGCGTTTAATCCATTTACATATAAGGTAATTATCGACATGTAGGTTCCTATTACCATTTTCTGAATTGTTTGGGGTTTGTTATTGTAGGTCTTTTCCTTCTCTTGTGTTTCCTGCCTAGGGAATTACCTTTAGCATTTGTTTTAAAGCTGGTTTGTTGGTGCTGAATTCTCTTAGCCTTTGCTTGTCTGTGAATGTTTTAATTTCTCCATCAAATCTGAATGAAATCCTTGCTTTGTAGAGTAATCTTTGCTGTAGGTTCTTCCCCTTCATCGCTTTAAATATGTCCTGCCACCCCCTTCTGGCTTGCAGAGTTTCTGCTGAAATATCAGCTGTTAGCCTTATGGGCATTCCCTTGTATGTTATTTGTTGTTTTTCCCTTGCTGCTTTTAATATTTTTTCTTTGTATTTAATTTTTGATAGTTTGATTAATATGTGTCTTGATGTGTTTGTCTTTGGATTTATCCTGTATGGGACTCTGTGCTTCCTGGACTTGATTGCCTATTTCCTTTCCCATATTAGTGAAGTTTTCAACTATAATCTCTTCAAATATTTTCTCAGTCCTTTTTTTTTCTCTTCTTCTTCTGGAACCCCTATAATTTGAATGTTGGTGTGTTTAATGTTGTCCCAGAGGTCTGTGAGTCTGTTCTCAATTATTTTCATTCTTTTTTCTTTATTCTGCTCTGAGGTAGTTATTTCCATTATTTTATTTTCCAGGTCACTTATCCGTTCTTCTGCTTCAGTTATTCTGCTATTGATTCCTTCTAGAGAAGTTTTAATTTTATTTATTGTGTTGTTCATTATTGTTTGTTTGCTCTTTAGTTCTTCTACATCCGTGTTAAATGTTTCTTGTATTTTCTCCATTCTGTTTCCAAGATTTTGGATCATATTTACCATCATTACTCTGAATTCTTTTTCAGGTAGACTGCCTATTTCCTCTTCATTTGTTTGGTCTGGTGGGTTTTACCTTGCTGCTTCATCTGTTGTGTGTTTCTCTCTCTTCTCATTTTGCTTAACTTACTGTGTTTGTGGTCTCCTTTTCTCAGGCTGCAGGTTTATAGTTCCCATTGTTTTTGGTGTCTGCCCCAGTGGGTAAGGTTGGTTCAATGGGTTTGTAGGCCTCCTGGGGGAGGGTACTAGTGCCTGTGTTCTGGTGGATGAGTCTGGATCTTGTCTTTCTGGTGGGCAGGACCACATCCAGTGGTGTGTTTTGGGTTGTCTGTGACGTTCTTCTGATTTTAGGCAGCCTCTCTGCTAATGGGTGGAGTTGTGTTCCTTTTTTGCTAGTTGTTTGGCATAGGGTGTCTGGCACTGAAGTTTGCTGGTCATTGAGTGAGCTGGGTCTCAGCATTGAGATGGAGATCTCTGGTAGAGCTTTTGCTATTTGATATTATGTTGGACCAGGACATCTCTGGTGGACCAATGCTATCTTTAGATGTGGGAACATATTTTCATTATATAGGGTCCCTCTGATAATATATTTGTCTCTTTTTCTTTTCTTTGTTTAAAAGTCATTGCATTCTTTTAGGAAAATAGATTCACTGCACATTTTATGCTATTGAATTCCTAAAGTGAGGAAGCTATTTAGAAAGCCTCTGCTCTTCAGAGTTTTGCAAAAAAAAAAAGAAAAAAATAAACAAAATCAGTCTTTTGTACTTTCTTTTTGTGGCTTTACTTATAGTTTTTTTTTTTTAAATATAGTTTTAATCTGAAGTGTTGTTTCTTCTCTGCCAGATCAGCAAATAATCAGTGTCTTTAGATTCTCTTAGACTGTATTTCTTTCTTCCTCCTTTCCAACAAAGTAAAATGCAAGTATTTAAATATATCTTACCACTCAGTGCCAAACACAAAAGAAATGTAAATATTTCGTCAGCCTAATTCACATCTGCCAGAGAGTAATTGTCAGATGCATGCTGATTAAACATATTTTTTTTTAAACCAAGCTTTTAATTAGGCATCTGCACCAGGTCACACAGATGAAATTATAAAATATGATTAAGAAGCCTTTCATTCTTTTGAGAAACAAGGGGCCATGCCAATATCTTGGTATCCTTTTGCCTATAGATAAGAGTGTTAGAATCACTGGCTATTTGTTAAAATTCAAGGAACCTTGGGGTAAGCAACCAAGGACCTGTCACTTATCTGTTTAACAGCACCAGTGAAATTTCCCAATGTCTTATGTGAGTGCAGTAGAAGGGCTTTCCACATTCCCGTCAGATATAGGAACTTTTAAAGCTGCACCTTTGAAACTACCTTTTCTGAATTTCCATGCATGAAAAGAAACTAGACCAAGGAAAGTTAAATTTCTTGCCCCAAATCACATAGCCTTTGAAATAATTTATACTATAGCTTATGATGGTTACAGAGTTCTGTGGGTTACAGTGCCCTGTCACCTCTCTGCCTCAGCATCCTCAAAGCCTTCTTCCAAACAGCTTATTTTGGAGCACTGCAGAAAGTGGACTGAGATATTGCAGTGGATTCCCCAGTTTGCAATTATTTGCTTCACTGCTTCTCTCTATGTTAATATTGTTTTGAGTTATCAAAAGTTATCAAAAGAATATCAAGAATATGTTAATATTCTTTTGAGTAATCAAAAGAATATTGCAGTTCATCTCTCAATTTTCATATTCAGGAATTAAGGATATTTTACCCAGCATGTCATTTGGTACAGTTGGAGGGACACAGAAGTGTCCCAAATTCAAAATATGTCCTGGTCTGTTTGAAATTCTTAACATTTGTGTTAAAGCTTGGGTTCAATTCCTAAATCTTACCTATTTACCAAGGTTCAGTTCTCCTAGGCTCAGTTTCCACATGTATAAAATACAGGTAACAGTGGTAATAACCTCAAATGTATTTTTGAAGGATCAGGTAAAATAGAATTTGTTAAATGCCAGATAAATATTAAATATATTAAAATGGTAGACACTATGGTCAGAGAAACTCTAGGTGAGGTTAATGTGGTTAGAAGGGTAGAAGAATTAAGATGTCAGGAAGAGTATCACACAGGAAGAGGTCATTAACTCTCATCAATAAATGGTGGTCAGAAAGATGATCCAAAAAGTGAAGTTGGTCTCACAGGGTAACTAGGAGTTTGTTAGTGGACACAAAGCATGGGAAGAGTGAGGGGATGGAAAGACATAGCATATGTAGGACATAGCTCTGAGCTTGGCCCAACTAAAGCACAGAGTAGGTTGGAAAGAGGCAAGAGATGGTGAAAATGTAGACTGAGAGCCTTATAATGCTGAGCTAGAGAACCTGAACTTGGACTCTATTCTCTTTTTATGAGCAGGCACTGAAAGATACTAAGTAGAAAGGACATCAGAGAGTATGGTATGAAAAATGAGTTGACAGAGAGACAGGTGGAAGGCAGTGCCCAGTGCTTTAAAGTCCCTGAAACTAATGCCTGTGACCTGCAGAATAGTAACAGTCTCCTGGTTCCTGGGATGATCCTGATCAGAAGAGGGGGCTTATTAGCAACTCCATGTAATCCTAGTCAATATGGGGTGAGATTAGTTAACCCCATAATCCCACAGACTCATTGAGTCATTCCATACACTAGGCTTCCCTCTCCTCCTTCCCTAGTCTTTCCTGCTATGACATCAGGAAGACCAGCTAAGGGACTGTTGCAGGAGTTCATACAATGGGTAAGATCCCAACCTAGAGTGGTGGAACAATTGCAGACATAGCTAAGAGGCAGAATCCAAGGAACTTAGTGTTAGAATTTCAGAGTGAAGAAGTTGTCTTAGAAATCATCTGGTTCAATCTTCTCTATTTATGCCATGGTGCCTGACTCATGGTAATAAATCTTTGCTGAATAAATTAATAAACAAATGAGGGATAAGACCCAGAGATTGACACCACTAATTATTGGCATACCTGGCATAAACCTTCTGCCATAAACATAAGCTTTCTGACTCCTAAATCAGTGCTCTCTCCATATGCCACACTTGGTTTTATAATGTAAAAAAAAAAAAAAGAAAGGATTAAAACATCTTATTTTAGTGCTACAGATCAATTCAACTCATTTTCATTCACAATGTCATTTATAATGTAGCACATAAGAATTAACAAATTAAAATTCTCCTGATGAAGGCTTTGGTCCTGCCTCCTATACCTTCCATAACCTAGTATTTGCTTTTGCATTTCTGCAAAATTGGCTGGTGTCTGCAATAATGCTCTTTGCAAGACAGATGTTTAAAGTCAATAGAATGATGGTAAGTTCCAGAACCTCCAAGATGGAATCTTCTCCAATTGATGGCTGTTGCACTCTGAAGAGACCATTTGGGAATTTTAGAAACCCCTTTAAATTATTCCAAAAGACTGATGCTTCCACTTTTTTGAGAATGTAAATTGAGGAACTCGTGATTTTTAGCAAAATAAATTAGATTTAGGCATAAGGAAAAACTATGGGGCAATAAGAAGCATTGAACCCTGTAACAAATTCATCAGGAAAACTGAGAAAGCAAGGCAAAAGCCCATTTAGCTGGGGGATACTTATCATCAGACCTTTCTCACTTTGTGACATAGTTGAGAAAATGCCAAGACCCTCATGTGTGGATGTTCTATGTTCCATCCACCCCCCCGAGAGCCCCTGCCACACAGTTCACCCATGCTCTGTCCTGATCCCTGCACCCTAGCCACATTGTACTTCTATTCCAGAAGGGAATGAGGAATCTAAGGATACTTCCCTGAGGCACTAGTCTTCCTTGTTGGGAAACAGTGTATTCAGCTACAAGGATGAACATCATCTGTCCTCTCAAATTTCTGCAAGCGAACTGCCAAATAATTTAATAAAATTCAGCAGTTTCTGTTTTAGAAACTGAACTACTTATTCTTTCTCCTTCTTAGGATATTCTTCCTTTCCAATTTTTATCAGTCATTTGTTAAAAATTTTTAATATGTATATTTATATATGTAATATCATGATAGCTGAGCATTTTCACAGACATCTCTTTCCTATAAGGTAGATAGAACAGCTATTGTTAGCCCATTTTATAGATGATGAAACTGGTGAATGACTTTCTCAAAGAACAACCCAAGGAGACCCAGCTTTAATTTTATTTGTCTATCTGACATACCACAGTGCTTCACTTTGGGGAATACATTTTATCAAGAACAGCTATTTTCAATTTAATTGAAGTGGTGAGTGGCACATGCCCAAAAGTACATGTCAAAATTTATTTTGTTTTGGGGGGTTATAGAATAGAGGGAAAATGAGTATTCAATATTATAATAAAATTGCCTGTTATAATAAAATTGTATATTGTTATTATAAAAAACACAAACTAACACAAGCTTCAGAAAGAAGAAGGGGCAGTCAAATTGTATTAGCTGGAGAGGAAACTCAAAAAATAGTAATTTTTCAATGTAAAATACATGTAATTGGTGGGATGGGAGTAGTCAGTGAGATTTTTTTTTTTAAACAAAAATCTATATGACTTGGCAAAAACAAGTTAGAAACACAGCAGTGAATTTAGCTGTGAAATCCAATCCAGTTTTTCTTTTTCTAAGTCTTTCTAGCCTTTATTTAATGAGAATTTATCCTAAATACCTAAAAAGTTCTCAGCATAGTAATGATACTCTGTATATTTTACAGAAACAACTTGGAACAGGTAGAAAACTCTCACAAAGGAATAAAGTTTGAGGTGAGTTTGTAGTCACAAACATGAGACAGAAGCAATCTGTGTAGGAATAATGGAAGATATCTTTGAAGAGGTCAGGAAAGAAATGAATTATCTGGAATGAAGTTACACATAGAAAAGAAGTGCACTTGAGGGTAGAGGAAGAGCAGGATTCAAATAAAAAGGCAAGTTATCAAGTTATGAATTATGAACAGTAGAGATACCAGCTTCCCAAGAAAGGTCACTTATTGGGGGGGTGAATAAAAAATAAGTTGGAAAGGCTAGTGGTAAAGAGTGTTAGGCAGTAGGTCTGAAGATTGAGTAGTTTGAAGTTAATAGAGGAGACAGTAGGATCAGAATGGAGTGTGAAGTGAATTATTCTAGTCTGGTCCAAGGTGGTGCTTAAGGAAGGTAGACAGCAGGTGGTAAGTGAGAGCAGCTGAAAAGGAAGATTGTATAGCCACAGCGACTCAGAGAAGGTGGGAGCAGAGGAAAGAGGTATAAAAATAACTCCATTTTAAGCAATCAGTGCTTTACTAAAGAATGCTCTATTTTATCCAAAATGATGAAGTACCCAAGAGGTATCCAATATTGTATTTTGATTTCCATGACTAAGAAAGAAACCAATTACCTTAGAACATTTTCTCATACAGGCCAGTAGTTTACACTTCCTGCTTCATCCGCCTCACTCTCCTTCACTTGCACTTTAAAATCCCATAACTGGGAATCAGGTCATTATGAGATCAGCCCTGTTGGGGACACCAAGCTCATCAGTCACACCAAATTTGACCAATAGACCTGAAGGCAGTAGCCCTAAAACCATCTGGCCTCAATATGTCCTAAAGTGAATGGCCATATAGGAAACAATGTAACCTTGCAGGCAATATGGCAATGAAAATGTATGCTAGGCTCTCAAAAGAAATGCAGCATCTTATTTTTATGGAGAACCTTTCTTTGGTAAAATTAAAAGTGTTTTCATAATCATGATCTCATTCTCACAGTAGCCCTGTGAAAGAGGAAATGGAGGAGATATTTTAATTCTCATTTTATGAAAGAATAAATTGAGAGATAGAGACATCAAGTGACTCTTTTTCAATTCTCCTGTTTAAGTAGGCCAAGAGGGTTAGACCTAGAGCCAGTTTTCCTAATGACGTCCGTTTCTGTGCTCGTAAGTCCAGTCTATCTCAGGACTTGGCATGGCGCCATCAGAAGGCACATACCAGGTGGCTCATATTTTTACTTCACAACATGTAAATGACATTCATACAGCATGGTCTATAAATATCCTACCCAATGAGTTCTCCCTCTGAATAAGCAAATGTTTGCATACGTCTCCATCTATAATAGTTTTGGCATAACACAGTGTCTAGGCATCCATTTCCTTTTGTTTTTTAAAATAAATTTATTTATTTGTTCTTTTTAAAATTTTTGGCTGTGTTGGGTCTTCGTGGCTGCTCACGGGCTTCCTCTAGTTGCAGCGAGCAGGGGCTACAGACTTCTCACTGTCGTGGCTTCTCTTGTTGCAGATCGTGGGCTCTAGAGCACAGGCTCAGTAGTTGTGGCGCACGGACTTAGTTGTTCCGCAGCATGTGGGATCTTCCTGGGCCAGGGATCGAACCCGTGTCCCCTGAATTGGTAGGTGGATTCTTAACCACTACACCACCAGGGAAGCCCTAGGCATCCATTTACTTTTAAAGTGAGCAGTTAAGTAGTGTCAAGTTGTTAGATAGTTCTGTCCTGTGGTAACTGTCCCCTCATCTTTTACATTCAGAAACCTTCTGAGTAGCTCCACAAAGGTATTGTTGCAGGGTACTTTATCACTTACTCGCTTGATGACTTGAAAAATTGCTCTGAGTGGAAAATATCCATAAATTTTAGAAGGCAGTCTTACTAAGAACCACAAATAGTTCTCATTCTGTTTCTAAATAGCAAGATCACATTAAAACTCACTAAAATAGATAACATTAATCACTATAATTCAAATAACTACTCTTTAGACCCGGCAGGGAACTGTGAGAGCTTTGAACATTACCCTTAATTCTTTTTTCCTGTGAATTTCTGGCATAGCAGAAGGAAGAATAAAGCATGCTTGGGGGCTGGGGAGTTTGTTAACTGTGATTAAAGTTAGGGAGAGCTATAGAGGAAAATGGCATTTGTTACTTTCCTGCCTTTTACTTGCCCACTCAGGAACTCATATTCATCCTTAATTATGACTGTAGTGGGAATATCTTCGTGGGACTGTCCTGGTTTTATAGATGGATATAACCAAGGACAGATAATAATTAGTGAAATAGCAATTATCCTTTGCATAACAATTTACAGCTTACAGACACTTTCACCTGTATGATCTCATTTGCTATTTCCTGTAGCACACTAAGTTGCTATTATTATTGTTCCTCATTACTTCTGAAGAATCTGAGTCACAGAGGATTTAAGTTAGTTTTGAAAGTCGCACAGCTAGTAAGTGATGGAGCTGGGAATCAGTCCAAAGACGTTTGGTTCCCTATTCCATGTAATGTCTGCTATACCATGCAGCCTCCCAAACCTACAAAGGATGTTGGATCAAGAATGGAGGTGGGCAGAAAAATAGTCAATGTGTTTAAAAACAGAAAACTAACCTAATAGGAAAAACGGGGAAAGGAGAGGTACTAAAGAGAAAACCCAAATGGCCAATAAACATATGAAAAGATGCTCACCCTCACTAGCAATGTGGGAAATGCAAATTAAAACCATGATCACACCCATTAGATTATTGAAAATTAAAAGTCTGAGAATGGCAAGCATTGTGTCAGATGGGGAGCAATGAAAATTCTGATACCCTACCGAGGGGAGTGTAAACAGATTTGACCTATTTTGTCAGCCATTTCCCGTTTCTAACAAAGTTGAAGACACAAGTGGCCTGTGTCCAGCAATTCTACCCCGAGGTAGATACCTCACAAAAACTCTCCCATATGTGCATAAGGGCCGTGGAAAGAGGTTCATAGTAGAGTTATCTTTTTTTTTTTTTTTTTTTTTTTTGCTGTCCGCGGGCCTCTCACTTTTGTGGCCTCTTCCGTTCCGGAGCACAGGCTCCGGACGCGCAGGCTCAGCGGCCATGGCTCACGGGCCCAGCCGCTCCGTGGCATGTGGGATCTTCCCGGACCGGGGCACGAACCCGTGTCCCCTGCATCGGCAGGCGGACTCTCAACCACTGCGCCACCAGGGAAGCCCTAGCGTTATCTTTAATAGCCCCAAATTCACAAGAACCCCAGTGTCCGTTAACAAAAGAATGGATAAATATTAATAAATAATGATATAGTCATCCAATAGATATTATATTACAATGAAAATTAATGAACTAGAGATAAATGCATCAAAAGAGATGAGTATCATACATACATTTTGAGAGATATTACAGAAGATTAATATGTATACCATTTACAAAAGGTTTAAAATATGAAAAAACATATTTTGAGAGATATTATTTAGTGGTTAAACTATGTAGGATTTTTGTTTATGTGAACCTAGGTATGTCGTAAAAATGTAAAGTACCTGTGACTAACAAACCTCAAATGCCGGACAGTGGTTACCTTTGGAAAGGGCAGTAAAGGAGGGCAAGTGGGAGAGGGTGCTACCCAGGGGGCTTCAACTGATATAAGCAATGTTCTAATCATTAAGCTGGATGGCAGTATACAAGTACTTATAGTCTTTCAACCTTTCAGTGTATAAATATATATATAGTAACTTTAAAAATAGAAGGGGCAAGGAGGAGAAGAAAAAAAGTTTGTCTGGATCAGATACTTCTCTGGGACTCTGGCATGACCTTAACCAGTTAAAAATGATGCCAAAGCATTCCCAACTGCCACAGGCTGTTGAGAAGTCACAGTAGCAGAGAGTGGATGCCCATCCCAATTCAGTCGTGAGTCATGGCCCAGTGTCCCAGCCATTACACCAGCACCCTCTCTGATAGACATAGTTGAAGAGCGAAGTTCCATCTGACCAATCACATAGTTTGTGACATTTTCCAGAATGAGACCTAATCTGGATCACCGAAAATGTTATTTTGTTTTGTTTTGTTTTGTTTGTTTTTGCTTTTCTGTCTATATCTTTGGCACTTTCAAGCAGTTCTCTCGCATTTGGGAAGAGTGTTAGCTGAGTGCATATAGTTAAGGACACTTTACTCAGCAATGTTCTATTCATAGAATTATTTATTTTTAAAGTCTATTTAGTGGAGAAATCATTTTGTATCAGACAACTAAGAGAAGCCAAAAACAAATTTAACTCTGAACATTCAACTCTGTTTTTCATTTTTGATGTTTGCAATGTCTTAGAATGAAATCCCTAGCCATTTACACTACCCATTTCAGAATTATCCTGATAGACTGATATCTGTTGAATTACTCATTTGACAATCTGTGAAAACATGTCTTTTAATCTCTCATATACTTTGCAGCATAGTCAGGCACAATCTCAATTTGCAAGTTCAATTCTCAAATATTATGGTTTTTGAGGGTGAAAATATCAATCCATGATAGAGCAGTGCTCCAAAAATAAAACTGTTGTTCATACATAATTGAATTTTTTAAACAATATCTCAAACAAACATGTTTTCCCTGCATTTTAAGAAGGAAATATTGTTTTTCTGGATATATTTTATAATGAATAATATGCCTTCAGGACATTTTTAATAGCATAAAGTTAACTTCTGATCAGTGGGCTTCTGTAACTCTGTGATTAAATTCATTGGGGAGAAAGGACAAATGCCTTTTTTGAAAAGATCTGCAGAAATATCACTTTATCTAAGATGAGAGGATGAGTCTTTGGCAGCTTCCTGTTTGAAAGCCAGGGTCTCACATCCCCTTCCTCCTATTTTAGCAACAATAATATTGATAATGGCCCACGCTTATTGAGCACTCACCATATGTCAGGCATTGATTGAGCCAAGCCCTTTTCCTGCATCATCCCATTTCACCCTCACAGCAGCTTTACAAATGAGGAACTGTGGCTCAAAGCAGGTAAGTCACTTGCCCAGTCGCACAGATCTGCTAAGTAGTAGAGCCAGGATATGGACCCAGATCCCTGATCCCCAAATCTGTCCTCTGGTTCTTTACTTGTGTATACATGGAACCTTTGCAATTACACTTTGCTATAGAGAGATAAAATAAAATGGGCAAAATATTTTCCTCTTCCATAAAAAGGAAAAAAAAAAAAAAAGACAGTTGACTCAGACAAGTGAGAGCAAAAAACCCATATACTAGGCTTTGTTCTTCATCCAAAACTTATGACCACCACTTCTCAATACTTTGAAAATTCTATTAACTGAATTGCCCTGAAGATGAAAATGAAGATGAAAAAGAAGCATAGAATGTGTGCTTCTTCGAGGTACAAATTCTTCTAAACTTTTCTTTCTGAATATGGAGTTGTTTCTGAACTTCAGGAATAACCAAATACCTTTTTTTTTCAGCATTTAATCACTATATTTGTTGGCAGACCTGTTGTAACCTTGAGTCACCTACAGGGAATTTAAGTACTATTCTAATTGATCTTCTCACTGCTTACTGAGAAACAGAGCACATCTTTCACTAGTCTCATAAATAACTCCATTTCTCTATGTCAACGTTAATTGAACTTACCTCATGTTGTCAATCTCTTTCTTTTTTTCCCTTGCAGGTGATGTCATTGTCTATATTAATGAAGTTTGTGTCCTTGGACACACTCATGCAGATGTAGTCAAACTTTTCCAGTCTGTTCCTATTGGTCAGAGTGTCAACTTAGTGTTGTGTCGTGGCTACCCTTTGCCCTTTGATCCTGAAGATCCTGCTAACAGCATGGTGCCACCCCTTGCAATAATGGAGAGACCACCTCCAGTGATGGTCAATGGAAGACATAACTATGAAACATATTTGGAATACATTTCTCGGACCTCACAGTCGGTTCCAGATATAACAGATCGGCCACCTCATACTTTGCACTCAATGCCAGCTGATGGTCAGCTAGATAGCACGTATCCACCACCTGTCCATGACGACAATGTATCTATGGCTTCATCTGGGGCCACCCAAGCTGAACTTATGACCTTAACCATTGTGAAAGGTGCCCAGGGCTTTGGCTTCACCATTGCAGACAGTCCTACAGGACAGCGGGTGAAACAAATACTTGACATTCAGGGATGCCCTGGCCTGTGTGAAGGCGACCTCATTGTTGAGATCAACCAGCAGAATGTACAGAACCTGAGCCATACGGAAGTAGTGGATATACTTAAGGACTGTCCCATTGGAAACGAGACTTCTCTGATTATCCATCGAGGAGGTAAGATAAACACTGGCTCAGCAATCAGTATGCAGGTGAAATAGTAGAACCTTTACAATAATATCGAAAAAATGGAAGTTTCTCTGGAGTTGGATAAAATGGCACTTTTTAAATTTTTATTTTTATTTTTTTAACTTTATTGAGTATAGTTGATTTACAAATGTTGCATTGATTTCTGCTGTACAGCAAAGTGATTCAGATATGTGTGTGTGTGTGTGTGTGTGTGTGTATTCTTTTTCACATTCTTTTCCATTATGGTTTATCACAGGATATTGAATATAGTTCCCTTTGCTATACAGTGGGACCTTGTTTGTGTCTGCTAATCCCAAACTCCCAATCCATCCCTCCCCCACCTCCCCTCCCCCTTGGCAACCACAAGTCTGTGAAATCATACTTTAAAAAATGAAGGTAAAAAATAAGAAAGGGGCTTCCCTGGTGGCGCAGTGGTTGAGAATCCGCCTGCCGATGCAGGGGATACGGGTTCGTGCCCCGGTCCGGGAAGATCCCACATGCCGCGGAGCGGCTGGGCCCGTGAGCCATGGCCGCTGAGCCTGTGCGTCCGGAGCCTGCGCTCCGCAACGGGAGAGGCCACAACGGTGAGAGGCCCGCGTACCACCAAAAAAAAAAAAAAAAAAGAATTAGAAAGAAAAACATGAGTCCAGGAAGCTGTGCTTTTTAATTTTGAAAATGTATCTTTTCCTATATTATATTAAGCACAATAAAAATAGTGTTTTCAGTCTTACAAATATGTATTGCTGTGGGGAATTCCCTGGCAGTCCAGTGGTTAGGGCCCCGAGCTTTCACTGCTGAGGGTGTGTTTTCAATCCCTGGTTGGGGAACTAAGATCCCGCAGGCCATGCGGCACAGCCAAAGGTAAATATATATATATATATATATATATATATATATATTTTTTTTTTTTTTTTTTTTTTTTTTTTTTCCACAGCCATATATATATGGCTGTGAACTGAGAGGGTAAAGGTTGAATTCCCGAGTATGAGTGGGTTGTATTCCAAAAGTTCATTAATGTTTCAGTTGTGGAGGCTTCAAACTGGTTTCCATTGACTTAATTAAGAAAGCTGATTTTTCCCAAGGAAGTGATACTCTGAACTGTGCCTAGGTTTGCAGGCTAGCATGTGGAAGCTGGTTTAACTCCTTCCAAGCTCAAGAACAGTCTTGATAATCCCCATAAGGACCAATGGGAGCTGTGTCCCCATAGAAAAATCATTTCAGAGTTGTAAATAGCGTTGCTCAGGACACTTCTTCTAGTTCTACAGGGATGCTCCTCAATAATTACCCATAGTGCCTTCTGTGCCCTGGGAGGAAAGCTCTGGAACAGGCTTGGGGCTGAAGTTCTGGGCTGGGTGTTCCAGGTGAAGTATAGAACTGGGAGCAGTGGTAGGAGCTCTGAGCCCTGAAGGTGTTCCTTCCCTTCCACCTGCTCTGTGGGGAAGGGAACAGGGCTAAGCAGAGGCTACCTCCTTCATTTCTTTGCATCTCTGCTCTTGATTATCAGTGAAACTAGGGAGAGAAAGGAGGGAAGGATCACAGAGAGGATACTTGAAAACAGGGTATAAATGAAAGGGCTCAGGCTAAGTCCTGATTTTCTACTTACCAATATGACGACTTAAGACACTTAGTCCATGAGCTTCAGCTGTCTCATCTGTTATATTGGGATGAAAATACTACCTAACCTGATGGAATGTTCTTAGTATAGTGGGCCGAATAGGTGCTCCTTAAATGTCTATTGAGTGTAGATTAGCAGGGATGGGTCCGAAGGAGCAGTGCTGTGGGGAACTTGTACGTGAAGAGCACACGTGTGGCAAACATGTGATTGTCTATTCAAAGACCTAAAAACAGGTGAAAGCCCTGTCAGTTTGAAATGCAAGTGAAAGCAGTCAAAGCTGAAAGAAGCACCTTTTATGATGTATTTGGCCCTCTCTACAGGTGTTTTCCCTTCAAGGAAGTATTTACATTATTGATTTTTGTGTGAAAATGGACACCAAATACTAGGCATTTATGAGCAACACTATACAAAGTACTATGTTCCTATCTTAAAAAAAAGAAATTAATATGATAGCAGAAGTCTTAAATGTGACCTTAAAGCATTATTACAAAATAGCGCTTGAATCTTGATAATTAAATATTGACAGTGTATTTTAATTTCACCCATTGCTTAAGATTAAAACAAATATCCTTAATTAAGTAGCCGTATCTTCTTAATGTGCAATTGAAAATCAAATCTTTGGAATAGGTTCTTGATATTAAATGGTATAAATGAAAATCACTTTGCAATATCCACTGTATGATTCATAGAAACAAGTTTGGGCACTTTTTATATATAATACCTTTTTTAAAGGCATGATGTAGCAGAAAAAAGCATTCTGAAATCATTTTTTCATATATATAAAAAATATATATTTATATTATTGCCATTTGTACCTTTTCTGAAAACATTTCTGTTTGCCTGCTATCAGCTAGACTACCCTGTTCTTCTTGCTCCTCTTCCCTCTACTTTCTCCCACCCCCATTTAATCCCCGAGTATTCAAAGTTGTTTTTGTTGTTCATTTGTTTGTTTGTTTTTATTGAGGTATAGTTGATTTACAATATTGTGTTAGTTTCAGGTGTACAGCATAGTGATTCAGTATTTTTGCAGACGGATATAGAAATCGAGTATTCAAAGTTTTGTTCGCATTTTGTTTGTGTTTGGGGACAAGGAATTTGTTTGTATTTTGTGGCTAGTGTAGAATTGCAGAATGTAGTACCCTGTAATGCTTAAAGTATTTCTAGTCAAATCCTTTTAAGTTTTCCTGGATTCCCACAATTTGTAGTCAGCTCTCTGAAATTAATAGGAATTAACACCATGTTTTTGTGATGAAATTCACCTTGATTATCTTATTATAGGCTACTCATACGTGCTTATGGCTTCACTCAGATAAGCATAAATCTTCAAGAGCAAATTCATACACCTGAGTCTCTGTGTCTGGATTATGGTTGTTTTAAATTATTTACTAGGACTTTTTTATTTATAAAGTGATTATGTGGTTTAATTTTTTCAAACAGTGTCAGAAGTATACAATGAAAAGTAATTATCTCTCCTTTCCCAGGATTTCAGTCCTTTTCCTAGAGGCAAACCTATTGTTTGTATACACACACTTCTAGAAATTTTGTAGCCTTAACTAGCATGTATATGAATATATGTAGTATGTTGAACATAAACAGAATGATATTATACATACACGTCTTGCTCTGAATATCTTGGTTATTAGGGTGTGTTTTATTCTTTAAGAAACATCATTGTGGTCTTATTTACATACCATAGAATTCACCAATTATAATTATATACTTCAATAAGTTTTGCTAAAATGATATAGGTATGCAGCAATCACCATAATCCTTAGAACATCCATCATCCCAATTCCTTTAGCCCTCAGATAATCACTAATATGCTTTCTGGATAGTTTTGCCTTTCTAGAAATTTTTGTAAATGGAATCATACAGTATGTAGTCTTTTACTCAGCATAATACTGTTGAGATCTACTTAACATAATGCTGTTGAGATCTACCCATGTAGGTGCATGTATGAGTAGTTTGTTTCATTTTATTGCTAAGTAGTATTCCATTGTATGGGTACCACACTTTTTTTTTTATATCTGTTTACCAGTGCATGGACATTTGAGTTGTTTCCAGGTTTTGGCATTTATAAATAACGTTGCTGTGAACATTTGGATATAAGTGTTTGTGTGTGCATACATTTTCACTTTTCTTGAGTAGATAGGAGTGGAGTGGTAGGAGTGGAGTGGTACAGTTGGGTTATATGATAAGTGCATATTTAAATTGTTCAGAAGTAGCTAGAATGTTTTCCAAAACAGCTATACCATTTTACATTCCCACTAGCAATGTGTGAGGTTTCCAGTTTCTGCCCATTGTTGCCCGTACTTGGTATAGCTAGTCGTTTTGATTATAGCCATTTTAGTGCCTGTATAATGATGCCTTTTTGTGGTTTTAATTTACATTTCTCTAGTTTTTTCATGTGTTTACCATGGCATGTATTCATATGTTTATTAGCATTAATTACCTTCTTTGGTGACATGCCTACTCAATATTTTGCCCATTTGTATATTTATTAAGCTGTTTGTTATCTTCCTATTAAATTGTAAAAGTCCTTTTTACATTCTGATTACAAGTCTTTTAAAAGATAAATGATTTGCAGTTATTTTCTCCCAGTCTGTGGCTTGTCTTTTCATTTTCTTAATGCTTCCTTTTGAAGCACAATCGTTTTTAATTTTGATGAAGTCCAATTTATCAGTATTTTCTTATATGAATCTTTCTTTTGTGTTAGAGCTAAGAAGTCTTTCCCTAATCCAAGATCACAAAGTTTTTCCTGCTTTCTTCTAGAAGTTCTATAGTTGTCCTTATCTCCGATATTTAGACCTATAAACTATTTCAAGATCATTTTTTACCATAGTGTAAGGTAAAGATCTAAGTGCACTTGGTTGCATTTGGACATCCAATTTTTCTAGCACTATTTGTTTAAAAAAAAAAAAAATCCTTTCCGCTTGGATTGCCTTGGCACTTTTGTCAAAACTGAATTTGCATAAATGTGAAGTTTTATTTCTAGACTCTATTCTCTTCCATTGACCTATATGTCTATCCTCATTGTCATACCACACTCTCTAAATTTGCTTTATATTAAGTCTTGAAATCAAGTAGTATGAATCCTCCAACTTTTGTCTCCTTTTTCAAAATTATTTTGGTTATTCTAGGTCCTTTGCATTTCCATATAAATTTTAGAATCAACTTTTTAATTATATTTTTAAGTAAAAGGCCTGCTGAGATTCTGATGTTGTGTTCAATCTATAGAACAATTTTTGGAGAATTGCCAACTTGAATCTCTCCATTCATAAATATGGTATATCTCTTCTTTGGTGACATGCCTACTCAATATTTTGCCCATTTATATATTTATTAAGCTGTTTGTTGTCTTCTTATTAAGTTGTAAAACTCATTTTTACATTCTGATTACAAGTCTCTTAGAAGATAAATGATTTGCAAATATATTTTGAATCTCCTTTAATTTCTCTCAGCAATGGTTTGTAGTTCTTAATGTAGAGATCTTGTACTTCTGTTAAACTTATCTCTAGCAATTTTATTCTTCTTGATATTGTGAAAGTGAATGGAACATTGTCCATTTTCAGATTGTCATTTTCAGATTGTTTATTGCTAATAAATAGAAATACATATGATTTTTGGTTTTGTTCTTGTACACTATAACCCTGTTACACTCAGTTCTGGGGACTTTTTCTTTTTTTGTAAATTCCATCAGATTTTCTACAGAGACTATTATGTCATCTAGTAGTAAAGCTTTCTTTCTCTCCAAGCTGTATGTCTTTGATTCCTTTTCTGTGCTTTATTACACTAGCTGGAACCTCCAGTATAATGTCAAATAGAAATAATTATGAGGGGACACCCTTGCCTTATTGCCAATTTTAGTGGGAAGGTATTAGCCTTTAACCATTAAGTATGATTTTTTTGATGTAATTTTTATATGCTGTATGATCAGGCCGCTCAAGATGGCTGTTCTCTTGCTCTCTGGACATCCCCTGCTCAACCAGTGCCGGTTTCACCTAAACCCTACACACATGACTGACCTTCCCATGTACTTGCCCCAGGCGCCAGCTGGTGATTGTTCTTATCAAAGGGGTGGTGAGGGGCGTGCCCCTCTGCTGGTTTCCCTGGTAACTAATGAGCCCACCTGACATCAATTCCCCTATAACTGGTAACCTCCCCCACCACCCCACCCTGTGAGTGAAGAAGACCGTGAGGTGTTGCTTCAGGACCCTGCTTCAGAGTAAGCTCCGCCATCCATTAAACCATTGATGTCTCTGTTGCGGACTCCGGGCTCTTTCTTCAGTCTTAAAGCTGGGTAAGCACAGGCCTTGTAGGCTTGCAGGGTACAGCCCAACAATTGGCGGAGCCAGCCAGGAGACTGAGGAAACTCTCGGGAGCGCCGAAACGTAGAGAAATACAGAATGGGGAATGGAAAGTTGCAGGAGTAGTCCTGAGGTGGCCGTCCACCAACATGCGGGGCCCAAAAGTTCCAGGGGAACTTTTAGCCTGGGGTGGCTATCTACTAGTATATGGGGTCTTATGGTGGCTGTCCTTGATGAATGGGGGCCTCTAATGCCTCTGCTATTGTATAGAAGTGAGCCTTTTGTAATTGGTTAAGCTAGCTTTCTAGAAGGAATTTCTCTTTTGTATTTCTCTGGTGCCTTTGAGATGCAAATGACCCACCTGGCCTCTCTGGAACTTTAATCTTCTGTGATCTCTAAGAGTAAAGGAGAAAAAAGAGCTTTTAGTTAAACTCTATAGAAGTAATTACGTTTTGGGAATATCTATCTAAAATAGTCTCTCCAGATTTTGGTAACTTGAAACTAAAGTTGAAAGAAGATAATTCAAGGGTCATTTCAAATAGGATAAAATATCGGAACATTAATTGCTGAGCAGGTCTCAGTTTACCTACCTTTACCTGCTTAGGAGAGGAAGACTAATGCATGAAGTTTTCCAATCACAAATGCACAGTTACTTGCTTCTTGGTTTTTGCCAGAGATTAAGGTTTTTATGGGTTAAGAGTATAATCAGTCACAATTCTAGTTATTGTAAACAAGTTTCTTTATTGAGTACATTGTAATCAGGTGTCTTTTTAAGTCTTTTGTCTTTTATAGACAGTTATTGTTTTACTCTGATGCTTTTGCAAAAGTGCCTCATCTTCAAGAAGATTCATAGGAAGGACCTTTTGACGATAACAGGTCCGTGGTAAATTTCAGATTATACTGCTGAACTGGGTAAGAACTTAAAGAATCCTAATGGAAGACCTGATGGCTTCATGAAAAGTTAAAAAGAAAGGATTGGTTACTGAGTGAACTGGTGAATATGGTTATAATTTTTATGGGTTTTGTCTGGAATGTTACTGGTTTTGATCTGTGTTTTCCAGATATAGGGAAGCCCTTCCCCTCAAGTTGGTTATGATTTACAGCAATTTGGTAAACTACACCTGTGGGTAGAATTGAAGCATTTTCCTTTTCTCTCTGCCCGGTCCCTCCAGAAATTAGAGACTCCTGGGTTCTGAGCAGCCTTATCAGGAAAATGGAAAAGACTGTCTCCTGACATGTGCAGGAATCTCAATATTCTGGGGACTTCTAGAAGAGAAAAGTCCACCAAGGCAGAGCCTGATAGCAGGGCTTTTGGCATGGCTTTCCTGGCCTTGAGAGACCTTTTGGGAATTCAGTCTGAGCTCCTGAGCCCCCCTCAGCCAGTTTGGAGGAGCCTATAAGGTCGATTGACCAAACTTGTTTTGCAGACAAATTAGTCTTGATTTGGCTGTGTCTGGTGGATATGAGGCTAATTCTAGAACAGTATTACGTTTCAATGGATATTAAATTCTAGTTCTTTTGATTGAGGTCTGTATTTATGAATGTTACTGTGCTAGCCATACTTTTGCCCTGATGTTCTGGATGCAAAGAAAAGTATCTAGTGAAATTGTCTCAGAGTATAACTACTCATGAAGTGTGACACTGCTTGCTTTAAGTCTGTTGCAAAAAGCACATGTTCAGTGCTTGTGTGACAGTTGGGTATAAGTGATAATGTATAGCCTATTAAGTGTTTCCCCAATTGACATCCCTCTGAGCCTTTTCACGTGATCTGATTAGTGCTCCCCCAACTCGAATGACTAGGCCAATATAAAGGAGGCCTGGCACCTAGGGACATGATCTGCACCTGGGGTAGGAGCTAGCACCCAGCATCGAGGGAAGGTTATTTTGTTCATCAGTACTCTCTATTGAAAGATTTGCAATCGAAAGGGGAAATGATGGGAAAATCTGCACACATTGAAGTATGGGGAAGTCCGAAGGCTTATACATGGTTTAATTTAAATTTTACTGACCAGAGTAGCCTGTTTTGTGGTCTTTCAGACAGGCATTGTACATCTGCTTTGTCCATTGAGGAAGGGAATGCATTTGAAAGTCAAAACGGAATAGCTGTTGTTCAGATATCCAAGGTAAAACTAGGTGGCCATTGTATACGTGGTATTACTGAAAACTTGAGTATTTTGAACTGTACTGCAGACCAGGACAAAAACCACAGGAGGGTGTGGTATTACCTCAGATGTGGTTTCTGCTTTTATTTTGCGTAATGGTTATGATCTGCTCTTTGTTGTGCCTATTAGATGTCTTACATTTCGTCCCTAGCCTGAGCGAAGGAAATTTATTCAAGGACTGAGTAACAACACTAGCCTCACTGCGAAAATGAGTCTGTTAATTGCTGGGTCGACAGCGAGATGCCATTGTTGTACTCCTCTGGACTTTCATGAAAAATTGACCGGGCTATTCTGACTATGGCAATGGGGGAAAAGACTCGCCATCTTCCTGTCCCACATGCCCATACATCAGAAGGACCCCTGACAGTAAACATTCCTGTACAACTGGCTGCCCATGAGCACCACTGGGCTATGTTGTGTGGAATAGAATAGGCTGGCTTCTGGACACCCAAGTCCAACTAGTGGGATTGACTGTCTTTTGTTTGGAAAGACCTAATGGGTCCACCCCTAAAGGTGCCCAACATACCATGGGGTGGCAGACCTCTACTGTGACTGCTGACTCCTGGCTAGGCCACCAGATTGTTCGTTTTAAAGGCGAGCCTACCCCTCCCTGTGGGGGGGTGGCTCTGGGTTTCTGAAAACCAGGGGTGGCCTTACCTTCCTGATAACTGGACAGGGCACTGCTGCTATTGACTCCCTTTACATTGACCCATTAAGAGCTTGGCTCCAAAATTTGCCCACCTCCTGGCAAATGACTGTTCTGAGCATACTAGGTGCCTGACTCTTGATCCTCTCTGGCTGCTGTTGTCTGTATTGTATTTGTGGTATCTGGTTGCAGTGCCCCCTACATATGTGACCCCAGGGATATCTCAGAAGAAGGGCAGACCAAGATTGTAAGGGTCGTGCCGGGTATGTGGGGGTGGAGTGTATGGTCAGGCCACTCAAGATGTCTGGTCTCTTGCTCTCTGGACATCTCCTGCCTGACCAGTGCCTGCTTCACCTAAACCCTACACACATGACTGACCTTCCTATGTACTTGCCCCAGATCCCAGCTGGTGACTGTTCTTATCAAAGGGGTCGTGAGGGGCATGCCCCTCTTCTGGTTTCCCTGGTAACTAATGAGCCCACCTGACATCAATTCCCCTATAACTGGTAATCTCCCCTTCCCCCCCAACCCCCCAAGTGAAGACCCCACTGCATCCTGCCTACAACCCGCCGCACACGGTGGGGTGTCACTCCAGAATCTTGCTTCAGATGGGTACGCTCCCCAGTCCATTAAACCGTTGATGTCTCTGTTCCTGACTCCAGTCTGTTTCTTAGGTCATAAAGCTGGACAAGCACTGGCCTTGTAGGCCTGCAGGGTGCAGCCCAATATATGCCTTTTATCAGGTTGAGAAAATTCCAACCTTCTACTCTTCAATTGTTGAGAATCTTATTAATCAATGTCTTGGCTTTCATAAAATTTTTTCTGCAACTATTGAGATGATCATGTAGTGTTGTCCTTCATTAATATAGTGCTTTACATGATTTTTAAATATTAAACTACTTTTGCATTCCTGGGATAACCCCACTTGGTCATGGTGTATAATTCTTTTTGTATGTTGCTAGATTCTCTTTGCTTATATTTTGTTAAGACTTTTGAACCTATTGGTGGAGGTTTTCTATAATTTTTGTGTAGTCTGTCTGGCTTTTTTGTCAGGATAATATTGGCCTCTCCCTCTCACTCTATTTTCTGAGTTTGTGTAAGATTGATATTATTTCCTCCTTAAAAGTTTTGATAGAATTCACCAATGAAGACATCTAGGCTGGGTTTTTACTCATAAAATGATTTTTAGTTACTAATTAAATTTATTTTCTTGATTTACATCTATTCTAATTTTCTGTTTCTTCTTGAATCAGTTTTGGTATTTTATGTATATCTAGGAATTTTTACAATTCATCTAAATTGTCAAATTTGTTAGAATAAGGTTTTTAACAAAATTTTATAAAATTCCTTTTTAAGAACCAACTTTTGGCTTCATTGTTTTTCTGTGTTCTATTTCAACTATTTCTACTTTGATTTTGTAATTTCCTCTCCTTTACTTATTTTGTGTTTGATTTACGTTGCCTTTTCTGTCATCCTGAGGTGAAAGCTTAGAGTAATGACTCTAGTTCTCTCTAATAAAAGCATTTAAAGCTATAAATTTCACTGTAAGCAATTCATTAGCTGAATTCCTTAGGTTTTTATATTGTGTGTTTTCTTTTTTATTCAACTCAAGATATCTTCTTATTTCTGTTGTGATTTCTTTTTTAACCCATAGGTTACTTAGAAATGAGTTATTTTTGAAACATGTGGGATTTCCCAGTACTTTTCTGTTGATTTCTAAAATTTTTTCCTTGGAGGAGAACGTATTTTGTGTGATTTCAGTCCTTTTAAATGTGTTGAGACTTGTATTATGGCCTAGTGCCTTGCTTTTTTTAACTTAACAGTTTATCTTAGAGGGCTTTATATATTAGTTCAGAAATATACCTCATTATTTTTAATAGCTTATTTAATCATAACTAATGGATATTTTAGCTGCTTTCATTTTTTATCTATTATTAAAAAGTGATGTATCTGCACAAGAGAGTAAATCTATATTATACATTCATTCCTTATTTCAACAAATATTTCTTTTTAAATTTTTTTAAATTAATTATTATTATTTTTTTTTTGGCTGCATTGGGTCTTTTTTGCTGCCCATGGACTTTTCTCTAGTTGCAGAGAGTGGGGGCTACTCTTTGTTGCGGTGTGCAGGCTTCTCATTGCGGTGGCTTCTCTTGATGCAGAGCATGGACTCTAGGTGTGCAGGCTTCAGTAGTTGTGGCACAGGGGCTTAGTCGCTCCACAGCATGTGGAGTCTTCCTGGACCAGGGCTCAAACCCATGTCCCCTGTACTGGCAGGCTGATTCTTAACCACTGAGTCACTAGAGAGGTCCCCAACAAACATTTCTTGAGTGCCTACTATGTACTAGGCATTTTTTTTGGCACCGGAGGTAAAGCAATGAAAAAATAAAGCACATGCTTTTTCCAGTGGAGTTGACATTCCTTTGGAGGGTAACAAAACAATAAATACCTACATAAATATGTCCTTTGTGTATTTGTTGCTTATCTCCTTATCCCCATGGAGTTTTACTCTTGAATATTAATTTTATCACCAGCTACCTTACTGGGTTATCTTAATATTTCTTATATTTTATTCAGTTCGTTTCATAGGATATGGGGGCATATAATCATACCACCTATAAATTACAGTCACTTTGCCTTCTCCCTATTTTCATACCTCTGATTTGTCTTATTTAATACATTTGACTGTTATATCTTGAACACTGTTGATTAATAGTGGGGACTGTAGAAATTCCTATCTTATTCCTGGCTTAAATGAAAACTGTCTCATTTTATACAGACACAGTACTGACTTATTTATCATGTTAAGGAAGTACCCTTCAATTCCTATTTTATTAAGAATCTTTATCAAAAATGGGTAATGAATTTTATCAAAAGCCAAAAAGGCATCTATGGAGATGATCATTATTTTCTCCTTTGATTTATCACTGTGATAAATCACATTAAGAGTTTTATTATTATTGAACTACTCTTTCATTCCTGGAATAAACTATATTATGCTTATAAGGTGTCCCTAGATTCTATTTGTTTATATATAATTTTGCATCAACATCAATAAATGAGATTGGTCCCAAGTTTTCTCTTTGGGATCTTGTTTTGTTTTGATTTGCTCAAGGTTATGCTGGTGTCATAAAAGCAATCAGTAGCTTTCCTTCTCTCTGCTCTAAACGATTTAAGTAACACTGAAGTTATCTATTCCTTGAGGTTATGATATAATACACCTTGGAAATTATCTAGTTCTAGTGGGTTTGGTTTGGTTTGGTAACGGGAGGGATAACCTTTTACAACTTTCTCAATTTCTTCCATAGTAACTCATCTTAGAGTTTCTTTCTTGGCTGGACTTGGTTTTTATCATTTATATTATAGCCTACAAAATTGTCTCTCTTATTCATGTTTTCAAATGTATTTAAATAGAATTGAATCAAGTATCTCTAATTTTTTTCTTCCATTTTCCCCTTGACCTAAGAATATCTCTATTATTCTCATGTCTTATAGGTGATATTTTCTTGATTAGGTTGACTAATAGTTCTTCTGTTTCAGTGCTTCAAGAAACATATTAGTTTATTTATAAATAATTTGTTGGCTGATGCTCAGTCTAGTATGGAATAGGGAATCATTATACTTTCTACCCAAGGAGGCTGTTATTTGATGTCTGGAATAAAGCAAGTCCAGCGTGACTACTAATCAATCCTTGTCATGTATTGTACTATTATTTATATTAAAATGCAACCAAGTTCCCTACTTAATTTGTGAACCTCCCATAAATTACAGTTGATTAATATTTGAAAATTTTTCTTCTTATTTCTAGAAAACATGATACCAAAGTTTTCACTAGATCAGAATATTCCCTTCTCATGCTGACAATATAATAATAAATAATATCAGTAATGCACATCTTTTTGTTTTACATTCAAATAGAATTCAGAGTATTTGAGAAGCAGCATAGACTATATCAGAACTTTGAAGGCAAAGCATAAAAATCATGGACACAGAGAATTATGTCTATGTAGAGAGCTCCTGTTTCAAAATTTCAAAAAGCACATTATTAAAAATATTGTATAATGAGTTTTAAACTGCACCGAGAAAATGTTAAAAGTAAAGCTATAAGAAGTATTGACATTTTTAATAATGCTAACATTTTTTTTCTAAAAACAATTTGTTTGGTTTAGAAGTAGTTTCAAATTCACATAAAAATTCCGAGTGTAGAATACAGAACATTGAATACCACTTACCCACATTGCTATTAACATTCTGCCCCATTTGGTAAGTGTATGTGTGTATGTGTGTGCATCGGTGAATGTACATTTCTGAACCATTTAAGACTAAGTTGCAAATATCATGCCCCTTCACCCCAAATATTTTGGTGTTTAGTTCATGTCACTACTTGTTTGGAGAAATATGTAAGCAGCTAGTTAGTTAAAGTTATAAAAGATACTTTTAAAGAAGCACTTAGAACCACCACAGCAACAAAAGACTTAAGAGGTCATCAAAAGAGATTATATCTAAAATAAGAGAGAGTCAATACTTACCAATAATAAGGATCTGTTACAGGAATATTTCTAAGAGAGAGAAAAGCACTGGTTATTTGAAAATAGTGTTTTCCAGAGATTAGGTGAAAATCAAAGTGGATATTCCACAACCAATATCATGTAATCCAACGTTCCACTTGATATCAGCAGAAAACAGTATATATAGGACTTCACTGGTGGCACAGTGGTTAAGAATCCACCTGCCAATGCATGGGACATGGGTTCCAGCCCTGGTCCGAGAAGATCCCACATGTCGCGGAACAACTAAGCCGGTGCGCCACAACTACTGAACCTGCACTCTAGAGCCCACGAGCCACAACTACTGAAGCCTGCATACCTAGAACCTGTGCTCTGCAACGAGAAGCCCTTGCAATGAGAAGTCTGTGCACTGCAACAAAGAGTAGTCCCCGCTGTCTGCAACTAGAGAAAGCCCACGTGCAGCAGCAAAGACCCAATGCAGCCAAAAATAAATAAAATAAAAAATTAATAAATTTTTCAGAACACATGATTAAAAAAATTATTTTAAAAAAAAGAAAAAACAGTGTATATGACACAGCAAACAAAAAACAAATAGACACCATGAGGTGTGAATGACCATGGCTTACTGGCTGCCGTATTAACAAATATGCCCTGGGTCTCAGAAGCTTAGCACGATAAAAGTCTGTTTCTCACCTATATGATTTCCAATGCATATGTTCCTGGATGGCAGATTTCCTGGGCAACTCTCCTCCACGTAGTAGTAGCTCGTGGAACCAGGCTTCTCCCTGGTAGATCTCCATGCCCTAAGGCCAAGCTTGAAGTCCCCAACTGGGTCCTCTCTAACCAGCTGGCAGATAAAGTGCAAACAAAAGAATAGAGGATCATGCAGGAGGCTAAGGGGCCAGCCCCGGGAGGTGTATTTATCACTTGCTCCTACAGTTAGTTGGCCAGAACTCAGTTTCAGGCCCCATTAATCGTAAGAGGCTGGGACATGTTGTATTCTTGTGTGTCCAAGAGTAAGGGAATGGTTTGGGGTTACACATATAGTAGATACTCTGCCCTTGATATTTCTAATATGTTGTCTGCACCTTGATGTGCACATCAGGGGCATATAACTACCGATTACATGAGATGAAATCTTTTTTGTAACATGATATTGTAATACGACTCCTTTCAGGCTTTTGAGGTACACTCAAGATACTGGTATATGTTTTAACGTTCACAGGGTCTCCTCACATTTCCCTCCTCAACCCAGCTTTCATGGGTAAAGAAACTTAGACTCAGTGTTAAGTAATTGGCCCAAGTTTAGTGAATGTGTATGTAGACCAAAGGATGGACAATTTATGGTCCCCAGATATAAGAAATATGAATAAACATAAATGACAAGGTATCTCATCATAATGTGAAAAGTGTCATGCATGTCACAAGCTATACACCAAGCAAGGACATTGTTGCACAGATGACCCTTAGTGTGAGAGAGACAGGATGGTGGGAATACTTGTAGAGTTGTCATACCACTTAGAAGCAGCAAAAACAGAACTCAAATCTGTGTCTTCTGACTACAGTATCAGTGATTTTACCTTATGCCACTTTCCCCCGACTTTATGCAAAGAACATTTTGATGGCTTTTGCTTAGATATGCAGGATTTATTTATTCACTTTATAAGTATTTGTCCTTTGTTGAGGACCTACTGTGTGTTTAGCACTGGTCTAGGTGCTAGAAATATGTCAGTAATCCAAACAAAGTCCCTGCCTCAAGAAGCTTATCTCCTAGCGGGAAAATTAGGTAATACACAAAGAAATATATGTTAGGGATAAGAATGAAGAAAAACTGAGAAGCAGAATAAAAGCAAGGAGAATGATAGGCAAGGAAGACTGTTCTCTTTTAGAAAGAGTAGTCAGGGAAAGACGTCTGTGCGAGGATCTATAGAAAGCGAGGGAGCCAGCCCGTGTGGCTATCTGGGGAAGAGCATTCCAGGCTGAGGGCAGGGTCTGAGGCAGGGCTGTGTTGGATGTAGAGCAGCAACAGCAAGGAAGCCCCTGTAGCTGAGACTGAGTAGGGAAGAGATGTGATAGTAGGTCAGGCAGATTGTTAGATTGTTAGGGCTGTAGCAAGGCAGATAATCTAGAGTCTTACGCAGCCATGGGCCATAGAAAGGAGTTCAGATTCCACTTTTGAGTGAACTGGGAAGCCTGTGGAGTGTTTGAGCACAGAAATGATGTGGTATAAGATTTTAAGAGACTCACTGTGGTGGCTGTGTTGAGCATAAACTGTGGGTAGACATAGATGGAAACAGGCAGATGGGTGTGTTGGCTTTCAGAGCAATCCAAGTGAGAGCTGAAGAGATTGGAGAAGGATGGTAGGAGTGGAGGCAATAAGAAAGGATTCTGAATATATCTCGAAGGAAAAGCCATAAGATTTGCTGATGGATGGGGTGTGGGGTATTCAAGAAAGGAATCGAAGGCTGTAAAGTTTTTGACCCAAGCAACTGGAAGAAAAGAGTCGCCATTTACTGACAGGTTGAGTATGATGGATGGAAATGCTCATGGGGGGGCTTCAGGGGAAATCAAGAGTCCAGTCTGGGACAGGCCAAGCTTGGGATGCCTTTTAGCTTTCCAAGTGGTGATGGCTGGCTTGTGGAGGGTATTTGAAGATGGAGACTGAATGAAAACCTCTAGGGAATGAGCGTAAGGAAAGAGGAGAAACATTCTGAGGACTGAGGCCTGGGACCCTCCAACTTTAGAGTCATAAAGAGGAGGGAGCAGCAAAAGGCTAAGAAAGCCTGACTCGTGAGAAGTCTTGTAAAGGAAAATGTTTCAAGATGGAAGGTGTGAATAATTGCGTCAAGCGCTGGGTAAGATAGGGCTGAGAACTTAACACTGGATTTGGCAACAGGATCAAATGTTTTGGGTTAACATGACCTTTCAAGTCAACTGGAGAAAACGCTCCAAAATTTTCTTTGATGTGCCTGACTAACTGGGGAGAAGTCCACATCAGCGTTCTGGTCACTTGAAAACAAAGCCTCTTTCATATTTGAACCTGTAGAGTGCGTTTATTTGTGTGTACTGTGATATTATACATATTCCGAAGAAGGAAAGTATACTTTCTCCTTTCATAATTACCCTAGATTATCTTTATTTTCTGCCTTTCAACTCCTATGAGATCAACTTCTTATCAAAAGAACTAGCATTCCTATTTGCTCTGGGTAGAAGCTACTTCTGTGGTAGGTTCCAAAAGGAGGGGCAGTTATACTTCTTAGACCTCATTTCATTTAGGGCTTATGAAGGAGGCCGTGGCATTCATTGTATCCAGGAGATTCTTGGAGACAATTGACTTTTTCGACCTGTCATCATAAAGTTCAAGTGCTATAAAAATACAAATTTAAAAACTACGGACTCTCTTTCATCCAAAAAGTACGCCACTGTACCCTAACCCACACACACTATCATATACATCAGTTAAATAGTCAACGTAAAATATCGATTTGTTTTATTTAAAAATATATCTGGGGCTTCCCTGGTGGTGCAGTGGTTGAGAGTCCGCCTGCCGATGCAGGGGACGCGGGTTCGTGGCCCGGTCTGGGAAGATCCCACATGCCGCGGAGCAGCTGGGCCCGTGAGCCATGGTCACTGAGCCTGTACGTCCGGAGCCTGTGCTCTGCAACGGGAGAGGCCACAACAGTGAGAGGCCCGCAGACCGCCAAAAAAAAAAAAAAAAAATCTGTTGGTCATTTCTAAAGATAAATGAAAGAATGACAGAAGTTCTATAGATGGTGAATCCAATCTACATGTGACAAGATATAACTTAGTTATTGTGATTTGGTATCTATCTTTTATTTACCCTATTTACTAATTTGAGGATGCCTACATGCACAAAAAGGGTGTATTAAAATTTATATTCCCACATTCACCAGTATAAATATAAATAATTGCTCTAATGGAGATTTACAGAAATGCCAAATCATAGAAACTACTGATTTTTGAAATACTAGCCAGTTTCCCTCAAATGCAAGGACTGTGTCTTATTTCTTACTTTTTCCTCAGAGCTTGGCAGGTATACTCATTAAATTAATTTGTTCTGTTATGACATTAGGAAGAGGACAGTCATAAAACAAAATTAGGAACATACATGTGTGAGTCAAATAATGCACCTGAGTGTGCAAAACTGGACAAAACTTTTTCTCCTCGCTAGGATTTTTTTTTTTTAATTTATTTATGGTACATTGGGTCTTCATTGCTGCGCACGGGCTTTCTCTAGTTGGCGGCAAGCGGGGGCTACTCTTCATTGCGGTGCGCGGGCTTCTAATTACAGTGGTTTCTCTTGTCGTGGAGCACAGGCTGTAGGCGCGCGAGCTTCAGTAGTTGTGGCTCATGAGCTCTAGAGCGCAGGCTTAGTAGTTGTGGCGCACGGGCTTAGTTGCACTGTGGCATGTGGGATCTTCGCGGATCAGGGCTCGAACCTGTGTCCGCTGCGTTGGCAGGCGGATTCTTAACCCCTGCGCCACGAGGGAAGTGCCTGTCTAGGCTTTTAAAGCAACGTTAACATCCCTCTTTTCTCTTTGCTCATGTACCAAACCTTTGCCTAAATGTCTTTCTTCCTCTTTATTCATTTCACAACTGTCACAGTTGCTGTTCTAAATATGGGGACATCCAGTAAACAAAATAAGCCCGTGTTCTTAAGGAGCTTACTTTAAATCTAATGGGTAACAACAGATGAATTCTATAAGTTAATCCACTAACTGCGTGAGTTATATGGCTGTAAAACTTGTCATACTACGTCTTCACTCAGAAGAAGCATACAGGGTTACTGGCATTAGATGATGAGAAGCTCATGTAACTAGAATCAGCATACCAGGTTTCTAGTATAATCTGTGCTACTAATTCAATTCACATGGCTCCTTTAAAGGTGTCATTTAAGTTCTCTGGCCACCAGCTCCCTACTTATAAATTGAAAATCTGTAATATCCATATCATCTCAGAAACTCTACAGTTCTCAGTGTTTCTGAATCATGGGCTTATTTGGCTGTAGTCGTGCATTCATTAGTTGGGAACCCCAGGAGAAAGGCGCTTTAAAGAGTAGTTTGTTTTTCATGTGATATCTGTAAACATATTTCCTGCCTCCTTCTAATCCACTGTGGTAATTTCCTTGAGCTCCAGACCAAAAGTTTACAACCCTCATACCAAATTTGGCAGTAGCAGAATGTGGGATTTTGAGAAATGTTAAAGGAAAGAAGGAAAAAGTTAGGATGGTTATAGCCAACAATTCTGAAGCTACAGAAGGATGGTAATATTTACTGTGATGTACAATATGTTCAATCAGTTCATGGAAATTATTTTTATGTGGGAGGAGAGAATATTAGGGTCTTTTCATTAAGACTTTTTAAAAATGTTATAAACTCAATTCTAAAAATGACCAGTATACAATAAAGTTACCAAGTAAGTTTCAAATTCCCCTGATTCTATAAATCTTAAAACTGAGTAACCAAAACACACACACACATACACACATTCCTCACTATTTGCCACTATACTGTAATAAATCATATGTAGAAGTTATGCTGATCATGTCAAAAATGTGCTCTGTCCCTAGAGTACTAGTTGCTTATGCATGAGAGCAGAAAGTTAAGCAAACTGAGTGCAATTAAAGTTCTGTGCAAGAGAATTCCGGGTGTAAACTTAGAAAATCTTGTCGTGAAGACTGCTGAATCACAGCACCTGCATGTAGGCTCTTACTTGTTGAATAAATGAATGAAATCACTTACAGCTTTACTTTGCTATAAAACATTATAAAGTCATGTTCGTTTTTTAAATATTTCAGAATATGAATATAGACTTCTAATGAATATAAATTCTATCAAAAGAGCAAAGGAAAATAATTGCAGTTATTATACCATATTAATGGGAATTATGCTATGGTATAATAACTGCAATTATTATGTAATTAAATGTATTGTTTTGCTTCTCCTTCCAATTAACATTATTTCACAATGTGTGGTACATTTATGGAGAATTTTGTAGTGCATTAGATAAATCAGTTTTACATTTCCAGTGGAGTGGGCTTTAATGAGCATTATAATACATGTCAATTCAGAAACAGTTTTATGTTACAAAGCATCTTCTACTGGTAGATTGGGAAAAGTTGCATCGGAGTGACACTTCCTCTTAAAATATGGAATAAGATTTAGTGAGGGAAGCATAGATGAATCCATTTCAGCTAAATGTCTATAAATTTAGGATGAATATTACATTTTAGCTATGTATATTTTTCATATGTTTAAAAACTACCCAGACCACATATGCCAACAATGTAAAGTGAGTTTTGGGGCCTACTAAATCCCACATGGAATACCTTGCCTCTTGGCACATAAATCCCCACTCCTATATAAAGAAAATCCAGTGAAAATGAAAACATTGATACTATTAAATACATTCATTAGATCCACATTTAGCTGAAGCTAACCTAACATCCATCTTCCCAAGTTCTTGTAGATAAGTTCCTCTCTCTCAAGCCTTAGAATCTAGCTTATATAGGCCCATCCTTTCTTCTTCACCTCTGGATTCAAAGGAAAACTTGTAGGTCCTCTATTCAAAGGCACCAACTTCACCTTGCTCTTGAAGGAAGCCACTGCTGTCCACTCAGGGAACTGCTTCATTCATATCCTTTATCATGGACACTATTATAACTTTTTTTTCTTTGGGCACTTTACCCTTAACCTATATACCTGCTGGAATTTAGCCCATACTTGAAGAACCTTTTCTTTTTTTCTTAACATCTTTATTGGAGTATAATTGCTTTACAAGGTTGTGTTAGTTTCTGCTGTATAACAAAGTGAATCAGCTGTACGTATACATATGTCCCCATATCCCCTCCCTCTTTCATCTCCCTCCTCCTCTCCCTGTCCCACCCCTCTAGGTGGTCACAAAGCACAGAGCTGATGTCCCTGTGCTATGCAGCTGCTTCCCACTAGCTATCTTACATTTGGTAGTATATATAAGTCCATGCCACTCTCTCACTTTATCCCAGCTTACCCTTCCCTCTCCCCGTGTCCTCAAGTCCATTCTCCACATCTGTGTCTTTATTCCTGTCCTGCCCCTAGGTTCTTCAGAACCTTTTTTTTTTAGATTCCATATATATGTGTTAGCATATGGTATTTATTTTTCTCTTTCTGACTTTCTTCACTCTGTATGACAGACTCTAGGTCCATCCACCTCACTACAAATAACTCAACTTCATTTCTTTTTATGGCCGAGTAATATTCCATTGTATATATGTGCCACATCTTCTTTATCCATTCATCTGTCTCTGGACACTTAGGTTGCTTCCATGTCCTGGCTATTGTAAATAGAGCTGTAGTGAACATTTTGGTACATGACTCTTTGAATTATGGTTTTCTCAGGGTATATGCCCAGTAATGGTATTGCTGGGTCATATGATAGTTCTATTTTTAGTTTTTTGAGGAACCTCCATACTGTTCTCTGTAGTGGCTGTATCAATTTACATTCCCACCAACAGTGCAAGAGGGTTCCCTTTTCGCCACACTCTCTCCAGCATGTATTGTTTGTAGATTTTTTGATGATGGCCATTCTGACCGGTGTAAGGTGGTACATTGTTGTAGTTTTGATTTGCATTTCTCTAATGATTAGTGATGTTGAGCATCCCTTCATATGTCTGTTGGCAATCTGTATATCTTCTTTGGAGAAAAGTCTATTTAGATCTTCTGTCCATTTTTGGATTGGGTTGTTTGTTTTTTTGATATTGAGCTGCATGAGCTGCTTGTATATTTTGGAGATTAATCCTTTGTCAGTTGCTTCATTTGCAAATATTTTCTCCCATAAAGAACCTTTTCTTAATTCTACATTACCCTTCAGCCATGGCTCTCTCTTTTCTTTCATTCTGAGATAATTTTCTTGAAATACCATTCAGCTTTGTGTCTACATATATCCCACCTTGTTCCATAAATCATTTAAGACCATCATTCTTGGAGGAATCGGCTTTACTTAACATCTGTGCTTTCTCACCTTCCCTGTACCTCTTGACCTACTGCTTTCTGGCTTCCGTCCCCGTCATGCTACCGAAAATGCTCTAATGTTAACACGGGCTTCCTATTTGTCAGATGAATACTTCTCATTTCTTCCAGAATCTCTCCCCTCTCCCCCAAGCTTCCAGGAAACTATTCTCTTCTAGCTGTCTTCCAATTCTTTGTTTCTTTTCAGACTCCTTTAATGAATCCTGTTTCTTTGTCCATCCCTCAAAAACTGAGATTTCCCAGATTTTGTTGCTTTTAACTCTTTTATAACTCTGTAGCCTCAACACTACCACAGCCACCTACATGATCTTAATTGACTTTTATGGTTTCATGTCCCCTCTTAATGCCCTCCTGTGCTTCTCCATGACCTCTAGAGAACCAAGACCAATTCTTTATCTTATATACAAATCCTTCATCATTTGGTCCATACCAACCTCTTTAGCTTCATGTCACATTCTTCATTTCACAAATAGCATCTACCATGTTTCAGGCACCATTTGAAATTCTGTCACACAGCACTGTGCAGAACAGATTTAAAATCCCTGCCTTCATGGAATTTATATTCTCCTAGCAACATGAAACTATTGTTTTATACTTCGTCGTCATAGGAAATTATTTTTTCCTACATGAAAGATCCCTTCTCTTTTATGTTTTTTTTTTTTTCAAACTCCTATTTACCCTGAGAATTCAGATCAAATGTTACTTCTTCCAGGATGATTCTCCCAGCCTCCTATATTTCCCCAGGAAACCCTATAAATACAGCAGGTCAAGATTTTCTGTTAAGTCATGGCATTGGAGTTGCCATTATCCCTCTTAGGAATTTATCAGGAGAATCCCCAAAAGACACATTGTACCTTCCAGGTTGAAAGATCCTGTGCCCTTTAACAAATTATAAATGGACTGCTAGTCCACCAGTTGGTCATTGATCTCTGTTAAGAGTCCATGCATCATTTTCCTGGCATAGTCAAGAGGACAATTTATTGCTCACATATATTGTGCAAAATGAGTAAATTTAGTGTACTATTCTTATGGATTAAAACTCTGCTGTTAACCTAATTATAATACAATTCTAAATATAGATACAAATCTAGCAACACAATCATACTTTAACTTCTATTTTTTCATAAACTAAGGATCACCCTTTTAACGAAGCAATATGACATTACTTCCATATGTACATCTGTTAGCATTTAGCTAATAGCATTTAGCTATTTAGCAAATACGCTCTTGTCAGAAAAGTCTATTAAGTTCATGAGTTTGCTCGCCAGTTTTGTTTGAAGCTACATACTTCCCAACAGTATACCCTAATAATACATGATTTCTTGTTCCCTCCTTTTCTCCTATGTGGATTTTCTCTTGTGGATCACCTTCCAACAAAGGTTGAAGTCTGTCTCATCTGCTCCTGTCTCCAGGGGTGTATTTGTACAGTGTCATTTTCAGGTTATGTTATGAAAAAAAAGCCCTCAGGATCAGAGTTTGAAATAAAACTCATTTAAAATTTTATTTATAAGACCTGCATTGTAGGCTCAAAGAAAGCAAGTACTTATCAGTCAATAGCTGGCCTTCCATCACACTGGTTCTCAACATAATCCAAATTATAGGCTTTCCTCAGCCTAAGGACCCTTTGAAGAATTGTTCTGTGTTCAACAAAGGGAAAAGAATCAAGGATGCCTCAAGGGAGCGGAAGGAAGGAGGACTTTGTCATCCTCAGTTAGCAACTTGAGGAGGGCTATTTGAAGAGAGAGCCAGTAACATACAGTGGAAGAAGTCACCATATTTGTTCAGTAAACCTTTAAGGATACATAAAAGTGTTATGATGGAATAAGACATTAAGAATTTGGGACTTCTCTGGCGGTCCAGTGGTTGGGAGTTCATCTTCCAATGCAGGGGGTGTGGGTTCGATCCCTGGTTGGGGAGCTAGGATCCCACATGCCTTGTGGCCAAGAAGCCAAAACATGAAGCAGAAGCAATATGGTAACAAATTCAATAAGGACTTTGAAAATGGTCCACATCAAAAAAAAAAAAAAAGTCATTAAAAAAAAAGACATTAAGGATCTGTTTCTTAGTTTTAATTTTAACCTCACGAATACATGACTTGAATTTCTGTTTGTTATTAAGGCTACTTTTCTTCATTAGTTGTCATAACAGCTGGGCTGTTACTGGCATTTAGCACCCAGAGGCCAAGAATGCTAAAACATACTGCTTTGAAGGATAGGCACACATGTCCAAAATTCTCATCCAAAGTTCCAAGTACTAGGGCTTCCCTGGTGGCGCAGTGGTTGAGAATCCGCCTGCCGATGCAGGGGACACGGGTTCGTGCCCCGGTCCGGGAAGATCCCACATGCCGTGGAGCGGCTGGGCCCGTGAGCCATGGCCGCTGAGCCTGCGCGTCCAGAGCCTGTGCTCCGCAAAGGGAGAGGCCACAGCAGTGAGAGGCCCGCGTACCGCAAAAAAAAAAAAAAAAAAAACAAAGTTCCAAGTAGTATCTCTTTTGAAGAATATCCCAACTCCCATAACCAGGGATCGTCTCTGCCCTTGTTGCCTTGGTTCTCTTCTTTTCTGCCGCTGGCAGAGCTTGCTGCCTTCTCAGGTAACCTGAGAGCATCACCTTGCTCCTCAGAATGTGGATGAGGACCGCCATCCTCATTACCTCTGAGACCAGGTAATTTTGCATCCCACCTCAAACCTACTGACTCATATTCTGCATTTTAATAATATCTCTCAGGTGATTCATATTCAAATTAAAGTTTGCATCCTCAAATACACAGTTAGGTCTGTGGAATGGTTGAGCCTGGCCTGGTGACAGAATCTCCTAATTTAATGGAAGAGATTTACACCAAATTAATAAAGACCTCCCCTAAGCCTCCTCAGAGAGCTTACTTCAACAAATGTCTCTGAACTGCAGGAGTTAATGAAAATCGGTTAATGACCCTTGTGAAGCACGTGTCTTGACACACTGAAAGACTGTCTGGGGAAAGTGCAGAAGGAAACGGTGAGCAGGTATACTCCTGAGACAGCCAGGCACAGAGAAGCAAAGTCATGCTTGAGGGTTCTCACACAAACCAAGAGACGCCTAGAATCTGTGCTGGCATCAGAAAGAGGGACCAGGGCCCTCCCAATTGCTCCTCTGTTTTACCCAGGCTGCCCCTGAAAGTCTCGATGAATAAGAAGACCCTTTTTCATATTTTTTTGCTTGAGAACCTAGAATTTAAGTTTACTCCAGAAGTTTGGGAAATTATTGATTGAAAACAGTAATTCGATAGATAGATGAACAATGTGAAGTTTAGTTCACATATGTAACATAAAGGTTGTTTATAAGTTGCATGTTTGTTAAACAAAAAGTACCAGCAAAAGAAACTCATATCCACCTCTTGTAAAATGCTTAAACAACATTAACTCTAACAGAGAAATAGAACCTTGTTCCTGAAGGCAGTGATCAGAAATTGTGCTTATCACTCCTGCCCTTTGAAAATCTTATGTTATGCTATGACATGGCCCTACATACGACACATAGTTAGACTTTAAATTGTCATCGTTATATCAAAAGAGTAGCATGGTACTGTTAACTCCAAAATGTCTGAAAGTACTTTAATTCAAAACAGCACTCTCACCTGTTAGGGAGAACTTAGCAGCTCTGCCTCGTCGGGCATGAGAAGACGTGCATGGTGTTTGGTCTCATTCGTCCCAGTGCGATTCCCCTGAACCAAACTTAAAGGCATTCCGCAACCTGGGAAATTAATAAGGACCAGAAAAAAAGTATGTGTTGATTCAAGTGTATGCAGTTTACAGGCAGTTAATTTAGGCACATTAAATACAGCCACATGCAACTAATGGTTTTTCTGTGGATCGCCAATCCCTGTTCACTAGGTATTGATGGATCCTTCAGCTCAGAATGGTGGGTCTCCTCTAAATCTGTGTCTGTAATACCAGCTTTTTTTTTTTTTTTTTTTTTTTTTTGGTGGTACGCGGGCCTCTCACTGTTGTGCCCTCTCTAGCTGCGGAGCACAGGCTCCGGAAGCGCAGGCTCAGTGGCCATGGCTCACGGGCCCAGCCGCTCCGTGGCATGTGGGATCTTCCCGGACCCGGGGCACGAACCCGTGTCCCCTGCATCGGCAGGCGGACTCTCAACCACTGCGCCACCAGGGAAGCCCCCCAGCTTTCTTTTGATGTCCTGTCCACTTCTCTCAGAATCCAGGCACCCTCTCTAAAGAAGGTTGCAGTGTGGCCCCTGTGGATGTCCCCCTCTTTGGGTCGAGTTCTTATAAGAGGTTTATTCCCAAGGAGCCTGCTTTGTCATTGTCTCTTCCTATTAGGAGCCTGGCTCACTGGTTGTCAAACAAACATATAAAAGGAAAAAACATCGTACCACTCATCGGCAGGGTGACCTGGAGCTGTCCTAGCAGGACAGTAGGGTTACCTCCTTCTGACCTAGCACAAGGCCACACCAGAGCACTGGCCTCTTTGACAGGTGGCTCAGCCATTGGTCCACAGTCTGCACAGAGCCCCGCCTCCGGTTTCTTCCCCAGCTGGAGCGAAGGAAACCCCACCAAAGCCTGGTTTCTTTTCAGTACAATGGTGTTGGGAGGTAATCCAGTATAGTTGTTAGGAGCACAGGCCCTGAGCTCAAATGTGGGTCTTAACTTGACTTGTGTGATCTTGGACATGTTCCTTTAAGATCTCCAAAGCTTGGTTTTCTCACCTGTAAAATGTAGCAACTCGTGTGTTTTTTGTGAGGATTAAACAAGAAAATCCACATAAAGCACTTGTCACACACAGTGCCTGACACAAAAGAGCTAGTCGCTAAATGTTGGCCAGTGTTGGAAGTTAGAGTCGAGCCCCTATTTGTTCCCCTGTTCCACTCCTTTCCTTTAGAATTTGGGGATAATTTGCAAAATACAGGTGACGGTGGTCTGTGTGGTAGATCAGAAACTACCAGACATATTCTTCTCGGAAGGGTCATGTTCTAGCCTCAATTGATTGGCACTGGCAAAGGTCCCCTACGGGCACAGCATTCTAGATGGTTCTTCTTCCTAGAAGATGCTTTTTTATTTATTTATTTTTTTTTTGCGGTATGCGGGCCTCTCACTGTTGTGGCCTCTCCCGTTGCGGAGCACAGGCTCCGGACGCGCAGGCCTAGCGGCCATGGCTCACGGGCTTAGTTGCTCCGCGGCATGTGGGATCTTCCCGGACCAGGGCACGAACCCGTGTCTCCTGCATCGGCAGGCGGATTCTCAACCACTGCGCCACCAGGGAAGCCCGAAGATGCTTTTTTAGAATCCACTATATTAAATGAGTTTATACAGAGCCTTGAGAAATACATTATATCTACCCTTCAGAACTGGTTGCTTATAAAGAAATAAATCATTTCTTCTGAATTTGCCATGAATAACAAAGGCGTCAGCTACAGAGGCTTTCATTTGGGGCATAGAGATTGTTTTCTTTTTACATTTTAATCTCGTACACATTATATGTAATCAGGAATATGGGTTTCTTTTCTTCCTCATGAATACGGATTTAAATTTTCTGTATCTGAAAATATTCTAAAATGCCGATTAAAAGCGTTGAGTCTCTGTTGTCGATGTTCTCCCCTTTGGTTGAAAGTCTTATAAAATCGATTCCTAAGGATCCTGTTCTGTCATTGCCCCTTCCTGGCAGAACTTCGCTCACTGGCTCCCCAGTACTAACTCAAAAAACGAAAGCAGCCATTCTGGAGGTGGCAATTCATAGCTCTTCGTTAGTATCCTTAACGTGCTCAGAAATTCTGCTGCACTGGGTCCAGAACTTATATTGTCTATAAACTCCGGGCCCAAGGGGATTCTGATGCAGGTGGTCTAAGAAGCGCAACTCTAGAAACAAAGATCTAGGCCAGGAGTCAGCAAACTATGACCCACCAGCCAAATTCGGCCCACCATCTGCTTTTGTATGCCTCTTGAGCTCAGAATAGCTTTTGAATTTTTTCCAGCTTTATTGAGGTATAATTGCCATATAACATTGTGTGACTTTAAGATGTACAACATTGTGATTTTATATAGGTATATATTGCAAAGCGATCACTACAGTAAGTTTCATTAAATCCAGTTTTTGCATTTTTAAACGTTAAAAAATGTCAAAATAAGAATACTATTTTTGACAGGTGAAAATTATATGAAATTCAAATTTCAGCGTCCGTAAAATTTTGTTGGAACATAGACACACTCATTTGTTTATGTACTGTCTATTACCACTTTCCTGCTAAGGTGGCAGAGTTGAGTCGTAGCAACAAAGACCACATAGCCTGCAAAGCCTGAAATATTTATTACCTGGCCATTTGGCCATTTACCAACCAAGTTGGCCAGCCTCTGATCTAGGTATTCTCAGTGACTAGTGATGCTTCTTACGGATTTTTAAAAGCACCTGAGTAAGAAGTTGTTGCAGTGCTTCTTTGGCACACCTTCCATAGGGAGCAGTGGAGCAGGGGGCGTGCCAAGTGGGAGGTGGAGGGCGGATTAGTCGGGCTTTGCACGTCACATGAAAGAGAAAATGGTATCTACCTGTGAAGACTACCTCATTTCACTAAGGAGATGGAGTTAATACACACAGAGCAACCAAGAAATAATAGAAGAGAGTGTATATTTACTTAAAATATAAATCCTGGGATACAAATAAAAGCAAGAGGACTTTAGGAAAAGAAGTACCTATTGGTACTTCTTTTCCTAAAGGTGGACAAGGATTTAAGGTTAAAAGGGTGGCGAAAGGGGAAAGGGACTTCGCACACTGAATAGCTTTGTGAGCCATGAGAGCTTAGAGATGAAAAAGCCTGCGGCCCCTTGGAGGGATTCTTTGGGATCAGCCCAGCTCCAGTGAAAGTTCATGCTGGGAAGTAATGGGAGATGATGTTGGGTCGTGAAATAGAGACAAAGCCTGTAGGGCCTTACTGACCCAGCAAGAGAGTCAAGACTTGCTCTGATGGGAAATGATGAATAAATGTAGATGCTTGAACATGTGTTAGGAAAATGGCTCTGGGAACAATGTGGAATTATATGATGAACATGTGTTAGGAAAATGCCTCTGGCAACAATGTGGAATTAGATTTAGAAAAAAGAAAAAAGTAGCTAAGAAGTCTTTTTTTATTTTTAAATGAATATTCAGAGAGTTATGCTTTTATAGCCCTTTTTACACCAACTCTACAAGAAAAGAATAAGAACACCAAAATTGTGCAGAGAGGTGGAAGCCTTAAATAGACTTATGCCCTAAACTTTTCTTAAAGATCTTTAAAGTCTTTCTTTTTAATAATGCTGTCCCACAAAATATCTATAATCAAGCTGAAGTCTGACTTTAAAACCCATGCATTTGACCATGCCTCTCCAGGCCCTGCAATTATTGGCATTTGCATCTCCTTATTTGCGGAAGACTCAGTTCTCTCATCCTACAGCCGTGTTGTGTAAACATCCAGTGAAATTCCTGTTCTGATAAAAGTATCATCCTGACTGTACATTTAGTTAACACTTTTTCCCTTGAGAAGCCATTCGTTTGTTTGTAAACCTCGCAGAGGAAGACACATACACACACACAAGCTTTTTTTTTTTTTCTTTTTAATTGTTTTACCTGGCAGGAAAAGGTAGTTACCTCTAAAGTTTATAATGGCAGCTAGTCAAAGGCAGAATGTGATATTACACAGTAGTTTAACAGGGGTAGTATAATTTCAGTGGTGGGAGACATTCATGTAGGCAGAAGCAATTACCCAAATTGGACTTTGGCCAGAATATCTGAATTAACTGAAAAAGGTCTCATTCCCTGGCAGTGGCATTGGATCACTCATGAGCATGGATGTGAAATTCCAGCTTTAAGCTGGTGAAAGGCTCAGGTATAAAGTTTAAATACAGACAGCAATGCCTTGTATTTTGTCTATAACCAATTAATCTACCTACGATACCAAAGTCTCTGAGAGAAGTTCTTGCTACCCCTTCTTCTTCTTCTTTTTTTTTTTAAATACATAGTACACTTCCTCTTGTTGTTCTCTGACAGTTAAACTCAAAATGCCTGGGGCCAGGAAGGACCTCGACACTGGACAATGCTAGGGGGCACCATTCACAGAGAATCTATGTCCTAGACCTGTGGGTGCTACTCAAAGTATAGCCCATGGATCAGTATCATCCAGAAACTGTTGTCACCAGTGCTCAAAAAAAAATGTAAGAAACTGAAAGTAAGCATTTAAAACTTTTACAGCAAACTAACTCAAATAATTTTATGTCTGTTGAAGCAATTTTTTAAAAAATTGGGGCTGGTATTTTTTTATTTTAATTTTCTAATCATTTTTTCAAGTGTTCTCTCTTGGTGGATTAGATTCTTCTTTTTAATGGTCATTTGTCAGAGATATTTGAGAAGCACTGTCTTATGTGAACGGTGCCCTCAGAATTTGTGCAGTTTGGCTGCAGGTGCGGAAACCAAGATCTGCCATTGGAGATTCAAAGAACTAAAAAAATTTTAATTTCCCTAGAAATATTTTGATCACGTGGAGGGGAGGGGGGCTATGATAAAATGAAGCCCTAGCCCAGAATGCTTTGTAGATCAGGGTGTTTGGGAAGAAATTAGCCTCTCTCTGGCCAGCCCTCATCGAATATGATTTGGTTTTGAATCAGTCTTACGCCAGCCAATTAGGCTGTTTCACTTTAGGAATTATGCCCTAAAATAACTACTTCTAAAACTCCGAGGTGCAGAGAGGTGAACACTTGGAGCCAAATACACAGTACGTGCTCAAAAAATATTGTTTACTAAGTATTATTTTTAGAAATGCTAAGACAATTTGTGTGGAAAGGGCCTTTATCGGACAGCTATCTAGATTGAGTCTGCTGATCATAAACAGGCATAGTGGTCCTAGCAATGGACTGACAGACAAGCCTTCTGGTGTGGGTAAATGAAAAGTTGAAATCTCAGAAAATAGAGGGGAAAGAACTCAAGCTGGAGGTCTGCTGCAGCCTGACAACCGGTTTCTGGGTGAGTAGTCAGGATTGAGTCTTAGAGTAGTAGTAGAGCATCCCAAAAAGGGACTCCGGGGAAGCCATGCTCAGAAGTACAAGCTGGCCGGTCATTTGTTTCCAGGACATCTGCTGGGCCTGGGCCAGCTGAACTGGTTCTGAGTGAGTTAGAAGTGAGCAGAGAAGAAGGAGAGAAGGAGCCAGACCCAGGGGCTTTTACCCAGCTGGAGATAACAGACGAGGATCTGGAGGACATGCGGGCATGACTGCCAGCTGTGGTGCCTTGAACCTCAGTCACAGGCAGAGAGCTAGTAAATTTCCAGAAACTTACTCACCATGAGGCTTTGACTCTTTAGAATTGAGACTTCTGAAATAAGGCAAAAGTAGGAAAACCATGCAATTATTTACTGGTACACTTCCACCCCAAAAAACATATTGGATGAAATAAAGCCAAAAAGAGCTTTTATGGCTCTTTCTGTAAAATGTAAAGGATTATGAAGAATAATGAGTGGAGATCTGTCTCTGTTGTCCACACAACCTAATAGCTCACCTGAGAAGTCATCTCTGGGTGAGAACTTTCCTTTTAACTATTTTAAGGAAACAGTATTTCTTTTGCTCCTGCATAGACTACACTGTTCATTGCTCCTATACACCACCCCACCCCCAGGTGAAGCAGATCAATCCAAAACCATAAACATACCAACTGAACAAACTCTTCTATTTCACAATGAAATCTGTGTACTCTTTCTTCTGCAGTAATCGAGAATGAAGGTGCTCCTGTAACATTGCCTTTGACTCAGGCAATCTGGGGCTTTACATGATTTTAATCCAAGGGATGGTAAACGTACGGAGGGCAATTGCTTTTGCACGTCAGTTGTACCAAGTCTTTGTCAGCCTAAAAGCCGTGGGGACAGTTTTGTTTTATTTATTTAGTTAGTTAGTTTTATTTATTTATTTGGCTGCGTTGGGTGTTAGTTGCAGCACTCAGGATCTTCGTTGAGGCATGCGGGATCTTTCATTGCGGTGCCCAGGCTTCTCTATTTGCAGTGCGTGGGCTCCTCTCTAGTTGTGGCATGCAGACTCAGCAGTTGTGGTGTGTGGGCTCTCTAGTTGTCGGGGGCTCCAGAGTGTGTGGGCTCAGCACTTGCGGCATGTGGTCTCTCTAGTTGTGGCACGTGGGATCTCTAGTTGTGGCACGCAGGCTCAGTAGTGGCAGCGCTCAGGCTTAGTTGCCCTGTGGCATGTGGGATCTTAGTTCCCCAACTAGGGACTGAACCCACATCCACTGCATTGGAAGGTGGATTCTTAACCACTAGACCACCAGGGAAGTCCACAGTTTTGTTTTAAGATAGTGTCCTAAATGCTTGGAAAAAGCGGTGGCTCTGATAAGAACAGACTTAATAATGATGACACATATAATAGTGATATACTCATCCAGTCCCTTCCCAGTTATGGATTCAAAAATGCACAAGTGGGCTTCCCTGGTGGCGCAGCGGTTGAGAATCCGCCTGCCGATGCAGGAGACACGGGTTCGTGCCCTGGTCCGGGAAGATCCCACATGCCGCGGAGCGACTGAGCCCGTGAGCCATGGCCGCTGGGCCTGCGCGTCCGGAGCCTGTGCTCCGCAATGGGAGAGGCCACAACAGTGAGAGGCCCGCATACGGCAAAAAAAAAAAAAAAAAAAAAAAAAAAAAAAATGCACAAGTCCTGTGCTAGGTTCCTACTGGCTTTTATACCATAAATTTGTCTGTTCTCATTTTAATGCAGAAAAAAAAAGAAAGGTAATATAGAATACTAACCATAAATCATAAAAAAAAAGACTTGTGGCATTAACACTCAGTGGTTTTGGTGAAGTAAATTATCTCATTGGGTCCTTATCAATATTTTAATGGTGATCTTTGATTATTTAGAATATTTATTAATATTTTAATATTGTTTAAAAATTATTATTAATATTTCTTTAAACTATTTGATAGTATACTCTTTAAATTCTCTGTTAATATTTTTTCAAAGTCGCAGAACTTTTGAAAGTTTCCCTCTAAGTTGGATGTGGTACCACCATTTATAACTTCCTTCTTTATAAGTACTTTCAGAAAAGAGTTCCTATTTCCAGAAATTTCAAAGCTGATTCTTTTAAAAAACACATCTCTGAATGGCTCTCCAGACTTATAGGTCGAGTCTGTGTGCATTTTTTTTTCTTTTCTTTTCTTTTTTTTCAGTACAGAAGACTCTTTTTTTTTTTTTTAACATCTTTATTGGAGTATAATTGCTTTACAATGTTGTGTTAGTTTCTGCTGTATAACAAAGTGAATCAGCTATAAGTATACATATATCCCCATATCCTCTCCCTCTTGCGTCTCCCTATCCCACCCCTCTAGGTGGTCACAAAGTACTGAGCTGATCTCCCTGTGCTATGCAGCTGCTTCCCACTAGCTATCTATTTTAAATTTGGTAGTGTATATATGTCAGTGCTACTCTCTCGCTTTGTCCCAGCTTACACTTCCTACTTCCCATGTCCTCAAGTCCATTCTCTATGTCTGTGTCTTTATTCCTGTCCTGGCCCTAGGTTCATCAGAACCTGTTTTTTTTGTTTTGTTTTGTTTTGTTTTGTTTGATTCCATATATATGTGTTAGCATACGGCATTTATTTTTCTCTTTCTGATTTACTTCACTCTGTATGACACTCTCTAGGTCCATCCACCTCACTACAAATAACTCAATTTCATTTATTTTTATGACTGAGTAATATTCCATTGTATATATGTGACACATCATCTTTATCCATTCATTGTACAGAAGACTCTTGAAAGTGGAGAGCATTTTACCTAAAGGTGAAATGACAAATGGTCTAGGGAACAGAGTGAGAAAACATACATGTTTTTCTAATGTTCCTAAAGGAAGAATGATGTAATGAAAAAAATATAGGCTGAGGACTCATAAGTCCTAAAAAAAATGAAGCCCCCAGCTGTGGCAGCTGCTCACCCAGAGACACTGTGGAACAGGCAGAGAAGGGGAGGCCCATCTACTTCACCTCCTTGACTCTCCAGGCAGTGATTAGGTTACTGATGATCTGCAAAAATATCGACGTTTGTGTTGTTCTTGATCATGTTTCACAGGCTTTTTTCTTGTATGATTATTTTCTGATGATTTCTTCAGCCTAGGGTAAGAATATGATCAAGAATATGCACTCAAGAGACTTATATTCTTGTATTCTAGTCAGCACAGAATAGACTGTGGTACTTGACAGACACAGTGCTCTGATTTCATCATACCCTCTGTACTGACTAGAAGGAAACCTATGAGTCCTTTTTCTGAGTTTGAATGACAGGCTTGATATGGTCTTTCTTATGTCCTTGTTCAAAAGAAGGAATGATTGGAGAGGGCAAGAATAGAGGAAAGGAGTGAATATTTAGAGGTCATTTACAGTAGTGTAGGCAAGAAGTTATGAGGCTTTGGAGTTCTGAATCCAATACTAGGAGCGAGGATGGAAAGAAGACATGAGTACAGGAGATACCAGGGATATGGAAACCTTCAGGACTGGTGGAATATGAAGGAGAGAGGAGGAGATTAATTTGGGATAAGCCCAAGGTTTCCAGCTTAGACAACTGGGTGATTGCTTGTGCCTTTTTTTTTTTTTAGCGGTACGAGGGCCTCTCACTGTTGTGGCCTCTCCCATTGCAGAGCACAGGCTCCGGATGCACAGGCTCAGCAGCCATGGCTCACGGGCCCAGCCGCTCTGCAGCATGTGGGATCCTCCCAGACAGTGGCACAAACCCCTGTCCCCTGCATCGGCAGACGGACTCTCAACCACTGAGCCACCAGGGAAGCCCTGCTCGTGCCTTTTATAGATTCAGGGACTGTTGAAGGTAAAGGAAGCTTTAGAGGGAAGAGACTGCATGTTTGGTTGTAGTCCTATAGAATGGTCAGTGCCAATATAGACAGACACATGGCCATGGCCTCAGGGGAAGGATGAGCTGATTTATAAATCTTAAAGAGTAGGAGAAGCCCTGCAGGTAAATAAGCTCACCTCTAGGGAGTGTGTCAGTGAGAGGAAAAAAGGGGGCGAGGACAGAGGAAGCGAGTGTAGGAAATGAAGCAACATCAACTGTTGCCTTGTCTTAGCAAGTAAGCTGTCCAGACCGACAATGCTGGGCCTGCAGTTGTCATCTGATGACTACTGATTTAATGGTGAATAAGTAAATGAACGAGTGAGTGAGCAGTTGAGTGAGAAACAAGGGACACATGGGGCTGAGGAGTGTTGATAGTAGAGCTCAGGATGAGAAAGACAACACTACAAATTATTCTCAGGCGGACAGAAACTAAAGCCATGAGAGTGAAGGAGAGCCCAAGGGAACAAGTGTAAAGTGAGAAAATAAGGAACTAAGAGTGAACCCTGATCTCATTAAAAAGGTAGACGCTGCAGGTTCTCCACGCTCCTCTGTAGGACATCAGTCATCTTTAGAGCGGCCCGTCATCAGGAGCAGTGGCCGGAGTCACAGTGTGACTTTCATCCACACAAAAGGAGGATGATGTTCTAGTTTCCCTTTATGTGGGAGGCGGATGAGGACAGAGGAGGCATGAGATGTCGGCTGTGATGAAGTACCAGATTCTGCAGGAGTGCCTCGTACCATAAAGCATGGCTCTCCACTGGTTAATTCCAGTAGAAAAATATCTAGATGCAGCCTTCCAGTCGCCACTGAAGCAGAATCCGAGGTGAGCATCAGCCCACAGCACTACTGCGTCTTCAGAAAGCAAATCAGACCCACCGAGTTCCTAGGTGGCTCTGGGTGACACAAACGTGCTTTATCTGTCATGTGCAGGTGACAGAAAGTGGCTCACACTCTTTCAAACCCTGTGTATCTTTAGATAGTGAGGTCGTTAGAAACCTGAAAGCTTCCATGTTTTGTAGGTATCTTTTTTTAAAGTGACTTAAAGATAAGGGGAAATTACTCACAAATAAGCTGACAACTGAATGGAATTCTATTCAACTGAAAAGTATTTATTGTGGAATCACTAAGAATTCTTAACAATAAAGGTAGTTTTGCCAGTGCAAAATGTGGCCCCTGTCTTCACTAATTTCCTTAAGATTAAAATCAAAGCAAATCATGGTTTTATTTAGCTTAGAGGTCAGCTAGTGGGAGGAGCTTAAGAGCTGATGTACCCCCTTCTCGGAAAGATCTGTATCACTTCTGATACTCAGGCACATCTAGCGGTTAAGTCATCAGCTATGTGATGATTCAGTGAGACACACTCTGTGTCCACATCTGGAAAATGAGAAATCAGGTGGCTGGAGAGTCCCCTCTGGCTCCAACATGCTATCAACTTATAATACTTATGACACCTTGGGTGTCAGGGCCCAAGCATGGCAACTGCTGACAGCGCGAGAGTCTTCCTTTCATTCTGTCATCTCTGAAATAGGATGATAACTTTAGAGTTGTGAAGGGCTTTGTTCTCTGCCCAGCACATCTAGCTTCTTCAGTTCCAGATGTCTTTGTCTCTCCTGCCCTTTTCAGTTATTCCAACCTACCCATGTGGGACTTCACAGGGTCTCTAACTGAATTAACTTTCTTTCCTAAGCATAATGGCACTTGAGGGTGATGCCCCTTCTGGTGGTGTCTCTAAGGTGCAAATAAATATATACTAGGTCACGATGTACCTAGTAACTCTTCCTCCATGCCTATAGCCCCCAGTGTCATGCATCCTCAGGTGGTCACTGCTGCTGGTTGTTTCTGTCCCATTGACTGTAAAACCGATGAGTAATGCCCAAATAGATATTGCAAGTCTACTTGCTGATCTAGAAGATCTTAGGACAAGATCATAGCAATTAACTAGTCTACTAATTGCACAATAATCTGTCATTGTGCTGTGACAGACTGCTGGAAAAAACTCTAGTCTTGGAGTCAGAGAGGATGTGGGTGAGTCTTGGTTCTGCCACCTCCCTCTTGCATGCCTGTAGGCAGGACACCATCAGAACCTGTGTTGTCTGTAAGATGCTTGTAATCATTCCTTCCTGTCTTCTTCACAGGGATTTCATAAGGAATATATGATAATATACCCCAAACTACCATTTAAATGATAAACTGCTAAAGAAATAAGATTTTTCTCTGAAGTTAATTTTTTTTAGTATTAGTAAAAATGCATTTTGACATTTTTTAAAAATTAATTCAACAAATATTTAGTGACCACCTGCTATATGCTAGGTACTGTGCTCGGAACTGGAGAATCAAGAAGGAACAAAAATACAGGTACGACCCCTTCCATCAGGGGAATTTTAAACGCCTGGGGGAGAGTTGTCACAAGAAGCTATATTCTTACCAATTAGTGATCTTGGCCATGGAAATGGGAGGAAAGAGGAGTGTTGAGAGGTTCATGGAGCTGAGAGCCTCTAGTTATGGGATTTGGCTTAGAGAGGTCCAGAATGCCTTGCCTAAGAAGGGACCCTGGAAACAAGATCTAAACAATAAACGGGTAAACCAAGTGCTGAGGGTAGGGAAGCAGGTTCAAAGACCTCATGGTGAGAGGGAGCCTGGACAGTCTAAGGGACTAAAAGAAGGTCTCTGACACTAAAGTAGTGAAAGCAAAACAGTTGAGAGTCCAGAGCAAGGCAAGTCTAGAAAGATGGTTGGGAAACGGACAGGTTCTGTAGTGGATTTTCACTTTGTTCTTTCTAGTGCCAGGAAGCTGATTACAGAGTTTTAAGTATAGGAGCAACATGATAGGATTTAGGCTCTGAAAAAGATTACTGTGACTACATTGTGTGTAACGGAACCAAGTGAAAGGAGATGGGCAGCAGTGGCTTAATGGTAGTTTGGACTCAGATGCATCATTGGAGGTGAGAATTGAGGAATATTTAGGAGTAACCACAGGACTTGAAATCAAGTTGAATTGCAGTGGTGTAAGTTGAGATGTATTTAATATCATACTTATTCTTTGAATCAACAGTTTGAATCGTGTCCCAGGGTAAATGGTGATATTTTTCTCATCAAGACATTATGACAGATGAATTATACATTTTTTCCCCACTTGATGTAATGACTATTTTCCTCCAAGGCTTTTTTTTTTTTCCCAGTTTTATTGAGGTATAATTGACAAATGAAACTATATATCATGGTGATTGATATTGTGAAAAGGTTTCTCACATCTAGTTAATTAACACATCCATAGTTGTTAACACTGTACTGTGTAATGAAATTTGCTAAGAGAACTTAAATATTCTCACCACCACCCCCCAAATTACACTTGTCTGAACATTGACACTATGACCAAGCACTGATGCTATTGACCACCATCTGCCTTTGATCCCTTTTGTATTTTCCAGTTAATACTATGACTATTTCATTTTTTATGTATCAGTGAGAAAAATTAGCATGTTTACTTGAAACATGTAGCAGGATGACAAAGCTAATGCCTGTAACTGCTGTGCCTTTGAAGTTTATCCCAGTCTTCTCCATAATGTTAATTGGAGAATTCTCCCATTAACCGAAGGCGGTCACACGCTGTGCATTTCGAAAGGGCAAATCTGTGAAAGAATTGTACTTCATTAAGGAAATCTCGTTCAGCGCTGATATTAATAAAAATAGTCTCCACTTTAAAGCAGGGTGGCAAATACATGGCCCACAGGCTCACATGCCACCCCTCCATCCTCCCATTTCCATGTCTGGAATGCTAATTGATAAAGGTTTGATTTCCTGCTGAGGCTGTTGAGAATCCTCCTCCATCCAACTCTGTAGGCAGCCAGTTGATCAGAGCTGGCATGAGAGTTGGAACTCATTTGTCATCCCCATTTTAACGCTATGTAAATCCTCTGTTCCCCAAAAAAGTAATTAGCCTAAGGGCATATTTATTTATGTTTTCGTCCCAGCACAGATAAGGTTTTCGTCAACGAGATCTGCTGTTCCTTGTCTTAGCTCACCTGAGTTCACGGGCAGTTGTGGATGTTTCCAGTCAACTGACAGTCCTGCTGCAAGCACCGGCGTCTCTTATTCTCTGCCGCAGAAATTTCTGTGGCACTACAGGTGCTTCCTCAGCCTCAAGCAGGGACAACCCACAGGAGGAAGGTTCTGATGTGTGCTCCCCGTGGCTTCTCAGAAGATCCACGTGGGAAGTCCCAGGTGCTCACAGTGATAGCCACTCATTAATATTTCACTTCCCTGATTCACTTTCCTCATTCTTCATTTCTGCTTCCTAAGGTCACCCGAGTCCTCATGCCAGGGTCTGCTTTTGGAAAAACCCGAACTAAAATGGCATCTTTTGCCTTCATGTTATGTAAAACATTGATTCACCAACTGCAGTCAGTGAAGTCCCTCTATGCAAAGTCCCACAGGAGAACATGGGGGATAAGAATGGCGTGGGGGGGGGAGAGAAAGAAACAAACTCAACTGCACCATGAATTCCCACCACAAGGCAAACAAAATTTTTATCTGTTTTGTGATTGATTGAAAAATACATTCCAAGGGCAATCCTATTTGTACTGTCCATCTGCAGTGCTTAAGTGATGGTAATCAGGGATACCAGAACCTTAAATGAAGATCAAGCCTTAGTTGGTTAAGTTAGTTGAAATAGGAGATAAACATCAGTTCTGCCTATATTTCAGACCTTAGTTTATAAATAGCAATATATAAATAAATAACAAATAGATAATATATAATGTTATATTTGTCTATTTAACATATAGACAAATAGAAATAAAATTGTTCTTTATAAGAAGTTCTATTTAAGATGACATCAGGCCAAGGAATCTTCTGTATGCTTTCTCCAAATTACTCAGTAAAGTGCCACGGATACATAGAAAAGAAGATGTCAGGGATTCATAGATTCTAGCATTTATAAGACTGCTAAGGTACTGCTTAGTTGTGCTTAAACCTCTACCCTGATGAATAGTCACTCTCATTTCCCAACTACTCTCTTTCAACCAGTTCTGAAGTCTCAAATCCCAGAGCACAGCATAGCAGAAAGTAGAGAGGCAAGGGTGATGAACGCTTGCCTCTTGGAGCAGTGGTGCAATTACATTAAGCACCAAAGACGGAGGCAGAACTATACAAAGGCTTCGGGGTAGTGTATAGAGACCATCTCAAAACTTATTACAACACAAATGTTTCTCGTCAAACCAAGCAAACAGAATTAGGGACTTGTCTCAGAGAGGAGGTTCCCCATGGTCCTGCAAAGCTAAGTGACGCCCTTGCCAGTGGAAGTCTGGCTACAAGCTTTGCACATGTGTTCACTGTTGTATGAAATCCAAAATGGGCACTATTTCACACAATTGAGTAAGCAGCAGTGGAGGCCGTGAGCCTGAATCTGGAAAAATGTTCTCTTTAAAAAAACAAAAACAAAAATGTAAAGCCCAGCATGGAACATACAACAAAAAGCTAAGCATGTAAGAAGGGGATAATTATAATTAGCCTTGAAGATCAGGAGGAGGATCACGACACTGAAATAGATTTACTGCAGACAACAGAAGAAACTGAGAAAACATGCTTGGAATCCTCAAATGTTAGAAGATGTAACATTTGAAAAAACAGAAAGGGGCAGAGCAGGCTGAAATGCAAAAACCAAGCAAAGTGATGCTTGACGAAGTAAAAAGGCCATAATAAACACATCTGGGGGCTTGAAGTTACCTCAGAAAATTAAGATGTTCATTAGAATCAGTAACAGGTAAAACTGATACTGCAAGAAAGTAATGGTGTAGAGACGCACTTGAAGAGTTTCACAGTTACAGAGCAGCAGGTCTCCAGCTTTATTCCATCTCAACAGCAATCACATGCACAACACTCTTCTACCAGTATTAATGTTCTTTTTTTTTTTTTTTAATGTTCTTGATATAGAGTCTCAAACATGAGGCCAAGCCAGGTGCAGAGGAAGGCAGGTCCAAGTAACCAGAGGAGGAGGAAAGGAAATGAAGTGTGAACCAGGAGCTTCAATTATAGCCCCTTGGAAGAGACAGAGAGGCATAGCATACTTTTGATAAATATTGTTGGACAAATAAGAGAAAAAGAAATTAAAGAGAAACTTAAAAAAGGAAAAGTCAAGATCAAATCTACTAATAATAGAATATTCTTTGAGCAGTACTTCTCAAATGTGCATGTGAATCACCTGGGGGGGTGGTCTCATTAAATTACAGATTTGATTCAGTTGGTCTGGAGTCTGAGGTTCTGGATTCCTATCAAGTTCCCAAGTGAAGCTGATGCTGCAGGTCCTCACACCCCGTGTTGAGTAGAAAGACTTCAGAGAAAGCCTGAAGCAGGTGCAGTCACTATATTCCAGGAAATACTTCACTAAAACAAATTCACACTCAGGCACATTATAGAAATGTATAAGGCATTTAAAAAGATAAAGAAAATAGTTCACAATTATTCAGGGAAGAAAAAGGTTCTTGCAAATCAACAAAAATTGAGTGGATCCAGGCTTGTCCTCAACATTACAAAATGTCAGAGGACAACAGAAAAATCCCACAATCTTTGAAAGGAAGAAGTTGCGATCTAAGAATTTATTAATGAAACTAGAATTCATATGCTAGTGCTTAGAAAAGATACAATGTATTTAGGTTTTCTATTGCTGCTATAATAAATTACTACAACTTTCATGGCTTAAAATGACACAGACTTACTATCTTCCAGCACTGTGGGTCAGAAAGCCAACATGGGTCTCACTGGCTAAAATCAACACGTCAGCACAGCAGCATTCTTTTCCGGAGCCTCTAGAGGCGAATCCATTTCTTTGCCTTTTCCAGTTTTTGGAACTAGCCACAACTTGTGGCTTTTTTCCTCCATTTTCAAAGCCAGCAATGGCAAGTTGCCATCTCTGTCTATCTGCAGCCAGGAAAGGTTCTCCACTATTAAGAATTTATGTGGTTGGATTGGGACCACCTGGATGATCTCAAATGCTATCCTTATCTCAAGATCCTTAATGTCAAACACATCTGCAAAATCCCTCTAGCCATGTGAGGTAATATATGTACTGGTTTTGAAGATTAGAGACCTCTTTAGGAGGCCACTATTCTACCTACAATATCAAACATATGCTGTTTCTAAAAAATTTGAGTATATATACTAACAGAGAACCAAAGTTCAAAACCCCAAAATGGGGAAATAATAGTATAAAAGGAATTGTGGGAGGAGGAATCAAGATGGCAGAAGAGAAGGACATGAAACTCACCTCCTCCCACAAATACATCAAAAATACATCTACATGTGGAAGAGTTCTCCCAGAATATCTTACTGAATGCTGGCAAAAGGAAATGGTGAGCATTAAAACCATGTTAGTTGGTTAATCTGAGTAATTATTGTATAAATATCTACAGGAAAATGCAAAGTTAGAAACAATTCATTTAAAAAATTATGATATAATCATTATAAACTGGGGGTACAGTTGTTAGTGGATCATAGAGACTGTTGAGTGAGATTAAAGTGGGCTACCTTACTCCTCTAACCAAGATAGAAGGAACTTAATGGAAAATCCTAATGGGATGAAAATAATTATTTGCTTTGTTTAGCAAAGCAAAGCAAATCAAAACAAGCTATATTCCGTATAGCAAAAGGGAGCTTAAAAGAACTTAAAGGGCATCTTAAACGACCTTAAAAGGAAGCTTAAAACAGAAAAAAATAAATAAATAAAAATTTTTAAAAACCAACAACTAAGAGAAGAAAATAAATGCATCTGTTGTGACAATAAGTTGTTGAATACCTTTCTGAAAAGGCAGACTTCTATTTTGTAAAAAAAAAGAATTCAAAATGCATCAAAGCCATTAAATGGAAGAGTGTACCATTTTATTTATTTATTTATTTTAAATTTTATTTTATTTTTTTATACAGCATGTTCTTATTAGTTATCCATTTTATACATATTAGTGTATATATGTCAATCCCAGTCTCCCAGTTCATCACACCATGACCACCACCCAGCCACTTCCCACCCTTGGCGTCCATATGTTTGTTCTCTACATCTGTGTTTCTATTTCTGCCCTGCAAACAAGTTCGTCTGTACCATTTTTCTAGGTTCCACATATATGTATTAATATACAATATTTGTTTTTCTCTTTCTGGCTTACTTCACTCTGTATGACAGTCTCTAGATCCATCCATGTCTCTACAAATGACCCAATTTCGTTCCTTTCTATGGCTGAGTAATATTCCATTGTATATATGTTCCACATCTTCTTTATCCATTCATCTGTCGATGGGCATTTAGGTTGCTTCCATGTCCTGTCTATTCATAAATAGTGCTGCAATGAACATGGGAGTGCACGTGTCTTTTTGAATTATGGTTTTCTCTGGGTATATGCCCAGTAGTGGGATTGCTGGGTCATATGGTAATTCTATATTTAGTTGTTTATGGAACCTCCATACTGTTCTCTGTAGTGGCTGTATCAATTTACATTCCCACCAACAGTGCAAGAGGGTTCCCTTTTCTCCATACCCTCTCCAGCATTTGTTGTTTGTAGATTTCCTGATGATGCCCATTCTAACTGTTGTGAGGTGATACCTCATTGTAGTTTTGATTTTCATTTCTCTAATAATTAGTGATGTTGAGCAGCTTTTCATGTGCTTCTTGGCCATCTGTATGTCTTCTTTGAAGAAGTGCCTATTTAGGTCTTTTGCCCATTTTTTGATTGGGTTGTTTGTTTGGGTTTTTTGTTTTTTTTTTTTTTTTTAATATTGAGCTGCATGAGCTGTTTATATATTTTGGAGATTAATCCTTTGTCCGTTGATTCATTTGTAAATATTTACTCCCATTCGGAGGGTTGTCTTTTTGTCTTGTTTATGGTTTCCTTTGCTGTGCAAAAGCTTTTAAGTTTCATTAGGTCCCATTGTTTATTTTTGGTTTTACTTCCATTACTCTAGGAGGTGGATCAAAAAAGATCTTGCTGTGATTTATGTCAAAGAGTATTCTTGCTATGTTTTCCTCTAAGAGATTTATGTCCAGTCTTATTTAGGTCTCGAATCCATTTTGAGTATATTTTTGTGTATGGTGTTAGGGAGTGTTCTAATTTCATTCTTTTACATGTAGCTGTCCAGTTTTCCCAGCACTACTTATTTAAGAGACTGTCTTTTCTCCATTGTGTATCCTTGCCTCCTTTGTCATAGATTAGTTGACCATAGGTGCATGGGTTTATCGCTGGGCTTTCTATCCTGTTGCATTGACCTATATTTCTGTTTTTGTGCCAGTACCATACTGTCTTGATTACTGTAGCTTTGTAGTATAGTCTGAAGCCAGGTAGTCTCATTCCTCCAGCTCTGTTTTTTTTCCCTCAAGACTGCTTTGGCTATTTGGGGTCTTTTGTGTCTCCATACAAATTTTAAGAATTTTTTGTTCTAGTTCTGTAAAAACATGCCATTGGGAATTTGATAGGGAGTGCATTGAATCTGTAGATTGCTTTGGGTAGTATAGTCATTTTCACAATATTCATTCTTCTAATCCAAGAACATGGTATATCTCCCCATCTGTTAGTATCATCTTCAGTTTCTTTCATCAGTGTCTTATAGTTTTCTGCATACAGGTTTTTTGTCTCCTTGGGTAGGTTTATTCCTAGGTATTTTATTCTTTTTCTTACAGTGGTAAATGGGAGTGTTTCCTTAATTTCTCTTTCAGATTTTTCATCATTAGTGTATAGGCATGCAAAAGACTTCTGTGCATTAATTTTGTATCCTGCTACTTTACCAAATTCATTGATTAGCTCTAGTAGTTTTCTGGTAGCATCTTTAGTATTCTCTATGTATAGTATCATGTCATCTGCAAACAGTGACAGCTGTACTTCTTCTCCAATTTGGGTTCCTTTTATTTCTTTCTCTTCTCTGATTGCCATGGCTAGGACTTCCAAAACTATGTTGAATAAACGTGGTGAGAGTGGACATCCTTGTCTTGTTGCTGATCTTAGAGGAAATGCTTTCAGTTTTTCACCATTGAGAATGATGTTTGCTGTGGGTTTGTCATTATGGCCTTTATTCTGTTGGGGTAGGATCCCTCTATGCCAACTTTCTGGTGAGTTTTTATCATAAATGAGTGTTGAGTTTTCTCAAAAGCTTTTTCTGATCTATTGAGATGATCATATGGTTTTTCTCTTTCAATTTGTTAATATGGTGTATCACATTGAATGATTTGTGTATATTGAAGAATCCTTGCATTCCTGGGATAAATCCCACTAGATCATGGTGTATGATCCTTTTAATGTGTTGTTGGATTCTGTTTGCTAGTATTTTGTTGAGGATTGTTGCATCTATATTCATCATTGATATTGGTCTGTAATTTTCTTTTTGTGTAGTATCTTTGTCTGGTTTTGGTATCAGGGTGATGGTGGCCTCATTGATTGAGTTTGGGAGTGTTCCTTCCTCTCCAATGTTTTGGAAGATTTTGAGAAGGATGGGTGTTAGCTCCTCTCTAAATGTTTGATAGAATTCACCTGTCAAGCCCTCTGGTCCTGGACTTTTGTTTATTGGAAGATTTTTAATAACAGTTTCCATTTCATTACTTGTGATTGGTCTGCTCATATTTTCTATTTCTTCCTGGTTCAGTCTTGGAAGGTTATACCTTTCTAAGAATTTGTCCATTTCTTCCAGGTTGTCCATTTTATTGGCCTAGAGTTGCTTGTAGTAGTCTCTTAGGATGCTTTTTATTCCTGCAGTGTCTGTTGTAACTTCTCCTTTTTCATTTCAATTATATTGATGTGAGTCCTCTCCCTCTTTTTCTTGATGAGTCTGGCTAATGGTTTATCAATTTTGTTTATCTTCTCAAAGAAGAGCTTTTAGTTTTATTGATCTTTGCTATTGTTTTCTTTGTTTCTGGTTCATTTATTTCTACTCTGATCATTACAGTTTCTTCCCTTCTACTACCTTTGGGTTTTGTTTGTTCTTCTTTCTCTAATTCTTTTAGGTGTAAGGTTAGATTGTTTTTTGAGATTTTTCTTGTTTCTTTAGGTAGGCTTGTATTGATATAAACTTCCCACTTAACACTGCTTTTGCTGCATCCCATAGCTTTTGGATTGTCATGTTTTCATTGTAATTTGTCTCTAAGTATTATTTGATTTCCAGTTTGATTTCTTAAGTGATCTCTTGGTTATTTAGTAATGTATTGTTTAGCCTCCATGTGTTTGTATTTTTTACAGATTTTTTTCCTGTAATTGATATCTAGTCTCATAGTGTTGTGGTTGGAAAAGATACTTGATACGATTTCAGTTTTTAAATTTACCAAGCCTAGATTTGTGACCCAAGATATGATCTATCCTGAAGAATGTTCCATGCACACGTTAGAAGAAAGTGTAATCTGCTGTTTTTGGATGGAATGTCCTGTAAATATCAATTAACTCTATCTGGTCTGTTGTGTCATTTAAAGCTTGTGTTTCCTTATTAATTTTCTGTTTGGATGATCTCTCCATTGGTGTAAGTGAGATGTTAAAGTCCCCCACTATTATTGTGTTACTGTCGATTTCCTCTTATAGCTGTTAACAGTTGCCTTATATTTTGAGGTGCTCCTGTGTTGTGTGCATATATATTTATAATTGTTATATCTTCTTCTTGGATTGATCCCTTGATCATTATGTAGTGTCCTTCCTTGCCTCATGTAACATTCTTTATTTTAAAGTCTATTTTATCTGATATGAATATTGCTACTCCAGCTTTCTTTTGATTTCCATTTGCATGGAATATCTTTTTCCATCCCCTCACTTTCAGTCTGTGTCTGTCCCTGGGTCTGAAGTGGGTCTCTTGTAGACCATATTTATATGGGTCTTGTTTTTGTATCCATTGAGCGAGCCTTTGTCTTTTGGTTGGAGCATTTAATCCATTAATGTTTAAGGTAATTATCGATATGTATGTTCCTATGACTGTTTTCTTAATTGTTATGGATTTGTTTTTGTAGATCCTTTTCTCCTCTTGTGTTTCCCACTTAGAGAAGTCCCTTTAGCATTTATTGTAGAACTGGTTTTGTGGTGCTGAATTCTCTTAGCTTTTGCTTGTCTGTAAAGCTTTTGATTTCTCTGTTGATTCTGAATGAGATCCTTGCTGGAAAGAGTAATCTTCATTGTACTTTCTTCCCTTTCATCACTTTAAATATGTCATGCAACTCCCTTCAGGTTTGTAGAGTTTCTGCTCAGAAATCAGCTGTTAACCTTATGTGAGTTCCCTTGTATGTTATTTGTCGTTTTTCCCTTGTTGCTTTCAATAATTTTTCTTTGTCTTTAATTTTTGTCAGTTTGATTACTATGTGTCTTGACGTGTTTCTCCTTGGATTTATCCTGCCTGGGACTCTCTGCACTTCCTGAACTTGGGTGGCTGTTTCCTTTCCCATGTTAGGAAAGGTTTTGACTATAATCTCTTTAACTATTTTCTAGGGTCCTTTCTCTCTCTTCTCCCTCTGGGACCCCTGTGATGCAAATGTTGTTATGTTTAATGTTGTCCCAGAGGTCTCTTAGGCTGTCTTCATTTCTTTTCATTCTTTTTTCTTTATTCTGTTCTTCAGCAGTGAATTCCACCATTCTGTCTTCCAGGTCATTTATCCATTCTTCTGCCTCAGTTATTCTGCTATTGATTCCTTCTAGTGTAGTTTTCATTTCACGTATTGTATTGTTCATCTGTTTGTTTGTTCTTTAATTCTTCTAGGTCTTTGTTAAACATTTATTGCATCTTCTCAATCTTTGCCTCCATTATTTTTCCAGGGTCCTGGATCATCTTCACTATCATTATTCTGAATTCTTTTTCTGGAAGGTTGCCTATCTCCCTTCATTTAGTTGTTTTTCTGGGGTTTTATCTTGTTCCTTCATCTGGTAAATCTCCCTCTGCCTTTTCATCCTGTCTGTCTTTCTGTGTATGTGGTTTTTGTTCCACAGGCTGCAGGATTGTAGGTCTTCTTGTTTCTGCTATCTGCCCTCTCCAGTGTACCATTTTAAATTGGTAAAATGCAAAGTGCATTTTTATTTAGTTTCCCCTGCAATAATCCGTATTCTTGTCTTTCCTTTGTTACAGATAAGTAATCTGAGACTTAGATCAGGGAATGGCCATCCAGGCATGAGCCTCAGAGCAAATCCAGAGTCTCACTTAGAGCCTGGGAGTTAATCCTAGTGTACATGCCCTCCCAAGTATGTGTGAGACCACGTAACTAGTGGGAGGTGGAGCTGGGACTAGAGCCCAAGTCCGTTTTACCCCATATTCTGTGTGCATGACCTCTCCACTCTACTGTCTCAGAAATTATTTTTCTGTTTGCATCTTTGTCTCATCCCTCTGAACCCAACATTTTGACGAGGTTATTTTTGTTCTCTCCTCCAGTTTCCCTACATACTCGGAGCCCCTACAAACCCCCACTGATTTTGCCACTTTCACCCACTGTGAGTAAATTCTCCTACTCAGTCCCATCCCTGCCCCATGGTGTAGACCCTGGAGGTTTCCCGTAGAGACCTGCTCCAGCCTCTTGATAAGGACTTGGATGCTGTTTCTCTCTTAATTAAGGTTAATTGCTCCCCTTTGCACTCTAGATCCCATCTCTCATCTCGTCGTGAAATAATTCCACCAATTATCCCCTTTCCTCCTGAATCTTCAGACTCTATTCAGGTACCTTCTCATCGGAATGTATGCTTCTCCTAAAAGAAATCTTCCCTTCATGGGCAGCTTTATTACCTCATAGACACGTCTCAGTTTCACTTCCTCACTTTCCATTCTTTCAGACCCGCTGAAGTCTGATTTCTGTCTCTGTCCTAATGATCAGCTGCTTCCACTGAGGCAACCTGTGACACTCATGTTTCAGAAAACACTTAAAGCCTTGTTTTATGAGTATTTCTGTTGACTACTTCTTGAAACCTTCTGTTTACTTGGCTACCAGACATTCATTCCTTCTACATACCCTGAGGAGTTCTCTTCCCATGCTATGCAAATTTGGTATATCGTTTTAAGTTTTACCTGACATATCTCTAATCACAACACTCCTACTGAGCACTGGAAAAGAGAGCAAATTACTACAGGTCTTCACCTGAACCCAAATCAACTTTGGTTCAAACTTCAAAATGTATTTCAGCTACATACTAACCCAAACTCCCAAAGGCACCTGAAACTCATTTTGCCCATAACCCAACTTTCTAGACTCCATTCAAAGAAACCTCTTTCCTATATTTCATACCTTAGCTAATGACACCATCATCCATATAGTTTCCCAAGTTAGAAGTCTTCATGGATTTCATCTTTTCCTTTATTCCTCTCCTCCACCCCCAGCAAATCACCATGCCTCATCAGTTTCCTTAGTATCTTGTGACTCTTTCATGCTACCCTCCTCACTCTTCACTTCTATTATTAATTCATCAGATATGTCTATTGAAGTATCTACTATGTGTCAAGCATTGTACTAAGTACTGGGAATACATTGTGAACAAAATAGATATGATTTCTCCGCTAATGGAATTAATACTTTAGTTGGGGAGATGGACATTAAACTAATAATCTCACAAATACAATTATATAAATATGATTTCATAAATATATTTATAAATAGTGATGAATGCCATATAAAGTAAAAATAGAGGATGCAATGAAAAATTATAGTGGAGAACTTCAATTTAAAATGAAAGGTCAGGGCTTCCCTTGTGGCTCAGTGGTTGAGAGTCTGCCTGCTGATGCAGGGGACACAGGTTCATGCCCTGGTCTGGGAAGATCCCACATGCCGCAGAGCGGCTGGCTCCGTGAGACATGGCCGCTGAGCCTGCGTGTCCGGAGCCTGTGCTCCGCAAAGGGAGAGGCCACAACAGTGAGAGGCCCGTGTACCACAAAAAAAAAAAAAAAAAAAAGAAAGAAAGGTCAGGGACATCTTCCCTGAGGAAGTAGTGTTTAAGCTGACACATAAAGAAGGAGTCAGAGATAGTTTGGTGAAGGCTTAAAAGGGGGGGTGGGGAGCATAGGTAGTTATACAGCAGAAACTAACACAACATTGTAAAGCAATTATACTCCAATAAAGAGATTAAAAAAAATAAAACGGTTGAATTTTTAAAAGGGGGTAAGTAAAAAAAAGAGCTTGTGCAAAGGCCCTGTGGTTAGAAAAGCCTGGTTTATTCAAGGAAGTTCAGTGAGTGAAGGGGAATAACCCATGAGGTGTCTGGGGAGTAGGGACAAACTTATATAAAGCCTTGGAGGTTTTGTGTTTTATCATAAATATGTGGGAATCCATTGAAGGATTTTAAGCGTGATAAGATTCTGTGGCATCCGCAAATTTGCTCTTGCTTCGGTTGAAGTAAGAGATGATGGTGAGCGTGGATTATGATGGTGTCTGTGGAGATGGAGAGAAGTGGATTTGCAATAGATTTTGGAGGTAGAATAGACAGAATTTGGTGATAAGGAAGTGAGGCAGAGAGAGAGAGGTTAAGAATGACTTTCAGGTTCCTGTTTTTAAAACTTGGAAAGGCAAGTGAAATTTTCCAAAATAGGGAACACATGAGAAGAGATGTGGGAGGGAAGGCCAAAGCTTCCATTTTGCTCTGTTGAATCTGTGGTGCTTGTGAGGCACACACGACTCAATAAATATTTATTTAATGTTGATGTAATTTAATGATTAAATTTAAGATGTTTAATCTCAAATTACTTAAAGATGTTTCTAGATTGGTTTCTCAAAAAAAAAATGCTATGCTTTCGTTATTGTAAAAAAAAATTACTCTCAGAATTGGGCTTTTCTATTTGCAGGACTGATACCCTTCCACATTTCCTTTGTCAACTGTTTATAGTGCACCATAAGGACAGAGCAATTTCTCTCTTCACTGCCCTTGGTCTTGTTCAGAACATGAAGAAGAAGCCCTTTGTAGTTGCTAATACATTCAGCAAGCCTCACCTCACTCTGAGTTTTAGGCTCCCTGACACAATTCTTCCTCTTCCAGTCTGTTCCTTTATTCCCATTCAAGGGTATCTACCTGGCCTGCTTTATTTTGAACATAACCCTTTATGTAACTGAGTTTATCAGAAGACAACATGTGCAGACTTATCCTTTCTAGACACTCATTGGGATTACTTGAAATGGTCAGATTGCTCTCTCCATAAAGAACAAAACCTTGGGGGAAAACGGCCATTTGAAAACAGCTTTACAGTGTTTATAAGAAGAACACTTTTATGTAAAAGATGCAGAAAGGACCAGCTTTAAAACATTGCAGAGAAAGCCTCAGCTCTCCACATAAAAAGAGATTCTGTAGGCCAAAGATGGCAACTAGTTTGAAATTTTCTTTGCAAATTGAATGTTTTGCGTGGCTGAAACATGGTGATGTGAGGTTACGGTACCACCAGCAGTATCTTAATAGGAAGGCCGTTTCTTAGCCTAGGTCAGTTTCATTAAGAAAAATTGCCCTTTTACTGATTCAAAATACTTAAACCAATTATCTAAAGGAACTGTAGGGTTTAACTCATTTAATGAATTTTAATAAGAAATACGTGATCCGTCAAAAACCGGGGAAAAAAGTGAATAACACTGAACTAGTTTTAATGGAAATTAGCTCCTTACCCTGCTGGCTTACATTTACCAAAGGCTGAATTTCTGATGAAAAATTTGCCAGGCTGTGGGGAAATGGGAGGATCTTTAAATTAAAGATGAACTTTATTAGTGGTATTTTTCTCCCTTAAATTAGCCCTAACTGGAGATTTTTAAAACCCTGGGGCTTTTCCCCTCTTTGGGAAACTTTAAAAAAAAGAGTTCCTCTATTGGAAGAGTTTCTCACCGTTCCTGAAATATTTTCAGGATGTAGTAGGAACACGAATCCCCTTTATTGCTTACAATCCTTTACAAGAAAGGATAACTTAAGAGGTGAAAGGGTCTGTGCGAGTGTCCACGAGAGTTTCCTGTCCTCCAGCAGCATGCCACAGGGACTGTGGAAAAAAAAAATTCTCTTTCTTACTTTCTCTCTTTATTTTCCCTCACATTCATGTGATATGTGCATACTTTTGTTCTCCCTTTCTTTTTCCTCCTTTTTTTATTGCTTTATTCTTTGTTTTTAAAATTGTGGTAAAATATACATAACATAAAGTTTGCCATATTAACCATATATAAGTGAACCGTTCAGTAGTGTTAAGTATATTCGCATTTCCGTGTCTTGTTTTTCAAGCAAAATAGAACAAAGCTTTTAATAACCCAAGTCATGGACATCTTCACTGAAACAGGTTCCTACTCTTTTTCTGTTGCTTAAAGAAAAAGAGAAATAGAAAGTGTTTCCTCTGCATCTCTGCCATGTGTAGTAACTATAGAATTTTCTATAAAATACATGAAACTAATGATAGTTTTCAAAGTCAGAGTCATATGTTATAGCAAGTACTTCAGTTGAAGAAGAAACCATTTCACATTCTGCAAGTGGTAGTTCATTCAGTATATCAAACGGAATACAGAGACATATTGAAAGATTTAGTCCTGTTTGGCGAAATTACTAGAAATCCCAAAATGTTGCCCTGACGTTATTCCAAATTGAAGATATCATGCTGGGATTCTCTGTTAAGTTGTTCTTTATTGTATTTTGATCCCTTGTTCGAAGTGGGCTGGTTTTAAGAACGTTTGTCATCTTGTGATGTGTCCTGTGAATAATGATTTTAAAAAACAAACAAACAGAAGACTCTTACCAAACAACTCACAAATGCAAATGCAACTCACAAATGACTCTCCCTTCAGAGCTGCGGTGACTATATTGATGTTCTTTCATTTTGGGTATCATGTGTCAGGAGAAGTAGGTTCTGAAAAAAAACACTTTTGTGGAACTTTCCCCTTGGGATAAGGCAGTCATCACAAAATTTGAAAACGGTCCTTTGTGACACTGACATTGTCCCCACAGAGTTTGCATCACGTGAGGTGAGACCTCAGTCAAACATTGTTACTAATGAACAGGTGACCAACACAATCCAATGATATGCGTAGAATGTTCTCAGGTTTCTCCCAAAGCAAGATTCCTAGCAAGAAAGCATTGGAGGGGGTGCAAGAATAGGAAATACTAAATATTTTTTTGGTTTTTACTTAACTGAATGGATATTACCTACAGTAGACATTACTATTGTGTTTTTATTTTTAACTGATTACCCAGGTCATATATAAAGTGTTCCCTATATACGGTGTTCAGATTTAGCAAAAATAAAAATACAGACTTCCCAGTTAAATTGAATTGCAGATAAACAAATAATTGTTAATATAAGTATGTCCTATGCAATGTATGTCGCATGCAGTCAGTATACAGGACATACTACAAAATCATTCATTGCTTATCTGAAATTCAAATTTAACTGAGCATATTATATTTTATCTGGTAACCGTATTCCTGTAATTTATTAAAAATTGTATTTAGTTGACATATAGAATTTAATTTAAACTTCAATATGAAGTTGGTGTTGTCTTCTCTCCTCTTCCATTTTCAAGCACCAGAAATTCTTCTCTAAGCTATTTGCACTGTTTCTGTTTCTCTGCCCATCTCCTTGGGCTTTTACATGAGGAATTTAAAATATATTTTAGTTTTATTTCTTGTTCTAAAGAAGACAGATTTTAGAGATCTAATTCAGTTTTGTGCTTCATATTAAATGCATCAAAATTTCCTTATCGGCTGCATCTAACTTTTCCCATTTTTTTCTTTTCCCTTTTAAAAATGTCCCTACTCATGTTTCAGTTAGCTTAAAACTGTATCTTGACGTCTTTCACTTTTGTTGTCTCAGAGTTAGGGTTAAATAAATGTTTGCATTTGCACACACACACACACACACACACACACACACACACACACAAGCACACTTCCATAAATGAGCAGTATGGAAAACAGAGGTCAAGTCATTATAAAGAAATTTTAATTCCATAAGAGAAATGTAATATTCCACTTTCTGTAGAAGTAGGCGAAATAAAGGCCAGAAATAAACTAAAATATAAAGGAAGCTTTATTAGCATTTTAAGGAAAAAACTCTTATTTATGAACTTGGCTTTGTAAAAAGGACTATCAGCTCTGAAAGGCTTAAGAAAAAGTTATCTATATCCCTATTCTTATGAAGGTAGGTGGTGAGACACCCAAAAGTAATAGTCTCAACACATCAAGCCTGTCTTGTTTCTGTGATCTATGTCAAACCAGAATGATTTCAGAAAAGGAAAAATTACAGAAATAAGGATTTAAATGTTTTTATTTTATTTTAGGTGTTTTTTAATGTTAATTGGAATAGACTAGATTTCTTAGAGGGGTAAACCCTACAAAAGGTTACCATACATTTGAAATATATAATAATTTGACCCACACTATTATAGTGTGTATGTAGCTCTTCCAATGAAGTTGACCAGAAAACTGGAGATTAATCATGTAGAAAACTTGACCTTATCGATTAATTGAGCCAAATTGGGTATACCCAAAATAAATGTTTTCTTTTCATCTTCATTTAAATGTTTATAGCATGATTGATAATTTGCCAAAGAAACTCTGTCATGTAAGTTATTTATTTTTAAGGAAATCTATTCTGATACTATTTCTCCTACCTAAAATTACTTACTCTGAAGCAAGCAGCTTCTTCTGGACAATGACTCAGAAAGGGCAACTATTGCTTCAGAGACCAAAGCCTCCTAGGCACAGCACAGCATTAGATGTATTTCAGAAACTGCCATGATGGACGCAGTGAAGAAGTCCTGGGCCGTGCCAGTAGTCTGAGGTCAGACTGAATAAAACAGCCTCAAAAGAAGGGGAAGCCAAAGTGCCTGTGATGATAGGTGGTCAAATTAAACGGTCCTCTCTTCTTGTCTGATCTTGACTAATGTCCCTTTTATGCCATTTTAGTTCTGACACCATAACTACTGAGAGGTCTGATGATTATACATTTTCCATAGAAGAGATAATCATCTTTTAAGATAATGCCCCATGTGGAGATGAGAGCTCCATAAAAAGGAACCATTTTCAATACATCTGTAAGTCTAAGAAACTCCCAGCACCTAACAAATAAATGTAAGGCAGCAAATATTCAAAATCTGTTCTGGCACTGCAATAAGAAGAAAGTGGAGGAACACAGAGAAAGTAGAGGAAATAATTGAATGTTTTGACATTGCGAGAATGTGTAAATGACATCTTTTCTCAAAAGAACTGTGCCGGCAATTCCATAAAACAGCAAATAAATTTTATCCTTCAGCGAAAATAATCGTTAATTGGCCAATAGGTCACAGTGTTTTCACTTTTCTAATTAGTGGTCAAATTGTTTTCATTGGCATTTTACAGAATGAGTCAGAGATAAATGTATTTATTTATCTGTAGTTTTACTCTCAGCTGTTGCCAAAAAGGGTGTGATTAAATCCTTGTAATTAAATTATAATCAAACCACACATTGAACAGAATTTTTTTAATAGCTGGAAAGAGATACAAGAACATAGATACAGAGTGTGTGAGAAAGTGAGCTAATTCTACCCGTCTCCTTAGTAAGATAGTTGTTATGCTTAAGTATTAAATTTAGCTCTGTGTTTCAAGGAAAGCTGAGGAACATGATGGATTTACATACTTTCGCTCTTTTCATAAAATGCAGCATCAGCTCTTCACAACGTTGCTCTGAGGTGCAGTTAGTATTTACACCATAAATGAGTGGGATTGCTTTAACATCTAGATAATTGTGTCTAGATTCTTCAGATATTTCCTATAAATGGGAATAGTGAAAACCATAATCCATTTTGTACCAGTCCCAGTTTTTTAAAGGTTGTAAACATTATGTGGCATATTTTCAACATTCTATTTTTTATTAGGCATTTTATCAGACACCACCTAACATTAACATGAGTGAAGTCATTGAAAGAGGGACAAGATGATATGAAAAGTAATTTTGTTTTGTATGCTAGATCATGCTTTGGCTTGCTAGGGTCAGTATATGATAAAATAATAACAATAAAGGGGAAAAAGAAAAAGGAATTAATCTATACATTTAATTATCTTAAAGGTCGTTCAGATCACAACAGAGTCAGTCCAATTGTCACACCATTTGTGATAATTGAAAGAGCTCAATAAGCTGAAAAAAGCCTGGCTTTGATGATACATTAGTCAGTCAATTAACAAACATTTTGAGCTGCTTTTTCATGAAAAACATTGGGCTAACACTAGGGTAGAGGGAATAATAAAATAGATATTTGCTCTAGAGAAGATCTCAGTGGGAGAAAAGGCCCATAAGCAATTATAATAGAATCTAATTCATTATATATATATATACATTATTTTAAAATTTAGGACTAATGAAGGCTTGTTGATTGATTTTTAACCACACAAAGCAGGTACATAAAGCAGAATTATTTCTTATACTCAGCAAAGGTATTAACCTTTAAATATCTAAATTTCTATCTGCATTCTTTCTCCCTCTCCCGCTAAGGCTGTGCCACAGAAATCCCTAAACATGACTCAGTCTTTGCTCTTGTAAAGTGACTGATCATTTGCCACACAGTTATTCACTGTCACTGGGCTGCAGAATCTTCAGGCCAAATAAGGAAATATTCCTAGAATCATTAACATAATTCCAATAAAATTATTTGGGCCCCCTTGAAAAAAACTATGCAGCCAGGCAGAATTTGTTGTTGTTGTTTGCTATTAACCTATTTAAAATAACTTGCAGTTATCTAAATATCATGCCACCCGTAAGTGGTAGTGGGATATATTTTCAAAGTTCAAATATTGTTTTCTTTATTACAGGTTTCTTTTCTCCATGGAAAACTCCAAAGCCTGTAAGTTGAAATTATTCTACTTCTCTATTGCTAGTTATTATTTACAATTCCATTAAGTAAGATTTGAATTGGGTGACCTCAAAATCTCTTCCTCCTCTGAGATTTGTGATGTCAAAAGTGCAAATCCTCTGTGTAAGAATAACTTGTCTTACTTTCCTATAAAGACAGTTCTCTCTGTTTTTTAATATTTTTACAAAATGAGCATCAACACTATTCAGTATGGTGTGCTGAACATATTTTAGAAAACTTTGTTTTACCCCCTGTCAGAAATACGATCTTTTTATCACATTGAATTTTTAAAAACAGTACAAATGATAAGCCCAGAGGTCTTGACCTGCAAATTAAGTCTGGTCCACAAGAAATTTACCTGTATATATATTTGTGTATTTATATTTACTTTTTAATGTATACAGAGCTAAATATGTGTGTGTATGTGTGTGTATGTGAAAAAAAAAATGTTTTTTTCCTACCAAACCTGACAATCACTCAAAGTGGTGCTTCTGAATCTTCAGAAACCGGTGAACTCTGCCATCACCTAGTCTCTCTGGGCCTAGTTTCTTTATGAATTGTCCTGAAATTTTGATGCTAAGGTACCAGGAGGCTGGTATTTTAATAATCTTTCTGTGAGACAAGTTTAGGCAAATTGCCTTCCCAGCTAGAGAAGATCTTTACTTGCCGATAGATTGAAACTAGTAATTTTCCAAGTCCCAAGATCTGGGACTGGTTTTCTGGGATCCCATTCTATGGTGTGTTAGAATAGTCGACCCTAAGTGGAATGGCTAAAACTCATGACTGGAAGAGAGCTTAGCAAAGTGATTCAAGTAACAACAAAAACAAAACAAAACAAAAATCTCAGGGGATCACATCTTCCACATACTTTACATTCCTCTTGCAGTAAGCAGCTCAGACAACAGTGGCCCCTGGCTTGGCCAGTGAGTAGGGAATTCTTGGGTTAATTGCTTCCCTTTCTTCTTTTACTGAGGGAATATTTTGTTTTGTTTTGTTTTGTTTTTTTACTGAGGGAATATTTAACTGCTTGATTTTCTCATTTTAGAAATGGAGATATAATTGTGCATACTCTTCAAGTGCAATAACTGGTTTAATTAAATAACATGGCTTTAAAATTATTTGAAGACATGTGAAAATAAAATATTATTGAGCCCCGGAATATGCCTGAGCCCCGGAATATGCCTGAGCCCCAGGTTCCTCTGAAAGACAGATGAGGAAACCGGAGCCGGTGATGAGGGGCTGAGCTGTCAGAACATTCTCACCAAGCGTGTCCTCATTTAGCATTTGGCTCATCTGGTCCACAGAGAATATCAGATGGGAAAACTGGTCTCACTTGGGCCTAGTTAAACCACTTAGTGATGCATGTGATTTTGAAAAGAGGTATTTAAAAATATTTAAAATGAAATTTGTTTTATCTTGACCAAAATCTAAATAATTCCTTCCTTTCACCATCAGAGTTAAATCTGTGCTCTGTGGTTACACACATCTTTATCTAATTTAACAAGGAATCTTGCAACCTCATCCTGGTGCTACAATTATGCAATCTAGTGATTTCCTTATATGCACCACATTTACACAATGATGCCATTTGGCATAATTATAGCCTTTGCTGTCATTACAGTAATTACATCTGTACTCAATAATTCCAGAAAAGGTTTTTTGAACTCAGTTTACAATTAATCCTGAACCCATACATCCCTACAAAAGCCAAGGCTTGGAGTTCCAGGTCCTGGGCTAAGTGAAGATAGAGGACTGTCAGTTTGACATCCTCCATGTATCCACCAGAAACTCTTCCGACTAGCAACTGTGATGACAGGAAGTGTGGTATAATGGTTTAGGGTGCAGGTTCTGAAGGCTTACTGCCCACTGTCAAACTGTGCTTCTTCTCCTTACTAGCTATCGTACCTTCCACTAGCTACTTAAGCTTTCAATATTTCAAGTTCATCTGTAAAATGGGGATAATAATAATACTCCTCTCATACGGTTACTATGAACAGTCTGTGGCTCAGTCCATGTAACGTGCTTAAAGCAGAGCCTCTACATGCTCAAAAATATAAACTATTGTCATCCTAGAAAGCAGACCCTCCATGCATAAACCCTTAATAAATTAATCATCCTATGAAATGAACATAGTTTGCAAAACTATTCATTTAAACAAATATATATATATAAACACATACCCACTGTATTTGGATTTAAACACTCTCTCCTCTGAAAGAGGATTGATGACATCCTTAGGATAAGGAAATGTTATCTTGAGTGAGGTCTCTCCTCCTCCCAGTCCTGTGTCACTTCCTGACACCCTTCCTTCCTACTGATCCACATCTTAAACTAATCCACATCAAGAGAGTCACTTCTGTTTAACAAGTAGTACATTAATTATAGTGAATTCTCATTCTCTCCATCTGGAAGGAATCCAAGTTCATTCTTCCAAGTACTGAATCAAGCCAAAAGCCTTCATCTCCCAGCCCTGCCCTAAAATCCCGAGGAGGTGTGTTTAGACTACCCCAGTTTCTACAGGAAGCCAACAGTTTCTAGAGTTTTCATGGGGAGGACAACTTGCCTTGTTCACAAGCCCTCTGTTCCCAGTATGCATCCTAGAATCAGAAGGTGCAGTTAAAAAAAATTAACCACACCATGATCAGGTTTTCCGGTTTTACTCTTTGATATCCCGTTGTGGACTATATGTCCACCCTGTCCACTGATACTTCAGTGACTATCCTTTCATACAGTTAAACATTCACTCATTTGTCAAGGCCAACAGAGATACAAGGCTTCTGCCACATAAAGAAAATGATTTTGTTTTCATGTTTCTTACTCTAGTTAGGTGTTTATAAATATTAGCCTAGGTAAGGACACCTCTGGGACTGGACAAGATTCAATCAGAACCCTTGTTGAGAGGCATACGCCGGCAGGAAACACAGTTCTCTAGAGGTCAAGGCCAGGAAAGCTCTAGGTGGCTTAAGGGGATAGGATCAGAAACTAGGTGGTTCATGAAGGTTAAGAGGAACAAGTGAGCACAAGGTGTCCCAGCTAGAAAGCAAAAGTGCAAAGACCAAGCTATCTAAGAAAGTAGGGAGAAGTCAACAGAGGGCACCTTTCAAAAGGTGTTGTCAGATCAGCACACCAGTCCCAGAAAGCAGAGGGTGCCCTCTGATCCCAGGGCAGGGGGTTTGCTCCATGGTCTTCTTTGTTAGAATAACAAGTAACTCAATTAGGGGGTGGGGGTGTGAGGGACTAGAGTCTGCCTTTTCAGTATTTCATGGGCACTGTGATCTTCTGCTCTACAGTCTTACAAATCGCTGACAGAGTGACTTGAGGGCTTATGAATGTCACAGCAAAACACTGTGAATGCTTTACTGAGCATGAACGGGAATCAGTGAATTTCTCCATCTCTGCTGTAGAAATTGTAGAATATGTCAGTCTGCCGCAGGAACTTTCCCAAACAGTACCCAAAGCGTTATTTATTTTGTAGTTTTAAGAATGTTTTTTAGAATACTAATATTTCACCTGAACCTTGTTTGCTCCAATGACTGTACGTGGACAGCGCATAATACACCAGCAAGACTTATGGAGGAATCAGATAACGCTCCGTCGAAGATGGGAGAAAGAAATAGACATTTGATGAAGCCCTATGATGACAAGCAGGGTACTATGGCAGTTCAGAACGTATTTCCAATTTATTTACTTTTTAGAATTTAGTATCTTATGTTTGGAAACAGAAGGGAGAAAGTCATAGCCAGAGTGCACCCACATGGCACCTAAAGTCCGTTAAAGTGAAAAATAAAAACATATGCCTTTAGCCACAATGTGGGTCTTCCTGTCATAGCAAAGGCACAGAGAATGGATGACCAAAGGAACCCACCATGGCTTCGTAGGCAAATTTTGCTTTCAAATGAATTATGAAGCGCATATTTAAAGATTTTTACTCAACGGGAGCAAAAGGGTCACTGAGCAGAAAATTAGCCAGAACTCTAAACAAATTTACCAGTTATTCCCCTCAACGTATTATTATGCAAATAGCACTCCCATTATAGTTATAGATTGGTTTCTGACCCAGGGTCTGCCACTGACAGCTGCTGGACCTCTCTATGTTCCTAGAGATTATGTTTAATATTAGGGGTTTTTCATCTTTGTTAGCTATAGAACCTTTGTTCAAACGAAAGCTTGGTCAGTAGCCCACATAGAAAACAAATTAAAATGAAGCCAATTGTCTTAGTTTCTTCCAACAGCTATAATAAAATACAATAGACTGGTGGCTTATAAAAAACATAAATTTATTTCTTATAGTTCTGGAGTCTGGAAGTCCAAGATCAAGGTACCAGAAGATTCAGTTTCTGGTTAGAGCCCATTTCCTAAATGGCCATCTTTTTGCTGTAACCTCACCTGGCAGAAGGGACTACAGAGCTCTCTGGGGTCTCCTTTATTAAGGGGACTAATTCCATTCATGAGGGCTGTCGCCTCATGACGTAATTATCTTGCCAAATCTCCACATCCTAGTAATATTACTTTGGGTGTTAGACTGTCAACATATGAATTTTGAGGGACCTCAAACATTCAGACTGTAGCACCAATCTTATTGAGAGAAGGGTTAATGACCCATTTCTTTCCCAGTTTGCTGGCTTACCTGACCCCTGCCACAGCCCCAAGTATATAAGTGGGTCACAGGGACCTTTGTGTTACACAAGGACACAGTACATAGTACCTCAAATCCTCTCTACCGGGCTTCCCTGGTGGCGCAGTGGTTGAGAGTCCACCTGCCGATGCAGGAGACACAGGTTCGTGCCCCGGTCCGGGAAGATCCCACATGCCGCGGAGCGGTTGGGCCCGTGAGCCATGGCCGCTGAGCCTGCGCGTCCGGAGCCTGTGCTCCGCAATGGGAGAGGCCACAACAGTGAGAGGCCCACGTAACGAAAGAAAAAAAAAAAAAAATCCTCTCTACCTTTAAAACATTATCAGTGATAAGTGACAGCTGGCTTTGGACCCCTGACCAAAATATAGCCATCATGAAACCAAAAGCAGGACCGTGCAGTAGGGACCAGAACGTTATAATCCTGTCAAGCTCAAAATAGTGTGTATCAAAACTGGTTTTAAAGAAAGAACAAGTGACCATATGTTACTGATGATTTCATTCAGTCACTAAATTTACATTTTCTGAGCACTTGCTTTATGTTAGTAATACAACAGTGAGAGAGACTGCATCCCCTGCAGTCTCCGTCGCCAACATAATCTATTTGCGGAGACAAAGCTAGACTTGCAATTACGGTTGAGTGTGAGGGGTAGGTAGAGGGTGCCGTGGGAGCACCCAGAAGGGACAAGTAACCGGATCAGGAATGGTCAGCAAAGGCCTTCTAGAGTAGGTGTCTCATCTGAATCCAGTAACCAGGTATAATGAGGATGGGAGATGGAAGGGTGGAAAATGGGTAAACTTTGCAGGCAGAAAGAGAAATAAAGAAAGTATGCAAGGGTTCAGAGGCTGGAGAGAACCTGATGGAGTCCAGGGAATTGGAGGAGAGACCATCAGTGGAGACAAAAAAGAGGATCAGAACCTGGGTCCTGAGGAGCCACTATATCCCACCAGAGAGTGGCCTGAGGACCAGCTCACCCAGTGCGGAATTTTAGACAAGAGGCTACCCTAATATCACTCTACACGCAACAGGTTTAGTCAAAGCAGAAAAGCTGAAGTTGAGTGTGAATGAGCAATCAGTTGATTATTGAAGTTGGCTGTGCAAACAGGTGATCTCGGTGAACGCGGCTTTCTCCTTGATAAAAAGGAATGAGTCCCTGCTCTACCTCACGGGGCTCTAGTGAGGATCAAAGAAGGTAATGTATATGAAAGAGCAAAGTATTCTACAGACCGTTAATAAATTATGATGGTAGCAGCAGCAGCATTTTGGAGATAAACCACCAGATCAGCAGTAAATGAGGCTTCGTAGAAGATTTTGAACAATTCCAAAATCCCAAAGGGTTGTATAGTTACTTCTAAACCGTGAGGAAAGTGGTTGAATGTTCAAGTATAGGAGGTGGTTCAGATATGCATAGGTATCAAGTGGATGCATGCAGACTACTTCATCTTCTTCTTTAGTAAAAATGGTGTAATGAATTGGGGCCATCTTAGAAAAGGAACAATACCAAACAGTCATAAGCACTAACAGATAAATTATCTTGAGATACGTATTGTCTTTACTTTATAGGGAGAAAAAACAGACTCTGACAGATTAAGTGATTTGCTAAAAATTACTAGCTAGTAGGTGACAAGGTTATGAAAGTTTACATTCAAAAGTCAGGCAACACATATATTTATAACCATCTATGGTGCTTTATTATATAGAAATAGAATCTCTCAAGGCACTTATACCAAAGTTTTGAATGTTTTGTGAAAGAAAAGTCTACAGGGCAAGAAAGTCAAACTTAAGGGTGAGGGCTGTGGTATGTGACAAGGGAAACAGCAAGAAAGAGTTCATTGTCAGTCATTTTCTCTGTCCTCTTTCACTTTCCAGATAACGGACCGATGGGAGAATCAAGGCAGTCCTCAAACGAGTTTATCTGCTCCGGCCATACCGCAGAACCTGCCCTTCCCACCTGCCCTTCACAGGAGTTCCTTTCCTGACTCAGCAGAGGCCTTTGACCCAAGGAAGCCTGACCCATATGAGCTCTACGAGAAATCTAGAGCCATTTATGAAAGTAGGCGTAAGTGAAAGCCACAAAAAACAAGGGTGTATTAATAACAGCTGAGGCCCTGACAGGAGCTGTATTGAGGCTGAAATGATCTGGTGTGACTTTATATTCTGAGGTTCAAAATGTATCTCAAAAGTAAAGCTAGCAGATCGAAACACTTCTTTAAAAAAGAAAGAAAAAAGCCTGTCAACTCAAAGAGAGCTTATATCTTTTGGTTTTAAATTTTGTTTCCTACTTTTTTGCCCCTAAGCCCCTGAGGAAAATCAGGAAAGTATTTGGGGGGCCAAGGGTGGGGAATAGGAGAAGAGGTCGCTAGTTTTATTTAAGCCACCAGATAATAAGAAATGGTTGGAATTTTTATGTTTAATCTGATCTTGAATCTGAAGCATAGATTTCCTTAGAGCCATAAATGCAGTCATTGAAGATTTTAGGAATGTGAGTAAAATGTTAGCAAAGTCCTTCCAACTCATAATGGTGAAAGTAATGATTCTGAAAGCAACACAGAGCAGGTGCCAATCACTTCTACCTGAAATTCCACTTCTTGTTTAATGCACTGGGGCCCATTTGAAAGTTAACTCATAAAATATCGCGTGGGCGCTTGTCATCCTATTTGAAGGTCTTCTAAAATTATTTCATTGCACTTTATAAATATTAGAAAACAAAGCTTTTTAATATTGCATATACGTTCATTGTGCCTCTTTCCACTATCTCACAGGTCATCTCTTTTGAATGTTAGAGGACAGGAATCCAAACGGCATGAATGTATAATGTATGAGGAAAATATACAATGCAATATGAACTTGAGTAATGGATTGAGAAAGCTAGCCTAGTGAGAAGGGTTTGGTTCCCGGCACACCCATTTTTGGTCTGTTGATTTCCTTTGTTTTGGTGTTCCGCCAGTGTCTTCTTTCATCTGAAGCATGAATAACAAGTTTTAAGTTGTGTGTTATCTTAGAGGATCTCAAATCTGCTTACTCTTTGATGAGCCCAGGGGCTGAGAATTACACTCCCAGCTGGTGAGGGGAAAAGTAGATGTATCTCTTTTTGCCCATCCTGTACAACTCTCTGTAAAAGTAATTTTGGCTGATAAACTACTTAGGACAGCAGGCCATTGAGAAATCAGCTTTCTCAAAATGAACCTCCACCACCCCACCCCTCTGCCACTTTGTAAAAATAATTGGCTATGTCGGGGCAACTGTATTTGATTCTTCTTCTGGCAGAACGACTGAAATGTCTTTAAAGGGCTGTACAGTTAGAATGTTTTTGCTGTGATAGAATTAGAACGAAGTAGGCATTTTTCACTGTATAATACAGGGTATGAATTCAGGGTATTAATGGTCATAATACTGAAAAAACTTGAGAAGATTTCAGCACAGTTCTTAATACCTTTTCTGCTTCGATAACCAAGTATTTATTGCATACCCACTTGGCCCTCAGTACCACGGGGAGATACCAAAGTTGAGTGAAATGTCCTGCTCTCACGAATTTAACTGGGAGACAAGAAGAATAAGTATAAACCAGTAGAGATCAGGATACAGGTGAAGTTCTAACTCAGAAGGTGGAATGTATCATCCTCCTGTCCTTGGCTTGTTGAATGTTGTGGTTACTTGTAGGGAGCGTCAAGAGATGCTTCCTGTTTTTGTCCCTTCATTAGTCATTTGTTCCCATCCTTTTGCTGTTTCCTGACCAATGCTAGGCTTTATTATTCAGGACAAAGGCAATGTTGGTATTTATTCTGTCTTTTCTCTATGGTGTCTGATGCTGTTGTGCCCCTGGTTTGTGAGGAGGAATTGTGCGCGACCTTCTTTTCAACCCTAAACGAATTCTGATTTCTTTAGCCAGCCCCTGCCATCCTCCTCCTCTTCATTGCCTTTCCTCTCCTCACCTGTAACAAACCTAGCAAACCAATCTGCCTTAACCTCCCATGACTTTATCAGTCCTCCCCTGGGAGCTCTGTACCCACTTTGCTTTGCGTCCAAAGCCACTTGAACAACAAACATCCTGACTGCCCTCGGAGCCTTGCATATGCTCTGCGGCTGCCTCTCTCATCTCACCACCCACCCCCCTTCTTGCTTTCTCAGTTCTCTCTAATGTTTCTAAGGTCACAAAAATGTTTTCAGGGTCACAACTCTTAGAAGCTGAAAGAGGGCAAGCTCATTTCCTTCCCATCCTTCTCTTTCTATCCTGATATTTCATAACATTAAATGGAGTGTGAATGAAACACAGAAGTCATGTCGAGGTAAGAAAAACTCTGCCCTGAAGATTAAGGAAACCAAAGAAACATGGCACCGCTTTCTCTAATCTCTGGATAGCTAATAGGTTCAGTCAGTTTTTCTCAGTTTCACATGCCAGGGTCTTGATAGAACAGAACAGACCTTTGCCCTCTATATACATCCTGTTTCCAAGTGTGGAAAAAGTCTCATTCTCTCATTTAAAGTTTTAGAACAGTGCTAAGAAAAAATGTTTTGTAACGAATGGAGGGAAAGCTCAGTCTATTTCTCATCATCTTCAGATAGGGTTTTCTTTTAATGACCGTGAAATGCATGCATCTAAACAAAAGACCCATATTTGAAATTTTGTGAACCACTCTATTCTTATTCTTTTGAATTACATGCATAACATTTAGCTTTGGCTCTATTTATTCTGTGTCCCCAAACTTTCTCCTTGGAGAAAAAATAGTGGGACCACAGAGAGTATGGAAGGTTATCCTAACCAAAGCTGTCTAAACCAAGTCCTTTGACATTTTCCCTGACCTGTAATGATCTCGTGGTATCCTCCTTTACAACCAGGTCTAATGCTGAACAAATTTTTTGCATTCACGTTCAAAATTAGGTTGCAGTAACCAAATAAAAGAATGTACCTCCACCCACAAACTTCTGCTATACAGAGCTACAGAATGTTTGTTATATCCAGGCTGTCAAGAAGTATTTGGATTCAAATCACTAGTCCCCTGCTAATGATGGAAATTTATCAAATGATGTAAATGATACTGTGCCTCATTTGGCTCGTAATTAGATTATGCTGACATTTTAATGTGCATGTACAGGACATCTTAATAAAGATGTATTCCTGAAACAAAAAAATGCTGTGATTTTAAACAAACAAAGACAACCGTAGGGTACTAGAGCCTCAGGAAACAGAACGTGGCAAGTACAAGCTTACGAGGGGAAGGCTAGAAACACCTCCAGTCTTCATAAGATCTTCTTATGATGACGTGGGACTTGAGAGGAAGAAGATTCTCCCACCCAGCAGGCAAGGCAATGCCTCTGACTCCAGAGCATCAGGCAGAGTTGCCCAGAGGTGGCATCTTCAGGCTCCACATCAATCAGCAAGAATGTATGAAACACAGTATGTGTCTAAACTCTGCTGCATGCTCCACAAGAGAAAAATCATGAGACATAATCTCTGCTCACATGAAGCTTACAGTGAAACTGGGGACAAAAACATGGGAAAGCAATTCCTGAATGACATTGTATTATATAACGGAGCAAATAATATCAGTATTTTAACAAGCAAAATGTGCAGTATAGACAATAGTTTAATATAATTAGACAATTAGACCCATAGTTTCTCGTTCCATGTGCAAAATTGATATTTAATCAGGAGAATGTCTTGTGTTAAATATCTTTTAATTATCAAAAATCTCATTAGTTCTTATTGGAGAGCTCCACACAAAAAGAAAATTTTTCCCGATTAACTTCATTCCACCTAAGCTTAAAGCTTGTATACATAATAGAAGAACCATGCCTAAATAGCCCACAAAGAAATTTTGACCAGTGGCGTTTCTGGGTTTTCATGTTAGTTAGTCAACTAACATGACCCTATTATCATTACCAGCAATTTCCAGAAAAGAGCAAAAATCTACCCACCCTCATCTCTACCTAGTACTTTTAGAAAAATCTCACTTTCCTTTGTGTAATAGCCTCTGTTGATAATTGACTTCTTGCTGTTTCCGTTACATGGATTTTTTTAAAATTGAAAGCAAAGAAAAATACCCACCTTTGCGTAATGAGATAAGCCATGCTATTTTTTTACTCCTCCTTTTCCCATAAATCTCATGAAAGAAAGACTAATTTTCTTTGCAGTTACAAGAGGAAAGGCTTGAATTGTCTCAGTTTGTATGCTAACATTTTAACTGTTGGGCTCCGTACACCATTTCTAACGCTAGGGGGAAAAGACTATTTCTAAAGGCCCTCCCTGCTTTCCGCCCTCCCGTTTTCTCCTGTCATTCTTTCTCTCTATGTGATTGCATCATTGCTTCAACCACATATGTCTGATATGATAGGAAACATTTTATAATGGCCTACTTACCCGTAAGGCTACATATTGCCAGTTTGCCTGAGACGGTCCTGCTCTGCGTTGTCCTGGCATAATTAATAGTTCCCCTTTCACACTCCAGATTGTCCTCCTTTGAATGATCAATTATTTGACTTCCCTTTACTACATAGTCTGTTAAAGAGATAGACATCATTACTGTCCAAGAAAAGCATACATCTAAATTTGAATACAAATTTTAAAGCCTACTCAGATAAATTCTTTCAGGCTAATTTATTTGGCTCCCTGAGTTTTTGTCCATACATGTTTTATCCCTAATTTTAGGTAAAGATGTATGTGGTAACTTGTTTTGGTAGCCAAACACCCAGTGAACTCCTTCTATACCCAGAAAACTATACAGATGTGCAAGTCTAGAGCACGGTAAACTAAGTAGAAAAAGTATGGCAGTGAGGCCTTACTCATTTAAGTGAAGAGAAATTCTCATTCTTATCACAGAGAATAAATCAGATTCATCACCACAATAATCACAGGACCAAAAGGGAGTTAATTTTGTCAGTCTTTCTGCTCCTAAGGAAGATTGTACTCAAATAATTGCAGAAAAATGGCTATCCTGGCTCCTCTTTTTAATGCCAAACAAGGCCATACAAACTGTTTCCCAAAGAAAATGAGTATGGCTTACTTTGGAATCTTACAAAATAAAGTTTTGATCATGCTAAGGAACTTGATCATTTAGGAATGAGGGCCCTGTCCTGCTGCTTCACTTTTCTTTAAGTCAGACTTACTGTAAAGTTTTATCTTGTCACCTCAGCTCATGGGACCATTTCTTGGGCATACTCCCCACTGCAGCCTCAGAAGCTGGAGCAGACAAGCTGATGAAAACCGAAAGAGACAGAGAAGAAAAATCCTTGTTCCCTGAAACTCTTCTCTAATGATTCTGTCCCTTGGTATGAACCCAAGCTGAATTATGACTGGGGTTGTCCAAACTTTTTTTTCTTCACATTGAACCTTGGTTATTATGAATAAACAATGTATGAGGTACAACATGTCCATACTCCTTTGCAGTAAGACATCACTCAAATGTAGATTGTAAAAGTGTCAGGGATCCATATGGTATAATGTGCCTTCTGGTAGCACCTCTTTAGAACAGAAATTCCTCTGGAATTTCTTCAAAATGAGCTCACACAATCAGTCTTGCTTTTGAGACATTAGGAAGCATTAACCCATAATAAGCAATGAGTATTGTACCAAAGGTGGTAATCAAGAGTAACCACAGGCCAGTTAAAGAGCATAATGGAGGAACAAGACTGTTTTTAATACTATATTTGAAATGAAATTATAATTGATAGCTGATCAAAAATGGACCATTGTGTTTGTCACGTCTCCGGCCTTTATCCTGCACTTTTGTTGTTCACTGTGGAATTCTTTCTTTGTTCAGTATTGTAATGTGCATATAATTCATAACTTATCCCAAACGGGTGGTAGTATTTCTAAGCCATCTGTTTTTGCCGCCGCTCTTTCCTTGTTATTAGTGAGCAAGGGTTGTAGTTTGCACTGTCTCCCATCCTAACGGCAGAGCTACTTGGGAAGCTGGGGTGGTGTAAAAATACCGTCCACTGCAGCACAGCGCTTGAGACTCTAAATGGAAGCTGATGGTGGGAACCATAGCACATACGGTAGATGCATTGTGCTCAGAACCAGAGCTCTGAAGCCTGTGCAGGTGCTTCTGCTTGAGCCTTCTTTTCTCCATTCTCCTTTGCCCTTGTGGTTAAATACTCAATACAGTCAAGCTGGAAACATCAACAGGTTTAGGGAAGGTTTTGATCAATTCATGGCTGCCATAGCTACGCAGCTCTTCAGTGATCATGAAAGGCTACCTTGGCTTCTAGGAGAACATCTACACGTCTCAACGCTGCTAGGTCAAGCCCTGGCCAAATATGCTTGGACACTGCTGGTGTCCAGTGGCCTGTGGGTGGTCCAGTACCACCCGCAAATGTTCTCTGGAGCACTATTTTATTCTAGTGAAAAATCAAAATAAGATGATATGTAAATGTTAAGACATTTTTATCAGTGACTTTAATATCAGAATCGTAAAAAGACCAGAAAAATTTAATAACATTATCATTTAAAATGTCCTCAACTGTACTATGAAGGTTAATTTCCTGTACCTTGTTCAAGAAAACCATTATTGCTGTCTTGAGTATAATTTATGTTATCGTTTGATCTGTGAAAAAAAAATTGCCTTTCAGTCGGAGTTTCTGATGTATCACATTATGCGTCACTTTGCAGTTATAGTATGTTGATAAAAGAGATCAGTAGATCCAGTTAAGTTTGTTTGCCATTTTTCATATGTAAGTTTTAATTTGGAAATCTAATTTCAAAAATAGCATTTTTGAGTAGCTTTGTAAATAACTAGGGTATTATATTTCTAACAGTTCCTTTTAATAGAGAAAGAAATAGCTAAGTAATAAAGATAGTGAAATAAAAGTTAGGTTAGAGACACGTTTTTCCCATGTATTTTAGAAATTAGATTCAACCCGATAGCTTATAAATGTATTTCATTCAGTAGTTTAAAACTTAATGCTCCGGGAATCAGACGGGGGATAAAACAGGGTGGAAATGTGAGAAGTAAACTCTAAAATCAGTCCTTGATTGAAAGTTACTTAGTTTGTCAAAGCATTTTGGTAGTAGCACAAGTTGACAGTGTAACCCAAAGTACTTCCGTGAATAAAAATGAGGCCCTGGGGCTGCAGTAAACTGAGTCTAATTGCTGATGGCAAGTAGGTCCTAGTGAGATTATGATAATGTAAAGTGTCACCTTTACAACTAATGGAAATGTTTAGAAGGGAGCAATCTTCCACCCCTGTTACAACTCCATCTTTATGATGAAACAGTATTTCTCAATTCATAATCCTAAGCAGTCACAGTAAACGTGGAGGTTTTTTAAAAAATAACAATTCTGCTGGAAAACTAATTTACTGTGAAAAGACAGATCGCCTGGAAGGGAGTCTCATCCTCCTCACCATGAGTGAGGCTAGCTGTGCAGGGTACCCTGAGGAACAGCCTCATTATCGCCCTCAAGAGGCTTCTATTTCATTTTTTGTGTTGAATAGTATTGAACTCTTTATTCAAAGCAAACAAAGCTCAGTAAGAAAGCAATCAGAATTTGGTGGTCTTTTAATTTTTTAAGTTTAATGATAAAATACCCATTTTTTTCATAGTACTTCATATATATATGATGGAATATATATAGTATTTTACACTCATGTCCATAAACTTTTATGTTATTTGTAGCATAGATGACATCATAGTTCTCATGAAGGATCCCTATTGCTAATATAAACCAATTTTACTCAACTACTTATACATAACTTCAACTATCCAAATAATTGTAAGCGTCAAAATATTTGGACTGGTGTACATAAATCAACATAATCATTGATTGAATTTTTCACTTTTCACTTCGGTGTTTGATGGCACAATATCATAACGTGATTTCAAAGACCTTTATTTATTGTGTGTATATTTGGGGTTCTGGATTGACTTTACTTTCAAATAAGCATTCTTATAATGAGAATCAGAGCTTAATGTGATCTTTTAATAATGATCTTTTTAATAATGATCTTTTTTTCCATTCTGATCTAAAAGAATTCAGATTTTTGCCTGCATGTAAAAGAAATACATTTACAGACATATTCATATACATAAAACCAGGTAAATCTGTCCATTAACTTCCATAGATTTTAGAGTAAAAAAAATTATTAAACACGAGAACAAGAATGGCAGTGAGTTCTAATTGAAACCAAAAAAAAGTAAAGATGAATTTTAAAATGCCGTAAATGAATTTCAATTTTAATTCCCCATCTTCCCATCCAGAACAAGTGCCACCAAGGACCAGTTTTCGAATGGATTCCTCTGGCAAGTATTCTTCAGTACTCACAGTCCTGTGAATGAAACGTCTTCCATTCTGTGTAACAAATCATTCTTCTGAGTAGTATCAGTTTATTAGTATATAATCACCATGTTAATTTCACTCACCCGCATAAGCATATATTTAAGGTAGAGGGCAAGTCTCACCAAGTTTGGCCTGATGGCTGCCAAGGAAACAAACAAACAAAAGACAAAGGAAAATAGTCATATTCATTAAGTTCTTTCATAAAATGCTTTAGTGAAATATTAGATTAAAAGCCAGGTGCCAAAGAAAGCCACCAGATTGACTAAATCCACACTAGCCAATACAGAAGTTTCTAGACACATGTGGCTATTAGGCGCTTGAAATATGGCCACTCTGAATTTGGATGTGCTGGGGTAAATCCACACCAGATTTCAGAAACTTAGTACAAAAAAAAAAAAGAGAAATGTATAATATCTCATTAATTATTTTTAAATATTGATTAATGCTTAAATAATATTTTGGATATATTAAGTTAAATGTATATTATTAAAATTGATTGTACTGGGCTTCCCTGGTGGCGCAGTGGTTGAGAATCCGCCTGCCGATGCAGGAGACACGGGTTCGTGCCCTGGTCCGGGAAGATCCCACATGCCGCGGAGCAACTAAGCCCGTGAGCCATGGCCGCTGAGCCTGCGCGTCCGGAGCCTGTGCTCCGCAACGGGAGAGGCCACAACAGTGAGAGGCCCGCATACCGCAAAAAAAAAAAAAAAAAAATTGATTGTACTTATTTCTTTTTGCTTTTTAAAATGTGGTCAATAGAAATGTTTAAATTACCAATGTAACTTACATTTTGTTTATTTTGGACAGCACTGGACTAGGTAAATAGAAATAAGAAGCTAGAGTATGTCAAGAGATTTGCAATTTAGACATTTCCGAGAACTTATTAAAAATATTGCTAATGTAGAATGAAATTCTTTTCACATCAAGTAAATACCTGTATCAATTTAATTTTTTTAAACCATGCCAATTATAAAGTGCTACATTTCAATAGTATTTTAAGTTAGAATAGAATAGCATAGTTTCAAGTTTAAGAGCTTTTAGTTATAATCAATTACTTTACTTAAAACAAAAAAATTTTGATCTAATTATTCTGAAAATAGTTATTAATTTGGTTTGGACTAAAATATTTAATGTCATGGAAATGAAGGAAGTAAAGGAATTTTCTTACTCTTAGGAAGTGCTTTGAACAGCAGGTTAGACCACTGGATGGAAAGTGAGAACACTGAAACAATTGTAGAAAAGAACGTTTCATAACAATAGTACTGTTTCAGGTCTGTGGGCTCACAGCACACATCTCTAGAGTGTTTCCATGACGACAGCTCATTATCCATCTCAGCATGTTCTAACACCCCTTGGAGAATATATGTGCTTGAGATCATTTCATTCTGTAAGTTTCCATGTCATTTTTTTTGGATATGTAGAAAATATGGGAGATGTTGCTTAGCATTGTGTCCCCAGATAATGTCTAAAGTATTTGTTTAGCTTGGTCTGAAAATGTTTAAAGCATAATTATTCTTAGTATATAAGAATATATGACTGTAAACTCCTTGTAATTTTTAAGAATATCTTATAACCAGAGGGAAACTGAGGCCTAGTGATTACAGCTGCAAAATGAAAGCAGGATTTAATTTGAGATTCTAAACCTCAGCTTCCTGGCCACAGCAAGCACATTTCTTGAAAATTTCAGCTTCTGAAGGTACATTATTTAAAAACAAAAGAAGAAAGAGAAGAACTCCTCAAGAGCTTACATTACCTTGATATATGCACAAAATGATATTTTTACATTTCAAGAAATATACATTACTTGAAAGAGAAAAGTTATAACGTAGTTTGAGTGTATTATACTACTATGCAATCCAGATTTTCAGGAAAAGAGCCAATCCAAATATTTTGTTCAGTGTCCACACAAGTTAGGAAACTATTTTGGAAAATTATGACTCCATCCAAAATAAGTAGAACTCCTATACTATTTCTCATATTTATAAAATGCTCCTTATCAAATTATGTGTCATGATTTTGACTCGGATAAATTTATCATAATTATAAGGTATTTTATTAACTTTAGCTGCAGAAGATGCTTAGGTACAGAGGTAAAATTGACAGTAGGAAGTCCTAATGTAATTATGAAGCTAAGTGAAAACTCAGTAGTAGAATAACGCTCTGGTTTATTAGGTACACTAGATTGGCGAGTATGTAAAACAAATTCAAGAAACATTTAAGCAACTCTTACACGCTGTGCATATGGAATATTATAGACAGACAAAGATAATTATGCCATCACCAAGGGAGAATGTTAATAAGAGTAATGAATCCGTAGTCAGGACCTTCGAATGAACAATCCCACCCAAAGACAAGAAAACTAGAGTGTGGAGTATCACAGAAACCAAGAGTAGAAATCACTTCTGGAAGGAGATCTTTTCTTGTTTAGAAACAATAGAAATCAGGGGTCATAAAGGGTGTGTCGACAATATCAAATGAGACACAGAAATCAATCAGAATGAGCCAAGAAAAAAATGGCCATTGGATTTGGTCATTAGGATGTCATCAAAGACCTTAAAGAGAGCAATTCAGTAATGCCAAGAGAACAGAAACCAGACCGGCAGGAGTAAGTCAGACATGAGAGAGAGTGAAGGCTTCCGTAGAGACCACTCTTTCAAGAGAGAAATGCATGGTGAGAGCAAGGGAGTATTTCAGATGGGAAAATCTGAGTTTATTTGAAAGCTTTGGTTATTTGAAGAGCACCAAATGGAGAGTGGGAGATGGCTTCTACTATGGCTAAAACATTTCTGGCCACATTCATATTACCAAAGGTATAAAGAGAAAAAAGTAGAGAGAAGGGATTATTTTAAGACAAAAATGTGTTAGTTATTTACCTGGTAATGTTAGATTCGACCAATAAAAACTATTTAATTCCCGTTTAACTCATTTTGTATCTAGAGTGCGTTGGAAATCCAGATGCCAGGGACTTTTTTTTTTTTTTGTCAGGGACATATTTAATAACCACCTTTGATTCTTGATTCCTTCCTCATACTGTCTTTTCTAGATCTCTTTCCAAGAAAAAGCCAAAAATTTAATACTTTTTCAAGAGGAAAAATTGAATGAATTCATTATCTGTGTCAAAATGTGATAATAAGCCCGTGGTGCTTATGTTTAATTAAAACATGAAAGGGGATTCAAGTACCACAATTTAATTGACGTGTTTACAACAGCATCCCGCGTGCCAAATTAATCCATAAAAATGCCATTCTTTGCATTTTTGAAGCTTGAATCCATTCACAAAATTAATCAGTTGTGTTCAGTCACCCATCCTTTTTCCTGAAACGGTGCACAAAACCGTGTCTTTCAAAAGCTAGACCAAGGGTACATATAGCATGTGAAGTCTCCCTGGCGTCTTAGTGCAAAATAAGAACCAGCTTTTAAAATTCTGCTTTTCTGTATTATGACGGAGGTTACCCTGCTACCTGGATGTAGCTTTTTCGATATTAGTGAGAGCCCAGGATTAATCAGGACTCGTAAATTCCATTTCTGTAGCTTGCCACCGTGGTCATGGGAAGTCCCATCTGGGACGAGGATCTTAAGATGCATTATTTCATAATGCCTGAGGATCCTAGGACCCAACTGCTAAGGAACAAGCAACACTGGCCATGACTAACCATTGAACACCAACGTCCAAAGAGTTTTCTGACCCTCTTAGTCCATTTCTTCACAATGACGGCCTCATCTTGAGCTGCACCAAGAAATGCCTAAGAGCACCCCTCACAGTTCTGCAAAAAGGAAAAAGAAGAAGAAAAAGAAAAAAGAGCACAGATACAGACTAAACACAAAGACAGAAGAAAAAAAAAAAGGGATGTTGGTAGGGGCATGATTGAGTGATATCCAGAGTGACTCAGGTCCCGCTAGGTGTCCCCCAGACCCCTTCATCTAACAGCCTGCCAGGTGCATGATTTGCCAACCAACTGGAGAGGGGTGAGGATTCTATAACAGTGGGGTGAAGAGTTGCCCTTGAATTTCTTTGCTTTATTTAAGTCCTTGCATTGACAGGGGAAGAGATGAAGCATGATAACAATCATTTTAAGTATGTCATCAGACCAGAAGAGCAGCTAAAGGAGAGTATCAGAAACATCAGAATCTTTCAAGAGAGCTAACAAAGCAGGAAGGAAGCTAACAAAGCAGCTATGTGCATATAGCTTTAGTTATTTTCTAAAGCCAGACTCACATGGGTGGGGGGAGGGAGGGAGAAACAAAGGAAAAATTCTCTTTCTGAAAGCTCTTATTTTCCTTAAACAATAACAAAAAAAAAAAAGAAAGAAAAAAGAAAAAGAAAAAAATAAACTGCCTTAAGGCACAATCCATCATTTAAACTTTTTTTTCCAGTTGACTATTTTTCTTAAGTTTCCATGCCCTGCAGCCTCTGAGTCTGTGTTCAGAATTAACAAAGAAATAAAAAGTAAATTACATCTGCAGGCACACTTCTCTAAGAGGTCTCTTTTTGCCTGTCTCCGGGCACATGTGCCATGAAGCTGGCCATCTTGGCCTGGAAGAATGGAGGGTGAAGATGATGTGGTTGGCATATATCACCCTATATTTGAAATCAGAGTGGTCAGAGCAGAGAATGTCACCAAAATGCACACAAAGAATAGGGGGATGGAGGATATACTCCCTGCTTACATCTTCAGAGTTCTTCAGAGTTAAATTAACTAGCAAATATAGATCTATATTTTTCTCCTAAATATAAAGGAGTCCTGAGTCATTCATTAAGGAAAAGGTTTCCAGTTCTCCCAGGAATCACAGCATCCTCTGACACAAGACAACTCCCTTGTACCTTGGCACATCTCAAAAATGCCATTCCTGGGATTGTTATGGTTTCAGCATTTCCTTGGGGGAAAGTTTTCCTTAGCAAATAAAATGGATCACACAGTAAGGTCCTTGTAGAGCTCCTCCTGCAATATGGATTGGTGCTGAAGCCACTGGAGGAACAATTTCTCACTTACCATACTCAGCAGCAGTGTAAAAATGAGACTACAAGTAAATGGAAGGTTCTGGTTAAACATATGCTAGCTGTATCATTTTGAATGTCGAAAGTATATCGTGCTCTCTTTGTGATTTTTATGTATATATGGTCTCGAGTCCTCTAAGCTTAAAGGAACCTAGGGAAGAGATTGATGTGAGCAGCCATATAACCTAGTTTTAGGGGTTTGAGCGGTGACTGGGTATTATCTGTCACCCTCCCCTCTCCCCTCGCCTTTCTGCCTGTGTTGGGAGAAATACAGGTACCTGCCATGACTCTGTAGGGCTGCTCCACTTGCCTCCAGAGTTCTGAAGGTTTAGCACACACCCTAATATGTGATTTCATATATAATGTTGTAGACCTCGGAATAAGCTGAGTTCAAAAGTCAGTTGAGACTTGTAGAGTGGAGGGCAAAGTTTTCATTTTCCTTTTACCACTCAACTCTAACGAAGTGTTTAATAGGAACTGAATTTTTCCTAAGTTGTCGTATCTTTAAAATATGAATGACTATACAATTCATAAAGGATGACTAATGGATGTGGAATTCCAGTTGGTTATTCTTCTTTGAGTTTTATATTCGTCACTGAATGGGAAAGAATTTGGTTATACGTGCATCTGGTCATAAAAGGGCACAAAAGTCATAGAGTCTTGGACGATGTGGACATACATACGTATGTACTTATATGGCTGATTCAGCTTTTTTTTTTTTTCCTTGAGAACACTAGACACACAATCAGCTTATGCCTACATTTCAGAAGTGAGTGACTTGCCTTTCACATATCACTGGAAATGCTTAGCTCAGGTTGGAGGGCACAAAGGCAAGCCCTGTTCTGTTGTGCTTTGTTTACTGCATCACTTCAGCAGCTCCACTTGTAGAGTCTGGAAAAGATTTGCCTGGCCATCACTTATTGAGTGTCTCTCTCAACTATGGCTATTACTATATACCCAGATGGCTCAGACATAAGCTTCCTGTTTCATGAGGATTCTCTTCTGAAATCCCATCCCAATTTCCAAAACCATCCTGCTTAAGCAAGGAGAATTTAACTTAGTACTTGCACCTATCAGTTCTAATACCTCCTTTAAACCATTAAGGCCCAAAGATCACTAAATACTTTTTAAGCAAAGGATGGCATTAATAATCATTCCCCAAAGTTGCTAATCATCGATTAACATCCTAACAGTGGCCTTGAAAGTATGCACAGTCCAGTCATGATTGAGACATTTGCCCCTGGGGAAGGTTCAAAGGGCCAGGGGTAGGAGGTGAGGTTAAATCATATTTAAATCATATTCTACATAAAAAGTTAAAATATTTCTTATGGTTTTAGTTTATTTATTCTAGAGTTGAATAACAAAATGATAGAAGAGTTTCCCATCTTATTTTTAAGTACATTTCTGTTCTGTCAGCTAACTACAAAAAAATATCCCTCGTCTAGTTTATTTTGAATATGCTTACGGAGTCAGTAGTGAATCTACTAGTGGCTTCCACATTTTAAAATGTTTGGGGGATAAGAGTTCACTTAGACCCAGGCAAATTTCTGTCCCTAAGTTATGAAAAACCTAAAGGAGTTTGTCAGAAAATCAAAACTTCACCCAAACCTCAATAAAGTTTAGATTTTCTATTTTCTAACTTTAACAATTTTAAAAGAGACACCTTCTATTAGGTGTAAGTTTATATCCCCCTCCCCTACACACACTAAGTGGGACACATCAAGTCATAAACAGCTACTAGTAAATTACTAAGTAGTCCTTTACCAGGTACTTCCAGGGTGTTACCATCTGTTCTCTCATACTTCTGAAACAATCGTTCTAGTCAAAGTAACATCGCCAAAGTGACAGCCAATCTTCTTGAGGGCAATCTTAATCCTTTCAGGAAAATGAAGAATTACGGAGGCATTGATTTTTCTTTTCACTCAAGCAAATTTGTGTGCTCTTTCTGCCTATGGCAATACCCTAGTAATGCCCTTGGCTGGTCAGTGCTAATCCAGAGACTCCCTAATTTTGGAATACCTACTTTTTTGTTACCATATATTTTTTTTCTTATCCTCTGTGCTTTTCACCGACTCTTAACAGCACTCTCATTAATCACACCCACAAAATTAATCCATCATCGGCGTGTTCAGTACCTCGCGGTGGGGAGGGGGAGGCAGGACTCATCACTCAGTGGGGTCTCCTCTATGCCAGGTCCGGATTACAAGGAGCTGGATGTTCACCTTCGCAGGATGCAGTCTGGATTTGGCTTCAGAATCCTCGGGGGAGATGAGCCTGGACAGCCTGTGAGTTGAATTCTCTTTATTTCCACACTTTGGGTTATATTGTATGTGTATGGGTGAAGGGAAAAATCATTCAGTATGATATAAAAAAAGAAATCTTTTAGGACTCACATAAAAATTTTTTGAGGTTTGGTTTGCTTGTTTTTTTCTTGGTATTTAAGTTTTCAAAACATGCCAGTGTTTCCATGCCAATATATCATCATAAATCAATGCACATTTCATGAAGAGAGGGGCATTACTCTTTCTTAAAATGGATTGGATTTCTCTTGAATATTTCAATTATTTACTTGTATTGGACCCCTGGTCTCTCTGGGCAGCAGCTCACAGATAAACATGCAGTATGACAGAGATATATGTGAGGAGATGACTTGGAACGGCAGAATTGTGTATGTTTTCAATCACAACTACAGGGGAGAGAAAACACAGGGATAAACAGAAGTAAAATCAAGTTCAGTGCTGCAGAATCTCACCAGATTTGAATTAAGGGATTACCGTGAGAGAATGTTCACGAAGTCAACTTCGGTTGGCACAATATTGGGAATTTGTGAAGGGCTTTAGAGAAATTATATATATGATACATCAGTGTGACTGCATAAAATAACTATTCATTAATACACAGAAAAACACAGCAAAGCAAGACTTGTGAGCATGTATTAAAACAACAGCCATAAAACACTCATTGTAAAAGGCGTGTCTTAAGCGGTACCCAATGTGACTATGTCAGGTTCATAAAAGGTTCATAAATGGTCCCTAAGTGCTGAAATATGGTCAGGTCCCTTCTCATACATAAATACAAGTAAAAGATTAAACTATAAAATAAATGTAAGGGGAAACAACAAAGTTCCAGTTCTTTCCATAATGCTTACTTCAATACAGTCTTTGAGATACACAGTTCTTACCTTGCTGGACTCCCCCCACTTCCATAGGCTCCTGCTTTGTCTGCTTTGTGGGTAAACTAGCACCACATTCGTAGCACCGTCTTCTGTTCGCCCATCTCCCCCTCTTCAGAGATAGAAGGGATTGCATGACTGAGTTACAGGAAAGGCATAGTTTCCGTTGACTCCAGAAGGGAAAGGTCTAGCTGATCTTGGCCTGGCACAGAAACTATAGAATTGTTACCCAAATGGAACACATATTGCTCAGAATGAAACTCAGGAGTTTGAGTGCAGCCAGTGGTTACCACCCAGCCTCAGGACAGCTTTCTCCTGGGTCGGTACACAGGTTCCCAGGTTCCCAACCCTTCGGAACATAGGCTTTACGCTCCTGAGTCCTTTCTCCCCTCCGGTGGGCAGGCATTCAGTATTTATGATAAACCTCTTCAGATTACATGTTTTGCTGGTTATCCTCATTGTGTTTAGATTTACTCTGGTTTACGCTTTCAATTGAATGATTTAAGACACACTCAGGCTGCAAGTTACAATTCTGACAGTTAAACCATAAAGTAGAAGCCTAAATCTCCCTGAAGCATTCAAAGCCGGAATATAGTGTCTTGAAGACCAGAATATTGCACCTCAAAAAGATTACATCAGGAAGGGTAAGTCTACTGTACAGATCTCCAGTATGCCTTTCCTTCCTGCTTTCCTCCACTGTGAGTCCAGAGATAATATACAAACGAAATGCACTAGGCTCAGTTAATTGCTGATATGCTACAAAGGGAGAGGTATGTGACGTGACTTGGTCCCCACCCGCAGGAGGTCTCATAAATTGTATCAAATGGGTTTCTGCCTTCATATAGACGAAATGGTATTGACATCTCAGGGTGCACATTAAACACGACAGCACGGCTTTCGGCAAATAATGAACAGCAGGACTCCAGCTCAGACAAGCATATGGGCATTTTTTCCTGCAAGAGGAAATAATTTTCACAGTTAAATAACAATAGAAATAGAAAGAAATGAGAAATTGCCACAAAGCAATGAAAATGGGATTTCCAGCTGTGAGCTGCAAAGACATGGGACGGCATTAAGATGGAAAGGCTTGGAAAACACTGCACTGGAGAAAAGGCCTGTGTGGAGAAAAACTGTTCATGGAAAGAGAGAGGCGATGATAGACAGGGGCCTTGGCATGCGAGTCCGGTGCAAACTTGTGGAAGAGTTTCAGAAGGCTAGAGCTGGGAATCTGCTTGCCACCTTGTCAAGTCACCCTGGGCTATAATTATTGCAGATCAGACCTGCTGGGTTTAGACTGACATTAGGTAGTGTGGGAAAGAATTAAAGGAATTAATAGGACTGGAAAGGTGGTTTTGGTTTTGTTTGTTTCTTAGTTTTGGTCCTCTTTTTTTGTGTTAGTATTTTCCCCTGGCTTACGGGGATATCAGCCACTTGAATGTGAATTGCTGTTATTTCATATCAAAAACATCATTTTGTTCTGTGCCTTCACAGCCTTTAATATAAAGTGAAGTTGTGGAGTTTTTGATTCTTTTGTTTTTTGTTTTTTGGTTTTGTTTACAAAAGATGGTTGGAAAGATAAGTCCAGGTCACTTGTTTGGGGGGGTGTCTGTGAGGAGGGGTCTTTCTTGATCTGTTTTGCCACCAAGCTGTTCCTTCAGGGCCAAAGCAAGAGAGGAAGGATAAAGAAGTCCTCCAAGGGCAATGAGAAAGCTGGTGGGTGGGTGTCCTCAGAGGTTGAAGGATCCAGTGAGGTCAGAGGGAGGTGATCAGTAGAGTGAGGCCAGTGTTGGCTGGGAAGGCTCTCTGGCCGGTATAGCCAGGGGTCAGCAAGATCAGAAGGAAAATATAGCCTGATGGGTCAGGGTGCCCAGGCCACACACTCAGCAGACCTGGAAAGTGACCAGTACGATGGGGCAGGAGGCTCAAGCCAGGCACCTGAGAGAAAGTCCCTCAGTGGACTTGGAACGTGACTGGTGAGACCATAACTTCTGTGTCCACTGGAACAAGTGAGAATACTCAGAACCTTGCTACTCAAATCGTGTTAGATCTACAGACCAGAAGCACCCAACACCTCCTGGGAGCCTGTTAAACATGCAGAATCTCAGGTTAAACCCCAGGCCTGTAGAATCAGACTCTCGGGGTAGATGCAGAATTCCGTTTCAACAAGCTCATGGTGCGATTCATGTGCACCCTAACGTTTGAGAACTACTGATGTAAAAGATCAGATATCCTGTGGTATGTTTTCAAGAGCTTAGGTGAGCATGTATATATGGAAGTCAATATGAGTTAACAGTGCAAGAAGGAATCATAGATTATCCTATCCAGACAGGAAATAAGCTACTCAAGTGTATCAAGTGTACAAAGCATATTCAAATTAAAGGAAAAAAAAAAAAAGTTGTGGGTTATTTTCTTTCCTGAATAGAGAGACACATAGAGGTAGCTCTGTGTGAGCAGTGAAGTACAGGGCACAAAGGTGTAAACTGGCCAAAGGCTGAGGAACAGCAGCAGCAAGAGAGGCAGAAGCAGTGACAGCGCACGTGGTCAGCCTCTTCCCAGCGGCAGTTCCTGAAGGAAGGAGCAAGTGTAACTCATATATGTAGCTCATGGACGAGCAGCTCTAATGCCTGCTCCAGTTCCCCACGCTGAGCTCAATTCAAGTTTCTTTCATAACTATGACAACCTTTCTTTGAAAAAGGTAGAGGGTGGATTATACAATGTGATTATACAATAATATATATATATTGTTAATAATTTTACAATACTATATAATAAGCTATATTGAAGTATTATGTTGAATACACTGTTTAGAAATGAATATGTAAGATTTGATAGAACAAAGTAAAGTTTGAAGATTAAAGCTTCAAGTTTAAATAGAAATGTATCCAGTGAACTTCAGTCTTTGCTCAAATGTCAGCTTCTCATTGAGGCCTGATCTAACCTGCCCTAACTCCACCTCAGCCGTGTAGCTGACACCCACCTACCATCCTACTGTGCTCTATTTTTTTCATAGTACGTGCCTGCTAGCATACAACATAATTTTTACATTTATCTGACCACTAGAATGGCTCTATAGAACAGGGATTTTTCTTTATTGTTCACTGATGGATCCCTAGCACCTAGAAGTGTCCCTGGACTCAATGAATATTTGCTGGATAAATGAATTAATTAGCGAGGAGAGTACATCATATCACAGCAATAAAACAGAAAAATATGTTTTACTGGGGTTCTCCTTTTAATGGATGATATTAAACTAGTAACACAGAAGATAACTTCAAGAGTATATCTTTGCTGTTTTCCTACAGCAGGAGAGGAATGAGAATTTTCCTATGTGAAATTTTGTTTTTACTATTTTTGTAGAGTGCCCAATTGCAATGGTAGCCCTCTTAGTTGTAACCTATTTTTTTAATTCCTTTCCATCAGTTAGAATCAGAACTATAGCTTAATGGTGGTAATTGAGCTAAGAATTTCTCTAGCCACTTTTTCTCTGTTACTAGATAAAAACTCTCCCACTGAGACATACAGAAAATCTAAAGGTTGAAGCATTTTCTTTGGGCTAACCCAGCTAAATGCAGCTTTTCATGGGGCAGTGGAGGAACATAAACATTCATTTTAACTGGCTTTTGCACAAAGCACTTAATAAATCTTTGAAGTGCTCCGTAGCGGGTTGAGTCTTTTGAAGAACAGATTGGAATATCTTGAGAAAGAAACTCATAAATTCAGGTTGACAGGACAATAAGGGAAAATGGAAAATATCAGAAGCATGCCCCACTGCTGGACTATAGCATATGGGCACTGCCATTTGCTGTAGCCCAGCAGTCCAAGGCTGGCAGTGTGTTTCCTGTGAGAGCAACAATGAATCAGTCATCAGAGCACCAATATTCAACAAGGAAGCAAATCTACTCTCCACTCCCCACCCTCCCCCAAGAATAGGGAAAAAGCAGCCGTGTGGTAGGGAATTTTCATTCCTGTGGATAAAGAGAGCTATTCAGTGGACCAAGGCTATGAAGTCCTCAGGAAAAAAAAGAAAACTCTCCAGACCATAATTGTGCATATACCTGAGCACGTCTGGGCATTCAGATCTGTGCTGACAGGCCACACTGAGCATTGTGACCAAGTAAGAAGGAATCGTCTGCTGCCAAACCTGCTGACACACAAGGCTGCAGGTCGTGATGGAGCAACTCTGCAAATTAACTGGAATCCACAGATCTGAGGTTTGAAAGAAATGAGTGCCTGAAAGAAATCAATCTGTGAGCAAGGGATCATTTTATAGAGACTTAAAATACAACCTAGAATGTAGCCTCTAATATTATCAGACTAATGGTAACCACTGCCTTCAGATGCTGTGAGGCTAAGCCACTTGGCAAAAGAAAAACTATCCTTTTGAACTCTGTTGTCCATGAGTTGGAAAAATTGTAGATTAAATAGCAAAACTAAAATATTTTGTGCTATTGCCTTTCCTCTGAGAAAGAAAAAAATCCTTGCTAGTGGACACGAATTTGAGTGTTTCTAATGGGAAGTAGGAAACCTTACATCGTTATATGCCTCGTATCACAGTCCCTGGTTCAGGGATTTCTAACAATATGCACGTTTCCCAGATGTGTACCTCCAAATTTCCTGGTATGGTGGCCACCTAAACAGCAGAAGCATTGCATGGGACAGGGAGAACTGGGGACATCCTTTGTGCAGAGGAAGTGCTCTAAGAAAGTATTCGAAGAAATGGAGCAAAAATCTGGAGATTTGACTGTTCTTAAAGTAGATCAGCTGTCCAGGGAACGCCAGCCATGAGTTCTGCTTTGTTTTGTTTTGTCCTTAACTCCAGCTTTTGAAAGCAAAGCAAAAATTGAAAGATAAAAAACACTTTGAACCTTTATCTGAATTTAATGATATATAGCAGATAGTTTCCCCTGACATTTTTCAAGCACTCACTACATGCCCTGAGCAAAGTTAAATGCTTCCCGTGCACTATTTCATTCGCTTCTCCCAATGACCCCATGAAGTAGGTCCTATTATTTTATTTCCCCATTTTTGCAGGTGAAGAAACCGAGGCTTGCGGAGATTGAAAAGCCTTGCCCACAGCACACAAATAAAGAAGTGGAGCTAGGATTCCACCCCCAGTTTGTTTCAATTCAGAGCTCATGTACGGTGGCCTATAACATCAGGTTATTTGGGGTTCAGGGTGATACCTCATGAACCAGTTAGCAAGTGTCCCCCAGACTTCATGGCCATCAGAAGCAAGTTCAAAACATTTATTTCCCTAAGAGGAGTTAGCAACCTGGAAGAGTTAGGAGGGTATCCTTTCAGCCTCTCATTTTTCATTTTTCAAGTACATGTTCAGATTTGGGGCAGAGGGTGTAAACAGGGAATAAAATCTTCTACTGAGTTACTTGGTAGGTAAGTAGATAGATGGAAGAAAGGAAGGAAGGAAGGTTTGAAACATAAACATCCTTTTCTTCTCACTGCTTGTCTAGATTTTGATTGGAGCCGTCATTGCCATGGGATCAGCCGACAGAGACGGCCGCCTACACCCAGGAGACGAGCTCGTCTATGTGGATGGGATTCCAGTGGCTGGCAAGACCCACCGCTATGTCATCGACCTTATGCACCACGCAGCCCGAAACGGGCAGGTCAGCCTCACTGTGAGAAGAAAGGTGCTATGTGGAGGTATGTAACTCGAACCAGCAGCAAGAGTTGGGGATTAGGTGGTGAGACGCTTTTGTGAGTCAGGGTCAGGACACCGGAGACAACATTTTAAATCAGTTTCTATATTATATGAGGGAAAAGACCAACCTCGATATGCCAGATGTAACTATGATGTTGAAAGTGCAGATTTTCACCCCACTAGTACATTTCTAAGCAGTCTTTGAGGCTGGCATTTTCCATGGAGTCATTGAAAATTCCTAGCAAAGCCTGAGGCTAATTTAAGATGTGTATGCTCTTTGCTTTTTGGTAGATGCTAGGTATAAGAAGAACATTATAATAGTGAAAAATATAGCTTTTGAAAATGTTCCTCACTTGTGTTTACAAGCCAAGAAACACAGCATTTTGATACCATAAAAAGGCAACTAGGATGGAAAATTAACTTCCTTTATAGAGCCTGATAAATGGTAACAATAAAATGATTACTCTGATTTAGAAAAATACAGCTCTATGTGACTCTGAGAAAGCATAATTCATATAACTCCTAAGTTATGAAACAGAAATTAGAAGTAATTATTCCCTTTACAACCTTTACATCTTCATAAAAGAATCCACCAAAGAAATACTTTTAAAAGTCAGCCCTCTTAGTCATATTATGATTCAATTTAGCTCTCTTTACCATCTCTCAACCCCCCCAAAAAAGATTTCTGTTTATAAGGAATATGTCCACTACAAGCATTATACTGTTTTTTATCCTCTGAGTACTCAGTAACATTGGGAATATTGTCCTAAACTGCCTGTGCATTGCTCTGTGAATTACAGGAGCGACAGTGCCAAAGATGTTCTGTTGTCACCTGCCCCGGTGGCCTGCTGGCCTCTCTACTCAGCCCTGGACTGCTCCTCATACAGAATGATCAATACTGGAATTAGGAGGGACCTTAGAAAGAGCAACATGAACTCCCTTGTGTTACAGATGACAAACTGAGGCCCAGAGGTTCAGTAGATGTCCTGGTGGTCTGCAGTGAGTCAGTGATCATGCAGAGACCCATCTCCCCAGCCAGTGCTTCTTTCTTTACTCTACCACCAACCCCCTGTCCAGTGAATTCAAAGACTAGACCAACCTTTAGCAAATGTCACTCCCTAACATAAGGAGTCTTCCATATGTGCTATTATCATAACACATTTGAATTTTTTAAGAAGGGCCACCAGCTAATCACAGCTGTGAATCACTCGAGAGGATAAGATATATTAGTCGAACTAAAAATCCTTTTCTATTCAAGTCTTGTAGAAACTAGATTTTGAGCAAGAGCTATCACTTAAAAGGCTAAGTCAGAAGAATTATCAGCCCTTACCAGTAGAGACCGCTATAGGTCTTGTATTATGGAGGTTTTGCTAAGAGGTGCAAATTCGTCTTTCATCGTCTTCAGAAATTCATGGGAGACCACTTGACCCAGTGAAGTAAAACACCTTGAATTATGCCTTCACCTTGGGCGAGATGCCCTGAGGAAGACAATGTTTGCTCTGTTAACATTTAACTGTCTCTCACACTCCAAAGTGATTTTTAATAAAAAGTTTGCTGTGCTGTATGTTCTGTAACCCAAAGATAAGTTTAAAAATACTGATTTATAAGGAAATACACTGCAAAGTGCAAAAACTAATGCACCAGCATAATTTCATGCTCTCCTTGCCACTAGCTGATTATCGCAAATTAAATTTTGTTCTAATTAACCCAGGCTGTTGGAGTGTAGGCCAAATGCTTCAAAAATGTATTCTTGCAATTTGTCGATCATGTAACTTCCATGAAGATGCTCTTTGCTGCAGTTCTTACCAACTTTACTCATTTAGGCTTTCAGGTGCATTTCAAGTGCATTTCATTTTTGAAAATGTTCTGCTGCAGACAGCTCATTCACACCAGGAGAGTTTCCAAGTTAGTTCAGCCCACTCTTCCTTGAAAGCTTCATGAGTATTGAAAACGATTAAGTTCAGCAAAGGATACTTTGATAGTAAAGTCAATGCCTAGAAATAGGATGGAGCAGGTTTTTTAAACGGGCCTAGGAAGACAGCCTTTCTTCATAGCTGCCATTTCTCCAACAGTGAGAGAGATAGCTACAAATGGATATGACAGTGGATATGCCATTTTAAGGGTTCTTGTTATCATCGTTATTATGCTTTCTTAAGCAAATGCAGTGGGAGGTGCAAGCTTGGCTTATGATGAGATGGTTCAAAGCTGAGGGGAAATGAGTAATCGGACTGTGAAGAGACAGAAGATGAACGAGAAGACAGACAGTGTCACCATCTTCTTGCACAAAGGAGTACTATAATGGAAAAAGAGCTGGGCAGAAGGGAGGTCAGCCTTACGCCTGCCTCCACTTGTACAAATGTCCTGCCTCACCTCAGAAGACACTGGGCACTGGTTTTCTAGTGGACGCTGAAGAGAAGAAAAAAAAAAAAAAAAGCATTAATTATGAGAGATACAGACTGGTTAGTTACACTGGGCAAAAATTAAAATAAAAACCTGCTCCAAATGTTAACATACCAAAAAAAGTGTACGCACTAAAGATAGAAAGGCAAAATTTTCAATTAGGCCATAGCAAACTAGATCCTCAAAAGTGAGAAATGGTGGATGAAAATGTAAAGGATAAAGGATGAAAACATCCAGTAATGTATCCAATTTTGTTTACCAGATAATTTTAGCACAGATTTTGCACCTTAAACTAGTTTTGAGAGGTGCCTTATCCATGCTACCAGCTCCGATATTTAGTTATTCTTTCCCAAGGATAGTAGAAGAGTGGCTTTAATTGTTACACTGAAAGTGTAAATATTTACATGTTTAGTAACTCAACTTTGAGACGTTCAACGTAGTGACACATTATTTTGAATACATACGATTCATCTGAGAGAAGAGTGTCTCTGAGGAATTTCCGAAAGTGTAAATCTAGAATTGATGTGAAAGAAAGTTTTATGACTTAATCAAAACATGTTAGAGTCCATCTTAAAGCTATCAGCATCCTTTTTTTTCTAACACCTAAGGGAAAGTCTAATTCTTGGGCTGATACTGAGAAAGGGAACGTTTTCTTGGGAGCTGGGTAAAAAGTTTAGCCAGTGTTTAGGGTGCTAGTGAATTCCCTGCTCCTGGTTGCTACACTTTCTGTTAATTCTAAATACAATCCCTTACTCTTTGTCTATGAGCATGTCACCCATTTAAATAATTTGTCTGCCTTGATGAGCATAAGGCAGGAGTGCAGAAACTCAAATGCCTGCAGGAAGGCCAGCCCCTAACATGCACAGGACCCCAGCCTGCCAGGCACCACAGGGATGCACTTCGCCCGTGGGCACTCCAGGGCAAGTGTCCAAGCTCTACCACACACATACCCTGTTGCCTCAGCCGTGCTTCAAGACAAGATTTGCACATCCTTCCAGGGGGAAGTCCTATCTTTAGGCACAACCTGGAAGCAGGCAAGGTCTGTTTGGTTACATAGAGCCCTGGTACCCAGTCTGTGATCTTGAAGGGAAACAAGGGATCCAGTTGAACAAGTCCCTTTGGCCCTGCGTGCTCCTCACTTCACGGGTAAATGAGCAAATCAGGAATTTGCAAGAGACACAGGGGAGTAGTTGAGACTTGCATATTGCGTACTCAGTCAAGGGAGCAGCAATTGCCCAACTCTAGTTGATTATTAGCAAATATTTCAAGAGAAACTAGAAATCCAGCTTTCTGTAAAATCACCCTATTTAAAAACATTGGAATTAATTTTAACAATTATTAAACAAAGTCTAGACCGGCATTGGGCAGGAATAATAAATGGGTCTGCAGACCAGGAGCAGCTCCTGGCCAGCAGTTGACTGTTCTAGTCAAAACCATCTCACCTGGAGGACATTATCAATGGCTCCTGCCTTCCCAAATGGAGACCCTCTCCCAGTCAGCACAGTGATGATTTCCAGTATGACTGGTGAGGACAAAACAGAAGCTAAAACCTAAAAATTAATTATTTGACTTGAATAGATATTAAGTGACTGAATTCTGTACACCCATTTGCATGCGAGCCAGAGGATGAGTCAAGGATGCTGGGAGTTAGTGTGTTAAAAAAAAAAGAAGAAGAAGAAAATTGCACGTGGTTTTTAGTCACTTTCTGACATTTTACTATATTATTCTAAAACAACATTGTTCATCCCCTATAACAGGAAGTGTTGTTGGAGAGAAGACAGTCTCATTTGCGTCTAGAGCCAGCCAAGTGGAAAAATGAGGTGGAATCAGTTATATCCCTCAAAGTCAATCATTGGAAGTCTTCTTAACTCCCTGGTTTTAAATGGGCTCATGGTGTTAAAGATAAAGAACTTTGTTCTAGAGGTTGAAAGAGACATGCAGAAGCAATAGGAAAGTATTCTGTTAATGTATTTGACTCCTTCACTCACCCAGGGACACGCACATTGACTTAGGCAATGATTTTCTTTCTTTCTCCCTTTGGAACCTGCGGCATAGCCACTCCGAGCCACTTACTGCAAAGACAGATAATTTTTCTTTGTTGCTGCTTTACTGACAACCGCAGCTCTCAACCCCCTAAAATATGACAGCCAGAAAATGAGATCTCTCTTGTCACTGCCTATGACATTTAGTTACTGATTTGGTCCAATAACTCAGGGAGATTTTCAATTTAATTTTGCAGCATAATAATTGTTTGTTTTTCTTCTTCCTGACTATCTGTAATCACTTTATTTCCAACTTGTATAAGGACTGATAAAGGATATGTGCTTCACCAAGACAATAACAGCTTGTCTTTGGATGAAGTTTTCTAGTGGAGAAGGTTCATTTTACAGGTAGTTTGAAATCCTGGTGGAAAAGAGGGGAAAGCTTTGACACTGACATTTTGCTCTTTTATCACATCAGTACATTTCTAACATATGAAAACTTCCATTTGTTTTCTGATTGATTAAAACCTGATGGATTAAATATTACAGAAAAATTCAAATTTATCAAATGGTAATAAGCAGTAGCCTGGGTCTTATTCGTTCTGTAATCACAGACAAGAAATGAATACATTTTTGTAAAGACCATTTTTAAATCTGAGTATTTGACTAAATGCAGCTCCATTTTCTTTAGCTATCAGTGTAACAAAACATCTCTTATAGTCAGTGTTCTTGTTCCCTGATTTTTAAACTGATTTTGATTTTTGAAATGAAATGATTTTTCATTTCAGAATGGAATTGCACCTTACATTAAAAGCCTTCATTGGAACCTTTGGCTAATTATTTTTAACTTGCCATATGAGACAACTGCCAGTATTCTAAATAGGAGACCATATCTAAAGACCCAAAAAGGAATTACTAATTATCATTATTTTCTATCTTAGTGTTCCTCTGTTCCATAAACATCTTTTGAGTACACTAATAAAGTTGTAAGATGGACATGAAACGGTCCTATTTCTAATTACAGTATTCTACGTGCCTGCTTAAGTTTTTTTTTTTTTAAATCCAAATACCAGAACCTAGGTATTATAGTAAAATGACAAAATTCTTTCTTGGATGATAGATCAACTTTCAGTTTAAAAACAAGGTTCTCTTGGCTGCCAACTTTCTATCATTTCTCCCTATAAATATACTTGCTTTCTCATGGAAGTATTGGCTTGGTTTATCTGGTTGACAATAAGGTATATTTTACAATAATATAGAATGTAAATGAGCAAGGCCTCCAACACCTGCCTTAGAGATTCAAAATTCATCATTCCTCAGCCTGATATCATTGTTAGATTTGATCCTAGAGTGAGCAAACTAAGAAGTATGTTTCCCAGCTACACAAAGTGAATGAACACTTCTAAGCTAATAGAATATCACAGAATTAAATAAACCCATGGCTTTTTAGTAAAATTATGGTAGGTCACTTTACATGGACAGCCTCTGGGCTGATAACCCCAACTACAATCAGCACTTCTCAAAGTGTGGCCTTGAAACTTCATCCAGATTCCTGTGCCCAGTTGTTCCTAGATCTACTGAAAAAACTCCTTGGGTGGACTCTGATGATGCATATTTCTTACAAGTTCTTTAAGTGGGTTTTATGCATAGCACAGTTGAAGAGTCTGTCTATCTGTTTTTTGATCTTCTTAGATCAGTTATTGTTGTGAAACTAAGAAGCCTGATATTTAAAACTAGGCATTGTCTTGGCGGGTTGCAGTCTCACCAAGAAGTTATAAACAAGTAGCGGCACAGGGGAAGCTGAGGAGGGGTTTTACCTGTGTTTGCTGTGAAGGCTGGAAAGGAACAAGACCTAGCGGGGGTCCATAGCCAGATTTGTAGCTTTTCAGATACTCTTCACATCCTGGGGGTGGGGGGGAGGAATGGAGGCCAGTCAACCAGTCTGGTAACAATGCCAGTGTCTAGAATAGTGCCCAGTACACAGGAGGCACTCCTTCATCAAGACCCTTGCTAAATAACCAGGTGCCTGTGTATGATGTGTGTTCCAGGGGAGCCCTGCCCAGAGAACGGGAGGAGTCCAGGCTCCGTGTCGACCCACCACAGCTCTCCTCGCAGCGACTACGCAACCTACACCAACACTCATACCAACAGCAGCGCCTCTCCCCCCGAAGGCTTCGCCTCCCACAGCCTGCAGACCAGTGACGTGGTCATTCACCGCAAAGAGAACGAGGGTTTCGGCTTTGTCATCATCAGCTCCCTGAACAGGCCAGAGTCCGGATCCACCATAAGTAAGTGTCTGCTTTGCCTGCTTTTGAATAAGAGCTATTGTTTTTATTGTTCTGGTGGTGGGGATCCTGGACAAGTAGATCAGAGGACTGTTGTATTCATAAATGTGGAGCCCCAAAGTCGCAGCCTCTGGGCCCAAATAAGGCGTCCTTAACACTTGCTTAGCCAAATGTTGCCGACTTCGGCTCAGAAAGAATGCAGGACCACAGCTAATGTCCTCCCAAACCCACAGCCCCCATAACAGCTCTTCTTTCGTTTTAAACTGGGAAGAAAACAATGCAGCGTGATGTGGGAATTTTGACCTGAGGGGAGAGGCGCTCCCCTTCCGTAGAGTGAAACCAGCTACACAAAGGATCTGAGGGAAAAGCAGTCCAGGAAGAAGCCTTGATGTGGGAAGGTGCTCAGCATTCAAGAAATATACAGAAAATGTTTGGTTTCACGTATACGTGGAATCTGAAGAACAAGGCAAATAAACACACAAACGGACAAAACAGAAACAGACTCCTAGATACAGAGAACAAACTAGTGGTGGCCAGGGGGGAGGGGGAGGGGGATGGGTGAGATAGGTGAGAGGAATCAAGTGGTTCAAACTTCCACTTATAAAATAAATAAGTCACGGGGATGTAATGTACAGTCCACGGAAGACAGTCAATAAAACTATCACTTTTTATGGTGCATAATCTATAAAAATATCAAATCACTATGTTGCGTACCTGAAACAAATATAAACTTGTAAGTCCACTATACTTCAATTAAATATATATGTATGTTTATATACAGATTATGTGTATATAGATACACATACAGAAGCCCAGTACCTCTGTGGTCTAGTGAACGCGAGCAACGTGAGACCAGGACATAGAACTAGGCAGGAGCCAGGCTGTGCAGGGCTTCACACACCCTTGGGAGGAAGCGTGGATTATAGTCTAAATCCATGGGAACCATTGGAAGGTTTGAAGCGGTAGACAGATATCTGATGTATATTTTTAAAAGATGAATCCAGACGCTTATGAAACATGAAATCAGGAAGACAGCCAGAGTGGAAGCATGAGACACAGTTAGGAGACCTTTAACGCTGTCCTGTGGATTGAGCTGATCATTCTGTAATGTATAAAAATATCAAATCACTATGTTGTGTACCTGGAGCTAACAGAGTGTTGTGGGTCAACTATACTTCGGTAAAAAATAAATAAATAAATAAATATTTAAGTAAATAACTTAATCAGACAGCCCCGTGGGTCCAGAGGTCCCAGTGCCTCGGTAGAAGTAATGGATGGGGGAGAAGTAGATGATTTCACCTTCCCAGGTTCCTCCAAATCTAAGGTTCCAAGAGTCTGTACAACAGGTGACAGTCAGAGGTCGTTTCTCTCTTCCGAGAGATCATCTTTGCAGATTCTCAGCTTCCTCAGTGGTTTTCCTTTCAGCAACACTATTCCAGAAGTCACTCATCAGCCAGCAAGCAGTAGGACAGAAGTGATAGGAAAACGTGTTCATTTTTCATGAACAAGTGATTTGGCCCGAAATGTTGTGGATAGAAACACCATAACAGAGAGCATTAGGAGAAACAATAATTGAGTCATGCTGTGCTCCTGAAATTCTTATGAATTGTGGTTGTCCCCAGCACATGGCAAGGGGTGCGGGTATCAAACAGTGCTCAAGAAATCAAATTGTTGAGAATGAATAAGAACTTTTTATGATAAGGTTAACGTTAGCAAAATACTACCAGGACTAAATGGAGAGAATTGCCCTGTTTAGCTTTAGCTTTGACAAATTCAAGAGTGGAAACTATAGAAGCATTAAACTTTGTGAAAGGTGAAAATGTGCAGAAGCTAAATTACGTACATCTGAAAGTACGATTTCATTATCTTTTTCTTCATGATAAGCTAAAGAAATAAATCCAGTCCTTAAGCGTAGAGTAAAGGCAGGATTCTGTCAGTAGTGTGGTGGATTCAGCAAGATTAAAAGGACACAAGATTTTCTTGAATTATATAAACAGTCTTCCAGTAATTTACACTTGGGAAAATGTTCACAGAGAGCTTTTGTAGCTATTCCAGGCATTCAAATTGTTTATTGGGGCAGGATACCTAAAGGACTGGAATAAAATTAAGTGTACTACCACAATGAAAGTATTAAGCATGTATTTAAGGTCTCAGCTTTATTTGAAGTGTGACAGCATTATTGCTAAACGTGTAGGAGGATGTGTGTGTGTGTGTGTGTGTGTGCATGCGTGCATGTGTACACGTGTATACTTATTGCATAAGGAAGCCACAGAGGATTTGTCTCTTGCAAATAAGACCCATGCGTGGACAGGTTTGGCAAACACCAGGTGCAAATGCTTACAATTAAACGTGGATTTTTCTTCCTACCAAGTGACGTTAGACTGACCTCAAAAGAGTAATTCTGGGCTTCCCTGGTGGCGCAGTGATTGAGAATCCGCCTGCCGATGCAGGGGACACGGGTTCGTGCCCCGGTCCGGGAAGATCCCACATGCTGCGGAGCGGCTGGGCCCGTGAGCCATGGCCACTGAGCCTGCGCGTCCGGAGCCTGTGCTCTGCAACGGGAAAGGCCACAACAGTGAGAGGCCCGCATACCACAAAAAAAAAAAAAAAAAAAAAAAAGTAATTCTAACCATTTTCGAAATGGTATTATTTTGCATCACCCTGGAGAGTGGAAATCTGTTCTAGAGTTCATGATGCTTCCTAGCTTCTTTTTTCACTTATTTATTTCTTTTTAATTTAAGAAACCTTTTAAAAAAAATTTATTGAAGTGTAGTTGCTTTACTATATTGTGTTAGTTTCTACTGTACGCAAAGTGAATCAGCCATACGTATACATGTATTCCCCTCCTTCTTTTTGGATTTCCTTCCTATTTAGGTCACCACAGAGCACCGAGTAGAGTTCCCTGAGCTACACAGTAGGTTCTCATTAGTTATCCATTCCATACATCGTATCAATAGTGTATATAAACACAGGGTGTCCCTGTGTTCAGGGAAGAACATGTTTACAGTCTGTAATTTGCAACGTGCACCTGAAAGGTTTCTAGACCTGATGCTACTTCATACTTAACTTCCGTAATAATTTTCAACTCTTAATTCTGAAGGGCGAAGTGCCACCTCCTGTGCCACACATCCGCTGCCAGAATATCAAGGCTCCTTGGGCTCTGTGAGCCTGGGAGAGCGTGTTACTGTTCTGATATTCAAGAGTCACAGTCATTTCCAGGGCTGGTGTCGTTTTTCTCTTCATGTCTTATCTGGGCCCAAGGATCTTGAACACATTTGTGGTTTATTTTTCAGGCTACTGAGATCCTCTCCTTAGCGGACAGAGCGCTGTTATTTATGCCTTTGATAGGGGCACCATCACATCTAGGCGAGGGAGTGGCATGGCTCACAACCCATTTTACTGCCTGGATTTGAAAACTGGCTCCATCGTTGACTAGCTCTGTGACCTTGGGGAAGTTATACAACCTCTTTGGGCCTTAGTTTCCTTGAATGTAAAGAGACGATCATTTTCATACCTATGTCATCGGGTTGATGTGAGGGTTGAATGAATTAGCACACGAAAGTGCTTAGAAGAGCCCTGACTCAGAGTGAGCACTACGTGTGTGGTCATTGCTGTCCAGACCACCTTGCCTGCCGGGAATTATCACTGTGTTCCATCAGTTCGCTCTTCTCGGGGGGGCGCAGAGTTCACATTGCTGTCAGTTCAGTCAGCCACTAGTCAGAGCTCGCCACTCTCCCAGAGCAGCTAAATGCGGGCAGCAGATGAGCATCTCTGAGGGCCAGCTCCGCCCCCCCGCCGTGCTGACCCCCTGGGCCAGGGCTGGGGGCAGTGAGAGCCGCATGCCAGTCCAGCAGAGCGGGCCTTTAATGAGGCTTCAGGCTGGAAGTCTCCCCAGAAATCACTAACCAATAGACTAGAAGAGTCAGGGCAAACATCAGAATTCAGGCTCAGAGCTGTGCCTTTTAGGATATCCTGCAAACTTCATGTCTCTGTTGAATAGATCAGAGAAGAGAGGAGAGATGGAGAACCCAATGTAAACTTCCCCACCGTGCAGACAGAAAAGGAGTGCCCTTCCACAGCTTGTTCAGCCCAGGCAGCAACCTTGCCAAGAAGGCCAGATGTTGAACCAGTTGGGAACTTGGAAAAGTAGAGTTCCTGGCTTATTCGTTGTCTGGAGTTTAGTAGGGCTCTTCATCAAAGCCTCACATATTTTTTTCACAATATTATTTCCCCAAAAAATAAAAAAGAACTTTTTTATACTATGAATGTAATTAGGGAGCAATATTACTTCCTTCCAAAGCCAGGAGGCCAACTGTTGTTGGGGAGTAGACAGATCTTAGAAGCCTTCTATATGAGGTGCAGAAATACCTTTCTTTCCATTTATTTATTTATTTACTTATTTATTTTAACATCTTTATTGGAGTATAATTGCTTTACAGTGTTGTGTTAGTTTGTGCTGTATAACAAAGTGAATCAGCTGTAGTATACATATATTGCCATATCTCCTCCCTCTTGTGTCTCACTCCCACCCTCCCTATCCCACCCCTCTAGGCAGTCACAAAGCACCGAGCTGATCTCCCTGTTCTGTGCAGCTGCTTCCCACTAGCTGTCTATTTCACATTTGGTAGTGTGTATATGTCCATGCTACTCTCTCACTTCGTCCCAGCTTACCCTTCCCCCTCCCCACATCCTCAAGTCCATGCTCTAGTAGGTCTGCATCTCCATTCCCATCTTACACCTAGGTTCATCATGACGTGTTTTTTTTTTCTTAGATTCCATATATATGTGTTAGCATACGGTATTTGTTTTTCTCTTTCTGACTTACTTCACTCTGTATGACAGACTCCAGGTCCATCCACCTCACTACAAATAACTCAGTTTCGTTTCTTTTTATGGCTGTGTAATATTCCATTGTATATATGTGCCACATCTTCCTTATCCATTCATCCGATGATGAACACTTAGGTTGCTTCCATCTCCTGGGTATTGTAAATAGAACTGCAATGAACATTTTGGTGCATGACTCTTCTTGAATTATGGTTTTGTCAGGGTATATGCCCACTAGTGGAATTACTGGGTCATATGGTAGTTCTATTTGTAGTTTTTTTAGGGAACCTCCATACTGTTCTCCATAGTGGCTGTATGAATTTACATTCACACCAGCAGTGCAAAAGTGTTCCCTTTTCTCCACACCCTCTCCAGCATTTATTGTTTGTAGATTTTTTGATGATGGCCATTCTGACCAGTGTGAGATGATATCTCATTGTAGTTTTGATTTGCATTTCTCTAATGATTAATGATGTTGAGCATTCTTTCCTGTGTTTGTTGGCAATCTGTATATCTTCTTTGGAGAAATGTCTATTTAGGTCTTCTGCCCATTTTTGGATTGGGTTGTTTGTTTTTTTGATATTGAGCTGCATGAGCTGCTTATAAATTCTGGAGATTAATCCTTTGTTAGTTGCTTCATTTGCAAATATTTTCTCCCATTCTGAGGGTTGTCTTTTGGTCTTGTGTATGGTATCATTTGCTGTGCAAAAGCTTTTAAGTTTCATTAGGTCCCATTTGTTTATTTTTGTTTTTATTTCCATTTCTCTAGGAGGTGGGTCAAAAAGGATCTTGCTGTGATTTATATCATAGAGTGTTCTAAGTTCTAAGTTCTAAGTTTCCTCTAAGAGTTTGCTATTTCTGGCCTTACATTTAGGTCTTTAATCCATTTTGAGCTTATTTTTGTGTATGGTGTTAGGGAGTGTTCTAATCTCATTCTTTTACATGTAGCTGTCCAGTTTTCCCAGCACCACTTATTGAAGAGGCTGTCTTTTCTCCACTGTATATTCTTCCCTCCTTTATCAAAGATAAGGTGACCATATGTGTGTGGGTTTATCTCTGGGCTTTCTATCCTGTTCCATTGACCTATATTTCTGTTTTTGTGCCAGTCCCATACTGTCTTGATTACTGTAGCTTTGTAGTATAGTCTGAAGTCAGGGAGCCTGATTCCTCCAGCTCCATTTTTTGTTCTCAAGATTGCTTGGGCTATTCGGGGTCTTTTGTGTTTCCATATAAATTGTGAAATTTTTTGTTCTAGTTCTGTGAAAAATGCCAGTGGTAGTTTGATAGGGATTGCATTGAATCTTTAGATTGCCTTGGGTAGTAGAGTCATTTTCACAATGTTGATTCTTCCAATCCAAGAACATGGTATATCTCTCCATCTATTTGTATCATCTTTAATTTCTTTCATCAGTGTCTTATAGTTTTCTGCATACAGGTCTTTTGTCTCCTTAGGTAGGTTTATTCCTAGATATTTTATTCTTTTTGTTGCAGTGGTAAATGGGAGTGTTTTCTTAATTTCACTTTCAGATTTTTCATCATTAGTGTATAGGAATGCCAGAGATTTCTGTGCATTAATTTTGTATCCTGCTACTTTACAAATTCATTGATTAGCTCTAGTAGTTTTCTGGTAGCATCTTTAGGATTCTTTATGTATAGTAACATGTCATCTGCAAACAGTGACAGCTTTACTTCTTCTTTTCCGATTTGGATTCCTTTTATTTGTTTTTCTTCTCTGATTGCTGTGGCTAAAACTTCCAAAACTATGTTGAATAATAGTGGTGAGAGTGGGCAACCTTGTCTTGTTCCTGATCTTAGTGGAAATAGTTTCAGTTTTTCACCATTGAGCACGATGTGAAATACCTTTCTTGATTTAAATTGAGAACAGGTAACCTTCCTGAGCATTTTTGTCCCATTATCCAAAATATTAAGCTTTTTTTTTCAGACCTTAAAATTGGACTCAAGGGAAAACAAAATGGTTTGCAAACCAGAGCCTAGGATAAAAGTGAACCATAACAGGCAGTTGCACTTAAAATTCTTTAAAGGATTAAAAAAAATTATATAGAAAGATGTTCATTGCCACATTATTGATAAACATTGAAAGTTGGAAATAATGTTAGAAGTTTCTCCAAAACTGGAAATGTTGGTATATTTGGGAAGTTCAAGGCATTTGCTGCCATTGACTGACTGCTGTCATACTTGCTGAGGTTTTGTGCCCAGGATAAAAAAGGCAGCCTTCGGAGTCAGAGTGGATCAGATGCTTGCTCTATAAAAATGCCCCAGTGGCCATGTGCAGTGGCGTTGACAGGTCAGTCTTTGGGCCTCCCCAGCTGAAGGTCTGAGTCTGACATCCAGGTTTTATTAAAGAGCTATAACCGTCATCGCAGATGCTTCCTGCTCTGCCCCCAAAACCTGCTTTCCCACCAAAGGTTCCCAAGAAGGACTTTGACACAAGTGATGAAAGAAAAATGACACTGATTCTCCCGCTCTTGTAAAATCTGTGAGGAAGGTTATGTTGAAATGTATGGGGTAGACGTGCATGGGCAGCTTGGACAGTGGTGTTGGAGGCTGGCAGCCTGTTGAGGGAATTCATAAATTTAGGTGCAGGCCCTTCACAAACTGGGAGGTAGAACATACTCCGGACATCTGCCATAGTAGCAATCCAGGAAGCACTAGTAGAGGAACAGTCATTTCAACCCTTCTTTCCTTTATTCATATTGTCCTAACGGCATCGAGTCTGTTTTCCTTGTCTGTATTGCAGACAACTCACTGGTCAGCACGCTGCTGGCTCTTACTCTTTCAGCTCTGTTCCAGGGCTGAAAATCTTTGTTTCTTTGTGTGCACTTTCTCTGGCACAGGTGGAAATACAGACTAGGTCACTGGTGACTTTCCCTAGTGCTCACTGCAATCTGACATTCTAGGAAGTCGTTAGTTATTTACCTTTGGTAAAATGCCCTGACGACTCTCAAAGTCCTTAATGATGTCCATAGGCCCTGGTGTTGAAAAGTTATTCTAGAGATTCAGAAGCTTATCTAGCAGGTCTTTTATGACATTTTAAGTATAATTCCCTAATAAGTATGAAATAAAACTCAACAATCAGTAAAGCAAGTTAAGATTTTTTCCACCAAAAGTCACCCCACCAACTATGTAGCCACTGAATAGCCATTTGAATTTAGGAGACATACAAATTAAAACGGAAAGCCAAGACTTCTACAGTTTTGCCCTAATACAAGGAGATTTAAACTAAATGAAGAGTGCATTGGACAACACGTCTGAGCCTGTCTCCAGCTTATCCACTAACTATCGTGTCCCTTGAGCTAGTCACTTGGTCTTCCTGTGCCCCTTCCTCATCTAAACTGTAAGGAAAGATGGTCTTAATAGACTTTTCCAGCTCTAGATTATATTATGCCATGAATCAGCATGGAAATATAAGGTATTATGTCAGTTTCATCTGTGTGTGAAAAACCTTGGATAAGTCTGAGGCCTGGATTATATTTTTCATTGCCTTAAGTTATCATTTTAAACTTTCATTACTTTCATTTTTTATTATGTTTTTCAGGTGCTTCTAACACTTTCAGTTCTTTTATTCATCTTATCCTTTGTCAAGAAATGATCTGAAACAAGCACTTAAATATACTAAACCAGTTCCCCTTTTAAGACATTTTAAGGCAGTGTTTCCCTCCTTCTTTCGCTTACAAAGTGATAGCATTTTTATATCAAACTGTGCTAAAATGAATGAGGCTGATAGAGGCAAAAGGCAACCTCCCCAGAGGCTCTACCCCTAACCTCACTCGACCTCCTTGGGAAGCAATAGCTGTCTTGGCACACCTGTAACCTTTAGCGGTACATTCCTTTTAATGGCCCATAGTTACAAAGATTTGCCCTAAAGTGAAGCCTCTGAACCTCAACAACCAGTAAGTGTCCCATCTTACATTTTATTGCTTTGGGTTATGGCAATGAAGTTTCTTCAGGACTCCGTACTGATGTTTGTTCATTGATCACCTTAAAAACACAGGCAGCTGGTGCAACTGGTGCTGATGCGGGGACCTTGACTCTCTGTAAATCATTGTTAACTTTGACCTATTAATGCTGCATCCCCAAAAGTCATTGCTGGAAAGTTTCTGAAGTTATACCCATGCTGGAACATGGGAATTAGAAAGCGAGTGCCATTGGTTTCACTATTTGTCATTGGTTTGCAAAAGCAAGTTTCCTTTCAGAGTTCTTAGATAGCTTTGCAACCTGCGATATTCCCTTAATCCTTAAATGAATCACTGCTTTGAATTCCTTTAACGACATAGTGCTTTTGCTCTGAGTTTTATGCTGAGGGTACTTCACTCAGGAGGCATGATGGTGTCACCCACGCTGTCAACGTGAGTGCGTTTTGAACAGAAGAAATACGGTGGGGCAGGGGACACTATATAAAATGCCGGGTTTCCTTCAAATATCCAGCTTCTAAATATAACTCATGAAACCATAAGATAAACAAATGTCTTCATAATCTTTTAGCAAATCTACAAAAAAAGATAAGATTGTGTTCATTCTGCACTGACATGCCTATGGTTTAAATCAAATCAGTCTTTTCACATTTATTAGTGAGACAATTTCTGCTTCAGGAGGTGGCCAGGTGCTAGGGTACGAGTGGAGTTTCTAACGATGCCAAGTTCATCAAGAAAGGCGGCACTTTCTATGTGTGATCCAGTCTTCTCATAGTGAATCCTTGATCATAACACCCCTGATAAAAATATCTACAGGGTAAAGTTCAAAGACACCTCTCTTATATTCAAGACCCTCGGTAATGTAAACACAGCCACTTTTTTTTTTTTTTTTTTTTGTGGTACTCAGGCCTCTCACTGTTGTGGCCTCTCCCGTTGCGGAACACAGGCTCCGGACACGCAGGCTCAGCGGCCATGGCTCATGGGCCCAGCTGCTCCGCAGCATGTGGGATCTTCCCGGACTGGGGCACAAACCCGTGTCCCCTGCATCGGCAGGCAGACTCTCAACCACTGCGCCACCAGGGAAGCCCAGCACAGCCCCTTTTTACCAGCAGGTCCTCAGAGTTCCATTCCATCAAAGCTGGCATGTAGTTACCCCTGAGAGACAACTTTTACTTTCCTGCCCCAGTACCCATGTTTTGGCAGCTGCCACTTGAAATACCTTCTTTTATCCACTAATAAATGTTATCAGGCTTTCTCCTAGGCACTCTGCTAAGAATCTTCCATTGTGTTTAATTTTCACAGCAACCCTATGAGGTAGAGACTACTGCCCAAACAGTAAGCATCTCTCACAAGCGGCTCAAAAATCTCTTAACTTCTGAATAAGAGTTTGCCTGAACCCTCACCCTTCTTAAGTGTTTTCTCCAGTTCTTATATGGAATTCTTCATTTTTAAAAATTTTTTTGTCTGTAAACCCCTTGATTTAAAAAAAAAATTTTTTTTTTGTATCTAAGTCCTATGTTCTTTTTTTTATTTTTTAAATTTATTTTTGGCTGTGTTGAGTGTTCATTGCTGCATGCGGGCTTTCTCTAGTTGTGGAGAGCGGGGCTACTCTTTGTTGCAGTGCACGGGCTTCTCATTGCAGTGGCTTCTCTCATTGTGGAGCACGGGCTGTAAGTGCGTGGGCTTCCATAGTTGCGGCACATGGGCTCACTAGTTGTGGCTCACGGGCTCTAGAGCACAGGCTCAGTAGTTGTGGCGCACAGGCTTAGTTGCTCCGTGGCATGTGGGATCCTCCGAGACCAGGGCTTGAACCCGTGACCCCTGTATTGGCAGGTGGATTCTCAACCACTGCAACACCAGGGAAGCCCCAACCCCTTGATTGTTGACTGCTCTGTTATTTCCTTTTTCTTATCATGTCTTATTACTATCATTGTCATTTTACTTGTATAGGTTTATATTATGCTACCCCTAAACAACTTGTAAGTTCCTTAAGGGCAAGAAATTATGACATTTCTTTGAATCCCTCATAGTTCCCGATAGCATACTTTTTAAGGATTTGTCACATAATTTATGTTGGTGGGATGGGACTAGATCCTCATATAGTGATCAGCACTATCCTCATCCAAGTAAAAGTGTGAATGTTCTCTGGTCTCACTTCCTATACACCTAAACCTAGCTGTTCCATCCCTTAGAGGCAGCAAGACATATCTCTGAGAATGATCAAAGAACTCAGGGGAGGAAATGTTTGCAAGCTGGTCCTCGTGCAGCATGAGAAATTGCACTATAAGAAAGTGGAACTGTAACACAATGTCCCAGGATACGGATTTCACATCAGTTGTTCTCAGCCTGAGTAGATGATTCTGTACCAGCTCAGGGGGGAAGTCTTAGATGAGAGAGGCCTCTAAGAAATCAGGCCCCAGTGAGCCATCTTGGTGCCTCTGGGAAGCCCTCTAGTCGTGAGCATCTGGGTTGCAAAACCCTTGTCCCCCGAAGGTCCAGGCTGCCGGCCTCAGTATGCTCTCCAACTCACCTCGTCCTGGAATGGCCATCCGTCTGTATGAACATCACCTCAGCGATAATCATATCATTCTAAGCAGGAAGGTTTGGATGGCAGCCCAAGCTCCTTAGAAAAAAGGGTGACTTCAGATTATTTATTCATTTCACAATGCTCGTTAACAGAGTAACCCCTATCTGTTCCCAGTGAACAACTTCTAATTCACATTTCTTCTTTAGAGTATCATACCCAGCTAAAACCAGATGACTAGGACCTATTGATTAAATTCCATTTTTTATTTCAGTCCTGAGCATGACTAGGTTTGTTCCCAAATTAAAACCTGGCTGCCTAGGTCTTACCAGTAAGCAGACAAGCAGACAACAACAAAACAAGGTTTTGCATAAACTCTAAGTACTCTGATATCTGAACATCCACGCATCTATTAACTAAAATGGAAAGACGGATGTAAGCATTTTACTCTCAGCACCAACAAATTTAAAGATCATTAACTTGTAAAAAACAAGTCCACAGAGACACACCATCATTCTTATTTATTCTCAAGAAGAAGAGCAATGCAACCTATCAAAAAAATCTGTGAGTGCTCACCGTGTATTTTTTTTTTTTTAATTCTAGACCATCTTTCATATTTGAATGAAGCTCATAAATCATAAGCTTTCTCCACTGGGAATCATTTTTCAGGAGGGTTTTATTATTATGTTCAAAGACTCTCCAGGCAGTGACAGAAGGTGGATGTGCGGATGCCTTCTTAGCTTCAACTATTTGGTTGTCTTAAAGCTTGTTGGTTGGTGATCAGTAGCTGTTTCCTCTGGGCTTATGTCCTGCAGCCCCTTGTTATCCACTAGGTGGTACAGGGAGATCGCATCTGCAAAAAGAGCCCAGACTTTGTGTACGTGGTCCCCGACTACCAGTGGAAAATGCCCATCACCCTCTCATGGGGTTCAAACAAATCCTGAGCCTGCAGTTCACTTTTGCAAAAGACACATTTTCTTTACAGTCTATTCAGGGCCTCATGTTGGATTAAATTCTCTGTGATTTTATTTTTCTTCCTTTCTCCAATGATCAACCACATAAGAAAAGCTGATTCCACGTAGACATCTATTTTAAAAGCATGTTGTTAAGTTAACATAGTACTGTTATTTATCACCATTTTCCAGCTATGTGGAAAGAGTGCTATGAGGGAATATTTTTCCCACTTGGACTGGGATAAATGGCATTTCTTTTTGTACCCCAGCTTTCACCAAGGACTCAGGGAGTACCTCTACCCAACTCCTTCCTGCCAAACCAGATCCCGGTAAAAGCTCTCTTTGTTCACTTGACCACCAATAATTTTGAAATGTGAGCTGGATTTTTTTCCCAAACAAACCACTGCCAGTCTTTGGTTAGAATTATTTCTAAAGATTAATCAGTCAGCCTCCTCTGGGTAATGATCACTAGGCATTCCTAACATGTATACTGTGCCAAAGCAAAGTGATTAATAGTGGGGCCTGCTACTGGCATATTCATTTTCCAGTCTGATCTCTTCCAGATCTTATTTCTCTAAGCCAGGCAATGGTTTGCTCCACAGACATGCCCAGATGTTGGGCACCTGATGAACCCATCTGCTTTCTCAAGGGTGAGGTGCCCAAAACCTTCTGTTCAAGACTGTTCATAATATAGATATATATTTATGGATTCATCATAGAGGAGAGTCTTCCAGTAAGCAAGGGTACATAGTTTAAAAAGGTGTTCTGGCAGAGAACAGTTGAAATAACATGAGATAGAAAAATATTTCCACTTAGAAGTCTTCATTCAAATGTTTTTCAGACTTGCTAGATGAACAGCAAGATGAAAAATAGTTTACTTTCCTGTAGGCATTTGACAAAATTCAACTACAATAACACCTTTATTGTACTGGTTGCCGAGTGTCTTAGTCCATTCAGGCTTCTGTAACAGCCACCAGATGGGTGGCTTGTAAACACCAGTGTACAGAAGTTTATTTCTCACAGTTTTGGAGGCTGGGAAGTCGAAGATCAAGGCACTGACAGATTCAGTGCCAGGTGAGGGCCAGCTTCATAGACGGCCCATCTTCTCACTGTGCCCTCACCGCTCATGTGGTGGAAGGGACAAGGGATATCGGTGGGGTTCCTTTCATAAGGACACTAATCCCATTCGTGAGGACTCCACTTTCATGACCTAATCCCCTCCCAGGGCCCCACCTCCAAATAACCTTCGCTCTGAGGATTAGGTTTCAACATATGAATTTGGAGAGGACACAGACATCCAAGTTGGTAGCATCAAGTTAGCCACTGATAATGATGCTCCCGGGGGCTAAGGGGCTAAGAGAAGGCAGACAGGCATGGCTTTCGGCTCCAATCAATGTACATGCTCACAAGCTTTAAAGTAGGCCTCCCAATAGCTAAGTTCATATCCTAGCTGAGTCTATACACAACTATATCGTTCATTCTTGAGAGACTAAAACAAAGCTATTACCCAAACATGTTTTCCAGATAAACAACTCGGATATATCAGGCCCGCCCGACGGTCCCTGCCAAGGCTTAGGAGAGGTTCTAGATTAGCACTGTGCAGAAGGGCTTTCTGCAATGATGGCGATGTTCTGTTCTGCACTAAACAGTACCGTAGCCACTGGCCATGTGTGGTTATGGAGCACTGGAAACGAGGCTACTGTGGCTGAGGAACTAGATTTTTAATTGTCTTTCATTTCAGTTGATCTAAATAGCCGTGTGTGGCTAGTAACTGCCATGTTGGACTGGACAGCTCTGGAGCATTGCAGTGGCCTTTAAGTGCCCTCCCTGCCTCAAGGCTTTCTTTCCACCCTCGTTCCCCTCAGTCACCCTTCACAACGCCATCCGTGGTACTCTTTCTAAAACAACAAGTCTGATGATACTGCTTCCTACCTAATCCGTTAGTGACTTCTTATTTGGCCTTCAAATGAATTCCAAGCCCCCTGCCACAGCCAGTAAGGCTTTTCACGATCTGTCCCTGTCAGCTGCATCCCAGGCCTCACTGTTTTTGCTCATTGCACCCCTGCACCCACAATGCAGACCCACAGATCTGTGCCTCTGTGAGTCACATCCCCTGTGACCGCGATGCCTTCCCCATCCTTGCCCACCTGGAAAAGTCCTGTTCACCTTTTAAATGCAAGCAAGGCAGCATTTCCTCCTCCTCTTCCTCCTCCACTCTCCCCTCCCACCTCCTTTCTCCTGCCTACTCGACATTAGTTCTTTTAACTTATCTCTATTTATTTCCACCCCAAATCTTTATTTCTCCCTGATCTTTTACTTTTCTCCCATTTTTAAGGTTTAATTATAGATAGTAAATGTTACCCTTTTTAGTTTATAGTCTGTGAGTTTTGACAAATGTGTTTGGTTTTGTAACTACTACCACAAGGAGGTCAAGCCCTCTGCCTCTTCTCAGCCCGGCAACCATGGATTTGTTCTCTGTTCTGTAGTTTTGCCTTTTCCCATATAAGTAGAATCACACAGTATGTAGCCACTTAGCATAATGCATTGCAGATTCATCCAGGTTTCTTCATGTGTCAGTATCGGTTCCTTTTAAACTGCTGAATAGTATTCCATTGTGTGAATGTAGCAGAGTCTGCTTATCCATTCCCAAGTGAAGGATATTCTGGCTGTTTCCTGTTTTGGGTGATGATGAATGAAGCAGCTATGAACTTCTTCACGTAGGTTTTCGTGTGAAAATACGTTTTCATTTCACATGGGTAAATATCTAGGGGTGGAATTGTTGGTTCAGGTGGCACCACTTTCCAGCATGGCTGTTCCATTTTGTATTTCCCTGGATGAGGGCTCCGGATGATCCACATCCTCACCAGTACTTGTTTTCAGGCTTTGTTGTTTTTTAAATTTTAGCCGTTCCAATAGGTATGTAGTCACTTCAAGTTACATTTCTTCCCTAAAGACTAATGATATTGAGGATCTTTTCATGTGCTCTTTTGCCGTCCTTATATCTGCTTTTTCACTTTCGGTGTCTTCCCTCTAGAATGTAATTGGTATTTCACTGTGGACAAAGAAACACATTTTGAGGTTCTTCAGCCTTTATTTTTACATTTCTCATTCATTTCTCATGATAGAGTAATAAAAATCATTTTATGATGATGATCTCAAGTGAAGTTATTATGAAGACATATGTCTGCTTAGTAAAAATGAAAACACATATGGTAACTATGCTTTAAAGTACAAGGGGTTAGAGAAAATACATGTAACCAGAAATTTGTATGAAGTTAAAATGTGTAATATTTGGGTAAGAAAAATAAGGATAAGAAAGAAAAACTATATGCAGTGATGGTCTCACTTTTCAAATAAGGAAACTGACGTGATTTATTTGGCCACTCAGAGGTCACACTGCAAGTTGTTTTCAAAATTAATATATGACTCTAAGATCTTCTAGCTCCTGAACACTTTGCTTGAGGGCCTATTCATATTTAGTTTTATTCAGTCATGCAAAATTACATTTCAAGTTAAAACATGATATACCCTGTTAGTGGAACTTTGGCTTCTGTGGGAAACTGAGCAGCCAATAAATATTCATGTAATCTTCTGGATAACATATTGAAAAGGACAGCTGGCTCAGGAGGGATCATTTGCCTGGGTTAGTATCTGATTCTGTTTACATTAAGAAAATATTGCAAGAAGTTATTATCTACCTGAGGGCTTAGGGGAATACAATGAAAAAGCTGATATTGCACCTGATGGCTTTTGACATTTACTTATTGTAACAGGGAAACTGTGTGAAGATAGCCAAGTGACTTTTTACAAACACAATTTCAGAAGCTATAAAAGGAAAAAAGGAGATGGCAGAGATAGAATACACTGCATCTGCAAAAATGAGAAACATGACTTGTCAGAAACACCTGCTTGTAACTATCAACCATTTCTACTGGGCCTGCTGAGAAATTACTGAAAGCCAAGTACATTGATGGGTGTGAAGTCTCAAAGGCAGTCGAGAGATATAGAGGAAGGAAAGTGTGGTTTCATTGAACATATTCAACCCAGTACCTGGGCTTGATGAAATGTAATTTTATGACGTTTTCTGAACTCTTGAAAGAAATCAGTTGTTTTGCAAGAGGGAGGAGATATGGGGATATATGCATATGTATAGCTGATTCACTTCGTTATACAGCAGAAACTAACACACCATTGTAAAGTAATTATACACCGATAAAGATGTTAAAAAAAAAAAGAAATCAGTTGTCTTTTATATTTTATCTGTCAGGGCTACAGGACTTTTAAAGTTTGGGTACATAAATTATTGCCAATATTTTTTTTTCCAGATTCCAAATCTAACTGGTATACCAAAATATTGATTGCAACAACTGACTTAAATTTACAAAAGATATTTTCAGTTTCTAATTAGTGATCTCATTAACATGTGTTATCTCTTCCCATTTCTTAGAAACCAATAAAATGGTAGTAAATGAAGAAGAAAGGAATGAGCATGAGTGGGGAAGCTATTTTAAAGACAAAAAAGTGGCAACTCATTTTGTAGGGCAAAGGAAGCCAAAAAGAGAAATGGATAGCCCAGATCTGCCTATTTTTTTTTAGAATCTCACAGCAGCTCAGAACTTTAAAAACTTGGGTGAGAATGGAACACAACAACCATGACCACCAGGCATGAAATTTGTATTTTTAAAATAAAAACAAGCAAATAATAATGAAAGAATACTAGAAGAAATGGAACAAAAGAAAGCTTCAAAGATTGCTCACTTATATACTGTCAGCTACAAATTGGCATTTTCCATTGGCACTTGCCATCTACCTCTACAAGGATTAAATCATGTGCTGCTACAGCTGCTGACTTTCAACGCCCCCTGAAAGGAGGAGTTCAGGAGGGGAGCAGAAATGAAGCACTCTGTGCTCTGGGAAAAACTGGCAGAACAAGTCTTCAGATAGTTAGATATTTTCAGGGAAATATATTATGAGCCCCATTCTTGCATATCTAGAAAAGCACTAAAATCCATCACGGTGATGTCTGTTCCTCGTGACTAGCAGTAACCTGCATGAGACTAGCAGAAACCTTCTGTAAAAAATATGTGTTTGATTGCATGTATTCCCCTTTCACCAAAATCACATATATACTGACCTTCCCCCCTGCCTCTTTGGAGCAGTTTCTCAGAGCTCTATGGGGTGCTGTCTCCCAGGCTGTAGTCCTCATTTTGCCCCAAATAAAACTTAACTCGCAACTCTCACATTGTGCATTTCTTTTAAGTCGACAATACATAGAGAGATAGAGGATATTACCATCATAAAATAAACATAGAATGTTATTAAAAAATATGATTAAAGAAAGAATTCTTAGAAATTGAAAATATCTTGACTAAAATTTAAAGTTCAACAGAAGGCTTGAAAGGTAAAGGAAATCTCACATGAAGTAGAACAAAAAGAAACAAAGTTTGAGAGAGGTGATAAGAAAATTAACAGAACAATCCAGGAAGCCAATATCTAACTAATAAGAGTTTCAGAAAGAGAGGGCAGAGTTTCAGAAAGAGACGGCAAAGATATAGTATAATAAAAGTTCCCCAAACCAAAACTAAAAGAAATGTCTCCATACTGAAAAGAACCACACCGAAATCCATCATTGTAAAACTTTAGAACACAAAAAAGTACAGGGACAATCTTAAACATTTCTGAAAGGAAACGGAAAAATAAATATATACAAGGAAAAAGAATCCTGAGGAGTTTAGACCTCTTAGTAGCAACACTGGATGCTAGAAGACAATAGAAGAATGCCAGCAAATTTCTGAGGAAAAATGATTTTTTTCAATCTTGAACTTCATACAATCTAGAATTCTAAGCTAGAATTCTATCAAATGAAGAAGGAAAAGTGATTTTTTAAACATTAAATACTGAACAATTGCTTTCTCCCATGCATGGTTTCTTCGGAAGATACTGTAGGATGTGCTTTAGAAAAATAAAAGAGTGAATCAAAAAAAGGCTCAGGGTTTACAGACTGTGCATTCCACCTTGGAGAACAATAAGAATTCCCCGGAATAACACTAAGAGCGGACTTGAGGGCAGCCGACCCACCTCTGGGACGGCGGTCTCCAGAAGGCTCAATTGCATAGATGACTTGAGTAGCTTTGGGGGATAAAATTAAGAATATAGAGATAGCATATTGTAGAAGTGGGGCTGGGGGAGGGGGACAGGGGAATGATACAATCAGACACAATGATTATGAGTTATCTTGCTGTTTGGTCATTTGTAAGCAAAACTTACTAAAAGCCATACAGTTTTACTCACTTAAATTATTCAAGTTGAGTGACACAGAATTTCACCTTCTACTCCATGACTGGAAAATCATGGGTTGCTGATTTAACTAAGTGATGGAAATATATATCCTTTTCAGGGTCTTTGGAGGGAAATGCAAAAATGTTGACTAGAGTTGATATTTGACTTAGAGGGACAAATTTTCTCTAGCAACTTTCAGACCAAAACAGAATGTCCCAGCTACCTAGAAATTAGCAAGGTAAAAGGTAACTTCTTAGGATATACAATAAAATGAGATGTATGTCTACAGAAGATAAAGCCTTAAATATCTAGAAATGGAACTGCTTTTCTATTATTTTCCTCTCCAGCTCAACATACCCTCATGCATACCCTTCTGGCACCTATAGATTTGAGGAGCATGACTATTCTGAAGTTTCATTAGTTCCTGCCACTCTCATGTCTAGACATTTTGTCAGATTATGAGGGAAGTAAATCATATGCAAAGAATACACAAACTCCTTGAAATGTAGTAGCATACATTAAAATCTATTTAAAGAAAGAAAACGAAGGATATTTGCTTTGTAGATGCTCAGTAATGATCGACTTATAAGAATATTTTCACAATGGAATAAGAGAATTAAGATAATTTTTAGGCCTCTTGAATCAACATGTGAAGAATCAAGGATCTTTAAGAATAGAAATAGCAGAAATTATTTAGACTACCTTGCTTCTAGTCATGTGCATGCAACCACCCCTGGAGAAAGAAATTGTTTTTGCTCCTTCGCCCGTGACCCTTTGTGATAATTTTTCTTGGTAACTCTACCATATTCTCCTTTACATCTTCCATTGCAGACAGTAAAAGCAATGGAGTGATATGAAGAGGAGATATATTACGGATATAGCCACATAGGATCAATTATATAACTTTCAGGGCCCAGTGGAAAATGAAAACGTGACATCCTTATTCAAAAATTGTTAAGAAGATCAGGATGGTGACAGCACACTATTAAACCCAACACAAGACCCTTTTGAGTGGAGAGACCTGTGTGGTTGCACAGGTCACACACACATGAAACTGGCCCTGTGTCTGCAAGTCCACCAAATCTTCCCAAACAAAGAAGCCATGCCAAGTCTACTTCATGTTCCAGGATAGGATAGTCAAGTAGTAGCTAATTACAGTTCCTAATGCAATGAGATTTATTTCGATTACCAATTCACTTTCAGCAAAATAGTAGCATACAAAGTAAGATATGGCTGATGAGTGTCTCTTTCTCCCCAAATGTGTGGTTAATAACTTTTTAGATGGTGCTTTCTGCCCTTAGAAACATGAGTTCAACTGGCCTCCCAAATTGCCAGTGGTGAGGCCCTCTTTCCATTCTCCCATCTGACCATCTGCTTGTTACCAACTGCAGGAACTAAACTGTTCAACCACAAGAGACTGACTCATGGGTGCTGGAGGGGGGAAAGTGCACTTTTGGAATCGGCAGCCCTTAAAACACCAGCTGCTCTGTTTGGGATTACAACTCATTTGGCTATGAAATTCAGGGAAGACGTTTTTGGTTTTGGAAATCTGAATTTTACAGACTTCTAGAGGAAAACAAGTGATGCAGTCTGCTTTTTCTTAATTTTACTACAATTTTTTTAAAACACCAAATACATGTTTTTCCCACATCTTCACCCCCTGACAATCAAGAAAATCTCTTTCAAAGGACACTGTGTCACACTCCAGGAAGGGACACCATCTAGCTAAATGTCACCATAGAACACTCTCATTCGGGTCTCCTAGGAATGAAAGAGATGGAAAATAAGCAAGATTAATACTAGACTCACAGACTTCCCCGGTGGCGCAGCGGTTAAGAGTCCGCCTGCCAATGCAGGGGACACGGGTTCGAGCCCCGGTCTGGGGAGATCCCACACGCCGTGGAGCAACTAAGCCCGTGCGCCACAACTACTGAGCCTGCATGCCTAGAGTCCGTGCTCCGCAACAAGAGAAGCCGCCACAGTGAGAAGCCCGTGCACCGCAACAAAGAAACTAGAGAAAGCCTGTGTGCAGCAACGAAGACCCAACGCAGCCAAAAATAAATAAATAAATAAACAAATAAACTTGTTAAAAAAAAATACTAGACTCGGGTTTCCGAAGGGGAAAAAAAAAACAGGATTCATCATCATTTATTAGACAGAAACACCCTGTGACAATTACTCTTCTGTTTTTCTTATATATCTAGAGGAGCTGGGCAAAGGCATCACATCTGGGATCTTAGATAGGGAAGCTTAATGATGAGTTGGAGGAAGGCCGTCTACAAAGCATCCTCTCCATGCATCTCCCTCCGTGGATCTGATAGCACCCCCTTTACCACCGTGAGTTTTTCACTAAGGGAGCTGCGGCTTAGCCTAGAGGCACTATGCTCTCTCTTCCCCAGAGTGACCTTCCTTTTTCTTACCGCTCTCTGAGTCCACACCGGGACTCAATAGTTCACCCCACCTTTCTACTCTTATTGTATGTTACCTCTACCACAGATCTGCCATTTGTGTTTTAGTTTAAATATTTTGTAGGATTATCCCTCATCTCTGCAACTGGACTGGGAGTTTCTTGAGGGCAAATACCATGTATTTATTTTATTATTGTCTTCCCCCCTGCACCTAGCATTGTGTCTGTTACTCAGAAGATGCTCTGCAGCAATGTGTTGTTGCTAGAATAATTGATTCTCCTGCCCCAACCCACAATTTTAAAACTAGGCAGTAAATAATCTTCACAGAGTATTTTAAGAAAACCAACTGGAATCATCCAACTTAAAAAAAAAATTCTTTTCATGCCAGGTCATAGATTCTAAACCCAAACTAACTTCTCTTGCCTCTTTAAGCTAATGACATGTTGTTTAAACTTCACAAATTAATGGAATTGTGAGCTAATGACAGTTTATGCTACTGATTGCCTTTGAAGTATTTATTTTTGTCATGTTCACTTCAGAAACTTCTCACTTGTAAGTTTGACATGATTGATGCAGAATTCACTTTCCCCATCTAATGCTTTCCTCCATATACAACTCCACTTTGTGGGATCTGTTAACAAGGAGATAATTAAATGTAAATGTGAGTCACAGACTCTTCCTTCTCTGAGATGAAATACATATAAGACAACAAGGAAATATGGGGGGAAGGGTGGGAGGGAGATCCACTACTCCCTTCCACCAGGGTGGTGCAGCTAAAAATTACATGAATAATCCATCACCAAAAACTTCAGGAAGAAAACACCAAAGAAAAAAAAAAAAAAAACCCTCCCACCTTCTTTATGGGAACTGACCCAAGGTAGAACACAAGAGCTCATTGGTTGGCCAATGGCTGAAGGAGCCTGGATAGACCATAAATGGTCCCAGAAGAGAAACCAACAGCCAAAAGGGAGGATCATTGCTTCCTGTAGTGGTTGTGGCTAAAGACCCAAAGAATCCAGGCCTTTAGAACTAACTTAGAGAGCATCTGGTCCAACTGATTATGTCTGAATATTCTACTAAAACAAGTGTTCTGTGTTGGGCAGTGCCAAAAGAGTCAATTTATCTACAGGAAAATATACAACATACTGCAGTGTAAGTGTGCAGTAGTGTTTTACCCAGAAATGAATAAAGAAAAGAAAAAGATGGTTTTCTTTTTCCAGAACTTATGTGATTTGCAATTAAAGGGAAATTTCTAACTGGTAATACATTGTCTCCTTCCCAAATGTCAGTATGTCCAAAGCCGCATGACATTGCAACTTTTCCCAAATATCTGCGTATCCTAAGCACACTGTGTCAAGAAACCTGATCCAGAGACTTGATTTATGGTGCTGCCCGACAGATGATGTCTGAAAGGCATGCTGTCTACATGGACTGTGCTCCGGCGTTACCTTTGTCATCAATTCTCAGAGCATTAATGAGTACCATTCATCCCAATAACAGAAACCAAGGTCAGGGCCTCCTCCATGCTCTGTAATTCCATTAGCAACGCACGGAAAGCACTTAGGTCATAAGCTCTGTAGACCTCAGGACTGAGCAAACGGAGCTGCGTCTTGTTTTCGGAGAGAAACTTCTCTGAGCACACCCCTTGTCAGTGATTTGTTGCACAGCAGGATTTGATGGACTTAACACACGTGGGGGAAATGCTGGTAAAGGAAGGTGAGGCCGTCTTCAGCTGCCAAGAGTTTCAAATACTGTGTCTATTAAAGTAAACGCCAATAGAAAACAATTTGAATAAAACCATTTCAAGCACTTCAATGACTGGACGTACATTTCTACATTGTGTACTCATTCAGATATTATGTAAGCCACTCCATCATTCCATTGGTCTGCCATAGAATTTATTTTAGTTTTCATTCTTTTATCTTGGTTTTTATTGATTTATTTTAGTTTTTATGCTACCTACCCTAATAAAGTGAAAATGGCCTTGAAACTAAGCATTATCACTATATGCAGATAATTCTATTTAGAATGAAACTTTCATCTTGAAATCTCAAGCAGCATGCTTCCTAAGCTCAGTCTCATCGGTCAGTCCTTCACTCCTCATAATTCAAATTGCTTTCAACCTGCCACATAGTAAAAAAAGAAGGAAGTAACCCTGAGATTTGAAGCCACAGGTGTGGGTTTGAATCCTGGCTTTGACATTTCTTTTTTTCTCAACAGTTAAATAAACATGATTATTAAATTTTTACAGCTATTTCACATTGTAGCTGTAAGGAGTTAAAATAAGTTCCTAATACAGTCCCTGGATACTAACAAATAATAGCTTAGTGTGTGTGTCTGTGTGTGTGTCTGTGTGTGTATGAATCTTGTTTTGAAACGTTTGGAGTTTCATGCCCAGTAAATTATGAATGATACACAGTAATGGAGTTGAGCAGAGGCGTGAATAATTCAAAACAGCAAATCATCCATATGTCATTTGCATGTGTTTTGAAATGTATTTTTTAATTTCATTTCAAACGTGAGTGTTTCTAATACCCAAGGAAATTACTTCAAAGGAGCGACACTGTGATGTGAAGTACTCGCTAAATGGCATCTGAGGAGCTGTCCAGTTTTCCTGTTCTCTCCTCTCCTCTCCTCGCTGCCCTCTTCTCCCCTCTCCTTCTCCTCAGGCCTTGCCTGTCAAAAGGCAGCAGCCACAAAGAAACCACTTCAGGCAAAGCTCCTGCCTTTCGCTCTCCCTTGAATCAGAGCCACTGGTGAAGCATTTACGATTCCCTCCTTAGAGGCAGCCTGCACTCACCAAATGAAAGCACTGGGCACTCAGGGAGCCCTCGAGTGGAGGGAGGAGATGGTGAGCGCGAGAGAGGCAGCACGGAGCTCTGCTTAAGAGCAAAGGCTGTGGAATCTGACAGTCTGGGATTCTAAACCCTGGGCAGCCTATGTGACCTTGGGCAAATTGCAGACTGTTTCCTGCCTCAGTTTCCTCCACTGTAGACGTGCAGTGATAATGGTATCAGGTATCTCATATGGTTTGTTAAAGATCAACTTGTATTTATTTTAATGTAGTTGTAATATTGTGTGTATGTATAAGGCTCAATGTGGATAATGCATCATATACAGAAGAGATCTGTATTATGCTGATTTCCCTTTGGATAATAAACTCTTACTTATGAGTTGGTGTTTTCCTACAGAGACCTGCAACACCTTTTTTGTGAAACCTGAGAAAAGCAAACAGGATTCTTGACCTCATCTAGTGTCTGTAGTTTCCACAAAACATATCTCTCTTTCCCAAATGAAGCTGTTTTAGCTGTTACAGGTTTACCCCATGCAGACAGATTTCGAGCTGTTGCCTACATACAAACACACACACACACGTCAACAGTGATATCAGAAACACTTAAAAATAATCGTAATAAAAAGAATGAACGAAAAGTTAATACTTAGCAATTCTTAATGCCAAGCACTGTTCTAGTCCCTCTATGTATGATAACTCATTTACTTCTGAGGACCATCCTGTGAGGTCAACTATATTATTATCCCAATTTTACTGTTGAAATACAGAAACTCAGAGAGGTCATGTAGTTGTTCAAAGGTCAGGATAGGTAACAATATACATACGCATTATGACCCAGGAGGTCATATCATTTATTGACTGTTCCAGGACACTCTTGAACATGAAAGGGGCCAAGAACAGGAACAAAAGTTCACTCTAATTACGGGTGAAGGCCAAACAGCTTGCGACACCCATATCGTGTTATGCAGTTAGTAAATGAATGAGTTCTTATTACATTTCTACTTGAGCAATATATTGTCCTAAGACTGTCGGATAATCATTAGTATGCTTTAAGTAAGGCGTTCTTAATTAAAGCCATCCATGCTTGTGGTAAATAAAACTGTGTTTGAGCTTGCAACATGATGAGTTTCACTTCAGAGATGCAGGCTCAGCCAATATTTTCATACGCTACCTGTAACCTTTCACAACAGAAATATGATCAAGGTATTGGTTCATTAAGTCTCTGATTGTCCTTCCTTACCATGGCCATTAGCTGATGTTCTGCCTTTCACTGTAACACATACACAAGATTGAGAGTTTAAGGGACAGACATCCCTGGAGCATAATGAATGGTGGAGTGCATCTTTGCCTCTTTATGCAGATGAAATCAGTCCCTGACTTCCACAGGGAGAGCAACAAGTCATTGACAGGTAATTTCCCCACTGGGGCTCCTGTCTTGAAGGAAAAAAGGAAAGGAAACAGCTTTTTATATGGTCAGCTTCTTGAGGGCACTGATAGGGTGCGCTATTGATGTCCAACCCCAGGAATAGATAAGCTGGTAGGAACTCAAACAATGACATTGAATACGAGTCAACCTGCTAGAAAATCTATATCCCCAAGAACCTGGCTCTCCCCACATGTATAAATGAATAATGAAAAAGAAAATGAATTTTCATTGTTTTAAAGAGACATATACCATATTTCATCAATTGTAACATGCATTTTTCATATTTTAATATCTCAAAAATTAGCATGTTACATCAGAGTGTCATTGTTTAATTGCCAGAGTTGGTTTTTTTCTTTTTCTTTCTTGTTGTCCATAAAAGAAAGGTATATCTTAGCATCAATGACATCTTAGATTTGATGAAATACATTGTCTACCAGATATTAGGAAAATCTCAGCAACACTTGCATTGAATCAGAAAGAAGAGGTAATAGTTGAAAACTGCATCAACCTTTAAACTACAGCTTAGTAGATAAGTAGGAAGTTGGTCATAACTTCTTCACCAGTTGGCTAATACCCATATAAGTATTTTTCTCCCTTTCTTGTTTTCTCCTCTCAGTAAAACAGAAAAGGGTAGATATTAAGTTCCCAGCATTTATTATATCTTTCTGAACTGTATTGTTGTCCCTAGAGTATGAGCTCTTTGGGCACAGTGTTCTACGTCTGTGGTTCTCAGTTTTTTGTATGTATTAGAATCTCTTGAGGAGCTTCTTGAAAATCCATTGTCCTCCCCTCCTACGTGAACATTCTGATTTGCAAGGTCTAGGATAAGACCCAAAGAGCTGTATTTTTAATCCTAGGGTGATTATGATGGTCCATGTGTTTGGAATTAGCCCGTCACTGCGAAGGACGTGAATTTAGAGACTCTGGTGTCAGTGGTATGCGCAGAGCTGTATTTTATAGGGATGATTGTAATCTCAAGAGGCAAACACACTGACAAAAGGAAGAATTCTGATATTGCATTGTGTCCTATGCGGCTGATACTCAAAGGTAAAACATGTACTGGTAATGCCCCTGATACCTATTTCTGTTGCGGATGTCTTTGTAGCTGTGCCACATAAAATTGGACGCATCATTGATGGGAGTCCCGCAGATCGCTGTGCAAAACTAAAAGTGGGAGACCGGATCTTAGCAGTGAACGGCCAGTCTATCATCAACATGCCTCACGCTGACATCGTGAAGCTCATCAAGGATGCAGGTCTTAGTGTCACCCTGCGCATCATTCCTCAGGAGGGTGAGTGCCTGCCCTGGGGTCGTGGAGCCCACCTGGCTGCGGTCAGGGTGTCAGAACATCGGAAGTTGTTCTTTGCATTTTTGCAAAAATTAACACTCTGTTGCAACCCATATCCTGTTTACTCAATACCAGTTTCATTCAAAGATCAATCTATGTGGTGTTGTAGATAACTAGTGTGAATCCCAAGGCACTGGCTCATTCAGCCTTTCCCTTTGGTCCCGGGAGTACTGTTTTTATGGTTATATTAAGCCAGAACGCATTCAACAGAGATGATAAAGTTACAAATCTGACGGAAAAAAAAATATTCATGTTAGCAGTTAAGCTCTGGAGGATTCTTCAAAGTCAGATCGATTTTGAAAAGCTTGAGGAAGTTGTGGTATAAAGAGAGCTCATTTAGGAAATGTTGCATCTGATAAGAATTTTAAATTCCCACTTAGCCTTTTGAATTTCTCTGTACAAGGACTCCCCCCTGAGGCTTGAGGAGTAGTGAGTATCACAACTCCGCAGTCATGCCTTAAGGGGCCACGGAATTCTCTGAGCACCGATTCACCATCGGTTCCCCATTTCCAGACACAGTGGGTTCATTACTAGGTGCTGGCTCATTACTGACACTGGGGGGTTCAGCCTCTGGAGCTCGCTGGTGAGTGGACCACAGTGCCCACGTGGAGAAGGGCGGGCTCACCCACCTTTGTCCCCTCTGGTTTACTCGGTCTCCTCCTTTCCTCTGGGGACTATCTAACAAGCAGCCATCAAACAGCCACCTGATTTTAAATATAAAACAGTGATTCTCAGTGGAGGAGATTTTGTCCCCCAAGGGGCATTTGGCAATGTCTGGAGACAGTTTTGGTTGTCATGATTGGGCCGGGGGTGCTACTGGTGTCTAGTGGGTAGAGGACAAGGATGCTGCTCTGTAAACACCCTACAGAGCCGAGGACCGCCCACCACAGCAGGAATTATCTGGCCCCAAGTGTCCGCAGTGCCAAGGTTGAGGAACCCTGATACAAGTGGAGAGGAAATTTTAAAATTTAGGGAGAGAGCAAAGAAAGGGGAGAGTGATTTATAAAGGAATGCTAATAGATCACTTCTTTTATTGTCATCCAGCCAAAAAAAAAAAAGACCATTTTTAACTTGTTATCTGCAGACAACATTATGTATAAAATATTCAATAGAAGTTAACTCTAAGCAAAATTGGTCACAAAAGACTTGCTTCTCCCTTTTCCCAGTATGAAATATGTCTGTCCTGCTCTTATTCCAACATGGAGAGATAACTTCAGTTGAAAATTTGATGCTAAACAAGAAAGACCAAGAAGCAGTTTTAACAGATAACAACTTATGAACCTTCCTCTGTCCAATGTTCTTTTTTCTTTCCAGAGAACCATGGAGTACAGAGGGTTGTTAGGCAATAAGACTAACAAGGAACTGAAGAAAGGATTGTGAAAAGCACTTACTTTTCTTATGGTTAATTCCTTATCCAAACTTTGGAATACTGGTAGGACTTGTCATTACAGCCAAAAAGTAGTGGCTTAAACACTTTTCTTGCAGCAAGTAATGCTGGAACAAATAGAATATATTTTAGAGCTTACCCCTTTGAATTATTTTTCGTCGTTTTAATAAGTTTTTCATGGTCATCTTTTCTTCTGACAAAATGACGAGAGATTCTGTTCATAACCTTTTTCAGCAACCTCATGATTAATGGGAGAATACTAATTCCGGGAACGGTCCTAGAACTTGCTAAGTCTAAGCTGCTATCTTAAAGCCTAACAGGAACTAGAAGAACCAAAGCCCTGGGTCATGTGAGGAGGCAGAGGAAGCAACTCTGGCCACCTGTTGCCCTTTATCAAACGCCAACCTGAGTGCATTTGCCTCTTTGGTTTCCCACGGCAGAGCTCAACAGCCCAGCCTCGGCACCCAGCTCAGAGAAGCACAGCCCCCTGGCCCAGCCCAGCCCGGCCACCCCCGACAGTCCTGTCGCCCAACCAGCTCCTCCTCAGCCGCTTCAGCTGCAAGGACATGAAAACAGGTAAAGTCTCCCCTGGCTTTTCTGCCGCTGAGTAGTGAAGTGGGGGGAGAGAGAGTCTGGGACAGGACAGGTCACAGGCAGGAGAGAGATTTGCATAATATAGAAATCACCGTGTACACCTTTGCGTGATTTTGAGATTGTATGTATGTTATAAACGTAGTTTTATTAGCAAATACAGATGTCTGTCCTTCGCAGTAAGAGAAGCTTTCCTGAGGAAATGATGCATCATTGCAGGTGAGTAGGGTTTAACTAGCTGAAGAGCACATTAAAGAGGGTCCAGATAGAGTCATGTATACAATATACGGTATCATATACAAAGGCCCTTTGGCAAGAGGGGGTATGCAAGCACGAAGGAGGGAAATAAGGCCAGTGTAGTGGGGGGAGAGGGGCAGGAGCACGGTTTGAGATGAAGCCAGTGAGAGGCTGGTGGGGAACTGCCCTAAAGGGTCTCAGAGGTTTGTTAAAGATTTTGATCTTCATCTTAAGTGTTGTGAGAGGTCATTGGAGGGTTTTAAGCTGAGGACTGACATCCTTGGATTAGCATTTCAAGATCTCTCAGTTGGCCCCGTAGAGAGCACACTGGAGGCTGATCAGAATGAATGAAGTTAGAAGTGGCCGCCGTGTCCACCGAGCCATGCCCGTGATGGCTCGGAGAATAACGGCAGTGTGGAGGTGGGAAACGTTGAAGGATTTGTGAGCATGAATGTAAGTTAGTATTTTTACTGCATTTTACCTTATATCCACCTGCCCACGATCTAATGAGATTCTTCCATTTCAGAATGTGATCAGGCCCTGTGAACTTGCAGAATAAAAGGCTGCCATAGGAAAACAACACTGTCTTCTTACTGAGACGTGTGTGTAACGGGGAGCCTGGGTTAGGTTGCGCCATTAAAGAAAGAGGTGAAGACATGTTCCCATGTTGGTTTTGCCCTTTCAAAGGAAAAAAAATAGAACAACCCACGGGAACATCTCTGAAAACAAAACCCTCGCTGGTCCTTTCCGTGATTCTAACGTTTTCTGAACATCTGCTACCCATCTCCTGCCTGCCCTGTTGGTGAAGATGAAGTGAGACCCAGCTTCTGAGTCCCAGAACTTTCTAGGTTTACCGCTCCCAATGTTGCAAAGCCAATACTTGCCCTGTGCCAGAAGTGTTCTTTCCATGAAGCCCTGTTCTAGTCTGATTTCTCCCATTTGCTTTCATAGAAAGATAAATATCTATTGTCCTCTGCTGTTTATGGTTTTAATATAGTCCAGGGAAGAGAAAAGACTAAGCCCCATAAGGTAAATGATACAGAGGCAAGAATTTGACAGTCCAGAAGAGGAGTATGTCCTGGGTGCCTCAGTTATAAGCCCCAGATGCGTTTGCTTTCACCATGTGTTGTTTGGACACATTGCACTGGCTTTTCCCGGGATTCGCTTTAGATTTAGAAGGAAGGACCTGAGTGCTCCAGCAGTCCCCGAGCCAGCTTCAGATGCTTCCTCTTGTCTCTGCCACTGTCAGTTAAACCTCCCAGCCACAATCGCATCTCCCCTTTCCAGAGTTAAACTTTCCTGAAATTGGACTCTTGCTTCTGGCCTGCGGGTGGGTAATCTTATCCCTAGTGTGTTTTAGTTCAGTGGGGAGAATGACAAATGGGCAAGGCCACTATCCTGTCCCCATCGGCTACTAGTTACAACCGGGGACTCGGCCCCTGTCAAAGAAGCAACAGCCTTTGGATGGTTTTGTTTTTGTCTTTGTTTTTGTTTTTGTTTTACCTGACTGTGGGATAAAATATTTCCTGACTCTGGGATTAACAGATTGACCTGGTCCAAATTTTTATAAATTTACCCAGAGTTCTTAGCTATTTTTGCTTCAGTAATATTAAATGCCTGGAAAGTGCCCACTCCTGTTCTAGGGTCCTTTCCTGGCACTGAGGTTTCCTGGCTTAGCTGTTTGATTGTGAGTAGGTGGCTCTTTTCCAAATGAATGGAGAGATTCCAAAATCTTACAGATACTAGAACCATTTTTCTAGCTGCATTTAAAAATGGTCATGGTATCAGAGAGAAACTCTTTGCCTTTTTCTAGATCAGGCTACAGATGTCTCCAAGACAGCTTGTATGCCAAGCACACAGTATGAATTTCCTATTAATTCATTTGTACAAGAAGTGCCCAACTACATGTCAAATTGAGCCAGTTTCCATGTTAAAGTGGGATAAAATAAAGTGACAATCTGCTCGCAAATTTTTATCTTATGAGTTAGGAGAAGTGAATATTTTATCCTGTCTTATTTACTCTTGAATTGGCTTCCTCCTGACACTCGACACACCTCTACTCGTTTCTCTGTCTCATAACATCCTTTTGGTGCGTGCTCAGGAAGCAAAATAATTTTAATATGAACATAAGCCAAACCCTGTTCAAGGAGAAGCATTTTTTGAAAACAACAAGCAGCCCTTGTGTAATATATTCAGAAACTAAGTATAAATAGCAGAGATCACCTTCCCAGCAAAGGCAATCATTATTTACTTCTTTTAAATAGCAAGATTAGTGGAAAGCATTGGAAATTGACTTCTTTCATAGACTTTGTGCACTAGATGCTTCAGGCTGGAAGCAGTTCTTGAAAGGCCCACATGAGGCAAAAGCCCACCATAAGATCCCCTACCACATGAGCAGCGTTTTTTGATTCTGGAACTTATTCATACCATAAAATTCTGCTAGAATTTACCATTAGCAATCTTGTTTTATCATCTCTAAAATCTCTTTAATAGTGAAATTAATAGCTACAAAGAGTTATACTGATATACAACCTACGAACCTTTCATAAGTAAAGGAACTTTTAAGAGGCTGTTTGTTTTTAATGATCCTGAGTTCTCCTTAAAATAAAGTGTTTCACAATTTCAGAGTAACAACTTTTGCCCTAACTAGTTGTTCATTCACTTAAAAGTTAACTTGTGTATTATTCACTTAAAAGTTAACAACACTCCTAAAAATTAAGTATATTTCCCTTATTAAAGAATTCTTCTTCAGCATAAAATCCTGCACGTGGCACTGTTGAATGAAATGGGCATGCTCAGAGGCAGGCTTGGATGGCTGCTGTTACAAGTTCTAACTGTCCCTGTTTCTAAGGCTCTGGGGAGACTCTTAACATCTCACCCTCTTCTGCTATACCTCATGACACATCTGGTTGGAAACGAAGCTCATGATGGATATTCCATACCAATACCACAGAGATAATGAAAATAAAGTGACTGTGCTATAACTTAAAACAATGTGACATCTAAACCACCAAGCACACGATTTCTAAAAAGGAACCGATACACACCAACAAATGTCACCCAGTCCAATTCCTTTTGTTTAATTCATGCGTTTACCTAGTTAAGCATCTTATTCAAAGCGTATTTTAAATAATTCTATTCTCAGAATGCACACTCTCAGTAGGTGAGCGGACAGCTTGCTGAGGTATAAAGCAAAGCCTAAATTATGCATCTCACAAAAGGAATGTGTCACTTCTGCAAGTTAAGTAACAAATGGGAACTACTCAAAGCGTTATTAAAATAACTGCATTTCTAACCCCCTTTCAAAACCCCCAACAAACACATCTATTGCCATACACTCTCAGTGTGTGAATGTGTTTTTCCAATCGACCTGTATCCCTAAGTAGCTCATTATATGGAGCGTTGTCATGGCAACAGGCAATGAACTACAGAGTTAAGTGGCCTCTATATTATGGTGATAATTTTTTCAGTTTATCTTATTAATGATCCATACTTTAGCCCTTTATTGGCCCTGGAAGCCCCTCAGTTTAGAGCAATTTGGATTCACAAAACAGAACTAAACAATTAGTTTTGGTCTCTGTATTTATTAATAACTAGAAACAAGAAATAATATCTAGAAACAAGAATAAGACAAGTGTTAGACATAAACACTTTTGCCTTTCCTTCTATCTAATGACCATGATAGTATCTGATACTAAGCCCGAGGGTTATAGTCTAGTATTTAAACCTCCGTGTGATATGTTTCTACTTTTAGCAATGACCCAGTGACTTTCTGCTTGATTTGTAGTTGGTGATTATACCTTACTTTCACTCCTTTAACCTCTCTGTATGATATTCAAAAAGCCCCAAGCTAACAGATTAAAACAGCCTTTAGTTAGATATTTATAGAGTATTTAGAGATCACTTCAATCATGTTTTCGTGAAGTATCGGATGCTGTGTGTGTGTCTGAGAGAGAGAGAGAATGAAAAATTGGAACAGTCGGTTTACTGGTATTAAGACAGACTGTTGTTTGGGGATGTACAGCGAAGTGTGTGAGTCCCTAGATTTGCTGCAGTTGCACAGTTTTTAAATAGCAAAGTCAAAGAAGGTTATCCATAAGTCCTTTTCCACAAAGTTCTAAGTGACCTTCACTTTTACCTTGATTTCTTAAGGAGCCAAATGAAAAGTATACCGTATGGCATTTGTCAAAGATTTTAAAATAATACTTATCATTTATTGAATCTTCTCATAATCCTGAACATGAAAATGACCACCAAGAGGTGTGGCCTCTATGTGCCTGGAGGTCCTAAAGTCCTTCTAATCTCCTTAGAATGCTGAGATACCAAAGCAAGTACCATTTCCATTCATTTAGTTACAGGTCAGAAGTAAAAGCAAGGCAAGACGTGAAACCAGATATCCGACAGCCTCCGTTCACGGACTACAGGCAGCCCCCACTGGACTACCGGCAGCCCCCAGGAGGGGACTATCTGCAAGCCCCGCCCTTGGACTACAGGCAGCCCCAGGTACCTCAAAGATCCCGCTGCATTCATTTCATTTTTCCAATCAGCAGACCTGTCACTCATACACACACACAACTCTTATGGTGCTCAACAGCAGTAAATGAGAAAATTCAAAGGAGAGGTAATATCACTCAGGCCTATATGCAATAGTTACATGTTTGCCAAGTAAACAGATGAGTACTAAGGGATGTGTACCAAAGTAAACAAGCTACCCAGCAATTCTTTCAATGACTGAGGAAACTGTGTTCCGATCTGCTCAGGCCTTTGGAATCTTGTCTTGCATTTTGCTACATGGTGAAATCACATTACTCCTCACGAGATCGTGTCAGTGGGAACACGTTAACTAGGAGAGAGAAGGAGAGCAGAAGGACAGACCGTGGAAGCTTCTCTGATATTAAACAATGGTTTATTCCATTTTCTCCCCAACTCCAAAGGATTTTGATTATTTCACTGTGGACATGGAGAAAGGAGCCAAAGGATTTGGATTCAGTATTCGTGGAGGAAGGGAGTACAAAATGGATTTGTACGTGTTGAGATTGGCAGAAGATGGGCCAGCAATAAGAAATGGAAGGATGAGGGTAAGAATGTTCTCTTTGTATAGAATTGCTTAATTCTGAAAGAAACACCCATTGTGGTGTTGGAGGAGCAATGAGACCTGCTGTTAAGCAAACTGACTTGATGCAGATGTTGCCTTCTTTCCATTTCATGATCCAGTTTTCTAAAGGTTTGCCCAAACATCATTGTTTAAGAATTATCTCTCGTTTTCCTTCTTATGGCTTCTAATTGAAAACTCTCAAGATGGTGTTATATATATATATATATGTGTGTGTGTGTGTGTGTGTGTGTGTATATATATATAGTATGTTTCTCTAAAGAACAAACTAAAGAAAACAAAGTAATCTAAGAAATAGCTTGAAATGGAAACATGTCTCCATAATTTTTTGTGTGGTTTGAGGATTCAGTTTTTATCTGAGATTGAATCTTTTGAAATTTAGTTTTACTTTCATGCTTTTTTCTTCCCATGGTTTTGTGTTTCTTTGGGACTACTTCTTTTGAGTTGACTGGCTTTGGCTTTGACGTTGGGCAGAAAGAAGCAGGAGAAAGGGGAATGAGGCTTCTTGGATACATGTTGTCCTTAAAAATGGTAGCAGTCAAAAATTTTCCAATTAGAGTTTAAGCTGAGGGTGGATTTTTTTTTTTTTTTTTTTTTTGAGGGTGGATTTTTAATGTAATAGTTACTTTGAGGCATCTGGTTGACACATAACTGATTCTTCCTCTAAAGGTACAAAACAAAACTTGATAACAATACAGAACACTAGTCAGTCTTTCTCTATAAAATGTCATCTAGTAAGCACATAAAAAAGGTTAGTTATTATAAATAAAATCTAGAATTATTCTTGTCCTCCCTCCTTGCTCGTTAAGTTAATACAGAAAAGCTGTGGTTCTTGGGTTCTAGCGCTTCAGATTCTTGTGCTGAGTTTCACCAACCGATTGCTCCTGTCAGGGGAATGAAACTGTTATTCCTACCACCCAGTCTGTCATTTCTGTAGTCTCATTTCCGAGTCAGTGAATCATCCATGGTGCAAAAGTAGAAAGTGTAAGTGTGTCTATTTTTCTCCATGCCTTTACAATCCTTTGACAACTGGGAAGTATCCAAGTTGGAATTTGAACCCAGGCAAGGCTGATTCTGGAGAATGACAGTCTCCGCCTTGATCCAACACCAGCCTCCTCTTACCCCTTCTACATGTGGTTTTAGAATAGGTCTCTACACGGTTTCTTGGCTCTCAGTTCCCACTTTCTTAACGTGCTGCAAAGCCAACTCACAAGTGGTTCAATAGAACAAAATTAATCTTTGCAGTGCAGCAGAAAACAACACAGCACAGAAGCCATGAGTGAGGTGACCAGAGCCCTGTGAGAGGGGACCTCCCCTTACCCCACAAGTGGATTTTAGAGGTGTGGGTTCCAAACGGTGGCCACATTTTATAACAAATGGTCTAAATGGCTAATCAATATATTCAGTTCTCCCAAAGCGTAGAAGCCTAAATATAGAAGTACTCTTATGTAAAAAGAATACTCTTTCTTATAAAATTTAAGCCAGAGCAGTAGTTCTCAGTGTGGTCCCTGACATCAGCATCCCCTGGGAATGTGTTAGAAATGCGGATTCTCCAGCCCCGTCGCAGATCTACTGAATCAGAAACGCTAGGAGTGAGGCCACCAGGCTGTGTTTGTGTGATCCACCTCCAGGTGAATCTGGTACAAGCTGAAGTTTGGGAACCACTGAGCTAAAGGGAAGCTGTCATGACATAGGTACGGCACAGTTAGGATGTGTGTGGCTCCGGCTTCGTTCATTCCCCCTAGATCCTGTCCAGGGAGTTTTCCATCCTGTTCCAATGGTTTACCTCAGGTCCTTAAATCCATGGAAACACAGATTTAGAATTCTGTAGGCAGGTGCTCAATTTTAGGAAAGATGCTTTTTCTTCTGGCAGGTGATAAAAATGAGCCCTCTACCTGGGTTTCAGAAAATGGTATTTTCACTTCTTGTCAAAGATTATAGAAATAAGCAATATTTCACCATTTTCCATGTCATTTTTATAAAGCAATGCATTCTTTCTGTGTACAAGCTGTCCAAAAGGAGTTATTATGGCCAGTTTTAGATATTATGGGTGTTTGTTTCGGACTACTATATATATATATTTCTAGCTTTTAATTCTCAAAGAAAACAAGTCACTTGAAAGTCACAGAAATTCTATGGATCAGATTTTACTGTTTGATTTTATTTCAGATCTTTGGCAGGGATGAATGGATGACTTTTTTTCTGCTTTTAAGGGTTATACTTAATATTCAGATGTTTTGGGGTTTATTTAAAAGTTTATTTTATTTATTCTTTTTTGGTTGTGTTGGGTCTTCGTTGCTGCACGTGGGCTTTCTCTAGTTGCGGCGAGCGGGGGCTACTCTTCGTTGAGGTGCGAGGGCTTCTCATTGCGGTGGCTTCTCTTGTTGCGGTGCACGGACTCTAGAGCTCAGGCTCAGTAGCTGTGGCGCGCGGGCTTAGTTGCTCCGCGGCATGCGGGATCTTCCTGGACCAGGGCTCGAACTCTTGTCCCCTGCATTGGCAGGTGGATTCTTAACCACTACGCCACCAGGGAAGCCCTGTTTTGGGTTTTTGTTACTCATGGATTCTTATGGCATCAACGGAGAGCTTGTTTAGGGTAACAAACTCCGTGTCAGGGAAGGAAACTACTTCATCATGTAAGTTCAAAGGTGCTGCTAGACAATACAAACGTATTAACTACTGTTTGAATTTGATAAGTATTTTGTATCTGTAGAGTTAAAGATCAACAATTGTTCTTGATCATAGCATATAACTAATTCAGATCTTGTTTTCATGTTTATTATCAAATTTAATCATTTAAAGCTAATCTTTTCTACCTTCATTAGTACTTACTAATTAGCAATAACCTTTAATTCACAGATGTGTTTAAATTATTTCAGCAAGGACCAGGATAGATTAATATTTGCATGACTCAATGGTTTGATTATTTTAATGCATAAACTCGATAACATATAGGTTACCAATTGGGGAATTTAACAGTGAAAATAATTAGGAACTAATTATAAAATTCCCCCTTGACACTGTTGTTGCCCAGATACGTATAGATCTTAAATATCTGTGCAGATGATGCTTATAAGGCAGCTGTTCACTCCATGGGTATTATGGCTTGGTTCATAAAGTTCCAAGACTTCTGAGAAAAGTAGGTGAACTAGACATTCACAGGTTACATTAAAAATAAGCTCAAGGGCTTCCCTGGTGGCGCAGTGGTTGGGAGTCCGCCTGCCGATGCAGGGGACACGGGTTCGTGCCCTGGTCCGGGAAGATCCCACATGCCGCGGAGCAAGTAAGCCCGTGAGCCATGGCCGCTGGGCCTGCGCGTCCGGAGCCTGTGCTCCGCAACGGGAGAGGCCACAGCAGTGAGAGGCCCGCATACCGCAAAAAAAAAAAAAAAAAAAAAAAAAAAAAAAAAAAAAAAAAAAAAAAAAAATAAGCTCAAGAAGAAAAGAAGCTAGCACCACGTCCTTCCCAATGTTTAAAACACTCAGGCATATTTCTCCGTGTTAACTGTGATTCCTTCACCTTCAGTATTAATGCATTATTGCCTCTGTGCCCAAACTAAACACACACTTTGTGATCAAGTAAGTTTGGAACACACTGTATAGTTTTGTTTTGTTTCGTTTTTCCTTTTTTCATGATCAGAAACAGAAGGGAAAAGCCAGGAAGTGCCTGGCAGTAGCAGGGTGTCTTAGATTAAAGTCAGTACAGTAAAATTGCCCAGCTCAGAATTACTACACAAGAGCTGGGTGACTCTGAAAAATCATTTCATGTAACAGTAATGAATTACTGTGCCCATGGATGAGAGCTATAAGTAGCCCTAGTTTTGAACACTGAGTTACTGCACCAGATGTTAGCCTCTGAATCTGAGACTTTTCCTGGGTCTTTTATGTTAGTCTTGGTTGTAGGACGGTGATGGTATGCGCCTATTTAGTAGTACAAGACTTTGCTAAGATTACAGAGAAAACCAGGTAAATCCGATGTCAGAGGAGGTGGCTACCAGAGGTATAAAAACATCCCTCTCACACTGGGAATATTAAGAAATGATGGCACGGATATGTTTTTTTTTAAAGCATGTCTTTAGGCATCCAACTGATATCCTAGGCATCCAAGAGAAATACCAAAGTTTTTCCCACTTCAGGTGTTCTTTTACGGGTCTGGTGAGGGACAGGTGGCCATATCCCAAAAGTGAGTCCCAGGTGAATGATTTCACTCTAGTATTTCTGGGCACCTGCAGCAGAGAGAATAATCTTAGCAGAGATCTTTGGCAAGTTAGAATGTCTGACTTTCACATTGATTAATAAGCACTCCCACAGAACATGAATTATTTTTTTCCTCCTCCTCGGAAAGTATTGTATGTTTGCTCAGTTTTTTTGTTAAATAAATACTTTCTTTCCACTTGATGAAACAAGTATCCTGATAAGGTATCCTGATAAGGTCAATGGGTTCCCTCAAAATATGAGAACGTACCGACAGCAAACCACAATCAGAAAGTAGTGGGGAAAATCATGGCTCCTTCTGAGGTCAGATTTACAAGCCAAGTCTAGATACAGGGGAGAGGATAAGAAAATCTTTTTCAGAAGATCAATTCAATGCTTATTTAAAAGAGAGATTCTAGAACCTCCTTTATCAGAAACATGTAAACGTAACAGTAAATGAATTTAAAGATTTACTAAAAATATGACTATTTTGATCCCTTCTAAACCCTCAGCCCTGCTCTCAACCTCCAAAATAAGCAAACGTGATGCATTTGCTTTATTAAATTTGGAAACATCAAGTCACTTTGTTGAACCTCAGTGCCTATAAAATAGGAGGAATTATATCTACCATATAGAGTTTTGGGGAGGATCTGAGCAGTTTTTCAGGTGGTAGAATTGATTTTTCTTATTAAGACAAAGAAGTGAGGTATTAATTTGTGAGTGACTTATGATATTGAGAGAGGGACTTAGATATTATGACATGTCATGATATAGAACTTGAATAGAATAGTGCAATTAGAACAAACACCAAGAAAAACAATGTGAAGCATAATTACATGAAATATTCACTTCATAAAAAAAAGTAGAGAGTAGCAAGTTTTGACTTTAATTAGTAGCTAGTGTTTCAACATCAATTAATACTATGTAATAAACGTTAAAGAGACAAAACGAAACACAATCTGTAAATGTAGAAAATAAGGGGAATGGGAAATAGAAAGATAATCGTCTTGTCTGATTGCTTTTCCTCAGTCATTCAAGAAGGCTAATATCAGAAGAGAAACACAAATGACATTCAGATTTCAAGGAAAAGTGTAATAAAGTACTAGAAAATAGTAATGGATCTGTTTTAAAAAGAAGACTTTTAAGTTTGTAAAATAGTCTAATAAAGTTGAGAGGGATAAAATTTTCATAACTGATGAATAAATCTCTGGCACAAAACTCTTAGGGAAATAATCTAATTAAAAACTGAGAATAAATAGAAAACACAGGCAAAGAGTAATGAACATATGAAGTAATTTACTGGTGAAGCTTCCTAAGAAATCAGGAGACTTCTGGAGAGAAGGGATAGTAGTTCTAAAAGTGCTTAAATGATAATTGAGAGTTGAGTTAAAAGACATCTGAAAGGAGATCAAGTTTGCTCTTGGAAAGGTATTTTCCTGTTTCCATAAAAGTATAATATTGTCCCATTTCCATAAAATATTTTTTTATTTTAAAGAAAGAACATAACTTCATCACCTTAATAACTGTGGAGCAGCTGTCTGTGCCTACTTAGCATTGCATAAACTTTAGTATAAAGTGGTTTATCTTCTTCCTGAAACTTACATGACACAAAAGTCAGCCTTGGAATCACCAACGACATTTTGTAAGACTGAATAATGCGTGAAAAAGATACTTACTGCTTATCCATCTTTTCCTTTTTTCCATTTTTTTTTAATGAAAAGGAAAATTCCCTGATGGCAGCTTCTTTTATATTTGTCACTTTCTCTCCTTCTGTGGTCCAGACATGACTAACCTGCGACTACAGAATAAAAGTATTCTGTTTTATATTGTTTTTATTAAACATAAAACCATTTAGAAGAATATTTCTAACATATGTAATGGTATATATGCTAACAGTGATTCAAGCACCCATGAACCCTTAGCCCAGTTAAAAAAAAAAATCTCCAGTCTCCTATGATTCCATCCTCCTCCCACTCTCCAGCCTCCAGAAGTAACCGGCACCCCAAATATTGTCATTCCTAGTCTTGCCACATATGTATGTACCTCTTAACTATATCACTTAGTTTTGCACACTTAGTGAACTTTATATGAATGAATCATACTGTACATGTTCTTCTCTGTGGTTTGCTTTTTATACTTTATGATCATAACACTCATCCAGGTTGATGCATGAAGCTGTAAATTATTCCATGGTATGAATATGCTACAGTCTATGTTAGTTAACAATGGAGAGTTGAAGTTTTCTCTATTAGTGGACATTGGGTTGTTTCCAGTTTTTTGGCAACTAATACTATGCTTGTACATATTTCCTGCTGCACATATGCAAGAAATTCTGTAGACTATACTATATACCTAGGAGAGCATATATTTAACTTAACTAAATAACTCAGACATATTTTCCTAGATGGTTGTACACATTCATACTCATATCAGCAATGTGAAAGTTTCCATTACAACACATCCTCACAAGATTTGTATTTCAGACTTATAAATTCTTATTCTGGTAGGTAGAAAATGACATATCGTTTAGGTTTAAATTTGCATTTCTTGATTACAAATAATATTCATCATCTTTCCTTAGATTTACTGGACTTTCTTATTCCCTCTTAAATAGAGATGCCTCTTCATATCTTTTCCCCATCTGTTGTTAAATCATTCCTTCTTTTCATATTGATTTTAGAAGTGTTTGTATGTTCCTGGTGATAGTTTTTCATGTTGCAAATACTTTACCCCAGCTTATGGCTTGTGGTTTCACCTTCTTTATGATGCCCTTTGATAACCAGAAGGTCTTAATTTTAGTGTAATTGACTTAATCAACCTTTTCCTTTATACTTTCTGCTTTCTGTGTCATCTTTGAAAAATCATTTCCCAACTCATATTCTTAAAGATTCCCTACATCTTCTTCTAAAAGTTTTATAGTTTTGCTTTTTCATATCTGTCTTTAATTACCTAGAGTTGATTCCTCTGTGTAGTAAAAGGAAGAAATACAATTTCAGTTTTTCCAGATGGATAACCACCTGTCACAGCATCATTTATTGGATATCCTCTCATTTCCCCACATCTGCAATGACAGCTCCATAATAAATAAAAATTCTATAAATGCAATGGTCGGTTTATAGATTCTTTATACTATTCTTCTGGTCTGTCTATACCTACATCAATACTATACTCATCTGCCTTTTAATAAGTCTTGAGTTTTGATGGAGAAACTGCCTGTTCCCTCATCCCCAGACATACATCTTAATTCTTCAGGAGTGTTTGAATGTTCTTGGGCCTTTGCCCTTCCATATAAAATTTTAGAAGTTTCTTGTCCTATTGGGAATTTTATTGGAATTGCTTAGAATCCATAAATAAATGTGGAAAAACTTACATCTTTATAATATTGAGTCTTCCTATCTGTGAACATGATATGATCCATTTATTTAGATTTTCCATAACCTGCTTAAATAAAGTTTCATAGTTTTTTCCATAACATACCTGAAAATATTTTGCTAGATTGATTCTAGGCATTTGCATGTTTTACTTTTACTTTTGTATTTTAATGTAATATTGAAATTGACTGTGTTACCAGTGAAAAGAAAGACAATTGATTTCTGTGTATTGATCAATTATATCATGCAAAATTACTAAACCCTTATTAATTCAAATAAGTTATATGTAACTTCCTCTGGATTTTCTACAAAGATAATCACATTTTCTGCAAATAATGAGAATTCTGTGTCTTCCTTTTAAGTCTTTTTATTTCTTTTTCTTATTTTACTGCCTTTACTTGGTCTTCAGTATCATGCTGAATACACGTAGTCAAACAAGCCCTCTTATTTTGTTTCTAATCTTAAAGGGAATGCTTTCACCATTAAACATAATGTTGAATGAGTTTATATAAATAAACTTTATCAGATTAAGAATGTTCCATTCTATTACTAGTTTGCTAGAGAGTTGATTATGAGTACATGTTGAATTTTATGTACTATTTCTGCATCCATAGAAAGTATATGATCTCTTTCCTTTAATATGCTAATCAACATGATTAAGAATATTATTAGTATATTAATGGATTATTATGTTAAATCATTCTTGATTTCCTCAGTTAAGCTATACTTATTCATGATGATCTTTTTTATGCATTGCTCAATTCAGTTTTCTGTTATTTCCTTTAAGATATTTGCAGCTATGTTTGTGAGTAAGATTCGCCTGTAATTTTCTTTTCTTGTAGTGTTGGTGAATGATTTCAACATTAGTGTTATACTAGCCTTATAAAGTGAGAAAGAATAGTGCCTTTTGTTATTGTCATTGCTGTTGTTATCTGGAAAAGTTTAAGTTAAGAATTGTCCTTGAATGCTTGGTAGAATGCACCTGTAAATCCATCCAGGTCTGGTATATTTTTTTGTGTGAAAATTTTAAACCACATCACATTTCTATAATAATTACAGTATTCTCCAGATTTTCTATTTCTTCTTGAGTCAATTCTGATAAATTTCTTTTTTTCTGATAGTTTATTTCATCTTAGTTTTCAAAGTTTTTATAATATTATTATATTTTTAATATTTAAAGCATGTGTATTTATGTTCCCTTCTCATTTATTTGACTATTGTTTATTTGTGTATTCTTTCTGTTTTTCTTTATTAATCATGCCAGAGATTTGTCCATTTTTTATTCTTTTAAAGAACCAGCTTACATATTTTGTTCTCTTGCTTATTCGTTTTTATATTTAATATTTCTCTGCCTCCATTTTCTTTGGGTTTACTCTGTTCTTATTTTTCTTGCTCCTTAATTTTGTTGCTAAGCTCAGTATTTCTAAAGTTTTCTTTATTTCTATTAGTAATGTATGAATTTAAGGCTGTAGTTTCGATATGTAGTATGTTCATTATTTTAAGTTCTAAATATATTCTAATTTCCACTATGATTTATTCCACCACTATTTCTTCTTTGATGCATGGATTATTTAGAAGGTGTTTTTGGTTTTTATTCCTAAAAGTATGGGGAGTTTCTGGTTAGTTATCTATCTTTGATTTCTAGTGTAATTCCATTGCCATCAGAGAATATATTCCATATGATTTCAATCTTTCAAATTTATTGTGCCTTACTCTTTGGCCTTACATGTATTCAGTTTTTTGTATGTGATCCATGTGTGCTTGAAAAGAATGTGCATTCTTTAATTACTAAGTGCAGTATTCTGTAGATGTATTCATTGGATAAAGCTTGATTATTGTATTATTCAAATAGTCTATATTCTTACTAACTTCTATGTATTTGATCTGTTAAATATTGATCTAGGTGTTTTAAAAGTTTTTCTTTTTTTAGTTAAAGATCTTGTAAATTTTTCTTTGATCTGTCAAGCTTTGCTTTGTATGTTTTAAAGCCATGTTATTTGGTATATTTTCCAGATGAACTGAATCTTTTATCATTATGCAGCAACCTACCACATCTCTGTCAACTTTTTACTTTCAAGTCTGTTTTGTCTGATATTAGTAAGGATACCTTTCAACCTTTCTGTGTCCTTATATTTTATGTGTTTCTCTGGTCTATGAAGCTATTTTTTTAACGGTATATCTTAACTGGATCATTTTAGTCAATTTATATTCATTTTGATTACTAATATTTTTATTTATTTCTATCATTTTATTCTGTCCCTTTTCTGTCTCGCTCTTTATATTCTTTTTACCTTACTTTGAATAGTCTGGGTTTCCAGTTCATGCAGGTATCTCCTATTAGACTCCTTGTTTGTAGCCCCAAGCTGTATTTTCTATCCTTTATGCCCATCCATCAAAATGGAAACAGGTTTCCCAGGAAAAGTTAAAGCTGCCTTTGGCATTTGTTTGCCTTCCAGGAGTCCCACATTCACTTTGTTTTTGGCATCAGAGGGTTCTTTAGTTTCTTGCCTGTTCAGCAATGGTAAGGTTATTCAGGGTATCTAACCCACCATATTGCTAGAAACAGAAGTTTATGTCACATTTACCTTTAATGACCAAATTATGGTTGCTAAAACTATATCCAGTTTTAGAGCTGCAATTAGTCTCCCTCTCACAGTGTCTTCACGTAGGAGCCCCAGAGGGCAACCTACATGTGCCGGCTGCTGTCACTCTGTAGCCTGTCTTCCTCTCCAACTCCAGTTCCACTGGTAAGGGTCCCTTGCCCACAAAGCCACTGATGAGTTCTTGCTACAGCCCTGCCTGAGGCCTCCACAGCTTGGGCCTTGGGTGTGACGCACACACTACTGGCTCCTGGGAAGAGAGAATTATGGTCTCCTCCTCACCCTCTGCCACACTTTTCCTCTTTGGCACTGTAGCAGCTCTGCTTGGCCCACAATCTTACAAAGGTGAGGGGTGGTCACAAACTCACTGCCTGCAGTGACCAGGCAGGGAACATATACAAGTGAAGAATATAGGGCCCAGACTTCCCTGGTGGCTCAGAGGTTAAGAAGCCACCTGCAATGCAGGGAACGCAGGTTCGAGCCCTGGTCCGGGAAGATCCCACATGTTGCGGAGCAACTAAGCCCGTATGCCACAACTACTGAGCCTGCACTCTAGAGCCCGCGAGCCACAACTACTGAGCCCACGCGCCTAGAGCCCGTGCTCCGCAACAAGAGAAGCCACTACAATGAGAAGCCCGCGCACCCCAACAAAGAGCAGCCCCCGATCACTGCAACTAAAGAAAGCTTGTGCGCAGCAATGAAGACCCAACACAGCCAAAAATAAATTTTTTTAAAAAGGAAAGAATAGAGGGCCCTTGACCCTCCTGAAGAGCAGTCTCCATTACCCAGGCCAACTGTGGATCCATGGGAACTCTGGCTTCCTTCTTCTAAGTCTTTGAATTTCCAAGAAAAAGCAAAAGTCTGTATTTTAAAGAACTAACCATATTTGAAAAAAAAAAAGCGTTTTCACTTAAAAAAGTGGCACAGGCCAAACAAACAAGTCTGTAGACAGTGTGAGGTTCACAGCTACACCATTTCTGTCATCTGTTGTAAACAGATCCTAGAGCAAGGGGAAGGCGGAATGGCTGAGGGCAGGGAGGGGGAAGCAGCTCCTATACCAGCAGGGCCTGGGGACCCAGCACAGGCAATCAGAAGTGCTCCAGTGTGCACTGGTATACTTTTAGGAGAGACTAATGCAGAAATGCTTGAAATGCCTCAGAAATGTGCATGGTGAGGAAAATCCATGTAAAATTTTGATCTTGTGCCTCCTTTTTGTATTTGAAATTTTAAAGATGGTTTTCACTCCTAGAAAACTTATTTTGATGGCCCAGATTACTTCGTGTTTGTCATTTCCCACCAGATCTTAGAGAAATCACTTCTGAGAGGGGACACATTTAGTAGTGTGCAGATTCCTGGTGACCACTCAGAAGAATCCCGCCTTATCTTCCACAGACCGAGTTGCTTGTCTGGCCCATGAATGTGTGGGCCAGCCAGCTGCCTGAATTTGGGAAGGAGCCCTTTTCACATCTTGCTCATATCCCGTCACTGGGTTTGAATGGCATGACATACCATCTTGAATTAGTGTGCCCTTGAGTGCAGAAAAACAAAACAGGGAGGCTGTCTCCCTCAGCAACAAGAGACTCTCACACAGAATTTCCCAGTGCGGGAGAAAGTTGGGTTAAAAATAGTGAGATAGGGCTTCCCTGGTGGCGCAGTGGTTGAGAATCTGCCTGCTAATGCAGGGGACACGTGTTCGAGCCCTGGTCTGGGAGGATCCCACATGCCGTGGAGCAACTAGGCCCATGAGCCACAACTACTGAGTCTGTGTGTCTGGAGCCTGTGCTCTGCAACAAGAGAGGCCGCGATAGTGAGAGGCCCGCGCACCACGATGAAGAGTGGACCCCGCTTGCCACAACTAGAGAAAGCCCTTGCACAGAAACGAAGACCCAACACAGCAAAAATTAATTAATTAATTAATAAACTCCTACTCCCAACAACAACAAAAAAATAGTGAGATACATCCATCCATGGGCCTATCTCATTTTGAAGTGTCTATCTCTGGTCATTGACATACATTTAAGAACTACGTTCACAGGACTTCCCTGGCGGTCCAGTGGTTTAGACTCCGCCTTCCAATGCAAGGGGGGCAGGTTTGATCCCTGGTTGGGGAGGTAAGATCCCACATGGCTTGCAGCCAAAAAACCAAAACAGAAGCAATATTGTAACAAATTCAATAAAGACCTTAAAAATGGCCTACATCCAAAAAAAATTTTTTAAACAAATTAAATTTTAAAAAAAAAGAACTACGTTCACTTCATTTGTTTTCAATCACCTAATCTAAGATACTTTCACTGTCTCTTAAGCTCACTCAATTTCTTCCTTAGCTTGAAGACCAGCTTAGAGGGAAGTTCTTACCTGTCTTAGTGACTTCATAGGCCAATCCCTATCTGGGTCCCTTTCCTTTTCCCTCAGTCTGCTCCTCCTTTATAAGAAAATATGTGGTAGTCAAAGTGGCAGGAGGCTGACAGACCAGATATTCAAACACTGGCTCAACAACTCACTGGTTATCTAGCTCTGACCTTGGATGAGTTACCCCGTCAAGGGCTTATAGCTGCCCTATGGCATCAACCAAATACCAGGCCTCCTGTGGGCAGCTTCAGGGGCATGCACATAGGGTAGAGAGGGAAAAAGTGTCCTCCTAGCCAGCAGGACCAATTAAATCAACCCTAGCAACCCGTAGAATGATAACATGTCCACATATCCCATAAGTTATTTAACAGAGTCAATGTTACTCATCTGTAAAATGGGGTAATATTTTCCAGGAAGGGCACAGTGCCTGCTTCAATATTCCTGAGTTTCCTCCTTTCTCTCTCCTTCCTTCTCCCCAAGACCTGTACTTCTATTAAAATACTCAGTACTCTAAGCCTGGAGATACAGAATACATTTTTTCAGTGTGTATGTCAAGAGGCTGTGAAAGCTTTGATACACACATCAATGTGTATTTACCTCCCCCCTCACCCAGTCTGTTAGATAAAGTGGCTCCTTTTCAAAACACAAATCTGGTCTACCTGCCTATTGCTTACAGCCCTTCAACGGCACCCCATTTCTTTCAGGGTAAAGAGCAGACCCGTCGCAAGGCTTGTCCGTGCCCTGCATGTTCCGGCCCTGCCTCCCTCCCCAATCTCAGCTCACCCGGGCTCCCCTGCTTTCCATGAAACCGGCAACCGGGCTCTCTCAGTCTCTGATAGTTCACGTGCTTTCCTCCCTCTTACCCGGTTATCACCTCCTTGTCCTCCTCACTCCAGCGCGAGCATCTCGTCCCCAGAGAAGGCTTCTCTTCTCCCCTCTCCAGTCAGGTCACATCCGCCTGTCACAGGCTCTCACGTCTGCTTCATAGCGTCTTTCAAGGTGCTCGTTTTACATTCATGTGTGTGATTATGTTACGAAGTCTGTCTCTGCAGAGTAGAAGCTCTGTGAGGGCGGGAACCATGTTGCTGTGTGCTCCCCACTGTACCCTTGTGCCCTGTGCTGTGCCTGACACATGGTGGGTGCCCAGTGAATATTTACTGCTGAATGAATGCATGAAAAGAAGCCTTTGACGTGCAGAACACGACAGGTAGGCTCACTAAGTACCTGGCCACAAAGGCTCCTGATGAACCAGGACGTGGGATTTCATAGATAACTAAGTATATGAATTCAAGGGACAAATTCAGTCTAACTCACGGTGAGCTTTGCATGCCCTAGTGCCTCACTGTAAATGCACCATCCTTTTGGGGCTATGTTTAATTATTATAGATTTTGCAGCGTCAGTGAGATAGTGTATGTAAAACCTTACTGTGCCTAACATTTTTTTAAATGCCTTTAATCTTTAAACTATATTACAGTTCACACCTTGTTTTCCTCATCTGTAAAGTCCCTGTCACCAAATGTGAATGACAAGGTAAGAGTGCAAAATAAAGTAAAAGAAGGTCAAACAGGAAATAATGAGGAACTTCAAAAGCATGAGGTATGCAAAACATGGCAGAATAAAGGGTTACAAGACAGGTGTGCTGGAGCCTATTAGAAGAGGTCCACAGGGGAGCAGTGCAATTGGTCGAATGACAGGAAAACCAGAGCTTAGCAGAATATTCAAACTCTGCAGAGCTGAGTCCCATGAGGTCAATGCAGATAAATGAGGTAAGGAGTTGATAAAATCGAAAGCATGAGAGAAGAGAGCTAATAAATGCTTAAGGGAGGAATAAAGCAGTCCAGCTGGAGGAGCAAAGCAATTGTCTGAGCTCGGGTAGATCGCTTCAGGGACGCTGCACTGCAGAGATCACCTACCCAATATTTCATCACCTCCGGTCGCTGACACTCAGTAAACACAGAAAGTGTAGCCCTGCATAAAGCGTGAGCCTTTACATGTCATCACAGCCCGTGTCACTCAGCCACCCATTGTCTCTCAGCCATCACTGAATCACCCTTCAGACCATGTGCAAATGTGAGGTTTTTCCTTTATTGCTTGATTCTGCTCCATGCCTTTTATGAAGGAAAAGAAAAACCTCTCACAAAGAGCAAATCCATTACCTTTCTCTTTTTCAGTCTGACCTATGAACACTGTGTTAAAGGTGCTACACAAGTTCCTTTCAGGAATGAGGGAGAGCATTGCCTTGATTAGAGAAGGAAGGGAGCCGTAGGCAGGGGAAAGGGCTCACTGGCGCTAGACTCCATTGTCAATTATTCAAGGTTCATTATCCCACTGGGGGAGGGCTCCATTTCTCTGCTCTGTTTCTTCTTCTATTGGATGCCCAACTTTGAACCATTTCAAAGGCAGCTTCCCATGAGGGCTCGTTAAAGTTTGGTAAGGAGTCAAAGGGTTAGTGTTAGGATTGCACCTTGGTGGGGAAAGACACAGAAGAAATTAAATAAATTAGAAGTGAGGAGAATCTTTGCATTTTAATTATTCATCTTTATTTTTATTTTTTTTTGTCTATGGAGAAGAATGAGAACATTTACAAACCACTGCTGTGGTCTGACAAACACATTTTATTTGCCTCTTCAGTGAGGGGAGGATCTGTGAGAATAGTTTCCTCTTTTCTACTAAGCCATCACTTCTGTCTTTATCTGAGAATAAATCAAAATTTCTTTCCTCTTCATTTTTACGAAATGTCTTCCCAGTGTTCATGCAAATTGGCGGTCTGCCTGAAGTTCTTTGTCATCCTATCTCTCCCCCAGACCTAAAGCTCTTCTGCTGGGTGGATAGAGAGTCACTCGGTTTGCTCTGTCTACCATTCCACTTCTCAGTTTTAATCAGAAAAATGGGCGTGAAATACATCTTGATCATGATTCACATAGGATTTTGTTTGCACAGCAGAGCAATTCAGAAGCTATCAAGAGCAGGTGCTCTATTCTTCAAATGCGATTCCAGGCCATTCACGTTTCTTCCCTGAGGTGCCCCGGTATGTCACCCCTTTGGCAAAACAGCATCCTCAAACCACAGCCCATTCTTTCCCTGGGGCTGCTTCCTGGCACCTGCGCTATTGAACAAAGAAATGGCCTCTGTTCCTGCCTGCGGAACATTGCTGCCTCCTTCTCTGGGATGAAAAGATCGTTGCTGTGTCTGACTCCTGGCTGGTTGAACTTGACAAGATACTTGTTTTTCAAGAAGTACTTCTTCTCTATATTGGGATCCACTACCTCTTGACCCTGTATAAAACAGCACAATCTGCAAGGCAGTCTTGTCTTATTGTTGGCTAACTTTGGGAGGTGTGGACTGACATCCCTTCTAAATGCCTAACCTGAATTTCCAGCTGCCTGTTGGACGTGCAAGGCACTCATTTTCCATTTCAAACGAGCCAGCATTTCTTGACATGATGCCATCTTAAGTGTCTCATGTCTTTGTGTAATTATCTGCCAAAAGGATGACTGTACCACAAAGACACTGTCAGCAGTATTAGTCTCTTGCAGGAAGAAAAGGAGACTCCTCAACCTATTAGCATGACTTTGCTTTATAGGAGACCTAGAGAGAAGAATGATTGATCCCAGAAAGGAAAGTTAAGGTCAAATGTAAGGAAGCAAAGAGAAGTAATATTAATGAATATTGAATATTGGGTCATTTAAAAATATTGCCTTCCTGGCTCCAAAGAGAAAGGGCAAGGAAAACTGGGAGGTGTATCTGATATCAAAGGGAATTGAGTCACTGCTTGGAATTAGCTACTTAACTCAGGAGTATGCTGTGTCTCAAGCAGGGGATGGCCTGAAGGAAGCCAGGACACACAGCCTCAATCTCTGTCTTTCTGGAAATGGACATCTACATTAAGGAAACTTATGTCAGATGCCAAATTATGTGTTCTCTTCTCTCATTTCATTGCCACTGTCACAATACACACCCTCATCTTTGTTACCCTGAACTATTCCAGTATCCAGATGGGTCCCACTTGTCTCTACTTTCTCCCGTTCATGCTCCATACTGCCACTCAAATTATATTCCTGAATTGCAGGTGTAATCAAATATCTTGTCTCCTCAAAAGTTTTCAGTAACTTCCCTTTGCTTGCAGGGTTAGATCTAAGTATGTTAAAATTTGTTGTTTTTTGTTTTTAATTGTTTTGTGTATGGTCTCTCTCTCTCTCTCTCTTTTTTGGAAGGTCTTCTACAGTCTGGCCTAATATAGTTTTCCTTCTTTACAAGCTACTCTATCTCCCCAATTTATACTCCAGCCATTGCTAGTTCTAGGACACGCAGTACTATTTCACACTTTCATGTCTTTCCTCATCCTTTTCTCCCCAGGTGGAATTTCCTCTCTGTCCATGTCTATCCTTAAAACCCTACTCATCTTTCAGGAACCAGTTCATGAAGGCTTCACCAAGTCCCACCTCTCTCCCACTCCCACCCCCACATTCAGATAAAGTACTCCCATCACACACTTTTGAATATATATATATATAAATATATATATATATATATATATATATATATATATATATATTTTTTTTTTTTTTTTGGTGGTACTGGGCCTCTCACTGCTGTGGCCTCTCCCATTGCGGAGCACAGGCTCCGGACGCACAGGCCCAGCGGCCATGGCTCACGGGCCCAGCCACTCCGCGGCATGTGGGAACTTCCCGGACCAGGGCACGAACCCGTGTCCCCTGCATCCGCAGGCGGATTCTCAACCACTGCGCCACCAGGGAAGCCCTGAATATATATTTTTATTATGAAATATTGTAAAGTAGAAAAAAGATTATAGAATATATATGTGCAGTTTAAACAACAATGATAAAATAAGTACCCACAAACCACTACCCATCTTAAGAAATACAGCAATGCCAATATATTTAAAGCCTTCTCTATCTCCTCTCCCTCCATTCCTCTCTCTGCCTCAGGTAACCCCTCCCCTGAAATCTGTGTTTATCATTCCTTTGCTTTTCTTTATAGTTTACCACATGTGGATATACCCCTCAACAATATACTGTTTCATTTCACATGTTTTTGAACTTTACCAACATAGAATTATATTTTTTTAATATTTTCTTGACTTTTTTAGCTCAGCATAGTTTGTGAATGTCACCCATGTTAATGTGTATTACTGTAGTTTATTCGTTTTTACTACTGCCTGGTTTCCTATAATACGAATATGAATTTATTTATCTATTCCCTGTTGACGGGCATTGGGGTGGTTTCCAGTTTCTTAGTATTAGACACATCACCATGATGAACATTTCATTTAAAGGTCTCCTGCTACACATGTGCAACCTTGTCTCTCAGGAAAAATTCCTGAATCTATTCCTAGGAGTAGATTTGCAAAGTCCTGGGATCTGAGTAACTTCAAATTGACTAAATAATGCCAGAAAAATTTCCAAAGTGTTTGTACTAATGTAATGTAGTTACTCCTACATACAGTATATGATCTGTTGCTTTATAGCCTTGTCAAAATTAGATATAAAATCAATATTAAATTTCTGTTAGTGTAGTAGATGCGAAATGCTATATCGTTATGGTTTTAATTTTCTTCCAGAGTTCTAATGAACATCTTTTTATGTGTCTGAGTTATTCATTTTCCTCTTCTGTGATATGTGTGTTGATGTCTCTTGCTCACATTTCTATTGTTATTGTTGTCTTTCCCTTATTGATTTTTATACATGATGGATATTGTATTTTTGTTGGTTACATGCATTGCATATATCTTTTCCCAGTTTGTGGCAGCTCTCTCTCCTTTATGACCCCTTTTGATGAAATCAGATTCTTAAATTTTGCATGATCAAATATATCAATATTCTGTATTATTTGCATTTTGGTGATTTAAGACATCCTTTCCTATCTTACGGTCATATTTTTTCTAGGGGTTTTAAAGTTGGACCCTTTACGGTTAAATCCACAACCCCTTAGGAATTGGTTTTTGTATACGGTATAAGGTAGAGATTCATCCTAAAAGATGTTTAACCACAACACTTAGTTCATTTCAGTGTGTAGTTTAATTTAGTATGTTCGATTGTAAACACCTTGGGGTGCGATATTTTATCATAATCATCTCTGTATCCTCCACTGTCTTAGCACAACACTTCCTCCCTAGTGGGTACTCAGGAGGGTCAGAATATCATGGCCGTTGGACACCTCCCAGCGCCCCTGACCTCACACTGTGCTTCTGTTAACACTGGGAAGAAAGCCCTGTAGCAAGGAGCACAATGGCTTTTTTCTCCATTTTATGGGATACTTCCCCTTCCCCATCCCATCCTCTGCAGGTGTTCTCATAAGCTATTCCCCTGCTCTATTCTTCATATGCACAGCCAGAGACTGGAACTCGTAGATATCAGGGAACACTGTCAATGGCCAGCCAGTTTTGTTTTGGCCCACAATAGCCTAATAGTACACCTTCCAGAAGTATTGTAGGGAGCCAGGGGCAGACCTCCTTCCACAGTATGGAACTGATCCCAGCCTACATTCAGATAATCCAGCATGGCTCATTCATCATAAATCGTGGAGAAGTATCTGTTGTGTTCTGGGGTGCCAGTTTCCTTAACCACAGACTGGCAATAAAATGAAAATTTCAATGGATTTGCTTTGCTTTTCAACCACCAGAGTGAGTTAAGATGGCACTAAATACAGGTATAAAGTTCTTTTCTGAATCATGCAAGCATGAAAGGGAAATACTTCAGTTACCAGCCTCAATATATTCATATGTGCTTATTCCATGCTTTCAATTCTGAGCAATTGAGGATGTATTTATTCAGTATTTCCCAGAATGAACATTTCTAGAACATGCAGAGAAACACTGGGGAACGCTGTGGGTGGCAGAGTAGCATAAGGGAAAGAGCCTGAATTGGGGCCGATCCCAGCTTAGTCACTTACTAGCTGAGGAACCTCAACTTCCTCATCACAAAATGCAGATCAAGACATACCTACCTTGAAGAGTTTTGAAAATAATTAAATGAGGTAATTAATGTAAGTGCACAACACTGCCTGATGTGTTCTCGGTCATTAATAAATGATTTAAGGATGATGAGGAAAGAGAGAGGAAGAGGAATAATGATTGATTTTGATGACATGACCCAATCCCTGTTCTTTGGAAATACATACTTTACGACAACTAGTTGGATCAATAACTCAGAAACAAAGGTGGATGCAATAAGAGCTGTAATTATCATAACAATATTTTCCAAGCCAAAAATTGAAGTGTGATCTGACAAATAAATGAATCCAAGAGCATATTGGGATCTAATATTAGAAATCAGGAATGTTTCAGAATATCTGAGACTAGCAGTCCCTATAGCTATCATAGAAGCATCGATCGTTTGCCATAAGGAAGATTAGTTTTGTCTTGGAGAGAGTTCTTAGAGAAGATGATATGTGAGTGGGGTCCTGATGTACTGTCAACAGGTTGCTGTCAGGAAAGAGAGGAAGAATTTCAGATAGCAAAGGGAGTATCATGGAATAGAATGGAAGACATGGCCCTATCCCCCAGATGCCTTTTTATCATATAGAAAAGATTGTAGATAATCCTCAGGACTCCAAAGACTCCCCTGGGATAGGAATGGAAGCTGTGAAAATAGCTGGTGATAAAGTGAGCAGGAACCTGAGTGCTACCTCATACCCACACCTCGGTTTCAGTCAAAGCAGCTTTGCTTTTTAAAAAAATTTTGTTGATTTACAATGTTATGTTAGTTTCAGGTGTACAGCAAAGTGATTCAGTTACACATATACATATATCCATTCTTTTTGAGATTCTTTATTCATATAGGTTATTATAGAATACTGAGTAGAGTTCCCTGTGCTATATAGTAGGTCCTTGTTGGTTATCTATTTTATATGTAGTAGTGCGTGTATGTAAATCCCAAGCTCCTAATTTATCCCTCCCCGCCATGTTTCCCCTTTGGTAACCATGTTTGTTTTCAAAAATCTGTGTATCTGTTTTTGGATCATCTCCTGGTCCATCCATGTTGCTGCAAATGGCATTATTTCATTCTTTTTTATGGCTGAGTAATATTCCATTGTATATATGTACCGCATCTTCTTTATCCATTCCTCTTTATCCATTCCTAAATGTCGATGGGCATTTAGGTGGCTTCCATGGCTTAGCTATTGTAAATAGTGCTGCAGTGAACATTGGGGTGCATGTATCTTTTCAAATTATGGTTTTCTCTGGATATATGCCCAGGAGTGGGATTGCTGGGTCACATGGTAATTCTATTTTTAGTTTTTTAAGGAACCTCCATACTGTTCTCCACAGTGGTTGTACCAATTTACATACCCACCAACAGTGCAAGAGGGTTCCCTTTTCTCCACACCCGCCCCAGCATTTATTGTTTGTAGACTTTTTGATGATGGCCATTCTGACTAGTATGAGATGATACCTCATTTTAGTTTTGATTTGCATTTCTCTTATAATTAGTGATGTTGAACATCTTTTCATGTGCAAAGCAGTTTTTGCTTTTATGTATCATTCATTGCCTTTCTCAAGTAAAATTTCATTTCTTAAAGACTTTCCATTGCTTACTGAAAGGGAAAAAAAAAACATATTGTTGGATAGGTATGCTTAGCCCTTGCCTTGTATTCTATGACTAATCCATGTGGTGCATTTGGTGATCCTATGATAACTTTTGTTTTAGTTACTTGTCTTGCAAAATTGTCTGAGTCCTACTTGGGATAGAGGTCAACAGTGTTGTGGATGTCATTCAGGTCTGGGACCAAACTTTGTTTAAAAATGATGGGGGGGCTTCCCTGGTGGCACAGTGGTTGAGAGTCCACCTGCCGATGCAGGGGACACAGGTTCGTGCCCTGGTCCAGGAGGATCCCACATGCCACAGAGCGGCTGAGCCTGTGAGCCATGGCCACTGAGCCTGCGCGTCCGGAGCCTGTGCTCCGCAATGGGAGAGGCCACAGCAGTGAGAGGCCCGCGTACCGCAAAAAATAAATAAATAAAATAAAATAAAATAAAATAAAATGAGGGGTCCCAAGGAGGATGTGGGGCAAGCACAACCCAGCGCTGAATGCAGGGCTGTGTGATTCAGATTATGGTTCAGACTCTGAACCACCCTTCTGAATGTCTACTAGGAGTTGAGATAGCGACCTTGAACAGTAGAGCACTGGTGGGAAACTTAACACAGTACAACATGGCACCCTCCCAGCCTGGCCCTAGAGGGATGTACTGAATAGACAGGCTCCTTTGGGATAGGTATGTCTCATGTCTGAGCTCCTTAAATTTCCAAAGGTAAATTAGAGAAGCCTCTGGAGGAAAAAAAGCAACTCAGATGTGTCATATGGGAAACTACACAGAATGTCATCATCTAAGAATGTTGTCACTGTAAGAAGAGTATAGGAATCAGTGAATCACAGAGTTTTTGAACTCTTGGTTGTTTGTATGCCTGCTCATTTGTGCTGGCCTTTTAAAATTGGCCACACTGTTATCACTGGCACATCAAAGTGTCTTGGAATGAAATCAATCCATGTAAATGTTCCATTTAGCTCCCAGGTATCCAAATGGCAATAAAACTTACATTTAGAAAAGGTAAACTAGATAGAAAATAGAAATACATTGGAAATGCCCAAGAGAACGTGGCCATAGTTAGAGAAACGGGACAAAAAAGGTATGGGATAGCTTTCTGTGCTAACAAAGATACTGCTTCCTAATGCAGCAAGGAGGCTTATGGAATAAGAGCTTACAGAATCTCATACTTTATGTGGTTCTGTATAGATCATAATAATAGATGACATAAATGCTCTTCTATTAGAGAGGCAAAACCCTATCTTTTTAGTGACATATTATTGCTTTCAAAAATTGTTGAGAATATCTAATTTTGAAAAGGGAAAGATTGGCTTTAAGAAGTTCCCTAGGTAATTCTGATGCATACCGCTGGGTAAAACCTACTTTTGAATAGGTTAGAATAGGCAATTGAGCATTAAGTGAGCCACTATTGTAAAATATACAATGTAAGGCCAAGAAAATGGTTAACCCTTTTTAACTCAGTTGTTTCCTAAATATTTCACTAAGAAAATTACAGGATGGTTAAAATAATTCAACTTTTATTTATATGATTCTTTCAAAAAATACTTTTTTATGTCCTGAAGACCTCTTAAAACAGCTCTGGGTTAACTTCTAATAAAACCTTTGTCTGCAAATTACAATTAAAATATTTGAGTTAGTAATTGGTTCTTTTTTTTTTTTTTTTTTTTTTTTTTTGCCGTGCGCGGGCCTCTCACTGTTGTGGCCCCTCCCGTCGCAGAGCACAGGCTCCCGACGAGCAGGCCCAGCGGCCACGGCTCACGGGCCCAGCCGCTCCATGGCATGTGGGATCCTCCCGTGTCCCCCGCATCGGCAGGCGGACTCTCAACCACTGCGCCACCAGGGAAGCCCAGTAATTGGTTCTTAATGCATTTCATGATACTTCACAAGTACAGTGGCAAGATTAAGTGTAGGTATTGTTCTTAAACCTGAAATTCTGATAATTATTCACTGTATGTAAGCTAAACATGTTAGAAATCATTTGTATTTGAAAATGAGGGTAAGTGTAAGACTCTAAAAACCTCCAGTCTTATAAGATTTCAAGATTTATGTATAGGGCTATTGGAATCAAAACAATGGGAATGCTGGCACTGATGAGGCCAAGTTAACCAAAGGACACTGTGGGAAGCTCAGAGGACCAACAGAGATGGAGACTTGTATTTGGTTGAGGCAGCATTGCAAACAGGGAATGAAGGACAGATTCTTGATAACCAGTGCTGGGAGAAATGGTTATCGATACAGGTAAAATAAATCTCTACTTCATACCATATGCAAAAATCAACTCCTGGTAGATTAAAGATTGAATGTGAAAAGCAAACTACAAAAACCTTTAGAGGAGAATATACGTATTTCATTCTGACTTGAAAAGGATTTTTTAAACAAATCACGAAATGCTCAAACCACCGTAAAGGAATATTACTGATAAATGTGGTTCCATTAAAATTTTAAGCATCTCTATGACAGAACACCATGAATCAAGTGAAAAGACAAGCCTTGCATTAAGGGAATGTATTTGCAACACATAAAACAGACAAAAGCATGCTATCCTGAACATATACATAATATAGAGCTTTTATGATTAATAACATAAAGACAATCCAATGCAAAAAAATGGACCATGTACATGATGAAGAAATTTATGACAGAAGAAATCCAAATGGCTAATAAACATCTGCAAAGATGTTCAACATCAGGAAAAAGCAAATTAAAGCAATAAGAGCATTTTCTTTCCATCAGATTGGCAAATGTTGAAAAGTCTGGCAATTCCAAACATTGGCAAGGATGTAGGGAACTGGGGACTCATTCACTACTGGTGTTAAAGTAAATTGGTGCTGCCACTTTGGAGAGCAATTTGGCAACATCAAATACGTTTGAAGATGCACGTATACCCTCCAAATCAGCACTCCACTGATCTATGTGTGTACCCTATTCTTACTCATATACACCAGGAGGCACTTACATTTACAGTTACATTTATTGCAGCATGTTTTTTAATTGCAAACACTGGGGGCAGTTGGGGGGAAGAAATCCTAAATGTGCATCAATAGAACAACAATGACAAAATTAACTAAAGAATGTTTCTCTAAAGGAGTGTTATATAGCAGTTAAAATGAATGAACTATATCCAGTATATGAGTAAATGTCAACAACATAATGGTGAGTAAAAAACCAAGGTACAGAGTCACATATGTAATGATGTTTATGTAAACTAAACATTTACAATATTATATAATATTTGTGGATATATACATATGAAGTAAAAGTCATAAAAACCAAAAAAAGAGGAACAAGCATCAACTACAGAACAGTAGTTACCTTTATGGGGAGGGGAATGAATTCAGAAGCCATGCAGGGAACTCCAACTCTATCCATAAGAGTTTCTTATTTTTTTTTTTTTTTTTTTTTTGCGGTATGTGGGCCTCTCACTGTTGTGGCCTCTCCCATTGCGGAGCACAGGCTCCGGACGCGCAGGCCCAGCGGCCACGGCTCACGGGCCCAGCCGCTCCGCGGCATGTGGGATCTTCCCGGACCGGGGCACGAACCCGTGTCCCCTGCATCGGCAGGCGGATTCTCAACCACTGCGCCACCAGGGAAGCCCAAGAGTTTCTTTTTTATGCCAAAGAATTTGAAGCAAATGTCACACAGTATTAACTTAATTAAAATCTGGGTGGTGAGTACAAGGATGGAAATTTTATTGCTCTCAACTTTTAAATGTTTTTAAATAGTATGTAATTAAATACAAACAAAAGACAATTTTTATAATAGATTCATTAATCAGAGAGGATTCTCAAAAAGTCAAGTGGCAACTGCAGCTTACCCACAGATCTGTTAGTGTAAAAGTCATCCAAGACAAGTAGTTTTCTTTCCTAAATTTAAAGGTCCATGGGTGGGCAAACTTTTTGTATGAAGGGGCAGGGAGTAAGTATTTTTGGCTTTGTGGACCATACAGTCTCTGACACAACTACTCAACTCTACCATATTAGTACAAAAACAACCATAGATAATATGTGTCTGAATGAATATGACTGTGTTCCAATAAAATGTTCCTTTAAAAAAAAAAAGCAGTGGGCTGGATTTGACCAGAGGGCCATAGTTTACCAACCCCTACTGTAAACCCATAGAGCCCCAAATTCGAAACATTACCTTTTAGTCCAGAATATAACCCCAGTCTTTAGTATTTTATATATTCAAGTTTAAAGTGAGTTTGAAAGTCTCCTATTGAATAAAATTTAACTGAACTAACACTTACTGAATGCTTACCATGGCTCAGGCACTGTACTAAGTTTGCATGCATTTCTTATATGAACTTGTCAACAATCTTATGAGACAGGCATCATGAGATAGATACCAGCATTGTCCCCATTTTCAGATGAGGAAACTGGGACTTATAGAGGTTAAATGACTTGTCTAACATCTCTGAATTAATTAGTGATATTAGTCATAAGACACAAACCCAGGGCTCCTAGTCCCACCAAAGCCCATGCTGTTAATCACATTGCTACACTATCTTCCTCTCCAGTGTCCATCATGCCTTCACAACATAAATTATCAAATGTAAACAATCACAATTTAAAACTCAAAACATTGTGTTGGAATAAAACCTGGAATATTAAAGTCTAACAATAAATAGATATTATGCACATTTTAGTCAGTCAGTGACCCATTTCTTTTAGAAACTCTTGTCTAATAAGGACTTAAAAAAGAAATGAAAATGAGGTCACTTTTCAATTATCCAGAATGAAGATGAGTAAGTAAAATTAATAGTCCACAAGCTCCATTCAGCTCCCTATTTTTATTCTGTTATTCCTCTCTGTGTGGTATGATGTAAGATCCTAGCTTGGATCTTTCCAATTATCTAGAAAGTGGTGACTCAGGCCGCAGCTGAGGATAAAAGTCTAAGTTCCCTACATTCCATTTAGAGAATCACCAACAGTGATTGGTGGGGCCTGCTGTGGGAGCTGCTGTTTCACAGAACCCCCTACTGATTTGTCCTTCCTTACACTCTCCAAATGCAGAGTAGAAACAAGAGCTCTCATTGAGAAAAAAAGAGTCTGTGAAGCATTTATCATCCCTTCTCCCTACCCAACCCTACCCCCCTCCCCCTGCCATGAGGGAAAGAGGTATTAGACTTGTCCTGTTGCCTTCCTTCATGATTGGGGACTCTTGAACCATCTTTGCCCTCTACCCCATGAGAGACCCATGACTGTTTCTTGCTCTAAAGTGGCTGAGCTGTTGAATCGCTAGAGACCTGATAAGCTGGAGAAGGGAGAAAAAGACAGAGGAAAGATAAAAAGTAAAGAGAGGGAGTTCTGGGTGAGCCTGCACTCCCACTCTTTCCCATAGGTTGAGTGGACACTACAGAAGGTGATTTGAGGCTTAAGCCACCTCTCTGGAGCGATATTTTCTGGTCAAAGGGACCCCTGCCAAAAGAGGCTATAGGTTGTATTATCCATAGTGGAGGAAAGGGAAGTCTGGTTAAGATGCATGCTAGAGTTGTATCACTTTACCTGCCTTTTTCAAAATAATTAATCATGAAACTTAATTATTATTAATTATGCTATATTAATAATAGCAGCAAGTGGTACTCTGAGCTCTGAAGATGGAGGATGTCTCTTATATCAGATTCCTAACTGCAGTCAGCTCTCATGACCTCACATCAAATTGCATTTCTTTTCTCCCAATATTCTCTGCATTTCATTGGATGCAGGGGTCATTTTTTTCAAGAATTTGGTAAAGGAGTAGAGGAAGCAAAATGATTGTGAATCAGGATATAGGTGGGAAAGTCTCATTTCGAAAACGGCTGATTTACCATGGCATGTACGGGGAATTCTGAGAACAGCTGCAGTTACACTAATCAGACAGTTATTAACCTATTGGAAAGTGGGAAGAGTTCAAAAAGTGCATTGCGAAGCTACAATAAACCAGAGGCTTTTCATTCTAGTGATTTAAGAAAGCTTTACATTTTTATTTCCAATTAACCTATCAATACTGATGTCACTTAAATACGCCTAAAGAATATTATCTCCTCATTATTGCCAGAAAACATGCTGCCCAATTTCATAGCTCAGCTGTTCTCATGCATGGATGGACAATCTGAATTAACTTGAACAGAAACAATATTTTTAGATACTCGGCTACGTTCCTAGTTGTAAAATTTAAGTAATTAATATGTGACTTTAAATAGTAAAAGAAAATAAAGTGGATAATGTTTATTTTGTGCATCAAAATGATAGTGATACCATGCTACTCTTTCTATTTATTCAGTGTTAGCATATCAATAGAAAAACTTTGATAATCCACACATTCATTACCAGTATAATTGAATATGGTGGCAATGAGTAAAGATCCTCTGGAAAGCTGTCTTAAAATTAAGCTATTAAAGACTGTTTTCAATGTGACCAAACAAAGGTAGTCGACCCCAGAGACATGAGGTTTTCTGACCTGTATACAGCCTCCTTGGGCATATTAAAATCGGGCCCAAGTACATCCATTTTTCTGTTGATCTGAAACTTTGACACTATAAACATAACATTTATTCATGGAGAAAGTAGCTGAAGTGATCAGGGAAGTTTAGAACATGAAGTAGTAAGTAGATCTATTTACCATTAGAGGTTTTCTCATTACAGCTTTAATCATACCTTCTTCCTCATCCTACTCATGCTGGAATGAACCTGGACTTTAGAGCTATGTGTGACACATGATTATGTGTATATTTTTAAACAATAGCCCAAAGGTTAATAATAAGTCACAAACATCTTAAATAGTTTCATGTTTCTACAGAAGGAAGCTTTAACTCTGAACTAAGTAAAAACCCTCTAGTGTGCCACTCTGCCCTCCTCAACGATGCTGACGTAGCCTTGAGAAGAATAAGGAGCTCTGGGTTTGGGAATTAGAGAACCTGTGTCTTGTCTTGTGACCTCCACGTATAAGCTACATGACCTTTCACAAAGCCTTATTCCTCCCTCAAACTCAGAGTCCTTGCCTTAAAGTGAGGATAATAGAAACCCAGAGATGAAGAGATTAGTAAGAGGGGCTCCTGGCCCTCAGTGGCCCTGTGTCTGGTTTAGTGTGTGTAGTGGGTGTGTTGTTAGCAACTTCCTTTATTTACTTTAACCCCCAATCAATCAGTCAATCAGCCAATCATCTCTCTTTCTCTCTCTCTCTCTCTCTCTCACACACACACACACACACACACACACACACACACACACACACACACACACACACACACACACACACACACCAGTCAGTGCTGCTAGATGCTACAAAGGATTATGTACAAGTGTAAATCATGATCTCTGCTTTCAAACTGTACTTTGGGGGTATAATTATAAGTCTCATCTGAATTTATTTTCCAGTGCTTCTATGTCTGCTTTCAGCCAGCTTTGCCAGCACAGGCATGGTTATATCCGAAAGAAAAGGGGTGCCTCCACCTTGTGGCTGGGTCTTCTTTAGCTGGTTCCTGGCAAAGCCCTGCTATTTCTGAGCTTACTTCTCATGACAAGCAGAAGACTGTATTGTTTTTACTTTTATATACTTTTTCACCTTTATATTGTAACAGGTATTACGAACTTCTTTTTAACCCTTGTTCTCACAGAATTCAAGGTTATCCTTGGACGAAATGTAGTAGGCAGCATTTATTCATTCACTTAAGAAATGTTAATGAATCTCTTATCCTGTGCTAGTCACCTTAGTCAACAGTGGAAAAGCAATCGTGAACACAGAACTGCCCTCGAAGTGTTCGGACCCCAAAGCACCCTCTCTAGCAAACTCCCACACACCCTCAACTCCCTCAAGGACTCTCCTTCTCCCATTAATCATTTTATACCTTACACAGTAATAATTTCCGTCCTCAGTACAAGTAACTTTTTATTATCTATTGTTTTTAAGGCAGTGTGTTCGCTATTACTAGGTGGTACAAAGATATAATCCCTCTTTCCAGGAGTTTATAATTTAGTAGGTGTACATGTGGTGGGGGGAAGAATAAATACACAAATGACTAGAATAAGAGGCAGGGGTGCAGTAACAGCTGTAAGAGAGGCATGGCTGGCGTGCAGTGGATGCCTAGAGAAAGGAGGTCACATCTCCCCCCAGAGGGACCAGAGACAGCTTCATGGAGGAGTTGAGTGGAGCCTTGAAGAATGGGTACAATTACAAGATAAGACTGGAGGAGATGGGGAGAATGGCAAGAAAAACTGCAGAGGTGATGGCAAGATAAAAAAAAAAAAAAATGCGGGGACGGGAGCACCCAATGAAGAGTGGAGGAATGAGAAGCCGGCCAGATTAAACCCAAGAGAGTGGCAGTGATGAGCTGCAAGGTTGGGGACACAAGATCCTGGACCATCTTCACATGCTGTTCAAGGAGTTTGGAGGAGGAGCGTAGGTGTTTGAAGAGGAGGGAGACCAAAGCAGAGGCGAGCTTCAAAACATGATTATGGGGCTTCCCTGGTGGCGCAGTGGTTGGGAGTCCGCCTGCCGATGCAGGGGACGCGGGTTCGTGCCCCTGTCCGGGAAGATCCCACATGCCGCGGAGCAACCAAGCCCGTGAGCCACAACTACTGAGCCTGCGCGTCTGGAGCCTGTGCTCCGCAACGGGAGAGGCCGCGATAGTGAGAGGCCCGCGTACCGCTATGAAGAGTGGCCCCCGCTTGCCACAACTAGAGAAAGCCCTAGCCCAGAAACGAAGACCCAGCACAGCCAAAATAAATAAATGAGTAAATTTTAAAAAAAACATGATTACGGCAGCCATATGGACCAAAAGAAGGAGAAGAGAGGAGTGGTGAATGGGAAATGGAAGCAAGAGAAATGGGACGTGACAGGCTGGAGACAGCGTAGGAGTAGGATTGATGGGGCTTGGAGGCTGACTAGATGCAAAGGCAACTCTGAAATCTTTAGCAGTTTTAAAAAGCACATTCAACTCAGTGGCCCTGATGCCACTTCTCTTACTATAACAGCATCTTAAGAGACTATCTGTATAAAAATGAAATATTAAAACAAATAGGGACTTCCCCGGCGATCCAGTGGTTAGGACTCTGCACTCCCAATGCAGGGGGCCCGGGTTCCGCCCCTGGTCAGGGAACTAGATCCCACATGCCACAACTAAGAGCCCGCATGCCTCCACTAAAAGATCCCACGTGCAACAATGAAGGTCCCGTGTGCCGCAACTAAAACCCAGAGTGGCCACATAAATAAATAAATAAATAAATTTTTTAAAAAATGGTCCACAGCAAAAAAAAAAAAAACCTTAAAAATAAATAAATAAATAAAGCCTTCCAAAAATAGCTTCTCTGGTACAGGCAAAGTTATCACCACCTGATTTTTATGTCTTGTTCTTAAATTATTTCTTAATTAAAGGCTTCATCTTAGTTCATTCCGGCTGCTATAACAAAATACCACTGACTGAGTGGCTTATAAACCACAGAAATTGATTTCTCATAGTCCCGGAGGCCAGAAGTCCAAGATCAAGGCACCAGCAGATTAGATGTCTTATGAGGGCCCACTTCCTGGTCCTGTGTCCTCACAAGGTGGAAGGGACAAGGGAGCTCTCTGGCCTCTTTTCATAAGGGCACTGATCCCATTCGCGAAGGCTCTGCCCTTTTGGCCTAATCACCTCCCAACGGCCCTGCCTCCAAATAGCATCTCCTGGGAGGTTAGGATCTCAAATGTGTATTTGGGGGGCCAGGATACAAACATTCAGACCACAGCAGCCTTCATGTGTCATACCCATTCACTGTTATGAAATCTGTGTCCATCCCACCTCAGTGTTGGTGCTTCTTTTGTTCTGTTTTCCCTCAGATCCATTCTTTTTCCTCCTCTCCCTATTCTGTATCCTGGGGGACTGATCGTTATGTCTGCACCACCCACACTCTCTTGCCCCCTGGTTTCCTGTTGGATTAGGCTGATGAGAAGCACTTGTAGGATATCAGAGGGCAGGAAGACAGAAAAGTGTGTTCATTTTCTATTCCTGCTCTAACAAATTACCACAAACTTAGTGGCTTAAAGCAGCACAAATTTATTATCTTACAGTTCTAGAGGTCACAATTCCAAGTCAGTTTCAGTGGGTTAAAATCAAATTGTCCTACCAGCAGGTCTAGTTCCTTCTGTAGGACCTAGGGGAGAATCCGTTTCCCTGCCTTTTCCAGCTCCTGGAGCCACCTACATTCCTTGGCTTGTGGCCCCTTCCTCCATCTTCAGTACCATCAACAGAGCAATCTTCCCTCACATTTGACCTCTGTCCTGAAATCTCTCTCTCAGACTTTGACCCTTATGATTATATTGTGCCCACTCAGAGAAGCAGGAGAACCTTCCCATCTCAAGATCCTTAACCTACACCTGCAAAGTCCCTTTTGCCATGCAAGATAACATATTCACAGATTCCAGGGCCTAGAAGTGGGTGTCTTTAGGGAGGATGTGATTCTGTCTGCCACAGAGAGGTTGGTGCATTTCTGACCCCTTTTGTTCCCTATTCAGTGCTCTGGACCAGCAGTGCTCCTTCCTTGACAACTACAGCTCCAGTCAGGTGGCCCATCTTTCACAGTTCGAGCTCTCACTAGGCCCCTGTTGCTTTCTGTCCTCCCCCAGGGTCTTCCAGACCAGAGATGGTAATGGCATCTGCCATACTTATTTAGTGCCTCAGCAGCCCTCTTTGGTTGTCTTAACCCTGCCCTCACCTCTGAAATAGTCCCACCATTAAATTATCTTCAAAATCCCAGCTGACTGATACATCCATCTGGGTATACCTTTCACTCTAATTCACACTGTTAACATCAGGTCTGGAACTGTTGTACGTGTGTGCGTGCGCACGTGCGCGTACGCACACACACACACACACACACACACACACACACAAAGTAAATGCAAAGGCAATTTGCAAGTAGGTCAGCTTCAGGAAAACAAGGAGTGGTTATCGTGTGCCTATATAGCAGTCATCGCACAAAGACCAACGCTTGCATCTGGAAAATAAATCTATCTGATTAGATAAGTATGCAGAATAATACTCCCTCATTTTCTCTCAATTACATCCGGGGAAGGAAAATCACAGCCTACATCGGTCCACAGTGGAAACTTTTCTTTTTGATTTGCTTTTGTTTATTTTTCAATCAACTAGGGAAACTGACTTCATGACCTAACATAAGCGATTTCTGAGCAAATGAATAAGCCACTAGCTGAGCTGCGAATGAGAGCTTTCTATTCTTGCTCAGGCGGATGATTTTAAGATATTTCTCCAGTCTCCTCTTCTTGCCTGAGCAGTCAAACCAGCATATGAAAATGGAATGGTTGTGCTTATTTTTCCCTTCATAGAAAATATGTTGCTTCAACCAGCTTGTCTTTAAAACCTTCTTCTTTGTATCTCTGTCTGTTGCCACACTTGCAGTTATCTCTCTGTCCTGGTTTAGGGTTTGGATTATCTGCCCGGCATTCAAGGAGGTTTTTTTTCTAAGAAATATTTATCAAAATCATAGAATTAAAAAACAGCATTAACACCCTATAAGAATTCCTAAAAGGCAGCACTTTGGGGGTCTTTAACCTCTCAGTGATATTTTCAGAAAATTGTTTGCCTTATTTCTCCATTAAATACATTTTCAACAGCTCAGCGTCTTCTCTCCTAGATTCATTGTGAAGAACTTACCACTGTGTTTCATTTTTTTCTCTCTTCTACCATTATGATGACAATGGTGGTGATAGTGATAACTACTACAATTAATAATAAAAGATTATATTTGTATAATATAGAGTTTACAAGGCACTTACATACACTTTATATTATTTGATCATAGTCAAATCTGGTTGACATATATCATGAAACTAAATTTAAAAGTTTTTACACATCTTGCTTAAATTTGGTTTAAACAATAAGGAACATAGAGTCAAAACACAGATTCTGAAAGCTCCTTCTTTCAATTGTTCATCCATCCTTTGAACAAATATGTATGGGTATTTCCCATGTGACTGAGTCCCTGCCTTTGGAGGGCCTACAGCATTGTGATAGGCAAAGGTCAATAAAGTTGTACCTTGGTATCTATGGAATTTGGTCCCAGCATCCCCACAAATACCAAAATACAAGGATGCTTAAGTCCCTTATATAAAATGGCATAGCATTTGCATATAAATGACTTACCCATAATGTATTTGCATATATTTTGCATATAAAATGTGTTCTTATACATACATGATCATACTTTAAGGTATCTCTAGAGTATTCATAATACCTAATACAGTATAAATGCTATGTAAGTAGTTATAAATACAATATAAATGTTATGTAAATAGTTGACAGGCATGTCAAATTCAAGTTTTGGTTTTGGGAACTTTCTGGAATTTTAAAAAATATTTTTCATCTATGGTTGGTTGAATCCATGGATTGAAAACCTGTGGAAATGGAGGGCCAACTTTTAAAGAAATGCTGAGGAAAGCCACCCAACCCAGGACTGATGCGGGATCATAGAAGGCTTCCTGGATGCAGGCATACCTGAGCTTTGTTCTAAGGGATGAGCAGGATTTCGTTATTTGAACAAGAAAAGGCAGATTCTAGACAAAGGGAAGAGCATCTGCAAAGACACAGAAAGAGAACTGCTCCACCCAGAAAGCATACCTAGAGCAGGGAATGGGGGACCTGAAGAAAGGCACATCAACACCAATTAAAAGCCCTGGAAGAGTGAGATTTAGAAAAAAGGCAATCTAATAAAATTCCCTGTATGAGATTAGTGTTAGTAATATTTGACAAAGAAAAAGGAAAGTTTTGGTGATAAAGATACCAAATTATAATTTAGAGTTGACTTCCACACTTGGGCTACTACATTATCTTGAAATTTCAGATATATTTCCATGTTTTAATTTAGAGGATTTTAAAAGTAAGAATGAGAAATGGAAGCTCTTGAATGAAGAGTGCCCCCTGAATCTCCACCATAACAGCATCATGACTTGAGTGAGAAGCCAAGGCACCACACCTGCCCAAGTCAGAGACGGAACATTTTTTGAGCTGTGACTAAATCTTTTCTAAAGGGAAAATACACAAATAAGAAAAACGTGACATGAGGTACCCTACCCACATCAAGGAGTAAGCCCTCCGAACTCTGCAGTGGCCCATAACTTCTTGTTCCCCTTCCGTTCCCCTCACCTCCATGACCCTTCCAAGCAGGTATGTGCTTGGGTATAACCTTGATTAAGGACTTTTGTGGAAATTCACCAGGGCTCTTTCACACTTCTCTTTGGATGAAATTTCTTAAGAGGTGTTGGGATGTTTTCTTTTTAAATGATTACTGTCTAGAACATAGCATAGAGTCTCAGACAGAGTTCAACATATAAATTAATTGAGGGAAATAAAATCCACATAGTTTCAGTGCCCTCAAACCTGAATTTCAATTTCCAGTGGGGTTAGAAGTTCTCTCTGGAAAAGCCTGCTGACTTGATGGGCACAGAAGTGCCTTGCTGAGGCAATCGTGCACAGCAGTTTGTAACCGGAGCCAGGTCCTATAATAGGCACTTGGATGCCATCTAATTCAATCACCAGTCTCACAGAAGACATGGGAAGGTGAACCAAAGCACTCAGTGTAACCCCTTGGAAAAGAATTTTACTGTAATAGTTATTAAATAATATCTAACGAAGGTTAATTGTGAAAACAGCCATGATATATTAAACGTCATTATTGAGTTGAAAATCAGCCTGTCCTTTGCTCCAGGAGGTCCATTATGGCTCAGGTGTCCTTTCGTCAGAGCACCCAGTGACGATACCTGTGACAGGCAGAAGCAAAGACCCTAATTCTGATTCTGTTTTTCTGATTTTATTCGAACTCAGGCTCCCTTCCTCTTTCTCTTGATCCTTTAGCATTTGTTTCCCATAACAATAACATACCTGTCTCTAACAATTTTTGTAGGTCACCTTTACTGAAACTTCATTTGGTCTCCTGTAAGTACTGTTGAAATTGTTATGGTTTGGCTGCAAGTGCCTGAGGCAGTATTTCATGAAAGCTTTACGGTATATGCTAAGGTGCACAAAAGCTGAACTTTCCGTGTCGTGAAAACGAAGACGGTCACTATAACTGAAAAGCAAAGCTAACATTCATTTACTCAACCGTGATTAACCGAGGGCCTACTTGTCAGGAATTGTGACAGGTATAGATGACACAAAGGCAATAGGTGCATTCCTTGCTTGTGAGGGGTCTAGAGTCAGCGGGCGAAACCAGCCTATAAGGAAAGAATTATGACAAAGCTAACCTGTGACCTCGGACCATTAGCCACACAAATGGTCCACAGCTAAGTCTCTCATGAAACAGACTAGAGACATCGATCGTTGTGTTGGCATAAAATTCTAAAGGAGCTCAATTCCTCACACCTAATTATAATCTAGGATCACTTCAGTCATGTATAATCATGTGAAATAGGTTCTTGTGGTGTGAGGGCAATTAGCTGATTGCAACCAGCCAGGCATGTTTGTGGAGACATCCAAGGAAGCCTTGAGCAGAAACTACACGACTTGGGGCTGAAGTAAGTCCAAGATTAATATAGTCCGTATAAAGATTTAGTTGAGCCAAACCAAATACTTTCTATATGACTTTACTACAAAAATGCATACAGTACAGAGTTCAAATTTTTTTTTCTTATAACCTGAACTATGAACTGCTAAGAAATACTGAAACTTTTGGGAATTCCCTGGCCATCCAGTGGTTAGGACTTGGTGCTTTCACTCCCGGGGTCCCGGGCTCTATCCCTAGTCAGGGAACTAAGATCCCACATGCCGTGTGGTGCAGCCAAGAAAAAAAAAAAAAAAAAAAAAAAAAAAAAAAAAAAAAAATATATATATATATATATATATATGTATATACTGAAACTTTTACCTGCCTTGGCTCTCCAATAAGAAGAGGGGTTTTGAGCTCCCCTGGTGGCACAGCAGTTAAGAATCCGCCTGCCAATGCAGGGGACACGGGTTCGAGCCCTGGTCCAGGAAGATCCCACATGCCACGGAGCAACTAAGCCCGTGCGCCACAACTACTGAGCCTGCGCTCTAGAGCCTGTGAGCCACGACTACTGAGCCCGTGTGCTGCAACTACTGAAGCCCATGCACCTAGAGCCCGTGCTCTGCAACAAGAGAAGCCACCGCAGTGAGAAGCCCATGCACCGCAACGAAGAGGAGTCCCCGCTCGCTGCAACTAGAGAAAGCCAGTGCACAGCAACAAAGAACCAATGCAGCCAAAAATAAATAAATTAATTAAATACATTTTTTTTAAAAAAAAGAAGAGAGGTTTTACCTGCAGGGCCTCAAGCAAGTTCGAGGATTTGGTAATAGTTTTGTTAAAGAAAAATCTGCCAAAATGTGAATAGAAATGACTAGGAATGCAGAATTTGTTAGACTGGGCCAAGAAATGGCAGTCTTATCTCACTCCGCCTTGCCCCTGAGACACTGCTGTAAGGTTGTCAGTTTCCCCAAGGGGACCACAGATAAAAGTATTTCTTCCACAGGAAAAAAAAAAAAATGCCTGGCTTCATCTTAGGTCCTTTGGGTAGTTTCCTACATGTGACATCTCCTTGATCCACACAAAACAAACACACATTCCTGAATTACCTCTACCTGGTTTGGGTGTGTCTGTCTGTTTGTCTGTCTGTGTCTCTTTCTCTTCCTCTCCCCCATGGCCTCTATTCTCTCTCTCCTCCCCCATCTCTCTCAATTCTAACTAGAACTTGATACTTTAAAAATTCTCTAAGAACAAGTGGAGGAGATCTTTAAAGTTTCATTTCAGTAATGCAGCTCAATAGAAAATAGCTCCACCGTGTGTGGGAAAAGAAGACTACATCAGTCACAACCGGTCTTTTTCTTCATCCCTGAACAGGATGCACATTTGCCACTGGTTCTATCAAATTAAGCCCCCTGCCACACACACACACACACACACACACACACACACACACACACACACACACACAAAAAAAAAAAAAAAAAAAAAAAAACAGTTCACTGCAGTGTAGGAAAGGGACACTTCAACTGGCTGCAGCTGGGCAGCTGTAAGGAGGTCGGAAGGTAAAGACAACCTCTTCTCCCTGTGACAAACCCGTCTTATTCATCGGTTGCTAAGAGGATGAAAGTGAAAGGAATCACATCCCAAATTTATTTACGGAGCCCCCTGTAAAATGACTCTATATAAGGCTGATATTGGAATGAAAATGGAAAGTAAACCTTTCTACCATTTATGTCGTTTCACAAGGAGAGATGGGAGTCTTGAGGCTGGGCCTGGACCGAGTTTGTTACCACTGACGCTAGATCCAAAAGAGTTGACCCACTTTTGCAATCTTCCCAGAACACCTGGAAGGTTCAGATCTATGACTGTGGCAGCATTTCCATCTCATTGCCTGACCAGCGTCCCACCTCATATTTTTTTTCTGAATTTGGTAAGATTTTGGACTGTTCCCAAACTTCCATTGCTCCCAGGCAGGAAGACTGTCTCCACTGACACCCTGGAATGGACAGGGGCTTGGGAGAGACTGAAAGTCTTAGACAAGGGACTGAGGACCCTCGATTCAGCCAGCATCGAGTTGTTTTCTTCTCCTTCTGAGGGGACCTCACATGGAAAGCTGCCAAGCCAAGAGGTCAGCTCAGGCTCCCAGGAACTCAATAAAAATAACATCCCTAACTCTTCCCGGAGCCCAGTCCTGAAAATCCCATACCAGAGACGTCAGCCCAGCCCCTGTGCAGCCCTTGAACCCCTCTCTGCTTCTCAACCTCCCACACAATCTCCCAACCCACCATTTCTCTCTCCCTGGCTAATTTTTTCTCCCTTAATTCTCATGGCTCTTAGTAGGGAAAAGGGAAAATAACAAACAGACAAGAGAATGAAAACATCAGATTTTCTAAGTGTGACTGTTTCTATCACACCACAAGATTCCTTTCACCTTCCACAGGGTTCTTGTTGAAATGTCAGTCTTGAAACAGAAGTGTCCTCAGGCAGTGCTGTCTGTCAGGGTTTGAGTTTGGGGTCAAGAGTGCTTATAACCCATTCCCGCATGGTTCTCAAGACGTGCCGTGTGGAAATGCTTCATTCATTCACTCACAAATAGGCACAGTGCACCCCATACAAGATACACAGTCAAATGGGGCCTAGTCCCTGCCCTTACGTGTCCCATGATTTTCTTCCCCACAGTCTCCCAGTTTCTCACCTGGATAAACAATGTGACAGCCTCACAACTTCAGCTCCCTTCCTCAGTCTCCCACTTTCTCTCCAGTCCACCCTTCACACTGTCTCAGGGAGTTTCCTCAACACCGCTCTGCTTCCCTGGTCAGCTTACCCCTTGTTCAAAATTTTCAGTGCTTTGCTGTCAAATCTCAGGGTCTTGGCATATGCTGTCCTCTCTACTTAGAATGCTTTTCCTCCTCCTTCACCAGGGGCACTCTTACTGATACTTCAAAACTCAGTTAAGATGTCACCACCTCCAGGAAGCTCTCTCTGACTACCAGCCCCACTCTTCTAAGTTAGATGTCCCTCCCTTCTCTTCCCTTAGCACTTTGTGACTACCTCTGTCAGAGCAAAGAGATATTGAATAGTAATTGTCTTATTTACCCACTTTCTCTAACTAGACTGAGAACATGTTGTAAATAGAAGCTATACCATTTATCTCCCTTTATCTGATCTCCCCAGTAGACCGCCTCTCACATAATCAGTGCTCAGAAGTTGTCTGATGAGTGAAGAAGCTCAGAGTTGAGGAGGGAAGACTGAGAAGCATAACTGTGTAATGAGGTGTCATAGATAACACAGCGGGGTGATCGATGACCCAGCAGAGGGATTGCACACTTTTGCCTGAGGAGAAGACAGGGTCTAGGAAGGCCTTCCGGGGGGAAAAGAGCTTGGGCTGGCCTTGAGGAAGATTGGGAGAGCCCCAGGCCTATAGGGAGGAGAAGGCAAGAGAATGGTGGCATATGGAAGGCCCTGCCTGCCTCAGTCAGCCTGATGCATCTGGGGAGATCTCCCTTAGAAGAATGATACTGGTGACAATGAAAAGACATCAGTGGGAGGGTATTGGAATAATCCAGGTAAAGGCCTGAGTTGAGCTAGCAGCTCAGCAGGACCCCCAGGTTTCTGGCTTGGGTAAATTAATGGTGGTGCTATCACCCAGGATTAGGAATTGAGAGGACAAACTATTTGGGGAGAAAGAAACACCCGGTCTGCTGGTGTTGAGCTGGAGTGGCCTGCTGGACATCGAGGTGAAGATGTTTAGTAATCAGTCGGGTATGTGAGTCTGAAGAGAGTAGCCGAGAATGAAGACTCTATGATAACAACGTCATCGGAACTTTTGTTTTTATCTGTACAATTTGATCCTGTGCCTTGAGGCTTCAGTGAGGGCTGCTGGGAGAGGAATCTTCTGCTACTGGCTTGGATATGTGGCCTCAGGTTGGGCCCGTTGCCTCCTGGGAAAGGTGACAGTTAGGGAGACCTGAAGAAAAAGGGTGCAAACATTGGCCCTACAAGTAATCAATTTAGTCCTGTCTTTTGTGATTCTTCTGTGGAATGTGGAGTTCATGCCAGTGAGGCCAACCTCTTCCACTGCCTGAAAACGGTACTTCCAAAGGCCACTGAGTCCACAAAGGGGGAAGTCTTTACCTTCATTACATTGGGATCCTTGCCCCTTAAGGAGTCCTCTTTAGGTGGATTTGTCACTTCCTTGCTACAATAAACTTGTGTTTGTTCTCCCCTGTCCCCCTTTAGGGGAAGGGGCTTATTTTAATGCCCTTTTGCCATTGTGACGGCAACTTTTTGTTCCTGTTCTTGCCCAGCCTGAAGCATCAACCTAGATATTGCTCCCCTGTAGGGAGTTTATTTGCATTTCTGTCTGCATTTTGGAGTTTAGGCTGAGATCTGCTTTGTGTCAGGAACCCAACTAAAAGAGTATTTTTGCAAAGCAACTTACTGTGCTTTTCCTGGCTAATTTGTCTTAAGTGACTTGCGCTGAAATCAAACATATTTTAATTCAAAGGTTCCTGGCAGTAGTGGTACTGTGGGAGTTACATGAGGTGCTCATGGTTGAACCTCTTTTATTCCAAATATCTATTCACAAGGGCTAACCGGGAACTGCTAATGGAACCCAGGCACTTCCAGCAATTCAAGAGGGATTGGTATTTAACCAAACCCTGGCGATCAGGTGTGAGCATGGCAAAGATTTAGCAAGGGCATCACTCATGTGTGGAGAATGGAGTCATTTTTAATTCAAAGGACTGTGATAGAAAATTCATCATCAAACTTGAATATCAACCAAGCACTGTTTACAAAGAAAGCAATAGCATAATAGCACCCAGGAAAATTTAAATGATGCATAACAAATTCTCAGAGAAGCCCCAAAACAAATCATTCCGTCCAACACTTTGAATTAGATGCCTGCCTAATGTGTTCAATGAAAAAGCCTTGAAGTATTTACTTCTTGATTCAAAGCAAAGATGCCAGCTTCCTTTGAATTGCAGTATCAAACATATTCCCTAATTTTTTAAGAAAATCCTAAATAGTTCAACTGTGGCCTCTGCTATACTGGCTAAATATAAGTGACGTATCATCACAACCTCCATGGTCTAATATTTGAGTTTCTATAAAGATAAAGTTTGGTGGTCAGATTCAGGATGTAGCCAGGGATTAGCCTCTTCTAAGAAGCAGCAGGCTGCAACCAAATTGTTCAGTCGCTCTCTGGAAACTTGTCATCTACGGATGCTTCTCTAATCTGTTGGAAATGCAACTTGAATAAAACCGTCTTTGGCTGACTTGATGTCTCTTTAATTAACAGGTAGGAGATCAGATCATTGAAATCAATGGGGAGAGCACCAGAGACATGACACACGCCAGAGCAATAGAGCTCATCAAATCTGGAGGAAGAAGAGTCAGGCTACTGCTGAAGCGCGGGACGGGGCAGGTCCCAGAGTATGGTACGTTTCACGTTTTGATTCACCTTTTTTCTGTTTCTTCTGTGTACTGTAAATGCCTGTGCTTATTTATAAAACTATATCAGTTCCCTAATTCTACCTAAATATATATTTAGTGATCAACAGCTATAGGTATATACACGTGTGTATATTTAAGCACAAGGTATATATTTCTGTGAGCTCTTTCTTTTGTTCCCTTATTTAGGTAATGTTGAAAATAGCAAATGTAGGAGTTTCAGGGCATCTCTGAGTGTGCTGGGAGTTCTTGCCACATTCCTATATCAGAACTTTTGTAATTTGACTGATAGTCCTCTGTTCATTTGAGTCCACAGTAATTTATCAATTATTTCCTAAAATGGCTCGTGCATCAGACTGTCCTGTGAGATGTGTAACTGAGGCCAGGGGCCAAGCAAGACCAAATCTTCAAGGTGTGAAGATTAAAACATAAACTTCAGTTCATGCAGTGGTCACATTGCCTTGGCATTTAGGGACATCCCCAAAATTCACTCCTGTGTTGTATATCTAGATGCTTTTGAGGAAGGCTTTAAAATGCATTTTAATTCATAGGTTTGCCTTCAGAAGTCTTTAATGGTGTTATTTCCCAACAGCCCATTTAAGGCAAGGCTGACATCATTACCCTAGCATATCAGAAAGTGCTGTGTGGTCTTTACATGAAAAGCAGAGAAACCTGAGCTGGTCTTTAATTAATCACAGAGAGTAACAGAGAGACAGACACAGACAGATATCAGTACAGAGGTAGCGCAGATAATACCTGTCCAGATTGGCGAGATAGGATCTAACTGCTGATCGAATGAGTAGTTCAAATTGTTTGTTGATCTAGATAAATTTGATTTTCCTTTTCACCTTTCCATTCCCCAAAATCGAAATAGTACTTTTTCCTCTCAAATTATACTTTCTGCCTAAGTTACCTAATAATTGACTGAACACTTCCTTATTAGCAGGACAGATATAATCCTGCATTCAGTTGAAATATCTGAATTCAACAGCCCTTAAATACTTTGTTTCCAGAGTCTTGAACACACCCAAAGCCTATAGGAAGGGCTGGTAAGCCCTCACATTAAGAGTAGGACACCATTCAGAAATTTCTGTAGGGTTGGCTGTATGCCCAAGGAAATATTTCATAGCTTCCCATCCTTAATACTTGGATCTAATTAAATAATTTTAATTATTAATATTAGCAGTAAGCACAGGCCTGTAATGGCACTGGCATTCATCCCCTTGTAAAGAATCTGAACTCTTGAAATAGAATACCTTTTTGCACCCTGGAGCACATAAAGGGATTCAGTAATAGGAATCCTACCTGTGAGAGTCTATCCCTTCTGAAAAAGATCTCGTTTTAAAGGTGTGTTTCGGGCTTCCCTGGTGGCGCAGTGGTTGAGAGCCCGTCTGCCGATGCAGGGGACGCGGGTTCGTGCCCCAGTCCGGGAGGATCCCACATGCCGTGCAGCGGCTGGGCCCGTGAGCCATGGCCGCTGAGCCTGCGCGTCCGGAGCCTGTGCTCCGCAACGGGAGAGGCCACAGCAGTGAGAGGCCCGCGTACCGCAAAAAAAAAAAAAAAAAAAGGTGTGTTTCACTCCATGACATGACAAGACCTGTTATCTATATCCAGGGGTTCTCATAGAGTTAATGCTGTTCTTATTGTTCTAACAAATTAATCTTAAAAATTAACCTGAACAACATGGCTCTCCTGAGCTTTCTATTCTTTTTGTAGAATCACTATTTGGTCCCGACTCTGAGCACCGAGCACGTCAGCTGCCGCTCTGTAGAGAGCACTTGGAATAGTCTGCCAACCAGCGTGGCATAACTCAGACTGTAATGCGTGAGCATGATGGTGCCTCAAAGCAAATAATAAAAACATGTTTCTGAACAGCACAAAAATTCAAGATCATGTCGACATTATCCCATTAATTCTTAATGTCGTCTGAAAATATCTAGTTAAGGTTAAATTCCAAAATTAACCAACACAGAGAGTTTGCTAAATATCCGGGCGTACTTTTGAGGGACCCATTGTCAATACTCTTAACTCCAGCAGTACTGCAGAACTTCTGAATGTATTCTTCTAAAATGTAACATTAAATCTTATACACTGGTAGTGGTAGAGCTTGTCTGCTACTTTTGATGTTAGATTTGACCTGGATTTTGACTGTAAAATAATTTTAGAGGTTATGTCACAAAAGAACAAATTTAAAAGAGTAAAGCAATCTCCTTTAGGGAAGTAAAAGAATAGTCATAAACTAAGTAAACATTAGTTCTTCAGGACAATCTAAGTCAAAATTATGCATAAGAAACCAAGAAGGTTAGGGATCACATCAGCATTTTATTTTATTTATTTATTTTTTATTATTATTATTTTTTTTTTGCGGTACGCGGGCCTCTCACTGTCGTGGCCTCTCCCGTTGCGGAGCACAGGCTCCGGACGCGCAGGCTCAGCGGCCATGGCTCATGGGCCCAGCCACTCCGCGGCATGTGGGATCCTCCCGGACCGGGGCACGAACCCGTGTCCCCTGCATCGGCAGGCAGACTCCCAACCACTGCGCCACCAGGGAAGCCCCACATCGGCATTTTTGAGGATAATGCCTCAAATGATATTTCTGAAACCTCACAACGACTAATGAGGAGGCTGTCTCAGGGTCCCCAAGACCACCCCACATTCAGAGATTTGCTTATGAGACTCCTGGGGTGCAGAATATAGTTGTGCTCACAGCTCAGCTTTAGGACAGTGATGTAGTAAGGACACCCCGTGGGATCATAAGGTGGAATTGGAGCAGTCCACGTGCAGGCTTCCTGTGCTTTCTCTGTCTCCCGTGAGAGGTCACCCAGAGAGCATTCTTCCCGAAGCAACAAGAATGAAGCAGCATATGCACGATGATGTGGCTGCCCTGTAAGGTCCACGGGAGATTGAGCACCCAAGGTTTCTCGTGGGGGCTGGGCATGCAGGCACCCTCTGCCTGGCACGTACCAAAGTTCCAGACGCCCAAGAAGGAAAGCAGGTGTTGAGCATAAACCACATTGTTGGTGCAAACAGTTGAGGTACAGTGAGACACACTTATCGCTTAGGAAAGCTATATATTAGTGTAGGGAACGAATCACCAGTCACGTTCCCAGATGCCGGCCAAAGGCCAGCCTTGCAAGAAGGCCTTTCTAAGGATAGCGGTCCCAAGCCTGCTCTGGGAACTTGTCCAGCACCAGGAGCAAGCCACAAAGTGGCCACACATTCACAGACTCTGCAGATGCTCCCAGTGTGTGAGGAGGGCCCAAAGCTAAGAACGTCACAAATCCTCCAGCATCAGTTAAAGAGACTCTCTCATGAAACACAATTTGGTCATTTTTGTTGTTGTCCAAGATAGGCTAGAGTGTATTTTAATAAAATTGGCAAGGGGTGCAGGTAACAAAACAACAGCAACAAGAACGATGAACAAAAATCCTTGAGCTTACTAGTAGATGTAACCAAGAACATAATCCACTCTGTCCATATGCACCCTAATGACAGGAAAACTGGTTTTTCTGTCGACTATAAGTATAATCTTGTGTTTGTTTCCTTTGTTTGCCCTTGAAGATCCCAACCTTGGCATAAAATCTGGCCTTAAAAGCTTGTTGAAGGGAGTTATCAGAATCCATAGGAGATGTTACCTGTTAGGGAAGTGTGGAGGCTTAACCCAGCCTGGGCAAGAGTGAACTCTGCAGATGAAGAGACTGGCGAACAACAATAGTCTCTGGCGGGGTTTAGGTGATGACCCTCAGCCCTCCCTCTGATACCTGCAGAATGCAGAAGAGTTTGGAAGCAAGACCCTTATCTGGACTTTTTTGGACCCGTCAGGGAAAAGCTGATCTCAGTCAAGAGAGATAGGAAACTCTTGCTCAGTCATTAAGGTGATCTGTGACAGAGAGAGAAGCTCAGGCCCAATGGAAAGAAAAACATACCCCAGGTGATCTGTCAGATTGTCGACTACGCAATCGACAGTGTGAAGCCCAGTGAGCTGAAGAAGGGAATAAATATGCTGCAATTTTGCCATCCATGATTACCATGAGGCTCATCGGCAGACACACCTGGGCCAATTCAGAGGCGAAAATCAGCAAATGCAGCCACGACCGACCGAGCGTAGTGGCTGCTCCCACGGGTGGCTGAGCAGCTGTGGGGAGGGTGGGGAAATGATAAGGGCTTCGGCAGAGAAGCTGCTTTCATAGTTAAGTCCTTGAAAGAGCAGCTCAGGAGATAGACACTTCAACTCCGCTCTGGTCCTCAGGATGAGAATGTGTTGATTATAAACTCAATGAGAGCTTGGGTTCCCCCTCCCCTGACACATACATCTCAACAACTAGCAGGAAGAAGGAAACTTGACTCCATCGTACTGAGGAAAGGATCAAAAGATGATACAGCAGAAGCAGCGGCCTCCTGAATACTGGTTCTTGCTGTTACAATTAAATCTGAAAAGGTTAAGAGGAAAGAAAGCATGCATCCTGGTTCTAAAGCTGCATAGGAGTATATTATGCAGATTATCTCCCTGTCTTGACATACAGGTGTCCTTCATTAGCATTCAGGGACTACACAGAACTTTGCTTGATGTACACACCGAGCCTCAGGGCCAGGGTCAGGGTCAATAGAGGTGCCCCTGGATGAAAAAATGTCCTCCACAAGCAGTTCAGACTGACGCAGAGCCTTGCCTTGGTAATATTTGCTGTTCAAATCTCATCAGAACAAAGAAAACAGAATTATGCTTTCCAGTCTTGGTTGGTGATCTGGCCTGTTGATTCTCTTAAGCAATATTACAGGTCTTTATGACAAGAATGCTGAAGTGAGTTTGATTGTAGATGGTCTCAATGGTTTTAGGAGGCCAGGCAGGGTTCCCAGGAGGAAGCAAAATTCTCAGAATACCAGTGGCCCAGCGACATAACACCAAATGGCTACATAGCCGATCCATGAGTTAGCCCTCTGCCTGCACTTCCATTTTCAAAGTGAATTGTATCTTTGAGAGGTGTTGAGTATTACAGGCCTTTGGTAAATGAAATTGTTTACATTTTATAAGTGTAATATAACTACATTAAGTAAGAAAAGATCTATTTGAGCCATACTATATATATATTCAGACTATAGCTGAAGAAATGAATGGGCTAAATAGTTAAAAGTCTTCCTTTTATCAGTAAATAAAAATGATTTACAGTAATACTAGCACCAGATTAAGCAGTACCAGTCTCTACTTATATGGCCATAAGCAGTGTTTGTTTATTCTTCTTTAATAATATGCATTAGCATGTGAATGTTACAAGCCTACCCCTATAATCTTGTTTACAGTTACTAGTTCAAATCCTTTCTTTCCTCTGATCATACAAAGGTCAACTCTAGACATTATACTCCTACCACATATTCCATGTAAGGCAGATCCTGTAATTAGTATCATTAATTAATATCATTACTATTTCCTCAACGAAAGCAGGATTTTTCTGAGCACCTACTACGTGCAAGGCACTTTGCAGGCACTGAAGGTAAGACACAGTCCTGGCCCTCAGTGAGCTGAAGGTCTAAGAATGAGGATACGTATAACAACTGATTCTAATAGTGTGGTGACTGATTAAAAGGTCTCAAAGGATCTGCTCTAATGAAAAAATTTTAATGGATTTTATTAGTTATTCATGGAATTTAATAAGTACTTCTAGAGTGTTAAGGATCCTTGAAAAGCATTTGGCTTCTTTAATCTGTTAAGCATTTCCTTTGTAACACTTATGCTAATAATTTGTGCTTTTTCTGAAGAAAAGGACTTGCTGAGTATGGGTAAATTTCTGCTTAGACCTAGTCTGAATTATTCTCAATTCCAAGTTAGTGAGATAAAACTCTGTTGAGCAGATTTGCTAATCATTGCTCTTCCCCTCCTGTGGATCTCAGCCTGGAGCTCTGCAACCTCACAGCCTGAGGTGTCCGTGGTGCACGACTCTGTGCCCACCAGCCATGGGGAGAGTCTCTATTGCCTTTGCCTCAGAGACCACGTTGATTGGAACTTTAAATGGTTCCATAGCCTTTGCACTATTTCACCTGCATTTTTAATAGGGCAAAAGGTGGCTTGCTTCAATAATAAATTCTGAAATTTAATTTCAGCTTCTGACATTCATGGTTGAGTGTATCTTCCTTTTTCATGAGTGGTTCCACAAATCACTCCAGTTCACCTCCACTGAGCCAGATCAGGGAAGAGGACAGGCTGTCAGGTAGAACTGTGGCCGTATCATACAGAGAACAGGGTTCTTCCTTGGCTGCAAGGCTCCAGACTGCTCTCTGCAGGATTTAGGGAACCCCAGGAAACTCACTAATCATGAAACTTTCAATAAGTTTCTGTTTCATGGAGTCAGACACGGGGGACTTCCTTGAAGGATACACAAGTCTGACATTCTTTTCCCCACTGCTCAGCCAAAACCTCATTTATTAAAGTGCTTTAAGGATGGGGGGTGAAATCCCATTTCTTCACATCATTTTATTGGAAACCGTGGACTATGATGAAATTCCTTCTTTTTGCATATTCTCCCAACATACATTATTCTCTTTCAGGATATATTAAGTGACTCATTTCCCCCAGTCTTCACTTGTTAGGTATTTATGAGTCTGATAAAATATATTAGACCACGAAGTAACCAAGAAATCAACCAAGAAGAACCAGTTTAGCTCTTGAGGTCTGACCTCCTTCAGTTCCCTAACACTTAAATTGTTGGAGGAAATGAGTGAATCAACAGATACCTTTCCCAGTCCCCACTGAGAAGGGCTCCACATGCATCTTGGAAAACCTAAAAATTCCAACTCCTCCAGTAACTCATGCTGGGTAGTTGTATTTAGGTTCTGGTAAGAACTTCCTCTTGCTTTCCCTAACATGAAGCTGAGCTCTCCCAAGAGAGGGCTGCTTCCACAACAGTCCAGGGAGAAGGCAGCCTTCTCAGAGGAAACGCTGCTGAGCACTGTAAGAGCATTGGAACGGACCTCAAAGAAGTCACAGATTCCAGAGAGTAGTTTTTATATGGAGGGCAGGGGAGGAGTGGCGATCAAGGTTAAAAGAAAGCTTGCATCATGGTTTGAAAGCTGCACATACACATGCACACACACACATACACAGGACTGGGTTGATTTGGCTCAGGACTCTGTATTTTTATTTTTATTTTTATTTTTTTTAACATCTTTATTGGAGTATAACTGTTTTACAAGAGTGTGTTAGTTTTTCCTTTACAACAAAGTGAATCAGTTAAGGACTCTGTATTTTTAAAGTGCCATCCCAGAGAATCCAATGCCCCGGAGACAAATCCACGCTGGATTTGTCTCCTTTAGCTCTCCTGTAAAATCCAGCTGCAAGAGTTTCTGCTTTTTGTTGTCCTCTTTATGTCTTGTCGACCTCTCACTGTATGAGCCTCAGCCCCTCAACCCGGCCCCTCCTTTGCCCATCAAATCTGAATCGCTCTCCATTCAGACTTGCAACTGTTAAAATTAAAGAAAGGAGACTAGATTTTCCTCCCGTTTCCATCTCAGGCTTTTTTGACAGTCTGAGCTCAGCTCCCACCCTCCTCATTGAGGACAGCCTGACCCTGTGTTCAGAGCATGACAGTGTTGATTCCAGATAAGCTTCTGACCCCTCAACTACACCCATTATGAAGCTGGTGCTAAATGCCAGAGCTGTTTTCCCCACTGTCTGATTTTCTCTTGTCTCAAAATAGATATGATACAGAAAAGATTTTGACCCCTATGAAGGAGCTTGACGACAAAATCCCGCTTTCCAGGTACTAAAAGTGGAGTTTAATACCGTAAGACACATTCCTGGGTAGGTCCAGCCAACTGCCATAACGAGCAAATGTCAAGTCTCTAAAGCATCCCTTCAGAGATGCCTGGGCCTATTGCCCTATCCTGGTGTTCCCTAAACAAATAACTCACCAGCGTTCATTTTAAAGTACTCAAAATCCCCCATTTCTAGTGGAAGAATTAGTGAATCCGTAAGGCCAGATTTTTGTTATTTGAGAATTCTGCCTACAGCCTTGCTCAAAGATAGGGTTACCCTGATGTCCTGTTCTGACAAAGACATGCCAACATTTCTTTTTAACTGAACTCCCTCAGTCAGGACCAAAAATGCGATTATATAATGCCTTGCTCCAGGCTTGAATTACATGCTCTAATTGTAGCAAAATCTCTAAACATTGAGAATCACACATTCTTCAATGTGCTGTTTGGGTTCAAAAAAAATTTTAACAACAAACACACACTTAGCCTGGACTAAACAGCTGTTAACTCTAAGTTAGCTCAGACATTTGCTTACAGAAGAATCTGTGTTTACACTTCTGTCAAAAGGTCTCTGCTTTTTGGGCACACACTCTCCAACAGATAGTGACCCTGGCCTCATCAGGACCCTAAATTTTAGGACTGAACATGTATACTCATAACATATGCATCAGATATGCCTAGCACAGGATGCAACTCTGGTTTTCACATTTCACCATACTTTCTGCTACAGCCTTCATAGCAATTTTTTCCACCATATTCTGGGCTCTTTGATTTGACCTTCTGGTCCAAGGTTTCCTGGCACATGTATCTTTCAAGCCCAGTAAAGTCCACATTTAGAACCAAATGAGAGCCTTCTCTGTGTGACACTAAAACCACTTGATGGTTTTTGTACAAAATTACTTGCATCTTGGCAGGGCTAAATGGTAAACTCAATAAATTCTGAAATTTAATTTCCCCCCTCACATTCATTGTTAAGCATTAGTTCCTTCACCACAGAGAGGCTCTACTTTTCCTTTAACCTCAAGTTGTTCATTCCCACCCATGAGACTCCCTCCCCTCAGACAGGGAATATCATCAGTATATACTGGCAAAGGGGGGATCAGGCCCCCAAATGTCTGAGCTGCGTGGATTAAGTGCTTCTGATCACAGTAACTTCACATCCCCCTCTACCTCGCACCGTGTGGAGCTGAGAGAACATAGCGTCAGGTGTTGCAGGGAGCGCTTATTACATCTCCCAGGGGCCTGTCTCGCGGAGATCACGGACAGATAGTCCAGAATTTCTAGTACCCGTCTTCATGTAGGTAAAGAACTATAGCCCAGGCGCTGAGATAGACACAGACCAGACAGCCGCTAAGAGGCTGGTTTCAGAGCACAGCCCTCAGACAGGTGAGTACAGCCGCGTGGAACAGGAAAAACCTGGCTGCATTTTTTTCAGCTTTATTTTTTTCCAGAAAATAATTACAGCCAGCAAGTCAACTGTGAACTTTGAATATAAATAAGCAAATTGTCACAGGTGAAAAGAGCTGCAAGAAAGTATGAGATTATTAGAGAAAATATAAACATGGGCACACCATGTCTTTAATTTGAGGATTTTTCAGAATTTAGAAATGATTACTGTGACTTCTCAAATGACAGCTGGTCTCACTAAAACACCCCATCGTTACGAGAAAATTCTGCAAAAATTCTGATGTTACAATTTCAAAATTTTTTTAACATTTGTGTCTCCTTAAAAGCACCTCAGGATGCCTTCCATGTTTTGAGAAAAAAGAAATCTACTTTTGGAATATGAACGTAGCTCAGTCTTTCACTAATTTCACTTGCTGCATGCTTGATAGGGTCAGCTTTACTTAAAGTCTTTATTCTTACTGCCTAGATAATTTTTATTCAGCTGCTCTAAACGTACTAAGCAATCTTGATTCTAACAGTAATACTATATCTTTGTCACTGGTTCTGTTAATTCTAATGATTGGTCCTAGGCTGTTCCTCCCCTTCCTTTAGGAATGGTACCTTCCAGTCTCTCCATGTGCATGAAAAGTGACAAGCATGGGTCCCCATATTTCTACTTATTGGGCCACCCTAAAGACACGGTTTGTAAAATCTGCATGAATATTATCTTTCTCTAATGAGCTTTGGTTTTGCATATGTTTTTAACTGATGTATAATGCTCTCTCTCTCGTAGTAGCTTGTCTAATTATTGCTAGAGCTCTGGAAAATATTTATAGTTGAGACCTTATACGTGGTAAGGATAGGATTTGCGGGTTCAGGAGAATAAGAGGTGCGCCAATTCCAGGGGCCCAGCCTAGAACGGGCCCCGGCGGGAAGGAAGGGCCGGGAGGGTACGTATAGCAGAGGCAGCATTGGGTGAGTTCTGCCCGCCACACTTCAGAAGGTCCTCCCTGGGCTTCAGTGCAGAAAAACAAAGTATATTTCCTCTCAGCCCACATTTGGCCAGCTCCAACCCAAGCCACCCTTTCTACACCAGACAGACAGAGCCACAGTCGTTCATTCCCACCCATTTTAGCCCTAGGAACCCAGAACTCCACCTGGCACTGTGCTGTTTCCCCAGCCTGCTTTGTGCCACTTATTCAGTCAGGACTGCATCTTCCAACTCACCTTCCTTCGTACTCAGTGATGCACGAAGTTTAAGGGGAAAAACACAAAGCTTTTTTTGAGGGTAGTCATAAGTTTGTATCTAAACAGTATCCACCACTATTTCAAAATGAACATCCTTAAGTGTTGGCTGTATTTTAGCCAAACATTCAGTAGAAATTCTTAAGGAAACCAATTGTCCTGTACATGTGTGCGTATATATATATATACACCTACACACGCAAATAAAGCAGAATATAGATGACAGCCTTGCAAATATTGTTCATGCAACTTTTTACCCCTCAACTAACGACATCCCTAGAGCAGCCCACATGTCCATTGTCAGCTCCTGCAGTGGGTCTGTGAGCGCTGCCACAACTTTTAAAAACTGGGATTTTAAAATGTCAGTGTAACTTCTCAGCAGTAATTGATACGCATGCTCAGTCCCCACGGTGGAGCCGTGGAAGCAGGAATCAGACGACACACTTCTCAGTTCTGATTTGATTCTACTACGTTTACAACCGTCACAGCCACGGCTAAGCATCTCTCCACCGAAGTCTTTTAAGCTGGCCTTTTGAATGTTTTCTGAAATATGTTTTTCATTTGTTAATAACCCTGCTAGTTGCCATCCAGGACTGGTTTAAATTAAGAATGAAAGGCAATATTCACTAAATGAATATTGAATTGGCCTGCTGCTGAACGTTTCCTTATCAAGTATGTTTATGCGGATATGTGTCTATACACACACACACACACACACACACACACACCGTCACAATCATTCTGTCTGCAAAGACAGAAGTTTTAAATGAATCATTGCTCTGAAGTGTCTGTCTCTCAAGGATAAGTTATTGATCAGGGGAAGCCTAAATTAGGGCATAAAGAAGACAGTTGCAATGTACTGGAAAAGGTAAAAAGCCAGGGAATAGTTATTGGGGAAATCTAGTCCAGTGACCATGGTTTAAAGAGGTGTAGATTTCTGTTTCTGACAAAAGAAAGGTATTTGCTTGCCACATAATTTAGTCTGCATCTCACAGAGGTGAGGGGACCTGAACCAATTCACTAGAGTCATTTAGCTAAAAAGCTTAAAAACCAAAAAAATCCCCCAAACTGGAGGACTCTTTGTGGTCTCAGTTCAGTTCCGCCGACATCTATCAGGCACCTTGCTCGGTGCCAGGGAGATAAAGATTAATGAGAGAGTCTCTCCCTATGTGCATTCCCAAGCAAGGAGGGGTGACAGGGAGAGAATGAGGTAATGGGACAAGTATGAATAGTATTGGCAAAGGAGTGATAAGAGCCCAGGGGACACAGCACCCTCAGTCTGCTGAGCAGGGTTGTAGAAGATTCTACTCTACCCAAGAGGTGACATTTTAGCTGGGCCTTAAGTGACAAGTGTGATTCCACCCATGTGGACAAGAGGTAAGGCAGCTACCACACAGACTAAGTAGGAAAAGGGGAGGGACGGGATGAAAGAACATTAAAGTGGGGCTCCGCAAAAAGGACCTTCTATGCCAAGCAAAGGAATTTGAATTTTATATAGTCAGATGTCACCAAAAAATTAAGTGGAAGGGTGAAAATACCTGTGTTTGGAATTTTGCCTCAATAGTATTTAAAATGGCTTTTATAGGAAACTGGGGGCAGTTAAAATGTAATTGGAAAAGCTGAAGCAAACGATGTGAGGACCAGAATTAGGGAAGTGGTGGTGGAAATTGCAAGTTGGGAATGGATTGTAGAGATGTTTCAGACATTTCACTGATGGAAATAACCTAACATGGTGAATAATGAATATAAGGGAAAGGGTCAGGGAGCAGGACGTGGCCAGAGGCGGGTGGCAGACGATGTCATGTGGGTGAAGGAGCAAGTTTAGGAGTGAAGATAACGAGGTTAGCTTTGGACTTGTGGAGTTTCTGATGCCCAGAGGACACTTAGGGGAAGCAGCCCACGAACAGGGAACTTGGGTCAGGTGCTCAAGGGCCGGAGCATTCTGGAAGCCCTGGAATCCTGGAGTGGGATAAGCTCTCCCCAAGAGACCACACTACATATAGAGAGGAGAATCCGCGGGACACGGCCACATCTGAGTGGCAAGGAAGAGAAGGAGGTGAAGAAGATCAGGAGAGGGCAGTCCAAGAGACAGGAGTCTCTTCCCGAAGAGAAGAGTGAGGGAAGCCAGGGTGAGGGTTCAGGGAAACTACAGGGAGAAAACCCTCTGCCCTGACATGGACTGGGAAGGCTTTTAGGAAAGGAGAGGGAGGGCAGGGCCTAGAAGCACGCTTGCCTGCCTGGTTTAACACAGTGCAGGTGCATAGCACTCAGTTAACGGTGATACCCTGAGGATTATTGGTGGGTGGGAAATGGTCTTCAGCTGCTGCTCTGCAGGCACCTCACCACAGGCCTTCGCCACTGGCTGCCCCACGTTCTGGGTCACACTGGGAATCCTCCCAGTGAGACCACAGATAATTAGAGCTCCTGCTTAGATCCAGTCCTGGGGTTAAGGCCTGGCTTTTCTGGTTTGCTTTTTCAGAGGGCAGGGGTAGGTAGGGTATAAAGATGAATAAGACACCATTTCTACCCTAAAGGAACTCTGCATGTAGGGAATGTTTAAGGAAAACAGGGTGCTTCATTGTTTACAAAAAATACTCTTTAGGGACTTCCCTGGACGTCCAGTGTTTAAGGCTGCACAGTCCCACTGCAGTGGGCACAGGTTCGATCCCTGGTTGGGGAACTAAGATCCCGCATGCCGTGCAGTGCGGCCAAAGAAAAACCTATTAAAAAAAAAATACTCTTTAATCACACTCTTGTTGAAACCATTCTCAGATATACTGTGTGTTACATTCCTGGATTGAGGTACAAAATATCCTGAAAATGAGCATGCTCTGTTTAATTTCCCTTTTCCCCTGACACATTTGCCCTTTGAAATCTGGATTCCATCATCAAGACTCTAGTAACAAGTGTCCCCTCAGCAATCACCGGTCTCAACCATAGTAACAAAATCCAGTTACTGAGATTCAACCCCTCATCTCCTTGGGACTCCCAGCAAGCTAACACTGTTGATCAGTGTGTTAGCTGGATTTTCTCTTTCCTCTCCGATTGCTCCCCTGGGGTCTCCTTCAGCGCTCTTCTGGTGCACCGACACCCCTCCCCCAACCTGCCCCTCAGGACCTCATCTGCTCTCATGGCTCCGCCTGTCACCACCATGCAGATGACTCTGATGTCTGTTTTGCTATCTCTGACTTCATTCCCAGGACTTCCAACCGCCCTCTCGACATTTCGGTCCGGATGCTCCACATCTGTGTATCCACAATTGTATTCATGATCTTTCCTCCTAAACTCCTCCTCCTCTTACCTGTTAATTAAGAAACCATCAACCCTCATTGTTGCCCGGCTCAAAACCATCTGAAGTGCCTTCCCACTCATATATATACAGCCAGTTCCCAAGTGTGAGTGATTTTACTTCTCTCATTTCTCACAAGGGCCCTCTCCTCCTTTCCTCTTGTCATTCTACTCCCATTCAGGCCCACTCCACAGGGTGAAATTACCTGTTTCCCTTACTGCTATGGTCAATCTCCCCTGCTCACCGATGCCATTGCAATTGATTGTCCTAAAGGACTGCCCCACTCAAAGACCTTTCTCTCACACACACACACACACACACACACACACACACACACACACACACACACCCTTAAATGAGTCCTCAGAGCATCCCTGCAATTGATTGTCCTAAAGGACTGCCCCACTCAAAGACCTTTCTCACACACACACACACACACACACACACACACACACCCTCTTAAATGAGTCCTCAGAGCATCCCTGATTTGGCCCCATCCAAATCAGTCTCATCTCTCCTCTCCACAGTATCCTATTACATATCTGTGCTGCAGCGCTGCCGGAACACTTGGCATTGTCCTATATTTCCACCCTCATGACTGGGCTCGTGCTGGTCCCTTGGCTTGGAAAACCCTTTCCCCAAATCATGTCCTCCTTCGAACACCAGGTTGAAGTCTGCCTTCTCCATGAATCCCTCCCCAGATCCACCATCAGAAGTAATCTCTCAGTCCTTTGAAGCCCCGTAGCCCTTCACACATCTCCCCTTCCCCTTCTCACTCTGTTTTGCAACCTGGCTGTCAATGTCCACGTAGTCTTTCCCCTTTATGGAGTTCAGATGCTGGTTATTACCCTGGGTTCTTAAAACAGTGCTTTGCAGAGAGAGGGAACAAGTAAACACATGAATGAATAAAAGTCTTGCAGTATCATTAGGTCATCATTCTGAGAGCAAATTTCGGATAGGTTGCCTATCTCTACGTCACTTAGTTGTTCTGGGGCTTTCTCTTCCACTGTCATCTCCTTTTGCGTCTAAATTTCTATTTGTGTTTTTATGTATGTGGAAGGTTACTTATGTTTCTCGACCTTGAAGAAGTGGCTCTCTCTAGGGGGTGTCCTATGTGTCCCAGCAGTTCAGTCTCCTCTTGTCACTCAAAGGCCAGGGACCAGCTGGTCCCTGGTGTTTGCGGACTTAAATTCCACAGGCTGCCAGATCGCTGTTTTCTGGCATCTGCTATCTGCCCCCTGGTGGGAGAAGCTGGTCTAGAGGCTTGTGAAGGCTTCCTGGTGGGAGGGGCCAGTGCCTGCCCTCTGGTGGGCAGGGCCTTATCAAGGGGCGTGTCTAGCCACAGGTTTGGCTGTGGGCCGGGAAGTCTTTAAGCAGCCTGTCTGCTGATGGGTGAGGCTGTATTCCCTCCCTGCTGGCTGTCTGGCCTGAGGCGTCCCAGCGCTGGGGCCTACTCGCTGGCTGTTCGGTGGAGCCAGGTCTCGGTGCTAATTACCCAAGCTGGATGTCTGCCTCCAAAGAGTCCGAGAAGAGGAATGCTCCCTGATATTTCCGCCACCAGCTTTTATGAGCCCAGAGAGAGCCACAGCCACACCCCCGCCTACCCCGGAGACCCTCCAAGACCAGCAGGTAGGTTTGGCCCAGGCTCCGGTGTACACGAGACCTTGTGCGCGCCCTCCAAGAGTGGAGTCTCTGCTTCCCCCAGGGCTGTGGGGCTCCTGCACTCGAGCCCCACTGGCCTTCAAAGCCACATGCTCTGGGGGCTCCTCATGCTGATGCCAGGCCTCCAGGCTGGGGAGCCTGGCACGGGGCTCAGAGCTCTCACTCCTGCGGGAGAACTTCTGCGATATAATTGTTCTTCAGTTTGTGGGTCTCCCACCTGGGGGGTATGGGATTTGATTATATCGAGAGTGTGCACCTCCTGTTGTCTCTCATTGGGTTTCTTCTTTATGTCTTTGGATGTAGAATATCTTTTTTGGTAGATTGCAGTCTGTTTTATGGATGGTTGTTCAGCAGTTAGTTGTTATTTTGGTGTGCTCGTGAGAGGAGGTGAGCAAATTTCTACATAGGCTTTTGTTGAGATAAAAGGCATAGGAGGATGGCCCAAATTTCCACTGACCATCTCAACCTAAATGAAAAGTAGATGTTTGTTTGTATTTTAATAAATTCCTGCCTATTTGCTTATTTTCTTGTATTGCTTTCTGTTAAGAGTTGAATGGAGGAAAATTGGCTAGTCCAGTGTTCCAGGTAATTATTTCTGGTTAATCTAAGTTTTATTGTTTCTGTAAGGTGTTTTCTCTCAGATAGGTAGCCGGTGACCTAGGTCAATCTAGCTACTCATTAGAATCACCTGGGGAAGTTGCATTTTAAAAATACCCGTAGAGGCTCCTCCCCAAACCAATTAAACCAGAATGGTGCCAGGAGTGATGGGAGATATACTACTTTAAAAAAAAAAAAAAAACACGTGCCGCAGGTGAGTGTACTGAGCAGCCTGAGTTGAGAATCACCAGTCGCTCAGATAAGGAGGGAAATCATACAGGGAGGCTATGACATTAACTTAGGAAATTCAGGGATGGGGCAATGAGGTGCTGAAAACAGCAGAAGTACAATAGAGGAGAAGTGACAATAGCAAGAGTCTTGAAAGAAGAATCATTAAGGCTTAGTGACTGATGATGTAAAGGGAATAAGAATAGGGAGAACTCAAAAATTATCCCCAGGTAAGACCCCAAGTATTTGGGAAGATGGCACAGCCATTGTCAGGAAAAAGAAATGGGAAAATTCAGAAATGATGCTGTTGACAAGCCGGGTGACCTTTCAAGAATTTCTTAACTTCTCAGGGCCTCTGTTTTCTCATCTGTACAAATGATAGGGTTTGATGATATGGTGGCTCAGTTCCTTTCAAGTACTAGTATTGAAAGTAGTGTGAGTGAAGTAATCTGGGGTAAAAATCCATGTGGAATTTTCAGATGTGTGTGGACATTTAAATGTGATTTGCAACAAGCAACTGCATCAGAGCCGTGCGTCTTCAGCAGACGGGGTCTCCAGGGAAGAGCACAGAAAATTGGGGGTGAAGGAAAGGTCAGGAAAGCAGAGTGAGAATATGGAATTTGCCTTGTTGCCTGCTCCAGGCTCTGTGTCACTTCCCTGCTTACCCTGTGACAGGTGAGCAGTGACACAGTGGCTGCTGTCCCTCATCCCAACTTTATGGACACAATCATTTTTCATATGACTACTTGGAGTTGCTGTCACATACTGGGTTTTCCTAGAGAAAGATTGTCTCTTATTAACGTAGTGCATTCAAAAACTGAATTGGGTCATTTTGTAATTCATTATGAAAATTCACTTATAGAAAATAAGTAGCAGGAATTCTTAATAGCTCTTTTTATATTCAAGATGTCTCTCTTTGTTTCATATAGAATGCCAAGAGGGAGAAAAATTATCTTTTCCAAGTGAAATATACATCTGTTCAGTTGGCCTTTTCCCATTATTTCTATCAATAGCTTATTACCTCTGGGCATACAGCAATCAATATCTTTAGCTTGTTTTCAAAGTGAAATATCAGGCAATGGCCATGAAAAACAAAAAAACAACAAAAAAAACCTCACTGCGTACTCTGCATGGAAGTGAAATGTTGACTGCCTTTCAGATGTCAAATATGGTGAAACCAAATCCCAGTCTTTCGATACTCAAAGCCCTGGGGTACATAGAAGCTCTATCTAGAAACCCCTGGTTATGCTATGATTGGACCACAAAGATATACAAATGGCCAAGAAGCATATGATGAGCTGCTCAACAGCTAATGATCAGGGAAATGCAAATCAAAACCATAATGAACCATAATGAAATATCATCTCACACCACTATTAAAAAAAACAGAAAATAATAAGTGTTGGGAAGGATGTAGAGAAATTAGAACAATTGTGCACTGATGGTGGGAATGTAAAGTGGTGCAGCCACTATGGAAAATTACATGGAGATTCCTCAAAAAATTAAAAATAGAATTACTATATGATCCAGCAATCCTACTTCTGGGTATGTATCCAAAAGAACTGAAAGCAGGATCTTGAAGAGATACATGCACATTCATGTTCATTGCAGCATTATTCACAATAGCCAAAAGAGGTGGAAGCAACGTAAATGTCCATGATTGGATGAATGGATAAAGAAGTGGAATATTATTCAATCTTAACAAAGAAAGAAATCCTGACACATGGTACAAAATGAATGAAACTTGAGGACATAATGCTAAGTGAAATAAGCCAATCACATAAACACAACTGCTGCATGATTTCATTTATATGAGGTACTAAAGTAGTCAAGTCTTAGAATGTAGAATGGTGGTTGCCAGAGGTTGGGAGTAGTAAGGGGGCGTTGTTCAACAGGCACAGAGTTTCAGTTTTGCAAGTTGAAAAATGTTCTAGAGGACTGTTATGTGTACGTAACACTACTGTAGGGTGTACTTAAAATGAATAAGAAGGTCAATTTTTGGGGTATAAAAAAAAAAAAAAAGACAATGCCATACTGGGCTTTTATGAGAACCAGCATCTCTAAGGCTTAGTAGTTCAAAACACAGAGGACTTACCCTCTTCTGAGCTTTATTTTGTAAATTGTGCTGAAGTGTGTGCATCCCTCAGGGAAATTAGACAAGCCCTGAGTTTCTTAAAGGAGCCATCAGTTGAAGGGAGGTGCTCGTTATAGTAAGATTGGTATTAGTATCAGTTCTCCCTCTACAGAGTTTTCTGTTTTGCTTCTCTTGCTGCTGCTGTTAACGTTCTTGCCTTTGGCTGATTTTGGAGCCGAGTGGCTTTGGAGTTCCACTGGGGCAGTAAGGAAGTAGGACTGCTAGTGTAGAAAAGGAAATTCCAGAGTCTGGTGATGTTTCAGTGATTGTTTAAATATTTCCATTGCTTTGTATCCCACCTCTTTTCACGAAGGCCTCTTTGAGGCAGTAGTTCAGATTCAGTGGCAAAGGGGAATATCAATTGTCCTGCCAGCCGTTCTAGGAAACAGACAAATGTTAATAGAACACAACACTCGTTCCCCACCGATAAGCTCACTGACAAGGGGAAAGCGTTGCCATCCGTCAGGAACCTCAGATGTCAGGAGCCTCAGGTGGTGGCAGCAGCCCTCACCACGTTGACAGGTGATATAAGTGGAAACACATTGCCAGGCTATTTAGTTATCGCACAGTGGGCCACGAGGAACATGGCATCCTTTGCGCCTTTCTTTGACCTTGTTTATGAAAGATTTTGTGAGGTTATTATCTGTTTCATCAATTAGCAAGCCCAGAGTCCCATGCTGGCCCCTGATAGAACTCTTTGCCTCCTGAGGATAAGAGCCACAACTACTAGCTCAGCGAGGCCACACTTCACACCCCATGGTGCCTTGTGCAGCACTGTTTGAATGAATGAATGAGCGACTAGAAAGGACACAGAGCAGTCAGGCCCTGCCCTCCGAGAGGTCATGGTCTACTAGGAAAAAAGACAAAACAAGCACTCCTAGGACTGAAGGAACTTAAAAATAATAAGGACGTAGTACATACACACACTGAGATGAGGAGGGTGCCTGTCAGAGTAAGTTGAGCGGGTGGGAGACTTTTTTAAGAAAGAATTCCTACCCTTCCAGTCCAGCATTGCACTATGGAAATTAAATTATTTTCACGAACTGCAGCATTTTTTGCCTATGTTTATACTAAACTGCTCCGTTTAAATATATATATATATCATGTTAAATATATATATGTATATATATATATACATATATATATTTAAGAGAAGGTGCAAAATAAACTCAATTCATAAAAGATAGTATTGGATCCAGCTGATTCTGAGGCAGATCTCGCAGGAGGACAAACGTGCTTGAGAACTCAAAAAGCTAGAACTAAGCCTTTAATACCTCACAGCAGCTGGAAGTTCAGTTTGGACCACTGAACAGAATGCAGCAAAAGCCAGTCACCTCTGTTTCCTAGCAAAGAGTAAACCATTTTCAGCGGCAGTGTTTCTCTCACTTCTCGTCACCCTTCTCCTCCATCTGATATTTCCTCAATCCGCCCGCCCCAGAAAATGGATGCTTCCACTTTGAAGCAGGGAAAGGACAGGGTGTGCGGGAAGAGAGCCACAAACTTCTGTTTAGGCCAGAGACCCGAGAGGAAAAAATACAGGGAAGTGTCAATTATATTTTTCCAAATTCCTGGTTAATAGTTTCCTCCTGAGAGAAAGCATTTAGAGGCCTTTGCCTCACTTTTCCATCTCCAATTAGAACATATTCCTGTGGCAGGTACCTGGCCTATCTGTCCTCCCAGGTCCTCAATCCTCCTGGGGACCAATCTGACCAGGAAAGGGAGAGGAGGGATGCAGACAAGGACCCTCACCTGGTCACCTACTGGGTCAGAGGTGCCACACCCCTGGGGCTCCCCCTCTATCAGGTCTGTTCACCAAGCGCCCTGGGGGACCTATGTGAAAGGCTGATGTTCTGAAATGAACTCTTAAGACAGGAATTAAGAAAGGACGTAACAAATCTCAATTGTGAAAATGTTCCTACTGGCATTCTGTGGCTTCGTTCGTGCTCCAGTGTCGCCCCAAAGGGCATCATTTTCTAACATAACTTTCACTGATTTTAACACAGTAATACATATCAGCTATAGACTATCTCAAAAGCAGAAACAATCGAAAGAAGGAAAAACTTCTTCCTCTTTTGAAAATGTAACCATTTTGTTTTGAAACCTGCTTGATTCACTTGCCAATGTGTTTACCTGTCCACAATAGTAAATACCCTTCTACACATAATTTTTCACAGCTGCTTAGCACTTTGTTGTATAGGTTTATCATTCAACCAGTCTCCTGTTTGGACTTATGTTGTTTGTCTAGTTTTCCCACTATTGTGAAAAATACCGAAAAAATATCTTTGTAGCTATATCTTCCCATATATCTTTGATCATTTCCTCAGGATAACTCGGAAAAGCAAAACCATTGGGTCAGAGTATCTGCATTCTCACGGGAGCATAGATGAAGTCGGGCGATCATATGGACCCCGTTTGGGGAGCTACTCCTGGCTGATGGACTAAACTTTATATTAAAGTATCTTTTCCAATAGCCAAGCATTGATGAGCTCTGGCGGAAGCCCTGTGATGGGATAAAAAGTGCCTGGAGCTGAGAGTCAGTGCTGGGCAGGAAGGCTGGGCTGCCCCACCCACCCCACAAAACCCCTCAGGCCCCGGCCTGGCTCTCTGGGGCTCCCACACCTTGTTGCTAACATGGTGACCTGGCCGAACCACGGGTTCTCTGATCCCCCCTCCGGCTGGAGCACAAGAGGATTCCATCCGAAATTGGATACAATTGCATAGTATTTATGTGTACATGCAGTTTGTTTTACTCTTATTGTCCCTTCTGTTTTGTTTCGTTTGTTTTTAAGCAGCACTGACAATACTTCTCAGAGAAGCAGAGGGTTGCATGCAATTTCATAACACACTTCCTCGACAGTTAAAAAAAATTGTAGGCCTTCTTGGATAGCTCAGAAGTTGCCTGTGTCTGCGTATTGTATTTCTTTGGGGAAGGGCAGTTAGTCAAGGGGAGGCCGAAGCCCAGGACACCACTGACATTCCTATGGCTTTTTTCCAAAGTGTTCTGGGTGATAAGAGCTTTGCAGGCACTTGGAGAGTGAGTGTTGGGTGGGCTTCATTTGCCAATGGCAGACCTGACCTCTAGCGCTGGACCTAAGCACACTGCACACAGACAGAACCAGAGCAGGCTGATGTCCCAGGTAGGGATTGGCCATCACCGAGGATGCTGCTGTTTCTGACTTCAGAGGTATCTATCACCTGGCAAAGCAGAATTTTGAGGCCCACTCCTGTTGACTTGAGTGTGGAAATGCTTCCATTTGGGGAACGAGCTGAGTTGGTAATATTTGAGGGAACCAGTGGAGCCCATGGTAACTAGTTATCACTCCTCCTGGTACCTATACCGTCGCCTCTAAATATGTGCTCTTTGGGGCTTCCCTGGTGGTGCAGTGGTTGAGAGTCCGCCTTCCAATGCAGGGGACGCGGGTTCGTGCCCCGGTCTGGGAGGATCCCACATGCCGCGGAGCAGCTAGGCCCATGAGCCATGGCCGCTGAGCCTGTGTGTCCGGAGCCTGTGCTCCGCAACGGGAGAGGCCACAACAGTGAGAGGCCTGCGTACCGCAAAAAAAAAAAAAGTAAATATGTGCTCTTTCATTAAGAAAGTTTTTATGAGATGATGTTTTCAAATAGGCAGGGCTCTGAGAATCCCTTAAATTAGATGAAGACAGATGAGACCTCCGGGAGAATCATCTCCACTTTGTAGCTCAGGAATCTAAGACACAAGAGGAATTCTGACCACACTAACCTAGAAAGCTGATTTAGAAACAAACGTTTCCATTTCCTTGCCTTCTCCTCACTCATTCAGTAATATTCCCAGCTGAACAGCAGCAGCGCATGGGAAACCCTCCTGTGTCACTTAGGCGCCGTCCAAAGCAGACCTCCCTGGCGCATCCAGAAAGAGCTGTCTTGTCTTTGTGCCAGCACCTTGACTGAGCCGAGAATATTCATTCACATTCAGTCTTCATTTTAAATAACCACCCTCTTGTTTCTAGCAAGACGGGCTTAATTTGAAGAGCCTATGGTGTGGAAAAAAGAGACTAAACGAATCAGAATACTGGTCAATAACATTGGTCTAAAACCATCAGGCAATTTAAATACAAGATCCCTAAGGTCCAGATAGGTTTATAGCTAAGGGTAAACACTATTCAAGGACAAAATTGAGTATGAAAATGTATTCTACAAACACAGCCGTAGCTAGCAAAGAGAGTTAAGGCAACTTAAGATGAGAAGCATAAAATTGGGACAACTTCTACCTGGTGATTTAAGAAATTTCGCTGTTGTGAAAGATGTATTGGCCGTTTACAAAGGTATCAGACAGCCTTCATTATCAGTCCCAATTTGTAAAATGGTATTTAAAGAGAGAAGTACTGGCATATTTCAGAGGTGAAAAGACCATAAGATCTTAGAGCTAGTATCTCATTGCCAAGAGCACAAGTGTGTGGAAAGTGACAGATACAAATTCTGAAGTACATCCATGTTCAGTAAGAGCCCTGAATACTTGGAGTTCTCATTTTCCCCTTCTGAACTGAAGAAGAAAACATTGAGCCGTCCCTGCCATGTTTTAAAAGAAGAAGTGCATTGATAGTTTTGCTCTGCCAGCTATGTTGATAGAGGATGTCATTGGGCACAGTCTGGCAAGCAGCGTCCTTGGAATTAATGGGTTTTGTTTATCAGGTTCAGATCGATCCGCAGCCCATCTACCTCCACGATCGGGGTGGAGAGGAGGCGTTAAAGGCTGTTGGGGGCTTGACTGCCAGCCACTAAAGCATCATGGAGTTGCAATTCTGTCTGCACCCATTTGTTACGGGATAGAGGCGATTACAGGAGTAGGGGCAGAGCCCCCGCCATGATTTATGGTGGAAGAACAGCTCAGAGAGGAATTTGGTCAAGGAGGAATGGCTGAGCAGCACAACGGGTGTCAGCCAAGCTGTGAGCACTAAGTGAAATTTCTAGAAGGAAAAAACTTCAGCCACGGGCCTTAGCCCTACATGTCCTGAGCCAAAGATAAATATAAGCTCCTCTCCTTCCTCGTCTTTGCACTGTTTGCAGTTTGCACTGACCATTCCAGGGAGAAGCACTTTACGGATCAGACAGGTGATATTGGGAGTGATCATGAGATTGATGTGATTATGAGATTCCATTGTGTCTTTTATTCCACAGTCATCATGTCTTGTCCTTTAAATAAAGGCAGCACATCATAAGCTTGAGGGGGAGAAGACAGAATAAATTTAAAATTAATTTAGAAACCATTTTTAAAAATTTCCCAGCTTTTTTAATGTTCACTGGAAATTCCTCAGAATGCCTTTTAGCTAAGAATAGAAATCAATGAAACTATTTATGTCTGCAACCCATTCTTGGGTGAATGGAGAACACACGACAAACCACTCCCCCGACCCAAAATCAGCGTGAAATGAAAATCCAGTTTACATAAATATGAGGGTGGAGAGGAGAAGTATCATAGGAAGTAAAAAACTGGAGAGAACTTCAAATTTTTAACAGTAGTTTTTTCTGAGTAGTAAGAAATAGTGCTCAGATAATACACTTTTATGTTATCCAAAGTGTCTCTAATAGATTTTAGTAATCAGAGAACAAAGAGGAAGAAGAGAGAGAGTGACTCCTTCAGGGGGTCACTGATTCATTTCCTCGCAGCAATCATATGTAGATGTGTGCATGCGTGAGAACATCTCCTGGGGGAGTCACCGTGTTCTCCACCCAGACTTTCTTCCTGAAATACTATCCCTATAAAAAGCAAAGCAGTACCCCAGTTTAATATATTCTGCGTATAGGAGACATGCCAGTGAGGACATAATAATATTCACGTGGTTACCCATTTAATTTCAGAGCCTTCATTCCAAAATGTCCCATGGGCGAGACTTTCTCTTGACTTGATTCATTCCTCAAGTCAAAGTTTTTGGTGCAAGGCACTTACCTTGGCCCTGAGAGGAACAGAAAGATGAATGAACCACACATGTCACCTAGTAGGCATGACCCAAACAAGTCTATCAATGAGTAAATATCAGCCAACAGATGCTCAGAAGAGAGGAGCAAAGTGCATCTCTCTCTGTGAGGTTATCAAAGAAGAAGACTTCAAGAACGTGGTGGCGTTTGAGCTGGGCCTTGAGCAATAAGGCTGACCTTTAGGAGGCAGAGAGGGAGTGGGGCAATCCAGTCACACAAGCAAAATCAATTGAAGTGAGGACTTGAGAGTTAAGGCAGATAGAGCCATTTGACTGGAGCGTAAGGTGCATGCCAGAGATACGGTGGCGGGGAGGGAAGGCCTACCATTTAGGCTCAGGCCAGGCCACGGAGGCCAGAAAATGGAGACGATCACTGCTGGGTACCTTATTAAGGGAAGGCGAGGGAGGACAACCGTGAGGCTTGGCTCCTGGGTGACTGACGGGCAAAGGAGAGAAGTGGGGGAGTCAAGATGGCAGCAGCTCATCATTAGAGAATCCAGGAAGGCTCAGCGGCCTCCTGAAAGGCAGCTTGCTGCCGCGGAGGGTCCGGGCTGGCACAATTACAGGCTCACCAGGAGACAATCCCTGTTCATTTTCCTCTCCTCAGGCAGTTCCACGCCAGAGCCTGCCCGGACAGCTGAGCTAGACAGATATCTAGGAAAGAAGATTCTTCTCCCTCCAACCCCATTTTAATAGATTTCACAGGAGGATGTATTTATGGATAATCGAAATCATCCTGCCTCAATCTCTTTTTCTTTCCTATTAAGACGCTACACACAGAGCAGATAACAAACACCCACCCTCATTCCTCGGTTCTTTGTAAAAAGTGCCCAGTCTCTGACTAGTCAGTATTGTAATTTTACATCCTGTCGATGGAGGTTTGGTCTATATATTATACAAAGATGGATAAGCAGTTACCTAGCTATTTAGCGAGTGATGCAAAATGTCCTTAAACTACTTTACATTAACAGTTAATATATTTAATATTTAATGTTATAAACCAACATGGAATAAGTGACTTTTAAATCTTTCAGTCCATATACATTTTCATCTGAGAAGAACATTTTATTAGCATATTTATGATACCATCTCAAGACTTAGTATGGATTAATTCTATTAATAACAATTAATTTACAAATCTTTGTCTTTTTTAATTATAGTTTTTGATTTAGTTCTTTCCTGCTCGGCAAATAAGGGTTGCTGCAGCTGGCATGCAGGTGGCCCCTAGCTAGCTTTGTTCTTTTCAGATCTATCATAAGTTATTTGGTAAAGGAAGTTGATTAAAAGCAACAGCTCCCTATGTGGCCCCCTGACTTGACTGTAGCTCAGCGTGTCAGAGGTCTGGGCAGATATTTCGGTTTTAGCTTGTTCTCCTCCGCGGTCATGATCTTTAGTCCACAGAAGCCACGTTGAAGGCAATTCAAACTGAAACAGCCTCACCTGTGGATGACCCAGGTCCTCTCATCAGCATCTTCATTGGGCCTGATACTGCAGACATTCCTACTTCTGGCCCTTTTTGGCCCCAGGGAACGTGGTGTTAAGTTACTAGCTCCTCAGTTTCTCAACTGTGGACTCATCATCCGGGCTCTGTAGATACAAGGCTTCCAGGTCCAGGACACCGGGGACCATCTGGTTTTGGACCTTGATATTCATGAGGAGGATGCAAAGCTGCTGTGTGTTCAGTAGAGCCAGTATCATAAGATATATCTTAGAACTCGGTATGGGAGGGCTGCTGGCAGGGAAGACCTAAGGAACAGGGAATGGAGAAGAGAGGTCACATCTTCCATCTAGATGCTAAGTTCCATGGGCTAAGGCTGCAAGCACCCTGAATCTCCCTATAGAGGTTTGCTCCTTGCCTGAAAGCAAACCACCAAGGGGAAGACAGGATGCCTATCTGTTCACCAACAACCGAGCACTCCCAGACCCTGGGGGCTAATAAGGGAGTTGCCACAGTCACCAAACATTTTCAATTACAGGAAAAGCCAGCTTGTTTCAGAGTTAAGCCAGATTGCATCGATTACGGAAGAGCTGTATATTGATCTAGCCCTGGTTCCAACTAGGAACGTTTTTAAGCCAAAAGAAAAAAAAAAAAAAAAAAGAAAGAAAAAAGTGCAGTAGACAAGGGTGAACTAGCTGCCAAGAAAGCAACTCAGTTTTTCCCTCATACTGTTTCATATATTAAAGTTAGCATAACACGATTGAGAAATAAGCACATGATGCTACTACAGCTTTTTTCTTTGAAAGAAGAAACCTCAAGTCAGTCTGTCTTAAGGGCAGTTGGTCAAAGAAATGGTAAAGCAGGAAGGTCAAGTTATCTTGAAAAGTAAAATCGTTTCTAATTCATCTAGGCTTATTAATTTTAAAATTAAAGCACTTTCACTCCATGCATGCTCTTTACTAAGAGACTTGAACATAGTTGTCAATGAACTGGGCTCTGATTAAATGAAGCTTCACTCTCAGATGAAGGCAAAGCGGGCTTAACCCATGTATATACGTAACCATAAAACTGTTGACTGGAACTGAAAAGGCTCATGAAAATGTCATCATTATTCAGGTAATTTCCCTCAAAAATAAATGTCTAAGGAATTTTTCCATGTCTTCATATCAGTCAGTATATAACTCTATTAATGTGCTTAACCAATTGTAGCGTACTTCTTTCTTTAGGGGTCCTTCTCCCTTCATGAGAATGTGAGCTCCACAGGGTCAGAAAGAACTTGTTTTAAATCCATTTTCATATTCCCAATGGTGAGCACATCGCTCTGGCTTAGGGATATGAATAGGCCACTCTGTGTAGTAGAATGAATGGATGAATGAATCAAGAAATTAAAGACTATCAGACCCCCAACCAAAGATCCTTACCTGGCTGTTGCTGTCCCACGTACCTAGGTCTCCACCACGTAGATACATCCTCGAGCTTGTGAGAGAGACTTCTCAAATGAAATCTCTTGAGTCTTAAGTTTCCATCCACCTTTGACCTTTATTCCCGCTCGTAGCAAACGATGACACTGAGGTCTTTTGATGTCACATTGACTTTGCCATTGATTCTCGGACTCCATCTCTTGGCGGGAAGCTCTATTTGCCAAATACTACCCCCAAATGGTATGCTAGCTCCGCAAGGGCACTGACGGTGTATTGTTGACCAGTGTCTTCTGAGTGCTACCATCTCTTAGTCACTCCAAAGACATTTGTCAAGTGAGAAATTAATTAAAGATTTCTCAGTCTATTGGCGTCCAACCAGTCCTCTATACTGCTGTGAAAAAAAAGAAGACGGGAATAAAAAGGTATACTAGAGCTCTGCATTCAGATTGAGTGCTTTTCTACTGTTCAGCAAAAGGTAGAGCTGGAGTCGGAGGAGATGCTAATGCCACTGTGGGCAACTCTTTCACTGTGTCATTCTGTCCCTGGAAAGGCAGTGACAGCAGCCGGTCTGTCTTTCTCATGGCTATGTTTCGAGAGGAAGAAAAAGTCTCTACTCTCGCACTACACACATACACACACACACCCTATCCACACACACCGACACACAAAACACACACAGACACTCACCCTATGCACAGAGACACGCACATAGACACACATACACCTCTTACTTAAAGCAGCAATGTTTCCACTTAGAAATAGTTGTTGGCAGTCTCAGTTACTAAGAGAAAGAATGCCCTGGGAACTCTGGATCCTGAAAAGGAAACATTAATAGTGCTGTAAATTTCGGGAGGAGAAATATTATCTTAATGAATGTTTCTCATAAAATAATGGAATAAAGATGACCTCCTCGGAATAGAAGTACAAGTTATGACACAAATTACCCTTTTTTTTCCCATTTACCTTTAATTAAGCTGCCCCTGGAAGATGAAAGAGTAAAGAGAATGGACTTGAAAGAGAGAAGATTTATACCTGAGTAATTGGCTTGATCCATTCATTGTTATTTTTCTTTTTGCATTTACTTTAGGTTAGAGTTTGGCAAAAATCAAACTTAGTAAAAGTAATAGTTATACCAAAAGGGCATCACTTCTCAGTTCGCAAATTTTTGAGACTGAAACTTACACCTCTTCAGGTTTATAATTATTTCCTCTCAGTAAAATGAGGATGCCTGTGTCCTAGGGAAGGGCATTGCCAGAAATGAAGTGCAAGACTGATTAGCCCTTACTCTTTCGTAAAACAGCAGTGTGACAAGTTGACTCTGAAGACAGCGGCCACACATCAGTTAAAACGTCTTTGACTCGCTTGCTCCATTCAAGCTTAGATGGTAAAAAAGAAGAAAGGGCTAACAGTCCATCCTCTAGGGTTCTCTGAATCCAGAACCCTAATCCAGGTTGCTGGTTATTTCAAGTGGATATAAATGGAGATTTGGACCAATCCTTTCCATCCCCGGAGGTCAAGAGAGCGTCTGTACTTCTAAAACAAATTAATCTGAAACGTAAGTTCCCAGTGCAACTTTCTCTTTAAGAGAAGGCTGATACGAATCTCCAGAGTACAAACTCTCCACACAGATGTTTCCCATCTCAGACTGCACCTGCCACACACAGAAACCATAGGGTCCATCCACCTCACCTAGGGATATCCAAAGCCTTTTATAGCAACTTCAGTGACTAAAATGTAGCCAAAAAATTGTACTGTTTTAAAAAGTTCTTGTCATGTAATACAGGTAAGAAAAATAATATATCGCACTCTATATAGTGTCTTTATTTCATACAAGGCAACTTTAAGAAGAAGTTTAAGAACTTTAAGAAGGAAAGCACTTAACTTCAGTAGTTATGCAAATTGAGGCCCAGAGAGGTTTATCCAAGGTCATACAGCTAGTCAGCAATGGACAATGTACTTGAACCCGTCTTCTGACTTCAAAGCATAGTGTTCATTTCACTGAGTTGTGTGTGCCCTCCTGGCCTGATTCAAAGGCTTTACTCAGCTTGTTTAAGGGGATGCTGGTATATTCCTGCATATTGTCTACCTTGACTTATTGATGGAGTCCTGGGTCTTGAGGGTCTGGCAGTTGTTAGTCAGCTGCATTTTGCAGCTCCAGGGATCACCAGCTATAATACTCTGGATATGGATAAAGCTGACTCATTCAGAGTAACTCCAGGAGATTCAGTCCAGTCAGGCCTTCAGAGGGTCTCCAAGGGACAGGGTCTTTGTGGTCAACCAATAATAACAACAGCATTTAATTCACTTTGCATTTACTTCATATCGACTCTGTGTCTGGCATTCTAACGGGTGCCGTGGTTGAGCTCACGCAGACTTCATAGCAGCTCTGGGGTTAGGTACCACAGCTCCTCTCATTTTACTAATAAGAAAGACAAGGCTGCAGAGTGCTGGTTAGCCTTGATCGGGGAGGATGACCAGAGACTGGATCCAGAGCAATTTGACGCTGCAGCCCAGACTTCTAAAACCTGCATTACAACAGCCCCGTGGAGTTCATGCCTTCTTGATCAGCTATAACCCTCCAGAGACTCGTGAAATTCAACTAGACTCCAAGCCATTATGGAGAATACCATCTTAAAAAGCAAAAGCCAGCCCCCATTGGTTCAGGGCCTACAACATTTGCCAGAACAGGAAAGAGCTGCCATTTTCTTAGCACCGTGAAACTATCCTCTTGGTACTCTTTGGGTCATTTATCAAAGCATGTAAATGTAGCCAAAGAACATATTCCTCGACCACTGGGAGCCTGAACAAAGGCCCCATGACCCTGACTTTTTGGGGTCAAGAGCAAGGCAGCAGGTGTTCGCCTTGCCTGCAGACTGGAATCGCCTGCCACGCTTTACAAAGAACCCACTTCTGAGTCTCATCGCCAGAGTCTGCGGGGGAGAGTCTCACTGCTCTACCTGGAGTGCAGGCGGAGGAGCCTCCCCTCATTCCCAGTGTGGGGACCGCCATCTGAACCCGTGTGGGTGACCTTGCCAATGCAGGGGAAGTTGAGCAAGGCGCAGCATGGAGCGCCCCTCTTCCCGCCTCAGGACTGAGCCGGGTGGCGTCCGTGATCGCTGCGAGGAGGAACAGGCCACCAGGGGGCGCTCATCCTCCGGTCCGCGGCCGGACGCCGCGCTCGCCCTTCTGCTCCTCCCTGCGCCGTGGTCGGGGGAGAGAGTGGGAAAGACCTAGAATTGTGCTCTAACCCCTTCCTGCTTGCCAGGTGACCCAAAGGAAGTCGCTTACCCGCCGGCACTTTCCCCTTTGGAAAATATATACAGAAATAACTGCCACCCAACAAGCCCTGGACGGGTGTCCCAAGAGCCTCAGTGGGATGTCTCGGAAATACGCTGGCAAAAGCAGCCCATTGGCACGGATTATTATCATTACGAATAATGACTTACCTGCTGAAGTCTAATGTCTATATTAGAACGGCTGCATGTGTGCTGGGAGCTGTACTCTAAGTGACTCTACCCACACATTCATGTAAGGATTTATCTCCCAACCTGCGGAACGGTATTAGCAGGTCGCTATGAGGTCCATCTCTCAAAACTGCAGACTTACAAAGCACATCTCAGGTGGCAGCTACGCTCTCGGGTCCCCTCCACCGAGGGTAAGGCCGAAGAATTAGCAGAGTCTTAATTACTCATCCGCCAGGGTCTACAGACTTCAAGGCTGAGCCGGAATGCAGGAAGCCTATCGCCCCGTAAGAACACACTCCACTTTTCAAGCAATTTCTCCAGTTCGTTTGTTTCAAGCACCTTTGAATTCCTCTGGCATAATCACCCTACCCCTTGTCAACACAAAATGATTGTTTAAACGACTCAATCAGATCATGCCATGGGCGACTATTTCCAATTATTATGATTTATTGCCTGTTTAGCACCAATGTGCCAGGCACATTCAACAGAAGAGGTAGCTTCGAAAATGGTTTTTCTTTCTGCTCTGGAGGCCCACAGAATAAAAATAGCCTGCTCAGAGTAAAGGAAACATTATCCTCCCTGACGAGGATCAATGACTAAGGACATTTGGGGAAGGAGGTTTAATTTTGCAGATGAAGAAGAACAAGACTTTCTCATAGCCATCGATCCTCCTATTGATCTAGGGCACAGAGTAAATTGATTAAAGAGAGAGAGAGAATATTCCCGGTTTTTCACCAGGCCAGGAAGAGATTCGTTGTGGATAAACCAAAGTCACATAGTCCCATTGACGGCAGGAATCTGGTATTATTAGTCTTGATTCCCAGCGTGGCCTCATGCTGGCACCTTTGGGCGCTGAACAAATGCTTATTTAATTGATTGATTCAAGTGTGAGAGGTCAGACCACTTATTATTCCCATCACTAATCACATCTACAATTTAGGGAATGGAAGTTTTTTGTAACAGCTTTTCAGGGAAGAGCCTGTCACCGTTTTAATTCTTCCCTCAGGTGGCTGCCAGAAAAAGACAGGAGCCAGGTACTGAGTGGTGGTTTCTGAATGGCTGAGGATCTCAGGAATGTGTTGACTAGATAAACAGGCTCCAAGTTCTTAAGAACAACAGCCAGCTAACTTACTGACTTTTTTAGAAGTCCTATTAGTGAATATTAAACATCAACTCAAATCATTTGTAAAAATTAAAAGGCACTATCTATCAACACATCCTTCAGATATCCTCTCTTCAGTCATACCTGAGGTAGACAAGGAACGGTTACTGTCCTGTCCTGAATGAAACACTGAATGGTTCCCTGGTGTTAACTATGCCAGTAACACGGCATGACTTATGCTTGGTTAAAACACCACTAACTGGGCTTCCCTGGTGGCGCAGTGGTTGAGAGTCCGCCTGCCGATGCAGGGGACACGGGTTCGTGCCCCGGTCCGGGAAGATCCCCCATGCCGCGGAGCGGCTGGGCCCGTGAGCCATGGCCGCTAAGCCTGCACGTCCGGAGCCTGTGCTCCGCAATGGGAGAGGCCACAGCAGTGATAGGCCCGGGTATCGCAAAAAAAAAAAAAAAAAAAAAAAATACACGGCTAACTTAACCAGCTGTCTCTCTTGAGCGTTCAGAAACAAAAGTCAACCTGGGAGGCATAGAATTTCTTATTCTTTCTGGAATTATCTTTCAGAGAGCACACTGGTCACCACTGTTATTTCTTTTCTCAACTTCAGGAAAGTGCCCCCTGCAGTTCACAAAATGATCTCACCAACTAAACTGTGAATATTTTGGAGCATTGTTTCTCAAACCGGGGAGCTCGTTAAAATGCAGATTCTGATTCATTGGGCCTGGGGTTGAGGCCTGAGAGTCTGTGTTTTTAGTGGGCTCGCAGGTGATGCCAGTGCTTCTGGTCCATGGAACAATTTGAGCAGCAAGGTTTTAGCAATTCACACAATTTTTTTTTTCCTACAAATTGTACATAGTGTGTGATATCTTTACATTGTTTTTCATTTAGGAAGACAGTAATACAATAAAATGTAACTGAGTGTATGACATCAAGTGATGTCACCTATACAGACATAGACACATACAGTGATACATATACATATATGTATATGTATGGTATACAAGTATACCAGGTCTTGCCACATTTCTCTAAATTATGATGGTTGGCTGCAGTTCCACTTTCAAGAGAAGGGAATGAGTGAGCTCCAGCTGATACTCATCCTTCATTCAGTTGCTATTTATTGAACACTTAGTATGTGCCCAACACAGTGTTAGAAACTGAAGTTACAACAGTGGACAAGACAGATCACAGTCTCTGTCTAATAGGATTTGTATTCGAGGAAGAGAGATACAGAGATTGAGGTAACTGCTGGGAAAGAAACAAAGGAGCTGAAATAGAAAATGACCACTTTGGACAAGGTGGTGAGAGAGGCCCGCCTGAGGAGGTGACACTGAAGTTGAAGGGTCTACTCATGAGAAGCGACAGGGGGCCAAGTGCTTAGGCTACAGCTGTGCTCACAGCCCAAGAAGCAGCTCCTCCCCGGCAGCAAGCGTATATTGAACATAAGGGGGCTGCTGCACAAGCTTGATCCTGTCTGCCTCCGAGTCTGCATCACTGCCAGCAATTCACCACCGACCCCTCCGCACTCAGCTGCCCACATCCTTTCCTGAGCCGGCCTCTGGCTCCCCTGCCTGTTTGCAGCCCATCCAGCCGCTGCACTAGCGCTCTCTGCAGGGGTTGCTGACACATGAGGAGTTTTCTGCTTGTGCACAGACCCATAAAAATCTGAGTCCCTGATAAACTGTCATCTGCAGTGATAGTCAAATAGCGTTTCTAGTATTTCTTTTCAGTTTAATTTTATTTCTGAAGAAGTGACTCCAACAAAGAACCTTATTTTTTTGCTCAGATGAAATTAAACCTGCTGGAAATTGGCCATTATGTATGAGACCAAAATGCTGCAGAAATTGATACTCATTGGTTTGTTTCTAGGAAAAACAGGGACTTTGTAAAAGGAAAAAATTCATAGGCAGTGTTCTTCAGAACCCAGTCAGAACTGTCCTGTTTAAGGTAAGGCAAACTCACTGCCTGGATGGATGCCTCCTGGGCTCTGGTTCCTTCTCAGGTGGATTATCCAGGAGGCTGATCTACCAGGATCTGTATTTGTTCATCCTGCTCCGGGGCTATAGCTCTACTCCCAGCATCTTCTGCAGGAAACAAGTGATAAAACTCACCTCTCCTTTTTGCTCCTCATGGGAACTTTAAATAAAAGCAACAAAAAGGCTAAAAGGGTGGAAGGGGATAATCCCTGGACAGGCCAGTTAGCCTCTCTGAGCCTCAGTTTCCTCATCTGCATAATGGAGATAATGCCAGTATATACATCAGAGGTTTTCTGTGAAATTTGACTGACAGAATGCACACACAACATTTAGCACAATAGTAAGTGCCCAGAGAATGTTAGCTGTTTTTTTACCATTGTCATTATTATGTACATGTGCTTACTATGTGCCCAAAACTGGGATCGATGCTCGTTTAGCTTTTACAAAAGTTTGGGTAATTTTAATTTTCATAAAAGATATCTGAGGTAGTTATTATATCATGTAGGCTCAGAGAAGTTGAGTACTTTACCCAGAGCCACAGATCTGGTCAGGAGTAAAGCTAGGATTTAACTCTCTACACTGCCTCGACTCTAGATCTCTTTCCCCACTCCAGTGTTCATGAACACTGACATGACAAAGGCAGGCTCAAACCCTCCAGTGTTTCTCCGACACCTGCAGAATGGACTCCACCGTCCTTCACACGCCAACAAATGAAGAAGCCTGCCATCGCCTCTTCTCCTGTCACTCTACTCCTCACATCCTGGGACAGTCTATTTGGACTCCCCTCACATACCCCGGGCACATAGCACAGAACTTGAACAAATGAAAGAGTGTGTGGAAGTATGAATGCAGGGAAGTCAAGATTGTGTGGCTAACCCTGGAAAACAATGAAAAGTTGAGTTTGGGGGTGTATAAAAGGGAGAGATTCGTTTTTTTCGTTTTTCCAGGGTAAGCAGAAGAGAAGCAACCACTTGAGAGAAAGGCTAATTATCGAGGAAATAGGGGATGACGTTGCTGCTAATAATGAAACTATAATCAATCTAGTTTTCACTTGAAGACCATTTTGTCAGGGAGGCCTCCCTGAATCCCTAAATGAGGTTAGCTCTCCATTAAATGCTTCTGTAGCATCCTTTACTGTTTTAAACTTTTCTTTTGATGATACATCACATCTGAAACCACTCATTCTATATCTACCTCATATAAAAAGCTCTTCAAGGGCAAGGACATCATCCTTGTTCATGCTGAATTCACAGCAATTAACACGGTGCCTGGCACAGAGCAGATATTCAATAAATTTTTTTTAAAATAAATTTATTTATTTTTGGCTGCGTTGGGTCTTTGTTGCTGCGCCTGGGCTTCCTCTAGTTGCAGCGAGCGGGGGCTACTCTCCATTGCGGTACACGGGCTTCTCATTGCACTGGCTTCTCTTGTTGTGGAGCATGGGCTCTAGGCACGCAGGCTTCAGTAGTTGTGGCACGCGGGCTCAGTAGTTGTGGCGCACAGGCTCAGTAGTTGTGGTGCACGGGCTTAGTTGCTGCGCGGCATGTTGGATCTTCCCGGACCAGGGCTCAAACCCGTGTTCCCTGAATTGGCAGGTGGATTCTTGACCACTGTGCCACCAGGAAAGTCCCTGATGTTCAATAAACGTTAACTGCAAGATTAATAGTATTTACCCATCCTAAGGGCAATAGTGCTTCTGCTTTTGACAATACCAATAACATAAAAAGAAATTTCATTTTTTGATAAAGGAAATCCAAAACATGATACTCAGGCTGAAGCAACACACATTTAACAAGTTTTAGTTCAAGCATCAGTGAGTTAACTCACCCGTTAGATAAAGAGGAAGGATCACCCTTATCACTCTCCTGCTTAAAACCCTTCCCACTGTCTTTAGGATGAAGTTCTCACTCCTTAGCTAGTACCTAGGGTTCCCAGGTACCCAAGGTGCTTTTCCAGCCCCCTCTTCTATCACTAGCCCAGGCACCCCTTACCGTTCCCACAATCCACTGAGCTCTTGCTGATACCACCTTCTTGAATACTCTTTCCTACTTTTTGCATCCAGTGAACTCTTATTTTCCCTTCAAACTCAAACTAAAACCAAAACCTCCCCCAAGTACGAAATACAGAACAATCTGTTCTCTCCGTACCCACTTCACATTGCCCCTCAAAGTCTAGAAATCTGAAGTAGTACACTGTGACTCCTTGAAGGCACTAATTGTGTCTTGTTCATCTTTACATCTCCGGTGCCTAGCACATGCCTGCATAAAGCTCAGCACTTTTTCCAATGCATAAATATAAAAGAAAACCTTGGGTCCTCCTTGGTTATTCTCTTTCCCTCACACCCAATATCCAGCCCATCGGTAGGTCCAATCTAATCTGTCTTCAAAATCGATCCAGAAATCAGCCCCTTCTCCCCAGCTCCATCACTCCCCCCTAGTCCAAGCCACATCATCTGTTGCCTGGGAACCACAGTAGCCTCCTGACTGGTTTTCTTGATTCCACATGCAATCCGTTCCACCCATAGAAGCCACGTTGGCCTTTTAAAATGTCATTCCCCTGCTTGAGACCATCCAGTGGTCTCCATCACACTTAGAATAAAATTCAAATTCCTCACTGAAGCCCTGTTTGACTCACACTTCCTCTCTTCCACCTCCCAACCCTATTTGCCATGCCTCCAATATGCCAAGCCCTCTCTTTGCTCTCGTTCCATTTTTGCCCACATGACTTGCTACTCAGCGATCAAGTCCCTGCTCTGCGTCACCTCATCACAGAAGCCTTCTCTGACCACCTTATCTCAAACAGAACCCAAATTTCTCTCCATCTCCTTGCCCTACCTGACTTTTCTGAACTGTACTAATTCATATCAGATTGGTTACTGTTACCTATTTGTATATTGATTTTCTGTCTCTTCCACTCTGAAAGTAAGGCCCAGGAAGACAGGAATATGGCTTTCTTCACAGGTGTATTTTCAGTGCATAGATCTGTGTAACGTGAATAGTAGGTGCTCAATAAACATTTGTTCAATGAAAAGTTTTCCCCAGGTTTCTGCTGAAGATGGCAGTAAGGCAGGTCTGGTGCTTGATGGCTGAGGCCATCTCCTGGGCTACCAGGCACCCGTCATGGCCAAGCAGGTGGTACTCTGGGCGGGAAGGTAGTAGTCACACGCTGAGTGGGCATGAACATCCTTAATGGCTATTTCTCAGGAGCAAGTAAAAGTACCTGGCCTTCCTCTGCAAGCGCGTGACCAGCTGGTCGCCTGGCCCCTACCTCGTTCGGCCACAGTTGCATCCCGTGGCGGATGGGGGAGGCATGCCGCCCACAAGACCAAGCAAGGCCAGGCTGCCCTGGCTGCTTGTGGCGTTGGATGGGATCCCGTGACAAGAAAAAGCAGACGCTGGTTCCTGCTGCCCTCACGGCCGTGTGTCTGGAGGCTTCGTGAAAGTTTGTCCACCTGGGGTGCCAGGATCAGGAGGTTGGCTGGGAGTACAGTGGTGACGGCCACCCTGGAGGAGAAGATAAAGAAGGCCAAGATTCTTTACTGGAAGCAAGAACAGCTCATGAGGCTACAGAAACAGGCCGAAAAGAATGTGGAGAAGAAAACCAGCCGATCCACAGAGATCCTCAAGACCCAGGGACTCCTGGTCTGAGTGCAGTAAAGAAAGTTCATCATGCTTGGTCTGCCCTTCGTCCAGCACCGCCCTGGGTTGTGGGCACCCAAGGGCAGCCATCCAGTGGCCACAGGCAGCCTGGGGCATAGAAGGCTGGGGATACAGAAGAGGCCTTGGTCATTGCTCCTGATTAAGAAAAAACCTTTCTTTGAGAAGCTACTTTAGGGCTTCCCTGGTGGCGCAGTGGTTGCGAGTCCGCCTGCCAATGCAGGGGACCCGGGTTCGTGACCCAGTCCGGGAAGATCCCACATGCCGCGGAGCGGCTGGGCCCGTGAGCCATGGCCGCTGCGCCTGCGCGTCCGGAGCCTGTGCTCAGCAACGGGAGAGGCCGCAGCAGTGAGAGGCCCGCAAAGAAGCTACTTTAAACATTTCTAAGATTTGTGCAGGCATAATCTGTCTATGACCTACTTGTTCATGAGCGAGTTTTAGAAAATCAGTGGTAGGAACAACTAGTTACTTCAGTTTTAGTATTTGTAAAAGTGAGCTGGAAAACCATCGTTGGAGGGGAACCCTGCATTGTGAATGGGACATCTGTTTGAAACTTCCCACGTGGTCATATACTATCCTTGGCAGCTTTTAGAATGTAGGGAAATTCTTGCAGGGACAGAGGCTGGTGTGGTACCAAGGTCTTTATAGAAGTGCCAGGCTGGGAATACATGTAGCCAAGGGGTTACAGGCATAGCTTTTGCTGCTTCTCTGTATTTGTGTTCAGAAGTGAATAACTTATTTTTAAAGGGGAGAAAAAAGGATGGATAGAGCAGCTGGCTAATGGGTCCTCAATGGAGACAGAGATATGAGAGGACAGCGTTTTGTCTCTGGATAGCCTTGATGAGATGCAGTAACAGCAAAATTGGATGACTCTAGACACAAGAGCTCTGCTTCCACAAATTAATTTTCTTTGTAAACAGCCAGAATTGTTAAAAAGGGACTTTGCTCCCTGGGGACATATCGATGGGGATACAGTTGCACATCAGTTGTGGGGCCTCCCAGTCTAGAAGTGGATTAATCTGATGCCTGAGTCTTGCCCATGGACAGCTTAGACAGAAGGGATAACAGAGAAGAGCTTGTTTGCGTACCACAGAGATGTGAATTTAGCTGGAGTGCAAGAGCATCCTTTGAGTAGCTCATTTCCACTTTTTCCACCTTTGGCGAGAGGCGACTATTATCCGTTTCCATCATTTCTCCCGTGAAATAGGCGTGTGATGATTGATTATTCTCCTTCCTTATTTCCGCTCTTTGCCACTTCAGACAGGGCTGTATTTCTGCGATGAAGAACACGATTCCAGAAAAGCTTAGAGATTAAAGATGCCTTCTAAAGATTAAAAGGAAAACCTCTTTAATTGACATTCAGCTGACTCTGGGAATTCAGAATTCATTATCAGTTTCATTGGGCTGAGATTTATCTTCATCAAATGGTGAGGGAGGGAGGAAGGGAGGGAGGGAAGTTACTAAGCAAATTAGTGGTGGAAACATTATTTGCAAAAGGTGTAACCAGTTTAAAAAACTTCTTCACACCAGCTGTAAACACAGTTTATCAGCACTATTAATTTTTCACTTTTTTTTGTTGTTTTTGTGTGTGTGTGTGGTACGCCGGGCCTCTCACTGTTGGGGCCCCTCCCGTTGCGGAGCACAGGCTCCGGACGCGCAGGCTCAGCTGCCATGGCTCACGGGCCCAGCCGCTCTGCGGCATGTGGGATCCTCCCAGGCCGGGACACAAACCCGTGTCCTCTGCATCGGCAGGCGGACTCTCAACCACTGCGCCACCAGGGAAGCCCTAATTTTTCACATTTTTAAATTGAGGTATAATTTACATATAGTAAAATTCACTAGTTTAGTGTACAATTTTACCAGTTTTTAAAAACCTATACAATTATATAATCACTATCATAATCAAGATACAGAACACTTCTATAAGCTCCCCTAATTCTCTCATTCTCCACTGGGGTCAAGCCTCTTTAAACCCCCAACCCCTGGAAACCACTTATCAGTTTTCCGTCCCTTTAGTTTTGTCACTTGGAGAATGATAAATAAAAGGAATCATACTGTATGTGACTTGTTGAAGCTGACTTATTTCACTTAGCATCTGAGATTCATTCGTGTTGTTGAGTGTATAAGTAGTTTTTTTCCACTTCATAGCTGAGTACTATTCCACTGCAGCACAGTGTGTTTACCTAGTCACTAGTCGATGGACATTTGGATTGTTTCCAGTTTTTGGTGAATAAAAATAAAGCTACAATAAAAAGTTACAGTCAACAGGGAATATAGTCAATAATATTATAATAACTTTGTATGGTTTGCAATCTATAAAAATATAGAATCACTGTGTTGTACACTTGAAACTAATGTAACATTCTAAGTCAACTATACTTAAATTTTTAAAAAAATTCATGGGCTTCTCTGGTGGTGCAGTGGTTGAGAGTCCGCCTGCCGATGCAGGGGACACGGGTTCGTGCCCTGGTCCGGGAAGATCCCACATGCCGCGGAGCAACTGGGCCCGTGGGCCATGGCCGCTGAGCCTGCACGTCCGGAGCCTGTGCTCCGCAACGGGAGGGGCCACAGCAGTGAGAGGCCCGTGTACCGCAAAAAAAAAAAAAAAAAAATTCACACTCAGGTTTTTGTAAACATAAGTTTTTATTTCACTTGTGTAGATAACTCAGAGTGGGAATGCTGAGTTATATGGTAACTAAATGTTTAACTTTTTGAGAAACCACCAAACTGTTTTCTAAAGTGGCTGTTCCTCTTTACATTTCCAACAAAAATATGTGAGAGTTCCAGTTGCTCCATGTCCTTGCCAGTTATTTTGTTTTTGTTTTTGTTTTTACATTTTAGCCATATTAGTTAGATGTGTAGTGGTATCTCATTGTAGTTTTAATTTGCATTTTGCCATTAATGAAGTTGAGCATCTTTTGATGTGCTTATTTGCCATCTTAGATGAAGTGACAATGCAAATCTTTTGTCCATTTTATTTTTTAATTTATTTTACATTGGAGTATACTTGATTTACAATGTTGTTACTTGTACAGCACAGTGATTCTTATATACATATATCCATGCTTTTTCACAATCTTTTCCCATATAGATTATTACAGAATATTGAATAGAGTCCCCTGTACTATACAGTAGGTCACTGTTTATGATCTATTTCATATATGTTAGTGTGTATATGTTAATCCCAACCTCCTAATTTATCCCTCCCCCACCCCTTTGGTCACCATAAATTTGTTTTCTAAGTCTGTGAATCTGTTTCTGTTTTGTAAATTAGTTCAGTGGTATCAATTTTTAGATGCCACCTATAATTGATATCATATATTTGTCTTTCTGTGTCTGACTTCACTGAGTATGATCATCTCCAGGTCCATCCATGTAGCTGCAAATAGTATTATTTCATTCTTTCTTATGGCTGAGTAATATTCCCTCATATATATATATACCACATCTTCTTTATCCATCCATCTGTGAATGGACATTTTGGTTGCTTCCATGTCTTGGCTATTGTAAATAGTGCAGCAATGAATGCTGGGGTGCATGTGTCTTTTGGAATTATAGTTTTCTCGGGCTATACACCCAGGAGTAGGATTGCTGGATCATATGGTAGGTCTATTTTCAGTTTTTTAAGGAACCTCCATACTGTTCTTCATAGTGACTGTACCAGTTTACATTCCCACCAACAGTGCAAGAGGGTTCCCTTTTTTCTCCACACCCTCTCCAGCATTTATTGTTTGTAGACTTTTTGATGATGGCCATTCTGACTGGTACAAGGTGATACCTCATTGTAGTTTTGACGTGCATTTCTCTAATAATGAGTGATGTTGAGCATGTGCATTTAAAAAAAAAAACTGTGAGTAAACTTTATGTCTTGAAATTGGCTTCTTGAAAGTCTGCCCTGTTTTGAATTCTCTTTCGATTACCTACCCCAGGACATTTGTTGAGGGCCAGTGTCATTTACAACCCCACAGGCCTTGTGAATATGAAGTGCCCATAAGCGCCAGTTTTAAAGTTGTTATGGGAGACGGCCACAAGGCGGCAGCATTTCCTCATGCCCACCTCAGGTTACTGGGGTAACCAGAGGCTTGGTGAAAGTCCTGTTCCTGGCTTGTAAGTGAGAGTGGCGTGTGGTAGAACAGACACCCAAGGGCTTGTGTCTCATCACTTCTTCCCGCTTACCCATCAGCACCCCGGACAAAACCCAACCCCTGCAAAAGCACTCTGCTGAGGGTGCTGTCATCCGTAGGTGGGGCGACTCTAAGGATGGAGGCTGGAGGTGGAAAGCCCAGCACCAGGAGACGTGGAGACCAGCTGACTTTTCAGAGCTCTTCCAGCCCAGAGGCTCCACCATCCTTTGGGTGCAGTAGGCTTGGTTTTCGCTTTTGGAGGGGCTGCCTGGATCTGGAGTTTGTGGCCCCATCCAGAGGGCACCCGGCACTACAGGTCCATGGGGGGACTCATTTGCTGGCACATGCTTCCCAGCTCCCTAACCCCCATGCCAGTCCAGCCTTGGAACCCAAGCCATCTCAGGCTCCAGGGATGTGACTGACACCAGCCAGGGTCCCCGAGGCCTGAGAGGAATATAGTAGGCATTTCTTTTTGTAATTTAACTTTTAGTTTATATTGGCGTATAGCTGATTTACAATGTTATGTTTGTTTTAGGTATACAGCAGCTTGATTCAGTTATACATAGATGTTTATCTACTCTTTTTTGTGTTCTTTTCTTATATAGGTTATTACAGAGTGTTTAGTGGAATGCCCTGTAGTATACAGTAGGTCATTGTTGATGATCTATTTCATATGTTTTAGTTTGTATATGTTAATCCCAACCTCCTAATTTATCCCTCCCCCACCCTTTTCCCCTTTGGTCACCATAAATTCTTTTTGTTTCCTAAGTCTGTAAATCTGTTTCTGTTTTGTAAATTAGTTCAGTGGTATCAGTTTTTAGATTCCACCTATAATTGATATCATAGGTCTTTCTCTGACGTACTTCACTGAGTATGATCGTCTCCAGGTCCGTCCATGCAGCTGCGAATGGTATTATTTCATTCTTTCTTATGGCTGAGTAGTAGTCCCTCGTATATATATACCACATCTTCTTTATCCATCCATCTGTGAATGGACATTTCGGTTGCTTCCACGTCTTGGCTTTTGTAAATAGTGCTGCAGCGAACACAAGGGTGCATGTGTCTTTTTGATTTATAGTTTTCTCGGGCTATACACCCAGGAGTGGGATTGCCAGATCACATGGTAGTTCTATTTTCAGTTTTTTAAGGAATCACCATACTGTTCTCCATAGTGGCTGCACCAATTTACACTCCCACCAAGAGTGGGAGTGTAAATTTTCCACACCCTTTCCAGCATTTATTGTTTGTAGACTTTTTGAGGATGGCCATTCTGACCGGTTTGAGGCAATACCTCATTGTAGTTTTGATTTGCATTTCTCTAATAATGAGTGATGCTGAGCATCTTTTCATGTGCTTTTTGGCCATCTGTATGTCTTCTTTGGAGTAATGTCTATTTAGATCTTCTACCTGTTTTTGTGTGTGTGGTTTTTTTTTTTTTTTTTTTTTTTTTGCAGTATGCGGGCCTCTCACTGTTGCGGCCTCTCCCGTTGCAGAGCACAGGCTCCGGACGTGCAGGCCTAGCAGCCATGGCTCACGGGCTTAGTTGCTCCGCGGCATGTGGGATCTTCCCGGACCGGGGCACGAACCCGTGTCTCCTGCATCGGCAGGTGGATTCTCAACCACTGCGCCACCAGGGAAGCCCTACCCGTTTTTTTGATTGGGTTGTTTTCTGACAGCAGCATGAGCTGTTTAATTGGGTTCAAACTATAAATTTAATGGATGACATGTATATAAATATTTATATACATGTCATTTATTATTTCATTTGATCATCACACTTGTGGGAGGGAAGCAGAGTAGATATTTCCCTTGGGAAATTGAGGCTGGAAATGGTTAAGTTCACACCAAGTGGCAGTACTAGGGCTCGAAGCCAGACCTGCCCTGGTCACTCTTCTCTCCGCACGTTGCTGACTTACTTTCCTGAAGACAAGTGGGGTCACTTCCTCCTCAGCACGACTGTGAGGGTCCAGGTGACCAGCCAGCTCAGGCAAAATTCTGGAAGGGTGAAGTCTGTCCTTCACAGCCGTGTTACAGACATTTCCACCCCCTTACTCTTCCCCGTGCTTTATCTCCCTTCTCTGAAGCCCAACTCCCAGCTACTAATACTTAGAAAAAATTTATTAAACAAATCTTCCCTGACTTTCTCCTCTTCCCACCCCAAATGGGGAGTTTCGCATTTTAATGGAGGCTTTTTGAGATATCATTTCTTGTGCAGTGGTTTTCAAACTGTTCTGTTAGAGCTTCCAGGTTCCTGAGAAATGGTCAGAAGAGCCAGAAGGTGGGCCTGGGGGTGAATGTGAGAGACTTTGGACCCACCCAGCCAACCAAAGCCGTTCCATTTGTATCTGCTTTACACACTGGGCTTTCATTTAAGATTTTATTTGAAAAGAAGAATGTGTTGCTTTCTAAAACATGCTTTAAATAAATGAACCGACATATTTCTCATGTATCCTGTAATGCAGATACTTTGCTAATCAAGACTGATCCCCGGGCATCCCCACATCCCCAGATCAATCTGGATTATCAAGATCTTACCTCGGTTTTTTTTTTTTTTAAAATGAGTTTCCCAATCTGTTCTCCATGACAGCCCCCTGATGGGTTATACCAAGCTACTGACTCCCTTTAGCCCTCAGGGCACACAGGAAGGAACTTGGCTGTTATCTGTAGACGTTGACTGTCTTTGTATACTGTAGTGCACTGTCTAAATAAGCTCTTTTTCTATGTATGGCCTGATATGGAAAAGGTTAGGAAGCACTAGAATAGAGTAACAGTTTGGGCTTGGGCTCTGGAATTATGTAGTCAGTCATCTTGATCTCACTTACTAGCTGAGTGGTCCTGGCATATTTCTTTTCTTTTTTTTTTTTTTTTGTGGTACGCGGGCCTCTCACTGTTGTGGCCTCTCCCATTGCGGAGCACAGGCTCCGGACGCGCAGGCGCAGCGGCCGTGGCTCACGGGCCCAGACGCTCCGTGGCATGTGGGATCCTCCCAGACCGGGGCACGAACCCGCGTCCCCTGAATCGGCAGGCGGACTCTCAACCACTGCGCCACCAGGGAAGCCCTGGAATATTTCTTAATTTATCTAAGCCTCAGCTTCCTCATCTGTGAAATGTGGGTATTTCAATATAAGGGCACCATATTTCTTAGAACTGTGTGAGGATTAAAAGAGAATATATATGATATGGCATATGGCACAGTTCTTGGTACTTAGGACACACTCAGTAAATGGTAGCTCCACTGTTAATAGCTCCACTATTAATAGCCCCACCTAGTGCTGAGATTTGCCCTCTCAGCCATGGAGGTAAAGTTTGCCACAGCTTTACTACTGCAGCACCTTTGATTATGCTTTCAAAAGAGTATAAATGTGAAGCATCAATAAACAAATATGGTCACAATTTTTAAAGTTATTGATATGAATAACACCTGGTTTACATCTCTCTGGTAATAAAGGTGGAACAAATATATGTTTGAAAGCCATTAAGAATGCCTCCAGATTGGAAACAATGCTTCAAAAAGAGCAGCAGCAAAGTAAAAGAATTACTTTGTTCTGAATTTTTTTAAATGTACATTTTTCTTATTTGTATTTTGTTACAAAAAGCAATCACCTTATTGATAGCTGAACAAATCCAAATGAGCCATTATGGTTTGAACACATCTTAACAAGATTTTTCTTTAGAATACCAAATGACTTCACGTTACTGTCCTTTGATCTACTCTAATAATTTTTATATTTTCCTATAATATTCTAAATTAGAAGAAAATATATTTCAATACAACCATTTCAGTATTCTCTAACCCAGTCAACTGTGGGTTGCAAAAGGAATGGTTTTTATAAGAAATATCACTTACCAAATCCATAGATCTCTTTGCAGAAATTTTATTCATTTGAGCAGAAAAGGAATTTATGTAAAATGTATTTCTAATATCTAGCATGAATTTTTCTATATTACCGTATATTTCTTTTAGCTATTTTATTGAAGTATAGTTGATTTACAATGTTATGTTACTTTCTGCTGTATAGCAAAGTGTATCAGACATTCTTTTTTTTAACACTCTTTTCTGTTATGGTTTATTATAGGATATTGAATATAGTTCTCTGTGCTCTACAGTAGGACCTTGCTGCTTTTCCATTCTGTATATATAAAAGCTTACATCTGCTCACCCCAACCTCCCACTCCATCTCTCTCCCAATGCCCTCCCCCTTGGCAACCACCAGTCTGTTCTCTATGTCTGTGATTCTGTTTGTTTCATAGATAGGTTTGTTTGTGTCATATTTTAGATTCCACATATAAGTGATATCATATGGTATTTGTCTTTCTTTTTTTAAAAAAAAATATTTATTTTTATTTATTTGCCTGCATCGGGTCTTAGTTGTGGCATGCAGGATCTTTGTTGAGGTATGCGGGATCTTTCATTGCAGAGCGCAGGCTTCTCTGTAGTTGTGGCACATGGGCTCCAGAGTGCACAGGCTCAGTAGTTGTGGCATGTGGGATCTTCATTGCGGAGTGTGGGCTTCTCTCTAGTTGTGGTTCGTGGGCTCCAGAGCACATAGGCTCAGTAGTTGTGCCACTCGGGCTCTCTAGTTGCAGCATGCAAGCTCTCTAGTTGTGGCACGCGGGCTCTAAAGCGAGCGGGCTCAGTAGTTGTGGCACGTGGGTTTTTTTTAAAGATTTACTTATTATTTATTTTATTTATTTTTGGCTGCATTGGGTCTTAGTTGCAGCATGCGGGATCTTTGTTGTGGCACACGGGCTTCTCTAGTTGTGATGCAGAGGCTTCTCTGTAGTTGTGACACACGGGTTCCAGAGCACGTGGGTGCTGTAGTTTGTGGCACGCAGACTTAGTTACCCTGCGGTATGTGGGATCTTAGTTCCCCAACCAAGGATCAAATCCGCATCCCCTGCATTGGAAGGCGGATTCTTAACCACTGGACCACTAGGGAAGTCCCTGTCTTTCTCTTTCTGACTTATTTCACTTAGTATGGTAATCTCAAGTTGCATCCATGTTGCTGGAAATGGCATTATTTCCTTCTTGTTTATGGCTGCGTAGAACTCCATTGTATATATGTACCACATCTTCTTTATCCATTCATCTGTAAATGGACATTTTTCCATATCTTGGCTATTGTGAATAGTGCTGCTATGAACATAGGGGTGCCTGTGTCTTTTTGAATTAGAGTTTTGTCTAGATATATACCCATGAGTGGGATTGCAAGATCATGTGTTAATTATATTTTTAGTTTTCTATAGCAGCTACACCCACTTAAATTCCCACCAACAGTGTAGGAGGGTTCCCTTTTCTCCACATCCTCTCCAACATTTGTTATTTGTAAAGTTTTTAATGATGGCCATTCTGACCGGTATGAGGTGGTACCTCATTGTAGTTTTGATTTGCATTTCTGTAATAATTAGTGATGATGAGCATCTTTCTGTGTGCCTGTTGGCCATCTGTATTTCTTCTTTGGAAAAATGTCTGTTTAGGTCTTCTGCCCATTTTTCAATCGGGTTGTTGTTTTGTTATTGAGTTGTATGAGCTGTTTGTATATTTTGGAAATTAAGCCCTTGTCAGTCACATCATTTGCAAATATTTTCTCCCATTCCATGGGTTGTCTTTTCGTTTTGTTTACGGTTTTTCCTTTGCTGTACAAAAGCTTATCAGTTTGATTAGGTCCCATTTGTTTATTTTTGCTTTTATTTCTATTGCCTTGGGAGACTAACCTAAGAAAACATTGGTACCATTTATGCCAGAGAATGTTTTGCCTATGTTCTCTTCTAGGAGTTTTATGATGTCATGTCTTATATTTAAGTCTTTAAGCCATTTTGAGTTTATTTTTGTGTATGATGTGAGGGTGCGTTCTAACTTCATCAATTTACATGTGGCCGTCCAACTTTTCCAACACCACTTGAGAAGAGACTTTTTCCCATTGTAGTATGAGTATTTTCAATTCAGTTCAGCTTCAAGGTGTGACAGTGTGAGGGATATTTGTAAAGTACATAGTATTATCCCCACCCTTAAGAAACCTAATTTCATCATTCTGATTCCAGCCTATATGCCCAGCATTTCCACAAATCAACACCCTAACTATGGTGACTGTCCTTCTATGTCCAAGGTTCCAACACAAATAGCATTTCAGAGTCTCCATTTGGAATAATGATGGCTCTCCCTCTGACAGTGCCTTTGATGGGAGTTTCTGTCATACTGCCCTAGAAGAGATGAGCCCCATTTCTCAATCAAAATAGTCGATAGCAAAGGAGTCTACTGACAGTGCTTCAGCTGAGCTTGTAGAACCTCACCCAATTCAGAAAATCATTCAGCAGCCCTGCTCCATTACCTCCCAGCTATGTAGCCTTGAACAAGGGACTTAAACTCTTTGTGCCTCAGTTTCCCCATCTGTAAAATGTGCAAGTTTACAGGTGAGTAAATACATTTCAAGGGTTTAGAAGAGTGCCTGGTACCTAGGAAACACCTCAGTCCATGTTAAGTGTTGTCAATATTGGTCATTCCAGGGGTGGTAACAGTATTATTACTTTTCTGAACACACTAATCCAAAAGGCAACCACTAGACTGCAGGCCCCAGCCCTAATTGAGAGGAGGAGAGAAGTGCAGGAACTCTTTTCCAGGGTTTGGGGGACCAATCAGCAGAAACTGGAAGCCCTAAGCCTCTCAGGTGAGGTGTGGGGCAGGAGACAGGCCCTCTTTCCCTGCAACAATCCCTGGCTTCCTTCCAAGGGGTCTCCCTTACTCTTCAGCATAGGATAAAGTGAACTCTTCCCTGATTTGAGTTACATTTTCCCCTTCTGTACAAATTTTTGCTGCTGATGAGAGCCAGATGGGAAAACCAATAATGCAGATACTTATTTACCACAGTAAGTAGTTTATTCCTAGTGGGTCACCTCTCTGGTATTGTCACTCGGGTTATATTCCATAAAATAAACAAGCTGTTGAAGCACAGTAGGTAAGGTTTTTTTTTTAATCTCGGGCATATGAAGTGAAAGAGAGCATTTTTATTTTTCAGTATTGCCAAGTTCCTGTGAGATAATTTAAGAGGTCATATATCTTTTAACTCAGAGATAATGGTGTGTGTGTTTGTATGTAATGTGTGTGCATATATACTAATGACATGTACTTTGTAATTATGTGTTAATTGGTCTGTTTTCTAGGAGAGATCCAAACTGCCTAGTGCCGATAATGGCAAGGGGAATAAACTTGATCCTAACTTGGGAAAGGGATTTGCCTCTCCCCCAATGGCACATAAGATATATAAGTTCTATATCTATATATCTTATCTGAACATTCACTGGCATGTTGATTCATGATTCCCGTGGGATGAAGCTCCTTTAAGCAAAGTCATTATGTCATTATGGCTGATAAGATTACAAAGGGAAAGAACATCTGTTAAGTCAGATGGACTTGGATCTGGAACTTCACCTTACTGCATCCCAGGAGCCACCAGTGAAAGCTGAAAACTCTTCCCAATGTACGTCCTGTCACTGGAGTCCTCCTTGTGCTGTCCTCCCCCAGACATCTTTCTTTCCTCTCCCACTTCAAGTAGGCATGATCATTTCACCACCATTCTCCCTCTGAAGGCATTTGGTTTCAAATCTTCCATTTCTATTTGCGAAATAGATTTATTTGTTCATCAGATATACACTGAGCATGTATTATTGTGTCAACCACTATGCTAGGTATTAAGTCCACTGTGATAAACAAGACCAGTATGGTCACTGCCCTCATGAAACTTACAATCTACTAGTTGAGACTGATGTTAATCAAATGAGGAAGCAACTGTGTAATTCCAAATTATAAGCACTATGAGGAAGTAAAGACAAGATGCTGTTGAGGAGAGCAGAGTGTCTACTGTGGGTTGGGGTTCTCTGGGGTGATATTTAAGAGTCCTAAAAAATGAAAAAGAACCCACCATGTGAACCGCCGTGGGGAGAACCTTCTGGTACGTCCCAGAATAGAGAATGAGCTTGTCCTTTGAGTAACTGCACCAAGACCAGTGTGGATGGGAAACAGAAGATGGACATAAAGCTAGGGAGGCTGGCAGGGGCCAGATAATGCAGGCTTTTGTGGGTCATGTCGGTCATTTTGGATTTTACTGTAAGAGCGGTGAGAATCCACCAAAAGTTTTAAGCAAAGGAACGGCATGATCAAATTTATGTCTCAAAGAGATTGTTGTGGATGCTGCACGGAGAACCACCAGAGGCAGGCAAGAGTGGCCAAGAGAAGAGTGGGTTAAATGGTGGGAGACCACATGAGAAACAAGACTTTGGCAGGCCCATCCCTTGGGTGTTGTAACTAGGTTAGTTGTCCTGGCCTCTGAACTCAGGGGAGGGTATGTGGCTTACAGTATACTGCACTTAACTTCTGCTGTCTGAACAACATAGAAATTCAGATTTGAATTTCCTTTCTTTACCAGTATCCCCAAGAGTTTAGAAAATATGTCCACGCTGTGGCCTTCTTTTAAGTGTGATTATCTCAGGTGGCCCACATGGGTTGCATTCTTCCAAGACTGTCCTGTATCTTAAACTAGGATGGTGAAAGTGAAGGGGAACCTGAGCTGACAGAGTCCACGTGTATTTGAAAATGAGACTAATAAGCCTTGCAGGCGGCTTGTATTTGTGAGGGGAGAGAGAGAAAGGAATCACAGATGACTCCAAGGGATGGTTGCACCATTCACCAAGATGGGATAAATAAGGAAGGAGTGCAGAATGGATTTGGGAAGACAAGATTTGCTTTGGCGGCTTGTTAAATTGAAGATGCCAATGAATGGTCTGAGCAGAGATACCAAGTAGGCAGATGGATATATCAGCACAGAGCCCATAGCACAGAGCTTAGCAAAAGCATTTGGGAGAAGCTGTTGTACAAAAGCACCATAAGTAGATGAGAACACTTGGGAGAGACCGTGAAGAATGCCAACAGTTAGAGGCCAGGTAAAAGAAGAGTAATCTATAACGTAGACTGAGAAGGACCAGACAGGGGGGTGGGAAAAAGAGCAGGAGAAAGGCATGTTATAGAAGTCTGGAGTCCAGCTCATTTCTGGGAGCAGTCACCTGTGAGAAATGTGGTGAGATGAAGCATCTAGATGATACCACGAGGTGTCCTCTGGATTTGACAGCAGAAAGATCATGGGTGACCTTGAAGAGAACAGTTCCACTCAGGTGAGGATGAGAGAGGGCAGGCAGAAGAAGCCGACTTGGAATAAAAAGCTTTCTCCTTTCTGATTGCAGCCATTGGGCCTGGGGATGTTTTTTGGACAAAGAGGCTCCAGAAATCCCAGCAGGCACATATGGCCCATTATGTCTTTCGAGGATGCGTCTCTGTTATTTCTAATTCTAGTTAGAACATCTCCAACAGGAAGGATGTGTGAAGCTCGTCCTCCTAAGCAAGGACTCTGAAGTGAACATGATCGCATGTGGCCAGGCCAGGTTCAAGAAAAAAAAAAGGGGGGGGGGGGCATGGGCGACGGCCAAAATAAGGTTTCAAGGAATCAGAACTGAACGTGGTTAATTCTTCTGGTTATGGTGTGTCAGAATTCCATGAAAACTAGTTTGAAATATTACAGAAGGCTTCCCCCATGAACTGTCTAGGTGACAGTTCATGTCACCTAGACAGGCAGGTGAAAGGTGAGGAAGGGGCTGCCTGCCATCTGCCCTTGGTGCTTCATGGAGCTTTGCAGACTTGTGCCTGGTGCGGACACCATGTGTCTCATAGTGAACTGGAGAATTCTTGCCCAGAAAACTGTGGAACCACATATATAAATGTCCATCTTGAGATCCCTTTAGGATCTAGTTCATTTAAATTTAGACTAATATTCTTAATCAGTAGTGGCTTGAAACATTTTAACTTTCAGTTTCTCCCACTAAGTATTTAATGATCTACAAACGCTTGCAAAATTTGTTTATAATAAAAGGGATTCTTTTGTATTTTGAATAATTTCACCTTCTGGTTTATCATTATAAGTAAGACATTCACAAATAAATGCTAAATACTCTGATCAGTGCTGGGATCTAGTTCCTGTTGGCCTACTCAGTGGCCACTGAGCATGTCCATTTCACTGCTTAGATCCTATTTGCAAGGTGACATCTTAGGACAATTTTCTCAATAAAAAGAGTTAAGAAACCCAGCATTTTACTCCTGGCTGACCCATTTTGTAATCTTGGTCAAGTTACTTAACCTCTCTCTGCTTCGAGTCCTCCTTCAGGAAATGGTGTGAATAATATCAACCTTCCTATATCTCAGAAGTGACTTGAGGCCAGCTACTTGTCTCTGCCATGTGTGACATCATGGTGGGGAAAAAGAGCTTTTAAAATGTGAAATATTATTAGCCTGGTGCAAATCAGAGGTTATCACTGCAAAAGGCCTCTACAGAGGCCTTTTGAAGACTTCTTTTAACCCTTTCAGGCAGTATCTTCCTATAGGGGTAGAGTTGCCACCTTTTATCATTTATTTCATTTTAAAGCTCTAACCCAGGCAGAAGCAGAACATACTTGAGTTTTCATTGAAAACATTTGCATTTGAAGATTTCAGAATACTCCTGGAGGTAACCAAGGATACCTGAGATAGAGCAAAACCATACTTGGAATCATAGCATATGGGAATGGCTGATTTACTGCACTTATTCAAAACTTCACCTGCATGTATGCTAGTTCATAGGGCCAGACCATTAGTAGACAGTCACTGAGGCACAGAAGAAAAATCTGGCTCAACTATATGTGAAAAATCATAACTCTCCTGTTGCACGGTGCTTTTCCCTTTGGAAGTGCATGCCTCACCTCTGTGGGTAAACATTCTATCTCTACCTTATAAAGGGAGAAATTGAGGCTCAGAGAGATCGAGTGGTAAATGCCAGAGGCAGGAGTAAGTTCCAGGTCTTCTGATGCTTTTCTAGGATTTTTCTCTAAGTGAACTTGATAATGGGTATCAGTCTATGGAAAGAAGGAAGAGAACATTGCACTAAATACTCCATTCAAATTTCACAGCAAAGGAGAAACTTTTTTTTAGTATCTGATATTCTATGTGTGGCCAGAATTACTGGAACTATCTGCCCTCTTCCTCTCCTTATCTCTTTATAAATTGGCGTCAAGGGTAACATAAGAATCCTTTACTTTTAAACAAAGTAGACCCTTAACATTCATAGACCGAGTTTCTAACACATGTCATAGGGGCAGGAATTTGAATCACATGCTGGTGTGTAGGACTGAATGTCTTAGCCAGTGAGGGAGCCTCGCTGCCACGTGGCATTCAGATATCAATGTGGCTTCTTTGTTCCTCACTCATGGCCATACAGCAGTTCTATGGAAAACAATTACGCTCTAGAGTAATATTCCAAAGTTTGAGGATTTCCAAAGGCCTTGGGACATATTCCTTATAAATATTAAGGGATCACTATATTGGATTTCTCTGCTTTAATTTTGCTTTAGTGGCCAGAACCTCAGTGGCAATGTTAGTGCTCAGAATAGTAACTAAACTCATCTCAGATTCCTAACATATCTGTCCTCCTCCTACTTGGCTTCTGACCAGTGTTTGCTTAAAAAAAAAAAAAAAAAAAAAATTCTCATTTTTATCGTTCTAATTTGTATGTGTTTTGTTGTAAATTGTCTCAAATCCTTTCTTAGAGAGATCTTAAATCCCAAATAAATGTTGAAACTAGGCTTACTAGAAAGAGTCATCTAGCTTAGTCCCAGGCCTACTATAATGTCAGAACTACTAAAGAGAATTAAGAACAATGATTTCTTAAAAGACAAGACAGTAATGAATGTTCTGATTTAATTTTTTATTAAAGTATTTTTCATTGAAGTATTTTATTTTCATTTTATTTTTTAATTGAAGTATAGTTGATTTATAGTATCATGTTAGTTTCAGGTATACAGCACAGTGATTCAGTTCTACATACATATATACTTCAGATTCTCTTCCTCCATAGGCCATCACAAAATATTGAGTACAGTTCCCTACGCTACACAGTTAGGTCCTTGTTGTTTATTTTATGTATAGTAGAATGTATATATTAATCCCAACGTCCTAATTTATCCTTCCCCTCACTCCCCTTTTACCTTTGGTAACCATAAGTTTGTTTTTTATGTCTGTGAATCTTTCTGTTTAGAAAATGAGCTCATTTGTATCTTTTTTTATTGTTTTGTTTAGATTCCACATATAATCAACATTATATGACACTTATCTTTTTCTGTCTGACTTCACTTAGTATAATAATCTCCAGGTCCATCCATTTGCTGCAGATAACATTTCTTTGTTTAATGGCTAAGTAATATTCCATATACACCACATCTTCTTCATCCTTTCATCTGATGATGGACACTTACATTGTTTTCCATGCCTTGGCTATTGTAAATAGTGCTGCAGTGACCATTGGGGTGCATGTATCTTGTGGAATTATGGTTTTCTCTGGATATTTGCCTAGGAGTGGGATTGCTGGATGATATAACTCTATTTTTAGTTTTTTTCAATGGAACCTCCATACTCTTCTCCATAGTGGCTGTATACCAATTTACATTCCCACCAACAGTGTAGGAGGATTCCCTTTTCTCCACACCCTCTCCAGCACTTATTGCTTGTAGACTTTTTGATGATGACCATTCTGACCAGTGTGAGGTGATCCCTGCATTGTAGTTTTTTTTTCTTTTTGCAGTACACAGGTTTCTCACTGTTGTGGCCCCTCCTGCTGTGGAGCACAGGCTCTGGACGCGCAGGCCCAGGGGCCATGGCTCATGGGCCCAGCTGCTCCGCGGCACGTGGGACCGGACCAGGGCACGAACCCGTGTCCCCTGCATTGGCAGGCAGACTCTCAACCACTGCGCCACCAGGGAAGCCCTGCATTGTAGTTTTGATCTGCATTTCTCTAATAGTTAGCAATGTTGAGCATCTTTTCATGTGCCTATTGGCCATCTGCATGTCTTCTTTGGAGAAATGTCTATTTAGATATACTGCCCATTTTTTGATTGGGTTGTTTGGTTTTTTAATATTGAACTGTATGAGCTGTTTGTATATTTTGGAAATTAATCCCTTGTTGGTTGCATCATTTTCAGATGTTTTCTCCCATTCTATAGGTAGTCTTTTTGTTTTGTTTATAGTTTCCTTTGCTATGCAAAAGCTTTTAAGTTTCATTAGGTCCCATTTGTTTATCTTTTATTTCCATTACTCTAAGAGACAGATCCAAAAAGATAGTGTCACGATTTACATTGAAGAGTGTCCTGCCTATGTTTTCCTCTAGAGGTTTTATAGTATCCAGTCTTACATTTAGGTCTTTAATCCATTTTGAATTTATTTTTGTGTATGGTGTTAGAGAATGTTCTAATTTCATTCTTTTATTGGGTTGGCTAAGAAGTTCATTTGGGTTTTTCTGTAAGACTAATTAGGTAATTAATTAGGTAATAATTCCATAAGATTATGGAAGAACCTGAACATACATTTTGGCCAACCAAATACATGTAGCTGACCAGTTTTCCCAGCACCACTTATTGAAGAGACTGTCTTTTTCTCCATTGTATATTCTTGCCTCCTTTGTCATAGATTGATGATAGGTGCATGGGTTTATTTCTGGGCTTTCTATCCTGTTCCATTGATCTATGTGTCTGTTTTTGTGCCAGTATCATACTGTTTTGATTACTGTAGCTTTGTAGTTTAGTCTGAATCAGGGAGCCTGATTTCTCCAGCTTGGTTTGGATTTTTTCTCAAGATTGCTTTGACTGTTTGGGGTCTTTTGTGTTTCCATACAACTTTAAAAATTTTTTGTTCTAGTTCTGTGAAAAATGCCATTGCTAATTTGATAGGGATTTCACTGAATCTGTAGATTGCCTTGGGTAGTATAGTCATTTGGACAATGTTGATTCTTCCAATCCAAGAACACGGTGTATCTTTCCATTTGTTAGTATCATCTTTAATTTCTTTCATCAGTGTCTTATAGTTTTCAGAGTACAGGTCTTTTGCCTCCTTAGGCAGGTTTATTCCTAGGTATTTTGTTCTTGATGAAATGGTAAGTGGGAGTGTTTCCTTAGTTTCTCTTTCTGATCTTTCATTGCTAATGCATAGAAATGCAACAGATTTCTGTGTATTAATTTTGTGTCTTGCAACTTTACCAAATACATTGATGAGCTCTAGTAGTTTTCTGGTAGCATCTTTAGGATTTTCTAGATATTATAGTATCATGTCATCTGCAAACAGTGACAGTTTTACTCCTTTTTTTCCCAATTTGGATCTCCTTTATTTCTTTTTCTTCTCTGATAGCAGGGGCTAGGACTTGTGAAACTATGTTGAATAAAAATGGTGAGAGTGGACATCCTTGTCTTGTTCCTGATCTTACAGGAAATGCTTTCAGTTTTTCACCATTGAGAATGATGTTTGCTGTGTGTCTGTCATAAATGTCCTTTATTATGTTGATGGTTGGTTCCCTCTATGCCCAGTTTCTGGAGAGTTTTTTTAATCATAAATGGATGTTGAATTTTATCAAAAGCTTTTTCTGCATCTGTTGAGATAATCATCTGGTTTTTTTTTCTTCAATTTGTTAATGTGGTGTATCACACTGATTGATTCATGGGTATTTAACCCTGGGATAAACCCCACTTGACCATGGTGTATGATCCTTTTAATGTGTTTTGAATTCAGTTTGTGGATTCTGTTGAGGATTTTTACGTCTATGCTCATCAGTGATATTGGCCTATGATTTTTTTTTTTTTTTTTTTTTTTTGTGGAATCTGTCTGATTTGGGTATTAGGGTGATGGTTGCCTCATAGAATGGGTTTGGAAGTGCTCCTTCCTCTGCAATTCTTTGAAATAGTTTCAGAAGGATAGGTTTAAGTTACCTCTTCTTCAGATGTTTGGTAGAATTCGCCTGTGTTATCCATCTCGTCCTGGACTTTGTTGGGAGTTCTTTAATCACAGATTCAATTTCAGTACTTGTAATTGGTCTGTTCATATTTTCTATTTCTTCCTGGTTCAGTCGTGGAAGGTTATACCTTTCTAAGAATTTGTCCATTTCTTCCAGGTTGTCCATTTTATTGGCATAGAGTTGCTTGTAGTAGTCTCTTAGGACGCCTTTGTATTTCTGTGGTGTCCGTTGTAACTTCTCCATTTTCATTTCTAATTTTATTGATTTGGGTCCTATCCTTTTTCTTGATGAGTCTGGCTAAAGGTTATCAATTTTATCTTCTCAAAGAACCAGCTTTTAGTTTTACTGATCTTTGCTATTGTTTCATTCATTTTTTTCTGATCTGATCTTTATGATTTCTTTCCTTCTACTAACTTTGGGTTTTGTTTGTTCTTCTTTCTCTAGTTCCTTTAGGTGTAAGGTTACATTGTTTGAGATTTTTCTTGTTTCTTGAGGTAAGACTGTATTGCTGCAAACTTCCCTCCTAGAACTGCTTTTGCTGTGTCCCATAGGTTTTGGATCATTTTCATTTGTCTAGGTATTTTTTTGATTGCCTCTGATTTCTTCAGTGATCCATTGGTAATTCAGTAGCAGATGGTTTATCCTCCATGTGTTTGTGTTTTTTGCATTTTTTTTCTTCAAGTTAATTTCTAAACTCACAGTGTTGTGGTTGGAAAAGATGCTTCATTTGATTTCAATTTTCTTAAACTTATCAAGACTTCCTTTGTGGCCCAGCATGTGATCTACTCTGGAGAATGTTGCATGTGCACTTGAGAAGAATGTTATGTTCTGCTCCTTTAGCATGGAATGTTCTTGAAGTATCAATTTAGTTCATCTGGTCTAATGTGTCATTTAAGGCCTGTGTTTTCTTGTTTTCTGTCTGGATGATCTATTGATTTAAGTGGGGTGTTAAAATCCCCCACTATTACTGTGTTGCTGTCAATTTCTCCTTCTATTTCTGTTAACATTTGCTGTATATATTGAGGTGATCCTCTGTTGGGCACATATATATTTACAATTATTATATCTTCTTGGATTGATCCCTTGGTCACTATGTAGTGTCCTTCCTTGTCTCTTGTAACAGTCTTTATTTTAAAGTCTAGTTTGTCTGATATGAATATTGCTACTCCAGCTTTCTTTTGACTTACATTTGCATGAAATACCTTTTTCCATCCCCTCACTTTCAGTCTGTATGTGTCCCTAGGTCTGAAGTGGGTCTCTTGTAGACAGTGTATATACATGTCTTGTTTTTGTATCCATTCAGCCAGTCTATGTCGTTTGGTTGGAGCATTTAATCCATTCACATTTAAGGTAATTATCAATATGTATGTTCTAATTGCCATTTTATTAATTGTTTGGATTTGTTTTGTAGGTCTTTTTTCTTCCTTTTTTGTTCTCTTGTGATTTGATGACTATCTTTAGTGTTGTCTTTGGATTCCTTTTGTGTGTATGTGTTTATATCCATTAGACTTTTCGTTTGTGATTACTGTAAGGTTCTGATATAGCAGTCTGTATGTATACATGATTGTTTAAGTTGCTGATCTCTTAATTTCAAGTGCATTTCAAGTATGCTGCATTTGTGCTCTCATCTCACGATTACTGATTTTGATATCATATTTGTGTGTGGATGATTTCCTGCCTTTATCAGTGAGCTTTCCCATTTCATACTTTGTTTCTAGTTGTGGCCTTGTCTTTTCCACTTAGAGAAGTTTCTTTAGCATCTGTTGTAAAGCTGGTTTGGTGGTGCTGAATTCTTTCAGTGTCTTCTTGTCTATAAAGCTTTTAATTTCTCCATCAAATCTGAATGAGATCCTTGCTGGGTATTCTTGGTTGTAGGTTTTTCCTTTCATCATTTTAAATACATTGTGCCACTCCCTTCTGTCCTGCAGAGTTTCAGCTGAAGAATCAGCTGATAATCTTATGGGGGTTCCCTTGTATGTAATTTTTTGCTTTTCCCTTGTTGCTTTTAATATGTTCTCTTTGCTCTGTGTCTCAATGTGTTCCTCCTTGGGTTAGTCCTGTATGGGACTCTCTGTGCTTCCTGGACTTGGGTGACTGTTGTCTGTCTGCTGGGTGGGGCTGTGTTCCCACCCTGTTGGTTGTTTGGCCTGAGGTGTCCCAGTGCTGGAGCCTACAGGCTGTTTGGGGGACCAGGTCTTGGTGCCAAGGTCCCAAAATCTCTGCCTCTAGCCAGAGTTCCCGTAGGTCCCTGCTATGTCCATCACCAGCTTTTATGCCCCCCACCTTTTCAGGAGCCTCTCCAAGACCAGCAGGTAGGTCTGGCCCAAGCACCTATGGAGTTACTTACTCCTTTTGTCCTGGGTCCCACTGCATACAAGACCTTGTGTGTGCACTCCAAGAGTGGAGTCTCTGTTTCCCCCAGGACTGTGGGGCTCCTGCACTCAAGCCCTGCTGGCCAAAGACAAATACTGTGGGGGCTCCACCTCCCCATGCCAGACCTCTAGGCTAGGGAGTCTGGCATGGGGCCCAGAGCTCTCTCTCTCTGGTGGGAGAACTTTTGTGATATAATCATTCTCCAGTTTGTGACCTGGGTCATATGGGATTTGATTATATCACCAGTGCACCCCTCCTACCATCTCTTGGTTTCTTCTTACGTCTCTGGATGCAGAATATTGTTTTTTTGATAGATTCCAGTCTTTTTTTAATCAATGGTTGTTTAGCAGTTAGTTGTGATTTTGGCATGCTTGTGACAGGAGGTGAGCTCAAGGTCCTTTTACTCTGCCATCTTGTCTCCAACCAACCTCAGGTTCTTGCAGAATAAAATACTTTATGTTTTAACCAAAAAGTTTGAACATCTAATAGGCAGCTTTATATTACCTGTTTGAATCTTGGAACACAAATTGGACAATATAACCTGAAAGGAAAGTTGGAGATATATATATATACATATATATATACGGGAAAGAGCTCCTAAAAGGTGTCCACCCAGGAAGTCAAAGTTTCTGCAAAACTTTCTAACACCTGCAGGCAAAACCTCACAAAAGGGTTCCAATCCTTCCACACCAGCCTGTTCTGGCTAACCACCTCTGTCCCTCAATGGAATAATGAACCTTTTTATAGATGAATTTATCCACATTCTGTATCTGGTGATAGCTAAGAATTATGTCTTGAGTGACACCTAATGGTTGAGAAAGTTACTCCCCCAACCATTTTCTGAATTACCTGGGTGCCTGTTAAAAATGCAGAGAGGGCTTCCCTGGTGTTGCAGTGGTTGAGAGTCCGCGTACTGATACAGGGGACACGTGTTCGTGCCCCGGTCCGGGAAGATCCCAAATGCTGCGGAGCGGCTGGGCCCGTGAGCCATGGCCGCTGAGCCTGTGCTTCGCAATGGGAGACGCCACAACAGTGAGAGGCCCGTGTAACGGGAAAAAAATTTAAAAATGCAGAGAAATTCCTTGGCCCTTTCCTACTGGAATCTCTGGGTCGGACCACTGAGGAATCTGTATTTTTCAAAACTGGCCCAGGTGATTCACAGGTATCCTTGAGTTTGAGAACCACTGATTCAGGTGCTCCCAAGTCAGATATCCACACAGGGCTGGCAGACCTGATGACACTGCCAAGGCAAAGGGATGGGTTAGGCCTGAGCTTTGTAACCACCTTCCTGAACACTCAAAGAGGGAAGGGGTGGTGTAAAGAGGGTGGGGAACACAAAATCCCCAGGGATAAGGTCAGCTGCCCTCCTGGCAGTGAGGTGGGGGGTGGCAGTGGCCTGGGACCTTGAGAGGAGTAGCCCTTGGCCGCCTTCTCTCATTCCCAATGTGGAGGGAGGTTGCGGGAGTGTGAAAAGCATGTGCTGCACGGCTCTAACGCCTGTGCTTCCTGCCCTACAGACGATTCCAGCTCCTGGAGTTCTCCCGCTGCTGCCTCCCCAGGTCTGCCGGAAGTAGGCATCTCCCTCGAGGACATCCTCTCTCCATTCTCTCCATCACATCCAGCCCCACCATCCGACCCTAACAACCAGATAAGCCCAGACCCAACTTGGGATATCAAAAGGGAACACGACGTTAGGAAACCAAAGGAGCTTTCAGCCGGCAGCCAGAAGAAGCAGCGCCTCGGGGAGCAGAGTGAGCTTTCGGCAAGCCCGCAGCGGGCCGTGCAGCCGAAGCTCACGGAGGTGCCTGGTGGCCAGGGGCAGCCTGAGGCCAGCA